>NW_026262701.1:64340720-69508220 GCF_021869535.1 Mytilus californianus | reverse complement strand
AACCCCAAAATTTTTTTGTTGTCGTATAAAAATGTGAACTAAGAGCTGATGCCTCTAAATAAATCAAAATCCCTAAACCAATTACCAACCTAACAAAACAAGATGTACTTTTACCTATTTATGACTAATTAAAACCAGATTCAACATGCTCAATAAAATATGTGACAAAAACTTAAAATATGTGCATAACATTTTAAAAGATGTTAATGTAAGCAACCAGGAAGTAGATCATAAAAGGACATTGAACATCTGTCACAAGGGAAGGCATTACCACAGGAAGCTTAGTGCCATATATCAAGAAGCTATGACTTGCTGAGAAAAATGTGACAGAAATGTGTTACAAACTTAAAGGCCCATAAAAGACAGACAGACAGGTAGCTCAGCAAGCCTTCTTTAGAGCTATAGTATAAAAATACCGGCATTTGGTTTTGGTATCTCAATCATGTTTTAACACAGTGTTGCTGAGAGCAGTATATACCTGCCTGACTCTTTAAATTTTAACAAGTAATGGCCCAGGGCATCACTGATGTTTCTGTAAAATTTTGACCTCACAACTCACACGGGAAAGTAGTTGATGGTACAAGTCAAAACTGATTGTTGAGCCACAAAACACGATATCTGGTCCAAGTGTCACCGAATCACCAATAACAATAAAGTCTATTGTCTTCCCTATTGCCACTGGTCAAATTGAATTAAGAGTAAAGTGGTGTATTTTACAGTGACAACCTTAATTTGCAACACAGTGTTTCTAACAAGTGAAGTACTAGTATATAGTTCATTGTGACCATCTTCTGTAATACATGTGCCTACAGAATATGTAGGTCACAGTGATCATATTGTGAAATAATTTGTCCTAAAAATATCTATCTACCTGTAGGTTAAAATAATCAAATTGTGATGTAGTATTACTACTACCTGAGGATTATCCTTATTTACAGTTACTATACAATGTCATGAATGAATAAAAAAAATGTAGTATAATAATTCTCAGGTCTAATGAAATAGGCAATTTCAAATGCAAGCTTGATATTTTTCTTAACATATAAAATTAAACATACTCACAATTGCCTTAGAGCCTGTCATTAACCAATCTCAACATTGTCGTAGAAAATTGGTTTGTCTTATACTATGATAATGACCTTGACATTAGGACCCACTGTGACATCATGATCGTTAGAATGATAGAGTAATAACCGCAGTTATGATGTTAACTAGTAAATTGCCCTGTGTTTATACTTCATAGGTTTCTAGCTTTCAGTGATGAAAAAAAATCAATATCCCCATGTTTGTAACACAAGCATCATTTGGACATCTGACAATGTAAGGAAGTTGATCAGATTTCTCTGAAAGGTTTCTTTGACGAACAAAACATCTTTATTTGAAAATTAATAAGATCATGCGGAGTATATGTTATTAGGTCAATTAGTCCGTTTGCTTGAAGTCTTATCAAATCTAACTAGGTCGTCTACAATTTCTGTAAAGATGTTGGATGAATATTAGTAAACTGTATGAATTTGATCTTGAAATATTTAGGTTCTTTTAATCTGAATTTCAGTCATCATATAAACAAATTACTGCCTGTCATGGTAGTAACATCTAATCAATGATTATAACATAGAACAATTAATTTAAGTTTGAAAAAAGTTATTAATCTCATTTCAAATTCATTGGTATTCTAACATTAAACTATCTTGTTAATATATTTTAACTTGAAAGAAAAAACCTCTTTGATTTTGACCTACTAGACACATAGATCAATATAGTTTTCATAAATTTGTTCAATGCATAATTTTATAAGTATAAGACGACCCGACCCTGTCAACTTTCTAAAAAATTATATCTACTTGTCCCTTGGGATTTACGGTAGATATTTGATAAAAAGGTTTTGTTTAAAGAAATCTGCAATAAGACCAGCAGCCGTCTTGACATTTTTCAAAGCATAGATACATGTGACTCTGAACCGCTATGGTACTCAGAGCCACGATGATCACGATGAAATGCACTGGACTACATAAACTATTTTTCATGTCAATGAAGAAGTCAATTTGTTTGTTGGAAGCAGTTTTTCAGGTTTTTAAGTTAATAAGGAGCTTACATTATAAACTTTTAATACTATGGGAAACTTTGAGTGGTTGATGGAGATGGGAAAGTTAACCTTCTGTAGCGGAATTTTTTTTTATATCTACAAAAGGTTCTTTTTTAAGTAAGATGGAGCCTGGCATTCTCTTAATACACATGGGTCCTGAGAGAGACTATTCGTATTATAATATCACGGTAAACAAGGAACTCATGAGAAGAACAAAGACAAGATAAAATGTTAATGCAGCATTATGCAGAAAATCAAAGAGGACGATCTCTCATTTAGTATGCAACTGTAACTAAGGACATACATAGACAATAACGAATGCAAATTTATCTACAGACTTTTAAAAAAATCTACATCTCATAATAATTGCACATCTGCAGATTTTAACTAACCATCACATTTTATATAGACCATCGCACATCAGCTAACAAAACAGACCACTACACTTCAGTGCAGACCATCGCATTTCAGCGTGACCATCGCACCTCCGAGTCATACACATGTATTCAACAAAATTACATGCAATATCTTTTTTTGCTAGCACTTGTAGGCAAAATCATATGATGGTTGAATAATAGACCCTGACATCCATAACTGGGCCAAACAGATTTCTTTCTGAACTAAAACAAAATGTTTCTGTATGGTTGTCTTAATTTTACTAGAAATTTGGTCCATAGAAAAATTCCTGGACCAAACCAATTTTGAGTGGACTTTTGCACTAACATCTCTGGGGGAAATCTAGTAAACGAAAACAAAAGAAAATTCACTCTTCTTATGAAAGAGTAGAGAAAGTCAATAATAAAACAATGCCGGTGACGATACTGATCAAAAATTATTTCTAAATAATAATTATAAATTTTAAAGAAGTTATTTGTTAAACGGTGTTATTTGAATATACATGCAAATACACAATGTTTTATGTTCAGTATTAATCGAGATAATTGCATTAGAAGCTTGTGAAACTGAAATCTAACAAGAATGTGTCCATAGTACACCCCATAGATGCCCCATTCGCACTATCATTTTCTATGTTCATTGGACCATGAAATTGGGGTCAAAACTCTAATTTGGCAATAAAATTAGAAAGATCATATCATAGGGAACATGTGTACTAAGTTTCAAGTTGACTGGACTTCAACTTCATCAAAAACTACCTTGACCAAAAACTTTAACCTGAAGTGTGACAGACGGACGGACGGACGAACGAACAGACGAACGAACATTCAATGTTTACATTGGGATAAGGTCCTTTGAAATTGCCTAGTGACTTAATTTAAAAAATGCAGCCTTAGATATGTACTATCTAATAGTAGTATCTACCTAACACAATTGATGGTTAATATATTTTCCAGATTAAAGGTGTATATTTGAACCAAAATTCAAAGAACCATTTCTGACCATGTACTTAGTGTAAAGGAAGAATACAATTAGAAAATTTCAAATTTCCATGGCTAGTTTCTAACATGGTTTAGTTCTTAGTTGAAATTACATTTTAAACAAGCTCTCAGAAACTGCAAGTATTCTTTCCGACATTTGTTTAACCCCACCACATTCTTCATGTGCCTGTCCTAAACCAGGAGGAGGAAATCCACTGGTTGTCTTGGTTGCTGTCTGCTATAATTGTCTTTGTTAATTTTTTTATCTTTTGAATCCTATGGCCATTTTATAGCTTATTATACAATATGGGTTTCGCTCATTTCCATTGCTGAAGGTCATACAGTGACCTGTAGTTGTTTAAATTTTTTTCCTTTGGTCTGGGGCATACACATTAGTACAGTAAAGTGTTTTATTTTAGCACAGTTTTAATTCCTTACAGATAAAATGTATATGACGGGTTATATTCACAATGTTTTCTTAATCAGGATACTAGCAAAAAATGAAACCCTAACAAAAATAACCCACTTTCCCGTACTTTATAGCGAAAGTGAAATAATGCGAAGATGTTTAAGATAGCATTGTGTAATATAAATTACGCAAAAGATTCTCTCAACTCCACTTGTTAATGTTGGAGAAGTTCAAGATCTTGTTACTAAATATTTGCTTCAATACTTGAAAAAAGACGAATAGCTACAAGTCCTTTTTTTTACAATAATTAAATCAAAAACAACTTCTACATCTCCGGTAAATTTGTGTATTTCGCTCACAATTTTTGTGAAGATTTAATTATCTTTATTATAGAAACACAGAATTTTTTATCAAGATAAGTAATGGGAATTAATGCACTGAATTCACAATTACATAAAAAGTTTGAACACAGATGTTATAGTTTTTTTTTAAACAAATAAGAATTAGGTTTTTAGTGTCAATCTTGGTCTGAAAATTGTTTCTCAATATAAACGATTTGTGTCTATGCAAAACAAAAATCAATGGGGGGCTTTAATTTAGATGTTTGATTGATTGATTGTTGTTGTTTAACGTCACTGCAGCCCCTTTTCCTTGGTGAAGGAAGCTGAGTGCCCTGAAATAACCATGACCTCTAGCAGGAAAATATACAATCGTAGTCAAATAATATTGGATTCAAGTGCACCTGCCACATGCGGGGTTGGAACTCACAATCTCATTGTTGACAGGTTAGTGGTACAGTAGATAAACTGCTTGGCCATCCAGACCCCTAATTTTGATGAAGTAGAACTACAATTGTCAGTCATGTGTTTATATAGGTATGATATGATTAATAGTCATTTTTTGGTCCCTGAAATTGCAAAAGTAGTCACATTATTCAACTCATTCAAAAATATGTTAATTCTATTGATAAATGAACAGGCTGATATAATGTGTGACACTTTAGTGCAGAAGGTCACTTACTTGTGATGTCGCTATGACATCAAAAACATGTCAAAATTGACATATTAATTTTGGTCGAAATAGATATGAGCAATACCCAAATAGATATTGTACACATATTTGAATCTTTGTAAAATAAATTTTGTGGCAAAATATCTTCTTGGGTTAAAAAACCTTGGCTCATATCTAAATAAGAAAGACACGATCAGAAAATGCTATTTTGGCAATTTTGGCAATTTTGCACAAAATGCAAGAACTTTGAAGCCCTAATTCACAGATGTAAGGAATATACACAACATAAATACTGATGATTGACAGTCTCGTGTCTGATGAACATTTGAAGTATGTTATTTGGCAGATTTATAATAAAATTTTCAAATTCAGTGGGCCAAAAAACTGGCCTATTATCATGTCAGTAACTGCTAGTAATCCTTTGTTAATTTATGTATCATTGTCATTTTCCTTAGTTTCTTTTGTTACCTATATATTCCGACATCGGACTCGGACTTCTTTTAAACTGAGTTTTACTGTGCGTATTGCTGTGGGTTTGTTTTTTCTACATTGGCTAGAGGTATAGGGGAGGGTTGAGATCTCACTAAACATGTTTAACCCCGCCGCATTTTTGCGCCTGTCCCAAGTCAGAAGCCTCTGGCCTTTGTTAGTCTTGCATGTTTTTTAATTTTAGTTCATTTATATGTTTTGGAGTTTAGTATGACGTCCATTTTCACTGAACTAGTACACATATTTGTTTAGGGGCCAGCTGAAGCCCGCCTCTGGGTGCAGGATTTTCTCCCTGTGTTGAAGACCTATTGGTGGCCTTCGGCTGTTTTCTGCTCTTTGGTCGGGCTGTTATCTCTTTGACATATTCCCCATTTCCATTCTCAATTTTATCCATACCTTTTTCCTTTAATGAAACATGGCTACATGAAGAATGCTCTATTTCTTTTTTTATTTTTGTCTTTCAACTACATGTATATGTGCAAAATCATCAAATAATTGCTGTTTTGAAAACCAAAATCCTACCTACCTTAGTTTCAAATAAGTAAATAAACTTTGATTTCACATCTGAATTGCATTTACTTCCGACATGGAAACTATATATTCTTAAATTGGAACATAGTAGAAAAGATGAGTTATCCTAATTCAGACCAAAAATAGATGGGGAAAACTCCACATCGAAAGTTCTGAAAAGTAACAGTTAACTGCAACTAGAACCAATATCTATATTAGGTAATGTCTAATTGAATATTCATGAGTATTAATTTTTGTCAATAGAAACTAGATCAGAATAGATTCATCCATAAAAGCATGAGTAAACCCTGAAGAGCCGGTCATAGACCTTTCATATAAGTAATCTTCAAGAAAACAGCATAATAAACGACTCAGAATTCAATCTTGATAAAGACCTTTATCTGCTGTATTTTCCTTAGATCCAAAAGATCAAAGTAAAAAATGTAATTTAACATTGAGGACAAATAGCCACATTAACTAAGTGTTCACCCTGACCGACAGCGTGTAAACTCATCTTTCCAAGAAATTAACTACAGACAAATTATCACCGGAAAGGAAATCGGTAAAGGTCTACATTATCACGATCCTAATAAGATCATCAAGTCAATAAAAATACAATGTTACAATGGTTAAGCATGATACCAAGATAATCATACTTAACTAATTCTTAATGTTTCCTATTACCAAAGTATGTTAATGTAGTTAATTCAAACTTGAGTCTCAAAGCAGCTTGTATGTATCCAATGCAGAGTGGTTATATTGATTCAATATCAGAAAAAAGTCATGTAAACCATGTCATGTATGTTTTAGATTGGATAGCTATATCATTTTGAAACAAAACACCTCTGTGATCATGATCATTCAAATTATATTTAAGATGGCCAATTTGTTTCAGAGAAAAATTTCTAGTGCACTATTTCAAATTATATTCTACAGTGGTTACCATATTGGATAAGGGGTAGGGGTCATCAGCCTTAAATTTGAGAATCTAAGCAACATTCCTGGAAAACACAATCCATTAGGTCAGACCAATTTTTAAAGAATTTATTTTTTCTTGCAATGTTTATTTATAGTATTACAGGAATTTTAATATAATGCCAGGATCATCTAATACAATTTTGAATGGGAATATAAAAGGACTAATAGATGGTAATTCCCATAAATTTTGTACTTGTACACAACAAAACTACAGAAAACTAGAACGGTAAAAGTGACGCCACCAAAATTCAAACTTGATCTGTGTTTTGTGGTAATGAGTATTGTGTATCAGTTTCATAACATTAGGTTGAGGCAAACTAAAGTTAGAGAACGGAAACGAAAAATTCATCAATTTTTCCATTTGTAAAGGGGCATAACTCTAGAATGGTAAAAGTGACACCACCAAAATTCAAACTTGATCTGTGTTTTGTGGTAATATGCATTGTGTATAAGTTTCATAACATTTGGTTGAGGCAAACTAGTTAGAGAACGGAAACTAATTTTGGGAAGTACGGACGGATGTATGGACAGATGGATAAGGGTAAAACTTTATGCCCCCTCCGCTACGGTGGGGGCATAAAAATGATAAATACCTTTGTTACTTCTATTTACTGTCTGTTGGTAGACCATATCATCAGATGATAAAATTTTGAAAAAATAAAACCTAGGGATGATTGTGATCAAGTTAAATTAAACTAGTACAATAACACTGTTTCAGCAAAAGACAATGTTTAAATAGTTTACAAATGGTGACAGATGGATACTGCACATCATATAAGGCAACAGCATACAATGGCTCTTTCAGTCAATTAATAAACAAATAAAAAATAATAAGCTAACTATGAAGTACACAACTTGTCTATCTCAACACCTTTCATATGAAATTTACCCATATCTTATAAATCTTATCTTTATGAATTAAAATTTTTACAAGAAAAAAAATATAAACATAATAAAAGCAAATCAAAATTCTGTGAATAGATTAGTAGTAAAAATCTCCATCTGTTCATGAACAAAAAAGTTATATCATATAATATATTTATCATTTAGGAAATTTGGTGTTGATTAAAAATTTGAGATAAAGTCTGTTAACATTTTTCTCAACTTTAATAGACTTAGAGTGATTTTTTAAGTATTGATTTTCAACTTTTATAGACTTAGGGTGATTTCGTACGTATTGATTAGTCACTTGCATTGTCAGTACATTCTTTGTTTTTTGTGTATCTTCAGTTGCTGACAAATTGAAATTGACACTTAACCCACATCTTCTTGTAGTCATTACAATAATACTTGAAAAATAAAGTGAAAAGACATTAAAAGAAAAAAGACTACAACTTTTCTCCATATGTGTTCTTTTGAGTATGAAACTATTTTTCTATAGAAATAGGAACACAAGAGATTTTCTGTAGTCTATAGAATATCTCTTACTTGTAATGTTTGAACTCCAATCAATTGTAACATGTATAAAATGTTTATCGGCTTAAAATGTTCTTAACTTTTAAAAAACTTCATTGAAAAAGCAAAGGACTGAACTTAAACGCTACAACTACATTGTTTACATTTACTCTTTTTTGAAACATTTTTGTTTACAATTACTATTTTTGAAAAATTTCTTTTTACATGTTGTATTTGTTTCCGTACAAAATATAATTTATATGTTAAAAAAATGTTGCATTACAGCATTTGACAACTTCTCTGTCCGTAAATCACAGTGAGAACTTGCTAATTCTATAGATATATTCAAAACGGAGAAGTCTCGCTGATGTTTGTTTATTGCTGTCACTACAGCATGCTAAGGTTGTCCAAGAAAATCAATCACAAATGTACTTTCCTCGACAACCTTACATCTTTGCACCATGTAAATTAGTTTGAATGAATATCTGATGTCTATTAAACTAGTTCTATATGATCTAAAACTCCAAGGACGTGTAAAATCCAATAATTAAGTCAAATGGAAACCCGTTTGGTTAAAAACACGTTTTAAAATAGTGAATTTTCAAGAGTTAAAATCCATCAAGTGCTTATAAAATTCAGTGACAATTATAGTAATAATAGTAAAATAATAAATTTAATTAACACTGGAACTAGATTTCCTGCTGAAATATAATTCCAGTTAAGATCATAGGGAGAATGTAACAGAATTTGGATTCTTGTAGCAAAATTTAATAATTTAATCATGGTTATGGACGGACTGTAGTAACTGGGTGGGGGGAGGGTTTATCCTTTGGAGGGTTCATTCAGTTCCAGTTTCATTTGCATAGCAATTTCTAGATCACTAAAAATTCACCTATATAGTGATGATCTATTAAGGAAGGGGATAATCATTTTACCGTAACGGACCCATCTAGGTTTATTTTGGTTAAAGGGTTTGCAAGGGAGCTTTATATACCTTATGTCTTATATCTTTACCTAAAGATATGGTAAGGCTGGGTTAAGTGCTTAAATTTAGTGAGAAATAAATACTAAGAAAGTAACTTAATACTCCCATTTCATGATTTGACCCAGGTCCCTTATAGTAAAAGAAAGCCTTTCCAATATGGATTCAGATCAGTAGTCCTCCAAAGGGATTTAACTCTTCCAACCACTTTTTTAGAAAGAAAAAAAATCTGCAAATTAAATCAAATAAGGTTTGGTCAATCAATTCAATGGACAATTAATATTTTTACAATTCATGATTGTAAAGGAGAGTAATTTATTGCAAAAGTGTTGGGTGTGCAGTTATTGAAATCTGCGTCTGACTGATGGATTCTGCAAGCAGCTGAAAATCCATAAAAAATATAATAAACAAATGACTCTACAGTTTCCTGACCCAAATCAGGAGCCTGTCATTCAGTGGTTGTTTTTTGTTGCTGTTTAGCATATTTTATTTATGATTATTGTTTTGTACAGTTTGTTCTTGTGTTGTGCTGTTGCACCACTGTCCAAGGTAAGGGGAGGGTTGGGGACCCTCTAGCATGTTAAACCCTGCCACATTCTGTGTGTGCCTGTACCAAGTCAGGAGCCTGTAATTCAGTGGGTTGCTGCTGTATATAATAATTGTATTTTGTTTGTTGTTTTGTACATATATCAGGTGGTTGATTTTCATGTTTGAATTGTATGAACTAATAAACGTCATTTCAGGGCCTTTCATAGCTTTATATGCAGTACAAGTTTTGCTCATTGAAAAAGGCCGTTCAGTGACTGATAGTTGCTTACTTCATTTTCTCTGGTGGAAAATTGTCTCATTGGCAATCATACCATACCTTCTTATCTTAAAATCAAAATGATAATATTTTAAATATTCGTTTTTTTCACAACTTTCAAATATCAAATATAACTTGGGTCTTTCAATCTCTATCAAGGAAATCTCTATCTTTCCTATCAAGGAAATGACCTTCTGCTCACAGACAACTTTAACCAGGAAGCAGACATACGGAACAATTTGCTGACTATATAACAATTTTTTATAGTGCAGGGAACTATTTTCACAGTTTGAAGACACAGAGCTCATCTCCACAAGTAATCTTTTAACAATATGATGGGGAGTAAATGCCAATTGCCAAAGACTAAAAATGCTATTATTTTTCAATGACCTTTTAAAGGACAGAAAAAAACAATATTCATTTTCTAATAAGACAAGATTCAACAAATATTTTCTCTGATCAATCTAATAGCTTCTTAAGAAGCAGGGTTATTTGCACTGCTACTACATTTTAGCATTCTTCCAATAAACCGTTTTCGGTCAATAAATTCCTCAATAATCTTGTAAATGATTGCCTGTAAGATTGAAAGTGCTGTCATAACCTTATTTTGTCTAGATTACTGTCGCTATAATGTACTTCTTACAATGATTTCCATAAATTTATTGGTAGTGTCTTTTGATTTTACAGTATTGAGATACTGAGTTAGTATTTTATAGTATTCCGCTACACAGTTACAATTTAAATGCATTCATTTACATATTTACAGCCTTACATAATTACATGAGATATATATACAGTTTTAGTGTAGTCATTTACATAATTACCATGATTACAGTTTTAAATATTAATAAAAAAAGAGGTTTGGGTGTGAAGGAACATTAGCTGTCAAATTAGTGTTCATTGATTTGACTCAAATTCTGATATTTGACTTATAACATACTAAAAACTTATTTTCACATTACAAAAAGTCCAAAAGAAACCATTATCAATGCATGGACTTGTAATGATGTATCAGCATTTTGCGTGTATTTCAGACTAGATGACATCTAAATCAACCATCGAAATGACCTCATTAGACTGACAATGGTCATATGACCATATACAAACATAAATATAAATACAAATAGACAGACAAGCACATGCAATTGTATAATGACAATTTTCCTAGGTCTGTTTGATCTCATTTCATAGAATAAGATTATAGATCAACAATTGTTAATCATCATTTTACTAGTATCATTATCAATATAATTTTTTTTGTGGGGTGAATCAGTAAAAAAAATAGTTCTTCTTGGTGGCTCCCTTGTTCCACTTTTCAATGTTGATATTCTTTATTTTTTAATAACTAAGCATCCTTACAACATGTTCAACCCATCTATACCCAAGGGGAAAATTAAAGGTGGACTGAATACAGATTCAAATGAGGTTATTCATTAACTTGCAAACCAATACATGTACTAAATCAGTGCTGTTTTGTAGCTTATTTTGATGAAATTGAACCAAACAGACTGCTAATAGCTTAATATCAATTCCATATTACACTTTTATAAATGTTTTAATCATAGCTAAAGCTCCTTTAAGGTTAATGAGGCAGTATATATGTACACTGTTCAAGTTTTACAGTATTCATGTTCACAGCTATTTCTACAGTATGGATGTACAAGTTCATTTACAGTACTAGTATTCATATATGAAGTAACAGTTATATATACACTTACAGTTCTTGAATGCTCTTTTAAGAAGCTGATATTAAAATGAATACATGCATGACAAGATTATTTTATGTTTCCTAATTAGAATTACATAAGTATAATCACTGAGGGTAGATTCCCAATTTCTGTCATTTAGAATTAATTTAAAAAACAAATGGTTAAAACCTTAATACAAATTGCATGTGACACTATTCGACAGATCAAAGCAGTTTCCAGTATGTAATACTTTCTTTATGGTGTGAAAATTTAGTCAGAAGTCATGGGAATACTTTATTTATCATCTGCATAACTATAAAGAATGATTAATTGATTGTTGTATGCTTAACTTCCAGTGGCAAATATGTCAATCATAGTCTGGATGAGAACAAATTAACAATAAGTCTGCCAGCAAGAGGCCACCTATGGACCCCTTAAAGAGTTCTTGAACATTTAGGAAACATGGTACTCTAAACCATACACTTGATAGAACTTCCCTCTTTCAACCAGAGGTGGCTGTGTATTTATAAAAGGCAAATGAACGTGTGGGTTTTACTGCTGGATTGGAGCAGTCCATAGATGACTATATTTCTATACCCCAGTCAAGCCTTGGGCTCATTATAAAGAAAATCATGCAAATGGGTGTAGCAATTAGTAAGGAATCATCAATAAAAAGGGACAGCATTAGGTAGCATGATAATTTCCTGGTCAATGGTGGATTAAGACTGAAAATGATTAATATTGTATACTACAACTTCCAGCCAATCATTTTGTTTAATAAACAGTTAAAGGGAAACAACTCTAACCAGTTACTGCAAAATCTTTACCATTTGATACTAAACAATCAATATCCATTTAACCTTACAGTCCAAAATAATTTTTACACTTAACAGTTCTCTGTACATTCCAGATACACTAATCTATTTTTGCCCATTCAGAATAGAAGATGAAGTCTGACACATGACACCTGTCTATTGTTGAAGATTGTGTGTTGTGGCTCACTCATTGATATACTGTAATAAGTAACTGTATATTTACTTTGTCGTTTGTAATTAATAGTTTTAAAAAAAATCAAAAAAACTTCAAATAAATCCAAATGTACCTACAACAACGCTTATTAGGTTCCAGACTTGGGATAAGCACATTAACATCTGGCAGGGTAGGTCTGAATGTATGCATAGATATTTAAGACAACAGAATCACTTACCTTTTGTCATTTCTTTACTTGTTTATACATATTTTATGTGTTATACTAGCTGCCAATGGATTTTAAATTCTTTTGTCAAACAACTCCTAATTAATCCTGCAATATAATAATTCTGACATTTCTAGCTATTTCCAATACTTTATTTTCTCTCTGGAAAATCCTATATAATAGATTTGTAACATAAAATGTAGATTTAAACTTTCAACTTATAGTACATTTGTGTGCAGTTATAAATACAGAACTTCTGCATATAGATATAAGAAGATGTGGTATGAGTGCCAATGAGACAACTCTCCATCCAAGTCAAAATTTATAAAAGTAATCCATTATAGGTCAAAGTACGGTCTTCAAAACGGAGCCTTGGCTCACACCGAATAGCAAGCTATAAAGGGCCCCAAAATTTACTAGTGTAAAACCATTCAAACGGGAAAACCAACAGTCTAATCTAAATAGAAAACGAGAAACGAGAAACACTTATGAGCCACATCAACAAACAACAACTACTGAACATCATGGACATATTTTATATTGATAAAAATTTACAGTCCACATCAATGGCTGTGACAGTATCCATATCTATCCGAGTCATAGCTGAAATTCTGTATCACACCCCTAGTAAATCACATAATCATATTATCATGTGATAACTATTTTTAGCCGTCACAGCTGTTAAATAGATGACTTTTGCTCTGATTGACCTACTTGTAACCAAATACTGGTCAACAGACTTGTGTGTGAAAGAAAAACAATTTTATACTAGGTATGGGCCAGGTCCGATCTACTTTTCAGATACCATGTGAGCAACTACAGGTTAATGAAGCCTCAAGTTTTTTTTCTCTGATATTATTTTGTTTCTCAATTGTCATGGAATAATACATTAATTTACATCAAACGAGTTCAAAGTAGTACCTTTCTGTTAACAAATTCCATAGTCACTGGACCAATATTGTACAGATTCCGAAAAAAATTAGGATATATTTTGAAATGAGTAGATTCTATTTTTGTCCCTAATAGTCTATTTGCTTTTATAGCTGACCTTATGATATGGTTTTTTTTTTGTCTTTGTTGAAGGCTGTAACCTATAATTGCATGTCATTTGGACTCAGGTGGATTGTACATGTTGTCTCATTAGCAATCATACCCCATCTACTAATTCTATATTGTTTGAATGTTTCATCATGCGGTTCTGTGATGAATTCAAGTACCTATGCCTTATTTTTAGCCTGGATTTTTGGTATTCTTGTTGTCGTCTGATAAAGTCGTGCTGATTGTCAGGTGCACAGTTTTCTTTTGCTATCAAAATCTTTCTGTTTGAACCTGCCCTGGTTTTCTTACTACAATAAACTTACTATAAAACTATAATTAACCAAAATTAATTTTGGTATTGAGGTTGAAGAAAACAGACTTGTTAAATAGTCATGATAGTGTACTATAGTGTAACATAGATATTAAACAACTACTGGAAGAATACCAGGTTCTCCTGATAGAGGAGGAAATTAAAGGTAACTGGTAACTACAACTGGGAACTACATGTGACATATACAATAAGTATGGGTATCGGATTCGACCTGGAACTTGTTAAGTATTGATAATATCAATTATGTGGAAAACAAAAGGGCATGGAATAGTGTAATTTCTAAACCACACCACTGTCCTATACTAGTTATATATAAAGTTGAATTCTTTCATTTGTTGTTTTTACGTTATGTCGGCTATCAAATTGGACCTCTTTGTTTTAATAGTATAGATACAACTTTTTTTTTGATACTGTAGATCTGTTTTAGTTTAATGTTTTTGTTCTTCCTTCCTAAAAATTGTAGGGCTTGTAGGACAGAAATATCTATATATATGTATACATATATTTTTCCAACATGGCTTTATCTTGTACATTTCCTCAATACTAACAAATTGTGGATATTTTATAGTGAAAATAAGTTTAAAATTAAATTTGTTGATGCTAACTAGTTTTTCAATAGGATTTTTGCGAATTGTGATTTAAAATAAATGGGGAATGTGTCCATAGGACACAGATGATGCCCCGCTTGCATATAACATTATAAAGGGACGTAACTCTAGAACTGTAAAAGTGACGCTACCCAAATTCTAACTTGATCTGTGTTTTGTGGTAATAAGCATTGTGTATAAGTTTCATAACATTTGGTTGAGGCAAACTAAAGTTAGAGAACGGAAACGAAAAATTCAGCAATTTTTCCATTTGTAAAGGGACGTAACTCTAGAACTGTAAAAGTGACGCTACCCAAATTCTAACTTGATCTGTGTTTTGTGGTAATAAGCATTGTGTATAAGTTTCATAACATTTGGTAGAGGCAAACTAAAGTTAGAGAACGGAAACGAAAAATTCAGCAATTTTTCCATTTGTAAAGGGGCATAACTCTAGAACAGTAAAAGTGACACCACCAAAATTCAAACTTGATCTGTGTTTTGTGGTAATAAGCATTGTGTATAAGTTTCATAACATTTGGTTGAGGCAAACTAAAGTTAGAGAATGGAAACCAATTTTGGGACGTACAGACGGACAAGGGTAAAACTTAATGCCCCCTCCGATACGGCGGGGGCATAAAAAAATCCCAGTTATTGACATCTTACTGCTATGCTGGTGAAGTTTTTGATGAAATCCTCATACCAATAGTAAGAGACGAGTTCAAAATTAGAGCAGATTGACAGGTTTTTGTTGAAAATTAAGTAGTAAATATAATATAAAATTCCTAAAACAGGACTAACATCAGATTCTTCTTCATATTTCATTTACCTTTTCAAAAGAAATCATGCTGCCAGGGAGAAGTGAAAAACAGTGTTCAAGTTCAACCATATGAACACTTTAAGAATAAGCTTATTACATTTACCTTGTATGCTGCAAGCCTATGTTAAAATAGTAATATAATTTTCTTTTCTTCAGTTTATTCATTTATTTATTTCATGATAATTTGTTACACACTTATTTTTTGGGGGTCCATTCTCCAGCATGTTACTATTCCCTTAGGTTTCTTTTTGATGTAATCAGTATTTATTTAGGTTTTGTTTCAAGCAGAAATGGAATTTCCTGAAGTTTTTTGTGTTTTCTTAGGTATGAAATTTCACAAATAAAATATATTCAGAGTAAAATTTATCAATTCAATTCAATTCAAATGTTATTGCCACGTACACTTTAAAAAATAAGTTTGTGACAAAGTACAAAATAAGTATACATGAACACAGGCACTTGTCTCTGAAAAAAAATTACCTATATACTTTAATATAATTTAACCTTGTGTTATATTCAAGTATATAGGCAACTTTTTTCTCAGAGACAAGTGCATGTGTACATGAACTAAAAATTCACATATATATATGATAAGATTTTCTCACTGTGTTTAAGACTCATTGGTGGCCTTTGGCTGTTTTCTGCTCTTTGGTCTGTTGTCTCTTTGACACATTCCCCATTTCCATTCTCAATTTCACAATCTTTTAATTACAGTTAATATTACAAAGTCTAGTCCCCTGTCCTCAGTTCGTATGACTTTTTAATGTAGGGCCCCAATTTATTTACTCGTAAAATCAGTTTTTCTTCAGCTCATGAATCTTGAATTGGAGCCTGTAATTCAGTGGTTGTTGTTTGTTGCTATGTTACATATTTGTTTTTCGTTCATTATTTTGTACATAAATTAGGCCGTTAGTTTTCTCGTTTGAATTGTCATGATTGTTTTACATTTGTCATTTCGGGGCCTTTTATAGCTGACTATGCGGTATAGGCTTTGCTCATTGTTGAAGGCCTTACAGTGACCTGCAGTTGTTAATTTTTGTGTCATTTGGTCTCTTGTGGAGAGTTGTCTCATTGGCAATCTTACCACATCTTCTTTTTTATATAACATTCTAAAAACATATACAGGTTTCCTTTAGTGTTTTGTTAATCATTTTGATGAAATCAATAATGAATATTGTCATGATGGTCAATGGCCATGTTCATTCATCTAAGACTTGTAAAAGTAAGGGGGAATATACCAAACGGTTATCAAACATGTCACGACATTGCCAAGACATTCAAAAAATTTATTTGTATTCATGAAAATATAAATATTTTGATGCATACATCTAATAATTCAACCTCTATTTGAATAAAAAATAGGGTACTTATGTGTATGGTGCAAACGTGAGGAATGCGAACATGTAGGGGGCCAAAGTGTTGTGGGAGAGAACGGACACAGTATTTTCTAGCGAGCCTTAGAGGGATACATCTCCCCTCAAAAATGATAAAATTGTCCCTTTTCAGATAAAAACAGTGCTTATGACGTTATGTGCCTTTCGCCTTAAATTAATAAAACTGTATCCATGGTCTCATAAATTGTATAAAAAACCTGATATGCACCCCTTTTTTCAATTCAGTGCTCAAATTTATTAGAGATGATATTGTCAACGTATATTTATTCCGCCTAACAGAAGTTCCCCAAGAAACTTTGTTATAAACAGTCATAATATCTGTTCCTGTTGGAACAAATATTCTATACCCTTTATTCCGTAAGGAACAAATACTGTAATATGTGTTCCAGTGGAAATAATATTACAGAATATTTCTTCTACTTGGAACTTATATTAAGGTTCATCTATACACTTTAACAAAAATGGCTGTGTTTACACTATGAAATTTTCTCTGAGTACAAACAAAACTATGTAATTTTAAAAGTTTTAATGCCTGGCAGCACCTAGATAAATTGAATCCGGGTCCGTTCGCGCCCATTCACGTTCGCCCCCTTTCACGTTCGCACTACGGGTCCGTTCGCACCCTACACGTTCGCACCCTTTTTATTGATTTTGTTTTAAATAATTTTTCAATCGTATTTTGGTTAGTGTATTGCTATAAATATTTTTTTTGTTCATTGTTTTAAAATGAAGTGACTTTCTAAAAACGATTTTTGTGTTGAATAATTTTTTAATCGTGTTTTGGTTATTGTATTGCTATAAATAAGTTTTTTTTCATTGTTTCAAAACATGCAAAATAAAGTGACGTTTTTTGTGTTGAATATCTTTTTAATCGTGTTTTGGTTAGTGTATTGCTATATTTTTTTTTTCATTGTTTCAAAATAAAGTGACTTTCTAATAAGGTTTTTTGTGTTGAATATTATTTAAATGTTAAGATACCAAACCGCTTTAAATTCAACAACAATAACATTTTGAATCTTAATTGTTTTTACTCATACCAAGTTAAATACATGCTAATATAACTACATGCAGAATTTACATCAAGTTTAGCTGTGTAAACACCATATATAATTAACAGTAATCATAAATAATTAATCATCAAATCGATTTAAAACAATATTTCATTTAAAAAATTCAAAAATTGCCGAATTTTTCTTTATTTTGAGATAAACATCTTTTAAAAAAAACATCTTATAATTCATCGGGTTTTTGAATAAAAAAAAGGGTGCGAACGGACCCAGGGGGCAAACGTGTGGGGTGCGAACGTGTATTGGGCGCGAACGGACCCGATACCAGATAAATTAATATTACATCCAATTTATGTTCTAAAAAGTTAAAACACTTTATGGATTTTGATGAACATTTTCTTTCCTTGCCACAGAAGATGGTGAAATAAACAAACACCTGGGTTTTCTTTGATACAGTCCACTCGTTTACACTATTTAAATCACCTTTGTTGTGAGTAGATTTCTATTGTCCCTCTATTGTCCATATCAATCAATATGATACAAGTCAATCATTACCTGAGGGGGACCATCTCAAAGATTTCACATGACTTTGTTTATTTTTACACCACCTGTGGCAAGGAAAGAAAATGTTTAGCAAAATCCACAAAAGGTTTTTTCTTTTTAAAACACAAAATGAATACAAGTTGTATATATCTAGGTGCTGCCAGGATTTAAAACTATTAGAATTACACAGTTTGGTCTGTATTCAGAGAAAATTTCATTGTGTAAACACAGCCATTTTTGTGGAAGTGTATAGATGAACCTTAAGTTCGTAAAAAGTACGAGTTGTCTTGGTACGAGTTGACATAGTACGAGTGAACAATGGTACGCGTTAACTTGTTAACGTATTTACTTAGGTATAAAAAGTGGAATTATGCTTTCATAAAAGGCATAGAATATAATGTCAAATCGTAAATTTAGTGACACGTTATTATTACATGTTTTTGTAAAGAATACAGATGTAGTTTTCAGAAATTTCCCGCAGGGCACTTCAATTTTACATGTTGCTTCCGGTTATATTTTTTGTTACAACATATCCAATTGGTGCAGATTTTGTAAAAATTTTGCAACGACCAATCAAAATAATCATTACAACTGCGTCCATTAACTTCACCGGTAGCCGTAGAAATTAAAGAAGGGGTTGTGGAAAATCAGTAATCATCCATCTTACTGTTTATAATCGTGAAAAAATTTACAATGAAAAGTTTTCTTGGAAAGTTTTTATTTCTTTTGTTGTTGGTTTTACCAACAACCCTGATGATATTTGAAACTGGTAAGTACTTTCTCTTTCAGGATACCAAACTACACTCCTGATACGTGGCACTTTTGTGCCACACAAATGTACATGAACCCCCACTTAAACTCACCAACATGATGCAGTCTTAAATTATATCATGTTGCAGAAATATTTTATTTACCTGTTTTGTAGGCTTTTTGTTTTACAATTGACTACCATGGGTTACAACTTGCAAGCAGTCCATACGTGGCAACTGAAAAACGCAAGCAGTTGTGTTTATCTATGCTCTTTGTGAGCCCATTTGATGGAAAATAACACATGCTCTTCCATAAATTTAAAGAGTAATTCCATAAGTTAACTTGTCAGATTTAATACATTTAAAGACAATATTGCTCAAAGGTTCATCATAACAAATGACAAAATGGTTGTTTACAGTCGGGTTAGACAACTGGTGCAGCTGGAAAAGTTGCAATATCTAGAAATTGCATATGTAAATTTGAATGCATTTTGTGTTGTAAAAATATAAAATCTTTTTTTGTTTGATATTTTTGCACAAGTTTCAAAAGATTATAAAGTATACAAACGTGTTCTGAATTCCAGTCATTCCCAAGGTCCGTCAGACATGTGGCAATGTCCAGTAATAAATGGTTTGGTCCAGTAAAATTTCATCAATTACTGGACCAAATGACCAGTGTAGATGTAAGAATTTTGTAAATAAAGTTTTGTCCACTCTCGGTGAAATTACGTTAGTTTTATTTTATAATACCAGAGACTAACCAAATTTTTTTAATTTACTTTTTAGAGATCACAGTAAAATAACGATGTCAAACACCAGCTCATTTTTTGGTGAAATTTATACTGGTAAAGGTTAAACTTTTTATTTAGCACAGAAAGATATGCATTGGATATTAATCTTACTATTTATTTATCAGCTAACTGGCAACTTCTATTATGTAACCGAAGTCTAGATGTACAAATGTATAACCAACTAATCAAGAAGGTTGTAAAATCCTGGCACGCACGACGTGATGCATCCAATTATCAGTCGGATGAGTTTAAAACACCTGTGGAGTGTTGTTACTTGTCACTTCACTTTCAAAATATCGATAATAAATATTTTACACAATTATAATTTTCACACATAGCGGGATGCATTGCGGCAATGATGAAAGCATGGCGGTCGAAATTTATGCGTAGCGGTACCGCAATGCTTGAATAGCCTAGGAAAAATACTGCTTCAGAAACACAAAATGCAATTAAATTTTGCATATCTTGCTGTTAGGCTTTAAAACTTTTCTGAAAACACCTTTGTCCATTTCTTGTATTTTTACTGAGATGTTAGTCATGGAAGGGAAGACATAGGTGTTGCTTGGCGGCAGCCACAACAGTGACAACAATTGTTAATTTTTCTACTTGCATTACTACCCAGTGTTCCAGCTTGAATCTCACGGCAGAAGGGTGCTAGTTGTCTGAAAGGGCACTATAGTGTTATAACCCAGATTTTAAGGGCAATGTTGGACAGTGTATAAATTACCTTGAATATTGCTAGGCTCAGCTGGAGAACATTAGTTGTATTTAAACCATATTCAGAAATTAATGTGTTCTTGATGTTAGTTCCAGTAAGAATTTTTTTATCAAATTATCATACCATGAAGCAAAGCATATCATTTTGATGTTAATATAAACAAACTTGTACTTTTACCAATTAAGTCTAAACTATGTATGCCTTTAAAATTGTTTAAGATTTTATTTTTTATGTTATGCCTACTGAAATAATTTTTTTATGGTGTACATGCTGTACATAAACATTACAAATGGATAACATGGACATTTCATTCTGTATTAAATATCTAGTATTTGTTCAATTATCTTAAATCCAGTAATAAGCAGTAAACAATCATTACTGCCAAAGCATTAGGTATTTAATTTAATCCCATTGTCAGTTAATTAGTGGTACACAATAAGGTAACAATTTGACCGGAAATTTCGGTAGGCATGAAATTTTGAAATTTTATTTTTTTGAAAAGGCAGAGGGGGGCATTCTTTTACTTTGGAGGGCAGAAGGGTGGGGGTAAGGGCACCAAGGGTGGGCCACCCTTCTATTTAGGGCAGGCGGGAACACTGCTACCAATAAATATCAGTTTGACAACTATTTCAAGGCCTTAGGTCATGGTCCAGCAATTTTCAATGTAAAGTTTTCTGCTTAAGTTTGATAGGAACAACTTGTGATAGCTGAATGATATTTTCTATAAAGTTGCATTACTACCGATAAGGCCTAAAAAAAAATCTGTGTTTCCGGTAACATCATTTTGAAAAATAGGGTCGGTAGGTCGGATTTTTTTTTTTTTTGACATTGTAAACGTAATCCGGAAAATTTTCATGGTTTTTCCAAGACCGGGTCCGTAATTAGTTTCAAATACCGGAAGTGCTGCCATTTGCAATGCAAATTTCTTGGATTTTAACCTATTTGGAATACCTTTTGACATAAATAAAATGTGTTACTGGCTTTCTGTGCCAGGAGAAGCAAGTTAGATAAATAATTATGTCGATTAACAGAAGCCTGTGTCAAAAACACGGTCGGTTGATACCAATTTTTTTTTTTTTTTTGAAGATGCAATAAAAAAATTAGGGTCGGGGCTAAAAAAACAGGGTCGGTCGGGTTACCGGAAACACAGATTTTTTTTTTCTCTGCCTAAATATCAGTTTGACAACTCAGGGCTCGACAATAACGCTTGTCCGATTGTCCGGTACCAGAGGGAAAAAGGGTCGGACAAGTAAAAACTATATCAAGCTTGTCCGACGGGACAAGTAAAATTATTCTGCAGAAAATAAATTTAATCCAACTTTGATGAACAAAGTAATTATAAACAAAAACAAGAAAAGATGATGAAAACAAGACATGTTTACTTGCAATCGATAATTTAAAACTAGTTCTTTGTCAGGTACTTTTTAACAGGTAAAATGCATACTATTCTCGGAAACCAGTCTTACTGATCCGAATCAGCGATGCGATGCGATGCGCTTTGTAGATAAGGTAACTTTTTAAGACAGTTCGTCACAAGCTCAGAAACGATTCGGCTCCAAGTTTAACATGTTTTATAGACAGTTTGGCACCATAGGAGACATATTTAATAGACATGATTAATAGACAGTTTGGCAACACAGGAGACATTTCGGGACCAAGACAAACCAGTACCTCGTTTCCCTACCTTATTCTGTTGCTTTATAATAAATAACATACCGGTAATTTTTTTAACAAAAATATTTTTTAGATAAAAATGAAAAATTATTTACCATTAAATTCACAAAATCATATTTGATCATATGTAGAAAAAACAATACTTGCAATACGGTGACCTATAGTTGTTAATTTCTGTGTCATTTGGTCTTTTGCAGAGAGTTGTCTCATTGGCAATCATACCAGGGCTTCCAAAATTTCCTGACGACAGCCGGACATTTTTCAAAGAAATATTTATGACGGTCAATGATCAGCTGGATACTTAAATGTAACTGAGAGGATGCATAAATTGATATATGTGTCTAAATAATTAGTAGTGTTATATGCAATAAAATTATTTATAACTGTTTTGTTTTCTTCATTCTAAAAATAAATAAAATATTATCCTCGGTATTGTGTCATTTTTCTGTGTATCGTAATACAGTAACCATCATTGCATCAATCAGCTTCAGTACCTGACTGTTCTCATGTTTTTGTTTCTGTTTATATAATCTATCTTCTCTCTGTGAGTACTTAACACTTTGTAAATTAAGGCCATCTTATTTGAAACTGTTGATGTTGGCTTTAATTGCAGTATAACTTGATCATCAATACACGTGATACTTTTCTTTTTGTGTATTGATTACCTGACCACGTGACTTTTACAACTGATGCGGTATTTATAGATAACATTGAGGAGGCCCGATGAAGGATATTGTTTTAAACCGTGTAAAATCTACTGAACAGTGATAACATTTTTCTTTGTACAATTTCCCAACCTGATTTAGAAAATAAGGAATAAATAAAAACATACTCAGTTGATAAATAATTTAATGAATAACAACATGATATTTTATGTAAGCATATAACAACAATAAAATGTCAGAAGAGCACAATGCTGAAAAACACACGCAATAAATATTACAATGAGCACATTGAAAAGAAGCACAGATCACAGCACAAGATTAGAGTTCATTTAGACTAATTAAAGATTTTACATTCATGAGCTTGCTAAATGCATTGTTCTGATAAACATGGCGGTTACGAACGGATTGCCATTTGCGGATAGCAGGAACAGGGTCAAAGTCTTTAACATCTACACCTTCTAAGCTTATCCTCATAAGTTGATCTAAAGCGTCAATACCTAGACTACACCTTAGTCGATCATAATTCCCACGGCGGGACTTAACTTTACGTCGGACATCAACTCTTTCTCTATAACATCGGAAATTGTCTGAATAAATTCGGAGCAGGCATTGTTCTCTTGATATAATTTAGAAGTGATCACGGCACCATTTAACTTAGTTGAATCATTTATTGACTGAAATTTGTCCATTGGTTTTTCCTATATGTTTTAGTAAATTTTCCCCTTGAGAGTACCCCAGTATTTAACACGATGTACAGTGTTAAATAAAATAATATATATCATACTTATTCATTTATAAATATCCTTATTTGAAGAATAACTTTTAAATATCAGGATACTTTTAAAACTGAATGCTCATTTAAAATAATATCTATAAAGCGTAATTAAATAGGATGTTGTTCCATACACGCTTACATGTTTGACCTCGTTTACCGGATTACCTTTATGTACATTGTTATGCATCATTAATTCTATTGATAAAGATAAGCTAAGGACACCTCATCAAAGGTAACAAACCTGTAATCAGTGAATGATTTATGGCTTCAATATAACTTATTCAAGGGATAATTGTTTGACAGCTTGTTGTTATTTAAATAAAAGAAAACGTGTTTTTTCTACTTTTTATTGATGTACACAAGCTAAAGACCAAGCCGTACATTTATGTACCCAGAGGATTAGACTAACTGAGACACTTCAAAGTATCTGAAATATGCTGCTTCTGTTTTATTAAACCCAATTATGACCGAAATATCTTTGTGAAATAGATTGCCACAATTATAAACTAAAATGCCCAAACGGACATGCCCAAAGCCCCAAACGGACATTTTTATCGATCGATAGTTGGTAAAAATTGAAATGACCGTTTCATGAAAATGCCTTGAATAACAAAATGTGGCACACCAATTCTATTTGACCGTTTGAGGCTGAGAGCAGCCGGTCTTTTTATGAAAGTTTCGGTCAAGTCCGGAATATATGACCGTTTTGGAAGCCCTGAATCATACCTCATCTTTTTTTTATTGATTGCATTTGAATAAACTTTTTTCAACTTTAAAAAACCAGGATACAAATCCAATTAGTGTACATTGACAGCCCTATCAGACGGTGCCTCATGTGCAGAATCTGATGAGACTTTAGCATTGATGAACTACATGTAGAACCTAAGTTCTGTGACATGATTAGATTCAGTTGTATTCGACTCATATTTTTGAATAGTATTTCAAAAGATATAAATCAAGTTCTGTTCTATTTTTTTAATTCATTTTGTTCCTTGAATCAACTTAAAATGCAAAAAAGGTTATTATTAAGATTTTTTTGGACAAGTTACAATTTCATTCGGACAAGTAAGTTTTGGTGTGTCTTGTCCTACTGGACAAGTTGAAAAAAAAGTTATTGTAGAGGCCTGCAACTATTTCAAGGCGCTGCCCCCTAGGTCATGGTTCAGCAATTTTCAATGTTAAGTTTTCTGCTTAAGTTGTTTTTGATAGCTATAGGAACTACTTGTAATAGAACAATGCTATTTTCTATAGAGTTGCATTACCATCAGTACATCTCAGTTCATCGACCATTTCAAGGCCCTGTCCCCATTTGCATGGTCCAGCAACTTTTAATTAATTAGCAGTGATGCTGTCAAACAGATTATCTTATTCTGGATTTTCTAGACGCTCAAAACATACATCTACAGGTATTTCTGTGTCAACAGTTTATATAATGAATAGAAAATGCAGGGAGAAAATTAGTCGTGTTGAGTACATGTATTATCGATAATCAGTAACAGTACATGGCAAATTAGGATTTTTGACCCTGATTTTGTGGTTCACTGATCTTGATAATATAATAGTTTGATTAATATGTCTTGTTTAATTCATATAATACATGATTATATGTTTTTCTTTTCAGGAAAGTCAATAGCTTTAGCTGCAGAAGATGGAGGGGGTGATGCTATGGAAGGTGAAGATGAAGATGTTAATGTAGAGACTGAGGATGGAGCCGAAGAACCTGAAGCTGCTGTAACAGAAACAGAAAAGGTATGGGCTCTTAAATATATATAGTTAGGAAGGTTTTCTAAGTTATAATGTACACAAGTACATGTATATTGCTTTATGGAAAACAAAATGAAACCTACCCTAGTGGAGGTTTTCATTATTTGTTCTCACTGCTCTAATTTGGCTATCAGATTAAAATTTTGTTATGATGGACTGCCTCTAAAAACTTTACCAAATATACAGCAAAAACTAGGAAAGGTTTGATTAAACTGGTTAAGACCACGTTTTGTGACAATAGAATACATTTGCATACTAATTATTGCCCCGGAAATGTAAATTTTGTACATGTACAAAGAATTGATTGATCACATGAAAGAACTACAGCAAATAATACATTATGGGTTAAATATGTTTACTACTTAATTCTGACAAACATTGATACGATTGATCTTCTCCCAGAATCTAAATAAACAATTTATTTGATTTACAGTAATGAGTGAATTTCAAAATCTATCCAATAATTTAAATTAATGCCAAAAATACTGTCAGTGGACCTCAGACTAAATATTTTTGTATCAGTGTTCCAGCTAGGATTTCAAAAGGGCAGGGTGCCAATCCTGAAAAGGGCATTTAATGCGTGATATGATAATATGAAAAGGGCATGTTTTAATAAAGATTATAATCAAACATTGTTTGTTCATTGAATCACTGGTTATATATATACAAGAACAACATCATTAGCCCAGAGAAAAACTATCTTTCGACTTTTTAGGCTGAAAACTTATCAAGCAGCTTGTCACACAAGTTTTAAATCATTGCTTGGCACAGTTAAGCTTTATATGCAGTATTTTTTGAAAAATGTCCTGCTTCATTCTGTTTCTATGGTCTGACACACTTTACAAGTTTCACCTTTCTACCTTTTCTGTGCTTAATGGCAATACCGCACAAAACAGCTGTAAATACACAATGTTAGGATATAGTGAACAGTGAAAATTTGGATTGAAAATAAAAAATACAGAAAAAGATGACCAAGGCACCCTACCAACCCTGCTACTAAGACCCTCTTTAACTTTTCCCATAACTCAAAACACCTAAACATGTAAATTCTAAAGCCAGAAGTATGAAGACATATTTTATAATATCTTAGTAGGTTACTCAATGCTAGGAAAAAATAAGATTGAGTTATCTTTCTTTATTTGGGTGTGCTCCTTCTTTGGAGGATAATAAACAGTACGTAGAAGATGTAAATATGATCAACAATATGGCGGCCGATTTTGTTATTTTCGTATAAAAAATGAAGGAAGTCAATGAAAAATACGTCTTAATTTGCTATTTATTTCACGGAAAACAAATGTTTTTAACGAGTTGATTATGGTTTTCGACTTTCTGTCAATTACGTTTTCTCCATAAAACTACGGTAAACATTGCTAATTGTGCCCAAGTTGTATGAACATTTCTTCAAGTTCAAAGACAAATGCCGACTGACCGATTCTATTTGAATGAATTAATGTTGATGATCATTAAATGACCCATCCGATAAACGGATTACCTATAACAACAGATTATGACACCTGTTGTAACCGTTGATTAGCTTGGGGTCGTAAACAAAGTCATATACTTGTCGCCAGGTAAATTTTCGTAATTGGCTGATCATATCAATACGAACAAAATAATATACCAATCGATCTTCAAAAAAGGCAGGGCGCCCTGCAAACTGTAAAAAGGGCACAGGGCGGCACTCGGGAAAGGGCAGGCGGACCGCCCTGTGAAAACGACCTAGCTGGAACACTGTATAACATGTAGACAAAATAAATTATAAACAAGCGTGTAAAGTTTATATCAATTATGCAATATTGAATGTGTTGTTAACAGGGAGAGGAAGAGGAAGAAGAGACACTACAATTAAAACCTTCAGAAGATGCAGATGTTATAACACTTTTTACCAAGCCCACTGGAACAACAGGTACTTAAAGTGGTATTTTATAATATGATATTATTTAGCCAAATTTATGTAAAATGACAAAAAAATGTATATTACAGTTACAGGGTGATCAAGAAATGAGGAATTCATAGTTTTCCTTAATTTTTTCCAAAGGACAACAATTGTGCTTCCAACTCTGCTTTGAAAATTGGAAAAAGCCTAAATTTTATGTTCCAGCTCTGAACTGCATCTGAATCTACACTTTACTATACTTTCTGCACAAGGAGGCTTTGTCCCTAATCACTAAGTCAAAAATACTGACACCATATTTGAAAAAAACCGAATGTCCTAGAGAAATTGTTAAAATATATTGTTGCAAAAAGAGTTTGAAACCTGTGTACCTTTTCTTGAACATTGAATACAAAATTGTAGGAAGTTTTCTTTTTACACAATTGAAGTTTGAATCAGTATGTAGTTGACTGTTTATCACAACTTTCGGTTTGCTTTATTTCAGATTTGCCAGCTGGTAAACTAGTGAGATTCCTGGTAGGATTTACAAACAAAGGAGACAAAAAGTTCACTCTAGAATCATTAGGAGCATCATTCCGTTATCCACAAGACTACAACTTCTTCATCCAAAATGTATGTCATCTGATATGTAAATAATGTTTATTGTTTGTAGAATGATTATTTCATAATTTACAGCAAACTATTAGTAAAAAAATGAACTGCATTCATAATTTGTGTCTCGGTGTTTTATCTGTTGTGCAATAGTTTGTGTGCTAAACCTTAGTATTGAGAGTAGTGTGTTGGGTCTTTTTGAGATCACAACAGTGGCTTTGGTATTGATTGCTTTTTCCCTATATAAAATGGAACTGAGTGTCTCGACAAACAACTATTCACTGATGCTAGATGTGATGTATCTGTAGAGTTTTACCTTCATCCTATCTTTGTCTTTAAAATGTTGTTTTGTGAGATACCAGATACTTCTGTTTTTAGTTTGTATAAAATGTACCTGTTTTGTTTGTCTTCTTGAAATTTAGATAACTGGTAAAAGGCATTTTTAAATGAACATAATGATAATGGTACTGTATCTGAACATTGCACATGAGAAATAGCTTTGAATTTGGAAAAGAAAGGTATTAAGGTTTCCTTTTTTCTTCTTTCAGTTCACTGCAGCCACTTACAACATGGAAGTTGAAGCCAAGCGTCAGGCTACTGTCGAATATGCATTCAGTCCACCAGAATCATTCGCTGCAAGACCATTTGGATTGACAATCCTTCTCGACTACAAAGATGAGGTAAGGATTTTATCATAAAAAAACAGAATGAAATGTCCCATGTCTACAATATGTTTCTTTAAAGAAAACAGTTTTCAATAAGTGCACTTACGACAAAAAATATAAATTGTTGGAGAGTTTAAAATACAAAATTTATTCTAATTAATTTATCACCAACTTTTAAGAACATCTTCATGAATATAAAAAGAAAGATTTTAAGGCTTTGTTCTTGAAAAAATTATTCTACAGAGTAATGTTTTGTCTTTTCGAAGATGCACAAATCAAAACAATCCTTGAATCTTCATTCAGCTTCATAGACACAATCAGTGCTAATATCCGATAAAAGAAATAACCTGCTTCAAGTTATAATTTTAGAATAAAATTCATGATTTCGGATTTATCTGTAAAATGCACTTGTCAATAATTACATTGAGATGTTAGATAATTTTGTGTGATATTTGTATGTTACTTTTTAGGATGGCAATGCATTCCAGAATGCTGTGTTTAACGAGACAGTGAATATAATAGAACCTGATGAAGGATTAGATGGTGAAACGTAAGTTTAAGCAGGTTTATCAAAACGCAGAAAAATTGATTTCAGTGATCAATATGGAAATTGAAAACCTTATTAAAGGCATACCAAATAAAATTAAACAAACACAGATGTTGGTATGATCACTGTCTTAGGCATAAACACAGCTTTCAACAGAAAATTTAACATAGTTACAATAATTTGTCAACTTTAAAAGGCTTTTTATCTTTGATTAATATGCAGCAATTTTGGACATTATTTGTAAAATTTATCAATTTTATTTTGTAAAATATTTAAATTTTTACATGCCTATAAGAGTGATCTGAATTTTCCATTCAAACAGCAAATAAATTGTTTCCACTTCTTGATGGTAAAATAACATTAAATTCAAATTCTACTCTGCTATGTATGTTTTAGTCTTGTTAACAAGCCTTCCTAAATAATAAATGGCTTTTTTCTTCAGATTTTTCCTGTATGTATTTTTGGCAGCATTAGCCGTATTACTTATGGTAGGAGCACAACAATTCCTTGGAACTTTCAGTGTAAGTAATGCATCTTTCTATAACCATATTGCACTTACATCCAGCTGCTTACATCATCATCCCAACATGTAATACATGTATATTCTTGAATTCAAATTACTTTTGTAATAGTATTATTTTTTTGTCATTGTCAGTAAGGACTGAACTGCTCAATTTACCTTGCAACAAACCCATAAAGGAGATTTTAAAGTGCCTTCCTTGGGTTCTTTGTATTTTTTTATGGAACAGCTCTTAAAAAATATTTGTTTATGTAAACCAACGCATGTAATTGTTAACAGTCCATTTCAGAGTGAATTTATATCTCCTGGTACAGAAATTTCTATCAATAAAACTTTATACTGATAAAGATGAGATGATGTTTTGAAAGTTTAAAGATAAAAAAGTCAAAATATGTATAAAATGTTACAACTTGTTTTCACAATTATGGAAAATAATTTTATGTACAGGTATATTATTTGGGGGAATGTGTAATCTCCTTCTGAATATAATTGTATTTGTTGTATTTTTCTTTTTTTAATTATAGAGAAAGCATCTATCAAAACCAAAACCAAAGGTAGAAATGGGAACACAGAACTCAGATATTGATTATGACTGGATCCCAAAGGAAGCCCTTCAAAGTAAGAATTAGTAATATGCATGCAATAAATGAGTTGATAATGTTGGGGTTTTTTTTAGCGTAAATGCAGACTGAATAAAAAATTACCTGTGTTATAACTCCGTTTTTTTCTAGGAATTTACACATTTAGGTAAACTGGAGTTGAAACACCTGTAAAGTTTAATTGGGTCTGATGTAATAGGCTCAGTCTTCATGCTTAATCACAGGCCCAACAACCCAGGCTTGTAAAATTGCTGTCAGGCCTGTTAAAATCAGGCCTACAGGTCCATAGAATCTAACTAAAATTATAGTAAAAAGTTAGCTTTTAGTCTGTGGATTTGAATGTTTGTCTTGAAGACTGTAAAGCTTAGTTGGATAATAATTAGTGACAAGTATAAAGCATTTAACTCAATTGTTTTTAAACAAAATTTGTCACTTTTCTCAGGTACTAATAAATAGAATGACTTCATATTTGGTCAGCAGCTTGACAGTGATGAGATGTAACTTGTGAGCATTTTTAACTGTCACACATCTACCTCCTGCTTGCTGATACTTTGAATTTTCAAATGGGTTGAATAATGTGTGAGCTCTTTTTTGAACTCAGAATTATGAGTTTGGGTTTGCTAAGCACAACAACACATGCTTTCTGGTTTTCAATTCATAACTATTGTAATACTAATATGAGAACAAATGCTTCCAGTGCAAGTTCCAGCAAGTGATAGATTTTACAATATCTTTCAACTTTCTTGAGACTTGCTAAAATAAGATCGAGGATGTTTGACCTTCATAATCTCTTGGTGGGTTATGGAGGGTTAGGAATTCTCTAACATGCTTAAAATTCTATTTCACAACTGATCAGATTGTACAGTGTTCATCTGAGTCTTTTTCATGAATCATTGATAATGTTAAGTTAATGCGATAACTGTAGTAGGCACTTTATCTTAAAGACTTTCAGCATAAAATTCATAATGATCAGGAAATCAAGAGAGCCATTTCAGTGTGTGTGCTCTTGTTACCCTTTATTACCTTTGGGTATGATGAGTTTTTCAAAAAAAATTGTCTTTCATACGCTTTTTCAAAAATCATTTCTGAAACTACTAAACCCAAACAAATTAAAAGTTAGATGATTTATCCTTAGAGTTTCTAGATTATAGCTTGTAGTTGAGGATTGAATTAAGGTCCATCAACAAACATGGCTCCACAGCTAAAAACAGAACATTGAGGGTATAATGCGAGCACATATATTTGTCTAATATCTTGAAAACCATAGCCGTTAGAGAAAATCTTACCTGGGGGAATATAGTCTGTCATTCCCAAGGTCACTGGACATTGGGGAAAAGCCAGTTAAAATTGGTTTGGTCCAGTTAAGTGATCTGCATTACTGGACCAAATGACCAGTGAAATTTTGAATTTTGTCCAAATCATGTGTAAATGTCCTGTAAAAAAAAGTCTGGTCCTGTTCAGAAGAATGGTTTACTGGACCAAATGTCCAGTTGATTTCTCAAAACCTAGCTAGGGAACCACTGAATTGTAGTATGTCAATGTTGATAGAAAAAAAAATTCTGAGCATTACAGAAGACTGAATACAAAAAGGTCAGAATGTACTTCTTTAAACATTTGATTGGTGGTGATTTTCAAAAAAAAAAGAAAGCCTGAAATGAAAAAATCAATTAAGATTTTATGCTTTGCAGATAGAATATAAAGTGCCTTCCCAGCCTTGGACACATTTATGTCTGGAACAGCCCTTGGTCAGAGTTAAAACATCTGCAAAGATTAATTTTGGTCTGCTGTAACAGGCATAAATAAATAATACTTTCCAAGCAAACATACCGAAATACTGACATGAAAAAAATTCTTTGGGTGCAAGTTCCAGCAAGTGATAGATTTTACAATATCTTTCAACTTTCTTGAGACTTGCTAAAATAAGATCGAGGATGTTTGACCTTCATAATCTCTTAGTGGGTTATGGAGGGTTAGGAATTCTCAAACAAAAGCTTGAAAATCTATTTCACAACTGATAATATTTTAAGGTGTTCATCTGGGTCTGCCAGGGTTTAACTGACCTTGACCTCTTTTTTCATGGATCATTGATAATGTTAAACGGATAGTAGCTACGATTTCATTTAAATTATTTTATTAATCTATATGCCGGATTTTGTACAAAAGGTTTATTTAGAATGAATAAAACCATCACTGTTTACTTTCCAATTAGCATTTAGAAGCCTTTTAACATTTTACACCTGAATTTAATTTTTGTCTATAGACAAAAATTCTATGTTAAGCCAACCCTTATTCATATGACCTATGTTGACCTTAACTCCGCAGTTCCCAATGCGCAATCGCAAGTTGTCCCTCTAAGGGAAAATGTCGAACAGAGGAATGTTATCGCAGAAATGGAACGTGTGCTTACAGTTTCTGCGAGAAAAAGAAACAGTAAAGAGGTGCAGACAAGTTATTGTAAATTGAAAATAAATAACTGCGATGAGATCGGTCATTAGAATCATTTAGAAACATCCGACACGCAGATAAAGTCATTATATAAGCAGTCAACATTACGACGGTTTGCGAAATGTAAAAAAACATTTCTGAACTTTTTGAATCCAGATCACATGAAAATAAATCGCGACGTGTTCAAATCATTATTGTCCAAAATATCTTTATAAATTTAAAAGCAGTGATCTCACAACTTAGAAGACATTCAAAATCAACTTCTTACAATTTAATATTATTCTTCCGGTGTACCCTGCATGAAGGCCCCAATTCAATTCACTAACACCTGTATACGTTATCGGCATTGTTTTGTCATACAAATATAAAACAAGTGTATAATATCGCCATTGTTGGAGAACCTTGGGTTCGAATAATATGCAGGCATTTGGTATATTTTGTTGTTTACATAATTTGATAAATGGTTTCAAATATGTACGTTTAATCTAAAGAAATTGTCAAATACGTAAGAAAACAAAAGCACATGTTCATATTTATTTATATCTTGGTCATCTCACTAGCTGTGTGGGCAAAGTTCGGGAAGTAAACCCCATGCATAATTAATGAGATGAAAAGGCACGATACACGATATTAATTATCAATAATTAACACTTCTGTACTTTATATAAACATTCCACCAATCTTATTGTTAATTTAAAGTACATATCTTTGATTTTAGCAGCTTTAAAACTTGGTCATAATTTTGTCAAAATCGTAGCTACTATCCCTTTAAGTTTCTGTGACAACTATAGGAGACACACTATCTTAAAGACTTTCAACATAAAATTCATTATGAATGATCAGTAAATCGGGAAAGACATTTCAGTGTGTTCACTCTTTTTACCTAAGGGCACGAGGAGTTTTTGCAAAAACTTGTTGGTCATACTCTTTTTCAAAAATTCTTTCTGAAACTACTGAACCCATATAAACCAAAGTTTGTTGCTTGATCCCCTTAGGTGTTCTAGATTGTAGCTTGTGGATTATATTAAGGCCCATCAACCAACATGGCCCCACAGCTAAAAAAAGAATATAGAGGTACAATGCGAGCACATATAGTTGTCTAATATCTTGAAAACCATAGCAGTTAAGAGAAAATCTGACCTGGGGGAATGTAGTATGTCAATGTTGATATTTTTTTCAAAGTATTACAGAAGACTTAATAAAAAAAATAACATGTTTAAACCTCCATTTTTCTAGTATTTATATATACATCTAGATAAGGGCTGTTCCAGAATTGATTGTATGCTGTCAGAAGGTTCTATTACGTTTGATGGATGGTGATTACTATAAAAGATAGCCTGAAATATATAGAAATAATCCATTAAAATTTTAAAATGGCAGATAAAATATAAATTGCCTTCCCGTTCCTTGATGTCTGGAACACCCCTTAGCTGTAGTTGAAACAGCACAAAGTTTAATTTTGGTCTGCTGTAATTTGCATAAATAAATTATGTTTTACAAGCATATCGAAATTCTGTAATGAACAAATGCTTGTGGTGCAAGTTCCAGCAAGTGATAGATTCTACTATATCTTTTAACTTTCTTGAGACTTGCTAAAATAAGATCGAGGATGTTTGACCTTCATAATCTCTTGGTGGGTTATGGAGGGTTAGGAATTCTCTAACATGCTTAAAATTCTATTTCACAACTGATCTGATTGTACAGTGTTCATCTGAGTCTTTTTCATGAATCATTGATAATGTTAAGTTAATGCGATAACTGTAGTAGGCACTTTATCTTAAAGACTTTCAGCATAAAATTCATAATGATCAGGAAATCAGGAGAGCCATTTCAGTGTGTGTGCTCTTGTTACCCTTTATTACCTTTGGGTATGATGAGTTTTTCAAAAAAAATTGTCTTTCATACGCTTTTTCAAAAATCATTTCTGAAACTACTAAACCCAAACAAATTAAAAGTTAGATGATTTATCCTTAGAGTTTCTAGATTATAGCTTGTAGTTGAGGATTGAATTAAGGTCCATCAACAAACATGGCCCCACAGCTAAAAACAGAACATTGAGGGTATAATGCGAGCACATATATTTGTCTAATATCTTGAAAACCATAGCCGTTAGAGAAAATCTTACCTGGGGGAATATAGTCTGTCATTCCCAAGGTCACTGGACATTGGGGAAAAGCCAGTTAAAATTGGTTTGGTCCAGTTAAGTGATCTGCATTACTGGACCAAATGACCAGTGAAATTTTGAATTTTGTCCAAATCATGTGTAAATGTCCTGTAAAAAAAAGTCTGGTCCTGTTCAGAAGAATGGTTTACTGGACCAAATGTCCAGTTGATTTCTCAAAACCTAGCTAGGGAACCACTGAATTGTAGTATGTCAATGTTGATAGAAAAAAAAATTTCTGAGCATTACAGAAGACTGAATACAAAATGGTCAGAATGTACTTCTTTCAACATTTGATTGGTGGTAATTTTCAAAAAAAAGAAAGCCTAAAATGAAAAAATCAATTAAAATTTTATGCTTTGCAGATTGAATATAAAGTGCCTTCCCAGCCCTAGACACATTTATGTCTGGAACAGCCCTTGGTCAGAGTTAAAACATCTGCAAAGATTAATTTTGGTCTGATGTAATAGGCATAAATAAATAATACTTTCCAAGCAATCATACCGAAATACTCACATGAACAAAAATTCTTTGGGTGCAAGTTCCAGCAAGTGATAGATTATACAATATCTTTCAACTTTCTTGAGACTTGCTAAAATAAGATCGAGGATGTTTGACCTTCATAATCTCTTGGTGGGTTATGGAGGGTTAGGAATTCTCAAACAAAAGCTTGAAAATCTATTTCACAACTGATTTTAAGGTGTTCATCGGGGTCTGCCAGGGTTTAACTGACCTTGACCTCTTTTTTCATGGATCATTGATGATGTTAAGTTTCTGTGACAGCTATAGTAGACACTTTATCTTAAAGACTTTCAACATAAAATTCATAATGAATGATCAGTAAATCAGGAAAGACATTTCAGTGTGTTCACTCTTTTTACCCGTTGTTACCTAAGTCACGAGGAGTTTTTGCAAAAACTTGTTGGTCATACTCTTTTTCAAAAGTTCTTTCTGAAACTACTGAGCCCATATAAACCAAAGTTTGTTGCTTGATCCTTAAGTGTTCTAGATTGTAGCTTGTGGATTATATTAAGGCCCATCAACCAACATGGCCCCACAGCTAAAAAAAGAACATAGAGGTACAATGCGAGCACATATAGTTGTCTAATATCTTGAAAACCATAGCAGTTAAGAGAAAATCTGACCTGGGGGAATGTAGTATGTCAATGTTGATATTTTTTTCAAAATATTACAAAAGACTTAATAAAAAAATAACCTGTTTAAACCTCCATTTTTCTAGTATTTATATATACATCTAGATAAGGGCTGTTCCAGAATTGATTGTATGCTGTCAGAAGGTTCTATTACGTTTGATGGATGGTGATTACTATAAAAGATAGCCTGAAATATATAGAAATAATCCATTAAAATTTTAAAATGGCAGATCAAATATAAATTGCCTTCCCGTCCCTTGATGTCTGGAACACCCCTTAGCTGTAGTTGAAACAGCACAAAGTTTAATTTTGGTCTGCTGTAATTTGCATAAATAAATTATGTTTTACAAGCATATCGAAATTCTGTAATGAACAAATGCTTGTGGTGCAAGTTCCAGCAAGTGATAGATTCTACTATATCTTTTAACTTTCTTGAGACTTGCTAAAATAAGATCGAGGATGTTTGACCTTCATAATATCCTGTCGAGTTGTGGAGGGTTAGGAATTCTCTAACATATGCTTAAAAATCAATTTTGCAACTGTTCAAATTTCAATTTATGAAACATCTCAACACAAAAGTTAACAATTTTAAGTATATACAATATATTGCTTGTTTATTTTCAGATTTTCTTTTAAATGAACTATAACAAACACAGGCAATAGATAGTTAATTATTGTCTTTCATTTATTTTCAGAAAACTCCCCTGGCCGCTCTCCGAAACAATCGCCGAGACAGAGGAGGAGCAAGAGAGCCACAAGTTCAGGCGAAGAATAATTCGAGAGTTGCTGTGTATCATAGAAATGTCACTTAAGCTCAAACTATTAATCCCTTTTCAGCGAAAGTATAGTAGTTACATAGACTGCAAGGCTATTATTAAATTGTTCACAAGAAATCATGTTATTCTCTAACTCGACTTGCTGTTATTAAGTTTGTTTTTAAATTATTCCGCAACTCAGAAAGATATTGTATATAAAAATATTTGTTTTGATAAAATAGGTTGTTTAAATCATTTTCATTTAAATTTTACAGCCAACTTATTGTATTACATTTTATTGTTGCATGTCATGATCAGAAAATTGACCAATCATATTATTAAGAAAATGCTAGCTTTACATGTTTTTAATTTTTGACACCTTTTAGATTTATGTCAGGAAAATGTTTTCTACATCAGGTCATAAGTTTGGCTATATTCAAAGAGCTAATCTATCATTAAACCATTGTTGGAAGATTGTATAAAAATTGTTGAAAGTTTTAAAATTTTATCAAAACAAGTACTTTGAGAGTGAGAGATTGATTGAAAGTATTATGCAATTGTGATTTTGTAAATTGTGATAGTTATTTTGAGCATGACAACATTTGACTTGGAAAAACCACCTTTTCTGTATGATGATATACTTATTGTGAATGTAGTCTATTTAGCGCCAGTATTAAGAAAGTAATTTTCCTGGGAGTTTCTGTGGGCAGTTCCAAAATAAAATGCATGGGAGGCACTTTTCTAGACCCCAACCACCCTTAAGATAAGATTTTTATATTACTTATAATTCTTACCAAATTATAAGGAAAATGCAACCACCCATAATTTATTTATTTGAGTACCTCCCATCACTCCCACCACAATTAATTTTGGAACAGCCCTGTAGGAAAATTTTTGTACCAAAAATTACCGAAGTAAAATAAAAATATATTATATCCTCTACAAAGCTTTTTTGCATTTATAAAGTGAGAATGTGAAAGACTTTCATATGTACATTAAAAAAAATCATGGACCCTTAATACCATTTACTAAGGGTTTAAGGAAGTTAAATCTGCATCTTAATTCCATGCATAATTTAAAAAGTGCTGTATTTCCTGAACTGTTAAGATTTATTCCATATATGGCAGCATAGAAATGAATAAATGATTTTAAGTGTTTAGAGTTAAATGTTCTTATTTACAGTAGAATACATCAACATTTCATACTTGTTGAACCAGTACAAGTTCCAAATGATGAAAATACATATTGTGTGGTCTAACATATCATGCATTAAATGAATTGATTACAGGTTATTGTATGAATGCTGTATGATTGAGTTGAGGTTGTGAATATGTTCTGGGTGATGGTACATTCCAAACTTCTTTTTTCTAGTCATGCCTTCCTGTTAAATAATTAGTTCTGGTATCTGTTTAATGAATGGTAGTAATAAAATTATTCTGTGCCAACTTCTGTTAAAGTTGAGCATTTACCGAAAAGGAATTATCAAAATGCACTAGCTTTAATTTAATTCTTGCTTATTTGTGTTTATATATAACTTGTCTTTTAGAAAATTTGCAGTTATGTGAATTTATGTATAGGTTGACCAATTTGAAATTTGTCTGAACCTAAAGTTATCTGAAGTGTGTCATATGAGACATTACAACCATTTCTTACAGTGCATGTATCTGAAATCTATATGACTTAAATGCTAGTTTATATCGTCAAACTTGAGAAAAGGGGTGCTTTTTGTTCATTAAATTTTCTTTCAAATTGATTACAATCATGCTACAAAATGTGTACCAACTTAGATTTCAACCAAACTAGCCTATGCAACATTTTTTTTTTAATTGGCATTGAAGATGTATATGATGACATGTATCAAATTTATTAGGACTGGAAAGGAGTCTTGTCCAACTAAGGATCTACTGTTTTAAACTGATATTTGGTGCTGAGCTTCACCAGTTAATCATGTGATATTTTACTGAAAGGAAGTTCAAAATGAATGCTCTGTAATCTTATGACTCTGCAAGTTTAATGACAGTTGTCAATTGTGAGATTGTTACACAGTATCATTTGTATACATGACGAGTTATTATGGTCTCAAAAAGAATTTTACATTAAAACAATAAAATTATCTGTACAAGATTTGATTGTGTTGGTTTTCATTCTGACAATATGTTTATTGCATTCAACTACTTATTTGTTTCTTGTCACTTTGTTCATATGTAAACTCATTGTGTGAGGTATTGGTGTCAATCCTTGTAAACCTTTTTATACGCCCGTTTACGGGACGTATTATGGTAAACCGTTGACGTCTGTCCGTCCGTCGTCAACATGTCAGACATTAACTCAAAAACGCTTTAACCAATATGCATGAAACTTTGGTGAATTGTTTATATCTATTGACGTGAGCTCCCTTTTGTTTTTTATAAATTTTGGAATTACCGTTTTCGAGTTTTTAGGGGTTTTATTCATTAAAAAAGGGGGGGATTTTCCAGTTTGTGGACAATAACTCGAAAACAATTTCACCAATTTGCAAGAAACTTTGGTGAATTGTTTATTTCTATCGACATGAGCTCCCTTTTGATTTTTATAAATTTTAGACCATACTTTTCCGATTTATGGGGTTTTATTCATTACAAAAAGGGGGATTTTCCAGTTTTCGGAAAATAACTCAAAAATGCTTTCAGCATTTTTTATGAAACTTTGGTAAATTGTTTATATCTATTGTTGTAATCTCCCTTTTGATTTTTATTAATTTAAGATTTTACATTTCCGAGTTATAAGATTTTATTCATAAAAAAGGGTTGATTTTCAAGTTTTTGGACAATATCCTTCAAGTGCTTAGAGCAGTTTTCATTAAACTTTGATGACTGATTTATATCTATTAAGATAACCTCCCTTTAGGTTTTTTATAAATTTCTGATATAACATTGAGAAGTTATTGTTTGTCTATAGTCTGACAACAGATTTACTAAGTTTTGCACAACAGCAAGAAATCTTTTAATTGAATATGAATTCAATTCATATAACCAATTTCAAGTTCTTTGACTACATTTATTCAGAAACCTATAATATGTCAAATATTTAATTACAATCCAAATTCAGACTTGTATCAAGCTTGAATATTGTGTCCATTTTTGCCCCAACTGTTCAGGGTTGGACCTCTGCGGGCATATCCAGCTGCGCTCAGCGAAGCAGTTTATTAAGTCAATAAGTAATAATTAATGGGTATCTAATATAAAGTTTGGTTTTTATTGATCCTGTCAATAAACCAACATGGATTTCATTGCTTCAATTTGGTACATAATGGTAAATTGCAAGTACTTGTATTATATCTTGAAAACCTTATAGGAGGGTCTGGATGGGGTTTACAGAAAAGAGAGAAAAAAATGGTAAAAACAGTGACGGTGAATAATTGGGTGCACAAAATATAAAGGGAAAAATGCCCTAAAAATTTAAAGAATACAGAAATGGCAACAACCCCTTCAAGACTCCATTTTAAAAGAGAAAATCAGAACTAAAATTCTTAGTTAAAAAATACTATTTCCACCAATAAAATTGAGAATGGAAATGGGGAATATGTCAAAGAGACAACGACCCGACCAAAGAGCAGACAACAGCCGAAGGCCACCAATGGGTTTTCAATGCAGTGAGTAAATCCCGCACCTGCAGGTGGTCCTCAGCTGGCCCCTAACTAAAATTGTGTGCTAGTTCAGTGAAAATGGACGTCACACTAAACTCCAAAACATATAAATGAACTAAAATTAAAAAACATACTAGACTAACAAAGGCCAGAGGCTCCTAACTTTGGACAGGCAGGCGCAAAAATGCGGCGGGGTTAAACGTGTTTTGTGAGATCTCAACCCTCCCCCTATACCTCTAGCCAGTGTAGAATAAACTTATTAAACTACATGTAGGAGTAATTGTCCTTATATAAAAATAAGATGTGGTATGATTGCAAATGAGACAACTACAGGTCACACTACAGCCTTCAACAATGAGTAAAACTCGTACTGCATACTTGGCTATAAAAGGCCCTTGAAATGACAAATGTTAAACAATTAACACGATAAAACCAACAACCTGATATACATGTACAAAACAACGAAAAACAAATATGATATACAGCAACAAATTAAAAACACATACAGTATGCTGTGGGATTAAACATGATTGCAGGCGCCAAATCCTCCTCTTACCTGGGACAGAGGTGTAACAGTACAACACAAGAACATGCTATAAAAATCCGTTGAAAAAGTCTAAATTTGTAAGATCAATACAAAGCACATAAAACCCTAACAAAGGCAATGTACAGATCTCAGAGTATTATTAGTTGCTGAAAGCTAGTTCAAAGCAAATAACAACTAATAATAAAAGAAGCTCAAGCTTCAAACAAACAAAAATGGGACTGACGGTCAAGGATATCACTCAATGTCCCTGTAGCCTATATTGGGGGCATAAAAAAAATCATGCATCTAAGACTAGGGGACTATTTTTGTGTTTTTGGAAACTAGAACGTAGAGAGAAACTGCAAACAATGAAAATTTTCAGCAAACCAAGATCTACAAATATTTCAACATGACTGAAAAGAAATAAAATTGTCAATCAATATCTTGTAGTAGTTCTAGCCCATTAACCATGACTTGTTTCTCAGCCAAACAAACAACATAGAATAAAATAAGAATGCCAATCCTGAAGCAAAAACATAAACTGTTTGACTAAAGCTTGATTCTCGCAGAAAAAAGTTAGATACTTCATATTTTTTATACAGATGTCTTATGTTGTGAAGTTTCTGTCTGTTGTCCCTGATCACGGTTCATCCACTGCTTTCAATAGATATAAGAAGATGTGGTATGAGTGCCAATGAGACAACTCTCCATCCAAATAAAAATTTATAAAAGTAAACCATTATAGGTCAAAGTACGGTCTTCAACACGGAGCCTTGGCTCACACCGAACAGCAAACTATAAAGGGCCCCAAAAATTACTAGTGTAAACCATTAAACGGGAAAACCAACGGTCTAATCTATAAAAAAAACGAGAAACCAGAAACACTTATGAACCACATCAACAAACGACAATTACTGAACATCAGATTCCTGATACAAAACTATTTTTAATCACATAATTTTCTCACTTTCATAAGTGATAGTACAATTATATTTGGTATATAGAATCGATACAAGGTCTACATGTCCTTCTGGCAGGGTCACCTGACCTTAACATCTTTTCGTGAATCTGATCACTATTGATTTTTTTTAAAGTTTTGTACCACCAGCAACTTTCAACCTGTTTCAGCTTGCAGATTTTTAAGTTTATTGTTTAGATAGTCTGGAATATTGTAGGATGAAACAGGGTGGGAGTTATTTGAAAGACGCAACCAACACAAAATGATCAAAGTTCATGAAATTTTTTATAGTAAAATTCTTTAATGCTTAAGCGATATCATCCCCCAGCAACTTATCCATGTTCATATTCATAACTATACGACAAGAACAAACAATTCACAATATTTATATAAAGACTACTGAAGAGCAAATATTAGGTCAGTACAGGACTTGTTAACAACATATCTTAATTCCATTTAATTTCTCTTTTGTAAGTGTATCTTCGATTCTAATATATCAGGGTTTGTTTCAATATATTGATTTCATTAAAAGGATGCATACAATTTTTAGATCTAACAATGGAATCCAAAACATTGTCCCCTCATAACTTATTACTATTTTATTTCCATGTAGTATGTTTAAATTTATGAAACATGAAATTTCAATTTTGATTTTTGTGGTGTTAGTATGTTTAACTTTATGAAACATGAAATTTCAATTTGATTTCTGTGGTGATAGTATGTTTAACTTTATTAAACATGAAATTTCAATTTTGATTTCTGTGGTGTTAGTATGTTTTTATTGAAGGGGGTTTCCACCTTGTGACTCTCCATGTGTAACATTTGGCTGGGTGGGAAGTCATTTGATATTTCACAACCATTCAGATCTTGTAGTTGTTACCTGTCCTCACTGCTTGGTGGATCTTTAGTATAGCAGGGAGTCATCTGCAAATTTTTGCACTTTTGCACGTCTGCGAAACTATTAGTTGACCCAACAGTATATACCCTGTTATTTAGTTCATTATGATAAAACAATTATGTCATTCGTCAATAGTAGATATCCAAAAATTATTAAATCTTATGGGAACTGAAATGAGGGAACAGCAAATGTTGTCACATTGAACAAGCTATATATTTATTTTAAATCCGTTTCAAAGAATAAGAAGTATTGGACGACCTATCTTGTTTGAAGCACCCCCACATGATGCCGATCCAGGTTCCCGAATGTGGCATTGGACACGATGTTCTTTTGGTGTGATGTACAATAAACTCATCATAGATACCAGGATTGAAATTTTATATGAACGCCAGACGCGCGTTTCGTCTACAAAAGACTGATCAGCGACGCTCGAAATAAAAAATATTCATTTATGACACCCTTACTGAGAAAATCCACATCCTGCAAAAAGCTACTGTAAATCTACAGCAATGCATCTGCAGCAATCTTGGAGTAAAGCAAAAAAAATAATTTGAAATAGAATCTATATATGTTGCATGTTTGCTGCAAATATTCTGCAAGTTTGGCAAACATATTTGATTTTGCAAACTTGCCGTAAGCTTGCAGCAAAAAGCTATTGTGTTTGCAGGAAGTTTGCGGCCAGATGCTAACATTATTTTCAAGTTTCCTGCAAGTTTCTGCAGCAAGCATTTCTGTTTGATAAGGGCACGTAGATATACAAAACAAACTGATTCGTTGTAAAATTCCTTAGGTATTTGCTGTGACATGTGAATACACAAGGACATGAAGTCTAAGATACTCCAATACTACAACAAACTTTATAGAAAACTACTAGTACATATACTTATAAGAACAATTTCCATTTTTACGAAGGTTTTTTATCCTTTCTTTGCACCTTAGATCAACTGAAAGTTGTGTAAAATTAAAAGAATAGACCATCAAAACTTGCTTAGAAATGTGTGCTTTTATTCATGAAAAAGTATGACCTAATTCAACGACTGTCAAATTTTCGTAAACTTGGTTTCATATCAAATGTGAAATAACAATAACTACAGATTTACATGAACCTGTAGCATTCTGTTGGATTGCAGATCTTAAGCTATATGTATTAGCAATTTAACACATTTTCAAAACATAAATCCTGACAGTTCGAGATTTTTTTTAATTTACCTGTCAATCAAAGACTCAATGTAGCAGCCATTCGTTTCAGCTCAATATGGACGGCATTCGAAAGATTATTCCTGCTAAATTTGAACAAAAAAAAACACTAGAGACTCATGGGAGCTCACATGACCTTTAGGAAAAAAATGATACAATGCACTAAAGTATTTGTTTTTAATGGAAACTGTGTGCGTATTTAGTAGACTCGCTTTCACTCATTTTTAGATATAATTTTGCTGATCAGTTTTGCTTTTTACAGTTTCTTTCAATCATATTTTCCGTAAAAAAATGCAACACAATGGGTAAAAATCACCATCCAAGGGCAACAACCCTTCTAAGGAATCCGAAGATGATTTTGGCTATGTTGACTCACTGTAGATTTTGTCTAGCTGATTATATTTGCTGTTCAAAATATATCTCTATTCATTATAGTTTTCAAGAGTATAGCCAAAACACAAAAACGTGTTAACATTCTCATTCAAGGGCAATAACTCATACAAGGAATCCCTCGGAACGTAGTAACAAGGAGCTCATAAGAGAGTTATCTAATGGTTTTGTATATTTGGCATTTTATAGATCTTGTATAGCTAATCATTTGTGCTATTCATAGTTTCTACTTATCTTTTATAGTTTTGAAGATAGAATTTTAAGGCAAAAACTCGTAAATTAGTCAAAAATCGTCATTTATTGGAATTTTTGAAGATCTTATATTGTTGATCATTTTTGCTGTTTGCAGTTTCTACCAATCTGTTATTGTTTTCACTGATTTAGGCAAAAAAAATTTAAAAAATAGTCAAAAATGGTAATTTAAGGGCAATTAGTCCTAAAAGGAGTCATCTAATCTATTTTGGTACAAAAAGGAAGAGGGAAGATCTTTTAGCATGTTTGTCAATGTCAGATTTTCTCTATTTTCAATAAAGGTTTTCAAGATATTTAATAGACGATATAAATGCAATTTACCCTGGTGTAGTATTTTTAGCCATGGAGGCCATGTTGATTGATTGGCAGGAACGAAAAACACATACCGTTAGGGTTATTCATTTAAAGTTTGGTTGATATTGGTTCAGTGATTTCAGAGAAGATTTTTGTAAAAGTTTACAATAACGACGGACGACAATTGATGACAATAACTCACTTGGCCCTTTACACTATTACATGGCCCTTTAGACTAGGTAAGCTGAAAGGACACCACAGATAAACATGCACATGTCGGCTTCATATTTTGACTTGCAGCTAGAAACTGACCATCATGGGCAACATTCCAAAAGCACATGTACATTGAGATTATATATCTCCCTGTTTATACTTTATAGGGCTTGCGTTTTCTATGTTGATTGCCTTGATAGAGGATTGAAGCTCACAAGGAAGCTATTGAACTAAGGGTTCCTAATGGTAAAGCTGTTGTTATCCCTTCAAACAAATTATTGACTCCATCATGATTTGCTTAATTGAATATCTGTTACAAATAGCCCAGGATATCACTATCAATTAATTTTGATCTGAAACAGACAGTTTGATCTGGACAGATCTTAAAAGACTAATTGAATAAATCATTATGTCATTTTCAGTCTTTCAGATAATTCTTAGATTTGTCCACTGCAGTAAATTCAGTACTGTTCAGACAATTCGCTTACAGTCCATTAAGATATGTTCAGACTGGTTAGTAGTTGCTATATTTATCTGCACACATGAATTGTCTGAAAAGCTACCGAACATTACTAAATTGACTGCAAGCGATTTGTTTGAACAGTACTGAATTAACCGGAGTAGACAAGTCTGAAAATTGACCGAAAGACTTAACATTACTTGAAAATTTGTTGTTCCGACATTTCAGATTATGTTAAGACTAAAATGACCGTTTCAGACTGAAAATCGTTTACTAGTGAATTTCCCCCTCAAGGTAGACATAAGCAACTGTTACACTAGATGTGTTGAAAGGGAACTCCTTATCTATCTGGAGCACTTTAATTCACTTCCTCTTTTGGTATGGTTTGTGTTGCTCAATCGCAAGTTTTCTATGTAGTGTTATTTTGACTGATGTTTGTTTTTTTGCCTTTTTGACGTTTTTCTTTTGGCCTTGGTGTTTTTCTTCAAATTAGTTAAGGTATAGTACTATTACGATGTCTACTTTAATGATTTAATGATGAAACTTTTTCTTAAATCTGCATGGATCGTACAGAAAATTCCTAAGGAATGAACCTTCAACACATACACACCCCAACACCATAGTCTAATGTCCTACAAAGTTTCAAGTAATTCCTGTAAATTATGTAGGAATTGCAGACAGACTGAGTAATTCCTATATAACCAAAACCCTTTGGGGATATGTTGAAAGCATTAGCTTCTCGGTGTTTTATTCAATGAATAATCAAGTGTACAGCGAGAAATGCGTTTACTTCTGGAGCACTTGAATTCACCCCTTCTTGATGTAATCTCAGGTTTTCTGAGACTCTGAGTATTATTTTGTGGAATGCATTTTGTCATCTTCTTTTGGCCTTGGTGTTATCTGTTTTTCTTCGACGTAGTGTTTTACGATGTCTACTTTTAGATAAAGCATAAAAAAAAACACGTAGTAAATCAGTGCCAACAGTTTGCCTTAGAAATGAGGATATTTTTCTGCCGAGATTTTAAAGAAGATTTCTATAAGGAACAAACCTTCAAAAAACATAAACATCCTAACTCGATAGTCTAATATCAAACAAAGTTTCAAGTAATTCGTGCCAATTATATAGGAGTCGTGGACAGACCGATTAACTCCCATATAACCAAAACCCATTGTTGATGGGGATGCGGTGAAAGCCATTAACTCTTCAATGTTTTAATCAATGAATAGTCAAATATAGAGCGAGAGCTACTTATCCTTCCGAGCACTCGAATTCACCCCCTCTTTAGGTGTGGTTTCTGTTGCTCGATCTCAATTTTTTTAAGTAATGTTTTGTGAACTGTATTGTTCGTCTTTTTTTTAGAATCAGAATTAATAAAATGTTATTCTCGCTGCATTGAAGACCCATTGGTGGCCTTCGGCTGTTGTCTGCTCTTTGGTCGGGTTGTTGTCTCTTTGACATATTCCCCATTTCCATTCTCAATTTTATTCGCTGAGCGCAGCCTGATACGACCACAGAGGTTGAACCTTGAACAGTTGGGGTAAGTTTGGACACAATATTCAAGCTTGATATACTGTCTGAAATTCAATTTGGATTGTGATCAAATTTTTGACGTAATATAGGTTTCCGACACAAAATAAATGTGGTCAAAGATCTTAAAAATTTGAAATGGGACATTTAATTTACCTAGTAGAATGGTCTGATATCCAAAATCTAACAACATGGTTAGATTCAGCATATAAAATAAAATACTCCGCTGGGCGCAGCTTGATACGACCGCAGAGGTCGAACCCTGAACAGTTGGGGCAAGTATGGACACAACATTCAAGCTTGATACAGCACTGAATTTGGATTGTGATTAAATATTTGACACAGCATAGGTTTCTGACACAGAATGAATGTGGTCTAAGAACTTAAAAAATTCTAATTTACCTATTCAAACCATATCATTATTATTTGCTTTTATATAAAAACCAGAAATAACCAATTTAAAATGGAAAATTTTAAAGAAAAAAAAATGAAATAAAAAATCCCCCCCCCCCCAATGTTTTGAACCCCCTTATGATTCATCACCCCCTAAACTCAATCCCAGTCAATTTTAGACCTTTCAAACCTTAATATGAACTAATTTGAAAACAGGGCTCGAAATAAAAAATCTTAATGCATAATAAGATTCAGCATATCATACAGCCGCAACAATCCAGTTTTATATGAAATCAAATAAAGTTTAATTTTGGACCCTTTTGACCTCAATGTAGACCAATTTTAAAAATACTCAAAAAAGTAATACAAGGTTAGAACCCCCAAAAATTAAAGACTTTAAATTAATCCCATTGAATTGGTTAAAAGATTTGTATTTATTTTCAATTGAAGATTTCTTGCTATTGTGCAATACTGTGCAATGAAGATTTCTTGCTATTGCGCAATACTGTGCTACTGCTCAATACTGTGCAATTGAAGATTTCTTACTATTGCGCAATACAGTGTTGTTGCACAATGCTGTGCAATACTGTGCAGTTGAAGATTTCTTGCTGTTGTGCAATACTGCTCAATTGAAGATTTCTTGCTGTTGCGCAATACTGTGCAATTGAAGATTTTTTGCTATTGCTCCATACTATGCATTTGTTCAATACTGTGCAATTGAAGATTTTTTGCTATTGCGCAATACTGTGCTATTGTGCAATACTGTAATATTGCTCAATACTGTGTAATTGAAGATTTCTTGCTATTGCGCAATACTATGCTATTGTGCAATACTGTAATATTGCTCAATACTGTGCAATTGAAGATTTCTTGCTATTGCGCAAAACTGTGCAATTGAAGATTTCTTTTTATTACGCAATACTGTGCAATTGAAGATTTCGTGCTATTGTGCAATACTGTGCAATTATTTGAAATTTCAAAAATTTCGAAGAAAAAAAATATGAACGCCCTAAAAAATTGGAAAAAAAATCCCCCCAAACTTTTTGAACCCCCTCTTGGAGTAATTACCCCCTAACTCAATCCTAGTCTGGAACCTTGTAGTACAATTTAAGAGAGGTTCATACACTTAAACACAAGTTATTGTCTGGAAACTAGAAAAATGCTTGTTTTTGGCCCCTTTTTTGCCCCTTAATTTCTGAACACTTGGGGCAATTGCCCCCTAACTCAAACCCAGCCTTTTATTTGTGATATGGAACATTGTGGTACAATTTCAGAGAGATCCATACATTTACACACCAGTTATTGTCCTGAAACTACAAAAATGCTTGTTTTTGGCCCCTAATTCCTAAACTGTTGGTACGATAACCCCCAAAATCAATCCCAACCTTTCTTTTGTGGTATTGAACCTTCTGGTAAAATTTCTTTGAGATGCATTCACTTAAACTAAAGTTAATGTCCGGAAACCAAATGTGTCTTCGGACGACGACGCCGACGACGACAACATCATAGCATTATACGACGCAAAATTTTTTTTGAGGTCGTATAAAAACTGAATGGGTCTATGAATACCCATGCTACATCTTTAAAGACCCAAATGTTGCAAAACACCTGTCTTACCTCCATGACAAATATATTGTTGTCCCCGCAGATAAATCCCCTAAAAAAATCGTTTTTGTGTGTAGACACATTACATAAAGTGCTTGATAAATGAATAAGGTACTGACAATTAATTTAACATAGACCCAATGATACTTACCAAGGAGGAAATCCTGGAAAATCATAGGTCTGTCTGTTTTTTGTTCCTTTGGAATTTCAACTAAAGACGAAGAACTGGATTTTCCTTCACTGTATTGGATATACCTAAACTACATAAGTGTCCTTACAAACAACGTTATATTGATGGGTCTTCCAAGTGCTCCACGAAACCTCTGTCTAAATTATTAAAATCAATTTTATCAGCAATCAAAGCCGGGCTTCAAAGTTATTGTGAAACTACCTATTCTAGAGGTGGCATGAATCAGATGTGGATACATGTACTAAAAAATTCCAAAGATCTTTTAGAGTACATACAATCTAAGACTCTTTCATCTTGCAATAGTATTAAAACACTTGACTTTTCTACTCTTTACACAAGTATATCCAATTCCAAAATAAAAGACAAATTAAAAGAGTTGGTCCTGCTTTGCTTCATAAAAAAGAATGGCCAACGTAGAAACAAATATCTTGTCATACAGAGGGATACATCGTACTTTGTAAAGAATCACACTGTTACAAACAAAAAATTCACTGAAACTGACATTATCAAGATGCTTGATTTCTTGATTGACAACATATTCGGTACGTGTATATAGAGGACGTATTTTTCACCAAACAATTGGCATTCCCATGGGAACCAACTGTGCCCTCTTCTTGTCGACTTTTTTCTTTATTCATATGAGGCTGACATCGTACAGGAACTTCTTAGGGAGAAAGAAAAGAAGTTAGCAGTATCCTTTAACTTCACTTGCTCTATATAGATGATGTTCTCTCACTAAATGGTTTAAAAATAAATGGGGAATGTGTCCATGGGACACAGGTGATGCCCCCGCTTGCATATCATATAAAGTTATAAAGGGACATAACTAAAGAATAGTAAAAGTGACGCTACCCAAATTTGAATTCATCCTAGTTTTGTGGTAATAAGTATTGTGTATAAGTTTCATAACATTTGGTGAGGCAAACTTAAGTTAGAGAACAAAAACGAAAAATTCAGCAATTGTTCTATTTATTAAGGGACATAACTCTAGAACGGTTCAAGTGACGCTACTGAAAAACAAACTTGATCTGTGTTTTGTGGTAATAAGTAATGTGTAAGAGTTTCATAACATTTGGTTGAGGCAAACTTAAGTAAGAGACAGAAACCAAAAATTCAGCAAATTTTCCATTCGTAAAGGGGCATAACTCTAAAACGGTTCGAGTGACGCTACTGAAATTAGAACTTAATCTGTGTTTTGTGGTAATAAGCATTGTGTTTAAGTTTCATAATAAAATGCTCCGCTGGGCGCAGCTTGATACGACCGCAGAGGTCGAACCCTGAACAGTTGGGGCAAGTATGGACACAATATTCAAGCTTGAACTTAAAATTTTTTAATTTACCTATTCAAACCATATCATTATTATTTGCTTTATATATAAATCAGAAATAACCAATTTAAAATGGAAAATTTTAAAGAAAAAAAAATTTAAAAAAAATCCCCCCAATTTTTTGAACCCCCTTATGATTCATCACCCCCAAACTCAATTCCAGCCTTCCCTTTGTGATATGGTACCTTGCAGTACAATTTCAGAGAGATCCATACACTTGAAAACAAGTTATTGTCTGGAAACTAGAAAAATGCTTGTTTTTTGGCCCCAAATTCCTAAACGTTTAAGGCAATTACCCCAAAACTCAAACCCAGCTTTCCCTTTGTAATATGGAACCTTGTAGTACAATTTCAGAAAGATCCATACACTTACACACAAGTTATTGTCCTGAAACTAGAAAAATGCTTGTTTTTTTGCCCCTTTTTGGCCCCTAATTCCTAAAATTTTGAGGCAATTACCCCCAAAATCAATCCCAGTATTCCCTTTGTGATATGGAACCTTGTGGTACAATGTCAGAGAGATCCATACACTAACACACAAGTTATGTCTGGAAGTTACAATAAAATGCTCCGCTGGGCACAGCTTGATACGACCGCAGAGGTAGAACCCTGTTCAGTTGGGGCAAGTATGGACACAACATTAAAGCTTGATACAGCACTGAATTTGGATTGTGATTAAATATTTGACACAGCATAGGTTTCTGACACAGAATGAATGTGGTCTAAGAACTTAAAAAATTTTAATTTACCTATTCAAACCATATCATTATTATTTGCTTTTATATATAAATCAGAAATAACAAATTTAAAATGGAAAATTTTAAAGAAAAAAAAAATCCCTCCCCCAAATTTTTGTGAACCCCCTTATGATTCATCACCCCCAAACTCAATCCCAGCCTTCCTTTTGTGGTATGGTACCTTGCAGTACAATTTCAGAGAGATCCATACACTTGAACAAAAGTAATTGTCTGGAAACTAGAAAAATGCTTGTTTTTTGGCCCCAAATTCCTAAACGTTTAGGGCAATTACCCCCAAACTCAAACCCAGCTTTCCATTTGTGATATGGAACCTTGTAGTACAATTTCATAAAGATCCATACACTTACACACAAGTTATTGTCCTGAAACTAGAAAAATGCTTGTTTTTTGCCCCTTTTTGGCCCCTAATTCCTAAAATTTTGATGCAATTACCCCCAAAATCAATCCCAACCTTCCCTTTGTGATATGGAACCTTGCAGTACAATTCAGAGAGATCCTTACACTTGAACACAAGTTATTGTCTGGAAACTAGAAAAATGCTTATTTTTGACCCCTTATACCTAAACGTTTTGGACAATTACCCCCAAACTCAATTCCAGCTTTCCCTTTGTGATATGGAACCTTGTAGTACAATTTCAGAAAGATCCATATGCTTACACACAAGTTATTATCATGAAACTAGAAAAATGCTTGTTTTTTGTCCCTTTTTTGTCCCCTAATTCCTAAAATTTTGAGGCAATTACCCCCAAAATCAATCCCAGCATTCCCTTTGTGATATGGAACCTTGTGGTACAATGTCAGAGAGATCCATACACTAACACACAAGTTATGTCTGGAAGTTACAAAAATGCTTATTTTGGCCCCTTTTTGGCCCCTAATTCCTTAACTGTTGGTACCATAACCCCCAAAATCAATCCCAACCTTCCTTTTGTGGTATTGAACCTTATGGTAAAATTTCTTAGAGATCCATTCACTTAAACTAAGGTTAGAGTGCGAAAACCAATGTGTCTTCGGACGACGCCAACGTCATACCAATATACGACCACAAAATTTTTTTGCAGTCGTATAAAAATGCTTATTTTTGGCCCCTAATTCCTTAACTGTTGGTACCATAACCCCCAAAGTCAATCCCAACCTTCCTTTTGTGGTATTGAACCTTATGGTAAAGTTTCATAGAGATCCATTCACTTAAACTAAAGTTAGAGTGCGAAAAACCAATGTGTCTTCAGACGACATCAATGATGCCAACGTAATACCAATATACGACCGCAAAATTTTTTTTGCAGCCGTATAACAATTATTTGAGGCAAACGAAAGTTAGAGAACGGAAACTAAAATTCAGCAGTTTTTCCATTTTTAAAGGGACATAACTCTAGAACAGTTAAAGTGACGCCACCAAAATTCTGCTTGATCTGTGTTTTGTGGTAATAAGTATTGTGTATAAGTTTCATAACATTGGTTGAGGCAAACTAAAGTTAGAGAACAGAAACTAAAAATTCAGCAATTTTTCCATTTATACAGGAGCATAACTCTAGAACAGTTAAAATGACGCCACCTAAATTCAAACTTGATCTGTGTTTTTTGGTAATAAGCATTGTGTATAAGTTTCATAATAATTGGTTGAAGCAAACTAAAGTTAAGAGAATGGAAACTAAAAATTCAGCAATTTTTCCATTTATAAAGGAGCATAACTCTAGAACAGTTAAAGTGACGTCACCATAATTCAAACTGGATCTGTGTTTTGTGGTAATAAGCATTGTGTATAAGTTTCATAATATTTGGTTAAGGCAAACTAACGTTAGAGAACGGAAACTAAAAAATTCAACAATTTTTCCACTTATAAAGGGGCATAACTCTAGAACGGTTTAAGTGACGCCACCAAAATTCAAACTTGATCTGTGTTATGTGGTAATTAGCATTGTGTATAAGTTTCATAACATCTCGTTGAGGCAAACTACCGGTAAAGTGAGAGAATGGAAACCAACTTTGGAACGTACGTACAGACGGACAAGGGTAAAACTTAATGCCCCCTCCGCTACGTCGTGGGCATAAAAATTGTTGACTATAGTGAATGCATCTATCCCATCGAACGTGGAGATAAAGGATACAACGGATACAGTTAAGTCTGTCTCATATCTTGACTTACAACTAGAAATTGACAATGAGGGTCGGTTGAAAACAAAACTTTACGACAAAAGGGATGCTTTTAGCTTCCCAATTGTGAACTTTCCATTTCTATGTAGCAACATTCCAGCAGCACCTGCATACAAAGTATATATATCCCAGTTGATATGATATTCAAGGACTTGTACTTCCTATCATGATTTCCTTGATAAAGGGTTGCTGCTCACAAGGAAACTATTAAACCAAGAGTTTCAAGTGGTGAAGTTGAAATCATCTTTTCATAAATTTTACGGACGCCATCACAAGTTGGTTGACCTTTACAGAATATCTGATTTACAGATGACAACGGATATGTTCAAATTGTGGTAACTACAATCCCATCTCCCTTTTCCCTGAATGTGACCTACCAAATTAGAATACCACCAGGTTTTTACATACATGACAAGGTGCCACATGCACAGCAGGATCTGCTTACCCTTCCTGAGCACCAGAGATCACTCCCAGTTTTTGGAGGGGTTCATGTTGCTCAGTCTCTAGTTTTCTATGTTGTGTTTTGGTTTTGTGTACTGTTGTTTGTCTGTTGATCTTTTTCTTTTTTAGCCATGGCATTGTCAGTTTATTTTCAAAGACTTATGAATTTGAATGTCCCTTTGATATCTTTCGCCTTGCTTTTGTCATTTTTCTTTTGGCCACGGTGTTAATCGTTTTTCTTCAAATGAAGTGTTGTTTACAATATCTACTTTTAGATAAAATACAAAAGCTAATTGTTATTGAATTTTATTGGACTTCAACATCCATTTTTTCTATCCTTTAACCTACTAGGATTATATATACATGTGATGGCAAGTTACAGTTAAAAATGTACAGCACTGTCTTACACATTAAAAAGAAGAAATAATATATTCCCTCATTATGTAGCTGATAAACATTTATGGAAGTTGATTTTATAAAGATGAAAAACTAATATTTAACTTCATTACTCACTTATTTTGTTGGAGTTTTTGTAAGTATATTGAAAATTATTTCTAAAATAATATTGACTTTTATAAGTTAAAAATTCAATGCTGATATCAATTCAAAATTCCATTAAATTTTTCAATTTTTTAAAATATATTGCAATCATTTGATTGGTGTAAAATGCATAATTACTCATAAAATTAGATTTTTTAGAGGGAAAAGAAAAAGAAAAATCTAAACACAATTTTAAGCAAGAAATCTTCATTCAGTGTACAAATCCGGTTTTTTTTTAATTCAAGTTGATCTTATTCACAAGTTTAATTATATTTTAATGGTATGCCAGAAATTAAGCATTATGAAATTAAATGAAATAAATTTGCAGTTTCATAAATTTACATTTACAGTATTATTGACTCATTTTAACTATTTCTGTTGTAATTAAATTTATGAATTTTTGCAATGATTTACAGTGTAATATACAATAATGTTTCGAAGAAATATTTCTCGGCCAATGAATTATGAAACGGTATATACAAGCAATAGGGTATGTATCATATATATAAAATATTAAACAGCTGAAAATATTAAAAATAAATACCAAAATATTAAACAAAATACAAATGTTTGAATACAAAAGATTACATATGTAAGATAAAAATGCAGATGACAGCTGCTGCAATATGTAATTAAGCAACTTTAAAAAAATACTTCCCCTTTGCTAAAAATTTCCTCCTTTCTTATGTTAAATGAGAGTGGTGTTTACCTTGTATACAACATCCTTTTAATAAATAGTAAATATTCCATCCTTTAGTTGAACTATAATAGTTTCTCAATCTTGTGTGCGATACTTTTTAACTAAACATTATCAAATTTGAGACTAAAATTGATGTTAATAGGAAAACTACTCTTGCCCTTATGTTGCATACAAGTATATACCAATCATTGTTTAATATAGATGAATATGATATACAAATAATGTTACAATCAAGCTTTGATGTTTGAGTAAAAGGTAAATTGGGGTATATGTCAATAGAACAGTATCCCAATTATACAAATAACCTAAAAAAAAAAGACATCTAGAGGTCAACATAGTCTCCAACAACAGACAAGTATACTCACTTGAAGTTACACTTTTTTTTAAAAAGTAAAAGCATTTTCAGCTAGTTATGTGTGAACTATGAATAGATGAAATACAAAAAAGTTAAAAACTTATAGTCATCTTCAGATAAAGAAATCTTTATGGAATTTGCATTTATATATTTTATTCCAAATAAAAAAAAAATCAAATGGAATCACTTAAAATACCCAAAAAAAAAAAACCAACAAAACAAATGGAAATAATTTAAATAAAAAAAAAACTGTGTTTGCCTGCAATTTTTTTTTACATAATGTAACAAAATAACAATACAAAATACAAAACACAAATCACGAAAAAACAATTGTTTGTCGGTAATTTTCTTTTAACATGATGTAACAACATAACAACACAAAACGAAACAAATTGAAACAAGTATGTAATTAAATGTATTTCTAGATATCTAAAATAGCTGTTCTAAAATATTTACAGATCATAACTAATCGGATAAAAAATCTAAGCTGTTATGAGATCACTGAAAATTGTATTTTAAAGGTCAATTGAAAAAAGAATTAAGTTTCTCAGATCATTTCAGAATAGTAGATGCAACATGCATTCTTTCTGTACATTAAAAGTAAAACTCAATCTCACAAATATCCCAACCAAAACAAATACCTTGAATATCTAGAGGCTCACTATTTGGAATTTAAAAAATACATTTCATCTGATGATATTTTTGATGGACATCAAATACAAACCTCAAAACACGCAAATTAATTAAGTTAAAACGAACTTCTCTATGTAGCCTGATGCTTTATTTGTATATTGAAAATCTGACCCCATTTACAAGTACTTTTTTTTAAGAAGCTTCAAATTATAAAATATCATAGAACATCATTTTCTGTACAAGAACAGGCCTCAAAGAACCTCAGTATCTTCAATGATCTAATGTTAATTCATTTTTCAAAAGCCTACTTTCTATACCCTTGACCTGTATCTACTGAATGCCGGCGATTCCCTTTATATGAAATCTCTTTTTAACCCGTAATTATTATGTATTAAAATAAACCCCAACTGAGCTAAAATCAGCTTTCACAACATACCAACACTGACTGGAGAATCAAATTACTGAATTAAAAAAAAACATTAACAGTTAACAAAATATTTATGAAATAACTTCTTCTTGAGTTTATAACTTGCTTAGCATTTCTGAATTATCAAGCAAAGTATATGAGCACATATTTCTATATTGCTGATGTTTATTTATTCTTTCAAGGTATTTAAGTTCATTTTGAAAAAAAAGACAAAAAGAAGAATTTATTTTGTAGCAAATTGGAAATCACATAACTTTTAGTTGATGTGATAAAATTAAAATATTGCAGGATTTCAATTTATTGCTCTTTTTATTATACCTGACTGGGTTTGTTTCAACAAGGTATAATTGACATTGAACACAGCTACAGAGTACAGGAATAAAGCCCAAAATTCCATTAATTGTGGGTCAATAAGAACAAAGAAAAGGTCTAGTAACAAATTTGGAACATGTAAGGTCAACCAAACCATAATTTTAGTCTTTAATTGAATCATCTGATTGTAATAACATACCAAAATCCTGTCAATTTCTTTATGTATGACAATAAATGTCTGAACAAATATCGACATTGTTTTAATAATTTTGAACTACCCAGATCCTACAAAATGGCATTAATTTATGTGGTATGTCATTTGTTTGTAACAATACTTTAGTTTTTTTTTTAAATTGACTTCAAAGAGAATCCCAACATTGATTCAAACTGGTGCATATGTACTTAAGTATTTTATATTTTACAAATTTCCCAAACAAGAAACTTATTATTCATGTTTTGTATACTTTCCTATATACATATAAAAAATTTAAAACTTAATAAGAGAATCCTATTGTCATTTTCATCTAAATATCTATAAAGATAATCTTAGATTAAATAAATATATACCAGTAATAAATAAATAAATAAATTTAATTTTATAATTACATGTATAATCTCAGTTACACAAGAGTAAAATATCAGTCAGTCTTGGTATGTTTTCCTATGAAATTTTTTTAAAATATCCTAAAAGTGTACCTAATTCATCATGACCATTATAAGTCGTAAATTAATGGTTCGACCAGCTAATAATTTATTACATTCTACAGAGTTAATGATTGGTAAATCATTGTATGCTGTTTCCACATTGTCTTGTACAAAGTCATGTGTGTAAATGAAGGGGTTGACCTTCATCTCACCGTATGGGCCTTTCAACACAATGAATGACAGACTAATTGGTGTTGTAAATTTAGATTTCAACACCAGTTGATAAGACAGTGTACGATCTGTTGTAAGAGCTGGATTTTTCTGATCATTGTTGATTCTTGCTTTGATGACCCATTGAAAATTAAATGCGGAGAAACGACTTGTTTCATAGAATAGCTTGGTGGTGAAGTCGTCTGTTCTGTAGGGTTTCATCTGTAAATCTGCAAGTAATATTATTTAACTATCAAATTTATACATAATCATCACTGAAATTAGTGGAATAACTATACAAACCTGGTTGTGGATAATACAATACACACAAGGTGATCTAATATAAAGTTAAAAGTCATGCTTCCTGGATTTGATAGTATCACTGTGAAACCGGACAATCACACGATTAACAGGAGCCTCAGAGGGTGAGTAGTCTTAGTTTTTCATCTATGATAGATCATCACAGATGTCAATTTTTCCTGATGAGGGTTGATGGTTCTCTTGGTGAATTCGGCTGCCTTTGTTTAAACACAATGGCCACCGGGGTAAAGCCAAGGTTTCTGAAAGCAGAGCTTAACAACAACAAACAAACACTGATTTACAACTCATTTAATGTCTAAGGCATATGCAGATATTTCACAGTAAAGCATGCATAATCACCAGCTTTCACTTACATTTATCACCTCAAAAGATAGATTTTAAACTGAAGCACCTTGTGTGTACTGTACATTCCATAGCTGAACAACGTAAGATCTGATCAATATTGGTTTCTTCAAATACAAATGTTAGAATTTCTTGAACTACATTTTTTTTTCAACCTCATCATAATTTTACCTATCACAATGGCTGTATTTTATATGAGGGGCAGAAAACCTTTTTGGGGACGTCACTGTTTAGCCTTTATTTTTGCAAGAATTCTGGATTTATACACGTCAGGACTCTGGAATTCATGATTATTTTTTTGTTATCTGGGAAAGAATGCTTTATTTTTTGGGGAATTTGAGATTCAGTGTTTGTTTTTCCAGGAATTTTGGGATGACACCTTCTCCTACCTACCCTTTTATATGTAAATTAAATGTCAATCTGTCTCATCTTAGGGACAAGAAGATATTATTTTCTTCAAAATGCTGAAATAATTTATCCGAATATATTCACCATGAAAATCACCATATGAGACTAAAAGGTGTGAATAAAATAAACAGTAACTATCAAAGATCTTATACATAGGGGGGCCTCCATGTCCATTTAGGGAGTTACCATTTGATTTTTAGGGGGGGGGGGGCTAGGATGAAAAATTGTGTCCTGCCTTTTTTTTTAGTAGTAATCTCTGTCCTGCCTTTTTATTTTTCACTCTATTCGGTCCTGCCTTTTTTTTATTAGTTTATCCTGTTTTTTTTTACATAAATTGTCATCCTGCCTTTTTTTTTTTGCAAAGTTGCTCATCCTGCCTTTTTTTTTTAACTCAAAACTCCTGTCCTGCCTTTTTTTGCAAATTTCATCCTAGCCCCCCCCCCCCCCCGACAAAAATCAAATGGTAGCTCCCTTATGCTGGTAACCTCACAGACTATAAAAAATTACCTATAGGATAAGGCCACAAAGCTTTATAAGACTTAACATTAAATAAATCTACTGATAATAATATGATACCAAAATTTCACACTAACCATTAAAAGTGACTTTTTCACATGAAAAAAGTGAGACAATGTCTTTGTACAATTTGAGTTGGGTTTCATTGTACTTGTCCACCTCTGCCAGAGATTCCATTATTTCTGCTCCTGGCTTCATGAGATGTCCACAGCCTATCTCATGTTCAGCCAGTTCATGAAATGGTCCACACCAACAACAACCAATGCGGGAATACTTGCATAACGAAGGCCTGAATATAGAAAAACAAAACACATTCTAACAATAAAAGATATTATAAGATTTCAGAGATTGCCTGAAAGGTCAATGGATCACTTACCTCCATTCTTCATCTTTGTAAGCTACAATACAATTAAATTAGCCATATGCCACAACAAAAATAAATGGGAAAATTTTTTGAATTTCTGTTCTTTTTTGTAGGCTCTAATTTTGAAAGCAAAATGTTCCCATTTATACTGTGTATGAAATAAAATATAAAAGTTAAAATCTCTGTAGTCCACTGTAAATCTGTTCATATTTCTGAAAGTAATTAAGAGTAATCCATTGTCATAACATAAATCCTTTTTTAAGTCACTCAGTATCTCTATCCATGTTATAATCTTGGTGAACATCCACATTTCATAAAATTTCCATTGTAATTCCACAAGATAAGGTAAAAAGTTTTCCACATAGTTCCAATCTTTAATGAATGTTGAATCCACCAGCTGATGTCTGCCATCCATGTTATCCACTTTTCACAATTTATTTTTACAAAATCAATGTCAGGAGTCCTACATTTTCACAATACTGACAATAAAGGTACAATTGTACATCCAAAAAAATTATTAAAAAAAAAGATAAATGAATAAATTAGAAAAAATAAACAAAGCAATCAACATATGAGAATATACATTGCAATTTTGTTTCATTTTTCATTGAGAAGCGATCATTCAAAAAGTTTTAAAGCTTAAATGTGTGTTTGTGTGTGTTTTATTGACCTTTTATTTAATTAACAATGAACTTTTTTTTAATTCAGGGAAGAGATCTGTAGTAATACGAACTATATTACCGCTATATTTAACTACTTAATTTTGATATGGAATAACACAAGTAAAATTACAATCCTTTTCACTCTTTCTGTTTCCTTTTCCCGAATCTCCTTAGTAAATTTGTGCTACATGTATATCTACTAATTTCCAAATGAGATTTTTATGAGTATTCAAATTTTGTCAAAATTAAGCACTTTACATTTTTGGATCAGCACAAAATCTTATTTTCATTGGAAAACCTCTAAATGTATTTTACTTTTACCAAAAGATACTGTTTACGGATGCATGTATGCAGGCATGTGAAGTACATATTTTTCCTAACAAAATCTAAAACGTTTATTAAAAAACGGGCGTATAAAAAAGAAAGAAAAACAAAATAGAACTCCGTGTTGACATTTCGATTCCAAAGCATGCTTGTTGCTGCCTTTATTTCATCTTTGAAAGATGTTTAAAATACTTGCCGCCTAATTTATGTTGATCTGTTGACAAACTTCTGGCACGTCCAAGTCACATGATAGGCACAGGGTCTCCATTTAATCCTGGTCAGGAACAAAAGATAAAAGTGTGTTTCCAATTATTAACAAGTATAAATACAAAGTGGAGAAGCACCCGAACGGATGATCCAGCATCCATGCGCGTGCTTGCTCCTAGAGCAATGATAGTTTCTTAACTAATAAACTTAATTAAGTTAACGATGACTATGCACCGTCTTACCTCTCCTCACATAGTTCACGTTCATGATAATCAACCTGGTTACGTGGTAGATGGCAGTAGCAGTACTGGCACTCTGTCGGCAGTTCTGACACTGCTTTCTCCACAGCCAAGTTTCTGGAACAAAGGTTTTTGCTGATTTCACATCTGCAGTTGGGACAGGTTGCTGTCTCATCTTTGAGTCTTGAGTCAGCGAGTACGTGATTAAAACAGCCAGCACACATCAAATGACCATTGGTACACTGAAATGAGAAATAATTTATCGGAATTCATAGCTAAATTTAATTAAATTCATCAATGACAATGCTGGAAATTTTCCTTTATTGACAACTTCATAAATGGATACATTTTATTACTTATGAAGATATTTCTTTTCTGATTTATCTGTTCATGAAAAACAGTAAAGCTTATGTGATACTAACTTAATTTTCAATCAATGCAAATAATATACATTTGTAAATGGATGCCGACTTCCAGTGTACAAGATTTTATGAGACAAGTTTTTGCATCAATCATGTCTTAACTTTTGGAAGATTTCTCTAACCATGAACAAAAAAAAAGTTAGCAAGATTTTTAACACATATATTTTATTACTATATGTTTTTAATATTGTGTATTAAACTTGCAATTTTTATCACACAGATACAACTGGGAACATTATATGCAGTTTCAAGAGTATTATCAGTGGTACATTGTAATATGTGTTATCTGACTTCACTGTCATGTTATGAGTGTGAACTTCATGCATCACTGAATTACATATGTATAATTTGCTCCCCTGTTATTTCATTCATATGATGTGAAACCATATGTAATAAACATGCATAATAAATGAGGTGGCAGTCTGCCAACTGGACAACTGATTATGTTGATCATGTGATCATGCTATCCGTCAATGTCAAAGATAATTTGGGTCAACATGAAGGTCACAGCTGGTTTTGACAGATGTGTTTGGGCAGATCCCCGATGAGATCCTCCCATATTGTATTCCATTCTTAAGCACTAAAACTATATTTCAATAAACCAGAATTTCTCTTCCATGCCATTGTTGCTAAGGTATAAAATGTTCCGTTCTAGGTAAATTGTATCTGCATTTGTTTGCAGACATTACCATATATGGCAATGATGCAATATCCGATCAGTGAAAGACATATTTCTTGAGTTGATAAATGTGATCCAAACCAAATTTAGCAAATTCAGACGAAAATTAACAATTCGAATAAAATAAAAAAATGCATACCTGGTAACAGGTTTTGGGCAGGTCCAAGCAAACTGCGCAACACAAGATTCCAGAAAGGCGATATTCCAGGGCATTTTTTTCTTTTTCTTTCTCCTCTACTTTTACTTTCTTCTTCTCTGGTTCATAAAATATGTCCATGTTTTCCTTATTTGAATTTTCATCCATTGTAGCAAGGGCTGATGGTCCTGGTATTTCAGACATTTCGTATCAGCTGTCACTGGGTCACTGGTTTGTTTACGATTGAGGTTTGTTGATGTTGACGTTTTCCTGTTTTGATCATGTGATTTAGATCCGTCAAAACATGACGTCAGCGCTAACCAATGAAACGAAATCTTGTTCATCGGGAAAATTCGTTACTTTCCGGTTATCATTATCAGATCAAAGCACTCGTACAATACCTTCAAGGTTTCACAACCTGTTACTTGACAACGGATTTGTATAGTGCTACAAGTACTAATCCTTGAGGTTTAACAAAACAAAAAAAAAAAAACAAAAATAAAAACAAACAAAGAAAGAAAAAACCAAACATCAAGAACCTAAACACTAATCTGTAAAAAAGTGTATCTTGTATTGCTGATCATTTTTGCCAGTACTGCCCATCATTTTAAGTTTTCAAGGAAAAGGGCAAACACTTGAAATTTAGCCAACAACTGTAATTTGAGAGAAGTTACTCCAATAAGGAGACATCCAATCGTTTTGGTCATATTACAATTACGTTACATGTATAGTGCGTGGCCAAAAGTATTCAGGTCACCTACATTTTTTTTGGCTATATATTTCATATAAAAACACATCATAGTTTCCCAAAATTATTGTTATGGCATCTTTTGTATGATTTTTACAAACTAGGTGTTAAAAGACACATAAGTGACTAAATTATATTTTTTATTTGGTCATAGTTTTGTCCTCTATTTTTTTTCTCTCCTGATATGAACACGTTTAATATTTTTTTTACAACTTAATTTGGTTGAAAGTCGATAGCAAATTTCTGAACGAAAAAATAATACCCAGTTTGTTTATATCAGGAAATAAAAACGCCCCACAACAACTTGAAAATAAAACCAAATAAACAAATAAGCCTGTGACGATTCTCTATTGGTACCACGTTTATTAAAATTCGACCTAAAATGACCACATAATGATTTTGTTTTTAGCAAATGATAGTTTTTTTAAAATAAATAGCGAAAAATCACAAGTGACGAATACTTATGCACTGTAGTTCTTGTATTGATGATATGTTTTTTTGCTGTTTACAATTTTTATTATTATAGTTTTCCAGATAATAAGCAAAAACTTTTTTGAAAAGTTATATTTCGCCGTTTTAGAGCAAACACTCCTGAAAGGATTCATCCAATACAAGGATATACATAGTGAAACTATATAAGTCCTTGTCCAATATTAACATTTTTTAGAACTTGCATAGCTGGTCACTTATGCTGTTTACGGTTTCTTTTTGTATATTATTATAGTTTTTGAGATGATAGGCAAAAACTGGAATGGTAATCAAAAATGTCATTTAAGGGCAATAATAACTCCTACATATAAGGTGTCATCCAATGGGTTGAGTATTATTCACATTTTTTTTATACATCTTATATTTCTATTGGCGATTTGCTTAATCATTTTTGTCGAGCCTGCGACTTTTGTCGCAAAAGCGAGACATAGCGATCCTACATTCCGTCGGCGTCGTCGTCGTTGTCGGCGGCGGTGTCCACAAACATTCACTCTATGGTTAAAGTTTTCAAATTTGAATAATTTTCTTAAACTATCCTGGATTTCTACCAAACTTGGACAGAAACTTGTTTATGATCATAAGATAGTATCCAGAAGTAAATTTTGTAAAAAAAAAATCCTGTTTATCCGTATTTTACTCATAAATGGACTTAGTTTTTCTGCCAGTTAACATTACATTCACTCTGTGGTTAAAGTTTTTCAAATTTTAATAACTTTCTTAAACTATCCTAGATTTGTACCAACCTTGGACAGAAGCTTGTTTATGATCATAAGATAGTATCCAGAAATAAATTTTGTAAAAAAAAAATCCTGTTTATCCGTATTTTACTCATAAATGGACTTAGTTTTTCTGCCAGTTAACATAACATTCACTCTGTGGTTAAAGTTTTTCAAATTTTAATAACTTTCTTAAATTATCCTGGATTTGTACCAAACTTGGACAGAAGCTTGTTTATGGTCAAAAGCTGGTATCTAGAGGGAAATTTTGTAAAAAAAAATTCTTGTTTTTTCGTATATTACTTATAAATGGACTTAGTTTTTCTTCCAGTTAACATTACATACAGTCTGCAGTTAAAGTTTTTAAAACATTTATTAGATTCATAAACCATCCTGGATTCTTACCAAACTTGAACAGAAGCTTCTTTCAATCAAAAGATAGTATCTAGAGGAAAATTTTTAATAATTATTTCCCAATTTTTGTTGAGCCTGCGGAACCCTTTCAAATTTTTCCTGTTAGTTTGAGCAATAACTTTGTAAATATTTTGTTAGATTTTGGAACACAAAACCAGATACAAAAAGTATAGTAAATTAGATACTTATTTCAAACTAATAACATGTTTTACTAAACAAATTTATCTATCGTTAAACAGTTTTCGACTGAGAAGTGCCATATGTAAACCGAGAATCAGTGTCCATAACTCCAAAATAGAATAGGTCTTCCAAATGCCAACATTTTTTCTAAATTATTGTCATCAATTTTATCAGAAATCAAAGCCTGGTCTCAAAGTTATTGTGAAACTACCTACTCTATGAGGGGCGTAAATCAGATGTGGATACTTAAAAATTGGAAAGATCTGTAAAAGTACATACAATCAAAGTCTCTTCCCTCTTGCAGTAGAATTAAACCATTGACTTTTCTACCCTTTTCACTGGTATTCGCCATTCCAAACTAAAAGTCAAATTGAAAGAATTGGTTCTGCTTTGTTTCATAAAAAAGAAGAACCAACCGGTAGTATCTTGTCTTACTATGATCATAGATATAATGGCTATTATATCTATGCTATGATGTAGGGATAAATCATACTTTGTAAAAAATTACTCTGATTCAAACAAAAAATTCTGTGAAACTGACATTATCAAGATGCTTGATTTCTTGATTGACAACATATTTGTTACGTTTGAAGCACGTGTTTTTCAACAAACAATCAGCATTCCCATGTGAACCAATTGTGCTTCTGTTCTTGTCGACTTGTTACTTTATTCATATGAGGCTGATTACATACAGGAGCTTCTTAGAAAGAATGGAAAGAAGATAGCATTTTCCTTTAACTTCACGTTCCGCTATATAGATGATGTCCTCTCACTAAATAATTCAAAGTTTGGTGACTGTTGAACGCATCTATCCAATCGAACTTGAAATAACGGATACAACAGATACAGTTGAGTCTGCCTCATATCTTGACTTACATCTAGAAATCATGAAAATGTAGCAACAATCTATCCCATCTCCCATGCAGTTGATACGATATTCCGAGCTTGCATTTCTTATCACGATTTCCTTGATAGAGGGTTGCAGCTTGCTGCTTACAAGAATGGTCCAAGAGTTTCAAGTGGTGGAGTTGAAATCACCCCTTCGATATTTTACGGACGCCATCACGTGTTGGCTGACCGATATGGAATCGGCATGCCTATGGAATATCTGTTTCACAGATGACGACGGGTATGTTCCAAAAGAGAGGCGAAAGATCGATACAAAAGGGACATTCAAGCTCAAGTCGAAAATAGACTGAAAACGACATGGCTACAACAGAAAAGGACCAACAGACAAACAACAGTACACAAAACACAACATAGAAAACTAAACTAAAAACTGAGCAACACGAACTCCACAAAAAAACTGGGGGTGATTTCTGGTGCTCAGGAAGGGTAAGCATGCAGATCCTGCTCCACATGCGTTGCTCATGTCGGTAGGTCACATTCGGGAAAAAGGGGACAGGATTGTAGTTACGACAATTGGAACATATCCGCTCTCATCCGTAAAACGTATATTCCATAACGGTCAACAAACTTGTGTTGGCGTCCATAAAATTTACGAAGGGATGATTTTAACTCCACCACTTGGAACTCTTGGTTTAATAGCTTCCTTATGAGCAGCAACCTTCTATCAAGGAAATCATGATAGGAAATACAAGCCCAGGACTATCGTATCTATTAGGAGATATATACTCCGTATGCAGGCGCTGTTGGAATTTTGCTACATAGAAATGGAAAGTTCACAATTGGGAAGCTGAAATCATCTCTTTTGTCGTATACAGGCGCTGCTGGAATGTTACTACATAGAAATTCCAATTGCTGTAGCCAGAATATCGTCCCCTTTTCCTAGAATGTGACCTACCGAATTAGACTTATCACCGGGTTTGTACTTACATGCATGAGCAAAATGATGCCGATACCAAATGTGGAGCAGGATCTGCTTACCCTTCCGGAGCATCTGCTATCACCCCCGGTTTTTCGTGGGGTTCGTCGGTTGCTCAGTCTTTAGTTTTCTATGTTGTGTTTTGTGTACGGTTGTTTGTCTTTTCGTCATTTTTCTTTGTTTGCCATATCATTGTCAGTTTGCTTTCTAATATGAGTTTGAAGATCCCTTTAATTGGTATAATCCGGCTCTTTTTATTCTGTTTGCAGTTTCTTCTAATCTATTAGCTTTTTTGAGATAAAAGCCAATAACACCAGTAATGATAATTTGGCAGATATGGGGAAAAGGTAGATCTGGACTTTCTGAGTATTCTTTATGTAGATTTTCTCTATCTATTGTGGTTTTCAAGATATTACACAAATCATGTTTTTACCCTTATTCTCTATTTTAATCTATGGCGGTCTTGTTTATAGATTAGCAGGAACCAAAAACACATTTTATAAAATTAGATACCATAAGGATCATGTTAAAATTTGGTTGAAATTGGTGAAGATGTTTCCGTGTCAGGAGATGATTTTTGAAAGCTGATGGTAACTGAACTTTATGACTATGACAAAAACGAAGACAGATGATGAATACAGACACCAAGTGATGGCAAAAGCTTACGTGGCTAGGTGACCCCCTGGCTTTATAAGTCTATGCTTACACTAACATGAATGTAAGTCACTTGAAATCAAATAGTCACATTGCTTCACTGCATTGAAGAGCATCATACAAAATATTGATGGATTCAGTCGAGGATTATGCCAGGCAATGGGTTAAACGCGAGAAAGAAGACACTTAGTGGTTTGACATTCAAAACTGTAGCACAGCAGAATGTGGTATTTTCGTTAAAACATAGATAGACTTGAACCACATCATATATTATATAACTATGTGTGCAAATAAAAACCTTCAAACTTGTCAATAGACCAAGTGCTCCCTCCTCTACCCTTGTATTAAAAGCAGAATAGGTATCTATATAATACGGTATAGATAGATACTCAAGAACATGTTTAATTGTTGTAGTAATTAAGTCTACAACTTTCCTCCCCAACATAAAAATCGTCAAGCCCAAACTGCAACAATCCACCATTTTCTACATAAGGACCAAGTCAGTAATATGACAGTTGTTGTCCTTTGCCATTTGATAAAGGACTTTCAGTTTTGAATTTTCCTTGGAGTTCGATATTTTTGTTATTTTACTTTTTGACTTTTCTGTCCTGAAATACCCAGTAAAATATCTTGCAGCAAAGGTTTCCACCTTTATTTCTTAAGTTGCTTTTTAAATAATAAAACTGTTTTGGTTTTTTAAAAGCCCATTAAAGGATTAAACATCTATTGTAACTTATTAAAAAGGACATGCAGTATAGTTATTTTAAATATACTTTATGAAAATATATACATCCTTGTGATTTATAAAATTAATAACTTTTGATTGATGTCTTTAATTTAATCCTAATTTTCTAGTGTCTTTAACTAGAAAATTAGCTTTCTATTTTCATTTATTTATTTGATATTGTCTCTGTTGTATTTTGTAAATGAATTAATTATGTGCTCATCATTTCAAAATAGAACAACAATTGTAAATTTGTTTGATAACTTGTTAAGGTGTCAGAACATGAATGGTAATTTTTCCTTTGATCTTCGAGTAAGTTAATAAAAATATTCTGTTATTTTAGAGGAGTTCGTCAACTATGAGGCGCCGTTTTACTATTTATTCCTTATTTTCTGATATCAAAAAGTATTTCTTGATATAAAAAAATTGAATTCCTGATATAAAAAATAGATTTTTTGATATCAAAAAATATTTCGTGATATCAGGAATTCAATTTTTTGATATCAAAAATTTCCTTTTTTGATATCAAGAATTCGATTTCTTGATATCAGAAAATTGTCTATATTTCTTGATATCAGAAATTTGAATTGTTTATATCAAAAAAACATTTTTTTATATCAAGAAATTCATTTTATGATATAAAAAAATAGATTTTCTGATATCAGAAAATAGGAAATGATGGCTCCCTGTGTGTCGATAAAGGCATCCATGAATTTTTGATTGATATCAGAAAATATTCTTTATTGATTTTTTTGATATCAAGAAATCGATTTCCTGATATCAAGAAATTGAATTTTTGATATCAGTTAATCATTTTTTGATATCAGAAAAAAAGGAATAAATAGTAAAACGGCGTCTCATAGTTAACTGAAAGATTTTTTTAGTTATTGCACTCTCCAATCCCGCCGTTGATCGCTTGTCATAGGAAAAGCAAAGATTAGGGGAGCTTAAACCAGTGCTCTAACTTCCATCTCAGAAGTTGTTATTTCACTGTCTAGCTCCGCCTCCTTGGCCTAATAAACAATGAAATCAATGACCATAAATTGTCCTAATAGATTTAAATAAATTATCAACAAAATGCTCCGCTGGGAGCAGCTTGATACGACAGCAGAGGTCGAACCCTGAACAGTTGGGGCAAGTATGGACACAACATTCAAGCTTGATACAGCACTGAATTTGAATTGTGATTAAATATTTGACACAGAATGAATGTGGTCTAAGAACTTAAAAATTTTTAATTTACCTATTCAAACCATATCATTATTATTTGCTTTTATATATAAATCAGAAATAACCAATTTAAAATGGAAAATTTTAAAGAACAAAAAAGGAAAAAAAAGGAAAAAGAAATCCCCCACCCCCAATTTTATGAACCCCCTTATGATTCATCACCCCCAAACTCAATCCCAGCCTTCCCTTTGTGATATGGTACCTTGTAGTACAATTTCATAAAGATCAATACACTTACACACAAGTTATTGTCCTGAAATTAGAAAAAGGCTTGTTTTTTCCCCTTTTTGGCCCCTAATTCCTAAAATTTTGAGGCAAATACCCCCAAAATCAAATCCCAGCCTTCCTTTTAAGGTATGGTACCTTGCAGTACAATTTCAGAGAGATCCATACACTTGAACACAAGGTATTGTCTGGAAACTAGAAAAATGTTTATTTTTGGCCCCTTTTTGGCCCTTTATTCCTAAACGTTCAGGGCAATTACCCCCAAACTCAATTCCAGCTTTCCCTTTGTGATATGGAACCTTGTAGTACAATTTCAGAAATATCCATACACTTACACACAAGTTATTGTCATGAAACTAGAAAAATGCTTGTTTTTCCCCCTTTTTTGGCCCCTAATTCCTAAAATTTTGAGGCAATTACCCCCAAAATCAATCCCTGCATTCCCTTTGTGATATGGAACCTTGTGGTACAATGTCAGAGAGATCCATACACTAACACACAAGTTATGTCTGGAAGTTAAAAAAATGCTTATTTTTGGCCCCTAATTCCTTAACTGTTGGTACCATAACCCCAAAAATCAATCCCAACCTTCTTTTTGTTGTATTGAACCTTATGGTAAAATTTCATAGAGATCTATTCACTTAAACTAAAGTTAGAGTGCGAAAACCAATGTGTCTTCGGACGACGACGACGGTGACGCCAACGTCATACCAAATTTTTTTGCGGTCGTATAAAAACTAAATTCGAGAAGAGGGAAGGGGGCGGGGTCTTACCCTAACATTAGCCAAACTTGAAAACCTAACCCTAATCAGCTAATTAAAAATGGTTCCATAAACTTGAAGCAAATAAACGCCAGAGGAGAGCTACAAAATGAGAAAAAGTGGTCTATAAACAAAGAGGCGATAATAAGTTTTAACAAGAGTGCACACGCTGAAATGTCTCACCTGCTTTATTAACCATTATTGATTTTATGTCGATAGTCCTAAAGATAAAGTTTTAGTACAATTATCACATAAAATTTAAATTATCAATGATCCATGAAAAGGAGGTCAAGGTCAGATAAACCAAGCCAGACAGACATGTACACCTTACAACAATTCCATGCATTAAATGTAGTCGACCTTATTGCTTATAGTATCTAAGAAGCAGACTTTAACAGGAAAACTTAACATTGACCACAGAACCATGAAAATGAGGTAAAGGTCAGATGAACCCTGCCAGACAGACATGTAAACCTTACAATCATTCCATACACCAAACATAGGTGACCTATTGCTTATAGTATACAAGAAACAGACCAAACCATGAAAACTTAACATTGACAAATGAACCATGAAAATGAGGTCAAGGTCAAACGACACAACCAGACAGACATGTACAACTTACAATTATTCCATACGCCTAATATAGTTGACCTATTGCTTATAAAATTAGAAAAACATACTAGTACCAAAACACAAAAACTTAACATTGACCAATGAACCATGAAAATGAGGTCAAGGACAAATGACACCTGCCAGACAGACATGTACACCTTACAATCATTCCATATACCAAATATAGTTGACCTATGGCTTTTAGTATTAGAAAAACAGACATAAACACAAAAACATAACACTGACCAATGAATCGTGAAAATGAGGTCAAGGTCAGATGAAATCTACCAGACTGATTTGTACCCATTACAATCATTCCATACACCACATATAGTTGACCTATTGCTTATAGTATCTGAGAAACTGACATAATCACGTAACTTTAACCTTGATCACTAATCCATGAAATGAGGTGGAGGTCAGGTGACCCCTTTCTGACGGACATGTAAACGTTGCAAGGAACCCATATACCAAATAAAGTTATCCTATTACTCATAATAAGTGAGAAATTCACATGACAAAAAAGATAAAATTTTTGCTTTTCGTGAATTAAATAAGGCGTGCTATATATATTATCAGATGTCCATTACTAGAGCTCTAGTAATAGACTTCTGATATTATATAATTTAGAACATATGTAAAAGTAGTCCTTCCATGACAAAAATAGTGCTGTTGATGTCATTGTTTACTTAAACTAACCAACAAATTTGCAGAACTGAAAATTTTGGTGAAAGAGAAATATATTTTGAGCTAAAATTTACTTGTTCATGATCACCATGACTGCATTAAAAATTGACGGTTAATGCACTCCATAGTATACTTATTTAAGATTTCCAGAAAACCAAGAGTTATTCTTAGAGGTAGTTGCCTTCCGAACAGTCTTTTTAGCTCACTGGGCCCGAAGGGCCCCATGTGAGCTTATGCCATCACTTGGCGTCCGTCGTCGTCCGTCGTCTGTCGTCGTAAACTATTTCAAAAATCTTCTCCTCTGAAACTACTGGGCCAATTACCTTCAAACTTTAACTATATGTTCCTTAGGGTATCTAGTTTATAAATTGTATCCGAAGTTTTGATCCATCGCCAAACATGGCCGCCATGGCTAAAAATAGAACATAGGGGTCAAATGCCGTTTTTGGCTTATATCTCAAAAACTAAAGCTTTTAGAGCAAATCTGACATGGGATAAAATTGTTAAATTGGTCAAGATCTATCAGCTCTGAAATTTTCAGATGAATCGAACAACCCATTGTTGGGTTGCTGCTTCCAAATTGGTAGTTTTAACAAAATTTTGCAGTTTTTTGTTATTATTTTGAATATTATTATAGATATATATAAACTGTAAGCAGCAATAATGTTCAGCAAAGTAAGATCTACAAAAAAGTTAATATGACCATAATTGTCAATTGACTCCTTAAGGAGTTATTGCCCTTTTAAAGACAATTTTACACAATTTGTTCATCAAGTTTGCTAACATTTAAAAATCTTCTCCTCTGAAACTACTGGACCAATTACCTTCAAACTTTAACTAAATGTTCCTTAGGGTATCTTGTTAATAAATTATATCCGAAGTTTGTATCCATCGACAAACATGGCCGCCATGGCTAAAAATAGAACATAAGGGTCAAATGCAGTTTTTGGCTTATATCTCAAAAACTAAATCTTTTAGAGCAAATGTGACATGGGGTAAAATTGTTTAATTGGTCAAGATCTATCGTTCCTGAAATTTTCAGACGAATCGAACAACCCATTGTTGGGTTGCTGCCACCGAATTGGTAGTTTTAACAAAATTTTGCAGTTTTTTTTTATATTATTTTGAATATTATTATAGATATATATAAACTGTAAGCAGCAATAATGTTCAGCAAAGTAAGATCTACAAAAAAGTTAATATGACCATAATTGTCAATTGACTCCTTAAGGAGTTATTGCCCTTTTAAAGACAATTTTACACAATTTGTTCATCAAGTTTGCTAACATTTAAAAATCTTCTCCTCTGAAACTACTGGACCAATTACCTTCAAACTTTAACTAAATGTTCCTTAGGGTATCTTGTTAATAAATTATATCCGAAGTTTGTATCCATCGACAAACATGGCCGCCATGGCTAAAAATAGAACATAAGGGTCAAATGCAGTTTTTGGCTTATATCTCAAAAACTAAATCTTTTAGAGCAAATGTGACATGGGGTAAAATTGTTTAATTGGTCAAGATCTATCGTTCCTGAAATTTTCAGACGAATCGAACAACCCATTGTTGGGTTGCTGCCACCGAATTGGTAGTTTTAACAAAATTTTGCAGTTTTTTTTTATATTATTTTGAATATTATTATAGATATATATAAACTGTAAGCAGCAATAATGTTCAGCAAAGTAAGATCTACAAAAAAGTTAATATGACCATAATTGTCAATTGACTCCTTAAGGAGTTATTGCCCTTTTAAAGACAATTTTACACAATTTGTTCATCAAGTTTGCTAACATTTAAAAATCTTCTCCTCTGAAACTACTGGACCAATTACCTTCAAACTTTAACTAAATGTTCCTTAGGGTATCTTGTTAATAAATTATATCCGAAGTTTGTATCCATCGACAAACATGGCCGCCATGGCTAAAAATAGAACATAAGGGTCAAATGCAGTTTTTGGCTTATATCTCAAAAACTAAATCTTTTAGAGCAAATGTGACATGGGGTAAAATTGTTTAATTGGTCAAGATCTATCGTTCCTGAAATTTTCAGACGAATCGAACAACCCATTGTTGGGTTGCTGCCACCGAATTGGTAGTTTTAACAAAATTTTGCAGTTTTTTTTTATATTATTTTGAATATTATTATAGATATATATAAACTGTAAGCAGCAATAATGTTCAGCAAAGTAAGATCTACAAAAAAGTTAATATGACCATAATTGTCAATTGACTCCTTAAGGAGTTATTGCCCTTTTAAAGACAATTTTACACAATTTGTTCATCAAGTTTGCTAACATTTAAAAATCTTCTCCTCTGAAACTACTGGGCCAATTACCTTCAAACTTTAACTAAATGTTCCTTAGGGTATCTTGTTTATAAATTGTATCCGAAGTTTGTTTCCATCGACAAACATGGCCGCCATGGCTAAAAATAGAACATAAGGGTCAAATGCAGTTTTTGGCTTATATCTCAAAAACTAAATCTTTTAGAGCAAATGTGACATGGGGTAAAATTGTTTAATTGGTCAAGATCTATCGGCCCTGAAATTATCAGACGAATCTAACAACCCATTGCTGGGTTGCTGCCACCGAATTGGTAGTTTTAACAAAATTTTGCAGTTTTTTGTTATTATTTTGAATATAATTATAGATATACATAAACTGTAAGCAGCAATAATGTTCAGCAAAGTAAGATCTACAAAAAAGTTAATATGACCAAAATTGTCAATTGACCCCTTAAGGAGTTATTGCCCTTTAAAGACAATTTTACACAATTTGTTCATCAAGTTTGCTAACATTTAAAAATCTTCTCTGAAATACAGGTGAGCGATTCAGGCTCTTGAGAGCCTCTTGTTTTTATTACAAGACCTTAAACATAAGTTGAAAATTGGCATGTAGAAAGGTGATACATGAACAATTCAGGCTATACCTGTTTCTATGAAGTTACACTTAAGGTAAAATATTTAGAAAGCTATGGAAATTGAAAAAAAAAAATGGTTGAATAGATAGGGATTTTGAATTGATGGTTAATAATTCAATAGAAAATTACTGCAAATCAGCAAATAGCAAGAAAATTAGATTCAGTATCCACATTTTTACTATAGAACCTCCGGTAAAAAATTATTTTTGCCAGAAAAATAATCATAGCATTGTTCAGGGTTAATATCAATTCACTTAATATTTCCATTTTAAAAGAGACCAAAATGTTTCCTTTATTTTCTTTTCTGCATCGATTTTCTGTACACAACTTTACTCTGAACATTATACATAAGATCGTGTTCTTCAGCACTGTTACTTACTGTATTATATCTATACTAAATCTACTACCAGTCTTGAAGTACAGGCACTAATATCAGAGTGTAAATCGGGGTTTACACAGCATGTAACCCCCCCCCCCCCCTCTTAAGAAGTTGAGATGCATATATCCAGATTAAATACTTTGAGCTAACTTCAGTAACTGTGAGCTTTCCTTGATGTACAATTTAGTACTGCTTCTTCTGTCTTCCGTAAGACATTGTTTATGAGACAGAGTAAAGTGCTGTTTCTAGACTGATTTTTATTGTACAAACTTCTGTTATTTTTGTCTTTTCTTATTTTCACTGATTGAAATTGAATAAAATGCTTCGCTGAGCGCAGCTTGATACGACCGCAGAGGTCGAACCCTGAACAGTTGGGGCAAATTTGGACACAGTATTCAAGCTTGATGTTTATACTGTTTGAATTTGGATTGTGATCAAATTTTTGACATAATATAGGTTTCTGACACAAAATAAATGTGGTCAAAGATCTTACAAATCTATTGCGCAATACTGTGCAATTGAAGATTTCTTCTTGAAACTTTTAAAAAAATAGAAATTTGAAAAATTTTGAAAAAAAAATATGAATCCTTTAAAAAAATTGTAAACAAAAAATCCACCCCCCCCCCTCCCAACTTATTGAAATCCCCCTTGGAGCAATAACCCCAAAACTCAATCCCAGCCTTTCCTTTGTAGTATGGAATCTTGTAGTATAATTTCAGAGAGATCCATACACTTAAACACAAGTTATTGTCTCGAAACTAGAAAAATGCCTCTTTTTGGCCCCTAATTCCTACATGTTTAGGACAATTAACCCCAAATTCAATCCCAGCCTTCCCTTTGTTATATGAAACCTTGTGGTACAATGTCTGAGAGATCCATACACTTACACACAAGTTATTGTCCGGAAACTAGCAAAATGCTTGTTTTTGGCCCTTAATTCCTAAACTGTTTTCCCCATAACCCTTAAAATAAATCCCAACCTTCTACTTGTGGTATTAAACATTGTGGTACAATTTCAGAGCAATTGAAATACTTATACACAAGTTATTGTCCTGAAACTAGATAAATGCTTGTTTTGGGCCCCTTTTGGGTCCCTAATTCCTAAACAGGTGGGACCATCATCCCTAAAATCAATCCCAACCTTCCTTTTGTGGTATTGAACCTCCTAAAAAAAAATTTCATAGAGATCCATAAATGTGTCTTTGGATGACGACGCAGACGATGCAGATGACGAAGATAACGCAGACAACGACATCATACCATTATACGATCCCAAAATTTTTTTTGTGGTCGTATGAAAATGAAGGGGTTGAAAAATGGTTTAACACTGCCACCTGTCAATGTATTAGTCCGGAGTCAGGAACATTGTCAGAGGTTGTCTTATATATAATATTTAAGGTTTTTTCTTGGTCCTTGAAGATAACAAAAATTGTAAAAAGCAGTTATCAAGTAGTCTGTTAAATTCATTCCCAACTTTCTAGACTTTGTAATGAAGAGCATGAGACATGGAATAGAACTGTATACCCTACTGCATTCACCCCAAATTTTTGGTGGAGAGCTTAAGACATGGAATAGAACTGTATAACATGCTGCATTCACCCCAAGATTTTGGTGGAGAGCTTGATACATAGAATAGAACTGAACACCCTGCTGCATTCACCCCAAGTTTTTGGTGGAGAGCTTAAGACATGGAATAGAACTGTATAACCTGCTGCATTCACCCCAAGATTTTGGTGGAGAGCTTGATACATGGAATAGAACTGTACACCCTACTGCATTCACCCCAAATTTTTGGTGGAGAGCTTAAGACATGGAATAGAACTGTATAACCTGTTGCATTCACCCCAAGATTTTGGTGGAGAGATTGATACATGGAATACAACTGTACACCCTGCTGCATTCACCCCAAGGTTTTGATGGAGAGCTTGAGACATGGAATAGAACTGTATAACCTGCTGCATTCACCACAAGTTTTTGGTGGAGAGCTTGAGACATGGAATAGAACTGTATAACCTGCTGCATTCATCACAAGTTTTTGGTGTAGAGCTTGAGACATGAATAGAACTGTATACCCTAATGCATTCACCCCAATTTTTTGGTGGAGAGCTTAAGACATGGAATAGAACTGTATAACCTGCTGCATTCACCCCAAGATTTTGGTGGAGAGCTTGATACATGGAATAGAACTGTACACCCTGCTGCATTCACCCCAAGTTTTTGGTGGAGAGCTTAAGACATCGAATAGAACTGTATAACCTGCTGCATTCACCCCAAGATTTTGGTGGAGAGCTTGAGACATGGAATAGAACTGTATAACCTGCTGCATTCACCACATGTTTTTGGTGGAGAGCTTGAGACATGGAATAGAACTGTATAACCTGCTGCATTCACCACAAGTTTTTGGTGGAGAGCTTGAGACATGGAATAGAACTGTATAACCTGCTGCATTCACCCCAAGATTTTGGTGGAGAGTTTGATACATGGAATAGAACTGTATAACCTGCTGCATTCACCCCAAGCTTTTGGTGGAGAGCTTGAGACATGGAATAGAACTGTATAACCTGCTGCATTCACCACAAGTTTTTGGTGGGGTTCATGTTGCTCAATCTTAAATGTATGTCCTTAATAATATAATGTCCTGTTGAGTTTGATTTCTCATGGCATTACAGATAACAGGAAGTTGATAATAAGAGACCACAAAGACAATCTACTAATGTTGACCTTTTATCAGTTACATTTTCAAGGGTATATTTATACTGCATGTAAGGCTTAATTATTAGGTCTGTTGCACAAACTTTTACCAATCTTTGCCTTTCAATGACTAATACTGTGTCTGGATCTTGGAACGTGGTTGTACCATCCTGTTTTGAAAAACAATTTTCAGTGATAAAGATTGAAAATTCTCAAATGTAAGATTTCATCAATTGTAATACTGTAGATGTACCGGTAACCAATTCATGAAATTGTGGTACACGTAGTTCCAATGGTAATATATAAGCCTACGAATGGTTTTCTTTATAGATTTTCAGCCAGATATAACTAATAATTGCGAGGTTGTATGGTGTGTACGGTTTTTTGCAAATTGATTTGCATAAAGTTTATATATACCTCTAACTTAATAAAAAATAAATGGAGAATGTGTCCCTATGGACACAGATGATGCCCCCGCTTGCATACAACATTATAAAGGGACATAACTCAAGAACGATAAAAGTGACACTTCCCAAATTTGTACTTGATCTGAGTTTTAAGGTAATAAGTATTGTGTATAGGTTTCATAATGTTTGGTTGGGGCAAACTTAAGTTACAGAACAGAAACTAAAAATTTTGCAATTTTTCAATTTATAAAGGGGCATAGCTCGATAATGATTAAAGTGATGCCACCAAAATTCAAATTTGATCTGTGTTTTATGGTAATAAGCATTGTGTATAAGTTTCATAACATTTGGTTGAGTCAAACTTAAGTTAGAGAACAGAAACTAAAAATTTGTAATTTTTCCATTTATAAAGGGGCATAACTCTAGAACGGTTAGAGCGACCCTACCAAAATTCAGTAATGATCTGTATTTGGTGGTAATAAGCATTGTGTATAAGTTTCATAACATTTGGTTGAGGCAAACTCAAGTTAGAGAACAGAAACTAATAAAATGCTCCGCTGGGCGCAGCTTGATACGACCGCAGAGGTCGAACCCTGAACAGTTGGGGCAAGTATGGACACAACATTCAAGCTTGATACAGCTCTGAATTTGGATTGTGATTAAATATTTGACACAGCATAGGTTTCTGACACAGAATGAATGTGGTCTAAGAACTTTAATTTTTTTAATTTACCTATAATGGTCCAATATCCAAAATCTAAATACATGGTAAGATTCAGCATCTCAAAGAATCCAAAGCATTCAATTTTTGATGAAATCAAACAAAGTTTAATTTTGGACCCTTTTGACCTCAATGTGGACAGATTTGATAACGGGGCCCAAAAATCAAAATACATAAAATTGAGAATGGAAATGGGGAATGTGTCAAAGAGACAACAACCTGACCATAGTACAGACAACAGCAGAAGGTCACCAATAGGTCTTCAATGCAGCGATAAATTCCCGCACCCGGAGGCGTCCTTCAGCTGGCCCCTAAACAAATATATATACTAGTTCAGTGATAATGAACGCCATACTTAACTCCAAATTGTACACAAGAAACTAAAATTAAAAATAATACAAGACTAACAAAGGCTAGACGCTCCTGACTTGGGACAGGCGCAAAAATGCGGCAGGGTTAAACATGTTTATGAGATCTCAACCCTCCCCCTATACCTCTAGCCAATGTAGAAAATTAAACGCATAACAATACGCACATTAAAATTCAGTTCAAGAGAAGTCCGAGTCTGATGTCAGAAGTTGTAACCAAAGAAAATAAACAAAATGACAATAATACATAAATAACAACAGACTACTAGCAGTTAACTGACATGCCAGCTCCAGACTTCAATTAAACTGATTGAAAGATTATGTCTTCATCATATGAATATCAGGCACAATCCTTCCCGTTAGGGGTTTAGTATCATACCATCATAACATATATGAGAAGAACATAACCCGTGTCATGCCAACAACTGGTTTTTAAATAAATGTGTTTAGTGCCGATGCAAAGACCCTATAAGTGAATCAATATTAACGCCAAAATATGCAATCTTTAATGACCTGACAACAGTATTGTAACTATATCCCTTCTTAATAAGTCTATTTAAAGGTTTTTTTAGCTTCAGAGGTGAATACTGACATTTTTGTGCTTTATAAAGAATATTTCCATAAAAAATTGGATGTGAAATACCTGAACGTATAAGAAGTCTGCATGTTGAGCTATATTTACGAATGATGTCCTTATACCGATGATAAAATTTAGTAAATGTTTTGACTAGTTTGTGATATCGAAAACCCTGGTGTAATAATTTTTCCGTAATACATAAATTTCTCTCGTTAAAATCTAAAACATTGTTATATACACGAGCGAATCGTACAAGTTGAGATATATAAACACCGTAAGATGGTGACAAGGGAACGTCACCATCTAAAAATGGATAATTAACGATAGGAAATGAAAAATCATCTCTTTTATCATATATTTTAGTATTAAGCTAACATGGTTAGATTCAGCATATCAAAGAACCCCATATATTCAATTTTTGTTGAAATCAAACAAAGTTTAATTTTGGACCCCAATTTGGACCAACTTGAAAACTGGGCCCATAAACAAAAATCTAAACACATGTTTAGATTCAGCATATCAAAGAACCCAAAGAATTCAATTTTTGTTAAAATCAAACTAAGTTTAATTTTGGACCCTTTGGACCTTAATGTAGACCAATTTAAAAAACTGGACCCAAAATTAAAAATCTATATACACGGTTAGATTTGGCATATCAAAGAACCCCAATAATTCAATGTTTGATGAAATAAAACAAAGTTTAATTTTGGACCCTTTTGACCTCAATGTGGACCAATTTGATAAAGGGGCCCAAAAATCAAAATACATGGTTAGATTCAGCATATCAAAGAACCCCATATATTCAATTTTTGTTGAAATCAAACAAAGTTTAATTTTGGACCCCAATTTGGACCAACTTGAAAACTGGGCCCGAAATCAAAAATCTAAATCTATATACACGGTTAGATTTGGCATATCAAAGAACCCCAATAATTCAATGTTTGATGAAATAAAACAAAGTTTAATTTTGGACCCTTTTGACCTCAATGTGGACCAATTTGATAAAGGGGCCCAAAAATCAAAATACATGGTTAGATTCAGCATATCAAAGAACCCCATATATTCAATTTTTGTTAAAATCAAACTAAGTTTAATTTTGGACCCTTTGGACCTTAATGTAGACCAATTTGAAAACTGGACCCAAAATGAAAAATCTAAATACATGGTTAGATTCAGCATATCAAAGAACCCCATATATTCAATTTATGTTGAAATCAAACAAAGTTTAATTTTGGACCCCAATTTGGACCAACTTGAAAACTGGGCCTGAAATCAAAAATGTAAATACATGTTTAGATTCAGCATATCAAAGAACCCCAAGAATTCAATTTTTGTTAAAATCAAACTAAGTTTAATTTTGGACCCTTTGGACCTTAATGTAGACCAATTTGAAAACTGGACCACTGGACCCCAAAATTAAAAATCTAAATACACAGTCAGATTTAGCATAACAAATAAATAAATGTGGTCAAAGATTTTACAAATCTAATGCGCCGTACTGTGCAATTAAAGATTACTTCTTGAAATTTTTCAATATTTGAAATTTGAAAAAAAAATAATATTTGAAGAATAATTCTTTTTAATTTCTGAAATCTGAAATGAGAAAAAAATAACCCCCCACAATTTCTTTTTACCCCCCCCCCCCCCTCGCCTTTTCCCCCCAAAAATTCTTTCCCTCAAGATATGGTCATAATCTCAATTAAAATTTCCAATGGAATTTGCAACCATAATTACCCATTTAAATTTACCATAGTGCTATCTTAATCTATTTTATAATAGAATTTAAAATATGGTGTCAAATCTTTCATATGGTTTTTTTTGTAAAAAAAAAAAGATGCAACATTTGCAGATATTTTTACTGGTCTTCCTTTATAAATATGCATTTCTTTAAACATAATTTAAAAGCAGTGTAAGGGAAGTAATCAAAATGTTGTACATGGATTTCCTCCTTTACACTGTTTTAAATTGTCTTAATTGTTCATTAACCATTACTTTATACATAATTTAAAAGCAGTGTAAGGGAGGTAATTCTAATGAATTTGATTTATCTCCCTTACACTGCTTTAAATTATGTTTTGTACTAAAGTATTTGTCCATATAAAAATGCTTGTTTTTTTGCCCTTTTTTGGCCCCTAATTCCTAAAATTTTGAGGCAATTACCCCCAAAATCAATCACAGCATTCCCTTTGTGATATGGAACCTTGTGGTACAATGTCAGAGAGATCCATACACTAACACACAAGTTATGTCTGGAAGTTACAAAAATGCTTATTTTTGGCCCCTTTTGGCCCCTAATTCCTTAACTGTTGGTACCATTACCCCCAAAATCATTCCCCACCTTCCTTTTGTGGTATTGAACCTTATGGTAAAATTTCATTGAGATCCATTCACTTAAACAAAAGTTAGAGTGCGAAAACTAATGTGTCTTCGGACGACGACGCCAATGTCATACCAATATACGACCACAAAAATTTTTTTGCGGTCGTATAAAAATTTTGCAATTTTTCCATTTATAAAGGGGCATAACTCTAGATTGGTTAAAGTGACGCCACCAAAATTCAAATTTGATCTGTGTTTTGTGGTAATTAGCATTGTGTATAAGTTTCATAACATTTGGTTGAGGCAAACTCAAGTTAGAGAACGGAAACCAATTTTGGGATGTACGTACATACAGACGGACAAGGGTAAAACTTAATAACCCCTCCGCTACAGCGGGGGCATAAAAAAGTGACTCAATAGGAAGACTAGCAGACCTCCATCACTTTTCACTTAATAAGTTTTAGTGCAATTAATTATCCAATAAGTCTTAAACTATTCTGAAGGTTCTGAATAAAAATTATCATTTTGGTCCCTTGCACAAAGTTATAAAAAATGTTGCTGGAAAACTATTGGACACATGCCACAAACTGGGTACCCACTATATTATTTAATAATTAAACAAAGATTAAGTTCCACAAAACGGAAAACCTTAGAAATTATAATTTAAGTCTGTCCAAATTAGAAGGAAACATATTCAATATGCATGCAATCACAGTGGAAAGTTTGAATAATGTTCATTGAAATCTGTTGAGTTAGGTATTACACAAAAACTAGGTGCCCTCTGACAAAAATGACATTGTTCCACTCATGAGGAACCTGAGAGAAATTAATTCAAATCTGTCCAAAAATTGAATTAGAGGTACACATCAGGTGCAGATGCAGGAATTTAAAAAATGGGGACCCCCTGACAAGGCAACATTTGGAGTGATACAATGTACGGGTACAGGAAAAATTCTAGGCATTTATCATTTATGAAGCTCCATTAGGGGGCTGAACCCCTGGGTTCTCCCCCCATCTCTGCCACTGCACATATTCAATATGTGTTCAATCACTGTGCAAAAGTTTGAATAATGTTTATTGAAATCTATTGAGTTAGCCATTACATAAAAAAAGGTGCCCTCTATAGTATTCAATGACAAAAAAAGTTCCGCCCATGGAAAACCTGAGAAAAATATATTCAAAATTGGAGATACACATCTTCAATATGTTTGCAAGAACTGAGCAAAGTTGAATAAAATTGAAGGAAAACTGTTTTGAGTTGGGCATGACACAAACTATATCTTTGATCAGACGGATATACTGATGAGGGTCTGGATGGGGCTTATTTTGTAAAATTCTCATGAAAATGATTGTATTATTAAATTTTCATGTAAGTTGATGAATTCTTTATTCTGTTCATTGTTCATTTCTGTAATCAGTATTGTTTTCCTAATTCTTTTATTTTCCAAAGTTATTCTTTATACTTTTGCACCCATTATTTTCTATTATTATATTTTTTACTCATTTTCTCTATTCATTATTTTTTTTTGCTATTATTCTCTATTTGGTAAACCCCATCCAGACACTCACTGATGGATTTGAGTGGTTACTTAAAGAAGCAGAGCTTGAGCAGGAAAATATCCAATCTAAAAAGTTTACATGTTCATCTAATAACAATCTAAATAAAAAAGAAGCACAAAATATCTCTCACTACATTTATTTGCCACAATAATTGGATTTGGTTGTGTCAAGGTCATACTCTGAGATCTGAGAGGTTAATGATCTGACACAACTATATCCCTTCAATTTGTTCACTACATTCAAAAATAACAAAATATCAACATATTATATATCAAAATTATGAGTGCCACAAATGCCATTTTACAAATTATAAAAAAAAAATGATATGAGGCATAAACAAATGATTTATAATGAATATGAAAATGACACTTAATAAAATTTTATGAGTTAGAAACACCTATTCTGGATTTACCTTCATCAGGAACGCTTAAAGCCAAAAATTTGTAGCAAAGGATTTATAAGACCAGAAAAAGGGTATCGGTAATAACAAAGCATTTGCCTATTAAATATAAAATCTGCATTGGTTTTATCTGCTTTCAGTGCATCTAACTGGGAAGAACCTGTAGGAAAAAATAATTCCCCATGCATTTTTGTGGTCAGCAAATTCATAATTTTGGAATGTGTTTTCTTAGCAGGCTGTTTGTGAACAACTGTTGTAGGTACTATGGCAGTGACATTTGACCATGCAGAAAATAGTTAAGAATTTTTTTCATTAAATATTGATTTTTCGGATACATTAAGACTAAAGTATGATATTCTTTGAACAATATACAAAATATACCTGGATAATGGTTGTACAAAATAAAAATTATAAGGGAGGCACCTCATATTACATGAAAATTTCCAGTGCATATTGAAAACTATATGATCAAATCTAAAAGGTATCATTGGCATGAATCATTTCATTAGTCTAGTTAAACATTTCAACTTTTTTGCAAACATTACAAAAAAGATGGTTGAGGAAAGTCAGATAATCTATTGCTTATAGTATCTTAGGAAATGACCACACCATAAAAACAACATTTACCAATGAACCATGAAAATGAAGTTGAGATCAGATGAACCCTGCCAGACAGACATGTCTACACCATACGATTATATTTATTCCAGACACCACATATAGCTGACCTTTTGCTTATAGTATCAGAGAAGCTGTCGGATTTAACTACCAGAGTAGAAAATCTATAGATAATTAAAATGAGTTCCTTGGTTTAAATTAGAGAAACTTATGACAATATATAATAACAAGGGCATGAATTAAATCACACATTCACTTTGCAGAGTTGAGCGGTAAAAAAAAGATGTTGATGATGAAACTCTGACGAAGAATGTATTTGTGATATGACATACATGTATTTTTGTGTTTCAAATGAGTAAAAAATTCTATTGCAATTTGATGACTAGAATAAATCTCATGTATATATGTCTTATTTAGACTTGAAAATTTACTTAACATGCAAGTAAAACTTCAATTCATCAACCAGATTGTCAAAGACAGTGAGCATTAACTTTAACAGAACAAAACTTTAGATGCTGAATTATTTTCTTTTCTTTATAGATCTAATTTGTAATCATTTTTTTTAACAATTGCATTTTTATGGATATTTGTAAAAAAAATCATATTCTTAAGTTTTGTTCTTGTAAAATCTGGGGCTGAGAATTTTAGATACCTCTATTATAAACTGGCAAATACTGATTCTACAACAATTCATATAGGGTTCCATGTAACCCTGTTTCTTGCCTGTGATTGCTGCTGTCAGTTTAAAAGTATTATTTTGCATGCCACAAACTAAATTCATCTGTTAAAAAGAGAAAAAATTGCTACATGTGTATTTTTAGATCTTGGAAGCTTCTGGTTTAGTTTCATAACATTCAATGAAAGTTTCATAAAGTTTTGATGTAAAAAATACTTAATCCTAGACTGAAAGTAAATGTTAATTGCAAAACATATATCCATTTATTAGTAAAATACTGAAAAATGAAAAAAAAAATATTTCAAAAACTTAGATTCAGACATTATCTCTTAGTCATAAAAAAAGCTTCTGCCAAAGTTTCATTGATTGTTTGACAAAATAATTGATATCTTAAATACTTAAATCCACACTTATTTAAATGTCAACTGCCAACTACATGTATAAAGTCCTTTCATCAGTAAAATTCAAAAAAATCCAAATTTTGCTGTGGATACAGTATTTTGATCATAAAAAAGCTTCTGTCCATATTTTGTAAAATTTCATTGAGTTTTGACAAAGTTATTGATGTCTTAAAAAACATTAACAAACGACCAGAACCTAAATGTTGGATCGACAAATACTGAATAAAATACCTTTCACTCTAAATCCTTTTTTCAATCACATGCAAATCTATTGGAAAAAGTATAGTCACATCCTGAATTACAAAATTGTAGAAAAAATAGTTTATATAAAATTCATTTTTAAATCTTATAATTGAACTCAGCATAAGTATCCATGATATATCTGAAAAAAAAAATACTTATATTTTTCATTGGATTAAGTATCAATACAATGCATACCATTCTCAATTAGTATATAAAAGCTTGAATAACAAAATTAATGGTAAAAAAAAAATCAAAAACAATTGGAAATAAGGCTGTAAAATTATAGTATGAACTTCAAAAATTTTGCAAATAATGTTTTGTATTGCTACTGGGTGGTGGATCTACTGTTGGAAATGAGTACCAAAACATAAAATTTCCAATAACAAGACCATAGTGAAGGATATCTACTTTGTAACATGGTCCTATCTGTCCTTCTGAACCGCCAATCAATCCAGAAACAACATACAATACTGCAGCACCGAGACCATACCAATTTCTATACATAAAACACAGCAGGAGGATTGTCAACATTGCGAATCCACTGACGGCTTGAGTTGTAAGCTGTCTCATATTTGTTGGTAGGAAGAAGGAAGATACTGCAACAATGGCAACAAATATTATTATCTTGTTTGCTAGGACAGCTGATCCGTAAATGCCACAAAATCCTAAAGCTATTGCCGGAATGCCAAATGTGGCTGCTAACCATGAAAAGAATTTGTGACCCTTGAAAATTAGTGATCCCTCTGGGTTCTCCATACTGAATCTAAGGATGCCTATGGACGCTGCTATTCCTTGGATAATTAGTCCAACAGATGGCTTAAGATGGTGGCGATATAACTGGTTTGCAACATAAAATGCTGAAATTGCTAGGATGAGATCACTCAGTGAGGTACTAAGTTGCCGAGGCATTATCAATTCTACAAAAGAAAAAAGTAAACTCATTATTTACATTTTCTCATAGGTACTTGAGGACAGGAAATTTTTTTTAGCCCTCCCCCTTTTTACCAAAATCTGTTATTTTTTTGTTTTCTATTAGTTTCAATTATTTTCATGTTTTACTGTATTATATAAACATAAATATACTAGAAATAACTTGTATTTGCTATTTACTATCACATACCTGCAAACTTTTGAAAATCCCCATGGAGGATTTTAGTGCACGACAACAATTTCAAAGGTTACAATTCTTTGTAGCATTTTTTTGCGCGTGCTGTTTTGTGGTATAGAAAAAGTGTCATATTTGTATTATGAGCTTACAAGCCTTTTTCTTCTGTTTATCTGCATGATTCTAGTTATTATATCAGTAGAAAAGATGAACATGTAGCTAGAATAACAGGATTTATTTTCTTGTGTAAGAATATTAAATGATTGTTCACTTTTCCAATATAAAATTTTGTACAAAGAAGGACATTTATTTGGTCCTTGTGAAAAATAAAGAATAGTACATTGTACTTTAAATGATTTGGAAATTTAATTTAATACAAAAATGACAACTGTAGTGTATGATATTTTACAGCAAGTGTAATGTCAATAAGTTAGTGAATAAACTACTATTTATTATCTTTATGGTAGTACTGCATCATTGAATTTTGTCAATCAGCCATGCTTTTATTCTTAAGCTGTGTAAGAACCTCCTTGCAGATGAAAATTCACCTGCCATGTTCACGATTTTACAATTCTAACTAACACACAGAGGAATACAACACAAGTTCAAAATTTAGCATGTCCCAATAATCATGAGAGAAAACGTTTTTGATTGGCTTATTAATTTGATCATGAGAAACACAGACTTTGATTGGCTGATCACGATTGTCTTCCCATGGGAACAGTTCAAAATCAGGAACAATCTTTTTTTTTCGTGTAGATTTTTCACAAAATTGTGTTTTAGAGCTTTTTTCAGGATCAAGATCGTGCAATCGTGACAAGGTGTCAAAATCGTGTAGTAAACGCCTAAATCGTAAAAGTTGGCAGGTATGCTATCAATTCTACGTTTACTATCCACAGCGGTCACTGATATATTATTATATAGAGAGAAGGTATCTCACTTCGTACATAATATTTCCTATTTTACTACGTGAATTCTAGGAGGAATCCCAAGTCTAATTCATAAAAATATTTAATTTCCTTCTGGTCGGTGGGCATGATTTGTTTCTGCTATTATTTCTCTTTTGAAGCAGTCAGCACTTTTAATGAAATTCGACGTCTGTCGTCAGAATGAATCAATTTTTCTCATCTTGTCGTTGTATTTCGATTCTTAAATGACGGAAGAATTGTATGGAAGAGAACTCTAATTCCACGCCAAATCCTACAAATTCGCAAGTAGGAGAGATCGATTACAGGGAGGGACTGAATTATTCGGGTTAGGCCATCCCTAGCTAAATTATCAGCAGTTAGTGGATCTGTCTCAAGCAGGTTTCGGTTTATTTATACTTTATACTGTTATGATGAACTTTGGTATCTTATCATGCTGTACATTTGTTTCAGGAACCAGATTTCGTGCGGAATTTAAAGTTGTCGCCCATACAATACTTCCGTCATTTAAGAATCAAAATACGACAAGTTAAAGGTTAACTGTCCCTATTGTTGTTTTCATGTGTTCAGATAGGTACACAATAGATTGCAAGTTCTGTCACTTCAGCAGAAAACTGGGCATCCCAACTTTTAGTAAAGTGCAGTAATTAATACATATAATGCTATTGATTATAGCCTGTATAACTAGAAAATGCACTTTCACGTCTTTTGCCATCTTCCTACTTTAAATCCAGTCTAAACAAATATTTCTCTCTCTACAAAGGGATAATGTTATCCCTCTATAGAAGGGTGATCACTCTATGCAGGTATTATCAACATATACCTGATATAGGGTGTTTGGTCCCAACCTGATAATGAGGAGAGTTTTTCGAAATAAGTAATTGGTTTTGGTAGCTGTACTAATGCGACCAGAAATGTTGGACTTGATTCTTCTTAAAAGATGAACTTTTTTGATGTGTCATTACCTTTAAATGTGCAAATTTGAACCTAAATTTTTAATGTTTAACAGGATCTGCAGTTTGGAATATCCGGAAATGTAAACAATCATTCGTTTCCGGTGGAATAAGAGTCTTGATGATAACAGAGGGCGCTCACGTGAGCATCTGTCATGCTGATGATGTGAGCATTGTGGCGTTAAAACAGACGCTTCTTATTCATGACAAAAAGATTGCAACCCAGGTGAAAAAGGTAAAATATTAATGCTTTATCTCAAAGTAATTCTTTATCGTCAATGAATAATATTGTCAACGTATAATGCATTTTTGTTCTGCTATGTCAACAATGTGCTTTGCACAGATTCATTTTCAATTTCATATGAATCACAGTTACTATATTCTATAGAAGTATGTTTTCATTTATTTTTTTAGATAAACAATATTTTCGACGTTTACGTACATTTATTGTTTAATGTTTACAGCAATGAACAGGTCCCAGTAAATAACATATGTAGATATTTTACATGTAATAATAAACGTGATAAAACACGAGTTTCCTTCTAAAATATAACATATTTACAAATGTACCATTGGGGATTGAACTTGGGACCCCAGGCAGGTACAGTTAGTCAACTTTATACCAAATGACATAAATTAATACCCCACTGGCACAGATAATGTAGGGTCCTTAAAGACATATTAGACCAAAGTAAACAAAGGCTGTTCTAAACTTCCTAAATCTTAACCAATTTCTTTTTCCAGTTAGGGTGCTATTTTAAATTGTTATTGTCCTTTGGCTTAGTTATTACTTGGTTAGTATAGTAATGTCTTACTCTGTCAGGGTAAATATGGCACATTGGAAAGGGAAATAATGCTCTACTATGTTATGAATGAAAGAGGGTGACACAGTATATTTGATTATTACTCATTAACACAAAGATTTTAAAACATGTTTTAAAATTGTTATGGATGCACTGTCTTTGATCATGGCTTTGGGAGCTTCAGCTCAATTACTATTTTATAACAATTTAATCAATACATTCTTGAATAAGCACATTGTAAGTTAATTAAATTCAATTTACTCAAATGCTGAAATAATTAGTTTTATAGCTAAAACAAGATTAATATGAAACTTGCATGACACTTGTCAATTTATGTGTTTTGTTCATTTGTTTTATTTGTCTATGTATATATTTGTGTGCATCCTATTTGGGATTTCTACATTTATCTTTTGGTCCCACATCATATTGATATAAAAATACATAAATGAAAATAAAAAATGGACATTTGACCAATTTTCTGATTTTGACATTTTTCTTTTTGTATACATTTGTGCTCCTCTTGGCAGGTAGAATATTTTTAAATTTAAGTTTAAGGAAATTTTTGAAGAAAGCTGCAACTGCATTACCAAAACAACATTAAACTGAAACAGGCTGGTTTAAATGACACAAACTGTCCTTGTACATTGGAAATTTTTTAAAATCTTGTCTTTTGACAAAAATGGATTAAAACCAGTCAAAACAGAAAAATTAAGGCACTTCCATTTCAAGCTATTTAGTTTTTCCTGTAGATCATATAAGCTGACATGAAGTCATAATAGAGAATAGGTAGACTTGGATTATTCATACACCCACATGGTGCAAAAAATAAGACAGTCTAATAAAAGCATATACGCTTGTGAAATGATCCTATGGCGGTTTTCTGATGGATTCATAACATGTTATATAACCAACGTGTCAGCTGAGTACTCCCTCACTTTTCAAAAAAGTCAAAAGTTGTGTCTTTTTCCTGATGATCTAGCATGTAATCACTCATAGGCCTCATAAACGTTCCTATATATGATATTCACAAAAAAAAAAGATTTGTTTTTATGTTAAACTTGCTGATACCGGTACATGTCTAATTCCATTTTATGAACTACATGTACATGTGCATTTTATTATGCACCTCAAATTTGGAATGTAAGTTTTGAAAAGGATCTAAATATTCTGAAAGTAGCAGCTATTTATATCTTTTGAACAATACATGTATGTCCAACATTTATCAGGCTTATTTTGAGGGTAACCCTTGGAAAGAAAAAAAACTCTTTTGGTCAGTAGGTCCAATATCAATGTATTGCCTCTTTTTAACGTAAATTGTCAGCAGACGAGTTTTCATCACCAATATAAAAAAATATATAGTTTTTGATTCAAAATTCTGTTTCATCCATCTACTTTAAATCAATAATGATTGCAACTCAGCTCATGGTGCGTCTGGAATTTTATTAATTGCTAATTTGTTCTGGTCCTGAATATGCATGAAATATTTACCACTAGCAACAATCAATTTAATTCTAGTTTAAGATTTAGATCTTTTGATTTGAATACCAAATTATTGACAGGTGATATTCATGAATGTTTTTGATGTAAAGGCATTTAAACCAAAAATTCAAACCAAAAATTCAAAACATGTCAGAAAGTGATGGTGTTCAACATTCTTGACAGACAGTTACAGTTGTACCTGTTAAAAAGTACAATAATATAATTGCTCTACCTCTAATGTACAGTGTACATGTACATCACATGTATTTTTTGGTGATCACAGTTTTTTGTATTATTACATCACTTCTTTTTCAAAAATATTTGGTACTTTAAATGCCAAACAATTGTGATGTACATCACACATTATCTATCGCTATCGCATCCCCATCTCTATGTAAATGTAATTCATTGTTGTTTTTGTTTAATCAGAATCAAATCATTGGAATGGGTTGACACATTGTAAACAGATTATACATTTCCCTGAAGTATTACCTACAACATACAGTTATGAAATCTGTATAAAATTTGTGTTTATTAAAAGGATTTAATTTGAAGTTCCCAGTGATTGTCTAGTATTGATTGTTTTTTTTTTGTAGTGAATTAGAAAAATGGTTTTGAGTGGGTGAAAAAGATAGAAAATGACAACACGAGTGAAGAGTTTGGTATGCTGGTCATTATTCAGGGTACTGGTACCTCTGATCCTGTTAGCAGGTAAATATTTATAATCATTATATATTTAGCAACATTGAATAGTACTATAAGTATTTATATTATTTTAATTATAACAGCATATTCATAGTTTTATTGTCCCAAGGGATATGGAAATGCAGGGCTTCATAGTCAGTCCTTCAAATAGTGTAAGAAATGATTACATGCTATTTATTTTTGAGGCATCCAGTTTTCAAGATTTAATTTGGATTTTTGAGGCAATCAGTTCTCACATTGTCAAACCGATTAATAGGGTGAATATATATACATGTATATATGAAGAGCTTCAGTCCTTCCTTCTATCATTCGTAAACCCTCTATTGCTAACAATTATTGAGTTAATTGATTTTCATTACCAAAATCTGGAAGTGAGTATTGCATAATAATTTTCAAAGGTGTAACAAGTGTTTTGCCCTTGGAAGTAGAAAAAAAGAATAACTTGTATGCATTCTCATAATAACATTTCTTATGCATAATGGATTTCAATGAAATTTGTATCAAAGATTTATATAACCAATTGTTGTAGGAATTGTGCCATTTCGTAATGAAAATCAAACATTGCAAGCACTACCATGATTTTTCTGTTTTCCAATGACAATTAGATTTTGTATATCATGTATATGAAAGTTTGATATCACCAATAGTTGCAGTTTAAATTGAAATTGAGTGCTGCTCAATAATTTTCCTATGAGTTAATGGTCTTTGTAAATATAAAATACAGGAAAAATATTCTTTTAAGCATTCACTTTACTCACATTTGATGATGGATTTAGCTGACATTTACATGAAAGATTTGCATTTACGAATATCTGAGTCCAGTTCAAAAGAAGTGCTGATGAAAATTTTGTTCGTATGAGTTATAAATGAAAGGTAATGTGGGATAAAGGTCAATGAGACAGCAACTTAACAACAAAAAACATTTATGACTTAACTTGCAATAATAGCTCTAGAGTCCATACCATACATTGTATGTCAAGCTCTGATATTAAACAGATAGTAGCTACGATTTTCATTAAAATTATTTTTCTAATCTACAAAAATGTATATGCCGGATTTTGTACAAAAGGTTTATTTAGAATGAATAAAACCATCACTGTTTACTTTCCAATTAGCATTTAGAAGCTTTTTAACGTTTTACACCTAAATTTAATTCTTGTCTATAGACAAAAATTCGATGTTAAGCCAACCCTTATTCATATGACCTATGTTGACCTTAACTCCGCAGTTCCCAATGCACAATCGCAAGTTGTCCCTCGAAGGGAAAATGTCGAACAGAGGAATGTTATCGCGGAAATGGAACGTGTGTTTACAGTTTTTGCGAGAAAAAGAAACAGTAAAGAGGTGCAGACAAGTTATTGTAAATTGAAAATAAATAACGGCGATGAGATTGGTCATTAGAATCATTTACAAACACCCGTCACACAGATAAAGTCATTATATAAGCAGTCGACATTACAACGGTTTGCGAAATGTAAAAAACATTTCTGAACTTTTTGAATCCAGATCACATGAAAATAAATCGCGACGTGTTCAAATCATTATTGTCCAAAATATTTTTATAAATTTAAGAGCAGTGATCTCACAACTTAGAAGACATTAAAAATCAACTTCTTACAATTTAATATTATTCTTTCGGTGTACCCTGCATGAAGGCCCCAATTCAATTCACAAACACGTGTATACGTTATCGGCATTGTTTTGTCATACAAATATAAAACAAGTGTATAATATCGCCATTGTTGGAGAACCTTGGGTTCGAATAATATGCAGGCATTTGGTATATTTTGTTGTTTACATAATTTGATAAATGGTTTCAAATATGTACGTTTAATCTAAAGAAATTGTCAAATACGTAAGAAAACAAAAGCACATGTTCATATTTATTTATATCTTGGTCATCTCACTTGCTGTGTCGGCAAAGTTCGGGAAGTAAACCCAATGCATAATTTATGAGATGAAAATGCACGCTACACGATATTAATTATCAATTATTAACACTTCTGTACTTTATATAAACATTCAGCGATCTTATTGTTAATTTAAAGTACATATCTTTGATTTTAGCAGCTTTAAAACTTGGTCATAATTTTGTCAAAATCGTAGCTACTATCCCTTTAACCAAGTGTGGACAACTTGTATACATGCAATGCTACATTGTACTTATGTACAGAATAAATTGGTATCTTTGTACTACATGTATAACATCAATGGCTTGTACACATACCACTCCTTTCAATATATCAGTCTTATTAGTCTAGAGGACAAGATACATTGCAAATGACTACCCAGTAATGTAAGACATATTCTATTTTTAAAGAATTTTTGGGGGTTGGGGATTCCCTGAACTAATAGACTATATTCTAAAGTTCAAACATACAACAATTTTTGCTTTAGATATGGTTTTTCATGAAGGTGGTGGATTTCAGAAGTTTGTTCAAGTACAAAAATTATTTTCATATTTGTTATAATAAATTTCTCTTGTCCTTGAAAATTAATATCCTTACGTTTACCTTGCTTGACTTGAATACTTTAAGTTACAAATTCAAAAGAATTTAGAAAATGGCTAGCTGCCGCAAATTTATTTGACACATTTGAGTAGTTGCACTACTTATTGATGATGAATGGGGCTGTACATGTATATGATTTCTACATAGGTGTATTTAATGGTATGTTTAAGATGCCAATGTGTCACCATTCCATTTGGCTCCTAAGACCATGGCGTTGACCAGATGTTATCATTATCTGCTTCTTTTTAAATGAAAATGTGTATTTAATGGTATGTTTAAGATACCAATGTGCCTCCTAAGACCATGGCGTTGACCAGATGTTTTCATTTTCTGCTTTTCTACACATGAGAAGATTATAAGACTGGGATTTTATATATGAATGAAAGTTTATAACATGGATCAATGATAAACATGATATTGGATTTTAATTATTATTGGACTATCAAGCAGATTCATAAGATTTACCTAAATTGCTTTTTCCTTAGTATGATTGATACTTAATATATGTACATAGTCAAAAAAAGGAATTCAAAATATTTTAGTATTTTGATATATAATGTGATTTATTCTAACTTAAGTAATTTAATGTAAACCACCAACAAGGTATTCCACAGGGGGCTTTAAGAATGATTTTTTATTTTTATATATAGACATGATAGACAGTCTTATATTTATGTAGAATAATATAGTTAAATACCAAATATTGTTTTTATTCAATGTTTGTACAATATATTACATTTATTTGGTATTAACACTTGTGTAAATAGCACCTAGTAAAAGTACTATCCATATGATTGCTAGGGGGAGTGTATTTTTACTTGTATGTCCTTCACATTTAGTGAATTTAAAATTTCGTATGACATACTGGACGTCTAAATAAACTAATTTCAGCAGGGATTGGATGAAAGGGATGTGAAATATGTGACATTGTCCATTTCAAAATATTTCAACTAACAAAAAATTTGAAATCAGTTTCAATACATGCACAATAGTAATATATATACAAGTATGTACATAGACTTTATTAATTTCTTGGGGAGGGGGGAGGGAATTATTTTTTTTTCAGAAGGGAGGTGAAAAATTGTTTGTTTCTATTGAAATTAGTTTAAAAAAAATTTTGACTTAAAAAATTCTTGTTCATGTATGTTATAGAAAAAAAAGAAGTTTTTTACTAAACCTGAAATATTGTTATTTCAAGAAAGTACCCATGCCTCTGTTCACTTAGAGGTGAAGGGCCGTTGATAACATATTTAGATGATTGAAAGCCACTGTAAAATTATTTTTTTAACTGGTAATGACAGTGCTTAATAAGCTATTCAACTTATTTAATTCAAATATTTCTGACTTTATTACCTATGGTGTCAAGTGTGTAGATCTAGAATATAAATTAAAATTCATGTGCCAGAAACATCAATGTTATAATAACGTCAACAGAATGGAGTGGGAGTTATATTATTCTATACCTGTGTAAATATTGCATACTTGCTGTAGGGCCAATGTACTAGTTAGCATCTGTGTGTGTTATGCATGACTGAATATGTTGTATAGGAAAAATATGCAGTTGTAAAGTATTAATGTTGTAACATTTACCGAAGAAATGTTACATTTGTCCAGGGCTTCCAAAATTTCCTGACGACAGCCGGACATTTTTCAAAGAAATATTTTTGACGGTCAATGATCAGCTGGATACTTAAATGTAACTGAGAGGATGCATAAATTGATATAAGTGTCTAAATAATTAGTAGTGTTATATGCAATAAAATTATTTATAACTGTTTTGTTTTCTTCATTCTAAAAATAAATAAAATATTATCCTCGGTATTGTGTCATTTTTCTGTGTATCGTAATACAGTAACCATCATTGCATCAATCAGCTTCAGTACCTGACTGTTCTAATGTTTTTGTTTCTGTTTATATAATCTATCTTCTCTCTGTGAGTACTTAACACTTTGTAAATTAAGGCCATCTTATTTGAAACTGTTGATGTTGGCTTTAATTGCAGTACAACTTGATCATCAATACACGTGATACTTTTCTTTTTGTGTATTGATTACCTGACCACGTGACTTTTACAACTGATGCGGTATTTATAGATAACATTGAGGAGGCCCAATGAAGGATATTGTTTTAAACCGTGTAAAATCTACCGAACAGTGATAACATTTTTCTTTGTACAATTTCCCAACCTCCATGCTTTCCTATCATAACCGACGCACCGTCAGACCCCATGCCGAATTTTTTAGACAAGTCTACACCAAATGACTTTAAATAGGCAATTAAATGTGCAGTAATTGACACGGCGGTACCAGAAGACAAGTTCAAAAGTTTTGTAAAACTAATTTTCAGTTCACCAGCTTTGAGGTATGATAAGTACAAAATTAAATGTTTTTGCGTAGCCAGATCAGTTGACTCGTCGATCATATTTCCCACGGCGGGACTTAACTTTACGTCGGACATCACCTCTTTCTCTATAACATCGGAAATTGTCTGAATAAATTCGGAGCAGGCATTGTTCTCTTGATATAATTTAGAAGTGATCACGGCACCATTTAACTTAGTTAAATCATTTATTGACTGAAATTGTCCATTGGTAAGTTTTCTTTAGCAATAAAGTAAGCATTACGGAACAAGGTGCACATTGCGTTGTCAGTCTTTTCATGAACTTTCTCAAATACTGATACAATTGGATTACTTTTGGAAGCTGTCTCTAATTTAAGAGCTTGAATGTGGTCATTGCTATTAGCATGCTCTACAACGGCTGACTTTCGAAAATTTGTCGAACCAGGCTTTACAAAGTTATTTTTAAGTTTATGTTTTTGACAAATGTCACAAAACATGGCATTTAGCATACTGTCAAATCTTAACCATAAAAACAGTTGTAACCATTTATGAATAAAGCTTCTAGCATTTTTAGCAGATTTCGAATTTTGATCGGAATCGTCACGTTTACGTTTGCCCATGATGGCAGATTTGTAAAGTTCAATTTGAGACAAAGTCTTTATAACAGTCGGAGATTGTCATGATTGGATATTATTCTTTATGATTTTAATTATAAAAACAGTTTTTAATATGAAAACAAGAATAGAGAACGCCCCCTTATTTATTGGACAACTCAGCTTGGTATACCCAAGCGAAGCTATTCTCGGTGTTTTTCCTATATATTTTTGTAAATTTTCCCCTTGGGAGTACCCCAGTATTTAACACGATGTACAGTGTTAAATAAAATAATATATATCATACTTATTCATTTATAAATATCCTTATTTGAAGAATAACTTTTAAATATCAGGATACTTTTTTAAACTGAATGCTCATTTAAAATAATATCTATAAAGCGTAATTAAATAGGATGTTGTTCCATACACGCTTACATGTTTGACCTCGTTTACCTGATTACCTTTATGTCCATTGTTATGCATCATTAATTCTATTGATAAAGACAAGCTAAGGACACCTCATCAAAGGTAACAAACCTGTAATCAGTGAATGATTTATGGCTTCAATATAACTTATTGAAGGGATAATTGTTTGACAGCTTGTTGTTATTTAAATAAAGAAAACGTGTTTTTTCTACTTTTTATTGATGTACACAAGCTAAAGACCAATTAAGCCATACATTTATGTACCCAGAGGATTAGACTAACTGAGACACTTCAAAGTATCTGAAATATGCTGCTTCTGTTTTATTAAACCCAATTATGACCGAAATATCTTTGTGAAATAGATTGCCACAATTATAAACTAAAATGCCCAAACGGACATGCCCAAAGCCCCAAACGGACATTTTTATCGATCGATAGTTGGTAAAAATTAAAATGACCGTTTCATGAAAATGCCTTGAATAACAAAATGTGGCACACCAATTCTATTTGACCGTTTGAGGCTGAGAGCAGCCGGTCTTTTTATGAAAGTTTCGGTCAAGTCCGGAATATATGACCGTTTTGGAAGCCCTGCATTTGTCACATTTTTGAAAGCAAACTCCTAATATTTGAAAAAAATTCATTCAGTGCATATATATATATATATATATATATATATATATATATACTAGTATACACAATGTATATAATTTTGGAGTGTTCTTAAGTTACAGAAACTGATTCGGAAATTACAGAATGAACCATTTCGTTTTTTGGTTTGGTTTAGATTAATACTGAGATTAAGTTTAAGTTAAAGGTATGGCTAGGGTAAGAGTAAAGATGGACTCATGTTAGGAACTAATACAGTGTAATAACATGTGTTCAAAACATTTACAGTGTAGTAACAATAGTATACCCATACACAGACAAGAATTTTAAAGTAAATAAAAGCATCAACTATGTTATAAAGGTCTGCTTAAAATGCACAGGAAATATATTTCAAGAAGAAATTGGTTTTATAACTCTTTATGAGTGATTGTATCTGTCTTTTTGCAAATTTAGCATTACAGATAATTAGGGTGACTAAGAAAAAATTTCTTAATTATAAAAATTGAGATGTGATCATCCATTCAGGCATTCTATGATCTCTGAACCAACATTAAGAGTTGACAGCCACACTATGTGTAATTATCACTTACAGTAACTGGCAAGATGAAGAATAAAAAAATGGTGTTGTTCCTCTCATATATATATAGTATGTTGTTTTCCCAAGATATCCTGGAAATAACTAAAAATCAAGAGGAACTACTTTCCCAAAGAGGGGCGAAAGATACCAGAGGGACAGTGAAAATCATAGATCGAAAACAAACCGACAACGCCATGGCTAAAAAGACAAAACAGACAAATAATAGTACACAAGACACAACATAGAAAACTAAAAACTAAGCAATACGAACCCCACCAAAAACTGGGGATGATCTCAGGTGCTCCGGAAGGGTAAGCAGATCCTGCTCCCAAGATATCCTGGAAATGGCCATATATCAGAGAAAAAATTTACCTAAGATATCATGAAAATAACCGTGCTAGGGGCCGTCTTAAACTTGCAGTGAGGTGAGAGTTTTTTTGCTACGTGTTGAAGGCCTCACTGTGACTTTGAGATGAAGAACAGCAATGAAAGTGTTGTTCCTTTGCTTTTTGTGTGTTTTTTTGCTGTGCATGAACTGATTTTGTGTCATAGATGGATACCCCATATCCTTTGTTTTTCCATTATACCAGAGAAACAACTCTCCCAAGATACTCTAGTATCATGGGGATGACCATATGTTCGAGGAATAACTTTTCCAAGATATTCTGAAACAAACATATATATATCAGAGAAAAAAGTTTCCCAAATCCCAAGATATCCTTGAAATAACCATATATATCAGAGAAACAAGTTTCCCAGATAACTTACTACCAGTTTAAAAGAAACAGATGTAGGACAGTGATTTCATCAGCTAGAAAATTTCTTAAGCATTTTGCTCCTTGCTACCTACATTGTATGAATAAAGGAACGTCTTGCTAGGCTTATATATTGCTATGATTTGTTTCTTAACTTAGAAAAGTGATACTGATATATTCTTTATTTTCAGCATGTGTGGTGAGGTACAATGCCTTGTCCTTCCTGTATGTGATATTTCTGTTAGTATGTCCTCTGCTCAGGTCACCAACAGAGCTCACCATAAAAGGTAAGATGTGACCTCAAATAGGATTTTAGATAAAAGTCAGTATAAAAGGTAAGGTTTGACCTTAAATAGGGTTGCAATCAAAGATCACTTTAAAAGGTCAAGTTTTGCAAACAGAGTCCTATATAAAAGGTATATGTCCTTGAATAAGGTTACTTAGAACCTTACAGAAGATCAACAACTTCTCTATAGAGATATTGAGCATATGACACAAGTAAGTAATGCATACATTGATATACCTATCCACCCCAGGCTTCTCTATAGAGATATATAAATTGAGCATATCAAACAAGTAAGTAATGCATACATTGATATACCTATCTACCCTAGGCTTCTCTATAGAGATATTGAGCATATCACACAAGTAAGTAATGCATACATTGATATACCTATCTACCCTAGGCTTCTCTGTAGAGATATTGAGCATATGACACAAGTAAGTAATGCATACATTGATATACCTATCCACCCTAGGCTTCTCTATAGAGATATATATATTGAGCATATCAAACAAGTAAGTAATGCATACATTGATATACCTATCTACCCTAGGCTTCTCTGTAGAGATATTGAGCATATCACACAAGTAAGTAATGCATACATTGATATACCTATCTACCCTAGGCTTCTTTATAGAGATATTGAGCATATCACACAAGTAAGTAATGTATACATTGATATACCTATCTACCCTAGGCTTCTCTCTAGGGATATTGAGCATATGACACAAGTAAGCAATGCATACATTGATATACCTAACTACCCTAGGTTTCTCTATAGAGATTTTGAGCATATGACACAAGTAAGCAATGCATACATTGATATACCAATCTACCCTAGGCTTCTCTCTAGAGATATTGAGCATATGACACAAGTAAGTTATGCATAAATTGATATATCTATCTACCCTAGGCAAAGTTAGTAGCAGTGCTAGCTAGCATTATTCTCATGTCTCAAATCTACAATTCAAACTAAACAAGGAAATGGTTAGAAAATCCTTGATTGCCAAATGGCATTATGTACCTGCCATTTTATTTTTTGTTCGTCATATATCACTGTTTGAGCACTACTAACAGTCTGCACCAAAATCTTTTCCAATTACTAGTCTGAAGACCAATATTCCAACAACTTTCTTATGTGTCTAAACAAATATTTGCAAATAGTTACTAGTTTAAATAAAATTCTACTAGTTTGGGGCATCGGACTAGTGGCTAATGGTGCAGACTATGCTTACAGTACATCAGTCTAGAAAAAGATTTAGCTTGATTCAAATTTGCTACAACATCGTGGCTAAATATACCAGTCAGAATACAGATTGTCTAGTAGTATTGCATTCCATAGTATTCAAATAGGATAAGAATTGGAATGATTTGCTAATAAGCATAATAGGATTTGAGTTAAATTACTGTTAAACGTTTGTGTCGCCAGTAATATATCTTCTAATCTTTTACGTTAGTTATCATATACATGTATTTATGACCATTTACAAAAATTGGTATACAATAGTATTCCGTGGTTAAATTTGTGTACAATACAAGATATTTTTATGTAGGAAAATAGCATGATTTTCTTTTCTAGCTCCCTTGACACATGAAAAATGTATATGTATTTATATGTTTTATGATGTTAATAATTGGAAGAAAGGCGTAACATCTGCAGATATTTTACACACTATATTTACAGTACAATTATTGACTGCTATTTGATGTCATTTTTATTGTTAGATGGGATTAAGCTCTATAGATCTATGATACAATGGTATTCAAAATAAAAAAAATATTTTAAATCGTTTTGCTGGTTTTCTTTAAAAACAATTTTGGTGTGCTGTCTCATTGACATTAACTTGACATCTCCTTTATTCATGTTTGAAATCTGTACGCTTTGTCCTATGGACATTTATCTGTTCATATTGCTACAAATAATAAGATAAAAAAAAAGTTAACTTTAACTAAAAGGAAATATATTGATTTCTACAAAGTGAAAAGAAGAATTAGATATGTTATGATCCACTCTCAGAGATCAAAGAGATAATTTCCTATGAATCAAGTACAGGATGAATAATAATTTTATTATTAGTCTTTTATTGGGATAAAATTGAAGGACTTAGCAATTAACTTATTGATTGTTACACATTTTTGAAACTCATTGTTAGCTTTTAAAGTGATCTTTATAAATGATTTAATTAAATAGATTTTTTTTGTATGAAGACCTTGTATAACATTAAATATGTCCTTTGGAGGAGCTCCCTTTTGAAGTACAATTTTTTTAACCATCATTTAAGAATTATCGATACTTCCTTGATATTTTGCATTGAAATTTAACATAGGTGATCTGTTTGTAGCTTTTCAGACACATCTTTTACTTCTTTTTTTTTAAACACCAGTTTCCATGAGTAGATGCATAAAAATCCATGTAACAATTAATTTTTGTGGCAGGCTTCTTTTTGACAATTTTCATACATTTTGTGGTACAAGCAAATTGTGAAATTTAGAACCTAATGATATACACATTTTCCATCGTGGTTCATCTGTACACCTTAAACCAGCTCTACAGGCAATTACTTTCAACCTCTTCTTGCTTTTATACAAGAACAGCAAACATGTAAAATAGCATTATTCCATCAGCAAAAGATTGGCATAGAAATGTTTCTCAAAATTAGTGATTTATTAAACAAAACCTAATTTTTACCACAAATTCTCCCCACATTATCACTGTGAATTAAATGAACATCTAACATAACAACTGTTCAAATTGTTTTCCAGTCCTACTCATAATATATTTTTGGAGATTTGGAATAAAAAGAATTTTTTTAAATTTCTGATTTAAAAACAAATTTATTGTTTACACCGAAATTAATTTTCCAATTTCAAGAAAAAAATTATTTGAATATCAACAACTTAACATATTTTTATCTGTGTCCTAACCATACTTTTGAAGTCTTTGTGGTTACAAAAATTGTTGATGTACGACAAACGTACAAAGTATGCTGATGGAATAATGCTATTTTACATGTTTGCTGTTCTTGTATAAAAGCAAGAAGAGGTTGAAAGTAATTGCCTGTAGAGCTGGTTTAAGGTGTACAGATGAACCTTGATGGAAAATGTGTATATCGTTAGGTTCTAAATTTCACGATTTGCATGTACCACAAAATGTGTGAAAATTGACACCCCATAAATGTTTATACCCTGTTTGGATCAGTATGAATTATTTATTTCTTTGCCATAGATGAAAATGTACAAGCGTGTCTCTTGCTGACACTTCAGTTTTCTAGTTATCGCAAAGGCATCAAATAAACACTTGACCACCAGATGGCAGTATATTTCAAGCTTAAAATCATCCCAAGAATATGTCAGCTGCAATGATTATGTAAGGAGTAGAGATTGTAGTAATATTAACTTGTATTGAAATTTTTTTTTCAGGGGGAACAGGACTGTATTTGAAGCTTCTTATTGTGCTTGGAGCTCTTGGTACTCTGGCTCACATTATCTTCCACATCACGTTAGCAGCTCTGGATAAACCATATGGATTTGATTTTGCTAACTGTAAGTAATGCCATTTGATAAACTTTTATGTTTCATCACTAATGGAGGACCCATGTTATGGACCCATGGTATTCAATGTAATGTGTTTAGTAGAAATAGTTCTAGTTTCTAAATTATTGAAAAAGTAATGTTTTTCAACTCAAATAGATCAATCTAGAGTTCTTTTTTTTTATGAACTACATTGGTTCACCAAATGTCAAATGACGTAAACGACTTCAATGATTAATTGTTCTCACTGTGACGTAATAACATAAGCATTGTGCAATTGTAAGGGAAAATGCGTGAATTTGAAATACACAATTTTATATATTTATAAAATGTTTGATTGTGTTCTTTAATTCCCAAACAAAACATGAACCAAAATTTACTTTTTAAAATTATACAAGTTCATGTATACGACTAGATTTTCTATGATACACTTTTCTCACTTTGGAACTTTAACAAGGATTATCTTTGATTAGCACAGAATGACTTACTGATGCCTTAAAAGTATCACTTTTAATCCTCAACTTGAAATATTGTCTATTATAATTGAAAAGTTTGTAAGAAAGCACTTTGTTTCTTGTTCATGTTGTTATAGCAATCTAGAAATTCAATATGATATTGATATTACCAATTCAAACTGTGGCAATAAAAACAAGTTAGAAAACGTGGCTTTGTTTTTGCATTACATTGAAATAGCAACCTATGAAAGATTTTTTTTATTTCATTTGAATCTCTCAACATTTTAATTTTTTGCTGTCGGGTATCCAAAGTTTTTGAATATGTTTATCTCAATGCATTTGTTTCAAGTCAGTCAATCAGAAGATATTCTTCCAGTATTTTTGTCTTCCTGTTATTATTTCCTAGTCAAGGTGGTTCCATGGGGGCTGTTTTTCTGCCCTACTTAAAGTCTTGGCACACAAACTCAAAGTGTGCATATTTGTTTTTGAAATAGAAACGTTTGTCTCGCTTAATGTGACTTATTTTGAATTATTCATTATGGTGTTTATTGATGAATAATGTCCATGATATTTCACATCATTGCCAGCTACAGTCGTCTTTAAAAAGCAAACATTTGAAATAGTTCAAATTCAGACATTCCTGCAAGAAGCATAACAGGAACCATTTTAGTATGTATTGTAGTAGTACATATTCTTCTTTTCGTCTCCAGATGTTGGTTATCTTCATTTTTCTAAGCCGTCCATAACTTGTCTGACAGGAGGTGTCTCTACAAGTTCAGCAATTTCCTCTCGTTTAGGAAATTTTTCAAATAGTGGTAAGGTGCATGATAATCTTTGGCATGAATAGTTGCTGTGATTTTGAATGCATGTATTCATAGAACTGAAGAGTATTCACTGATTACAAGTGTACTCAGACTTTTAAAATGTGTAAATACATTAAAGATGACTGTACACAAATGTTGAGAGATTGTATGTTGCAGACTGTATGCTGGCCTGTAGATAGGAAATTTTTGTTAACCAATGTTACTGGGTTGCTGTTTTATTAATATTTATGCACATTTCTTGTTTTCTTTTAATGAATTTAGAAAAATGAAATTTTAGAAGTGAATTACCTCAAAAAATGATTTTATGCTTTTTAAGGAGTTTTTTAGGGTGTTTTCAGAATACAAAAATATGAATTACTACTCACTTGCTTGCCTATTATTTAAGAAAAAGTTTACATGTGCTAAATTGGCCTGGGGAAGCACACTGCTTTGTACATGATTTATAGCAGGTGATTTTATCTTGGTCTCTGTGTCAGACATATGTAAATTTGTAAAAGTCAATGGATCAAGAGAGTAAAACTTAATTTGAATCCCTTCCAGGTCATTATTCTATGGAACACTTTAAATATATAGATGCTTAAAACTTTTGTGTCAATTGTTTGTGAATAAATAAACACACATGTCATGTTAGTGTCAATTAAAGCTTAATACATGGAATGAGCTTTGCTTATTGTTGAAGGTCGTACAGTGCACTATAGTTGTTTATTTCCTCATCCTTTGGTCTCTGGTGGATAACTATTTGTCTCATAGCAATCAAACCATGTCTCCTTATTTTAAACACAAACATATTTTATCCGATTCTTGATTCTGTAGAAATTGAAAACCAATTTAGTAACATAGTGAGGGGATTTCAATTCTTGAGGATTAAATCTGAAGCATTGGCAAGAAGGTAGTATGAAACATGGTTAAACCAGTTTCATCCAGAATATAGTTGAGAGTTACATGCTGTACCCTTGAGACTTCCATTTGTTATATTTCATTACATCTAGGCACATCAATATATTGCAAGAACCTCAGTCACTAACAATAATAGTACTATACTGATTACATTTTTTATGTCCCAGCCATAGCGGAGGGGGCATTAAGTTTTACCGTTGTCAGTCTGTACATCCTTCCGTACATCCATACGTCCCGAAATTGGTTTCCATTCTCTAACTTTAGTTTGCCTCAACCAAATGTTATGAAACTTATACACAATGCTTGTTATCACAGGACACAGTTCAAGTTTGAATTTGGGTGGTGTCACTTTTACCTTTCTAGAGTTATGCTCCTTTACAAATGGAAAAAATTGCTGAATTTTTCGTTACCATTTTATAACTTAAGTTTGCCTGAACCAAATATACACAATGCTTATTACCACAAAACAAAGATCAAATTTATATTTTGGTGGCGTCACTTTTACCGTTCTAGAGTTATGCCCCTTTACAAATGGAAAAATTGTTGAATTTTTCGTTTCCGTTCTCTAACTGAAGTTTGCCTCCACCAAATGTTATGCAACTTTACTTATACACAATGCTTATTTCACAAAACTCAGATTAAGTATGAATTTGGCTATACACTTTTACTGTTCTTGAGTTATGTCCCTTTATAACGTTATATGCAAGTGGTGGGGGGCATCATCTGTGTCCCATGGACACATTCCCCATTTATTTTTATATAATGAGTATTAGTCATTAGCCTACATGCAAAATTTTCAATTGGACACAGACATTAATTAAATGTATTTTGGATGTTTAACATTGAACAGAGCATTTTGTTAAATGCATGCTTTTTGGTTGCTTGCAAGCAGTTTTTACGGTTTAACTGTCTTTACTTAAAAATATTGAGCACATGTTATTAAAATATTAATGCACATTTCCATGGTTTCATTTGCTTGTAATACCATGAAATGCTGCTGATTTTGAAAATATATCAATACAAGTGGTGCTAAAAATGATAGCATTTATAGTGCTTTTTGGTGTTTTGAATGCTGTAAAAGAAAATTGGGAATGAAGTTATGTGTCATTCAGTCAGCTAAGTTTTTCTTTGTTGAATGAAAATCATGGTTTGGTGTTGAAATTATTGTCAGAACTAGTGCATTTGTTAGTTGCTGTTCATTGGGGTTTTATTGTCAGAACTTGTGCATTTGTTAGTCTCTGCTCATTGGGATTTTATTGTCAGAACTTGTGCATTTGTTAGTCTCTGCTCATTGGGGTTTTATTGTCAAAAGCATAAATTTTTGTGGTACTTTTCTCAATGTTCTCCTTTGATAGATTACCTTTTAAGTTTTTGGAATTACTGAAAGAGAAAATGGTTGTTATGAAGGCATGAAGATTCTTCAATTCATGTCATCTTTGTGTTAAAGTAAAATATGAAAAAAATATCCTGTGCAATAGTTGACAGAACTATGTACTTGAAATAGTAAAGAAATTGTTAGCCAAAACATGATTTAAGCTTCTATTTTGCTGTACCTAATAAAGGTTATTTTCTGAACATGGATAAATGTTATCCCTTGACAATTATAAAGGGCACATATAATTTTTGTTTTCCTCAAAACAAAATTGTTTTTTGCAATATCGCTGTATTACTAAACTATTTCTTAGTTCCTAGTACATAATTGATATTTGAACAAATGTTATGTGGTTAATTGACTTTTGCAAAAACCTGGCAGTAAAGTGCATTCTTTCCATGGACCATTAAAGAGATTATAAAATTTTATCTCCAAATTATAGCCCAAACTTGGTTAATAAAAGTATTTAAGTAGTTATGTGAAATTCATTTGTTTGCTCTAGGTCACAGAACTCTGTTTTTTTAGTATTTAGTAGCACATGTAACTTAAAGGAAAGTTCAGGAAAGGAACTGGGAAGTTTTACATGTATTTCATTTTTTCTTCGGAAAATGAATTTAGCTAACACGAAGTATTACAAAACATTGTGATGATGAAAATATTTTAAAAATATTTTATTGTTTATTTTCTTTAGGTTCAACAAATGATAATATTTCAAGACAGATTGCTGTAGAAAGGTAAAATTTACAGTCTGGTATGATTAGGTTCTACTGTAAATTCAGAAATTATTGCGTGCATTTATTATTGTGATTTTGTCATTTTAGACTAAAATGCAATTTTAATTTTTGCGATATTGAGAAAAATCCTGTTTAATTCATATAAAAAAATTTCAAAATACGAGTTTAAATTATTGCCATTATAACCCTGTCGCATTTTTCGCAATAATAAAAACATCGCAATAATTTCTGAATTTACAGTATATTGCAATCACCTTGTTCTTCAGTCTGTCCCTGTCCGTCTGTCCATCTGTCTATCCAAAAAATATTTTGTAATTTTTCTGAGAAACTGCTGAATAAAAGGACATCATATTAGGTCAGCTGCTGGACGGTGATGAGTTGTAAGTTATGAGGACTTCTTGGAACTTTCAAAGACCTGCTTCATATTTGGCCCCGCCACCTCAGTCATGGTCTATTGACTTTGAAACTTTTGCTTAGTTTACATGTATTAGTTTATGATTAGGTCAGTTTATAGGGAACCACTAGTGGTAGGTCAATGATATTTGGTATTAAATTGTATTAGCATTGGCACATCTCATTTCCATGGAGATTGTATGGCCTCACCCCCCTCAGTCGTGGTTTATTGACTTTGAAACTTTTGCTTAGTTTACATATATTAGTTTGTGGTAGGTCAATGATATTTGGTATGCATATGTATAAGCATAAGCACATCTCATTTCCATAGATATTTTTGCCCTGGACCTTCAGTCATGGTTCATTGACTTTGAATATTTTGCATAATTAACTTACATGTTAAAAGTATTGCTATTTTAATTTCAACCTTTGCATTTTAATATCAAAATAACAAAAAGGCAAGACATATCTCTGTTAACAGTTTATTTAAATTAAGAATGGTGATATGCCTGGCACGACAACACATGCATTCTTGTTCACTATTATATAAAGTGCTATTTGAATTAATAGGACACAACTCTTTGACTATATTCAGTAAGAAAAAATCAGGTGTCAGAAAGAGATTATTTTTGCTGCAAACTAACATTGATTGATTGATTGGTGTTTAACACCACTATCAGCACTATTGGCTATTTCGTGGCAATAATTTTTATTAGTGGATGAAGCCAGAGTGCTCTGAGAGTACCAAGACCTTCAGCAGGAAAACTGACAATCCTAAGTCAATTAGGCAAAGTTACATAGAACACTTAGTGCTAATTCATTACAACCTGCATACTTAGATATGGTGTTTGTTGACCTCTTGATGTTGTTTGGTTATATGTGTAGTTTGGGAGTTGTCTCCCTTTATTCATATCAATGAAAAAGTGCTTTCTTGATCTTACTGTGAGGTACTTGGACTTGAATACATGATTGAAGACCTTCACATAAGTGCACTTCTCAAAATATTATTATCCTTTTGATAAATCCTTTTGTAATATTTCATAAGAGTGTAATCTCGTGTACATCTAACCCATATCCCTTGAAGATAAGTAAATTAGCAGACAGAGGATGCTTAAAAGGCTTTTAGAAAACTTGTAACTGTGATGATTTTGAGGTCACCATGGTACATTATTATAAAAACTAATTTTAGAAAATGATCGTTAGCATTTTAGGTGGAGCTTATGTCTTACTTCAGGTGGAGCTAATGTCTTACTTCAAGGCCGTTGAATATGATATTTTACACAATAATTACCTTACCACACATTGCTATGAATTATTCAACAAGCAAATATATTTCCAGGCAAACTAAACAATAATGAAACACACTTTCTGATTAAGTGAGAGAAAAAGCAATTATCAGGATACCAAAAAATTGTGATTAGCTTCCATGCATAAGAAGATGATTAAATTTATTATTGATAATGTTGAACTATGCTTGGTGTGACTAAAAGTTGATTACTTTGATATTGCAAAATCTGATAAGTACTTTTTGATACTTAAATTTAACCTTGATTTTATAAGTGTACATTACAGTACTAATTTCAAATAAATAGCTGAATTCATCATCCATGAGATCATTTTGACTCCCACTTGCAAACTTGCATCAGTTGAAGTATCTGAAAAAGAAGAAAAATGTTTAAGAATGAATTTGCTTTCATATATTTTAGGCCTTAATAAATGAATTCAATGAAGCTTATTGTTTAAAGGGATATATTGGAAAACTCTTGATGTTTGTTGTGCCTCTCTCTAATTTTTTATGCAGCTTTCCCTCTTCCCTTGTCAAGCTGTTAACCCTTCTGCCTTTATTTTTTAATGAATGGTCATAAAGATTTAATTAAGAAAGCATGAAAGTTTTAGTAGGAGTATAAAATCTTTAGTGCAACTTCGTAGCCCTGCTGTGATTTGTAATTATACCATTAATTTGAACCAGACTTGCAGAATTCTTTATGTGGTCTAACATGTTTTGTTATTAAGTTCTATGCAGTCAAAAGTATATATCTTTGTACTACCGGTTTATACACTTGACATTAATAAAATTGGAAATGTTGACAAAGAAGAAAGAATGTAGTAGTATACTTAGATAGAAAAACATTTTCTTCTGTCACAATCATACATCAAGTATTGCATAATCTCTTACTTTCATAGACAGTAAGTGTTCGGAAATTTGCCATAACTTTTTTGTATTTAATCTTTTTACAATACCAGGCCAGAGGGTGATTTTATTTTCTACTGACACGTCATTGTATATGATATTGATGACTATATTGATTTGTGAGAATTTTTTGTCCTCCTGTCTTCCACTTTAAACACATTTTATAGCTTACTATGTTGTATGAGTTTTGCTCATTGTTGAAGGCTGTACAGTGACCTATAGTTGTTGAATTATACGTCATTTGGTCTCTGGTGGAGATTTGTCTCATTTGCACTCATACCACATCTTATTATTATTATATTATCAATACTGTTGTCAAACATGAATGTTACCAGTACCTGAAATAAAAAATCCACAAAACTCGGATGAAATTTATGTTTCCATAGTCTAGATATTTATATCTTTTGAAAATTTATTGATTTGTATAAAATTTTACCTTGCCAGATAAAAAGTCTTAATTAAGTCTTATGCCCAGAGGTTTTATTGACAAACATTCTGCAGTACAGATTTTGATTGATCAAATAAGCCATGATATTGTAGAAATATCATAAACATATCTATTACTGCTCGTCCTATTTTTACCTTTGATTTTCTGCTTTGAAGTTTTTGATGCAGCCACCTTCAAATGATTCACCAAATTAAAAAAAGTTTTTTAAAAATTAATTACTGGTACAAGGTTTTTTTTTTAGATAAACCTTATACAGTACTTGGAAAGGAACAAAAAGAACAGTACTGAGGATTCATTATTACTGTAAACCAACTTATTTTCGTGTTTATCCCTTTCTAGACCACTTCGTGACGATTTAATTTCGCGATTTTCAAATTTACTTGATGTATTTTAATCAGGGTAGATCCAAGTTTTTCATATTCGCGACGATTTATATTCGCGTTATTTTTCTACTTGCGAAAGTCGCGAAAATAAGTTGGTTTACAGTATTTGTGGGGTACCAATTTTCATGGGTAAAGGAACAAAAAGAACAGTACTGTGGATTCATTATTATTTGTTGGGTACCAATTTTCATGGATAAAAGTGAACCATGAATTTCAATGTTCAAGGAAGTATACATTTTCAATAGGCTTGTATGCGAGAATTTGGCAAAACCATGAAATGAAATATCAGCAGAAATACAATTATTCCTGATGCCACGAAAACTGGTACCCACAAACATCTTTATTGCTGTGTTTAAAATTTAGCAAAAAGTTCTTTAAAAATCTTCTCTCCAGGGCTCTCAGTCATAAAACCTTACTCAGTACTTGGAGTACAAAATTTGTGCTCGAAACAACAAATCCAGAGTTTTGATTGGTTGATTTCTGAGTCTGAGTACAATTATCGTACTCATAAGTTTTATGACCGCAAGGCCAGTAGGCCATTTTGTAATATTGATACAAAGAGATATCCTTGTGTACCCAGTGCTACCCACTTACTTACTTGCAAATATATTCAGGTTTTGTGTTCCATTGAAATGAACAAAAAAATCATCATGTTTTCAAACACATCTTTGTAACTCAGTGAATGTTTTTAATTCTATTTCAGGTTGGATGGTGTACCAGTGATTAATATAATTCGACTAGTAGTTCCTGACCTTGCTGTTCTGATAACGGCCATCTTGGTCTTTGTGATCTGTTACGTACTTCTCAAGGTTCCTGAAGGACAAGACACAGAATTACCAACCACAGCCAGCAGAACCCGCAGAAAACGAACTGAAAGATTTTTACATTTCTTTGGGACATTCTTGGTGTTATTATTTTTGGCAGCTAGCGGTATTATAGTGCCTTCAATTTTGGGAGCTTTTTACTTCCTGTCGTTCCTGTACATATCAACATGGTGGGCTTTTTATAACTCTCTCGGATATAAATTTGCAGTGTATAGATTTGTCGTACTTGTGTGGAGTGGTCTTCACCTATGTGTCTTACATTTGTACCAGTTCCCGTTTTTCCAGGAATTGGTTGATCCTCAATCTCTCGAAGCAAGGTAGGTAACATTAGAACATGTATATAATGTAGGATAAGCCTTATGTTCAGAAAGGGCTGTTTTTGGACCCAGCCATGTAGGTCTATTTCTCTTAAAATTAAGTTGAACAGAGGAAGCATTTTATTAGTATCCTGCTTGATTACAGTGAAAAGAGCAATTTGATGATTTTAACAGAATTTTACATGACATGATAGGAAAACATGATTTTGCAATTACATATAAATAAAGAAGATGTTGGTTTCTCTAATTTTTGTGCTATTTTCACATTTCTTGAGCAGTGTGAGAAACATGTTTCTCCTCACTAGTGAAATATCTGTTCTCGGCAAATGATTGGTCGAAATTCAGTTATGACGTCAAACTTTCTTGGTTTCTTCTGAATTTTCCTATAATTATGTCATGAAAAAAGGCGACCATGCCTGATGACGTCTTATAAAGAGAACACAACTTTCTGCAAATCTTTGAAAAGGAAGGATAAAAATCATTAGAGAAACAGATTCCACCACTATAACTCGTGTATTACGATATTTCTCCACTGTCAACAGTTAAATTTTAATTATTTACAAAGCTCGGCAAGCCTCACGCTTTAAATATTAAAATTTAACTGTCTGGAGTGGAGAAATATCTTAACACACTTATTGCAGTGGTGGAATACACAACTGAGAAAGCAACATCTAGGGGTTAAACATAGACAAGTGTCTTTATAATATATCAAGCACTAGATTGCACCGACTCTAGAAAAGTTGTATATGAATATAAAAGAGATGATCAAAGATCTGCTATCAATACCAGATACCTTAAATGACAAAAATGTTAAGATTGAATACAAGACGATCAGTGACATGGTTTCCTGACTTGGAGCAGGCACTTGATCATAGTTTGGTTGCTAGAGAAATCATGTACACCTCTCATTTTGAAACATTTCACATCATCAAGAAGACATTAGTCAGTGCTTGAATTGCAAAAATAAAAAGTTTTGTCTAAGGTTTGATATTATAAAAAGAAATCAACTAGTTTTGGGGTATCAAAACCTCCCCATACCTTTATAGACTACATGTTGTAAATGGAAAATACTCAATTGAAGCCTGCACAGTATAGAGCTGTCTTGTGTTACTGCACACCTAAGCCTTTACTTAAAGAGGTCAAAATTAAAAAGTGATGAAAAAAAGTTGTACGTTTATTGAAATTGAATATTTCCTTTTTAAAATGCATTCTGAATGTTTTATTTTTGTTTGGGCTCATTTCGTCGAATTTGTTAAATAAAAGTGACCTACCTCCCTTTTTTATGGAATGGTTTGGTGTCCCCTGTATCTATGCACCTGAATTTTATATTCATGAATAATGGCTTTAACATACTCAAAGTCTAGTATTTTTTGTTTTCATACAAAATGGATCTAAACTAATATGAAAATTCAAAAATCAGTTATTTTCGACAAAGGAGGAATAAGTATCCCCAATTCTTGCTATAGTGGGGTAGGTGGCCTTATACAATTCTTCTGATTTAGGGAAAAATAGGTCAAAAGTTACATTAAATATATTTTTTATGCCCCCGCCGTAACTTGAGTTTGCCTCAGCAAAATGTTATGAAACTTATACACAATGCCTATTACCACAAAACACAGATCAAGATTGAATTTTGGTGGCGTCACTTTTACTGTTCTAAAGTTATGCCCTTTTACAAATGGAAAAATGGCTGAAATATTTGTTTCTGTTCTCTAACTTTAGTTGGCCTCAACCAAATGTTATGAAACTTTAAATAAATGCATATTACCACAAAACTCAGATCAAGTACAAATTTGGGTAGCGTCACTTTTACAGTTCTTGAGTTATGTCCCTTTATAATGTTATATGCAAGTGGGGGCATCATCTGTGTCCTATGGACAGATTCCCCATTTATTTATTAATAACTCACCAAATATCATATATTTTTTAACTGAAAATAATTTTTATTTCTATTGGATTTTTGCACAACAAAAAGGACTGAATTGCCTGGCATGTGCGCAGTTTCACAGGCCACTCAGATAGAGGTGCACAGTTTCACAGTTACAGGGGACTCTGCTGTATACAATCTAACAAAATGACTTCTTACTTGAACAAAAAAGTAGAGAGACAGCATTTGCTTTGCTTGATAGATTAATATTTATCAAGAAGATGTTAGGTATACATCAATGAGAGTCTTGTATAATGTCCAGGGACAAATAGTTCATACTTATTCAGTGTACACATCATATGGTTGATTGATTTGTGCTTACCTAAAAACATCAGAACAAAAATCAATAGTTCATAGACATTATTAACAGAACACTCAGTATAATAAAGTAGATAATACATAGCTGAGAGAGTAATGGAGCATATTACCACCCCCGTTTCAGTTGACAATGTTTTCTCTGAGTAACAATCTGCTCTACCACCCATGGCTATTATGTTATTCATATAATATCATTAATGTATTTGACCTGCCCTCATGCGATTGAGATAATTGAAAAATAAGGTTTTCATAATTTGACGACAATTCCCTAGTATTGTTTCAAATTGGTTAGTCATGTCTATTCTATAAGTTTTACTCTTGCTTTATGTGATAAATATTTTTCAACCACCTCATTTTTGTATTAAATTTCAGAATAATAGGACTAACCGGTATTATCAAGACAGATTGTGAAAGAACTTGGTATGTTGAATTTCATGATGCTAGTCAGTGGCCTTGGTTTGTCAATCCAGGAATCTTATTGCTGTTGTACTTCACACTGGCTATAGAAAGCAGGCAGTGGTTACATCGTAAGGTAATGTATGGTTTACATCGGTGAGTTACTTCCCTTAACCTCTTATTATTTATCCAGATAAAAAGCTTTGTAAGAATATTCCATAATGAATAACTATTTTGATCAAATTACATAAAGTAGTAAAAAATCTCCATTTGAATTTTTTGTATTTTGTCAACTTCCAAACTGTTAAGCGCGAGAAAAACTTTTTTTTTTAATTTGACAATCTTTTTAATGACTTAAGGAGGCTCGTGGGTACAAAAATTTCATCAAAAATTTAAACATTATTTTTTTCATTACAAATTTTATTTATTACACTATTAGTTGTTACTTTATGATATGGTACAAAAATCAACCACAAAAATCAATTCGTTTTGGCCCCAGATGACTTTTAAAATGTTTATATCATTGAAAAAGCTCCAAATTATCTCCCTTTGATGCAAAAATACCATTTTTTGGCATTAAAACTGAAATATCTTTTTAAACTCATCAGTGACCTTTTTTTTTTATTATTTTTTTCAAATAGGCTGTACTTAAACTAAACAATTGTAAAATTTAAGCGATTTCTGTAATTTAGTTCTTTTTTTATTTTGATATTACCTCTATTTCTCCTATTAGTTCAACAGAAAAAAAGCGCCTTAACAAAAATGCATGCTTCTTTCAAAGGTTGATTGTGAGCTTAAATGAATGGTGACCCCATTTTTTTATTTTATTTTTCTATTAAGTATATGATAAAGTTAATTTATAGAAAAAAATGGGGAAATCCTATATTTAAAAAAAAATGCATTTATACCCGTGAGCCCCCTTAAGTTAGAAGTTTGTGGTATTTCCACCATCTACAATGAGATGCTGGCTTACTTTAACAATTTCAAATAACTACATCTATCAGTTAATACACATAAGTGGGGTATAGACCTATATAGATGATGTCTCAGCGACATGCACCTCATATCTTTAAATCATATATGAATAACATGTTTCTATTTTATGGTTGAATTTTTTTGTTACATTTTAACTGCATTGTGCACCATTTATCCAAATATTTTTTACTTTCTCGTATGGACTTTGTTAATCTACAAACATGCAAAAGGAAATTATCATCTTGTATCCTCAAATTTTCCCTATAAACTGCTGAATGGATGCATTGGAATCAGAAGTTTCTGATGCCATTATCCACCTGCTTTTGAATTTTAGTTCAAGGGATTTTAGCTTTGGTTTTTTTTTAGTATAACATATTCTTTCCATGACAAAACAAGGGAAAAGTGTATAAATTTATAGATTCTGCTAATAGTTTTTCATGTTTTCTTTGAAATACTTTTTTTTTACAATTTGACTCTTTCCTTTTGTAATTAATATGTACAATATATAAATAATCTATTGTAATGAAATAGCATGTTGTTTTTTTTCCTAAGATTTGATTTTGTGATTTTTCTCCTAAATGCATTTGGTTTATTCTGTAAAGCATTTTATATTTGCAGTTTTCATTTTCACTGCAGTCAATTTTCTTGTTAGAGAAAATTAGTTCAACAAAAACCAACATACTTTTACACAATGACTCAATATAGCGGCCAATGTTTTGATATCATAAAATAAAAGGAAAATTGAATTATAAATTCAATTTTGAAAACTTAAAATTTTAAATCATATTCTGGAAATTATATAAATATGGTGACAGATGATGTTTTAATTTAACCACTGTGATTTAAACATTAGGACTTTCAAAAAATAATTCAGAAGTTTAAAAGCATTTGCAATTTTTCAGAACATTGGTTGCATTTAGTCTTTAATTGAGAAAGTAGCTCCTATGGCTGTGAAATAACAAATGCTATACAGAAATGTTTGAACCAGTAAATTTTACATGTTTTTTGCATTTTGCATGTTGGCGTGTTTTACAGGAACTCATAATCATAGAGGAACCAAAAGCAAGAACTCGTAAAAAATCAAGAAAATCGTCAGAACGGCAGGTAGCCTTACAGGATCTTAGCCAAAGAGAGGTTGGGTGGAATTTCCAATTTTACCCGTTTTTATCAATATCGCTTTAGTTCCATGTATTTATTACAAGCGCATGTTTCTGTTGTATTGTATTATAGTTTTAACATTTTAATTTCTTGATTTTGTTGCATTTTTATTTCTGGGGGAATGAGGGACTGCTTAAATCATTATATGTTCTTAAACTTTTTAACAGTTTAATTGTTTTATAAAGTGGATAGATACTATTTTTGGACCCTTAAGCTTCTTGAATGAAACTTTAAGTTTGAAATTAATATTTCTGTTTTACTAATTTACACTTTAAGAATTGTTTTGAACCATAAAATTCTTTAGTTGTTACAAAACTTTTAAATAAATAAATATTTACAATACTTCATTTTTATACGACCGCAAAAAAATTTTGCAGTCGTATATTGGTATGACGTTGGCGTTGTCGTCGTCCGAAGACACATTGGTTTTCGCACTCTAACTTTAGTTTAAGTGAATGGATCTCTATGAAATTTTACCATAAGGTTCAATACCACAAAAGGAAGGTGGGTATTGACTTTGGGGGTTATGGAACCAACAGTTAAGGAATTAGGGGCCAAAAAGGGGCCACAAATAAGCATTTTTGTAACTTCCAGACATAACTTGTGTGTTAGTGTATGGATCTCTCTGACATTGTACCACAAGGTTCCATATAACAAAGGGAATGCTGGGATTGATTTTGGGGGTAATTGCCTCCAAGTTTTAGGAATGAGGGCCGAAAAGGGGCAAAAAACAAGCATTTTTCTAGTTTCATGACAATAACTTGTGTGTAAGTGTATGGATCTCTCTGACATTGTACCACAAGGTTCCATATTACAAAGTGAATGCTGGGATTGATTTTGGGGGTAACTGCCTCCAAATTTTAGGAATTAGGGGCCAAAAAGGGGCAAAAAACAAGCATTTTTCTAGTTTCATGACAATAACTTGTGTGTTAGTGTATGGATCTTTATGAAATTGTACTACAAGGTTCCATATCACAAAACGAAAGCTGGAATTGAGTTTGGGGGTAATTGCCCAAAACGTTTAGGAATAAGGGGCAAAAAATAAGCATTTTTCTAGTTTCCAGACAATAACTTGTGTCAAGTGTATGGATCTCTCTGAAATTGTACTGCAAGATACCATACCACAAAGGGAATGCTGGGATTGATTTTGGGGGTAATTGCCTCCAAATTTTAGGAATTAGGGGCCAAAAAGGGGCAAAAAACAAGCATTTTTCTAATTTCATGACAATAACTTGTGTGTAAGTGTATGGATCTTTATGAAATTGTACTTCAAGGTCCATATCACAAAAGGAAAGCTGGAATTGAGTTTGGGGGTAATTGCCTCAAAATTTTTGAAATTGGGGGCCATAAAGGGCCAAAAAAACAAGCATTTTTCTAGTTTCAGGACAATAACTTGTGTGTAAGTGTATGGATCTCTCTGACATTGTACCACAAGGTTCCATATTACAAAGTGAATGCTGGGATTGATTTTGGGGGTAACTGCCTCCAAATTTTAGGAATTAGGGGCCAAAAAGGGGCAAAAAACAAGCATTTTTCTAGTTTCATGACAATAACTTGTGTGTTAGTGTATGGATCTTTATGAAATTGTACTACAAGGTTCCATATCACATAAGGAAAGCTGGAATTGAGTTTGGGGGTAATTGCCCAAAACGTTTAGGAATAAGGGGCAAAAAATAAGCATTTTTCTAGTTTCCAGACAATAACTTGTGTCAAGTGTATGGATCTCTCTGAAATTGTACTGCAAGATACCATACCACAAAGGGAATGCTGGGATTGATTTTGGGGGTAATTGCCTCCAAATTTTAGGAATTAGGGGCCAAAAAGGGGCAAAAAACAAGCATTTTTCTAATTTCATGACAATATATATAACTTGTGTGTAAGTGTATGGATCTTTATGAAATTGTACTACAAGGTCCATATCACAAAAGGAAAGCTGGAATTGAGTTTGGGGGTAATTGCCCAAAACGTTTAGGAATAAGGGGCCAAAAAGGGGCCAAAAATAAGCATTTTTCTAGTTTCCAGACAATAACTTGTGTTCAAGTGTATGGATCTCTCTGAAATTGTACTGCAAGGTACCATACCACAAAGGGAAGGCTGGGATTGATTTTGGGGGTAATTGCCTCAAAATTTTTGAAATTGGGGGCCATAAAGGGGCAAAAAAACAAGCATTTTTCTAGTTTCAGGACAATAACTTGTGTGTAAGTGTATGGATCTTTATGAAATTGAACTACAAGGTTCCATATCACAAAGGGAAAGCTGGGTTTGAGTTTGGGGGTAATTGCCCTAAACGTTTAGGAATTCGAGGCCAAAAAGGGGCCAAAAAACAAGCAATTTTTCTAGTTTCCAGACAATAACTTGTGTTCAAGTGTATGGATCTCTCTGTAATTGTACTGCAAGGTACCATACCACAAAGGGAAGGCTGGAATTGATTTTGGGGGTAATTGCCTCAAAATTTTAGGAATTGGGGGCCATAAAGGGGCAAAAAAACAAGCATTTTTCTAGTTTCAGGACAATAACTTGTGTGTAAGTGTATGGATCTTTATGAAATTGAACTACAAGGTTCCATATCACAAAGGGAAAGCTGGGTTTGAGTTTGGGGGTAATTGCCCTAAACGTTTAGGAATTTGGAGCCAAAAAGGGGCCAAAAACAAACAAGCATTTTTCTAGTTTCCAGACAATAACTTGTGTTCAAGTGTATGGATCTCTGAAATTGTACTGCAAGGTACAATACAACAAAGGGAAGGCTGGGATTGAGTTTGGGGGTGATGAATCATAAGGGGGTTCAAAAATTTGGGGGGGGGGGGGGGGGGGTTCCTTTTTTTTCTTTAAAATTTTCCATTTTAAATTGGTTATTTCTAATTTATATATAAAAGCAAATAATAATGATATGGTTTGAATATGTAAATTAAAAATTTTCAAGTTCTTAGACCACATTCATTCTGTGTCAGAAACCTATGCTGTGTCAATTATTTAATTACAATCCAAATTCAGTGCTGTATCAAGTTTGAATGTTGTGTCCATACTTGCCCCAACTGTTCAGGGTTTGACATCTGCATTCGTATCAAGCTGCGCCCCAGGGGAGCATTTTATTATAATTTATACTCATAGCGTTAGGTATAATATAACTTATCAAATAAAAATAAATCTTTTTTTTTCACTTTTTTCAGAGAAAAGAAAGGGTAAAGGTCTATTTGAAAAATGCATACATGCTAAGCAACTGTCTCAAAATATTAGCAGAATAAAGTTTTATTTTTCTATGCAAAGCTTCTCGCCCCTGAAAATAAATGCAACCTTGCATTTTTTTTTTTTAAATATTAGTGGCAGCTTACAATACTATATCCATTAACAATTTATATTATTGATATATATTGTATGTGGGGGGGATTTTCTTTTTCAGCCTTTTGGTTTTGATGTTCTTATTATTTTTCTATCATAAAAAAATACAGAATACTGTGCACAGCAGGGGTGACATCTCTTTTTGTAAAACATTACCTAATGAGCTAACATGTCAAAAATTTGGCTCAATGTTCCAGTCTAGTACAAAATGGGGGTCCATATTCATATCACATCAACATGTTTTTGACCAGAATATAGTTGAGAGATTACCTGCTGGGAGATAAACATCCCTCCATCAAGAAAACCACTTATAAATATGAAAAGTTGTTTATTTGATATTTCTACAAGACCATCATGCAGTGGAGAAATTAGTTTCAATGTGTACTGTCTTGGCATCTTGGAAATCTTAAATCTTAATTAGAAAACTGAGGAAAACCCTGAAAAGCATGACCAGCCAAGCATAGATCTTTCCTGAAAGATGCATATAAATAAAGTCATTGCTTATATGAAAATTTCAGTGGTTCACTTGTGGGATATTCATTAAAAATGTTGTAATTTGTAGTGATTTTTTTTAGCTATTTGTCTAATTGCATTTTTCAAACTGAGATGTTATTTTTATTGTTGAAAACTGTTACCTTCGATCATGATCAGTTCATGATTATGTTAAATGTTATATAATTTTGACAATTCTCAGCTGAAAAGGTTGCAAAGTTCATCAGATAAAGTAATTTTGTATGATTTTAGCTATTCTGTTAAGTTTCAATAACTCCCTGTGTATTTACACATATTTTGGGTGCAACAAATGTAGTATGTTTCACTTCTGTTCAAGTAATATTGTGGTGTGGTTGTCAAGGGTGGTCAATGTGGTAAACATTATGGTTTTCTACATGCATTCTGGTTTTACTCAATTAATACCACACACTGTCCTGATATGTTCAAATGTATAAAAAAAAATATCATAAATCTCACCTAATGAACAAACCGTCAAATCATATTTCTTCGTCTTTTTATGATTATGGTGATAGAAAAGTCTTTTAGTGATTTTTCTTTTTTTTTTCAAACATTGTTGTAAAAAGACCCTGATGACAGTAAGTGCCATTTTGAAAAACTGCAATATTTTGAGATAGTACCTTGAAATATAAAGAAAACACAAAAGCATGAACAGCTTGCCTTGTATGCTCTGGTTAGTAGGGTTAGAAAGTTCATAAAAGTGTTTAAAAAAAAAAGAATGGACGGTCTAGTTAACATAAATCTCATGATTTTTGGTGTAAAAAAAGAATAGACTGTCTAGTTAACATAAATCTCATGATTTTGGAGTAAAAATAGAAATTGTTATTTAAGGAATGCTCCATTGTTTATGTTTATTTAAGGAATCAGTTCATGATAGTACAGGAGGTATTTCTTAAAAAGCAGATTTATACTGAAATTCACATTTTTTCTGTCAGTTTGAATGGAAAGCATTTTGGTTGTTTCAGAAAATTTACAGTCCAGTCAATTTGAACATGAAAGGCATCCTTGAGAGAAGAGAATATGTATCCCTATGACACTGAGATATCTAGATTTCTATTTTTGTAAACTTTTGTATTGGTCTTTTATGGTTGTTTACCCCACAACTATAATTCACAGTGAATAGGAACCTTTTATAAACTGGTTCCAATTGTAGACTTAAGATTAGATAATTGGATGTCCTTTTAGCATGCATTCATTAGAGTGCATTTACTATAACAGTGATATTGTTTGCCTCAAATTACATCCCAAATTCGGCTTTTTCCCCTAGAGAAAATTCCCAATTACTAAAAAAATTGTTTAAAATTCCTCCCAGTAAGTTTTACGTTTTTCCCAAAAGTGATGGCAATGGTAGTAATAAATGTAAATTTGATATTCCTGTTATTATTTTGATCTTATGAAAGCACTTTTGAGATCCAGGTTTCTGATCAGAATGTGGTTTCCAATGCATTAAGTATCATCATTGTTTCCGTCTCTTTTCCCTCCCCAAAAAGTACCTTTCAGGTTGAAATGTCTGACAATTAAATTATATGTGATAAAACTGTACAAAAAAGACAGTCAAGTTTAGCAAAAATCGGAGATGGGTTTAAAAAAAAAAAAAAAAAATTTCCCAATTTCAATAAAAATTATGCATTATGCATTCCCCCCCCCCCCCCCAAAAAAAAACAAAAAAAACAGTAGAGGTAGTTTTGAAAAAAAACAACAATATCACTGTATAAAGGAGTGTTGTCGATTGGATTTGAATTTACCTATACTTTTTTCAAATGTGGATAAATATGTACATGAATTAAAAATTAGTTAAGTTGTTGCAAAATCAAGAAATTAAAATAAATTAGGAATGAAGACAAAAGTTTTGAAGGAAGGAAGGAAGCAAGGAAATTCCACCAAATCTTTCATTGGTTAAAAAACAAATGTCTAACACTTTTTTTACAGTTGTCTCTATCAATTGATATTTTGGAGGAGGGTATTTTAATAACAATTTTTTTTTTTTTAAATATAATTAATGCTGTTTAATATTGAATTAGAAAATAACATACATTTAAGATAATTTGAAATTAACTTTACATTACATTTAACCACAGTTTTTCCTTTTGAAATTTTCAGAATGAAAACATTGCTTTTGATTTTGATTCTAAAATGGTAAATTTGAAAAAAATAATTACAGTTATTTCGTACCTTTTTGCACAAAAACCATTACATACCCTGACCATTTCGTACCTTGACCATTTCTTACCTCATGGAAGATCTTTAGTACTATATGAAGGATTTATATGTATGCTATTTCATACCATAAGGAAGAATAGTATGCATATTATTTTGAACCATATGAAAGATTTGTATGTGTGTCATTTCATGGTGAACCTTTCTAATTGATCATGATGTATACTCCACATGACAATAATGTCCTTTGATTTATATTTTGTATAATCAAATACTCAATTGATTGGTTGATTGTTGCTTGGTTAACATCCAGTGGCAACATTTTCATGCTTATTCAGTACAAAATATGGTATTGAATCGTTTATTGGTCTTAAGAAATTATATACTGCTGGAAGCATTTTACTACTTATATTATACTAAATTTATATTTTGTTAAAAATCAGAACCATTTTAAAAATATTCAGTAACATAATTTACTTTGTTGAACGGAACAGTAAAACATTAGAAATAAAACATTTTTAAAACTTATATGAGGCAGTATGAAGAATATTTTCTTGTTTGAATTATAAATCTGTGTTTTACACCAAAATATCAACTATTTATTAATATTTGATATGAAAAAGTAAACATGTATTTAGTCTTTATGGTACAAAATGGTATATGCAGTCAGCCCATATGGTACGAAATGGCAAATTTTGGGTATGGAATGACTAGCTTTCGTAAATTTATTGCTTTTTTATTTTTATTAATTTTTATTTATTTACTAATGTACTAATATTAACAGTGTATGTTTTAGCTTGTTACATTTTTTATAATTTATTTGTATTGAATTGCTTTAAGCTTGATATTGCACAAGATATACACATATTTAATATATTAACCATAACTAAAAACTAATTCAGTGTAAATATATGTTGGAAGAGGTATTTATATGGTAGTTTGTGTTTACTTCTACAAAAATAATTGTAATAAAAAGTTCATTATTTATTTTATTTGTTCAAGGCAAATGTGTTTCAAAAAGTAACGAAGTTGATGGGATAAAGTATTTTGGGGTTAGAATTTTATGAACTGCAAAAGTCAAAGTCAAGACGCAGTTAAAATATACTTGTCACTTAATATCATAACAATTCATTGTCAGTAAGTTTCATATGCTGTACTTTTCAGCGATTGGTTGAAAATGAGAACGCATCTTATAGTACCTTTGACGAGGAAGGTTCTCCAGCTATGTCTGCAGCTTTTGAGTCTGATGAAGATGAAGCTGATGGTGACACTAAACCAGCCAAGAAGAAGAAACAAATGAAAGAAGATGTCAAACGTCCTTATGCGGTGTCCATTTTTGTTTATGCAATGAAACAGAGTTATGTTTTAGCTCTGATTGCAATGATGGTAGGTCAACAATCACATTAACAGGGAAATGTAGAATTCATTAGTATGTAAAAACAGGGAAATGTAGAATTCCTAAGTATGTAAAAACAGGGAAATGTAGAATTCCTAAGCATGTAAAAGCAGGGAAATGTAGAATTCATTAGCATGTAAAAACAGGGAAATTTAGAATTCATTAGCAAGTAAAAACAGGGAAATGTAGAATTCACAAAAAATGAGAAGATGTTGTATGATTGCCAATGAGACATCTTTCCAAAAGAAACCAAATCACATAGAAGTTAGCAATTATAGGTCACCATACTGCCTTCAATTTTGGGAAAAACCCCATACTGCATAGCAAGCTATAAATGTAAAACTATTCAAACGAGAAAACTAATGGGCAGATTTGAGAAAAAACAATGACCCAAAACAAATATGATATACAGCAACAAAAACAACCACTGAATTCATGCTCCTGAATCGGGACAAGCACATACAGAATGCGGCAGGGTTAAGCTTGTCTGTTGGCACCCAATCATCTGCCTTACTTGGATAGTGGTGTAACTGCACAGCTTAACAATAAATTATAACAACCAGTTTAGGAAGGTTTGACTCATCAGATGGGCACAAAGCAAACATAAAAAACAACTTACAAAAAAACTTAAGACACAAAGTAGCATTCTGAGAGAACTCGCTGTTACTGAAAGCTAGTTCAAAAATGATAACTTAAAATAAAAAAAAATCAGCATGTAAAAACATGGAAATGTATAACTTATTAACATGTAAAAACAAGGAAATGTAGAATTCATAAGCTTGTAAAAACATGGAAATGTAAAATGAATTAGTTTGTAAACACAGTAAAATGAAAAATTTATTAGCATGTAAAAAAAGAGAAAAATAGAATTCATTAGCATGTGAAAACAGGGAAATGTAGAATTCATAAGCATTTAAAAAAAGAAAAAATGTAGTATTCATAAGCATGTGAATACAGGGATATGTAGTATTCATTAGCATGTTATTTTGTAAAAACAGGGAAATATAGAATTCATCGTCATGTAAAAACAGGAAAATGTAGATTTCATTAGCATGTAAACACAGGGAAATGTTGCAATGTTGAAGTCTAGCTATGGGGACAGCTCTAGTTTTATTTGCAGCATATGAATATTTAGAAAGTGGTGTTTAAATCAATCAACCAAACTAAAATATTGAAATAAGCATGATAAGGGTAAAAGAATATGATAAGAAAAAACTAATACCATCTTACGATAATATTTGCCTGAAGGAGGTACACATTCATTTTTGTGTTGCCTGACAATGTTGTGCATTGCGACACATAAGATTGGCTTCTGTCCTGTTTGTCTTAGTTGTCATCAGTGTCACACTTTGTTAATCCACAACTCCTTGAAAACCATTTGAAATAATTCAACCAAACATCACAGATTCTCCTACTGACTATGATATTGTGTACCTGTGTGATATTTGGGGTTTCCCTGACCAAAAAACGTACACTGCCATTTTTGCCTATATTATTTGGAGACAGTAGTCATCATAACATGTTTTCATTGGAAGACTCAAATGATAAGGTTTTTTTAATTTTCAGGCCTGGAGTATCACTTTCCACAGTTGGCTGACTTTTGTATTACTGTTGGGAGCCTGTATAATTTGGATGATTCCAAAGTCTCGTCAGCTGACCTTATGTATATCACCATTGCTGGTAGTCTATGGAGAATGTCTACTGATAATTCAGTATGTCTTTGGAATGAATTTGAAAACTGAGCTACCAGAAGTAGTGAATGGAGTGAAATTGTATGAGGTTGGACTGAAGACCTTTCCTTACCCATGTTTACAACTAGCTGTACAGGTATACAAAAAAAGCATATTGTAAATATACAGAGAAGCCAATCTATATCAAACCTGCATAAACTTGAATCCTGTGTAAAGTAACATACAGGGAATAGTCTTTAGTAGCTTACGGATTTAAACTAAAACTGTTAAAGGATGTTTGCGAATCTTGTTTTTGAATTTTTGTCAAGGTATTCAAAATCCTCTGGTTTTATCCATGTCGTGTCATTAAAAATTTTCCACGCTATAAAGTCCTATTTTTCTTTTTTATTACGTATAGTTTAAACAGCCATTTTTGAAAATCCTATGAAATCCTTATTATTTTTCAGTTTTTGAAAGAAAAAAAGTCCAAATGTTGAAATCTAGAGAAAATCATTTCCCGGCAAATGTTCATAGCTTATATATCGAAAACAAGGACACATACCCTTCTTTTTTTTCTTCTTTTTTTTCACTTCAAAGGCTTTAAGAAGTATATCTGATGGAAAGTAATTTATGAATTATAGATGTTGCAAGCATTTTAAAGTCTCACAATTTTTTGTTGAACATCCTTTGTACGGAGAAAAAGTACTTTTAACAAAAGAATTGTTTAAAGTAAAGATTTTTGTTTGTAGATCCTGTTTACAGCTATGTTTTGGTTGACACTACGGCAGTTTATGAGAGAAAGAAAAGAAAGAAAGTACCAGAGTGGATATCAATTGGAAGATGTGTCTACTACTCATGAATCCCAATCACCGTCTGCTCGGTCATTCTTTAGTATGTACAAACCCAAACATCTCTTTTTAATCAGCAATGTAAATAAACTTTATTTTTTATGTTGAAATATTATGCATTTATGCTGATAGTCTACTAGTCATTGTTGTAAGTGTATTATGCACGATTGTCTTCAGATAATTCTTAGATAACATTCAAATATCTTGGATTCATTTATTTTTGTGAATATCAATTTTCGTCTCTAAAAATTAACTTGAGTTATATTATACATTCATTTTCAGCTTCCAAACCCTTAGGAAACCTACTGTTATACTATTCAATGCAATATTTTTTATATATTAAACATTGAAATTTGATAGCTTGCTTTGACCCATAAAAACCGTAAAATTGGTATACCACGAATAAAATGAATTCATGGTTTTTAGGATGTTATATATATTTAGAGTTACTAGTAATTATAAAAAAAGCCAAAGTTACAAGTCTTGACATTTGAATTCTATTTTCAAGTAAGTTCTGCTATATAATAATCAGTACAGAAGTATTTTTTTCTTTTTGATGACATCGTTAGACTCTCAATTGTTAGACACTGAATCAACAGGTACTTGCACACAAGTAGTATACAAGAATTAATATACCAATATATATATTAGAAAAATGAATAGGTTGTAACATGCATCGTTCATGATTTAGAGCATGCAAATAGTATTAGTCAGAAAACATAGTAAAACAATATTCTTGGGATGCAGTTGTTGACAAAATTATAAATTAGTATAAGCAGCCATGACTCGATAGTTTTGTATCAATAACAAATTCATATTAAGTAAATAAATGGCTGATCCTATCTGTAAAGCTAAATGCCTATTTGTGTTTCCCAAACCTGTTTTTAGTCATAGGATTTACATAAATTACACAATTTAATTCTTTCATAGAACTTTTCTACAATAGCAAGCTCAACAAAAATTAAGTAATTTGCGTTCTAAGATTGTTTAGAAATTTTGCTCAAGCATTACAACATTGGCAGAATTTGTGTCTAGCTATTAAAAAACAGAAATTTGATTTGACAAATTATATAATTCATATGTAAATTTTGATTGCAGTACATGAATAAACTTTATAATAAACTTGACAATCAAACTTATTAACCTTTTGTTGTTGAACATGCTATTGGTACAAGAGATTTAGAAATGGGTGTAAATACAATCGAACCTCTATAAGTTGAAGTCGAAGGGACACAACAGAACTTTTTGAGTCTCAAAGGTTAAAGGTATCTGAAGTCGTGATTAACAACATGTTTTCCCCGTTTCAATATTTTACCTTGTATTGTCAGCCTGGTTTGTTAGGGTTTGTAATTTTTCTATCTCTATTACCTGTGTAGGGAGAGCACCAGGCTCTCAGCAAGGTAAAAATTTGTTGCAACAACTCATTGATGGGTCTGTAGTTGGCCTGTTGTAAGGCAAAATTTCTATCCAACATATTGTTATTTTCCAGTGGCAGTCCTATTTTCCAGCCCTTCATCCCAGTTGACCCAATTTCTTACTGTATTAATTGTTGAATTATTTTTGTCCTGAATATGCATGACATTTTTGCCACTGGATGTGAAACAAGCAAAAATCAATCTGTTATCCATCTTTTTATCTAATTAACTTTGGCTTTACTTGTTGGATGTTTGGGTAACTCTCCCAATTGAGTTTGAGTATGGAATTTTTTTTTATAATTACAATTATAATTGGTTAAGTTTTTAAATGCAAAACAAAATTTGATTTATTTGATGAAAGACAGAAAATAAACATTACAAGTAATTTTATCTGTACATGCAAACTCTTAGGTGGTTGGATGCAGCTGCAGAATTTAGATTATAAACGTAAGACTAACAAACTTAACTTTTTCTTCTTAAGAATATTGATAATTTTCATTTCAAAGGTTTTAAATTCATAAGGATTTGTTTACCCTTTTCCAGACAGATTTAAATTTTCTAAAGATGTTGCCAAATATTTGATTTTATTCCCTGCTTAAGATATGCGTTCCGGTCTGTCCATCCATCCGTCTGTCTGTTAGTCAATTCATCTGTCCACAAAGTTATCAGGTTAAAGGTTTTGTTAAAAGAATATTAAAGTTTTTGTTTAAGGTAATTTCTGTTTTGGTCACAGAAATTTAAACTTGAAATTTAGTTCACAAAATAATGAACATGTGAACTAAATTTCGCTTTTTAATACATGCCAAGTAAGGATTTGGACCCAGATTTTATGGTTTATTGAACATAAAAATGTGATAGTGCGAGCGAGGCATGGTGTCATTTAAACACATATTCTTGTTTTTATATAAGTATCTTAAGAAGAAATGAATTAGAGGGAAAAGTTTTCTCTTCTGCAATGCTACCTCATTTCATATTTTTTTCTCTGTTAAAATTTTTTTATAGAAAATATTCTGTGTGTTCTTAAAGCTCACAAGATTCTTTTAAATATGATGTTATGAGGAAGCACCTGCACAAATAAAACTTTTGCTTTCCATTTAAAAATATGAAATGTTTATGAATTGATTAGCATACAAAGAAAAAAATCCATTTTTCCCTGGAAATGAATCAGTTTTATCTTCAGCAAACATTTTTAAATGTATAGCATAATTTTATCTGCATGTAAAAAGAGAAAACTGCTACTAGCTTGAGGTGAAGGACTATTAATAACTTTTACAATGGCTAATGGGATCAAATTGCTAGAATATATTGACACAGTTTTGTATTGAAATGATAGAAAATTAGAGGTTAAAGATAAAAATGTAAAAAAAAGTGTTTAGGTAGAAATGGCTCAGTTTAGAGGTTATTTGGAATTGTTTTTAAATACTTTCTGGTATGGTTCATGTGATTTTAGTATGCCTTGGTGTAGTGGAAAGTGTTTGCTCTGCATAATATGTTTTTTTTTATAGGTCAAACTTTTATAGATTTAAACAAATATTATCATCAGATATGCATGCAAACTTTTATAAATGATAATCATAGGATACTTGATAGATTGAAAAATTTAAGTATATATAAAAAATCAATTGGCAATTTATTCACTTTTGTTTATCTTTTACTTTTTAAAACAGATCTAGTTTTATTCATTAATTAGATATAGTTTAATTGTTTTAATGTAAAAATAATTCGGATTTCTTATTTTATTATAAGTTTTGATGCAAATAATTGGAAGAAGAAAAAAAACATTTACAAGTTTTTGGTAACTGAATAAAAATTTCTGTACTAGCATGCCAAATCTATTTTAAAGAGATATTTGTTACAGCATGTGATCTTCGGCTAAACAGTCATCTGAAAACTGGCATGGGAAAGATTCTCTTAAGTGTTTTTAAAATGAGCATTCTTGATTGTATGTTTCTAAGCAATATGTCTTGAACTTTCAAATTAATTAATGTCATTTAAATTTCATTTGAAGTTTACGATTTTTCAAAGAAATTTTGTAAGAATTTCAAGATCGATCTTCTGCATCAGACCTCTTTTTAACATTAAACATTCTTTTATCCTTTTGTAGCTAGCAATAGGTACTTTATGTTCAAAGTTTTGTCTGCAGTTGAACTACCAATAGAAATTAGTTTGTGATTTGTATTCTCAAAGAATTCTAAATGTTATGCATTTTTGTAGGGTGGGGGTTGGGGATCAACATTGTTTTAAAATATTTATGCATTCAATTATAAAATTCAAGATCTTAATGGAATAAGATATCCTTAATTTTTATATGAAAATAAAAATAAGGAGATGTGGTATTATTGCCATTGAGACAACTTTCCATCAGAGACCAAATGACGAGGAAGTAAACAACTATAGGTCAACGTATGGTCTTCAACAATGAGCAAAACACATACCATATAGTCAGCTATAAAAGGCCACAGCATGACAAAATGTGAAACCATTCAAAAGAGAAAACCAATGTTTCTGATTAATGATGAAAAAAAACAATGAATGAAAAACGAATATGCCAGACAGGAACTGAAAAACCAGTAAATTACTGGCTCCTGACTGGGGATGGACAGGTAAAGAATGAGACAGGGTTAAACAATTTTGTCAGTGCTCACAGTGATGAAACAGCACAACATTTAAGCAATCTTGTAAAATTCAATTGGAAAGTCTTGACTCATCAGATCGACACGAAACACAATGTAAACATCAAAAACACAATTTACTGATCTAAGATTACTCACAGCCTCAGAAAGTTAGTTCAAAGTTAATTTCAACTTATAAATAAATGATTTTTTCTCAAACTAAAACATCTTTTATAACACTTCCAACATATTTAGTGTAAAGATGTCATAAAGTAAATTCAATCTGAGAAAAACATGACCTTTTGCAATGCCTAAATAAAAGTATCAACAGGATGTCGGACCATAATTCTGCATAATTGTATAACAAATGTTTTGACTTATAAAAAAAATCTATGTTAGTGCTGATAAAGACAATGTTCAAAGATCTTACTACAATATTAGATAGATGACCTCTAAGAATAAGTTTATTTAAAGGATCAATAAGTTTACATGGATAGTATCTAAGATTTACAGGTTCTATAAACAACATTACCATAAAAAACTTATTTGAAAGTTATTGAAAGCTTAGATAAATCATTAAATTGAATGCATAAAGTAGAATTTTTGGGAAAATTAATTCTTTGAGAATAGAAAACTTTTTTTGTGTCAGTATATTAATAATGCATGTTCCTACAGGTTTTCCTTCCAGAGTGGATAGCATTGATGGTTATGACAGTAGTACTATGAAAAAAATAGGTATGAGTTCTTCATGTCAGTTGTGTCTATGAAATCTCAAGATTCTCTATTGTTTTGTTTACAAATGAAAAAAAAAACCAACATGTTTTTGTCGTATTTGTCTTTTTAAAAATACATATCAGACTGAAGCCAAAAAGCTTGGCTAGATTTTGAGTTGTTTTCACGCTTATGTTATACTAATATTTAATATTACAAGATCATGAATGATTTTAATGAAGAAAGGGTTTTGTTTTAGTTGAAAATATTCCTAATTTCTGAAATTTATGTTGGAAAATTCTGTTTATAAAGTATGAATTTTGTATTTTTGTTTTGAAGAACACTGAATATTTTATTTCAGATTGACATTAAAGATTCAGTGGTAGAAAAATACAATTGTTTCAGTATATACTAAACCTTTTTTTTCTACTTCCCAAATTAAAATTACATATCTGTGGTCATTTTCCATTAAGTTTAAATGTACTTATATTGTCTTTTGTTCACAGTTTAGCATGTTATATTGGGCTTTTCCAGAAATCATTGTGAAGGAGTTGAAATATCAGTTCCAAATTTTAAGTTTTTTTTCTTCGGACAGCATGTCCTGCCTAATTTGGTACATAAAGAGTTCAAATTAGGTCGGGGTTGATTTTTCTGGGAAGGAACAAATCTGCCTATTTGAAATATTTCTTTTGACAACCCCCACATATTATTCTGGAAAAGTCCTGATGCTCACTTTTTTGTTCTTTGTACATGCTTCTTTTAAACTTTAAGTTTGAAAACTGATTGTCTAATTAACATTCACACATTCATATTTTTTCAAATTTCTTGCTTTTTAACTCAACTATTTTAACTGAATAATATTCATTTCTTGAATAAATGCTTTTTCTATACTTAGTCCGCCTCATTCTGGCAGGTGCTTAGTACATGGTACTGACCAACTTCAAACCATGTGAAATTGCTGACTGATTTATTTGGAGAATGTGCTAGCAAACCTGCTTACCATTAAAAAAAGTTCTAAAAATCTGAAACCATTATTAATAAAAACATTATTGAATATTGTCGGTGAATAAGGAAACTTGAGGGAATATTGAAAAATAGTACCGTTACTCATCACCTTACAGTTTTCGAAGACTTTTTCAGTATTGTAAATTTAACTGGTATATTTTACAGGGAAATACTTGTGGAGTGTGCTAGCTAAGTACTGGATATTTGTATGTGCTGTGATGATGTTACTGATCTCCATACAGGAAGTGGTTATTTATAGAATCATTTATATGATCCTTTTCCTCTTCTTTGTACTGACCTTCCAGGTAAGATTGTCTCCCTTACTAGACGAGATGTCAGATTTGGAATCATATGTTGATTCTACGATATTTTTTAGGGGGATGAGGAGGGCTCGGATTGGTTATTTTGGATTGAGCCTGCATTCAGATATTGATCCCTTGATAAAAGAATTTACACAGACTATGTTTTTCGTTTTTGTCTCGCCTTGACAGAGTCAAAAAGCAAGACATAGGTATGCTGTTTCCGGCGTCGGCGGCGACAACAATGTATTAGTTTGTGATTAGGTCTAGTTCATGGTGAACCACAAGTGGTAGGTCAATGATATTTGGTATGCAGTTGTATTAGCATTGGCACATCTCATTACCGTGGAGATTGTTTGGCCCTGCCCCCTCAGTCAAGGTCTATTGACTTTGAAACTTTTCATAGTTAACATGTATTAGTTTGTGATTAGGTCAATTTATAGGGAACCACTAGTGGTAGGTCAATGATATTTGGTATGCAGTTGTATAAGCATGGGCATATCTCATTTCCATGGAGATTATTTGGCTCCGCCCCCTTAGTCATGGTCTATAGACTTTGAAAATTTTGCTTAGTTTACATGTATTAGTTTGTGATTAGGTCAGTTTAAGATGAACTGCTAATGTTAAGTCATTGATATTTGGTATGCAAATTTATTGGCATTTGCAAGTATCGTTTTCATGGAGATTATATAGCCCCACCCCTGATCATGGTTCATTGACTTTGAAACTTTTACATAGTTTACATGTTAATGTTTGTGTTTAGGTTTGATTAAAGGGAACGACTTATAATAAGTCAATGGTATTTGGTATGCAGTTGTATTAGCATTGGCACATCTCATTCCATGGAGATTGTTTAGCCATGTACCTTCAGTCATGGTTCATCGACTTTGAATATTTGCATTACTTACATGTTAAAGTATTGCAATTTTAATTTCAACATTTGCATTATCAAAATTACAAAAAGGCGAGACATATTATTGTGATAACAGTTTATTTTATATAGATTAGACCATTGGTTTTCCTGTTTGAATTGATTTACACTAGTCTTTTTGGGACCCTTTATAGCTTGCTGTTCGGTGTGAGTTAAGGCTCCATGTTGAAAGCCGTAATTTGACCTATAATTGTTTACTTTTTACACTTTTTTTATGACTTGGATGGATAGTTGTCTCATTGGCACTCATACCACATCTTCTTATTTATATTATAATTTAAAGTTAAATTTAAAATTTAGATTTATATCTTGAAAAAACATGTCTTCGCAGTACTTATTTGGTTAAGATAGTAAGTGCATTTCAAAAATGTAACATAATGTGTATCATACATTTGTGACAGTGTCATTTAGTATCTATTTAAACCAGAGATACTTTAAACAACGATGATTATACTGATTACATGATTTTATTTTCACAGTTGAGTTACAGGCTATGGAGGCTAACCATGTTTTTATTCTGGTGGATAGTTATCATCTATTCTATGGCTGTACTCATTATCCTGTATACCTATCAGTTTAGTGACTTCCCAATGTACTGGAAAAATGGAACACATCTGTCAGATGAAGTGTAAGTTATATTTAGAAATAAATCAAAAGCAAAAACCAGGGTTCTCGGTCATAAAACTTTACTCAGTACTCGGGAGTACAAAATTTGTGCTCCAAATACAAAATCCATTATTTTGATTGGTTGAATTATAGTACTCAGAACTTTCATGACCGCAAGGCCTGATATTTTAATATGACAGTTAAAAGTATGCAAGAACTACATTATTGTTTTAAGATTTATTTTTGTCTAAGACATGAAGATCTGTTTATATTATCTCAAATGTCATTTATGACATGCTATGATATGCTGTATAGTATGATTTGAATAAAACTTGTTCTGCTGGTCAATTTTCTACTTTTGTTACCACTATTCTGTCAAAACTAGACAGAAAAAGGACAGGTTGACCAGTCATATGCCCCAAAATAGACTCTATTTTAAGTAAATACAATCTACTAATATATCTTGTCTGTTAAAGCCGGATGAAGAAGCTTGATAATTTTTCTCATTTAAAAAGTTCTATATAGAATTGTAAATTGAAATACATGTACTGCTTTGGCGTGAATCTTCTTGAGAGATGTAGGTAGAATGTTCATGAGAATCACATGGTTAAATCAAGCTCATAAAAATAGGCTCATCATGGTCATCATTAGGTCTTCAGACAATTTAAATAAAAATCTAATCAAGTTATTGATCTTTATTATGGCCTTGAAATTGAATACTGATATATTCCTGAAGTTCCTTTGATAACATTTTTAATCTTTTATGTACCAGGAATTACATATTTGAAGATTTGAATTTTTTATATGTTTACAGGCTGAAAGATATAGGACTAGAACAGTTCAACACAGCCACCCTGTTTGTAAAGCTACTGACACCAACAAGTTTCCTGATTGTTATCATATTGCAGGTCCATTATTTCCACAAGGAATTCCTTACAATCAGTGACTTAAATAGATATGCGTAAGTCTTTTATCATAAATGATAAGTTTAGTTGAAGAAAAAATAATTTATTCAGAAGTGTTAGATACAAAATGCTGTCCTTAAGTGCCAGTTTTCTTGTCAAACTTCCATGTTAAAGTTTAAGGACAATGAGTAATTATATTGGTTGAACATCAAAATGAAAGTTTTGTTACCACATCTGTTTGCAAATACATTGTTTTGAACCTTATTAACCAAGCAAGAAGGTTTTTGTGTAGGCTTCTAAAAATATTACCTATAATGCTTTTGATTTTGAAATGGTTTTTCATCTCCTTAACTTTATAAATATCAAGCAAAAAAAGCATTTTAAGTGAAAAAGCGTGTGGATACTAAAGAAGGGATGCTTAATGCAAGTGAACTTCTCAGATTTTGACAGTTTAGTGCAGAAATACATTTTACTGTTTAAAATTTATAAGGAAACACAAATGATTGCACCATAACAATAATATCACTAATGGAATAACGAAAAATTCTATAAGTTAGTAGGTAACAAATGCCATGCTAAAAATCTTTGATTTGAAATAGTATATGATATATTGCTAGAAATATTTGGACAAAAATGAAATTCATTATTGTAGGAAAGACTCAGAGGAAGTAGAAACTCCTGGTCCTGCAATCTCTGATACAGAAGGGGGTACTACAACGGATACTGATCATGTGGTCTATACCAAGACTAAAAGTAAGTTATGATCAACTCTGACAATGATATATGATTCATTGCACATCACATATACTTATAGTGGGGGTATCATTAGTGAGCAACAGCTCATCTTGTTATAATTCATAGTTAAAGATTGCACACAGAAATCTGGGAACACTAGACCTTGTTTAGTATTAAATTCTTCAAAGTTTAGTGAAAATTGGTGCCTCTCAAGTGATAATAAATTAAGACTTTTACCTCACCAGCAGTGATAATCTCCAATGTGTTCTGGTTTTAGGATGGAGAAGGAAGCTAACAGACTGTTGGAACAAACTATGGCAGCTGTGTAGTGACTGGTGGAAGATTTTGTCTGAAAATTTCTGGAGACTGATGGAAATTCACATCTTTAAAATCGTTGTCTTTGTCATTATTATGGTGGCTGTTCATGAGGTTTGTGACAGTACACAAAATTTTCAAGGGTTCATTATTATTTGTGGAATACAAATTTTTGTGGATTTCGTAGGTACATATGAAGCACGAATTTAAATGTTTAACGAAGTACAATTTTTCTATAGACTTGTATGCAGACTTTTGTAAAACGAAGAAATCAAATAATTACGAAACTACAATTTTTCCTTAATCCACGAAAATTGGTACCCACGAAAATAACGAATCTACAGTACCTAATATTATTTGCAGAATAAATTTTTCATTTCATTGGAAATAAACACATTTATTCTAAAACCAGTTGTTGGCATGATACGGGTTATGTTCTTCTCGTATAATTAATGATGGCATGATACTAAACCCCTAATGGGAGGGATTGTGCTTGATTTTCATATGATGAAAACATAATCTTTCGATCAGTTAAATTGAGGTCTGGAGCTGGCATGTCAGTAACTGCTAGTAGTCTTTTGTTAATTTATGTTGATCATTGTTATTTTGCTTAGTTTCTTCTGTTACCTATTCTAACATCGGACTCAGACTTCTTTTAAACTGAATTTTACTGTGCATATTGCTGTGTGTTTGTTTATTCCATATTGGCTCGAGGTATAGGAGAGGGTTGAGATCTCATAAAACATGTTTAACCCCGCCGCATATATGCACCTGTCTCATGTCAGGAACCTCTACCCTTCGTTAGTCTTGTGTATTTTTTAATTTTGGTTCAGTTATATGTTTTGCAATTTAGAGTGGTCTCCATTTCGCTGAACTAGTATACATTTTTGTTTAGGGGCCAGCTGAAGACCGCCTCCGGGTGCGGGATTTTCTCACTGTATTGAAGACCCATTGGTGGCCTTGGGCTGTTTTCTGCTCTTTGGTCAGGTTTTTGTCTCTTTCAGATTGCATATCACACTTTCCCAAAATAGCTGATCGTTCTCTGATGTCATTTGGAGGTCAGCAGTGTTGAACAAAACAGTTAACCTTTGACTCTGCGTGACCCTCATGGGTAGTCAAGGTTGTTGTAGTTGTAGAAGCAGTTAATTATTAGAAATGTTCTTGTCTTTAATATTTACTGTGGATTCATTATTATTCTTTGGATACCAATTTTCGTGGATTTCGTGGTTACCAGTTAACCCATAAATTAAATGTTCAACGAATAACAAAATGTCTATAGGCTTGTTAGCAGACTTCGGTAAAACCACGAAATTAAATTTCCACAAACATGTAAGTTTTCCTTAATCCACGAAAATCATCTGTGTCCCATGGACACATTCTCCATTTATTTCTTTGACTTCTGTAACTTTGTCACACCTTGGAATTTTAGGAAAGGTGGACAGAAGCTTCTTCATAATCAAGAGATAGCATCCAGAGCCAAATTTTTATAAATTTCATTTTCCTGTTTCTGTATTTTACTGATGAGTGGACTTGGTTATATCCCCCCCTCCCTAAACATTAAGATGAAGTCTGGGGTTAAATAGTAAGTAGATAAATAAGTAGGTATGACTTTATTTCTAGAGGGTTACACAGTTAGCATAAAACTAATATTGCCTGTGTGTATATATATATAAAGAATGTCTAGATTGTAGTCAACAATCATTCTTACGAGGGAAGGGGCCTCGGTGGCCGAGTGGTCTAAGTAGTTACTACTGTTATCACTAGCCAGTCAACACTGAGGTTGTGAGTTCGAACCCCGCTCGTGCGGGTGCACTCGACTCCAATCTTAATTGACTAGGATTGTCAGTTTTCCTATCGAAGGTCGGTGGTTTTCTCCGGGCACTCCGGCTTCCTCCACCAATAAAAACTGGCCGCCACGAAATAGCCCAAAAGCGGTGCTTAAAAGTGGCGTTAAAACACCAAAAATCAAATCAATCATTCTTACGAGGGTGTCGGATCGCGATGGAGAACGTTACTGTACAAAGTAAATAAATTAAATATACATCTTAAAAAGTGTACAACAACACCTAAACAATGATAAAAAAATATGAAACAAAAACTACAAAATATTTCGGATAACAAATATCCTTCATCAGTATGAGCAGCCTTATATGTGTCTACAAAGCAGAAGAAGAGAGTCATGTTATGTTAGAACATTTTTTTTTACATCATTTATATACAGATATGAATTATCTTACTTACAATACAGTTTGAGTTTTGATTATAGATGATGGCTGTTCTTTAGAGATAAGTTGTCTCATTGCCAATTTTACCTCAGTTCCTTTCTTATATTAGGTTTAAATTTTTTTAAATCTTTATCATTAATACTAATTCAAATATAACAGTTAAATGGACTATTTTATATTTCTTTTCAGTTTTATTTTAACAGGTCTTCAATAGTTGTATTTGAAAAATAACTATTGAAAAAATCTGTTTCATTGCCAATTTACTGTTCCTTGACCCATAATATTTTTTATTAAATATTTCAACTTTTCTGACAAAAAATTAAGTAAGTGCATATTGTATAAGTTCAAATGGAAAATTAATGGAGTCCAAGATAATGGTTCAATGATACATTAGTAAATAACTAGAATGAAAATGGAATGATACTAATTTTTTCTGTTCTTCGTATTGGAAATGGCTGGACAGTCGTCAAAACAGGGAATTAATCAAAATAGGAATAATTTTTGAAAAATAGAAAGTCATTCAAGGCTCAGGGTATAAATAAAAAGTAAATATAAAACTAACTAACCCCTTAGCCATGGAGGCCTTCCCAAAAAATATTTGAACCAGCCAGACATTTTTTCGTATCCCATTTTGAATCCCTTTAGATTTACAAAAGGCAATCAAGGTAATAGTTTGGGCATTATAACAATGATTGATATTAAACTCCAGACTTCTGATATAAATTGGATGTTTTGACACGACTGTTACATTGGCAGTGCATTATTCAAAATGTGCGACATAAACATGCTAACATCTGCCTTAGACTCTTTATTTATGCAAAAACATGCAGTCAGAAACTACTTTTGTTTTTGAAAAGCACATTTTCCTATTACCTGTACCAGATGTTGACTTGACAATGGTAAAACACGGACAAGAAATGAATACGTAAAAGTATGTGTAAGTTTATCAAGCACAATTGAGTTTAAGTAGTTCTTTCCATGTTATTTCTTCAAGAAACTACTTGAAATGAATGTAAGATACAAGTAACATTGATATTTTTAACATTTTGGAAGAATTTGACTGCATAATTAAATCTCTCACATGCTTACATGTCCTCTTTTGTATTAGTTCAAACAAGGTAGTTCTGTCGATTCTTCTCTAAAAAAAATTTTACTCACTTTTAAGATTTAACTATTCATATTTTAATAGATATCTCTGATAGACTGTTATCATTTTATTAAAATGCAAACCAGTGAAATTTCAGAAAAGAACTTTTAAAAGACGGATCAATGTCCAGTACAATATAATTTACCTGTCATTGCCTGAACAGGTAAATTTCAGCTGTCAGACAAGACTTAGGGATTACAATCTTACGATGACATAAACTATTCCTATAAAGCTTTATATTTCAGAGGGTGGAAGACTCTGATGCTACACTTTGTATACAGATGCCTGATGTTATAAAGTTTCCGTATTGTCTGGTTCAACTGCTTACAAAATGTTTTTTTTTTTGTCATGTGAATTTCTCACTTATTATGAGAAATGAGATAACTATATTTGGTATAATGGTTCCTTGCAAGGCGTATATGCGAGGTCAGACAGGGTTAACCTGGCCTTGACCTAATTTCTTGGATCAGTTTTCAAGGTTTAATTTATGTATCTATTGCTCAGATGCTATAAGCAGTAGGTCAACTAAATATGGTGTATGGAATGATTTTAAGATGTACATGTCAGTCTGTCGAGGCTCATCTACTTTGACTCAATAAGCTCATTTTCATAGTTCATCGGTCAATGTTAATCTTTTGTGTTTTGATCAGTTTTTGAAAAACTATAAGCAAACTTATGTGATGTATGGAATGATTTTACAGTGTACATGTCTAGCTGGCATGTATCATTTGACCTTGACCTCATTTCCAATGTTCATTTTTCAAAATGTTATGTTTTCATGGTTTGGTCTGTTTCTTGGATACTAATAGCAAAAGATAAACTATATTTAATTTATGGAAAGATTGTAAGGCGCACATGTCTGTCTGGAAGGGTTTATCTGACATTGACCTCATTATCATGGATCATTGATAGTGTTTATTTTATGTGATACTTGTAGTAAAAACTTTATTATTAAGACTTTCAACATAAAATCAACGCAAAATGTCAGGTCAAAGAGATTGCATAAACCTCAAATTTTTTTCCTGAATTATGTTATCTAGTTCAGGTTTGAAAAATAAAATTTCCCAGACTTTTTGGGACAATACATCCATTTTGGAAGCCATGGGATAGACCCCCCTTAGTCAGATTAGTTTCAGAAATAAATTATTCAAGATTTCCAATTTTTTCAAGCGTCAAATGATTTCTTGTTTTAATGATGAATCAAACAGCTCATACATTTCAGACATATTATGTCTTTTACCTTAATGGAATACTAAAATTGATAATGGTTGCATATGTCAGGGAAACTCTTTAACTGGTAGCATTTTTGCATCAAGTGATGGGTTTGTTGGATTGCACCACAGTTTGATTAAACCAAAGACTAAAAAGTTGTAATTTGCTTCTTGGAACAAAATTGCACGAAAATTATCACTTAAGTGCTTATAGATTGGTAAAGTCTTTCTTCAAATTTTGACCAACAAAGGACTTGGTTAAAAGTATTAGAATTAAAGTAAATTCAATTGCCAAATGAAGGAACTAATAAATGAATAAATCTTGAGCCCTCTTATGACATTACCAACCACAGATATCTACAGAGTAAACTGAGGTTTTACAGTAGTGCTCAATAGCATGACATGCAATATATAAGTGACTAGTGCCACTAATACATAATGCATCAGGACTTTCAGCGATTAACTGGTCAGTAAGAAAGGTTGTGATTGCCTGACCTTTATTGTTAATTATATGCAATGACTTGTTCTGTTTATCTAATACTATAAAGTTATCTAAGGCTGTACAGACTATATCATATGGTTTAAATTCAATCCCTTGAAATTTAAATGCAGAATGCCCTGTGTAAACAGTGACAGAGTTGCTATCTAGACATATTATAAGAACGCGTCCAATACCACCTTCACAAGTTATATCTATTATGCCAATGCTATTCCTTTGATTACTTGTAATACAGATCACTTCCGTAAACAGCAGTTTCTTGTTATTGTCAAACTGGTATTCTTTCTTTACCTCTGCTGTTGGATTCATAACTACAAGTTTAGTTGCTTGATCAAGAAAACCTGCTACTATAATGTCCTTATTGTATGATACATGGACAGCTGTCATTTTCATTTGAGAAATGTTAAATCCTGTTGGTAAAATTTGCTTGGTATCTTTACATAAAAGTTCTAATGTTGAAGAACCATTAGACAGCAGAATATCTCCAGAAGAATCTACTGCCATGCAGTTGCTTCTGGCTTTTATTTCGGATATGATAGATACAGGGTCTGTTGTTATATCAAGGTTCAGTATTGTTTGTAGGTCAGAAATCAGCATGGTACCATCAGGACTAAACATCATTTTGTAGTTGTTCAGTTCTAAGAGAAGATCAAAATTCGGTAGAACCAGTTGTTTTATGTTATACTTAAGGTTTGGTTTCAAATCATTTTCTTGAATTGATCCAAACACTTTAGAAATGTTTTTAATTTGTCCCCTGATAACTGTTGGAAGACAGTCAAAGTTATTTTTTATTGCAGCTTTAGGTATTGCTATATTTTCCAAAAGTTTTGATGCAGCAAAAACTTCTTGCATATCTTTAGACTGAATTACCTCGTTAACCTCGTTGACCTTTTTCTTTTGTTCCATAAGTCTCTCTCTTGTTCTTTTTGTTTGTTTTCTTTCTTCTTCTAAAGATAGAAACAGACTGTTGGATTTCTGCCTTAGGTCAGTCAAAAGCTTGTCTTTATATGTTTCAACAGCTTTTAGCAATTCTTCAGCTTGACTTTCAATTTCCTTGGTTGCCCTAGCATTGTTAATTTGCCCTACAAACTTGGCTGCATTTATTTTTTCTTCATTAATGCTGGAAGTGTCAAACTGTTGATCAATTGTTTTATCAACATCTTTCAGTTTGTCTACAATTTTATTATAACCTTGTTTTACTTCTATCAAATTATGCGCTTTATGTCGCTTGGTAAAGCAAGTGGGACAAACAATTTCATGACAGGTATTACAAAAAAGACTGCAGATTTGACTTTTATGCAATTTACATTTCAGATTTGTGAAAATCAGTTCTGCTACTTGATCATCTTCATCTTTCCCGATATCCTTTATGTCTACGACATCATGATAAATAGCAGATGGAAATTTAGGATGGATTTTGTCCTTACATCTTTGGCACATTAACAGGTTGCATTCCCTACATTTCCATTTGAGATTGGGTTCTATTTCACAAAGATGGCATACTGCTGTAGTTTGTTCTATACTGTCAGTTTTAAATGCTGATGAAAATGCCATCAACCTAAAACAGTTTAACACATAGCTTATTATAAAATTAAGTTTAGGTAGAAAATGTTTATTATCAGTACTGTATTTTCTTAAATACAATGATGTGTACATTGTGAGTTTCAGATGCAGAACAATATTTGTAATTTTTCCAAATTAGACAAGGTCTCGTCATGATCTACATGTTGTACTTAAATACACTTTTTTTCTCCATGAAAGTAGGGAGATTACTTGCAAATTGACACCTAAGATTCACCTTCTGCAACTTTCATTGAAGGCAATACAAAAAATAAGGATTCAAATATTTGCAATAATGTTGACATAAGTTTAGTTATAGAAGATTGATAAAAATATCTTAGTTTTATCATTTCCCTGTAAATAAAATAAAACAGAAGTTATTTGAAATGATTTTGGTCTGATCATCCCTGTAAATATATGTACAGAAAAAAATCTTTCAGTTATTTGTGTGTGGATTGATGCCTCTTTGAGCTTTTTTACCATCACTTGGTGTCCATCATCTGTTAACTTTTACAAAAAATCTTCTCCTCTGATCTACATTCATTCTAAGGGTATCTAGTTTAAAAAATATGTCATGATCCCGTCTGCCTATTAACATGGCTGCCAAGGCTATAGAACATAGGTGTAAAATGCAAGTATTGTGCATAACTGAAAACGGCTGAAAAAACCTCATTGTAATAAAGATCTTATAATTTATATTCAAATATGAACAAAAGCTTTACCCAAAAAGATATTTTGCTGCAAACTGTATTTTTGTCGAGCCTGCGACTTCTGTCGCAGAAAGCTCGACATAGGGATAGTGATTCCGGCGGCGGCGGACTAACTACTTTAAAGCTTTATATTTTAGAAGGTGGAACACCTGGATGCTTCATACTTTGTATATAGATGCCTTATGTTATGAAGTTTCCGTCTGTCATATGTCCATTGTCCTTGACCTCATTTTCATGGTTCAGTGACTACTTGAAAAAAAAGTTAAGATTTTTTGTAATGTTAATTTCTCTCTTATTATGAATAATAGGATAACTATATTTAGTATGTGGGTACCTTGCATGGTCCTCATGCCTGTCAGACAGTTTTCATCTAACCTCCACCTCATTTCATGGATCAGTGAACAAGGTTAAGTTTTCGTGGTCAAGTCCATATCTCAGATACTATAAGCAATAGTTCTACTATATTTGGTGTATGGAATGATTGTAAGGTGTACATATCCAACTGGCAGGTGCCATCTGACCTTGACTTCATTTTCATGGTTCAGTGGTTAAAGTTAAGTTTTTGTGTTTTGGTCTTTTTTTTTAATACTATAAGCAATAGGTCAACTATATTTGGTGTATGGAAATATTTTACGATGTACATGTAAGTCTGGCAGGTTTTATTTGACCTTGACTTCATTTTCATGGTTCATTGCTCAGTGTTAATTTTTATACGACCGCAAAAAAATTTTGAGGTCGTATATTGGTATGACGTTGGCGTCGTCGTCGTCGTCCGAATACACAATGGTTTTCGCACTCTAACTTTAGTTTAAGTGAATGGATCTCTATGAAATTTTACCATAAGGTTCAATACCACAATAGGAAGGTGGGGATTGATTTTGGGGGTTATGGTACCAACAGTTAAGGAATTAGGGGCCAAAAAGGGGCCGAAAATAAGCATTTTTGTAACTTCCAGACATAACTTGTGTGTTAGCATATGGATCTCTTTGACATTGTACCACAAGATTCCATATCACAAAGGGTCAATGCTGGGATTGATTTTGGGGTTTATTGCCTCAAAATTTTAGGAATAAGGGGCCAAAAGGGGGCAAAAAACAAGCATTTTTCTAGTTTCATGACAATAACTTGTGTGTAAGTGTATGGATCTTTCTGAAATTTTACTACAATGTTTCATTTCACAAAGGGAAAGATATTACTGTTAAATGATGCTGATTACGGGTTTTTTGCTATGTTTAGCCATGGCTATGATGTCATTTTCTATTTTAATATCTTTATGATGTATTTAAATGGGCTTTTATGGTTACAAAGGAATTTTATTTTTAGATATTACTTTAAATGTTGCTGATTAAGGATTTTTGTTTATTTTTAGCCATGACTATGATGTCACTTTCTATTTTAATACCTTTATGATGTATTTAAATGGGCTTTTATGGTTACAAAGGAATTTTATTTTTAGATATTACTTTAAATGTTGCTGATTAAGGATTTTTGTTTATTTTTAGCCATGACTATGATGTCACTTTCTATTTTAATTTAGATTTTTGATTATTTATACATGTTACCAAATTGGTCCACATTGAACAAAAACGGTCCAAATTTCAACTTTATTACATTACATCAAACATTGAATTCTACATATTCTTTGATATATTGAAATTAACAAACAATTTAGTTTATGGATATTCCACCATAATAGGTAAATTAAATTTTTTCCAGTTCTTACACCACATTCATCCTGTGTCAGAAACCTATGCTGTGTCAAATATTTAATGACAATCCAAAGTCATAGCTGTATCAAGCTTGAATTTTGTGTCCATACTTGCCCCAACTGTTCAGGGTTCGACCTCTGCGGTCGTATCAAGCTGCGCCCCAGCGAAGCATTTTATTTATGTTTTGGTCTGTTTTTCTTAAACTGTAAGCAATAGGTCAACTATATTTGGTGTATGGAATGATTGTAAGCTGTACATGTCTGTCTGGCAGGTATCATCTGACCTTGACCTCATTTCCATGATTCATTGGTCAATGTTAAGTTTTCATGGTTAAGTTTGTTTCTTAGATACTATAAGCAATATGTCAACTATATTTAATGCATAGATTGATTGTAAGGTGTACATGTCTGTCTGACATGGTTCATCTGACCTTGACCTCATTTTCTTGGTTCATTGATCAATATTAAGTTTTCCTGGTTAAGTTCGTTTCTTAGAAACTATAAGCAATAGGTCAACTATATTTGGTGTATGGAATGATTGTAAGGTGTACATGTATTTCTGGTTTGGTTTATCTGACCTTGACCTCATTTTCTTGGATCATGCTAAGTTTATGTGAAACTTGTAGTAAAGCTTTATATTTAGGACTATCAACATAAAAGCAATGGTCAGTAAAGCAGGCGAGACATTTCAGCGTGTGCACACTTGTATTAACATGTCAACGTGTTTAAAATATCTTTTTGGGTAAAGCCTTTGGCCTATGTTTTGTCTGAAAACTATGTGTAAAATTTCCCTTTTTGGTCAAACATGTCAATTTAAACATGGTTAAGACATCATGGTAAGATCACAAGTGACCTGTTATATTAACCTACTATATTTATCAATAAAATTAACATAATTTTGAAAGTCTTGAAAAAGTTTGATATTTTTGCAATTTCATGGGCCAAATAAAAAGGGCTCTTCTTTAATCTATACAACACATAGTTAATAAGATGATGCTCTTCGAAATTACTAAATGGTACAAGATATGTTGTAATTGTATAAAAAGTAAAAGAAAAACTGTAAAAGAAATGTGACAAAAAAAATAAATGCTGTATGCCTTTGTTGTGCAAAGATTATAGATGTTAGTTTTTTTAGTAATAACTTCATTCATTCATTTCAATTGAACTACTCAAATACTTTTACCATGAAACTAGGTCATTCTTTTTTGTTCTTTTGTACAGTAGTTTGTTATGTGTTGTGACTATGGCTACAACATAATTACCTTATTCAGATGTTATAACTGCATAATCAAATTCCTGCCTGTCTTAAATAGAAAGCCTATTGGTTTACTTTCACTTTGGGTACTGTCATGCTTACGATTTCTGAAAATATAGTCAGTTTCAAAGTTGAAGTCTGAGTGAACATCTGGTTTTGATAGTTGAGAAATATTGTTATTGAGGTATTTTGCACACTCAAAAAATTATTTAGCACACACATTGCAATTTATATTAAAAAACTGTTGATAATCCTATTAGCTTTTTTTTTAGCTCACCTGGCCCAAAGGGCCATGTCAGCTTTTCTCATCACTTGGCGTCGGTCGTCCATCGTTGTCTGTCGTCGTTAACGTCTCCTCTGAAACTACTGGGCCAAATTTAACCAAATTTGATTACAATCATTATTGGGGTATCTAGTTTAAAAAATGTGTCCGATTTTGAAAACTGCTATAAATAGAGAAAATCTGACAGGGGCAAAAATTTCAGAATCTTGAGCTCTACCGATTGTTCATTGGCATCAAAACTGTCAGGCGACTTTTTTAAGAGTAATTGCCCTTACATGACAAATTTGAGCATTTTTTAAAATTTTTGCCTTTTATCTTGAAAACTATAATAGATGGAGAGAAACTTGAAGTTGCAAAAATGATCAGCAAGACAAGATCTACGAATAAGTATGGCATGGTTGAAAAACTTGAGTTATTGCCCTTTGATGACATTTTTTACCAATTTTTTTGTGTTTTTGCCTTATACCTTATAAATTTTGATAGATTGATAGAAACTTAAATAAGCAAAATGATCATGAAGACAAGATCTACATTTAAGATCATATGGAGGAAATTTTCCAACAACTCCTTATTGGAGTTATTGCCCTTTAATGACAATTTTTTTCAATTTTTTTTTGCATTTTACCTTTTATGATAAAAATTATAATAAGAAAGAACTTTTTGTCATGAACTATTCTTGTCTACAAATTTGGAGAGAGTCCATTGTTGATTATGCACATAGACTTAGGTGAGCGACACAGGCTCTTTAGAGCCTCTAGTTATTTTTTTTTTACAGATCTTGTTTCTATTATACAAAGTTTGGACTTGTAACACAGTTAAAAAATAAGCATCAAAAGATTCATATACAATAAAAAACTTAATTCACTTGAAAGGCAAAATCAAATACTAACAGTTGAAGAAAATTAAAAACAGAAAATTTTGAAAAGTGAAGTGTATCATGGTACCTAAAAAAAAGTAAAACAACAAAAATACCAATCTAATTAAAATTAAATCTCCGCACTTGCTCCTCGTTGTTTATATGTCGCGCGACATATAAACAACGAGGAGCAAGTGCGGAGATTTAATTTTAATTAGATTGCAAAAATACCAACCTCCAAGGAAAATTCAAAACAGAAAGTCCTTTATCAAATGGCAAAATCAAAAGCTCAAACACATGAAACAAATGGAAAACAACTGTCATATTCCTGACTTGGTACAGGCATTTCGTTTAGAAAATGGTGGATAAAACGTGGTTTTAAAGCTAGCTAAAACTCTGACTTGTATGACAGTTGCATAGAATTCCATTATATTGACAACAATGTGTGAGCAAAACAAACAGACATAATACGTAAAAATGAGGTAAATTATTGACATGCAAGCCAATAATACACCAGTTTTTGTTCAGCTGATTTCAATGAATTTGAACCTGAAGTATTGACTGCTAAAAGGAAAATATTATTTCTTTATTCTGCTTTTATAAATGTTTGAAACGAAACAAATCATTATGTATATTTTTGTAGAATTCGTAGCTTATGCCCTTTTAATTAACTGTAATTCACCTTGAAGTAGAATGAACATGAATATATCTATTATTGTGTGTTCATTGAAATGTTGAAAGAATGAAAGACATTTCTGATTCTGATAATTATTGTTTGATTACAATTGTGTTTCTATTATTTTATAAAATTATGTTGAAATTCTAGCATGCATTTATATTTTATTTCAATTTTGCAGATAAAATTTCTTTTTTATGACAAGACACAGTGTTGTGAAAAGATTATACATCATAACTTTTATAACTTCATTCGTTCATTTAGTCATACTTCCCAAATAATTTTACCATGAAACAAGGTCATACCTTTTTAACATTTTTGCATAGTAGTTTGTTACGCATAATGACTATGGCTAAAACATTATTACCTTATTCAGATGTTATAACTGCATCATATTTAATCCATATCTTTCCTTTTATTAAATTGACCAAAAATCCTGCCTGTCACCTAGAAGGCCCTATTGCTTTACTTTAAAATTTGTGTACACAAGCACTATTTTTAAAAAATGGGTTTACCTTGCTATGCTAGTGTTTTCAGAATATATAGTCCGTTTCACTTCAGCCATTTGAACTCACATACCAAAAAACAAAAATGCAGTACAAGAATTGCACAAATTGGTCTAAACCTTTAATTTTGGAAGGGAAATTTCAAAAGGATTGATAAAATAGAACAAAAGTAATTGTAATTAAACAAAGTCTATAGATAATATATACAATTACATTTCCTTGCAGTTATATCATCGAAAAAATATATAGAATTAAGCATTTCAATTTAACTCTTCTATAGAACTGCAGATCAAATGCACAGTTTGAAAAATAAATGGACATATACAGACACAGTGTCTCTGTTTTTAGTTTTCTATGTTGTGTTTTTTAAACTGTTGCTTGTCTTTTGGAGGTTTTTTATACGACCGCAAAAAAATTTTGTGGTCGTATATTGGTATGATGTTGGTGTTGTCGTTGTCGGTGTCGTCGTCGGTGTCGTCGTCCGAAGACACATTGGTTTTGGCACTCTAACTTTAGTTTAAGTAAATGGATCTCTATGAAATTTTACCATAAGGTTCAATACCACAAAAGGAAGGTGGGGATTGATTTTGGGGGTTATGGTACCAATAGTTAAGGAATTAGGGCCAAAAAGGGGCCAAAAATAAGCATTTTTGTAACTTTCAGACATAACTTGTGTGTTAGTGTATGGATCTCTCTGACATTGTACCACAAGGTTCCATATCACAAAGGGAATGCTGGGATTGATTTTGGGGGTAATTGCCTCCAAATTTTAGGAATTAGGGGCCAAAAAGGGGCAAAAAACAAGCATTTTTCTAGTTTCATTACAATAACTTGTGTGTAAGTGTATGGATCTTTATGAAATTGTACTACAAGGTTCCATATCACAAAGGGAAAGCTGGAATTGAGTTTGGGGGTAATTGCCCAAAACGTTTAGAAATAAGGGGCCAAAAAGGGGCAAAAAAACTAGCATTTTTCTAGTTTCCAGACAATTACTTGTGTTCAAGTGTATGGATCTCTCTGAAATTGTACTGCAAGGTACCATACCACAAAGGGAATGCTGGGATTGATTTTGAGGGTAATTGCCTCAAAATTTTAGGAATTAGGGGCAATAAAGGGGCAAAAAAACAAGCATTTTTCTAGTTTCAGGACAATAACTTGTGTGTAAGTGTATTGATTTTTATGAAATTGTACTACAAGGTTCCATATCACAAAGGGAAAGCTGGGTTTGAGTTTGGGGGTAGTTGCCCTAAACGTTTAGGAATTTGGGGCCAAAAAGGGGCTAAAAAAACTAGCATTTTTCTAGTTTCCAGACAATAACTTGTGTTCAAGTGTATGGATCTCTCTGAAATTGTACTGCAAGGTACCATACCACAAAGGGAAGGCTGGGATTGAGTTTTGGGGGTGATGAATCATAAGGGGGTTCAAAAAATTTGGGGGGGGGGGGGGTTTTCTTTAAAATTTTCCATTTTAAGTTGGTTAATTCTGATTTATATACAAAAGCAAACAATAATGATATGGTTTGAATAGGTAAATTAAAAATTTTCAAGTTCTTAGACCACATTCATTCTGTGTCAGAAACCTATGCTGTGTCAAATATTTAATTACAATCCAAATTCAGTGCTGTATCAAGCTTGAATGTTGTGTCCATACTTGCCCCAACTGTTCAGGGTCGTATCAAGCTGCGCCCCATTTTATTGCTTTTTACAGTGGCGTAGTCAGTTTGGCCTAAACTTTAGAGTTTGAATATCCCTTTGATATTGTCTGCCTCTCTTTCTAAAATTCTTCACTTAAATGAAATTTGGAAGTGCAATATCACCCTGTTTTACCATCCTACAAATAAATGTTTGTCACACTTTTCTCAGGAAATACTTGACAGTGAAGAGTTGTAATGTGCGATCACATTTAGAATCTTTCAGACACCTACTTCTTGTTTGCTGATATCTGAATTTAATGTGAAGAGTTGTACAATATAAGAGTCAATTATTCCAATAGTGAGGGTTGGCGCCTTCAAACATGTTTAACCTGCCACATGCTTTAAGTGCCTGTCCCAAGTTAGGAGCCTGTAGTTCAATGGTTGTCATTGGTTCATGTCTGTCATATTTGTTTGTCGTAAATTGTTTTATTATAAATTAGGCCGTTATTTTTCTCAACCGAATTGTTTCATATTTATCACATCAGGGCCTTTTATAGCCAACTATACGGTAGGTTTTTCTCATTGTTGAAGGCCGTACAGTTGCCTTTAATTGCTTACATCCACTTCTTTGGTGGATAGTTGTCTCATTTGCAATCATACAGCATCTTCTTGTTTTATATTAAAATGATTTCCTCCCAAATTGGCCCCCATTAGGGGATTGAATGTATCCTCAAGTTTGCTGTTTAAATATACCATGGATAAAGTAAGTAGATGTTGTATGTTTGCAAATGGCATGACTTTCCACCAAATACCCAAAGGGACAAGGATGTGACCAACTTCAGGTCATCATATGGCCTTCAACATTGAACCAAAACTTATGCTGCAACTAATGCTTTCAAAATCAGAAATGTTAGTTTTTATTTGCAATACCAAGTTAGAGTACTCACATTTCATGAAAGCTGGTTAAAAGTCCAATTTCAACTAATAAATCAACCATGTTTCCCAGACCAAAAGAAAAGAAAAGAGTTTACTTTTTGATATTAGTACATTGTTATTCCCTATTCCTACCTTGAATCAATTTTTATTCTAAACACATGTATTGTCTCTTTTACAGGTGTCTGCTGTGAGTGCTGTATATGTAATTTTCCTAGCAATATTCCTTCCAATCACTGGAGCATGGCCATGTATGGCAGTGATCTGTCAGTTCTGGACTGCCATAGTATTGCTGGCAAAGACCATCTACCAGCTGAATCTTGTCGAGAAAGATTACTGGATCACAAATTGCACTGTAAGTTCCCAGTCAAAATTTGAGAATTCATTGCTTTTTAAAACAAAATTCCAAGATTGCAACAGGTCATATATTTTTGTGTTTCAACTCTTTTTGAGTTGTGTGTAGCTCAAACATATCTTTTCTGTAAGTTCAGAAATGTATGCATGCATCCATTTATTCCATCAAAAGTAGATTGAAGTGAAATTAATGAATGTGTCACAGATCTGTTATGCAAAGATAGGAATTAAATAAGATGGGGATAAACATCAATAACACAAATAAAAACACAAAATACACAAATGATTTAAATAAAATTGCAATCTTTGAATATGACCTAGAACCTTACACAATTTTGCATGAAAAAATATTATGCCTTAATTTTTATACCAACCCAAAAAATTTTGGGGTCGTATATTGGTATGACGTTGGCGTCGGTGTCGTCGTCCGAAGACACATTGGTTTTCGCACTCTTTAGTTTAAGTGAATGGATCTCTATGAAATTTTACCATAAGGTTCAATACCACAAAAGGAAGGTTGGGATTGATTTTGGGGGTTATGGTACCAACAGTTAAGGAATTAGGGGCCTAAAAGGGGCCAAAAATAAGCATTTTCTAGTTTCCAGACAATAACTTGTGGAACGGTGTATGGATCTCTCTGAAATTATACCACAAGTTTCCATACCACAAAGGGATGGTTAGGATTTGCTTTGGGGGGTTATGGCTCAAACCGTTTAGGAATTGGGGGCAAAAAAGGGGGAAAAACAAGGTTGTCCTGGTTAATGGACAAATACTTTAGTACAAAACATAATTTAAAGCAGTGTAAGGGAGATAAATCAAATTCAATATTTGAATTACCTCCCTTACACTGCTTTTAAATTATGTATAAAGTAATGGTTAATGAATAATTAAGACAATTTAAAACAGTGTAAGGGAGGTAATCCAAATACAATGTTTTGATTACTTCCCTTGCACTGCTTTTTAATTATGTTTAAAGAAATGCATATTTATAAAGGAAGACCAGTAAAAATATCTGCAAATGTTGCATCATTTTTTTTTTACAAAAAAATCCATATGAAAGATTTGACACCATATTTTAAATTCTATTATAAAATAGATTAAGTTAGCACTATGGTAAATTTAAATGGGTAATTGGAAATTTGAATTGCAATTATGACCATATCTGGAGAGAAAGAATTTTTTTTGAGGATAAAAGGGGGGGGGGGGGGGTAAAAAGAAATTGTGGGGGTCAATTTTTTCTCATTTCAGATTTCAGAAATTAAAAAGAATTATTCTTCAAATATTTTTTATGCCCCCGCTGTAGCGGAGGGGGCATTAAGTTTTACCCTTGTCTGTACATACGTACGTCCCAAAATTGGTTTCCGTTCTCTAACTTTAGTTTGCCTCAACCAAATGTTATGAAACTTAAACACAATGCTTATTATCACAAAACACAGATCAAGTTTGAATTTTGGTGGCGTCACTTTTACCGTTCTAGAGTTATGCCCCTTTACCAATGGAAAATTGCCGAATTTTTCGTTTCCGTTCTCTAATTTTAGTTTGCCTGAACCAAATGTTATGAAACTTATACACAATGCTTATTACCACAAAACACAGATCAAGTTTGAATTTTGGTGGCGTCACTTTAACGGTTCTAGAGTTATGCCTCTTTATAAATGGAAAAATTGCAAAATTTTTATTTTCTTCTAAATATCAAGTAATTTTTGTCGAGCCTGCGACTTTTGTCGCAGAAAGCTCGACATAGGGATAGCAATCCGGCGGCGGCGGCGGCGTTAGCTAACTTCTTAAAAGCTTTATATTTTAGAAGATGGAAGACCTGGATGCTTCATACTTTGTATATGGATGCCTCATGTTACGAAGTTTCCGTCAGTCACATGTCCAATGTCCTTGACCTCATTTTCATGGTTCAGTGACTACTTGAAAAAAAAGTTCAGATTTTTTGTAATGTTAAATTTTCTCTTATTATAAGTAATAGGATAACTATATTTGGTATGTGCGTACCTTGCAAGGTCCTCATGCCCGTCAGACAGTTTTCACTTGACCTCGACCTCATTTTATGGATCAGTGAACAAGGTTAAGTTTTCGTGGTCAAGTCCATATCTCAGATACTATAAGCAATAGGTCTAGTATATTCAGTGTATGGAAGGACTGTAAGGTGTACATGTCCAACTGGCAGGTGTCATCTGACCTTGACCTCATTTTCATGGTTCAGTGGTTATAGTTAAGTTTTTGTGTTTTGGTCTGTTTTTCTTATACTGTATGCAATAGGTCTACTATATTTGGTGTATGGAATGATTGTAGGGTGTACATGTCTAGCTGGCAGGTGTCATCTGACCTTGACCTCATTTTCATGGTTCAGTGGTCAAAGTTAAGTTTTTGTGTTTTGGTCTTTTTTTCTAATACTATATGCAATAGTTCAACTATATTTGGTGTATGGAAATATTTTATGATCTATATGTCAGTCACGCAGGTTTTATTTGACCTTGACCTCATTTTCAAGGTTCATTGCTCAGTGTTAAGTTTTTGTGTTTTCGTCTGTTTTTCTTAAACTATAAGCAATAGGTCAACTATATTTGTTGTATGGAAGAATTGTTAGCTGTACATGCCTGCCTAGCATGGTTCATCTGACCTTGACCTCATTTTCATGGTTCATTGGTCAATGTTTAGTTTACTTGGTTAATGTTAAGTTTATGTGACAGTTGTAATAAAGCTTTATATTTAGGACTATCAACATAATATCAATGATTAGTAAAGAAGGCGAGACATTTCAGCGTGTGCACTCTTGTTATTAAATTGGAGTTATCTTCCTTTGTCCATGATTATAATTGAATCAACTACATTCAATGCTTTATACAATGCAATGTTTAATTTTGACTTCCACTGATAAAACACAGATCAAGTTGAATTTGGATAGTGTCACTTTAACTATTATTGAGTTATGCCCCTTTATAACTCGAAAGATGGCAAAATTTTTAGTTTCCATTCTGTAACTCAAGTTTGCCCCAACCAAACATTATGAAACCTATACACAATATTCATTACCACAAAACTAAGATCAAGTACAATTTTTTTGTTTCCGTTTTCTAACTTTAGTACCTCAACCAAATAATATGAAACTTATACACAATGCTTATTACTACATAATACAGATTAAGTACGAAATTTGGTGGCAACACTTTTACCATTCTTGAGTTGTGTCCCTTTATAAACATAAAAATTGCTGAATTTTTCATTTCTGTTTTCTAACTTTAGTTTGTCTCAACCAAATGTTATAAAACTTATACACAACCGTTTTAGAGTTATGCGTGTTTACAAATAGAAAAATTGCTGAATTATAAGTTTCTGTTCTCTACTTAAGTTAGCCTCAACCAAATGTTATGAGACTTACACACAATGCTTATTACCACAAAACTCAGATCAAGTTCAAATTTGGGTAGCTTTACTTTTACCGTTCTTCAGTTATGTCCCTTTATAACTATATGATATGCAAGCGGGGGCATCATCTGTGTCCACATGTGGACACTATCCACATTTATTTTTTTTCAAATTTCAAATATTGAAAAATTTCGAGAAGTAGTCTTTAATTGCACAGTATTGCGCATTACATTTGTAAAATCTTTGACCACATTTATTTATTTGTTATGCCGAATCTAACCGTGTATTTAGATTTTTAATTTTGGGTCCAGTTTTCAAATTGGTCTACATTAAGGTCCAAAGGGTCCAAAATTAAACTTAGTTTGATTTTAACAAAAATGGAATATATGGGGTTCTTTGATATGCTGAATCTAAACATGTATTTAGATTTTTGATTTTGGGTCCAGTTTTCAAGTTGGTCCAAATTGGGGTCCAAAATTAAACTTTGTTTGATTTCAACAAAAATTGAATATAATGGGTTCTTTGGTATGCTGAATCTAACCTTGTATTTAGATTTTTTATTTGTGGGCCCAGCTATCAAATTGGTTCATATTGAGGTCAAAAGGGTCCGAAATGAAACTTTGTTTGATTTCATCAAAAATTGAATTATTGGGGTTCTTTGATATGCCAAATCTAACCAAGCATTTAGATTTTTAATTTTTGGTCCTGTTTTTATACGACCGCAAAAAAATTTTTGTGGTCGTATATTGGTATGACGTTGGCGTCGTCTTCGTCGTCTGGCGTCGTCCGGCGTCGTCCGAAGACACATTGGTTTTCGCACTCTAACTTCAGTTTAAGTAAATGGATCTCTATGAAATTTTACCACAAGGTTCAATACCACAAAAGGAAGGTTGGGATTGATTTTGGGGGTTATGGTACCAACAGTAAAGGAATTAGGGGCCAAAAAGGGGCCAAATATAAGCATTTTTGTAACTTCCAGACATAACTTGTGTGTTAGTGTATGGATCTCTCTGACATTGTACCACAAGGTTCCATATCACAAAAGGAATGCTGGGATTGATTTTGGGGGTAATTGCCTCAAAATTTTAGGAATAAGGGGCCAAAAAAGGGGCAAAAAACAAGCATTTTTCTAGTTTTATGACAATAACTTGTGTGTAAGTGTATGGATCTTTCTGAAATTGTACTACAAGGTTCCATATCACAAAGGGAAAGCTGGAATTGAGTTTGGGGGTAATTGCCGAAACGTTTAGGAATTGGGGGCCAAAAAGGGGCCAAAAATAAGCATTTTTCTAGTTTCCAGACAATAACTTGTGTTCAAGTGTATGGATCTCTCTGAAATTGTACTGCAAGGTACCATACCACAAAGGGAAGGCTGGGATTGATTTTGGGGGTAATTGCCTCAATATTGTAGGAATTAGGGGCCAAAAAGGGGCCTAAAAACAAACATTTTTCTAGTTTCCAGACAATAACTTGTGTTCAAGTGTATGGATCTCTCTGAAATTGTACTGCAAGGTACCATACCACAAAGGGAAGGCTGGGATTGAGTTTGGGGGTGATGAATCATAAGGGGGTTCAAAAAATTTGGGGGGGGGGATTTTTTTTTTTTCTTTTAAATTTTTCCATTTTAAGTTGGTTATTTCTGATTTATATTTAAAAGCAAATAATAATGATATGGTAGGAGATACACACCAAACAGGATGTGTAAATTATTATATAATAAGTATTGTGCAATAGCAAGAAATTTTCAATTGCACAATATTGCACAATAGCAAGAAATCTTCAATTGCACAGTATTGCGCAATAGCAAGAAATCTTCAATTGCACAGTATTGCGCAATAGCAAGAAATATCCAATAGCACAATATTGCGCAATAGCAAGAAATTGTCATTTGTACAGTATTGCGCAATAGCAAGAAATATTTAATTGCACAGTATTGTGCAAAAGAAGATACTTCGTATAAATTGCTTATTTCTTGACCAATTTCAATGGGGTTTTATTCTTGAATTCTTGGGGTTCTTTAATATGCTGAATCTAACCGTGTATTTAGTTTTTGGATTTTGGGCCCCGTTTTTAAATTGGTCCACATTGAGGTCCAAAGGGTCCAAAATTAAACTTTGTTTGATTTCATCAAAAATTGAATTATTGGGGTTCTTTGATATGCCGAATCTAACCGTGTATTTAGATTCTTAATTTTTGGTTCCGTTTTCAAATTGGTCTACATTAAGGTCCAAAGGGTCCAAAATTAAACTTAGTTTGATTTTAACAAAAATTGAATTCTTAGGGTTCTTTGATATGCTGAATCTAAACATGTATTTAGATTTTTGATAGGGCCCAGTTTTCAAGTTGGTCCAAATCGGGGTCCAGAATTAAACTTTGTTTGATTTTAACAAAAATTGAATATATGGGGTTCTTTTTTATGCTGAATCTAACCATGTATTTAGATTTTTGATTTTTTGGCCCCGTTATCAACTTTGTCCACATTGAGGTCAAAAGGGTCCAAAATTAAACTTTGTTTGATTTCATCAAAAATTGAATTCTTGGGGTTCTTTGATATGCTGAATCTAACCATGTATTTAGATTTTGGATATTGGACCATAATAGGTGAATGTCCAATTTAAAATTTTTAAGTTCTTAGACCACATTCATTCTGTGTCAGAAACCTATGCTGTGTCAAATATTTAATCACAATCCAAATGCAAAGCTGTATCAAGCTTGAATGTTGTGTCCATACTTGCCCCAACTGTTCAGGGTTCGACCTCTGCGGTCGTATCAAGCTGCGCCCTGCGGAGCATTTTATTTAAATTGGTCTACATTAAGGTCCAAAGGGTCTAAAATTAAACTTAGTTTGATTTTAACAAAAATGGAATTCTTGGGGTTCTTTGATATGCTGAATCTAAACATGTGTTTAGATTTTTGATTATGGGCCCAGTTTTCAAGTTGGTCCAAGTTGAGGTCCAAAATTAAACTTTGTTTGATTTATACAAAAATTGAATATATGGGGTTCTTTGATATGCTGAATCTAACCATGTATTTTGATTTTTGGGCCCCGTTATCAAATTGGTCCACATTGAGGTCAAAAGGGTCCAAAATTAAACTTTGTTTGATTTCATCAAAAATTGAATTCTTTGGATTCTTTGATGTGCTGAAAGTTACCATGTACTTAGATTTTGGATATTGGACCATAATAGGTAAATAAAAAAATTTTAAGTTCTAAGACCACATTCATTCTGTGTCAGAAACCTATGCTGTGTCAAATATTTAATCACAATCCAAATTCAGAGCTGTATCAAGCTTGAATGTTGTGTCCATACTTGCCCCAACTGTTCAGGGTTCGACCTCTGCGGTCGTATCAAGCTGCGCCCAGCGGAGCATTTTATTTAATTTAATTTTGCATTATTAAATGTCATTGTTGATAATGTACTGGGTATATGAGACGAAAATCCATATTATATCTATTGTGTGGAATTGATGACAACGGTATGGTCTTAAGCAGTCACTATATATGTCAAAGAACCAGTAAAGGAGAATCACTCCAATTGTGCTACACCATTAAGCTGTTCAGTATGAAAAAAAAGATTTAACATGATTCTTAACTTTGAATTCTAACATGAATAAGCCAAAATAGCAGTTATGAGGTTGCCAGGCCCATTCAAAGTTCTTGAAATCTTTTTTTCCCTGGTTTTTCCTTGAAGAAAATCTGCTGGTCCTCACTATTATTTCTATTGCAAAATACAAAAATTGTGTTGATCCTTGAAAAATTTTGGTGGTCACAACCTTCGGACCATCACTTTTTCGAGAACTCTTACAATTTTGATTTCATGGTTCAATGAGTTAGATCCAGTAATCATTTTAAAATATGAGATATTATTTATTCAGCATTTAAAATACGAATAATGAAGCAATTTATCAGATTTTAGTAAAAACAGTTCTAATTTTAACTAATTTTCTTGTTTCTGGTCAGCTCAATTTATATTTTTAAAAAATGTTATGTTTTCCTATCAGCATTGCTCAGACCATCAGCTTGATACAGAGTTCTGGGGAAAGTGGTGGTCAGAATCTCCTGACCACCAAAAATTTGCAAATGGCCAACACTATTTTGGTATAGAAATGATGATGAGGACCATCAGATTTTCTTCAAAGACCACTAGGGAAAAAAAAAGATTTCAAGAACTCTGTGATTAAGTGGGGAAAATGTGGAGAATTTAGGTTTCAAAAGTTATTTTTTAAAAGAAGTAAAATGGAATTGACCAGTTGCAAGAAAATAATGTGAATGGTATCTGGTGTCAATATTTGATGGAAAATAATAAATAATAAATTATAATGATACTGTTTAATATACTATATGAAAACTTATATTATGTTTCATGACTTAATTGAATGTTTTTTTTTTTTAACAGGCAAATTTCAGTATGGAACCAACTATCATACCTTTAGTCCCTACAGTGAATTCATCCAGTGTTGTAAATACAACTGGTTCCCCGGTATTAGCCAATTCATCCGGATATAACAGTATAAGCGGAAGAACAGGTTTTTCTGCTTCGAGTGGTTTAAAACCAGATACTAATGGAACAATCAACCAAGCATTGTGGGTAGGATTTGATAAGACAAGCCACCTGTCTCATTATCTCAGTGTAAGTTGAAATAAGTAAATAAAGTACACTATAGTGTGTTGCAGTAAGAACCATTTTATTACCAGTAGGTTATAGATATGACAATAGTTATATTGGGAAAAAAGTCAGTTCCTTTTATCTTTTTATAATTGAGAAAAAAGACTAATAAAAAAGGGGGGAGCTGATTCTAGGAGGCAGACATCACCACGATCAAAAGACAAACAGACAAACAAACAAACAGCAATCAACAAGCCACAACAAAAAATAAAAGACTGAGCTACATTAACGCAGGTGCTATGGTAGGGCCAATGTTCCTGTTACTTAATGTGATATATGAAAGATAGCAAATGTGCTTAATTTGAAATTTTTTTTAAATCACACTTCATAAAGAATAGTTAGGAAAATCTCAAGTTTGTTATAAATTCTACTATATTGTAACCTATTTAACAAAAACATACCTTAAACAATAGCCTTTAATGTCAAGGGTTAACTATACTGGAAATAGTAAAAAAATGGCAAAAGCAGAAAAGAAAAGAAAACTGTTGTTATCACATTAAGAAAAAAAATATATTAGCTTGCTTAAATCCTATGGATAATTCATACTGAAATGAGTTAATGACTAAAAAGATATACTCAACACTGAAAATTTTACTTTCTATTTTCTATAAAAGTGATTACAATTATTTAAACTTTTAATTGTTTTGATAACATACATAAAGTCTTTTTTTTGGAATTTTTTCTTTCTTTGTACAGAACTATATAGGAATTCTGTTGATACTTGTTCTGTACAAGCTAATAAAATGTCATCAGTCACAACATTATAAGAGACCTAGTGAAAAAAGACCACCACCAGGAGTTATCTTTCCTGATATCAAAAGACCAGAGGCAGACAGAGGCTTACTTCGTTGCTCTAAATACTTTGCCAACTTCTTCTTCTATAAGTTTGGACTGCAGGTAAGTTATTTTTACATCACAAGTTAGTAGTTAGAAAATTTGAAAGTTTAATTTTGAAGTTCGTATCTGTTATAACTGAATATATGCTTTATTTTTTGCCCATGTTTAAAGAAGCAGTGGTTTATAATGATTCTTGAGTCCCTTCGTTTATTGGTTTGTTGATTTGCTCCTTTGTCTGTCTGCACTTTCTATTCTCATTTCTTAATGAACTAGAAACTAGATTTCAATTAAACTTTAACAGAAATTTTAGTATAAAATGGCATTTTGCACCTATTTTATTTTTGATTCTATCAATTTTTGAGGGTGACCCAAAGCAATTCATGGACTTTGCCATATCTACAGAAGAGTTAGACAACTTTCATTTGCAGCTATTACTAGGAGCAAGGACTATAGTGCATTCACCTTGTCTGTCTATTCATCCATTCATTTGGGCAACAAATATTTCTCAATCATACTTTTCTCGGGTATGACAACATATTTGGTTTGGATCTTGACAGTCATTACAGTGAAGAGTTGTAACGTGTGAGCACTTTTAGGATCTGTCCAACACCTACTTCCTGTTTGCCTATACTTTTAATTTTTTTTCCAATATGATGCAGTCCGGTAAATCCGCCCACATAAGGCTTTAATCATAAGTATTTCTGCTTAATTAAATACAAATTGTATCAAATTTAATTTAATTGATTCACTGACAAATCAACTTTAAGTAGTTTATCTCATTTCCCCAAAAATATCTTATATAAATTTTAAAATCAACAAAACATGTGGGTCATCCATGTTTTTATCGGAAATGTGTTTGTCCGGTAAATCCGCCCATGCGCAGTAAATATGTATGGAGGGTCAGTTTATCACAAATTTATGAAAGGAAAAGGTGATATATTTTTTAATAGACCACTTATAAAGGGATTCCAGATAATCCAAAAAAAATTTCAAGTTAGAACTGAGTTTTGTAAGCAATAATATGATTATTGTTAGCTTTAGGAACTGTATTATATATATCACTAGATATTTTCGTAATAAAGGATTTTTCTTTAAAATTTGACATGCAGTGGTGATTAGTACAGTTTCTATGAACAAAATAGCAGACAAAATATTCACGGAAGTGACAATTACAGAAGTAAATGGGAGTGGGCGGGTTTACCGGACAGGCGGAATTACCGGACACTATGTATGTTGAATGAATTTAAATTTTTCAGCAACTTTTTCTCAAGTACTACTGAACAGAATGACTTCATTTTTTGTCTTCAGCTTGGCAGGGATCGCGTTTGTGATCTATCTGTCAGACACCTACTTCCTGTTTTCTGATTCTTTGAATTACGAGTGGGGTAATGCTTAGCACAACAACCTATGCATTCTTGTTTAAATTAATTGGGGTTATTTTGTGTTGTTAGATTGCTGTCCCTTTGAAATTTACCTCACATCTCATCTTATTTATACCATGACAAATTAAAGAATCATTAATATATATAATTACCTGCTTTATGTTTCAGTTGTGTTACATCATGTTAGCAGTAACCATTTGTATAAGGGTGGATGTCTACAGTGTCATCTATGCCGTCATTCTGGGGATACTTCTGGTCCTCAGTAGGAGAGGGAATGCTTTGATATGGCCATTGATTACCATCATTCTAGCTGTTATGTTACCTGTGGAGTTCCTCATTTGTCTGGGGCTACCTAAAGGATTGTGTATTGGTATGAAAATACTTATATTAATTTCAGCATATATGTTCATTAATTATAAAAGTATAACTTGTGGAATAAAACATGCTCAAAGTGACTCTGATTAAAAATGTTAGTTGTGATTTAAATAAAAAAGTTTCAGTAATGACAATATATTTTATGCATTTAAGAGTGAAGGTTAGATGTTATCTATGAAGCTGTGTAAATGTCTGTCATGTAAGAATCTATGAAAGATGTGAAAGTGAAGCAATATCATTAATACGCTATGATTGTAGATGAATGCAAAATAATTTGCATGGTGCAGAGTTCCTCGTATATAATATACAAAAAATAGTTTTTAAATGAATTTAACCAAGTATGCTTTGGGTTAACAAAAAGAAAATGTTTAGATACTAAAGGGTGCAATAAGAATATTGAAAGTAAAAATATAAATGAACATCACAATAACCAGTTGCAACAAAGCAATCAGTGATCCATGAAAATATTGCATGAAAAACTTCTTGATTTAGGTTCAAACAAAGTTACAAAACCTTGTAGCTATAGTGTTTTGTTTCCTGCATGACTAATTACATACTCCTGGAAGTCTGTATACATTACATTTCTGTTTCAGAATATCCTTGGTCTTACATTGAGATCTTTGAGAGAAACTTAGAGAAATGGCTGTATCTGCCTGACTATAACTTCCCACCAAGAGCTATCAAACTTATCGGTAAGTACAATCTCTTAACTGTCTAAAGGTGTAATACCGCTGAATTATAGTTCGTCAAATCAGGTTTCATACGAAAAAGGCTCGAAAAGAAATATTCCCTTGAATTTGACATTTGTAGGAAATTAACTATGCATTTGATTGCAGAAAAAAAATTGTAAACCATAAACATATATCTTGTTTCAAAGCACCATTTTTTATGCCCCCGCCGTAGCGGTGGGGGCATTAAGTTTTACCCTTGTCCGTCTGTACGTACGTATGTCCCAAAATTGGTTTCCGTTCTCTAACTTGAGTTTGCCTCAACCAAATGTTATGAAACTTATACACAATGCTTATTACCACAAAACACAGATCAAGTTTGAATTTTGGTGGCTTCACTTTTACTGTTCTAGAGTTATGCCCCTTTATAAATGGAAAAATTGCAAATATTTTATTTGCTTCTAAATATCAATTTATTTTTAAAATTGGAGTTATCTTCCTTTGTCCATGATTATAGTTGAATCAACTACAATCAATGCTTTATACAATGCAATGTTTAATTTTGACTTCCACTGATAAAACACAGATCAAGTTGAATTTGGGTAGTGTCACTTTAACCATTATTGAGTTATGCCCCTTTATAAATCGAAAGATTGCAAAATTTTTAGTTTCCATTCTGTAACTTAAGGTGCCCCAACCAAACATTATGAAACCTATACACAATATTCATTACCACAAAACTAAGATCAAATACAAATTTATTGTTTCCGTTTTCTAACTTTAGTACCTCAACCAAATGATATGAAACTTATACACAATGCTTATTACTACATAATACAGATTAAGTACGAAATTTGGTGGCAACACTTTTGCCATTCTTGAGTTGTGTCCCTTTATAAACATAAAAATTGCTGAATTTTTCATTTCTGTTCTCTAACTTTAGTTTGTCTCAACCAAATGTTATAAAACTTATACACAACCGTTTTAGAGTTATGCGTGTTTACAAATAGAAAAAAACTGCTGAATTTTAAGTTTCTGTTCTCTACCTAAGTTAGCCTCAACCAAATGTTATGAGACTTACACACAATGCTTATTACCACAAAACTCAGATCAAGTTCAAATTTGGGTAGCGTTACTTTTACCGTTCTTCAGTTATGTCCCTTTATAACTATATGATATGCAAGCGGGGGCATCATCTGTGTCCACATGTGGATGCTATCCACATTTAATTTTTTTTTGGTGTTCCTGTTAAATATTTTGGGAACTTGAGATGACATGGTTACTAAAGCTTGTAAACAGAAAAGAAAGGGGTGAAAATTTGATTGGTTTACTTCCGGTGATGGTTAATATCTTATATGCAATGAAATGTCCTTTGAAATTTTCACTGTAGTAATGGGCAGGATAAAACTTTACTCATGCCAAGTATTTCTCTATTTGAAACAGAGATAAATTCTGCATGATTTTTTTAAAAGTCCCAATTTAACAAAGACTAATAGGGGAAAAACAAGGGTGGTATTACTCCTTTAAAAACCTATCATTTTTGATAAATCTAGATTGTCCAGATAGAGATTTTTTATTGCTCTTCTAAAACTTTCAGACTTTATAAACATCTTACTATAGTTACTATCCTACAGCTAACAGACTTCTAGGTAACAGCACAACAATTACTGCTTGAAAGATGTAGATAGGAAAGTTTCTACTGGAAGTGGAGCTGTTGAATATGCTGATAACATTAGCCCTAATCATACATTATTAACTGTCTAATTATTATACGGCCGCAAAAAAATTTTTGTGGTAGTATATTGGTATGACGTTGGCGTCGTCGTTGTCCGAAGACACATTAGTTTTCGCACTCTAACTTTAGTTTATAAGGTTCAATACCACAAAAGGAAGGTGGGGATTGATTTTGGGGGTTATGGTACCCACAGTTAAGGAATTAGGGGCCAAAAAGGGGCCAAAAATAAGCATTTTTGTAACTTCCAGACATAACTTGTGTGTAAGTGTATGGATCTCTCTGACATTGTACCACAAGGTTCCATATCATAAAGGGAATGCTGGGTTTGAGTTTGGGGGTAATTGCCCTAAACATTTAGGAATTTGGGGCCAAAAAGGGGCCAAAAAACAAGCATTTTTCTAGTTTCATGACAATAACTTGTGTGTAAGTGTATGGATCTCTCTGACATTGTATCACAAGTTTACATATCACAAAGGGAATGCTGGGATTGATTTTGGGGGTAATTGCCTCCAAAATTTTAGGAATTAGGGGCCAAAAAGGGGCAAAAAACAAGCATTTTTCTAGTTTCATGACAATAACTTGTGTGTTAGTGTATGGATCTTTATGAAATTGTACTACAAGGTTCCATATCACAAAAGGAAAGCTAGAATTGAGTTTGGGGGTAATTGCCCTAAATGTTTAGGAATAAGCGGCCAAAAAGAGGTCAAAAACAAGCATTTTTCTAGTTTCCAGACAATAACTTGTGTTCAAGTGTACGGATCTCTCTGAAATTGTACTGCAAGGTACCATACCACAAAGGGAAGGCTGGGATTGATTTTGGGGGTAATTCCCTCAAAATTTTAGTAATTAGGGGCCATAAAAGGGCAAAAAAACAAGCATTTTTCTAGTTTCAGGACAATAACTTGTGTGTAAGTGTATGGATCTTTATGAAATTGTACTGTAAGGTTCCATATCACAAAGGGAAAGCTGGGTTTGAGTTTGGGGGTAACTGCCCTAAACATTTAGGAATTTGGGGCCAAAAAGGGGCCAAAAAACAAGCATTTTTCTAGTTTCCAGACAATAACTTGTGTTAAAGTGTATGGATCTCTCTGAAATTGTACTGCAAGGTACCATACCACAAAGGGAAAGCTGGGATTGAGTTTGGGGTTGATGAATCATAAGGGGGTTCAAAAAATTGGGGGGGGGGATTTTTTTTTTTCCTTTTTTTTCTTTAAAGTTTTCCATTTTAAATTGGTCATTTCTGATTTATATATAAAAGCAAATAATAATGATATGGTTTGAATAGGTAAATTAAAAATTTTCAAGTTCTTAGACCACATTCATTCTGTGTCAGAAACCTATGCTGTGTCAAATATTTAATTACAATCCAAATTCAGTGCTGTATCAAGCTTGAATGTTGTGTCCATACTTGCCCCAACTGTTCAGGGTTCAACCTCTGCGATCGTATCAAGCTGCGCCCCAGCGGAGCATTTTATCTACAGATACATTAATGTACCCAGTGGTCTTTTAAATTTGTATTGATTTTTTTTTTTTTTTACATTCTCAGGCAAATTATGACTGCATTTGTTAGATTTCTTTGCCAGTCATTTTCTTTAATTTTTGAAATTACCAAGCATTTAGTTCAGTCTTTAACGCACAGATGTAATATAATCAAATTTCAATAGAGAATTGAAACTGGTGCTAGGGCTGTAATGAGCTTTGCTGTGAAATGAAGGCCTAATAATGATTTTGAAATGATAAACGGCAATAAGTGTTGTTCCTATGTTTAGAGTGTTGTTGAGTGCCTATATGGATTCTTGCATATTTAACCGGCTTTTCGAAAGAAAAATCGGTTATTGATTTTGGGATGTACGGCGGGCGGCTGCCAAACAGTGTCTGTTCATTAACATGAAAACACTTTGACGAAATTTTTTTTAAATTTAGATATGTTGTTTCCTGTGACTAAATGAAGGTCAAGTACAATTTTCACGATTTTAGCTTTTCTCGTTGTTGAGTTATAGCCCTTTCCCAAGAACTCAATTTTTGATGAAATTTTTATTAATTACTTCATTCTGTTCAAAGGGAAATATCTCAGTTTTTAAAAGATTTTTAAAAGACATGGTATGAATGATAAATGACATTTTGGATTATTTTTTTTCTTTTCTTTGGTAAATTGTTTGAAGAATTTTGTGGTAGGTTTGTTTGTTATTCTGTATAAACTAATTTTCTGAATGCTATATATAAAAAAAATTTTGATGAAGTGAACTCCTTTAATTAGATAATAATCTATTTTTATTGAAGGATATATTTCATTACATTACGTTGTGTAGATAAAGTTGTTGACATTGATAGATAATTTGCAAATTTATATTAGTTTGTGACAAATGAAAGAACAAATATTTGGATCAGTTTGAGTTATTTCCCTTTGAACAGAAAATTATATGGATAAAATTAAACTGTGTTTCATTTCAACATAGATTAAATATATATATAGGATTCTTTCAAATGCTGAATCTAAACCTGTATTTAAATATTAGATTTTTGGGCCCAGTTTTCAAGTTGGTCCAAAATTAAACTTTGTTTGATTCAACAAAAATTGAATTTATGGGGTTCTTTGAAATGCTGAATCTAACGATGTATTTAGAGATTTTGGATTGTGGGCTCCTTTATTAAATTGGTTCACATTGATGTCCAAAGGGTCCCAAATTAAACTTTTATTTGATTTCATCAAAAAATGAATTCTTGGGGTTCTTTGATATGTTGATTCTAACAATGAACTTAGATTTTGGATATTGGACCACAGTAGGTAAATGTCCAATTTCAAATTTTTCAGTTCTTTGACTACATTCATTTTGTGTCACAAACCTATGCTGTATCAAATATTCAATCACAATCCAATTTCAGAGCTGTTTTAAGCTTAAATGTAGTGTCCATACTTGCTCAACTGTTCAGGGTTCGACCTCTGCAGGAAATCCAGTTTGCTGTCACTCTGACAGCCTCTTCTTACATATTTAATTAATTACACATAATTATGATTTGAAAAAATTGAGTAATTAAGGTGGTACCCAACACCTTGACTAATATTAATTTGGCTCGTTTAATTTTCATAAAATTTTGACAAAATGTTTACTTTGACCCTTTGACAAAAATATAAAAATTTCAAAAATTTGAACCAACCACTTTATCAGAAAAATTTCATTGGTTATATAGCAGTTTGACAAACACTAATTTTGATCATTGAGAAGCTTAATATTTCCTTAACAATACAACATAATTAAAACGTTTAGCTGATTTTTACAGAGTTATCTCCCTGTAGTGTTAGGTACCACCTTAACTGAATATATTTTAATTTTTCAGCTGATACAATTCAACTGTTGTTGATTTGTCTACAGTGGCAAGTATTCAGACGTGAATCAAGTGAAGGAGATTTACACCCAGGAGGTTCCAATAAGGATATCCTAGAAGAAGTTGAGGCCAGTACTCCAATACTAGTGCCTGACTTTACCGGCCATGCCAAGTAAGAACAGTCTGCTTATCAGTTGTCATTTCTTGTCAGAAAGTTACAGTTAAAGTTTAGGAGCATATATTCATGCTGAAAGAAATGGTTTTCGGATATTGACCTGAGTATCTCTAAAACATAGATGGAAGCAATATTATTGGACACTTGCTCCACAGACATGTATTTAAACTATAATATAAAAATGTGTAGAGGACCACCAAAAAAACATTTGCATCTTTTTGCTGCAGATAAACTTGTCTTTGAAATTCAAATTTTTGTATCAACATATTTATATTTTTTGATACATGTATATAATTGTTTCTCTAATTCTTCGTCAATTTATCCCTTTCTGCAACCATTGTATAAAAAAAATTTAATCAACGTGTGGTTCGTTTGATCTCAGTTCTTCATTGGTTAAAATCCGATTATGACGTCAAATTTTCTTGTTTTCCTCTGAATTTCCTATTGTGACGGCATGAAAAAAGGCGACCATGCCTGATGACGTCACATAGAAAGAACACATCTTTTTGCAGATCATTCAAAAAGAAGGAATAAGTTTGCCTGCATATTGTTTGCAAATCATTAGAGAAACAGATTCCACCACCAAATCTCGTGTGATACGATATTTATCCACTCTCGACAGTTAAATTTTAAATATTTAAAACGCTCGGCGAGCCTCGCGTTTTAAATTTGAAAATTTAACTGTCTCAAGTGGATAAATATCGTATCACACTCGATGCAGTGGTAGAATCTATATATAACAGTTTTGCAGTAAAAAAATAATGTATTTTCAGGTCATATCTTGATGTGTTGAAAATAGGATTCTTCACCTATATGTACTGGGTAACATTGTTTATTATGTTTATTACTGGTGCTACAAGGATAAACCTGTTCAGTATGGGTTATGTGATAGCTGTGTTTGTGTTTATGTGGTATGGACAGGAGTTCTTACTTCTACCTCTGAGAATTATCAGAAGAAGGTAAGGATATTTTTTTTCTGAGAAAGGCTATGTAGTATTAGTGTAATAGAAAAACAAAGGATATGGGGTATCCATCCATGACACAAAAAGCAAAGAAACAGTGTTTTTATTGCTGTTCATCAAGTCACAATGAGGCCTTCAACACGAAGGTATGTTTGAGTTAATGTGTTAACTTACTTCAACATTTTAAAATTGTAAGAACTAATGTTTAAAATGAGTAATTGATTGTTGCTTGCTTAAAGTCAAGTGGCAAATATTTCATGCATATTCAGGATGAGGAATGTATTAAGAAGATATTTCTGTTGCCAAGTGGTCAAGACAAATCCATATTTTTAGCTGAGTTTAGTCAAACATTTTGGTTTCTGGACAAAATCTTTTGAGCCATAAAAAATTTCCTACCAAACTTGATGAAGAAGGCTGCTACTATTTTGTGGTCACTAGATCAAAGGTCAAGGAAACAGCAGTTATTGATACACTGAAATATGGATACAACTTTGGTTAAAGATGATATCTTTGACCAAATTTTGTTTGACAATTTTTCATTCAATGAAGAAAAGACTTCTGTTGATTTCGAGATTACTAAGTTTGAGGGCAAGGTCACAGCACCAATTTATAGACTGAAATTGGACCATACATGTAGGTGAAAACTTCTCCAAACTTAAAATACTATTTGGAAAGAAAAAGACCTCTGTTGATTTTCATGTCAGTAGATCAAAGATCAAGGTCACTGTGCCTATGAATAGACTGGAATTATACACTTTTCATCACTAAAAAGAACCCAATTAAAAAGAAAAATTCTCAGATGACAGTGACCATTATAGGAATTTCAACTACCAAAGTAAGATCCTAACTTTGTATTGTATAAAATCTGATTGCTAAACATTTGATGAATTTACTTCCAGGTGGAACATGCTGATTGGTTACACATTCTTTGTACTGTTTATGAAAGCATATTACATTTTACTTGCTACATTTGATGAATTTTACTTCCAGGTGGAACATGCTGATTGGTTACACGTTTTTTGTACTGTTTATGAAAGCAGTGTTACAGCTTCTGGGTTGTGTGTATATAGACAAGCTATATACAGACCAATGTTGGCTGATACAGCTCTTAGGCCTGACTTGCCTAAATCCATCACACATCTTTAATACAGGTTAGTATTGACTGAGTACAGCTCTTAGACCTGACTTGTCTAAATCCACCACACATATTTAATACAGGTTAGTATTGACTGAGTACAGCTTTTATGCCTGACTTGTTTAAATCTATCACCCATATTTAATACAGGTTAGTCTTGACTTGGTATAAAAGTTCTCTGTGAAAAGGAAAGATCATCTGCCGTAATCTGTAAAAACACAATTGTATATTATATAGATTAAAGATAATTCTAAAATGAGAATGTTTTTTGGATGAAATATATTTTTAAGTTTTAACAATAATATGGGGCATATGCACAGCTTTTTCTCAATAAAGGTGCAGTTTGGGGAACATCTGTTGTCAGTGTCAATTTTTTACTTGTTTATTCAATGCAAGTCATGACCTCAAATTTGACTCAAGAGGTTGACAGGTTAGGTATGAATTTGTTTTTAATTAATTATTTATGTTTGATATTTTAGGTGATTGTAAGGTTGAAGAAGATGACACTGGGCTAGCTTGGGATGTAATTTGTTTCACATTCCTTCTGCTACAAATGAGGATATATAACAGTCATTATTTCAGACATGTTGTAGTTATGAATCAGGCCCAACACAATCTTGCTTCTAGGTAAGAATTAGCAAAGGAAAATTGTAAGATTTGATTTGATTTAAGCATGATGTCATTTGTAGGCCAAATGCTCTTACGCAACACATACAAAATGTGTTTTGTCAACAAAAACATTTTTTGGGATAAATTTTGTTCGTCAAGTTAACAAACTTTAATTTTAAAGTGTGATTTATTATAATTATTTTTTCATTATGTAATAATAAAAGCTGTGTTTACAAATTTTGATGCAAATTTCTTTTCACTGTTTTTCTTCTGCTTTCATAATTATATGTATGAAATTAATAAACAGGAGATTTGAATCAATAAGACAGCAATCCAACACACCTATTAAAATCAAATGATGTCATGTATTTTATCATGATGATTTAATTTGCTTTCAATTTTTATTTTTTTGAAAACCTCATTTTTATAAAGTTTGAAAACAGTTTCTTGTCATGTTTACCTAAGACACATATATATATATATATATTTATATGTAAGACAGATCTATTAGAATTACTTTACACCAATACATTTTACTTCATTAGAGGAGCAGAACTGATTAACCAAACATTGATAGAGAGTGTTCTAAAACAAAAAGAAGAGGAACGTCAAGTGTTAGACAACATTAAGAAAAAAATGGATGCCATCAAAGAAAAACAGAAACATGTCAAGAAAGACTTTGTTGTGCCTGATGAACATTTTCAGAGTAAGTGTACAAAATATATTTTTCTTTGGTAAAAAATATTATCTGAAATATCATACCACTTCAGAATCATAGGGAGAAGTGACTTCTATTTTTTAAACTGATAAGAAGAAGTGTTGAGACTTGAAAGAGAAGTGCTAGTTCGCTTGTGGGGCGGCAATATTTGCTATGTTTTGGTTTTTATACGACCGCAAAAATTGAAATTTTTTGGTCGTATATTGGTATGACGTTGGCGTCGTCGTCGTCGTCGTCCGAAGACACATTGGTTTTCGCACTCTAACTTTAGTTTAACTGAATGGATCTCCATGAAATTTTACCATAAGGTTCAATACCACGAAAGGAAGGTTGGGATTCATTTTGGTGGTTATAGTACCAACAGTTAAGGAATTAGGGGCCAAAAAGGGGCCAAAAATAAGCATTTTTGTAACTTCCAGACAATAACTTGTGTGTAAGTGTATGGATCTCTCTGACATTGTACCACAAGGTTCCATATCACAAAGGGAAGGCTGTAATTGATTTTGGGGGTAATTGCCTCAAAATTTTAGGAATTAGGGGCCAAAAAAAGGGGCAAAAAACAAGCATTTTTCTAGTTTCATGACAATAACTTGTGTGTAAGTGTTTGGATATTTTCTGAAATTGTACTACAAGGTTCCATATCACAAAGGGAAAGCTGGAATTGAGTTTGGGGGTAATTGCCCGAAACGTTTAGGAATTGGGGGCCAAAAAGGGGCCAAAAATAAGCATTTTTCTAGTTTCCAGACAATAACTTGTGTTCAAGTGTATGGATCTCTCTGAAATTGTACTGCAAGGTACCATACTACAAAGAAAAGGCTGGGATTGAGTTTGGGGGTGATGAATCATAAGGGGGTTCAAAAAATTTGGGGGGGAGATTTTTTTTTTTTTCTTTTTTTTTCTTTTTTTCCTTTTTTTATACGACCGCAAAAAAATTTTTGTGGTCGTATATTGGTATGACGTTGGCGTCGTCGTCGTCGTCTTCGTCGTCGTCCGAAGACACATTGGTTTTCGCACTCTAACTTTAGTTTAAGTGAATGGATCTCTATGAAATTTTACCACAAGTTTCAATACCACAAAAGGAAGGTTGGGATTGATTTTGGGGGTTATGGTACCAATCGTAAAGGAATTAGGGGCCAAAAAGGGGCCAAAAATAAGCATTTTTGTAACTTCCAGACATAACTTGTGTGTTAGTGTATGGATCTCTCTGACATTGTACCACAAGGTTCCATATCACAAAAGGAATGCTGGGATTGATTTTGGGGGTAATTGCCTCAAAATTTTAGGAATTAGGGGCCAAAAAAGGGGCAAAAAACAAGCATTTTTCTAGTTTCATGACAATAACTTGTGTGTAAGTGTATGGATCTTTCTGAAATTGTACTACAAGGTTCCATATCACAATGGGAAAGCTGGAATTGAGTTTGGGGGTATTTGCCGAAATGTTTAGGAATTGGGGGCCAAAAATAAGCATTTTTCTAGTGTCCAGACAATAACTTGTGTTCAAGTGTATGGATCTCTCTGAAATTGTACTGCAAGGTACCATACCTCAAAGGGAAGGCTGGGATTGATGATGGGGGTAATTGCCTCAATATTTTAGGAATTAAGGGCCAAAAAGGGTAAAAAAACAAGCATTTTTCTAGTTTCAGGACAATAATTTGTGTGTAAGTGTATGGATCTTTCTGAAATTGTACTACAAGGTTCCATATCACAAAGGAAAAGCTGGGTTTGAGTTTGGGGGTAATTGCCCTAAACGTTAAGGAATTGGGGCCAAAAAGGGGCCAAAAAAACATATTTTTAGCTCACCTGGCCCGAAGGGCCAAGTGAGCTTTTCTCATCACTTGGCGTCCGTCGTCCGGCGTCGGCGTAAACTTTTTACATTTTGAACTTCTTCTAGAGAACCACTGAATGGAATGAAACCAAATATGGCATGAATGTTCCTTATGAGGTGCTGACCAAGTGTTGTTACTTTGTAGCCGATCCATCATCCAAGATGGCCGCCAGCGGGGGACTTAGTTTAACATAGGACCCTATGGGAAATGCATACAAATGACTTCTTTTAGAGAACCACTGAATGGAATGAAACCAAACATGGCATGAATGTTCCTTATGAGGTGCTGACCAAGTGTTGTTACTTTGTAGCCAATCCATCATCCAAGATGGCCGCCAGCGGGGGACTTAGTTTAACATAGGACCCTATGGGAAATGCATACAAATGACTTCTTTTAGAGAACCACTGAATGGAATAAAACCAAACATGGCATGAATGTTCCTTATGAGGTGCTGACCAAGTGTTGTTACTTTGTAGCCGATCCATCATCCAAGATGGCCGCCAGCGGGGGACTTAGTTTAACATAGGACCCTATGGGAAATGCATACAAATGTCTTCTTTTAGAGAACCACTGAATGGAATGAAACCAAACATGGCATGAATGTTCCTTATGATGTGCTTACCAAGTGTTGTTACTTTGCAGTCGATCCATCATCCAAGATGGCCGCCAGCGGGGGACTTAGTTTAACATAGGACCCTATGGGAAATACATACAAATGTTTTCTTTTAGAGAACCACTGAATGGAATGAAACCAAACATGGCATGAATGTTCCTTATGAGGTGCTGACCAAGTGTTGTTACTTTGCAGTCGGTCCATCATCCAAGATGGCCGACAGCAGGGGATTTAGTTTAACAAAGGACCTATGGGAAATACATACAAATGTCTTCTTTTAGAGAACCACTGAATGGAATGAAACCAAACATGGCATGAATGTTCCTTATGAGATGCTGACCAAGTGTTGTTACTTTGTAGCCGATCCATCATCCAAGATGGCCGCCAGCGGGGGGACTTAGTTTTACATAGGACCCTTTGGGAAATACATAAAAATGTCCTCTTTTAGAGAACCAATAAATGGAATGGAACCAAACATGGCATGAATGTTCCTTATGAGATGTTGACCAAGTGTTGTTACTTTGCAGCCGATCCATCATCCAAGATGGCCGACAGCGGGGGACTTAGTTTAACATAGGACCCTATGGGAAATACATACAATTGTCTTCTTTTAGAGAACCACTGAATGGAATTGAACCAAACATGGCATGAATGTTCCTTATGAGTTGCTGACCAAGTGTTGTTACTTTGCAGTCGATCCATCATCCAAGATGGCCGCTAGGGGGGGGGGGGGGGGGGGCTTAGTTTAACATAGGACCCTATGGGAAATACATACAAATGTCTTCTTTTAGAGTACCACTGAATGGAATGAAACCAAACATGGCATGAATGTTCCTTATGAAGTGCTGACCAAGTGTTGCTACTTTGTTGCCGATTTACTGTTCAAGATGGCCACCATGATATTTTATTAAATAACGGGACCAATATTAATCAAAATTTGGCCTCAATCATTATTTGGGTATCTGTTATGATTTTTATCTATCTTTACATGATTTCTAAAACCAAAGTAGAGTCAGGTGAGCGACACAGGCTCTTGAGAGCCTCTAGTTCTAGTTTCCAGACAATAACTTGTGTTCAAGTGTATGGATCTCTCTGAAATTGTACTGCAAGGTACCATACCACAAAGGGAAGGCTGGGATTGAGTTTGGGGGTGATGAATCATAAGGGGGTTCAAAAAATTTGGGGGGGGGGGGTTTCCTTTTTTTTCTTTTTTTCCTTTTTTTTTTCTTTTAAAATTTTCCATTTTAAGTTGGTTATTTCTGATTTATATTTAAAAGCAAATAATAATGATATGGTAGGAGATACACACCAAACAGGATGTGTAAATTATTATATAATAAGTATTGTGCAATAGCAAGAAATTTTCAATTGCACAGTATTGCGCAATAGCAAGAAATCTTCAATTGCACAGTATTGTGCAATAGCAAGAAATCTTCAATTGCACAGTATTGCGCAATAGCAAGAAATATCCAGTAGCACAATATTGCGCAATAGCAAGAAATTGTCAATTGTACAGTATTGCGCAATAGCAAGAAATATTTAATTGCACAGTATTGTGCAAAAGAAGATACTTCGTATAAATTGCTTATTTCTTGACCAATTTCAATGGGGTTTTATTCTTGAATTCTTCGGGTTCTTTAATATGCTGAATCTAACTGTGTATTTAGTTTTTGGATTTTGGGTCCCGTTTTTAAATTGGTCCACATTGAGGTCCAAAGGGTCCAAAATTAAACTTTGTTTGATTTCATCAAAAATTGAATTATTGGGGTTCTTTGTTATGCCGAATCTAACCATGTAGTTAGATTCTTAATTTTTGGTTCCGTTTTCAAATTGGTCTACATTAAGGTCCAAAGGGTCCAATTTTGGAAACTTAGTTTGATTTTAACAAAAATTGAATTCTTAGGGTTCTTTGATATGCTGAATCTAAACATGTATTTAGATTTTTGATTATGGGCCCAGTTTTCAAGTTGGTCCAAATCGGGGTCCAAAATTAAACTTTGTTTGATTTCAACAAAAATTGAATACATGGGTTTCTTTGATATGCTGAATCTAACCATGTATTTAGATTTTTGATTTTTGGGCCCCGTTATCAAATTTGTCCACATTGCGGTCAAAAGGGTCCAAAATTAAACTTTGTTTGATTTCATCAAAAATTGAATTCTAGGGGTTCTTTGATATGCTGAATCTAACCATGTATTTAGATTTTGGATATTGGACCATAATAGGTGAATGTCCAATTTAAAATTTTTAAGTTCTTAGACCACATTCATTCTGTGTCAGAAACCTATGCTGTGTCAAATATTTAATCACAATCAAAATGCAAAGCTGTATCAAGCTTGAATGTTGTGTCCATACTTGCCCCAACTGTTCAGGGTTCGACCTCTGCGGTCGTATCAAGCTGCGCCCTGCGGAGCATTTTATTTTCTTTTAAAATTTTCCATTTTAAGTTGGTTATTTCTGATTATTTATATTTAAAAGCAAATAATAATGATATGGTAGGAGATACACACCAAACAGGATGTGTAAATTATTATATAATAAGTATTGTGCAATAGCAAGAAATTTTCAATTGCACAGTATTGCACAATAGCAAGAAATCTTCAATTGCACAGAATTGCGCAATAGCAAGAAATCTTCAATTGCACAGTATTGCGCAATAGCAAGAAATATCCAATAGCACAATATTGCGCAATAGCAAGAAATTGTCAATTGTACAGTATTGCGCAATAGCAAGATATATTCAATTGCACAGTATTGTGCAAAAGAAGATACTTCCTATAAATTGCTTATTTCTTGATCAATTTCAATGGGGTTTTATTCTTGAATTCTTGGGGTTCTTTAATATGCTGAATCTAACCGTGTATTAAGTTTTTGGATTTTGGGCCCCATTTTTAAATTGGTCCACATTGAGGTCCAAAGGACCAAAATTTAACTTTGTTTGATTTCATCAAAAATTGAATTATTGGGGTTCTTTGATATGCCGAATCTAACCGTGTATTTAGATTCTTAATTTTTGGTTCCGTTTTCAAATTGGCCTACATAAACGTCCAAAGGGTCCAAAATTAAACTTAGTTTGATTTTAACAAAAATTGAATTTTTAGGGTTCTTTGATATGCTGAATCTAAACATGTATTTAGATTTTTGATTATGGGCCCAGTTTTCAAGTTGGTCCAAATCGGGGTCCAAAATTAAACTTTGTTTGATTTCAACAAAAATTGAATATATGGGGTTCTTTGATATGCTGAATCTAACAATGTATTTAGATTTTTGATTTTTGGGCCCCGTTATCAACTTTGTCCACATTGAGATCAAAAGGGTCCAAAATTAAACTTTGTTTGATTTCATCAAAAATTGAATTCTTGGGGTTCTTTGATATGCTGAATCTAACCATGTATTTAGATTTTGGATATTGGACCATAATAGGTGAATGTCCAATTTAAAATTTTTAAGTTCTTAGACCACATTCATTCTGTGTCAGAAACCTATGCTGTGTCAAATATTTAATCACAATCCAAATTCAGAGCTGTATCAAGCTTGAATGTTGTGTCCATACTTGCCCCAACTGTTCAGGGTTCGACCTCTGCGGTCGTATCAAGCTGCGCCCTGCGGAGCATTTTATTACTATGATAATGGGCCATATGTATCCTATTTATTGAATTTTGTTCAATTGATACTGAGTATAGATTTTAAATAACAGTTCGTTCAGTTTATGGTTTGAATAATCACTGATTTATAGTAACACAATTATATTTTTCCTTTTTAAGAAACTACCAACTAAATATCTAGCACTAAAAAGAACTTTTTTTTTTTCAAAAAGGAAAAAAGGTATCATATATCATTTAAAATTCAATTAAATAACTAATCTGCTTATCATGTTTATGAAATTCATTGTTTCTCATTAGAAAGATATATAAATTTTTCAGAATTAAGCAACTTTAATAAATAAATTGAAACAATGAATTTACATGGAAATATATACATTTAGCAAGGAGATAAGTAAGTAAATTGTATTTAAAGTCGGCATATATGTACACAATAACAGAGAAAACATGACACCTGCTGTTCGGTGTGAGCCAAGGCTCCGTGTTGAAGGCTGTACTTTGACCTGTAATGGTTTACTTTTACAAATTGTGACTTGGATGGAGAGTTGTCTCATTGGCACTCATACCACATCTTCTTATATCTATGACACCGACTATCATATAAAAATCATGCAGCTTCATGCAAATACTAATAAATAAAAATTTTAAAAAGCATGCAAATATAATGAAAGCAAATTATTTTTGATTTCTGAACCTCCGGGGCCAATGCTCATGTAGCAAACATCTCTATGTGCATTGAATGGGGGAACCAGCTATCACTGAAATCTCATAAAATACTAACAAACTAAAACGAATAAATAAATAAATTAATTAAGCACTGGCATTTAATAGCAGCTATATATAATAATGCATAATATAGCAAAAGGCCAGAAATAAAAAGGAAGACATTTAGTTATTATCATAAGAATACGGATTTTGGTCATAGCTGATCCTCTTCCAATGAATCACGCCCCTGATCTGTAGTTCGAACAAATATTTCAATGGCGGACAATGAAAAATTTACAAAAATAAACAATGTTTTACAAGCTATTTGGAAAAGAATATGATGCTTTTAATGCAATAAATGGATGAAACATTAACTAAAGACAATTTTCATCACGTTCTAATGAAGTAAAACTTTATTTTGCGGGAAATTCAGAATGTTTTGATGTACGCTCTCGAGTAACAAGTACTGGAAGTGAAAGAAAATATTTCATTTAAAGTTGTCTGATTGAAATAACATACAACCTATCTACAGTCAATGCTTTCACCTCTTTTCGAAAGAAATAAATTGTTTTTGAATTTCTTTACTTAAAAATGAAAAATTGCTTTTTCATTGACTTAGTAAAAATTGAAAATCGAAAGGGACTGAAAGCAACTATTGTGAACACCAGGGGGACTAAATATTGCTTTTGAAGGTCGGTCAAAGCTAAGTAAAGGATGGGAAAACGACTTCTTTGCCCCAGTTGCCTGCTAGCGTGAGCCCTGAAAATATTACATATTTTCTGTTTGGTTCTTACAATGCTTTTACAGAGACATTTCATGGTTTCTGTTTTATTAAAGGCATCATTTTGGCAGACATGTAGCTATATATATATATATACTGGGAGTTTTATCAAGACACCCATACATCTAGTTCATCTATTATTGCCCCAAAAAAGAAATCTTGTCTGGTTGTCTCGATACAGGTATTTTATCATCATGCAGATTATTAAGCCCTTCTTCCTTATTACTTTTAGTCCATAGATTTGGGAAGTATTTTACTACTTATGTATATATGATGTGTTTTATGATGTCAGTTTAATGAGATCAAATTGAAGTAGTACATACAAAGTATAACAGGAATTACCTAAAACTTCCCATGATTCAACAGACCATTATTACCACCAACACCTGACGAACCTGAAAATAGACTTACCAAAAAAGAAAAAAAAACAACAACAAGCAGCAATTTTTAATGTGTGATGGCAATTTCAGGCCATTTTGGAGCTAAGAACCATAATCATATAGCATGTACAGGATTTTTAAGCTCACCTGGACCAGATGATTCATTTTGGTAGCTTTCTTTTAACGTCTGAATAAAAGTTTTCAAAACATGTTTTAGCTGTTATTTGAAGACATAGATAGGCTTATCAGATTTGGTTAAAGTAGGCCTTTTTTAGGAAACATTCTGACTAAATTACATCTAGCAGTATGATTATTACATCTAGCAGTATAAGAGTCACTCAAAAGTTTTTTTGAGGCCTTGTCGGTCAAGTGATCAAAGTAGTTCATCAATTGTATCACTAGCCTGTCAGCACTAAGGTTGTGAGTTCAAACTGCACACACTATGCAGGTGTGTTTGACTACAATCTTAATTGACTATGATTGCCATTTCCCTGTGGAAGGTCAAGGTTCTCTTTAGGCACTCTCGATTCCTCCACCAATGAAAACTGACTGCCACTTTTATATTCATTAGTGTTGAAAGTGGTGTTCAACACCAACTATTAATCAATCTATGATACTTTAAGGCAAGGGTTGTGTCATTTCTACTGTGTAAGTCAAACTTTATAATATGTACAACTTTGTGATTTTATTTTATTTGTTCATATTTAATAACACTATAATCTTTTTAAAAAAAAAGGTGATTTAAAAACAGAAGTATTAATCTTTTAAATGAATAAAATAGATTCAATAATTTATTCTGCATATTGAAGACAATATGAAAATCAATATTTGAGGTCACGCCTAAGATTTTACTTTTGGCTATATGATTTCAGCAATCAGATCTGGTGATTACTATTTGTTTGATGAGGAAAGTGAATCAGAAGAGGAAACTGGAGGCAAAAAGGTCAAAGACAGTATAACTATAGGTCAAGATGAAGAAGAAGATGATACACCAAATCCGTTACAGGTAAATAATTTAAAAAAGAAAATAGAGTAAAAGTTTGAAAATGGACATATTTTTTGCTGTTTTCAACTTACTAAATAGGGGACAAATAGTTCTTTGCAACGTCTACATGTCCATCAGACAGAGTTCACCTGACCTCAACCTCATTTCATGGATCAGTTGTCAAGGTTAAAGTTATGTTTATGTAAAGATTAGGTCCGTTTCTCGGATACTATGAGCAGTAGGTCAACTATATGTGGTGTATGAAATCATTGAAAGAGGTGAATGTCAGTCTGGCAGGTTTCATCTAACCTTGACCTTATTTTCATGGTACATTGGTTAATGTTAAGTTTTTGTGTTTTGGTCTGTTTTTCAAGTACTAATTGCAATATGTCATTTATATTTGGTGTATGGAATGATTGTCAGGTGTACATGTCTGGCTGGCTGGTATCATCTGACCTTGACCTCATTTTCATGGTTCATTGGTCAATGTTAAGTTTTTGTGTTAAACTTAAGGTAGATTAACTGTATACTGCCATCTTGGATTGTAAAGTAGCAGTTCACATTAGGTGTACTACTACTAGGTTTTTTTTTTTAACGACCTTGACTACCCATGAGGGTTTTGGACGGTCAGTAATAGTTCTTTGCTTAAATCTGCAAATTTTGAGACCGATTGGCAATTAATGGGTTAGACTGTTCATTGGAACTAAGAAAAATAAGTCATTTATTGAATTATTCAGACTGATTTATCAAACATCTAACATTTGTGTTTGTTCGAATCAAATTATCAACTTAGCCATTCAAGGGAAAATAACTCAAATAGTAAAATTTTTATAAAGGAATGATAGAGAAATTTTCAAATTTTTACTTGTAGCAAGAATACAAGGTCGGTGACACTATTTTTTCTTTTTATTTTCTCAAAGCATATTTTGAAACCTATCTTCTCATGTTTTATTTTAAAATTCTATCTCATAGATTTCTTTTTACTCCCAAAAAAGTGTTTTTCCAAGATCAATCTATGCAAATTTGAGCAATTTTGCATGACCTGTAGCTTGAAAAATAGCACGGTGACCCATACTTTTTATATATTTTTGAAAAAAGCATGGAAAATCTACATTTTAGCAAAGTATAAGAAAATTCTATCTGTGGAAATATATACCAATGATCCACCTTAAAACAATGCAAGTGAATGTCAGAGGAAATTAATGTAAGGTATATTTTCCCCACAGTATGTTCATAAATAGTTGTTTGTCATGATAAAAACAACTTTTTTTTATAAAAATTGATGGAGACATTCTTACAAAAAGATGCATTGAGAAATCGAGTAAAAAGTGCTTGAGAGACATTGAAATGGACATATTTGTGTTAAAATATAGCCAAACTTTTCACGTATTATACTATGATTAGATTATGTAAAAATTCAAATGTTTAATGTGGAAAAATGGATTTTTGTTGCAGCTGATATCAACCGCAATACATTCTGGACCTGATGCAGCTATAGATCAAGCTGAAGATGCTGCAGATAAGGTCAGTTTAATGAGATGGAATTATTATCTGTTATAGCAAGCTTAGATGCATCATATGATATTTATGCCCCACAACTTAGCGGTGGGGGCAAAAAGTGTTACAGATGTCTCTCCTGTCATTTTGAAATAAAACAATTTTCTCTTTTTTCCTGTATCAGTGACATATTAATCTGATTTTGGTACAATATTGTATAATGATATCTTATGGATCAAGTTTGCATTTAGTTCTGTCTGGCAAGCAATAAGGGCATAGGTGTTTTTCTAACATTTTTGTTTGTTTTGGAGAAAAGTGGAAAGTGGATGTAAGGAAGGATATAATAAGTTGAGAGGAAGATTCTAGCAATTGGGGATGAAAATGAAAATAAATTTACCGAAATTCCTTCGTTTCAAGTCACCTTCCATCAATAAAGTGCCTTGAAAGACAGTATTTCTCCTTATTTTTTATACTGATGAATGCTATAACACAAAACCTCTCTTTATGTACTACTTTTGTAAAATCAATTGTCTGAGAACTAGTACAAAAATAAGGAGACGAGGTATGATTGCCAATGAGACAACTATCCACCAAAGTTCAAATAAAGTAGGCATTTTTAGATGGCCTTAGTTAAAAGAAAGTAGTAATAGATTTGACTGTATGTAATAACTAACTTGACTTTTGATATTTTATCAATATTTCATCAGAAACAATAGTAAATGTACATGGATTAGTGTATACTTTTGTTAGTAATTTTTATTTAAACTTCAATTTAGGACAAAGATAAAGAGACCAAGGATAAGGAGCAAGGGGTTGAAGATGAAGAAGAAGGTTTGTAATGTTGGGAGTTTTGCAAGTGCAATGATCTGGTGGGAAATTTATAAATTTTATGGGTCTGAAGTGTTTTTCTGGATTTACTTTCATCAGCAATGCTCAGAGCCAAGGGTCTTAAGTACAGAAACAGGTGAAAAGAAGGTGTTTCTTCGGAAATTCCATCGTTAGGAGAGCCATAAAATCTGTGTAAACATTTTCTGTTTAATTAATGAGAAATGTATTATGATGAGGCCACTTTTTATGGTAAAATTAGTATTCTTGCAAAGTATATTAAATCTATTCAATTAAATACTTCCGAGGTCTCTCAGGTGGCACCAATAATAATATATTTGAATTTACCTTGCATTTATATAAGGAAAAACGGACATAAGTTTGGCTTAATTTTATGTTTTCCAATTGATAGTTAAATGGACAACAGCCTTACAAGAGAAGTTGTTTTCCCACAAGATGTCTTGTACTTAGAATTAGATGTTAGATATATTTTTGAATAAAGTCGTTGCTAAAATTTTTACAAAAAAATTATAGATAAAATCCATTTTTTGTCAAATATGTTGATTATTTCATGTTTATGACGTCAAACTGATAATGCACACAAATGGCATTTCTGTACAGAAGTGACCAGTGATCTGATCCATTATCAATAAAATTGATATAATTTTGAAAGGTTTGAAATTCTTTTATAATACTCTTTTTGCAGTCTCAGAGAGTAAGTAATGGATCTTTTGATACCTCCTTTTTAACAATGAATTTATCTTGATAAGATTTGAAGCAGTAGGTTGGATAAGAATCAATAAGCCCCTATTTCTAGCTGAAATTTTATATTAGGATGTAATGGCCAGTATCACGATGATTCATAGCTAATATAATGACTAGATAGGAATTAAGTATTTTGACTATATCAGCGATATATTAATGATGTCAAATTTCGCATAAATTTCAATATTCCACAAAATTCAAGCAAAATAGGCCATTTTCAATTGTTTCATTTGACAGTAAGCATACAAACATGTGTCAACAAAACAAGATGATTTGACATTATGTTAGCTTTATAAATGTATTTACTAACATGAATATTAAGTTTGTTAAATCCTGCTCTCTGTTTCTTAGGCCTTAATGTAGTTGAAATCCAAAGAATTTTATAAATCACTGTAATCCCTCTTTTTCACCAATTTTTGATGTAAATATCAAAGCTTTGAAAGAAAATCTTGACAAAACAATCATTCTTTTTCACTTTATCACTTATATATGTATCAGCTTGACACTCTTCACCTTTAAATAATGGATTTAATGTTGGGGGGACCATATAGGATCCTAACTACCTACTCCTTTAAATGTAATCACAACTAGTCATGCAAGCACCACAATTACTGCACATCCAAAGTTTTCTAATTCTTTTTATGCCCCTGCTGGAGCGGTTGGGGCATTAAGTTTTACCCTTCTCCGTCTGTACGTACGTACGTACGTCCCAACATTGGTTTCCGTTCTCTAACTTGAGTTTGCCTCAACCAAATGTTATGACACTTATACACAATGCTTATTACCACAAAACACAGATGCAGTTTGAATTTTTAACCGTTCTAGACTTATGCCCTTTATAAATGGAAAAATTGCTAAATTTTTAGTTTCCGTTCTCTAACTTAAGTTTGCCTCAACCAAATGTTATGAAACTTATCCACATTGCTTGTTACCACAAAACACAGGTCAAGTTTGAACTTTGGTGGCGTCACTTTAACCGTTCTAGAGTTATGCCCCTTTATAAATGGAAAAATTGCAGCATTTTTATTTTCTTCTAAATATCAAGTAATTTTTAAAATTGGAGTTGTCTTCCTTTTTCCATGACTATAGTTGAATCATCTACAGTCAATGCTTTATACAATGCAATGTTTAATTTTGACTTCCACTGATAAAACACAGATCAAGTTGAATTTGGGTAGTGTCACTTTAACCATTATTGAGTTATGCCCCTTTATAAATCGAAAGATTGCAAAATTTTTCCCTTATGGTCATTGAATCTGCTTGTCCTGAATATTGTTTCTATTGCAAAATACCAAAATTGGATCACTCCTTGGCAACATTTTGGTGGTCAAAACTTGACTACAACTTTTTGAGAACTCTGCACATCCTAGTCTTACTGCCTTGTTTGATAAGATTTAGAGTGTAATTTGTTTTGTCATCAATCGGTTATTTACAGATCAGTTTGCTACACAATTGTAATTGTAATTGTTCTATAGATAACCACTTTTTAATAGTTTTGTTGAGAATAACAATGGAAAGAGACTACCAGTACATGCTATGCAATCTGTGACATGCACTTGAATGTTCCTTTTTAGAAATTCATTTGAACCTCTTCAATCTGGAAGCACAATCTTAGTTGCCAGATGAAATTAAGAACATTTTTAGCTGAAAAACTTAAAGTGTTAACTAAAATTTGCAATTCTCTAGTTATTGGTTTAGAATTCACATATATGTTTGGTGTAATCTTAAATTGACTGATTTTATTTTAGATATCATTGACAAAACTGGAACAGTTCTGAAGTTCATACAAAAGCTATTGGAAAGTCTGTTTGATTCAATCATAGAAGTGTGTAATGGTATTTCTAAGAACTACAGAATGGTTGCTGACCAGTTGGAAGATGAGATGAACAAGGAAAGACAAGGAATAAGAGTAAGATGGGAAATTTATTTTTATCTTCTTTAAGATTTGGAGAAAGAAAGAATTTAACATTTTCTGTTTTTTACGCTTGTAACTATTTTAACAAAAAGGGTATTATATGGAAATTATATATTACAATTTATCCCTTGGAGCTTATTTAATATAGATTTAATGTTTGAACAGAAATAAAGATTAACAAATCATATTTGATCGCTTTCTCTGATAGTGTAGTTTCATTTATTGAAAAAATTGCGTAATATACAGCACTGGATATATAAGACTTGTCATAGTATTAATGTTTTGAAGAATAAAATGGGCAGTTAAGTTGCCTACCAAGTTGTTTTAATCAAATGCAAAATGTACCAGAATTTTTATCAAGTACAAGGTCATTATTAATGGAATGTTAAGTCTCGATCACTAAATTGTTTTAATTGCACATTTTGTTACAGCGATCTCTAAAGTTACATCATGAGGTAAAGTTTGCCATTTCAAATTTTGTGTTCTTTTCTAAGTTTGCTTTAATGTTTGATGTCATTGTAGTTAAAATGCCGTCTGCTCACTAAACTAATAATGATGATCACAATTTAAAAATATGGTATCTGGTTTGTTTGTCAGACTGTAGGAAGGAAGAAAGCAGAACATTTACTGAAAAAAAAAGAAAAATTTTTGGGCATTGAAATTTGCTAGTACTAGAATTATCAACATGATAGTCCATTAAAGCCATTCTCTGTGACTAAAATTCTATTTTTGTAAGAAAAAAATATAGGATGAAATTTTCTGCTTTTCTGAATTCAAATTTTTAAGTAAAGTCTCCCTTGACCTTCTCATGGAAGAAAAGAAAAGACCAATTACTATGGATTCACTATTATTTGTTGGATACCAATTTTTGTGTGTATATGTTAACCATAAATATAAATGTTCAATGAGGTACTGATTTTCTCTATGCTTATTAGCAGACTTTGGCAAAACCACAAAATCAAATATCCATGAAAATTTGGTATTCACAAAAAAAAATTAATCCACAGTAATACTCCTCTGGTGGATTAGTACCTTATTTAACCTCAAAGAAAATATTATATACCTGTAAAATGCTATTTTAGACAAAACTGATATCCTTGATAAAATGGTCATGCACAATAGGGAATAGAGGACTTTTAGAGGTGTGTCCTGTTCGTGGAAATAGAAGCAATGTCTTTTTTTTTTTGCACCATCAGTATTTTTTTATGCAAATTAACCAACAACAAGGATGTCTTATGAAAATGAATATGCCACTAACATTGTATACATAATGAAAATGAATATGTCTAGGATAGCTATACCTTGTGTAAGGGACTTGTTGTGGCTGTGGACATCAGAGGGCAGTGCATATAGAAAAACATGGAAATGACAGGCCCAGACTTGGCATTGCAAAACTTTGTTTGGAAATCATTATATATCTGTTTTCAAGTAGATAACTAATACTTGATTCAAACTACAGTTTTAGTGACTTACTCTTAACAAGCTTTATTTTACTGCTATACTGTGAACTCATTATTATTCGTGGGATATCAATTTCGTGGGTATAAGTGAACCAAGAATTTTAATGTTCAGCGAAGTACAAATTTTCTATAGGCTAATATGAAAACTTTGACAAAACCGCAAAATCAAATATACATAAAAATACATTTTTCCCTCAATCCACGAAAAATTGGTACCCATGAAAATAAATAAAACCACAGTAGGTAATTGATGAATAAAGCAATAATTATGGAGAAAAAATTCATAAGAAATGGAATGTTATATGGTTTATCTGCTTCACAATTGATCAGTGGAGGCAGAAATTTATGACCCCAAGGATAAGTTGTCAATTTCCATGTCATCGAACTGGACTGTCCTCTTAAGATCCCATGCCCCATACAAGTCCCCAAAACAGGCCATCAGACATTAGAGCAATATCAGAGTAGGTCTTGGATAACACATAAATTGTGAGTAGCTATGTGCTGTAGAAATTTATGGAATGACATGTCATGATGCATAATGAAAAGGTGAAGACGACAAAAAACTCTGCTTTTTAGCAAATCAAATTTCTTTTTTTTTTCTCTTTTTTTTTTGCTAATTTTTTCGATGTGTTTATCTTACTTGCAAAGAGAGAAGTTATTGAAATATATTTTATGATTTTACAGATGCTGTATAAATAGTATTTTTCTTGAGTATATGAATAGGGTGGGAAAAGTATATTGGTAACTATAGAAAAAGAATAAGAATTTTGTAAAATTATTGTTGGTAGGGAAATAAAAATATTGATGAAATAAGTGAGTGATTTTTGTTCAGTAGTTTGACCCCTTGAATAATACTACTTATACAGTTTCATTAAATTGAATCATCTGAAGTTACCTTTAGAAATGGCTTTAATTAATACTTTTAATGCTGATGCAATTTAGGATCTTTTGCAGCAATTCATGGCACCAAAATGGTTGTATGGCTTTCTAGTGATATTTTTTTTATGCCCCTGCCACCAAACAGCCTTAAAGTGTTACCCATGTCAATCCTGTCGTTCCTTTATTCTGTCCATTCCTGCTTCCATTGAAATCAAGCAGATTTTATTTCTTTTGTTTTCCTACAGGTATTTATCTGATTATTGGTATATAAGTGTATAAATATGACTTACCATACAAGTTTGCGATTCATTCCTGTTGACTGACCTGGAAGAATTACAGCCCATTGATTTTGAAACTTCTATGAAAATTGTCCTACCTGAGACTATTTTTGGTTATGTCTGTAGAACTAGAGCTGAGTTATTGGGTCACACTAACATTGTTTTAGTTGACCAATGCTTTTTGCGACAAGGCTGCTGGCGGGGGCATTAGAAACATATAGACACATCTAGTTCTATATCAAATTTTGCACTTTGAAATATTTGAAAACAAAACAAATGTGAAAAACTGGTTACAAGGGAGTAGGGACATTTTTTATTTCTTTAAGCTTTTTTCTTTATGTTGAACTTAACTTTAACGCTGACTTTTTGCCATAATATGTGAGTTTTTTTCATTCTTTGCTTACCGGTATACCATTTTGAATTCTATGAACACAACTGCATGTTTTAAAATATATTCAGATTGATTTATGCAAAGTAAGATTGTAATAGGTAAATGTGAAGATTTAAAGTTTGAAATGTATTCTGTATTTAAAAGTACATAACTTGATTTTTTAGAATTTGTGAAAAGTGGTAAACAATGAGTTTCTTTTGTTTTTTGACAGTCAGAACACAAAGCTTTAGATATGAAGGACCAGTCTATTGAATTAGAAGGTCCAATCGAGGGATCAGCTGAGGATGGACAACCTACGTAAGATACATGATAAGCAAAACCATTGTTATTTTTTGTTCATACACAGACTGTTGCTAATTTTATCTCCCAAGTTTTAGTATTTATTTAGTTGCGCTGGGACATTGAAATGCCTGGCATCCGTCCGGTCTTATTAGCACTCTCACATGTACAATTCTTGGCAGATTTTTATAAAACTTATATGATAGGTTTATATCAGCCATGTTTTGGGACAAGTTCGAAAATCAGTGCTGATGAACTATTTTTAAAAGAGTTATGCCCCTTGGAAACATTAATTATATGGAAAATTGCATCATTAGCGCTCTCATGTGTACAATTCTTGCCAGATTTTTATGAAACTTATATTGTAGGTTTATATCAGGTTTATATATATGTTCGAAAATCTGTGCTGATCAATTATTTTTAAAAAAAGAGTTATGACTCTCGGAAATATTAATTCTATGGAAAATTGCCTTGTGAGTGCTCTCATGTGTACAATTCTTGCCAGATTTTTATGAAATTTATGTTATAGGTTTATATCATCAATGTCTTGGATAGTTTTGAAAATCTTTGCAGATCAATTATTTTAAAAAGAGCTGAAATCACATTGAATTTGCTCTGAAGCATTCATTTCTCTTAGATATTTATAAACATCTTAAAGGAAAAAAAAAGTGTATTTTTTAATTATTGCCCTTGTACTTTGGATAGATAAAATATGTGCAATGCGGGGGACATTGGAACTCTGTTCTTTTATTAAGTAACAAATGCTACTTTGAGAGAGATTATCAGTTGTATGCTGCACAAAAAAGATATTTTAATATTTCATCAATAACTCAAAATATTTTTCCTGTAAGTGCTCAAGTGAAAATTGCCTTTTTAGAATTCTGTAGATATTATTGTAGACTTGCATGCGTTAGAATTAATCATTGGAATTTCGAGGCCTGATTCTTTGTTTATTGAAAGATGTAAGAAATCAAAGTCCATAATAAAGTATTACTTTCCATATCATAAAAGTTCTCATGAATATGCATGAAATAAATGCCTGTGGATGTTAAGCAAACAACAATTGATCAATGGTAACATTACAGCCAGTTTTAAACATGGAGAATCATGATTTTACTGTATTTTTCCCCCATGACAAAGTATTGAGGGTATATAAGAATCACTCTGTCTCATAATGTCTTCTGTTCAATAAGAGTGTTTTTTTGTTGTTGTTCGTTTCCCCTAATTTTAATGAGCACCCAACAGCAACTTTACTTACTGCTGTTTTACTATGGTAACGGTGAACAATTTTCAATTATATTTTAGAAATGCTTTCAAGGAGACAACTTCAAGTCATACAGCTAATATTATGAATACCTGAAACCATGAACGTATTTCCAAAACGTGGCTTTTTGTCCTTGCACATGTTAAATTAATTTAGGTCAGGCAAACTGTGCATAGAAATTTGAACAGGCCACACAAAGTCAGGGGGTAACAGTCCAGTAAGGAAAGTGATAATGCTACCTAATATCAGTTTGTTTTAACAGAGAATGGGTCTTATGGAAAATAAGGATCTTATACAACTTGAAAATTATTACAATGTACTATTTTCCTTTTTTCCTTTGACTGCACATACAGGAATTTGATTTTATTGTCTGATCTTTTATATTTATAGAAGTACTGATCTTGTAGAAATACAGATCTCATCTGCTGATGAAGATGTCAAGAAGATACCCAGGTAATCTAAATAATCTTTACTGTTTATACCTAACATGAGTATGACCTAGAATTAGAATTGTTGTAACTGTCATGTTTATATGATAGATAATAGTCTGACATTTAAACTTTCATTTTCAAGAGAGAATTTCAATGTTATTAGAGTTTATAATATTAATTGTTCAATATTATTACAAACTTTTGAATGAATTTTGAAAGAAACAAGATAAAAAAGTTTAACCAATAGAAAATTTATTGCAGTTTTTATAATATTTATTTATCCTAAGTCTTTCTTTCAGTCATACTATGTAATTTGAATTTCATCATTTCCTTGTAATTTCAGTGATGATTCTCTGGATGGAAAGAAACAGGATAAGTTTGAACAGAGTAAATCCAAGGTTTACCTCCTCCTGGAAGCTTTGTATTACCTCCTCATCTCACGAACAGAACTTATCTGTTATTTCCTGATGATACTGGACCAGATTGTCTATGCCAGCTTGTTGTCTTTGCCACTTCCATTGATGGTCTTCCTCTGGGGCATGCTGTCAGTGCCACGCCCATCGAAGAGCTTTTGGATTACTGCAATAACTTACACAGAGGTATTGTTATGTTCAGGAAAAATTACACTAAAATCAAAGAAATATGATTCGTTTTGTTGTTTACTGCCTTAAAAAAAGGGGGGAATTTTACATTAAGTGCTAACACCCGTATTTGCTGTATTTTTAAGAAAAATCCTACATTGACATTGGAAAAATTTTCACACCCATTCAACTATTTAGTTAAAACTGTTTATTTCTTTCATTCACTTTTGCTTGTATTAATATCGTAGATGTTAGATATGAAAAAAGATGAATAATTTAGTAATGAAAACTGCTGGCAATTTATCAAATAGTGATTCCCATGTTTGCTGATAAGAGCTAACTTATAACTAAGACTGCAATTAGTTTTTTAATAACATCTAGATATTTTTAGTGAACATTTGGTCTAATATCATGAATATAATAGCAGTGGGGATACATTTTCAACAACGCTGATGCGGCATAGATCAAACATCAATCAATCATTTTTAACAAACAACCATATTATTTCAGGCTATAATTGTGGTGAAGTATCTGTTCCAATTTGGTTTCTGGCCTTGGAACAAAGACCAGACCAATTTAGAACCATTTTATCCACCGAGGATTATTGGAATAGAGCAGATTGATGGATACGCTACTGTGGATCTTATACTGCTGTTAGCCTTGTTTATACATAGATCTATACTCAAGGTATGCATTTCAAGTAGCCATTATTTTATATCCTTCTTTTGCAGGGAGTAAGTTGAGGCAGTAACTTTTTCCATTTGTTTGTTTTTTTATGCCACACCTAGGGGCATTACAATTTTTGGTCTGTGCGTCCATTTGTTCGTCTGTCCATCTGTCCCGCTTCAGGTTAAAGTTTTTGGTCAAGGTAGTTTTTGATGAAGTTGAAGTCCAATCAACTTGAAACTTAGTACACATGTTCCCTTTGATATGATCTTTCTAATTTTAATGTCAAATTAGAGTTTTGACCCCAATTTCACGGTCCACTGAACATAGAAAATGATAATGTGAGTTGGGCATCCGTGTACTATTGTCACATTCTTGTTTTGCATGTTCTTTCATCAAACATCTCGATGAATTGATTTCAGAAGAACTTTCAAAGTCTTGATAGCATTACATTTTATTTATTTTCTTGCTGAAAGGGGTTTCATATGCACCCCTAGAATTTTTGGGTATTATGTTTTCTTGTATGTGTCCATCCATAAGTCCATCCTGTACCAGGGTTCAAGCTTTTGGTTAAGGTAGTATTAAATGAAATTGTGGTCAAATCAACTTGAAACTGTGTACCCATGTTCATTATGACATGAACTTTTTAAATTAAGTACAGTTATGATCCTGCTTTCATGGTTCACTGAACATAGGACATATACTGTAAGTGGGGCATGGTGTCCTATGGACACATATTCTTATTTTACCAATGTGTAAGAGAGGCAAAAGATACCAATGGGACATTCAAACTCATAAGTCGCAAACAAACTGTCAACGCCATGGCAAATAATGAATAACGACCAAAAGACAAACAACATTATACAAAACACAACATAGAAAATTTGAAGACTGAGCAACACGAACCCCACCAAAAACTCAGTGTCATCTCAGATGGACAGTGGATTTGACCATTTGATCAGTTATGATATATTGAAGGTATGGTTGGCGAAGCTGTATACAGATCTAAGAGGTATTGGGAAGCAATAATTAATGTCTAATGTTTTCCTTCACAATTCTTGATTTAATACAGAGATATATTAGTAGAGAATTGATATGTAGGAAAGATGTTCAAATTGTTTGAGGAGATTGTAATGTCTTACAGAATAATAACTACCATACTAATTATTAAGTACATTGTTTTCAGAGCAATTATAGGAGTGGAAAACTTAAGATATATATTTAGTTAGGCCTTTTCAAAAAGGTGAACAACTATAATACTGTACTACTAAAATCAGGCAATTGGTTTATATATGATTTCTGGTAGACAAAATCTTAATTTTACATTTTCCACCCTATTAACAGAGATATGGCTTATGGAAGGATGCAGAGGAGATAAATTCTGACTTTGATAAAGTGGAGAAAGAGATATCACCACATGGGTCTCCTGTACCTAAAAGGGAGGTAAGCCTAAAATAATTATTAAACTTAATTTGAAATAATAGACACATTGGTGGCCTTAGGCTGTTGTCTGCTCTTTGGTCGGGTTGTTGTCTCTTTGACATATTCCCCATTTCCATTCTCAATTTTGTACATGATACCTGTATGATACTTTATATGTTTTAAACCTTTTATAGATAGAACAGTTTGTTTTAAGGAGTAAACATGTAAATCTTTACATATTCCTATCAAATGCCAGTTTTAACTTTTGCTTCAATTTTAATAATCAATTTAATTGTAAGAGACCTTATTTCGGTAGCATTGTTATGGCATAGCCTTTAGAAATCATTTACTAAGGCTCGACTTTGAAAATGCATTGACAGTTTAGTAAATTCTTTGATATAATCCAACCTTAGAATCTTTATTGGATTGCTGTTGTCCATTCAAGCTATTAAACACAGTATTTGTTTATTTTATATATGAAATTTATCTACATATATTTGTTTCTTATGGTTTGATATAATGTGACGTTTTCAGTTTTTCTCTAGCTGTCCTGTTTATGAGAAAAACTGGAATTTTTCTACTTTTTTACGTGGTATATTTGTCATTATGATTCTTGTACAACCACAAATATGATTTATTTTACTGGTTTATCTTTATTAGGATACTGACTTAGTTGTGTCTGGTAGTACTGTACAGAGCTCTGGAGCACACAGTAGTATAGAGGAGAGTCTAGAGGATCCAAACACCAAGAAGAAAAAGGCAGAAATGTCTATGTATGTATATTATCAAACACAAATAAATTTTTAAAAAATCGACCTTTTTTTTCGTATCAATTAAAACATCAAAATTTATTAAGTATATACAAATAAAGACAAATATTCTGTATTCTACCAGAAATAAAACAAAATTTGGCCATGAGGGCCTCTGAAGGATACTGCTAGATCATCAACAAAACTGTATTCATTTAATTTCATGGAAAAAATCTGTGTTTTCGTTGATACTTGATTTTGTGTTTTTAACAAATTCTTTCAACAGAAACTTTAGCTATGTAATATGTGGTTCACCATTTGTGGAGTGATATTACTGTAAATTCAGAAATTATTGGGAGATTTTTATTAATGCGAATAATGTGACCTGCTGATTATCGCAATAACAAGAACTCGCATTCTGATATCTGTTACATATATCTGTATGCAGAAGTTCCTGAAATCGCAATAATTAATCTTGCATTTATGTCTTTTCTTCAAAAATTGCAATAATAAATGCACGCAATAATTTCTGAGTTTACAGTACTTGAAAAATATTGAAAATCTCATATAATGTCCAGTATATATAGATACTGTATATTTTTATTGCAATAATAATATGAATATTTAATTTTTATAGGTTAGGCAAGTTGGTGAACCCTTTCAAGGATTTTTATAACCAGGTGACCAATCCAGATTACAATGCTACAACAGATGTATATGCCTCCATGTTTTTCTGTGATTTTATTAACTTCTTCATAGTAGTGTTTGGTTACACAGCATTTGGACCTCAGGTTAGTATTGTATTATATTAGAGATTAATTCAGAATTTTCTCAGACTACCACAGATTCTCTAGAGAAGCAGCATATTTTGTAAGCCTTATCCAATTTGCCGTTTTAGAATCTAATGCATTCTGGGAAATATTTTCAAAAGTGTACACCAAAGCGTCGTGATTGGTTAAAAACGTCCTAAACAATTGAAATGCAACCAATGACGTGACGTTATTTTCATTTTGGAGTATGAACAATAAAAATTACCCATAGTCCTTTAGGTTTTGAAACGGCCAATTAAATCGGACTTGGAAGTGTAGGAAGAGACTTCCAAAATTCCCCCGCAACCAGCATACTTTTCTTTGATTAATTATAACCCTGCCCCAAAATGTGATGGTATTCTGGTTTACATGAGTCTATTCTTCTGTCTGTATGTCCAATAAAATTTTGGTAGTGCCATTTTATTTTTCAATGTGCATTCCTATAACCGTAAAAAAACAGTTCTTAGATACTGTGGATTTTTTTTTTTTAACTTTTTTTGAATCTATTATGGTTTTAGAAAATTTTGCTGCTTTTAGAATGGTTCATTTTATAGTTTGCTTATAGAAAGAAATTAAAAAGATGCATTTCATTGAAGAATTTAATTTCAGCTTTCCTTTTGCTTATGAAAAACCGTGAAAAGTAAAATTTGTGGTGTCAGAATCAAAAGCATTGTGTGTGATGATATCCAAAGAATACACCATAACCCTGTAATTGGTTAACAACATAAAAAATTGCTATGCCACAAATCACATTACATTATTCACATTTTGGTTATACAAACAATAAACTCTTTTTAAATGGGGTATTGTGCAATGATCATTATACAAATACAAAAATACAATCTGATTAAGAAATGTACATGATGATAGAATATAATAGTACTGGCATAAGTATTGAATTTCTTTAACGGTCGAATTTTTGCCTTTTATTTTCAGCAATCAGTTGGAACTGGAGATGTCTCATCCTACATTCAAGAAGACAAAGTAAGTATACGTTGGTTGTAATAAACATGTGATACTATTAATAGATATGTAGGTTCTATTCACCTGAAAGATTTTCAGTTAATATCAAACAATAGGCCACCAGAAGATGCTAAATTGCAAAATCAGTAAAACATGAGAAGCAATATAAAAAGATAGGTTAGTATCAGGTTACATACAGATTACCAGTATTTTCTAATAAATTGGTAAGCATCACCTGTTTGCCATCCAATTGACAACTGCTTTGTAGACAGGATATCTAATTTGAAAAGATTTTATTAACAGTAGCTACAAATGTGCATGTGTGGGTAAAAATAGTGCAGCCAAAAGACTTTTGTAGACATCGATTTCTTTACTTAATTGCATAAAAAAAAACATTACAGTCAAGATCAGTAACATTCAAGACAGTCATTCTTAGGCCTGAGAACACAGTTATTTCGTAGTGCATTTCTGCTTGACAATAAATGAAAAAACTTTAAATCGCACCTGCACTTTCTCAATAATATTTTTACATTGTGGTGTACTACTTATGGGACAAATTATATCAAAATTATAGAAAACTTCATCAGCTCTAACTCAAAATATGGACAATTTTATGTTAAGGGGTCTTGAATTCTTTGTACAGCTTCTGGCATACTAATTAGTCCCCTACTGACGAAGTCGAAGGGGACTTTAGGTTTGCACTCTGTCTGTCTGTCTGTCTGTCCATCCGTTAGTCCGGCAAATCAGTTTTCCACACTTTTTTTCTTTATGCTTGGAGATATTGATTTGATATTTGGTATATATTTTTATCATGACAAGTTACAGATCAAGTTCAAATTTTGTTCTGGTATGATGATTCTGTGCAGAGTTATGGTCCATGGACTTAGTAAATTCACTCAAATATTCAGTTTTCCACACTTTTTTTCTTCATGCTTGAAGATATTGATTTGATTATTGGTATATAGTGTTATCATGACAAGTTACAGATCAAATTTGAATTTTGTTCTGGTATGATGATTTTGTGCAGCGTTATGGTCCTTGGACTTAGAAAATTCACCTAATTAATCAGTTTTCCACCCTTTTTTGGTCATGCTGGAAGATATTGATTTGATAATTGGTATGTAGTTTTATAATGACAATTAACAGATCAAGTACAAATTATTTTCTGGTCTGATGATTTTGTGCAGAGTTATGGTCCTTGGACTTTGAAAATTCACTCAAATAATCAGTTTCCACACATTTTTTCATCATGCTTGAAGATATTGACTTGATATTTGTTATATAGTTTACACCATGACAAGTTATAGATCAAGTTAGCATTTTGTTCCAGTATAATGAAATTTTAACTGGTAGGGGACTCTCAGAATGCTTGTTTTTAACCTTATTCAACTGGACCAAATCACTACTTTACTTAAAAATTCATTACCCAAATTATTTTACAGTGTAATTTCATCCCCCTATACTTACTATTTGAGGCATAAAACATGAAGAAATGAATTTGGAAGGGGTATGAAAAAAAAAGTAATACACTGTCCACACTAGGGACTGTATTTGTAGACAACCAAAATCAAAGGACGATAACTGTGATCCCATGACCATTTATAAATCAGACTTTTCCAGACGGTTTTTGAAACTGTGGTCCTGAATTAAAGGATTGACTATATTTCAAGACTTTGCCTTATGTCCCAAACACAGGTTCCAACTGTTCAGTCACATTGGTTACTTGTTGATAAATTTGAACTGTTTTTGCCCCAGATGACTTGCTAAATCAGGTATTTTTAGGCAGACTGCTATGAAATTTCAGAACTGCTTCCTGAATTTTATATCTTAAGTGTAGATAAGGAACCAGTTTCAGTGGTTGTCGTTTGTTGATGTGGTTCTTAAGTGTTTCTCGTTTCTTGTTTTTTATATAGATTAGACCGTTGGTTTTCCTGTTTGAATTGCTTTACACTTATCATTTTGGGGCCCTTTATAGCTTGCTGTTCGATGTAGGCCAAGGCTCCGTGTTGAAGGCTGTACTTTGACCTATAATTATTTACTTTTTACACATTGTGACTTGGATGGAGAGTTGTCTCATTGGCACTCATACCACATCTTCTTATTTCTATTTACCATGATATGATATCTTTGCAGGTTCCTATACCCTTCCTGATCATGTTGGTAGTACAGTTTATCCTGATCATTATAGACCGAGCCCTGTATCTAAGGAAGAATGTCCTAGGAAAGTTTATCTTCCAAATTGTACTGGTTATACTGTTACATGTATGGATGTTCTTTGTTTTACCTGAAGTCACTAAAAGGTAAGTTTTCTACTGAATTCACTTAAACGAGGAAAACGAATGGTTTTAACTGAATTTACCAAAATCCTCAAAAGAAGTGGGTTGGTTGAATTTATATAAAGTCACAAAAAAAAGGTTTGAACTGAGTTTACAAAAACGTAACGCGTTGCGGGGGACATGGAAATACTGGGCGTCCGTCCATCCGTGTGTCTGTCCGTCCGGTCTTGTTAGCGCTCTCACAGGTACAATTCTTGCCAGATTTTTATAAAACTTACACTATGGGTTAATATCAGCAATATCTTGGACAAGTTCTAAAATAATGGCTGATTGACTTTTTTAAAAGAGTTATGCCCCTTGGAAATATTAAATTTATGGAAAATGGTCTCATTATCACTCTCACGGGTACAATTCATGCCAGATTTTTATAAAACTTATACCATAGGTTAATATCAGCAATATCTAGGACAAGTTTTATAATGGTGGACGATCGACTTTTTTAAAAAGAGTTATGCCCCTTGGAAATATAAAATATGTGCAATGCGAAGGACATTGAAACTCTGTTTTTTTATTCATTTCTTGACTGAGGTGATTTTTCATCAATATAAAGAATTTTAATGTAATTAATTGACCGCTGTTCAATGATAAAAATCCATCGTGACATATACATTTTTTCCTTTTCAGTCTCTATAACTTTAAAAATGTTTAAGACTGTGTCAATGTGAACTAACTAACCACAAATATAAGTTGAAATTATTCACGTAATGATTGCAACTCATTAAAATCACAAGTAAATATACTGTTTTATTAGTTATGTGAGGTCATAATTGATATAATTGAAATTGTAGCTGAACATATTTATTTCAGCAATAAATCATAGTTTCCAGCTTAGGCAGATTTTTTAGTAGTCTCAACTTGTTCCATGATATATAAATATTAGTAAATGAAAGGCTTTTCATATAACTGTATTTTTGTCTTCAGAATTTAAAGATATCTCTTTAGCAACAGTGTAAATGAATAAAGGCTATCATCAGAAATATTATATAATTTATCAAAGAAATCTGTTGCTGCATTTTTCCTGGATTATTTATAAATAAGAATGTATTTGTAATGTTTGATTATCTCCCCTACAGCATTGAAGCCTTTTTTTCTAAAAAGTGGTTGAAATGGATAGAGAGGATACACATCAAGTATAAGTCTTGTTGCCCTTTTCTTTAGATTAACAATTCTATAATGATCACCAGCACATTAGTTACACCAAATTGCACACGATGAATTTGTAAAGTAGAAAGTTAGGGGAAAAGGGGGTTATAGAGTATAGGAACCACTGTCTGTACATCTGTCTGTCTGCAAATGTTGTCTGGTTCTGAACTTTAAAATGCTTTGAAGGATTTAAATGATGCTTGATACTATTGTTGCCCACCACCAAGGGGTGTGACCAGAATAAAAAAAGGAGAGTGTCGGTCTGCAAGGTCACAAACTTTCCTGGTAGTTCAAATTGACATCTCAATATTAGAAAATACAAAGCCATATCCAACTCAGTACTGGTGAATGTCTTGAATGATATCGCTACCCAGTCAGTGTGGGATTTTCTCACTGTGTTGAAGACCCATTGGTGGCCTTGGGCTGTTTTCTGCTCTTTAGTCGGGTTGTGTTGTCTCCTTGACACATTCTCATTTCCATTCTCAATTTTAATACTTTGCATATAAAGATGAATACAAGGGTGGAGGTATCTTTTTGTAAGATTTTCACACAGAACCTCTATTACTTACATAATTCAAAAAGTTTTATTTTTCGGAGAAACAGATCAATCCTGTGAGCACCCTTGATCAATTCTATTTGTGCATGATTTACAAGGACTCCTTAAATTTCTTAAAAGATTACTATACAACTGTTTCATTTATCATTATAAATGAATTTCACCTTGTATGGACTATTTTCATGTTCCTATTGTCATCCATCTTGTTTAATCACAGTCATTACCTATGACAAAACCAGTGCACCTATCTTGATTTTTATGAGAACAATTATTGATTTAACAGAAATTTGTATGAAAGAATTATCAGCATACAAATCAGTTTGACTGGCTAAGAAAATTCATGGAAATATAAATATAATAGATGAAAAAAAAATCCTGTATAAGACCACTGCACATATATGTATGCTGTTGTCTTCTGTTGTTGAATTTTTTAAGAAGGCATAAATTTAAAGATTTCAAAGCATTATTGTGGTCAGCAACATCTAATTTCATTTATAAATCAAATTGATATTCCTCCTATGAATTTAAATTATTTGAGCTACTTATCAATGTTTTATGTGCAATTTAATGCAAAGGATGTGGAAATTGACTTGGAAGTGTGGCTAGTGATGTAACATAACATGTCTGTACAAAAAATGAAAACAACACATATAACATACAAACCTATGATAAATTTTTAGGAAGTTTTCTGAGAACAGACCAGCACAGTTATGGTATTTTGTGAAGTGTATTTACTTTGGATTGTCGGCCTATCAGATCAGATCAAGCTATCCCACAAGAATTCTGGGTAATTTCCTCACCAAGAAATACAACTACCTAAACTTGTTCTTGTACAAAGGGTAAGTATGGCTTTCGTAAGATATTTTTCATAAAAGTTTTCTTGTAAACGCATATTGTATTTAAGAAATAGTAGTACATAAAAAAAAATGTACTGCATTGAAGTGTTGTCATCATTGTATCCCTAGATATTACTAATTTAATAAACATATTTACACTTTTGGTATTTAGCTGAATTTGGTCTCCGAATGACCTTAGATCTGCTCTGAATAACCTTCTGACGTCAAGCAACAGTCAATTTTTAGTCCCCTACCGACGGAGTCTAAGGGTTTAGGTTAGCACTCCGTATGTCTGTCTGTTGGTTTGTCTGTCCATGTTTTAGTCCGGCAAATCAGTTTTCCACATTAATTTTCTTTGTGCATGAAGATATTAATTTGAAATATGGTATATACTTTTATCATGACAAGTTACAGATCAAGTTCAAATTATGTTCTGGTCTGATGATTTTGTGCAGAGTTATGGTCCTTGGACTTTGAAAATTCACTCAAATAATCAGTTTTCCGCACTTTTTTTTGTCGTGCTTGAAGATATTGATTTAATAATTGGTATATAGTTTTATCATGACAAGTTGCAGATTAATTTCGAATTTTGTTCCGGTCTGATGATTTTGTGCAGAGTTATGGTCCTTGGACTTTGAAAATTCACTCAAATAATCAGTTTTCCACACTTTTTTTCGTCATGCTTGAAGATATTGACTTGATATTTGTTATATAGTTTACACCATGCAAAGTTATAGATCAAGTTAGAATTTTGTTCCAGTACAATGAATTCTTAACCGGTAGGGGACTATGTATTGCCATGCAATACTCTCAGAATGCTTGTTATTTGTGACGTCAAATTTTACGGGAACTTGTGTGATTTTACGTAATGGCGGACAAATTTGCATACAAGTGTAAATACATCTATGCAATACTCATAAATGTTGAAAACAAATATTGAAGTATCCCAGAAATGTTGAGGTTCAAGGTCTTTGTTAATGACTCCAACCATCAAACATGGAATTGGTAGCAGATGTCATCCAATCAAAGAGCTGTTGCATGTCATATTGCATTTGAATTAAGATTTGATTGAAAATATTCAAGTGGTGTTCATATTATCATGTATTAATTTTTTCTATCAAATTCAATTTTGGGGAAAGATAAGGTTGCAATAACAGCTATAAAAAACAAACTTTGAAACGAACATATATAAATATATTTAGTATATTGTACCCCGATTATAATTCTGTTTGACTAAATTTATTATTGATACTCAGGTTCTTGGCCATCCCATTCCTGTTGGAATTAAGAGTTTTAATGGACTGGATATGGACAGATACTACAATGGCAATAGGAAGCTGGCTACAAATGGAAGATATCTATGCTAATGTGTATCAGCTAAAATGTTGGAGGGACATTGAAAGGGTATGTTTACCATAAATCTGGTATTTGATCTCATTAAACAAAGGAGAAGGTCTGGTAAGGGCTGATTTTGGCCTAAAATTTGAAGTACATCTGATGAAAGATTTTTGACATTTTTTAAACACTTAAATGTCTACTTTAGTCGATTCAACTAGTTTATGTAAAAGATTTGTACTGATTTGGTCATTAAAGACGTGAAAATTCTAGCTAAGATATGAAAAATCTATCAAATATGACAGAAAAAAACATCTGTGAGTGTATTTAGAAAAAAAATGTTTTAGACATATGTTAATGGTGTTTTTATGTCATTACATTTATGCATTTTCTAAATGTTATATTCTAAGATTGCTTTTTTCACTTTAAAGTATTACTACAAGTGATTTGATAATTTTCAGAATTATCCCACTCCACGTGGATTTAAGAAGAAATCCCTGATAAAGTATGGAGTAGGAGGATTGCTGTTGGTTATTATCATCTTTATAATCTGGTTCCCACTTGTCATCTTCTCATTTGCCAATACAGTCTTCAAGGTCAACCCACCTACAGAATGTACAGTTACCATGACAATCAATGGATTCCAGGTATAAATTAATTGCGAACTTTGCCATCTGTTTTCATGTTTTATGGATAAAATACTTTTAATTTTTTCGTTTGATTTCTCATATTCGCTTGATTTGACAGCTCATTTTGGCATTATTCAAAACTACTTTGTAGTTTTTTACATCAAATGTGTGAGTTTGGTTTACAATCTAGAAGTGGTGGCTATATTACAATTACCAAGACCATTTGCCTGTCAGTCCAACAGATATTTTTGTCGCACATTTTTCAGGTACTTCTAAACAGAATAACTTCATAGTTGGTCAGCAGCTTGACTGTGATAAGTTGCAATGTGTGATCACTTTTCAGATCTGACAGATGCCTACTTCCTGTATGCCAATACTTTGAATGTTTCAATATGTTGAATGAACTTGATATTTTCCTCACACAATTTCTCCAGAATATTTGAACAGAATGACTTCATATTTAATCAGAAGCTTGTCACTGAGGCTGAGTTTTATTGTGTGAGCACTTTTTTAACTTTTTGTTTTTTGTCAAAGTGGTTGTATTTGCATCATTGGATTACATTTTTTTATTTTGTTTACAGCCGATTTATAAGATGACAGTACAGACAGAAGGAATTAGAGCTTTATCTTCAGCTGAGTATAAGACCCTTAAAGAGACATTCAATGGAAATCTGGTAATTTCATTGTTTAATTTTTGTGTTTTTCTATAAACTTGAAATGTTTTTACATTGCAAATTCATTTATATATCTGGGAAGGATTATACTGACGGCCTTTGATTATAAAGTAAAATCTGTATAAACTGGCCGGCTATGGGACTTTGAAAAATGCCGGTTTTGACAGTGGGTTGCTTTATTCAGGTTTCTGTTTTGACAGGAAGTTCTAGACTTGTGACGTCAGATTTATGCATGTAAAGGTTAAGTCTCTTTGTAAACTGTAAACAAATCAAAACAAATACCGTAATTATCTGTGTATTAAACGGTATGTCATGAATTGTGTGAAAATATTAAGACATGAACATTACAAGTATTTTCTGCCTTTTTACCATTTTATTATGCACGATCATGTTTTCAGTCATTGTTTTCATTGGCTTTAGAAATTTCAGAAATCGGTTGTCCCCCGAATTAAAAAGAAAATAATATCTGTCTCCGACTCTTTAGCTTCACTTTCAATTTCAATTCATTGTTTTCAGTTTCATCAGAATCCTTGCGTAGTTTAAATTGTTCAATGAGAGTTTCTTTTTACTTCCATCCTTCATTTCCTATGTTAGTAAAGCCAATTAAAAAGCAAGAATTTTATCAAACGTTATTTTATCATGATCGAAACATTATCATACAATGTACCAAACCCATAAACTCAATAACGGAATGTCTTCGTCAGGGTCTTATCCATTATCGGGGTCATTGGTTTCAGGGTTACAACAGGGAACCCAGCATTTCAATAACACAATATACTTTCTCACTCCGCCATTAAAAAATTGTATATATGTTTATACAACATAAGTTCTATCTGAGCTATATTCAGCGAGGATGTATTTAAATTGTTTTTTTAGAATATCTTAATGAAAACTTAATATGGTTTCAATAAAAACAAGTTTAACACTAATTGATTATCCTAAAAAAAACTCTTGTTTAAACAATTTTGTTTTGATTGCATATAGGTCAATACTGTTATCATGTGAAATTAATTAAACAAACCGGTTTTAACAGGTATTAATTAATGTAATTAAGGGTATTGGGACTGCATAATTAGAACGGAATTTTGGAATACACAGGGTCCGGTTTACAGAGGGTATTTTTACAAAGGACTTCCATTTTCAGCCGAAATGGACAGGAAACTAGTTTGTTCAGGGTCTGATTTACCCAGGTTTTACTGTATAGAATTGTAATATAAATGTCATGATGTACTATGACCATTTTCAATTCATAAATATCATTTATGATGACACAGTGATGTCTGAAAAGTCTATAAAAGCTTAAATTGCAAATAAGTGCAGTTTTTAATAATTTCAGTTTATTTAAATAAATTAAGAAACAAAATACATATAAATTTAGATTAAATATACAGCAATTTTTTTTCAAAGACCAATAGAATAAAAAGTAGAAGTAACTTCAGTTAAAGAGTTCCTTGTGGTGACATTGAAATGATCTTTTTGAAAATTTTACTGACACCATTATGACAGATATGTTCCAATTGTCCTTGAATGTGAGCTTCCGAAATACACTAATCATCAGGTTTGTACTTGCATGAGCAACACAACAAGTGCTACATGTGGAGCAGGATCTGCTTACCCTTCCGTAGCACATGAGATCACCCCTGGTTTTTGGTGGGGTTTCTGGTTGCTCAATCTTTAGTTTTTTGAGTTTTTATGTTGTATTTTATATACTGTTGTTTGTCTTTTGTTTTTGTTTTTTTCATTATTTTGCCATGGCGTTGTCAGTTTATTTTCAAATTATGAGTTTGAATGTCCCTTAGGTATCTTTCGGCTCTTTTTTCGGGCAGATCTGAATGCCTAAATGCCTAAATGGTTGCTATATGCTCTTCTTCCTGAATCACATAAATGAAAAAGAAAACATTCTAAGTTTATGAGTTCTAAGCAATGCCGTACTACTTTACAGAATGCCATAGCCTTCTTGACAGCATATGAACCAGAAGATGTAACAGAGATAGTATTGAATGGACAGTCCACATCATTGTGGGGAATTAGTCCTCCGAGTAAAGATGAACTTATCAAACAGTTATCCAGTTCAACTAAAGCTAGATTGGAATTCCATGCTACTTTCTTGAGGTACCAGTATATTATTGATAAACTAGATGTGTCTGAACGACACCAATGGCCCCGCTCACAAAAAAAGCTTGAAGCCGTTTTTAGGAGTGGAAATTTGAGAATGAACATCTGTATAACTGTTATTTTTATTAAATTTTCAAACTCCAAAGCCAGTAATTTTGATACAAATCAGTGGAGTGGTACCAGATGTAAACTCAATCTGTAACTCATCATAGTAGACTCACATACTAAAAATCAGCTCAATATGTGAAGGGCGTTTAGAAAAAAGTCTGTATAACTGTTCTTTGCGAAATGACCAAATGACGGATAAGGGTAAACCTATATGGCCCCAACAACTTTGTTGCAGGGCCATAAAAAAAGAATTTATTTGCAGATTAGCATACATTTTTGGGGGAAATTTGTAACTTACATTTTATCATGCTATAATCCTACTGTTATTCGTTGATTTTGAAAAAAAAATTCACATTTAATGAGAGAATCAACAATGTAGGAAGTTATGTCAAAATGAGCATGTATTTGTTTTCTAGATAATATTTGTTTTTCCAAGATTATTGATTTCTTAAAATCATAAAAATAATTTATGATGATATCAGAATTTCAGAGAGCTGTTTAAGGAGGGATGAAAGTAAAAAAGTTTAATAAAATGCATAATGTAGTTTGAGGCTTCTTATAATTGTGTAAATTTTTCATTTGACAGAACTCCTGCATCAGCATCAGCGGGAGATACATTATCCTTTCAGATAGTTAGAACTTTAGACAGTCACGAGCAAACAATGTTAAGAGATATACTTACCAATGCAACACAGTCACCATTGTAAGTATTTTATTAATAATGTATTTGTCAGATTGAAAGTTGGTTGTTAACTTTAATTCACCTTAATCACTAAAATTTACAGTACTGTATATGTACTTTTTTCGCGGTGTATTTATTTTCACGGATTTCGCGGTAGGTTACTATTCGCAAAGATAAATACATGCGAATACAAATGTAACTTACATGCATATAAAATACATTGAATAAATATCACCGTAATTTACAACCACCTGCACATGCAAGTTAACCTTGTATACTTTAATAACCTCATTTGAACTGTGGAACTGTTAAAACAACACCAGTGATCCAAACATAAAACCAATTAAGGATTAAAGGATAAAAGTTTTTTTTAAACAATGCCCCAAGCCAAATATGACAGTTTTATTGTGTAACTAACAACTTAATCGGATAATAACTTCTATCAAACAGACCATCTTATTTGATGATGGAATAATCTTTGTTTATTGTGTTTTATACAATTTTTAAACAAATAAATATTAAATTAATCGTGTTAATGAGCATTTTAATATATTAAATCCGTTATTTATGTTTCATTATTTTAGGAAATACCGCGAAATTAAATACACACGAATTTATCAGCAATGCTCTATTCGCGAAAATAAGTACATGCAAAAAAACATACATATACAATAATTAGTATCCCTGTAAACACCATGCAATTGTATTTGATAGTTCAAAGATGTTTTATTGTAGGTTGAAACCCTAATTGCCATCCTCAAGCAATGAGAAGTCATGTCATGGCAGCACATAACATGCCAAAATACTTGTAAAAATGTGTTCCATGCTTTTTTGTCCCGCTTTTTAAAATCATACAATTTATTTCAATTTAACTATGGCAAAAGTATATTCCACAATGGCTTGTTTGGCTTATTTTAAAATAGACAAAATCCTCACAGTAGAATATATCTCTGTTTTGTATTAAAATCATCACAGTAGAATATATGTCTGTTTTGTATTAAAATCATCACAGTAGAATATATGTCTAGTACACATTTTTGTTTAGGGGCCAGCTGAAGCCCGCCTCCGGGTGCAGGATTTTCTAGCTGTGTTGAAGACCCATTGGTGGACTTCGGCTATTTTCTGCTCTTTTGTCGGGTTGTTGTCTCTTTGATACATTCCCCATTTCCATTCTCAATTTTATCTGTTTTGTATTAAAATCATCACAGTAGAATATATGTCTGTTTTGTATTAAATCATCACAGTAGAATATATGTCTGTTATGTAATTCTTTTACAGGAATATAACGAAATTGTTCCCCAGGTTTTTGAAGATACCAAGCAAGGGTGCAGCAACTGGAATCAAGACTTTAAATGATGGTAATGTTGTATTTCTCCATATGCACTCAAATAATACTCATCGTTACATTTATTCTGAATCTGTTTATGTTTTTGTTTGTTTATATTTCCTAGAAACCATGCTTTATCAGGTATGGATGATGGATGTTATATTATTATTTGTGACATCTTTGTTGTTCAAGGAAAAGAAAATGATTGATTGATTGGTGTTTAATGCCACTTTCTGGACTTTTGTGTTATTTTATGTCGGTCAGTTTTTATCGGTGGAGGAAGCCAGGGAGAATCACAACATTTGGTAGGAAAATTGACTATCCTAGTCATTCAAGATTGGAGTCAAGCCCACCTGCCTTATGCTGGAATATGTGAAAAATTACCTTAATATAAATGGATATAGTCCTTTTACTCTGGAACAACAGAGCCAAAAATTTCAAATTCAAAAGGGAGCTTTTTTCTGTCAATTCTAATGTTGTGTTAAAATAACATGAGAATTGGTTAAAGCAAATTTGAGTAATCTTACAAAGTGTTGGTGGATTGACAGACGTTTAATCTACCGTCTTTATACTGTCTTTGATGGGCGAATAAAAATGGTATGAAATTATTATATTTTAAAATCTGGCTTGTCTTTTGTTTACATAGGTTTCCATTTTATTATCGGTTTCAAAATATTTATTACAATCATGTAGATCAGATACTTCTTGTGGTGGTCTCAGTTATAAATGTTTTCCCATAGTTTTGGTAACGAGTAGTGGTTTTGTAGGTTTCAGAAGCATTTTATATATTTTTCAGGTATTGGTCTCAGTAAAGTACAGATGAACTTACAAGGAAATGATCCTGTGGTTGAGTGGTGGAAAGTTGACGAGTTAATGACTGGTACAGTTATATCTCCCAGTCCTGGGAAATCAGATAAAATTGTCTCCCATATTTCCCTCATAACCTTTAATGCCAGAGTGGCGCCATCTGGATTTAGTTTCATAACGAATTATGGGTAAGAATTTTGAAAAAATACTATGAAGAACTATTAAACAAATCAAAGTACAATACTGAAAATGAATAAAAAGTAGATTGTAGGCATACCATAGTGAGGCAGCAGTCTGTAACAGCGCTATAAAAGAAACGTATCTAGAAGTCAAAATACGATGTTGAACACAAAAGAGCCAGAAGATACCAAAGGGACAAACAAAAAACAGAAGACAAACAACAGTCTACCCAACACTACATGTAAGAATTACAGAGTATCATGTAAACCCACCAACAAGTTGGGGATGATCTCAGGTTCTCCAGAGGGTAAGCATATCCTGCTACACAAATGGCACCCCTTGTGTTGCTTGTGACAATTATTGTCTTTGCCGAATCAAACTCTAATTCAACCAAAGTGCTGACATGTTTGTGATTAATTCAACAGAGACTGTGAAATTTTTTAATGAAAGGCTTTTGTACCTGAAAAATAAACTGTCTATGTGCATATGTAAATACTCTATTTGTTTATTTTGTCTGAATTGTGAGTTAGATGCTGTTACAGTTCACACTGAATGAATATTTTAAAATAATCTTATTTAACATTCTGGTTGGAGAACTTTTAAAATTGCAGGACATCAAATTCATGGTTGATAATACTTGGTTTTTTTTCGTCTCATTTCTAAATAAAAAATTAAAAAATACCGGTGATTATTTATAGATACAAGAGAATGGATTGTTATATATTTATAGCCACCTAGGATTTGATAGTTCTAGATAACCATTTATTGACTGGGATTTTGCTTGAGAAACAATTTAAAACCATAAAATCTTGGATTGATACTGGCAAATATTAAATGAAAACTGTCATTAAAACCAGGAGATTCTAATTTAGATTGACTGATTTATATATGATATTTGAAAGTTTTATTTAGAGGGACTGATTTATATATATTATATAATATTTGATAGTTTTATTTTTCCTTATTTAAGCTTAAATTTTGTGTGATTAAATTCATTTGGAATGATATGCATGTGCTTGTATATATATTGCAAAAAAGTGCTTTGTGAAATATATGTATATACCATGGTTGATATTGTTTACTTTGTATTATGTGTAAACACTTATGGATGCCATGTTTATCAAATTATGAAAATGTTTTTATTTTCATATCACATTTGGTCTTTCTTTTTGGGACTCTTTCAATAGAAAGTTGAAAAGAACTTGAGATGAGTTGCAAAATAAAAACAATTATATAGTTACACTATACTGTAAATTCAGAAATTGACGTGTGTATTTATTAGAGGAAATCACTAATTTCTGGTAGAAATGTGATATCTAATTAATGCGATTTTAAAAATGTTATGAAGAAAAATCACTACTGAAATTATGAAGCGAGTTTTGATTATTGCTAACCTGATACTGTCCCATTTTTTACATTAAAAACACCAATAATTTCAGAATTTACAAGATATGTGTGCTATCTGAATTTGAAATGATCAAAATAGAGAGATTATCATTACACCTTTCAAATTCTGCCTCATATTTTGAGACTATGAAAGGTATTCTTCTCACATTTTATATGGTAAACCATTGGTGTCATATCATATAAGGCTATAATTATAGATACATTGGAATCAAAATTTAATGGATAGCAATTGTTTACAGCTTTCTTATTCGGGGTAAACTTTGATAAAATCTGTGCTGTGTATAGCAAAATTAAAAAAATATATGAAGTACTGATGATGTTGGATTGTTATCTCTTCATGATATCATATTCCAATATTCATACATCCTTGGCTTTTAAGGAAGTTTGCTACTCAGTTTCATTGATAGAGGATTAATAAAGCAACCGAAAGAGCAAAAAAAAAAAATATAGGTCAATGTGCTTGTTTTCGAGATATTAGCCATTGAAATTTTAGAGGGAAAATGTTCTCTCTTGATTTTTCATAGCTTTATCATTGACAAGTAAAAACCTTCAAAAAATAACAAAGATTTTATAAGACTTTTACAGATGGCTTATAATTATACATGAAAAAGATTTATAAAAAGTAAATTTGGGGGTTAGTCGGCAAAATTTTTTAAGGCATTCAAATGGATAAAACCAGAGGATTCGGAAAATCTGACAAAAATTCCAAAACTTGACAAGCGAACATCCTTAACTTTTTGTGTTTGAGTGTTACTGATGAAGGTTATATCTAGAAAAGCACATTGGACGCACACAGTTTAAGAATACTTATTTTCACAATAAAAGCTATTAACTATACATTCAATATACTTCATAAAAGTATAAAAGAGGATCAATTTTATGTTCAGGAAGTCACTTTTATATGATTAAGTGATATAAGCCTTTTTGGGGAACATATTTTTATAGTTTATTCAAATTCAATTATTAAAGTTACTGAAATTTGAAATGTCATTGAATACTTTTTTAAATGCTGTGCTTGTAGTGAAAGAAGTAGTTTGCCACAAACATTATTGTTTCTAAAGTACTAACCAATTTTCTGCTTTACACATTACGAGATATCAGCATCAGAAACACTTTCAGACTTCATGTTTATTTCTATTCTATAATTACAGACAATTATAGCCTTAAGTGGTACTTTATATTGTATTTATTTTCTATAATACTATATTAACACCTCAGCAGCTGGAAATGAAAACAACGAACAATTCAAGCAACACAAATCCTCATGGCCTTAGAATATAAGAATAGTAATTTCACTCCAAAAAATTTTGGATTAGCAAATACATGTAGTCTGCCTATTTCAAATAATAAATGATAAACTGATACTTTTTATTTAAACAAATGAATATTTATTGGAGAATTTGTATGTACATGTATATATTAGAAATCTGATTGCAATTGTATGTCTTGGAGCATACATGTACATGTATTTACTTTTTAAAGTAATATCAAACTTTAATTTTTGTTTATTTCCTATTATGGTCAATGATCAGTTGATTGTCATTTTTAAGATCTTTTCATTTTATAAAGTTTGTGTCCCAGTGAAATTCTTATCCACATTTAAAGGCATCTATCTCCATATTTGGTGAAGAGTTGTTTGAATTGGGGAAAAAAATAAAATGATACACACCCATTTGATTCTACACTAGATAAGTTTCCAATGAAGTAATTTGAGTTTAAGTTATTTCCCTTGGCTGCCATTTTGGAGGGATATATGATTTGATTTACCAAATACACACAAGTCAGATAATAATAAGAGATCCTTACTAGATACTTACAAGGCTAAAATAAATGAAAATTGTTCAGAAAAACATGTTTTCCTAAGCTTAGGGGTCAGTATAACAATTTGAATTTGACTGATTTATGAAGGAATTTGTGCACTTAGACTTCCAGCATGGCCTCAAAAGGGAAATAACTCTTGCTCAAAAGTTGTTAATGGAAACCTATCTATATCTAATTAATTATGTATTGCCCTTATGATTATCTTTAATAAGTTCCAGCTGCTGACATTTTGATTGCTTTTATTGTACACCCTTCCTCAAAAAAAATTTGTGTGATGAATATTTTATATATGTGTTTACAACCGTGTATATTGTATTATGTTCAAAGTTTAAGTCACAGCACTGCGATACCCAATGCTTTGTACACAGATTTGAGTTTTTATTGTGCATTTCATATAATCATTTAATTATATATACACTTGTAAGTTCTAGCTTTTTGAATGCTTTTTTGTATACATTTGTATTTTATATTTATGCATGTAGATGTAAATGAGCTTTGGTCTGCAAGTTCTCAGAGTCAACAAAGTGAGAGAATCTCAAAACATTATATGGGGGTGGGGGCACTTAAATCCTTTTATGGTTGGTTTGAGGAGCTGAGACTTCCAGTACCCCACCCTTTTCATATTTTGAATTGTAATAATACATTCCCTATCAGATATTTTTTTAATTTTATTTATTTAAACAGCTCTGTATTGTTGAGACATTTGATTCATGAAACAAAAAATTATCTCTGGTTTCTAATCAATTTATGAATATCCCTATACAAATGTACCTGAAAATAACAAGAATTGACACACAGATTGCCTTTAACCTTGCCCTTTGAGGCCAATTTTGAAAATTGTGTTTCTTGTTTCCAATCTTTTGTTAAAACAACATTTAAGGAATAGACCTAAATATCCTTTGTTAGCACATTAAAATTCTTGTTTTATTAAGAACATGCCAATTAATCAGCAGAGGCCTATAATACAGTAATAAGCTTTTTATTGTGCATTTCATATAATCCTTTAATTATATATACAGTTGTAAGTTCTAGTTTTCTGTATACATTTGTATTTTATATTTATGCATGTAGATGTTCGCATGTCACTAATCATTTCAGCTCCCTAGTCTTTACATCTAGGACTTCAGTTATGAAATTTTGGTCTGATTATTCACCACTAGTGGAAAGTGTTTCACTGCAAGCAAGAAAACTATATATTGAAAGTCATAGTAAAAAAAATAAGTTCCTGTGCATATGTATAAAAATCTTTTCTGATCTCTGATTTGAAAATCCCCTAGATTTTGGTGATGACACTAAGCATGATTATATTTACCGATACTGGAAGATGTATACATTGAAAGTCATGTTCAATAACTTAGTTAAACTTAGCCACTCCTGTGCATATGTACTTAATTGCTTCTGCTCTATAACTTTAAAATCCTTTGAGTTAGATGATAAAACTTGGCATCTTTCAGGTAGGTCATGTACAGGGATAAAAACTATGAGTCATAGTCAATGACTTTAGTTCAATATAGCCTCTATATATATTTTACAAAAATTGCTTCTGCTGTCTGCTTCATAACATGTTGAAGTTTGGTAATGAAACTTTGCAGGATGTTTCACAACTGCTAGAAGGTGTGTTCAAAACACAAGAAAACTACATTGAAATTTATTGTCAAAAACTTTGTTCAGCTAAGCCACCCCTGTACATGTGTACAAAAATCATTTTTAATATCAAAATTTAAAAAACCCTTCGAAATTTTGGGGATGAAACTTGGGATTATTATTCCCCCGGACAAGGAGGGCCAGATTCTAGAAAGAAAACCATAGCTTGATGATTATATTTAAAAAGTAAATTGATCTAAGACACCCCATGAATTATACATGTAGGAAATGGGGTACTTTGAAGGTCAAGGTGAAAAATGACACAAATCTTTTCAATTCTGTACTAGTGGATATTTCAATTGTAGCATAAATCTAAATGTTGAATATCACTTACATTATTAGTGCCTAAGTGAAATCTATGCTGTCAATCAGTATAAGCTATGTTTTAATGAATTAACCCTGATTACTTCTAGAATTGCATTACCATTTACTTATTTACATGCAGTGGGGCCCTCTGTGGTGGCTCCGATCACTATCCTTGGGTTTTTGTAGATCTAGAACATAAAAATGATGATATCCATTCCATAAACATTACTCATGGTTCTGGATTAACCATAAGGTTCACCAAAGTTTTGAAAGCAAAGAAAACATTACAGATCTAACAAACTAAAAAGGCTTCAACATGGCACGAGTCTGATATATATTACACAGTAACAAGTTTATGTCATCAAAATAGTTGACCCTAAACATTTATTCATCCTTGTTTACTACTTTCAGATTATACCTTTACTGGTACATAAGAGGAGGTTATATTCTTTATTTATTTTGTACATATAGTCATTAATTGTAAAAAAACACATTCTCTAATTTGTCTTTGCTTTTCAGCATAATTGGACTGTATATTTCCTTCATATTGTTGATTGGAAGAATCTTACGACTGAGTACATCAGGATTGATAGGGAATATCACCTACAATGAACTACCTTACATCGATAATGCATTGCAGCTTTGTTTAGATTTGTACCTTGTAAGAGAAATGGGAGAATTCCGTCTAGAAGAAGATCTCTACGCCAAACTTATATTCTTCTACCGATCAGCAGAGACTCGTGTCAAATGGACAAGACTTCCAAATCATCTCGTCATCACCGATGCTAAAAAGAATGATTAATGTTTGAGATGGAACTGAAAGATATTGAATTAGAAGTTAAAGTATATTTGTTAATGCAATAATAACCTGCAGTGGCCATACACCTTATTTGATATTTGAAAGCTTATCAAATATGAAAAAATTCAAATGATGTATAAATTTGAGTACTGCTTAAACCATAATTTTTTCTGCCATTCTTGCTGACATATTGTATATTCATCAATTACACTCTATTTTGTATACTTATATATTTTTTTTTAGTCATTTTACATTCATGCTTATATTTAAAGATTTGCAGCAAATTTAATGGCAATTTTGTGTTTGTCTCTTTGCATTCATTTTATGGTAAAATGATTTTATCAGTTGTATATTTTGGAATTTTTTGGTTTTGTCTGAAAAGACTGTAAATTCTTTCCATTTTGATCTACAGGGTATGTTTTCATGAAAGAACTATTACCTCTTACATGTCTTATGAAGATATTGGTTTTTCATTGTTTTTTATTTATTTAAGTATATTTTTGTCATGTTTTTATACTTTGTGAAAAGCATATGAAGAAATTTGGGATTTTTTTTTTTTTAAATGAAGGCTACATTTAAATTTTTTTTTGTGGAATCAGGAATGTACCATTTATATAGATTAAGAAAAAATTATCAATTAAAAGTAAGTATGAAAGAAGACAATTTGAATTGTCTCCCCTAGATTGTATGATTTTCATTTCTGTATGTCACAATGGTCTTTCGAAGAACAATTTGTAAGTGAATTTCTTTAATGACCTTGGTCTTCATTACTGATAATTATATGCAACTTATATACTAAAATCCTTGTGGAAGCATCAGTTATTTTATGTTTACTTTTTTCTTTATTGGGAAATAATTACATTACATGTATGTTTCACGAGAATCCGTTAGTTTGATTGGCTAAAAACAATCATGCATCATTCAAAAATTGACCTTCATATCGAAATGAAATGTTACATTCGTGATGACACGTGCAACCACAAAAAAAATGCACAGGTAAATAAAAGAAAAACTTGATCAAACTTTTTTTTCATGGTCTTATTAGCATAAAAATGTAATAATAAGAAATGAATGCTTCTTTTTGTAATTTTATTGGGGTGTAAAAGTGTTGCACACATTTTTAGAATGAAGCGCTTCATACAAAATGTGCTTCAGTCAACGCTTTTACACCCCAATAAAATTACAAAAGGAAGCATTCATTTCTTAATTGATAAAAGATAGTGGGAATCCCAAACTTGCAGGTTCATACATAATAATTGTAAAATAAATAATCTTGTATATGTTGATGTGTTATATTGCATAGGAAAAAAAATGATTTAAAATGGCAGTTTATTGTTAGAGTGTTTTTGTTAAAAAAATGTTTTGAAAATATAATTTTACATGCAAGCTAATATAACTTTTAGCATTAACCAGCTTTTTAAGATGTTTTATACTGTGCAATTTTATATATATCAGTGTTATGTAATACAAATGCAGGTGATTTTTGTATAAGCTTTTACATATTAAAAAACTACCATTTTGTGAGTAGAATTGTTATATTAGTAGCTAAGAGTATGTATCATTAGTTTAGTCGTGTAGTTTTGGGATGTTTAGTAAGAAATATATATTTAGCTTCATATAGTTTCATGATCATGTGCAATATGTATGTCTATAAAGTGTAACATATGAATTTTTAAGCTAATTTGAAATTATATTTCATATTTTATGTTCACATAAATACTTGTATAAAAAGAAAATGGCCTTTTAAAATTGTTATTTTTTTTAATGAAATTGCCATTGTCGGCCTTTAAATTTTGATATACTAGTTAAAAAAGTTCTTTAATTCTTTTATAAATTCTTACAATTTGTCTTTAGTGAAATGGTATCACATTGAAAGCATGAAAGAATGTCAGGAAAATAGTAAATGTGAGCTACTGTTTTATTATTTTTTTAAGACCATATAAAATAAGTATTTTCATTGTAAATTATTGTGACTTACCTCATGATATTTTGTTTAAGATGCAGATTTTGGGTAAGACATTTAAAGTTATGCTGTTAAGAAACATGAAAGTGTATGTACAAATACAAGTTTAATGATGCATAGAAAACACTGAGTTAGAAATTTCTTTTGTGACTTGTTGATTATACTGTATTGTCAAGTTATCAGCTTTATAATTCCTTATTTACTAACAAAAACTCACTAATTTCTTCATTTCAGGATTATTGGACTATATATTTCTGCTGTACTTGTGATAGGCAGATTTGTACGAGTGTTTTTTAGTGGTTCGTCAGAAGTTATTATGTTCTTAGAACTGCCAAACGTAGACTATGTCCTCAATCTGTGTCTGGATGTATATATGGCCAGAGAATGTCATCAGTTCAGATTAGAAGAGGATTTATTTGCCAAACTCATATTTGTATACAGATCTCCAGCAACTATGATTAAAGTGACGAAGTTGAAACTGGATTAAAAAAAACTTGTAATTTTGTGTTAAATGATTAGTAACTTGGTTAGTGGAAATGTAAGTAATGCATACCTTGAGTATGTCACTGTTTCATGTAGGAATTTTTTGCTTTGTCTTACTTTTGGAGGGATTTTTTTTTTAAATGAACAAGCCCTCAGCCTGATTTTTATCAGCCCTTTAAATTACTAATAGGAGTTAAAGTCATGGCTACAGGGAAAGAAAACAGAAATCATTAACCGTCTATATAAATAAGAAGATTTGGTATGAGTGCCAATGAGACAACTCTCCATCCAAGTTACAAGGTGTAAAAAGTAAACAATTATAGGTCAAAGTACGGCCTTCAACACGGAGCCTTGGCTCACACCAAGCAGCAAGCTATAAAGGGCCCCAAAATGACTATTGTAAAACATTTCAAACAGGAAAACCAACGGTCTAATCTATGTAAAAAACGAGAAACATTTATGAACTATATCTATGCCTGTTTTCGGTGCTCATTTATTTATGTGAACTAAAAAATGCTATGCAAAATTAACGTAGAGAAAATGGGGTTAAACCAGTTTTATATGCACCCAAACCTCCCCATTTACATATGTCTAAAACATAATTATGTCTTAAAAGTAAAATACACTATAAGAACAGTGCATCTAAAACAGGATGAGCATTATCTTTAACATGGGAATTAAAGGTTACCCGCTTGAGCAGAAGTAAGTGGCTGATAAAACCAATTCTACCTGTTATACAAAAACAGTATTTGTACATACAAACTCAAGGTATGCATTCTCCACTATATTGGTTAAGTGCAATAATAGTCTTCTATGAAGTAAACTTGTTAAAAACGGTTATTTGTTATTGATTTTCAAATGATAAAAATGTTCGATAAATATTATGTCTCTAAAATTTCAAAACCATTTACATGTACATGTTTTTCCTCATCATTGATCTCGGTGAATCAATTGTTTTTGTCTGTACATTGTTATCTATTTTATTCATACCTTTTTAAGTGTTTTGTTTGTTTGAATTTGAAGTACAAAATTAAAATTTTGTGGATGAAATTAAGTATCGTGTTATTTTTGTCTTCCTATCTTGAAAAATGTGCTAGCTTTTCTACCTCATAACTGTTAGAAACACTGATGCACTGTATCATGAAATTATATTTTTTGCCTTCACTTTTTATTTTGTGTTTGCCAAATGTGCCTGATTGGCTGTTTGATATGTTGCTTGGCAAGTGAGGCTGTGAGGTTGTGTGGTAAGGTCTTATCCATTTTTTTTATTTTGCTGAGAGCTTTAGTATATTAAATATATGTCATCTGAAAGATGAAAAGAATCTTTTTTTTGTAATGATAAAATTAAAGGCATGTGTAGTTAATTTTAATTTCTGCTGTTTTATGCTAAGCATTTAATTGTCAAATTTTGTCAGTTTTGGGGCATTAATGATAGATTGGCTTTCTTATTTTAGATGAATGTAAAATTGGTCCCTAGTTGAATATTTGCTGTCATTATTTCTGATGATTTAGGAATTTGGGACTCTCTATCTGTTTTCAGAAAGTATCAAAAAAATAAATAAATGGGAAAATAAAGAAAACTATATCATGTGAGCTTTTATAGAAAATCAGTTACTGTTAGTGCTTTTTTTTTTCTTTTTTTTTTATTATCTTTTTGCCTGAGGTTGTAATAAAGAATATTAACATATTTGGAGATATAGAATTTAAAAAAATGAATTGGAAGAAAATACAGATTCTGTCAATTGACACAAAACAAGTTTTGATGAAACCTAAATAAAAAAATTGAGGTTAAAAAACATTTTTTATCCAAAATTTATGATTAAAAGAATGCTTCGAAGTAATTTTTTTATAAATGTGATGAATTTAATTGCTGATGCATTTACATAAGAAAGTTAAGTAAGCTAAATTTTGTAAAGTTATTGAAATAATGGTTTTAAAAAATGACAAAATTATTTAGTTCATTTTTATAAAGGGTTATTTCCCCTTCATCTAAACAGTTTCATTTATTGATGGTTTAAAACTAGACTGTTATGGGATTATTTTTTTAATTATTATTTATCACTTCTAAGTGATGTTTTACAATGCATTACATTATATTTGCTCATAGTCATTTTACATGTACATACTTATAAATTGCTATTTATTTTGTTAATGGATATCGTACCCGTTATGTATGCCTCCTTGTAAATAAAGCTATAAACGTTGTAAATGAAGTTTGTTTTTTATACCATACTCATCAATTTTCTGAGGGTATTATGTTTTTGACTATACGTAATGGGTTTTTCTCCTTGTTAAAGGCTGTACGGTTGCCTATAATTGCTTACATCCACTTCATTTGAACTTTGGTGGATAGTTGTCTCATTGGCAATCATACCACAACTCCTTATTTTTGTATGAAGTTTTCCACTCATGAGAACTAGAGAACTGTTTTTGTGGTTTAGTGGTAGCATGTTTGGGTGATATTTGGTTTGATCCCCATCCATTTGGTATTTGCTATACAACATTTAGGAGTAAAAGCAAAGACTGGTTGAGGTGATGTCAGAAAATGTGTTTTATAATAGAAAAATATGAAGTAGGGTACAATTTTTTCGTGAGTGGATTTTTAAAAGTATATTCTATTAATATTTGTTAGATCCTTCATTTTATGTTCGATCTTCTTTAAATTTGGTTGAAGTTTACCATTAATCAAAACCACAGATAATTTCAACAATCAGAAAAAATCTGAAAAGGGGGAGGGGGGCTTGGAAATATAACCTACCAGTATATTATATCTTGTCATCATGCTAGTAACCCTTCATTTTTTGTCAGATCCTCTTAAAATTTGGATGAAGGTTTTGATGAGTGGAAACCATCAGTTCAATAATCATTAAAATCAAAATGGTGGACCGGGGATTGTAGATATAACTCAGATTATTGCTTTTTGCTTTGATAGCACCTTCATTTTTAGCTCACCTGACCTGAAAGGTCAAGTGAGCTTTTCTCATCACTTTGCGTCCTGCGTCCGTCGTCCGTAAACTTTTACAAAAATCTTCTCCTCTGAAACTACTGGGCCAAATTTGAACAAACTTGGCCACAATCATTATTGGGGTATCTAGTTTAAAAAATGTGTCCGGTGACCCGGCCAACCAACCAAGATGGCCGCCATGGCTAAAAATAGAACATAGGGGTAAAATGTAGATTTTGGCTTATATCTCTGAAACCAAAGCATTTAGAGCAAATCTGACATGGGGTAAAATTGTTTATCAGGTCAAGATCTATCTGCCCTGAAATTTTCAGATGAATCGGACAACCCGTTGTTGGGTTGCTGCCCCTGAATTGGTAATTTTAAGGAAATTTTGCAGTTTTTGGTTATTATCTTGAATATTATTATAGATAGAGGTAAACTGTAAACAGCAATAATGTTCAGCAAAGTAAGATCTACAAATAAGTCAACTTGACCAAAATGGTCAGTTGACCCCTTAAGGAGTTATTGCCCTTTATAGTCAATTTTTAACCATTTTTCGTAAATTTTTGTAATCTTTTACAAAAATCTTCTCCTCTGAAACTACTAAGACAAATTTAACCAAACTTGTCCACAATCATCATTAGGGTATCTAGTTTAAAAAATGTGTCCAATGACCCCGCCCAAGAACCAAGATGGCCGACATGGCTAAAAAATAGTACATAGGGTAAAATGCAGTTTTTGGCTCATATCTCTGAAACCAAAGCATTTAGAGCAAATCTGATGAGTATAAAATTGTTCATTAGGTCAAGATCTATCTGCCCTGAAATTTTCAGACCAATCAGGCAACCCGTTGTTGGGTTGCTGCCCCTGAATTGGTAATTTTAAGGAAATTTTGCCGTTTTTGGTTATTATCTTGAATATTATTATAGATAGAGATAAACTGTAAACAGCAATAATGTTCAGCAAAGTAAGATCTACAAATAAGGCAAATGACCAAAATTGTCAATTGACCCCTTAAGGAGTTATTGCCCTTTATAGTCAATTTTTTACAATTTTCATAAATTTTGTAAATTTTTGTAAATTTTTAAAAGTATTTTCCACTTTAACTATTGGGCCAAGTTCATTATAGATAGAGATAATAGTAAGGAGCAAGAATATTCAGTAAAGTAAGATCTACAAACACATCACCATCACAAAACACAATTTTGTCATGAATCCATCTGTGTCCTTTGTTTAATATGCACATAGACCAAGGTGAGCGCAAAGGCTCTTTAGAGCCTCTAGTTTATCAGATAATTTTCAAATCTTTATGTAGGTTTCCACCTTCCACACATCAAAACCTTAGAAAAAAATCTTAAATGAGGGACGGGGAGCATTTTCTTTAGAGGTAAACTTGTAAAAATCTCCCATATAAGTGGTTGTTGCCTCAACTAGTACCTTAAAGGGGCATTATATACAAGATATGAAAAAATTTAAATATGATTTTTTTTTTTTGGTCAATCATTAATGAAAGTGAAATAGTGAAATGATAATTCTCTTTAAGCAGTCAGTTTGGTTTAATTTTGTTAAAACAAGCTAAGAAACATCGCTGATGAATTGTTCACTTGCAAGTGAATAATTTGACCTCATTAAATCCGTATTCATGTGACCTCCAATTTAACTCTTATCTAGAGATGGGTTACACATAAACTAAGCTATTAAAAGGAAAAGAATGTCAACATTGAAAGTGAAACAAGGGTAAACCATTTGGTTGACTGGTTCGATCTACAAAAACTCATTCATACAGGTAAAAACGATGGTTAAATTATTTTTTTAACCTACAGTATGAAATCAAACAGACCTAGAAAAATCCAATTGCACACGTTCGCTATCTTTTTATATCTATATATACATGCATGTTTATATCAGGTTATATGACTGTCGACAGTCTTCACAGGTCACCTCGATAGTTAATTAGATGATGTCTAGACTAAAATACACAATAAATGCTGATACATATTATCGAGTCCATGCATCATAAATTGTTTATTTTAGACATTTTAATGATTTGGATATACATTTAAGTATGTTATAAATCAAATATGTAAATTTGAGTCAAATCGATGAACATGAATTTGACAGCTAATGCCCCTTTTCTAATTTAGATGAGACTTTCGACTAACAAAACCTCAAATGAGTTGGATAATCTGAAAAATCTTAAATGCAGAATTTTTCTTAAAAGGGGAAGGACTTGTAAAAATCCCATATCATATGGGGGGATGTGAGGTCGCTCATTAGAGGTTCTTTCTGTCATTTTTCAAAAACTTCCATAAAATCTTGCTGCCTAGAGTTTTCATTTATTCATTTATAGTAATCAGTTTTCTTGCAAGTGGTGTATGCCGTGTAAATTGTTTTTGAAGCTCCTTAAAAACTTGCTGTTGAAAAAAAAATGCTTAAGTGAAACAACTTGAATCATGTTACTCTACCATAGAACCTGAGTTTCTGTTAAAACAGATATGAATTTGTTTAAAAAGCCTTGAATTCTGAATAGAATTGAACTCCAATGGTTGTAGGTTTTATTGTCTCGTAGGAATGCTACTCCAGCATAATCTATTTGTATAAATCTTTATTTTCAGAAGGTAGGTGGATGCTTCATACCTTGTATACATATGCCTTATGTTACAAAGTTTCTGTCTTTCATATGTCCATTGTCCTTGACCTCATTTTCATGGTTCAGCAATAGCTTATAGAAACTATTTTTTTTGTCATGTTAATTTCTCACTTATTACGAGTAATAGACTAACTATATTTGGTATATGGGATCCTTGCAAGGTCTGCATTTCAGTCCAACAGGGTTCACCTGACCTCAACCTCATTTCATGGATCAGTGATCAATGTAAAGTTTTTTATGGTTGAGTCTGCATCTCAGATACTATAAGCATTAGGGTCAACCATTCATTGTATGGAATGATTCTAAGGTGAAAATGCCCATATGGCAGGTTTCAACTGACCTTGACCTTTTTCATGGCTCATTAGGCAAGGTGAAGATTTAGTGGTTTGTTCTGTATCCAAGATACTATAAGAAATGGGTCAACTATATTTGGTGTATAGAATGATTGCATGTTGTACATGTTTGGCGGATTTACCTGACCTCGACTTCATTTGTATGGTTCATTGGTCAATGTTAAGTTTTCCTAATCAGGTCTGTATTTCAGATACTATAAGAAATAGGTTAACTATATTTGCTTCATGGAATAATTGTAATGTGTACATATCTTGTCTCAAAGGTTTCATCTGACCTTGACCTTATTTACATGAATAACTGACAATGTTAAGTTTATGTGATACTTGTAGTAAAACCTTTAAAGACTTTGGACATAAATTGAATCATGATCAGTAAAGCAGGCGAGGCAATTCAGCGTATGCACTCTTGAAATAAATATCTATCATACCCCTGTTCCAAAGGAGGGGGTATAGTGTTTTACTTCTTTCTGTCCATTAATATTTGTTACCAAACTTCATATTGGTAAGGTTTTCTGTGCGACACATTTTAAAATATGTCGTTTATTTATAAACATTTTATCCAATATATACAAGAGATTTTTGTTGCATTTTTCTCTGCAATTGTATGTATAAAAATAAAAAGATGTGGTATGATTGCAAATGATACAACTCTCCACAAGAGAAAAATTACACAGAAATTAACAACTATAGGTCACTGTACGGCCTTCAACAATGAGCGAAAGCCCACACCGTCCATCAGGAAAGAAAATGTGAAACAATACAGAAGAGAAAACTTAAATGCTTGATTTATGCTTTAAAGAAAAACAGTTTATAACAGACTATAAACTCTTAGCTTGAGACATAATTTAGTAGGTTAAACATACATGTGAGAGCTCAACCCTCCTCCAAACCTTGGACAGTTGTGTAACAGTACATTAGAACAAACTGTAAAAATCAGTTGAAATGGGACAGACACTTCAAATCGGTACTAAGCACAATTACAAAAAAATGACTAAAGACTAGAATACATGTTTTGTTCTTTTATCTAAGTTCCTTTCCCATTCTGATTTTTAGCTCACCTGACCTGAAAGGTCAAGTGAGCTTTTCTCATCACTCTGCGTCCGTCGTCCGTCGTCCGTCGTCCGGCGTCCGTAAACTTTTACAAAAATCTTCTCCTCTGAAACTACTGGGCCAAATTTGACCAAACTTGGCCACAATCATCATTGGGGTATTTAGTTTAAAAAATGTGTCCGATGACCCCGCCAACCAACCAAGATGGCCGCCATGGCTAAAAATAGAACATAGGGGTAAAATGTAGATTTTGGCTTATATCTCTGAAACCAAAGCATTTAGAGCAAATCTGACATGATGTAAAATTGTTTATCAGGTCAAGATCTATCTGCCCTGAAATTTTCAGATGAATCAGACAACCCGTTGTTGGGTTGCTGCCCCTGAATTGGTAATTTTAAGGAAATTTTGCCGTTTTTGGTTATTATCTTGAATATTATTATAGATAGAGATAAACTGTAAACAGCAATAATGTTCAGCAAAGTATGATCTACAAATAAGTCAACTTGACCAAAATGGTCAGTTGACCCCTTAAGGAGTTATTGCCCTTTATAGTCAATTTTTAACAATTTTTCGTAAATTTTTGTAATCTTTTACAAAAATCTTCTCCTCTGAAACTACTAAAACAAATTTAACCAAACTTGTCCACAATCATCATTAGGGTATCTAGTTTAAAAAAATGTGTCCGATGACCCTGCCCGCAAACCAAGATGGCCGACATGGCAACAAAAATAATACATAGGGTAAAATGCAGTTTTTGGCTCATATCTCTGAAACCAAAGCATTTAGAGCATATCTGATGGGATAAAATTGTTCATTAGGTCAAGATCTATCTGCCCTGAAATTTTCAGACCAATCAGGCAACCCGTTGTTGGGTTGCTGCCCCTGAATTGGTAATTTTAAGAAAATTTTGCAGCTTTTGGTTATTATCTTGAATATTATTATAGATAGAGATAAACTGTAAACAGCAATAATGTACAGCAAAGTTAGATCTACAAATAAGTCAACATGACCAAAATTGTCAATTGACCCCTTAAGGAGTTATTGCCCTTTATAGTCATTTTTTTACAATTTTCATAAATTTTGTAAATTTTTGTAAATTTTTACAAAATATTTTCCACTGTAACTACTGGGCCAAGTTCATTATAGATAGAGATAATAGTAAGGAGCAAGAATGTTCAGTAAAGTAAGATCTACAAACACATCACCATCACCAAAACACAATTTTGTCATGAATCCATCTGTGTCCATTGTTTAATATGCACATAGACCAAGGTGAGCGACACAGGCTCTTTAGAGCCTCTAGTTGTTGTATGTTCTTTCTTTCGTGTTCCCTGAATTTAGTCTTTCATTTACCCTTATGAAGGGGAAGTTGATTTTTCATGTCAAATCTATAATATTTCTTACGGTGTTGATGGCAGATGTTTTTTGTACACTAGTCTATTATCCTTAGTGAATCAGTGGAGTATTGGAACTGTATGTCATTATATTCCACCTTATATAGAAACTAAAAAACTAGAACTTTGGTTCAGATCATTTCACTTCTCTCAACAAATACTTGAATGAACCTCAACTTAGATAAATGATTTTTTTTTAGTTAGTTGTTGTTGGCCCAAGTTCAATCCAATGCCTAGTGTAGAGAGAATGCCATGCTCTCTGCACGTTAAGAAACTTACAACTCTTTGAGGGGTTCGTAGGTCTACTGAATGACAAATTTCTGTTCCTATCCAATAAACCCTCATTTTCCAATGCATGGCATTTCCAAATTTCCAAACCTTCATCCTGGACGACCCTTATTTGTTTTAGTCCTGAACATGCATGAACTATTTGCCACTGGACATTTAGGGATCAATCAATCAACTAGCTTTCAGTAACTTCTAGAACTCTCAGATCTACGTGTAATGACCATAATTATTCAAATCCTAAGCCGGTAGGGATTTTACAGTACAGGATATAAGGAAATATGAATTTCTTGAATTTTGTTAAGATAGTATGAACAGAACAGAACTTCTGCATGACATATCGACTGTGTGTGTGTGTTTTGTGTGGCCGGGGGAGGGTGATGGTTTAAGAATCAAAAGATGAATGGTCGATGCATAGTCCAAGAGTTAGTATTATTATGTAATAGTCTCGGTGTTTAAGTGCCTATTTTTTTAATGTAGGATCGTTAATATGTACTATCAATTGATGTATATATCAATTATACTCAATCAGAAACAGGTTGTGCTGCTTAATAAAGGGCTACGCTGATCCACGCTGGGTATTGCATATTGGAAATATTGATTTTTTTTTTTATATTTCCGATTGTTCTGTACTGGCGGTTAATTCATCAGTCAGATGTAATTGTAGAAATATGTTTATTTTTTCAACATTTTGTTCATGTATATTATCATGATAAAATGACCAGTAAATTTTATGGTTTTTTGTACACGAAATTTTGCAACTAAAATGCTGAAAACCGTTTTCCGTCGGGCCCCGGAACACCCTACTAGGGCTCTGCCCTGGACCTGCTGCTGCCTACAGTTTATAGGATACCTAGCTACGCCCCTGGTCTTTTTGTTGTGCAATTTGGATGCTGTCTCAATGACATAAATCTCACAACTCATTTTGTTCATATTTTCAACCAATCAATGATGAGAATGTAGGAACATCAACTATTTTTAAAGCAGTTTGTTGACTAAGAACTATGTTCCTTCATACAAATGAATAAGCAAAACTGCAAGATGAAAACCAGCAATACAAGTGTTGTTTCCTTAATACATCCATTATTTCCTTGTTTTTCAAGTGATTGTTACATCATATACATCCATCCCACATAACTTTACATGAAAGTACTATCAGGTATGAGTAAATTTAATGTGCTTTTGATGAAAATATATTATACCTATAATTACATTCTATATTTGTTTATAGAATGTAATTATAGGTAAAATATATTTCCATCAAAAGCACATTAAATTAACTCATACCTGATAAATTATTAAAGATGCTCAATTCAACATGGCTGAAGAAGTTGACCAACTTTATTATCAACCTGGAAAGCACTTTAAGAATCAGGCAACACTTCTGCACATTCTTAGCAAAGTGGAAGCTTCAAGACCTTCACAACTAAAGGCCACAACTCTACCAGCTGAGCTAACGATCTTCAAGCAAGTTCGATGAGTACTGGAATTTACAAATCAATTTGTGAATAAGAATCATCAGACTATCTTTTATGCAATATTGATTGAATGCACTAGCATATGTCCTTCCTTGTCTGCGAGGTAAGAGTGCAGGAACAGCTTGAAAACTTATCATGTCTGAATGATGTTTTTTTTATTATTGGAGAATTTGGTCTTGATGACAGATTAGGACAGACAGACTATCTTTTGTCAAATATTTACAAAGGAAGATTATGATGCATAACTATACCAGTGTGCTGACTCAGAAGCAATGGCCACATAAAAATAACAGTTCTCAATGAATTATTTTTATTATTATAACTTTTTAAGCATTTCTAATAGTATTGATAAACCTCCATTATGGCTATATTTGCCCCAAGTTAAAGTATACATATAATTAAAACACAATTTATACAAAACTTTGTAATGTTTGCAGTTTATAGAATGTAATTATAGGTAAAATATATTTCCATCAAAAGCACATTAAATTAACTCATACCTGATTGTACTTTCATGAAAAATTTCATGCGAGTATTTATAATATTGTAATCTTTCATAAACCAATCAAGTTAACCTTTTAATTCGAATATAAGTAGATCCTTTCTTTAAGTCAGGGTCAACATTTCAAACCATACCAATTTGGATTTACTTGCATTCTAAATAATTATTGATAAAAAAAATATTTTCAATCAAAAACATTTTCTAGATTATTGCAGATAAAAAAAAACCTACATCTCATCTTATATATCATCTTTGAAAAAATATAAATTAAATTCTGCTTGCTCCAATAATGAGGTAAACAAAATGGCTACTCTGGCAGATACAGAAAAATTAATTAAATTATTCAAATCCTGTATCAATTTTTAGCACTCAAACTTTACATTAAATGCTGAATGAAAAAAAATAACCTATTGAAAGTCCCAATAATTTTATCTATAAAAAATTCAGAGAAACATAATTGATGTGACCTAATGCACATTTTCTCTGACTTTTTCCATCTAATATACTAATGTGGCCTCATTTACAAAATAACTAAGATATTATCAACTTTACAATCAAGTGCCACATTATAAACTGCCCTTACAATAAAACTCATGACTGAATAACATTTTAGCACCTAACTTCAATGAATTGATGAGAAGCATTTTACACTAAATGTTGCATGATACACAATCTTAATCTTATAATAGCTCCTTGAAATTGCAATTTTTATTCTTTATTATTTGTGTAATTATGAAAAAAATTATGATCTAAAACAATTTTATTTCTTGCTGTGAGGAAATTCATACCATGTGAACTTTTAAATCAAATGCTATTAATACTGTTTAGAGTACATCAATTGAAAACATTATCCTTGCATGCATATGTTTAAAGTAATAAATGACTTGCAACAGGAATTTCAAAAATATGTAATTTTATTCAGATTTATCTCCCTTATACTGTGTAACATACAACATTGTCCCAGCAGTGATATTACAGGCAGTTTCTATGTAACATAGCACCATATCATCAGTGACCAAGGCCTTTTGGCCAGTATAGTAGATTATAAAGACTAACTATGTACATTACATCGAGGTATTTCAACACCAACTTACAAATGCAATATAAGGAAACAAGACGGAACATAAAATGATTCTTCGTTGTTTTCTATTTATATGAAAAAAGGCAACATGCAGAAAGAGTAATTTTTTAAAATATATCAAATTATTTCAGTCTTCGTTGTTCTTCAAAATATAAATAAAATATCTTTTAATGAAAAAAAGCAAACATACAGGAAACTGCTTATAAATTTTTTCAAAATATTTCATGATATTTTTAAAACTTATAAGCACAATAAAAACAGAAAATTTAGTCAAATATATCAAATTATTTCTGAACATGTTAGCAAATTAAGCAGCAAATTTACATTATTTCTTTTAAATTTATTACTACAAAAAAAAACAATATTCATTGTCAGTTTGAAAAAAATAATTGTTTCTTCATATGCATTTGTAAGATAAAAATAAACAAATATAGCCCACAGTTCTGAATAACATTTAGTCATTTCCATACACAAAACATCCATGCCATTATTTTCACACTTGTATGAATGTAAAATGTGTATACGTGAAAGATACATGGAATGAAAAAAATCACATTTAAAACAGTAACATAATTCAATCTCTCACATATAAGGTACATGTATATAATATATAATAAATATAAAAACATGAAAAAATTAGTATATACAAATTGTGTAAGGCACATTCTTGTGAACGCCAATAGAAATATATAACAATAAACAAAATGGAAGACAAACGATTTGTTGTCAACAACTAGAAAAACTTCGTTGTTTTTAAACCTCGCCATTATCTCTATGATTCTACTATTTACAAAAAAGTTCGAAGTTAGTTTCGTTAGTTTCGTTGGAAAGATTTACTCAATTTGGTATTTTCTAAATTTTGACAATATTGAGATATATTGAACTTGCATATTTATTTTAATTGGAAGACACTTTAAATTATCACAATAATTGTTCTCTGGAATGTGAGGGCTTGTATAAAATGGCAAATAAAATATATATAAAAAATCCTCTGAAATTTCAATAGTTTGACATCAATAATTGTATAAAAATCAACAACTGTATTATGAAATTAACAATGTTGGAAGACATAATATTTTTACCTATTTTTTTATGACTATAACTTTTTTTTCCTTGAAAAAATTTCAAAACATTGTAACATTTAATATTAATAACTTCCTTAAGTTTCAATGTATCATTGACAACTAACAACTTTGGAATGTAAGGCTAAAAAATGCTATTTCTATGGATATATTTTAACTAAACTGTATCTCTATTTACAATGAAAAAATGAAAAAGAAATTAAATCAAGTAAATATCTATAACATAAAACATGGATTTCTAAGGAAAAAATCTAATTATATATGAATGATTAAAATTGCACTTTATATTTCTTGAATGAATGAAAAATTAAAAAACTACAACTAATGTACAAATGCCTTATAAAAATGTTAATTGTTCTAATGATAGTTTATTGCACTTTTTACATATTTTTGTTTCAGTTTGATCATTTATCAGTACTAATATATTAAAGACTTATAATATATCTATCTGAAAGGCCTTTATTCATCAAGCACTAATTTTTGTTTACAAAAAAATTGAGAGTTATCTCCCATATATCAAAATAATTTTACTTTTTCCTTGCAATGAAGAAAGATTGGTATTTTTAAGTAAAAAATATTAAATTGAACAGCATTTCAATCAGTTACCAATTAAATGTTGTTTTTCATGCAGTAACAGAAGTGATTTCCCTTCAAATTCTCTATCACAATACTGACAACAATAAATTTTAGTATAAGTCTTTTCAGCAGTCACTTTTTTTTCACAAGTTTCTGAAGACAAGTCTTTAACATTATTACGATCTTGTCCTTCGCTAACCGAGGTAGAATCTGGTTCCCCTTCTTGCTCTTCTTCCTTACTCTTGGATTTCTTAACCAAGTGAACTTCGGGTTTCAGTGGTTTTTCGCTGTTCTTTCCTTGCTTTTCGATTATGGATTTAAATGTTTCATTGTCAATTTTTGTACTAGGAAAATGGCACTGAAGATGCTCAACAAGTTGTTCTTCTTTCAAACAGCTGAAGTCACAATATGGACATGAATTTTGTGAACGTTCGTTATGCTGATGTTCATGGCTATCTAACTCATCTTTAGAAGGTGTGCTAAATGGACAACGGTCACATTTGAACTCTTTATATTCATCTTCTTGACTGACATCACTGTCATCCATTGAACCTTGTGCATTGAAATAAACTTGTGGAGCAAATTCTGGAGTTGATGGTTCATTGTTTTTATTGTCATATATGTCACTTGAAGGTGATCCAGTAACATCACGTTTGTGCAGTTTCATATGCTGGGATAACAAATTCACTCGCTCCACACTGAAGGAACATTCGTTACATGTGTATCTTGCTGAAATTTTGTGTAAGCTTTTATGATATGTATAACTGTTCTTACTGCTACAGCTAAAAGGACAAAGTTTGCAAATGTAAATTTTCTTCCCATCAGCTGTTCTTGCGGTAGTTATTCTGTTCAGTTTTTCCTCTAACAATGAACTTTTGACTGAATAGTCATTAACACTTTTATTGTTTTCTAATGCAAAGTCTCTGTTAAGGAAAACGATATCTGAAGGTGCAACATTGAATCCAACCTCTGCCTGATGAACTTTACGATGCTGATACAACAAATTTAACCTATCAGCACTCCAATTACAGAAATCACAAATGTACTTTTTATTAAGACCATGCATGTGTATGTGACATTTGAAACTGCGTAATGCATTACATCGGTATGGGCACTGATTGCATGAGTAACGGACTTTTTGAATTATGTTCCCAGACAAATTCATGGACATTTGTTGCTGAAGAGCAATAGGATCCATCTCTGCCAGACTGTCATCCGATTCCTCCCCACTGAAATGTTTCCTCAACTTAGCCGAGTTGCCTTCTAAGTCTTCTTGTTCTAAGTGAGCTATTTCATCCTCCACAAATTCTCCTCCTTCCAAATCATCCATATATTCCCCTTCATCCATAAACTCTTTATCATCTTCCATTTCATGATCAGAAAATTCTGTTGTGTTGGCATTTTTCAGGATTTCAAGACCTTTTTCATCTTTAGGATCTATAATTAAAGTTTGGAAATACTTGTCAGCTTGTTCGTTAGTAAAATCATCATTTCCCATTCGCTGAACAAATTTTTCTCCCAAATTTGGGTGCTTGAGGTGAAGTTCAGAATGATTAAATAGGCTGCTCTTTCTGTAGGCTGTGAAAGCACAGCGTGAACATTTGTAACGTATTTGTCCAGCATTGTTTGACAGTTTGTTCAAAATATTGTTCATTCTCACTTCGGTCAATACAGGTTGTTCAATCTGGCTTTCATTTTGTTCTGTCGACCTTGCGTTATCCTCTTCATCAGAGGACTCTAGTTTTGGTTCATATGGCTCACGATGTACAACAAGATGCTGTAACAGTTCTTCCATTGTTCCCACATGGTAATCGCAGTATTCACACTTGTGTTTTTCACCACTTCCATGTAGCAATATATGTTTTTGAAGTTTTTTAATTGTTTTACATTTGAATGGACATTTCGTGCATGTTGGCAGTATCATTGGTCCCTTGTTTGAACATCCATTTTCATCAATGGTACCTTCATACTCTGTAAATGGTGTGTCTTCATATTTTTCTACAAAGATAGGCTCTGGTGGATGAATGCTATCTTTATGGTTATAAATGAGTTTGAGATTGTCTGCGCCATAATTACAAACATCGCAGCAATATTTCTTTCCACAGTTGTGCTGACGAGCATGGTTTCCGGTGTTGGCAGCATTACTACTAACGTATGAGCAGCTTGGACATTTGTAGTTTTTACGACCATTGATCATGCAGAGTTGTATTGGAATTCCTCTCCAGTTTGCCATTCCACGTATAGTCAGTACTGGCTTTTGTCCGTTAATTGCCATAGTACTATAAATTTTCATTTCTCGGTTTGCAGATTCTTCCAATTGCTCTTGCATGTCCATTTCTTGTCCATAATCGGATCCATCAAAGGAGCTGTTTAAACTTTCTGAATCTATGCCCCATCTCTTATCATCTCCCTTCCCGCTTGGTGTTAGACGGATCTTCTCCTCAGGTGTACCCCTCCAAACATCCCCATGTGTTCCTTTCATGTGCTGATATAACAGATTCAATCTATCAATGCTATAGTCACAGAATCGGCAGGTATGGCGGCAGTTGCTTCCATGTCTTTCAATGTGGCGCAGGTAAGTTACAGCATTTGGAGCAGTGAATGAGCATTTTGTACATTGGAATGATCGGCCTCTCTTTTGTGGACTTGTCGACTTCTTAGCACGGGCCATTGCTTGTTGTTGGAGCTGCATGGCAACAGCATTTTGAGCACGGTTATCATTGAGTCTTTGCTGGAGTGACTGAGTCAAAGCAGAAACTGTGGATGGCATAGAGGCCACTGATGGAGTTGTATGAACTGAAGCTGATGATGGTTTTGGCTCAATAGGACGATACTTGTACAAGTTGAACATAGGATTCTGTTGAAGTTGTGCCTGAAGCTGTGGTAATGCTTGTTTTGGTGTCATAGATATTGGATGCTCAAAATTGTTGGCATTTGATGTTGGTACTGGCTGACGTGTTGGAAGACTCATTCCAGTAGATGAAGGTGGTTTGTCGTTTGATTCTTGTGCCTTCAATTCATTTGGATGAACCTGAGATGCGTGTTGATACACAGTTGCCAGGTTTGGAAACATAGCAGGACACCATTCACAATGGAATGGGTATGCTGGGTTTGTTGGTTGCTGGTTGACGGTCCTAGCAGCATGGTGATGAATTGATACTGTAGGCTTCTGTTGTTGTGCAGAAGATACTGGAGTTGATGAACGAGTTAGATCCAGAGCACCAGAAAAATTGAGTGGTTTACTATGTGACTGGTTCATGTCAGATGCATCAAGCTGGTACTCTTGGTCTGTTCCAACTATTTTACAATCATCATATTCATCATCTTGGCCTTCCATATTATCCTCTTCCATTTTTTCAGGTTCATGGGTACTTTCATGCATCATGATGCTTGACTTTGAGAATGATGTGAAAGCACATTTTGAACACTTGAATTGCTGTGAGGGCTGAGAGGGTTTGCGTCGATGTTTATGAAGTGTTCTGCTAGAGACATCACAGGATGATGAATTTTCGTCCTCATTTCTAACAAACGGTGATCCATTCTGTTGCAGTGATGGAGATGGAGCATTTTGTTGCGACAATGGTGAAGCTACAGAAGTTGTGGAATGTGTTTTCTTATGTTGAAGGAATGACGGTAAGTCTGGTGCTTTAAAATTACATTGTTTACATTTAAATTTGTCATTAGTCTCTTGTGGAATGTTGGCTGAACCATGCATCTTCAAGTGTGCCTGATAGCTGAATTTTTTGAATGTGGCATATTGGCATTGATCACACTTGTAAAGCTGTCTTTCATCTTCCTGCTGCATTTGTGACATTTGGTTTTCATGATGATTTTTGTGCGCAAGTTTAAACTTATCTTGCAAATACATTGGTGACATGTCCTCAGACTGTGGCATGAAGGAGTTCTCATGTCCATATGTACGCATGTGTTTCTTAAGATCACATTTCCATCTTGAACTATATCCACACACAGTGCAGCTGAATGGTTTATTCTCTGAATGTAGGACAGAGTGACGTTTGAGTTCGGCAGGGCTATTTCCAACAAATGGACATTCAAGGCATTCATAAGTCATAACTTTCTCATTCTGCTCATTTTCAGTCATATTTTGCATGAATCCATTATAGACAAATCTGGTCTGTTTGTTTTCTTGCATATCACTATGTGGTCTAAAAGGCTGAGGTGTATCTTGATGGAATACTCCCTCTGTGTTAACAGTAACATTTGGTGGTGGTAGTTTTCTCATTTTGGTTGTGTCGATTACATCTTTAATTGTCCCGCCTCCACAACGCTTCAAATGTTTAACAACATCCCACTTCCATTTACTTTTATAGCTGCATCTGGGGCAATGATAAGGCTTCTCGTCGGAATGATTTTTCATGTGCTGTTGTATTTCAGATGGCCATCTGGCTCGATATTCACAAAGTCTACATTTGTATGGTAACAGAATGTCAGTTCCATCTGCATCCTTCATGGTCAAGCCATCTTTTACTTTAATGAAATGTTCTCTTCCTGATTGGTTTGAGTCATCTGATGATGGGATTAAATTTTCCATTTCTTTCAAAGTTGAAAATGATGATCTCTCCATGCCACCCTTACCATACAAATCATTGTTCTTTGGTGGTTCGGAAGAAGCTCGATTTGACTGATATTCAACTGATCCAGCGGTGATATAACCATCACGAGACAAATTATTATTTGTATCTTCCAGTAAACTTAATTCAGTGTCAGATAATCTGCGTTTCTTGCTGCTGGATTCTTGTAGATAACTATTAGAAAAACGTTTGTGGCTGAACTGATCCTTGTCCACCAAAGCAGCTGCCGTAGTCGACAAAATCTGAAGAGCTCCACCATACATGCTATTTCCTCCGTATGGAGATGAGGCTGAATGAGGTGTACTTGAAGAGGTCTTTGCTGAAGCAGTTGGTGTATTTTGTTCACGACGCTTATATGGATTCTGAAGTGTGCTATGACTTTTTTCAAAATGTTTGACTAAATCCCATTTCCATTTATATGTAGATCCACATACCATACAAATAAATGGTCGTTCCTCAGAGTGTGATACAGCATGTTTCTGTAGCTCTGCTGGCCATTTAGCAACAAAATCACACATGTTACATTTCAGATATTTTGGTTCGGTTGTTGTTGATATTTCCTGAGAAGCTATGTTGTTCAGTGGCATTTTAAGCAGATGATATGTCTGTTGTAGTCCATGAGGTATTTTCTGAATTGCTTCTTTATGCTCTTGGATTTTTTCAAGATGATTTTCAGCAAAGTGTTTGTTCAAATCATCAACTCCATTAAAATGTTCTTGACATTCAGCACATTTGAAGGCACGCTTGTTGAGATGTAAAGTCATATGCGAGCTATAATCCACCAAAGTTTTAGCTATGAAGCCACAACGTGAGCACTGAAGTACAGGGTTTTCTTCTTTATGTTCGTCTTTTTGTAAATCATCTCCATTTTGATTGTCTCCCCATTGGAGTTCTTGTTTAATGCCACGATACTTCTGATACATCCCATGATCCATCTGGTCTAATCTAACGCGATTCTTGTTGTAATCCATACTCTTATTCAAAGATAAATTCATTTCTTTGTGAAAGGAGAAATCAAGGGGCTGCTCATCTCTATTAGCGGGTCTTTCTCTGGGCAGGCTCCTACTATGTTGGCTATATCCAAGGTCCGGACTCATCCTAGGATGTTGGGACATTTTCTGCTGTGGGTAATAAGTTGGTGCATTGCTTATGAATGGCCCAATAGATCTGGGCATGACAACAGGTGAAACTGACATATCCTCCATCTTTTCGTGCATGACTGGAGTTGATGATCCTGAGTGAGGTGTTGAGTGATTCATAGCTGTAAGCCGACTTCTCTCAGATGGTGGTACTGGATAACGGTATTTCATATTGCTGACTGCATTAAGCTTAGCTAATCCAGGAGGAGGCTTACTTGAATCTGGAAGATCACCAATATGTTTCTCTTTCCAATGTTTGTTCAAAGATTTTCGCCATTTGTAAACATTGCCACATTTAGAACAAGCATATTTGATTCCTGTTTCATCAAACACTTCAAAGTACTTTCCAGGATCCACTTCCTGTCTTGTTTTTCTTTTTTTCTTCTCTCCCTCAGGAGCCTCTGGTATTACTGTGGTAATGGGAGTTTCTTCTTCCTCCTCCTCTTCTTCTATTTCGTCTTCTTCATCATCATGCATTGGAACATTCATTCTTATAATGTCACTGCCAGCTGTACTTTTATTATCTTTTTCCGAAAAACTGCTATCAAGATCTGAGCCATTCAGCAGAAGACTGTTTTCTTTTCCAGAAAAGTGCAGTTTGTGGTGACGTGGAAGTTTCTGCTTGTATTTTGTTGCATATTCACAAATGTTACATTCATAGATAGTTATGTCTGCATTGTGTCCATCTTTCTGATGATGCAGATAAGTTTTTGCACTTGTAGAGCTGAAATCGCATTGTCCACATACATAAGTACGATTCTGAATGTTGCCGCTACGTGTGGGTGTTTTGATACCACTGGGCGATTGGTCATCTTCGGCTATAATCAGTCGACCTTCGTCATCTTCCATTTCATGACTTAAATTTGAATGCTGATCGAAGTCCCTCTCACCATTCATGTGTGCTAGGTCTTCAATATCCCCCATGGGTTCTTCTGTATGATCTGAATTATCTTCCATAATATTTTGTTCAGTTTTGTCAGTAATTAATTGTTCATTTGATGTATCTATTCGATTAGCAACGTCTATCGTCTTTTTAGATTGTTCACTTGTCGGTGATAAGTTTTGTTCAGTAACCTGATCGGTAGAAGATCTAGATTCCGCTCTTTTTGTTGGCTGACTTTTCCTTCTCCTTCCTCCTAATGAACGTATTAAGTCTGGATCAGTGTCCTGAGAATGTGCAAACTTCTGATGATCCAAAAACTCCTTTAAATCGGTACAACGAAACTTGCACTGTTTACAAAGTCGACTTCGGCCTTTGTGATTGTTTAGATCATTCCCATCATCCTCTGTTTTACTGGAATCTTCTGACATGTCTTGCAGTTATCACACTGGATATCCTGAAAATAGAAAGCAATTTTGAATCAAAGATGTCTAAAAAGATAGTTATTATTTTGACCAATATATAATGTACCTGTAACAAGCATTTCCAGAAAAGTGGATGCAACTTTAATATATCCAGATAAACAAACTGACAAAGTCCAGTCTAGTAGTATGATTAAATACAGATAAACTAAAAACACAAAAGGAATGATAAACAAACAACAACATAAAGAAGTAAAAAAACTGATACATGTTAATAAAACAACAGCACAAATTGAAATAAAAGAATCTCAACTACATAAAAGGCATCATATCTATTATTATCATTATCATTACAACATTTATCAATATCATTATAATTATTATGCCTCCTCTGCTTGTTACCTACATTTTTATCATTATCATTAGTGTACCTCTTCCAACCCGACCCTACCCCCCACCCCAACCCCCTGTTACCTACATTTTCCTCATTATTATTATTATCCCTCCCCCACTTGTTATCTACATTTCCTCATTATTATTATTATGCCTCCCCACTTGTTATCTACATTTCCTCATTATTATTATTATGCCTCCCCCACTTGTTATAATAATTATGCCTCCCCACTTGTTATCTACATTTTCCTCATTATTATTATTATGCCTCCCCCACTTGTTATAATAATCATCCCTCCCCCACTTGTTATCTACATTTCCTCATTATTATTATTATGCCTCCCCCACTTGTTATAATAATTATGCCTCTCCCACTTATCTACATTTTCCTCATTATTATTAGTATCATCCCTCCCCCACTTGTTATCTACATTTTCCTCATTATTATTAGTATCATCCCTCCCCCACTTGTTATCTACATTTTCCTCATTATTATTAGTATCATCCCTCCCCCACTTGTTATCTACATTTTCCTCATTATTATTAGTATCATCCCTCCCCCACTTGTTATCTACATTTTCCTCATTATTATTAGTATCATCCCTCTCCCACTTGTTATCTACATTTTCCTCATTATTATTATTATGCCTCCACACTTGTTACCTACATTTTTATCATTATCATTATTAAACCTCCCCCTAATGTAACCTACATTTTTATCATTATCATTATTAAACCTCCCCCTAATGTAACCTATATTTTTATTATTATCATTATTAAACCTCCCCCTAATGTAACCTATATTTTTATTATTATCATTATTAAACCTCCCCCTAATGTAACCTATATTTTTATCATTTAAACCTCCCCCTAATGTAACCTACATTTTTATCATTATCATTATTAAACCTCCCCCTAATGTAACCTACATTTTTCTCACACCTCCACATGATCTATAATTTTGTTCTCTCCCTGGTGGTCTATAGAATTGTCACTAGAATTCTTTTTTGATATCAACTGTAAATCAGTTATAAGGAATAATCAATCATCTACCTTTAGGGCTGATAGATATACACCACTTTATTAACCAATTAAATTTTAATGAAATTTAATGATCTTATTAACTTTTTATCTAAGACCTAGAGGGTATATGTGTATTTCCTTACTTTTAGTATCTATGGAAAAGAAAAATATGTCACTCATAATTCAACCTCACACACTTCTCCGCTCATTCCATTGTAGTAAAATAGTTTTAATCATTTTTCAATTTCAACAAAAACTGACATCACATAAAAAAATGTTTTGGTAGATAAACGATCTTAAAAGTGTCCAATGAATTTAATGAGTCAAGTTTGAGGTGAATTCCCTTAAAACAAATTGTTTGTCTCAACCATTTAAAGACATTCCCATGTAGAACAGCCAAATTACAGGTAAGACATACAAGACAAAAGGAATGTGAACAACCTTTTGTTACCTGTCCCCAGGCAGTCTTGTTAGCCATTTCCTTTTCACAAAGTAATTCCATCTTTATATCAAAGACTTAATCATTAAAATATTATCTCTTTTGTATGCTTCAATTCTTTACAGAAATTGTTAGGTAAACGAACAATTGGGGCCTGACTGAAGGGAGAATTATCATTTATTTAATCAGGTGATTAATTTGACAATAGTATTCTGGTAATTTTATGTAATATCTCCTTGAGAGATTCAACGATAAACTTTAAGGTACAAGAATTATAGAGTTCTTTATTTTTTTTACCATAACAAAGCATATATTATGCAAAGTAGTTGTATTCTAATTCAGTGTAAAATATGCATAGTCACTTTTTGAAACTTCTTTATTTGCATAATTTGAGAGTTCAATATTTTATTTCTATTCTTTGATAAGTTCAACTGTCATGGTTCTTCAAAACATGGACTCCAAAGGTGTGATAAACTTGTTCCAATTTTCTCTGAGAAAACCAATTAAATACCTTCGTTTCACAAAAATCCTGCAGATCAATTAAATGATAAAGTGTCTTTATATCAAATGTGGGATAATTAGAAAGGAATTGTTAAAACCCAGCAGAAAAGTCTTTGGATAATAGTGCCATTATGAATCAGTCATGTGTAACCAAATTTGACAGTAATTACAGGTATATGTTTACAAAGGTGAGAAACATGTCCATGAAGAATGACCATTCAACATAAATGGTCACTTGTCACACCAATCTCCCTGCTGGCATTCATCTAATTTATGGAATGCCTGCTTTGTTAAGATGGCTCCAGGTCAAAGTTCAATCATAATGTATTGTGCTACCAATATTTCTTCCACAAAATGCCAAAATATTTACATAAATGTTTATTCATAAGCCTGAAAGAAACTACATATTTTACTGAAAGAACATAATGTTTTCTTTAACAAATTCCTGTCTTTTTTAGAAACAATTACTTATATAATTTTACTATACATACATTTGCATCCAATAGTGTATATTTAAACTGAATCTGTTAAGTGCATCAAATCAGTTGTAAAATTGGTAATTTCCCAAAATAATACTTATTTTTTTAATTTTGTAAAGCTTTCAGGAAGTTCCCTCTATTAGATTACTAAGGATAATATTTCATTATCAAAGCCTGTATCTAAATGGAAAGGAAAAAATGCATAAATTGTAATCTTCCAGGAAGAAAAAAATGGTTTGAAATAAATTTGATGAAATGTTTATTTTAATAGGTTTTAAAATCATATCCTCACTTAAAAAAACTCAACACTGAAAAAATCCTTTTTAGTGCTGCTTTTTTTTAAAATTTGGATTATTCTATCCACAACAAATTTTGAGATTTGGGAATAAAAGTGTAATCAGTCACCTAAAAAAAATCTTTCAATTCCAACACACTCTACTTGTACCACCCCTTAGCTCATAAAACCATATGAAAATGAATCCAATAAAATTTACAGAAAACAATCCTCAGATATCATAAACATCCAAGTTATCAGTTTTTGACTTAATCAGGATATGTTCCAAAGTTCTGTATACTAAGTGATAATCTAGGACCAAACTTGTACCCTGTTATCAGGATTGGGGCCATTTGGTTCCCTTTCAGATGGTACTTTGAACTGATTCTGTTTGCATTTGGTACAAGATTTATCTTATCTTGTCCCAAAGTTTATTTGTACTTTTTATCTGAATATTGTGAAACTAGTGTGTTCAAAAATTATCAAAGTTTTCAAAATCCTTACAATATTCTTTTACAATTTGATGGCTTTTCTTCTTTACATTTAAAAAATGTTATCATATTTTCATCCATGAAATCATAACAAGTATTATCATAATTCAAATCTATTGACAAATTATCAATTGATGCTCTTATCAATGCAATGATTATTTTGAAACAAGGGAGTTAACTCTAATTGACTTTCCATCTCAAAACATCTTTTGAACCTTTGCAATCTTGTAAAACATCTGAATACAAGGCTTAATAAGTAATTAGATGGTTATAATGCCTGGATGTATATGTTTTCAGACTTTGATGTTTAACAAGTAACTGTCTTTGAAGTACAAAGACAATTTTTAAGGTGTAACAAGAAAATCCAGGTAACAGTCATTAATCAGCTGACTGAGAAGCCCCAGGTATTTGTTAAGCAATCTCCATGCCTGTAGACAAGTTGTCTGTCATGAAATGGCACTGAGGTGATACAATGGAATATTTTGTCAAAAATATGTCTCATTTGGTCCCATTATTTTTATTTATTTGGGAACATCTCCAAACCAAAATTATATGTAAATAGCCCCTGCAGGAATTGTTTTTTTTTATACAAAATCATCTATGAATAAAATCTTATCTTAAAGTTAGAAAAATTCAGTTGCTTAATAATAATTGAGATCATAAAACAAAGACTAATGAAAATAATTTCTTCAACATCAAAATACTTTTTTCAGACATTAAAACTTTAATGTAAGTGTATTTTAGTTTTTTACAAAAGAAAACAATACCCCACAAGTCCCCTCTTCCTTTTTGTGCCATTAGTAGCAAAAAGATAAAAACATATGGAATATGTCTGTGCAATAAACTGCCTAAACCTCAGGCCATTTATATATATGACTATACTGCCAAGTTTGGTCGGCTTTACAAAAACACAGGTAATGCACTCCCAGGTAAATATACTATCATCTAAATCCTGCGTTTGTATTTCATCTTTTAATGAATACTTTACATCTGAACCATGACAGAAAACATTATGCTTGGAATCTCATACTTAACAAAATGATCAAGTTTCAACATCGCCACGGGAATAAAAAAAATCATATCAGGTCACCTGAACCGAAAACATGAAAACATCGTTAATGTACCTTTAATTGCTTTTTCTCTATTTTTGGTGGTAAATAAGGATGTTCCATTATAAGAGATTGTTTGTTCCAAATGGTACTATATCCTATTCACGTAATTTAATAATAATGCTTTTTAAAAGTCACTTTTTAAAAGGAAACCTAGAATTCCCCGATTCATAGATTAAACATATCTTCGCAACCCAGCCATAAAAGGAAATCACGACACTTTGATACAATTGCCTCTTAGATGTCTTTCGTCACTTAGACACAAAAATTCTCAAACCAAATCTATATTTAAGTACTTCTTTGAACTTGTTGTTGGACTTTCGGATCCTAATCTTAAGTATTTCTTTTGAAGTTCTTAAATCTGTCTTTCATTGTGAGAATTTTATGAATATGCATTGTCAGGACCAGAATAAATTATCAGGTCTATTAAAGCAGCATTCCTGAGAATAACTCTCCACTGAAATTTTACCTGTCAGAATTCTAAATGAATTTGTAATCAAAATGTACCTTTATCAATCAAAAGTTGGTGACACCTCAAACTTAATTAACGTGTTCATGCCACATAGCAATTTTCATCTATCTTTTTTTTTTCATATTTGGTTATATATTTTGGAGTCATCTTTGAAAAATGTTCTTTTCACTTTATAAATGAAGATGACATATCAAACAGACCCTGAGGGTCTACATCTTAATCAAAGAATCTACAATGTGTTAAATAGCTTTTTTTTTCTTTGAGTCAGAATATAATTTAGTTTAGATATTAGATAAGCCTCTCCCCATTTACCAGAATATTAACTTTTATGTCATTATGATAAAATATCACAAAAATGATTACTTAGATGGTCTTGTTCCAAATATGGTCAGACAACTCGAGTATTTATAGAAATCGCATTTAGCCTGTCATGCATTAAACATCATGTGAAATCACTTGTTGATTTAGGTTTGATTTCAAAATACTTCAAAATAGTTATGTTAATATTATATCTTATTAACTGAAAATTTTCAATTCTACTTATCTTGTTATATCTACATAAAAAAAAACTTATTCTCAATAATATCAATTTCAAACAAAACGTCTTGTTACAATTAAATAATTTTATCTTGTTTAACATCTAAGTCAAAGAAATTCATTGTGCAGTTCTTTTAAGTTATTTTCAAAAAAAAACTTGATTCACAATAGATACACATGTTTAATTTAATTTTCTGTACCTTAAATGCATCCTCAAAGTATATTTAATCCTGTATTTCTTCATACTGCTATGTCACTTTGAAATTTGCTGTCTCAAAATGCCCAATCAACTTTATGACATTATAGACTGATCTTTTCCTTTAGTTATCATTTCTACATCACATGACAGAGACCAATACAGATATAGATGGAAACCTTATGAATAGTTTCATGACAAAACTTTGGAACATCTGCCATATATAGGAAGATTGGATGATTGTTTAATAGATGCCATCAGAGGGATGTACCTTCATCACCTGTCTGTTATAGTTCAGGACAGTATCAAAAACCTCATGGACAGATACTGTTCTGATAGTTAGAATAATGATTACATAATTCCTAAGATCAACAGAACTCACCTGCCAGTCCTAATCTCTACTAACATTACCATTTAATTTTTGAAAAAAAATCATTAAAATCTTAAAAGTTTTGTAAATTGAAAAAAGTATTGTATATTTAGGTAATTTAATGCTCCAAAAAATTTGAAATCCATTTGAAACCATGACTGAAATACTTCTTCCAAATTGCATTTTGATGGAGTTCAAAAAGAGATAAAAATTCTAAATTACAATATTCAATGGGGTAAAAAAAAAAGTAATTTCAAATGCTAAATAAGTATAAATTCCCCTTCTTATTCGACTTTTCTATTTTTTTTTATATTTTAGCTTTGACAAAATTTCACACTGACCAAAAATGTCTGTTGTTTCAATGTATAAAGAAATTAATCTCATGATTTTTAACATCAGTTTTCATAATTCAAAATTAGCATTAAGTCTACAGATAAAATTAGCAGAAATAATTAACTTTATCAATAAAATCATTGCCTGATGAAAAAAAAATATAGAATTTCTTGTAAAATTTTTAAAATGTATGGTACAATCTGGTCCAAATTGTTCGAGCAATTAGACCATTTCAAAATGTCTACAATTTGCAGGATTAAATGTTGATTCTATGTACTTCAATACATTATTGCATTTTAAAGTTTTCTTTCAGAAGTTGTTGCAGCCATGAATTTACAGTAAATGATAACAAACTGAATGATGCTACATAGTTTTGTGATTATTGTAAGCAAAAAATGATTCCTTGCACACAATGTGAATAGAAACTGTTTTAAAGTGTGATATTTCTGTAAATATACAGGGAGAAATCAGTCCTAAATTGTACCCTTTTCTTTAATTTGTTAAAAATTCCAAAGTAAACTTTTAAAGTTCAGATGAATTCAATGATGCCTACTGAACATTTGATGACCCAAACAACTTTCTCAACCAATTTACTTTACTTACACTATCACAAATTATTATCCCCCCCCCCTTTCCCTCCCCCCCCCCCAAAAAAAAAAGAAGATTTCTGTTCCTGTTCCATGCCATTATTGCAATGCAAGAGGAGCAAGAATTTCTGAATTCACACTTGGCATCTCAAAGGCTTTACTGATTGTGACACAGTTTGAATTGAGAATTATGGTATCAACAATTTCTCAATTCATACTTGGTGAGGACTGATTAGAACAGAAGATACTTTGTAATTCAGCATGGTACCTTATTAACCTCATTACCAGTAACCTCAATGAAAGGATAATTAGGCATTATCCTGGGCAATTGAATTATCTCAAACTCAGCAAATTATCTCAAACTCATCGGAGAATCTGAAGTTATAGCAATTTATCAAAGAAGCATGTTCTCTAAGGCAAACAATTCATTGCAAAGTGCTTTCTTTTATCAAGGTAAACTGGTTTATGGAGTTGATTAATTATTGTACAAAGTAGAATTATTCTGGGAAAGTTTACTCACACATCCAAATGAATTAATCAGTCTTAAATTTTACAAAAATTCTTAGCAAATTGTAAGTCAAAATATTAAAGCATGCTAGAAACTTAAACAATTCCAATACCTGCTAATCACTAGAGTCAATAGATGCTTCATTATGTTCGATGCAAAAATCCACAGAAATCAGCCTTTGTCACCCAATTTACAATCATCATATGTATGACAGTTACTTAATTTTAACAGAGAGATGAGTTCATAATTCTTGGCAACTATTCAATGACATGAGACCTTGTAAAACTTGTCGAACTGTGTAAAAAGTTCGAAAACCACAAGCCGGACTCTCAAGACAAGACGCCTACTTGAGAATAATCTGAACGGATACAGGTCGAAGACAACATTTTTCAAAACGACGTGACTCAGAAACAATGTTTTCCTGTTTGTCTCCTGATACACTTGAATGATTCACATAAGTCGCAGAATATGAAACAGCATTTCTTTATATATCACGATATTAATGATTGTAATTTGTGGCACTAGTGGGGACATTCGTATAGGAATTAACTCAAGTGTCAAATTTTATGAAGCACTTGTGAATAAGTTTAAGAGAAAATGTTTAAATTTGAAATCAATTTTAGAAATTATCAGGTATAATTATCCCTTTTAAATAACTGTCACATAACTAACAGAAATAAGAATTGCAAGTAAACAAGTAATATAAATACTTTTTCCGGTGATGTAAATACATTTTTTAGTATGTACAAAATGTATTATATTCAATACTTGTATTAAATATATCTTCAAAGTATCTCATATATAGGTAACTGAAAGTACTTTAAAAGTCACAATTGTTAAAAGTAAATGAAGAAAAGGTTGTTGATTTCTAAACAGTAATAGGAACACATTATCATAAAATGTACTTTAAGGTCAAATATCCTTTTGATTTTGAACTTTTATTTTTTTCTTCAAATAACTTAAAATGAACATAAAATTAATCAAAATGAAAATGTGCATCAACAAAGGGAGATTACCCAATCATTCTTCAGCATCAGTTACAGTCAAAGCATTTTGTTACCTGTTGCATGTTAAATCTTTTACTAAGATCTTTAAACTGTAACTCTCTCATTGTATAAAACTAATGAGAAAATGCACACCTGTAACTTCACAAAGATCCAATATACCTGTCGCAAAGTTTACAACACCAATAAAACATTGGGTTTTATTAATGTATAAAATAAAATTCATGAAAAGTTGTTCAAACATGATTTATTCCATTATTTGGGCACTTTGAATAAGTTGCTTGTCAGACAAAGGGACAAGTATAATTGTTAGAATTCATCGTCATGAACACAGGTATTTGGTGGTGCGGCCAACCATCATGTACCGAACTTTAAAGGTAATTTAGATTGATATACAGCCAGGGTTGTCAGACGATGTAATTGGAGACCCCAACACAAGAGTTGCTCTGTGAGAAAGTTTCAGGCGAAATAATAATGGTTTAATATTAATAATAGGTACTGAGGGTACATGCTTCAGTGAGCATCATTAAATAAGCAAATCTTATACAGTGCCAAAAGCCGTGAAAATTGAACAAGTGTAATCTCTGATCGACCAAAATTAAATCTCCACTAAAATTCTTATCAATGACTCTTTATAAAGTTTGATTTCCAGAGTTATTATTGGAAACCACCCAAAATTGTCAACATTTGCTAAAATCTTTTACATAAAGGTTGGCTTAGAGTTACTGGCCGTAAACTTATTCTAATGAATTGAGCATTAATTCTATGCCTTTTGATCAATTTGTGACTTATTTGATTAGCATAATGGCTTCAAATTTGAAATTAACTAGATTACCATATAAATATTTTGTGTAAATTTGAACAAAAATCTCAAAGAGTGTAAGAGATAAAATGCAAATTAGATATTTTTTTAATGTCTGCAAAACCTTCACATTCATATTAATCCATTCCAATTCCCATTTAAAAATAGCATTCCTTAAAAAAAAAGGACAAAAGCGAAACGCAGTCATGGGTGGACAAATACACTACAATCTTTTTAAATAAAAATCAAACATGTCAACAACAGACTGAATGCACTTAAATACCACACTGAACTATTAATAACAAATATAGGTTTTTTTTTAATATAAGAGATACTGCTAAAAAGTAAGTACAATGGATGAAAAAACTTACAATACACATCCTGACGATGCGACAGACTTTGATATTTCAATTTCAACTATAAAATCATAACTACTTTCTCTCCCTTTTTTTTTTTATACTAGTTAGAATTAAGAGTACACATGCTCGCATGGATAAGCATAAGAAACAAAAGCAATATGTTTATTAAGGAAATGGTTAATTGTTAATTTACAGGAAGGGATTTGTCAGCTTACAAAGACATTATTATTCAATATCGGTACTGACATTTAAAGCTATTGTAAAAAACACAGATAAGCAGGATTATCCCAGTAAATTATCTATCTGTAATTAAAACAAATTCCTTGTATTTTTTTTCCATGAACAAATACTGAGAAGAAATTATGTAATTCGATTTCTTTGTCACAAATTATCAGTCATGTGAACTTCTCTTTCATTCATTTATTTCTCAGAAATGACCACCTTTTGTTAAAAATCTTTTAATAAAACTGCTTGAAAAATGATGTATATCTAATTTTAATAAAATGCTATATATATTTATCAATATCTCACATTACAAGAGAATTGAATTCTGCATGTAAGCTGACAATATATTCTAATAAGTAATTCTTTATAATATTCTGTAACAGCAGTTGTTGAGAAATTCCATCTAAACAGGTAAATAAAGGAATCATTATTTCTTGTGAGTCACCATAACAGGAACTTTTAAAGTTTAATCCCAAAATGTCAATGTCTTTTGTTGTCGACCACATCATAAACCATAAACAAAAGTATTCGTCAGATGGGATCATTTTTCAATGGGATGGAAAACAAATTACTTCTCTTTTAAAAACATGTTTTGAAAAAAAGATATATAGGATCCATGGATGTATACAGAAACTTTTGTTTATAACCTAAGATGGTAATTTAAACAAACTCTCAACATCTCCATTAAAAGTTCAAAATGTTTAAATCAATATAATTGAACATCAAAAACGTTATAATCATACAGTTTAATCTAATTATTGATTTTAAATAGAAAACCACTCTACCTTTTGGTGTTCCATCAGAGTCAAACTTCAAAAACTTTGTCATAAAACTTCATGTAGTGTCCACAGTTAAAATGGTAAGAGCTTGGGAAATCAGACTGATATGATAGGAAGGGGGCGGATACATTCCTAGACACATGAGGACTTTAAACTCATCAATACTCAAACAGTGCTGATTTGAATGGAATCAAATCTCCTTAGTACCTGAGGCTTTTTAAAGACAGCTAGATTTCTACCTGACCAAACAATGTAATTTCTTTTCTTAATGTCGCATTTCAATGGGACTCTATGGCATTAAGTCCGTTCAGGTGGAACTCATGCTAATATTAAATAAATACTTTACAAAAAGTTTTCCAAAACAAATTTGACATGGTTTATTAAATTTCAATTTCTTTGATTGAAAGCTCACTCAGTAAAGAAAAATCAATTTTTTGGAGAAATTTGAGAAATTCTAGAAACGTATTTTAAAAAGTGAAAAACTATATAAAAGAAACTTACCATATTATGAAAAAAGTTTTTAAAGTTTCTCTGTCACAGGTAACAATGAGACTGTCGTCTGCTAAACATAAGTCATCAATATGGAACCTATGTCTTATTTGCCGATCCCTTAAAACGTGATTCCGATACCAGGTAAAAACTTGTCAACCAATAGATGCTGTGTTCCAGGTGTATTATAAAGTGTCTCAGAAAGTAATGACAATTTATGAATAGGTGCCGTGAGGGCTGGCTCTACCTGAGCATGTTATTTATAGAAATCGGAGAAGTTTGTTGCCTGATTCTCAGGTAGAGAATTGCTGTTTGGCCAATAAACTATTTACCACTCTATGCACTTAGTCTATAGCACCTATACGACAATGGAACTTCTTTCAATTTAAACAAGGAATGACTGTGCCAAACACTCCGTTGATAAATAGAATCTATTGTCCCCAGGTAAAAATCTTTAATTATCAAAGCCAACGATCTTGATTCTGCCGTCAAGCTAGTTCCCTGATCCTCACATCACCATATAGAAAATGTTTATTTGAAGTTAAATGTCACTTGTAAAACTTTTTATCACTGTTAATCAATTCCACAGCAATGAAATTAAAACTGCAACCTTTTAAGGTTTTCAATGGTTCTTTATGGTTTGTACTTTTGTTTTGTGACAGTTTTTAAAGCTTATTAAATCTTGTACGCGAATCTGGAAATAGTCAATTAAAAACTTGATACAGTTACTTTGCAGACTGTTATTAATGCACACACTAACGTTATTATTCAGAAAATAAGATATCCAAATAATTCACCAATGACATCTTTCACTCACACTTTTCTCAAACTAACTTTATTCCTTTCCAACTTAAACTGGATTACAAACAATTTACATTAATTATTATTTCTCCAGGTGATTAGATATCAATTGTCAGTTTAGAGATAATCAAATTAGCATGTATGTCCAGGTCCTTGTTATTCACTCCACCTGGAAGGACACTTAATTACATACAAAGAGAGAGACACAATTTTTCTCAAAGATATATATCTTTGGTATTATCTCATTACTTATTGTCCAATTAGGTCCTGTCCTGCTAGCAGGCTTGACAGGTATACATCAAGGTGTGGAATCTCAGGTGAAATGTTTGTACCTGTATGGGTAATTGATGCTTGGTCACAGATAACAATGAATCAAAGTCAAAACTCCAAGAGACTGCACTGACAGATAACGACTTATTTTTACCTGCCAGCTAGTTTATAGTCTTTGAACTTTGGGCAGGTACCAAGATAATTAAAAGTTCAGGTGAAGTAAATCCACCTTATATCTTTTAGTTTCCCTTTATTTTCATTCAAATTCCTCACCAACAAATCACTAAGGATGTTGTATGTTATGACACATAGACAAAATAGCTAATAAAATTCTACAAAATATTATGTTACAATTTCTGTGATATCAAACAGGTTGTTGCAAAAGAACTGAAAGAATTGCAAAAATGCATGTTTATTGTTATTGTACAATTGAAAGTTGAAATAATGGCATCCTCCCAAATCAAAAAGGTCCTTATTATAGTAAAAGTTTGGCAATTACAGGATCCATGACAGTGTAATATAGTATTTTGTTAAAAAAAATTGAAACATTTGATTCCTGTTTTTTGCACAAAAACTACACCAAGTGAGTAAAGATTAAACAAAAGGTGAAGATAAGAAAGGCATAATAAATATATATCTGTACAATCTGGTTGTAATAGTGCAGCCATTTACCATTTTTCTTAAAATTTCAATCTCTGAAGTTCAAAAAGAACTAGGCTTCTAGAAAATACTAAACAAATTTTATGAAGCCAACCATGCAAGAATATCAACAGAAATTTTGATCCTGTAAAGACATTTTTACCAATTTTTTCTTTATCAATTTTAATTAAATTAATAAATTTTGTGGTATTCATTTCAATTTTGTTGTGATATAAAAAGTGAGTAGGTGTAAAATAAAAAAGTTTACCTGTATTCTTTCCATGTTTCTAAACACATAATTAACAACCCAGATGTAGACAACAGATCCAAACAATACAAGGTGTTACTTTAGCACTTTTCTAAACTTTATATTCTTACTTAGTAAGGGGAAAGATTGAATCAATTAACATTTTTACATGACATCCTATGACGTCTATTTCAGGTTAAGTTGTGATGAGTAAATAAGAAAGTTTTATGATTTAACTGATTTGTTTGTTAAATTTTTTTGCTATAATCATATGCAACCAAAAATTACGGTTCCCTGCAAGACTGGAAAAATTCTTTTTTATTTTTCAATTACTCAGATACTGACAAATTTTACACGTAATGATGTAATCGAGGATAATGACAGAATTGATATATCACTCTGAATGGACAAGATTTTTGATGACTAGGGGTACCTGACTGATAGGATGACCGACATGTGTATAGTAGTACTTTGGATCCAGAGATAATTCTGATCATGTCCCATCATAATACCAATGTACTTATCACTTGTTATCCAAACATCTGCCATATTTAGTCAATAAATGTTTGCAAAGCATGCACACAAATATTGAATTCTACATTATTCAAAATAAAACTTTAAAAAATGTTGAAAATTGAAGATTATACTTCCATCAGAGACATATATATATATACATGTCTCTGCCTATATCAATACTTCAATACTATCAATAAAATAACATATATACAGCCATTTATATACCTTTCAAAGTTCTAAATAGTATGTACAATGTAACCTGCAGCTTTTAAGGAACATCCCAGTTTTTGATATAAAGATTTGTTATCTACAGCCAAACCTGCTATAAAGGTCACCTCTGTTCAGTAAAAACTTGTTTTGTCAGGTCATCCTCTTCTTGTCCAGCAATAGTAATACTATGCATTTTGAATCTCAATTTAAAGGTCACCTCTCTTATAAGGTCAGTTTTCCCTTTTCCCAAGGTGCACAACTCTATATACAATCAGCTGTGCATGATTTCTGTATTTCCACAAAGAAATCTTATACAGAGATATTGAAGTTTTGCTGGATTATTTATTAATCATTGAGTGGCTGGTGTCCAAACTTTTTGAAGACATACTACATTTATATCAGTGCTACCAAGCAAGCATCAATTTTTTTTAAAACAACCTGCTTTGAAGTCGCCTGTTGTCCATAAAAAATCTACTAACTTCCATTGTTTCAAATGCAGCTTCAAAAATTCATTTTAAAAGTAAATGTTTTGTTTGCTCTTTCCAATGAAGATCAAAATCCGCAGTAAGCCAGCCACCACAATTTCTTTCACATAATCTTTTCATGAAGTATTTTTTATACCCTGACATTAACTCTTTAATTCTAACCCCTTTTCATTTTCTTTTTTTATAAGCAATATTTCATACAACAACAAACCTTTATACCCATTTATTTTTTTTATAATTTTTTACAACTCAAAACAAAAACATAAGACATTTAAAAAATATATTTACTACTTCTCTGTTTCCATCATTTTTGAGATTCCGAACAAAGAGCTCTAATAAATGTCACATATTGCCAAAAGGGAGGTCATAAAGTATCTAAAAACTTTTGATGGTGTCATGCCAACTTAAAGACGACACTTGTTTGATGATCTTTGAAGAATCCTATTTCATGTCGTCAGTCTTAGTACAAAATAAACTTAATGCCTTATTGTGCACCATTATTCAGCACAAATGATGCCTTCAGACCATACTCTTGTTACTTTGCACAAGTATTATTTTGACAAGATGGAATGAAAAGTTATGCTTCATGGAACCAGGACATGATAGGATCTTTAAACCTCCAAATACCATCAGGTTTCTGAGGCGTATAAAACATCAGTGGATTTTTTTACCTGGCCAATTTACCTGGAGCTAAGCCATTTCTCTTTTGACATGAAACTGCTGTCATTATCACAGACGATCTCATTACACTAGTTGTGAAATCAAAAGTCAAATTTCTTCTATTTCGGGAATTGAATTTCATTTCCAATTCAGGATGAAACCCACATATATTACTTCTCTTGTTAATGGATACACAAATTTGTCACATTTAAAGTTTTCCCCTCAATGCTGGGCGTTTATTACATTTAGATACAAAAGTACATAACTTTTAAGTCCAATTCTATCTTTTTTTATTCATGACCACGTCTTCAGTTTGCGTGACCTATAGAAACCAGTAAAATGTCCATAAAATTTAAAACTTTCGGAAATGTTATTTAAATTATCTTAAAGTAAGGTGCCTTCAACAATATCATAAGTGGAAATATGTTCAAGTACATCAAGCAAACAAATTTTTCTATGGTATAGATTTAATTGTGAATTATAACTAGGAAACTGTTTAAATTTGGAACAAAAATCTGGAAACTTTGAATTGGTTCCGATGAGACTTACAGCTTAGATTTCTTATAAACTCTGAAACTCTATAACTTTTATTTACAAATTACACTTGTGTACTGCATGAAAGTGCATGTGCTTGCATTTATAATAATACACTAATCAAATGAGAAAACAACATTTTTGCTATTCCATTCCACACGATATTTGACGAAGACCAATTTCTGTTTAGAGAATCAATTTTGTCCAAGCTGTTGCTTGCAACACTTTGAAATTTTCAATGCCAGTGGAAAATTCAGAAAATTTTTGTATATGAATAAACTGTGCTAAAATCTTATCTTTAACCTGAAAACAACCTTATTTCCTAAGACCTCTTTTAAATTTTTTTTTTACAAATTTCCTCATTCATCAAGCCTAACAACACAAATTTAATATGAAAACAATCTAATTTTCTAAGACCTCTATTCTACAAAACTTTCACAAATTTCTGCATTCATTATGCCTTTTTACATGATTAATACAAATGTATGTGAAAAAAACTCTACAAAACTTGTACATATTTCTGCATTACATCTTATAATAGATATAAGAAGATGTGGTATGAGTGCTAATGAGACAACTCTCCATCCAAGTCAAAATTTATAAAAGTAAACCATTATAAGTCAAAGTACGGTCTTCAACACGGAGCCTTGGCTCACACTGAACAGCAAGATATAAAGGGCCCCAAAAATTACTAGTGTAAAACAATTCAAACGGGAAAACCAACAGTCTAATCTATATAAAAAATGAGAAACGAGAAACACTTATATATTATTATAACACTGTTCTGATACACTGAAATTCATTTTATTTTCTGAACAGATCTGATACACTGTTTATTTCTTACAAAAAACAAAACATATTATCTGAGTCCTTTATCTACAAATTTTCCAAAATGTAAAAAATAACTTACATTAATCAAAGTGCAATTATTACTGGACATGTCTCCAAGTACTATCAACTTTAAATGACCCTGCATGGATATGCAATTACTTGAAACCCTAGATGTTTCCTTATCTTATACTTAATAATTTATACAAGATTATTTAGTTAAAGGAACAAATTAGATCTCATTATTGTTCTATTATATCAATTCTCAAACAAAGTCCCCTATCATAATTAACAACAAAGCCTATAGTTCCAACACCCAGAAATACTTTTGAACCAAGCATGAGAAAAAGATTTTGCTATCTTTTGAAAAACTTGAGTCATTCTGACAGTATAGACTTATGTTTAAATATTTTTTCCCACCAAAGATTTGTCAAGATTCTTTGTGTGTAAGAAATTTCTGCATTTACCATTAATTGCTGTTATTAACTATTTCAAAATCTGTACATGAAATTAGATTGAGTATCACACCCAGGAACATGATAAGAAAAGGAAAAGGTTCAAGAAGGGTTTATTGAACGGAACTTTAGAACTTGGAATTAACATATAATATTTCTACACTTGGATATATAAGATGAAAATATTTGGATAAAGTTAAACTTTTTATATTATGATAGCATTATGACTTAAACTAGCAACTCTAGGAATTCTTAAGACTTTTAAATTATTTTTTTTTTTCATGGGCACTACAAATTAAGTTACTCTAGAGTGCTGTGAAAAAAATATAACAATCTTTATCAAGTCGTCTTTGTCTGAATATTCAAATTATACTTTTAACTTCCACCAAACTTTTCAACAAATTTCTATGCACCCTTGTATTAATAGAAACAGTATAATAGAGTATGGTGATTAAAATCTGGCATGTTAAGGGACATTTAGATGCATTTGATCTAGGTATTAAATTTTCCTGTTTTACCTGAGAATGAATGCTACACAAATAAAGGACAATTGATGTTTAGAAAACGGAGACATGAACAATGAGACCCCTTGAAGAATCTACGAACCAATCAATTGAACATGAACTCTTCAAAAGCGTCTGTGACGACTTCTTGGACACATGTTACACAGCATTATTCTACTTTTAACCATTTTATTGAATTTCTATTTTTTCTTTGACATGATAGATGTAAATATATCAATGGTTTCATGATAATCCATTCCACGCGATATTTGACGAAGACCAATTTCTGTTTAGAGAATCAATTTTGTCCAAGCTGTTGCTTGCAACACTTTGAAAATTTCAATGCCAGTGGAAAATTCAGTATTTACTGCAATTAGATCCTGAATTTGTTTAACGATTTATGGAATACAGTTAAGTTATAGGCTTACTGAGTCATATAGAAAATTCAGAAGTTTTGACCTCACTGGCAACATAAGTTTGTAAAAATTAGCAACTTATTTTAGAAAGTTGAAAAATAGTTCACAAGTCTGTCAATAGAGAAACCACTTTTCTATTGGAAAAAGGAAATATACACTTCAGTTAAACTGCATGTAAACATTTATTGGAGTTATATAGTATCAATTTGAAATTTCTTTCCCTTATTGAATATAGTTTATGTATAAATTTGAAGGGGAAAAGTAAAAAAAGATTTTTAAAATACCAAAAACATCAAAATCATTTGAAATTTCTGTATTTTCTCATCTCTCTTGAAATTTGAATTCAAGAAAGAGTTCATTGCATCCTTTTATTTATGTAAGTCAGATATTAAATTTATATTTGTACCTGCATAGAACTAAAATCGAAAATTGCAAAATGAATCATTCAAATTTCTTTATGGTAACTTTTAATTAAAATTCTTTTTGAAAATGGTCCTTTTGAACTATATCATATAGCTTCAAGGAAGATCTGCTGGCTATATATATATATATATTACAAAATTTCACCATAAATATTCAGTTTTGATCAATGTGATATAACTTACTTTCTATGGAACATCATGGGAAATGTATGCAAAGTCATGCTTAAATAAGAACTGTGCCCATTATCACAAGATCATAATATACATCTGTGTGACTTAATGACAAATGTTTTCCATAAATAGGCAGAATTTATTATTTGCTTGTCTGATCCTCTTGAAAGGTCAGTCTTCGTCCCCTACTTTTAGGAATTTTTAGCATGATAATGATTATTCCCAAAATAAGAACACATGCTAAGGTCACTATTATTCCCAAAATTAAAACACATGCAAAGATCATGATTATTCCCAAAATTAAAACACATGCAAATATCATGATTATTCCCAAAATTAAAACACATGCAAAGGTCATGATTAACACATATAAAGATCATGATTATTCCCAAAATTAAAACATATGGAAAGATTCAAAATTTCAAGTCACTTAACTTTTAAACATATAATGACAGTAGGCACTTAATAAGTAAGGTCAAGAAAGTCAATCTTCTGGCCAATTTTCACAAATTTTAGATGAGACAGGAAAACATTTTTTTAGTTTTCCATCGACTATAATATCAGTGAAACTGATATTTATGCAAGAAATGATTAAATGTTGGATTTTGCTGAGCTTTTCAAAATAAATATGGTCTGTTTCAGAAAGTTTTTCATTCAAAAGTAAATAAAATGCATTCAGCCATCTATGAAAAACAGCTGTAAGGTGTGATGGATAATAGCTTAAACAAGAGGGAAATGGTCAAAGGGTTTAGTTTTCCTAAAAACTTTATACATAATTTTGAATATCATTCCTTCATAAAAATAGATTTGATTCATTTGCTTAAACTTAAACTCAAGATGTACTATCTTTTGTAACTTCACTTACAGAATAGGTCTATATTTCATCTCCAACCATAATCACTTTGGGAGAGACATTCGATGGGAGTAATTTGAGTAATCATTATTTTTCACAAGAAATCTAATGCCATGCTAAACATGTCAGTTTTTCAAACAAATTTATGAAAGGAGTAGCATTAAGTCCATTAAATGAAGTGTTGGAGAAGAAATAAACCCACACTGTGTCTATGTTCATTAATCACATTCAATGTATATTCTCTGTGATAATTTCAATACACAATTTGACAGAAAAATTACATGGACATAAAACGCTTTTATCCATTTTAAATTATAGGACATCTTCCTTCTGGCTCAGGTTGTTGTCCATTAAAGACATGTTTTTTGACGATGTACCTGAGACATGGGAACTTTTCCAGTTTTTGTTCGATTGTCATTTAAAGTAAATACATGGGACAATAAATGTCAAACTACCAGACGCTCTTAACAATGGTACATGGTTTAAGGAACCCAGGTAGAAAACCGTGAATATTCCTAGGTCAACAAAAAATTGAAGCACTTATACTATGGTACCTGAGATTACTGTACAGGTAGTAACAAGAGGATAATAAATTCCTCAGTCATCGGAATACAAGTTTTATAATAGGGGTATCATGGAATGCCTTATCTACTTTAATAGCATATGGCCTTAGGAATGGGTGGCCAACATCTACACACATTTTTTATGTGATATATTTCCTATCTATTTTTTTATGACACAATGAATCTTGACTTGAAGCACAATTCCGATAAGGATGTGCAAGTTTGCACAGATTCTACAAAAACCAGATAAGAAAAGTTAATCTGGTCAAATTTTCATCATTATAGATATGATCCATTGAACCTGTTCCCAAGGCCTTACCTGATATAAATCTGTTTAGGTAGTATATAATTTTAATCAAAGTATATATAGATCAAACAAGATAAACAGAATCAAATCAAAGAATCCATATAGGTGAAATGAACACATGACCGATCAGTTAAATTGAGGAGACTCCATTACTAAAGCCTGCACAAACTTCTATGTAAAACCTGATTCTAAAAAAAGGGGGACACTTCTATTGTTCCTCAAAAATTATTTTCAACTATTTCCAGAAATAATATAACAATAATGACCCCCCTTTTCCATGTAAATGGTGAATGAATCCGACCCCTTCCTCGATCAATAATAATTTTCAAAGTCTAATAACATCAATCATGCAAATTGCTTTTATAATACGATTTAATTACATTTTGAAGGTTTTTGAATCAAACTTGACATATTTATTTCGTCATCAGACTTCCATGAAAGTAGTAAAATTATACTTCATGTAATTATGAAAATCAGACTGAATATTTAATTTCCCTGACAAAACTATTGATATGAAAATTAATGACAATTATGACCAGAAACATGTTACATGTTGTAATGGAATATTTTTCGTATTTGATTTCTACAAAAACGTACGGCGCCTTGCAACATGTTGCCAACTTGTCTTTAGAACAATGTCTTTTCCCTCATCAGGATGGTAACATTTTGTCATCATTTTATCAATAATGTACAAGAGCTGTTTTCTCTACTTTATGCATCAAAGATTTTTCCCTAGCTATGATTAAATCAGTCATTTCACTCAAAAGAAGACATTTTCTCAAAGAAGTGGTAAAACAATAAAACATTATAGAAGATGCCTTTAGCTATTTTACCTTTATACCGATAAAAACGTTTGAATATATTTTTGCATAAATTATGAAATCAAATGTATACTTCTTGACCTATGCCCTACCTTTTATATTGTTTCTAAATTAATCATTTCAAGGTGTTTTGCCTATCTTTCTTAGAACTCAACACGCAGATAAAACTCCACGAGTAAGAGAAGGAGCCTTTATTTCAACAAATTACTGTTCATCCTCAAAATGCCCTAAATGAAATTTTGACCAGTCTCCAGAATAAAGAAATTTTCACATTGACCATCCCAAAGGAGAAGTTCCAGGAGTTGAAACCCCTCCCTCCTGTCTTGAGATTTTTTTGTACACCTGAAATCGATCAAAAAAAAATTTCCCTTTTATTCATGATGGCATATCCTAGAACACCCCCTCCCCATTTAAATAAAATGCTCCGCTGGGCACAGCTTGATACGACCGCAGAGGTAGAACTCTGAACAGTTGGGGCAAGTATGGACACAACATTCAAGCTTGATACAGCACTGATTTTGGATTGTGATTAAATATTTGACACAGCATAGGTTTCTGACACAGAATGAATGTGGTCTAAGAACTTAAAAAAATTTAAATTACCTTTTCAAACCATATCATTATTATTTGCTTTTATATATAAATCAGACATAACCAATTTAAAATGGAAAATTTTAAAGAAAAAAAAGGGGAAAAAAAATCCCCCTCAAAAATTGTTTGAACCCCCTTATGATTCATCACCCCCAAACTCAATCCCAGCCTTCCCTTTGTGGTATGGTACCTTGCAGTACAATTTCAGAGAGATCCATACACTTGAACACAAGTTATTGTCTGGAAACTAGAAAAATGCTTGTTTTTTGGCCCCTTTTTGGCCCCAAATTTCTAAACGTTTAGGGCAATTACCTCCAAACTCAAACCCGGCTTTCCCTTTGTGATATGGAACCTTGTAGTACAATTTCATAAAGATCCATACACATACACACAAGTTATTGTCCTGAAACTAAAAAAAATGCTTGTTTTTGGCCCCTTTTTGGCCCCTAATTCCTAAACTTTTGAGGCAACTACCCCCAAAATCAATCCCAGCCTTCCCTTTGTGGTATGGTACCTTGCAGTACAATTTCAGAGAGATCCATACACTTGAACACAAGTTATTGTCTGGAAACTAGAAAAATGCTTATTTTTGCCCCCTTTTTGGCCCCTTATTCCTAAACATTTTTGGGCAATTACCCCCAAACTCAATTCCAGCTTTTCCTTTGTGATATGGAACCTTGTAGTACAATTTCAGAAAGATCCATACACTTGAACACAAGTTATTGTCATGAAACTAGAAAAATGCTTGTTTTTGTCCCTTTTTTGGCCCCCAATTCCTAAAATTTGGAGGCAATTACCCCCGAAATCAATCCCAGCATTCCCTTTGTGACATGGAACCTTGTGGTACAATGTCAGAGAGATCCATACACTTGAACACAAGTTATTGTCTGGAAACTAGAAAAATGCTTGTTTTATAGCCCCTTTTTGGCCCCAAATTCCTAAACATTTAGGGCAATTACCTCCATACTCAAACCCAGCTTTCCCTTTGTGATATGGAACCTTGTAGTACAATTTCATAAAGATCCATACACTTACACACAAGTTATTGTCCTGAAACTAGAAAAAAAAATACTTGTTTTTTGCCCCTTTTTTGCCCCTAATTCCTAAAATTTTGAGGCAACTACCCCCAAATTCAATCCCAGCTTTCCCTTTGTGGTATGATACCTTGCAGTACAATTTCAGAGAGATCCATACACTTGAATACAAGTTATTGTCTGGAAACTAGAAAAATGCTTATTTTTGCCCCATTTTTGGCCCCTTATTCCTAAACGTTTTTGGGCAATTACCCCCAAACTCAATTTCAGCTTTCCCTTTGTGATATGGAACCTTGTAGTACAATTTCAGAACGATCCATACACTTACATACAAGTTATTGTCATGAAACTAGAAAAATGCTTGTTTTTGGCCCCTTTTTTGCCCCTAATTCCTAAAATTTGGAGGCAATTACCCCCAAAATCAATTCCAGCATTCCCTTAGTGATATGGAACCTTGTGGTACAATGTCAGAGAGATCCATACACTAACACACAAGTTATGTCTGGAAGTTACAAAAATGCTTATTTTTGGCCCCTTTTTGGCCCCTAATTCCTTAACTGTTGGTACCATAACCCCCAAATCAATCCCAACCTTCCTTTTGTGGTATTGAACCTTATGGTAAAATTTCATCGAGATCCATACACTTAAACTAAAGTTAGAGTGCGAAAACCAATGTGTCTTCGGACGATGACGACGACTACGACGCCAATGTCATACCAATATACGACCGCAAAATTTTTTTGCGATCGTATAAAAATCACTAGATCTGCACCTAGTGGGCGATGATGGCAAAAATAATTCAGAGCTCTCCAATATATTCCCAGTCTTATCTATAACAACTGTCCTTCAATACAAAATCTGTGGAAAATAATAGTTTCCTATACATTATCAACATGGTCGGGGAACTATGACCTTTAAATCCTTAAGCACATAACTAAAAATAACAATAATTTTGATACTAACTTTCTATAAACTTTATCGGCCTTGTCTTTTCTGTTCAGAACCTGTAAAGAGAAAAACAACATGATGTATAGAAACTGAATGAATGGTTTTTCCTAAAAATCATTGTACTTGAGAATCTTAAAATATACCATAGTTCAAGCTTCACAAGTAGCATCTATCAAGGAAACAGATGAAGTGAATACATTATTTTATTTTTTGGGGCCTTCCTTTTAAGGAAATAGCTTAGAAGAAAAGAATGAAATAATCACAGTTAGGACAAACATGGTTAGGATCCCATATTAAGTTTTACCTTGAGAAGCGTATTTAGAGGGGAAGTGACCTTATGGAGCTACATTTGTGGTTAATGCATAGATTTTTACATGTCCCACTCCATACATTGCCTAGTTTGCCCTACACCTAGCCTTTTTAAAATCCTGGATCAGTATCTGATTTGAACCAAGTGTTTTATAAATAGAAAGTGTAGCTCCTACAAAAATCTTCAAAGCATAATTAGAGCAAAATATGACCATGTTTACACTATGAGTGACCAAAAATTCTACCAAATATAAGAATATGTTTCTATGGTTATAAGAATGGTTATTAGTTTGGAAAACTTCATCCCTCAGGATTGTAATTATATTTACTTCTAACCATTCATATTTGTTTTAAATATAGAGTGATCAATCATAATGGCTGAGTACAATTTCTAATTAATTTCTTCAAAACCAAAATTTTCTTTACAAGGAGACTGCATTGTGTACATCGCAGCATAATATAACCAACGCAACACTTAAAGGCTAAGTAATGCAGTTTGATCAAAAGTACATGTATATGGGAATCAAAGAAACTCTATGTAGTTGAAACTTTAATGATGAAAACAAAATATCACATGAATATTAACATGGTATATCCACTTCTCACTATATATATAGCTCTTGTTTGCTGGAAACCAGTGCTTCTTTGCAGGAACTGGAGGGGAATAACACATGAATACTAAGATGGGATATCTATCTCTCACTATGGCTCTTCAATGCAGGAAACCAGTGCTACTTTGCAGGAACTGGAGGGGAATAAAACATGATTATTAACATGGGATATCTATCTCTCACTATGAATCTTCATCGCAGGAAACCAGTGCTACTTTGCAGGAACTGGTGGGGAATAACTTGTGTCAAATTGTAATTGAATGTAAAAACAAATCCAAGCTTCAGGAAATGACAATCTGAAAAGTTTTATATTCATTATATTCTTGCTGTGGTATTGAGATTTTCCTTAACTTTGATGGTTATTTCTATTAAGCAGATGCTGCTTATTTGAAAGGAATAATTGTCATGCTACAAGTACCACAAATGACCTGTAATTGCAACAATGAACTTTAATATCAATCAAATAATCAGTTTCCACTCACATTTGCAGGCATTTTCACAGACAATTCTTGATATTAGTCACTTATACCAGAATCATATTATCGCAGTAAATTAGAGCAACAACTTCCTCTCACAAATGCTGGTGATTAATTCTGAAATTCATGTATCCTGAAACTTTTGACTTTTACCATCAGCTCATTTTCCCATATTTCATGCTATAATTTTATTCGATATAATTGGAATCTTTTTGGCATGAAACCCAGCAATTGTCAAATTATGACGATTATCGTCAGTATACCAGTTCCACAATAAAGGATGAAAATTGTCTGTTAATTTGGAAACAGAGAGGAAATGCCTAATTTCTAAATTGCTCAACACAATCAAGTTACGAGTCTGGTTATTTTGGTAACCATGATTAAAGCTTCCAAAACTTGGCAGCAACATTACATTATCCCCCAAATGAAAAACATGTTTTTGTTCTGCAAGCATGCATGTACTCTTTCAATTTTAAAATTAAACATCAACAAAAGTGAAAAATTACAGAATCATAATACTTGTGCCAGGCTGAAAGAACTTTGGATAATAAATATATTACCTCTTCTCCCTTCTTTGTTCAAGATTTTGATATAATGACTCAAAAACTGCTCTGAAAAAATATCTTTTCTATCAAAATGTTAAGACATCTAGAAATTCGACAAAGTGATGAGACATTTTATCTAGCAAAATTTATTTTAGTTGCAACTTCTCAAGAAAATTTCTATCTTTTATAATAATAAAAATGTAATTTAACAAATTGCTGCATTTGACCAGTCTTCTTTTTAATTGAATTTCCCTGTCTCAATATCAAAGTTCAAGTGCCACTCAAAACTGTCAACTATTGGAATGGAGGGAGGGTGGACTTCCAATAAATACCAGATGCTTCGGTTTCATTCTTGGATTTTTCTATGGACAATTTTAATGAAATTTAAGATGTATTATTTCCATAGTGAATCAATTCAACCCTCTTTGAATTTTTTTATGGCGATTGTTCACATCTGGTTTATTTATAAGAACTGTCTGCTAAATAGAACTACATATTATACCACCTAACCCTTTGAAAACCTCTATGGATTAAAACATACAACCAAAATATGCATGGATCAAACAATGTACTAAGTTTCAGTATAAACTGTAGTTGTCTTCAATGTCGATTATTAAGTTTCAGTATGTAAGAGATGTTACCTCAAGAAAAAGGGGTAGGGAAATGGATTAAAAAATATCCAGTCAATCTACCTTGCAGAACTTGTTCTTGTTCTGAATATGCATGAAATATTTGCCATTAGACTTTAAACAAGCAACACCAACAATTTATCAATCCAGATAAGCAAAAATCCTGTCAGCTATCAGGGGTATAGAGTGGTCAAAGCATGCAACTCCCCTCCTCTAATTACGACTGAAAACTTGTTTTTGGGACATTTTTTTCTCATTTTTTTTATTTTTTATTCTGACCCTCACCCCCTCCCCCTCCCCCTTTTTGAAAAAATCCTGTATCTGCAAATGGTAATAATTTCATATGTTAAAAAGCACAAACAGGTCTATTCAGGACCAATTAAATCTTTTTGGACAAACAGTTTTTCTAAGAATTTTATCCACTTTGTAACTTTTCCTAAATTACAAGGTTTATAAAATTCTGAGAAATACTGTCTGCCCAAAAAGATTTAGTTTGAGGGGAAATTTAAAATGATCCTTCTTAATTAGGATGTCAATTTTATTGCCTAGATTAAGTTGTATTTCTAAAATGACTAGGAGTTTATTTGAATTGTCATAAAAGCATTTTTCTATAAATATGTCTTCTGTACCACATGCAACATCAAAGTTACTATTGTAAGATTGATGCACAATTGGCATGCAACAGTTGGAAAGAAATATCAATAAAATGTCTTTTACTTTTGGATCTTCAGAGCAGGAATATGCTAATAATGGAGGGACATCACACTGTGATACTTTATGTCATTCTTAAAGTAAAAATGATTTCTGTTCTATATCAACTATTTTTTTTGTTTTTGTAAAATGTATCAAAAGTAACAATTCAACTAAAAAAAAAATTCTCAGTCTGCAAGTTTTGCATACAATTTACAAAAAACAATGGTATACCACTAGAGAGCTGAGAGAGTATCTTAAAGATGCTTCAATCCCATGCAAGTCTTATTATCCAACTATTAAGTACCATATGTTATTTCAACACAAAGCTTTCTAAAAATACTGTTTCCACAAGTCTGCTGCCAGAGAGACAGACACTCGTTTCTGGCAGATAATCGTCTAACTGCCAAATTAGTTCCACAAGTTATCAAAAAGATCCTGCATTTTTCTATTGTTTCATGTTTTTTTCTTTCAATGTTCTATTTGCATGCTTGGATTCCTGAGAGTTAGCTAAGCACGACACTGCATTGTTACAGATTTTTTTATACTTGTGACAACTTTTGAAAAGTGTTACTTCTTAAAGTACAATGGATTCTTATATAACTTCTTTGCATCAAGGTTTACTTTTTTGAAAACAACTTCCATTCTTTTTGTCTTTTTTTACCCTTAATTCATATTGTATTGTCATCAACCTACAGTGCCAAGAACAACGAGACAGTAATTTATTCAATATTCATCTTTTGCATTTTTCAATTATTATTCGCTATTAATTGATTAATAAATCATCTCTTCAATAATTTTAATATTTATGAATCAAAAATATATGTGAAAAATACATTATGCAAGGGCAATAACTCCCTCATGTACATTTTGCAATTTACTGGTAAAAATAATCAAAAGGAAGGAAAGTACAAATAATAAAAATGCACATACCATTGTCTATGTAATGCAACTTTTTACAAAACCACCAATACAAGTTGTCATGTCAAATAAAATGACCAAATATTAAATCCCTGCTTCCTGTTACAGTGTGTTCAAGGTGACTAAGCTTTTCCTATCATACTAAATTTCTCAAATCTGAAGAAGCTCCACAAAAACAACAGGAAATCTAACTGTCGTCATAAAATGATGTTCAAAAGTCATGACTATCCTTCATTAACCACTTAAAATTGTCTCTGTATAGAATTGATAGGAAGTACAATGCAATATTCAAACACTAAGTTAGTTTACTTTTGGAAAATGCTATTGTCATTTACCTACATAATTTCGTCACTGCATACATACAGAAAATTATTCATCCAAATAAATACAGACATTATGGAATATATAAATATAGTTATGAGTATGTGCTATTTATAAAATGCATCTGATATCAGACTGGAAAAATAGATAAATCTAAAATCTATAAAACTGGCTTTAAATTAACTCTAAAATTTAACCAAAAATTATAAATTCAATTTAACTTTCTAACTTTATTCAATACTTCTGGCAACTTTTAACTCAAATTTTTAAAGGAATCCTATTGCTGGAATTTTAAAAATGCATAAGAAAGAACCTAAATCTGTCAACGAACCAATATTTAAGCCCTATTTAACTTCAAACAATTTTGCTCTTGAATCTAACTAATGTGAACACTTTGTAAATGATTTTTTTTTCTCAGGCTGAACTTTTGGCTTTAAAACATACATGGCATCCTCTTAAGTATGAACTTTTTTCTTTTAGTTAAAGGCCTCCACTTTCCTCCTTGAATGATTTCATATTCTGTAGCTTTCTAAAGTAAGTAGAACATTTTGGCCTAAATAAAGTTATATCTAGTGTTCTTCAAACAAATTTTAAAAGATCTACTTCAATTGTAAAAATTGTGAAAGGTAAGTAAAGGTTCCAGCAGAGAAGATGAATACCCTCAGGTCTGTGAGACATTGGGAAAGCCCTTTTTAAATGCTAAACAAACACTAACCTATTCGAATGCTAGACCTACTGCCTAACAAAGTTATTAGTATTTGAGATAGAAGTTGGACTAGAAAATGTAAAATAACTTGCATACGTCTCATTTCCCCCTTATTTGTGCATTAATTGTGTTTCCTTTAAGGTTGTCAAAAGGATTAAGCTTTTTGATTAAAAATTCAAAACCTTTCTCCGAAATTTTCTGTGAATAAATCTATTCTCAAGACAGAAAAGACTGTACATAGTACATTCACTTCATTGAACTTAACACATTTGTGACAATCAAATCACACTGACCAATTAAGGGGAACTAAACTACTGTTTTAGTTGAGAATTTTTCATATTTCCAATAATTTCCTGGAAACATAATAAATTTCATTATCGGAGAGCATCAACAGTATGATGCAAAGCAATTTTTTTAAATACTTGAGTCTGAACACTTTGAACTGAGAAGGAAATAGATACTTTTTCAAAAAGGAAATTCTGCAAAAATGAGAGGAGGAAGTTGAATTCTTTTATGAATCTTATCTGATGGAAAAAAATTTGCAGCTGTAGCTTTAGTTCAGGACAGTTCCCATAATTGGATATATTTATAAAACATACATTATAATCAATATTTATTGTTCAATCCAATAACTGTAGAGTTCAAATTTATGATGTAAAAAGGGAGATAACTCATGATTTTTTCAAAGCATTTAAATTTTCATTTGAAATCATATCTTAAATTATTAATAGATATATTACAATTTGTAACATTTCCATCCTTGAAAAACTTAAATTACTTCACATACTTTTTATATTGTTTCAAAGACCAACATATCTGTAATATACAGTATAAATTGGTTAAATTAAAAAAAAAAAAAAAAAAATGAGAAACTCTGAATAATAAATCTATTAAAAAAAAAGTGCATCCAAATTCCACTTTAAATTAAACAATATTTACAACTCTGTTCATCCCTTTAATCCTTTTTGGTCTCTTTCACTTGATACTATCAACTCCAGAAAATGTATGATCAATGAAAAATCTGATTTAAAAAAAGCACAGAAGAGAATTTATGAAAACCCTTTCAAAATTGGACTAAAAATTAAAGAAAGGTGCATAGCATAAATACATGTGCAAACTATCTATGATGTTTCAAGGATCTTTGATCAAAACTGTCTATTTCCCAAAATCATGTAAAACATTAGACACTTTGATTAACACTCACTATTTGTGCTCAAGTCTGGAAAAATGAGAGAGTAATTCTTGAACATAACAATTCATTACAGGCATTATGATACATCATTATCATGAGTTGAAATAATTGCATAAAATGATTACTGTTCCCATTTTTTATCATCCCCCACCATTTAATGCAGGGGTTGATCCAGGGTTCGTGGAAAGCGAGGTGTAAAATGGCCATAATGGTAAAACTGATGCCAACCGTAGAAAGGCAAAATGTTATATTACTATTTTGTGCAAAGAAATGATTGTTTTTTTCAAACAAAGGATACACTCTTTATGCGAACCTCGACCCCACCCCCAGAATCTACCAATGCACTGATAGTATGTCATTTGTTAACCTGCAATTTTGCCATAAAAGCTAATATTCCATCTTCCCCATTATGAATAAATTTAAATGGTAAAGAAATTTCACAATTCTACATTTTATACATGCAATCTGATTCTTCTTTAAGCTAAATACATGACTTTTCAAATATTTTCGCCATAATTATTATAGGGTTCCCCTTTTTCCTGTAATTTGCATGAGTTTATTAATTCCAGAGTTTCAATCAAGTAATTGTACTGATAAACAAGGTTGCAATTCCTCACACAATCATGATTGACCTTCATCAGTTTCAACTGTCCAAATATTTTTTTTCTTTTTCTTTTCATCCCCCCTTTTTTGTTTAGGGGTGGGGGTTGAATTTCCAAATTTTTATGCATATATTACTTCACAAGGTGTTTGGCTTGAGCATATCTTATTCAAGTAACATTGTGTCATGCACACAGAAATCCATTTTATAAATGTTTATAATGAACTTCACTCATTGGAACATTTTGAATAACCTTTATTAAAATTATTAAATTTTATTCATTACAATTCAAACCAGATGAATTTATTTGAAAATGTTGCCAGACTACAAAAGTTAACGTAAGAAAGGTTATTACAAAACCTTTCAAGGTCACTGATCTTAGACCTGCACAATTTTGAATCCCTCAATTCTTTGATGACACGTCTAAAACTCATTTACATATCTACAAACTTTTAAAGACCACTGCTAAATTATAGAGGTGAACTCACTTAGAAGAAGGTAAAAATCGTACAATTTTATAAGTCCCTAAGAATCTACCAATTTGCAGTCGACACATTTTCAAGTGAAAGGAGGTCAAAAGGAAGTTTTGTATCAGTTTGTTCCACCTACTGAACATTTTGAATTCAATTTATTTAAAACTTTGATGGCTTGTAATGTGATATAGAAGTAAATGACCTGAAAACTTCTTGGTCTCAAAGACACATAAAGAATCCTACAATTTTATTTTACCTGAGATATAGTTGATTATTTGGCATACTGTATCTAGACAGTGGTGCAATGTGTGTTCAACAAAGACAAATTCTTCAGTTTCCAATAAACCTTAAGTTATAAGACCGTTTCTCTACAACCTACTTTCAAGTCCAAATAAAGTGGAATTTAATGAAAGGAAACATGATTCGGTCTGTTAAGAATTTAAATAAGAGTACCAAATCAGGAAAGAGATAAGATGAAAATCAGGGTTTACTGCCTAAGTGTGGTTTCCTGTTTTTAGGAATCCACTTTTCTGCCAAACTACAGATTATAATTCTAACTTCCTTCTCAATAGCTTAATCTAACATTTTATCTCTAATGATGCCTTCTAAGTCAAAATTTTTACAATAGGATTATAAAATGGTGATACTTGTAGGCCAACTATAAATTAATTCCTTGTACAAACAAAGCCTATTATGGTTCTTTTATTAATGATAAGGATCTTGATTTCTTACATTAAATTTGTGAGGAATTAAAAATTCAATACTTCCTTTTATAACATAATAGTTGAATTGGATATTCAACATTGTTCTGCATGTGCTTTTTTTGTAAATTTTCAAACAATTAAGTTCCAAGAGAAAAATGGCAAATTACTTAATTGTTGAGTGTTTTTATAAAATATTCCAATTATCTAATAATTTTTCCATCATTGAATAGATCAGGGCCAAATCTAGTCCGTGAATATGGGAAAAGGCTCAACAAGTCATTTTACGTATCAATAAATTTAAAATAAAGCTTGCACCCCCACTTCTTTTTCATCTGAGCAGATTTATTCATTCTGAATGCAATCTTATTTTTCCAAATGCAACTTTACAATGCTAGAGGATTATCCTTTCAAGATGGTAAAGGAAATAGTATGGGTACCAATCTCCATCAAAATAAGATGAAATTTTCTGGACCTACATATTATTCCAATGATTTTGTGTTCCTGCGACAGTTCTCAAACTGAAGTTACACCAGAAGTATTGATAAGTAGGTAATTTAAACTTAATAACCAAGTGATATTCTAAAATGGGCATTTTTGCAAGGTCTTTTATATTCAGTGGCTGATTCAGGTGGGACATAGAAGTTGTATGCCCCCTTTTTTTGCCTTGCTACACTCAGCGTTTTTTTATACCATAACAGACAAATACAACCCCCTTTCCTCAAATTCTTGATTCACTCCTGATATCAACATGTACTTCTGCCTAGATTCTAGAACTAGCTTTAAGTTTGGCAAAAGGATAGAACTTTTGCCTCTCCCTGCATATTTTTACATTTTTGGCTTCAAAACTTGGTACATAAGAGCTTACCAGAAAACTCTTTTGATGTAGCAAATTCAGTCAGTTTGGTTTTGCTTTGTCATGCCGTGAAATTGTTAATACTACATACTAAAACCAAAAATGAACATTGTTTTTTAGTTTTGGGCACTTTATAGAGATTTGGAGAAATGAGGGATTCACAATCATAGACATACATAAAGAACAAACACCATGCAATTATTATCAATATTTTATTGCAAATAAAACAACAAAATTCCACATCAAAACAGTAAACTTTATCTATACCGCAATTCCTGGAAAAAAATTATCAAATATAAGTTGTTCCACTCTAAAGTACCTTTCAAACTGCTATGTGTAATAACAGTCACCAGAGTACCTGTGACAGATTTAATCATGACCCAAATTCCATTTTTTTTTAAGCTGACAAACTTTCCCACACTGGGTCTCTTATACAGACAAAAATATTTCTATAAAATGTAAATGTAAGGAAACATTCTCCCATACAATCTTGGAGATAAATCTCACCTGATGGTTTGTCATACCTGTTTACCTGTAATAAATCTGTTCATCCCACTTTACAGGTAATCTGATACCACAGGACTCTATCTTTCTATTGAAACTCAGGGATTTTTGGCAATTTACCTGTCTCCAAGAATATTCTAACACTGCAATTGGCTATCGATCTTAATTGAACAATTTTTACATTTATGACAAGCTGTTGATCTTTTTTCTGTCTTGTATTAAAATACGATTGTTCTCTGTATCAGTACAAAGTTCACAGGTAGAACTATAAATGAAAAATTTAACTTACACTCGAAAGAATGTTAACATATACAAACTTCCTGAAACTTAATAAAGTTGGCCGGTAAAGATATTCTTATGACTTCCTAAACTCATAATAATGTGTTTAAAAAAAAATCATGCAAATATTGAATTTCTATAAGAAAACTAACATTTAATGTAATACCTGATTAAAGCTTGTCCAACTGGAACGCCGATTCCATCCCGCATTTCAACACGTGTTGGAATCGGACACCTGTTGCATGAAATTACATGTAAATTATTTGATTCATCTATTTACCTTTAATTAAAATCTTCTCAGCAAAATAACTGCATTAATTCTTCAACTTTCTCTTCAAAACACGCCCTCTCGATGTCAACAATCCATTCCACTTCTCTGTGATAATATGGTGACAATAACTAATCTTCCTTCCCAAATATCATGGTTGATAAACTGCCGTCTGCTATTATAGAGGGCGCCGTTAAGTACTGTTAACCATTTTCAGCGGTATTGTCTGCAAACAATGGAACCAAAATGTTCTGTAAATAGATTACGGCGGATTATAACATTAGTTGTGCCAGGCGGCCGTATAAAGTTGACAAAATTATCGATTTTATCTCCAAGTTACCCCGTGACGCACACCTTGCATTCCAAACTTCTACGGAATGGTTCCAGTTTTCTATTATATTTACCCATTTAATTATGTGACATTTGACTAAACAGAACCTGTTAATTTAAGGTTGGCATTTATTTTCGCAATTATTTTGGGGTTTTAATACACAACACAGAATGTTGAGCCATTTAAAATCCAGTTGGAAACTAGTTTTATATATGAGAGATTGAAACGGATCTCAAACTTTATGAAAATGGTCTTATTTTAGTCCATCTTCCCACTTACAATTGTATTGCCGGGGCACAGTTTTCCGTTTGTGGAAAGGCAGGCTGAAAAAAGTTCATTTTTTTTACATCTGATTTTCTTGAATTCTTTTTATTGAAACGGTACCAGCAATAAGTGGGATTTTATTGGCAGATTAATTCCACCTTGCGAATGGTGTTTGCTTTGCATCGTGTTTCACTGAGAGATGTCAGCATTAAGTTTTATGTGTTCTTTTCTCGGAACTCTTAAATAATGCCATCTTTTTTTCTGCCTCGAACAACATGCAGCATGCTTTATTTAACATTACGGTTTAATATGTAACTTAATAATTGCGCAGCACGGGTGCCACACAATGGACTCAGAGTCGAATGCCGGGGGGGTGGGGTGGGGGGTGGGGGGGGGGGGTCAATCTAATGGAGTTTTATTTATGGAAAATGCAGACTTTTTTCCAGTTCCACTCCAAACGTTAACTAGTTTGGGGGCCCCCGTCCTCTTTTTTCAAAATCCTGGATCCGGATCTGGGACTGACAGAAAATACTTAACCTTCAGAAACACCAGAATTCACTCTAGGTTTTCGGTGGGATTTGTATTGAAGTGCTCAACTTTCAAAAGTTTCTGTGTAGTGTTTCTCGGTCCATGGTGTGGTCTGTTTTTCTTCGAATTACAGTTTTTGATTGCCCCCTTGATGTCTTCCCATCCTCTGTTATGCCTTAATCCTGTGTACAAAAGTTCGTGTATTCATGAAACAAATCACATAAGCTTCACACAATGATGTTCACCTACGAAGCTAATCCAGGTCACAAACACAAATTTAGTAGTTATATCCAATTGTTATATTGGAGAACAAAAATGATGACCAAAGTTGTTGAAAAGAGTACGTGTACATATGAGGACAAATGTTGAAAAGAGGGGAAAAATGATGACAAAATTGTTGAAAGTACAAATGATGACAAAGTTGTTGAAAAGAGTACAAATGGGGACAAAGTTGTTGAAAAGAGTACATGCGAGAACAAATGTGTTGAAAAGAGTACATGCGAGAACAAATATGTTGAAAAGAGCACATATGACGACAAAGTTGTTAACAGTACAAATGATGAAAAAGTTGTTAAAAGGAGTACAAATGATGACAAAGTTTGTTGAGAAGAGTACAAATGGTGAAAAAGTTTGTTGAGAAGAGTACAAATGGTGAAAAAGTTTGTTGAGAAGAGTACAAATGATGACAAAGTTTGTTGAGAAGAGTACAAATGGTGAAAAAGTTGTAACGTTGAAAGGAGTACAAAGGATAAAAAAGTAAAAATGATGACAAAGTTGGTGATGATTACAAAGTAAAGTGTGAGTGATAATGCATTTATTTTTAGCATCAAGTGGCAAATACTACATGCATACCAGGACGGGAAAGTATTAATGCATGTGAAATGAATATTACCCCTGCTTTGTACTTACACGACATGCTGAGCCTAATTTCAACGTGCCAGTTCACAACTTGGGTAACAGTTCGCAGGGATCTTCCACCTCTCTTGATCATACCTATGTATTTTACAAAGTCAAATATGACGATATAATCATAAGAGCCTCATGTTTCAATATTCTTGTAATAATGTCACTCTTCACGGGATCATTATTTTGAATCTGCGCCGACCAGGCTTTACTCATACTCCAAAATGTTATGTGCTTAGCGGAGAAGCAACAAATATTAAATCTTCGGTTTGACCTGGCCGGGTATCGAACCACGACATCCAGCACTCGAGACCAGCACGTTACTACGAGACCACTGAGGCGGTTTCTTCTAAATAACAAAATATGATCGAATATATATAGTTGATTGCAACATTACTGAATAAAAGTTATATCGACCGCTACGACCGTAAAATGGGACTCATAATACTTATATTAGTCGAGAACTGTTTTTTTTGGAGAATTTCGTTCACCTTACATTGTTCTGTATAATTTATTCACAACTGTTTTAGACTTGGAATATTTTATAGACATTAATGAAGTTGAAGACTGCATGTTGCCTTTTAGATTTTGTTTTGTATTTACTGTCTTGAGTTCCGTGTTGTTTGTTTGAGAATTTCGTTCACCAGTTACATTGTTCTGTTTAATTTATTCACAACTGTTTTAGACTGGAATATTTTATAGACATTATTGAAGTTGAAGACTTTATGTTGCCCTCTAGATTTTGTGTTTTTTTTTATTGTTGGGTTGCAGTCTCATTGCCATGTATCCCACATCTCCTTTTATTCAAATTTGTGAATAATTAAATTTGATAGAGATCATCAAAGATCCGCAATCAATACCAAATTCCTTACAGGCCAAAAGCCAAAAAGGTGTAACTAACGACAACCACTGTTCCAGGATCCTGACTTGGAGTAAACACACGCGGGAACATGTTGCGAGATTAAACTAGTTTTTTTTTTACTAGTTTCAACAACCCCCTTCGTCTAAATTAATCAAGAGAGGGTTGAAAAATAAAGAAAAAGTAGCTTAATCATTCGAGGTGTTAACCCCACCTCACGTTTATGTGTCTATCCCGAATCCTCGGACGTCGTCAGTAGTTGTCAAGTATGTTATGTTATGTTATGTCCAAACTGAATCGGAAGTCTCGTGGTAGCGTGTTCGCCTCGAGTGCGGGCGGTCGTGGGTTCGATCCCGGCCGGGTCAAATTGTATTTGCTGCTTCTCCTCTAAGCATGCACGCGACATTAAGGAGTAAGATCAAAGACTGGTCGACTCGGAATCAGAATAATGTGTCCGGGTAAGGTGACATGTCTTCCTGCGGACTGTTACTATACCTTGTGAACTAACACGTTAAAAATCCGACTCAGCGTGTCGGTCTGGTACAAAGCAGGGTTAATTCTTCTTACAATAACATGTTCTCGTCCTGAATGCATATTAATTTGCCGCTGGACGTTAAGCAGCCATCCATCATCATCATCATGATGTTATCTCTCAGTATTTTTGTCATTTGGATACGTTGGTATTCATGGTAGATTCATCCGTTTATTCGCTCAATCTTTTAGTCATGGGGAGATTTAGGTCTCGGGACATAGACATGTTGACCTCTATACACGTTTTTTTTTTTTGGGGGGGGGCTTTGTTGTCGTTGGGTGTTTCGTTGACGTATATCCTGCATCTCCTTTTGTTTCGATCAGTTCAGAAAATGCACTTAACTGTATGATACCGGTATACCAGACAAAAAAAAACTTATATTTCTCTATTTGTTGCGTTGTATGTAATTGTGGTATCAGACGACGAAAGGACAAAGGTTCTCTACACGCAGCACCATTGTTTGCAGCACAACGTATAGTGGCTAATAATTCGCTGTGGCGCAAATTACGTGCAAGAGTCTATATTGGTAGTCTGTTTGTTTATGTGTTATGAAGAAATACTATACAAGATTCAGGGATATCTAGGACTAATATAGTATGTGCAAGTGAAGTCCCATATTATCGTCAGAATTAAGAGCAATAAGCCCGGGTTTTTGTTTTGTTTTCAGAGCTGTGTGTTAATGTGTTTTGTTCCTTTTTCTGTACAATGAAATTGTAAAAGTGAACTCAGCAGTCAGCAATTGCCCGTATTATGTTAAATTGGTTGGTCACTGCACACCCTTGGGAGGTTAAAGACATATTTTTATAAACTGGTTTAATGAGAAACAGAGTGGACTGTGAATAATCTTCACACCCTATGACCGGCTACCGGTGCGGCATATGCAACTTATAAAACAGATCAAAATCTTCTGTACACGACTGCAAAACCCATTGTATTCAATGGCAACAAACATACGTAGCCGGCAGGAGTGGAAATTCACAGCGGCCATGTAGCCAATGACCCCTAAAATTCGAGCTGGGCTACTAGTTTTTTCCAATTTTACGCTTGATCATTGAACATTGGCCCACGAAAAATATTGATAGACTAACACTTGAAAGTAGTCATTTTCATCCCCGTAGCGCTCATTTGACTCTTGTTCATGACGGCTCGGACAACTGGTAATATGCGTCGTTGACGTAACACACTATTCTCATCAGGATCATAACGAATCTTGAACGGAAGGGTATAGGGCTGTGTTTGGGCTTTTCATATGTTTATTCTAGTTAAATTATTATGTTTTTATAGTAGTAACGACGTGTGCGTGTTTTTTTTTTTTGGGGGGGGGGGGGGGTTTGAAGTTTAGTAAAATATGGCCATATTTCGGAAAACTTTCTAAACAAAAGTTTGCGACAAGGAGGACAAAAAATATAAAGGAATATCGGTTAAAAGGGCATGTTGTACTCACAAAGTTTTCTTACAAAGGAATGATTTGCTTCTATAAAGTACTGTTGTTATCACATTTGCAAGTTAATAGCTTCTTTTATAACTTGTCATATGCTATTTGTATAAAACATTACGGCGTTTATTCAATCTTACATGTATTAAAATAAAATCAGTAGCATATACCATAGTGAACGGCAAACTTATATTTTATTTCAATGATATTGGTGTTTGTTATTACTTACGAAGTGTAGACGCATTACTGTTTTTTTTTCCATGTTGACAGCATGTCTTTACTTTCTGAGTAAAAGATATGCACGTGGACGTATACATAAATGAGACGGCATACCAAAAGAATATCAAAGTACTGAAGTACTGAACACCGGATGACTGCAAGTTCTTGTGGATGGTCACAAGCACTTGTCTCAGAAAAAAAAAATCACATCTCTATACCTGCAAGTGAGGTTAATGTACAGATATAATTTGTTTTTCTTAGACAAAATCGTGCGTGGATGATAAATAAATGACAGGGAATTCAACCTCACCGTAATAAATATGATATTGAAGTGATACAAATCAGTATACTCTAGTTTGTTGTTATGTATTATATAAATATTTGTATATTACAGTTACATGTATATATAATTTTCCTCCATTTGTATATCATTCTTTTCTACTATATTAATAATAGTGCAGTGCAAGTGCATGGTGGACACTCTTCTGTAATAATTCGATTTTTCTAATAGATTGGATTTGAGTAGGCATTCATATTTTCCCGCCAAACTTTCAATCTCCCATGCAGAGTTATCGGTCCTTGAGAGCGAGGACCGATAACTCTGCTTGGGGATTGCAAACGTTCTTGAGATATTCTTCCGCATGCGTTAACACACATTTTCTGTACGTGTGCATAGATATTAATGATTTTTTACTTGTATATATATATTTCTAACGACAAAATATTTTCATATTATTAATTTATGTTCTAAAAAAAATATTTTTAGGAGTATCCATTGAAAAAATGAATTTATAACAAGCTATAAGGAATGTTATTTTGCACTCGATAATATCCGCGTATTTATCATGTTTATAGATCGGTTACAATCCCAACACGAAAGTTACTTAATGGAAATCTAGGCGACAGCAATACACCGGAATGCCCTCACGGTCATCCGATGTAAAAAGTACAGATTAAATCTTCAACAAAGACAGATTTCTATACTGCAATACGCCAAGCTCTAAATCACTGATAGTATATGTAAAAGTTGTGATATAATTAAACAATTTAGAATAAGAGTTTTCTGGTTTTCAGAGATGCAACGTGTAAAACAGACAAAAATCTTCTGTACGCGGAATTTCTGTTGTCTTCGTTGACGGAATTTTAACTCATAAGCGCATTTCTTTTTTTTTATGTAATCTTTCTCGATCATCTTTGTATATATGTCTAATAATGCAAAGTTTTGCTAGCCCTCTTAGATATTGTCCTGCTGGATGCTTCCTTCCTTAAGTCGATTACGTTAGTATGTATATATATTATCATCAAAATAGAATCGTCTTCACTAGACAAAGACTTGCTGAAAGCATTTGTTTGCCCGCCTAAGTTGATTATGAATGTCGATGTTAACATGTTTTAGGTTCTAGAGTTATGAGCCGCTTGATAGTCGCCAATACGGACCTTTCTACCACACGCAATACTTGCGGTTTTGTAGTTGATTGGATGACGTCATCATTTCTTGTCAAAGAGGGGTGTTGAGGAGGAGGTTTGTACAACTATATTATTTTTATTCGTATTGACTGGACACCGTCTTCATTTCTTATTGGTTACTCGTCATGTTTATTTGTTGTTAAATCAAACTTGATTGAAAGTTTACTATGGAATAAGTCATGTACATAAATATTTATGTCTTCTGGATAGCGCCCTCATTACTTATCCTCGTTTTAATTTGAAAGATGGTACCATTCAGGATGTGTACCGTTTGTTTTTTAGTCTGGGAAATATGGTTTATTTATTAGTTGTAATTGGCTTTAAACTAGCTTTCATTATTTGCAGTATCTTTAGACCGGAACTTTGTGTTTGTAGTCTTTTTGTAAATTGTTTTTTTAGGCTTTGTGTCGATCTGATGAGTCAAGCTATTTCCAACTGACTTTGATAGTTAGTTATTATGTTGTGTTCTCGCACCACTGTCTCGGGTAAGGGGAGGGTTGAGCGCTCGCAAACATGGTTTACCGCTCATTCCACATTCTGTATGAGATTGTCCATAATCAGGAGCCTGTAATTCAATGGTGGTCTTTGTTCGCTGCCTTTCATATTTGTTTTTTTGTTTGTTTTGTTGATAAATCAGGTTTTCTCTTTTGATAGTGGTTTACGTCTTGACATGTTGGGACAATTGTAGCATGCTATACGGCATATGCTTTACCATTGTTGTAGGCCGTACGGTGACCTATAGTTGCTTACATCTACTTCATTTGGTCTCTGGTGGATAGTTGTCTCATTGTCAGGTGCCCACTCCAATATACATATGCAATCAATCTGTGGGTGGAAAACTGAAGGATTTGATTACACAATAAAATGCTTCGCTGGGCGCAGCTTGATACGACCGCAGAGGTCGAACCCTGAACAGTTGGGGCAAGTATGGACACAACATTCAAGCTTGATACAGCTCTGAATTTGGATTGTGATTAAATATTTGACACAGCATAGGTTTCTGACACAGAAAGAATGTGGTCTAAGAACTTCAATTTTTTTAATTTACCTATTATGGTCCAATGTCCAAAATCAAAATACATGGTTAGATTCAGCATATCAAAGAACCCCATATATTCAATTTTTGTTGAAATCAAACAAAGTTTAATTTTGGACCCCAACTTGGACAAACTTGAAAACTGGTCCCATAATCAAAAATCTAAACACATGTTTAGATTCAGCATATCAAAGTACCCAAAGAATTAAATTTTTGTTAAAATCAAACTAAGTTTAATTTTGGACCCTTTGGACCTTAATGTAGACAAATTTAAAAAACGGGACCCAAAATTAAAAATCTTAAAACACGGTTAGATTTGGCATATCATAGAACCCCAATTATTCAATTTTTGATGAAATCAAACAAAGTTTAATTTTGGACCCTTTTGACCTCAATATGAACCAATTTGATAGCGGGCCTACAAATAAAAAATCTAAATACATGGTAAGATTCAGCATATCAAAGAACCCCATATATTCAATTTTTGTTGAAATCAAACAAAGTTTAATTTTGGACCCCAATTTGGACCAACTTGAAAACTGGGCCAAAAATCTAAAATCTAAATACATGTTTAGATTCAGCATATCAAAGAACCCCATATATTCAATTTTTGTTGAAATCAAACAAAGTTTAATTTTGGACCCCAACTTGGACAAACTTGAAAACTGGTCCCATAATCAAAAATCTAAACACATGTTTAGATTCAGCATATCAAAGAACCCCAAAAATTCAATTTTTGTTAAAATCAAACTAAGTTTAATTTTGGACCCTTTGGACCTTAATGTAGACCAATTTAAAAAACAGGACCCAAAATTAAAAATCTAAATACACGGTTAGATTTGGCATATCAAAGAACCCCAATAATTCAATTTTTGATGAAATCAAACAAAGTTTAATTTTGGACCCTTTTGACCTCAATATGAACCAATTTGATAGCGGGCCCACAAATAAAAAATCTAAATACATGGTAAGATTCAGCATATCAAAGAACCCCATATATTCAATTTTTGTTGAAATCAAACAAAGTTTAATTTTGGACCCCAATTTGGACCAACTTGAAAACTGGGCCAAAAATCTAAAATCTAAATACATGTTAAGATTCAGCATATCAAAGAACCCCATATATTCATTTTTTGTTGAAATCAAACAAAGTTTAATTTTGGACCCCAACTTGGACCAACTTGAAAACTGGGCTCATAATCAAAAATCTAAACACATGTTTAGATTCAGCATATCAAAGAACCCCAAGAATTCATTTTTTGTTGAAATCAAACTAAGTTTAATTTTGGACCCTTTGGACCTTAATGTAGACCAATTTAAAAAACGGGACCCAAAATTAAAAATCTATATACACGGTTAGATTCGGCATATCAAAGAACCCCAATAATTCAATTTTTGATGAAATCAAACAAAGTTAAATTTTGGACCCTTTGGACCTCAATGTGGACCAATTTAAAAACGAGGCCCAAAATCCAAAAACTTAATACACGGTTAGATTCAGCATATTAAAGAACCCCAAGAATTCAAGAATAAAACCCCATTGAAATTGATCAAGAAATAAGCAATTTATACGAAGTATCTTCTTTTGCACAATACTGTGCAATTGAATATTTCTTGCTATTGCGCAATACTGTACAATTGACAATTTCTTGCTATTGCGCAATACTGTACAATTGACAATTTCTTGCTATTGCGCAATATTGTGCTATTGGATATTTCTTGCTATTGCGCAATACTGTGCAATTGAAGATTTCTTGCTATTGCGCAATACTGCGCAATTGAAGATTTCTTGCTATTGTGCAATACTGTGCAATTGAAAATTTCTTGCTATTGCACAATACTTATTATATAATAATTTACACATCCTGTTTGGTGTATATCTCCTACCATATCATTATTATTTGCTTTTAAATATAAATCAGAAATAACCAACTTAAAATGGAAAATTTTAAAAGAAAAAAAAAAGGAAAAAAAGAAAAAAAAAAAAATCCCCCCCCCCCCCAAATTTTTTGAACCCCCTTATGATTCATCACCCCCAAACTCAATCCCAGCCTTCCCTTTGTGGTATGGTACCTTGCAGTACAATTTCAGAGAGATCCATACACTTGAACACAAGTTATTGTCTGGAAACTAGAAAAATGCTTATTTTTGGCCCCTTTTTGGCCCCCAATTCCTAAACGTTTCGGGCAATTACCCCCAAACTCAATTCCAGCTTTCCCTTTGTGATATGGAACCTTGTAGTACAATTTCAGAAATATCCAAACACTTACACACAAGTTATTGTCATGAAACTAGAAAAATGCTTGTTTTTTGCCCCTTTTTTGGCCCCTAATTCCTAAAATTTTGAGGCAATTACCCCCAAAATCAATTACAGCCTTCCCTTTGTGATATGGAACCTTGTGGTACAATGTCAGAGAGATCCATACACTTACACACAAGTTATTGTCTGAAAGTTACAAAAATGCTTATTTTTGGCCCCTTTTTGGCCCCTAATTCCTTAACTGTTGGTACCATAACCCCCAAAATCAATCCCAACCTTCCTTTAGTGGTATTGAACCTTATGGTGAAATTTCATGGAGATCCATTCACTTAAACTAAAGTTAGAGTGCGAAAACCAATGTGTCTTCGGACGACGCCAGACGACGCCAGACGACGCCGGACGACGACGACGACGACGACGCCAACGTCATACCAATATACGACCAAAAAATTTTTAATTTTTGCGGTCGTATAAAAATTAGTACCATCTTTTGTAAAGGTTGCTGAAAAGTGACTAAGTTCCAATATTTGGAAGAATGGAAGAAAAGTCCTAAAAAGATCCATAATAGCAGTTGTAAAACTTCAATTTATACTTTTTTAACATGTAAATTCGTGGTATACCCACAAAATCCTCGAAAAGTGGTATCCCACGAATAATTAGGAATCCAATGTATCATGTTCCTTCATGTTGACTTGATACATGGGTTTAATTTTGTGGTTTACTTAGGTGTTAGCAACAGGTGAAACTTTGTGCCTATTATGTAAGTTTCAGACATCATTAAACCTAGTTTAATCTACCCCTTTCATTTCAAGAGTTTAGTGAGATCAAAATTTCTTTCTTTCTTTAAGTAGATTCACATAGGATTTTCCCATTTTATTTGGACATCTGAATCACAAGTTATGATTTTTAGTTGCTGAAAAATATAACAGATATGTGTTCTGTTCCTAAAGATGGAATAACATACTCAAATACTATAGTAAAACAGTAAACCCTTACTCATTTCTCTTTTAAATCACAGTTGGAATACAATGATTTTTTTTTAAACTGCTTCATTGTTGGTTGATTAACATCCAGGGGAAAATAATTCTTACATTTCTAGGACAAGGATTAAAGATATTTTGCTTGGAAATTAAAGAATAATGTTAGAATAATGTTCAAAATAATTTGTATTAGCAATGAAAGGAGAAGGGTCGGGTTTGTAAGTTTTCAACTCTTTTGGTCAATGTTTGCATTGTGTGTTATTTGGATCAACATTATTGATAAAATTAGCACTTTTCTTCATACTTATCAATTTTGGCATTTTACCAGTAAAATGAATAAAAGGATATTCTTGGTATTATACTAGATTTATTTTTACATTTTATTATCATTTTTACCTACCCTTTTATTGCCCTCATATGCAATGAGTTTAATTGTTGATGAAACATAGCAGACTACTTTAAAATTTGATCTCAAATTGTTCAAATTTGCATTGAAAAATGAATATGAAAGTGAGATAGTAAAACATTGCAGACAAATAAAAAAATGTTTTTAAGTGGAGACCAGGAAATTAACAAGATTTTTGTGATGGAACTGATATTGTTCCCATGATAATCAGAGGAAATAAATTATAATCGAGTTAAGTTTCAAGATCAGAAAAGGAAATGGATTACTAAACTGAAGAGAATTTCCCTGTTTTCATTCCTCAGACTTTGTAATATATATTATGCAGTTTATTTGAAGGAAGTGGCAAGATATATTTATAGGAGAAAATAAGCTTCTTTAAGGAAAAGTCTCTAAAATGAAGTATATGTTTTGATTAAAAATTTGATATCATATCAAAAATTATTTTGTTACTAAAGCTCTACTGGTAAAATGAAATTGTCCCATCTCCCTTGAGGGAAATCAGTTGTACTTTGAGTTAAGCCTTTTTCAACTGATTTTTATAGTTTGTTCTTACGTTGTACTGTTACACCACTGTCCTAGGTTAGGGGGGGGGGGGGGGGGGGGGGGGTTGGTTGGTTGGTGCCTTCAAACTAGTTTAACCCGCCACATTCTGTATTTGCCTGTCCCAAGTCAGGATCCTGTGGTTGTTGTTTGTTGTTGTGTATCATATTTGTTTTTTGTTCATTATTTTGTACATAATTTTTCTTGTTTGAATTGTTTTATATTTGTGTTTCGGGGCCTTTCACAGCTGACTATCGGTATTGGTTTAGCTCATTGTTGAAGGCTGTACAGTGACCTATAGTTGTTAATTTCTGTGTCATTTGGTCTCTTGTGGAGAGTTGTCTCATTGGCAATCATACAACATCTTCTTATTTTTATTTTTACAGAGAATCATTCAGGGAGATGCAAAAGGAGGAGGCTTATGGTCGTAAATTTGTGTTTTTTGGTTACATTTTATCTGACTTTTGACAGCCCAACAAATTATGAAGAAATGTAACAGGAAATGTCAAAGATCTGCCATCAATACCAAATGAAAGAACCTTTGTGAGCAATGCTCACATATCCCTTGCACCTAAGTTCTAAGACTCAAAACTCCTACAAGAGTCAACTGATAAAAATCTCTTGAAGATATGCTTATCTACATAGAATGTCCTTATTATCTACAAAGTTTCATAAAATTCTGTTGTATGGTTTCCGAGAAGTTGCGATGACAAACTGTTGCAGTAGTATATTTAAGCCAAAATTCTGAGTTCAAGGGGCATAACTCCTAGAAAATAATAAGCATTGTGTATGCGTTTCATAACATTTGGTTGAGGCAAACTAAAGTAGAGAACAAAATCGAAAAATTCAGCAATTTTTCCATTTGTAAAGGGGCATTACTCTAGAACAGCAAAAGTGACACCACCAAAATTAAAACTTGATCTGTGTTTTGTGGTAATTAGCATTGTGTATAAGTTTCAAAACATTTGGTTGAGGCAAACTAAAATAAGAGAATGGAAACGAAAAATTCAGCAATTTTTCACTTTATAAAGAGACATAACTCTAGAACAGTAAAAGTTACGCCACCAAAATTCAAACTTGATCTGTGTTTTGTGGTTTTGTGTATAAGTGTCATAACATTTGGTTGAGGCAAACTGAAGTTAGAGAACGGAAACAAAAAAATTTGCAATTTTTCCATTTGAAAAGGGCATAACTCTAGAACGGTTAAAGTGATGCCACCAAAATTCAAACTTGATCTGTGTTTTGTGGTAATAAGCATTGTGTATAAGTTTCATAACATTTGGTTGAGGCAAACTAAAGTAAGAGAACAGAAACGAAAAATTCAGCAATTTTTCCATTTGTAGAGGGGCATAACTCTAGAACAGCAAAAGTGACGCCACCATAATTCGAACTTGATCTGTGTTTTGTGGTAATTAGCATTGTGTATAAGTTTCATAACATTTTGTTGAGGCAAACTGAAGTTAGAGAATGGAAACAAAAAATTTAGTAATTTTTCCATTTGTAAAGGGGCATAACTCTAGAACATTTAAAGTGATGCCACCAAAATTCGAACTTGATCTGTTTTGTGGTAATAAGCATTGTGTATAAGTTTCATAACATTTGGTTGAGGCAAACTAAAGTAAGAGAACAGAAACGAAAAATTCAGCAATTTTTCCATTTGTAGAGGGGCACAACTCTAGAACAGCAAAAGTGACGCCACCATAATTCGAACTTGATCTGTGTTTTGTGGTAATTAGCATTGTGTATAAGTTTCATAACATTTGGTTGAGGCAAACTAAAGTAAGAGAACAGAAACGAAAAATTCAGCAATTTTTCCATTTGTAGAGGGGCATAACTCTAGAACAGCAAAAGTGACGCCACCATAATTCGAACTTGATCTGTGTTTTGTGGTAATTAGCATTGTGTATAAGTTTCATAACATTTTGTTGAGGCAAACTGAAGTTAGAGAATGGAAACAAAAAATTTAGTAATTTTTCCATTTGTAAAGGGGCATAACTCTAGAACATTTAAAGTGATGCCACCAAAATTCAAACTTGATCTGTTTTGTGGTAAAAGCATTGTGTATAAGTTTCATAACATTTGGTTGAGGCAAACTAAAGTTAGAGAACGGAAACCAATTTTGGGACGTACGTACGGACAAGGGTAAAACTTAATGCCCCCTCCACTACGGCTGGGGCATAAAAATTGAATCATAATTTCCTGTTGATATGCACATCTACATATTATGTCCTTATTTTCTTCAAAGTTGCATGAAATTCTGTTGTGTGGTTTCAGAGGAGTTGCGATAACAAGTTAAGAACTGACAGACTGACGGGTCAAAAACATTACATTGTATACCCTTTGCAACTTTGTTGTGTGGGGTATAAAAATGACAAGATATAACTAGAGACAACCACTGACCAAGCTACACATAAAATCACTTTCCATTTGAATAGTATCTCATCACTGAAATATTAAATGAAAGAAATCTTAAAACTTAAGGACTTTGTTTTGCTCAGCTGGAATCTATGCATAAAATTAGTTTCTCCAAAATTCCATATAAGACAATTGAATTGCTACAAAAAGGGCACTCTGAGCATTTGCAGTTTGTTCAATGCTCCTAAAAGGTTTTACTACAAGTATAGCATAATCTTTAACGTTATCAATGATCCATGTAAATAAGGTCAAGGTCAGATGAACCCTGCCAGGCAGACATGTACACTTAACAATCATACCATACACCAAATATGGTAGATCTATTGCTTATAGTATTTGAGAAACAAGATAATAAAACATGAAAACTTAATATTGACCAATGAACCATGAAAATGACTTGAAGGTCAGATGAAACCTGTCAGACAAACATGTTCACCTTATAATCATTACTTACACAAAATATAGTGGCCCTATTGTTTACATTATCTTAGAAATAGAACCACCACAAAAATTTAACATTGTCCAATGAACCGTGAAGAGGTCAAGGTCAGATGAAACCTGCCAGATAGACATGTTCACTTTACATTCATTCCATACGCCAAATAAATTGACCTATTGCTTATAATATCTGACATAGACTTGATCACGGACCAATGAAATGAGGTCGAGGTCGAGGTCTGGTTAACTCTAACAGACATGTAGACCTTGCAAGGATCCCATATACTAAATATAGTTCCTCTTAATAATTGAGTAATTCACATGACAAAAAACTATACATTTTTTTCAAGCATCCTTTGAACCATGAAAATGACTTGAAAGACAACAGACAAAAAGGAATTCATCTGACAGTTTTGATATTAATAGACATTGGGTAGATCTCAACATTCTCAAATTTTTTGCACTTGTTAGATTTTCTCTATCTATAGTGGTTTTCATAATAATAGACAAAACTTCCATTTTACCCCTATGTTCTATTTTTAGCCATGGTGGCCATGTTGGTTGGATTTGGATACCTTTTTTAAAACTAGATACTGCAATAATGATTGTGACCAAGTTTGGTTTAATTTGGCCAATTAGTTTCAGAGAAGACTTTAAAAGTTAACGGATGATGACAACAGACGACAGGCGCCAAGTGATGAGAAAAGCTAAAAATAAAGATACAGTAAGACAAATTTATATTGAGAATTTATTGTTTTACAATCATTCATAAATTTCGACTACAACATACAATTTCTTATATTGTACTCTTTTGAAGTTGGTAATGTACAATAAAAAATGGTTTCTGTTTACAAATCACAATTGAATACCCACACAGTTTATACTAATTTCGTTATCTGTTAATTTTAACACTTTTAACAGCATTACCAAAAGCAGATATTTACTGTAAAGTACTTGTGGGGAAATAGTCAGTCACTTAGAAATAAGTACCCAGTGTTTTTTCCGAAGATCTTTAAAAAAGATAAAATAATTATGGCATAAATTTTAAGTCTAATTTTCCAAATTCCAAATCAAGAGTACCTACATATACTAACCTGAGATATTATCTGCTGGATGTTAAATTGAACCCCACCCCCTCCAATATCCATTTCTTTAAGTTATGTGGGTGAAATAATGTGAAAGACAATAAATCACAAAATCAAAATAAATCTGTGTTCTGCTATATTGAGTGGAAACACTTGATGACTTCCTGATTTCATGTGGTGTAAATGTGTTTTACAATCATTCATGAATAACATGTGATGATATGTTGCGTTTTTGGTAGCCAGCTGTTGTTGAAATGGAATAATACATTTCCCCCATATCACTTTTTATTCACATACAAAGGGAGAAAAAGTCATAAATGAGCAACCTCTCTGGTCATATTCATATTATCATCAAGAAAAACCCTTAACTACATGTTTTTTTTACCAAATAGACTTACGCCAAACATGCAACTGGGATATTTGCAAAAATCGTAAGATGTCAGAGGTCTTTAATCAATAGCACAAACAAAATCAGATAAGATCAATAAAAACTGTCCAATATTGTCTGTATTGTGATGACCATGAAGATGTTTTAAATTTAAGAAACAAAAAATAATAAACGACCAATAAGAAAACATAAGTGACTTTATTTCTTTTTATTTTCAGTACAGCATCAGTTAAAATGTTACCATTAAAAACTGTTTATCACATTAATGTTTAAGTAACATACCACAGAAACACCACGAGAGGGAATCGGGGTTGGAAAGTCGAAATATTCTTATTGTATATATATTTTTTTTTCAGAAAGCAATAGTAAAATCAATGGCAGGAAGAGGTACTTTTCAAAGCATTTTTGGCTATGCAGATTCATTTTAAACCAAAGCTACCGAAAACAACTAGACTCATCTCAATAAAGGCTGTAGAGAACTGTAAATATTGACTATGGCTTAGTGACAACAATTTGACTGTGAGGTCATTAGAAGTTAATTCATAAAAAGCATTGTCAAATTAGTATAGAGCATGAGTGGCACACATAATATTTTTCTTGCTAGGAATGAGACAGTCATGACTATTCCTCTAAGAATATTTTTTTAACCAAGGATTGAGGATTAAAGTTTCTGAGCATGTTTTGAGTCAAACAGTTCTACATTGTTTGCCATTTAACAGCTGTATAACCTGTAAAAGGTCAATGTCTTGAACATAAAAACGATATATTGAAGAACATAAATATTCAACATTTACTTCTGAAAATTTGAAAACACTTTGAAAATATTCAAATTTAGACTGTTTCAAATGCAAATTTTACTTTTTACTTCGCTGGTGATGTTTAAAATAATCTGCGTTGATATGAGATGTTAATTCTGTAGAATGCACTGTATAAAGTTAACAAAAGGGAGAGAACTCAGATACTTGCAGTAAGACACATGAAAAATAACTATATTAGAGTTCAAATATTTGCGGATGTCCAATAATCAATTTCAATACATCCTATTGAATAAAAAAACTAAGAACACCTATAAATAAAAGGAGGTTAAGGGGTATATGTGATAGAGAAAGCAACTCAACATAAAAAAGGGGGACGAAAAATACATCGCCTTTGAATGTGTCTAAAACGTTTCAAAAATTCCATGTTTCTTACATACTATCTAATATCTAGGTAATTTTAAGTTTTACATCATAAGATTTTAACAAACTCTAAATGCAGTCATCAACCGTAAATAATTGTAACACAGCCATGACTGCATTCTTGAGAAGCAGGTAAAAAACTATAGGTTGTACTTCATTCATTTCTTCATATAATATTACAAATAACTCCTTATTTTGCTGTACATATTTACAAGATAAAAATCTTCTTATCACATTATAGTGAAAAAATATTTACAAACCGAAGTTTCTCTTTCACATCATTCAAAAGCACTAATTACATCAAAAACAAAACACCTGTAAAGAAATCAACTTCCTCCATGAATGTGTCAGCTCCATTTTTTTTCAAATAAATTTTATACATCCCTTACCCCTTTTATTGAAAGAAAACTGGAAACTGTGTATCATAAAAGAGCCTGGAATATATATGGATAAATGGTTTATAATGCTCCAAATAATTTTAATGAGTTAAACAATGGAACTATATGATGATGGATGTTTTTGAGACACATGTTTTATAAAACCTAATGTTTTGCACTGTAATGTAAAACTCATTTTTTTAATCTTCATCATTCACACAATTACATGATCAATATAGACTTTAAAATGTAATACATTCAACATATCAAAAAATCTCTACAAGTTTACTCTCATACCTTTCAGAACACAATAAAATAATAATTAAATGCACTTAATTTATTCGCATAATTTTTTTACATAAAGCTACAGAATTAAATAATACTAAATTAAAAATACATGACTATTGCATCTTTGAGCGTTTTCTGGCTATAGCATCTTCTACAGCTTTCAACTGTTTTAACAATTCCTCTCGTCGATTAAGTGTGCTCTTTTTCTCCTTTTGTGCAGCAACTTGTGCAAGTGGTGGTTTTACTGGCGTTTTTGTTGGAGATACTGCTGGCTTTGGAGGAGCTGCCTTAGGAATGGGTGCCGGCACTGGTTTACTGGCAACAACAGGTGATTTCTGCTTATCTTGTTTAACTTTAACAGGTTTTGGTGGAACATCTGTAAAAATAAGCAATTGTTAATAAGCTTTTAATAAAATCATAGCTGCACTCAATTTTGCATAATTCCAATACACATAAAATAAAAGCATTAAAATAGAAATTTTTTAAATGAAAATTGATATGTTCATAGGTTTATCAGGTTCCTGTTTGAGAATAGGTTGTTGTTTTATGATAGGTTATGGATTTCATTTTTTGCCCTTTCAAAGCACCCAGAAATATCTACTTAAGGATGTACTAAGCTCAGGTTTAGGAATTTTTGTCAGATGTTCAGACTCCTTGGATTTTTTCCTACGATACAGGGTAAAATATTTTGGCCCATAACACCCATTTTTCTTTTCATATAAGACTTCAATAACTCATAAAATGTCATTTATCAAAATTTAAGCAGATTCTAGATTTCTTTTCTTTCGATTTGAGACCCAAATAATAACAATGCAGATATGAGGTAAAAGTCCGAGTATATATGACTTATAGTATCAATTCTAAATTCTAGATTTTTTTAATTTCACCTAAGTACATCCTTAAGGATACTTGATTTTGTTGTGCAGTTCCAATAACTCAATCATTATAATAAATGCATAGTAGATGTTGCATTTTACGGCCCTATATTAGAGTGTTTACAATGAATAAGTTTGCTTGATAGGTACTACTAGAGGGTAATTAACAACATTGACTACCCATGAGGGTCTGGCACGTTCGGTAGCTTGATACGGGGACAATAAAATCAATATAACCTGTTCATGAACTATTGAAAGATTATTAATCAATCAAATCATTGGACAGATACATAAACAACATAAACAGCTGCGCCATGAGGGCATGATACACCCATCGCATTTTCAAAGAATAAAGTTCAATAACTTCTCAATGTCATATCAGAAATTTGTAAAAATCGAAAGGGAGCTTACATCAATAGATAATAAAATGCTCCGCTGGGGCGCAGCTTGATACGAACGCAGAGGTCGAACCCTGAACAGTTGGGGCAAGTATGGACACAACATTCAAGCTTGATACAGCACTGAATTTGGATTGTAATTAAATATTTGACACAGCATAGGTTTCTGACACAGAATGAATGTGGTCTAAGAACTTAAAATTTTTTAATTTACCTATTCAAACCATATCATTATATTTGCTTTTATATATAAATCAGAAATAACCAATTTCAAATGGAAAATTTTAAAGAAAAAAAGGAAAAAAAAATCCCCCCCCCCCCCCCAAATTTTTTGAACCCCCTTATGATTCATCACCTCAAAACTCAATCCCAGCCTTCCCTTTGTGGTATGGTACCTTGCAGTACAATTTCAGAGAGATCCATACACTTGAACACAAGTTATTGTCTGGAAACTAGAAAAATGCTTATTTTTGGCCCCTTATTCCTAAACATTTTGGGCAATTACCCCCAAACTCAATTCCAGCTTTCCCTTTGTGATATGGAACCTTGTAGTACAATTTCATAAAGATCCATACACTTAAACACAAGTTATTGTCATGAAACTAGAAAAATGCTTGTTTTTTGCCCCTTTTTGGCCCCTAATTCCTAAAATTTGGAGGCAATTACCTCCAAAATCAATCCCAGCATTCCATTTGTGATATGGAACCTTGTGGTACAATGTCAGAGAGATCCATACACTAACACACAAGTTATGTCTGGAAGTTACAAAAATGCTTATTTTTGGCCCCTAATGCCTTAACTGTTGGTACCATAACCCCCAACATCAATCCCCACCTTCCTTTTGTGATATTGAACCTTATGGTAAAATTTCATAGAGATCCATTCACTTAAACTAAAGTTAAAAACCAATATGTCTTCGGACGACGACAACGACGACGCCAACGTCATACCAATATACGACCACAAAATTTTTTTGCGGTCGTATAAAAACAATTCACCAAAGTTTCATGAGAACTGCTAGAAGCATTTTTGAGTTATTGCTGAAAACTGGGTAATCCCCCCTTTTTATATAAAACCCCATAACTCAGAAATGTAAAATCTAAAATTTACAAAAATCGAATGGGAGCTTACGTCAATAGATGTAAACTATTCACCAAAGTTTCACAAGACCTGCTCAAAGCTTTTTTGGAGTTCTTGTCTGAAAACTGACAAATTTCAAATTGGTTTAAGCTCTTTTGAGTTTATGTCCGACATGTTGACGACGGACGGACGGACAGAGGTATACCATAATATGTCCCGTAAACGGGCGTATAAAAAGGGTGACTGAAAAACACTGTTTGACCAGTTTGTTAGTATAGTAACGAAAAATAAAGAATTCATGGTTCAACTAACAAAAAAATAAACTTAACTACAAAGCAGAACATGAAGTACTCAATAAGATCAGCTGTAATACTTTCCCAACCAATAATGACAGAATAAAAATGAGAATGGAAACGGGAAATGTGTCAAAGAGACAACAATCCGACCAAAGAGCAGAAAACAGCCCAAGGCCACCAATGGGTCTCCAACACAGCGAGAAAATCCCACATCCCGAGCGGGCTTCAGCTGGCCCCTAAACAAAAATGTGTACTAGTTCATAGAAAATGGACGTCACACTAAACTCCGAAACATATAAATGAACTGAAATTTAAAATACATACAAGACTAACAATGGCCAGAGGTTCCCAACTTGGGACAGGCGCAAAAATGTGGCGGGGTTAAACAGAATGCATACATCCAGTAAAGCTTGATTATTGATAACTGGTTATTTTTATTTTCTTTTATCAATCATGAAAACCAATCTTTGATAGATTTCAAAGTACAGCTCATTGCTTTTAATTCACATTGTAAAGAATAAACAATAGCAATGGTAAGAGTGTGTCACAATTCTTTTTATGAAATTTATTGTTATCTCTCAATTATCCAAATTGAAAAAAACATTGCAACATCAAGTGGTAAATATACGACAGGACAGCTTAAAATCATCAACAAGAAAATAAGTTTTTCCATGAATTTATTACCAAGCGGTATGGGTTAAATACATCTACCAATTTATTATAGTATACTGATTTGAATTATTATCAAAACTCTTCTGTCCTGTTTTGTCTTTGCAAATAACTCTTTTTTAATTAACCAAAAGGGCAGTTCAAACCTTAAAGGGGCATAAGCTACGAGATATAAAAATAAATGGAGAATGTGTCCCCATGGACACAGATGATGCCCCTGCTTGCATACAACATTATAAAGGGGCATAACTCCAGAAAGGTTAAAGTGACGTCACCAAAATTCATACTTGATCTGTGTTTTGTGGTAATAAGCATTGTGTAAAAGTTTGATAACATTTGGTTGAGGCAAACTTAAGTTAAAGAACGGAAACCAATTTTGGGACGTACGGACAGACGGACAAGGGCAAAACTTAATGCCCCCTCAGCTTCGGCGGGGGCATAAAAATTAAAATATGATTTTTTTTTGTTCAATCATTAATGAAAGTGATGTAGTGAAATAATAATTCGCTTTAAGCAGCTAGTTTTAGTCTAATTTTGTCAAAATAAGCTAAGAAACATCACTGATGAATTATTCACTTGCAAGTGAATAATTCGACCTCAACGAATCGGTATTCATGTGACCTTCAATTGAAGCCATTAGGTAGAGATTGGTCAAACATGTATTAGTCATGTTCAGCCATTAAAAGGAAAATTCTTATACAGGTAAAAATGATTAACTTATTTTTTCAACCTACAACATGAAATCAAACAGACCTAGAAAAGTCCAATTGCACGAGGTCGTTATCTATATATATATCTATGTTTATGTTTATATCGGGTTATGTGATTGTCGGCAGTCTTCGGAGGTCATCTCGATGGTTAATTAGATGGCATAGACTAAGATACACATGATATGTTGAAATATACTATCGAGTCGATGCATTGTTAATTGTTTTTTTCAGCCTTATTGTAATTTGGATATACGTTTTAGTATGTTATAAATCAAATATGAGAATTTGAGTCAAATCGGTGAACATGAATTTGACAGCTAATGCCCCTTTAATACCTCAAAATAAAATGCTCCGCAGGGCGCAGCTTGATACGACCGCAGAGGTCGAACCCTGAACAGTTGGGGCAAGTATGGACACAACATCCAAGCTTGATACAGCTCTGAATTTGGATTGTGATTAAATATTTGACACAGCATAGGTTTCTGACACAGAATGAATGTGGTCTAAGAACTTAAAAATTTTAAATTGGACATTCACCTATTATGGTCAAATATCCAAAATCTAAATACATGGTTAGATTCAGCATATCAAAGAACCCCAAGAATTCAATTTTTGATGAAATCAAACAAAGTTTAATTTTGGACCCTTTTGACCTCAATGTGGACAAAGTTGATAACGGGGCCCAAAAATCAAAAATCTAAATACATGGTTAGATTCAGCATATCAAAGAAACCCATATATTCAATTTTTTTTTGAAATCAAACAAAGTTAAATTTTGGACCCCGATTTGGACCAACTTGAAAACTGGGCCCATAATCAAAAATCTAAATACATGTTTAGATTCAGCATATCAAAGAACCCTAAAAATTCAATTTTTGTTAAAATCAAACTAAGTTTAATTTTGGACCCTTTGGACCTTAATGTAGACCAATTTGAAAACGGAACCAAAAATTAAGAATCTAAATACACGGTTAGATTCGGCATATCAAAGAACCCCAATAATTCAATTTTTGATGAAATCAAACAAAGTTAAATTTTGGACCCTTTGGACCTCAATGTGGACCAATTTAAAAACAGGGCCCAAAATCCAAAAACTTAATACACGGTTAGATTCAGCATATTAAAGAACCCCAAGATTTCAAGAATAAAACCCCATTGAAATTGATCAAGAAATAAGCAATTTATACGAAGTATCTTCTTTTGCACAATACTGTGCAATTGAATATTTCTTGCTATTGCGCAATACTGTACAATTGACAATTTCTTGCTATTGCGCAATATTGTGCTATTGGATATTTCTTGCTATTGCGCAATACTGTGCAATTGAAGATTTCTTGCTATTGCGCAATACTGTGCAATTGAAGATTTCTTGCTATTGTGCAATACTGTGCAATTGAAAATTTCTTGCTATTGCACAATACTTATTATATAATAATTTACACATCCTGTTTGGTGTGTATCTCCTACCATATCATTATTATTTGCTTTTAAATATAAATCAGAAATAACCAACTTAAAATGCAAAATTTTAAAAGAAAAAAAAAATGAAAAAAAGAAAAGAAAAAAAAAAAAAAAAAAACCCCAAATTTTTTGAACCCCCTTATGATTCATCACCCCCAAACTCAATCCCAGCCTTCCCTTTGTGGTATGGTACCTTGCAGTACAATTTCAGAGAGATCCATACACTTGAACACAAGTTATTGTCTGGAAACTAGAAAAATGCTTATTTTTGGCCCCTTTTTGGCCCCCAATTCCTAAACGTTTGGGGCAATTACCCCCAAACTCAATTCCAGCTTTCCCTTTGTGATATGGAACCTTGTAGTACAATTTCAGAAATATCCAAACACTTACACACAAGTAATGGTCATGAAACTAGAAAAATGCTTGTTTTTTGCCCCTTTTTTGGCCCCTAATTCCTAAAATTTTGAGGCAATTACCCCAAAAATCAATTACAGTCTTCCCTTTGTGATATGGAACCTTGTGGTACAATGTCAGAGAGATCCATACACTTACACACAAGTTATTGTCTGGAAGTTACAAAAATGCTTATTTTTGGCCCCTTTTTGGCCCCTAATTCCTTAACTGTTGGTACCATAACCCCCAAAATCAATCCCAACCTTCCTTTCGTGGTATTGAACCTTATGGTAAAATTTTATGGAGATCCATTTACTTAAACTAAAGTTAGAGTGCGAAAACCAATGTGTCTTCGGACGACGACGACGACGACGCCAACGTCATACCAATATACGACCAAAAAATTTTTAATTTTTGCGGTCGTATAAAAACATTGAAATCTAAAGACTTCTCACTAAAATGAATATTTAAGAAAATAACTTTACTTTGTACAGGTTCTGGAGGAGGTTTGACTGCTTGTCTTTTGGCAGGAGGTCCTGCTTTGGTATCTGCTGGACGTTTCTTCCCTGCTGGAGCAGACTCTGATGGTTTATCACTAGCCTACATACGAAATCAAAATAATAAATTCTTTTCAAATAATAAAAGCTTTACCAGAAAATTATTTTACCATAAGGTTTCATTTTCTTCAAAGCATTAGAAAAATTTGAAATTCAATAAAAATTTCAGTAAAAACAGTAGTTGCCACGAATGATCCCTAAAGGCTGCATATTTTTCTTTTTCTTTTTCTTTTGTGTTTTGATTTTTCTTAAAAAGTATAGTTCCTTCTCTTTCATTAAATTGGAAAAGGAATCTATGGTATTACTTCATAAATGTCATTTAACAGGCATGACTTAAACTACTACATAAGTAAACTATTTTCCAATTAAAATATAAAACATGTAGATAGTTATACTAATTTCTTATCAAATATTTAAAATATTCCAACAGAAATGTTCTTTTTTGCAAATTTTAGCTGATCACTAAAGCATAGTAAAACATAATTAGTTTTGCTTTTCTTTTAATATCTCACCTTCTTGTTGCCTAGAAGTGTAAGTTTAATATTTGGCTTTTGACCTGTGACCTTTAACATATCTTTAGCCTTGCTGGTTAATCCAGGACCTTGTGGCCCTTTACCATCGCCCCGACTACTTTGTCTTGCTACTCTTGGTGATTGCTTTTTGTTCCCAGCAGGTGGAGGTTTTTTCTTTTTAATGGCTATAATTGCAAAAAAATAATGAGAAATAATTCATTGCAGCCTAATTTACAACATGTCATGTAAGTGTTAATCTTTTATATTGCAAGTCGGTAGGGGACTAATAACAACTGTTTCAACAAATACCACGTTTTGGAACTAAAATTGGTCAGTAAAAGTCCTGAGCAATATGGCTTTTAATACCGTTTCAATGTTTATATAGCTTTAGGTAAAATCCAAATGATATTTGCCAGTTGCAACTAAATCATTTAATAACTGTAAGAGTTTTGTATTCATTTTTACAAGTTTCTGAGAGATGGACGCAGCAAAACACCCAACTAAATATATATAAATGAAAAGTGTTCCCATGTCCCCCTCAGATGAACACATTTCATCTGTCCAAGGGCAATAACTCAAATATTTATATGTTTATTGTTTTACTTTTAAAATTTTTCATACATATTCTACAATCATACTAGAAATGTAAGTGTCCTATTGCTTACCATGCAATTTCCATTAATATTTTTATTTTGAAGGGGGCACAACTCCTGCAAAAATACTTGATTGGCTCTGATTATTGAATTATTTCAAAACTTTGCTGCTATAAACCTTTGATATGTATTTCATAAAAATCTGATCAATGTGTCCAGCATAGTTATTATACATGTCATTCTGTACTTACATGGGAAGAGCTGATAAAAGGTTAATCATGCCAAAATATCATGTGCATTTATCATATACCAAGGATCAGTGTATTAAAATTTCATAAGCATCCCATTTATCTGCCAAAAAGAACAGAATTTGGTGGATCATCAAGCAACATACATTATGAAACTACCTGGCGTTTAACTGAACTGGACAATCAGCTATGTGAAAATATTCTTACTGGTCACTTACGTTTTTTCTTGGGAGAAGGTGATGGAGAACTGCCACGACCTCCAACTCCTCGGTATAAATGTTCGGAGTCAGCACTTCCACTAGAGGTACTTGTTGAATGACTACTGCCTGATGATATACTACTAGCACTAGATGATCGGGATGAAGATGACCCTGATGAATGACTTCTTGAGAAACTGCTTCCACTTGAACTTCTTTTTCTACCTTTTCCTCTCCTATAAATAAAGAAATGCATGTCTTTGATGTCCAGTATCAGAAACTTTCCAGGTAAAATGGCAGACCTAAAAGATTGTTTTGAAAACAGTCCTATCTATTGCATTACCTTTTTGCCAACAATCTTAATAAAGCTTTAGTGTGGTCTCATACAACGACTTTATTTTGTTATCAATATTTTTTTTTAATTTGAAGATTTGAGAAATATTTACAGTTAAGTGTGTTATACATAGTTTGTGTACCTGTCATAAGCCAGGAGTTAAACAAGAATATCATGTTATTTTCATTCTAATTTAAACATTTTAATCATTATTGAGAATTATCAGTTTGACCTTCCCTATTTGTTGTTTTTTAGGACTGACATTGAGTTTTCTGTTGAGAAAGGATTTGTAATTTATATCTATTCATGAGACAATGAAAACACACAACTACTTTGCCTTTTTTCATTCATTTATATATAAATAGAGAATGCGTCCATGGGATACAGATGATGCCCCCTTGCATATTACGTTATAAAGGGGCATAACTTAAGAACGGTTAAAGCGACGCATCCCAAATTCAGCCTTGATTTGTGTTTCCTGGTAATAAGCATTGTGTATGAGTTTCATAAAATTTGGTTGAGGCAAACTAAAGTAAGAGAACTGAAACCAATTTTGGGATGTACGTACGAAAGGACAAGGGTAATACTTCATGCCCCCTCTGGTGACAGCACGGGCATAAAAAAATCCAACCATCCTAAAATGCATTCTAAAGTGCTCTGTTTTTTTCAAGTGATTGTTTATAGAATACAATAAAATTGAGAATGGAAATGGGGAATGTGTCAAAGAGACAACAACCCGACCATAGAACAGACAACAGCAGAAGGTCACCAACAGGTCTTCAATGCAGCGAGAAATTCCCGCACCCGGAGGCGTCCTTCAGCTGGCCCCTAAACAAATATATATACTAGTTCAGTGATAATGAACGCCATACTAAACTCCAAATTGTACACAAGAAACTAAAATTAAAAATAATACAAGACTGACAAAGGCTAGAGGCTCCTGACTTGGGACAGGTGCAAAAATGCGGCGGGGTTAAACATGTTTATGAGATCTCAACCCTCCCCCTATACCTCTAGCCAATGTAGAAAAGTAAACGCATAACAATACGCACATTAAAATTCAGTTCAAGAGAAGTCCGAGTCTGATGTCAGAAGATGTAACCAAAGAAAATAAACAAAATGACAATAATACATAAATAACAACAGACTACTAGCAGTTAACTGACATGCCAGCTCCAGACTTCAATTAAACTGATTGAAAGATTATGTCTTCATCATATGAATATCAGGCACAATCCTTCCCGTTAGGGGTTTAGTATCATACCATCATAACATATATGAGAAGAACATAACCCGTGTCATGCCAACAACTGGTTTTTAAATAAATGTGTTTAGTGCCGATGCAAAGACCCTATAAGTGAATCAATATTAACGCCAAAATATGCAATCTTTAATGACCTGACAACAGTATCGTAACTATATCCCTTCTTAATAAGTCTATTTAAAGGTTTTGTTAGCTTCAGAGGTGAATACTGACATTTTTGTGCTTTATAAAGAATATTTCCATAAAAAATTGGATGTGAAATACCTGAACGTATAAGAAGTCTGCATGTTGAGCTATATTTACGAATGATGTCCTTATACCGATGATAAAATTTAGTAAATGTTTTGACTAGTTTGTGATATCGAAAACCCTGGTGTAATAATTTTTCAGTAATACATAAATTTCTCTCGTTAAAATCTAAAACATTGTTACATACACGAGCGAATCGTACAAGTTGAGATATATAAACACCGTAAGATGGTGACAAGGGAACGTCACCATCTAAAAATGGATAATTAACGATAGGAAATGAAAAATCATCTCTTTTATCATATATTTTAGTATTAAGCTTTCCGTTAATGATATAGATATCAAGATCAAGGAAAGGGCAGTGGTCATTGTTAGTATTAGCTTTATTTAAAGTAAGTTCAACAGGATAAATTTCTTTAGTATACACACTGAAGTCGTCATTATTGAGAGCCAAAATATCATCCAAATATCTAAAAGTATTATTAAATTTGTGTATCAGATGTTGTTTCGATGGGTCTTTGCTAATTTTTGTCATAAATTGTAACTCATAGCAATACAAAAAAAGGTCCGCAATAAGTGGTGCACAGTTAGTCCCCATTGGAATTCCGATAACCTGACGATATACGGAATCTCCAAAGCGAACAAAAATGTTATCTAGTAAAAATTCAAGGGCATATATAGTATCAAAACATGTCCAATTGACATAGTTTTTTTGTTTATTGCTACTAAAAAATGACCTAAAAGAGTTTGAACATATATATTCACATTCTGACTTTTTAAATGCCCATTTAATTAGGTGTGTGAATTTTTTCTTAATGAGAATGTGAGGCAATGTGGTATATAGGGTAGAGAAATCAAAACTTTGAACAGATTCAAAATCACCAATATATGCATGCAATTTATCAAGTACTTCCAACGAGTTCTTGACACTCCAAAAGTAATTAATTCCACTATTTTCGAAGGCCTTATTTGAACAATTTATTATCAGGTTTTTGATTGTACCAAGTGTACTGGTAAGAAGAATAGACAATTTAGTAGTGGAACAATGGCTTGAAGACGAAATGAATCTATATTTGTAAGGTGTTTTGTGTAGCTTCAGAAGCCAATACATAGTTGGGACTTTCATTGTATTTGGTTCTGCTTGTAAAGCGGTAGCTAAAAGTTTATGTTTGTTACAGATGTCGTTTTCTGAAAATGGAGTCAGTTGGAATGTTGGTGAATTAGTGATTTCTTTTTTCAGAACCTCAATGTAAAATTTACGTCAAACAATAATAATATTATTAGCAGCTTTATCGGCCGGGACAAAAACAAATTCCTTGACTAGTTCTTTTAGTTTATGTTTGATACGAGAAATAGGTTTATTGTGGTTATTGTTAAGAGTAAAATGTTCTTTAAAATGTTTATTTACTATTTACTTTTCTGTTCATCATATTTTTCACACATATAAATTTTGGGAGACAATTACTACAATTTCTTCCAAATGAAAACATGGATCATTTCCTAGTCTATCAAGAATAGAAGTGATATATAACTTCATTCAGACCTACTTAAAAGGCAGCCTGGGTCTAAAAATATTTAGTGTGCTTTCCATGGAGGTGGTGGTCATATTTAAATGAAATGCACAAGCCCAACATTTTGTTTCATATAAAGTGATTAAAACAACAAAACCATTGATAGAATTTCAGAACAATAAATATTTTATGCACTGACACATTCCAAATGCACTGACACATTCCAATTGCACTGACATATTCCAATACACACAAAAAAAATTTTCACTACTGTCAATTTATAATATTGAATATACTTCTTCTCCACTTAGATAATTTTTGTATGTCAAAATTCTACTATTTGAATATTCGGAGAAAGGGCTGTTCCATTAAAATATACATTGAACCCAGGGAAGGCAATTTGAAATGTCATCTAGGAGAGGTCAAGTACAAAAAAAAGGGGGTGAAATTTTTAATTTGTCTTTAGGGGGTGTTACTGCATTTTGAAAGTGTCTTCCCTAGGTATCATGCATGTTTAAATTGATTATTGAACAGCCCCAAACAATGACAACATTATCGATTGACTATTTAGTTTGAATATGCTAAATTATGTATTTACCCTGCAGGTTTAGGAACATTTCTGTCTCTGCCTCTCCCCCTTCCTCCTGGGGGTAAAGGTTGCAAAGGAGGACCAGCTCCTGAGGGTTGTTTCTTAGGAGACGTAGCCTGTGCACTGGATCGTCTTTTTGTTGGACTCTTTGGTGCTTTTGATTTCTGACCTGCAGTTTTAGTAGCATCTGGTCTGAAAATAAATACACACTTCTCTTCATTTTTCTTCTTGCATTTATGTATCATCAACATTGTGATTTAAGATTGGTATTAAATAAGATTTTTTTCTTTTCTGAATATGAACTTCTATTAAAGAATATACCAGTATCATGTTCTGGGAATTTTACTAAGAACCCATTTTTATTTCGCCCAGGTTGACCCAATAATAGTTTTTGATCTGTGATGTCATAATATTCTGTGTTGAGGAAGAAAATTTACAGAAAAAATTTCACTTTCTGTAATGGCAGACAACCTAAAAAACTGTAAAAACTTCAATCAATTATTTTTTTCAAAAGCTTTTCTTTGTGAGATTTTAAATTGACAATTTCAGACTTTTCATGTAATGTTATTGGAAAAAAATCCTTTCATTTATGGATATGAAATTTCACGAAAACAGGCACCCAACAAATAATTCTACCTCCACATTATGATTTATTAAGGAACTATAAATTCTTCAGGGTAGCCTATTGAGTCAATTATAATTCAATGACCAATCAATGTTTAATATTGGTTATGGTATTTCATTGATATATGCAATAACTAACTTTAATGATAACAAATTGAACAGTATGAATATTGCAAAAATTAAATCTCGCATTAAAATCTTTTAACATTCTAATCCATGATTAGAAATCACATAAATTAAACTTATGTATAATTATTGTCAAAGATTTGATATAAGAGAGTAAACAAACTTCAACAATGAAAGAATCCTGTTTTGTAATAACTCTTAACACCCTATTGAATATTTAGAGTGCTAAAGCAAACAACTTCTTGACTAAGTATTTAAACTATCAGCAACTTTTTTCTGTACAGGTAATATTGTTTGCCATCACCAACATCAACTTCAATGTTTGGTAACACTCTGCTAAAAAACTATCTCCCTCCATGCAAGCAAGCTATAATACTGCCACCAAAGTATCTACGAATTTAGTTTGGTATCTACTTAAGTATCATCAAAGTATGACTATTTATACTGCCATCTTGGCATGTTGCTACTAATCTCATGTATTCCAACTCTGCCTTTATTACGACAAAAAGAGTGTAATCATTCAAAATTAAAATTTGCAGACAAATGATATGCAGTATGTCTCTTTGATTTTTTAGTCGTAGGACAGGTATTTCCAACACTATATTTTTCATACCCAGACTTTGGAGGTCTCTTAGGAACATTACGTCTTTTTACTGGGCTCTTGGATGGTGATCTTGAATTTCTGAATAAGATACATGTACATACAACTTCATAGTTCAAATTATGAGATTTAAGTCCTACAAACAGATTGTGTAATAAGTCAACTAAATTTTTACATGAAATGTACATAAACATCAAAAACAATATTTCTATACATCACTTTTCTACATCTTAGTCACTGATTCTGACTACTATGATAACAATTGTTTCTAAATTTGTCCTGCAATCAATCATTCTACTATACAAATACAGGTATACAGATAATATGAAGTGATATTCATATAGCCTACATATTAAGTCTCCTGGTATCCTGCTTCTGTTGCGAGCAAACTGTTAAATTCAAAATACTGTTTACATCACAGTTCAATATTAGGTCCTCATATCAGTCCATGTTTAAGTCATGCCAATTTCATTAAAAAAAAGCTGAAAATTCAAAAACTGTACTTTTAAGTGTAAGTGTTAAATTGTAGGATGATAAAAAAATATTGGAGCATTGCAGGAAAATATAAAACTTAGTTGCACTTGCCAAGAAACAGTAGCAAATCTTGGCGAGCCTCACCTTTCTTTCTGTTTCTATAGCTCAAACCAATAAATTAAATATTTTCCTACAATATACGAATATTGAATATTTATCCTAACTTTAAAAAAAAATCATTTTTATATTAGCCAGTCTACTAAAATAATCAATGTAATTTTCTTTGAGAGAGTTAAATTTTTTTATAAACTTTCATTTCTGTTTATAGTATTATCCTAAATGCAATTCTTTGAGGCTTTCAACATTGGGACATCTATAAAATAAAAAAAATAAATTCAAAACTAATCTAAAATCATATCCTTATTCAGTTGAAAATCTCTAAGTAGTCTCTGAACTATCGACTTATAAGAATCATGTATCTGTTTGTTCAATGGGATAAATAAAGTTTCACCCTATCTGACATTCGTACAACAGTTTTTTTTTCAAGCTTTTTTTACACCATTTCCACTGACAATTCTGTCTAAGGACTAATGCATAATGTAAGCAGCCTACCAAACCCCATATAAGAATACCCAATACCAACATGCAAAATCTGCAAAACGGTAAAAACATCTGCAATTTTGAAAATAGTATAAAATATTGGGCGCTTCATGCAAGGAAAGTCCAACTTCCAATTTGAAGACTGAAAATATCTTTTACCTGAGAAATCTCATACGTCTAAAATACATAACAAACTTTATATTTCATTCATAATGCTGCAACATTTTACACCTATGAAAGCATTTTCCTGATATCAAGTTCGTTTAAGGTAGGTTTAATCATATAAACTGGTCACTTTGAATCTAACAAAAATACTTCCTGGATAAATTGAAAAATGGAAGCAAGTGTCTGCACACACATTACAACTCATCACTCTTGAGCTGCTAACTAAATATAAAGTAATTCTATTTAGTAGTTTTTGAGAAAAGTGTGATAAAAATTTCAAATTCATTCAACATATTGAAAAATTTAAAGTATCAGCAAACAGGAATTAGGTATTTCAAAGATGACGACGGATATGTTCCATATGTTGTAACCTCAATGTCCTCCTCTTTTCCCTGAATATGACCTATCAAATGAGACTTATCATCACATTTATACTTACATGAGCAATACTACAGGTGCCACATGTGGAGCAGGTTCTGCTTACCTTATGAAGAAACATGAGATCACACCTTTTTTGGTGGGTTGGTGTTGCTCGGTCTTTAGTTCTTTTTCTATGTTCTGTTATGTGTATTGTTGCTTGTCTTTTTCCTTTTTTTTTGCCATGGTGTTGTCAGTTTCTTTTTGACTTATGAGTTTAAATGTCTCTTAGGTATCTTATGCCTCTCTTTTACAGATCAAATCAGTGCACACACATTACAACTCATCATAGTCATGCTGCTGACCAAATATGAAGTAATTCCCCATCCCCTCAACAATTTTAGAGAGGGGGTACAATAGATTATCCATCCTCCAGATATCCAAATGCAACTACAGTTTTCCAGAAAAAGAGGGAAACCAAGATGAAACTCGGCATAGGAAGGATACTTGTACAATAAAGAGTTCATTCAGCTGTTGTTTATTTTGACTATTTTTTATGTAGGTTTTGAATGTCACATGATTTGTAATTTTTCAACAATAAATAAAACTTTCAATAAAAATGATTTTGCTGTACTTACTTTGAACTAGCTGATGATGAACGACTGCCTGACGAACTTCTGCTGTATGAACGACTGTATGAAGAAGACCGTGAACCAGAACGTGAGGACCCTGAGAATGAACTGCTCAAAAAGAAAATGAAAGTGCTTGTGAGCAATGAAAGGTAAAGATTGCATTCATTTTGCAGTGGGAACTCAACATAAAACATTTCATTGTATGTATACGCATTTGAAGGCAATATTTGGATCCACTACAATTATGGACAGTTTTAAATATTACCTAGAATAGATACAAAATTCATGCACATTGCACAATTAATGTAATTGTTTTGAACAACATACACATCATTTTGTAATTTGAATACCTAAGTATATATTTCATTAATAAATTTCTTTAAATGTTCATTAATAGGATGTATAGAATGGTATGCTCAATGCACTATGTTTTTATATTATCTCAAAAGTAGTAATAAAGTTTGGAAAATTGATAACTATCAAGCCAGCACCATAAGGTTTTGATTGCATGAATTTGATCTTGTGGATTATACATCAATGAAACAGCAACCCAAAAAGTTTACCTTCCTACATATCAGAGCCTTTCTCTTAATTTCCTGTAATTCTATGATGAATTGGTCATATTTGTGAATTGTGTTTATTTCATCACAATCTTACTTTACTGTAAACTTGGAAATGCTTTTGGAATATTTTTACTGTGGATTCAATATAATTCGTGGGACGCCAATTTTTCGTTGATTTTACAGATACAGGTGAACCACCAATTTGAATGTTCAACGAAATACAAATTTTTATAAGCTTGTATGCAAACTCTGTCAAACCATGATAAAAATATCCACAAAAACTCAAGATTTCCTTGATCCACTAAAATTGATACCCACTAAAATAAATGAATCCACAGCATTTGGCAATCATGTGAAATGCTAAAAAAAAAATCCCCCATACAAATAGCTTGTAGAATGCAAACAATATTGAAATCGAAATGCGTTATCTGTTGATGACTGGAAATATCCACCTTTACAGTATAACCTTAATATTCTGGTTACAGACCTGAAGTTGATTGCCTAATAACTAATATTTTCCTATAGTACTTGGGATCTTTGTTAACTATATACATAAGTAAACCATTTGCATTTCTATTTTTCTTGAAAAGTAAAGTTTACCTGGATGAAAATGAGGATGAATAACTATGTGAACGACGATTCTTCCGTCGAGCTCTGGAATGACTTCGTGAACTTCTGCCTTTATTTTTAGGAGACTTTGACCTACACAGCAAATAATGCAGTTTTTAGAATTATTTATGCGAAATACAATAATATAATAAAAGTTCATATATATTTACCAATTTTCCTTGTAACTAGACTTAGAATGGTCAAATATGCTACCAGCTTAGCTAATATAACAAGATAAAGCTGAAAAGTTATTGCACAGACATTGTAATAAAACTGACAGACAGGATTATTTCTCCTTTTTAAACATGCGTTAAGTTTTATCACTTTTGCAATTACAATTGGTGATTGTTTTTTATCTAAAATAGTTATGACTTCTATTGCTCTGATTCAAATTGTAAAAAAGATACATAGAACAAAAAATCTTCAGTAAAAAATAATGAACAGGTTAAATTTCATCAAAACTTTATTAATACCGTTGCCATGGATCCTGCCAATGATCAGCAGCTCTGGGTCTGTTAAATGTTTGTGGTGGTTGATTATTGACTCTATCATCTGTGTAATCTTTCCGTCGATCAATTTCTCTTCTTTTTTCATATCTACATAAATAAAATTAAGTAAAACAATGAGTAAACATAATATTTTAAACATGGACAAAAATTAATCATTACATAAAATACATTAGTAATTCATCAGACATTAGTTTTAATTATTGTAACTGCTGCATGTATGACATTCAAATATAACAAGAATGCAGGTGTTGTCTTCCTTAATATAAAGTATCAGCAAACAGGAAGTACATGTCTGAAACATCCGAAAAAGCTCAATATAATATTCTAATAAAAAATTTAAAACATGGGACTTCATTGCATGAAAGCCATCATATCTGCTTGTTAAAACCAGTATTTAATATAGATGATTTTTATTTCAACATCAATTCTGATGTTTAAGTACTAATTGTCTCCAGTGGTGACAAATTTCTCTTTTGAGAACACACCTATTTAACTGGTTTTCCCCATTTTCTTTTGAAAAAGTAGAATTTAAGCGTATGGTTAGAAATACTCACATTATGAGCTAAAATATGGTAATTCATTTGGACCTGGACTATTGCTTACTGTATTTCAATCCAAGTATCACAATTACCTCAAGGTATTTAATCATAAAACAGAACAAAGCCTTACCTATGAATATGTGGCGGTGAATAATGTCGTGCAGGATAATCAAAATGTTCTCTTTCCTGCAAAATAGAACAAATTCAAAATTGTAGATATATTTATAGTTAAATTAATAAGGGTTTGTTTGCTTTCAACAATCATGACTATATCATGGGCCATTCATGGCGGCGGAAGCTGGAGTACCTAGAGAGAACCAGCGACCTTTAACAGGAATTTTTGTATTCCTTATCAATTAACATCGAAGTCAATTCAAGATACAACTCACAACCTTAGAGTTGAGAGATAGTGATTAATTTCAAAATTGGAATTTTAGCACTATGTTTATACAGTCCAATATTAAAATATATCAAATTTACACAGAAAACATATTTCTGTCAGATCCATTTCAGGATAATTCTGGATTGTTTTCATCTTCAAAATAAGTATCTTAACATTATACTTATTCTAATCCCCTATTGGTTTGAGTAAATTAAGTGCAGCCATTAGTTTAAAAAACAACATACTGTCATTAAATACCTGTTACATTTTTCCTAAAATTTCGGAGAAACAGAACTGTGAATACTTTTAAGACTCAGAATGGTTTGAGTTGTTAAATATTGGAATAGCAAATCTTGAATACTTTGATTTTTATGACCAAAATATGGGCGTCATTGACCTATATTGGCAATTATCAGATTACTCACAGTCTAGTGTTGAAATGTTTTTGAACAGGTTAAAACTTACTCTTGGTATATAAGGAGGTGGCATCCATTCTGGTTCCCTGTTCCATCTGACTTCAAAATTTTCATATTGTGCTGGATGCCACATATTTGGTGGCGGCTCCACTGGAGTACGATGTAATGGCACTTTATCATAATATTCGTCATCATATCTAAAACAGATTTATGTGAAAACAGACTGAATGATTGTTGTTCATTTTAAGTCAAGCGACATATATTTTTGACAGATATAGGATAAGGAATTGTGAAACTAGAAATGTAAGACAAATATTTTTCTCAACTTTTTAGCTAAAACAAATTTTAAAGGCAGACATCAAGTTTGTAAGCATGTGAGTCGAAGTAAATATAAATACTCACATATTAAGAATAAGAACAATTACAAAAGTTATTGAAAAAATAAAAACATAACCTACACTTGGTCTTCATAAAAGGGATTCTGTCTGTCATTTTCTTTATTGAATTCTCTCTCTTCATCCACAGACAAATTCAATTTCTTTTCTTCAAAGTCAGGTTCTTGTTCTTTTCTTTTGTGAGCTTTTTTCCTCAGCTGCAGAAAGAGATACTCGACTTACTTTTTATATGTATCTTAAACAAATCATTATATGGATTTTAAAAAAATTCCTTCTAAAATTTATTTCTAAATATGAATTAAATGTAAGTACATGAAAAAATCATTAAACCATGATTCGAGTACAATTGTTCATGTACATGTATGTGTGAAAGGCAATACTTAAAAAATAAAAGAAGAATGTATCCATGGAACACTGATGCCCCCACTTGTAATTATGCAAGAGTCAATGTTCTAATTCATACCGTTTGATGTTTTGTTTACTTTGAAACTTAATGACATTTGTTTCTGTATGTTGTCATAAAAGATTGCTCAGGGGTTTGAGTGCTCTCATTTTTCAATAACAAACAGTAATGGGGGTAACTCAAGAACGGTGAAAGTGAAGCCACCCAAATTCGAAAATGATCTGTGTTTGGTGGTGATAAGAATTGTGTATAAGTTTCATAATATTTGGTTGAGGTAGAGTAAAGTTAGAGTGCAGAAATGGCAAATTCACCAATTTTTCCATTTATAAAGGGGCATAACTCCAGAACAGTGAAAGTGACAGCATCCAAATTCGAACTTGATAATTCTGTAAAAGTTTCATAACATTTTTTTAAAAAGGTAGAGCTGAAACAGCAAATTCACCAATTTTTTTCTTTAAAAAAGGACATAACTCCAGAAAGGTTATCTATTTTAAATTTTGATCTATGTTTGGTGGTAATAAGCATTGTGTATAAGTTTCATATTATTTGATTGAGGCAAACTAAAGTTAGAGAACAAAAACCAATTTCGGGACTGATGTACATATGGTCGGACATACTACATACGGACAAGGGTAAACCTTAACGTCTGCCACACTTGTCGAGGCCATGAAAATTTGTGTACTGGATCAAATATGATAAAAAGTTTTACTTCTTTTGCATGTCTTAATCCTCTCTCCCATGCAGACTCTACAGGTGCAGCTTTAGGTGGTGGAGGAGGAGGTGGAGGCAAGTCTTCCTCTTCCATCTACAAATCAAATATATCAAATAATATTATACATGTGTACTATACTTTCTTAATTGGTTTTAACTGTGCAATTGGTTTTTTTAAAAGATATCATATTTAATTTTGATTTCTGTCGTGAAAGAAAATTATAGTTTTCCAGAATCAAGCTCCCTAATCAAGTGCAGTGCAGAACTTTTCATTGACTATACATCTTTGGTTCTTAGTACAAAACCCATTTTATTCAATTTTTCAATTTTCAAAGTCTGAAACTACATTACACATTCTGACATGTCACTAATTTAACATTTTCACTGAAGAGACTTCCTAGCTTCATCATGATAATACAAAATATGAAAAAAACCTTCTAATTTTCTCTAATATATCAACTTTTATAATGAAATAACTGGATTCTGTAGATAGGCTCTAGATGAATCTTTTGGACATCAAGTTCAGAAAATCAATGGGTCTTAGACTAATTTTCATAAAATATTTGTCTTAATGAAGACTTGCACTGATTGGTTAATATATTTCTGCTATAAACATTAATGTCAGCAATTTTTCCTTGATCATTTTCATTAAACCTGATCAATGAAAAAGAGACAGTTCAATTTTAGTCTTGATATAAGCTGTCTTCATAGAACAACCATCATTTATGATGAGATTATGTAGGTAGCACTGTTATATAAATTTATTGATTGTGATTGTTTACTGGGATTAAATACACTTGTGTTAACTTTATAAATAGTTAAAAAGACTGCCTAAGTCAGAATTTTTTTTTTAATGAAATATGAAAAATTAAAACATTTGCATTTCAAGCGGACAATGTGATAACAATAATCTATACCTCTTCCCATGGTGGAGGTGCTGACTTGTCTCCAGGTTCTTCAAACAGTCTGTAATTCCCTAAAATACAAGTGTTGCAACGATATTTATCAAGTACCTAAATGGTATGTCTGAAAACCAATATAAGCAAATAAATACAGGGTACAATTCTATCTTTTAGGAAGATAAAGGCTTTTTTTAAACGATTGTCATTTTATCCACCAGGCCTGATTAACATTGTCTTTTCTCCTGCGATACTTCGAGCAATCTGCAAAAAAATGGTTGTTTCCTGGCTTTTCACAAAATATAGAAAAATTTGGTTGAAATGCGAAAATATAAAATTCAAGGAGTTGTAATAATGATTACCTATGAGACAAGTTGCCACCAAAGACTAAAGGAAAAGATGTCAGCACAAACAGATGATCCTGTCTTAAATAACCAAAACTCAAACCTTACAGTAAGCTATGAAAGCTCTCAAAAACTAATATATTACACAATTCAAGAAAAAACTATGGCCTTAATTAATCAAGCTAATTACATTAAATGAAAAACAATTATGTCAGGTAGTAACGACAACCACTGGACTTCAGGTAAAACCCATAATTTTCATAATCAATTTTTTCAGGTTTCAGAAAAAAAAAAAATGAAATTTATACCAATTTTGACACCCTTTTGTCAGAAATTGCATTTTTTGGCAAAAGTTACTAAATCTTGATTTAATTTTTTTTCCAGTAATAAAACTGCCTCCCGAAATAGAATGATATTGACCAACTATACACCATTTACTTTATTTAACTTTTCAGCAAAGGCTATCTGTAATTTAGATTTTAAAATTAATACATTCTATTCAATTTCGTAAAAAAGGAGATTTTTCACAAGTCGATGCTGATAAGTAATATGCATCAGGAAGCTTACAAGTGTCCTACTCTTTTTGACAAAGTTCAAGATTATTCCTTTAATGCATCATTAAGAAAAGGACAGGTGCATTTAAGGATAAAAAAACTTTATCTTGATGTTTGCAAATTTTAAAACATCACATATTGACTTATAAAACAAGATGGCAGTCTGCATATATAGACATTAAGTTTAATAAGGTTTATCCACCTTCAGCATGGCATTTACCTTTGTCATTAACACCAGGGTGTAAAAATCTACAATTACTGCCCCAAGTACACAGCCCTCTCATAAAAAATCTACACGTAGGTTTAACAAATGGCTTCCGACTACCAGGTTCTTTTATTTCTCCTTCTTCACAGTCATCATCCTGTAAAAACATAAAAGAACTAGAAACTCACCAAACTTACTGACAAAGCAAATGGATAGTTATTTGCAGAAAGTTATTACCATTAACATACTGACTATCCCGTTGAACAGCTTCAGTTATATATGTACAAAAATATGTGCATAATATGGAAGCCCTTTTTCACGCATCGTTTTTCTGTTTTAATTGTTCTTTATTGCATATTTGTGTTTCACCAACAAATTTCATAATTAGACATAATTAATCTAGCTTGGCAAATACAGTATTTTTTATCTGCCTGAGACACATATGAAAAGGCTGGCATATTTTAAGAACACAAGATATGTCAATATGAAGCTGCTGACTATAAAATTGACCACAAAAAGAATGTATTGTCCACACTTTTAATTTGCTTGGAAACATATTGTACAAAGTTGTGAGTGGATAGAAATATTCATGAAAATAATGTACAATGAGCTGAAACTACAAATTAGACTTACATCTTCAACTTCGCCATCATCCTTGTCAGAGTCATGTTCTCCCTGTAATATATATATTTGTAAAACTTAAAATATTATACAGACATATATGTGTGAATTAATATTGTAATTAATTGAGGCTAGTTATTAACTAAATATATATATAATGCACAACTACATACATGAGTTTAAGTGACTGTAATTCTCACTAAATACAGGGTGTATTAACAACATGCAATGCAAGAGTTTTTTGGTACTGTCGATGTCAACAATGTAATTTTTTTTTATCTCATTTGTGATTTTAAATAATCTGTACAGCATGCTACTCAATAAAGCAAAAAAAAAAAACATCTGTTATACTTTATATACAATAATCATATTTCTTAAACAGTACATTTTTTGTTCTTGTATTATTCAAGTAGTTATTGTCAATAAATGAAACAATAGCTCTCTACTCACATCCTCTCGTTCATTAAGATCTTTCTTTTCTTCACCATCTTTGCTGTCTTCAAACTTGTCTTTTTCATCTTTTCCAACCTCGTCTTCATCTTCGTCCATGTAATCTAATTCGCCATGATCATCAGCAATACTAATATGAGACCTAACTTTTTCACTATGTTTATTTTTAGCACTTTTTTCTGTGACAAGTATTCCTTTCGGTGGTTTTTCTTCGTCACTAAAAGAATCATCATCAGATATGTCTTTATATTCCTTCTCCAATCGCTGAGCTGGACGATCATTGAATGAAGAAATGCCATTTGGAACCTTACTTTGTAACTTTTCTCCATCTTCTGATGGTGACCCAGGACCATCTGGGGATTTTGGACCCTTTTCTCCATCACTGGGAAAACTTCCATTTTCAGACACAGGAGAAGGGGGAGACAATTCACCATCAGAAGTAGGAGAAGCAGGTCCACTGAGATCATATTTAGAGAGTTTAGTTTCCCCTTCTTCCAGTTCCTGATCACTTTCTTCAGAAACTGGAGAAGCAGGTCCAATCATAGAATCAACTTTTCTATTTTCACTAACTTCCCCTTGTTCTTTATCACTCAAATCAGACACAGGGGAAGTTGGTCCGAATGCAGATTCAATTGTCTTTGATTCAGTTATTTCTCCTAGTTCTTTATCGCTTATATCAGAAACAGGGGATGCTGGTCCTAACATAGAATCCATGCTTTTATTAGAACCTTTTCTTTGTTTTGTATCACAAGAATCAGATACTGGGGATGCAGGTCCTAAAACCGAATCTTTATTTCTACTTTGAGTTACCTCCCCTTCTTCCTGTTCACTGTCAGTATTATCAGACACTGGAGATGCAGCTTCTACAATTTCACTCTTTTTCAAACCATGGGAAGTTTCTTCTTGTTCAAAATCACTCTCATCTGAAACTGGTGAGGTTGGACCAAGCATGTCGTTCTGTTTTGATTGAAAGTTTTTAAAATCTTGAGATTCCCCGTCATCTGAAACTTGGTCAAATATTTTTTCTGATTCCATTTGCGGACTTTGTCTAGCTTCTCTTTGTGGTGAGCATTCAATATCGCTGTTTTCAGGTGAATCTATATCTTCTGTTTGTTGAAGCTGTTGTACACTTGAAATGTGACCATCTTGGACAAGATTTTCTTCAGATAACTTTCCATCTGATTCATCACTATGACTTAAATTAGTACTAGAAACTTCCTTGTTAATGTTTTCAGTGATATTTTCATTTGAATCATCTTCTTGTTGTGAATCTTTAATATCAACATTACTTGAAGTCATTTCTTCTTGATTACTATCAAAATTTTCTTCATCTGAACTTATATCAGACTCCTGATTTTTAACTTCTTGATCATCATTCATTTTTGGTGATTGCGTTGAGGTATCAAAATTCTCATTGTTAGCTGATTGAAGAAAAGATTTGTCTGGTGAACTTGTCAAATCTAATTCATTTTCAGAATCCTGGTCTTGTTCAACAAGAGTTGTATCCTTTTCATCTGTATATACTGAATCATTCAACTGTTCTGATTTGATCTCTTCACTGTCAGTAACTCGAGACGTATCAAAATCGCTGTCTTTTAAATCTGACAGAGCATCCATTTTATCCTCTATATCTGTACTTAGATTACAAATGTCTAATTCACTGGTTTGTGATTGTGATTGTGACACGCTTGCATTAATTTCTGTGCTAATATCAGCTGAAACCGGAGATTTCATATCATAGTCCTGTGATTCATCTAACTTGCTTTCTTTTTCCTCAAATTCCATTTGTTCTTCTTGCTGAGAACCATTTACATGTTCTTCTTTAAAAGTAGAACTTGGAGATGATGGCATATTTAAATCATCATTGTCTCCTATGACTTCAGCCGTTGATCCATCTTCCTGATCTACAGATTGTGGTTGATCAGTATGTGAATCATGTAAGCTGATATCCTTTGCCTGTGATGAATCAGGATTTGGCTGATCAGATGGTGATGATGGACTTGTATCAACCTCCATTTAAGATGAAGCTTTAGGTCTGAAAATATAAAGCAAACCATGTACACATACATTATGCACAAAAATTTACCAAAATTCTACTGTGTCCTTTATCTCCTATCCATTGACCTCAAAATCAATAAGGGTCTTCTCCATCCCATGGGGCACTATCAAACCAAGTACAGTAAAATCTGCCTACCCAACAATTTAATTACATGTATTAGCAGTTTTGAGATATTGTCTGTCTGAAACTTTGCCAAACTGAAAGCCTGTCTGACCAAGCTAAAATCTATCTGAGGTCTAATAAAAAAATTGTGTTTCCACCAACCTTAAAGATTGCACAAGGTCATGCTTTTCTCTGTTAATGACTTCTTTACACTAAATCAATTGGATGTTGGATGTGTACTGATTGATATTTTAGTCTTAGATACATGATTTTTTTTATTAGTTGTTATTGGCTTTGAACTAGCTGTCAGTAACTGTGAGTAACCCCGTCACATTCTTTATGTGCCTTTCCAAAGTCAGGAGCCTGTAGTTCGGTGGATGTCATTGGTTCATCATGTCTGTCATATTTGTTTTTGGTAAATTGTTTTGTTATGAATTAGGCCATTAGTTTTCTCAATTGAATTGTTTCATATTTTTCATGACGGGGCCTTTTATAGCTGACTGTACAGTATGGGTTTTTCTCATTGTTGAAGGCTGTCCGGTTGCCTATATTTAATTAAATCCTCTTCATTTGAACTTAAGTGTATAGTTGTCTCATAGGCAAATCATACTACATCTCCTAATTTTCATATTTGTCATTTTTTAACATGCATTAAGTCCTTGAAGTCTGACTGTTTCCTCTGTTCATGCTGTTTAAATACGTCAAGATCTTTTTAAAAAATAAAATTATTAGCCAAACTACAATGTACCCACTCTTGTTTTTTTTCAATCAGCATTATAGCTGAAAAACAAATATGGCTTATTTTAAGCCTAAAGATCATACTGATTTTGAGATATCTGCATTTGGTCCAAACCTGATCTTTTCAAAGTATATAATTTTCTTGACTGTCTTTGGACATTTCTCATTTGGTCTCTGTTATCAAAGTGCTGACTGTTACATATTTGAATGGATATCATCTTTCATTCTGTAACACTCTCCCTTATAGACGAGTTTCCAATTTCGATTTTATGAATGAATTTACAACTTTTGAATTCGTGCATTTACGTAAAATTCCTATGTGACAATGCTATATTATTGTGTCACAGTACAAACTAAATGTTCGATGACCTCGTTTACACCTATTGTCCTTGTTCAACCTGTGTAACTCATTCATGAAAAACAACTCAAGATTGGTGAATTAAATGGGTTGACCGAGGTTCATTCTGGGGGGAAACGCATAATAGGCCATTGTGACATGAAGATATTTGCTTTGGGACATCAAAATTTTGCAGGAAAAAGCACCAGTTGGAACATCATGTATTGAGGATACAACATTCAACATGATTAAGTAGCAGCCAAAGCCAATGACTTAAAAAGACCTGAAGTTGTCTCCCCTTTACTACTATACCTATCTAAGGTCAATACCGAGCGTCGTATTTCACATGAGGGAAATTCCTCAAAAATAATTCATATGATATAATATGCATTGAAGATATCTTTAACATACAATTTGTACCATTTATCACATGTATGTTTATCGACCACGATTTAATTTTCATGGTTTTTTGCCGAAACGAGAGACGAACGGACAGTGACAGCGCGTACTTACCAGACTATCAAAATTACAGCTGTATAGTATTATTACTTCTTTTCATCTTGTACTTGAAGGGTTCATGCTCTTTTATTTAAAAAGGTGCTTAATTCTTTATTTTTTGTTCAAGATAGACACATTTACGTTAGATATTGATGTCGCCATTCAGCGATTTTCATTGGACGTGACCGGAACACGTGGGAATAGTGAAAGCGGATCCTTTCGTAAATTATAATCTTTTCTTGCATTTGGGATAGATTGAACTCTAAATCTAGAGAGTTTCCAGTTACAGCAACAAACATGGACGTCGGGGAACTTTTATCCAAGGCTTTGTCCCACAAGGTTTATTCCTAACTAATTTAATCAATTGTTGTTTGGTGAAATCTAAAAATCTTTGCAATCAAGAACCAATTTAGGATTTTTAAAACAAACTGACAAATGCCAAGGCAAAGAACGAAAAACGACAAAAAGACAAAAGTAAAATAACACAAACTACGAACTCCAAGGAAAATTCAAAACGGAAAGTCCCTTATCAAATGGCAAAATTAAAAGCTCAAACATATCAAAAGAATGTAAAACAACTGTCATATTCCTGACTTGGTACATGCATTTTCATATGTAGAATACAAACAACAGTTAACAAAACTGAAGACTGAGCAATACGAACCCCACCAGAATCGCTTTCGAGACGCGACGGCCATACTTCCATGACGGCCATAGGATGTGTCGGCCATACCGTCACATCGTCCATGGGACATATCGGCCACACATTGTGAGACGTATCGTCCACACTTTAAAATTTTTTTGAGGTTATAACATAAAATATAATAATAAAATAAGTATTTATTCATAATAATAACATTAATATGATTTTGTAGTATTTTTTTTCTGTTCAAGAGATCTTATTTATTCTTGTAAGAGTTATCTTTGCTTGATCATCATCACTCGTGTTTACAACTTGTTGGGGCCATATTATGTAAGTATATTGATTATTTCTTCATTATCAGTTATAAACAATTTCTGAAGAATCATTTTTATTTGTAATGTGATATAAAGGCAATTTATTTTATATGAAGTTTAAACTGTAGGAATGTTGACTGTCGCTGTCGATGACGATATATAAATACAAGCACATGTTACAGATCTTTTTATTATATCTGTAAAAAATATATTATTCTAAACAATAAAAATCTTCTCAATCTCAATTTAAAACAGGACTCAGTGTTAAGGTTAACTCTAAGGAAGGCAATTCATCAAGTTCGAGTTATATTTGTCATGATCATCAGACACATAGTTTAATAATTCTATATTTTTTTTTCTTTCTTATAGTTTAGAGTCATTCCATTTGCTGAACATCTTTCCAAGACGGAGACTACTGTAGAATTTTCCAATAACATAACAAATTACCCGTAATATCTGACAGGAATGTGCACCCTAATAACATGATAAAAGATGGCCAGTTTCATTTTTATCATACTGAATGTTCTTTTTGCTTAAGTTTGTTCATTGTGTTGAATACTATTTGTTGACAATTTAAATGTCCCCATTTTTGTGCATTTGTTGATGGAGAATTGTATTATGGACAATCATACCAATATACTCTAGTACAAGAAACAAAAAGATAATATTTTTGTTTAATATATTTTATTTATTCATTCAGTCATACAGATAAACAAATATACAACAAACATATAAAGCATACATCATACATCATACATACACAAAACACTCATATATATTATTCTTTTCGTTCAGGCATGTAGAAAATCAAACACATCGAAATGTAAGAACATACATATATTATAATAACCATCTACAAGTGTCAAAATAATTCATATATAACATCTATAAAAAAAAAAAAAAAACATGGACGATACGTCTTTACAAAGTATGGCCGTTTTTGTCCTATGGCCGTTTCATCTTTTCGGGGTATGGCCGTTTCATCCTATGGACGTCATGGCAGTATGGCCGTCACGTCCTGCACGTAGGTGATCTCAGGTGCTCTGGAAGGGTAAGCAGCTTCTCCACATGTCTCGCCTGTCATGTCATGTTGCTTATATAAGTACAGACCAGATGATTAGTTCCAATCAGTTGCTCACAACTCACATTCTAGAAAAAGGACAGGATTGGTTGCGACAATTTGAACCCATTGGTCATTATCTGTGAAACAGATATTCTATAATGGTCACTTGCATTGGAACCCTTGGATTAAAAGCTTCCTTAGAGCTGTTCCCTTCCATCAAGGAGATCATGATAGGAAATGCAAGCTGTGGAATAACGTATCATCTAGGGGTATCCATGCATGACACAAAATCAGTACATGCACAACAAGAAACAAAAACAAATATGCCTGGCAGTCATTGGGACAAATGTCATAAATGTTTATAAAATCAAAATGTACAAAAAAGTTACGTCTTACTATATAATCTTTTTTCAAAGTACATTTGTTTTTTGCAATAAAATATAGGATATATTTACAGAACACTGCAAGTGAAATGATTTGTTTGTTTATTTTCTTTTACGCAACCACAAGGAGCTTGAGTTATGTATTATCAGAGTTTGCAGAGTTCAGACCAACAAAATTTCATCCCCCACTTTAACATTTTGTGCCGGTCCAAATGTCCTGCTAGTCTATTTTTTACTGTCATATAATTACTTTGATATATGTTGTTGCAACATTAAGTATTTGGCCAAATTTCAAGACACTGGTTTACAGTTTCAGCCTTTTATATTGTCTCTGGAAACCATTTTTTTTTTTATCTTCTATTTGTTTTCAATAGTCAGGATTATACATACCCCCATACACTACCACCTGACAAGGGTATCAAGGGGTTAGATATAGAAAATAATGCAGTATACAATATGTATCACTGACTAATTGATTTTTACAATAAGAGTATTTAAGGTTACATATAAATTTTATTTGATTAATCTCTCTCTCTCTATCTGACTTTCTCTCATACACCACTTATACTTTTCACTCATCTATTTTGCTACAATATGTATCATGACTTACTTTTTAAAACAATTATTTTAAAGACAAACATGACTTAGCTCATGGTATATAACTATTTTCTTTTAACTTAACTAAAAAATAGATAGTATGAAACAATACTTAGTTTAATATTACATTTAAAGGAGACCAAAATTTTTCACAAACTTGGAATTTTTCTTTTTCTTTGCAATATGATATTCAAAGAATTGGTATTTCTTTTTTTGGAACATGTTGAAGTAATGGTGTGTGGCCCAAAAAGGTTTGCAGGGGGCTTTCATGGAACTTCAGGAAAGGGACCTCATTTGTTTGACAGAAATGAAGCAGCAAAAAAATAAAAAGCAAATCCATATAGAATAGAATAGAATATATTTTATTTCCATAAGAGGTACCCTCAAGGGGCAAAGTGCATATACATATATGACAATATAAAGTTACAATTAAATTTACATAAGATGATAAAGAAAATCAGAAATTGAAAAAATGGAGGATCAGCTAAAGTTTGCACCCAATTAATCCTTGGTACTTGCTCAGTCTGTATTACAATTCTATTTTTGTTGCTAGTCAAGTAAACATCTTGGAAATAGTTAAAATAACTTCTAAATACTACTTAGTTAGAATCTTTTGACAGTTTTCAAATTATATAGAGGCTATATTGGTCATTCAAATGAAATACATGTAACACAAAAAGCATCAAGTATGAGAAACATATAGGCTTTTTAGTGAATAAATATGTACATGTATCTTGCCACTATACACACCCTACTGGTACTATTCCCATCTTAAAATGAAAATCAGTCATGAACTTGTTCAGGACAACTCACAAGGTTTATATACATGATATAATAAGACACATAGGGGACTTATAATTTTTTACCTGGGAGGGGGGCTGGTCATTTTGAAATCAAACATATCCCCCCCCCCCCTTAAAACATTTTTAAAAAATGTGATCCCCACTCTATTAAACATGTCAAAATTTTAACATGCAAAACACTTACCTTTGACACACATGATATGTAGGATATACTTGAAGATTCAAAAGTTAACAAATGTTTCATTAGAGATAAAATTGATCCCCCCACTTTGAATTTATAAAAAAAATTGAACCCCCTTTTTCCACTTACAGAAAAAAACTTGATCCCCACTACATTTTGACCACCCCCTCCCAGGTAAAAAATGATAAGTCCCTCTAAGAATCATCTATAGAGACAATTTTGTGGTTAACTTAAGTATCCTGACTTTTTGTTAGACTATACTTGATTCACATACACCTACTAGTGATCACTGATGTCATTGCTTTTGCTGGGTATTACAACTAAAGAGAATAAAATCTAATTGGCTTGTGAGCATCATATTACTGAAAAGAGGAAGAACAGACAAAATATATATGCAAGTTATGAACATTTCAGTATAAGATACAAAGTTTGTCCTCTTAAATTTTTTTGTGATAATAGCCATTGTAAAGTTACAAGTTAAAAATAGACCACAAAAACAAGCATTTTGTATTTAAGATATGGTTAACTGTTAAAAAAATAATAGATACAGTTGACCAAAAATTTGAATCTGCAATGTTTACATTACTTTTTATAGGCTGATAAATCTTCTTCTAATAATCCAAGTATAAAGAGAAAAAGTGATGCTGCTTATGAAAATGGAGATTATGACAAAAGAAGGAGAGAGGAACCAAAAGGAATTACTGATGAAGAAAGAGAAAAAATATTGGAAATGTTAGACAATGAACCAGAGGTACAAATAGCAGCTTCTTTTGGTATTGTTTAGTATAGATATGTTTCTTATGATGTAATTTGTGTAGAGTTACTTCCCCTGACTGCTATTTTACAGGAAGAAATGGTTGATTTTCTTATTCGCCTAACCAAATTGAAACATGCGATACACACAAGTCTGACATTTGAGTGATAAATTAAGTAAGGCTTAAAGAAATAATTATTGTTCAGAAAAACCCTTTTTCTAAAGTCTAGCAGTCAGTATAACAAGTTTTATTTTGGTTGACTTATGAAGGAATTTGGGCACTTAGACCTCCACCATAGCGACAAAAGGATAGTAACTCTTGCTCAACTTGTGTCAATCAAAACCTTTATTTAGGTACAGGATAACACATATCATCTTTCAAGAATTTTTTTACCAAATTTACAGTTTAAGACTTTTTACATTTGATAACAAAAAAAATATTTTCAAAAAGATAAGAAGATTAGTACATTCATAGCACCTTTTTTACTGTAAACTATAGTTTACAATATGTTTTGCTGCCAGGTGAGATTTTGTTAAGGCTATTGTTTTCTTTCTCCTTTTGTTATTAACAGTTATATTCTGATATTACTTCCTACATGACCTAAAATACAAACATTTTTTAAGGCTAAAAGTAAGAAAATTATTTTTTTGCATTATTTTTGTATTCATAAATGAGGCTGAAACTTCAGCATTAAAGAAAATGTCTTCATACCTGCTGTAGAAAACATGGGTCACTGACTCACTGAGAATGTAAAAAAAATCTTACAGTGGTATAGCTTATTGTATTAGAGATGAATGGTATAATTTTTGTTTACTGTGGTTTTTTTTCCAGACAGAAGCTTTGGATGAGACAAACTTAAAGAAGATGTTACTGAACTTTGAGAAAAGAGTTTATAAAAATCAAGAACAGAGAATTAAATATCCAGATTTACCAGAGAAGTATGTTAAAACTAGATAAAGACAATGCCCCCCCCCCCCCCCTCTTTCTGCTCTGCCATATGCATGAGTATAGTTTCACATATTTTAGATTTGACAAACAGTGATGTTGGCATACAACTTGAAATTGTTACGCCGTCTGTAAGACACAAATGATGCCCTGCCTGACCAAAAAAAATGACTAAGTTATTTTCAGAATATTTAAAAGAAATCAAAACCCTGTGGCCATGCACACCTCCATTATGTGTTTGAACATCCTACAAAATATTAAAGCTACATCTCCAAAACTGTAGGAGGAGATAGCTGGACAAACAATTTATCCTAATCCGGACGGACGGACAAGGTTAAATTAATATGCCCCTCAACATTTTGTCACGGGGGCATAAAAAGTAATTTTAGAAGGCACATCATTTTAGAATACTGTAAAGAACATACACACATAGACAGTTGTTAAAAAAAAGTGCATTCACTACATCAGCATATCTTCAGTTACAATAAACAGACTCGAGAATCAATGCAAGAATATTAATTGGATACAAAACCCCCGTCAAAATCCAGTGAAGAACTGCCTTATGGCTGTGACGAACTGTCCTATTGCTAATGGAAAACATGGTAAAACAAAGAGCAATTAATGTGCAAGTTTTAAGAGATCATTTAGAATTTTCAAGAAATACATATTTTTTATAAGCTTGTATGCAGACTTTCCCTTAATCTATGAAAATGGGTACCAATGAAAATAATTAAATCCACAGTAATTATGATTATATGAAATGACGATTATTTAAAAGATTGTAAATCGAATATGTTCTTCATAAACTTGATACTTGTATATTTCTTTTGATAGATTTATGGATTCAGAAATAGAAGTAAATGAAATTATTCAACAAATGCATGTTATTGCTACTGCACCAGACTTATATCATATCTTAGTAGATCTCAACACAGTACAATCACTTTTACAGTTGTTAGCACACGAAAATACTGATATCCTTTAAAAAAAAATCAAATTCATTTTACAAATGAAAATAAAAAAATTATATAGTTAAGATTAATATCTTGATATAATTGATATGATTATGACTGCAAGAGTTTGTTTAATATGGTATACCATAATTTTGAAATTTTCTAGTTTGTCATTCTAAAGTTATGGGACTTTTAGCAGTCATTTTTGACACAATACATATATGCTTAAAGGTATCCTCATGTATGATTTTCTACAGAGCCATTTAATTTACTTATGATTAAATGCCTTTTAAATATCCCATTTTATTTTTGCAACTATTTTAATATGCTCAATAATGGTGTATTATGCATTCTTGGCGCAGCTCCTTATTTATTGTTTCCGTACATCTTTGTTTTTGATATTGTTGAGCCAATGATAGAAAATGACACATATTTTTATGTGTATGCCTTTTTACAATGTTGAATAGGTAACACATAAAGTCTTAGTAAAGATGTTTTCTTAACAAAACCTACATGTATCAATAGCTGTGGTGGATTTAATACAAGAATTAACAGATGTAGATACATTAAATGAAAGTGAAGAAGGAGCAACAGCTGTCGTAGATAGTTTGGTAAGTATAAGGAAAATATCACATTTTTCAATCTATAGCTTTTGTCATCATATGGGTATTGTCAAGGGCGCTTTTGTTCTGCTCCCAAAGATTCCAGTAAGACATGATAGGACCTATTAGATTACCAAATGATTTATAGTTCAAAATTGAGGTCAACTATTCATATATTTGTTTTTAAAAAAGATCTAACCATGGTCATTCTGTTTGTAAATGCAATGTGCAGGTTTTTTGTGTGCTTTAATTTGATGACATACATGTATATTTTAGATAGGTAAAGGGAGATGTTTGTGTGCAAGTTCAACTGGTTTAACCAGACCACATTTTATGTCTGTTCCAAGTCTAACTATTTGGACTGTGTATTGTCTGTTTTTATTTGTAGTTCCTGTTACCCTAATGTTAATATAAACATTATTTTGGACAAAATATCCATATAAAAAAAAAAACGTTAAAATCTTTTTTTATAAGAAATTGACCAGATGAACAATTTTACCAAAATTTTCTTTATATGTTTTACAGTGTTATAATATTTTGGCTTTGTATAAAACAACTAATCCTATTTTTATGCCCCACCTACAATAGTAGAGGGGCATTATGTTTTTCGGTCTGTGCGTCTGTTCGTCCGTCTGTCCCGCTTCAGTTTAAAGTTTTTGGTCAAGGTAGTTTTTGATGAAATTGAAGTCCAATCAACTTGAAACTTAGTACACATGTTCCCTATGATATGATCTTTCTAATTTTAATGCAAAATTAGAGTTTTGACCCCAATTTCACGGTCCACTGAACATAGAAAATAATAGTGCGAGTGGGGCATCCATGTACTATGGACACATTCTTGTTTCATTATTTCATTATTTGGTCAGGTTACCTTAAGGTAAAAGTTGCTTTATTCTGTTATGTTACAGTTAGAAAAGCAAGTAGTTGCAATTTTAGTGCAGAATTTAGAAAGACTGGATGAAAATAATAAAGAAGAAGCTGATGGTGTACATAATACTTTATGTAGGTATAATTATGTAGTATGTTAAATTTGTTAATTACTTTATGTTGGTATAACTATGTAGTATGTGAGATCTGTTGATTATATGATCCAATGTCTGAAACTGCCTCAGTGGTTTCTTCTTTGGCAAGCTTGCCTCCTGTGTTCAGCTGACCAGCTCAAACAAAAGACTTCTCCGCAAAGTATGTTGCATTTAGGTGAAAGAGCAGACTGGTTGGCTCAGAATCAGAATAATGTGTCCAGGCAGGATGACATGTCTTTCTGCAGACTGTTACTTTCCTTATGAGCTAGCACATAAACAAATTTGTACAAGCAGGTTCTCTTCCTGATGTGCATGCAATAACTGCCACTGGACACTAAACCACAATCCATCTATCCAATGTCTGAAATTTTGTAGGAAATGAATTAAATGGGAGGCTTTTTTTTCTAGAAAATATGAACATATTCTGTCACAATTTCACTGGTTTAATTTGTCCTTAAGGAGACATGTAGAGTCCATGTCTATTGGCTGACCTAAAAATTTAATGGTGTTTAAACCCTACAATAAACAAAGTAAAGCAAAGTTGCTTTTAAATTATGAACAATTGAAAATAAAATCTGATCAATATTAGTCTTGAAAAAAGAGCAACATATTTGTAAATCAGAAGTATTGATGACATAAAATTTTTAAATAAACTTGTGTGTCGTAAATATTCATGTAATATTTGCCACTGGAGATTAAATGCCTATAAAGTAAAACCAATTGTCCTTAATTATCAACAGCATTCTCTTGTTAAACAGTTGTAAACTTATACTTTCAGAAACTTGAAACTCACTCAAAATCTAAAGAATGGTTGTATGAATGTATTTTACAACTAGCATGTCAAATGTTTCAGTTCCATTTTAACTGCACATTGTACTTACATGTTTCATTTGAACCTACATGTTTTTTTCAGTGCATTAAAAATGAAGTTTATGTTTTCTTTACCATCCTGTTTGAGATCATTTACTTTTCAATGTATGTTTTGAATATTAAGCATGTCATTTTGTCTTAAAAAACACAAGTTATGTTTTTTTTATAGTCAGATAATTGTATTGTCTTTTTTTAGCTATCATAGAAAATGTAACAGAATTCCGACCAGAATGTTGTACAGAGGCAGCACAGCAAGGTTTAATGGTCTGGTTATTAAAGAGAATCAAAGTAAGGGAACACTATCTATACTCTTTTTTTATACGACCGCAAAAATTGAAAATTTTTTGGTTGTATATTGGTATGACGTTGGCGTCGTCGTTGTTGTCGTCGTCCGGCGTCGTCCGAAGACACATTGGTTTTCGCACTCTAACTTTAGTTTAAGTGAATGGATCTCCATGAAATTTTACCATAAGGTTCAATACCACAAAAGGAAGGTTGGGATTGATTTTAGGGGTTATGGTACCAACAGTTAAGGAATTAGGGGCCAAAAAGGGGCCAAAAATAAGCATTTTTGTAACTTCCAGACAATAACTTGTGTGTAAGTGTATGGATCTCTCTGACATTGTACCACAAGGTTCCATATCACAAAGGGAAGGCTGTAATTGATTTTGGGGGTAATTGCCTCAAAATTTTAGGAATTAGGGGCCAAAAAAGGGGCAAAAAACAAGCATTTTTCTAGTTTCATGACAATAACTTGTGTGTAAGTGTTAGGATATATCTGAAATTGTACTACAAGGTTCCATATCACAAAGGGAAAGCTGGAATTGAGTTTGGGGGTAATTGCCCTAAACGTTTAGGAATTGGGGGCCAAAAAGGGGCCAAAAATAAGCATTTTTCTAGTTTCCAGACTATAACTTGTGTTCAAGTGTATGGATCTCTCTGAAATTGTACTGCAAGGTACCATACCACAAAGGGAAGGCTGGGATTGAGTTTGGGGGTGATGAATCATAAGGGGGTTCAAAAAATTGGGGGGGGGGGATTTTTTTTTTCTTTTTTTTTTTTTTTTTCCCTTTTTTTTTCTTTTAAAATTTTCCATTTTAAGTTGGTTATTTCTGATTTATATTTAAAAGCAAATAATAATGATATGGTAGGAGATACACACCAAACAGGATGTGTAAATTATTATATAATAAGTATTGTGCAATAGCAAGAAATTTTCAATTGCACAGTATTGCGCAATAGCAAGAAATATCCAATAGCACAATATTGCGCAATAGCAAGAAATTGTCAATTGTACAGTATTGCGCAATAGCAAGAAATATTCAATTGCACAGTATTGTGCAAAAGAAGATACTTCGTATAAATTGCTTATTTCTTGATCAATTTCAATGGGGTTTTATTCTTGAATTCTTGGGGTTCTTTAATATGCTGAATCTAACCTTGTATTAAGTTTTTAGATTTTGGGCCCTGTTTTTAAATTGGTCCACATTGAGGTCCAAAATTAAACTTTGTTTGATTTCAACAGAAAATTGAATATATGGGGTTCTTTGATATGCTGAATCTAACCATGTATTTAGATTTTTGATTTTTGGGCCCCGTTATCAACTTTGTCCACATTGAGGTCAAAAGGGTCTAAAATAAAACTTTGTTTGATTTCATCAAAAATTGAATTCTTGGAGTTCTTTGATATGCTGAATCTAACCATGTATTTAGATTTTGGATATTGGACCATAATAGGTGAATGTCCAATTTAAAATTTTTAAGTTCTTAGACCACATTCATTCTGTGTCAGAAACCTATGCTGTGTCAAATATTTAATCACAATCCAAATTCAGAGCTGTATCAAGCTTGAATGTTGTGTCCATACTTGCCCCAACTGTTCAGGGTTCGACCTCTGCGGTCGTATCAAGCGGCGCCCTGCGGAGCATTTTATTTTTATATACAACAGCCCAAAAGATTTATTTCACTTCCCAAATTAGACTTATCACCAGGTTTGTACTTACATGAGCAACAAGATGGGACATGATATGCTTACACTTCCGGAGCACCTGAGATCACCCCCTGGTTTTTGGTTGGGTTTGTGTTGCTCAGTCTTTAGTTTTCTATGTTGTGTTTTGTGTACTGTTGTATCATTTGCCTCTCTTTTGCTACCTTTTGCTCGACCCCCACCCCATGCCTTGGACAGCATGGAAACAGAACTACATAAGAACAAACTGTAGAAATCAGTTTTGTCTGACAGTGATTACCTGACCATGAAATCATTTCCATGGTTCAAAGATCAATGTAAAGTTTTCTTCATTTGGTCTATTTCTCAGTTACTCTGAGTAATATATCATTTATATTAGACTAATTAGTTTAAAGAATCAATGCAAAATGTACCTGATTATTGGACAGGAGACACTCGACTTCGTCTTCATTTTCAAGGTTCAAAGGTTGTTTGCTTATATCAGTTTCTCTGTTATTATGAGAAATAAGTCTAGTTCATGAAATCAGTGTTTGGTATACATGTCCCTTTTTCAGCTTTCACCTGATATTGTCTTCATTATCATGGTTCAAATGTCACTTTAAAGTTTCCTTCCTTTGGTCAGATTCACAGCTAGTATCAGTATAAGGTCAGCAATATAGAATCAATTTAAGGTGTATATGTCTGTCTGTCAGGTCACATGGATTTGATTAAAGTAAAATTGTCTTTATACATGTAGTAAGTCCTCTATCTCAATAATATAATTCAGTAATAATCAATTGAGCAAATAATACATTTCTAACATAGTGAACTTGAATTAATACGAATGTATGTTTATTTTTAGGCCAAAATGCCATTTGATGCAAATAAGTTGTATGCCAGTGAAATTTTAGCTATTATCCTGCAGAACAGTGATGGTTTGTATTTTTATGAATAAAATTCCATTCCTACACTATTGGCTCTTTGTAACACAGGAGTATTCAGTTAATCCTTATATAATGCAAATATTCTGTCAAATTCTGCAATTCGTTCATTGTTGTTTGAAACTTGAGTTCATTTGCTCAAGAAAACTATAAATAGAATCAAATATGCAAGTCAGTTGAGCTTGCTCAAGAAAACTACATAAAGAATGAAATATATAAGGTAGTTGAGCTTGCTCAAGAAAACTATAAAAGAATCAAATATGCAAGTCAGTTGAGCTTGCTCAAGAAAACTACATAATCAAATATATGAGGTAGTTGAGCTTGCTCTAGAAAACTATAAAAAGAATCAAATATGTTAGTAATTTCAGCTTTCTCATGAAAACTATAAAAAGAATCAAATACAGTCGACTCTCGTTATCTCGAAGTCAGCCGGACCAGAGAAATATTTCGAGATACCTGTATTTCGACTCAAACGAAAACCGGAAGTTTGACAGACCAAGGAACACAACTCTTACTTAGCTTGGTAAAGCTAAAATAAATCCGGATGAATATGGGTAGGGGATCGATATTCTGGTCTAAGATCGATGTATCTGTATGTTATGGTCTTTTATTATTATAATAGCATTTTATGTATTCTTCTCTTATTTATTTCTTTGTACAGTTACAATTTTTTCCTGTGGTTTTTAGCCGAGAGAGTAATTTCCAATCGATCTTAGCGTTATTTAAAGTTGACAAAATTGTTCATTCTCGTATACAAGAGATTTTAGAAAATTGAGATTTCTTTTCATTTTCTTTTATTTCAATCTTTTTCTGCAAGAGGAAATACAAAAAAATTAAAGATGCCGATTGAGTAGTTTTGAGTTGATCACCAACGGAAGTCTTAATCCCTACTTTATACACAGCCAATTTTCTCATTAGTGTATGTTTACGGTTAATTGTTTTTAAAACATTTAAAACAATTTTTCATTAACTATAACAATGTATCACGAATTATTTATCATGTTGATCAAAGATAATCTTAGGAATGTCAATAATCAATACAGTGGTCAGTGACTGGAAATTTAATTACACGTGTATTGTCAGGTTAACTCTTCAATCCATTTAAATCCCCAAGGTCATGTTTTGACACATGTGTATTACCAGTTCGAGATAAATAATGAATTTTGAATGCTTTTGTTAACCTTGGGACCTTAAATTTAGTTCGAGTCAACGGAAATTTCGACTCATCCAATTTCGACTCATCAGGAGTCGAAATTCATATATTTATATGGAACAAAGTTCGAGACCACGAGAAAATTTCGATTCATCCAAAATTTCGAGTCAACCGAGTTCGAAACAACGAGAGTTAACTGTATGTTAGTAAGTTCAGCTTTCTCATGAAAACTATAAAAAGTTCCAAATATGTGCTCCAATTCCGCAACTTTTACAAACAATGAAATAAAGTTTAAAAGTAGAAAGGCTTCATTAGACCAGTAATATTTTTTATAACTGTATATATTTTCCATTGATTAGTTAACTTTTTCAATAGACACTTAATTAAAACTAGTCAGTATTACTTGATTTCAATCTGTTATGTATATGAATTCCTTGTGAAAAAATATTTTGGAAATGCAGTAGATTTTTTCAAGGTGTTGGAAACGCACGTAATTTACATTTTTCTGCAGAAAAAATATTATAGCTTCAACATATTATGGAATCTTATTTTATGTTTTATAATTTTTTTGATATTGCGATTTTGTTTTGAAAAAATGAAAACAAAGTTCATATTTTCATTGAATTTAAGTATTTTAAGAAGGTTTGCTGCTGGAATTCAAAAAAACGATTTCAGAAATGAAGATTTTTCATCAGAGAATGTACAATACATCAAAATTTTGGGAAAAATGGATTACTATTAGGTTCGTGTTATGAAATATCAAATTTAAACAAAAATATTGTTTGGCTTGAAAATGATGTTTGTAGTTGAAATTAATGAGAAGAAATGATTTTTGTACTTAATGAAAATATGCCAGTAATAACTAGCATATAAAAATATTTCGTGTATGTTAGTTGCTTGTTTTAAAAAATGTTGTGAGATATAGGTTGCCTTGCATGTTTATTTAATGTCTTGTCTTAGAAAAGGCTAGAGGGGTTACAAATGTTAAGAAAATAATGGAATAAGTGAGAAGAGAACATCTTTGGTATATGGAATCAGGAGAATTTGGAAAAGTTGCTATTAAGACAACTTGTGATACTGGAAATAAATCAGATAAAATTTCTCTTCATTAACCGGATTATTTCTGGATAATTATTTTATTTTCCAAGGGTATCATACTCTTGTGTGTTAAATATTTAGATCAAAGATAAGGATATAAATTGCTGATCAATTTAATTGAATATGACATATCTCAAGTTCTGAACATACATACTGTATGATGGTATTACAATGTAGGGGTATAAATATTATATATTTCTTTTCTTCAGAAAATAGATTGCTGATTGGAGAATATGATGGTATTGATGTTTTATTGCAACAGTTAGCTGTAAGTCATTTTTTTTTGTGTGTTTAGGATTGCTTTATATAGTTCATATGTACATTTATGTACCATTTGTTGATTTCTAAGTTAGTTAGAAGAGTTTACTATAGCCGAATCTATTGCTTTTTAACTGTGTGTATATAAATGTCAGTAAAGTCATACCATGTTGTCTATGAACGTAAAATTGTACATCACGTCTACATTTTTTTGCATTTAAAGTTCTTACTCTAAATGTATGTAGAAGTTGTGATATGGGAATTACTGGTATTACACTTACGTTATTACGTTATTGCACTGCTTTCCTTAATTTTGTCATATTTTACTGAAATGAATGTATTTTGAAGATTTGAATATTTTTTTTAGTCATACAAAAGAAATGATCCATCAAATAAAGAAGAATTGGAATACATGGAAAATCTGTTCGATGCAATGTGTTCATGTTTAATGAGGACAGAAAATCGGGCCAAGTTTTTACGTGGAGAAGGCTTGCAGTTAATGAATCTCATGTTAAGGTGAGTTTTATTTCCTGTTTTGAAAACATAAGAAACCAGTATATGTTTCCTTAGGTCACCATGCCATGCTTTTCATGATCAGTAGACTGTTTTCTCCACCAACAAATAATGGCTGCCATGATGTAGCCAAATGTGCTGTAAGTGGTGTTAAACACCAACCAACAAACAAACAACTTAATCCAGGCTAAAGTTAGAGAGTTTCACCTACTTTTCTTGCTTCATTGACTTTGGTTTAAGGTGACTTCAGAGTTTATATCTAAAGGTAATAGTATCCTTTATTTTGAGAGCAAAGTCCAAATCTCAGGTACTATAAATTGTAGGATCATCGAAACTTGCATGGAGGTGCACTAAAAAAGGAGAAGTGGGTATTTGTCATTAAGACAGATGCTAAATACCATAAAAAAAGACATATGGCAGTATACATGCAAAAAATGGGTCAGTTTGATCTACTTTATTGCTTTCATAGACACTGATTAAAGTTTACTATTTGAGGAGTTTACAATAAATATTTATTATCTCAATTTTTGTGGAGGGTCACTTTGTGATAAGAAAGGCAAAAAGATGTCAGATTAACTTAAAATTTAATCTTAATTGATTTTCCTTAATCCTAACATTAATGATCATACCTTTGTTATAAACATAAGATATATGATCATTTATTTTAAAGAAGATAATTTTGATATATTATTTAAACTTGCTTTACTTTTACAGCTTGGTAGTCCATGAATATGATCTTCAGATTTTAGATTTATTAATCTATTTCAGAGAAAAGAAATTGTCCAGAAATAGCGCAATTAAAGTATTAAATCATGCAATGTCTGGTGCAGAGGGAGCAGATAACTCTCAAAAATTTGTTGACATTCTTGGTTTGCGAACAATCTTTCCTTTGTTCATGAAAACACCTAAACAGGCAAAAGCAGGACCATCATCAGAGGAACTAGAAGGTATTTTTTTACCTTAAGATAAGCAAATCTGACATTGCAATGTCATCACCTAAATAATAAAAATAATAACTAAAAAAAATCAAATATAATATTTTTTTTTTGGAAAAAAAACATTGCGATTAAACTGTTATGGCTAAATTTCAAGTTTAGCTCACTTTTGCTTTAAATTTAGAAAAAAAACATAAGTTGCATGTCTTTTTTTCAGAAAGAAAATTTGAATAGAAACAATGCCTTTAGGTCAAAATAGTATAATCAAAATATGTTTTGATTTTTATTTTAGAGCACATAACATCTATAGTTGCATCAATGATGAAAAATTGTCAGGCTACACAAAGGCAAAGACTGGTCAATAAATATACAGAAAATGATCATGAAAAGGTAAAATTGGTTATTCAATAAATGTTTTTAGTATGTAATTGATCAATCTAATTACACTGTTATGGTTTTTTTTTATCTACTAAGACCTACCAATTCCTGTACAAATCTGTTTTGATCAGAACAGTGATACAAAATTCATACATCAATTTTCTGTACAGTAAGTAAAATGTAGAAGTTGAAAACATAGAGTATTAATTAAAGTTTTCAGTTAAAGAAAGAGGGTGGGAAAGAAATTACTCCTACTTTGAAACATGTATGATGTCACTTTTCAATTAATATTGTATCAATTATCATGAGAATCAGTAAATATTTCTGAGACTCAGGAGTTATCTCCCATATTCCAAATTATTTATCTTTAAAATGAAACCAGTTGTATATGAATGATACATTAAATATAGCTTTCAAGTTATTTTTATCTTTATTTCAAAGAAAACCTAAAATAGAGCTTTTATTCTTTTTGATTTTATAGGGTTTCCATTCTCTAATAAGATTTTTTGGTAAAACACGATGTGGTATTTTAATAGGATCATTCTATAGTCTTATAACTAATATTCAGCATGTGTTTAAATTTTTTTTGATAACCATCATTGGAAGTTGTAATTATTTCAATTTCGAAAAAAAATATGTTTTTGGTATTTATAAGAACATTGTACTATTCTATCTTTTCCTTGTTTGCAGGTAGAAAGATTGTTGGAACTCCATTTCAAATACCTTGATAAAGTACGGACAGTAGATGATCAGATCGAGAGAGAAAAACAGGTAAACATTAGGAATTTTTTAATTGTTTCTAAAAAAAGTAAAATCAAGCTTATAATTAGTGCAGTTTGGTGGGGGTGGGGGGGGGGGGGGGGTGAATTAAATGTTTAAGTTTTCTATACAGAACAAAATCATTGGAAAACATTCTGAAACAGATTTATCTTTTCTATCTTTTTGGTGTAATCATTTTCATTTCTGTTTACAGAGAATGAAGAACAGAGGAGAAGAAATAGAGGATGACGATGAGTTTTATATCAGACGTTTAGAAGCTGGTTTATTTACATTACAGCTAGTTGATTACATTATGCTTGAGATATGTGCCACAGGGCCTTCATCGGTATGTAAACAGTAATTCAGTATTCATTAATGTGTAATAACTGGTACAGAAGCTAATCAGAATATATTTGCTATAACCAGTGTTCTCCAAAAATTTTCCAATTGACAGGTGAAATTTAATGGTGACAAATTTTTTAAGTAAAAAGCCTGAGTTAGTTGGGATTTTTTTTTCTACACTTACAGACTATCATGTTGATGCAATTAACTGAAGAGAATACAAGTCCAAAGTAGTATGACATCTTGAAAGGCTATTTTGATTTTTGCTTTGAGACCCTCTTATGGGAAGTTTTAAAAAAATGAAATCTGAAATTGGCCTCAGCAGAAGTCATATTTATCCAGACTAACTAAGAAGAATTATCTCTTCAACAAATGAAATAATTAAAATGAGCAGCAACATTGACTGGAAATCAAAGTTATTATTTGTGTCACTATTAGCACCATCGGGAGTGAATCAGGTGTCTGCAGGGGTTCACAGTTGAAGGACCAAAGGATTAAATCTGTGATCTTATTTTCTTGGTCCCTGACATTTTGTTAATGTTTATTATATTAATATAAGAAAATGTGGTATGATTGCCAATAAGACCAAATGACATAGAAGCTTTATACCTTTTATAAAGTATCCCTGTACCGTCCGAGCACCACATACATATGGACATTAAGTCTAAAGAACTGAAAACCAGGATTTTTCAATACACTCGATCCCTCCTGGAAAAAAGATGCTACAAACCAAAAAATGGGTGCCTACATTTTGAGATAGGAAATATGGTATGATACTCATTAAGATGACATACAATCTTAAACAAAACTGAGGGAATTCTATTAATGATCAGGTTTTCTATAGTTATATCAAAACTAAACAAATATTTTGAGTATAGAAAGTATTTAGTCTGCAGTTAAAATTACTTATTAAGATTAAGATATAATGTGATTGATTACATGAATATCTTTTGCTTGTTCTTAAGTCTGCTATATCTTGTAGGTTAAACAAAGAGTGATGCAGATTTTGAATATGAGAGGAGGTTCTATAAAGTCAATCAGAAGTATAATGAGAGGTGAGTGACCTTTTATAATGAAAAATTTCAGTCAGTGGTAATAAGTGTGAAACTGAAAGAAATGGATGTTTACTATTCTGTGGTCTGAAACAACATATAGGTGTAATACCACCAAATCATAGTATGTCACATCCGGTTGCATACGAAAAAGGGTCGTTAAAAAATATTCCCTTGAATTTGACAGTTGTAGGAAATTAATCCTACATTTCATTGCAGTAAAATAATTCTGGGTCATAATCATATATCTTGGGTGTTTCAAAGCACCATTATTTTTTTATTTGGTGTTTTTATAGAATATTTTGGAAACTTGAGGTTACATGGCTACTAAAGCTTGTACACAGGTAAAAAAAGAGGTGAAAATTTGATTGGTTAACTTCCAGTGATGGTTATTTTCTTGTATGCAATGAAATGTTATGTGAAATTTTGTCAGGATAAAACTTTACTCATGCCAAGTATTTCTTTATTTGAAACAAAGATAAATTCTGCACAATTTTTTGAAAAGTGCAAATTTAGCAAAGACTTATAGGGGAAAATCAATGGTGGTATTACACCTATACATTCAGCAACCACGAAACAATTTTTGTTTTTAATGATCAACAAAAATTCTCACCAAATGGATACATAAATCATTTCAGATAATTCAAATTAAAAAAAAATTGCTTTCATTGCAGTTTTATATAGTCAACAATTTAAAACATATCTATAACAAACTGTGTCATTGTAATTTTGACCTGCATGACTGTATTTAATGTGTTTGGTTCATTTCTGAGAAGTCTGTGGTGGTAGAGAAATATTATTTTATTACTTCACTTCTAATAAACATTACAACACTTTTCTTGACATGTATGGCCTAATTTTATATAAAACAGACTGTTGTCAAGTTGTGTGTTGATTGTGCATTTAAGACCGTCAAAAGTATATTTGTCTTAAAAATGATATTGTATTTGAACTATCATTCACTGTATAATTTAAAGTATACATCACTGTTAAAAATATTCATAATTTCCACAGAGATTTCAAGCACACTGTCTTTATAGTTTGTGTGTAAAAAAGATATGTGGAGTTAACATCAATCAGGTAGCAATCCAACAATGCATTCATGTAGCTCCAACATTGTCAAATCTGACATGTGACCTTGTGATGGGGGAGGGGTTTGTTATGGTGGGTGACCTTGCGACCTGACCTCATTTAAGATTAAAAATGTTTTAAACTGAGAATTAGATGTTTAGAACTGTAAAGTTTGACCTGATGTCCTGAGGCAATTTTTAAATGTAACCTAGGGTGTACCCTACTTCAGCCCCATTCATAAAATAACATCCCATGCATGTACAGATTTTAGTGAATTTGAGTAAGAACTTTTAAATCAACAATAATATTTCAAGTATTTTAAAGGCACGTATATTATACAGTTTCTTATTGTACAAAATTACAATGCTTAGAATTATACATTTTGATTATATATTTGTCCTCAGTGTCATATGCACTAAAAAATGTACAATACAATTGTAATTTTTAAATCCTTTGAAATTTTCAGTTATTCAATGTATTGATTATTGTCTTTTAGAATATGCAGGGAATATTGGTGATGCAAAAGATCCAGAGGCCAAAGAACAAGAACAGGAGAGAATATTACAACTGGTGGATAAATTTTGAAACCATTAACAAAAACCTTAAACAATAAGGATAATTAAATGTGTTAATCCAAGTCAGTAGAAACACACAGTCTAAAAAGTTACTTTTGTCAATATGATGTTCTGTTACCAGTATATTTTGAATTGGCAATATAATCTGTGATACTACAAATTTCTAAACCACTACTTACAGTTCAGAATCGGTGAAATGAGACAGTAAAAATTAATCCATCTATGAGCTTTATGTCACAATATTGTGAAAATATTAAAATATAATGCTGTCTGCTGGCCATGTATGGTAGGTCAAATAACTTTGTTATGATTGTTAGTATGGTATCAATAAACATGATAAAATGTATGCTTGTTCTTGTAGTATTTATGCTTGACCTTGAAAATATTTTTAGTTAAGTATATTAAAATCAGTTTTAATGGATCATCAATAGCCATTTTATGAAAATAATGTAATTTGCAACAAAGAAGGACATTATCAAAAAACATTGTCACTTTAAAAGAAAAAATTTGTAAGGGTTCCGTGGAACCCATTGTCTCGCCTACTTTTGCTGTTAGTTGCAGGCTCAACAAAAATGTGGAAATAATTATTGAAAATTTTCCTCTAGATACTATCTTTTGAACGTAAGAAGCTTCTGTTCAAGTTTGGTAAGAATCCAGGATGGTTTATGAATCTAATAAATGTTTTAAAAATTTTAACTGCAGATTGTATGTAATCTTAACTGGAAGAAAAATTAAGTCCATTTATAAGTAATATACGGAAAAACAGGAAATTTTTTTCTACAAAATTTCCTTCTAGATACTAGCTTTTGATCATAAACAAGCTTCTGTCCAAGTTTGGTACAAATCCAGGATAGTTTAAGAAAGTTATTAAAATTTTGAGAACTTTAACCACAGAGTGAATGTAATGTTAACTGGCAGAAAAACTAAGTCCATTTATAAGTAAAATACGGATAAACAGGATTTTTTTTTTAACAAAATTTACTTTTGAATACTGCAAATTCAGAAATTATTGCGAGGTTCTTATTAATGCGAAAATTGCGACTGGGTGAGTATCGCAATAATAAGAACTCACATTCTGATAATTAAAATATAGACCTGTATGCACTTTTTATTCGAAATCGCAATAATAAAACTCGCATTTTTGTCCATTCTTGAAAAATCGCAATAATAAATGCACGCAATAATTTCTGAATTTACAGTACCATTTTATGATCATAAACAAGCTTCTGTCCAAGTATGGTACAAATCCAGGATAGTTTAAGAAAGTTATTAAAATTTGAAAAACTTTAACCACAGAGTGAATGTAATTTTAACTGGCAGAAAAACTAAGTCCATTTATGAGTAAAATATGGATAAACAGGATTTTTTTTTTTACAAAATTTACTTCTGGATACTATCTTATGATCATAAACAAGTTTGGTAGAAATCCAGGACTTTAACCACAGAGTGAATGTAATGTTAACTGGCAGAAAAACTAAGTCCATTTATGAGTAAAATATGGATAAACAGGATTTTTTTTTTTTACAAAATTTACTTCTGGATACTATCTTATGATCATAAACAAGTTTGGTAGAAATCCAGGATAGTTTAAAAAAGTTATTAAAATTTGAAAAACTTTAACCACAGAGTGAATATTTGTGGACGCGACTGCCGACGGAATGTAGGATCGCTATGTCTGGCTTTTGCGACAAAAGTCGCAGGCTCGACAATAAAAAGGAGAAAACACATAATTTTTAATAAATCTTGATTTTAATTTTTTGTCTTATTCGTACCTAATGCCCTTTTGACATTTATGATCATTAATGATTTTAGAAAATAGGTTGTAAATTTTATTATGATCTACCAGTAAAAATAAAATTCAGAATGGAAATGGGGAATATGTCAAAGAGACAACAACCCGGCCAACGAGCAGATAACAGCCGAAGGCCACCAGCCCCTAAATAAAAATGTACTAGTTCAGTGAAAATGGACGTCATACTAAACTCCAAAACATATAAATGAACTAAAATTAAAAAACATAAAAGTCTAACAAAGGCCAGAGGCTCCTGACTTGGGACAGGTGCAAAAATGTGTTTTTAAAAGGCTGTCATGAAAAAAATAGAACCATTGAATTCTAATGAAAACATTGTCCAATATCTTGAAAACTATAATAGACTGGGAAGATCTGACAGAGACAACAATGTTTGTCTAGTCAAGATCTAATTTTAATTCATCAAAATAGTCAGATTCATTATTGGAGTTATTGTCCTTCACTTCTAGTGTTAAGGGGTATTATCTTGAAAAATATCAATTGATATAGGGAAACTTAACGATAAAATGGATAAAATAGACAAATTGAGAATTACAGACAATTTCATTGGTCCTTAATATTTTGATGTTTTTGTAAATAATAAAATCAGTTGATATTGTCAGAAGAGAGATTTAAGCTCTTTTGAGCCTCTAGTTTTAATTTGTTTATAATAGTTATGGTATTGATTTTTTAAAGTGTAATTTTTTTTAGGTTTTAGTTGTTGACCAAAGAGCCTTCTGAAAATCTATGTGTGCAAACTTATAAACTGAAGGATGCAGGTAGCCTGTATGACCTACCTGGTATATGTGAGACTGGTGTCATTTAATATTATGTTTTTAAGATATACATGCAATTTCAACAGCAATAATTGGTCAGTTTCAGTGGGGACAGCTGACTCCCATTTTAAATAGTCCACAAGTTATTTTCTCAAAGGAAATGTGATTCTTATGGGTTAATCTATATAGTATGGTTCAGTAGTCTTGGATTTTATATCGGCATGAACATCACTTATTCAAAAAAAAACCATTTTATCATGATATATGCAAATCATTCACATCTGAGAAAATCATCTCCAAAATCATGATGAATATTAATCTTTGTTTTATGGTTGCAGTCATCTTGAAATACAGTTTTGGGTATAAACCACTAAGTTTATGAAAAAAAAATCATATTATACTTGAATAATATTAATCCAGGTTGTTTTTTTTTGGTATCTGAGAAGTGTTTGCATCTGTTTCCCACAAAATGTTCATCAAAAATCATTCCTCTCCTATGCATATTTTCCAGTCTATAAATTAGTTTCTAAAATATATGTATTACCGATAGGCTTCTTTTATTAGTCCCCTACCGACGAAGTCGAAGGGGACTTTAGGTTTGCACTCCCTCCGTCTGTCCATCTGTCTGTCTGTCCATCCGTCAGTCCGGCAAATCAGCTTTCCACACTTTTTTTCTTCGTTCTTGAAGATATTGATTTGATATTTGGTATATAGTTTTATCATGACAAGTCATAGATCAAGTTCGAATTTTGTTCCGGTCTGATTATTTAGATTATGGACCATAACTCTGGACCATATCTAATGTTAGAGTATTATGTTAAACCATATTTCTGTACAAAGGGAGATAACTCATTTTTTAAAAGACATTCTTTGTTAAATTATTTGAATAATTTTCTGAATGCTATAGATATAAAAAAAAATTATGAAGAGAAATCCTTTAATTAGATAATAATCTATTTTTATTAATGTATATATTTCAATACATTACATTGTGTAGATAAAAGTTGTTGACATTTTATAGATAAGTTACAAATCTATATTAGTTTGTGACAAATGAAAGAAAAAATAATTGGAACTATTAATTATATTTGATTATAATTTGAAAATAGATATACACTGTATTACATCATATCTAATTTTAGAGAACTATTAATCATATCTAATGTTTTTTTCACTCATATAATCAGTTTTCCACACTGTTTTTAGTCATGCTTGAAGATATTGACATGGTATTTACTTTTTGTTTAGCATTTTGTTCCAGTAAAATGAATTTTTACCCGGTAGCGGACTATGTATTACCATGCAAGACTCTCAGAATGCTTGTATTTTATGTAAGAAGGGGCTGTTATTTGATTTTAGATCTGTCTGTTATATTGTAGTATGTGCTTTTATTAAGTCCGTTTCTAAAAACTCTTGGATGATAAAACAATGATATTTAACTACTGAAGATTATTAAATATATACCAATAGTACATATAGCAAAAATAATTTGATTGTCATGACTAATTTTTTTTTACTTCAATGAGTTGGTTATTTTAACAAATAAAAAAAGATATCAAAATTTGTTTTTAGGAGTAACAAAAATAATCTGAACATTTATGAATGTTTTTAACATGTACATGTGTTTATGCTCCTATGTTATGAAGAGATTGGTCATGACATTGTCTTAAAGTGTTTAAAAATGCAGAATTAAATAAAAACCATTCATGTGAAATGTAATTCTAAGTGACCCAATTGTTCCAAAAATGTTTTAGCCAGCCTACTGCAACCAATAGGAGCTGTTTTGACTGTGTTTGACTGCAAGCAGTGGGGTATATGTTTTGATAAATTGTCTTCTTGTCCTTTTCCAGATTTAAGGTTTTCAGATATAAAACAAGTGATATCACAAAATAACTTTACCATAGAAAATATTAAGATATGAACTATTGAAAATCAAACAAGAGTGCACACGCTGAAATGTCTCGCCTTCTTTACTAATCATTGATATTATGTTGATAGTCCTAAATATAAAGCTTTACTTCAACTATCACATAAACTTAACATGATCCAAGAAAATGAGGTCAAGGTCATATAAACCAAACTAGAAATACATGTACACCTTACAATCATTCAATACACTAAATATAGTTGACCTATTGCTTATAGTTTCTAAGATACAGACTTAACCAAGAAAACTAAACATTGACCAATGAACCATGAAAATGAGGTCAAGGTCAGATGAACCATGCCAGGCAGACATGTACAGCTTGCAATCCTTCCATATAACAAATATAGTTGACCTATTGCTTATAGTATTAGAAAAACAGACCAAAACACAAAAACTTAACACTGAGCAATGAACCTTGAAAATGAGGTAAAGGTCAAATAAAACCTGCAAGACTGACATGTACATCATAAAATATTTCCATACACCAAACATAGTTGACCTATTGCATATATTATTAGAAAAAAAGACCAAAACTCAAAAACTTAACTTTGACTATGAACCATGAAAATGAGGTCAAGGTCAGAAGACACCTGCCAGCTAGACATGAACACCTTACAATCATTCCATACACCAAATATAGTAGACCTATTGCATACAGTATAAGAAAAACAGACCAAAACACAAAAACTTAACTATAACCACTGAACCATGAAAATGAGGTCAAGGTCAGATGACACCTGCCAGTTGGACATGTACACCTTACAGTCCTTCCATACACCGAATATGCTAGACCTATTGCTTCTAGTATTTGAGATATGGACTTGACCACCAATACTTAACCTTGTTCACTGATCCATGAAACGAGGTTGAGGTCAAGTGAAAATTGTCTGACGGGCATGAGGACCTTGCAAGGTACGCACATACCAAATATAGTTATCCTATTACTCATATTAAGAGAGAAATTAACATTACAATAAATCTTAACTTTTTTTTCAAGTAGTCAATGAACCATGAAAATGAGGTCAAGGACAATGGACATGTGACAGATGGAAACTTCGTAACATAAGGCATCTATATACAAAGTATGAAGCATCCAGGTCTTCCACCTTCTAAAATATAAAGCTTTTAAGAAGTTAGCTAACGCTGCCGTAGCCGCCGCCGCCAGATCACTATCCCTATGTCGAGCTTTCTGCGACAAAAGTCGCAGGCTCGACAAAAAATCAAAATGATTTGTGCAACTTCATTTTCATGATTAAGGTTTTGAAAGTTAAAAGGTTTGATATTAAGCAGATATATAACCCCATGTTAATTCATTCCAAAAAGAATGCACACGTTTTTGTGCTAAGCATACCACCAGTAGTAATTCAAAGTATCTGAAAAACAGGAAGCATTTGTCTGACAGATCAGAAACATTTCAACTCATCACTGACAAGCTACTGACTAAATATCTGAAAAACAGGAAGCATTTGTCTGACAGATCAGAAACATTTCAACTCATCACTGACAAGCTACTGACTAAATATGAAGTCATTCTGTTCAGTAGGACTGGTGAAAGTATGACAAGAATTTTGTTGAAAGACTGGACGGAATAACAGACAAGATCAATGCAATATGTAGCCCCCAATCCTAGAGGTTGGGTATAATATAGATCAAGATCAATAAACTTTCAAAAATACAAGTAGTTAAAATTAACAAAAGCGTGAACTTGATTTCATAATTCAGTGATGCTGGTTAAGTTTCTTGGTTTTGGTAATTTGATGTGAAGTAGATGGATGGATTGGTGCTTAACTTTCGGTGGCAAATATATATGCATTTTAGGATAAAAACATGACAAAGTGATATGAAAGTGACTCTTGGATTTTACTAGACTGACACACTGATCCAGAATTTTAAACTTGCTATTTCAAAATGTAACAATGTGCAGGAAGACATGTTACCCTTCCAGGACACATTATTTGATGCACAGCTCTTACTCCTATCACATCAAGTTATAAATATCCAAAGATGGTAAATAGTAGCTTGATATGAATCCAATGGGAGATAACTATATTTTTCACAAGAAAACATATCTACATAATGATATAAGCTATCTAAATATAGGCATACAATTTTTAAGGAAGTTCCAGATCAGAAGTTGTGACACTGTAAATCAGATTATTTTGGCTGTCATCATAATTTGGTTTATTTAGCACCTAAGACCTTAACCAAAACAAAACATACGCAATAGTTAATTACAAAATGTTCAGCTATCAATTCAGATAACTTTTGAGGAATATCAAGTGTTCACTGAGCTTTTTTTTTAAGTTACAGTGGAAGAATATATATTCTTTATTTATTCTTGTTTTTTTTTTCTTATACAAAAATATTTATGAAATGGTTCTGGTATGACTGTGGTTTCAGATCATTATCCAAATTGATTTTATATTTATAATAGATTGTCAAATTTTTATTATTTTTTTTCATTATATAAAGTAACCTTGTTGGTCAAGGGCCCTTTAATTAGAATATAAGTATCTTATCTTTATTACATAAATATGTAGGGTCAGAATATCAAATCACATAATAATTTAGTAATCTCTTTTACTTGGTTAAAAAATCAATAGATTATTGTCACAATACTTTTATTGAAAATTACTCATATGTATCTTTAAATTTTGTACCTTCACTTCAATTGCCAATTATTGACATGAATGTTGTTGAAGTTTGAAGTTTTTTTTACTAAAGTATTACAACAGCCTTTGTCTTTGAAGCATTTATGTAATGTCTATCAATTTGAAATAATCAGTCACTGACATTTAATTTAATAATGAATTTAATTATACCAGGATTAAAATTTATGTGCCAACTTTTTAGTAAAATGACGCCAAAATGTTCCAATTTAAGCTATTACAATGCAACATTTCCACAGAATACAAAAGATCTGGATACAAGGGAAAGGGGTTGGGGTGTTCTTGAAACTTCATTTCTTTTGCCATTTTTGCCCAGTATGCTATATTCTGTTATCCCAATCTAGACCCCCAGATATGAACTATCCGAACTACTCGATCAAAGGATGGTTCAGTAAACATGGTTAAATTTTAAATTTTTTTTCTAAATCATTAGTATGTCTGGCAAACTGCCTAAGACAAAGTTTATTAGCTGAGTTTGGCCTAAGCTCAACATGTATATCTTGAAGGCTTTTCTAAACTTTTGACTCATCATCCCAGATTATTAGGTTTATATAGAAAGTGCTTTAATTGCAGCAAATTTGGTATGGTTCACTAAGATTCTCAGCAATTTTTGTAAAACAATTGATGTCTCCATATAACTTCTCCATAGAGTTCAATTTATAATAATATAAAGAAAAATACACAGAATGTGAATATATAGATGAAATTGATATCAGTAACCAATATCCATAGAGAATAACAAGGATTACCAAATAAAAAAAAGTATGTCAGCCAAACCAACCAACAACTTTATGTGATAGTTTTGGTCTAGCTTTAGGTGTATGGTAGCTTGATATCAAGCTGTACATAAAGACATAAAATTGAGAATGGAAATGGGGAATGCGTCAAAGAGACAACAACGAGACCAAAAAGCAGAAAACAGCCCAAGGCCACCAATGGGTCTTCCACACAAGAAAATCCCGCACCCGGAGGCGGGCTTCAGCTGGCCCCTAAACAATAATGTAATACTAGTTCAGCGATAATGGACATAATGTAGGTGTTATTTTAGGTACCTAGTAACATTACATATAACATGTATGATTTACCTATTCCTCATGCCTTTTATAGCTCACTATACAGAATGTTTGTTCATTGTTGAAGGCATTCTTGTGACCAGTAGTTTTAACATGAAATATCATAGGCATAAATAGAGGCAATATCAGCCTAGATTTTATTAGTGATATTGAAAACTATCCAAAATATAATTCCAAAAGATGGTTTTACCTTAATTTTATGGATCAGTGATCATGGCCAAGTTTTATTGTAAGTTTCAACTTTATCCTGTCAGTAGCTGGACTGTATGCTCAGACTCTTTTATCGTGTTTTGCTTTTACAATATATGGTGTAGATGGCCACAAAGATGAAGGTTTGTGCACACATAAAATTGGTCTAATCCCACTGAATTTTGTGCCTGTACCATGTGTTGTATGTTCATCAGTTTTTAGGAGTGGGGTGTAGTAAATGTGTTCTGTTGTACCAATCAATATTTTTGGCAGTTCCTGTATTTTTTAAGTATTATAAAAGTATAATATGAAGAAGATTTGATATTAAAATGTAATTTCATCACACAACATTAAGATATTTACAATCCAATCTATAAGTCACAGTGACCCAATTTTTATTTAAATATATTGTATCTATGCCTACCTGGAAAAACAGAAGTGCAAATGATTAATTTCCACCCAGTTCCTGGTTAAAGGTTGTAATAGAAAGAATCTTTTTTTACTTTAATACAAATACCAGTACATCAAGGCAAAACAATTATTGAAAATACATATATAGTATGGTATGGCCTGAACTTTAAGGGTTAGGTTCAATGTACATTTTTGTAGTATGATGTGAAGCAGTAGAGACATTACAATGGTATCCCATCATACAATACTTCAAGATATAAACTACCAAACTTAACAGATTAAAAAGCACAACCTAATATAAGGCAAATGGTCCTTTTTTGTGGAAAATGTTTCAGTTTGGGGTGGTGACAAGTCAAAAGATATTATTCAAAAAGCAACTTATTAATTTGTAACAAATTAAAATATAGGTCCTTAGGATAGTGTAACCTTTATTTCAATGTTCAGTAAATAGTTTTTGTTGGGTCGGTATCAAATGACTCAAAAACTTGACACCTAGTGATGCTAATCTGGCAGAGGCATTGACATTAACTGTTTGGAAAAACCTTTATATTTCAGAAGGTAGAATAGCTAGATAATCCACAACAGCTGCCTTATGGTTCTAAGTTTCACTCTGGTACTTTGCCCATGACCTTATAATTCAGTAACGGCAGAAAATAAGACTGCAAACACTGAAATGTCTGGCCAGCTTTACAAATTACAACTGATCCATGTGTTAATATAGGTACCTTGTAACATTGACCCTACCCCCTTACATATAACACGTATAGTTGACCTATTCCTCATGCCTTTTATAGCTCACTATACATAATGTATACCATTGGGGGTGCTGCTGGGGTTCTGTTACCCCACCCTTTTCATATAATTTAATCTTAAAAATGTATGCCCTTTTCATATATTGCGTAGGTAAAAATGTACCCTTTCCCCATATTGGTTGGGTTTCGTGTAGTGCGTTGAAATGTGGAATATTTGAGACTAAGATTCCTTATGTAATGTTTACTTACGGCGAGACTTTCGGATGTGAAAAAAATGACAGGGCTTTCCATATCACAAGTAATGGAAACTTTATTGACCTTATCATATATTTCTGATAGTTTTCCCCACCTATTCGCATATTTTCAAGCTCGAAAATGTGACCTATTCCAGCTGCACATCCTATCACCTTGTATATAGGAAGTGCCCCCCCCCCCCCCCCCCAGGGTAACATTCACACTAAACTGCCATATTGTTGTTCTTTTCATGATGAATGGGATATATCTACAATACATTATACTTTCAGCCATTTTGTAATTTTTCTCCACCTATGAGCAGACTCCTTTTGCTTGAACACGATATTTTGATTCTGCTATAAGATTGCTGATGAGATTCATAAATATTTACATGCAAGACAGCTAATTTTTATCATAAATTTATCAAAATGTAGCTTTAAATGATAATTTTTGGTGCATCATAATATTTTTTGCAGCATATTGTTCAGCTTTTATCCCAATTTTCATTTTTAAATTAAATATAATTTAGAAATAATTGAAGAACTTTAAAATTTCTTTTATTGAAGGGACAAGTAATTAATATTAAAACTCCTTCTTTGGACGTCTAAAAGATATTAAGAAAATGACAGCTTTGAGGAAAAGATGGCACTTCCTCTGGACAAACAGCAATCAATGCGACATTTTTTTTACAGAGTAAAAAAATAACTAACTTTAACCCTCTATTGTTAAAAAAAATGCACACAACTAATTGCTTATCTACTATTTTCTCAGAAATCTATTTACAGTCTTTTGAATGTAGACCTCATTATTACTTGTCAAATAACTTTACATATGTTTATCAAATGTATAGATCCATGTTTTTAACATCCCAGTATAAGAGATTTATACTCTTATAACTAGATATGGAAAATAATTATTAAATACAAGAAAACTTAAGACAACCTTATCATGTTCAGTTACCCATATACTTTTTACAACAAATTTTTAAACCAAATACTGTTAACCTTTCAATTTGCATTGTTATATATATTGTATTGTGGAGAAGACTTTATAAGTATGTTTTACTTGTGTCTGATCCTTTTTTGCTTTGAGCAAATAAAATATGTTTAAACTAAAAACCTTTCATGGATAGAGAAACAGACTTGTTGCTGTGTATCATATTTGTTTTTCGTTCGTTCAGGCCATTAGTTTTCTTGTTTGAATTGTTTTACACTTGTCATTTCAGGGCCTTTTATAGCTTACTATGCAGTATAGGTTTTGCGCATAGTTGAATGGTATATCTATAGTTGTTAAATTCTATTTCATTTGGTCTCTAATGAAAATTTGTCTCATTAGCAATCATACTACATCTTCTTATTTTTATATTAATCCTGGAATTTAACCTGACAAATGGAATGAGGTCAAGACTATATGATACAAATCATATGGGCATATACTTGCTAAAAAAAATCAACATGCCAAATATTGTTGACTTATGTTATGAATGAAAGAAGATGTTGGGAATAAGTTAGGGTATTTCCATTAAAATGTATGTGGGAGGGTAGGAAGGGACTTTCAAAATATCCCTACAACCAAGAACCATTTTTTAGATAATTTTGCATAATGGTAATAGACACATACTGAAAAAAGACCCACAACCCATATTCAATAATTAAACTTCCCTTCTTACCCTCCGACATACATTTTAATGGAATAGCCCTTAATGAGACATACAACCAATAACACAGAAAGGTATCATATTGTTTTCAACAACAGACAAGTGTCTATACTTTATGCAGAAACTATCTAAGATCTGCCATCTGACAAAAAATAATCTAGAAAATTAACCTGACTACTGGAGTGTGATATTAAAGTCAAGGTTTAAGTCACATTGATAATATAAGTGTAATTTGAACTCCATAAAAATGTATGCTAACCTACATGAAAGTTGGGATGACATATGAAGGTATTGTTAGAAATGTTAAATCTAGGTCTTTCGTGAAAGGCAAGACAAAAATCAAAAGCTAATAAAAACTTGTCAAATTTCATTACAATCTGTTAACATATAAACTATCATCCACTGATACCATTGTACGTATTTTCACCGAAATAAATAAAATCATTGTTCTATTAAAATCATTGGTTAACCAATAACCAGCATTGTTCCTTCTGGAAACGAATGATCAGGGATGTCAAGGTTCAATGGAGCTGGACCTTTCCTTATCCTTCCAGATAAATCATAATGAGATCCGTGACAGGGACAGAAATAACCATTATAATCTCCAGCCATAGGAACAGGTACACACCCTTTAAAAATAAACAAAAAGTAATTTACATGGTAGTTAATATGATGATGATGATGATGATGATGGGTGTGTTTAATGACCTTGACTGGCTATAAATCCCTCGCATGGTTGGTTATAATAAAATATATAGGAATGATAAAACAATGAAATTGCTTAAAAATTGTGTATACAGTCATGCATTTTATCTGCAAAGTTTAGTACCTTGGACATTACATTATTTCTGTACATTGGCAGTGTTCCCAGTAGTTTTCATTACAAAATATTATTGTCTTTCTTCTAGTGTTGCTTAAAATTTCAGCATAAATTTATTTCTATACATGAAGATTTTATGTAGTTTTAACCTCCCCATTGTTATAATACAGGATAATAAACTAGATTACGATACAAATGCCCCCTTCTGCAGCCTTATCACAAGAAGTCAGTTGTAATTCTACAAAAAGTAGGTCAACAAAATGAAATACAAAAGTCGATCTGTAAGTCATCCTTAATGTACCAAACAAAAGTCCAAGAAAAGTCTAGACAGGTACAATTTTCAAGAAGTTTTCAGAGTTCAAGGGACGTAATTCTGTGAAAGGTTGGTCAACCTGAATAAAATGCAAACTCAATCAGTAAGTCATTGTTTTATAGAATGTAACAAACAAAAAAAACTTCAGATAAACAAGCATTACAAAATAAACTCCAGACAGATACAGTCTTCATGAAATATTTTAAGTTCATGGGTTATAATTGTGCAAAAAGTACATCAACAGTGCAATCTGAATCTGTTAATCATCATTTACACTAATGTATCAGATATCAGATAATATCAGCAGGCAGAACACAAAAAAGGTATGGATAGAACGATGGTAACACTATGCCCCAGACACTCTTTGAAGTAGCATAATAAAACAGAATAATCCTTTTGTGCAAGTATTAAAATGTTCACCTAGAGGGATTTCTCTCAAATTTGGATGACAAATTTTGCTGTTTGTGGATGCTTATCCTTCCAATACATTTATTGTTGACCTATGTAGTTTTCTTTACTTCACTTTCTCTCATTTGCAAATTGGATCTGTGTTCATTTGAAAAATTTGTCCATTTTTGATTATTTTGGTGTGTTTAGTTTCCAGATAAATACATCATCTTTGCTTAAAAGTCTGTATGTAGAATCACTGCAAAATGTTCATAAAGTTGTTTTTCCAGTCTTCAAATTGAAACTTTACAGTTGTGAGATGAGGATCTTTTTCAATTTGTTTGGTTGCTATTTGCTTTTTATCGATTAATTCTGTGACATGACATGTGTGTTGGAATGATAACATTGGTGTACTTGTATGAATACTCGAGTTAGCATATGTACAAAGAGAAACATAAGATTAACATATATTTCTTCTACCTATTAGTTGATAAGTACCAAATATATAATAATATAAGTAATGAGAAATATTACTTTAATTAAATTCTTTGTATGCAAATGAACTAGGTTACGAACAACTATATCAATGTGGTAGAACATATAACTCTATGGTACCACAGTACAAGAGGCTAGTAACAGAAGTGGTGATTTATTTTGAGTGACTTCTTACCTAAATGTGTACAGACTCCTAACATAACAGCCCACTCTGGCTTTTGTGTTCTATCCAAGTCGTGTTGGGGATCTCTCAAGGATGCTAAATCAACACCTGCTTCAGTTTCGATTTCTTCTTCTGTTCTATGCCTAATAAATACTGGTTTGCCTCGCCATTTTACTGTTAAATTCTCTCCCACAGGGACATCAGCGAGATCTACCTCAACCTTGGCTAATGCTAAAATATCAGCTGATACATCTATTACTCCCATTAAATCTTGTACAAATGATTTAGCGACATATGTACCTGCAAGTGCACCACCTGGAAAAAATTCAAAAATCAATACACTGTTAACTAATAATGCATACAATTATTAGTGTCGAGAAAAAGAAAGAAATAGTTGACCATTTATTTAAGATACATTGTAGTCAAATAAATACACAAATCTACTTTTGATGGAAAGGTGGTAGTCTCTTTTCAAAACAATTGAATTACACCTTGGTTTAATATTTTTAGTTGGAGTTCTTTACCCTTTTAGCACATTATTGCTATTTCGCAACAGCAAGTTTTTATTGTCAAAGGAAGCCAGAGTATTCAGAGAGAACCACCACCCTTAGATAGGAAAATTTTCAATCCTTGTCAATTATGATAGTTGAACACACCTGGCCACAGGTGAGATTTGAAACTCACAACCTCAGTGTTGACAGGCTAGTGATCATTAATAGTCATGATCTACATGTACCTAGACCACTGGGTCAATGAGGCCCCTACAACTTGGTTTTAAAGTGTTGCTGGATTGTTGTCTCATTGCAGTTTACTCAATATTACTTTCCTTCATCTATTCTAATGTCTTAGTTACAGAAATAAATGGAAATTTTTTTAATTATACCAATAATCTAAATTTCAAACTTTTCCAATCAAGTTGTACATCTCAAGTTGGTGTATCATCCAGCTGAACCTACTTTTGAGGAAATAACAGACATTGCTTTAGTTTGACTTATTTTTTGCAGTGCCTACAGATTTATAGCTAATCTTTGGTATGTTGTTGTATGCTGTGGATTCATTTATTTTTTAGGGTATCAATTTTTCGTGTTGAGAAATAATTGTATTTTCGTGGATATTTGATTTCGTGTTTTTGCCTAGCTTGCATAAAAGCCTATAGAAAATTTGTACTTTGTTAACATTTAAATTTGTGGTTCATTTCACCACAAAATCCACGAAAATAATTATCCCTTGATTAATAACGATTCCACAGTAATAGGTTACATATCAAGTTTTAGAATTGGTTTTAGTTGTCAATTTGTTTTTTTTTTTAATCATGTAACTTGTTGCTGATTGCAATTACTGAAAATACAAAGAAGGCAAATTATCACTTACATTAATGCTTTAAGAACCTTATAAGTATAATCAGTTTGAAATTTTGAATATTAATTACAGCCAGTAAAAAAACTTGGAAGTCAGAATTTCAATGAATAGCAAATCACCATGTGTTTGCCAGTTAAAACTCTGAGGCCACTAAAAGTTTAGTAATAATGTGTACCGGTATTCTCATTACAAAGAAACCAAAGATTTCTATTTATATCATCCAGAGTATGCATGAAATATCTGGATGGTAAGAAATCAATCAATCAATTAATCAATCTATCTATTTATAATTCCCACATCAACTTAAAAGTAACATTTGCATGACAGTTTAAAAGGCAAATAAGAATATGTGCCCATAGGACAAGATATCCTTCTTCTCACTAACACACTATCACAATTCCATGATCAATTAAACCATAAATCTGTATCACAATCCTAATTTGGGATACATTTTAGGAAGTTCATATCATAATGAACGCTCATTGGCAATCATACCACATCTTCTTATTTTTATGTTTACTAAGTTTCAAGTAGATGTGGTCACTACAACTTAAATCAAAACTTTAACCTAATAAAGAAAGAAGGAAAAAATAATGCCCCCTTCTTTCATAGGCAGGGTATACAAATTTGATCTATGAAATAGTATAAATTGATGTACACATGTATTTTACTTGACATTGTTTCTTCACAAATCCAAAATTAAAGAACAAGAACTAGTGTAAATATAAGATGTATTATATGGGGAAAACACCCAGAGTAAAAAAGTGATTTATAGACGTATTTATACTTTTGGGTATTTAGCGTTTAAATACAGCGATAATTAACGATATCATACGTGACAGGGGGCTACATCAAATTGACTCTGATATTTAGCAACACAATAATTAATCAACCGATTATACACATCTCTCTCTTGTGGTGTATGCTGGAAATTATTTTAAAAATTTTACGATATATTAATAATCGTTTATTTTATATATTCAGAATAAATAGTTTGACCGTTTATACAGAAAATAACATAAATTTAAAATAAAAAAATGTGGTATGATTGCAAACGAGACAACTATCCACCAGCGCCAAATGACAGATGAAAGCAATCATATGTCAGCATACAGCCCTCGACAATGAGAGAATCTATACTGAATAGTAAGCTCTAAAAGGTCACGACACAAAACAATTCATACCAGAAAATAAGTCATCCTGTTGCTGTAAAGAGTTCATAACAGTTGTGTTTATGAGTTTTAAAAGTATAAATCTTGTAATTGCTTTCTTTTGCTTACTGCGCTATGTACATAGCCTGTATGTCAGTTTGATTTTTCATGAAAAAAGAAACTGGCACTACTAAATAATTGAAATTTCCACTACTGGTAGTATGGAAGTATAAATGAAAATTGATAGAATTTTTCCTTATATCCTTTGCCAAAGATGTAGTATATATTGTGATATGTTAAAAATATGAAAAACACAATGATAGTTCACCGAGTTTGTTTCAAGCTACAGGCTGTGAAAACATGAAACATTTTGTATAGATTATACTGAGAAAATCTTTAAGGTATCATTATATGAATATCTAAAGATAAAATGAATGATAGAATTTCAAAATAAAATGTGAGAAGATAGCTCTTATAAAATGCTTTCAGAATAACAACAGAAAAAAATGAGTCACTATGCATTTTATCCTGTTTAGCATACATGGCAATCCCCATACAACATAAAATAGAACACTTTCCTGTTAACTGTAATAGATATTATGTAGTAGACAGGGTCCTGGCTCCATGTTGAAGACCGTACTTTGACCTATAATTGTTAACTTTTTATACATTGTGACTTGGATTGAGAGTTGTCTCATTGGCACTCATACCACATCTTCTTATTTGTATGTACATTTGTTTCAAATATTTCTGCATCAGTGATGTTTTAAACGGTCATGATAATGAAGTGTGATAAAAGGCAGTTTTAAATAAAATGCTCCGCTGGGCGCAGCTTGATACGACCGCAGAGGTCGAACCCTGAACAGTTGGGGCAAGTATGGACACAACATTCAAGCTTGATACAGCACTGAATTTGGATTGTGATTAAATATTTGACACAGCATAGGTTTCTGACACAGAATGAATGTGGTCTAAGAACTTAAAATTTTTTAATTTACCTATTCAAACCATATCATTATTATTTGCTTTTATATATAAATCAGAAATAACCCATTTATAAAATGGAAAATTTTAAAGAAAAAAAAAATCCCTCCCCTAAATTTTTTGAACCCCCTTATGATTCATCACCCCCAAACTCAATCCCAGCCTTCCCTTTGTGGTATGGTACCTTGCAGTACAATTTCAGAGAGATCCATACACTTGAACACAAGTTATTGTCTGGAAACTAGAAAAATGCTTGTTTTTAGGCCCCTTTTTGGCCCCAAATTCCTAAACGTTTAGGGCAATTACCCCCAAACTCAATTCCAGTTTTTCCTTTATGACATGGAACCTTGTAGTACAATTTCAGAAATATCCAAACACTAACACACAAGTTATTGTCATGAAACTAGAAAAATGCTTGTTTTTTGCCCCTTTTTTTGCCCCTAAATAGTAATTCCTAAAATTTTGAGACAATTACCCCTAAATCAATCCCAGCATTCCCTGTGTGATAGGGAACCGTGTGGTACAATTTCAGAGAGATCCATACACTTGAACACAAGTTATTGTCTGGAAACTAGAAAAATACTTATTTTTTACCCCTTTTTGGCCCCTTATTCCTCAATGTTTTGAGCAATTACCCCCAAACTCAATTCCAGATTTCCCTTTGTGATATGGAACCTTGTAGTACAATTTCAGAAAGATCCATACACTTACACACAAGTTATTGTCATGAAACTAGAAAAATGCTTGTTTTTTGCCCCTTTTTTGGTCCCTAATTCCTAATATTTTGAGGCAATTACCCCCAAAATCAATCCCAGCATTCCTTTTGTGATATGGAACCTTTTGGTACAATGTCAGAGAGATCCATACACTAACACACAAGTTATGTCTGGAAGTTACAAAAATGCTTATTTTTGGCCCCTTTTTGGCCCCTAATTCCTTAACTGTTGGTACCATAACCCCCAAAATCAATCCCAACCTTCCTAATGTGGTATTGAACCTTATGGTAAAGTTTCATAGAGATCCATTCACTTAAACTAAAGTTAGAGTGCGAAAACCAATGTGTCTTCCGACGACGCCAACGTCATACCAATAATTTTGCGGTCGTGGTCGTATAAAAACGTATCAGAAATATCGATTTATCTTCAATTTTCAATCATCACACTATAATACAATGCATTCAATTGCATTTGTTTTTTGGTTCCGTGTTGAAGACCGTAATTTGACCTATAATGGTTTACTTTTACAAATTGTGACTTGGATGGAGAGTTGTCTCATTGGCACTCAAACATTTTTGTACCACATCTTCTTATATCTATTCAATGCCATTTTAATTTCTAAGCTATGTTCACAATCGACCTTGTCTATGCAGAGATCAGTGCGAGCGGCCAGAGTAATGTTCTACATATTTTCAACTTTATCAGTTTCCATGCCATTAAAAGTAATTAAATATCTTGTATTTAACACGCTTTGACATAAAATAAGATCAAACTTCCGAATGACCCTCCACTAAATTATTAAAATATTCCCAGTGGCATTAACCGTACTGGCCATGATATCTCAGTGTAGATTAGGTACCAGGGTTAAGATTTTAAACATCTGTATTAGGGGGATGGCCATTTGATTTTGAGGGGGGCGGGGTGATTTTAGAAAACTAATATTCTAGAAGGAGTTAATTAATAATAATTATGACCAAGGCAGGATGGAAAAGAATAATCTGCAACACAAAATGAAGGAAATAAATTGTGTACAAAAGTTGAATAAACTAATCAAATGGTTGCCCTTTTGCAGTAACTGTATGTCTTTTGTGTTGGGATGCCAAAACGTTAATGTTATTTACAAATGTGCCAAAACCTGCAAATCTATTTTAGACAGAAGGAGAGGTTTTTTATATCGATAATGTTTAGACTATAAAGTTTTCGTAATTTGTTTTAGAAATTTTAATAAGTACATAATTTTATAAAGTCCTTTATTGTTTGATGAAATTTTACTTTTTGTCTCTCATAATTCTTTTAAGAATGGCATTAATATCTATTTATGTTTTTATGATATATGTAAATATTGTATTGTGTATATTAATGGTGAGACGTTAATAAACTATCTATCTTTCTATCTATAGAAAAGGGTACATTTTTATCAATTGTCACCTGGTGAGACTGTACAAGGTAAAACAAGGATTCCACATGGCTAAGGTGTTAATTAATTTATGACCTAATGCTATGTATATGAAGTGAGCCCCGCTTATTTATCTAATTTATTCTTCCCGTTAAGTGATTGACCTCAGCGTGAATTCGTGACAATTAAAGGTACAATTAAAGCCAGGCGGCATATCAGATCGTATATTACTGCAACCAACAACACAGCAGTAGTCCGTTTTAAATCTTTTATTGTGTCATTGTTAATAAAGTTGTCTCGCCAATATAATTTTTTATATTTTGATTCAAATGATGCTCATGTTGCTTGGACATGTAAACGCAAACACTTAATCAGATGAATGTTTTTTCCAAATCTGCATGGTCACTGCTTATCAACTGTTAGCCCCCAGTTGATGAACTCTCGGTAATTATCGCGTGATTTCATAGTTTGGCTAATTAGATTAGACATGCGCAGTTAAATGTGAAACAGGTGTATTGTGATGCAATATTTTACAGAAAATTGTGACTTTAAAGGGGCACTAGCTACGAGATATATAAAAAATATACAATACGATTTTTTTTGTTCAATCATTTATAAAGTGAAATAGTGAAATAATATATCGCTTTTAGCAGCCAGTATGGTTCAATTTTGTCAAAATAAGCTAAGAAATTTTGAGGATGAATTATTCACTTGCAAGTGAATAATTCGACCTCATTGAATCCGTATTCATGTGAACTTCATTTTAACCCCTTGGCTAGAGATGGATACCGCATGCATTGTGCGTGTTCAATTATTTAAAGGAAAAGAATGTCAATATTGAAAGTGAAACAAAGGTAAATCATCACAAAAAATCATTCTTATACAGGTCAAAACGCTGATTAACATATATTTTTAATCTATAATATGAAATTAAACAGACCTAGAAAAATCCAAAAGCACGAGTCTGCTATCTATTTATATCTTTATTTATGTTTAAATTGCTTATATGGCAATCGGAGGTCTTCGGGGTCAACTCAACAGTTAATTAGATGGTGTCTAGACTAAAATACAACGAATCGAAGCTACATATTATCGAGCCAATGCCCGTAATATTGTTAATTTTAGACTTTTTATAGTTTGGATTAATGTTTTACAATGTAATAAATCAAATATGAGAATTTGAGTCAAATCGGTGAACATGAATTTGACAGCTAGTGCCCCTTTAAAAAATGGCAAACATATTTGAACACACATGTAAATAGTTCAATATGAACCTGAGCTAAAGGTTGTGTTACTTCACAGTACTCACCTCCAACCATCAAATAGGAAAAGAGTTTCCTTTGTGGTTCTGTTTGTACTTGAGATATGTTTACATCTTTAGAAGGTGATCTTTTATATGACGAGTAGTCTGGAAAATTTATATCTGTATGGGAATATCTTACTTGTTGGGGTCCTGAAAAAATAAAGTACAATCATTTAGTCACACTTTAGAATCCAACATTCTTCCTCTCTTTTGAGCTGTACTTCCAATCCCACAAATAAAATTATATCATTTCACTGCACTTGAAAGCAACTAAAATATATTTATTGACAAATTCACTGCATTGTTTCTTGTATAAAAACTACATTTTGTGTACTCAGCCAGAATATGAACAATTAGTCAATCATGAATATTTTTTGCCAAACATTTAGAAGCCTTTCATATCTATACAGTAGTCAGTATCATAGTTTGGGTTTTCTTCACTGTTGAAGGTTGTATGGTGACCTTAAATCCAAGTCATTTGAACTCTGTTTGGATAGTTGTCTCTGTGATGATCATACCACATCTCCCTATTTTACATTTAACAGTGCTTAAACAAAAATGTTTGGACTTAAAAACAGTGCTTAATGAAAAAAATGTCCATAAAATGTGTTGTTGTAGGCATGAAAATTAAGGATAATAAGTAGGCAGGAAACACTTAAGTTTGTTTTAATCTAATATGAGGCAGGTGTTACCTGTGAAAGAGGACCAAGTCTGTTAGCTAACCATGTAAAAACAGTTTTTTATCACTTAATATTTTTCAAAATTAAATTAATAAAATCATTTCGATTCATATTACTAAGGAAATTATTTTTTTTACTTTGTGCAATGACATTTTAAATCATATACAGAAACCAGAAAAATAAAGTGGAAAAACCATATGTCACTGTCTTCATAATTGAGTCCTGAACACTAAAATAACCAGGTTTAAAGAATTTCTTGCATAATTTTGGCATGTTGAAAAGTAAGCTGCGAATTCGTTGTTATTATGCATTTTATTTGTAACGTCATTATCTATGTAAACAAAGAAACTTGGTCTACACTGTTTGTTTATAATTATTCATTCTACATGAAATCGGAGAAGATAGAAATGTCAGATTTATCTCGGAAACTCATTTTGAATTTGATTCTCATCTTATAAAATTGAATGTTAAATCAGCATCAAAGACTTGTTTTTATGAGAAAAAAAAACGTTAATATTCAACCTCTTTAACAGGAAACACCTGCCTCGTATTTACAGATTGGTAATCAGATATACAAAATTGTGGCATATGCTCCTTTTGATGTAATCAAATAGAAAATTGGTGGAAGAAAAGAAAACCTGGAATGGATTTCAGCGCAAACGCTTAAATCAGAAAATTTAAATTGAGAGACTTTGGGTTCATTAGTAAAGAATTTTCTTTATATTGATTTTCCCTCTGGTACAAGCCAAATCAGCACCTTGTCAAATCGGCACTTAGTCAAATCCGAACCTATTTAAAATCATTTCGGCATTTGATAATTCAATTGGCACCTTATATTATTTTTACTGTTTTCTTTTCTTTTATTTGAGAATAGTTTTTTTTTTTTTTTTTATATAAATATGTTAATGCAAAACTTACAATTTCAGAGGTTCATTTCGTACATTGTTTAAAACTCAGCACATGTTATTAAAGGGGCATTAGCTACGACATATAAAAAAAATTAAATTATGATTTTTTTTTTTGTTCAATCATCAATGAAAGTGATATAGTGAAATACTAATTCACTTTTAGCAGCCAATTTGGTTCATTTTTGTCAAAATAAGCTAAGAAATATCGCTGATGAATTATTCACTTGCAATCCGTATTCACAATGATTCATGTGACCTTCAATTTAACCCCTTAGATGGAGATGGGTTACGCAAGTATTCAGTTATTAAAAGGAACAGAATGTCAACACTGAAAATGAAACAAGGATGAATCATTTGGTTGACTGATTCGATCCACAAAAAAATCTTTCTTACACATGTAAAAATGATGATAAACATACATTTTAACCTACAATATGAAATCAAAGACCTAGAAAAATACAATTGCATGTGGACGCTATCTGTTCATATTTATATTTATGTTTATATCAGGTTATATTATTGTTAATTATATGACTTCTAGACAAAAAACACACGAAACGTTGATACATATTATCGAGTCCATGCATTGTTAATTGTTTATTTTAGACTTTTTGTAATTTGGATATACGTTTTAGTATGTTATAAATCAAATATGAGAATTTGAGTCAAATCGGTGAGGATGAATTTGATAGCTAATGCCCCTTTAAGCAGTAAGAATGCACAATAAACAATAATCAGTTGGCTTTCTGTTTAAAGTTTTATCAATATTCTATTAATATTGTTTTGATTTGTTATCATTTTAAAAACTTATGAACTTACAGACAATAACCTGTTTGTTGTTTTAAGGGCTGAATTATTTTGGTTAGGGGTCTCTATATATAATTCCGGGGGCCAGTAATAAACTGTATCATCGATGATTGCAAGTTTGTTATGCTTGCAAGTTCGGGACATTTGGGGATTTCCAATTTTTTTTCGTGACGTCATGCAAAAGTATTTATCATCTGCAAGGTGCTACTTCAAAAATACTTAACCGGATATTTTTCATTGCATTTTCACTAATATCAGCTTGAAAAAGGGAATTTGAGTATGTTCTTGCATATTACTTGTGTAAACGTCTATTTCCACTATTACTGTTTTATTCCTCTCCTAGAATTTCTTTGAATTCTTGGGAAAATCCTTTCAGCAATGTTATTGACATCTCAACAATGAGTCATCATCTATTTTTAGGTTATGTGGCATTCTTTTTCCCTTTTTTGAAGGGCAAGAGTATTATTTTTTGAAGTCTGTATATGAGTGTATTTTTTATGATCAGAAAATGATTTGATATATTTTGATAAAACAAAACCTGCTGAATATTGGCTCGTAAAAGTAATTTATGAATCCAATGCCATTGAATGCAAATTGAATGAAAAAATACTTTGATGCATTAATGACATCGTTATAGTTATCTTAAAGTGTTTAAAGTGTTTAATGCTGGATTTTGCAATTGACCATTGAAAGTCACGTGTAAAAATTGGAATAATTTTTGAATAGAGAATAAAAAAGTTAGTATATCCCATTTCTCTTTTTTTTCGAGATACTCATTTGTTATTTGATCTCAAATTTATTCCGTAATATTCATATACATAATACAATAGGCCTGACCTATATAGTTGCACATGTGCAAAAACCACCGACCAAGACAAATGTCACGAACTTACAAGCATGTCTACTTATTTTACGGAATCGGGTCACAATACGAAACATAGACAGATTGACCATGTTTCTGAAGCTATTCATCAATTAAGTGTATCAGACAGTTTGCAAATAAGTAAAGAATATTTCCATTCATAGTGGATAATATTTGCTCCCAGGTTGTGATTAATTTCTTCTGTTTCGAGTTAGGGTAAATTATGAACTTCCAATCATTGAGGACAAACCTTGCATAATCAGCGTGTAGATGAAATGTTTTGGGAGTGCATCAATTTCTATAACTAAACAATTAATTGGATATAATGAGACACAAATATCAGTTTGTTTTGTGTAACGATCAAATTACATACTACACCAGTTATTTGAAATGCTGACTGCTGATTTCGGTGCCAACTTATGTAACGAATATGTAGATTTCTTATCGTGCTGGGACGGTTTTAATGACACGACTTCTGGTGCTAGTGAAGCTGAAGGTAGTATCGGTCTGGTAATTTTCCCTATCAGTTGTGAAACTGCTGGAAGAGCACCGGACTTAGGTAGGGAATACATATCCCGAAATTTGTCCAAAATTCAAGGTGACCGGAAGAGAATATTATGTCGGTAGTTGCTCTAGTACCTGTCTGAAAAATACCAATTAATAATCTACTCTGAAGTCTTAAATTGAAAATTTGAATTTGCATTAAGGTCTAAGTATAAATTTATCAAGATAATATTTGAACATGGTAAATAAAATTCAAATGTATTTTACGACATAAGCATTTGGGTAGAGTCATTTTGAAAATTGGTTTGACTGAGGATTAAATAAAAAAAATAGTCACGGAACACCCTTTTCCGGGGGTGGACAACAACCACATACATGTATATACAAAACCCAACAGCACTAATAAAACACACATAAAAGTCATTATTCCTACATGTATAATATGAAATAGGTGCAACCTACCGGACCACAGAGACATATATATATTATATATAGACATATTATAATATTATTAAAATATACTTTTTCACTTGTTTGGTCTTTTGGAAAATGTTGTTTGTGCTGTATTTAGATCCCTCTACCAAGAAATTTGTATTGCGTATAAAAATATCGGTTTTTATCCAACACAATCATAGGTTTGAACGTTGTTTTCAATTCAGACTTGTTGACATATTATTATATAATATATAGTATTTCAAATAAGTTTAAGGGCATACCAATTACAAACAAGAGAAGAAGAAAAGACAAACATACCGTTAGGTGTTCCAATTTGGTAAACCTCTGATGAAACGGTATTATTTTTACAAAAAAAAAATGATTTCGGTTCTTATTACTAAAAATATCAATTACTTTTACTTTGTGCAATGACATTAAGTGAAAAAAAAGTAAAATATAAAATATACCGAACTCCAAGGCCTGAAAATTCAAAAACGGACGTGGCAGTATGTTTTAATTACAAGTATGTTCAAATTTTATATGCTTTGTTTGTTTGGTCAGTTCTAATCACGGGCATCCCGGATGATTATGCAATATTTTAGTATAAGAAATAAACAAAAAAACATTGAAAATTTGAACATGCAAATTAATTGTTTAAATCAAAGCAAAGATGGTGGCGAACTTGACTTCTGTTGTATTTATGACTGTTCGGTAAGAATACCTCACTGTTGTGTACGTAAATACGTTTATAGAAAAGGCAAATTCCATGTTTTGCAATGTGAGCCTCTCTCCCTAGCTCTAAACAAAATGAACCAAATTGAACCAAACACAGACTCCGGGTAAGACTAATTATGTGTTACACATAACCGTTGAAACAATCAATATTTGTGATAGACATAACATAAATTCTAATACAAAATGCAAGCACAGCCGACCTTCTGTACAAAAATCAAACATATGTGTAATAGAATTGAGAATAGCAACGAGGAATGTGTCAAAGAGACAACTCGACAAAAGAACAGAAAACAGTCCAAGGCTACCAATGGGTCTTCGACGCAGTTAGAAAATCCAGCACCCGGTGGCGGGCTTCATCTGGCCCACAACAATAATGTATACTATTTCAGCGAAATTGACGCCACACTTAACTCCGAAACATGCAAATGAACCAAAATTTTAAAAACAAACAAGACTACTTAACTGTTTGGTAATTTGGTTTTCATGGTCTAACTTTTGTCTTAAATCTGTTAGTATTCATACTTTGATGAGTTGAGCCTTTTTTCAATTAATGTTTTATAGTGTGTCCTTTTATGTCGTATTGTTACACCACTGTCTCAGGTTAGGGTGGAGGTTGGCGCCAGATAAAACGTTCAAACCCGCTGCATTTGTTTGCACTTGTCCTAAGTCAGGAACCTGATGTTCAGTGGTTGTCGTTTGTTGATGTGGTTCATAATTGTTTCTCGTTTCTCGTTTTTTTTTATAGATTAGACCGCTGGTTTTCTTGTTTGAATGGTTTTACACTTGTCAATTTGGAGGCCCTTTATAGCTTGCTATTCGGTGTGAGCCAAGGCTCCGTGTTGAAGACCGTACTTTGACCTATAATGGTTTAAATTTACAAATTGTGACTTGGATTGAGAGTTGTCTTATTGGCACTCATACCACATCTTCTTATATCTAAGACAAACTAAATAAAAGCTACTGAGAAGTTCCTGACTTTGGACAGGCGCATAAATGCAGTGGGTTAAACATGTTTTATGATATCTTAACCCTCCCCTTTACTTCTAGCTAATGCGGAATAAACAAACACACAGCAATACGCACAGTAAAACTCGGTTTAAAGGAAGTAAGTGTCCGATGACGTTAGAATAGTTAAAATTTGTTTCTTAGGTATAGATAATGTTCATCTCCCGTCGAAATGCAAACATCTCCGGTGGTTTTCATGTTTAGTTTTAAATTTCATGTGTAGTTTTCAATTCTCTTATGTTATTTCTAAATTCCTTCTTCATGTTCTAATTTCTGAATTGCTAATATCAAGGTATTGTACATTTAAGTATACAATTTATTGTTGATAGTTAAAATTTTACACAAACTACTGGCATGTAAACTATTCTAGCATTCCATCATATACAAGTTTAATAATAACTTATTTGTTTGTTGCTTGGTTGTCCAAATTGTGCTTCATAATATAAAAAAGAAGATGTGGTATGATTGCCAATGAGACAAATCTCCACAAGAGACCAAATGACACAGAAATTAACAGCTATAGGTCACCGTACGGCCTTCAACAATGAGCAAAGCCCATACCGCAAAGTCAGCTATAAAAGACCCCGAAATTACAAATGTAAAACAATTTAAACAAGAAAACAAATGGCCTAATTAATGTACAAAAAAATCAACGAAAAACAAGTAAGTAACACAGCAACAAACGACAACCAATGAATTACAGGCTTCTGACTTGGGACAGGCACATACATACAGAATGTGGCGGAGTTAGACATGTTAGCGGGATCCCAACCCTCCCCCTAACCTGGGACAGTGGTGTAACAGTACAACATAAGAACGAACTATAAAAATCAGTTGAAAAAGGCTGAACGCATCAGATGGATACAAATAGAAATACATATAACAAAAATACAGAGTGTACGTGAACGGGTACTTGTACATCCCAACAATAAAAAGACATTAAGTACAGATCTGAGAGTACTCGCAGTTACTGACAGCTAGTTCAAAGCCAATAACAACTAATAAAAAAAATCATGCATCTAAGACTGAATTATCAATCAGTACACATCCAACATCCAATGGATTTAGTGTAAAGACGTCATAAACAGTCTGAGAAAAAACATGACCTTGTGCAATGCATGCCAAGATACAGGAGTCGACAGATTGTAGATCCATGAAAGTGCATATTATGTATATAACAATAATATTTAGTTTGCTTTTTATTTACTGATAACAAAATCAATATTAATACCAATAAAAACAATATTCAAAGGTCCAATGACAGTGTTGAATTGGTAACCTTTTAGAATAAGTTTATTTAAAGGATCGATTAGTTTACCAGGATCATTTCTAAATTTCCAGGCACGGTAAACAACATCTCCGAAAAAATTAGGATGTGCTATCCCGTTTGAAATAAGTTTTCTATACATGTACAACCGAACTTCAAAACCAAATCTTTATATTTATGGAAGAATTTAGTAAAAGTTTTAAGTAATTTGTGGTAACGAAATCCCTGACTTAATAATTTACCAGTAATACATAGATTACGTTCGTTAAAATCTAAAACGTTACAACAGACACGGGCATAGCGAACGAGTTGTGAAATTTAAACACCGTAAGATGGTGCCAAAGGAACATCGCCATCCAAAAAAGGAAAATTAACAATAGGGTACGAAAAATCGTCCCTTTTGTCGTAAATTTTAGTGTGGAGTTTCCCGTGTAAAACTGAAACATCTAAATCTAGGAAAGGACAGTTATTAGCGTCTACATTTGATTTATTTAAAGTAAGTTCCTTAGGGTAAATTTCGGCAGTATATTTAGAAAATTCTTGATTATTTAACGAAAAAATATCATCACGATAACGGTAAGTGTTGTTGAATTTATCAATTAATTGCAATTAAGACGGGTCTTTACTGAGTTTGGTCATAAACTGTGATTCATAACAGTACAAAAACAAGTCTGCTATTAAAGGGGCGCAATTAGTGCCCATAGGAATACCTACAATCTGTCGATAAACTTTGTTGCCGAAACGAACATAAATATTAGCAAGGAGAAAATTAACAGCTTCAATCATCTCATCACACCTCCAGTAAGTATATCTAGCATATTTCCCTTTCTCATTAGAGAAGAAGGCTTTAAATGAGTTGCAGCAAATATATTTGCATTCAGATTTACCAAACGACCATTTAATTAAATAGGAAAACTTTTGTTTGGTAAGATTGTGTGGAAGTGTAGTGTAAAGAGTTGAAAAGTAAAAACTGTCAACAGAACCAAAAGAACCATCAAAAGCACGTAATTTATCTAAAACATCCAAAGAATTTTTTACACTCCAAAAATAGTTAATTCCACTATTTTCATATATTTTATTACAAAAGTTTATGATAAGTTCTTTGATAGTAGTTAAGGAACTAGTTAAAAGCACTGGAAGATTAGTTGTAGAACACTTACTAGAGGCCGAGATGAAATGATATTTTACTGTTTTTTTTTTGTGTAGTTTAGGTAACCAATACATAGTAGGGACCTACAAATGTTCAGAAGAGGCCTTAAGCTGTGATGTAGTTATGATATGTTTGTTTACTATATGACTCTCTGTGAAGCGCACGCACTTGAATGTAGATGAATTTAAAATTTCATTCTTAAGAACGTTCGTGTAGTATTTACGGCATACCACAACCACATTGTTGGGTGCTTTGTCGGCCGGTACAAACACAAACCGCTTTGAAAGTTCTTGAAGTTTATTTCTTATTCTGGAAATAGGCGTATTGTGTACTCTTTTTTTTATTTCTGAATTATTTTCAAAATGTGATATTCGAATATCCACAACATTCATACATTTATCAGGGGCGGATCCAGGATTTTGGAAAGGGGGGGCGAAGTATGTAAAGATCGCCGAGCGGATCGAGGCGAGAAATTTTTTGGACCTTTCTTTGACTAAAAAACATAAAATAAGTGTAAAATGCACTTTTTTAACGGTTCCTGACGTGGGGCATGTATATTTTATAGTTAAAGTGTAAGGGTTGGACATTTTTGATGCCGTATTCTCCCCATTAATTGTCTATTATAAAATGATTGGATGGATCCAAAGCTATGTACTAATATATTTGATGTGGGACTTGTCAGTAAAAAATTGACATGGAAAATTCTCGTTTGTTGTATGTTTAGTTAGCATAACCTAACGGATTTCTTGTTGTAAACAAGATATACGCCGGGCTATTCAATGAAATTTACAATTCGACCGACACGAGTTAAGAAAGACAAACAAGCAATTTTTATCCAAACGTTTGGTTGAAATGTTTCACCCAACAAGGGAAGTGAGGGGTTCCAAATCAACCAAAGGCTACGAATGAGTCTGAAATGACAACGAATTTATGAATTACGGTCGACAAATGGAGACATAAAGGCCACACCCCGCAGTCAGGTTGCAGTCGGGCCTTGAAAAAAGTATTCATTTTATCAGTTCGACGAAACAGACATTCCGGTCAGATATGGGATTTACATGCAAACCCCCGGCCCCAAATAAATAACGCCCGTTTTTTTTATTCATCATGTTCATTTAATGCTAAATAATTCTGTTGGAAATTTTTGTTTCTAATAGCAAAATAGTGGACAAGATCATTGTTTTCAATCCAGATACGGCCAGAATTTTTGTTTAAGGCAAAATCAGGGTAAGAATTTTTTCTCTCAAATACTTAGACTGCCCCCTCAAATCAAATGGTCCGTACCTTAGACTTTAAATCTATCTAGAGCTTATTGACTGGGGATCATTATTCAGCTATGTTATTAATAGGCTGGGGCGTGTGGGGTTAAACATGTTTTCGTAGGTAAATAATATTGCTGTGGAACTTTTTTTTCATGAGAGTGTAATAGAGTATTACTTTCTGTTTGGGGGAGTTGTGAAATAGAAGTCAATAAATACGTTCTTGCTCAATCCTTTGTCGCTTTGAAGATGTCATGCTTGTCATCCTCAGCCTAAGCAATGTGTTACTGTAATTTGAATTTCAAAATGACTGAGTGACGTTTTTTCGACGCACTGGTCAACTCCACCGTAGCGAATCACATGATTTTGACATAATCAATAATATAGTACAGTAAATACTAGCGAAACATATCTTTATAAGTAAAGAATTGTCGCATAAAAAATAAATACGCGGGAAATGGCAAAGTTCACGAAGTCTAGTCTGATTAATCATTTTACAAAAAAAAAAAAAAAAAGTGCAAGCAAAAGGGGGGGGGGCGTACGCCCTCTACGCCCCCCTCTGGATCCGCCACTGTTTATTTAAATAAGAATCAAGAGATTTTTTATCAGATTTTTCCCGTTTACACCAATTTTTACAAAATGAGGAAAGAGCGTCTTTTGTGACCTGACGACACTGTTTCCAATCTATTTTAGATGGAGGACGATATTTTGGTCCTTTTTTCAAAAAGTTTTTAACCTCTCTGTCTTGGACGATATTGAAGTCCCCTGTAATAATATGGCCATAGGGATCATATCTAAACTTCTACGATTCACAGTTTCAAGTTAAAGGAGTATTATTTTCTACATTGACGTCTGATGTTACTGATGTGTAATTAAAAATTAACTTCTGCTGTTTTTTTTTTATGTGTACGAAATAATAGGTGGTTAATTCTGTATTATCAAAATAGGGAGGTTTACAGTTTTGAATGGTAGAGTCATTAAATATACTCGATAAGTTGATAAAATCAATACCTCTGTTAATATATTTAATTTTCAGAAAGTGCCGTTTATGATCTTCAGGTTTATCGATACGCGGGAACATCCTATGGTGGCAAAAAGCTGTAGTTATACGCGAATATTCATACAGTGGACTGAAGAAGGATTTTGTGTCACACTGCTTGAAAATATCATGTAATTTACTAATTGGTATTTGACCCAGTTTACATAATAATTGATGCCTACCATTGTTTTTGAATATAGATATGAGATTATCAAGTGTATAACTTATACGATGTTTAATTCGTTGATTTCGATTGATACGTTTGCCATGAGACCTATTATTACGTTGTGCTTTATCAACAATATATCATGATATCAATAGAAGAAGTTTTAGATATGTTCCCTTGTCCAAGTATATTACTATTATTAGACGGTTCGATAATTTTACGTGAATCTTCAAATTGTTCATGTGATTGCCCTTTGTGTTTCTTGATCGTTTCGAGTGGTTGGAATCTGATGAATTTAATATTGTGGTTGTGTTTACATAAATGTTGGTGAATAATGCTTTTGAAATTTTTAGGTTTTCGGAAGCGGTATAAGTTCACCAAAAGTGTTCCGGGTTGTCTTGAAACTGATAAGATGCATCAGCTAAATTAATGTGGTCCGAAAACTGGTTTCACCATCCTTTCATATTGGCCCGAGTATTTCTTATTAAAAATTGGTCCGAATGATCTTGATCCGACTTGTAATTGGTCCGAATTGTCCTATAATCCGTCCGAAAAGTCCGCGGCTGAATCGTTATTTGCCAAGTACCTGGCCCATTTGCAAAGGACGACGGGAAATCGGGAAATTTAAACATGGAGGTTTGTATTTCAAATTTTCAAATAGCTGATACTTGAAGTTTATATCTTTGACTGTGTTTTACTATTGCAGAACCATAAGCATGTTCATCATGATAAATACCAATTAAAGAGACTAAAGATTATGTTGCATATGATATATCCAAAGTAATTGGATCACTTTCACTTCGGCGTCCCCACGCACCTGACAAGGTTGTAAACAAATCTGACAAATTATTTCTTCGCTAATTTTCTTCAGAAATTATGGCTTCCTGATATTTATTTTAAAACAGCTAAACCAGCTATAACAACGCTTAAGTGATGGGCGTGTGGGGCATTGCCGCAAGTGTATCATTCAATTGTTCAAGATAGTCCAAATAATAACATGACGTCTTGAACAGGTTGTGGACAATCAACCAAATTTGTCATAAATTATAAGCCATTTGGGGTATTATACCCAAAAGGAGATATACATTTTCAGTTCAAAATATCTTATATTTTAATTTTGTGAAAATATTGAAAAGTGCTTTTATTGAGGTCAATTGTAGCAACTTTAGGTTTATGGTCAGATCATATGTTTTCTTACCTCATATGAATTCGTACTATGCATGCTTTTTCAATGGAAATTGTGACGTCACAATGCATTCTTAATATAGCACGAAAACCCATGAGACAAGGATATAGCTACTTTTTCAGAAGAAGATTGATCCCGGGTATACAACAATTTTGCAAGAACTCCCCAAAACTCAATATGAAATAGAGAACCGATAGATATTAACTGGAAACTCTATTTTATATGGTGTAATACTGTTTTTTTTTTTATAACTATAAAGTTCTACAGATTTGAGATATTTGCAATTTTTACTTTAAAAAAAGTACAAATTAACTTCAGGAATTCAACTTTTTTGTATGTCTTGTATGTAAATTCCGGGTGTAACAATATGGCAGACCTACAGTAGCATACCAAAAGTATTATATTAAAGTGAGCTGAGATATATATTCATATTATACAGGGTTTGACACTAACTAAATGTATGTACTAGCCTGAAGGGCTAGTGAAATTATTATTCTACTAGTCCTCTTGTCAATTCACTAGCCCTCCAAGTGCCAAAGGCACTTGGACGGTCGTGCCACCAGCACGACCCTATCTAGGAGGGTCTGGGGGCATGCCCCCCAGAAAATTTTGATACGAATGAAGCTAAATCCTGTGTTCTGGAGCATTTCCAGAGGGTTTTGAACATGTTTTGTTTCATGAAATTTCACTGGTTTGCTAATAAAAAATACCAAAAAAAAAAAAAATATTTTTATATTTTAATCGTCCTTATTAAGAATGTATTCGACTTATTTTGAAGACCCCTCTAGATCATTACTTCATCATCATCCTCATTTTACTTATCATTATTACTAGTGTCTTTAATGAAAATGGAAAAGTAATGGATTTAAAAATACACCCTTGCTTTTTTTTATCATAATTCTTCATGGACTCCTTCTTTTCCCTTGTTGTTTGTCAGTTTTGTTTTTTTTGCAGCACAAGATTTTATTCCTAAAAATCTGTATATTTTTACCAGAGACCAAGGATTTGTATGGTATACAAATCCTAGCAAAGACCTATAATTTTGTATACAATAATTCAGTGATATTGTTTGCCTCAAAATGCATTCAAAACACAGCTTTTTCCCATAGAGAAAATTTCCAATTACTGAAAAAATGGCTTAAAAATTCCTCCCAATAAGTTGTACATTTCCCCCCTAACAGTGATGGTATCGGTAGTAATCACTAATGTATGTAAATTTCGTATTCATGTTATTTTGATATTATGAAAGCACTTTTGAGATCAAGGTTTCTGATTAGAATCATCACGGCGTTTGTACCACACGTGGTTTTCAATGTATTAAGTAACATCATTGTTTCCGTTTCCTTCCCCTCCCCCAAAAGTACCTTTCATGTTAAAAATGTCTGACAATCAAAATATACATGAATAAACTGTACAATAAAGACAGCAAAGGTCAGCAAAAAATCTGGGATCTGTTGACAATTAAAATTTTGTGAAATTCCTAGTTTTAAACAAAATTTTGACTAGCCCGTCGGACTACTGTGATGAAAACTTTACTAGCCCTCCCTAATTTTTACTAGCCTCGGGCTAGCGGACTAGCGTTAGTGTCGAACCCTGTAATATACATATTTATGTCTTGTAAGTTGTATAGAACTTGTAAGATTTTTTTTTTTCCGAGTGACCGACCCCGCTTTTTCATGTAACAAATCTGTAAACTGGCAACAAATTAAAATACAATGGCCTTATTTCACAAAATTATTTCCAGTAGTTTGTGGAACATCATACTCATTTGTTTGTGGAACATAATACTCATTTTAATCCTATCTTGGGCAATACAAACTGAACTCCATAAAATTTGCAGACCCAGATTTCCTAATATAAACCGAACTGGCTGGAAATTTGTGTCCACCTTGATAACTCTTCCTGTTTGTACCAGCAGAAGGTGTTAGTTCACTTGACTTATTAGTCCCCTACCGATGCAGTCGAGGAGGACTTTAGGATTGCACTCCGTCAGTCCAGGAAATCAGTTTTCCACAATTTCTTTCTTCTTGCTTGAAGATATTATAGTTTTATCATGACAAATTAAGATCAACTTCGAATTTTGTTCTGGTCTTATGATTTTGTCCAGAGTTATGGTCCTTGGACTTTAAAAATTCACTCAAATAATTATCTGCACTTTTAAAAGTTTTTTTCATCATGCTTGAAGATATTGACTTAATATTTGTTAAATAGTTTACACCATGACAAGGTATAATTCCAGTTAGCATTTTGTTTCAGTTCAATGAATTTTTAACTGGTAGTGACTATGTCTTGCCATGCAATACTCTCAGAATGATTTCATTTTAATTAAAGTAATTGTTAAAGATCTTTTGAAAATAGCAGGTTTCTAGAGATCAAGGAATTATTTGAATTCTGGAAAATTACTTGGAAATTTTTGATGAAAAAATAGGGTTGGTACCCATGGCTAATATTAATTTTACTTTCACTAATATTTCAGTATTAACTAACGAACCCCCCTTAGCCATGCATGCATGGCTAACCCTCCTTAAATAGATTAGTTTTCATCATACATTTCTTATCAATTTTCCAGAATTCAAAATTATTTCAGATTCAAATAATTCCTTGTTAGAGGTATAATTTTAGAAAATTAATCCTAAAAAAGTCAACATATTAAAGTTGCTTTATATGGTATTGTACATGTATTACAGACCAGGGGTCAATTACATGCCAAAATAATACATTACATTTCAATTACATTTTGATTTTTTTCAATTAAATTACAATAACATTAATTTTTACATGTAGATAATTTTTATGAAATTAAGGTTTTTTGCACTCTAAATTTTTATCCAATTTACAATTTGTTTATCATGTTTATATATAAATTATATGTACATGTATTATCAAATGATATTGTACATGTAACATTTACATTTTTAGGCAGAACAAATTCTTCAAGAGAGAAGTAGAGGTAGAGGTAAAAAGGAATATTTAGTAAGATGGGAGGGAAAAGGACCAGCAAATGATTCATGGGAAGCAGCTTCAAGTGTACCACAAAAACTTGTCAAAAGATTTACAGTAAGTTAAAAATAGCTAGAAAATTTTTCATGGTTGACTTGACAGTGAATCCAGCATTGTGCAGTTATCATGTTTATAGTTTTAACTCCTCTTCCCTGTCTCCATATATTTCAAACATATTTCTTCTCTTGATTGTTGATGACCTTTGCTGATCCAGAAATCATTTTCAAGAAAAAATGATGCTGTAGTTAAAGCTCTCGTTTGTCTGTATTGGTTGTTTTAGTGATTCATCTGGCATGTGCAGAAGCACATTTATATTTAACATTATTTCATATACAATTTTCTATCTGAAGGAATTCATGTACATGTATGTTTTTTTTTGGTGCAGTTTTATTTAAATTTATTTATACTATCAAACTTTTTTAGCAGAATATTCTGCTTAACACATCATTGTTATGAACATAATGAAGGACACTTTTAAAATTTCCTGTTATTTACTAAGCTGATAAAATTATTACATGTATATAAAAGGCTCATATTTTTTTTTACTTATATAAATACGAAATGTAAACAGTCAGGGGTGCTACTTAAACAAGTGATTTCATCCTCACTTATTTCAGTGATTTGATAAATTCAGTTATCACCTATTTAAGTGATTTTAGTGTTTTCTTTGATCTTCAAATGCTAATTTCATTGATTTTCCATATTTTCACAATCTTTTCTATAATTTTCCTACATAAATCAATTATCCCTTTTTCTTTGTATATTAATTTCACCAGTGCGCTTGGGCAGTAAGTTAGTGCGCTAAAGCTTTTAAAATTACCCTTGGGAATTTTTCTGTAATCAAAAATTCATTAACTACTCTTACTATCAGACAAAGATCAACAATATTAGGTAACCGGATTGGTTTTCTTTAGAGTTAGAATGATCTACTTCAAGGTTATGACCTGATCTACAAACTATTCCAGTTTTTCCATATTTTAAAAAAACCTGTAAAAGTGTCAGTCTTATCAAGCAAAAGACAATTTCTGCATATACATAGTTGTTTTTTCAATGAAATTGTTGTCTTTTTACCAATCAAAACATCAAGCTTGTGGGAAAAATATCAAGAAAATGTTATAAACACTTATTAAAGTGATTACATTTTAACTTCTAAAATTACTTGTTTCAGTGATTTTAAAAAGTCTGTGTGAAAATTTTTAATATTTCACAGCCAAAATCACTCGAGGGAGTGATTCTGAAATTACTTGTTTAAGTAGTACCCCTGACTGGTAAAGTGGTTCAACTGTATCTGTTATAACTCATTTATGATCTTTATAAGTTGGAATAAGTTTAAACAGTCGTCTGCGTATAGTAACTAATAAATGTAAATATTATAGGCTCATATCTAATTTATTACCTTTCAGTCACCTGGAAAGAAAACACCTGCCAAAAGGTCAAGAACTCGTTCAACATCCAGAGGCAGAGGAGGTCGCTCTAGATCAAGAACACGTAAAGCCAGTAAATCACCCTCTAGGAGAAAATCTGCCCCTACTGGGGCTCCAACTAGACAGTCTAGAAGATCTATTGTAGAAACTAAAACTCCGGAATCTGAAGTTAGAACAGAAACTATAACATCAAAGGTATTTTATGTCAAAGGAAATTGAAAAATGCTCCCATTCTTATATTAATTGTCTCAGCTTGGAGAAAACAACAAGGGCACATACAAAATTATATCTACATGTAGTGAAAGTTCTGATAATACCAATTGACAAATTCATTTTATTTTCATCCAGTTATAAAACAAAATGTGATATTATGATAGCTCTGTTTCTCTTTATGATAAAGTGATTATAGAGATTTTAATTTTAAAAGTAAGAAAAAAACAATAAAAAGTCTTACATGATGCTGTTTTCATGCTATCTGTCTCCATAATGCATCTGTATCATATTGCATGGTAATTACTAATATACATTAATGTGGAAATACTATAAATCATATAAAGCTGAATATTCAAAATTTAGAAGTAAAGCTGATCTTTTTTATCAAGTCAGTTATAGTCCGTTTGACTTCTATAAATCTTCAGAAAATAATTCTTAAAAATTCATTTTTACAAATAAACTTTTTTTTCTTGATGTATGTTAATGTATGATATATACAAACTCTGACTATGAATATCATAATTTTGGGCCAATAATAAAAAAATTTACCCATAAGTCTCTATGTTACTTCTATTTTTTTTTATATAAAATACTTGATGGAGTAAGTATGAATAGTGTAACAGCCTTCCATTCAAAACAAAAGACATAGCACAAATATTGTTCAATCTCATTTTGCAGACAGACATTTCTCAGAATAATATTGGTACAGTGACAAGGACTGTTACAGAAGAGAAATTTGTTACTGTGAAAAAATCACCCATCAATAGATTATCAGACTCTGCCCCAGCATGGAGGCCACAACTACCAGACGTTGGCCGATATTACAACTCAGATTATGCCATGATTATAGTTTTTACCTGTGTCACTATAATTACACTAAGTTTTGTGTTGGAAAATAAAGTAGAGTAAGTTATTCTTTTACAATTACACAGACTAATTACATGGTTTTAACATTCATTCAAGTATGTCTCAAGATCCCTTAATTTGTTGTAACCCATCTTTCTGAAATTTGAAAAAAACTATCTGTAGAAAAAGCTTTCTTTTATTTATGATCCCTTTCAGATCTCATCAAATATGAAAATAAGAAGATGTGGTATGATTATCAATGTGACAACTGCCTGTATAATATATGTGATGCTGTTTTGTTACTAGCAAATTGAACCATGTTAACTGTATCACCATTTCCAACTCTTGCAATCAATAAGTTGTCTATTTATGAAATACAAAACATTAACACTGTTCACACAAACGTACATATTAACTTGTTTTGTTGCTCTTCATCCTGAAGCAGGTTGTTGATTAAGTAATATCATTTCATTTCAGCTTTGCAGCAATATGGGAATACTTAAAGAACCTTTTCAACAGTCTAGTGGTCATGATGACTAGTTTGTTTCCATCTTCACCTGAAACCAAATCTACAGGTTCTCAGACAGGGAAATAGAACATTGTCCAGTTGTTTTGTGTATCGGTCACAACCTGTGGCAGCTAATGTCATCGATCACACATTTAACCATGTATTGAAATTATTATAGATGTAGAGTAGAGACTTCATAGGCGAACTCACGTCTGGTTCAGGTTATCACTTTTATAAGCAGTCAGAAAGATTTATTTGAATGCAGTAGCACCCATTTTTCTTGTGACTTGATAGTCCATAAACTTAATAGCAGCATAGTAAATTGCATAGAACAGACATTTTCTACATGAATGATTAGAATGGCTTGTGGATTTGGAAATATTTTAGAATGTTTCAACTTAATAATGAATTCGAACAGTCCATCATAAAGCAACTGACTGAAATTTAATTTTATCACTGTCATCATGATTATGCACTAAAAAAATCAGTTTGAGAGATTGATAAACTTTCTGCAACTGATTTGTTACAAACATGTGTGCCTTCTGTTCAGACTTCAAGCTTCATTAAGCTTTTACTGAAATTTTTGAAATTGGAAGAGAAGGTATCTATGTCTAAAACAAAGGTCAATTAAGAATTCCTAAAACAAAATATTTTTTACAGACAATCTTTTCTGGTATAATAGGCAATAAAGAGGAGTTTTTTTTTTTTAAATGATGTAAATAATGACATGTTTGTAAATACTTTTTATTTCATGAATTTTTCAATACGATATGAATTGAAACATTGCATACTTTTTATATATAATGACAAACATATTATGTACGAATTAGTGCTTTTATAAGATATCAAATTTATAGTAAGCTTAACTACGCAGAATTTTAGTTGCACCAAATTTTTTGGTGTTGTCAGTATTTTAGTTAAAAATATTAAATTTTTTTTACTGTAAAACAGCTACAGGTGATAATGTGTTTTAATGTTCTTAGGTTGCATTTTGAGTTTTTAATGATTTTGACTTTGCTTTAACTCTTGTCAGCATTATAATAGCAGTGTTTCAATATTTTTTTTTTAAACTGTTGTACTTTACATGTGGCTTTTTGTTCTAGAATTATTAGATTTTATTTATTTGTCTAAAGAATGCTTTGCTTAATGGGGAAAAAAGGGAACAAGTGCAAAAAAATAACTGAGGAAATGATAATAATTGTCTTACACTTTATAATTTATACTGTCCAGTGAATTGATATGAAATTCATAAGAAGTGATTCACTTAATTGTAATATATCATATGAATCATAACTTATGATATTAAAACTTTTAACATTGATGTACAGGAACTTCATCAAGTTAACTCATTTCAGTATTAATAGACTAAAGTATAGTCTTATTTGGAACGAGCTCTGATTTTTTGATTAGCTTTTAAATATTTTGAGATTCTGATACGTTGATTTTTCACAAATGTTCCATATTACATGTACTCTCTTTTTAAGTCAGAATGGGGGATGTTTTTTGTTATAAACCTGTGTTTTCAATCAAAATTTCATAAAAATCCACCTACATTTTATATTTTTTAAACCAATCCATATTTCCATGTGTTAAAACATTTGATAGATGTATTTTATTTGTGAAATTTTCTTGTAAATGTCTTCATTTTACATGTATCATATACATCATAATAAATGTAATATACTTAACAGATTTTCCTCTTTTATCATATGGAGCCATTCCTTTCTATGATAGTTTTCCAGCTTGTTTGCCAGGCCTGTAGGAATTTTACTTTTGTCTTACACTCAAAATTTACACTTACTTACCAAGATTCATTCTGGTTACAGATTAATACAGGGATTTGATTGGACAAATAAAATTATCAATTTTAAGTGAAATTACTTGGAACAAAATACGCAAACATACTTTGAAATATTAGTTGAATAGCCTACTTGAAATTAAGTGATTTTTTTCTCATTTGATTCAGAATAACTGAAGGGGCTGTGTATTAAAAGAATTCATGCACAATGGCATGGAAAGTCCATACTTTTGAAATTTATTACAAGTTTATTTCATATGAGTTGAAAATCAAGTTTGAAATGACTATGGTTTCTCCACATCCACTTCCAAATTGAAACTTAAACCTTAACGATTTTTGCCCTGCCAAGATGTGATGTTTCAGGCAGCAGCTTCAACAAAATTTGTAAGTGTGTGATAACATTTGTAGGTCAGTTTAAGGGACACCACTCATGGTAAGTTGATTTGGTAGGCATTTGTAATAGCAATAATAAAACGCATATCCATGGAGATTATATGGCCTCTTATCTTTTGTAACTTTTGCGTATTGAACATATCTAACGTGTAAGTTTGAGATTAGGTCATTTATCAGTCGGGGGACTTACTTAAATGAGTGATTTTCTAAATCACTGATTCAAGTAACATTATGTCCATAAAGGTTGGAAGTAAGAGTTGTCTTTCTTTAATAATCACCTATTTAAGTAGTACAAATTAATCACTTGACTAAGTGATTTAATTTTATTGTAGCTTTAAATATAGAATACTAATGATCCAGGGACTAATTATGTTGCTAAAATTATCAGAACCAACATCTGTGTTGATAGGATGACCGGGTCATGTCAGGTGATGACCTTGTACTAAATCTAGGATAATGACATAAAAATCACTTGTTTAAGTATCATACCTCAATTTCCTTCCAAAAAATCACTTCTTTAAGTATCATTATTTTAATAACCCCCACTAATTTCAACACCCCCGAAAAATTGAAATTTTGATCGCGAACATTAGAATTTTATTACATAATCTATGTGATGAAACCTTGAATTTTACAGGAAAAATTCTGCCACTGCTGGGAAAAATCTGTTAAGAAAGTATGAGTTCATTATGTAAAGCCATTTTTATAGCATTTTTTCAACTAAAATAGAATTTGCAGCTAAATGATTGCATCAAAGGCATAAACCTTGCTGCTTAAAAGAAGCAAAAAGTTCTTTTTTTTCAATTTTACTAATGAAAAGATATTATCTAAACCTATGTGTTAGAAATTTTTGTAAAACTACAAAATCACAATTTGTGACAAAACTTCGAATTTGCTACTTAAATAAGTATTTCAATAAGTCCCCTGACTGTTTATAGCGGAACCGCATTTGATTAGTCACTAAAATTTAATACATTTGAAGATTATTTAGCCTTGCATATTTAGTCATGGTTCACTGAATGTTTCGCATAATTTTCATGTGAAAGTATTGCTATTTAATTTCAACATTTGCATTTTTCTATCAAGTACATACGATGAGACATACCACTGTGTCAACAGCTTATTAATTATGTCTGAGTCAACTTGTATCTTTCATAGATAAGCTGTTAAGTTACATGAAATACAGATGACCAGAACAAAAAGACCAAAAAATATAATTTGTTGAGAGCAATTCACTCACAGCACAAGCACAGGTGTTGCCTATAAAAATATTTACACAGAAACAATGTTATTTCATTGCTTCACCTGCTGAAAATTATTCTTGCAACAGTTTTGTTCTGTGTTTATTTACCAAACAGTTACCAAAAGTGTTATCTTCCAGCAAAGTCTCTTAATTTGGCCTGTACAACATTCATTGAGTTATGACTGTAACTCATTTTGTAAAATTCGTCCTGAACATGGTAAGAAAAGTGTCGACCTCAGTCAGTGTATTGTACATTCAGAAATAAGTGAGATCTTGTGCAATATTGGTTCATCACAATCCTTCAAGAAAAAAACAGTTTATTGAAGTCTCCTTTCGGGTATAGAATATAATGTTATATATGGGCCTTAAGTTTTAATTTAATAAAATTGAGAATGGAAATGGGGAATGTGTCAAAGAGACAACGACCCGACCATAGAGCAGACAACAGCCGAAGGCCACCAATGGGTCTTCAATGCAGCGAGAAACTCCCGCATCCAGAGGCGTCCTTCAGCTGGCCCCTAAACTAGAACTAGTTCAGTGATAATGGACGTCATACTAAACTCCAAATTATACACAGGAAACTAAAATTAAAAATGATACAAGACTAACATAGGCCAGAGGCTCCTGACTTGGGACAGGCGCAAAAATGCGGCGGGGTTAAACATGTTTTTTGAGATCTCAACCCGCCCCCTATACCTCTAGCCAATGTAGTAAAAACAAACGCACAACAGTTCGCACAGTAAAACTCAGTATATGAGAAGTCCGAGTCCGATGTCAGAATAGGAAACAAAAGAAAATAAACAAAATGACAATAATACATAAATAACAACAGACTACTAGCAGTTAATGACATGCCAGCTCCAGACCTCAATTAAACTGATTGAAAGATTATGTCTTCATCATATGAATATCAGGCACAATCCCTCCTGTTAGGGGTTTAGTATTATACCGTCATAAAATATATGACAAGAACATAACCCGTGTCATGCCAACAACTGGTTTTAGAATAAATGTGTTTAATTCCGATGCAAAGACCCTATAAGTGAATCAATATTAAAGCCAAAATATGCAATCTTTAATGACCTGACAACAGTATCGTAACTATATCCCTTCTTAATAAGTGTTTAAAGGTTTTGTTAGCTTTTGAGGTGAATACTGACATTTTTGTGCTTTGTAAAGAATATTACCATAAAAGATTGGATGTGAAATACCCGAACGTATAAGATGTCTGCATGTTGAGTTATATTTACGAATGATGTCCTTGTACCGATGATAAAATTTAGTAAATGTTTTGACTAGTTTATGATATCGAAAACCCAGGTGTAATAATTTTTCAGTAATACATAAATTTCTGTTGCTAAAATCTAATACGTTGTTACATACACGAGCGAATCGTACAAGTTGAGATATATAAACACCATAAGATGGTGACAAGGGAACGTCACCATCTAAAAATGGATAATTAACGATAGGAAATGAAAAATCATCTCTTTTATCATAAATTTTTGTATTAAGCTTCCTGTTAATGATATAGATATCAAGATCGAGGAAGGGACAGTGGTCATTGTTAGTATTATCTTTATTTAAAGTAAGTTCAAAAGGATAAATTTCTTTAGTATACATACTGAAGTCGTCATTATTGAGAGCCAATATATCATCAAAATATCTAAAAGTATTGTTAAATTTTTGTATCAGATGTTGTTTCGATGGGTCTTTGCTGATTTTAGTCATAAATTGTAACTCATAACAATACAAAAACAGGTCCGCAATAAGTGGTGCACAGTAAGTCACACATTGGAATTCCGATAACTTGACGATATACGGAATCTCCAAAGCGAACAAAAATGTTATCAAGTAAAAATTCAAGGGCAGATATAGTATCAAAGCATGTCCAATTGACATAGTTCTTTTGTTTGTTGCTACTAAAAAATGACCTAAAACAGTTTGAACATATGTATTCGCATTCCGACTTTTTAAATGCCCATTTAATTAGGTGTGTGAATTTTTTCTTAATAGGAATATGAGGCAAAGTGGTATATAGGGTAGAAAAATCAAAACTTTGAACAGATTCAAAATCACCAATATATGCATGTAATTTATCAAGTACTTCCAATGAGTTTTTGACACTCCAAAAGTAATTAATTCCACTATTTTCAAAGGCCTTATTTGAACAATTTATTATCAGGTTTTTGATTGTACCAAGTGTACTAGTAAGTAGAATAGACAATTTAGTAGTGGAACAATGACTTGAAGACGAAATAAATCTATATTTGTAAGGGGATTTGTGTAGCTTCGGAAGCCAGTACATAGTTGGGACTTTCATTGTATTTGGTTCTGCTTGTAAAGAAGTAGCTAATAGTTTATGTTTGTTACAGATATCGTTTTCTGAAAATGAAGTCAGTTGGAATGTTGGTGAATTCGTGATTTCCTTTTGCAGAACCTCAATGTAAAATTTACGTCAAACTATAATGATATTATTAGCAGCTTTATCAGCCGGGACAAAAACAAATTCCTTGGCTAGTTCTTTTAGTTTATGCTTGATACGAGAAATAGGATTTTTATGGTTGTTGTTAAGAGTAAAATGTTCTTTAAAATGTTGTATACGTATATCAACTATCTTCATTACTGAATTAAAAAAAGAGTCCAAAGATTTTTAGTTCACTGCAGTTTGTGTTTTGATTTTTTTAGGACAAACCAGCCTAAAAATATCCCAAAGTAAACCATATCCTTGAATTTTATGGTGCTTTTTTGCCTTTGGAGCATCTCACTTTCACAGAAAAATACAATTTATTAAAAGTATTAACTTGCAAAATTTATACCATGTATTCATCATTTAATCCCTGTATATTTCAATGATATCAAGTTCATCAACTGATTAAATAAATCATAAAGGTTAGATTAACTTGCTAATTAGTAGCAGCATTTTAACACCTTACATAAGAGAAACTAGAAAATTGCCTATTGGATTGGAGTTTTATTCAAAAAATATTTCTGATCACAAAATTATTTTCATATAAATCATTTAGAAAAACTATATAAGTATTACAGTAATTATGATGGTGCCTGAACATTCATTAAGCCTGACAGGGGTGGTAAAATTATCGAAATATTCTTTATTAAGCTGAGAACAACCAATGCTTAGCAAATTTGAGGGGGGTGCATGCCCGCTCCGCCCCTGTCTGAAGCCAAGTAATTTCCTGAAGTATACTCCTGACATTTGGGCCTGCATTGATTGAAACAAAGTTTCAGGATCTTATATGAATGAAAGGGGACGTTAGGTAAACGTCAACGAGACAGTGACCTTACAAAACAAACTAACAGAGTGCTACATCTCATCGTTTTCGTAAATCTGCCGTTAAATCTATTTATAATGCATTTTAGAAACGGGGGTAAAACAACTACAACCTTTTCAAACCGGTTCAAGGATATTCCTTTTTTATATTACTAGCATAAATACATACTACCTTTTAATTAACCCGACACCCGCTATTGTTAACTTTAAATAAAACGGCCACTGTTTTAATTAAGTACATTGAACCATGAAATTGACTTCTAACCTCCTTTGATATTTATCTGTGGGAGTTCAAATCTCTTGATGTATTAATCCGGGAAGTTTCATTTTACTATCAGATTTGCTTCACATAGTTCAGCAACCTTTATCATAACACAACATAGACATGCATATTATCGAAATCTATATACATCTCTCTCTCATAACGAAAATGCCATTTGTCATACAGATTTGAAACATATGCACGTTTAATTTTAAAATTCCATCTTGCTTTTAAAATGTTTTATTTGAACTAGTTGAAATGTTTTTACCAAACGGTTACTTTCTGTTGATTTTTTTTTTTCATCCCTAACAAAAAGATGTGAAATTGTTTATTCTTTTATGTATATAATGTGCATTAAATATACACCTGAAATTATATTTCATGTCATGTTTGCGCAAAAACAATGCCATCCACTATTTTTATCACAAAGGATGCAGAAATTATAACGATATCTGAATCAACCTGTGTAATGTTAATGTTACTGATAAAATTACAAATTTGACATATTTCATTAAATGAATGTTGACAGCCACTTAAGTTTGATGTTGTTTTTATCTCAACAGTAGTTGTGTAAAAAATTTCAATTTGAGGGCTGTGTGTAGGACTGATAAGCATGCAAGCGTTCATTATGAGAATGGATGTCACGTCCACTAGAAGCAGTAGTTAGTCTTATGCCTTTCATCTGCAAATTAGTTCATACTTAAAAGTCCATTAAGAAGTAGAACATTGTTGACCAGAAGTAGTTTTTAGGTCTAAAACTTCAAAGTACCTTCTTGGCATAGCCGCTTGGGGTTGTCCCCTTTTGCGTGTTTAAGATTTTTATTCAATTTTCTCTGATGATGTTTTATGCTTACTTACTCTAATCCATACAATCTTACAATAACTAGGTTATACGTTTTACTACAGTTATTTTATGTTGAAATAATAAAGACGAAGCCTAAAAAATATAATAATAATAAAGGGGCCCATGTCTCGCGATCGCATGTGCATTCCGTTGGATTTCTACGCCGCTAGCCTACAATCGATTAAAAAAATGATCGAAGAGATGACCATGCCTGTCATCTTGAGAGCTCTTAAAAATCGCCGATAGTTTTTATCATATAGTATCATTGCAATCCCTAATTGGAAATTATATTTTAAAAATATAAGTGTTTCCTCTACCTAATTATCCTCAATAGCTATATTTTTAGGTCTTTATACCACTTAAAGTTATTATCTGTATAAAAATATTAAGATGTGGTATGATTGCCAATGAGACAACTCTCCACCACAGACCAAATGACAATGAAATTTACAACTATTACAGGTCACCGTACGGCCTTCAACAATAAGCAAAACACATACCGCATAGTCAGCTATAAAATGCCCCCGAAATGACAAATGTAAAACAATTCAATCGAGAAAACTAACGGCCTGATTTATGTATAAAAACAATGAACGAAAAATGAATATGATATACAACAAACGACAACCACTGAGTTACAGGTTCCTAACTTAGGACAGGCACATACGGAATGTGGCGGGGTTAAACTAGTTTGTTGGCGACAAAAATCGTCCCTTTTGTCGTAAATGTTTGTGTAGAGTTTCCTGTGTAAAAGAGAAGTATCTAAATCTAGGATAGGACAAATACTACTGTTTATATTTGATTTATTCAAAGTAAGTTCCATTAGAGAAGGAGGTTTTATATGAGTTGCAACAAATACATTTGCGATCAGATTTATCAAACGACCATTTAATTAATTAGGAAAACTTTTGTTTGATAAGATTGTGTGGAAGTGCAGTGTAAAGAGTAAAATTCAAAACTGTCAACAGAACCAAAAGGACCATCCAAAGCACGTGATTTATCTAAAACATCATCGGCAAAAGAATTTTTTACACTCCAAAAATAGTTAATTCCACTATTTTCATATGTTTTATTACAAAAGTGTATGATAAGTTCTTTGATAGATGTTAAGGAACTAGTTAAAAGAACTGAAAAATTAGTTGTAGAACACTTACTAGAGGCCGAGATGAAACGATATATTATTGTTTTTTTTTTGTGTAGTTAAGGTAACCAATACATAGTTGGGACCTTCAAATGTTCAGAAGGGGCCTTAAGCTGTGATGTGGTTATGATATGATTGTTTACTATATGACTCTCTGTCCATAGAGCGCACGGACTTGAATATAGAAGAATTTAAAATTTCATTTTAAAAACTTCCGTGTGCAGTATTTACGGTATACTACCACCCCCACATTGTTGACTGCCTTGTCGGTCGGTACAAACACAAACCGCTTTGCGAGTACCTGAAGTTTGTTTCTTATTCTAGAAATTGCCGTATTATGAACTCTTTCTTATTTATTTCTAAATTATTTTTTTAAAATGTGATATTCGAATATCCAAATCATACATTTATTTAAATTTTAGAATCAAGAAATTTTTTATCATTTTTTTCCCCGTTTACACCTATCATTCTACAATACGACGAAAGATCGTCTTTAATGCCCTGCCGACACTGTTTCCAATCTATTTTAGATGTTTTTCAAAAAGTTTTTAACCTCTCGGTCTCGACTCGAACGATATTTAGGACCCGGTAACAACATGATTTATTTTGTTTCAACGCACAATTAAACGCTTGAAAGTATCTCGTAAACGGGTACACTGAAAATATTCAGAAATAAATGATAAATAAGTACAGAAAACACGTAAAAAAATATATATACTGTATTGGTTTTACTCATTGTTCAAGGCCGTACGGTGACCTATAGTTCAGTGTTAATTACTTTGTTATTTGGTCTCTTATGGAGAGTTGTCTCATTGGCAATCATACCACATCTTCTTATTTTTATATTTAAAAGAACACATTTTTGTGATGCAAAGCTATTATTCTATCGTCAGGAATATTTGGTATACATTTAAGGAGGGTGTTGGTGGACTGAAGTGTCCTCGACTTCGATTATTTGTTCTGTCATTTCCCCGGCTATTAAAAATAACATCGTGCCGCTAAGTTTGACCAGAGACTTATCACGATGTCTCTGGATTTTTGGTAAAAGAGTTAAGTATTATTATTGAATCTTCGAAATCCTAAATCATTTCCAAATTGGTTGTTACTTGAAAATGAAAAGATGCATTATATCGAAATACATGTAAGTTTAAAATTTTCAATAAAAATCATGTATTATTGCATCTTTAATTATGATAACATTCCTTATACCAACATATAAAAGCAATTGATTCATCTAAATAATACCGGTGTTGTTTTGTTAAGGATGGGGTAATTCAGAGGATTTAAGAAATGGATTTTTTTATTAAAGATTTATACTGTACTGTATGTAGCAAATAAACAAAAACTAAGGCCTCCATGCAGTTCAGTATCGTTTTATGACTTAAAATTATCAAATAATAGCTATCTCATCGAATTATATTTCGCAAAATTGACATCTCTCCTCACATATACATAATCTTTACAGAAACGGAATTTTCAACATCCTGGAGTGCCAAAAAAAGAATTTAAGTGACACTTTATTGTGATAATCTCGAACAGCATGATATGAGCTACCTATTGACAAAATATTTAAAAATCTTTCGTTTTTGCTCATAGCTAGCTTAGCATACAATATAGATATGAATATATTAATAAGCAAGTTAAGTTTAAAATCTGCTCGATGGTATAGCAACCCCCAGTATATTTTTAACAATCTTTTCACTGGGTAATCTGATTAAAATACAGATTTTGTGTCTAACCTTACAATTCTTGTGAATGATAATAAAATTTTGATCAAAGTAAACATTCGTGCATACCCATTTGTTATCTATGACTTAAAAGGGATACCTTTTCACTATTTAATTGTGATATTAACGCACATTTCCAGAAAGTTCAACATCAAACATATCTCATATAAAATTGCCTAATTAAAATAACGTACTATAGCTGGGACTATTACATATTAGTATTCCCAGACTATAGCCACCTCTTGAGAATTTTCGTAACCGTAAATATTAGTAACAATTTTAATATGTAAATCATTAGATCTTAGTCATATCTGGAACGATTATACTGTAAGTATAATAGTCCCAGGTCACATTTAATATCCTTGTGATGCTAGCTATCAGTGAGCCTCCTCATGGGGTTTTTGATTATGTGATTACTTGGCCGTTTTTTATAGTGATTATTTGATTACCAGCTAGACCAACTATTTCTAGGACTATGTTTTTGATTATTTGATTATCTCGTTTAAAAAAAATAATTAATGATTATGTGATTATATTGGCAAAACATTTGTGATTATGTGATTACTTGGACACCCCCATGAGGGGCCTCATCAGTGTAAATTTTCTGATTGAATACTTATTCTTCAGCATCTCTACTAGTTTTAATATGCTAGAATTCTCCCACAGTTGCAATTTTTAAATAACCCTATACTGGGAAATTCATTACGAGCAGAAATTTCTTCTTGTCCTGGCGTCCTGGGCACCTGAGTTCATCCGACCAGTATTTTTTTGTCACGGGTCCGTGTTGCTCAATCGTAAGTTTTCGGTGTGGTATTTTGTGGACTGGTAATTGACTTTTCGTCGTTTTTCTTTTGTTAGTCGTTGTTGTGAAAAAAATGTTAGAAATAATACAAACATACCACATTTTAAAATTTTAATAAGGTTTTCTTTTTATAATAGATCAAAGTTCGATGCTGTGAAATCATCTCCGGAGTTTTTTGTCCGTTATAGTGATGTGTTTTAATATTTTTTTCTAACTGGTTACCGGTTACCTGAATTTTCTATTTTCCTTTCGATATTGATGAGACAGACAATTCCAGATGAAGAAAGAAAAAAGACGATATTTGTCAGCTTTCCAAAAAAAATTCTTAAAATCTAAGATACCACATTCATAAATTGGTAAAAACGGATACTAAAATTTGAAAAGTGTGCTTAATCAGTACATGAGATAAAAAAAAAAAAAAAATAGAAAAGAGAGGTGAAACTATAAAAAAAAAAGGATACAAAACAGCCAAAGTGAACCTGACAATGCCATTGCGAAAAAACGAAAAACAACAACAGTACACAAAACACCACATTAGAAAACTAAAGACTGAGCAACACGGACCCTACCAAAAACTGGTGGTGATGTCAGACTCAGGTGCTCCTGAAGGGTAAGTAGATCCTGCTACACATATGTCACATCTGGTGTTGCTCATTCAAGTAGAAACCCTGTAATAAGTCTAATTTTGTAGCTCATAATTCAATGAAATGAGGACAAGATTGTGGTTACAACAATCGGATCATATATACTCCATATGCAGGCACTGGAATGTTGCTACATAGAAATGAAAAGTTCACAGTTGTGAAGCTGAAATAATCTCTTAGGTTATGAAGCTTTGTTCTCAACCAACCCAAATTGTCAATTTCTAGTTGTAAGTCAAGATATGAGGCAGACTTAATTGTATCTGTTGTACAGTAACTATAAAGAGGCTCTATAAAAACTATTTCCCCCTTTTCAGACACTTGTTAAACCTTACATTATGCAAGAATACAGGCTAGTCACACAATGGTCAAACTTTTGAAAATCTCCATTGGGATTTTAGTGCAAGATAACATTTTAAAGGGTTACAATTTTCCCAGCATTTAAGTATGCTGTTTTTTATGCCCCCTGCGACAAAATATTGAGGGGCGTATTGATTTACCCCTGTCTATCTGTCCATATATAGATACATGATTTGTCCAGCTATTCTTCCTACAGTCTTTGAGCTACAGCTTCAATATTTTGTAGGAAGTTTCTACACATAAAAGAGGTGTGCATGTCAACAGGATTTTGATGTTTTTAAATATTGTAAAAATGCCAGGTATTTGATCTTAGTCATTTTTTGGTACTAGCTGCATAAAGAGATCATGGTTTGTCTGGCTATCTCCTCCTACAGTTTTTGAGCTACAGCTTTTATATTTTGAAGTATGTTTCTATACATAATAGAGATGTGCATGTCTACAAGATTTTGATTTTTAAACGACAGCAAAATTTTTGCTTCAATTTAAAGTTATGGGGATGTCTGTGTCGTCGTCCAAAGACATTTTGGTTCGCAGACAATAACTTTAGTATAAGTGTATGGATCTCTATGAAATTTTAGAACAAGGTTTCATACCACAATAGGAAGGTTGGGATTGATTTTAGGGTTATAGTCTTAGCTGTTTTGTAAGTAGGGGCCAAAAAGGGGCCAAAACACATTTTCTGGTTCATAGACACTAACTTGGTTCACAGATAATAACTTGAGTATACATGTAAGTGTAGATCTCTATGAAATTTTTGGCACAAGGTTCCATACCATAATAGAAAGGTTGGGATTAATTTTAGGGGTTATTGTCATTGTCATAGCTGTTAATTAGGGGCCAAAACAAGCATTTTTCTTGTTTCAGGACAATAATTTGTATATAGAGTATGGATCTCTGAAATTTTACCACAAGGTTCTATATTTCAAAATATATAATTTTGACATACAGACAGAGGAACACTGCTCAAAAGTTCCAATGTTTACATGGTAAAGTATTGCCTTTTTAATTTCAAATTTGCTCTAACTATAAAAATTACCTTAAAGTGAGACATACAATGTATCTCTGTGTCAACAGCTTATTTTATATTTTACAGTTATTATGGATACACATATATGTGGTGCCTGTAAGGCTGAAATAAATGACTTAGATGAATTTATTGTTCACAAGAAGCAAACTTGTCCTGTGTTACATGTAGTCCAGAAAGAAGTCCGTCAGAATCAACAATCACATTACTCAGTAAGTTAATGATAATTTTCCTTTTAGTTTTATTTAGCCTAATATGAGAAATTTTAATTTGAGTAAAAAGTATATTTATTATATGTGAAAGGAATATTAATATGAAAATTATAAATTTTAAAATTTATTGCGATATTTTTTTTTATAGCAAAAAATGCGATTGGATAGGTTTTGCAAAAATGAAAAGTCACATTTAAAAATTTTGATAGTATTTTTCATATGCTGCATTTGTCCATTGTTCAACTGTAACAATGATAATTGAACACAGAAATTTCTGATTAGCCTTAAAAAGACATGTGTTGAGTTGACATCAATGAGACTGTTATACAGCCTCTCAAAACCAAAAAGAGACATGTTTAGTTAACATCAGTAAGGCTACCACATAGCCCCACAAAACAAAAACAAAATAAACCCCACTCTAATGAAGATTTGCAATCAATAACAAGTTCATAAATAGTAGATTTTCATGTGAGACAACATCTAGATTTTTACATGAAAAATGATTAGATTTTCATATAAAACAATTAAATTTTTGTATAATAAACAACTAGAAAAGAAACTACCATTCCTTTCCTTTAAAATTTCACTGTTATGATATTTTTAGCAGATGAAATACTTTGAACAAAAATAATGACTTATTAAAACTTAATATTCTTTTCAATGATTATTATTTTAGTAAATCATAATTGAGAATCCTGATCTGAGAAATTGTAATTTATGAAAGAGAACATTATGCTAGCAAACAATACAACAGATTAAACCATCAGCCATATTTTGATAGAGAAATACAAAATGTAGCATACATTTTTTTTTTAAATGATAGTATGAATGAATGGCTATAAGGGATATATGACAATGTGATTACAACTTAAAAGCATGAGAAAACCAATGACGTCTGGAGATCATCATATTGTCTATAAAGATAGGATAGTGTTTATACCATGAGTTAAGATTTACAAATGTATCTGGAAAAATTGTAAATAAATCTTACAGATACATGTACTATCATTATTACATTCTTTTAAATCTATTTCAAAATGCTATTTACAAATTTAATTTCAGGATCAAGTTTCAAAAGAAAATGAAACAGAAAGCAGGAATTACTCATGTCTTCAACATATTAGCATACCTAAGACTGCAAGTGAAGAAATTTTAAGAAAACACTCAGAATTAGATCTACCTTCAAATTCGTTACACATTTCTGGAAATGATTGTATACCAGTGACAGAGATTTATAACATTCAAAATGAAAAATGTCAACAGATTCAGGATTCAAGTATTGAGCAACCAGAATTTGCTTTAGCCAATCCTTGTACAGAACATGAATCATCTGAATCAGGACAGAATGTTGATAAAACAGCTGCACATCATTGTACTGAACATACTTCACCATCAAATAAATCAAGAGATCTGAACCAGTTACATGCTGAAACTTCTGTTAAGTTATGTAGTACACCAACAATAGAAACAGATATTGAATGTGCATCACCAGAAATAAAACAAAAAACAAAACAAGATTCTATTTCAAGATCATTAGTTGAGGATCATTATCCAGAGAGTGATCAGAATGAGTCAAAAGATTTAGCTGAAGTCAGTTCTCACCTTGATTCTGCCTCAGCTGAATCAGTTGTCTGTACACCACCTCCTGGTCATGAATACATACAATCAACACTTCAAGACAGATTGGCAACCGACAGAATTGTATGCCACGATTCATCAGCTAAGTCAGTAACACGTGAGACTTCATCTAATTTACATACAGGGCTAATCAACACATCATCATCAAATGTGGCAACTGAAGTGACAGCTCTGAATCTTATGTCACCTGTAATGTCAACAGAGGTTTCTCCTACTATTTCAACTATTGTGCCACCAGTAATGGCCACTGAAAGTTTACCTCCGAAATCAACTCATTTATCAACTGAAACCACTATAGTACCAGCTGTGACATCAACTGAATTGTCCTGTGAAGTGTCAACTTACATATCAGCCAAGGAGATTCCAGCTACAATGTCATCGGAGATGACTCCTGTAGTGTCAACTAACGTGTCTTCATCTATGCTGGCTAAGGTGATGCATGTGGTGTCATCTAAAACATCCTCTGTACTGTCAAGTGATGTGTGTCAAGATCTGTCAACTGACATTAGAGGTGAGGTTTCAAGAGTCAGAATTGTCTGTCATTTTCTCATTTGCCATTTATTTTTTTCCAGCACATGGATCTTCATATAGGTGCAGGTCTTATGATAAGCCAGGTTTACACTATTGGTTGATTACAAAATTTTTACATAATGTCTGGTTTCAAAAAACAGCTTCGCTTTATAAACTTTTCTAAGTGGTGGTTTCAGAGTTTATGATAAAAATGGAAGTTTGTCCCTTTTCAATTTATAAAAAAAAAAAAAATAATTATTCAGGTTTACAATTCTGGAAGTCTTTTGAAATATGGGGACATTTGCATTATGTGCTCATGTTTCTATAAATGCTCGTGGCACAGCATTTTTTTAATTAAAAATAAAGTTTGTTTCATTCATAGTACCTTACACATTTTTCTTTTATTTTCAGAAAATCTTGTACAAGAGATGATTCCACAAACTTTACACATGGTCATTGATCACAATGGCACTTATTCTTTAATTGCAAGATCACAGATCTCAGAGTTTCACAGCCCTGTTATACCATCATCATCATTGTCAGATTTTCCCACGAAAGATACGACCCGACCTACATCACACTTTGCAGAAAAGTTGATTCCAAGTGACAACAGACCACAAGTAGCTCTTCCTCCTACATATGAAGAAAAATCTATAATAATATTGAGTGATTCCAATGATTTAAATAGATCATCTCCCCAAATAACTTCTGATCAGCTGATTGCAGTTCAAAATGAAATGTATCTTAGTTCAGGAAAATTGCAGCGTACATCTGATTCTACTGTTGTTGAAGAGCACAACTTACAGCCATCTCAATCACAATTTGCAAATAAAACAACAATCAATCTGGGATTACAACATTATCATTCTGTTTTGCATTCTAATGTGAATTCTGGGAACATTATGCAACAGGATCAAGCATTGAATACTATCCCTACTGGTCCTCTGAAAGTTGTAAGAAATTTGATTACAAGTTACCAAGACAACAGTGTAAGTGTTGCTGCACTGGATACACAGACAACAACTAAGCAACTTATAGCTTCAAGTTCAGCTGGCTCATCAAAAGTACTTAATGTAATTCCACCAAATGAAAAATCACATGATCATTGTTTAAATCATGACTTGTCAGGAAACATTACTCCAGATCCAAAAAGCACAGCAGTGCCATCTTTTAGGCAAAAACAAGTACAGGTGTATGAACAGCCACAATTTGTTGTTGCTCACGAAAAAAATTCAAGTCAGCCAAATCAGAAATATGTAGATACCCAACCTATTCAAGAAAATTTGAAAGATGGCACTCAAGCAGTTAAACAAGTTTTGAACCCAGCTTACAAAAATCCCATACAAAACATTATCTCCTTAGAATCTGGTATTCTTACCTTAAGACAAGACCATAGCATTGCTCTTGATGGGTATGCAACAACTCTGACTGGATCCAGAGAAAACCAACCTATTGTACTGAGACATGAACCACAACAACAACATGTGGTTTACACTTGTGCAGAAGATGTTCATCAAAATATCATACCTCAAGGTTCAGTTACAGGAGTTATTAACCATACATTAGACAAACAATTACAGGTGAAATATAACACTCCTGTGTTACCTTCAAGAGTAACACAAAAGCTGGAATCTGATAAAAGAAAGGAGAAAACAAAACCTTCTTTAAATGTAAATATTGATCTAGTTCAGTCTGGAAATCATAAGGAGCAAGTCCTTACCATGGATAATATACATGATAAGAATGAAAAGGCAGTTTCTTTGTTAAACAATGACTGTATTGAAAAACTAAAAGAAAGACAGTTACAAAAAGGTATAACTAAAGGTGAAGTAATAACAATTGATGCATTAAATAACATTACTTCTTCAACCAGTAGATATCAGTCTTCAGATAAACACATAGAATCTGCACAAAATTTTAAAACGGCTAATGACGTTACCATGGGTCAAATCTCTTTTTTCCAAAATGATCCTCTGTCTGAAAGTAATTTAATGCAGAGTTCCAAAGATCCTCTGTCTGAAAGTAATTTAATGCAGAGTTCCAAAGATCCTCTTTTACAAAACGTGGAAACAGAAAGGGAACAGGAGAATAGTTTTTCTGAAAAATATAAAAGGCAAAGTTATTCAAATAGAAATTCAGCACATGGTGTACAATATGGAAATTCAGAAGATAGGGTCGAAGCAAATACACAATCAGAAATCAACCAGCAAAAACATAGAAATGCAGAACAAAATTCAGAAAGAACAGCATCGGGAATACAATATGTTTTACATAAAACACCAGAGAAAAACTATTTCTTACCAATCAACAATGCAGAGTCTAGGATGGAAGGGGATCTACAGACATATCAATCTGTGCAGGTATGAATATGAGCAGCTTAAATAAAGTTATCTGAATATAGCAGCTAGCAACTGTCATCAAGGTTACATGGACATAAAACCTCCAAATTTAAATATTTGAATTTAGAAAATTATCACTTTGTTAATTTAGATGCATGAAATTGAACCAATGGTTAATTCATATTGTATTTGAATAAAACTATAAAAATCATTAAGCATATAAAAAATATACCAGAAAGATAAACATCAGTATCTCCATTAAGCAATTTACCTTGCTTAAAGAAAATAATTTGAAGTAATGTGTACTTTTATTGCATTTGAAGTTTTAACCTTTTTATTGCAATTGCATTTGAAAATAAAAAGCAAAGCTTTTCTTTTTTATATTAACTTTTTAAGGAATTAGAAAATCAGAGTATTCCTCTACACCAAGATGGTTCTAACGAAGTTACTTCCCCTGGACAAATTCAGTACACAGTTCATTTACATCAAGTGCACCCTGTTGGTAAGTATTCTGCTTTATTTATTTGAATACTCCTGTTCAAACAGTAAAAGTAGAATGGACAATTTCTAGAGGAGTTCCGAATTAATTTACTTCTTTTGGACAATATGAAAATAAGAAGATGTGATATGATTGCCAATGAGACAATTCTCCACATGAGACCAAATGATGTAGAAGTGACAAACTAAAGGTCATCGTATGACCGTCAACAATGAGCATGATGAGCAAAACCCATCGCACAGCCAGCTATAAAAATCCCCAAAACGACAAAGGTAAAACAATTCAAACCAGAAAACTAACAGCCTGATTTATGTATATAACAATAAACGAAAATCAAATATATTACAAAACTAGTTATTTTTTGTGCTGTAGATAAATTGAATGTCCTGTTTATATAATTGATTTTATGTGTCGCTTGTGACATTACCTTGCAGACCTGTAATTTGATAGAAAAAAATTCAATAAATTTTATAGTATAGTAGATACTTTACTATTTGCCCATTTTTGGTTTTAAGTTTACAATGCTTTCACTTTTTCTCTAAAATAAATATCCAGATTAAGACAAAGGGACAGCTAAATGTTTTTAAAAACCTTCATTTTGTTATATTTTAAAATTTCGCTTTTTTTAAGTTCTTATCTTTTTCTATTTTCAAAGTTGAGGTTTGTTATTTCATAAACATTGATTTGAAAAATTTTAGAGCATAAGTCTGATTTTAATAATTTTCATGCCATATTCACTGAGTGAATAACTGAGTAGTATTTTGAAGTGTATTTATGACAGAAAAGTACCAGAATTAACTTTCAAGTGATGGGCTTTACACCTTGTAGAATTTTAAATGGATATATTGAACAGAAAATTTCATGCAAACAATTTGCAGTTTTATGATAAAAAGATGAGGTACATTTTTAAAGATTTGTAAAACAAATCCCTATTCATTGTCTGTAAAAAAAAAAATTAACAATATTTAAGAGGCATTTGTCTCTGACACTAGAGACTCAATATATGCTTTATTATTTTTAACTGTTTGAAAGTAAAATATGATTTTCACTTCTACTGAAAACTGGTGTCCTTAGTTAAGGAACTATTTGTATAATGCTTATAAATTTATTCTACAGATGGAAGTATTATACAAGTGTTATCACCAGAGAAACACTATGATATGACAACACAAGGGAGAATTCCTCAAAAACACCCTGACATACAATCAAAGAAAAACACAGGTTTGTATAAGATTTGATGAAAGATGTACTTGTTAACCTAAAAAAAAATGTTGAGACTTTTTTTCTTTCTTAGCTGTAAATAATATCACCATCTTGGTTTTAAATGATACCACAACAAAAGAAGATTGAGGAAAAAAAGAAAAATTCTTCATTTCATGATTTAAAAAATAACACATACTTAGTAGGTAATGAGATGAATAATCTGTTCTGTACATTGTTGATATTGTGAATATTTTTCCTTAAAAAGGTTCATCTTCCAAGAAGATGGCAAATAAACCCAGCAAAGAAAGAGAAAAGAAGTATGTTTGCACATATGATAAGTGTAAATTTTCAACTGTGTACTTTAAAGATCTGACTAGACACATCCGCACACACACAGGAGAGAAGCCTTATCGATGTGGAATGTGTGAGAAAAGTTTTAGTCGTGTAGATAAATTACGACTCCACATTCGCCATCATACTGGTGAGAGACCATTTCAGTGTGATCTCTGTAAGTACATTTCTACAATTATATATAATGTAAATTCAGAAATTATTGTGAGGTTTTTATCAATGTGACTGTGTGAGTATTCATTGCAATAATAATAACTTGCATTCTGATATCAGCTTCATATATCTGTCTGACACTAACATGTACTGAGAGAAATTATTTTATCTATTCATATTCAGTGAGAAATCAGTTCATCCATCCAAGTTATATTTTACTATTGACAAGTTTTTTAATGCTAAATCATGTTGAGAAGTGGCCATTTTAACTGAAGTTGAAGTGTTGTTTTATACTTTCTACTTGGTCACAATTTTTGTTGAAACATTTTATTACTGTGTCCTTTTAAAAAAAAACATCATGGCTATTTTAAAAGTAAGGGAAATATTTGTCACTTCCTCTACTCTAGGTGGATAAACTAGAAATAGTCCTAAAAATTCACACATTGAAATTTAATTTAATTTTTTATTTTAGAAAGTTTATTGAATTATTTACATTAGTAATGAAAGTGATTGTGATTTTCCTGATTGAAAATACCACACTACCAAAGAATCTGACAAAAAATGATCAGGCAGTATGGTTAGAATGATTACCCATTTTATGATGTATACCAAATAGTTAGCAAAATTATGTGTAACCTTTTTTGGGTGAATCTGCAATCACATTTTCATTAGTTGAATGATTGATATATGGAAGGTTACTTAAAGTGTGGCATTAGCTATGATTTATACAGTACTGTGGGAAGAAATTAATAAAACTATTTTTAAATCAAACATTTACAAGGAAATAGTATTGAATAAGTATACCCTATTTGCAGTCAGTTTTGTTCAATTTTGTTAGAATATTCTCAAACTTTGGTGATACATAATTGTCTTGCAAAACATTTATTCAATGTCTTAGTGATCTATTGTCCTGAAAATGCATGACATATTTCCCACTGGACCTTAAGTCAATAATTGTGAATTGTATGCATGTGACGCATGATGAGACCTCAGTTAGAGATTGATTGTAGATATATCGAACATGTTATTGAAAAGATTGTCATTTGAAAAAGTGAAACTATAGAAGCTAGCAGTAAGATCTAATTTGTTGATGTTTCAGGCCACAAAAATCATTTTTATACAGGTAAAACTATGATTTAAATAATTTTTTTATCTTTGATATTTAATAAACAGAGCCAGGAAAAGTTTGCACATGCTCTGAATCCATTTCTGTCTGTCTGTCTGTCTGTATTTATATTTATATCAGAGTCACATGCCCTTCAGCAATCTTTGGAAGTCATGTTGATAGTTGTTTAGATGCCATCCAGACCCAAAATATGCATGAAATAATGAAACTTTATAGCAATTTCTTGCATTGTTATTTTTTTTTCCCATAGAACTTTACCATTTAATCTGTCATAAATTCAATTTGAGAGTTTGAGTCTATCCAATAGCCAAATATTTGCCAGCTAATGCCACATTTCTAACAGCATGGGAACAAAATATTTATAAGAGAGGAATTTTTAAGATTTTTTCCACTCTTATCTCAAAACGACAGATGTATTTAATTTTACAAGAATTTATGTGATGTGGCCTTTGTTTTTTTAATCTGACCTGATATTGTTTTTTGATTGCCAGGTGAATACAGAGCAGTAGATAGAAGTACATTGAAGAAACATGCTATCATACATACAGATGAAAGACCTCACATGTAAGATGTCATACTATAAATTTCATTTTTTGACAGAGTTGCAACTCTTGTTCAGGGTGAAAAATTTGTGGTGGATTGTAGAAAAAGGACCTGTTTTGTGTATCCAGTTCCTCCTCTTTATCTTTCCGAGTCTGAATATGAAAATCATATTTGCAAACTTTATGACTTTAAGGCCTGGGCTGAAATGGAAAGTAAAGTATTTGTTGTGTTTTTTTTGTCGGTTTTTATGTGCTTTGAATTGATCTGATGAGTTTAGCCCCTTTCAACTGATTATTATAGTTTGTTCTTATGTTGTACGGCTACACCACTGTTCTAGGTTAGGGGGAAGGTTTGGTGCCATCAAACATGTTTATCCCCGCTACATTCTGTATGTGCCTGTTCCACGTCAGGAGCTGTAATTCAGTGGTTGTCGTTTGTTGTTGTATATCATATTTGTTTTTCGTTTATTGCTTTGTACATAGTCAGGCGTTAGTTTTTATGTCGTATATTGGTATGACGTCGGCGTCGTTGTCGTCCGAAGACACATTGGTTTTCGCACAATAACTTTAGTTTAAGTGAATGGATCTCTATGAAATTTTACCATACGGTTCAATACCACAAAAGGAAGGTTGGGATTGATTTTGGGGGTTATGGTACCAACAGTTAAGGAATAAGGGTCCAAAAATAAGCATTTTTGTAACTTCCAGACAATAACTTGTGTGTTAGTGTATGGAGCTCTCTGACATTGTACCACAAGGTTCCATATCACAAAGGGAATGCTGGGATTGATTTTGGGGGTAATTGCCTCAAAATTTTAGGAATTAAGGGCCAAAAAAGGGGCAAAAAACAAGCATTTTTCTAGTTTCATGACAATAACTTGTGTGTAAGTGTATGGATCTTTCTGAAATTGTACTAAAAGGTTCCATATCACAAAGGGAAAGCTGGAATTGAGTTTGGGGGTAATTGCCCAAAACGTTTAGGAATAAGTGGCCAAAAAGAGGTCAAAAATTAGCGTTTTTCTAGTTTCCAGACAATAACTTGTGTTCAAGTGTATGGATCTCTCAGAAATTGTACTGCAAGGTACCATACCACAAAGGGAAGGCTGGGATTGATTTTGGGGGTAATTGCCTCAAAATTTTAGGAATTAGGGGCAAAAAAGGGGCAAAAAACAAGCATTTTTCTAGTTTCATGACAATAACTTGTGTGTAAGTATATGGATCTTTATGAAATTGTACTACAAGGTTCCATATCACGAAGGGAAAGCTGGGTTTGAGTTTGGGGGTAATTGCCCAAAACGTTTAGGAATTTGGGGCCAAAAAGGGGCCAAAAAACAAGCATTTTTACAGTTTCCAGACAATAACTTGTGTTCAAGTGTATGGATCTCTCTGAAATTGTACTGCAAGGTACCATATCACAAAGGGAAGTCTGGGATTGAGTTTGGTGGTGATGAATTATAAGGGGGTTCAAAAAATTGGAGGGGGGGATTTTTTTTTCCTTTTTTTTTTTCTTTAAAATTTTCCATTTTAAGTTGGTTATTTTTAATTTATATATAAAAGCAAATAATAATGATATGGTTTGATTTCATCAAAAATTGAAATATTGGGGTTCTTTGATATGCTGAATCTAACAGTGTATTTAGATTCTTAATTTTTGGTCCTGTTTTCAAATTGGTCTACTCCAAAGAGTCCAAAATTAAACTTAGTTTGATTTTAACAAAAATTGAATTCTTGGGGTTCTTTGATATGCTGAATATAACCGTGTATGTATTTAGATTTTGGATATTGAACCATAATAGGTAAATTAAAGTTTTTTAAGTTCTTAGACCACATTCATTCTGTATCAGAAACCTATGCTGTGTCAAATATTTAATCACAATCCAAATTCAGAGCTGTATCAAGCTTGAATGTTGTGTCCATACTTGCCCCAACTGTTCAGGGTTCGACCTCTGCGGTCGTATCAAGCTGCGCCCAGCGGAGCATTTTATTTCATTTGAATTACTTCATATCTGTTGTATTGAGGCCTTTTATAGCTTACTATGTGGTATTGGTTTTGCTCATTTTTGAAGGCTACAGTGAGACTAAGTCTTTTACCTATATTTGTTAACTTCTATGTCATTTGGTCTCTGGTGCTGAGTTGTTTCATTGGCAACCATACCACATCTTGTTATATTTATCTCAATGTTTTCTTTCTTGTATATTTCACACTCACTATGTGGTTAGTAGGCAACTAATTTTAATAAGAAGGTAAACAATGAATTTAAATGTTCAACAAAGGAAGTAAAAATGTTCTATAGGCTTGTATGCAGACTTTTGCAAAAACACAAAATCAAATATCCATGAAATGTTTCCTCAATCAACTAATATTAGTATTTACGAACATATAAGAAACCAAGTATATAGTTTCCATTGTAGCATATTTTTTTTACAGATGATATCCTTGCCCTTGGGTCTACTTGATAATATTTTAAAAACGTTTTTAAAACAGGTTGGAATCAATCACCCAAATATGATATAATAACCTGTTGGGATAAAATATTACAATTGAGATAAAAATTTCAAGTTGAACAAAAATATTTTCAATTTTAGAGAAATATTGCAAAGCTCAGTTGATTAGTTAAAAGGCAACAACTTTTGATTTATTTTTGACTACCTAATTGTTTATTGAGATTAGTCCCGTAAAAACAATGAAGGTTTCAAAGGGGTCAACACCGAAAATTATCCATTTTCTTGAAAAGTCATTAACCAAAAGTTGTATTGTTTTAATCAAATCCACTTTTGAATATTTTTTTTCTGAAACCCAAACTTTTTCTTTTTTTCCACTGTAAATTTTTATCTCATATGGGACATTACACATGTATATTCCAAATTATGTTGTTATTTATCTGTTTTATAGGTGTCAGCTATGTAGTTATTGTTGTCGAACGTCTAGCCAATTGACAGTCCATCTGCGTACACATACTGGAGATTGTCCATTTCAATGTCCATGCTGCAGTTCAAAGTTCAAAATCAAATCAGATTTAAGGAGACACATGAGAACACACACTGGAGAAAAACCTTATCAATGTGATAAATGTCAAGTCAAGTGTACCACACAAGGTAAGAAGATAGAAACACACACACTGGAGAAAAACCTTATCAATGTGATAAATGTCAAGTCAAGTGTACCACACAAGGTAAGAAGATATAAACACACACTGGAGAAAAACCTTATCAAAGTGATAAATGTCTACAAAAGACTCATCAGTGATGCTTGAATTAAAAAAGTTTAAAAGACAGAATAAAGTACAAAGTTGAAGAGCATTGAGGACCCAAAATATTTAAAATTTAACTGTTGAGAGTGGAGAAATATCGTATTACACGAGATTTTGTGGTTGATCTGTTTCTCTAATGATTTTAGGACAATATTGAAACAAAACTAATTCTTCTTTTCCAATGATCTGCAAACAATGTGTTCTTTCTAAGTAACATCATTAAGGCATGGTCCCCTTTTTCATAATGTCACAATAGAAAATTCAGAGGATCTCAAGAAAGATTGATATCATAATTGAATTTTGATTAATGAAGAACTGAGATCGAACGAACCACATGTTGATTAAATAGAAATAATCTACAATTAAGGAAAAGGATAAATAGGCTAAGAATAAGAAAAACTTTTAATGTTTATATTTTTTTTCTGGCGAACATTCTAACATGTCAGCCTTTATTATAGTTTTATGATATCAATAAAAACATAAAATTATCAACATTAAGATTGTCTAGACCAATCAAAATAAAAAAGAAATGATAAGGTATATCAATCTGTGACACAAAATCACTACATACACTTGGAAAAGCTTAAAGCAATGTAACAGTGCTGTTTTCCAGTAAAGTCACTGTGAAGTCTTTAACATGGAGCAAAAACCCTCACCTCACTGCAAGTTCAAGACAGCCTAAATCACCGATTTCAGTGGAATTCTTTGCTGCTTGTTGATCACACTACAACTGTGCATTAAAGGCACAGCTGCTGGGTACTGTGGATTCATTATTATTCTTTTGATACCAATTTAAGTAGATTTCGTGGGTACAGGTGAACCACGAATTTAAATGTTCAACAAATGCCACATTTTCTATAAGGTTTTATGCAGACTTTGCCAAAACCATGAAATTAAATATTCATGAAAATGCAAGTTTTACTCAATCCACGAAAAAAATTTGTACCCATGATAAATAAATAAATCCACAGCAATATCTATAAATTATAAATAATATCCGTCAAAGAAATCTAACAAATACTGTCATAAATAGCTTTACAATCTTACTGTAAAATACAGAAACGTTACAAACTTTTAGACAACCACAGGGAAGAACACCATAATGCCCATTTCTGAATAGGTCCATTGCTTTGTTATAATATTATGTAACTTATTTTAGGTAACTTGCACAGCCATATGAAAGTCCATCATTCTGCTGAAAACCTGAAATGCAGTCATTGTTCATATAAAACCTCTTCAAAGCGTTCACTATGGAATCATTCTAAAATTCATGAACCATTTGATCCAGACAACACTTGCCAAATATGTGATTTTAAATGTGCAAGCAATGAAATACTTAAAAAGCATATGACAATGCATAAGTCTGACTATTTAAAATGTCACCACTGTGACTTTACCACTCGACATCAACAAAATTTGGAACAACATATAAAACGTAAACATGGAGAACATTATCATGAAAACAGACCAAAACGAAACACCAGCAATGGTAGTAGCAAGAAGTCTAAAGATAGTTCTTCCAAGAAAGAGGTCAGGAGTGATAAATTAGTTTATAGAAAGTTTCAACGTTTATTTAAATGTGATCTCTGTAGTGAATCTTTTGTACGAGAGGACTCATTAAAAAGTCATGTCAAGCTTCACAAAGAATTAGCTAGTAATAATTTACAACTGACTACTAAGAAAGTATTGAAACTACCTAAACAAAGTTTAAATCCTCCAGCAAATGAAGAAACTAGTTTCACCATGCGCTCTGTGGCAATGCATGGTACTAACCAACAAGCAGAAAGTTTACCTATGCCACCTGATGAAGGGCAAAGGTCAGCAACACAAACTTATAGCCAGTATCATCAGTATGATCAGGCATCTGCTTTAGAAGAACAAACCCCTAACAGTGATATTTTAGAATCAAGTTATAGACAAGAGAGAGATAAAAAGATTCAAATGACAAATGTTGAAGAAAGAAATTCTAGTCAAACATACAGACGACAGTTAAATTTTGATTCTGGGAGAGGCAATAATGCATCAAATAAGCGTCATTCATTTGAAACACCATCTGTATCAAAGAAAGAAGTAAGCCATCGCCGACTTTCATTTCCAAGTGATACTGAGCATTCTGTTTCAAAGAGAAATAAAAGTGTCGGTGACAGTTTAAGCAGTTCTAGTAGACCGGTTAGAGATTTGTTACGAGAGGAAAGAGCCTCACAAAGGTCTAGTAGAGATATTGAAGGATTTGAACAAGGATTACAATTCATAGACAATGCATATAGTAGTAGTATTCTAAGGACAAATAGACAGTCTAGTGGACATGCACAGACATTGAATAATCAGAGAAATGATGGTAAGGAAAAGGTATCAAGACCTCAGAAAACCAAACGTTCTCATTCTAAGGCAACTGTTGAAGGTCATTTGAGTTCAGGGTTAATACACAACAGTGAATATACCAGGATTGTGGCATTGAATGAACAAAATAGAGAGCATGCACAACAGCAGCAAACTGTTTACCAAGTCCCCAATATACAAGTAGTGCAAAATATATCTTTGCCTCTAGTGCAACTACCAGATGGACAAATTATAAGACCACATATAGGGAACCAGATTCCTCAATTAGGACACCAGTTTATACCGGAAATCAATATAGAGCAACCGATTGTCAGTGCTGGACTTTTAAGACATACCAATGAAAATACACACACAATTCAACTAGTAGCTCATCCAGGTGTTGGTATGATGTCACCACCTGGTAACCCTACTCACTCTGTTCAAAATGTGCCACAAGTAGTTGAGATTGTTGATTCTCTAGGTAATCCAGTCTCTGCACAGTTTGTGATTCCTACATCCAGTGATGAAATACCAAATGCAACAGTTCAGACAATTGACATTTCTACAATATCAGATCATGGTGGTATGATGGAACAAATGTTATCCCCACAGCATGTTATGACTGTTCCTGTACAAGTTGTTGATATGCCACAAACTAATTGACAATCGTTTTTAATTGACAATCTTAACTGTTATTTTTAACTAGCATGTGTCTAAAGTTAAAGATGGTTCAACATACCGGTAGGTATTTATTGATTCAATGATTGATTGTTGTTTGCTTTACGTCTAGTGGAAAATATTTCATGTATGTTCAGGACAGGAAGAAATTAACAAATAAGTACAATAGGTAGGTCCTGTAATATGGGTCAACATAGATGAAGGTTTTGAAATTTGGAATGTCACTGAAAAATGAGGGTAAATTAGATATGAATAGAAATTTAGCCTTGCAACAGGCCACATAGGGACCACTTAAACAGTTGTTGCAAGGGTTCTTTAACATGCAGAGAGTGCAAATCTCTACAAAAAGTGTTACTTTTGCATATGTTGTGAAGATGCTATTAACAATTTTTATTTAAATGAAGATTGAATTATTAGGTAATTTTAGGTTAATGATATTTGACATTCATTTACCATGCTCATTGTATCTGATCTATGCTAATTCTATGAAGTACTTTTATTATAAAGTCCTGCCCCCTCCACCCCCCCAATAATTTATTATTTCATGTGTATGCCAAGTTTTGTGATAGATAAATTGAATAGGATTCACATATAAAAAAAAATAGTTGCTTTAGTTATGCAAGTTGATATATACATCATTCATGCCCAAAATAAATTGTATGCAGATTATTGAAGTGTTTTAGCCTGATAGATTGCCTTGTAAGTTCTATCCAAGTATCCAGACAACTTATGACTTATAATAGTACAAACTATCAAATGAATATTTTTGACTCATCTGCAAATCAGCAACATATATATCTCATTGTTTATAGTTTTTATTGTTATTGAGCTGGTTTCATTTTTGAAGATTTTTGTTACAAGATTGAAATATAAAACAATTGCTGTCTTAAGATGAGGTTAATATGTGGTATTTTGACTTTTTTAAAACTTATATTCACTGAGACCAACTGTTTTATTCTATATACCAAGACAAAAAAGGTATTTAATGACAATTATTTACCAAAACATATTGTACATCAAACATTTTACCATTATTATACAATAATACATGGGATGTTTAGCGTTGTTAATATCACCATACTTTAGGTGAATACAATTTTTATTCAAAAGCCAATTTGTATTAAAAAAAGAACTTATTAATAATAAAATAAGACTTATAAGACTTATATGGAATAAATAATCTATTAATTCATAAACTCCCATTTTTGGCTTGCCTGTGATGAAAGTGGCAGAATGCGAGACATAGGGATTACAATCTGGCAGTGGCCTTAACTATTTGTATAACGCTTTATATTTCAGAGGGTAGAAGACCTGAATGCTTCATACCTTGTGTTACAAAGTTTCCATCTGTCAGAAGTACATTGTCCTTGACTTCATTTTTACGGTTCATTAGTCAATATTAAGTTTCCATAGTTTTGTCCTCTTCTCAGATACTGTAAGTAATAGGGCAAATATATTTGGTGTATGGTACATATCTGTCTTGCAGGGGTCATCTGACCTTGACCTCATTTTCATGTTTCACTGGTCAATGTTTAGTTTTCCTGGTTAAGTCTGTTTCTTAGATACTATAAGCAATAGACAAACTATATTTGGTGCATGGAATAATTGAAAGGTTATTATGTCTGTCTGGCATGGATTATGTGACCCTGACCTCATTTTCATGGTTATTTGTCAATGTTTAGTTTTCCTGGTGAAGTTTTTCTTAAATGCTGTAAGCAATAGGTCAACTATATTTGTTGCACAGAAAGATTGTAATGTGTACATGTCTGTCTGGTGTGTATCATCTGACCTTGACCTCATTTTCGTGGTTCATTGGTCAATGTTAAGTTTTTATGGTTGGTCTATTTCTTGAATACTATAAGCAATAGGTCAGCTATATTTTGAGTAAGAAAAGATTGTAAGATGCACACGTCTGTCCAGTAGGGTTTATCTGACCTTAACCTCATTGTCATGGATCACTGATAATGATAAGTTTATGTGATAATTGTAGTTTAACCTTTATCTTTGAGACATTCAACATAAAATCATTAATGGTCAGTAAATTAGTAAGTAAAGCAACCGAGACATTTCAGCATATGCACACTTGTTTATACATGTACTTTATATTAAATCCTTCCTAGGTAAAATGAGCATATAGATTGATTTACCTTTGTTAGTCAATATATGTCCATTTTTGTCTCATGTAGCAACCATTGCTGAAGGTGAGCCATATGAATGCTAGTCTGAAGTAAACCATATGTACTTAGCTTAATATGTCTAAAGGTAGAAGAGCTATGCATCATATGTTGTGTATAGATGTCTTGATAAACAAATTTAATGGCCTTTGTCAGTTGTCCTTGACCTCATTTTCATGGTTTAAAGGTTTTATAAAATCAACAGTAAGTTTTATTGATAAGTTGTCCTTTTCAGTTACATCTGATACTATTAACTGTAACACATAATAGAAGTCTCAAATTACTCCAAGTATAAGTAAACTACATTTGGACTGCATTAGTGTAAGTGTAAGTAGTCATCTGACTTGGTTCACGCGACCTTGACCTCATTTTTATGTTCTTTGGTCCGGCTATGTGGGGTATGTGGTTAGTTCCGTTTCTCAATTTCTTTATGCATTTAGCAACTATCATTTAGTTAACTTAATTCTTAACCCCACTTATACTATAATAACTTATAATACTTATTATTAGCTGGGAATAGTATACTAATATAAAATGTCAATATATTATATCCCAGTTATTTAAGGAATGACTGTAATAGTTTTTCTGTCTATGAAGAAAAGACATCAAAAACGTGGTGCACACTGAATAACCCGCTACGCGGGTTATTTAAAAGTGTATGCATGCCCATCATGACCTTAACCTCATTTCATGGTTGATATCAACATTACATTTCGTGATTAGATCCGTTTCTCCATGTCCGTCTTTCAGGTATAATCTGACTTTTTACCATGTCAATGTCTAGTAATGAAGGTTAAGTTTTTGTGATTAGGTCTTTTCTCATATACAATACATAATATATCAGATATAATGTATATTAACAATTGTTGTAAGGTGCACATGCCCATCTGACGGAGTTCATCTGATCTTAACCTGTTTTGCATGGTTCATGGACCAACATGAAGTTTCTAAGACACCATCGGCAATAAATGTAGGTCAACTATATTTAGTGCATAAAATGATTGTATGGTGTACATGTCCATTTGACAAGATTCATCTCACATATACCTTATTTTCGGGGCCTCGGTGGCCAAGTGGTCTAAGTAGTTCTACTACTGTAATCACTAGCCAGTCAACACTGAGGTTGTGAGTTCGAACCCCGCTCGTGCGGATGCACTCGACTCCAATCTTAATTGACTAGGATTGTCAGTTTTCCTATCGAAGGTCGGTTGTTTTCTCCGGGCACTCCGGCTTCCTCCACCATTAAAAACTGGCCTCCACGAAATAGCCCAAAAGTGGCGCTTGAAAGTGGCGTTAAAACACCAACAATCAATCAATCTATACCTTATTTTCATTGATTATTAACAATGCTAAGTTTCTGGTTTATCTGTAATAAGGCCTTGATCTTAAAGACTTTCAACAAACCATTCAATCGTAATCAGTCAAGCAACCGATACATTTTATCGTATAGACTTTTTTAAGGAAAATTGTTACATTTCACATCCATTCATACTTACTTTTCCTCGAATATGCAACATCTAATGCTTCTAAAATTCAAAGTACGGAATTCGCATGTACCTTTTGTTCCAATCTTTTTTCGTGCCAAGGGAAAGCTTAAGATTGAGTTTTAAGTATGCTCGTGCAACTACAACATAATCATTTGACCAGCATCCGATTCGCAGTTTCATGTCTTATGTGAGGATTAATTTATTGTTAACAACCTCAAACATAACTCCTACCAACATGGAGTTGTTGAATTCTTTTTATCACAGTATCAGCAGAATTTTAGATCGTTGGTTTGATTTGGAATTTCTCTTTTTCACTACATTTAGTATTAAGTAAATTTTATGCAGATCAAGGACAGGGACAAATTAACAAAAAAAATCCAAAAGCTTGGTAGATTTTGCAAAATGGGACCTCTTTGTTGGAGGACTCGCATTTCGACTGCCACTGAAAAAATAAGGATACGTTCGAAAGAGGCAGAATCTTGCCTTCTACAAACCCCATAGAGTTATTACAGGGTATTTAAACGTGCAGAAAAAGTCGGTCACTTTCAAGATACGGAACATCGGATTAAACGTCCCCTTTCCGTCTGGATGTGACTACATATTTGTTCATTCCGTACAGCCAACACATACCCCTCCAGCATGGGTTTAACTGCTGGTTAGAAGATTAGGAATTTAAATATTTCCATTTTCCAGTCAACCCCTTAGAGGTTTCACTGTCATAATATATATGGAATAGATGTTAAGGCTTTTGGCAATATAAATGTTTGAGAAGATTGCACAATTCATCTTTTGTCATAACCATTATGTTAACAGTTTTCTTTGTAGAATTAAAAAAAAGTTATTTCCCTTCAACCACAATAAACTGAATATTTGATAACAGATTCAATAAAACGCAGTTCTAATTAAGAAATTGGCGGAAACCCTACCATACAAAGTAAACATTCAATCTTCACAATTTTTCATTAAACAGCTATAAAAGGAGTTTTATAACGTTTGACAGAAATTGGCGTTTTAAACACTCAACAAAATTTATATTAATCTTATAAATACTGTAAGATTTCTTTTCTGAAGATACCAATATAAATTTACCAACTTCTTGATTGATTATTGTGTTGTTGCAAAAACTATTTTGTAAAAACATCACTGGGAAACCATATAAAGACAGAAAGTAAATACACTTTTTTAATAAGTAATGAAAACGCGGATGTCATTGCGTACATGATGATTTCATTTCTTAACAGGTTATAATTAATTACAGTAGGTGTAATAATATTACATTCCATTTAAGTAAGAATATGGAGAAGGTAAACATGAATAAAAGAAGATTTTGAGTATATATGTCATTGACAGCAACCCAACGATACAAAAATAATAATCGTGTCAGGTCAACTATAGAAAAATGTCTATGCAATATGTCAAGCCCAAATTAGCACCAAGTTGTAAAGAAATTTACACGAAACGTGCGCGTCTAACATGACAAATTATATACAACATGGTATCTGTGATGAATTTGTTTTCATGTAAGCAGAGACTATCAAAGAAAGACCTGTCCTCAACACCGAATTTCCCAGAAACATCTTGCTGAGTAAAACTTTATATGTAATGTTTTCGTCTTTTCCTGTGAGTTCATAAACTGATCATAGAAAATTTTGTATGCCAGATGCGCGTTTCGTCTACAAAAGACTCATTAGTGACGCTCGAATCAAAAAAGTTAAAAAGGACAAATACAGTACGAAGTTGAAGGGCATTAAGCACCCAAAAGTCCGAAAGGTTTTTCCAAATACAGCCAAGGTAATCTGAGCCATTTTTCGGCATTTATGATTTGTTCACATAATTATTAAGAAATTCAAACCCCAAATTTATTTAAGCACTCAAAAATGAGATCGTTTCTTCAAGGTCACTACACGCAAAATGCAGCTACAATGAAACAATATGGCAACAAGATTTAGAGCATTGATTCTCAGCGTTATAAATTTACAAAGACGATAGAATCTAATAGAAAAGGCATCAAATATGAATAAGATGTGGACAAGATTTCATTTTGTAGCCCCCTTCGTGTTTGACAATGCTAATTGTCAGCCGCATGGGTTCAAAAGAAAGTCTTCCCTCTTACTTATTCATATTTAGATCGGAAATATCGAAGACTCTCTCCACCATAGCCTCATCATTGACAAAAAAATACTTTATATGGCTTAAATATCCTACTCGTGTAAATTTGATAGTTATGATGTTCCTTTTTATTGAATTATATCAATTCTTTGTCGAAGAAACAATTTGAAATGACATATCTGACGATCGGTTAAAGTATTGGATCATATCGAAACATATCGGTTATGACTTTCGCAATTTTTCGTAATTATACAGCAATCTTTTTGTCAGCTTCAGTTATGTGATGATTTATTATTAATGGAGGGTCACTAGTATTGGTATAAATGAAATGCTATTGATACCAATTCGTCATTGAAAAAAAAGTCCAGCCCGCAAGGGGGCAGACATGACGATGATTTAAAGAAAATACATAATCTTTTTTGTTGTGGGGATGTATAAGTACCATGCCATGTCCGGTCTGTGTTTTTGTTAGAGTAACGATCTGATGAGTTAAGCCTTTTCAACTGAGTTTTATAGTTTGTTCTTATGTTGTATTGTTACACCACTGTCCCAGGTTAGAGGGAGGGTTGGCGCCTTCAAACATGTTCTAAATATGTACCTGTCCTAAGTCATGAGCCTGTGATTGAGTGGATGTCGTTTTTTGTTGTTTCTCATATTTGTTTTTCGTTTATAGTTTTGTACAATTTGTTCTTATGTTGTGCCGTTACACCACTGTCCCAGGCTAGGGGGAGGTATGGCGCCAACAAACTAGTTTAACCCCGCCACATTCTGTATGTGCCTGTCCCAAGACAGGAGCCTGTAATTCAGTGGTTGTCGTTTGTTGCTGTATATTATATTTGTTTTTCAAACATTATTTTGTACACAAATCAGGCCGTTAGTTTTTTCGTTTGAATTGTTTTACATATGTCATTTCGGGGCCTTTTATAGCTGACTATGCGGTATGGGTTTTGCTCATTGTTTAAGGCCGTACGGGGACCTATAGTTATTAGTTTCTATGTCATTTGGTCTCTATTGGGAAGTTTTCTCATTGACAATCATACCACATCTTCTCATTTTCATTTTAAATTGATCGATAAAAATAAATCAGCAAAAAATGAAAAAAAGGGAGAAAGGCAACATCACTTTTTGTTTGTTACTCATTGTAAATTATTATCTTCCTCCCACAAAGATACGGAGAGGGTAGCAACTGTGATACTGTTGTGCTGTCATGTGTTTGTAGAGAAATCATATGTTATCGCTTTAAGTTGTTTATCAGTTTCGGATGAAAGAATAGAAAGTCACATGCATGTACGACTGCTCAGTCCAGTGGCAAATATGTCATAAATATCTAGGACGAGAACAAATTAAATCCTACTAAGCAAATATGGTCTTCAAAGTGGGTCGGTGGAAGGGCAGGAAATCTTAAATGTCACCGGAAAATTGGGACATGTTGAATATTTGCAGAAATTGTGCCTTGCAACAGATTATTTTTGGGACCTCTTCATAGAGTTCCTGTAATTGAAATGTCCTTTAACGTGCAGAGAGCGTGGTACTTTCCCTTCAGGGACATCGAATTTAATGCCACTATTCGGACGGGATGCGGCTGCGTATTGATACATCCTGCATAGCCAAACCGACGTTTTTATTAAGGATGGGTTCTACTACCGACGGCAGAAGTCCATGCTGCCAGGTGACCCATTTCTATTCCTTTCAACCTTTGGGGATATATACGACGGCAATTAATTATTGCGCCTATTTTTAAATGAAACATTTTACATGTATGTTCGTGCAAATGAACGGTGTTTGTAAATTGTTTGGTGAGATTGAAGAAAATCATCAAAATACTGTTATACCATATATGGATTACAGAAGGTTTTAAACACGATGATTAGACGTGAAACAATTATAAACGGTTATGTGTAGTAAATTAATTCATTCCTTAAATTACAAATTTATTGTGACATTCTACAGCCACGAAACAAAATTATGTTATACAATGGCGTTTTTATATCTATTTGCTTTCGGTTATTAGGCTTATTACACTGTTTTGAGCATATCATTCTTAATTTCATGCCATCATTTCATTTATTTCCAAATAGAAATGTCAGCATTCCCGGAAAACATACAAAGGCAAGAAAATTGTAATCTGTGTAAATAATTATTTCTAATATTATAAGTGACAGCAATAGAACCGTTACTCCGTCTTGAAATCAACGCTTGCAATAAATATCTATTATAAGTGTTAAGTAAGAATATGAACTCATATCGTTCCGTTATATTTGATTATCAAGGGTTTCCTCACCTCTCAATGACAAATTTTGACGCTAAGCCTGCCAATCATATACTAATATTGTTACACGAGTGACAATTGCTGAGGGAAAAATTGTTAATTTTGTCTTTGATTTAATTATTTCAATTTTAAGTTGACGTTTTTCATCACTTATCCCTCAGCTCTAATATGTTCGACTGGTAGTATTACATATTTTATAAAAAAAGAAATTATAAGCGTCTCGTCTTACACGCAAGGGATGCAGAAATTTTTTATCACTTTTTAAATCATATTAGGTGGTGAATAAGGTAGCTTGGGCTACCATAGAAAAACGATTAGTCTCTATGTGAAGAGTTTGGTGAGAAAATGTACCTAGGGCTATATATTAGAGCCAATCGATAAGACTACCGGGCAATAAACTGACAGTAAACGCCCGCATATTTCAGTGTTAATAAAACTTGGCTTCATAGATGTATATTTTGTAAAAACAGTCGAGAAAAATTATGGAAAAAGTTTCGGCTTGATCTTTCAATCTTTGTGAAATATAATCCATGGCTGTTCAAGGCAAATACAATGGTTGATTGATTGATTGGTGTTTAACGCCACTTTCAACACTATTGTGCTATTTCGTGTCGGTCAGTTTTTATTGATGGAGGAAGCCGGAGTGCCCGGAGAGAACCACCGACCTTCGGTAGGAAAACTGACAATCCTAGTCAATTAAAAATGGCGTCGAATGCACCTGCCCCGTACGGGATTCGAACTCACAACCTCATTGTTGACTGGCTAGTGATACAGTAGTTCGACTACTTAGACCACTCGGCCACCGAGGTCCCCCAAAGACAATGACCCTTCTATTTTTTTTGTAATATCAAACTACTTTTTTGTCATCCAAATATCAATTTTGAAAGGATCTGTCAACCAGAGGCAAGATTGTTTAACTATAGTTATGTTCATGTTATACTGGCATATATGTAGATCTTGTTTTACTGTTTTGAGTTTCTATCTATATATTATAGATTTAGATATATTATGCAAAAACTCAAAAGTTAGGAAAAAATCGTCTTTAAAAGACAATTACTACTATAAGGGGTCATCCAATTGTGTTTGTCCTTTGACATTTCCTAGATCTTATATGCCTCGTCATTTTTGATGTTTGAAGTTTCAACTAATACCATACTTTTCGATATAATTGGAAAAAACTTGATTTGAAAAAATCGTAATTCAATTGAAATAACTCCAAAATTAAGGAATATTTTCGGTCATATAAACATTTTTGTAGATCTTGTATTTTTGAGTGTGCTTTATGTTTACAGTTTCTACTTACCTATTACAGTTTTCGAGATAACAGGCAACAACACCAAAATAAGTTATGTAACGAGCAATAAGTTCTTAATGAGTCATCTGATAATTTTGATGAAATAGGAAGTAGGTAGATCTTGACATACTGAGCATTGTTGCCATTGTCAAATCTCTGTCTATTATGGTTTTCAAGATATAAGAAAATTACTGTGTTTTACCTATAGCAGCTATATTTGCTGACCTCCTGAAAAAAAGCCACAGACTTTATACTAGATACCCTAAGGATCATTCAAATTTGTTAATAAAATTGAGAATAGAAACGGGGAATGTGTCAAAGAGACAACAACCCGACCAAAGAGCAGAAAACAGCCCAAGGCCACCAATGGGTCTTCAACACTGCGAGAGTAGCTTTTGACGGACACCAGACGACAGACGACGACGGACGCCAAGTGAGGACAAGAGCTCGCATACCTATTATGCCAGATGAGAGAAACACAGCTTGGATGTACAATTTATAAATGATAGAGTGTATAACATTTAAGTATTTGATATTTCGACTATTTACACAACTATTAATTAACTAAAGAGACTAATGTAGTTCGTCCAGCTATTAAGCGTATAACTTCAAATGGCCAACGTACATTATCATAAGTTGATTTTCGGGTTCTACTAGGTGAACAATGGCGGTATGTAATAAAGATTCGTTGAAAACCTACACTGAAATCCACTCCGTTGCTACGGGGGAGTTTTCGTAAACAAAATGTTTACCCTATTTGTCTTTTTTGCAGTTAGGAATATGATTAAGTCCAGATTTTTTTTTTAAAAAAGAAATCCCAAGAATCAACAAATAAAAAAAATCAAACCGGAGGTGCACAATTAACATTTCGCGTGAAACATGTTTTTAAAGTTTCATGAAAATCCAGTCAACGGTTAAGGATGAGTTCCTAATGAAAATTAAAGTGTATACTAACAAAATGGACATGTGATTACTATATATATATATATATATATATATATATAAGTCTTAAAGATTTGCGCAACGGTACTAATTTAAGATGGTAAAATACGAAGATGATGTTATAAAGTCGTGTTGACGAATATTTCGGCTAAACAAATAGCCTTCGTCAGTGTCGATAATTTTAACAATTTTTTTTCTATGTTTTCTAGAAATATTTTATATTATATGCTACAACATAAATGGAAAACAATGTTTTGTCATGATAATCAGGCACCAAGATTATTACAAAGTTTACATAGTTATATAAACACATAAATAATGACTAGAAATATATGCAGGAAACAATCTTTTTGTATAAATATGCACGATGCATGATGTATGAACATTCCCTAGACACCTAATTTGTTATCAAACTGCAATGAGCACGGTGTATTCTTTTTGTCATGAATATGAGAGATTATTTTCCTTACGTTTGTCTTATTTCTTTATGAATTGTAAAATTTGTGGACCTTTTATTATGAAAAAGATTTCTTTATTGATCATAAATTGATCTCCTGGGATAAAAAGAATCTAAATCAGACAGACATGTACAATAAATGATTCTGAAGGGAGAAAGAGTTAGTTTTAGATGAAAATATTGCCATAAAAGATTGATAGGAATAATTGCCTGAGTCTCCTGAGAAATCGAAAAGGCGACCCGAAATATTAAAAAAGAGCATCTTTTGACACAAAGACTGACAGATATAAAATATATATAATCCATCAACGTTTTTGCCTTGTGGTTATATAAAATTGTTTTAAAGTGTTTAATGCTGTCTTTCATGCAATATCAAAACAATTCCCAGATATAGAATCCTTAGTTTAATATGCATTATAGTGATTTCTTTGCAGATGTTACTTAATAGACATATCAGAGATTCACTTATCGTTCGACAATACAAGGCCGCATTGGTCTTGCAGGAAGGTCACCCACCCTATATCTTGCAATTATCTCCTACTACTATAATGAGAAACGAAAATCCGAGAGTAAATTTCGGACTTTAAAACGGAAACAAAAAAAATGGAAAAGAAGGAATGTAGTTGTGTGTATATGGTTCTGTGATTATATCTCCCCTTTTAAGACAAAATTGGAGCAAAGTTTCGTTAGATCAAAAACAAGTATTTGCTTTGCAGGAATGCGAAGATCTTAACACTAACAATATGCAAGACTGCTTTGAATAAACTCTGATTTAATTTGAAACCAAGTTTTTGGACCAAAAATACAAGTCATATGACTAATTTGTTATGCGGACACTGTCCTAAGATCATAACTTTGAAAGTTTCCAGCCGACTCAGGAACTGATACAATTGTGGATCTTGGTAATATGATTTTTAAATTGATATATGATATGTGCTATTGTTATATTTAAGATAAGAAAAATGATAAGAAACGTATTAGTTACCAAAATAACAATAGTTTAACCAAGTGAATTCAAAACCGAAGAGATTGTTCATGTGATAAATTGGTTATTTTTTATTCGATCACAAAAGTTTTGTTTCATGCCCTCCATCATGCATCACATCTTTTCAAGTTGACATAAAATACTGTAACCAGCTAAACAACACATTTATTACTCATGTGTGTCCTTTTCGGTGTCAATTTGCTCTTCAACGTGTATTTTGTTGGATTATCAGTGCTTACTTTCGAACACCACCAAGAAGAAACACATTTTCGAGTATGGAGTTCGTTTGGCTATGCGGGATGTTACATACGTAGTCACGTCCAGTTGAAATTAGGACGTTAAATCTGATGCTCAGTGTAGAGAGAACGACCCTATCTCTGCCGGTTAGAGCACTGACACAACTCAATGAAGAGTTCGTAGGTGGCCTGTTGCATAGTCAAATATCTGCTAGTAAAACCATTGCTAAAGTATGACATACGTTTGGTTGTGCGGGGTGGATAAATACAGAGACACATCTAGTCGGAATCTGATGCCCCCGTATAGAGTGAATGACTCGCCCTTTGCCGGTTAAAGAAACATTGCAACAACTTGACGAGGAGTCCGTTGGTGCCCCGTTGCATAATTAAATGTCTGCTCCTATCTATTATCAAAATTTCCCGTTTTTCATCCCGGTCGGTCTTCATTACAGAACCTATTTCCCTTAATATTATATCAGTATATGGAATATTCGTTTTCATCGGTTACTAGGCCAGCTTACTTATTTTCAATTTTGAAGACAATTGTTTCCCGAATATAGTGATACAGAATATTAATTTCCATCCTGTCATAGGCAATATTTTTTATTTTCAGTTCTTACCAGGCCAAAATATTCATTTCCCAAATCCTCCTGTCCCCACTCCCCAAAAATTCAAACGGTCGTCCCCTTTACATGTACAATCGTCAATATGACATTATTACCGATTTTGTTCTTGACTTGTTCCTTACTACTGAGCATGACTAAATGGAATCGTCTGACGGGTGGCATAGCAGGAGAGACGATGCATCTTTTTTTTAAGTATGTTTGGAGTTCACGCGAATCCAATTGTTTTCTCTACAATTTTTGTCTGTTTTAAATATGGACTTAAGAAATTTAAACATAAATCTGTAATTTATAATTAAACTTTTAACATATTTTGATGGTAGATTGATTATTTATTTGCATGATGCTAATTTTATTCTAGACACTAAGTGCAAACATTCATTTCACCTTGTTGATACTATGTAAGCTTTCTTTTCACTATACAATTAGTTCACTTTCTACAAAATTTTATTTTTCACATGTTTGATTTTTAGATTCCATGTGCTAAGTTACTTGGTATTTTGATCCAGCGACTGCAGTCTACATAAAAAAAGGAGATGAGGTATGGTTGACCACAAGACAACTTTCCAAATTCATCCAGAGACCAACTAACGTAGATGTTAGCTATAGCTGCTACTAGGTAGCTTATTTACCATGAACTACAACTAACGTTTTGTAAAAAAAATATCTACACTTGACTAGAAGGTTCGTGGTCATTTTCAATCATTTAGCGTAACAATTTGTTTTAAATTTTATCAATTTTCAACTTATTCTCTTCTCAGAGGTCAACTTCGTTGATGGGCTAATCATTAGACATACGGTAGATGGTCCCTTAAGTTTTGCTTTGGAATTGTTTTGATATAATTAAGTTTAAAGAACGTGATTGGTTTTGTTGTACACGAGACAAAAACACATCTATAAAAGAACACATCGCTTGTGTTGTGGTTCTTTCTTTGTCCGGGCAGTCGTTGGTGTTTTTTCCCTAATAACTCTATATTATTACATTAAATTTCTTCAAAAAATACCATAAAACTCCTCTTTAGATTAAAATATAACTTCTGCTATGTGAGAAGGGTACTAGTTTAATGCCATCTTTTAAAATGTTGCTGTGATTGTATTAAAATATTTCAAATAAAAAAAATTAAATCAGATGAACGAATTTTTTTTCGCTTATAAAAGTTGACATATACGTCTGTAATTTAAGGAATGCAATGCTATATAGAAGTACATTACACATTTTACTATTTTTTATCTAAAATATTCATGTCTAAATTCTTTTATTGAATAAACACTTAAGCAATATATTTGCTTAATTTGATTTTAAAGAAATAAGTTGTAACGAACGTTTAGAGATGTTATTCTCGTTTAACGATTCTGTTGTTCTGCAGGAATTTCATTTCATTTTGGCGACGGATATAAACATTTCAAGGAGCTTACGTATCATTAATTTTTTCTGAATTATGTCTCGAAAAGCATCAAATCGTACGATTTTGTATTAATTTATTTTAAATCTTTTTTCTAATACTGGTCATAAGTAAGAGATTGGATAATTTCAGAACCACAATAAGTCCCTAAAGTGTCTTTAATAATCTGACGGAACCCATAGATTTGTGATTATTTAAGACATGGTTATTTTGACGAGAAATCTTACGAGTGTCATACTTTTCTTTTGGGTATAATACCATCCATTCTTTATCTAAAAACAAGATTATTCCAAGAACTTAAGAACGAATATTCCGTCTAGAGAAATAAAATTGAAGATAATAAATGGTTATGGTTGACAAGGTGATGCATTTTTATTATTATAAATGAAAATCCTGGAACACTTGTATTGTTTCTGATATCAATACTGAGTGGGGTTAATGTAATGAAGGGCGAAGAAAGTCACGCAATTTATGTGATTTATTTTCTTTATTACAAAAAGGATATGGAGATGAAACTTTTATGACAAAAGGGCGTTTGAACCATATTTTCATTAATAGAGACTTCTTCGGATGCACAAATGTACTGATAGACAATAGGGGATTCCACTTAATTACTGTTTCGACATTTAATTTTCAAAACAATCAAACTTAACGTAAGAATATAAAGAATAAAGACAGCATGTTTCATTATGATAAAAAATGTCAGATAAAATAAAACAAAAGTAATCTTCCCTTCTAGTTGGACATGCAGTGACCCGACCGTTTCGCAAATGATTGTTTTGCTTTGTTTTTTTCTTAGTTTTTAAAATGAAAAGTCGTATATATCATTAACCCTGTTAACTATTTCTTGAACATATGTGCTATTTAACTTGTTACAATTAGAAAGTTAGAAAGCAACAAGGCAGGTTTTCAGACAAACAAAAAAATTACGTATTCTGACTGTTGTTCAGAGTTGTAGTCTCTGGTTATATATTTAGACGTATACCGATTGTGTTCCTCTGGGATTTTTTTCCATATGCACATAGTGGTTTTGTGTCATGAATTGAAATATCCTATCATTTCTTTTCAATTGTGAAAACTGAAAACTAACGCTTTGGCCAATACTTTCATTATAAAATGGGAGTAATTTAAGGTGCTTCGGAAGGGTTAGAGAATTCTAAATAGCATGCGACATCTATCGTATTGTCAAAAGCACTAATTCTTATCGTTATTGCAAGGCAACCAACAACAACAACAACAACAACAACAACAACTAGTGTCATACATTTGTGTGAAACACTTCGAGGAATATTCGACGATCGTCATTATTTACATATACATTTTGTACTTAATTATTTGATTTTTACTTTTTTTTAATTAATGTTCCACAATATAACAACGCAATTTGTACGATATGAAAAACAAAAAAAACAGCATTTTAAAAAATGCCATTGTTTGTGTATATTCTAAAGCATATGATCAATTTGGGAAAGCAAATAAATGCATTATCATATATCATTGAGTTATTAGGAAATAATATCCTTATAATGTCATGAACTCAGAAAATAAGTTATTATAGCAAGGCAATGCGTTATGATTAATTGATGTCACGTCTCGATAGTAAACGATCCATTAGCGCGGGGAAACATAACAGATGGGGTTAATTCCATAACTGTTCATAACTAGAAATAAACCATTGGATAGAAATTGTGTGAATTATTCACAGACAGTTATATTGCTTCTTATTTATTTAACAAAAACAATCTATCATTTTGTAATATTGAATCATATTGGTCTTTATTTGCTGTCGACGTTCTTTCGATTTGTAAAGTTATGTATGACTTTATTCCTTTGACAAGAAATGATATGACGCGGATGCTAAAGACACGGCAATCCGACGAAAAAGGACTAAAACTATAATGATGTTTCTCATCTTGTCATTTTTTTTTCAATGATGAACTATTCTGACGACACCTTGCAAGCCAGACCAAAAGGTCCATCGATTTCAGTATACTCTTCGATGTTCATTGATAACTGGAACATATATCTTTTGAAGGAACATTTCAATGAAAAATGAACAGCTTACACGAGTAGTACGGTTGAGGCAAATAAGGAAACAGGAAATGCTTACTATCCCGGAGCACACGAGTTCAATCCGATTTGGGTTCGTGTTGCTCAATCTTTATTTTTCCGTATAGGGTTTTGTAAACTTTTGTTTGACATTTTTTGTTTTTTCTCCTTTGGTCATGGTTCTTTTGGTTTTCATTTTCTCTTTTGGATCTTTCTTTTTTGCATATCATACTTGAAAATACCATCTCCCTATAAATTGTGCCCATCGTTGCCAGAGAACAATGGCAATTGAAACCTTTAATATGATTGATAAAGCACCTGTTTGATTACATTATTTATCATATGTAAAAGATTGTACATATTTTTTTAGATATAAATTGTATCCCAGAAATCCCATAAGTAAAATCAACAGAGTTTGGTAAGAAAAGTTTTAAATTTACATCTGCTACTTTGTGGAACAGCCTTCGTTAACATTTCAAGACTGGAAATAGTTTCTCAATTGAAAAGCCTCATACAGCCCTAAAATGGATCAGAATATCCTTGTTCTAATAATGCTTTTGATTTTAAGTTGCGTGCCAATTTTTGTTTTGCTTGAAATTTTTAGTCGTGCTTTGCATGTTGTTCTATATGACTGTGATGATAAGTTTCATGTATGCCTTTGAATATGCGCTTAATCCGTTATCTGCATGATTTTTGTGTTTATGTAATGTGAAAAATGCTCCAAAGAGATTACGTTTGTTTTGATATATGAAACAGAGCCAAAGTAAAACTTTCGTATTCGAATTCGTTTTTTGATAAAAGACTTTATAATCATAACAACTATACAAAAAATGGAACCATCAAAACCTTTTTAGTAATAAAAGACAAAAAGTAAGATTGGAATTTGCAACTGTATAACTAAGGTTTGAAGCTGAAGCACATTTACAATCTATATCTATGAATTTAATTTTTAAAGGAATCCATCGACTCGTTCTTGTGTCTTTACATGTGTGAAGTTTACCCCACAAAACTGCACATTTCCAGTTGTTTTTGCAATGTTTGTTTCTTGCATATAGCTACATTTTTTTATGTATATAAAATTGAGTGTTTTAGTATTTTTCTATTTGTTGTCGCATCAACCATTTTATTAAACGACATGTTTCCTATATCTTTCAGTTTGCATGAACAGTTTTCATCATCTTCCAGTGTATGTTTTGCAGTTGCACTACCGAGTACAAGTAATTGTTAACATCTGTCTGGAAAAAAACTACGTACCAAGACACCTGTAAACATGGCTTTATAGTGACGTCTCTCACAGACTAAAGTTTACATATCATTGACGCTTGTAAATCTTTTGGAAACCATATCTGCATTTTAAATACTTTGTTAGGAATTTCAGTAATGTTTTGACTAAGTACGGAGTAGTGGAGTTTTTTTCAACCATTTATTCATTTTTCTACAATATCTGTAGGCCCATTTACCGAAGTGCATACCACTTTTGTCATCTTTTCAAGATTTTGTTTAGTAATGTAGGAGTTTTTTTAATTGCTATCTTCTGCTAAAACAAAGCACCCACTCAGTGCTGAAAGAGGAATTGCGTGCACAAGTCAAAATGTGTTGGTAAAGCCTTAAACCTTCGTTGAAGGGACAGAAAATTTCCTTAACTCCTGAATTAGATGTTCTTTTCATGTACAATTCCTAATATATATATATATATATATATATATATATATATAAACAAGTCTAAATTGAAAACAACGTTCAAACCTATGATTGCGTTGGATAAAAACCGCAATTTTTATACGTGTGCATGCAAAACAAATTTCTTTGTAGAGGGGTCTAAATACAGCACAAACAACATTTTCAATAAGACCAAAAAAGTGAAAAAGTATATTTTAACAAAACGCATTTGACTAGCAGGTCGAACAACGGATGTTCTTAAACCCTGCTGACTGCCATGGCGATTGCCAAATAAACGGATCACAGATGTAACACAATGGATCTTAATAATATTAATTTAATACCAAACAGAAAACAATAAACTTGCGGAAAAGATGGTATACCGCAAACATGTTTGCAAAAATTTGTACACCATATCCGGATTTCGACAATTTATGTCCCTTCAGTGATGTTAGGAATCGAAACGGTATTTGGAAGGCCATATAATTTACCTCAATTTTGGATTGACTCTTGAATTTTGAAGAGTCGAAATAGGATGAAGGGATCTTATAAACCCGAAGGCAAATATATATATATATATATATATATATATATATATATATATATATATATATACAAGTTAATAATACTATTTATCAATTTCAGTAATATTGCTGTTTGTTGTTGTTTTGATTTTTTTTTCAATTAAAACTGGACAAGTGCCATTAAACATAAAAGTAAGGTTAAACTAGAGTATATAATTTGGATCAAAGAGGTTTGTTATGACGAGGACAGATCGTCGATATTTTATCATTCATAACTCTAACCAGGTTAAGTTACATGCCAATAGTTGAGCGGTTTTCTTTGTCATGATGGCGATGAAAATTGATAGTTATAACAATATTAAGGCTGAATATTGTTTTGTACGGCAATCCTCTCTGACAGATTTGTGAAGATATCTTCAGCTGACAATCAAATTATGACAAATCATTCATAAATGGGAAATGATAAATATAGCTGTCTTCTTGGGTTATCAACTTTGTATCGTTGCAGCTAATTGAATCATAGCAAGCAAATGGTAGAAGCACTTTGTCATCTGAACTTCCATGATGACATTAACTAGATATGACCAGTTGCAAAAAATGCTTAATATCAATTTAGCACAGCGATATTCGAAACAAATATAGCAATGTTAAATAAAAAATTTCAAGACACAATGTAAACATGCCTTGCAATATTTTTTTCGTTTAAATTAGATTACCAGGCCAAACAAATACTCGCAAAACAATTTAATCCAACAATGCAGGAGTAAACTAATTTATGTTCAAATTGATTTATTGTATATTTATTCAAAAAGTAACGAAAACATTTTGCTAGCTAGCTTATTCTAATAAATCGCTCCAAGAAAAAAGAAGTGTGGTATACGCTTAATTTATATAGTTGTCCTCACAGTGCCATCTACGGGCGGAAAATACATTTCATTTGCGCTACAGGGTTGTTTTTCATTTGCGCCAAAAATAAATACTGCTTTTGTGCCAATTTACAAGTAAAATAAAACGGAAACGTTTTAATACAAGTTGTATCCCGAATACGAGGCTCGTATAAGAAATGTTGTAGAGTATCTCCCACTTTGATAAGTAAGTGAGTTCATACTCATTTTCATACAAATAGGAAAGCCACTTCTTTCAAGGTATGAAATTGTGTATATTCACATAATCGAGGAGACAAAATGGGCATAATTCATTTGGAGACAAATCGTATAGATATACCCCAAAAAGTTGAAAAGCAGTAATCACAACAGATGTTGACAACAAAACCATCATAAAACATTGAATGATACAGTCAACCATGGTTTATATCACCAAAAAGTACAATCTCAGCATGAAAACAAACTAATCAGTGTTAAATGTTTTCATTTTGTTTTATATTGGTGAATGTGATTTATGATGAATATGCAACATTATCATTAAAAGTCTTTTTTGGTAAATATTTATCTCTATTTACCTGTATTATTGGCGCAAATGAAATATGGTTGGTAGAGCAAATGAAATGTCATTTGACGCAAAAGCAAAGCACCGCCATCTACAGATGCGGGTCTAGGATTTGAGATAAGAGGTGGCGCAACGGTAATCAGCTAGATGGGATATTGTTTTCGTGTTTTATGCCAAGAAATGAAGTTTTTATATTTTGATTACGAATATGTAATTTAACACTTCTATTTGAACTCTTTCCAACGTATTTCATGTTTTATTGATTATTTCAATTTGCCAGTATACTCTCATCTCTTGCTTGAGTTTCTTGACAGACCAAAATTGATGTTCAAAACCCTACACAGTAGAGGTAATCTTAGGCAGGATTATGGACGTCCCTTTGCTTTATATATACCTGGTTAACTTTTTCAAAGAGAAAAAACAGAAAAAAAAATCGCCGAAGTACAGATCGACAATATCACATACCGAAAATTTATTAACAGGATCCTAACAAATACTAGTATACGGGTATCCTGTCCTCTTTTCCTCGATTATGACATCACCGAATGTGACTTATTCGTACTAATCATAAGCGACACTACAGATTCTGTTTACCCGCCAGCAGCACCTTTGATAACCTGAGGTTTTTGACGGGGTTGATGTTGCTCGGTCTTCAGTTTTTTTATGTAGTGTTTGGCAGAATGTTGTTTGTCTCATCAGTCGTCGTTTTTTTTTTTTGCCATGGTGTTGTCGGTTTTCTTCGACTTATGATTTTTATATAAATTTGGTATCGTTTGCCTTTTCTTTAATCAAAGTTATATAAACGGAAGGGTTTAAAAATGTATCCCATGTCTAAATTTATATGCTAAAATAGATATGATTCAATATAAATTAAAATTACTTGTTTTAAAGCAATTAAATTATGACACAGTATTCATATATTGTCATTTTCCCGAGTCGAGTGAAGCAAAACTGCATTGCATTCACAGAACTATAAAGTTTGCACTTTGAACCGGGCTGTTATATAAAAGACGTCGGATTTACTTTCTACTGTTATCTTTAATTGTTGAAATCGGAAAAATATTTGGAAAATTAAATTTTGTTAAAAAATGTCCATGGTCTTTAAACAATATAGCTGTATATATTTCGTACTAATTTCAAATGAGGTTATACGTTAATCTGTCAGTTGTTCAACACAGAACTTTTTTTTTGTTGAAATAAAAAATCAATAAACCTAATAAAATAATAAATAAACAAATTAAACAAGTGAATATTCATTCCATACTATTTGTCATTTGTATAATACTAGGATTTTGAAATGACATTTTAATTAAAATTCAGACTTTGGCAAAGCTCCAGTTTGTAAATTAACAAAACGACAACAGAGAAAGAACATATTAAGAGCATCAATCATTTAAAGAAGCGACAGAAAATTGTTATTAGATATCATCATTTACCAACCGCCATGACATCTCATGCTTAGAAACAGTAACTAAAATTGAATGAAAGATGATAGAGGTCAATACTATATCTAAAATAACTGTACTATCATTTCCTTAATGAGAAAGCCCCTCTTAGATGTTCTGAAGATGTGAATTATACATGGTTCTCAGACATTTTATCGACTAAATGATATATATTTCATTGATGGCACTGCGTGCTCCAACAAATACCAGTTATTTAGTTTATATTAAGCATAAAGTAATTATTACTCGACCCCGTCATCAATTTCAATGCTCTATTGTTGATCTCTATAACCCAATATTATACAAAATTAATTAACTTTCACGTTATTGACGCAGAGATGCTCGCTTATTCCATGCAATATTTTATTGAAATAAACACATTTCAGACTTTGTTCAGATGGCAAAGGAAAAGACAAGATTAATGAAACGATATAAAAAGGTCAAATATTAGTTTTAGTATTTTGTTCTATACGAGTTGTTCTCTCCTTGAATTTGATGGAATTCAGCTTTGTTGATTTGTTCATGTAGACACGACTTAGGTAATTACTATATACTCTTTGTATGTGTCAAAACTTTTCTGTATTCGATTAAAAGACGAATCTAATAGTTGCAAATTTTGACACGCAACAAAAAGCAAATATTTTGGTGACCTAGATGTTGTAGATTGTCTGAACACCTTGATTTATATTATACACGTGTTATTGTTCCAGCGGATAAGCCATCTAAAAATACTGTCTTCACAGGAAAACAAATCATTGTTTATAATGCTTTTCTATAAAACTTAGAATCAACGATTCATCTGATAATCCCATGTTCAATTTACCGGTACATCCTATTCCAAGAATGAAAGTTTTCCAGCGGCGTCCATGATATATGGGTATTTTAAAACATATTTAAAGATTAACTTAAATTTTGTTTCAAATGATATTCACATTAATTTTACAACAAAATCAAAACGATTGACTATACAAGCTCTAATTTTAAAGATTGTTCACACTATCTCATTGGACGGTGACTCTTTTATAAGAATGGTAATCGCAGATCTCACCTTTTTGTCACAGATCGAGAATTTATATTGAGTAAGAACCGCACTGATTTCAATATAACAAATATAGAAAAGATCATGCTGCTTGAGTTCTTGATCGATAAACGAAATGATATTTGTTGAGTTTGATGAACTGGCTCTTTAATGGCATTCGGTATACAAATGGACATTAACTATGCGCCCCTACTAGGTAATTTGCTATTACAATCGAACCTCGGATAAGTCGAATACATTGGTCCGGTCTCTTCGACTTCGACATAACGAGGTTCGACTGTATATACTTGTACGAAGGCCAATTTACAGCTGAAATCTTTGATGTGTACTTCTTGCATAAAAGTATAGTTTATTGAACTGTTAAGTGAACCATGAAGTCTTTATTGGGTATTGTAAATATAGAAATATATGGTCAAACATTTTCCCCATTTATCCTTTTGTTATTAGTCGTGTTGTTTGATTGACTATAGTAATGATATATTGTACCTTTGTAATGACTTTGAGATACATTTGTTAGTACTGTCCTTTAATGATTGCAAACATATGTAAAATTTGCGATATTGTGTAAAAAACTCCCTTTAACAGCATAGTATAGTGTGGAGTAAAATTTTGATTATATGGATATATGTTTTACTGATGAAAACTCTTTTTATTTCAATATTTACTGGTCATGATATTTTTCTTCATTACAATAACGTTTTATAATCACCTCATGTTTGAATGATTTAAAAACTTTACACGAGCAATTTATAGTTGGAAACCGCCTGTCTCCACTAAAATGCGTTAACTCAATGTTAAAGCGTACAAAAAAGCGAAAAAAGTAATGTTGTTAAGTAAAATTGCATTGAAAATTTTATACCTTGTTGCAATTCTATAGATTCAGACTAAATACCACTAAGTTTAATCAATGGATACGTCATGTGATGAACATTACATAGCCCATTATTTGATCAATGTTAAGACCTCATTGCACTCAATACTAAAGAATAGTTTAATAAACATCAATGCAGAGGTACTTAAACTATATATGTATTTTGAAATTAAAATATTCCTATTTCCATCGGCATAGCTTTTATATATCTCTTTTCAATCTACTAAATTATCCTACTTACGTCAAACTTTTAATGGTTTCATTATAATATTAAAGAAAGTATAAAATTTGCATAAAATTATTTTATATGCATGGCTTCAATATTAAATTTCAGAAAATATACAAAACATTGAATTAAATTTAGACATATCAATTATAGGTATAAAACTATAACTATACAATTGATAACTGATTTTTTTTATTAACTGAAAAGGCTTTGTACTTATCCAGAGGATAGAATTTCCTTTGGTACTATAAATTCACATCTCAATTGTGTCCAGTTAGCTATTGTAAAAGATCTGTGATTGAGAAACTAATTATTCTACTAGAAAACTAGGATATAAGTATCACAATCTACATGGTTAACCTTTTATTAACTGTAAAACACAACTAAATACTTGTTGAAGCTTCGCCTGATGAGGTATTAAAATTGACAAAGAAATGAATTTGCACGTACTTATTTTACTTGTTCGTTGTTATCGTTTTTTTTTTTTATACAATTTTTTTTTTTTTTTCGAAAAGTCTTTAAATTTGAGAACTTATTGATCTCTTTTAAATAAGGAGATTTGGTATGATTGCCAATGAGCCAACGCTCTGCCAGAGTCCAAATGACGTGAATGTAAACAACTATGCTATTGGACAAAGTTCAGCCTTCAGCAATGAGCAAAAGCCGCACCTCATAGTTAACTATAAAAGGCCCCGACATGACAAAATTTGAAACAATCAAACGAGAAAACAACGACCTGATTTATGACAAAACAATAAACGAAAAAAAAATATGACAGACAGCATCGACAACCAATGAAATGTCGGTATATGGAATATGCAGGTTTATATCTTTATGACACGTGGTCTAGGTTTGTAAAGGGGAAGTTTTTCGCACATCAAGTTAAACTGGTTTAACCCCACGGCCTGTACCAACTTTGGCTAAATATGGTCGATATGTTGTTCGTTGATAATGTCTTTCTTTGTACGTCTTTTTTGCAGAAAAGTACCTTGGTGGTGACTGGTGTGGTCTTTTGTACTGTCCAGTATTTTTGGTAATTCTTGTTCTCCTTTTGATGTACCAACTAACCCAAACAAACATGTTTAACACATACGTATTTTTTCTGTCACAAAGGGACTTCTGGAGCACCTGAGACCACGCCCGATTTTTGGTGGAGTTCGTGTTGCTCAGTATTTTTTTTTATGTTGTGTTTTGTAAACTGTTGTTTGTCTTTTGATAGTTTTTCGATTTTTGCTTTGGCATTGTCATTTTGTTTTCGTCTTATGAGTTTGGATGTCTCTTTTGAATCTTTCGCCTTTCTTTTGCAGTGGCTAACATTAAAACAGAATAAAAGATGATTACCCTTTACTCATTCATCAAGGTGTTCACAAGTACGGACATTTGTCAGCTTCAAGATTAGTAGACAAACAATCATTATACTTGGGACAAATATGAGACACGTTGGTGATTTTGATGAAGTAGCAGTAGAGTAGTATTAAGATCTATACATTTTTGCTTGGTAAATTATGTGATATCTGTCATTTCTGTCGTACAAACACTATCATTCAAGTCTTTACAAAATGAAAATAATTTGGGCTGATGATGAAAAATTCTCTTGTCCAATAATCAAATCGTCAATCCATCCATCAAATTGGAAAGAATCGTTGGCATTGATAATATCTTTCTAATACTGAAAATTGAAGAAATGTCAGGAGTTGAAATTAACTGGTGTTAACTTTATCCATCCATGATATAATAATTTTCTCGCGTATCATTGTCAACGTTTGGAAGCATTTCTCTATAATTCTGAGTTCTGATAACTCTATTCAGCCGTGTATTTAGACAATTATTTAAGACGTTTATTGCGGCCCTGTCATGTCGCTCAATTTTATTGTCAATTCCTTCACGTAAAAGCATTGATCACATCAGAAAATAATAACCTTATTTATACTTTGATAACGATTTTTATACAATGATGGATAGATTCCATTTTTACCATTTATCAAACCATGTTTTGGAATTCTTCAATATGTCCAAACATTGGAAAGTTTTATGGATCCATATTAACCCATGTCTGACACCCTTGAACTATTAAAACTAAACAAACTGATTAAGATAGACTTACAATTTAAAAAACAAAGATAGGTCAAACTCCTGATTTAATCATTGAACATGATATCAATTATATATTGAAATGAGCAGCTCGCACTCACGCAGATACGATTAAGTACTTAAACAGTTTACTTTTTATAATAGAAATCCACGAAATACAAATTACAGTTTTGTAACATTAAACGAGACCAAATTTGATGCAAAATCCAAAATGTTTATTCAGTGATGCTTGAATTAAATATAATTTTAATACACAATTTAGAGACAGATTTTCATGAGCCACAAATGTTCTGAAATTCCGAGAAATGACATAAAGCTATGGGTATTTGCTACAATATGTACTTGCTTAATTTGTATTTAGAATAAGTTATATAGATCTTTTTAATTATTTTGAAAAATTGCAAATTCCGGAGTTATAAATCTATCTTACTTTTTTATTGTATGCTTTGATTAACGTTCAAAAATGGACAATTATACACTGAGAATCTTCAAGAAGGTTGTCCAAACAGAAATACTCATATTAAAGTCACATTCAAATGTTTGTTATAGTAATCAAATATAAAAAAATACAAGTAAAGGTAGGATGATCACATTTAGAAGCGAATGTTTTACAATTAAAAGTAAAATTAAAAACCAATTGTTCAGAGAACACTCAGTTAGATATATCATATCCAGCGTCAAATGATAGCTTATTGACACTGATTCCAAAAATATATGGTTTCTATACATTTGTTTCTAAATAAGGGAGATAAATTGTTACTTCCGGTTTGATAAGTCACTTCCAGTTTTATTTGATAGTTTACTTGATACTGATTCCAAAAATATACGGTTCAATATACTTTTACATTAAATAAGTACAAAAAATAGCTACTTCCGGTTTACACCAGGTCACTTCCGGTTGGCTTTTCCATAGTCAAGTGGCTTGCCACGTAATGCAAAAAGTACCATGGCTTTATCATGTATACACATGAGGTAAAAGCAAAGGTCAAAATCTAGAACGTCAATTTTACCTATGACCTTGAGCTCAATTTCAAGGTCATAAACCAAGGGCTTCAAATCAAAAGACTATAGGTCTTAATTATATATGGTTAATGAGTTATATCACTATATGCTTAACTTTTAATAAAAGATGGGAGAAAACTCCAATTTAATGTTAGCGTACCCTTTTAACCAAAAGTTATGTGTTACGACATGTCGCAACTTACACTTTAGTAAAAATATGTTGTCGATATCTTATACGGTTTTTGAAAAGAATTGAAAATAAGTCAAAATCTAAATTTAAAATATGACCTTGACCTCTGACCTTGACCTAATTTTCTTATTTTTGGATCAAGGACCTTAAATCAAAAGATCCTAGGTCTCTATCACTTACGGTTTACAAGATAGAAATGCATATCACTTATATCAAATGCATAAGGGGAAATAACTCTCATATGGAATATTCATATCGCTTCGGTCAAATAGGACAAATCATGCAAAGGATATGACAAGCAATTTTATAAAATAAATTTGTCGCTTTCTTTTCCGGTTGCGGAGGAGATGCAGTCACAAAGAAAACAGTGTTCGGGGAGATAACTCCTACAAAGAAAATTGTCCAGCTTAGAATGGGTGAAAATAAAATGCGCATAAACTGTATGATACTATATAAGAAATATCTAAGCGACATCTTGCGAAACAAAAATTTTACGTGAGAACAAAATTTGGCGGAAGAAAATAATAATAATAATAATCAGAACAAATACAATAGGTCTTTCCACAGAAAAGTGGAAAGACCTAATAACAAAACTCTATTCGCAAATTTAGATCAGATAAACTCGAAAAGAGACAAAAATTAACAAGCACACAATGATCACAAAACAGGTACATAATGATCCCCAAAACAGGTACACAATGATCGCAAAGCCGGTACACAATGATCACAAAAACAAACGTATAATGATCACAAAACAGGTATTCAGGTTACACAAGAGATGGCAATACGAACTCTTATGAAAACCAAAGTGATACCGAATGCTTCAGAAGGATGAACTGATTCTGGCTGACTACGGGAATTTTCCTTGTCAAAGCCTATATTTTTAATATCTAGTGTGGAAACTTGATTTATCAAAAAAATTTGACCAAAGTAATCTTAAAACATGCACCTAATGTAATGTAATGCCTAATGTATGTGCTGACGTTCACCATGAAACCATTATCCGTCATGTAGAAATGAGTTAAATATTCTGGCACTTGTTTTTACTTTGTATGGTCCAGTGCTTATGTTTATACTTCTTGTGTGTTCTTTTAAAGCTCACGTAGCCAACGAGTTTAAATGAAGACGGAGCTTGAATTTAAATATCATTGTTATGGACTTCTACACAGATAAATTATACACTTATACGAATAAGTGTGCACCAATGCTTCAACAATCCCGAAACAATCCAAACTAACCAAGACTCCTTTATATCGATCAAATGAGTCAAGTCATTACCATCTGATTTTTATAGTTTGTTCTTATGTTAGTTTGTTCTTATGTTAGTTGGTTGCACCAGTGTACCAAAATAGGGGAGGGTTGGCTGCCTGCAATTTTGTTTAACCCCGCCTCATACTCCATGTGTCTGTCCAAAGTCGGGAGCCTGTAATCTAGTGGTTGTCGTTTGTTGTTTTTTACATAGATCAGGCCGTTGGTTTAGTTTTACATTTCGTCATGTCGGGGCCTTTTATAGCTTACTATGCGGTATGTGAGTTTTGCTCATTTTTGAAGGCCAGGCAGTGACAAATAATTGGTTACGTCATTTGGTCTCTTATGGATATTTTTCTTGGCAATCATACCACATCTCCTTATCTTATATATTCTGGAGGTCAACACACATGCAGTCTTCATCAATGACAAGTTATAAACAACATAAATTAAAAAAATATCAGAAATACCGAAGATGATGCCATCGACACCAAAATCAAAGGCGCATAAACAGGTGGCAAAGTTTAATTAGTTTTTACAGTACAGATTAGCCCTTTTCTTTTTTATTATCACTGGTAGCGGAGTTACAAACGGTATATTAAAGTAAAAGTCGACTCAGTAACAGTATTACATAGATAGATTGATAGATATATACTCTATTATCTAAAAACTATAAGTATAAGTTTACAAAGAAACCAACAATACCAACAAACAACAAGAAAGGATTGTTACAGGATGCTGTTACGAAGTCTCCCAAACAAATTCCCAATAAGTATAACCCCCTAAGGACTCTCCCTATTGAATAAATTGAAGAAAAAAAAGTGCAAGGTCAAAGGTCAAGGTCATAATTGACTTGACCTTTTGACCTTTCAGTTGGTAATGTGTTCCCATGGTTATTACTGAAGACCCCATGCGTCTATCACTAACTGTTCTCAAGTTATAATCATTTGAAAATTATAAAAAAAAATCCCATAGGGTTCTATATTAATCCCCCCCTTTCTTTTGGCCCTCAAAATACCTCTTTATAAACCCCATTGCACAAACAAAACCCTGATTGCACCACTAAACATGTTAGTCTAACACTTTGTGGAACCCTAAAGTAATCTGACTAGAGATTTTGGAGAACAATAAATCAATAAGACATAAAAATACAATAAAATTGAAAGTAAACAAATAATGGAATTCATCACCAATATCGCCGGAGTTACATAAATACATTTCCTTTCACTGCTAACATACAACAACAAATTAACAGGGGTACAAAACCACCAATATTAAAGGAATTATGCATATTTGTGAATCTTTATATAGTCTCGGTGTACAGTATTGGTTACTACAGGTATAGAATCTATACTTTCATAAAGAACAAGCTTTTTAATGTCAATTTATGCGAACCTAATGAAAATGCATGTATTGTGTTTTTAAAATTCACGAAAGGTTCTATTTCATTCTTGTTGAAAATTTAGTAAACAACTTATTGGACAGTTTGTATTTATAATTATACTATGACTGTGAACACCTTTGGGGTAATCGCAAAATATAAACAATTAGCCAGATATAACCCAATAACATTAAATGAAACAAAAAATATGTTAATGTAGTCAATGACAACAACACCAACTCTTGGCTTTGGCTTTTGGTATAGGCTTTGGATAGGGTTTGGTGTGGGTTAAACACACCTCCTTAAGTTGTACAGTTTTTCTAATGCATAACAGTGTTTCAAACTGTAAAATATCAATTGAAAGACGTAACTCATCAAAGTTTATTAATTGTGTTCCTCTTTTTATCATTTCCCTGTGTTAGGCCTGCTAGCCGGTGCTTATGTACTGGTTTAATTGTATTCTGATATAGATATTGATAATTGAGAAAGTAAGTTTATTAACTAATTGATGTACAACGGATCTCAATCTGAGCCTATTCTCTCGAATGTGTTACACTCCGGATTTTTTTACATCCTTTCTTTCGTGTTATTTCAGTTTTTATGCTCATTTTTTCAACGATTTTATGGATTTTCAATATTTGGTTTCAGTCAAACTCGTTGACAAATATGTCATTCGGAATACGCATAAGGATGTACTTGCAGCATTATATCAACATTGGTATCCTGTAACTGTGTTTTACGGGAAAAGAGAAAAAGAAATAGAATATAAAACTCGATTTTTTTTTAAATTTTGTAATACAAAGACGATCCAAATGCTTGTAAAAAAACTAATTCCAAAGGTGCAACCAAACTTTAGCATAGAAAATGTGATTTGGAACAAAAGATTTTAAAAGCATGATTTGTAAGCTGAATAAGAGATTGTCTCTATTCCGATTATAACAACTAAATATTTATCTATCAAGATCTAAACGTATTTATTATTCTTTAACTAAGATAGATCTAATCAGGCTATTAATATGTGTCTTAGAAAATTGATGAATTTCTCCGCAGGAGAATTTAGATCATTTTCAGATTGGATTGCAAGCGGAAACCATTTTATTTCTATATTTTCTAATTTAGCTTCTTGTGATTTGATTCGCATTCATCATTTATTCGGGATCATTCTGGACTCTGATATAAAATTACAGCTCTAGCAAATGAATATGGAGCTTACACCCATCTCAAGAGAGAAATTGGTCATCTTGACGGAAGGCACTTTGCTACCCACTATCATTATCCCCATCTGTAGATTTATTATACTTCATAATGTTCTTTTTATTGATTGCTTGTTAGTTTTGCGGAATTAGAAAAAGATTTTCGATACAGATGACACAACAAGACAAACGGTAGCAACACATCTGTATACTTTATTTTTCTTACGATTTTCTTAGCATAAGGAACAACGCTTAAAGGGTACTCCTTTCTTTATAAAAGAATTTTGCATCGCAAATTCCTTTAAATACGCCTGGTGTGGTTAGGTAATAAAAAGCCAGGGAATTTATCATACAGGCTAAACCTGACTCATTTCAGAAATATTGAATTGTCTATCCTCGCAAATTATATTCCGCAATCACTCGACCCTAGTAAATGGCACCTGGACCAGGTCCAGTCAATTACCTCCAAACGATTGGTGATCCAATTATACATCACAATTTTTTTTAATTGATTACTTTTATAGAATATTTGCTAACAATTACCATATCTAGCATAGTCTTCATCATATTCTATGATACAGAACGTATTTTGCAATGTAAATATTGAACTTCAAGTTAAACATTTCGTGGTTGCGTTGCAATCGAAGGATAGAGATATTAATAATATAACATGCATTATCTGTGCCTAGTTGTTTAAAGGCTTATTTGGTAGACACCGCAGGTTTGTTTTCGATATGGACTATCGTTATTCATTAGTTTGAAGGTTTCTACATGTATTGCACACCACACGTTTATTTAAGATATGGACTATCGGTACCCATTTATTTGAATGTTTCTCTGCGTTGCAAACCGCGAGTTTAATTGTTAACGATACTGATTAACGGTACCAACTAGTTTGAAGGTTTCCGAGTTGCACACCGCGAGCTTTGACGATACTGAATTTTGATTTTCATTTGTTTAAAGGTTTTTGTGTTGCACACCGTGAGTTTATTGACGATGTGGACTCTCAATACTCATTTGTTTAAAGGTTCCTGAGTTTGTTAACAATACGGACTATTGGTATCAATAAGTTTGAAGGTTTCTGAGTTTCACACCGCGAGTTTATTGAATATACTAAATTTTGGTTCTCATTTGTTTGAAGGTTATTGTGTTACAGAGCGCAAGTTTATTGAAGATCTGGAATTTCAGTATCGTCAACAAACATGCAGCGTGCATCACAGAAACCTTCAACACAAGCCCATATCACTTAAAGGTTTTTGCACAACAAGAGTTTATTGACGATGCAGAGAATTCGCATCTATTAGTTTCAAGGTGTCTGTGTTACATACCGCACGATTGTTTACATAAACGGACATCTGGTTTACTGAAAGCTGAACACATTTAATCTATAAAATATTCCCTCGCTTAAAAGTTGTATATATATTTATTTATATAGTAAGTGTAGCATATCTGAAGGGGCTATTCTGGTTAAGGTAAATATAGCTTCTAACGAGTTTTTTTTTCTTTTTTTTATGAAATTGTATCCATTTGAAAATTAGTCATATTTAGGCTTGTTTTCAAATTGACCGAAATCAAAAATCCGATTTTGGTATTAGTATAATTTTACCCTGTACAAATCGCTGTTATACGAAGAAATAAGAATTATGTATTAACAACATTTACGGTAGCAAATTTACTACAACAGATTCACATTCTGACGATGACTGTCTCTCCAGTGAAGCTCAAGGCCAAATTCTTTGAAACTTCAAAACTTAATACAATCGATGAAGAACTGGTAAACCAAAAAAAGGATCAAAAGTAAAGCCAAACCCAGACATATGAAATGAGTGTGAAAACTGCGAATTTTAATCAAACCGTATTTCCTTGCCAGTGAGGTACTGTCAATTATGCTGGTGATACCATCAGGGATTAACAGTCCACCAGCAGAGGTATCGACCCAGTGGTAGTAATAACATTAACTATACAAATATAACTGCACCTGATGTACATCGACAATTAATGTCCCTTCAGTGTATCTTGATAATGATATATAATGTTCATTTGCAAATGCCGGTTTCGTTGTTGTCTTTTTTGAGAATTGAGAGGAGTATTTAATTACTTTGTTTTTGTGACAATTCTCGTTTTGTACCATATATTTGATGTTAATTTTTCTGTAAGATGATGCGCTTTTCAAAAACGATTTCATTTTATTTCATGATTTAGTTTGATTTAGGAATTGTAGACATGCAACGAAATTTATATGTGGTTTTTTTTCTGTTGCTGTATGTCAATATCCTAATGCCACTTTTTACTATAACATTATTGCTGCACGTAATTACTTTAAAAAGAAATATTATTTGGTTGATATTGATAGTTTTTTACCCTTAAGTTAAGTGTTTCTTTGCAGTGTACGAATTTATTTGGCATAAGAGTAAGTTGATGGCCAATAAAGATTTGACCTATCCCTCACCATGGCCCTCTTTTATCAATACAGAGTGATTTATCTTAACACATCAACAAAATTAAGATATTATGAAGACATATGAAGAAATATTTAGTGCGCCCTGCACAGATTGCCTACGACGATTGTCTAATTGATGGGCGACCTCTGAGAAAATTTATTTCTCCCTATAGAAGAATATTGTGCTAAAAGTAATAATAAAGACAGCCGATTGTTAAGTTATAGAAGTTTCTGCAATGGATTTCATAGAAATCGACAGTAATCTTAATAAAATGGAGATCCCCGGATGACTCGGTGAAAATTTATTTCTTCTTTGCTGTCATCAAATGGCAATGAAAAATCTTTATAATCACAATACCTCTAAACTAGCGTAACATAACAAACAAATAAGATAAAGGGATCAAATTGGTTTTGAAACATTAAGTAAAAGATATATGGATTGCATGCCAACATGGTGGTAGAAACCATTTTAATTTCTATAGATTCATCAAAATAATGTACCTTGCTGAGCCGAGACACGTCTATTTGTCGTCTAAATGTGTTTTGAATTATTTTTCTCGTTCCTTCATGTTTATGGTATTTTTTCTTTTAAAGATAAACGATTCAGTAGGAAGTAGAAATATACTTAGATAGTCTTCAATGTGAATGTCGAACTAAAATACAGATGATTAGATACATTAAGTTAACATGATGTAAATCAAAAGTTGATATAAACAAAAACGCAATGACAGTTTAAAAAAAAAAAAATATATATATATATCTTATGTGTATGATGATAATGATAATAATACAAACGAACAAAAAACAAAAAGGAAAGAATTACCATATTTTTTAGCGTATACTGAACTCAATGATTCAGAAAAAAACAACAGTTCTAGATTAGAAAGCGTTGTTTAAAATTTAAACTATTAATGTAAGCAAAGATATATGCACGGACAAAGATATTTACCTTTGTTAACAGTGTTAGTAGTCAATGAAAATAATATTTAATAAATTTCGTTCGTCCGAAGCGTTTTATTCTGATTTCTTAGTTTCTACAATGTATATTGTCTAGTTTTAAATGTGTCTCTCTATTTGTATTTTTCTTATTTTTTTATAATTTGAAACATTTGGGGGAAGCCCTTCATAGAAAAAGGTGTGCACATTCAACTCATTTTAATTCAGAAACGTTCAATTCCAGTAATAACATTCAAACGATAAAAGCATAACAATTAACGAGCTGAATCAAGTTTTTCCGTAGTTTTGTTTATTAACATTCCAACGTGTGATGTAACGTGGTCGTGGAGAGCATGTGCCGTCATGCATGTTGCATTTTGGGATTGGGACATAATAAATCTCTTTAGAACACCACATTATTTGTGTCTGTTAATCAACTAAATGGAATGATGGAATCCCATGGAACAGCTATATTCTAAAGCAAGACTGGTAGAAAGAAATAGGCAGACAGAATCAAGTACAAGTTTACCAAAAGTTGGAAAAGATGTAGACGCTTGACAGGTGATCCCTTCACAGCAGGATACGATCACAATATAGGACCACGTAGTATCATCCAGCTTGGAGTTCGTGCTCTGCCTGAGTGTTTTCATTTATCAGTATCTGAACTTACTGGGATTCCACCTTAACTATTTGCTTGCGTACTTATTGTATAAATTTGGGGTATGCTTCCTAGTTTAGCGAACCATGATTATTTTTGTAAGCTATTCTAAACTAGAAACCAACAAGTTGTTTATTCATCCCTTAATTACTTTAGCCGCAATTATAATATGTATAGTGAATAAAGGATATAATTGATTTCATGGTCTAACTAGCATAGAAACAAAACATCTTCCTTCTTTATACACACTCAAACAGATATGCTGTAAAGTAACTTCGGTATTCTTTCTTCGCCTTGAAGACTGGCCATATCAAACCGATATCGTCGATATCGACACTTGTTTGAAATGTATACAAATTATCAAAATTAGAGTACTAGTAAATCATTTCGAGGGAAATTTCAACTGTTGATATCGATTCGATATTATCCTTGTCGACAACACAACGAGAACGTTGTTGACATCTGGATTAGTCCTCGACATGTATGAACAAATGAAGCAATTAAACCACATTGATAAACTAGCTGTATGGGTATTCGTTTTTTTCATATCTTTAAGAACTTTTCGTATCTTTACAAATATTTCACCTTTTGATAATGCATATGTTCAATCGGTAATAGGTGACAAAATGGATGGTCACGTTCTCTTGTACTAGTTTCATCTATATAGTGGGTCAGCATGTAAAAGATACTTATTACTATAAAATCTGATTTCGTTAAGAAATATACCTGAAATGAAAATGTTATTCATAACTCTGAGCTTCGGACGCATGAAATTTATAACGGTGTTGTTTTCATTTTCTACATTGCTGTTCAAGACTATTTAAAAAAAACATTGCAAGTCTTATTTTGTTTTGAATGTTTAACCCAAGCCATTATCTATAGTTTACCTCCATTATAAGGATGATTTTGAATCGGAATAATCTTTGTAATTTCACAATTTTCCAAAAAGCCCTATCTGATGATAGAAAGAAGGCAGAAATTTAAATTACCTCTTAACTGCTATGTATTTTTCTAATAAATTATTTTCGAATATTCCTGGTTGTCTATAATAGTATGGCCACTTTAATTATGTCGTAGAACAACCATGTTATCACCAGAGAATTAATAAAACCATGTGGATATGAAATACAAGTATGTAGTATATGGCAAAGAAACATCAACCTTACTACTCAAATAAAAAACGGAAATAAGGATCCGAACTTAATAATAAAGAATCTTTTAACAAGTTTACGTTAAACGCATAGTTTGCATACACACATTAAAATTAAAGATTTTGTTGATAGCCAGAATATTGCAAATTTCCAAGTCTTGATAGACTTTTGGTTTTTATTTAAAATTTCTTTTCTTTTCATTTTAAGATAAATTTTATATTTATAAGGAGTAATTATCAGTTTTACCACTGAGTCGATAGCACTATTGGTGGATTTCTAATCCCCGATGGTATGATCAACTCAGATGTCAGAGCTTCGGTACGGAGCTGATTTATAACATATCTTTGTAAAATTCACCGTTGATAATTTTTTTTTTTAATTTTTAAGAAACTAAGGTTCAAACTTAACCAGGCAAAGTTTACCTTCGGCGGATGTTTAGGTCCCTTTTGGTAATATATCTCATTAAGTAATCAAGTATACATCATTGACATCTAACTTTTTAAATTCATGATGAAGATAAATCCAGAAGAGTATTTTGTCCGCACCAAATTCATAAAGTATTATTCATGATTTTCATTATCGACATAAATCAATACTGCAGATTTTGAGCGACGTAGGACCATTTACGATTTAGTAAAATGTTCAGAAACATGCCAAAATATTGTCAGAGGTTTAAATTACACATTTATTTATGAAGTAATTGTGAATGTCATTAAAAATGTATAAGTTTTTTGTCGCCTTTCTTAATTAGTGTCCTTATATGTTTTCTTGTATCGCATCAACAAGAAAACTATGCTAACTGTATAATAAAATATAAAATTCCATAAATACAGACAGGTAATATGAACTCGCAGTTGTTCTGAACGGATAGAAAATAAGATTTCTATGTTCATAGTTTATGTTTCTGAATTAACCAATATCAGGTTTCCTCGAGACCAAACGTTTGGACATCCTAAATGTAAAACGTTGGAGAAAACAAATAGACCAAAACAGTTCAACAAAAAACGTCAGAGTTCAATCTTACCTGAGGATTTGCAATATTAGCTTTCGCACCATTCCACAATCCATGAAGTGTAAATTCACAGACAACTATTGTCCGTTTGGCTTTTTTATATGTGCAGAAAAAAATACTTAAAAATTCATGTTTACAAATCAACATTTTTTTCTTGATGTATATTATTGTATAATATATAAGACTTCTGACTATTGGTTTGATAACTTTTGGTTTATAATAAAAAAAATAAGATACCCATTAAGTCTCTTTGTTAATTTTTTTTGAAGTGTTTCTTACTTTACGGAGTAGTTTAAATAGGCTAACTGCATTCCAATCAAAACATAAAACAACATGAATGAACTTTGAATGTCTTTTCATTGTACCACGTTACTTTACATATTTACATAATTGTCTTGGTTTGAAAAACCCTTAGTGTTTCGAAACTATTTGACATTTTATATGCCGGAAATGTACAGAAAATGACTGTATCAATGGTATTTCATGTCAGGACAGGTATACTGACTACTTGGCTGGTGTTACTCTCGTCGGTACGAAACGTTCACCAGCAGTCTCATCAACCAAGTGTTTGTACAAATTCATTTCAAAGATACCAGTCTTATAATTTAGTACACTAGACGCGCGTTTCGTCTACATAAGACTCATCGATTGCGCTCGTATTAAAACAATAGGAGGCCATCTTTATCTGGGTAGAAAAACCTTTGCCCTCGAGAAATTTTGACATTCTATATGTAGAGCATTTGTGATGACTGCATTAGTCATATTTCATGTTAGACATATGGGATGGTAATACCGTCGGGATTGAAACGTTCACAGTAATGGCAGAAAAAACTCATCAAAGATTCAAGGCTTATAACTTAGTACACCGGACGCGCGATTCGTCTACATATTACTCTCCAGTGTCGCTCGTATAAAAACGGCAGGTGTGCTAAATTTATAACAACGTTGAAGAGCATTGAAAATCAAACTCAAAACCATAAATGTTGAAAAGCACACAAAAGACCAACGGATTTAAAAAAAGAACAGAAAAAAAATGAGGTCAACCTTGTTTAGCTAGCTATAAAACCAGGTTTAATCCACCATTTTCTGCATAAGGAAATGCATGTACCGAGTCAGGAATATGACAGTTGTTTTCCATTCGTTTGATGTGGTTGAACTTTTGATTTTGCCATTTGATAAAGGACTTTCCGGTTTGAATTTTCCTTGGAGTTCTTTTTTTTTTGTTATTTTACCCTTTGCATGTGGGATTTGAATTATTATATCTTTTAATGATATCAAAAAATGTAGAGCCAAGAATACCCAATTTCGTTTGCACAAATATAATTTTTTGTATTGCCTAACAAAAGAATTTGGTACTCACAACAAATCTTGAAGCCCCATTCATGCAGTTGTATCAGTTACGAATGAGTGAGAAGACTTTAGAAAATAACAAATCTGTTTTTTTCTTCACTTTTTTGTAATATCATAAAGAAGTAAGATCAAAATTTCGCTTCTTTTTACTGGATACCCATACTCTACAAAAAACTTTATAAGGAACGATATACAACAGAACATCTATTTTAAATTCTTATTACCATTTTTTCGAAATCGAAATATGACTTTCAAAAGTATTATGATGAGGTATCATCGGTGTTAATCAAGTGTGGATTCTTCAAATAAAGATCTTCTCCAAAATCTTTAAACACATTCATTGGAATTTTGAAGTCATGTCCAAACTTTTGAATCTTCTGCACTCTACACCACTATTTCTTCTATCAAAAATGCATTCGTAGATACAAGCTTTCTGTCGTTGAAAATCGTACTTTGTGAAGAAGGTAAATAAAAAAAGCTGGGTTATGTGGATTGACATTTCAATAAGCCGTCGGTATTCCAATGCGTATTAATAATACATCCCCTACTGGCCGACTTGTTTTTGAACTCCTTTGAAGCAGAATTGATCCAAACCTCCTTAATGACAGTTAGAAAAAAAAAGAATATTGCTATAAAGAGTTTTAATTTCACTTTTAGATATATGGATGATGTACTGTCATTTCAATTACCTACATTTGAGCGAGTGGTTGGATCTCATAAATCCCTATGAATCTAGTATATCAGTAACTACCGAAACTAGAAGGACTGCTCCATATTTAGTTTCTTTTCTTGATAGTAACACAGATGGACGACTTCTAAACTATGCCTATGACAAACGTGACAATTTCGGCTTTCCCATTGTCAATTACACATTTCTCAGCAGTAAATTTAGGCAACTGTAGTGTAGCGAAGTCCAAATCGATTAAGAAGACAAATCAAGGTGACAAACTAAAACTGAGGGAATCGCATGAATTCCAAAAGGAACGAGATCGGAATGTGGACAGGGTAAGCGTCTCCTGCTATGCAATCATCACCCGCCATACAAATCCACATTCAGTCAAATTGTCACAATCGGGAAAAAGATACACTCGGTACGATTACAGGTTATACGACTATGGTTTTTATAAATTTAAGACTGTGAAAACATGTACCCAGTGAGTTGAGAAACAGACATATCGTATCGGTCAAAGAATTCTTGGTGGTGACCGCAACACTTATGAAGTTTCGATTTCAGTCGTTCTTCCTCATAACTCTGTTGGAGCTGTTTTTGATATCATCAATATATCTGAAAGTGATATAACAGAACTATGCAAGATGGTTTTTGTCTTTTTGTCCTTGATGAATTCTGCTTCATATGAGTACAAAAACAAGCCGGTCAATAGGGATGTGCAATTAACACTCATTAGAAAACAGACAGTAACATACCCTCTGGCCCAATTGTCTGGTTTTAAGATATCTCAGTTAATACATTACGCGCGTGCATGTTCACATTATTAGACTTTAAAAACCGGGGAATGCCCTTTACGCAAAAACTGCTTCCGATTTGTTATAACGTAAAACAAATGAAATCGAAGAACAAATGAAATCGATACTTCACATGTTTAACGGTCATCACCACGAATTGATTGACCGATTTGATGTATTAGTATTTGTATCTAAACTCACATGAGACATGAGACGTGGACTGAGTGAGGATTCAAATGGCGGCTGGTGTATGTATAGCAAGAGAAGCTTATCAAATAGTCCGTTTCTATGTATGTTTGCGTTTGTTTTTTGTAGCAGTTCAGTGTTTATGTTGTTCCGTTGTTTTCCTCCTATAGTTGATGTGTTTCCCTCGGTTTTGGTTTGTGACAGGATTTGTTTCAGTTAAATCGATTTATGACTATTGAACAGCGGTATACTACTGTTGCCTTTATTTACCCTGTCGTGGTATGAGTGCCAATGAGACAACTCTCCATTCAAGTCGTGTTCCTTTTTTGAATTCATCCGACACTCAACGTCTGTACACTACTGTTGCCTTATTTATGATTAAATCAAAATATCGTTGCATCCTCATTAACTTCCTTCATCACATTGGAATTTAAAAAAAAAATACGATAATAATAGTATATTTATAATCCAGAAAATGGCCGTGTATTGCATTATTATACAATGTAACTAGTATATGAAATAAGTTGTCTGAAGATGACGAAACACTAGATGGTAAAAGGGATAAATTTGGGAACAAATTATGTGTTGTGTCCAAGTCGTATCTGGATCTGCTTTCCTCTTGGGACCATCTGTACATAATTTTGCAAATGATGAACATGTTTTTACAGTTACTGAATATCGTTGTAATTCTTGAACTATTAAAACAGTTTTCATAATTTCAGACGGGATTTTTTCTAACCTAACACATGTTTATATATTTTAAATGATCTTTGCAAAGTAGTTTTTTTTATAGGTTTAAAGTCATGTCAAAACATTTACACGTACCATTCCGTTACATTTGAAACGTTTACATATGCTGAAAATAATCATCACCCTCATTTGTCTTGTTGTATAAGACTAGGTTAGGTTTTACAGCGTGGTAATCTGATCTTAAATTAAAAATGAAATTTGAATAACTTGTATTTAACAGGCCTTCTATATAAGGCAAATGTGACATGCAATATTTGTGATAAGAGCATTGACCTTGCCAGTAAGTAAAATTCTCATAGCATTCCATCATTAATTTTTTTCCTTTTCGGTAAAATAATCCAACAAAGATTTCACAAGTTAACCAAAACTTAATTTAGAGGGATTTTGATTTGACACCCGAACCAAGGTCGAAATGAATTTACTGAGGTAAAGCGAATAAAATTAAAATAAATAAATTGATAAGGTCGTTACCTATTTTGCTTAAAATAAATAAATTGATAAGGTCGTTAACTTTTTCGCCTTTCTACGAAATTTCTTGCTTTTGAAAATTCTAAGTTTTGCTTTTCAATATCTGTTATTGTTTCCAGAGGAACAGTTTGTATATGATAAATAGAACTGTTCAATAAAGTTTATATTAATTATGATGAATATTTTTAATGTTACATTTTTCGCTGGTTCGAAAAACAAAGCGGGAAAATATTGAATTGTGGTATTTGTTACCTGTAATTTTAGTTAAAAATATACAATTATACCATTTTAAAACCACAAATCTTGTTAAAACTTAACCAAAGCTTTATTTTCAAAGTACTTTACAAAGTCAGACAGTCCGGTATTACAATTACTAATTGTTCAAATGTTAAAATATTTGAGATTTTTTTTAGAAATTTGCTAGTATATATAGACATTGTTTTTTTTCCATTAATAAACCTAGAAGTTTAGTAAAAAAATCTTTGTTATGCTTTGATTTGTTATTGCCTATATTAATATATAGTTTTTAATTAGTTTCAAAGATGTTAAATTTACCCCTAACTTTCTTATTGAGACAGTGTGCATGCTGGATGTTCTGTCATGACACTTTTGACGCAATAGTAACCTTTTATTCCGATACTATAGAGCAAATTACTTATGTGTACCTTTTGTTGTAATAAAAAATAAAAGGGGGGGGGGGTGAAATCTTTACTTTCGACACATATTAATTTGCTTTTTCCACAACAGAATCCCCGTCAGTTGTTGTCATTTCATGATATCTTTACTAAACTCAGTGCGATTTAAAGCTTGACATAATGTATAGACCTTTTCCCGACCCCTAGTTGTGGTCGATGGGTTTGATGTCTGATTGTTGCATATTCCAAATCTTCTTTTCAAAGTTATATCCAATGATTTTTCATTCCTATTCTTGCTTTATGACAATGTGGGATACGACTGAGTTACTTCGCTTTGAACAATATTAATAAAATGTCATTTGTAAGTATCCATAGTTAGTTTTCATAATATTTAAGGAATACTCGATATTTTTCAAAACTGTTAATTTTAACCTCAGAGCATATAAAAATATTCGCACTTTTAAATCGCTGTCATTTTATTATGGAAACCTTGTCCTTTGGTCTCCAGAGATTTAGTCTCAGCTGATATTTTCAGATAATTACAAGAAAAATATTTATCTATTAGGAAGTAAGATTACAAATGAATTATTTTTCTTTCAATCGTATTTATTATTCACTGACTTTAGCGGTATCTAATATCCCAATTAACGTGTGACCAGGAGAGTTGATGAATATCTTCGACTGAAAATTATATCTTCTTTCTGATTGGTGGTTTCTGGAAGCCATTTTATTTTTTATTTCATCGTATTTGGCGATGTATTATTCGTTTCACATTAATCATTTAGTTGTATCAATCTAAAGATGATTATAAAATTCCTGATTAAGTTCAGATAATGGTGTGATGTGACCATGCATTGCATACACGTCCAAGAGAATGGCCTCTTAACACAAAGCTGAAAGTCTCACTTCAAGGGAATAACTATAATACCAGATTACTAAAAGTGGGAAATTTTTATGTAAATAAATGTTGTCTTTTTATGTTCACCTTGATTTGAGTTACAAACAAACGATACAACAAATACATCCGATTTGATACGATTTTGTAATTTTATCCTTTTCATTTCTTTTCTCATTCATCCCTGGCAAATCTAAAATTTTTCCACACCCAGAAGAGTAAAATGGGATAGTGTGTCCTCGTTGTGATAATGAGGTTAATATTAATTGAGCACGCGGACGTCAGTCAAAAGCTACCTACCACCAATATTTTACGTGGCATTACAACACGATAGTTGCTACTAGTTAAGCAGGACCTCCTTACTCTCTGAGTTTATCCCGAGGTTTTGGCAGAGCTCTTTTTCTTTCTGAGTAGGGTTTTGTGGACTTGAGTTTGTTCATTCGTCGTTTTCCCCTCCATGGTGTTAACTGTTGTTTTTTCCTTGACTTATTGTTGTTGATTGCCTCGTGGTATCTTCTTATCACTTTTTGAGTTATCAATCCAGCTCAAGATTTTTTACGATAATAGAAAACTGTTAGTGATTATTTCGCTCGCCCATTTTTTTGTGTAACATGCAAATCAAAGTCATTAGCTAACTATTATGGCAAATCTATTTCAACGATTGAACTGACGTGATGTTATTCCTTGTCAGAATGTACCCTGTATGGCAACGAAATAAACATAACAGACGAAAACTACGAAAGAAGAAAGTAATGATTTGAAAATGAAAAACAAATACATTTCGTGTCGGGTCTCCTAAAATAAGAACAAAATGTCAAGTGTATGTTGCAAACTATTAAACTAATATTTCTTACGTTAAGATGAATAAAATTACAGATCGATAAATGAATTTCGAATAAAAAAGCAAGATATCTTCGACTGAAATTATAAAGTAAAATATTTCTTTCGATAAATCATCGTAAATTTTTTCAAAGATTTAAAAAGCAACAGGACAATTTCAAGATATCATGGATATCTAAATGACAACGTTGATTTGTTACACAAGGTCACAAATAAACTATTCGTCTATTTCAAAAGGTTTCATCGTAAACATCGATTTCGAAAACTTTTGATATCTTTGTTGTGGTGGTTATATGAAACTTCTTGGCATTGTATTGTCAAACGTTACTTCACGTACCAAAAGGACAATAAAACATCATAGTCGAAGTAATACTATGAAATACCATGGAAAAATCGACTACACGAAACTACAAAGAACACTAAAGATTGAGTTTCACGAAATCCAATAAAATCCGGGTTTTGAAATTTTATTCTAATGATATTTTTTTTTGTTAAAAATTTAAAAAATTTGAACGTCATTTTTTCCACGCCCTACTATGCATTTTTGTTCTTTTGGTTTGTTTTGGAGGACGGTTGCTGCACGTCTTATGCTAATTTCAGTACGCTCGACAATAGATAAAATGACCCGCATCTGATATGATCTTTATAAAAAGTTTAGACTTTCAAAATGTTTCAAAGCATCAAACACCAAACGTCCAATGGACTAAAAAAGAACAACTTAACTTGAAAGAATGGCAAAGAAAACGGACTTTGAATCTAAAATTGAGACTTACCACATCAGTTCTAGGTTTTGTCAACCGGACGCCATCACGAGTTGGTTGACCGTTATGGAATAACCGTTTCACAGATGCTATCGGATATGTTCCTTATGTCGTAACTACAATACCCTCCCTTTTCACGAATGTGACTTACCGAATTAGACTATTTACCGGATTTGTAATAACATAAGCAACACGACGGGTGCCACATGTGGAGCAGGATCTGCTTACCCTTCCGGAGCACCTGAGATCACCCCCAGTTTTTGGTGGGGTTCATGTTGCTTAGTCTTTGGTTTTCTAAGTTGTGTCATCTGTACTATTATTTGTCTGTTTGTCTTTTTAATTTTGGCCATGGCGTTGTCAGTTTGTTTTCGATCTATGAGTTTGACTGTCCCTCTGGTATCTTTCGTCCCTCTTTTAAATCATTGGTACATTTATCCCTTAAAATTAAGTACGTATTTTTTAGTTATAGTTGTGGACTGATTTGCAAAAATTGACAATGATCGGTAATTATACGAAAATTTACTTTCTTGCAAAATGTTTACCTGAACTTAAACATTTTATAATATCCTAAATACTTTTCAATAAAGATGACATATTTATTTGAAGAAAACATAATTGTCGTTTTTTGGCAACATTTTATCTTCACATCGAAATATGTTGCATAAATTGCTGAAGTAGACGATTTTCTTTTGTAGTATATATATATATATATACAACTCGTCTAAACATCAGCCCAACAATGTTAGATCTGTAAATTTGCTTTCGCAAATTTACAGATCTAACATTGTTGGGCTGATGTTTAGACGAGTTGTATATACAGAATGTACACAGCCATGTATCACCATCACTGCTGGTGATCCGATGGATAAATCTGTTGTAGAGTTGTCACTGGTTCAGACGTACTTATATATAATATATATATATATATAGATATTAATTGTCGAAATCCGGATATGGTGTACAAATTTTTGCACCTCATGTTTGTGGTATACCATCTTTTCCACAAGTTTATTGTTTTCTGTTTGGTATTAAATTAATATTTAGATCCATTTCGTTAGATCTGGTGATCAATTTATTTGGCAATCGCCAATGGCAGTCATCAGGGTTTAAGAACATCAGTTGTTCGACCTGTTAGTCAAATGCGTTTTGTTAAAATAGACTTTTTCACATTTTTTGGTCTTTTGGAAATTGTTGTTTGTGCTGTATTTAGACCCCTCTACCAAGAAATTTGTTTTACATGCACACGTATAAAAATTGCGGTTTTTATCCAACGCAATCATAGGTTTGAACGTTGTTTTCAATTTAGACTTTTATATATAGACTTTTATATATAGACTTTTATATATAGACTTTTATATATAGACATAATAATATATATATTTTGGATAAGAAAATTAACAACTTTGGCACCAAATGGGATAAATGAAAAGATGTAGTTCGACTCCATGCAGTGCTTCACATTTGGGTTGTATTACTTTTTATTACAGTCTCTGTTTCTATTTCTTTACCTTACTCATCTCTAAAATAAATCTGTTGAATATACCGATTTAAATTGCTTAATTTTTTGAGGGATGTAAAAGTACCAAGCCACGTTCAACTAGTTAACCTTAGTCAAAATTTATTATTATATTTTAACGGCCGTTTGTTTGCGATGTTTAAATACACAGACTCTGTTGCAACTACTCTACCGTTGTCAAATTTGAAATATTTACAAATTTAGATCGTTCAGTGCTGTTTATTTGGAATTCTTATTGACGCAATCGTTCTTGTAACATCATAACTGTCGTCACCGTTAAAGCTTTAGAATTGTGCTAGTTCATATCGCACATTATTATTTTTATTTAAAGCATATATTTGAACTCTCTGTTGTAATTAGTCATATAACCTATGTCGTGTTTAACACATATTTAGAATTGTGCAAGCGTCTTACCTGATGTTCGGTTTGACATTTTTATTGTATAAATTTCAAGATTTGTATAGTTTAATCTAAGTAGACTGATATATGATTCATTCAACATCACAATCATATTTACTGATGAAGGATATCTGTTATCCGAAATATTTATAAATAATTACATTTATAGTTCCTTTTTTTGTTATTGGTGTTGTTGTGTACACTTTTTAGGCGTTTATATATATATATATATATATATATATAAGTCTGAAAATTACACCCAACAGTGTTAGAATTAGACTTTTATGCTGACAAATTTTTGTCCCTCAACGGGATTCGAACTCACACCTTTGATACACTACAGCACCAATCGCTTAGCCTCATGTCCAGCGCTCTAGACCACACGACCACATCCGCTATATAAAAATATAACTTCAATAGTCGTAGTGTTACCTTGTCACGCAAGGCGAATCCAGAGATAGACATAAGACATGTGTTTTAAGCGTGTGAAGATGTTATATTATTATTTAATACACAATGTATTTGTTATTTGTCAGCAATCTAACTCAACAATTTTTATATACCGTATGGGATAATGATTCAATTCATTATACAGTCACTAGAAATAAGTATATCATACAAACAAGTCTAAGCAAGTGACAACCATACAATATATATGCCCACTGGATCTCAGTGTGTTTGAGACGTATATATATATCCAGCTCTTTATAAAAAAAGTATAGATAGTTATCAGCAAGACATGAACAGACATTTCAAATAGTACGTATAACATAGCTAGTGGTTTGGATAAGGCAAACATTTTCATAGTAAACACGAAATAAGGTGATAATGAGATGTTATTCAAGTATTAATGCCAAGGGTCTAAACAGCCTCGGTGGTCTAGTGGTAGCGTACTCGCCTCGGGTGCGGGAGGTCGTGGGTTCGAACCATGGCCGGGTCAAACCAAAGACTTTAAAATTGGTATTTGCTGCTTTTCCGCTAAGCACGCGGCATTAAGAAATAAGAGCAAAGACTGGTCGGCTCGCAGTCAGAATAATGTGTCCGGGTAAGATGACAAGTCTTCCTGCGGACTGTTACCTTGTGAACTAGCACGTTAAAAATCAACGTGTCGGTCTAGTACAAAGCAGGGTTAAAATTCCTATGACATTAACATGTTCTCGTCCTGAATATGCATATTAATTGACGTTAAGCAGCCATTCATCATCATCTAAACAGATATTGGCTATTTAGGTGGCTTTTGTGTTTTTAAATGATATTCTTTTCTAATAATATATTTTCTATAAGATTATTTTTGAGTCCTCAAAGAACTCATTGAAGATATCAGGCATATAATTTGGCATGCTATAGACGCGTGTTTCGTCTACATAAGACCCATCAGGGATTTTCTCGCTGTTTTGAAGACCCATTGGTGGCCTTCGGCTGTTTTCTGCTCTTTGGTCGGGTTGTTGTCTCTTTGACATATTCCCCATTTCTTACACAATGACCATTGTATTGACCATGAGACACACCTGCGACCCTTGATATGGTAAGCCTCCGCTGTACCAACTGCTAAAAGAGCGTAGTCAATGGAAGGTGGTTATAAATTTGATATATTGTATTAGTAGAGCATGGTTTCCATTCAAAACTGTTACTGTATACCAGCTGGTGATCGAATCCGGAGTCCTGGCACAGTAAGCCAACGCTCTTCTACCCGAGTTGATTGGGTGCTCCCACCACAAATGGATAGTGGTTATAAATTAAATATAGGGTAAGGGAAGTACCCTTTACAATGAACACATATGGTTTAGTTTTTATCGTTGTTTAGCAATGTACTACTAAACTTCAATCTGTCCCTGTCTAAGGCAAAGGAGGCCCATGGCAGGCTTTCTTTTTTTCTCGCGGTGTAAAACCTTTTGATTGTTTTTAAACTTTTAACTTCACGTAAACCAATCAAATATTTTATTTTATTGTAAAACACCTTTAGAGCTCAGCTCCTTTTCCCTAATAAGAAAAATGAAAAAAGGGAAAAGCATAAATTTCTCGGTTACATGAGCCAAATGTGTGAAGGAAAGATTACGAAGTGCAATGTTCATACCTTTAGTCCCATTTTGATCTGATTTCATATATTTAATCAATAGTACAATTGAAAATATAAATGATGATTGGTCAAACAGTTATGACAAAAGACAAATGTTTTACGTTTACTGTAATTTCATTTGTCTACAGAAATGATCTCTTTTTATCATTTCTCGTCTGCAAGATGTCAGCTTTAATGTCTTTGTCGATCCTACATCGCCATCAACGGAATCTGCGGGATGAAAATAATGAATATCATTTGTCATTTCCTTCACTATATAGAAAATCATTTAGCTATGAATTATCTGTTTCGAGGTTCTAACCTTGTTTATATATTTGATTGATTTCCTACGGCAGCCTGAAGAAAGGTTAATCGGTGATTAATCATAAAGCTGCTTCTAAGAATTAAATTGTTTTAAAGCTAAGACTAGTTATTGGAAATATGATGGATGAATTGTGTGACAGATATTATAGTCACCAATCATTTCAGCTCGTTGGTTATTGGATGTATCGCGAAATTGAGATGATGGCTGCTGCCAATCGTTGTTAAGGCATTACTTAATAAAGGAAATATGAAAGATGTGTTATTAAAATGCTGGTATTCAGTGGTAGTCATTTGTACAAGACATAAGCATTCCATCATATTAACTTGTGCATGTTCGATTATTTATCTTTGAACTTTGATATGGTAAAACATCAACTTCTGCCGCCTTAGATATATATTTGGTAAAACATCAAAAACATACCTTTGCCATCAATCGACACAAACTGGATGCCATTGCCGAAAATCGGTGATTGATTGTAATAAAAAAATATGCATCTTGCATCTTAAGATTACATTATTTGAATAAGATTAATTTGATTGAAACGTGCATGTCAAGCTTATAAATATGCATTTCTAAAAAAACAGTGTTGCTTTTTAAATAAAAGATTTAAAGTCCGAATATGTAAAGTATAGATGGATTTTTCTGTCATTACAAAAGACTCTTGTCAATATATGCCGTGGAAAGAACCACCTTTGTGTATTCTATAACTACATTAACATTTATTTCCCCAATAAATTATTTAAGTTTTTTTACTCTTCTAAATTCCATCTTAAAGACCAAAAGTAGGTTCAACAAAGAGTCATCTATTTAGTTCGGAATTAAAATTTTAATGTAACCTGAAAAAGTCATTCTTTATTCCTATCTTATAATTCTCTTGACGACGTATTTTCTTGAGCAATATGATATTGTTTTCATTTGTGAGTATAAATGGTATCATCATTTTTCAAATTTCTAATTAAACCTTCACATTCGCAACTCTTTTTCGGCTGTGTTTCCATTTAATGCAATAATCTGAGAAAGGGCAATCTAATATCGCGCAAACAGCAAATTTATCATTTGTTTCACATCTTAATTTTTGATGTAAGAAATAATTCTTGTTCCATTAAACTGTCAAGAAGAAAGAACAATTGCAATTTTTCATATTGTATTATACTTCCATCTTTGATAATTGTACAAGCAGACGACAACTTCAGCAGACGATACTCGTGGGCAAATTATATTACATGCCATCAGTCAAATTGTTTAAAGACAAGTATCTTTTCAAGAAAATATTATATTGAATATAAAATTGATTTGTTGTTTTAAAGAGAAATAGTTGAATGAGCATTATTTCTATTTTCAAAGCGCCAAGAAACCAATATTAACAGTCCTGAGTTCCATTCAAGAGGTTTTATTTGTTTCTGTTGACAAAACAAATAAGAAACCATATAGTCAACCAGGAACAAGCAGTACATATGCAGTGAATGCTAATATTATTTTGAATTTCTTAGAAATTATTTTATAGTTTTGTTTATTACACACCTTATTTGCATCTTCCTGGTGTTAATGACATTGTTAAAACTCTCACTTGTTTTGGATAAAACATTTTTTTGATATTTCAGTTGTGTCATATAAAAAACTGTTTGCAAACTTTTACTTGTTACTTTTTTTTCACTCCCAACTTCACTTTGGGTATTGAACTTTGGGCGTTACACAAACCATGGGAATTTGTTTTAGGACTAGTCTTTATTATGGGTTACGTCAGTGTTACATTTTTATTCCTTGATAAAGGTAACCGAGTTGGGAGTGGCTAGAATAGAAACGCACATAAGGAACCTTCTATAAGAGGAATGGTAATCTAGAAATCAAAACCCTTTTATTGTACATTGTACATTTGTTTGGTGAAATTGATTAGAAATTGAGAAATCAGTTCCCATTTTACCTTTTCTTTTAAAATATGATATCCAAATGCTGAAAGGGGTGTAGGGTATGCGTCAGTGAGTGCTAAACTCAACGACAAATACGCAAAATGACGTTCAGATGGTAACATGCATAAGCCGTATCCGATCTGGTAAAATTGTCAGAGTATTAGACTGATTCACATTTAATTTGAACGATATGTTCTCCCCTTGATTTTCGGATACAATTAATTCCGCATCTTAAATCTTTATGTTTGAAATAAAATTAAATGAAAGTTAAGAAATGAAATGCGTGAAATGATGAGCCATTTTCGAAATTGCATAGAAATTAAGTATGGGCTTTGCCCAAAGCTATCATTTGTGTAAATGAGTTTATTCTTCAGGGGAAAAATAATTTCCATTGCCTTAAACGTTTGTTATTATTCGTAAGTAATATCAATGTAAAATTTATTTTTGAACAACCAGGTGTTTTGCAGGTAAATTCGCAGGTAAGTTAGAGTTAATTCCCGTTGAACATTATGATGGATAAATGAAGTATTCACTTGCATTTACAGAGTAAATTGTCATTTCTGTGATTGTATTTTAAAGGTAGAAATCAAGTCATTTGGCTTTTAAAATTTTACTTTTTGATTTAAATGACATTTCTGCTTCATAATTTTTTCTTCAAATTTTCATCGCAAAGCATTGTTGGAATAAGTAACGATAGAAGTCATTGTGGTCTAAAAATCAGCTGAATCATCGATTCGAACTTCGATAAGATATCTGATAATATATCGTGAGTTAATCTCTGATCTGGCTCAAACTCATATGTGTTTGCCAATTGCAAATATAAATCACTTTTGAGTAAAACGAAATCGAAAGATAGGTTCTGAGTTGAAACAAATTGCATGAGAAGGAGGCTCATACTGATACCGTTCTATTGCATTTATAAGTCACTCCATTTTTTCAATAAATTTAGATTCTTCCCGAGTTTTTTACTATTACAAATAGAAATAAGAAGATGTGGTATGAGTGCCATTGAGACAACTCTCTATCCAAGTCACAATGTGTAATCAAAGTACTGAAGTACTGAACATCGGATGACCGCAAGTTCTTGTGGATGGTCAAAAGCACTTGTCACAGAAAAAAATCACATCTCTATACCTGAAACTGAGGTTAATGTACAGAGATATTTTTTTTCTGAGACAAGTTCGAGCGTGGATGATGAATAAATGACAGGAAATTCAACCTCACCGTAATAACTATTATATTGTAATAACTATTATATTGTAATGATACAAATCAGTGTACACTGGTTTGTTGTTATATATTATATTAATATAACAGTTACATGTATATATAATTTTCATCCATTTGTATATCATTCTATTCTACTATTCTAATGATAGTGCAGTGCAAGTGCATGGTGGACACTCTTCTGTAAAAATTCGAATTTTCTAAAAGATTGGATATGAGTAGGCATTCATATTTTCCCGCAAAAATAATCTTTCATGCAGAGTTACCGGTCCTTGCCGGGATTGTCGCAAAACGTTCTTTAGATATTCTTCCGCATGCTTTAACACAATTTTTCGGTACGTGTGCATAGATATAATCAATGATTTTTTATTCATATATATATATATATATCTAACGACAAAACATTTTCATATTATTAATTTATGTTCTAAACAAAAATATTTTTATCAGTATTCATTGAAGAGATGTATTTATAACAAACGATAAGGAATGTTATTTTGCACTCGTTAATATCCGCGTATTTACCATGTTTATAGATCGGTTACAAACCCAAAACGAAAGTTACGTAACGGAAATCTAGGCGATAGCAATACATCGGAGTGCCCTCACGGTCATCGCGATATAAAAAGTAAACAATTATAGGTCAAAGTATGGCCTTATCACGGAGCCTTAGCTCACACCAAACATGAGCTATAAAGGGTCCCAAAATGCCTAGTGTAAAACAAATCAAACAGGAAAACCAACGGTCTAATCTATATAAAAACGAGAAACGAGAAACACTAATGAACCACTTCAACAAACGACAACCACTGAACAACAGGTTCCTGACATAGGGCAGGTGCAAACAAATGCAGCGGGTTTAAACGTTTTAACAGGCGCCAACCTTCACCCTAACCTGAAATAGTAGTGTAACATTACAACATAAAAAGACACATTATAAAATATCAATTGAAATGGCTTTACTCAATCAAACAGACATATTAACAAAAACAAGTAAACATACATTGAACGAATAAATTTGATCTATGACACAATATAAATACAATACTAAATAAAAAAAGGGGGAGATGTAAAACAATGTCAAAAAGACAACTATGACCTTGGACAAAATGGCGTTAATTATAAAGTAACGTACACAGGTAAATTTAAATATAATAATTTAGTTGTTAGGAGTACGGAAATATTTTTTACAAAATAAATAAATTTGTTGTTCATAGTACGAGAACAGAAGTGAAAAGGAGTAGGCCCAGTAAGACCCCTTTTTGGTCCCAAAATATAGCAGTTTTACAAAATTGTTAAAATGTAAATTTTTAGCTATTTATTGGAAAGAAGAATACTTCTGTTACATAAATATGGGCTGTTTTTGACAATACAATGCACATGTATCGGGTACTAGCATCATTAAGTCATGCTAAATTACTGAAATCTTCGAAATTTTAGCATTTTGGTTAATTTTTAGACGGTTTCCGTCTGAAACGGAAGTGGCCGCATTTGTGTTCATTCTTAATATTTAAATGTAAGTTGTATTTGATGAAAATACATAACCTATATAAAGGATGAGAATGAACACGGATGCGGCCACTTTCATTTTTGACAAAAACCATCTGAAAAGTGACATATTATGGCATATTTGATAGATTTTTCAGATTTTAGCTTGAATTTGAGCGTCTTTAATGACTAAATCAGTTCAAATCTTTCACATAAACTAATTGAATCAACTGAAGTAGACACTTAAGTGTTTAAAAAGTGTCCAAAATCTTTCATCAGATGAACCTGAATTTTGAGGCCAAAATCAGCCCTTACCAGACCTACTCATTTATCGTCATACTAAATACTTATCAAAGGTGGTACATATTAAAAATAGTGAGACGAGATATAACACAAAATAGGTAAACATTGAATAACAAAAATGCATTACAAATTGTGTCAACAGGTCAAATCAACACGAAAGTACGATTTGAGAGTACTCGCAATTACTGAAAGCTAGTTAAAAGCCAAACACAATTAATAATAAAAAATCATGCATCAGAGACTAAAATCAACTAAAACACATCCCAGGGATTTAGTTTTTTTTAACGCCATGGACAGTCAAAGAAGACATGAATTGTGCAATGCCAAAATAAAAGTATCGACAGGCAATAGGATAGTTAGGATTTAACCTTATAATAAATATGTATAATGTTATATATAGATAAAGCAATCTCTATATAGAAAATGAACGTGGATGTGTATTTATACATCCCAAAAAACCATTCGAAAAGAATACAAATTTAGTTATGTTTTAATTTGTTTATAACAAAATCGATATTTGTGCAAATGTTATGTAAATGTTCCTATTTCGATTTGTAAACAAAGATAAGCTATTTAGTGTTTACCATTGCTCCATGTATCCCTCGAGTTCCATAGCTTGGAAATTTAAATACAAAATAATATATATACAGTTTTGATATATTCTACTGTCGCCTTAATTGAGGAACAGAAAGATCTTGCATTGTAGATATTGAATGGAGGACCTTTAAACATTGGCTGCAGTGTAAAATGATTTATTCCATAATGAGGAAACATTTCAACTGCTGTCCCGTTTTCTATCAACTAGCCGGTTCAGTTTTAAATCAAGAAGTTTAAAGAAAATTCTTATAAAATTCAAAATTCATCTGTAGGATTGCCTGATTCCGTTGATATTATTATATACTAACCATACCTCTGCTTACGAAGTTTGATTTTAACACCTGATAAAATTTCTATAATTGTTTTCATAAAACAGAATGCACCGCATGGAAAAAAATGGTTAACACATTAATTGTTTTTGATGTAATCTAAGAGAAAGTAATCATATTATAAACTGATCTTCAGCACGTGATGACACATGGTTTTGGGTGCATTACCCCTGTCCATAACAATTTTGTTAATTGGTGTCCATTTTTGTACAATTAACTTAAGCTGAGATGTTAAAACCATTACTTCACTTGACTATTTTACAAAATTGATTCCTAATCTGATTTTCATATACCAATATCGAAGTTTTTATGACATTTCGAACTCATATTTAATTGTAAGGACCTTATTTGTTTAAGTTTCAGCATGACATCTTCCATTTACTGCAGAGTATTTGAACATGGCGCATCCTTTTGCTGCGGTTCTGTAACGTACCCCAGTTGACCTTTGTTTATTGCAAAAAAGACAAATATTATTTAATACAGTTTACCCTTTACATCGAATGAAAATGTTGACTGTAAACTGTGTTTCCTGCTCAATGGCTTTGCTTGATAAAATGATAGAAGGCATTGCGTACATATTTCTAATATCAATAACTGCCTTTTATGTGAATATTTTAATATTGCTTTTCAATCTACAGTTTATGAGATAGATAGTCCTAATATCGGAAATATTGGCTCAATAAAGTTATTCAATTTGAATCTCTCCACATTATTTCTTCCGGGGAATTTTTGAAGCGAAAGTCTCAATATAAAAATATAAAGTATCTAATAATTGCATTTTTATAATAAATAGATAAATTAATCACAAATATTAAATCTAACATGGCATGCAGTGAAGTATTAATCTGATGTTCAATTCAAATCTATTCCGTTAGAAATGCTTTATTAAAATGGATTTATTGAAAGAAAATATGGATACATACAGAGTGTATTATGTTACTTTAAGCTATTTATTGAAAATATGAACTTCTTTCAACAAAAAATCAACAGTTTTAGTCCTTTTTCATTGAAATACCAATAGTTCAGGTTAGTTCGTTCCATCGAGATGTGCCAATTGTTTTCGGTTCTGAACTCGGTTGCAATAATCCAAATTAGCCATAATTTAACAATTAACGAATGTCAAAATGTTTGCCTTATCTATGCGGTAATTTTGTTTTGTTTGAGAAATAAAGTGTGATTATTTCCATCGACAAAATATTGAAAAATATGGAATCTCTACAAAAAGGCTATAGAGATTCATAATTCTTGGTCTTAGAAACAATTTGTATTGTCCCTAGTTCATTCAGTACTGCAATCATTGTTTTATCAGAACCGTGTCATGCCAGGCGCTGTGGAAAGAAAAAGTAAAAATGGACATATTTTGTTGCAGAAATATATTAAGTGCATGCAACTTTATAGTTAGGTTCTTTCAGTGCTCTTTTTTCTTAATGTTAATGCATGTCAGTTTGACACATACTTTTACAATATGAAATATTCCATATTTCAACAGAAAAAAAACATTAAGATTAAGCCTACAAGAATTCCACATGTTTTTGTTCTGAATTATCCCGGTGTGAAACAATAAAATCTCTTGTTTGTTTGTGTTTCCTTACAATTTTGTTTCATATATAACATTTCTTGAATTGCTATTAATGTGAATTTACTATAATATATCATTATTGCCCTACCTCAAAGCCCAGACTATAACTCGTCATTTTGACCGAATTTTGACTAATTTACAAAATAATTCCAGACAATTTCATTAATTATTAATATGGAACACATTATTTGACAGTTATACTGATGTTTAATCAGAAATTACACAGAAAAAATAATTTTCTGTCTCATTTGAACATAAAATACAACCTAAACACGATATACTCTGTAAAGGTAACAAGATTTATAGCCAGGTACGCCAATACACCTGAAACTGATTAACAAAATCACATATCGTTTGAATCTGTATTTACATGGAATTGTAAGAAAATATTAATTAACCTGTTAAGGCCAAACATTTTGAAAAATAAAACGTTTTTTTATTGACATTTAGAAATATTTCGTAGTCACGTTGTTCGGCATTTATGGCAAAAATATGAAGAACAGAAAAATATGGAGTACAGAAAAATATGAAGAACAGAAAAATGCTGAACCGATAAAACTGTTAATATTGTGAGATTTAACGAGAGTTAAATAGATTCAATTTAAATTTCACTTCCTTTTCTTTGTCTACTTCTGTACTGAAACTATTTTTTTCTTTCTCTCCAAGGATTTTACATCAACGTTCATGTCGTTGATTTGCCGATCTTCGACCATCACACACGGCAACAGGTTACTAGGGAAAACAATCTTTTTAGTTTCAGATTAAAATTTTCAGTGGTCTTATCATTTGTTTTGTTCTGACGCTCTCGCACATATACATGTATTCTGTAACCAAAAAAACGTATTAAGAAAAATATGGAACTCCAAGGTAAATTCAAAAAGGGGGGGAAACCCATAAAAACAAAATCAAACGTTTGACTATAGAAGTCCAGGAAACATTATTTCAACATTAAATGCACTTAAACTGTATCGACATCTTTTTAAGAAATATGCTTATACATTCTGTAAACATTAAAATGTAGCGCGCACACATTTACGCAATTATTCATACATATATACATACATGGTACATATTCTGAAAAGTAACTATAAAAAAGTATCATGCACTGACAAAACCATGAAATAGTAAAATTATGGTTACTTGAAAAGTCTTCATTTCTATTTTCAAACAACATCATTTTCACAGAAAAAAAATATTTATACTTGATGTAAAACTTCTTACTGTTTTTAAAAAATTTTAAATATCATTTTATTCTTCCTTATTACCTCTAGATTCCGCTATTCTCACGCCACTGAAAGCTACCTTTGCGTGTAACATTATAGAAAGGCGAATACCATCTTATCAGATTTTGCAACTTCATATATTTCTTAGAGTCATCTTGGGAAAAAAATATGCCTTATAAGTGATAACTTAAAAAAAAACATTATAAATAAAAAAGATTTCACATTTAAACGTTATCTGGAAATGCATCTTTGCATATTTAAAAGCGCACATGGGAGTATCGTTCAAAGAAATATATGTAAAAATAATAATAACACGATGAAACGAACGGAAAACGTATAACAATTGTCGTCATTACATATTTTCAGATGTGTTGAGGGAAAAGTAATGGTTTACCATTTCGTTAAATTATTATTGACAAATGTTGCTTATGAAGATTTTCAAAATGGTAGACAAAATTTTTGTGACCGCTTGACTAAAATTTGATAAAACAAAAACAAATGAAAAAAGTTACTAGAAAAGAAAATCATAAGATCTTATATCGCCATATTAAGTGCGAATTGAATCTATCATTGAAGTGGGCTGTTTCAGACTATCTTGGATTATTACAGTTTTACACAATAAACAGATGAAGACTTTCATATTTCAATCATCTTCGATGAGAGTGTAAATATTTGAAATCTAATAATGTCTCAATTCCAAACATTGATCATATTGCGGTAGAGTTTCATGAGGGTCTGGATGGGGTTTACAGAATAGAGAATAATGGACCAATACTACAGAAAATAGGACCCAAAAAATAAAGAATAGCTAGAGAAAAACAGGACAAAAAATTAAGAATAGAGAATAATGGGGTAATCAAATATAAATAACGGAGATTAATGGGCAAAATTTATACAGAATACAGAAAAATGGCTTGTAAAATTTAAGAATAGAGAATTGAGGAACCCCCAATCCAGACCCTCTTTCATAACATTGGAATCACGAAAAGTGCAATTCCAAATTTTGAGATATTAAGTAACTCATTACTGCATACTCATGCAAGTAATTTTATAAATGTCTCCTTCTACTTAAAGATATAATACTGTGCGAAATAATTATATGAAACACGTTTACATTTTTTTTATATTAGATTTTTAGAATGTCATTAGAGTAATTGATTTCAAAAAAGAAGAAAATTTGAATCTGTATCAAATATAAATTGTGAATTTTAATGACTTTTATATTTGCTGCAAAAAACATGTACATGCCATTCATTTAAAGACAATCTTTCTTCAATAATGTTAATCACATAAAGCTGAGATTCGCTTTTCAATTTTCGAAAACCGAATATTCCATTGTCTCAAGTCAATGTCTCAACATGGTAAAGACACTTTTACTTTGTCACATATATTTCGCATGCCTCTTCTATAGTCAAACAGAAATAACCGGTTGTTGTTTTATGTCGTAATATTTGACGGCGGATATGACTTACGAATTGCATGACGGGTAACGCATGCACAGAAAGGGATGCCTACTCTGTCGTTGCGCCTGGTCTTACTTCTTTTGGAAATCATTTGATTCCGACAGTTCAATTTTTTTTACAATATCTTAAATCATAGATGTATAAACCCATACATCTATGCTTAAATGTATGCGCTTTCAAACGATATAGATTCTTATACAGGCCCCATGTGGATTTCTGGATATGGTTACCGGACCTGTTGATTTAAGGACAGGCTGAACACCTTTTAATATTCATTTTAACAAGGCATTATTGCAGGGAGATTTTCATCACCAAAATTAGGCACAGGTTATGTATCAAACGTTTTACATTTTTTTCTTTTCATACTTTTGGCCTCAAGAAGATTAAGGAAGCCAAGAAAACAGGTGTTGTGCGCAACGAAATGCTAATATAAGTTTTTTTTCATGTATGAGTATGTTATATTATTTTTGATTTTATTCGACACAAATTATTATTTTGTGCACTTATTGTCTCGATCCGAATTCAGAATATTGAAATACATTATATTCAATTTTCTAACATTGAAAAAAGGGGTGTAAGGCAACATTTATATTTGGCACTTAACTTTCATCATTACCATAAAAGCTGCATTCTGTTTGTTGAATGATGCTTTGCATATATAAACGATTTTGAATAACGCAGCTGTCCCGTTGGATTGGGGAAAAAAACCTAGAGGGTCATAAATTATTGCAAATACCCTTGTATTTTAATTTAGAATAACTTAATCTAACCGCATAAAAATTTAAATTACGTAAATCATAACTTTTGTGAAATAAAATCCGTCGTCAATTACAAAACTTTTATGAAAACACCAAGTGAGGCGTTCATTCAAAGGGCACAATTAGAAAACATTTTACGCCATATATTACATTCTTGTTAAAGCAAGGGGAGGATCACATTTAAGTATCTTATAAATTCTTATCATGAAAATTATTTTGATGCGATTTAGATTCCTCATTTTCTCACACAATAATCAAGAGATGTGATATAAAAGAAGTAGTAATTTGGACAAAGAATCCCGCCTTTCTTATTAACAAACATTACATTTGTTTAACATTGACTGACTTGCGTCGCATTACAATGCGAGGTCCTACGTCTTATATTTGGTTGGTAATTTCATCAAAATAATAAAATTTGTCTTTTTCTACAATTAGTGTTCGTTTTCTATGACCTCTACTCATTTGTAAATAATGGCCAGGTCTGATGAAATTGACATCAGTTTTATTTTGTCTGTATTCGATACAACTAATTTCTGAAGAAAAAAAACATACTGAAGTGCAGACTTGCTATAAGTACAAATGAGTATGATGATGGGTAAAATGAGAGAGAAGATACCAGAGGGCAATCTAAAATCATAAGTCAAATAAACAAAAAAGAGAAAAAGAGAAAACAACCATGGTCAGAGGAAAATGGACGAAAAAACTGGTAAGATTCAATGAGACATCATCCCAACAATACCACTTCACAAACATAATTTTATGATAGTAGAGGCAGACGTCTATTAACCACTGCATTGTTTAGCAAGATGAAAATCGGCGAAAATTAAGATAAGTCGCGAATGAAAATAACTAAGAAGATAAAAATCTAAAGTTAACGCATTTTAGTTACATTTTGTAGATAAAGATACCAAAATAAATGGTTAAAATGTATAAAATGAAGAAATATGAAAAGAAAGAACGACAGCTATTAACTTACAAAATGAATCATATACGGAATAACAGGAATCGCAAAAACAAATTACCACAGACCACAACAGACAACATCAACCTACAACACCCGACTCTTTAAAAAAAAAAACCCTAAAAAATAACCACCCCCTCGAAAAACACAGACATTCAAACAAAAACAAACAACAACGAACAACACATGTTTGTATTTACAGATGCATAAATGGTTATTAAAATTATATGATTAATATAAAAATAAAAATAAGAAGATGTGGTATGATTGCAATGAGAAAACTCTCCACCAGAGACCAATTGAGATAGAAGTTAGCAACTCTAGGTCACCGTACAGTCTTCAACGATGAGCAAAACCCATACTGCATAGCAAGTTATAAAAGTCCCCGAATTAGCAACTCTATGTCACCGTACAGTCTTCAACGATGAGCAAAACCCATACTGCATAGCAAGTTATAAAAGTCCCCGAAATGACAAATGTAAAACAATTCAAAGAGAAAACTAACGGCCTGAATTATGTATAAAACAAGGAAAAAAATATGATATAAAGCAACAAACGACAACCACTGAATTACATGCCTCTGAATGGGACAGTCACACACATAAGCCCCTAAAACACATCAATCAAATCTTCAAATAAAACGTTAAAACGTTAAGAAAACAAGAGAAGAACCAACACCTTAAATTTCAGGACAAACAACAACGCGCTCGAAAGAATATCGAAAGCAGTCCATAACACACAACTCTTGTACAAATGTTACATAACATAATATCAGACTTCAAGTATAATACATATTGTGTCGATGTCTTTTGCTTAATTCTAAAACCATTGGCGGTTATCGAAGTATTCGAATAAACGAACATACGACAATGGTCTCCGAATACTCCTTTCTTAATACAATGGATTGCGCTTCGTCATAAACACATACCTTATCCATTATCACTGAACATTGAAATCTATGGAAAGCACCGTATTTTAGAACTGTATTTTCCAAAATTGTTCATATCTGTGTGGTCTCAATTGTAAACATACATTATGACATCACATCAGCTGTAACCATACATTTTACCTTGATCATAAAACCATAAAATTGGTGTTGCAACATCTTTCTTTTGGGCCTATATTTATACTTCATATCTAGATGTGTTCTGTAGCGATATTGGGCGCTAGAACACTGTCTTACACCAAAAAAGCCTTCAATGCCACAATATCACATAGTGGTGCGAATTTCATTTTCATTTTCATACTGAGACCATATTTGTATTCTGCAATTTTGTCTCTTAATATGAGAGGAAACAAAGTCCTTTTTAATTTGTGACTGGACCGTCATTTTTGTTGTCAGTAGGTGGTCAAATCTTGGCTTTCCACAGAACATTTTTTAAACCGATTTTTAGTACGACAAATATAATTACATTATCAGAGTGTACTATAAAAATAAAAGTGCAAAAGAAAACTGTCAATCAAAACTGTCTTATATATTTTACATCCTACCTGTCCTACTTCAGGATACTTATCTTAGGATCAACGCGAGTCTAATTTTTTCACAGAAAATTAAATTACTCGTATCACTATCATTTCATTTCCTTCAATGTTTTCAAAAATACAGATGTTAGTTTTAAATTTCTCGTTCAGCATCATTACCTATAAACAACAATTAAATAATTTTATCTAGATAATTCTTAGATATTTACGGTATATGTCAGTCTATCATATCAAATGTTATAGCACCGTTGATATATCTGGATTTTTATATCAGTTTGAAAATTAACCTTTTTTACAAAGTTCAGAAAGAATTAGTCAAAACTTGATGTCAATTTTGCACTGTTGTTACGGTTTGATATCAACTTTTACGCTTCTCTGAAAACAGCTTCCGAACTTTTTATAAAATTAAAGTTTTCAGATAAGCTATCAGCTATAATATCAACATACTTTTAGTAACTATATGTGCACTTATTGTTTTTCTTTGTTCCTGTAAAAACTAGAGGAGTGTCGAAGTAGACTATGATGACAAGAATACAGAGATTTGACCTAGATGACAAAAAAAACTGTCAAATTAGGTGGAAATACAAACAACAGTACACACATTTATGAAAACTAAAGATATGCTAGCTGCACATGTATAAAAGTATAACAAAAATACCGAACTCCAAGACAAATTCAAAAATTGGGAAGTCCATAAAATCTGACAAATCCCAACGCTCTCAATCAACGAAACACTGAGTAAAAAACAACTGCCATCTTCCTGACTTGGTACAGGGTATTTTCCGAAGAAACTGGTGGGTTAGACCTGATTTTATAGCTAGCTAAACCTACCACTTCTATAACAGTTTGAGAAGTTATAACATCCTTGTCCATCTATAGCACTTTTTTAAAACTTGAATATTGGTATACAAATGGAAGGTTTGACGCCATAGAATCAGCTCATTAACCATTCAACATTGAAAAGAGCACAAAAAGTCATCAAAGATAGCTAAGTTCATAATTAAGTATGTAACACTCCCAAACGTGTCCTTCCCCCCAAACGTGTCCGATTCCCCCAAACGTGTCTATTCTCCCCAAACGTGTCCGTAATATTCAATATTCCCCAAACGTGTCCGATTTCATAACCCCCAAACGTGTCCAATAATTGTTATTCGCCGAAACGTGTCCACTATTTAACGCCAGAACGTCTCGCGTCTTTTAGCGCTAATACATGTATGCCCTGAATGAAATCAATAACGCGTTTACGGCAATTCTTTGATGGGGGGAAACAGTTGATGAGGTAGTAATTTATTAGCATTAGTTTGTTCAATGTCGGTTGTTAAAGATTATCATAATTGCAAATTTAATATGTAACATATGAATTAACTTTTGACTGAATTTGCTTATTGTCCAGTTGCAAGTATTGCATGCTCATTTAGAGCGAACATACAAATAAATCTAGTGCAGTTGAATTTTAAAATCGTTTACTATGTAAATTATGTGTTACTAATAAACTCCGATGATGCCTTTTATATTGATCATACGGCGGGCTTCTAGCAGAATTGACTTCCTCTTTTTTCAACAGTTCTGATATTTTAAAAGCTCTTCAAATCATAAACTGGTTTTCAGGTTTTTTAATAAATTTTAGGTTTCGAGCATTACTAAAGACACACGAACAAGAGAAATAACGTCCAGTGCCAAATATTTCATGCATTATTTTAACGACATCATGTTAACAATAAATACTGAAAATAGGTTCTATTATCAAACCGGGAATTTAGGATTGGGCCTAAATTTTGACGGTTATTCGGGATTAACACTAATTGGGTTTTTAATCTAAAAAAGGTTATGCCGGTTTAAAAAAGACCTAAAGTAATCTATTTCTAGTTTTTAATGTAAAATGAGTAGATGTTAATGAAAAAACAATAACCAAATAACCTACATATTTATAATATGGACACGAATGATAGTTCCAGTAAAAGAAAAAAAAAATTAAGCTTGATATAGACACGGTTTGGGGGAATGGACACGTTTGGGCGTTTAGACAAATGACACGCTTTGCCACCCTTTTACATTTAGACATGTTTTGCAGTTCAGTGACGTCATGTGGACACGTTTGGGGGAATCGGACACGTTTGGGGGGAAGGACACGTTTCTGAGTGTTACAAGTATACGCCGGATGCGCGTTTCATCTACAAAAGACACACGAGGGGCACTCGAACAACAGCAACAAAAGCTACTGTATAATATACATATATAAGAATAAGAAATTAATAAATTGATAAATAAATTATGCAAAGAACTTCTGAGCAAAATTTACAATTACATGGGCATCCCTGCTCAAACTCTTCTTCCAGTCACTATGCAGTGTGCCAGTTTCCTAGGATAAGGCCGTGCATCCCTGGCGATAGAAAAACATTAGTGTTCGAACGGACAAATCAAGAAAGTGTCAGCCATTCGTCTAACTCACCAGTTGCTATGATCACAGCTAATCTGATCTTATCGATGAATTTGGAACCGCGAATTTTAAATAACTTAGATATTTAGTACATTTGTAATTTCTTATTCTTATATATGTATATTATACTAGTAGCTTTTTTATAATTTTAAGTCAACATTCGGTAAACGGCTAACCAGCTTTTTTAAAGGTTTATTCTTACATTACCACTAAAAATTTATCCAAAATCAGTCACGTTGAAATCTATGTTGCTAGCACTCAATCAGAAAATGTCATATGCACACTTATTTTCACTTTTAAGAAAATTATAAACAGTAATATTATGATCGGATGTTTTGTTTGCATACATATATTTTTTTTAAATTATGTTAAATCTAACAGGTATGTATCGTGAGTAAAAAAATCTGTTAGAAATACTTTTGTTACAATAATCAGATATAACAATACAATAAATTTTGCAATTATGATAAAATATCCAAGTACAAAATATAATAAAACCATAAAAGAATATCATACGCCTCAATTGTCAACTTCAACGGGATTATTGGCAGTCTGAAATTTCATATTTGTATTTTTGACTGTAATACAAACATGATAAAACATAGACTGAACCCGGAGAGAACAATACCCGCTTTATTTTTCTTTATTATTTTTGGACTAGCGTGAAATGATGAAAGAAACCACTAGGAGATAAGATAAAGGTCAAATTATTAAATGGGTATATGGCAGCCATATTTCATCTTCATCTTCAGGTATGATTGCGCTAATGGATGATTTTTGACATTACAACTCAATTTTATGACAACGATGCGCATGTTCTGGGTCAGTACTGCAGATTAACAATTTGATTTGAAGCAAAAAGTTTCATTAAAATCTAACAGGGCGTGAATGTTTATTCGAGTGCTTATGAATGAAGAATATTAATATGGGACATTAAATTCACTAAACTGACCATTAAATTCACAATCGACAACAAATTATGATATATGATTACATATACTAGGAAGTCTGTCAGTTCAGGGTTATCATAACTGTTTGGTTTTGGGCGTTGCTGTACATATACAATATATTTTTCCCATCTAATATTTCATAAAAACTGAATTTCTTTTAGTTATTTAAATACAAATAACAATTTACCAAATATATTTTATAACTGCTCTTCGAAAGGACGTTACAACTAACATTTTGAAAGCTGAATGGCACATTTTTTGCGCGATTGGTCTATAAGTTGATGAGACACTTTAATCACATGGAATGTCCAATTCTAATCTGTGATGATAGAAATTTAAAAATGGGATTATTGTGGAAATAAAAATGGATTGATGTAAAGCCTGGCCTATCTCTATTTCGGTAGAGTATTTATGCTTTTGATATAATATTAAAGGTATAAACTACATTCTCTATTATAAATGGAATAGAAAAATGAATCAGTTTTCCAATGAAGAAGTGTGTCGCCTGCCATCTCCAAATATACGAAACCAACTTTTTTTGTATGGGAAACAAAAACAAAAAAATCATCTAAATAAAGAATTAAATCAGCAGGTGAAAGTTTGGTAAAATTCTGTCAAACCGTTTCAAGGAGTTGCGTATTAACAAATTGCTATAAATAGAAATAACTAATAAATATAAGAAGATGTGGTATGAGTGTCAATGAGACAACTCTCCATCCAAGTCAAAATTTATAAAAGTAAACCATTTATAGGTCGAAGTACGGTCTTCAACACGGAGCCTTGGCGCACACCGAACAGCAAGCTATAAAGGGCCCAAAAAAAAAATTACTAGTGTAAAACCATTCAAACTGGAAAACCAACGGTCTAATCTATATAAAAAACGAGAAACGAGAAACACATATGAACCACATCAACAAACGACAACTACTGAACATCAGATTCCTGTTTTGGACAGGTGCAAACAATTGCAGCGGGGTCCATATTTTAGCATGAGAAACCTAACAACATATCAGTAAGACCAAAAATAAAAATAGAAAGTGCTTAATTTTATATCCTGAAGAAGATCTATGCAGTTTCGTTGAATTTTATCGTCCCGTTTTCCAGAAGATGCTGGTAAATTGTGATGCGGACGAAGACGACAGATGTGATTTACTTCAGCTTCGATGTGAGTCGACAAAGTAAATTCAGCCAAGTTTAACTTCCACTTTAGCTGAATATACTTGGTATAATAATTTGATTAAAAAGTTAAAGGTTCTGAATAAGCGCAAAAAGACCCAACCAAAAGAAGGATACTGAAAATCTCAATATTAATAAAAAGAGATGTGGGGTATACTTCAATGAGACAGCAAACCAATAGTACCAATAACAAAAGAAAAGAGATGTGTGGCATACATCAATGAGACAGCAAAGCAATAGTACCTATGACAAAAGAAAAGAGATGTGTGGTATACATCAATGAGACAGCAAACCAATAGTACATATAACAAAAAAAAAGAGATGTGGGTATACATCAATGAGACAGCATACCAATAGAACCAATGACAAAAGAAAAGAGATGTGTGGTATACATCAATGAGACAGCAAAGCAATAGTACCTATGGCAAAAGAAAAGTGATGTGTGGTATACATCAATGAGACAGCAAAGCAATAGTACCTATGACAAAAGAAAAGAGATGTATGGTATACATCAATGAGACAGCAAACCAATAGTACATATAACAAAAGAAAAGAGATGTGGGTATACATCAATGAGACAACAAACCAATAGTACATATAACAAAAGAAAAGTGATGTGTGGTATACATCAATGAGACAGCAAACCAATAGTACCTATGACAAAAGAAAAGAGATGTGGGTATACATCAATGAGACAGCAAACCAATAGTACATATAACAAAAGAAAAGAGATGTGGGTATACATCAATGAGACAGCAAACCAATAGTAACAATAATAAAAGAAAAGAAATGTGGGTATACATCAATGAGACGGCAAACAAATAGTACCAATAACAAAAGAAAAGAAATGTGGGTATACATCAATGAGATAGCAAACTAGTAGTACCTATAACAAAAGAAAAGAGATATGGAGTATTCGTCGATGAGACAGCAAACCAATAGTACTTTAACAAAAGAAAAGAGATGTGGGTATGCATTTATGAGACAGCAAACCAATAGTACCAATGACAAAAGAAAAGAGATGTGGGTATACATCAATGAGACATCAAACCAATAGTACCTATAACAAAAGAAAAGAGATGTTGGTATACTGCAATGAGACAGCAAACCAATAGTACCAATGACAAAAGAAAAGAGATGCGGGTATACATCAATGAGACATCAAACCAATAGTACCTATAACAAAAGAAAAGAGATGTTGGTATACATCAATGAGACAGCAAACCAATAGTACCAATGACAAAAGAAAAGAGATGTGGGTATACATCAATGAGACAGCAAACCAATAGTACATATAACAAAAGAAAAGAGATGTGTGGTATACATCAATGAGACAGCAAACCAATAGTACATATGACAAAAGAAAAGTGATGTGGGTATACATCAATGAGACAGCAAACCAATAGTTACAATAACAAAAGAAAAGAAATGTGGGTATACATCAATGAGACGGCAAACAAATACTTTTAGTAGTACCAATAACAAAAGAAAAGAAATGTGGGTATATATCAATGAGATAGCAAACCAATAATACCTATAACAAAAGAAAAGAGATGTGGGGTATTCGTCGATGAGACAGCAAACCAATAGTACATATGACAAAAGAAAAGTGATGTGGGTATACATCAATGAGACAGCAAACCAATAGTAACAATAACAAAAGAAAAGAAATGTGGGTATACATCAATGAGACGGCAAACAAATAGTACCAATAACAAAAGAAAAGAAATGTGGGTATATATCAATGAGATAGCAAACCAATAGTACCTATAACAAAAGAAAAGAGATGTGGGGTATTCGTCGATGAGACAGCAAACCAATAGTACATATAACAAAAGAAAAGAGATGTGGGTATGCGTTTATGAGACAGCAAACCAATAGTACCAATGACAAAAGAAAAGAGATGTGGGTATACATCAATGAGACAGCAAACCAATAGTACATATAACAAAAGAAAAGAGATGTGGGTATGCATTTATGAGACAACAAACCAATAGTACCAATGACAAAAGAAAAGAGATGTGGGTATACATCAATGAGACATCAAACCAATAGTACCTATAACAAAAGAAAAGAGATGTTGGTATACATCAATGAGACAGCAAACCAATAGTACCAATGACAAAAGAAAAGAGATGCGGGTATACATCAATGAGACATCAAACCAAAAGTACCTTTAACAAAAGAAAAGAGATGTTGGTATACATCAATGAGACAGCAAACCAATAGTACCAATGACAAAAGAAAAGAGATGTGGGTATACATCAATGAGACAGCAAACCAATAGTACATATAACAAAAGAAAAGAGATGTGTGGTATACATCAATGAGACAGCAAACCAATAGTACATATGACAAAAGAAAAGAGATGAGGGTATACATCAATGAGACAGCAAACCAATAGTTACAATAACAAAAGAAAAGAAATGTGGGTATACATCAATGAGACGGCAAATAAATAGTACCAATAACAAAAGAAAAGAAATGTGGGTATATATCAATGAGATAGCAAACCAATAGTACCTATAACAAAAGAAAAGAGATGTGGGGTATTCGTCGATGAGACAGCAAACCAATAGTACATATAACAAAAGAAAAGAGATGTGGGTATGCATTTATGAGACAGCAAACCAATAGTACCAATGACAAAAGAAAAGAGATGTGGGTATACGTCAATGAGACATCAAACCAATAGTACATATAACAAAAGAAAAGAGATGTGGGTATGCATTTATGAGACAGCAAACCAATAGTACCAATGACAAAAGAAATGAGATGTGGGTATACATCAATGAGACATCAAACCAATAGTACCTATAACAAAAGAAAAGAGATGTTGGTATACATCAATGAGACAGCAAACCAATAGAACAAATGACAAAAGAAAAGAGATGTGGGTATACATCAATGAGACAGCAAACCAATAGCACATATAACAAAAGAAAAGAGATGTGTGGTATACATCAATGAGACAGCAAACCAATAGTACCAATGACAAAAGAAAAGAGATGTGGGTATACATCAATGAGACAGCAAACCAATAGTACATATAACAAAAGAAAAGAGATGTGGGTATACATCAATGAGACAGCAACTAATAGTAACAATAACAAAAGAAAAGAATTGTGGGTATACATCAATGAGACGGCAAACAACTAGTACCAATAACAAAAGAAAAGAAATGTGGGCATACATGAATGAGATAGCAAACCAACAGTACCTATAACAAAAGAGAAGAGATGTGGGGTATTCGTCGATGAGACAGCAAATCAATAGTATATATAACAAAAGAAAAGAGATGTGGGTATGCATTTATGAGACAGAAAACCAATAGTACCAATAATAAAAGAAAAGAGATGTGGGTATACATCAATGAGAAAGCATACCAATAGTACATATAACAAAAGAAAAGAGATGTTGGTATGCATCAATAAGACAGCAAACCAATAGTAACTATGACAAAAGAAAAGGGATGTGGGTATACATCAATGAGACAGCAAACCAATAGTACATATAACAAAAGAAAAGAGATGTGGGTATACATCAATGAGAAAGAAAACCAATAGTACATATAACAAAAAAAAGAGATGTGGGTATACATCAATGAGACAGCAAACCAATAGTAACAATAACAAAAGAAAAGAAATGTGGGTATACATCAATGAGACGGCAAACATATAGTACCAATAAGAAAAGAAAAGAAATGTGGGTATACATCAATGAGATAGCAAACCAATAGTACCTATAACAAAAAAAAAGAGATGTGGGGTATTCGTCGATGAGACAGCAAACCAATAGTACATATAACAAAAGAAAAGAGATGTGGGTTTGCATTTATGAGACAGCAAACCAATAGTACCAATGACAAACGAAAAGAGGTGTAGGTATACATCAATGAGATAGCAAACCAATAGTACCTATAACAAAAGAAAAGAGATGTGGGGTATTCATCGATGAGACAGCAAACCAATAGTACCTATAACAAAAGAAAAGAGATGTTGGTATACATCAATGAGACATCCAACCAATAGTACCTATAACAACAGAAAAGAGATGTGGGTATACATCAATGAGACAACAAACCAATAGTACATATAACAAAAGAAAAGTGATGTGTGGTATACATCAATGAGACAGCAAACCAATAGTACCTATGACAAAAGAAAAGAGATGTGGGTATACATCAATGAGACAGCAAACCAATAGTACATATAACAAAAGAAAAGAGATGTGGGTATACATCAATGAGACAGCAAACCAATAGTAACAATAATAAAAGAAAAGAAATGTGGGTATACATCAATGAGACGGCAAACAAATAGTACCAATAACAAAAGAAAAGAAATGTGGGTATACATCAATGAGATAGCAAACTAGTAGTACCTATAACAAAAGAAAAGAGATATGGAGTATTCGTCGATGAGACAGCAAACCAATAGTACTTTAACAAAAGAAAAGAGATGTGGGTATGCATTTATGAGACAGCAAACCAATAGTACCAATGACAAAAGAAAAGAGATGTGGGTATACATCAATGAGACATCAAACCAATAGTACCTATAACAAAAGAAAAGAGATGTTGGTATACTGCAATGAGACAGCAAACCAATAGTACCAATGACAAAAGAAAAGAGATGCGGGTATACATCAATGAGACATCAAACCAATAGTACCTATAACAAAAGAAAAGAGATGTTGGTATACATCAATGAGACAGCAAACCAATAGTACCAATGACAAAAGAAAAGAGATGTGGGTATACATCAATGAGACAGCAAACCAATAGTACATATAACAAAAGAAAAGAGATGTGTGGTATACATCAATGAGACAGCAAACCAATAGTACATATGACAAAAGAAAAGTGATGTGGGTATACATCAATGAGACAGCAAACCAATAGTTACAATAACAAAAGAAAAGAAATGTGGGTATACATCAATGAGACGGCAAACAAATACTTTTAGTAGTACCAATAACAAAAGAAAAGAAATGTGGGTATATATCAATGAGATAGCAAACCAATAATACCTATAACAAAAGAAAAGAGATGTGGGGTATTCGTCGATGAGACAGCAAACCAATAGTACATATGACAAAAGAAAAGTGATGTGGGTATACATCAATGAGACAGCAAACCAATAGTAACAATAACAAAAGAAAAGAAATGTGGGTATACATCAATGAGACGGCAAACAAATAGTACCAATAACAAAAGAAAAGAAATGTGGGTATATATCAATGAGATAGCAAACCAATAGTACCTATAACAAAAGAAAAGAGATGTGGGGTATTCGTCGATGAGACAGCAAACCAATAGTACATATAACAAAAGAAAAGAGATGTGGGTATGCGTTTATGAGACAGCAAACCAATAGTACCAATGACAAAAGAAAAGAGATGTGGGTATACATCAATGAGACAGCAAACCAATAGTACATATAACAAAAGAAAAGAGATGTGGGTATGCATTTATGAGACAACAAACCAATAGTACCAATGACAAAAGAAAAGAGATGTGGGTATACATCAATGAGACATCAAACCAATAGTACCTATAACAAAAGAAAAGAGATGTTGGTATACATCAATGAGACAGCAAACCAATAGTACCAATGACAAAAGAAAAGAGATGCGGGTATACATCAATGAGACATCAAACCAAAAGTACCTTTAACAAAAGAAAAGAGATGTTGGTATACATCAATGAGACAGCAAACCAATAGTACCAATGACAAAAGAAAAGAGATGTGGGTATACATCAATGAGACAGCAAACCAATAGTACATATAACAAAAGAAAAGAGATGTGTGGTATACATCAATGAGACAGCAAACCAATAGTACATATGACAAAAGAAAAGAGATGAGGGTATACATCAATGAGACAGCAAACCAATAGTTACAATAACAAAAGAAAAGAAATGTGGGTATACATCAATGAGACGGCAAATAAATAGTACCAATAACAAAAGAAAAGAAATGTGGGTATATATCAATGAGATAGCAAACCAATAGTACCTATAACAAAAGAAAAGAGATGTGGGGTATTCGTCGATGAGACAGCAAACCAATAGTACATATAACAAAAGAAAAGAGATGTGGGTATGCATTTATGAGACAGCAAACCAATAGTACCAATGACAAAAGAAAAGAGATGTGGGTATACGTCAATGAGACATCAAACCAATAGTACATATAACAAAAGAAAAGAGATGTGGGTATGCATTTATGAGACAGCAAACCAATAGTACCAATGACAAAAGAAATGAGATGTGGGTATACATCAATGAGACATCAAACCAATAGTACCTATAACAAAAGAAAAGAGATGTTGGTATACATCAATGAGACAGCAAACCAATAGAACAAATGACAAAAGAAAAGAGATGTGGGTATACATCAATGAGACAGCAAACCAATAGCACATATAACAAAAGAAAAGAGATGTGTGGTATACATCAATGAGACAGCAAACCAATAGTACCAATGACAAAAGAAAAGAGATGTGGGTATACATCAATGAGACAGCAAACCAATAGTACATATAACAAAAGAAAAGAGATGTGGGTATACATCAATGAGACAGCAACTAATAGTAACAATAACAAAAGAAAAGAATTGTGGGTATACATCAATGAGACGGCAAACAACTAGTACCAATAACAAAAGAAAAGAAATGTGGGCATACATGAATGAGATAGCAAACCAACAGTACCTATAACAAAAGAGAAGAGATGTGGGGTATTCGTCGATGAGACAGCAAATCAATAGTATATATAACAAAAGAAAAGAGATGTGGGTATGCATTTATGAGACAGAAAACCAATAGTACCAATAATAAAAGAAAAGAGATGTGGGTATACATCAATGAGAAAGCATACCAATAGTACATATAACAAAAGAAAAGAGATGTTGGTATGCATCAATAAGACAGCAAACCAATAGTAACTATGACAAAAGAAAAGGGATGTGGGTATACATCAATGAGACAGCAAACCAATAGTACATATAACAAAAGAAAAGAGATGTGGGTATACATCAATGAGAAAGAAAACCAATAGTACATATAACAAAAAAAAGAGATGTGGGTATACATCAATGAGACAGCAAACCAATAGTAACAATAACAAAAGAAAAGAAATGTGGGTATACATCAATGAGACGGCAAACATATAGTACCAATAAGAAAAGAAAAGAAATGTGGGTATACATCAATGAGATAGCAAACCAATAGTACCTATAACAAAAAAAAAGAGATGTGGGGTATTCGTCGATGAGACAGCAAACCAATAGTACATATAACAAAAGAAAAGAGATGTGGGTTTGCATTTATGAGACAGCAAACCAATAGTACCAATGACAAACGAAAAGAGGTGTAGGTATACATCAATGAGATAGCAAACCAATAGTACCTATAACAAAAGAAAAGAGATGTGGGGTATTCATCGATGAGACAGCAAACCAATAGTACCTATAACAAAAGAAAAGAGATGTTGGTATACATCAATGAGACATCCAACCAATAGTACCTATAACAACAGAAAAGAGATGTGGGTATACATCAATGAGACAGCAAACCAATAGTACCAATAACAAAAGAAAAGAAATGTAGGTATGCATCAAACCAATAGTACCAATAACAAAAGAAAAGAGATGTGGGGTATTCGTTGATGAAACAGCAAACAAATGGTACCAATAACTAAAGATACGAGATGTGGGTTATGTTTCAATGATACAGCACACAAATTATACTCAATAACAAAAGAAAAACGGTGTGAGGTATACGTCTTTAAACAATGAAACAACAAACCAATGGTACCAATAACAAAAATGACATCGAGAGGTTAACGTATGATGTTCAATAATAGACACCTGCATGGTCATTTTTCGTTCTATAAATTTGTAAAGATTTGAAGACTTTCAAGATGGTTCCTGATATGATTTGTAAGGATATGTTTGCCTTATAATTGCTCTGGATTAGAGTACCGACAGAAATAAATATCTGTGAATGTTGTAAGCTTTAAAAGAAAGGTATTTTTACTCTACACTATCGAATCAGTGATCAAATTGTTCTTTCCAAGTATACCTTTTTTAAAAAATCGTTCCTTCATCAATGTTAATAGATATAAGAAGATGTGGTATAAGTGCCAATGAGACAACTCTCCATCCAAGTCACAATTTGTAAAAGTAAACCATTATAGGTCAAAGTACGGCCTTCAACAAGGAGCCTTGGCTCACACCGAACAGCAAGCTATAAAGGGCCCCAAAAATGACTAGTGTAAACCATTCAAACAGGAAAACCAACGGTCTAATCTATATAAAAAACGAGAAACGAGAAACACTTATGAACCACATCAAACAACGACAACCACTGAACAACAGGTTCCTGAATTAGGACATGTGCAAACAAATGCAGCGGGTTTAAACGTTTTAACAGGCGCCAACCTTCACACTTACCTAAAACAATAGTGTAACATCACAACATAGAAAGACACACAATAAAATATCAATTGAAAGACATATTAACAAAAACAAGTAAACATACACTAACAAATTAAGTTCACATTCTCTAATCTGATTTTATTCATATCTTCGTCATTTCAAACAAATCAGTTTATATGAATTATTGAAAATTTGTGTAAAAAAAGAAATTATTATTTTTATTTACACAATATTTTTGGTTAATACTTATTTACTGAAAGCGAATTCATAATAAATTTGCAAATTCCATTACGTATGCCAATCGAGAAAAAAAATGTTATTAAAAGAATCAAATCGGTGTAACATATGAATTTCAATAGAAATTAACTCATATCATATTGATGTTTATTTAAACTTTCTCTTCAATTGAAAAAATTGATGCATATTGAATTGTCCTTAAGTACTGTTGACATTATGACATGCGAACATTAAGGCCATTGGTGCAGTTGCATATTGCTGATTGCACGCGCAATTGCCCTTTTGAACAGAAGACACTCAACACGGTTGGAATATCAAGTTGGTTGAAATGATATCGTGCCAGTACTCGTCACCCTAACGTTTTTATAAAAATATTCTGTCTGATATAATCAGAATTTCATCTTCAATTCAGAGATAATCCACGGTTTACTAGTCAACGGTCGCTTGATGGACCTTCTCACGCGAGCCTCAACATAATTGCATTATTGAATTAATATATAAAATACATCGTAGATTTTTATCACTGATATTTATATTATAACATGCAATTAAGTCCTTCTTTGAAGTCAATTTCATCTTAATTCACTTAGGAAATGGAAAATGAAAAATATGCTGATCATGTTTTCCTTGCAATTTAAAGCAATTGACCTTCCGATTACAAGATTATTTCTATGGCTTTTTTCTTTCTCCATTGCATTTTAAAACTTTAAACAAATTACTATGTTATATTATATCATTTTAAGTTTCCGGCTTGTTATTACAAATTTAATATGTATAAAATTTAATTGTCTGGATATTTTATGAAGTTTTCGATAGAAAAGGTCTGTAATCTTAGTTTTATGCAGAAAATATGTAAAATTTAATGCCTTGATTAGCATTTCTAAATTAACCAAGAAAATTAAGTTTCAAAAGTGAGGAAACGATGACATGATAAGGTTTAGCATAAAAGCATCAAAAGAACAAAAAGGGAAAATGAAAGTAACTTTAAGAAGCAGCCTCATATGTAAATGGAAGACGAACTAGTTCGATACCAGGAACATCAGACTGGACATCGATTTCAGTATTCTCCATTAATATTAAATGATTTTATGTTTGAAATCCTTTTGTTAGCAGTTTCGAGTATACCTTTACCAAACTTAACAGAATAATCATGAAGAATATAATATCACTGCGTATGTAGTAACCTTGTATATATACGACGACGAGGGTGGGGGGGGGGGGGGGGGGGGGGGGGTGACGACATTGACTACCCATGAGGTTCTTGCACGGTCGTACATATGTCCACCTCCCTGTAATAAGTACTCTCCGGCAACCCTAAAAATGTAAGAGTACTTCTATATAGAAATCGTCACCTAACAAGAATCTTGATCTATGGGAATTTATTTATTTTAATTGTTTGACTTTTAAAAAATCTTAATCTATAAAAAGTCAAATGCTTTGAATTATTTTTTAAAACACAAATAAAACATCCTCTGCAATATATAATTATAATTGTTTTTTGGAGCTTATCTATGTATTTTTCTTCTTCAAATGATGTAGGCTCAGATCAACTCTTTACTCATTTTAACCTTTTGGACGTTTATGTACTAATCGTGTAGTATCATACCAGTTCATAATACTTTTAATGTACATAGATTGAATATAACAAATATTAAAAAAGACATTATTAATAAGACGTCATTTATAGCCCATAACGTGAATATTAAACTCCCTTTTCTGGAATACTAAACGTATGATATACAAATAAGGAGAGGTGGTACGGTCGCCAATGAGACAACTATCCGTCCAAGACCAAAGGACGAGAATTTAAACAACTTTAAGCACTGCTAGATGTATACTTCTTGAATAGAATTAATTTGCATGGGAAAACTCTAAATGAAGAATTTGTTCAGAGTCCTTGAAAAAATAAGAAGATTTGGTATAATTGCCAATGAGAAAACAACCCACCAGAGACCAAATGACATAGAAGTTAACAACTATAGGTCACCCTACGGCCTTCAACAATGAGTAAAACCCCATACCGCATAGTCAGCTATAAAAGGCCCCGAAATGACAAATATAATGTAAAACAATTCAAACGAATAAAAACTAACTAACATGTACAAAACAATGAACTAAAAACAAATATGATATACAGCAACAAACGGCAGCCACTGAATTACTGAATTATAGGCTCCTGACTTGGGACAATCACATGTCAAATGTTGCGGGGTAAAAAATGTTTGCAGGCGCCCCCCCCCCCCCCCCCCCCCCCCCCCCCCCCATCAGTTAAGGTAAACCCAATTCAAAAGGGAAAATAATGTCTCTTAAGTAAAAAATGACGCGTTTGTCCTTCTTGCATTATATTGTTATGTTCCTGGCTTCGACAGTACTTTGCAGTAGTTTGACTCATGGTGCATGCATAGTAGTAGAAGCTTATTCTGTTTCGATCTGCATCGTCCGTTCGATTGAAAAAAAAAATCATTTTCATATTTGTCTTTTTATCTATAACTTCCGTCATATTAACTACATTTTTAGAACTTGGATTATGTCACGAAACGCATGCATCAGTTCTTGCGCTTAGATATAATAGATATCTTATGATATAAAAGATCGTAGGTTAAAACAATATATGAAATTTCTAATTATATCTTCCGGTTTTAAACTAAAACATCACTATGCTTGTCAAGAAATAAAAATTCAGAATTACGTTTAGTTGAAAAAATGTGAAACGGGTCATGAAATCTCAGAAAATATTTGTTTCCTTAGTAATTCAAATACATTTTGATTCAGTAGATAAACAAAAAAATATGATATTTTCAAATATTGTCTTAAGTACTGACATAAAGAAGCTGCTAAACAAATGCAAAAAAATGACATTACTGATGAGCAGATATCGAAATATTGCGTAACCAGTTATATATTCGCAAGCGTGAAGTTATTTCAATAAAAAAAAAAACAACAAAAAAATCATAATTAATAAATTTGTAGTTAGTTTAAAAGTCCTATTTTGTCTAAAATTTTAACCATCACACTATTTTCAATAATGATGAATGTGGTAGTGTTTGCATTATCATTTATCGATTGCGTACTTTGTAAAGTTTCAAATTTTAATTTAGAAATAAGATGACCTTAGATGCATTTGGCTAGTATTGTTATGTCCCTTTTGGTCATATACTAGTAGGTATTGACGTGTTTCGGTACTTATACATCCTTGGCTTTCAAAAAATGGGCTTTGGGCGTTTCTGATGAAGTTTAACCTAGAAATGCGCCTTAGACCCATAACATGTATAAAGTATTATTGTTATTCTTGTAACACTGCGTAAATATCGTTGCTGGCGATATCTACTGACATGATTTGTCCATTTATAAATTTATAAATTATGAAGAAACAAAGGTTCCAACTCCCTCATGCAAAGTTGAACTTATAATGATTTGCCTATTTTATTTAGGTACCTTTTGGTCGTATAGCTCTTCAAGTGTTTAAAACGCTTTACATCCTTGGCTTTCAAATATTTGGCTTTGAGCGTTGCTGATGAAAACTAAGTATGAAACCAATCGATAAGGTAAGCTTTAAAAAGCAGATTCACCGGGAGGGTAGTTGGGGAAATTTGGCATTGACTACGGCTGAGGTCAATACAGTTTCGGACCTATAGCTATACGCAAATACCTGTTCGAGTGTATTCATACAGTGTGACGTTTTAAAGAGAGGCGAAGGATACCAAAGGGACATTCAAACTCATAAGTCGAAAATAATCTGACAACGCCATGGCTAAAATAGAAAAAGACAAAAAAACAACAGTACACAAAACACAACATAGAAAACCAAAGACTGAGCAACACGAACCCCACCAAAAACTGGGGGTGATCTCAGGTACTCCGGAAGTGTAAGCAGATCCTGCTCCACATGTGGCACCCGTCGTGTTGCTCATTTTAGTACAAATCCGGTGATAAGTATAATTAAGTATGTCAAAAAAAGTAAATGCTAGTTCAAACGCTTCAGCAGAAAAATGAAACTATTACTGTTTTTTTCTGAAATTTCATATCCTTGGCAAAAATTAAAAAAAAAAACTCATCAAAGACATTAGGCTTATAATGTATTAAGTCAGACGTGCGTTTCGTTTTCATAAGACTCATCTGTAGCTCTAGAATCAATACCAAATCAATAAAAGAGAGGCAGACGATACCAAATGATATTCAAACTCATAAGTTGAAGACAAACTGACAACGAACGAAAAACGACAAATATACAAACGACTATGCACAAAACACAAAATAACTCAAAGACTGAGCAACACGTACCCAACCAAAAACTGGGGATTACTCAGGTGCTCCGAATCTTGCTCCACATGTTGCTCATTTAAGTACAAATTCGGTGATAAGTCTCATTCGGTGTTGTCACATTCCAGGAAAAGAGGACGGGTTTGTGGTTACGATAATCAGAACATATCCATCCTAATCTATGAAGCAGATATTCCATAACAGTCCACCAACTAGTTCGAACGTCCGTAAAATTTTCGAAGGGATGACTTCAACTTTAACGCTTGAACCCTTGATTTATAAGTTTCCGTGTAAGCAGCAACCCTCTATAAAGGAAAAAATTATAGGTAACGCAAGCTTTGGAATATCGTACATATATCAACTGGAAGATATACACTCCATATGTATGCGCTGCTGGAATGTTGCTACATGTAAATATGATGTTCACAATAGGGAAGCTGAAATCATATCGTTTGTCGCAAAGTTTTGTTCTCAATTGCCCCTTTTTTGTCTTTTTCTAGATATAAGTTTGTGGTATTTTTTATTTCAAGGTCGATAGGATAGATGCGTTCAACATAATCACCAAAATTTGTATCATATAGTGAGAGGACATCATCTTTATAGCTAATCTTTATAGCTAAACGATAAATTAAAGGATAATATTAGCTTATTTTCATTCTTTATAAGAACATCCTGTATGATATATCATATGAATAAAGGAACAAGTCGACAGGAAGAAAAGCACATTTGGTTGCCATGGGAATGCCGATTGTTTATTGAAAAAAAGTCCTCCAAACGTAACAAATATGTTACAATCCAGAAATCAAGCATCTCTTGAGCACCTTGCAAAGCACCTGAGATTGCCCCCGGTTTTTTGTAATGTTCGTGTTGCTCAGTCTTTAGTTTTCAATGTCGTGTTTTGTAGACTGTTGTTTGTGTTTAGATCGTTTTTGTTTTTGTTTTTTTGTCATGGTATTGTCAGTTGTCTTCGACCTCTGAGTTTGAATATCCCTTTGGTATCTTCCGCCTTTTATTGACAATGTCAGTTTCTGAGAATTTGTTTTTGAATCAGAGTGTTTGTTTTACAAAGTATGGTTTATACCTCCAAATAACAAAATATTTGTATCTATGTTGGCCAGTCTTTTTTATGAAACAAAGTTGGACCAATTCTTTTCATCCGTTTTTTTATTTTGCCTCGGGATAACTTGTGTAAAGGGTAGAACAGTCAAAATGTTTTATAAAGAAGTGAAAAACGAAAAAAATGCAAAGTCATTCCAAATCCGACTACGGCTATCTTCACTTGGGGTAGAAAAATAGACCGTATTAACGATATTTCACGCAAGCACAAAAGTGCTGACAATCGGGCTTGTGATACTCCGGAGATAAAATATCTACCACCAGTATCGGTGAAAAAATCCACCAAAGATACTAGGCTAATATTCTAAAACGCCAAACACTAGTTTCATTTACATAAGAACAGTGAAACTCAAAACAAAACATTTGGATGGTCAAATCAATAAGTATTGAAATAAAATTTCCCAAATGCTGTTATCTATACCTTAGAGTAGAAAAAACCTGAGTATTTCGAATAATGTTTATATTTTATGAACAGTTTTACGGAAAATGAAGGTGTCTTCATAAAAAATTCCTTTCTTTCAGATTTTATGGACATATTTACCTTTCAGTTCGGTATTTTCTAATTTTTCTACTTAATGAGAAGCTATATTTTTGACATACAGTATTCATGTTATTTTATTGTAAAGTAATATTCTTTAAGCAAATAAAGATATATAAACAAAATGCTGAAAATTAATTTAAAAAGAGGATTTAATGATTTGAATTATACTTTTTATTCGTAAAATTGATCTTTCCAGTTCTTCAAAAATTTATTTGAAATTAAAAAAAAAAGCAAATGAAATGAAAAAATAATCTTAAAAAACTTGGGTTTTAAATAGATGTATATCATCAAAATGAAGACATGAACAATATGTTTACAGGCGCGTAGCTACGTTTACGTCAAAACGCCCGGGCGTACACATGAATTTAGAAGATAAAAATAATTTAATCTAAATAAATTTAAAGAACTGGTGAAAAGCACGTGCATCTTGTACTTCTTTCTATAATGGCTTGTAATTGGAGATAAAAGTGACAAAATTTACTTTTAATCAAATGGTATGGTATGTATTTGTTTATTGTCGGTTATAGTTTGAATCTACTGTGAATTCTACTTCGTATCCTATTGTTAAAAGCAATTTATTATATGTTGAGGTACAATATGCGGTTTCCATTTTTGTCGAGCATGCGTCATTCAAGTTGCGAAACGAGTCTTAGCGATTCTAGATTCCGTCCGCATCATCAACTTTTAGGTTCAGCCTGTGGTTAAAGTTTGTTTTAAAACATTTAAAACATTGTCAAAACTTCCGGAAATTTTACGAAATTTGGACAGTAGCTTTTTATGATCAATTTAAAGACAGTAGCCAATATTTTTAAAATATATATTTATTTAACTGATAAATGAACGGATTTTTTTTACAGTTGATATTTGGACACAGTCTTAAAGTAGGTTAATGTTTTTCAGACTCCAATAACTTTTCAAACCTTCGTGGAATTTTACGGAAATAGGACACAAGCTTTTTTATACTAAAAGTCAGTATCCAGAGCATAACGGAAATATATTTCTACTTTTTTCCGTATTTTGTTGCTTTATAGTTAAAAAGTATAGTAACAGTCTAATGTTAAAGATTGTTACCTATCAACTACTTTGTCAAAACCTTCATCGAATTGAATGAAACTTTTTCAGAAGCATTTTTATGATAAGGAGATAATGTCAGAAGCAAAATTTGGAAAGTACATGTATTTGTTTTTTTATTTTTTTTTTTTATTTTGAAAGTATTTTATTGACTTTTTGCAATTAACAAACGGTCTGGGATTTTTTTTTTTTACATAATAAAATGTGTAAACCTTCATAGATTGTTAGTATGAAACTTGTAAATAATCTTATTGGCATGATCAAGATCAAGAAAAAGCATCTAAATAAAAATTGTTTGATTTTTTTTCTAAAATCCTGTATTTGACTGCAGTATTCTTTTTACAGTCAACATTACACTTTAAAACGGACAGCAGCAGTACCAAGCCCGATACAGGGTTCCACGAATCCCTTTTGAATTTTCATATTATACCTGACAATCTATGATAATTAACTATTTCTTATGTATTCATTAACGGAATTTGCGCATACAAATAGGAAAAAAATAGATGAAATCAAAATAATTAATTTAACGACAACATTGATATATTTTACAGTAACTGGTTTTTGGACATTTCCCCGAAGATCAATGATCATTATATTCCACATAAACACAATAAATGAATTGAACATAAAACTAAAATATAGACTCTAAAGCATGATTGTATCTTTTTCTCGATAACGTCCCTCGAACCCACTACCAAGAGGTTCTCTGCCCTAGAACTGTTGATTCGCGGAGGTTCGGGCGTACACGTAACAATGGTCAAGCTACGCCACTGGTTTAGTAGAGTTTCATACTTACAACTACATGTGAGAAAGGTGCTTCTGCTATTGTTGCCTATTAACGGTCACATTTTGAACGGAAATCCTAATATGTTTTTCTTTCAATATGATATTTCTTCCCATGGCAAGCATCAGGGATGATTTCAATGGGATGACATTGTTTTTTATCATTTAAGTCATCAAGCTTTTTACAAGATTTAAAAAAGATATCTAATTTAGAGAATACTTTTTAATTATCATCTACTTATTAATGAAGTGATCCCCTCTAAAAATCACTTTTAGTTATATTGATGATGTTCTGTCACTCACTTACCTACATTTCAATGAATGCTCACATCACATATATCCTAGTGAACGTGAGTGTAAGGATACTACCGAAGCAGAAAGTCTTGAATTCTCCCCCTCGATATTGATACAGATGGGTGACTTCAAACTAGAATCTATGACAAACGTAATGATTTCAACTTTTTAATTGTCAACTCTCCATTTCTCAGCAGTAACAAACCCTCTGCTTCATCCTGTGGCGTATACCTATCTCAGTTAATACGTTACGCTAGTGCATGTTCACACTAAAGGGACTTCATTAACAGGCACGTGCCCCTTTTCCTTAAACTGTTCTAACCGAGTTATAAGGAAAAACGATTAAATCGACACTACATAAGTTTTACGTTCACCATCACAAATTGGTTGACCGATACGATGTGTCGGTGTCTCAGCTCAGTAGCGACATGTTGTTATTGCAGTATTAAATCTTTAAATACTAAATTCGTCTTATCTGTAATTTTACAGAATGTGTTCTTTTCTCAATTGTGACATTTTTATTGAGTGTGAATTTGCAAGGCGGTTAGGCATGCTACGCTTATCCTGTCGACGCAACCAGTTTCGGTCCTTTTGGAGTTCATACGATACCATCAGTTTTTATTTGTTACCTTGATTGGTCTCTTCCTAACCGACACATATAGATTATTACATTGGTACCAGTAGATTAAATGATTTATCCAATCGAGATTGGATAAATACGATAATCTACGAGTTACTATGTAAGAATCTGTTTCTCTAATGATTTTTATTTTTGATAAACAAAAATCCACTTCGAGTGCCTTCCACATTCCTGACTGATATGTCATACAAATACAAAGTTGTCAATTTTTCTAAAACCTGTTAGCCCATTTTGGTTCATCCAGAGAGCTGATAAAGTTTATGACCGTTTAATTTTGCCAATCTACTACTGAGATCATCTGCAACCATACGTTGATTAAATTTTTTTAAACAATGGGTCCAGAAAGGGTTAAATTGCCAAAGAATAGAGAAACGAGATTTGACCATCGGTAAACTTCTGTCGCCTATAAATAATTAATTCAAAAATACAGAAGTAGAATTTTGTGTTGCATCTTTAGTTTACTGTGTAGTGTTTGTGAACTGATGTTTGTCTTCTTGCTTTTTTCTTCCGGTTATGATGTTGTCTGTCTTTCATCAACTCATCGTATTGAACAGCCCAATGTTAACTTCGTAAAATGTCAGTGGGAAGTTAGTAATTTTTGCAATTGCAACGACATTTGTTGTAACAGACAACTGATATATTCATCAGTACCAATAATTGCATGGGATAATGATGGATTTATTAGTGAAAGGACTAATTCAATCAAAGTTTGTCTAACTCATATTGAAACCGTTCAAACAATAACCAATCATAATCACATAATTGTATAAAACTAATTTTTCATGGTAATTTAGATATCTATAGATTGAAATAAAATGCGTTGGTGTTATTCAAGATACATGTACATTTTCATAAGTATTGATCCGTGACAATGAGAGGACAATTGACACATATGAGACATATGTCTCAGAGCATACGTAATCTACGTGCGCTTGGTGCATTGATAAGGCCTTCTATCTAAAATAATATAGGCTTGAAGTAGCGACTAGAAATTTGATTGAGACCGACTTCAAAACTGGACATGCAGAAATTTATAGCCTGCATAATTATAATTGAATAGCACGATGAAAATGTGTAAATTCAAAATCAAACTGCATTACATAAATTAGAAACTAACTGCAACGACCATTTAAAAACTAAGAAAATTATTAAAGTAATATATAAAAGCCCCGGGATTACACAAGAAAAACAGTTAAAAAGAAAAAAAAATTAACTGTATGATTTATACTTCCATTTATAAGATTGGACATTTCATTCATTTTCATACTGAATATTATAAAACCAAATATTGACAGCATTTACATAAGTTTTTTAATATATTGTCAGTTTGTTAATACTTTTTTTTATAAGAGGCAATCATGTTTATATAAAATTAACCAGAAGTATAAAATAAGGTTTAGATCACAAATGCATGCAATAAAAAGAAAAGGAACGAAAATGGAACCTTGGAGTACACCGTGTGTTACATTAGTGTTTTGTACATAAGGAAATGTCTGTACCAAGTCAGGAATTTGACAGTTGTATTCCAGTCGTTTTTTTTTCTGATTTAATCTTTGCAAAGTATAATACTTGTCATCTTCCAGGAATGGAGAATTAATTTATTTTCAAAATGAAATTTTATATTTCTTATACGGCTACTTTAGTACAAGCAATCTTGATGTACATTTATTCAGATGCATATAAACTGTACATCTGTAAAAATGTATATAAAATTGAGAATGGAAATGGGGAATGTGTCAAAGAGACAATAACCCGACCAAAGAGCATAAAACAGCCGAAGGCCACCAATGGGCCTTCAACACAGCGAGAAAATTCCGCACACGGAGGCGAGCTTCAGCTTGCCCCTAAACAAAAAAAGTGTACTTGTTCAATGAAAATGGACGTCACACTAAACACTTAAACATATAAATGAACTAAAATTAAAAAAACACAAGACTAACAAAGGCCAGAGGCTCCTGACTTGGGACAGGCGCAAAAATGCGGCGGGGTAAAACATGTTTATCTGTAAAAAATGTATATAAACAGTTAATACATTGTATATATCTTTACAAATGTACAGTATATTTACATCTTTTCAAGCACCTTAACATGTGAGCAGACAGTTTGTATGCATCTCAACAAATGTACAGTTGATATACATCCCAGCAAATGTACACTTTATATACATCTTAACAAATGAACATTTAATATGCATCTTATCATATCTACATCAAGATTGTTTGTACTAAAGTAGCTATGTACGATATAAAAAAACTTCCGAAAAATCTATGAAAACTCAATTAATAGTTTTTAAAAAGAAGAAGATCCCAAAGGACAATGATCAAAAATCAAAAATGGGGTAAAAACAAAAAACACCAAAAGCAAAAGAAAACGAAGAAATGATAAACAACAGTTTTCAAATGAATACACAGAACACTAATGATTGAGCAACACAAAACTAACACAGGGGTTTTGGGGAAATCTTTGAACTATTTGTTACGAATAAACTCATCATAGAATACAGGATTTAAATTATGTACGCCAGACGAGCATTTACTCTTCAAAAAACTCGTCAGTGACGTTCGAATAAAAAAAGTTTAAAGGCAAAAAAAAAAAACGATGTTGAAGAGCATTGAAGACCAAAAGTTCCTAAAATGTTTGCAAAAATACCGATAGGTAATTTATTCATAGGGTGAAAAATCCTTAGTATTTCGAAACAGTTAATGTTTAATTCATGTCAACACAGAAGTGCTGTCTACTGGGCTGGTGATATTTGTGATAATTGTCCAAGTCGTTTTTTGAATTATACATAAATTTCATGTTATGCATCCAATCGTAAGTTACCGATAATCTATTTATAGATATAAGTTTTGTAGTTTGATATTTTAATTATTTGCTTTAACAAAAGCGTTTGCTGTTTGTTTTTGTTCTCAGAATTAATTTATGAAAAGATCATAATTATAACATTTCTTTTAAAAAAAAAATGAGTGTGAAGTCAGAGTAAGTGAGGACATACACTTTTTCATAATAATATTGAATAACACTTCATACAAAACATTTGCTCACAATACTCAATTTCACCTTTTCCATCAATATAATATTTTTAAAAATATTTTTTTGGAGATGGTTTTCAATAAAAACAATTCTCATATACAAATGATTATGATATTATGTGATAGAAAAATTGTTTTGTCAAGTTACTTCTTATACTGGACATGGCACGTGGTGAATGCATAGAAGAAAAACCTTACTTCCCTTAGGTCATTCCGCCTCCGTAAGAAGTAACCGTAAAAGAATATAACAAAACCACGTAAATATTACAAACAAAGATGAATAATTTCATTAAAAATTATTTCTCTGTCCTACAAATATTCTTTACAAGAATAGAAGTTATCAATCTATAATATCTCCCAGTTGATACGATATTCCAGGGCTTGTATTTCCTATCATGATTTCCTTGATAGAGGGTTGCTGCAAACAAAGAAGCTATTAAACCAAGAGTTCCAAGTGATGATGTTGAAATCACCCCTTCGTTAATATTACGGACGCCATCACGAGTTGATTGACCGTTAAGGAATATCCGTTCCCCATATGAAAGCGGATATGTTCCAAATGTCGTAACTACAATCCCGTCCTCCTTTCCCTGGATGTGACCTACCGAATTAGACTTATTACCGGGTTTGTACTAACATGAGCAACACGACGGATGACACATGAGGAGCAGGATCTGCTTACCCTTCTAGAGCACATGAGATCACCCCAGTTTTTGGTGGGGTTCGTGTTGCTCAGTCTTTAGTTTTTTATGTTGTGTTTTGTGTACTGTTGTTTGTCTGTTTGTCTTTTTCTTTTTTTAGCCATGACGTTGTCAGTTTATTTTCTACTTATGAGTTTGAATGTCCCTTTGGTATCTTTTGCCTTTCTTCTATAAAACTAGGCTTTACCCTTCATACCTTTCATTTGAAAAATGCCTGTACCCAGTCAGAAATATGACATTTATTTTTCAGTCGTAACGTTGGTTGATAAAGTTGAGCGTTTGGTTTCAAATTTTTTTATGGACTTCCCTTTTTGAATTTACCTTGGATTTACATTTTGTAACGTATTTCCAACTAATTTCCGTTTTATTAATATATTGAATGCAATATTACATCCAAAATGGTCAAGCAATAACACGTAAAATACATTCATGTACAAAAAAGATGCGGTAGATACCAATGGTTATTCAAAACTCGTAAGTCGAGATAAACTGACAACGCCATGGCAAAAAACGAAAAACAACGAAAAGACAAACTCGTCCACAAAATACTACATAAAAAAACTTAAGACTGAAGAACACAAACCCTAACAAAAACTGGGGGTGATTTAATGCGCTTCTAAAGGGAAATGAGATCCTGTTCCACTACTGGTACCCGTCATGTTGCTTATGGAAGGTACAAATTCGATGACGAGTCTTATAAGGTGATGTCACAGTCGAGTACAACAAACGAATATTTTAATAAATTCACAAATGTAAGATGATATTTACTACATTTATTGATATGGCATTCATCAGAGAATTCGTGATTGGAATATATATATACATTATTCAGTTTATTCTTATATGCATTGTGAAACAATGCACAAAAGACCAAACTAATTGTATTTACACATCTAAACAGTTCTCGACAGCCCTTTATCGAAAAATCTCAATTTAAAATTATCAAAATTATCCCATCTATTTCAATGTTCAATCTTTCCACTAACATCTCGATTTGACAAATTAAACAATAATTCCTGAGGAAATATAAATAAATTAAATAACATTTTTTAAATATTTAGATTTAGTTTCAAATGCTCTTGTTGCATGCAAAATGTCATTAACATCCGAAATATTAACCATGAATCATTCTAACAAAATACAGTTAATCGTTCCAATTTAGCTGGATACAATGCGCGTTTCTGCATTTACCTTTATGATGAACGCAAATGTTAGTTAGCCAAAGATGTATAAATTCTTGGTGTTGAGGTTATACAACGGGGTGGATGTAGAAACTTTAAACAAAATTCTTCGGAAATAAAAAAAACAAAATGCAATATAAAGATATAACAGAACCATTGTACAAAAATGGCGTCCGGAAGGACAAATTTATAAACCACGATAATTAGCCAAAAAATATACTTATATCATTTAAGCAAATAAGATATATAAACATATATCAAATCAATGTTTGCATAATATTTGAAATAATAAGGTTTCATATCAGTGAATACAATATTTGCTCATTAAACCAGCCTTTTGAATTATTTTCAACAGTATCGATGTATCTATGTGCTTCTTAATCTACATTTCCTTAAAGTATCCTTCGAAACAAGGGTAAGGTAAAAAATTTACTTTCATCTTGATTATCTTGTAATCGGTATATCTTTACAATTAGTCACTTGTTACATATTTTTCCATACTTCGGTTTGTATTTCGTTTGACTTTGAAGTTTAGTTAGACGGATAAAAATATGACAATCTTTGTCCTTTTAATAACTTATGTCAACGTTATCTGTAAACATATTTCCTTTGCTAGCTCTTGTGTTTGATATTTGATAGTAAAATATGATCTTCTTTTGTCATCGCCGATATTTAATTCATAACCTTATAGACCACACATTACAGTCTAAATTTTGTACCCAGTTGTTTTACAAGCAACATCTAACATGCCTGAATGCGCTAAACTAGTGCCCGTTACATATATCTATATTTTTCATCTTTTTTAACTTGCTTTTAAAAGTAATCAAAGCCTTTGTTTCCATATTCTGTATTGTTTTCTTTATAAATGATAATCTATTACTAGAATATAATCATAACTTAAAATCTTGATATCTTCTGTCATCTTTTTCAAACAAAAATTTCAATATGATTAAAGACAATTATTTCTATAAACCATATCGCGGGGCACCGAGTTTTGAATTACAGTAAAGACGTTAATTGCTCTTAAAATAATTTAAAGTTATTATTAATTGATTTGTTTACATGCACGTGTTGTTAATTATAAACTGTACCCATTCTACCCTGGTGGGTTCATTTCAGGTAGGGCAGGCAGCATAGACTTAAAGCAGCAATTTCATAATCATATAGATAGTGTATATCATTCATTTCCACTACTGCCACATATGTTGTTCTGATTCAATGAATAAAAAATATTTGTAGTTTTTTTTCCCAATGTCAAACCATGAAACATGAAGAAAATGTCAAAAACTGTCTAATTACCTCCCCTGTGAAAAAATATGGCTTAATCTACAAAATATTACTCATAAGACGGGCATAAACATGAAAAAATATCAAGATAGATATATCATACAGATTGATGATATCACGTTGTCTTTAAGGTCTATTACTTTAAATTGCTTTGATCGTGTTTCGCTAAAAGACTTTAAAATTTTAAATAATTAAAAGATTTGAAGGAAAATAAAAATTTACAAAAGCCCTTTGACATTTGTTATTTATCAAATTCAAACATCAATTATTCTTTTATAAGTTACAAGTCTTTTGTAATATTATATTATGATCGAGTGAAGTCTAACTTAAAAAAAATTAAATTCAAAGTAAACAAAAGGAAATATGAAAAATAAAATTTAATAATTTCAAAAGTATTAATTACAAGGAAGAAAAGATATGCTTTAAAGTCATAAATACAGATATTTTGAAAGAAAAAAATCAAAACGTTTAACCATAAAACAAGAACCAACAAAAATAATAGTTGGAATTGTCATGTAGAATACCATTAAAAGCATATAATCTAAAGGAATAATAAAATACCACCACCTCCCGATTTCCATAGAAGACAAATATATCAAATGTACATAATCACTTGTGAAATGTGTAAAAAATATTGAAGTTATTTAGAGAACAGTTTTGCTTACATACCGAATACGGTGCGTCGTGTTAGAATGAGTTTTTGAAATAATTTGAGGGCCAAAGACGCATTGGTCGCTATTTGTCGAAATACTAAGGATTTTCTACTCCAGCAAAAGATTACCTTACCTGAACTTTCGGGAATTTAGAAATTTTGGTCCTGAATGCTATTAAACTTGTGCTTTATATGGCGTTTTTAGCTTTTTTGATTTGAGTGTCACTGATGAACCTGGCGTAGGAAATTTAAGCCTGGTACCTATGATGTGGTGATTTGTATGATACAGTTAGATAGCAAACCTGAAAGCAATCTCAGGTTTTACATATTTTTATGTAACTTGATGCGCATTATAAAACATTATTAAGCATACACAGACACACATGGACCAACTCATGGCGTTATCACTTATTTCTGTAATGGAAAATAATCTCCCTTTCATCCTTTGACGATTTTGTCATTCTTTAATATTTGTTTGATTTATCTGTATGAACAGTAGTTGTTTGTAAATGGTATTTGTTATTAAAAACATATAAGTTTTGTATTTAAAAGAAGCCAGAATCCAGACGGCAATACAAGTTAATGCTTATTATTTACATCATCAATGTGTTTATTGTTTTACTACAATGTATATATAAACTAGAAGATTTAGACAGACATTCGAATCCCTGCCAAATAAGTTAAGGCTGCTTTCATATTGAAAGTGCATCCAAAACTGCTTCTTCATTAAACATCTTACTATAGTCTGATACATTGAGCAATGCATGCTTAATCTTTGTCCATGTCTTTAAAGCACTAACTTTTCCTATATCAAGCTTGAATACACCGCGACAATATAGGACATGATTTACATATTTCTGATGAACGAAAATAAAAGAGTTACAGATGTAGTTTTAACACAAAAGCAATTCAATTGCTTGAATCTTCTTGTAGTCAATTTTCCTTTCTGTTGGATGATGTGATTATGCCAAGAAAGAGATTCTGCATTTTTAGTACATAATTAACAACTTACTTTTTGCGATTTGAAAGTCTTTAGTTGTCTTTGTTGTGTTTTGTGTATTATTATTCGTCATAACGTCGTTTTTCGATTTTGCCATGACGCTGTTAGTTTGTCTTCGACTTATAAGTTTGAATATTCCTTTATGATCTTCCGCCTCTCTTCTACGTACTAGTTTTGATGCTCATTTTCAAATTGGACGAAGGGGTTTTAACTGTTTGCAAAAATTTAAAGTTTACTATAAATTGTTATTTAAAGTTCTGATTAAGAAATTATTTACAAAAATACCGTACCCTTAGGTAAATTCAAAAAGGAGGGAAGTCCATAAAACCTGACAAATCAAACGTTAGACTAAATCAACCAACTTACTGTTTGCTACCAGATGACGACCATTCAATTGTTTCTTATCTACTATGGGGCCTAGGTGGCCGAGTGGTCAAAGTAGTTACTACTGTAATCACTAGCCAGTCAACACGGAGGTTGTGAGTTCGAACCCCGCTCGTGCGGGTGCACTCGACTCCAATCTTAATTGACTAGGATTGTCAGATTTCCTATCGAAGGTCGGTGGTTTTCTCCGTGCACTCCGGCTTCCTCCACCAATAAAAACTGACCGCCACGAAATAGCCCAAAAGCGGTGCTTAAAAGTGTCGTTAAAACACAAAAAAACCAAATCAAATCAAATCTTATCTACTAGTATTGTATTGATTATGATCGTTTTCACATTTTTGTATCATTTAAAAAATGATACCCATGTGATAGATATGGCTGCTCTCTTGTCTTAATTAATCATTTTTACAGTAAATATATTTCTTTCAGTTTCGCTAGATACTAACCATTCCATGTCAAAAATCAATGTTTGCCCCCTGTTTTGTTTTTACAGAAATTGTCTTTGCACTCTGAGAAAAGGTTAGCTTTCAATCACTGTGAAATTAAACATTCATGCAATCTGAGAATTCTTATCATGAAAATTCACTAGAACTGACATATTATAAGAATAGTAATATTGCTTCTTGCATGTCTGATTTCTAATAGATATGTGTGATTTTAAAATCTTTATAAGTCCATTGATTAGGTGACGTAACAGTTTTGTTGTTTGATCAATAAAATATTCAAGGGGATTTGTTTCGTTTTTCTTAAAGGAAGAAAAAATAAGATTATTTCATATAAAGAAAATGTTCCCCAGAGCAACATGGAATGCATATTTTGACTCTTCTTCATGTTATAAGTCTCGTATTTATTGTGATTCGCAAAACAAAGTTGAATGCATACCCAGAGAAAACCACCGACCTTCGACAGAAAAACTGAAAACAATAGTCAAATAAGATTTGAGTCGAACGCACTTGCTATATTCAGGGGCCGAACTTACAACCTCAGTGTTGCCAGGCCACTCGGCTACCAAGGCCCTTGAATTGTCTTCAAGTTAAAAGTCTCGTATTTTAGGTGGTCCACCAAGCAACGCGTAATGCATATTTTAAACATTTTTCATGTTATAGGATCGAACTGGGTAAAGAATTTATAATTTCTCATAAAATGGGTCTTATTCAAAACTGTCTGTTATGCGGTGGAAATTGAATTCAATTTTGATAACTGTAAACCCTTCTATTGTACCATCTGTAATATTCATAGAAACGCATGTCTCGACTCTCTATGTTAAAGTTGAGAAAAACCTTTACAGTTCTATAAAATGCTACAACAATAAATAGTATATATTCGTGGTCATTTGTGACACAGATATTGTATAAAGGTTGACCAGATCGTTACTTTTTTTTTAAAAGTGCACCTTTAGGTCTACTGTCTTCAAATGAGACGTTATTTCGAGAAATTCAGATTTATGCCATTTATTTCCTAGTTTACACGATATTTCATGGCTTTCATATCTATCAAGATTTCTTTAATAGATGGTTGTGGTCTACAATGAAGCTATTGGACAAATGTTAGAGCTAACACTATTCCTTCGAGACTGTTACGGTTGGTTTCATGTTTTGGTCAACCATTATGCAATATCTGTGTCACATTTTTTATAGTTGTAACATTTCCGTCCTATCGAAATACCCGGTATCGATCCTTTTGAAATTTTCTAGTTATTTTCACTTGGTTTACATATTCAAAATGTATTTACGAGGTTTGGACATCAGTAAACTACTTTTGCTCATATATGTTATATATCATTGAGAAGACATGTCGTCCAATTTTTTACATAACATGAGCTACATAAGAGGTGCCACTAGCGGAGTATGCACTGCTTATCCTTGCGGAGCACACGCGTTTATTATTGGGTTCATGTTGCTCCATTTTCGTTTTCTTTGTTGTGTCTTGTGGACCGTCTTTTTTCATTTGGTTTTGGTGGTGTCTTTCTATCTCCGGTTTATATTTCTTGACAGCCTCTTTAGTGTCTTTGATTTGTTTTTAATCTACATATTCGTGAATTCATGTACGAACTAACATGTTATACTACAAATAGATTTTTTTTTTACTGAATCCTGCTTCATATCTAGAATATGATTACGTTTGTCTTAATGTTGAAGTTTACAGTTTAGATTTGTTTAAGTCGAAACTCTGTTATAAAACAATTGAATTTTGTGCTGCTTTTTTCATATTCATGTGTGTTTTTCGGTTTCTACAATGCCATAATAAAAATATGTCATTTACAGTTTGTTTTTGCTGAAAGCAACTATATCAAAAGTTCATTACAACTAAGTTGAAGTGATGTTAGATATCACGTTTTCTTGTAGGTGTATGTGTCAAATGGATAGGTTTTGTTTGCTTAATCATCGGTTATTCCGTTTTAGCAACTTGTGAAGTATAGACAAACTAATACTTTAAGAGAAAAAAATATATGGTAACCCTATGAGAAACAGAAATGCTGAACTCTTCCGACGTATTAAATATCTATGCCCCCTCCCCCAATTTTTAGTTTGGCTTGTGTTATTCAATTAATTTTTGTGTTTTGCTTTTTGTGGAATTTTAGTCGTTATTGTTTTGTTTCTTGAGTCATATAATGTTCTGTTCTATCTATTTAATAAGAATTACTATCGCTTTATATCTATTAATTACATCAGTTATTTCCTTATATTATGTAAGACAAAAATCCCCTATTTACTAAAATAGATTTACACTGGTCGACCCTCTAGGACCACAGGGTTCGTTGCTTTTTGTTCAAAAGAGTTAAATAGGACTGATTATACCAGCGATAATCAAGGCAAAGCGTAAATGATCAAGTGCTCGAATAGCTTGTACGATATATGATATGCTAGAACAGGTGTATATTGAATATGTTTGTAAATCATTTTATTGAATATTACGTTTTGTGATAAGAACTCTTAACGTTTAGAGGACTTTGATCTATCTGTTTGGTTTTTACCTGATACAAGCCAGGATAGACGGGTAGAAATCAAATTATGTGGTGACTTTAACACTGAAACGTCAAAGTATAATTGTCAGAATTATCAAAATAACCATATCATATTGTGTACTTGTCGTCATCAACAATATCGTTATCACTTAGCATACTTTGTTTCTTTGTATCTATTTCAAAAGAAAATGATAATTTAACAGATGTTTGTTTTCTGTATTTTACTTTGACACAAAAACTGCAACAAATTTGTAATTACTGGGATAATATGAAATTATTTTAAAAGTCTTCTTGTCCAAAATACAAGAGAGAGAAAAAATGTAGAAAATGTTTAAGACAAGAGCATTAATTACCGACTTAATCAAACGCATTCCTAGTAGGACCTTTGGAAACTGTTTGTCTTCTTAAAACATTATTCTGCTAATTTTCATCATTTTCCTTAAGTTTATTGTTTTCCTTATAAAACCTCATTGACGATAACAGGCTTCTTACGCCAGACCAAACGCATGTTTTGTCTACATAAGACACATCAGGGGCGCTCGAATCAAAACAGTTGAAAGGCCAAAATTGTTCCAAATACCAAATGGCCATATATGTTTGAGGGTAGACAAACCTTGGTGTTTCGGATAATTCAAAATATTATAGACAGTAAATTTACAGAAAATGAACATATACATGATACATGATACATTGTGACTTGGATGGAGAGTTGTTTCATTGGCACTCACACCACATCTTCTTATTTATATATCAATGATATTTTATGTCAAAACAAAAGTTCAGACTACTGGGCTGGTGAAAACCTCGAAGACGATACGTCCAACAACAATGGCATCGACCTTGTGGTTGTAAAAAACTCATCAGATACCGGGCTTATAATTTGGTACGCCAGACGCACATTTCGTCTACATATGACTCGATAGTGGCGCTCGAATCAAAATAGTTGAAATTCCAAATCAAATACAAAGTTCGAAGAAAAAATTCCGAAAAGTTGTGCCAATCTGCATGGTGCAAAACAACCTTTGTGTTTCAAATAATTCAATATTTTATCGACAGTAAATTTACAGAAAATGAGCATATCAATGATTATTCATGTCAACACTAAAGTGCCAACTACTAATGTTAAACGTGTTTTGTCTTTAGTACCAGTGTGAGCTGTAATCCCAACTTAATGTCTGTCGTTTGTATTAAAATAAAATGTTTGTGTTGCTTAAACATAGACGGTATTTGCCTCTTCATCTGAAATGCCTGTTGGTACCAAATGTTGCTGAAATGGTGCGGTCTTGTTTCTATTTTGAATTTTGTTAAAATAACTCGTCAACCAACATAATCATCGTGAATATAAACCGAAAATTTAGAAACAAAGATATTTTCACACACCTTTTAATACTATAACCATTTTGGTAAAATTGTGTCAGAGTCGATTTATGATGGTACCTTTTAATGGTTACATTTGATGATCTCACCTAACATCCAGTTTGGCATCTGACATTGAACATATTTAAACAGGAACATCTTCTCTCAATTAAGTGCCCTGATTAGGTAATTTATCAATTTGAAATTTTTAAGGTTATATAGCTCTTTAATTGGTTCGGTTTTTATACATCCTTGGCTTTCAAATATTCGACTTTGAGCGTTCCTGATGAAGGTAAATCCAGAAAAGCGCTGCGGACGCATGAAATTTATAACGTGTTGGTTTCATTTTTTTATCAGCCTGGTAGAGTTTTTATATATAAAACTTAGAATGAAACAATTTAAGGGGAAACACAAATTAAAAAAAATGTTCAAAGGGCCACAGTTCAACCAACATGACAGTCTTATTTAGACAATGAAAATAACATTTCATAAATTTTCTGCGTCCGACGCTCTATTCTGAATTTACTTTCATCAGGAACAATCAAACTCCAAAACATTAAAGACAAGGGTGTTTAAATACTTAAGTACTTGAGGAGCTAGATGAGCAGAAGAAAAGATACCTAAAAGGAATCGCCAGATCGACCTAAGGGTAACTTTGCCTGAGGGAGATAGAACCTTAGTTTCTTTAAAATTTCTAAATTTATCAACAGAATTTAACAAAGGTATGTTGTTAAACTTTTCGGTGTCAAAACACTGCCTACTGAGCTGACGTTACCTATGGGGGTATTAGATAACCAGCAGCGGTATCGACCCAGAGCTAAAAAATAAAATAATACTTTATCAATTTATTGACAAGATATTTCTGAAGGTAAATAACGGTCTCTCATAGCCAACAACTGCTAAGCTTGATTTGATTGTGCTATTTCCCCATTCAGATGTAAACCGACTGGCCACATTATTACATGCGACCTGGACATTGCCAACAACACTTTTCTGTAAAATGTGTTCACCAAAAGACCGAAATACAGTGAGCATATAGTCATAAGTCGAAAACACAACTTTAAATGATAATGGATTCGGCCAGGCAATGGGATAAACGTGAAAAAGAAGACTTAGAGTAGATACTCTTTCTGTTGAGGTTAAGACTGGGAGGTCGTTGATATAATAATAATTCAATGATTAGTTGAGAACTAAATTTAATGAAAAAAAAGAGATGATTTCAGCTTTACTATTGTATACTTTCCATTTCTAGGTAGAAGTATATGGAGTATATACTTCCTAAATAATACGATATTCCAGAGCTTTATTTTCCTGTCATGATTCGTTGATAGAGATTCTGCTTACAATAAAGCTATTGAACCGAGGGTTCCTAGTGGTAAAGTGGCACATGAGATCTCCCGGTTTTAAATGGGGTTCGTGTTGCATAGTCGTTAGTTTTATATTTAGTATTTTGTGGACTGTTGTTTGCCTTTTCGTTGTTTTCCGTTTTTTGATATATTATTGTCGGATTAAAAAAACATATAAGATATACGATAAACTAAAACACATATTGGTTGAAAAATATTTTGAAGGCTTTTACGACAATCATTTCCATGTGCCAATGAAAATTATATAAGAGAATATACTATAGTTATTTGTCGAAATAAAAATCAATTTAAAAACTGAAATCTTGAGATGTGATTGCTGATGACATGAAGTGCTTGATTAATAAGATTCTTATTTACGACTTACTCTGATTATCATTTCCATATATGGTGAAAATGACAAATTTTCCCTCTTTAATCAACATTCGTGCAAATCTCGTCTAATTATAAAGCTGATTAGAAAATACCGAAATTGACAACAACGGGGAATTATAACGCTAGGATTTCATAAATCTTGACTCTACTGACTTTCTTCTGATTTCTTGGCTATTACAGAATTGATTACCATGTGTCAAAACGTGTTTCCAAAAATCATCAAAAATGAGAAATAATTGCCACATTGAGCCATAACGAGGTTGAAATATCGCCTCTAGAATAATACTTTATAGGATATTTCCAATATCGTGGGTCAACGGATTTACACTAATTTTTCTTTATAGCTTTTTATAAAGTAGCGATGACTAATGGCGAAAAGAGAAATGAGTTTTTACTGTTTTATCTGTATTATTTATGAATGAAAGAAAAAATAAATGACTTATTTATGTATTTGTTATTTCATGTCTGGAAAGGCAATCCCAAATCAGGACACCACAAGACAATCGTTTTGCAAATTACATTGCCAGAGTTCTGTTTTACTTTTACCGCTAAAGGTATTTATTTCGCAATAAACCATAAAAAGTCAATTTTTTTAAAATATTTTCTTATGTCAAAAATGTGCAAATTAGACAACCCCCGAGGGTTGACAAGGGGCATACAAAGTGTTATCCCTGGTCTTCTCCCAGCCGGAAGTAAACACCATGCTAAGGCATTGCGGAATAAATACGAAGCCACGTCCGTTTAAATCTGATGCCTCTTGTAGTTAGAGTGCCCACTTTCAGAATATTAAAAAAAACATTTAAAATGGCAAAAACTCTGTGTGGCCTGTTTCCTGGCAACAGTACTGTCCCGATTCAACATTCATTTACTTTCCAGAAGCAGTCGAAATTTTCGCCCTTCATCCCATGCATGCAGTCGACACACTACTTAGTGTATTGCATTTATTTTTTTATCTGTTCTTGTCCTGAATATGCATGAAATATTTGCAACTGGACGATAAGCAAAACAAAAACAAAAAAAAAACACAATACATCAAGCAATCAAATTTCTGGAAAAAGTGATTAGCAACTACCATTTTATACCCTATGGATCTAAATCAGTCAATTTTCATAAAATGGTAAAAAGCGCTACCAATGTTGAAAACACAAAAGACTAAACTTAAAAACTATATTGATGATGAATTAAAATAAGCAAGAACGATATATTCCAAATACGAGAGTTTTCTGTAATTATATAAAAGGCAATATCCTGGTTTTAAGTTTGTCGTCAAACAAGAGTAATCAGCTACCGAAGACTGAGGTACCTTAATTAAAGATGTAGGGTCTCAGGTGAAAAGTAATTCTTAACATGCAACTTATCATAGACAATATAACGATCGTGCAGGTATTACTGTGTCGAACAATATGTTGCAAGTGTGATTTAATTAAACGTTCTGGGCTGTTTCAAAACAAACATCTATCTTTCTGTTCAGTTTGACCCATGCATTTAACCCGTTATTAATCTGAAACTGCAAATATCAAGCATAATCATTTCCCACAAAGATAAGATGATAACCTCCGAAACAGAACTCTCTTAGACTCAAAAATAATTGTCTTATAATGAAAATTCATAATGTTTAATTAAGTTCACTGAGGCGAGTAAACACCAGAGACTTGATCCAGGAAATTGATGTGAAATTTAACATTTATAAAATTAAAAAGATTTTATTGTTCACTTGACTTCATATTCTCGGCACATCTCTATCGTCTGTCAGATATCTTAAAAAAGAAATCAATGCCTGTCAATCAACAAGCAGTGGCAGACGATACTTTGCACTCTCTAACAGATCTTAAATTTGATTTTCAAAATGAAACAAAATGTTGTCTTGTAGAATACTTCATTGACTATGATTTACTTTCTTTTCGAGTACAAATCAAATGATGAAACGAAAGTGAGCGTATAGGAAACTTTACAATCAAGTCAAGCAATCTAATTTCAAGTATATTTTTCACCGTGATTGGAAATGATAATAAATGAATTCATAGCATACATATTTGTCTTGCAGGCTGTAAGGTTTTTGATGTTGTTTTTTTTTGTTTGTTTGTTTGTTTGTTTTATATCGCTAACGACCTTACTATTCATTAAAAGAACTGTGTTCGTGTATGGTTACATCCTGCTCTGTGCGGATACATCTTATTCCTCTTAGGGTTTTAACAATTAGAGTGTATCAATAAAGTATTAACAAAAATACCGAACTCCAAGGTAAATTCAAAAAGTGGGAAGTCAATCTTATTGTCAGAATAGTAAAGCCTTAAAATAACCTAACTAATGACATCCCACAAAGATGTGTGAGGTTTCTTTCATACCAGTGTCTAACTTCCAGAAGTCACCAATATTCGCTAGTAATGATAATATTGTAAAGAAGCATTTATATAATGGGAATATTTGGAGATAAGAATAGCACCCTTTTCAAAGGTCTGACTTTTCTTGATGGTTGTCAACGGTAAAACACAGAGAAAACAAACAAAAACAAACCCCAAAAGATATGACATAAGATAACAACTGTCGAGATTCTCCGACTTGTAACAGGCACATGAATATTTTTTACACCACTCCCCCTTTTATCTTGATCAATGAACCAACAAAACCACACGCACAAATAAAACAATAATTAATAAAGTAATGCCAAGGAAAGCTAGAAATTACCCGAAGCTACCTCAAAGTGCTTTACTTGCCGATATGAAACCATGCTGTGATATAGGTGACGGTTCTTCATTGAAGCTCTCATATGTCATCGTCATAAACAGTAGCATTGCATTTCCATATGCACTACTTGTGATATTTTTCTTCGATTTTGACACTTACAGAATTTGATCTCTTACTGACCAATTGGAAATACAACTGTTTCGAAGCAGAATAAGATTGTTCGATATTTTCTGTATGCCATATTAATGCAAATTGTTTCGAAATCACACATTCAAAAGGAACATTAATTTATGATCAATTTCAGTTACCAAAAAAAAAAAAAAAAAAAAAACCTACAGGAAACTGTATCACTTACAGTTTTACAAAACAGTTTGATATATCTGCACAATTGACATTTCTTAAAAATAAGACATCCAGACAACTGGCTTTTCCTGTGTAGACAATTTCGTCAAAGATTTCCCTATCGCTTCAAGTCAACATTTTTAATCAAATTACCAAAAGGTCTATTGTCAGGAAAAACAAGTCGGATATTAATTTGAAAAGATTGACATACAAAATTGTATTACATCAAATATTTGTGAAAGTATATTCAGTGTTTTATGCCTATTCACGCATTTTCTAATAATTTGGATCGTGACAAGTGGAGATTTTTCGAGACAGTAGCTTTTAATACGGTCTTAAGACACAAAAGTCACTTACTGATAATTTAACAAATATTGATTGCTGTAATATAAATTCATTTGTGTTATTAATCAAAACAGAAAAATAACTTTTTCCTCATCAAAGTTCGATTTTCATTGATAAGACAAGAAAATAAATGATTTTTTTCTGTCAGTAAATTATAACACGTGCCCGATAAAAGTCGTCTGTTTCCGGTTTGGTCCATCGTCCAATACATATTTCTATTTTCACTAATTGAACAAAATATATATCTTGACATTATAAATTATATGCGTTTTATACATTTCCATATATCATGAGAAATATCTTAGAAAACAATTAAGAAACGTATTTAGGTCTGAGGAGTATTTCTTCATACTGTCAGATTGGCGGGTGATACGAAATGATACGTCAAGCGACAGGAGATGGAAACTGTCTTCTGCCACTATATCATGAACAATTGTTTAATGACCAGTAATTTCTAGCAAGAATTATGACAAAATTATAACAGAGCATATTTCTATGAATAAGTTGGAAGCAAAACATGTATAGATGATATCATAGAAAATTGTCCAATTTACAGTTGATTTATTCGTTAAAATTATGATTAAAATATTGATACTAATTTAATGAAGCAATCATTCAATTAATGGTATGCTGCAAATTCACAGATGCACGAAATATTCTCACTTAAAAATAATTTGAACGGAAAACGTATTTTGTAAATTCACTTGTATTTTCTCTCCAATACTTACAAACTAATAATGGACAATATGAATGTCATCAAAGTCACATGATATTAAAATTTAAATGTATATAAGACTTTTCTGTATAATAAAGTATGACCATTCTTACACACACACACAAATGATTCATTATACATGTACAACTTTAGTATCGGAACATTACGGTTTTTGTTTTATTGAAGTGCTCTTTGAGAGAGAGAGAGAGAGAGAGAGAGAGAGAGAGAGAGAGAGAGAGATACTAACAGGAAGAAATGAAGACAGAGATAGACAGGAAGACAGAGATAGACAGAAGAAGAGACAGGGAGAGAGATAATGAGATATACAGACAGACAGGAAGACAGAGACAGACAGAAAGAGAGCGAGAGATATTCCTATATAAGACAAGGTTTTTATATCAAAATTAGTTATGTTCATTTTACTTTTTATTTCAGCGAGTCGAGTCCTTAAACCATGGAGTTTTCTATTTTTCTTGTTGTCATAATTTGTGTATAGTCCAAAATGATATAACCAAGTTTATTGCAATTCGACAAGATATCTTTGCATGAAATGATGCAACAATTTCCGTAAAAACGAAAACTGCAGATAGATAATGTATCACAAATAGACAGGTTCGAAATCGGCGCTGCTGACAAATAAGCCTAATCAACATGACACATATACCCTTCATCTTCACCCTACAAAACCTTTATCAAAATTTTGGAAATTAGAAATGTACAAAATCAGAATTAGTCTATATTTGTAGAAAAATCAACCAATTTTGATTTTTCATTTTAATGTCATGCAGAATTTGTTTACCGAATCCATCACACGTTTTTTTTTCTGTATTTAAAGAATTGTTATAAAAAATCCTTTGAAAATAATTTCAATGTCTGTTTGTATTCATATCAAGGTTTATCATAAATATCTTCAAATTTGAAAAAAAGCCCTTCGACTTTACAATAAGTCTTACATAAAATTTCGTCTTTGTTAAAATTGTCCTGAATATTCAACATTGAAAATTCTTTTAATATATTCTGGTGTATATAATATTAATGCTATTTTCATCTGAAGTCATACTGAATAGAAACTGACGTCCTTTATCAAAGTTATCCCAACAGAACAAGACATATTTATACAGTTAACAATATCATTTAAGAATTCCTCGGAATAAAAATAAAAAAGACAGAATATCACTATAACATTATTTTGCATAATCATCAAAGACATCAAAATGGTACAACAGTATTTTTCTGGATGTTGAAAAATTATAGTCAAATCAATTGTGTCTTCAATGGATCGTATACAATAGGATTATGAAGAAATGACGGTTTTGAAGTATTCTGATTTTCCGGCTCTTTATGTTTTTTGGACAATGAATATGAAACATTCGAATTATTCATTTTTTAATTTTCATTATTCGCTTGGTTTTTCCATTTATGGCACGTGCAGGAAATGACGTTAATGTCAGTCGGTACAACGTTTCAAGCAAAGGTCGCTTAAAAGGTCAACAGCAACGAGCATTGAAAACGTTATGTGTCGAGTGGGGGACAGTCCGATAATGATATTTTGGATCGAAAGGATTCACATTAAAATTATCAACTATTAAATAAATATTTGAAGAAATTGAAAACTCAACGAAACCTAATAACGGTTTTATTAATAAGGTTGGGTCATAATTGTGGTATTATTAAAGAATATCAAAAGAAACAAGATTTTAAAAATAAATAGACAAATTACATATTAGCGAAAAAGTAAAAACTATTTATAAAGTGATTGAGTAACTGAAGTTTTAAACAAATATATAATGATAAATTGGATCATGAATTAAAAATAGTATCATTTACAAGAAAAATAAGAGAAAATTTGTTAAAAACACATACACACACATGAAATAGAGTTACACAAATATATATTAAAACATTACACAATATGTAAACGACATTCTTATATAATTACGATAGACGATTTTTTACACAAACATTACTACAAAAAATACTAGAAGAAAAAATTATATTTGAAAAAAAATTCTACTTCCATCTAAAATATCTCTGCACTGATAGCTTAATTTCATGAATTCTTTTCTTGTGCCCCAATGGGGTTTGGGAAACAGCAACAAGATACGAAAAGGGGCTACTTGCCACATTTATATTTGGTGTACGTTCTTCTATATCTGTTTTAAATTGTTCTTTATTTGTTCTATAATTGTCTGTTTATGCTTATATCGTCCCACACACACGAACAACTAGATGTCCGATTATGTACGGCAGCAATACATAAATGTATCAAAGTTATTAACACCACAGACCGTTGAATCATTCAGTTTGGTGTACGAATTATATGGACGTCCATCGAATCATGGAATTATTATATTGATGTAATACTTCCATGATCGAATGTAATTACTGATTTTATTGGAGCTTGCTTATCGCCGAATTTGTACTTACGCGGGCAACACGACGGGTGCCACATGTGGAGCAGGATCTGCTTACCTTTCCGGAGCACCTGAGATCACCCCAGTTTTTGGTGGTGTTCGTGTTGCTCAGTCGTTAGTTTTCTATGTTGTGTTTTGTATACTGTTGTTTGTCTATTGGTCTTTTTCCTCTTTTTTTTGCCATGGCGTTGTCAGTTTATTTTCGACTTATAAGTTTGAATGTTCCTTTGGTATCTTTCGCCTCTCTTTTAGTTTACAGTTGGTATCAATTTTTATTCCAGTGCTCTTTGACTAAACCATTATCTATAAGTCCACGCTGAGCTTGTGGTAGCCTCTTTATAGTAAGTTAAAAAGAGTCGACAAAGAAGATTGCGAGACGAATGGGGAGGAGGAGGGGATGAAGAAGCAAAACAAGAAGACATTGATGACGTGTTTTTAACTATATAGTAACAGATGAGAATGTTTTTAATAAAAGAAATACTTCAAATATTAAGGTAAATATCTAAATAGTCTATATTTGAATATAAACTGTAATTTCACCTCCGTAAGCTTTTAATTGCATAAATTAAAGGGAATTCAAGTGCATACAAGTCAATATTATGTAGTTGTAAAACTATTTAAATTACGTGATTGTCTAATTAGTAATACTATTATTTACTAATTTTTAAATAGCTTGTACCCGATCACCTATGCAAAGATCTAATTTGTTTCTTATCATTTAAATATTAATAAGCAAGGGGAATATGCCAAAAGGTGATATCAGCGTCATTGATCAAGAGGCGTTGTTGTATATCGTTGTTTTGTTGGTCTTTTGCAAGATCTTTTATGATCTTTTATCACAAAAAAAATATGCTTTATCTTTTTATTTTATACATATTTACAGGTGTTGCTCTGAATTGATGTTAAATAATCAGATTAAGACAATGGAAAGATATACATCTATAGGAAATGACATTTTATATATTTCAGTTTCAAATTTCAAGGTAACCGTGAGAGCTGATTGTTTTTGAGACCGTTTAGCACTTCAACCGTGCTAGATCTAAATATGCATGCAATCAACACATTTATGGGTGTCATATTCAATAAAAGTTGTCTTTTTATTAGTTTTATTATTGAAAACCCTTTAAAAAGTTCAGATTTGGTCGTACGATTTGTTTTCTTGCAAAGTAAGGGATTACCAATTTACCGAAATGTAGTTTACTATTAGGAGCAGAAACAACATTACTTAACCTACTCTACAACTGAAATAACAAAATAGTCGTAAATTTTCCAGGGGAATTTTCAATAAATTAAACCAAAGCTATTGTGTATGTAATAATGACAAATATAACAGAAGGAGGGTCGGTGGAAGTGCACATCGCAGTAAACTTGACTGAATAATGGTATGGGTGAAGTGAGGAAGATAATACAATTACTTCTAACGCACCCATACCATGAAATAGATAAATTATTTAAAGTCTCTTCTTAAATAAAGTGCCGGTTTCTTTTCTGAAATGTTCAAGAGAAAAAGTTAATTAATTGGGTACGCTGGTAATGACACATCTGTTATCTGAAATAAATATAAAGCAGAATAGCCATTTTACCTGTGACCACACGACAAATATTAGGATATAACTTCTTTGAAGTACACCTGAGCAATTAATTTCGAAAGGAATTTATGTTTGATAAAGCATTCTTACAAAAAAATGTCACATTTGTTATTGATCTGTTGATCATTCGTAAATGAGGCTTCAAATTTTATTTTTAAAATTTGTAAATTTAAAAAGAAACATCAAACAAAACACAGCTCTCCAGAAATCATTTAGATCATCAGACATCGTACTATGTCAAAATGAACACAATTCATTATATTCAAACATATTATAAACAATGTAATTAACCATAATGTCCGTCTGTTGTAAAAGATGACATGTCAACATATTTGCCTCACAAGATTACATGTAGGTCAAAAATAGAATTACTTGTATACGTTACGTAGATTTTTTTTTTATCAAGCATTCAAAATAGCAACTTCATGTAATAATTCTTTTCTATGAAATTTTCCCCTCTGATTTTTATCATATTTGCAGTTAGATTAGTTCCTGAAAATCTTTTACATGTATCTACTGATTTATAGATATGGTACTGCATGATTTTATTAGCTTGTCGTGAAATAGGGATCGACTAATTGATTGTTGTTTTCTTAACGTCCAATGGCAAACAGTTCATGTTTTTTAGGACAAGAACAAATTAACAATAAATGCAGAATGTATGTTCTGAAGAGTCGGTTTACGGGGATGAAAGACGGGAAATTTAGGTTCAAATCAGGCCACCTACGAACCCTAAACGAAGGATTTGATAAAAGGTTCTTTTGGCGTTCAGAGAACACTGTTAGGTTGTTAACATACCCGTGATTTTATGCAATAGTGGCTTTCTAAACTTCTTGATTTGAGCAATCGTAATAAATGTAAATCCAGAAAGAATAGGTAATAATTCAAGAAATTTCAAAAACCACGAAGTATTCTAGTTGTTTTTTTTGGGGGGTAAAAAACTCTTCAATCGATTGGATCAATTGACGATTGACTGTGGGAGTTCTGACTCGATACAAAAAAATGATAAACGCCAAATTTAAAGCCTAGTAACTACAAAAAACTGCATCCGATTGTATAAAAGTTGGTATCATTTACATTGCAATCTGTATTTCGAAAAAAGAATTCCACTTTTAATTTCCAGCGTTGTCATGGAGATACGTGCAATTTTGAAAATCGCGATTACTTTGATATCAAATGCATTTGATTTATTACGTCACGTGATTGCGTCTACGCCAATGATTTTGGCAATATTTATATTCTTGATAAAGATAGATAATATAGTTGCATAATTTGGAAATGCTGCAAGTATTTGATCTGTTTTTGGAAGCTAAACATCATTAATCCTGGTTAAATTATAATTTTTCAATCCATGCAGTGGAAGTTAATTTAACCTTTATATGATGAATGAATCACCCCACAAAATAATTTTGTGACAAGTTTAATAAATGTATTTAGATCATTTTGATAATTTGTAATCACGAGCCATCAGTATGGTTGCACTGATCTTGCACACATACACGCACCTAAAAATGTCAACTCAGTTATCTTTATATCTGCAAGAATATTTGAATGCGTGATATAAATGATTAAAGGTTTCGAGTCTCATTTAGGTTTTTGTTATTTTTGAAAGAATTTTGAACAGGAAAAGAAAATTAAAAGATATTCCACAATATTCTAAGAATACCTATAAGGAAAATGAATTTATGTGATATATGTTCTGTTTTACTATTGTTTTATGTTTATGTAACCCGACATCCAAACCCAACAGAACCTTGCTTTATCTACACGTAAAACTATTAATACTCAAATATCAATATCATAGATATGGCAATGGAAGTAATGCTTTGACATGACCAAATATGAAATTACATATCATTTAGATTATCTTCTGATTAAAGTTATTAACATGACCTGTCAAAACTCGCGTCATTACTTTAGATATATTCCTTGTATTTGTCAATACCGTGAAAGATATTTAATAAAATATAATCTCGAAAAGTATTGTTTTACACTTAAGAAATTTACCCTTGAACATTTTTTTATTCAATAGCCCACGAGGAAGAACATATAACTTCAATACGAATACATTATCAAATAAGAATATATGGTATGATTGCCTATGAGACAATTCTCCACCAGACACAAAATGACGTAGAAGTTAGCACTGATATGAAATGAGTACTGGTATGAGGTTGTTTAGAGTCCATGGCTTCAGCACGATATCATGTTTAATAGTTTAGTGGTGATCCCTAAACCTCAATCATATTGAAAATTGCGTAGATAAGTGTTTTAATCAGTGCATTTGACCAACTATGTAATTGTTTTACAATGATTGAAATGAATACAACAAAATAAAGGCGAGATAGATTATACTGATATGATATGAGTATAAAAATTACTTATGTATAATCTGTATTTCAAATATAACGAGAAAAGTGTCCCGATACCATTTCAGCGAGCAAGCTCTAGCAAATAATAAAACAAAGTAGCTACCAAGATACTGTGTATTTCAAGGATAATGAGAAAACAAAGTTCTAAAGTTTTTTTATTTGGCCCCATTTGTTCTTTGTTAAATAAAGATGTTCCAGCACTTCTATACATTTCGGACATTGAAGCCAAAAGTGTATTTCATCTTCGGTCGATCTTTGTAGAGCGTATTTGTTTTATTGTGTTATTCCCAATTTTTGTATATCTCAACTTCTATTTTCAATATATAAAACATTAATCATATCTAAAATCTGTTTTCTCTGTTTTTTTATTTGAATTCAAATTTGGATCACTTAAAAGTGAGCTTTATACTGTCATACCGACAGTATAAAACTCACACTGATAAATACGCCTCATATTATGAAGGGCAAATATCTTTTTATTTAATTATTCTTTAAAGTTTCCAGATACTGTTATACTTAAAATGTTCATCGATAGCAGCACAAAAAAATAAGATGTGGGGCATACATCAATGGACTGCAACTCGGCGATACAAATAACCAGAAAGCATTGTATTTCGATTTACGTTTTTTTTTTCACAATTGCTGTGCTGTTAGTTCTCGGAGATAAGTGAAATCATTGTTAATCAGGGCATCAAACATCCTTATACTTCTTTAAATTGCTTAAATTTCGTCTGATAAATTTGTTTTCGCTGTGTTCCCGCCTTCGTGTATTGTTCTTAATGCTGTAGGAAATATCACTATTGCAATGTTTCACAAGTTTTAAATTCATATTTGATATACTTAAGGTATAGACCAAGGTTCAACGAATTATCCTTTTCCTCAGTTTAATATTCGTTAATAAATCAAATATAATATCATTTTACAACCACAAAAGAAACAATAATCTTAATAAAACTGGACCAATTCCAAACGAAATGTGGCAACTCAATATTCTGGTTGTTCAAATAAAATTAATATATGTGTTTAATTTATGATAAATAATTTGTATTGAAAACTTAACATATTTTGTCCCTATCACAAAATATAATACAGTTTCCTTTAAGTGATTGTATAAATATCAACATAAATTTAAAGTAATGAATAAGAAATGAAATTTTGATACTAAACTAGAATGAATTATTCGATCATTTATAACGGGTGACATGTATGTTATTCGCTGGGGTGCATGATTCTATATGAAATACACCTCTCAAGATTATATTTCTTTATATGGAAAGAGATCAGAGGTGAAACTATGATTATAAATCTTCATGTTGGTTTGGCAACAATCTTAAAATGTGTAATAAATATAATAAAATATACTGTCTTTGACAATCTCTAATTCTTTGGTTTGAATTTTCTTTCTTGACAACTTTGAGTTTCCGGATACCAAGAAGGCTACAATTAATAGAAAAACAAAATACTTACTACCAAAATCCACCCTTGTTGAATCTATAAATTTTTACGATTAATAAAAAGATGAATGTGGTAAATACAGGGGATTTTTGTTAAAGTCAGACTTCCTTTGAAATGACATGAATCACAGTACACATTTATTACCATTAACTCCCAAAAGATCAGTTTTGTAAGTCTCTTTAAATCATAAATTTAGATTGTCTGTGCATACATGCATAATCATATATAATATAAACAGATATAATTGTGTGTGTCAATCCACCTTGATTTTCAATGACTGGATTTGTGGACAGACAGTTCTGCGATAACATCTACTTGTATAATTGATATAATGGTCTCGAAAAAAAAAATACGAACAATTTAAGATGCCAAAGATATGAACAGAAGACTAACAGACAACCCATAAGTACAACCACCAAGCTTACAGGAAAAATACGGAAATAACACAAACATTATAATGTAAACATTCGTAAGAAAACTTAAAAGAAAGTATGTATATATGAATTTTCCAGTCATCTAATTTAATTTGCTTTCTACAGCTTAGTGAAACCATTCCAAGAACCGATGCAAACACAGGTATACGAGTAATAATACCTGTTTTACATCGGTTCTTGGAATGGTTTCACTGAGAAGGCTTGGCTTATGCAAATTCCCTCTTATTATGACTGACAAGAGAAAGGCGAATAATACCGAAGTTTTAGTCAAACTCATAAGTCGAAAACAAACTGACAATGCCATGGCCACAAAAAAAAAAAAACGATCAAAAGACAAACAGTATTCGAAACACAACATACAAAATTCAAGACTAAGCAAGACGAAACCCACAAAAAAACATGGAGGATATCAGGTTCTCCGGAAGGGTAAGTATGTCCTGGGGTGGTGTTCTCGAAGCTATCTTGGGATAGGACGTGTCTTATGACACGTATTTGTCATAAGTCGTGTTCTCGAAGCTCTCTTAACTTAGGATATATCGCATTTTTCGTCCTAGCTTTAGGACACCTAATTAGATGTCTTAAGATCATCCTATCTTCATCCTAACTTTAGGACACGTCTCAGATAATAATTTGTAAACACATATGTGAAGATGAACATGAAATGAAACGCACCATCGGTTATGTGCATGATTTTAAACTTTGAACTTCGTGTTTCACGATACGATGACACTACAAATTCAATTCTCATTTATAAAACAAATTGTTTTCCAGTTCAAATTACAATCCTTTTTGATATTATTTTATAATTACATTTGAAATCATGCATTTGATTATATACATGTAATTATAAAATTCGTTAACAATTTTATTAATTGCTTTCGTCATTAATAAATGTTTTATCAAAAAATTACTTTCACGATTTAAAATTTCGCACTTAGGATATGTTTAAGACGTCCTAACATGCATAAGATGCGTCTGAGATAGCTTCGAGACACAACTTAAGAGTGTCCTAAGATGATCCTAAGTCCATCCTAAAATTGGTCTTAGGATGTGTCTTGGGACGAATCTTAGGATACTTTCGAGAACACCACCCCTGCTCCACATGTGGCACCTATCGTGTTGCTCATGTAAGTACAAACACAGCAATCAGTCCACTTCGGTAGGTCACATTCGAGGAAAGAAGGACGGGATTATGGGTAATCTCATTTGAAAATGCCTATACCAAGTCAGGAATATGAGTGCCGTTTTTCACTCGTTCCGTTGGTTGATAATGTTTGATTTTGTCAGTTTTATGGACTCCCCCTTTTTGAATTTTTCTTTGGAGTTGGATATTTTTGTTACACTTTTTTTTAAAAGTATCTGGTTTTAATTATTACTAGGATTGTTTTCAGTTTTAATGAGGTAAATGGTTTTAAAAAAAAAGACTTTTCATGATATGAAGGTATGATCGTGCAGAAGCTGCCTTAAATTGTTAAATTTAACATTTTCCTAAAATATGCTTATTAAACTGACATACAATGTATAGCACAGACAATCAGTTTATAATATCACGCATTTTTCTGCAATGTTTTCAAAACATGTCTTATAAAATCTACAGGATTCGTTTGCTCAGTCTTTGGTTTTCTATGTTGTGTTTTGTGTACTGTGGTTTGTCTGTTTGTCTGTTTGTCTGTTTTTCTTTTTATTTTTTTGGCAATGCCTTTGTCAGTTTGTTTTCGACTTGTGAGTTTGAATGTCCCTTTTGTTATCCTTCGCCTCTCTTTTTATATTTTAACAACACATTTTATTCAAAAAGAATCAGAAGAACCAATTGGGAAACATCAGAAGACAAAAGTCGTAGAAAAACACACTAATACCATGGTTGAAAGAAAAACACACTAATACCATGGTTGAAAGAAAAACACACTAATACCATGGTTGAAAGAAAAACACACTAATACCATGGTTGAAAGAATACATGAAAGGACAAAATCAATCTCCAAAACACTACACAGAAGACTAAAAAAATAATAGCACAAACGACACCGAAAAGGGAGGGGATTTCGTGTTCTACGAAAGGGTATGCAGATTCTGCTACACTAGTCACGCCCGTCGTGTTGCTCATGGCAATATGAAAATATGCGAATAGGTCGCAAAATAATCGCATTGGATGATGTCACATTAAATGCACTGTTTATAACATATGATTATAAACAATCCCATATTCTTTACAAGTATTCAATATATTCAAAAATGGAATGTCCTGATGAATAGGAAACATAGGAGGGCCAATTTTCCCTGAAATTATTTCACATCAGGGCCATTTTGAAAAAAGTCTTTCAAACTCTATTAAAATTCATAGTATCCCCCCAATATATGTTATTAAAGGATATGTATAAAAAGGACATTGTTAACCAAAATCAATATTATGTTGGAAGGAAACCTGTTGGAATGAATACCTTTATCTGATGCCCAGTGTTGGAAGAGTGTTTTATTATATTAAGCTATCTGTGCATAGAAGAACCATTGATATAACGAGGTTCCGTAGGTAAACTATTGCTTGTCAAAATGTCTTTATGTTCCCAACAAACACTCCTTTATCAGTGACCCATCTCGAATTTCTTCCAAATCTCCATCCTGATCGACCCACTATACGCAGACCTTACCTTATTGATTGACAGCTTTTGATTTTGTCAATTTTAATAGACTTTTTTTAATTTGCCTTGGAGTTCGGTATTTTTGTCATACTTTTTTTTTATTGTCTGATTTTTTTGTTCTCGTTCTTAATATGTATGAAATATTAGCCACTGGAGCCAACAATAAACAACCTATTATTGTCACAACTATTCTCATTTTGTAAATCAATATAGAGGTTAAGAATATGAAATACTTTTCACTGAAGAACTGTTTATTTTAAAATTTATGTATTCTTGTAAAACTATCTACCCAAGACATTACCAAACATCAAAATTAAATCTATAACCTTTAAGTCAGCCGCATCAAAGTTTAGAATTGGTGGAAGAACCGTCTGAACGAATAATTATATATATGACAAAATTTGACAATATTCGAATGCTTATAACATTGTTTGCATTTGAAAAGAAGTGTTTACCAATTGTCTGTGCGATTTCCAAGTGGCAAAAACAAAACATTTCACATCTCAAAAGTTACAACTACAGTACACAAATTAAGCGATCAAGACCATCTACAAAAAAACATAATTTTTTTCTTCAAAAATACAACATTAGTTTCCGTTTATCTCAACGCTTTTCATTATTTATAGAATTGGGTGTTAATGGCACACCTTTGATTGTTTCTGTTAAATTTATCCACAACTTTTATAAACTCGGGCCGATTTAGAGCTTGATGTAATGTATGGACATCTGTCTGTTGATAGCCTTTAGATGTCCTTTTTGTTATTTGTGTCGTTGGGTTGCTGTCCCATTGAAGTATTCCCCATTCTCCTTTTATTCAGAAAAGTAAAGTGTTGCATGGTATACAAAGTATCTATACCAAGTTAAAAAAAAAAGCTAAAAAAGGCTTTTGTGGGTCAAATCAATATCATTCTGTACAACATTTAACAAGAAATGTACAGTAACAGGAAATATAAATACAAACTTCAGATAGTTTGATGTGAGTTTTCATTCTTACAACACAAATGACAAAAAATAACGAATACAAAATTGCTGTTAAAAAAATTATCTACCGGTTCTGACGACTGTAAACAGTAAAGAAAAGAAAGTATTGATAACAAAATTTACATCTAATCCCAAAGAATCTGAAGATTTCGGATGGACGAAATTATCGACTACTAACTAGTGTAATGAAGATTTTTGAATTGTGTCATCGTTCAAATCTCCACTACAATTTGCTATGAACAATTTTAATGGGCAGCTATCGATTAACTCTCATAAGTATCAAAACAGCAGTTTTCTCAATATAACGGGCACTTAGGACGTGTACGTACTAAATATACTCATCAACTTTACACGACATTAATATTGTTACGAAGATGCTTGATATCGCATGCATACTGTACATGCTACGTTTAACGCATAATACAGGGTATACGATTTCTTTATTAGTCATCAATACTCAAACAACAGTCAAAATTTATGATTACTGAGTGGTACCTACACAACCTACCAGTATCAATTGTTTTACTGCCTGGCTAAAAGCATTCAACAATAAGTTTAATACAAGACAACTAGTTTTTAGACATACCTACTTATATAAGTCTAACTTGTTATATAATTCTTCTCTTCAAGATACAAGCATCAGTCGTCACATATACTCTGTATATAAACACAAGTTTGAGTAATGAAAGAGTTTGTACGATAAATGCATGTATGAAGGTGTGGATGGAGTCTTATAAAAGTAAAAGTCTGATAAAGTTGTTATGACTGTTCTTCATCTAAAATTCACAGCAAGGCCTTCAACATGGAACAAAACTTTCATCTCACTGGAAGTTTAAGAAGACCCCTAGCACCGGTTTGAGCATGACTCTTCGCTATATATGTTAACCACGCTACAACGACGCTTTGACGAACACAGCCTTGGGGGTAATACCAACAAATCATAAATTTGATCTGTCTAGAAATCTAATAACAATCAAAGTGCTGGATAGCACCTGTGGAAAGTTTGCAACGGTAGATGTGTAATATTTCAAATAGGTTGTAAATGTGTAGATTGGGTGTTTAACTTTTTTTCGGACTTTAAAAAAAAATTACTTAATACAAGAAATAATTGTAACATGATGCTGTTACGAAGTCTCCCAAACAAAGCTCCCATAATTAGTCATTCCCAGGAAGGGGGTGGGAGTGACCCCAGGGGATTCACCTTTTATTTCATTTGATTTGTTTTATTGTCCCATACAAGAATATATATGGTTTCGGGGTGGGATCTTGACCGTTTAAAAGTTCTCAAAACAGGATGGAGTGGGGGTGACACCCAGGGACTCCCCTATATTTCATTTGATTTGTTTTATTGTCCCATACAGGAATACATATGGTTTATGGGTGGGGATCTCGACCGTTTACAAGTTTTCAAAAAGAAGGGGGTGGGGTGACCCTTGTGGACTTCCTCTATATTTCATTTGATTTGTTTTATTGTCCCATTCAAGAATATATATGGTTTATGGGTGGTGATCTCGACCGTTTACAAGTTCTTAAACAGGAAAGAGGTGGGAGTGACCCCAGTGGACTCGCCTTTTATTTAATTTGATTTGTTTTATTGTCCCATACAAGAACATATATGGTTTCGGGGTGGTGATATTGACCGTTTACAAGTTCTCAAAACAGGATGGGGTAGGGGTGACCCCTGTGGACTTCCTCTATATTTCATTTGATTTGTTTTATTTTCCCATACAAGAATATATATTGTTTATGGGTGGGGATCTCGACCGTTTACAAGTTCTTAAACAGGAAGGAGGTGGGAGTGACCCAAGGGGACTCGCCTTTTATTTCATTTGATTTGTTTTATTGTCCCGTACAAGAATATATATGGTTTCGGGGTGGGGATCTTGACCGTTTACAAGTTCTCAAAACAGGATGGGGTGGGGGTGACACCCAGGGACTCCCTCTATATTTCATTTGACTTGTTTTATTGTCCCATACAAGAATATATATGGTTTAGGGGATGGGGATCTCAACCGTTTACAAGTTCTCAAACAGGAGGGGGTGTGGCTGATCCAGAGGGACTCCAGCTATATTTCATTTGATTTGTTTTATGATCCTGCGATCATTACTGAAAACCGCATGTGTCTATCACTTACTGTTTTCAAGTTATAGTCATTCGAAAATTTAAAAAAAATAAATCCCTTAGGTTCAATAGTAAATCCCTCCCTTCTGTTTGCCCCTCAAAATACCCCTAAATAGACCTCAAGAAGAAAAATAATAAGAACTGAGCAAAACAATAAGTCTCCAAACTTTGTTTAAGAGACTTAATAGCAAGTAGTATAATTACGAATTTTCTTATAGTCCGATTTTCTGATGCCGATTATGTAATAAGCCGAGTTTATTATAGTCCGAGTTTGTTGTGGGCCGAGATGAGATACCGGGATACTTTTGATACACTCGGGCTTTTACGTCTTTAATAGACATTGTAAAAATCATAGTAAGCGTCGAAAAATGTTCATTCATGAAATATTTTAAACACGGTATTTATTTTCTCTTCAACCGGAGGACGGCAGGAAACCCCTGAAACCGGGATTATAGTACTCCCGTTGATATGGATCTCACGCATGTCTGGGGAATGCCGATAAAAGCATAACGTAGAAACTGCTGTCTCGTGTAGATGTGTATTGATTTTACTTTCCGCGCAGCGCAGATCCGCGATACAGTTATGATAGCCATCTTCCTAGAATTGGTTATCAAACACCAGTACTACATTATCTAGGAGTTGAACACACATCCTAAAGTAAGATAGTCTGTCACTTCCGGTTTGAGGCCGATGCTTTATGAAAGTTTTTGCTATAGCAAGCTATAGCAAACTTTCCAAAAACTTTAATAAATTGCCCGACTTCTCGATGTCTAAGGCAGTAACAATACAAACATTTAGACAATCAATGCACCCCCTTTTAGCCATAACCCTATCTATATTTGTTATTTAGGCTTTTTGATTGATCCATGGTATATGAAAAAATTTCAAACATGTTTGTACAAACCAAAAAATTAATAAAAAGTATAACCGGCAATGTCAACATGGAAATCTGTTCAAATCACAATACCATTAATGGTATGTGTTGTTGGGTTGTTGTGTCTTTTCAGTAATACATGTAACCAAAATTTGTGTTTAGCTTTAGTTTAAAAAAATAGGTCACTTATTTGTTGATAATAAACATTGTATAATGATTAAGATTGATTGATTGTTGATTGACTGATGTTTAGTGGAAAATATTTCATGCAAGAATGAGAACGAAATAACAATCGGTTCTGTAAAGTGTGCCGACAGGATTGAAGGGCTGCAAATTTAGACTGCCACTGAACAAGGATGATATTTTGGAGATGGACAGAAATTTTGCTTTATCAACACAACCTGATGAGGACGACTGAAATTTCTTCAGCCACGCTCGCAGCCAAAATTTAAAGAAAATAAAGTCCTCTAATTTTGATGTGTCCGAAACATTTTTTCAGGGTTTTGGAACCTTAGTTTCTCAATAATTTCAAATTTATCAGCATGGAGTTTAAAAACTCGTCAAAGTTACAACAAACCATTTATTCGGAACGCTAGACGCGCGGTTTGTCTACAAAAGACTCATCAGTGGTCTCGATTTTAAACAGTTAAAAGACCAAATAAGAAGCGTATGTTGTAAATCATGTCGGTACCAAATCATTGATTACTCAAGTATTTTAAAAGTCACTATGTTGTTCAGTCTTTAGTTTTTTATGTAGTGTTTTGTGGTATTTTTGTCTTTCGTTTCTGAGTATACTCCGCCTCTTTTTTTTAAATTTACATAACAATGCGATCGTGAAAGCCCAAAACAGGAATGTCGAAACATTCTTGAATAATCTTTTTTAAGGATTAAAATATTGTGTTTTACTTAAAATATTAAAATATGCAATGCCTTTTTTATCTCATCACCCCCTATGTTTGTGACAACTACATTGCATCTGACAGATGCTGATTTTTCCATATCACAGCCGATCTTAAATATGTTTCGTTTCTAGAAGATATTCTTCAGTTTATAAACTGATTGAAGCATGAACATAAAAATGATATTTACGGAGAATTTCAATGAGTAAGCAACCCACTGACACAAAAATAACTAAGGCACCTAGCGGTCAATATCAGTCAATTTCCAATTGTCTGTACAATATGTCAAGTCATATGGCAATGCACTATACTTTACGCTATGCTTTTGTTCTTCAATACATTCTTTTCTGTTGAGTATTTTACTTTAACATAATCAAAGATTGATTTTTAATATTTATACCTATAGTGCAAAAAGGGATGGTATACGTTCACAAGCACTTGATTTCTCGATAATGTTCTTTTTGTAAAAAAATAATACTTGAAATTATAGACAATTTTTCGTTTATTCTTTTAATCTAGTGAATTATTTCAATTCTTTTACATTGTTTGAGACCATTTGCATTACAGTTTTGAAGGTTTGATCTCAATATCAAACTGTAATTAAAAAAAGTTATCCAATTATGTCATTTATTTCAAAGAGAGCAATCTGAAATTGTTCCATTTACCCTTTGAATTAACCTGTCATGAACTCTAAAGCTAAAAAATTGGTTTGATGAACACATAATCACAAAGATAATTCAGGCAGTAAATAGCTTGACAAAATATGGATGATAATATCATTTTCTGATGCCCCCTATTATTTGCTTTTGTCGATTTCTTCTCGCGTTGTTGATTTCACTGACAAGTTCAAATTGATTAATAAGAAGGTCACATGATAAATACAGAAATGGCGGATTTATCGTTTTTATTATGTTACATCTCGTGCGATTCCATCCGGTTTATTGATTGGTTGATGCTCGTCTACAGCTTAGATCATTGACAAATCGCGTGCTGTGATACAAAGCTAGTAATTTCTGAAGAATTACGATTGCGAGGAATTTTCATAGTGATGATAAATCGAAATTGTTCAAGTGAATGCTAGCAATATTAAGATTTTTAAAGGGTCGTTATTATAACGAATTTTGTATTGAAAGTATTTTTTACTTTGCTGTATAGAACGGATATACATTGATAATAATCATCAAATAATTCATTTTTTAAATATCAAAGATACCTACATTTTACATATATACATGTATATTAAAAACAAAGTAACACTAAATTATCGTTGGTTGAAAATGTTTGATTTTGTCAGTTTTTATGGACTTCCCCATTTTGAATTTACCTTGAAGTTCGGTATTTTTGTTATACTATTTTTATACCAAGACGAAATGTTGTGACTTTGTTTCAAGGTTACAATTCGTGGTTCATTATTTTTCTGATAATACCCTGATACCTAAAGGGGGATATTTTGATTAACTTCAGTCTGTTGGTCCATGCATTAGACTTTCCGTCAGTCCCATTTTGCTTTGCAACTTAAATCCACTGTTTCTTCGTCTGCCTCTTAAAGAGTTTCTTGTTGTTATGTAGTTTCAGACCGTCACTCATTATCCTGTTTTTTGATATACAAGTAATTCCTCAATATGCAATGAATATATAAATTGTTCGTATTCTTTATCTCAACAAGTAAAAATAGCATTTAATTAAGTTCCCTAATGTCAAAAATACCGAACAGTACGTTTTCAATCCCGTCACTAAACTACACACTGTCGTCGATTGCTTTTCAGTAAAAGTTAATGAGGTATATACGTCGATGATACAGCAACTCAGCGACAGAAACACCATGATGACATTTGCATATTTTTTACTTTATTATGTAAACTACGTTACGTTTTATTTTTAAAGCATATCAAAGTTTGATAATGTCTTGTACATTACAAAACTGTGTTTCCATTTGTAATGGGTATAACAATTTGTGTTCGAAAAGAATTTCAGGCAAGAAAAATCGGAAAAAATGTTTCTCATATCGCCAGATGTATCGTGTTCCCGGGTGACTTGACTTTATCTTAAAAAAATGCCAAACAAATAAATTCTCAAACTTAAGATGAGTTAATCAACGGATCACAAAATTATAATTCCAAAGCCTACAGGCCTGCTTCCATATAATGAAAGGCTTTAACACGCTGTTGAAATTGTGAGTGCCGCGCCCTTTGGCACCTACGTTCGCTACTTTTTTGACAATTTTATCAAGGCTCATTTTTTTTTTGTCTCTGAGTAATCTTTATTTAATAAGGCCAATTTTATGGAGAATCTAACACACTGCTTACATCACACAGAGAATCCTTTAATTGTTAAATCGACTAAGCATTTATAATTCTAAATACTAGAAATCAAATAAACTGATAATCTCATTTAATAAAGCTCCTTCAGTCTAAGTTTCTCTGGATAATCTGATAATGGTCAACAATTGAGAAATTCAACTTTTCTGTCTTCGAAAGTACGCTTCGCAGTCTAAGCGACCCCGTGAATGACGTCTAGGCTCGTGCAACAGTAACACCAAAGAGTTCCTAAATGAAACGCCATTTCTGAATAGGTAACTTTTGTCTTAAATACACATCGTAATATCTATGAATAAGTAAGAATAAAAATCTTTGTAGTAACAATTGTGCAAAAAAGGTTTTCATCCTTAACCTTATGTCGTCCAGTCGTAATGGGTACATTGAATTCCACGGCCCATGCTAGAAGAAAAAATGTAATAGAACCCTCGCAACAATTCTCCGAGGGGTCTGTAGGTTGAAAAATGACTGCCTTTCCTCAACATATCCTCATGTTCGAGCTGCAGTCTAAATTTTCTGCCCTTCATCCCACTCAACTAACTTTGCAATGCAACCTATTGTATTATTTTTTTTTCTTGTTATCGTCCTGAATATGCATGATATATTTACCACAGGACGTTAAGCAAACAGCCACCAACCAATCAATCAATCAATCCTTAACCTTATGCAAGGAAGTCAAAAGCTAAGAATTGATAAGTATACTGGGTTCTTCCGTATATATAGCAAACATTGACATAAAAAACAGACAAAGCAGTCTACAGTAAATTTTTACCTTAGAGGGTTGGAACCTTAGCAGTATATCTGCATACCTTTTCATAGAGATAAAGCTTGATTACTGTGAATGCGACATTCCACAGAATTAAAAAACCTGCAGAAATAAAACGTTTATCTTTCTTCGTGAATTATAGAAGATATAAGATATATGTCAATAAAACAGCAACCCAAGCATAACAATAAAACGAGCAAAAAATAAACAAAGTGTTGCGGAATTTCGCCAATATTAATTTATTATGTAAATACTCAGACTCGCAATTCTCTTTTATAGCCAGCTGCTTAGTATTGCAAAAAGTGAATTCTACATAATCAAATGAGATTATTCAAAAATGATGCGGCGAAAATTGACTATATACCAATGATGATAGTGTTTAAGCTTTGTTAATTTGTTGTGTGGTTTTATTCCGCAAAGGTAACAAATTAAATATAAATCGACGAAATAAAATTTAATTCTTTGTGATTTAATGAACCATGATTCATTTTTATCATCCACAAAATAACCCGAGTATAAATTATATATAATAAAATCGTTTTAAATGCGATTTCACCCCGATTACAACCAAGCGCTTACATAACACAAGGTTTAATGTTTTGATACAAATTCGTCAGCGGTAAACTTTATAATAACAATTCGTAAATGGGGCTGTACCTTTATTAATGTAATTTCAATATTTAAAAGCGACGTACCCTGAAGGTACAACCGTTGAATTAGGTAAATTAATACAGCAACGGTCATGAAATGAGTGGTGTAGAAGTATTATATCTAAGTAACTCTTAGTTCATTAACATAAAATATAACTAAAGTAAATATTTTTCATATAATGTTTCAAAAATTACAACTATATCATTTTTCACTGCAAAATTTTCAATTTTAATGCATGATCGAATTCTGCATATAACCTTAATTCTTCTTTTGAGAAATATAATATACGCCGATTCTGTGACAAAGAGTTATTACAAGACAAAAAATAAGACTGCATAAATTAAAATATCCATTCAAATCGTTCGTGTCATTTTAATTGGGTAAAATTACAAAGCAAAGGTGCAGAATTCTACTTTGACGAAAGATAATTCTCTAAAATACCCAAATTAGAGTCTAAATTTGAATCATTATACATCTAAAAAATTGCATCTGCTGGTAACAGGGCATTTATTGTTCTGCTACTAATGCAATATTTACAATAATAAGGAAATCAAAGAGGACGATTGCTTACTTGAACAAACATAAAGAAATAAAAATCGGAGTTCTTTCAGTGCTGTTTGTTTCTAATTGGTGTGTTCGTCAAAAACGCATAATTTTGTATGTGTTCTTTGTAGTTTATAAATGAAATGATAGTTTATTACAAAACTCTACTGTTACACATTTGGTTATAATGGTGATCGCCGAATGAATGAGATAGAAGCACATCAAATGAACTTCCATCTGCAAAGAAAAACAAAATTTCTTAAACTGTTCAAAACATGACATAAAACATGATTGGCTATATATGAATTAAATGATATCCTAATTAGGGAAATGAAAAACAGATTACAACACGTACACGTACACGTTATAATTATTTAACTAATTTATTTATTTAAAAAACAATACACGAAGATTATCGAAAGTAAATTAATGCGACAATAGTTTACCGATGTTCAAGAGACATATCAAGGTAACAAACAAAATCTGAGGGAATCGCATGAGCTCCAAAAGGAGCGAGACCGGATAAAACTGTGTAAGAAAAGATAATTCATTCTGGCTGTTGAACGTATTGCAGTTTGCCGTTATGGGATCATAGTGATTGTGGATAATTTCTCTGTTCGTGCACCCAAATATATAAATGGCGATACGATAAAATCGTATATCGATTGTTTAGGACGTTGTTCGCCTTTCACAGCATTTTGGTGTACGTTTTTGAAAATATTGGCCATGCAATGCATAAGATAATGAAACGAAGAATTGCAATGTTAAAATTCACCAAGAATGAAGCTTTCCAATTTGCTGTATACTCAAAACGCTCTTATTGATTGAATTTTGTCAAGGCCCGACTTTTGGAAAATCAAAGATGTTCAAATAAATGCGGAGGAATTTATTAAAAAAGATGTTCGTCTTTTAGTCGTTGTTCTTTTTTTGCGGCGTTGTCAGTTTTTCTTCGAAATATGAATTTTGAATGCCCCATTGGTATCTTCTGTGTCTTTTTTAGAACCTTCGTTTTGTACAAAACATCAATTAAATATTTGTTCAGATATATAAATTATGGTGACTGCCGAATTGGCACAATTACTACTGGATACATGGATTATACCCTCGGAAGATAACACTTCGTCAGCAGTACTTGGTATTGAAGAAAGTGGATTTGCTATACGTTCGATATACAATTCTTTATTAACGTGCATCAGGAAGGTTATTACCCAAAAATGGTGCACCACAAAATATCAATCGAAAATATTGAAATAGCTGTTGTTGATGTATCTGAAAGTACAACAGAAGAAACGTGAACGCATAAGCAGTGCCAATAAATATCTTTAAGTCATGCAAGAATATGGTATACAACAAGTTGACAATACGAATAAAGAAGTTAAAGAAAAAAACATACGTAAAGTTAGGTATAGAGAACTACTGATAAGCGATAAAATTGCTGCTCAATGGTCGCTTTTGAGGTGTAAACTACATATTTAAAATTTCACTGTCCCTACGATTCGATAGACATTGTTGACATAGAAGAGACGATTAGCATAAGCAATAATTACTTGTATACTTTTCAATAATTATAACCTAATCTTTCACCAAATCTAATACAAATCAAACCGTTACAGTATACTTGGACCTAAAATAACCCATTATCTTGCTTGAGTTCAATTCTATTGGAAAAATAATCATATTATCGTGTAATAAAAATATTTGTGCCCACTTTCCCATTATGCTTGTTTCACAGAATCAACGTTGGAAAGATGGTGAAGCCTAGAACATAGAATAATTGAAATATTAAAGAGGTTTTATAACATATTTATAGAATTTCTATGTAACAGATTACCACGGATGTGTTCCACTTGTCGTAGTCTCAATCCTTCCTCTTTAACTCTACTGTGACATCGCTGAACACGACTTATTACCTGACTTTTTATTTGCAATAAGCAACATTACCAATACCACTGGCCGAGCAGGGACTGCCTACCCTAATGGAGCAAATAAGTTCAACTTCGGATGGTTGTGAGTTTCAGTTGTTGCGATGTGTGGTATTCGGTAAACTGTTGTTAGCCTGTTGTCATTTTTCTTTTGACTATATGATGCCGTCTGTTTTTCTTCTAATGTTCGTGCTTGGTGCCCCCCTTGGTATCTTTTCTTCTCGTAATAAATATGTATATATATTTTTTACGTTTTTCAAATATCAATAACTTTAAAAGTTTAAGCAATACCTTTTAAATAAAGGCAATATTTAGTATACCGCTGTTCGAAATTCATAAATAGATTGAGAAAAAAACAAATCCGGGTTACAAACTAAAACTGAGGGAAACACATCAAATATAAGAGAACTACGACACAACATTAAAATGTAACACAACAGAAACGAACTATAATATAACAATGGCCATTTTCCTGACTTGGTACAGGACATTTTAAGAAAAAAATGGTGGGTTGAACCTGGTTTTGTGGCTAGCCAAACCTCCCGCTTTTGTGGCAATGTTAAATATAACATTAAAATGACAGCATTACATGACAGGACTACAAAACAAATAAATGGGAGAACATATAGGACAGAGAAACATACGAATAATAGCTAACAGAAGGTACCAGGTTTAAAATTTAACACGCAAGACGCGCATTTCATCCACACAAGACTAACAGTGACGCTCAGATCAAAGAAGTACGAAAGCCAAAACAAGTACAAAGTTGAAGAGCATTGAGGACCAAAAGTTCCAAAAAGTTGTGCTAAATACGGCTAAGGTTATATGCCTGGGATAAGAAAATCCTTAGTATTTAGAATAATTCATACCTATGCAAACAGTAAATTTATAAAACCGTCGCTTCTGGTGAAATAAAACAAAGGGGAAAAGGGGAGGGGGAGTCCTACCATTATGATCATTTAATAATTCATTGTATTGTTCTCGTATAAAGAAATTACTGAAATTGAAAAATATCTTTAATATTTTTCATAACAGTGGTGGTGAATCCTGTAACAGTTCTGACAGTGGAAATATTTTCTTTCGTTTGATTGCTGTCTCATTGATATATACCCTCATTTTCTTTCATGTTTGAATATAAATATGCAAGAGAAGGTGGTAGAGTTAATGAATTGCAGGTGTAGCTGATTACCAACAAAAGAACCTGCCGACATTCCATAAAAATTAACAAATACGAAATAACGAAAAGGAAAACTCATTTCTGAACTAATGTGAAACTATTAATGTCATTTTCGAAAAATGCTTTTATATGGCTTAACTATAATTTGGGTCTTTATTGTTATTTACAGACAGACAATGAAATAAATCTTTAAAGTTTTCTTAATTTTAAAGATTTTGTAACCGAATTTGACGTTACATCTGAACAAACAAAGGTTGAAGAATCAAAACCGATATTAAAAATCTTATTGATGCCCTTCGAATTGAAATTTTGCAATTGTTTGTTCGTGATAACGCATAGATGAGTGACTTCAAATGGGATACAAATTGCTTGTTAAATAGCTGTGGCCCAAGGCATACAGGTGTATTGTACCTTATAATTTAATTGTGGTAGGTATTTATACATAATAATAAACTCTCCGTTTTTATATCTCTCACAGCTTTAAAATCGTACATGTCTCCTATATTATACCAAAAGATAATAGGCAGTTGTCAAAATTTGTAGTTTCAGAAATAATCGCGGACTAACCCCTCATTTTTACAATTTTCTCAAAACTTCATAAACGTTTTCTATGTAAATCGATATCATGGGAATTTTGAAATTTAAATATATATTCTCCATATCTACATATGAATTGCATTTATAATTATAAAGAAGTAAAAAAAACATAAATTAGATGTTTTAATGTATTTCCCACCAAGACATAACTATGGGTATACACCCTTATACCCCGGCAGGTCTGTAAATCGCTCATTAAATGAGACAGCAAAAGCTATTGTCCTTCATTATAGATTACAAGGTAATATTTTTCAATGAATATATTTCATTTTTTCTCAAATTAATGATATTCGTGTTACATGGCATTATAAAACTTTGAACCTGTAATTTGGTTTAAAACAAGCCCGGACAGCCTTGGAGCAAATAGAAGAAACAACAACAACAAAAAGCTCCTAACAGCTCTTCAACACTGTTTTGTGAACTGGAAATGTAGTAGAATAAATATATATTGTAAAACTATATGTTTTATATGATAACTTGACTCGTACTTTACATTTGCTATCTTTCTAGCTGAAAGGTCTAATCAATCGGTAAACGAAGTGTTTAGCAAAACAATGCCGTAGTGTTCTTTGGAAAACTATTAACTAAATGTACTACTCTATAATTACGTCATTTTTATTAAATGCAGTACTGGTTCTGATGATGCTATTGAACCTAATAAAATAAGGAGATTTTGTATTATTCCCGAAGATACAAATATCCAACAGAGTACAAATGAAGCGAATTTAAGATGTTTATGATATAGATATTTATTGCAAAATACATCTCAGCTGCGGTAACTCATAACATGAGCAAAAATACATACATGCTTATACAACAGCAAATGAATCGAGTAAAACATGATAAACATATAAAACATTTGCATATATTGATTCTATTTACTTAACATAATAGTTTGACACCCGCGTGTGCATCTTTGTAAACAATTCCACGAGGTCAACGCGGTCCGCATAAAACAAATATATAGCAACTATAGATCACCGTACAGCCGTTTACAATGAACAAAACACATACCGTATAGTCAGCTATAAAAGGCCCCGACTTGACAAAATGTGAAAAAATTCAAACAAACCAAAAAATATCTGATTTATGAAAACAATACACGAAAAACAACATGACAGCAACCAATTACAACTACTAAATTATATGATCCTAACTTCGGACAGGCACATATAAATTGCAATCGGGTTAAACGTATGAATGGCTATAGTTTGTGTGTACTTTCTTTGTCATACATTGGTAGCGAAGTAGAAACTTTAAGGACACGGTATCAAGGAGAGAGGATTATATTGGTCGCCCAACAAAGGGATGTAAATTAATTTTGCTAACTCTCAAATTCGATGCTGACAACCGTGCTATTCATTTTGCATCTTAAACAATTGGTATGAAGCAAACATGATGAGGTTGATTCTAGAAAAAAAAATTATTCTGTGCGCAGTGAAACTAAAAAGCTGGTACAACTGCTATTAGCTTTTGAAATCGTTCGCCCTGTTAATTTGAATAATGCATTTTAACTTTCCCCTACCTTTACCTGAATCGTGAAGACCTCTTCGAATGTTCCCTCTTTTTTATACTAAACCTAATGTCGTTACTTTTTCAGACGGAGATGAAAAAACCTTGATAGAACGTGTCTTATGAAATGAAATCCGTATCTACTGTTTATAAAAAATAAAGATATGCAGTTGATGCCAATGAGACAACTATCCACAAGAGTTTAAATGACGTAAATATCAGCAATTACAGGTCACCGTACGGCCTTCAAGACTATCAAGAATATAACTGTGTACTATAGTAATTCAGTCTTCGGGATTAACACCCGCAAAGTAGCAATTGTCTCAGCAATCGTTTGATTTAAATGAAATAATTTGATATTAAAACTGTCACTTTATAAATAATGTAATTTCAGTACAGCTGAGGTTTGAGTCCATCGGAAAACTTGACCTTGTTACGCCTTTTAAGATTTGATGCTAACAGGCATTTTGAATATTAACTGATTCCCAACACACGTTTCGTAGTCAGTGAAATTGGTATATATAATAGTTCATATTACTACCAATTTGATAATACCACAACGGTGTGACTTTCAGACTGCGGGGATATCATCAGTATAGCCGGTGTTTTGGGTGATATCATTTTAATGGCCATGTACTTGTTTTCTGACTTTGCCTCTTTATAAATTTGCTGTTAATTTTTTCTCCAGTCTTAGGTGCACTTCCTACACTTCCGTTGTAAATCCACCCGTGGGATTTAAAACAAAAGAGGGAACTACTACCCGGCAGGAAGTCTAACCCCCACAGAGAATTCCAACTCCAGGCTGGTGATTTTAACCAAAAGTTTAAATTAGCTTTTGTTGTCATGAAATCAAGCAGAAGCTGTTATTGTCAAATTTGTTTAAACGGATTTTTTTTCTATTTCTTTTTGTTGTTGGTTCTAATCCTAAATGGATATTATACATATGTGCTACACTGTACGATAAAAGCAAACAATTCATCACTTAACAGCAAAACGTCGTCTTAAATTTTGTCATAGTGTCAAACTACAAAAATATAGAAAAATATTTACATAAATTATACCCAATAACGAATTTGCATAATATTAATTCCTTTTATTATTCCTGTCTTATATTTGATTACATCTCAAAAATAACAAAGACTTATATATTTTGTCACGATGGAAGAATCTCAGATGAAATTTGCATCTTCTAGGTGTGAAATTGACAAGCTCTTTTCAGTATTAAAATTTTATGTTTTGGGATTCATATATTTTATACGACCCTTTTCACCCCTTGTCTTCATTATAGATAAATCAGGAAATACAAGCATAAGCAAAACGATATTATTTCGGATTAATTTACAAAAATATTCATTTGGTTGTCAAAATTCTGTAACATTAAGTACCACCGAATGTGTCATATAATAAATACGTCTATTTATATTATCATTTTACAAAATATCCAAATTCGTATTAAAGATGTCATCCTGAAATAATAAAAAAATTTAATAGGTAAACTTTGTCATATAATAATTTATAATAAAGAAATTCAATTCTATGCAGACTGGTCAAATTTCAATCCAATCTCATAATTTGGGTAAATAATATGTGAATTAAAACATATTTAAGTTTCCCTGTAAGACATAGTTCAGGTTAAAGGTTTCTCAGGTATGGGGTTGATCGCTTATAGAAATATATACAAAAAATCTCGTGCCGGGTAAAATATATATTTGTAATATGACTGAGCAAACACAAAATGCCCCCATTGAGCTAGTTTGTTATATCAAATTTTGAGCAGTTGTCACATAAGCCCACCAAAGAAGCGAATTGATGCAATATCAATAATGTTAGTAACACTTTCACTGCATGTTTACAAAAGCATAACTAATATGACATTTCTGAATGGGGACATTCTTCTCTTATACGTCTTCAAATAAATTGGGAATTATTATTATAACGAGGATGAATATATGATATTATGGGCGTTTCAGACTTAAACAAATTTGGAATCAAAATATGTTTTTCATACATATTCTACTAAACCATATCTTTTTATTAAACTTTGTCGATTTTAATTTGAGCAAATATGAACAAAAATGAAATAAAATGTATACATTGTATCAGATTTCAAGGAGAAATGAAAATAAAACGTATATCCCTCACCCCTACAAAACATGTACACATGCTTTAATTGAGATATGCTTATGTAGATAATGTTTTCACCAAAGAAAAAAACTGTAAAAATGTATGTTCATTTTGGTTCTACTGCAATACCACCTTATCCTCTCCTCTCACTTCAGCTTTAATTTCGAGAGGTATTGAATTCATATTTTAGATAAAAAATAAATCAGATTACAATGATGCGATTACCACTGCCTTCTGAAACAACTGGATTATTATTACGAATAGTCTTGTCTCTTCTGTTTTCTCATACTTTTGTCACCATGCTTATAATTTTCTCGTTTTATATTTGAATTTTACCAAAATACCACAGATACTCTTTTTTTAAAGGAATTATTCACATTTCTTGGAATTTACAAATCTTTGATATTCGTTATAATTAAACAGACATATCTTACAATATGTACGAAAAGTACCAGCACTGTGAATGAATTTCTATCGCCTAAGTGCTGAAGAAATGTCACCTTCTCTCGACTGGTATTTTCTTGCGATTACCCCTCCTAAACACGAGACCGTATATGTGTTCAATACCGTTTTAGTACACTCGAAATATGTTCTATGAATAACCTTCATTTAAACTAAATGTTTCAAAAACTAACCACAAAAAATGGAACGCTCATGATCAAATGTTTGGGAAACCAAATAAAATGTCTGTGAACATTAAAATCAAAAGGACATAAAAAGCAAAACAACCAATACCGTCAAAGATCAAGTTTGCTAGAGGGATTTGCAATCTTAGTACAGTTACATAATTTACACACTGAAAATTTACCACCAAAATATATCCTTTAAAACATTCAAAAACTACATAAACATTGAATATTATCATTTTACATATACTAGTTTGACTCAAGTTTATGTTATAGTGAATATAAGAGAATATGGTAAGTGTGATGAAAGCTATATATATATATATATCGTTATTTTTCAATAACTGTTTGATACATTATCACACTCTAATAAACTTGATGCGCATGGCTGTTTTTGTTCCTATATATTCGATGATGATGTAGAGAATATATATAGTAGGAAGGTCGGTCGTTATTATTGTAACATCAAAATCACGAATTTAGAAAGAACAATTATTCCCAACAATTCATACTTAATCTGAGCAAGCAATTACAATTTCCTTATTTGAATTATTTCAATGTCACCATCAGTATAGTAATGTTATATAATATTGAGAAAAATGTGTCCATGTTGACTCTTACACAATTGTCCTGTTAAAATAAATTCAAAGATGTTGGAACTATATCCCTTACAAGTCTAACGGGACAGACTTTAATAGATTGACCAGCCTTTGACTGAAAATCGGTATACTAAATTGTATTTTCATATTTACCCAGTCAGTAAATTGTACAGAGCATATCAGTATACTACATTGTGTCTTTATTTTAACCCAGTGACGTTTACAGAGCATATCAGTATACTACACTGTATCTTGATATTTACTCAGTGACTTGTACTGAAAATCGGTATACTACATTGCATAAAATTGAGAATGGAAATGGGGAATGTGTCAAAGAGACAACAACCCGACCATAGAGCAGACAACAGCCGAAGGCCACCAATGGGTCTTCAACGCAGCGAGAAACTCCCGCACCCGGAGGCGTCCTTCAGCTGGCCCCTAAACAAATATGTATACTAGTACAGTGATAATGGACGTCATACTAAACTCCAAATTATACACAAGAAACTAAAATTAAAAATGATATACAAGACTAACAAAGGCCAGAGGCTCCTGACTTGGGACAGGCGCAAAATGCGGCGGGGTTAAACATGTTTTTTGAGATCTCAACCCTCCCCCTATACCTCTAGCCAATGTAGAAAAAAACAAACGTACAACAGTACGCACAGTAAAACTCAGTTTAAGAGAAGTCCGAGTCCGATGTCAGAATAGGAAACAAAAGAAAATAAACAAAATGACTATAATACATAAATAACAACAGACTACTAGCAGTTACTGACATGCCAGCTCCAGACCTCAATTAAACTGATTGAAAGATTATGTCTTCATCATATGAATGTTTATATTTATCAATGGACTTGTATTAAACATCCGTTTACTAAATTGTATCTTAATATTTACCAATTAACATGCAGTGAACATCGGTATACTATAAAAAAAAACTTTATAAATTTCATGTGTCCGACGCACTTTTCTGGATTTACCTTCAACAGGAAGCCGAATATTTGTAAGCCAGGGATGTGTAAAAACCGAACCAGTTAAAGAGTTATATAACTAAAAAAAGGCCAAAAATAATAGCCAAATCAATCTACGGTTACCTTTGCCGGACGGAGTTGAAACCTTTGTTTCTTAATAATTTATAAACGGACAATTTAAGAAAGGTTTGTTATATTATAGCTATTGTACTCTAATATCTTTATATTTACCAAATAACTTGTCCTGAACAACGGTACACTACATTGTCTCTTTATATTTACTCAGTGAATTGTACTGAACATCGGTATACTACATTGTATCTTTATATTTACCCGGTGACTTTTACAAAACATCGGTATACTACATTGTCTCTTTATATTTACCCAGTGACGTGTACTGAACATCGGTATACTTCATTGTCTCTTTATATTTACCCAGTAACATGTACCGAACATCGGTATACTACATTGTATCTTTATATTTACCCAGTGACTTGTACTGAACATCGTATGCTACATTGTATATTTATATTTACGTATTGGTTTGTAAATAATATCGGTATACTACATTGTCTCTTTATATTTACCCAGTGACTTGAACTGAACATCAGTATACAACATTGTATCTTTATATTTACCCAGTGACGTGTACTGGACATCAGTATACTACACTGTATATTGGTATTTACCCAGTGACGTGTACTCAACATAGGTATGCTACATTGTCTCTTTATTTACCTAGAGACTTGTTTAATCAATTGTGTCCTATTCCAAATGATGACATGTTGACTTATTGTGAATTCGTATGGCGAGTGGTGCGTTCCTATTAGGAGACGCTCACCGGGTCGACGCAACGATCATACTCCTTTTGGAGTTAATGCGATTCCTCAGTTTTTGTTTGATACCTTGATGTGTCTCTTTTTAATCGATATTTTGAACAACGGTTAACTACTGTCGCTTTGATTTGTACTAAACATCAGTATACTACATTGTGTCCTTATATTTACCCAATGACGTGTACTGAACATCGGTATTCTACATTGTTTTCTTATATTTACCCAATGACGTGTACTAAACATCGGCATACTACATTGTATTCTTATATTTGCCCAATGACGTGTACTGAACATCAGTATTCTACATTCTATCCTTATATTTACCCAATGACTTGTACAGAACATCGGTATACTATATTTACCCAATGACTTGTACAGAACATCGGTATACTACATTGTATGCTTATATTTACCTATTTGATTTTTATTTGTAATCCTTATATTTCAATCTAAGCGTCGTAATTCAAAATAATTATTTTATGAAAAATTGTTACTTAAGTCCGTTAATCGTGAATTTGTCATCTAGGAGAGATGTAGGTTAAAAAAAAACCTCGCAAACATCTAAGTTGTTCAAAATTTTAAAAATCCTATCTGTTCTTATTCTGCAGTCAAATGGATACAACTACTTATTTTGCTTTTAATTTCGATCAGTAATTATATTGTCTCACAGATCACAACAATGAACCTGGAAATGATGTAGACTAAACAAAATCAACTACATTTCTTGATTTTCATGCAGTATAATTAATTTACTCTTGCTCAAAACATTCTTCTTTGAAAGTACTGAAAGGTACACACAACCTTACCTATAGTGTATTTTTAATTAACTGGTAATAGTTAAAACCGCCTCATTTTTGACTTGTTCCAGTTGCAAAAGAAAGCCCTTTATTTATTTATGGAGCATATCTGTATTTTAAGCTGAAAATAGTTTTACGTCTTTTATATACTAGTATTGTCTTTTCCAAATTCAATAATTGAAATAAAAAAATTAAGAATCTTTCTGTTGTTTGAACCTTTGTCTCAATTTTAATGATTTGCTCGTTTACAAAGTCCAAAATTGTATGTTCTATCAGACGCCTAAATGAGCTTGATTGCAGCAAAGGTTTCAATAGGGATTTTTTTCGAAACTAAATCCTGTGAACTAAAGGTTTGGAACAATATGATTTAAAACGATTTCATTCTGTCTCTTTTGTCTAACAAAGACAAGATATTAAAATGTGTATTGCTTACGACATTTATCAAAACGATAACGCGTTGAAGGTAAAACAATAAACAAAAAGTTCAAATTTAATTTATGATACATAAATGAGGAAACTCATTCCCCACTCAAATTCAACATCCCTGTAGTGTAATATAAAACACATGAAACTGATACCTTTATATCTTTAACCTTTTTGGACTGAGTAAACCAACTTTTGTATAGAGGTATCTATTGAATTACTAGTACGTCTGCTAGTCATTTTTTCATGACCTTGGCCTCATTTTCATGTTCTCGCAAATATAACAGCCAGAATCAATCAAACAATATCCGGTTTTTTTCTTGTCAGTATCGAACTACGGGCCACTGTTCTGGTTAAACACTTGGAGGCTAACAGTCCATCAGCAGAGGTATCGGCCCAGTGGTAGTAATAACATTAATAGTATCAATTTTATTGCACCAGATACGCATTTTGGCTATTTCTATTCATTGATGCTCTAAATCTTCCCGAGTCTAAAAAAAGCTGTGAATAGATTTAAAAGAAGCCATCAAATATCAGAAATTAACACCAAATTAAAAACAAAACCACAATAACACTAATATACTACAAAACTCCTCTAACGAGGATCCTGACTTGGACCAGACACATGACTATTGACCTCTTGAAACTAGGTTTCTAGCCACCATCGTCTCCCTTTTAATCTCCATTAGGGGACAAAAGGAGTATGAAAAAACATTCAGAAAACCAGAACAAGATAATCACATAATTTCTAAAATAACGGTAAAATAAATAACTTAAATACCGTCAAGCCATACAAAACTATAAAATATTTTATACCGTTTTAAAGAATGCTCGCAGTTACTGAAAGCAATCTTTAATTGCTTAAACTGCCTATATAAAATCATACCATCTTACAACTAGACTTAAGTGTACATAGAAGATTTCATACAGCATAGTCATACCTGGCAGCATTATTATGAATATGACTATAATATTTCCATAGACACACACAAAACACAGCACAGGAAACATGATCTTGTTCAATACCTAGAATAAACTACATAAAACTTCAATGCAGAAAAACAAAATAAACATTAAATCTAAATCCATAACGTATTTGGTAAGTGGTATGATGTATTCCGCAATAGACTATTAACCTCATTGTAATACTCGCAGCGACGCTGAAGTGGTCAGATTATTATGTTTTAATTATGTATGTTCTTCTTTTTGCAGCAACTATTTGTTTGTGTATTCTCTGCAAGATTTATTTGTCCTACTGTCATTTTTTGCTCTCGATTATATTCTTTTTTTCAGTGTTAGTTGAGTTTGGAATAACCTTCCCCAATCGTACGTGACTGAGTATCTATGCATCCATAAATAGCCACACTAACACTCCTTAACAATATAAAGCTTTTGTTAAGGTTCCTGTACGTTACAATTGCATGGTATACACTGTAAGGGCTTTTGTAGATCCAAGGGGAAACTTCATCTGATAGCTTTAACTATGTTCAAGGGTGCAGAATAAGTAATGGTCCTTGATTTTTCTCATCTTGCATGCAAAACTTTTGGTTGTGAAATAAACGAATGTCAACATGGTGATACACGGGAACAGTTGAATGGTGGTTTCACATACACATGCAAGGAATGATGATTAAATTACAAACCTTTCTAAAATTGTCTGTTTATAAATTTTGAAATTATAAAGAAACTAAGGTTTCAACTCCCTCAGGCAAAGTTGACCTAAGATGAATTTGGCTATCTGTTTTAGGTATTTTTGTCATATTGTTTCATGAAGGTAAATCCAGAAAAGCGCTTCGGACGCATGAAATTATTAAACGTGTTGTTTCCAATTTTTTACATCACTGGGTCGATACCTCTGCTGGTGGACTATCAGTCCCCGAGGGTATCATCAGCTCAGTAGTCAGTACTTCGGTACTGACATGATTTATAACAAACCTTTCTAAAATTGTCTGTTTATAAATTTTGAAATTATAAAGAAACTAAGGTTTCAACTCCCTCAAGCAAAGTTGACCTTAGATGAATTTGGCTATTTGTTATAGGTATTTTTGTCATATAGCTCTTCAACTGTTTCGGTACTTATACATCCCTCGGATTTCAAATGTTTGGCTTTGAGCGTTCCTGATGAAGGTAAATCCAGAAAAGCGCTTCGGACGCATGAAATTATTAAACGTGTTGTTTTCAATTTTTTTATATGCATTTCACCAAAGTGTCTGAAACAAAAAAACGAAAAAAAAATAATAACTTGACTAAAGTGAAAAAAGAAGATGGACAACAATGTATCAGCCTCAGAAGGGAAACAACTGCTGCTGATAAATTCCATTTGTCAATTATGTTTATATATGTACTATTATACCAAAACCTTTATAATAATTATGGTCGTGATTTTGGTATTTTCCAATAAAACTGAATGTTAAATGATGAACGACAAGTTCTGATGACAAAGTAAATTGATGTGATCAAGCAATTATTTCATTTTCATAAAACATTTTCTGTCCATTAATAGAAAGACATTTTGTCAATTTAAGTCGTTGTCAAGTAATCTTTGATCTGAAGCTGGTAGAAACACGAGTAACGAGTTATAGTATGATGTATGAAGCTCTTTACGTGCTTTTATTGGAATTTCCTTAAAATTATTGCAATATCATAAAAACCTTATGGAGACAACCGGAAAGTCGCTTCTTGATTTTATTACACAAAATAAAGATAATTCAACTTTTTCCAGAGATGAAGCAAATTCTTTCTTCGTTCTGCGAGTAATTTCATATTGGGCCATTTCCCGTCGAGTATAAAATGTCATTAAATATGGGGGAATAAATACCGTTTGTGATGACTTCTCTTATTCAAGAAAAAGGCATATATTGTAGTTTCAATTTTAGTTTGTCACAAACTTGTTTTAAGGTCGCATATAAAATTACTTAAACCTATCATTTTATAAAAGCATTTCTATATACAAAAGAATACAAATATATAGCACTTCAAATACATGATAATAAATTAGTACGAAAACTCTATATTATAGTTCTCATAAGAAAATAGGTGGAATTAGATATACATAAATCACAAGAAAATCCGATGATGTTACAGTCATATATAACATTAAAGAAAGAACGTTTGAAAGTTTATATTATATGAAGCTTAATGATAAATGGTTCAGGTGCATAAATATCGTTTTTATACTCAGTTTCTTATATAATTTGTACCCTCTGTTGCTGTATTCCTGTTGCGAACAGCATCTTGTGTCTATCTGCTTGAACAATATATCATTTGAAATTATGATTTGACTAAAAAGATGAAAGAGAATTTTTTTGTAAAGCACTGCAATATTTTTCTTTTTTATTGTTTAAGCTTTTCTGTAAGTATCGCTAGGCGAATCTTAGTAACAGTTCGAAATTATCATCATGTTAAAGATTTGCAATATCTGATTTATATATATATGTAAGGGTTGAGGCTTACTCCTGTAAAATCTCAGTCAGGGAAGTTACCAGTTTGAATTATATAAAATCATCAGTATTGTAAAATCTGAATCCTGAAAGGTCTTTGTATCATTTGAATTTTTCAATAAATTGATATACATGCACGCATAAATGTTCTATATATAGATGCATGTAATTTTGTTTGAAGGACGTAAGCAAACACCTTTGCATTATAAAAGGAGTATGATTGGCTTATTATTATGTCCATGAAATATACTGTGTACCTTAGCACAAGCATTATACATATGTAAAATGCGATTACTCGTCATTCCGTCCCCCACAAACAATTTCACCAACATTTGCTGAAGGAAGTGTAGTTTAGTTTTGTAGAATAATAAATACACAGTTGCGGTAAGTCTGCAGATTAATGAATTCAACATTTAGATGCATTGAAACAAATGTTATATAAAAAAGGAGGCGCCGTAAAAACTCGTTACACTCCAATACTTTTAATAAAGAGGACCTGACAGTCAATCGCCAATTGTACCCATGATAGCAACTTAGAGACTCTCCCCCCCCCCAAAAAAAAAAAATAGCCAGCAAATTTAGTATATGTGTTTGTTATTCCCTCTTCTCAGTCAGATAGGAATTATATAAATATGGTCAGTTTCCGTATGTATACCCCAAGGGCGGATCCAGGGTTCGAGGAAAGGGGGGCTTAAATATCAATAATGGTAAATACATCTCAGAGCGTAGCGAGGCTAAATATTTTTTTAAGATATATATTGCATGGATATCCAATTTTTTAGTCTCCAATGAACCTGATGAAGGCTATTTCAGAAACATTGTAATATTGTTCTTATAAAAATGGGGAGATCGCCAATGAGACAACAATACCAGAATTAAAATGAAGTGACAGTTAACAAATATAGGAAATCGTACAGCCTTCAACAATGAAAAAAAACCTCTTTTTTTAAAAGGAATCCAGGACCTCCAGATATTTAAAGGGCAACATTAAAAGATAGAAATTAAATGCAACTAGCTGCATATTTCCTAAAAATGTTATCTTCATTGAACCTCGAGGATAAAATATTTGGGGTCTAAAACCTAAAAATTACGTTGAAGACCCATTACAATAAATATCGAAGGAGGGAAAGGGTAATCAAAGGAGAAATAAAAAATGATAATCAATTGCAGCTTAGCGTGGGCACATTCGAAACTGATCAACCGTATTTTACAAACTAGAAAACTATAATAAATGATTGATTTTTATGGATTGAAAACTGAAGTTAAAGCATTATCGGTTTAAACTAATATCATTTTAGCACGAAAATGGTAACTAGTCGAGTGGTATTACTTCAAAGCACTTAGCTTACTAAGGCAGAGCCAGTAAGAAAAGGCAAAAGGAGGTTGAAACATTCCATTTTTAATATAAAAAGAACAGACAGATGCAGCTAAATTCACGCTTTTAAGAAGGTTCGGTCGTTCGTTGGTTTAGCTCCACATTTGACTACTATTGTTGCCTCAGTGGGATTTGAACTCAAGGTGTTGAGACATAAACTGCAGTGTCGCCTTGAAGCCCTGGAATATTTTCAGCGCTCTACATCACTTGGCCAAAGATAGGCTATGAAAATACAGCTCTCGCGATGCCTTTCCTCGACGGCTGAATACAGGATTGTTACCACAATACATGGTTTATAGTGGCTTTGAGATGGTATATCAGTGTAGTTCATCTTTTTCAGTCTATCTTTTTACGATACCAGTCTTCGATTTATTCGCAGCTGTATATAAACTTGCGCTGATGCGGCGTAAAGCATACAACAATCGATCAATAAATATGCAAAATATATTCTACGCCGGAAAGATTTTAATTAGATAATATAACTCTTTGTACTGTCTTTGCGTTGGTGTCTCATAAATTTAACTTCGAATCCCGCTGAGGGGACGCTATAAAAATGCAGCTCTATCATTGAGTGCCGGAATTCAATATACACAGTATATAAACGTTGAACGACCATGTATATTTTGACTCGCCTATCCAATTGCGAAAATAATGTGCAGAGTTGTCGCGAGTAAAATATATATACATAACAACAACAAAAAAGTTAACAGAACATTATCAAGTAATAAAGTGAAATAACAATGTCAAATTTTGTCAAATTTTGGACTGAAAACTGTACTATCGAGACTGCATCACATCTCTGTCTCAGTCAGAAAATAATCAATAGTATCCCTATGATGGTCGATTGATTAGCAATCGTTTAGTTTAATTAAAAAAATAAATACAGAAGTCATCCTTTTGACTCGAGCAATATCATTTTTAATCGTGCTCTTTTAAACGTCAGCATGGCACTGTCAATTACAACGATAAGCAAAAGCATGCATCACAAGGTCATTTTTTCTCTGACGACGTCTTTACACTAAATCCATTGCATGTGGGATGTGTACTGATTGATATTTTAGTCTTAGATACATGATTTTTTTATTAGTTGTTATTGGCTTTGAACTAGCTGTCAGTAACTGCGAGTACTCTCAGATCTGTACTTTAGGTTTTTTTGTTGTTGTTAGGGATGTATAAATACCCTGCCACGTCCGGTCTGTGCTTTTGTTTAGATGTTTTTCTGTTTGTATCGATCTAATGAGTTAAGCCATCTTCAACTGATTTTTATAGTTTGTTCTTATGTTGTGCTGTTACACAACTGTCCCAGGTTAGGGGAGGGTTGAGCGCTCACAAACATGCTTAACCCCGCCACATTCTTTATGTGCCTGTCCCAAGTCAGGAGCCTGTAGTTCAGTGGTTGTCGTTGGTTCATGTCAGTCATATTTGTTTTTCGTAAATTGTTTTGTTATATAGATTTGGCCATTAGCTTTCTCAATTGAATTGTTTTCATATTTTCTCATGTCGGGGCCTTTTATAGCCGACTATACGGTATGGGGTTTTCTCATTGTTGAGGGCCGTACGGTTGCCTATAATTGCTTATACATCTACTTCATTTTAACATTGGTGGATAGTTGTCTCATTGGCAATCATACCACATCTCCATATTTTTGTATTAAAACGGATATAGTATGAACCGTAACTAGTATGTTCTGTTCACGAGAACTTGGCTGGTTCTTCTGCATTAGGGAACGACCATTTGATTTTCGGGGGTGGGGGGTTGGGGTAGGAGGATTTTGAAAATTAATATCCTGACTTGGTAAGAGCTGATAGCAAATATGCATACGTAGCAACAGATGAAACTGATTAGTAAAATCCCCCCCCCTCCCCCAACCCCACCCCGGATATCAAATGGTCGTCACCTTACGTTTTTTTTCCTTTATTTATCCTGTTGTTTCATGTAAAGGTACACCACAAAGACTTGTGGCGTATCAAAAAGATAACAGAAAGAATATCAAACTGAAGTGATAACTAAACTTTATGGAAAAAAAACACAGAAGATGGAAAATGGAATTCCATGCCATAAAGGCCATAAAGGCCCGTGTTTTGTGTAGAGATTATTTTGTTTTGCTGGTCAGGCTGTTTGATTACATGCAGTCAATATTGATTGCTGTTTTGCTTATAAAATATGGATATTCATTGTTATTAAGTCTTTATTCCTGAATATTGCATGAATTTACTGTATTCGGTGTTTTTATTTAAACATCAAAACAATTAAATTCGAGTTGTCGAGTTCTTCTTCTCTTCTTTAGGTAAGGAAAACCATCAACATTTTGAACTGTACATTTTGAGGGTTACCTTCCGGCGCATGCCTGTGTGAGGTTGCTTTAAGTTGTCAGATATACAAAAATAACTGAACACGTGAAAATCAGTTTTTCCGAATCTTCATGCTTATCTTTTATAAACATTTTTTTTTCTATTTCTCTTTTGTATGAAAATAAGTTGGAAGGATTAATTTAAAGCTTATAGAGCATGTGGGTCCAATAAAGAAAATTACTGTTAAGAAACAGAGAGACTCAAAATTATACATATAAGTGAATATTCAATTTCATTAATTTGATTAATTACCATCATCAAATTTATGACATGAAATGTTTGCTCTGCAGTCATGTCACAACGGCTGGTCCTTTAAAACAAATGTTTTTAGATTTTGGCGTGGGTGGTTGTTAACATGTATTTTATGAAGAAATTAATGAATTTAGATTGCATGAATCTGCATCAAACGATATAATAATAATAAATTTTGTGTGAATCATATATTTTGTTATATATCCTTCTAGCAGGGGCGAAAATGTTTTATATTCATTAATAATTTCTTTGCTTAGTTAAATATTATAAGAAAAAAAATAATAATCTTTATCATTGTTGTTTATGACTTGAAATGTTGTCATGAATAAAAAACTAGTTTAGTAAATTTATTTTTTGACCTAATGTTATCACAAGCGCTGAGTAATTCTTGCGAGTTGACAATCGTTGCTTGAATTGGATTATCCGGAAAACAAACAGCTTTTTAGATTAGCACGTTTGAGTTAATGTCATCTAAGTTTGTAATCAAATAAGAAAGGTTCTTTCACAAAACTCAATTGTTTGACATTCTTCAGAAATAATAACTAATAATTATGTCACATCCGACAATTAAAAAACATATAAACCCTGAGGATATTTTCACACTAGAATATCATTTATCTAAAAATCAATAATTGTTCATTAAATAATCATTTGTAGTCTTAAAGTCTTGGAAATGTAATTAAGGCGCATCTTTGTCGGTAAAAAGAGCTCTGCCGTTCTTTAATCTAATTATAAATAAAGTTTTAAAGATAGGCCGTTATTTTAGCACTTGCTGACAAAACATTCATATTCCACATAGCAAAGGGTAATTTCAGTAAGTTAAAATTCATTTCAATTAATTAGGAAAACCATCTGAGACCAAATTTTAAAAGCAAGGTGTGTTTAATGGGTAACTATGGATGAGGAAGAAAGTCCCTTTAAAAGAACAGAAATCTTATATGTAAGGCATTAGATTAAACATGCAATATGAAAATTAATATCATAACTAATATTAACATTAACTTGACATGCGATCCCCTGCACTTGCAAATAATGTAATAACTATTTCTTCGTTTAAAACTCCAGGATAAATTGAGACTAAAACGACCAAACAAACATACCATTATTTATGCCTTGGTAAAAAGTTTTAATTAAAAAAAATGAAATTACATAATTCAAACCATTTAGTAAGAATAATATTTATATATAAATATCATTTATTTTGTAACGACAATTCCGCTAATATATTTGTCGCTATGAAAATGCCTAAAGGTTTTAATTATACAAATTTATCATACTATCGCATGTAATTTCTTTTGTTTGTTTACTTACTTAAAAATATTTAAATTATTATATAATTGTAGATTTTAAATAATGTCCAATATACCATTTGTTTATTTAAACAATCATCAGATGTTATAACGAAGAACCTGCGCATTGAAAGTCACTCAGCTATTACATTTTACAGATTTACTCATCTCATGTTCCCGAATCTCTTTATTTCAAAACCAATCAAAAACGTTGTTTCTATTTTATTATCATAATCTTCAATGTATCGATAATCATATTTTCTGACATGCGCAAATGAGATGCAGTAATCAGAAAAATAACTAGAGAAACTTTGTCATTTGTTTCTTACTTTTCTTAAAGAATGTCACGGCGTAAACAGACAAAGCCGAGACATATCGAAACGGAATCTGAAATTGCCTCCTTAATCCAGAATGGTAAGTTCATTGATAAAAAGGGAATACACACGAGAAAAGACGGAATACACAACTTGTTTCAAATGACAGGTGATCGGAGTGATTACATTTCATCCAGATTCCTTAGGGAGGTTTAAATTCAACTTGGGTCAATAATTTAATTTCATTTGGAAGCAAGCAAGCGAACGGTAATGTATTACATTTAGTTTTCTTTATTTACAAATAATCCTTTATTGCGGCTTGTTTACCTATTTTAAAAAGTCCGCGAAATTTACACCCGACTTGGTCTTAGCACGTGGGGATTAGCAGACTACATTCATCGAGAGCTCAGCGAACGGTAAAGTAGTATTTTGTTATTTCTTAATTATAGGTGATAAGCTTAATTAATTGTGGTTAATAATTATCAGTATTATTACAATAATTATTTTAACAGGACTGTATATATGGTTTTATGTTTAAGTTATATTAGACAAGTTCGGAAGAAAAAAAAAAAAACGGAGATTTTAGTTTTTTTTAAAAACTCTTTGAAACTTTAAGATGACGGGACAATGTTTATTTAATATTTGATTGAAATATATTTAGTACTTTCACTTAATATTTACTATTGACTAGGCATGCTTAGGTAACTGTCTTACATGGGAATGCATTAATCTCTTTATAGAATTATACAAATTTATAAAGCAATTGTTGATAAAAGGAATATTAATATTTATTGATACAGTGTCTCGTTTAATGTAGCATATACAAACATTTGATATTAGGTACAAATATTAAGATTTTCTTTTCATTTGATAAGAAATTAAGCAAATCATGCACAATTTTGCTTTTCATCTGTATTTTATATGAACGGTAGTATTTATAATTACTTGAAAACTAGACATAAAAAAGGAGTAAGTTTGCTAGTATTGAACCTGTATGAAAAAGTTACAATATTGATTTAGCTTAATACAGAACACCTGAAATATTAAAAACCTTTTGTATAAGATTGCAAGATTTATGAAATAATAAAAAGATCGTCCCAGTGCTTAAATAAAATTTTGAGTCCTCTTTTCGTGGACTTAAGGATGAAGAAATCATGTTGAATTCAGGGTGAGAAGTATTAAAAATTTAAACAAATGGGTCCTTCAGATTATTATAAATCATAAACTAATTCATATCAATATCCGCTAGGTATGTAATATTTCTAAAGAAAACTAAGAAAATTTGATAACTTTGTATTGAAAGGGAAAATTGATAAGACCATTTAATGCCTCTTCTTAAGAAATTGTGGAGTTTTTCTCAGTGACGACACACTCAGGTTGCTACCTGGATCAAGGAAATTGCTATTTATTTCATTTAGTTATATATTTCATGTAGTAATTGACAATTTTTAGATAAGGGTGTAATTTACCCAAAGGGAAGCATGTCAAACAAGCAAATCCAACAAATTCTTTTTGATTATTTCTGTATCTACAGTTCTGAAAGGGGGATAAAAAATGTGAGAAAAGGCCCCAAGGATCATGTTATCTATACAATATAATTAGATATAATTATCATCTAGATGTTATTTACTTTGTAATTGATCTTATACTTGTGAAATGTACAATGTACATAATCTTAAGACATTGTCATTTTCATGAAATAAAATGAAATTGACAAATATATTCTTTTTTATTGTGATTTTTAACATATTTGCATTGAGCAGTGTTACATTGTTGCCAATTTTAATACAAAAATAACAATGTCATACATTTGTGTACACAATTATTCTAAAACATGAACATTGTCATTATTATTTACAATGTGAGCAAGAAAATTTAAGTGATTGGTTCTGAAATATTTTTTTGGGTAATTGGTAAATTTAGACTTGGAATCAATTGTTATTTTATACTTTTGATAATGGAAGTTGGATATTAACAAGTTTTCAAACCAATTTTGTTAGAAATAGATGACAAGCTAAGATAGATATTGAGATGGGCAGTCAGATATGAAATGATAGATATGCGAAATTGACATTTTAGACAGAAAGAAACTATACAAACAGCTGTTTAGCTGATGATTTTCAGAAAAATTTTGACAGACTATTTAGCAACATTTGCTAAATTGGCAGTTCTGAGTTTGTTAAGAAAATCATAACAAAAATGTTGGCATCATGACTCAAACAAATAGATATTTTTTTGTATGCTGATATTATCTGCGTTCTTAAAATAAAAATATTTGTTATTTCAAATCAGCTGTTATGGTTCAAAATAATAAATGTACAAATTGTAAAGATATCTTATGAAGATAGTATGAAAATTTATTGAAATGATAAATGTCAATTTGACTTTCTTTGTTTTTTTAATCACATATTTGTTTAAAAGAAATGGGAAGAATGAAATTCAAAACATGCTGGGAAAAAAAGAATAAATACTTATGTCACAAATAATGATGCAATTATCATTTTTCATATCATCCCAGTGTAAATAAATAATTTTTCAAAAGTCAGATTCACCTGTCTTTGTTTCTTCAATGGATTTGCAATGTCTGGAAATCCAGTTAGATTTTAATTCCAATTAGGTTTTGTTCAATTTAAAATTGAAGTCTAATTTATTTAAGATCTTAAAGTGCAGAATCATTGCCAAATGAATCAGGGGCTACACAGACAAGTCATGATTTCATTTCTGTTGCATTTTGCAAACAAAGCCACCAGCAACAAAAGGAGTTAAAACATAGTGGGATTTAGAAAACATGAGATCATTTACCTATTTCTTTGACCACATGTATATGACTTGAGGTAGTCAAATTGTAGTTGCTATATATTGAAATTCATCCTATAAAATCTTGGAATGGTGTTTGATTTTTTTGAAGATGATACCAAGAAGTATAGACTTCATCCCATTAAATAAATATTTGTAGTTATATATGTGTTTGAAGGGAAAGAATTAAAGGAGGACATTGTATAAAAGTTTACAAAGGAAGTGTTGTAATCTAAGATTAAAAGCATTACAAGGTTGATATCAAAACTTTAATGGAAAATTGCAATATCACATTTTTGACAAATTGAAACAAACTCCAATTAACAGCTCATGGAGCAAAAATTTTGGGCAAGGCATCCGTTTATGAAAATTTATGTAAACAAATCTTAAGATCACTAGGAACAAGCTGATGAAGAAGTCGACATTAATGTACATAATTTTATCTGCCAAAATATTTTGTCTTATGACATTCTGTATATGTTTATAAGTATCGGGACAACTAGTGATAAAAGTAGAAAGTTATCCAAGCAAGTACTGTTGGTATTACCTATATCGTAATGGATACAAATTAGACAATTTGTATGTAGTTTGTAATACTATGATGTTTAAAAGAGTTTTTGATAGGGTTAATTTGTAAGTAAATAGAGAGTGTTTTCTTACTAAGTTTGCATGTATCACAGCTTAGGTAGACACTTTAATAGAAAAATATAACTATTGAAGTTATATCTAAACCCTGTTTTAAGTATGAAAATAGAATAATGGAGATATAGCAATACCATCAGAGTATTGATTGATTTCAACTTTGAGTAGCTTTTTTGTTCTACATGTTTCTTTTAGTATACATTTGTAGTTGCCATATTTATTACACCATTTCTTTATCACAATTTTTTTCTTTGTTTTTTCTTTTTTTTGGGGGGAAAATCCTGAAGTTGAGAAATTGTTTGAATGGCACTCAATTGAAACTGTCAAGTTTTGCATGGTGTTTCCAATCATTTTTGTCAGTAATTACTCAAATCTGAGATAAAAAGTACTTGATAATCTTAATTTGACAATTTATAAGTAAATTTTATAGGACTAAAGTGTGCTTTATAGTCTGAGAAAAATATTTTTGACAGGATATAAAACTGGAAATGTCAATGATTTTGATTCTTAATGACATATGGGTGCATGTTGATTCCTCTTGTTTTTCTAACCTTTTTTTTGAAGTTATGATACCAGTTCGTATTTTATACAATAAATAAAATACAATAACAAAAATACAATTAAGTCCATATTAGCAAGTATAACTAATTCCCCTTTGAAATCATTTACTTTGAAGCAGCTGGAGCCATTTCCAGACAGAAATTAATAATTTGCTACTTTTTCATTGACAGGCCATGGAAAAGGCATAAACTTTTGCAGGTATCCTTGTGTCTAGAAACAGACTGATGGTCGCTGGGTAACTTATGTTTTTATAAGTTTTGATTTATGCTGACAATATTGATATTTACCAAAATAAAATAACTTTTGCATTTGGGTTAACATTTTAACTTTTGTTTGCTCATGAGTTATGTCTGAGCGATAAGATATGATGTTAAGTACATTTTCAATAGCATGGATTGAAAAAATTAATCAACTGAATTTGTCTGCATATATTCATTTAAATGATTGATAGAGAAATTTTAAAACTTTGAAATTAACACTTTAATGGTTTGCTTGTTATTGGATTTCGTTGGTTTTAACTTTTTTCACCACTTTTAATTTATTGCTATTTGATAATTGTTTAAAATTTTGTTCGTTTGTTTAATATCTTCATTTGTATCAATGATATATCAATGAACTAGATGTTAATGGATAGACTATGAGTTTATGTAGATTTTAATTAATTAAATAATACGTATATAGTATAATATAACCATATAAAAAGATACATGTACACATCTCAGATTACGGGTTTTTTATGTGGAAATGGTTATTAATAACTCTTTTTTTTTTTCATTCAACTTTTTAGATGTATTCATTCATTCTTTGTATAGCTCTTTTAATACTCTTAACAATCTTTCTGAGCTTGATATATATCTGCTTTAGTTGCCAGTGATAATAACCTGAACAGTCTGTCCTCAAATGAGAAAACTTTTGCCCTGAATCTCTTTATTAAGCAGACTACGGTAACAAGTGATGGCAACTGGACCTGAAATAGCAATGTCACATTTATAGTGACCAATATTTCATAATTTAAACATTAGATTAAAAACATGACTTTATAACTTTTACTTTTTGTTGAAGCAACAATTTTCTGTACAAACTTTTATGGAAGGGGATTTTTCTGTTTACAAACATTTCATATAAAGTAAAATAATTCAAATATTTTCAATTATGGAGGTTATGAACTCCATAACTAAGACTGGATCTTGCTTGGAAACTAAAGTGTTCTTCTGGAAATATATTTTGGGTGGTTTTTGAAGGCATTTTGGAATTTTATAGTTTGTCAAAAATTCACATCAAAATTCTGGTATAAAAGGCCAGACTCATTTGTTTCCTTATGTATTACATTGTCACAGTCTCTCACCCAAATTTTTTCATAGTTGCTTGATTCCAATATTTTATTGGAAAATATTTGGTAGTGTCCTTTCCATGCTTAATACTGTATTACCCATGAATGAAAAATTCTGTTTTTATTTATTTTATGTAAAGCAAGAAATAAATGGGAAGTGCTGACCTTTTCCTGCTCAATTATGTTTCATGATTCACTGTATGAAAGAAAACCATTCCCAAAAATCTGTTTTAAATGACATTGAGCATGTTTAAAATCATCTGTGTGGCCACATTGACACACCTTCATGACAGACCACAGTGACCTATGTCCACCCTGGGTAAAATAATTAATGTCTCTTTAAAATATCATTTAAAATGATTCATATTTCTAGTTTTATGCCTTCACAGACAATAAATGACCACTTAACATGGTTAAAATGTAGGTGTTATTTAAAAATTGGATATGTAAAATGACCATGATTCATCAGTTTCAATAGAAAAGGATGGCCAAAAAATAATAAGGTTCAACAATTTCAATTTTGACATCTATTATCAATTTTTAAAGTCCAAATAATTGGGGGTTCAGCAAGGAGCCATGCTTCAACATTATCTTTTTTTGCATACATCAGTGATTAAGATGTACATCCTCTCATGAAGTAGTTTAAAATATTGAATGAAAGCTGTTAATTTGTTAGCAAAGTAAATTTTCAAGAATAAGATTATAATCTTTAAATTCCTTCCATGAAGAAGTTTCAATTGGTTGTACACTACAAAGACAAAAGTATCCTAAAATCCCCTTATCCAAAATCAGAATTTACTGGATTTTAATTTTTCTTGAATAATAAAAGTGGTAATCTAAATTCCTTTGAAATGCCAAATATTTATGTAAAACAAATTAAATGAGATATAAAAATTTTAATGTTTACCTTAGTTTAGGCCCCAGGGATAAAAAGAATTATTACAACAGCATATAGGTGGTCATGTATAGAAATTGCCTGGACACAATGGTTTATGGTGGAATTAGCACACATCTATGACATCTTAAATTATTTCTCTGTAGGGATTCTGGCCATATTGCTTTTATATAAAAATGGTCATTAAAATGGACATGAGATATTTTGAATATAATAGCCAAAAACATCACCTTTGTCAAATTAGAGAATGGAAGACTTCCTGCCTAATTGTAAGAAACTTAATTTATGCTCTGTACTGACATTGTGAAAAAAATTGCATAATATTCTACACAATAAATTGAAAAGAAGAGAAATTATTGTGGGAGAAAATAACTGGGATTATAAATTAATGTTGGCATTGAAATCTGGACATTAAAAACTTGTCACAGTGGACAATGGTCAAATGTGTCATTTAAATAAATTAAAATTCCATTACAATGTTATCATACCCATCAAAACATAATTGCATCAAAGTTTGCTTTTATTACAGGGATAATTTCTCAAATCAATTTATTTTTAAGATTTTCATGATATCTCTCTGTCTCAACCTCACAAGACGATGTAATGGGTAACATATCTGCAGGTGCTGTGCCCCTTCAAATGCATCCTAAGTCAGTGATATAGGATCTTGTTCATTGGTTAGTTTGAATTTATCTAAAACTTTGTATTCAAATGATAATCCTTGATACATCCCATTTATAGTGCATTTGCTTTAGATAAGGGGAATTAACTCTTTAAATTGTTTTTGCTTTTTTTAAATATCTTTCAAAAATACTTTTAAAATTTGTCACATAGGATTAATTTAAGACGCATATTTTTGTATCTATGAAAACTTCAAGTACATTTTAGATATATTTTTGTAAAAGTTCAAACATTTCTGAAAGCTTGACATTTCAACAAAGACTATAATAATTTATATGGCAAGCGATTAAGTGGTGCACCTAGATGAAGGAGACAAATACCCACACCAGGAACCCTTTGTGGCCAACAATAGTGAGATTAATTTTGCAAAGCTTGAGATATGTATTATAGAAACATGAATGATATATATTGGTATATTTTAAGTATTGGCAATTTATTAGGAAAATGTAACTAGGAACGAAAGGGACGACCAGGTGAAAATATTGAATAGGTTTATCACAAATCGTCATAAATAAGTCAAGCAGAAGGATCGATGGCATTTTGAATATTTCTCCCTAAATGCTTTTGTCAACAGTTTCAATTAAATTATATATGTATGATATTGATGCAAGTTTATGAGTGGAAATATGCATGAACATGTTTCTTTCACCTCATATTTTAATGTCGTGAAGGAATAATGTGGTATATCAAACTGAAGGCAGTTAAATTGCTAATCGTTTCTTCAGTGCATGTTCATATATTATTCAACAGATTGAATTAAATATCACACGATTTAAACTTTAATATTCTAAATTACATAATGCAACAAAATTTAATCAAAATTTTATTAAACTTTGCAAATTGATGCATGCAACAAATATCATAGAGGGATTAAAGATATTAGATATTTTCCATATACTATTAGATTCAAATTTAATATGAGTTATGAATTATTGAATCAGAAAGTAATTAAAAACAGTAACATGAAACTCAAATTTTATGGGAAACTTGTGAAATGACATGTAGTTTACCAAGAAATTCTTTTCTATATTAAAACAAACATTAAAATGTTTGTAATTACGTTTTATTGATGTTTCTATATAACATTCAAAAATAAAGGTATGTCCTATGGGTATAAGCTTTGTCAAGTAATTGCCAAAAGTTTACATTTCTTATTAATCATGATGTAACACACCAATTTTTATTTCAAATTATGTAAGCAGAAAGCTTTATTCTTGAATATCAGACCAGAAAAAAATTATTATTGGAAGATTATCTGGACTTTTTGTTTACCCAAGATATCTGATAATGACAAAAATGTTTCAATTGTCAGAAATTACTTGATCAGTGACAAGGTGACAATTTCATTCAGAAATAGGAGAAAAAAGAACACAGGAATTTTGTCAATTTTTTGCCAGGTAAATTAATTCAGGTGTTTATTTGACAGGTAATTTATGTGTTTTTTGACAGGTAACATTTATTCTATACATTTTACAAAATTCTGTGACTTTTATTTGAAGGGGAGATAACTCTGGAAACTAATTGAAAAGTAATCAATTAGAAAGATGGGATTTCTACACGTTCACTTAGTTAAAAAGAAAGGATTTCTTATACTGTTTGAATTTGCTTTTTTGATTTCAAGTTGTTATACTCAAAATACAGATGTGCACAAGCTTGTAGTTTTCATAAAAGAATTTTTGTTTCTGAATTGAATTTAGGCATTCTCCTACTAGTGTTCATAAGGGAAATAACTCTATTTGAAAGCAATAAAAACAACAGCCAGTGGAAAAGTTTATGTAAAATTGATTTTTTGGAAACTTTTATGTGACAATAACTTTGTATTGTTTGTGCATCAATAAATGTGCATGAAATTTGAATTTTCAGCAAAATGACTCATTAAACAGCGATTATGAATGTTTCTTTGATATCAAATTATGAATATAAATTGATCGATAACAGGCAAAATGAAATGATAAGATTGATATGAAATTGCAACTTAAGGTGTATAACAATAAAATATTCAATATGGTACAGTTGTTCAGACTTTTATTTGTAAATTTAGCTTACATAAACAGGCTTTATGGAGAAATTAAAATTTCATATTGTAACTTATAAACATCAAAGAGTATGAGTTAATATAATGGCCTTAGAACTTCTGCTTGATTTTCACTAATCTAAACAAAATAAAACATAAGTGTTAATATTTCACAATATCCACAGATATTTTACATATGTGCCATGTTTCACAGGAAGGACAATAACACTTTTTCTTTTTCTTTGATTTATGAGGAAGTAGACAATTAAAAAGCTAGGGGGACTGTTTGATTTCAGATTTCAAGGTTCTGGTTTCTTTGATTTATGAATTCATTCTGACTTTTAAAATTTTTAATAGTTGAAGATTCACTTGACAAATTTTAAATTTTATGAACAGTTCTTTTTATGACATATTCAATCTATGAATTACTCTTATACATTTTATAAATGCTTCAGACATTAATTATTCTAATTGTTTGATTCCCAGGATCTTTGAAGAGGTTCTGTAAATGAAACATTGGTAACAGGTTGCATTTGATGATCATGCATAAAATTGTACGGCATCTTCCCACTTCGTAATAGGCATATATTTCATTGTTACAAGGCTATCAAAGTCATTACTAAATTCCTTGCTTCCATATTAATTTCCTGAAATTATGTTTCAAAGACTGCCATAAAACAACTTAGATTCTTGGAGTAATTGTTTCAGTTATCTCAATATGATGATATTTAAACAAAAAATCTACCTCACAAGTAGCTTGTCATATCTTGCACATTATTAAATGCAGTACTTGTCATGATTAATTTAAAAGGAAGTTAGTTATACTATAAACACATTTTTCTCATGGTCCGAACATTGGTCCATGTACTGGTTGACTTCAAAATGTCTTTTGGCTTGTAAGGAATTTTATTTGCACAGAATGCACTGATGGATAAATGTACTGCCTTTATTGAATTTTTTGTTTTTTGTTTCTTTCATCTGTAGTATATATTAGTTTAAGATATATTGTTTGTTTTACATTTAATTTTCTAAGGCCATTTTCTTCCAAATATTGTAGTATAGGTCTTGTCTGCACCTTTAAATAAATCTTTAGTGCAGACTTCCCCATTGTTGACTACTTTTAGACCTTGGTTTAGTTTATTGTATTGCAATTGTCATTTTTATTAACCTGTTTGTGTTATAAATTTCACAGTTCTAACATATATAACCATACATTTGTAGTAAAATGGATTTTAGTCACACCTAAACTGATACTAGAAACCTCAGAACCCAGTGTGTGGTCTAAAATTCATGTCATAATGTACAAAACAATCAAATATAAGTTTTTTAATTATTAACTTTAAATGTAAATGTGATTAACTCATAGATGATTATCTGATCTTGATAAATTTATGATTATGAGTCAAATCAGTCCCTGAGAGATTGTTAAAATAATGAATAATTCACTGATGAATTTAACTTTGTGACCCCCAATTTGTGTAAAATATCAATTATCTAGCATTATTTGCTTTTGTGGATGTTGGAATTTTAAAAGGATTGTGCTGTTGGAATGTTTTTATATTGAACTATTGATTGATAACATCAGCCTTTTTTCATTTAGATTTTCATTATTTCTTCTGATATTTTGACCAGATTGTTTTTTCAAAATTATTGACAAATCTGTCTGAGTATGCATCAAGCATCATTGTTAGAAATGGCCACAATTTGAAAAAGAAATTGTTTATGGCTACTCCTAAATAGTTTCTTTAAAATCTTAGTGCAATAACATTTCATAATGTTTTTTTGATTTAGAGTTTTTCATCTGCTTTTATTGTGAGGAATTTGATTAAAGGGAAATAACTTTCTGGAAGATGGGAGTATATATATTAATCAAAGAGTTGTTTCCCTTTTAAGCCCAATGTATCATTTTATCAAGTAATTTGTCAAAAGGGGGCACCACTCACAGCTAGAGAACATAAATTCTCAGCAGGAAATGATAGTTTAACTCTGGAAATAATCATGTTTAGTAATGATTATCTGTGATTCCAGCAGACTAAACTTATCATTATAATGGTTGAAAATTTGTCATAAATTGATGTTATAGGTGTGTGGTTAGTCTGGCTTATGAAGAGAATTCACACATGGTTTACATCATATCTTAATGTTTTTGACAATTATTTTCTCAATTTTCATCTTGAAGGCAATTATATATTCTTGATTCATCTAGTATATGTAATATCTGAAGTATTTCCTTACTGATGTATTCCACTACAACCACTTTTACCTTTCTTTCTGTACTGTTTTGACACAAATCATATATTATGTTGCATTTTAATCTCGCATCATATTTATATGAATTTTTAAACTATTTTAACATTTGAATCATGCATTTAGGTATTTATCAGTACATAGGGTAACTTAGGAAATAGTTAAAATTTTAGTAAATGAATTTATGAACTGATTAAAATGTTTACTAATGTTTTATCTTAAAATAAGGGGTATAACTGTTTATCTACATGTATATTACATTTCCAACATAGTAGAAATTGTCAGTGATAGTACAGTAGTACAGAGCTATCAGAGTTTTGTGGCATTTGTCAACATAAGGTGAATGGTTTTACAAGTGATCAAAGAATCTCACAGATAAACCATATTGATACCAATGATTATTTAGAGTCTATTTATCAGCTATCAATACCAATGGAATAACTGACCCTCAACTGAAGGGTCGTACAAGCTCTTTGGTGTTATAGAAATCTAGACTGTTCAGCCATCATAGTTTATTGACAAGAGCTTTAACATTGTTGACCCCAAAGGGTAACCTGGTGTTTACCCCCACTTTACAAACATGTAGTAGGATCAAATTATTATATTTGTCAAACCAATTAAGATATGGAAGTGTGAATCAAGTTGACAAGTCAATTTGATGATTTTCCCCTGTGTGATGCATTGTGCTTATTGTAAGTGTAATCTTTAATTTTATATTCAGTATATTTTTAAAAGTTTTGGTTTTGTTTTTTTTTAACGTTCTTGGAAAAAAGAAGGCACAATTGCAGTTAATAAAAAAAGATGTATAAATAACTCCTAAATAACTTCTCATATCTTCCTTATGATTACATGTAACTTTAACAATTCTTGTTTTATTTGCACATTCATTATATTACATGAAAAAAGGTTTGACAACTTTTTGTCGCCAAATGTTTATTATATTATTGATGAAATGCAAAAACATGCCTCATGATATGAAAAATTAACATATAATCAATTCAAAAATCGGAAAACTGAAATAAAATCTGTTCTTGAGACAAAACTGCTATAAATTCTGATGTAGATTTTACATTATATTCCATTATCTAAGATATTGAATTTTGCCAACAAAATGCTATTTTCTATTGACCTGTCAAAAACATTTTCAATTTTATAATCTTAAGTTATATCTTTATCTGTAAAGATGCTATCAATAGTGCAGTAAGGGATATTTAATAGTACAGAAATAAAAAAGACCACATTGACTATAGTTATGACATGTAGGGTGGTAGTTCAACATATATTGTAAATAGTAGAACTTCCACATACCTGAGGTCAAATGAAACAAAACAGTTATTGAAATAACAACAAAAATCATGTAAACTTATATTTGACCCTGAGATTTAGTTGTGATATAGATGTTACTATTTCTTATGACACAATATGTAAAGCTTTAATTACTGGCAGTGCATGAGACATTGCATTTCTTTTCTTTAAGTTTGACATGACACCTGTAGTGGTCATGCAATATTTATATAGACCTAAAGGTAAAAAAAATATGGCAAGGGTTTTAATTATAATAATGTGAGGGCTTTGACATATGGATTAATGTTTCTAATTAAAAAAATGATGTTAGTTTATCCAAAATCCCAATAAAAGGATAAAACGGACTAAAAATAAAGGGAGGTTGCATTTGAGAATCTATTAAAAGCCATCTATTTGATGCATTTTGTTTTATTTCTTCTTACCAAAAGATTGAAGATATATAACTTCATTTGAAGTTCTCAAACTAAGATGGTGTTTTATGTTGCCTATATTAAGAAGCAATTAATTATCTGATGCAGTACAAAAGAAGATCTATTTTACTAACCTTGATTCATAATTCAAGTGAAAATATATGAAACGAAGATACAAATTTGTAATTTAATATTTTTGACACTTTCAAAGCCACGTTTTGTGTTTCAATTTACCAAAAATTTGTTTCATTGTAAATTCTTGAAAAAAATAATATTTATTTTTAAAAATGATCTGATGATCTCAAATTTTATTTTATTAGTTCTTCCTGCACCTGTAGAACAGAATATGATCTGCCCTAATGTTAAGTATACCCAATCATAAAACATAAGTAAGAAATATTTTGACACTGAATATACAATGATATCATCATTAAAACATCTCATTTTATAAATCATTTGAATATACAGTTTATAAAAGGATTTTAGGTAATAATTCATGGAAGGATTTGGGGGTATTTCAATTTTCATAATGCGGAACTCTTTGCAACTGCAGTTGTTTTGGAGGCAAAACTGAGGAGTTGTTCGGGATCATCTTTCATGTTTAAATTAAGTTCCTTCCAAAATGATGATAGTTCAAATCATAGGGGACAAAAAAGGAGTACTTGATCGTAATATTATGCAGGAGAAAATTGAGATGCTATGCCAGGTGGTAGAAACAAATTTCAGCAATTTTTTTTCATGACACTTTTGCCCTATACTTAAATCTCTTCATATGCGGTAATTTATCCAAATTTTGATCGGAGGGAAAATGCATCTAATCTCCTAACTCTGACAATGTCAAGTTTCCATATTAAAATTTCAAATTTGCAATTAAAGGTAAATTTATTAGTTTTACATCTGGTGATGTTGATCCCACCCAGGACCAGATAACTGTAACAAATCAGATCCTTTTAAAATAACATGAAAATGATATGAAAATAACCCATAATAAATAAAGAGAAAATAGATTAATCATGTATTTTGATACTGTATATAAAATTTTCTATATGGCTGGTCATTTTCATTTTATAATCTGTGAGTCACTTTTTATACCTGGTCACAAACACCTGTCTAATATGTACTTAGTTTTGAGGTGTATAATATTATGCATCAACAAGTATTATTTAGCATTTGAGGTGGTCCTAAGGTGTCTGACTTCACAAATTTATTGCATATTTATTCTTTTACACCCTTTTGTTATCCCTATGTACAAAGGGATTTGTTAGTCCATTGAAATGTCTTTTGATGTTTTACTCTGTTCTAATGAATTGCTATGCAAATTAAATTATGTATTTAATTTTCATTGAATGTAAGGGGATGTAACTCTTTCAGTTTTGATAAATATCGAAATTTAGAATGATATTTGGTTACATATACAGAAAAAGGGTGCAAATTACATCATGAACATCCCGCTTAAAAGGTCCCCCCTTTCCCAATCCATGTTATTTTTCAAGAAGGGTGGAAACTCTTAATCAAAATGTTAAACTCCACAAACAAGAGGTTTTCTGTTATATACCAAAGACTGGCCATATGGCATGTGGAAATCAATTTATCATTCTCTCTCATAACTTGACAAACTGTTCTTCATTTTTTCAACATCTAATAACAGCTTTCAGACTTGACAATGATAATCCTTTTGATTTTTTTTACATCACTGCCACATTAAGTGTGTTATAATTATGTGGAAGCCTGCATGACAAGAGTGTATTAATATCGACTTTTTGAACTTATAATTATAATCACACACATTCTGTAATCAAAATTCAAATAATGAGTTCTGAGATTTCAAAAATCATATTCATTTGAATGTTTTATCACTCCCAGAAGATGAAATTTTCACAGATCATATCAAAAAGAGTCATCAGAAGTTGGCAAATGTTGATGGTGTCTATTAGTTTTATATGGAATGAATTAAAACTTGCACATTTTCATCAATAAATGATAGAATCGTCAAGGCATATGGTCAAAAAGATTACAAATATTCAATATTTAAATTGTTAGCTCTCTAGTGTGTTGTTTGTAGTATTTTATGATATCTATGATCATAATTGAATCAAAACAATTTCAGAAGTATGTTTACAGGGTAGATGAACACGGAGATTAATATCATACAAGGGTATTAATTTGAAAAATAAAAATATTATGCTGAATAAATAAAAGATATTGAAGTGAAAATAAATATAGAAATTGATAAAATGTTATTAAAATCTGCTTTAAATTTAGTCAAGTTTTATCTGAATACCAATCTTGAGTTTTATTCAATTGAAATTACATGCATTAAAAACTGCTACAAAGCATATAGGTACATGGAATGAATATATTAGGATCATCTATTTTGATGCTGAATTTAAACTCAGCAAGAAAATTATGGCCAATTATTAGCATGAACAAGATTAACAAGGCATATCATAGACAAGATACCTGTACCAATCATCCCATGACTAAAGTGTTACCATCTGCTTGTTTTTATACCAAACATTGTCTACCAGACATCAACCTTATTATGTGGTTTCACAGTTGATTTAAAATTTGTAAATTGGTCAGTATAATTTCACTGTCAAAATTTTGATTTGTCATCTTTGGAGGTCTGTGAGGCCTTTACAAGTAACACATAAAGTACATTTAACTGATTGAAGTAAGCTGGAATCTTCTTATACAATATATGTACCCAATTCAGGTGTCCAAACTGAATTGCTCCTGATGTTCACAGCCAATAGTGTCTTATTTGTTGGATATAACATTGTTGATGTATGATCATATCTTATTGAGGACATTACACTGCCCTAAAATTGCCACAGTTTCCTGAAGTCAGGAAGTGACTGTACTTTTGTCTTGGTCTTTTTTTAGAAAAGTTTTATCAAAGATTGAATAGCAGCAGTACACCAGGTCAGCTTATTGGTCATTTACATGTATGCTGTGTTGATTTATTGACCAGCATAAGCATAGGGTTATTCCAAGATTGAGGAAATTTGTGTAGCACTGTATTAATTTATTACTTATGACAGTGGTTGAAGTCTTACTTTTCAGAAAGAAAATAATCTAGAAGCCATACTCTTTTACTGCAAATAGTACAGGCATTTTTGGATATGATTAATGGTTAAACAATAGTTACTGTAGATTTGACAATATTTTATTGTTTTTTTTCAGGTTCTGAACTTCCAGCCCTATCCCCTTCATCTCCAGTCCGTGTTGATGCCCATGTTTGTGGAAAGTGTCGTGAAGAATTCCTTGAACTTCCTGACTTCATAGAACATAAACAACAGTGTTTAAACAGAAAGCCTTGTGTATTTTTTGACGCTAGTGAAAGTGAAGACTTTTCTGATAGTGGACTTGACTCAAACTGTAGAGAATCAAACTTGGACAATAGTCAAACCTTCCTTGCTGACGCAGGGTCTGACGGAGAAGGAGACATGGAACATTTTGAAGAAGAAGATGAAAACAATGAAATTGGTGATGATTTTGTAAATGACAATGTAGACGATGAAAATAATGTGATGATGAATGATGATCATGATGCATCTGATCATAGTGACAATGATGAGGATGATGATGAGCATAAGGATCATAATCAAAATGTTGATTATTCTAAAAAAGTCAGACACGAGGCTGATATGAATGCAACATTGTCTCAGTTAATGTTTCCATTCGGACCAGGTTTCCCCAACATGGATTCCAATGTGACATTAGAACCATTACTGGCAACCAAAGCTGCAGTGGCCCAGTTTGCAGAAAATAACAATTTGCCACCGAATGATATTGCAGTTCTTCATAGTACGTTGTACAGTCTTCAGCAACAACAGATTTTACAATTACAACTGATTCAGCAGTTACAGACACAGTTGATGATGGGAATACCACCTAATCTACCCATGGGACATTTCCCATTCCCTATGTCAATGGGGTTACCAATGCTGCCATCAAGAGATGACATGAATGATGATGATGATGATGACAGTGATGATCTGGAAAGTGAAAAAGGTATACAGATTTACCGAAAAATTAATTTGTTAATAAAGAGATTTTATACCTAACTAGTTGCAGCATATGGTTGAGTTTGGACGAAAGATAATATAGTGACTTTTGTCAACTTCTATATGTAAGCCTAGAAAGTTTAAAGGTTTGAAATTTGTTAAAGGTTTTGTAATGTCAGTTAACTAATAGATGTTGCAGTCACTAGAAAGGTATCTGAGAAAAAAGTGTGGAAGACAATTTTGACCCTTTGCTTTACACTGTTATTACTGGAAATTTAAAAACTACTAAATTTTACTTCCAGAGCAATGAACATTGGTTAAAAATAACAAGTTGTTCCTAAATTCCTTGAAATTTAAAAATATGATTTTTTTCCACAGAAGTTCTCTGATTTTTGACTCACTCATTCACATCATTTTTATTTTTCAATATTTATACAAATTTAATCAAAGGTGAAGAAGAGAAACAATTAGAAAAAACAGGTGAATCTAGGAGTTCTTGTACTACACCATCACAACCACCTCCTGCTGTATCTATGGCAACATCAACAGAAACAAGTCTGCCATCATCATTGCCATTACCTGGAAGTAATTCAACATCATCCAATGGTCCACCATCAGAATTTGCCAAACTTACAAAATGTATGTACCACTATATGATATTTGACACTTCTGTTTAATGGCAAGATTGCCATGTCTTGCATGGATTTATTTTTTTTTTTGCATGATTTTTGGTCCAAAATTTAAAGAAGTCTTATCCAAAAATTTATGGAAGACTTACACAAAGGCCGGTGAAAGGAGAAGTGTTTATCTTTGTACTAAAGCTCACACAGAACCCTATGAGGCAGTACTGTCTCTATAACATGTAAGACATTTTCAAGTTGGTAATAAATTAGATTTTAACCACTTTTGAAAAAATAACAAATGTGTGATTTAGTTGCTTTTGTAAGGCTGTGGGTGGTCATCAACATTAATTGTGAAAAGTTTGGTTAATCCAATTGTTAAATAATCCCACAATTCATGTGAAAATGATACCAAAATAGAGGTATAATTTTGTAATACATATAAAGATGATATTTATGCAGATTAAGGTGTACTCTACCAGGCATCTATTGTACACCTGGTTTCACCTATAATTTGTCTGTCATAAAATATGATTTATGCATGAGGTGACAAGTAAATGGCAGTATTTTGTGTAACTATATGATTAAATATAATTGACGAGTAATAAATTTATATCCTTTCTTTTTCTTACTTCATGGCAAGAAAGGACGGGATTCATTGTTAAGTATCATAACCAAGAATTTTATTTTTTTTATTTAAAATTCTTTTCTGGTTAAATCATGTTCTTATATGTCCCAGTAGAGAACACAAATTTGTTTACTGGAAATACTTTTTGATTATTACCAAAAATATTCTAAAATATGAATCAGTTCTTTTAAAAAGGGGTAGAAGATACAAATGGTAAAACAATCAAAACTTCAAAAAGATTTTTTGTAGATTTCTAAAAGTCCTAAAGCCTCAGCTATATTCTGCTGTAGGTTTTACAACTGATTAGTAACAGATTTGATCATATCACAGTTGTTTTAGAGTATTGAAACACTTGCTAATCAAAGAAGTGTTTATATGAATTTTTAAAAAACAATAAATTCATGTCTTGTAATCAAACAGATCAATTCAAAATTTAATGCTTTAGAAAAAAATGCTAGTTACAGTTGCTGTAGTATGATTTAACCAACATTTCTTGCTGTATGGTATTAAACAGGTTTTCTTTATGGTAACTAATCACTTGTCTGTTCCACTGAAATTTAATGACTTAAACAAGTTTGATCTGATTTTTTCCAAATGAGTTTAAAAAGAGATATTGGATGAATATCAATGTGACGGCAACCCTACTTCACAAGTTAAGGACTGTGTAAACACTAAAGACACATAGACAATGATATTTATTAAGACGCATAGACAATGATATTTATTAAGACACATAGACAATGATACTTATCAAGACACATAGACAATGATATTTATTCTGGTAGTCTTCTTAGTGATTCAGTTAATGTAAATCAAATCAAATCAAATAAAAAGTTAATTTTGTTAAATTCTTTTTCTAAATTGTGTAGGGTATTCTAAATGTTAAATTCATTATAGGCAAGTATTTTAGTTTATTGCTAAAAGAAAATTTTTATGTGGTCTATTTTTGGTTTAATTTACAATTTATGAAATATTGATTTATGCGTATCGATATTTATCTGTATTATCGGTAATTATATATTGATAACAGAAGAACACAACTCTTCTGGGAGTTTTATTACCACCAGACAACTTTTAAAAGCCAAGTTTGTGATAGAATTTAGGTAAATACCTCAAATCTGATAAAATATTTGTTTTTTTAATGGAAATGTAAAGTAAAAAGGGATTATGCTTAATTTGAGGTATTCACCCCCTTGAAATAAATGAAGAAATAGGCACAAGTGCATTAGTGACTTGGGAAGACTGCTTCCTGTGAATTTATAATAACTCCTGGTATACTAATTTTCGTGGATTACTTGTTTTTTAGTGAACCACAAATTTAAGTTTTCCGCAAAATACGAATTTCCTCTCAATTCTTGTAGAAAAGTACGAAAAATGTTTATTTAAACATATATGCAACAAAAATTGAATATTTTTTTAGATTGAATTATTGTTTTTTTGCTTTTAGAAAGATCAGATTTCAATTTCTGTGACTAATGGTTTTTTCCAAATTAAAAACAAGGGCTCTTTCCTGGTAATAAAAGAAGAGACATATGCATCCAGTAATATATTTTTAATGGTTATATAATACAAAATCATAAAATCAAAATGATCTATTTCGCAAGAGCAGAAATAATTGACAATAAATTTTAACCGTATTCATATAAAGTCATATTTAGTTTGTTTTTTCAGTTTGTTACCATGGATTTTGTAATTCAAGTTTGATATGATCAAGAAAATATGCAATTATAAGTCTTTTTATTATACATGTTATATTTTATAGCTGTAGAAGATATCCATAATTTTATAAAATGAGAAACTAACAACTGCAAAAAAACGATAATGAAATTAATAAGAAAATTTTGTGAGTTGATTCTTGACATTTTTCTTCAGTTTGATTAGTTTGCATACATCGTTCTTTGCATTTGAAAATTAGAAGGCATATCAAAAAATCATCAGATAAAATCTTAAGTCAGTCAGTCACAAATTCTCAGTCTTTATTGTTTGTTTGTTAAACAAGACAATAATGTAATACATAATAACACAAGGACCATTTGCCATAAAAGTGGAAAACATCACTCAAAGTATATTACCTTTCATTTTTCATGATGCAAGTTCTCTCATATTTTTGTGATTTATTTGATAATTACCAAATGATACATTTTCTTTTTATTAATCCGATATGGACATTAATTTTCCACGATGACTTGATCAAAGGTTTTTATTTTTTTGCATTGTGTGTTACCCTTTTGTTAGGTTTGATATGTACTTGTTTTATGTTGCAGTATTTATATATAAACATATTATGTATCATAAGATATAAGATGTAACACTCTATGATAAAAGTGAAAGTTTCAGAAAAAAATGACAAATTACAGTATTTTTTTCTTGGGATATTGATTAAAGAGTACTTCATACTCATCAAAGTGTATTGACACAGTGTTGTAATCAATTAATGAGGATAAAATATGATAGATTATAAGTATGGACAAGGGATTGTTCTCTAGATCCAAAGAAATTTCAATGCACCATTAGTTTGGGATCCATCAGATTAAAAAATATTGACACAAAATTCCCATATTTGCCTTTAATCAAAAGATCTGTTCAGAATGAATTGTTTTAATGTCTTTTTTTTTTAAAAAATTGGATGAATGACTGCATGATGAATTGATATAACAAAATTGTCAATTCAAATATTGAAAATTTGGTAGGATAAAGGCCAAATTATACTGTCTGCTGACGTCTAGTAAACAAATTGTGTCTAAAAGTACCATTTTTGATGAAAGTATATTGCAATGATAGGACTGTCCAGGACTAATAATTATAGAATGTCTTTTATCTAGGCTAAAGGCTTTATGCTACAGACAGGCAATATGAATATTTTTTATTTCCTCTTGGCATTATTATGGTATATTGCATGACCTTAAGTTATTTTCAACAACTTTTTGGCAAGCGAAGTGTTTTCCTAATTCATATGTCAGCAATTGGTGCTATCCCACAATGCATCATTTTAACATCCAATAAAAGTAATCATTTCTATGAACTGCCAGTATTCAAAGCTTAAATTATGCTTTAAATTAAGTTATCTCCCCTTTATGCCACATGTACTAAATTCAACTGAGGAATATCAGTTTGATTTAATAATCAAGAAATTGAAAGATTCATAATGATATTGGTAGATACTAAAACCCAGACAATTTGATTAAGGCTGGAAGTCCTTATAAATGATGGAATTAGCACTAAAAAATAGACCTAAATTTAATTGGATATTTATATTTCTTCCAAAACAAACAATAGAATAAAATTTCAGAAAATGAACTGTGTTGTTAAGAGGTGGAACTAACAAGAAAATCCAATTTTATAAAATTTTAAGCAATACGTTTTTACACAATAATTTATCAAAACACTACCGTAATCAGAAAAAGGTTTGACTGTGAAGCTATGAACATTCCAATATTCTGTAGATTAACTCTACAATTGATGCAGGTTAGAATTTTTACCACTATTATGTGAACAATCAACCCTACTCAGACATGCTAGAATCAATATGATGATATCAAATATATATTTCAATCAAATCAGTAGGGTCAAAGGAGGCAGAATGAAGATCCCATTAAATGTGTTAGGAGTTAACCAAAGAATCACACTAACATGATTATATCATAGACTAGGCATCAGAAAAACAGAAAAATTGGCGATGATAAGCATTGACATCAGAGTGCATAATAACATAACAATTTTATTTGTAAGGCGCTAGGGTCATGACAATCAATTTTGTATCAAACAGGATTCTGTGAAAGTCACGAGGAAAATTGATTTATTAAATTTGAAATGATCTATTACCAGTGGCGATACATTTCAACAACATTCATATTTTCATCAATAAAGCAGTAATCTGACGTTTGAAAGACACGACTAAATATGATTTTCTTTTCCCAACAGACCAAGTAATATTGGCAAAGTTACTGCACTTCTTGCCGACGTTGACAGGTCAGAGATGATTTATGGAAAATACATCCGATTTATGAAATTACTGTCACCGATTCGTATACCAATAATCCATGTTTTAGCTTTACAGTGCTTTGCTAACAGAATTAATGGTCTTGTTAGTGAGGTATCGAAGCACATCTTATATATTGGTCCATTGTCCCCTACGCAATACCATACAATAAAAGAATTGTTACTTTTATGGAACTTGACAATGAGATATAAAACTAAAGTGCTGAAAGGAAATAATGGAAAATTATTTCTTATTTTTTTTTACATCCTTGTAATAAAAAAAATAAGATCATCTTCTTAAACTTTCTGAGAATGAAAAGTCATTTAAAGTGAAATACTTTGAATAAATACATCTTAATTTTATTATAAAACTTTTAAAAGTATAAGTGACTGCTTTAAGCCACATAGGAATGAGCTAAACAGATCCCTATGTTCAAGTTTAAGGGAGAAATTGCATGTATTTTGTTACCATTTAATGAAAGTAAGTTGGGTTATTACAATGGAACATTAAATATCTTGTGGTTTAAAAGTACACGTGGTATTCAAGCAGAAGGTTTTAAGTATTTTGTTGAAAAAAATGGTAAATTAGCATTTAACTTTTAAAAATATTAAAGCCAGATTTGATATTAAAATTTTAACAAAAAACTCTTTAAAGGATAAAATTAAGATGAGATACAGGATACTTTAATGTTATGTGGAAAATGACAGCTTTAGAAAGTTGTCCTATCAGAAAATCTGACAAGAGACGAATAAAGGGATCATACTGTCAGAATCATCTACTATTTAAACCATTCAAACTGCTAAGTGAAGGTCAGATTGAAGCGTGACGGAGCTCACCTCTCCAGTCAATTTGTCAGTAGGGTTTTATACAAAATCACAACCTTAAAATCTGTATTGGTTGGTAATGGCATAATGAATCAAATAACGATAGCCTGTGAGTTCACAATATTGTGATTTTCTGCTCGATGGGTCAGAGATTATGAAAAATTACCCTCGACAATTAAGAACAGTAACTCACTTGTTCAGAGATAAAGATTTGATATTGATAAACTGAAATTAGAATAAAATCCTTTGGTTTGATAAATACAAGGTTAGATATCATTTTTCGTGATGTTTTTTAAAATTATACATTATATTATTTAGTCTTGAGGGCAATTTTTATTTCAACAAATGGAAATTTTATTAGATTATTTCAATTTGTAAATTTATTTTCAATTATTTCTTTTCCTTTTTGGGTTGTTGGTTTGCTGTATCATTGGCAAATATCTCAAATGTCCTTTTCTTCTTTAACTTTGATGATATTTAAAATGGCATTGAATCATATATAAACTCATTCAAAACCTTAATATATAAAATTAAAAACAATTATGACATGTATAAGAGATGCATTTGGTCCTCTTGTGCTTAAAATCCCCCATGGAGATTTTGAGAAGTTGGTATGGATCATACCGTTGTCCTTAGCTCTACGTTCAAAGTACACTCACAGAGGTTTTATACTGTTAATTGTGAAGGGACTTTATGAAAATGTTCTATCAAAGTCCCTACAGAATTAGTTTTTACCACTAGATATTGAACACACAGATCAGATTTACCTCCATGTCAAAATTACAAAATGGCATGTCATAACGATAATTAATCCATCACTTAATTAATCTAGTTATGACAAGAAACTTAAACATGGGTGGTAAGTCACCCGTTTCTTTATAAAAAAAAAATATCATGACATGCTAGATCATAAGCTTGATATTTTTGATGTGTCACATTTTATGAATATATTTTTCTTATCAAATTTTATAGAATATTTGAATAAAAATACTTCATTTTTTCAAAGTACCTGACACGGCAAGGGCATTTCGGTCCTTGTTTTATGTTTGTTTAGAGGTTGGGTTATTGATTATTCGACTGATTAATTTTTTCTTTTAAATATTGCATAATCAGATATTTTTTAAAAGGATAATCTTTAAACTATCAATGCCACCTTTTTAAACATTTTTAGATTTAAATTTAAATCATTTAATCAGTAAAATTAATCATAAAGCATAACAAGACAAGTGAAATTGTTTGCACTAAACTGCAAGTACATTTAATTAAAGGAGAATTATAGTTATCTATCAAAGTGTTGTTAAGTAAAGTTCTAGTTTATCACCATTTTCTGTGATTGGAAACAAAATCCTTAGCAACGAATAGAGAGGTGGCGCTGAAAAAAAAATGTGGATTATCTTCCCTTATTTTTTGTTAATTATCTGGTTTTTGAAAAATAGAGTTACTTCCCTTTCCAAATTCTCTGAACTCAAAGAGTTTGATGATGTAATTAAGTTTGTTATGTAATTAGCAATTGTGATCCAATTCATTTACATTTAAAATCAACAAAATGATTAATTTTGAGCAGGTTTTGAGTAATGATCTGTTGTATATCAGGACTTTGTCTAAATTGTATAGATAAATGTCTTGTCTTATATATTTACTTTCAATTCTGATGTTTGATTTTCAAACCATATGCAAGAAATTAACTTTGATATGTGGCATTTTCTGTTTATAAAAGAAAATAGGTTTTTCTTAAAATGATGTATATACATAATCTGGTGAAAGCGTGCATTCTGGAATAATTTTGGCTGACGGTATATTATTTTTTGAAGTGGAAAAGTTTGATAATTTGCAGAGATGCATAACTAAATTAAACACTTTTGAGATTTTTTGGGATTACTCCAGAAGAATGAAATGTGTGCCGGATGTTAGGTTCTGAACCTGATTATTTGTAAAAGACAATTTGCCCCAACCCACACAGCTAGCCTCATCAAAATCTAATTATCACCCAGTAGATGAAATAATTGCTTATCAATCTGAAAAATAATTTTATAAATGTTTCATACTTAACACACCTTAATTCCCTTTCTTGTCAGTGTCACAGTCCAATTTATACTCTTCTGAAACATCACAGTTTTAATATTGCCTTTGATTTATAAAAATATCACTACACCATTATTTCAACAAGTTGCTGTTGAATAAATTTCAATGAAGAATTTTCATTATAATACCAAAAAAAAACAACAAAAGAACCCTTCTAGTGCCTCTGATGTGATTTTCTTTCTTTTAGACTTCAAAAAACAATAATATTTGCAGGTGCATGAAAATTTTTATATTATACAAATATATTAAAAATATAACATGTGCAGAGAATTATTGATGTTAAAAGAGGTGCATTAACTGTCAATCATTTTAAGGCCACCCACTGTATAACAGTATCCTTGTTAGCAGTATAAAATTATTTCTGACAATTTCTGCAATATTGAAATAACAATTGTTTTAACACCTGATTATGAATTTTGAAGTAAAAATGTGTGAGAGAAACTGAAATAAGAAAGAATTAGAGATATTATATTTATGGTACTATGGCCCAATCTTACAAACCCAATGATTTCATTACGTGCACGATAAGCCAAGGTGAGACAGATACCAGAGACAAACAGTACTGCATAGTGATAGCACTTGGTGGAGCCTCAGTCTTCTGACTAACAGAGTCAAAGTATTTAAATGCAAAGATACTTAAATTAGTCCAAGTGGTCTTTTTGATATATATAAAAAAGAAAATCATATTCAATAAAATACAGATTAATTCAAATAAACTTTCCCATTCATTTCATTCCATAAAAGGACAGTTAAATATAGTTAATCTTAAGATATGAAAATTCAAGTCAATAAATCATATATCATATTATATAACATCAAGGATGTTTAAATTACATGCTAAAACTTTTTGTATCTTAGCAAAAAATCCTTACTGTTGGTATACTGCATACAATCATTAATCTTTTAAAAAGGTTTAGTGGTCAGGGGTCATTTCATTAAAAATCATATATGGCAGATATTAACATTTAAGTACATATCACCTCATAAATCATAAGACAATTTTCTCATAAACTGACAAAAAAAATTTGATATTCTTTAAGATGACAAATTGTCATAAAGGATTGTATGGAAAATGTTGATAATATTGTAAAATTTATTACCAAAAGTCCTAGCTTAAGACTTAACAAAACAATTCAAACGTTATAAATTAATATTTATTGATAATAATTTATTAGAATCTGAAGTTAAGATACTTGAATATTAAATATTTTAGCCAACAGTTTAAAAAATGTCTTCTATTTGTTGTGCATTTAATTTTTTCTTCGTTGAAATTTTGAAGGCATCTTCATGTATTTTATTTTTGCTGATTTTATTTCATTAAGTTGAAAAGCAAAAAAACCATGTTGAAATAAATGATTAATTTTGTTATAAGATATGAAAATTAAAAGATCAAAAGGACAGAAATAATAACAGATATTTTGTAATGTTACATCAATGCCTAGATACTAGTCTTAAGATTAATTTAAACAAGATTAAAGTACATAAAAATGTGTTTATTCATTTTATGACAAATATAATATTTTTCCAGGGTAAGATGTCATAAAATACTTTCAACAAAGAATTTTTGATTTAAGATTTAATTAAACACCACTGAATTAAGAGATCAAAGGTCATCTCACATTTCAATAAATTCATGGTTAATTAAAATAACATAGAAAAGGGGACTATTATAAGTCCTTGACTTGCATGTTCCTTTAACATTTGTCAAATATGTGATAAATTATCTGGTCATCTCAGTCCCCAGTTCTTCTTACTATCTTATAAATGATCTCTGTTACAGATGTGCCCTTGTGATCCCAATGGACCCTGGCACCTTCATCTACAGCCTAACATTTCAGAAAAAGTTAAAATAGATATGTTTTAAATTAAAACAAATTTCTTTTATCATTGTCACCTAATATCAATATTTTGATTGAATTATAAAGGCATTCATTCAAAATGCCATAAATTTGGATTGAATTTCAAATGTGGTGGGATCTAGGTAAAACCTAGGTCATGGATCTAAACAGTTTGCACCCAAAATACCTACATCCATCAATAATATTAATAATACAGTGTCAATATTTATCATACAAATAATAATTAAATGGTAAAATGATATAAATATATCTCAATTTAAAAACTCCCATTGAGGAAACTCAGTTCAAACAGAATTTGAAATCTTTGTTAAAATCATGCCCATGTACTTGGAAGAGATTTATTAAATTTGATATAGAATTTCTTGTTCTGACATTTAGCTAGTTTATCATAGATGGATGGCAGATATTTAGCTTACTGCTGTGGCAATTTGTCATATTTCACAACCTTACAATAAACCACAGTAAATCAGGAGGCTCAAGATGCAACCCTAAATGAAAGCTGTAAATAGGTTTGTTATCACATATTCTTAAAGTAAGGTTATTTCCCCTTGTGAAATAGAGCTGAATATGGTTGATTTAAATAGAAGGAAAGGAATTGTCATGAAAGGCTGTCAAATTTGTATCCTCATTTCTTACAAAGATGTACAACTTTGTTTCTGGTCTTCAAAAGTCGAGGTAAATCTTGTCATGGTCATTTCAAAAGGTTGCAGTATTGACCTGTCTTACAGTCCAACTCAGTGAAACAAATGGTTTTGTGTAAAATTTCCAAATGGTATTTCATTGTAAGTTTTACCTTATCAAGACTATGCTTCGATAAAGTGTATGCTTGCACTTTCTAAATCATTTGTGTTATGCATAAAATCTTCAACTTTTTCAGAGATTTTCAGTACTTTTGTGCCCCATAAAATATCTGAGGAAAAATGACATAGTTAGAACATCATGTCTTCAATTTGTAGCTCATCTGTTCCCCAGAGTCAGCTAGACAGATTCTGTGAAGAAGATTAAATGTGAATTAAATATAATAATTCACCAGAGTAGAAATGACAAGACTGCTGATTCTAATAAAATTCAGGCTGGAAATTTGAAAAATATGATCTTTTTTATCAGACATTTTTGACAGAATTATATTCCTCCCTCCTGCTAAACAGCTGCACATCAATTTTCATAGATATATAGTTTTTGGAAAATGGCCATTTTAAACAAACACATGGATGAATTCACTTTTATAACTTTCTTTACTAAAATTATTATTTTAGAAATGGCAATAACTCTGACTGTGGCACATTCCTGCCAGCCTGATCCATTTGTCATTTCTACAATACTGATGGGCTCCCACAATACGATAAAAGATGAAAATTAGCTTAGATTTTTTATTTCATTTTTTGGCAGTTGGAACACGTACATCATGATTCTAGTTAACAATCTGCTAAACATTCATAAAACTGTTGATATGAAGGAACATGTGGGAACAATCATACAAATTTTGTTTAAATATATATTTTCCTTTGATTTTTATAGAAAAGGTTGTCTTTAAAAAGAGATGGAAAACATCTGTATGAACAAAAAATCAAATATGATATCTGGCATGATTTAATGTTGTATTAACAGAAATGATGTGAGATTTATTTCCTTTGCCTAAAAATATTTGAAAAAAAATTGTTTCTGTGCTTTTAACAAATTCTTGGTTTCTGTGTTTGCATTTCAAACAGGTGTAAAAACCCACTCATTTATTATCACTTGTCTTAAATCTTACAATATTCTTGAAAATTTTAATGGATAGGGTCATTGACATTTTATGACCACTGTATATACAACTGGCCATTGAAACAATTAGCATTGAAATTGGGACAGAAAAACTTATGTTAACTTCTTTGTCATATGATGAAAAGAAGATAATTTTCATACCACAGCTAGGCAACTTAGTTGCCATCATAAAAGTTTTGCTTAAGTTGCTGTTGGTAGAATTCTTTGTTGTTGGTAGTAGAACTGCACTTTGAAGACATACATCAATACTGCTAGATTTTTTAGTCATTACTGATTGCAATATTTGTGGTTTAAGTGGCATCCAAATTGTTGGTTGTTGTTATTAAAATGGTAAACTGTAAGTATTAGAAGATATTCATCTGAAATCAAAATTAGCTGAAGGTGAATGCAAACTATCTTTGCTTTCTTCTGAACAATTTCTAACAATGAATGGCAGTTGTTTTAAATGTTCCAAAAAAGGGATTATCTCCTTGACATAAGTTGATTCTTTGTAGGAGATAATTATTAGAAAGAAAATTATTTTGAACCCATTCCAAGAAGTTTCTGTGAAGAGTCGAACTTGTTATTGTAAGTGATGAAAGGAAGTTTTTAGAGGGTAAAAAAAGAGAAATAATTATGCTTTTGATATATCTAAAATATGATTGAAATGATAAAAAAATGTGGAGATTAAAGAAGCATATAACCTTTTATTTAGCTTGATGATATACAAATGATGAATCTACAGATTATTTTGATACACAATGCATTATTTTACTGGAATTTTTTTTTACAAAGTTCACTGATTACTCTGTAGTCTGTACAAGCCTAATTCTTGTCATTAGCAAGAATTCTGAGACCATTTTATTAATGATTAACAAGTAGCCAATAGTACATTCAAATGATTTTGACTTTTTGTGTTTCAGTGGTAGAACGGTCCCAGTATGTTAGTGAGGATCCTTTCTTTAGACACAAATGTCGACTTTGTCATAAAGTGTTTGGCAGTGACAGTGCATTACAGATACACATACGTTCTCACACTGGTAAGGAGTCATTTTTGAAGTTTCCTTAAAACAGTTCGGCAAAAAATAAAGTTAAATAGTTCAAATTTAGTTTTGAAGTTATAGTAGTGATTTGTTTAATTCTGTCTGGTAAATCTTTCCCAGAATGGTCCATGGTCCTATTTCTGTTAAAACAATAGGGTTGTCTTCAAACTATATTTGTTTGTTACTCTGCTGAAAGTAAAATGGAATACATATTTCAAATAAACAGCTGCACCGTGAGCACATATGTCACAAATGATGCTAGTTAGAATGGACAAAGTAAATTTTATACATGTTGTATATGGTATTAAATAGATATAACTAGTAGGAATAATATACTCAGGATTCATGAAAGCATACTTATTCGGGAAAGTATTAAAATAAGTCTAAGTCTTTTACAACTAAAGTCCAGTAACTCTGGAATTACTAATCATGAAAAATATTAAACATACATATAAGGGATTATTTTAATTAGTTGTGACATTGTCAAAATTTATTTAATTTGGTGAAAGCTAAATTGAGTTATAGTCTAGGTGAATGTAAAAGTATATAGTTAAACTCATCCACTTGTGCCTGTCTTAAATTGGCAACCTTGTTAATGCTGTCTTATGTTGTGTCTTAATGTTTTTTGTCAATTTGGGATTTTTTTCCATGTCTTTTTAATCTATTCACAACTTTTTTAGACCTAGGGCTATTAAGAGTTTTATATAATGTAACCTGACTATGTTGACATTTAGATTTTTGTATTGTTGGCACATTCCCCATTGCCTTTTATTCATATTTGAAAAATTGCCTAGTTTTTGATGGTAAAAATCCCAAAAACTGAACATTGTATGCAAGTGACGGGAAAACTTGTATCCTGGTTAATGTGGAATTGCAGATAATTGTTCTAGTCCTATTTGGAAAAAGTCTGTTTTTTGCTATGAGAACCTCAAAAATTCATTCTGAACATGACCTCTTGTATTGAAAAATATGCCTGTGTTTGGTAGTTGTAAATTCACAGACCTGGTTTAGAATTTGCTGATTATAGATACTACATACTATCATGATACCCCAGTTATGGCAAGCTGAAGTAGATCTACATCACAAATTATTCTGCCATAAGTCACAAACTGGTATAATTTAACATGTATCTGTATAAAATCTGGTGTAAACTTCAGCATAGAAACAGTGGATTAAAGGTAGAATGTGTTTTGGACTTTAAAACTTAAATCTTAGTCAATGTAGATACGTCCATGCTTAAGTAAAGATAAATTTGGAACAACTATTTCAGTCCAAAATGCTATGAAAATGATTCTTTAGATGCTAATTGTAAACAGTTTTATAACCAGTTGTCAATATACAGCCATATATCAAATGGAGGAAAAATCCAGTAATTAATAGCAAAATAAAAAGTTATTAAACTATTACATATACCAGTCATCTCCTTACAGATGGCCTCCCAGTCCTCTGGGCTTTTGGACATAAGTTTTGGCAATATTTCATACTGAAATTGCTTTTTGATATTAATTTATTAACGAGTTTTGCCAATAGGCTCGAGATGAAATATTCTATTTTTCTGCAACTTTGCACTGTAAATGATGTTAGTCATAAATAGATGGCGGGATGTGAGGAAAATACGCATTATAAGGGATGAATTATTTCTTTTTCATGTAATATTCATCTCTTGTGTAGTTATGATGAAATATGTCAACATTTGAAAGAGGGCATTTATTGTACAAATTCATAAATGATGTCCCATGGAGACCTTTTTCTTCTTTGGGCTTAAAAAATATACATTGTTTGAGGAATATTGCACCTAGAAGGACTTTGTCATGTAGCATATTTTATTTGCTGATTATGAAAATAAGTAACTCTCTAATCTTTTCTGATTACTTTACACCAAAAGATATTTCACTATCCTAATGGAAATTTCCATGCACTATAAGTGAATTAGACCTTCGTCTGGTGGGAGAAATTCAAAGAAACATTATATTTCATTTGTTAATGATTATTAGGCGATTTAAGTGTAATTAAGACAATTTGTTCAGCATACTGATGGTAATAACACCGTATTTGGGATGCGAGACAATGTGAGAAGTCAAGAAAGGGCATTAATCAACATGATATAAAAAAGATGCTAGTAATTCAATTATTGTCGATTTATTGTAAAATAGAATTTTGACTTGGATTAATTGCAGTAGAGAACTCGATGCTGTGAGCTTGAAAGTAATAATTTTTCGTTGTTTTGTAAAAATGGCAGTTCATTACAACTATAGCTATAACAAAATTGTTGGAGAATTAGATTAGTTCCAGCTACCATGCCCTAATCAGCAGAAAAATGAATTATGCTCTGAAAACTTTGTCATGTGTTATGAAAAAAAGGTCGCAATTTTCACCACATTTTTATGTAAAGTGAAAATTCTGTTGACATGCCTGATGACAAATGGTCGTCATTTTCTGAGAAATTTAGATGAGAATGTTCAAAGAATAATATCATACTCACTGCGTTTATTTTTGGAAAGATGTTTCTAGAATTTGAAAGGTCATTATAAAGCATCACGTCTAAAAACCTTTATCATTTATTTTTCACCAATTTCTGTCAATTCAACCTTCTGTAGCATATTAGGTCGTATATTACATATTTAATTACATAAAAAATGATGTAAGAACGTCATGAGTCCTCCTAAAAGTAACACGGTACGGATTGTTTTAGCCTCTGGGAGATGTGCAGTCTGGACTACCATCAGACAGGTACAAGGCTAGTTATTATGACAATTAAGCATGTTCATACAAAATTTTTTGTCAGAGTTGTTTGTCGTTTTTGAAATGTCATTAATTTTTACAAATTCTTAATTGTCAAAATTGTACAACCGGAAATAATTTGTTGATTGGAGATAACTTGCATTTCTTAATAAATAACTTGCATATTTTATAAGCCTGATATTTTATGACTTTTTGGGAACATAGAAAACGAGTCCTGTAAAAGGACAAATGTAGTTTATTTGTAAAGCCTCGGAGATTACAAGACCTGTAGAAAATTTGTAAGGAGATTTCTCACAATTCTCACAAGAAAGTCCTAGAAATAGGAAACCATCAATAAAGGTCAAATGTCATTTATAATTGTATGTTATGACTATTTAGAATTAACAAGTACAGTGGTCATCAAATGGTCTCTTCTGACCGCAATTATGCTACAAGCGTGTATCTGAGCCAATTTACCGTAAATTTTCATCTAAGGTACCATGGTTTTTGAAGGTCAAAAATCACTCTTTCAATCAGCATCAGAACCAATAGTAAAAAACTAACAAAATTTAGATATTTTCAATTTTAACATCCGAATACTTGTTACTTACAAATACTAGTGTAGACTGTCCCTGTTACAAATGTAGACATTCTATCTAAATTTCGAAGAAAAATTACAAAGAAATGTCCATTAACAAAAAAAAAAACATGCACAATTAAGAGATTTTCTATGTTGGAATTGACGATTGGGATAACGTCACAATGGAAGATCTTGTAGGAATAAGTGAAATTTGAAAAAAATGCATATGCATTTCATAACTCTAAATGATTTATTGAACCTGGGAACAGTATATCTAACAATATATATGTTCCTGATTGAACGTTATCAATTTATTCTATCCTTCACACCAGAAGTGCAAATGGATGAACAGTTACCAAGACTAGGGCGGTAATTACCAAACGGAAAAATCTTAAAGATTAACAAAAATTGTTATTCTCGATAATCAGAAAGGTGACCCAGATGAAAATGCTATGATTATCTAATTCTCGATGGACAGTTTGAGATGTTGTGGTCATGGCTGGATAGAGAATAAAGGCTAACTTCTCAGATGGCAGGTGGTCCTATGACAAGTTTGAAAGATGGCTAGAAATTAAATGCTAATAAAAGTGATAAAATATTTTAATGTCTGAAGATGAGGGATTTTAATCCTTTACATACTTATATTTAAATACACAGCACGGGTTCTTGGGGTTCTAAAAGGAAAACGACACTCAGGCCATCAGCAAGTAGCTCGGTGGTCTGTCCAAAACTGATTCAAGAATAGCTGAAATTTTGATATATATTTGTTTCATTACCAGGTTGTAAATTAATAAATGATCAAAATTTAATCAATGAACCGAGTAACATGTAACCACGGGTTTGGAATATTGGGGGTATTGCGTATTACCGTTTATAGAATAAAAAAATCACAGTAGTAAAATTGACAAGAAATCTTTTAAAGAAAGCCAATTACATATAATATTATGTATATATGAATAAACATTTGCGAAGACCTCAATATCTGTTATCGTTACCATTAGTTGATTTTTTAAATGGCCATTTTTGGCTTTTTTGAGACGTCCTATCTTTTACCTTGACGCGTTGATAAATTACTTAGAGGACGCCCCGTTTAACCCCCGTTAACAGTCAAAGAATGAAAAGATAATATTTCATAATAGGTAAGTTTTGTTAAAGAAGTGTCATGTCAAAATCTTTGGATCAGCTTTGCAGATGGCCAAAAGCTGAAGATTTGCAACAGGCAATAACACTCGAAAAATTTGCATGAGAATTATATTTTAAAAATCTACTGAAAAATGGGAGAATTAATAATAATACGGTGTCTTATTGAAGTTGAGTAACATAGATCACTCGCATAATAAGGAAAGGTTGTTATAACATAATCCGTAACTAATGGATAGGGATTTTCTTTAGAAATCATTTCAGTTGTAAGAAAGTTTATAACGTATTATTATCACATTCATTTTAATATTTGAAATGTGGAAGTGGGTCTGTATTATACGATGAAGCATGACACTTTCAAGTATCGAGATCTGCAGATGTGGACGGCTTGTTTACATTCGTGCATGTCTGTGCACTGTTGCAGGTTTCCGCCAAAAAATAATTGTGGTGACAGTAGTATTCAAGTTCGTGTTTTATGCTTCTTACTGGACTCTAATTTTCTATGTATTTTACTTAGAAAAAATATAACACTTTCTATGTATTTTACTTTGAAAAAAATATAACACAGCGCTACAAAATCTTGTTGGTTTTTCCACTAATGAATCAATGATACGCGGAAATTAATCCAAAAAAAGGTTGTCCACTTAAAATTCTGAATGTAATTGAATATCATTAAATCGAAAATGTTAGTAATTTTAAACGTTAATTTTAGTCATGCTTTTGCAACATTGAAATTAGATTTAAAAGCATATACACTTAAAAATATTTTTTATTTGATTTTGCTCTGGTCAAGATGATCAAAACAAGACCTCAATAATAACGTGTGTGGTCATACTTTAAATTAACCGATTGGGTCACGGATGTTATATAACCAAAGAGGCTTTGAAAAGATTCTTTTTACGACCAACAATAAAGTTTTTGCCATGGGATATTAAATGAATATTTTATTAAAATTGATTGTAAAGTTCACGAAATTCATCTTTTATTTACTTTTTCATATCCATTTTCATGTTTTGTGAGCGTAGTTATTACCTGTGTCCACAAAGCTTCGTCATGGACAAACACACCTCTGTTACCACATCAAAAGAACGGTCAGTCTCCAGCACAAATTAAATTGGATAGTTCTTTGTAAAATTTATTTTTCAATAATTATGACATATTTGATCTAACGCTATGAAAATAGAAAATAAAAATTTGATCTTCTCTAAGTATTAATTAATACTTATAGAAATGGTTTTCTCTGATCTTTGCCATAGAACCGAATTGACCAACTGTGAAATTAATCATGTCTCCTATATCATAAAGAGAATTGATAACTTTAACATCAGATTATAAATTGCTCTTTATCCTTTCATAAATAATAGCAGGTCAGATTGACCACCAGACAAAATTATATAACTGTTTTCACGTTAGTTAATATAGGAAAACATTTGCGTAAAGTCACCGAGTACATTTACTTTAAAGTTATAATGGACCGAATCACTTTAAAAGTTTTAAATGTAGATGAGATGAATTTAATGGCCATTCGTATAAAATCCATATTAAAAACGATTGCAGTTACAACCCTAGGGAGTATCTCCGGCACTACTTTTTGTTCATTTGAGTAAGCATCCCTATCAGTCTGTCCTAAAAATTCGAGGACAAGTTTATGCACTTTAATTTTTACATTATCCATGCAAGTCCAGATATTCTGATTTTTTACGTGTTTAAAAAAAAATGATGAAGATTTTTTTTTATCATTTCACATTCATAAAATTTGCCTGTGCAAAGGTTACTAATGATATTATAAATTGTCCATTTTTTCAAAATTTATTTTCGTATATTTGTAGGTGAACGACCATTTAAGTGCAACATATGTGGTAATAGATTTACTACAAGAGGAAATCTTAAAGTCCACTTTGAACGACATAGAGCCAGATATCCGCATGTCAAGATGAATCCTCATCCAGTTCCAGAACACCTAGATAAAGTTCCTACACCGTTAATGAGTACGTCATTTTCGTCGTCACATCATTCAAAACCTGAACCTAGAACTCCAGAAAAAATGTTTCCGTTTTCATTACACTCGTCATCTGCCACCTCAGTGTTCACCAACAGTATTGTATCCAAGCTTAACAATCTCCCTGAAGAAAAGCTGTCGTCTAGTCTAACATCGAACTCGTCATCCGATACGTCGAAATCATCAAAACTTGGAGAGTCTAGCACAGAAAAACAATCGATTTCTAAAGAAGACCACGATATTCCACCGTTGGTTTCATCCAGCTTGCCACCAATGAGCAAACCCTCTCCACCACATCGTACTATGTCACTACCAATGCCATCTATACCTCATGTTTCAATGGCTAGTCCTTATCCTATAATGGCTTCATTACCATCAGCTCCACCATCTCTCATACCTTCGTCTCCGTTTGGACATCGTGATTCCATTCTGCCAACTAAAATGATAGAACATGAAGAAAGTTTGGAACAGTATATGGAAATTGATCGATCTGAGACTTCCAAGTTACAACAGTTAGTTGATAATCTTGAAAATAAAGTATCCGATCCTAACCAATGTGTAATCTGCCACCGAGTTCTCAGTTGCAAAAGTGCTTTACAGATGCACTACCGCATACATACCGGCGAACGTCCATTTAAATGCAAGATTTGTAGTCGATCTTTCACAACAAAGGGCAATCTAAAAACCCATATGGGTGTTCATCGTATGAAACCACCAATCAGAATGATGCATCAATGCCCCATTTGCCATAAAAGTTTCACAAATCTGTTAGTTCTTCAACAACATATACGAAGTCATGCAGGGATACCGACGATGCCACCAATGCCAGATATGAATCATTTTCAAATGTACCATAGTATGAATCAACACATGGTTGACATGGCATCGAGAGCTTATGATTTATCAATGAAAAGAGAACCCGAAAAAGAACTGGATTTGAGTAAATCAGCACTTTTTAGCACAGGTAGAAGCGAAGATCGTAGACGTGAATTAAACGAAGATGGGAGTATTCACGGAGACGATGGACATGATAGCAATGATGACTGCAACGATGAAAAAATGAACATAGATGATCATGATATGTCTTATGAGGAAAAGGAAGTCGGTGAAGAAAAACACTTTGAGATGGACCAACCTTCTGGAGATTCTGGGACAGCTAGCGATGGACAACATAGCGGGACTGAAGAACAAAGAGAAGAAGCTCGGCAAATTCTAGAACGCCCAGCTTCAGCATCGTCATCCTTGTCTCTTGACTCTGGTCGATCACCAAGTCCAAGATCTGAGGCACATTCTCCTCCGTTCTCTGCCACTTCTTCGGCAATGTATTCCAGCTTTGCAAATATGCATTCAACACCAATTTTCTCTACTTCCTTAGCAGCTTTAGAGAACAGCGTAAGAAACATTAATAGTTCAATGAATGACTCGTCTTTGAGTCGTTTAAATCAAGCATATCTCATGAACAATGGATTTCCTTTGAGAAATGGTGATAGACACTCACCTCCACCTACACATAACGGTCTCAATACAAGTATGTCGGATTCGAGTAGCATAAGTGGAGAAGGAAGCAAGCCAGGAACACCCGCACTATCCGTCACCAGTGATGTATCAAACAACAGCGGATATTTGCTAGGTGGGCTCGATTTGAGAGGAGAAGCCGGGAAAAGACCTACTACTTGTAATATTTGTTTCAAAACATTTGCATGTCGAAGTGCCCTAGAAATACATTATCGTAGTCACACGAAAGAACGCCCATACAGATGTAAAGTTTGCGACCGATCTTTTACAACTCGAGGAAATATGAAACAGCACATGTTGACACACAAAATTCGAGACTTGCCAAAATCATTTGACAATAGTAGTAATAATAGTGAACTAGACAATTCGCTTGATTCGTGTGACATTGGTGACATTGAAAATCAATCTTCAGAAGACATTGCTTCCGAGCAAACTGACAATAAGCCAAATGAAAATGTAAATAGTAACAAAACAAATACCGCCGACAACAGTCCGGTCAAAACCTCTCCTTGTCAGGAAAAAGAGGAAGACAAGTCACAGTTTGTTAGAAATCAGACTCCACTAAAGCATCAATGTCGAGTATGTCAAAAAGGATTTTCAAGTGCAAGTGCACTTCAGATTCATATCCGTACACATACTGGTGACAAACCTTTCAAATGTAACGTATGTGGGAAAGCATTTACAACTAAAGGTAATCTCAAAGTTCATATGGGAACACATATGTGGAACAACAGTCCATCACGAAGAGGACGCCGTATGTCAATTGAACCTCCCTTTATGATGTCTCACAAGGAAAACCCGTATATGCCAGGATTTGCACCAAGAGCACCTGATTTCTTTCCGTTTCAATTTCCGCCGTTTATGAATGGAGTTCCACCGAAAATGAATGAACTATCAGTAATCCAGGGCATGGCCGCTGGAATGAACCATATACCAATGTCACTTCCAGCAGATATGACGTCACCGCATCAATTATCTAAACATGACAGCAAACCTGATTCTTGGAGAAAGGACGAAGAACTGAAAAAGGAATCAAACGGAGAACTTGATCTTAGCATGAAATCTGCAAATAAAAAGTTTTCACCGTCAAATGACACTCCTAGTTCATGGTCGTCATGGAAAACGTCTTGTCATCTGTGTGGTCAGAACTTCTTGTCACCTACTGCACTGGACCATCACATGCAAACTTTTCACATGAAAGTCGATTCACATAACGTCACAGCTGTCAAATAATCGTAGTTCCAGACAATATTGCATTCCGTAACAAAACGTAACACTTGCAAAAGGTAACAAATAAAGTGACAATATAGCAAAGGGCTGTGTTGTGTTGTAGCAGTATTAAGCAGCTGTTGTTGTTGAAACAGATCATTGACTGTTGTTACAACACGTGACTTTGGACAAAAACTGTGGTTGTGAATTATATATGTTATTACGTTGAGAACTATCATTGGCTCTCTTAAAATATGTATAGGTATAAATTTAGCCTTTGAAATTTTATCTTACTTGTATATATTTGATGTAGATATTTCTAGTCTTTGAAAAAGTAATTGAACCTCACACTTTATACATCTTTTTATATGTATACTTAAATTTTTCTTTTTTTTTGATGAGCGGGACAAATTCCTTTCTTGCTTTGAAAAGTAGAACATATTTAAATCATATTGGACGTAACCTTATAATTATTTCCGATGCTTGCATGATCTCTACGCAATTTAAAAAGGTGCATTTACTCCCAAGTTATTGTGTTCTGTATATGTGACACCACATTTATTTCCAAGCACAAAAAGTGTTCTTGCCAGAAGTTGTATTTTCTCAAAACCACCAAAGATAAGTAGTAAGCTGTATATACTAATTTAAGTTTGCAATATCTGTAGGTGTATATGTGTTGCTATTTGTATATGTTTAAGATAATTTTATGTTTATGTATTTGTTATGTTTGAGAATGAGATCCATATATAAATTTTTTACATTTATTTTCATTATGTATTTTGAGAAGGTGCTTAACTTCATTTGTTTATCCCCCATTCTTCCATTCAATAACTTTTTTATTATTTAGTAGCTTTCTTCAATATTAGTAAAATTTACTATTAAAATATTCATCAGTTGCTGTTTATAAATACGTATTCAAAATTGTTTATGAACAGATACAATACTTTTCAAAGAATACAAGCAAAGAAATGAAAGCAGTTGTCTAAATTTTTGAAAGCGTTTTATTAATTTTGATGAAATCCTTATTTGTATTTCAAAATGACAAAAAAATAAATGAAATAATTTTAATCATAGAAATCCAATGTTTTCCAAATCGTATACATATCCGCATGTAAATTATCTAATGTTTTTGCATTTACAGACACAGAAATTTACATCTGTGTTTGGTGTTAATGAAAATGTATTTGTGGCATGAAATACACTATTATAGTCATTTTCATTATTTTTGTTATTGTCCATTCTTTTTATGAACATGAATTTGTAGTCAGTTGTTCATATTACGTCTTAAAAAGGACAAATAAATATGACCAATATATGTTTGATTACTTATTTTATGCCTTGGGATTATATTCAAGAAAATATAAAAGATACCCACTGAGTTTAATGGACAACCAGAGGATGATGCCAAAACAAGGCAAATGGTAAACAAAACAATAAAATAGAACACACGCACAACTTAATTCATTGGTACAAAGTAATAAAAGTAAACATAGATTTATTTCGTCCTGAGTATATATGAAATATATGCCACTGGACGTTAGAAAAACATCAATATACCATTGATTGATTATTGGTTGTTTAACGGCAAGAGGTCAGTTTACATGCATATTCAAGATTAGACAAAAAACTTCATTTATGTTGTATTTTTATTGAGCATCCAAACAGTAAGAGTTCGTATTGGCCTTTCTGCTACTAGTACTTTATTCTATCCTTTATATAGTATCATACTTTAAAATCATCGCGATCAAGGTAAGTTTCCATAAGTTTGGTAATAAATCGAGTAAAAAGTATTTCAAAACAAAAAAAACGTTACGATTCAGTTTTAGTGCTTAATTTCTGTAATCAAATAATTTGGTAAACGTACATGTTTTCAAGAAGTAACAACACTAGTCTACTACCACTGTCATTGGACTAATTTATACAGCACTTGGAGATTCACAATGGTGACACTTTATCATGTTTATACAAGCAACTTCAAACCACGAACTGTTTTCTTGCACATTTGTATCTATGCCCAACAACAGATTTTGAAGAAACCTAAGCAAACTTGGTAGATTCTAACACACTTGATACTACGATGGTCTAGGGGATGCACATTTTCTATTCTGTGCGTCCCGTATTAGGTTACAGTTTTGGTTTGAGGAGGTGATCATGAAGTTGAGATCACATCAGTTTAAAACTTACTTCTCATTTTCATTTTAAAGCGAGTTTCTAAAATGTAAAGATAGATTGAAATCTTTTCATTCAGTAAATTCACTTTAGAAAACTTCTTTTCATAAACATGAACGAATTGTTCTTCTGCACCTGTAAAAATTCCAATAAAAGCAAGACTCTCATTAAATCTATTTGTGTCATAGTACACATAGTTGCACAAAGCATTGTATTTCAGCATTAAGAAGAGAAGCGTTTGGCAATACGTATAGTTAGCACACATATCCCAGTTAAAAGATGAAAGTATGTTTGGATTGTCTTGTATATTTTCACGGTAAGGTTCCTAAAGCAGTCACATTTCCAAAATAAAAGAGAACCGAAAAAAACAAAAAAACCCTCCCCCTTCCCACAAAAAAATCCACATAGTGACACTAAGAACAAAAGAAATAAATTGCACTTTGTAATTTTGGTGCCCCTCTGAAGCAATTTACTGGATAACATTCATCAGGAATGATCAAAACCAAAACTTTGATCGCCATTAAAGTATAAATACTTGAGGAGCTATATGACCAAAAGGGACAGACAAAGAATTATGATAGACAAAACCATCTAGGCAATTGGAACTTTAGTTTCTTGATCATTTTGCAAAATTGATGCGGCCGTATAATGGTATGGCGATGTCGTTGTCTGCGTCGTCGTCGTCCGAAGACATTTGGTTTCCAGACAATAACTTGGGTATAAGTGAATGGATCTCTATGAAATTGTACCACAAGATAAAGGTTGGGTTGATTTTTGGGGTTATTGTCTTAACTTTCCAGGAATTAGGGGCCAAAACAAGCATTTTTCTTGTTTCAGGACAATAACTCGTGGTGTATAAGTGTATGGATCTCTATGAAATTGTACCACAAGGTTCAGTACCTCAAAAGGAAGGTTGGGATTGATTTTGGGGTATGACCCTAACTAGGAATAAGAAGATGTGGTATGAGTGCCAATGAGACAACTCTCCATCCAAGTCACAATGTGTAAAAAGTAAACAATTAAAGGTTAAAGAACGGCCTTCAACGCGGAGCCTTGGCTCACACCGAACAGCAAGCTATAAAGGGCCAACAAATGACTAGTGTAAAACAATGCAAACAGGAAAACCAACGGTCTAATCTATATAAAAAACGAGAAAAGAGAAACACTTATGAACCACATCAACAAACGACAACCACTGTACAACAGGCTCCTGACTTAGGACAGGTGCATACAAATGCAGCGGGTTTAAACGTTTTAACAAGAGCCAACCTTCACGCTAACCTGAAACAGTAGAGTAACATTACAACATAAAAAAAGACACACTATAAAATATCAATTGAAATGGCTGAACTCGATCAAAAAGACATATAAACAAAAACAGGTAAACAAACACTGAACGAATAAATTTGATCTATGACACAATATAAATACAATACTACTGTTTAGTAATTCCGAATCACAAAGGGGAAAAAACAATACTTTTCTAATACTTTGTATAAATTCCTTATTTCTTGACCAATTCCTATTGGGTTTAATTCAGTTTTGAATTTTTTGGGTTCTTTAATATGTTGAATCTAACCGTGTATTTACATTTTGGATTTTGGGCCCCGTATTTAAATTGGTCTACATTGAGGCTCAAAGGGTACAAATAAAACTTTGTTTGATTTCATCAAAAATTTAATTACTGGGGTTCTTTGATATGCCGAATCTAACCGTGTATTTAGATTTTGAATTTAGGGCTCTTTTTTCAAAGTGGTTCATATTAAGGTCCAAAGGGTCCAAAATTAAACTTGTTTGATTTCAACAAAAAATGAATTCTTGGAGTTCTTTGATATGCTGAATCTTACCGTGTATTTAGATTTTGGATTTTGGGCTCGGTTTTCAAATTGGTCGACATTATGGTCCAAATGGCCCAAAACTAAACTTAGTTTGATTTTAACAAAAAATGGATTCTTGGGGTTCTTTGATATGCTGTATCTAAACATGTACTTATATATTTTTTTTATTTTGCGACCATTTTTCAAGTAGGTTTAAATCGGGATTCTAAATTAAACTTAGTTTGATGAAATTGTCCCACAAGGTTTCATTCCTCAAAAGGAAGGTTGGGATTGATTCTGGGGGTAATGGCCCTAATTGTTTAGTAATTACGAATCACAAACGGGCAAAAACAATATTTCTTGACCAAATTCTAAGGGGTTTAATTCAGTCTTGAATTTTTGGGGTTCTTTAATATGTTGAATCTAACCGTGTTTTCAGATTTTTGGATTTTGGGCCCCGCATTTGACTTGGTCTACATTGAGGTTCAAAGGGTCCAAATTAAACTTTGTTTGATTTCATCAAAAATTGAATTACTGGAGTTCTTTGATATGTCGAATCTAACCGTGTATTTAGATTTGAATTTATGACGCCGTTTTCAAAGAGGTCCACATAAGGTCCAAAGGGTCCAAAATTAAACTTGTTTGATTTCAACAAAAATTGAATTCTTGGGGTTCTTTGATATGCTGAATCTAACCGTGTATTTAGATTTTGGATATTGGGCTCGGTTTTCAAATTGGTCGACATTAAGGTCCAAATGGCCCATAATTAAACTTAGTTTGATTTTAACAAAAATGATTCTTGGGGTTCTTTGATATGCTGGATCTAAACATGTATTTAGATTTTGTAAATTATTTTTGGGGACCAGTTTTCAAGTAGGTCTAAATCGGGGTCCAAAATTATACTTTGTCTGATTTCAACAGAAATTTAATATATGGGGTTCTTTGATATGCTGAATCTAACTGTGTATTTAGATTATGGATTTTGGGCCCCGTTATTAAATTGGTTCACATTGAGGTCAAAAGGATCCAAAATTAAACTTTTATTTCATCAAAAATTGAATTCTTGGGTTTCTTTGATATGCTGAATCAAACCATATATTTAAATTTTGGATATTGGACCATAAAAGGTAAATGTCCAATTTCAAATTTTTAAGTTCTTAGACCTCATTCATTCTGTGTCGGAAACCTATGCTGTGTCAAATATGTAATCACAATCAAAATTCAGAGCTGTATCAAGCTTGAATGTTGTGTCCATACTTGGTCCAACTGTTCAGGGTTCGACCTCTGCAGTCGTATCAAGCTGCGCCCAGCGGAGCATTTTATTTAAATTTGTAAACTGAAGAGGCCTGAGATGCATTGACTGCTGCAAGGGCTTGGTAGAATCCCCTCATACCAAATGTATACCAAATGTCAATCTGTATCAGTTTTGTTCCTTTTTTTTGTATCTATTTGATGTTTGTTGTTTTCCTTTGCAAAGCAAGGACTTGAACATTTTAACATATCGACATTGCAAGTTGTAAATGATAAAATTCGGCAGTTTGCATTGGAATGAAACTATTTGTTCATATCCTATTGGTTTTTTTTATGAATCAGATCGAATTATGGAGCTTCCAGTGGGAAAATTAATGAAAGAAGTTACATGGTATACGACATTAAGACAGCAATCTTACGACACAAAAACCCCATGAGACAAGTAGACGTTAACATAAATGTACGTTCTAAAAACAAAAGGCATTTGACATTACCATACGGTAAACAAAACATTTCTGACTTTGAACATGTAAAGGAACATAAGGCGAGGTTATCTTATTTTTAGCACTCCATCCTTCTCTTTTTTAAATCTCAAACGTGAGTATAACAACTAGAGGCTCTAAAGACTCTGCGACTCTTTTCACAAAAAAAATCTTACGATTAAAATTGATCGTAGGTTATACTGAAATGTGTGTATGGCTTACGAGTATTTTTAGTCTGTAAGATTTTTTGTGAAAAGAGCTACAGTTTCGCTCATCTGTATCTATGTCATTCTCAACATTGTAGACAAGAATACAATTTGTGACTAAAATCATTTTCTTTTATTTTCTTGTATTGCTGATATTTTTTCTGTTTATTTTCTCTTTCTACTATAGTTTTTTTTGGCAAAACACAAAAATGGGTAAACATTATCATTCAAGGACAGACAATTTTGGCCTTTTTATACCTTTTGCTGATCATTTTTTGATAGTTTTGGCCATGCCGTCGTTTACTTTTTACAAAAAACTTCCTCTGAAACTACTGGCCCAATTGGAACCAAACTTGGCTACAAATATCTAGTTTTAAAAAAATGTGTACAATGATCCCGCCTGCCAAACAAAATGGCCGACACGGATAAAAATAGAACATAGGGGTAAAATGCAATTTCTGTGTATTATCTTGAAAAGCGCCATAGATAGTAACAATTTGAGGGGGTAAAGATGTTTAGAATGATGAGATCTAGCTATTGTCTATAGAACTGTCAGACGACTTCTTTTAGGACTTATTTCCCTTAAATGACGAATGTTACCATTTTTATTATTTTTGCCTATTATTTTTAAAATTAGAATAGATAGAATCTTTTTATAACAAAAATGACCAGCACGACAATATCTACAAATAAGTCAAGATGGCCGAAATCATCAGACGATTCTTTATAGGACTTATTGCCCTTAACTAAATGAAGACTTTTACATTTTTTGCGTTTTTGCCTTCTATCTTGAAAACTATACTAGAAAGAGAAATTTTTTTTGTAGCAAAATGATCAGCAAGACAAGATCTACAAATATTTCAACATGGCAGAAATCGTCAGTCGACTCTTTATTGAAGTTCTTCCCTTTAATGACTAATTTTATCATTTTTTGAGTTTTTGCCTATTATCTTGAAAAATATAATAAATAAATTGAAACTTTTAATAGCAAAAATGCTCAGCAAGACCAGATCTACAAATAAATCAACATGGCCGAAATCGTCTGCTGACTCCTTAAAGGAGTTATTATTTTCTAATTTTTTGTATTATTGCATATTATTTTAAAACTGTAATAGATAGAGTGAAACTTTTTAAATAACAAAATTAATCCACAAGAAAAGCTCTACAAATAGGTCAACATGACTGAAATAGTCAGACGATTCCTTATAGGATTTAGTTCCCTGAAATTACAATGTTTACCATTTTTTTTGTGTTATTGGATCTTTGAGAAAAATGTTTGATTCTATTCGATTAATTTTCATTTTTTTTCAATTAAAACTTGAAGACCAAATCTGTTTAAACTAAATAGTAACTATGTTAGAGAGTGAATATGAAAATAGAACTTTGTGCATCCGGTCTGATTTTCTGGATACGCCTTCAATAGGAACATTCAAAACCCAACAGTTGAAAGCCAAGGATGAAAAATACATGAACACATGAAGAGCTATACGATAAAAAAAAAACATAATTTATCTAAGGTCAACTTTGTCTGAAGCAGTTGGAACATTAGTTTCTTAATAATTTCTAAATATATCAACCGTCAGAATTTAAGAAAGGTATGATAAAATTCATTTCAGTACCGAAGCACTGACTTCTGAGCTGATGATACCCTTGGGAACTAACATTCCAACAGCAGCGATTTAGTGATTACTTTCAATCTACACTTTAAAATTTTAAAATGACAAAGTTGTCTCAGGCATTGGCACTCATACCACATCTTCTTATATATAATGATGACAGAACATTCATTATAATAAATCAAATTACACATACCTGGGAGGGTGAAAGAGCAGATTGTTGCCCTTCGAAAAAGACATTGTCAACCTTTGCTTCGCCTCGGTTGACAATGTTTTCTCGGAGTAACAATCTGCTCAATCAACCTCTCAGCTATGTGTTATTTATATAATAGTTTAAAGTTTATGTCATCTTTGTTCTATGTTCATGTGGAGGTAAACAAATATCAATATGTATTCTAAAGTCAACAAACAGTCTTCAACAGAAGACAAGAAGGATGTTCGCTCCTCTTGTTTTTAATTTTTTGTCAGATGTTCGGAATCCTCTGGTTTTATCCATGTTTTTCCATTAAGAAATTTTGTCCACTAACCCCTACTTTTCTTTTCATAATTTTATTACATATAGTTTAAAAAGCCATATTTGAAAATCTTATAAAATCCTTGTTATTTTTTCAATGTTTTTGAAAGAAAAAAGGTGCCTATGTTAAATGTATGAAAAATCTAGAGAGAATCATTTCCCGCCAAATTTTCAAAGGCTTATATATCGAAAACAAGCACACGGACCCTTCATTTTTTTCTGCTTTTCTAGTTCCTTCATTTATATACTATCAATTTATGACAGTCTTTCAAAAAGCTTGTTATTTTGAAACAGAGTAGCGAAACATCCAAGAAACTGATTACATGAATTTAAGAGAATAGAAATTCAAACATGATTGGATTAATTGAAAACCCAAGAGGGTCGTCTTCGCCTTTATTGCTCAGTTGCCACTGAGAAGTGTATTTTCACAAGCAGATCAGTGTCAACCAATGTTACCAGCAAAGCACCGATATTAATTTGAAATGGGCCCCAAACTTTAGTCATGTGGTAAGTATACTTCACATGTAAACAATTCCGTCATTGATTATCACTGGTAATGCAGTTATTGAGTTGAAATAAACTCGAAGGCATGTGACTTTCAAGTTAGTTTAGTCACTATTCCAAGAGTCTACAGAAGCGATTGTAGCTGTCATAAGTTGAGTTTCTACAACTATAGAATGTTATCTAAAGTTATGAAATTAACAATTATGAACAATACAAAATTAACAACCACTATTTCCATAAATAACCATTCTATATTCACAATTTTCTCATTTGTTGATATCTTTGTAAATTCAGTTATCAATCCGTCAAATTATGATACAAAATATGGATCAAATGATCTTGATAATCGGAATAATGTTCTGACCTATGTACAAGACAATTATTATTAGAAATATAAGGGGCAATTTGGGTAATTTTATTGTCGGTATGGATTTCTTATTGCAAAAGAAACGACTAATTTATCAACGTACGACTCTAGCTCGCATTTTGTATATTCATAGCTAATATGATATCAAATGTTATTAACGCGGTCCATTTCCAAAGCCAGGCAATAATATGTGATTGGGAATATTAATGTGACGATTATACATTCCCTCATATAAAGTTATATTAAAATGATACCCATTTGAATTTTCATAAGTTTATTAATGTAAAGCCATGCTGGTACGTGATTTAACAAGTAATTTCATTACTTCAAACATTTCGTGTTTCTTTCCTTATTGTAATTTGAACTTAATAATAATAATTAATGCTCTTCATAGAATATTTTATATTGTACTCAGTATTTGGCGGTCGATGGTTATTCAATTCATTCAATTTTAATTTTTTCTTTCGTTTTTACCGTTACAGCTTCTGTAGTGGACACCCAGTGCCCGAGGTAAGGATCTGTCCAGTCCTAGCCTGTGATTGGGTTTTCAAAGTGGCATTTTTTAAATGATGCATTTTTTTCTAGCAAATTCTAGTTCATAAAATTGTTTAATGATTATATAACTGCGGTGAAAAGTTGATATTATAGAAATATGACCTGAACCTAACTTACACGTTTTTTTTGCCGTCGTTTTTATACTTTCAAAAAGTTTTTTGACACGTGAGAACCTGTGCCCGGTGAAGGTTATTATTTCGTAACACACATTTTCCACACGGAAATCATATCACAAGTATTAAAGTGTTTTAAAATATACAGACATTTTAGTAAATTATTTTCTTGGATTTCTTGGATTTTTTTGTATTGATTATTGATTGATTTGTTTATAGAAGAGTTGTTGAAATTGTTTATGACCAGCTAGGCACCCTCCTAACACAGGTAAAGAACCTAATGTCTTCAATCTGACCACTCGGAACTTGTGGCTATATATTTAAAACTAACAAAGCTGACAAGAGACCCGAGCAAGTATTATATTGATCAACGAAATGAGTCAAGGGAGACCACTATTTAAAAAAAAACTTCAACACATGAACCGATGAAACAATGATACTCCTACATTTCAAAATGTCATGCATTACTATCCAAATTTATGTAACAGACTTTTCGAGTCTGCATTCATCAACTTAGTCAGTCGCAATGCAACTGATTGTTATTTCACGTAGTATCCGTCTTGTATAAAAGTATGACAAAAATGCCGAACTCCAAGGTACATAAAAATCAATGAATTTAAAAATGCTTCATTGTATACCAATATGTTCTCTGTTATTGTTGAATAATAAGTTTGCTGTTTACCTTCTCAATCTCTGCATCGAACAAAGCCGGACACCTAACGTGGCAACAGAAGATTCAGAACAATTTTATAAGGAAGGAACAGTAAATGGACAGATATTCACAAGCTTTTGCTAACAGTTTCGGTATGCTGAACAATTTAACTGATAATCGAAAAAAATCTTTATCCCTTGTATTTTGCAAAATATCAAAATCATAATTCTAATAAGAATAGTATGTAAGCGCTTATAGATACTCCTTTGCTTAGAAAACACATTGAAAGGGTGATGAAAGCTTTAAATTACTCTAAAATAATCACTTCTTCAAAACCAACTTAAGATATTTTAGTGTTGTTATGAAAATACGATGGCTATTCAGTTTACCTGACAAAAACTACTTCTATAAGAATAGCTTCATACTTACTTACTTGCTGCTTGCCCTCCTAATTGCTTCAAGGAAGAGTTGTTGGGCATTTGATAATATATACTTGTAAAGAGTCTGTTTTATTTGTTAATATCAATGATATTAATCGAATACTATATTTCAAATAGTAAGCAATAGTTTACGCGCGCATAGCTTAATCCGCGTGTAATGCATAAGCACTGCAGATCAACAGCATAGAAGTAGACGAAGAAAACTATTACGGTGGCATATAATTGCTTACTACCACTTCATTTTTTAACTCTGGTGGATAGTTGCCACTTTGGTAATCATACCACATCTCCTCGTTTTTATATTAGAAATTCATTTGAAATTAAGTATCTTCTTACTGCCAAGTTCAATTTACTTTGTCGTGTTATGTTTTCCTTTTGTTACCTTTTCGGCTGTTTCAATTTTCATCCTTTATTGACTGGCGTTCGTTTAAATCATTTCTGGGACTACATATATACTAAATATCATACATTTACTTGATCTGTTAATCAAAACAAGGAAGACTGTCCCGAATAAACTCAATGTGACTCTAACACAGTTGTAGAGGACATATCAGTGTTGGTGATATGCAAACATGCAAATAATACCTGTAGAAAATCAAATGGCATTAATTATATTTATAGTATATCCCGGTGCACACGTGTTTATTTTTATGATCCTATGATCTTGTATTACAACTCCAGTTTCAGGTGCATCAAAACATGGAGTGAAATAAAATAGTCTATTTTTTTCTAGACTCATTTTTTTTCTTTTTGATTAAAAGTTTATGCTGGCATCTATTTGAGTTTTTCAAACCAGATAAGTAGAAAGATATCATGTTTACTGAAAGTGGTGCGGACTAGTAAAAAAGAGCAAACAGAAAGTAGAAAAAAGTAGTTTTTACTTCAGGGTTTCATAACGTATTATTCTTCGTGACCTGAGGCACCTTTTTTGCATTAAATCACAATTTCACATTACTACATCTATGATATATACATGAAATATTTTTTTCTATGTAGCATTTTATTTTAAACAAAAATTCAAAGATCATCTGTTTTGCATGTAAGCCTATGGATCAGTCAATTACAAGACTGCAACCTAAACATACTCTATATGCTGGGTTTCCAAAATTAATCATAGATTAACCTATATATTATATTTAATAGCCTTAGCACATCAACTTCCTGATTAAATTTTGAATTACATCGCACTAATATGGTCAAGTTTGACAACCGCCATTACATTCATGGACATCGAGTATTTTAGAAGCCACACCAAGCTCCACTAAGTCAGTAAGGAGTGTTACAGAAGAAATGACGTCACTACGTACCTTAAGTATTACGACAAAAATTGCATGGATACCATTTCACATCCGGCCTTTTTTTTGAAGTACGTGTTTTAAAACTTGGTATTTGATAAGACATCTTTCTATTTTTGAAGACCGTGGTTTGACCTCAGTATATTTCTTTGGTATTTTGTGTCGTTGGGTTGCTTCCCAATGTCGTTTACTCAAATCTTTTTTTCTTCTGACAAAAGAAATTATTGCAGAAAAGAACCTGCTTGGACAAGAGACTACTTGTTAGATCACAGTTTTATTCCATTATAAAATCGTTTTTAACAAACAGTCCAATCTGTATTGCATTTTTTTATAAGATTCGTATGCCAGTATAAAAATAAGGAGATATGGTATGATTGCCAATGCACTGAAAGCGATGCTGTCAACAACTGTTGGTCAACGCAATTAACAAAACCCAAGAATACCGTATGTTAGGTCCCTAAATAGCAAAATACACACGTCAAAAGGGATAACTACTATTCTGATTCATGTACAACAACAAAAAACAACAACACAATTATGACAGGCGACTACCACTGAACTATAAACTCCTGGCTTGGGACAGACACACAAGAAATATGGCAAGGTTAAACATGTTGTGAGCTTTTAATCCTTCCACTACTTAGAGACAGTCGTATTATAGCAAACCATAGAACAAGTTCTTAATATCAATTGAAAGGGTTTACATTCATTTGATATATAACCATAAAAAAACAAAACAAATAACAAATAACAAACAGGAGACACAACATACTGATATAAAAACACAGTTGATTGATTGATTGATTGTTGGTTGCTTAACTTCCAGTGGCAAATATATCATGCAGGTATTTGAATTAGTTGTTGGTGTCAGCTATTTTGTCGTCTGCCATTCATAACTTGTCTTAATGCTGTAAGAATTTTCAGTCAACATGATTCTTGCATATTTTGTCAATATATTTATTGGGTTGCTGTCCCATCAACGTTTACCCCACATCATCTACTATATTTATATTTCGGCCACTAACATACACTTTCCGTGTATTTCAAAATTGAATTTGTTTATTCCTGTACCTGCATGAATATTACAGACAATGAAAGCGAACGCTGATCATGATCATATACAGGGCCATCTGCCTTTCCTGAAGAAATGTCTTAATTTTCCGTATCTGAACACATTGACATTTATGATAATATTAAAAATGTCAAAAGTTGTCCTCTAATCTGTGTTTACCTGCATTCTGTAAGAGATATACGCAAAAGTATGAAGCATAATTACATCACCTATTTTTCATTGTGTATGGTTTGAAAAGAATGAATTTTTGATGTATGGATAAAGGATATTAAATATCGTTTTTACTACCAGTAATAAATTTAAAGTAATAATTATGTATAATAAACATGTAAATAAAAAGCCCGTTAGTGACAATCAAAAACATCTAGTATAATATGGATAAAAACATTCTTTGGAAACCCTTATAATAAGAATCATATTTCATTATGCCATTTTAATAAATTTCATAGTTATAACCAAAGAATGTTTTAAATTACTCGAAGACAAAGCAAAATTATATTATGTATATATTTTCATATGATACTAACACGGAAATTAGTTTGTTTGGATTTTGTTAGAGGAGAATTCAAAGATCATAGGAGTTATATAAATTATATATTGATAAATATCATAACATTTTACTAAGAACTCTCAATATGTATAAGATATGCGATGCCCATATTTGCGACCTTGATACAACTTCTTTGATATTTCATTTTGTTTCTATTTCAGTTTGATTATCTATTTGACTTTTTAACCACTTCTTTTTCTTCATTTTCCCTTAATTTTTGTTAGAATTTCATGTTTCATGTATTAAAATTGAAATTTGATCTAATTAAGGCGAGGAAATATATATGCAGGAAGTAAAAGTGCAATGCCTGGCTAAGGGGGTCAATAAATGACCCAGGATACATTTTTTTCTCATTTCGAACAACCAATCAGCGCTATTCATCATTGAACTGTAGATATATTCCAGACTTTCAGATTACTTTCACAGTTTACACGCCACAATAAAGCACTAATTTGCTATGAAATGATATTCTCCACTTTGACAATTATATCCAACATATCTACGTAAACGTAACCGCAGGTTATAATTGCACGTGAATCTGACGTTAAATAAAAACAATTCACTTTCGATTACAGACCTTTCTTAATTTTTTACCCTATTTTTGAATACAGCACACATATTCATGTCATATGGGAATATTTTAGATGGAAATAGATAAAACAAATATAATATTTTTGTTATTTTATCGTAGTTAACGTCAGAAGTTACATTCCTCGTTACGTAAAAACGTCTGCCGAGGAGACGTTTATGATATATAATAACTTGAATCTCTCAGTGATGAAATAAAAAACCATAATATTGCGTGTGGAATGCCTTTAAAATAATTCAATCGGGGATTGACTCCTTTCAATTTAGACGTCCTGTCATGCATGTTTTAAATTTTTAATCCACACAAACATAAACATGTCCAACATTTTATTTCTCATAAACGTAATTGTACTTTTGCATCCAAGAGACTACACCATTAGTCGAGATCCACTGACAATGTCAAAACACCATATATAACATTTGAAATTCATCGGAGAGGAGTCTGGGACTTTTTTGTCATCTCAAATTACATAGCATTTTTCTCACAAATCATTGCTTTTATTTATACTTATGCTACGAGAAACTTCCAATGCCTGGTTATAGGATTGTAAGAGCTAAAGTTGAAAAACTGTGAGGACTACAATTTTGGATAAAAAATATTAACGTCTTGTCTTGTCTTGAAGGTCTGTCTTGAATAAAAGATAAAAGATACGTTGGTGTGTTGTCCAGGAATGTCTAGACAAGGAGAAGTATATATAAATTTGAACCTTTTAATAGGGGGTATATATCCCAAAACTTTCAACATTTGGAGAGGCGAAAGATACCAAAGGGATATTGAAACTCACAAGTCGAACACACCCTGAGAACGCAATGGCAAAACAAGAAGAACGACAAAAAGAGACAACAACATTTTACAAAATACAACATAGAAAACTCAAGATTGAGAAACACGAACTCCACCAAAAACCGGGACAGGGGTTGGGGGGTTGGGGGTTGGGGGGTTTGGGGGGGGGGGGGTAATGTTTCGGGTGCTCCGCAAAGGATAAACTGATCCTGATACATATTTACAGTGCAACCATCAAAAACGCATAAGATTATAAAAACTTGAAGCTGAACATGAGCTAAATGAGGATATGGGCTCATAATTTTTCGTACGTAATGTTAAAATACCTGGTCTTAAATCAAGAAATAAATGAAATCTTTTGTCGGGTAACGTAAATGTCAACTGAGAAGATGCGAACGTCTGGATTAAGGACAACTGAATGTCGGGAATTAATTGAATTAGATAATATAAAAGTCAAGTCCGGTCATGGAATTTAAATGATTTGATTGTCTTAAAATGAAGTTTAATGTTTTGATTTCTGGTCTTAATAAATTGAATTGATTTGAATGTTTTTCCTTGAAATAAAGAAATTTGAATGACTAAGGTGTCTTGCCTTTAGTTGAAAAAATCAGAATGTTTGTCTTAAATTGAAATGATTCCCCCCCACCCCCCCTTAGATGCATGTGGCTATTGCCTTTAGTCCATTTCGGCCATAAAGAACCGGACCCGGACCTTTCTATGTATTATACATCCATGCATAGCTTTAAATGTTTGGGTTTGAGCGTTCCTGATGAAACCCGCCCGTGCGAGGGCTGTATAGCCAGTCAAAAAAACTTCCATCATCCTGATGAAAGTAAATCCAGCAAAGCAATTCAGACGACCTAATTTTATAAAGTGTTATTGTCATTTAATTGCTTTTTCTTAAATTGAGTTGATGATCTGAATACAACCCATATCTTAAAATTGCAATGATAAGAAGGTGATATGAATGTCTTCTATTAGAGATCTTGGCGTCTAATCATAAAGTGAACAAAGGATAAATGTTTGGTCTCATATTTGGATCTTGAGTTGAGAATTCGAAATGACTGGTCCTGGACTGGATGGTGATATTGTTTTCAACAGCGATTGCAAATGTTGTTGGATTGGATATGAAAACAATAATGTTCTCAAATGCCTTTTTGATTTAGTGGATATGAAGGGCTTTCGATCACAGGGAAATGAATCCCTTGTTTAAATTGAGGTGACATATTGGAAAACACAAAGATTGAAATCTTAAGGGCCATGGGTTATAGAGATATAGTCGTTTGAATCAAACAGTTTAACGCTAACTTGTGGATTGACGGAATAATGGTTTTGCAGTTAAGAAAATGAAATCTCGCCTCCTATTTTAAAATTATTTGATTGATTGATTGATTGATCATTGCTGAATGACCGTGTGTTTTCATACGATATGAAAGACAGTAACAGCAAAACATAGTACATATATGTTAGACAATAGAAACACAGACATATTTGTAAACTTTGTAAATATTCGTATATGAACTGTTAAAGTCAATTGTCATATTATATAATTCCAAGTTCTCTGTACGTGACAGAACATTTAAAACAAATCTTATATAGCTGTTAGACATGCAAAAAAACCAACCCGGTAGTCATATCCGGTCTGATTTGGATTAATAACTCCAAGGAACGCGTTAGGAGAATTCCAAAGCTTTTATATATGTATAAACTCAAGAAGCGACTCTCTGGAAGGATCAATCAATGTCACATGGCTTTTATAACATGTATACGCTCTAAATTCAGCATTTATATCTGAACCAATAATTACATAATACATGTACTTGATTTTATTGGAATATACTTCACATACATTTTTAATTTTATAAGATTTGTAACTGACTGTGTCTTGTGTTTTTTTTCTTCAAAAGATATACATAGACAATGTGGATATATATAGGGCTGATATATACAACTGGGAGATTTGACGATCGGGCAAGGTTGTACTTTGTACTTTTGTTTGAGTACAACTATGTTAAAGTATGCTTTTTTTATGTCTCTGTATTTAAAGGACGTCATGGAATTCACACACTGATCACCGAAGAATTTCATATAGTCTGACATTTCTCAGAAACCGCAGACATGTATTGCAGAAGTCAATGTGAATTTAATAATTAAATCTTCATTTGCAAGTATTATCAAGTAATTTAATGAATGTTTTGATTTCGAAGGATTATAATTTTTTGTAATATATAAAACATCAAATGGCACCATCATATATGAATTAAGTATATCGGAGATGTTACCTTCATCGTCAATTAGCTCTATCACCAAATATGCAGAAATATATCCATTAAGCCCAAGCACATCAAAAACACTATTGGATGCTTTTAGTAAATTGTTAAAATGCTAATATTTTAATATTAGTAAAGATCTGCTCTTTTCCATAAATTCCCAAAGGTGATGCCGGACTCGTACCTAATACCACTGCTAACTAAAACAGCTAATTCTATGGAGGTGTATTAAAACGACGGTTGAACTCGTAAAAAATTTGCATGACAAAAATTTATTTGTGGTTTAACAAGTTTGATGCGATTATTTTGCGTTAATACGTAATTATCAAAAGAGCCTGCAAGTTTATGACAAGTATATTTGATATGGAAAAATATGGATCAAAGTATTATCGGTATTGTATCGTATAATAAACTTTACATTAAAAGATTGTTATTAATGGCTTCATATTCTCATTTTGTGCGCTATTCTGAATAAATAAAATATGGTTATATATAAAAATTCGTTTCGTGCATAATTTGTGCAAATTCAATTCAGTGGAAATGAGTCAATTTCTATGATTCTCAGATTAATAAAACTGTTCATAACACAAAATCCATATTTAACTAGCTTATAATTTTCAAGGTGTATACCACCTTTTAATATAGAACTCTGTATTTCAACAATATCCGCGTTCTTTGGTTTATTGTACTGAAAATGATTTCAAACGGTTCAATATATGAATCTATTACTCTTAAGTGTCTAGAAAATGATAAACAATAGATATTATTGCTTTTTCTGCACTAACTTTATTTTAGACAAATTCATAAAGCATACCATTCTTTGTGTCGTCTTACGTAGAGTGCACATTTCATTCTTTTAATTTTCGGAAATACAATAAACTTGACATTGAGGTACACGCGTCTTAGAATGAAGCAAACGTTTACGTAGCGTAAGGAGGTTTTATTATGTAAGATATATGTGCGACAGACTTGAATGCATCTATAGTATCCTTTATTTCTGGTTCAATGGGATATATGAATCCGAGTGTAAGGATGTAATGTTTATACCGGAACGTGAAGTTAAATGACAATGCCAGCTTCTAGAAGCAGCGAATAGAACCCTCTTTACGTAATATAATTGATTGTTAATATAAAAAAAAAGATTTGGTATGATTGTCAATGAGACAACTCTCCACCAGAGACCAAATGACGTGGAAGGTTAGCTACTTAGTTACGTTTTACCAGCAGAAAGACACAGCCGTCGATTTCAGTTATTCAAATAAACAATGTGCATTTCAACAAAAATGTTTGAAATTAAGTTCCAGGTACCAGGACATTCCATGGTTCACCTATTTGCATATACAAGTCTCATCCTTCTATGAATACATTAAATGGATATATTCTTGAAGAAAAACACGAGTTAAATGGTATTACTGGTATAACCTATGACTTTTGGTGCATTAAAATTCTTCTTTTCAATTTTGACAATTTTTGTATTTGCTAGAAAGTAGGAATATAAGTGGTAATGGTATTTTCGATGATTAGATAACTAAAAATATACGATTAATAATAAAATATGCTAGTCTCTGCGAACTGATATATGGCTTTATATAATGGTATAATCACATACATGTAAGTTGTCCAGTGGTACCTTGCTAACCTCTGTTGCGGGGGGTCGTGTTTTAGATCTCCGGCTGAGTCAAACTAAAGACTAAATGAGTTTATGTTGCTTCTCTGCTAAGCACGCGACATCTAGGCGTAAGTACAAAGACTGTCATTGTCCAGTAAGAGCCATTATAATGTGCTCGTGTAGAATGGCATGTCTTTCAGCGGACTATCACGTTTTTGGTTACCTTTTCCAAACTTGCAGAATTTGGCCTATCCTTTCAGTCTAGAACAAAGCAGGTTTAATATTCACACATTAACGTGTTCTCGTAATGCATATTATACATGTCAGTGAACGTTAAGCGCCACCAATCAACAACTTGATAATTATACAAGTCAAATATTGGTTCCATGTAGTCTTTTTCGTGCTCATCATAAGGAATTTTATACTCTCTTCTGTAAATAGGACAAAAATTGAAATTATGACAGAATATTTGGCAGATGTTTTTGAATATGAATTTTTTTTTACACACTTCTTGTAACTTCCATGAAAACTAGAGTGTTTTTCAATTTTGACAATTTTTGTATTTGTTAGAAAGTAGGAATATAATGGGTAACTTTTTTTTGCGCCTGTCCCAAGTCAGGAGCCTCTGGCCTTTGTTAGTCTAGTATATGTTTTTTAATTTTAGTTCATTTAAATGTTTTGGAGTTTAGTGTGACGTCTATTTTCACTGAACTAGCACACAATTTTATTTAGGGGCCAGCTGAGGACCACCTCCGGGTGCGGGATTTTCTCGCTGCATTGAAGAACCATTGGTGGCCTTCGTCTGTTGTCTGCTCTTTGGTCGGGTTGTTGTCTCTTTGACATATTCCCCATTTCCATTCTCAATTTTATTGTTATAGTGTGTTTAAGGTGGCGTTCTTCCATCTTTTTTTTTCAAAATACGCTGTATTTTCAACGTTTCTGAAGTTGATTTCGTCTTCTTTATCTAGACGTATTCCAGTTTTTATCTTTAAATTCCATCTTAGCACATTTCTTGTATAAAATGCAAAAGGTATATATAGACCGCACATGGGTGCCTATTTTAAACCACGCACATACAAACGGCGCCTCTTCGCCAATATTTGGGCAATGTAAATCCACAAAGGCACATTTATTTTGCCCACCGTAACATTTTGTCAAAATCGACAAACTTCATTAAGTGTGTTCAAGGCAAACATTTCGTAGCGCTGCCAATATTCAAAAAAAATTTGGCCCCAAAAACCTAGGTATTATATAACAAGAAAATTGAAAACAGCGCTAAATATATATAATTATTATGAACATTATAGTCAACAAATATAAGTTAATTTCTATCTAAGCACTAATAAACGTAGAACAAAGTGTATAGCAACGGATGACACCTTAAAATTTTTTTGGTTGGCTACAAGTTAACTGTATATCCCCAGTGTATCCCTCACTTATATATGAACACACTGGCCTGAAAAAAATGCGGCAACCTGAAAATGATAAGTCGATAGTTTGTGTAACATAAAAATAAGATGTCGTATGATTGCCAATGAGATAACTCTCTACCAGAGACCAAATGACATAGAAGTTGACAATTAAAGGTCACCTTCAACAATGAGCAAAACCCATACCACATAGTAAGCTATAAAAGGCCCCGAATGAAAATGCAAAATAATTCAAAAGAGAAAGCTTACAACCGGATTTATATACAAAACAATAAACGAAAGACAAATATGATATACAGCTACAAATGACTACCACCGAATTACAGGCTCCCGACATGGGACAGGTACATACCAGATGTGGCGGGATTAAATATGCTTGCTGGCGCCAAACCTTCCCTTTAATCTGGGACAGTGGTGTTACAGTTCTATATAAGAACAATCTATAATAAAATGCTCCGCTGGGGCGCAGCTTGATACGACCGCAGAGGTCGAACCCTGAACAGTTGGGGCAAGTATGGACACAACATTCAAGCTTGATACAGCACTGAATTTGGATTGTAATTAAATATTTGACACAGCATAGGTTTCTCACACAGAATGAAAGTGGTCTAAGAACTTAAATTTTTCTAATTTACCTATTCAAACCATATCATTATTATTTGCTTTTATATATAAATCAGAAATAACCAATTTAAAATGGAAAATTTTAAAGAAAAAAAAGGAAAAAAAAATCCCCCCCCCCAATTTTTTTGAACCCCCTTATGATTCATCGCCCCCAAACTCAACCCCAGCTTTCCCTTTGTGGTATGGTACCTTGCAGTACAATTTCAGAGAGATTCAAACACTTGAACACAAGTTATTGTCTTGAAACTAGAAAAATGCTTGTTTTTTGGCCCCTTTTTGGCCCCAAATTCCTAAATGTTTAGGACAATTACCCCCAAACTCAAACCCAGCTTTCCCTTTGTGATATGGAACCTTGCAGTACAATTTCATAAAGATACATACACTTACACACAAGTTATTGTCCTGAAACTAGAAAAATGCTTGTTTTTTTACCCTTTTATGGCCCCTAATTACTAAAATTTTGAGGCAATTACCCCCAAAATCAATCCCAGCCTTCCCTTTGAGGTATGGTACCTTGCAGTACAATTTCAGAGAGATCCATACATTTGAACACAAGTTATTGTCTGGAAACTAGAAAAATGCTTATTTTTGGCCCCTTTTTGGCCCCTTATTCCTAAACATTTTGGGCAATTACCCCCAAACTCAATTCCAGCTTTCCCTTTGTGATATGGAACCTTATAGTACAATTTCATAAAGATCCATACACTTACACACAAGTTATTGTCATGAAACTAGAAAAATGCTTGTTTTTTGCCCCTTTTTGGCCCCTAATTCCTAAAATTTGGAGGCAATTACCCCCAAGTGACCACAAAGAAAACACCTATCCATTTTTATTATAACATGCACGGTCACATTCTTGAGTCAGTTGAAAATGCAAAATATTTAGGTATAACTATATCATCAAATTTAAAATGGAACAAACACATTCAGAACATGACATCAAAAGCAAATAAGACCCTTGGATTCATCAGAAGAAATTTAAAAATAAACTCAGTAACCATCAAAGACCGAGCATACCAAGCCCTTATTAGACCAAAACTTGAATACTGCTGCACTGTCTGGGACCCTTACACAACAGAGAACATTAACTCCATAGAAAAAGTCCAAAGACGTGCAGCGAGATATGTATGCTCCAACTACAAATATACTGAAAGTGTAACAAACATGATAAACACACTTCACTGGCCAACATTACAAGAAAGGAGACTCAAAAGCAGATTAAATATGTTCCATAAAATAACAAACAACAAAATTGCCATACCACATACTGACATACTAATTAAAAGCAAATCAAACACCAGGTCTAGCCACGAACAAACATACCGACAAATTCGATGCAGCAAAGACAGTTACAAATTTTCATTTTTCTGCCAAACTATAAAAGACTGGAACAAATTACCTGAACCAATAGCCTGCAGCACCACTACTGAGTACTTCAAGGAGAAACTCACTAGAGAGATGCTCCTTGACACTTACAAACACCTACATGTTTAATATGTATCTTGTTTTTATCTTATACCAAAAATTAAAAATAAAAATTGAAAAATATTACTTACATATACATTTGTATATATAAAAATTGAAAAATTATTATGAAATCAAAAATACATTTTTAATCATTAACAATATTGTTAAACCAGGCATGCGCCAGAAAGTAATCATCAACCAGTTGATGTTTTTCTGTATATAAAGAAGAAAATCAATCCCAGCATTCCCTTTGTGATATGGAACCTTGTGGTACAATGTCATAGAGATCCATACACTTACACACAAGTTATGTCTGGAAGTTACAAAAATGCTTATTTTTGGCCCCTAATTCCTTAACTGTGGGTACCATAACCCAAAAAATCAATCCCCACCTTCCATTTGTGGTATTGAACCTTATGGTAAAATTTCATTGAGATCCATTCACTTAAACTAAAGTTAGAGTGCGAAAACTAATGTGTCTTCGGACGACGACGACGACGCCGGACGACGACGACGACGCCAACGTCATACCAGTATACGACCACAAAAAATTGTTGCGGTCGTATAAAAATCAGTTGAAAAGGGCTTAACACATCAGGTCCATACAAAGCACATGAAACCCCTAACAAAACACAACAGCCTTTATCAAAATGAGTAACGCACTATTAACACAAACACTGAATGTATTACAATTTACATAAGAGTGGCCACGGATCTAGTATTTATGAAATCGTAATATTTATGGCATCACACTTTGTGAACATTAAACATATTTGATACGTTGTATATACACATATACATGCTAGACATATTCCAGATATAATTCTTTGAAAGGTTCAATTGAAGTTCACAAGATATATTAGCATTATTAATCGGATGCAATAATTTCTTATCAAAATATAAAAGAAATAATGGATGGACACTTGAAATCTCAGAGACATATTGATGTTCTGATATATTTTTGCAGAAATCATATCTTGCACTTCGGTACAAAATTACCTTGGGAAAATAACAAAATGTCAAAACATCCATGTTACAAAACAAATCATTTTCATTTTTATCTGTTCTTTATATCTCGATATGATAAATAAAAAATCTTCAAAAATATTTGAGCCGTTTCATTTAAATAACGTATAAATTACAGTTGTTAGTTGTAGTCAGTTCTAAAACTTAACTGTGAGTCTCAACGAAATTTTCAAGTTTACAAAAACATTTAGCATTCAAAAATCTTATTTAATCACGATTAATTTACAATAGTCTTATTAACTCCAAGGAGCCTAATTGCCCTCCAATTTTCCAGTTCAAATTTTATTATGAATAATAGTCATATATTCTATGCTTTTGGTTTAAACATACTTATTCATCATCATTACAAACATATGTTTTTCATTCAATAATACTGTTGAAAACAATCGTTATGCAATTCATCTGTCGTTTTCTACCTCTTAAGCACATAGCATGCAGTAAGACCCTATAGGAAACCCTTTGAAAATTGACAGGGTTTTCCCTATCCAGCCTCGCCTTCACTATAAATGAGAAGATGTGGTATGAGAGCCAATGAGACAACTCTCCATCCAAGTTACAATGTATAAAAGTTAACAATTATAGGTCAACGCCTTCACGTATATATGGGGAAGCTGGTATGTAACAAATAATGTTCTATAATGAGAAGGTTGGAATCAAGATGTAAGTGCTTGTATAATGCAGTAAAACTTTTTTGAAAAAAAAATTTAGGAGAAAGAAGACAAAAAACCTTGCCTAATTAACAGCTGCTCTAGAAGGACATATTCTTCAAATAATACTGTTGAAATAACAACACATAGAAAGAGATTACATGCAGTAATCGTCAAAAATAAACGGACTGTAAACAGACCATACCAACCACCATCATCCGATTACTCTGAGAGAAACAGACAAACAAATAAAGACATACAACAACAAATAACACGTGTTCCAGATAAACTAATTCGGTACAGGCCCCGCATTGTGATGGGGTTAAACCAGTTTTACGTGCACACATACCTGTCCTTTTGCATATCTAGACCATATGTTTTTATACTAAAACACACAATAAAAAACCTTAACAGGATTAACACTAGGAAATAAAAAAACAACACTCATTTGGAAAGTAGGATAAAATATATGCTCGCTACTACAGGAAGGTAGCTAATGTAGATTCAACTGTTGGATGGATGCCTAATCAAAGTTAAATGTTCTTTGCAATTAATCATTCGAGTCCCAACAATGAATTAAGTCATAGCATTGGGAAATATTATTAAGAAAAATCCTCCTATCAATTGTGTTTCTGAAATTCAGATGTCGCTTTAGCTATTTAACGACATATCATTTTTTTCTTTAAAAAGTGTACGTCCCTTTCAGTTTCATGGGAGTCCGTGTTCATAACCAAGGTTTTAAGTTTTAGTCATCCATATGTCTTGGTTTTTTTCCCTTACATCTAACATCATCAGCTTTTTTGTCTTGTTTATTGTTCTGTTCTTTTTGCCCGTGGACTTGTTTTAGTATCTTGGTGGTAGCGATAAAACGACAATATATAGCAGTATTTTACTTAAAAAGAATGGTTATTTTTGATCTGAGTTATAGAATAAACTACATGTTATAGGAATTTGGAATATTTTGTCAGATTGTTTGGAATATTGTAAAGCGTAAATGTGACGCCATCAAATTATAATAATTTGATCAATCTTGATATATCCAAATTCCGAATCGAGGCCGCCAACTGCTCGAGCTTTATCGAAGTCTCCGAGTGTACAAGTCCCTATTTTCTTGATAGGTAGTATGTATATATACTTTGCTGTCCTTCTCAGTTGAGGTTTTGATACGTAAGACTCAAAATTGAGACCATGCAAGTGGTTTCCTACAGCTAGTGAGTTTCAAAGTTATTGAAGTTACATGTATAAGTTTTTCGTTTTTGCTTATTTTAAATGGACTTTCAATAGCCAAATTCATCTAAGGTAAACTTTGCCCGAGGGAAGAAAGTTTGAATAGACATAGTAGAACACAGAACTAAAGTTTTAGTTCATGATATCAAATACATGTACAAATAAGAATTATGGATCGAATTTATTGATAGAAAATGAACATGATATTTTTTTCTTTAGAAACTAATGGAGCGTGTTAATCCTATGATATAGCTGAGTATGAAACTTGTTATATTTTACATTGTCAAAAAAATTAAAGAAGAGCTAAGTAAACGAGATTTTTATTTTCTTTTTCTTTTTGTAGTTTCAATGCATATACTCGCCTCCTTTGATCGTATACCAACTATTGTTTCACTCGACCTTCTTGACAAAGCAGAAACCAGAGATGCGTATCTATCGCATAAAAAATACAAAATACATGAGAACCTGCTACTTTTTAATTATATTTTTCTAAAATGTATATAAAAACACACTCTTTCGTCTTTTGATAGATAGTTGTCTCCTTATTTTTATGTTATTTGATATATCGATGTTATAATTTAAAAAAAAAACGTTTCATGCAGAACGTAAGCAAAGTGATTTACTTTCCAAGAATACCTAATTGTACTGAAAATTGGTCAGCACAAATACATTCCTTCCAAAGTATTCGATCCAGTTACTGAAATAACTGTAGATTAGAAACACGTATAATAATTCAAATTGGCTATCCATAATTATAACATTGTAAAGAAAAATCTTAAATAAAACATAACTTGGTACTTTAGATCTACGCTTTAACGCATTTTATTTGTCATTACCTCGATATTTTGTTTTAATATCATGTTTTCCCATTGTTATATGAATCTCAGAGGATATTAAAAGAATTGATGTTTTACAATTTTTGTTAGTAATATTATTGGACTAACCCATTTTGATACCAAATAACTTCATCCTTTTATTTCCGTGGAGGAAAATGAAAAACGATTTTACATAGAAAATTCTATCGCATAAAATACCCATATACTGGATTTCCATTTTCGATCGGCGTTATTAATATAGTTGTAATCACATTCTTGTCTGTCAAAAATATTGCCGGAATTATATGGGCGACTGGCAGCATTCTAGGAATATAAAATATGCTGTTTGATTGGCATTATTTAATGTTCATATTGTAATCTGTACTCAATAAAACTTGCAATTTGCCTCCACAGATGAATTGATACACAGTGCCAATTAACCTTCAATCATATTATCTTGGCTCTGATGTATCGCTTCAATAACTCATCATATTAATAACGAAGAAAATTGTATTGCTCAAAACATATTTGTCAAAACTCATGGGTTGTCAATGACATGTCTAAATAAAAGGAATATTGCTTTTTGAAATATTTCAATTAAATTGTGCAGTGTATAATGACGGGAAATGCTTCAGTTTGTAAAATAATAGATATCTATCTGCATTTTTAACCGATTAAAAAAAATATGAAATTAGACAAATTTATAAATAATAAAAAAAATGATAATGAAAAAAAATGATTAAATTTCAAAAAAAGTATAGCTTTGATATATACAATTACAAGTATTGATATCCTAGAATCGCATTTTGTACAAAACACATCTATGTATTCAAATTAAATGAACATTGATACTAATTTTATGACGATCTAGCAAAAAAAAAAAAAAAAAAAAAAAAAAAAAAAAACCAAACAAACAAGTCTGTATAATATTTGTTAGAAAAAAAGTATCATTAAACATATGGTGCTTCTTATACATTTGTTCAACTGGTGAGTAACCAAAATCTGGTACTTAAAACATCGTTCATTTTTACAGGATCTGTAATCTGTAATTTTTGTGTTCCGAATGTTGTGATCATTGACAATAAAAGTCTAGAGGACAGTGCAAGATTGAGAATACGCAAAACCGAAAGTATTCATGGTATAAAACTTTACATACTGATGGCAATACGATTCCAACCAACACCCAACAAATTGCGTCCTCGATGACACGATGTCAGAACAAAGTGTCTAATTTTGAATGGGGTTTGTTATGTTATAAAAAGTAGGAAAGAAGGAACATAGTCTTATCTGAAGGATACCACATCCATGCACTTCAGAAATTTATTCCGTAAATGTTTAAAAACTACACACTCAATTTATTTTTCTGTAGACATATACAATATTCGTACATTGTAGGAAAATATAGAATTTATTTGTACACGATATAGAAACTGAAAGAAAAGTGAGGTTTACAGAGCATTTCTCGTGTTCCGTAGCGAGCTACAAATGTACGATTAATTGAAATCAATCAATAATCAATCAATCAATCAACAAATCAATCAATCAACCAATTAATCAATCAATCGATCAAACAAGCAACCAATAACATTTCGATATTCTGTGAACCGCGAAATCAGATCAAAATACATATAAGGCATTTATTTTAAAAAGATAACGTTAAACAGAACATGTACTAAGATTCAAGTTGATGTGACCACAACTTCATGGCAAACTGCTTTAAACTGCATCAACATCACGTCCGTACAAATACTCTTGCCATTTAGTATTAGCTAGTGATATCCACTATGAGGGACATAACCAAGTTATAAGTTTTAAAACATGACGTTTTTTTTTCTATCTGCACGAGGGAAAATAATAACTTCTGCATGTTTGTTATCATTCTTTTATTGAAATCTTTTTAAGGTTACGGCATTGTTCCGGTTAAAATTTCGTTCCATAAACTTAATGCTTTTAATTGTTCAACGATGTGCACTCTGCAGTTTAATTTTTTAATCTAAATGATATGTGGTTTATCAAACTATATCTAAGATCTTAAAATGGTATTCGCGTGGATTGACTAATAAAAGGTCCATATGATTTCAAAAACAAGAGGTATTGAAATTACTTCAAAACGGAAAAATTAATTAACAATACTTTTAATGTTGTTTTAGAAATAATGAATTGAACTCTTACATTAGATTCAAATTTAATGTTCGTGTTGAAATGAAAGAAAATATCTTAATGTGCTACATTTTTACATCGTCCCTGGAAAAACATTGACGTGTGTCTATCCATTACTTTATATGTCATTTACTATCGGTTAAATTTCATCAAAATGATCATTTATTGAAAATATGATTTCAATGTAGCCGGGTGATGACTTTTTGTCAGGAATTTCCGCTGGTGTTGTTTTGCGCCTTTGAAGCTTCATATCACCAAATCATAAAGGAAGGAAGCTACTTAGAAGATTTTGTGTTTTTTATAATTTGTTGTGCAATTTGGACTTGGATTATTGACAACTGGTTATGTTCAAAATGGCCGTCGTGACTGTTAATTGTCAGGATCATTGTTGAGACAACGTTATGACATCAATTTATTATAAACATTATCGCTGCCTAATCATATTTTAACTATAAAGATAATGGTGAATCTGTGTTTGCTTCCAACTCAATGTCATATCATTCGGTAATGAAAAAGGTCTTTTTCAAAATAAAAATTTTTCATCTATAATGACATCACGTTTATACAAGGAAAATTTATTACACAATTATCAAATCATCTCCTATTGGTGTAATTAAAGCTCCATTCAAACATTTTTCTTCTTTTTTTTAATTTTGATACCAAAAACAATAAAGAGATGACGATGTTATATATAAAGACAAAGCACAAAAATTACATTAATGTATAGACATTATTTGCTTTTGTCATGTAGTATGTCATAGTTCTAATAAAAAGAAAATAACATGTAGGATTTGAAAATAATTCATATCTCGAGTAAACAAAATATTTTAACCTTAGCTCAGTAGTCAGTACTTCGGCACTGACATGATTTTAATAACAAACCTTTCTAAATTTGCCAGTTTAAAAATTTAAAAATTATAAAAGAAACTAAGGTCTCAACCCCCTCAGGCAAAGATGGCCTTAGAAGGATTTGGCTATTATTTTATTTCATTTTTGATTATATAGCTCAACTGTTTCGGTTTTATACATCCTTGGCTTTCAAATATTCGGCTTTGAGAGTTCCTGATGAAGGTAAATCCAGAAAAGCGCTTCGGACGCATTAAATTAATAACGTGTTGTTTTCATTTTTCATGTAAAAGCAATAAATAGAATAAAAGTGCTAATGGACGGACCAGTAGGATACATTGGAGGAGGGACTGTATCAAAAGCGCGACAACTTAGGTTGGGGTAAAGAAATTAAAAAGAAAAAAAAAAAAAAAAAAAGATTAAATCTATCGATCGTTTGAGACTGCAAGTTCATCTTTTCTTTCATTCATAAACTATAACATTGATATGTTGAATTTCATATGCCATTGAATTCATTTCGTAAAGAAAATGTGTAAACACATCGGGAACTACTAGTTCTAGTAAATTGCGTAAGGCTGTCTTTTGTTAGAATCTTCTAGTACGTTAATTAAGGATTAAACCAATAATGAAATAGTGGAACTGAAGTTTTTGAGTTTACTGATACAAGTATGAAAAAAGGGAATTTATATATATGTACGCTGTCTATATGAAGGCTTATATCTTATGTTTAACGTTTGTTGTTGCTTTTTTCCGGTAACACTTCAATTTGAACTCGTTCATGTATGTCTTTAAATGCTTATTCCGCCAAAAGAGAGTCCTTCTTTGCTTTCCTCTTCTTTAAAAAACTAAAATTATATAATGTACATAAGGACCCTTTTCAAATCCTTTTAAGTAAGTGTTCTATCAAGTTTTTTGGCGTCGTCTTCCTATTATATTTGATTGGACAAAACAACTGTCCGTCATATGACGCAATCTCGGTCCTCTCTTGCGAATGCATTAAAACGTTTTATATTTAAATGTATGTATGGTTAATGCTTTCAAACATCTTATATATAGTATTGGTAAATGCTTTGAAGCGTTTTAGAATGAAAATAATCCTTTATAAATTTGTATTTCAAATTTTGGCTAATTCTTCAAACGTTTTAATTGTGTTGATTCTCCCAAATGTTGGGGTTAATCTTATCTCGCATGTATCCTGAACGAATGGACTCCAGTAACATGCTTTTATATTAATAATATTCGGTCTGATTACCGCAGCTGGTGGACTATAAGTCATCGAGGTTACCATCCGACTAGTAGATAGTGCTTTGTGGTACTGTTATAAATTAAACAATTACACTAGAATGTAAATTTTCAGTAAATATTTGTTTCTCTTTATTTTACTTTTTCTCGATAGTTTATAAGCGCTTTTCTGTATGTACCTTCATTAGAAACGACCAAAAGCAAACACTTCGAAGCCAGGAATGTATGAATATTAAGTATATAAATATTAGAACAAATTAAATGATTAAAGCGATTAGCTTTTGTTTGATAATATTTATGTTCATTTTATTGATTCATAAAATTGAGAATGGAAATGGGGAATATGTCAAAGAGACAACAACCCGACCAAAGAGCAGACAACAACCCGACCAAAGAGCAGACAACAGCCGAAGGCCACCAATGGGTCTTCAATGCAGAGAGAAAATCCCGCACCCGGTGTTGGTCCTCAGCTGGCCCCTAAATAAAACTGTGTCAGTTGGGATTAGTTATAACCTTTCATAAACTCTGTAAAAGAAATGCTCTAGAACAGTTCTAACACCAGTCCTTAAGAACAGTTTTGATAGAAGCTGTTCAACCTTAGAATAGTTATGTACTGTTCTACGTACGTTGAATAAATTTGAACTGTTCCTCTTTAGAATAAGTTTAGACAAATCGACCTTAGAATAAATTTGGACATTTCGACCTTAAAATAAGTTTGGACAATTCAACTCTGTACATTCAGACAGTTCTGCTCTTCTACTCTTAAATAATTTTGGATAGTTCAGCTTTAATACAGATTCAGACAGTTCTACCCTAGAACAATTTCGGACAATTCAACTCTAGAGGAATCCAGACAGTTTTACCATGGAACAGTTTTGAATTTGACAATTCAACTTTAGAGAAAATCCAGACAGTTCTACTCAAGAACAGATTTGGACAATTCAACTATAGAGCAAATCCAGCCAGTTTTATCCTGGAACAGTTTTGAATTTGAAAATTCAACTTTAGAGGAAATCTAGACAGCTCTAGAAAGATTTGGACAAGAGTCTACAATAGAAAAGTTTTAGACAGTTCAACTCTTGAGCAGATTCAGACAGTTTCACCCTAGAACTTTTTCCATTGTTTGTTTCCTTTCCATACTATAGGGATGTTCTGTGTGCAGCCTTCTTGAGGGATGTATAATTCTCAGCTAGTTAGATAAGCGCATGTTTGTAGCTTTAGTAAATGTACAATTTTTAGAATACTAAAGCAACTTTTGAAACAGGGATGCATATATCACAAACTGATCACACTTCTATGAAATTTAATAATCATAATATGATTCCACTCGTAGAACTTTAATAAAAATCGGTATTTCACAAAAGATTTAATAGTTATATTACTTATAAAGCAAACTAATTTGGTAATTGTACCTTAAATCATTAATGTCTTGTAAACAGACGCATTGATAAAGGTTATACTATACTGTTAAATTATTGAGGCTGATAAATTCGGTGATCTACGGACCTTTAACTATTTCTTGGAAGGTTTCTTTGATTTTGAAGTGTATGGTTAATCTACTATCAACTACAACAACTTTTTTGTTGGCGTCTTTTTTAGATTTATTTGTATGTCTGTGGTGTGTATTGCACAGTTTTGGCTGCTAGATCCCAATTATTGTCACATAAATCTTGGCCATAATACATTGAGTACTAGTAGTTATTATTATACATTATTGTTGGTATAATAGTCCCAGCATTAACCTGCACACCCAATTTTGGCAATAAAGTGGAACTATAAATACTGTCAAACAAGTGTGAGATTTAGCTTCTAGCTATAAAACCAGGTTTAGTTTAACCAATCATTTTCTTCTGAAAATACCTGTGCATTCCTGACAGTTGATTTCCATTCGTTCCGTTGGTTGGTAGCGTTTTATTTTGACAGTTTATATAGACTTCCCCTTTTTAAATTTACCTTGGAGTTTGGTATTTTTGTTATACTTTTATGTTGTCTCCTTTAAAAAAAGAAAAGTATTTATTAAGACACTTGCATTATATATTATGACAAATATTTACAAAGGAAAAGAAGCTTTATTATTTGGGATAATCAATTTTGGTCTTGATAATTCTGATAACCAATTTCACCCCTGCATCAGGAACAATAAATTGTAAAACAAGGTGTCAACTCCCTCATGCAAAGATGACCATAGAGGAATTTGGCTTTACTTTTTGTGTCCCTTGTGGTCATATAGCTCTTAACGTTTCTACGTATTTATACATCCATGACTTTGTCATTGTAAGAGCGTTCCTGATGAAGAGAAATCCAGAAAAGCTCTTCGGACGCAAGAAATTTATAAAATGTTATTTTCTAACAGGCACAAATACAAGCATACGTATAAAACTCGTCATTATATAACATTTTTAATATTTTGTCATTTACATTGTACATGCAAATATACGAAATTTTGTCGGCTAAAAATGATTATGGTTAATATACATTTGCCACCTTCTTTTGTCTTGTGTTAAAATTTGGACCACGGAGTTCGGCTTTTACTTTAAGAACAGGTAAGTAAGAAAAATCTAAATAAAAAAATTAGCAATAATCAAAAACAAAAACAATAGCACTAAGAGCCTTTAAATTTTGCAATAACCTGATGGTGATGGTGATGTTAAAAGACTAACGCCCTCATTTGGATTCTACATTTACCATACCTGATAAGTTTTTTTTTAAATAATTGTTAATCCTCAGTGTGGATATTTGTTAACCTAAATTTATATTTTAAGAATAAGTTATTGGTCTCTGTCTTCCTCTTGCACTGTGAATTCTATTTTGGGATATATTTTCCAACTTTCTATAAAGATGAGAAAATGTGGTATGATTGCCAATGAGGCAACTCTCCACCAGAGACCTAATGACATAGAAGTTAACAATTATAGGTCACCGTATGACCTTCAACAATGAGCAAAACCCATACCGCATAGTGAGCTATAAAAGGCCCCGAAATGACAAATGTAAAACAATTCAAACTAGAAACGGCCTGATTAATGTACAAAACAACGAACGAAAAACAAATATGATACCCAGCAAACAATCGACAACCACTGATTGTTTACAGGCTGCTGACTTGACCAGGCACATTCAGAATGTGGCGGGGTTAAACCTAACCTGGGACAGGGGTACAACATAAGAACAAACTATAAAAATCAGTTATAAAGGGCTTAGCTGATCAGATCGATACAAAGCAGAAAAAACATTGTTCAATTTGATTGTTATCTTGATGTTGATTTAGTATAAGTACATGCTACATATATTATACATACTCTCAGTACATCTTATTTAATTGTCCAGATATTGTCATTTGCTTCCAAGCTAACGCACAAGCAATATAATATAGTTTGTTTTTTTATCGAGGATTTATATGAAATCATTTCATGTTGTGATTATAGCATAAGAGAGTATGAAATTTCTCAAAAATCAATACGATACTGTGCATTTAGGAGATTTTATGAGTTTTTACAGAAATATATTGTCAACGCAACAACTCTTTATGCATAAATTGTTTTGACCGAATCGCGATGTGTTTCCTGGGAACTTTATCCTAGCGTGTTAATTGTTCATAAACGTCTTCATATTGACCTTATAGCGGAGATCATTCGCTCCTCAGCAATAAAAACATCATGAAATGATATAAAAACGAACGAGAATGTCAGAAACGAAACAGCATCACAAAAATTAAATTCTTTATATAATTAAGTTTTCAAGCTAACATTTATAATGCTTTCAATGTATCAATGAAACTGTCAATAACAAAGAACAAAAGGTTAACCAGTGACGAGTCCATAAAAATCTGATTTCAAAGTAATGTTGGATAGAGAACATGGCATAATAGAGAAGACAATAAAACTGCTCTTCCTGTAGTAAATTATTATGTTTGTGTTGGATCTAACCAACTCTATGTCTTTTATCTCCAATTATGGCATTGCTGTTCATAAAATTTACACACAGTACCATTTGAAAACCTGCTGAACTTTTACGATCTCTGTAAAATGATCATAAAGTTCAAATTTTGAAATCTCTTAAATGTACTTCTTTCCGCCAATATGTCAATATTTGAAAGAAATTATTGTTAGCGACGGAACATACTTTGAAGAATGTAACGCAAAATAAAAAGTTTCCATATTGTGCTAATAGATTTTCCATATTTAATCACTCGAAAATCATTTCTTGATCCCAATAACATTAACCACACGTGTCATTATCTTTTCAAGAAAAAAAGATATTTGTGTTTATTATATGCTTCTGAAATTCTGAAATCTTTTATTTATTAATCATTTTTTTAAGTGTTAAAATTTGATGAAAATATCAAGCATATGATGCATGTGCAAGAAGTGGACAGATTTTTGGTTATTTCCAGACTATTATTTTACTGTCATTGTTTTTATAGAATCTGAAAAATCTCCCTCACTTACTTTGTGTTGTCAATACTAAACTTATTTGCATATTTTTAATTCAACTTTTCATATTTACTTCACAGTTCGAAACAATATCAGTATAAATGAGATGGTAGGCGTCAAAAACGTAAAAAAGACAACAACATGACAAAACAAGTTACACAAAATGAATATCTGCCAAAAATTTGTCCTGAATATGCATGAAATATTTGCGGCTTGACGTGAAGATTATCACTCAATTAATTAATCTTAATTGAATTTTTTCCGCCCCAATGTTTAGATAGATAACGAGATTTAATGGTCCTTTAGATTTGGTTGACAGTTATGACTTTTTGACTCTATACGCTACACTTCCACAAAATCATATCAAGCAGATTTTATAACTCATTCTAATGGTGGTCTCTAGGAAAAAAATCGTTTTGCAATTTTTTTTTATGACTATAAGGTATTCTTAATTCTGTTAAAAAAAATAAAATGTGTTACATATACTTAATGGATCTATGATGAAATGATTAAAGGGGTTAGTTTCTCCTTGACAACATCTTTTTTGTACTTTTCGACAATACCGTCACAATTTTCGACAGATTGTAGCCATTCTTATGGGGCAACATTTAAATAACAAACTTGTTCTGTATTATAACGAATCACAACTTAAGGTCAACATCAGAAAAATCTGTCTAATTTCCAGTTTATAAAAAAAGATAATAACTTGTTCCGTTACCTTCATGATATTTCGGTTTTGAATAATAATCAATTCTCTAGTTATACTGCAGAAATATACCAGAGGGAACTTACTTTAAATGGATATAATTTGTCCTTTTCTTGCTTTGCATATTTCAGTTCCACCAGGTAAACTCAATGCTAAAATTCAAGACAAAAGTGATTTTTTTTCATTCCCAATTGTTAATTTTCCTATTTTAGTTACCTCCATGCCAAATATTTTCTATTCTGCAGGCCAAGCTCCAAATAACATCGTGAACGTTTGTTAATCACGAATACATTTCTGGATAAGCAAATAAGATAATTCATTTGGAATTCTAAGATACACATGTATATTCCAACTAAACCTACCGAAGAGGAAAGCATAAACAACCATCTTTGAAATGAAGTATAGGATCTACATGGGCTCTACTGAAAATTGAGATGACATAAATGTCCTTAAAGATAAAGTTGTAATATTATTACCGAAAAAATTAAGTTATTTTTTCTCATGTTTTCAGACTCTGGAACTTAAGACATTTTCCCAGTAAAAAACGTTCATAAGACGGTATCAATTTTGTGTATTCAACTCTTACTTCAGTGTTCAATCTGGAGTACTGTTGGTTTCATACAGATAAAGAGTTGTGGTTTTGGAAGTCAAGCGCTGGAGATGTAAAATCTAGCGCTGTAAATTTCAAGTCCAGCGCTGTAAATCTAAAGTCCAGCGCTGAAGATATAAAGTCCAGCGATGTAGATGTCAAGTCAGGCTTAGTAGATATGACGTTCAGCGCTGTAAGGTATAAAGTCTAGTACTGGAGATGTAAACCCAAGCACTGTAATTGTAAAGTCTAGCGCTGTAAATATATTAAGAATATAACGTTAGAGATGTAAAGTCTAATGCTGGAGATGTAAAGTCAAGCGCTGTACATTTAAAGTCAAGTGCTGGAGATGTCAAGTCCAGCGCTGTACATCTAAAGTTAAACTCTGGATATGTAACGTCAAGCACTGAAGATATAAAGTCCAGATCTTCATATCTCTAGCGCTAGACTTTACATCTCTAGCGCTATATTTTCTATAAATCTACAGAGCTAGACTTTTTTTCTCCAGGGCTTGACTTTACATCTCAGCGCTCGACTTTAGAACTACAACGCTTAATTTTACATCCACAGTGCTAGACTTTAAACCAACAGCGCTGAACTTTAAATCTACAGCGCTGAACTTTAAATCTACAGCGCTGGACTTTTGAACTACAGCGCTGGTCTCAACACCGTTACCGTTTGACTTTAAATCTACAGCACTAGACCTTATATTTACAGCGCTTGACTTTGAAAAACAAAAACTCGTTATGAGACCGACATGGCTCCGTAGTACTACAATCCTGCTTCCAGAATCATGAAGTATGCACACCTGATGTTGTGAACATCCCATGTTTTCAGTTGTTTAAAGATTTTTTTTTCTGTTTTTACATGTTTAAATGTTCATTGTAGACCATACCATTGCTTCAGACATATCCCGTTCAGTCCGGTCATTTGAGTCATTTTATTAACATCTATCAGAATCTGGGGTTTCAAAAAGACTGTTATATAGACATAATAATGTAAAAACACTTATCTATTGTTGGAAACAGTGTGTTGACCTCTAAATGTCTTTTGGTTTTAACGCCAATTGTCCGATATTTCACGAGTGTCAAAGACGATTACTTATTAATTTATCAAATGTTAGGTTCTGCAAAGTGGTTTAATAGCCGGTATGAAGAGCGGGAATTTCGACTGCCGCTGGAGATATATTTGATAGAGGCAGAAATTGTGCCTTCCTACGAATAAGAGTTGTAGCAAGGGTTCTTAAAAGGCAGAAACCGTGGCAGTCTGTCTACAAGAGGCTTCTGATTTAGCGTCCCAAATTCGACTGGACGTGGTTGCGTACCCATGCATCCTTTATAGGCAAACGGACGCCCCTCTTTGACTTGAGTTTTACTTCCGAATGGAAGACGTTCAATGATTACCATATTTATATGCCCCATTCAACCATTCTGTGTGTGTGTGTGGTTTGTAAAAATGCTGTCTTATTGACGTATACACATCTGATTTAAAGAACGAATTAAATTGAATGTATACCTTGTAAATTGTTGGAAAATAAGCTAATTTTTAATATTTGTGTGCTTATCGAAAGAAAAAAGTTATTTTGTATATAACGACAAATATTTGATCTTGCAACAAGCAAAAAAAAATATCTTAAATAACTTTTATTTGGCAAAATTTAAAAAATACGAATAAGATTAAAAAATGCAGAGTTATCGACCTTAGAGAACTGCGATTTTTCTTTGTTTTAAAACTTGTTTGTATCAAGTCGTTCAAACGAAACAATTCATTAAAAACAAAAATACCGTCTCTCATAACTCAATGGAAATGATAAAAGTTATAGTAAAGCAAAGTGGCTTTATTTCATATCAGAATTCTGATTAATCTAAATATCCGATAAAAAGGCAATCTAAGGGCACGAGTGTGCTTATAATGCAATACAGAGTTGTCATCTCCACAGATCATAACTTGTCAATTATTTCAAAATAGTTGTGCAATGATGCGCTTTGGATCGATATGAAATTCATATCAAATTTGACCCCATGCACAGAGAATAAATGCTTGTTCGACCTCAGGTCAATAGTGCCGTTATGAACGATTAAGTGACAAGTTTCTCATTTAATTAAGTCACTTCATATTTAGTCTGCAAGCAGATTTGGTGCTGTTATTGACAAGAGAAAATATGCCCAAATCTCATTAAAACGGTCCGACGTGCTCCGAATTATTGATTCAAACAAAAAGATATGATTCATGTTAAAACATTACCAAGCTGGAAAGAAATATAATAGTGATAATCAATAATATTGCTACTTATTATATTCAATGGAAAATTATTTCAATTAATCCAATATAAATGGGTATTTTGGACAGCAATAAATTTGTACAAATATAGAATTAATTTTGGTTGTTCATTTATAATGAAATGTAACTATCATTTATTTCAATTAAAAGAAGCATTTTCATTCAATCAATATTTTAATAAAAATAGGTCGTTTATCATTTTCTTCATAGTTTTGAAAGGCTAAATGCAATTATTTCAATATTATGACATTCAAATTTAATTACATAATTCAATCAAACAAGTGTATTCTCTCGAAGGAGTTCTTTTTCTTCGTGGAAACATATTATATTTGATATAATATTTATAAAGTTTGTTATACAAACCTTTATTTGTTAAAAAACGCACTGCTGGAAAATCCTGAAATTTGTAAATTCTAAAAATATAATAAACAGTTTGCCATCAGATAGTTATTTGTACCCACTGGAATATTTTACATTAATACTTTAATAGCATTATCAATCTAACAACTAAACATATGATTATTTATATAATATATAGCATTGAAGCCAATGAGCCAAAATATGTCAAAATTGCGACTTTGAGCTATTTTCAGGCGTTTATAGTTTTGGTGGGAGAAATCCGCTTGCGTCAAAAATACTTTTTTTTTCGCCACAACTCGTTTGTGCCAATGCTACGTTTGCGCCACTAGTTTTAAAAAGGCTTAGTATCAATTGCGCCAAAAATTAAAGTATACGATTGCGCATATGAATTCCGTATATTGGCGCAATCAATACCTTTGAAAAATGAGATTTGGCGCCATTGATACATCTCAAAAATAGTGATTGGTGCAAAAGGATTGCTGCCGTTTTGGTCATTTGTTTGAAAATAACTTCCATTATATTGTTAAAATCTCAAAGTACTAACATAGAACTGTGATACTGTGAATATAAACAAAGATTTATATTTTTACGAAAATGATCCTGGTGTGAAATAAACTCATAATAAATTTGCCATTTTTAATTTGCCCCTGATACCTTAGTTATTTCAAGGGTGCTCTATGCTAACATTTAGATTTTTTTTAAACCAAACTCAATCTGTCCTGATTATTCCAAAACTAACGCGTGAATATACAGATTTTATGACAGTAACCAAATTTATAATTATATCAAAACAAGGTACACAAACTAACCATCTCTTTGGTTTGTTTTTTTTTTCTTGCTGAGAAACGTTTTCATTTCGTATTTTTTCTTACGTCCAGTCTTTGACCCTCATGGGAAATGAATGCCGTTAAAGGATCTTGTAGTGGTAAGATTAATTGTTTTCATATTCTTGCCGGAATCAACTGTACTTTATCTGGTTGGCTCAAACAAATTGACTTTCTCTGTGCACAGTGTTTGAGTAAAATATTTATGATAAGACTCAGATATAAAACATGACAACTAGCAAAATGTACATGTATAGCAAGCAAAAAAGACCAGACTCTTCTAACTTACCATACCTCTTGATGAGTTTTGGTAACTTAATCTCAAACATAGTATACGTGGAACGATTTTATACGATTTTATTGCAACCGTACGGCCTTCAACAATGAGAAAAACCCATACCGTATAGTCGGCTATAAAAGGCCCCGACATGAAAATATGAAACAATTCAATTAAGAAAACTAACGGCCTAATTTATAACAATTTACGAAAAGCAAATATGACAGACATGAACCAACGACAACCACTGAACTACAGCCTCCTGACTTGTGATAGGCACATGACCTTGTGCAATGCCAAAATATAGGTATCGACAGATTGTAGAACCGTGAAAGTACATATGTATGTAACAATAAATTTAGTATGGTTTTAATTTACTGATAACAAAATCAATATTTATATTAATAAAAGCAATATTCAAAGATTTAATTACAGTGTTGAATAGGTAACCTTTTAGAATAAGTTTATTTAAAGGATTGATAAGTTTACCCGGATCGTATTTAAATTTCCGGGCTCGATTAACAACATAACCGTAAAATTTAGGATGTGCTATTCCGCTTGAAATAAGTTTTCTACAGGTACAGCCAAACTTGCATGCAAACCAAATCTTTGTATCTATGGAAAAATTTAGTAAAGGTTTTAAGTAATTTGTGGTAACGAAATCCCATACTTAATAATTTACTAGTAATATATAGATTTCGTTCATTGGAATCCAAAACGTCACTACAGACACGGGCATAGCGAACGAGTAGGATATATAAAAAACGTAAGATGGTGTCAAAGGAACATCACCGTCCAAAAAAGGAAAATTAACGAAAGGGAAAGAAAAATCCTCCCTTTGTTGTAATGTTTTGTGTAGAGTTTCGTGTGTAACACTGAAATATCTAACTCAAATAAAGGACACTTATTGCTGTTAATGTTTGAATTATTTAAAGTGAGTACCTTGGGGTAAATTTCAGCAGTATATTTAGAGAATTCTTGATTATTTAACGAAAAAATATCATCAAGATAACGGCAGTTGTTGTTGAATTTATCAATTAAATGGAATTTAGACAGTTCTTTACTGAGTTTTGCCATAAACTGTGATTCATAACAGTACAGGAACAAGTCTGCTATTAAAGGGGCACAATTGGTGCCAATAGGAATACCTACAACCTGTCGATAAACTTTATTGCCGAAACGTACATAAATGTTGTCAAGGAGAAAAATTACGGATTTAGTCATCTAATCACACCGCCAGTAAGTACAACTAGCATATTTACCTTTCTCATTTGAGAAAAAGGCTTTATATGGGTTGCAGCAAATGAATTTGCAATAAGATTTATCAAACGACCATTAAATTAGATAGGAAAACTTTTGTTTGATAAGATTGTGTGGAAGTGTAGTATAAGGAGTGGAAAAGTCAAAACTGTCAACCGAATCAAAAGGACCATCAAAAGCACGTAATTTATCTAAAACATCCTGTTCCTTGGGTGTATTTTAAATTTACTATACATCTGTTAAACTTACACAACCCGCAAACAAAGTTTTGGGGTATAAAGGAATCACCCTGTCTTCCCATCTGTATGTTTGTTTGTTTGTCTGTATAGATGTGACTTGTAAAGCAACTTCTTCTAGACAGCTGTTTCATGTAAAAGGGGAGATAATCGAATTTGCGGGCAAGGTGGATTTAATCTAAGGTGGGGGGATGGGGTATCCTTTTGGTTCACTGGTTTCTGTCAGTTTACGTTGACAAATTCCGCTGACATACTAAAGTATTACCACTATAATTATAATTGAGAGTTACGTCTTTCTTTATTTTTTTCCCCTATAATCCGTATTATTGTTTTCCTATAATCCGTATTGTTTTTTTCCTATAATCCGTATTATGACATTTTTGTAGTAGTAATGGTCAACTATGATATTGAATTTTGTACTCTTAAAAAGTATTTTACTCAAGTCACTAACACTGTTAAAAGACGTATAGTCAAAAAGAGGCAAACGAGTTCATACGAAAAAAAGGTCATTAATGTCTTAAGAAATCGTATAGTCTGCTCGCTCTTATATAAGTTTCGTTACATATAACTCAGCTTCCATTTTTGAAATCTTCTTATATTTGATCTGAAACTTTAATATTGTGAGTTGTGTCGTGACAGCGATTTCCTGATCTGCCAGCAAGTCACTTCCTTTGAATTTTTATTATCATAAAAATAAGGAGTTGTGATATGATTGTCTTTTTATTACAGTTTACTCATCTGCATTCAAAAATGATTTGACAGTTGGTCTGAAACTTTAATATGATAAGGTGTACTTTGTAAGCGATCGTCAGTTCTGGTACAAAGACACTTCCTTTTAGAGGTTATTGAGGTTATTTTGATTTTTAATTTGTTAATATTATACCCTGAACGCGGATACCTTGATACAACACATCCAGCTTCTTTGTTTAAATGGTTTGGAACTTCATCGTGATGAGGTGTGCCGAGTAGGCGATTTTCCGATCTGTCGGACAGTAACTTCCTTGTTGACGGTACTGTGAATTCTATTACACCCAATGAATAAAGATGTTGTTTTTTTTTAGATATAACTTAGCTTTTGTATAAAGGAATATGTATTTGGTCTGGAACTTCAGTATACCCAAGAGCGCATGCAGTTATTCGTCAATGTCTTATAACGAGTGCGGACACATTTTGTTTAACTTCTAAACCACCTCCACTTGAAGACTCTGGAGTTTAGGATTTAAACTATCCACAAAAGTGTACATGAAGCTAAAAAGAACAAGGACGGGTAATTTTACTTGTAATTGGAAAAAGTTCAAGTACAAAACGACATATGATATTGTTAACTTCGTTTTCTATAGTCCACTACCGCAAAAATATTTCCATCTGACATGAAAAAAGATAAAACGTACGACAGGCTGATGCAGAAAAAATACTTTTAGATTTTAAGAATGAGGAAAATGAAGACTTGGAAGTCAAAAAGACGTTTGCCCTAATAAACGAAATAGCTTTTATAGAAAAAAACAATGCTTTTTTATAAGGAAACAACTGTTATCAAAATTGTCTAAACAAAAAAGTCATAAATACACATAAAAGCTTTCAAAAAACATTATTTCATGGTCGTACAGAGTATTAAAGTAAAGCATTGTGACATCCAAAACTGAATGATAAACCGTCTCTGTTCTGGAATGAAAAATCCTCTGGCTTACGAAATAAATCTTTCGCTTATTCTGCACTTAACACACAGAAAATCGGCTTTTTACTGTCTGATATTAATGTTTTAATGGATTTTTATGGAAAGTAGGGTTCATGCATAATGATGGATATATAAAAATTTATAGAAACGTTGACAAAGCAATTGAACTTGAAAAAAGTGTCAAAAATGTACAGTACAATTGAATATAAATAATATTCTGTTGAATTCAGTCACTACTTTCCTATACTTGCGAGTAAGGGGGAAATTTAGAACTTAATACATTGCACACACCTGTCAAAAGTTTAAGACCGTTTGGGGACTTTTGTTCTTATGTATATGTTTACTTGCATTCAAAAGCAGATGATTATTTAAACTCTAGTCTTTCAAACCTTGTCATATGAGGGGACACTTGTCCAGTATTGAATACGTATAGAGATCCCTATATATCTGTACACTAACTGAGTAAACTTACCTATTTATTGGTAACTCATGACTCCTTTTATTCTTAATAGATTTAAAACAAATGTAACTACATTCCTACAATTCAAATGTTTTCAACATGTCGTCACGGTAAACTCGACTTAATCGACATTAAGGTAAAACTCCTATTAGGGTCAGAGATTCTATAAGGAAGGACACTTTGATTGTTTATGATTCATTGACGTTTTATAATGTGTTTCTTTAAGAGTTGGACTGAAATATTTAAATCAACATTTATAAGATTTTCTAGAGGTTTTTCTTACTTTTTTTTCGAATATTATACCCAACACACTTGACAATAGTTGAAAAATATTAAATGTTTCTTTTTTCGAGACTTCTTGTTGCTGTTTTTACGAAGAATATGAAAATCGATACATTTTGATCCAATAATTTCCGAAACTTGAGAAATAAACTTCTAAGTAATATCATTCATGAGCTGTATTTGTTTCCTTGTTTTAAAGTAAGCAAACACAATTGAATCCTCTCAAACCTCCAGTCTATATTTGGTAGATAGAACAAATTTATTTCAATGTAAAATTCAATTTTACAAAACATAATAAAATTGATTTTACAGTTGGCTTTTAAGAAACTTCGTTATTTTTGTTGACATTAGAAGACTTCTTGACAAAAACTTGTTCTGACAAAACAATATTAACATTCTAATATGATACTAAAAAATCTACGACTAAATTGGATTTTCAAGCTGTAATTAAACTCTTCTATATACAATTTTCCTCTAAAGTTATTGCCGTTAGACGAACTGCCATATGATATCAAAATCTAACAATGCTTCGCAGTTTATTATTCACAAAGTGGAAAATAGAATTATCAATAAAATTGAGAAAATCTACAGAAAAATAGTGGAAACCTAACAAAAATTATAACCCGAGCGGAGGTTAATCTCCGAGGCTAAATGGTACATGACACCTCTACAACGCTTCATTGCCCAAACGCTATCTAAATGTGCAAAGTGTATGTCAATTCTAATTTTGACGGGCAAAGAAGAAAATCCAAACCAACGAGTCATGCATACAGAAGTTTTGTTGAAATTGACAACCCCGAAACATTAATTTTCATTGGTAATATGGATTCGTTTTTAACGCATATAGATGATGGGTTAATTCCATCTTTATTGATGTATGGATTTCTAGAGTTAACACAAAACGTCGAAAATGTCACAATGGATTTATCAAAATAAATTTCCTGGATCCTAGTCGGATTTATTGTTAATTTAAACATTCAAAGGGCATACAAAATAGAGAATATTACAATTATCTTATTTATACGCAGTCGTTTTATTCAAATTGTAGATTCAAATTTTTCCATCGATGGACACGTCTAAGTTTTAACGACAACTTTATGCTTTTAATTACCTCATTGTGTTACCAAAGAAAGTTATATTTTAAATGAAATGAAAATTTGAAACATTTGCAGTATTGGTAATGGCTTGCGCTCTGATAATAAGAAAGGTTGTTAAACACGTTATTTTTCTACTACAAGAAAACATTAACCATTAATGCCAAAGTCGAATATGACGACATAAGAAAACATTCGTACTTCTACATTGCAAATTCCTATAGACATCCGCACTCATGCATGCCGTTTTGAATTCCCAATAATTTGGTCCTAGATGGTGACCGAAGAGATATCATTTCGAAATGCACAGCTACATAAATATGAAAAGATGTGGTATAATTGCCAACTTTCCAACATAGACCAAATGAAGTAGAAGTTAACAACTATAGTTCAAAGTAAAGCCTTCAACAATGAGAAAACCCATGATTTTTGGCATCAACCACCACTGAAGAGACATTAATTGTCGAAATCTGCATCTGGTGCAGTAAAGGTAGTACCGTTAATGTCATCACCATAACAGAACCTGACATGATAAAACAATTCAAACGAAGAGAGTAACGGCCTAATTTGTGAAAAAAAAAAAAATAGAAAAACAGATACCCTTTTGTTCATTAAAAAATGAATAATTTTGATTTTAAAAATTGCAGATCAACATCTTTTGTTGCCATTTTTTTGTTGTGTATATTTCAACACCGAAACTGTATGTGCTGTTATTATATCGTATACTTCGAGTAATCAATCATGATTAGAACCAACTACTAAAGATCAACCATATAAGAGTTAGAGGAACCGAATGACTTTTTTTATTTCTTGACGCCTCATATATAACATACGAACATAACAATTTGGCTCACAAGGTTCATCAATCAATCTCTTTCTGAACTTATTAGCTTGGAAAATAATGTACACTCGTAACAAAAATTACAATGTAATGTGTCTATATGTGGAAACATTTTCAGTCCTGAAAATAAGTTATCAGTAAACTCCCCTTACCCTTAAAGTTAAATGGTTGGTCCCTAAGGTTTTCGTCAATCTATATATGCTGTTCCTGACTATATATATATATATATATATATATATATTTATATTGATCATGAAGTTATTGTTAATTATGTCTCCCACTTTCATGGAGACAATTTCCAATCAAAAAATATTTATGAACAACTCCAATAATGCAACAACAACAAAAAAAAAAACAGTAAAAACATCTTGACTTCATTTTGGGCATCGGTTACAAAACAATAGTTTTTTGAAAATGTAGATATTGTGACTTCATTAAAGTTTGCAGGAACTTTGAATATTTCAATTTAAGTGAACACGGCATTTCTATCCATGGTAAATATGTTATTTTGTTAATAAAGAAGAAATTTGTAGTGTTGTATACCAGTATTTAGTATTATGTACATGTATTTCAACCTTTCGACGGAAAATACATCATTCAAAAATTCTGAATTTCATCAGTTATGAATGAACCGTTTTCAATTTGCTGTCTTTTACCAGAAGATTATAACATTTGCGCATAATATTAAACAGTGATATATTCCCAAGAAGAGTCGGAAGGAACCAAGAATCACTCAAAAACTAAAAAGTATAGAAATGGCAGCAAAGTTTGGTAGATACATATTATCCGATAAAACAATATGTCCACAGTGCCGTTACATGAGAGGATTTTTTTAAGTTTGGGAGGTGTTGCAGATAATAGGTGACGACGGACACAGTGATTACTGTATTACCCCTCTATAGCTGAAAGCGCAATAAAATGAACAAGGAATTATCAATTAAGGACAGACATAAAAAGTTATAACATCTCCGCCGTTTCTTAAGGATGTACACCTCTGAGGAGCCAAACATTTCTAGAATTAAACTTTTTTCTTAACCTGATTTTTGGGTTTATATGACTGTAAAAAAAATAATTGGTGAAGAAAAAATCATACGGTGGTCACTTCTATTTTTGCTGTAGCCATTTGAAAGTACCCAATTTTGATGATTTTCCCATTTTTCAGCAATTTTTACCCATTGTTGGGCTATTATCATGAAAAAAAATCACAGTTTTACAATTAAACTTTTTTTCATACTTTCACTTAAGATGAAGTGGACCAATCTGAATAAATTTAAATTAAAAAACTATGGGTAGGTGTTAATATAAAAAAGAGGCAAATATACACCCCAATAAAACTAGAAACAAAAATAGGTTCTTAAACCCGTCCAGTGTTATTGATATCGACATTACACTAGTTTTACAGTCAGTGTCACGAATTGGTTGACTGATACGATAAGTTCGGTATAATTAAGTTCAATGTTTCAAGATATATTTTTAAAAGCTGATAAAACGATATGTAAAAAAGTTGAATATAACTGTTATGTCAAATTCTATTTTAAAGCATTGATTTATACATCCCAAATAGACAAAAAATTGAGATTTTTGCGAAATTTGACAAATTCGTCGGGATTTCAACCAAATTAAGGCCTAGGAAACATAGAGCGCAGGCGTCGACAAAATAGATATTCAAGTTAGATATGTAAAATGTTATAACAAAAATTATGTTAAAAGATCTTTTTTATAGACACATGCGCTCCAAGTATCTGTTCAAAAAATCAATTGAAATTTACCCGTTTTCATTAAATCTTCGTGAAAAATCAAAATTAGTGCTATTTGTGACGTTATGAATAGAACGCAACTACGTAAATTTTCAACAAAAGACACAGTTTCCATCTAGTTATTGTATTGTGTTTTTATTCTGAGTTGGCTAAAGGTATAGGGAGAGAGTTGAGATCTCACAAAACATGTTTAACCCCGCCGCATTTTTGCGCCTGTCCCAAGTCAGGAACCTCTGGCATTTGTTAGTCTTGTATGTTTTTTTAATTTTGGTTCATCTATATGTTTCGGAGTTTAGTGTGACTTCCATTTTGTCTGAACTAGTACACATTTTTATTTAGGGGCCAGCTGAAGCCTGCCTCCGGGTGCAGGATTTTCTCGCTGTGTTGAAGACCCATTGGTGGCATTGGGCTGTGTTCTGCTCTTTGGTCGGTTTGTTGTCTCTTTCACACATTCCCCGTTTCCATTCTCAATTTTATTGTGTTAGTTTTGTATGATTCATTGTGATATTGGTTAATAAATCCTAATATGAAATTGAAGCTAGAAATAGGGGACTTTTTAGGGCCTTATCGAACCTACATATGGACCAATTTATATGACACAATATAAAAAATCTTCATGCAATAGTATAATAAATCCTGGATAATTAAAAGCAATTGAATCACAATCAAAACTGACACGAGGAGCAAGCAAAAACTTGCATGAAGATTTTATACAATTGTGTAATTATCAATTATCTTTGAAAATCCTTTAATGATTAAATGTTAAGACTCCTAATCCACGGAAGCATAAAGAACTTTCAACCCAAATCTGATTGTAGAGTGCATTGCAAGGGAGACAACTTTTTTTCTCAACACATAATCTGATCACGAAGCTACGGAGATGATGGATGGTTGTTAAACGTCCAGCAACAACTTAAATGCATATTCAGGACGAGAACATGTTAATTTAATTTACCGTGCTTTGAACTAGACCGACACACTAAGCCGGAACTTAAACGTGCTAGTTCACAAGGTAACAACTCCGCAGGAAGACATCATGTCATCCTTTACCCGAACACATTATTCAGACTCCGACTCCGAGCCGACCAGTCTTTGCTCTTGCTTCTTACGCCGTTTGCTAAGCGGAGAAGCAGCATATACCAATTTAAACGTTTTTGGTTTGACATAGCGAACACTCTACCACGAGGCCAACCACAGAGGCGGTAAATAAAATGATATGCTACACGTATTATGTAAACACTGAATTCACCAATTTATTGCTGCAACGACAAAAAAGCTTTCAGCTCACCTTATTAGTTATCAAATATTCATTTCGATATATAAAAGATAATTTCTAATTATAGTATGAATTTTTACAGTAAGTAGCTCTCAGTGTTGGTTCCTAATGATCACACAAGAAAAGAGATTATCATTACAATGCTGCAGATAAGTTCAGGAAATCGATTTTCATTGTTAAGCATTCTTATTTTTTTATCAGAAAAAATATATCTTTTATCAGCAGCATGACATGATATTATCTAACATATTACCTTCATAAAGGTGGTTACATTAGAACAAAGCAGCCTGTACACGGCTTTGTATCCAGTGAAAATATAATTGAAACTCCCCGGGACATCTAAAAGGTCTCAGCCACCATTCCTATTCAGAAAAAACATAGCGAAAGGATGTTACGAATAATTTCCTTACCACGGGACATCCCACATGAGGATTTCCCTTCCCAAACTCCATCACTCGAACATGTTGTTATTGCAGTTCTATTTTGCTCTAGCTTGACTACGGTTTTAAGTGTTGTCTACTGTTTTCATAATCATATGTCTACCAAATGTTTTTGCTATAAAGTCATTATTGTCTTTTTCGTGGTTTCAACATTATGGATTTTCGATGCCTTCAGCTTCTGTCAAGCTGTATATTATGTATATCTGCCTCTTGTAACAGTGTTAACTGTCAGAGTGTACAATAAAATCTTTAAATCTTTAATCTTCAGCTTGAACCCAGTTTTATTGGTACACTGCATCTAATTACATGCATACCTGTTTCAGTGGTTGTCGTTTGTTGATGTGGTTTAAGTGTTTCTCGTTTCTCGTTTTTTATATAGATCAGACCGTTGGTTTTCCTGTTTGAATTGTTTTACACTAGTCATTTTGGTGCCCTTTATAGCTTGCTATTCGGTGTGAGCCAAGGCTCCGTGTTGACGGCCGTACTTTGACCTATTACTGTTTACTTTTTACACATTGTGACTTGGATGGGGAGTTGTCTCATTGGCACTCATACAACATTTTCTTATTTCTATATATCACATTTTTCATCCATCATGGTAGAATTTTGTCATATTTGGTTCAAAATGTAACAAATAGGACTGATGAAAAACTATGTAATCTTCCAAGAAGATTCACAGATCACGCCTGAATGGTATTAACATCTATTCCAATCAGCCAAACATCTAATAAACGAATATTTTTTCAAATCATATAAAAGCAAGTAATATTGCTGTTATGTCTGGATTAGGAAGATTTCCTATATATTTTTCAATTTTATTGGCAATGCTAAAATATGCTCATAGGTTAGAGAACACAAAGGATGGTTTATTATATGATGCATATATTTGTAATAAAAAGTTACATGTAAAAAATATTACTACATGGTTTTCTAGTGTTGACCGATTATGTACTATAGTTAAGAATAAATTATGTAAAAGTTTTCTGAATCATTGGAGAGAATTTTGAGAAATACTGTTGAATCGGTAAAAGTAAACTCTTGACTAATTTTTCAATTAAACATTTTTTTGGTACAGAAAAATATCTGGAATTAAAAGAATTTAAAGATAGACAAGCACTATGCAAGATCAGAATAAGTGCACACTCCCTAAAAATAGAGACGGATAGATATGCAAAAAACTATATCGATAAATCACAAAGATTATGTAAAAAATGCACGTTGGATAAAGTTGAGGACGAAGAACATTTTATGTGTCAATGTCCCCTTTATAATCTCCTGAGAAAAGAGTTTTATGATAACATTTTGATAAGTTGTAAAAATTTCGAAATGTTAAACACAATTACCAAGTTTAATTGGCTTTTTATTCAAGAAAACCCAGATGTATTGAAACTTATTGCAATTTACATTAATGAATGTCTTGAACTCAGAAAACTATCAATATAGTACAGATATGTTTTTATGTAACCCATTGAGAATATTTGCCTGTTAATATTAAATATAATTGTTATGCTTTTTTACTAATATGTCACGGTATGACTCTTGTCTGGCTGTGGTTTAACATCTTAGAATTGAGATGATTATATACATATTTATATATGATTATCAACATTTGATTATTGTGGCAAGTATCCAAATCATTGTAATAAATTACTTTGCTCTTCATGGGACCTTTAACTGGAACATTGTGGAATAAAATATCTTATCTTATCTTATCTTATAATGACTGTTTTGAGTTGCAAAATTTAAACAATTGTCATTCAGGATTTCATTGGAGTTATGTTGCCTCATCTTTAAGTTGTGTGTTTCCATGTGCTCATCTCACTACGATGCTCCAGTCTATGACCCTTTTCTTTTTCTTCATCTTTCAACAACCCATGGATTTATTTTTTATATATTTTTAAACTTCGACGAAAAATTTCAACTTTAAATGGAGTCAGCCTAAGCCTGGCCTTATCTCTCCGCTAATAGATGCATGATGTTTTCTCACAAAATAATTCAAAGTTTGGTGCCTATGTTAAACGCATCTATCCCATCGAACTTGAAATAAAGGATACAACATGTACATGCAGTTAAGTCTGCCTCATATCTTGACTTACATCTATAAATTGACAATGAGAGTCGGTTGAGAACAAGAAATTTACGACAAAAGAGTTGGTTTCAGCTTCCCAATAATGAACTGGCCATGTCTATATATATGTGGCAACATTCCAACAGCTCCTGCATATGGAGTATTTATCTTACCTCTTATACATTTCTAGGAATATGATTGGTTAAAAGCGTCCGCGTGGAGACCGTGTATATTCCATATTAGGTTAGCAGGGAGGCGGGGCTTATTCCAATACACGGTTAGTAGTGGTGTTACGTCCGTTTATAAAAACAAAACGGTACTGAGAAAAAATCTTAAAGGTTTCAACAAGAAATTGATGATTAAGATTGAAATAAATTCATAAAACACTTTTAAAGCTAACAAGTTGTTATTCTTGGCATCTGTTTTTGTATGATCAATGGAAGTAGTTTCGTGATGGTAACGGTATTGAAGACTTGCTCATTTTGATAGGTTACTAGTCTAAATATCACACGTTAAGATAGTCGGTAAGATAAATTCGTTACATAGTGTGCTAGTGACGTAATAGGTTTATATGGGGTCAGTAAATTCCATATGGGGATTCGAGCTTCGCTCTCACCCCATATGGAATTTACTGACCCCATATATACCGTATTAGGTCACTAGCACACTATGTAACTAATAATATCTCCCAGTTAATGCGATATCCCAGAGCTTGCATTTCCTTGATAGAGGGTTGATGATTACAAGGAAGCTTTTAATCCAAGACTTCAAAGTGGTGAAGTTGGAATCATCCCTTCGAAAATTTAACGAACGTCATCACGCCGGTTGGTTGACCATTATTGAATATCCGTTTCACAAATGTGTTCCAATTGTTGTAACCACAATCCCGTCGTTCTTTTCCTAGAATATGACCTACCGAATTAAACTTACTACTGGTTTTGTACTTACATAAGCAACATGTCGGGTGACACATGTAGTGCAGGATTTGTTTACCCTTCCGGAGCACCGGAGATCAACCCCAGTTTTTAGTGGGGTTCGTGTTGCTCAGTTTATAGTTTTCTATGTTGTGCTTTGTATACTGTTGTTTGTCTTATGGTCGATTTTCTTTTTTTTTTTGCCATGGCATTGTCAGTTCGTTTTCGACTTACTAGTCAGTTTGATTATCCCTCAGGTATCTTTCGCCTCTCTTTCCATGTACCAAGGATAATATTTGTTTGTATAATATTATTAATTATGTTAACATATTATAGATTCAAATGATGTTGTCATTTCAGTTATTCGTTTTGGTGATTCTTTTCATATACATAAATATCCATCCACCGAATGGACAATATTTAGATATAAGAAGATGTGGTATGAGTGCCAATGAGACAACTCTCTATCCAAGTCACAATTTGTAAAAGTAAACCATTATAAGTCAAAGTACGGCCTTCAACACGGAGCCTTGGCTCACACCGAACAGTAAGCTATAAAGGGCCCCAAAAATGACTAGTGTAAAACCATTCAAACAGGAAAACCAACGGTCTGATCTATATAAAAAACGAGAAACGAGAAACACTTATGAACCACATCAACAAACGACAACCACTTAACATCAGGTTCCTGACTTAGGACAGGTGCAAACAAATGCAGCGGGTTTAAACGTTTTGTACATTATCATGATTTATACTCTAGTGATAGAATGCTCCATCAAGCAAAAAGACGATCTAATTGCGTTAACCAAAAAAAAGTTCTAAATATTATACATGTTTAACACTAACTAAGTTAACCATTTTTTGTTAATTGACAGTGTACAAATTTTTTTGTATTTTGTGAAATTCAATCAAGTATATTCAAAACAAAATTGTGTTGAACAGGAGAAAATCTGTAGATTTATTACATTTGTTTCCGTGAAAACCTATCCCCAGGTTGAAAACAATCTACATATATATAGGCAACCCAATGGACTACGGAACCTGTTGGTGTAGGTGTCTAAGCCGAGAACTACTTCTGGAGAATGCCGTTCGTGTGGTGACAAACGCTGTAAATGATGCCTACATATGCTTCACTCATCAACATTCCACAGTAAGGCCACAAAAAATAACTGTAGAATATTTTCAATGTGACCCGCAAAAGTATGAATGTTATTTACATTCTAGAATGTTCTGGTTGTGGTTTTCAGTATGTTGGTGAGTCAAAGCAGCCTTCTCACAAACGCCTTAATGGTCATAGCAGTTATATCTGTAAGAAGTCACTTCTTCCAGTTAGCCAGCATTTCAGACAGTAAAAAATAAACTTGATGACTTTATCTGTATGAAAGTGCAAGTGATTGAACAAAACATTCACTGACGCTGTGCCAAGCGAGATGTTTAGGAGGGCTTCTGTTTAAAGGAACTAAATATACTTCATCCAAACGGCATCAACGGGAAGTACCAGCAGTTTGATAGAGGTGCTCATCTTTATTTTATACATATTAACACAAACTTCTACATTTTGACAATTTTGGATGTATAGATACGCATCCACGTTTATAAAATATAGAGTTTTTGATTTGTTTTATGAGGTTTAAGATTTCAGATTAGATCAATAGTTCAAAATGTATTGTATTTATTACCGAGCTATTTTCTTTTTAAATATAAAGAACTAATATTGTTTTACATTTGGTAAAAATAAACATTGACACTGACGAAGGTTATTTGCTCAACCTAAATATTTGTCAACACGATTTATATAGCATCCTCTTCATGTATTAGCATCTTATATTAGTATCGTTTTACAAATCTTAAGACTTTTATATAAACAAATGTCTGTGTCTATCCAATACACCCTCATTTTCCAAAAGGCAATCGAAATTTCGAACCCTTCTTTCCTGTTGACCTGCCTTGTTATATTTATTGTTGATTTGTTCTCGTCCTGAACATGCATGAGCTATTTGCCACTGGATGTTAAGCAAACTACAATCATTCAATCTTCTCTGAAACTATGGTTTATAATAATAAAGATCATTTATTCCTAATGGACAACCTTTTTATTTAATAACCACAAATTCTGAAAATTTTCTATCAGTGTTTGTATACAAATACATTGTATGTACAAATTTACAATGCAAAATAAGCAATATATAAATTTAAAAATCTGATTTTTATTAATCAGATTTATAGAACGCAAACTTTTATCATAATAAGAGCAGTGTCATTCTCCATACATTTTCTAGTTATTAAAACTATTCTCCAGATAAGTGTATCATGCACCAAGAAACAAAATATGTGGAAAAAAGGGAACGAAATACCACATGCAGTTAAAAAAGGTCACAAGAGATTACCATGAAAACAAAACATGGAGCTGGCATGTCACTAACTGCTAGTAGTCATTGGTTAATTTATGTGTCATTGTCATCTTGCTTAGTTTCTTCTGTTACCTATTCTGACATCGCACTCGGACTTCTTTTAAACTGAGTTTTACTGTGTGTATTGCTGTGTGTTTGTTTATTCTACATTGGCTAGAGGTATAGGGGGAGGGTTGAGATCTCACAAAACATGTTTAACCCCGACGCATTTTTGCGCCTGTCCCAAGTCAGGAGGCCTTTATTAGTCATGTCTTTTTTAAAATTTTAGTTCATTTATATGTTTCGTTGTTTAGTGTGACGTCCATTTTCACTGAACTAGTACACATTGTTTAGGGGCCAGCTGAAGACCGCCTCCGGGTGCTGGATTTTCTAGCTGTGTTGAAGACCTATTGGTGGCCTTCGGCTGTTTTCTGCTCTTTGGTCGGGTTGTTGTCTCTTTGACACATTCCCCATTTCCATTCTCAATTTTATCAACTCTCTAACAATTATAAAAAAATAAAAATTAAATAAATAACATACATACATATAAATAAATAGATGGTTTATCATGTATTAACATATATATTTTTTTTACATTTTCAATTTAAATTTGGTTTCAAAATCGTTAAAGAATCAAACTCGATATGGCGTTTTGGCAACTTCTATGCACTATTGTTTAATCGGAAGACTTCAACTCTACAACATATTAATGGAGCAGAACGACTAATGAGAAAATGTGACGAAACATTCCTAATCGGTAACAAGACATACTCATTAATGAGATGTCTAGCTCATAGGCTCTCATGGGATTATTAATCCCTAATCTCAATTAACATTTAAAATGTGTCCTGGGTTGTGTATCAGTTTCATAATGCCTTCATTTTGGTGATTAATTCTTTATCATTTATAAAATAATGCGAGAATTGCGTTTCTTTAACTTGTCTTGTATGGGTAACGTGCACTTTCAATCATATCATTCCAGCTAATTAGGATTCTAAATTGACATGCATAGAAATATTAACAAGAATTAAATAAACAAAAAATGATCATATCTTTTTAACAATATTTCAAAACAAATATTGTAAAATAAAAATAAACACAAAATTTGCAAGCGTAAAAAATGGAATGGATTTTATCTCGGGTAAATAGTCTACCCGGTTTGTTAAACAATTCTCTTTATAACTCGATTTCATGTGCGTTTTTATTTTCAACATAATTAATAGGAATGAACACTTTATCTATACACGAAGGGCATCAAAGACAAAGGCTGATCAGATATGATGAATTTATAAATTTTGATTTCCCAATTGCCTCCACATGTATTGTTATAGAGTTATATAGGAGGTTGAGTTCAGGAGAATTAATAATCGAGATGGTTACGAAGGGTTAATCATAAAACAAGAGAAATAGAATAAATTTATATGATATTAAGTCTTTGATGTTATTCCAGTAACTTTCACAAAATCTAAAATATTTCGCATAAGCACGAGACTAGGTACTCAGCAATATGTTTATCGCCTTTTTAATATCGTGATGTAAACTCCATTCTGATACATAATGTATTAAAAGGAAAAATATATTGCACAAATTTAAAACTGCTAATTCTCATCATGCAAGAAAAAAGCAATCCAATTTTATTTTTGTAAATCACTGTACAATAAAATTTAATTAGAGTCTATAAGTATGAGAGAATCTGTTAGAAATAAGTTTAATTATTAATTACCTAGTAGGGTTTCAGTAAAGGAACGTGATAGCCCACGCAAGCCTGTATGTTGGTTTTCATAACTTGTTAAAATTAAGAACAACTGAAACGATGTGCTATAGTAATCATGTTATCTATCTGTACATATATATCTCTCACTTTCAGTGGAAAGTAAAAATATGGACATCAGGTCTAATCTGAATCGACGTCAGGGGCGGATCAATGATTTTCGAAAGGGGATATGATAAGTTTTTTCGACAATGTTATGCTAAAAATTATATCTTTTCAATGCAAAAGGATGTTCGTTCTATATCCTCGAATTCGCCACTGGACGTATTGAAAGTGCTGCTTATGTGCTTGATTTTTAAAACATCAAAGTAGGCTCGATCATACAGATGCTCCATAAACCAATCGCGCACTACAATTGGATATAACCTTATGGGATAGAACACCGAGCGAACACATACATGTTGAACTATACGCCACATTCTTTATATTCCTGTCCCAATACAGGAGACTATAGTCCAGTGTTTGTGGTTTGTTTCCATCTATCATAATTGTTTTCCGCTTTATTCCATAAGCTTGAATTAAACCTTATAAAAATAAGGAGATGTTGTATGATTGCCAATGAGACAGCTATCCACTAGAGTCCAAATGACGTGGATGCAGCAACTATAGGTCACCGTACGGTCTTCAGTAATTAGATAAACCCATACCGTATAGTCGGCTATAACAGGCGCCGACATGACAAAATGTGAAGCAACTAAAACGAAAATACTACCGTCCTAATTTATTGCAAAACAATTAACGAAAAACAAATTTGACAGACAGCAACAAAGACAACTACCGAATTACTGGCTCCTGACTTGGGACAAGCAAATGAAGAATGTGGCAGATTTAAACATGTTTGCGAGTACTCAACCATCCCCTAACCTTAGACAGCACAACATAAGAACAAACTGTAAAATTCAGTTAGAGATGGCTTAACTCAACAGATGGGTGCAAAGCACAAAACAACTAACATAAAAACAAAGGCCACAAAGTACCTATCTTAAGAGTACCCGAAGTTACTGAAAGCTAGTGCAAATATAAAAATAAGAAGATGTGGTATGATTGCCAATGAGACAATTCTCAAGCAGAGACCAAATTACATAGAAATTAACAACTATAGGTCAACGTCAATTACAACTAAGTACTATAAATAAATCACAATCTCTCAGACTTAGTTAACATTCTCACCGGGGCCTTTTAAAGCATACAATATGGCCGGTTTTGCCTATTGTTAAGTGCCGTACAGTGACCTGTACATGTTCAAAACTTTTTTTCTAGTAGACATTTGCAGACAGTGCGTTGAGCGTTCACGATGAAGGTAAGTCCAGAAAAGCGCTTCGGACGCATGCAATTTGTAAAGTGTTGTTTTCATTTATTTGTCCCATTGCCAATCATGCAACATCTCATTATTTTTTATATTGTCCCTTTGTTGTTTACGTAAATTAGACAATATCATAACAAACAAAATAAAATTAGATTAAAAAAACCCCAGATATTTGAGGACAATGTACGGGATTCAGGAATATACCCGCGTGTCTTTTTCATATTTGTCAAGCTCTAATAATGTACACAAGTATTAGAGACTCCCACAGGTCTGCCACCAACACTTAATATTCTTCAAGTAAAACAATTGTAAAACTAGGAAATATAAATCAAGGCAATCACTGATGAGGGTTCCTACTTGTGAAAGCACAGTAACAATGGAAAATGCTTTCCTAGATTTTTAAATACTCAATTCGGTTGACAGATATGACTTTCGACTCTCTACACTACATCTCAACTCTATCTTTAATATCGAACGGAATTTTTCTAATTTAATCAAATGGAAGCTTCGAAAATTTGATTGCAAAATTCATTTGTTGCAACTCATATAAAGTCTTCTTCTGTAAGGAAAAGGATAAATATGCTAGCTGCAACTCGTGCAAAGTCAGCCTTCTTCTGTACGAAATAAGGTGAATATGATAGATATATACTTACTGGAACTGTGATGAGGTGATTAAAGCTGTACATTTTCTCATTGAAAACATCTCTATGTACGATTCGGTAATAAAGTATATCGACATGTTGTAAGTACTCCTATGGGCACTACGTGTGCACTTTTAATAGGGGATTTGTTCTTGTATTGTTTTGAATCACAGTTAATGGCACATTAAAGATCGTCTGTATTCAATTTAATTGAGAAAAAAATAATAACACTTACCGTTACCTTGATGAGATTTTTTCTTTAAATTATCAAAAATTCTCTATATATTCTGCGGAAATTAACCCATGGGAACTGACTTTATACAAATCTAATATAAACAGAGGTACTTGGCCTTTCCTTGATCTGGATATTTCGGTTTACAAGGGAAACTCCACGAAAACAAATTACATGACAAATTTTTAACAACACTTAATCATAGTCATTAATTGCCCCAAGGACATACGCTGAATCTATATGAACCATAGTAGTATAAAAGGGAAAAACTTTGAGCAAAGTTCACAGACGGATGAACTAAAGAAAGACGAACAAACGAACAAACGAACGGACACGATTATAAAGCTTCAGTAAGTGGGTATCTAATTTAATCGAACATTGTATATTTCTGAAAGTCATCCAAGGTAGATATGTTATATATACTCATATTAGATTCCACGAACGACTTCTGTAATTAAAAAATGATATGATTAATATTTAAAGACAACAACCATTGCTAGAACACACGATAACAAAACCAGACAAATGCTTGCCTGACTATAATCATCTATTGATATTTATTATCATATTGTGAATTGCAAAAATATGTCTACCTGCGTAAAAATAATTAAAATGTCAATTGTGGTGACAAAATTACCAAAACATAGTCTATTATTTATGAAATTTGTCTGGAATATGTCTGAAAATCAGTGCCAAATCGTGTGTTCACAGCATATTAACGTCTCCCAGTCCGTGTTTGTTATTGTTTATAATATATAATATAGGTATAGGTTATTCAAAGAAGCTTACACTACAAAAGTATCTACATTGTCTGCCCAAAGAAGAGGCGTAAAACTCAAAACGAAAGAAGTTTTGTTCTAACAGAAATGTGCATTTCTACATACTATATTCAAACAAGTATTCGGAACTCTTTAAAAAAGGTGTGGGCGGTCACGAAAACCGAACAGCAATTTGATCAAAACTCAAATTCATCATCACTGATTTACGCACCGAAATAATAAGCATTGCGAAATCGAAAATGTTATTTTAATTAATTCATCAATAACTTATTGCGCTTTAGACGTTGACGACTGTGAGACAATGTCTGTTGAATCCAAATATTGTCAGAACATTAAGAAAATAAAAGATTCAAATCATATCAGCAGCCTCTTTCCACTCCAACGTTAGTTGACATAACAAGCTAAGGTATGTTTGTTGTGAGGAACAACCGAAATCATCAGTGGGCTAATCGTCCAGATAAAAAGTATACAAGAATGCATATCTGCAAATTCTCTGTTATGTTATTAGGACATAAAACCATATCAAAGATTGAATAATATTCCAGCGAGTGCTTGTAGATTAATTACTATTTCATGTTTCAATTTTTATTCGATAAAAAAATCTGAGACGACTGCAAAACAAAGTATAGAAATAATTTTAACATACCGAATCATGACATTTTCAAGTGCCAAGTGACACTACAGAAGATTAAGGAATTGCAATAAAGGTCTCATATATAGAAGTGAAACCACAAGGAGTTTTAAGTAAGAATAATTGATGAATTTGCATAACAATTTTACGCTAGATGTGGTACATTGTATGCTTATTGAAGGTTTTCAGAAAATCGGATTGTTATACATGTATTTACATGTAGTAGTTGATGATTTCCGGAACGCCATGTTTCTTGAAACATCAGACGAAAAATGGCAAACACAAAGGTGATACATGTACATTAAGGATATGCACAGTTCTAAAGAATGTTTTGAGAGCTGTGAAATTTGAAAAAAAAAAGAATTTGGTTGAAACTATGGGGGTTTTGAATTGCTGGTGTGGCATCTTAATGTTTTTCGGTACATATTCATCCTTAACTTAAAAATTTGGGCTTTGCGTTTTCCGGATGAAGGTAAATCTAGACAAGCGTTTCGGACGCATGAAATTTTAAATGTTATTTTCCTTTTCTGCACGGGTCAATGCCGCTGCAGGTAAACTTAGTCACCGAGGTTATCTCAGACCATTAGTCTGTGCTTCGGTACTAACATGATTTGTAACATACCTTTCTTAAATTCTCCCTCTATAAATTTATAAATTATAATGAAACTAAGATTCCAACTCCCTCAGGTAAAGTTTAACTTACTAGTATATGGGTTTGGCTATTATTTTAATGTCCATTGTGGCTATATATTCCACACTGTCTATTGAAATTCAAGTGTACATACTTATTTGGTAATGAATTCAATAGTGTATGAATTATGAATCCATGTTTTTTTTCTCGAAAATTGATTGCTTCTCATAATCTTATATTGGTAAAGAAATTCCGCATTCATACAATTACATAGGTAAATGACTTTCAAACGACACTGATACTTTACAAGTACATGTTATTTTTCTTTTCAAGTGTTACGATAATTTCGGTATACGTTAAGATATTTGACTTTCAACTAAAATATATATTTGGCTTTAAAGTCATTTCAGCCCTGTTCAGTAAGATAATTTTTTTATGAAAACTTACCTTATTTATATTTTTTGGATGGAAAAATCGTCGAATCGATTAGTTCATTCGATTAATCATATCTAATAACGGTCGTATATCATATAAATTATTATGATTTTAGAGTCCGTTGACACGGCTTACGTTTCTGGTGTTGATTTCCTTCAGGTACACTTGATGCCAAAAGTTGAATAATTATGCTAGCCATATAAAAAAGGAAAAAGAGAGCAACAGAACATTTATAACCGTCTCAGACCAGTTTTATGTGACTTGAAACAAGGCCTTGAACTTGTTTCATTCTGTTTACAAGCACTAAAAATTTCAACAACATTATATCATCAGGTCCGTTCCGAAGAACTGATTTTTGAGTGGATGGTTTTAGCGAACTATCCTATGAAACTAAATGGAACCACCAAAAGGAAGTTAATAATACATTCTGTGAGTTTGCCACGGGTGTCGAATGAAAATCTGACTGCCATCTTTTAAGATACATTCCCGTATGTATTGCTATATCATAACTGTATGACTGTTAATGTGCAAGTATTGCCATGTATTGAATTTGAATCAAAATAATATAACTTTGTGTTCAGATTCATTAGCCTAACCCTTATTAAATACGAATAAGAGGAGATGTGGTGGTATACACCAATGAGAAACCAACCCAACAACCCAATAAACCCCACAAAATATTTATAATTACGATACTGTTGTCAGGTCATTAAAGATTGCACATTTTGGCTTTAATATTGATTCACTTATAGGGTCTTTGCATCGGATTAAACATATTTATTCTAAAACCAGTTGTTGGCATGACACGGGTTATGTTCTTCTCATATATTTTATGATGGTATAATACTAAACCCCTAACAGGAGGGATTGTGCCTGATATTCATATGATGAAGACATAATCTTTCAATCAGTTTAATTGAGGTCTGGAGCTGGCATGTCAGTAACTGCTAGTAGTCTGTTGTTATTTATGTATTATTGTCATTTTGTTTATTTTCTTTTGTTTACTACTCTGACATCGGACTCGGACTTCTCTTAAACTGAGTTTTACTGTGCGTACTGTTGTAAGTTTGTTTTTTCTACATTGGCTAGAGGTATAGGGGGAGGGTTGAGATCTCAAAAAACATGTTTAACCCCGCCGCATTTTTGCGCCTGTCCCAAGTCAGGAGCCTCTGGCCTTTGTTAGTCTTGTATCATTTTTAATTTTAGTTTCTTGTGTATAATTTGGAGTTTAGTGTGACGTCCATTATCACTGAACAAGTATACATATTTGTTTAGAGGCCAGTTGAAGGACGCCTCCGGGTGCGGGAGTTTCTCGCTGCATTCAAGACCCATTGGTGGCCTTCGGCTGTTGTCTGCTCTATGGTCGGGTTGGTGTCTCTTTGACACATTCCCCATTTCCATTCTCAATTTTATAAGTCAACTTACAGTCATTGAACTGTTGTTAACACAGTAACAGCAGAAAAGTGTGAATGTAAAGCTCTTATTATTTCGAATGACAAAACGCAAATTCTTTGAAAAATCAGCAATACTAACTGCTTTTTATTCATGTGCAATACACTTTCGTCTATTTGCAATCTTATTTCTAAATGTGGTTCTTTAATGACAAAAGATTTGTTCCTTTAGAACTATCAAATGTTAAAATGCTCTCCGTGTCAACGTTTAATAAAACAATGCATAGAAAAACTAACGAAATGCTTGATTTAACCTGCTATTTCATGGTTCTATCATAAATGTAAATTTGAGAACTGAATGCATTTATTGTAATTTTATGGGGTTGTAAAAGCGTTAAACGTGTATACTATTTTAGTATGAAGCGCTTCCGCGCGCTTTATACAAAATGTGCTTCGGTCATCGCTTTTACACCTGAATAACATTTTTTTATAGAGTGAAAATTTGTCTTTTTCGATAGAAAGAAGGATAACTCAATTTTGATGATTACACACATGGGACTCGGTTAGCAGATTAGAATTTTGTTAAACAATGTTTTTTCAATTTTTTTTTTCGTATTTCCGGTCTATTCGAAGTACATTATTAACGTTTTTAACGTTGGCATCAATATTTCTTTGTTTTCTAGCAATGTGCAGTTTACTATCAATATCCGTATACTGAAAAATCCTATATCAAACACAAAAAAAGTGATAAAAATGAAGTAGCACCACTTGGAAGAAATGGGAAATTAGAAACTGATTCAATAAACAAAGCAAATATACTAAATGATCAATTCAAATCACTCTTCTCCGCTGCGTGTCCCATCAGTAAAAGAGATTTTGAAAAGAAAAAAAAAACTCATGACAAATCTACCAGAAAACTATCCAAACAGCGAACAAATAATCATCCTAATAATGGAGTGGAAAAACAACTGAAAATCTAAAACCCACACAAGGCTGCTGGACCAGACAACATCAAGCCAATGATACTGAAAGAACTAGCCACTGAAATTGCTCCGATCTTAACCATCATTTACAGTTTTTCAATGGAGAAAGGAAAGAAACCCGATGACTGGCGAACTGCAAATGTCACTCCGGCATATAAGAAAGGCCAGAAATACATTCCAGCTAACTATAGGCCAATATCCCTAACATGTATCTGCATATAGTCACCAGTAACATCATGAAACATGCAGAGGTAAATAACATCATATACCCTCTACAAAATGGCTTCAGGAATAAAAGATCATGCGAAACACAACTCCTTGAATGTATCGATGATATCACAAAAAATCTGGAAAACGGAAAACAATCAGATCTTCTTATACTGGACTTTTTAAAAGCTTTTGACAAGGTGTCCCACAGTTTACTCCTCCATGAACTTCACTATTATGGCATTCGAAGGACAACAAACAAATGGATAACGGAATTTCTCACCAACAGAACCCAAGTAGTAATTGTTGAAGACGAAACATCAGACAAAGTGAAAGTAGAATCCGGAGTACCACATGGACCAGCCTTAGGATCCAGCCTCTTTCTTTTTTACATTAACGACCTACTTGACTGAACTATGAAAATGAGGTCAAGGTCAGATGATACCTGCAAGACAGACTTGTACACCTAACAATCATTCCATACACAAAATATAGTAAACCTATTGCTTACAGTACTTGAAAAGCAGATCAAAACTTATTATTGACCAATGAACCATGAAAATGAGGTCAGGGTAAGATGAAACCTCCCAGACTGACATGTACCCATTACAATCATTCCATACACCAAATATAGTTGACCTACTGCCTATAGTATTTGAGAAACGGACCTATTACGTAAGGGGACGACCATTTGATATTCTTGGGGGGGGGGGGGGGGGGGGTGGGGGGGGGGGGGGGGGGGGGGGGGGGGGGCAGAGATTTGTTTGGATGGGTTCTTTATTTTCTGCACTGTTGAAGCATGATTTTTCATTTTCATTTAAAACAAGGGACTGATTATCTATTTTCACAATTATATTTATAGTATTTGAAAACATACAATTTTTAAATTCTTATATAAATAACATAGTCAATTAAGTCAATCAGAATTAATCATCATCCTCTGGAAGTTAATCTTCTGAATTGCAAACTGCATATATTGCATACGGACAAGGTATTAAAAGCTGGGCTGTAACTAGCCTCTTTTAAAAGTTGTCAAACATTTCGCCGAGCGGAGCGAGGCGAAAAAAAAATCAGCGAAGAGTCTGGGGTTCGCTGAAGGCCCCAAGAAGCTATAGAAAAAATGGCGCAAAATCATGCCTTATGCGCGTTTCCAGACCCTTTCTTAATCTGAAACGTAAGTTCTGTTTTAATTTTTTGACAATATTCTGATCTCAAAGCAAAATATATAGATTCAGTGTAAGCCTTTTAGTTTTTAGGGACAACATCAAAAGACCAATATGTAGGACAAAGCAAAAAATGTTTCAGTTTGCAGAAAAAACCTTTTATGCCTGTCAATTATAGATATAAGAAGATGTGGTATGAGTGCCAATGAGACAACTCTCCATCCAAGTCAAAATTTATAGAAGTAAACCATTATAGGTCAAAGTACGGTCTTCAACACGGAGCCTTGGCTCACACCGAACAATTATGTTTTTTTTCAAATTAAGTTAAGAGGGGGCTGATTATCATTGATATAACTATGTCAAGTCAGTTTTTATAACACATTTCAATAACAACTTGCTGTATAGTTCCTAACTGAGATACAATTTAAAGTAGTTTGTAATAGACAAAAGGTCCTCAAATATAATAAAACTCAAGTTTAAAACATAATTACTAAATTACAAATAGAATGCAACACTAAGAGAATAGTCATAAAGACGGGCAATCAATGAACAAAAGACAAACCCGGGAACAGATAAAACACAAAACGACAAACATTATAGACAATCAACACTGAAAAATAAAAATAAATGAGAAACATGGATCTCAAAAAACAGGGGCTACGTCAGAGGGTGAACAGAACTTGCTTCTTGCAAGACACTTGCCGTGAAAACAATTTGATATGAAGACAAGCTTTAGTTTTGAAATTTCCAATATGAGGCATTTGCCTCAATGTAGTTACGGCCCTGTAATAAAAGTGAGGTAAATGTTCACGAGACAATATACCTCAAGTGAAATGAAACCCATTTTCAAACATTTCAAATACATTAATATTTATATTATTAAAAGATTTGGGAAGTTTTTCCCGAAAAAAATATGAAAAAAGACGAATTTTGGAAGAATCTGGTGCCATCTCATACTTCATAATAGCATTATAAAATGGCTTAAAAGACCTTCCAAGTTATTTTGAATACATTGTAAGTCAGGTTATTTATTTTAAAACTAACACAGAACAAACCATTCATTTTTGTTATTATCAAGGCTGAGTTATTTATTTTCAAAATCCTCCTGCCCCCCCCCCCCCCCCCCCCCCCCCCCCCCCCCCCTCCAGAATATCAAATGGTCGTCCCCTAACTTTAACCTTGATCACTGATCCATTTAATGAGGTCAAGGTCAGGTGAACTCTGTCTGACGGACATGTTGACGTTGCAAGGAACCCATATACCAAATATAGTTATCCTATTACTCATAATAAGAAAGAAATTCACAAAAAAAACTCAATTTTTTTTTAAGCAGTCGCTGAACCATGAAAATGAGGTCAAGGACATTGACATATGATTGACGGAAACTTTGTAATATAAGGTATCAACATTCAAGATATGAAGCATCCAGGTCTTCTACCTTCTGAATTATAAAGCTTTATACAAATAGTTTACGCCGCCGCCGGATTGTAATACCTATGTCTCGCATACTGCGACAAAAATCCAATCAAGTGGGACTACAAAACTCCACGGCCATACTCTGGAGCATGAAACATTGACTAAATACCTAGGCTGCACCATTGCAAATGATCCAGATTGGGGAAAACACATTAACAACATCACAGGAAAAGCCAGCCAAAGTCTTAGTTTCTTACATCGAAACCTCCACATCAGCTCAAAATCCGTCAAGGAGCATGCCTATAAAATATTAGTAAGACCGCATATGGAATACACCACAACAGTATGGGACCTGTACCAGCAAAACCATTTAGATAAAATTTAAAAAGTACAAAAACGAGCTGCACGATATGTAACCAGCAGACATAGAATTAGATCAAGTGTCAGCAACATGATATCTGAATTAGGATGGAAAAGCTTACAAACAAGAAGCTCGACTCATCATGTGTTACAAAATAACAATTGACCTTGTAGCCATAGATAAGAGTAAATATCTACAAAAACCAACAAGAAGCTCTAGTCAGACAGGACATCATACTTACCTATTACAGCCAGCCACTAAAGACTGTAGGAAATGGTCCTTCTTCGTAAACACCGTCAAGGATTGGAACAAACTGCCTCCAGATCCCGGCTCCAGATATCACCACAGGGAAGTCTCTTGAGACATTCAAGTCTCAAGTGACCAAAACCTCTAACTAAATCAACTCAACAATTTGTTTTAACCTGTTTTTAATCATGCGCAACTTGCCAGAATATTCATCATGTTGAATGTGGGCAGTATTTGAAAGAAGAAGTCAAATTACAGAAAAACTGAACTAAGTACAAATCTTCCTTTTGATCACTGAACCATGAAAATGAGGTCAAGCAACTTCTATCAGATAAATATATACACCTTAAAATGATTCTATACAGCAAATATACACACCTATTACTTTAATAACTTTGGAACTGACCTAAGCATGAAAACTCAACCTTGACATTTAAAGAGGTGCAAATAAGGTTTCTCCTGTGACCGTAAGAAAGTCATTGTGATGTTACACTATTGTTTCAGAAAAAGGGTGAAGGTTTGGTACCATTAAAACGTTTAAACCCGCTGCATTTGTTTGCACCTGTCCTAAGTCAGGAATCTGATGTTCAGTAGTTGTCGTTTGTTGATGTGGTTCATAAGTGTTTCTTGTTTCTCGTTTTTTATATAGATAAGACCGTTGGTTTTCCCCTTTGAATGGTTTTACACTAGTAATTTTTTGGGGCCCTTTATAGCTTACTGTACAGTGTGAGCCAAGGCTCCGTGTTGAAGACCGTACTGTGACCTATAATGGTTTACTTCTATAAATTTTGACTTGGATGGAGAGTTGTCTCATTGGCACTCATACCACATCTTCTTATATCTATATACACCTTGAAATGATTATTTAGGCCAAACATATAATTTGACCATTAACTTATAGTAACTAAAAATTTGATGTAACCACATTATCTTTACATTGACTTATGCCTTCTATGTATGAAATATGGATTGTCTAGATTTTTTATTATGCGACATATGACTTAATGCTATTGCTGTCGAATTAAAATAGATTGTTCTGCATTCTGGTACATACCAAAGGTGACTTTTGCAAAACGTATGCAAACATTAATTAATTTGGCATGCTATAGTTATACAAGTATGTGGCCAAGAATTAACTAATTCTAAAGTTTTTACATTTATTTTTTTAAATATCTGACAATAAAGAAACATTGAAAAAGTTCTTTTATACATATAAACACAAATTATTGTTTAATATACAGTATTCAGTATATTAACTAATATACTTTATTTTTGTTCTCTTTGAGTTTTGATACAACAGCATGTTTAATATAGGAGGTTATGTGTCTTTAACACTAAGAACCCTATAAATTAATTTCTGGTCATTCAAATTTCAGAAATTTCTAATACTAGAAAAAAATCAGTTTAGATGAGCAATCTAAATCTTGGACAAGTTTTTTACAACCTTTGTTATTTTAACATAGCAATTTGACCAGAATTGTAATAGTGACATGTGCCATTTTTCAGTTTGTGGGCCAGTAGTATATTTTATGTATGTGTGGTGGTTACTCGGATAAGAAAATTAAAATAGTAGGTACACAACTTCATTCCCTATGAAAGAATCTGTGCAAGTGTCATTGAATTCTATCAAGCTGTTTGGTTTTCAAGGAGTTGTGGTTTAACAAACTGATATAAAAAGTCCATTTTTTGGTATGGGAACACCCCTAAATCACTTAGATCAAAACAAATTCAAAATAGCAAGTGCATAACTTCATGTCCTGTAAAAAAAAAACTGCAAGTTTGGTTGAATTCTGTCAAGCTGTTTTAGTTTTAGATAAACACAAAGTGTGATGCGTACAATGATGTAAGGCTGTTGTAGTGATGGCTATGCATCGATAACAGGATGCTGTCTGGCAACATAAAAACTTCCGGAAATAATTGTTCCCCCTCCAAAACTGTAATTTACTTTGAGAGGAAAAGCCATGAAACCCATTAGCCGATGGAAAAAGGGGGAAGGGGGTAATTCCTTCTTGGGTAAGTATTGTGCTTAAGCTATATTTTCGTCACTTTTATTTGTAATCAATCAGTTTGTTTGCCTGCCTGCCTTTCAAGTTTTCATTTATTCATGTCTTACAACTATACATCAGGTTAATTTTGAAACTCTGTGATAAAAAATATCATGCTTTATAATATATATTTAATGTAAGATTCACCAAAAAGGTTAAAAAAGGCACCTTTTCATAGAAATTCAAAAGTAGACTTATTGCTATATTGTTCTGACTGATTTATCATTAAGTGATTATTTTACAGGATTAAAAAAAACATAATTCCTTATTTCATTTGATCAAATTCATGATTTAAATAAGAATCAAGAGAGAAATTTAACATTTTCTACCATATTTAAAATGCTGTTTGCATGATTTATGCCTTAAATATCGTTAATCAACTATTTTTTTGCAAAATGTTTATCTACACGACTTTTGCAAGTAGAAACATAACTTGAAAATATATCATTGAACGGTAAACCAAACAAATATATGTCTTTTGAGACTGTTAACAAGAAAAATACCATGAATGATGATATTCCAAATTCAACAATCTTCTTCACTGAAACCCCAGAGAAATATAGCAAAGAGTCAGTGTTTTTTTTTTTTTTTAAATTGTAAATTCAAAACATTATCAGTGCAAACTTTGGGGTCAAAATAGGGAAATTAAAATGCTATTTATTATTAGTGATTCATTCAAGCGGCTTTCGCGAGTAGAAAAAGTAACATGACTATAATTCTTTGTGAATTTTTCAATCTATATATGATCTTATCTTATATAGTTTGTACATCAACAAAGAAAAGAAATCACCAAGAGGTATGCTAGAAGGGACGTAAGTTCACTAAACAAAAATAAGGTAACTGCTCAAATAAGTTGGTTTATAGTATGGCAATCTTTGATCTTCTATTATACGAATACACCAACAAAGTTTGAAAACAGCAAAATTAAATGGTTGAAAAGTCATCAAGAAAGAAAATCACTGCAAAGTCAGCCAGAAAATAAGTTGGTTTTTACAGTAAGTAAAAGTTTACTTCTGCCTACTTGGTTGCATGATTTTATACAAAGGACCAATAAATTTTCAAATTATAACAATAAACTAATATAAATTAACAAAACATTTAAAATAAATTTATAATTAAACAAAAAACTGTAACATAGATCTAAGACTGAGTATTATCGCCATTTTCCATTTCATGGTCCAGTTGAACAGGTAAAACACTTTGATCATTCAAATCTGCACTAATATTGTCTTCATCTATCCCCACCCCTCCAATCAAACCTCCTTTACTCTCTTTACTTTCATCTATATCTTGATTTGTTTCGGATACAATTTTCAGCACCCCCCTTTTATCTTTTGGTTTGACGATAACAATATGATCAGGAATTTTATTCATGTGTTCAGTGTCCCATCCTGTCTGACTGGTATCAAGTGTAATGCACCCATTATTGGAACCAGGACTACTTTCTGTTTCCATTTCAAGTTCCTGTCTACTGAATGTTTGTTTTGGCTGACCTGTCACTGTGTGAGTTGGTCTATCTAGATCAATGGTTAAGTTGTCTGTAATAGATGAAATAACACAAACATAAAATAAAATGCTCCGCTGGGGCGCAGCTTGATACGACCGCAGAGGTCGAACCCTGAACAGTTGGGGCAAGTATGGACACAACATTCAAGCTTGATACAGCACTGAATTTGGATTGTAATTAAATATTTGACACAGCATAGGTTTCTCACACAGAATGAAAGTAGTCTAAGAACTTAAAATTTTTTAATTTACCTATTCAAACCATATCATTATTATTTGCTTTTATATATAAATCAGAAATAACCAATTTAAAATGGAAAATTTTAAAGAAAAAAAATGAAAAAAAAATCCCCCCCCCCCAATTTTTTGAAACCCCCTTATGATTCATCACCCCCAAACTCAATCCCAGCCTTCCCTTTGTGGTATGGTACCTTGCAGTACAATTTCAGAGAGATCCATACACTTGAACACAAATTATTGTCTGGAAACTAGAAAAATGCTTGGGTTTTTTGCACCTTTTTGGCCCCAAATTCCTAAAAGTTTAGGGCAATTACCCCCAAACTCAAACCAAGCTTTCCCTTTGTGATATGGAACCTTGCAGTACAATGTCATAAAGATCCATACACTTACACACAAGTTATTGTCATGAAACTAGAAAAATGCTTGTTTTTTTGCCCCTTTATGGCCCCTAATTCCTAACATTTTGAGACAATTACCCCCAAAAACAATCCCAGCCTTCCCTTTGTGGTATGGTACCTTGCAGTACAATTTCAGAGAGATCCATACACTTGAACACAAGTTATTGTCTGGAAACTAGAAAAATGCTTATTTTTGGCCCCTTATTCCTAAACGTTTTGGGCAAGTACCCCCAAACTCAATTCCAGCTTTCCCTTTGTGATATGGAACCTTGTAGTACAATTTCATAAATATCCATACACTTACACACAAGTTATTGTCATGAAACTAGAAAAATGCTTGTTTTTTGCCCCCTAATTCCTAAAATTTGGAGGCAATTACCCCCAAAATCAATCCCAGCATTCAAACCCTCAATCAGCATCATTTAACAGTAATATCTAAAAATGGAAATTACATAATAAAGGTATTAAAATAGAAAATGACATCATAGTCATGGCTAAAAATAAACAAAATCCTTAATCAGCAACATTTTACAGTAATATCTAAAAATAAAATTCCTTTGTAACCATAAAAGCCCATTTAAATACATCATGACAGATATTAAAATAGAAAATGACATCATAGTCATGGCTAAACATAGCAAAAACCTTAATCAGCATCATTTAACAGTAATATCTAAAAATAAAAATTTCTTTGCAACCATAAAAGTAAAATAGAAAATGACATCATAATCATAGCTAAAAATAAACAAAAATTTTTTTTATTACCAAATTTTAAATGGAGTTTATTAAACTAAAACAATAAATTTGCAACCATAAAACCCCATTTAAACACATCATAAAAGTATTAAATAATTCAACTACATCATAAGGCTATAAAAATAGAAAATGACTTCATAGTCAAGGCTAAAGGTAAACAAAAAACCTTCATCAGCAAAATTTTATATTGGCAAATTTCCAATGAAGTTTATTATACTAAAATTGTTGGCAAATTTCCAATGCATTTATTAACAATAAAATTATTGGCAAATTTCCAATTTACATAATTTAAAAACAGTGTAAGTGAGATATTTAAATGAGTTTGAATTACCAACCTTACACTGCTTTTAAATAATGTTTTGTACTTATTTGTCTATTAACCTGGAAACCCTTGTTTTTTCACCTTTTTTTCCCTTATTATTTAAAGGTTTGAGCCATAACCCTACCCCAAAGCCAATTCTTAAATTCCAATGTAACCTAAATTTACAATATACATAACTTCAATTTAAGTTTTTGATAAAATCAAACCACATCATTATTATTTGCTTTTATATCTAAATCAGAAATAATTAACCAACTTTAAGTGGAAAATTTTCACACATCACGCCCCCCCCAAACTCAATCCCAGCCTTCAGTTTGTGGTATGGTACCTTGCAGTACAATTTCACAGAGATCCAATTACTTAAACACAATTAATTGTTGGAAACTAAAAAAAAATGCTTATTTTTAACCCCTTTTTTAGCCCCTTATTCCTAAACATTTGAGCAATTATCCCCCAAACTCAATTCCAACTTTCTCTTTGTGATCAGAATTAACCAACTTAAAATGGAAAATTTTAAAGAAAAAAAAAAGGAAAAAAAATCCCCCCCCCCCCCAAAATTTTTTGACCCACTTCCCTTTGTGGTATGGTACCTTTAAGTACAATTTCAGAGAAATCCATACACTTGAACACAAGTTAATGTCTGGAAACTAAAAAAATGCTTATTTTTGCCCCCTTTTTTGGCCACTTATTAATAAATGTTTTGGGCAAACATTTTACAATAATATTTAAAACTGAAATTAATTTGTAACCTTAAAATTAAATAGAAAATGACATCATAGTCATAGCTAAAAATAAACAAACTATTGGTAAATTTCCAATATAAAATTGGCAAATTTCCAATGAAGTTTATTATCCTAAAATAATTGGCAAATTTCCAATTTACATAATTCAAACATAGTGCAGGTGAGATATTTAAATGAGTTTGAATTACCAACCTTACACTGCTTTTAAATAATGTTCTTTACTCAATTATTTGTCTATTAAAATGGAAACCCTAGTTTTTTAACCTTTTTTCCCCTTATTCCTTAAACGAAAAAAAATAATTACCCCTTTTTTGACCCCCCCCCCCCTATGATTCATCACCCCCCCTTCCCCCCCAAACCAAGCTCAATAACAGCCTTGCCTTTGTGGTATGGTACCTTGTAATACAATTTTAGAGAGATCCATACACTTGAACACAAGTTATTGTCTAGAAACTAAAAAATGCTTATTTTTCACCCCTTTTTAGGCCCCTTATTACTAAACGTTTTGGGCAATTACCACAAAACTCAATTCCAGCTTTCCCTTTGCGAAATGGAACCTTGTAGTAAAATTTCAGAAAGATCCATACACTTACACACAAGTTATTGTCATGAAACTAGAAAAATGCTTGTTTTTTGCCCCCTTTTGGCCCCTTATTCCTAAAATTTCGAGGAAATTAACCCCAAAATCAATCCCATCATCGACCCTTTGTGATATGGAATCTTGTAGTACAATGTCAAAGAGATCCATACAATAACACACAAGTTATGTCTGGAAGTTACAAAAATGCTTATTTTCGGCCCCTTTTTGGCCCCTAATTATTTAACTGTTGGTACCATAACCCCCAAAATCAATCCCCACCTTCCTATTGTGGTATTGAACCTTATGGTAAAATTTCATAGAGATCCATTCACTTAAACTAAAGTTAGAGTGCGAAAACCATTGTGTATTCGGACGACGACGCCAACGTCATACCAATATACGACCACAAAATTTTTTTGCGGTCGTATAAAAACTGCTTCGCTGAGCGCAGCTGGATACGCCCGCAGAGGTCCAACCCTGAACAGTTGGGGCAAAAATGGACACAATATTCAAGCTTGATACAGGTCTGAATTTGGATTGTATTAAATATTTGACATATTATAGGTTTCTGAATAAATGTAGTCAAAGAACTTGAAATTGGTTATATGAATTGAATTTATATTCAATTAAAGATTTCTTGCTGTTGTGCAATACACTGTGCTGTTGTGCAATACTTAGTAAATCTGTTGTCAGACTATAAACAAATAAAGTTCAATTAATTCTCAATGTCATATTAGAAATTTATGAAAATGTAAAGGGAGCTTACATCAATAGATATAAACAATTCACCAAAGTTTCATACTAACTGCTGAAAGCATTTTTGATTTTTTGTACGAAAACTGGAAAATCCCCCTTTTTTTATGAATAAAACCCTGTAACTCGGAAACGTAAAATCTAAAATACATAAAAATTGAAAGGGAGCTCATGTCAATAGATATAAACAATTCACCACAATTTCTTGCAAGTTGGTGAAAGCATTCTTGAGTTATTGTCCGAAAACTGGAAAATCCCCCTTTTTTTAATGAATAAAACCCCATAACTCGGAAACGTAAAATCTAAAATTTATAAAAAACGAAAGGGAGCTCACGTCAATAGATACAAACAATTCACCAAAGTTTTATGCAAATTGGTTAATTATTGAGTTAATGTCCGACATGTTGACGACGGACGGACAGACGGACGGACGGACAGACGGTATACCATAATACGTCCCGTAAACGGGCGTATAAAAATCAACCATAAAAATCTGCACTGCCCTATGGCAACACATATACAGCAAGTCCACTGTTACTTGTATATAATTAAAAGATAGTTATAAAATCTAAAATGCAAGTGTCATGTCTAACATTTTGTGAAATTGAATATTAAAAAGAGCATGCTACTAAAAATCAGTTTTAAATAATACTGTATATCCATCAAATTTTTAGGACTGGAAATACATGTATAGAAATTGAAGGTATACACAATTTGAAGGTTTCTGTTATATATTGGTCAGAGATTGAAGTGAATTTTGTTATTTTTTTTACTGGTAGAAATCTGACCCATAATTTTATTTCTGGTACCAATTTCTACAACCTAATATTTACTATCTATTTCTCAAACATTTTAACTAATGGTAAAGATAAAATAGGTTTATTATTGTTTAAGCCAGTCACTCAGTTCATTTATTCATGAATGTCCCCAATTCATGTACATGTATGTTAAAGCATGAACGGTAACTTGGCTGTACACTCACAATGTCTGTATTGTTTCCACCAACCTTGTTTATCCTTTGATTTCATTTTAAATTTTCACATCCAGTGAAGTTGTAATGTTAGAGAATTTACATATATGGATAGTTTATGAACTTGGTGATGTCTTAGGGTTCAACAGCAAATATTTTTATTATATAATGCTTAAACACCAAATATGAACATATTTTAATAGTTTCACTGTTAGGGGTGTTACTAAGTTGTTACAAGTGGAGCAGGAACAGCTGACCCTCCCAGAGCACCTGATTTCAGTTCTCGTTTTTTGTGGGTCCATCATGTCACTCCAGATCTGTGTAGTGTTTTGTGGATTTTGTATTTATATCTTTTTTTTGTTTTATCTTTTGGCAATGGGTGCTGTCTGTTTTTTCTTTATCTCATGGTTTTTGATCCCCCCCTTTTCCTCCAGAACTACTCTCCCCCTTTTTTACCTGTGGCTGAGTCATCTCCACTGTTTGTTTTAGCTATCTCTAATGCCTTTAAAGCCTGCAAATGGAAACAGAAAAAACTTGATAATTTATTACTAAGGGTTTTATTTACATTTTCTACTGATATTTACAAATGTATGTTATTATTTAGAAATTTCATATTAAAGATTGAATATAATTTAGATTTATGAAATAATATAAAAATTCCACCTCATTATACCACCGCAAAAATTTTTTTTGGATTTTTTTGGATCGTATGTCGTCTGAGTCACCATCGTCGTCTGCGTCGTTGTCCGAAGACACATTGGTTTTAGTTTAAGTGAATGGATCTCTATGAAATTTTTTCAGAAGGTTCAATACCACAAAACGAAGGTTGGGATTGATTTTGGGGGTGATGGTCCTAACCGTTTAGTAATTAGGGGCCCAAAACAAGCATTTTTCTAGTTTCAGGATAATAACTTGTGTAAAAGTATTTCGATTGCTCTGAAATTGTACCACAATGTTTAATACCACAAGTAGAAGGTTGGGATTCATTTAAGGGGTTATGGGGGCCAACAGTTTAGGAATTAAGGGCCAATAAAATGCTCCGCAGGGCGCAGCTTGATACGACCACAGAGGTCGAACCCTGAACAGTTGGGGCAAGTATGGATACAACATTCAAGCTTGATACAGCTCTGAATTTGGATTGTGATTAAATATTTGACACAGCATAGGTTTCTGACACAGAATGAATGTGGTCTAAGAACTTAAAAATTTTAAATTGACTTTCACCTATTATGGTCCAATATCCAAAATCTAAATACATGGTTAGATTCAGCATATCAAAGAACCCCAAGAATTATGAAATCAAACAAAGTTAAATTTTGGACCCTTTGGACCTCAATGTGGACCAATTTAAAAACGGGGCCCAAAATCCAAAAACTTAATACACGGTTAGATTCAGCATATTAAAGAACCCCAAGAATTCAAGAATAAAACCCCATTGAAATTGATCAAGAAATAAGCAATTTATACGAAGTATCTTCTTTTGCACAATACTGTGCAATTGAATATTTCTTGCTATTGCGCAATACTGTACAATTGACAATTTCTTGCTATTGCGCAATATTGTGCTATTGGATATTTCTTGCTATTGCGCAATACTGTGCAATTGAAGATTTCTTGCTATTGCGCAATACTGTGCAATTGAAGATTTCTTGCTATTGTGCAATACTGTGCAATTGAAAATTTCTTGCTATTGCACAATACTTATTATATAATAATTTACACATCCTGTTTGGTGTGTATCTCCTACCATATCATTATTATTTGCTTTTAAATATAAATCAGAAATAACCAACTTCAAAAGGAAAATTTTAAAAGAAAAAAAAAAGGAAAAAAAGAAAAAAAAAGAAAAAAAAAAAAAATACCCCCCCCCCCAAATTTTTTGAACCCCCTTATGATTCATCACCCCCAAACTCAATTCCATCCTTCCCTTTGTGGTATGGTACCTTGCAGTACAATTTCAGAGAGATCCATACACTTGAACACAAGTTATTGTCTGGAAACTAGAAAAATGCTTATTTTTGGCCCCTTTTTGGCCCCCAATTCCTAAACTTTTCGGGCAATTACCCCCAAACTCAATTCCAGCTTTCCCTTTGTGATATGGAACCTTGTAGTACAATTTCAGAAATATCCAAACACTTACACACAAGTTATTGTCATGAAACTAGAAAAATGCTTGTTTTTTGCCCCTTTTTTGGCCCTTATTCCTAAAATTTTGAGGCAATTACCCACAAAATCAATTACAGCCTTCCCTTTGTGATATGGAACCTTGTGGTACAATGTCAGAGAGATCCATACACTTACACACAAGTTATTGTCTGGAAGTTACAAAAATGCTTATTTTTGGCCCCTTTTTGGCCCCTAATTCCTTAACTTTTGGTACCATAACCCCCATAATCAATCCCAACCTTCCTTTCGTGGTATTGAACCTTATGGTAAAATTTCATGGAGATCCATTCACTTAAACTAAAGTTACAGTGCGAAAACCAATGTGTCTTTGGACGACGCCGGACGTCGACGACGACGCCAACGTCATACCAATATACGACCAAAAATTTTTTAATTTTTGCGGTCGTATAAAAGGGGCCAAAAACAAGCATTTTTCTCGTTTCCAGACAATAACTTGTGTGTAAGTGTATGGATCTTTCTAAAATTGTACTACAAGGTTCCATACTACAAAGGAAAGGCTGGGATTGAGTTTTGGGGTTATTGCTCCAAGGGGGGGTTTCAAAAAGTTTGGGGGTGGGGGGTTTTTTTTTCCCCAATTTTTTTAAGGGATTCATATTTTTTTTATCTAAATTTTTAAAATTTCGAATTTTTGAAAAGTTTCAAGAAGAAATCTTCAATTGCACAGTATTGCGCAATGGATTTATAAAATCCATGACGACATTTATTTTGTGTCAGAAACCTATATTATGTCAAAAATTTGATCACAATCCAAATTCAGACAGTATCAAGCTTGAATATTGTGTCCAAATTTGCCCCAACTGTTCAGGGTTCGACCTCTGTGGTCATATCAGGCTGCGCTCAGCGAAGCATTTTATTTTCAATTGTAATGCAATATAATTTCAAAGTGGAACTTAAAATAAACAAAAATAGTCTATTCAAAATTTGGTGGTTTATGCAATTGACGGTCAAACACAGCCAAAAAAAATTATTTGAAGCTATTCTTAATATATTTTGGATTAACATAAAATACATATTGTGATTTATAATATCCAATTATTTGTAACAGCATTATGAAAATATAGCATCTTCTTAACAGAACTTAAATTTTGAAAGCTGCAATTTTGGCTATTGAATATTCTTTTAGGATGGATGGATGAATGTTTATTATCCAGTGGCAAATATTACATGCATATCAGGATGAGAAATGTCAATGTGATGAATATGAACCAAGTTTTGTACTACACCAACATGCTGAGTCCCCAGGAAGACATGTCACCCTACCCAGACACATTATTCTTACTCAAAGCTTACCAGTTTTTAAGTTACTGGTTTACCTTGGTTGGGATTGAACCCACACCCTTCCACATTCATGGAGCAGGACAAAAAGACAGATGGATGAACACACAAACCATATGCCCAGCTGCTTGAGCAAATTAAACAATAGAAATATAATATAACCAAATTGTTAGGTACCACCTTAATTTGAAGAGGAGCCATGTACTTAAAAAGTACTACATAAAATACAATGCATATTTACATGTGACTGTATTGCAGCCTCTACTTGAGATCTAATAGCCTCCTCTAAACTATGAGTAGATACGGCTGTTGGACTACCGTCATCCTGTACAACCTCAACCATCATTTCTTCCATCTGTTTCTCAGCAACCAAATTCTGTAATCTGTTGGTAACCTCCTCTACACTACCATTTGGATGGACAATCACAACTTTGGGGGCCGAACCTAATTTCCCTTCTCTCATGTCATTGAGTAATGACCCTTGGATCAGATCATCTGTTGACAAGGCAACATTTCCACCGTCTCCTAACTTCTTGTTCCAGTATTCTGGATCGTGGTTCTGCATGTGACGTAACAAATTACCTTTATTTGCAAAAGATTTATCACATAAATTACATTCATAAGTTTTCTCTTTTGGTTCTGGTCGGCTGTAGTCAGGTGTGTGGTACAAATTTTTGTGACGCTTAAGAAGCTGTTTTTGTCTAAATGTTTGTTCACAGTCGTCACATTCAAAAGGTTTTTCTCCTGAAAAAGACAATAACAGGGCATTCTTAAATTTTTATGAACTGATAAACTACTTTTATCTATTAATATTACAATAATGAAGTCTACAATTATTTCTGTAAAAGCAGAAATCCGAATTTTGTTTATTTGTGGAATAGGTACATGTATTGAAATTAAACTTTATAAAAAAATGCTTTTTTTCAACTGGGAAGCACAAAAAATAATCCCTTGGAAATCAATGTTTGAGCCAAATCAATAAAAATTTGACCACACACTTTTCTACAGTATACTAACATTCCTGAAAAAAAATCAAATTCAAATACATTGCTACTATATATAACTTTACTAGGATAATCATGATAATTACTAACAGTGAATTTCAAGACATTCCTCTTTCCATTATATGGCTCAATTCATTCAAAAAATGAATCTACCAAATAAACTGACAGATTATGAAGGTGTAGCAGTTAAAATAACAAACTTTTAATGAATTAATTTTTCATATACCTTGTAAAGAAGTATTCTCACCATAAATTGAGGACACTCACTTTTAAATTCAGAGTAAGGTAAGAAATTAACTCAACATTTAAAAAAAAAAATAAGCATGAAACTGTGTCCAAAAGATATCATAATCAGAGTTCTTGAAAAATGGTGGTCTGAAGATTTTGAAAACCCAAAATTTTCCAAAAGGACCGACACAATTTTGGTATTTTGCAATAGAAATAATAGTGAGGACCGGCAGGTTTTCTTCAAGGACCACCAGGGAAAATAATATTTCAAGAACTCTGCATAATGACCTTCTACTATTGTTGTAATACAGTAAATTATCAGTAACATTTAACATACATTGTACATGAAGTCATTACACTGTAGGTAAACATATAATGTTAAAATATATTTTAAAATATATAACAAATAACACAAATATTTATAACATTTCAAATCAAAACCAAGCTTCACAGTTCATTTTGCTACTGGTACTTTTTATTTTCTTAACTACTGTTTTTTTTTTTTTCATAAAGTGAATAAAAATATATAAATTTCTCAAATAAAAAATAACATATCAAGCTGACAAAACATAATAAATGTTTTGAGCCATTTTGTCGAAATTTTGCCTTTTTTAATTTTTGTGGAAAAAATGTTAAAATATCTGTCATAAAATGTTGCCCATCAAACTATGAAACTTGCATTAATAAAACTGTTTAAACAGTGAAAATAACAAACAAATACTTATATATAATGTACATTACCAAACACATAAAAACCTAGGTAAATAGAAAATTGCCCTTTATTAAAGTATAGATGTAGGTTGAGAAAATAATTTGATATTTTTAAACATAAAAAAAGATGTGGTATGATTGCTAATGAGGCAGCTCTCCACCAGAGACCAAATGATGTAAAAGTTAACTTGTTTCCATGGAATGTGTTCAGATACATGTATGCCCACCTTAAAGCAAGAGAAATGCCACTATGTACATGTAGGTATATTTGCTTATGGTTGGTGCAATTCAAAAAAATAAACCCCAAAATTAAACTTTTCTCAAAGCATCCTTTGTTTCAAACAGTAATTTTATATATACCATGCATTCATACTTTAAAAAAGCTTCAACTCTTGTCTTGTCTTGTCTTGTCTTGCCTGCTAAAAGCATTTAATATTCAAATGCCCGATATATTTATGGCTTTTGGTGTTTCTGACAAAAGAAAACTTGTGCATGAATCCAATTAAAGTAGCTATTCAATACATGTGCAGTGTGTTATTCTGCTTCAAAACAAAATTAATTTTATTGATATGGTTTTCTAATAAGAATTACCTCCCCTTACCTGTATGTGTTAATAAATGACTTTCCAAATGACGTTGTGATAAAGCAGCATATTCACACTGATCACATTTGAAACATTTCTCGCCATCATGAGTTTTCAAATGTAACTTAAAGCTGTAACGATCTTGAAAAACCATGCCACATTTCTTACAGTCTACAGGTTTGTCATTACTGTGTAATTTCATCATGTGAATTTTTAGATCAGTTTTTCTGCCACATGTTGTTGGACAAAGTTCACACTGGAAAACAGGCTTTAAACCAGAGTGTATAAGTTTGTGTGCCTTCAGACTGTTACTCTGTGTGAAACGAGCATGACACACATCACATTCATAGGGTTTCTCACCAGTATGAATTCTTAGATGGCGCTTTAGCTTGTATGTGTCAGGGCTCGCATACGGGCAGTGTGGGCATTGATAAGGTCTTTCGCCAGTGTGTGATCTCATGTGCCGTTTAAGTTTACTTAGTTCAACACTAGCATAATCACATTCTGTACATTTGTGTGGTTTTTCAAATGTGTGTTTGTAACGAATATGTCTGACGAGTTCCCCAGATGTAGTGAATGCCATTTCACAGTCCTTACATTTATGTGGCCTAACTCCAGTATGTGTATTCACATGGTTTTGAAGAGATGCATGTGTTTTAAAACTCTTCTCACAAAGATTACATTGATAAGGTCTGTCTTCAGAGTGTGTTTTCATATGACGCATCATTAGGTAACGTTTTGGAGCAGTGTAGCTACAATAATGACATTGCAGCTGTGTAACTGGGGACGGAATCATGTCAAACTTTTTAGGATTCATCGAATTCACCCGTATTATTTTTCTTGTGGTTCCATCATCATCAACAACTTCTTCAACCATATTTTGTCCCTCTTTGAAATCAAAGACTGGTTGAAACATTCCCATATCCAAGGCAAACTGTTTTGGAGAGCCTCCTTCTTTTTCTCCATCTGGTTGTGAAACGATCAAAACATAATTCATCTCACCGCCCTGATCCACTGATGTAGGTACAATTGAAACAGTTTGGAAATTAGTACTTGACCCCGTCTCTGTATCACTAGTTCCCATCAACTGGATCTCCTGTGGAGTATTTACTGTTACTAACTGTGTATTGGCACTCTCTGCATTCTGTAAGGCTATCAACTGAGCATTGGTTATATCTGCCTGGCCAATCTATGTGATAGAAATAAAAGAAGAATAAAAGGTTTTGTACATGTTTTAGGTCATACAAGCATACATTATCTGTTTTTTCAGATAAATTTTCAAGCATTAAAAATGATGCAGGAGTGAGGGTATTGCATCATATTTATCAATTTTCTTACAAAAACAGACAAGAAACATACTTTATTGTTTCTTATAGTAATGTATGAATAAAAGGTGATAAATCGTAACAATAAATGAGACAGCAACCAAACAACAGAAGTAATGCAAAATAAATATTAATTTAACATATAAGCTGTCAATCAACAGTACTTTTCACCAGTTTCAGCAGTGATAAAGTTAGGATTAGGTCGAGAAAAAAGTACTTGTTTTCTGCCTTCCTACTTACCATAAATTTTCATGCCTACTCTTAACACTTTTTATGGACAATTTTGGTTATGAAGCTTGTTAAAAACTAACTTTTTTAGTTAAGCACCATTTATGTCCAGAACATTTCCCTAAATAGCCTATGTAAAATTAAAAAGAAAAAATTAAATCATTTAACATACCCATCTACCCTATATTTTTTGTGCCTGGAGGCAAGAAACAAGTATATGTTTTTTAGCCTTATGTTTTTTTTCTGAAAATTCTACATGTATTACATAGTGGATAATGTCATATAAAACACAGCTAATATGACTGCTTTTTTCCAAAACAGGCTAGTACTGCAGGTTTTTCAAAGCGTGTTTGACAAACCGGTTTAACCCCACCCTTTTTTGTATGTTAGTCAGCTCAACCATGTGTTGTTCATCAGTTGTTTTCTTTGTACATCTTTTCTGTAAGCTGGTGTTGGTAGACATCGTGTTCTGTTGTACTGTCCACTATTTTTGGTGATTCATGTTATCCTTTTCATGTTTTATTGGGAAAATAGGTAATATCAATATGCTGACCAGAACAAATTTTCAGTTTCAATCATTAGTACCTGAATTCCTTGTAGTGATCCCATTCCAGCTGAATTTGAAGCTACTGTGGTAATCACATCAGTTTTCATAGCCTCTATCTGAAAGATAAAATGACAGATTTTAATTTAATTTTTTTTCAGACAAGGTTTTTCACATAATTAACAAGGACAAAGAGGTCAACCTTTCAATCTTCCAAAGTGGAATGTTGTAGTTTTAAGGTATTGTGAAACCAACTTATTTTAGAGAGCAATTAATTTTGGCAAGAAAAAAAATAACGAGAATATAAATTGCAATAAACTGCTTCGCTGAGCGCAGCTGGATACGCCCTCAGAGGTCCAACCCTGAACAGTTGGGGCAAAAATGGACACAATATTCAAGCTTGATACAGGTCTGAATTTGGATTGTAATTAAATATTTGACATATTATAGGTTTCTGAATAAATGTAGTCAAAGAACTTGAAATTGGTTATATGAATTGAATTTATATTCAATTAAAGATTTCTTTCTGTTGTGCAATACACTGTGCTGTTGCGCAATACTAGTAAATGTTGTCAGACTATAAACAAATAAAATTCAATAACTTCTCAATGTTATATTAGAAATTTATAAAACAAACTAAAGGGAGGTTATCTTAATAGATATAAATCAGTCATCAAAGTTTAATGAAAACTGCTCTAAGCACTTTAAGGATATTGTCCAAAAACTTGAAAATCACCCCTTTTTTATGAATAAAATCTTGTAACTCAGAAACATAAAATCTAAAATTTATAAAAATCAAAAGGGAGCTTACAACAATAGATATAAACAATTTACCAAAGTTTCATAAAAAATGCTGAAAGCATTTTTGAGTTATTGTCCGAAAAACTGGAAAATCCCCCTTTTTGTAACGAATAAAACCCCATAAATCAGAAACGTATAGTCTAAAATTTATAAAAATCAAAAGGGAGCTCATGTCGATAGCATTAAACAATTCACCAAAGTTTCTTGCAAATTGGTGAAATTGTTTTTGAGTTATTGTCCGAAAACTGGAAAATCCCCCCTTTTTTAATGAATAAAACTCCAAAATTCGGAAACAGTAAATCCAAAATTTATAAAAAACGAAAGGGAGCTCATGTCAATAGATATAAACAATTCACCAAAGTTTCATGCATATTGGTAAAAGCGTTTTTGAGTTAATGTCCGACATGTTGACGACGGACGGACAGACAGACGGACGGTCAACGGTATACCATAATACGTCCCGTAAACGGGCGTATAAAAATGTAATACTTAGATCTACTTTTATATAAATACATCATAAAAATTAGCAAATCATGAATATAAATCACTGTGAAATCGGCTAGAAACAGGCTTAACATGAAGTTTCACATGTTTCAGTGAAAACAAGTTGGTTTACAATATATTATCTTCCTTTTTAGCAGTGTAATCATGAATTTATAAAAAAAAAAAAAATCTTGCGATCTTCATTAAAATAAATCAAATGATTGATGAATTAATGAAGCTACAAGGTAAACAAGGTAGGTAGCTTGTGCACTCTACATTTTATAAATAAACAAACACATGCTTTTTATAAAAAAAATTCATATGATACACAACAGCTTTTAGGGGAGAAAAAATTGAAAAGGAGGAGGAGGGGGGGACTTTGAGATAAAGACTTCCATATTAAGTTCATTAATCATTTAAAAAAATAAAGGTTCACTTCTGAAGAAAATAGGCAAGGGTCTGATGACTAAATCCTGTAAAATCCCACATTTTGAGTATTTCCAGACATTTTTTGTATGACAAATTTTTAATCAAACTTATTGTGCAAGATTTTGTTTGTTTTTGATATATTGCATCTGTTACACACATCAGCCTGAATGTCTGCAAGTTTGTTAAGGTTGTGAAGCATTACAAGTATGACAGACACAAAATATATATAAATAACAAGAGGAGTTTCTGAAACAGTTTCTGGTAAACTCTAACAGACAAAAAAACTCTTTGTCATTTTATCTTGATAATAATATTTATGGTTGAACCATTTTTGAAATATCAAATTCAGCAATTGTTTTGATATATTATCACATATGTCTTTGAAATAATACAGTCACTGGAAGAAAAATTAAAAAACTTGTCTTTTAACTTGAATGTAAAAATTATATTTAGAATGATTTGCCAACAATTTGATACAGAGTCAGGCATCAGTTAGATTAGTTGGATTGTATAGTACTACTTATAAAGTTGTGATTCTAATTAACTACTGTAAATTCTGAAATCATTGCGAGGTTTTTATTAGTGCAAATTATACGACATTGTGAGTATTGCAGTAATAGGATATCTGATACATCTATCTGTATGCAGATTTTCCTGAAATCACAATAAGTAATCTCAAATTTTGGTTGGTCTTGTCAAAATGGTAATAATAAATGTTTCCAATAAATTCTGAATTAACAGTACAGGTACATAAAAATTTAAGGTGAAAAACTGATGTGAAAAATATACGAAAAATCCAGATTAACAAGAAGAAATTGATAAAAAATAAAACTATAATAGGTCTAAAATAGACTTATTCATACAGGATTAATGGTCAAGGAGATAAGTACATTGTGCCAGGAGTAAAATAATGCAATACATGAGATAAGATATGAATATATTAAGCAGATATCTAAGTCATAAAACAAAAATCTCCATCAGTCTTTTTTCTCATCTTAATAGAAAAGAGTATGAAACTCTTTAAGGTATTTAGAAAAACCTTCAGGCCATAAACTATTAAAATTCCTTATAAAAAGCAAAAAATTCCATCATCATACCCCTGTTTGTAATATTTCTGATGGCTGAGACACATGAATTATCTGGGGAATAACTGTTGTCATGGAATCCATTGACACCTGCATCTGTTCTTTACCATCAAGGGAGACAACTGGTAAAACTTTCTTTCCTGGTACATTTACCTGTAATTATAATTAAAACTTACACATCAATAACATTATAAGCAGTTATTATGGTTCAGTATATACATATTTAATAAATCAATTCTTTTTATTTTTGCAATACTATTTACATATGTTGCACGTCCAATACAGACCACAATACAAAATACTTATCTATGTTAACTGTGCTTTGAATGGCATCAGCCCTGCTTACATTCAGGAACTAGTCAACCTACACTATCTCTCTATTCAGGCTCTACACAACTACCTACCATTCCAGAAGTACAGACAAAGACGTACATTGAAAGACAATTTTATTATGAAGCGGCATTTCCTTGGAACAATCTCCCAAACAGTTTGAGACAATGCAAGTCCCTACGATTTTTAGACAACAAGTGTGTTACACTTTATTATTTTGTTTTATATGTATTTCCGTATTGACCTTTTTTATAGTAGGCATTTTTGTTGTATTTTTATTTCAGTTTTTGCATCTGATATATTGTATGTTTTGTGTTTTTTCCCTTTCTGATTTGTTTTAATTACCATGCTGCATGCAATGCCCCTTAGAGTAATTTTTGTTTTCTATATAGGGTGCTTTATTAAATTTCATTATTATTATTAATATTATTAATACTTTGACACCAATTCATAATAAATAAAATTTTATACATCTATATCAGATACCTTGTACATTGTACATGTACAAAATGTATTTTGTTTGGAAAATGTTCGTAACAGGAGCATTAAAACTTTGACAAATACCAAATACTGGTCAGAGAATAAGGTATATAAACAAAGTTAAGATGGCCATACAATAAATCTACATCTAAACAATTTAATTTGTATGAGTCTGATATACATCAAAATATTTATCAGTAGAAAGGATGCTTTAATTTCATAAAGATTAATTTTTCACGGATTTTCCTAGCCAATAATACTTTTAATAAGTCACACTTTCAAGACATTTTCTGTTCTTCATATGTTATAAATTGTCTTCTTTCAATTGAAAAATGAAAATTATTGTAGAAATTTAGGGTAAATTGTGAACTTTTATTTTATTGATGCGTATATTTTGTATGTTTTATTGTCTTAACATAATCAAAGAAATTATTACAATATATCATTGTGTTTCCTTAAATATCAAAATGATAATAAGGAACACCCCTTTAGCTCACCTGTACCAAAGTTCCTGGAGCCCCTGGTAATCCTTGTAAAACAACAGTTCTCTGCTGATCTGGTGAATGTGACAAGGGAGATAACACACTTTGACTGATAACACTGTCAGATTGTTGTAGAAGTGCACCACTGTTAGACAGAGCTTCTGCTAACTTCAAAGTCTGACTCTGAGGGTCAAGGTTATCTGTTGTCATAGAAATTTCTACTTTACTATCATCACTTATACTGGACAGCCCTGAATTAATATAAAGCCAAATACAGATAGCTGATATTATAAAGACTTTAAACCTGAAAGACTTCTAAAAATACTACCTATAAGTAATAGTAAAAAACTTTTTATAAATCTTATCTTTTGTCTATCTGAAAAAGAGGGGGTGTTGTGTTTTTTCGAAGAATCATTTCAAGTTCAACAGTACTAAGCACAAATAAGGTTTTTTTTATAAATGAACTGAAATGCTGTATTACTGATGGGTGTGACACTAAATCAAGTGTATTTTTTTTTTCTGTTTTTCAAATGTTTATTCTGAACTTATGAGAATTACTGTACCTTGGCTAGAATGTAGACTTGTAGAAACATTTATTATCTGACCATCACTGTATAAAACAGGTCTTGCTGAACTTTGTAAATTACTAGTATCTACGTGTATTTCTCCTATGCTGTAACCTGTTGGCTGCCCTCCATGACCTATTTCCTTGTTGAAGGTCACAAGGTAACTCTGAAGGTCATTCAGCTGGTCAGGACTGGATTGGATAGAAGTAGGTACATTAGGACCATGATTTTGAAGCTGAACAATAGTTTCATCTCTTATTATTACAGGACTTTCTCTGTCATCAACCAGGTGCTTTAAGTCTGAGTCATCGTCATGGTTTTGTGAATCAGCCACTAGATTGGAATTATCTGCCAGTTTGTTGCATCCATCCCCACTTGTTAATTCAGTATCTTGTTCATTGAGGTCTTGTTTTATAGAATTCACCTCTAGGGAATCCATATCATTTTCTTCAAAATAAACATTCTGAAATGAATTTAATACTTTCAAAAAGATCAATGTCAACAATGAAGATTTTAATGTTATATAATTAGAAAACATTGAAGTACACATTTTTTTTAAAAGGTGCGTGTTTGACTGTTTGTAGGTTGAAACATTTTGTGGATCTCTTCAACAATGAAGATCACATACAACAGTGAAAAACAATGACAGTTTTTCCCAACGGTTTTATTCCTATCTAATACACTTGTTTGAAGAAGATATAGACTATGATATTCATTACCCTAAACATGCATCTTTTAGGAGCTTTGCACAATGTAAATGAAAGACATTTAGCATTCAATATACATAATTAAATTTTTGTTTTTGCTTTTATCAGTAGAGTATACTTAAATGGTAGACCAAAATGAATGTACAATGTAGGCTGACATCTATACAATATGTCATGTATGTAAAGCTCTAAATGATACAATCTTAATAAGTTATGATTATTCAACAGACACTATTAAATAAACTCATCATAGATACCAGGATTGAAATTTTGTATTTGCACCAGACGCGCGTTTCGTCTACAAAAGACTCATCAGTGACGCTCGAATCAAAAAAATGTTAAAAAGGCCAAATAAAGTACGAAGTTGAAGAGCATTGAGGACCAAAAATTCCTAATAGTTTTGCCAAATACAGCTCCTGAGGTAGAAAAGCCTGAGTATTTCAAAAATGTAAAGTTTTGTAAATAGTTAATTTATAATTATGACCATATCAATGATAATTCATGTCAACACAGAAGTGCTTTCATCTTTCATCAACACCAAATTCTCTAAATAACAAAAACAACACTGCGGAGGATCCTTACTTGGGACAGACACATGAATAATTATATGGCGAGGTTAAACTCGTTTCTTTTAAGATCTCAAACCTGCCTCATTAAATTTCAGTTTGGTCAGTAGATTTATAAAAGGTACAATTGTATATAAAGGAACATAAAACAATTTAGTACAGAAAAAGCACTAAAAGTAAATTCTTAAATTATGTTTTGACAGATAACCAAATAACAAGCACAAAAAATACCATACATTTATCATACCACATCAATGAATGCTTGCTAACCTGCTGATATGAAATCATACCATCATACCATCATATCTTCTCATATTGATTGATGTACAAGATTTATTGGTACATCACAATACAGCAACATCCTAACCAGAACAGGAAGACAAAATCTTAAGAAAAGTCCAAAAGTTGGGACAGAACCCGGTTTAGAAATTAAATCAGAAAAGAGACATTTTAGTATTGCTTCAAACTATTAATTTGAGAATGGGTGTTAAGCTTTATCCTAAAAAAATCCAGATCATCATGAGATGCAGTATATTGCCAGTAATTAACGACAGTATTATTATAATTTTATCAGTAAGACTATTAAACATTGTTAAACCAAATAGAAAGATATGAAGGTTGATTCATAAATCACTTGCTTCATAAATAATAACTTAAACACAAGGAATTTAATATTTGGATACTATAAATATCCTTGTTAAAAGTTTGATGTGTAATGCCAGTTTTATTAATTAGATTGCTGCAGGTGGACTCCTATTTTCATAATAAATTAATGTTACATGTGTTAATGTGTTCAAATTCAGCAATGTTTGGCTCCCATTTAAAGTATTGGACCCTGTCCATATATGGCTATACTAAGTAAAGGATACAGTACTTTACACCTAACCATAATATTAGCCTTAACCATTATTTATTACACTAAATTTAAACAAACACATACACAACCCTTACCCTTCAGGGAACCATAACCCTGAGGTACAAGATGCCTTAAAGTAAATATAGACCAAACTTTTAAATACATTTTATGACCCAACCAATCATTACCACTGTACTAAGTTAACCCCAACTATATGAAGGCTAAATGTTTTACCATTTAGGGTCATTTAAAATATCAATTTGATTCCCTGCTGCAAACGATTTTTTTACACATATATAGAAACCCGCGCTCTGTTTATAAGATAGTTGGCGTGTTGCGACCAATCAACCCGTTGATATGAGGGATTGGATCATGGCGTTATTTAAGGTTCATCATAACAAATGGCAAAAATGGCTGTGTTTAGACCTCAAAAACTGCTCGGAGTACAGACTAACCTGTGCAGTTGGAAAAGTTTTTAGGTCTGGCATCCACTAGATAAATAAAAGTTAAATGCATTTTGTGTTTCAGAAAGATAAAATCTTTTTGGGATTTTGATGGGTTTTTTTTTTCGGTCCTGCAGAATGTGTAAAAATAAACTAAGTTGGGTACAACTTTGAGATGCTCCCTCTCAGGTAACAACTGTATTGTACTTGATTGGCATGGATAATAGACAGACAATGGATATCTACACAACTATAGGTGAGTTAAAGGGTTTAACTGAGTGGACAGTATCAAATACAATTCGGGTGTTTGCTTATTTTTACACCTCTTGCAGGAACGAAAAAAAATGCTAATCAAAATCCCAAAAAGATTTTATCTTTCTGAAACACAAAATGCATTTAACTTTTATATATCTAGTGGATGCCAGACCTTAAAACTTTCCCAACTGCACAGGTTAGTCTGTACTCAGAGTAGTTTTAGAGGTGTAAATCCAGCCATTTTTGTCCATTTGTTATGATGAACCAAAAGTAGTTGGATATTATAAGTTGTGAAAATACTTTAGAAAAAAATATGAACTGTTTGACGTTTGAAGGGTGTCATAAGTGATTGAATTAATTCAACAATTTTTCAAGAATAAACTGAGTCGATTTTGTTAAAACATATGGCATCTGTATGATGAATGTTCCCTGAAATATTACAAAATCAAAGGAAAAGAAGATAAAACGAAAGTAACTTGGGGGTCGCTGCAATAGCTTCAGTACAGCGCCACCCTGATGGTCAGCGCCACCTTCATAGTGTTTTGTGTCACCGGCAGGTGTCTGGTTATCGTTGATAACCAACAGCTGCTCGAAACACCAACAAAAGAGCATCCAAAGAGCAGACAGCAATGAAAATGTTTCAGTTTTCTTTTAGTTACCGTGGAAGTTCTTGTTGTTCCTTGTTTTGACTCAATATGGCGACGAAAATTCGTGGGTTTGATGTAAATCGGTCGTGGAATCATAAATAAAAATAAGGAACATATTTTTGAAATGACTTCAGTTTTCAACTCAAGAAAAATTTTAATGTCTTATTACTCTATATGTCAGTTTTCTCTGCACGTTATAGGCAACCCGTATGGACAATATTAAAGAAAAAAGTCCACTCGCACATGAATATACTATTGAAACATCGCATGCGCATAATTTCAGCGCGAAATACAAAAATAGGACAAAATTTTTTTTTTAATTTTTGTAATAGCATAGTCTAATAGTCTAAACCCTTTAAAGGCAAACGATACAGTTTTGATACCACGATGATTTTTTTTTTACGAAAATTTGCCATACAAGCTATTTTTCACTTAATTAATTCAAATATGTAATAAAAAATAAACCTTCAAGCATGTGTTTACAGATGCTAAGTTCAATCTATAAAATAAAGCATTAAAAAGCTCTTTTTAAATTAAAAAGATATTTTACTCATTTTAAACCTAATAATAAAACACTTTTAAATCTTTTTGACCACATACTGAAGCCAATTTTATTAAATGGCTCCGAAATTTGGGGCCAATTCTCTTCAAATAAATTACAATCAAAAGGGGATAACTATTTTTTCCAGATGTGCAAAGATCTAGTTATTGAAAAATTACATGTTAAATTTTGTAAATATTCTCTACAGGTACCTAGAAGATCAACTAACCTAGCAGTGATGGGAGAGTTGGGGCGCTACCCCTATCTCTTGAGGTTATTCTAATATGACTAAATTCTGGGTCAGACTTTCAGAACAAAATAACTCCCTCATTAAAGAAGCATTTGAAGAGTTCAAAATTTTATCTAAAAAATGTAACGACAATTGGTTGGGAAGCATTTATTCGTTATTTAAATATCTTAACCCCAGAATATTTGTTAAATCACAAATCTAATATAAAGTCAATTATCATTAAAAAACTCCGAATTAAATATGATGAAATTTGGCTTCACCAATTAAATAATGGTAAACTTGGCATGATGCAGGGAAACAAATTAAGAACCTATAGACTATTCAAAAATAATATTGGCCTTGAAAAATATTTACTGTTAAATAATGGTAAAACAATAAACGAGTTAACCAAATTTAGGATCAGTGCCCATGAACTTGAAATAGAAAAGGGAAGACATAAAGGAATACCCCAGACAAAAGATTTTGTAAATTATGTAATAATGACATTGTTGAGTATGAAATTCATTTTCTCAGTCTTCAATGTTCATCACTTTAAACTGAAAGGTCCAGTTTCATTTTAGATTTATCCTCTAAATTTACTAATTTTAAAATTCTAAATGACCAATCAAAATTTGTATGGTTGATGGCATAGAGCCATTAGATTTTTTATGGGTGTCGGTAAATATACCCCAAATGATGCCATACATGGAGATATGGGTTGGAAACCACCATCTGTAAAACAATGGACAAGTGTATTTAGACACTGGACAAGATGTTCAAATATGACTCATGATAGAATAAATTTTAAGGTTTTCAAATGATCTCAAATGGTCAATTAAAAAAGCTAGAGGTAGAATTAAGAATTTGAGCCATAGAGTTATGGAAATGTTTAAAAATCATAATTTTGATAGCTATTGTAACTATGAAACTAATGTATTAAATAAGAATATTATTGTACAATTTGAAACAATAATGTTTGATAAATATAAAATAGATTGGAGTAATAGAGTATCTGCGTATGCTCAAGGTAATAAATTAAGAACTTATAATTTATTTAAATATGATTATTGTACTGAACCTTACTTAAAATGTAAAATGCCACTTAAATTTAGGAGTTCTTTTGCTAAATTTAGATGTGGAGTTGCTCCTTTTAGAATAGAAACCGGTAGATATGAAAGAAAAGAAATACACGAAAGAACATGTTTTTATTGTAATAATAGTATTGAAGATGAACTTTATATATGTATACATGTTTTATTGAAATGTCCACTATATGAAGATCTTAGACATATATTGTTTTATGAAGTTACAAATTTTAATGTGGATTTTAACATTTTATCAGATAATGAAAAGTTAATTTTTTTATTCAATAATGATAAAGTTTTTGAAAGTGTCGCCAGAACCTGCTATAGCATTTTAATCAGAAGAAATGATTTTTTATATAATTGATTATGCTGTATATTTTAATGATATACATAAGCAAATATATATTATATATAATATGTACAATATCTAATTGTTTTTTAACAGTATTGCTTGTACAGTCTCTCATAAATCTTTTAAGATTGGCACATACAATGTGAATTTAAAGTTTGTTGTTACCGATACATGTTTGTTATATGTACCTGTATGAATATTTTATTGTGTAAATATATGTAATTGTATGTGGTGAGACTTTAATAAAATATTGAATCTGTCAAATGAAGATCCATTTGTTAATAACATAATGATAAAGTTAATAGATAGTTTGATAAAGACTAGAAGAGCAAAATTAAGTGATTCTTTTAATAATACAACGGTACTGATTGTGTTCACTCACTCATTATCTTTGGGAATATACTGTGTTTGTTGTCTCCCTTCTCCTACAAAGTTTTAGTTTTATTGTCATGTATTGTAATTTCAAATAGTTAAATGAAAAAAAAATCACCACAATTATTTGTACACTTTAATTTAAACTGTAATTGTACTGCTCCTCGGGGCGTCTTGATTGACAAATAAAAATTGTTGTTGTTGTTGTTGTGTAACAGTGGTTTGATTCCTCCAGTGTACTTTATCCGGAGGAAGAAAATCCCCAGTGATTTTTATCCACCAACAAAAATTCACTAGGTTTTTCTATCCGGGTCCAGTGTAAAACATCCACCAGTCATTATAAGGTTCTAAAAAAGTTTTTTGAAGGGGAAATATATATAAAATGTGGCTTAATAGTTTTTAGTGTATTTGAAACTTGCATAGTTGATTTATGTAAAAAGTGGAGAGTTTTCATCCAAGGAATGTTCACACTAGTGTTTTTGTACCGGAATGCTTGCACTAGTTATTTTATACCGGGATTAATTAATTACACTAGTGCTTTAGATCCATACATTGATGAAGTGATTAATACCCATTTTGAACACAAGATAACACAATAATGCTTATTAACGAATAAGATTTAAAAAATTTTTTTTTCTATGCAAATCTTTAAAATCATATGCTTTTAAATTGTCACTAATTGTAATATTTATATTTATTGGATTGCCGAAGTTTTTCTGTGTGTTTGCATTTCGGTCGACTTGGATATAAAATCATATCTTCTATGTCAATATCAAAGGATGCTTCTATAATTGAAACTTTATGTAAGAAGAAATCTGCTCTTTAAATCAGGGGCGGATCCAGGATTTTGGAAAGGGGGGTGTAGTATTAAAGTTTGCCGAGCGGAGCGAGGCGAACATTTTTTTGGGATTTTTTTTGGCTAAAAAACATAAAATAAGTGTAAAATGCATTTTATAGTTAAAGTGTAGGGGTTGGACATTTTTGGTGCCGTATTCTCTCCATCAATTGTCTATTATGAAATGATTGGATTGATCCAAAGCTATGTACTAATTAATATATTTGATGTGAGATTTGTCAGTAAAAAATGGACATGGAAAATTCTCGTTTGTTGTATGGTTAGTTAGCATAACCTCACAGATTTCTTGTTGTAAACAAGATATATGGCTATTCAATGAAATTTACAATACGACCGACACGAAGAAAGACAAACAAGCAATTTTCATCCAAATGTTTGGTTGAAATGTTTTACCCAACAAGGGAAGTGAGGGGTTCCAAATCAACCAAAGGCTACGAATTAGTCGGAAATGACAATGAAGTTGTGAATGACGGTCGACACATGGAGACATATAGGCCACACCCAGCAGGCAGGTTGCAGTCGGGCCTTGAAAAAAAGTATTCAGGATATCAGTTCGGCGAAACAGACATTCCGGTCAGATATGGGATTCACATGCAACCCCCCCCAAAAAAAAAAATTACGCCCGTTTTTAGCTCACCGGGGCCCGAAGGGCCCCATGTGAGCTTATGCCATCACTTGGCGTCCGTCGTCTGCCGTCGTCGTCTGTTGTCGTCTGTCGTCGTAAACTATTTCAAAAATCTTCTCCTCTGAAAATACTGGGCCAAATACCTTCAAACTTTAACTAAATGTTCCTTAGGGTATCTTGTTTATAAATTGTATCCAAAGTTTTGATCCATTGACAAACATGGCCGCCATGGCTAAAAATAGAACATAAGGGTCAAATGCAGTTTTTGGCTTGTATCTCAAAAACTAAAGCTTCTAGAGCAAATCTGACATGGGGTAAAATTGGTGAATTGGTCAAGATCTATCAGCTCTGAAATATTCAGACCAATCGAATAACCCATTGTTGGGTTGCTGCCATCGAATTGGTAGTTTTAACAAAATTTTGCAGTTTTTTGTTATTATTTTGAATATTATTATAGATATATATAAACTGTAAGCAGCAATAATGTTCAGCAAAGTAAGATCTACAAAATAGTTAATATGACCGTAATTGTCAATTGATCCCTTAAGGAGTTATTGCCTTTTAAAGACAATTTTACACAATTTGTTCATCAAGTTTGCTAACATTTAAAAATCTTCTCCTCTGAAACTACTAGGCCAATTACCTTCAAACTTTAATTAAATGTTCCTTAGGGTATTTTGTTTATAAATTGTATCCGAAGTTTGTATCCATTGACAAACATGGCCGCCATGGCTAAAAATAGAACATAAGGGTCAAATGCAGTTTTTGGCTTATATCTCAAAAACCAAATCTTTTAGAGCAAATGTGACATGGGGTAAAATTGGTCAATTGGTCAAGATCTATCGGCCCTGAGATTTTCAGACGAATCGAACAACCCATTGTTGGGTTGCTGCCATTGAATTGATAGTTTTAACAAAATTTTGCAGTTTTTTGTTATTATTTTGAATATTATTATAGATATATATAAACTGTAAGCAGCAATAATGTTCAGCAAAGTAAGATCTACAAAAAAGTTAATATGACCGTAATTGTCAATTGACCCCTTAAGGAGTTATTGCCCTTTAAAGACAATTTTACACAATTTGTTCATCAAGTTTGCTAACATTTAAAAATCTTCTCCTCTAAAACTACTGGGCCAATTACCTTCAAACTTTAACTAAATGTTCCTTAGGGTATCTTGTTTATAAATTGTATCCAAAGTTTTGATCCATTGACAAACATGGCCGCCATGGCTAAAAATAGAACATAAGGGTCAAATGCAGTTTTTGGCTTGTATCTCAAAAACTAAAGCTTTTAGAGCAAATCTGACATGGGGTAAAATTGGTGAATTGGTCAAGATCTATCAGCTCTGAAATTTTCAGACCAATCGAATAACCCATTGTTGGGTTGCTGCCATCGAATTGGTAGTTTTAACAAAATTTTGCAGTTTTTTGTTATTATTTTGAATATTATTATAGATATATATAAACTGTAAGCAGCAATAATGTTCAGCAAAGTAAGATCTACAAAATAGTTAATATGACCGTAATTGACAATTGACCCCTTAAGGAGTTATTGCCTTTTAAAGACAATTTTACACAATTTGTTCATCAAGTTTGCTAACATTTAAAAATCTTCTCCTCAGAAACTACTAGGCCAATTACCTTCAAACTTTAATTAAATGTTCCTTAGGGTATTTTGTTTATAAATTGTATCCGAAGTTTGTATCCATTGACAAACATGGCCGCCATGGCTAAAAATAGAACATAAGGGTCAAATGCAGTTTTTGGCTTATATCTCAATAACTAAATCTTTTAGAGCAAATGTGACATGGGGTAAAATTGGTCAATTGGTCAAGATCTATCGGCCCTGAAATTTTCAGACCAATCGAATAACCCATTGTTGGTTTGCTGCCATCGAATTGGTAGTTTTAACAAAATTTTGCAGTTTTTTGTTATTATTTTGAATATTATTATAGATATATATAAACTGTAATCAGCAATAATGTTCAGCAAAGTAAGATCTACAAAAAAGTTAATATGACCGTAATTGTCAATTGACCCCTTAAGGAGTTATTGCCCTTTAAAACAATTTTACACAATTTGTTCATCAAGTTTGCTAACATTTAAAAATCTTCTCCTCTAAAACTACTGGGCCAATTACCTTCAAACTTTAACTAAATGTTCCTTAGGGTATCTTATTTATAAATTGTATCAGAAGTTTGTATCCATCGACAAACATGGCCGCCATGGCTAAAAATAGAACATAAGGATCAAATGCAGTTTTTGGCTTATATCTCAAATTCTAATCTTTTAGAGCAAATGTGATATGGGGTAAAATTGGTCAATTGGTCAAGATCTATCGGCCTTGAAATTATCAGACGAATCGAACAACCCATTGTTGGGTTGCTGCCACCGAATTGGTAGTTTTTACAAAATTTTGCAGTTTTTTGTTATTATTTTGAATATTATTATAGATATATATAAACTGTAAGCAGCAATAATGTTCAGCAAAGTAAGATCTACAAAAAGTTAATATGACCATAATTGTCAATTGACCCCTTAAGGAATTATTGCCCTTTAAAGACAATTTTACACAATTTGTTCATCAAGTTTGCTAATATTTAAAAATCCTCTCCTCTGAAATACAGGTGAGCGATTCAGGCTCTTGAGAGCCTCTTGTTTATTCATCATGTTCATTTAATGCTAAATAATTCTGTTGAAAATATTTTTTTCTAATAGCAAAAAAGTGGACAAGATTATTGTTTTCAATCCAGATACGGCCAGAATTTTTGTTTAAGGCAAAAATCAGGGTCAGAATTTTTTCTCTAAAATATCTCAGACTGCCCCTCAGATCAAATGGTCCGTACCTTAGACTTTAAATCTATATCTAGAGCTTACTGACTGAGGATCACTATTCAGCAATGTTATCAATGGGCTGGGGCGTGTGGGGTTAAACATGTTTTCGTAGGTAAATAATATTGCTGTGGAACTTTTTTTTTCATGAGAGTGTAATAGAGTATTACTTTCTGTTGGGTGGAATTGTGAAATAGAAGTCAATACGTTCTTGCTCAATACTTTGTCGCTTTGAAGGCGTCATGCTTGTCATCCTCAGCCTAAGCATTGTGTTACTGTAATTTGAATTTCAAAATGACTAAGTGACGTTTTTTTTCGACGAACTGGTCAACTCCACCGTAGAGAATCACATGACTTTGACATAATCAATAATATATTACAGTAAATACGAACGAAAAATATCTTTATTAGTAAAGAATTGTCGCATAAAAATTAAATACACGGGAAATGGCAAAGTTTACGAAGTCTAGTCTGATTAATCATTTTACAAAAAAAAAAGTGCAAGCAAAGGGGGGGGGGGGGGGGGGGGGGGGCGTACGCCCTCTACGCCCCCCTCTGGATCCGCCACTGATCAAGTTCAATGTCCTGATCATTGATAAAGTATTTTGAGTTATAAAAATATCCTCCTCTTCATCATCAATATATTTACTAGATTGACCCAGATTTATTAAACTTGTTACTTGAAAATCATTTCAATTTTAACCCATTTATTTATGTAAACAATAAACCGGTCCAATACATACACAACAACGATATCAAGATCGACGCTTTCACACTATTTACATCCAATATTCTCTAGTGAAAAACAGTTACCCGGAATAAATACACGGCGGAATGAAAGCACGCTTACGCATGCAGGGACTTTCTATACTAACTAGTATATAGACTGTCCCTGCTTTATGTGCTAAATTTAGAGATAAACGGGATCGAAATTTTCGCCATTTACCTAAAATTTCGGTTCTTGGACATTATTATCCTTTTGACAGACATACTTAACTCTCGAGACTTAACTTTTTTGTTTTAAAAGATAAACACATGCGGATTTTTGTAAAATGATTTGGAATATCTTCTTTACAAAAATATGCTCTTAATTTGTTATACAATTCTTTGAAAACAATACATTTTTATTAAAATTTCATGATTTTAGTGAAAAACGGCATTTTTTGCTGCATATTTATCTAATTAAAAAAAAAAATCATCGGTGATTTTTTTCATAAAAATTGGAACAAATAATCTTCATACAGTATCAAGTCATTTGTCATTTTAAAAAAGAGGGGTCCATGTACTCGTTTTCAAGCTAATGATTAAAATCCCTCGAAAAATGCATCTTTTCCCGATATGTCGCAGTTTAACGTCGCGAAAAATAACATTTTAAGTTAGCAACGTCATAACCTCCCCTGTAACTGTTTCGTATGCCCTTAAGGCACTGGCCATAAATATTTTTGTCGAGCCTGCGACATTGATGTCGCGTAAGCGAGACATAGCGATCTTCGATTCCGTCGGCGGCCTCAAACATTTAGGTACAGTCTGTGGTCAAAGTATTTTTTTAGCAATCAATTACAATAACTTTGTCAAACCTTCATGGAATGTTATGAAATTTGGACAGGAGCTTGTTTATGACCAAAATATTATATCCCAAGCAAATTTTGAAAATATTTATTTTCATTTTTCCGTATTTTTACTGATAAATGGACTTAGTTTTTTTACGGTTAATATACTGATTCAGTCCTGAGACTACTCTTACACAGAGATAAACTGGTCCGCCATTCCATCTAAAGCTTCGGACCGTTAGTGTAGCGATAAGTGAACACAACAGGGGTCAAGTTTAACACAGAGATTGGTCATTAACCGTACTGACCAGTCAAATTGCACGTGACGCGAAATGATTGACAAGAAGACTTCGATCCGCCATTGTTGATTACGGATCATAACTAATTTCATAACCGATGTGACTGATTGAAGAGTGCTATATTTACCACGTGATTTGGTATCGAGTGTCTTATCTACCAACCAATGTTAATAAACACGGAATCTCCCGTGTTTATTTGTGAATCGCCACATGAATAACTACACCTGTTTCCGTTCAATAAATGAAGGCAAAAGCTGAAAAGATCTAAAAAATCGGTCCATATTTAACAGAATGACATAAGAAAATTAACTGCATTCGGAAAGAGGGCAAGATTATTGCGTGAACCCCCTAAGGGGTTCACGCTTATATATTGGCGAGTTTTGGAAGTGTCTATGGGCCACTCGATATCCTCTAAATCGCGATTCTCGGAACGTCTCGAAAATTTTCCATCATCTATATAGGTAGTTATTAATGTTTTTGATACGGTCCCTCTATGGATAGGCTACAACGTGACATTGTATATTTCAACAATCCGACAAACGGTTCATTTGTAGATTTGAAAGTAAAACAATAATGACTAGGTTGCATTCTAAAAATCATTTATATGTTAGAACCTATTTGCCTTTTGACAAAACATATATGTTTTTAATAATGTGAATGTTTATTAAATATCAAGTATAATGATAACGCAATTATATAATACGTGCTTTGAGACGGCCCCTCTACGTGTTGTGTGTGTTGTATTCAATAAACCTGGGAATAGTTTATTGATATACAATGACCCAGAATAAACTGATTATTTCTGAACGTTTATCATTTGATATTTAGTATTTCAATCATAGCATGAGAAAATGTCGGAATGAATGAAGAAAATTAAGAAAACGATATTTCTGTTAAAAATATTTATCTAAGGTCGGAAACACAGTGGTCGGAAAGCAGAAAGATAATCAAACAAAAGGATTTTTCTGTAAAAAATATCTAATTTCATTAGATACTACCAGACTAAGAGAATATTCATTGTTCAGTTAAAACTGAGACTGAATTTATTATAGAATATAATTAAAATTGTAATGTATACGTGCATTATGTCTCACAGGTTTGTTCAGTCATTACATTTATGAAAATTATATGTAACGTATGAGCACCAATGAGCAGGGATGCGTACCCAAAGTTAGCTAAATATCTAAATTTTAAACGGTCGTGAATGAAAAAAATACTTGCGTGGTTTCAATTCAAAAGGATTTTAAATCCTTGCATCTCACAAAAAACTTAATTGATATTTTACAATAATCATAACAAAATTTAATTACTATCATAATGTTAATTATTTAAAATTTTTTTTTTTTCTTTTATTAGTTCAACCTTATAGCATCTAAATATCTGTACTATGGTACGGTTTTGAAAATTGTATTCATTGTGTTGGTCAGCTATCCTACACGTCTTGATTCATTCACATTATACATCACCCTGTTCACACGCACACTTTCGGTTTGCGTTCACAAAAATTCCGGATAAAATGTCAATGAATCCGGAGTCAAAACACTTGAGGAAGGTAGTTTGACATCCGAATTCAACTTTTAGATTAATATATGTGATGACGCAAATGCGTATTCTTATCCAGAGTATCAGTGCGTATGCTTTCTATTTACTATTTCTTGCGCAAAAAATACCACGTTCATGCATAAATATTAATTTCACTCGCGAATGCGAATTTTCGCTTTTCTTATCTAAATTCAGGACACGGCAATAAGAGCTTGCCATGTTACTTTCAAGCACGGTCATCATTACTTACGGTATTCTGACCTCTAACTGTTTCTCTTTTGTTTTCTTTTTTGAGTCACTGTCCTTTTATAAACTTTGACATTTTCGAAATGCCAAGGATTTTCTACCCAAGGAATAGATTACTTAACTTCGTACTTTATTTGGCCTTTTTAACTATTTTTATTCGAGCATCACTGATGATTATTTGTAGACTTAACTAGCGTCTGGCGTACAACATGTTAATCTTGGTATTTTTTTTTTATATCTTCATGTCTTTTTATATAAATTGGTTCTTTTGAGAGTATGTTCAGGTATTCATAAGACTTCTGAAAATAAGATATTCTTCAAAACCAAGTTTCCCTGTAAAATATTTGGATTGATTTAAGTAAAATCAGGAAATCCTTAAAATTTGAGATGTTTTATGAGACCAAAATAAGTCTCTATATAAGAGGTCCAAATGAAGCTGGTGTGTTACTCTCAAGAAAAATATACTAAACCTTCTTATAAGTTGCATGCCACAGGGTTTTACTTCACATGGAAAATGGACTTTAAATTTATCTGTACAACATCTACCATGAGTACAGACAACTTCAATAACGAGTTGAGAATATGAAGGCATCCATGCAGGAAACAAAATATAAAGATGTGATAGATAAAATAAATGCATCCAGATTATAAAGCAAACTGAGTGCTTAAATTTATATTGCGATTGGTTTGTGCAATTTGCATTATACATCCGGTTTGTACAAACTGGGATTTGCAATAGGATTATAAAAAAATGATGTACAATCCCAAGTAATAAATGAAATAGTCGAGCTTTAAAATGTATATTCAAATAGTAGCTGCAAATAGTAGCTGTATATACACTTTTCTCTTCACACCTATCCAGCATTGCTTTCAACTGGCTTGTGCAAGAATGTACACACTATTACACATTTATTAAAGGTAGTTTAACGTCATATACACTTTTCTCTTCACACCTATCCAGCATTGCTTTCAACTGACTTGTGCAAGAATGTACACACTATTACACATTTATTAAAGGTAGTTTAACGTCAATAGGATTATAAAAAAATGATGTACAATCCCAAGTAATAAATGAAATAGTCGAGCTTTAAAATGTATATTCAAATAGTAGCTGCAAATAGTAGCTGTATATACACTTTTCTCTTCACACCTATCCAGCATTGCTTTCAACTGACTTGTGCAAGAATGTACACACTATTACACATTTATTAAAGGTAGTTTAACGTCAATAGGATTATAAAAAAATGATGTACAATCCCAAGTAATTAATGAAATAGTCGAGCTTTAAAATGTATATTCAAATAGTAGCTGCAAATAGTAGCTGTATATACACTTTTCTCTTCACACCTATCCAGCATTGCTTTCAACTGACTTGTGCAAGAATGTACACACTATTACACATTTATTAAAGGTAGTTTAACGTCATCATCATCTCCTTCTATTCACAGTCAATTATTTCAATTCAAAAGCAAACAAAAATTCAGCAACAATCTTTTGGTGATCAGTCAGCGGTCTTAGGTTCACGTATTGGTTTTCTTTTTTTTTAAAAAGCAACTTGTTTTTAGTATTGTTTCATATGTTTTAATCATAGAACTTGGAAATCGGGAAATATCCGATATTAAAAATAACATGTACCTGAAGTTGGGTGTTTGCGGAAAATAATGTGATGCGCGTGTAGTGTGTAAGATGGCGAAGGATCGCTGAAATTTAAGTTAAAGGTTGTAAATTTTTATCGAATGTTACAAGAATATTAATGGTTTTCTCTATCGTCTCAGTGTAGACAAATGTTATTAACGTATTTATCAAATATGTTTTAAAGACTAACAGAGTTTAATAATTACAAGCACGTGATGACCTCTACATAGCATGTATCAGGTTACAAGACAGATGAATTGTTACACCTTTTATAATAATTCAAAAGTTAAAAACAACTTTCAACCTTCAACCTAGTCCGGGATTGCTCGATCTGACGGCTGACAGAATTTTTTTTAGGAATTTATTACTTGTTTCTTGTTGAATTGCAGGAACTATTTGCCATTGGACTTTCAGTAAACAATTAATCAAAATATTTGTCAAATTTAGCAATAAACCTCAGATTCAGATTACAACCGTTTTTTTCTTTACTCAAAGAATTTATTGTTATTCATGCTAATTTTGAAATAAGGAGATAGTGATATGATTGCCCATGCATTATTTCATTATGCCAAAATATGATATTTTTTTCCGATCAAAGCCCTTTTTTATGATTTTCGAGCCTAGCATGTATATTATAACAGTTATACATGCTTCGCAACGGCCCTGTCATGAATAAAAATCTTACTATTTAAATTGATTGTAACTAAAACTGAAATGTTCATGGCTTGAGAGTATTTTTACTCTTCAGTTTTTTTTGTGAAAACAGTCGGAGGTACTACTGGAAGTGTTTAACGACCTTGACTGGCTGTTGAGCCCTCGCATGGTCGGCTCGGTGCCCGAAGGCGTTTTGGTGAGCGTTTAAATATTTTCTGCAGTCGGTCAGGAACAGGTTGAATGCGCCATTTTGGTAGGCGGCCATCTTGGTTTTGGTGAGTTGTTTTGGTTTGGTTTGTTGATTATTTTGATGTTTTCTTGCAGTCTATACTCACCAACGGCTGCTTTCAGGGTCAGCTTGGCAGCCCGCTTACCACGATGACGGAGTACTGGTCGATGAGTCTCGGACGTAGTTATAACGATGACAGGAAGCATTATCAGGACCAAAGTCATGAGACTGTGAAATGGAGGTCCATTATTCAACACCTAGGATAGAGCCCTCGGACGTCAGTCGGCATAAAACTCCCCCAACCATAATGGGTTTTGGAGTGTATGCTGACGCGGTTATTTACGTAGAAGACAAACGTTTATTGTACAGCGTTGGATTGGTTTCTGTCATCGAAAGAAGTATGTCGTTGATCCATCTATCAGTAAACCCTAATCGTAGATAGCGGGTAAAGGAGAGCTGACCCAGCACGTCCGTTCAGCTGTAATGACTGAGACGTGACTGGTGATGTGTGAAAGTCGAATGGTTTTCGTTTACTTCTTTTTGTTTGTTTTAACGCAGCAAAACTCGTCAAAACTGACATATTTGTCATTTAGTGACATGGTCGTTAAATGTCATTTCCTTGACAAGTAAGTACACATCCGGTTATTTCGGTATGTTCCGTAAATACGATCAATCACGATGTTCCAAAAATTTGATTGAACCCATGCATCTATATGCCATGTCGAGTTAATTAACAGATACTTAACGAATTTGCAGCATCGCACTATAAACGTTTGAAGTCGGTTTGTTGGAGTTCCTGTCAATATAATACTTCCATGGTACTAGCTAGTAGTCCGTTAGACTTGATCAATTTGTATTGCTAATGGGTTAAATTCACTTAGAGGAACAATTTGTTTTCCGGATAATATTACTGCATTCTTTAGTATTAATACACATTTGTAATTATATGCAACACCATTTTGTCTACATTAGAGTTCCCCTGAAGTAGACGTACACCAGATAATGTGCATGTTACAGAACATGAGGTCTTACAAGTCATTTTGTATTGTTAATGGGGAAAATTTAGACTAATATTTGGTTTCCTTGATAATATTACTGCATTCCGTTTTAGTATTAATGCTATGCTGTGTTATAGTAGTCTCAGTTCAGTCTGATGTTAAAGTTTTTCAGTCATCAATAACTTTGTCAAACCTTCATGGAATTTTATGAAATTTGGACAGAAGTTTGTTCATGTCCAAAAGACAGTATCCAGAGCGAAATTTAAAAAATATTTGTTTTCATTTTTCTGTATTTACTGATAAACGGACTTAGTTTTTTAACAGTTAACAAGTAGATACAGTCTGGGGTTAAAGTTTGTTACACATCAATCACTTTGTAAAACCTTCATTGAATTTTATGGAACTTTGGCAGAAGCTTTTTTATGATTAAGAGATAATATCTGAGCAAACTTTTGTAAATATATTTTTTCATTTTTAGTATATTTGTGCATAGTTTTAAGGCGCATTTCAGCAGCTAGTTTTTTTTTAATATTTTTGTGTTTGTTTAGGAGAAGCGATTATCGGGGGTTTAAATCTGAATTTTATGCATGGAAACTTTGCCAAGTACTGTTAATAAAGTATTTGCTCAAATGAGAAACAGAATACCTTTTCAGTTACTTTGTTTATGTTTCCACTTTTCAACAGGAACTTTTGATAAAGAAACAAACAGGTGAATCTTAAGCCTAGATTTGAACCAGGGCTGATATGCATAAAACTACTTAAGTTAAGATTTGTTCCGAACGGACGGATTTTTATACGGCCGATTACGGGACGTATTATGGTATACCGTTGTCTGTCCGTCTGTCCGTCCGTCGTCCACATGTCGGACAATAACTATAAAACACTTTAACCAATTTGCATGAAACTTTGGTGAATTGTTTATATCTATTGACGTGAGCTCCCTTTCGTTTTTTATAAATTTTAGATTTTAAGTTTCCGAGTTATGGGGGTTTTATTCATTAAAAAAAGGGGGATTTTCCAGTTTTCGGACAATAACTCAAAAAAACTTTCACCAATTTGCAAGAAACTTTGGTGAATTATTCATAATTATTGACATAAGCTCGTTTTCGATTTTTATAAATTTCTGATATAACGTTTCCGAGTTATGGGGGTTTATTCATTAAAAAAAGGGGGATTTTCCGGTTTTCGGACAATAACTCAAAAATGCTTTTAGCAGTTTTCATGAAACTTTAGTGAATTGTTTATATCTATTGACGTAAGCTCCCTTTCGATTTTTATAAATTTTAGATTTTACTTTTCCGAATTATGTGATTTTATTCATAAAAAGGGGTGATTTTCCAGTTTTCAGACAATATCTTTAAAGTGTTTTTAATCAGTTTTCGTGAAACTTTGGTGACTGGTTTATATCTATTAAGATAACCTCCCTTTAGTTTTTTTTTAAATTTCTGATATGACATTGAGAAGTGTTTGAACTTTATTCTTTGAAAAAGCGACGGGCGCATCATGCGCTCATGGGGCAGCTGTTTATTCTACATGTCCTACGATAAATTAGTACTACGATTGGAAATCTTAACTTCAATGGTTTTATTGTCGAGCCTGCGACTTTTGTCGCAGAAAGCTCGACATAGGGATAGCGATCCGGCGGCGGCGGCTACGGCGGCGGCGGCGGCGGCGGCGTTAGCTAACTTCTTAAAAGCTTTATATTTTAGAAGATGGATGACCTGGATGCTTTATACTTTGTATATGGATGCCTCATGTTACGAAGTTTCCGTCAGTCACATGTCCAATGTCCTTGACCTCATTTTCATGGTTCAGTGACTACTTGAAAAAAAAGTTCAGATTTTTTGTAATGTTAAATTCTCTCTTATTATAAGTAATAGGATAACTATATTTGGTATGTGCGTACCTTGCAAGGTCCTCATGCCCGTCAGACAGTTTTCACTTGACCTCGACCTCATTTCATGGATCAGTGAACAAGGTTAAGTTTTCGTGGTCAAGTCCATATCTCAGATACTATAAGCAATAGGTCTAGTATATTCGGTGTATGGAAGGACTGTAAGGTGTACATGTCCAACTGGCAGGTGTCATCTGACCTTGACCTCATTTTCATGGTTCAGTGGTTATAGTTAAGTTTTTGTGTTTTGGTCTGTTTTTCTTATACTGTATGCAATAGGTCTACTATATTTAGTGTATGGAATGATTGTAAGGTGTACATGTCTAGCTGGCAGGTGTCATCTGACCTTGACCTCATTTTCATGGTTCAGTGGTCAAAGTTAAGTTTTTGAGTTTTGGTCTTTCTTTCTAATACTGCATGCAATAGGTCAGCTATATTTGGTGTATGGAATGATTGTAAGGTGTACATGTCTAGCTGGCAGGTGTCATCTTACCTTGACCTCATTTTCATGGTTCAGTGGTCAAAGTTAAGTTTTTGAGTTTTGGTCTTTTTTTCTAATACTATATGCAATAGTTCAACTATATTTGGTGTATGGAAATATTTTATGATCTATATGTCAGTCACGCAGGTTTTATTTGACCTTGACCTCATTTTCAAGGTTCATTGCTCAGTGTTAAGTTTTTGTGTTTTCGTCTGTTTTTCTTAAACTATAAGCAATAGGTCAACTATATTTGTTGTATGGAAGAATTGTTAGCTGTACATGCCTGCCTAGCATGGTTCATCTGACCTTGACCTCATTTTCATGGTTCATTGGTCAATGTTTAGTTTACTTGGTTAATGTTAAGTTTATGTGACAGTTGTAATAAAGCTTTATATTTAGGACTATCAACATAATATCAATGATTAGTAAAGAAGGCGAGACATTTCAGCGTGTGCACTCTTGTGCATATCAGCCCAGATTTTTAAAAAGTTCTAATGAAAATTCACAAAAAATCTCAAGGTAAGAATTAACAACAAACAAGATATCATACTAACTTGAATAAGTTCATAATTACGAAACTGTAATTACGATATTCGAGATGAAATGAGGTAAAAGAAATAAATATATATGTAAATGCACCAGTTGTATTATCTTTGAAATCGGTATAATAGAGTACGTTTTTATTCTGTAATGATTTTGTTCTTCTTTCTTTCGTTTACCTTTGCTTTTCCAATGATTGAGATTAAAAGAGGGGAGTGTTGAAATTAAAAAAAAAAGAAGAGTTTAACCCAGTCACATGATCAATGACACCTAATAAGTGGTTACTATGGGCCGGCACTAAGCCGGTCCATCATATGATATGGATTTGAGATTGTTACATGATTATCTTCGGATCTGTATTATTTTCTGTGTATATTCAAAATAAAAGATTTTAGCTAATTGAAATAAATACATTTTTATTAATTTTTTATAAAAGAAGAAGATGCCAAAAAAAAAAAACTTAAATATATTCATAACAATAAATGTTCATTGTTTTTTTATGCACATAATGCGTGACTCATATTTGCGTAAATTCCCAAACCGGGTTTTTTTTTCCAGAAATGTAAACAAGGTACCATAATCTTACAACAACTCGTCGTCGGAACATGGGAAATATGATTTATAGTTTGCGTTTTTTTTTCTCAAAAAAGTTATTTTATATTCTATTTTGATTATTATACATACAGTTTTCATCACTAAGAAAAATAATCATAATAAAGATATCTTTACTTTCAACGTAAACGATCTCGGGAGTTTTTATGAGGGTCGTAATGGGGGTACCTTCATGACGAATAACGGAAAAAATTCTTGCCAAATGACGTTAACGGTAATTTTTGGTGGATGACGATAAAATGTACACTTTCTTTTAGACGATAAAAAAATCAACTGATTTTGACGAATCACAATATTTTTTTTCCAAAAATAACGGTAACGATAATTATTTGAAACCTCTGACGAATCACGGTAAAATTTTAACCAATTTGACGCTAACGGTAGGCAAAAATGACCGTTTGACGCCTGACAGTAAAGGGCATTCCTACCCTCTTTTATAGGTAACATGTTTTCATGTTTTGCGGGTTTTTCACAAAGACACAGAAATGTCAAAGTTCAAGCCATTCGTTTTTCTCGGAGATTATCATCAGTCCAATCCAGAAGCATCGCACAGATACAAGTTGCTTTCTTTCAAAAAAAAAAAGAAGAAAAGCAATACGTGAACCCAAGACCGCTGACTGGTCACCAAAAAATTGTTGCTGACAATTGTTTGCTTTTGAATTGAAATAATTGACTGTGAATAGAATAAGATAATGATGATGTTAAAACACCTTTATTGAAAAGATGTAATTTTGTGTAGATTTTTGCTCAAGTAATTTGAAAGCAATGTTGGATAGTTGTACAGCTAATATTTGAATATACATTTTAAGGCTCGACTATTTTATTTATTACTTGGGAGTGTACATCATTTTTTATATAACCCTCTTGCAAATCCTAGTTTCTACAAACCGGATGTCTAATGCAAATTGCACAAACCAATCGCAATATAAATTTAAGCACTCAGTTTGCTTTATAAACTGGATGCATTTATTTTATCTATCATATCTTCATATTTTTTTCATTCACGACTGTTTAAAATTTAAATATTTAGCTACCTTTGGGTACGCATCCCTGTTCATTGGTGCTCATAATTTGCATATAATTTTCATAAATGTAATGACTGTTCAAACCTGTGAGACATAATGCACGTATATATGACTATTTTAATCATATTCTATTAAGAATAAATTCAGTCTCAGTTTAAACTAAATAAGAATATTCTCTTAGTCTGGTAGTATCTATTAATGACATATAGGAATTTTAGCAGAAAAATCCTTTTGTTTGATTATCTTTCTGCTTTCCGACCACTGTGTTTCCGACCTAAGATAAATATTTTCAACAGAAATATCGTTTTCTTAATTTTCATCATGCCTTCCCATATTTTCCCATGCTATGATTGAAATACAAAATATCAAATGATAAACGTTCAGAAATAATCAGTTTATTCTAGGACATTATATATCAATAAACCATTCCCAGGTTTAAATACTACACACACAACGCGTACAGGGACCGTCTCAAAGCATGAAGTATATAATTGCGTTTTCGTTATACTTGATATTTAATAAACATTCACATTATTAAAACACATGTTTTGTCGAAAGGCAAATAGGTTCTAAACATATAAATGATTTTTGCGTGAACCCCCTGAGGGGTTCACGCTTATATATTGGCGAGTTTTGGAAGTGTCTATGGGCCACTCGATCTTCGGAATCACGATTCTCGGAACGTCTCGAAAATTTTCCATCATTTATATACTTAAGGTAGTTATGTATGTGTTTGATACGGTCCCTCTATGAATAGGCTACAACGTGACATTGTATATTTCAACAATCCGACAAACGGTTCATTTGTAGATTTGAAAGTAAAACAATAAAGACTAGGTTGCATTCTTAAAATCATTTATATATTAGAACCTATTTGCCTTTTGACAAAACATATATGTTTTTAATAATGTGAATGTTTATTAAATAGCAAGTATAATGATAACGCAATTATATAATTCATGCCTTGAGACGGTCCTTCTACGCGTTGTGTGTGTTGTATTTAATAAACCTGGGGATAGTTTATTGATATACAATGACCCAGAATAAACTGATTATTTCTGAGCGTTTATCATTTGATATTTAGTATTTCAATCATAGCATGAGAAAATGTCGGAAAGAATGAAGAAAATTAAGAAAACGATATTTCTATTAAAAATATTTATCTAAGGTCGGAAACACCGTGGTCGGAAAGCAGAAAGATAACCAAACAAAAGGATTTTTCTGTAAAAAAAATATGTAATTTCATTAATAGATACTACCAGACTAAGAGAATATTCATTGTAAAGGTAAAACTGAGACTGCATTTATTCCTAATAATTATAGAATTTAATTAAAATTGTAATGTATACGTGCATTATGTCTCACAGGTTTGATCAATCATTACATTTATGAAAATTATATGTAACGTATGAGAACCAATGAGCAGGGATGCGTACCAAAAGTTAGCTAAATATCTAAATTTTAAACGGTCGTGCATGAAAAAAATTACTTGCGTGGTTTCAATTCACAAGGATTTTAAATCCTTGCATCTCACAAAAAAGTAATTAACATTTTACAATAATCATAACAAAATTAAATTACTATCATAATGTTAATTTATTTTTTTTTAATTATTTTTTTATTTTATTAGTTCAACCTTATAGCATCTAAATATTTGTACTATGGAACGGTTTTGAAAATTGTATTCATTGTGTTTGTCAGCTATGCTATACGTCTTGATTCATTCATATTATACATCACCCTATTCACACGCACACTATCGGTTTGCGTTCACAAAAATTCCGGATAAAATGTCAATGAATCCGGAGTCAAAACACTTGAGGTAGGTAGTTTGACATCTGAATTCAACTATTAGATTAATATATGTGATGACGCAAATGCGTATTCTTATCCAGAGTATCAGTGCGTATGCTTTCTATTTACTATTTCTTGCGCAAAAATACCACGTTCATGCATAAATATTAATTTCACTCGCGAATGCGAATTTTCGCTTTTCTTATCTAAATTCAGGACACGGCAATAAGAGCTTGTCATGTGACTTTCAAGCACGGTCATCATTGCTTACGGTATTCTGACCTCTAGCTGTTTCTCTTTTGTTTTCTTTTTTGAGTCACTGTCCTTTTATAAACTTTGACATTTTCGAAATGCCAAGGATTTTCTACACAATGAATAGATTACTTAACTTCGTACTTTATTTGGCCTTTTTAACTATTTTTATTCGAGCGTCACTGATGATTCTTTGTAGACTTAACTCGCGTCTGGCGTACAACATGTTAATCCTGGTATTTTTTTTATATCACCATGTCTTTTTATATAAATTGGTTCTTTTGAGAGTATGTTCAGGTATTCATAAAACTTCTGAAAATAAGATATTCTTCAAAACCAAGTTTCCCTGTAAAATATTTGGATTGATTTAAGTAAAATCAGGAAATCCTTAAAATTTGAGATGTTTATTGAGACCAAAATAAGTCTCTATATAAGAGGTTCAAATGAAGCTGGTGTGTTACTCTCAAGAAAAATATACGAAACCTTTTTATAAGTTGCATGCCACAGGGTTTCACTTCACATGGAAATGGACTTTAAATTTACAACATCTACCATGAGTACAGACAACTTCAATAACGAGTTGAGAATATGAAGGAATCCATGCAGGAAACAAAATATAAAGATGTGATAGATAAAATAAATGCATCCAGATTATAAAGCAAACTGAGTGCTTAAATTTATAGTGCGATTGGTTTGTGCAATTTGCATTATACATCCGGTTTGTAGAAACTTGGATTTGTAATAGGATTATAAAAAAATGATGTACAATCCCAAGTAATAAATGGAATAGTCGAGCTTTAAAATGTATATTCAAATAGTAGCTGCAAATAGTAGCTGTATATACACTTTTCCCTTCACACCTATCCAACATTGCTTTCAACTGACTTGTGCAAGAATGTACACACTATTACATATTCTTAATAAAGGTAGTTTAACTTCATCATTATCTCCTTCTATTCACAGTCAATTATTCCAATTCAAAAGCAAACAAAAATTCAGCAACAATCTTTTGGTGACCAGTCAGCGGTCTTAGGTTCACGTATTACTTTTCTTTTTTAAAGAAAGCAACTTGTTTTTACTGCAACCTAGTCTATATTGTTTTACTTTCCAATCTACAAATGAACTTTGGTTGTTGTTGTTGAAATATAAAATGTCACGTGGTAGCCTATCCACAGAGGGACCGTATCAAAGACATAGATAACTACCTGTATAAATGATCGAAAATTTTCGAGACGTTCCGAGAATTTTGATTCTGAGGATATCGAATGACCCTTAGACACTTCCGAAACTCAGCAATATATAAGCGTGAACCCGTCAGGGGGTTTACGCAAAAAGGATTTTTAACTTCAGTAACCGAAAGTGATTTTCAAGCCTCTCAAATATCCACTTGGTGTTTGTTAATACTTTGCAATTTTACTGCAACCCAACAGAAATGAAAACATTTTGTCAAGGATTTCTCAGCTGTTACGAAGAGAATAATTTGCTATACTGTCTGAAGCTTTCTGATTTTTAGTTGTAGTATGTAAGCAGTATTTTAGTCTGTCGTATACCCAATGAAAATAAGAAGGGATATTGAGTAAATGTACTTGAGACAATATTAATATCAATACATGGTAAAATCCAAAAATTGAACGTTTTTATTGTTGTCATTCATCTTCAAGTCACCTTTAGGCATTCAACAAAGAGCAACATTCCTCATAACTGGTAATAAGTTCCAATTGACCCCTCGCATCGGTTTGAGCAGATTTCATTGTTAAATATCATACAAAGCTACATCCATATTTTTATGTCTGTTTGTTGATACTTTAAAATTTCACCAAAACCGAATAGAAATGACAACATTTTGTCGAGGATTTCTCAACCTTTACTGAGAGGAATAATTTGACATTTGTTTGGTTTAAGATTTTTATATCTTTTGTCAAAGGAAGTTGGGGAAGGGATATAGTGTTTCATCTGTCAGTCACAAAGTTATAGTCCATCTATCTGTGGAAGTATAAGTCATAGTTCATGAGATTTTGTTCATAGATACGTCTTGAATAACCAAGGTGTCCTGATAAAAGTAAGGTCATCATGACCTACATTTCATATATGAGTGACTCATTAAAGTTTGCGTTAGAGTCCATATCTGAGATACAACTCGTGCAGATGCATCTTTTATAGTCAGGAGGGTCCTAAAAATAAGTCATCTTGACATAAAATTCATTGATGAGAAAATGAGGTGAAAGGCTGCGTTAAAGTCCATATCTGAGATGAGGAATACAAATATTTTGTCAGTAGATGCAACTTTGATAGTCACGAGTTTCAAAATCAAGACTTGAAAATGAATTAAATGATATTCCATTTGAAATTTTCATCAACTGCACTTAAATGATATTCAATTTCATCAACTGCACAATTTAGTAATATTTTATAGCATTATCATAACTAATTGGATTGGAACAGTTCTGGCAATTGAGGATTCAAGTCAACTCAATATACAGATTGTTTATATAAGCATTTTGCACTTTTTTTCACCAAAAACCTCCTTACTTCCGGCCCAAACATTTGGTGTGTGCACCAATTTACTCTCTTGTATGTGTTTTGTTATATCTTATTTCTAAAGCTATTCATAAAATTTGGTGCTGATGTTAGATCTCTGATAATCTATGTTAAGGCGTAACTTCTGTAGACTCCGGACGATTGAGACCTTTACATATTTGATATTGTGAAAGACCGTATGTTGACCTTTATATGTCCTTTTTGTCGCGTTGTGTTGACGTCTCGTGTACCTCTTTATACACGAGTTACTTCCCCTGTGATTAAACAGAAAATGTAACGGTTGTAAGCTTTGAGAAAATTACTTTTACTTTGAATTGCAATAATCAATACTTTTGCATAATCAAGCCTCTGTTGGTCACTCATTTTATCGAAATTTAAAGAAAAATGTCAGAGAAAATAGAAAATGCCAAATTTATTATTTCTACCACATTTTCAGACGTGCTTCTGTATTATTTCATTTACAGTATGGATATTTTCTGCTGCTGAAGTTTGGTGACCTATCTTTAAAAGCCTGGTATCTTTGATGAGTTTCAATTAATTTGGCTCCACCATAAGGTGGAATATGTAAGTTTGTAATTGGTAGCTTAGGCAGACGAAAGTCGCACGTGATAAGAGACGCACGTTTCAAATTGGTTAAGCGCTGAACTTTAATGGACTTTGGTGACGACTACCGAAAATTACGACTAAGAATGATCTAAATCCTAAGTTCTTTAAAATCAAGAACTTATAAAGTTTAGATTTTTTTCTTCAATCATGTATCCATTTCATAAAAATAATGTATATTATTCTAAGACTATTCTATAGAAGTTTGCTTCTCCTTGTTTGAAAATTGTATTGTTATGCATTTTAATGCACGGGTGTCACATATGAAGCAGAATTTGTTTACTCTTCCTGTGCACCTGGGAATCCAGGTTTTTTGTGGGGTTCGTGTTGCTGAGTCTTTCTATGTTTTTAATGTTTTTGAGACTCTTGTTTGTCTTTTCGTCATTTTTTATTTTTTGCCGTGATTTTGTCGGTCTCTCTTCGACGTATGAGTTTGTTTTTCTTCCTTTGGTATCTTCCGCCTTTTTTTTGTTAACGTATACACCGAATTTGTTTTATGATTATTATTGTTATGCATATTAAGACAAATGTGATAAACGTTAATGAGGTGTATGCCTTTTAAAAACAACCTTATGGTTTCTCTTTACTTTAGAGGTCATATTTAGACGTTTGTTTGACATGAAAGGTATGTTGAGGTAACTAATAAACTATTAGTCATAGAGACCTAGAGGCATATGATATGAGGTCTTTCGTCAATAAGAAGGAAATTGAGGTCAAGGTCATGTTCAATATTTTATTAAGTTTGCTTGTTGTCGCAGAAAACATAAAAGTTATCGACATAAGGCTTTTGAAAAATGTAAGTTGTAGAATGACATAAATTTGGGTCTAATTGCTCTGGTGACTCTATATAGCAGTTTTTTCACATAAATATTCGAAATGAGCTGTTTGGAAGGATAACTTCTTAACCATACATATCATGACATGGGGTCTTTTGATATGAGATCCATGACCATTAACCTTAATATTGAGGTCAAGGTCAAAGTTAAATTAGACGTTCTAGATTTTGCTCTTTGCCAAAACTTTATAACTGGTACATGATAAAGCCATATGGTCTTTTATATTAGGCTGGACGACAAATGACCTTGTAAAAGGTCAACCGGAAGTAGCATTTTTTGCACTTATTTCATGTAAGCGTACATAGAAACCATATATTTTCAGAAACCGTGTGAATCAACCTTTCATATGAAACGGTAGTGACATTTCGTAAACCGTCAGTTGCAAATTATCTCCCTTATTGCAAGCAAAAGTATATATAAACCATATATCTTTTTGAATCAATGTTTTGATAGCAATGAATTACACAGGAAGTGTTATTTTGTACACCGGAAGTTATCAATTATTTCCCTTATTTCAATCAAAAGTATAAAGAAACCATATATTTTTCGATCAGTGTAAGATGAGTTATCTTCTGATACACTTTTTGTTTACGAAGGTTTCTTTTTTTTTTGTAATTACAAAAAAATATCTTGCATATCTGTATAAAATTTCATTTAAACCTGAAGTATCAACATGTGAGGTGGAAAAATATGAGGCGCCGTTTTACTTTTTATTCCTTATTTTATGATATCAAAAAATATTTCTTGATATCAAAAAATTGAATTCCTGATATCAAAAAATGATTTTTTGATATCAAAAATTCGAATTCCTGATATATAAAAACATTTTTTTTTTGATATCAGAAAATAGGAAAAAGATGAAAGATGGCTCCCTGTGTGTCGATGAAAGCATCCGTGTTCACCCATGAGCCCTAACATTAGGTCTGGTGAGTCGGTCGTTATTAAGGAAAGAATATCTCAGAATTCGGCTTCATCAGTCATAAGAAGTTTTGTGTTTTTGTGTTTCACATTTCAATTATTTTAAGGTTTATTGTCAATAATTCTTCCCGTTTCTTTTATAAGGAATTATTGGTTTCCTCTGAAACAGATTTGTACAGCCAGGATTTTGTGAAATTAAGCCCCAGTGTTTATGGTAATCTTGTTTTTAGTTTTTTTTTTCCCCGTTGTTTATGTTGCGGATTTAGTAAGTTAGTTAGTTCTGTGAAATATAAAAATAAGGAGATGTGGTATGAATGCCAATGAGACAACTATCCACCAAAGTTCAAATGAAGTGGATGTAAGCAATTATAGGCAACCGTACGGCCTTCAACAATGAGAAAACCCCATACCGTATAGTCGGCTATTAAAGGCCCCAACATGAAAATATGAAACAATTCAATTGAGAAAACTAACTGCTTAATTTATATCAAAACAATTTACGAAAAACAAATATGACAGACATGAACCAACGACAACCACTGAACTACAGGTTCCTGACTTGGGACAGGCACATAAAGAATGTGGCGGGGTTAAACTTGTTAGAGCGCTCAACTCTCCCCTAACCTGGGACACTGGTGTTACATCACAACATAAGTGTAGTTTAAAGCCAATAACAACTAATAAAAAAAATGCATGTTTTGTATTTTCAAATACTTCGTCTATTTCGTCTTTTTAAGAGACGTTTTTTGAAGACTGCTAGTATTTCTTATGGACCGCGCCTTGCATAAATCCTTTAAATACATTTATTTTATATGAGGTTTTTCTGTGAAGTATTGAAAATTTTCAGTAGGTTTGATGTGCGTTTTTATATCTAAAATACCTTCATTTTGGAAGCGTTTGTCTTTGTATTAAAACGATTGCCAAGAAAGTTGTAAAATTTAGGTGGGTATGTATTGTATTCGATATATAAGGCGAAAAGATCGTGTATTAAATTAGTTGAACCTGAATATATCATCCAGCCATCGTATCTAAATCTTGAACACATCAGTCTTTTGTTTCGATGTGTCAAGCTTTGTAAAACATTTTTCAGTATTTAGTAAATTCTTAGGACTATTCCGCCGATTGGGATTCTAAGCGTTCGACGCAAAAGTAAATATGTTTTATTTTAGAATAATTCCTAAAAGCTTCAATATATTGTCTTTTAGTGGATGGGACCCGAATTTCGTAATAACTTGGAACGAGGTAATTCAGTACTCGTTCAGTTTCGTCAAAATGAAGATTAGCGTACATGTTTTTTGCTTCAAATGTTATTAAATAGCAGTTTTCTGGAGACTTTGAAGTCTAAATCATTATAAAACTTGAAGTGTCCTTGATATAAGTATTTTGTTTTTGGAACAAGGGACCCTATGTCATCAATATAATGATGACCAATATCGTGTAGCGGTACTCCACATTATAAAACAATTGGTCTACCAGGAACATTTTTTGCATATATTTCCTGATGTTTGGGCTCATGGGTGAGCTTGGATGCTTTTATTGACACACAGGGAGCCATCATTCATTTATTTCTTATTTTCTGATATCAAAAAATGATTTTTTGATACCAAGAATTCGAATTTTTGATATCACAAAATCATTTTTTGATATCACAAAATCATTTTTTGATATCAGAAAATAAGAAATAAATGAATGATGGCTCCCTGTGTGTCAATAAAAGCATCCAATTTATTTATCTCAGTAATAGTATTTGTGTTTTATTTTTGTCAAATTAAGAAATGTTACCTTTTCTATAAATAAAATAAAAAAAAAACCACTAGGATGTTGCTACAAGGTTATTTAAGTAATTAATGGACAAGGATGAAAGTAGACATCTTAATTATGTATTATCCGACATAAATCGTGCAGAGGACAACATGGTGCAATCGTTTGTGCATTTTTTGCTGTTATGGATGTCAATGTCTAGTAAGTAAAATGTATATTTTCTTAATTATCAAGTAGAATTTGTTTTATAATAAGAGCGCGTTTTAATATTAGTATGGGGGCATTGGTGGAAGAGTGGTCTAAGTAATAATGTAATAGTGACATTTTTAGTGGTCTTGTGATGTTTGTGAATTTAATTTTATATATGTGTTTTAGTCATGCACGTTGGATTATGGTTTTTGTTTTACGGGTAGATAGTTATCTAGTTAGTTCGCTGCTGAAAGTTGACGAGGTTGTATTGAAGATTTGTCCAAAGACATGTGGTTGTTATAGTTGGAAGTATCAGTGAATGCACATCCTAAAGACGCACAAGTATGATTTGTCAGTTAGACTAAAATCCATAATTTTGGGCGTTCATCGCGTTATATTGAATACGTTTGGTGCCAATAATAAATTTATTAACTTTTACTGGATTGGTTTTGTCAGCCACATGAAGCCCGTTACATTTTGGAGCCCCCAGTGAGGATCGAACTCACGACCCCTGTCGTCTTCATTTTGAATCTTGTATCATTCTTCACAGTCACATCATTTTGTCCATTGACTCCTGTATCCATGTCATTCACAATAAGGTTACATCCAGCTATAGAACCTGTACTGTTCTCTGATACTGTACATCTATACACATCTTTGTCAAACACAGGTGAGGAACATTAAGAAAGACCGAAAATAATATTTCAAAGACTGAGGGAATGCAATTTAAAGTTAGGATTGAAAAAATGTGAATTTCTAAAGCCAGAATGGCATAGTTTTTATCAGATGAATCAAATGTCTGTTCGGGAGTCATTACCAGAGACAAAACATGTGTTTGTTAACTTGATTTCTTCAGGAGTTTTACAGGGTGTATCAGAAACTATGGTCAGCAGAATTGTAAATACTATTTTAGATGACGCTTAGTCTGAACAGAAATAGATAAATGCCGAGACGCCATTTCGAGGACGGGGAAGAATGTAATAGTGACATTTTTAGTGGTCTTGTGATGCTTGTGAATTTAATTTTATATATGTGTTTTATTTTATGAAATAATAGTTACTAAAAAAATCAAAATTATTATTGTGAAACCATTGGGTTGGATGTTCTTTTTTTTATTGAAGATTTGTCCAAAGACATGTGGTTGTTATAGTTGGAAATATCAGTGAATGCACATCCTTGACGCACAAATATGATTTATTGTGTTATATTGAATACGTCTGGTGCCAATAATAAATTTATTAACTTTTACTGGATGGGTTTTGTTAGCCACATGAACCCCCGTTACAGTTCTGCTACTGTACTACTAGCATGTCAGCACTGAGGTTGTGAGTTTAGCCCCGCACGTGGCAGGTGCGTTTACCTCCAATCTTAATTGACTAGGATTGCCAGTTTTCCTGTCGAAGGTCGGAGGTTCTCTTCGTTCACTCTGGCTTCTTCAACCAATAAAAACTGGCCGCCACGAAAAAGTCAAAAGTGCTGAAAGTTGCGTTAAAACACCAAAAATCTATCAACCAATCTTGTTAGTACGGCAGCAAATTTAGATTGTTTTGTCATATATATGCAAAGCAACTGAAAATAAGATAAAGAAATAGAAGGGATTATAAGAACAGATCATTAACACAGAAGATTAACCCCAACCCCACCTCGATAAAAAACAAATCCGATGTCGAAGAAAACGAACAATTCTGAGTAAAAGAGAAAGATACGAAAACACGAAGCAAACTTATGTCCTTAAATTGCATGATTGTTTTTTCGTTGTTCTTTTTGGCGGGATTTGTGATTTTTGATTTGTGACTTATGATTTTTGATTGCTCCCATGGTAACTTCTCTCCCTTATTTTGTCTACGATACATTAACAATTATTCCTTATGTTTTTGTATTATGACTTTTAGAGTTTGTTACTCATTCTTTTTAGATGGAATAAAACGTATCCAAATTAAAAAAGAAATAACTCTATATATTTAGTTTTTTCCGAAACGCTTTTCTGGAGTTCCCTTCATCAGAAGTGCTCAAAACCAAAAATTTGTAATACCAAGGATTTGTAACCAAAAATGACTTAAAAAGAATGGCCAAATTAATATAAGGCCAACTTTGCCTGAGAGAGTTGGAACCTTAGTTTCTTAATATGTTTTTAAATTTTCTAACTGATGAAGTTTTGAAAAGTATGTTATAAATCATGCCAGTACCGAAGCACCAACTACTTAGCTCATGGTTAATGGGTATATTTCTTTACATTTGCTAGATTTGACTGATATGTCTTTACTTATGACAGTTCGACTATAACATTTTTTTCAATTTATTGACAATGTCATTAGCAATAAATCAAAGAAATAGTTTCTGTAAAGTGGGTTGACCGGCGGCATGAAGGCCTGGAAATTTAGACCTTTGATAGGGGCAGTAATAACGCTTGCCTGGTCACCTATGCGTACCTCTAGAAGAGTTGAAACAGCGAGTTCTTTAAAGAAAAGAGAGTGACAATTTCCCTACACCATGCATCATATTTAATGTCCCCTTTCAGAATAGACTTCCTCGTGATGGGTTTTACTGCCGAACGGAAGAAGTCCGTGTGACCATATGCTATATTTATACCCCTGTACACCATTGTGGTTACACTTTATTTCAAGTCGCATATATGGTTTTACAACTATCTAAGCAGTTCATCCGTTTTCATTGCATATTTCAACAAAGTTTTCGTTCAAAATTCATAATAACGCGAAGTACATTTAACTTTTTTGTATAATATTTTAAAAGTATTGTCGGACAGCTAATGAAAACATGTTTGTGAAATTTAACTAGATTTGAAGACAGTTTAACATTCAAGGGGGTGCATTATCTTTTTGTAAGATGTCGACTGCTTCGTTGAAGTCATCCATGGCCAGCTGCGGACCGAGTAAAAATTGAGATATATTTGTATTTAGATGTACAGTTCAGTATGGATAGGCCACCTTCATTATCGAAACTGCTTACTTTTGTCTAATTATATCCGTTTGCCGTTGTGCATTAAAATAATGATCCCAAATTGTTGTGGTAAATATAAAATTGTTTACGAGATCTTGTCTCCGTTTTTTAATTGGTTTATTAGCTTGTAAAGTTTAACCAAAGGTTTTTACCCTCCGGAAAAAATCTATAAAAGTAACTATGTGCACTGCTTTAATATAACACTTCAAAATAGTTTTACTGACTGTACGAGTTATATATATATCGTCACATACGGGGAATTGAACTACAAGATAAACTTTCTTCAAAAGTGAATATGACCTCGTCAATTTATCATTTTATTATTTTAAATACATTCCATTTCAATAAGTTTCAACATAGACATGAAAGAAAAAGAGAAGAGTTTAATGATATGAACCAACCTTTATTTTCACGCGTGACAAAAAAATATAATCCACTGTATTTAGACAATCAGTCATGTGCGCTAATCGACTACATAACAACCTGTCATAATTTTAAAGAAAGAAAACATTAGAATAAACAACACGAATCTCGTTAAAAGTCAGGTTAACCAAGGAGCTCCGAAAGTAATTAATTCCTGTCCCACTCGTGTTGCTGATAAGGTTTATTCAGTGATGTCATAAACGTGCAAAGGACCATATACAACGTCAATAACACTTAACTAAGTCATAAGGGTCTTGATAAAGTATAATGGACAAAAGTGAAGAATAAAGGGCGAAAAAGATACTGAATAGCGAAAAACAGACATAAAAAAAAAAGAGTAGAGAATAATGTGGTGTTATTCAATGTATAAAGAAAAGAGAATAATGGGCAAAATAAATAAAGGATAGAGAAAAATGGTCTGAAAAATGAAAGAATATAAAAATGGAAATCCCCTATCCAGACTCTCAGTCATGGCTGTGACCGAAAAACTTTCCGTAATCAACATAGATTACGTTAAAGAAAGCATACGAAAGGGATTTCAGAATTTGTTGTTGACAAAGAACCTTTTTGAAACCTATCGTAAAATTGTCATACAAATATTGCATACAGACAACTGCGGTAATGATGATTGTAAGTACAAATTGGACGAACAATGTTTATCATTGAAAATACATATTCAAATGAGCAATCTGAAAAACACCTAGATTTGTAATTGCGAGCAATAACGGATGGCACCCTCGTCTCCCCATTGCCAGGGTATCGGCAGCCATTTTGAAAATTCCAAAGTCAAACAGCGCATCTACACATGCCAATTATTGATTTTTTGGACATTTTTGCTGTTTCCATGGAAACGGCGGCCATCTTGGAAATGCCATAGGCCAAAGACCACGAATATAGTTCCTTTTAATTAGAGTTTCTTAATTTTTTTTCTTTCCCTTCCTCACTCATTTCTTAGATTTTTTTGGATGGAAATGAAAGAAGAGAGGTGAAATAAACTTTTGGATGTTGTATTTCAACTGATTTTGATATGGAAAGAGTGATTAGGCCAGGTGCAAAAAGGTGATATTTACAGTTTTCGGAACATCTCTTGACTTGTCCATAGGGGTATGGATGTGTATTGGCTAAATTTGTAAGATGCTGGGGAGCGATATTTCTGAATGTTTGATATATGTTTGGACTAGTACTGTACTTTACACTCACAAAATATTTGACAAAAAGAATCAGTGCAATTTTTTTAATGAAACAAAACGTTATAAAGAACTAATAGAGAATTTAATTGTGGTCTGTGGCCCTACCCCGATTGCAAATCTGCACATGCTGGTTAACTTTATTGTATAGTTCCATTACAATTGGTTCATACAATTCCAAGATATAAGCTGAAAATAATAAGAAAAAAAGAAACGTAGAATAACTGAATTTTTGCCTGCTTTATTGATTTGAAAAAGGCTTTTGATACAGTAAATAGACAAGCACTTCTTTACAAATTATCTTGTTATAATATCAGAGGAAATTTTATTAATATTATAGAAAATATGTATAAAGAGGAACACTTTTCTGTGAGCCTAAATGATGGTTTAATATGGAACGCCATGGCTGCCTTATATGTACTTATTTCTATATATGCACATACTTGTCTATATATGCACATACTTTTTCTGTTTATGCACATACTTTTTCTATATATGCACATACTTTTTCTATATATGCACATACTTTGTCTATATATGCACATACTTTGTCTATATATGCACATACTTTATCTTTATACTTTGTCTATATTGTTCGACCTGTTAGTCAAATGCGTTTTGTTAAAATATACTTTTTCACTTTTTTGATCTTTTGGAAAATGTTGTTTGTGCTGTATTTAGACCCCTCTAACAAGAAATTTGTTTTGCATGCACACGTATAAAAATTGCGGTTTTTATCCATCGCAATCATAGGTTTGAACGTTGTTTTCAATTTAGACTTGTTTATATTTTTTCGTTTGGGCTTGTATTATATTTGCCTTCGGGTTTATATGATCCGTTCATCCTATTTTGACTCCTCAAAATTCAAAAGTCTATCCTAAATTGAGGTAAATTGTATGGCTTTTCAAATACCGCTTCGATTCCTAACATCACTGAAGAGACATTGATTGTCGAAATCCGGATATGGTGTACAAAAACCTTTGCACCTTTTGTTTGCGGTATACCATCTTTTCAACCATGAAGATTTAACAATCGTCCGGGCTAACGACCATTTCCATCGTTGTTCTAATGGACGATTTAAGATATTTCCATTGTATATGGTGAATCGTCAAAATGATTTTCTCCGGAAGAAGAAAGAAGAACTATTCATAAACATTCTCAACACAGGATTAAATGATAAATAATATTTTATTTTTTACTTAAATAACATTTTAAAGACTTTACTCAAATTGTTTAATGTCATAAGTAGTCTCCCTTGTATTTGTTAACGTCCTACTATTGTTAAGGTGCCTGGGGTGTCTTCCTCCATCTTGGATTTTGAAGTAGCAGATGACAATTGGTCTAGATCTTTAATGAATTGTGCAAATTTTGAGAGTAGTATGTAATTCATGTGTAAGACTTTTCATATTAATATAGAAAATAATGTGTTTTATCATATTTAAGGCTGTTTTTTTCTAAAAAACACAATATTTTTGTTTGATTCATTTTTTTTTCAACTTTGCCACATAAGGGGAGATAACTCAGATAGTAGGGGAGATAACTCAGATAAAGTAATTTTATAACAGAAAGTGTTGTGAACTTACCTATTTTAATATGTAGCAAGAAAACAAGTCCGATGACCCCATTTTTTCTTTTTCTTATCTGAAAGCATGTTATAAGAGCTATCTTCTCACATTTTATCTTAAAATTCTATGGTTTAGTTTTCTTTTTATCACACACAATTGGATTTTCCATGCATAATCTATACAAAATCTGACAATTTTGCACAACCTGTAGCGCGAAAAAAAGTTCGGTGACCCATACTTTTTATTATATTTTGGAAAAAAGCATGATAAAAACTACATTTTGACAAATTATTAAAAAATTCTATTGATTTTAATTAAGACCCCCTATCCACCTTAACGTCAATCAATTGACATCCAACGGACGAGTACCGCATAAAATGGACACCTAACGGAAGCGTACCGGATAAAACGGATGAACAAGATAAGCGGAAAATTAAAGGCGGCAATAATAATACATGTAAATCACATACACGTGACCTTAAAATAATTAAAATGTTTCCGTGTAACAGGTTTTAGTTTATTCTTCAAAATGCCGCCAAAGGGCAGTGTTGGAAAAGGAAGAGGATGATTGCTTGGCACACCTGAAATAATATACATGCAAACAACTGAAGGAACCCGACTTGTAAAAAGGTTTTGCGCACTGTTGTCCCTAGCGATGACGGGTGCGTGTCAGATGAACATGGTATACTAGTATGAGTCATCCGTTTATTATAATATTTGCTTTTGCGAAAGTGGGGTCAGTGGGACAAAGTTCAAGGTCACACGTACCAAACAAATAGAACAATGTATCCGATTTTTTTTTAAAGGCGAGGGACACCTTAGTGCACTTGTTTAGTTGATTTTATTGTTGTATTACGTTTTGTTTTGCAAGATATGTGTGCAAATATAGCGCTACTCTGATTCGAAAAAAAAATGAAGCAATGTAGTAATTCATTCTTTTAAAGTTGATATTTTAAATCTGTTAATATTATGTACCTCTGGTATGAAAACTCTCTATCCGTACTGCATGCTACGATATTTTGCTCGAGAAGCAAGGTGTCTACTAGTAAGTGTAATTGCTAACTTGAGTCCTGGTTCTAGCGGATTTCTGTAAAATGCTTTGCTATGGGAGGGCCGACCCGTTGCAATATCTCGTCGAACATCTCTGGGGGCATTCGAAGAAAGTGTACAAAGTACTACCGATCCTCCCGCCTAAATTCAGTCATGAGTTGGTCATATAAACCAAAACTGCGTCGTCTTTCAGGACTAAGCCATGATCTTGTCCACCATCTCCTTTGTCTTCTCCTTCTTCTCCTTTCGACAGCTAGTAGGTTTATATTTCCAACATTTAAGTTCAGTCTTTGCCTGAATAAGAGCTGCTTGATAGTGGAGACGTGCTCTTACTCCAAGATCCATCATGAGTAATAAACCTTCATGACACTCAAGAAATCTGACATACCAATAATTGGCATTTCTGACGCGAAATTTTCAATTGGCATTTATCCGTTTTACATTCGGTACGTATCCGTTTTATCCGTTATCCTTCCGTTCATGTCCGTTTCACATCCGTTCATCATCCGTTTTATCCGTTATACGTCCGGTAGAAGTCCGTTGGTGAATTGGTCTACCGGACCTCCAACGGATGTATAACGGACAAGTAACGGATACAAGTAACGGAAACGGACGAATACCGTAAAAAACGGACGCCTACCGGACGTTCAACGGACACTTCATCCGTTGGACGTCCGTTCAAAGTTTTGAACATGCTCAAAATTTTCCACCGGACAGAACGGACGTCGACGGATAAAACGGACGCTGAACGGACATGAAACGGATATGGAGGGACGTTTGACGGATAAGAACGGACGTCTCACTGACATGAACGGATTGAAAAAAAGTTATCCGTTCGGCGTCAGTTCGCGCTATCTGGTAAGGTGTGACCGGGGCTTAACGTTATGGTAAAATCAATGATTGATATACACTAGTTCGAAAAATCGTGCGCAAGACATTTAAAAACTGGTGCGCACAGCTTTCAAAAACGTGCGCACGACTTTCAAACTGGTGCGCACGAGTTTCAAAGTAGTGCGCACCATTTTTGAAAGTCGTGAGAACGAGTTTGAAAGTCGTGCGCACCATTTTGAAAGTCGTGCGCGCCAGTTTAAAAGTCTTGCGCACCAGTTTGAAAGTCATGTGCACAAATTTGAAAGTCATGCGCACGATCTGAAAAGTCGTGCACCCGAGTTTCAAAGTCGTGTGCACGATTTTTCAAACTGGTGCGCACCAGAATGAATCTCCGGGAAACGAAAATATTTATATTTACATGACACTTAAGGGACTCCGTAATTATGCTTTAGTATACTGACTTTATTATCAACTACAAAAACTTTTTTGTTGGCGTCTTTGTTTGATTTAATTGTAAGTTTGTTTGAACGTTCAATTCAGTTGTGTTGTATGTCTGTGATGTATGTTTACACAGTTTTGGCTGCTGGATCCCAGATATGGCCACATTAACCAATTGTATCTGTTTGGGTTGCTCACCAAATTTGGCAATATTACGGAACATTAAACAACTGTTGTACAAGTGGGCGTATTAGCTAGCTAGAAAATCAGATTTAACCAACAATTTTCTTGGAAAATGTCTGTGCCAAGTCAGGAATATGTCAGTTGTTTTCCTTCGGGTTTTTTAAACAATGTATCTTTTTTTCAATTTTTTCAAAAATTAACAAAAATCTTCGTTTTATAGATATGACTGTGCATAAAAATTAATGGAAATCAGACGAGACAATCTTAACTTTTCAAACGACATAAAAACTTATGCAGGACGGACAGACGGACTTATATTGTTATAAAAAAACTAGTCGGTGTGGTATTATCAAATAATCAGATCCAATTGCATTGAACCATCATAGCCCTATTCACAAACAAAAGTGAAGCGGAATAAGTCATGCAAATCCTATCTTTTGTTATATCAATTACATATATAAATTATCATTTGTTTAAAGAAAAATTTGATCGTTTTCGTGGATTTTTTGCAATGACGAATAAGCGGAAACAGATCGTTCACGATCCTTTTCACGATCATCAAAATGCAGTACCCGATCTTTCACGATCCGAAATATCAAATCTTTACAAATTTTACCATTTTTGCAAAGTTTCCGATTAAACTGAATCAAAAAAATTTAAGAAATATTTTAAACAGTAATATTTAACGATACTTTAAAGAGAATAGTAGTGTTTGCGCCTGTCCACAGTCAGGAGCCTCTGGCCTTTGTTAGTCTACTATGTTTTTTTTAAATTTTAGTTCATTTATATGTTTCGGAGTTTAGTGTGACGTCCATTTTCACTGAACTAGTACACATTTTTGTTTAGGGGCCAGCTGAAGCCCGCCTCCGGGTGCGGGATTTTCTCGCTGTGTTGAAGACCCATTGGTGGCCTTGGGCTGACTTCTGCTCTTTGGTCGGGTTGTTGTCTCTTTGACACATTCCCCATTTCCATTCTCAATTTTATGCATTAAAAATTTGAAAAAAATCATGTTTGTTTACATGTTTATTTCTCAAATTTCGATGAGCAATCTGCCTTTTGTAGTTTTGTCAAAACGGTGTGCTTTTAAGCCTTGATTTTTCTAGGAAGCTGATCATCATGTTGAACCATGTTGCAAACAGTTTTAATTTCTCAATATTTGTCATTATAATTGATTAAATTATATTATCTAATGACGTTGCATGTGTCTTCTCGATAAGATTTCATTCACGATCCTTTACCAGATCTTTCACGATCCAATCGCAATACTTGACCACCGTTACTTATTTTTTCACTATCATTTTTCTCGCTATACCGAATGACAGCCGTGGCATGGCGCTACTTTCGAATGTCAAATATGAATTATCGTCTTATTAGTAACTAAATCATAAACGAAATTTTTTTTTTGGAAAAACCTTCAGCAGTCCTTAATTAAAAGGGTGTCTTCTGGCTATTCCTACATTTTGTATTTGACTATTCTGGCTATTTCTACATGGGAGGTTATGGAAAGAACAATAGATGTTGTTATTGCAACATGTTGTTTTAATCATTAGTGTCTAATTAGGTCACAGGTAAATTTACCCGTAGAAATTAAATAAAAATAATTATTTAATTGAAATTTATGTACAGTAAAATATGGGTTTTTTTTTTGTTTGAAAACATGTATCAAGTGTTTTAATTAAGTGTTTCTAATATGGAATATCTTGAAAATAAAATTATTTAAAAGAAAAGGTAGTAAAAGCATTTAGTAGTCTGGAAAATAAAACGATTTAAAAGAAAAAGTAGTAAAAGTATTTAAAAGTCTGAAAAAACTTGTTAATAGAAAAGGTAGTTAAAGCATTTTTAAAATAGCAACAAACACTTTCAACTTTAGCTTCAAAGAATTCAACATACTACTTAAACCAGCCACGACGTTCCTCGACTACGAAATAGCCATCAGAAACGCAGCCACTTCAATCTTCAAAGGAATCAACATTAAAGGGTGTTTTTTTCACTACAATCAGTGTATCTGGAGAAATGCATAGAAGCAATGTTTGCAGAATGCATGCAGTGAAAAAGGCGACATTCAACAACTTGTTCGAAGAGCTACAGTTCTGCCACTTTTACCACCCAATACAGTCGAAGATGTTTGGTTTAACGCACTGGAGGATATCGATGCTGCAGATACTGATACACCAACTCTTAACTTCACAGACTATGTAACAAGTTACTGGGTAGAAAACACCCAAAGCTTATGGAATCACTACGCAACAGAAGGTCCGAGATCAAAAAATCATTTAGAAGGTTGGCATGGTACCCTAAAGAAGTTAGTCAAGCCACCTCACCCAAACATCTTTTGCGTGATCAAGTTGTTGAGACAAGGAGAAGCCTTCCATGCTCTCATACTTGTCCAATCCTGAGCCGGTGGGAAACGTGAAAGTAAGAGAAAATACAGGGAAATGGATGACAGACTTCAATTTTTGATGGCCGTACGGTGACCTATAGTTGCTAATTACTGTGTCATTTGGTCTCTTGTGGAGAGTTGTCTCATTGGCAATTATACCACATCTTCTATTTATATTCAAACACTGAAAACAAGGTTACAGAAAGTTGAACTTACGCTAGTCCAGTATGGAGATGCTGCTTCTCATCACCTGCACATTGATTAAGACTTTGTATTCTCTTGTGTGTTCAATTTAGTGCAATATATTACTGTGTTAGTGCTATGTTTTAATGTCAGTTTAGTGTACTTTTCGGGGCTTTGTTTCAATGAATATGAAGTGTAACTCAAAATTTAGTGCTTTGTTTCAAAGAATAATTACTACAATTTTAATATATTTATATTTTAATTGATACTATTTACTTGTATATATTAATGTTTTCACCTAAATAATTTCAATTGCTTGTAAATAATAATCTGCCTATAAATTCATATTGTGCTTTTGAATATTATTTACACAAAATGTGCTATGAAATTATTAAATAAAATATTGTAATATAAACTATTCCTTTTCTTTATTTTCCACAAGATTTACCTGGATTTACCTTGGTTCATTAGTTAAGTGTTGTTACAACATAATCCTACATAATCCCATTGTTTACATAATAATTCTGGGAACTCCAACATAAAATTTTACTAATTTACCTATAAAATTCAAAATGTAGGAATAACCAGAATAAACCAATTAAAAGTTCCTGAATATATCAAAACGAGAATTTAAGTCATCGTTAACTGATTTATTCCTTACAAGTTGAGTTTAAGATGATCACAATCTGTCATTGTATCAATGATGTTCTCTCTACTTTTGCTGCTTTGTCCTTGTGGTGTAGGGTAACTGGTAACTAGGACAGCAAAATAAGACATCTAGAGGACAACATACTGTAATCAACAATAGACAGGTGGCTATATAATAAGATGTAGGATAAACATGACTGGGACAGCAAAAAAAAAAAAGACATCTTGAGGACAAAGTACTGTAATCAACAATTGACAGCAACAATAGACAGTTGGCTATATAATAAGATGTAGGATAAAAGTGACTAGGACAGCTAAATAAGACATCTAGAGGACAACATACTGTAATGAACAATAGACAGGTGACTATATAATAAGATGTAGGATAAACGTGACTGGGACAGCAAAAAAAGACACCTAGAAGACAACGTACTGTAAAGAACAATAGACAGCAACAATAGACAGTTGGCCATATAATAAGATGTGGGATAAACGTGACTTGGACAGCAAAATAAGACATCTAGAGGACAACATACTGTAATCAACAATAGACGGGTGGCTATATAATAAGATATGGGATAAACGTGGCTGGGACAGCAAAATAAGACATCTAGAGGACAACATACTGTAATAAACAACTTTATAGACAGGTGGCTATATAATAAGATGTAGGATAAACGTGACTGGGACAGCAAAATAAGACATCTAGAAGACAACGTACTGTAATCAACAATAGACAGGTGGCTATATAATAAGATGTGGGATAAACGTGACTGGGATAGCAGTCAATGACATCTAGATGACAACATACTGTAATCAACAATAGACAGGTGGCTATATAATAAGATATGGGATAAACGTGGCTGGGACAGCAAAATAAGACACATAGAGGACAACATACTGTAGTAAACAATAGACAGGTGGCTATATAATAAGATGTAGGATAAACGTGACTGGGACAGCAATCAATGACATCTAGAGGACACCATACTGTAACCAACAATATTAGACAGGTGGCTATATAATAAGATGCAGGATAAACGTAACTGGGACAACAAAAAAGACTTCTAGAAGACAACGTACTGTAATCAACAATAGACAGGTGGCTATAAAATAAGATGTGGGATAAACGTGACTGGGATAGCAATCAATGACATCTAGAGAACACCATACTGTAACCAACAATATTAGACAGGTGGCTATATAATATGATGTAGGATAAACGTGACTGGGACAGCAAAATAAGACATTTAGAGGACAACGTACTGTAATCAACAATAGACAGTTGGCTATATAATAAGATGTAGGATAAACGTGACTGGGACAGCAAAATAAGACATCTAGAGGACAACATACTGTTATCAACAATAGACAGGTGGCTATATAATAAGATGTAGGATAAACGTGACTGGGACAGCAAAATAAGTCATCTAGAGGACAACGTACTGTAATCAACAATAGACAGGTTGCTATATAATAATATGTAGGATAAACGTAACTGGAACAGCAAAAAAGACTTCTAGAGGACAACGTACTGTAATCAACAATAGACAGGTGGGTATATAATAAGATGTGGGATAAACGTGATTTGGACAGCAATCAATGACATCTAGAGGACAACATACTGTAATCAACAATAGACAGGTGAGTATATAATAAGATGTGGGATGACAGCAAAATAAGACATCTAGAAGACAACGTTCTGTAATCAACACTAGACAGGTGGCTATATAATAAGATGTAGGATAAACGTGACTGGGACAGCAAAATAAGACATCTAGAGGACAACGTACTGTAATCAACAATAGACAGGTGGGTATATAATAAGATGTGGAATAAACGTGATTGGGACAGCAATCAATGACATCTAGAGGACAACATACTGTAATCAACAATAGACAGGTGGGTATATAATAAGATGTGGGATAAACGTGATTGGGACAGCAATCAATGACATCTAGAGTACAACATACTTTAATCAACAATAGACAGGTGGCTATCTAATATGTCAAGCTCTAAATTGCCCCGAAAGATAACAAGGTTGTGAAAAAAAAATAATACATTACAAATAGTGGTATAGTACATTACAAAACATAAGTAAAAAAAACCCAAAAAATAAACACTATCATATCGTATCAAAATATGGTCGCAGTAATTGAAAGCAAGCTCATAGTAATTAACCTGTTGGTATGATATAAAGAATCCTAGAATGCTCGAGGTAATTGAAAGCATGCTCAAAATACTTAACCTGCTGTTAAGAAATCAAACCACCCAAGAATGCTCGCAGTAATACAAATCAAGCTCAAAGTACTTAACTTGCAGATATGAAATCAAAGCACCCTGTTCTCTAATGTCGAATGGTTATCGTCATGGAAGATTTCATACAGTCAAGTCAACAGCTCAGGGAGACACCATCCAACTCTATTCAAACAAAAAGAATGATTTGAATTCCCAAACTTGTTTGCTTTATAAATGACTATTAACTGTTGAATTCTTTTGTCAGTGATGAAGTTAGAAGAGATGAAAACTTAAAAAAAATAATGAAAACAAAAGACAACGCATTTTGCATGTTTTAAGACCCGACCTCTTCTTGGCATACAGACCAGGAGCTGATTTTTGGCACATTATGTATGGTACATGTATAATGATAACTTACAGATTTCGTTCGTGCAGTTGACGCCCTATTCTCGGAATTACAGTCCTTAAACTTAAAATTACTTTGAAAATTGTACTTGTCTTAACTTAATTCCTGCAGATTTTAAGCTGATTTTTTTGGATAGTTATAGTGTAACATGGTGACTTACAAACAAAGCAGTATTTCACTGGTACACCTAGTATTTCATGAATTCCAAGAAATGTATTAACAATTAGGCTGCAGGTGGGAACATTCCTGTCGTATTGATAAATCTAGTCTATTCATAGATAATTTGTATAAGTTATGAGGATTGCACATTTTATGAGAAATAGGTTGATATATTATTAATATTTATAACAAAAAAAATTATATACAGGATTTGCAAACTCGTAATAGATGACACAAACAAGTAAAGAAAAAACGTTTATTTAATAAGTAGATATAAAAGACATACCAACAAGGTAAATAACTAATTAAACATACACGTGAACAAATTTTAATGAACGCAAAAAAAAATTTAGATTAAGAAGTTTGATGACCATATAATTCTACGTTAGGCCATATGCTACAATATTTTCCTGTGGTACCACAGCGAAGTTAGGTTTTTTATAAATGGTTTTCTCTTGTTTACCAGAGCGGCCGGTTCATTACTGATACCAGTTTTGAATTAGTTTATCCTCCGAATACCGGGGAAGCGTTATTCAGGTTATGGCCTAGCGTCAGTGTGGGGTCGTGCTAGTCGTTCACTCTATTTCCATTAGAGGAACTTTTATTACTTCTGTTACCGGATGAGCACTAAATTGCCAATATTACAAATGCCATCGGTTTGTATTGTCTTGCCAGACCTCGTTTACTGTTTTTTCCCTGCGGCCGATTTTATTCCACATCGTATTTCTTGAATTATTTAAATCTTTGATCAGAAATTAGGAGATGTGGATTGATTGCCTATGAGACAACTCGACTGTACAAACAATGTGGGTGTAAGCAATCACAGGTGTCCGTACAACCTTCAACAATGAGCAAAACTCATACCACATGCGGCCGATTTTATTCTACACAGTATTTCTTGAATTATTTAAGTCTTGAATTAAAGCTCTAATATCACTTAAACTCATCTCATGGAGCTTTTTTCATAATTTAAAGAAGTTCTGGTGTATAGTTGCTATGATGATGATGATGATGATGATGATGATGGATGGATGCTTAACGTCCAGCGGCCAATTAAGACGAAAACATGTTAATGTAATATGGTTATTAACCCTGCTTTGTACTAGACCGACACGCTGAGCCGGATTTTTAACAGTCCACAGGAAGATATATCACCTTACCCGGACACATTATTCTGACTCCGAGCCGACCAGTCTTTGCTCTTACTCCTTAATGCTGCGTGATTAGCGAAAAAGCAGCAAATACCAATTTAATTTTTGGTTTGACCAGGCCAGGGTTCGAACACACGACCTCTCGCACTGGAGGCGAACACGCTACCAAGAGACCACCGAGTAAGTCACTAAGAAAAATGTAACGAATGGAAAGACAGACAAATAGGCAATAAACAATCGAGGGTATAATGCATATTGGAAGCAGTACGGCATAGGTTTACACATATACAAATAAATAAATATAAGATCAAATAATTTAAATAAGAATCTGTCTGAATTTTAATCCTTAAATTGTCCAAATATTTTACGACAAAATCAAAAATTTACAAGGATGTTAATAATGTCAGAATATCATGATGACGTTGAACACACTTAAGACGTTCAGAAGTAGATATTGAGCCTGATTCGCTCACAGATATATATAAACGCCTAAAAAGTGTACACAACAACACCAATAACAAAAAAAGGAACTATAAGTGTAATTATTTATAAATATTTCGGATAACAGATATCCTTCATCAGTAAATATGATTGTGATGTTAAATGAATCATATATCAGTCTACTTAAATTAAACTATAACAATCTTGAAATTTATACAATAAAAAAGTCAAACCGAACATCAGGTAAGACGCTTGCACAATTCTAAATATGTGTTAAACACGACATAGGTTATATGACTAATTACAGCAGAGAGTTCAAATATATGCTTTAAATAAAAATAATAATGTGCGATATGAACTAGCACAATTCTAAAGCTTTAACGGTGACGACAGTTATGATGTTACAAGAACGATTGCGTCAATAAGAATTCCAAATAAACAGCACTGAACGATCTAAATTTGTAAATATTTCAAATTTGACAACGGTAGAGTAGTTACAACAGAGTCTGCGTATTTAAACATCGCAAACAAACGGCCGTTAAAATATGATAATAAATTTTGACTAAGGTTAACTAGTTGAACGTATCTTGGCACTTTTACATCCCTCAAAAAATTAAGCAATTTAAATTGGTATATTCAACAGATTTTAGAGACGAGTAAAGTAAAGAAATAGAAACAGAGACTGTAATAATAAGTAATATAACCCAAATGTGAAGCACTGCATGGAGTCGAACTACATCTTTTCATTTATCCCATTTGGTGCCAAAGTTGTTAATTTTCTTATCCAAAATCTTTCCCGAGTGAGTCTATCCTCCCTAGACCAAGCAGAGTTGTGGTCAATGATTGTAATGGTCAGTCGATTGAGATCTGCCTTAGTGTGGCCAGGGGATCTCAAATGTCGACTGAGAGGGAGGTCTGGCTTGCATTGGTAGTCGCTACGATGACCGTTCATTCGTTTGTGAAACGGCTGTTCCGACTCGCCAACATACTGTTTACCACATTTACACTGTAGGAGATACACAACATTTGTAGTCTTGCAATTAACATTGCAAAATATGGTGTATTCTGTACCAGTGGAGTGACTGTTAAAAGTCTGGGTAACCAGTATCTGTTTGCAAGTCAGACATCGTTTGTTCCCGCAACCCTTACAAGACCCCACAAACGAAGAGCCTGCTTGAGAGGATAAATCAGCTCTCACCAGCAAGTCTTTAAGGCTTTTGGGCCTACGGAAAGCCAGTACAGGTGGCTCGGGAAAGGTCTTGGATAGTTTAGGATGTTTTTCGATTTCTTTCCAATTTTCGCGGATTAGATGAGATAAATTTTGGATGGTAAGTCAACACAAAAGGCACCCTCCTGTTGACCTTTTTGACTTTATATTGTAAAAGTTCATCTCGGCTGATGTTGTTAGCACGAGAAAAACCTTTATCAATGTCTTTTCTTTTGTAGCCCCGATGTTTTAGGTGACCGCGAAGTTCTTGTAGTCGTTTTTTTGCAATATCGTTGGTGGAGCAAATCCTTTTTATTCGTATGGCCTGGATGTAGGGAATGCTCTTGGTGCAATGTTTAGGGTGACAACTCAAAGGAGATAGATATTGATGTTTGTCTGTGGGCTTGCATTACAGATCTGTAAATATGTTTCCATCCCATACTTGCGTTGTAGTGTCAAGAAATGTGATCTGAGAGTCAGAGATTTCATATGTGAATTTTATTGAGGGATGGGCATCGTTGGCATGTTGAATGAACAAATTTAGTTCTTGTTCAGTATTATCCCACTTCATGTCAATATCATCGATAAATCGGAACCAAGAGAGGGGTTGATAAAGAGAAGAATTGAGAATTCTCTGTTCTAATTTCCCCATAAAAATATTGGCATAAGACGGGGCCATCTTTGTTCCCATTGCTGTTCCATTAACTTGGAGAAAGTGTTCACCATTGAATGTGAAGTTATTGCATTGTAATACCAAAGTTAGAAGCTGGATGAGACATTCAGTCGGTGGATGTAAGGTGTTACGAGAGTTCCAGACTTCCCTGCAGGCTTCAATACCATCATCATGGGGGATGTTAGTATAGAGGGAGGTAACATCAAGCGAGACAAGGATCGTTTCAGGTGGGAGAGGGTTCAAAGATTCCATTTTCTTAAGATAATGTGTTGTGTCTTGTATATAGGATGGTAAATTTTCCACATGTGGTCTCAGATGAAAGTCAATAAATTCTGATATTTTCTCTGTAGGGTGGTCATTGGCGGAAACAATTGGTCTACCTGGATTATTGACTTTATGTATTTTGGGCAGAAGATAGAAACGCCCCGGCTTTGATTTTTCAGGTTTTAGATATTCAAATGTGTTTTCATCAATATGTCCCTGTTCACACATGTTTTTCAGGTTTGTGGTGATCTCTTTGCTGAATTGAGGGGTGGGGTCAGAGTCTAATTTCTTATAAAATCTCTCATCAGAGAGTTGACGTTCTGCCTCTTGAATGTAGTCACATTTGTCCATGACGACAACAGCGCTACCTTTATCTGCTGGTTTTATTATTATGTCGTCTCTGTTTTTAATTAGCCGCACAGCTTCATTTTCTTCAGACGATAAATTGTTGAATGTTTGGGAAGTGGCAGTGGACAGATGTGTTACGTCGGATTTAATTTTGTCAATAATATGTTCTAAAGTAGCACATTTACTGGGTTTAGGAATCCATGAACTTTTTTTCCTGAATCTGGGAATATCGACATCTTCTTTTTGTGGTGTCCTTGGAAAAATATTCCTTGATTCTGAGGGATCTTGCTAAATTGTCTAGGTCATCTCCCAAAAGTATAGAATCTATTTTGCCCGGCGTGGGACAAAAATTAAGACCTTTTGACAGTACCTTAGTCTCGGTCTCCGACAAAGCAACTGAAGACAAATTGACTACAGTGTTTGTAGAGTTCATACAACTTTGTTTTTTTCTCCTGAATCGGCGATTCCGGGATTTTTTTCCGGTTATGATGGTACGATTGAGAGTTAAAGTGGTCTGCTCTCTTACAACAGTATCTAAAAGTACGCCGTCTCGTTTAAATTTGTTAATTTGTTTTTTGTGTAATTTCCGGGATTCAATGCGCAAGATGTCATGGAGGCGCTCGTTGATGGTGAGCAATTCAGGACCGGAAAGTTTTTGGCATGATTTGTTGTAAAGATGGTTATAACTAGTTTGTAAATTTAAATGTTTATGAGACGCTTCAGCGTGTAATAGATCCATCAATTTCACGGAACTACTGTGGAGAATATTTTTCCATCTATCCATAAATCTGATAGATTTTTCACCGGTGGTAAGGGGTGAAGCTTTCAAAATGAGCCCCATCGGAACAATACCCTGAGACAGATAAGTTTTTAAATTTGATACATGATGTTCGGTTCTAACTATTTTAAGACTCAAAGCTCTAAGCTTTTTAAAAAAAGACATAGTTTGCCTGCTGGTAAGGCTGTAAGAAAAATCGGATCGCGTGATAAATCACCCGATACAGACTAAGAATAAAAATATATATAAAACGTGCTACTTTAGAACATATTATTGACAAAATTAAATCCGACGTAACACATCTGTCCACTGCCACTTCCCAAACATTCAACAATTTATCGTCTGAAGAAAATGAAGCTGTGCGGCTACTTAAAAACAGAGACGACATAATAATAAAACCAGCAGATAAAGGTAGCGCTGTTGTCGTCATGGACAAATGTGACTACATTCAAGAGGCAGAACGTCAACTCTCTGATGAGAGATTTTATAAGAAATTAGACTCTGACCCCACCCCTCAATTCAGCAAAGAGATCACCACAAACCTGAAAAACATGTGTGAACAGGGACATATTGATGAAAACACATTTGAATATCTAAAACCTGAAAAATCAAAGCCGGGGCGTTTCTATCTTCTGCCCAAAATACATAAAGTCAATAATCCAGGTAGACCAATTGTTTCCGCCAATGACCACCCTACAGAGAAAATATCAGAATTTATTGACTTTCATCTGAGACCACATGTGGAAAATTTACCATCCTATATACAAGACACAACACATTATCTTGAGAAAATGGAATCTTTGAACCCTCTCCCACCTGAAACGATCCTTGTCTCGCTTGATGTTACCTCCCTCTATACTAACATCCCCCATGATGATGGTATTGAAGCCTGTAGGGAAGTCTGGAACTCTCGTAACACCTTACATCCACCGACTGAATGTCTCATCCAGCTTCTAACTTTGGTATTACAATGCAATAACTTCACATTCAATGGTGAACACTTTCTCCAAGTTAATGGAACAGCAATGGGAACAAAGATGGCCCCGTCTTATGCCAATATTTTTATGGGGAAATTAGAACAGAGAATTCTCAATTCTTCTCTTTATCAACCCCTCTCTTGGTTCCGATTTATCGATGATATTGATATGAAGTGGGATAATACTGAACAAGAACTAAATTTGTTCATTCAACATGCCAACGATGCCCATCCCTCAATAAAATTCACATATGAAATCTCTGACTCTAAGATCACATTTCCTGACACTACAACGCAAGTATGGGATGGAAACATATTTACAGATCTGTATTGCAAGCCCACAGACAAACATCAATATCTATCTCCTTTGAGTTGTCACCCTAAACATTGCACCAAGAGCATTCCCTACAGCCAGGCCATACGAATAAAAAGCATTTGCTCCACCAACGATATTGCAAAAAAACGACTACAAGAACTTCGCGGTCACCTAAAACATCGAGGCTACAAAAGAAAAGACATTGATAAAGGTTTTTCTCGTGCTAACAACATCAGCCGAGATGAACTTTTACAATATAAAGTCAAAAAGGTCAACAGGAGGGTGCCTTTTGTGTTGACTTACCATCCAAAATTTGACAACTTATCTCACCTAATCCGCGAAAATTGGAAAGAAATCGAAAAGCATCCTAAGCTATCCAAGATCTTTCCCGAGCCACCTGTACTGGGTTTCCGTAGGCCCAAAAGCCTTAAAGACTTGCTGGTGAGAGCTGACTTGTCCTCTCAAGCAGGCTCTTCGTCTGTGGGCTCTTGCAAGGGTTGCGGGAACAAACGATGTCTGACTTGCAAACAAATACTGGTTACCCAGACTTTTAACAGTCACTCCACTGGTACAGAATACACCATATTTTGCAATGTTAATTGCAAGACTACAAATGTTGTGTATCTCCTAAAGTGTAAATGTGGTAAACAGTATGTTGGCGAGTCAGAACAGCCGTTTCACAAACGAATGAACGGTCATCGTAGCGACTACCAATGCAAGCCAGACCTCCCTCTCAGTCGACATTTGAGATCCCCTGGCCACACTAAGGCAGATCTCAATCGACTGACCATTACAATCATTGACCACAACTCTGCTTGGTCTAGGGAGGATAGACTCACTCGGGAAAGATTTTGGATAAGAAAATTAACAACTTTGGCACCAAATGGGATAAATGAAAAGATGTAGTTCGACTCCATGCAGTGCTTCACATTTAGGTTATATTACTTATTATTACAGTCTCTGTTTCTATTTCTTTACTTTACTCATCTCTAAAATCTGTTGAATATACCAATTTAAATTGCTTAATTTTTTGAGGGATGTAAAAGTGCCAAGCCAGTTCAGTGCTGTTTATTTGGAATTCTTATTGACGCAATCGTTCTTGTAACATCATTACTGTCGTCACCGTTAAAGCTTTAGAATTGTGCTAGTTCATATTGCACATTATTATTTTTATTTAAAGCATATATTTGAACTCTCTGCTGTAATTAGTCATATAACCTATGTCGTGTTTAACACATATTTAGAATTGTGCAAGCGTCTTACCTGATGTTCGGTTTGACTTTTTTATTGTATAAATTTCAAGATTGTTATAGTTTAATTTAAGTAGACTGATATATGATTCATTTAACATCACAATCATATTTACTGATGAAGGATATCTGTTATCCGAAATATTTATAAATAATTACACTTATAGTTCCTTTTTTTGTTATTGGTGTTGTTGTGTACACTTTTTAGGCGTTTATATAATTTATTTATTGTGTACATGTATCGTTACTCGTAACGATCCAGCGCCCTCGTGGGAAAAATCGTTGACTATTATTCAGACGTTTTATATATATATATATATATATATATATATTTGAACATTGTTTCATATGATTATTTACGCAATGTACATCATTACAGACTATATATAGAATACATTCCATAGATACAGAGGGAGGATGGTTTGTATATTTTACTGCAAATGCGGAACGGGAAATACTATTCCTTTAAAACAAATAACCTATTCGACAAGCAAGAGACTGGCTGCCCGATTGTTGTTTGCCTAACGCCGAATGGCAAATAGATTATGAATATTCAGGTAGGTCGACTGGGATGAAAGACGGTAATTTTGGCCTGTCACTGGAAATTAAGGTAACACATTGCAACAGGCAAACTGTGGACTCGCATAGAGTTGTTGCAAGGGTTCTCAAACGTACATGTAGAGAGCGTGGCATTCCCTCTACAGGGGATTTAATGTCCCCCATTCCGACAGGTCGTGGCTGCGTATTTACACTTCCCACAAAGCCAAAACGCGCCTCTTTACTAAGTTATCAGCAGGTTAAGTACGTTGAACTTGCTTTCTGTAACTGTATGCAAGTTTTTTTTATACGTTATTGATTATTATTGTTACATGCTATTTTTGTATATGCACGAGTTGTTTTATCTTTGAAACCGTTATAATAGAGTATGTTTTTATTCTGTAATGATTTTGTTCTTCTTTCTATCGCTTACCTTTGCTTTTCCACTGAAGAATTACAAGAGGAGCGTGTTGAAATTAAAAAAAAGAAAGAGTTTAACCCAGCCACATGATCAATGACACCTAATTAGTGGTTATATGTGTTTTGTTATATCTTATTTCTAAAGCTATTTATAAAATTTGGTGCTGATGTTAGATCTCTGATAATCTATGTTAAGGCGTAACTTCTGTAGACTCCGGACGATTGAGACCTTCACATATTTAATATTGTGAAAAACCGTATGTTGACCTTTAGATGTCCCTTTTGTCGCGTTGTGTTGACGTTTCGTGTACCTCTTTATACACGAGTTACTTCCCGTGAGATTAAACAGAAAATGTAACCGTAGTAAGTTTGAGAAAATTACTTTTGCTTTGAATTGCAATAATCAATACTTTTGCATAATCAAGCCTCTGTTGGTCACTCATTTTATCGAAATTTAAAGAAAATTGGCAGAGTAAATAAAAAATGCCAAATTTATTATTTCTACCACATTTTCAGACGTGCTTCTGTATTATTTCACCGAAGTTTGGTGACCTATCTTTAAAAGCCTGGTATCTTTGATTTCAATTAATTTGGCTCCACCATAAGGTGGAAGATGTAAATTTGTAATTGGTAGCTTAGGCAGACGAAAGTCGCACGTGACAAGAGACGCACGTTTCAAATTGGTTAAGCGCTGAACTTTGATGGACTTTGGTGACGACTACCAAAAATTACGACTAAGAATGATCTAAATCTAAGTTCTTTAAAATCAAGCACTTATAAAGTTTAGATTTTTTTCTTCAATCATGTATCCATAGCAGAAAAATAATGTATATTGTTCTAAGACTATTCTATAGAAGTTTGCTTCTCCTTGTTTGAAAATTGTATTGTAATGCATTTTGATGCACGGGTGTCACATATGGAGCAGGATTTGTTTACTCTTCCTGTGCACCTGGGACTCCAGGTTTTTTGTGGGGTTCGTGTTGCTGAGTCTTTCTATGTTTTTAATGTTTTTGAGACTCTTGTTTCTCTTTTCGTCATTTTACTTTGCCGTGATTTTGTCGGTCTCTATTCGATGTATGAGTTTGTTTTTCTTCTTTTGGTATCTTCCGCCTCTTTTTTGTTAACGTATACATCGAATTTGTTTTATGATTATTATTGTTATGCATATTAAGACAAATGTGATAAACGTTAATGAGGTGTATGCCTTTTAAAAACAACCTTATGGTTTCTATTTACTTTAGAGGTCATATTTAGACGTTTGTTTGACATAAAAGTTATGTTGAGGTAACTGATAAACTATTAGTCATAGAGAACTAGAGGCATTTGATATGAGGTCTTTGGTCAATAAGAAGGAAATTGAGGTCAAGGTCATGTTCAATATTTTATTAAATTTGCTTGTTGTCGCAGAAAACATAAAAGTTATCAACATAAGGTTTTTGGCAAATGTAAGTTGCAGAATGACATAAATTTGGGTCCAATTGCTCTGGTGACTTTATATAGCAGTTTTTTCACATGAATATTCAAAATGGGCTGTTTGGAAGGATAACTTCTTAACCATACATATCATGACATGGGGTCTTTTGATATGAGATCCATGACCATTGACCTTAATATTTAGGTCAAGGTCAAAGTTAAATTAGACGTTCTAGATTTTGCTCTTTGCCAAAACTTCATAACTGGTACATGATAAAGCCATATGGTCTTTTATATTAGGCTGGACGACAAATCATCTTGTAAAAGGTCAACCGGAAGTGACTTCATGTAAACCGGAAGTAGCATTGTTTGCAATTATTTCATGTAAACGTTCATAGAAACCATATATTTTCAGAAACCGTGTGAATCAACCTTTCATATGAAACGGTAGTGACATTTCGCAAACCGGCAGTTGCAAATTATCTTCCTCATTGCAAGCAAAAGTATATCTAAACCATATATCTTTTTGAATCAATGTAATGATAGCAATGAATTACACAGGAAGTATTATTTTGTACACCGGAAGTTTTTTAATTATTTCCCTTATTTCAATCAAAAGTATAAAGGAACCATATATTTTTATCTTCTGATACACTTTTTGTTTACGAAGGTTTTTTTTTTTGTGATTAAAAAAAATAACTTGCATATCTGTATAAAATTTCATTTCAACCTGAAGTATCAACATGTGAGGTGGAAAAATATGAGGCGCCGTTGTACTTTTTGTTCCTCATTTTCTGATATCAAAAAATATTTCTTGATATAAAAAAATTGAATTCCTGATATTAAAAATTGATTTTTTGATATTAGAAAATATTTTTTGATATCAAAAAAGATTTCTTGATATCAAGAATTTAATTTTTTGATATCAGAAATTCGATTTTTTTATTTCAAAAAATATTTTTTGATATCAAGAAATCTATGTTATGATATAAAAAAATTGATTTTCTGATATCAAATAATACTAATGATTTTTTGATATCAAGAAATACATTTTCTGATATCAAAAAATGATTTTTTGATATCAAAAATTCGAATTCCTGATATCAAAAAATCATTTTTTGATATCAGAAAATAGGAAAAAGATGAAAGATGGTTCCCTGTGTGTCGATGAAAGCATCCGAGCTCACCCATGAGCCCTAACATTAGATCTAATGTTTCGGTCGTGTTGAAGGAAAGAATATCTCAGAATTCGGCTTCATCAGTTATACGAAGTTTTGTGTTTTTGTGTTTCACATTTCAATTATTTTAAGGTTTATTGTTCTTGTAAGTTCCCGTTTCTTTTATAAGGAATTATTGGTTTCCTCTGAAACAGATTTGTGCAGCCAGGATTTTATGAAATTAAACCTCAGTGTTTTGGTAATCTTGTTTTAACTTTTTTACCCCGTTGTTTATGTTGCGGATTTAGTAAGTTAGTTAGTTCTGTTAAATAAAAAAATAAGGAGATGTGGTATGAATGCCAATGAGACAACTATCCACCAAAATTCAAATGCAGTGGATGTAAGCAATTATAGGCAACCGTACGGCCTTCAACAATGAGAAAACTCCATACCGTATAGTCGGCTATTATAAAGGCCCCGACATGAAAATATGAAACAATTCAATTGAGAAAACTAACTGCTTAATTTATACCAAAACAATTTACGAAAAACAAATATGACAGACATGAACCAACGACAACCACTGAACTACAGGCTTCCGACTTGGGACGGACACATAAAGAATGTGGCGGGGTTAAACATGTTTGATCGCTCAACCCTCCACTTACCTGGGTCACTGGTGTTACATCATAACATAAGAACACACTATAAAAATCAGTTGAAAGGGGCTTAAATCATCAGATCGATACAAAGAAGAAAAACAGCTAACAAAAACACAGACCCGACGTGATGGTATTTTTACATCCGTAACAACAACAAAAAGACTCAAAGTACAGATCTGAGAGTACTCGCAGTTACTGGCAGCTAGCTCAAAGCCATTAACAACTAATAAAAAAAAGCATGTCTTGTATTTTCAAATACTTCGTCTATTTCGTCTTTTTAAGAGACGTTTTTTGAAGACTGTTAGTATTTCTTATGGACTGCGCCTTGCATAAGTCCTTTAAATATACATTTATTTTATATGAGCTTTTTCTGTGAAGTATTGAACATTTTCAGTAAGTTTGATTTACGTTTTTTTTATCTAAAATACCTTCATTTTGGAAGCGTTTGTCTTTGTATTAAAACGACTGTCAAGAAAGTTGGTATGTAAAATTTAGGTGGGTATGTATTGTATTAGATATATAAGGCGAAAAGATCGTTTATTAAGTCAGTTGAACCTGAATATATCATCCAGCCATCGTATTTAAATCTTGAACACATCAGTATTTTGTTTCGATGTGTCAAGCTTTGTAAAACATTTTTCAGTATTTAGTAAATTCTTAGGACTATTCCGCCGATTGGGATTCTAAGTGTTCGACGCAAAAGTAAATATGTTTTATTTTAGAATAATTCCTAAAAGCTTCAATATATTGTCTTTTAGTGGATGGGACTCGAATTTCGTAATAACTTGGAATGAGGTAATTCAGTACTCGTTCAGTTTCGTCAAAATGAAGATTAGTGTACATGTTTTTCGCTTCAAATGTTATTGGATAGCAGTTTTTTTTTAGAGACTTTGAAGTCTAAATCATTATAAAACTTGAAGTGTCCTTGATATAAGTATTTTGTTTTTGTAACAAAGGACCATATGTCATCAATATAATGATGACCAATATCGTTTAGCGGTACTCCACATTATAAAACAATTGGTCTACCAGGAACATTTTTTGCATATATTTCCTGACGTTTGGGCTCATGGGTGAGCTTTGATGCTTTTATTGACACACAGGGAGCCATCATTCATTTATTTCTTATTTTCTTTGATATCAAGAATTCGAATTTTTGATATCACAAAATCATTTTGATATCAGAAAATCTATTTCTTGATATAAAAAAAAAAAGAATATTTTCTGATATCAAAAATAAGAATTTCTGATATCAGAAAATTGACTTCCTGATATCAAAAATTTTTGATATCAGAAAATAAGGAATAAATAGTAAAACGGCGCCTCATAGAAAAACCTTCTTTAATTGTTTACATGTTTTATTATCTAGACATGTTTAATAGTTGAATTTCCGTAACATGTGTACTAACTCCTATTTTCGGGATTAGGGCAAATCTATATGTACATCGTACACCGATCCATCTGCACATTGATGACTATGTGACATCGGTAATTTGATGTGGAATTAAGGGCATACGATACAGTTACAGGGGAGGTAATGACGTTGCTAACGTAAATTGTTATTTTCGCGACGTCAAACTGTGACTTATCGGGAAAAGATGCAGTTTTCGACTGATTTTTATCATTCAAACTGATTTAACTTGAAAACGAGTTCATGGACCACTCTTTTTTAAAATGACATTTGGTTTGATTATGTATGAAGATAATGTGTACCAATTTTCATGAAAAAGTCAATAGTGCATTTTTTTTTAAATTTGATAAATATACAGCAAAAAATTACGTTTTTTTTTCTACATTCATGAATATAAGTTATTTGTAAAAATAAAATGTACAAATTTATAGAACATTTATATAAAACAGAAATTACAAATAATTTAACAAAAAACAGCTAGTGTTTATCTTTTTAAAAAAAAAGTTATGTATTTCTGTCGAAAGGAAAAATACGTCCACAAATCTGAATTTTGAGGAAATATCTGAAATTTCAACCTCAATTTACTCAAAAAGTAGCACATGATGGTATATTTTTTATTACATATTTGATTTAATCAGGTAAAAAAAAGCCTATATGCAAATTTTCATCAAAAATTTCATTATGAGATCAAAACTTTGTCGTATGCCCCTGAAGGGTATTGGCTTTCAGTAAAATATAAGCTTTTAAACTGACATAAATGTAACGATATTTTTTCCAAAAATGAGTGCAATAAAGTAATAATCCGAGAAAACAAAGGCTACTTTATTAATTTGTAAATTTTTACATATTTTACCTCCAATAATCCGATTTTATTATGTCAACACTTTTAAGAAAACAGCAGGGTAACGGAAATGGAATGACAAATAACAAATGCAGCATATAAATCTTGAGAATATATTTATAATTTATGTTGAGCCATTGGCTAAAGAAATACAGCAGTACAATTTTTTTTATACCTCCATACACAGTATACAATCATGATTGAAATGTAAATAAAAAAAGGTCTTCATCTTCTGTATGCATGGTAAATGTTTTATATGAAATGTATCACATAATATTATCACATAATATAATAAAATTCTTATTCTTATTCTGATCACATAAAAAATGTCCAAATTATACATCTACACACAAGAGGTAACATTTCTTAAAGTTTGCTCCCATAATCTCTGAAAAATTTTGCAGACAAAAATTATTGGAAGAATAATGATAAAAAGGAAACGGGGGAATAATAATAAGTCACATGACTTTAATTCGATCGGGTGGACATGGGGCATTATAAGAAACGGAGATAAACCAATAAGTTATCTTAACTTCTTTTGGGAGTCTGTTAACCATAAAACAAAATATCGCATCAATAAGCTGGGCTGGATGTGACCCTTAAACTTTTAGTCGATAATGTTTTATGTGCAATTACACACTATGATTTCTTTTATTCTTTCTAGATCCTTACTCGGCCGCCTCTCCCTGTCAGCTGCATTTGTGTATATATATATATACCAAGAAATCGTTTTGCATGCACACGTATAAAAATTGTGGTTTTTATCCAACGCAATCATAGGTTTGAACGTTGTTTTCAATATATACTTGTTTACATTTTTAGTTTGGGCTTGTATTATATTTGCCTTCGGGTTTATATGATCCGTTCATCCTATTTCGACTCTTCAAAATTCAAGTTTATCCTAAATTGAGGTAAATTAAATGGCCTTCCAAATACCGTTTCGATTCCTAACATTACTGAAGAGACATTAATTGTCGAAATCCGGATATAGTGTACTAATTTTTTCACCTTTTGTTTGCAGTATACCATCTTTTCCGCAAGTTTATTGTTTTCTGTTTGGTATTGAATTAAAAGTTAAGATCCATTTTGTTACATCTGGAGATCCGTTTATTTGGCAATCGCCAATGGCAGTCAGCAGGGTTTAAGAACATCTGTTATTCGACTTGCTAGTCAAATGCGTTTTGTTAAAATATACTTTTTCACTTTTTAGGTCTTTTGGAATATATTGTTTGTGCTGTATTTAGACCCCTCTACCAAGAAATTTGTTTTGCATGCACACGTAAAAAAATTGCGGTTTTTATCCAACGCAATCATAAGTTTGAACGTTGTTTTCAATTTAGACTTGTTTATATTTTTTCGTTTGGACTTGTATTATATTTGTCTTCGGGTTTATATGATCCGTTCATCCTATTTCGACTCTTCAAAATTCTAGAGTCTATCCTAAATTGAGGTAAATTATATGGCCTTCCAAATACCGTTTCGATTCCTAACATCACTGAAGAGACATTAATTGTCGAAATCCGGATATGGTGTACTAATTTTTGCACCTTTTGTTTGCGGTATACCATCTTTTCCGCAAGTTTATTGTTTTCTGTTTGGTATTAAATTAAAAGTTAAGATCCATTTTGTAACATCTGGGGATCCGTTTATTTGGCAATCGCCAATGGCAGTCAGCAGGGTTTAAGAACATCCGTTGTTCGACCTGCTAGTCAAATGCGTTTTGTTAAAATATACTTTTTCACTTTTTAGGTCTTTTGGAAAATGTTGTTTGTGCTGTATTCAGACCCCTCTACCAAGAAATTTGTTTTGCATGCACACGTATAAAAATTGCGGTTTTTATCCTACGCAATCATAGGTTTGAACGTTGTTTTCAATTTAGACTTGTTTATATATATATATATATATATATATATATATATATATATATATAAAACAAACCTGGAGGTCAGCCAAAAATTCAAGAATAGTGCTTATTGACCACATAACCACCAAAAGAAAATGACAGTCAACCAGAAAAAAATAATTATACTAAGAACTATCATGACTTCTGTTTGAGTTATATTTTGATAAAAAAAAATAAGTTAAGCAATATTTTCTATAGATTTATAGTATAAATAGAATACAATTAAGATGTGCAGTGCTCAAAGGCTATGTAAGTAATTAATGGATAACAATGAAAAAGGCCATTTTAAGTATTAGATATAATACAAAGGTAACATAGAAACAGGCCGGTAACAACCGTTGCCGGATAGTTTTTCTGCACGACCGGATAGTTTTTCTGCACGAGTAGTCATGTGTTTTTTTGTTACCTTTGTTTTGTATCTGACTTGTACGACGTTTCAAGAAAGAAGTAGTACATTTTACAAAATTAAACACATTAGAAACTTAAATGGCCATATACAAGTTTAAACAAACTTTTTTTTTCACTTCCCTTCAGCCGAGAGTTTTTTTTTTCTCAAGAAATTCAAGAATATAATAATTTTATAAAAAAGAACCATGTCAAGTAAAAGATGAATGTCGTACACATTTGAGACTTTTTAAAATGCAACTTCGCAAGTAAGTAATGTATGAAAAAGATTTCAGAGGTAGGCAAGCTAACATATGATTTTATTTGGGGAAAAACGGAAAAGGGGGGGGGGGGATAAATTTAAAATAAACAGGCTTGATCCTTTTTTTGTTGAAAAAATGCAGGATGTGCCATTTCATCCCCCCATTCCCCCTTAAAGTATAATAAAAATCGTACGTTTGTGTCCAAATATATGAATAATTATGCTAAGAACTATCATGACTTCTGTTTGAGTTATATTTTGATAAAAAAAATAAGTTAAGCAATATTTTCTATAGATTTATCTATAGTATAAATAGAAAACAATATAATAAAAAATTATTAGCCTGTTTCTTTGTTACCTTTGTATTATATCTAATACTTAAAATGACCTTTTTCATTTTTATCCATTAATTACTTACATAGCCTTTGAGCACTGCACATCTTTTCATAATAAAAACATTGAAAAAATAAACAGCATATTGCAAAATGATTTAAATGCTATACAATCTTGGTGTAACAATAACAGTATGAAAATTAATGCACAAAAAACAAAGTGTATGAAATTGGGTTCAAAACAAAAACTTACACAACTATCAGAATTATGTGTTACCGTCAATGAAACATGTATTGAAAATGTCCATTCTTTCAAATTACTTGGAATTGACATTGATGAAAATTTAAGCTTGGAAGATCATGTTGATCGTATATGCAAGATTATCTCATCTAAAATATCACTTTTGTTTAAAATTTAAGTATGTTTGCCTATACACACAAGACAACTATTTTATAATGCATATATTCTACCATATATAGACTATTGTAGTTCAGTTTGGGGAAATTTATTACAAAAAGATTCAGATAGAATCATAAAACTTCAAAAAAGAGTAGCAAGAATTATACTTGAATGCGATATTTCTGTTCCATCGAATTTTATGTTTTCATCTTTAAAATGGCTATCTTTTACAAAAAGAATAAAATACCAACAATCAATTCTAATGTATAAAATTGTAAATGGACTAACACCTGATTACTTAACAATGCTAAATATTAATGATGTGCAACACCACAACTTACGATCTGTTTCTAATAATGATCTATTTGTTCCAAGACCAAACACAAATTTTTATAAAAAATCTTTTCATTATTCTGCAACAAAGGTATGGAATAATTTACCACTCAAAATAAAAAAATTTCGAAATGTGGAATTATTTAAGAAACATTGTTATAATCATTTTCTTGAAAATTCTATGCAAGTCGAATAATTTGTTTTCTTTCTTTTATTTTAAGAATAAGAAAATTTAATCAAAACTTTACCAATCATTGCCATTTATTGCCATTTGTATGTTTGAATGATTGAATTGTGTATATACTAGTAATATATATTGTATTCTAATGTATGAATCGAATGTATGAATGTTAACTGTATACATGTATTTTGTTTGAGGGCCTCATTGAAAATTAGACTACTTCTAATTGAGTTACCCTCTTTAAATAAAGAATTTATTATATTTATATTATTATAATATGAATTCATTAACAATATTCATGTATAAAAAGAATGAATTTCCTATTTCATTAGTGAATGAAATACATAATATGAAAAAAATGGATTTTGTCTTGTTATTAGACAAACCAGAGACATATAGGCATATATATTAATTTTTTTTTAAATTTGTCATGCTTATAGGTTTTTATATGTCTCTTATAGTGTTGATCAGGATTAAACACGTGTCACAATATGATCCAATCGCAGCTTACCGTCCAAAATTGGAAACATAAGTTGAATGATTTTTTTCCAAGATTTGCTGCCTATTTGAAAATGTATTACAAAGACACTTTTTATTTATAGGATCAATCGTGCATTGGTGAGTTGATAGGGATTTTATCTTTTGATTAGATTTGATTTTTTATATAATTGTATTTCCTGTCTTTTTTTTTTATTGAAAGATAAACGTCGGTACCAGCATTTCTTTACTTGCAGCATTGTCCAGAATACTATTCGTGTCCATATATTGGAAAAAAAAAATACATTTACGGACCGACCATTTAGCTTCAAAAGGGGGGTATGTTTTTTTTCTGAGTAAGAACATTATTTAGTTTTTCAACGCTATCACCCAATTATTTTTTTTCTAAATTAGCACGATTATATACGGTATTCGGAAAATCAGGAATCAGAACATTATTTTGTCATCTGCTTGACCACAATATATATTATTTCTCATAAAATTGGGGATCAGAATATTTTTTTTAGGAAAAAACCATAACCCCCCTTTTGAAGTTAAATGGTCAATCCCTTAGTGTACTGATATGAATAGTAATATACTGGAATTGTTTGAAAAAAATATAGTTATTGATGCCAACGTAAATATTTTAATAAAAAAGACAGGAAATATGTCGGTGAAACAAAAAGTTCAAATCTAATTGAAATTTAATGTGCCCATGAACTCACTGATCATGCACGAGTAGTTCTATTCATAAAAAGTGTTCGTGTAACAACTAAAAAGTGTCCGTGTATCATCTAAAAAGTGTCCGTGTAACACCCGTTAATGTACTGTTTTTCTATAGCTCTGCTGGGGGCAAAGTCGCACAATTATGTATTGCGACAATTATTGTCAAAAAGAGCATTTGGTGATGTGACAGTTTGAAATGTCCTGCATTTATTGTATAAAAATAACCCCTGGAGGTAAGCCAGACAAAATGTAACATGTACTTATTGACTAATATTCAGCTGTCATAAACCATCAAAGGAAAAGGGCAGTCAAGCAGAAAACATATTTATTTTAACAACTATCTTTAATAGTATTTGTGTTTTATTTTTGTCAAATTAAGAAAAGTTACATTTTCTATAAATAAATTAAAAGAAAACAACACTAGGATGTTGCTCCAAGCTTGTTTAAGATATTAATGGACAAGGATGAAAGTAGCCATTTTAATTATGTATTATCTGACATAAATCGTGAAAAGGACAACATGGTGCAATCGTTTGTGTATTTTGCGCTGTTATGGATGTCAATGTCTGGTAAGTAAAATATATATTTTCTTAGTTATCAAGTAGAAATTGATTTAGTTAGAGCGCGTATTAATATTAGTACGGGGTTCCTCATGGCCGAGTGGTCTTAGTATTTTTACTACTGTACCACAAGCCTGTCAACAGAGGTTGTGAGTTCGAGCCTCTCTAATCTGAAATGACTAGGATTGCCAGTTTACCTGTCGAAGGTCGGAGGTTCTCTCCGGGCATTCCGGCTTCCTCCACCAATAAAAACTGGCCACCACGAAAAGTCAAAAGTGCTGAAAGTGTCATTAAAACACCAAAAATCTATCAATTCAGTTATTAGTACGGCAGCAAATTAAGATTATTTGTCATATGTATGTTAAGAAAATGAAAATAAGATAAACAATAGAAAGTGATAAAAACAACATATCAACAGCAGATTAACTCCCACCCTCGCCTCGATAAAAAAAAATTCCGATGTCGAAGAAAATGGACCATTCTGAGTAAAAGAGAAAGAGACGAAAATACGAAGCAAACTTCTGTCTTTAAATTGCATGATTGTTTTTCGTTGTTATTTTTGGCGGGATTTGTGACTTGTGTTTTTTTATTGCTCCCATGGTAAATTCTCTCCGTTATTTTGTCTACTATACATTAAGAATTATTCCTCGGTATGTTTTAGATCTATGACTTTTAGAGTTTGTTACTCCTTTTTTTGATGAAATAAAACGTATCCAAATAAAAAAAATGACTCTATCAATTTCTAGAGTTACCTTCATCAGAAGTGTTCAAAACCAAGATATTTATAACAAAAGAGACTTGTGTATGGAGGCTTTTCAACTGATTTTTATTGTTTGTTCCTATATTGTACTGTTACACCACTGTCCTAGATAAGTGGAGGATTGGCGCCTTCAAACTAGTTTAACCCCGCCACATTATGTATGTGCCTGTCCCAAGCCATGAGCCTGTAATTCAGTGGTAGTCGTTTGTTACTATATATCATATTTGTTTTTCGTTCATTATTTTGTACGAAAATCAGGCCGTTAGTTTTCTCGTTTGAATTGTTTTACATTTGTCATTTCGCGGCCTTTTATGGCTGACTCAGCGTTGAAGGTCGTACGGTGACCAATAGTTGTTAATTTCTATGTTCTTTGGTCTCTTGTGGAGAGTCGCCCATTGGCAATCATACCACATCTTGTCAATTTTATATTAAATAGATTGGCCAAATTAATATAAGGCTAATTTTGCCTGAGAGAGTTGGAACCTTAGTTTCTTAATATTTTTTTTTTATCAACTGGGAAATTTTTGGAAAAGTATATTATAAATAATGTCAGTACCGAAGTACCGACTACTTTTAGCTTATGATTAATGTGTATTTTTCTTTATATTTGCTAGTTATGACTGATATGTCTTTACTTATGTTCGACTATAACATTTTTAAAATTTATTGACAAATTTCATTAGTAGCAAATCAAAGAAATAGGTTCTGTAGAGTGATACACAAAAAGAACCCATGAAAGATAGATTTATGGGTGAGAACACACACCTTTTATACGATTTAATGCACTATCTTGAGGAAAATAATAAGATAGGTCTTTTATTACTTGTTGATTTTGAAAATACGTTTGATTCCTTATATTGATTATTCTTAAAACAATGGCCGTCGATATGTAAATGGTTTAAAACTTTTTACTCAGGAGCATCAAATTGTGTTATAAATAATATCTTAGTTTTTTTTCATTTGGAAAGAGGATGGAGTCAAGGAGACACTCTTTCTCATTATTTATTTATAATTGGTGTTGAGTTACCAACTTAATTTTTTACTGTCAATGATATACTGGTAATGAACCACTTAAAACCAGTATGCAGATGAAACATTCCTTATGTTAGATGGAAGGGAAATATCGTTGAGGGAAACTCTTTCATGTTTTGAATCTTTTTATAAAATTTCAGGTTTAAAAATGAATGCTTCGAAGTCAAAAGCATTATGGGTTGGAAGCAAAAAGTATTCAGATCTTATTCTTTGTCCCACTTAAAACTTCATCGGGCACATTCAAATTTTAAACTTTTTGGGATTGAATTTTCTTTAGATTTGAACTGTATCACAGAAATTAATTTTGCTTAGAAAATAAAAGAGGTCTGTTCAATTCTGAGGAGCTGCCAATATCGTAAACTCGCGTTATTTGGGGAAAATTACAGTAATCAAATCACTTGCTCTTTCAAAATTGGTACACTGAATGACTGCATTGGCAAACCTATCACACTCCAGATTAACAGAGCTCACTTTATTATTTTATGATTTTATATGTAATGGAAAACCATACAGAATTAAGCGTAACACACTTATTGGTGATATATTTCACAAGGTGGAATTACTATGGTACATTTTCATTCCTTTAATATCTATTTGAAAATCAGTTGGATAAAAAGACTATAGTCAAAGCCTGGTGGTGGCTGGTAGCAGTTGTTACTTGCAGACCTTTTACAGTATTGAAGTGAAAGGGTTTTACATCTTCATGAGAAAGAAAACCTGATTGAGATTTTTAAATAATTTAAAATTATTTCTGGAAGGATTTTTTATTCTGCTTTTCTATTGCAAAACCTGATACTTTGATTTCTGTCCGTGACATTTTTTCCTTGGATATTTTGAACTTTTCTTTGGACGATTTCCCATATTATAATCAATTGTAAAAGGGAGGTGTGAAGTCAGTAATCATGAAAATATGATATTTTAAAAATTTGAGCAATTGCAAGAAAGAGTACAAATCAACAATTTTATCAAATATTATTGTCTGATTTCAAAAATCCCTACCACTATGAAAAAATGCCTTAAAGAGAGCCATTTAAATCAATATTTTGATACTTTCTTAAAAAGAATTATATGTAATGTGAAAGACAAATTTGTATATAATAACTTAGTAAATGAAGTTATTCAACCACCAACAGTAAAGTTTTTGAAATGGGAATAACTATTGATTACTGATACAACAGAATGGTCAGAATATTTCATGATAACCAAAAAGTCCTGTAGAGATGTTTATTTCAGAACCTTTCAATACATAATTTATACAGTATTATTTTCTATATTTAATCCCTTGATACCCTTGTCAGGTGGTAGCGTATGGTGGTATGTAAAATCCTGATTATTGAAAAACAAATAAAAGATAAAAGAAAAAAAGGTTTTGTAAAGTGGGTAGACCGGCGGGAAGGACTGGAAATTTAGACTTTTGATAGGAGCAGAAATAACGCTTGCCAAGGCCACCTACGGACATCTAGAAGAGTTGAAACATGAGTTCTTTTATGGTTTTAAAACTATTTAAACATCTCATCCGTTTTCATTGCATATTTCAACCAAGTTTTCCTTCAAAATTCATAATAACGAAGTACATTAACTTTTTTGTATATTTTTTTTTCAGTATTGTCGGACAGCAAATGCAAATATGTTTTTGAAGGCAGTTTAATAATCAAGGGGGTGCATCATCTTTTTGTAAGATGTCGACGGCTTCGTTGAAGTCATCCATGGCCCAGCTGCGGACCGAGTAAAATTTGAGATATATTAATATTTAGATGTACAGTTCAGTATCGATCGGCTACCTTCATTTTCGAAACTGATTACTTTTGTCTAATTATATCTGTTTGCCGTTGTGCATTGAAATAATGATCCCAAATTGTTGTGGTAAATATAAAATTATTTACGAGATCTTGTTTCCGTTTTTTTATTGGTTTAGCATGTAAAGTTTAACAAAAAGTTTTTACCCTCCGGAAAAAATCTATAAAAGTAACGATGTGCACTGCTTTAATATAACACTTCAATATACGAGTTATATATATATATTTATCGTCACGTACGGGGAAGTGAACTACAAGATAAACTTTCTTCAAAAGTGAATATGACCTCGTCAATTAATCATTTTATTATTTTAAATACATTCCATGTCAATAAGTTTCAACATGGACATGAAAGAAAAAGAGAAGAGTTTAATGATATGAACCAACATTTTTTTTCACGCGTGACAAAAACAATATAATCCACTGTATTTAGACAATCAGTCATGTGCGCTAATCGACTACATAACAACCTGTCATAATTTTAAAGAAAGAAAACATTAGGACAAAAGTGCAGAATAAAGGGCGAAATAGATACTGAATAGCGAAAAATAGACAAAAAAAAATAAATTCAAATCAAATAAAATCAAATATTTTATTGTCGTATAAACTATATCAAACATACACAATAAAAAAACAGCATCAAAATTTATAAAAACAAACAAGCTGTTAAGAGTCCCCTGCCCTCAGTTCTAATGACATTTTCAAGAAGGATCCTAACTTATTTGTTTGTAAAGGCGTTGGTGGATTTAATAAATAATGATTTTTTTCTTCTTCATTTAAATTATTAAAGTTATTATTTTCAGTACATATGTGTTCAAAAAGGGCATTTCTTAGTGTTTTATTATAATCATAATAGAGTAAAAAATGTTTCTCATCCTCTAGTATTTTACATTTATGACAAAGTCGTTCCTCTCTTGGGATTTTGAAATATCTCTCATTTTCACATAGTCTAAATTTAGTGATCAATCTCCTTATCTGAAAATTAGATATATTTAGATAAGATTCTAGTTTGTAATCTTTTTTAAGTTTTTTATATAGATAAAATTTACTTTTATCATCAATGTTTTCAAATTTAGTTTCAATTAAATCTTCTTATCTATTTTTCATTTTTAACTTTATATCGTTTTTTATTTTATTTGCATCTTTTATGTCCTTACAAGTAGAAAGAATATTAAGGTCAATATTAGTCTCTTCAACAATATTTTTTGCATATGTATACCATGAATAAGTTCCAGTCAAATCTAGAGACTGTGCTAGAGAAAAAGCTTCCTTTATCAATGGATTAATATTATTATTATATAGTCTAGCTAAATATAAAAGGGTTTGTGTTTTAATAAAAAATTCTATAGGCAATCTTCCTAATTCAATAAAGAGTAGAGAATAATGTGGTGTTATTCAATGTATAAAGAAAAGAGAATAATGGGAAAATAAATAAAAAATAGAGAAAAATGATCTAAAAAATGAAAGAATATACTGAAAATTGAGAACCCCATCCAGACTCTCAGTCATGGCTGTGACCAAAAAACTTTCCTTAAGATACATTCAACATAGACTACGTCAAAGAAAGCATAGGAAAAGGATTTCAGAATTTGTTGTTGACAGAGAACCTTTTTGAAACCTATCGTAAAATTGTCATACAAATATTGCATACAGACAACTGCGGTAATGATGATTGTACAAGTTGGACGAACAATGTTTATTATTGAAAATACATATTCAAATTAGCAATCTGAAGTGATAAATATATGATAAAGATACAATTAATAGGTAAAACAAAACCTTTTCATAGTAAAAGTTCTTAGTAATAGCGACTTTCCCCGTGCTCTAGCAAAACAGTAAATAAATGGGGAGAAATGTATTATACTCACCATATCAATGAGGCAAATACTATTAGTTACATAGTGTGCTAGTGACCTAATACGGTATATATGGGGTCAGTAAATTCCATATGGGGTGAGAGCGAAGCGTTCAATTTTAAGAACCTACTTCCATTGGTTTGCAAACAAAAAAAACGAATGTCAACAATAACAATTTAATATCAACAACCTTGATATACCAATCTTAAACAGAACTTTCAATACATTTAGATAATCAAATAGTGCCAAAGTCGTAACTCCACTACTAACCGTGTATTGAAATAAGCCCCGCCTCCCTACTAACCTAATATGGAATATACACGGTCTCCACGCAGACGCTTTTAACCAATCATATTCCTAAAAATGTATAGGAAGTAAGATAATAAAGCATCTATGCCATTTATCTTTTAGTGGTGGTGCATGTGGTTTATTCTCTGGACAAAAATTTTTTCTGACTTTTATCATTTAATTTTACATTAGTGTATTGAAGATGTTCTTTCCATTAACAATACAAACTTTTTCTGATTGGGTCCCATTAATAGTCATGAACTACACATATACAACATTCCTCGGCCTAATTTTTAGGTATATACCCCGAATTTGACTACAGGGGCCAATACTAGAGTCTATGACAAACGAGATGATTTCAATTTTGAAATTATAAATTTTCCTCACCATAGCAGCGATTTACCAACTTCATCCGCGTATGGTGTATACATTTCTAAACTCATTACGATTTCCAGGAGCTTGCAGCTGCTACTCAGAGTTTATAAATTAAAGGTTATCAGTACCTGAGCAAAACAATAATGAGCCAGGGTTTCGTGAAAGAACGTGTCGTCCTTTTTCTCCAAAAGTTCTTTAGAAAATACCAAGACCTGATAGATATATATTCTGTGTTTACTTAAAAAATACTACAGGATGGTCCGAAGTTGAGTTATAGATTCTAGGTGCTGACTCTTTGTACTATTTTATCTACCTAACAGTTTTACCTTTATTTGCTTTGTACTATTATGTTCCTCTTGACGTTGTTCGGTATACGTGCATCCAGCTTTCAGGTTTTTGGCTTTTGACGTTCCTTATATGCGAGTGCGCCCAGAGATGCGATTCGGACACATGAGGTTTTTATAATTTTATTTTTCATTTTGAATACCCTTGTATTTATATTTTACTTATTTTTTTATTTTATCGGGATTGTGTATATATCATTATGTAAGGAGCCCCTTAAGTGCCATGTTAATATAAATATTTTCGTTTGCCGGAGATTAAATCTGGTGCGCACTAGTTTCAAAAGCGTGCGCACGACTTTCAAACTGGTGCACCCGAGTTTCAAAGTCGTGTGTAAGATTTTTCAAACTGGTTCGCACCAAATTAAATCTCCGGGAAACAAAAATATTTATATTTACATGACACTTAAGGGGCTCTGTAATTATGCTTTAGTATAGACAGGTTTTTCCAATTATCTGCCTTAGTTTGTGACGCGACTCCTAGACGTCGTTGTAGTACGATCGCCATTACAACCGTGAAAAAAATGTAAACAAGATATACATCTATTTCCCAGACCACGTGAACGTAAACACAAGAATGTGAAGCGTACTTGACCTCGGCAAAATTTCAAAGTAAATGATAAAGTAATTAGATAAGGAATGGACATTAAAATTATAAGTGTATTGCAGGCCAGGTGTCGTGTCCTTAAAATTTAACTAATTTTATTTGATACGTTAGAACCGGGACATAATATTTGCGAATACGAATCCCAGGTTACATATCGATTATAATCATTTGGCAATCATAATATTGATTATTATAACCCGTACATAAATAAAAATAAATTGTCTTGCGCGTCGAATGTGATATATCAGAAAAACCAGGAGCAATTTTATCAAACTCATAGAAATTTCTGTAGTCATGCAAACCTATAATGAGGCAGTCCTAAAATTCAACAATCTTCTAACCCGACGGTCCTTTATTCGACAGCCCGTTTTCTCCGGCGCGCGGTTACTTACATCTTCTGAAAAAATTATACCTATAGACATGTACCGTTTGATGATAAACTTTTTTCACAGAAACGATATTTTTGCTTTTGGTTCAACTCACGTATACTGCTCAAAATTTAGTGACGTTTTCGTATCACTTTTGTCTCCGCGTGAATTGCGCTATAAGCTATCAGTGCGTCGGGCCATATGTAGACTTAACTTTGCGATTTAATTGGGCCGAAGAAGTTTTGAACTTTCACGGCCCATGTTATCATATAGTCAGTAGGTGTTCGATTCCTATTTCTTTTGTAGAAAAATTGCTTGACATGAAACTACTAGTATGCATAGCCTATAACATCATGCTCCGGCCCGTGCTGAAAATAAATGAATGTCATTAAACCACAAAAGACGCAAACGTGTAAATTAAAAGCAATGCTTAGAATTATGTTTTAAAAGCGTCATTTAGTGTTTTGCCCCTCCCCACCACCCCAAAACAGAGGTCTCGTATATTTTCATCCTGAATCTGTATTAGACTCCTTTATGAGTCCCCGATATATATAATACAGTGAAATACAGAATTACAGTATTACATTAGGGATGTATATTGGACCATCCGACTAAAGTGAATATATACTTTTTATATAGATTAGACCGTTGGTTTTCCCGTTTGAATGGTCTTAAGTAATTTTTGGGGCCCTTTATAGCTTGCTGTTCGGTGTGAGCCAAGGCTCCGTGTTGAAGACCGTACTTTGACCTATAATGGTTTACTTTTATAAATTTTGACTTGGATGGAGAGTTGTCTCATTGGCACTCATACCACATCTTCTTATATCTATTTAAGCACACATTCCTTCATATATATGGACCATTAAGACGAGGTTTATAAAGAAGTGCCCTTAATAGTAAGTTTTGCTGTGATTTGTCTATGGATGCAGCTGTTTGTAAAACCTTTAAGCTTTTCAGCAAGAACTGGCACCCAGGAATAAAATAGTTTACTAGCCTTACTTTTCGAAATATGAAAGCGCCGTCCCAAATAACCAAACATCAAACTAAGTGTTAACCTTTAAATCAGTACGATCAAGCAACAGCTGATCTGCAATATCGTAGTTGAAAAGTAAATTGTGTATTTATTCTACTAAAGTATAGAAAACTTAGTTACATAAGACAAGTATACAATGAGGCGTAACTGTCATTCATAATATGTATATTTATACGCTGATCGACGTGGTTTCCTGATTTTATTCAATTTTGAACTCCTTACTCCTCTGTTAACAATATGTTTGTCTGAGTTAATGTTGTCGGAACGTCTGTCCATTTTGCAGCCTAAAGATAGTCGTCATGTATAAAAAAAAATCGTCTCTTCATACTTGTTTGATTTGCATCCAATGCATGCATGTAGCCTCGGGGTAGGTTTCATTATTATTATCTAAAGAAATGTGCAGGAACGGATTTCGGGGGTGCCCAGGCCCCCTTATAAAGTTTCATTCATGGTTAATTCAGACTTTTTACCGCTTCCACTACAAATTGTGTCTTGTTTGGGGACCCGCGGCCCCCTTTCAAAATCCTGGATCCATCTAATGTGTAGATCTTCTATACAAACAGAGACAGATGCACTGTAGTCATCGGATTAATTTTCATAGATAATTTCGTTTGACAACGTGTCAACATTCGTCTGCCAGTGTAATTTTACTTTCATAAAAAGTTTTATTAAAAAAAAAAGGATTGTGTGCAGTCGGCACAACTTGTATAGTTCACATATTTTATTTATTGATTTTTTTTTGCACATCTGAAATTTTCTACAATTATTTGGACAAATATTAACTGCACAAGAAATGCCTCCACCTTTTTTTATAACTTTCGGCAGTATCCATAGTGAAATAAATAAGAAAATGAAGGAAATACAAATGTAAACAGAAAATCGATAATGTTTTGATCAATACACGTGCGTTATTTTTCACGGTTGTAATGGCGGATCGGTCACGTGAGAGGTTAATGGATGCGCCCATGTTTTCTAGGTCAATTATAGATAAACCCGTCTATACTGACTGTATTATCAACCACAAAAACTTTTTTGTTGGCGTCTTTATTTGATTTAATTGTAAGTGTGTTTAAACAATAAATTCAGTTGTGTTGTATGTCTGTGATGTATGTTTACACAGTTTTGGCTTCTGGGTCCCAGATATGGCCACATTAAGCAATTATAACCGTTTGGGTTGCTCACCAAATTTGGCAATATTACGGAACGTTAAACAACTGTCGTACAAGTGGGCGTATTAGCTAGCTAGAAAATCAGATGTAACCAACAAATTTCTAAGAAAATGCCTGTGCCAAGTCAGGAATATGACAATTGTTTTCCTGCGGGAATTTTAAACAATGTTTTTTTTCAAATTTTTACAAAAATCAACAAGAATCTTCGTTTTATAGATATGACTGTGTTTAAAAATTAATGGAAATCAGACGAGACAATCTTAACTTTTCAAACGACATAAAACTTATGCTGGACGAACAGACGGACTTATATTGTTATAAAAAACTAGTCGGTGTGTTATTATCAAGTATTATACTTCATGTCAAAATGCCAGATTTTGATTGGTTAATACGAGGGAGACAATTTACGCCATCCCATGGCAAATAATCTATTACCCTTCACGGAGACACTTGCTCAAGTGTGCTCTTCAATAAATACAGATGATTGTTATGTACAAGACGACAAAGTTTATTACGTTGAATTTGAAATTTAATAGACAGGCCTTCTGCTGTTGTCTGTTCTGTGGTCGGGTTGTTGTCTCTTTGACACATTCCCCATTTCCATTCTCAATTTTAGTAATAACAGAACATTCAGTATAATAAATTAAATAACACATATCTGAGAGGGTGATAGAGCAGATTGTTACCCTTGGCTTCGCCTCAGTTGACAATGTTTTCTCGGGGTAATAATCTGCTCTATCACCCTCTCAGCTATGTGTTATTTATATAATAATCAGATTCAATTGCATTGAACCATCATAGCCCTATTCAAAAACAAAACTGAAGCGGAATAAGTCATGGAAATCCTCTCTTTTGTTATACCAATTACAAATATAAATTATCATTTGTTTAAAGAAAAAAATGATCGTTTTCGTGGATTTTTTGCAATAACAAATAAGCGGCAACATATCTTTCACGATCCTTTCACGATCATCAAAAATATGTGCGGTACCCGATCATTCATGATCCGAAATATCAAATTTTTACAAATTTTACCATTTTTGCAAAGTTTCGAATTAAACTGAATAACTTTTTGAATATTTTAAACAGTAATATTGAACAATATTTTAAAGAGAATAGTAGTTTATGCATTAAAAAAATTGAAAAATGTCATGTTTGTTTACATTTTTATTTCTCCGAAATTTCGATGAGCAATCTGCCTTTTGTAGTTTTGTAAAAACGGTGTGCTTTTAAGCCTTGATTTGTCATTGTCATCTAGACAGCATCTCACTTTTCTTGGAACTGCTATAATATGAAATTTAATAATAAATTTGAATGTTCACTTATTTTTTTTATTCAATTTGACACATATCGATATCAACTGCAATTTTAGCCTCTCATAGAATTATAGTAAATTAAACTTTCCGATGCAGAATTAATAACCATGCCGGGGTCTTTTATAGCTAAATTTAAGGTGTGGGCTTAGGACGTATACGGTGACTTATATTTCATTTGGTCTCTGTAATAGCTGTCTCATTGCTAATCATACCAGTTATCCTTATTTGATAGTATATGAAATACGTATTTTTGAATAGCTGACTGTAAGAGAATAGTACCGTAGATATGGTTTCCTGTAAGAAAGTGGATTTTTCGAAAACTTTTTACGAAAACTAAGTAGACGAAATATGAAAGAATGTACAAAACATCATTCACGTATATAATGAAAAGAATCGTTCGAATCGGACACAATGTGAATAAAATGAAATGTGGGCTAAACGTAACTGGGACAGCAAAATAAGACATCTAGAGGACAACATACTGTAAGCAACAATAGATAGGTGGCTATGTAATAAGATGTGGGATAAACGTGACTGGGACAGTAAAAACGACATCTAGAGGACAACGTACTGTAATCAACAAAAGACAGGCGGCTACATATTAAAAGGTGTAGGATACACGTGACTGAGACAGCAAAATAAGACATCTAGAGGACAACGTACTGTAATTAACACGGGACAGGTGGCTATCTAATAAGATGTAGGATTAACGTGACTGGGACAGCAAAATAAGACATCTAGAGTACAACGTATTGTAACCAACAAAAGGCAGGTGGCTATATAATAAGATGTGGGATAAACGTGACTGGGATAGCAAAATAAGACATCTAGAGGACAACGTTCTGTAATCAACACTAGACAGGTGGCTATATAATAAGATGTGGGATACATGTGACTGGGAGAGCAAAATAAGACATCTAGAGGACAACATTCTGTAATCTACAATAGGCAGGTGGCTATATAATGAGATGTGGGATAAACGTGTCTGGGACAGCAAAATAAGACATCTAGAGGACAACTTATTGTAATCAGAAATAGACAGGTTGCTATATAATTAGATGCGGGATAAACGTGACTGGGACAGCAAAATAAGACACCTAGAGGACAACGTACTGTAATCAACAATAGGCAGGTGTCTATATAATAAGATGTAGGATAAACGTGACTGGGACAGCAAAATAAGACAAATAGAGGACAACGTACTGTAATCAACAATAGACAGGTGGCTATATAATAAGATGTGGGATAAACGTGACTGGGACAACAAAATAAGACATCTAGAAGACAGCGTACTGTAATCAACAATAGACAGGTGGATATATAATAAGATGTAGGATAAACGTGACTGGGACAGCAAAATAAGACATATAGAGGACAACGTACTGTAATCAACAATAGACAGGTGGCTATATAATAAGATGTAGGATAAACGTGACTGGGACAGCAAAAAAAGACATCTAGAGGACACCGTACTGTAATCAACAATAGAAAGCAACAATAGACAGGTGGCTATATAATAAGATGTAGGATAAATGTGACTGGGACAGCAAAATAAGACATCTAGAGGACAACTTACTGTAATCAGAAATAGACAGGTTGCTATATAATTAGATGTGGGATAAACGTGACTGGGACAGCAAAATAAGACACCTAGAGGACAACGTACTGTAATCAACAATAGACAGGTGGCTATATAATAAGATGTGGGATAAACGTGACTAGGACAGCAAAATAAGACATATAGAGGACATCGTACTGTAATCAACAATAGACAGGTGGCTATATAATAAGATGTAGGATAAACGTGACTGGGACAGCAAAATAAGACATCTAGAGGACAACGTACTGTAATCAACAATAGACAGTTGGCTATATAATAAGATGTGGGATAAACGTGACTGGGACAGCAAAATAAGACACCTAAAAGAAAACGTATGTAATCAACAATAGACAGGTGGCTATATAATAAGATGTAGGATAAACGTGACTGGGACAGCAAAATAAGACATCTAGAAGACAACGTACTGTAATCAGAAATAAACAGGTGGCTATATAATAAGATAAATCAACAATAGACAGGTGGCTATATAATAAGATGTGGGATAGATGTGACTTGGACAGCAAAATAAGATATCTAGAAGACAACGTACTGTAATCAACAATAGACAGGTGGCTATATAATAAGATGTGGGATAGATGTGACTTGGACAGCAAAATAAGACATCTAGAGGACAACCTACTGTAATCAGAAATAGACAGGTTGCTATATAATTAGATGTGGGATAAACGTGACTGGGACAGGAAAATAAGACACATAGAGGACAACATACTGTAATCAACAATAGACAAGTGGCTATATAATAAGATGTAGGATAAACGTCACTGGGACAGCAAAAACGACATCTAGAGGACAACATACTGTAATCAACAATAGACAGCTGGCTATATAATAAGATGTAGGATAAACGTGACTGGGACAGCAAAATAAGACATCTAGAGGACAACGTACTGTTATCAACAATAGACAGGTGGCTATATAATAAGATGTAGGATAAACGTGACTGGGACAGCAAAATAAGTCATCTAGAAGACAACGTACTGTAATCAACAATAGACAGGTGGCTATATAATAAGATGTAGGATAAATGTGACTGGGACAGCAAAATAAGACATCTTGAAGACAACGTACTGTAATCAACAATAGACAGGTGGCTATCTAATATATCAAGCTTTAAATCGCCCCGAAAGATAAAAAGGTTGTGAACAAAAAATAATACATTACAAATACATGTAGTGGTATAGTACGTAACAAAACATAAGTAAAAAAAACAAATACTAAACACTATCATATCGTATCAAAGAAAGGTTGCAGTAATTGAAAGCAAGCTCAAAGTACTAAACCTGTTGGTTTGATATAAAAGAATCCTAGAATGCTCGCAGTAATTGACAGCAAGCTCAAAATACTTAACCTGCTGTTATGAAATCAAACCACCCAAGAATGCTCGCAGATTTTTGAAATCAAGCTCAAAGTCCTTAACTTGCAGATATGAAATCAAAGCACTCTGTACTCTAATGTCGAATGGTTATCTTCATGGAAGATTTCATACAATTAAGTGAACAGCACAGGGAGACACCATCTAACTCTATTAAAACAAACAAAAAATGATTTGAATTCCTAAACTTGTTTGCTTTATAAAAGATATTAAATGACTATTAACTGTTGAATTCGTTTGTCAGTGATGAAATTAGAAGAGATGAAAACTTTAAAAAAAAAATAATGAAAACAAAAGACAACACATTTTGCATGTTTTACGACCCGACCACTTCTTGGCATACAGACCAGGGGCTGGGGTTTTTTTGGCACATTATGTATGGTACATGTATAATGATAACTTACAGATTGCGTTCGTGCAGTTGACGCCCTATTCTCGGAATTACAGTCCTTAAACTTAAAATTACTTTGAAATTTGTACTTGTCTTAACTTAATTCCTGCAGGTTTTAAGCTGATTTTTTTGGGATATTTATAGTGTATCATGGTGACTTACAGATCAAGTAGTATTTTACTGGTACATCTAGTATTTCATAAGAATTCCAAGAAATGTATTAACAATTAGGCTGCAGGCGGGAAAATTCCTGTCGTATTGACAAATCTCGTCTATTCATAGATAATTTGTATAAGTTATGAGAATTGCACATTTTATGAAAAATAGGTTGATATATCATTATTATTTATAACAAAAAAATGTATATACAGAATATACAAACTCGTAATAGATGACACAAACAAGCAAAGAAAAATGTTTATTTAGTAAGTAGATATAAAAGACATACGAACAAAGTAAATAACTTAATTAAACATACAAATTTTAATGAACGCAAAAACAATTTCAGAATAAAGAAGTTAATTCAAATAAAAAAAAAGGCATTTATTACAATATTAATGGACACATGTTATTTAAACCCAACTACATAGGAATTCGAAGTATTGTTGGTTTTTTTTGTTTTTTTTTTTTTTTGGGGGGGGGGGGGGGTCCAATATAATATATACCACGTTGACAATCCATTTCCAGATTTCAAATATCGGACGAATCTAAGACTGGATTTAAGCTTGGTATTATTAATTACAATCACGGATATAATCCACACTTTGCAACTTAAATTGGCAAGACTGGTGATGCTGCACGACGGTCAAAGCCATTATGTTAAGCATACATCAGATACTGTATGTAAACCACTTTGAATTATATGTCATTATTGACTAAAAAGGGGTATTTTTTCCTAGTCCCAGGAGATTTATTCTTGTTTCATTCTCTTAGAAAAAGTAATAAAACAGACTCATCGAAAAAAGGCCAATATCGCTTTTTTTGTTTTATGGGAAAAGTCTAAGAGAGGGTTGTTTATAAACATTTTTTGTTACCTTTTTCATGGTAAATTCTTCATTGTATAACCATCAATCTGGTTTCTGTCATGGTCACTAGATACGGTTTATCAGTTTCTAGTACTAGTAATTAAAATATATCACAAGACTTGTATGACCCTGAACAATTACGAAAGACTTTAGACAGTGTTTTGTGATGTATCGAAGGCATTTGATAAGGTGTGATATCATGATCTGATTCAGGAATTCAAAAAATATATTATGCCACCTATATTTTACCAAATCTAGAACACGTATGGCTTGCTATATGTTTTTTTGTGTCTGTGGATGGCTCATTGAAGATGCTATTCATTATCTAAACAGAAGCACGCAGAATTATAAAACAAATAAACATTTATAACAGAATTGACAATCGAAACTATTTTAGTTAGATATAATACAATGTTTGCATATCAGAATAATACAAGAGAGTAAATTGGTGCATCACCAAATGTTTGGGCCGGAAGTAAGGAGGTTTTTGGTGTAAAAAAGTGCAAAATGCTTATATAAACAATCTGTATATTGAGTTGACTTGAATCCTCAATTGCCAGAACTGTTCCAATCCAATTAGTTAGGACAATGCTATAAAATATTACTAAATTGTGCAGTTGATGAAATCGAATATCATTTAAGTGCAGTTGATGAAATGGAATATCATTTAATTCATTTTCAAGTCTTGATTTTGAAACTCGTGACTATCAAAGTTGCATTTACTGACAAAATATTAATTCTCCACGTGTTGTATCTCAGATATGGACTCTAACGCAAATTTTAATCAGTCACTCATATATGAAATGTAGGTCAAGATGACCTTATTTTTATCAGGACCCCTTGGTTATTCGAGACGCATCTATGAACAAAATCTCATGAACTATGACTTATACTTCCACAGATGGATGGACAATAGCTTTGTGACGGACAGATGAAACACTATATCCCTTCCCCAACTTCGTTTGACAAAAGATATAAAAATCTTAAACCAAACAAATGTCAAATTATTCCTCTCAGTAAAGGTTTAGAAATCCTCGACAAAATGTTGTCATTTCTATTCGGTTTTGGTGAAATTTTAAAGTATCAACAAACAGACATAAAAATATGGATGTAGCTTTGTATGATATTTAACAAAGAATTCTGCTCATACCGATGCGAGGGGTCAACTGGAAATTATTATCCGTTATGAGGAATATTGCTCATTGTTGAATGCCTCATGGTGACTTGAAGATGAATGACAACAATAAAAACGTTAAATTTTTGGGTTTTACCATGTATTGATATCAATATTGTTTCATGTACATTTACTCTATATCCCTTCATATTTTCATTGGATATACGACAGACTAAAAAACTGCTTACATACTACAACTAAAAATCAGAACGCTTCAGACAGTATAGCAAACTATTCTCTTCGTAACAGCTGAAAAATCCTTCACAAAATGTTTTCATTTCTGTTGGGTTGCAGTAAAATTGCAAAGTATTAACAAACACCAAGTGGATATTTGAGAGGCTTGAAAATCACTTTCAGGTACTGAAGTTAAAAATCCTTTTTGCGTGAACCCCCTGAGGGGTTCACGCTTATATATTGGTGAGTTTTGGAAGTGGCTATGGGTCATTTGATATCCTCAGAATCAAGATTCTCGGAACGACTCGAAAAGTTTCGGATTTTTCTGCTAAAATATCTATATTTCATTAATAGATACTACCAGACAAAGAGAATATTCTTATTAAGTTTAAACTGAAACTGAATTTATTCTTAATAGAATATGATTAAAATAGTCATATATACGTGCATTATGTCGCACAGGTTTGAACAGTCATTACATTTATGAAAATTATATGCAACGTATGAGCACCAATGAGCACGGATGCGTACCCAAAGGTAGCTAAATATTTAAATTTTAAACAGTCGTGAATGAAAAAAATATGAAGATATGATAGACAAAATAAATGCATCCAGTTTATAATGCAAACTGAGTATTTAAATTTATATTGCGATTGGTTTGTGCAATTTGCATTAGACATCCGGTTTGTAGAAACTGGGATTTGCAAAAGGGTTATGAAAAAATTATGTACACTCCCAAGTAATAAACAAAATAGTCGAGCCTTAAAATGTATATTCAAATAGTAGCTGTACAACTATCCAACATTGCTTTCAAATGACTGGTGTAAAAATCTACACACAATTACATATTTTCAATAAAGGTGTTTTAACATCATCATTATCTTATTCAAGACATAGTCAATTATTTCAATTCAAAAGCTAACAATTTTCAGCAAAAATTTTTTGGTGACCAGTCAGCGGTCTTGGGTTCACGTATTGCTTTTCTTCTTTTTTTTTTGAAAGAAAGCAACTTGTATCTGTGCGATGCTTTTGGATTGGACTGATGATAATCTCTGAGAAAAACGAATGGCTTGAACTTTGACATTTCTGTGTCTTTGTGAAAAACCCGCGAGACATGGAAACATGTTACCTATAAAAACTTCCGAGATCGTTTACGTTGAAAACGCGAACTATAAATCATTTCCCATGTTCCGACGACGAGTTGTTGTAAGGTTATGTTACCTTGTTTACATGTCTAAAAATAACCCGGTTTGGGAATTTACGCAAATATGAGTCACGCATTCTGTGCATAAAAAAACAATGAATATTCATTGTTATAGATATATTTAATTTTTTTTTGGCATCTTCTTCTTTTATAAAGAATAATAAAAATGTATTTATTTCAATTACCTAAAATCTTTAATTTTGCATATACAGAAAATAATATAGATCCGCAGATAATCATGTAACAATTTCAAACCTTAGTGCCGGCCCATAATAAAATGCTCCGCAGGGCGCAGCTTGATACGACCGCAGAGGTCGAACCCTGAATAGTTGGCGCAAGTATGGACACAACATTAAAGCTTGATTCAGCTCTGAATTTGGATTGTGATTAAATATTTGACACGTCATAGGTTTCTGTCACAGAATGAATGTGGTCAAAGAACTGAAAAAAATGAAATTCGATTTTACCTATTATGGTCCAATTTCCAAAATCTAAATGCATGGTTATATTTGGAATATCAAAGAACCACAAGAATTCAATGTGGACCAATTTGATAACGGGGCTCAAAATCCAAAATCTAAATATACGGTTAGATTCTGCATGTTGAAGAACTTTGAATTAAACCCCATTGAAATTTGTCAAGAAATAAGCAATTTATACAAAGTATTAGAAAAGTATTGTTTTGGCCCCAAATTCCTAAACGGTTAGGGCCATAACTCCCAAAATCAATCACCTTCTTATTTTTGGTATGGAACCTTGTGGTAAAGTTTCAAAGAGATCCATAGACTTATACTCAAGTTATTGTTTGGAAACCAGAAATTCCTTGTTTGTTTGCCCCTAATTCCTAAACATTTTGGGCCATATACCCCAAAATCAATCCCAACCTTCCCTTTGAGATAATGAACCTTGTGGTACAATTTCATAGAGATCCATACACTTATATACAAATTATTGTCCTGAAACAAGAAAAATGCTTGTTTTTTGGCCACTTATTCCTAAACAGTAAGGACAATAACCCCCGAAATCAATCCCAACCTTCCTATTGTGGTATGGAACCTTGTGATACAATTTCATAGAGATCCATACACTTGTACTCAAGTTATTGTCTGGAAACCAAATGTCTTAGGACGACGACGCTGAAGACGACATCGCTATATCATATTACGGCCTCAAAAAAAATTTGCGGTCGTATAATTATTTTCAAACGTTTAAAAGGACAACAAACAAACGAAATGGTTTGCAACACACAATGTTATATTGATATTTTCATCTTTATTCTTATTGTTAGAACGTCCCGATTGTTTTAACATGTGACATATGGGCGCAATTACGTTTGGCAATAGCTCACACTAGCCCTAAGGGAAGGATACACTAAAAGTCCATACTATACACCTTCCTTCCGTGATTTTTTCCGGAAATTAGAAGTTATTTCAATTTTACCTTAATGTATTAACCATAAAATTAGAAAAATATCGAATTAACTTTAAATCAGAGGCAATAAACCATTTTGTTTAACAAAATTACTGTTAACCTTTGCTTTAATGTGTATGAATTAGAATTCATTACAATTTTACCTTTATTTGTGTACCATAAAATTGGCAAAATATCGAATCAACTTCAATCAGAGGCTTGTGTTGTTCTACAAATTACTTTTTAGTCCTTGCTTGAATGTGTATATATTTGACAAATATTGAGACAAATTTAACGTCAACATTGTATACATTTAGGTGTTGATGCATTGGAAGGCCCCTTCCAACTGACAAAAAGCTTCATTATTGATAAGCGGGACAGGCGTAGTACTCACAGTGATGATAGAAGTGGTCGACTAAAAGCCAAAACTATAACAGCTGGTGATGTGTCAGCAGGAAGTGTTGATGCCGAAAACATTATGGCAGATCGCATAAAGGCAGGTACAATAAGAGTAAAATATTTAAGAGTAACACGAAAACGGAACCGAGAACAACCTCTAGATAACTCACCGAGAAGAGAAGAATTTAGTAAAGATAAATTTGTCTCATCAGATGGAAAACGGATTAACCGGCAAGACAAAAGTGAAAAGTCGTCTGCAAATAATGGACTAAAACCAAAATCGAAACAAGCAATTGACAAACAGAGACCTCTTAAAAGAAAAAGATCGAAGATTAAATCTGTGCCGACCGAAAAGGATTTATCGAGAGAAGGACTTCATTCTGTACAGCCAAATGAACGTGAACCGGTAGTAAAAGCAGCGGAAACAATACACAATGAGATCCCACCTACACCGACACGACCCCCAGGAATAAACGAAAAGTCTGGATTACTAAAAGCAAAAGAAATTAATTCTAGAAACATTCAATCAAGTTTTGTCAAAGCCAAAAATATAAAAGCTGAGAAAATACGTGCATCAACAGTTCACAGTGATAGTGTTACTGTGAGGAGAAAAGGTGATCGCTTTGAGCGGCGGAAGCCAGTCAGGTCGGAATTCAATGTTTGGTCTGAAATACCTGATAAAAACAAGAAACATGAAATAATTAAACCAGCAAAGATACAACTAAACGGGGATGGACAGAAAATACCATCTAAATCAAATGAAATAAATTCAAAGCTCTTTCCAACAACCCCACCAGAGTTCAGCCCACACAATAATCAGCCTTACCCATTTGTATCACGTTCGACGCATGTACGAGATAAGACATTTCCTCGTCTGAAAATATCTTTGTCAGGAAAGGATGACGAAGAAAAGGAAAACGATCCAAATTCACATAGAATGAAATCAAAATTAAACAACTTTCAGTTTCTTGGTTTATCCGATAATTACTCTAGAAATTTACAAACTGAGAAACAGACAAACCGGCGACATCCTAGTTCAGCTGGGGTTACAAATAAACTGGATGCCAACAGATTTATAATAAATCGATCCTCTATGAATACATTTCTGAACTGATATTGTTGTTATGAAAAAGTTTTGTTTTTTTAAATTAATTTGCTTCATAGTGAGCATGGAAAAAACGGGGAAAAAACCAAAATATTTTGAATAAACTACAAATGCAATAAAAAAAATTACGAAAAATATTAATTATCACTGAGTATGCAATAAAACATAATAAACACGAAGCTCTTAGTGTCTTTTTACCAAAGCAAAAGTAAAGAAGGATGATAATATTGAATATATATTACTAACAATTTTTAAAAAGAAAAACATGATGAGGAAATAAACAAATGTACATAATAGGTTTACTCATGAAAAAAATATAATCCATTTATTCGGCCCATTCTAGAATATGCGGACGTTGTATGGGAATCTCTCAGTAAACTTGAGAATATCCAGATTGATGATGTGCGTATTGCTACAGGGGGTACAGAACTAACCAGCACCAATAAATTATATGTTTAAACTCAATGGGATAAACTGTCCAATACAACACGCAATCATAGATAAATACTTTTTAAAAATAAAATAATAAATAATAAAACAAGTGTCTGATAGTTTAAATGGCGGATACCGTGGGAAGTAGACATGGCCATTACAAAAGACAACCCAATAATTTTTTACAACTTACTACACGAGCCCGTCTATTTTCTGAATATTTTGTCAAGTGAATCTCTATCTATTTCTAAAAGACATTTTCGTACTCATGATTCATATCGTCGTGGAAAAGTTCTTAATACTTAAAGATGGACACGGGTTCATTAAATTCACACCTTTTCAGAATTTGGTAGCTTCCAAATTCTCACTGCCTGTTATCTTGTCCACTATATACCGATTTTAGGGAAGACGATTAGTCTTCTCTTTTGGAACAACCTATTCCTTTTGAAGCCAATATCTTGCTTTTTGCCTCAATGAGCAGCACAGCCTGGTATTATTTGGTACAGAAATACATTATCAAAAGCAGACGTTCTGATCTATAATTTAAATGATCTATCAAAAAATAAACATAAGCATTTCATACTGATCACAATACACTATTTTTTCATGGTTATGCAATACTTCGGACGCATGAAATTATTAAACGTGTTGTTTTCAATTTTTTACATCACTGGGTCGATACCTCTGCTGGTGGACTATCAGTCCCCGGGGGTACCATCAGCTCAGTAGTCAGTACTTTGGTACTGACATGATTTATAACAAACCTTTCTAAAATTGTCTGTTTATAAATTTTGAAATTATAAAGAAACTAAGGTTTCAACTCCCTCAGGCAAAGTTGACCTTAGATGAATTTGGCTATTTGTTTTAGGTATTTTTGTCATATAGCTCTTCAACTGTTTCGGTACTTATACATCCCTCGGATTTCAAATGTTTGGCTTTGAGCGTTCCTGGTGAAGGTAAATTCAGAAAAGCGCTTCGGACGCATGCAATTATTAAACGTGTTGTTTTCAATTTTTTAATGTAGTTTTGACCATCATATCTATTTCATGCATAATATTTTATATTCATATAAAATGAGATGCAAAAACATACGTCGAATAATAACTGACAATGATTCAGTGCTGTGGCAAAAAACGAAAAACAACCAGAAGACAAACAGTACACAAAACACAACATAGAAAACTAAATACTGAACAGTTCGAACCCCATCAAATGTGATGATTTAATTCATAAGATCTTGTTTAAACTAAGCATCAATGAGGACTATTTTAGACTTATTTTCTCAGCTGGTCAGTTTTCCTCTTGATGTACCGGTACCTAGTCGGGATCATGAATATTACTAATGAATTAGCTCAGTAATCAGTACTTCAGTATACTGACATGACTTATAACTTACCGTTCTAAAATTGTCCGTTTATGAACTTAGTAATTATTTAGAAACTAAGGTTTCAACTCCCTCAGGCAAGTTGACCTTAGATGGAGTTGGCTAGTATATTTAGTTATGTTTTAATGCACGTTGTTTAACCAAACATAAAGTATTTATGTGCTAAAATGCTCCATCTGTTTTGAACATATATGTACTTAATTGAGCACATGCAATTATGTACACTTCAACATTAGCCTTTACAATAAATAAAGTAAGTTTTTCTAAATACAATAGAACAAACACAAGTTTGGATACTAAATGGCGCAGTGACCATCTCAAATTTTATTTTCTTAATACACTATGCATCTGATCTGGTTAAAAGTCCATCAAACTACAAAAATAAAGTCCCTCAAAAACACAAGATACACTGCCTGACAGAATCTTGGACAATATCACGTTCTGTAACAAAATAATCTACAAAATAAAAACAACACATTTAAATACTGTACTATATAAAAACCTGAATACAAATATTTTTGTATACAAAAAAAAAAAAAAAAAAAAAAAAAAATAAATAAACTTCTACCTATATATATTACGTGCGATTGTGTGGTCACTACCCAGTCCTCGATAACTAAAAACCCGTGCAATTAACTTTTATACTGACCGCCAAACCGGTTAACGGCAATAGTTATGCAACTTATACAAAATCCCCATTATAAAATTAATGCGCAATCTTTCAAATTCATTCCGCATACCCCACATAAATTCTTTTTTCTCTTTTGGTCATATAGCTCTTCAACTGTTTCGGTTCTTATACATAACATGACTTCAAATATTCGGCTTTGAGCGTTCCTGCTGAAAGTAAATCCAGAAAAGCGCTTCGGACGCAAGACATTTATAAAATGCTGTTTTCGTATTTTACTATAATTATTTCTTCCATCTGTTAATAACGCTGAAATAGTTTTCTTTTTTTTTTTGCTATGAATGTAAACTTAACAAATGAGTACATCTTTATTGACTGTTTTGTTAAGTTTTCTTGTTGAAACCAAATGTTGCATAAATATTTCTGGTCATTTTTTGCCAATGAGTGCTTGTAAACTATCTTGCAGTTCAGTACTTTTGATTTATTTGTATCAGTTGAATAATTTTAATGTAGTTTTATTTAGACGTTTGACATAAGTAATGTCTCCATTAAACAAAGATAAATGCAGTTGATAGACATATTACAAACAAACAACTCTATATGTAGTCTAGTTATTAGTGTCAATTAGCTGCTGGACGTATACATGATATCTTTTGTTCATATAAACATACATTAAAGGCCCCAACGCATAGAGAGTAGTGCAATTACACGCTATCGACAATCAGATTTTTATAAAATACGTTAAAAAAGCAACTAGGAGAAAAAAGTACTAGTACGTTGTTCTAAAAAATATTGATTTTTACCAAATGACTTTTTGTATGAACAAACAGGGACCCTTCACTTGAAGGTAAGATTAGTGAGGTAAATTGTAAAAAACAATATGTTTTTGAATTAAAAAAAGAAAGAAAGAGGATATCTATTTACAAGATAATATAAAAACGTTCTTTTAATTAAATTATTTTTTTTTCTTCTTAAAACCAGGGCATACTACCTCATTATTGAAAAATTCTAGATACTTTATTCGTGGGATTTACATCACGCGATTTACCCTCTTAATTCTACTACCTATTTTGGTAGAATACTAAAAGTTATGAATTGTATCAAATTTACGGGTTATCAACTCCTTGTCTAGGATCTAAAAATAACATGTCTTAGAAAATCTCCTTTGGCGGATATTTACAAATATTTTCTGTATTCTGACGCAAATGCATAAAACTTGAATGTTTATGCAATGGGAAACATAAAATCAACAGATTTTAAAAAAATTTGGTAAAAAATTCAAAAAAACAGGTGAGATAAAAGTTATTTGCTCTGAAAAATCAACCTCCAAGGTGTTTCCCTATACTAGTAGGCAGACAAATCTCGTCTACTTTCTGTATATGTATTTTTTATCCGACTTTCACGAGTTTTGGTTTTTTGAATAGCAATTATTCTACGCTACCGTTTTTTAAAATTAAAAAGGCCACACGATTACAAATTTGAGATTTTTTATTTGTACATGAACAGAATGCAGATAATGTGTACTTTAAAATATTGTTGACGAGACTTAATATTGGCACATTTGCATATTTATTTTACGGACATGTATACTAATAATACTATTGCGATGGCAGTTGTCAAAATACATTCAAATTGGTCGCAATTTGCAGTCCATAGTCAGCACTTTTGTGTTGACATGAATTACCATTGATATGGTCATAATTATAAATTAACTGTTAACAGGACTTTGAATTTTTCTAACTGGTAAGGATTGTCTACTCTAGGAATAGATTACATTAGCTGAATTTTGCAAAACCTTTCGGAATGTTGGGTCATCAATGCTCTTAAACTTCGTACTTTATTTGGCCTTTCCACCCTTTTTTATTCTTGCGTCACTGAAGAGTCCTTTGTAGACGAAACGCGTTATTGGCGTACACAATTTTAAGCCGGCTATCTATGATGAGTTTATTTGCAAAGTACTCCAAATTTTGCAGTATATGTAACCTCTTTATAATACTAGTATCGTGTTTATATGCATGTTTATTCTCCTTTTATTCACGGTAAAGTCTATGAAATGAAAGAATAATTTTATCGATTTTGGCCATTCCGAATCGCTCTTCTGAAATTACCATCACCAGGAGCGCTTAAAACCGACGAGAAACCCGAGGTCGAATAAAGTCTTGGTGCGCTATAGAGTTTCATGACCAAAAAAAAGATATAAAAAGATTACGGAGAAGCCAAAACCGCGATAGGTCACTTTGGCTGGGAGATATTTGTCTCTTAGTTTCGTTATAATCTCTAAATTATCAGCGTAATATTATGAACTTCGTATGAAACTAGTCTGTATTATCCAAAACTTTACAAGTTTTATGCACCCGAAGTCACGCCTGGTAAACCACCAAAACTCAACCAAATGGTTAAGCGAGAAAAATGTTTACTGGCACTTCCTGTTGAGCTTTTCTGGTACAAAATATCAAAAATATAGATAGGGTAGGTCGACTTTTCATCAATTTATTGCCAATCTGTAAATATTTTCTTAAATAGGAGAATGTCATGCCATAGATAGACATTTTCATCCCCCTTTTTGCAATATTTTGTATCAAATAAATGCAAATTGTTTCCTTGATACACTTAAAAGCGATTACATTTTACCATTTTACCTATTGTAAATCAAATCTATAAAAGATGCTGTTTCCATAAATATGCACATACATGACACAACAGTAAGCCTTATTTGTTAGGACGCAAGGAAGAACTTTGCATCTACAGCTTTGAAAATTAAGATCTGCAGCGCTGGACATTGCATCTACTGCGCCGAACGTTAAACTACAGCGCTTGACTTTAAAATTTTCAGCGCTAGACTTTACATCTCGTTAGCTAGACTTTAAAAACACAACTCTTTAGTACTGTTTTATACTAACAGGACTCCATATAAAATTTATGTCAAAACCAGAAACAAGGTATAATGACAACCACTATACAGAAAGTTCTTGAAATTTGACGGTTGTATCACATTGATACGTAGCTAGTTGAAACTTTTATTCAACAGTAGATCTCAACATTATTCCAGAATATCACAACCGATACCAGACAATCTCAACTTGACATACTTTACAACATATTCAGCTTAATGAAATTATATTCGTAAGAAATAGAACAAAAAAACTGTTATTATACGTTTATATTGATTAAGAAGAACATTTATATACTGATATACCTGACATATTGATGAACTCACCGTCATTTTGTCAAAAACTCACTGAGCTGGCCGCACTTACCTGCGGGCGAAAAGTCATTCCGAAGTCATTTTAAATCATATTGGTCCGAGTAATGAACGAGACAAGCTCTCATTTAGTTATCTCAATTCAATTTCAATTCTTTATTACTTTAAGCACATTATGCTTATCAGTTCAATAAATACAAATACATTTCTATAACACAACATGACATAATACATCAGAGAAGCAAATAAATATCAAGTATTGACCAATAACAGTTTGGTCCTATGATTAAATGCATTAAACAAGAATTTACACAAATTACGCAAATCTTTTACATTTTCAGTGCTGAGAAGTTGCACTAATTTGAACGACGATGGACGTCTATAATAATAAGGTTTAATAAACTGTCTCCTTAAGTCTCTATAGCATTCACATTGTAAAACAAAATGGAATTCATCTTCAGTGATATTCAAAGTACAAAGAGTACACTTTCTATCTAACCTATTTACTCCATGATAACGGCCTACTTCAACAAACAAATTATGAGATGACAATCTAAGGCGAGTTAAATACACTCTAAAATTCATATGTTTGGTTAGATAATTCTGTAAACATACATTATTGACAATATATTTATATAAATAACACTTAGATGAAACGTTCAGTTGATCATTCAAAGTCTGTTTTGCTTGATCATATATCCTTGTTTTTACAAATAATAATAAATTTGTATCAATAATCAAATTGTCTTCGTTATACCAGATCTCATTTAAACCTAAGTTAAATAATAATTGTTGTAGTTGATAAATCCAACTGCTTCTAATATTACAGAAATTATACAGTTGTTCCCTGTAGCAGTTTTTAAGAATACAGTTGCTTGTGGATAACAATTTTAACCAGTACTTCACTATTTTGTGCATTCTAAAATATATCAAAGGATATCTACCCAATTCAAAATAAACCATAACATTTGTTGTACATTGTTTGACACCTAATATGTTTTTGCAAAAATCAAGTTGTATTTTTTCAATATTTGGAGCTTTATGGAAGCCCCATATTTCACAACCATAACATAAAATACTGCTAATGTAAGTATCAAATAAATTAATATATGTAAAAACATTCAAATACAATGACGAAACCTTCGACTTTAAACCAAAAACAGCTTTTCTACTTTGCTCAGCTAAATGTTTTTGAGCTTTAACAAATTTACCGTTAAAATTTAACAGTACACCAAGGTAACAAAATTCATCCACTATGTCAATAGTATTGCCATCATAATACCAAATTTCTTCGTCTTTTACAAAACCTCCGTTTCTAAATACCATAATTTTTGTTTTGGCAATATTTACAGTCAAACCCCATTTACAAGTATATAATAATAATGTGTCTAACATATCTTGCAAGCCAATAACTGAATCAGAAAATAAAATCATATCATCAGCATACATAAGTAAAAACAATGACAAGTCTTGCACTTCATATGGTATATTACTATTACGTAGAAATTCCATTTCAAAGTCATTTACATATAACGAAAATAGTATAGGAGAAAGAACTTCCCCTTGCATAAGACCAACTGAACTTGTAAACTACTCAGAATAAAAACCATCAACTTTCACACATACTTTTACTGTAGAATACATTGATTTTAAAACAGACAGTAATTTGCCTGTTATACCAAATCTTGATAGTTTCAACCATAAGTTAAGTCTGGTTACGGAGTCAAATGCCTGTTTGTAGTCAACGAAACAGCAATACAAACGTTTTTTCTTGAAAAGTGCTTTCTGAACGAGTGTCAACAAAGAATAAATTGCATCAACAGTGCTGCTACCCGGGCGAAATCCAAATTGCGCATCTGTAATAATATCATTATTCTCAGACCATTTTATTAGTCTTGAATTTATAATAGATGTAAACAGTTTCGCTAAATTACTGACTAAACTGATTCCACGATAGTTCGCTGGATCGGACGAGTCGCCTTTTTTAAAAACAGGAATTAACACTGCGAGTGCCCAAGATTTCGGAAAATGTCCTGATGCTAATATCTTATTGAATATTTCCTCTAGGAATAGTAGCAGAATATCCTTAAATTCAATGAATAACTCGTTAAATGTACCATCAATACCATGACTTTTACCACGTTTAAGGTTAGAAATACACTTCAAAATTTCATCTTGTGTAATAGTTTGATCAAGTTCATCATATGTTGTGTCGGAACCGGTCTCTGGAGTATCGACTGTCACATTAATACCATCATTTGTGACCAAATTTCTAAAATGTTCGAAGAATTCTGAAAGTGACACATTAGAAGTTTTGGCTCTCTTCTTTTGAAACAGTTTATAATATTTCTTTGGGTCGCTTTTACGCAATGTAGCTATCATATCACCCTCTTGACGCTTATATTTTCGTTTTAGTTTATTTTCTAAACGCTTGTATTGTCTTTTAGACATAATTAATATTTGATGATTTTCAACATTTTTGTCTCTATTAAATGTATACAAAGAACTAATATAGATAGATCGAAGTCTTTTGCACTCGTAGTTAAACCATGGTTTGTCATCTTTATATCGGGTCGTCTTACTACGGGTACGGTCACAAGTATTATTTGAATTATGTGAGTTACAAAAGAATGGTGAAATAATGCCCATCAAATTGGAAGTAAACGATTCAACATAATTGTCAATACCATCTTGGGATTTTTCAATATCAGAAAATACTATCTGGCTAAGTGAACCACTGTTTAAAGTTAAAGACTCATAACACTGATCTTTTAGCTCTTCCTTCCATCGGTAACTATTATATGAGTTGTTTGACGTATCACTATTACGCTCGGGCTCTTGTGAATCGTGCAATATGCACCTCAAGCGAACATGTAAAGGCGCGTGGTCACTAAAAGAAGTGAAGTTACAAACAATAAACTGGTCTATAATGTGTAAAAAGTCATATGGAGCCAATAAGTAGTCCACAACACTCATTCCCCGGGAACCACAAAATGTATAGTCATTAGCTAAACCATCCTTATGCCGACCGTTCAAAATACGTAGACCAGTGCTTCTACACAGATTTAACAATTTTAACCCGAACTCATTAGTACTTTGATCTGGATTTCTTCTTACTGGTAGATTTGTGTCACTTAAATACCCAAAAATATGGTTGAAACTATCAAAAATTGGGCCACATACATTGTCATTTATTATAAAATCATTAGCTATAGCAGTTCTTGCGTTCATATCACCTAGTAAAAATACTCTTGACGTTTCTGATGAATACTTTTCAACAGAATTTAACAAATCATAGAATAAATCACAATTATACATTTTATAATAATTTGAATAGGCAGGAGGCAAATACACACATCCAATAAAATAATCAAACCCACAAGTTGATATATCCTTTGACAACTTGAGCCATATAATTGTATCGTTCTGAATATCAACAACTTCAACATACTTTGCAAAACAGTTTTTTATTAACAAATATAGTCCACCGCCTTGTTTATATTTACTTTTTAGTAATGGGACTGGCTTACAAATATAACCATCTACAATATCATCAACTGACTTATCGATCCAACACTCAGACAAAATAGCAATATCATATGTTTTAATGTAAGATAAAAAATTTGGCTCATTAAGTTTATCATGTAAACCACCATTAATGTTCCAATACAAAAAGTTAATAAAGGAGATGCTTCTCGATGTGTCCTAGTCTGGACCTGTGTGCATATCTGCTAACACTTCAAAGCGGGATCCACTAGACGAGCCATCACTCACTGAAGATTTATTATCTATGGCATGACATTCTCCTATTTAAGAAAATATTTACAGATTGGCAATAAATTGATGAAAAGTCAACCCACCCTATCTATATTTTTGATATTTTGTACCAGAAAAGCTCAACAGAAGTGCCAGTAAACTTTTTTCTCGCTTAACCATTTGGTTGAGATTTGACGATTTACCAGACGTGGAAGTGCTTTTTTGAATTAACCTTCATCAGAATGGCTCAAAGCCAAAATGTTTTAAACCAATGTTGTATATTCAATTTACAGGCTTGATGATAAAAATCGAAATCCATTAGCTTTTATGAATACTTGATAACATTACCTAAACGATATTGTCCAAAACTATATATATTTATAATAATTCGATACGTTTTGACTACATTTTCATAAATAATGTAATTGTTATTATATACAAATGTTATATCTCCCTCAGGTAAAGGGAGGAAGTATGATCAAGGCAATTTAATTGCTCCTGAATTTTTCAAAAATAGTAAAATTAATGAAGTCTTTCAAAACTATGTCAATTTAATGACAAATGAACAGGCTGGGATAACTTATATTCAAACAGTACAAGCATGTTTTGCTAGATAATTAGTGGTGTTTTGTGTGATTTACAAACACGAACAATATAATTGTACATATGAATTGCATGGACAGTAATGATTTTTTACTCACTACCTTAAGCTTCCTTCAAATTTTCAACATAATAAAACGTCACACAATTGTTTTAGCTATAATCTCTTGCACATTGAATCTTTAATTGCACATTTGGCAAAACACAGATGATATCTGCAAAATTAGCGTGTATTTTCAAATCTATTTTCATTCATTTCAATTGTTAATTACAATGGTAAGTTAGAGGACGTAAAATTATACCCTTTGTACTTTCAACGTGCCCGTCAAAATATAAAATGTTCTGCCATTTGTATTTTCCCTGGCAATAGAGAACTGATTAAGCAAGCAGTCATTGGGCTCCGTAGGATTATAAAATGCCAAACGTTATATAATAGTGTGTTTTATTTTTTTCCATAGGTTGTAAGCCTTTAAAAGCTCATCTAAGTTACCTTAGATTTAATGAGTCTAAATAACTTTTGTATTTATAATTCATGTGTTGATTTACCAATTTGATATAATTAAAAGATAACAGTAAGGTACAATGCTTCTTCTGATAATGAACATATTACCTTGCTTGACAATTATGTTGTGGTTGTATGTTACAATTAAGTGTGCAAAGTAGCGAGAAAGAATATTACATCAGTGTGTTGAATTTTTGTAATGAATTTTATCATTTTATATATACATAATTTACTGTATTATTCATCTGACCTTTAAAATTCATTTGATACAGGAGAACCGAAATGTCCCGTTTTCTTGGAAAGCTTGGCTTAACTGACCTACCAAAAGCGTTTAAGGTCATTTTTGCATTCAGAAGTTTCAACCTTAGATTTAGTATATTTACACGATTTGGAACTGGAAAAAGGATATATAGTCTTTATCGAATTATTATTTATTCCCGAAAGTGTGGCTCTGCATTGGAATTGCCTTAACTTTGTTCTCATACTACCTTATCTGACAGAAAAGTTTTTTTTATATATAAAGTTATGATATTTAAAATAGACATCTTACGAAATTACTAATTTATCCAAATATGAACAGACACGAGAAACCGTTTATTATTAAATATGACAACAATTTAAAGAACAACTAAAATGTAAAAACTCGCCGTTTCTGCATGTATTACCCCTTATATACCATACCTGGTCTGAGAAGAAATAGTCAATGGAACTTAGTCACTATAGTTAGGGTGCTAGACGAACGTTGCTATAGAGGTGAAAGTGCAGATATTGTCAAATCATCCAGACGGGAGGACATTACAAATATATTTACCCCGAAAAAAAACTTTTAACAATCTCCAAGTGGGTTTTGTTGAAGGAATAAGTATAAATAAGCGACTTAAAGAATACCAATGCTAATAATAATAATAAGAGATATTTAGCGCTTCTACGTGAATCGAGAAAATTAACTGCAAAAGTAAAACCAACACTTACTGTAGGTCGATAGATATTCGTTTTTAAAGTGTTGTGAGTGTAAAATCTACTAACAATGAAAAACAAAACCATTAACATTGGCGGGGCAGTCGGCCATATTTAAAACATACCGGAATCATATACTTCTGCTTTGGAATCTAGTTTTGCTCCACTTTATTTGATGATACTGATAGTAAAAAGTAAAATAACCATGATACTGAACCCCAAGGAAAATTCAAAATGGAAAATCATTTATCAAATGGCAAAATCAAAAGCTCAAACATATTAAACGAATGGAAAACAACTGTCATATCCCTGACTTGGTACAGGTATTTCCTTATGTCGAAAATGGTGGATTAATCCTGGTTTTATAGCTAGATAAACCTCTCACTAAAATTGACCCCCGTGAGGTTTTTCGCCAAGTGAAACAAGTATTTATCCAAGAAAAAGATTTATATTATGATACCAAACCAAACAGACACCAGTACCTCACACTTGTTTTTTTTTTTTATAAAATCATTTATCAAAACATACAGTCAACAGGTAGGTTATCTTAAAGGTCTACAAATAATGTTGGGCATGTAGAGAGTCTATCAAACACGGAGGAGGACAACGATAAACGCATAACCAGAAGTCTGATTATACGCAAATGGTCAATAAAGCTTTATGAGCGAAACCCATACTCAGCAGGACATTAAAGCTCAGAGTAATGGTTAAGGGGGTCCATTGACCCAAGAATGACGAACAAATTGCTAGTGGAATCAAAAATGAAGTCTGCATAGTCCACAACATTTTTGTGAGCTCTTTCCTGTAGACGAACAAGTGAACGTATACTTATGTTTGACCAATTATCTTACCCCCTGTCACGAACTGTAACGATTGGAAAATAGAAAGCTATATTGTTACATAAAGACCAACGCAAATGATGCAACTATATATATTTCATTCAATAAATGTCTTCAAAAAGGACTAAGACTAATGGAATGACCAAATGAATGGGTATGCTGTATTTATAACACGAATAGTTCGATTTAAGCTGTGGTAAATTCCATTTATTGTATATATATGTAATTAATATAGGAAAGGTAACACTAGACCACCGAAAGCTGAATTTTTAGTTCAGTCTAGGTGGCCGAGTGGTTTAGAGCGCTGGACACCGTGCAGGCGGTGTTGTCTCGATATCCCCATAGCATGAGTTCGAATCCCGGCGAGGGAAGAACAAAAATTTGGGATATCGTGACAACACCGCCTGCACTATGTCCACCGCTCTAGACCATTCTGCCACCTAGACTGAACTACAGTACAGGCGGTGTTGTCACAATATCCTAATAGCATGAGTTCGAATCCCGGCGAGGGAAAAACAAATTGCATATTTAACATTGTTGTGCTGATATTTAGAGTAATTATGAATATAATTTGTGTTTTCAGCCGTGTATCACCTTCATTGGTGATCCAATGGATGGCTTTGTCGTAGAGTTGTCACTTGTTTAGACGTACTTATCAAAAAATTGTTTCTGTGACTGAATCTTACGATCCTTTACGACAGATAATTTTGCTAATCTGCAATCAATTCCATCTTCATGCCTAATATATCATGTACTGTGTTACAACTCTAGATTCTACTGACAAGGAAAGGTAACACTAGGCCACCGATAGCTGAATGTTTAGTTCAGTCTAGGTGGCCGAGTGGTCTAGAGCGCTGGACACAGTGCAGGCGGTGTTGTCACGATATCCCAATAGCATGAGTTCGAATCTCGGAGAGGGAAGAACAAAAATTTGCTTCCGCAAATTTGCAGATTTAACATAGTTGTGCTGATATTTAGAGTAATTATAAATATAATGTGTTTTCAGCCGTGTATCACCTTCACTGGTGATCCAATGAATGGATCTGTCGTAGAGTTGTCACTTGTTTAGACGTACTTTTATATATATATATATATAATGGCAGTCAGCAGGGTTAAAGAACATCCGTTGTTCGACCTGCTAGTCAAATGCGTTTTGTTAAAATATACTTTTTCACTTTTTTGGTCTTTTGGAAAATGTTGTTTGTGCTGTATTTAGACCCCTCTACAAAGAAATTTGTTTTGCATGCACACGTATAAAAATTGCGGTTTTTATCCAACGCACCTATAGGTTTGAACGTTGTTTTCAATTTAGACTTGTTTATATTTTTTCGTTTGGGCTTGTATTATATTTGCCTTCGGGTTTATATGATCCGTTCATCCTATTTCGACTCTTCAAAATTCAAGAGTCAATCCCAAATTGAGGTAAATTATATAGCCTTCCAAATACCGTTTCGATTCCTAACATCACTGAAGAGACTTTAATTGTCGAAATCCGGATATGGTGTACAATTTTGTGCGCCTCATGTTTGCGGTATACCATCTTTTCCGCAAGTTTACTGTTTTCTGTTTGGTATTAAATTAATATAATTAAGATCCATTGTGTTACATCTGTGATCCGTTTATTTGGCAATCGCCATGGCAGTCAGCAGGGTTTAAGAACATCCGTTGTTCGACCTGCTAGTCAAATGCGTTTTGTTAAAATATACTTTTTCACTTTTTTGGTCTTTTGGAAAATGTTGTTTGTGCTGTATTTAGACCCCTCTACAAAGAAATTTGTTTTGCATGCACACGTATAAAAATTGCGGTTTTTATCCAACGCACTCATAGGTTTGAACGTTGTTTTCAATTTAGACTTGTTTATATTTTTTCGTTTGGGCTTGTATTATATTTGCCTTCGGGTTTATATGATCCGTTCATCCTATTTCGACTCTTCAAAATTCAAGAGTCAATCCCAAATTGAGGTAAATTATATGGCCTTCCAAATACCGTTTCGATTCCTAACATCACTGAAGAGACTTTAATTGTCGAAATCCGGATATGGTGTACAAATTTTTGCACCTCATGTTTGTGGTTTACCATCTTTTCCGCAAGTTTACTGTTTTCTGTTTGGTATTAAATTAATATAATTAAGATCCATTGTGTTACATCTGTGATCCGTTTATTTGGCAATCGCCATGGCAGTCAGCAGGGTTTAAGAACATCCGTTGTTCGACCTGCTAGTCAAATGCGTTTTGTTAAAATATACTTTTTCACTTTTTTGGTCTTTTGGAAAATGTTGTTTGTGCTGTATTTAGACCCCTCTACAAAGAAATTTGTTTTGCATGCACACGTATAAAAATTGCGGTTTTTATCCAACGCACTCATAGGTTTGAACGTTGTTTTCAATTTAGACTTGTTTATATATATATATAAGTCTAAATTGAAAACAACGTTCAAACTTATGATTGCGTTGGATAAAAACCGCAATTTTTATACGTGTGCATGCAAAACAAATTTCTTGGTAGAGGGGTCTAAATACAGCACAAACAACATTTTCCAAATGACCAATAAAGTGAAAAAGTATATTTTACCAAAACGCATTTGACTAACAGGTCGAACAACGGATGTTCTTAAACCCTGCTGACTGCCATTGACGATTGCCAAATAAACGGATCACAAGATGTAACAAAATGGATCTTTATTATTAATTTAATACCAAACATAAAACAATAAACTTGCGAAAAAGATGGTATACCGCAAACATGAGGTGCAAAAATTTGTACACCATACCCGGATTTCGACAATTAATGTCTCTTCAGTGATGTTAGGAATCGAAACGGTATTTGGAAGGCTATATAATTTATATATATATATAATTTGAGACGAATAGACATATTACTGAATTAAATCCAATATCTATTTAATTCATACACACAACTGAGAAAAAAATATCTATATTTATTTTTTAAAACTTAAGTCTTCTGACACTTTATTACAATACAATCAAGTGTTCAGTGAAAAAGATATGACTGGGTGAACTTAAAATCCAACGTGAAAAAAGGCTGTACACATTATCTGAATCTATTATCATCCACTATGACTGTCTGTAGATGTTAAACCTCAGTCATACATTCTGGATTTTTGCTGTCGTCCTTGATAGGACAATTACCAATAAAAAATTCAAAAGTCTGTTCAAAGATCCTTTGATTCGCTGCTGGAAATTCAAACTTTATTATTAAGATTTTTTTTATTTAATCACGACAACAATTATATTTTGTTCAGGAAGCGTTACGATTCGAATTCGACAAGATCTTGACTCAATCGGTTAGAAACGTCAACGAAAAATTTCTCCAGATGATACACTGTCCAGACAACACAGGAAATTGGTATATATTTGATCCGATGAAGAAGAATCTGCCACAACATAGTCGAAATTGCGATCCGATTAGAAAAAAAAGGATGAGTTTCCCAAATGTTACGGGACGCACCAAACTGTCTGGACCCCTCCGGACCATTTCCGACCCGTAGGACACTGTTACGAACGTATACGACTGCTTTCAGACAATGATAGGACATTCCAGATCATTCAGGATAGTATTCTTACTTTTTCACTCTTCGTGTCGTTGCGCTGTCTGATATCAAACGGGAGACATACTAGAAATCGACACCAGGTAAACGCAACATTAATGGGTTATTGGTCATACGTCCAAACAACAGCCTCATACCAATTAATACGTGGATTGAGAAAAATTGTATTTTTTTTTTATATTTGATTTCGTAGTTTAGCCAAAATCTGCATTCAAGCATATAGAAATTTTTTACTTCGTTGAACATTAAAAATCTCGGTTCACCTTTACTCACGAAATCCACAAAAATTGGTTTCCCACGAATAATTATGATTCCACAGTACTGGTATGTGATAAACAATTATGAACATCACTGCAGTCTTGAATATTTGCATGATTATCATAACGATAACAGTGTGACAAGCAAAAAAAATTACTAATATATTTTTGAGCTCTTCACCATAGTTTTGGTACACCAAAAATCGTATTGAACATACATGAAATACTTGCTACTGCACGTAAAGCAAACAACGATCAATGGTAATCTTAATCATAAACTAATTGATAAATATTCAGATAAGAAAGAAATGGTAAAACTTTGGTAAATATAGAAAAAATGAAAAAATATATAAACACCGATATATATCTATATCCCAAATGTCCAACACGATCGAAATGGTTTTTTAAGCAAAAAATACTATTGAAAATTATAAGTTAGGAATGCTAATGATTGGAAGATACATGAATGATTAAATAAAGACAATAAAAACTATCAACCTGGACACACAAAACAAAATAGAAAACCCATCAACAATTTAAAAATGATCATATAATAAATGAGTATTATCTCTTAATAGTATTTTTCATCATAAACACTTAAGGGAATTTATGACTTCTATCATAACAATTTATTAATTGATATTTTTAATATAAAAGTGCACGAAAATGTTTCTGGATCCCATATTAAACAATTTTGTTAAAATATTTCCTTTCTCTGTTGGAACTGTACACGTATACCTAACAACAAAATTATTTTCATTTATCTGTGTTTAAAGTTATTGCTAATGGCTGACATTTTTGTTCGAGCATATTGTTTTTCTTAAACTGTTTAACATTTCATACCGATATAACATGTTACTTTTATTATTCTTCCCTTAGTTTATTTATTTTGTATTTACATTGTATCATAGGTCAAATTTATTTGTTCAGTGTTTGTTCACTGGTGTTAATATGTCCTTTGATTGAGCTAAGCTATTTCAGTTGATATTTTATAGTGTGTCTTTCTATGTTGTGAGGTTACACTATTGTTTCAGAAAAAGGGTGAAGGTTTGGTACCATTAAAACGTTTAAACCCGCTGCATTTGTTTGCACCTGTCCTAAGTCAGGAATCTGATGTTCAGTAGTTGTCGTTTGTTGATGTGGTTCATAAGTGTTTCTCGTTTCTCATATTTTATATATATTAGACCGTTGGTTTTCCCGTTTGAATGGTTTTACACTAGTAATTTTTGGGGCCCTTTATAGCTTACTGTTCGGTGTGAGCCAAGTATTTTAACCACTAAATATGATCGACTTAAACCTCTTTACCACTTAGCCCCTTAATATCTAAAAGCTGGGACTTCCTAAGAAATAATAGCGGTTCTGTTTACAGTGTGTTGGTTTGTATGCTCTCAAATTATTTCTATTTTCATATTTCTCGAAGTTTATGGCATCTCGCAATTTAATCATAACTGTTTAATATGGGATCCAGAAACATTTTCGTGCACTTTTATATTAAAAATATCAATTAAAAAATTGTTATGATAGAAGTCATAAATTCCCTAAAGTGTTTATGATGAAAAATACTATTTAACTAGGCTACATGCTCCAGACGAACAATTTAATTATTCTAAACTTACACGACAGTTTGTTGCAGAAATAAAAATGATTTACTATATCATAAAAACTAAATTTAACCAGCCATCTATTTAATGAAAAAATCATGCAAAAACAAAAACAACCCTAATAGAACAAAAACCCCATTAAAACAAAGATAATAAAAATTTCCTTTGGTTATAAAATCTCTCAAAACTCATCTAATTCACGTTAGATTTTAATGACCCGACAATTTTTATATATTATTCATGTTAGATTTACTGATTTGATATACTAATAGTATTAGAATAATAATAATGTAAAGGTACAATGCTTCTTCTTATATCGATCACATTTCCTTGCTTGACATTTTTGTTCTGATATACTTTGCTTTATTTGTACCAAACAGAGTGTGAGTAGGCGAAAGAATCGTACAACGATGAATATGAATTAGTAACCATTTTGGCCGGGTTGCACGATGTTGGCGATGTTGGGTGGAAGAAGAAAAATAGATACTTAACTTGTTTATTCAACTACTCTTATATTTGCTATTTTGAAATTGTTTGGGCAATTTTTTCTAATTTTCCAGACTTGGGAACTATGTCTTTTTTTCAGCAAAATTTATGAAAGAGGGTACATGTTTTGTATAATTTACTCCTCAGTCGACAGTTTTCAACCCAGATCCCTGAAACCTCACGGGAAGATTGTACATAATTTGAAGTTGTGCTGTAATGGTGTTGTTTGAGAATTTTTTTCTTATTTTTCCTAACTTAGGAACTATTTTTTTGTAAAACATGTAAATATATACATTTTTATACAAAAAATGAAAACAACACTTTTATATATTTCATGCGTCCGACGCGCTTTTGTAGATTTACCTTCACCAGGCACGTTCAAATCCGAACTTTGAAAGCCAATGGTGAATAAGAACCAAAACAATTGAGTTGAATAGCTATTTCACCAAAAAGAAGATTTATACAACTTGTCCTATTTTCAGAAGACACACGAAAAAACGAATATCTGACTAAAAACAAAGTAAAAATTTGTAAAAATGTCCAATATTAAAAAATGTTGTAAATACATTATGATTCACTTTTAAATAATTTAAAAAACCAAAAGATAAAATAATGGATGTCGAAAAGTAAAGACAGTCAACCGTTTTCTTTATATTTCAACTCACTGACCTAGCTTGTAGGGCAATGAATCCATATATCCCTCTTATTGTCGTATCATATTTAGACAAAAAATAAACCATTGTTCTTTAGTATCTACTTTACTTAAAATCCAACAACACTATCACTTTCTAATGGACTATTTTTTATAACATAATATGAACGATAGTAACAATTCTAAATTGACAAATACAAGTGACAACATATAGAATTCAATGACTACTCCACACAAAAAATAATACATATAAATATACTCAGTTCAATATTTTCAATTCCAAAAAAAAATGCAAATCAGTCCTAAACAGTATATAGATTATGTATATTTACAAAGATTTACTCTGTCAGATAGTCGGTCTTGTCACCGGGTTTATACTAAAAGAGAGACGAAAGATATCAGAGGGACAGTCAAACTCATAGATTGAAAACAAACTTACAACGCCATGGCCAAAAACAAAAAGACAAACAGACAAATAATAGTACAGATGACACAACATAGAAAACTAAAGACTAAGCAACACGAACCCCACCATAAACTGGGGGTGATCTCAGGTGCTCCGGAAGGATAAGCAGATCCTGCTCCACATGTGGCACCCGTCGTGTTGCTTATGTTATTACAGAACCTGTAAATAGTCTAATTCGGTAGGTCACATTCGTGAAAAGGGAAGGGTATTGTAGTTGCGACATAAGGAACATATCCGATATCATCTGTGAAACGGTTATTCCATAACGGTCAACCAACTCGTGATGGCGTCCGTAAAATTTACGAAGGGATGATTTCAACTTCACCATTTGGAACTCTTGGTTTAATAGCTTCCTTGTGAGCAGCAATTCTCTATCAACGAAATCATGATAGGAAATACAAGCCCGGGAATATCGTATGAATTGGGAGATATATACCCCGTATGCAGGCGCTGCTGGAATGTTGCTACATAGAAATGGAAAGTTCACAATTGGGAAGCTGAAATCATCTCTTTTGTCGTTAAGTTTTGTTTTCAACCGACCCTCATTGTCAATTTCTAGATGTTAGTCAAGATATGAGGCAGACTTAACTGTATCTGTAGTATCCTTTATCTCTAGTTCGATGGGATAGATTCGTTCAACATAGTCGCCAAATTTTGTATTATTTAGTGAGAGAACATCATCTATATAGCGGAACGTAAAGTTAAAGGATATTGCTAACTTCTCATCTTTCTTCCTAAGAAGTTCCTGTATGAAGTCAGCCTCGTGTGAATAAAGAAACAAGTCGGCAAGAAGAGGGGCACAATTGGTTCCCATTGGAATTCCGACAGTCTGTTGAAAAACATGTCCTCCAAACGTAACAAATATGTTGTCAATCAAGAAATCAAGCATCTTGATAATGTCAGTTTCAGAGAATTTTTTGTTTGAATCGGACTGATTCTTTACAAAGTAGGATTTATCCCTCCCCAAGACAAGATACTTGTATCTACGTTTGCCATTCTTTTTAATGAAACAAAGTAATACCAACTCTTTCAATTTGTCTTTTAGTTTGGAATGGGGAATACTTGTGTAAAGTGTAGAAAAGTCAAATGTTTTAATACTATTGCAAGATAAGAGAGTCTTAGATTGTATGTACTCTAAAAGATCTTTGGAATTTTTTAGTATCCACATCTGATTCACGCCACCTCTAGAATAGGCAGTTTCACAATAACTTTGGAGCCCGGCTTTGATTGCTGATAAAATAGATGTTAATAATTTCGAAAGAGGTTTCGTGGAGCACTTGGAAGACCCAGCAATATACCGTTGTTTGTAAGGACACTTATGTAGTTTAGGTATCCAATACAGTGATTGAAGATCCAGTTCTTCATCTTTGGTTGAAATTCCAAACGAACATAGCAAAAATCTATGATTATCCAGGATTTCCTCTTTGGTAAGTGTCGTGAGGGTATATGTTGAGTTTCCAAATGAATTGTCAATACCTAATTCATTTATCAAGCAGTTTATGTAATGATATTTACACACAAAAATACTGTTGTTTGGGGCTTTATCTGCGGGGACAACAACATATTTGTCATGGAGGTAGGACAAGTGTTTTGCAACATTTGGGTCTTTAAAAATTGACGTAGCGTGGGTATTGATAGACCCATTTAGTTTTTTAATTCGGATTTGTATCAACGACCTCACAGCCTTAATCCATTCGGAAAGAGTATCTACGTCTTCTTTATCGCGTTTAGCCCATTGCCTGGCATAATCCTCGACTGAATCCATCAGTATATTGAAGTTGTATTTCCAATTGATGGATTTAGGCTCACGATATTTCGGACTTTTGGATAACAAATTTCGCAGGGAAGTGTTATTGACAATGTTGAGGTCTCCGGTAATAAGGTGACCAGCCGGATTATATGTGAATCGGGAACTAGCACAGATGCAATCAGGAGGTTTAGACTTGAAGTCGTCAATGTTAAGATCCTGCAAAACGTGTTTGTAATTGAACATTTTAGTTGCAATTGGTTTGGTATAGGTATTAGAAGTTATTGGTACAGACTGATCTTTAAAATAAGAAGGTATTTTCGACTAAACTAATTTATGATGAAGGATATTGCCTAAGTTGACGCCATCGAGACCTTTTTTGGCAAAGGAAAATTTAAGAAAAGATCTTTACTAACATGAGCAACACGACTGCTGCTACTAGTGGAGCAGGATTTGTTTACCCTTCCATAGTACCTGATATCGCTCCCAGTTTTAAGTGGGGTTCGTGTAATCAGTTTTAAGTTTTCTATGTTGTGTTTTGTATACCGTTGTTTGTCTTTTATATACTGTTGTTTGTCTTTTATATACTGTTGTTTGTCTTTTGTTTCTTTGTTTTTTTTTTGTATTTAGCCATGGTGTTGTCAGTTTATTTTTTACTATTGAGTTTGAATGCCACCTTTAATATCTTTCGCCTCTCTTTTGAAACATTCTCTCAGATTCCTAGTTCATTTACAACTTTAGTTACTAGACCAGAAGATGTTTTCGATACTTACTTTTATAACGGATATCAACTCCATTGACGACGTACACAATTTTGTTTTTGAATAAAAATTATCACCAAAGGTTCCGCGAGAGGCAAGCGGACTGGCATTGATGATAAAGATACAATCAATAATGACAGAATAAATATGTTCGATAACATTAGCTTCAGTCGCTTTTTTACCTTTTGTCTGGAATCCCTTATGCATCACATATAGCACGTGGCAACAATAAAAAATGGTCCACCATCTTTGACTGCGTTACCACTGTACAAAGGGAATCCATTTCCAGCCTCAAACACGAAATCACAGTTTGTTTTCATCTTATATTTATTTTTATTGTTTGTGAAAAGTTATATCTAACAGTTCCGAAAGTTTTCAATTTTTTTTTTTAACTTGGGAGAGGTTTTTCCTGCTGTTTCAGAAGTTTTAAATGAAAATCAATGCCCTCCTCATCGTACTGTCTGTTATTGGACAAATGTCGTTGTTCATTGTCAGTCTAGGTCCTATTTAAAAAGGTAATTTGTAGTTGCAGTCTGTGACAAACAAAAAATAATGCTTGTAAATTGGACAAATACTCTTATACTGTTTTTTCCCCTGCATTTTCTACCTTATACTTTGCACCTTCTCTCTGATGTAAACCTTTCACCCTTTCAAGCTGCAACTTGTTTCCATTTCGTGTGTTTAATCCATTATAAAAGAATATAAACGATTACCCCAAATTGAAAATGAAAAGAATCAAGCTGCAATATGTTCAATTACAGGTTTGGAAATGTGTGAAGATATGAAAGATAGTACAAAATTAGCCTCTGGTAGTTTTGTCTGACACGTTCAGTAAGTGCCAGTTTCTACTACGAAGAAAAACAAATAGAGATGGCAATAAAAACTCAATATAAAAAATTTACCAAAAAAAGCAAATGTTTGGTTGACTGAGGAGTGATCATATCGCCAAGTCTGAAACTTTTTTCACAGCTCACCTGTATATATATACAAAAGAAAACGCATCTCTTCTCTTATATACCTTCTTCAAGACACCAGTTGTTATACAATTATCAACATCCTCTTCTTCAAATAACATCTCATAAATTAAATTTGTAATTTGAATGGAATAAGGTTCCTAACAAGACTTTTATGCAAAAACAAAATCGCAACTGATAACACAGTATTGCTTCCCAATATGAGTAACTGCAAACTTGCCTCGTTAAGTTGAATCTGTTTAAGTGGTGCTCCATGATGGTGTTTAGTAGTAAGATGTTTTAATCCTGCATCAAAATATACCTTTACAATTATTTGAATTACATTTTTACGGTATATTCAAAGTATGCAAATACCTAGTACATATTTTTTTCCATATTGAAGTTTGATCAAATATTCATAATCCCGTCATCTACATAACACAATAATTTGTTGCCTGAACAAATTTAAATTCATCTTGTAAAATATTAAAAACCATCAATATTGTTTCCTTGCTGTCTGATGTTTCATCCAAAATGGTACTACTGTCAAATAAGATTTTTCATTGCTTTCAGCTGAAATTGAGAAAAAGGTACCAGGTAAAACGATATCTTGTTTTTTGAAATATTGTTTGAAAATCCATTTTTGGTAACATTTGTAAAATTCATCCCATTCTGAAATTTCTGCACAAGTTTCTTTTAACAAAGGCAACACGTTAGAAAATGTGTACTGCTCTCTTCTGGAGAGGATCCAATATTGTCAAATGAAACAAGTTTCCAATTTGCATTCTCAGATATCCTTCACCTCAAAGATGTTGTCGGTCTTAACAAAATTTGAAATTAGGTGGGAGTCATTACATACATTATTTTTTTTGCTTGGCTTTGAAACCACAGTTTGTATAGTGAAAAGTAAAATAACAAAAATACCGAACTCCACGGAAAGTTCAAATCGGAAAGTCCCTTATCAAATGATCCCATGGAACCCATTTCTATCTTTTCCGGCACCAACTACACAGTAAGCCTGGTTCTGGTCTAGATTATAAGACACTATTTTATATATATATCTGTATTTGTTCTAAATCCTTACACCAAAAGAGTTCAACAAAAGTTTGACCTTCCCATTAACATAGACTCTGTCTTCCAGAACGAGATTGCAAGGCTCGTGTTTTATTGTTCACTATCTTTATTTCATTCTTTGATATAAATCATCATTTAGATAATTTTATTTCATAATTGGAAGAAAAAAAAGTATACGTATATTTCAATCTCAATAGCTCAGTGAGTGATTGATTGGTGCTGTTTTGGTAATATCCGGTGTAAATATGTCATGCCAATTCAGTGTAAGAAAAATTCAAACCATAAATCAACAAGTTCTATAACACGGATCAATTTGATTAAGGGCGGAAAGTTTCACCAGGAAAGGTGGTACGTCTGGTAAGGACAAAATTTGAATCATCTACGATCTTAAAAAACCTATTACAAGGTTTCTATTGTCGTAACATACAGAAAGCGTTGCAAGCTCAAAACAAGGAATTAACCTTAACATTTCAACCAAACGTCGCTGAATACAAAGACATAAGCCAAACGGACGTTCTACTAGCACACTGAAGAAGTCCACTTGACCCCATTTCTACATCCTAGTTAAATTATTAGCTAACTTTTACCTGATACATGCGAAATATTATGTAATTTCCTCTAAGGACATAAATAGTTCAGATGTTGAAAATTGATAATACATATTTTTCTTCAATAAACCACTCAAATTGTTACATAGGTATGCTGCTATACTTTTCAATGCTATTATTATGATAAAATAAGGAGGTGTGGTACTTTTCATATTTTGAGCTTGGGTGGACAATTGTTTGCAATAATACATCGTCTTCTTATTTTTATAAGTAAATTTTGTCTACATGATACTAAATATCAGTGTATAAATACCGAGCTTTAAGTGCTATTTTTCGATGGTAAAATTGTCAGTATATTATTTTTTTCGGAAAATGAATTAATTGCTATAACATGTGCTGCTCAACCTATACAGAATGGTAAATTATGCAAACACGTTCGACTATAAATCCGATACCCTATGTAAGGTGAGTACCCAGAACTCAGCACGTTAAAGAATCGTTGTAACAACTCTCTGAGGGATCCGTATGTGGCCGTGTTGCAAGACAAAATTTATGGCCCTCATTTTCCAGTGAGACCAAATTTCTCGTCTTTCATCCCGTTCTATCTACCAAACAGAATCTATTTTATAAATGTTTTAAAGTTCTCGATATTAAAATGCATGAAATAAAAGCAATGGACGTTAAGCAAGCAGCAATCTTTCAATCAATCACAAGGTTACTTTAGTAATAACCTGGTTTGTAACATGTTTTTGAAAGAAATCCCGTTGAAAATTTGACCGTAACCGAATTTTTTCTTTTCATTTATATCCCTCTTAGTCATATAGTTCCTTAAGTGGCTACGTGTTATACACACCTGGCTTTCAAATTATTGGGTTTTAGCGTTCGTAATCAGGAACACTCAAAGGCGATTATTTGAAAGCCAAAGATGTATAAGAATCGAAACAGTTGAAGAGCTATATGACCGAAAAGGACCTAAAAATAATAGCCAAATCCATCTAAATTCAACTCTGCCTGAGGCAGTTCACCTTGAGAAGAAGAAAAAACACACAATCGCATAACAGCAGCAAAAAAAATGCATTTATTACGGCACCACATTGGAAGGCAGAAAAGTAAAATATTTGTGAAACATAGGATCACCTACATGTATTCCAAATCAGGATGTAATCAATTCAAACATTCACAAAAGATCAAAATTCGACATGTTAAGTCACAACGGTTATGGACGCAAACTGATTGTTCATTCGGGTTGGGAGAGCTAACATTTGTAATTGCAGCTGTAATTGTTGGAACAATGTCATAAAATGGAAATAATTTGTCAAATATAAATCAATTTCTTAAGTTCTCTAATGTTTTTTGTTTTTATTACGTAACCGTTTATGTTATTGTTAGCTAGACCTCCTGTCTTGATAAAAGAAGTCATCATTTAACGAAAATTGAAATATCCATAATTAACACGTTTAAATTGAAAAAAGCAGTAATGTGAAGAAATGATTACAGTAAACAATGCAATAAATCATAGTTGTGTTTAGATACCATACTTAATTTTAATTTTCAATTATCAGTAACCAAGTGCTCCAAAGTACATGAAATTACTGACATAGTTTCAAAGAATTTTGAAACGACAAACTAGAGAAATTCATTAAAATAATAAACATTTTCTTTTTCTTAGGTAAAATATGAAAGGGTTGACTGTGGAGTAGAGAAATATTGTCATCATTGGAAATGTTCCAAACCGGAATAAAACAGAAGATTACAAGGGCGTCAATTTGGCTCTGTTGGATGTTTGATTATATGAAAACGCTGTCAAGCCCGGTCGTAATGGGAACGTTAAAGAACACTTGCAACAATTCTTTGAGGGTTCGGTTTGTGACATGTTGCAAGGTAGTGTGTCTGCCCCTACCACATTTATCCTTAACTCCACTGGCAGTCGTAATAACCGCGGTCCTCATGCTGGTCGACGCATTGTCTTGGATTAATTGTTAATTTGTTCCCCTGTTGAGGATTCATGAAATACATGTCACTAAACGTAAAACAAACAACAATCAATCAAACTTTACGCAAAGTTGCGTTTTAGCCAGTAGATTTTGCCCTTTTCGTTTATTCAAGCTCTTTGATGTTTGTTTTAAGTTTGGATTTCCTATTTTATGCCCTCGAGTATCATTGAAGAGATAATATTTGTTAAAATACGCAGCTGTATATAGTGCCGCGTAATCAGATGCAATAATAAAATCAACTATTTCGAGGCACATGACAGACATACTAGAGTCCAATGTCAATGTAAAACAATTTGAAGTAGAAAATCATTTTACAAAAATTGAAATAAAAGTAACTAATAGATGAAGTGTTGAAATCAGTTTTGAGGATTCGGCAATTAAAGAGAAAGGGAAAATTGAAATTCTACAGGGTGATTACCAAACAGATGTTAAATTAAAGAGACAACGAAAATTGAAATACTACAGGCCGATTACCCAACATATGTTAAATTAAAGAGACAGGGAAAATTGAAATACTACAGGGTGATTACCCAACAGATGTTAAATCAAAGAGAAAGGGAAAATTGAAATACTACAGGGCGATTACCCAACAGATGTTAAATTTAATTAATAGATGGTCTGAACTGGGTTTCATTATAATCAGATAGTTTATCAATTGTTAAATGATTTTTTTACGGAAAAATCCTGTTATTAATTTGGAGTGATACGGTAGGTTGCTATTCCAACCGTTTTCGTGCAATATGTTGGGATCCGTTGAAACAATCATTTTCAAATTTTGATATGTTGTTTCTAATGACAATCTGGAGGTTAAGGATGAAGTCAGGTGAAATAAAAGAAAATCTGGAATTTAACATTGATACTATAAATCAGAAGAGCATTAGTTAAGGAACAAAAAAGCTAAAAATTTTGATAGGTTATGGAACTCCTTTTCGAGATATTTGATTTCAACAAAATGGCGGGAAAAGGCAGACTCGAACTTTTACCTTATATTTAGCATTGACATTACTTGGGTCTCAAATCGTAAGAAAAGAAATCTAGAATCTGCTTAAATTTTGGTAATGACCTTAGCTTTTATGAGCTATTGGAGTCTTCTATGAAAAGAAAAGTTGGTGATATGGGACAAAATATTTTACCTTGTATTGTAGGAAAAACCCAAGGAGTCAGAACATCTGACATACATTCCTAAACCTGAACTGACTACATCCTTAAGTTTGATACTGTAAATTCAGAAATTATTGGGGGGTTTTTATTAATGCGAATAATGAGACTGGGTGAATATCGCAATCATAAGAACTCGCATTCTGATATCTGAAATCGCAATAATTAATCTCGCTTTTTTGTCCATTTTTCAAAAATTGCAATAATAAATGCACGCAATAATTTTTTCCTTTCGATCAGAAGTCATGGTCTTTGGTTTACTAAGTAGTGATTTGTGTCGTTTCCATGTAATAACTTGAGAACATTTAACCAAATAATTTTTTTCAATTCTATATATGTGTTGTTTCTAATAGAAAAAAGTAGGTCTAGTTTGAAATTGAGGATTTTCAATTTTGCTGTTCAGGAGTCGTGGTCCTTGGTTGATTTTTAAAATGGCTCTTTATGTGGTTTCTATGAGATAACCTGAGAACCGTTCTACCAATTTTCTTCAAATTTTAATCATATGTTTGTTGTTTTTGATGTCAAATGAAGGTCAGCAATGAATTTGACATTTTTTACTTGTGCTATCAAGGTGTTATGGCCTTTAATTGCTTCAACAACAGAATTTTTTACTGTAGTAAAACCCGGTATGTTGTAATTTTGACATTCTCTCGTCTGAATTTAAATTGAACACTCTGAACATGTGAGACATCTAAAGAACACAAAGACAAAAATAAAGAACGTAAACTTGATAGCAGAAACTGATAGCAGTTACCTTTATCACCTGTTGGCTTTACACTGGCCACATTAAAGCTTGCCTAAAAGTAATTTCATAAGGCAGATCAAACAATGACGATGAAGGGACTTTTTTGTTAACCTTTACCCTTGATTGACTGTCGGAGATATTTTTTCCATGTTCTTTCATCAATTGTATCAACCAATCAGGAAAACATCGTTGATTTCATAAAAAAAACTTACATTATGTTATGTCGTCAAAGGGGATTTCTACATGATGTCAAAATCTGAGATTCCGATGAACCTGGATGCGAAGAATGTTTGCTAAATTTTTGTAATTTCAAAGTTACCAATATATGATGAAGGATAGAAACATATTAAGTATTGTGTTGTCCTATGAATTTGTTATTGTAAAAAGTAAAATAACAAAAAAAACGAACTCCAAGGAAAATTCAAATAGGAAAGTCCCTTTATCAAATGGCAAAATCAAAAGCTCAAATACATCAAACGAATGGAAAACAATTGTCATCTTCCTGACTTAGTAAAAGCATTTCCTTATGTAGAAAATGTCGGATTAATATTCGTTGACATAACACATGATGTTCGTACTATTAGCCTTTACTTATATGATTTTTTCCGTTTATAAAATCGATTCTAAGTTCTTTCAATGCTGTGAAACTTTCGCTACAATGAAGTTATTGCGTAGTCGACAAGTTTTTATTGTCATTGTTCCAAGATTGGCTATGTTAACATTATGTAAATCAATTCCAGAAAACGTAATAGATTTTATTAAATGTTTTAAGATAGTATAGGAAATGCAAATCATTTAGAATTTATGGCATTCATGACTATCATGTTTCCTTCTGGCAATTTTCAAGTAAAAAAATATGCATTGTAATGTTTAAAGATATCACAAACTGCTTTATTTGGTATATATATTTTTGTTCTGACATTGACTTACGAAACTGTTTTCTCTGCAATAATTACGATAACAATTATGATTAATGATAATTATTTGCGCTACGAATCATAGATTGTTATGATACAAACCGTGTAATAACAAAAAATGTAGTGAATTTACTGGTTTCTGCAATAGCGCAGATTAATGTCGGTTATTACAACAATGAAATGTAATCATTTTTAATGGGAACTAGTGTTATACGTCAATAAGACAGCAACCCATCGATCCTAAAATTCATAGGAATCGTGAAATGTCGAATGTTTAGTTGACCTGATGCATTTTGATTTTGACTTTTTTAAAATAGAGGTCAAGCATTTTATGATCTCAATAAAATGGCCTTGCTCTAGTGTATGTTTTTTGTTTCGAGGATTTTTGCTGATTTGTTTTTGAGGGATGAACACATAATTTTAAACGCAACCTCTCTTTTCAAACGATAGAATTTATAACATATCATATGGACACGAATCTAAAGCCCTTTTTGATTTTGGAACAAAAAGAAACTATCAGATATTGATTTACCTGTGGAAATAGTAAACTAGCAAATATCATGTCAATGAAAATTATGAACGTCCTAAATTTTTACAATTTTACTAAAATATTAAAACATATTATAATTGGTTATTATTATAATATAGATTATTACGCATCTCTTATTCTTCCAAGTGATTATACATTTGTTGACATGGATCAATATGGGACATGCAAGACAGAAAAAAAAGGAAAATATCAATAACTATTATAATATTTATAAATGAATAGAGAGCAACGATAATAGTCAATGCAATGAAATTATGTTATGATGACATTCTGCTATAAAAGAACTATGCAAAGTTTAATTTCAATCCCCCGCTGTTTTGTTGTTACTAACTTCAATGTTTCACAATACAAATGGAACTTAAAATATCAAATGGTATTTCTATTTTACATTAAAGATGGGAAATCTTTGTAAGTTCATTAATTAATTATCACTTCTTACTTCTTACACAGAGACGTGATCATTTACAACACAAGTGTGCTGTGTAAGATATGTATCTTATTGTACATGTATCATAAAATTGAGAATGGAAACGGGGAATGTATCAAAGAGACAACAACCCGACCAAAGAGCAGAAAACAGTCCAATGCCACCAATGGGTCTTCATTACAGCGAGAAAATCCGAAACCCGGAGGCGGGCTTCACAATAGACTGTGGTCTTCTTTATTTTCTTTTTTTCTCAATCATATCATTCCTTTATGTTTCTCTCACCGTCATTGTTGATTTTATTTATTACGCTATGCTTTCTTTGTGGAATAATATATTCCTAGGTCACAATATGATTTTCAACAAAAATGCGTTCAAACAACTTAATCGACATTTTAGTCATAAAATAAAAGCATGCCGATTGAGTCCGTTTTGTCCCCCAACAAATTAAAGCCAGTTTTATGAGAAAAATATATATAGATATTAAATCAAATAATTTATCATGCAATTTTCAAGATTTTATTTGAAAACTAAAAACACAGTTACATGTGTACCTTTGGTATCAATAAATACATACATGTAGAAATAACAATTATATATAAAACATTTCAACACTTCAAAACGTTTTTGATGAACACAGAAAGTCGCTTATGCAGATGTACATTATATATTGAAAGCATACCTTCCTTTTTTATTAATTAGGATTCACTGTATAGTAGATAGGTAATAATATTTTGATTAGAACATTTAAATCATAGATGAATTTCATTGCCAATATTCACCCTTCACAAAGAACAAAGCACATATCCTATCGGAATATTTTGCTATCTTTTACTTTCGATAATGAGACGCAAACTTGAACACCTAAAATAAATATGTGATCCAAAGCTTGAAATATTGAGGAAGTTTTAGAAGCTTTACAAAGAGTTTTTTTTTAATATCGAGTAAAATTGTCCACATAATGAACTTTCTATATCACTAGAACACTGTTGTACAAACTGATTACAAAGACTGTAAAATTTACCACAGTGGCCCGTTTGTTTGGCAAAAATATATTCAATGTCAGTACAGTTTAACAATCGTTCTATTGAATTATTCCATTTAAAGTTTAATTGTGTTATAGGCTTTAAGCAAAGCATAAATCTATACATTAAATACAAAGATTTGATTTATTATTCACAGGTTCACACATATATAAAATCCTTCTTACTTGCACCTTTACCTCCAGAGGAAATCTACCCAATCATGTTGCCCTTGAATATTTTATGCATTTTGCTTTACTATGTTTTTGTTGCGCTGACCCCACAATCAACGGATAAAGTCCATGTATAAACGATACGACAATACTGAGTTCCACTTTTTGGTCAAGTTGATTGAATGTTGTAGCAGTTTATCAAAGTAAAATATCAATTGCCAATAACCATTTGATAATTATATTTTTTTTTAACTGTATCTCTCATAAACAGCAATAAAGTTCTGTCTTGAAAAGAAAGAAATCAATTTGCAATATTTTAATGGCTTTTTAAGAGTTTTGTTGTTGTCCGAAATGACAAGTTTTTACATTTTTAATGACCAAAAGAGTTTGATACTTTTAATTGACACTTGTCTATCACTGTACATTGACTTGTACGTGTCGCAGAAAGAATGACAACAATATTTAAAAAAAGACAAAAAAATACCGAATGCAAAGGTAAATTCAAAAAGGGAAAGTCAATAAAAACTGACAAATCAAACGTTATCAAACAACAGAACGAGTGAAAACAACTGTTATATTCCTCACTTGGTACAGATATTTTCTGTCGAAAATGGTTGGTTAGTCCTGGTTTTATAGCTAGCATAACATCCCACTTGTATGACCGTGTTTATAGTTCCTTTATATTGACAAAAATGGGTGAGCAACTGAAAAAGACATAATTGGTTAAAAAATTAAAACAACACGTTATAAATTTCATGCGTCCGAATCGCTGTTCTTGATTTACCTTCTCCAGGAACACTCAACGCCAAATAATTGAAAGTCAAGGATTTATCAGAACCGAAACACTTGAAGAGCTAAAGGACCTTCATACAAGCCAAATCCATCTAAGGTCAACTTTGCCTGCGGGAGTTGAAACCTTAAGGAACGTACCGACTACTGAGCTGATGATACCATCGGAGACTGATATGTGACAATTATTGTGATTCAGCAGCCAAAACTGTGTAAACATACATCACAGACAAACAACACAACTAACTTAAAAAAATCAAACAAATATACAAATAAATCTAAGAAAGAAGCCAACAAAAAGGTGTTGTTGTCGATAGTTAATTTGACAAAGACGCAGATAACCAGGGACTCTATATCTATCAGTATTTTTTTCCAGAATGTTTTAAATTTTGAAATGTACAGCTTTTGGGTAAATGTAAGGCCAATAATGCTTTAATAATAGGGTCAAATTATGAATTAAAGGTAATACAAGGTATGAAGTGAGACAGCATTTACAACGACACAAATAACCAAATGGCACCTAGAAGTCATCACATAAAATTGAGAATGGAAACGGGATACGTCAAAGAAAGAACAACCCGACCAAAGAGCAGAAAACAGCCCAAGACCACCAATGGGTCTTCAACACAGCGAGAAAATCTACAACAATAAAACTTTGTACATTTTAAATATACTAAAAGCTGTGAATAAATTAATAAAACACTTGTTTCAAAGGCAAACTAAAGATTGATAAATATGACATAAGACAATCACTGACAAGGTAACTGACTTGAGACGGGCAATTGAACATATGGCGGGGTTAAATTAGTTTGGTTTTAAATATCCCCCCTTTTTAACTTGATCAGAAGACTAACCGAAGGTACATAAAAGAACACACTATAAAACCAATGTATGAAAAAAAAATATCGATTCCCATAAAAATCAGGTTGGAAAATATTATTAACAAATATTCCAAATCCGCACTTCTACAAAACCAATAGACCTTCCCGTAAGCAGCCATTAACAATAGTAAATTTTTTAAATGTTTGGTAGATTTCAAATTGCTTGTTTGTGGATTCTGTAAATGAACACATAAGACAACTCGGCCACCGAGGACCCTGAAGAAAAGTAGATTCCACAAATAATAGCCTTAATCTAAATATTGAAAGAAAAAATCTTGTTTAGGCCAATTCCTCTTATAATTCGATTGTTTCAGTTATATTGGCTTTTTGTAGATCTTGAATTGCTGATTTTGTTTTGTCTTTTTTTGTTTTGCTTTGTACAATTGGTTTCTGTCAAGATGTCAAGATAGTAGGAAAATGCTAGAAAGGTAAAACCAAATAATAAATTATTTTGTATTCGTCTAAATAAAGATAAAACATAAACGCTGTTCTAGCAGTTTTGCATATTTTCACATTCTATTTTTACCTCAAAATATGCATTTTGTGCTGACATCCTCCAGAATTTTGGATCGTGCATTTCTTAACATTTGAACTTATTTTAAAGAAAATAGCACCGTACTACTGTTAAAGACCGAGGAAAATAGTGCAGATGATATACTTACGAATGATACAATTTATCCGCGTGTTAATTGGGTGCACTAACACGACTAACAGTCATCACTTCAATGTAATTTTCGGCCTTTCCTAGTAAAACTGCAAAATGATTTTTTACAACAATTAATTTTGATTTGTTCACCGTTTAAAAAGTGCTGTTTTAAACAAGTTAATAGTATCAGACCCGAAAATTAAAACGACGATTGTAACCAGAAATAGTCCGCCGACTGCACCCATCGATTTTGCAGAAGGACGATTATCAGGTGCAGATATTTTTGTACGTAAATATGCCGATGTGTTCGTTTTATCGATTGTTAAATTTTTTCGCAAATCTTCAAGCTCATCAGACAGTATCACTCGTATTTCATCCAATGTGAGATTTAAGTTTTTAAGATAGAGCCATTTACTATTCGAGACCCGTGAACATGGACACATGCAGACTTGGTTTTCTTGAGTACTATCGCCAACTGAAGTAGTTGTTTGTTGAACTGTTATATTGCATCCGTTTGGAATTGAAACTAAAAAAAAATTAAAAAATTATAATAAGACTTAATTAAAATCATAACAACAATCATTTAACAGAACACTGTTTCTTACGGAATGAAAGTAGTGCCACATAAATTTTCTTTTATCTTTCCGTTCTTTCGCAAACATTTTGCGTTATTTCGCAAACTTTTTGTTATTTCGCAAACTTCACTATATTTCGCCAACATTTTTCGTTGCTATATTTCCTTGCTTTCACTTCTTATTGTTAAACTGGTTATATCTGGTTGAACAAGCTTCACCTAAATCTGATTTTAATGTCCCTACTCCAACTGAGACCTCTTAGCTAAACCAAACCTTACGTTTAGTATCTGCCCCCACCCCCTTTTCACACCAAAAAAAAAACGAAACTAAGAATTGAGTTAAATTAAGAGTTTGTTCGTTGTATTGTTTGACAGATGGACGCGGACATATAAGCCGACATCTATTCAGATATTACATACGACAATAACCAACGTTGTTCCTGAATTAAGACATGCACATGAATATGCGAACTAGCTTTCTTTCATATCTGAATCTTCTCACTTTTTAAATTGATCAGTAGATCAACAAAACGTACACAAAAGAACAAAGAGAATTTAACTTTATTCTACAATTCGAGAGCTTACTCAATTTATAACTAATATATATATATATAACATTTGCTTCCGTTTTAACTGTAATAGTATGTTTGCTGTTTTTCAACAATAAAAAAAAACTGTTCGAGCACAGTTTGCAAAATAACGCAAAATTTACGAAATAAACCAAAAGTTTGTTTAAAGTTTGCGAAATTATGCAAAGTTTACGAATGACGCTGAATTTATCGAAGTTACGCAAAGTTGGCTAAATGGCGCAGTTTCCGAAATAAAGCAGTTTGCGAAATTTCGCAAAAGTTTGCAAAATAACACCGAGATTTAAAAAAAAATTCAATGGCGCTATTACGCTTCCATAGTTTCTATTCAGATATATAAAACAATATTGCCACCAAAGGATGTCCGATGAAAGAACTTTAAATTAATACCTAAAAAGTTACCATTTTTTTTTTCATTATCCATTTCTTTTGTCTTGAAATAAAATTTTACAAGATCTTTTCCTGTGGAAGCTAAATATCTTTTATTGCCATCCTTATTTTAACATTAAATAAGAACATTTGATTTCAGAACGAGAAAATACCACAATGCCACGACTTAATTTCTAAACAAAAAAAAGTATTTTAATAACATATTTTTGTTTTATATTCCACGTAAAATACACTGTCAGAAGAGAGACTATAGGATTTTCTCTTTCAGTTATAAGTATGTAAATCTGACAGTATAGATTGGAATTCAGGAGGCTCCAGAATCCTTTAAGTATATATTTGAATTTCAATAATTACTAGTAGAAATTGGAATTCGGATTTATACTTATGTTAGTCCAGTACAAAATAGAAGTCCAAATATCTACTGGTAAAAATTGGGATATCCAGATTGTACTAGGAGGATCCTTGGTTGTCCTATAGATGACTACTAAAAAAACATATTTTGATTTTCTTCATAATAAACTAATTTAATCAAACTTGTCTGAATTCAAAAAGAAAATAGGTTCATACGAGGTACTTTAAATATTTGAACAACAATTTAATGTGCATGTATTCCATCACATTTGATCAAAATATTGACAAATTTTGAATAATTAGAAGGACATTCTTAACCGACATCAAAATTTTATTTGAAGTAATTTAAATATTGTCTATCAGGTAAAACTTAATTCAGTCAGTTTATGATGTTTTTCGATACAAAATTTAACAAAAACATATTAAATTTTCAATGTCTCAAAATTAATATTCAGTTAATTTACACAAAATTTGTTTCACTAAACTGTTTATGTTGTAAAGTCAAAATTGTTTGCTTATCGAAATATCATAAACAAAATGTAAGCAAATGTTACTTTAAATAAAAGAATTTCAAGGAAGTTTATGTATTTTACATATATAATATTTTATTGTAAAAAAGTATTAAAGTGCATTATATTATCATTTATTTAGTTTTCCTACTCAAGTGCATCAGTAAAAACTCTAGTAAGATCCAAACTAACTATTGTTTAAGTAATATCCTGGATCCTACTAGAGTACAATCCAGAATCATGTTACTGGTACACATCTGGATATCCACATTTCTACTAGCAGATATTGGAATTCCGATTTGTAATAGGAGGATTCAGTATTCTACTGAATTCCAACTTGTACTGTAACATATACATTACTTTAGTTATTGGTAAGACTATTTAATTGCTATAATACCAGTTTATACAATAAACCAGAATAATAGAAGTAAAGGGACTTTTTAAATTACATACCTTCTGTGTTGAAGTGCCAATCCCCAGATGCGTCATCTGCAGTTGTAACTGCTATTTTCTTTACAAGTAAAGGAGATTCGTCATTCAAAGTCATAGATATATAAGGTGTTTTGGCGTATATAAAGCCATTGTTCCACCTGATTGTGAAGTTTTTCCATTCGTATTGTGCTAAGAAAACGTCATTAGCATCGAGGGCGCCTGTAGTGTTAAGCCCACCTTTCCCCTTTCTTATTGTTGAACACACATCATTTATACCAAATGCTATTTCATATAGAGGGTCTGAATCGTCGTTTCCAGAGAGTAAGGCAATGAAAGCATTCTTTCCAGCTCGTATCTGAAAATGGATTTCTCCGCAATTATCTGGAGAAGGTTTTAGACTCTCCAAAATTGTGTATTCGTAACTTCCATTCGTTGTTAAATAAATATCTGTAAATCACGAATCATTTATTAAATTAAATATGTTTTGATTATGATTGGCAAGCTTCGTTTATTTCTATTTTATGATATCAGGCTACTTTTGAAGAATATGTTGTCAAAACAAATTAACAATTTGTCTAGCTTCGTGTGAGCCTAATCTAAAGGCAACTGCATCCTCTGACTTTTAACAAACAGATAATGTAAGTAAAAAGAATTCCAACTCAACATGTTTTTCTTTTTTGTGTATACATATCATCCTTATTTGGGGCCTTCAAGTTTGAATAAAAAGAAAAACATTTATACGATTCTGAGATCAGTTAATAAAATCTTCAAATATAGAACAAAGGATTTTATTTTAGGGGAAATTAAATTCTGGTAAAGAGACAGCACTGTCGTATACTTTATATATAAAAAAACAGTGGAAAGATACCAAGGGGACATTCAAAACTCATAAATTGAAGAAAACAACGCTATCGCAAAAAACGAAAACGACAAACAGACGAACAAAACCACAAAACACTACGTAGAAAACTAAAGACTGAGCAACACGAACCCCACAAAAAACCGGGGGTGACATTAGGTGCTCCGGAAGGATATATTGTGCTATCAAATATGTGTTAATGACACTGTAAATATTTATTGGTAAAACCATGGAAGTATCATATTGACAATACTTACATCACGGGTAGTAACCTCGTCATATCGAGAAGCGTTTAGTACAGTGATTTTGTCATAGTTTGGTTAAGATGAACATGGTTGTGTTAAGTTACTTCCCCGAACGATTGCCTCAGTTCTATTCAAACGAGCAAATGAAAAGCAAATAAGATGTTTTAATTTGCATTGTTAGTCAAACGATCTACATTGGAATTGTTGTTTTCAAGAAACTAACGCAGAATAATCAAACTATCGAAATTGCTATGGTTTAGTTAAGTTATGACATGGTTCGGTTAAGTGTCTAGAAATTTGTCATGGTTTTGATCAAGTTTGTCATGGTTTAGATCCAAATTAATATATATGTGTTTCAGCTCAATATTGATATATTGTTTAAAAACGCTTGTTATTAAACGAAGTTACACAATTTACCAACTAACTAAGAAGAAAAAAAGCCTTTTAAACCAAAATTAGATGCTGTAATTGGCAAAGCGTACATTAAACAATTTAATTGTTTGTGACTTGTCTTTGTATGCAAATCGTATTACTACGAATGTCTTGTAAAAGAATTAGGAATAAATGAGCACTCATGTAATCCCACATACAAAAACATCATTTGACAAGTATGAGATTTTGGTGATTCATAAGACCTTACTAGCTTCAATGAACATTACTTTGAGCAGCAAATCGGATGACTTACCTTGTTTGTATTGGATACCTAAGCTTCACAAAATTCCATACAAGCAGCCGTACATTTCCAGCTCATCTGCATGTTCGACGAAAGAATTGTCCATTAGATTGACAAAGATTCTTTCCGCAATGAAAGAGGGTTTTCAGAAATACCGTGAAACTGTTTACCGGCGTAGTGGTATTAACCATGTATGGCTTTTAAAAAAACTCTTAAAGAACTTCTGAATAAATATAAATCTGAAATGAGTACTATCAAAACGTTTAATTTTTCAACCCTGTGTACCACCATTCCCTATGTGTAATTGAAAAATCGTCTAAAAGAAAAAAAATTAAATCTACAATGCTTTTCAAAATAAAATGGTAGCGCACGCTATACATTTATTACTTTTGGATACCATACGGCATATTTTGTAAATAGTGAACAAAAAAAATAAAACATACTACACAGAGGAACAAGTGACCAGTATGCTGGAGTTTCTTATTGACAAAATATTTGTTGAATTTGGATGTAGACTTTGTCACCAAATTGTCTATGGGAGCGAAATGTGCGGCAGCGACCTCTTCTTATCTTCATATTAGTCGGAGTTCCTTCAGACATTTGTAAAAAACAAGAAGATAAAAAAACCAGATCGTTTAATTTCACATTCATATATATTGTTCGTTCCATTAACAATCCAGACTTTTCTGATTGAATTCCATTAATATATCCCCCAGAACTAAAAATTAAAGGAACAACAGACACGGCTTCCTCTGCCTCATTTTTAGACTTATACCTCGAATTTGACACGAGCGGTCATCTTAGTATCAGAATCTATGACAAACGAGACGATTTTAATTTTAAAATTATCAGTTTCTCCAACCTTAGTAGCAATATACCAACTTCTCCTGCATATGAGATATACATTTCCCAACTCATTCGATATTCAAGAGCTTGCAGATGCTACTCAGACTTTGTAAACCGTCACCAGTGTCTGAGCAGAAAGTTGATGAACCAGGGGTATGTCAAAGAACGTCTCGTCCTTTTTCCAAAAAAGTTCATCGGAAGACCTTGTGGGTAGATATTACTTTTCAACTTCACAAATAATAAACGATGGTCTTTAAGTAAAGATTCTAAGTAATGACATTGTTTATCACCTTAATGACGTGTTATAGTACTCTTTTATTTGTCTTTGTAAATTATTACTTTAACTGTTTAGTCTATTTTTTGCCCAATCCATTTGACGTGGCTCGGTACTTATACATCCCGTCATTGTGTTATTGTGCCATGGTAAATTTTTGTATTCTTGTCTTTCGTTTTTGCTTATGTGCTTTGTCTATATGCCTTTTTGTTTTTCTTTGTTGAAATATTTGTTTAGTTTTTATAGTGACTATGATTATAACACAATGTTGCCTGCTGTACCCTTATGTTTTGACATTTTTACCTATTATGTCTGTTTGTTTTGTTCACACATCGTCGTCAATATAATGAAATTTTATGCAACTGTCATACATGTGAGAGGTTAAGCTGACTATAAAACCAGGTTTAATCCACAATTTTCTACAGAAAAAATTCCTGTACCAAGTCAGGAATATGACAGTTGTTATCCAATCGTTTGATGTGTTTCAGTTTTTGATTTTGCCATTTGATTACGGACTTTCCGTTTAGAATTTTCCTCGAAGTCCCGTATTTTTATTATTTTGCTTTTATAATTTAAATAGTCACTGCTCTTTTAAACTATCTTTTGAGATAATAATTATAATAAAATGCTTCGCTGAGCGCAGCTGGATACGACCGGAGAGGTCCAACCCTGAACAGTTGGGGCAAAAATGGACACAATATTCATGCTTGATACAGGTCTGAATTTGGATTGTAAATAAATATTTGACACATTATAGGTTTCTGACACCGAATAACTGTAATCAAAGAACTTAGAATTGGTTATATGATTTGAATTTGTATTCAATTTTTTGCTTTTGTGCAATACACTATGCTGTTGCTAAATTGACCCCCCCCCCCCTTTCCACAAAAAAAAAATCCCCCCCCCTTTTTTTTGCTTATGTGAATTACACTATGCTGTTGCGTACTGACCTCCCCCCTAAAAAAAATTTGTTTACCCCCCCCCCCTTTTTTTTGCAAAAAGAAATAATATTTGAAGAAGTTTTCTTTTTAATATCTGAAATCTGAAATGAAAAAAAAATTGCTCCCACAATTTCTTTTTTACCCCCCTCCCCCCCTAATTTTTTTTTCATTTCCCCCCCTCCTCCCCCCTTTTCCAAAAAACAATCTTTCCCTCAAGATATGGTCATAATCTCAATTCAAATTTCCAATGGAGTTTGCAACCATAATTACCAATTTAAATACATCATACAAGTCTTAAAATAGACCCCCCCCAATTTTTTTGAACCCCTTATGATTCATCACCCCCAAACTCAATCCCAGCCTTCCCTTTGTGGTATGGTACCTTGCAGTACAATTTCAGAGAGATCCATACACTTGAACACAAGTTATTGTCTGGAAAATAGAAAAATGCTTGTTTTTTGGCCCCTTTTTGGCCCCAGATTCCTAAACGTTTAGGGAAATTACCCCCAAACTCAAACCCAGCTTTCCCTTTGTGATATGGAACCTTGTAGTACAATTTCATAAAGATCCATACACTTACAAGTTATTTTCATGAAACTAGAAAAATGCTTGTTTTTGCCCCTTTTTTGGCCCCTAATTCCTAAAATTTTGAGGCAATTTCCCCAAAAATCAATCCCAGCATTCCCTTTGCAATATGGAACCTTGTGATACAATGTCAGAGAGATCCATACACTAACACACAAGTTATTATCTGGAAGTTACAAAAATGCTTATTTTATGGCCCCTTTTTGGCCCCTAATTCCTTAACAATTGGTACCATAACCCCCAAAATCAATCCCAACCTTACTTTTGTGGTTTTGAACCTTATGGTAAAATTTCATAGAGATCCATTCACTTAAACTAAAATTATTGTGCGAAAACCAATGTGTCTTCGGACGTCGACGACGACGACGACGCCAACTTCATACCAATATACGACCGCAAAATTTTTTTGCGGTCGTATAAAAACAAAAAGCGCTGCTTCTGTTTCACATAGATTATTTTCTCTGTATGTCCATGATTGACTCTGTCGATGCTATCGTGAGCGGCATCACTTGTAAAATTTGTAAAAACGTCTTCTTAAAGTTGCAAAACGTATCAGCTAGTCAAAAAGTAATTTTTGTTCTACTTTTTTTTTCTTCTACCAAACTAAATATCTGTTGTTTTATTTTGAACCAGTCTATGATGAATAAAAGGAGATGTGGGGTTATACGCCCATGCTGTAGTATCCCAACTACAAAACTAACCAAACGATATCAAGAGGACACAATAAGTACGTCTTCAACCATCCACGAAACAAATAGTTAACGCGTGACATGGACAACAGTTAAAACTTATTTGTTGTATAAACTTTTAGTAAAATTAAAATAAAAAAAAAATACACACAAGATTAGAATTTAAATATATGAAAAATCACAATTCCGAATTAGAATGAAGCCGATTTAATGTTCACTTTTATCAATTATTATTACGAACGAATAAAAATGAATATGTTTTTGTAATATTGTATAATACATTGGTTTTCTCATTTAAATTTCTTTTACATATAATTTTGTCAAAGCCTTTTATAGCTTGCTAAAAGGTATGGATTTTGTTCATTGTTGAAGGCCGTATGACGACATATAGTTGCTTACATCTACGTCATTTTGGTCTCGGGTGGATAGTTATCTCATTGGCAATCAGACCGCATGTACTTAATATATATAATACTACATTGAATGTGCGTATATATGTCCTTTGGTATTCCAAATACAACGATTTAAAAGAGTATTTCAATATATATAATGTCTGTTTATTTTGATCGTTACTCTTCCTTCATTCACGAATCGAATCACATAACTGAACCATGTTCAACATGAAATAAACCATGACACGAATGAACCAAACCATGACACCGAATATTCTGTAATCTCAAATTGTGTGCACTAGGGGCTGTTTTTCGGGAAAATTGACGGCAGTTTTATATCATAACAAAATATGTGATGTAGCAGACAGTAAGCAAACCGCTTTTCTTTATGCATTAGAAACGAATCACAACTTTTAAATTTTGACATACGCAAGCATTATTCTGTGTCAAATTAATAACTATATGATACAAATTTTGATGTATTAGCATATTAGCTATAAACAAAGATGCTTACCAGCTTGAATTTGTTGTCATTAGTTCCTTTAACAAACTATTTGAATGTTTATATTTTGACACTGTTTGTCATCAAAAACACTTAACACAACCATGTTCATCTTAACCAAACTATGACAAAATCACTCTACTAAACGCTTCTCGATATGACGAGGTTACTACCCGATGGTAAAATAGAATAAACACTATTACAAAGGACTGTGGGATATTTTTACCTAATTGCGGGAAACGAAAGCTTATATGAAAGGCAAATGGCTAGTTTCATTCATCAAGCTCAGTTTTGTACATGTCTGACAATCTTTGCACTAACTTACATACCTTTCAAAGAATTTTTTGAAAATGAAGATTACTTTGAAATTCTCGGGGGAAAACTTTTTATTAATTTGAATAGATTAATGACCACAAATCACTGCTTTCTTTTGAACAGGGTAGATTGAGTAATATAGATGGAAAAATCAGCTTTTTAGTCTATGTCACAAAAATTTTTTATATGAACAACTTTAATTGTCATTTTCTTGATATTGATTCTGTTTTACGAAGAAAACTTTTATTTATACTAAAATTTACGACAAAAGACACGGGGTTTCGCCTTTTTTGTATTTCCCTATTTTGGTCAGTGATGTATCCTTTGCTAACTGTCTGCATACTTCCTTTCTCGTACGCTATGCTCTTGCACGAAGTGACATGTTAAATTTAAAAGAACGTTATCTATTTTTCACTGGTAAAATTTTAATTCATGGATTTCGTTCCAACAAATTGGTTAAAACAATAAATTACTTGAACCACAAATTACTTGAAACCTTGACTAAAAAAAATCTGTCAAAGATGCAATTATTTGTTTTGGAAGTTCGGATGTATCTTATTACAAACAGGATATCACATCTATGATAATATACGATGTAAACTGATTGGTCTTATTTTTTAAGATTATAAACATAATATTGCATGTAGTAAGAGATTAAAAATTGTCTGCATCGCTACTAAAAATTGATTAAACTTTACATATATTGCTCAATAATGGTCATACATCCTTTCACTACTTATATGCTGGCATAATGATTACATACAAATGCAAGGTCATGCATTTCTCAAACTGCTTATGAAGTCTTTACACTAAATTCGTTTTTGATGTACTGATTGATATGGTGGTCTGGAAAAACATGTATGTGTTTGTAACAAACTATGAGCATGTTGTCCAGTGATTGTCACATAAGACTGTCTGTCTTTCTTGTTTTTCCATTATTAATTTAGAATAAAAATATCAGGGGCCTGGTTTTCGAAAACATCAAAAGATATGTCATCAGATATATCTTAGGACAAATTTTATGACAATCTTATGACTATCATATGATATGTCATATAATGTAAATCAAAGCTGTCCTAAGAAAGTCATACCTATGATGCTCTTATGACTATCATAATTGAACATATTTTCTTTTGTTGAGAGAAATCACGTGATTAGAAAGAAAATGAAGTGTTGTTACTCTCTCAACAAAAATATGGATTTTGGATAGTTATACTGGAGATTCTGGAGTAAGATTTCGACAATTGTAAATATTATACTTTTTGAGCTTATTGTCTGAATTTCGGAGATCTAGAACCCATATTAGAAGTTTTTTGATAACAAAGAAACTATTATTTTCACTGAGACCTGTCCTGCATACCCTGGGGGATAAACAGTGTATATATTGAAAACTGTTCATTAGACATTGAATGAAAGTGGACTTTGGACTATAGTAAAATCAGCTGTTTTATAGTAAATTTGACCTCTTCACTTATTAGAACAACCAATCATATCAAAAGAATGTCGATGAGCGATACGTCGAGGTTAATTAAGGAGAGCCGAAGAATCGTTGACGCTTCCAATGATGTAAATCTGAACTCAGGCGCATTGCTAAACATGATTTTGGAAATAGTTACGGGTATCGACTCTACAATGAGACGAATGGAAACAAATATGGAAAAGCGCCTTGATGATTTGAAACAAGATTTCTTAACGGTGTCGGCTAGGGTTAGAACATTAGGAAACCAGGCGAGCGATTTCATCAAAAAGCTGTCAGACTGCGAGACTAGCTGCCAAGGTGTTAGTAATCTTTTTGATCAGGTAACTGGACAAGTAAAAACTAACAGACGTAATATTAACAATCATGATACGAGAATTAAGAAACTCGAAGAGAACACTATCGTCCAACCGAGTGTTCCAACAGTCATCGAATCAGAGGAAATTGAGTCACTAAAGGCAGCCATTCTTGACTTGCAATGCAGGTCAATGAAAAACAATCTAATCTTCACGGGATTGCATAGAGTTCCGGGTGAAGATACGGAAGAGCTTTTGCGATGTTTTTTATACAATGAGCTGGGGATCGACTACAAGATCGAATTCGGCAATGTCCATCGATTCAGAACAAAGGGAGACAACAGAAGAGCACCAATAGTTGCAAGATTCCTATATCACCGCGATCTGGAACATGTATTAGCAAATGCTACCAGACTTAAAGGTAGACTGTATGGAATACGGGAACAATTTCCTCATGAAATTGAACAAAAGCGGAAGGAACTGTATCCTGTGTTAAAACAGGCCAAACAGCAAAATAGACAAGCCTCTCTTGTGCGTGATAGGCTATATATAGACAATCAGCTCTACATTCCTGACACGGTATTAGAGGACTCTAGAAAAGAGCATACCGGCTCTTCGACGACAAACCATGACACGAGCCCAAAAGGGTCTTATTCTAGTGATACCCCTCCTAGCAAAAGACAGCGACAGGGACCGTCTCCTCGTCCACCGCACGCAAATGCTCCGCCGAATTCTGGCAGATAGAGGAATGGTGCAAGAGGAAAACCTCAAAAGAAATCGAACAGTAATGAAACTTTGAATAAGAAATATACAATTAACAATGGTAGTTTAAATATGTGTTTCTTAAATGTGTGTGGACTTTAAGAAAAGACTATTCGGGTCTCCTGATTTCATTGACATTTTGCTTGAACATGATATTTGTATTTTTGTTGAAACGATGTTAACTGACCTAGATAATTTAAACTTACCAGACGGTTATATTTATGTCACAAAAAATAGAAAAAAATTTAAAAAAGCATCAGGTGGGATAGTTGTTATTTATAGAAAGAGTTTAGAAAAAGAGTTGAAATTCCATAATACTAAGAGTCAATTTGTTTTATGGTTTCAAATTTCGAAATCAATTTTGTCACTTAATTCAGATGTAATTTTTGGCTGTGTTTATGTACCACCTGAAAATTCTAAGTATTCTACTATAGAAGCTTTTGAAGAATTGGAAAATGAATTGAATATCCTAACAAACACTGAAAATTGTAATGTTGCCCTAGTTGGCGATTTTAACTCAAAAACTGGGTCTTTACCCGATTATATTATACCTGATGAGTCAGTTATTAGTATGTTTGATTTAGATTGTGATGCTGATATATTACAGTATTTATATGATTTTGAGAATCTGACTCAAAACAAAATCACCTTGCAAAGAGTGTCTCAGTGTACATGTAGACCTAATAAGTATGGTCATAGACTGTTAGAGTTGTGCAGAAAAAATAATTTATATATTGCTAATTCAAGAGTTGGATCAGATAAAGATATTGGGGAGAAAACATGTAACGATTCGAGTGTTGTTGATTATTTAATTATTTCATCAATGCTCTTCCCTATGATTTTTTATTTTGAAATTGCTGACTTTATACCGTTATATTCTGATTGTCATTCATTTATACATTTTAGACTTCAGGCCACATTTAGTAAACCAGATTCAATTGTTACCGACAATAGAAATGATAAAACTTTTGTCAGGTGGAAAAGTGAACAGAAATCTGAATACGCTGATCGAATTCACAATGATCACGAAGGTATTTTAGCCACTGTTATGAATAAACTGGACGAATTGTCCGTAAATAATGATGCAACTCAAAATGATATAAACAATATAGTTTTAGATATCAGCAAAAATTTTAAAGATGCGGCGGCAGAAACGTTTGGGAAAATAAAAAAACATAAACATTTTTACAAACATGAAAATTCAAAACCTTGGTTTAATAGAAAATGCTCGATGAGTAGAAAAAAATTTCATAAAGCTCGAAAGAGATATAGTTTTTTGAAAAATGCTGAAAACAGAAGTAAAATGAGACAAGCTAGTAAAGAACATAAAATAACATTAAATAGGCTTTTGCAAACTATCAACAGAAGGTTGCTGATGAGTTGCGTAACATTTCTAAAAAGGATACAAAAGCTCTATGGAAAATCCTTAATAATCTAAATGATAGTAAGAAAAAAGATAACAATGACGATATATCTCTAAAAGCATTGTATGATCATTTTAAAATCCTAAATGAAAATGTCGAGCCAGAAAATTACTTCGAACAAAATTTTGACTTTGAAACTTTATCAGACGATGTCGAGGTATTTTTAAATAGTCCAGTAACCGAAGATGAAATTAAAAAGGTCGTTTCGAATTTAAAAAATGGCAAAGCTTCAGGTAGTGATGAAATTTTAAATGAATATATAAAGAATACAATTGACGATTTAATGCCAATTTACGTTAAGCTATTCAATTTAATTTTAGATACTGGAATTGTCCCAGACAGTTGGTCTAATGGAATCATGATAACTGTATTTAAAAATAAAGGATCAAGATCCGATCCCGAAATGTACAGAGAAATCACATTAAATTCATGCTTTAGTAAAACCTTTTCTGCTATGTTGAATTACAGGTTAAATAATTATGCAGATCACGTAGACCTGATTTCAAAATCACAAGCAGGTTTTCGTAGAGGATTCTCTACTGTTGATAATATATTTGTATTGTATTCTTTAATTACTATATATTTTTCATTTGGTAAGAAGCTATTTTGCACTTTTATAGACTTTAAAAGCGCTTTTGACACTATATGGAGATCGGGATTGTGGCAAAAAATGCAAAAATCAAACATTAAAGGTAAACTATTTAATGTGATCTATAATATGTATCAAAATATAAAAACATGTGTCAAGAAAGGAAATGAATATCCGAATTTTTTATATCTCACACAGGAGTAAAACAAGGTGAAAATTTATCACCTTTTTTATTTTCTTTGTTCCTAAATGATTTAGAAAGTTATTTTGTGGAAAATAATATAGAAAGTCTAGATAATATTTCAAATCTGTGGTTGGAATCATTACACATGTATGTTAAATTGTTTATTATACTGTACGCAGATGATACTGCGCTATTGTCTGAAAGTGCAGAAGGATTACAAAAAACCCTTGCATGTTTTGAAGAATATTGTAAAAAATGGAAACTAAAGATTAACACAAGCAAAACTAAAGCAGTGATTTTTAGTAAAAAGAAAGTAAAAAGAAATTAGAATTTTAGGATATATGGAGAAAACATTGAAATAGTGGATTCATACTGCTACCTTGGTATACTTTTTAATTACAATGGTAGCTTTTATACTGCACGAAAAAAACTTCTTGATCAGGCACAGAAGTCTTTGTATGCTCTATACCGAAAAATAAAAAAATATATGTATTCCCGTCGATTTGCAGCTTAAACTTTTTGACTCATTGGTTAGTCCTGTTTTATTATATGCTTCAGAGGTATGGGGATTTGAAAGTAAAGATAGCATTGAGAAAATACACCTTCAATTTTGCAAAAATATTTTGAAATTAAGAAGCAGTACACCAAATTATATGGTGTATGGGGAACTCGGAAGATTCCTTTTGGAAATTATTGTTAAACGTAAAATGGTGATGTTTTGGAATAGTTTATTATTGGAGAATAACAAGTTATCTTCCATTATGTATAAATTAATGCTCAAATTACATTTTCAATACCCCACAAAATTTAAATGGATTACGTACGTTAAATCCATATTTGACGAAAATGGAATTAGTTTTATTTGGCAGAATCAACTTCCATTAGATAAACTGGGTTTAAAGAACATTATTTCACAAAAACTGAATGACCAATTTATCCAACATTGGTTTTCCCAAATGAATAACTCTTCAAGAGGTGCATTTTATTCACATTACAAACAGGAATTTCGTTTGGAAACCTATTTAATAAAGTTGAAGCTGTGTGACAGGATTTATATAGCAAAATTCAGATGCTCAAATTTAAAATTTCCTGTAGAAACGGGAAGATGGTCTAGAATACCAAAAAATGAGCGAATTTGTCATTTCTGTGGAAACGGGATAGGAGATGAATTTCATTATCTATTCAAATGTCAAAAACAGGAAATAAAACTGTTTAGAAATAAATATATACCAGAATTTTATACTGCAAATCCAACGGAGTACAAATTAAAACAGCTTCTAACATTTTGTCATGTAGAACTTTACAAAAACTTAGCAATATTTTTAAAAATACTTACACGATACTTATGATTTATATTTGTCTTTTTTTGAGTTGAATGTTATGGTAATTTGTAAATTGACATTTTGCTGTATTTTACCATGCATGCATGCATTTTTATGTGTAGTGTAAATGTATTGAGTATAAAAATGTGTATACGTGTATATACGATGTCCTCTTGTACACCTATGTGTCTGAGGTTTAATAATAAAGTATTGTCTTATTGTCTTAAATAATGATTATATATGATAAAAATAACTATAAAAAAAATAAGTATGAAAATAATAATTATGACTATGATTATTTTATTTTTTTCATTATAATGAACATGAAATTATATATGACAAGGAATTACAATCTGAGTTGATACTTTGTTTAGATTTAGTTTGTACATATATAATTAAATTCTAGAACTTTGCGTGCATGTATTATTATACATGAAGTGTTATGTAATTGTGAATAGTTTTAAGATTTGGTACACTGAGTACCCGTTTAACGAAATGTCCGTGCAAATACGTTCATAAATTCTATATGAGGAAAGAAATAATATATAGTATATTTGTTATATATAATCATGAGTAAGAAAAGGAGTCCAAATTTTACGTCGCAAGAGATTCAAATTTGAATTGACGAAGTGGAGATGAATAAATCTGCACTATATAGTAAACTGAGCAACACAACAACAAATATTGCAAAAAGGCAACATGTGCAAAGATAAATGCAGTAAATGACACTAATCACCTTGGAACAGCGGAAGATAATCGAAAGAAAAATGGACCTGCTTCTTTAGGTCAATGATAGATATTTAAAAGGTTTTACAGCTAAAAAAGTTGGGTTATTCTGTCACACAGCACAATATCCTTGGCATTTTTTGTCTTAATATTTAATTGATCAACGGAAAAGAAAGTTTTTCTGTAAAGGTACATTATTTCGTAATGTCTTAATTTTAATGATATTCGTAAGACCGTCATAAGTCATGTCGCGAGATGTCTTAAATTTAAGATAAAAGTTATGATATATCGTAAATAAGGACACTTTCAAAAACATATCTTACGACTATGACATGTCCTAACACCATCGTAAGACATGTCTTAGTCATAAGATACTTTCGAAAACCAGGCCCCAGGTTTACAATTTCGCACACGGGTTTTGTTAACATAAGATTCATCACTGGCTCTCGAATCAAAACAGCTAAATCAAATCCGAAGTTAAAGAGCAGTAAAAACTGAAAATGTCGAATAAAAGATTTGCCAAATACGGCAAAGGCATCTTTGTCTGGGGGTAGAAAACTCTTGTTGTTTCGAATAATTCAACATTTTAAGAAAGTTAATTTACATTCAACACAAAAGTGCTGTCTACTGGGCTGATGATAATCTTGTCAATCAATAATTAGTCTTCTCTTTTGAATTATTTCACATTATATCATCTTAGTTTTTTTTTTTTTTTTTGCATATTGCTATATTATAATTTGGTAATTGTTTAAGGCCGTATGCGAGTGGTTTACTCGTATGCGAGAAGCCCGATCATACAATTTCACATTCAGATATATTGATGATATTCTTTCCATTAACAATCCAAATTTTTCTGATTGGGTTCCATTAATATATCCTCCAGAACTAGAAATTAAAGAAACAACAGACACGGCTTCCTCCGCCTCATTTTTAGACTTATACCTCGAATTTGACATAAGTGGTCATCTCAATACCATAATCTATGACAAGCGAGACGACTTTAATTTTGAAATTGTAAATTTCCCCCACCTTAGCAGCAATATACCAACTTCGACTGCATATTGGATATACATTTCCCAACTCATTCGGTATTCAAGAGCTTGCAGATTCTATTTCGACTTTATAAAACGTCAACAGTGTCTGAGCAGAAAGTTGATGAACCAAGGTTATGTCAAAGAACGTCTCGTCCTGTTTCTAAAAGAGTTCATTGGAAGATACCAAGACCTTGTTGATAAATATTCCGTATCAACTTCACAAATAATACATGATGGTCTCGAAGTATAGATTCTAGGTACTGTCGTTGTTTATCATCTTAATTACGTGTTAAAAAAGAGGGACAAAAGATACCAGAGGGACAGTCAAACTCATAGATCGAAAACAAACTGACAACGCCATGGCCAAAAATAAAAAGACAAACAGACAAATAATAGTACAGATGACACAACATAGAAAACTAAAGACTAAGCAACACGAACCCCACCAAAAACTGGGGTGATCTCAGGTGCTTTTTTGATAAAGTTCCCCCTTTTTTGTCCTTGTATATTTTTAACCTTTACTGTTTATCCATTTTTGATTATATACTTATGACGTGGATCAGTACTTATACATCCCGCCATTATGATATGATAAATTTTGAGTTCTTATCTTTCACTTTTGCTTATGTACTTTGTTTATATGCAATTTTGAGTTTCTTTGTTGAAACAGTTTGTTTTTATAGTAATTACGATTATATTACAATGTTGACTGCTGTACCTCAATTTTTGACGTTTTTACCTATTATGTCTGTTTGTTTTGCCCACACATTGTTGTCAATATTATGGAATTCTATGCGACTGTCATACAAGTGTGAGGTTTATCTAGCTATAAAACCAGGTTAAATCTTCCATTTTCTACATAAGGAAATGTCTGTACCTAGTCAGGAATATGACAGTTGTTTTCCATTCGTTAGAGATGTGTTTGAGCTTTTGATTTTGCCATTTTATAAAGGATTATCCGTTTTGAATTTCCCTTGGAGTTCGGTATTTTTGTTATTTTACTTTTTACATCCTTGTTCATTGCTCGTTTGTTAGATATTTGTATCATTGTCAATCATGCCGTATCTCATATCATACCGCTATATTGACATGGGCAAACGATAGTTAAATGTGCGGCCATAAATCAGACATTAGTTACAATTCATAGGATATTGGTTATCAGAATATTAATCAAACTGATCAATCAGTCCTTGTATGCCAGTTCGCATCCTTGATAAAATGTACCACAGGACTATCTATCTTACATTGCAACACCTCTCTGTTGACAGAAAGAAGACTACTGGATTTGGGAATTGGGAACTGCGACACCTTTATCTTACAACTAAGGTGTCGCAGTTCCCAATTCCCAAATCCAGTAGTTCTCTTTCTGTCAACAGAGAGGTGTTGCAATGTAAGATTGATAGTCCTGTGGTACAACTCTGAACCGCGGCGTCAACACAGCTATGGTCATCGTTATAATGCATAACATACCCTGCATAATTAGAGTTTTCAGATCGGTTGGCATTTAAAAAAAGATAAAACGTTTTTGTCTGTATCCCATTATATTAACTGATTCATAAAGGAATTCGGCGTTGGAAATTCTTTTGAAAACTCAATGAATATTCCCACGACGTTTACTAAAGAGGAAATTCTGAACAATCATAGGTTGGCTGTATGTTCCTTTGGAATTTCAACCAAAACTGAAGAACTAGATCTTCTTTCATTTCACTGGATACCACAATTACCGAGGTAATCTTACACACAATGTTATATTGCTAGATCTGCCAACTGCCCTTTCAAAATTATTAACACCTATTGAATAAGCGACTGAACAGGGCGTCAGAGGTACTGTAAAACTATCTACCTTAAAGGAGGTGTTAATTAAATATGGATACTAGATTTAAAGATTAAAAGATTTTTTATAATTACAATATAAGATGATCTTTATCTTATAAAACAGAAAGACCAACGCAGAAACACATATCTTGCTTTTATGAAGGGGCAAAGCAACCACACAAACCACTCGGATTAAACCAGAAAGTTCACGAATACTGACATCATTAAAGAGAGACGAAAGATACCGAAGGGACATTCAAACTCATAAGTCGAAAATAAACTGACAACGCCATGACTAAAAAAGAAAACGACAAACAGAAAAACAACAGTACACAAAAGATAACATAGAAAAACTAAAGTATATATACTCCATGTGCATGCGCTGCTGGACTTTTGATACATAAAAATGGAAAGTTCACAATTGGGAAGCTGAAATCATTTTATTTGTCGTAAAGTTTTGTTCTCAATCGAATCTCGTTGTAGAAAAGACGAATGTTTTAATATTATTGCAAGAGGAAAGATACTTAAATTGTATGCACTCTAACAGATCTTTGAAATTTTTGAGTATCCAAATATGATTCATTCCGCATATAGAGTATGTAGCTTCACAATAACTTTGAAGCCCGATTCGATTGCTGATAAAATTGATGTTAATAATTTTGAAAGAGGTTTCGTGAAGACTCATCAATATAATGTTGTTTAAGGACACTTACTAAGCGTGTTAAGCAAGAATATTTTTGCAAAGAATTCCGCTCAAGCCGGTTCTAGGGGCCGTCTTATGTTTTTGGGTTTTTTTTGCTCCTTGTTGAAGGCCTCACTGTGACTTTGAGATAAGGAACAGCAATAAAAGCGCTGTTCCTTTGCTTTTTATGTGTTTTTTGTTGTGCATGTACTGATTTTGTGTCATGGATGGATACTCCATATCCTTTGTTTTTTTTAACTATAAATAATTAATTGTTTAGGTTTTAGGGCCAAGATAGGCATGTTCGAATCTCGTTGTAGAAAAGACAAATGCTTTAATACTATTGCAAGAGGAAAGATACTTAAATTGTATGTACTCTGACAGATCTTTGAAATTTTTGAGAATCCAAATCTGATTCATGCCGCACCTAGAGTATGTAGCTTCACAATAACTTTGAAGCCCGATTTGATTGCTGATAAAATTGATGTTTATAATTTAGAAAGAGGTTTTGTGAAGACTCATCAATATAATGTTGTTTAAGGACACTTACCTAGAGTGTTAAGCAAGAATATTTTTGCAAAGAATTCCGCTCAAGCCGGTTCTAGAGGTCGTCTTAAGATTTTTTTTTGCTCGGTGTTGAAGGCTTCACTGTGACTTTGAGATGAAGAACAGCAATAAAAGCGCTGTTCCTTTGCTTTTTATGTGTTTTTTGCTGTGCATGTACTTATTTTGTGTCATGGATGGATAACCCCATATCCTTTGTTTTTCTTTAATTATAACTAAATAATTGTTTAGGTTTTAGGGCCAAGATGGGCATGTTCGTATCTTTGTTTTACTCCATCTCCCTAAAGAGAACATATAATTACTCAACTGTCGATTAATGTCATTTCCAAAACAGTATTCTATGTATTTAAGTATATTTTCTTATTCAGCGCTTAACGTTTGTTGTACAGTGTATTTTGCAAGTTTTTTTGCCCATACTTCTTCTCCTGAAAAAAAAACTGTTCATAGGACTCTGTGCTCCAAGTAGGAAATTACATGTGGTAAAGTTTGCTAATGTCATTCAATTAAGGTGACTATAAATGTTTTTTTTTCTCTCAAAATGTTCTAATTGTCAATGCAAATTCTGTTTTATTGTATAAAATTTATAGAAAATCACCCAACTCGTTTTGCTTTATAAATCATTGTAGTGTATGTTTCATACCTAAAAATATCGTCAAACAAGATTTTGATGCACAAATCTGTCACGATAACCGTTTGATCTTTAGCATCTTTTCACGATGATAATCAGATACTCATACCTTTTACATTTAAATTAAAGCTGATGTAGAAGATGCCAATAGTTAAATTCACGATAATAATAATATATAAGACTGAATTCTATAAATCACTTACCTTGACACAATATACTACTGAAATATCCAGAAATGACAAATATCAAAAAACTAGTCATTATTCTTAAATGTTCATACAATCCATTGCAACTCCTAATTCCACTTGTTTGTGTAAGTATTGCATTATCGGTATTTAAATAAATAAATCATATACAGATCGTGAGTCCAAAGTCGCAAGGGAATATTTTTAATTATGTTTTTGTTTTTTCGTTGACATACCAATGTAAATCTCATAGGCACTTTATCATTTGATATCATCATACTTTTCAAGTAATCGATCCATTTATATGTTAGAAATGCAAATCTTATAAAACAAATCTATAAAACTTTTATGTTTTTAACATATTTTGATATTTAAAACGTATAAATCATTGGGATTTTAATCATATTTTAATATTTAATAGGCAAATTTTCCTTCTGAAATTAAATTTTCATTGTATTCGATTCATTTTCTAGTTCTGATACAATGTTCTGCCCAATTAACATTTTCTAACAATGTGAATATTTTAGAATGATGCATGATACCCTATGAAAGGACAATTTGGGAATAAACCATTCCATTGTTATGCATCGAAAACGCATTATAAATTTTGTTTTTCTCCCTCAAATAAATCGATATTTTGACATCTTTAAACATGTCTCTTTCTATGGCTTTTAAAACTTAGGACTCAGAGCGTTCTTGATTAACTTAAATCCAATATTTTTATTGCTTAAATTATATTTGTTGTATTTAAAAATGCTTCTGTTCTAGCCATTAACTTTTTTTCAAATAAAATTCAAAAGGTAATTTAACAGTTCTTATCAATAAGATTATAATTATATACAACTTTTAAATATATGACTCTGCGTTAAAAAAAAATTGCAGTCTTAACCCATTAATCAATACAAGTTAAATAAAGTTAACTATGTTTAATGAGTTGTTGATCAACCTAATTGATCTCGTTAGTCATAAATTAACTAGTTGTAACAGTTGTAACAGATATGTTTTCATCAAACAAGCTAATTAAAAAGCATCAAAGGTACTCAAATAAAAAGTGATTGTTTTTTTTTCATATGTCATATCTTTAAAAAGCAGCTGATCCAAAACAATACTCATCAGTTCAATAAATCAAAGTATAATACATAATATATATTAAGAAGCGAAAAGAACAAACAAAAATCACATAAAACCTACAATCAAGGAGGGATACACGATGCTCGGTAGGGGAAACATTTCTTGCATCAATAATCAACAATCAATTGTACTAATTCATTGTATATGAATAAGAGAAACTCCGTACAATAGTTAGACTTTCCGATGGTCCGCGTTCTCAATTTCGAATTACCCAAATGTTTAACGTTAGTTTCTTTGGGTTAGCTACAAAGGACGGCAATAGATATTTTCCCCATTTCATGTTTCCTAGGGAGCTTTTCTATATTACTTATTTCATTTGTTAACAAAAGAATAAACTTGGTATTTTTGTCTCCCTTTTCGTAGTCTTTTGAAAATGAAACGCGCGTCTTGTATACCAATTTTGAATCCTGGTATCTATGGCGAGTTTATTCTTGTTAAATTATCATAGGTAGGTAATTCCATTGGGGGCGGGAGCGGCGGTGGTTATGGCGAGAGGGAATGTTCACAGGCATCTTACCAAGTTTTCTTCTTTATTTTCGTGACTGTATGCTTTGAAATGAATTTTTACTACTCCAGTCGTGCTCATTTTAATCTTTTCGCGGTTCAAATGCTTTAGCTGCTTCTGTAAATGAGCACGACTGGAGTAGTAAATTGAGTTTGGGTATTGCTGCTCCAGCAGCTCTAGTAGTACTCAATTCATACTTTTGAGGTGTTTTGCTGCTGCTATTTAATTTTTTTTGTAAATGAAGATTAAATGGTATTGAATAGTAGTGTTTAATAGGGAAATTTGGGAATTGATAGTCGGGGATGTGATGGTTTTTCATAGCTTTTATTCTAACAAAATAGAAATAAACTCATCATAGACATCAGGATTAAAATCTTGTACGCAACACGCGTAGATTTTTTTTCATAAAGAAAAGGGAGCAGGGAACTTCAAATTTCGTGCTTTATTTGACCTTCTGAACTTCTTTTATTATAAGAGTCACTGATGAGTCTTTTGCAAAACGTTGATTTTGTCAGGTTTTATGGACTTCCCTTTTTAGCTTACCTTTCCAAAGGAATTATGAGCTTTTGCCATCACTTGGCGTCGGTCGTCGTCCGTCGTCGTCGTCGTCCGTCCGGTGTAAACTATTTCAAACATCTTCTCCTCTGAAACTACTGAACCAATTCCATCCAAGCTTAAGCTGAATGGTCCTTAGCGTATCTAGAAAAAAGTCGGTGTTTTATTTTCTGTTTCGTCAAAAAACATGTCCGCCATGGCTAAAAATAGAACATAGGGGTAAAATGCAGTTTTTAGCTTAATACCTCGAAAACTAAAGCATTTAGAGCAAATCTGACGAAATAAAAATGTTTATTAGGTCAAGTTCTATCAGCCCTGAAATTTTCAGATGAATCTAACAACCCATTGTTTGGTTGCTGCCACTAAATTGGTAGTTTTTTGTTATTATCTTGAATATTATTATAGATAAAGATAAACTGTAAACAACTAAACTGTTCAGCAAAGTAAGATCTACAAATGAGTTTAATGACCAAAATTGTCAATTGGCCCCTTTAAGGAGTTATTATCCTTTCAAGACAATTTTTCACAATTTGTTCATCTAGTTTGCTTACTTTAAAAAAATCTTCTCCTTTGAAACTGCTAAATCAATTTCAGCCAAACTTGGGCTGAATGAGTTTCATAGTATATAGTATAAATTTTGTATTTTATTTCCTTGTACGTCAAGAAACATAGCCACTAGTTGTAAAATGTATTTTTTTGCTTTTGCAGAAAATATGACAGATACAAAGAACATTGAAATGGCATTTTTAAGCCACTCATTAATATATATTGAAAAGCAAAAATAATCATTGATGAAAGATTTAAGCAAAAAATTACAGGTGAGCGATTCAGGCTCTTGAGAGCCTCTTGTTTGAACTTACCTTCGAGTTCGGTATTTTAATTGATACTTATTTTCTTGTTGTCCCTATAGCCATCAGCTTCTTGCTGTAGATAACTTTATCGGTCTTCAGCCAGTCAACCATGGCTTCTTGTTGATCTTTGGTAAGATCGGCGTGCGTCTTGGTTTTCTTCTTCCTCTTGTGATTCTGATTCTGTCATCCATCATCCTCCGACATCTGACTTTCTGACTTGAGACAGAGTCATCAGAGGGTGCAGGTAATAACACACCCTCTTTCTGTTTACTTCCAGACTCAGAGACAGGCGTATGAGGCTCAGTAACTGGGGTGACCTGGCCTGGCGTCCGTTGAGTTGAAGCTTTAGGATCTTTCAATATTGGCGGCTTTAACAAGCCCCGTTTGTGTAGCTCTTCCTTTTAAGGGGCATGATGATCACAAGGATGCAATTTTCAAGATGCTTCTTATATTTTTGGTGGACTTAATCATTACATCTTGAAGTTGCGAACGAGAAGTAGGAGTGGTATAAACGTGCTGGTATTTTACAGTCGTCGGTCCAGGACAATTACTTTCTGAACGCACTAATTGCGTCGCTGTATTTCGTTTATAAATATCTTTTCAGTCTGTCCTTTATACTCTTGCTTGTGGGGATTATTATCAATTACATGCACAACTTATTACAAGAAATCAAGTCAGCGCCGAACGAAACCTTCAGAAGTCGTTGAATGCTTGTTTACTGCTTGACCTGTACTTACGCTAAGAATTAAATGGACTTTTTACATGTCTTTGTCTATTAGATGTGTGACTTTGTCAATCAACAGATATGTTCGTTTTATTCGGTTCTTGTAGGGATATTGATGATATTTCCTTTTAACAACAAACTGTCGGGTAAATCAAAGATAATTAAACTGTTCTAGTGGAACATGCAGCCAAATGGAAAAAAAAACATTTCTTAAATCACTGGGGATTGCGAATGGCTGATTGTTATTAAAACCTTTAGTCAAATTATATTTGTTCTTTTTTATTGATTATATCTGTAAGCAATTACAATCAGCAAATTGCTATATACTCCATAAAATTTAACATGTAAATAAACTGAAGGGCACTGAATTACAGTGTGTGCGTGTGCTTGTGTATTGGATTGAATCGCTTGTCCTAATCCTGTTGCATGTTTTAAGAAGCCCGATTGTAGATGGGAAAGACTGATTGCTAAAGAGAGCTTGTATTCTTTGCGGTGTTGAATTTGCAGTTATACCAGTATGCTTGAGGAAGTTAATAATAAGTTAATATAAGGCACGTGATTGGCATCTTATAAATTCCCTAACTATTCAGCGGCATGTTGTAAGGCATATTTTTTTAGATTACATAGTACGCCTTTATATTCCAGTGACCGTCTTAACTACCCTTCCTATGTATGTCCACTGTTTTATTTGCCGTTCATTGGCTAATTATTTGTATTTTTAAAGTCTTTTGTATAGTAAAATTAGAATTAAACGCGAGATCCCATTACTATTAAGTTGGGTTTGGTTAAATGATAAGAAAAACAATTAATCTTGAGGGTGTATTTATATAAGTTCGAAACATACGAAAATCTTTTCCCCAAAAAACAGGACTGTATTTTGAGGAGCATGATTGCCTGCGATCTATCATTCAATCATGTACACGAACAAGACCGATATCGTAATAATAATCATAATATGCATATGCCTGCTATGAACTATTATTTTTAGCATCTATCTTATATTTTTTTTTTGTCATGAAACTAACAGGTCTTCTGTATAAGAATTATACCACGAAAAAATACATGCAGAAACTTAAAAAGAGATACTCGAAATTTACACTTTTCTTTTGTATAAACTACAGTTGATTTTTTTATGAATTAATTTCGAATAATGACTTCCAGTGCCTACTGTTGTTCAACTAAATACTGCATGTCAATATATCAATAAAATTGGATTAACTCTCCGGGAAAACGTTATGACTGCATTGTAATACCTAGATCACATCAGGTAGATATTACAGTTTGGTCAAAATGAAAAGAAAGACCAATGTTCGCTATTGAATTAGTGTCGATTGCAATTACTTGAAGGCAAATTATCTATCAAACTTATCAGGCCATATCCATTTCATATCTGCAGTATAATTCCATATTTCATGATTTCTTTAGGGGCAACAATAAGATGATTTATAGCACTGTTTGACAATAAACTGATTGCGAATTAAATCTTAAGTTCCATATTGAGAAAATGTTACAAAAGGTTAAATTTCTCGGAAGTAGCTATTCATATATTTAAAAGTCAGCTAAACGCATTGGTTTAATATGATCGATTTGTATGATATGTATTTTATTTGTTTTAAATGTATCTAAGTATTTCTAAAAGAAATGTATTCCACTGATTATTAAAGAACTATTATAACTGCTGGTGGTTTGGTATTATTCTCGTTTTCCTTTTTTATTGCTTGATGTAGATATAATATAGATGCTATATAGACAATAGTAGTGTATTAACTTGACATAATAACTATATAAGGATGCGCTTTAGAATCTTAACTACAATATCGTCCCTTTACCCCGAATGTGACCTGCAGAATTAGACATATCACCGGGTTTGTATTTACATGAGCAACGAAACGGGTGCCACATGTGGTGCAGGATCTGCTTACCCTTCCGGAGCACCTGAGATCACCCCCAGTTTTGGTGGGGTTCGTGTTGCTCAGTCTTATGGTTTTATATGTTGTTTTGTGTACTGTTGTTTGTTTGTTTGTTTTTTCTTTTTTAGTCATAACGTTTTCAGTTTATTTTCGACTTATGATATAAAAATAAGAAGATGTGGTATGACTGCCAATAAGACAACTCTCCACAACAGACCGAATGACACAGAAATTAACAACTATAGGTCACCGTATGGCCTTCAACAATGAGCAAAGCCCATACCTCATAGTCAGCTATAAAAGGCCCCTAAATGAAATATGTAAAACAATTCAACCGAGAAAACTAACGGCCTAATTTATGTACAAAATAATGAACGAAAAACAAATATGTTTCACAGCAACAAACGACAACCACTGAATTACAGGCTCCTGACTTGGGACAGACACCTGATTTGGGACAGGCACATACAGAATGTGGCTGAGTTAAACTCGTTTAAAGGCACCAACCCCCTCCCCCTAAAAGTGGGACAGTGGTGTAACAGTACAACATAAGAACAAACTATAAAAATCAGTTGAAAAGGCTTAACTCATCAGATGGATACAAATAGAAATATATCTAACAAAAACACAGAGTGGACGTGGGCGGGTATTTATACATCCACACAACTGAAAGACACTAAGTACAGATCTGAGAGTACTCGCAGTTATTGACAGCTAGTTCAAAGTCAATAACAACTAATGAAAAAAATCATGCATCTAAGACTAAAATATCAATCAGTACACATCCAACCTCCAATGGATTTAGTGTAAAGACATCATAAACAAGTTTGAATGTCCGTTTGGTATCCTTCGCCTCTCTTTTAGTAAAACTCGTGTAAGTTTTATGAAGCAGCTGCAAGTCAAAACAAGTTAACGAAAACAGACATTTAGAAGTCAATGCTATGCCTTCAACAATGGATAAGTGTCCACATAGCATGACAAGCATTAAAATCGTCATTTTTAAGACAGGTTGTAAACAAATTGAAGAGAGACGACAGAGAGACGACTCAATAACTGAAACGAACACCAAATCGCACAATAGATAAAAAACATGAAAAGATGACGATTGTTTACCACATATGGCATTCTTGACATTGGGTATGCACATTAGCATCTTTGGTTTGTACATTAACATGTTTGGTATGCTCATTAACATGTTTAGTATGAACATTAAAATGTTTAACATGTTTTGTGCTATATTAGTCCATTGAGTAGTAAACTCTCACATTTTGCCTGCATTTCTTGGAAGAAACTCCTTAGGCAAGAATTAATGACACTGATGAGTAAGTACTTAATTTGAAAATTTTAAATACCCAGGGCGGCAGGGGTATGGAAATAAATCTTCTTGCCTAGTTCATCTCCTGGAATTCTTTCCATTAGGAAGTAGAGATAAGAAGCACTTGGCGTTTGGACGTTAATTGCGATGCTCAATGTTAAGGCATTTTAGTTCCGATAAATAGACATTGGTGGCCTGTTGCAAGGCTTTAAGACACTATGTCTCAACATTTCTTTCTTTCTAGGGAGCGGTGATAGTCGTAATTTGTCGATTGCAATCGCGGTCGCGGCTTCAAAACCTACCTACTTTATTAATTGTGTATTTAAATCTCATCCTAAAAATGGATGAAATATTTTTCAATCGAGTTCTTCAACCAAATATCAATTAATGTTGTTTGCCTGGTTTGGCAGTATCTTGTTTTCTGTGATTTTGTATGTTTGTATAAGTATCAATGTGAAGATCCAGCTGTTGGCGGTCAGTTAGTCACGGAGGATACCATTTGCTTAGTAGCCTGAGCTTTGGTACCAAGATGATTTTAACTATACATATTGATTTGCAACTTTCAATTCATAAACTATGCAACTGTACTAAAACTTAGGTTTCCATTCCCTCCATCAAAATTAATCATAGACTGTTTTTTGCAGTTGTTTACCATATTTTTTATTCTTATTTATCACTATTTTTTTTTTTTTTTTTTAACATGGTCTTTTTTCTCGCCTCGTACATCTTTTCTTAGGGTGGTTTTGAATACGGCTTGTGTCGTTTTTTCTTTTTATTTGTTCTTTAGAAATCATAAGGAATAAATGTTTCACACAATAGATCTTTTTGACAAAAAAAACAGAATCAAAGTACTGAAGTACTGAACATCGGATGACCGCAAGTTCTTGTGGTCACAAGCACTTGTCTCAGAAAAAAAAATCACATCTGTATACCTGAAAGTGAGGTTAATGTACGATATATTTTTTTCTGAGATAAGTTCGTGCGTGGATAATGAATAAATGACAGGGAATTCAACGTCACCGTAATAACTATTATATTGTAGTGATACAAATCAGTATACTCTGGTTTGTTGTTATATATTATATTAATGTTTGTATATAACAGTTACATGACTAAAATATAATGTTCACCCATTTGTATATCATTCTATTTTACTATTCTAATAATAGTGCAGTGCAAGTGCATGGTGGACACTCTTCTGTAATAATATGATTTTTCTAATAGATTGGATTTGAGCAGGCATTCATATTTTCCCGCAAAACGTTCTTGAGATATTCTTCCGCATGCGTTAACACAATTTTTCTGTACGTGTGCATAGTTATCAATGATTTTTTACTTATATATATATTTCTAACGACAAAACATTTTCATATAATTAATTTATGTTCTAAACAAAAATATTTTATGAGTATTCATTTAAGAAATGAATTTATAACAAGCGATAAGGAATGTTATTTTGCACTCGATAATGTCCGCGTATTTATAGATCGGTTACCAGTCAAACACGAAAGTTACGTAAGTAGAAATCTCGTCGGCAACAATGCATCGGAATTCCCTCACGGTCATCGCGATGTAAAAAGGATCAATCTATTTTAGTAAGATGTTTTCAATAATTCAAAAGCAGATAATTGTATTCATTTTTATATGGAATTGAAGATTTTTCCCATGTTCAATGATTATATACAAATTAAAAGTACATATTTTCATTCTTATTCATGTTAAATTATTTGAATATATAGCATATAATTTGGTTTATGATTGTTTCGACAGCTGCATTTTATTGCTCGTTTGAGAAGTTCTTCTCTTAATGATCCATAACGACTTTCGGGTGTTTGTTTTTGTTTCTGTGTCTCGTCGAGAATTTATAGCTTAGCAGTCAGATAACGGTCAGATCATAGCCGTTAAAATAATTATTCTTGAAATTATTTTGATAGATAACGCTGTCTTCTTGTTTCGATCAGTTTCGTTAGCAGTTCTTGTCTAACCAAAAATATTATTATTCTGGAATTACAACACTTTTTATATATATCTAAAGTTTAGTTTTTAACTTTTGAATGTTTTTACGGATTACTTTACACTATGACTTCTTGGAGAAAAAGGAAATCTACAAGTCGGTTTTCTCCGGATTCAATTGAAATCAACAGACAAGAAAGTGACTGTTCGTCTTGGTCAGTTAAGAAATTCAAGGAAGAACTGACAAATATTGGAATAAACATTACTTCAAAGCTAAGTAAAACAGTGTTACAACAACTTTATTTTGATAATCTCAAATCAGTTTCCGAACCTGAACAATTGTCAAATGAAGACCAGGAAGGCTCGCCAACTTTACAAACTGTGACCAGTCATTCGTCTAATGAACTTCCACATCTGATAGGAAATTTAACAGAAGTTTTAATAGGACTAAGGGATTCTATGAATTGTAACACCAACAGGAATAATTCTAATGCTCCTTTATCAGTGGAGTTTTCTGGGAATATACAAGATACAAGATGAAATAGGTTTCATCGAGTGCACACAGCAGATAATCATGTGTTTACATTAAACAAATGGTACGGTGTTTCTCCTAGTGAAAGCGATTGCGGGATAAATCCCACCCTTAACACATCTACAGCTACTATTAACGGAGTGCCATCATCGTCTGTTCCCTTTTTCGATATCATTTCACCAGCGCTTAAAAAGCAAATAATTGAAGGTAGGGACGTTAATTTAGCCGGATTACTAATGAAAGATTACGAATCCGTTCAGGCTGTTAGCTAGTATAAGTACTTTACTTACTAGCAGTGGTCTAGAAATTAATTTGCCAGGAAAAAAGGATATCCGGCTTCATAGATCGCTCACTATTAAAGAGTTCGTATGCGCTTTTGGCAAATATAAGCGCGTCATGTGTAGGGTTTTCCTCAACGCAGCGAAGAATTAGATTGTTACCTAGCTAACATTTTACAGATTGAATCTATCTACGGTGAGAAATTTTATGAATATCATAAGCTTTTTGCCGCCAAAGCTGCAACTGCACTTCGCGATTTCAAAGTTAAATTTGACTGGGGAGTAAAAGAAAATGACATTCTTACGCTTTTAGCTCCGCATGCAAGGCCAGAAGTTTGTAGACTTTGTTACGCTACCGATCACAAATTTGTGTCCTCTTTCTTCTCAATCAGTAGAACGTAATACTTATCCGAAGAATAGACCATCTTCCGATCGCGTTGATAGGAGGGGCAGAACACGAGTTTTGCATGATGGAAAAGAGATCTGCAATAACTACACTAATAACACCACAAGGGGTTGTGCCAGACCGGTTTGTTCTTTGGCTCATATTTGCAGTTCTGGAGCTTATTGACAAAGAATGTGAAAAAGGTTTCTTGTCAGGTCCGTATAAAAGTCCACCGTTTAACTATTATCGAGTCAGCCCTTTGGGACTTGCTGTGGGGAAGTACTCCGGGAAAAAGCGGCTTATATTGGATTTATCAGCCCCACATGACGACGATGATGATTGTAGTATTAATGACTTGATCAGTAAAGAAGATTGTTCAATGACGTATGTCAGAATAGACGATGCGATCAAAGTTATACAAAAATTAGTTTTTTTTTCAATGTGCTCAAAATTCGATATAGAGTCCGCTTTCAAACAATTAGGTATTAGAAAGGACCAGTGGCATTTATTTTGCATTACATGGTGTAAAGAATACTATTTCTTTAATAGACTAGCGTTTGGTTGTAGGAGCTCGCCAATTATTTTCGATAACTTATGCAGAGCAATTTGTTGGATTGCTACTAATATCTACAAAATTGAATATATATTTTACCTTTTAGACGATTTCTTGACTATAGATAAACCAGATTCTTGCGCAGAGAGAACTATGGCATTAATGACTACTCTTTTTAAAAGACTTAATATTCCACTGGCTAAACACAAGGTTGTTGGCCCTGGTACAGTTATTGAATATTTGGGTATTATACTTGATACGGAAAAGATGGAGAGCCGATTGCCTTTAGATAAAACAAGTAGCATCAGTGAATTTATCAAGAAGTTTTTAAACAGAAAATATTGTACTAAACGTGAACTTCTACAATTGTTAGGGCATTAAATTTTGCCATGCGGGTTATAATTCCGGATCGTTCATTTGTTTCATACCTAATACCTTTATCAACAACTGTCAAGGTTCTCAAAGACAAAATCTATTTGACCGATGAATGTCGTACCGATTTGCGTTTTTGGTACTCGTTTTTGGTAAACTGGAATGGCATTAACATGTTTTATGATTCTGACTATAATAGTGTTAGGGATATCGAATTATATACAAATGCGGCTTCTACCATTGGTTATGGTGGTTATTTCAAGGGGAAATGGTTTTGCTCTCCTTGGCCGGATGATTTATATTCTCCATGTGAAAAGAAATATTCCATGGCTTTTCTAAAACTCTATCCTATAGTCGTTGCAGCCATCTTATGGGGTCATTCATGGACTACTAAAAGATCTTATTTCGATGTGACAATGAAGCCACCGTACATATTGTTAATAAAGGTCGTTCCAGATGTTTATTGATAATGAAACTTATGAGAACTCTTACTTTGTATGCCTGTAAAAATAATTTTTGTTTCGCGCCGAACACGTTCCTGGAGTTTAGAATAATATCAGTGACTCTCTTTCACGTTTACAGCTAGAGCGTTTCAAGATCCTTGCACCTTTAGCAGACAAAGTACCTCACAAGTGCCCGCCAGTCTCCCGAGTAATGTGGCATTAAAGTCTACAGTGTCGGATTTATTGCGACATGTGTTATCAACTAGAACATCTCAGACTTATAAAGTTGGATATCGAGCTTATACTGCATTTCTTGCTAGCAACGGGGTTGTCTGGTTAGGTAAACCCATGCCTCCGATTTCTGAGGATATTTTGATTTATTTTGTCGCATATTGTTACAAAAACTCGAGACTTTTACATACAACCATTAAATTGTATTTATGTGGAATTCGGTTTTATTATATCCAAAGTAACTGTGACCATCCGTTTGATTATACAAATGAATCGACACTCTATAGACTCAATATGGTAATGCGCGCCGTCAAACGTATACAAGGAGAGCATAATCCAAAACCACGTCTTCCTATTACTTTTCAGGTACTTGGGAGAATTTGCTGATTGTATGTTAGAAACGGCTTGTACAGTACCCTTTTTTGGATTTCTTAGGTGTGGTGAATTTACAGTTTCAAAACATTTTGATTCTACTGTAAATCTAAGTGTAACGGATGTTGAGATTCTCGATTCTAATGCTATTCTACACCTTAAAACCTCAAAGACAGACCCTTTTCGTAAAGGTGTCAGTATACAGCTTCACAAATCCGATCATACCATTTGTCCTTTCTCTGCTGTTCAAAAGTATATCGCAATCAGGAAGGGTAGAGAAGCATCTTTTTTGTTTTTCAGATCCATTGTTTGTCAGCGCTTTAGACAGGGACTTTTTCATCAGAAGTCTAAGACATGTACTACATATTTGTGGGTACAACTCAAGCTTTTACAATGGTTATTCCTTTAGAATTGGTGCCAGTACATCGGCAGGATCTGTTCATATTCAAGATCATCTTATCAATTTGAAAACACTTGGTCGGTGGACATCAGACAGTTATTGTCGTTATATTCGTAATTCCAAGGACACGATTCGAAAAGCACAGAAGTCTTTGACATTGTCTAATAATATCTGAGTCATATTTGATATTTGGATATTATCGAACTTGAATGTATGTCATTTTACCAAAGAACAATGTACTTTAGCTGTGAACTTGTTGACCATAATTGAACTTTTATGTGAATTAATTTTACTTGTTATGAAGTATTCAGCCATTCGAAGAGTGGACACTTGGACATATCTTTATACAATATCGTTTAGCAGAAGAAACAATGTATTTTAACTTTAAGCTTTATCTATAGTGACAATTATTTGAATTCGAATTAACCGATTTCATAGAATATTGAGCCGTTCGAAGAGTTGCTTTTTTCCCCTGATACATGCGGACTTATATTTTACTGTAATTTACGGAACTTGTATCGTTGAGTTTTTGCCGAGAAATGCGTATTTCAATTTAGAGCCTGCAGGGAACGTGAAAAGTAACACATGTGAACTTTATAGTTTTCTTAATATTCAGCCATGTGACGAGTTGCTGTTTTATTTTTCTAGATACATTTAAACTTTACAATTATGTTATTGTGCATCATATTTTGTATATTCATTTTGTTTTTCTCTCTCTCTCTTTTACATTTTTGCCACATGCGACTTGATGGCTCACTTTATACCCCCTTTTGAATTCCACCTCACTTAATATCTTACAACTTGGGGGATTACTCAGCTCATATATATATTTTTTTTCTCATATATAATCTGAGCAATGGCCATTCATTGCATTGTTTATCACTGGTCAGTCTTTTAAATGACAATTTTTTATCCCCCAAGTTCTATCAACTTACAACTCACATTTCATTAGTTATACTACAGTTGATAGGACAGGTCACGTCGAATTTCCTGTCAACCACTGCTTCGCAAGCTTATTCAACAGTTTTATCTGTGCTGTAACTGCTGTGGTTATATCTTAGTTCCACAGAACAATTGTCGGTTTTTTTTTCTTTAAAAAGATCGCGAGAGGCATAGAAAGCAAAGCCATGACAACTCAAACTTGACACTTCTGTTAGCAAAAGTAATTCTATAACAAAGTAATTTTGTCAAAATGTGTGCCTGTGTGTGCTTGTGTGCGTGCGTTTTCTTTCTTTTTTCCCCCAGGTGTACTATCAAAATCACGTAACTAGTAATAACACGACAGAGACGCACACATAGTTATCGTTTCATGTAGGTTTTAACTTACTAACTGAAACAATTAGTAATTAATTAAAAAAACTACATCATTTAGCATGTCTGTGTGGCCAATTGGCGTGTTTTGCGACTATTATTATATCGGAAACGAAAACCATTTATTTTCAACAGGAAATAGCCGCATCCGGCCATCACACATATCAGATATTTTCATTCAGTTTAAAATGTTTTGTAATAATGTTAATTTCCAAGAAGAACATAGTTTGTGCAAATTCTTGTCCAATTTAAACAGTTTTACAAGGTAAAATAAACATTTATTTTAATAATTAAAGTTCTAACATCGCGTGTCATTAACACTTTCGGAGTGCTAAAAATCGCATCATCGTATCAACAGATCTGTGTTAACGTTTATGGACTTTTTTCCATATTTCCTCCATTCTTCCAAACATTATCAGATTTGACATTTGCATATTTCCAATGGGTGTGTACCCTACAATAGAATTTAAAATAACACTTTATGAATTTCGCATGTCCGGAGCACTTTTCATGATTTATCTGCATTAGGAACCAATCCAAAAATTTGAAAGCCTGGGATGTCTAAATATCTAGATACGGTAGAAGATGTGACAAAAAGGACATAAAAAAAATAACTTAATTGTAAGGTCAACTTTGCCCGAGGGAGATGGAACCTTCGTTTTCGATAAAACGAATACGAATTAACAATGAAATACGTTAAACAAAAATTGCACGAACTCTATATAGTTGATGTCATATAATTTTGAAATAAAATACGGAATTATACATCGCGTTTAATTGTGCATCATTCGGGTCACCTGCGTACACTAGAAAATACCGTCTTGCTATCACAAGAAGAAGAAAAACGGATGCCAAGTACTTACGGACATTTGGTATTCGTTACAAGTGTTGTTGATTGTAGGTATAAAAGCGATTGAACCATGTGCAAATTCCATGGGCTAGTAAAGGGAAGAAGCCCGAATGATTTTTAGGCTGACACATTTAACAGCATTCATTCATTTAGACAAAAAAGCTTAATTTGATGAAAACAGCCTATTAGATTGTTATCAGTTAAAACAGCATTGGTGTCATTGTGTACACTGATGAATGTTAGTATGTATATCATAATTATATTTGATTGGGTGAACGTATTTCTTGGTTTATTAGTTTTGTTAAAAGAGATATCCTGAATACGCGCCAAACTTTTATACTGCCTTGTTTGGTTTTATTAAATAGTTTATTCAATGTTGTGTTCCAACTTTGTATATGAATATAGAAATATTTTTTATTTACATTTATTTGTCCCTTGTACAGTTTCAATCGACGGCGAAACTGGAATTTCTTGACAGGCAATGTTTTAAGGTCTTACAGTCCCTATAATTACTTACATCCACTTCATTTGGTGGATAGTTGTCTCATTGGCAATTATACCAAATCTCCTTACTTTTATATCAAAAGTTAGAATGTGGTATAGAAGTGTAACGGTAAAGACGTCAAATGTGTTTATACTAATGCAAGAGGAAAGAGAATTATACTGTACTGTAACAGATCTTTATTGTCTTAGCATCCACATCTCCAGCAGAATACTTTTTTAAATGTTGTCATTCAAACAAAAATCCCTGGTTAAGAGTGCTTATGGTACTATTGATCGATTTATATGCAGCTGCTTATGACTGATAATTCAAATCCGTAAATCGCGATGTTCACATACGTCACCATTCTCTTTTATAAGCTTGCAAAATGTGTTTGAATTTTTATTAAGAAATGAAAAAATGATCAAAACGATATACTGCATGTTCCTTCTATAAACAACAGTTGCTTTTAACTGCAAGCCATTGTTGGAAACTGCAAGAGTTGAGCGGATAAAATGTGTACCTTATATGAAATATTTAGCCAAAATTGACTAAGTTAAATTATTCTGAGTCTGTTAATAATTCAGTAAAATAAAAATCTTGACAATGTGCTCATCATTATGATGTGTATATACATTCTGCAAAATTTTAAACAACTGTAAAAGTCGAGTGAACACTAGTGCACAAATTGCAAAAGACAAAAGATATAACATGTTTCTAAATATGTTATCCGCAAAATAAAAAAACCTTCTTTATGGACAACTGTTTGCGGAGTTTAGTGGACAATCAGTGCACGTGTTCTTTCAAAAGGGCTACAAAATTCAAATGCTCCTCTTTTGTTAATGATCATTTATTCACTTAACTAAAAATCGTAACAATAGGAACACCTTCAGTATGTGCATAAACTTTGTAGCTAAAATCTATAGGAGGACATGAGAGGACAAACAGTGCACTGTATATTTAAATTTTCACAAAATTGACTCAATTTTACCATTCGTCATTTTGGTGCATAATAATAAAAATCCTGAAACTGGTTCAATAGAAGTATGTGTAGGTATTTTACAAGATAACACATTCTACCTTGATTCATGGAGAAGACGAATTTGGGTGAATAATGAATGTACTCCTTTAGAGGAAGGACGGATGAATACAGGACACACATTTTGTGTCCTCTCACGACTGTGTTTCTTGTGCGTACACACGCCCGTTTTTTTCTGTTATTCTGTACATGATTTTTCAATTTACTGAAACGAAACTCATTTCATAAGACAATGTTGATGAACGTTGTTTAATAAATAATGAATTATAATACTTCATTATTTTCTACGTGCACTTGATTCGATGACACTTCCTTTTAATGGTAAAAGTGGTGAGGTTTGGTAACTGTTGTATTCTATCTTCCCTTAAGTTCGGCTTTTGAAAATACTGACAGATTTGCCATTATTACTTATGACTAAGACCTCTTTCGACTCAATGCAGAAATCAAACCCAGTAAGATTAGAAACACCATCTGCCACATTTAAAATCACGGTGCTTTTACTTCGATCTTGACAAATCTTAAAGACACAATTGTATTTACTGCTACATGAAAACACGTCACCATTATCATTGACAACAATGCCTATTGCATTCAAAAGATATTTATCACGGTGGAAGTATCTAGATTTTCCGTTCGGATCTACAACGTTAATGATAGGATGTATAGCAAGGGAGCAGTAAATATGTCGGTCTTCACATAGGAAGATGTCCCTTGGATCGAAATTAATTTTCATTTCTCGAATGATTTGGCCATCAATATTAACTAATGTTAACTTGAGGTGGCTGCTTACACAAATAAGGTCTTTTGAGCACGATATTGCATATAAATTACCACTTCGTAGGATTTCTTTGCCCGATTCCAATGGTTTCAGTAGAATCATATCTATACCTTTTTCATTTAAAGTATAGACCCTTTTGCTATCGACCACTGCTACTCTTTTTGGTTCATAATCTAATTCTAATTTTTCTAAACCAGACCCGTCAATTTTGCAAACGAGAACAAATTTTTTATTCATAAAACATAGAATTATGTTTCCTTCTGGTAAAAAACGTGACTCTAAAACTATTAAATTTTCACCCGGTAACTTCTCCATATTCAATGTTGAAATCATTTGAATTTTATGGTTCACAGGATGAGCAGGATATTGGCCTTGTTGTTCAGTTTGCATAATGGACGGTATTATTAATGGTTCAGTTGTGCAATGTACACTTCCAAATGACGGAATAGTTGTGTTAAATTCGGTAAGCTTTTCCAGCGGCAAAAATTCGAATGTATTATAGACTGTCGCTCGCTCTTGAATATGTATTTCCTGCTCATGTGTTTTTCTGTCTAACATCTTAATTGTCTGGAACAAATTAATTTCAGATCCTTGCTTTTTCAGATCTGAAATAATATCACTATAACCTGTTAATTCTGCACATTCTGCTTCTAATTTTGATATCTGTTGACTCATACTTGTTTGACAATGATTGCATATTTTATCCATTTCTTCAATAAGTTCTCTTTCAATTTTATCGAAATATTCATTAACCTTTTTTCGGAAATCTTTAACAGTTGATTTGATTTTTTCTTCTTTGTCAATTAGGCGGGAGCGTGAATTTTTTAATTCAGTTGAAATTCTTAACATTACTTCATGTATATGCTTAATTCGTCTCTCTATGTCCTCTAATGCTGTGGCAGACTTAACACCCTTTGATGCTCTTTCAATGGATATAATACGATCGCAATTTTGATGCGTCTGATGTACACATAGACTGCATATTATTGAATCGTGCTGACAACAAAATAAAACAGCCTTTTCATCTGGATGATATTCACAGAATTTGGATTCTTTTGTGATGGAGCTTAGAAGATTAGCAACTTCTTCTGTGCGCACAACTTTGTGTGGAGGTATAAACTGGCGATGAATTCTTGAGCACGCTAAGCAAATCTTTTCTGAACAGTTTTGGCACCATTCTGTTGCATTCGACTTCTTGTCAGATCTAATACAGTCAGCACAATGACTGACCTCTGCCATATTTCTATAAATATTAATAAACAAATATATAAGAAATATTCTAATATATTAAACATCTCTTTCTTTCTTTCTTTCTCTCCCTGTCCTATATGATGAATGTTACAAACAATAAATTTGATTATTTTAAAAGAACTCAACCAAAAATTAGGTTGAACTTTGCTGCTCCAGAAGAGTAAGCAATTTCTCTCTTTACTATAGTTACATTAGTTATGATATTCATGATATAATCCAATGGTAAGTCAAGATCGTTTAGTAATAAAGCATCAGTTCATCAATTCTCAATGCCGGGCTGATAAATGATGGTATTACCAAACTAAAAAGCATCGGTACATGTACATTCTGTAACCGTAACACTTGACCAAATGTAACAGCTAATTCTTGACCAAATTTCACAGGAACGCCGACTATCTGTCAAACCAAATATAACAAACATGTGATCAAAAAGATAATGATTGTGCTTGATTTTCATATGATGAAGACATAATCTTTCAATCAGTTTAATTGAGGTCTGGAGCTGGCATGTCAGTAACTGCTAGTAGTCCTTTGTTAATTTATGTATCATTGTCATTTTGCTTAGTTTCTTTTGTTACCTATTCTGACATCGGACTCGAACTTCTTTTAAACTGAGTTTTACTGTGCGTATTGCTGTGTGTTTGTTTATTCTACATTGGCTAGAGGTATAGGGGAGGGTTGAGGTCTCACAAAACATGTTTAACCCCGCCGCATTTTTGCGCCTGTCCCAAGTCTGGAGCCTCTGGCCTTTGTTAGTCTTGTATGTTTTTTAATTTTAGTTCATTTATATGTTTTGGAGTTTAGTGTGACGCCCATTTTCAATGAACTAGTACACATTTTTGTTTAGTGGCCAGCCGAAGCCCGACTCCGGGTGCGGGATTTTCTCGCTGTGTTGAAGACCCATTGGTGGCCTTCGGCTGTTTTCTGCTCTTTGGTCGGGTTGTTGTCTCTTTGACACATTCCCCATTTCCATTCTCAATTTTAATCATATAGCTGACTATGCGGTATGGGTTTTGCTCATTGTTGAAGGTCGTATGGTGACCTATAGTTGTAAAATTTCTGAGCCATGTGGTCTCCTGTGGAGAATTGTCTCATTGGCAATCATACCACATCTTCTTATTTTTTATAATCATTCGTTTTGATGATTATGTCCAATAAAGATTTCTACGTTATCCAATATATTTAATGATACAAAGTTTGATTTGTTCTTCCATTTTAATAAGTTTTAAATAAGGAGTTCGTTTTTAAATCAGTACAGGGGAGTCAAGGAGAGGAATGCTGATTGTGTATAATCCAACAGGTCTTTTGATTTTTTAGAATCATCTTCTGTCTAGATCCATGAGTAGATAGTTTCACAGTATCTTTGCAGCTCGCTTTGATTGCTGATACCATAAATGAAAGGTGTTTGGAAAATGTTTACCGAACCGTTCATATCACCAGTGATGCAATGATGACTTTTATGTAAGTTTTATTGTGCTGTACCTAATTTACATATTCAGAGTGAGCGGAGCGAAAAAGAATTGTATGAAAGTGTGAACGATATTGTCAAAATGAGTAATTCCTTAAAGGGACCTGTGATTATAAAAATAAAGTAAACGAATTTGAATTTGAAATCATAACGTTGAATATCAGAACAATTATGTAGTTAGTATCCAGTAGAGAGAAGGAATATACAGGAAACGGTATATGCTGGATTTTCATGTAAATTGATAAGTACTTATCAAGCACTTTATATACAGTCCGCCAAAAGTTAAGCACCACCTAAATATAACTGGCAATATTTTTTTAACTATTGCGAAAAAAATATTTATGTTTGGTGTTATGAATTGCCTATAACATACACTAAGAAAATTCATTACGACCAAAAAAAAATAAACTCCGATAAATACGCCAAGCAATTTTTTATTAAAGGTCATCTGCACTTTTTCGAATACACTGTTTCGATGCCTTTAAATCATCTTCCTACTGTCACGCGTACAGGTGAAATTTGACCTTCACCAAGTCACTGTGAAATATGGCAAGAGGTAAGTTATATGTGACTGAACCTTCACAAGCAATTGACATGTCAAATGTCGGTAGGAGCACTAGATGCATAGGTAACCATTTCAATGTTAAACACACCGTCATTGTCAGATTTTTACAACGTCATGTTGACACAGGAACTGTAAATGATAGACCATGCAAGGTCCGGAAGACCCCGTTTAACTACCGATCGTAATGACAGACTCCTTATTGGTTGTGCTAAAGCCAACCCATTTACTCCTGCCCCACAACTTAGACACCACTGGCGTCAAGGTGGTCATGTTAGTGTTCGAACATTGGTCCGTCGACTTCATAGAGACTACATAAGAGCACGTCGTGTTGTCAAGAGACCTGCCCTAACAGCCAGGCACCGTATAATCATGTTTCAAAGGGCTAATGACCATCGACGCTAGAACATGAGAAGCTGGCAAAATGTTCATTGGTCAAATGAGAGTCAGTTTCTGTTACGACCAATAGACGGCAGAATACGAGTTTGTCGTGGAAATAAAACTGCTAATGATCAAAACAACATTTGCCCAACGACTTCATACGTTGCTGGTGGTGTTACAGTATGGGGCTTCTTCTCATACTGTTGTAAGGTGAGTATGCATATTCTGCAGGGTAACATGAACGGACAGACATACAGGGATTTTGTGCTTAGAAACATTGTAGTCCCTCATTTTGATAATCCTCCACTTGCTTCAAGACCCTTGTGCATGTACGACAATGCTAGACCACACATGGCAAGGACTGTAACCGAGTACAAAGAGTACAAAGAGCAAGAAGCCATTGACACTATCTTTTGGCCTTCCATGTCTCCAGACATGAACCTTATCGAACATGTCTGGGATGCCATTGGCAGAAATCTCAATCGCAGAGATCCATCTTTGCAAAATCTTAGCGATTTAAGAAGCGCAGTTGTTGCTGAATGGAATAAATTTGCTCAACTAAAGTTCAGAAGGCTTGTACAGAGTATGAACTGTACCGGAAGAGAGGGTGTTACACATTCTATTGACTCAAATATTGACATTAAATTTGCCGAACATACCAAAAATTATTTGTAGAGACTTTTAATGATATTGGGTGATTAATTGTTGTAAAAAATAAAATCAAAGTGAAACTTAAATTCCGTTTCTGATTTGTGTAATTTTCACTATTTCTATGAACGCAAATTTCAAATTCATAGAACCTGCATACGTGAACAAACTTAAGTCTACGGTTTGTTTATGGTATATGTTAGCAAAATTGCTACATGAATATTTTCTCTTTTTCGAGGATTAACTGATTTTTTTAAATGAAAAAAATTTCGATGGAATAAAAATAGGTGGTGCTTAACTTTTGGCGGATATAATGCGATTAACACGCAATACGAGATTGTTTAAACACTTGTCTGATGGGACAATTAAATATTTGTAATGAATGTATGACTTACTATAATTGATTATTTGCTTAACGTCTATTGGCAAACATTTCAGGGGCTAATGTTTTTGCTTGTCACTTTCAGAAATTTGACCCCCCCCCCCCCACACACATACACACAAACGCACACACTTTTAAGTCTACTGCTACGCTACTGATTTCATACCTATTCAGGATGAGAAAAAAATGACACTAAATCTGAGTTCAATAGTATAAAAATCCCAACTATTCCAAATTGTATGGGTTCTTCTCTTCAGAGAGTTTGACACTCCGAACACAGGGCTACGGATTCAACAACCATATTTCGATCGAACGTGCATTAGTATTTATACACCCCAAACAGCAAATGGTCGCCTCCTAAGTATGTTTTCGATTGCAGCACGGGGTATGTCAACCACGGGCAACTTTAAGGGTTGTCCATGACGCAACATTTGGGCGTTTGAAGACATGTTCATTTTTTTTTTTTTTTTTTTTTTAATTATAATAACAATCACTGGCCTGCAACCTTTAACAAATCGGTCGGCGGAGTATTTTAGTCTTTTCAAGGAGGGTGGTAAAGGGTTATTTTCGTGCAACGTGTTTTGCCATTTTTATTTCACGTGCAGCCGTGAAAAAGGTTCGTTATTCACCGTGTTTCGTGAAATCGGTAAAAAGATCAACGTGCAAGAAATTTTTTAATTGTTCGTTCATCGTGAAATGGCAATTTTATTTCGCGTTCTTCCGTGCAGATACCACCCCCCCCCCCCCCCCCCCCTTTTACGCTCCTACCTCATTGGTCTTTTCTTTCACTTCTTGTGCATTATCTTGGATAATTCTCGACGGAATCCATCGGAATTTTAAAGTAATGTTTCAAGTTTATGAATCATTTACTTTCACGTTTTGCAGATAAGACAAGACTTCAAAAGACGCATATGAACCTTTAAAACAATAAATTTGAGTAAAAATTGAATTGAATGACAATTTGAAAATGATCAAGCTGTGAAATAAATACATTGGAAATGGTTTTATCTCTATATAAATGATCGGGGACTTTATATAAAAATCTAAAAATCTAAAATAAAACTCTTACCTGTTGAGGCCAACAAGGAAGATCAATTTATACAAAAATAGAAATATAAGGTAAAAAAAAACAAATGATATGTTTTCCATGTGCACATCACGTGCTTTTATACCCTTTTCAATAGTATTGATCAAATTACCTCTCTTACAACCTTTTGGATCAGTAATTGAATTTCTTTTCGTTGAGACTTGGGTTTTTCCTGTGCTATGAGTTATACTATTTAAATGTTCTCAACTGTTTATAGTAGTTGTATAACGAGTTCTTTTTTTTTTGGATATAAATATATATTGGTAATATATGAACGTGAAATACTTAAGTAGTTTAAAAGGTGGGTTCCGTTATGCAATTGTTTGGGTGTCAGTTTATCGAAGAGGCTCAAAGTAACTACGACAGTCAGTCAGTTCGCCGTTTAATTTCGCATATTAATGTATGATTATAATATTAGTTTGATTTCAGTTCATTAAAATGTATTGGACATTTTGTATGAAAAAATTGTATATTGTTGTTATATAGAATATTGGTTTATAATGTTATTAAACATTTTTGCTAGAAAAAAGAAGTTACTGCGAGCAACCAAACATATAACTATAATTTTGTTTTATTTATTATACCAAGAATTGTGGTAAAGGAATGGACGAGCATGACGAGGGAGAATTTAAGTTAATTTTTGAGTAAAAAGAGATGACTGTTGTATGCAACTTTGAGTACCAAAGACTCCAATCAAAACCAACGCATGTTTATCCCTGTCGCATTCCTTTCGCAACTTGATGTCAAGAGCCAGGGGCTCTTTTCACAAAAAATCCAACGATAAAAATCTATCGTAAGTTATACTGAAATTTTCATGACTTACGAGTATTTTTCTCGTAAGATTTTTTGTGAAATGAGTCGCTGTAATGTAGTGGTTGTCGTTTGTTGTTGTATATAATTTTCATTTGGATTGTTTTACATTTTGTAATGTCAGGGCATTTTATAGTTTTCTAAGCGTTATGGGTTTTGCTCATTGTTGAAGGCTGTATCGCGACATATAGTTGCTATTTGGTCTCTGCTTGCAGGATAGTTATATCATTGGCAATTATACTACATCCCCTTATTTTATATTCGTTGCAGGACAAAATAATCGACAAATATAAATAATGACACCACTGGTTCCTGAATTCGTACAGGCACATAAACAAGCTCAAAGTAATTATCATGATATATCATGCTGATAACCATGGATGGAGAGTTGTCTCATTGGCACTCATACCACATCTTCTTATATCTATTGGTATGTGTCAATAATAAAGCAGCAGGTAATCACAAGTATCCAAAAGACATATAGCGGTCAATTATGCCTTCTGGACTTATACTCTAATATCGACCACTGTTCTTCTGAGTAAATTCGATACACAAACTTCATAAACACCACAAGAAGGCATTAATTTATACTATGTCCAAAGGAAATTTGTACAAAATTTCAGAAACTAATCATTTTCGTCTTTTTTTTTACCTGCACATAATTGATAATATGACACATGAATATATATTTAAAGTGTCCTTCATATCGACAACATATTGAAGAATAATGGGCCAAAAAATAAATAAATACAATTGTTATTTTCTGTTTTCGGCATGTTTAATCAATTCATGGGTTGTGATTAAAAAAATAGACCAGACTGGTGACCTTTAGTTGTTCAAGTCCTTAAACATTGCTCTTAAGTGTGGAAGTCCAATCTGATCAAAATTCAGATCTACCGTAACTCCTTTACTAATATGAGCATAACGAAATTTTATGATATCAGGTCTTCTTATCATTACATGTAACTCAATATACGAAAATATCCAAACTTCACTATGTCATATATTGAAATCTAGCATCGGCTGTTAAAGATTGGCTATCAAAACAAATTCAAAATATTTTCAGAACGTCTTTCCGGACAGATATAATAAATATACATGTACTCACATTCAGTATCTCTCATATACGTAATTGTGCAAGTCAAACGTTTCGTATTTTATTTTCCGTGAGATCGTAAGGGAAATTACGTTTCTTATGAATATTTACTTCCTCAAGTTATACACTGATGAACATACATTGTATGTATTTAAAGTTTGAAATATGAAAAAGATCATCTAGGTACATACATTAAAAGGTAAAATCACAAAAATACTGAACTTCGAGGAAAATTCAAAATGGAAAGTCCTTAATCAAATGGCAATATCAAAAGCTCTTAAAATTAACTTGATGATGGGCCACAATCATGACGATCAGAAAAAGGTTGTAAGGCACCAACCATTCATCTTTTGTAAGGATGGTGTTTTAACATTGAGATTCATTTGTGTATGTATTTAAAGTTTGAAATATGAAAAAAAAATATCTAGGTATATACAGCATATAATTAAAATTAACTTGATGGTGTGCCACAATCATGACGATCAGAAAAAAGGTTGTTAGGCACCAACCATTCATTTTTTGTGAGGCCGGTTTTTTAACATTGAGATTCATTTGTGTATTTAACTTTTGAAATATGAAAAAATATCTAGGTACATACAGCATATAATTTGAATTAACTTGATGATGTACCACAATCATGACGATCAGAAAAAAAGTTGTAAGGCACCAACCATTCATCTTTTGTGAGGCCGTTTTTTTTAACATTGAGATTCTTTTGTTTCGTCTGTATGGAAACTTTTTACATTTGTTCTGAATAGCAGGCTGACAACTACTCAAGTGTGTTTGTGTCAAGGGTGTGATCATATTTGATATACTTAGAAATAAGAAGATGTGGTATGAGTGCCAATGAGACAACATTCCATCCAAGTCACAATGTGTAAAAAGTCAACAATTTTAGGTCAAAGTACGGCCTTCAACATGTCCACCAAGATAATAGATAACAATGGTTTACATTGATGATTTTGGGTTAAACTCGTCGTTTTTCAATTAAAAAAATCAATGAAAATTAAGAAATTTTAATATTAATGTCTTTAATGAAGCAACATTTTTTATTGCAATGTAACTTTTTTTGAAACATTACAAACATGATTGCACAAAGGAAATGATAAAATTTAATTACCAGAAATAAAAATTTGGAGATGAAAACTAAAATTTATATCATAAAATCTCCGAAAACAGGAAACCGGAAAATTTGTCAAACGTAGCTATTTTTGAAACATCGCAAACAAGATATTGTATATAAGGAAATTGATAAATTTTTTACAGTTCATTACCAAAAACTATTAAGTAAGTGGTTTGATGTTAATACTAAGATTTTTATTATAAAATCTCCGAAAAGAGGAAGCTGAATAATTTGTCTAATGTAACTATATTTGAAACACCACAAACATGAGTGTATATGAGGAAGCTAACAAAAGTCCATATCAAAAAATTATTAAGCTAATAATTTGAGGAAAAAACATTAAAAAAAATCATAAAATCTCCAAAAACACTGAGAAAAACGGAAAATTTGTCAACTGTAATGCAAACTTACTTGAAGGTTTTTTTGTCAACATTACTCAAAATATATTCTAAATATTGAAAAATATATTTCTGATATCTTATTCGAAAGCTTCCTTTTAAAAAACAATCATCTAAAACTGGAAAAATTGAATAAAATGTATCTAAATATGTCTATGTAAAATAATATTGCCGCAGATCTCTATAATTTGATTTTTGTTAGTATTATATCGACATCAATTCAAATAGAATATAAAATAATTAAACAGAGCCCTACAGGCTGTTATTATACATTAACGATTTAAAATAACTAGTTTGGATGTAACATTTGTAACTCATTCTTTGGCGGACAATCTGTGAAACATGGGGGGGGGGGGGGGGGGGGGTCCTCCACCAGCAGTGAAATCGACCATGTGGTTGTAAATAAACTCATCACAGATACCAGAATTAAAATTGTGTACGCCAGACGCACGTTTCGTCTACAAAAAGACTCGATAGTTGCGCTCGAATCGAAAAGGTTAAAAAGACCAAATAAAGTACGATGTTGAAGAGCATTGATGACTCAAAATTCCGACAGGTTATGGCAAATACGGCCAAGGTAATATATTTCTGGGGTAGAATGTTCTTAATAACTGAAAACTTCGGTTAAAATCACTTGTAGATATTCGCATATCAAAGTTAGAAAACATTAAGAAATTATGATATATGCGTGCCAGTTGTTAGATTAGACTTAAGCTTTAAGTAATCGGAAAGCGTTTTGCTTTAATACCAGCTACAGGTCCCCCGCTCCTCTCAACATTTGAATGACAACGAAGATTCATTTTAAACTTTACTGTCAAACCACCCAAACCAAACTTAAACTGCCTCGTTTATTGTCTGGAGTTTTATTTATTTTTCTTTCATTTTAAAGACATTGTCGATTGGTAGTTGATACTTACTATCATCCGTCTATCTTTCACATGGTTTCTATTAACCCGGGAAAATGCAGAGACAGACGAAAAAAGATGAACGTGGAATATTTAATGTCTTCAGATTGAAGGATTTCCAGAAAACACCCAATATCATTTTGTAAGTTTCTTGTGCCGTCCAAAATTCGTCTCAATATCTTCATTTTCGTCTTTTGTAATGAAACTATAAGGACAAAGAATCAAATAACTTAGACCGACATGGTTAGAAAATACAAATAATAACACCATTGCAAACACAATTCCATTTTAAAATTCTTGTCATTGTTAGAAAATACATTAAAAAAAACACCATTACAAACTCAATCCCAATTTTATATTCTATTTTTAGAAATTTAACTGGGATAGAATAAACGGTCATAAAAAATACGTCACTTTTTGTGGCGTTGATACATTCGTGTGACGCACAGTTTATAATTCTATTGTGGTGTTCTGGTGTACTGTCGTAAATTCATGGGAGGTGTCCGTTTTTATTCTGTGGTTTACATGTTATAATGTACTATTATATTATTTATTTATGTATTTCTCTGTCCTGAGTGTTCTTGCATTTATTTGTACTGTAATCCTGTCACGTAATGTTGTCATTTTAGCGGTATTTTTAACAGTGCCATATAAGCGGGAGGTTTGGCTAGCCATAAAACCAGGTTCAACCCATCATTTTTTTCTTCAAATATCCTGTACCAGGTCAGGAATATGGCAGTTGTTATCAAATAATCCGTTTCTATGTATGTTGGCGTTTGTTTTTGTAGCAGTTCAGTGTTTCTGTTGTCTCTTATAGTTGATGTGTTTCCCTCGGTTTTGGTTTGTGACCCGGATCTGTTTTCGCTTCGTCGATTTATGACTATTGAACAGCGGTTGAATAAATAGATTCTTTATTAGTAGAGGATTCAGATTATTATCAACTACAAAATACTATAAATACTTGGTGAAAAGAAAGATAACTCTGACATCCCATATGAAACAAGTACTAGTACTTAGCACTACACAACATTTTAAGTAAAACTAATATATGGTCATTATCATGTATCGATCTGATGAGTTAAATCCTTTTCAACTGATTTTTATAGTTTGTTCATATAGTGTGCTGTTACACCAGTGTCCAGGTTATGGGAGGGTTGGTCGCCCGCAAACATACATTGTATTAAACCCCGGCCACATTCTGTATGTGCCTGTCCCAAGTCAGTAGCCTGTAATTCAGTGGTTGTCGTGTGTTGTTGCATATCATTTTTTTTTTTCGTTCAGTGTTTTGTGCATAAATCTTTCTCGTTTGAATTATTTTACATTTGTCATTTTGGGGCCTTTTATAGCTAACTATGAGGTATGGGTTTTGCTCATTGTTGAAGGTCGTACGGTGACCTTTAGTTGTTAATTTCTGTGTCATTTGGTCTCTTGTTGGGAGTTGTCTCATTGGCAATAGTACCACATATTCTTATTTTTATAGACACAAATTGTACATTAAAATATAGACACAAAAGTTCAGGAAAATGTTCACACATAGATACTCAGGTAGCAATAACTGCATCAGTGATACCACTCATTAATTTCAGTTTAATCAGTATTACATAGACCCTTATAAGATTGTAATCAGATCATTGTTGAAGGTCGTACGGTGACCTATAGTTGTAAACTTCTATGTCATTTGGTCTCTGGTGGAGAGGGGTCTCATTTGCAATCATACCACATCTTCTTATTTTATACATCTGTATTTTCTGCATCAAGACTCAAATGAAACTTGTTTCTTACATGTATTTGTTTATGCATCTCATAAACTTATTGGTAATAAATATTCTAATTTCATACAAAATTATACTTCAAAGCATTAAAATAACTACATGCAGCAACTTAGCAAAGTCTAGTAAGCAAAATAAGCAAACAACTAATTAAATTATAAAAAAAAACATATAATTCAAGTCTTTTCTTACCTGACGTGCTTATTTGAAGGCTAAAACACTATAAATACTCATATTTACATCAAATCATGGTTTATAACTGGTGTATTCAGTGTTTAAAATATGGCCTCATAATATGACCACAGAATAAACATATATAAACAAAATTAAACATAAATATGCTCTCCAACTTTGTACTTTATTTGGCCTTTTCAATTGTTTTATTCGAGCGTTACTGGTGAGTTTTTTTGGTGTTTTTTAGACGAAACCCGCTTCTGTCGTACAAAATTATAAGCATGGTATGTTTGATGAGTCAAGTTTCTTTTATTTTATATAAAAATCTATTTTCACAGATGCTAAAAAGGATAAAGGTTTTAAAATGAATGTTTAACTATTTAGATGTCATTTATATATAAGAATATTCTTTCTTTCGGTTTTATATTATTTTCCTCCATAATAATCTTTTGATTAGGATTATTTAGTATTTTGATAATTCATTAAGCTTTTAGCATTTTATGGTGATTTAATTGTATTTATTATTCATGAAGGTCAGTGACTCACTCCATGCACTGATTCCTTCCTCCAATCACTCAGTTATTTTTACAAAATCTTGCATACTCTGTAGAATATCTTAGACTATTGAAATAATTTGAGAAATGAATTATTATACACAATTGACTTAAGAATAAAATAGAGGTTTCTCCGAGATACAGCAATAACCAACGAATTATAGCAATTCAGCAATGGAATTTTACACTTTGCAAAAAAAAAAAAAGCGTCTGCACTAAAAGTCTAAAATGTATATCAAAAGTTTAATTTAAAATAAGGAGATGTCGTATGATTGCCAATGAGACAACTATCCACCCACATTCAAATGAAGTGGATGTAAGCAATTATAGGCAGCAGTACGGCCTTCAACAATGAGAAAATCCCACACTGTATAGTCGGTAATTGTCAATTTATGTCCTGTACGTGATGAGCTCTTGGAACACCACCTGCACAATTCTTTTTTTTCTTTCTTCTAAAATATGCTGCACCCATATACATGTATACTGGGCAAATTGAAAATCATTCAATTTGTTACTACATGTGAAAATATACAGAAAATAACATAATTCATTTTATTTGAATAAATTCAACTAACAATATTTGAAAATATATTGTAACAGGAGGGGGTCGGTGTCTACATCTCCTAGGACGTGTAGTGGCTAGTACTTCGTCCATATTCGATCATCGGGTTACCTGATATCAAATTTTGGCTGAACAGAGACACAACTTGAAATGAAATGGAACTTAACAATTTATTTACACGGAATGTACAACTTTCAAATAAAACACAGTCAAATGAAATTAAAAAGAATATTATTTCAAGTCAAATGTAATCAAATAAAAATAGTAAATTTAATAGCATAAGCTTCGAGATAAAAAAAATAAAATATGATTTTGTTTTTGTTCAATAATTATAGAAAGTGATATAGTGAAATACTAATAAGCTTTTAGCAACCAATTTGGTTCAGGTTTGTCAAAATAAAATAAGAAACATCGCTGATGAATTATTCACTCGCAAGTGAATAATTCGACCTCATTGAATCAGTATTCGTGTGACCTTTAATTTAACCCCTTAGCTGGAGATGGGTTACGCATGTATTCAGCTTTTAAAAGGAAAATAATGTCAACATTGAAAGTGAAACAAGGATGAATCAATTGGTTGACTGATTCGATTCTTACACAGGTAAAAACGACGATAAACATACTTTTTAACCTACAATTTGAAATCAAATATGCACGTGGACGATATCTGTTTATATTTATATTTATGTTTATATCGGGTTATATGACCGCCGGCAATCTTCGGAGGTCATCTCGATGGTTGATTAGATGACGTCTAGACAAAAATACACACGAAATGTTGATACATATTATCGAGTCCATGCATTGTTAATTGTTTATTTTGGACTTTTTGTAATTTAGATATACGTTTTAGTATGTTATAAATCAAATATGATAATTTGAGTCAAATCGGTGAAGATGAATTTGACAGCTAATGCCCCTGTAAGAAAATACTAATTTGAAACTATTGTGAGACTATACAATCACATTCATTAAAATATCAATTGAAATCAAATCATCAGTACATACACAATTACAAAAAAAAATTAAACATAATTATATCAAATTCCACTCTACCACATAGGACCACATATAATAGAAAAGAAAGGATACGGGGTATCCATCCAACATTTTTCCTGTAAGTCTTCATTGAAAGTTTTGTTGGTTTTTTATTGTGAAAGTCGCTCGGTAAACTGTCATGACATATGCTATAATACTGTCTTGGAAAATGAGTTAATATGGGAAAATATCATATTTCTCTGATGGTGTTCGTAAGTTTTATTGTTTTCAATGTTTATATAAAGCTATGGCTCTTGTTCATATTTGCCCACTTGGTTTTCAAAACTAGAACAAGTTGTGATAAATAAAGCAAAATATTAAACAAATCTTTGTTTTGGTGTTTTAAACCACGCCGTTTTCATCCAAACGAGCTGACCCGATGTTGTTATGTAAATATTATACTCGTTCCCTGTTATTTTTATTGTTACCTTTTAGCTAGGTAGTAAGATACCAGTTACTTGAAGTACGATAATCACGTGTATTTACACACATGTTTATCGTTACACAACTTTAATGTCAACAACTTCATATATAATATTTTGTTTAACCGGTTTAAAGGTAGGTCTTTATTTCTATATAATTTAAGATTTAATTTGATGAATTTGCTGTGGGTAAAGGATTTCTTGTTGCATGTGTAGTCTAGTCACTGTAGTGCTATAATATTTTATTTTTATCTATTATTTTTCTGTGATAAATGAACTTAATTGAGATGATGTGCAGAGAGATGTGTATTTTGAAGAAAATGACGAAGGGAGGCGAGAGTTCAGATACCGAATTGTGATATGTCGCACTACAACTTTAGTTTTTATTTGACAGTACCATGAAAGCTTCATGGAGATAAATAAAAAAAACTTTTTAAGGTTCATGTGGACCCTTTGGCTAAAAGGACCTCAAAATTTACTCCCGACTACAGACTAACCGGTGCATCTGGAAAAGTTTTAAGGCATATCATGCCCGAGATAAATAAAATTCAAATGCTTTTGGAAAATTTAAAACTTAACTGGATTTTGCTGTACACTTTTATTTCGTCCCTGCAGAAGATGATAAAATTAACAAACAGTTGAGTTTCACTTGATATGGTCCACTCAGGTACATAGTTTAAATCACCAGTTATTGTCAGGTATATATTGTCCTTCTATTGTCCATGTCAATCAATACAGTTCATTTTAAAAATTACCTTTGGGAAGTTCTCAAACCTCTTTCCTAACTTCGTTAATTTTGGCACCTTCTGGAGGAATGTAAAAAGTTCACTGCAAAATCCAGTTAAGTTTTTATTTTTCTAAAACATAAAATGTATTTGAATTTTATTTATCTAGAGCATGCCATGCCATAATTTTTTTCCAGATACATAGGTTTGTCTGTCCTATGAGTAAATTTTGAGGTGAAAATGCATCAATTTAAGCTAAAGGGTCCACATGAACTTTAAGGGGTAACGTTTGTATTTGACTGTTGCCCCCCACCCCCACCCTAAAAAAAGAACTAGCATGTACATAGTAGATAACTAAAGTCTATGTTAATTTAATCGACTTTCAATATAGTAAATGTGTGTTTCTTTTAATTTTTTCTCTCTCCGCCATTATATTCCATATCCATGAAATTTTACACACACACAAAAACATATAATACGACCATAATGGAATGACTGTTTTTTTTTCTGCACCATAGCCCTTCAAAATAAACATGATACATAATACTAAATTTGAAAAGTGTAAAATTCAATACCCCTAATCTGAGACTACATTAACACAGTATTATAGTAGTCTCAGCTAGTCGTAACTATGAAATTCTGAGACCTTGTAAACCTGAAACATACAAAAACACTTTGCTCAGTTTCCCCATACTTGTCAACATCTATAAATGAAAATTAATTCCATGTTCTTTTTTAACATTCGATATTAAATGAACCCGAAAAATTCGGCAAACGAAAGGTTTTCAAGCAGCTACATATAGGCATATGCGCTGTTCCTGTGCTTTTTGTGTGGTTTTTTTTTTTTTTGCTGTGCATATACTGATTTTGTCTCATTGATGGATACCCCATATCTTTTGTTTTTCTATTACATGTATATACATGTATTATTTATTGTAGCAGTTTTATTTCGTAACATTTGAGTGATCATACATGTCATGCTTATAGGGTATCTCAAATTGTTGCCGTTCTACATGTTCTAGATGGTACTTAATCGGAAGTTATGAATTTTATTCTTTTATAGACTACATTCAAGCGATATATTGATTTAAGTCACGTTTGCTTTCGGTATTAATAATAGACCCCCAATAAATTTAACTGTTCTCAGTGATAATTAGTATGCAAGTGTTGATAAATGTACAACGTATTTTTAGTGGTAGAGGTCAATAATCTCATCATAGATACCAGGATTAAATTTGTGTACGCCAGACGCGCTTTTCGAGACGAAAAGACTCATTAGTGGCTCTCTAATAAAAAAGTTAAAAATACAAAATAAAGTACGAAGTTGAAGAGAATTGACATGATTGAAGACTCAATCTAAGCAATAAATGTTTTCTGAAGAAATACGTAAAAAAGGATCTTATTTATTGTAAGTTTCATCCATGTATACATATACGTATTTTCTATAGTAATATCACTTATCTGGTAGTAGCAATAATATATCTCGGGTACCTATGATAAGAAGTCTAATCTAGTTGATTTGATCATGGAAATATTATATTGACATGATTTGATTTACTATCGGTCCGTTTTTATATACTATTATATGCAGCGAGATTATTATGGCATAGCAAATATTTAGTCAAAACACGTAGATAAGAAATAAAATTATCTTCTGTAACATATTGGGGCTTAAAAATATCAAAAATACCGTGTGTTAAGTGATTTTTATGACTAAATTTTAAGCCATAAGTTTACAAGATGTATTGAATGGTAAACCAGATGCCGTAATCCGTATATTACATAAAGAGAACATCCTAAACCTTCAGCGGAACGATTAGTGGAGCAGTACCTCATGACTGAAACGCTTGACTCCATGTCAGTCGGAAGGATGTGACCGGAAGGTGAACTAAAGGACCGGAAAATTAAAACATAAATCTGCTGTCAAAGTGTCAATCAATTTAAGGTTATAAGCTTGTTGCAATGTACAATCCAATTTTGCTGAAATCATTAAAATCATGTAAACCTGAAAATATTTAAGTCATGTCTTATACATGGATAACGTTTCAGTGTTTTTCTTTCGTCCAAGCTGAGAGGCGAAAGATATCAAAGTAATATTCATAACTCATTAGTCGAAAACGAACTGACAATGTCTTTGCAAATAATCGAAAAATGACCAACATTAGAAGATTAACATAAGTAACAGGAAATGTTAGCGAGAGTCCAAAACCGAGACGGCATATATTTTATTGAAATGATAAGTGCTTACAGCATCAAGGAACGGTAATGACTTCACTGTTGAAAATCAGTCGAAGTATTTGTCAGGTTATTGACATGGATTAAATAGAATATTAAAGTTTCTATAACTTCACAGGCATGTCGGTACAAACAATATGAATACACTTGTTACATCTCGTACAGAAAAAAAAAACATTGGTGAACTGAAACGGTATAAAATATGGAAATATAGTCTCACACACACATATATATATATATATATATGCTTCTACAATCCGACGAAGCCTCGTGTAGGGAGCTTCTACAATCCGACGAAGCCTCGTGTGGGGAGAGTCCCATGTTGTCTGCACGTTCAGGAATCCTTGCAACTTATTGACCGGGCCATAGGGGACAAGTTTTAAGCTAAATTCATTTCCCTACAGTGACGAAGGAGTTGACCAAAACATAGTTTTGATCTCCTTCTCACTTTAGGAGTGCACAATTAACAGATACTAAATTGAAGACACATGATTTCGGGTTAAAAATATCATAACTCGAAAATTTCGCGAACCATTGTACTCGTTTTTGGAACCTTGATAGTGTGACGTCAAAGATACGATTTCGATGTAAAGCGTCAACACCAGAAATTATATTGCTTTTAACACGCTTTAGGACAAAATAAATTTTTACAAAAAGAAGAATTCCAGGTGAGACATCTGCTTAGTTTGTTTTTATACGACCGCAAAAAATTTTGCGGTCGTTTATTGGTCGTCGTCGTCCGAAGGCATTTGGTTTCCGGACAATAACTTTAGTATATGTAAATAGAAATCTATGAAATTTAAACACAAGGTTTATATCCACAAAAGGAAGGTTGGGATTGATTTTGGGGGTTATGGTCCTAACAGTTTAGGAATTAGGGGCCAAAAAGGGGCCCAAATAAGCATTTTTATACACCCGTTTACGGGACGTATTATGGTATACCGTTGTCCGTCTGTCCGTCCGTCCGTCCGTCGTCAACATGTCGGACATAAACTCAAAAATGCTTTAACCAATTTGCATAAAACTTTGGTGAATTGTTTATATCTATTGACGTGAGCTCCCTTTCGTTTTTTATAAATTTTAGATTTTGCATTTCCGAGTTATGGGGTTTTATTCATTAAAAAAAGGGGGATTTTCCAGTTTTCGGACAATAACTCAAGAATGCTTTCACCAACTTGCAAGAAATTGTGGTAAATTGTTTATATCTATTGACATGAGCTCCCTTTTGATTTTTATAAATTTTAATAAATTTTACGTTTCCGAGTTGCAGGGTTTTATTCATAAAAAAAGGGGGATTTTCCAGTTTTCGGACAAAAACTCAAAAAATGCTTTCAGCAGTTCTTATGAAACTTTGGTGAATTGTTTATATCTATTGATGTAAGCTCCCTTTAAAATTTTATAAATTTTTGATTTTACGTTTCTAAGTTATGGGGTTTTATTCATTAAAAAAGGGGGGATTTTCCAGTTTTTATACGCCCGTTTACGGGACGTATTATGGTATACCGTTGTCCGTCTGTCCGTCTGTCTATCCGTCTGTCCGTCCGTCGTCAACATGTCGGACATTAACTCAAAAACTTTTTAACCAATTTGCATAAAACTTTGGTGAATTGTTTATATCTATTGACGTGAGCTCCCTTTCGTTTTTTATAAATTTTAAATTTTACGTTTTTGAGTTATGGGGTTTTATTCATTAAAAAAAGGGGGATTTTCCAGTTTTTTCGGACAATAACTCAAGAATGCTTTCACCAACTTGCAAGAAATTTTGATTAATTGTTTATATCTATTGACATGAGCTCCCTTTTGATTTTTATAAATTTTAGATTTTACGTTTCCAAGTTACAGGGTTTTATTCATAAAAAAGGGGGATTTTCTAGTTTTCAGACAATAACTCAAAAATGCTTTCAGCAGTTCTCATGAAACTTTGATGAATTGTTGATATCTACTGATGTTAGCTCCATTTAGAATTTTATAAATTTTAGATTTTACATTTCTGAGTAATGGGGTTTTATTCATTAAAAAAGGGAGGATTTTCCAGTTTTCAGACCATTACTCAAAAATGCTTTCAGCAATTCTTATGAAACTTTGGTGAATTGTTTATATCTATTGATGTAAGCTCCCTTTAGAATTTTATAAATTTTATTTGTTTATAGTCTGACAACAGATTTACTAAGTATTGCGCAACAGCATAGTGTATTGCACAACAGCAAGAAATCTTTAATTGAATATAAATTCAATTCATATAACCAATTTCAAGTTCTTTGACTACATTTATCCAGAAACCTATAATATGTCAAATATTTAATTACAATCCAAATTCAGATCTGTATCAAGCTTGGAATATTGTGTCCATTTTTACCCCAACTGTTCAGGGTTTGACCTCTGCGGGCGTATCCAGCTGCGCTCAGCGAAGCATTGTTTTGGACAATAACTCAAAAATGCTTTCAGCAGTTCTCATGAAACTTTGGTGAATTGTTAATATCTGTTGATGTAAGCTCCCTTTAGAATTTTATAAATTTTAGATTTTACATTTCCGAGTTATGGGGTTTAGTTCATGAAACTTTGGTGAATTATTTAAAGCTATTAATATAATCTCCCTATTGATTTTCATATATTTCAAATATGACATTGAGAAGAAATTGAACTTTATTTGTTTATAGTCTGACAACAGATTTACTAAGTATTGCACAACAGCAAGAAATCTTTAATTGAATATAAATTCAATTCATATAACCAATTTCAAGCTCTTTGGCTACATTTATTCAGAAACCTATAATATGTAAAATATTTAATTACAATCCAAATTCAGACCTGTATCAAGCTTGAATATTGTGTCCATTTTTGCCCCAACTGTTCAGGGTTGGACCTCTGCGGGCGTATCCAGCTGTGCGCAGCGAAGCAGTTTATTTTATCTTGAAAATGGTCGCGATCCACACCCCTAAACCATATATATTCATGTATGGGACAATATAACAAATCAAATGAAATAAAGGGGGGAGTCCCTGGGGGTCAACCCCATCCCCTTCTGTTAGAACTTGTTAACGGTTGAGATCCCCACCCCTAAACCATACATAGTCTTGTATGGTACAATAAAACAAATAAAATGAAATATAGGTGGAGTCCACAGGGGGTCAACCCCACCCCTTCCTGTTTGTGAATTTTTGTTAATGGTCGAGATCCCTACCCCTAAACCATACATATTCTTGTATGGTACAATAAAACAAATGAAATGAAATATAGAGGAAGTCCACGGGGGTCAACTCCACCCCCTCCTGTTTGAGAACTTGTTAACGGTCGAAATCCCCACCCCTAAACTATACATATTCTAGTATGGAACAATAAAACAAATCAAATTAAATATAGGGGAGACCCTAGGGGTCACGCCATCCCCTCCTGTTTGAGAACTTGTAAACGGTTGAGATCCCCACCCCTACACCATATATATTCATATATGGGACAATAAAACAAATAAAATAAAATATAGGGGATTAGTCCATGGGGGTCACCCCACCCCTCTTCTTTTTGAAAATTTGCAAACGGTCGAGATCCCCACCCGGAAACCATATATATTCTTGTATGGGACATTAAAACGGATCAAATGAAATAAAGGGAGAGTCCCCTGGGGATCAACCCCACCTTTTGAGAACTTGAAAAAGGTCGAGATCCCCACCCCTAAACCATATATATTCCTGTTCGTCAACCCAATAATGTTTGAATGACATACAGGGTCAATCTCCTAGGCGTTACATATGCATATCACTTTACTTGACCAAACCAATTTGTACTGGACTCGGCCCAATGTCAGGCAACGAATTATCTGAGCTTTGTTTGGAGACTTCGTAACAGTATCCTGTTACAATTATTTCTTGTTAATTATAGAATTTAATTGATGCAAGAAATAAGTCTAGGTTGAATTTACTTTAATTATTTTTTTGAGTTATGTCTGGGCCTATAAAAATTTTCATTTAAGGCTCATTTTACAGGAAACATATTTAAGATAAATTAGAAATAACTTTTGAAAATGGTAGGATTGGATAGCGGAAACATTAAGGTACAAACATTTTTTTAACTTGAAATAGCTGAGATAAAAAATTAAACCAATTCTACAATATTAATCTTAATTTAAGCTTCTGCCACATTTGCCTTGGGGTTTTTATACGACCGCAAAAAAATTGTGTGGTCGTATATTGGTATGACGTTGGCGTCGTCGTCGTCGTCGTCGTCGTCCGGCGTCGTCGCCGTCGTCGTCCGAAGACACATTGGTTTTCGCACTCTAACTTTAGTTTAAGTGAATGGATCTCTATGAAATTTTACCATAAGGTTCAATACCACAAAAGGAAGTTGGGGATTGATTTTGGGGGTTATGGTACCAACAGTTAAGGAATTAGGGGCCAAAAAGGGGCCAAAAATAAGCATTTTCTAGTTTCCAGACAATAACTGTGGAACGGTGTATGGATCTCTCTGAAATTATACTACAAGTTTCCATACCACAAAGGGATGGTTAGGATTTGCTTTGGGGGGTTATTGCTCAAACCGTTAAGGAATTAGGGGCAAAAAAGGGGGAAAACAAGGTTGTCCTGGTTAATGGACAAATACTTTAGTACAAAACATAATTTAAAGCAGTGTAAGGGAGATAAATCAAATACATCATTGAAATTATCTCCCTTACACTGCTTTTAAATTATGTATAAAGTAATGGTTAATGAACAATTAAGATAATTTAAAACAGTGTAAGGGAGGTAATCCAAATACAACGTTTTGGTTACTTCCCTTACACTGCTTTTAAATTATGTTTAAAGAAATGCATATTTATAAAGGAAGACCAGTAAAAATATCTGCAAATGTTGCATCTTTTTTTTTTACAAAAAAATCCATATGAAAGATTTGACACTATATTTTAAATTCTATTATAAAAAAGATTAAGTTAGCACTATGGTAAATTTAAATGGGTAGTTATGGTTGCAAACATTAGTTTTCGCACTCTAACTTTAGTTTAAGTGAATGGATCTCTATGAAATTTTACCATAAGGTTCAATACCACAAAAGGAAGGTTGGGATTGATTTTGGGGGTAATTGCCTCCAAATTTTGGGAATTAGGGGCCAAAAAGGGGCAAAAAACAAGCATTTTTCTAGTTTCATGACAATAACTTGTGTGTAAGTGTATGGATCTCTCTGACATTGTACCACAAGGTTACATATCACAAAGGGAATGCTTGGATTGATTTTGGGGGTAATTGCCTCCAAATTTTAGGAATTAGGGGCCAAAAAGGGGCAAAAAAACTAGCATTTTTCTAGTTTCATGACAATAACTTGTGTGTAAGTGTATGGATCTTTATGAAATTGTACTACAATGTTCCATATCACAAAGGGAAAGCTGGAATTGAGTTTGGGGGTAATTGCCCAAAACGTTTAGGAATAAGGGGCCAAAAATAAGCATTTTTCTAGTTTCCAGACAATAACTTGTGTTCAAGTGTATGGATCTCTCTGAAATTGTACTGCAAGGTACCATACCACAAAGGGAAGGTTGGGATTGATTTTGGGGTAATTGCCTCAAAATTTTAGGAATTAGGGGCCAAAAAAGGGGCAAAAAACAAGCATTTTTCTAGTTTCAGGACAATAACTTGTGTGTAAATGTATTGATCTTTATGAAATTGTACTACAAGGTTCCATATCACAAAGGGAAAGCTGGGTTTGAGTTTGGGGGTAACTGCCCTAAACGTTTAGGAATTTTGGGCCAAAAAGGGGCCAAAAAACAAGCATTTTTCTAGTTTCCAGACAATAACTTGTGTTCAAGTGTATGGATCTCTCTGAAATTGTACTGCAAGGTACCATACCACAAAGGGAAGGCTGGGATTGAGTTTGGGAGTGATGAATCATAAGGGGGTTCAAAAAATTTGGGGGGGGGGGATTTTGTTTTCTTTAAAATTTTCCATTTTAAATTGGTTATTTCTGATTTATATATAAAAGCAAATAATAATGATATGGTTTGAATTGGTAAATTAAAAAATTTTAAGTTCTTAGACCACATTCATTCTGTGTCAGAAACCTATGCTGTGTCAAATATATAATTACAATCCAAATTCAGTGCTGTATCAAGCTTGAATGTTGGGTCCATACTTGCCCCAACTGTTCAGGGTTCGACCTCTGCGGTCGTATCAAGCTGCGCCCCAGCGGAGCATTTTATTTAATTAACTGCCCATAGCGCCCTTGGTGCTTTGATTTACTTATATATATATATCTAACGACAAAACATTTTCATATTATTAATTTATGTTCTAAACAAAAATATTGTTATCAGTATTCATTGAAGAGATGTATTTATAACAAACGATAAGGAATGTTATTTTGCACTCTTTAATATCCGCGTATTTATCATGTTTATAGATCGGTTACAAACCCAAAACGTAAGTTACGTAATGGAAATCTAGGCGACGGATAGCAATACATAGGAATGCCCTCACGGTCATCGCGATGTAAAAATGGAGTGCCTCAAGGACCCTTTTATGTCGTCTATTATTTTTTACTTAAATAAATGATTTACCATTTCATTTTAAAAATTCATATGTAGATTATATCCTGATGAATTAGCATTGCATATTTATGATGAAAACATTGAAGATATTAACAACACACTGCAAAATGATTTGGAATCATGGTACAACAGTATGAAAATAAATGCACAGCGACTTATTTCATAAAAAAAATTACGAGAAAAAATTACAAAAACATTTCAGTACAACTGACGATCAATTTTTATCGTTAGAGTTTTGGTTAAAAGAGCACCAGAAAACAAAGTGTATGAAACATATCTCGAAACAAAAACTTACAAAACCATACAAGAATTGTTTATTACCACAAATGAAATTTGTATTAGGAATGTTTTTCTTTGAAATTACTTGGAATTGACATTGATGCATATTTAAGCTGGGGAAGAACAAGTTGGTCGTAATTGTAAGATTTTCTCATAAAAATACCACTTTTGTATAAATTTGAAGAATATTTTATTAAGGCAACTCGTTAATATACATGTTGTACCTTTATTTTATCATATATAGGTTATTGTGGTTCAGTTTTGGTGAATGTTTCCTAAAATAGTTTCGATAGAATTACAAAACCCTAGAAAAGAGCAGCATCTGAGAAATTGGCCATATTACTTTTCTGGAAGTTCAAAAGTCATAACTATGAAGGAATTTATATCATCTCCAATTCTTTTTTTATCATCTTGGCTCAGTGTTTCGTACAAAGCAGTGTTAACATTCATACACGTTTTGAATCTCGACCTGAATATGAACGTTAAACTTTCCACTGGACGTTTTAAATTGTCAATCATTTTTATTTTAGATGATTATGGCGTAAAAAATATTACTTATGTATAAACGTAGAACTTTTGCATATACACATATGGCAACTCTTTTAATACCTATATTCTACCATACATAGGCTATTGTAGTTGAGTTTGGGGGAATGTATGTTAAGGCGTACCCTAAACTAAAACATGGACTTTGTCCTTTGTAACACTTTTTTGTTTGTGTCATTCAAAGATCAGCTGCGATGACAAACATATCTTTTATTGATGACTCGCATCCAAGTTTAATTTTTTTTTAATTTCAGAATTACAATCATGATTATCTTCGACGTCGATGAAAACAACTTGGCAATCTGTGCCATAATAACTGTCGTGATGCAGTTCGTGTTCTTCTTGATTGCATGTACATGTAAATTTGACAAAGTTACAGATTTTGCTGGTGGAACAAATTTTGTTGTTTTAGCGGTGTTTACATTTTGTCTAGCAACAGTAAGTTAACATTATTGCTAATAGTAATCATGTTTAAGTAGTTAATTTTATGAACTTCACTGCTCATTGAGCTTGTTTACATTACTTTTCTATTTCGCCCATGTAAGTTCAGTATTTATTTAGTACTAAGTCAGTGATACATGAAATGTAGACCACTGAGAGACATAATTTTGGTTGAATACCGTTATAGAATCCACTATATCCGTGTGTGTAAATTTGATTTCAATTTCCTTCAAATGCAGTCCCGATGACATTCATTTCTTGACTCCTTCTCACAAGATACATGTTAATTCCGTAATAGTTGAATGACTTTAATCACTAAATTAGGTTACAGAAGCAATTTGCTATTGTAATCGCAAACTACCTTTGCTAGGTTTTTTTTATTTTTTTCAATAGAATGGTGAATTTTTATATATAAAATCAAATGTGTATCATTTAATTTGCAGACATGGAATTGGCGTCAAATTATGCTTACGGCATTTATAGTAATTTGGGGTTTACGATTGTCTGGTTATCTACTATACAGAATTATAAAAATTGGAGAAGATAAAAGATTTGATGACAAAAGAGAAAACTGTCTAGCTTTTGCGGGATTTTGGACTTTCCAGGTACTAAATGAACCATGTAGTTGTTCACAGCCTATGACAGGCTATCGGTACTGCAGATGTTTTAGGTACCACGGATCAAACTCGGCTGTACTTGATAGCAAAAGCAGTTGTATTTCAATAGCATTCGGAACAGCAGACAAAAACCTACTATACCCGATAGCAAAAACAATGTTTTTATTGCAATCGGAACACATATAATATTGTATCTGCCGTAATGATACATGTAGCCGGTATTAGAAGTTTGTTTGAATCAAGTTAGATTTTCACTTTGGCACCTGGGCAGTGTAATAGATTATATAAAGGGCCTATATAATTTCCTTTTATTTATTTCTACAAAAGAATCAACATGATTCTTGATAGGAGTAGTAGAACTTTGAGTGTTTTTAATTAATTATAACATTTTAAGAACAATACAATTACGATACTGTTATACACCTGTCTGTCTGTCCGTCACATGAAACTTCCGTTGCATATTCCTCAGAAACTACGAATCAGAGCTTCTTAAAATTCGAGATCAGGCTTTATGTTAGCACGCGTTTTCAGATTCATTTCTCATCATCTCTTTACCAAATACTTGTATTTTCTAACACATAGTGGCCATGTATGAAATTTTCGATCGTATTTTTCTAGGGAACTATAAATAAGAGCTTCCTTATAAATGTGTTATCAGGCCTCATGTGAATATGCTATACTGTGTGATGCTTTTGCTCTTCATTTTTTGATTTACCAAATAATAAAAGCGGTGGTTTCATAAGTGAGAAAAAATAACTCGATTTAGTTCCTTTCCTTGTACGCGAAAATTCACAAAAAAAAAGTGTACCGAGGAATGTCATTTTATGCTGTTTATGTGTTTTAGTTTTTTTTGTAACTTTTCCGCGTGCTTAAGAATAAGTTGAAAGTGTAGCCTGACAGAATGTGTTATTGCGCTTTGCACCGTGTTTCAAAATCATTAAGATGCCGACTAACGCATGCATATTCAAGTATTAAAAAAAAACACACACACTTGACAATCTGGCAAAGAAATTGACTGGACCTTAAATAATCTCGACACAATAAATGTACTGTATAAAGAATTAATAGTATTCAATATCTTCCAGGCAGTTTGGGTGTTCACAGTAAGTTTACCAGTTATCTTTGTAAATGCACCAGCTAGTGCAACTAAGTTAAATCCAGATGACAATTGGACCCCACAAGATATAGTTGGCGGTATCTTCTTTATTGTAGGATTGTTATGTGAAGCTTTTGCTGATATACAGAAGTTTAATTTTCGTAACAATCCTATAAACAAAGGAAAATGGTGCGATACTGGTAAATATATTATAAGTAGATAATGACATGATGAAATTCTTTTAATTTTGTGAGAGCACTTATGTGAAGGGAGAAATCATTGAAAGATTACTGTCATTAAAACTGTTAACATTAAAGTTTGAATGGAAGTTATCACCATGAATTCATCAATTTCTTTGGCAGAATTATTCATTGAGTAAATTGAAACTGTTTATATATTAGTAAACACTTGAATGGCAACATTTCTGTAATGTTTAGTGTGACATATTTTTAACAGAAGGTTGATATTTCAATGGGAAACAACCGCACTTTTGTTCTTGCCCGACTTGTCCTTTAATCATATATGTGTGAGTCAGACTTCGACAATGGTTGCCTTTTTTCATGACTTAATGTTTTTGTTATTTGCGGATTTTATGTTGAAAGTAGATGTTTGATATTCTCAGTAAAACTTTTTCAACTCAGGCCGATAAAGAACTTGGCATATTGTACCTGTCTAATACTGAAGACGGCTGTATGTTGTTCTACTGCCTACTGATTGTTTTTGTCCTTCGATTGCTGTCTAGATGAAGTATACTCCATGTGTTATCTTATTCATAATCAAACAAGGCTTCGCAAGATGAATGAAACAAAGCTAGCATTATCCTTCAGTTCGATCTTCTGCCGTATAAATAATGTCCACTCCTTAAATAAATCAAAAGTGTAATGCCTATCATGAAAGTATCTATCCTAATCATCTTGAGATCCTGGTTTGTGACTATCGACAAATGTGATATATGACCAGACTGTAACCTGTCTTGAACGACAAGACGGGTTGCACCAGTGGAACAGGAAAGAATTCCCCTAAAAAGCTATTGGGTTCACCATCGTTTGTTTTGTGTGTTCAAGCTGTCCAAATTTTAGGTTCACCATCTTTTGTTTTGTGTGTTCGTGTTGTCCAATTTTTAGGCCGCAGTGTTTTCTTTTAATATTCGACTTCTGATTCTGATATGATTCCCAATTAGTATCTTCTTATCGCTCGAGGAGAGGGATCTCTTTAGTACCTTATGGATTGTTGTTAGTCTTTCCGTCCTTTATTCCTTTTGGTCATGGTGCTGTCTGTCTTTATTTGCCTCTTTTTATTTTCTAACTTATAAAAAATCTTTGTATGGAGATATAATAATAGAAATATTTCAACGAAAACTGATTTTAAAGAAAACTGCATGTCTATTTTGAATTGTGCTCTTTTCAGTAAAAAAATATACTGTCCATAAAATGTGTACAATGGACTACAATTTCCCCCCTATGCTATCTAAATAAAATGGGAAAAAATACTATTTTTTTTAATTCCAAGATGTTTATTCCCTTGCAGAATGGATTACATTGATTACAATTGATTTACAATTCCAACATGTTCAATAACTGCAAATATATATTTCGAAATAAATATCGATTTACATGTGTATGGATATTTTGCGGATTCCAAGCTGCAACCTCTTCCGAAAATAGGACAAGAAAATTTACGACAGCTTTTTTAATTTCTTTTGTATCAGGTAAAAAACTTTGAACTGACATTGAAATTTCATTCTGCAGACGCTTGAAAAAAAAAAAGTCATCCTTTGAGCAAAGGTTATATCCATTGTGTGTTTATTGTTTCTTTTGTGTATGTGTTCAGGTGCTTTTAGTTTAGCTTTAATTTCAGGTTTGTGGAAATACAGCAGACATCCTAACTATTTTGGAGAAATAGTAATCTGGTGGGGAGTATTTATCATTAGTACAAGTGTACTAACATATGGTCAGTGGGCTGCGATATTAAGCCCACTTTTCACAATGACCATACTGTTATTCCTTAGTGGAATACCTCTTTTGGAAAAGAAGTCGGATGAACGGTATAGAAAGTAAGTAAAGATTTCAAAGTTAAATATTTCACAAACACGTGTGGAAGGCAAGGAAATCATATTATTTGTTTTTAAACGGATTAATCGTGTCAACTGTATGAAACAATATAAACTATGGAGATGTGGTATGATTGCCAATAAGACAAGTACCGTTTCGACTGGACCAGATCACCACCTTACCTCAGAATTCTTGACCTAATTCATTTTTACAGTGTGATATTCATTTTTGCTTGCTGTTTAGTACATTGAATTACGTTTGTTTCGGGATGGTTTCCCACTATGAATTGTAAATATTTATAAAGGTGAAAAATAGCCATATTAGTACATATGTATTTGTCCCTTCAAACACTAGTATTTTGAACCATTGGAATAAAAATTTGCATTTGAAGTGAACATGTTATTTTCTTATTGTTGAATGAGATAATACCATTATAACGTTTTGATCTAATTCTGTGTATGTTATCACACGATTCCATCTTAAATTTGTCATGTATGTAAATTTGTATCTTTCTTTTACTGAATAATTGTTTTCTTTTAATTACAGAAATGAGTCATATATTGAATACAAGAACCGAACAAGTCCTTTAGTGCCTTCACCTCAGTCATGCTATGGAGCGTGTCCGAATTTTCTGAAATGTCTTTGTTGTTGTGAGTTTCCGTTATATGACCACATGAATGAAGAAAATGAGAAAATTGAAATCAAATCTGATAACATAGAACCAGATTCCATTGAAATCAAGACTTGATAATGGCCAAAACTTCGTTTATTGTGCCAGTAAGTACCTGGAATTAGAGTTGAAACATGCCGAAGGACAAATATTCCTATTATGGGGAGCATATGCGAACAACGATCATTTATTAACTACTATACATATTTTTATAAAACATTTGTAGTGCCATTTGGATGTTATCAGTTCTTAGAACAAGTTGAGAGTTATAATTAAATATATGTAACTTCATTATTTAAGCATATTAACTTCTTTCATTGCATTTTTGCATTAGTATGTGTACATATATATATCTCCAACGTGAAGCTTATAAGAAAGTTTGGTTATGTAGTGGTGACTAGCTCAACGCAAGATAATGTGTGTTTTGTTAAGAGAGTTCACTGCATGCGTTGCAACCTCCATTTCATTATCATTTCTAATATAATTCACTGCATGCGTTGCAACCTCCATTTCATTATCATTTCTAATATAATAAGTCTAGTACTGGTGATGTCTGTTCTTTTCAGTTATGGCTGTTGATTGCTCTCTTGATATATCCTTTCTTTTTTGCATTTTATTAAATGGACAATATTAGAAAGTACAAGGGTGTCTTGTTGACTAACATATTTTTGTCTCGCCTTGACGGAGTCAAAAAGCGAGACATAGGTATGCTGTTTCCGGCGTCGGCGGTGGCGGAGTCAACAATGTATTAGTTTGTGATTAGGTCTAGTTTATGGTGAACCACTAGTGGTAGGTCAATGATATTTGGTATGCAGTTGTATTAGCATTGGCACATCTCATTACCATGGAGATTATTTTGCCCCGCCCCCTCAGTCATGGTTTATTGACATTGAAACTTTGCTTAGTTTACATGTATTAGTTTGTGATTAGGTCAGTTTATGGGGAACCACTAGTGGTAGGTCAATGATATTTGGTATGCAGTTGTATAAGCATTAACATATCTCATTTCCATGGAGATTATATTGCCCTGCCCCTTCAGTCATAGTCTATTGACTTTCAAACCTTTGCTTAGTTTACAAGTTAATGTTTGTGTTTAGGTTTCTTTAAAATGAACGAATTATTAAAAGTCAATGGTATTTGGTATGCAGTTGTATTAGCATTGGCACATCTCATTTCCATTGAGATTGTTTAGCCCTGTAACTTTAGTCATGGTTCATTGACTTTGAATATTTTCATAACTTTCATGTTAAAGTATTGTTATTTTAATTTCAACATTTGCATTATCAAAATAACAAATAGGCAAGACATATCTCTGTGTTAACAATTTATTATATAATAATATGCAATTTAAGCACATGGTTTCTTTTTATGATGATCAATGCATCTTGTAATTTGCTACTGGTCCATTATAGTGATAGAGTATGGAGACCCAAGTAGAGAATAGAAATGATTAATTGTCATTATAGGAATACACAATACTCAGATAAAATGAAGTAAAACGAAACTGTCTTTCTCAATACACAAATAAGGTTGAACACACTAAATTACTGCGATAGTAGTTTACCAATGCTCAAGTCTTTGTAATCGATTAAGAAGAGCCTATCAATATAACAAACAAAAACTGAAGGTATCGGATGAACTCCATAAGGAGCAAGTTCGGGTGCCTCGATAGGGTTAGCCTCTACTGCTATGCATGCATCAACCGCCATTCGAATCAACACTCACTCAAAATGTCACAATCGGTAGTATTACAAATCAAACGACTTTAGTAGTATTTAAAGATATTAGACCGCAAAAACTTGTCGCTACTTTGTTAAGACACCGACACAACGTTTTGGTCAACCAATTTGTGATGGTGTCCGTAAAACTTGTGTTGTGTCGAATTCAATCATTCTTCAACATATCTCCTGTATAAGTAGTTTTTGTGTAAGAGGACACCCACTCGTGCACGAGCGTAACGAATTATCTAATATTTATTTATAAAAACTCCATACAACGGAGCATAGGGTATGTTTCTGTTGAGAGATGGGAAGTTGAAATCATCACGTTTGTCATGGATTCTAGTTTGAAGTCGTCCATATTTGTCAATATCTTGGAAAAGATTAAGATATGAAGCATACCTTCTACGGTAGTATCCTTAACATCAAGTTCACTGGGATATATGAGATGTAAGCACTCATTGAAATGTGGGTTATTGATTAACAAGACATCGTTAATATATCTGAAAGTGAAATTAATTAACTTTGCAAGATATTTGTTATCTTTTAATACGCCCGTTTACGGGACGTATTATGGTATATCGTTGTCCGTCCGTCCGTCGTCAACATGTCGGACATTAACTCAAAAACGCTTGAACCAATTTGCATAAAACTTTGGTGAATTGTTTATATATATTGACGTGAGCTCCCTTTCGTTTTTTATAAATTTTAGATTTTACGTTTCCGAGTTATGGGGTTTTATTCATTAAAAAAGGGGGATTTTCCAGTTTTTGGACAATAACTCAAGAATGCTTTCACCAACTTGCAAGAAATTGTGGTGAATTGTTAATATCTATTGACATGAGCTCCCTTTCGATTTTTAAATATTTTAGATTTTACGTTTCCGAGTTACAGGGTTTTATTCATAAAAAAGGGGGGATTTTCCAGTTTTCGGACAAAAAATCAAAAATGCTTTCAGCAGTTCTTATGAAACTTTGGTGAATTGTTTATATCTATTGATGTAAGCTCCGTTTAGAATTTTATAAATTTTACATTTTATATTTCTGAGTTATGGGGTTTTATTCATTAAAAAAGGGGGGATTTTCCAGTTTTCGGACAATAACTTAAAAATGCTGTCAGCAATTCTCATGAAACTTTGGTGAATTGTTTATATTTATTGATTTACATTTTCATAAATTTCTAATATGACATTGAGAATTAATTGAACTTTAATTGTTTATAGTCTGACAGCATATTTACTAAGTATTGCGCAACAGCACAGTGTATTGCACAACAGCAAGAAATCTTTAATTGAATATAAATTCAATTCATATAACCAATTTCAAGTTATTTGACTACATTTATTCAGAAACCTATAATATGTCAAATATTTAATACAATCCAAATTCAGACCTGTATCAAGCTTGAATATTGTGTCCATTTTTGCCCCAACTGTTCAGGGTTGGACCTCTGCGGGCGTATCCAGCTGCGCTCAGCGAAGCAGTTTATTGTCTTTGAGAATGTTGTGTATGAATTCTGCTACAGATAGTATATAAACTATCTACCAGTAGCGTTGCACATTTGTACCCATTGGAATACCGACTGACTGCTGAAATTTCAATCCACCGAACTCAACAAATTTTATGTGGATAAAAAAAAATCGCATTTTAATTATATTATATTCCTTGTATTCATTATATGAACCAGTTTGGTTTTTCACAAAGCAATATGATGTGTACCTACGTTCAATGAGATGATATAGTCGATATGTCAATTGAGCATGGGGAATAGTAGTGTAAAAACGTTATTTAAGATAATAAAAAAAAACTGCTGAAAAGAGTCTACATATAATTTATAACAATTTTAGCTATTTGAATTATTCATAGATCTTGTCCTTCTGATTATGTTCAATAAAGTTTCTCTTGTCTAATATTGTTCTTAGATAAAACAAAAAGCTAGTAAAAATCGTCATTTAGGAGCATTTAATCCTATAAGGTGTCGGCTGACAATGTCGGGTAGTTGACTAATTTGTAAATCTGATCTAGCTGATTATTTTTCCGTTATGTAGTTTCTATCTATATTATTTTTTTAAAAACTTTGAAAAAATTGTCATTTTAGGGCAATACTTACTGTAAGACATCATCTGACAATTTTGGTTAAATAAACCTTCAAAGATACCAGGCATATAATTCTATACGCCAGTCTACAAAAGACTAACAAAGTTGAAAGATCAAATCAAGAACGAAGTTTGAAGAGCAATGAGAACCCAAAATTTCGAAAGGTTTTGCCAAAAACATCTGAGGTAATATATTCACGGAGTAGAAAATCTTAAGTATTTCGAACAATTCAAAGTTTTGAAAACAGTTTATTTTTAAATATGACCATATCATTGATATTTCACGTCAACACAAAAGTGCTGACTACCGGGCTGGTAATTCCCTCGGAGATAACCTCAACCTGCCCTTGTAAAAATCAGGCATGTGTATTCTTAACATTTTTGCCTTGTCATATTTTCTTTATCTATAAAGTTTTCAAAATAATACAAAACACTTGCATTTTTACCATTTACTTTTTAAGCCTTATGGCCGTGAAAGTTGGCCGACAGGATCATGAGACACTAAAAGCTTTTTAGATACGCCAATGATGATTGTGGTCAAGTTTGGTTTTTTATGTACAGTAGTTTCAGAGAAGAAGATTTTAAATAGAAGTGAATGGGCGACTATAAACGCCACATGATATCAAAAAGCTTGCACTGGTCTTTCGGCAAGGTGAGCTAAAACAACGACTGTCCCAGATATTCTCTCGAATGACATTATTTCTAGTTATCTATGCCAAGAGGAATGGGAGTAATAATATTAATAATAATAATGATAATAATACATTCAGTATCACATACAAACTTCCATATTTTTGTCGAGCCTGCGACAGCGAGACATAGCGATCCTAGATTCCGTCGTCGGCGTCAACATTTAGGTTCAGTCAGTGGTTCAAGTTTTTTAGACTTTGTCAAACCTTCATGGAATTTTATGAAATTTGGACAGAAGCTTGTAAATGACCAAAATACAGTATCCAGAGCAAAATTTTTAAAATATTTATTTTCATTTTTCCGTATTTTACTGATAAATGGACTTAGTTATTTTTACAGCTCACAAGTAGATACAGTCTAGGGTTAAATAAAGGCAACAGTAGTATACCGTTGTTCAAAAGTCATAAATCGATTGAGAGAAAGCAAATCAGGGTTACAAACTAAAACCGAGTGAAACACATCAACTATAAGAGGAAAACAAAGCAACAACATGAACACTGGAGTGCAACAAAAACAAACGCCAACATACATAGAAACGAACTATTTGATAACAACTGCCATATTCCTGACTTGATACAGGACATTTTAAGTAAAAATGGTGGGTTGAACCTGGTTTAATGGCTAGCCAAACCTCCCGCTTTATGACAATATAAAAAATATCGCTAAAATGACAACACTACGTGACAGAAATACAGCACAAACGCACGTAAGAACTTTCATCACAGAGAAACGCACAAAGAAGTAATATGACAGTCGACAGAACATGCAAACCACAGAACAACAACGAACATATTCCATCAACCACAGACACCACAGGATATCACAGTGACGCGCTTACGTAACTAACATGCAATCTCATGCATTAACCAAAATGTTAAAGTTTGTTTCACATTGATTTCAAAAGCAGACAATTTTGACTTTACAACATAAACAGATATTTCGTAAATTAACAAGATTGCAATTTTCTAGAGAATATTCATTTTGAGACGTTAATTAAAATTAAACATGTTTTTGTTCAATTCTGTATCACATAATTGAATGATTTTTTTTATCTGATAGACGATATTTAAGACTTCTTATAAAATTTTGGATTTCTTTAAGAATGTCCTTATGTCCTCATATATAGGTATCTATAATTTGATCATATGTGATGGAATACATGTACACCAAAGTATTGTTAAAATCTTAAAGTACCTTTTATGAACGTATGCTAAATCTTAGATCACAATCTCTGCAATTTGCAACAACATTAAGACCTTTGATTTGTCTACGCTTTACACTACTATTCCCTTTACTCAATTGAAAGATCGCCTTCACCATCTCATTAAACATAGATTTTTCTATGAAAATGGGAATCGTAGATATAAATTTCTTGTTTTGGGTTATAATAATTCTTATTTTGTGAAGAACCACACTGATTCTATCAGAAAATACACTGAAGATGATATGAAAATACTGGATTTTTGATCGACAATATATTTGTGGAGTTTGGAGGATTGATATTTCAACAGACAGTCGGTTTTCCAATGGGTACTAATTGTGCACCTCTACTGATCGATTTGGTTTTGTACTCGTATGAAGCAGAATTCATTCAGAACCTTCTTAAAGACAGAAAGAAAAAGCACCTTGCGAAATTCTTTCATTCTACTCTCAGATATATTGATGATGTCCTATCACTGAATAATCCATATTTCAGTCAGTACTTGCATCTCATGTATCCCAGTGAACTTGAAGTTAAGGATACTACTGATACTAGAAGGACTGTTTCATACCTTGATTTTTTCCTCAATATTGACACAGATGGACGACTTCACTCTAAAATCAATGACACACGGGAGGATTTCAGCTTCCCAATTATCAATTTCCCGTTTCTCAGCAGTAACATACCCTCTGCCCCGTCATATGTTGTTTACATATCTCAATTTATACGTTATGCTTGTTCATGTTCACACTATACGGACTTCATATACAGGAGTGTGCTCCTTCCGCAGAAACTGCTCCAACAGAGTTATGAGGAGGAAAGATTAAAAATGACACTCCGTAAAGTTTTTGGACACCATCACGAATTGGTTGGTCTATACGATGTGTCCGTGTCTAAACTAACTAACGACATTTTTATCACGTCTTAGATTGTGGTTTACCATCTACGTCGTCTGGTCTGCTTATTACCGAACTTGACCTATTTCCAAATATGACTGTTTTGCCGAGTGTGAATTCGCAATGCTATTAGACGTGTCTCGGTATTTATATATCCAACATTCATGTATTTAGTTACGATGTTTAGTCCAGTTAGATATTTTGTTATGTCTTATATTCGCTGTTTGAGATGACGTGGTTCGGTATTTATATCACGCTTTCGGGCATTTTGTTGTTACTTTCTTATACATATGGGTCCAGTGGGTCATTTTGTGCTGAGTTGTTGTTTGAATTCTGTATTTTCGGTACATTTCACGTATGTCTTATTTGTCAGTATAGTCGAGTTACTCGTGGTTCATCTACAGGGTTTTTGTTTTATGTTGTTTGTTTTCATGTGTGTTTTCTGTTTGGTTTTACAAGATCTTGCCTTATATTACAGTTATTTTATTTTCATTTTCTATATGTATGTAAAAGTTAAGATAATTAATCAGCTACTTCATTTTTATGATTTTAAGTTTAAAGAAACTATATGCACAGGATTTTTTTATTTATACACAATAGAAAAACAAAGGATATGGGGTATCCATCCATAACACAAAATCAGTACATGCACAGCAAAAAAAAACACACAATAAGCAAAGGAACAGCGCTTTTATTGCTGTTCTTCATCTCAAAGTCACAGTGAGGCCTTCAACACGAAGCAAAAAAAAACTCACCTCACTGCAAGTTTGAGACGGCCCCTAGCACCAGCTTGCACTACTGGAACAATGCCCCGTAGATTGGCCGTGAAAATGTCCGTAAAAATGCTGGTGATTTTTTCAGTGTTTGTCACGGTTAATTTACGGTGGGCCGTGAAACTTATCCGTGACAATGCCGTGGAATGACTGTCGTGAAAAGGCTTTGAAAAGTTTGTGAAAAGGCCGTGAAGAGGTGCCACAAAAAAACTTGGGTGAAAAGACCGTAGAAACCCTGTGAAAAAAAATGTACACCGTGAAAAAGTCGTGATAATGCATTATGTGCCCATTGTGAAAAGACCGTGAAATGTAGATATAGTACAGTATATGCCTTTATTTGTCGTGAAAAGGCCGTGAAAAGGTGCCAACTGAAAACTTGGGTAAAGAGACCGTAGAAACCCTGTAAAAAACAAAAATGTACACCGTGAAAAAGTCGTGATAAATCATGTGCCCATTGTGAAAAGACCGTGAAATGTACATGTACTACTGTGATAAACAGCCATTCACTGATTGTGAAAACTCCTGTAAAATATTAAATGTATTTTTCAGGCCATAATTTAACAAAAAATTTAAATGCTGTTTCAATCAAGTGAAGTGAAATGCCTGAAAACCTAGTGTAAACATCTACAGACAACTTATTTAAGTACAATGCAAGTGAGACTATGAAAAACCATATTAAAATGCTGTATTATTTTTTAGTTATAATTGTGACAAAGAATAAAAATATTAATTTTAATAGAACTGTAGTAATTATGTAAAGAAAACATAAAAGCACACAAATGTCAATGTGATTAAGTAGCTAAAGTCAGCTGTAACATGTATTGTAGAAATTTTGTACATCTCTTGGGTCTGATTTTACCACTTCAGCAATATTTGTCTAATATAATCCTTCACTTCACTGCCCTTTTGAATAACTATTCCAGAAAAACATTTATAGAAGTTCCTGTTAATTCCCAGGAAATACTTTTAACTGAAAAGCTCTTCTTTCCAACTGGATTCCTGAACTATTTATATAAAGACTGCTATATCCTTTTGCTCTTCATTCCTAGAATAAATAAAGAAACATTACATATATTATACATGTATATAAAAAACTATTTATATATTCAAATTAATTTTTGGCATTTATGTACATACATGTACTTAAAACAGCTACAATATTATTCCATGCAATACAGGACTTCACGGTTAATGACCCCATATTGAATAGGGGGCAGATTTTCATACTGGAGGTAAAAATGGTATGAAAAATACTAAAAAACATCATTGAAACAGAACAGCCACTTGGAAACATGCATAGGTTTTCCCATATTTTCATACCATTTTCCAGAAAATCTGCCCCTATCCAATATGGCATCATTAGTTAACGAAGTTCTGTATTGTCAACTTATATTATTTTTTTTAGATTTTTTTAAAGACTAAAGACACTTTTAAGACAGACTATTAAATTTAAATGTTTCTTTGAAGTAATAATATGTATGGCTAAAGCCAAACTTGTCTAGACTGAGTGGCCGTAATGAATCACAGCTATTTATTTTACAAGGGGCCAGGGGCGTAGCAACTTTTACTGCAGGCACATTCGCCATACCAATTATTTTTTAAACACCTCATTGCCATACCAATTATTCTTATGATATGGCACAAACCCTTCTAGAAAGGTCATTTTGCCGTACAAATATTAAATACTTTCCCTGCTACGCATCTGATTAATCCCTTTTGAACTCTGTGTCGCGACGGCCAAGTCAGAAAATACTTAAATAGCTCCCGACACATTCAAAGGGGGTTACGCCTCTGATTGTGAGAGTGAACTCCATTTCAGAGATACTTATTGCTATTATAATCGTTTCCAATTATCTATGTCTATGTCTACGTAGTATACTGTACATAAATGTCATTTTTTTTATGTGGCCAGTGTGGGGAAAAAGGACCCCCCTTTTTTTCCCAAATACATAAACAAAACAAACCGTAATCGAATTTAACGGATCCGGTAAGTCTTAGAAATGATTAAAGGAATCAAGTGCAACAGACTCAAATATAAGTGAATATATCACATGCATGTTTGCGCGGTTTCTGCAAATTCAGTGAAAATCCGTTCAATGGAAATGCTCACAAACGTCATCAACATTTTGCTGATATGATGCATAAAAGAATAAAATATTAATAACTTAACTTACCTCAAACCTGCTGTCACTCGTCTTGCATCTATAAAGTAAATATTTATCGACCTTCGGCGTCTTTCAAATTCCCAACCTTGCGGAAATGTTACAATTACTCTAAAAGAAACACGAATCCGGATACGGTCTGATATTCCGGGAAGTTCTCGTTTTTACATGTTTCGGCTCCAATTAAAATTAATGTTTACATTGTTTATAATAATGTACAGACGAGAAGCAAAATACTTTTTCTTTAAATACAAAATATTTATTGGCACAAAGTCATTAATTATAACAATGAATGGTTCCATTTAAAAGTCAGTCCTGTACAGTAGTATTGCATATAATAATATTTAAACAGACATATATTTATAATGAAAAGTTTATAGGATATTTAGAAAAATGTGAGTGGAAATAGTTAGACCATATTACAATAATCACATGGGATGTTTTAAATCTGAATTCGGATAAGAAAAAATTGACATGAAAAAATATCACGGCCTTTTCACTGGTTTCAACAACCAGTGAAAAGGCCGTGATATTTTTTATTAAGCATGAAAGGACAAATTATCACGGCCTTTTCACGGGATATTGAAATTTCACGGTCTTTTTCTAACATCAAATATTTTTCACGGCCTTTAGAAATATGATATTTCACAGACATTTCACGGCCTTTTCATGGGCTGTTGTTACAGTAGTGATGAGAGGAATTCTTTGCAAATATAAATTTGGATAGACTTTGTAAGATGTAACACCACCTAATCGGGCCCGGTCAAAAAAAGAACATACTGTAAAGTAATACACATTTAAAACAAAAAAGTTCCTACGCACAGGTGTTAATCTAAAACTATGTAGCATATATTTAAGTAATTAAGGTATCAGATGAATGGTGAAGGACTGGTGATCCTTGTAGAACACATAATTTACTGATAATTTTGAATAATACAAAAATGTATGAATGAATTATAAAATTGAGGGCATATATTGCCAGTTTCTCAGATATAAAGTGCCTGGTTTGGTGTATCCAAAATTCCGGTAACCAGTGCAATACGGTCTGATGTATGAACACAGGTATACCGATCCCGCTTTTTTTATTTAGAAGTTATTTTTAGAAATTTACCTGTGATAATATAAACGTCACAAAAAAATACGTCACTTTTTGTGACGTTGATCCATTCATGTGACGCGCAGTTTATATTTCGTTTATGGTGTCCTGGTGTGCTGTCGTAAATTCATGGGAGGTGTCCGTTGTTATTCTGCTGTTTACATGTTGTAATGTATTATTATATTATTTATTAATGTATTTCTCTGTGCTGAGTGTTCTTGCGGTTGTTTGTACTGTATTCCTGTCATGAAGTGTTGTCATTTTAGCGGCATTTTTAACATTGCCATATAAGCCAGAGGTTTGGCTAGCCATTAAACCAGGTTCAACCCACCATTTTTTTTCTTTAAATGTCCTGTACCAAGTCAGGAATATGGCAGTTGTTATCATACAATCTGTTTCTATGTATTTGGCGTTTGCTTTTGTTGTAGTTCAGTGTTTCTGTTGTTCCGTTGTTTTCCTCTTATAGTTGATGTGTTTCCCTCGGTTTTAGTTTGATACCCGGATTTGTTTTTGCTTAATCGAATTATGACTATTGAACAGCGGTATACAACTGTTGCCTTTATTTACTGTGAATTTGGTAAAGATTGTAGGACTTTTAGCAAAAGTCTCCGCTGTGAAATAAATTCATATGAAATTGACTGTACTTTTTTTTTTATTCAAACAAGTTTGATTATATTAGTGTATTTCATTATAATGAAAAACAAAATATTTCTTTTTTGCGTCTTCTTTAGTAATCATCCAGTACAATCCAAGATCCTCTTAGTACATATCTAGATATCCTAATTTCTACTAGTAGATATTGGAATTCAGATGATTCTGGATTCTACTGAATTCCAATTTGTACTGTTACATATACAACAGTAAAAAAAAGAGGCGTGAAAAACCTAGTTTCGTAAATTTTAAGACAGGTTGTCGTTGAACTGAAATGCATTTTTGTTTACAGCAGTGTGTAGCTTAAATAAATATGTACAAACGCTTTTTAGCTAATTCATTATTTAGAATTTTGGGAAGTGTTGATTTCAAAACTAATCTAGTGGCTTAAAATATTGTTTTTGTAAAAAAAAATATCGTAATTCTTTCTGAACTATACTGACAGTAAAAGGGTAACGAATTTGGTTTAAAGCTTTCTTCTCTCTTTGTTCTTCTAACTCGTAATCATTTATTGAAGACGAAATAGGTGGGCCAATCCATTTTTCTTATAACATAATAGTAGTTTCTTGTGTTGCTTGTCATAGAAAAGTCCACGTGGATGTCGTATCGCATCAGTCTTGTCAACAAGTACCTTCTGATGCTTACCATCATATGAAATCATTATAACGACCCCGGTATCCGGTCCTGCTACGAAAATATTTCCATCATTATCTACGGCTATCGGAGCTGAATTTTGTTTTGCTTTGAGTCTTTCGTCACTTATCATCCATATTTGTTTTCCTGATGTATCACAACAGTACAGTTTATTGTTGTGATCAGCTGTGTAGTATATCCTGTTTTTATATACAGCAATGTTCCCCATTCCCGCTAAATCCACTTGTATTTTACGTACCACTTCTTTGTCAATGCTTACTTCCTTTATTCCAACATTATGATCTACAAAATAGAGCTTTCCTTCATCATAGCAGATACCACGACTATAATTTTCAATATACTTCCTCAATTTTGACTCGGATTGTTTGGTTTTTATGTTTATTATGCTTATCAGTCTTGACGAATAAGACACAGCAACCTCATCCATACCAACAGCTGTTATATAAAATGGCTTTTCAATTAGCGGTACATCCTTTAAATATGCTCCGTTCTCATGATGTATAACAAGTCGCTTATTACTACTGTCAATAAATACTGCATGTTTATTAGGTAATATAACGCAGCCGTATAATTCCATCAGGTGTTTTGATGGGTGTATATTAAAAGTGTGTTCACATTTTAATACATTTTTGGTAATATCTTGAGCCATCGGCAGCTCTATCTGTGCTTCCTGTGTTGAGGAAGCAGAGTATGATCTTAATTTTGACATAAGTTTGATCTCTCCCAATGTATATTCCATCAAAGAAAAGAGTGGATTAACTTGGAAACCGATTTTATATTTTATATTATTACTTTCTTCCAAAAAGGAATTTTTTTCTCTGAATGCATTTTCTTCAGCCAGTTTCATTTCAATAAAAATTTGTGTATCTGTACCAGATTGCTTAATGGTGGAAACTTTTTTCTGTAATTTACAAATTCTCGATTCCTGTTGTAATAAGTCTTGTTCTGTCTGTTTCACTTTTGCATTACGGGTTTTCAATTCACACAGAAGACTTTCTTGTTGTTGATAAATACGTACCAAAACATTCTGTACTTCCTTTTGAATTGTTTCTTCACCTTCTTGTAAGCTTAATAAATTATTTTTCTGGATTTGTAGACCTTCTTTTATATTTTGCAAAAGATCTGATATGTCCTGTTCAAGTTTGGCCATTGCTGTTGATGTTTTTACTTTTTGTGCTGCAACTGTAATTTCAATGATTTGGCCTTTACATTTTGCATGATCCAAACGATTACACACCATGCACAGTAATCTATCATGACATCGACAAAAGAAGACTATTTCCTTCTGGTGTATCTTGCACAACAATTCGTCAGATTCAGTCGATGGGTTGTTTAAAAAAGTGAATTCGCTGTGATTTCCCTTTTTCTCTGCCATTGAAAAATTTTTATCTGAAAAAAAACCCAAATCAATACATACAGATAAATGCAGAACAAAATTTGTTTAAAGCAACATCACACGGTACACGAACGCGTGAGAAGTTGAAAGGACTTCACGACTTCTTTACACATACATACAAGTATCTAAATACATGTAGTCAATGTAATTCAATCCGTAATTTGGAAAACAAGACCATAGTCGAAAAAAAACGCAGATTAAAACAAATTGATCAAATAAAAAGAACTATTAAAATTCAAGATCTAGTGACACGTACCAGAATACTAAGTTGAAAAGTAAGACACATTTGTTCCACGGTTTTTTTATGATAAATTCAACTAATCAATCTTAAACGAAGACTATTACAAACGAAAAGCGTTTTGGAGTTTGCCATTGCCTCAGAGGTTTGAACATCGTAAACTCTCGTTGCCTATATTGATAATATCAGACTCACATATCTTATAATGATTAACAAACTAGCTAAGGGTTGCAACTATAACATTGATGACTTCAAATTTGCTAATAACAACTGGATTTGTCAACAGCGCCTGTCTATCTAGAAAAAAACTGACAGAAAATACAGATTATGGTGTATTGACAGGAAAACAGACACTTCATGTACATGTGCTTTTGGAATGATTTCATTATGTAAATAATATGTAAAATGAATGTTGGGAAGTGGTTACGAGAATAAAATGCAGAAATAAGAATTGGTCAAATATTAGAGTTAAGAGTTTCAAGCATCGACACCTAAAACACATAGTAATACAATTTAAAAGAAGGAAATCGATTCGTCCTCATGTGATCTGGACATTTAATTCCATGTTCAAAAACTCTTGAAAATTACTTTATAGTCAAAATATTGGAACGCTGCTCAATGTATATGAGAGGTTTGCACGAAAAGAGGCAATAGTTTTTGTCATGAAGTTGCAGCCTTAAAAAGGTAAAACAGTCACTTCAAATGTGAAGATCAAACACGAAACAGACCATGTTATAGGTTGCACTTTGTAAATACAGCTGTTTCTCAAACCACGCCTCTTTTGGGGAGATATAGAATATTCATAGATAATTAATTTTGTTTACATACTGGTTCCCAGTTATGATCTCTATGTTTCATCTCATAGAGACATAACTTGGGAATGTTACCAGTAAATATACATATGCATATTGTTTATGTTGAAATATGTGGTAATCCTACAGTTAAGGTAGGGGTAGTTAAGAAATTTAGTGTTAGTTTAAACTCTTAGAAGTTCGGGGCATATAAACGTTGAAAATATGCCGCACAGCCCTATATTTTGACCTTTAAAAAAATAGTAGTGCATATGAACTTTCCATTCTAGGATATGATTTTTTTCAAAACTTCATAGTATGAGTGGTACAGTTTTAGCCGTAAAAGGAGTTCCTATGGGAAATTGCATTGTCAATATTTACAGAAATGCAACCTATATGTGGCATAATTCTAAAACAAACAAAAGACGAAGACAAGTTATTTTTTATTATATTTTATTAGATTTATATAGCTACAATGTATAACTACAAAAAGTAATAAGATACAAAATAGGGAATCAAAATCATAGATCAAAGGAGGATAGATGACCCAATGTGAGTAGGAAAAAGACAATAAGCCAAAGTATACAAAACACTACACAGATTTTGCAAGAGAAACTCCAAATAAATGTGATGACCTAATGTGATTCAGAAGGGTAATCAGTTCTTGTTTCACCTGTAATATCACGGCAAGTATAAATTCTGTGATATATCAAATTTTGCAATAAGTGATGAACGAGGATAGCAATACGTGAAAGTTGCTTCTAGAATGCAATTATGTCATGTTTTATCAGTCAGGAAGCTGTGTTCAATGGTCATTAACTTTAACCTATACATATGAGTAACATATGAAACAGGCTCTTTACGGTCTGGACTATAAGCAATTTTACCTACTCACTTGTTATAAGTCATAGGTTAAGGTACAATGATATTTTATACATCATCGTTTTAGCAAAGGTTGATATCAATGCAAAGAGATTATATGCTTTATATATGTCCTTAAATGAATTTGCCTCATACTAATATAGACTCAAAATGCACAATGTGTTTTAGCAAAACGGAAAAATGAGAGTACTATGTTTAAGACGGTCGGAGATTGTCTCTAAGTTGGCAATATGGAAGACCGGTCAACGTTCTAAAGTCGTATTGGGATTTCTCATACCAAAATGACAATAATATATCCATGGGTTACAATCTTTTCTTTTTTTCTGGTTATTTTCATATTGTTCGGACTTGAATGAAAGCTTTTCGTTGAATTATTTTTTCCCATATAAAATACTTTTTATTTTCAATGTTTTTAAATTTCTAATTTCATTTTACATTTTTCAATTCTATGAATTACCCTCCATCAGAAATTTTCAGGCCAATAAATTGGAAAAGCTAAAGATTTATAAATCCAATGACAGCTATGCAGTAAAAAATGTTATGAAAAAAAAGAAAAATATCATTGACGCAACAAATGTTTAGTTCCCTATGCATTCATCCACTTTTGTTTTATTTAAATTTTCTTAAATATTTTCATCATAAAAAGCTCTTTGAATAGGAATACATCATCACTGATGCAGTAAATATTTTAATTGATAGTCACATATGAACAGTTATGATTGTTTTTAAATTTTTTTCTATTTTTGGTATATTGACAAAGAACAAATATTGTAATTTTTCCCGAATGTGACCTACCGAATTAGACTTATCACAGGGTTTGTACTAATTGACCAACAGGACGGGTGCCACATGTGGAACAGGATCTGCTTACCCTTCCGGAACACCTGAGATCACTCCCAGTTTTAAGTGGGGTTCGTTTTTCTCAGTCTTTAGTTTTCTATGTTGTGTTTTGTGTACTGTTGTTTGTTTGTCATTTTCTTTTTTTAGTCATGGCATTGTCAGTTTATTTTCGACTTATGAGTTTGAATGTCCCTTTGGCATCCTTCGCCTCTCTTTTGCATACAGGGTTCTATGAAGGAAATCATCTCCTATGTCTGATGTCGATATCTAAGTAAGATTTGTAACCTTATAATCTTTATCTTACCCATTTAAAGGTGTAATTTTCATGTAAAAGATCTAAGAATTCAATAAAATTTTGGGGAAAAATATAATAACAAAACTGAATACTAGTACTGTGGCTCATATATTATGACTGATAAATTGAAGCTCAAACACGAAGCAGACCTTATTATATCTATGACATACTTTAAAAACAATTAAAATAATAAAACATGTAAACAGATTTATAACTATAGAGAGTAAGAAGATACAAAATAGGCAATCAAAATCGTAGGTCAAAAGAGGATAGATGACCCAATGTGAGTAGGAAAAAGACGAAAAGCCAAAGTCTTCATAACACTGCACAAATTTTACAAGAGGAACCCCACATAAATGTGATGTACTCGGGTGATTCAGAAGGGTAAGCAGTTCCTGTTTTTCCCCTGTTATTTCATGATAAGTAAAAGTTCGGTGATAAATCGAATTTGTAATAAGTGATGAACAAGGATAGGAGGACGTGAACGTGGATATTATTAGAAACATTTTGTCAAGTTTTATTAGGAATAAAATTGAGAATGGAAATGGGGAATATGTCAAAGAGACAACAACTCGACCAAAGAACAGACAACAGCCGAAGGCCATCAAAGGGTCTTGTTTTCAATCGTAATTATCTTTTATAGAATAATACATGGCAAAATCCGTATCGCATGCTGTATCACCACGAGGAACCAATATCAGTCCCGATATATAGGTCCCGAGGGCTGATATTGGTCGAGTGGTGATACAGCATGCGATACGGATTTTTTCATGTATTATTCTGTTTATCATATATTTAAATACGGGGTATGCGATACGGGTTTAGCTATGCGATACGGGGTATGCGATACAGGGTAGGTGATACAGACTGGAAAAAAGAACTTTTATTAGATATACAAAATTGCTGTATTTTGTACTAAACATATGATAAATATAGATTATAACATGGCATTTTTCATATCAGACCCCGTATCAGCCCTAGGTCATGATATCAGCCCGAGAGCCGACAGGCTCGAGGGATGATTTTGACCATGGGCTGATAAGGGGTCTGATATGAAAAATGACATGTTATGTTCTTTTTATCATATACTTCAGCAGAAGCCATACAGACAAGAAGAACTTTTTTAAAACTTTATAAAATTCATTTATTGTATAATTATTTGTTTTGCATTGTTTAATAATATATTTTCCTGTTTTCTAATATTCGTTCTTTTATTCTACTTGGTTATTTTTTTCACTAAAATGTACCACTGAGGTTTATTTTCCGCAATTTGCAGAATGACGTCGAAATACTTTGCGATAACGTTAAAGAAAGGCATGCGATAATTACAGGAAGCAGTTGATATAAACCGGAAGCAGTTGATATATACCGGAAGCAGTTGATAACGAAAGTCATATCACACGGCTAAGACAATTCCTCAAATTTAATGAATAAATATATGTACAAATAAATTTTATCAAGGGGTACAATTATACTATTATTTTCTACAAGTATATGATAAATATATTTATCATATACTTGGAGTAAATAACTTTTAATTTTTACAGTATGATAATAGCATTAAATTTACTTGAATTCCATATCTTCCGAAATGGTGTTTAGCGGGATGATATGAAAAATTTATCAACTGCTTCCGGCTATTATCGCATGCCTTTCCGTAACGTTATCGCATGGCATTCCGGCGTTATTCGGCAAATTCCGGAAAATACATCTCAATGGTACGTTTTAGTGAAAAACATAACAAAGTAGAGTACAAAACAAATACTAAGATACAGGAAAATATATTATGTAATGATACAATAAATGCATTTTTCAAAGTTTCCAGCATAATTTAGCTTTACAAATGTTGACTTTTCCAAACAGTGTTCATTTTGTTTTGTTGATTTTTTTTTATCGTGAATATAAAAATATATTATACTGTTGTTTTTCTCCCCTGTTGAGGCATATGATAGAAAGATTTCATATCGGATGTATTACATTTGGCGTCCGTCGTCCGTAAACTTTTCACTTTTTGAACTTCTACTTGAGAACCACTTAAAAGGATCAATATATTAAACTGGGTTTTTTTTCTCCATTGTTGAAGCATATGAAAAAAAAGATCGTAAAATGTCATTTTTCATATCAGATGTATTATCACCACTCTGTATGTAGCGTATATAGTGGTCAATTCCTGAACGATTGTATGAATGACTGCGTGGTTTTTTTTTGTTTTTGTTTTTTGTTTTTTTTTGGGGGGGGGGGCTATTTACTAATTACACTATAACGTTATACAGTCAGGACATGTAATGACTATTTACCACGACTGTTTTAAATTAAACAGGTTATACCCTTTACGTTTTACTTTAAAAATGAAAAGCTACTTCTGACAAACAAATCGACTTCTACATCGGCATATGAACATGAAATATATAGAAAATATAGATTATGTAGTGACCTATCAAATGAGCAAGTCTTCAATACTGTTAGCATTAAGAAACTACTTCCATTGATCCTACAAAAAAAGATACCAACAATAACAACTTGTTAGGTTTAAATGTGTTTTATGAATTAATTTCAATCTTAATCATCACTTTCTTCGTCTGTTGAAACCTTTACGATTTTTTCTCAGTACCGTTTTGTTTTTTATAAAGGGACGTAACACCACTACTAACCGTGTATGAAATAAGCCCCGCCTCCCTACTACCTTATAAGGAATATAAAGGGACGTAACACCGCTACTAACCGTGTATGAGATAAGCCCCGCCTCCCTACTAGCCTAATATGAAATATACACGGTCTCCACGAGGGCGCTTTTAACCAATCACATTCCTAGAAATGTATAGGAGGTAAGATAATAATACAGACTCTAAATGAACAATGTGTTTAAGACGGTCGGAGATTGTCTCTAGGTTGGCAAAATGGCAGACCGGTCAATATTCTAAAGTCATATTGTGATTTCTGATACCAAAATGGCAACGATATATCTATTGGTTACCGTCACATCTTCTTTTGTTTTTTTCTGTTTATTTTCATATTGTCCGGACTTGATTACAAGCTATTCGTTGAATTAGTTGTTTTTCCTGAATACTTTTTATTTGCAATGTTTCAAAATTTCTAATTTTAGTTAATTTGTACGATTTACCCTCCACCAGGAATTTTCAGACCTATAATTTGGAAGAGATGTATAAATCAAATGACAGCTATTAAGAAAAGAACAATTTATATCATTGATGCAACGAATGTTTAGTTTTCTATGCATCATTCAATATTTCTTTTGAATTAGAGTATCTCAAATATTTTCACCATAAAAAAAGTCTATTTATAGGAATACATCATCACTGATGCATTCAATTTTTAAAGATTTAAAGTCATCTATGAATAGTTAGGATTTTTGTTTAAATACTTCCTTATTTTAGTATTATTAGAGCAAATATTGTTATCGGCATATTATATATTAATTGGTTTGTCAAATGTCGAAATAGAATAAAACGTATTACCTCATAGTCATCATCTTACCAATTTGCATAGAATTAAATTTAATTTTGGTGAAAAATACAAATACAAATCTGAATATTTAGACTCACATGTTATCTATAAAAATAAGAAGATTTGGTATTATTACCAATGAGACAACTCTCCGCCAGAAACCTAATGACGAAGAAGTTAACCTTCAACAATGAGCATATGACTGATTAATCCTCTGCAAACCATCACCATTTTATATATTTCGCCATGAACTAAACAGTAACAAATGTTTACACATGTCGATAAAAATTCAAGAAATCTTTTACTGTTTAGTTCATTTTTGGTAATCTCCTTTTGGCGTGCCTCGGTACTTATGCATCCCGCCATTGTGTTGTTGTTCTGTGGTCATTTTTTGTTTTCTTGTCACTCATTTTGCTTATGTGCTTTGTCTTTATGCCATTTTGTTTTTCTTTGTCGACATAATTGTTTGTTTTTATAGTGATTAAGATTATAACACAATGTTTGACTGCTGTACCCCTCTTTTTGATATTTTTACCTATTATGTCTGTTTGTTTTGTTCACACATTGTTGTCAATATAATGGAATTTTATGCGACTGTCATACAAGTGAGAGGTTAAGTTAGCTACAAAACCAGCTTTAATCCACCATTTTCTACATTAGGAAATGCATGTACCAAGTCAGGAGTATGACAGTTGTTTTCCATTCGGTTAATGTGTTTGAGTTTTGATAAGGGACTTTCCGATTTGAATTTTCCTTGGAATTCGGTATTTTTGTTATTTTACTTTTTGCTGAATCTTGAGAATAAGACAAGATTTATTCACACATTGTGAACGTCGTATATTTTGCTTGTTTGGTTGTCAGCCTAATAAAAACAAATAAATTTTGCTTCTTAGCCTTTTTTATTTCATATTTTTTTTATGGATTACACAATTTTTCATTTTTTATTTAGGTTTCAGATTTTAAAGAAACTTATCTAAATGTGAATATGTACACGTACATGATATATCCATGAAGCCGCGAGCCCGAATGAGTATCTAATTTCCACCCAGATATTATGGTTAATACAAAATGAATTTAAGAGGGGAATTTTTAAGCAATCTGATTAATATAACGGTAAAGCATGGTAAATGCGGGAAATTCCAAGTACATTAATGACATCTAAGTGTAAAACTCTTCAAATATATCAGGCTTATAATTTAGTACGCCAGACGGGCGTTTCGTCTACATAAGACTCATCAGTCGCACTTGTATTAAAACAATTGGAAGGCCGAATCAAATAAATTATGTTAAAAATCAAATTTACACTTACATCAAACTGTCAGAACAACGTTGATTATAATGTTCAGGTCCAGTTACACTTTTTAAAAGAGATAACGCAACGAATTTCCAATATTCACTTCCTCGTTATGAATCTATGCACCAATTTGAAGTATGATACGATTCATATAACAAATATTTAAAAAAAATCATGAAAAGGGTATTATTTAAACTATATAAATATCATTCAAACATACTTCTAGTTACGTGTTATTCAAACCGATTTAAAAGGATCAGCTGAGTACGTTTGCCTAATAGTATTTTTCATTTCATAAACCCGACGATTGTCCTGTTATTAGTAGGAATTCATTATATTCAAACGTTTGTTTATTAATATAATATCTTTATTGTCATAAAAGTGGATATTTGCCCGTCCAAAATGGATGCGCTGCTTCGTTGCTTCTGGGGCCGACTGACGGCCTTGGATCTATATAAATCTGGCCTCAATTTGTTCATTTTTTCATTTATCTCTTCATTTATGTAAGTTTCATATACCTGCCACCCTTTGGACGTCAGAGTAATCTCGGACTAATCATTAATATATAGATGATGTTGTATTGTCCATCGAATAAGTTTCATGGATATATTAGTTCGAGACAAAAATTTGGTTAGACAAATAGGTGGAAATTCAGTATGTTTTGCAAAATCTGTAAAGAAATAATTCAAAATTTGGATTGATATGGAAATTTCTGACACGTGTTCGTTTCGACGATTGTTTACAAATGTCACGTGCACGCCGCCATCTTTTGTGTGCATACAAATTCTTTATCATCATACATGTATAATAGCCATTTATCCTGTATTAACAAATTGAGGATATGTTCATAATTACATGTTAAATACAAAGATATTGCAAATACAGATAATTCAGAAATTATTAAATAGTTCGATATTAAATCAGAGAAAAATGTCAGTGACCCATATCGTCAAGGTTCACATTTTTGTCCAGAGTGCTAAGAAATGGGATTGTTACTTACCGCTCTCAAAGACAAAGGTCAACAGCACCCAAATACAATACAATTATTGTAAATAATCATGAATGCTCAATGGAATTTCTGAAAAAAAAAAGATTAAATTCTCCGTTCTCACAGTCGAAGAAGTTTTCATACATGGAATTTTTTATGGCGGGATAGATACTTACTCACTATCGGATTTTATGTAACATTTATATAGACGTTCATTTAACAATCTCATCTACTGATATACAGTTTCCGCTTCATTTTATATTAAAGATTACATCAGGATTAATATATTATCTTTACAGAAGCTTCCCTGAAGACTTACATTCAGTCTCAAGCTCATCTTCAGCGCGGAGGAAATGTATTTATAGTTTAGGTTTGTGAATATTTTGGATCACCTCAGTAGTTCAACCAATCATAACTTTTGGAATATCTATTTTTAAAGCAGGTTTTTGAACACTTAAATAGGAATTATAGAAAAATGGAATTTTGCTAGTAGATACAAAACAGAAAATGATGAACACTTTTAGCAAAAGATAAATTGGATCGGGGTTCTGTGTATTCACATTATTTGTAGAACTCTCCTTACTGATGGTAAAAAATAGTATTTTCCGTGACCTAAATGGTTCGCGAAAATTAATATTTTTATATATAGTATAGTAATTACCATATTAAGTTTGTTACAAAAACAAAAACAAACATAATATAGCAAAAAAATGATAATTCTGTAATAAATAAACACATGGAAAAAAATTGTAAGACTTCTGCCCTCAGTTCTAATGACTGTTTTGTAAAGGAGCCAATCTTTAACATGTTCCATGATATATACTTTTAGTTCTTGAGTAAGAAACATAACATTACGAGGAGGTTAACAATTTTCAAATAGTTTATCACTTAGATTTTATATATAACCACAATAAATCAAAGTTATTGCGACACATACTAACGTGTGTTTGTTTTAAAAAAAAAATAGAAACAAGAGTTTGCTTAATTTTGATAAATATATTTATAAAGGGGATTTAGTACTGAATTATTAAGAACTGTAATGAAAGTTTGTATTGCCGAGACCTTAATTTGTTTCAAATGTTTGCTGTTTGTATATATCTTATCTGTTCATTTGTATTTGGTCCTTTGGAAATCGATTTTATTATTACCCTTTTAGCATAGTTGTTTCAGTAACTTTGTCTTGAAAAAATAACCAACAGTATCCTTGTCAAGAAAAAAACAACAGTATCATTGACTAGAAAAAACAACAGTATCCTTGTCTAGAAAAAACAACAGTATCCTTGATTAGAAAACCAATAGTATCTTTGTCTACAAAAACAACACTATCTTTGTTTAAAAAGATAGCAATTTCTGTGTCAAGAAATACAAAGGTATAACTGTTTTTATTTTTGCTAAATTAAGAAAGGTATTTGAAATGGTTACGCCATGATATCTGACAAACACATATGAAGTAAACCAATGAGGTGAAGAAAAGTTGTACATTTAAAATTGTTGACGGGGCAATTTATGATTAAGAAGATCAAAAGCTTCAGAAAGATCCACAAATGCTGCCTCTACTAATTTGTATTCCTCAATAGCTTTCAGTCGTTCATCCATCAAAATATAATAGTAAATATTGCCAGGAATGGTTCAAATGAATGCCTGACAGCAGGAAATATAACAGATTGTAGTCAATTCAAAAAATTCCTCAGATAAGTCTCCACGTGTACCTCAAGATTTCAGAAGCTAATGGTAAAATGTATATTTATTATTGTAAAACTTGTAAACCTAAATCCAAGTTTGATAGCGATGAGTAACTTTGTTTCCTGATGCTTCCATGATGACATATATATATAATAAAGCTGGAAAATGATGTGACGACATCATTTGAAAAAAAACTTTGATCTGATATTATAACAAAACATGAAGCTATCTTGATTCATCAGATGCGATGACGGATGGAGTACAAATTAATGGTTTTACTATAGTAAAAAGCCATTTTCTCGTATGCGACTTGAAATGTAACATCAGGTTTCCAAACAACTATTCTCTGGGGTATGAAATATGATTGAGATGTATTATGATAATTGAAAACTAATTATTGAATATTATCTGCAGTGCAATTTGGATCTGTGGAAGTTTTATTTAAAAATCTAAGGTAATTCTGTTTTTCAATACCACTGACATTATGCAAGTACCCATACTGCCTTCAACAATGAGAAAAACTCCATATCGTTAATAAGCTATGATAGGTTCCGGCATGACAAAGTCAGAGAAACAATTTAAAACTAGAACCAGCGGTCTGATTAATGCTAAAAACAATAAACTAAAAACAAAAAAATGCCGAGATCGGGTCATAAAATACGATTGAGAGTTAAGAATACTTTTACTAATAATTCCAATACGTTTGATACATATTCCTCGCAAAATACGGAAGGAAAAAGGAACATCCAAGAATGCTTATATATTTATAGTCTGCCTCGACCTCATCCGTTATCGTATTAGAATCGAAACTACTCTTTCGAGTCATGCTCTATGCTCACTTTATCACTGTCTGCGTTATAGTTGTCATTCTGTTTACACTGAGCGAAAGGTAGGCATTAAATTTGTCAATTTAAGCAATTACCTAACGCTCTGAATAAAGGTATCGACAAATACACAAGTTAAAATGAGCACTGAACTAGTATACATTGTTGGTTAGCGGTCAGCTGAAGCCCGCCTCCGGTTTTTGGATTTTCTCGCTGTGTTGAAGACCTAATGGTGGCCTTGGGTTGTTTTCTGCTCTTTGATCGGTTGTGTCTCTTTGACATATTCCCCTTTTTCATTCTCAATTTTATTTACATGACATGAAAGAAGAATTATTTCTTAAATTCAAATTAATGGGCCTAATTTTGTAAAAGTGAAGGTTTCTCATTGTTGTATATGATTCTGTACTTGATGCCTTCTTGACTCCCAACTATGATAAAACTTTTTACAGTATCTTCTCTATACTATTTTGAATGAATTGATATATAAATATAGCGATGTTTTGTAAAATTAAAGGTCCCGGTTGTTTTAGAGTATTATGCACTTGCTATCTATATCGGCTACAAAAATAGTGTGATTACATAAAAATGTAGAGTTTTTATAGCTGAAGCAAGGCTAGAATATGTGCTTTGATTACTGCATTAAGGTTTAAAACACAGTTTTTTTTATTTTTTGCATTAAGATACATATCTGAAGTCAGAAATCTCGTTGGTGATTGTCATTTAGTAATGTTGTGTTAGACAAATTGTATAGACATCTATTATTAAAGATTACATAATACGCCTATTTCTAGAATAAGAAACAAACTTCAAGTACTTTCAAAGCGGTTTGTGTTTGTACCGGCCGACAAAGCAGCCAACAATGTGGTGGTGGTATGCCGTAAATACTACACAGACGTTCTTAAGAATGAAATTTCAAATTCTTCTACATTCAAGTCCGTGCGCTCCACATAGAGTTGTATAGTAAACAAACATATCATAATCACATCACATCTTAAGGCCTCTTCTGAACATTTGAAGGTCCCTACTATGTATTGGTTACCTAAACTACACAGAAAACCAGTAAAATATCGTTTCATCTCGGCCTCTAGTAAGTGTTCTACAACCATACTTTCATCGCTTTTAACTAGTTCCTTAACTACTACCAAAGAACTTATCATTAACTTTTGTAATAAAATATATGGAAATAGTGGAATTAACTATTTTTGGAGTGTAACAAATTCTTTGGATGTTTTAGATAAATTACGTGCTTTGAAAGTCCTTTTGATTCTGTTGCCAGTTTTGAATTTTCAACTCTTTACACTACACTTCCACATAATCTTATCAAACAAAACTTTTCCTATTTAATTAAATTGTCGTTTGGTAAATCTGAATGCAAATATATTTGCTGGAACTCATTTAAAGCCTTCTTCTCTAATGAGAAAGGTAAATATGCTAGATATACTTACTAGAGGTGTGATGAGATGATTGAAGTTGTTAATTTTCTCCTTGATAATATTTATGTACGTTTCGTCAATAAAGTTTATCGGCAGGTTGTAGGTATTCCTATGGACACCAATTGCACCCCTTTAATAACAGAATTGTTCTTGTACTGTTATGAATCACAGTTTATGACCAGACTCAGTAAAGACCCGTCTAAATTGCATTTAATGTGGTACTAGACACCTTGACTAAAATTAATTTGGCTCGTTTAATTTTCATAAAATTTTGACAAAATATTTACTTTGACCCTATGACAAAAATATAAAAATTAAAAAAACTTGAACCACACACTTTATCGGAAAAATTTCATTGGATATATAGCAGTTTGACAAACACTAATTTTGATCATTGAGAAGCTTAATATTTCCTTAACAATAGAACGTGATTAAAACGTTCAGCTGATTTTTACAGAGTTATTTCCCTGTAGTGTTATGTACCACCTTAATTGATAAATTTAACAACACTAATCGTTATCTTGATGATATTTTTTTCGTTAAATAATCAAAAATTTTCTATATATACTGCCGAAATTTACCCAAAGGAACTTACTTTAAATAAATCAAATATAAACGGTAATAACTGCCCTTTCCTAAGTTTAGATATTTCAGTTTCACACGGGAAACTCTACACTAAAATTGACGACAAAAGGGACGATTTTTCGTTCCCTATTGTTATTTTCCTTTTTTGAACGGTGATGTTCCTTTGGCACCATCTTACGGTGTTTATACATCACAACTCGTTCGCTATGCCTGTGTCTGTTGTGACGTTTTGATTTCAATAAATGTAATCTATGTATTACTGGTAAATTATTAAGTCAGGGATTTCGTTACCACAAATTACTTAAAACCTTTACTAAATTCTTCCATAGATACAAAGATTTGGTTTTGAAGTTTGATTGTACCTGTAGAAAACTTATTTCAAACGGGATAGCACATCCTAATTTTTACGGAGATGTTGTTTACCGAGCCCTGAAATTCAGAAACGATCCTTTAAATAAACTTATTCTAAAAGGTTACCAATTCAACACTGTATTTAGATCTTTGAATATTGTTTTTATTGGTATCAATATTGATTTTGTTATCAGTAAATTAAAATCAAACTAAATATCATTTTTATATACATATGAATATTCATGGCTCTACAATCTGTCGATACCTGTATCTTGGCATTGCACAAGGTTATGTTTTTTCTCTGACTGTTTATGACGTCTTTATACTAAATCCATTGGATGTTGGATGTGTACTGATTGATATTTTAGTCTTAGATGCATGATTTTCTTTATTAGTTGTTATTGGCTTTGAACTAACTGTCAATAACTACGAGTACTCTCAGATCTGTACTTAGTGTCTTTTTGTTGTGGAGATGTATAAGTACCCTGCCACGTCCACTCTGTGTTTTTGTTACTTGTTTTTGTGTTTTGCATCTATCTGATGAGTTAAGTCCTTTTCAACTGATTTTTATAGTTTGTTCATATGTTGTACTGTTACACCACTGTCCAAGGTTAGGGGGAGGGTTGGGCGCCCGTTAACATGTTTAACCCCACCACATTCCGTATGTGCCTGTCTCAAGTCAGGAGCCTGTAATTCATTGGTTGTCGTTTGTTGCTACTGTGGATTCATTTATTTTCGTGGGTACCAATTTTTGTGGATTGAGAAAAACTCACACTTTCGTGGATATTTAATTTCGTGGTTTTACCATAGTCTGCATACAGGCCAATGGAAAATTTGGATTTCGTTGAACATTTAAATTCGTGGTTCACCTGTACCCACGAAATCCACGAAAATTGATATCCAACGAAAAATAATGAATCCACAGTATATCATATTTGTTTTTCGTTCATTATTTTGTACATAAATCAGGCCGTTAGTTTTCACGTTTGAATTGTTTTACATTTGTCATTTCGGAGCCTTTTATAGCTGACTATGCGGTATGGGATTCGCTCATTGCTGAAGGCCGTACGGTGACCTATAGTTGTTAATTTCTGTGTCATTTGGTCTCTTGTGGAGAGTTGTCTCATTGGTAATCATACCAGATCTTCTTATTTTTATATTGATGTTGATCTCTCGTTGTATGTGGACAAAGTTGACTTTCCAGTCACACTATGTCTTAATAATCTAATATATTAGACAATACCAAACCTTCGACAGCAGTCAATTCTTTCTTAAATTACCTTTCACGCTCCTGATCATCCATAATGCGCTTCAAATTGAGAAACTCAAATATAGTACGTAAGCAAAAAATCTCTGTGCAGTGATATTGGGCATGTTTCAAGTTTTAACAAGTGACTGAGTTTAACCTTTTGTGCTGATTTGAAGAGCAGAGGACCATAGAATAAAGGTTAAAAACTATGGAGTTATTAAATGTATGCAAAGAACTTAATTTTCAAAGAACTTATTGTGTGAAAAAGACATTTTTCACCTCGAGAAGCCGCATCACAAAGGGCTTTACGGGGCGTGTTAAATTACGGAAAAAGGAATCTCACTACGTTCCCCTAAAATGTAACCTCATATATAAAAATGTATCAGCTTCGAAGCGATCCATCATACATATCCATGTTTACGATATTGTCAGAGAAATAGCGGAAAAGGTTACCATAACCGCCTACCTGAAATGAATTGCGCATATTAACCCAATTGAACATAGCGTAACGTTGTTCGAGTATGAAGGGATTTCGCTCGCCACAGATACATGCAATGCTGGACCAGAAGTAGTTCATGCTGATATAATATAGTAAACCATACTTTTTTATCTTTACTATTTCTAGTATTTCATAACAAAAGAGAAGTATACAAAATAAACTTAGAAAAATATATACTTAATTTTGAACAAATATACAGTTTTCACAAGCGATAACTGTGATATATTATATATATACATTTGTCATGCATTTGTACTGCCCAACGAGGCCGAATAACAAAACAAGACATTAGTGTGGATTATAACATGAAAAACCTTAATTTGTATGGTAAAAGTAAACTTACTTTTTTTCATCCATGGAAACGAATTTAAAATATTGATTGATTGTTGTTTAATGTCAAGCAGCGAGTTTTACAAGCATAAATAAAATTAGGGAGATGTGGTATGATTGCCAATGAGACAACTATCCACCACCGTTCAAATGAAGTGAAAATAAGCAAGTATAGGCCATCCCACGCCCTTCAACAATGAGAAAACCCCATACCGTATAGTCGGCTTAAAAAGGCCCCGACATGAAAATGTGAAACAATTCAAACGAGAAAAATAAAGGCCTAATTCATAATACAACATTTTACGAAAAACAAATATGACAGACATGAAAAACAGGCACCTGACTTGCTACAGGCACATAACGAATGTTGTGGGGTTCCCTAGCCTGGGACCGTGGTGTAACAGCACAACAGAAGAAAAAACTGTAAAAATCAGTTGCAATTGGCTTAACTCAAAAGATCGGTAAGTGACAAAAAAATAATTAACATAAAAACAATAGACATAAAACACCGATATAAGAGTACACAGTTACTGAATCCTAGTTTAAAGTAAATATAACTAATTAATTAATAAATCATGGACTCTCAGACAAACTACCAATCAGTACACATCCAACGAATTTAGTGTAAAGAGTGAGTTTCAAAAGTAACTTCTATAATATTTGATTGTCAAACATGGTAAATTTTCAGAAATATTTAGTCTTTTCAAATTTAATTTAAAATTGAAATGTAATCAGATACTTTTATTTTTGTGGGTTGAAAATAAATATTCTGTAACAAGTTAAATAGAAAATATATTCAAACGACACCTTGTTTGAATGCACTCCCCGTTTCCCCTAAAACCAAAATCAGAATCAAATGGTGTCTCCCTTAGAATCGAAGAAAGACTAATACTCATGCTTAATGGTTTACTTTTATAAATTTTGACTTGGATGGAGAGTTGTCTCATTGGCACTCATACCACATCTTCTTATTTCTTATTAAGAAGTGACGTTACATATTGTGTATGCGTAAGAACAACAACAACCAGACTGAAAAAATATCGATAACATTGCTTCAAATAGAATTCTACTTTATACTTAACGCATAACATAAAGAATGTGCGGTGTTATGAATTCTCTCATACGACTTTCTTATTGTGTAAACATACACTTTTGCCTTTTTTAAATTTTGCTCTATATTCACACTATTCTTTACAATATACCTATTATAAAAGAAGTCAGCAGTATCTTAAAATATCTTTACTTTCCGCTATATATAGATGATGTTCTCTAACTAAATAATTTAAAATTTGGTGACTATGTTGAACGCATCTATCCCATTGAACTCGAGATAAAAGGTACAACAAATACAGTTAAGTCTGCCTCATATCTTGCTCATATCTTGACTTAAATCTAGAAATTGACAATGAAGGTGGATTGAAAACAAAACTTTACGACAGAAGAGATGATTTCAGCTTCCTAATTGTGAGCTTCCCATTTCTATGTAGCAACATTCCAGCAGCACCTGCATACGGAGTATATATCTCCCAGTTGATAAGATATTCCAAGGCTTGTATTTCCTTGAAGCTAGTCAACCAAGTGGTGGAGTTGAAATCATCCCTTCGTAAATTTTACGGACGCCATCACGAGTTGGTTGACCGTTATGGAATATCCGTTTCACAGATGATAGAGATGTATTTCTGAAAACCAGGCAGGTCTATTTTTACAATGCTTTTGGGGTAATAGGAATCACCCTGTCCGTCCGTCCGCTCGTCCGTCCATCTGTTTGTTTGTCCCTGTGCTTTATTAGCGTGACTCCTCCAAACAGGCTAAATGGATTTTGATTAAATTTTGCACAGTGGTAGTACACTATCTGAGGATGTGTATAAAGAGTATAATCCCGGCGTAATATGCAAAAGGCGAATTTGCGTGTAGGTTATCTTTTTGTGGATTCACTCAAAGTTTTAGTTTTGTTTAGTTACTGGTACAACAAATAAAAACATATGGCATGAGTTTTTGAAAACTATTTTGTCCTTTCATATTCCTATGAGATATTTGTTCTTATCATATTGTATATAAAATGTATTGTAATTTAAAGAGTTGTCTAAATTATGTAACGCATTCTATATAATATACATGTATATCTACTATGACCAGACAAATAATTCCAAAACAATTTTGTATGTGCTGGGAAGTTATCTTCCATCAAAGAAGTCTAAATGTGGGATGATTTTCCACAAAGAATCTACAAAGACCTCTTTTTTTTATCCTTCTATTCTGTTCAGAAAGTTATCCACGATATTGTGAAAAAATATATTCTCCACGCAATGTTTCTGAGATGTGGATTCCTAGGAAGGAAGAGATCATTTAAGGTAAATTTTAGGTACAAACTTGATAATTTATATGACAAGCTTGCAAGTGATTCAATTTTACATTTGCTTTTCAGATAGTTTCGATGGTAGTTTTCCAATTAAACAACAGCAATTGTATTATTGTATTGAGAGATAGGAAAAAATACATAATAAAGTACTCGGATAAGCGGTGAATGTTTATTGATAAAGAAGCGATTTAATATTTATGCCTACACCAATACACACAAACACTCACTTCATAGTAGATACATGGTGGTTCTAGTTCCTGTCGGTATTCCACTGATCGAAATAGAAAGGGGAAGTGGTAAATGCTAAAGAGAACCCCCCCCCCCCCCCCCCACCCCCCCCCCCCCCACCCCCCACACACACACACATTCTTTAACCAGTCTCAATATCTAGAACCTCGTAAGAAGTTTTTATAAGTTCTAGTGTTTAATGAATATTTATTGATAGTGGTAGATATTTGAGACTTTCTGTGATATTTGTTCACAAGTTATCTAAACTCCGATTAACTGAGAGCTAGAAATATTTTATCGACACGTGTCTATTGTCATATGTTAACCTTTCAAAGGTATGTGGAGGATTGAGTAGCTTACTCATTGTTAAATGCCATATATCTCCTTTCTTCAAACTTTATATTCAACTGTAGTTCAATACTTGTCCAGTTATAAAAAATAATGTTTGTTGGGGCTTGAACATGTGCTATCAGTTTGATTGTGTTAATTTCCTGATAATTACAGTGCTACAACTTAATTTTATTTTTAATACTTTGTAGATGTCAGCATTCCAGACACAGTAACAAATTAAAAAGCTTTTATTTTTATTTTGTTGATTCCTATGGCTCACCCTATCATCTGCTGAATAATTTTTAGACTGTAGATACATTTCTATTGAATTTAATCAATTATTTAATCTACATCGCATTAACCAAACAGAACTTAAATTAAAACTGAAACTTAGTTTACAGTAAAAATTTGTCAGCGACAAACAATAATCAATATTTTGACGTTGTTGATTTTGTAAATTCCATGGAGAGCACTTTATTGATAATACATAGATAATTTTATATACATGTTTTAATTAACTGTATAAATCCTCTTGTATTGACTGAGTAGGATTTTGTAAAGAGTAACCGTATATGAAAGTGATTTATTGATATTTTTATCTTTCATATATAACTTGATTGTCATTACTTTAATTCAATTTCGACTCTGAAAGCATCAGAAACATTTTACTTTGACATCATACAGTAAGTAATCTCATTTTTATTTAAATATATATTAAGTCTATGTATTTTTTTATAATGAAGAGAGGAAATGGTGCATAACAGCAATCAACAAAACTTTAAAATGTTTAAAAAAATTATTAATTTATGCATCAAATATGCTGTTCGCCTTTTTAAATACTCTCAATATTTATTGAGGATTTATGTCCCCAAATTTTGCTATTTAATAGCCTTGTTTATACAGAAAATGTTTAATCTAGCAAATAAATTCATTCAAAGTACATTTAAAGACATCCTTAGGGGAATCACTGTTGGTGTAACAACAATATTTATTTATTAACTTTTTCTATGGTTTTATATGTCTATCTTTGTTTTATCGTTATTGTTATAACACTCAATAAAATAAACATTGGTCATCGCTGATACGAAAAATGTTCTAGCTGACAGTCATTTTAAGAGTATCTAATCGTTTTACAATATGAATAAGACTGTTAGGTATACGTCAATCTGAGAGCAACCTTTTTCGTGATCCTGTCCCAACAACGCAGATAAATGAACGTATAAAAGCACCAATCCTTGGCTATTAGCACTAAATGCCTTTTTCAATGCTGATATTTTTATCTTCTAAGATATGCAAAAGAATACACTAGCAGAACGTATTATAAAAATAAGACAAGACAATCCATCCAGTATATCTACTCCAGCATCGAATCCTACATCAAATACTGATGAACGAAATATGAATTCGGCGTCAACCAAAGGAACTAGCACTGTGTCATCGTTAGAAGATGTTATTAATTACAGAATGAAAAACAGAAAAAAAGAAACAAAACAGAATTTTCAAGTCAATTACGACACTGAAAAAGAACAAAGTGCCTCTTCTTATAAAGAAAATGTTACGCCGACCACAGAAGCTACAAAAGAAAGCGATTCACAAAGCCTTATTAGTTTACGCAAAAGAAAACAGAGTATGAGAAATTATACTACACAATATAGTCCAAGAAGTCGTGTTGTATATGGTGATTCTAATAGTACCGAAAACAGACGAAGGCCGTCATCTCTTACCAGACCATTGGCAGATGTTATAAAAGAATTAGGATCAAAGAAAAGCGTATGCGATATTTCAAGTTCAAGTAGATCACGAGAAAATACAATGATTAAAGATGAAATGAGACGTAACGACAATGTTTCCATTGAGGATAGTTATTCTGGAGGCAATCAATTACAAATGGAAACAAATGAAGAAAACTCTTCAAAGCAGAACACTGCTCCAAGCACCAGTCATTCAAAAGAGGATGAAACAGTTAAACACATTACAAAAGTTACAATAACACCTAAAAAAACGCGGAATCTTCTTTCAATCGTTGAGGGATCACAAAATGAAGAACTAACAAATGAGGATATATATAAAGAAATAAATAGTAGTAGAAGTCCGGAAGAAGAAATTTGTAAAGTAAATGTTGAAATACCCGTAATCAATAAAGAAAAGCACATTGTTTTACCTGTCATAGGTGAAGATAAGGAGCAGACGTCTTTTACGAATAACTCAAACGAGGAAAATAAAAGTCCTGATGAAGCAAACGACATTTTATGTTTAGATAAAAACGAGATTTCTATGTCGGATAATATGATAAAAAAGAAAGACGACAACTCCTTTAATAATAATAGCAAAAGAGAAGAAGACGTCAGAAAAGTTGACATTATTGACAAAGATAAATTAATTGTCAGAGAACAACTACGAGCAGAAACAGAAGAAGAATTTTGCGAAAAGCGCGAAGAAAAGCAAACACCTAGTTCAGAAAAAACAAAAGAAGTAAAAAACAAGCAAGATATTGTCTCAAAAACAGGAACTGGAGGGAAAGTCAAACAAGTGCAGGGACAATCTCAGTATAAATTGTCTGGATTAAACAAAGACAAAGAGAAGACAAAGAACGATCATAGCAGCCAAGTAGTTCCTTCGAAAGAAGTCAACCCAACTGATACATATAAACAAAGCAAGTCGAACTTAAAAATGAAGAAACCAGAGAACAATCGTTCACACAAGAGAACTGAGATTTCTAAAGCAGATGACCGTGGTGGACAAATCAGAGTAATTTCAAAAAGAGGATCTGTGTCAAAGGTATATTTTCATAGATAGATATAAGAAGATGTGGTATGAGTGCCTATGAGACAACTCTCCATCCAAGTCACAATCTGCAAAAGTAAACCATTATAGGTCAAAGTACGGTCTTCAACACGGAGCCTTGGCTCACACCGAACAGCAAGCTATAAAGGGCCCCCAAAATGACTAGTGTAAAACCATTCAAACAGGAAAACCAACGGTCTAACCTATATAAAAAACGAGAAACGAGAAACACTTATGAACCACATTAACAAACGACAACCACTGAACATCAGGTTCTTTATAACTACTTAGTACCTATTTTTACAAGTAATATGTCTATAAACAATGCACAATTACATATTGTACAATTATTCCAAATACTCCCTCAGGCAACTTTGACCTAAGATAAGTTTGGCTTTTCTCTTTCGGTCCACTATGGTCATATAGACCTTCGCGTGTTAAGGTACTAAAACATAACTAGCTTTTCAATTTTGGGGTTTTAGAATTCCAAATAATCCCATTTTCTAGCACTGGTCGAGGGTCGATACCATTGCATAATTACTGACATGATTCATTACATTTGTTTAAAAATTCTCCGTTTTTGAATTTATGAAGAAACTAAGGTTCAAACTTCTTCAGGCTGAGTTGACATTGGATGGAGGTGACTATTCTTTACAGTTGCCTGATGGTCATAATTTCTTTTCACGTGTTTATGTTAAAATACACCTGCCTTTCCGATTTTTAGGTATGAGCGTTCCTGGTAAAAGGAAATATAGAAAAGCTCTTAGGGTCCAAACACATTTATAAAGTGTTGTTTTTATTTTCTAACACTGGGTCTATACCACTACGCGTGGACTGTTAGTCTCCGACGGTATGATCGGCTTTGTAGTCAGTGCTTCGGTACTTACATGATTTATAAAAACGAGGCGGAAAAAGAGAGGCATAAATACCAAAGGACATTCAAAGTCATAAGTTAAAAATAAACTGACAACGCCATGGCTAAAAAAGAAAAAGACCAACAGACAAACAGACAAACAGACAAACAGACAGTACACAAAACACAACATAGAAAACTAAAGACTGAGCAACACGAACCCCATCAAAAACTGGTGGTGATTTCAGGTGCTCCAGAAGGTAAGCAGATCCTCAAGGGGATATGCAAAACTCATAAGTCGAAGACAGACTGGCAAAGATATGGCAAAACACGAAATACATCGAAAAGACGAACAAGTCCACTAAACACTACATAGAAAACTGAAGATTTAGCAACATGAACCCCACCAAAAACCAAGGATTAAATCCGGTACTCCAAATGGTTATGCAGTCCCTGCTCCACATGTGACACCCATCATGTTGCTCATGCAAGTATAAATCCGGTAAAGTTAGCAACCTGTAATCAAGAAAATCATGATCGAAAATGGTCCGAGAACACAGCTTTTTTGTTAGTGCATTTCTTTTAGACAAAACGAAAATTAAAAAAAATCGCACATGCTCTATCCCCAAAAAATATTTTTACAGTGTATTTTGTACTACTTTTGGGACAAATTATATCAAAATTAAAAGAAAAAGTCTATTGGCTCTAAATCAAAATGTGGACAACTTTATGTTAAGGGGGTCTATAATGCAGTTTTACAGCTTCAGATATACTAATTTTTGACTTTTTCAAACTGGACGAAATCTCTACTTTACCTAAAAAGTTCATGCTCCAATTTTTTTCACATGTAATTTCATCCCCTTACTTACTATTTTATGCATAAAATATAGAGAAATAAATTTGGAAGGTGTATGAAAAACTTTGCAAGTTATACACGGGCCACACTGTGGACTATTTTGTAGACAACGAAAATCATCCTTTTGTCGTAAAATTTTGTTCTCGACCTATCCTCGGGTAACGGCTAGCTTCTTATCATTCTTCCTGAGAAGCTTCTATATGAAGTCTGTTCCGTATGCATAAAAGAATAAATCGACAAGAACAGGAGCACAATTAGTTCCCATAGGAATGCAGATTGTTTGTTGAAAAACATGTCATCCAAATGTAACAAATATGTTATAGATCAACATATGTTTCTAAATTCTGCGTTTATAGATTTATAAATTATCAAGAAATTAAGTTTCAAACTACTTCAGGCAAAGTTAACCTTAGATGGATGTGTTGGCTTTTCATTTTATGTTCCTTATGTTCATATAGCTCTTCACGTGTTTTCGTACTTATACATCCCTGGCTCTCCAATTCGTGGGTTTGGGCGTTCCTGATGATGATAAACCAGAAAAGTGCTTCGGCCGAAACAAATTTATACAGATTAAGTGTTATTTTTAAAGCTTTGTGTACAAAAAGTATGAAACGATAGATGCTATACTGTTGAATAAACACCTCGTCGTGATTTGAAATTACCAACTGTAATTATGGCGCGAATCCATTGCTTGGGGTTTAGTCAAGTGCATGCAAGATTGTGTTTCATAAATCAATGCATGCAACCTATGCATTCTTTTGAATTATCTTTACACGCGTAAATTGAATATTTTGTTAGTGTTTTATTTGTTAATAGAAAATTCAATGAAAAATGAAGGTTAATCAGTGGTAGTTGTTATGATAAAAATAATATGAGCAGGTGTTACTTGTAAAGTTGGTAGAAGTCCGTATTACCTAAAATGCCGTTATTCCTTTTGTAATCACGTCTAAGTTTTTAGGGACAGAAAAGGCCAGTTGCTGTTACTGCACCTGATATAAGATTGTATGCTGGTAAGTTGAAGGTATAACAACTTATATTCTGTACGGCGTTAAAAAGTTTCTTTAGCAGTAATACACTGCTAAAGAAACATTTCAACGCCGTACAGAATATAAGTTATATGATTAACTAATGGATCGGTTGGTCCACACCTGCAGGAATATCATTACTTGTTGTATTGCGTGAGACGTCCGGTTACCCTGCATCGGTGGTGTAGTAAATGGACTTAACCTGACTTCCTGTGGTCATCTTCTTTGTCACATACTTGCATACACTTTTTTTTGTGCGGGCTGAATATTTGATCGACCAGGCCCCAAAAGTGAACCCCAACAGAAAAAATATATATCGACAAAACCAAAAAAGAAATACTAATTGGTCCTCTTGCCTGACTTACTTCGACAACAACGATAAAATATCAAGATGAATTAATGCTTACCGAAGATCCCCAGGGTTCGAGCCAACCATTCGATACCTTATTAAGTGGTCAAGGACTTTAAAAAAACTTGCAGTTGTAGAAAAAAAGGGATTTCAAAATTTGCATCCTTTTGATTGATCTGTTGTTACCCAACCGAAAAACGAAAAGGATAACTGTGCATATGCTAAACAGTGAAATTAGAAAGCTTGCTGTTCTAGATTCACTAGTATTTTGATTTGATTTTGAATTTTATATTATTGTTTTATATACCGTACTATAATGATAACTTCAGACTCTGGAGCAGTAAAATTGGTACCGTGACTGTTCTCTTTCTTCCCTGCGAAATTTGTTATCCAAAGGTCCGAAATATCGTGAGCCTAAATCCATCAATTGGAAATACAACTTCAAAATACTGATGGATTCAGTCGAGGATTATGCCAGGCAATGGGCTAAACGCGAGAAAGAAGACGTAGATTCTCTCTCCGAATGGATTAAGGCTGTGAGGTCGTTGATACAAATCCGTATTAAGAAACTAAATGGGCATATCAATACCCACGCTACATCAATTTTTAAAGACCCAAATGTTGCAAAACACTTGTCCTACCTCCATGACAAATATGTTGTTGTCCCCGCAGATAAAGCCCCAAACAACATCGTTTTTGTGTGTAAATATCATTACATAAACTGCTTGATAAATGAATTAGGTATTGACAATTCACTTGGAAACTCAACATATACCCTCAAGACACTTACCAAGGAGGAAATCCTAGATAATCATAGGTCTGTTCTATGTTCTTTTGGAATTTCAACCAAAGACGAAGAACTGGATCTTCCATCACTGTATTGGATACCTAAACTACATAAGTGTCCTTACAAACAACGGTATATTGCTGGGTCTTCCAAGTGCTCCACGAAACCTCTTTCTAAATTATTAACATCTATTTTATCAGCAATCAAAGCCGGGCTCCAAAGTTATTGTGAAACTGCCTATTCTAGAGGTGGCGTGAATCAGATGTGGATACTAAAAAATTCCAAAGATCTTTTAGAGTACATACAATCTAAGACTCTCTCATCTTGCAATAGTATTAAAACATTTGACTTTTCTACACTTTACACAAGTATTCCCCATTCCAAACTAAAAGACAAATTGAAAAAGTTGGTATTCTTTGTTTCATTAAAAAGAATGGCGAACGTAGATACAAGTATCTTGTCTTGGGGAGGGATAAATCCTACTTTGTAAAGAATCACTCTGATTCAAACAAAAAATTCTCTGAAACTGACATTATCAAGATGCTTGATTTCTTGATTGACAACATATTTGTTACGTTTGGAGGACGTGTTTTTCAACAGACTGTCGGAATTCCAATGGGAACCAATTGTGCCCCTCTTCTTGCCGACTTGTTTCTTTATTATTATGAGGCTGACTTCATACAGGAGCTTCTTAGGAAGAGAGATAAGAAGTTATCAATATCCTTTAACTCTACGTTCCGCTATATAGATGATGTTCTCTCACTAAATAATACAAAATTTGGTGACTATGTTGAACGAATCTATCCCATCGAACTAGAGATAAAGGATACTACAGATACAGTTAAGTCTGCCTCATATCTTGACTTACATCTAGAAATTGACAATGAGGGTCGGTTGAAAACAAAACTTTACGACAAAAGAGATGATTTCAGCTTCCCAATTGTGAACTTTCCATTTCTATGTAGCAACATTCCAGCAGCGCCTGCATACGGAGTATATATCTCCCAATTGATACGATATTCCCGGGCTTGTGTTTCCTATCATGATTTCCTTGATAGAGGATTGCTGCTCACAAGGAAGCTATTAAACCAAGAGTTTCAAATGGTGAAGTTGAAGTCATCCCTTCGTAAATTTTACGGACGCCATCACGAGTTGGTTGACCGTTATGGAATAACCGTTTCACAGATGATATCGGATATGTTCCTGATGTCGTAACTACAATACCCTTCCCTTTTCACGAATGTGACTTACCGAATGAGACTATTTACCGGATTTGTAATAACATAAGCAACACGACGGGTGCCACATGTGGAGCAGGATCTGCTTACCCTTCCGGAGCACCTGAGATCACCCCCAGTTTTTGGTGGGGTTCGTGTTGCTTAGTCTTTAGTTTTCTATGTTGTGTCATCTGTACTATTATTTGTCTGTTTGTCTTTTTATTTTTGGCCATGACGTTGTCAGTTTGTTTTCGATCTATGAGTTTGACTGTCCCTCTGGTATCTTTCGTCCCTCTTTTTCTCTAAAAACGTTCTCTATGAATGCAGTTATCACATTCAAATATAGATTCTTTACACCACCCCGTTAATGAAAATGTTAATAAACTCTTGGATAGTTAAATTTTCAAATTTTGAAATGCTCGGTTAACCTTGCATTTCATTTTGAAAATATTATTGAAAATGCTAAGTGGAATGCTTCGAAAAATATGAGGGAAAAGTACACGAGACAAAGCTTAATCATTTTGTTATTTGAAAAAAATTTAAAAACTGGTCTGAACCGGTTAAAATGTATATGCTATTTACATTATTACATAACGTTTAGTACAATATTTGTGGTACTTTTTAAATCAAACGAACACTTTTATTGATTCCATCTGAGTAAAATTTACTTACCTATTAAATTTTCAATTTAAATTGCTTTATCTTTGGGAAGACAAAAACGATGAATTAAACAAACCGTTTCAAATTTACAAGGATTCAATTAAAATATAGTTATTATTTCCGCTCCCATGTTCCGATTGATGTTTAGAATAATGATGCTAACAATGAAATTTGAATGGTTTTTATCAGAAAAGAAATTGGGCTCATATTGGGACATTTGTATGTTAGCTGAATTAATTGATATATTTAGAAAATTATTTTAAAAAAGGAGAATCAAATGAGATTTGAACATCGGTAAACGATTAATTTATGTATTAAAATCATAATATACTTTTTATAAGAGCTCCTTACAGTAGTTTTGCATCTTATGTACTCTATTTTACTCTAGTACCTAACTCCCATTCCCATTTCTTTCTGAAGCCGATAACCATTTAAAACCACGTGCAAACATCAATATATAGTTTTTAACCCGGGAAATGAACCTATATCGTGAATATTTATTCATATTTCCTGTAAATAAAAGATTTAAATGCAGATTTTGTAAGTTTAAAAACATATAACACAAAAACATTTCAAAGTTAAAAGCAAGATTGGTGTTTAGAATAATGAATCTAAAGATAAATTTGAAAAGATTTTTAAAAAAATAGGGTAAAAAAATTAGGACATTTTTATGTACACGTTTTCGTTTCATACAATGTGTGCAAGGCACAAGCTTACAAAATCGGAATGGAATTCGTACGGAAGTCAACGTCAAACGCTATTCTCGGCTGTTTCTATCAATTATTATTTGAAGCCGAATATAATTTAAAGCATATTTTACTATGCTGGGGAAAACAATAGTTTTTCTTCTTTTCCAATAATTACGTTGACGTCAGAATATTGATTTAAAAAAGTAAAATTTGTTTATCACATGATGATACTTTATTTTAAAGCAGAATCAATACAAAATAAAATAAAAACAATAAAATTAAATATATAATGTTCTGTACTTCATTAGGGTACACATTGAAACCTTTTAATATAGGACACATCATATGAAACTGTGAAAAAAAGAATTAAACGTATAATATAAAGCAATGTTTTCCTTCTAAAAATGTCCCAAAACCAATGACGGCGCGCGTGGTGTCGTTGATTTAAATTGTTCCTGTCGGTCTTATGTATATTACATATAAATAAGGGGTTTTCTTACCCAAATTGTTATCTGAACATCATATCTAAAAGAAATAAATATTAATACAGAATTTCATTATCTGTGATATATATATATATTCGACATCACTGATTAAGGGTGTTTGCTGATTTTGTTTTAGACTTTTTGTCAGCTGTTCGAAATCCTCTGGTTTTATTATGTGGTCCCATTAAGAAATTTTGCCTGCTAACTCCTACATTTCTTTTCATAACTTTATTACATACTTGGTTTTTTTTCATTGCTTTTGAAAGATTAATGTGCCAATGTTAATCAATTCCCGCCAAAATGTTAATGGCTTATATCTCAAAAACAAAGACACGGACCTTGCATTTTTTCTGCTTTTTTAGTTCCGTTATATATACACTATCAGTTTAATTTAGTTTTTAAAAAGCTTTTAATTTTGAAATTTTGAAACAAAGTAGCGAACATCCTTAACATTAATAACGGTTGCTATTCGGAAGGTTTTTTTTTGGTGAGAAATCAATAGCTCTGTGGTACCCAAATGATCGAAACACATAAGAACGCTTACATTTCTCATATAATAAACGCAATTTCATAAAGAGATACACGAAGCTGTCTGAATATATAATATGTGATTCTAATTACAACTTAGATACGACATGAATTGTTATTTACATATTCATAGCACAATGCATTCTCTTTTCAAAAATTGCTGTTTTGAAAAAAAAATTGCCACAGAGGGAACATTTACATAGGCATCTAGTAGATTGAAAAGATATGACAATAAACCTGCCTTACAAATCTGTAATAATGAAACCAACTATTTCTAATGAAATTTATAAATGATTAACTAACCGCCAAGGTATGAAACAGGCGGTGAAGCTCAACTGCATCTTTAAGTAATACATAACCTCTGTAATAACAGAATCAATACAAATGAAGTTAAATGAAATGACAAGAGACAAATAAAATGCAAATATATGTTTAAGAGTTTTGGAAAATATTCCAACCACAATTAATCACTATTCATATATATCTGAATAACATTACGTTTTAATTACACAACGAAGTCTTTGTCATATAACTATTCTCTGAGGCTCAATTTGCCAATGTCGAGAAACGACCTTCAGTCTGAATTTACCGCAGTAGATAAATCTGAAAACTGACTGAAAGACTGAACATGACTTAATAATATATTGTTCTGAATTTTCATGTCAAGATCAAAATGACCGTTTAAGACTAAAATTGATTTACTAGTGTTACATTTACAGATTGGGTTATTTTCACAACTGGAACGAGTTATACTGAGGTAACTACAAACACTCATAAAAGATACCATGCTTATAATTTGTTACGCAAGACGTCACAAAGAGTACATGTTCTAACGCTTAATGTTGGTTATTCCTAAACTTTCAAATATTTGAAGTATAATTACGTTTATTTGCATTTTGTATATATCAAGTCGGGTTTTTATTTTAACATCTTTAATAAACAATTATAGTTAAAAATTTTAAAAACTACGTACTTTTGACAGATATAATATGTTGACGTACTAATCTACTAAACAAACACACAGTCATTTTCAATTGTTTATTCGTACTAGTTTAATATGACTGTTTGAAGCCTGCGATTGGAAGGAATAAATGACATTGAAAACAAATACGCGTTTAAGTGAACCAGTTGACTTGCTTTGTTGCCTTTTTGATGAAAGTTATTTCCCGCTTAACTTCGTAAACGTGTGCAGAAGATGATAAATGTCAAATAACTACAACTGTTTCAACTAAAACATTCATTGGAAAATCAAGATACTTTTTGTCAAGGGGAGGGGGAATGATCGGAAATTGACAAAAAGAGTGGTTTAAGGACAAACTAGCCGAGAAGTACTTGAAAAAGACTGTGTGTTTGTATGGTGAGTTTGGTAACAGAAAAATTCGATCCAGCATACACGGATCTTGAAATTTAACACCACTGGACGTTAAGCAACCAACAATCAATCAATGTAATTTAACAACCCAGCAAGTTTTCTAGAAATTATATACTTTTATACTTTGTGATACAAAGTCTTAGGTCTTCGGTATCAAAATCTGGTAAATATTGACTAACATATATAGTTCTTTTGTTTTATTCTTAAACAATCAATGCATGACATGTGTACCGAAGTTATGATACAAAACATACATTGCACAAGTCGTGTCTTCTTTGACTGTTCATGACGTTAAAATACTGAATCCCTGGGATGTATTTTAGTTGATTTTAGTCTCTGATGCATGATTTTTTATTATTAATTGTTTTGGCTTTTATCTAGCTGTCAGTAACTGCGAGTACTCTCAAATCGTACTTTCTTTTTAATTTGACCTGTTGATACTATTTGTAATACTTTTTGGTTATTTAATGTTATCATGGATCTTGTCTATATACCAGCTTTGATTATTTGGTATTACTGCAAATTTTCACTTCTTCGTACTATGAACATCAAAATTATTTCATTTTTCCTTAGATGCTGTTCTTGGACCTGTACAGGAAGTTTTATCTAGCACTAATTGTATAGTTTTATTGTTGATATTCACCCCATATGTACCAAGTGTTAGATTAGTTTATTGATATTAAAGAAAATTTCTTGGTATTCCTAAACGGAAGATTTTATACACACAAGAGAAGAAGTATACTTAACAACAAAATTATTTTCATTTACTTGTGTATAATATGACGCAGGTTTCTTCAAAAGCGATGATTTTCTAAAAATTGTTTGACATTTCACAGTGATATCATACTTTAAACCTGTTTATTTACTTTTGACTTTAATTATTTATCCCTTGTAATTTTTTATTAACTGTGTTTTTGCATTCAGGTGTCACAGGTCAGGAATCTGATTACAGTAGTTGTCGTCTGTTCATGTAGTTCATACGTGTTTCTCGTTTTTATATAGATTAGACCGTTGGTTTTTCCGTTTGAATGGTTTTACACTAGTAATTTTTTGGGGCCCTTTATAGCTTGCTGTTCGGTGTGAGCCAATGCTCCGTGTTGAAGGCCGTACCTTGACCTATAATGGTTTACTTTTATAAATTGTAACTTGGACGGAGAGTTGTCTCATTGGCACTCATAACACATCTTCCTATATCTATGTCCATAGCAAAAAGATTCCAAGCAGTCGAGGACTTTAGAATTACCCACAGTGTCATGTCTTCCTTTCCAGGGAGCGATAAATATTTAACCTTAGACCGTAGGAATCAAAGTGTTAAATGGTGTTCGTATAATAGTTAATGTTTTTTGTCTAATTCATAGAGGTGTTGACATGAGTATTTTTAATGGTTTAAGTTTAATATTTCTATATAACGTTTAGAGCAAAGTATAATATAATTTTGACATTCTACAGTTCATAAGTACAAATAATGACTAGGGCGTCTATTTAACTTTGAACCACTCTTTTGGGGGTCCTAATGTAATCTTCCCAAGCATAAGACCACTATTGTCAATATCCAATGAGAATCGCGATTTACTCAGCTAATAGATAATTTCAGCACGCCAGTTTATGTCGTCTTCTGAGCACTACTGTATATACATTAAACTACAAAAAGACAATTACAGGGAATCAATAAGACAATTGCAAGAAAACTACACAGAAAGTAAAGTTGAAATTGGCAATGAGTACGAGTTGTACGTCTATAATATAGTATATAAAAACTTCATTTAAACTCAGGTAATGTGAATCAACTGTTTTATGTTACTTTTCTATAAAACAAATCAATCCCTTTCTCGAACTTGTTTCTACTGCTTTTGTGCAATACTGAAACAGTATAATATTACATGTATCAATAATCATTTGACCGAAACTCGTCCATTATTGGATTAGTTAAAGCAGTATATAGTTTTAAGTGTTTTTTAAATAGATCACCATTCAAAACTATTGATGTCATGTTTGTCATGCAATTTTACAGATATGGATTAATTCAAATTTTATAAATTTAAGAGGAGACAAAAAAATCGCCATTGATATAGTTGCTATTTACATGAATAGATACCCTTTTTAGTACAGTCAATAATGTATAAATTTTTCCAAGTTAGATACTGCAGCCAACATGCAATATAACGGGTAATTTCGATTATATCGTATATTTTAGGCTACACCATATCAATTTTTATATAAGGTTTTTTGGATAAAATGCTTCTATATTCAAGATAAGGTAAGACACCTTCTGCATGGTAATCGAGTTCTTAGTATTGTGGAATACCTCATAGTTCATGTCTTTTCCATTCATTGTTATATTGGTGATAATTATTTTCATAGGTTGTTTTAAAACCAGGTCCTGCAAACGGTTTACAAGGAGTCAAAGATCAAGAAAAGGATAAAAAGAAAAGAACCCAAGATTTTGAACTTCTTATGCAGACTTATATCAAAAACGTGCAAGAAGAACAATTATTCAGTGAACAAGTCATAGGAGCAATTTCTAAATGGAAAGAATCGTCTGAACTCGAGGAAAGTAGAAAATCTTATTCAGAAGCAATGAAAACAACAAAAGAAACTTCTGATTTGGAATCTATTCAAAGCGAAAACTCCATGGCAACGGTAAAAAAAACTACTCGAAAACACAAAAAACTTTATTCGAATGTTAAATCGATACGATCAGATGGTGTTGTTATAAAACCATGTCAAGACGAAAATTCCAAAAATGACATTCCAGAAGAAAATATAAACAGGACTGATAGCAAGGAGTCCGACAACTGCGCAGAATCCTCGGTAACGACAAACGAAAGAATTAATCCCCTTGAAAGACAGTTCAGTGTCCCGCAAGAAAATAATATCGAAGATAACGGAATAACAAATAACAGCGAAACCCAGAGCGAAAACGCAGTCGATACTGCTGATGTAAAAGATGATGGAGCTTTTGGTAATCCAAATTTACTAGGAGAAAGCTGTTCCGATGCTAATGCTGTAGGAAAAAGTCAACTGACGCTTGAGTTCGCAAGTGAAAGCGAAAATAAACATAATAAAGAGCAAACAACTGCTAAACAAGATATAGAAGTTCATCAGATCAGTTGCAATAATAATGACGACGATGCGAATATTAATGACGATAGAGAAGGAGATAACAATAACAGAAGCTTGATCCATACAGATGGTGTTCAGAACACCCAACAACAAGTTATTGGTGACACCCAGGAATGTGATAGAAAACAAAAGGAAACAGACTCTAACACCGTAAAGAAGGATGCGTTGTATAGTTCAAACAATTCGACAGATGCAGTATTAGAAAGCGAAAAAGAAAATCCTCAAACAATTTCGAACGAAGTCATGGAAGAACATATCGGTAAAGAAAAGAGAAATATATCTAACACAGATAGCAGTTCATTCATAGCTAATGGAATGAATGAGGAACAATTGACAAATAATTTGAACGAGACAGAAACTGAAAATTCTAATGATAAATGTATGAGTGATAAAAACAGTTTTGACAGTTCGTCAGAAAAAAATAGCTCAAGCAAACAGACGGGACAACAGGAAAATGCGACAATTACAGAGAAAAGAAAATATAGCAGTCCCGGAGAGGGTGGGGATAATATAACCTCAAAAGACATATATCCGTTAAAAAATTGCACTCCAGTGCCAACATTTGAATTAAAAGAAACAAAAGTCACTACAAACAAAGCTGTCAAAAATGTAAGATCTTCAAATGATCAACAAATACTAACAAGAGTAACAAATTGGGATACAGATGACGAACATCTTCCTCCTCTTTCAAAACTACAACGTCAATTTACAAGACTTCACCACGTACCTTGTGAAAATCATGTGCATGATATAGAAGATTCATCTCACTACAAATTTGGGGATGGGACTCTCTTGTTTGAAGAGAATAAGGTAAATTTGGTTATTTACATTTCATTGTTTAACAGCAATAATTAAAAATGACGTAAATTATTTTAAATCTTTATATTTTTAAAAGTTTTATTCAATGTTTGCACAAATTTTGAGTACATTTTGTCTCGAACGTACCTCGTCAAGGGTTTTCCCAAAGTTGGACAGTGATGCAGTTTTGACATAATTAGAATGAAACATTGTACTAAAGTCTAACAAATCTACTTAATAACTAGTTTTTAAAAGACGAAATGATTGTTTCTAAATTGTATAAGAGATGCAGAAAGGATATTCAAATTCATGATTCGAAGACAAAATAACATTGCCATGGCAAAAAAGACAAACAAGTCTACAAAACACAAAATAGACTGAGCTACGCGAACCCCACCAAAAACCTAGTGGTGATCTCATGTACTTCGAAAGGTGCATCGTATTTGGTGATTTTTCGTCTTTCTACAAAACACAAAATAGACTGAGCTACGCGAACCCCACCAAAAACCTAGTGGTGATCTCATGTACTTCGGAAGGTGCTTCGTATTTGGTGATTTTTCGTCTTTCGAAAAACACGTATCGTACCGCTGCAGGTTTGCCGATGGTACTTCCTGTTCCGTGTACAGTGCTTCGGTGATTCATGATTAAAATGTAACATTATTATTAATATTTTAAGTCTATAAACTATTTGATTCTATGGAATCTACTTAATCACTTTTTATTAGAAACAAGATTATTGTTTCCATAATCATTCGGACAATGCTTTTTTATTCTTCTAATTTTTCTAAATTAATTTCACCTTTTCTTTAAGTACATGAGGCTATGCGATTTTCTCTAGTAATGACAATTCTTCTTTCAGATTTACTAAATATCTCTGTTATATTTGAATTGATAGGTCCTCTCGCTTCATCAGGATTAATTCAGAAAAAAAATATGTATCCTAGATATCGCACCTTACTTTTCAATCTAGGCTTTCGATCAAGCTCGCACGTTTTAGCAAGACTTATAAGGTTCTTGCAATTTATCTACTTTGGTATCTAGAACTTCATTGTTCGATATCCGATATCGGATTTGACACATTTAAAATGCTCCGGACGCACAACATCTAGTAACATATAAATCACATCGTATAATAAGTAATGAGTATTGGCATGCTTTCATATACTAGTAATCGGCGTCATCAAAAAGTCTCCCGATTACGAGTCGTCAATTCTGTAGTTAGAAAAAAAGAACGGCCATGCCTCACGGAACTTGCTTGCAAGACGACCATTCCTTTTCGTTTTCATATTGACGAAAGAATATTTCGATTTCATCTTGCCAAAAGTACATGTATATAACAGTATATCAATTTCTCTATTAAGATCCATAACAAGTTGACTTAATAATTATTGTAAAGTAACGACATTAACTGAATAGTATCTATATAGAAATAATAAGATGTGGTAGCTTACTGTATTAATTTCTGGTCACCAATTATATATTTTGAAATCTTGATCCAGGAAATTACTATAGCTTTACAATGATTAAACCATTGCCGTGACGTCAGCCTATTCATTTACTATGGTTTCTTTTCCTAGAATCAACGCTTCCTAAATCTGTCGCTGAAATGAACTCAATAAATAATATTCAATTGTTTCCTGTGTGTGCCTATTTTCATTAAGTTGGAATTGGCTAATTTACTAATTTCTGTTCACTAATGGAATTGATTTAAAAACTTAACTTTAAAATTTGTAATTTTTATATGTCTTTCACTGGGAATCGAACCCCTCCTTGAAGTCTGTTATGTATGACTGACATCAACACATCGACAAAACCTCTCGGCTACCAATGGTTAGCAATTAAACTGTCTATTTTATATAAATAAATGAACATATGATGCACTCGGTGCAACGGTTACGCAGGGCGTGTAGCTTTATATACACATAATAGACAATCGTATAGTATACGTTGGTAGTCGCGAGGTTTAGATCAATGAGTTATAGAGTCAAGTTAGAAGTAGACCTGTCAGTTTAGGTTCGAATTCCTGCTTTCTCTCTGTTGTCCCTATCCTGTAGTTTTTCTTAATTTGTATGTTATTATGGATATCTTTGTAATAATAGCGGTTTTACGCGTTTATTTTTGGATTATCGTTGGCTGGTTTACGTATTTGAAAGGAAAATGATTACATTCATTCAATTTGTCCATTTTTGTTTAAAAAATAAAGTATGATTTCATCTGTTTAATCCTGGTGTTCCTTTGTTTTCCTCTTATAATTGATGTGTTTCCCTCGGTTTTAGTTTGTAACCCGGATTTGTTTTCTTTCAATCAATTTATGACTTTTGAACACCGGTATACTACTGTTGCCTTTATTTACTACATATCTTTACAAACGTTTATTCGCAAATCCCTAGGCGAGTAAATCGTGATGTGCCTAGAATAAGGTTTCTTGCTAGAAATTTCGGTAACATACTTATTATATATACTTAGAAATTAGTTCGAATATGTCTTAGTTTGTAAATTACGGATAATATTCAGATGCATAATAATTTAGACAGTATTATGTTATATTTGTATTTCTCTAACAAATATATTGTGAACTTTGATTTATCATGCATCGCTGAACATGGTTATTTAAATTCACTTACGATACCTTCTAATTGAGAAAAGGCGTTAGTTTAGCCTCCGGACTCATGGTTTCTTTTTTAAAAATCAACGCTTATCTATTGTATGTATAATACCTAAGGTTTTATTACTCCAAGGGTTGACTAAGGAATAGGAAACTGTCAATCTGGACTTTTCCCGTCCGGGAGGAGGACACATATTTCAAATATCAACGCACTACAATAGACCTAACAGACAATTCAATTGGTCTAAAATAATCAAGCTGGAGTCCACGGACAACGGAATACAGTAATTAAAATTGGAGGAAATAGTTCACATACGTGTATCAACGTCAATAATATTTTGAAAATCAACTTAAATCTAATATAAGTCACGCCCACGTCATCGTGGATGTCTCCCAGCTAAATTATTCAAAACTGGAATGACTGCGATAATAGCGGCCATAGGAAATTTGGCTGTTAAACCTGGTTCAGCACATCACTTTCATTAATTCAAACAAAAATTCTCACTTTTGAAGGCCGTACGGTTGCCTATAATTGCTTACATCCACTTTATTTGAACTTTGGTGGATAGTTGTCTCATTGGCAATCATAACTAGTCTCCTTATTTTTATATTGTAACCAGTCATGACTATAACATTATAAACTCGCCAATCGTTCAAATTCTACATACCTTGGAATTTAGTACATTTCTTGTTCACTATTCTCATTCACAACTTAATAGATGTCTATATATAATTACGGATAGCATAGATGCGTGTTATTATATCTCTGGCCAAATCAAATGCATCTTGTTATCACCGTGTAATATTGTTGTTTAATTTACATATATATATATATATATATATATATATATATATATATATATATATAATATGTTAGATCAACATTGTTGAGTTTTTGAGACGAGTTATATATATATATCATGGTGTTAGCCCTGTATAACCACGTGTTATCCGATGGAGAATGTCTGTCATAAAGTTGTTACATGTTTAGACGTGTAAAATAAAATTAAAATTTGATGTGGCGGCATGGTAATTTACATTATCATCCTTTACGACAGACAAAATAGCTGATCTGAAAGGTACACCATCTACTTGCCACTATACATCATGTACTGTGTTACAACCCTAGATAAAGCCGACGAGGAAAGGCATTACATCGACCACCGAAAGCTATATTTATATGTAGCCTAGGTGGTCGAGTGGTCTAGTGCGCTGGACACGGTACAGGCGGTGTTGCCACGATGTCACATAAGCTAGGGTTCGAATCCCACTGAGGGAAGAACAAAAATTTGCTAACGCAAATTTGAAGATCTAACATTGTTGGGCTAAATTTGAGACGAGTTATGTATATATTATGGTGTTAGCACTGTATAACCACGTGTTATCTGATGGAGAATGTCTGTCATAAAGTTGTCACATGTTTAGACGTGTATATATATATATATATACTTCCGCAAATTTGCAGATTTAACATTGTTGTGCTGATATTTAGAGTAATTATGAATATAATGTGTGTTTTCAGTCGTGTATCACCTTCACTGGTGATCCAATGGATGGATCTGTCGTAGAGTTGTCACTTGTTTAGACGTACTTATCATATAATTATTTCTGTGAATGCATCTTACGATCCTTTATGATAGATAATTTAGCTAATCTGCAATCAATTCCATCTTCATTCCTAATATATTATGTACTGTGTTACAACTCTAGACTCTACTGACGAGGAAAGGTAACACTAGGCCACCGAAAGCTGAATTTTTAGTTCAGTCTAGGTGGCCGAGTGGTCTAGAGCGCTGGATACAGTGCAGGCGGTGTTGTTTCGATATCTCAATAGCATGAGTTCGAATCCCGGCGAGGGAAGAACAAAAATTTGCTTCTGCAAATTTGCAGTTTTAACATAGTTGTGCTGATATTTAGAGTAATTATGTATATATATATATATTATATATATATATAAAACGTCTAGATATTAGTCAACGATCTTTCTTGTAAAATGAATCATGTCATTCTATTCTGAAAATAAGAATAGATTGACATGATTCATTTTACATCATAATCATACTGATGAAGGATATCTGTTATCCGAAATATTTATAGATACTTACATTTATTGTTTCCTTTTTTTGATATTGGTGTTGTTTTGTAAACTTTTCAGGCGTTTATATAAATATATATATAGTAATATTATTGTTAATGCTATTTTAATACTTTTCAGATAAATATATGTAATAAGTGCAATCAGGTTCGAAGCATAGATGTGATAATGAATTATTTTCAATGTTATTTTATTACTCTTCGGACAACTTTAGAAATGTTATTAATATTTGTGCAATCAGGTTCGCAACATACACATGCTATATTTATGGTTATTCAGTTAGTAATTACAAACGTGACAATTGTGTTTTTGTTAAGCAAAACGTTGTCGTTATCTGAAATTAAAGTTTATTTATATATGTTGAATCTAAAATTCTGTGTAATAATCTGAGTTGGGATTAACATATATATCTCAATAAACGAAGGAGATAAGAAATTGTATGTATCAGAAGTAAGTATTTGCATGATCAGTAAATCTCTTAATAAAATTCTTGGGTGCAATTGAAGGACTTTAAGGAACGTTCGTATATACATGAAAAAAAGGTAGGATTTCATTAATCTTAAAGTTTCAATTTGGTAATTACGGCTTTCAATAATCACATAGTCTAATTCGATAGGTGAACTTCGGTTGATATTTTTTTTAAATAAAATTGTGTTCTTCACACAAGCACTTCAAAGTATAACTAATTTTTATACAACTGGAGATAACTCGAACTTATTTTTGAGGAATGAATTGAATTGCCCCAAAATGGAATATTGAAAATGATTCCAATACTAGCCTGGAGAGCTGCTTTCACTTAGAAAATTGTAATCCATATAGAAGTATGATTCCTATTTTTTTTATTACCCTAGGGTTTAACAAGGGTATATAATAGAAGTATAGTCATCCATGACTTCTCCCGTCCACTAATAAAACCTATGGATGTTCTTTGGATGTGGTTGGATGTATGAATACGCAGTCATGTCGAAGTTTGAACGATGGTGTTTTGTCCGATCCCCACACTTTTTAAATAGTATAGGTCTGTGTAACAACTGTATGAGGTATCCATAAGTGGTCTACTGCAAGGGAAAGTGTCTATCCCTATCCAACATACCCTCGTTGTAGTAGCAGTCCAAATTTTCCACCCTGTTTTCGTCCCGACCGATACACTTTTCACTGGCTTTTATAGTTATTGTTAATGGTTTATTATCATAAATAAACATATAATATTTGCCACTGCACGTTTAGCAAACAACAATTTATCAATCTAATGTTTATGGAATGTATACTAAACAGAAGGTTGTCTTATAAAATTCTAGCATTGCAAGTACTTATGTCACAAAAGTGAAAGTCCGATAAAAATAATTGTAATATGAATTAGGTCGGATAAATTTTTGCGCGTGTGGACAAGGTATAACAAAATATGTGTAAACAGGTTTTACGAAATGATTTGCAGATAAAAATCCATCAACGATATGATTAGTTTACATATGTTAAATGTATCCAATGTATTCATTAAACCTTTAAAAAATAGTTTTGCATGTAATCTTAATTATATTTGATATTTTTTACAGAAAATACTGCAAACATCTCGGGTTGATGAAATAATTATGGATCTGTATTTCGCCCAAAAAGCAGACTATTCCATGCATAAAGACAGACTTACTTATCAATATTTCAATACGAATGTTGGGTTTGCGAGATCATCTGCAAAACTGGACGTTTCCAAAGAATTTCTCTACGGGAGACAAAACACGATTGACTGTAAATTTGCTGAAACCTTAAAGAGAATCGATTTGAATAAAACACGGGAAAATTCCTTTTTCCTTCCATCTCCTAGAAGTCAGTGTAGAAAAGTGAAGGCTTACGCAAATCTGCAAAAGAAACTTGCATATGTTTTGAAACAATAATCTTATCGATAATGTGTCAAATTATTTAGAACAATGAAATATGATGTATGTATGATAAATTGATATATCTAATTTACAGTTCAAGCGAATGTAAGATTACATATCTGTGGAATCGAATATCTAAATGTGCAGCACTGCAGTTTTAATACTCTCAATATTTTAAGTTTTCGATATTCCTAAATATTCCTTTATTCTTTATGTTGAAATTAAAAACATGTTCGACATTTTTAGGAATTCAGCCCAAGTATGGCGCGTCAAAATTTGCAATTATTCTTGAAAATAATTTTTTTGCACATAGTAAATAAATATGCAATCATAAAAAAATGGATATCTGTTCATAAAAGTAATTATATGTTTATAAAACAAAGAATATGTATATAAGAAATATATAAAAAAAAATGTTGATAACGAATAAAAGATAATTATTCAATAAGTTTCGTAGGTTACATCGAATATCGTATGATTCTATTAACATATATATATATATATATATAAGTCTAAATTGAAAACAACGTTCAAACCTATGATTGCGTTGGATAAAAACCGCAATTTTTATACGTGTGCATGCAAAACAAATTTCTTGATAGAGGGGTCTAAATTCAGCACAAGCAACATTTTTCAAAAGACCAAAAAAAGTGAAAAAGTATATTTTAACAAAACGCATTTGACTAGCAGGTCGTACAACAGATGTTCTTAAAACCTGCTGACTGCCATTGGCGATTGCCAAATAAACGGATCACAAGATGTAACAAAATGGATCTTGATTATTAATTTAATACCAAACAGAAAACAATAAACTTGCGGAAAAGATGGTATACCGCAAACAAAAGGTGCAAAATTAGTACACCATATCCGGATTTCGACAATTAATGTCTCTTCAGTGATGTTAAGAATCGAAACGGTATTTGGAAGGCCATATATATATATATATATATACACATGTAAGAAAATAGATTAAATTTAATAACGGTTTCATTTCATCAATACATGTATATATATTTCATGCATATATATTATTTTTGATTTTAGAACACATATGTTTTTTATGAACACACACATAAACTGTATAATGGATATGTGAACATTTATCTACAACTTATAAATAATTGAATGGATGTCAATGAAACTTTATACATGTACCCGTGGGTGTTCTAAATGTATACTATAACGAATGTATAGCAAAGAAAAGACATTCTTCACATTTCATTGAAGAAAGATGTATTTTATGGATACGTTAGCTCATTTCACGATCCTAATTTCTTTTCATTTTTTCTTTTCTCATTTAAATTATTTCAATTAATCTCACTGAAAGTATGGAAAAGCCCTGACTTTACGGCTTACTCCCTATCAGACTTTTGCACTAATAGTACTGAATTATAAACAGCTTTCAATGTTATCATGAAATTGAAATTCGTGACAAACAGACAAAATGATCAATCTTTAATTCTATCTTTAAGTTAGATCATAGATGGTTCACGGACAAGTGATAAGCCAATGCACAAAATTAGAAAATGCTTTATTTATCATTTTCATCATTTCTGTACTACAGCAATAAAATTAAGACACCGATCATTTATCTTCTGGGGAAGGGGGGTTAAACAACTAAATGTTTTATGATTGTTAGTTTCGTATGTTCAAATGTGACTGTGTGTGTTTTGTCAACATGCTTTATAAATGCTTGTAAAAAACTTATTACGTTCAAGTTGTGCTTTTTTGTTTTGTGTCCTTTTGCTTCTACGTTTTTACCTGCGTCGCAAACGGCGAAAGCATGTTTAGTAACCGCTCGACTCTGTCCGTCATTCCGTTTGTCCGTCCGAAAGAGCCTTCGTGGAAAGTTTTTCTTGGATTCTATTTAAGGGGTTGATTTTATATTTGGTCTGCTGCTTGACAATATTGCGTTGTAGCGTGTAGGGAATTTTTACAATCGCCGTGCAGCCACTTTCTGTTTCCGCTCTATGTTTGTCGATAGTTGAACACTCATAGAACAAGGACAATTTTCGTCAATCTTTTCTGGGCTTCTATGAAAGGGAATAATTCATATTTGGTCTGCAGCTTGATAATGTTGAACAGTAACGTGTTATTAATTTTAACAACTGTCGTGCAGTCACTTCCTGTTTGCCAAAAGTTACAATTTTACAACACTCATTGTTCAAGTAAAATGTTCATCGAAGTTTTCTTAGCTTCCTGCTGTGCAGTCACTTCCTGTTTGCCAAAAGTTAAACTTTTACAACACTCATTGTTCAAGTAAAATGTTCATCGAAGTTTTCTTAGCTTCAATGATTTCCGGGAATGTGCAGTTATGCTGCAATAAAGATGTTACCTCATGATCAATCAATTGCATGAAGTGACGTAGACACATATTAGTCTTGATGATATCTCAAATACAAACACAATCATTTTTTGGTTTAAGAAAAAAAAAAATCAAAACGACACGTAATAAACTTCCTGCGTCCGAAGAGCTTCTCTAGATTACCTTCATCAGCAACGCTCAAAGCCGAATGTTTGAAGCCAAGGATATATAAGAACCGAAACAGACGAAGAGCTATATGACCAAAAGGACCTAAAAAAATAGCCAATCCGTGGCTTTGCCTGAGGGAGTTGAACCTTAGTTTCTTTATAATTTTAAAATGTATAAACGAACAATTTTAGAAAGGTTTGTTATAAACCATATCAGTATCGAAGTACTGACTACTGAGCTGATGATACCCTCGGGGACTGATAGTCCACCAGCAGAGGTATCGAACCAGTGCTGTAAAAAATGAAACAACGTTATTAATTTCATGCGTCCGAAGCGCTTTTCTGGATTAACCTTCATCAGGAACGGTCAAAGCCGAATATTTGAAAGTCAGAGATGTATAAGAACCGAAACAGTTGATACTGATGTTTATTTTTTTATTTAGATTTTTTATTAAGATAATGTTAGTGTTTAAAACTGATTTCAAACTGTATAGCACGTTTAGTTTACTTGTTTGTGCTTTCTACCTAGTTCAGTCAGGATTCTTTTTTCTTCAAAAACATCTCCCCATTATCCAACCGAATGTTTTCTATCATGAAAATGGAAGCCATTGTAGGGATGACTCGTTATTAATTTAGCTCTTGTCAGACCTATAATCCGACTGTCCCATAATTCGACAGTCCTATGACCCGACAGTCCTTTAATCAGACAGCACGATTATACAACTCATGTCACTTGTCTCTGAAATTATATTCCTATAGACATGTATCGTATGTATATAGGTATATTTTTTTTTCACAGAGATACGACGTTCGTGCCTGTGGTTCGACGCACATTTACTGCTCAAATTGAGTGGCTTTTTTGTCTTATTTCTATCTCCGTTTACATGAATTGCGCCATTCTATTGGTTTGTCGGTCCATATTCAGTTTGAACTTTCCCATGTTATCATATATCTGTTGCAGAAAGTTAGCCTGATTGCCCTGTAAAACATAAGAGTAGTATGCAAGGTGAAACACATGAGAGTCTTTTTTGGGATATTGGATACAGACGTGCAGCTGGTATTTCGACCCCCCCCCCTCCCCCATACAAAAAATATCCTATATTGATTATCACAACCCATTAAAATGTTTAATGGCAAAATCATAACCATTCATGAATTTCTCAATTAATTTTTTACATCTTTATTTGAAATGGATAAAAACACCATATATAATCGAAAGGTGAAAATTACTGACCCATTGACATTTTACCTTGGTGAATTGCAACCCATTGATATATTTGACTAATTGAAATGTGACCAATTGCAGCGGCACGCCTGTGTATACCTTCTCAAATAGGAAGATCCCGTTGTAAAACATCATGATCCCGTACTTAAATGAAATCAATGGTATATAACTATAAAAAGATGTCAAAGAGCCATTTTAAAGCGATGGTTAGAAGTATTTACAGCGTTATTAATTGTTTCCACATCCCCGCCACACCGAACAGTGGTCTCGTATAATTGAATCCTGAATCTGCGACTCCTGTATAGATAATCAATGTATAAAATACAGTGAAATACACCGTACTACATTTTGGATTTACTTATTGAACCTCGTATATTATCGAGGTTGTCGATATTAATCAATGCATGTGCACAACCTATATCGAATCCAATTCAGGACCAAAATAGAGATGTCAGTTCGTAACGCCATTTTATAAATATTTTAAATCAGTCAATATTAATTTAAACTGTGAAAAACTAACAGATTTATTTCTGTCAGTTGGTATCTTGTGAAGAGTTGTTTCATTGGCAATCATATCACATCTTCTTATTTTTATACAACAGATAAATCCTAACTAAAAGATTACATGATTTACATGTATAAATACAATTGGAAACTTATGAAGGAATTTTAATATTGGGGAATCTATTGTATACACTTATGAAAGATGTAACCGTTTTATATATTTCAATTCTACATATTGCTGTTGAAGACAATTTTAAAATAATCTCATGTTTTTGTAAAAAGTTTGCTTCGAAGGACGTCGTTAACCAAAATTATTTCATTTAAATCTGAAAGACAATAAATATACAGAATTGAATAGTTTCATACAAAATTTGTGTTTTGGTTAACAATGTCGTCTGTTTTGAAGCATCTTAAGTCATTTATGAATTGGTCACATGTTAAACATAAGCAAAATGGAGTTAATTCCTAAACTGCATGTATGAATCTATGATACAGAATATTTAAGTAAAGATTGGAGAACTGGAGAAAATAGCCTTTGTTTGAAATAAATCCAGGGGAAACTGACCCTATCTCTTCATAGAAGTTTTGGCGTATAAAATGGATGTCGCGTTATGAAACATTTGCAATTCTTTTGTATTGTTAATGGTCTTGTGTTTTATGAACGTTATCAGTACAGGCATATAAAAAATCTCATCAACTCAAAGAATTCAGAAATCACATGTACGGAATTTTGGACATGAAGATCATAAAAATTGGTCTTTTTTACCCAGAGAAAATTTAGAGCCTTAGTACAAGAGTTCTCTTGTTGAAAAGTTGAGAAATGTATATGATCTAGTTATAAGGTCTATTTTTCAAGAGTCATTTCAGGTCAAAGGTGTTTACCAAGAGATAAACTAATTATTTCAAGTATTAAAATAAATTTAGAACATGGAACTCGTACAAGTACTTAGTCTTGTTCGTCGGTCCTTCTGTTTTTAACTCGCCACTAAATGGTTCGGATTTTGGTCAAGTCATATTTGATAACTACCCGGTGCATTTGCAATAGTAAACCTTTTTGAACTGAAACGATAATTATCATCTGAACAGGTCTTAAAAGACTGAACAATAAATTATTAAGTCATGGTCAGTCTTTCAGTGAATTTAAAAAAACTTAACCACGGTGGTAAATTCAGTACTGTTCAGATATTTCTCTTGCAGTCAATGTTCAGACTGTTGAGTAGTTGTTGTTTCCCTGTACATAAATACAGCAAACTGAATTGTCTGAAAAACTAATGTGGCTCTTTTCACAAATAATCGTGAGCTATACTGAAATGTTCATGACTGACGAGTACTTTTTATCGTAAGATTTTTATGCCCCACCTAGGGGCATTATGTTTTTCGGTCTGTGCGTCCGTTCGTACGTCCGTCCGTTCGTCCGTCTGTCCCGCTTCAGGTTACAGTTTTTGGTCAAGGTAGTTTTTAATGAAGTTGAAGTCCAATCAACTTGAAACTTAGTACACATGTTCCCTATGATATGATCTTTCTAATTTTAATGCCAAATTAGAGTTTTGACCCCACGTTCACGGTCCACTGAACATAGAAAATAATACTGTCCTGCTTCAGGTTAAAGTTTTTGGTCGCTTCAGTTTAAAGTGTTTGGTTAAGGTAGTTTTTGATGGAGTTGAAGTCCAATCAACTTGAAACTTAGTACACATGTTCCCTATGATATGATCTTTCTAATTTTAATGCCAAATTAGAGTTTTGACCCCAATTTCACGGTCCACGGAACATAGAAAATGATACTGTCCTGCTTCAGGTTAAAGTTTTGGGTCGCTTCAGGTTAAAGTTTTTGGTCAAGGTAGTTTTTGATGAAGTTGAAGTCCAATCCACTTGAAACTTAATACACATGTTCCCTATCATATGATCTTTCTAATTTTAAAGCCAAATTAGAATTTTTATTCCAATTTCACGGTCCACTGAACAGAACATAGAAAATGATAGTGCGAGTTGGGCATCCGTGTACTATGGACACATTCTTGTTGTGAAATAAGTTGCTTGATAATACTGAATTGACTGCTAGAAAATATCTGAAAATTAAATTAGCAAGACTAAATCTTTTTAGTTTCAGACTAAAGTTCATTTACTAGTATTAGTTGACAGGAATTTGTTAAAAAGCTATTTTTTCATTGAAGATCAATATGTTCACATTTTTAAATAGTTTGTTTGTATTTCAAATTTTTACCAGTGAGAACATGAGTATCGTTCGATACCTTTAAATATGGGTAAAATTAGTTTCAATGAATGATAAAATAAAGTATATGTATCCCAGAACATCACTCTTCAAGAATGATTATCACATATTATTATCATTAGCGGTGTATGTTAAAAAGGTAAGTAAAGGCATCTTAGATCCCTTTTGCATATCCAAAAAAAATAAATATGTCTTAAGTGATAAAAATATCTTTGTACGCAGCAACCCTCTATCAAGGAAAACTTATAGAATTATGTAATTTCATTATAAAGATCAAAGAAGCTTATTTTTAAAACAGAAGGATTGCAATTTTTTTTACACTTTTTCGATTTTTTTTTTTTATTTGACGGTATGATTGTTAATGCGGTAATGGCTGTCAAATTCATGCCACACGAATTGTCAGAATGTCAAATTCTGTAATACTAAAAAGAGCGGCGAAAAATACCAAAGGGACATTTAAACTCATCGAAAATAAACTGACAACACCAGGTGCCCAGGAAGGGTAAGCATATCCTGCTCCACATGTGGCACACCCGTCATTAGCTCATGTTAGTACAAACCCCGTGATAAGTCAAATTCGGTAGGTAACATATCGGGAAAAAGGGGCGAAATTGTGGTTACGAAAATTGGAACATATCCGTCGTCATATTCCATAACGGTCAACCAACTCGTGATGGCGTCCGTAAAATTTACGAAGGAATGATTTCAAGTTCACCAATTAGAACTCTTGATTAATTTTCTTCCTTGTGAACAGGACCTTTGCCGGTCCCGCGGTCTTCTCGGCATTCTCGGGCCTCAAAAAAGTACTTTACGCAGAAAAGAAAATTGAAATACAATATATATATATAAATTAAATTAAATCCAAATTAAAGTCTCTCAACTAAACATTTTTCACAGATCTTTCACATAATAAACTAAATAATAATAACTTTAATATAATAAAATTGCATAACAGTCCATATTCATCAGGTCACACATTTTTAAAGAAATATGCTTGATCACTTTTCTTCGAAAGTCCATAAAAAGTTGAATTTTCTCTTTAATCATTGTCGTGTTTCCAAGGTAACTTTGCAAAACATTTGTTGTCGCGAAACTCAACTAACTGAAGATTCTTGGTAACTTTATATATAGTCATTCTCTTTTTTGTGCACTTCTTTAGATTCAATTCCTACATCTTTAAGCTTCCAAAACCTTTCTAAGTCGTGTTCCTCAGTTTTATGTGAAATAAGAACATTGAAAATATTTGACGCTGTTGATAATTGTGATTTTCCTGAATGTAACGGTCCAGAAAGTAAGTACCCTAGTTTGATTTGATTGTGGTGGGTCCGTTTCCGCGTACATCTATATCCTCAACTATTTCCCAATAAAAATCGGCTCTAATTAATAGTGAAATTTCAAAGGTATCCTTTTGCATAACTGGATGTGCGAGCTTTAGTCAAATGGTTACTGTTCCTGTTAATGTAACGAATTAGGTTCTGTAAAGGCGTAGCTATTGCAGGAACGATTAAAACCTCTATTGGGATTGTATGTCCAGTTTCAGTTTCAACATATACTGTGGCGTTATCAAGTCACCTAGAATTCATGTTGGTTTCTCCAAATGAAGAAAGTTGAATATTATCGGCTTCTTCTCTTTGCAGGTTCAGTTTACGCGCAAGACTCTCCGTTACAAAAGACTTTGGAGCGCCTTCATCAAACAAAATGTTCGTATTTGTGCTATGACGATCTGACCAAACGGGATCCACAGCGGTTTTCAGCAGTACATTTGAGCGAAATTGTGCTGACGAGTGTAAAATTGTGGAGAGTTCTTGTTTCTCGTATTCTTGGCAAGATTTACTACACTTGATGTAGATGGCGTACTTTCATTCTTACAAGTGTTTACAGTATTATTTGTGTCAGTAAAACGGTTGTTACTTCTCTTGTCAGTGTTCACGGTGTGTGCAACTTCACTACATAAACTTGTGTGGTGTCGTTTACTACAGTTACGACATGAGCTTTTCGATTTGCATTCCCCAATGCGATGTGTACCGAGGCAGTTGAAACATAAATTGTTACGTTTAATGATAGCGATGCGTTTTTCTGAATCGAGTATTTTCGGACAATTGCCTGAATTGGTAGGCGAATGAATATCTTTGCAGAAAATGCACGGCTTAGCTGTTAAATGCGGGTGTACATTTCTAGTAGTGAAATTGTGTTTTCTTTGTGATTTAGCACCGGCAAAAAAGGTTGAAGTCGAAATATCACTTTCTGTCTGCGTTACTTGTCCGTGTTCCATAATTTGTATCTCTTTGCGTATACTTCTTCGAAGATCTGATAATAGCCAATTTGTTGTACCATGTTCCCGATGCTAGAAGTTTTCTGCTTTCTATCAAGGAAATAATGATTGGAAATGCAAACCCTGGAATATCGTATTAACTGGGAAATATATACTCCATATGCAGGCGCTGCTGGAATGTTGCTACATAGAAATGTAAAAGTCACAATTGAAAAGCTGAATCCTCTCTTTTGACGTAAAGTTTTGTTTTCAACCGGCCCTCATTGTCAATTTATATCTTAACTGAATCTGGTGTATCCTTTATCTCAAGTTTGATGGGATAAATGTATATATGAATCACAAAAGTTTCATAAGAGTCAATAAACAATGAATGGATAAAACACCGTATCAACATATCGTGTGCATCTTGGGACTGAACGCCATTTAACTGTCTGCATGACTTGTAAAGAATTCAGATGGGAACATAATAAATATAGTCATAAATAGACAGACATGGACTGCACGTGTATTAGTATAACCATGATTTCTTCACTTTTGTTTCATTTGATATGATAAATTACAAGATAGAATAGGGACGAAAGATACCAGAGGGACAGTCAAACTCATAGATCGAAAACAAACTGACAACGCCATGGCCAAAAATAAAAAGACAAATAGATAAATAATAGTACAGATGACACAACATAGAAAACTAAAGACTAAGCAACACGAACCCCACTAAAAACTGGGGGTGATCTCAGGTGCTCCGGAAGGGTAAGCAGATCCTGCTCCACATGTGGCACCCGTCGTGTTGCTTATGTTATTACAAATCCGGTAAATAGTCTAATTCGGTAGGTCACATTCGTGAAAAGGGAAGGGTATTGTAGTTACGACATAAGGAACATATCCGATATCATCTGTGAAACGGTTATTCCATAACGGTCAACCAACTCGTGATGGCGTCCGTAAAATTTACGAAGGGATGATTTCAACTTCACCATTTGGAACTCTTGGTTTAATAGCTCCCTTGTGAGCAGCAATCCTCTATCAAGGAATAACTCTTTTAATCATCAGTATAAAATGATTAACTAATCAAGTATGAAATAAGAACAGAGAAATTTATAAAAAAAAACAATGGGATTTGAAGTATTTAAACATAAACCCAATACTCATTTATTTCCAGTCAAACGTAATCGCGGTTTGAAGAAATTTGATGTTCTGTAGATTTCAATTTAGCTATCTTCCTTAAAATTTATTACTTCTTCTAATGAATATATGTTAATAGCTAGAGTGTCTACTGCATAACTTTGTTACTTTCTTATATTTGCGTATTAATTTCATAGCCAGAAATTAGTAGTACTTTTGCTAATTAATATTCATAATATGTAAATGAGAATTGTACCACGTGATAATAGTTTGAACTGGACTGGCTTGATATCATTAAAATCTTTAAAACACGGATATTATAAGTTGCCCGTCACAGAGTCTTTGTTTATAATCACTCTGATATTTTCGTAAAGTTGTCAGGCGGTCAAAATCAAAACAATGAACGCGAATTTAGTGAATTTTTCGTGTTCTTCTTGAAATAGGTGCATTTTAACTTTACGTGGGAACCTAGAGTTCAACGACTTCACATACAAGGTTTGGACTTGCTTATTCTTTGGACATTCAAGTTTCAAGTTTCATCTCCGCAACCTGTTTTTGTAATGACCTTTTTAGCCAATTTTCAACACAAAGTTTGCAAATTTGACGTTTCAGCCATTTAAATTTAGCCTGTATTTTATACTGCAATGTTAAAAGCCTCTCGCTTCGATTTTTAAAATAGCTCAGGAACCTTGATTTTTGCAACGACAGTCATTATGTTTCGTTTAAATGGTGTATATTGTTGTGTATATTTATTTTCTGTCCCCGAAATCTGTCTATCACTTAAATTAAAGTTAAAACAGACATTTTTTTTTTCAAAATTCCCTATCATTTCAATATAATTTCCGTGACCCGTATCCGATTTCTTTAGTATAGTATTCAAATAAGCAAAGTGGCGTTGATTTCTGGATATGTTGTTAATTACTATTCCCATGCCCCTGTTGGGGTCTTTGAAAAATAAAAACTTGAAACTTGAAACTTGTAGTAGGATATATAGGTTATAGAAAGTTTCAAAATAATTAAGTCCTTCACATTTTCAAGGTAACTTAAGGAATGTAGAAAAATTTTATCAATCATGCCTTATCATATCTGAGATAAACTAGTTTTATGTTATATATAAGCTTGTTCGTTTGCTTAGCATAGACAAAAACCAAACATTGCAACATGAATTTCTTTCAGTTTGTAGTTGTCGGTAGTTTGGCTGTAGCATGCTCGGCACATTTGTGTTTATTAAGCCCTCCTCAGCGAGGTAAGTGATGAATATTTTTTATCTTAATCAGATTTTTTTTTCTTAACGTAATTGTAAAACATCGGGCATGACTTACTTTAATAATAACAACTATGATTTTCAACTTTGTACTCTTTTAGGCCTTTTGACTTTTTAAATTTGAGCCTCACTGACGAGTCTTTTCTATACGAAGCGGGCGTCTGTCGTACAAGACTATAAGCCTGGTATCTTTTATGATTTGCTGAGTTATTTTTACTTGTACAAAATTTTTATTGTCTGACAATGGTAAATCTTTGATTACTTCATATTTAATTTTAATACATATAGCAACCTATTTCTGGTTTAGCAATGATGGCATGCTAAAATGCTGCTGTCATGCCTTTTTGATTGTTTCTTTTTTCTATTTTATTTTTGTGTTACTAGCCGGGCACCATTAATGATGTCTCGTTCATCTTTAATTGTGTTTTTCATGCAAGATATGTCAACGAAAATATCGCATGCCAATTCTTCCTATCTTTTTTCATGTACCTTCATTGCACTTTTAAAACAATAAAAAAAAATAATAAAGATAAATTCACAACTTGAAAACACTAAAACACACAGTTACCAATATTAGTCTTTGCAAGTTTGTATATGCTTGGGTTTTACGCTCTGTGGAAACTAATATTCGAATGCAATACAATAAACATTCCTCTAAAATCCAGCTGGATTGAAAAAAGTTAAAATATGCTCAATACTTACTGACCATGTTAATATGACGAGATAATTATAACTGACCTCATTTTGTTCAGTTTTTGGGAAAACACTTCTTTTTTTGTCATCAGCATATGATCAGCTGAACAAAAATCAATTTTTCTATCTTTTCCCTAGGTTAAGTTTTATTTTACTCTATTCTGTAATACTTTTGTATAACTGCTGTTAAATATCAAGAATAAATATTGCTCATTACAAAAAGATGCAAGGGGAAAATAAAAAGTAAAAAACTTTAGTAAAAGTAAGAAATACTCCTTGAATAGAATAAAAAGACAAACTTTAGTATGTCAAGCTTTCATAGATATTTAGCAACATTTAACCCCACAAAAAAAATGAATTAAAGAGTTCCGGAAATGTTCATTTAGCAGTTCCTGTCCCGCTAGTGAAATCCGTCGAATTTGTCTAAAACATAAATCTCAATACAATGTTCTGAAAAAAAATCAACGACGATGTATAATATATAGTATAAATCAAATATTAGCTATCTTTACTTCTGAATATCAATTCAGACGGTTGTTGCCATGAACGAATGTAAAAGTATTCTGCTTATTAATTCATATCAATCTATATACTACAAAGACAGACAAGTCAAGTATCCATAAAATGTAGATGTGGTCTATATGTATACAACACCTCATTTGAGAATAGAATTGGACATTTTTAATTAAGCCTTAAGTTTTTTGGTTTTTGTAGGTACAATGATGGGTATTAACAAAGCAGGTGCTAATGATTGCGGTTTAACTACTTCACCGTGTGGAGGTCGAATGGCGGGAATGAACCCAACCTACTACAAAACTGGAGAAAATGTTACAGTTGTCATTCAGAAGAATCTTGATCATTATTCAAAACCTACTCCTGGAAATTTTAAAGTCAACCTTATGATGGACAATGCCTCCACAGCAACAGCTACTGCAACTATAATGGATATGGGTGAACCATCTTTGTCTTTGTATTCTACTTCCATGATGATTCCAAACACAGCAACGAAAGGAAAATACATGATCCAAGTAGTGTACAACACGATGAATCCAGATACAGGGGTTCCACCACAGTTTTACCAGTGTACAGATGTAATGCTCCATTAAATTTCTTTTCTTGGACAATACAGGACTATTGGTTTTAAGGGGTAACGAGGGAAATAGATATGTAGTAAAATTTAATAAAAACACCAAACAGTCATTATAGTGTTTTTGTTCAAAAATGCTTTTGTGAGTACATCGAAGAAAGATATTATCCATCAATAACAAATTAGTTACGCCCTCCTTGTTTTAAAAACAAGGTATACGCATAACTAGACTATGGTTGGCTGTCTTTTGTAGCAGGGTAAATTCTGCTGGAGATTAAGGGGTGCGGGCCACAATCATGCTCGCCGATTACACTTCATTTGCTGTGAGGGAAATAAATATGCAATGAAATATAAATAATGGCATCAGTCGTTAAAGTTTGTGTTTTAAATGCTTTTGTTAGTACATATAAGAAAAATATTATCCATCTAGAACTTTTAAGCTACGCTTTTCTTGTTTAAAAAAAAAAGGAGGGTATACGCATACTAAAACTATATTCTTTTGTAGCATGATCAAGTCTGCTAGAGATTAGGAGTGGAAAATATAAATACTGATGGAAAAACATAATATCCATTAAATAGTTATTATGAATTCGATTTATTTTAGGTTTAACATGCTTGTAAAACGGTTGTTGAAATTGAGAGTTGCTCTTCTTTGCTTATTTCTATTCTAAAATATTACCAACCATTTTGTATGAGGCAATATTATCCTAATGCTACTCGTTTGTATTCACTTTTTTGATTGGATGACATCATATATTTTGATTTTGAGGGTGAAAAATTCATGGTGTACCAGTCTGTATCTAAGAGAGGCCGCCATTTTGAATTCCTTGATTAATTGGTATGAATTTTTTTTTTCAATAATAAACAAAATAAACAAAATAATATAAAATCTCACCTAAATTTCTTCTGTTTGTCGCAGCGTCTACTGTGACTTAAGAGCTACACCAAAGCGTTGACTATTCGGTGTTAAAGACATGTGGGTCTCTGATGCTCACTGTTCAATCTATTCACCACTTTCTAAGACTTTGTGCGAGATAGAACCAAGGCATAATCTACAGACACTTGTCTACCTGTTATTGACCTCTAGATGCCGTTTAGTCTTTTGTATGGTTGTTGTCTCGTTAATATTTTTAATTACATCACATTTACTTTCATTCATTTGGGTATCAATTTCGAATAAATTTATAAATCCGAGTATGGAATCAAACGAGTAAATAAAGTTGATGGGGGCGGACTGCGTAAGCATCACTCTTATGTCATCAACAACAAATTCATAGTGATCAACAATTATTCTTCACTCCTTACGAAAGATATTTAAATGTCTAAGAAGTATCAGCCTTAACCTGATGTATTTGCTTACTGATATGGTCTTTCAACTACTTATCACAAACGCAAATGGTGAAGACAAAATAATAAATGATGCGGATATAAAGACAAGCCCATGGTACGACAGTTTGGTATGACGACACACTATTCTGAATAATTTAAATCATGTACGCTCGAAATAAAGTTCGGAAAACAAATGGTAGTAAAAATGTTGAGAGCAAAAACAATTCGAAAGCGCCTCAGATGAGTCAAAAAGTTATTATTGTCAACTTTAAACGAAGGAGTTGCAACATTAGATCCAAAGGCCCGAACTATCGTGACCCTAAATCCATCAATTGGAAACACAACTTCAAAATACTGATGGATTCAGTAGAGGATTTTGCCAGGCAATGGATTAAACGCGAGAAAGAAGACGTAGATACTCTTTCCGAATGGATTACGCTGTGTGGTCGTTGATACAAATCAGAATTAAAACACTGAATTGGTCTATGAATACCTATGCTACATCAATCTTTAATGACCCAAATTTTGCAAAACACCTGTCCTACCACCATGACAAATATAGTGTTGTCTCCGCAGATAAAGCCAATAACAACATCGTTTTTGTGCTTAAATCACATTACGTAAACTGTTTAATAAATGAATTAGGTATTGATAATTCATTTGGAAACTCAACCTATACCCCCACGACACTAAATAATCATAGGTCTGCTCTATGTTTCTTTGAAATTTCAACCAAAGATGAAGAACTGGATCTTCCTTCACTGTATTGAATACCTAAACTACATAAGTGTCCTTACAAAAAACGTTATATTGCTGGGTCTTCCAAGTGCTCCACGAAACCTTTCTAAATTATGAACATCAATTTTATCATAAACAATGCCGGGCTTCAAAGTTATTGTAAAAATACCTATTCTAGAGGTGGTGTGAATCAGATGTGGATACTAAAAAATCCAAAGATCTTTTAGAGTACATACTATCTAAGACTCTTTCATCTTGCAATTGTATTATAACATTTGACCTTCTACACTTTACACAAATATTCCTCATTCCAAACTAACTGACAAATTGAAATAGTTTGTCCTGCTTTGTTTCATCAAAAAGAATGGCCTACGTAGATACAAGTTTCTTGTCTTAGGGAGGGATAAATCATACTTTGTAAAAAATCACTCTGATTCAAACAAAAAAATCTCTGAAACTGGCATTATCAAGATGCTTGATTTCTTGATTGACAACATATTTGTTACGTTTGGAGGACGTGTTTTCACCAACTGGGAACCAACTGTGCTCCTCTTCTTGCCGACTTGTTCCTTTATTCATATGAGAATGACTTCATACAGGAACTTCTTAGGAAGAAAGAAGAGAAGTAGTATCCTTTAACTTCACTTTCCGCTATAAAGATTATGTTCTCTCACTAAATAATTCAAAATTTAGTGACTATGTTGAACGCATCTATCCCATCGAACTTAAGATAAAGGATACAACAGATACAGTTAAGTCTGCCTCATATCTTGACTTACATCTAGAAATTGAAAATAATGGTCGGTTGAAAACAAAACTTTACGACAAAAGAGATGATATCAGCTTCCCAATTATGAACTTTCCATTTCTATGTAGCAACATAACAGCAGTGCCTGCATACGGATTATATATCTCCCAGTTGATACGATATTCCAGGGTTGCTGCTCACAATGAAGCTATTAAACCAAGAGTTCCAAGTGGTGAAGTTGAAAACGCCCCTTCGTAAATTTTACGAACGCCATCACGAGTTGGTTGACCGTTATGGCATATCCGTTTCACTGATGACAACGGATATGTTGCAAGTGTGGTAACTACAACCCGTCCTCTTTCCCCCCGAATGTGACGTACCGAATTATACTTATCAGCGGGTTTTTACTAACATGAGCAAGACGACGGGTGCCACATATGGAGCAAGATCTATTTACCCCTCCGGAGACCTGAGGTCTCCACCCAGTTTTTGGTGGGGTTTGTGTTGCTCAGTCTTTGGTTTTATATGTTGTGTTTTGTGTACTGTTGTTTGTCTGTTTGGCTTTTTCTTTTTCTTTTCTAGCCATGGCGTTGTCAGTTTGTTTTCGACTTGTGAATTTGAATGTCCCTTTGGTATCCTTTGCCTCTCTTTTTCATTACAATTACATAAGCTGATATAAGCTAGGATTTTTAAAACATAACGACTGTATATAAACACTCATGCTAAATTAATCTTCAAAGACTCAAATTTTGCTAAGCACCTGCGCTTCAACGTCGCACTTTATTTGGCCTTTTTAACTTTTTTGATTCGAGCGTCACTTGTAAGTTTTTTGTAGACGAAACGCGCTTCTCGCGTAAAAACTTTTAATCCTGGTATATATTATGAATTTATTAACCACTATGACACATGTGTTGTTGTCCGCCAGTCATGACCCTCAACAATATTTTGTGTGTGAGTGTTAATTATATCATACAGACTTCTTAATATAGGAAACACATATACTCCAACGACACTTATCATAAGTGTGTTTATATGTTTATATATGTTCCTTCGGAATTACAGCAACATCGGCCTTCTCTATACTAGATTCCCTAATCACTTTATTGTTTATAAACAACGTTAAACGGCTGACTTTGTTAAACGCACTACAAAATCTAAATCTCTTTGAAATAAGTAATCTTTATTCTATCAGGTATCAAAACCTGTCTTCGCAGTGTCAAAGTAACTAATGTAATCAATATGAAACGACCTACTTTAACAGCAACGTACATCAGATGTTGATACTACACAAATTCAAAAACAATATTACCCCCTCGGCATGCCAAGGTATAAAGTATTGGCCTTCATGAACCTTTATTCGTGTATTCCTAATTCATAACTTATAGATAGATTGAACGATTTAGTCCAATTTTGTTTCATAAGAAAGAATGTGGCTAAAATAGATAAAACTGTTGTAGGAAAGGGTAGATCATACTTTGGCTATTATTTTAGGTCATTTTTTATTATATAGCTCTTCAACTGTTTCGGTTTTATACATCCTTGGCTTTCAAATATTCGGCTTTGAGCGTTCCGGATGAAGGTAAATCCAGAAAAGCGCTTCGGACGCATTAAATTTATAACGTGTTGTTTTCATTTTTTTTGACTCGTATAGCAATTCTGTGAAATACTTTTTATTTAGTATTTTTGGTGTACGTGTTTCCAACATACAGTTATCTGTCCTAATAGAATTAACTGTGCTTGCAATTTTATTCATATGAGAAAGACGCCGTAACGGATTTCTCAAAAAAGAATGCTTCGCTATAGAGCATTCTTTTTCGAATTATTCAATCATCAGTAATTATGTTGATCACATCTATCTTAAAAGTTTAACACATGATCATGTAGGTCCGCTTATGTTGAGCAGATCCGCTAAACATAGTCCTTGTAAAACGTCTGTTCCTAAATTGCGTCAACCGAAGCACAAGAAAAATCTGTCTAACAGAAGGCAAACATGAGAAAAAGTGCATAGGAACAGAAGCCGTTTTAAGATTTGAAATAGGATTGAATGGATATAAAGTTATATTAAATTAGTCACTTAAGTAAAATACATTTTTTATTGTATTTTGTTTTGTTTTTATTAGGTTATTTTGAGGCAACAATAGTTTATCGATGTTCAAAACTCGAAAATCCAATTCTTAATATACAATTCATTACAAAAAAAACTGAGGACATTGCATAAACTCTTAAAGGATCGAGACCGAGTGCATCGAGTAGGGTAAGCGTCTCATGTCATGCACGCGTCCTGCGAATCAACATTCAGTCAACATACCACAATAGGGTATAGGATATAATCAGTTTCATTTGAGATCAGACGACTATTTTTAGCATCAACAGATCCAAGATCGGGAAAACATGTCGCTTGTGCGCATAGGGAGACCAAGTCATAAGGATAGTTACAGTTTAGTTCAGAGATGCGATTCAATTAAATGATGTTTATTGTAACCTATTAGTTCTGCTCAACTTTGAATTTATGTGGCAAACAAAAGAAAAAGGCATGACGTAAAGGTTATTGATGAGAAAATTTACGAAAAGGTTCAGCTCACAATAAGTAGATATAAGAAGATGTGGTATGAGTGCCAATGAAACAACTCTCCATCCAAGTCAAAATTTATAAAAGTAAACCATTATAGGTCACAGTACGGTCTTCGACACGGAGCCTTGGCTCACACCGAACAGTAAGCTATAAACATGATAAAGGGCCCCAAAAATTACTAGTGTAAAACCATTCAAACGGGAAAAACCAACGGTCTAATTTATTTTCCATATTTTGTTTAAAATTAAATGCTAATTTAAAGTCACTATCCATGAAATTAACATAACATAACAAAAGTAAATGGTATTCCTAAATCAAAACACGTTTCACATTTGATAAGTTACCATAGTATAAGATCATGCTGAAATTTGTATATTTATAAAATTTCACTTCATGTTCCTTGTTTATTGTTAACTCTACGGTCTATTTTGTTGGTGTACTGTTTTAGACATTGCAATTCTCCTAGCTGCATAGTAAAATACCATCCATCCAAGCTCATCTTTGCTGGAGATAGTTGTAACCTTGGTTTTAGTGCAATTACATAAGGTAGCACTCCACAGTTAGAAAATAAATTTAATATTGAACCACAATATGTTTAATCATCTTCTACTCCTGGCTTCAGTAATACATTAAGGAGGCTCCCGCAGGGCCAAAAACGACCTGCGACCTCCGGGCTTTTTAGAGGCGATTTCCGACCTGAGGGCCTTCTAAAAACAACTTGCGACCTGTAAAATTTGGAAAAAATGACCTCCGACTTCACCCACGCTAAAAACGACCTTGCCATTTTGGAATCATGTTTTAAATTTTCAAAGCCATCAACAACTACCGCAGAGAAAACTACAAAAAATTCGATAATCCGGAAACTTGACAAGTCAGAGTATACTTCAATGAACGAAGAAGACTGTGACCATTTTCATCTCAATGAAGATGACTACAACATTCTTCTTGATCAGTGTCAATTGGTTCGCCCTGAAGAAGAATCCGACGAGGACGAAAATGAGACTGACAATGTTGACCGAGTTGTTCCTCGGAGAATTGTGTCGGAAAACTACTTTCTTCCCACTAGTAGAACTAGATCGGGAAGAACAATCGGCTGGCGTCATGACCGATTAGGATGGTAGATCTGATAAAATAAAATGCCCAAATCACATGTCTGTTATTATACATAAACTGCTGACTGTTGGTCCCATCAACCATGGTCAGCCGTACTGTTCTTCCAGCTATCTGTCACACTTTTGTCTACTTTATTATACTCCACTACACGCAGTAGAGAAGTATTACATGGTTAGGTATCCGTCCGTACTCCCATCTGTCTGACCGTCCCATGGTGGTATCCAGATGAAAACTTGAGAACGGATCAAAGATTTATTTCATTTGTTCCCAATTGTTTAGCACTATAAAGTACAAGTTAAGTTCGATTTTCATCTTAAATCAACATGCAGTTTTCAAATAATCAATTTTGAACTATTTGTGACTCTTTTTGTATCTATAGTCAGTTAGAAGTCTTCGTTTCTTTGTTTCTAGAGCCTGATAAGCTATCCAATTGTCAAGTTATGATCATTTTTGGACCATTTTTGTTTCTTAAAAAAGATTTAAGTTGGTCTGGGTTATTGCTTCAAATACACTATGGACACTATGGGCGATGGTCATCACTAGTGCATAAGGCACTAGCTACTAGCGTCTCTGTGTGTGGTTCCAAAGAGACAAATGTATCCAAGTAAGGTTGATGATCAGTTTCATGTTTTATGTCCCGACAACATTGTTGCGGTAAATATAGTTTTTTCAGTCTGTTCGTTCATCCGTTCGTTCGTCAGTTACACTTTGGTTTACCTTTGCGTTTAAGAGGATTTCCTAAAAAGTTTCAAGTCGAATCCATGAAATTTTGTACCGTACTCTTTATTTATCATGATATGGACTAACAACTGTGTAAAAATGGGGGAGTTCCATCGAAAATGGAAATAAGCGCAGAGCGTGACACCCCTGTCTTCAAGACATTTCCTTGTTGCCATCAGTCTTTAAATCGTGTTCAAAGTATCTCAGTAGGTAAATCCAGCTCTACATCCCGGGTGATTTCAGAAGAGTTCTGGGACTTGCTCAATATGAATATTGTGTTGGATTAGTGAAATACTGAATGTTTGGTTGAAACTACTGTCCTGAAAAATCGAAAAGTTCAAGTCCTGTTTTGGTCTCAATATGGAAAAGAACGGATATGGGTAAATGGCACGAAGACATCACATATTGATGATTAAATGCCACACAAAAATAAATCTAGAGCTGACGACATGAACTTCAATAGAGCAGGAACTTTCCACTTACAGACAGCCATCTCTGGATGGCCTCAAACAAAACAAGAACAACCGAACCAAAGGGCACAGCAAAATGTCCAAATATCTAATTTAAAACTAAAAGGTTTAATCAGGAACATATATGTCCCTTGTTTAATAACACAAGAATCGACACAACAATGACTTAAATGGATCCTTTAAATATAAAAACGACTTCCGACCTCTATGTTGGAAAAAACGACCTGTGACCTGTACATTTCCCTTAAAAACGACCTCGCGACCTTGCGACGAATTTAAAAGCGACCTTGCGACCTCAGGGGGTACCCTGTGGGAGCCCCATTAAGCTAACTGTTTGTGTCATATATGTGTATATGCATGTAATCAGTATCTTCCATAAATTTGATTTTCAAAAGTTAAAATGGTGAAACATAATTCCTTTTTTGTGTATCCATGGCAACATTCTGCATTTTTTTACCCTAAAATATTGTAAAAAGGGGGATGAAAATGTCACATATTCCCCCATAATGTGGTTCAAGCTAGAATTTAAATCCCTTTGAGTGATACATTTTCTGAAACTATTGACAATAATCTACCAAATGAAAAGTGGGTGTCTTTCGCCTCAATTTTTCGTAAAATTTAATCACAAAGTTCGTGTTACAATAATTTCCGGACTAATGTCAAGTATGGATATGAAAATACGGACTGTCATACAGACAACAGCCCATAATACATACATTACACAATCTTGATGTTCCTATAAACCCACTATGAAGGCTATATTAATCTTCAGCTATCCCAAAATGAATTTTATTGCACACTAGCTTTCATATTTGACAAATACACAGGGGCCAAAATGCGAAAGTGCTACCTAAATCATAAACAAGTTTAACCTTTCTAAAAAAGGTATTGAGTGCTTCGCACTACAATAAATTACGTCAACATGCAGCAATAATTGTTGATCGGGCCTTGAATATACCATACTGCAATTTTATTCCTTATAAACCGTACTTGATATCCCCCTGTCATGTTCCCAATTCTATTTATTATCACATTGTAGCCAATATAAACTTAGCCAAATCATGAGGCAGCCAATAAGAACCAATATTTGTTCAGTTATAATTTCAAGATGGCGTGAATATCGAATGAAACTTATAGCTTCACACAGTGGTGCGAAAAATTACAAATTGGGCACTCATTTATCCATATCACTTCAACATTATCAATTATTCAAAATTAACTGCCTGAGCAAAATAGTCATTACCCTGTTAAGGATAACCAACATTTCTTTTTTATTTGCCCTAAGTACAATGATGTAAGACAGATCCTATGTGATTCCATTTACTCCATTACTGATAATGTTGACATAAATATTGAATTATTACTTTTTGGAAACAGATTATTTTCATATGATATGAATATTGCTATTTTTAAATCTGTTCAGAAATATATCTGTGACACTCAACGTTTTGTTTGAAATTTACTTAATTTCTGTTTTATTTAGTTTTATTTTTTATTTTTTTCTCCTCCACTTCAACATTAATTCATTTATTCCACTAAGCAAGCTTAGTGTCTCTTTCAAAGCCATCTATATATATATATATTTCTAATGACTTATAAAGGATATTTGCATGTTTCAAGGTACTTGAATAAATGATGAGTAATTGCCTATATACTTAAATATACTTTACATTTAGTAAGTAACACTGTAAACATATATTTGCTCGTGTGTGCTCATAAGTAGCATGCATGTTCCACTATATTACATTATTTTAAATACAGTTGTCATAATTGAATTATACCTTGTACATGTAATATGGAGAGAGCTTTTATAGGCTGTGCCTGTTGTCCAATCCTTTTCATATCTTAATGAATAAAATATGTTTAAAATCAAAATAGTCATTAATAGGGTATCGGATCGGATCTTGAAAGCCCATACTGTAAATTTGCCGTATATGATATCTTCTCCTATCCGGGATATGTTCCCAATCCTATATCTCAAATTAGCCAATAGAATCTTTCCAAAATCATAAGGCAACCAATGAGAACCGATATTGTTACGTTATAATTTCATGATGGCGTGAATATAGTATGAAACTAATAACTTCGCACCGTGATGCGAAGCAAATAGATTGAGTCAAAACCGGTTTCATTTTTATATATAAATCATGCCAATACCGAAGTACCGTTTACTTGATGGACTGTACCAACGGCAATCTGAACTCTACGAGCAGCAGAACTGAAACTGAATTTTTTTAAACGAGTTTTCTACATTTTATAAAAAAAAAATTTTGATTCTGAATCAAAGGTACAGGTCATCAGAAGAAATAGGTAAATAAATGTTCAGCATACTAGTATAATGTACAGCATGATAAAAAAAACAGACATTTGTCTGTTGTTCGCATGCTGTCCTCTACTCTAAATATCTTTTCTTGTTAGATTATGTTGTAGGGTTGTTATCTAATTGTCATATACCATACATCCCATTTTGCTCAAATTGGGTATTTAAATTCAAAATGAAGATCGAATTCTTGTCAGGAATTTTTCATTATTTTCTTCATTGTAACCAAAGGCTACTTTTAATGGAGCTAAACATACTTAAATGGTATTAAATAGGGCAGTAATAACTATATGAGTGCTTTCCTGATGTAAACTAATTAAGCGTAAAATTTAGATAACTTCCCAGTTTCGGGATGCAGTCAGATATTTTCATACACATTTGATCAGATGATAATGACGTTCAAACAAGACACTTTAACTTGCGGCGTAAGACACAAGCAGAAACAACTATAACAACCAAAATATTGAGAGAGAGGAAAAAAGGATAATTAATAAATTAAAACTAAGAGTAAATCTTAATATCTAGTCAAAAAATAGCAATCCATCACTCAAGACACAAAGTAGAACGAGATATTAAAGACAACAACACAGAGAATGAACAGATATATATCAAAATCTAAAGGACACTACCAGAACTAGACATCATTAAGGCATGATAGACGCATTTCAAACGTTTTACAAATTGTAGTATTCATTACTGTCGACAACGATCTGTTTACATTTTTAAAGTGCTTTTTCGATTTCATTCTTAATATTATAATAACTCTTATTTTTCAATGTATATATATCACACAAAAAAAAACAGTCCTGTGTGATCGAGTGCAGTTTAGAGTGTACGTTGATCCGTCAAATATCTAGATTCGTAAGTCTTTCAATACACTATATTTGAAATACTGCGGCTAGAACCAGAGAATTTTATCAAATTCTATGAATTATAGATTTCTGCGACAACAACATAGATCTCTATTATATATGAATGAATAAAAAGACACCTCGCCTTTTATTTCATTATTTGTGAATAATCTTCTTAAAGGTAAATATAATAAAGCCGTCAGGCAGAAATAATCGAAATTAATGAAACATAATGCTGGATCCTTGCTGTTCATTAAAACATTAGTGATCTCCGCTTTGAACGTAATGGCATTCGGCTGTAAATAACTATTATGTTCGTCATGGATAAAAATAAATTACTTAAGAAGTGCTAATGCTATTCCATGTCGAAGAGAGGCTTTAAAAGCATCCTATAGATTTGTCATTGTTCAAAAATGAAATTGCTGTACATTACCAGTATCTTTCTTACAAAAATCAAACTGTTAGCTTTCCTGAAATAAATCGAAAGGTATTAATATTTATTTGTGATTTTCAAAGACCAAATATATCATTAGTCATTACCAGCACCATACTATATGTAAGTCATTTGTTAATTTTTCATTACACGTTTAAAAAAAGAAGATGCCGATGGGAGAATCAAAACACATAATTCGAAGAGAGAGCGGCAAAATGAATTGAAAATAAATTAAGACTACGTAACACGAACCCATCCAATGGTGGTATCAGGAAAGGGGAAGCAAATCCTGCTCCACATGTGGCATCCGTCGTGACGCTTAGAAAGTACAAAGTTGGTGTTGAGTCTCATTTTATGATTTCACAATCGAGGTAAATAGACGGGAGAATTGCAAAAACAATTGGAATAAAGACGTAGTCATCTGTGACACAGATACACCCGGCCATAACAGTCAACCAGCTCATAATGGCGCCTGTAAAATTTTCGTAAGGATGCCTTCAAATTAACCACAATAATTCTGGGTTCAATAGCTTCCTTGTAAGCAACAAGCCGCTATCATGGATATCATGATAGGAAACGCTACCTCTGGAATACTGTATCAACTTTGAGATAAAAACTACATAAATAATTTTCCGGAGAGGTTATAAATGTATAAATATCAAAGAATCTAGTAACACAGAATTATAAGAAAATATATTTATGCTTTATATGCTGTTACCATTTATTAATGTTAAAAGGATTGTATGTTTGGTAGTATTCACTAAAGACCAATGGACTTGGCATTTATGTGTACGTGTGTCTGTAATCTATTTTATTGGGTTTATTTCTTCTGGCAAGTTATACCGGTGACCCGGAAACTATATAGCAAGTCAACTTTCGTAGATACATTTGCCACGGAATCTTTGTGGTGAATAGAATTTCTTCAGCAATATTTATTCCGATTGAAAGAAATAATTGAAAAGAAACAAAAACAGAATGTCATTTCTAAAGGAACACAATGTCATATTAGGTGAAAGAATTGTACAATCGTACATTAATCGTTATTGCCTTTGAAAACTATAGAATAATATTACGACAAAACTTATTGAGTGGATTTACAAAACAAAAATATACGTTTATTTATTGAATTGGTACCTGTTTTATCAACAACAACAAAAATAAAAAGAAATTTACTTGCAGTTAATCTAAAAAAAAAAATTTAAAAGATCAAAGTGGTGATATTACAACAAATGATGAAGCATCACTTCAGTGGTACTTCCGTGAACATCGATGGTAATAACAGAAATACATTTTAAGTCGATATCACCTTTTCCAAATGCTATTAACCATGTCCTATCTGCAGATCCCATACGTTGTTGACGCTGAAATTCATCAGTCTCGAGTGTTTTTTCATGGATTCCGAGATTGACAATTTATCGGAAAACCCTGAACTTGGTCGATATTAGAGGAAGTGTTCGATGGAGATAAACAAAAACTATTACATGTTATTTTTTTAAACAGAATGGGTAATCAAAATGCTCTTCAAATTTGAATTGTCGGAGTAATCATATCATGTTTTTCTCACGTTTTGTTTGTGTTGGGTAAACTATAATTATAAAATCGTTGAAAAGGACAGGGAAATTTCATGTATATAAGTTTCATAATGAAATTCTAAGCAAGTTATATTGTTTCAATTCAAACAGAGAACGAGAAAACGTGTTATTTTTCTTTATAGAAAGTATTAATTATTCAAATTAATTGTTCAAATATGTTGGCAGGTTGCAATCAATAAGAGAGATACATTAAATTTTCAAGACAATATATTGAATATTTTTATTTCGAGTATTTAGTTTTAGCTATTCTTTTATGTCTTCTTTGTTAAAAGCTCTAGAGATATAAGTGATGATTCATGGAATCTTATTGTTCAGCGGCAAATATTACACTATATCCATGAACCAAAGATAAATCTAGGGCAAATTAACGTCAATAGCAACAATGGAAAACAAATGTCACGGGAAGACAACGGCAACCACATGATTAAAGTCCTCTGACTTAGGACAGGTAGTTATGTGGCTTGGTTTCACATATATGTGAGTGCTCAATCTCCCAACATCAGGGGGTAGTGGTGTAACAAAACAAATAATACAACTAGAAATAGATTGAAAAGTCATTGCTAATAATCCTTCCAGTCATGTCGAATTTGTATTCATCGTCGCATTGTAATTTTTTGTTTCACATATTGTCATTCAAGCTTTTGTTGTTCTTTTTAAATAAATAATCAAATGACATTTCGTTAATAGTTAACACGTAGAGTACTTGTAGTAGTTATGCTTCTAGTTTTTGTTTTTTTTATAAATAGATTAATCCCAGTTTATCGTTAAACTTTCATTCTCACAGGCTTTCTTAGTGAATATTTTAATGATTTGTAATGAAAAGGTGATAAAACCCTGAAATGCATTATTATTTTTTTGTTTCCAAAGACAAAGTACTGGAGAAAAAAAAAACGAACCAGCATGTAAGAATATACATATGGATCTATAATTAATACAAATCAACAGTATTTCTAATAATCTCTAAATGAATGTATACAGTATCATTGGGGGATATTCAATATTTTTTTCTTCGAGCACCACTACCCATAAATGACTTTCGAAATGTGCATATCACGGTTGCTTTTAACCAATCATATCCCTAGAAATGTATAGGAGGTAAGATAATAATTCATGTCAGGGCCTTTTATAGCCGGCTATACGGTATGGGTTTTCCTCATTGTTGAAGGCCGTACGGTTGCCTATAATTGCTTACATTCACTTCATTTGAACTTTGGTGGATAGTTGTCTCATTGGCAATCATACTACATGTCCTTATTTTATATTAAACTTAATTAGTTTAATATCATTTTGTCAACTGCAAATTCCCAAAAATAGAACAGAAAGGATATGGGGTATCCATCCATGACACAAGCTCGGTACATGCACAGCAAAAAGCACAAAAAGCAAAGGAACAGCGCTTTTATTGCTGTTCTTCATCTCAAAGTCACAGTAAGGCCTTCAACGCGGAGCAAAAAAAAACTCTCACCTCATTGAAAGTACGAGTGAACCCTGCTATGCTTGCAGTCAGAATATTGTGAACGAGATGCCTCTTCCAGTTGGCTAGTGAGTTAGCAGAACTGAATTTTCTCAAAAAAATTGAACAAAAATTATTGTTCTTGTTCTTATAGGTTGATAAAATTTTATGAATTATGACGATTATTACTAATTTTTGTTGATATTTTATTCTGTAATTAGCCTCACTCGTTTACCTCACTTGTCTCAAACACAAATTTGAAACATAGCAATTTTACTCCGCCAAAGTAACTTCAAAAGCAATGTTAAAAATATTTAAAAAAAAAAACCCAACAAATTGATAACATTAAATTTGTTTAAAAGGATTTAAGATTCCAAAAATAAAGAAAACAGTAGCGCATTGGCTTGGCATAATAACAATATAAGGATTCTCCAAAGCCTCAAATAAACCTTATCTTATATCAGTTTTATATCAAGTCAATACACTATTATTTTCAATATATTGCTGGCAGGCAATACCTAAAAACAATTGACTTTTTCAAATGAGACAAATTTCTTCATTACCTGAAGACAAATAAAGAAAGGAACTGAATATATTTCTTTTGTAAATTTCTTATTACAAATGCTTTTCTATAGCAGAACTAAATCACTAACATTGTCTAATAAACCCGTCACTCTAACAATAAGTATGCAAAGGTTTCTACAAAAATATTATTTTATAGAAAACAGATGAATTTTCTAATTTGGATTTTCAATAAATCCTATCTAGATTCTCGTCAGTTTAGGATTAAAATGCAATTACATCGGAAGCAATAGTCACTCCAATTCTAAGCTTTGAACAAAATTAATTTCCGCTTAAATCAATTTCAATTTCACGTGTTCGTCTTTAAGCCGAAAAAACCTATATCCCATGTGTAATATCACAAAAGATCTAAATATGAAGGAACATTTCGTGTTTGTAAAATTCAATGATGTCAAATGCGTTTCATTAAGGATGTTGAAATATGAACGCATGACAATATGGCACCTCATGCCAGTTGCTTATCACAGAACAAATTGTAATTTTGTAGCATTGTTGTCCAATTTTTCTGCACGTCACCAAGTAAACATCATTAACTTTTCCTCAAGATCTCATCTTCTTTCACAGTTTGATTAATCTAGTGACATTTATCGAAAATGAATAGTATTCTTCGTCGTTTGGTTTGATTAAATCCTTGTTATTACTGATACTAGTAAATAAAAAGAAGAAAGACAGTATATATTATCTCTTTGAACTAATTTCTGTTTGTAAATTATTCGATTTTGATTTTGATTTAAGATTACATATTCTTGAAAAAACACGAGCATTTTGAAGATATACGGGATATTCCGGCATTTTTGGGAGTATCAATTACTATCATACAAGTCTTGTCATATTCGAAACGGTTCTGAGTAAAATCAGAGGTACGTAAAGACAGAAATGCATATAAAACATTTAAAACAAACTATTTAAACAAACTATTTAAACAACCATTTTTTTTTTAAACTTAATATACTCGATATATTGGTTAATTGTTGTTTAATTAACGTTCAGTGGCAAACATTTCATGTAATGTGCTAGATACATAGAGAATCGAAGAACTTGCACTTAGATGTCCATAACAACACTTTCTCTTCAGAATTCAAATACATAAAATTTATAAAGAACCCCGAGATTAACCGAAATATATAGAACAAACAAAAAGGAAGAGCAGTAAAAAAATCTTAAATCACCTATAATGAATGCAGTTTATATATATATAAAAGTGTATTTTCAGTAAATATTAGGTAATTTATTTGTTGTTTTCAAACAGTGTGCATGTCTTAAATCAACATCAAATAACTGAACAGATGACAAAATCAGTTTTGCGTATTGCTGTTTACAGTTGTGCTCAAACAAGAATGTTTTGTAATATAATGCAGTGCACCAACTCCAGATATCAACTAAAACATGAATTATATGAATAAATGTCTGTAACAACAAAAGCAAATTAGAGTAGATAATCATAAATGTTTAAATGCAACCATATATAAATGTTGCTTATTTTCTGTAGTGTGGAATTTAATTATTCACTGATATAGTTCACATCAATATGAGATTGTGGTAAAATCCAATATTCTGTAGATAAAACAATTATAAACCAAATGGATAATTTTACAATAGGTGATACTGATAAACAATTTTTTTTTATATCAAATTCCAATTATCTGTATAAGTTTTATGTTAAAACGATTTAGGTAGGTTTTTTTTAAATGTTTGCTTTTATTCAACAAAGCAGACAAAACTTCTTAAAAACGACAAAATTGCATTTTACAGTCAGCCACATGACCAATTATGATCACTTGCATATACAATATTAGGTCAATGTCAGAAAAATATAAACTTTTTTGTATGCGGCTGAGAAACTGGGGCAAGGCGAGGTTTTACCGACCCCTTCCACAGTTTTGTGCCGAATACAAAAAGCTTATATTTTTCTGACATTGACCTAATATTGGTTTTATACTGCAACTTAAATTCATACTTTGATAGCTATTTAAATTGTAGTACAAATTTCAAACTTATTTTCATCCCTAAATGAACCCCTGATTGTGGAAAAAGTAATCCATGATGAAATTGACATTGCACAAAATATAGCTTTGTTACTATATATAGACAATAACTGTTTAGTGTCTTTAAATATCAGCTGTATTTGTACGAGGCAAAGAAACAGGTGTAATGCGAGCTTCAGCGAGCTATTACTACTGTTTCGATCCGAGTATAAATACAGCTGATATTTAAAGACACTAAACAGTTACGGACACTAAACAGTTATTGTCTTATCCTGCAATTAAATTTGTACATTTTTTTTTTCATCCCAATCGTTGAATTTGTTTTTGAAAGAAATCGACCTGACTTAACGCGGACCGCTTTGAGGAACCCACATTGAACTGTGACGTAAACAGTAATTTGGCATAACCGTTCGCTTGCAACAGAAGCAGGATACCAGGGGCGTGTTTTATTGGTCTCTTCTGCACATCTCCAGAATGTCTTCTGGTGAAGAGTCCAAAAAAAATGAATCAGGACCTCTTCTGGAGATATTCTACGGAAGATAAAAAAAACAAAAATTCAATTTGCCGTCGAATATAGCAGATTTTTGTTATGTTGGGTGATATAAATGAAGTTTACGATGATTTTATAGAAAATTAAGATACGTCCGGTAGACATGACTGTAAAAGTGTGCTCTGTTCGTGACATTTTTCTTTGTTCTTTCTTCTAACTCAATTTTGCTAGACAAATCACTATTTGATTTTTAAGAACAATCTTAAACTGCACAAAAATTCGTCAATGTTTGTCTCGAATATGATAAAAAAGGACATCTTGTCTATCCATTTTTTTTTTAAAGTAACCAAACTGGATTATTTTTGTATAAAGCAAAGGTATCGGAAAGTTCTCAAAATCATTTTTCTCTGGTGGTCCTTGAAGAAAATCTTCTGGTCCTAACTATTATTTCTATTGCAAAATTTCGATGGTCAAAACCTTCGGACCACCACTTTTCAAAAATTTTCATTGTATATGGATCTTCATATGCAAGTATACAATGTATACCAGACATTTCTCAGACTCTTTTTATTCTTTTTTTTTTAATAAATCCGTTGGTTGTGTACTGATTGATACTTCAGTCTTGGAGAACAAGATTTATTTCAGTACTAGTTGTAATTAACTTTAAATAATTTTCCAGTAATTGCAAATACTCTTATTTCGGTGCTTTGTGTCTATTGTCTTAATGTAAGTTTTTTGTGTGTGTCTCGTACCGATTTTTCGAGTTAATCTAATTGCAATTGATTTGTGCAGGTTGTTCTTATATTGTACTATTACACCACTGTCCCAGCTTCGGGGAGGGTTGAGCGCTCACAAACATGTTCTTGTACTGTTACACCACTGTCCAAGGTTAGGGGGCGGGTTGGGCCGGATCCCGCTAACATGTTTAACCCCGCCACATTCTGTATGTATGTGCCTGTCCCAAGTCGGGAGCCTGTAATTCAGTGGTTGTCGTTTGTTGCTGTGTTACATATTTGTTTTTCGTTCATTTTTTTGTACATTAATTAGACCGTTAGTTTTCTCGTTTGAATTGTTTTACATTTGTGATTTCGGGGCCTTTTATAGCTGACTATGCGGTATGGGCTTTGCTTATTGTTGAAGGCCGTATGGTGACCTATAGCTGTTAATTGCTGTGTCATTTGGTCTCTTGTGGATGGTTGTCTCATTGGCAATCTTCGTTTTTATATCAACCCTGCCATATTCTTTGTGTGCCTGTCCCAAGTCAGGAGCCTGTAGTTTAGTGGTTGTCGTTGGTTCATTTCTCGACTCATATTTGATATTTTGTAAATTATTTTGTTATGAATAATTAGGCCGTTAATTTTTTCGTTTGAATTGTTTCTCACACTTTTCACGTCGGGCCTTTTATAGACGACTTTTAATACAGTATCGAGTTTTGTTATTGTTGAAGGCCTTAATTACTGTTGCCTATAATTGCTTACATCCACTTCATATTTAAACTCCGGTGGATAGTTGCCTCATTAGCAATCATACATCTCTTCGTTTTTTTATTATATACCTGACTTTTAAACTCGTGTTTTCCTGAACCGAGTCCTGAACATGCATGACATATTTGTCACTGGGCGTTAAAAATTAGCAACAAACAATCAATCAATTTAAACTTGTGTTAAATAAGAAGAAAAACCATATGATATTTATTAATTTATTGGGGTGGGGGACAGGAGGATTTCATATATGAATATGGTTGCCTGGTAAGAGCTGAAAAATAGGCATAATTAGCGACAGATTAAAAAAGTTAATAATGCCCTCTTCCCTTCCCCATCGTTCATCTATAATTTAAACTGACCACCACGGAATAGCCCAACTTAGTGTTGAAAGTAGCGTTAAACACCAATCAATCAAAATCCTTTCCCTAGAATATCAAATTGTCGTCCCTTAACTGTTATTGTCCGTGTAGTTCTTATATTTATCCAGCTTATCGTCCTACAGGGATGTCCTACTAAGACTGTCATACCATAAAAACGTTTATAACACAGCTCACATTCTAATATATCTGCATTCATAAATTTATCAATGTCATTTAGACTAAACGACGCCATGTTTGTTATGTGCCTCTGCCGTCTAAACTACCTATCAAAAAAGAAGAGGTGGAAGAGAGCCAGAAGACCTTCCCTATGCAAAAAAACAGAAATGGACCTCTTCTGGCTCACTACCGAAGAACAAAAAAACACGCCCCAGGAGACTATATACGTCTAGTATACGTATATCGCTTCGTGTTAACTTATCTGTACACCTGGGGCGTGTTTTTTTGTTCTTCGGTAGTGAGCCAGAAGAGGTTCATTTCTGTCTTTTTGCATAAGGAAGATCTTCTGGCTCTCTTCCACCTCTTCTTTTTTGATAGGTAGTTTAGACGGCAGAGGCACATAACAAACATGGCGTCATTTAGTCTAAATGACATTAATAAATTTATGAATGCAGATGTATTGGAATGTGAGCTGTGTTATAAACGTTTTTATGGTATGACAGTCTTAATAGGACATCCCTGTATGACGATAAGCTGGATAAATATTAGAACTACACGGACAATAACAGTTAAAGGTCGACTATTTGATATTCTAGGGAAGGGATTTTGACTGATTGGTGTTTAACGCTACTTATAGACAACCGTAATTAAGGCCTTCAACAATGACAAAACCCGATACTGTCAATAGGCCCGACGTTAAAAGTGTGAGAAACATTTCAAACGAGAAAACTTACGGCCTAATTATACATAACAAAATAATTTGCAAAATATCAAATATGAGTCGAGACATGAACCAACGACAACAACTGAACTACAGGCTCCTGACTTGGGATAGACACACAAAAAATATGGCAGGGTTGATATAAAAACGAAGATTGCCAATGAGACAACCCTCCACAAGAGACCAAATGACACAGCAATTAACAGCTATAGGTCACCGTACGGCATTCAACAATAAGCAAAGTCCATACCGCATAGTCAGCTATGAAAGGCCTCGAAATCACAAATGTAAAACAATTCAAACGAGAAAACTAACGGTCTAATTAATGTACAAAAAAAATGAACGAAAAACAAATATGTAACACAGCAAAAAACGACAACCACTGGATTACAGGCTCTTGACTTGGGACAGGGACATACATACAGAATGTGGCGGGGTTAAACATGTTAGCGGGATCCGGCCCAACCAGCCCCCTAACCTTGGACAGTGGTGTAACAGTACAATAACATGTTTGTGAGCGCTTAACCCTCCCCGAAGCTGGGACAGTGGTGTAACAGAACAATATAAGAACAACCTGCACAAATCAATTGCAATTAGATTAACTCAAAAGATCGGTACGAGACACACAAAAAAAACTTACATTAAGGCAATAGACACAAGCACCGAAATAAGGGTATTTGCAATTACTGGAAGTTTGTTCAAAGCTAATTACAACTATAGTACTGAAATAAATCTTGTTCTCCAAGACTGAAGTATCAATCAGTACACAACCAACGGATTTATTAAAAAAAAAGAAGAAAAAACATTCTGAGAAATGTCTGGTATACATTGTATACTTGCATATAGATCCATATACAATGAACATTTTTGAAAAGTAGTGGTCCGAAGGTTTTGACCATCGAAATTATGCAATAGAAATAATAGTTAGGACCAGAAGATTTTCTTCAAGGACCACCAGAGAAAAATGATTTTGAGAACTTTCCGATATCTTTGCTTTATTCAAAAATAATCCAGTTTGGTTACTTTAAAAAAATTGAATAGACAAGATGTCCTTTTTGATCATATTCGAGACAAACATTAACGAATTTTTGTGCAGGGTAAGATTATTCTTAAAAATCAAATACTACGGTGGGGGTTTACGCCTGATTTGTCAAGCAAAATTGAGTTAAAGGAAAGAACAAAGAAAAATGTCACGAACAGAGCACACTTTTACAGTCATGTCTACCGGACGTATCTTAATTTTCTATAAAATCATCGTAAACTTCATTTAATATGTCATCCAACATAACAAAAATCTGCTATATTCGACGGCAAATTGAATTTTTGTTTTATTGATCTTCCGTAGAATATCTCCAGGATATCTCCAGATTCATTTTTTTGGACTCTTCACCAGAAGACATTCTGGAGATGTGCAGAATAGACCAATAAAACACGCCCCTGTATTAGTATAGTAGAAAGGTCGATTGCAGGATAATTAGGACATAAACACAACTAGTTGCAGTATATATACAATATTAGGTCAATGTCATAAAATATGAACTTTTTTGTATGAAGCTGAGAAACTGGGGAAGGGCGAGGTTTTACCGAGCCCTTCTCCAGTGTTGTGCCGAATACAAAAAGGTTTATATTTTTCTGACATTGACTTAATATTGTTTTCATACTGCAATAGTTATCCCATGAGGACGCGATGTGTCAGTGTAAGATCACCCCGATGGCCGGAGGCCAGAGGGTGATCTTACACTGACACACCAAGTCCGAGTGGGATAACTGTTTTACATCCCAGCTCTTCTAGACTATATGAAAAAAACATTTACGCTTCATAACATCTAGTTCAGAATGACATACAATAATTATAATATATTTTATATATTACTATATAGTATATACCCTTTATGAGCCCCGGATACAATGTTTAAATATGTTAAATTAACAATGAGCTTGTATCCAGTCGTATGAATCGTGGCTTCACATGCTTAAGGTCTTGAGTTCGATTCCCCGCATAGACACTGGAAATTTAGTGGATTTTTTCTACATAAATTTTGAAAGTTAGTGTTTATTCCGAATAAATATATCTAAGTTTTATTGTGTGTTCAACATTCCCGAAATGTTACAGAACAAAAGAAAGCATGCAGAACAAAGGTAGGGTGATCTGGTAGGGGTGATCCGACTCAGATCACCCCTGTTAGAACAAAGGAGTTGGGATGTAAATTATGTTTTCTCTTCCCCTAAGTGACTGGTCGAGAAAACACACAAAGAAACTCAGAAAAAAAACCTTTATTACTTGTAAGTTCAACAAAATGTACTAGCTATGTCCAGATCGAAAATTAGCACTTACTATTTCGCCTGTGAAGGAATCAATTCTCATGACGTCACGAAAAGGGGTTACACAGGTTTTTACTTTCTGGTTTCATTGACCTTACCGAAATCCAAGGAATATACCGTGGTAAGACTTAGTATCAAGGGAAACTTTCATTTGCACGTTCACTTATAAATAAAACCTTAACTTTTATAACCGACTATACGGTATGGGGTTTTCTCATTGTTGAAGGCCGTACGGTTTCCTATAATTGCTTATATCCACTTTATTTAAACTTTGCTGTATAGTTGTCTCATTGCCAATCATGCCACATCTCCTTATTTTTATTTTAATCTTTTATTATGTAAATAATTCACAAATAATCGGAATTTTCAAAGTCTAACATATACAAATATTTTAACGCAACAGGTTCAGAACTTTAACTAACAATAGCTAGCCATCATACATTGTGTCGGTATGAACTGTTTTATAACCTGATGTTAAATTTGAGTTTTATAAATCATGTGTTATATTGAAAGTTTGCCGCATAATTTTTGGTTGCTATCACACCGGATGTTGGTTGCTAGCACATAGGATTTTTGTTGCTATTACATAGGATTTTGGTTGCTATCACAAAGAATTTTGGTTGCTATCACATAAGATGTTGGTTGCTAGCACATAGGATTTTGGTTGCTCTCACTAAGAATTTTGGTTGCTTTCACATAAGATGTTGGTTGCTAGAACATAGGATTTTGGTTGCTATCGCATAGGATTTTGGTTGGTATACATAGATTTTGATTGCTATACATAGGATTTGGTTGCTATCACAAGGGATTATGGTTGCTATCACATAGGATTTTGGTTGCTATCACAAAGAATTTTGGTTGCTATCACATAAGATGTTGGTTGCTAGAACATAGGATTTTGGTTGCTATCGCATAGGATTTTGGTTGGTATACATAGATTTTGATTGCTATACATAGGATTTGGTTGCTATCACAAGGGATTATGGTTGCTATCACATAGGATTTTGGTTACTATACATAGGTTCTTTGGTTACTTTACATAGGATTTTGGTTGCTACCACATATGATGATGGTTGCTAGAACATAGGATTTTGGTCGCTAGCACATGGGATTTTGGTTGCTATCACATAGGATTTTGGTTGGTATACATAGATTTTGATTGCTATATATAGGATTTTGGTTGTTATCACAAGGGATTAAGGTTGCTATCACATAGGACTTTAGTTGCTATCACAAGGGATTATGGTTGCTATTACATAGGATTTTGGTTACTATACATAGGTTCTTTGGTTACTTTACATAGGATTTTGGTGGCTATACATAGGATTTTTGTTACTTTACATAGGATTTTGGTTGCTTTACATAGGATTTTTGTTACTTTACATAGGATGTTGTTTGCTATATATAGGATTTTTATTACTTTACATAGGATTTTGGTTGCTTTCCATAGGATTTTTGTTACTTTACATAGGATGTTGGTTGCTATACACAGGATTTTTGTTACTTTACATAGGATTTTGGTTGCTATACATAGGATCTTAGTTTCGAATAGTACACATAACGTGCGCACTGAAATCGTTTTCATACAGTGTTAAACCAAACGATTATAAATCATTTCAACGAAAAGTTGGAGTGATAAGTGCTTCTGAAGAATAAACATACCTTGTTTGCCATCCTAAAATTGCTAGGAATTGGCCACGAAGATATTTATTCAAACAGTACAATGAAAAAAACTCTTAGAGAAATCGTGCATTAAAATGAAATTTATTCTGGAACTGAGCCATTTCAATTGCGATTGAAAAACTATATACAACAATAGCCATGATAATAATATAAGCGCTTGTTTTACAAATAAATTATAAATTTAAATGTTGTTTACATCTATCAATGTATTTATCTTTCCTCGTTTGTTATATGAGAAGTGATAAATTTATTGTGATATGAATTGCGTTTTGTCTCTGGAATGTCATTAATTTGTATCTTATCAAGTTTGTTTATTAAAAATGTATGAAATATTCGATTTCAAAAGTGAACTTAGCTAAAAGTATACAATATATAAATAGCATAGATATGTGCATCTTAATACTTTCTGATATTAAAAGAAAAATAATCGATCACTGTCTAATATCACAATTTTGTATGCAGCTACTGTTCAGAATTTGCACATAATCATAAAATTAAATTGAGAATGGAAACGGGGAATGCGTCAAAGAGACATCAACCCGACCAAAGAGCAGAAAACAGCCCAAGGCCACAAATGGGTCTTCAACATCACACTACTTTCAAATCACATGACAATTGTAATATAATATGTACAGCATTTTCATTATGCCATACTTCATTGGCAATAGATTAGCAATAGATTATCAAGACATATCTTTTGTGCATGGAATTGAAAAATTGTTCGAACTTGTTCTGTTTATTCGGTCAAATGTATGAAACAGGTCACAGTTTGATTATCAAAAGTGCTATTTCAATCTTAATTCAATTTAAAGTTGAAAGGATGGATTGGACGATGTAAATTGGATACAAGTCCCCATAAAACAATAAGAAATATAAAACATATGTATATGTTAGAGCAATTTTGCTTCGAGTACATATTGTATATCAATGAACTTATTTGTATAGTTTATTTTACATTCAAAATACCTAATGAGTAATTTGCCTCCAGAATAAACCTATATATACGGAAAATGTTTGTACAAGAACAGTTTTGTCTTATTGTCAGTTTAGTAAGAGATTTAGCAATACAATAAACCAGGACATTAAAACATTTCTTCAGGCAGAAATTCTGTTTGTTAATTGTTCTGTCTTTTTGTCATGTCGATTGTTTACCGATAAGTTCGATTTCATATACATCATTAATTAATTAGTTTCCTCATATTTTGCCTGTTATTTTCTTTAACAAGCAAGCCTATAGAATTCTGAAATAAATGTAATTGCATTTGACTTTTGAATCGGGTGTATTGATAAGTTATACTTTATGGTGATTAGTCTGAACAAAGGTTGTGCTTGTTGGCAGTTTTTTGTTTCCTGACATTGAATGCTTCCATTAGAGGCATTGCGTCCTGCCTGGATCTGTTGAATGTCTCGTTTCCCTCGATAATGACGAAGTCGTGTAGCTTTTGTATTTAATCAGCTTACGAACGAAGTAGACAATGGCCGATATTGAATATGATGTTTAATTATAAATTGGTAGGCAACACAATAGTGCTGCTCATGTGATGCCAGTCGAGATAACTTGATTTGTTCCGAAACAAAAATGATAAGCTACGAGCTTTCAAACAATTTTGCCTTAACCAGAACAAATAGTGTCGGAAATTAAAAGGTAATTATTTCAGCACATACTTCAAGATATCACTAATGGTTTTCAACAAACAAATCAATGCATTTTTTCTAGTGTCATTGTGCCTAACACTTCAAAAATAATCAAAGTCACTCGAACGTATTTAACTGCAAAAAGCCAACCGATTTCTGCAAATGATCCCGAAATTCCAAACTGTCACGCAGGCGCAATAATCAAAACTGCGATACCATAGAATCATAATATTAACCAAAACGTTCACTTTTAAAACATTCGGATGATTGAATTACGACACAAACAGCGGATATTAATTCAGATCGATATTGGATAAATGCACATGGTACTTCGGATATTGAGAGTCATTTAACGAGAATCATCATTGGATGCTTGACGGAACTATTTAGTGATTTCAGTTTCCAAATTTATATTTTAAAACAAAACTGCTTATGAATTTGTAGAAAAAAATCTTTAATATTACAGGTAAGTCAGACATGAATGTTGTCATTTTATTTTACTTTAATCAAGGATTTGAATAGTAAGACTATACAAATCCTTGCTTTAATTCAGAAAATGTTCCTCAATATGTTATGAAAGTTTCCTGCTCTCTTTTGAAATGTTGACTAAAAACATTGATATCTTCATGCTCTTTTTTCAAAATGTGTAAAAAAACTGCTGCAGTTATTGTGGATTATTTTTAAAACACAGGTCATGTGCTAAATTACATTTGCGATAGATGCGGGTTATGAAATGGAACATTTCGGTTTATAAGGGAAAGATTTTTTGTCAGTATTAACTTGAATAATTCCACACTGATGTACATTTCGTTTTTTATGGAAATAGTTTTTGTCAGTTTTAACTTGAATATAGTTAACACTGATGTACAATATTTGACGGGTACTTGGTGAAAGGTATATACTGATTTTTTTGTTTCAGTAACAATTAACGCAAAGTAAGAAATGAAATATATTCCGTGAGTTAAAAAGTAAATTAAATATAGTTTACATGTAATGATACATTTTCTAATGTTATCTTTGCACTTTTCAAATGTTTCCTTTGATGTATATATCTTTAAAATAGATATTGTGTTCAGCATTGTCATTACAAGATGGCCATAAACATCCAAACAAAGCATTACAGCTGATATATGGAGGAAATCTTTCAAGAACTGAAGCATAACAAACCATCGTCCTTTATCACTTTTCTAGCTTTTAAACAAAAATGAAGTTAAGAAAGATTTATCATCTTTATTTTACTATAAGAACATTTTAACAGAATGTTATTCTAAGGAAACGGAACAGAGATCGCCAGACCTTCTTCCACCGGAAGGAAGAAATGTTTAATACATCCATAACAAGAAAATGACTACTTGTGGTTCTGTGCTGATTGGAGTTAATGGAAAATCGCGGACCGCTTTAACTATGTATACTTAATTCAATATCGCCTGGAATTATACGCTGCCTTGATGTTCAATATGCAGTTATCTAATTAAATGTACATCGGAAAAGGGAATTGGAATAGGTTGGTCGAACGTTTCATTAATGTGTACAATTTAACGGTTAAACATGACATTTTATCATTAAATAGATGTGTAGCTGACTTCAGAGAGATCCAAGCTGCCGTCTCGGAACGGCCTTTGGTCGATTGCGAGTCGAAATGAAGTTTTAGTTGATAAAATTTGCATGGTTCCTCAGTATCATACTATGGATTTTTGATTGAGAAACACGGTGAAAAGCAATCTCACAATTTAATTGGAATTGAAAATTCGCAATGTCGATGGGGTAACCGAAAGGTTAAAGAAATGTAAACTTGCACACAAGCCTTAGATTCTAGAACCGTTATTATATCATATTGATAGACGTAAATAGTAACTTTATACAGTAAAATTCGTTAATGTGCTATATTTAGCGAAATTTAAACAAATTCTTCAAATCTTCAAACTACATTTGTATTCATAAAATAATGAACTATAACAGTTCAGAATATGAAGAATTATTACTCTGCCAACACTTGGATTTCTTGACGACACCTTTCAATTGTAGCAAATGTGCTTAATTTCATTTCACTTCAAAGTTGTTAATAGTTATGAATATTCTTTTATCTTATTTTGCAATATTGCAAAATTCGACAAGGTTGCTAATATTGTAAAAAAAAATCATAAATATTGGTCAAAATTACACTTGATATGGAAATAGAAGTCACTGAGTAAGTTAAAATCATCTTTCATTTCTTAGAATAACATACAAGAATCAAAATGAACCTGCAGTTATTTGACCAGTTTCAATATATGAAAAACAGGTATTTGGCAGATGCAAAAACGGTTGAAATGTTTTGGATTTGCTTAAATTTTCTGGCGGACAGATTAAAATTTAAATGGAAAATATTTCAGACCACGAAATGTTGCCCTACAATTTCTATGAACAAATATCACTTATGTCAACTCAATTGTGTTACAAGATCTCTAAAACCGTTGAAATAAAATCACAAAACGATTTCCGTTAAATGAAATTGATTAACAATTTAAAATGTTCGATTACTATCCAAGTTCGTAATCGAATGTAGATAAAACATTGAAACTACAAAGTCAGCCAGGGTTGTAAATCAAACAATTATAATTTTAAGGGAGTTGATATAAATGGTATCAAAAACACACAAATAAAACAGTACGTTTTATATGACAATTACTACTCTAAATCATTTTTATAATTTTTATCCGATGATATGGTCATAAATAGTGGGACTACTTTCACGTCAAGAGAAGGTTGTTATAAAGTGATCTCCATCTTTTTGTGGAAAGATTTTTACTTGATTCTCATTAATAACTAAATAAACGAATTGCGTGACCTACATGTAATCAGAGACATATAATACATTATACATATATTGTATTATATGTCTCTGATGTACTTTTAAAGACATATACATATGCACAAGCATAAACATTAAGATTCTTAATCAATTCGTGTTTACACTAAAAATATGTAATAGCGAGATGGTGGTACAGACGTTTAAGAAGGAATAGAGTATACGGTAGATGCAAAAAAGTTCGACTCTCAAAATGGTATGAACTTTTGAAAACGAAATGTTTAACTAAATGTATACAATGAATATGTGTTTATCGTTTGAGTCTATTTCCTCTTGCAAGAATTTACCAAACAGATATATGTTTATAATATTTTACACCCAGTTAAAAGGGAATATTATTCATAAAGCAAACAAGTTTAAGGATTGTTTCTCTTACTTTTTCCGTATCAACTCTGTACATATTTACTATGGTCATATCATAGAATCATGTCGTTCCGCACTGTTTATGAATTTGTTAGCTAGTATTGCACATGCTTGAGTTTTCAGGGTTGTATATACTGCATGTTGATATTTAAGCGTGTGCTTTATAATAAGTTGTGAGCTGCGTGGTATTTTTAATTTCCAGTGTTATTTAGGTTTTCGACTTTTAAGGGTTTTTTTTGCCCACTTTGTTTGGTATTTCTTCTATTAGATAAAGGTGTTAGTTCTGATCATAACATCGTGCACTTACGTGTTTAATAGAGAACAAATAAACAAAACGACTACTAAGTTACGTTTTATAAATGATACATTGACAGAGATGTTTTTACTTAACATTATAAGTATATAAATGTATAAGACTGGATTGTATTGAGTTCTATACAGTTGTTGTTATAAAACCTGGAAGAGTTCCGAGCGTCACTAGGAAATCAAATGTAAAACAAATTAAGAAATGAACAAGACCAAAGTTTTTTTTACTTGTAGTATTGATCGGCCTCATTTGTATCTTCTGCGTTTTTTTACTCATGTCTTTTCAAACTTTAAAAAGATTCCAAACACATTCAAATTAGTTTGATATGCCGTTTAATCTTTTGGATGTTTAGAATTGTCAAGTACAGTTTATGCACAAAAAAGTATGCATAATAAACGTACTTCGAATACAACGGTTCCGTATTAAAAATGTAATTGATTTTTCTTTTTGACATATTAACTAATAGACTCTTTTATATTTCATAGAACAGGAAATCGTTTACATTGGTTTTAATTTCCACTATTATGACACATAAAAATAGCAGGACTTCTTCATTTATTCATCATGCTTTATATTCATTTGAACGACAAAACGTTTTGTGTTGAAGAAAAATCGCCTCTATAAAAGCTTATTCTAAAGTGTCTTTGCAGATGCAAAAAAGCCTTTGGAAATCTTAAATTTCTAGTTTATTGTAACAAGAAACCGAATGACAAATAGGATTTTTGATCAGTTTAGAAATTGACTACCATGCGGAAGAATTAGGCGAGTAGAACTCATCCAATAAAAATAAGGCTGTAAAATTAAATTCATCAAAAACGCATCCTTGGATTGTAATTGAAATTAATGTAAAATCAGTTCAATCTTCTAGGTTTTAACCCAATTATTGTAATGTTTACAAAATATGATGAATTGTATCAGCAGTGAATTTCATGACATGGTATTACAATAAACTATTCAGGACCAAATCTTACAAGGTACATGAGGAATACATTTCTTTAGGATGACGAATAAAAGGGAACGAGGGCCATGTGTCAATGTCAAATAAAATTTACAGCAATCTAACAACACAAGATAAACCATCTAGAGGATAACATATAGTTTTCAACAATAGATAATATCCTTTGCCAAGCTTGGTCTCGTCCTAAACAAAATGTGAATAACATTTCGGGGAAATGCGGCATGCCTCGGTACTAAATCATTCGAAATGGGGTTAAAACATATTTTACTTAATCATTTGAATTATTCTTTACCTCATTTTTCATAAGGATATCCACTAAAGACAAAGGGGGATTTGAATGAAGATAGTAGTTCACATTTCAAAACAAATACAACTATTGTATTCAACTACGGACGAAATACTTTCAATTTTCAAGCTCTATATGTGTTTTTATGTATATTAATCAAAATGAACGGTCTGAAGTCATGTAATATTAATTTTGCTTAGCCTTATGTCCGCTAACTCTGGTACTTTACTCGACAAATAATATTTCATAAACATTGAACTGCAAAATGGCTAAACAGTTAAAAGGCATCGAAAAATTTATTTCATGTCCCTCTTCAATGCAGGGGCAAGTATATGGAAGACTGCTGTTGGTCAGGTTGGATAATCAGTCTAGTTCAGGATTGAGAACATATAAGAGAGAAATGAGATATTTTAATAGAAAGAACTGTGATTGTGTTTTTAATCTGAATGATTTGAAATAATATGAAACAGGTTTTGTTTTTCATATGTGTTAACATACATCAAATATTTTTGAAAGGGTAATAATTTAGCTTTTTCACTACATATAATCCCAAGTGCAGCATAAAGTATGTTCTCCTACTCTCATGTATGACGTAACACAAAATGCACCATACCATTCAGAGCTGTTTACCATATTACTATAAGGAAGACGACGGGCACCACTGGTGACAATGTCTAACCTTCTGGAGCACCCATTGTTACCTCTGGATTTCTTTTGTAGGGCTCATATTGCTTTAATATTTTCTATGTAATGTTTTATTGACTGTGGTGTGTCATCTCGTCCTTTTTCCTTTGCCTATGTATGATGTTGTCTATCCTTTTAGCTTTTTTACTTCCATACCCCTTTGGTATTTTCTCACCTCTTCATTTTTATGGTTCACAATGTCAAATGGTATTTCCAAAATAAGTCATCTATAGTGGTTTGTAACATCAGATATTTTCGTCACAACTTGTGTGTCATTGACTTTAATGTTGTTACTATATCAATGAAGATCATAAACCTATTTGGATAGAACAAACGGTTAAGACAAAATGAAAACATTGAGTGACTGGCTCTACATAAGATTCTTTTATATGATAACGTTTGAAGAGGATACTATTAGTTCTGATCTGAACAATGCCTGACTGTGGAAGAACATTTATAGCTATTACTTAAAAACGAATTCTCAAATTGATTGTTTCGATGGACATATCATTCCTTGGATCTTTTCGTAACTTTTTTTACCACTATTTGAATAATGAATTTTGCAAGGGAAATGCTTCTGTTATCTTTGGAAAATGAGAGCATTCATTGTCGCGAATTCTTTGTTTTTTCATTGCTTTTCTCATAACAGATCTGTGAAGTCATAGTTTTTGAAAATAACGTTTTCTGACCCGGGTTGATTTATGATTAAAGTATTATATAGTCCTCTGTCTATTATTAAAGACCGTATGTAATAGATGTCCTTTAAGTTTTTTTTTCTGTGAAATTCTGTTGTTGTAGCGGATTGACCATATTCCAGATCTCCTTTTATTCACTAAAATTGAAAATATGACAGGTTTAATTTATGCAATTTTCGACCATTCAATGGCAAACATTACTGTCTTTAAAATTTAGATTTCATCAATACCTAGTATATTCTTTTTCAGTCTGTGTTAATAAAGGTGAATTATATATTTGATTTGTGTTTATATTTGCTAGGAACGGCTTTAAACTCTTTACCATTGATTATCAAAGGATTGATGTGGTTCTGCAAAACCAGAAGATGTTTTTTATTTTTATTTTTTTAACATATTGAACCTATACATGAAACGAACTATGACGCATGTGTGCATCATGACCTTTAACGTAATCCCAGACTGATTAAATGACCTGCATTTTGGCTTTTAAATAAGTCAAAGACTGATAAGATTTCCTTTGACTCCTGTGTGCAACTTGGCTGATAAGACTGCATTTTATCAGTCTATGAATTAGTTAAAATTCAAGATGCACACAGGAGTCATTGTTCATTTTATCAGCCTTGGACTTACTTAAAGCCAAGATGCACACAGGAGTCATATGTCATTTTAACAGTCTTAAAATGGTCTACGACTCCAGTGTGCAGCTTGGCTTTTAACTATGTATAAGACTGTTTAAATCGTGAAAACACAACGATAAGAACTATGGTAAATGTGCAATCAACGTCGTAAAAGGATGTTCAAACAGAAAACAAAATCACGAATTTCTCACTACAACAGACAGCGGAATTTAATTTATCATTGTGGCATTCTTCACTTGTAATTGATCTAATTGAAATTAATGGAAAATTAGTAGGATCTTCAAAGCTTTAATAGAATTACAGAAAATTTCTTCTAACCATTAACGTAAAGCGTAAGCAATTACAATTTCTGACTATGAGTTAGGACCATAAAAATTGATAATCTTTGAAACACGAAGAAAAAGGGTGCTTAATCTCAGAGAAACCTGATCAGATTGATATGGTAAACAATACTTATGGTGAGAGATTGCTGTTTTCGAGGTTTTACATAATAAATTTTACCTGACGAGAAACGGCTTCTTTACTAGTGCAAGTTCCATTAAATACAGGGTAATCTGTGACTGCATGTTCACTGCTCACGTTCATGATGATATTGTCACCACTATTTACCTTCCCCTTAGCCAGTATATGTTGGCCGTTACTGAGTACCAAGAGAGCAACAACAACTTAAGAAGCCGCTTCATTCCAGTCAAGATTACTAAGTGCTAAAAACAGCTCATGTAACAATTTGCAGTCCCCCTTTTTATTTCAATTCAGTGTTACTCATTTAGTAAACCCCATTGATACAACTGATATGAATCCATTTTATAACTCTGGGGTTCCAGAACTCAAAAAAATTAGGTGTACAGTGATTGCATTCTTTTACTGTTTAGCTATGAAATGGACCCTATACACAGGTCTCATTTTGCTTCAGTAATATATATGAAGAGACTATGGAAGTACATGCCATCATTCTTTTTGTAGTTCGTGGGTTAAACTGCAAACATTAGTTGATAAGATGCGGTATAGGAAAACGAATGAAAACGAGGTTGTTTGGTTTCGAAATTCAAATGGCACACGTTTGACCCCCGAGTTGCGGTGTTTTGAAAAAATGTGTACAATAAATTAGTCGCTTAATCGTGTAATGTGGGATTCATGAATGAAGAAATGAAAGACTGTCTAAATATTATCGGTTAATTTTACATAGCTTAATTTCCTGAGCTTTGTCCATCGTGTATAAAAAGAACCATAGAATTTAGTTCGAACATAATATTTTTCCTTTATTTATTTTTTTTTAGTTTTACTAGACAATTTTTCTCTCTAAGTCAATTGGCGAACATTTCTAAGGAACAGGTCAATAAAATTTTGATTAAACCTTTAACTTGAATTTCCAACGTAATTTTTGCAGTTAAAAAGCAGCTTAGATTTAAGCCTATTCCTGTATAGGAAATATATTTTATCTTGTCATTTTTATCGGAGATAACGTTCCGTGTACCCTGATTGAAAAAGTTTTGTAAGTCTTTTCATATCAGGTCTTTGCATTTCTATGGCTTATCTTGTCTTTTTGTTCCTTAATTAAATCCGGTCGCTGACAAAAAGGCTAGCACTCTAGACACGACAAGGTAGCCTTTTATAGCTTTATAACATCCACAATATGTTTTAATTTTGAATGAACACAATTTAACCGCCATTACGCACGCCATCACTATGTAATTAATTAATGGAGCGCGAGAACGACTCGTATTTTAAGATTTTCTTAGTAATGAGTTCATTATGGAGTTATATGGAAAGAGGTTTTCCTTAAGATAGTGTATTAGTAACGATTTACGTGACATCTCATCCATAACAAAGTCAATCTTGAAGACATGTTTGGTATAATTGGACATTTTACATTTAAAGATTCTTGATTTTTCTTCAGCAAAAAGTACAATTAGCTCATCAGTTTTAACGAACGTGTTGATTTAAATTCTTTCAAACGTAAAACGTGCGATATTTTATAGATCGATCGAAGCAAACTGCCTGAAAAATATCACAAAATCAGAAAATTAACCGGCATTAACTAAATGACAGCAAACTGTAATTAAGGCAAAATCATCGAAATGAATCGAGCAGCTTATGCAATATTTCGTTTAAAAAAAAAGAAGAAAATTTTAACTGAATCTACCATTGAGGTTTTTAGCACAAAAAATACACAAAAATAAGGAGATGATGTTTGATAACCAACGAGACAACTATCCACCCAAAACCAAAGGATATTAACAAGTTGAACTAAAGATCACGACACAGGCTTCAACAATGAGCAAAACCTATACCGTTTACTGAGTAATCTCTACCATTTTCTTAAAATGTTGATATGTGAATATACATGTAAACAACCAATGACACATAGAAAGTTCAAACAATAGCTTTGTACTGGTTAATAAATAGATTTTGTCAATTTCGTACGATTTATTTGCATGTTCCAATATAACTAGAATTGCTATTGCAAGCAAAAGCGGATGTCTCCCTCCCCAATTGTCACTAGGCGGCAGCCATTTCGAAAAATGTTATACAGTGAACGCACATATATGCATGGCTATACATCTTTCTGTAAATTTTCAGAAAATTTGGAGCATTTTGAAATTTTTGGACATTTTTGTATTTGTGCTGTTTCCATGGTAACAGTGACCGTTTCCAAAATTTCATAGACAGATGCCTCATTGGCACATGACAGGGAACATACCATGAAATAATATTGGTGTTTGATCTACCATGTTAATTGAGTAAATGGCATGCACTTTAAGAATTTTCCCATAGGGTTCAACGGTAAACTTTTCCCTGTTTCCATGGCAATGGCAGCTATTTTGGAATTTATAAATATTGTTGGTACTTCCACACATAGCAGGTAACATTTCCATAAAGTTTCATTAGGTTTTGCACACTATCCTATTTTTTTCATTTGTGCTGTTTCCATGGTAACGGTGGCCATTTTAAAAGTTCAATAGTCTAACTGTACATCTACAAATGGTGCCTCTCAATGTGCTGATGTTTCATCAACACTGGTCCAGTAACCTCCCATGAATGCCTCGGACAAAATTAGATGGAAGAATAATAATAGGGAAAAAGAAACTGAGGAAAAGCAATATGTCGACCGACATTCGTTTGGGGTTACATAATGCATGAGATTTATTAGTTAATTTTTACCTCGAAGCCAAGAACATGTCAACGAATGATGCGGAGCTCTTGCAGTTGTGTGACTTTAATTTAACGAAACGGGCTGATTTCACACTTTTGTTTTGCCTTGGTAATATTTTTTGAAAATAAGCAATGATCTGGTCCATTCGAAAAGGGTGAAAAACGAGAACGTCTTAAGCAGTTGAATTGAATATTTTTTATATATATATTTATGCTAATTGGTATGCATAATGATTATTCCATAAACGATTTAAACAATCGTCATAGATTGTTTTCTTTGTTATAAATGCAATGTGAATGCATAATTTTCTAACCGCATGATGCGCGTTTGCATCAACGTTTCCTATATTAATACGTATAATTCCAAGATAATGTCTTTAAAAGCATTTAAACTTTATCCTTCAAAATTAGATAACTAGGTGCAGAGAAGTTTTAATCAGATCCAAGGATTGATTAAAATCATCCATATGATGTCATTAAATACCACTTGTAAATAATTAAACATAGTCTTTGTTCAGTCAAAAATTCCCTGAAATTTTGATGATATAAGGCTGCGTAAACGCTTTGATTTTCAGGTAGCAACAAAGACGAAATTTAATTACAGTCTTTAATATTTCTTATCTAATCAAGAATTTATAAGAAATGGCCTCTTCTCAAGAATTTCGAGAGAGAGAGAGAGAGAGAGAGAGAGAGAGAGAGAGAGAGAGAGAGAGAGAGAGAGAGAGAGAGAGAGAGAGAGAGAAAGAGAGAGAGAGAGCTCAATTGAGAAAGAATATCCAGATATATGGATTTTTTTTTACTTGACCAGCTGTACCTTTGTTAAATGTACCAGTTTCTGCAAGACTGTTCAACATTTTGAATGTGGATAGTATATGGAAGAAGTAATGCCAATCAGGCTGTTTTGCAAATATTAAAAAAAGGTCCAGAGCCTGCGGTTTTTTATTGATACACGTCGTTTAGCATGAAATTTATGAAGTGTTGTTTTTATTTTTTACAGCACTTGGTCGATACCGCTGCTGATGGACTATAAGTCCCGAGGGTATCATCAGCTCAGTAATCAGTACTTTGGTACTGACACGATTTATAACAAACCTTTCTTAAATCGTCCTTTTATACATTTAGAAATTATTAAGAAACTAATGTTTCAACTCCATTAGGCAAAGTTGACCTTATAGATGGATTTGGCTATCATTTTTATGTCCTTTTGGTCATATAGCTCTCCAACTGTTTCGGTTCTTATAACATCCTTGGGTTACAAACTAGAGGCTCTCAAGAGCCTGTGTCGCTCACCTGTATTTACTGATGCTTTGGAAATCATGTAAAATAAGGTTAAAATCATAATTAATAGTATTAGATATTAGATATTATAATGATATCTAAGATAATAACAAAAAACTGCAAAATTTTTGTAAAATTACTAATTCAACGGGTTGTCGGATTCGTCTTAAAATTTCAGGGCAGATAAATCTAAATCTGATGAACATTTTTGCCACCTTTCAGATTTGCTCTAAATGCTTTAGTTTCAGAGATATAAACCAAAAACTGCATTTTACCCCTATGTTCTATTTTTAACTAAGTTGGCCATGATGGTTGGAAGGCGGGGTCGTCGGACAAATTTTTTAAACTAGATACCCTAATAATGATTATGGCCAAGTATGGTTAAATTTGTCTCAGTAGTTTCAGAGAAGAAGATTTTTGTAAAAGATTACAAAAATTTACGAAAAATTGTTAAAAATTGACTATAAAGGGCAATAACTCCTAAAGGGGTCGACTGACAATTTTGGTCATGACAACTTATTTGTAGATCTTACTTTGCTGAACATTATTGCTGTTTACAGTTTATCTCTATCTATAATAATATTCAAGATAATAACCAAAAACTGCAAAATTTCCTTAAAATTACCAATTCAGGGGCAGCAACCCAACAACAGGTTGTCAGATTTGTCTGAAAATTTCAGGGCAGATAGATCTTGACCTGATAATCAGTTTTACCCATGTCAGATTTACTCTAAATGCTTTGGTTTCAGAGATATAAGCCAAAATCTACATTTTACCCCTATGTTCTATTTTTAGCCATGGCGGCCATCTTGGTTGGTTGGCGGGGTCATCGGACACATTTTTTAAACTAGATACCCTAATGATGATTGTGACCAAGTTTGGTTAAATTTTGTCCAGTGGTTTCATAGAAGATTTTTGTAAAAAGCTAACGACGACGGACGACGACGACGACGACGACGACGACGACGACGACGACGACGCCGACGGACGACGGACGACGGACGCCAAGTGATGAGAAAAGCTCACTTGACCCTTCGGGTCAGGTGAGCTAATAAAAAAAAGCAATTTTCTAAGTTATAAAGGGGCATAACTTTAGAACTTTAATGACTCGCTGCCCAAATTCGAACTAGGTCTGCGAGTTTTGGTTCTCAGCATTGTATATGAATTTCATAAAATTTGGATGAGGAAACTTAAGTTAGAGTGCGGAAACGAAAATGGGACGGACGAAAATACGGACTGACTGACGGAAGGACGGTCAAGGGTAACACGAAATGCCCCCATTGCCTATGGCGGGGGATAAAAAGCGGTATTTGTCACCCAGTTTTATACATGTACGCAGCCTTTCGTCTCATAATCCATTTCAACTTCCAAGACCGATGGTCACTTAGTACCCGAAATTTAGAGATTAACTATCTGGTTTTAATATTGATTCTTTAAATAAGCAATCCTATAATTTCAAATCATATTTTATGTCTTAAATCATCACTTGAATAATAGTACAAACCAATGATTTTAATGAATTACTGAATAATAATAAAAAAACATACCATCATAATACTATTGCTTGTGTTATATTTCTGTTATTGTGTATTTATGTGTGCGTGTGTGTTAGTATGTTGTTGTTTTTTTATTGTTTGTTTTTATTTATTTTTAGGGGTTGTGTTTGGGGTGAGGTGAAGTTGAGGTTGGTACACTAAATAACGCTTCTTTTTTTTTTAAACACGGATATAATGGGTGGCTATTTTTAAACAACACTTACAAGAATCAAAGGAAACTAAAACAAAAACAAAACCTGTACATTAAAGATAATATAATAAACGAAGAGGTTTTCAGTCTCCATTTCAATTCTCAATCACCCATCCACCCGAGGGTATCCAAAGGTATACAAATTTGTATCAGCCTATGAGAGCTATGACTCCATAATAAGGGGCTGCCTTTAATCTATGGGATGTATAAATACACAGCCACGACCGGTCTGAATTTTGACGTTAACAGGTTAAAACCGTTGCCTTTTGTGGGAAAGGTGTCAAAAACTCATTGGGCATAAATGGCCAGTTGCAACTTACATTTTCCCACTATTCAACATGCTCTCATTTTAGTGTGGTTGTCAAAATTTCCAGTCCTCAATGCCCGGTCGACCAACTTTGCAGAGCCTATCTATTTTAAGATTTATTGAATTTATTCTCGTCCTGAATATGCATGAGATACTAGCAATTAAATGTTAAGAAAACAACCATCTATCAATTAATAATTTTATAATATAGGTTTGATATATCATAACTTCAAAACTTTGAATTAAATTACTTTAATGATAATGCACCGACGCTGATGTTCTATAACATGAATAATAAAACAAATCGTGTGATCCTTTTTACAGATAATGCTTATCTTCCTCATCTTCGTCCCAAATTACAAAAAAAAAATAATGTTGTGCACATGCAAGTACAGATTAATAATTCATTATTCTTTCACTCAGCTCCAATATAGCATATCTATGTACTCAGACGTTTAAAATATTCTACCTATAGTTTTTGTTGAAAATCGATGGCGGGGAACGAATAAGATTTTATTTTTATAGAAATTGAACAAATTCCTATTGAATTTTATTGAATTTTAGGATATTTAGCAGAAGTGTTCTATGACATAACCACATGGCACGGTGACAGGTTCTATCGCCTCTGTAATTCTGTCAATACCTTTTTCTCTAAAACATTTGGAACTTATGATTTCCTGCAGCTAATAAAACATTGATAAAAATAATTACATCTTTTTTTAATGAATAATCGCTTCAGTGCTTGAAGCAAATGAAATTGATTTAGTTTTTAGAAATAATGCAATAACGGGAAATGAATTACTTTTAACACGTATGACATTAGAATATCTTCTTTTTGATCTGAAGTGAACTCGAATTTATTAGAGACACCACTGTGCAGATACGTATCATTGTAATTACTTAATAGACCATTGATAAAGTCGCTTTGATTTCTGTTTTCAGCTAAGAGTACGAAGTTCTCTCAGAAATTTTGGAAATAATTAGATCACACAAAGAAAAATAAGGTGATCGTGGGGGTTAGGATATTAGAAATGATTAAATAACATGTCACAGATACCTATCGCAGTGACATTGCTTTCATGAATCGTAAAACTGACAAATGTAGTACTATATGATCGCGTATAGTTTCCTTTGTACCACTGATAAGTATTGTGTCTCCTATAATTCATCAACATAAATAAAAATTACTAAAATATCCATATTGACATTTTTTTTATAAATTGTTCTACCACTCGTCCGATTGTTATAGTCTTTTTGAGTCATCCCGCCATTGAAATTTAAAAGAGGCTATGTTTTTGAAATAAATCTGTTGCTTTTGATATTTGAGATGAAATCTATGAAACGAACATATTTCCTCAGCGTTCTAGCAACAAGCTTCCAAATATCTCAAGTCCTTTTTCTTTTATCCTAAGCTTTGTAAACTGACAAACGAACACACCCACCCAACATAATTACTTCCCCTTTCAATAAATCTTGTTAAATGAGGTACGTATGTTGCTACGAAGATGCAAATCAAGTTTACTGAATGTTCGGCCTATAATTTCTATTCATGCAACAAGCCAGAAATATGAGACTATTTTCATCAGGATACACAAGTGTTTAGCAATGAATGTTAGCTAAAAAGTGGAGGTATCATTAATGACCATATTCTCCTACAATCATTAGTTATTTTTTCATGCAGACGACATACCAACACAGCAGACGGACAGGGGAAGAAACATATTTGCATATAAAGGACGGAGTCTACCAGATAACTGCAGTTTTCAATTTTACACTTCAATTTATCCTGTAAATGAAATTCAAAAGAGGTTACATTTTGAAATAAACAAATAAAGCATGGTCATTGATAAAAAGGAACTCTAAATTGGTCTACTTTTTTAGAAGTTCAACTCCCCCAAGCTCAGGCAAAGTTGACCTTTCATGGTATCGGCTGTTCTATTTAGGTCCCTTTTGATCATATAGCTCCTAGAGTTTTTATAAATCCCAGGCTTATAAAGTTTTAGTTTAGAGCTTTCCTGCTGAAGGTTACATTCCAGAAAATTACATATATACCTCAATACAACACTTCTTGTATTAAGGTATATAGGTAATTTTTTTCAGAGAATAGTGCCTGTGTTGTAGGCATCTCCAATGAAGAAAGTGCCTTGTTTCCCCCAAATGAATCTTTAACAACAAACATAAAAACAAGGTTCCACTTAAGTTTTGAATCAGATACTGAGATAGACCATAACAGCATTACCAATCCTTCTATCTGTTTCAGGTGATAATATATGAAGAATGGTGTGGAGGATGGCAGTTTACAAATTCTTGATTATAGGATGCATTGTACATGTTATTTATGCTCAAAGCTGTACACAAAAAGTCTTGTAAGTATAGTTTATTGAAAAATGCGATTGAATTATTGCTGTTTTGTTATACTTTTAATTCAAATGTTCAAAAGAAATGTGAAATAAAACATTTATTAACGACAATGGTTACACAATTCAAAAAGTTTTCAACAGCATTACTGCTCTTTACAGATTTCTTGAAAATGTACATATATAACATTTGATAAAGAGACTATTTTCAAGAAGATGGGAGCAAAGTCAATATGTAAATCTAGGCAGATGTGAAGTATACATTTATAGAACGACACAAATTGGACATTAATATAATGTATATATATATATTCATAAAAAAGAAGGAGACCGTCTTCTCAGAAGTTCAAAATTTGGCAAATGAAAAATTTTTACCTTAAATACCGAAATATAATTTACATGGCAGATATGCAGATCACATAGAAAAATTGAAAAAAAATTGTCTAACACTTCGTCCGTCAATTGGTCTGATAGAACCAAAATTGTCAGGCGGTCTGGCATATTATTATTTCGGTACCTCTGAGGACAAGAAATATATTTGAACAAATAGACACAAAATGTACTAAAATACATACCAGACACAAAATTTACTTGAATACATACTAGGAGATGTTGTTTAAAGACCCAGAAATTTAGAAATGATCCGGGTAAACTTATCAATCCTTTAATTAAACTTGTTCTAAAAAGTTTCCAATTCAACAGTGTAATTAGATCTTTGAATATTGTTTTTAATGGTATTAATACTGATTTTGTTATCAGTAAATTAAAATCAAACTAAATATTATTTTTATATACTTATTCACATTCATGGCTCTACAATCTGTTGATACCTATATCTTGCCATTGCACAAGGTCATGTTTTTCTCTGACTGTTAAAGACGTCTTTACACTAAATCCATTGGATGTTGGATGTGTACTGATTGATATTTTAGTCTTAGGGAGCTACCATTTGATTTTTATGGGGGGGCTAGGATGAAAAATGTTGTCCTGCCTATTTATTTTTCCCTCTATTCTGTCCTGCCTTTTTATTTTTCACTCTATTCGGTCCTGCCTTTTTTTTTTAGTTTATCCTGACTTTTTTTTTACATAAATTGTCATCCTGCCTTTTTTCTTGCAAATAATCTCATCCTGCCTTTTTTTTTACTCAAAACCCCTGTCCTACCTATTTTTTTCAAATTTCATCCTAGCCCCCCATAAAAATCAAATGGTAGCTCCCTTAGATGCATAATTTTTTCTATTAGTTGTTATTGGCTTTGAACTAGCTGTCAGTAAGTTGTAACTGTGAGTACTCTCAGAACTGTCTTTAGTGTCTTTTTGTTGTGGGGATGTAATACTAATAGTACCCTGCCACGTCCACTCTGTGTTTTTGTTAGATGTATTTCTATTTGTATCCGTCTGATGAGTTAAACCTTTTTCAACTGATTTTTATCGTGTGTTCTTATGTTGTAGTTACACCACTGTCCCAGGTTAAGGGAAGGTTGGCACCTATAACTTGTTTAACCCCGCAACATTCTGTATGTGCCTGTCCCAAGTCAGGAGCCTGTAATTCAGTGGTTGTCGTTTGTTGCTGTGTAACTTATTTCTTTTTCGTTCATTATTTTGTACATAAATTAGGCCGTTAGTTTTCTATTTTGAATTTTGTTTTACATTTGTCTTTTCGTTGCCTTTTATAGCTGACTATGCAGTATGGGCGTTGCTCATTGTTAATACCGTACCATGACCTATACTTGTTAATTTCTGTGTCATTTAGTCTCTTGTGGAGAGTTGTCTCATTGGCAATAGTACCACATCTTCTTATTTTTATAGACACAAATTGTACATTAAAAGATAGACACAAAATTTCAGGAAAATGTTCACATATAGATACTCAGGTAGCAATAACTGCATCAGTGATACCACCCATTAATTTCAGTTTAATCAGTATTACATAAACCCTAATAAGATTGCAGTCAGTTCACAGGAAATTTCTGTTCTGGAAATTTATCCTTTTACAGAAATGAACATTAGTAATCCAATGTTAATTAAAACCATAGTCAAGCAGGGAAATTGAGGAATTGGTATTTACATCTTTCAATAATGGAGAACTCCAGAGATTTCTGTATTCTGTTATTAATTTCTGAGGATTAAAAGATTTTTGCTACCTGTAACCAGGTGTTATTGGAAGGATTCATTAGTGTTTGGAAAATTGAGATGTTTTTTATGGTAATCAAGTTTCAATAAACCCTCTTCAAATTAATCTTAGTATAATAAAAGTATTGAAATAGGATATTTAGTCTGTTATATTGATTTGTACAGAATGTTTTAAAAGCTTTGGAATCATGGTTAATATCTGTCACTGTTTAAACAATTTGAATGTCAAACTTTGAAAGAGAAAGCATGCACAGGCATCATTACATGCTTTGGTGAAGGTTGAATTTTTCCGACTTGATTTAATTAAGTTTTCCTGTGGGAAATAACTTTACATGATAAATAAAATTCCTTACTCTCCTTGGACCACAAATTAAAATCTGAATAATATCTTCCATGAAGTCCAATTAATGCATTTTAGAATATCAATTAATCATAATTTTATAATCTAGATACTTTGAATAATTTGTAACATCTTTTTTAATTATACATTCAGGATGCATTTCAATTTTAGGTGTTTTCAGATTCAAAGGTTTTAATTAAATATTAGGAAAATTACCAATACATTTTATTTATTGATTTGTATAATTTTGGTCAGATTCTTGTTTAATTTTTATTTAAGTTTGATATCAGATATGGTTGAATTTTACTGAATATGATTATGTGAGTTATTAATTAAATTGCAAACTTGCTTTTTAGTCTGAAAATCTAAAGTTAAAGAGAATAAATACCTGAATCTTAAACTAAAAAGAGAACAATTACTCAAATAATTTCAATTTTGTTTGTTTATTTGTGATTGTACCTGATTTAAATGATATTCTTTTTTCATTTTTACTAAGTCCAATAAAAGTGTATTTGGTGATGTCAGATCAATTATTTGGAAATATACAGATCATTTGATGCATTCTTCCAGTATTGTCTCCTAATTTTGATCAATGATGATGATGGATTGCTATTTAAAGTATAGTGGAAAATTAAATGCATATTCAGGACAGGAACATATTAATGTGATATGAATATGAAATCTGCTTTGTACTAGACCAACATGCTGAGCCAGATTTTAAAAAAGCTAGTTCACAAAGTAAAATCTGCAGGAAGACATGTCACCCTACCTAGACATATTATTCCAACTCCAGGCCAACTAGTCTTTGCTCTTACTCCTAAATGGAAAAGCAGCAAATACCTATTTTCAAGTCTTCTGGGGATTGAACCAGGATGTTTCTAAAACATTTTCACTTGGCAACATTATTACTGGCCTAGGCTGTAGGCTTGTGGTTAATCAAGAAGACTACATTGAAAGTTCCATTTTTAATAAGAATTTTCTTTTCAAAAGTGTCACTGTCTCCTATAGATATGTATAATATTAAATTTACAGGGTGGAAGAAGGTACTGGAAGGCACAAGAAAGTTACCATGGTCAGAAAGATACCAGCAAAATGTTCTAATTGGGATAAAGCATGGGTTTGGATAACTGGAATGGACTGTGGGACAAAATATGTGTAAGGAATATTTCCATTATGATTTAAAATTTAATGCTTAGGGCTATTCCAGGAAAAAATGTATTAGAGGGTTATGCACCACATGATATTTTTTTATGTGGTTAATAGGGGTGAAAGCAAATGAAAATAAAAATTATGGGCGGTGAGGTATAAAAAAAATTTGTAAGGGTTCCGCGGAACCCAGTGTCTCGCCTACTTTTTCTGTTAATCGCAGGCTCAACAAAAATGAGGAAGTAAATCAATAAAAATATTCCTCTTGATACTATCTTTTGATTGTAAGAAGCTTCTGTCCAACTTTGGTAAAAATCCAGGATAGTTTATGAATCTAATAAATGTTTAAAAACTTTAACTGCAGACTGAATGTAATGTTAACTGGAAGAAAACAAAATTTCTTTCTAGATACTAGCATTTGATCATAAACAAGCTTCAGTCCAAGTTTGGTACAAATCCAAAATAGTATAAGAAAGTTATTAAAATTTTAAAAACTTTAACCACAGAGTGAATGAGTTGTTTCCTGGCAGAAAATCTAAGTCCATTTAAAAGTAAAATACGGAAAAAATGGATTTATTTTTTTACAAAATTTCCTTTTAGATACTAGCTTTTGATCATAAACAAGCTTCTGTCCAAGTTTGGTACAAATCCCAAATAGTATAAGAAAGTTATTAAAATTTTAAAAACTTTAACCACAGAGTGAATGTGTTGTTTCCTGGCAGAAAATCTAAGTCCATTTAAAAGTAAAATAAGGAAAAAATGGATTTTTTTTTTTACAAAATTTACTTCTGGATACTATCTTATGATCATAAACAAGCTTCTGTCCAAGTTTGGTAGAAATCCAGGATAGTTTAAGAAAGTTATTAAAATTTTAAAAACTTTAACCACAGAGTGAATGTAATATTTCCCGGCAGAAAAACTAAGTCCATTTATAAGTAAAATACGGAAAAAATGGAATTTTATTTTTACAAAATTTACTTCAGGATACTATCTTATGATCATAAACAAGCTTCTCTCCAAGTTTGGTAGAAATCCATGATAGTTTAAGAAAGTTATTAAAATTTCAAAAACTTTAACCACAGAGTGAATATTTGTGGACGCCGCCGACGACGACGCCGACGGAATGTAGGATCGCTATGTCTCGCTTTTTCGACTAAAGTCGAAGGCTCGACAAAAAGGTCGGCCAAATCCCTCATACATTTGTTCCTGGTAAAGCCCTTATTTCAATCACTTACGTTAATGAAAAGTTCTTTGAGAAATTGATATATGGAAAATATTGAACAAGTAGTTTTACACAATTATTAGATTTCAGTGTTTTTAAAGCATAAACCAGCAAATATAAATATCTTGAATGGTAAAAGTTTTGGAGAGATTTTAATTCAACTTTGGTAAAATTAATTCATAAAAGACTACCTGACCTTGAAAAAGAATCTAAAAACAAACTATACCTAGGGGCAAAAATAAAACAGTTAAATGATATGAATATTTTATAAAGTTTTATAAGATTATGATTTCATCTTTGAGGATCATGAAGTCAATGTTATATTTTTATGCCCCACCTACGATAGTAGAGGGGCATTATGTTTTTCAGTCTGTTCGTTCCGCCGTCCGTCCGTCCGTCCGTCCGTCCGTCCGTCCGTTCGTCTGTCTGTCCCGCTTCAGGTTAAAGTTTTTGGTCAAGGTAGTTTTTGATGAAGTTGAGGTCCAATCAACTTGAAACTTAGTACACATGTTCCCTATGATATGATCTTTCTAATTTTATTGCCAAATTAGAGTTTTGACCCCAATTTATTGGTCCACTGAACATAGAAAAAGATAGTGCGAGTGGGGCATCCATGTACTATGGACACATTCTTGTTTATATTTCATTTAAGTTGACAATACAGATTATAATTTATAATTATATGGGGTATATTATTTATAATCATTCTACACAAATTGTGATGAATGATCACACATTAGGCCACACTTAAAAATATTTTGGTTTGCCCAAACCCTACCTAAAGGTAGAGACAGTGGGTAGGTAGGTAGGCATTTTCTTTTTTTTTCGGCAAAGAGAAATTGAAGTGTCAGATGTTTTTTAGTCTTCATGCGTATCTGATTAAAAAAAAACTTTTTTACATCAGGACAATAAAAGATTTTGAGTAGGCAGATATTTTCTGGGTAGGTAGGATTAGGGCAAACAAACATATTCTTTTTTATGGCCTTAAGTGATGATGTTTCTGTTACCAATATGGAGCATGATTGAAGTATATACTGTAAATTAATATATTTTCTTGGATCCTCATTTTTGGGGATTATGGTAAAATTGTATATTCATGGAAATCCCTGATTTTAAGAAATTCTGCAGAAAATGCCATAAAAATTGTATTTTTTTAAACTCTGAAATCTTTTGTTCAACTATTCCTAACAAAATCAACAAAATTAGTATAAAAATAAGGACGTGTGGTATGATTGCCAATGAGACAACTAACCACCAAAGTTCAAATGAAGTGGATGCATAGTAAGCAATTATAGGCAACCGTACGGCCTTCAACAATGAGAATAACCCATACCATATGGTCGGTTATAAAAGGCCCCGACATGAAAAATATGAAACAGTTCAATTGAGAAAACTAACGGCCTAATTTATAACAAAACAGTATGCCTGAATCCATAGTGTGTCATGTGGCATTAATTACATAGTAACTACAACTTCCATAAATAAAAAATTCGTAAGAGTTCCGAGGAACCCAGTGTCTCACCTACTTTTGCTGTTAATCGCAGGCTCAACAAAAATGAGATGAGGAAAAAATTTAATAAAAATATTCCTTTCGATACAATTTTTTTATTGTAAGAAGCTTCTGTCCAAGTTTGGTAAAAATCCAGGATAGTTTATGAATCTAATAAATGTTTTAAAAATTTTTACTGCAGACTGGATGTAATGTTAACTGGAAGAAAAACTAAGTCCATTTATAAGTAAAATATGGATAAACAAGTACAAAATTTTAATAAAAATTTCCTTCTAGATACTAGCTTTTGATCATAAACAAACTTCTGTCCATGTTTGGTACAAATCCAGGATAGTTTAAGAAAGTTATTAAAATTTTAAAAACTTTAACCACAGAGTGAATGCAATGTTTCCTGGCAGAAAAACTAAGTCCATTTATAAGTAAAATACGGAAAAACAGGAATTTTTTTTTTTTAAATTTACTTCTGGATACTATCTTATGATCATAACCAAGCTTCTGTCCAAGTTTGGTAGAAATCCAGGATAGTTTGAAAAAGTTATTAAAATTTTAAAAACTTTAACCACAGAGTGAATGTAATGTTTCCTGGCAGAAAACTAAGTCCATTTATAAGTAAAATACGGAAAAACAGGAATTTTTTTTTACAAAATTTACTTCTGGATACTATATTATGATCATAAACAAGCTTCTGTCCAAGTTTGGTAGAAATCCAGGATAGTTTAAGAAAGTTATTAAAATTTCAAAAACTTTAACCACAGAGTGAATATTTGTGGACGACGATGCCGACGGAATGTAGGATCGCTATGTCTCGCTTTTTCGACAAAAATAAGCAAAGCTTAAGAATTGCTTCACTTTAAAATATAACTCCAATCTTGGTGTGTTATGAGGATTGGTTATACTACATAAAAAATTCAAAATTGGAAACAGTTTACCAAGAAATAAATAAAAGAGGTGTAATTCTAAGTTTTGAGTTCTAACATTTACATAAAACCTTCACTTTAATTTATGCATGTCAAAAGTGTCTTTTTGATGCCATAAATTTACCAGATTTAAATAAATCCTTTATTCTGACGTCATGTAACCCTTGACAGTTTAATTGACTTTTATGCAATACTAAAGAAAAGCAGAAAATTGAATCCTTTTGTTCATTTAAATGGGTTTTAGCATTTTACGCCTGTTTTAGCAAAAAGAGCAAATGGAATGCTTATTTTTCTCATTCCAATTAAGCTTGATGTCAGTGATATCAGTTGACTATTTGTGTTGGTAAAATGAAGTGCCGTTATTGTTTGCATGAATAGGCTGACAATCTTCTGTCGTACAGATATTCTAATACCACATACTATCTGGGAATCATTTATCAGGGATGTTCAATCTAAAGTCTCATCAAAATGTCAACGATAAAACAAATAAGTCTCATCAGAGACAAAAGATAAGCTCAAAATGCAAATATTTAGTTGGAAAATAAAAAAATACAACATCTCGCTCTTAAGGAATGACAGTGATATCACAATTTTATGTTTGTTCAAGCATTATCTTAACTCTACAATGTCTATGACCAATTTTCACTGCCTTAGTTATGGCAGTGTATTTCAGAAGGAAAATCAATTCTTCGAATAAATAGTCAAACAATTTCCAAAATGTTTCTCTAGAGATAAAAGTTGCTGTAATGGAAAGGATATCTGGATTACATAGACTCCCAATGGAAAGCTTTTATAATCTTTTCCCATTAATGACTATCTTTTTGTTTAGCAAACATTTTGGGTAACATTATAAAGATAGTTTTATAGCTTCCAAAGTGTGCAGTAAAGTTTTATTCATTACTTTTAATCAATAAACTCTATTCTAATGGGGATTCTTTAATACATGTGCTTCATTATAAAAAGTCAACATTAATGTCATTAATCTAGAAATAAAATCAGGGACTTGATTAAAAAGTAAATTGGTAGAGGTATAACTAAATGGTTGATTTGCTTGTTTGAACCATTACTTCTATTTTTCAGAGGACTGTTAAACCAAAGTTAATTTTCCTCGGTAATTACTTTTGTGACAGTTTTCATACGAGTAGCCCACATAGCTGAGATTGTGATTAGAAATTAACAGATCTTCTTAAAGCTTTTTTCAAAGGCATTTCTGTATATTTTACACTTCTTGTCGTAATAATGAACAACAATTTGTCACCAGAAAGTTGTTTTAGTTTGGTAAGCTTGACAAAATGTTATATCAAAACAATTGCATAAATTTCAGTATTATATATTGTCCAAAATTTCACCTTTTGACTTTCCTGGGTTTCATTTTTCGTAGTAAATTTCAAATTGCCAATTAAAGATCCCAAACTCTGAGAAAGTGTCACAATCATCCCCCTTTTCTATTAACAGTGTACAAACCATTGTCATAATGTATCAAAATGGTGACTTTTTTCACCATTTATTTTTTGCTACAGGGAAAAAGTTGAACCTATTATCCAGACCATCCAAATACATTTGCACAGAAATCTGGCCTTGCCTTCACAAAATTTTGAGTCCGATTATCTTACTCAGACATGGAAATCAACCTAACTAAATATTTGATTTGATGTTTCAAGCACAAATCTTTGAGTACTGAGTAAAGTTTTACTGCTCATTCTTTTATAATGGACACAAACTGGAGATTTGTAGATTACTTATTCCAAGTAAACTTAATGGATCAATATTCATTCATTATTGGAGGCAAAAAGAAACAAATATGAATACCGGTATTTAATTTTTGACCACACGCGCTTGTATAAACCCCCCTTTTTTCTATTCCTTTTTAATGTTTAAATTTTTAAAATTACTTTAGCTTATTTAATGTGTTCTTGCTCTTATCCATTTGATATTGCAATTTCTCCCTCTATTGACAGATAATGTTTATTTTTTAAAAGAGTATAAGAATTCTAAATTATTGACTATTTTGTGGTTTTCACTATCAACACAATAGTTTTTCCTATTTTATTAAGGACAAGCCTTTGCTCTTACCAATACCTGTTGTGTGCTTAGCTGTATTAAAGTTGTAAGAAACATGTTTTAAGACCAATATTTATAAATTTATTAAAAAAAAAAAAATTGTGTCACGTCTCCTTTAAATTTAAAGTATAAATTCTGGTTTCATCTGGCTATGGATCGACCTCCTGACCTTGCACAGTTCAGGAAAACATACTTCTATGACCAATAAACTGCAATTAAGTTGATAAACTAAAGTTTTTAAGTAAAAAGTATAAATTATTAAAATCATACTACATTTTTGGAATTTGATATAAATAAAATGGAATTTATCTAAGATATTGGACACCATTTCATAATCTAATATTTAATATTTCATATAATATTCTAAAAGCATTGATCTTCAGGGGTAAAACATTGATTATTAATCATATAAAAAGCTTCTGTATCTTTTAAAATCAAATGAGACAACTATTTAAATCAGCTGTTCAAATATTGTTTTGCTCTATGATGAATAATTGATCAGGTTTACCAATTAGTTTCGATATTTATTTTATGCCTCATAAATTCTTCTAAATATCAGCTGTGATAAGGATAGGGTTTTTTCACCAGATTTATGAAATTTTAATTTCATTTTCTATTTAGTATTGGTGACAATAAATAAATAGTGTAGACTTTTTACATTAAGGGACTGTTCTTTCTATCAATATAGAAATTTGCTAAATAAATCCTACAGACCATGTAGCATAAATAATGAATATTGAGCTTTGAGATTTAATTCCTTAGAGCAACCACTTCCATTTATGTTGTTACATAAAAAAGTAATAAGTTGTATAATAAAATCTCATACTCATAATATTAATTTTATACAGCTTTTCCTAAAATCTCAATACTTAATATTTTGCATTTTTGTATGTGGGTCAAAAATCACATTAAAAAACTACATGCAATTTTACCTGAATTTACAATATCTCAATTTTCAAAATGCTAGCAAAATTTATACATGTTAAGTGCAGTTTGAGAAAACATTGAAAGTTACGTTTGTTTTAAATGTATGATGATGGTATGCTTTATCATATAAAGTACAGTAGTATGATAAATAGTATTGTGAGGTACAAAAAAATGTCCATGTCTTTATGATTTTTTATGGTAAATACATTTATTTGTATCTTTTATCAACATTCAATGTCTGGTAAGTTTTTATTTCATCACCAAGGCCAAATCAGCTTATGGGGCATCTTGTACAATAAAGGATTCAGTCTATAATTTGAATAGTCAGCGGAGCCAAGCACATATTTTGACTCTTTAAAAGTTATTTTCTAAATTAGCCTTTGTTTATATATATATAGAATAAAGGTAAACATTTTATAATGCCAATGATGTAACACCACTGGTTAAATGTTGGCAGTATAATTAGAATTAAAAAAAAAATAGAAGAAAAACAATTTTATTCCAAGAATTAATGGCTTACTATGGATTGGTTTATTTTTGGTGGGTACCAATTTTTCATGGATTGAGGAAAAGATGTATACTGTAAACCAACTTATTTTCGCGGATACTTTATTTCGCATTTTACTCTTTCTAGTCGGCTATTTAATTTCGCGATTTTCTAATTTAATTGATGTAGTTTAATAAAGGAAGATCCAAGTTTTGCATATTCGCGACGATTTATATTCGCGTTGTATTTCTACTCGCGAAAGTCGCGAAAATAAGTTGGTTTACAGTATTCCTGGATATTTGATAAAGGGGTTTTGTCAAAGTCTCCATACAAGCTTATAGATAATTTGCACATAATTGAACATCTAAATTGGTGGTTGACCTATACCCACAAAATCCACTAAAATTGGTATTCTAAGAATATTTTAAAGTGAATCCACAATACTAAATACTTGATTTATAAACAAATTTTTTGATGTATTTTTTATTTCGATTTTTGAACAACGGACAAAAATGCGAGATTAATTATTGTGATTTCAGGATATACTGCTTACAAAAAGTGTGCTATCAAAATTAAAAATGTGAGTTTTTATTTTTGAGAATCCTCATAATGCTGTCCTAATTTTTTTTCAATTATAAAACCATCCAAAAATTTCTGAATTGATAGTATTTTAAACATTCTGATTTGAATAAAGGTTATCCTATTTGTAGATATAATTTCAGTTTAGTCATTGAATGTTGGTTCTTGAAGTATAGATTCTAGATACTAACATTGTTTCTCATCTTAATTACATATTATAGTGTTCTTTTTATTTGTCCTGGTCATTTTTAACTTTTACTGTTTAGTCCATTTTTGGTGATATACTTTTGGTGTGGATCTGTACTTATACATCCCACCATTGTGTTATTGTACTATGGTCAATTTTGTATTCTTGTCTTTCATTTTTGTTTATGTTCTTTGTCTATAGAGTGTCTATATGCCATTTTGTTTTTCTATGTTGAAATAGTTATTTGTTGTTCTAGTGGTTAAGATTATATGACAATGTTGACTGCTGTACCCTAATTTTTGACATTTTTGCCTATTGTGTCTGGTTTTTTTTGCTCGCGTGTTGTTGTCAATGTAATGGAATTCTATGCGACTGTCATACAAATGAGAGGTTTAGCTAGCTATAAAACCAGGTTTAATCCACCATTTTCTACATCAGGAAATGCCTGTACGAAGTCAGGAATATAACAGTTGTTTTCCATTTGTTTGATGTGTTTGTACCTTTGATTTTGCCATTTTATAAAGGAAATTTCCTTTTTGAATTTCCCTTGCAGTTTGGTATTTTTGTTGTTTTACCTTTTTCTATGACGGCCATTAGCAAATTTTTTTCCTACATATTCATACATTTATTAAAAAATATCTTAAAATCATAAAAACTTGTAGCAAAAAGGGAATGATAGGACACAGATGGACAACAACTTCTGACCATCACTGGAAAAGTGTGGATAAATAGGGATTGCTCATTGAAAAGTTTCAGTTTAGTTGAGAATGCAAAAAAACAACCAAACCATTTATTGTCTTGGCCTTAATAAAGTGTCAAAAGCCAACTACATAGCTGTTTTCAAGCCTGACTTAATGTCCATTGGAAAGATATTATGCGATAAAATTCATCTTTCTAATGGTTTTTAGGGAACATTGGTCTCCAAGCATTGATCTTGGTTAATGTAATTACTATAAACAAACTAATGTTAGAGTGTTTTTATAATTATTCTGCTGCATTAACTAATTAATCCCGTATTTCATAGGCACATAAACTTAAATTTGTGAATGCAAAGATAATTTCCTAATGTAGATTTTACTACAACATGATGTATAATGTTTTTTGTTGTTCTGGATTGATGCTTAAGGGATTTATAAACATGAAATAAGAAATATTCAGCTTGAATTTTGCAAGTTGGGGTTTAATACAGGATATCTTTCATGCTGTATATTTGAAATAAATGTTCATTTATTATTAAGTATTTTTTTTATGATTAACAAAACAATTAAACTGATTGAATTAAGTGAAAAATGCTAATTTTCTCAGCACTTTTCTTGGTCAAGCCTCATTAGGAATGCTCAGGGTCTAGATAACATTTTTGAACATTTCAGGATTGGGGATAGAGAGACCAGAACAGGCATTTCCAAGGTCAGCTTTGCTCTAGGATATTGGAAACATAGTTTTAGAAAAATGATTTATTCATCTGTATTAATCTGGATAAGCATAATTAATGACTTGCAGATTTTTTTCTTCTGAAGGTCAAATTAAGAAGTAAAAACATGTATATGGTATTTTTCTTGAACTAAATTTAGAAACAAGAAAGTTGTGTTTACAAAAGTAAGAGATGTATTTGAAAAAAAGACTAGGTCTCTATGTCATAAAAAATTTGAGTAGGATTGTGGTACTCAGACTCAGAAAAACAATCAATCAAAATACTGGATTTGGTGTTTCAAGCACAAATTTTGTACTCTAAATACTGAACAAAGTTTTATGACTGAAAGTCTAGGCGTCATGAATCTTAACAATTATTAACTATTATGACAAGACACAAGACATTATTCTGTAAGAAATCAATAATATCATATTCAATGTTAATGTTTTCTTACATATTTGCTGTCTTTAAGAATCATTTATAAAAGGTGTCAACTGCCTTGCTTTAACAATGTCTTATTAATACATATGACATTAGCAAATGATATTTTACCACAGGACATAATTTTCAGTGGTGTTGATATCATTTTATACTAAACTTCCTAATACTGTCTTAATTTGATAAAAAAAAAACTCCATTAATATATTTTTCAACAATGAAAATAAAAGAACAGAGTTCCAATGTCCCACGCATTGCACATATTTTATCTATCCAAGGTACAAGGGCAATAACTAAAAAAATACTTTTTTTTGCTTTTTAAAACTTTTTATAAATATCTTAGAGAAATGAAGGCTTCAGAACAAATGCAATGCGATTTCCGTTATAATTAATATTTCAAAGAATTGTACACATATACAGTATGCGAGCGCTAACAATGCAATTTTCCATATAATCAATATTTCCAAGGGGCATAACTCTTTTAAAAATAATTGATCAGCACTGATTTTCAAACTCGTCAAAAACATTGATGATATAAACCTATAATATAAATCTCATAAAAATCTGGCAAATATTGTACACATGAGAGTGCTAACAATGCAATTTTCCATATAATTAATATTTCCAAAGGACATAACTCTTTTAAAAATATTTGATCGACACTGATTTTCGAACTCATCAAAGACTTTGCTGATATAAATCTATGATATAAGTTTTATAAAAATCTGGCAAGAATTGTACATGTGCGAGCTCTGACAAGACCGGATGGACGCCCTTTATTTCTATGTCCCCCGCAACGTGTTGTGCGGGGGACAATAAAAAATGGGGTATGATTGCCAATGGGACCACTATTGATTAAATATCAAAAACTTATATTGTTTTATATTATTTTAGATAAAGGAACAAAGTTCCAATCTCCCCCATGTTGCACATATTCTATCTGTCCAAGGGCAACACGTCACATAAAGGACAATTAGATACTTAGCAAAAATATAATTTTTCTTTTGCATTCTTAAATTCAAAGAAATTGACTGCTCAAAAGTGGACCACAAATAGGAGATCAAAGATACATTTGAATATTATTCAGTAAAATAAATAAACATATTATATAAATCCTCGATTCCAGTAGTTCATTTACTAGTATTTTATAATGGATATGTAATAATGTATAAGTGGGATAAAAATATTTATACTATATAGCATATGTAATATTTAACCTTCTTTACTGTAGGTATAAATTTGCATGCTAGCATGCACAAACATTTTTCACTCAAACAAAACTATTGTTGGTGTCTTAATATGTAAACATTGTTTAAGTGCCATTGATTTAAGTTGCTGAATTGTAGCAGTTTTTTATTGGTTAATACAATGTGAATACTTGTTAAAAATCACATTTCTTTGCAGGATGCATAGATTAGCTTTTGAAAAAGCTTTTGATTAAATCCATGTTTTAAATTTAACAGGTTAGAAACAGTGAACTTTCCCAGTGCAAAGACTCAAGTATATAAAGAGCAGAAAGTTTGTTGTCAGCATGAACTGAATTGTAAAAATCCTGGATCTGGTAGGTATAACTTTATAGGCAAAATACATGGAAAATATGATGACCAACATTCTTAGTACAACATGTATAGGACTATAAAATTTATTGCAAAACATTCTTTTGGAATTGCTTACCAAAGATCACTTCAAAAATAGTTTAAATACACCCTGGTATTTTATCAATAGATTAATGTATATCAATAAATTTTGAAACCAAGTAAAAATATTATTTTCAGGAACATTAACTTAGCATATGTTGAATGACTAGTAACCACAATGTAAAGATGTTAAAACAACAAAATCTGCTATTGATTTCCATGTAAAGAGCAACTGAATCATTTCTTTGTCTTTTTAACTTCATGAAAAAGAAAAAAAAATGCTTGTATTTGTTATCAAAAAGACTGATAAATTCTGGTTGAAGTAAAAGGCACGAAAATATATTTGTTGAACTCATGTTTCAGTTTAATATTTAATGAGAATTAGAAAAATTCAAAACCATTAGCTTGGGTTTTTTGTTTCGACAAATTATATTTTTTTACACCTAAAATTAAAGGCAAATTGGTATGACACTTCTGTCATATGAAAGTTGATAATATAAAATTTTGGGAGAACATAAATACAAATTTGCTATAAGAAATTACACAGCACTCATCAAAGTGACAAAAGCAATCATTTAATAGAGCAAAATAATTGAATTTCTGTTGGAAACACAATAGTTGACTGGAGAATACCAACTAATTTTACAACATATAATGTTATATTAATTTAAAAAATGAACTAATGCTTGGTTAGCACCCTCAGTTTACATGTCTGAACAAAATTTATGATACAATCTTTTTGTTATTTTCTCCATAACCAATCATAAAAAGGATACCGAAGTGACAAGATTCATTGCTTGTTTCAGGAAAAATTATTAAATTTACCCAAGAAACAAAACATGCCCTGTCGATAAAACAAGAAGATGTTTAATATAATAATGTTTTAGACTTAATGGAGGCAGAAAATTGTGTTAGGGAATGTATCATCAAAACTCCATCAATGGTTTATAACAAGTTTTCTTGGAATTTAGCCATTACATCAGACAGATAGAATCCTAAGGGTCTGAACCTTATCCTCAACGGATTAGCTATTATTTAGATAATATTCAGTGATATTTCTGAGACAAATTACATTTCACAACCAACAAGAGTCCACAGGGCATTCAAGATTGACTTATAATTGATTATATTTTTCAGCTTTTACTTAATCTAGCAACAATTTAGGAAATATTCTTGTTTCATTTTGTTCATTAAGGCTCTGTATGGGACATGCACATCATGTAGTGAAAAAATATTTTCTTTCAAACAACTTATACATATTCAATAAAAGATTTGGGGGTACATATCAATAGGACAGTAACCCAACAACTTAAATAAATTAGAAAATATATGTGCTTGATTATCATCTTGTTTTGAGATTGGTAAGTAAGAAATTGTAAAATAAACGAAGAAGGAATTGAAGTTCATTTAAAATAAAAAAACATGTAGAAAATAGGAATTAAATGAATTTCCTGAAATTATTAATCACCTCATAGATATTAATAAGGCTAGCAACTTGTCTAAACATTTCTGATATCACCAAATTAAGAATGCAATTGTCTATTGTTGAGGCTTATTCTCATTTCGCCTTAGCTGTCAAAATAATTATATAAAATTAATCCCAGTTTGCCTTAGTACAAATTTTCAGGTACACAAGAATTAACTAAGGCGAAATGGGAGCTTGTGTAAACAATGTAATTAAGTTATTTTTTGTTTGTGTTGCAATTAGTTGATATTTGTTATTTTGATGTCAAATTCTACCATGAAATACTATTTAAAAGAAGATATTTTTTTTTTTGATTTTTTGTGTCCCACTTTTAAAATATTTTTTTTTATAGTTGCTCTTCTTTTTCTGAAATTGTATTTTTTTACTCATGTGTTATATTTTGTAAATAAAGTCTTATTAGATATGACAAATTGGATATGGATGTTTCATATTTTAATGAATAAATAAAGACAAATATCAAACTATCATAACAAATATTTTATTTCTGAATCAGCACTGAATTCAAAGCACAATGTTATAAATAATAGCATGAGAATAAGCACTTATACATAAAACATAAGAATTATTTCCATATAGTTCATATTTTGAAAAACAAGGCACTGATGTACACATTTGAATGTTCAAAGTTCATTTAGTTTCCAAGTTTGAGGATGTAAGATGCTGCATCACCATACTGAATATAGTCAGTTGTACCATTGTGTAGGGTTTCCTTCAAATTGGCGAATCTTTCTTCTATTTCTCTATACTTCTTTGCTTTCCCCCTCATCTTGCCACCTGCTGCATACTGTACTTTCTTTACCTCGTTAGATGCTTGCTCTTTCTTGAACACATTGATAATTTCAAATATGTTTGAAACATGGCTGTCCCAACAAATGCATGAATGGTGAAAATGCTGTCAAACATTGGTGGTGCTGTGTAGAAAGTTCCATCACAGTATACAGTGTCTGCAGTGCACAGTTGTCGTAGATTTTCAGCAGTTGTAAATATGAGTAGCTTGTTGATGTCACCATCATCAGCTTGTAGAAATGGTTCTCTACTTGTGGTCTGGCGAAATTTTCTTTATTATATATAATTAACACAATTAAAAAATTTTTTTTATTATTTTATTTATTTTATTAAAATTTCTGTCATATATGTAAATAAATCTGTGGGAATGTATTTTTTCTCTTTCTTTTTAACTTTTTGTGTTGCACAATGTAAAGGATAATTGAATTATTAAGAATTTTTTAATTGCATAAAATTCATACAATCGAAACTTTTCTTAAATAAAGCATAAAAGAAGCAACTTTCCTACTGACTTATGTTTTATTGTAGATTTTTTTTTCTGATTTCACAATTTTTTAAATCATAAAAAGTGTCTTTTTATAAATAAATATTAAAATAATAATCCAAGAGAAAAAAAAATCCCTAATTACATGTTGTTTATATTGTTATAAAAACACAGAGGTTTAATTTGTTTATTTAATTTTTTCATCTAAATTCACATTTCGCCTTAGTACAATTCCCATATCGCCTTAGTATTTATTTTACCTTTTTTACCAGGAATTTCCAGCTAAGGCGAAATGGGAACACACCATTGTTGAAGACTGTTTGCTAATTATTAAATGCCTTAAGATTTTGTGTTGTTAGGTTCCTGTCTTATTGTTGTATACCTCAGATCACTTTTTATTCATCGAAATGATAAAATTTGGTCCAACTGAAAATGATATCTACACCCTCACTAAATCTTTTGCTAAGTACTTTTTATATTTTCCAAGCAACCACAATATTTATGTACCTGATCATTTGGTTGTCGTGATTTCATCAATCATATCATATCTCTACTGGAGGAGATAATACATAATTAGAAATTATTGGTAATGGAAAATGATGGAATGTCACAAGGGGATTATATTGTCACATCACAGGCCATTTAGTCAATACAGAATGTAATATAGCTTCAAAAATACATTAAATCCTAGACAATGCTGTGTAAATATTGAAATGGACTTTTTTCTTGATGTTTAATTTGAAGAGTGAAACCATGTATTTGAAAGATATTTCAGGATTTAGCTTAAATTTTACTTTTTTTTAACACACAAAATATTTATCTTATCAGTACTTCTAATTACCAAATGTTGCTGACAATAAACTTAACAAATTTTATTTTTCACACCATCACTTTATTTTATGTTTTGTTTTGTAAAGGTCTTAAGTACTCTTTTCGTGTGAGTTCTGATACTTGTATTGATTTTTATATGGTCATATACTTGATGCATCTTATCCAGCATGTCATTTTGATATTAAAAGTACATCTTATCATGAAAGTAGCTATTAATTTTGACTTTGCAATTTATTTTGTGTCTACCACTTTAGATACAGGCCTTATTATAATATTACACATTGAATGTGAATATTATATAGGTATACCAAATACAGTAAGTCAGATGAGTCAGCTTAAATTAAAGTTGCAATTTTTACAACAACAAAAATGAAAACATTCTTATTACAAGATAAAACAAAAATCCTTGTAACCTCCCTTATTTTACCGTTTTCATTTTAATTGAAGCTCAGCAAAATAATGAATATGTTTATGTCATTGTAGAAGCCCAAAAGGGAAAAAGTGGTTTAGATGAAAATGATCAGAAGTTCTTGGCTATAACATTTGGATCAGCAACAGCAGCTCTAGTTATCATATTGCTAATTATTATAATTAGTTTCTGTCGAAAAAAACAACCAAGGTATGTTATCCTTACAAAACACTATAAGTAAGGACACTGAAGTAACACTGTTGATTTAATTCAATGATGGATCCAGCAACTTTTGAAAATTTTTGGGTTTTGCCAGTTATACCTTTGAAAAAGATAGGGTGCAACCTAACGTTGGTTGATATATAAATGTACTGTCTGTACAAAACAAAATCATGAAGAAAATCAAGGTTTTAACCTCTTAGGTGCTTCAAAGATCTCTGCAATTTATTTTTATGTACGAAATTTTCATTGAAATGATAGAAACATGTAAACAATAGTATAAATTATTCTTAATCAGTATATAGCAATGAAATAAAATAAATCTAGTCCTTATCTTGACCACCTGTCTCTTACAAAACTTTTTTTGTCATTTTTTAATACTAAGTACCATCTACCATCAGATTTGTGATAGGAAGAAAATAAGAATTAGAGGTGTTGTCAAGAGACTGCATTGAGCACAAAAAAAAACAAAGATAATACAAAAGGTACTTGTCGGATGTTTCAGTGACCTTCAACAAATATAACCGAGGAAAAGATCAGTTGTGAAAAATTATCAGAAATCACAAAAAGAACCAGAAGTGCTGTACATTTTATTTATAAAGGACAAGATGTTAATTTTTACCTTCTTTTTTTTTTTACAGATTTATTGAAAATTTCTTTAACAGGAGACACAGAATGTATGAAGAGGATATAATAGGTAAATAATAAGAATTACTGTATGTTGTTCTTAAATTAGCCAAACAAGCAAATGTGGAATATAATAACAGTTTGCAGTAGTTGAGTGTGTAACTTAAATTGTAAGATTTTCAGAGCAAATAAGCATGGCATACATTTTACTTTTTTTGTGGCATGTTATGTCTAAGCATGACATGATTTCTAATTGCTAGAGGTTGTCACTGGTCCCCAGTGGTCGGTCAGCACGTTCAATACATACATGCATAGACAGGATAAACTTTAGTGGCCTTGAATGGAAATTTATTAATTTCAATCTGTCCGAGTTTGTATCATAGCTTGAAATTCTTGAAATTTATAATTTCCTGATAGAAGTATCAAAAGCTGGTTCCAAAATGACTGCTCAAATAATATTGTTGATAAATGTTGGCTGCTTAATGTTCAGTGGTAAATATTTGAAAAGATATATAATTTGAAAGCCTGTGCTAGGGAAAGTAGGGGTGGATGATTTTGACTAAAACATTCTCTATACAAAGAGATTTTGCTCTGGTTCTTGGAGGAGTAAGGAACATAACACTATCCTAATACATGCTTTGGATATATAATCCTAAGTCTGACCAGACAGATAAAAGTTGTCATTGAAAAGTAAAGAAAAGTTGACAAAAAATGTATTAAAATTCTCGTTTTAAAATAAAAAAAAAATTTCTATTGTAGGTGTAGAGCCATCAGCTCCTTATTTAGAAGGACAAGGTGATTATCACTACAAAAATGGAAGTTCAAGATTGATCGAGTCAGAATATGAAGAAATACCAGAATATCATGCCAAGGATAAATACCCTATTGTTGATAGTGTGTCTGAAGGTAATGACTATGTACAGGAATTTCCTCCTCCTGAGCAACAGACAAACAATAACCAATATACAAGAGATGTGTTAATATCACTTGCTTCTGGGAATAATGAAAGTGAAACAATAGAGAAATCAATGGAAAGCAATGAAACATATCCTTCGCTGGAGAATAATTCTGGTTCATACGAAAACGCAGCCATGAAAATGCTACAACCTGTGCAAGAAGGAGGAACCACAATTAATGAAAATCTTTTACAAAGTTCTGATGACAATATCAGATTAAATAGTTTACAGCATTGTAATAAGGCAGATAGCTCTTTAGATAGCAATGCCGACATTTGTTCAAGAAGTGACACAAATGGATGTAACAGTCCATCAAAATGCTCAGAAAACAGTGTCTCAAATGATTATATAGATTTTAGCAATGTTGTTGTGCCAAATAATGAACAAAATTCAGCAGCACCACCAGCAAAAATACATTCCTATGAGCAACTTGATGTGTCAGCTCGTGAAAAAGACAACCTTGAACAAACATATGATGCCTTACATGTGTCTGTCAACGAATGCAATTTGTCAACAACTGGAAGTAGTTCCTGACTATCATATCCTATGCCAGGTTGTGCTTTTATCTCTTTGTGCAATTGATACGGACTTGCCTATGGATTATAAAATAAAATCGACATTAACTTTTTAGAATGTAAATTATGAATATAAAATAAGCTTTTGACATGCTAGGAATTCTTGGAAAATCCTACATTCTGCTTGCAGAATTATTTTTTTTTATATGGTATTAAGTTAATGTAGTGATAGAAGTTTGACTTTTTAAAAGTCACCTTTAGTGATTTTTTTTTTAGGAAAAATTTTAAAGAATTTGTATAATGCAGGTCATATTTGCAATGTCAAGTATGCTAACTTTTTTGTGTGGTTAAACTGTGGTCAGTGATGGGGATATAAGATAAATATCATAAAAAATTCAATAACTCAAGCTTGTTTTTGAATGCAAGGAATTTGATATTTGAAATTCAATCTTTCGAATGAAAAATAAATGAGTTTGTTGTAAATTGAGCAGGGTCTGATATTAATGTGATTTTAAATAGTTTTCAGTACTGATACAACAAAGATCATCCATTAGATTTAATAATTATTAACATAAATTGATTCTTGAATTTGCTAACTACAATAATTATAACTTAGCAGTACTTGGTAATGGTTGGCCTCCTTATGAACAGAGCATCACAGCGACTGTGTAAAGGATGAAAAAACAGATTTTAGCAAGAATTTGCCATTTTCGAGAACATTTTTGCCAAATAAATATAGATCACAAGTTTCATCCAAAACATTTTTTGTCAGTGATTACTTGTAGATAATTATGTAATCAGTTTACCATTTTGATTCTGATAAGATAATCTTTGGTCTAAATGTAAGGCAAGCAATTAGGAGAAAATAAGAAATGGGTAAATTACAATGGTCATGCATCATGCATCATTATGTTTCTTAATCTTAAAATTAGGTTGAGGGTTGTATCTCAATTTTGTTTTTGGGAAGTAATTTCAGAAAAATATCCTCATGATGTTTGTTTAGTTTTGTTTTGTTTTTTTTTTTTTTGGGGGGGGGGGGGGGGGGGAGGGGGTATAAGCAGATGTTTGAAGGAACTGACAGACATCTTTTTTTAGTAATAAATGAATGTAATGATATTACATGTATATGTTATTATTGATCATTAATTAGTAAAAATTGTTTTGATAATATACATGGCATAAGCAAAAATCTGTTAACATTAAATTGCACATTAAGAAGTATTTAATTGTTCATATTTCATGTAACTGAATGATATTTCATTAAATGTAACATTTGTCCATACAATGGATGCAATATATTTTGCTTTTTGTACAAATGCCTATGATCTTTTTGTGTTTATTGTTATTTTTTTTTTAATTTCAGATATTCTACTCTCTAAATGATAAAACAATATTTTACATGGTACTATAGACATGATAGAAATTTATTCTATTTCTCAAAAAGTTTGAAAAAATTGTCTCTTCCAATGGTTACTATTCATTTAGTATTATTTATACCACTTTCTACAAAAATAACTATAAAAAACTGTTTGTGTACTTCTTACAATTTTATAGTTATGTATAAAGGTTTCATGCAGCTTTTTATTTTCCTGAAAATTAATCAGACTTTTTCGTACAATATTTTGTGGGATAAAAACATTTGAAAAGATATATTTATTAAAAAGATATATTTAAGAACATATATGACGGTACACAAAAGATCCTCAAATGATGTCATATATGTTCCATAGTAGGCAGAGTGTTATAAATTTCTTTTAACTATTTAAATCCAGTTGTAACAAATGTCATTTGAAATAAATTTAATATTTAAGCGAAACAGAAAAGGTCGTTTTCATTTTTTCCTCTGTTGTCTTGGCCAAATATATGTTTTTTTACCTGGGGAGCAAAAAATCTTTTAAATTACTATCACCTTTTTTTAAAGGGAAGGTTTAAATTATTTTGATAGCAAAGAAGAATGAAGAAAAACCATATTGTGTTCTCTTCATTTGTTTTCCTATTACTAAATCAATTTTTAAATTATATTTTTTAGATGACTAAATACAACAGATTATGACAAAAATACAAATTAAAAGTTCAAATTACTCATATTTGACTAAATAAATTAATTTTCAATGTTCAAATTATTGATATCTTTATTCTCATAAAACCAATGCATAACATTGGTACAGAGTGAACAACAACTATTTACAATATATACAAAACAAGAAAGAGAGATAACAAAAGTCACAGGAGGACAAAAACAAGTATTAATGTTTTTTTTTAAAAAGCTTCTACCGCACTGGTTTTTGTGTACTCAATATGAGTTAAGAAAATTTAACTGTATTGTGACATTTTACAAAATATTAAGTTAAATACTCTATTTGTTTTTGATGGAAAACATTACATTCAAATATATAATGATATTCATCTCCAATATGACAATTGTTACGTTGGTGGCAAAAACAGTTCTCTCTTAATATATTTTGCCACCTTCCTGTTTCAATGGACAATGTTTGAAATCGACAGAGAACAATAGCATCTTTGAAGTCCAAAATATTAAGACATATTCCTATTACTAAATCAAGTTATCTAGTTAAAATGAATACAACAGATCACAATTAATTATTGAAAAGATAATCAATATTTAGCATCAATTACCTTTCAAAAAGAGATTATCAACCTTCTGAAATAATCATTGCAACACTAAAATAACCTCAAATATTTAGCTTATGAGCTTTTAGAAAAAGCATATGAGTATATGTCTAAATGCTATTGCATATATAACACTCAGTGCTCCTTTTGTAAATCAATTTTTTATTATCATTTGCCTGTGATAAAGCTATATTAGTTTATATTTATTTATCTGTATTTTTATGATTATTTCTCGTTGTTCAATAAATTTATTTGTTTTTTTTTTTTTTTATAATTGTTGTTAAAATTTTAAGATATGAAATGTACAAATAAAAGTGTTTTGCTTAAGTATGTGTCTTTACAAAAATAAACATAAATGAAAAATGTTATTCTGTTGTCACTGGACAGGACCGACACAAATCTGCAGAAATATCACGTACTATATAAAACAACCAGTACCTATAAAATTAAGAAGATGTGGTATGATTGCCTATTAGACAACTCTCCACCAGAGTCCAAATTATGTAGAAGTAAGCAACTAAAGGTCACTATAAGGCCTATACAACAATGAGCAAAACCCATACAGCAAAGCAAGCTATAAAAGACCTCTTTTTTTCACCATTACCCTCAATGTTGATGCCACTTACCCATAGTTACCTGACTGGGAATGGCTTGATCAACCAAGTTTTTGAAGGACATATTCAACAAAAGGAAAATCATGTATCATGATTTTTATTCATCACCATCATAATATTTTATAAAATTTACCTTGACAATTTTGAGTAGAGTATTACAAATTACAATTTCTTGTCAGGTTTTTAAGTTTGTTCCAAATGTTTAAACCCAAGAGGCCTTGTTTAGAGAAAAATGTTACGTTTATTGGTACATGGTAGTGTCTTATAGTCAGCACTATGATGATGTAGCAATAGACAGAAGAATGCATGTGACGGTGAAATATTTCAGAAAAAGTTTATAAAAAATAGTTATATATGACTGTTTCCTTTTGGACAAGTTACAACATAACAGTTATGAATAACTGTTCCCTTGATGAATGATTTTTAAAACCTGCTGACTTTGAGACAATAGCAACAAGTGGAAAGTTTCTGTAAAAGAAGGCTTGTGATGCTGATTTGATACATTCAGAAAAAGGTTTATACTGAGACTACTATGTATCAGAGTTTAGTATGACATCCATTATCACTGAACTAGTATACATATTTGTTTAGGGGCCAGCTGAAGGACACCTCCGGGTGCGGGAGTTTCTCGCTGCATTGAAGACCCATTGGTGGCCTTCGGCTGTTGTCTGCTCTATGGTCGGGTCATTGTCGCTTTGACACATTCCCCATTTCCATTCTCAATTTTATCAGAAAAAGATTCATACTGAACTACAAAAACACAAGTGTTTTAGAAGTGTCAGGTTTACAACATAACAATTGTGAAAGACTGTTCTCTTAAGGGTATTCTTAGAAAGAGCCATAAGTTATTTTAGGTATCTTATTGCCTACAGATAGAAAAGTATTTGCAAAGGATACTCACATGCAGACATCTTATACGTTCAGGTATTTCACATCCAATATTTTATGGTAATATTCTTTACAACGCACAAAAATGTCGGCATTCACCTCAAAAGCGAACCAAACCCTTAAACAGACTTAATCGGAAAGAATATAGTTACGATACTGTTGTCAAGTCATTAAGGATTGCATATTTTGGTATTAATATTAATTCACTCGTAGGGTCTTTGCATCGGAAATAAACACATTTATTCTAAAACCAGTTGTTGGCATGATACGGGTTATGTTCTTCTCATATATTTTATGATGGTATGATACTAAACCCCTAACGGGAGGGATTGTGCTTGATTTTCATATGATGAAGACATAATCTTTCAATCAGTTTAATTGAGGTTTGGAGCTGGCATGTCAGTAACTGCTAGCAATCCTTTGTTCATTTATATGTATCATTGTCATTTTGCTTAGTTTCTTTTGTTACCTATTCTGACATCGGACTCGGACTGCTTTTAAACTGAGTTTTACTGTGCGTATTGCTATGTGTTTCTTTTTTCTACATTGACTAGAGGTATAGGTGGAGGGTTGATATCTCACAAAACATGTTTAACCCCGCCGCATTTTTGCGCCTGTCCCAAGTCAGGAGCCTCTTGTTTTTGTTAGTCTTGTATGTTTTTTAATTTTATTTCATTTATATGTTTTGGAGTTTAGTGTGATGTCCATTTTCACTGAACTAGCACACAATTTTATTTAGCGGCCAGCTGAGGACCACCTCCGGGTGTGGGATTTTCTTGCTGCATTGAAGACCCATTGGTGGCCTTCGGCTGTTGTCTGCTCTTTGGTCGGGTTGTTGTCTCTTTGACATATTCCCCATTTCCATTCTCAATTTTATCTCCACATCTTTTTGTAATTAGTTTATCTTTTGAACCAGGAAATTATTTTTCATTCGAACAAGCTTCAGATTAAAAATCACATGCATCAGACAAATCACAAATGGTCTTATCTGTATAAATAAGATATTAGAATAAAATTTGTTTCAAGTCAACCTTTGTTGAACAACATTCAGGCTTAGGTTTCCGAAAATCATGCGTTAAATTAATACAATATCAAATAAACTATTTTTGTTGGCGTGATTTAATTCCCTGTTGGCACTGCAGACTTTCTTAATATATTTCCTATGTTTATACAGTATAACCTTTGCACCAAAATTGGACAATGTAATTATTTTTTCCAATAAATACTATCAAAGTTGGATCAAGTAATTTGTCAAGCTGGACACATGTCATTCCACAGAAGATCATGTGACCTTTCTGTCATGTGGTAGATTAATCCTGTATGAGAGACTGGCAACTATATCTAGATGTGATCAAAATGAAATAATATCATTACTTGACAGAGCAGTGTACCATGTTATAGGATTTAATGGAGGTTCTATAAGTATGGACTTGATCAACTTCACCGCTATATTGCAGGAAAGAATTAAAAAATAGATTGAAAAGTTTAAGATTTTTAATAAGATTAAAAAGAAGGGATATGGTGCATTAATTCATGACGCAAAACCTGTAGCACTTGACAAAATATAAACCCGAGGAACAATGTTTTTAATGCTGTTCTTTTTCAGGAAAAATTGGTGACTGCAACACAGGGCAAAGCTTGCACTAAAATGTGAGTCAAAATTCCCTCCCAAGTTTGAGTCAATTCTAGATTGGATGTCCATACCGCTTCATCTGCATATTAAAGAACACAGATGTGAGAAAATATCCACTAATTTCATATTAAAATGGCAAAGAAATCTCAAAAATAGTGTCATAGTATGGCAGCTTATTTCACTGTGTATCTGTTGGAATTATTTGAATAAAAGGAGGAGATACTGAACCGACAATGTGAAAATGCAAGTCAACAATCAGAATGACAATACATGTACAATTCAAAAGCAGTGAGAGATGTTTACAAATAAATAAGAAAAGATATCTACAGCCAACATGTAATGTTAAACTATGGGCAATACAAACTCCCTTCATGACCCAGATGTATATTATTTCCTGGAGGTTAAAGCCAGGGTAATAAGCCAAAAGCAGTAGAAGAATATTAAGCACTTTAATTTGGGAAACATATCTAAAGACCTTTTTGACACACTTGTAAGAAAACAACGTGAAAATACTGACCATTTCTTGATGGAAACAATAAACTTTTGTAGTAATGATATCTGTTAAGTTGAATATATATAACCCTCACAGATCAGTCATTTGATATGAAGTAAGTAGGGTAAAGTTATGGTAATCTCCTAATCTCAAAGGAAGTCAATTCTGAACAATGAAAGGTCCAACAGAAAGCAGTACTAACTTGCACATTGAAACGGAAGAAACATTTGGCAGGAATAGTGAACATTCCTGTAATATTGAGTAAGTAATTCCTAAATATATGAATATAATGTACATGTAATATAAATGTTTTCCACAAAAAAACATTAAGATACATATCCCACTGGTATTTATACTGCTTGGTTATCAAAGGGTATGTCATGACCTTAAAATTTCAAATGTTGAAATGATCCAAGGTCACATGAAAAAGGTCATGGTAATATAAAAAAAGAAGATGTGGTATGATTGCAAATGAGACAACTCTCCACCAGACTAAATGATTTTGAAGGTTAGCAACTAAAGGTCCCTGTAGGGCCTTCAACAATGAGCGAAACCCATACCTCATACCAAGCTATAAAAGGCTCCGAAATGACAAATGTTAAACCATTCAAATGAGAAAACTAACAGTCTGATTTATGTACAAAACTATAAAAAAAAACTTTATTTACTTATCCTCTTCATCTTCATGTGGGACATAAGGCCACAACAAACTGCCTCCACTTCTCTCTGTCCTTAGCCATGTACTGGGCTTGGCCCCAGGTGTAACCCATTGCTTCCAATTCTGCTGTTACAGTTCTTCGCCAGGTGATTCTAGGTCTCCCTGGTTTCCTTTTTCCTGGTGGTGTCCAATATAAAGCTGTTTTAGGTGTGCGGTGTTGTGGCATTCTCAGTACATAGCCTAACCATCTAAATCTTCGTTGTTTGATTTCTGCTGTTATGCTCTTATCATTACATTTCTCCAAAAGGCTCTTGTTGCTGATCTTATTTGGCCAGAATATTCTGTTGATCTTTCTTAGGCAGCTAGTATGGAATGCATCTACTTTTTGAAGGTCACTAACTAAACCACGCCAAGTTTCTGAACCATACAGTAGGACAGATTTTACATTGCTGTTGTAAATTCGCAGTTTGATCCTTAAACTGTACTGGTTGGACTTCCAGATTGTATGAAGTCTTGCAAATGTTGCACGTGCCTTAGATAGTCTTGCCTTTTTATCCTTCCCTGTCCCATTATCTTTACTTATGATGCTTCGAAGGTACTAGTAAGTGAAATCTTCAACACTGTCCACTGGCAGCTCATTGATTGTTATTGGTGTTGTATTTCTAGTGTTTATTGACATTATCTTGGTCTTCTTGGCATTAACATTCAGACCAGTTTGCTTTGCATAGTTGTTAAGTATGTTGGTCTTCTCTTGGAGGTGTTCACTTGTTGTTGATAATATGGCAATGTCATCAGCAAAATCAAGGTCTTCTAGCTGGTTAAACATGGTCCACTGGATACCCCTTTTCTTGTCTGATGTTGTATGTCTTTGTATCCAGTCGATGGCCAATAAAAATAGGATTGGTGACTTAATACATCCCTGTCTTACACCAGATTTAACTTCAAATGAGTCTGAGATAGAGCTATCAAGGATGACACTGCATTCAAAACTGTTATAGAAGGCTTTTATTAGCATCAAAATTTTAGTTGGAATTCCATATGATTTAACAATTTTCCAAAGAGTTTCTCTATGTATACTGTCAAAGGCCTTTTTGAAGTCGATGAAATTAATGAAAAGTGGTGTGTTCCATTCAATGCATTGCTCAATGATGTTCCTCAGAGTGAAAATTTGGTCAATGCATCCTCTGCCTCTTTTAAAGCCTGCTTGTTCTTCTCTAAGCTTTTCATCCACAATTTTATAAATTCTTTTTAGAAGAATTTCGCAAAATACCTTACTAGGGACATAGAGTAATGTAATCCCTCTCCAGTTGTCACAGTTGCGTAGATTGCCTTTCTTTGGTAATTTCACAATCAAGCCTTTGCTCCAGTCTGATGGAATGTCCCCTTCTTTCCAGATGACAAGGAAAAGATTGTGGAGTACTTTGGATGATGTATCTATATCTGCCTTTAACATCTCTGCGTGGATGGAATCAATGCCTGGTGCCTTCCCTGTTTTCAATGATTTAATGGCATTTCTTACTTCTTCTATAGTTGGTGGTTCTGTGTTGATGTTTAAATCATCTGATGGTTCAGGGTTAGCTATGATATCAGGCTCAGGGCAGTTTAATACCTCTTTAAAATGTTGGACCCACCTTTCTGCTTGTTCCCTTTCTGTTTTCAATGATTTGCCATTTTTGTCGTTTACATGTGCTGTCTGGGCATTTGATGTTCCACAGAGTTGTTTGGTGATTTTGTAAACTGTACTCAACTCTCCCAGAATGGCTGCCTTTTCTGCTTCTTTTGCTAGGTCCTCCAGATATTGTCTTTTATCTTTTCTAGCACTTCTTTTAACTTCTTTGTCTTTTGCTCTGTATGTTACTTGTAGTTGATCTTGTAACCTTTTGGATTTTGCATTTACTGATTTCTGTTTAATAGTTTTTCTTTCTTCAATTTTTTGCCAGGTTTCCGATGTTAACCAATCTTTGTTCTTTTTTGTCTTGTGACCAACTGTCTTTTCTGCCGTCTTTACATAAATATCTTTGATGTTATCCCACTTCTCTTGAACACTGCCTTCTCCATCATCAGAGTTGTCTAGCACACTAAACCGATTTTTCAATTCTAAGCAAAAAGCTTTCTTAACATTTGGTGACTTCAACATTGCTGTGTCTAGTCTCTTTCTGTTCTGGTTTTCGGTAGGTGCCTTTCTTAGTTTTAATTTGATGGTGGCTTTCAGTAGATAGTGACCACTGTTTAGATCTGCACCCCTGAGTACTCGTACATCTCTTAATGATCTACGCCACTTGTTGTTCGCCAATATGTGGTCAATCTGGTTTACTGCTCTTCCATCAGGTGATTTCCATGTTAGTTTATGGATGTTTTTATGTGGAAAGATGGTCCCTCCTATCACCAGTTTATTGCAAAGACAAAGATCGATAGCACGTTCACCATTCTCATTTTTCACCCCGCAACCATGCCTGCCCATGACATTTTCAACATCAGTGTTGTCTTTTGCATTAAGATCTCCCATTATTACCAGCATGTCGTGTTGAGGTACTTTAGAAATGGCAGTCTGCAGCTGTTCGTAAAAATCATCCTTGGTCTCATCTTCTGCATCATTTGTTGGTGCGTAACACTGTATGATAGAAAGCTTACTGTAGTCGGAGTTAAATCTTGCTGTTCTTTCACTGATTGGTTCCCATTCTAGTAGTGTTTTTGCCTTTTCTTTGCATATAATTATTGCTACAAAAAAAAAAAAAAAGATATACTATCCAGGTAATCTTTCAACCCTTTTAAACTTATTCTAAAAGGTTACCAATTCAACACTTGTTTATTTCAACAAACTAAAAAAATCAGTTGAAAAGGGCTTAACTCAATAGATCATTTCAAAGCACAATAAAACGCTCCACTGGGCGCAGCTTGATACGACCGGAGAGGTCGAACCCTGAACAGTTGGGGCAAGTATGGACACAACATTCAAGCTTGATACAGCTCTGAATTTGGATTGTGATTAAATATTTGACACAGCATAGGTTTCTGACACAGAATGAATGTGGTGTAAGAACTTAGAAAATTTTAATTTACCTATTATGGTCCAATATCCAAAATCTAAATATATACACAGTTAGATTCAGCATATCAAAGAACCCCAAGAATTCAATTTTTGTTAAAATCAAACTAAGTTTAATTTTGGACACTTTGGACCTTAATGTAGACCGATTTGAAAACGGGACCAAAAATTAAGAATCTAAATACACGGAAAAATTCAGCATATCAAAGAACCCCAATATTTCAATTTTTGTTGAAATCAAACCATACCATTATTATTTGCTTTTATATATAAGTAAAAAATAACCAACTTGAAATGGAAAATTTTAAAGAAAGAAAAAAAAAGGAAAAAAAGGAACCCCAACCCCCCAATTATTTGAACCCCCTTATGATTCATCACCCCCAAACTCAATCCCAGCCTTCCCTTTGTGGTATGGTTGGTACCTTGCAGTACAATTTCAGGAGATCCATACACTTGAACACAAGTTATTGTCTGGAAACTGTAAAATTGCTTGTTTTTTTGCCCCTTTTTGGCCCCAAATTCCTAAACGTTTAGGGCAATTCCCCCAAACTCAAACCCAGCTTTCCCTTTGTGATATGGAACCTTGTAGTACAATTTCATAAAGATCCATACACTTACACACAAGTTATTGTCCTGAAACTAGAAAAAGGCTTGTTTTTTGCCCCTTTTTTGCCCCTAATTCCTAATATTTTGAGGCAATTACCCCCCAAATCAATCCCAGCCTTCCCTTTGTGGTATGGTACCTTGCAGTACAATTTCAGAGAGATCCATACACTTGAACACAAATTATTGTCTGGAAACTAGAAAAATGCTTATTTTAGCCCCTTTTTGGCTCCTTATTCCTAAACATTTTGAGAAATTACCCCCAAACTCAATTCCAGTTTTCCCTTTGTGATATGGTTCCTTGTAGTACAATTTCAGAAAGATCCAAACACTTACACACAATCCTTATTCCTAAACATTTTGAGAAATTACCCCCAAACTCAATTCCAGCTTTCCCTTTGTGATATGGTTCCTTGTAGTACAATTTCAGAAAGATCCATACACTTACACACAATTTATTGTCATGAAACTAGAAAAATGTTTGTTTTTTGCCCCTTTTTTGGCCCCTAATTCCAAAAATTTTGAGGCAATTACCCCCAAAATCAATCCCAGCATTCCCTTTGTGATATGGAACCTTGTGGTACAATGTCAGAGAGATCCATACACTAACACACAAGTTATTGTCTGGAAGTTACAAAAATGCTTATTTTTGGCCCTTTTTTGGCCCCTAATTCCTTAACTGTTGGTACCATAACCCCCAAAATCAATCCCAACCTTCCTTTTGTGGTATTGAACCTTATGATAAAATTTCATAGAGATCCATTCACTTAAACTAAAGTTATTGTGCGAAAACCAATGTGTCTTTGGACGACGACGACGCCGGACGACGACGACGACGACAATGCCAACGTCATACCAATATACGACCGTATAAAAACACAAACGACACAAAGTACAGATCTGAGAGAACTCGCAGTTACTGAAAGCTAGTTCAAAGCCAATAACAACTAATAAAAAAATCATGTATCTAAGACTATATATCAATCAATATACATCCAACTTCCAATGGATTTAGTGTAAAGACGTCATTAACAGTCAGAGAAAAACATGACCTTGTCGATGCCAAAATATAGTTATTGACAGAAATACCATTATTATAATTTGGTAAAATCTTAGGGTTACACAAGAAATATATAACAATCTGCTATGGCAAGAGACCTCATAACTAAATTTAAATCTATCTGAATTAAACAGAAGCAAAATAACTGGTAGAGGAGGAACTGCTTACCCATTCCCAGGGGGTGAGGAAAGGCTATGCCTGACTCGCCCTTAATAAAAACACCAGGCTATCAAGACAAAAAGAACAACGAGTCGAGTAGAAAACGTAAAATGCAGACGGAGAAGGACAAGGAGTATTAAAAAAACCAAAAAATTTCAGACATCGTGGATATCAGATTTCCCCTGGCTCTCTAGGAAAGAAAATACAGAATATAAATTTAATTTTTGCATAATCTGTAGACAACATCCAACCCTGCCAATCTAAAGTCAACCTTATTTGTTGGCAAAGTGGTAGATAGAAGGGACACTTTGGTGGCCCATCAACTTTCAGTAAAACATCAAGCCTGTCAGTTGAAAGAAACCAGTCAAATAAAACAGGTTTCTTGGGAAAGGGACAAGGCTTTGGCTAAGGTCAATCAGTCTGAGGTTGATAGGTATGAAAAACTATTTAATACAGCATATGCAGTTGTCAAAAACAATCCACCATTCGAATTCTCTGACTATAGTTTTATATGTGACATTCAAATAAAAAATGGGATGCAACTAGGCAAAGACCATCTTGGTAGGCATGCCTGTATTGATTTCTCAAAAGTCATATCTGGATTTCTTTCAGACAAAACAAAAGAACAAAAGAAGATTCATATCCGTTTTGTCAGACGGCAGTACAGATTCATCAGTAACAGAAAAAGAAAGTGTTCTTATCAGATATGTTCACCCTGAGACACACGAACCAGTTACTACACTTGCTAGTATTGAAAATCTGGAAAGTGCGACTGCAGATGTGACATTCAAATAAAAAATGTGATGCAGCTAGGCAAAGACCATCTTGGATGGGATGCCTGTATTGATTTCTCAAAAGCCATATCTGGATTTCTTTCAGACAAAACAAAAGAACAAAAGAAGATTCATATCCGTTTTGTCAGACGGCAGTACAGATTCATCAGTAACAGAACAAGAAAGTGTTCTTATCAGAAATATGTTCACCCTGAGACACACGAACCAGTTACTACACTTGCTAGTATTGAAAATCTGGAAAGTGCAACTGCAGATGTGACATTCAAATAAAAAATGGGATGCAACTAGGCAAAGACCATCTTGGATGGGATGCCTGTATTGATTTCTCAAAAGCCATATCTGGATTTCTTTCAGACAAAACAAAATAACAAAAGAAGATTCATATCCGTTGTGTCAGATGGCAGTCCAGATTCATCAGTAACAGAACAAGAAAGTGTTCTTATCAGATATGTTCACCCTGAGACACACGAACCAGTTACTACACTTGCTAGTATTGAAAATCTGGAAAGTGCAACTGCAGATGCTGCATATGCTGCAATAAAGTCAGGTGTGTTAAAGTGTGGCATAACTTTGGGTAATAATGAGGTTGAAGGTCAGCCAGAAGTTGTCTGTGTTAACATGGATGGTACAGCTGTAAATATTGGAGCTAAAAGTGGTGTTGCCAAACAGAATTGTTGATGCATACAGAATTAAAAGCTGTCAGAAAGCTGTTTGCCAAGATTTGCATATTACAGCCTCACAAGTGGAGGAAATTTTAAATAAATCCAAACCAGCTGATGAAGTTAGGCAGGCAAAGGCTATTCTTTGTGACCTGACACAGGTTAAATTTGTCAAATATATTAATCTCAATGCTTGATGTTTTGGGTGCAGTATCTCAAACATCAAAGTTGTTTCAGGTGAAAGATTTGATGATTTTTGAAGTAAAGGCAGCTATGGATACTCTATTCACCAAGATTCATGCTATGAGACAGGAACCTGAGGAAAAATCTTTCTGCATTTTACGAGAATATGATGGTGAAACTAAAATGTTTGATGGCAGACTTGCACTTGAGGGGAACCTGATTCCTTTCAAAGATGACAAAAATGTTTCCACACTTTTTGAAAAAATAGGAAATTATGTTCTGAAAAGATTTTCTGATTTTGATATCCCCCTTTATCCCATTTTTAAGTTTTTGATTTTTGGGCATGGCCTCACAGATTGACAGATCTCAGTTCATTTGGGAATTCAGACATCAAAGATCTATATCAACTTTTCAGTTGTGCAATATCTGAGGATGAATCAAAAAGGCACAAGAAGAATGGCAAACATTAAAAGTACAGGTTTCATTTCCGATAACAATCAATCCACTCATTATGTTTTTTGACCTTTTGAAAAGTCACCAAGATGACTCCCTTAAAAGTATTAAAGTTCTTTTTGAAATAATGCTGACCATATCTTCCTCATCAGCAGCATGTGAAAGAGTTTTTCTCAAATGAACATTATCAAAAGTCCTCTAAAAAGCAAATTAACTCAGGAAAATCTCCAAAATCAAATGCAAATTGTAGTAAATGGTGTCAGTGTAGAGGAATTTGACCTTAGACCTTCAGTCATTTACTGGTTAAAATCAGGTAACAGACATATAACTCACAAACAGCCTGTTAAAACAGCTGTTGCTAGTCACCCTAAGGATAGAGATGTTACAAATGTTAGGCCACTTTAGTAGGACTTAGTTAAGTCACTTGGTGGAGAAGAAGCTGCACGAGCAAAACTAAAAGAAATGGCTAATGAACAGTCTGGATCAGATCAGTGTAGATTGATGTGAAAAAGCTTTGAACTTTCATGACTCTTTGAGAAACAAAATAGAAATTTCTTTGATATTTTAGTTTATTCAATAAAACGGGTTGTTTTATTTCAAATAGCATTTTATTAATTATAAAAAAAATAACGATTAACATTCAATAGTAAATCTATTATTTAGTTTTCATTACTTCACTCACTGCCCCCAAAATTGAGTATGTGTACCTACAGGCTAGAATTTTTTAATAAACTCTGCAAAATTGTCCTTTAGATGTCATTTTGGTTGGTTTGCTGTTTGGTTTCTGTTCCATTGGTGTTAACCCATTACCTCCTTTTATCTATACACATAAACAAATATCACAATCATCATTTATATTGTGATACAAAACAGTGCTAAGAATCATACAAGCTTACAGTAAAATACTTCCAATATTTATTGGGACTTTCAGGGCAAGTAACTTTTTTTCTGGACAAGTAAAATTTACAGTGTTACTTGCCACGACAAGTGCTCACAACAAATATTTCCACACCTCTGGAGACTTCCAGATCACCTGAGTTGGTGGGATTTGTGTTTATCAATTATTAGCTTTTGTTGTAGTGTTTTGTTGTTTGTCACATATAAATGTGAAAGTTTGGGAAAATTAGAGAACAAACATTGCCCAAAATTATATTTTGTAGCAAATAGAAAAACACAAAATACATTTCCTGATGTGTGAATTACTTTCTGGGCCATTATTGAGCTCTCATTATAATTACTCAGCATATGTGCATCAAAAAATGACTTTTAATAAGTGTGTAATACATGAAAGGCAATATTTTAAACAAAATAACAATGTCTTATTAAATTAGTGAAGTCAAATTTAATTCTGTGACGAGGTGATTTGAAATCCTTAAAATTTGATGGCCAATCTTGCTGAGATCGTACTACCTTCTTCTTTACCAGTACTATAAAACAGGATGGTAATAGCAAATTGCATGTTGCAAGTTGAAAAATTCATTTAAAAATTTGTGTATGGCTAGAAAGGTTTTTTATCATACCCAGTTACTTTTCGTTATGTATTGCAAATATATTACCATAAGAAAGGATTTCATAAGACTAGATTCTAGAAAAAAAGAAAGACCATAATTTTCATATTTTTAATTAACTGTTCTAAGTGATTTAACACTTTCCATAAAAGATTTAAGTCTATCAGTATCCAATTCATTGTTCCAGTGTCCATCCTTCTTGAAATATGAGCCTACTATCAATCCATGGGCTGATTTATACTGTTCTACATTATCATTGGTTACACCTGATCCAATCAAAACTGGTATGTCAACTGCCTTCTGGACATCTGAAAAGTAAAGGCATCATCAATTACAGCCAAGCTGATTTCAAATGAATGACTAGATTAATTATAAAGCCATTTAATACTCATAATACCTTCAAAGAGGAGTCTTTTATTTTTTCAGACATATAAATATTTAATCTTATGGTTTGGAAACAGACAAATATGATATTAACATACACTTTGTTTTTATTGCAATTAATTTGGTATAAAGCCCAGACAAAAAATAAGTCATAAATGAATATTAAGTATATTAATCTTTGAAAAATATTGTATAGACTAAAAACATTATTTCATGATTCAGAAATTAAATACTATAAATAAATGACTCAAGTAAATATCAGACTATGAAGGCTTTTACTGTCATGTTTTTTTTTTTATTTTATCTATAACTTATATACTTTTATAAGTTTCACTATATATTTTTGTATTTTGTCAACCAGGTTAAAAAGGATACTAAAAAATGATTTCATAAACTGTGTATTTATTTATTTTTTTGTAAACCCATTTTTCGTTGAGGACAACTTGCATTTTCGTAGATATTTGATTTCATGGTTTTTTCAAAGTCTGCATATATTATAGATTTTGATAGTTTGCTCTTGGCGCCTTCAAACTACTTTAACCCCGCCAGATTCTATATCTGCCTGTTCCAAGTCAGGAGCCTGTAATTCAGAGGTTGTCGTTTGTTCCTGTATATCATATTTGTTTTTCGTTCATTATTTTGTACATAAATCAGGCCGTTAGTATTCATGTTTGCATTGTTTTACATTTGTCATTTCGGGGCCTATTATATGACTATGTGGTATGGGTTTTACTCATTTTTGAAGGACATAGGGTGACCTATAGTTGTTAATGTCTGTGTCATTTGGTCTCTTGTGGAGAGTTGTCTCATTGGCAATCATACCACATTCTTATTTTTATATATAGAAAATATGTTCTTCGTTGAACATTTATATTTGTGGTTAACCCATACCCACTAAATCCACGGTTATTAGCATCCCACAAATTAAAATTAATCCACAATATATTTAACTAGTGCACTGTGATACAGATAATATCGACCATCTGATTATAACTAAAGGACAATTTTGTCAAAAGATCTTGTAAAGTTTCAAGACATTATAGAGAAAAAAATTGAAAATCCATCAGACATTATCAAGGATTGTCTATGGAAATAATGAAATCACAAAGGTTTATTTTATATGTACTATTTCTGCAAAGCTTTGTTGCAGTTTGACTTATTGTTTCGAAGGAGATGATCAAAATGTGAAATGACTATTGACATAAGATAATGGTAATAATAGCACACATGCCATGAAGTTATAATCTTTAAGATGATGTATAAACATGCATGTCCAGGGGCAGATCGAGAAATTTTTTCAGGGGAGGGGTCCCCAAAACAAACATTCAAATATAACAATTTTAATAATAATAATAATTTATGTCACTAAGGAAGTAACAAAACAAAGGATAAGAGTCAAAATTATGTGCACGGGTAGGGTGACAATGCCAAAGATGTTTGGATGGTTAAACATGTTTCTTTTCTTAATGTTTTTAATTGTTGACTTTAGCAATGTCTCTCTAGTAATTTGCCAGAAATACAACAATATTTTTTACTTTGGAAGAAAGCCCATTTTGACTAAACAAGCTGAAGTTATAAAAATCTAGACAGTTTTAGCTTTTCGAGCCATTACATGCTAGGTCCATTAGAGTTTGTTTCTTACTTAGTTTGGGCTGATTTGTGGTTTTTCCTGGAGGAATGGTGGTAAAAATTCAAAACATGTAAAAAAAAGTTTTAAGGAAATTTATAAATGTTGGGGTAAAGAATTTAGGGTGCTGATTATAATTAGATCTTGTGACCAATCATTTGGATTTTGGCATTCTAACGATTAAAGTTCGGGAAAATTTGGAAGTAATGTCTAAACATTTCAAATATAAATAAATAACTTTATTGATTGAAAAACATTTGGAATTGAGTATTGTCCCATTATTTTCATACCTCTTTATCATAGGAACCAAATTAGTAATTAGCGGTCAATATTTACAATTTGTTTATATTTAAACATACTTGTCAAAGTTCTATGTTTTGGAAATAAATAGACAAGTATATCAGTAGTGATAGATTAATAGGTAAATTAATCAAAATGTTCTCAATTTGGTGCACCATTTTTGCTAACCTCAACAGGGTGCACATGACACCCCCTGAGGTTGGCAGGTTTGGTGCACATGACACCCCCTGAAGTTGGCAGGTTTCGTGCACCCGGTAACACACTCCTGTGATCTGCCTCTGATGTCTGCTTGTCTCACCTATTAATTCCGATACATCTGCAGCCTGACCAGTCTGAATTCCTGTTACTATGACGCCATCACTCAGGAAAAATTCTGCTGCTTTAGCTGTGTCAGCAATGTCAACATCTGAAGTTATTGCATGGGCACTATAAATATACAAAAATCAAATAATTAAGAGATATATATAATGTATACATTTTGACTGCTTACATCAAACCACACTCGGGGTCAAAATCTTAATTTTTAATATATTTTAGATAGTCCACATAATAATGAACGTGAGCACAGACAAACAAACCAACAGAAAGAAAGATTTGTAAGTTTTGTAAGTTGTAGGGTTTGCCTCACTTTTCAGTAGGCATTTTGATAAAGTTATATTTGGGATATTCAGGAGGAGCATTTAATGATAAAAATGACTACCTGCGTTTGTGTCATACATGGGAATGATGTTGAAGGAAATTTGGTTGACCTATATAAAACTTAGAAGCAATAATTTGTAGTTGTACAGAAAACAAGACAGAAAAAAGACTTTATATATTTTTCTTCCTTTGACAGACTTTTCTATAGACAAGGCTTCTCCTTTGAATTGCTCTTCCAACCTCAATTCAAAAGTATGTGGTATAAATACCAGAGTGAGAAGTAATGCAAACATGGCAGACCTATTGCTTATTACAATACCTGTATTGGTCAACTAAAACATGAGTAATGCCAGAACCCAACTTCAAGTGGCCATAAACCACTGGTTTTCATAAAACATAAAAATCAATTTACAGCTGCGCCAAGAGCACATGATACACCCTTATTGTTCATATTGAAACTGATGCAAGAATAAAATAGGATATTTCGAAGACATTTAAGCATACGCTAAATAAAAGGCTCTATAAAAAAACATACCTGAGGGTACCGGTTTTTAAATATAACAGTTTGTTATGTTCACCAATTCCAACAAATATGTAAAGTTTCCACTAAAACAATCCAAACAAACTCAAGTTATGGTACAATATGTGAAAAATTCACTAAAATCTGTCAAATAAAGTCCCGTAACTCTGGAGCGACAAACTGGAAAATTAAAAAAATCAAAATGCAGCTTCCTTTCATCAATCCCCACATTAATATAAAGTATGGAGGAAATCAATCCAGGAATACTGGAGTTAGTGCACAATTTGTGAAAAAATGCCTTAAATGTAAAGGGTAAAGTTTAAGTTTCGTCACAAAGGAGCTTCCTTTCATCAATTCTCACACAATAACTTAAGGTTTGGAGGAAATCAATTCAGGAATACTGGAGTTAGTGCAGGATTTGCTAAAAAATGTCTTCAATGTTAAAGTTGAAGTTTTGTAACTCTGGAACAACAAACCAGAAAATAAAAAAAATCACAAGTGAGCTTCCTTTCATCAATTCCCTCTCATAAGGTAAACTTTAGAGGAAATCAATTCAGGAATACTGGAGTGTGTGATTTGTAGAAAATTGCCTTAAATCTAATGGTAAAATTCCCATAGCTCTGGAATGACAAAGCAAAGAAAAAGGGGGAGCCACCTTCTGTCAATTCTAATGTTGTGTTAAAGTTATGAAAGAATTGGTTAAAGCAAATTTGAGTTCTCTTATGAAGTGTTAATGGAAGGATAGATCGATCTACGAATGGACTGACGGACATTGGTATACCGTAATACATCCTGTCTTCAATGGGCATATACAAATTGAATAAAAATACTGTGAAGATATCTTAATGATTTTTGAAATTTTGAGAACTTTGCCTTGACAGAGGATCTTTGAGAGTTCCTCTTAAATTTATTCACTTAATTTTCTTTGACTTGGTGCTGTTAAGATCTCGAAATATTGTAGATACATCTATCTATTGCTGAAGAGCTAATGTTGACCTATAGATGTCTTTTGGTTTTTAGAGTCTTCAGGTTGATATCACATTCACACATATCCACCATCTCCTTATACTCAAATTCAATAATATGTGTAGACCTGTTTTAATTTTTTTTTGTATTGAAGTAAAGAAGACTGAGAACTAGTCCTAAATTATTTGAATTTTTATATTTGTTTTCAATAAAACATGAGAATCATCTGAATGATTTTAAGTAGATAAACTATTTTAAGGACGAACTTCTGTAATAAACCATTTTCCATTTTGCCTTTTCTACCAAATATAAATTAGTCATTATTATCTGGGAAAATATCATCTACCGGTAATGGAATATGGCATTTTAATATACAAAAAGTGGTGAAGATTATTTGCAAATAAATGTCAAGCCTCATCCGATTAGCATATTGATTTGTAAGAGGATTAAAAGTTCCCCAACAGATGTACATTAAAGATACCAAGTTACATTAAATGTGTTTCTAAAATATAATTACTTTATCATGTATCTTTATAATCCAGCATCTCTTCGTGTAATCCCATTGGAAACAAAATCAATGTTTTATCATAACGGTACTGTTCAGCTTAAAGCATCTCATACTTAAAACGAGTTTTAGCCTTTTAGCAAATACTTTGCTGCTCATCTAATGAAAGCAGACAATAGGCTTCTATATCAAAAGAATCCTTTGACATGAGTTACATTGGAATGCATTTAGAGGATTCCCCATTAGTGTTTGATATTTCCTTGTTTTCCAGAAATTAATATTCCATTTGGGGAAAAATTCATTTTTTTTTCTGTTTTAATTCAAACTGTTCTCACAATCTCTCTGTTTTCGTTTTTTAATTTTTCTATTCCTTGTACTGGTACTGTCAATTAAAGAACTGCTGATTCTTCTAAAGACAAACTCTAGAAATCACCAAAAAACTAGAGGAATGTGATTGTAGCCATCAGAAGGCTCATTGCATGTAAATAAGTAAATTTTGATAAAAGTCACATAACTCCCATAAAAATGGTCTGATCAAAATGACAATACAATAGGGTCAACAACACATGATTGCTAACAATCTTACTAAGAATGGTCTCAGAGGAATTGCGTTCCTAAGGGTCATTGTGGTACAATGGTAAAAAAAAAGACAGTCAAAGTCCCATTAATCCCTCAAATATGGTACAATCAAAATGACTATTCAATAAGGTCAAATACATATGACGGCAAACAATCCTACAAAGTATACAAGTTTTTTTTAAACTGTCACAGCGGAATAGCATTTACAAATGTCATTGTGGTACAAAAGTCCAAAAATAGGTCAAAGTCCTATAAATCCCCTAAAAATTGAAGAATCAAAATGACAGTACAATATGGTCAACTACACATATTGGTTTTAACCATCTTATCAAGTATGTCAAAAATTCTTAGACCCATACATGGATGGACAAGCAGATATACTAGATTCCCTCTGTTGATTGATCAGCTGGGGTCATATATAAAATAGACAAACTTAAAAATTTAAATATACAGGTTCATATGTAGATATAAGAAGATGTGGTATGAGTGCCAATGAGACAACTCTCCACCCAAATCAAAATTTATAAAAGTAAACCAATATAGGTCAAAGTACGGTTTTCAACACGGAGCCTTGGCTCACACCGAACAGCAAGCTATAAAGGGCCCCAAAAATTACTAGTGTAAAACCATTCAAACGGGAAAACCAACAGTCAAATCTATATAAAAAACGAAAAACGAGAAACACTTATGAACCACATCAACAAACAACAACTACTGAACATCAGATTCCTGACTTAGGACAGGTGCAAACAATTGCAGCGGGTTTAAACATTTTAATGATATATATATGACTATTAACGAGACTAGATAAATCTGTCAATGAAACATTAACCCAACAACACAAATAAACCTAATTAAACATTTGCAGGTCAAATATAATATAATCTTTCAATAGATAAGTGTTCATCACATATGTTAAGTACTTAACTGCCCTAGGTATAGAAAAATTGTGAATAAAAAGAGAGTCCCAAATATCTGCCTTTAATCCAAATGTTTGAATCAATTTTCTTTCAGTGAACAATTTCAGAGGCATAAAAAATAAAAGGAAATGGAACATTATTTCTTCACACATTCAGAGGGGAATAAATTAAGATAAACTCAATGGATTGGAACATCCTACCCACATGAGTATCTATCTGCATAATGTATCAAGCTTTATGTAATTACAATAAAGTATCAGGCGAATTTTATTGATGGCTGGGTTGTCATTTATAATTCATGAAGAAGATAATTTTTTAAGAGTTTGATAGCATTTAGGGCCTTCAATGGTGGCAGCCATGTTGACTGTACTGGAGGTTGCCATTCCAACCTTAAAAGTTTGATTGATTGCTTATTGGTGTTTATCACCATTTTCAGAACTCTGTGCTACATCTTGGCAGCCATTTTTATTGGTGGAAGAAGCAGGAGCATTTATTGTAGCTCCTGCATTTATTGTAGAACTTAAAGGAAGAGACTTTTGGGATATGTCTTTATCAATTTAACTTGTCCCCCTTCAGCCTGAGCCATTAGCCAAAATTGTTTTTTCAAACATTTGTCTAATCCTAAGCTTTTTAAGGCATTCCAAAATTAAGGTTAAAACTGTTTAAAGTAAAAATATTTGGCTTTCATATAAACCCTGATGAGGTTTTACTGTAATACTGTAATTTTCCTGAATCTCCATTTATCTCAATTAATTAAGAACAGAACAAAACATCCCATAATTACCTTATCATCATCAATTTTTCAGAACATCACAAAGCAAAATTATATAAACAGCCCAGAGATAGAGAAAAATGCTATGATCACATAATCAATATTTATGCAAAAACTAATAAAACTAATTCCTTTCTTCATTTATATTCATACACAAAACTAAATACCACAGGGAACTTAACTTGTCAAAATTATTGACATTTCTTTGGACGATAATGTGCAGTTCTTAGTTCAACCATCAAATGGTGTCCCATCATCTGATAATCAATCATTATAAAAATATCTATATTCATTTGCTGTCAGATTTTTCATATTTCCCAACTAATGCCGGAGTGTTTATATAACCTTCCGGGTGTAAAACCCCATCAGAGCCTGAGTACCATGATGTCATGCATTAAGCCGTACTCATCACCTGACTGACAGTGGAATCATGGGCAAATCCGTTATAAGCCGTCATATTTGATCAAACTTGTCTTTTCAGTAAATTATTTTCTCCCTTTTTTGTTGACTCTCCATAATGAGAATGTTTTATCAATAATTTTGCCTTTAAGAGAAAATTGATAATATAAAAGGCTATCATAATGAAAATCACTGACTGTAATCATTCTTTAAGAAGCTATAAATAATCTGCAGAATCGCTCAGATCTTAATTAAATTGGTGCCGATGTTTGACCAGAAATTTCTCATCAATTTCTAAAATTCTTAATTAAACAGCAATGATTGAATCTTTTAAGGATTTTCAGGAATGTTTTTCAAATTTTCTGTACATTTTATGAAGCAGAAAGATGAAAGTCTATTTAAAGAAGTTCAAGCAAAATCTATCATATGAAAACATCATCTATATCTTATAACTGACAATCAATCAATGCTGATCTGTTTAGATACAAATATGGCATTTTGTATAATAAAACAATGAATTGTCAGAAAACTTGCCAAAGAACATTTTTCACAAGATTATCTTTAGATTCTCAGACAATCAAGTACAAAGTAATAAGGACTGCATACCATCCTTTTAGGGAATCTCCACATTTTTGAAGCAATTTGATGGAACTCAGTGGATTCATTTATTTTTGTTGGTATTAATTTTTCGTGGATGGATGAGAAATTGTATTTACAAGGATATTTGATTTCCTGGTTTTGCCAAAGTCTGCATGCAAGCCTATAGAAAATTTTTACTTCATTGGAAATTTTACTCATGGCATGAAGTCCATGAAAATTAGTATCCCACGAATGATATTGAATCCTCAGTTAATAAAACCTTTTTTTTGATTGGCATATCATGTTTCTGTTTATACCATGCAATTCAATAATATCTCCTATTGTCTTACAGTAATATTTTGTACTAAGTGATAAATTTGGTACCTCAATTTTTCTCTCGTTGCTCTTCAATTTTTTTCTCATGTGTGTATGTTTGTGTTGGTACTTAGTAAAGATTACTTTTTTTCTTTTATTGCTAATAAAATTGAGAATGTAAATGGGGATTGTGTCAAAGAGACAACAACTCGACCAAAGAGCAGAAAACAGCCCAAGGCTACCAACGGGTCTTCAACACAGCGAGAAAATCCCGCACCTGAAGGCTGTAAAGGAAACATTCCTTGTTTACAAATGTTTCCATTTCCAACATTAATGCATTCTAACATTAAGCAAAGATTTGTTGCATGAACATAATATTTTCAGCTGGCCCCTAAACAAAAATGTGCTATTTAGTTTTTCTCTTGTACCTATAGTATCTGTGTATAGATACAATGACACTTATCTTGACCAAGTTACACAACACAGCTTTAACTTTCTTTTTTCAGCGGTAAGGGAGTTGATTTATTATCAGCCCTCAGTAACTTTATCATCAATAGATAATTTAATAATATTCCCTTTAGGCCAAGTAAATTAAATAATTAATAAGCAAATTCTCATTTTTCAAATTTCCAGTTCATGCAATATATATTTACTTTCAAGGTAAAATATTCCTGTTTTTCATGCTGTAATGGCAACATTCCTTGTTTACAAATGTTTCCATTTCCAACAATAATGCATTTTAACATTAAGCAAAAGATTTGTTGTATAAACATAATATTTTCCCACTCTATGTTGAAAATGGAAAAGGATGTCCATTTACGAGTGTTTTCTAAGTATCCTAAGTCTTAACCTAATTTATGGAAACTGATTCAATTAAACTGTCAACTACAAACATACACAGATCAATGCTAAATATTGAATATGGGGTTTTCACTCAAAACCAATATACTGGTAGAAGAATTGGAATTGTCAACACTGTTTAATTAGATTTGTATGGCGATTCTACCAAAGTTTGTTTTACTATTTGTATGAATACAAAAAAATCTCCCGATATCATATTCAGATGAAGATCATTAAACAATAAAACTTAATTAAGAAAATTAAAACAGAAACTAAATCAATAACCACTGCTATTTTAAAACGCCTTCTCTTAAACTTAAATGACAAAATAAATTATTCTATTGCAAATATAAAAGTGCAAAAAAACAATTCATTTTTAAAAACAGAAAATGTCATTTTAGTCATAAGTTAATTACAAACAGACATAATTATGGCACTGTCCATGTTCTTTAATCAGAACCTTTGATCTTAACTTGTACACGATTCTAAACATTATTAGTCACACATATCTCTTCATTATGACTATCCAGGTGAAAATCAGTTCCAATTTCCGTCAATTATCAGATTTCAACAAGAAATTGCTAGTTATTTATTTGTTCCTGGAATGCAATGTTTAGTAGATACAATCTTTAATTCAATCTATTATTGATTAAACAATAATTGATAACAATTATTACAAAATAGGCATGTTTGATTCAAACTGTTGATAAAGCTCTGTTAATGTTGGAAGAGTGGAAAATTTGTAACCATTGAATTATCAATATTCTGTATTTTAAAGACCTTTATAGGAGAAAGGAAAGCATTATGACTGTTAAACGGATACAAACTAGATTATAAGTGTGTAAGACATGGTTGTCCTGACCTTAAAACTATTTACAGAGAAAAAGTCTAACCTTAGGTAGACTAAGGCAAAATAAAATAAAGTAATTTAATAAAGAGTAATATTCTGCATGTACTTCGGAACATATATCCCCAGTAGAAAGCTTTACATCAAATTCATTTCATCAAGACTATAAAATTAAGCATCACAATAACCTAAGAATTAAAATTCATCTGAACAAAGTAAAAATACCATAGTCACTAAAGCTTGAATAAAGGACAGAGCCTTGTATTCCACTTAAAACTGAAATGAAAAGATCCTTGTGAACAGAAAATAAAATAGGATTGCTCAGTTAAAGTACTTCTTTACAAACACATCTATTCAGGATACTTAAATTTGACCTTTTCATAAATTCAAAATTAACTGGAACATGTCTAAGAGAGCAAGCATGGATACTTCTGCAAAAAAAACAATTTATCAATGGTCAAGTATAAATATTCTCAATCAGAAAACCTTTAATATATGAACAATGTAAGTTTTCAAAACATGACTTAAGGGGCTGAATCTCATTATTTCCCAGAAACTGAAAGACATGGATGTTAATGCATCGGAATACCAACTTTCAATGGTATAATCTTAACAAAAGTGCACATGCTGACATGTCTCTCCTGCTTCATTGATCATGTTTGAATTTAATGTTGAAAGTCAAGGTTTTACTACAGATATCACATAAACATTATCAAGATCAATGAAAATAAGGTCAAGGTCGTGTGAACCCTTCTTCACAGTCATATACACCTTACAATATTTCCATACTCAGTATTTGGTTGAAATATTGCTTACAGTATCTGAGATACATGTGTAACCACAAAAACTTAATATTGACCAAAGAACCTATCATGGTCAGATGAATACTGTCAGATAGACCTGTACACCTTATAAAATTTCATTACACATAATGCAATTGACCTACTGCTTATAGTATCTGAGAAATCCACCTAATCATGAAAACTAAACATTGGTGGCCTTCGGCTGTTGTCTGCTCTATTGTTGGGTCGTTGTCTCTTTGACACATTCCCCATTTCCATTCTCAATTTTAATTTTATTTCCATTCTCAATTTTATTGATCAAAGAACCATGAAAATGAGGTCAAGGTCAGTGGATCCTGTCAGATTGACATTTACACCTTACAATCATTCCATACACCAAATACAGTTGATCTACTGCTTATGGTATCTGATACCGTGTTCACACTATAAAATCTGCACCGGGTTGAACCCGGGTTTATTAACCCGAATTAATTACCCCAGTTCATACTTGAGGGGCATGATGGGGGGGTCTCATCACGATTCACGAGTTGATTTTTTTGTCAATCACGATTCACAGAAAATAAATTTCCATGATCACGGATCACGAAATTATAAAAAAAAAAAAATCTGTAGAAAAACGGATCACGATAGCGAAAATGAGCCGATCACGAAGAACGAAAATAACCCATCAGGCCCCTCATACTTGATAAAAATTAACCCAGTTTGGGATTTTCCCTCTCAACAAAAATAGAAATGTTAGCGCCAAAATTGTAACCCGCATCTGTCCACTGTACATATTTACATTTTTTTTTTCATCACAGATGCATTATTTAAAGTCTGAAATTTTTTACAGCACTCCTGGCCGCTTTGGAGGAGTTCAATCACCATCAACCACTTTCCATGTTTTCAAATAACGTCCCTTTATCCAAATTGCACCCTTTTTTTGCCCAAAAAAGCAACCGAAATAATATAGGTTTCATCGTTTGTCATTATGCAGGTTTTTCAAGAAAATTTCAACATAGATTAATACACTTATATCCCTTTTGCTGCCGCTAATTTAAAATGGGTTATATAATTTGTGACCCTGAGTAAATACGGTAGCTGGACATCTGTCAAGATATGATGTCATTCGATATATGACGTCATGTAATAGTTACGACACATTGAAGGCTTATTTAAGCAAACGTCATATGTCACTATAGCAACAACCTCACATTAACTTCACTTTGTGTTCACATTTAGAAGTGAGGTAGTTAACCCAGGTTCGCCACACATTAACTCCACCTCAAATGAGGGGTAATTTTAATCCGAGTTCGCCCCGGGTTAAGGCCTTCACACTACCTAAATTTAAAAAGGCATAGTGTGAACGGGGTATGAGAACTGAATCTAATCACGTAACCTTAACATTGATCAATGAACCATGAAACTGAAGTCAAAGTCTGAGTACCTGCCAGACTGTGAGACATATACACCTAACAATCATACCATACACAGAATTACCAAATATAGCTGACCTACTGCGAAAAGTATGTGAGCAAAGGTCCTTATCACAAAAACTTAACATTGAACAATGGACCATGAAAATGAGGTCAAGGTAAGATGAACCCTACAAAAGGAACATGTACACCTTGAACAATGAACATATGCCAGCAGGAAACTTAGTAACATAAGGCATCTGTATACAAGGTATGAAGCATCTAAGTCTTCTACCTTCTAAAATATAATAAAATTATACAAATAGTTAAACCTGTCATTGCTTGTTAATTAGAGATAAGCATCCCTGTCTTGTATTCTCCAACTCACATTGCAAGTAACACAAAAAAACACTTAAGACTACATTTCGCATCGTAACTTCTGAAGCTGAAATTGATAACAAATTTTGAAAAGTTCCATGTTAAGAATTATCTTCATGCCAATATTAATAAGAGATATGAACAATAATTTTGTGCAATCTGTCACCTGGGAAATAAAAGAGTATTTACTAATGTTTGATAAACTTATTCGGTTGTTTTGTTGTCAAAAACAACTTCATATGCCTGATGTAAGAGAACAGTAAATTCAATGCAAGTCTCTTAGGAAAAGGGAAACTTGCTTTAACTATAATACAGTCTCCAAAATGGCAGAAATCCATAAAATAGTGATGTTTTCATCAATAGTAGATAGCTATGATAACAAAATGTGTCTGTCTTATTTGTAGACTGAAATGGCATAACATTTGCCATACTCATTTTCTTGTATTGACCATTCAGTAGTAATTTTGACAGTTTTATTTGTGTGCTAGATGGAGTTCAATGCATACAGTGTTGCAAGTTTGAAAATGTCCATTACATATACATTAATATTCATGCAGTACCACCAAACTGGTCATATAGTAGGAAAAGCTGATGTTTTAACACTAACATGTTTTGGCAATTAGCAGAAAATGTTAGAAATTTATCAAATAAGCTTATATTGAATTTGTGTATTGAAAATGGATATTGCAGACAAAAGCTAATGTAAAATTCATGATTAAAAAAAAACCTTGAAGAATACATGTATTAGGATTTAAATTAATATGAATGTCAATACCTACATGTTTTATTTGATACATATGCCCAAGAATATATATCATGATAAAAGCAGTACATTTGCACAAACTCAATGATTGTAATAGTCGAGGTGCATCTTAGACTAGCATTACATCAAGAAAAACCATAATTATCACATCTAAATTTTGTGAATTGTAGATTGCCATCCATTATCTATGTTATAATGACTTACCTTAAAGGGATACTTCGCAAAAAAATGAAAAATTGATATTATGTTGATTATGTATAAAAAAGCACAAATTCATAAATATTAAAGTTTAATTCTGCTAGATAAGAGATCACCATCGATTTTAAATTTAGAGTATCACTTCTCCGCGTGCAGCCATTTTGACATCATCCCCGAATAGAAACCACGATATATCTATAAACCACAAAGGACCCAAAAAAGCAGTAACCTAACGTAGCCGTAATTGAGTGTCGATATCTTGTCAAGCGTACGGTTGTTTTACCCGACAAGGAAAGCATAAACAGAAAAAAAGATTATAATAGACATGGTTGTGCATGCAACCTTTCCTAACTAACTTGATACGGAAAATTTAATTATATATAATATTTTTAATAACTAATACTATGGTCTGTCGTTTTGAAACTGTTTTTTTTTTTACTAAGTTTTTGAAACAAGAAATTTAAATGGAAATTAGTTAAAAAGTTCAAAGTGATAAATAAGTGTTCCATGTAAAATTGTTTTCGAAAATCTAGTGTGTTCATAATTCTTTTATGTAATAATCTTATTTAAATAAATTCGGACCCTCCCTTATCTGATCACCAGCATGGCTAAAGGAATTGTTCCCAGAGGTATTGTAATTTGACACGTCCAGGTATTCAAGTGATTTCCTGTCGGGCTTTAAAACTCTTATTACACAATTATATAAAGCAAGTTCGTGCATCACTTCACCTCTGAGGGTATTGAGAAGTGTACACGGCCGATAACGTGTAACACCATTTTGAAACTATCAGGTGAATATACATCTTTGTCTTGCGTGTCCGATAATGATATACTAGTCTTTACTTAACCATAGATATAATAGCCATATGACTAAAATCTGATTGTCTCATACGCTGGTTTATAAATAACATTTATGGTGTAAAGAATATTTATGAAAATCTAAATAATTCCCAAAAAAGATTTGATAAAATAAAAATATATTTACATATTTTCCAAACGTAAATTAGGGAAAATGTAAGTAATTACTCGTTGTCAATAATTATGGACATTTTGAAACATACAAATATTGATTTTTCAAAATGTACGCACTTGTCGATCATTGGCTTATACACCTAGATAGAAGGTTACGGAACTATAGATAGTCGCAATTTAGAATATATACATGTATACTGAATATACGAGAGAAACATCCAAAACCAATCTGATTTAAATACAGGTCGATATCTAACTTGCTTTGGTTCATCGAAGTTATGCACATAGTAAAATCACAGATTTTTATTTCAATTAGATTATTTTGAACAGTTTAAAAAGTCATCATCATCTCAATGGTTATGTATTATGTATAATAATGTGAACATGGTTCTAATACCGGTAGTACCTCATGTCAATTTTCCTGTTCCGACATGCATGTAATATATATGCCACTGGACGTACACTAATGATCCCCAAAAAGCTTATTTGAAGAAATAAAGAAACTTCACTCTGAATAGACTGATAGTAGTTGTATTAACGTCTGGTCAGCTAGAGGGTTGATTAATTTATTTAGTTAGCTTAAAAAAAGGGGGGGATAAACCATTCCTAATATTGCACTTATGCATAAAATATTAAATGAGAGTAATACAAGAGAAAATATAAATACGAAAAGTCGCGTATCTGGTAGAAAAAGTCTCACCATGAACTATAATAGGATTTTGCGTATGATTGCAATTCTTAATTGAAATAACGGACAGTCATTTAAATACATGCATGTACGCTGTGATCAAAAGGGGTGTCCCGGTTGCATAGTATTCATCAAAAATCCTTTTCAAGTTTATTTTATACTTTCCTGTTATTTTTATAAGTGAACAGAGACATGTATACATCTCTAGGAGGTCAAGTCTATCGAAAGTTACAAAATAAGAACGTTGTATTTATGAATTTACAAGAAGAATTCTGTTCTTGGACGTAGTTTTCTTTTTTTTTTCCAGTTCAGTGATTTAAATTGAGAAAAAAACCTAGTAAGAATTTAAATTGTTCCGGCAATATCCCGCTTAAGACGCCTTTAAAATCATGAATGGTCAGACTTCACAATCGTCAGAATTTTCTTTGCATTGCTACATTCTTTATCAGTAGTTCCGGGTATTACAGAGCTACTTGTATATTACCTGAATGTGGTTAGGTGAAGTCCCATGAGGTCTTACGTATACAGGTTCACATTTATAATGGTTTCTGATATAACAATTAGGTTTTATGACATTCACAGTTCTGCATGTTCTGTATACCAAATTCTTATCTTTTTTTCAGACCGAATGAGGATGTGCATATTTTCCAGGAAAAATATTGAGTATCAAAGTATCAAATTAATTTCGGGATTTTTTCCTTTCTTGGTATTAAATCACAAAAATTTAAAGAATATACTGCTTGTCTGCTTTGGGAGTATCTTGTCAGTTAAAAAAGATGTATATGTGTCTCTGGTTTAGAGTGGGTTTATGAATGAATGATAAGTCTTGCAAAGCTGAGACTAGTCTCAGTGCAAAGGTACAAGATAAAAGCATATTAAAAATTAATTCTGCCAGTCTGTCTCCATTCAAAAAAGGAAAGTTGATTTTGTAAAAAATTTTGAACATCGTTGGTCAAATAACTAAAGAATTTCTACATTGTGAGATTTAGAATATTTTGATAAGGGCATTCCCGTTTAGGTCAATGTAGATGACCCATAGATCGCTTTGGACGGACCAAACTATATTAATGTAACTGGTAATTTTATCTGCACATTTAAATATTCAAGGTTACCGATGATAATTTAAAATAGTACAGTTTTGATTTATACGCTTGTTTTCGTGGGCCATTTTTATTTATAAAAATATTAAATTTAAAGTAATTCAGAATTTCGATGTTACAATATTAAAATTACATAATGCTAATCTTTTAATTATCGTGAATTTAACCATGCCTTTACCAGGTGGTGTCAGTATAATACACATGCATTGTATTTACACAGTTCTAGACTGAAGCATGGATTTGTATAGTAAGACACCCTCGACTGAAGTAATAGGTGAGAATACAAACATGCATTTCTATTACACTATCAGTTATATATGTTTGTTCGGCATATCCATTGGAAAAAAATCATAAAAACATTCTATTGTATGATTTAATTTTATTACTATAATCATATCAGAAATCCTTAAAATATAAATCGTACATTTTAATTTTAAAAGATGCACGGCTGATCCCTTTTCTTTCTGAATTATTAGTTGGTTAATAGCTACGCCAAAAGTCGTCGATGCCCTTTAAATCGCGTTATTATATGATTAACGAACAAGACTTAAAATGAGATTAAACCACTCCCAGCATGCAAAAAGACTTAAACTACGTCACAGAAGTCAGGAAGTTCGAATAAATAAAAATAATAATTCCCAATTTTCTTCTTTACTAATGTTCATATCCAAATAAAACTTGGGGAATATGTTTTTTATGGTATTATGAACATAATAAGATGATAAGTAAAAAATCGTGAATTTTCCCTTTAACTTTAATTGAATTCATTATTTAAAGAAATGATGAGATGATAAACTTGTATGATTATGTTTAAAGTATTTAGGAAAAAACTAATGCTTCCTGAAAGTAAAGAAATCTACAGTTAATGTCTCAAATGTCTGTCATATGTATATGACAAGGATTTATATAGTAAGATACTTGTATATGGTAATGAAATAATTAGGCAACTGTGAAAAAATGAGATTTAAACTGGCGCTGTTGTTTTTAAAAATAAGATTTAAAAAGTTTGAAACAGAAAAATGGATAACATAAGGCACCTAGTGTTAATACATAGCAAAATGCCATTTAGGATAATGAGCCAAGACAGAATCTGTAAACAGCAAATTTGTTTTTGCTCATTTGGGATAAAAATGAGCCAAAAATGAATCCATGCAGAAATCTGACTCAAAATTTCCATTCATTGTCAGATTAATTACCTGTGCTTCTTTTTTATGTCAGTAAAAACAAGAATGTCTTCAGCACCTATCTGTTTCCTATATCTTAACAGGTCACCAGCACATGCATTCATAATACCCTCATCTGCTACATGGGAAAACACAAAACCTTCTGCTCTGATGAAATCTAGACCTAAAACATATTAATTTGGAAATATTAATTAGAACAAAAATTAGGATCTTGTCTAATATCATAAACTAGAGGCTCTCAAGAGCCTGTGTCGCTCACCTGAATTTACTGATGCTTTGGAAATCATGTAAAATAAGGTTAAAATCATAATTAATAGTATTAGATATTAGATAGTATAATGATATCTAAGATAATAACAAAAAACTGCAAAATTTTTGTAAAATTACTAACTCAGGGGCAGCAACCAAACAACGGATTGTCGGATTCGTCTGAAAATTTCAGGGCAGATGAATCTAAATCTGATGAACATTTTTGCCACTTGTCAGATTTGCTCTAAATGCTTTAGTTTCAGGTGTAATACCACCAAATCATAGTACGTCACATCCGGTTGCATACGAAAATAGGTCGAAAAAAAATATTCCCTTGAATTTAACAGTTGTAGGTAATTGATCCTACATTTCATTGCAGTAAAACATTTCTGAGTCATAAACATATATCTTGGGTATTTCAAAGCACCATTATTTCTTTATTTGGGGTTTCTATAGAATATTTTGGAAACTTGAGGTTACATGGTTACTAAAGCTTGTACACAGGTTAAAAAAGGGGGAAAATTTGATTGGTTAACTTCCAGTGATGGTTATTTTCTTATATGCAATGAAATGTTATGTGAAATTTTTTCTATAGTACTGGACAGGATAAAACTTTACTCATGCCAAGTATTTCTTTATTTGAAACAAAGATAAATTCTGCACAATTTTTTGAAAAGTGCAAATTTAACAAAGACTAATAGGGGAAAATCAATGGTGGTATTACACCTAATATGGGAAGCTGTACATGCACCTTTGACCTTGTGAGTACTCTCATGTGTTAAAATTTCTTGCTATTTAAGTGAAATATTACAAATAATGAAATATTCTGAGTGGATGGAGTCTCCAAAATACATTTTATGAGAAAATTTCCTTGAAATAGGACTTTACCATGAATATTAGATGACAGAACAAGCCATACTTAGAGTCTTGGGGAGCTTTTTCTCCTTATTTCTTATATTCTGCTATACTAGAAAATTTTTCCTAAGAAATACTTTAATAAATATATAGTTTTAAGTAAATGAAATTATTTTTAAAGCAGTAACAACAAATTATTCACCAAAAGAGAAGTTTTTTATGTCTCTCTCTGGAACACGGCGTAAATTTAAGTTTTACGCAAGGACTTATTGAAACCTCCTTGGAGACAGTAAACTTTTATACGGATAGTTCAAGCAGCTTGAATACTTCAATTAATCATTTATAATAACATTTCTATCATAAATGAGTGAAAGTTACCCCAAAATTTTTATTTATTGGCCTAAAAAGTAGAAATTTTGAGGAAATGAGAGGTATAAATGGACCAAAAGAGACTTTATAAGGAAGAATAAGAGGTCCATTAGTAGTATTTATCATCCTAAAGTCATCTTTTGTATCATATTCAACTGTTTGTAGGCAGATGAGATAAATATTTGATCATTTATTGGTCCACACTATATTCTATCATGATGCGGCTTGGTTTGAATTTTTCGAAGAAATTTTGCTCGAATCGCTGTAGATGTCGTCTTACATTATACTAGATTTTTCTCAAACTATTGAACTGATTATGACAAAACTTGACAGGAATGCTTGAAATAACCAGTATTACAAAGGAAAAAAGTCACATTCAGTTTATTCAACAAAAAAGTCTTCTTTAGGTGTAATACCACCAAATCATAGTACGTCACATCCGGTTGCATACGAAAATAGGTCGAAAAAAAATATTCCCTTGAATTTGACAGTTGTAGGTAATTGATCCTACATTTCATTGCAGTAAAACATTTCTGAGTCATAAACATATATCTTGGGTATTTCAAAGCACCATTATTTCTTTATTTGGGGTTTCTATAGAATATTTTGGAAACTTGAGGTTACATGGTTACTAAAGCTTGTACACAGGTTAAAAAAGGGGGAAAATTTGATTGGTTAACTTCCAGTGATGGTTATTTTCTTATATGCAATGAAATGTTATGTGAAATTTTTTCTATAGTACTGGACAGGATAAAACTTTACTCATGCCAAGTATTTCTTTATTTGAAACAAAGATAAATTCTGCACAATTTTTTGAAAAGTGCAAATTTAACAAAGACTAATAGGGGAAAATCAATGGTGGTATTACACCTTCAGAGATATAAACCAAAAACTGCATTTTACCCCTATGTTCTATTTTTAACCAAGTCGGCCATGATGGTTGGAAGGCGGGGTCATCGGACAAATTTTTTTAAACTAAATACCCTAATAATGATTATGGCCAAGTATGGTTAAATTTGTCTCAGTAGTTTCAGAGAAGAAGATTTTTGTAAAAGATTACAAAAATTTACAAAAAATTGTTAAAAATTGACTATTAAGGGCAATAACTCCTAAAGGGGTCGACTGACAATTTTGGTCATGACAACTTATTTGTAGATCTTACTTTGCTGAACATTATTGCTGTTTACAGTTTATCTCTATCTATAATAATATTCAAGATAATAACCAAAAACTGCAAAATTTCCTTAAAATTACCAATTCAGGGGCAGCACCCAACAACAGGTTGTCAGATTTGTCTGAAAATTTGAGGGAAGATAGATCTTGACCTGATAATCAGTTTTACCCTATGTCAGATTTACTCTAAATGCTTTGGTTTCAGAGATATAAGCCAAAATCTACATTTTACCCCTATGTTCTATTTTTAGCCATGGCGGCCATCTTGGTTGGTTGGCGGGGTCATCGGACACATTTTTTAAACAAGATACCCTAATGATGATTGTGGCCAAGTTTGGTTAAATTTGGCCCAGTGGTTCCAGAGGAGAAGATTTTTGTAAAAAGCTAACGACGACGGACGACGGACGCCAAGTGATGAGAAAAGCTCACTTGGCCCTTTGGGCCAGGTGAGCTAAAAAGAGATTTTCTTTAAGGATCTAATAAAATGTTCTTCAGTTTTCATCCAATCTACCTCAACATTTAGTTATTGTAAGATGCGGCAGTCATATTTATTTAATGTACTCCCAAACTAAAATTTAGAATGTTTTCTTTTCTTTTGTAGATTTGCTTATTTTTTTCAAAACATAATATATGTTTATATTTACATTTATGATGCACTTGTGAACCTATATACAATTCTGAAATACAACAACTTATGGAACATGCTAGATAAAATATGGCACTTTAAGCTTGGTTATCTTCAGACGTTCAAGTATTTACAGGTAGAATTTCTCTATGCCTGCTGTATTCCTATATTGTCTATTCATAGTGATACCCTATGGAGCATTTAGTTTCAGAGCTGCTAATACAGAAAATACAACCTACAGGTACAGCCATGAAACATACCACACCTGCAGCCTTGGCAACAGATAAAGCTTGTTTATTAGCACCAGCTAATATCTGGACTCCAACAGGACCAGATGTGAAGATTTTTTTGATCTGATGGCATATTACAGCCATACTGGCAGTAATTTCTGGTCCAACTTTATCTGTATGCACATAAGGTATGTCATGCATATTCTCTATAATCAGACCATCCTGCAAATATACAAATAACAACTAAATTAGTTTATCAAGCCTGAATCAGTCAAATCTATAACTATTTACAACAGAACTATAAACCTGGGGCAAAAGGGAAGTAACCACAACAAAAATTATTAGACTAAAATATGATCTGAATGAAAAGGGAAGTAACTACAACCCAAAATTTGTCAATTTATAAAATAAAATAAAATTTCTACCTTAAAAACAAAATGAAAACAAATAATTTCTAATTCAAAATTAAAATATACTAATATGATATTGATGATTTTGCATTATCCACTTTTTTCTATCTTAATCTGTGTCATCTTTATTCATTGAATGAGAATACCAAATAAGTAGAAGTTCATCATAAGATTTGTATGCTAAGGGAAGTAACTCTAATGGACATCCTGTCAATCACTTCAGTGCTCTTCAAACATTTTTTTTTGTCAAATGATAATGTAAAAAAAATGTTTCCTGGATATCAAATGTACCAGTTTATTATAAATGACAATTTCCTGTTTAACAATCAATAAGTGTAATTCAAATAATTTAAGAGAATAAACTACATCCTAATTATTAATTTAATCAATAGTCTCAACTCTCAATACATTGATAACACACTAGGTCCATCTGAAACCATATGTCTTTTCGAGTAATAATGTTAGCTCCCTTAAATTTTACATCTTGGCAGTAAGATGCTCTAAACTCATTATTCTGATATATATTTGTCAACTTAGTTGAAAATATTAAAGACTCTAGCTGAGAAGCTTGCAACACTCAACGTTAAAGAATTGATTCCAAACTAAACTAAGAATTGAGGAAACATCAGCTATCATTATTGATTTGAAATAGCAATCCTTTGAAAACTGTTTATCTTTAACACTTCTTGAGCACTTCCAAGGCGGGTCTGGATGGGGGTCCTTCATTTCTGTATTCTTTATATTTTTAGGCCATTTTTGTCTATTATTTCTACTTTTTGTCCATTATTCTCTATTCTTTAAACCCCCATCCACACCTTCTCCAAAGGATTTATGGGATGATGTGACCAATAGTTAGTTTTGGGCTTTGTTTGTCTATTCCTTTCTTTTTCTTTTGACCTTGGAGTTGTCTGTGCCTCCTCAATTTCGATTTTTATTGCTCCCTAAGTATCTCCTTACTTTTTTTTACATCAGATAAAGGTTCATTTTAATCTCAAAATTATTCAGCTTTCTAACAGAAAAATAAATAAAACAAGAATATGCAACCATAGCACACCATGCCCAGTTCACATTATCAAATTTCCATGTCCATGAAATCTGGTTCAAATGTATTTTAAAAATGGTTCACATCATAATAAATTAATGTACTAAATTTCAAGTTGATTTGACCACATGGTAATTACCTTAAACCAAAACTTTAAACTGATATGTGACAGAAGAGTGAACTTGGATGATTTTTGGTTGGTTGCTTAATGTCCAGTGGCAAATATTTCATGAATGTTCAAGAAGAGAACAAATTAACAATACCTGGTAAATACAATAGGTAGGTCCTGTAATAGAGGCTGTTTGGAATGAAGGTCGGGGTAAATTTGGACTGCCAATGGAAAATGAAGGTAAAATGGATAGGGGCAGAAATTTAGCCTTGCAACAGGCCACATACGGACCTCTCAAAGAGTTGTTGCAAGGGCTCTTAACTTGCAGAGAGCATGGCACTCTCTCTACACGAGGCATCAGATTTAATGTCCCCATTCTGACCGGATGTGGCTGCGTACTTGATAGATCCCACACAGCCCAACTTTGGAAAGGGTTTTAATGCCGGTCGGAAGAAGACCTGTAGTGACCATATTTCTATTCCCCAGTCACCCTTGGGGATGAGTGGACTTAGAGACAGACATGTATACAAACAGACAGACTAGAAAACCTACTGGTAATTCCCCCTTCTATTATAGACTAGGCATAAAAATTACAAGCCACTAAATTGTATTTAACTATGGGATCAAAAGAGATGGTTTTTTTATCTGACATTTTTAAATAATATAGACTCACTAATGAAAAACTGTTATTTAGTGGCAAACCACATATTTGGAGGGAACCTCAGTGGCAAAGTGGTCTAAGTAGTTCATCTACATTGTCAGATCAATAGCCTGTAAAGTCTGAGGTTGTGAGTTCTAACCACTCTCATGGTGAGTTGTGTTCGATTTCAACTGACAAGGATTGACAATGATTGACAGTTTTCCTGCCGAAGGTTGATGGTTCTCTCTGGAAACTCTGACTTTCTTTACTTATATAAAAACTAGCTGCTATTATATAGCCAAGGTCCACTGATAGTGGCATTTAAACACCAACAAATAAACATGATTGAAAAAATACTTCAGATGGTTCAGACCTATTTTAAACTAAAATTGGTTTTGTTGTTTCAAAAGAGAATATATATCTAAACTGCCAAAACTAGGTTAAAAAGGACATTCAAATAAATTATACACAAAGTAATGCTTAATTACCTTTTTTTTCAAATTCCTATCAAAAGAAAAATAGACTTTTTGTCATTCAGCAGATGTCATTAAAAGGTCCTATCATACTTACTTTGCAGCTAAACTAAAAACAGCAATTTGTTTGTCATATTACAGCATGGTTTTTGAAGTGATATCACGCAGAGAGTTTTTTTTAAAACTCATATGATCATCCAAATTGAAATTGAACAATGAGAAAATGGCTTCAAATTCATTGCAAATGGAGAGGTGGGTGTCGGATTCTTCATGATAATACGATATTAACTTAGATATCAATATGCTAACATAATATCTTTTAATTACCAATGGTCTATCATACTCTATCAGAAATCATTTCGAGAATACAGAATATGACAGAGTGATAGGATCTAAATTAATACTTATAACTTATAATGCATTACTATTTACTCAGATGCATGAATGATACCACAACAGAACACCAAATATCAATTACCTTTCATTTGTGTAAGAACTTTTTCATAAATATATCTTCACAGAAAACTTAACATTTTAGCACTGTAAAACCTCAACAGTCAATGAAACGAAACTACGACAGTAGAGCCTCATACTCTGCATGGATGCTTTTTTAAAGGCAAACTTATTTAAAGTCACTAAAGCATGGCTATGGAGCAGAGCATTATATTCTGCTTGTACTGAAATGCATATAATAATGTAAAACACAGAATTATTTGAATCTGGAATAATTTTGAATTCTGGAAAATTGATAAGAAATGTATAATGAAAACTAACCCAATTAATGAGGGTTAGCAATGCATGCATGGCTAAGGGGGGTTAGTTAGTTCATACTGAAATATCAGTGAAAGTAACTTGAACCTTAGCCATGTGCACATGGATAACCCACTAATGTTGGGTTAATTTTCATCATACATTTCTTATTAATTTTCCAGAATTCAAAATTATTTCAGATTCAAATAATTACTTGTTTAGTATGAAATAGAAACATCAATGATCTTTTGTAAAATAAGATTTTCATAAAAATCCAAATAAGGAAACTTATAACTTGGACAATACATACCGGTATAAAATAAATTCAGAAATTACTACAGCACAAGTAAAAAGGTGATTCTTGTAATTTGCATGAAACTGACATGCATAAATGTGTAATACAACAGACTACTTTATAAACAGAAGACTTAGTGTTCAATCACCAGAGTATGGAAGCCATTTTGAATATCCTATCGGATATAGTGAAAGGTATCAACTCTTATTAAGGACCCTTATAAAATATATCACTAAATGTGGTTTCAATTGCTTCATTGGTAAACAATCTGACCCCCTTTGAGTTTATACGAGACATATTGGTATTGTCAGTAATGCAACCTCTCTCAGTAATTACCATATAAGAACATTCCTGCACAGTTTTATTTCATTTCACTAAAATCTGGTCACAACTCACAACAATAAAATCAAAATATAATTCAACAATATAAAACTTAAACCTCTTATGACAGCTATTTATATTTTTTTTTAAACAGTACCAAAATATAACACTTGTTAAGACTAATATCTGTCAAATTTGGTTAAATAAAGCATTTTTTTAAAAGATGATTGAAATTTTGACCAATGTGACCACATTTATGACTCTTTTCACCACATTTGGACTTTACAATAACTTACAACAAAAGTAACAACATTTGTTATGTGCCTTCTTAAGAACATTATTGCATGGTTTTATGTCTTTCAACTCCGTATGTTCTTGAAAATAATAATATAATAAATATCTAATTTCCGTTTTAATGTAAACTTAAACCTTTCTTGATTGCAATTTCCAAGTAATGGACCTAAACAGTGACATATTTATTCAATTTGATTCCAATTTCTACAGACTTAAGACCATGTTTACAAGAGAAAGGATTCTTTGCAAATTGTGTAAAAATTGAGTTGTCCCCCTTTGACTGTAAATTTACCTCGTCTTTTCATTAAGGATTAAAAATGGCAATGACATGGCAAACAAGATGTCTCCTATTATTTTGCCTAGAGGGTGTTAAGAGATCCTATACTCCAATATTTTCCTATATTTTAAGTACATGTTCATAGTTATATTTCTCTATATTTGTCAAAATTTCATAATCATATTTATATGCAAATAAAAAAGTACAACATGTTTAAGTTAAAACATAAAATTGAGCTGAAACTTCATACAAACATAAAATGAAGGCTGTATAGGATGTTAATGCTGATACTCCTTTAGATTTAAGATGACCTTATATCGCAATATTTGACATCCATGTGGTTTTTTATTAGACTGATTAATGTATTTTTATGAGACTAAAATTATTCAACAAATGTTTATCCTCCTCAGATTTAATACAGCGCATTTCACCAAGCACAATGTCTACATCATACTTTGATATCCACATATTGATGATAATTCTTCCTCTAACAGCTTTACATGTATCAGTACAAAAATGTATAAATCTAATATCACAAGCTCAAATTTCAAAACTGTCTTTTTCAGTGAAATGTCACTAAAATCATTTTATATTTTCTACCAGTAAGACTTTCAATTCAGGAACTCTACATGCCCAGTCTACTTGTATTAAATATTTCAACAATTAATTGGACTGAACAAAAAATTACAAAATATACCAAATCTAAGGAATAAAAGATGAAAACAACAATAATTATCTATCTTGATGTATAAAGTGGCTGTTTTAAGGTATATCTTGGGCATTCTATGGCATTCTCTGATGAAAATATGCACCCCTTCAACCCCATAAAAAACACAGTTTTGAAGGATTGTCCAAAAATTAAAATAGAAAGACAAGCCAGAGAGAGAGATAACTTTAAGGTGCTTACTGCCCACATCTTTTTGAAAGGTCTTTATATATGACATATTTCTTGATATCAGAAAACAGTTCATCCATTTAATAATACTGTAAAAGTTTTATCCTTATGAGATATCATTCAACTCAAAATAGCTGAAGCGTTTATTTCCAAGAAATTCTTTTAAAGTTATTTAAAATCTTTAAAGGTAAGTACAATATTATTTATGTGTTTACACTTTAGTTTTCTTTGAAACTGAAGTAATCATTTTACAGAGACTCGATGTAATGTACCTTGGAAAAGGGACAGTTGATTTATCAAAACAATCTGAGAACCATGAATAATAAGTCCAAGAAACACTGCATTATCAAAAAATATTAATGCATCTTCCATACCATTTTATTAAATAATATTAAGGCGTTGGTGTCCGGTTGGTCCATCAATTGACCTTTTCAAGACTGATAACTTTTTTCTTTGGCTTAAAAACTGGCTTATTGGTTGACTAATTGTGAGAAAAAAAAATTTGTGTAACAACAAAACAAAGTCTTGACTATTACCTCATACATATCATTTGAAAATTAAAAAAAAAAAAAAAAATATGTGTCAGCATTAAATCTGCCACAAATAGTGGAAAGACCAATAATGCAGCCACATTTTTTAAGGTGGTGTGTATCATTACCAACAAAACAAGAGGATCCAACAAGGTCTTAAAAACAGAAAGTAAAAGAAAATGTTGTCAGAAGTTGGAAAGCAAAGTATGGATACAGGATCTATATTTCATTCAAAAGGCAAAATTTTATAATACATTCTGCTCTTGATTCTAAATTTGATTACAGGTAACATAGTTCTAGAACCGAACACTTTGTCTACACAGGTGATAGAGGGATCTCCCAATTACAGGGCTTGCATTTTTCTCCTTGTCATGGTCTTTTTACTGTACATGCACAATAAGTAGCATGCATGGAAGTAATATCTTGTCAATATAGTACATCCATGGTACAAATTTTAAGTGAATTTTAAATTCAATAATAAAAGGAACTTGTGGGTGAATGTCAATGAGACAGCAACCTAACAACTTATGAAAAGACATTGCGGTCAACATAAAGTCTTTAGATAAGTGTCTATACATTGTTAAAAGCTCTAAATGGTCCTGTGCCTAGAAAATTTTGGAATAAATTTTACATCTGTCACTAAATGCAAATTCCCTAAATGATAAAAAAAACAACAAAAAACAATCGGATGGAGAACAGCAACAAATGCACTATTTCTTTGCTTTTGATTTTATCTAGTGCATGTAGGGATTCTGAGTCATGACATAATAAACTAATCCCTTCTTTTCTGTTATTTAATCCTTATCTAGCTTTACTGGGTAATTTTCACAAGGACATGTTATACCTGTATACTTCAAGAAATTGGAAATACAAAAAAAACATGCAGGGCATTGGCCCTTGATGTAATAGTGATGACTCATGACTTCAAAGATTAATTATCTCACTAATTTACCTATCAGAACTTATCATACCTATGACAACACCTGTCTATGGATTACTTATCTGATTTATTATATCTTTTATGGAGTAATTAAAATCACAATTACTCAAAGATTAACATAATTGTGTTGTTAATCTTTGTAAAAAATTAAAGGGAAGTTTACAGGAGCTTTGTCCAGTGTAGGTGTCAAAATTATGAGATTCAATAGAAATGTTATATAATATGATGGACTTTTCAGCCATTTCTCACTGTTTGTTTAGGAACCACTCCAATAGATCTATGATTAATTTTAAAGTCATGTAGAATTCCTAAAATTATCCATTCCTAACTTTAATAACTAAATGGTATCTTTTCCCCAAAATAGTTTTTAAAAAGGCCATTCCCCAAAGGTAAGCAGGCAAAAAGTCACAAATTTGTTAGAACAAAAAGTCACAAATTTGTTAGAACAAAAAGTCACAAATTTGTTAGAACAAAAAGTCACAAATTTGTTAGGACAAAGTCACAAATTATTTGTTTAAAATAGTTTGAATACATAATAGAAAGTTCTTGAAATAGTTTCTTTATTACATATATTCATTTAACAGTTAAGAAAATTGTTCATAAGCTTTGATAAATGAAGATCTATCAAATTTTAATCAAGCAAAGGATATATTTCTTGGCACCATGAAGATATTTAAGAACCAAGCCACTTTGACAAATTGTTTTCTTAACAATTATTTGATTGTTATTGATTTTTTTTTAGAATACATTTTGTTAACAAAGTTGTTTTACATATAATAGTTCAAGAAAAAATACAAAAATGTTTTTAAAAATAAGTGTGTTCTTATTCAAAGAAAAACGATCTCAAAACTGAATTGTGACTTTTTGTCTGCGACTTTTTGTCCTGTGACTTTCTGTCCTACATTCTTCCTAAATACCTTAGAACATGAATCCAATGTCAAGGGATTGAAAATATGTTTTTTTTTTGCTTTCAACAGCAGCTGTAAATGTAAATAATTAAAGAACCGAAAAATAACTATACAATACACTAAAAGAAGTGTTTCCATCCAAGAATATCATGGATTTGATAAGAGACCAAAAATCAAAGTAATGGTACAAACTTACTCTGGTCCCTTCAGGTCAAACTGGCCTTTTTACTGGATTGGATTCCTTATTATTGGATACCAATTTTCTTGATTTATCATGGGTACAGGGAAACCACAAATCTACATGTTTTATAGGAATATATGCATATTGATTGATTGGTGGTAAACGCCATGTTCAGCACTATTGTGCTATTTCATGGTGGTCAGTTTTCATTGGAGGCGGAAGCCAGAGTGCCTGGGACTATATGCAAAAAACCATGACATCAAATATCTCAGAAAATGCAAATTTTTGTAAATCCATGAAAATTGGTACACACGAAAATAAATTAATCCACAGTAACACAGGAATTCTATATGTATGTATCACATTGAATTTTGATTTTTTTCTTATTCTTAAATTATAATATCCATCCTTAAACATACTAAATGAAATGATAAATTCTAAAAAATGATGGTTTTGAGCAAAATTTGTAGAAAATGTCATTTTCGAAATACCTTCTACCTTGGACTACTACACTACGCATATATCAATATATTAGTCTTAGCTTCTACATACTGTTTCAAGACTGTAAATTAAGTGTTTTTTTATAAAAAAAATTGGAAAAAAATGATTTTGTGAAAACTACTTCATTAGCAAACAAAAACATTCAAGGATTCAAGACCTGTGTCGTTTAAGAAGATTACAGACTGACCAATTTCCATAGGATTTTTATTAATAGCTTAAAATTCTAGTGCAATCTTAATACGTTTTTTTTAAACAAATTAATTTTTCTCAAACTTTTTTAATAAAATTTTCTTCCGTGCTCAAAATCTGACTAATTAACTAATTAATATTAAATGTTAGCATATGTTTGATACTGACATAATCAAGTACTAATCACTTGTATAACCAACTTTCTCAACCTGTTCTATGACACTGAGCTTGGGTTCATTTGTCAGAAAGTAAAAACAATCACATATTGTCATCTGTCACCTTTAATATAAAATACCTGAAACCAACATGTCTGTTATCAAACTGTGTGAGACCAAGACAATAACAAGGTTAGTTTTTTAATGATTTTTTTTATCAAAAGATTTCAGGATAGATTTACTAAAGAAATAGTGAGACCTGTTGTGCTGTAATATTTTGAATGTGTTTGTTAGCTTATATATAAAGTGGGTTATATATTCTTAGTATGCCATAAAATGTATGAGACAGTACTTAAGTTATAAATTGGAAGACGTACAGGAGCATAAGAATATAATTTGGATCACCTGAACTTGGTGATCACAATACTGGTAGAAAATCTTATTCCAGTATTGTGTTGTTTTTTTACTGCAATACTGGTAAATGAATGTATACATTTCAGGCAATATTATAATTTTAAGTAAAATGATGTATGGATTACAGATACCCTTTATACCCTTCTTTTCTTGTCCCATTTAAAATGAAGATATCTACTTTCAATACAATTGTCAAATCGTACAAAATTAACTTTTCTGAAAATTTGAAGTTTTATTCATAATATGGAAACTAAAAATTAAAAATTTTAATAATTGTCATGACAATTGATAAACAATGGTATGGTATCGGGTCCGTTCGCGCCCAATACACATTCGCACCCTACACGTTCGCACCCCACACGTTCGCCCCCTAGGTCCGTTCGCACCCTTTTTTTTTATTCAAAAACCTGATAAATGTTTAGATGTTTTGTAGATGTTTATATCAAAATATTTTTATTTTCATAAATAAAAATTCGGGAATTTTTAAATGAAATATAGTTTTAAATTGATTTGATGATTAATTATTAAATGTTAATTATGTATGATTACTGCTAATTGGTATTTATTCACAGCCTAATTTGGTGTTATTGTTGAGTGTTTGAAAATCATGATTGTTGTCATGGTTGTTTTAACTTGCGTTGATGTAAATACTGCATGTATTTAGCTTGGTATAAGTAAAACTTTGAAGATTTTAAATAAAAAACATGAAAGATAATTGTTTTTAACTGCTTGGCTCCTTTGATCTCATGTGTGTCAGAATCTCACTTTATTCATAAACAATGAAAAAAACTATTTATAGCAATACACTATCCAAACATGATTAAAAATTATTCAACACAAAAATAAAATACTGGTCGTCAGAATCTCACTTATTTAAAAACAATGAAAAAAAATGTTTATAGCAATATATTTACCATGACACAAAAAAAACCTTGTCAGAATCTCACTTTATTTAGAAACAATGAAAAAATATATATTTATAGCAATACACTTACCAAAACTCGTTTACAAATTATTAAAAACAAAACCAATAAAAAATGGGAGCGAACAGACTTTGGGTGCGAACGTGTAGGGTGCGAAAGTGAAAGGGGGCGAACGTGCATGGGGCGAACGTGATTGGGCGCGAACGGACCCGGATTCCAATGGTATAGTGAACTATAAAATTTCCAAAACATTTTAAAGGTATTCCATATTTGCATTAAAAGCATGCTTGAATGTACAGAAGTAAATAAGAATACCACATGATTGTCTTTGTAAATCTTCACTTCTGTTAATGCTTTATCCAGAATTTCTGGTACTGATAGTTTATTTCTTGGTGTTCCTGAAAAAGATAAGAATATTTTGGTAAAAAATTGATAAAATTCAAGTATGGAAATTGACTTTGATCATACAAGGCAATGTTGAAAATATCCAATAAAGCAAACATAAGCATTGCACAAGATCATGTTTTTCTCTGACTGTTAATGATATCTTTATACTAAATCCATTGGATTTTGGATGTGTGCTGATTGATATTTCAGTCTTAGATGCATGAATTTTTTTCTTAGTTATTAGCTTGTTTCAACTAGCTGTCAGTAACTGTGAGTACTCTCAGATCTATACTTTGTGTCTTCTTTTTTGTTGTGGGGATGCATAAGAACCCTGCCACTTCTGGTCTGTGTTTTTGTTAGATGTGTTTCTGCTTCTTACTGATTTTCAACTGATTTTTATAGGTTGTTTTTATGTTGTACTGTTACACTACTGTCCCAGGTTAGGGGAGGGTTGGCGCCTTCAAACTAGTTTAACCCCACCACAATCTGTGTGTGCCTGTCCCAAGCCAGGAGCCTGTAGTTCAGTGGTTTTCATTTGTTGCTGTATGTCATATTTGTTTTTTGTTCATTATTTTGAACATAAATCAGGCAGTTCGTTTAATCTTTTGAATTGTTTTACATACCTTATTGTGGGGCATTTTATAGCTGACTATGCAGTATGAGTTTTGCTCATTGTTGAACGGGGACCTATAGTTGTTAATTTCTGTGTTATTTGGCCTCTTGTGGAGAGTTGTCTCATTTGTAATCATACCACATCTTCATATTTTTCTATAATATTTTATAGACTCTTGTTAGAAAGTCCCTTGTTAAAAGTACTCATGGCTTTTATTTTTTGTATTGTTGGGTAACTGTCTCATTGATGTATGAAACCAAATCTCCCTTTCATAAATTCATACAAACATTTTGAATCCATCTGAAGCAATGAAAAGTATCACTAGTAAAAATGTGCATTGTCTAATGCATGGACTAACTTAAGTGTCACATGAAGTAATTTTTTAGTTACCTAGGGTATTTTCTTTTAAAAGTGATACAAAATGGAATATAAATTACAAATTGACAATGTTGTATATAACAAATAAAGCTGCATCATCAGCTGATTCAGGTAAAACATTTCAATTTTTCTTACTGGGACAAAGTACTAATTAGCATGTTAAAGAAATACAAGACCTTATTAAAGGAATGGGTTTTTACTTTCCATATACAAAGTCCTAAAATTAAAGCACATTCAGAAGGAAAGTTGCTTTTGATTAATTCAATAGTGCACTAGTATGACTACTGACAAATCATGTGGGCAAACAAATTTTACATATTAGGCTCACAAGTAGTTATATAAAAAGGTGATTTCATTCCTAAAACAATCAATGTTTTTCCTATTCTTGGCTTTATAATTTTTCCTAATCATACCTTGAAAATGGAAATGGTCAGTTGAAAAATTAATTTATATGAAAAAGTTTACAAACTTGTGCCAGAAAATAAACAAATACATGTATGTTGAAAAAAAAGCTGAATAAAGGTCATCGAAGTTCATATATATGGCAAAATTCATCTATACACAAAACATGTATAATAAAGATACAAACTATCTTTTTGATTTATTATATTTCATTTCGAAATCAATATTACATTTTTTTCTTTCTCTCAAGAACTCTTTAATTTTGGTCAAATACTTTTAAAACAATGTAACAGGTTTGACTCTTTTTAGTTATCTGTTTAAAGACTTTGTACCATTGTCTTAGGATAAAATGAATAAGATAAAGATTATCACAAGACTGACCAAACCAGAAGCACATGATCTTATCTAAAGGACAACAAGTTGACAAGCATATCACCTCAACAAACAGACAGGAAGACATATTTTCCTTCTAGCCAAAACAACAGTGTCAATGTTTATTATTCTGTGACCATTGTTTTTATTTTAGGACAAAACTTAAAGACTGAAATAAAAATAAAATCACAACAAAATCTTCAGAAGTGACATTTTTATCACTTTAACAAATTATCTACTAATCTAGTCCTGAGCAAATCCACTGATTTAAAAAAAAAATCATGTTACACATGTATGTCTGAAGTATATATATTATATTATAAAATGTAAAAAGAGTGAAGTTTTTTAGTTAACACAGAGGGAAAAGATTCAAAATTTACACAAGAGTGTTGTTGCTCTACAGTACTGAATAACTAAGTCATGTAAGTAAAGGAACCCTTTTCACATGAATAACTTTATGATTTGGATGATGTTAATATTCACATTTAATTTGATTATCAATGGCATTTTAAAATTGACTTTTTTCTTTAAACAGTTATCATACAGTGTATTTGTACTCATAACAGAACTGAACACTGACAAAAAACTTTGACAAAGAAATGATTTAGTTAAGTTTAAAAGACTTTTAATGTATATTTTGGTCAAAAGCTGTTTATCAATGATTTCTTAATTCATTCCAACACAAAGTTACATTAAGTGTGCATTATTTTTTTAGCACAAGAGAACTTCATACTAGACAATTTCAACTTGGACACACATCACAGTTAACCATTAAACTAGAAAATACAGGTCATGTAACTTTCAGTCCTGGACATTGAATAAAATATTCCACTTTTTTCCTCTGCCCAGATTTAAATAATCTTTTGTTATTGTTATTTTCATTTTATTATTACTTGTTTTTTTAATATGCAATTTCTATGATAACTCCCAAAACCCAAGGGCATCTAGAAATAATGAAGTTATATTTTATCATCTTAAGGCTAACAATGAATGCATAGGAAACAAAATTATCTTTTAATTAAATTTTAATAACTGATGGCATGATAACTGTTTAACCAATTAAAAAAATTCCTATGGTATATATAATACATATCCAAACTAAATATGATATAGTTATATTCTGTACACATCTTGGGTTTGTACTATTCAAGGATAAAAGAATGCTACCCAGGTATATCATGTATATATATATATATTTATTTCATTTGTAAATATACATTGTAACAGCAGAGGAGGGATAAAGGTGCATACTTAAAAGACATCACTCCTAAGATGGAAAGAGACATACTATATATGTTGGCTAACTTAATACTGTGTTAAGAAAACTATCAGGGATTTTTTTCTTGTTTTGTTTTTCCAATTGATCACTTTAGACAAGAGTTTTGCACATGTATGTCAGTAGCTTCCTATTATACAGAGGACGTTCATTCTATTTTAATGAATACAAGCAGGAACATATATATTGACATATTAGATCTACTGTTCCCAGATACAAGCATCTACATTATTAAATTATTTTTTTTTAGATACGATCAATTGAAACAATGATTTTAATAATAGTACCAAGGATAACTAAATATACGTCCTTGGTAGTACTATTGCACAATGTTTGAATCTTGTACTTAGTAATCTGGCAAGCTCAGCTCAACAGCATAAACATGATAAAAATTAAAAGTAGAAATTATACTTTTGAAATTGTATACGTTAAAAATTTAATTGAAATTCTAGTCCAAATCGATAGTTTAGACAGACATTAAACAGAAAAAGTACTCGACTACATTATTTAACCTGGCAAAGCTTGAATATGTACCATTCCAAAAACATTCAGATTGTTAGCAGAAAAGATTTTTCTAAAACAGTCCATGTTGTTGTGACCGGAAATGTAATATTAAAGGGGCGGGATTTTCCAAACTAGTATTATCCAATCAAATCTCTCTACTCTGGGATCAAAGGGTAAAGTGCATGCACTTTGTGTATTCCACATGGCGGTAAATGTTTCTTTGTTTACGTTTTTTAATAAGGGTATATTTTTGTTATTTTAATACCGCATTTACTACTTATATGTGTCAATAATTAAACGAATCTTTCCTGAATATTTTGGTATGCAGCTTTTGCGGTAAATTTCAGTGAAAATATTTTTAATGTGGTATTTCTAAAGCCACTATCACATTTTTTTTCTGACTTCATGAAGAAAATGTTGGAAAAAGAAATGAAAGACGAACATAAAGAAATTATATTAAAAACCCATCAAGCCAGAATCAAATTCATTGTTGACTTAATTTCTAAGATGTTGTTTTTTAAGTTTTTTGTAATTAAACTTGTTCTTTGATTTTGTGTTTCGCGCGTTACGCTGAAAAGGAAGTTTCATCTACAGTAATGTATTTCTTTTGAATTAGAAAATAAAAATGATCGTCCAATGGATCGCATTTTATTGACCGGTCTTATATAACTAAAAAGAATTGCGATATTTGTTTATTTGATATGTTTGTTTAGTGCTAAATCCCCCTTGGCGGGATGTCGCGAACATAGGGGGCATTTCTTCACAGTTCAGTTGGCCATTGAACGTCGAAGGATGAACACGGGTATTGCAATGGATTAACAAAAAATAGAGAAAATAGCCAATGAATGTAATAAGTAAAGTAAGAATCTAATAACTGACGCCTAGATTAAATGTTTTTATTAATGCATTGTTGAATATTGAGGAAAATTACAGTCAATTGTGGAAAGTTCGTTTGGCGCGTTGGCAGGTGAAAGATGATTGGAAAAATATTGCTCAATTGAATGAAATCCAGTGAATTCTGACAAACATTTGGAGGGATATTGGAGATAAATCATTCTCCCAATATTATACATTGCGTTTTCTGACATATTTTTGCAATTTCGGATATTATAGCGGACATCCGTGTGCCAACTCCCGATGGCCAGTGTGCTTCCATTTGGAGGTCATATCATAGCATAAAATGAATAAATGGTGTTGAATCGGATGTTTTTATAAACATTTATCATTTTTCATTGCAGGCAGAGAAGGATAAAGGAATCTGCGACGAGAATGTCAAGGAAAAGGTTAGTTTATTTCTTGTACCATTGAGATTTCGTCCCGCGCCATCTTGACAAAGATCAATCAGTCATTGACCCCTTTTGGTGGGAACGAAAAATAAACAAATTATTTCTTTGTTTCAGTGCTCGATTGCAGTCAAGAGTTAGCATTGAAAGTTCTTCATCATCCATTGCAGTTTCTACTGTGAATCGAAAAAGAAAGGCAGAAGAGGTAAGCATTCGAAAAAACCTCGCGGCAAATCTAAATGTCAATTTCTTTGTTCATTCATTTGGACGCGAGCATCGGAATTCGTATTGAATAACTTTATGTAACAATCGAACAAATTTGTTTTCCATTACAGGATTTAGAAGATGAAATGATTGGAAGTAAAAGGAGTAGGAACTATCGTATTGAGGTATATTTTATTTGCAAAGTTGTATTTTCTATGAAGGATTATGTGATGAAAGTTCCCCTTGTGATGTGAAGGAATTTACAAAAAATAACATTTAGGACATTGGTCATGTAAAAATGTTGTATGGCAAATTAAAGCTTTAGTTTCCTTCCTGAACTGGACTTTGAATTTATGAAGTTATTTTATTTTTAACTATTTTTTATTAATTTTTTGTTGTTATTTTATTTCTTGACCTACATAACAAGCCTCCATATTAAAACAAGACTAATTTTAGAAAGCATTCATTACTTTTTATTATTGACATTTATTTTATCTGCAATTAATTGGATTGGAAGACAACAAGTTTTAAAATATGAAACTAATAGTTTTCGCTTATATAAACTACATCTTGCCAATGAATTACAAAGTTAATTTTATTGTTCATAATTTGATTGTTAAACAAACAATGTCCAAGCTCTGATTTAATTGAATTGACCAAGAATGTTGATTTAGCTCCAAACACAAGCTTTGTTCTTATAAATAATACAATATATTACATAAGACACAAGCCTGATCTATTTTATCTTAAAAAAACAACTTGTGGTAAATGGTTTTTTTGAACAACTTTATAGATTAAGAATATTTTCAGCAAAAATGAAAAACCATTTTATCGAAGAAGAAAAATTTCCCCCTTTTATAGCAGTGTTTTTGCAAGATTAGGAAAGGGGGAAATTAAGTTCATTTAATTATCAGAACATTGTAGATATGAAATATCTCTTAACATAATCAGATAAAAATATTTAAATTTTTAACAATTTTGACTTTTTGATGAAATTTAGCCACACTCAATGTATTTTTCCTGATTTGATTGTTTTTTAAAGCTTATTTTTTTGGTAAATTTTTATGTTTTTTTTTTTCTGAGGTCAAATGTATGAACAATTGACTCATTTGATTTTTTTTTTAAGAAGAAAAAAGGGGGGGGGGGGGGGGGGCTACATGACATTTTGGTGAACAGCTGATTGTCAAGAATATATGTAGCTATAACAATTGAATTCATTTTTGATAATATTATGTGTGCATTAAAAACTTTGCCATATTAGATATGGACCATTGTATTTTTTTAAAAAACAATGATAATGTCATGGTGAACTAATTGTTGTTTTTTTAATTATGTATATTTTTGTGAGTGAGTGGAGATTTTAATCTCCTCTTGAAGGAGTCATAAAGCAAAACGGTTTCAACCAGCAGCTTTGAAAGTGTCTTCAACAATTTTTTTTTAAGTTTGTGATTAGGTCCATTAAAAGTATTGATATACAGTTGTAAATGGCACATCTCAGATTCATGCAGATTGTTTTGCCCCACATTAAGTCATGGTCTATTGACCTGGAAACTTTTGCATTGTTTACATGTTAAAAGTGTAATAAGGTCAGTTTAAAGGGGAACCACTAATTTTATTTAATGATATTTACATGTAGTATGCAGTTGTATTAACACAGGCATATCTTGTAATCTCAAAAATTATTTGGCCTTATTCCTTCGGTCATGGTTTATTGACATATATGAGTATTAAATGTTAAAGTATTGCTATTTCTATTTAAACATTTGCATTTGTACTATCAAAATTATTTACAGGCAAGACATATCTTTGTGTCAACAAATCATATAGAAAAACTTTATCATTTGAGAAATATGTTAAGTGGGGTTTGATGTTAATTTATGGGAAATCTACAAAACTGTTTATATAAAATTTACACTTTAATTTGATCCTGGAGATTATGAATTAGAAGTAACATGCTTTTTCATTTTTTTTTTCTTCAGAACACCTGGATTCCTATTTCAAATGAGAGTTCGATAACAACATGTACTTTGGTTCCTACCAGTGAACCTTTATCTCCTGTCTCTGATAGAAGTTCATCACCAGACCTGACATTAGGCTCAAAGTTCCGATTTCGTAATTACTTTACACCAACAGTCTCTCGACATTCTCCTCTGCCAAGATTTAGTTGGGCTGACTCCAGAGAAGTATGGCAAAATATGATGACCAAAGAACAACACTATGCAAGAAACCCGAATGTGTTCGACAAACATCCGATGCTACAACCAAGAATGAGAACAATTCTTTTAGATTGGTTGATCGAGGTAAACTGTCAAAAGTTTTAAACTGTCTTTATATATTTTTTTTATTCAAAAATATGATTGACAAACATTATTTTTAATATTTTTGAAAGATTTTTCATCGGAACTTAAAGATAACTGTGTCTTCAATCAACTTTGACTTTGGAAGTTTTCTTGACGTGAAAACTAGAAGATCAGGCTTTAATTTGTGAAAAGTTGAAAGGTGAATTGATTAAACTGGGAAATGTAGAAAAAATAGATGAGACATTTCCAAGAAATCAGAGATTAGTTTTTTGCTTTAAAATGAAAAATGAATACATTTTTGTTCATTATAATTTTTTGTATTTTTAGGTGTGTGAAGTATACAGGTTACATAGAGAAACATTCTACCTCACTACAGATTTTTTGGATCGATTCCTTTGTTCCTCACACAATGCACAGAAACACCAACTACAGTTAGTTGGTATTACGTGTTTGTTTATTGGTGCAAAATTAGAGGTAAATCTTAAAACCATCGTTAAAAATACCATTCACAAAGTACATGTAACCTGCACTTATTCTAACCTTAATTCGACCAAGTAGTTAATCTGTATATATTTGTCAAGTTTAAAAATAACCAAGTCTATAAAATCTGTGAATAATTTAAGACGGACTATTCGATATCTTCCATTAAATTCCTTAAATGGCTAAAAATATTCAGATATTTTAACTAGAGACAAGCATTAAAGAAGTTCTTGGCTTTATAGAGGCTCATGAACATATAGCAAGGTTAAAGGAGCTATTTTCATTTGAGATCTTAGTTTTTTTTAATGCAAACAAGTACAAAGATTGTCCTATATATTTCATTGAAGTAAACCTTAAAAATTAAAACTTATATGACTTGTTCCATTCTCATTTTTACACACTTGCATTGTTATTTGCTGTTTAACATTTTTATCTTTTTTTCAGGAAATTTATCCGCCCAAACTTGCTGAATTTGCTTATGTTACTGATGGTGCTTGTACAGAGGATGAGATCATGGATCAAGAACTTGTTATAATCAAGGTAAATAGAGTTTATTTAAAACAGAATCATATTTGTTGTAATAAATGTAAGTTTAGTGTGGCGTGAATTTTGCTGAACTAGTAATTATTATTGTTTATGGGCCAGCTGAAGCCACTTCTGGATGCATGATTTTCCTCACTTTGGCCTTGGGCTGCTTTCTGCTCCTTGGTCAGGTTGTTGTCTATTTGGCACATTCCTCGTTTCCATTCTCAATTCTATAAATGTGAAAAAAAGGAGTGATATATTTAAACTTTCAATGATAAACTGATGTGAATTATATATGATATACAAGATGTAAGAAAAAAACAATAGTAATTTGAACACATTTTGAAAAATTTGCTTAGTGATCAGTACTCAAAATCAGAAATCTTTGAATAACGGAACAAGTGCATTTTAGAAATATAAAAATTTGCATAGTTATTGGTCTAGCATAATGTAATCATTATTTTAAAATGAACCTTGTGTTCTGTTTCAGGCTTTGAACTGGGATCTGTCTCCTGTCACTGCTAATGGTTGGTTAAATGTCTACCTCCAAGTAGCTAATATAGAGTATATAACAGATACTGAACATGGCTTTGTCTTTCCTCAATACTCATCACATGCCTTTGTCCAAATTGCTCAGGTAAGAATTGTATGTTTTAATTTAACCAAGTATTATGTCTTTTGACCTCAGTTTTAAAAAATGAAGTAGTAGTAAACTTGGTTAACAAAAACACAATTTAAGAAAGGATTACTCCTATAGAACTTTTTTACTTGAGTTACATTCCTTTAATTTTTTTTAGGAAGAAGGGATATTTAGTTATTATATTTTTTCACTTGTAGATTTATTTGGGGAGGGGTACTGAATTTCAACTGATTCCTAATGTCTGTGTACATGTAAACCACTGCACATGTATTCACTGAAATTGATATTCAATTTTACTATTTTTTTGTGTTTTTCTTTTTCAGTTGATAGATTTGTGTACATTAGATATTGGCTGTTTAGCGTTTACGTATAGTGCTATAGCTGCTGCTGCTTTATATCACCTCACCGATGAAGATGTAGCATTATCTGTCTCAGGTAAATTAATCTTGATCTTGCATTCATTTCTAACAATCATCAGTTTATCAAGTGAAAAATGGGATCTTTTTATTTATCATGATAAAATCAATAGCGAGTAAACCTATGGATTTTAAAAAGGCGCCTGTTATTCAGTGGTTGTCGTTTGTTGGTGTGGTTCATAAGTGTTTCTCGTTTCTTGTTTTTTATATAGATTAGACCGTTAGTTTTCCTGTTTGAATTGTTTTACACTAGTCATTTTGAGGCCCTTTATAGCTTGCTGTTTGGTGTGAGCCAAGGCTCAGTGTTGAAGGCCGTACCTTGACCTATAATTGTTATATTTTTATACATTGTGACTTTGATGGAAGGTTGTCTCATTGGCACTCATACCACATCTTATATCTTTTCGTATTAAACTTTATAGAAGAGGCTGCTCGTGTATCAATAAAAATTCAATAAACATAGTTTGTTGATAAAACCATCTGGATCAGTTTTTCTCATCTGTGAAAATTACTTGGAAATTACCAGTTTTATATATACAGTATGCATGTATTTATGATAGTTATTCAAAAATGTATTATTAAAATAGAAATTCAATTTACGCAGGGTACAAATGGCAGGATATTTTACCGTGTGTTAACTGGATGACACCTTTTGCACAAACCACAAGAGAGAAAGGTCATGTGGAGGTCAAGTTCTTTAGTAATGTGGCAACAGAAGACTGTCATAACATACAGACACATGAAATAGATATTAATCTTTTGGTAAGTAAAAGTTGATTTTAGCTTACAAGGCAAAAACAAAAATATTGTGTTTTCACAAACCCTTTTTTGGGAAAAAATTTGGTTGATTATATAGAGAATCTCTGAAGCATGACTGGATTGGGCCCCCTCTTAAGCAGTCAGTGGGCCCCCACTTATGAAAATTTCTGGATCCGCCACTGAGAAAAATCGGAAAGGACCAGAACAATTTGAGTTGGCAGAACTTTTTTACATAATTATGAAATTTTCTATTTTTACCTTACTTTTTTAAACCAAACTAAATAGATTAGGAACTCAAATTCTTTATAAGGTCATTTAAATTGATAAGGAAACTGCATTGCTGGAGTTTAATATGCTAGGCTAATTCACCATTCTCAATTATGTATAAATATGTATGTATATTTATATAACTAGTTCATATTTGTTATGTGTGCCTTTAGGTTGCTTTCTCGTTTACTTATGCACATCTACTTTTATTCATATATCGGGTGAAAAAGAAATTCTATATTTTTCATGCTAGCTAAAGAATTAACCAATATACAATATGTAGATTTTCTTAAAAAAATTTATTTTTGTTACAGGAGAGAGCTCAAGAAATACAGGAACAATTGATGACATTACATAGATCTTCAAGTCCAGATATTCAAGCTCAAGTAATAACACAGTTGACACCACCTAGTAGTAATAAAAAGGGCAACAGTATTGTTTCAGAAGACAAAGAAAATAAAGAACAGACCTCAACTGATGTAGATTATCAACATCCAACTGTGACGTGAGGTCAATCTGTTAATGCAACCTAATTTCTTCTGTGCCAAGGTCGGAGTTGACCAGAGAAAGAAATCGACGTTCAATGGCTGTTCTCTATAGAGTAATGATTGAATGAAGTGGAGTAAATGGCGTCACTAATGAATGAATTGAATGTTTGCGATAATATATTATTTAAGTCTTATAAAAGTAATATATGTGTTGGAAGTGTTGAGTTAAATTGCATATTTATTTATAGACATTATAATGTGCAATACACAGATGACTTTGTTCTTTCAAGAACAATTCCCATAGCCAAACAGGGCTAATAGTGCTTTTATTTTTGTTGTTTGTATTAAATGTATAATTTAGAAGTAAACATAGAATGAAATGTTTGACATGTGTACAAGCCTGTTAAATAGTGTTTTGTGTCTGAGATATTGATTTGAGTAAACAGTTTTATCGTGGAAATATTTATCCAATGTGCCACAATCTAATGGGAAGTGTTGCTGCTTAACATGTTTACAGTAAAGTTTTATTACTTTTAGGGTTAAGTCAGTTAGAACTTTGCCAAAGATCAAATCAAAATGTGTTCATGAAATATACCTTTTTGTTTACTCACCAAATGTGTTCAATTTGTTGACATTATACCACATTGTGTTCATTATGTGAATGGATGATTGCATTTTGATTAATTGAAAGCAGAAAGTATGTGTATGTTCGTCCACTATTTATGAATTTTAAAAGAGATGATGCTGTTTTTATGTTTCAAAATGTATATTTTTAAACCACAAAGCAAGTAAAAAAAATAATAAAAAACTTCAAAAATGCCTTAAAAATGTGTTATGATAATGTTTAGGTAACTAAAGTTACTTAGTAAAAAAATGCCATTTATTTGATAAATGTTTGAAACCAGTACATTTATTAAGTACATTATAGATCGCTTTGTAGTTTAGAACAGACTGGTACATATCACTATAATCATATGCCATGCCAAAAATGTAATATCTAGTCTTAGAAGGACCTCAATCTTTCAAAACTTAGTTGCGGAACAATTCTTGATTTTTCAAATCCAATAGAAAAGCAAAACAAAGGATGAGTTTTGCTCTCATTTCTTTACAATATGAAATTAAATTTGCAGTTTCAGACAGCTTATGTATTACTATTGGTATTTTTACTGTAGTTGTGCAAGCATGGTCATGATAGTCTTGTTATCAAAAGATGTCTGCACAGTACTAGTTGAAAAGTTAAGTAAAAAGAGGGTTTCTTTGTAATAAGACAAGACATAACTCAAAGGTTATTATGAGGCTGTTCAGTTACGTTTAGGCAAAAATAGAAACAATGTGTGTTTAGTGTTACCTTTCCAGCCTTAACCCATAACCATAAAACTTTTCACCAACTGTATCCCCAATCAGATGTAACTAACAGCTATTGAACTTATTCAACTACACAACATAACATTATTAAAACCATATATTGTCATCATTATGATGTTCATTGACAGATTACAAATTGCAAACTTTCTGTAAAATAATATGAACAATACAGGAACCAAGGTTTGTAAATCACAATATTTCACGGCAAGTGATTTGGGGAAAAAAAACGCCATACTTTATAATTCATTGTCAAGAAACACTAAAACACACATACTTCGTTCTTTTTGCCTTTATGAAGCAGAATGAAAAAATATGTGGCTGTCTCCTTTTCTTAAAAAAAATCGTAAAGGACCTTTTGTAGCTTTATTAGATGATATGTACTGGTCTTGTTTTCAAATCCTATAGATCATAAGTTTATAACATATATCATTAGTTAATCATAACTGAATGCACATACTTAAAATGCATTTCAATAGCCATAGTTTTACAGGTATTCATCATGTAAAGTGTGAATGAAATGTTGGGATACATTATCAACTTTAAACCAATTTTTTTTCCAAAGTATTGTTAGGAATAAAGATAGGGCTTTTAGTTTTTCACAAGAAATAATTTGTGTAACAGGAATTTAAGGAAGGGTATTATAGTTCCATTGATAAAAAAGTACAGAAAAAGCACTTAAAATGGTGAATAGCTATTATACTTATACTATATTTTTGTAACTTTTAGTGATATTTCCCATCTTCAGTTTGTTATAAGTTTGGTATATTAATCTTTAGTGCAGTGTGGATTTTATTAATTTGTTAAATCACATGGTAATAGGGCAGGTTTGCTGTGTTTTTGTGGGAATAAATGGGTTCTGTATGTTTTTTGAGTGGAAAAGCAGTTAAATATTTTATGAATATTACTGTTATACGATTGTGTAATGTGTAATCTGGTTGTAAAAGTATTGTTAAATTTGATGGTTGAAAGACTTGTTGACTTTGGTTGAAACTTGGTGAAATTTGATTGTTTACTGTTAAACTGCAATGAATGGCATTGCTTGTTATTTAAATTCAGGTGATTAAATATTTGTTTATACCATTAAGTGTTCAGTATAGTATTTTGAAATTTGTCACTACCATCAGAATCAAATCCCATACAGGAAATCTAGATTTAGTAAGTCCATACATTTCTACTTAAGATAACTCTTAATACTCTTATGTAAAATTTTGTAATTTTAAACATTATTCTCTAATCTGTTTTTCCATGAAATAAATACTCTGTAAGGACATTTCCTTCGAAGGACATGAGCATTATTCACTATCTTGATTGATGTATTCTAAAAGCTGAAGTGCAACTTGTAAATAAAAGTAAGGATTTAAAAAAAAGAAAGATAACAGGGAAATTGTATTAAGTGTTTAGTAAATGAAAGAAACTTAAGTTTGGATTGAAGGTGTGTGTCCAAAATTTTCACATTATATTTTACTATATTTCCTTATGCTATCCTTCTCACTTCTAATGGAAACATGTCTACTAGTCCTAAAAACATTGATATTAATAGAATGACTTATCTCAATAATTTAATGAATTGTCTCTAGTCTTGAATCTTCTATGGTTGTCTGTTGAAGGCAGAATGGCTTACATAGTACTGTATATAAAAGGTACCTTACTTTTCTTAAGCTATTTTATAATATTTTTTTTTTTTTGTCCTCTCGTCTTATAAGTAAAGTTGGCAGAATCTTAAAAGAATACCTTCCCAGATTCTTTTGAAACTGAAAAATAACTTTGAATATTAATTCTTGTCCTGTGTTTTTGACTTCAATGTTGACTTCTTGTATAAAACTTTATCTTTGTTAATGATGCAAATATAAAGAAAGTATACATAACTTTTTTTTTATGGCAAAACTCGTTTGTAAAAATACAACAAAGTGGGTAGCAAAGATGAAAATATAGAATGTGCCTTCTATAAAAATTAGTTCCTTAGTGTACAATAATATAATATGAATAGGGAGGTGTTCCCAATCAATTGTAATATACAACTGGCTGTTACAAAACACTGGTGTCCTTTTTAAGCAATCTTTGAATGGACAGTGCTTGAGAGGGGCTTGAAGTAGATGAACAGTTTTACATCTTTACTTTTCCATCTTAAAATTTATGTGTAAAAAAAAAAAAAAGAATAAACAAGCAAGAAGATTTTTCACAAACTGCTTGTAGATTTGTGGTTACTTAATGTGGACAAACTTGGAAGTGTTCATAAAATCTAATTAATCCACTTCATTGAAATTCAAATGTATTCTATGAATACTTATGTTTTCATATTTGTAGAAGGATACTGTATTTTGTAACAGCCAGAAAGATGGTTTGAAACATACACTTTCTCCTTAATCTATTTCTCATTTTTTATTTATTTTTAATGAATTTGTGAACATTTATTTTAATTAATTTAAAAAATATTTAAAAGGAGAACAATTCTGTGTCTTGTACAAAGTGTTTTAAAGTATTTTATTTATTTTTATTTATGAAGTTATTGACTGGGTTTTAACATATCATTTGAAGCTTGAGTGTTGAGAATATTTTTATAATTGTTTACATTTCTATCACAATTTAATTTTACTGTTTGCTTTGCTGTTTTATTGAGAGAAAAAAACCTCAATTTTATATAATTTGGAAACTTTCTGAAATGATGTTGCAGTTGCTCCCATCACCGGGTCAATAATGAAACATTTTTGAAAATTTATGATGTAAGGGTGGTAACTAAAAAAAAAAATCTTTCTTTTATCTAAAAATCAATATGCCATTATATGGAAGTAATAGCCTGACTACCTGGTTGTGAAATTTTATTGTGATAGAAATTACAAAACAAAAAATACATCTCAGTGGGTTATCCTTAGATTCAAGTATTCTTTATTTTTTTCTTTATTTTAAACCTGTCAGATTTTATTTGGAAAAATTGTTTTCATTTCATTTATTGCTTAAAGCAAACCTTACTTTTTTTTTTAATTTTGCCTTGAGGAAGGTTAAAAAACTTTCAATTCATGTTAAGTTATTTTTTTATACACCATTGAATATATAAAATTACAACAAATATTATATTCAAAAAATATTTTTGTACTTATTTAATCAAATTTGAATATTAAAATTATTGTGACATTTGTCTAAATAATTGTATATCTGTATGTAAAATAGAAAAAAAAAACAAAAAAAACGATGAAATAAAATCTAGAAAAATAGAATTAACCAATATGAAATTTGAAGATGACATTTGTTAGAAATGTGAAGTAAAGGTACGCTGTTGTCATATATATTGTATGGCATACATCTTTTCAGATTTACTTTTTTTAAAGTTAATACTATATACATTATTATCCATTAAATAATACAGGCAAAAATACTTGTTAGTATGTTATGTGGAAAATATTTGTGTTTTTTATAGGAAAAAAAATGTTATGTTTTTTTTTTTTGATAAGGAAAATGGATTTCTTCAAGACATATGATACATTGTATACAGTCACCATGTAGCCAGGACTTGAACATTTGTCAGTTGTTAAATGTAATGTTAAGTTTTAAAATCTTAAAAAAAACTTATTTTTAGAGTATTGTAATATATACACATTACTAATAAATGTTGTAAATCCAGAATATTTCTTTTGTTTCATGCTTTCCTTTCAGTATTTATTTGGACCTTTTAGTTAGAACCTATTTTGTTTATTGGTGTTATATAGTCACCACAAAAAAATCAATATTGAGACAAGGTATCTATTTAGTGGATTGTAGGTTTGCTCATTGTTTCCCTTTGTAGAGTGCTATCTTCGGTGCAGCCGGGTGTAAGATCATTGGTTTTGTCAATTTATAAATTCTTTCAAATTTTTTTTTAGCTGCTACTCTACCCAGCATTCAGAATTTGACCAAGAAAATGGGTCAGCTGTAAATAACCTTGTGAGCTAACTTATTAAACAAATGGCTGTGCGTGTCTTTGTAGTACAAAACAGGGCAATTTTACATCTCATCATTATGATAAAGCTGAAAATGCATGTTTCACTTTCCGCAGAAAATTCATTATGTCACTTAGCATTTGGTTGCATATAAAGCAGTCCCAAATTATAGTTGCTTTTAAAATAATCCATGAGGGGCCTCGGTGGACGAGTGGTCTAAGGAGTACAACAACTGAATCACTAGCCTGTCAACACTGAGGTTGTGCATTCGATTCCAATCTTAGTTGACTAGGATTGTCAGTTTTCCTACCAAAGGTCAATGGGTCTCTACAAGCACTCTGGCTTCCTCCACCAATAGAAACTGGCAGCCACGAAATAGCCAACATTCCTGAAATTGGTGTTAAACACCAATCAATTAGTTAATCATGTGTCAATTAATTTAGGAATTCTATTAATATTTCTAAAAAGAGAGGTGGTGTAAACCTCTTTATGCAACCCAAGTCGCAGATAACCAAAGACGTCTAGAGGTCAACATATACTCTTGAACTGTTCAACATATGAAGCTCTAATTTGCCTTTGAGTACATGTATTAAAAAGAGTAAAAAGATTTACAAATGAATAACACCAAATTATAAGAAACAAAGATATGACAAAAGACAACTAAAGAATAAGCTCCTTACATGGAACCATGAACATGTAGCAGGGTTAAACTATAATTTTAGATCTTGACACTCCCACCTTTATTAAAAAAATAATCAGTACAGGAATAGTACTTAATGGTACAATAGAAAACAATAATAAACCACTGTGTCAGAGAGCAAGCTCAAAGTACTTTACATGAAGTTAAATATTGGTGACTACCGAAGAATAATTTCCATGCAGATGAATAAAAGGGGATGTGGATTCAAGTCAATGAGACAGAAATGTCATAAACAGTACAGGAAGATATGACCTAGTGCAATCTACCTGTGTCTTTTATCATTGTTATACCTATATACAGTGAAACATGTTTACGGGAGAGCAAAAAAGTGGTCTTTTAATAAAGGTTCAATCTATATGAAATGCACTATAGAAGAAACTACATTTAATAGTTTTATGACACAGGTTTTTGCTTAATGCAGGTAGTCTTAAGCAGGTTTGGCTGTATCTTCCAATCAAAGAGACCCCTCATGGGGGTGTCCAAGTAATCACATAATCATAAATTTTTTGCCAATATAATCACATAATCATCAATTAATTTTTTAAACAAGATAATCGAATAATGTGAAAAATAGTCCTAGATTATCAAATAATCAAATAATCATGAAATATTTGGTCTGGTAATCAAAATATCACTATAAAAACGGCCAAGTAATCACAAAATCAAAAACCCCATGAGGAGGCTCATCAAAGATCATTTTTCAATACACTGGAGGCTTTTTACTTTAATTTTTGCATTAAGTTTGTTTTCTTGGGCTTCTTTCGGTAAGTTACCATTATGATAATAGCCGATAGCAAAAGGTCAATCTTTAAAAATAGGTCACTTTGACTTACATTCTGTGCTTTCTTTCTTTAAAAGATATTAAATGACCTATCCTAGCTGAAGGACGCCTCCAGGTGCGGGAGTTTCTCGCTGCATTGAAGACCCATTGGTGGCCTTCGGCTGTTGTCTGCTCTATGGTCGGGTTGTTGTCTCTTTGACACATTCCCCATTTCCATTCTCAATTTTATCATCAATTATCTTGCTATAGTATAATGTTCGTATGAATAAAACGAAATATGGGGTACTAGTATCGGGAGCATATTGTTCAGTAGTTGTCGATCGTTTGTTGGTGTGGTTCATAGGTGTTTCTCGTTTCTAGTTTTTTATATAGATTATTGTGAATTGGTGACACCGAACAGCAAGCTATAAAGGACCCCAAATTGACTAGTGTAAAACATAGGTACTTGGGGAAAGGACAATTTTTGTTTAGCCCTCCCCCTCTTTTCCAAAATCCGTTATTTTTTTATTTTTCTATTCATTTCAATTATTTTCGCGTATTTGATAATTACTATCAATTCCAAGTTTACTCTGCACGGCGGTCACTGATATAACTTTTCTCTATATAATATATCAGTGACCGCCGTGGATAGTAAACTTGGAATTGATTGTAAATAGCAAATACAAGTTATTTATAGTATGTTTATGTTCATAGTATACAGAAAAACGCGAAAATAATTGAAATGAATAGAAAATAAAAAAAATATCGGATTTTGGAAAAAAGGGGGAGGGTTAAACAAAAATTGTCCCTTCCCCAAGTTCCTATGTTTTACACTAGTCATTTTGGGGTCCTTTATAGCTTGCTGTTCGGTGTGAGCCGAAGGCCGTACTTTGAACTATAATTGCTAACTTTTTATACTTTGTGACTTGGATGGAGAGTTGTCTCATTAGCACGCATGTCACATCTTCTTATTTATATATACGTCAATGGCAACCCAATGACACAAAAAAGGCGTGCAAGTCTTCAACCACAGACAGGTGTGGGTATAATTTTTTTGCTTGATTGCGTGGTCTCCTTTCTGAAAACTACACTGATTCGTGATGCCTAGTTGTCGCACAAATTCAATTTAATTAATATAGTTCTTTATAAATATGTTTCTTAGTAATGTCTAATACCATAGATTTCAAAGTAGTTTATAACTATAGTCTGAGATATATACAAGTTCTGAACAATCTGATGAAAGGAGATTTAGAAATTTACATTAAACGCAGCAAAAATTGTACATTTCATTTAGATGTAAATGAATTATGAATAATCATAAGTTTGCTTAAGTTAATTCTCTTTTGAATAAAACAGGACCCTTTTCGTTACTTGACTTAAAAAAAGGAAGCATTTAGGCCTGAGACTACTATATAACTTATAACTTATCGAATCAAAACAATTGGAAAGTCAAATCAAATACAAAGTTGAAGAGCATTAACAGAGACATGTCTCTGGTATTAATAACAAAAAATTCCCAAAAGTTGTTTCTCGAAAAAGGCTTAAATCGTTAACAGCCAGGGAATGCTATCAACCGTTGACATCCAACGGACACCATTATTAAAATAAAACGAGTATAGACATAGAAAATCGATGAGCACCAGTAGGAAATTTTGCACGAAATTTAAAGAAATAGAAAAATGAATGCTTTTGATGAGCGAATGGACAAGAAGATACCGGTAGTATGGCCATTTTACACTATAGTCGAGTAAACATAAGTGAACCTACTTAAGGTCATAAGAAGATTGGCAAATGCCATTCTTCATATTTATAACATAACATAACATTACCGATATGATACTTAGATGAAATTGTTCTTGAGACATTTGCGGTTCTGTTTACGACCGTTTGACAGTTAGTTTGTGATTTTCCAAGTTCATATTACTTATCATAAATAACGTTTAAGACGTAAACCATTACATTTTTATTAAATTTTAATGAATAATCTAAATGAATTAGGTCAGAATGTATGAAATTACACAATTTTATTTCAGTCTTCTCACCCTGCCAAGACATAAGATAACATGTTCATGTGTATTTCTAATAATCTAGACAGTCTAAGAGGGTGATGAGTGGTGGTATAAGCTGCCAGTTTAAGCTCTTGACGGAGACCAGCTACCCTTCTGTTGTGTCAAGATATCGTTCACTTGATTATAAACCCGGACAATGTCGGCATGAAAAGGAAAATATAACCGCTCATATTATGCAACCGAAAATCCGATTAACTTTCCCTTTTATTATCAAAGTTGTATACAGGTTATTATAATCTGGGAAAATCTGGGAAAATCTGTCAACTGTCAATGGTCTCAATATTCTTTTTCATAATTAAACATTTAGAGATGATGATGTATTCATTTTTTTTTCTTCGGTAATCGTAAAAAATAGCCGATTAAAATGACGTTTGTTTTAAGGTGTAAAGAAGGGGGATGTTTGCACATTAATTTTCAATAAGTGTTTAATATAACACACCAAGCTGTCTTAGACTTAATCGGAAGACTAATTACATATTATGAATTAGATTATACAATGTTCCACATGTGGTTTCTAGGTAGATCTGTGGTTTAAAAGATTTAAGTTTGGATTTGACACAGACCTTCCAGCTAACACAACAGATCATGTCAACAGCTGCTACATTGACCCTATAACTTTATCACACCAATTGGCTCAAACCCAATATAGGTTAGGGTTTTCGACGCAGGGTCACAAGACAATCGTGACAATTAAACAACTACAACTAACAAGGTTTCATTATTCTCTGAATAAAACCCGTCTTTGGAACGTAACATGCCATGCAACAGTTATATATATACTAATTGCAATTACTCTGGAAAATGCAATTTTATTTAAAGTTTTTTTTTTAGATAAAAACCATCTTGGTTATACCATGGGCGAACACTACTGACAACGAACTACTTCCATGTTTATACTTATATGTATGTACAATCTCAGATTCGTCGGCTGTTATGGAAGTATATTTTGTAGTCAAAACCGTTTGTTTTACAACTTGTTTCTGTGTCAATTTCTTTCGTCCAGGACAACTGATACGGAAATTGACCAGACCATGGAAGTATTATTTGGACAATAATCACAAAAGCTTTGGCTAAATTCCTTTAGAAAAAAGCTTCTTACAAAATAACATTAATAATAAGTGTGATATTAAGGAAACCGCACATGTCAACACTATAAGGCAAAGTAGGCTTTCCCTTGTAAATAAAGATTTGTTTATTTGTTCATATGCATCATGATCAAATTGTTTTATTTATATCGATATGAAAGTTGTATGTTTATGTGTGTGTGTGTGTGGAATGAGATAATGGTGTTCTTTCGCTTTAGATTTAATTCATTGATAGACATCATAAAAAAGAACGATTTCAATACCTTAATCCTTGAAACTATTGAAATTAACTTCCACATGACATGATCTACAGTCAGATTAATCGGTCAATCAAAGATTAGTGCTATCAAAGCGTTTCATCGGACAGCATACAATGTTAACAATAAAGATAAAACCTGTTTAAACTCTTTGATCTTGTTTTCTAAATGATAATAAGTTGCATCATTTTTCATTTAATATTATTGCCAACAGGTTAAGGGTTCTTGGTGTCCTTATGCAACAAAATTTAAATACATTCATCAATTATCCTACGGACTTTGAAATACAGATGTATTGTACCGTATACGCCAGGGTTGCCAAATGTCGGCACTTTTATGTCGATGAAGGTAGATCTGAATTTTCGGCAGATCGATAAACATGATCAGTAAAGCGTTGCTTTATATAAACTATTTGTGTATATTGACAGTATATCAAAAAAAGATTATTTTATTGTTTTTTAAACCAGCAAATAAATGCTAAATAAATACAAATATTTGTCTAAGTAGACAAAGGATGATAAATATAGACAGGACACTATTAAGAAAATATTTCCGATACCATTCTTTGTCACATTGCCGCTAAATATATCTAAAATACTAAGTAAACATAGATAGGTTATGTCTGGCGATAAAGGTGATATTGATACGTGTCATCACTAATGGCCATGCTTCTGTTAATTGCCAGGGCCCCCTGTCGGATTACTGCGTAGATGTTCAGCATGACTGGAAAAAATAAAAATGTACAAGACAATCAAAATTAAAGCAGCATTACATAAAATGTCTATATATAGTGATATTCTTTTCAAACCTTTCAGAAAATAGACTTCAGAGGGTGCTAATTTGTATTTATTTTGAAACGTCGACTCAATAGTTTTAACCATGGTCCAATCATGGAAGTATTAGATAATACTTCCATGGTCTGGTCCAATCATGCAGATAAACTGTGGTAATCCATGTCCAAGGTAAACGATGTTGTGCTTTGTTCATTCAAACTCGAATGGCAGTGTTCCTGACTAATGAAATTACTTCAAAAGCATGTAGGAGGGGATCCCTCTACCACATTTGGACTCCTTTCTGTTTTTCACATACAGTCATCTGCACTCACTTCCCTGTCCCCCTGTTACACAAACAACCGTAGATGCACCTAAAAGCATGTTCCGTCACAACTTTTCAGCTATGTGTATTTGAGTATTTGACACCTTGGTTGTAGGCATTTGTAATTTTATTTCGTCAAAATAAAATAATCAGCTTTAATATAAAATAGTATAACATAAGGGTTGAATTGATGTTTGAACTTTCTCCTCACCCCAAAAGTTTGCAAATTAATCTCAAGGCTATAAAAAACGTGTAGTTATCGTTATCAGTTTGATATAATTATCCACCTTTTCTTAAAAGTGTCCGATTTGGTAGTTCGACTACTTTGAAAAATATCCCGAGGGTCCCACGCGACTAGTTTTGTGATTAGATTATGAGATAACAGCTTTATTACCTTCTAAATTTATATCTTCCTTAATTAAGACTGGTTTAATTTTCTTTTTCAGGCGAAAATAGATATTTTAGGTAGAGATAAACTCTTTTATTCCCCTGTAGTTTCAACGTTTCATTCTCTGTTTTAACAGTAAAATCAGGGACTAGAAAAGTTTAATAAAAATATCTTTATTGTCATATAAACATATTTAGTTTGTGACAAAAGCAAAAACAAACATAATATAGCAAAGAAATAACAATTCTATAATAAATGAACACATGGAAAAAAAATTATATAAGACTTGTAATAGTTACATTTGTAAACTAGTCAACATTCAAAGATATGTGCATTAGACATACTTGATCCCAGTATTGAAGTACATCAATAATTTTACCTCCATAAGCTAAGTAAAGATGCTTTCTTGTCGCATGATTCGATTTAAATAACCTCAAGATTAAATGTTACCAGTAGTAACCAAAAGTGCAAGTCGTGAAAATATGGGGTTAGACTAGTACTGTACATGTAAATGATATATTTTTTTTTGCTGAACAAAACGTCTATGCTTAAAAGAAACCCCAGGGATTTGTGTTTATAAACATCTCTCTATATGATCTGGGTAGCTGGTCCTAACAATTAAGTAGGAAACTGTGGTTGAAAGTGTAGAAAATCTCAGGTAAAATAATCCTATAAGCACCACAAACAAACATGGATATAACATGATTATCATAGGTGTGGTAGATTTTCTACTATTATTAAATATGATATAACAATATTGATCCCTGTGTTGCATCAGAGCCAATATTTCACACGTGTAATATAGACATTTCCGACAACTGACATAATGACATTGATGCTATTATCCTCGAGCTCGTATTCTCAGTGGATAAGTTGAGGTGTGTTCAATTACCCTGTTAGGAATAGGCAAACAGATATCATTTACTAAAATAAAAAAAAAATTAAAACCTTACATATTTGAAGTATGCATAAGATGCGGTTGTACTTTCATCTACTAGCCTAACTATTGTATACCTATTTACTGTAAAACAATTTGTTTATTTTGAATTGTTTTACCTCGAAATACATGAATATGATTCCACAAAGGTTGCAATGTCATAAACAAAACCATAAAAGAAATAGAAAGACAATCAAAACCATAAAAGAAATAGAAAGACAATCAAAACCAAACTTTCTATTATGCTTTTGGAGAAGAGTGTTAACTTTAAATAATTCTGTAACCTTCTTTCAAAAATTCGAAAAGAGACAATATAATACCATTATTTATGCTAAAATATTTGTTTGATTCTAATATACTACATAAATGTTTTTTTTTTATATTCATACAGCAAAGGATGGGTCAAACATGCCAATGTGACGGTGCCACTCGAAATTTCGAACAAAATTACAATTTGATAACATTATCAAACTTTCGTACAGCTCAATAATTAACATGTCGATGCTAAGTGAACATTCTACGTGGAGCTGCACCATGAAAATCAATCATCTACAATCAACGATTGTGAAAATAAATTAATTATCAAATTTATGACAATTTGAAACGGATGTCATAAATCTAAAGAGTCAACAGGGGCTATTTGTTAATTTAATTAACTTCTCAATACTACCATAGTTATTAAATGATTTATTGCGTGTTAAGTGATGGAAACAATTGTACGGCTGTCCAGGAATCTCCCAAGGGGGCGGAGACGTTTGTGTCATACGCTACATGATTTGCGTGATTTCAAAATTAAGTGGCAAAAATCGATATTGTCATTTTTTATATGCCTAAAGGACAACGCTGTCGCGCGCACTGGTTTTACAACATTGCCAGTATTTACTCTCTGACGTGAAGCAAAGCCTTAGAATTCCCGGCCTTGCTGTTCTTTAAACGTTTAAAGTGCATTGTTTCCATTTAGTTTCACCTGAGACTACTATAACACATGTGTTATAGTAGTCTCAGGTTTCACCCAACGCAAAAGAGTAACAAATTGAAAATAAAATGTCAGGTTTTGACCATTTAAAGTAGTAATAGGAATGTTCTTCTATAATTGATTTCAAATGATTTATCACTGTTTATACTAAGGCGCTGTTCCTTTGCTTTTTGTGTGTTTTGTTGTGCATATACTTTTTTTGTGTGTCATGGATGGATACCTCATATCCTTTCTCTTTTCTATTAATGTAATACTGAAATGGCATCCATGCAGGTAGTTAAGCTATCTTGTCTTTATACTTTGAATAGTTATATTTGAAAAATTTCAGAATAATAGATAATTTCTCAAACCATTAACCTGTCTTCCATAATATCAGTAGCTATTTGCTATATTCTTGATTTGAACAAGGAGGTTATATGAACAAAATCTGACTGAAAGAACATTTTTAGCATGCTTTACTACAGCTTTATTCATTTTCATTTGCCTCTTTTTTCACTTTAAAAACTTATAAGAAACACAATTAGCAATATTGGAAAATTAAAAATTAATGGATTGACCCCTTCCAGCATAACCTGAACATTGTAAAACTATCTTGCCTTTACTAGGTCATAAGTAGGTTAACCATATAGAAACCTATAAAGCATCTGTAACAACTTAGTTACATAAATACAAACAAAAATTTTCCACCTTAGTTTTCTATATAGTAATGGAAGCCTCGATGGTTGATTGCTGGCATTATCAGATTTAATTTTGAATCTTAAATCGATCTATGATTGTGGCTAAGTTTGATTCTAACTGGTAAAAGACAGAAATCAAAGTGCTTCTAAGCACTGGAGGGTAAAGATTGCATTCATTTTGCAAGTTTGTGATATTGAATGAGGGTAGGAATGCCCTTTACCGTCAGGCGTCAAACAGTCATTTTCGGCTACTGTTAGCGTCAAATTGGTTAAAATTTTATCATGATTTGTCAAAATATCCTTATCGTGATTCATCAGATGTCTCAAATAATTATCCGTTACCGTTATTTTTGAAAAAAAATTAACGTGATTCGTCAAAAACAGTCAATTTTTTTATCATCATGAAGAAAGTATACATTTTATTGTCATTCACCAAAAATTACCGTTAACGTCATTTGGCAAGATTTTTTACCGTTATACGTCATGAAGGTACCCCCATTACAACCCTCTTGAATTGCATTTAGAGCTCTAAGGTAAATTATAAAGTTGATTTGGAGTAATCGTCCTTTTTTAATGATTGTACATTTGTAGTTGAATTTATTATATAACAGATTTATACACCATGCATTACTTAGGTAATTTTCTGGACAAGTATAGGAATTCAAATACACACCATATTGTAACTTTATACATTAATAAATTGCATGACATTGACTAGATAGGATATAAAGAATGATCAATTCACTGCACTATTTTGTTTGAACTATCAAAGGTAGTGATAAACTTGGAAGATATAGATATCAATTCAGTACCATTTTAGTTTTGATTGCATTTCATGCAATCTTTACCCCAAAAAAGTAATTTTTCTTTCGATTCTTATCCAGCTTAAGGAACAGGGAAATCTGCAACTACCAACAATTTTATCCCTGTGGAAATAAGTTGGTCATTTATCTTGGAAATTGTCGACGTTATGCAGCAAGTATTAATTGTAATCAAGACAGATGTGTATATGTAAATAGATGTCACTTCCCAAATAAATTTGGCTCAGCAAAACAAGCCTTTTGTTAATTTAAAATGCATATCAAGGGGGAATAAATCAAAACCAACAAATGTTATATCAAGTCATAAATGTGCTTAACTTGTCCGCTGTGGCGGGGGCATAAAATGTAACATCATCATCTTAAAATACACATGTATGTCATATCTAAATTGTATAACCTATGAATGGCAAATTATTCTTTTTTAGGAATTGATAAAAAAAAGGGGGATAGGAGTCTGATATGATTATACAATATAAAAATAAGGAGATGTTGTTTGGTTGCCATTGAGAAAAAAACAAGTATCCACCAAGAACCACAGGAGAAGGTTGAAAACTACACCTTAAACATAAAGTAAGATGTTCTCCAGTACAATATTGTTGCTAAATCTTTTGTTATGATCATTTTATAAGTTGAACCAGTCAAAAATACCCTTTCTACACTATATGGCAATAGCGCCTCATCTCGTGTTCTATACATTATTTGAATACAGTTCAAACAAACCCAGAAGTAAAAACCTGGCTGCTAATTCTGTTTGTCCTGATATTTGACTTACCAAACTAAATAACCTGACTTGACTTAATAAATGATGTTTATGAATAAATATGTTTGTGTGTAGACTAACAAAATCTGTTGCTGTCCCCAAAATAAGTACTGAAATTCAGAAATCATTGCCAGGTTTTTATTAATGGGAATGGGTACAGCAATAATAAGAACTCACAATCTGATATCTGATACATATATATGTATACAACTTTTCCTAAAATCGCAATACTTATTCTCAAATCTTGGATTGTCATGTCAAATTCACAATAACTTCTGAATTTACAGTGTAAAAACCTTCACTTAACCACTTCGCAAGGTAATTTTTATTATGTTTATTATACATGTTGACACAATAAAAGTTACATTGAATACCTCAAAACTTCACTGTTCTATGAAAGCTTTATTTTTATTTATAACAATGACCTAATTATCTAGCATTTCTAGAATTGTGACTTAAAGTATGTATATCTTGGTATTTGATGAAAAAAAATATGTTCTCTGCATGCACAGACCACAAATGACAACACTTTCCAAATATGAACACCAAATAAAATGTTATTTTATTTTATTTTAATATAAAAATGATGTTCTGTGACTGTTATGTTTGATCTAAACCTTGTTGTCTGGCTTTAAACCTTGACATTCTTGCTGGTTTGTCTTGCGAGATTCCAACATCAGTGTTACTGGAAGATGTCATTTGAGTTGACCGCTCAACAACAGAATCTGAAAACGCCTGTAACATAAAATTAATATGAATCATTTCATTTGCCATCATGATGACAACCTGTATTTGAAGACAGAAATTGTACTAATTTTGAAACCAATTTATGCATCCAGTGTTATTTTTTATGTCAAGAATAAAATTTTACTGGGCATTAAAATAACAAACAATTAATAATGCAAGAAATTCGTATACTCTTGTAGATATTGAATTACTTCGAAAATATTGCAGAATCATTGACACTGGTGTCTGTTTTGACTTATGAGTGAGCCAATGGCAAGTTTTGAAAAATGTCCTTATTGGCTGGTAAACATTTCTGGACCCATGTTGCAAACTTGGAGCATTTAAAAAAAACTTACCACAGGAACAGGTACTGCATCTTTAGTATCATTGGGCATCAATCTCACATTTTTCTTTGTTTTAAGTTTCTCGCCATCATCCTTAAGTATAGACCTTGGTCCTGATGTAGGATAGAACTGGGAGTATATGTCGGCTGGAGATTTTATATCAATCTCATTTGTCTCAGTGTCATCATCATCATCATCTGTATTATCCACTCGAGAAGCAGTCTGAAAAAGAAAAGTTGGATATTATATTTTTTAAATTCATCTCCAGCAATTAGCCAAAGCTTCTTCCTTTTAATGATTGTGTTGTAGCATTTATGAGGACTCCATTTTTTCTTGTCTAGATATTGAATCATTTTATCAGTTCATTTTTTGTCCTCAATAATACAGTAACAAAAATTTCAATATAATCTGTTACATGTACTATAAAGCCAAAGAAAAACTGAAATTTAAGTTTTCCAGTCTTTCAAACATGTTCTGGTAATCCCTTAGGCTGAGTATCATGTGACTCCACACACCAATTGTCCATACAGACCAAATAATTTTTTTTTTTTGGAGTAAGTATTCTCTTAAACCAACACTTTCTTTAAATTTAAAAGGTTGCACTTTGTAAATTCAACTGTTTCACAATTCACGCCTCTTTTGGGGAGAAATTTAATATTCATAGATATTATTTTTTTTACCTACTGGTTCTCAGATATGATCTTTATGCTTCATCTTGTAGAGACACAACTTTGGAATGTTACTAGTATATATAAATGTGGATAGTGGACAAATTGAATTCGGAGGAAGACACAAAGAGAAGGGAGGGGTAGTACAGAAGTTTAGTATAAGTTGATTTTCTATGCTAAAGCCTGTTTTCCTCAAATTGGTGGTCCAAAGGTCACTGGTTAAAATCATTGCATCTTAGATCCAAAATAGTGTTCAGTCCTTGACCTCAGAATATTTGGATCCCACAACTGAAATATCACAAGTTAAATGACCATAAAAAAAACATTAAAAGATGTTTAAGAAGATAGTCACAGGATGTTTTGATCTAAATAAGTTGTCTAGCTCCAAATTTCAATGTATAGTGAACCAAAAGAAATATAGATTAAGGAGTGACACTCGATAAAGGTCAAATGTCAAGTCATTTTAGGGAATAAAATCCTGATGACCTCTTTGGTCTAACATCACAGCAAATACTAGCATGTTTTTCTTGATAAATCTGTTTTACCTACCTGTATAAGTTAAATTTCACAACCAACTGGTCCTTCTTTCAGGTAAATGGAAAGAATGAAAAAGTAAACAATATATCAATGATTTAGAAAAAGCCATTTATTTACCTGTTTTGTTGAGGTATGTGTAAACTTGATTATTTTTGTCGTGGATACTGGTTCACTTCCTTCATCATCTGATTCTGCAATTTCTGATGACGATTCCTGAGCCTGTGCGTCATTGGTGTCGTTATCACTGGAATCTGATCCACTTCCAGTGTCAATACTGAGAATGCTATCATCACTATCATAACTTTTGTGTAATAGTATTTCATCACTTGTTACCCTAGGAAGATATAGTGACAAGATAACTTTTCAAAAGTTCGTTATAATGTACTAATTTTACATTTTTCCCCATTAACTAAGATAACTAGGACAAAAATGTACATAAATTTGTAATCTCTATTTTATTAACTTTTACAGCAACCAGAGCATGTTGAACTGCACATAAATATCTAAAATAATAATAAATGGAAATTTTATACTTCCAAAGAAAAAAAAAATTAAATATCCCACAGATTGAAATGAAAATGTCCACTTTAATATGGCAAAATAAAAGGTGAGAAATTAAAATGCCCTTTTTCAAATTTTATATAAAATTTGATCTGTGTGGGATGTGAATGCATCAGAAATAAACAAGAATAACCTAATAGAAAATTCTGAACTTTTGTACCTTTAAGCAGACCTATAAGACACGTTTGAAAGGCAGAAATGATGTTCTGGAAAACCAATTGTTTCACAATTTGAACAGATGAACAGATACATGTAAACTTACTTTTACAAGTGAGAGGTTTAGCTAGCTATAAAACCAGGTTTAATCATCATTTTCTACATGAGGAAATGCCTGTTACAAGTCAGGAATATGACAGTTGTTTTCCATTCGTTTGATGTGTTTGAGCTTTTGATTTTGCCATCTTATAAAGGACTTTCCATTTTGAATTTTCCTTGGAGTTTGGTATTATTGTTATTTTACTTTTTAGAATGATTTTAATTACCTAGCAGGCAACATCAACAAAATTGTTAATACATGTATCAATTTCTTGTGTTGTTCCAAATACAACCAACTTAGCAATTTTAATTGTGACGTCAAGCACATGCACCCAATGTTCTTTTGGAATAGGAACATGACTTTGTTTACAAAGTGAAAGAACAGCATCATATTGGAATTACTATTTAAGAATATGATCAATATTTACATCAGCTAACAGAAACCATTTAAGTGTCAAATATACAGATTTATTCTATGATCATACTTGTGCATTTCTCTTCTCTCTGATTCTATTCTCTCTAACTCATCTAGTCTATCCCATAATTCTTTATCTGTCATAGGCGTGACTATTTCTGAAGATTCATCTGTCTTCTCTTTAACACTTTTTTTGTAATCCTTGACATTTTTCTTATGTTGTGCTGTTGTAAAAAGTCAATTTAAGTAAGCATTCAGTAACAAAAACCTATTAAATAACATTATTCACAATACCACTTCTGTAATGTGTTTCTTAAGGACACAAATCAGTTATTTTTTTTTAGGGAGGGGGGGGGGGGGGGTCAAAATAAATAAACTTCTGTGAGCAAATAGATTCAAATAAGAACTCATTTTTCCAACTATGGGTTAAACAGAAGTGTCTTTTTTTCAACATTTTTTTGGTGAAATATGAACATGAAGGAGAGTTCAGAAAAACTGAAACTCTGTTTTTGCTCTCTTTATGCAGAAAAAAGATTTATTTATTTTTGCCTTCTTTTATCATAATACACTGTATTTAGTTCTGAAATAATGTTCAAATCTATAGCAGAAAACGTTATCATTATCTAGGTTTGCATTATTCAGCAATTTGATTCATTGCCAAATTAAGGTTTACTTAAAACGGGTAGGCCCGGTAGGATGCCTTTTTGGCCCCAAAATATAGCATTGCCAAATTAAGGTTTACTTAAAAAGGGGTAGGCCCGGTAGGACCCCTTTTTGGCCCCAAAATGTAGCATTTCAAAAATTTGTTAAAAATGTAAGCTTTTAGCTATTTATCGGATAGTTGAATACTTTTGTTACATAAAATATGGGCTGTTTTTGACAATACAATGCACATGCGTCAGATACTAACATCATTAATTCATGCAAAATTACTGAAATCTTCACAATTTTAGCATTTGTGCTTATTTTTAGACGGTTTTTGTCTATAATGGAAGTAGCCGCACTTGTGTTCAGTCTTAATATTTAAATATATGTTGTATTTGATGATGATACATAACATATATAAAGGTTGAGACTGAACACGAATGTGGCCACTTCCATTTTTGACAAAAACCATCTGAAAAGTGACGTTTTGTGGCATATTTGATAGATTTTTCATATTTAAGCTTGAATTTAGGTGTCTTTAATGACCAAATCAGTTCAAATCTTTTACATAAACTAATTGAATTGAATGAAGAAGACACGTAAGTGTTTAAAAAATGTCAAAAATCTTTCATCAGATGTACTTCAAATTTTAGGCCAAAATAAGCCCTAACCAGACCTTCTCCTTTCAGTCTAAACTCATTTGGGATTTATATCAAAGAAAGTTTTTATTTCAAATCTAGGTTAAGAAATTTTCACACAAAACACTGAAATCCCACTTCTTCAATTTGACATGCATTTCATGAATTCTTTGAGGTATTAATCAACCAATAATTATTTTTTCAATTGACCTAAGTTATCATAGACCCAACAACCTGATTGAAAAATATCTTTGACGAAAAGATTATCTGCCCATTAAAAATGACTTATCCAATTAGCAACATTTACTTACAGATTAAAATGGTGTTACAAAGAAGCATGCATTATGATTGTAACCACAGCAATTATCATATTATCTCTTAATTAATTCACACAGGTGCTTTTAAAATATGTTCAATTACAGATATAAAATTGTCAGAATGTTTACACTTGTACTGTAAATATTTGGAAAAGGAAAAATCAGATTTTTTACATAATTGTCAAAACAATATGCCTTAACAAATACAATGACTTACAAACAAACAAATAAAGTTAAAAGGATTTACAGATAAATATATAAATAAAACTAATGGAATTATTTGGACTGCAGTAAATATTTACCTTAGTATTTCTATGTTCAAATATTGTTGAAAATAACCAAAACAACTTTAAACATGGTCACACTTTGGACCAATTATGACAACAATACTAGGGGGAGCAGATGGGTCTCAAATTATCTTTACTCAGACCATGGAAGTAATATTTAAAAGGAATAACAACGACTAATTAGCATGTATTAACAGCCTGCAGAGCTCGGTACTAAAGTCATATGATTTTATCCAATTATAGTCTCAGCGGCAAGACCCCTTTGGTTACTATCTGTGATACCGCGGTTGTAAAATGGCATCTGGAATTTCTTATCAGTCACGTGATTTTATCGAGTCCGGTAATTATAAAGCACCTGTGTGAAATCCGAGGTTTATTAATAAGAAGGTGGCGCTGTATCATATAAAACCTCTACCTTCAGAAAGAAGTCGTATGATGTAAAAAACTTGAAAAACGGACGAGAATTGTTCAACCTACAACAGTTTAGCTTGGAAAATTGTTTTTAATTTAGCATATTTTTGCTTTTTACCGTTTGTTTTAAACTGTTCTAAAAGTATTTTCCGGTTAAAAGCGGATCCCGAGTAAAACAGTTAAATACCGATGAATCGATCAGGTTTCACATGATGTTGAACAAAATAATGTAGACAGATGTAGACATAGAATATTTTACTGTTGAAATGTGCCAAGTTTATCGAGATTTATAAAAATATTTACTTTCAAGTTCAAGTAATTGATTACGTTATTGAAACTGGACAATGAAAATCGGGATCAAAAGTTCGTAAACATGTTAAATTTATATCTATTTTAAAAAAGTGTTTACAATTGAATACTAATATTAATGTAGCACGTTACAGCAAAAAGAAAATCAACCATACGAGCTTGACGCTATCTGTCTAACCGCAAATTTATTTTATATGAATTTGTTTATGTACAAATTAAAGAATAGAAACGTTTAAAATTGTGAATATTTAATTTGCCTGGTATACACGGAAGACTTGGATTATTCGTATTTAATAAAAGGGGGTCGAAACATATTTTTTGTACAATCATCTTCTTAACTTTCCGAAATGTCTTCTTAATTAACTGCATGGTTTTAAGTATTAAAATTGAAAATGATCCACCCTTTTTCTTAAATTCAATATGTGATAACTGTCGGCCTAAACTATTAAGATCGAAAAAGACATAAATAGGAAAAATAGACTAAAATCAACATTGAATGACTGACTCTATTCGGTAGCGTACAGCAGCGGAATGTAACGAGTGAACTATTCGGGTTACTTCGTACGTACATACGACAACAACTGGTCTATTCGTAATTTTCCGGGAACACGAAAATGACCGAAAAGTGTCAGTGATTTGATCTATCACATGTCGAGAGTCAATTACCATGCCATATATTTAACCAATTAACGAGTTATCGAAAGATGGGCGGTAACGCAGATGAAACCTTTGAAGTGACGACGATGTTATTCCTTTCAATATTACTTCCATGCTCAGACCTAACTACCATTGCTTTATACCTCTGACGGATTTAACATGATTCAGTTGTTGAGAAAAAAATAAATTACATATAAATTAGAGCAATACTTCAGTATATATATTTTATATTTTGCTACTGAAATAATGACAGTTGCTCAGCAGTCACTCAAAAATGATATAGAAAAAAGTTAATGCTTGAGAAAAATGCTAAACACAAATGACTACACCAAACTTTGGTCTTTTGTGGATAGTTGTCTCATTGCAAAGCATACCATATCTAAGTATTTTTATATACTGTAAATTCAGAAATTATTGCAATGTTTTTATTATTGCGAAAAATGCGACATGGTTATAATCTCAATAATTCAAACTCGCATTTTGAAATTTTTTATATGAATTAAACAGGATTTTTCTTAATATCGCAAAAATTAAAATAGCATTCTAGTCTAAAATGACAAAATCGCAATAATAAATGCATGCAATAATTTCTGAATTTACAGTAAACTCTTGATATTTACAAATAATACAGAAATTGTAGTCATAAAAACTGAGGGATGAGCAAAAACATGAAACCTTGAATTAGTTCTGTTTTTGTTAGCTCATAAAGAAACATTTACATAAGACTCAAATATATAACAAATTCACCTTTCCACTTTTCTTCTTTTTCTTCATTGTATTCCTCAACTATATCAAATGTATCTGTTTCCTGCAAGTGGACAAATTAGTTATATTTACTGCAAGAAGAAACAAAAGAAACAAACTAAACTAACAAAAAAAACAAGAATATGTTTCCATGAGACACAATGCCCCACTTTCACAATCGCTTTTCCGTGATCAGTGAATTGGAAATCTTGGTGAAAACCCAAATTTCGGTACATGCATAAATAAACAATATAAAATCTCTTATAAGTTTTTAGGAAATGTGCAAATAAACAACATTTTATATTTCCTGCTGATAATATGAAGAAGATTCATCAAACATTTTTGTTCACTTTTTCTAATGGGTCTATCAGGAAAATCAATAAGGTTTATAAAAACCTTAGACTTGGCCTGCTGTTATTTCCTAACTTCATCATGTAGGAATTATTATCAGATATTGAATTTAGTTTTATCAAAGTCAAAATTTAAGATATAGAGTTCCATTACATCCAAGATTTCCTAAAGATACTAATTAATACTTTAAAATATCAATAGTTAAAATACCTTTGAAAATTGTCCTTTGACAGCATCAAGTCTTGGCTGAAGTAACTCCTTTTGTTTCTGTAAATTTTCTATCTCCTTGTGAATTGCTTAAATAAAATAGGAAGAATCTGATAATTACAAGCATTCACATAAAATATTTTATAGGCAAAGGGAAGCATGTTTAACTTTTTTAACAAATTAGTATGAATGTAATCTTACAGATTGGAAACTTTCAAATTTTCTACAAATGTTTTTTTTTCTCTTTCAGTCCAATTAATGTAAATTAAGTTTGTAGTTTATTATAACCTTTGCATATGTTTTTTTCTTCATTTCAATGTTATTGGTTCAAATTGTTGTATTTCTATTAGAAGGGAAATAACTCTTCTTTCTTTTTCAAAAACCCACTGTCCAATGAAAATGGCCAAATATAGATCTTTAAAATACATAACAGAAGTTAAATCATATCTTTTATTCCCTATAACTATCAACAGTAATCACTTAAACATTTTGTCATCAGAATCTATCTGAATTTATTTGGGACACACTCTCTAATGTTGAGACACAATCTTAATTTGATTTTATTCTCAAATTGTTTTAAAAATGAGGACCATGAAAACAGACTGCAGACAATATGTTTATTCTGTTAAGTTTTTTGTGTTGTAGAGTTGCTGTCTCGTTGACATATACACAAAATGTCCTTTTATTCATATAATAGTATAACCACATTCATATATTTTTGTATCTCCATTCAACCCGCTTACATAATGATAAGGATAATGTACAATGTAAAGAGAGATAACTCTAATTCAAATCAAGGTTTTTTTTATAGCATCAATATTAAATTTACTAAATTATGATTGGTGTCTCATTGAAGTATACATAGAATGATCTTTTATTCGTATAATAGTTTAACCACATTCATACATTTTTGTATCTCCATTCACCTCACTTACAGAATGATATGGATAATGTACAATGTAAAGAGAGATAGCTCTAATTCAAATCAATTTTTTTTTTGAAAACATCAATATTAAATTTTACTAAATTATGACTTCTGTCTCATTGAGGTATACCTCTTTTATTCATATAATAGTATAACCACATTCATATATTTTTGTATCTCTATCCAACTCACTTACATAATAATATGGATAATGCACAATGGAAAGAGAGATAACTCTAATTCAAATCAAGGTCTTTTTTACAGCATCAATATCGTTTACTAAATTATGAATGATTGTTGTTTACTAAATATAAAAAAAGTACTTTGATTGGAAAAAGTCAAAACAGAAGGGTAATAGGGAGCAAATATTTATATTTCTGGGTGTAAAAGAAAGGACTTCATATGTAATAAACCATCATCAGTGATTAAATGAAGTCCAATTTATTCACAAAATGTTAAAAAAAAAAAAATAACATCTTCAGGCTTTCCAATTAAGTTTAAATCCGCTTATTTACAAATTGAAATTTTTCTTTGCAAAAGAATTTGTTTTTGCCTTACAAGTAAAAATCATACAGAAAACTACAAAAGTAAGAGACCTAATAACCTTTTTCTATAAATTTAACTGAAATTCAAAAAAATCTTAACAAGAAGCAAGAGAACAATTATCATTTTGAAGCAATTCAGTGCAGTTCAACTTACATTTGGCTCTTCTGTCAATAATTCCACATGCTTGTTTTGCTGATCTTTCAACAAACCAATTGTCTCCTAGAAGGACAAGAATTTCATTGGTATGGACTAACTTTCCAGGCATGAAAGCCAGAGGACCAAATGGAACCTGTAATAAATGAAAGTTGTAAGTCAAACAAAATAGCAGTGCTACTCTGCTTTAACAAGAAATGATTGTAACAGGATGCTGTTACGAAGTCTCCCAAACGAAGCTCCCATAATTCGTAATTCCCAGGGTCGCCTGACATTGGGCAACATCCAGTGAAAATTGGTTTGGTCCAGTAAAGTTATATGCATTAGTGATGCCTGGGGACTAACCTTGTATATCATTCAAATCATCTTGGCATGACAAACCAGAATATATATGATTTAGGGGTGGGGATCTCGACCATTTACAAGATACTAGAACATTGGGGGTGGGGAGGAACCCCTGGGGACCGACCCTATACGTCATTCAAATGTTCATTACATGACGAACAGGATTATATATGGTTTAGGGGTGGGGATCTCAACCATTTACAAGATACTAGAACATTGGGGGTGGGGAGGAACCCCTGGGGACCGACCCTATACGTCATTCAAATGTTCATTACATGACGAACAGGAATATATATGGTTTAGGGGTGGGGATCTCAACCATTTACAAGATATTAGAACTTTCTCAAATGGCAGGGGGTCGGGATGACCCCTGGGGACTAACCCTGTATATCATTCAAACCATCTTCGCATGACAAACCAGAATATATATGGTTTAGGGGTGGGGATCTTGACCACTTACAAGATATTAGAACTTTCTTAAATGGCAGGGGGTGGGGGTGACCCCTGGGGACTAACCCTGTTTTTCATTTGATGTGCTTTATCATGACAAACCAGAATATATATGGTTTAGGGGTGGGGATCTCGACCATTTACAAGATATTAGAACTTTCTCAAATGGCAGGCGTCGGGATGACCCCTGGGGACTAACCCTGTATATCAATCAAACCATCTTAGCATGACAAACCAGAATATATATGGTTTAGGGGTGGGGATCTTGACCACTTACAAGATATTAGAACTTTCTTAAATGGCAGGGGGTGGGGGTGACCCCTGGGGACTAACCCTGTATTTCATGTGATGTGCTTTATCATGACAAACCAGAATATATATGGTTTAGGGGTGGGGATCTCGACCATTTACAAGATATTAGAACTTTCTCAAATGGCAGGGAGCCACTGGACGTTAAGCAACCAACAATCAATCAATCAAATGGCAGGGGGTCGGGATGACCCCTGGGGACTAACCCTGTATATCTGTCGGGGCTAACTCAACTATTGTTATACAGAAAGAACACAACCATACAGTTTAACGTTTACTTCATATATATTCGAGCTGCTAAGGCTACGTCTTGCATTGACGTCAACCCTAGATACAATTGGTAAAACGCGACGTCTTAACTCCCGCGGTATTCTCAACATTCTCCGGGCCGCTAAAAGTAAATATTAAAATTAAATTACAATAAAGTAAAAATGAATGAAAATTACTGTCTATCAAATCTAAACTTGACTTTAACTTAATAACTTTAGCACAGTCATTAACTTCCAGATTAGTTATCTTCGAATTAAATCACAATGAGTCTATCTCGTATACACAAATCACAGTATGTCTATATTTTCCGTGCACCTGTTCCTTCTTTCAATGAAATAGTATCATATTATAGGTTTTTGAAAGTAAGTCAATAAATCAAACATTTTCGTAACAGTCCATAATAAGTCACAACAGTTCATTAGATACGTATCATTCAGTCCATCTTTTAATATTTTCCCTGTCGGTTCTGCTTCCTCATCTCTCTCGATAAATCCGCGACGTGTCTGTTCCTTTATAATTTCTTTTAAGCTAAATTCCTCTGATTTATTCGAAACCAGTACGTTCAATATGCTAGATGTCGTAGACGAACGTACCCTTCCTGGTTGTAAGGGTCCTGATAATAAGTATCCAAGCTTTGACTTAACCGCGATCGGTCCGTCTCCTCTTATTACTTCATCTTCGATAAAGTTCCAATAGTAGTCGGCACCAATAAGTAACGATATCTCAAAAGAATTGTCCTGAGTAACTGGATGAGCGAGTCTTAATCCTTTGAGATAATCCATATACCGCATATGATTATGAATTGGAACTGCTATAGTAGGAACAATAAGGACTTCAATAGGAAATTTACGACTATTTTCGGTTTCGACAAATACGGTGGTTTTGCGTAGTTCTCTCGTGCTTGTGTTGTCCTTTCCAAATGCCGATAGGTTTACAACTTCAGCTCCTTCAGTTTTCAAATTCAATTTCTTCGCTAGATCATCTGTTAAAAAAGATCTTTGTGCACCCTCATCAAATAAAACATTCGTATCCATACATATATTACCTGACCATACAGGAGCTACAGCCGTTTTCAGTAGCACATTTGTACGCATCTGTGTCTATGAATGCAAAACTTTAGTATCTTCCTCGTTTTCAGTGTCATTTATAAGATTGACGGGTGTAGATTGAATCTGTTTATTTGTATTGCTTGTAATGAATGCTAAACCTTCGCTGTTAACATTGCTACTTGCACTACATAGGCTGGAATGATGTCTCTGGTTGCAGTGTCGACACGTTCGTTTCGATTGACACTCATTAGCATGATGATTACCTAAACAATTAAAGCATAAATTATCACGTTTTACGATAGACATGCGAGCTTTATGATTACTAACATTGGTACAGTGTGCTGGTGCATGTATCTCTTTACAAAAAACACATGGTCTTTCTGTAATATTCCGGGGTTGGCTCTTCGCGTTGTGTGATGTGTTTTCTCGCGGTGATTCTGTTCCTGTATGAAATGTACATGTAGATGCAGTTGCGAACTGACGGTCTAAAGACTCGAGATATGTACCTGTATTTTGTCCTGCCTCCATGATTTGAATTTCATTCAATATGCTCCTTCTCAGATCTTTCAAATTCCAACTGGACGGTCCATGTTCTCTTGCTAAGTGTTGTCTGATTTCACTTGGTAACTTTCTCATGATAATCGGTACCAGTAAAGTTCCATATGACGTCTCAGGTTGTCCGAGCGAATCTAAACCTCTTACGTAGGCTTCACATTGGTCATAAAATAATCTTAAGCTTGACAAGGTGTATCGTGGTTGGGCAATATCTAAAAGTGCCTGTAAGTAGGCTTCCGTAATTCTGTGTGTTTGTCTGAACCGTTCCTTGAGTACATTTATAGCCTCCATGTAATTACCATTTGTAAGCGCAAATCCAGTTATCGTATTTAATGCCTTGCTTTCAAGTTGCGATTTCAGATAATTAAATTTCTCAATGTTTGTCAAAGTAGGATTAAAATGTACAGCAGATTTGTACGAGTCCCAAAACGTTTGCCAATCTAAAATGTTGCCATTAAACTTCGGTAGTGATAACTTGGGTAAACGATGGTTACTAGTACTAGCTATATTTTGTGGAGCAATATGACCTGTATCATAGCCATTGTAGCTTGTCTGTGGTTGAGCGGCGGATGAAGCATAGAATGGTGTTGCGTTTTGAAAGTTATCAACATTTGCCGGGCGGAAAGGAGGGCTTTCTACATTGAGTACTTGATATGAAGATTGTGTTACATTGGAACTTGGTGTACGGTTTTGACCAATTTGTATAAAATTACGAAAATGTCTAAGTTTAGTGTCTAAATTATTTGAATACTCATCTGTATCTACTATTTCACTTTCAACGTTGTCTGAATCCGTTGCTTCCAATATCTGTTCGTTCAGTTTTTCCAACAATTTCTTCTTTTGCGTAAGATTATCGTATGTTGCAAGTAGTTCATCTCTGTCGAAGTCCGTGTTTTCCTTCGCCTCCTCGAATTTTCGGAAAAGTCTCGTCACTGCACTTCTATTTCCAGTCCTAATATTCTTTAACTTCTCCATCTTCGATGTAATCCTTTGGTTACGGCACCATAAATGTCGGGGCTAACTCAACTATTGTTATACAGAAAGAACACAACCATACAGTTTAACGTTTACTTCATATATATACGAGCTGCTAAGGCTACGTCCCGCATTGACGTCAACCCTAGATACAATTGGTAAAACGCGACGTCTTAACTCCCGCGGTATTCTCAACAATATCATTCAAACCATCTTAGCATGACAAACCAGAATATATATGGTTTAGGGGTGGGGATCTTGACCACTTAGAAGATATTAGAACTTTCTTAAATGGCAGGGGGTGGGGGTGACCCCTGGGGACTAACCCTGTATTACATTTGATGTGCTTTATCATGACAAACCAGAATATATATGGTTTAGGGGTGGGGATCTTGACCATTTACAAGATATTAGAACTTTCTCAAATGGCAGGGGGTCGGGATGACCCCTGGGGACTAACCCTGTATATCATTCAAACCATCTTAACATAACAAACCAAAATATATATGGTTTAGGGGTGGGGATCTTGACCACTTACAAGGTATTAGAACTTTCTTAAATGGCAGGGGGTGGGGGTGGCCCCTGGGGACTAACCCTGTATTTCATTTAATGGGCTTTATCATTTAGAACATTTTCAATTAAAAAGATTGTGTCTATCACAAACGGTTTTCAATTTATAATCATTTGAAAATTTTAAAAAATAAAATCCCATAGGGTTCTATAGTAAAACCCTCTTTTCTGTTTGCCCTTCAAAGTACTGTAAATTCAGAAATTATTGCGTGCATTTATTATTGCGATTTTGTCATTTTAGACTAAAATGCGATTTAAATTTTTGCGATATTGAGAAAAATCCTGTTTAATTCATATAAAAAATTTCAAAATGCGAGTTTAAATTATTGCGATTATAACCCTGTCGCATTTTTCGCAATAATAAAAACATCGCAATAATTTCAGAATTTACAGTACCCCTTTATAAACCCCATTGCACAAACAAAACCCTGATTGCACCACTAGACATGTTAGTCTAACATATTGTGAAACCCTAAGTTAATCTGACAAGCGGTTTTGGAGAACGGGTGCGGACAAGTTCAAATTTAAAAGCGGCGGAAGAGGAAGAAGAAGAAGAAGAAGAAGAAGAAGAAGAAGAAGAAGAAGAAGAAGAAGAAGAAGAAGAATAATAATAAGAACTGAGCAAAAACAATAAGTCTTCCCAAACTTCGTTTGGGAGACTTAATTAACTGATAAACTTTGTTCATACCTGCTTATCAACTTTTCCAGTAGAATACAGTAAATATTATGCGATTCAAACTAAATAATTTTGCAACAGTAGAAAGAGGCAGAAAAAAGTTTGATCACTAAGTTTAGACACAAAAAAAGGTATGTTTATTCTACCACACAGGAAATAAGATTTTTTACAACAAGTTCAAACTCCATACACATAAGTGCTTTGTTACTACATGTACTTCTTATAATTTCCTCCACAATTTTTGTGGAAAAATATAGCATCATTTTAAAGAAAAAGAGTAGAAATTCTATAAATCAAATAAATGCAGAAGATTTCAATTTCTAAAACCATGAAAGACATATATTGTCCTAACATAAAATAAATATGAGAAAATAGACCTAGAGATGAGGGATAAGACAAAACTGCATAGAAATTGGTAGCCTTATGTCCTTTTTGGGATGAAAAGGATAAGTAAGCAAAGAAACTAACAAGTAACACACTTCTTAAGGTTTTAATAAGATGTTATTTCAAAAACAGAGTTTAAAACTACAGTGGTAGCTAGAAGCTAGCCTTAAAAGGAAATCAGACCTTTACCGGCAGTACAATAAATGACCAACATGTAGTAATAACATCACGTTTTTACCCAAAGTTGATTCAATATTTTTGTATTAAAGACACTCAAATAATAAACTGCAAAAATACTTTTTTCTAAAATAAAACTGAACAATGTTCAAGAGTAGATAGTCAAAATAAACACAAGGTAAATTTAGAATGCTGGTATTTCTGTATTATAGATACAATGGTTAAGCGTTGATTCTTGAAAAAGTAACCATGAGCCCAAAGGGCGAATGGTTTGTTTTTCATGAATCACCGCTTAGCCATTGTGTCTCTTACTTAAACTATTGTGTTGATGTCTTTTCACAATTTAAGCCTTTTCTAAATTAGAAGTCATTGTAAGTGAGTTTGCAAAACCCTGTTATCATGTTCAATTATGCATTAATAAATCAAAGTTCACAATTAATTGGTTAGAGAAATACAAATATAACACAACATGTCTTTCCTTAAATTATTATGCATCTGAATATTATCCATAATTTACAAAATAAGACATATTTGAACTTATTTCTAACTCAGACTAAGTATATATAACAAGTATGTTACCTAAATTTCTAGCAAGAAACTTATCCGAGGCACATCACGATTAACTCGCATAGGGATTTGGGAATATACATTTGTAAAGATATGTCGTAAAACAGATGAAATCATACTATATTTATACAATTGTGAACACGCTGAAATGTCTCGCCTGCTTTACTGACCATTGATTTTATGTTGAAAGTCTTAAAGATAATTAAAGGTTTTACTAAAAGCATTAAAAAAATTTGACATTTTTAAAAATCTATGACAATGAGGTCAAGGTCAGATAAATTGTGTCAGACAGACATACACACCTTACAACTTTTTATACACCAAATATAGTTGACCTATTGCGTATGCTAATTGAAAAACATACCAAAACACAAAAACTTAACATTGACCAATGAACCATAAATATGAGGTCAAGGTCAGTTGATGCCTGCCAGACAGACATGTGCACCTTACAATGATTCCATACACCAAATATAGCTGACCTTTTGCTTATAGTACTTGAAAAACAGACAAAAACACAAAAAACTTAACATTGAACAATGAACCATAAAAATTAGGCCAAGGTCAGATGATACCTTCCAGACAGACATATACACCTTACAACTTTTTATACACCAAATATAGTTGTTCTATTTCGTATGCTAATTGAATAAACTGCTTCGCTGAGCGCAGCTGTATACGCCTGCAGAGGTCCAACCCTGAACAGTTGGGGCAAAAATGGACATAATATTCAAGCTTGATACAGGTCTGAATTTGGATTGTAATTAAATATTTGACAAATTATAGGTTTCTGAATAAATGTAGACAAAGAACTTGAAATTGGTTATATGAATTGAATTTATATTCAATTAAAGATTTCTTGCTGTTGTGCAATACTTAGTAAATCTGTTGTCAGACTATAAACAAATAAAGTTCAATTTCTTCTCAATGTCATATTTATTTGAAATTTATGAAAATCAATAGGGAGATTACATCAATAGCTATAAATAATTCACCAAAGTTTCATGAGAACTGCTGAAAGCATTTTTGAGTTATTGTCCAAAAACTGGAAAATCCCCCCTTTTTTAATGAATAAAACCCCATAACTCAGAAATGTAAAATCTAAAATTTATAAAATTCTAAAGGGAGCTTACATCAACAGATATAAACAATTCACCAAAGTTCCATGAGAACTGCTGAAAGCATTTTTTAGTTATTGTCAAAAAACTGGAAAATCCCCCTTTTTTTATGAATAAAAAACCCTGTAACACGGAAACGTCAAATCTAAAATTTATAAAAATCAAAAGGGAGCTCATGTCAAAAGATATAAACAATTCACCAAAATTCCTTGCAAGTTGGTGAAAGCATTCTTGAGTTAATGTCGGAAAACTGGAAAATCCCCCCTTTTTTAATGAATAAAACCCCAAAACTCGGAAACGGAAAATCTGAATCGGACAGACGGACGGACGGTCAACTGTATACCATAATACGTCCCATAAACGGGCGTATAAAAACAGACCAAAACACAAAAACTTAACATTGACCAATGAACCATAAATATGAGGTCAAGGTCAGATGATGCCTGCCAGACAGACATGTACACCTTGCAATCATTCCATACACCAATATAATTGACCTATTGCTTATAGTACTTGAAAAACAGACCAGAACACAAAAACTTAACATTGACCAATGAACCAAGTAAATGAGGTCAAGGTTTGATGAAACCTGTCAGACTGACATGTACCCATTACAATCATTCCATACACCAAATATAGTTGACCTACTGCTTATAGTATTTGAGAAACAGACCTAATCACGTACTTTTAACCTTGATCACTGATCCATTAAATGAGGTTGAGGTCAGGTGAACTCTGTCTGACTGACATGTATACGTTGCAAGGAACCCATATACCAAATATAGTTATCCTATTACTCATAATAAGTGAGAAATTCACATGACAAAAAACTCTAATTTTTTTTCAAGCAGTTGCTGAACCATGAAAATGAGATCAAGGACAATGGACATATGATTGACGAAAACTTTGTAACATAAGGTATCTCCATACAAGTATTGAAGCATCCAGGACTTCTACCTTCTGAAATATAAAGCTTTATACAAATAGTTTACACCGCTGCCGCGCCAACACCGCCGTCGGATAGTAATACCTATGTCTCGCATACTGCGACTTTCGTTGCAGGCGAAACAAAAACAAAAATGGACAAATTGAATGTAATCAGTTTCTTTTAAAATACCTGAAATAGCCAATAATGATCCAAAAATAAACGGGAAAACCCGCTATTATTACAAAAATATCCACAATAACATACAATCTAAGAAAAACAGAAAAACTAAAGAATAGGGACAACAAAGAGAAAACAGGGATTCAAACCTAAACCGACAAGTATCTACTAACTCGACTCTATAACTCATTGATCGTTGTCACCTCTTGGCTACCAACTTATACTATACGTTTGTCTGTTATGTATATATAAAGGTACAAGCCCTGTGTGTCCGTTGTACTGATATGTATCATATGTTCATTTATATATATAAAATAGACATATAAGTTGTAAACCATTGAATTGGTAGCCGAGAGGTTTCGTCACGGTGTTGATATCAGTCACACACAACAGATTTCAAGAAAAGGTTCAATTCCCAGTGAAGGCATATCAAAATTACAAAATTTTAAGATAATTTTTTAATTAATTTCCATTAGTGAACAGAAACCAGTAAATTAGCTAATTCAAACTTAATGAACTTTTGCACACAAAGGAAACAATTGAATATAATTTTGCGAGTCCATTTCAGCAATAGATTAAGAAGAGTTGATTCTAGAAAAAGAATCCACGGTAAATGAATAGACTGACATCAAGACAATGGTTTAAAATAACATTAATATCAGTTTTCAAAGGACTCTCTTAAGCTGATATAGACAGAAATGGCTAAGTTCATGTTATATTCCCATGACATGTAAGAAAGTTTGATTGAATTCCATACATTCTGTTTTTAAATTTTTTGAGTTTTGGATTCATAAATAGATATACATGCATATATGCATATTTTGGTATGGGAATCTTAAACTGAAGCCTCCTAAACATATGTAAAAGCCTGTGTCAATCACCTATATGTGTATCTACTAAACTAAACTTACCATAACATCATGAGTTACTTTGTCTGGTAATGTCTTCAGTCTAGATTTTAATGCTTTGTAATCTGTTCTAAATTTCTCCCTGAAAAGACACATAAGCACTGGTATTAAAGTTAACTGATAATAGTAAAGTTTGTTAAAAGCAGTTAAATAACTTTTCATTAGAATACAGATCTTTTTCTAAATGTACTACCGGTATCATGTCAGTGATAATATAGGCAAGCACGTATTCTTATTTGATATAAACCCATTTGCTAGTACTATGAAATTGTTGAGAAGCAATATTACCTTAGGAAGTTGAAAACTGATATGATGATAGAATGGTTAGGAAAAAATATAGTAATGGAAATTTAGAATTATAGAAATTGTTATTTAGAACTTGATAGATTGGATAAGTTTCCCTTTAAAATTCATCATTTTGTGAGTTCTTGAATTGCTGCAAAAAGAAAATAGAGAAAGGGCAAATGAATGGGAAAAGAAGGATTCAAGGCAGTAACTAACAGATCCTTACTGTTTTCTTGGATTTGTTGTTTTTATTATTGTTTTTTTTAAGCCATACACTTATTGCGGACCTGTTTCTGTATTGTTATGAGTTACAATTTATGACTAAAATCAGCAAAGACCCATCGAAACAACATCTAATACAAAAATTTAACAACACTTTTAGATATTTGGATGATATATTGGCTCTCAATAATGACAACTTCAGTATGTAAAGAGATTTATCCTGCTGAACTGACTTTAAAATAGAGCTAATACTAACAATGAACACTGCCCTTTCCTGGATCTTGATATCTATATCTTTAACGGGAAGCTTGATGCCAAAATTTATGATAAAAGAGATGATTTTTCATTTCTTATTGTTAATTATCCATTTTTAGATGGTGGTGTTCCCTTGTCACCATCTTATGGTGTTTATATATCTCAATTTGTTCGATTTGCTCATGTATGTAACACCGTATTTGATTTTAATGAAAGAAATCTCTGTATTACTGAAAAATTTTTACACCAGGGTTTTCGATATCACAAACTAAATAAACATTTACTAAATTTTATCATCGGTACAAGGACATTATTCGTAAATATAAATCAACATGCAGACATCTTATACGTTCAGGTATTTCACATCCAATCTTTTATGGTAATATTCTTTACAAAGCACAAAAATGTCGGCATTCACCTCAAAAGCTAACCAAACCTTTAAACAGAAGGGATATAGTTACGATACTGTTGGCAGGTCATTGAAGATGGCATATTTTGGTATTAATATTGATTCACTCATAGGGTCTTTGCATTGGAAATAAACACATTTGTTCTAAAACCAGTTGTTGGCATGATACGGGTTATGTTCTTCTCATATATTTTATGATGGTATGATACTTAACCCCTAACGGGAGGGATTGTGCTTGATTTTCATATGATGAAGACATAATCTTTCAATCACTTTTAATTGAAGTCTGGAGCTGGCATGTCAGTAACTGCTAGTAGTCCTTGGTTAATTTATGTATCATTGTCATTTGGCTTAGTTTCTTTTGTTACCTATTCTGACATCGGACTCGGACTTTTTTTAAACTGAGTTTTACTGTGCATATTGCTGTGTGTTTGTTTATTCGATCTACATTGGCTAGAGGTATAGGGGGAGGGTTGAGATCTCACAAAACATGTTTAACCCCGCCGCATTTTTGCGCCTGTCCCAAGTCAGGAGCCTCTGGCCTTTGTTAGTCTTGTATGTTTTTTTAATTTTAGTTCATTTATATGTTTTGGAGTTTATTATGACGTCCATTTTCACTGAACTAGTACACATATATTTTTATGGGCCAGCCGAAGCCTGCCTCTGGGTGTGTGATTTTTCTCGCTGTGTTGAAGACCCATTGGTGGCCTTCGGCTGTTTCTGCTCTTTGGTCGGGTTGTTGTCTCTTTGACAAATTCCCCATTTCCATTCTCAATTTTATTTAATTAATGTATGGCCACTTTTAAGTAATTCTTGATTTTTAAATTTCATCAAAATTGACTGTGCTTCCACTGCTGTTATGTTAACCCAGGCAAACAGTAGCTTCAATTAATTTGGATTTTTATTTCAAGTGTCAGATATGTTAATGTGTACTTCTTGTCAATCTATATTTTGATCATTTTATGCCTTTGTTATGTTGTTAAGTAATTACTGAAATACAACTTCTCGATCACAAATTCTGACACCAGATTTCTGTATGGATCAGTGAGTGGATGTATATATGTAGATAGTGATTTTCAAATTCTATGTAAATGTACTTAACATTAAACAATGTTTGGTTTTTACAATATTATAAAGGGCCATATGTATCCTATTTATTTTATTCATTATATTGTTAAATTCTTACCCGAGAATACAATTAATGTAACAGTTGTTTCAGTTTATGTCTTAAATAATCATTTATAGTTACAATTATATTTTTCCATCTTTCAGAAACTATCAAATAAATATAGCACTAAAAAGAACTTTTTGTAATATAAATAAAATGCTTCGCTGGGCGCAGCTTGATACGACCGCAGAGGTCGAACCCTGAACAGTTGGGGCAAGTATGGACACAACATTCAAGCTTGATACAGCTCTGAATTTGGATTGTGATTAAATATTTGACACAGCATAGGTTTCTGACACAGAAAGAATGTGGTCTAAGAACTTCAATTTTTTTAATTTACCTATTATGGTCCAATGTCCAAAATCAAAATACATGGTTAGATTCAGCATATCAAAGAACCCCATATATTCAATTTTTGTTGAAATCAAACAAAGTTTAATTTTGGACCCCAACTTGGACAAACTTGAAAACTGGTCCCATAATCAAAAATCTAAACACATGTTTAGATTCAGCATATCAAAGTACCCCAAGAATTCAATTTTTGTTAAAATCAAACTAAGTTTTATTTTGGACCCTTTGGACCTTACTGTAGACCAATTTAAAAAACGGGACCCAAAATTAAAAATCTAAAAACACGGCTAGATTTGGCATATCAAAGAACCCCAATAATTCAATTTTTGATGAAATCAAACAAAGTTTAATTTTGGACCCTTTTGACCTCAATATGAACCAATTTGATAGCGGGCCCACAAATAAAAAATCTAAATACATGGTAAGATTCAGCATATCAAAGAACCCCATATATTCAATTTTTGTTGAAATCAAACAAAGTTTAATTTTGGACCCCAATTTGGACCAACTTGAAAACTGGGCCAAAAATCTAAAATCTAAATACATGTTTAGATTCAGCATATCAAAGAACCCCATATATTCAATTTTTGTTGAAATCAAACAAAGTTTAATTTTGGACCCCAACTTGGACCAACTTGAAAACTGGGCCCATAATCAAAAATCTAAACACATGTTTAGATTCAGCATATCAAAGAACCCCAAATATTCAATTTTTGTTAAAATCAAACTAAGTTTAATTTTGGACCCTTTGGACCTTAATGTAGACCAATTTAAAAAACAGGACCCAAAATTAAAAATCTAAATACACGGTTAGATTTGGCATATCAAAGAACCCCAATAATTAAATTTTTGTTGAAATCAAACAAAGTTTAATTTTGGACCCCAATTTGGACCAACTTGAAAACTGGGCCAAAAATCAAAAATCTAAATACATGTTTAGATTCAGCATATCAAAGAACCCCATATATTCAATTTTTGTTAAAATCAAACAAAGTTTAATTTTGGACCCTTTGGACCTTAATGTAGACCAATTTGAAAACTGGACCCAAAATTAAAAATCTAAATACACGGTTAGATTCGGCATAACAAATAAATATATGTGGTCAAAGATTTTACAAATCTAATGCATGGCGCATAGTTTGATATGCTGAATCTTACCATGTATTTACTGTGCAATTAAAGATTACTTCTTGAAATTTTTCAATATTTGAAATTTGAAAAAAAAAAAATATTTGAAGAATAATTCTTTTTAATTTCTGAAATCTGAAATGAGAAAAAATTGACCCCCCACAATTTCTTTTTAAACCCCCCCCCCCCTTTTTTCCCCAAAAAAAGTCTTTCCCTCAAGATATGGTCATAATCTCAATTCAAATTTCCAATGGAGTTTGCAACCATAATTACCCATTTAAATTTACCATAGTGCTAACTTAATCTATTTTATAATAGAATTTAAAATATAGTGTCAAATCTTTCATATGGATTTTTTTGTAAAAAAAAAAGATGCAACATTTGCAGATATTTTTACTGGTCTTCCTTTATAAATATGCATTTCTTTAAACATAATTTAAAGCAGTGTAAGGGAAGTAACCAAAACGTTGTATTTTGATTACCTCCCTTACACTGTTTTAAATTATCTTAATTGTTCATTAACCATTACTTTATACATAATTTAAAAGCAGTGTAAGGGAGATAATTTCAATGATGTATTTGATTTATCTCCCTTACACTGCTTTAAATTATGTTTTGTACTAAAGTATTTGTCCATTAACCAGGACAACCTTGTTTTCCCCCTTTTTTGCCCACAATTCCTAAACGGTTTGAGCCATAACCCCCCAAAGCAAATCCTAACCATCCCTTTGTGGTATGGAAACTTGCAGTATAATTTCAGAGAGATCCATACACCGTTCCACAGTTATTGTCTGGAAACTAGAAAATGCTTATTTTTGGCCCCTTATTCCTTAACTGTTGGTACCATAACCCCCAAAATCAATCCCCACCTTCCTTTTGTGGTATTGAACAATATGGTAAAATTTCAAAGAGATCCATTCACTTAAACTAAAGTTAGAGTGCGAAAACCAATGTGTCTTCGGACGATGACGACGACTCCAACATCATACCAATTGCGGTTGTATAAAAACTACTCTGTTTATCAAGTTTATGAAATTCATTGTTTCTCAATTAAAAGATAAGCAACTTTAATCAATGAATTGAAACAATGCATTTACATGGGAAAATATACATTTAGCAAGAAGATCTAACCGAAAGTCTGTTAATGCGTGTGGAATGCATAATATTCACTTTTTCGATCATTATTCTTCTGTCAGCTGTGCCATAAGTGCGTCTGTAGTTATTATCGTAAGAATATCGTTTTTTCGGTCATAGCTGATCTGTTTTCGATGAATACCACCTCTATGATAAAACCTTCATAAAACTCTGGCAAGAATTGTACACATGAGAGCGCTAATGATGCAATTTTCCATATAATCAATATTTCCAAGGGACATAACTCTTTTAAAAATAATTGATCAGCACCTATTTTCAAATTTGTCTGAGAAATTGATGATATAAACCTATAATATAAATTTCATAATAATCTGGCAAGAATTGTACACATAAGAGCGCTCATAAGGCAATTTTCCATACAATTAATATTTCCAAGGGCATAACTCTATTAAAAATAATTGATTTGCACTGATTTTCGAACTCATCAAAGACATTGCTGATATAAACCTATGATATAAGTTTCATAAAATTCTGGCAAGAATTGTACACATGAGAGCTCTAACAATGCAATTTTCCATATAATCAAAATTTCCAAGGGGCATAACTCTTTTAAAAATAATTGATCGGCACATATTTTCAAACTTATCCAAGACATTGCTAATATAAACCTATGATATAAGTTTCATAAAAATCTGGTAAGAATTGTACACGTGAGAGCACTAACGATGCAATTTTCCATATAATTAATGTTTCTAAGCGGTATAACTCTTTTAAAAATAATTGATCGTCACTGATTTTCGATCTCGTCCAAGACATTGCTGATATAAACCTATGATATAAGTTTCACAAAAATCTGGCAAGAACTGTACATCTGAGAGCGCTAATAAGCCCAGTATTTCCATGTCCCCAGCAACGCATTTAGCAGGGGACAAAAACATTATGGTAGAATAAATTCCTTACAACATCTCTGTTTCCTTTTTAAAGAAAACACAGAGATGTTTACTTTAACAATAAAAAGCCTGCCACAGAAGAACAATCAACCTTGTCAAAGTTTTTAAAACCATCTGGTAGTCAGAAATATCAATTAAATGACACAAAGTAAAAAGAAGCTATAGATTCACTTACTGAGTATATTGCTGGTGATTTACTCCCATTTTCAACAGTTGAAAGTCAAAACTTTAAGAACTTTTTAGAAAAGCATAACCCAAAATTTCAAATTCTGAGATGGAAACATCTCTCATCTAAACTGATACAGAATAAGGCCAAGGATGAACATCAAAAACTGTATGACAACCTTCAGAAAGCTGATAACATTTGTTTGACTGTTGACATTTTGGTCTAATGTAATGTGTAATATAATGCATTACTTTGGTAAAGTAATGTTTAATGTAATGCATTACTTTCCAAAATACATGTACTTGTAATTATAATATAATGCTGGTTTTGACAAAGTAATTGTAATGTAATGCATGATATTGCAATGTAATTCGCCATGTCTGATATACAGTGTTCCCGCCCACCCTTGGTGCCCTTACCCCCCTTTCTGCCCTCTAAAGTAAAAGAATGCACCCCTCTGCCCTTTTCAAAAAAATAAAATTTCCAAATTTCATGCCTACCGGTGTTTCCAGTAAAATTGTTACCTGATTGTGTAACACTAATTAACTGACAATGGGATTACATTAAATACCTAATGCTTTGGCAGTTTTATCACCTTTGTTAATGATTGTTTACTGCTAATTAGTGGATTTAAGATAATTGAACAAATACTAGATATCTAATACAGAATATATTATATATATATGAGACTCCAATTTTATCGATTTTATTTAGCCATGGATACTTTCCTTTCCAGGCAAAGAATGTCTTATCTGTCACTATGTGTCTTTCATTAATTTAAGTACTGTGGATTCATTTTTATTCGTGGTATACCAATTTTCGTGGGTTTCGTGGGTCACAGCGAACCACGAATTTAAGAATTCAACGAAGAATAATCCCGAGAAATGTGTATGGAGTTCGATGTTTATTTCCGGTTATGTTATGCAGTTCTAGTATAGTGTTGACTAGCGATAAACATTGTAACATAACACGTGTTTTTAATGAAAGAAGATACAAGTATTTTGATTAAATCAATAATAAATATATCGAATATCACTGATAATTTACTTTTTAAAATTGATTAAAACTGTTCATGGAAAATAACTGCAAGTTGTTAATTACCGTGTCATAGTTTGGTTTACTGGTGATTAAAACTCAATAGGATACACCTTATCGCTATTTAGTCCAATCCGGAAAAAACAGTCATTTAGGCAACTTCCTGTTTGGGTCAACAGGCCTTGAACAGGTAAACAACAAAGGTAATCAGTAACGAGCTGAGGGAGGGAAAAATTTAGAAAGCGATCAATACGAAACTTTGATAGATTATGATCCACTTTTTCGAAAATCAAATTATAGTCAAAAAATATTTTGTTTGAAGTATTTACGATGTTTTAAACAGATCTCATTAAAAAGTATCATGGATGGTGCATTGTTTAAACAGGGCCCCAGATAGCTTCAACTGGATGAAAAGTTGTGTAATTTTAGAACTTATCCGGAATCGAATAAATAGAGATTAGGTGTATTAAGTACGGGGATATTGCCCGTAGGTAATATTGTTTAAGACAGGAACATTTATTTTCACACCTTTTACTAATTATAATTTTTATGACTGTTTATTATATCGTGATTAGGAAAATGAGCTTTCAATCATAGAGTTTTGAATGCCTTATAAAATTCCGACAACAATTTATAAATTGTAAAACAAACAAATAATTAGTTGTCTCCGTCCATTATCGTAATAGAAGTTTTCAATGAACACTTTAACCTAGAATGACCAAGCGAGGATTTTGACAATTCAAAACTTTTTCAATGAATTCCTTCTTTTTTGTTTGTTTTATTATTGATCAAACCAAGGAGGTTATATGATCTCCTAAATCAAAAAGAAATCAACGAATTACGTATCTGATTTATTTATTTTTTTTGTAATCAGCGATCCACGAATTTACGTATACCACGAAACGTCTTTTTTTCTCTATCCACGAAAATTGATACCCACGAAAATAAATGAATCCACAGTAGTATTTTCATGAGAGAAAGAAACGACACAGTCGATGATTGCATCTAAAATATCACATATGAACGGAGTTGTCGCCTTCTCCACTAAGAAATTTATTATGTGACTTGCTTATACTACTTCTCTGCTTTTGCATGGTGGTATGTTGTGATAAAGTTCAACAGGCTATACAACTTTGTTTCTACATTGTGTTCTAGCGGTGCTTATTTTCTGCCTCTACGACTCATGGTCTGCCAAAGAAAATTGTATAAACTGGTCCCTTATGTTTACCAGGGATACAGCTTTGGGCTAGGGAAAATTCCACACGGGACTCAGATCAGCTATTTAAGGTAACACTCTGCCATTTTTATATCGAAAGTAGCATTCCTAATGTTACAAAAATAGATTTATGCAACAACAATTTATCAAAAAGAGTAAATAACACACAAGCTAGTGAATAGAAGGGTTGAGAACGCATAGTTTCAACATTTAATTGGGTTTTCCTTTGGATTAATTGGGTTTTTAAACGCTGCAATCGTCAATTGAATTGGGTTTACAATTGTTTTTATTGCATAATAACGCCAATACGCAGCTTATCTGGAGCTCTGATCATATTTGTTATTCTTCTATTGTTTTGTTCACAAAAGATAATTAGTTTACAAGCTTGAATTGTATTACATTTCTCATGTTGGGCACATACTTTAAACTTTTAGTTTTAGAGCTTGCATTGTGGTATTGGTTTTTCTCACTGTTGAAAGCTGTATGGTGACCTATAGTTGCTACCTTATATATTATTTGGTCTTTTGTCTCATTAGCAATCATACCACATTCTCTTTTTTCATAAGGTCTATACAAAAATTATTTGTACAAGTGCAAATCATTTTGAAGTCAAGCTGTGACGCATGCGACGACCTCAAAAAGCCAGACATTTTTTTCGGCTGTACTTTTAAAGCAAAATCTCAAGTTTAAGACCAAATTTTATCATGAAATGTAGAAATACGACTAGAAGTGTTAGCATTTATGCAAGGAAGGTGTCACTGCAAAAAATAAAAAAAAATAGCCTTACAAGACGTCATAATTATTTGGACTACAACATTTACATACTGCCAGGCTAATTGGCAGTTAAGGTTAGTGTGAATGAATTAAAAAAGACTATTACCACTGCTTAATGTTTGCCGTCGTTTCTTCTAACGCTATTTCCTGTTCTTGTTTCAACCGTTCTAAATTTTGGCGATTCATTTTTTTTTTGCTTTCGTTTAGTCGCTTACAACATTGAAAATTTTCCGCGAAAAAATAAGCATAGAACAAACCCGGATTTTTTCCGATTTCAAATTTGGCGTTTCATTTAATACTTGATATCAATTATAACAACAGATAAACTATATTATTCTTTCTGTACATACTAGCATCCAGATTTTTGTTCAGGGGTTGGGAAAGGTGATATTTGTATATTTAAAGACTTCCAGATTCAGAATACCGATCGTGTGTTAAGTTTAGCTGCTATACTTCCTGTTAGCCGCTTATGATAATTGAAAAGTGAAAATGATTGAAGACCCTTAATATTTTTTTAATATAGCCCTTCTCTGTCCACCGTAAGTCTACAATGGGTGACATTAGAAGAGGAACAACAACAACAGGGCGCAGGACTTCTTCGTCAGACATGATTTCAAGGCGTCTTTCAAGAATGGACAGCCGATCATTATCTGGGGTTTACTCTTATATCCCAACTAGTGCTACAGTGAATATTAACGCAGAAGCCCAAGAGGAAGCGCTTAGAAAGTTGAACATCAATTATGCAACATGTATGTGAATTACTAATACAATAATAGTCACCGCTGAACAGGACAAATTCAGGTCGTCTTGTTAGCCTGGGTTTTTCTGAATCTGGGTCTCTTCGCCTACTAACAAGTTCACCCATTTAACCGTACCGCCTTCAAGATGAGCAAAAAGTTTTGTTTACATGTTCGCTCATATTCTGGTTAGCCCTTATTATTATGCCAGCACAGATTACTGGAGATCATGAAGGCAGATGTTCAATGGTATACATCAGACCTGAATTCTAGACAGTTCGGTACCCAGACAAATCGGCATCCGGACAAATCGGCACCCGAGAAAGACACTTCGGCACCCAGACAAATCGGCACCTAGACAAATCGGCATCTAACATAGACAAATCGGCACCTTATAAAGATAAAATCAATTATTTTATCCTTGATCAAAATATAGTGAACCAAACATTAAAGTTACCTGGCACTGATATATGTATGTGGGTATGAACTCAATTTACAAGTTTAGTGTTAATATAGCGATTATGTTTGACTGTTTTTACAAATTACCAATTTAATTCCTGCACTATTTATGACATTATTGTCAATATTGTATATGGTATCTTCGAAGAAGTATCTTATTCTTTTTGTTTTTATTATTTGTGAAGACTGTATTGCAGCTTAGTCATTTGGATAGCTGTCTTGTCAACTTATTCGTAGATCTAATGTTGTTGAACATTTTTGTCACTTAAAGTTTCCCTTCATCTATTATACTTTCTTAAAAAAAACTTGAAAATTTAATTTAAAAAAAATGCCTTTCAAGCCAATAACTCTTATAAGGGATAAATTTACAATTTCGGTCAGTTAACTTAGTCAACTTAGTTGTAGATCTCAACTTGCTGGCCATTTTTGCTGTTCAAAATTTCTCTTTATCAGCATTTAAGATCATAATAAAAAAAAAAAAAAAAAATGAGAATGTAGCAATTCATTCTTTCATGGTGCCATCAGTTGTATTTTGGAAGGCAACATTTTTTTTAAATTTCGGCAACTTTTATTTAAAACGGCCTCTATTACATAACGGAGATTGCATAACCCGTGTCATGCCAACAACTGGTTTTTAAATAATCGTGTTTAGTGCCGATGCAAAGACCCTATAAGTGAATCAATATTAACGCCAAAATATGCAATCTTTAATGACCTGACAACAGTATCGTAACTATATCCCTTCTTAATAAGTCTATTTAAAGGTTTTGTTAGCTTCAGAGGTGAATACTGACATTTTTGTGCTTTATAAAGAATATTTCCATAAAAAATTGGATGTGAAATACCTGAACGTATAAGAAGTCTGCATGTTGAGCTATATTTACGAATGATGTCCTTATACCGATGATAAAATTTAGTAAATGTTTTGACTAGTTTGTGATATCGAAAACCCTGGTGTAATAATTTTTCAGTAATACATAAATTTCTCTCGTTAAAATCTAAAACATTGTTACATACACGAGCGAATCGTACAAGTTGAGATATATAAACACCGTAAGATGGTGACAAGGGAACGTCACCATCTAAAAATGGATAATATGTATGTTCGCTCTTAATGAGCATGAAATACTTGCAACTGGACAATAAGCAAATTCAGTTAAAAGTTAATTCATATGTTACATATTAAATTTGCAATTATGATAATCATTAACAACCGGCATTGAACAAACTAATGCTAATAAATTACTACCTCATCAACTGTTTCCCCATCATAGAATTGCCGTAAACGTTATTGATTTTATTTAGGACATACGTGTATTGGCGCTAAAAGACGTGAGACGTTCTGGCGTTTAACAGTGGACACGTTTTGGCGAATAACAATTATCGGACACGTTTGGGGGTTTTGAAATCGAACACGTTTGGGCCATATTGAATATTACGGACACGTTTGGGGAGAATAGACACGTTTGGGGGAATCGGACACGTTTGGGAGTGTTACATATGTTTCTGGGTTTTTACTCATTATGGCTTGCACGCGCTTTTATGTTTATGGGTTTATATTAAAACAATAAAATATAGTTTTCAGGTATTGTGTTGTCTTTACAGATGTAAGGATCAAACAGGAACACAAGCTGAAACACAAGCTATACACTTTTGATCTCTCATTTGTCTCTATTGAGAAATTATCAGATTTATACATAAAATACTGATTAATGCATAACTACAATTAATTATGATTTAATTAAATGATGTTTATTCAAACACCGTCAAATCTAACAATCAATTATGATTTAATTAAATGATGTTTTACTATTCATACACAATCATTTAGGATTTAATTAAATGATGATTTCAAATTTTGTTATTGCATATTTTATCAACGGATTATAATATTACGGTAACAATTCTTTTATTTTTCCTAATATATATATTTAAAAAAATAAGGTGCCGAATTGTCTTGGTCCCGAAATGTCCGGATCCCGAACTGTCCAAAATGGATGCCGAAATGTCTTCGGACTTGGGTGCCGATTTGTCTGGGTGCCGAAATGTCTTGTTACCATCAGACCTGCCAACTATCCCGATTTATGGGTACCACGATTTCCCGAGGATTGCAAGAACAAATTAATATCCCGAGGACAAATTGATTTGTCCCGAAAACATGATTTTACATGGAGTTTTACTGCTTAAATTTGTGTAACAGCATACAACTATAAGGTTTAAGACGTTGTAGTCGTTTATACTCAATAAAAGTACAAGTTATCTTCAGAAAATCGATTTGCATGTCTTGTATGCAAATTCCTTGTTGAAAACAATATGGCGGACGTAATTATTCATAAGGTAGATAACTCGACTTGAAAGCAAAGTACTGTATTTGATAAGCTTAAATACCCGAAAAAAGTTATGACATGTATGATAACTGTATCAACTTTTCATCATTTCAAGTTTTTTAAAGAATTTTTTCATTTCAGTACTTTTAATACTTTTATTTTTTTTAAGTTGTCTTCTTTTTGAAAAGTTATGTCCGCCATATTGTTTTCAACAAGGAATTTGCATACAAGACCTACTAATCGATTTCTTGAAGTGAAATTGCACTTTTATTGGGTAAAAACGATAATATCTTAAAATAATATTCTTTAATATTGTTTAAAGTAGTATAACACCATGTAAAATCATGTTTTCGGGACAAATCAATTTGTCCTTGGGATATTCATTTGTTCTTGCAATCCTTGGGAAATTGTGTTTCCGCCGATTTACGGGGGATATCCCCCATGAAAGGTGTTAGCCTGAATTTTGAAAATCTTTATTATATAAACTGAACACCTCAAAACAGGCATTCAAATGAGTAGGAAGCGTATTTAAGCACATATATACTCATTCAAACACTATAGTAGTAGATTAAAAATAGATATAACAATTTAAGAGGAGCATTATGTCATATTGCGCTTAAAATCCCCCATGGAGATTTTTAAAAGTTGGCAGGTATGATACATGTACATGTCATGTATGTATTGTAAAACTGATTTCACCGTTAAAAATTAACTTACATGTATAAAGATTCAAATTTATAAAATAATACATTAAAAACAAAATTTTATTGTTATTTACACAAATATAACAATTTTAGGCCACCAGACTCTGTTCATTGTTCATTTAAGTACAAATGTTTTATATGTCAGATCAAATTATGAAATAGTATTGCAAACAAGGGCAAACAGTATTGTTCACTGATGGATCCTGCTGAGGGAACCCATGACCTTTGTGGAGCAGCAGCAATAATTTAAACTAAACACTCAAATCTGCAGAAAACTGTGGATGGAAAAAAGATCCATACTACTAACAGAACTAATAGCAATTTTAATAGTCCTTGAATGCATAACTTAAACCTGTACAATGCCATAAAAATGTTTAGAATTACTCAAACAGTTAAAGTACTATGGAATTCCTCACACTTACCTGGACCCCAAACAGAATATAGAGCATCCAAAGCAAAAATCTTTCATCATGTTCATGTCTTTCCATCCCCAATTTAATTTTATTTTACGAGGGATAAAAATTATATATATTTGACTTGTAGTTCATAATTATATAAATATTAATGAATTTTATTTATAAATAAAACCAAAGGTGGACGATCAAAAATTGTGCTTTTGATGCATATTCAAGTATATAATTTTCATTAGACTTTCAGACATTTATTTCAAAGTTATAAAAAGTATTTAAATTGAGAAATGAAGTTTGATTTGCTGAATGTCATTAATCATCAATACTGTTTCCTAAAAATAATTCTCATACGTACCTTGTGCAAAATTTACACAAATTTTTCATGTGCAAATTCCGCTTACCATGAATCACATCGTCATGTGTCTCAAAACCCTCCAATTTTTATAGTTATTGTTCATTATTTTATTATGGGCCTTGATCAACTTTGTGCCGGAAAGACTTGGGTCGAATCGACTTGGGGTCTGATAGGATTGGGGCCAGAATGACTTGATACAAATGTACCAAGCAAAAAGGCTTATCAGTAATCATATCCTGGACAGCAAAACTTCCTTTTGAACCGTTCATGCATATACCATGTATACTCATGTATGTATATGCTTATTTCTTCAAAGAGGGCAGTTCAAAGGGAAATAACCAGGGCATGCCAATACAACTGGTAATTCGGGGGTTGTAACATCCTTGCAACTACAGCAGCACAGGAAGCAAAAGAGCAGCTTAAAAGACATGTTAAAGTACATTGTACTTTACGGACTTATATGAAAAGATAATATAATTCACTCAAACTTCTGTGATTTTCCAACAGAAAAAACCATTAAGATATTTGCCCAACTGAGAATGGGATATAGTGAAATCCACTAAATTACAAGAATCGGGTAGGCCAAACCAATGCTGATGAGATGTAATTGTGGAGCATCTTAAACACCTCACCACCTTATCTTGATGTGTCCCTGCTATGGAGATGAATGGAAAAATATGTTGCCTCAAATTACAAACAAGATCGAGATTCGAAACATAAATTAATTACCGCATTTAGCCATGTATAGTATGCAGTTATATATAATAGGCACCCCTTTTTCATCATAAAATATTAAAAAAAAATGGAAAAAAATAGAAAAAATGAAAAAAGTAAAAAAAGAAAATTTAAATTTAAAAAAAAAAGTAAATAAAATTATTTTTTTTTTTTTTTTTTTTATAAAGTCTAGTTCACTGTAAAAAGCCTTTAATAGGGAACAATTAAACCATGTACTTAATCTTCATTTAAGTCTATTGAAAGATAAAAATAATAAGATTCATTGTTCAATCAAATTATTTTAAAGTCACAAACAATTAAATGGTAGAGCTTTTATCATGTTATTAACATTTATTAATTTTATAAAAGTAAAGTTATTAATTAAAGATCCCTTTTGAAATCAATGTTTGTCTAAGCTTGTCCAAGCTGATGCTCTGTTCAAATATTATAAAAGTAATAATTAGAATGTTATGGAACAAAAGAAATTAGACCTCAAACATTTTGAAAGTTGATAAGCAGTAATTGAAATTTGATGACTCTTTAATCCGATATTTCTTTTTCATTGATCATGTTGATTTAGAGCACTGCCTGAGGTTATTATATTGAACACCTGTCAAAAGTTGACATGATTATTCAATTGCTACACACCCATACTTAATCCTTAATTACATTTAAGCTCACTCATGCAGGATGTCACACCAGTAATGTGTATTCAATAAAGAAGGAAAACAAACTTTTTTAAATTGCAAATAAAAAAATAAAATAAAAAACGTCTTGAGCATATACAACAATGAAGAAAAAACACTTATAGTAAAAAAGAAAAAAAAATCAAAAATAGTCAATATTGGTGTATAATATGCACCCCCTCTACCAACTTCCCTTTGGGGGTAAAAAAGTGCGTACTATACACACCTAAATACGGTACCTCTACTTACCAGACTAGATGGTGAAAATATCGTTGAGACAAAAAGAAGATTACAGATACTGGTCACTTTCATTGACAAAACTGGCAGATTTGATTCAACAGTCCTCAATCCTAATCTCTAAAACAGTACATACCTATAACATGCTCATAGGAGAAAATTACAATTTATATTTTTGTTTCAGTGTATCATTTAATGTAAAAATGCCAGGTGAGCAATACAGGCTCCTTACATTAATACTTATCTTGAGAGTCTGACTTATTCTTACCACTAAAGCTATCTCTATTATCTTGTGACTTTGTCCGTGTATTACATATTAAATATTCAGGAGGTTTACATGTCATTCTCTTAGGGCTAATACATGTAGGCTCCGTGTCGAAGGCCGTTCTTTGACCTTTAATGGTTTTACTTTTACAAATTGTGACTTTGTTGGAGAATTGTCTCATTGGCACTCATACCACATCTTCTTATATCTATAGATTTCTTTTCAGTAAAGCGTCAGATACTATGTTACCAGAGCAGTACTTTAGGAATGTTTCCCAGCATTGGTAATGATCAGAAGCCATCCAATATAGCAAGAGTCAGAGAAAGTATCTATTGTGCTGTCGCAGCTTGGGCACTATCACAAGCATACAGGTATACACCTCCATATGGTTAAAAAGTTGAAATGATGGCATGTTTAGATCTCAGAAACAAGAAATTAGATATTGAGTGAAAGGTTGAATATAAAGATAAGAAGATGTGGTATAATTGCAACGAGACAACCCTCCACCAGAGACCAAATGACATATAATGAAACTATAGGTCACTGTACGGCCTTCAAAAATGAGCAAAACCCATACTGCATAGTCGGCTATAAAAGGCCTCCTTTTCAATGTATTGTTTGAACATACAAACAAAACATTATTTTTATGCCCCCGCCCTGGCGGAGGGGGCATTAAGTTTTACCCTTGTCCGTCTGTTCGTACGTACGTCCCAAAATTGGTTTCCGTTCTCTAACTTGAGTTTGCCTCAAACAAATGTTATGAAACTTATACACAATGCTTATTACCACAAAATACAGACTCTAACTGTTCTAGAGTTATGCCCCTTTATAAATGGAAAAATTACAAAATTTTTAGTTTCCTTTCTCTAACTTAAGTTTGCCGCAACCAAATGTTATGAAACTTATACTCAATGCTTAATATCACAAAACACAGATCAAATTTGAATTTTAGTGGCGTCACTTTAACTGTTCTAGAGTTATGCCCTTTATAAATGGAAAAATTGCAAAATTTTTAGTTTCTGTTCTTTAACTTAAGTTTGTCTCAACCAAATATTATGAAACTTATACACAATGCTTATTACCACAAAATACAGATCAAGTTTGAATTTTGGTAGCGTCACTTTAACCGTTCTAGAGTTATGTCCTTTATAAATGGAAAAATTGCAAAATGTTTAGTTTCCGTTCTCTAACTTAAATTTGCCTCAACCAAATGTTATGAATCTTATACACAATGCTTATTACCACAAAATAAAGATCAAGTTTGAATTTTGGTGGGGTCACTTTAACCATTCTCGAGTTAATGCACCTTTATAAATGAAAAAAAAATGCAAAATTTTTAGTTTCTGTTCTCTAACTTAAGTTGCCTCAACCAAATGTTATGAAACTTATACACAATGCTTTTTACCACAAAACACAGATCAAGTTGAGTTTTGGTAGCGTCACTTTAATCGTTATCGAGTTATGCCCCTTTATAAATGGAAAAATTGCAAAATTTTTAGTTTCCGTTCTGTAGCTTAAGTTTGCCCCAACCAAACATTATGAAACCTTTACACAATACTTATTACCACAAAACTCAGATTAAGTACAAATTTGGGTAGCGTCACTTTTATTGTTCTTGAGTTCTGTCCCTTTATAATGTATGCAAGCGGGGGCATCATCTGTGTCCATGGGGACACATTCTCCATTTATTTTCCATTAATTACTGTGGATTCGTTATTGTGCGTTGGATACCAATTTTCATAGATTTAATGGGTATAGGGGAACCACAAATTTAAATGTTCAATGAATTACAAACTTTCTGTAGGAATGAATGCAGACTTTACATTTGTCATTTCGGGGCCTTTTATAGCTGACTATGCGGTATGAGTTTTGCTCATTGTTGAAGGCCGTACTATAGTTGTTAACTTCTATGTCATTTGGTCTCTTGTGGAGAGTTGTCTCATTGGCAATCATACCACATCTTCTTATTTTTATACGACCGCAAAAAAATTTTTGTGGTCGTATATTGGTATGACGATGGCGTCGTCGGCGTCGTCGTCGTCGTCTTCGTCCAAAGACACATTGGTTTTCGCACTCTAACTTTAGTTTAAGTGAATGGATCTTTATGAAATTTTACCACAAGGTTCAATACCACAAAAGGAAGGTTGGGATTGATTTTGGGGGTTATGGTAATAACAGTAAAGGAATTAGGGGCCAAAAAGGGGCCAAAAATAAGCATTTTTGTAACTTCCAGACATAACTTGTGTGTTAGTGTATGGATCTCTCTGACATTGTACCACAAGGTTCCATATCACTAAAGGAATGCTGGGATTGATTTTGGGGGTAATTGCCTCCAAATTTTAGGAATTAGGGGCCAAAAAAGGGGCAAAAAACAAGCATTTTTCTAGTTTCATGACAATAACTTGTGTGTAAGTGTATGGATCTTTCTGAAATTGTACTACAAGGTTCCATATCACAAAGGGAAAGCTGGGTTTGAGTTTGGGGGTAATTGCCCTAAACGTTTAGGAATTTGGGGCCAAAAAGGGGCCAAAAAACACATTTTTTTCTAGTTTCCAGACAATAACTTGTGTTCAAGTGTATGGATCTCTCTGAAATTGTACTGCAAGGTACCATACCACAAAGGGAAGGCTGGGATTGAGTTTGGGGGTGATGAATCATAATGGGGGTTCAAAAAATTTTGGGGGGGGATTTATTTTTTTTTTCCTTTTTTTTTCTTTTTTTCCTTTTTTGTTTCTTTTAAAATTTTCCATTTTAAGTTGGTTATTTCTGATTTATATTTAAAATCAAATAATAATGATATGGTAGGAGATACACACTATATAATAAGTATTGTGCAATAGCAAGAAATTTTCAATTGCACAGTATTGCACAATAGCAAGAAATCTTCAATTGCACAGTATTGCGCAATAGCAAGAAATCTTCAATTGCACAGTATTGCGCAATAGCAAGAAATATCCAATAGCACAATATTGCACAATAGCAAGAAATTGTCAATTGTACAGTATTGTGCAATAGCAAGAAATATTTAATAGCACAGGATTGTGCAAAAGAAGATACTTCCTATAAATTGCTTATTTCTTGACCAATTTCAATGGGGTTTTATTCTTGATTTCATGGGGTTCTTTAATATGCTGAATCTAACCGTGTATTTAGTTTTTGGATTTTGGGCCCCGTTTTTAAATTGGTCCACATTGAGGTCCAAAGGGTCCAAAATTAAACTTTGTTTGATTTCATCAAAAATTGAATTATTGGGGTTCTTTGATATGCCGAATCTAACTGTGTATTTAGATTCTTAAATTTTGGTTCCGTTTTCAAATTGGTCTACATTAAGGTCCAAAGGGTCCAAAATTAAACTTAGTTTGATTTTAACAAAAATTGAATTCTTAGGGTTCTTTGATATGCTGAATCTAAACATGTATTTAGATTTTTGATTATGGGCCCAGTTTTCAAGTTGGTCCAAATCGGGGTCCAAAATTAAACTTTGTTTGATTTCAACAAAAATTGAATATATGGGGTTCTTTGATATGCTGAATCTAACCATGTATTTAGATTTTTTATTTTTGGGCCCCGTTATCAACTTTGTCCACATTGAGGTCAAAAGGGTCCAAAATTAAACTTTGTTTGATTTCATCAAAAATTAAATTATTGGGGTTCTTTGATATGCTGAATCTAACCGTGTATTTAGATTCTTAATTTTTGGTTCCGTTTTCAAATTGGTCTACATTAAGGTCCAAAGGGTCCAAAATTAAACTTAGTTTGATTTTAACAAAAATTGAATTCTTAGGGTTCTTTGATATGCTGAATCTAAACATGTATTTAGATTTTTGATTATGGGCCCAGTTTTTAAGTTGGTCCAAATCGGGGTCCAAAATTAAACTTTGTTTGATTTCAACAAAAATTGAATATATGGGGTTCTTTGATATGCTGAATCTAACCATGTATTTAGATTTTTTATTTTTGGGCCCCGTTATCAACTTTGTCCACATTGAGGTCAAAAGGGTCCAAAATTAAACTTTGTTTGATTTCATCAAAAATTGATTTCATCAAAAATTGATTTCTTGGGGTTCTTTGATATGCTGAATCTAACCATGTATTTAGATTTTGAATATTGGACCATAATAGGTGAATGTCCAATTTAAAATTTTTAAGTTCTTAGACCACATTCAATCTGTGTTAGAAACCTATGCTGTGTCAAATATTTAATCACAATCCAAATCCAAAGCTGTATCAAGCTTGAATGTTGTGTCCATACTTCCCCCAACTGTTCAGGGTTCGACCTCTGCGGTCGTATCAAGCTGCGCCCTGCGGAGCATTTTATTATATTTAGCAAAACCATGAAATCAATTATCCACCAAAAGTTTTCCTCAATCCAAGAAAATTGGTACGCAGGAAAATAAATGAAACCAAAGTAGGTTTTCTTGAAACTTTTTATTTGGAGTAAATATTGTCATATTAATATAGCACTGGATTCTGACAGATTGACTTTGATTTTTATCAGATTATTTTGGGATGTTACTATAGTGCAGCAGTATTTATGTTTTTTTTACTTTACTTAAATCAGAGACACTTGATTTAAATTTGTGCGTTTGTTGTTTTTCATCAGAAATATCTACAATTGAAAAAATTGAATGCCAAATGTCAATGCATATGGTGGACCAAAATTTGGTTTTCCCACATGTTTTATTCATGTGAATCTTAAATAGATTGTTAAAGTGAACATGATCATGTAAATAATTTTGAACTTTAAACAGTTTGAAAGCAAATATTATAATGCGTCTTCAAGACATATAATATATATAGACTTAGGCATCTTTATATATACTAGTCTGTCACTCTATATATCTACCTGTCCAGATTTTGGTACTTTTAAGTCTATCTATTTTATATGAAAACATGATGATAAAACACATCTTCTTTCACCAATACAAATGCCCATTGAATTGATTTGATCTTCTATTCTTTTTATGTTCCATTTTGTTTCTCCTAACCACCTACATTTCCTTTGAGGTCATTTAAAAAAAAACAGTATATCAATAATATTTTCTAGAATCCCCTTTGAACATACATCTCTTACTTAATTCAGTAACAATCTGGTATGAATTACTGATATATTTTGTTCTTGTATGAATATAAAATACAGAGATGTGGTATGATTGCCAATAAGGCAACTATCCAACATAGTGCAGATATTAAAGATCACCTTACAGCCTTCAACAATAAACAAAACCCATATCAGATAGTTACTGGTAGCTATAAAAGGCTTTGAAATGAAATCAGTATATATTTTGCATATATTAGCCATGTATGTCCACATCTCAGAAATACATGTCAGCTCTCATAAACATAAATGTATCTGTAATTGACTGATTTTTAACTAATAAAAAAATGTTTACCATTTGAGGAAAATTGATGATGATCAAGGAAAAACTGTTGAACTTGCTCAGACAGCAGTAAAATGCATGAGAGGTATACTGTTTTGTTGGTTCAGACAAGCTGATAAGGTAACTCAATATCATAATATATTTTTTGTAAAGAATCTTACTCTTATTTTAAAAAAAAATAATGGTTTGCATAATCATGATAAAAGCAGTAAAGTAATGAAGAAAATTGTAAGTGCATATAATAAAAAAGTTTATATATATTTTATGTCTTGGATATGAAAATAAGAAGATTTGGTATGATTGCCTATGAGACAACTCGTTTGAAGGCGCCAACCCTCCCCCTAACCTGGGACAGTGGTGTAACAGTACAACATATGAGAGACCTCTAGATGTCATTTCTATCCTTTTTTGGTTAAGTTGCTGTCTTATTTCCTTTTATTCATATGTTCCTTGAGATGGCACTTGAAAATAGGTTAATTACCTGTAGAAACAATTGTAAGAAATTCAAAATCCACTCTGAATAGTTTTTGACACTTATCAGCTCAGCATTCCAATGGTCTTGTATGTACTAATGGAACAGTCCTTACTGTGACCTCAGAGAAATAATTTGAATATCAGAGAGAGTTCATGTGATTATTTTTATTGATAACATGAAATGGCACACACACAAAATTATATATGACGTAGAAAAAAGTTTTTGTTTTAAAAACTCATCAAAAGTAATTGCATTATACCTTTAGCATAAGTTTCACTTACAAAAAAATGATCAATATTTAAATATTTTTGCAAATATTGAATTTGTTTAATTCACTGCAGCTGTCTCTTTTGGTAAACATATTTTTATGTCAATTCATTATAAGGAATTTGCATATTATATTCCATTTAAGTCCTAGATTAATTTCTAAACAAAGACAAATAATTTTAATGAGGAGTATTATGAATCAGATGAAATTTCCAAATATAAGTGGGTTTTGAGAAAAATAATTTGAAAAAGATAAATGTCAAAAATTACTACAAACTATATATATGTATAAAAATACCCTGCGTAAAAAGGAAAATAACTCTTACCTTACTCTTTTAAAAAAAATGGATTGTTTATTTATGCTTTTTAATTAAAAGCCACATGTATCGTACATGACTGTGCTTGTCACAAGTCAAGAACCTTTACACTTTTACAGTGGTTGTTTTTTGTTTATATCAACATATTTTGTCATTTTGGGAAACTGGTAATGTTGGCTGATCTTTGATAATCTCAGTAATATTTATGGAAAAACCAATATCAAGTTAAGTCCTTTTATTTATAGGTAGAAAAGTTTAAATTAAATCAGAGTCCTGACTTTGCATTACATTCATCATTTGACATGGTGACAGGAGATCCAGTGTATGGAGATCAGGATTATCCTCACTTACAAGTAAGAAAAGTAGTATTTTTAGGAGGGGGAAGGTAAAGATTGCAGGAAATTCAATCAAAACCCTTATGTCACTGGCTTGATACCTATATCTTCCAAGACTCATCTCTACCCTTATGTCACTGGCTTGATACCTATATCTTCCAAGCCTCATCTCTACCCTTATGCCACTGGCTTGATACCTATATCTTCCAAGCCTCATCTCTACCCTTGTTGGTAACAAAGTGTAGTGAGGTGAACATTCATTAGATCATATCTATGCCTGTGTCAAACTATTGATAACAAATATATACTCAGATATTCAAGTTATGAAATGATGTGTATGTGTGTAACCTTCCTTGTCAAGAGAAATATTTAATTAAAAAATTATATATGTAAGTTGTGCATGGTGTGAATTTATCTGTTAATTTTTTTAAAAGTTCAAGTAACTACAATTATGGTCAAAGAAAGATAACTCTAATTAAACCTAAATGTATTCCATTGCAATACAATGTTAAGTTCATGCTGTAAAATGAAAGCCATCTTTTCCCATCAGTGCTCACAAGCACTTATAGATAGACTATTTTTATTTCAAAGTACTTTAGATAGCAGTCCAATATGTTGTTGTGTTCTAAATAGTTATTTCAAATACTGAACAAATAAAAATGAACAGATATAGTTAACGTTCTTTCTTAGATATATTTCGGTGTAATAAATTCACATATATCGGTACTCCCTGAATTATAAGAAAATAACCAGTTTGAAATGTTGCTTCACCAAATTTTTTTTTTTCAGATTGATGTGGTTGGACTATATTTGCTGTTTCTAGTGCAAATGATTGCATCTGGTTTAAAGGTAATCTTACAAATAGTGTTAGTTGTACATGACTTTAAGAATTCTTTCTTCTCATTAGCTAAAAGCATAGGGAATCTTCATTTGTAAAACATTTACTTCACCACGAGAAAAATCATGAGAGGTTGATATAAGATTTAGAACAGCTAGAATGTAATTTATCTAGGCAACATAGGTTTATGACGTCATGCAAATTCTTGTTGTTTGTCTTCTTTTTTTCAGTGTTATTTTTGTTTTTAGTAAATTCTATTGGATATTTCAACTTATAAAAGTTTGCAACTGCCAGAGAAGATGATATAAAAGTCAATGATTGTAAAGTACTTCATACATTTTGTGAAATGAGGAAAAACATCATTTTTGTAGTGTTTAAACATTAAATATAGATGTCACTATCATCAAAATGTAAATGAGGCTGTATTAAATTGACTGTTTTTTAATTTCTTATGTTTCTCTTACTGAAAAATAAAACAACATATCTGTAGACTACGTTATTATTAAAAATACAGTCAAACCTGTATTGAAAGGTCACTCTTTGGAAAAGAGAAAAGTGACTTTATAAGAGAGGTTACCTTTGAATCAGGGTTTAAAATGCATAGGTATTACTACAACAGGACAACAAGAGGTTGACCTGCCCATGACAGGTTTTCACTTAAAAGAAATGACCTTGTAAGCAGGTTTGAATGTTCATGCATTCTTACAGATTGTGTACACAACAGATGAAGTAAACTTTATACAGAACTTAGTATTTTACGTTGAGAGAGCCTACAGGACACCAGATTATGGAATGTGGGAGAGAGGAAGTAAATATTACAATGGATCTACTGAAGTCCATGCAAGGTTTGTTGTAGTGTCAGATGATGGACAATTAAAATTATTGTTTTATTTTAGATCATTCCATAATTTCAATGGGAAACAAATGATATAGTGTAATGAAATGAAGTCTTTCTCTGAATTCTTTATAATCTATAATGAAGGATTTTTTTAAAAGAAGAATTTTAAAACTTTCCTCCTGGATTTTCATGTGAACTACTGTAATAATAGAAAACAAGTATGGTGGTAAAAAGAAAGTATGGTCCCTCTTGTATTAATGATTTAAAGAGACTTACCAGTAGTTTAATATTAGACCGTATGGGAAACATTTTAATCTTATTGCAGAAATATACTTTGTTGGCGTTGTTATTTTTTTGCAAACCTAACAACTTATATGGTAGTCAACAGAGATTTAAAATTTAGAATAAAAAATTTCAAAAACTGCTGAAGCAGTTGGAATCTTAATGGAGGAATGTTAGTTGTTATGTATTGACCATGTGTTCAAAGGATTTTGTAGAGGATTTGTTTTGGTGCAGTGTTAAGTATATAGGTTTTGTTTTCTTAACGATTGGTTGTTTATACTGCTAGATATTTTTCTTATAAAGGTCTGTCTTTCTTCGATATTTGGTTTCTTATTGTCTCCCTTGGTATATTCAGGCTAATTCCTATATGGTTAATAGACCAATGGTTGTATATTTAAACTGTAATATTTAATCTTAGATTATGCTAAAGTATAGATAATAAAATTAATCAATTCTTTCACAGTTCAATTGGAATAGCCAAAGCAGCATTAGAAGCCATTAATGGTGTAAACTTGTTTGGAGATCAAGGAGCTTCATGGTCTGTGATATATGTTGATATTGATGCTCACAACAGGAACAGGACTATTTTTGAAAGTATTTTACCCAGAGAATCAAATTCTAAGGTATGAAATAAACATTCAAAGTCCAGATATTAGATTCTTTATCAGAATATTTTTTTTAGGTTTACTTCGGCATGACATGGACTTTGTCATATCTGCACACTACATTTTATTCACTTCTCTTCCTTATCCTCTAATTAGAATTTAATGAAACTTTCTTAGAACCATCAACATATAATGACATTATGCACCTCATTTTTTGTTGCTATCCTAATTATTTTTTGAATTTCCTTTTGCAGAACATAGACTTTGCTACATGTATTACTTTATCTTAGAGATGGGTGTTGTACCATTGTGTACCCACCCCTAATTAGAATTTATTGAGATGTTATCAGAATGTTTAACATATAATGTTATTATGCACCACCTTATATTTTGTTTTTTTATTACAATTTTGAGGATTCTTTAAGCATATCATTGACATTGCCATTGCTTTAGCCTTATGTGGAGATGGGGGAATCATTTTGTGAGCTTTGATCACAGTACCTCTTGTTATTTATCAGTGTGTCTTCTTTATGGGTTTTCCCTGGCAAAAACTTCACCATTTCTACAATATGATGATGTGTGTCTTCACAAATTTACTTGCAGTTTCCATCATGATTAATATGGCTTTACATTTGAATGGAATAGAACTGAACAGAATTACCTCACAACAGTTGTGCCATTTCAAAGTTTTGTGCAGATCAGAACTTTTTGTTTTTTAGATTTACTATTCTTTGTAAATGTATGTGGGTATCATATATGACTAAACAATTTTTAAAGAAACTATGTGATATCTTGGAAAGAAGAGAGAGAAAATAGATGGAAGAATTAGTCAGAGTGTTATAAAAAAATGATGGTAAAAAAGTGGAGAACATGATTGAACTCTCAGATTAAACCCATATGTCAATTTTTGTGAAAAATTCTCTCGATAAATATTGTGGCAAAAAGACAAAGTTATTATCATCTATTATTAAGTAAGTACGTTTTAAACACTGAATTATTCACAACCCTTTTTTTTTTTGCACAGTTTTTCATTCCTAAATTGGGTGTCGTCATTAACATGAATTGAACACATGGTAAAAATCATGGTCAAAGTTGTAGTCTTTATAGTGTAAAATCCAATAGAATATATAATTTATCTTTCAGAACACAGATGCATCATTATTACCAACTATTTTCTGGCCCTCCTTTGCTATACATGAAAAACATATTACAGACAGAACAGAAGATAAGGTCTTGAGAAGATTGAAAGGCAAGTTTGGAATCAAACGATTTCTGAGAGATGGATACAGAACTGTACTAGAGGATAAAACTAGATCATTTTACAGACCAGCTGAAATAAAAGTAAGTGTTTGATAATAATAATAATGCTTAAGGATTAACTGTATACCGCCATCTTGGATTGTAAAATAGCAGTTCACAATAGGTCTAGTTCTTTGCTTAAATCTACAAATTTTGAGACAGGTTGGCAATTAATGGGTTAGACTTTAATTAGAATAAAGGAAAATCAGTGATTCATTGCACTATTCAGACTGATTTATCAAATACCAAATACTTGTGTTTGTCGAATCAAATTGTCACCTGAGCTATTTAAGGGGAGATAACTCAAATAGTAAAATTTTTAAAGAGAACTTTTCAATTTTTACTTGTAGCAAGAAAACAAGTTATTTTTTTCTTTTTATTTTCTTAAAGCATATTTTAAAACCTATCTTCTCATATTTCATTTCAAAATTCTATCTCATAAATATCTTTTTATTTACAAAAAAGTGTTTTTTCATGAACGATCTATGCAAATTTGGGCATTTTTGCACGACTTGTAGCTTCAAAAATAGCACGGTGACCCCATACTTTTTTTTTTCTTTAAGAATTTTTTTACCTTCATTTCTGAAGATTCATAATGATATATAAGTAATATTTCATTTCATTTTATTTCCTTTATTCAGCACAACTTTTGTCTCGCTTTGAAGAAGTAGTAAAAAGTGAGACTTAGGCGTGCTGTTTTCCTCGTCGGCCGTGTCAACAATGTATTAGTTTGTGATTAGGTCAGTCTATGTGGAAACACTAGTGGTATGTCAATGATATTTAGTATGCAAGTGTATTATCAAGTGAGAGGTTTAGCTAGCTATAAAACCATGTTTAATCCTACATTTTCTACTTAAGGAAATGCCTGTACCAAGTCAGAAATATGACATTTGTTTTCCATTCGTTTGATGTGTTTGAGCTTTTGATTTTGCCATTTGAATTTTCCTTAAAGTTCAGTATTTTTGTTATTTTACTTTTAAGCATAGGCACATCTAATTTCCATGCAGATTTTTTGGCAGCGACCCCCTCTGAGTCATGGTCTATTGACACTTATGAATCACTGTACATTTGTTTGATAACCTGCTTTTATTTATTTGTATTTACATTTCAGACATTTGATGGTATTGAATGTGAGTGGCCCATGTTCTACATATATATTATAATTACAAGTAGGTATGAAATGTAATTATAAGTATGCAATACTTTCACATTCTCTACCACGATAAATGAATCTCTACCAACAATGTCAATGAAAATAAATCCTCACCAATTAAAGATGTATTTACAGGCCATAATTTTGTTATAAAAAATCAAACTGGTACTAGCTGTTCAAACTCTTATATAGCTCATTTATACTAGAGCCTTGAACACAATTGACCTTGGGGTCCTTTAGTGAAAAACATGTATAATAAAGAGAACTTTTTTTGAAAATAGAACTGAATGATAAGTCTGTAATGATTCCATAGCATACATTTTATTTGGGATTTTTATACAGATAAAAGAATATTTTTATTGTTGGTGCATTATGACCTTGACTTCAATACTGTCAGAATTTTTGTTCGTTTTGATCCTTTATTTTCATTTGTATTAACCTAGCAAACTTTGGCTTAATTAGTTTTAACTGCCACCACAACTGAATTCTTAGATGACCTTTTTCATGCTTAATTTAAGTATTCTGCCTTGTAATAGTCTACAAAATTATAGGACTGTTGCTCTTATAAACAGTGTGCAGAAGGGGCTGGTAGAAGCACCTTATGTTTACTTATTTTTAAGATCCTCTGATTATTGAGGGGCATTATGTTTTCTTGTCTGTGCAACTGTCTGACCATTATTCTGTTGGTCTGATTGTCCATCCCGTACCAGGTTAAAGTTTTTGGTCAAGGTAGTTTATGATAATGTTGTAGTCATATTAACTTGAAACTTAGTACACATGTACATTATGATGTGAACTTTCTAAATTATATGACAGATTACAGTTTTGACCTCAATTTTACAGTTCACCAACTTTTTGGTTAAGGTAGTTTATCAGTAAGTTGTGGTCAGATCAACTTGAAACTTATGTCAAATGTTCATTATAATGTGTTTGAACCAGATTTCACGGTTCACTGAACAAGGACAATGATATTCACAAGCAGAGCATGGTATCATTTGGACACATATTCTTGCTTTTAAATATGCATGTTACCAACTGCAAAATGTTTTTGAACTTATCCTGCAATGGTATCATTTCAAAATCTTACTTGAAAAAGTAATGAAATTTATACATGTAGGGAGATGGAAGATATATGCTGAGTTTAAATGTGTGACAGGGTCATGAGGCAATTTTTAAAAACCCCAACAAAAGATATGAATATATATAGCTTCATCATATTATGTATTGGAAGACCTTCTGTTTTGACTTGTCTCTTCTTCAGTCTGTCATTCCCTCTCAAAAGTTTTAGATTTTCCTACAGCAGATATGAACATTATTGAGGCATGAGCTCTTTGGTTAATTGTTAAAGACCTTTCAGCAACCAAAACAAATTTTATATATGAAAGTAACCATGGCCACAGAATAAGATTGAAAAAAAAAGATAAATGTGTTTAGGGTAGTCATGGAAACAAAAGAAAAACAGGAGTAAAACAGTTAAACAAGATTGAAGTTGGACAAAAAAAGATATGTTGGAGCATAGAAAGTCTAATAGAATACCATTACATACAACATATAACCAGAATTTACTAAACTTTTTGTATATTTTGAGCAATAACAACATTTTCTAGAAAAAAAATACTTTAGAAAGTATTTCCAAAAGTCCATTAAAAAAAGAAGAAAATGTTGCAGACATTTTAGTACATCACAAAAGTAGCAATTTAATAAAAAAAAAATGACAGCAGTTTAAAGGCATGAATTGCAACACAGCTCAAGTAGATGATAATATTCATCTTTGACTGTCCAATGTATTTAAATAATTGTTTGCAGAAAATGTAAGCAGAGCCATAAGTGATTTTTTTCCAAACAATAACAACCAATAAGATTTCTTATGTCTCTTCCCACATTGCATGCAAAATCATCAGCACCAATCTGTAGCAATTATGGATTATACATGCTTACAGAACAAAAATGAAAACAACACTTTATAAATTTCATGTGTCTAAAGTGCTTTTCTGGATTTACCTTCATCATGAACCCTCAAAGCTGAATATTTGAAAGCCAAGGATGTATAAGAACTGAAACAGTTGCAGAGCTGTATGACCAACACTTGATCTTGTCATTCAGTAGACTATCATAAGCTAAGACTATATAAGTCTGACTCTTCAGATACTAATGCTATGACTTAATAGCCATTGTCACTTACTTATCTATGAAGCACTGAAACATTTAAATAAAGGAAAAGGTTTCAAGGCACAAAATTGTATTCAAAATTTCAAATAAGTAAAAAGGCTTATGGTTTGAACATAAAAGCCAGTAACTGGTAAATTATTTTTTTCGTAGATTGTGATGCAAAATTATTTTTTCTTAATGTATATCAGTTGGTAATGAAATAAGTAATACTAACCTTTTAATCTTTTTATATATTTTTTTCTACATAAAAGTCATTTCACTACAAATATCCCATGTAGCAATATGCAATATGCAAGATTATTTTACCGGTAAGTCATAAAGTAAGAATATGAAATAGATCGAGTAACATATTTTTCTGTTTGCAGGTATTATTCAAGGTGATAAGAAGCGTGCAAAAAAATATCAGGAAGAACTTGAACCATTGCTCATAAAAGACAACTATCAACTAGGTAGCTACTGCTTTCTTTAGTATTATGTTTAAAATTCTTGTTTTATTTTAAAAGATAAAAAGTAAGGAGATATTGTGTAATTGTACATGTAATATGAAAAAAGGTAAAAGGAGAAAATGTGTTGTATTTGTTAAATACACAGCATACTCACTTAAAACTAAAAATAAAAAGACCTCTAAACAATATACAGTCTGCAACAAAGGACAAGTGCTTTAGATTGCCATGACTTTACACAAAGACCACAAATGATATGTCTTTAATAAATGAAATAAAAATACAATGATATAAACCAAATACAAAGATTTTTGTTGAATGAAGGCAGCCAACAAGTTAAAAAAGGCTTCATATTGTGTGGAGCAATTTAATTTTCAAAATGAATCAAAATTTTGCTTGTTCAGACATATTAATAAGAGATTGTGCTATTTTTTGACTCATTATAACTAAAGAATTTTTTTCAATTTACATTTAATGAATTTGAAAAGTATACTATATACTTCTTAATATAATTAACAATATTCATACTTATCATGCTTATGTAATTTTGTTTTCTTTGTCAAGATTTATTTGTTAATTTCACAATTTACCTATTACAACATCCAACACGACTATAGACATTATGGCTAATTAAAAAATAAATATATCTGTCAACTTATGACCTTTGCTTTAAAACCAGAATGAATACTTGACTTTTTCTGTCTTTGACTGAACAGACACTAATTACAGAATCACTTGCACATTGCCTGAAAGTATTCATTCAAATACAATACAGTTTTTTTTTAGAATTTGTTTTCTTTGTCAAGATTTATTGGTTAATTTCACAATTTACTTATTACAATATCCAACACAACTATAGACATTATGGCTAATTAAAAAATAAATATATCTGTCAACTTATGACCTTTGCTTTAAAACCAGAATGAATACTTGACTTTTTCTGTCTTTGACTGAACAGACACTAATTACAGCAGAATCACTTACACATTGCCTGAAAGTATTCATTCAAATACAATGCAGTATTTTTTTAGAATTGAAAAGATTTTCATTATAGGTTTTCTCTTGAAATAGGTGTACTGGTACCAATGTTGTACTATGTGAGGAAGGAAGATCTTGTACTCAGAAACACCACTGATTTACACAAGCATCCAAGTGCAGAAGGAAACACTGATGGTGTTTTCTTGTGGGGTCAGGCTTTATATTTCATCTCTCAGCTATTAAGTAAGTAAAATGTGTTCATTGTTATCTACTGGAATAAGGCTTTATAATTCATCTCCCAGCTATTTTAAAGTAAGTAATTGTGCTCATGTTATCTTGTAGGGTCAGGCTTTATATTTCATCTCTCAGCTATTTAAAAGTAAGTAATTGTGCTCGTGTTATCTTGTGGGGTCAGGCTTTATATTTCATCTCTCAGCTATTAAGTAAGTAATTGCCTTCATGTTATCACAATAAAACATATAAAGCAAGAATTGTAATTGAGTACCAATCTTATTATTTTATGAAATACTTTTTTCTTAACTGGCATTGGGTATAAAAACTTCTGGAAAAAGTATTATTACCCCTTCCCTGAACATTTTTAGGTCCACATATTATTGAACAGTTATCAGTCACAAGAAGTCGCATTTAAACTCTAAATTTTATGGCCCCACCACTAAGTGGTCGGGGCCATATTGTTTTACCCTTGTATGTCATTCTGTCATTCCACAACGATCAGCTATATGAAATTTTTGTCAAGCCTGCAACATTTATGTCACAAAAGTGAGACATAGTGATCCTAGATTCCGTTGGCAGCGTCAACATTTAGGTTCTGTCTCTGTGGTTAAAGTTTTTTTAGACATCAACAACTTTGTCAAACCTTCAAAACACAGATCAAGTTCGAATTTTGGTGGCGTCACTTTTACTGTTCTAGAATAATGCCCCTTTACAAATGGAAAAATTGCTGAATTTTTCATTTCCGTTCTCTTACTTAAGTTTGCTTCAGCCAAATGTTATGAAACACAATGCTTATTACCACAAAACTCAGATCAAGTTCAAATTTGGGTGGCATCACTTTTACCGTTCTTGAGTTATGTCCCTTTATAAAGTAATATGCAAGAGGGGGCATCATCTGTGTCCCATGGACACATTCTCCGTATATTTATGATTAAGAGATAATGTCTGAAGCAAACTTTTGAAAATACATTTTTTTTCATTTTCAGTATTTTCCTGGTAGATGGACTTAGTTTTTTTACAGTTAACATTTACAGACAGTCTGGGATTAACTTTTTTGACATAATAAATTTGTAAATAATCATGGATTGTTATGAAACTTGGACAGAAGCTAATCTTCAAGTCCATGAAATACCATCTAAAGAAAAGACTTTGAATTTTTTTTTTAAATTCTGTATCTTACTGACAAATGGACTCACTTTTTAAGTCAACATTACACTTTAACACTGACAGCAGCAATTGCAGGTGAGACACAGGGTTCCGCAGTACCCCCTTATGAATATTTTCTTAACGCCTTCACATATTGAGCTGATTTTTAGTATGTGAGTCTACTAAGATGAGTTACAGATCTAATTTACATTTGGTTCCGCCCCACTGATTTTTGGCAAAATTATGGGCTTTGGATTTGCATTTCTTCCAACCATTTTGATTTTTGTGAAAATTATCAACATTTCATTATCAAAATTTCCATTCCTAAAAGTCCTTCAAGCTTTTTTTTGCGAGAGGGACCATTTGTGTCATTTCTACACATCTAGTTAAACTTTAAAATCACTATATTTCAGGGATAAAAACAAATGCCCAACCAAAAATTTAACATATAAACACTCATGTCACAGAGTGTAATGTCTAATGATATTTGAAGGATGATTATGATGGTGATGAATGTCTGTTTAACATCCAGTGGCAAATTAAATGCATAGTCAGGACAAGAACATGTTAATGCAATATAGATATGAACCATGGTTTTTACTAGACCAACATGCATAGCCTGATTTATAATGTGCTAGTTTACAAGGTTACCGACGGCACAAAGACATATCACTCTACCTGGACTATAATTTTGACTCCGAGATGACCAATCTTTGCTCTTACCCCTTAATGCAGGCTCTTAGAGGAGAAGAAGTAAATACCAACTTTAAAGTCTTTGGATTGGCTCGGCCAGGAATCAAACTAACAACCTCCTACACTCGATACAAGCACGCTACCATTAGACCACACAGGCAGTTAGTGAAACATTTGAGAAAATTGTAACAATGTAAACGTCATTCAATGGTTGATTATGATTGAAGGATGATTCTGGAAAATTATTCAAATTTTTTATATAAAAAAGTGAATCCAACAGACTTACTCTTTCATTTCATTAGTATTGTTTGACATACTGTGGATTCATTATTATTCGTTGGATACCAATTTTCGTGGGTTTCGTGGTTACAGGTGAACCACGAATTCAAATATTCAACGAAATACAAATTTTCTATGGGCTTTGTATGCAGAGATTCGTAAAACCACGAAATCAAATCTCCACGAAAATGAAAGTTTTCCTCGATCCACGAAAATTGATACCCACGAAAATAAATGAATCCACAGTAACTCATAATTGTTTCTATAGCAGTATTTAGATTTATCAGATATTGTGCATGCCAAAGTTATTGAAAACCAAACAAATCAGTTGTAATTAGAAGTATATTTTTTGCATTCTCATTTTTATGCAAAAAATATTCCCCACTGCAAGTTAAACAAACAGCTATCAGCCAATCTATTTTAGTAAAACAGAATTTGTAGTAATGGAACTCTGTCCATCTCTTTGTCAATTAACACCTCTAATTCACAAGATCTCATACCCTGTAAAGGCCGTGTTATTCATAAGTTATATGTGATAGATAATCTCTGGTATCTGTATAAAATAAGGAAATGTGGTATGATTGACAATGAGCCAACTATCCACCAGAGAACAAATGACATAGATAATCATTGTAAAATTGTTGTATTTTGTGTATATGCCCCTTGAGGGCCCATGATTGGATAAAAAGATCTTGAATCTTGAATGGTATTTCACCTTAAAGCCTGTAGTACACATATACATAAAAATTTAGCACACTATACTATACTTTCTTCTCATGGCCAAACCTTTGGCATTTTGTTTGATTGCCACAGTTTTCACTAGCGATAACAAGATATAATTGGAGTTTTTTGTGTAATATTTAAATTCATTCTGTTTTAGTTAATGATTTATTAAAGCCTGGAGATCTTGATCCTATTTTACGACATTTACCAGCATCTGAAAGACCAAAGTCAATGATAAATACTAGATACTCTACATTTCAAGTAAGTCAAATATGATATTGTTGACCTTTATACTGATATCTTATTATGAGCTTTGGTTATTGCCACATACATCTGTTTGAGAAAAAAAAGTAAAATCACAAAAATACTGAACTCCCAAGGAAAATTCAAAAAGGAAAGTCCCTAATCAAATGGCAAAATCAAAAGCTCAAACACATCAAACGAATGGATAACAACTGTCATATTCCTGACTTGGTACAGGCATTTTCTTATGTAGAAAATGGTGGATTGAACCTGGTTTTATAGTTAGCTAAACCTCTCACTTGTATGACAGTTGCATCAAATTCCATTATATTGACAACGATGCATGAACAAAACAAAAAGACACAATAGGTAAAAATGTCAAAAATAGGGGTACAGCAGTCAACATTGTGTTATCATCTTAATCACTATAAAAAACAAATGTAACAAAGAAGCACAAAAAGGCATACATCAAATTTAACATCCTCATTTTGCTTTTTTATTATACGATTTTATTTATCTATGTAAAATCCACCCATAAAGTATGGAAGGTTTTAAGTACTGGCGTAGAATCGCGCATTTGACGTCACACAGGTAGATATAAAATAATTTTTGTCGTTCAAAGTATGACGGGATACATAAGTACAGAGTCACGTCAAATGGATATCACAAAAAACAGACTTAACAGTAAAAGTAATACTTCAAGACCATCGTGTATTATTTGTGAAGTTGATACGGAATATTTATCAACAAGGTCTTGGCACCTTCCGATGAACTTTTTTAGAACAAGGAGGAGACGTTCTTTGACATACCCCTGGTTCATCAACTTTTTGCTCAGACACTGATAACATTTTACAAAGGTTGAGTAGGAGCTGCAAGCTCTCGAATACCGAATAAGTTGGGAAATGTATATCCCATATGCAGGTGAAATTGGTATATTGCTACTAAGGTGGGGGAAATTGATACTTCCAAAATTAAAATCGTCTCGTTTGTCATAGATTCTGGTACTGAGATGACTGTGTATGTCAAATTCGAGGTATAAGTCTTAAAATGAAGAGGAGGAGCCGTGTCTATTGTTTCTTTAATTTCTAGTTCTGGGGGATATATTAATTGAACCCAATCAAAAAAGTTCGGATTGTTAATGGAAAGAACATCATCAATATATCTGAAAGTGAAATTTAATAACCTGGCTTCTTTGATCTTCTTGTTTTTGACAAGTGTCTGAAGGAACTCCGATTCATATGAAAATAAGAAGAGGTCGGCAAGGAGACGCGCACAGTTCGTTCCCATAGGAATGCCGACAATTTGTTGAAAAAGTCTACCTCCAAATTCAACAAATATGTTGTCAATAAGAAACTCCAGCATACTGATCACTTGTTCCTCTGTGTAGCATTTTTTACCCTTTTGTTCACTACATTGTATTTACAAAATATGCCTTATGGTATCCCAAAGTAATAAATTTTTAGCGTATGCTACCATTTTTATGTTGAAAAGCGTTGTGGATATTTCTTTTAGACACATTTTTCAATTTCACATGGGGAATGGTGGTATACAAGGTTGAAAAATCAAAAGTTTTGATAGAACTGATTTCAGAAAAAAACCGAGATTTAAAATTATTCAGAAGTTCTTTAGAGTTTTTAAGAATCCACATATGGTTAATACCACTACGTGAGTAAACAGTTTCACAGTATTTCTGAAGACCCTCTTTCACTGCGTACAGAATTTTAGTCAATCTAATGGACAATTCTTTAGTGGAACATGCAGATGAGCGGGCAATGTACCGTTGTTTGTACGGAATTTTGTGAAGTTTAGGTATCCAATACAAACAAAGGAAGTCCTCTGATTTGTTGTTCAATGCAATGTTTCGCCAAAATCTCATCCTTGTCAAATGATATGTTTTTGTATGTGGGATTACCTGAGTGCTCATTTATTCCCAATTCTTTTATATGACACTCGTAGTAATACGATTTACAAACAAAGACAATATTATTTGAAGCTTTGTCCGCAGGAACAACAACATACTTATCATGAAGAGATGATAGACATTTCACAGCCTCTTTGTCTCTGAAAACCGACTTTGGTTGATCATTCACACAGTTTTTCAACTTATGAATGCGACGTTTTATCAGAGACCTGATTGTTTTGACCCGTCCAGTTCAACTTCTTCTCGTTTAGCCCATGCTCTGGCATAGTCCTCAATGGAATCCATAATTATTTTGAAGTTATGGTTCCAATTGATGTGTTGGGGTTCTCTAAACTTAGGACCATGAGAAAGCATGTGTTTTTGGAAAATATGAAAAAAATTGTTTGCTGTTGTTTACACAATATGCAATATTTAAAAGAAAAAACAGCTTTGTTTTTGTCTCAAGAGTTAAAAAAAAAGATATCCAGCAAGGTATAAAGAAACCTTCAAACCAATCATGTTTAGCTCATCTAGCTGGATCAGTGATCAAGGTTAAAGTAACATAATTTGGTCCGTTTCTCAGACACTATCAGCATTAGGTCAACTATTATGTAGTGTATGGAATGATTGTAAAGGGTGCATGTCAGTCTATCAGGTTTCATCTGACCTTAACCTCATTTTCATGGTTCATTGGTAAATGTTAAGTGTTTGTGTTTTGGTCTGTTTTTCAAATAGTAAAGGCAGTAGGTCAACTATATTTGGTGTATGGAATGATTGTAAGGTGTACATGTCTGTCTAGAAGGTATAAATTTAACCTCATTTTCATTGTTCATTGGTCAATTCTTAAGTTTTTGTGTTTTGGACTATAAGCAATTGGTCAACTATATTTGGTGTATGGAATGATTGTAAGGTGTACATGCATATATGTCTGTCAGACAGGATTTATCTGACCATGACCTCATTGTCATGGATATTTAAAAATGATATGTTTATGTGATACTTGTAGTAACATCTTTATTTTTTAGACTTCAAACATAAAATCAATGGTCAGTAAAGCAGGCGAGACATTTCAGTGTGTGCACTCTTGTTATATAAAAAGAAATGTTGACTCTCATGAACAGGACATTTTTGTTTTGAAATCTAAATTGGAATAGAATTAGTAACTATTTTAAAAGATACCTAAGACTGTTATTTTTCAATTAAGTTACTTTTAAATCAAAATACTGCTTGTTAGATTAGAGAATTTATATGAATGCTTTCAAGCTGAAAGAAAGAACAATTGTTGCCTTGAAACAGTCATGTTCTGAGCAAGATACATAATTAGGCTGAATCAGCATATATATTGATATACATAAGAGTCTCAAGAAAAAAAAAACCAACCAGCAACCTGAGGCATTGGATAGCCGGGAAATGACAATGGTACACAAGAAAAATGTATAATATGAACATAAAGGTGTATGCAACATTACAACTAAGAGATAATTATAAAAAAGATTAAATTTTGTGGTTAAGAAAGACAAATTTTGTAAGTACTACAAACAACCTTCCTCCATGTCAGTTTTTGTTCAGTATCAAACACTTTTCACTTTTCAGGTCACTCCCCCTGATTTAGTCACACAGGTTGTGTTGATAGCAGAAAGTGCACGTCTGCAGCAGTTACTTGCAACCTATGGTATACAGACACAGACTCCTCACCAAGTAGAGCCTATACAGATCTGGTCTCCTAAAGAGTTATCTAAAGCTTATGAATATTTAGGGATCAATAAGAAATTAAAGTTGACAGGAAGGCCAAAAAGACCATTTGGTGTTCTCAGTACTTCCAAGGTAATAATTTGGTGTATATATTTGTTAAAGCCTCAATTATTTTTTATGCTCCACCTAACATATAAGAAAGGCATTATGTTTTCCGTCTGTGCATTCATACGTTCATTAGTCTGTTTTGTTTTTAGGTAGGTAAAATTTTGGCTAAAACTAGTGTGATCACATCAACTTGAAACTTAATGTTCATTATGAATTTGACTTTATATATGTGAAATGTAGTAAATAAACAACTCAAAAGATTTTTTTTTTAATTTAGCCTATTAATAGTGCTTGAAAAAAATACACCAGAAATTGAATTGAATATTGAGGGTAACCAGTTTTTGAGCTGTTTTTTTTTAACTTCTAGCATGATGTTAAAAAAAAAGAACATATAGGGGAAATCATAAAATTCTTGTTTTCAAGCTATATCCTTTTTTCCATAGAAATCATATGTCATAACAGATGGGAAGAACAATTTTTACAAGACTAGGCTTAAGGAAAACATTTCTTCAATTCTTCCAGCCAACCAGTCATCTACTCCTTGGCTTGTCTATAAAAATGGTGTCATGATATGATTCACAGGAATGAGCATAATTAAGATTTCTGATAGGAGTTATTCCTTTGCAGTTTTGACACAGCACAAGCATATTTTTAGTTTAATAAACTCCCTGAAGTCATTTCTTGCATGTCCATACTTTTTTGACCGGATTTTCGAAGGAAATATTGGTTATTAAATTGGGGATGTACGGCGGGCGGCTGCCAAACAGTGTCTCCACCATAACATGAAAACGCTTTAACAATTTTTTTTCAAATTTAAATATGTTGTTTCCTGGGACTTAATGAAGGTCTAGTTCAATTTTCAAGATTTTATATTTCTCCTTTTTGAGTTATTGCCATTTTTAATATCCAAAATTGGTATTTTAAAATTTTTTCTCTCTTGTCATCATATTATGACTAAGGTAAAGCATATGGTAAAAGTCTTATCTCACAATTATAATTGGAGTGACAGATTTATTTGAAAATTTTCTGTTTCCTGATAAGATCTGTAGGACTGTATATATAAAGTTTGAAATTTACTAGTAGGACTGTATAAATGAAGGTTGAAATTTACTGTTCATTATTAGACACTTTGAAGATAATTGCAGATAAGTTTTATAGGTTTTTAAGAGATAGACATTTTGAAGTTAATTACATTACTAATAATTATATACCTAATGTTAGAGTACTTTGTTAAAAGGTTAAACCATAGTTCTGTTCAAGGGGAAATGACCTTTCAATTTGCAAGCATGATTCATTAGATAATCTATTATTTATAAGTTAAAAAGTTAAAATTAAGATAAGATAAGTTGCAGATCTATATTAGTATGTTACAGATGAAAGAAAAAATATTGGGAACTATCAACTATATATATAAAGTTTGATTTTGATTTATACACTAAGTGATAAGATAACAGTCACATCTGGTAATTTTCAATGCAATCACCCAATTATAATTGGAGTGACAGATTTATTAGAAAACTATTATTTATATTTGATTATAATTCAAAAATAAATATAACATCATATCTCTTTACATCATATCTAATTTTAGAGTCTATGGTTAAATCATATTAACATGATTAGTTCATGGAAATAAAGTTTAAGTTATTTCCATTTAAACAGAAATGGTTTAACTAAGAAGTATTTCATCAAAAATTGAGTTCTTGAGGTTCTTTGATATGCTGATTCTAGCAATGTACTTAGCATTTGGATATTGGACCATAATAGGTAAATGTTCAATTTCAAATTTTTCAGTTCTTTGACCACATTTATTTTGTGTCACAAACCCATGCTGTATTAAATATTCAATCACAATCCAAATCCAGAGCTTTAATGTTGTGTCCATACTTGCTCAACTGTTCAGGATTTGACCTCTGCAGGAAAATCTGGTTTGCTGTCACTCTGACAGCCTCTTGTTCATTTCCTGGAGTAAGGAAATAAGCTTGCATATTGACCCACATTTTGATCTCCAATACCAGTAGTGATGTTTATACAATGTTTATATTTCAAGTAATTATACCCCACGCAACATGTTGCGGAGGGTATAATGTTTTTGACCCGTCTGTCCGTCCGTCCGTTTGTCTGTCCGTCCGTCCGTCAGTTGTGTTTCTTGTCATCGCAACTCCTCTCAAACCACACAACAGAATTTCACGAAACCTTTTTAGATAATAAGGACATACTATGTAGTTGTGCATATCGACAGGAAATTACGATTCAATTCTTTTTCTAGGAGTTACGCCCCTTTGAACTTATTTACTTTAATGTACTACTGCAACAGTTTGTCATCGCAACTCCTCTCAAACCACAAAACAGAATTTTATGAAACCTTTTCAGATAATAAGGAAATACTACGTACATGTGCATGTCGACAGGAAATAACAATTCAATTTTTTTTCCAGGAGTTACGCCCCTTTGAACTTATTTGCCCAATATACTACTGCAACCTTTTGTCATCGCAACTCCTCTTAAACCACACAACAGAATTTCATGAAACCTTTTCAGATAATAAGGACATACTACGTAGATGTGCATATCGACAGGAAATTACAATTCAATTTTTTTTCCAGGAGTTACGCCCCTTTGAACTTATTTGCCCAATATACTACTGCAACCTTTTGTCATCACAACTCCTCTCAAACCACACAACAGAATTTAATGAAACTGTGTAGATAATAAGGACATACTATGTAGATGTGCATATTGACAGGAAATTATGATTCAATTTTTTTTTCTGATACAATTTTTTTTTCTTACACTTATTTATTTCTCCAATGACAATGTTGGGACGTGGGGTATGTGAGTGCGCTCACTAAGGTTCTTTTTATTTAAAATGTAATTTGGTATGTGCCTCCATAAAGGTTTAAAAGCATACATGACAATTTGTAATATAGGTTCAGGTTGATGATGTGTTCAACATACGGCTTGCATGAGAATAAATATTAAGTTCGTCTTTTTTTAAACCAAAAGGCATTCCAAAATTATTTAAACAATGCATATTCAAGACTGATGTAGATGATTTTTTAGGGAAAATAAGCAAAAATGTACAAGTAGCAGTCATAGAAATAAGTAAATGTGAAATAGTGTACTAAATTCAAAAGAAAATACTTTTAAATTTTTTTAATAAAATTATAATAAGTTTAAATATCATAGAATTGTTAGAATCACCCCCAGTGTTTGGTGGGGTTCATGTTGCTTAGTCTTTGGTTTTCTATGTTGTGTTTTATGTACTGTGGTTTGTCTGTTTGTCTTTTTCTTTTTTGGCCTTGACTTTGTCAGTATATTTTTCGGCTTATGAGTTTGAATGTTCCTTTTGGTGTCCTTCACCTCTCTTTTAGAAAATTATAATACTGTTTTTCATTCATCAAAATTTAGTAGACATGTAAAATCATTTTTATTGTTTGATTCATATTGAAGCAGCATGGTAAATCAAAGTCAAACCTTTAAATTGGCTGTTCCTGGGTCAACCTTCATGCAGCATGGTAAATCAAATCCAAATTTTCAAATTGGCTGTTCCTGGGTCAACCTTCATGCAGCATGATAAATCAAATCCAAACCTTCAAATTGGCTGTTCCTGGGTCAACCTTCATGCAGCATGGTAAATCAAATCCAAACCTTCAAATTGGTTGTTCCTGGGTCAACCTTCATGCAGCATGGTAAATCAAAATCCAAACTTTCAAATTGGCTGTTCCTGGGTCAACCTTCATGCAGCATTGTAAATCAAATCCAAACCTTCAAATTGGCTGTTCCTGGGTCAACCTTCATGCAGCATGATAAATCAAATCCAAACCTTCAAATTGGTTGTTCCTGGGTCAACCTTAATGCAGCATTGTAAATCAAATCCAAACCTTCAAATTGGCTGTTCCTGGGTCAACTTTCATGATGTATGTAAAATTAAAAATTGAAAATATGTAATAAACATTTTGAATCACCTTACTTTTGATACATATATTACAGATATACAGAGTCTGCGGTCAAACGGTTCTATGTTATCCATTGTTGTTTGAAGTCAGTGATTTTTACCTAGCACAAGATATGTCAGTAGTGTTAGATGATTTAAAGGTATGTTATCTTGTTAAATATATTCTCTAATGGTTGTCGTCTGCTATCTATTTCTCTCATGAAGAGATATTTTTCATATCATACTGCACAGAGTCTGATATAAAAAAGTGATAGGCAAAATGCGTTAATTTGATTGCATCGTGAAACAATATTTGCAGCATATCAATTGGCTTTATGTTAGGTCATTGATGACTTTTAAAGGTCAAATTAATGTAAATTTCCTCCATGGCAAAGGAGATGTGTAATTTCTTCATAATATGCAAAACACTTATGCGTTAAAATTTTATTTTTATAAAATTTTATTACCCTCTGAAGCATACAAAAAGTTATAAAGTGTCTGATGTTGAAGTTTAACGCTGGAAAAAAAAAAGAAGTAAAATAATAAAAATACGGCAAAACACAGATCAAGTTCGAAATTGTGTGGCGTCACTTTTACCGTTCATGAGTTAAGCCCCTTTATAAACATGGAAAATGCTGAATTTTTTCGTTTCTTGTCTCTAACTTTAGTTCACCTCAACCAAATGTTTTAAAACTTACATGCTGTTTCACTGTGCTTATTACCACAAAACACAGATCAAGTTCGAAATTGGGTGGCGTCACTTTTACCGTTCAGGAGTTATGCCTCTTTATAAACATAAAAATTGTTGAATTTTTCGTTTCCTCAATCAAATTTTATAAAACTCATACACAATGCTTATTACCACAAAACACAGATCAAGATTGAAATTGGGTGGCGTCACTTTTACAGTTTTTGTCGAGCCTGCGACTTTTGTCGCAGAAAGCTCGACATAGGGATAGCGATCCGGCGGCGGCGGCGGCGGCGGCGGCGTTAGCTAACTTCTTAAAAGCTTTATATTTTAGAAGATGGAAGACCTGGATGCTTCATACTTTGTATATGGATGCCTCATGTTACGAAGTTTCCGTCAGTCACATGTCCAATGTCCTTGACCTCATTTTCATGGTTCAGTGACTACTTGAAAAAAAAGTTCAGATTTTTTGTAATGTTAAATTCTCTCTTATTATAAGTAATAGGATAACTATATTTGGTATGTGCATACCTTGCAAGGTCCTCATGCCCGTCAGACAGTTTTCACTTGACCTCGACCTCATTTCATGGATCAGTGAACAAGGTTAAGTTTTCGTGGTCAAGTCCATATCTCAGATACTATAAGCAATAGGTCTAGTATATTCGGTGTATGGAAGGACTGTAAGGTGTACATGTCCAACTGGCAGGTGTCATCTGACCTTGACCTCATTTTCATGGTTCAGTGGTTATAGTTAAGTTTTTGTGTTTTGGTCTGTTTTTCTTATACTGTATGCAATAGGTCTACTATATTTGGTGTATGGAATGATTGTAAGGTGTACATGTCTAGCTGGCAGGTGTCATCTGACCTTGACCTCATTTTCATGGTTCAGTGGTCAAAGTTAAGTTTTTGAGTTTTGGTCTTTTTTTCTAATACTATATGCAATAGTTCAACTATATTTGGTGTATGGAAATATTTTATGATCTATATGTCAGTCACGCAGGTTTTATTTGACCTTGACCTCATTTTCAAGGTTCATTGCTCAGTGTTAAGTTTTTGTGTTTTCGTCTGTTTTTCTTAAACTATAAGCAATAGGTCAACTATATTTGTTGTATGGAAGAATTGTTAGCTGTACATGCCTGCCTAGCATGGTTCATCTGACCTTGACCTCATTTTCATGGTTCATTGGTCAATGTTTAGTTTACTTGGTTAATGTTAAGTTTATGTGACAGTTGTAATAAAGCTTTATATTTAGGACTATCAACATAATATCAATGATTAGTAAAGAAGGCGAGACATTTCAGCATGTGCACTCTTGTTGAGTTATGCCCCTTTATAAATGGAAAAATTGCTTTAGTTTGCCTCAACCAAATGTTATGAAACTTATACACAATGCCTATAATCATAAAACTGTCTTAACTACGTAAATCCTACATCTGCATGTGGAAGTTGACTCATGCATATTTACAAGCAGGGGACTCTGTGGTCCATAGACACATTCTCCATTTATTTATAAATGATTTATTGATTACAGGAATTTTTGAATATGCAAAGACATACCGGTAATTGCTTATTTAAATTATAGTTAACCTTTTGATTATCAATATTTTAAACTTCATAAAATGCTTGAAAAAAATTTATGTTTCAAGAATGCTAGGATGCTTTTTTTCTCTTATCAGAATTGTTTGTTGAACTAAGATATGATAAAATATAGATAACCAACCAATTTACTTTGATTATAACAATTTCTATCTTAATAGATGGTAAGAGAAGATGTTGTACATATGTTGTCATGGTAATCGTCATTACCCATATCTCTATATGTTATACATAATCATGGTAATTGTCATTACCCATATCTGCATATGTTATACACAATCATTGAAGCAAGACAACTCGCCCCACTGCCAAATAGCCCCATTTTTCCACCAATTTGCCCCACTTATGAAAAAGGGTAAAATCTCGATAAATTTAATCCTGCCGACTCGCCCCCACCTATGGAAAGTAGTGTAATCTACACAGCAGTACATTCACTACATTGCCGGCAGCATCTCTGCAACTAGACTCTTAAGTCAGTGTGGTCATGTCAACGGTCCAGTCGTGGAAGCCGAAAGCTACTGAATTGTTTTAAGTGAGACTCAGTGACAATGTAGTATGCCATCTTTGTGTATTTATGTTCTTGTATCTAGTGCTGACATTTCATCTAGTACTGCATTTTGTGTAATCACTCCAGTTTAAAAATAAGAGATGTGGTATGATTGTCAATGAGATAACTATCCACCAAAGTTCAAATGAAGTGGATGTAAGCAATTATAGGCAACAGTACGGCCTTCAACAATGAGAAAAGTCCATACTGTATAGTCGGCTACAACTTGAAAGAGCCTAACATGAAAAATATGAAACAATTCAATTAAGAAAACTAACGTCCTAATAAATAACAAAACAATTTACGAAAAGCAAATATGTCAGACATGACCCAACGACTACCACTGAACTACAGGCTCCTGACTTAGGACAGGCACATATAGAATTGCTTGTTGATTTATTGGATGTTTGTTTTAAATGTTATTGTTATGCATACTTAGGATTTAATTATTTTTTTCATAAGTTGAGCGAGTTGGCAGACCTTTATTCATCAGTGTTAAACTTCTTTTCAATAGTTGGGCATTGGTAGGCCTAAAATTATCAGGATTAAACTTCATTTTATAAGTTGGCAATTTTGGTAGGTCCAAATTAAACTGGATTAAACTATTTTTCATATGTGGGGCGAGTTGGTTAACATGAATGGGGCGGTTTAGTAGAAAGTGGGGCAAGTTTGTAAACAGTGAGGGCAAATTTGTCTTGGGCAACTTAGCAATGGGGCGAGTTGTCATGGATTCATCATAGTAATCGTCATAACACATATTATCTGCATGTGCTGTTGCAAACAGTTGTCTCCTTTCGTAGCCATTGAATGACTCCTTAAGGAGTTATTGCCTGTAAATGATAATGTTTTAATATTTTTTTTTTTTTTGCCTATTATTTCAACTTTTGACAGGTGTGTGATTCAGACATTTAGGAGTCTCTAGTTAAATAGATAAGATCTTTGGTTGAATGATACCTTTTGTTTGATTCAGAATTGCAGTGTATATTTAGATTTTGAATTACATTTTATTTTTCAGAATGATTTAGCATTTTTGTCCAGTTGTTGGAAGTTAGCTGGAAGGCCAACATTTTGTATGTTAATTAGAGAGAATAACATAAGGTAGGGGCTGAGTCTAAATAAATTGTAAATAAATTCAGTAGAGACTATCAGAGATATGCCATCAACCAAGATTCTTTCAAGAACAAAAGCAATTGATACACACAGACCCACTTACAAGATTCTTGACTTGGGACTGACAAATTAACGTGGCAATGTTTTATAATGTGTAGTAACATATAAAGAAATATGTTTGTAGCAACTGTAATTTTTAGGAAGAAATGATTAAAGATAATGCTGTGAAAAGTACTTAGAAAATATGTTGTAATATGGAGTAATGAAGGGTAGGGACATGAATGATTCTGAAACCCAAATATAATTATACTTTTCCACAAACATATTAAATGTAATTTCAGTTACATAAAATGGTATAAAACAGTAGCATAGCAATGAAAATACATGAAAGTAGTAAACCTCTCAAAAAACTTATTTTTTCCTTTACAATTCATTCATATATATAGTTTTTCAGCATAAATTGAAGATACTCTCTGCTTTTTAACATTTGTGTTACTTTAACAATTGAATATGATAACAAAAAGATAATGGGGTGTCATTCATATTTAATTTTGAACACAAAATGTATGCACTGGTATATCTATTAAATATACTTAAGTTTTATCAGCAGTTTTAATTGGACTCTTATGTTAACCCCAAAGTACAACAATTACAAAAAATTGCAATCAATATTTTAAAAAATGATGAGCTTCAATATATAGTCTTTTAATTAGTGTCCTTCTACAGTGAGACCTGTCTAAACAGAACCTTGACTATACAAGTAACCTGTCTAAAACAAACTTGTTTTTAAGTCCCTTTATACAAAAATCAATATATTTTGAACCTGTATAAACAGAACACCTGTTTAAACTGAACAAATTCTTCAGTCATTAGGGTTTTGGTTTAAACAGCTTTTACTATATTAGTTAAAATGTAAATAGGGCTGTATATTGATGATGATGTTTATAAGTCTCCTACCGACGAAGTCGAAGGGGACTTTAGGTTTGCACTCCGTCTGTCCATCTGTCCGTCTGTCCATCCGTCAGTCCGGCAAATCAGCTTTCCACACTTTTTTTCTTCGTTCTTGAAGATGTTGATTTGATATTTGGTATATGGTTTTATCATGACAAGTTATAGATATAGTTCGAATTTTGTTCCAGTCTGATGATTTAGTCAAGAGTTATGGATCATAACTCTGGACCATATCTAATGTTAGAGTACTATGTTAAACCATATTTCTGTACAAAGGGAGATAACTCATTTTTTAAAAGACATTCTTTGTTAAATTATTTGAAGAATTTTTTGGCAGGTTTGTTTGTTATTTAGTTTAAGCTAATTTTCTGAATGCTATAGATATAAAAAAAAATTATGAAGAGAAATCCTTTAACTAGATAATAATCTATTTTTATTAATGTATATATTTCAATACATTACATTGTGTAGATAAAAGTTGTTGACATTTAATAGATAAGTTACAAATCTATATTTGTTTGTGACAAATGAAAGAAAAAATATTTGGAACTATTAATTATTTTTGATTATAATTTGAAAATAGATATACACTGTATTACATCATATCTAATTTTAGAGAACTATTAATCATATCTAATGTTTTTTTCACTCATATAATCAGTTTTCCACACTGTTTTTAGTCATGCTTGAAGATATTGACATGATATTTACTTTTTGTTTACACCATGACAAGTTAAAGAACAAGTTAGCATTTTGTTCCAGTAAAATGAATTTTTACCCAGTAGGGGACTATGTATTGCCATGCAATACTCTCAGAATGCTTGTATTTTTCTATTGTAGAGGTCCAAACTTCTCAGAATTTTTAGACTTATTATCCATGTTTAAAAGAGGTGATGTGGATGGTGTGAGGGTCAGAGTAGGGAAGCTACAGGTAATGATAAGGTAGTAAAACTGATTAGTGTAGTACCCAGTAATGGAAAAAAAAAGTGTTATACCAATGGATAAAGAGATCCATTGTAATTACACTCTGTGGATATCATTTTGCATGAAGTAGCTGTGAGTAACTGTAAAATCTGGATGTCCTCTAAAGCTATATTGCGGAAACTAGAGGGGAAAAAAATCTACCGGAATGCATATATAAATTGGTATAATATATTGTAGAGAAAACACCTTTACATATGAACATTCTTTTCTATGACTGATTTGCAGTGATTTTTATTACTCTCCCTAAAAACAAAGTTAGGAGGATATTTAGAAATCAGCCTGTCTTGAATGTCCAAAGTAACATTTGAGTCATGTGTCCAATTCAAATTAATTCTTTATTTAATAACAGAGTATGATGTGTCACCTCTTTATTCTCTTTAACTGTGGATTCATTTATTTTTGTTGGTACCAATTTTCTTGGATTGAGAATAGCATGTATTTTCATTGATATTTTCATAGATATTTTATTTCATTGTTTTGCCAAAGTCTGCATACAAGCCTATTGAAAAACTGTACTTCTTTGAACATTTGAATTCACTTTTATCAATGAAATCCATGAAAAAATTGGCATACCACGAATAATAATGAATCCACAGTATTATCCATTGAGTGTTTGAAGAACTATACTATTAATTAAAAAAAGGTTTGATACTATTCAGTATGCACTTAACTTTGTGGACCCAACTCCTCATCCATCAGATGTTTATGAAACTTTGTATGTTGTAATATCTTAACATGAAGATTGACATGTTAGTAGGGCATCCCTGTCTGTTGACAAAAGTCTAGATATATGCCCCTTGTAACTTAGAATTTTATGTTACTATTCAGTATGGACTATGTGGGTGCAACTCCTCCTACAAGCTTGATCAGATGTTCATAAATCTTTGTACATTGTAAGATCCAAACATGAAGATAATATTTCCTGAGTACTGGTTATGCACCTTTGAACTTTGAAATTTTAAAACTATACAATATGGAAACTTATAAATTTGTTATCAGAACTTAGATCTCTTTGTTATTTTCTATATAGCCAAAAACATGGTCAAAAAGTTGAGTTTGATATGTTTCTTATTGATTAATGAATTTTAAAAGAAATCTACATCAACATATTATCGAGTGGTTGTCACTTGATTGTTGGTTTCGTGGTTTAGTTTGTCAAAAATGCTGCAGTAGCTGTGGGATTTTCAAGACTGTCTGTTAAATTACCGGCTTCCAGGATATTTAATTCACTAAATATGCCTTTTCATAAGTCGGCCAAGAGTATGTTAGTAGACCTAAATTTTCTTGCAAGGTTTTTTCGAATTTCTAAACCGCTTATGTATATTTCAATGTTATCATAAAATTGTCGGACGCTGCAAAGTGTGTATCTAGGCCACGGAATATCAATTAGTGCCTGCATATATCTTTGTGAAATTTTATGTTGCTGACCATATCTTTCTTGTAATAGGGAAATTGCCTTTTCATAGTTTGCATTAGTGAGCACAAAACCCGTCACTGATTTCAGAGCTTCATCCTGAAGTAACTATTTTAAATAGTTGAATTTTTGGACATTGCTTAAGGTTGGGTTTGCATGTACAGCTGTCTCAAAATCACTGCCATTGAAGTATATCTCCATCAAAAAAAGGGAGATTCAACTTGGGTAGTTTGTTGTATTCACTTGTTGAGCTAAAATATGGGCGGAAATCTGACAAATGGTAGTTTGAGTTGTTCTGATATTCTATATTAGAAGACTGTACTGTATGAACGGGGTGTGTAGTTTCTAAGTGTAGAGTAAAACTTTCTGCATGTGTATTTAAAGATGTAGTTTTTACCAAGATAAGTGTGTTCACTTGAGGAATTTTACCCTATAAGTTAAAAGCATACTCATCTGCCTCAACGATCTCCGTTTCAATATCTTAGTCAACCAGTTCCTGTACTATCTCCTTATCTAATTTGCATAAAAGTTCCTGCTTCCGTTTCAGACTATCCAATATGTTTGACAAATCCTCCATGTCCATGCTTTCATTTTCTTCCTGTTGAATGTCTTCAAATTTCTTTAGCAGTCTGGAAACTGCACTTTTGTTACCTGCTCGTATCAAACGCAGCTTCAGATTCATCCTGGTCTAGTCATCAATATAGTAGAGTGGTTGTATCGGACACAAATTAAGGCTGAGTAATAAGAACAAATATATTTCTACCCCAAAAAGTACTAGGACCTATTGTTTACTTGTTTTTGAATTCACCAAAGATTAAATAGTATCCTTGATAATTCAACCAAAATATAATTCTTCCTTTGTTGTTGTCTGACGGCAGAACTTATTTTTTTTCAAAAATGCTGCAGTAGCTGTGGGATTTTCAAGACTGTCTGTTAAATTACCGGCTTCCAGGATATTTAATTCACTAAATATGCCTTTTCGTAAGTCGGCCAAGAGTATGTTAGTAGACCCAAATTTTCTTGCAAGGTTTTTTCGAATTTCTAAACCGCTTATGTATATTTCAATGTTATCATGAAATTGCAGGACGCTGCAAAGTGTGTATCTAGGCCACGGAATATCAATTTAGTGCCTGCATATATCTTTGTGAAATTTTATGTTGCTGACCATATCTTTCTTGTAATAGGGAAATTGCCTTTTCATAGTTCGCATTAGTGAGCACAAAACCCTTCACTGATTCAGAGCTTCATCGTGAAGTAACTATTTTAAATAGTTGAATTTTTGGACATTGCTTAAGGTTGGGTTTACATGTACAGCTGTCTCAAAATCACTGCCATTGAAGTATATCTCCATCAAAAAAAGGGAGATTCAACTTGGGTAGTTTGTTGTATTCACTTGTTGAGCTAAAATATGGGCGGAAATCTGACAAACGGTAGTTTGGGTTGTTCTGATATTCTATATTAGAAGACTGTACTGTATGAACGGGGTGTGTAGTTTCTAAGTGTAGAGTAAAACTTTCTGCATGTGTATTTAAAGATGTAGTTTTTACCAAGATAAGTGTGTTCACTTGAGGAATTTTACCCTATAAGTTAAAAGCATACTCATCTGCTTCAACGATTTCCGTTTCGATATCATCGTCAACCAGTTCCTGCACTATCTCCTTATCTAATTTGCATAAAAGTTCCTGCTTCCGTTTCAGACTATCCAATATGTTTGACAAATCCTCCATGTCCATGCTTTCATTTTCTTCCTGTTGAATGTCTTCAAATTTCTTTAGCAGTCTGGAAACTGCACTTTTGTTACTTGCTCGTATCAAACGCAGCTTCAGATTCATCCTGGTCTAGGCATCAATATGGTAGAGTGGTTGTATCGGACACAAATTAAGGCTGAGTAATAAGAACGTCTGCTTGCAATGATACTTGTATTGGAACTCTGAAGTAGGTAACGTCACAACAAGGGTGAAGTCGTATACATAGAGAGTGGTAGTATGAACATCTCATTCTAGTATATATGTAATCCGGATTACATATCTATCAGTGCTGTAAAAATATATTCAATAAAATTGGATGTTAGTATCCATATGTCATTGGTTTGGTAGGGGTCAGTCATTGACATACATCCCACATCCCTTTGTAATCATACCACATCCCTTATTTTTATATGTTCTTTAATGAGAGACAAGTGTCTATACCAATTGTCTAGATCTTAATTGCTCCGGTCTAGACTACAGTTATAAATGAATTCAACAGATAACATCAAAAAGATCATTCATCAATACCAAATTCATTATTGAAATTGTAAAAAAATTCTTATATTAAAGAAAAAGAGTTGGGAATATAGTTTAAACCTGTAAAAAATGTTGCAAAATGGTCATTATTTCGGTCTTTCTTTTCAGTCAATGATATCTTCAGCATGTACAGAACATCTAGATTTCTTAGAAACAGTAGGGGATGAAGTCTTTCAAAGGTTTGAGGAAAAAGCAGTCACTCAGAGCTTTAAAACCTTGACAGAAATTCCGAAACTTCCAGAAATTTTAGATGATGGAGAAGTAGTCCGTGAAGAGGTATTATAAATATTTATTTTGAGAATATATAGTTTTTATACGACCGGTCGTATATTGGTATCACGTCGTCCACGTCGTCCGAAGACATTTGGTTTCCGGACAATAACTTTAGTAAATGTAAATAGAAATCTATGAAATTTAAACACAAGGTTTATAACCACAAAATGAAGTTTGGGATTGATTTTGGGGGTTATAGTCCTAACAGTTTAGGAATTAGGGGCCAAAAAGGGGCCCAAATAAGTATTTTTCTAGTTTTCAGACAATAACTTGTGGAACGGTGTATGGATCTCTTTGAAATTATACCACAAATTTCCATACCACAAAGGGATGGTTAGGGTTGGCTTTGGGGGGTTTTGGCTCAAACCGTTTAGGAATTAGAGGCAAAAAAGTGAGAAAAAACAAAAAATGTTTTGAAAAAGAAAAGGGGGGGGGTACCAAATTCTTTTTTTTGGGGGGGGGGGGGGGGAGGTCAATTCGCAACAGCATAGTGTATTGCACAAAAGCAAAAAATTGAATATAAATTCAAATCATATAACCAATTCTAAGTTCTTTGACTACAGTTATTCAGCGTCAGAAACCTATTATGTGTCAAATATTTAATTACAATCCAAATTCAAACCTGTATCAAGCGTGAATATTGTGTCCATTTTTGCCCCAACTGTTCAGGGTTGGACCTCTGCGGTCCTTTCCAGCTGCGCTCAGCGAAGCAATTTAGTAACTTAACAGATGATTTAAGCTCACCTGGCTCATGGGCCATGTGAGCTATAGCCATCACTAAGCACCAGTCATCATAAACTTTCTCAAAAATCTTCTTCTTTAACCTCTGAAACCACAGAACCAATTTCAACCAAACTTTGACTGTTAGGATATCCATAGGATATCTAGTATGAAATGTGCTTTTTTGTTCAAGCCAATCAACCAACATGACTGGGATGAATAATAGAAAATATGGGTAAAATGCAAGTAATTGTCTAATATGTTGAAAACTGTAATAGATAAAAAGGAAATTTGACAAAGGTAAAAATGCTATACGTACTTTCCTTTCCCACCAAAATTATCAATCAACTTCTCTTAGGAGTTAGTGTCCTTTAATGACAATGTTTACCAGGTACCAATTTTCTTGAGAATTATAATAGATTGAGAAAAACTATCAACAGCAAAAATAATCAGCAGGATAAGATTTACAAATAAGTTAATACAAATCAAAATTATCAAATTATCGAGTTGTTGCCCTTAAATTATCATTTTAATTTTTTTTTAATTTTTGGTCATTAGATCAGTTTATACTAATAAATAAAAGTGTGTGTACACCCCTCAAAATGGAGAATGGTTCCTCAAATGAGAGTTGAATTCACATATCAAGTACATTTGGTCTACAGAATCATTGTAAGGTGTGTGTAACTGTCTTTTGGGGTTAACTTGGACTTGTTACCGTTGCTATTGATCATTAATTATGTTGATTTTGCGCTTTGTGGGGGACATAGAAATACCAAGCCTCTGTCCTTCCGGTCTTGCTAGATCTCTCATGTGTACAATTCTTGCCAGATTTTTTATAAAACTTATATCATAGGTTTATATCAGCAATGTCTCAGACAAGTTTGAAAATCAGTGCTGATCAACTATTTTTAAAAGAGTTATGCCCTTTGGAAATATTAATTATATGGAAAATTTCTTTGTTATCGCTCTCATGTGTATAATTCTTGCCAGAATTTTATGAAACTTATATCATATGTTTATATCAGCAATGTGTCAGACAAGTTTGAAAATCAGTGCGGATCAATTATTTTTAAAAGAGTTATGGGCCTTGGAAATATTAATTATATGGAAAATTGCATTGTTAGCGCTCTCATGTGTACAGTTCTTGCCGGATTTTTAACAAACTTATGTCAAAGATTTATATCAGCAATGTCTCAGTCAAGTTCGAAAATCAGTGCTGATCAAATAGTTTTAAAAGATTAGGCCTGAGATGAGATGTGACTGAGAAACATCCTCGAGTTTGAAAGACCATTGCTAATCTGTTTATCTCTTTTTTGCCTATGACGTCAGTGATGTTAACATTGACAACGGCACATGCTCCCTTAGTTTCTAGTGATAATTTTCCATCTCAAGCGAGTAGCATGATATGAAAAATTATCACAAAAAAGATCAAAGGAAATATACACCAAATAGCTATAATGTAAAAATGATGGTGTCAACAATTGTTAAGTTTTCTGCTTAAGTTAGTTTGATAGGAACTACTTGTGATAGATCATTGATATTTTGTATGAAGATGCATTACTATCAGTACATATCAGTTTGACGACAATTTTGAGGCCCTGCCCCTAGGCCATGGTCCAGTGACTTTGAATTAATTAGCTATTTTAAATGTTAATTTTTTTGCTCAAGTTAGATTGATATGAACTACTGGTGATAGATCAATGATATTTTGTGTGAAGTTGCATTGCTATCAGAACATATCAGTTTGATGATTAGTTTGAGGCCCTGCCCCCTAGGCCATGGTTCAGTGACTTTCAATTAATTAGCAATTTTCACTGATAAGTTTTCTGCTTAAGTTAGTTTGATATGAACTACTTGTGATAGATCAATGATATTTTGTATGAAGTTACATTGCTATCAGTGCATATCAGTTTGACAACTATTTTAAGGGCCTGCCCCCTAGGTCATGGTCCAGTGACTTTCAATCAAATAACAATTTTCAATGTTAAGTTTTATGATTAAGTTAGTTTGATAGGAACTACTTACAATAGACAATATTTTCTATAAAGTGACATTGCTGTTTGTACATCTCAGTTTGTCAACCATTTCAAGGCCCTACCCACAAGTTGGTTCAGCGACTTTGAATTAATTAGCAATGTTGCTGTCCATCAGATTGTCTTTTTCTGAATTTTATATCAACAGTTTATCCTTTGTTTTACTAGCATATGGGAAGTTGCTCTGGACGCTTATTTTTGGTTTCAGTGAGGCATTCATGTTTTTTATGCCCCCGCTGTAGCAGTGGGGGCATTAAGTTTTACCCTTGTCCGTCCGTACGTAGGTCTGTACGTCCGTACGTCCCAAAATTGGTTTTCGTTCTCTAACTTGAGTTTGCCTCAACCAAATGTTATGAAACTCATACACAATGCTTATTACCACAAAACACAGATCAAGTTTAATTTTGGTGGCGTCACTTTAACCGTTCTAGAGTTATGCTCCTTTATAAATGGAAAAATTGCAAATTTTTTAGTTTCCGTTCTCTAACTTAAGTTTGCCTCAACCAAATGTTATGAAACTTAAACACAAGGCTTATTACCACAAAACACAGATCAAGTTTGAATTTTGGTGGCGTCACTTAAACCGTTCTAGAGTTATGCCCCTTTAAAATTTTTATTTTCTTCTTAATATCAACTAATTTTTATACGACCGCAAAAAAATTTTTGTGGTGGTATATTGGTATGACGTTGTCGTTGTCCGAAAAGACACATTAGTTTTCACACTCTAACTTTAGTTTAAGTGAATGGATCTCTATGAAATTTTACCATAAGGTTCAATACCACAAAAGGAAGGTGGGGATTGATTTAGGGGTTATGGTACCAACAGTTAAGGAATTAGGGGCCAAAAAGGGGCCTAACTTCCAGACATAACTTGTGTGTAAGTGTATGGATCTCTATGACATTGTACCACAAGGTTCCATATCACAAATGGAATGCTGGGATTGATTTTGGGGGTAATTGCCTCCAAATTTTAGGAATTAGGGGCCAAAAAGGGGCAAAAAACAAGAATTTTTCTAGTTTCATGACAATAACTTGTGTGTAAGTGTATGGATCTCTCTGACATTGTATCACAAGGTACCATATCACAAAGGGAATGCTGGGATTGATTTTGGGGGTAATTGCCTCCAAATTTTAGGAATTAGGGGCCAAAAAACAAGCATTTTTCTAGTTTCATGACAATAACTTGTGTGTAAGTGTATGGATCTTTATGAAATTGTACTACAAGGTTCCATATCACAAAGTGAAAGCTGGAATTGAGTTTGGGGGTAATTGCCCAAAAAGTTTAGGAATAAGGGGCCAAAAAGAAGCATTTTTCTAGTTTCAAGACAATAACTTGTGTTCAAGTGTATGGATCTCTCTGAAATTGTACTGCAAGGTACCATACCACAAAGGGAAGGCTGGTATTGATTTTGGGGGTAATTCCCTCAAAATTTTAGGAATTAGGGGCCATAAAAGGGCAAAAAAACAAGCATTTTTCTAGTTTCAGGACAATAACTTGTGTGTAAGTGTATGGATCTTTATGAAATTGTACTGCAAGGTTCCATATCATAAAGGGAAAGCTGGGTTTGAGTTTGGGGGTAATTGCCCTAAACGTTTAGGAATTTGGGGCCAAAAAACAAGCATTTTTCTAGTTTCCAGACAATAACTTGTGTTCAAGTGTATGGATCTCTCTGAAATTGTACTGCAAGGTACCATACCACAAAGGGAAGGCTGGGATTGAGCTTGGGGGTGATGAATCATAGGGGGTTCAAAAAATTTGGAGGGGGGGATTTTTTTTCCCTTTTTTTTCTTTAAAATTTCCATTTTAAATTGGTTATTTCTGATTTATATATAAAAGCAAATAATAATGATATGGTTTGAATAGGTAAATTAAATTTTTAAATTCTGAGACCACTTTCATTTTGTGTCAGAAACCTATGCTGTGTCAAATATTTGATTACAATCCAAATTCAGTGCTGTATCAAGCTTGAATGTTGTGTCCATACTTGCCCCAACTGTTCAGGGTTCGACCTCTGCGGTCGTATCAAGCTGCGCCCGAGTGGAGCATTTTATTAAAATTGGAGTTATCTTCCTTTGTCCATGATTATAGTTGAATCAACTACAATCAATGCTTTATACAATGCAATGTTTAATTTTGACTTCCACTGATAAAACACAGATCAAGTTGAATTTGGGTAGTGTCACTTTAACCATTATTGAGTTATGCCCCTTTAGAAATCGAAAGATTGCAAAATTTTTAGTTTCCATTCTGTAACTTAAGTTTGCCCCAACCAAACATTATGAAACCTATACACAATATTCATTACCACAAAACTAAGATCAAGTACAAATTTTTTGTTTCCGTTTTCTAACTTTAATTTGCCTCAACTGAATGTTATGAAACTTATACACAATGCTTATTACTACATAATACAGATCAAGTACGAAATTTGGTGGCGACACTTTTACCATTCTTGAGTTATGTCCATTTATAAACATAAAAATTACTGATTTTTTCGTTTCCGTTCTCTAACTTTAGTTTGTCTCAACCAAATGTTATAAAACTTATACACAATCATTCTAGAGTTATGCGTGTTTACAAATAGAAAAATTGCTGAATTTTTAGTTTCTGTTCTCTACTTAAGTTAGCCTCAACCAAATGTTATGAGACTTACACACAATGCTTATTACCACAAAACTCAGGTTCAAATTTGGGTAGCGTCACTTTTACTGTTCTTCAGTTATGTCCCTTTATAACTATATGATATGCAAGCGGGGGCATGATCTGTGTCCACATGTGGACACTATCCACATTTATTTAGAAAAGGTTTGTTTCTCAGTAACTGCATTGAGGGTCAACAACATTTGGAATATAGATAATCTTGACCTGATTTTCGCATTTCTATTGTCAAGTTTAAAGTTTTTGGATAAGGTCTGTTGAATTTATATGATAGATCAATGATATTAAATGTGTGAATTCATTATAACTAGTATATATTTTTCTTTGCAGGATATACTATACAAGGCCACTTGGGATTTAGTGGAGAAGTATAAATTTACACCAGGAATACAATCTAGAAGTATAATACTCAAGGTTTTATATCAACGAGAAGGTCCGGATTTCTACATCAATGAACAAAAAATCACTGAAAAAATAGATAAACTTATTAATAAGGCAGGAGTGTATAAAGAATGGAGAGCTGTTCGATTGTTATCATCATTACTTGGGAAATTAGTGGATAGTTTAGCACCTTCTATTACTACTATTTTAGTAAGAGGGAAGCAGGTTAGTGTATATGTATGTTATTTTTTTATACAGATTCCAAAGGAGGGGGTGGGAGGTTACACTGTTTTACCTCTGTCTGTCTGTCCATCCCATGAAATTTCTGTCACATTTGTATCATGAATTACAAATCTGAGCTTCAAAAATTTTGGTATCAGGCTTTATGTGAACATGCTTTATTGTGTGATGCGTTTTCAGATTCATTTCTCCTCAACTCCTGTTTACCAAAAACATATATTTTCTAACACACAATGGCCATTTTTATCACACTTTTCTGGGGAACTACAAATAAGAACATCTTGAAATTTCTTAAAAGGCTTCATGTGAACATGCTTATATGTTCCAACAAAAAATGACCATGTATGAAAGTTTTGTTGCATTTTTGTAGGGAATTACACATAAGAGCTGCCTGAAATTTATTATCAAGCTTCATGTAAACATGCAATACCATGTAGTGCATTTTCATATCCATTACTCTTCAACTTCTTGTTTATCAAATAGATTAAAGTGATGGTATCAGCAGTGAGCAATAGCTCACAGTTAGTTCTAGTTGTTTTCTCTGTACTGTGAATTCATTGATATTAGTGGGATACCAACTTTCATGGATTTCGTGGGTAATGGTAAACCACAAATCTAAATGCTCAATGAGGTACAAATTTTCTATAGGCGTGTAGGCAACCTTTGACAAAACCATGAAATCAAATATCAATGAAAATACAACTTTTTTCTCAATCCACGAAAAATTGGTGACCATGAAATTAAATGAATCCACAGTACTAAAAATATACATGTGCATTCTTGACATACTTTATACTATGATAAGAATGCTCCTTCTTCCTTCCTACTTGTTTTGATTTCAATTTATTAATTTACATGGGGGTCATTTGAAATTTCAGAATGAGGTCAAGACTCCATCAGGCAGGGTTCACATGACCTTTGACTCATTTCATTGATCAGTGATTAAGGTTAAGGTTTTGTGGTGCAAATCTCAGATAATATAAGCAATAGGTCAACTATATTTAGAGTATGGAATGATTGTTAGGTGAACATGTCCATATGGCAGGGTTAATTTAACCATGACCTCATTTTCATGGTTCATTGGTCTAGGTTAATATTTGGTAGTTAGGTCAGTTTCTCAGATACAATAAGCAATAGGTCAACTACATTTGGCATATTGAATGATTGTGAAGTGTATCTGTCCATCTGGCAGGGTTCATTTGACCTTGATCTTATTTACATGGATCTTGTATGAGTTGTGCCCCTTGAATATTTTTAAACTAGTCAATATTTTAGGTTTGTTTTGAATGAATTGAGCATTGTAATAACATATCGTTTTAGATTTCAACACAGTGTTAGGAAATACTTTTAATACATGTTTTGATTATGTATGATTTTTATCCTAAGTGCCCTTATGGCTTTGAGTGTTGTTGCAAATAGCAATATTTTCTATTTAATTCACTTGAGAATCACAGCCTTTACCAAATATTTTAATTTAATATGCATGGATTTTACATTAGTAATTCATGCAATGTACTTATTTTAGCTGTTTTCATGGTACCTGGAAAAGACATATTATATGCCTTCAATAATATCACTTAAGACAATGAAATAATTTGCATTAAAGATATACTTCCATCATTTATATTTAAATCATATTTTAGGTAACAGTTGGAGTGTTCGGTCATGAAGAAGAAGTAATAGATAAACCCATCAGTCCAGGAGAAGTGAAGAACATTTTGTATAGTCGTTGTGCTCAGTATGATTTACTACAGGCAGTGTTACAACAGGAACTTATTCTAGGAATTGGGAAATTGATAGCTGCTTCACCTGAATTGTTTGATGGTATACTGAAGATTAGAATAGGGTAAAAGGATTAAAAGATCAGTGATATTTTTTTTTATTTGTCTTTTCAGAGATATGAGATGTTATTTGTCAGATTGAAGGCAATTTTTCACATATTGCACAATTACTAGATTATGCTTAAATTGATTTGCTCAAAACTTTATTCTGTTATTGTGATTGATAAATAGAAACTCCCTTTTGATTTTGAATAAGTTTGGGTTTGTCTCTAAGAGTTACATTACTTTAACTGTCATATTAAAGTTTCACATTTTCACCATTAATTTTTCACATGTTGTACACTAACTTGAATGTGGTTGAATTGATTTACTTGAAACACAATTGTTGGTATTGGTAAAAGTAAAAGTCACACAGTCTAGCTCTAGTATACTTGGAACAAATAACTACAAACTTTACACTTTTGTTTGGATTGGTGAATGTAGGTTCCCTTTTGATTTCTAAAAATGTTCTGGTTTGATTTTCCAGAGTTATGAAACTTTTAACAGTCAGAAATTAGGCACAGTATGGTCAACATACAGTTTTCAATTAATAAAGGTTCTTGTATATAAATTTCAGCTGGTTTATCAGAGCTATACAGATAGAGAAAGAGCAAGAAGAAGATGGCCCTATAGATATACACTCACTATCACCTAGTGATATTAAAGAAATGATACTTCAAGTCCTGGTGCAGAATATATATGAGACAGATTGTAGGACTCCTTTACAACAAAGACAAATTGATGGAGCCTTGAACAGGACCCCCAAAGACTTTTATGATAGAGTTTGGGAAATATTGGAAAAAACACCTAATGGTATCAAATTAGCAGGATATCATTTACCTCAGGTAAGAAAAGATTTGATATATAATAGCATACTACTTTTGCCTGTTTTCCTACAATGATCTTACTAGATGTACTGTTAATGTTTTGATGAAATGGTATCCAGTTTTCATCATTTTGATGCAGTGTTCTCCCCAGACCAATATGATGCTGCGGTCCCGCAGCGCCTTCAAAATATTTTCGTTGATTCCGCAGCGCCTTAATTGGCCGCTGTCCCTTAAAACTTGATCCCGCAGTGTGTTAATTTTCACATTTTAATTATAAATGTTGGTTAAAATTGTCAAGTTGCTGATCACTGCTGAGAGGTCGGTCAATGTTGCGCAATAACTGATAACTAGCAAAAGTCTCTGATTAACCTGTTCCAGCTTTATCAGACCATGTAATCAGGTTATAGCGTAAATGATCATCAAGAAGATAGATATTTTTAGTAGAAAATAAAAGTTTTTAAAAAATTCAGTGCAAAAATTGAAGAAATAGATCGCAAATACATTGTATTTACGCATCTTCTGTGTGTATTACTTGGCCATTTAAGTAACAAATTTATTCATTGGTCGAGAAGAAGAATCTATTTTAACACGACCAATGAACATGATGAATACATGTGATAAATTTGAATACACATTACTAAATTAATTTACGATGAAATTTATGAATGAGAGTATTTGTACGTCAAAAAAGTAAAATAAACTTTTATTAAAGATAACGAGGAGTGATTTATTTTATTAGAAAGTGAACAATTTTTGCTTGCAAGTAAAATATGTCTGTCAACTGTCACGTTGTAGAAATAAAATCATTTTTTAACATCGATCATTAATTAGTCCATTGGGATATATATGTAGGGAATCGCTGCAGCATTTGTATAATGTCGCTAGTAAAGAATTTCACTGGTCTTAACTTTGACGAATTTATCAAGTTTCGTTTATATCTACCTGCCAAAGAAACGTTTTGACAATTATACACACAGAAGCGTAATGTCAAACTACAGACACTGGTTAGCTGGTTCATTACAATTTTTTTTGTTTTTAAAAAGTTGTATACCAAACATCTTAAACATAATCAATTTTAATGCTGAATCAACATGTTCTTTGCAAAGAAGAAATGGGTTAAGCGAAAAGCAGATGATGTTTTCAACCCTAAAGAGGATAAAGAATGAGGAACAGGCTGTCCAACAAAATTACAAACAGACTTGTTACTATATCTCTAGAAGGAACAGAGAGTAAAGAAATAAATATTTCTGAAGCTGTTCAGCATTGGAAGGCCCAGAAGAACATGAGGATTTTTCTTGAACTATATATACATTTTGACTTATTTAATTGACTGTGATATAAATGCTTTTTGTGTTTAAAATGAATTTATTTCATATATATATTCTTATTCTTTATCATGTATATTAATACCGTGCATTATTGCATATAATGATTTATGACCGATTGCTTCAGGTCACAATAGTTCACTCTAAAATAGAGTTACGTGCCCTTGAAATTTTGCGCCTTAAAAAAATTCTGGGGAGAACACTGTGATGGTCATACTCATATTGTTCTTGGGAAATTATTTTCCACAATTCACAATATTTCTTGAATACTAATCTCTGGGGCTACATCCAGCTATGAAAAATAATGAAAATTATTACTTTTACATTCTCAAAATAGATAACGGTAACAATATATGTTTTTATGAAAGTTTGGTGAGCAGCATCTCCTCATTTTTATATTGAAAGCAAATCAGCATTAACAGACTTAATATTGGTGATTTATTTGTCTAGACAGTATCAGTGACATAAAGACTAACATCCCTTGTAAGGTTAGGGAAAAAGATATGGGGTCAATATTCTCAAAGTACACATCAAAATAACAATATACCAGGTGAATAGCACTTTTATAGTTATTCCTCATCCTGAAGGTTATTGAAAAGTCTACATCTATGAGTAAGATGAATTACACCACACAACAAGATCAAGATGGCCTCAATGTCAAATACAATTTTCCAAAATTTTTGAAAATGATTTATTTTTCAGCAACCCACCTTGTCAGATATGACGATGTATGAATTGAACTTTTCCTTACTAGTAGAACAGATGTTAAGTAAGATAGCTGATCCTGCTTACAGACAGATTATAGTAGAGGTACCTTTTTCAGTACAATTAGGTCAAAGGTGACCCAGCTATTTTAATGTTAATTCATTCAATTTTGGTAGCTAGCAATTTTCATGGTTAAGGAAGTAGTTGTTTTGAAGATAATTATAATTCCATTGTCATTTGTTTTATTTAGCTTTATGTAAAGGAACTGAAATTTCATTTTTGAATATTATACAACTACTTTTTTAAGAGGTAGATTTGTGGTTTCGTTGCATTTTGAAAAAAATTATAATTTGAAAAAAATATATAACTGAGATAAAATAAAGAACTGAGTTTTATTTTTTTTTAAGTCAAGTTAACCAAAATCCTATTCGAATTCTAAGACAGTAATAGACTTTTAAAGAAATATGTTATTAAATGACTTAATAGTACATGTATTTAAATAAATAAATCTATACATGTCATCATGAAGAAGTTGGCTTCAAAGGTGTAGAATTAAACATAAAGAATAACACACATCATCTATACTACTAAAGGAAGAGACCGATTTCATTGAGCCGCAACTCCTCTGAAACCAAACAAAATCGGAAATATTTGTGATATGACGTATAAATGTAGTGTTTTGTACTTCCTAAATTTGTCTTTGAAACAATCTTTTTTCCACAGAAACCGCCAATTTTTTAGAAAATATCTAAATTTGGAGACCGTTATCGATCCGTGTCTTATACGCTTTCGCACTGGTCAGTCAACATACTGCCCTCAGAGTCTAACTTTATAATAATTAAAAATTACACCATTCCAGGTCTCTGTCAGACGCACAACCAAAGGGTGTATTCAGGATTTGCTATAAAGACGGGTAATAATCACACATGAACTTCGCCATTAAACAGGGAATAACTGTGCACGTTATAATCAGCGTGACTTTACCAAATGACAATACAAATTCTAAAAATCTAGGCTAAAAGTACTGAGTAAAAAATAAGGCGTAGGTTCTTTAATTCAGTCACGCACCCTCGATGTCGTGGGTATGGTCTAGAGTTCAAAATGTTAATAACATAGATTAGTTTACAACAGTGTTCCAGGTGATATAAATAAAGATCAAAGCTTTTATCGCTGTTCTACATCTTGAAAAGGGAAACAAGATTTTCATTGATGAGTTTAGCACTCATGTCCTGCAGCAAGTTCTAGATGTTACTAACTTCACTGGAATGTTATTCTATATAATTGCCATATATGAATCAATTTGGCCAGAAAAGCACACACAACTTTATCAAATAAATTGTAATAAAAAATTACATCTATTTATTGTGAATCATTTGGTATATAATATTTGAGATTGGCATTGATTATATATCAACTTTCATGATATCCCTTGAAGTACTATTTAATATTGTGTTAAATATTATGCTTCTACAGATGGATGTATTGTTTATTTTAGGCATTTATGGTTGTGTCGACCATGTTAAAGAGAAACCCAGAAGTTACATTTGATCACGCTGCTAATATGGATAAGGTATTAATAAAGAAACAGTCATTGTAAAACTATTTTATAAATTACATTAGCAAATCATTCTCCAAATATATGCAACTGTAAACTGTAGGATACTGAAAATATGTACACAATTTGGGTTATAGTAACTTAGCTATGATGTTTGATTCACTTATTACCATATTTAGCCATGTATAGTACAAAGTTGTGTATAATACGCACCCCTTTTCATCCCTCCAAAATCTTGAGGAAGAAATGAAATGAAAAAGAGAAAAAAAAAACTACAAAAAAAGAGAAAGAAAAAGTACAAAAATTTTTTAAAAAAAAATTATAAATTTTTTTTTTAAAAGTCTAGTTATCTGTAAAAAACCTTTAATAGGGAACAATTAAACCATGTATTTAATCTTCACTTAAGTCTTTTGAAAGATAAAAAAAATATTTAAGATTCATTGTTCCATCAAATTGTTTCATTAAATAATCATAAAGTCATTAACAATAGAATGGTAGAGCTTTTATCAATTTGATATCTACATTCATATGCACTAAAGTCTCATAGAGGTCACCATTGCAACTTACTGAAAGTATTAAAATGTCTTAAGATTAAACTGTCAGATGTTTGTCAGAGTCTTTATTTTTAGCTCACCTGGTAGTCGGCTTCGTCGTCCGTTAACTTTTACAAAAATCGTTTCCTCTGAAACTACTGGGCCAAATTTAACCAAACTTGGCCACAATCATCATTGGGGTATCTAGTCAAAAAAAAAATGTGTCCAATGACCCCGCCTGCCAACCAAGATGGCCGACATGGCTAAAAATAGAACATAGGGGTAAAATGCAAATTTTGTCTATTATTTTGAAAACCGTTATAAATAGATAAAATCTGACTGGAGCAAAAATGTTCAGAATGTTGAGCTATACCAATTGTCTATATACGTCAAAACTCTCAGATGACTTATAGGAGTTATTGCCCTTAAATTGAAAAAAATGATCAGTAAGACAAGTTCTACAAATAAGTCTAATGGTCGAAATCGTCAGTCGACTCCTTATTAGAGTTATTGCCCTTTGATGACAATTTTTATACGACCACAAAAAATTTTTGCTGTCGTATATTGGTATGACGTTGGCGGCAGTGGCGTCGTCGTCGTCCGAAGACACATTGGTTTTCGCACAATAACTTTAGTTTAAGTGAATGGATCTGTATGAAATTTTACCATAAGGTTCAATACCACAAGGAAGGTTGGGATTGATTTTGGGGGTTATGGTACCAACAGTTAAGGAATTAGGGGCCAAAAATAAGCATTTTTCTTTTTTCCAGACAATAACTTGTGGAACAGTGTATGGATCTCTCTGAAATTATACCACAAGTTTCCATACTACAAAGGGATGGTTAGGATTTGCTTTGGGGGGTTATGGCTCAAATCGTTTATGAATTAGGGGCAAAAAAGGGGGGAAAACAAGGTTGTCCTGGTTAATGGACAAATACTCCAGTACAAAACATAATTTAAAGCAGTGTAAGGGAGGTAATTCAAATACATCATTTGAATTATCTCCCTTACACTACTTTTGAATTATGAATAAAGTAATGGTTAATGAACAATTAAGACAAGTTAAAAGCAGTGTAAGGGAGGTAATCCAAATACAACTTTTTGATTACCTCCCTTACACTGCTTTTAAATTATGTTTAAAGAAATGCATATTTATAAAGGAAGACCAGTAAAAATATCTGCAAATGTTGCATCTTTTTTTTTTACAAAAAAATCCATATGAAAGATTTGACACCATATTTTGAATTCTATTATAAAATAGATTAAGTTAGCACTATGGTAAGTTTAAATGGGTAATTATGGTTGCAAACTCCATTGGAAATTTGAATTGAGATTATGACCATTTCTTGAGGGAAAGAATTTTTGGGGGGGAAAAAGGAGGGGGGGGGGAGAAATTGTGGGGGGTTAATTTTTTCTCATTTCATATTTCAGAAATTAAAAAGAAAAATTCTTCAAATATGATTTTTTTTGCAAAAAAAAAGTGTGTGAGTGTGGGGGGTTAATTTTTTATTTTTATTGTGGGGAGGGGTGGGGTCAATTTGCAACAACAAAGTGTATTGCACAAAAGCGAAAATTGAATATAAATTCAAATCATATAACCAATTCTAAGTTCTTTGACTACAGTTATTCTGTGTCAGAAACCTTTTATGTGTCAAATATTTAATTACAATCCAAATTCAGACCTGTATCAAGCGCGAATATTGCTTCAATTTTTGCCCCAACTGTTCAGGGTTGGACCTCTGCGGTCGTATCCAGCTGCGCTCGGCAAAGCAATTTATTTCCAATTGTTTTGCCTTATATCTAAAAAATTATAATAGATAGATAGAAACTTAAATAAGCAAAAATGATCAGTAAGACAAGATCTACAGTTAAGACTGAATGAAGGAAATCCTGTGACAACTCCTTATTGGAGTTATTGCCCTTTAAAGACAATTTTCACCATTTTTTTTGCATTTTGCAGTATATGGTAAAAAAGTATAATAGATAAATAGACACTTTAAGTCACAAAAATGATCAGCAAGTCAAGATCTACTTACAAGTCAAATTTTGCTGATATAGTTAGTAGACTGTCACTCTTTATAGGAGTGATTGCCCTTAAATGAGGATTTTTTTAACCCTCTTTTGTGTTTTGAGCAAAAACTAAAGAAGATAGAGAGAAACTAAACAGATGAAATGATCAGCAATACAAGATCAACAAAACAGATTTTTGTCATGAATTCTATTCTTGTCTACAATGTTGGAGAGTGTCCTTTGTTGAATATGCACAAAGAACCAAGGTGAGCGACACAGGCTCTTTAGAGCCCCTAGTTATAGAGCTCAAACTGTAAGCACAATCATGATCAGAAAAGTATTAAGGTTTTCTTTTAATTATTTTGCAGATAATTCAAGACTCTTTTGAAGATTTCCAGAAAAATGCAAGCAGGGAAAATGGATCTGAAAAACAAGATGACATGAGAATTTTCTTTAACACTCCTCCAAATGTTAAACATGGTACAACCAGCTACATAACCAAAGCTGTACTCAGAACTCTTCTAGAAGGAGAGATCAAATTTGTAAATGAAGAAATGTGTCATATTACTTAATATTCAGTTAGTGCTGAATTTATACAAACCTCAACGAATCTCAAAAAATATCGAATAATAATTCAATATGTTATAATTGCACGAGTGTCACACAAGGATAATTATCACAGTGAAAAGCTACTATAAAAGTTTTATTTTTTTAATTTGACTCTCATTCTAGCAGAATGAAAGATAATAAACCACCAAAGTTCTTTTCATTCTTAAATAGAAGCAAATTGTTTACTTGTTTTTGAACAAATTCAGGAATTAAGGGTACACAACCTCCATAAAGGTTTTGTTTTGCCATTTGTTTTGAAACATTTTTATTATTATTTTTCATTTTATAGATTTTTATTTGCAAATGCCTTTTTTATAACCAGTTCTATGGTTCCAATGCAATGAATGTTTCTTGTGTAAAGTTAATGTTTAAGCAAACATGTCTGTGTTTGTGGTCAATGTTTGTTATGTGATGTAATAAGAATGAATGTGATTGTACAGAGACTGTGATATACATACTAATATATTAATACCTGGTTACCTGGATCTATGCGACGATATAAGTCCAGACTTTATTTGTCGCTTGGCATTATTCAGCTCATTATTTTTCTTGTGATAAACTTTGCCTGTGCACAAATACACTTATGATAAAAAAAAAAAAGACTGGAAAAAAACTTATATATATAATATGATTTGTGCTTTCGGCTTTTGCAATCAAAGAGTTATTAAGATCAAATCTTTCAGTCAGAGTAATAAAATGTTTGGTACCAGTTTTAATATGCAAGACACAAGAAACACTTTGCTCAAAACCAAATGTATTGGGAAGCCAAATAGTAAAACATTTGGGAGCATATGAACTGAAAGGGCCTAACTAGAATAGCCAGACTATCTAAGGTCAACTTTACCTGATGGTTGTGTAAACAATTATATAATTTAACTAAATATTAACAATTTAAATCATGTTAATCATGCCAGAACAGATGACCTTGCTGCTCTCTGTTTAAACATGAACATTGTTTTCTATAGGAATAATCTTTCTTAGGTTTGATTAAGACTTAAAAAGGTTGAAAATCAGAATGCATAAAAAATTAAAAAGTATCTAAATAATAATTTGAAGATATCAAAATGCAGTAAATCAAAAATAATTACTGGTATCATAATTGCACTGTTTTTTATGCTATATCTCTACAGATGTTACATTTATTAATCTTGCATTACTGTCTGTTGTCAAAGATTTTATATTAATTAATGAACTCATTGAAATTTTGATTTATAGTAAACATTATTTTTTTTTTCAAATTCAGTTATACAATGCTAATATGATAACTATCTTTTCTTAATAGTGCAGCTTAATTTCAAAATTCATATTTAGAAGAATTGGAAATGAAATTATCCAAGGTAGTCAAAAACTCACAGTCAAGGTCAAATTGACCTTGGTATCAAAGTATTGATTCCTGTATTTGTACAAAAACACAAGAGTTATTGTGTCTTTAGTTAGTTCATAAAGAAATTTGCATTTCTTGGTAATTGGTTTGAAGATCTGAAATGTTTATAGTAAAGGTTAAAACAGTATAAATAGATAACTGAATTTTGAGAAAAAATACATTCAAAAAAGATAAAATTATAGTAAACTGCTCTTTTTCTGAAGTTGAATGAAATGTATTCTTATAGGTTAGCATCTTTTGGTTGTTGTTTTTTTGTAAATTGAAATTGCTCTCATCATGTCAATTTTATTAGATTTGATTATTAATAATTATTTTTTATTTGACAAATTATGTCCTCCCAATTCATTTTGCAGAAGAAAAAATACAGACTTTTTGGATTAGACAAATAAAGGTCATTACTGATACAGGAATATTTGATGTTATATGAGAATATGCAAATCTCCTCTGAAGTGACTTGAATACTTCCTCGGTTTATTATATTTGTTAATGTTTTATATATTTTGAGAGATGGAAAATGTGCATTCAGTAAAATTGATATTCATTTCTAAATCTTCATTAGATACAAATTTTCTTTGAATATTGAATCCCATTTATCAATGAAATTGTAAGTTCTAAACTGTTGTCAAAGAGTTTCAATATTTCTTTATATTTGATTTTTGAAATTTAGACTGTTAAAACATGTCAGTTTAAGAAGTTTTGTAATGATCTATAAGTGGACGGTATGTGGTGGTGAACTATGAAGCAATTAATAGATCATCTTTTTCAATCATAAGTCTTTTATCTGATTATTAGTGCTAATTATTTATTTGTTATCTTATTTGATATAGCTAAGATCATGAAATACTTATTGTCCATAAGAATCAAAACAATCCAACACACACAAAGACGGGTTAGAATTTACTGTTGTGTGCAGTTGTGCATCGCCTATTTAGACTTTTTATCATGGATTAATTGTTTTGTGTTTTGTTTTTTTTCAGTGTATCATATAAGTTATCTACGGATATGAATGCAGATAATAAATTTAATCCCAGACTAAGTACGAATCAAGTGATTTTTAGGGAAATTCTTGAACAAAATATAACATGAAAGCAGCTTTTTTATCATTTAAAAAAGTTTTATTGAAATTTGATAATTTGACATATTATTTTCACAGGGTGTAGGTAGATTTGGTGAAACCCTACAGGTAGTCAAATATAACATGTTTTTAATCTAGAGACAGAGAAACAACAATAAATCAAATTTGAATTTTTTAATGATGTGTCATTAGCCAATCGAAATGCGAGAAATATATAACATATTATTTTCTAAAGTCCTCTTAGACTATACATAAACGGACCAAGCTTAAACTCTTCTACATGAAGTGTAATCAATATAAAGTAGTGCACCTTTTAAAAAAAAATTTGGATCACATTTATTTCCAATCATCAATCAAGGAGTTTTAATTGTGGTTCACAGAGGATACATACATATATTTAATCAACAACTACATCACTAAACAAAAATGGCCAAAACTTGCCTATATTTTTTCAGGGACTGTACTTTGTGCCCCTGTATTTCTAGGGTTTCTAGTCATTTTCAATGGTAAGATCTGGCAGATGGCATCTTACATATTATTAAGAGGTTCACAGCTTAGCCTAACAGTGTTTAATTTTATTTCCATCCTTGCTGCCAAGCTCTCATCATCAAATCAGTCTGACCTTTGTTTCTATATGTATTAAAATATAAAGCAATTTGATCTCACCTACATGTGTTTCTGACCTGGGTTTGGCTGTTATATTTCTTGAAAAAAAAGTAAAAATTTAGAATTTGTGACAAATGACTCATTTTCCATCTGATAATGCCATCACTGAAAATATTTGTATATACATAATATATAAGGCCACACAAGACGAAACACTAAAGGATAATTTTCTTTAAAACAATTTGGTTTATATTAACCAAACCAGACCTGATTTATTCTAAAGGTTATCGACTGTAAATTCAGAAATTATTGCGTGCATTTATTAATGTGATTTTTGAATGATGAACAAAAATACGAGATTAATTATTTCGATTTCAAAATATCTGCAAACAGATATATATATAGCAGATATCAGAATGTGAGTTCTTATTATTGCGATACTCACTCAGTCGCATTATTTGCAAAAATAAAAAACTCGCAATAATTTCTAAATTGACAGTACTTTAAAAGTTGTATCTATTGCTACTGCCTTTTAACAGATTGAGCTGGTATAATGCCATGATGCTAATTTATTTACAATGGCTCCTGGAACCCTCAACAACTAGTCAAAATATAGATGGTTATAAATCTCTCAATAATTATCACCCTTCACAAGACATCTGTTAGATCTCCATGATAATATAGATTTTATAATTTCTTCTAATTATAGGTTTTCATTGCACTCAAACTACAGAATGACTACATGTTATAATTTTCTCCTTTAGACGTTTCACTAATAGGTATGAGTTACAGTCTTACCTAACAAAATATTTGCTGCAAGATATATTTTCTTAATATATTATGTTACTCAAATACATTTTGTTGTCAAACTGTTGCTCATACTTGAATTGTTTGTGAGCATTTTTCTAGTCCTAGTTTCTATCTATTTTGTTAGTTATTTCCATTACCAGCCTAATTTGTCAATTTTGTTTTGTAATGATTGTAATGCTAGGAAGAATTTCTTTTATCATACATAAATGTAGTCTGACAAATTCTGAATGACTTTTGACCTTTGCCCTGTAGCAAAATTGGCAGACATAACTTACTGAGTCGTTTACCGTATTATTAAAAGTATTAGTACCTGGTCATTGAGTTCAATGACATTTTTGTAGGTAATATTACAACACAATTACATGTACATGTAGTAGATGACCTGATAAACCAATCTTTTTCATTCATAAATTAAATTTGTACATTTTTAGTAAATGGTCATTTGTTCGTTTTCAGTAATTCTTACATTTTCTTATTTCTGTTTAAAAACTATCAATTTCGTTTCACAGTTTTATGAAGAAAAAAGTTATATAAACTGTTATAGACCAAACTTTTAGGTTTGCTTATCTTTTAGGCTTTTTTTATTGAAAAGTAGAAATGTCAAAAGGACAACATTTCATTTTTGGGTGTTTTACTGTTTATCAGCGATGGAATTTTCATTTATCATGTTTATATAAATTGTCTTCCTTTATTTCATCTTGTATTAAATAAAGAAAATGATAAATTGTTTGCTAAGCATAACACTTCTTAGAAGATTTTATTTTTTAATTGAAAAATGACAATGTATTCCCATGTTACAATACTAAATTATGATATATTCTATAAAAAAAAAGTACTGCATTGTTTATTTCTTTACATGAGAGATTTTCATATGTTCTTACTTTTTTACTTTTATACAAATATATGCTAATAATTTAATTTTGGATGTAACACGTCTTCTGATTGGACGAGAGAATTTTGTTATCAGCTCATAGACATAATTTTGTCATGTGACCGTGACGTTATCAACGTTTTTTTCATGATTTACTCCTTAAAAATGGAATTTAGAATTAAATTATAAGGAATGATTGTAATATTTTTTTTGTCTATTCGAAATAACAGAAAAAATGTGGTGCACACTGTTAAATAACCCGCTACGTGTGTTATTCAGTGTGCACCACATTTTTTATGTTATTTCTTCATAGACAGAAAAAATATTACAGTCATTCCTTAAGTAATGTAAAAAAAAATATCAATAAATAAAAATTGCGTTGAAAGATGAATATTTATTGAATTCAAGTCACCTTATTTTCTTTTTTTTTAAATAATGTTTTCGAACCTTAATGTTTTATATTCTCATAATAAATTTCACTGTTTTATATTTGATTAATATGCCTTTTAGAAAAAAAGCAAATAATGGATATTGGGGAAAGATTAAATTTGTATAATGCAGTACATCTTGACATAAGTATAAATGATTATTTAACAAAATTTATGAATGCTATTAACCAACATTCCAAGAAGATAGAATTCAAAAATATATCACAAGTCCCTCTTATTTTAATTTCTTCTTATTATTTGAATCTTTATTCCATATGATCTCATGATAAATGGGGGGGAGGGGATCTAATTCCTAATTCCTAAGAAAAGAAATGCCAAATCCTGAATTCCCATGAAAATAATATGACTCTGCCCGCATCAGGATATAATTAAATCACAAATTCCTGTTTTTCCAACGATTTAACTGGCTCTTCCTGAATTCCCACGATTAAACGACCTCAAACGTTAATTCATGAAAAGGTCCTTCTGTCCTTAATTAAATGTCACTTGAAGAAATTTTATTAATTTGAAATTTTTCAAATTCTTAATATTTGAAAAGAACAATTTCTGGATGAAGTCTTTTAAAAACAAGTTTTAATTGATAGAAGCTTGATATTTGTTCCCCTTATTTTCAACAGGAGTATTGTCATCCTTGTAAGTCCCTTGTCATTATTTAAAGCAAAAAATACAATTTTGTCCCTTTTAACCTAATTCTAGGACAAAAATATTTTTTAGAGCTGTTTTTGTGACCTTTAAATTTGAGTTGCTATCAGTGAATTGATTGTTGATTTATTAGATTATGTATGTAAATGTAATATTATTGATTTTTGACAAATAATTTTTACATGTATTGTGAAATGTCATTGTATGTAAATTTGACAGATTGTTTTTGAGTTGTTATCTGATATTAACAGATAATGTCAGTTTATTGGGTTGTTTTTATTTTTAGTTTCTTATTATCTATAATTAAATTGAATAATCAGAATTAATTGTGTCAAATTTTATTACAGTAAGCATAAAATTAACATATTGTGTATACCACCATTGAAAATTACATAAATTTTCACAGTAAGTATAATGAGAATTATCTTTGACAGAGAAGAAAGGTAATTAGACCTATTGTTGAAAGTCAGAGGTGTCATAAGTTTGTAAGGTAAACTGGTTTTGATAAAATTATTTTGATGAAATGGGATAATTTGATTAAATCACTTCCTTTCAATTGTTCACATTCTAATGTTTGGTATCAAGCAAGTTTTGGGGCACAGTTATTCAGATTGTTTCATACAGCTTTGTATATATGTTGTTGTGTAATGGCATTTTTCTCATATAGTGCATCTACACTTCCCCTTAAAGGAGTGGATGGTTTGATTTCCAGTTTCTGCATTGCATGAACCATTTGTGTGCCTCCTTCTGTATAATTTCATCAGATTGAGTTTATAGATTTACAATAATAAAACAAACATTTTTGAGAAAGGGACAGTCAGTCTAGTATTCCTACTGACAAACAAAAAAGTATTTCAATTGAACTTTCACAATTCACAAGTCTTCTCTTTGCAGTGCACATGATATTTCTGTTGGTTCATCATTTGTGTTGTATGATTGATTGATCATTGGTTGCTTTATGTCCAGTGGCAGATATTACCTTTATATTAAGAACAAGAACGTATGAAAATAATGCAGGAAACGTATGGTTGCATGTAAGGTGGTAGCAGTCTCGATTTACTCTACATCTGATTTAATTTAGTATTAAATATTTTGATGCAATGTCAGATGAAGAATATGGTCAGATTCAGGAGAGCAAATTCTTTATGACAAATAATGAAGACGAATGAGAAAGACAAAATCAACCAGAATTGTAGTGCAATCCTACCTCACATTTTTTTGAATAAAAAAAAAATATTGCAGTCTTGGTATGGGTCTACTGTGTATGTTAACATTTTTTACAATAAATGTTGTGTCAGTTGATAATTTATACTTTATTGGCTGAAGGCTAGTACAAGTTTTTATGCCCCACCTACGATAGTAGAGGGGCATTATGTTTTTCGGTCTGTGCATCCGTTCGTTCGTTCATCTGTCCTGCTTCAGGTTCAAGTTTTTGGTCAAGGTAGTTTTTGATGAAGTTGAAGTCCAATCAACTTGAAACTTAGTACACATGTCCACATGTCCCTATGATATAATCTTTATAATTTTAATGCCGAATTAAAGTTTTTACCCCAATTTCACGGGCCACTGAAGATAGAAAATGATAGCTAGTGCTAGTGGGGCATCCGTGTACTATGGACACATTCTTGTTTCTGTCACTTGTCCTTCATCACTTAACTCTTTCAAAGATCTTCTTATCCAAAACCACTAAACAGACTTGAATAAAACTTTAAATATTGATTCTTAGTGTCTAAATTACAGTATGATAATTTTACTGCTCTCCATCAACAAACATGGCCACCATGGTTAAATATAGAACATATAGGTAAAGTGTAAGTATTTGTCTAATATCATGATAACTACATGTCTAATAGGTACAGAAAATCTGACTGGGATATAAATATTCACATTGTCAAGATCTATATTCCTGTAATTTCCACAAAATTTTCAGAAGACATTTGCCTTGTCCAGAATATACATGAAATATAAGTCACTATAATATACAGAAACCGTAACAGTGAAATTCAGCAGCATTACCATGTCTTCAAAAATGCCAAGTACACTGAAACCATTCATTGACCGCTGATTTTTTTAACCAATTTCAGTTTTTAGACATTTTTTTTATATCTTGAAAACAGAACATGTAAACAGCAAAACTGATTAGCATTACAAGAACTAATAAGAAAGCCAATATAACCTATATACATATTTTAGTTTAAGAATTATATTATGATCTATCAACCATCATGGCCATCATGACTTAAATTAGAATAAAGTGTTAAAATGGAAATACTGGGGTACTTGTTGAAAAGGTCAGTAACCAGTTGGTATCTTTGTAAATCCATCAAACTGTCAGACAAATCTTGAATTTCTCACAAGTCAAAGATAATACTAAATTATTTTTAGCACTTTTCCTCTTAAAATATACACAATTCAAACATTTGCCATTTGGTCACCATGAATTATCTTTGACATTTGAATATGACTTTAAGGCTAAGCTGTGCATTTATCAATAATACTTCACTGACTAAATACGCATTCCAGAACCTTGTAAGGGAGCTACCATTTGATCTTTATTGGGGGCCTTGGATGAAAAATTTTGTCCTGCATTTTTTTTTTAGATGTAATCTCTGTCCTGCATTTTTTTTATTAGTGTTTTCTGACTTTTTTTTACATAAATTGTCATCCTGCCTTTTTTTTTTGTGCAAAGTTGCTCATCCTGCCCCCCCCCCCCCCATAAAAATCAAATGGTAGCTCCCTAAATATCACTGCACAGTCTCAGTGTCCACATGATTGATGTGTTCATATCAATTAGAATTTGGAAACAGTGACCTTCTGATAATGCAACATGATTTCAGAATTGGTATATTACCTCATAGAATATTTTCAGCTGGATGTTAAGCATACACCAATCAATCAATCATATAAACTGCAAAACGATTATATTATATCTGCATCCAAATAACCTACATTTCATGCATGATTAATTTTAACTTTCACATATTAATATTATGTAATGAAATTTTCAAGTCTAATAGATCTTTATTCAAAGAAGTTCAACTGGAGCACATCTGGTATGTTTTCTTAGACTACTCATTATACACCAATTTATTAATTTTAAGGATTTTTGTTGAGATATTCCTTTTCATGATGGTATTCTCATTATCAGCTGTCCTTGCATAACTGAATTTTGATATTTTGTTATACTTTAGTTCGAATTCACAACTGAAAGCTGGTTAATCTACATTTGAACTAGCTATTGTCCATATTGACTTGTTTAACCCCATTGTAGTTGGGATGCAGTATCATTGACCTATATTCATATTAAACCAAGGATTTAGATATGTTTCATGACCTGTAGTTGTTCTTTGTCCTTTGATCTTAGGTGGATTGTTGTCTCATAAGCAGTCATACCACATATCATTATAAAGTAGCTATGCAGGCCCTAATCTAGGATTTTGGAGAGGGAGAAGTGACTTCTCTATATTAAGTAGCGTTCCCCTATGTTATCCTTGATTGAACTTAGAAAACTTAATGAACTGGAATTCCTTTCTCTTTTTCAACTGCAGATATTAAATTGATATTTGGTTCAATTGTAAGAGTTGTTACTGGTGTAGTTTGCTTTGTTCTTGTTTACAAATTTTTGACCTAGTTAACATCAACTGTTCTGTATTTCATGAAAAAGGTGACGGTAGAATAAAGGACTATACTATATATATTGGGCATATATACAAAATATCTTCTTAGAGGCTTTCATTAGTGTTTTTCTGCATCTTAAGGTTCAAATGGTTAGGTAGCAAATACATATATTATATGACTACCACATGTTTGTTCCTCCTCTGTATTATTGAAATAATAGTATTGTCCATACAAAAAGAATCCTATACAAAGCTTTTCCTTTGAAACCCTGTAATGACTCAAATCAAAACTTGACTTGAATGATCCCTTAGTGTTTTAAGATTACATATGTAGGTGATACAAATGTAGTATGGTAACCCTTCTTTTCAATTCCTTTAAAAGATCTTCAGTATTTTTTCAGGAGATTGATGTAGGTCTTGTTGATAGCACGAGTTGGGGTGTTAAAGGTGCAAAAATACCACTTTCAGATGTAAATTTTACCTTTAATTGTTTGGGGTATTTTGCACTTAATTTCTCTTTGCAAAGCTTTAAGTGGTTTCATTAGTCTTGTCAATCGAGTATACCTCTAAAGGTCTGTAGGTAATGACTTACATGGGTGCTACATGTGGAGCAGGATCTGCTCACCCTTTTGGACCACCTGAGATCACCCCATTTTTAGAGGGGTTTGTGTTGCTCAGTCTTTGGTTTTCTATGTTGTGTTTTGTACACTGTTGTTTGTCAACAAGTATTTCGATTTTAACCCTTTTTTTGATCATTTTTGTGTGTTTTTTTGTCATGGCAATGTCAGTTTGTTTTGGACTAATGAGTTTGAATGTCCCTTTGGTATATTTTGCCTCTTTTTTAGAACTTCCTTTGGGTGTTATGTATTTATTAATGGAATATATCTTTAACATTTAGATCTCTGGTAATTTCACTTTGAGTAGGATATCCATATCATCAATAAAAATATAGTAACCGCTACATTATATGTTGATTACCATGTGGTGTTGGTTTGCTGCTTCAATGACATTTACTCCAAACCTTGTTTTATCTGTAGTAACAAAAAATTTCAACATTGTTTTTACACTTCCAATATATAGACACAACATCTGTTTCGGAATATTGTGCATTTATTTGTATGTTTTTCTAATCCAAATTACAGTACTACAACTGTGGTAGTACTTGAGGCATATAATATTCAAATGCATGTAGTCATTTTTTCTGAAGGCATGTATAATTTGTATTTTTTTTCTGATATAGCTAGATTGCACTCTGTTTTGTAAATAAGCCGATTAAACTAATAAATATAAAAACAAAAGATAAACTGCAACAAGTTTATTGTTGTGTTAACAATAAAATACACATTTAGTTATTTCCTAATATCTCTCTCACAACATCATACACAAATTAACATCACTTTATCAAGAGGTACAGAATTAGCCCCAATAGAAATGACTAAAATCTACTGCTGATCAAAATTCAGTTTAAGACTTTCAAACTTGATAAGACCGACATTTTTGAAGATTCTGACAAAATAACAGTACTACATTTTTTCAATGAAAAAAAAAAACCAACAATACATGACTACAAATTTGTTTCAAATTTAACTATAATAAAAAATAATTATCTTTTTAATCCAAAATAATTCTGAGAATTTTATTTTTGATATATCTGAGAGAAAACCTAGTGTTTCTAAAAATGAAGGTCTAAGGAGAATCCCTCTTAGACAGTGGTTATTAAAAAAATTATCATATTAAATTTAATGTTGAATTGATTTACACAAGTTTTGGCTATGATTTGACAAAATATGGTTAAATAAAATATGACTGTGATTTTGGTATCTATGGCAAGACAAGGAATTTTTATTTACTCTAAAAAGTAATTTAGCATGTAAAAGTTGTTAAACAGTTTGCTCATATTGAAGTATTGGTAGTCCAATATGATATCTTTCTTGTAAGGTGTAGACAGAAGTGTGAGTGTGTATGTATATAAAAAAAAACACATATGTTTAAATTCTATGACAATATTTTGGGCTTTTTATTACATTTTTAACTTTTTTTTCTCATTTTTTTTTATACGATTTCACTATTTTCCATTTTTTATCACATTAGTTTCTGATTTTAATTAATTTTTTGTTTTTGTTAATATCTTTTTTTGATTTTTTTTTGTGTTAAAAAATGGAACATGCAATAATAGAATATATGATATTCTTAAAATGTAAAAAAAAAATCTGCATTACATAATTTGGACATTTCAAAATGACTGTTGGTTTGCTAAAGTTTTGTTTAATGTTAAGATTATTCACTCAATGTTACATTTTCACATTTTAACAGAATTCTCTCAGACGTTTCCTGACCACATAACTATTTCTCACATTTCTGGATCTCACTAAAAGTATGCACCAAACAAATAAGACTGAGATCTTTTACCAAGTTGATGAAGCTAAAGTCTGATTTAAAGATTGGATAAAAATATCTTTAAATTTAACCACTTAAAGTCTTAAACACTATATTGTTTATGAAATCATATGCCTTTTTTAGAAGAAGTCTTATTCCTTTTTGAAGAAGAATGTCAATACACCATCAAATTTGTTAAGAAAGACAGGTTGGAATTTTTTGCCCGAAACATTTCCTTTATGGTCGCCTTTGGGACTTCTTTACCCATTCAGTGAATCAATTGCATGAATATCCTGAATTCCTACACTTTTTGAAATTTTGACAAAAGACAAACGTAGAAAAATATTTTAGACTGTGTTAAAACCTTAGTCAATTCCATAGACTACAAAACTTATCTGAGAAGTGCCTTTTGATTTCCACTGACAGATCTCAGTGAATCATGTCAAAGTATTATTTTCGTTTACTCTATATTGTTTCATGTGCCAAACGTACAAATGATGATATATTAAATCAGGATATTTTCTGGAACATATATGAATTTAAAAATTAAAATTTACCCAAGTTCTATAAATAGTCAACACAGCACCTTAATTATTATTACAAATGAACAAATCTCTTCTTTCTTATATTTTTATCCAATCTTTAAAGCAGTATTTACAAAGATGTATTTCTCAACTCTCTGAGTCTCATATCTTCTGATGTTAGTAGAGACTTTGTTATCTTCAAGTATCAATATTTACAAGAATTAAGCTAATTATTTACATAGGACCCGCATATATTACTACCCATTGTGGAGAATATTTTGACTGAATTTTATATCATATATCACAGATTTGATCAAATTATAATCTGATAATGTAAAGCTGCATAGATGATTTATATTTACATGTGTGATGGCAAAATTATGATATTTTATTCACAATGGGATGTCATTAAACATTGGCATCATAAATTCATATGGTTAAAAAATGTGTGGAGAATTGTACATGATTTTTTAGATTAGAAGGATAAAAAAAGTTAATTGGCGGTGGTTTAAAATTCAAAACGTGTCAGCTTCTATTTCTATAACATTTACCAGTTCAGACAGTGATTTGAAATTTTACACTGATCAAGTTTTCATTTCTCAAACATTTTCTTAACTCAATAATTTGAATAAAGAAAAAGGTTAGCTGGTGGGTGATATATATTTTAATCAGTTTGAACTCTTGATCTAATTTACTGAATACATGTCTGATCTAGTTGGTGTCCTGAGGTTTTAACCACTTAAATTATAATGATATCTGTACAAAAAACATTCTGAAATCAAAAATATTCCTGATAACATATTTTAAATTCTACTCTACCTTATAAGATATAAATATATTAGAATTTAATTGTAATAAAATCTATTTATTGCACACATTTAGCATCAAATTCAATTAGTTTTAAATTATCTGTTACACGCGTAGTTCAAGATATATATGTACAGCTTATACTTAATTGTCATTCACACTGAATATGATTTTCATAAGCAAATTTCCAATCATCTTTTCTTAGCATTGTATAAATCAATACATTAAATGTAGATTATGTTCTTATTGAGTTCCTTAATATGCATGTACATTCTGTTCATTATTACATACTTTAAAAAAAATAATAACAAATGCAGATATTTCTTTTCATTTTATACATCTGTACAATATACAACAATTATACCTTTTATTAAATGTCTTTGCAGCATAATTATGTTACATTGTCACTGATCTGACATCAAGAAATAAAATAATTCACTGATAATAAACCTTACATGAATGCAAGTGTTTCCACTTGAACATTTAATGATTACATACTAAGACAATGAAATAAAAATACATTCTTAAGTTGCAAGATTTAATACAGATCAAAAAGCATTAAAATTAATGACTATAGACTGCAGATTACACAAAAGTTTTAAAGTTATGCATTTAAACTGAGGTTATTTCATAACACTGTAAAAACTTGATACAAATAACAACATTATCTAACAGGATCAAAGTGTATGTCAACAATAATAAAATAACTTACACAAATTGGAATAAAATATCTACTTACACCTTAAAAACTAAAATTTAACATTTATTGCTAAAATTCTGGAAGAGTTCAATCAGTGCTTCATCTGAGAGTTGCTACGTCCAGCTGGACAATGAATGCGTCCTGATTTGTTGTAGGGTTTACCACCCCCAATCTGGTGGTTTAAGGATTTGTTGAGTCGCTGTAGATTATGACGTGAAAGTTTTTTGCTGTCAGATTGTTTCAGAGATCTTTGAGAACTTTTGACCATTTGGATCTGTGTTACCATTCCTGCTCTAGCTGCCACTGCGTTTGGTTTCCTTGGATCTTGTCGTGCCATTGCAGTCTTGACTTTTCTTGGAAGGATTTTTCTTGTTGCCGAGGGCGACTGATCATCGTTGGATGATTCAGATAAGTCACTTGCATCACCTGTGCTGCCTGAACATCGACTGTTGTAGACTGACATACTTGGATGTTCTATTAATAAATTTTCCATTGGTGTCATCTCTACATTTGATGAGTTACTTCCCCCTGCTAGAAAACATGGTGGAGGTGTGATTATCCAATTTTCATTATAACAACCTTTTTTAGAATGTAAACAGTATCGTGATACAGGTGAACCCTGAGAACACGGAGAACCATTGTTTGAGCTTCGTTGGTTGTCCGATTCACTATCACTACATGTTGGTGTATGTATTATAGAAGGCACAGGTGATTTCTCTGCAATCAACAATGATACTGTGCAGTTTAATTTTGATACCAAAAATTATTTACACCAATAGCTTGCAAAAGAATTTACAACACTGAACTTTAAAAAAAAAAATCAATAAAAATTATCTGTTTCGAGCCTAAACTGTTTCATTTGATTTAGCCAATAATGAAATAAACTTTTTGTAATAGTTAATATTTGTAAGTGTTTTCTTTTTTCATAAGATTTGCTGGTAGAATTGTGTTATTAATTTATTGTGACTTAACCTCATTTAAGAAGTGATCAAAATGCTATATCCATCTACACATTGGATAAAAGAGGAGTATATAAACATGTATTTTAAATCTTTTTTGTTTGCTGCTTTTTTTTATAGTTTGTTTACCTAATATAAACTTGTTGTAATAGAAATTACACTGTTGCTACATGTATATGTAAGTTTTTATTTTTTTTAATTGGAAACATGCAACATATGTTACATGTATACAAAATTTGTTACTGTAAATTCACAAATTATTGTGAGGTTTTTATTGATGCGAATAATGTGCCCTGGTGAGTATTGCAATAATAAGAACTGGCATTCTTATATGATTATGCAGCTTTTCCGTTGTCAGTTTGTTTTCGATCTATGAGTTTGACTGTCCCTCTGGTATCTTTCGTCCCTCTTTTCTGAAATTGCAAAAATTAATCTCGCATTTTTGTCCATTTTTCAAAAATCGCAATAATTTCTGAATTTACAGTATGCTATTGATATATTTATTTTATAGTTATTATTTTCCAAAATACCTGGTAAATCAACAAGAATCCAGTCTTGATCTTTCTCTGGTGCTGGCTTTGTCTGGAGATCAACATCGTTTTGCTCTGACTCAGTTGATCCACCAAAGAAATAACTTGTTACACTGCTGAACATTGTTTCTGATGAGAAAAATGATAAATAGAGGCTTTTATAGTTATAACTTCTATGTCATTTTTTCTAAATGGCAATCATACCACATATAATTTTCATATTTTAAATCTATTGCAGGTTATGATGAAATCACTTAACTGTTTAACATGTAAAGATTGGCTACAAGTTATGCAATGTTTGGAAGACATACACAGATATATTTATACATGCATTGAAAAAATCAATTGCAAATATTTTTTCTTCAAAATGTAATGAATTGTAAATTATAAAAGCTGTTTGTAAGCAGAACAAATAATATTGATGCTAGCATATACAAAGATATATTGATTAAAATGAGAAGTATATATTATATCGCTGATGTATGGTTCATGAATATTTATTATATCGAATACATAATTTACTAAATTTAGAACTCTGTTTAAAAATATCATGATCTGACCTTGGCAATATTCTAAAGTGATTGATCAGCTGTTTTAATGATAACCTCAGTCCTGATTTCCCATTTTGTTAGCTTCCTTTCAGAGAATCACAAGGCGGATGTGCAAAATTCTATTATTTCATTTTGAAAAAAATCAATGCAGAAGCGTTACCGCCCTCTATTGTTCCCCAACGATCCAACATAAACAAAGACATTTGGTATGTTGAAACTTGCAATAATTTAAATTAAATGGCTTGTTTTAAAATTTCATCATTTCAATAAGATAAATATGTAGCTTCACTTCTTATTAATAAAAAAAAGACAGTGAATTTTGCAAGAATGTTTTCAGTTCTCAATGTTGTCAGTTTTGCTCGAAGCCATTATGAAAACAAGGTCACAACTGTCAAACTCTTTCGACGCAAATTTCTCCAAATTTAACCCTTCTTTTCATTAAATATGACTTACCGATTCTTTCTTACGCTAAGTTTTGTTATAATTTAGGTGAATTGTCGAAATATAATCCAAATAAACGTACAGGATCTGAATAATGTATCTGCGTCACCTTCTGCTCAGCTGTTCAACCCAAACACCAGTCACAAACGCATTCACTGGTTCACAAGGCAGCTGTGTTTACGTTTTTGAAATTGATTTTGATTGGTTAATTTTTCTTTGTTCTCACCATATATGGAATATCATGAATATTTATGATGGTTAATAAGGCCCGATATGGCAACCACAATGCGTGCGCATTGCAATGACACGTGTTATTGTTGTGATCAACGAATGAAATGTACATGGCCTAGGGCACGCTAAATATTAACCCTTTGAACTTGAACTGTAGTTAAATTATGATTGCGAATTGCGAAATATATATGGGTTTGAATGCAAATCTAATATTAAAATTATTTATTGTCCTATCAAACAAAGTATATGGTTGAAGACAAGAGTTTTACTAGTTTCTTCCATTGTTTTGACAGATGGCCCCAATCCTGCATTACTAAAATTTAGTTATTTTTATCACTAGTGAAGAACGAAAGTGTCACATGATTTGAAAAAGACGATCTTGGGGAATCATAAACTACCTATCGTATGGACAAGAGCAAAGACACATTAATTAGGTTAAAATTTTATAGAATATTCCCCGTAAACAATAATAAATACGAGTTGGGTTATACTTGTTATATATACACCGCAAACCAAAATGAACATTATATATCATCCTCCAAAAAGGAAAATTAACAATAGTGAACGAAAATTAGTCCTATGTGTCGTAAATTTTGTATAGTCTTTCCCGTATGATCCCGTTTATCCTGTCGTTTAGTCAGAGACATATAATACATGTCTCTGGTCAGTTAGTATAGGTCTGTGTATGTTTGCTTAATTTGTTTGCGTTAGTCAAATTTTTAAAACCTCCAAGCAAGACCAGCAAGAAGGAATTTAACTGCACACAGATATAAAACAAAAAACAATTGAAGCTTGACTTAAATTATAACATGTATGCCATGGAAGGTCATCTGCAAATAAACCTCATTTGGTTCCTATTTCATATATATGATTAAAAAAAACATGGGTCCCGGTGACATTCTTTGATATGATTGAACAATTAAAGACTATGCTCAACTTAACAGAATTGATAATTTGTATCATCAACAAATGATTCTCATTTAATATCATTCTGTTGACAAATATTAACAATTAATGTAGAGTAATGCAGAATATCATTACAAGTGAAATTTACTGGAGAAATTATTTTCCAACCTTTTCTCTGTATACCTTCTTAGCCAAAGTGAATCACATTTGGCAAGAATAATATATGGAGGGTCAGCGAAACCTTTAAAATTTTCTATTCTCTGTGTTTCGTCAACTTTTTTTCTCAAGGACTCGAGGTCGATTCCAATAAGATTTGGCTGGAATAATATGATGCAGGTCAAAAAGTACCATTTTGTTTGGTTCCTTATGATGTTGGAAAAAAGGGATTATAAGAATCATTTTTGTGGCGGGCTAGACTGGACTACTGGAGACATATTTTTTTGAATTATACAGAAAAGTACAAGGTGAGCGATACAACCTCATTGGAAACCTCCAGTTTCCGAAGGTTTTGTTTTATGGGAAACCAAAGACTTGTTTGGACAAAACAATAAAAAGGAGGTGCACAATGTATAAAGGTACTAAAGATTCTTTGAACATTATCATGTCACTACATTGAAGGAGCACCGGATACAAAGTGACGAAAGATGAATTAAATTTATTAATGGTCATAACGATCACGTCTTGAATACTTCAGTCAGATAACTTTCTTCGATATATCCTTGTATGTGAAATGCAGCCTACATTAAGGATGATTTAGAAACTGACATATAAATAACTTATCATTACTTAATATTTTTTAAAGGATATCTATATACAATATTTGGCGTCAGAGTAACCGGACATAATTTTATATTTGATGCCCATTCATAGATTTTTTAATAATAATTACGTGTAAAGGTCATTCAAACCAAGCTTATGTGTGACGTCGGAGGTAAAGCCGTGCTCTAAAGATTATCTCAAGCTAACCAAAGAATTTTAATTTTTTTTTGTTTTATTTTTATTTCCAACGGTTAAACCATAAACATAATAGCCATGGTTAAACCATAGACATGCAAATTCTATAAAGTCTCCAGTAATAATATATATTTTGAGTTTTCGATAGTTTTCAAATAGTTTTATGTCTAAAGGAAATACTGACTTTTTTTAAAGGTTTGTGGGCATCTAATGAAATCACGAAGGAGCATGATCATAGTACTGGTATCATTGATTTCCAAACATATCATGGTCCAAATGCAATAGCACCTGTACTGCTGATGCTTGAATTGAGAAAGTAAAATCATCTTTTTATTTATAGATAAGAAGCCGTGCTGACTTAAAATCTATAATAACGAACTTCAGGGAATTAGAAAAAGGTAAAAATCATCGCGAGCTTTTTGGCGAATGAGTGAAGGTTATGAGACACAATGGTTCATTTTGGGCGAAGCGACTGACCCCCACCCCTCATGAATCCGCCCGTCATGACGATAAATAGACAATCAGTTTAATTCAGCATATAAATATTGAATTTGCTGAATTAAACTGATTATCTATTTATCGTCATGACGGGCGGATTCATGAGGGGGTGGCGGTCACGTACAGTTACAGGGGAGGTAATGACGTCGCTAAATGTTATTTTTCGCGACGTCAGACTGTGACATATCGGGGAAAAGATGCATTTTCCGACTGATATTTATCATTTAGACCGATTTAACTTGAAAACGAGTTCGTTGTTTCCTTTTTTTGAAATGACATTTGATTTGATTATTTGTGAAGATTATTTGTGCCAATTTTTATGAACATTTCACTGATGATTTTTTTTTTAATAGATGCATATACATAAATAAATTCCGCTTTTTGACTGAAATCATGAAAATGTGATAAACATTTATTATTTCGAAAGAACTGTTACACAAAACCAAAGCACACTTATATAGAGAAGATATTCCAAATGTTTTTACAAAAATCGACATGCATTTATCCTTTGGAACAAAAAAGTAAGATATGTCTTTCCAAAGGATAGAAATGTCAAAAAAAACGAAATTTTACTGAGTAAACGTCTTAAATTTCGACCCCATTTATCTCTAAATTTAGCACATAAAGGTAAATTTTTATTACATATTTGAATAAAGTAGGTACGGTACATACAAGTAGCATTATTACGATACAATACATATACAATAAGGAGGGTCTGGCTGTGGTGCTTCAATTCTGTATTCTTTAATTTTTAGGTTATTTTTTTCTCTATTCTTTAAATCTTCGCACCCCATTATTCTCTAGTTTCTAATTTTTGGGCATATTTTACTCTATTCTTTTTTTTTTTTTTTTTAGCCCTTTATTTTTTCTGTAGATTTGGCCCATTATTCTCTATTTTGTAAACAATAAGGTTAGTCAGTATTACAAGTATGCGTGCCTAAAACAGTATCGCAACTACGACGAATTGAAGCATAAGCAGTCGCGGATCCAGGGGTGTTTTCCGGGGGTTGGAACCCCCCATTTTGGTGGCGGGCAATGCTTTTGAATAGGGACATATGGTTGGAACCCCCCCCCCCTTTTATCCTGGGTTGGAACCCCCTTTTAAAAATGGCTGGATCCGCCCTTGATAAGTGAAAGCATTATAAGCACTGCGGTCAAAAAGCATGATGAGTATGATCAAGCTTCATGCATGAGCACTACATGCTAAACACGTTTCAGACATGAAAACAAAGACACGGCCTTCAACAATGAGCAAAACCCATATCGCATAGTCAGTTATAAAAGGTTCGCAATGACAAATGCAAAACAATTTAAACGAGAAAAATAACGGCCTGTTTTATATGACAAAATGATGAACGAAAAAAAAATATGATATATATACAGCAACATTTAAGTATATATATAGTTCACATTTGCGGTTATTTTCATCTTGGGAAAAATCTATGGAACATTCACCAGAGAGAAGACGCGTTTAAAACTAGTAGCAACTGTTTTTTACTATTTTTTTTTATTTGAAATGCACATTTGTACCCTGAATAAACTTTGTAGCCTTTGCTAAATTGAGTTATCTTCCCTTGTCTGGATTTCACAATATTGCAATGCAGAGTTTTCCAAATTGGAACTCTAGAATGATCTATGCAGTGTCAGTGTAAAGTGGCATATATATAGAGAACTTTTCATATTATCAAACTATTTGCATACTTTATTCGCACTAAAAAAACAGTGAGTTGATTCTAAACCATTCCTGGAACACAAAGTCAAAGGTAAAATATAAATTAACTGTCATTTATATATATTACATTTAAAAAAAAACTTCGATAAGTATATGTTAATATTTTTAGAGATAAAACCTCACCATAGACTTAGAGAAAGCGACAAATACACCAAGGGCAAGGAAGGAATAAAAAAAACTTGACGAAGGACAGACGAGGTGTCGGGTCCTTTCGGCCCTTAACTCGTTCGTCCGAAGACACATTTGGTTTCCGGACTATAACTTGAGTTAAAGTAAATGGATCTCTAAGAAATTTAACCAGAAGGTTCAATACTACAAAAGGAAGGCTGGGATTGATTTTGGGGGTTATGGTACCAACAGTTTAGGAATTGGGGGTCAAAAAGGGGCCAAAAACAAGCATGTTTGTAGTTTCCGGACAATAACTTGTGTGTTAGTGTATAGATCTCTCAGAAATTGTACCACAAGATTCCATATCACAAAGGGAAGGTTGGGATTGAGTTTAAGGGTAATTGCCCCAATGGTTCAGGAATTAGGGGCAAAAAAGGGCCAAAAACAAGCATTTTTCTAGTTTCCAGACAATAACTTATGCTTAAGTGTATGGATCTCTCTAAAATTGTACTACAAGGTTCCATACCACAAAGGAAAGGCTGGGATTAGTTTGGGGGTAATTACTCCTGTCTCCAAGGGGGAGGGGGTTCAGAAAGTTTGGAGGGATTTTTTTTTTCCAATTTTTTTGGGGGGTTTATATTTTTTATTATTCAAAATTTTTGAAATTTCAAATGATTGCACAGTATTGCACAATAGCAAGAAATCTTCAATTGCACAGTATTGCGCAATAGCACAGTATTGGGCAATAGCAAGAAATCTTCAATTGCACAGTATTGCACAATAGCTAGAAATCTTCAATTGCACAGTATTGCGCGATAGTAAGAAATCTTCAATTGCACAGTAATGCACAATAGCACAGTATTGCACAATAGCACAGTATTGAGCAATAGCACAGTATTGCGCAACAGTAAGAAATCTTCAATTGCACAGTAATGCACAATAGCACAGTATTGCGCAATAGCACAGTATTGAGCAATAGCACAGTATTGCGCAACAGCAAGAAATCTTCAATTGCACAGTATTGCGCAATAGTAAAAAATCTTCAATTGCACAGTAATGCACAATAGCACAGTATTACACAATAGCACAGTATTGAGCAATAGCACAGTATTGCGCAACAGCTAGAAATCTTCAATTGCACAGTATTGCGCAATAGTAAGAAATCTTCAATTGCACAGTAATGCACAATAGCACAGTATTGCACAATAGCACAGTATTGAGCAATAGCACAGTATTGCGCAACAGCAAGAAATCTTCAATTGCACAGTATTGGGCAATAGCAAGAAATCTTCAATTGCACAATAGCAAGAAATCTTCAATTAAACAGTATTGCGCAATAGCAAGAAATCTTCAATTGCACAGTATTGCGCAATAGCAAGAAATCTTCAATTGAAATAAATACAAATCTTTTAACCTATTTCATTGGGATTAATTTAAAGTCTTTTGGTGGTTCTAACCTTGTATTACTTTTTTGGATATTGGGCCCTACCGTAAATTGGGAAATATTGGCGTCGGGATATTTTGGCGTTTTTCTCTCGAAAGGCATGTCTTTTATTTTGGTGTGTGTAATTTTGGTGCTTTGTCCAATTGATATGTTTAATTTTAGAACAACAGTAGTGAGCAAGCTCATTCATATTTGCCTTTATTTACCCTTTATTGACAAAATATCATTGAATTTCTCAAACTAGAAACACGACAAAGTGAATTTAAGGAAGGAATCGGATACGGATGCAATTGCAAATAATTCTGTATATCGAGTTTCAAAGCTGAAAGAAAATATGACATAAAATCTTAAATATGAAAATCACTTTTTAAATAGATTATTTATTTTTTACAAATATCATATGAAATAAATTTTAATTATCTCTATTGCAGTACAATTTAATCGTTTGCCGATCAAGGATTTAAATTTTAATCCTTATCCCTCTGGCAGTACATGTTAATTAATAGAAGATAAAGGATTACAAGGAGTTTTGATATTCTAATTACCAATAACGGCGTCTAATCAGCAATAGCCTGGCATATTTATAACATGTGTGAATGCAAATTCATATTGTGTTTTCTTAACAATTTCAGAAAATTGGCAATAAAGTAAAATTTGTATAGTGTTGTTGTCAAAGTATACCAGGTATTTATTTGCAGATTTGGCTATGTATAGAATTGTAGGAAATATACGGAAGATATAATAACATAAAATATTTCCCCCAACAATTAGCATTACACATTGTCGTACCGGTATGCGATTTTGACGTTTCAATTTTTAGTGTTTGCTTTATTTTCATGTGTTTAATTTTGGCACTTTCATTGGAGGCACCAAATAAACCAAAATAAAACTACAACCAAAATAACCCAATTTACGGTATTTTTTAATTGGTCTACATTGAGGTCAAAAGGGTCCAAAATTAAACTTTGTTTGATTTCATCAAAAACTGAATTATTGCGGCTGTATGATGTGCCGAATCTTATTGTGCATTTAGATTTTTTATTTTGGGCCCTGTTTTCAAATTACTAGTAGTCAATATTAAGGTTTGAAGGGTCTAAAATTAAACTTTGTTTGATTTCAACTAAAATTAAATTTTTTGGTGTTTTTTTTTATATGCTGAATCTAACCATGTTGTTAGATTTTGGATATCAGACCATTCTAGGTAAATTAAATGTCCCATTTCAAATTTTTAAGATCTTTGACCACATTTATTTTGTGTCAGAAACCTATATTATGTCAAAAATTTGATCACAATTCAAATTCAGACAGTATCAAGCTTTAATATTGTGTCCAAACTTGCCCCAACTGTTCAGAGTTAGACCTCTGCGGTCGTTTCTGGCTGCGCTCAGCGAAGTATTTTATTTAATTCTAAATAAAAAATGAAAAACGATAATAGAGGACACTGACTAACTACTATAATATATTAAAATATAAAAGTTTTTTTTATACCCCCCCCCTAACCCCACTTTTCAATCCACTCCTACTAAGCCACTGATTTTATGTTCTTTATTTCAATACAATAATGCAATTCAAATTACACGAGAAAAAAACTGTATGCACGATTAAAGGATTATACAACAAACTATAACATAATTTCCAATGAATTAATTAAAGAGGTGAACATGTTTATGTCTGGTATTTGACGGACTGTAATAAACAGCAAGACCAAAATGAAAAAAAAATGTGAACAGACGTGCAAACAACAGTCCGCAGAAAACTTCAGACAGAAGCAACACAAATTCACAGTTCACCCCAAAAAATTATATTTCCCATGGGCATAGCGGGAAATATAAATTTTCGAGGGTGAACAAATCTTCATAATTCCCACAGTTTATATGGGAAATTAGTGCTTAGAATTACACTTACTTTCTTTGACTTCCCCAAAATAAAATATATTCATAATACATGCAATATCTAAGTTCATACTCTTGATTTTATAATTACATGGCATAAATAGACTACATCAATAATTTTTTTGTCAATCATTAATTATACATAACATGATATGTTTTCCTTTTGTTTTGAATCAACACCTGAAATCAACATGACATTGACACAGATTTCACTGAGTAAAAACGGTTGTAAAACACTATATAAACAGTGTGTACCGTCGCAGTGAGGAAGACACAATATTAATATGATTTGCTCTATGAAATGTGATAGTCTCCATATCAAATATAAATTTAGCTGTCTATATCTATGATTTGATAATTGTGACATCATAAGGAATGAAGGTTTTTAGCAAAATTAGGTTATTTGGATAAATTAACATAGAGCACAAGATAATGTTTTGCAAGTGAATAACTATTAAACTCGGGACTCTGAATAAATTTTCTGTGCCAATATCTTTTTGAGCAATTAGGCAGGCGAGTTGGTTTTCTATTATCATGATTATGTGTAATCATCTCTTACAGCTTTCAACCAAGACCTTTGAAACTTCACAGACAAATTGCACACATATTGAAGTTGTACACCTACTGCTATTGAATTGTTTGAGGAATAAAAATAAAAAGTTCCAAAATTTCCAGACTTGGGAGCTTTGTCATTTTTTTCATGAAAAACTTCACAAGAAGGTACTAATTTTGTGAAATCAATTCCACCTCCTGTCTTCAACTAAGACCTGTGATACTTCATAGACAGATTGTACACACATTGAAGTTATGCATCTCAAGTCTGATCCATTTTACTGAATTTATAGTTTATAGCGGTAAATCCCATTAAAAGGTTATATTAATAACAAAAATACAATGTTTTATTAAATTACATAGATTCAATATTTTATTATGGAAATCAGAGACAGTTTGAAAAACATTTGTATTTAGGGAGAATTTTAAGCCCTTAAGCATCCTGTCTCTGTTTTATATCACTATCATAAAGAAAATCAGATTTGTGCTGTTGTCAATCTGTGCCACAGTACTAGACATATTATTTTAGCATGTTTTCAATTTCTTTTCAGTAGAGGAGCTTATTTTTAATTCACTAACAACTTCAGTTTCAGGAGACCTACAAGATAGAATTTTGAGTGGACACAACAAAACTCAGCTTGGAATATATTCAGAAATGGAGGTCTGCCTCTATCATGCTGATAAATGTCATTTTGACATTGTCACAAGAGACATAGAAAAAGCTAAGATTATACCAAGGAATTATGTTAAGAGGCTAGCAATGTGTGTGTGCTCATGTAGGAAAAACAGTAAGTGAACTTTAAAAAAAATTAAGGTGTATATATATGAGATAGTCCTGTAATATAAGTCTTGATTATGGAATCCAATTGTTTGCATTCTAAGTCTTTTATCCATTTTTGCATTTTTGCATTTTTTTATGCCAGTGGAATCTTACAAATTGCAATGCTATCAATAAACAACAGCAAAGATAAATAGAAGCAAAAAAGAAAAATGTAAAAAAAAGTCCATATGAAAAGGTAAAGGTTATACAGCTAGAAGGTGTTGATTGATTGACCCAGCTATGCATTAAGAGTTACCGAATTCAAGAGGACAATACACAAAGGTGACAAATTAAAAGCAACAAGGCAGATATATAGACAACAAAAGACATATACAAACTCAGTATTTAAAACTAAAGCTTGGGCAATTACCGAAATATAAGCATATTTCTGTTTCATGTTCAACACTTGTCTCAATTATGCTCTGTGTTCAAAGTGGGCAAAGTCACAATGGTTAAAGAACATGAAGCACTGAGGGAAAATATGTCTTAAGGTCCATTTTGGGTACACTCACTTCATCATTTCCAGTTGCTGGAATGTCCAGTAATACGCCAGTAATATTACTGAAGAAAAATAACCAAACGAGTTAAGTGCTTTAATTTGTTGTTCTTTAGCAATGAATAAAAGAACACTTGCATTACAGATTTGTTTAGAATTTGTTTAATATAAAGCATATCACAATATTTATTAATTTTGTAAAAATTATTAATGATGACAGCTGTCAGTTTTAATTTAAAAAAATTTGCTATGATAAATTGTTTTGTAATATTTCCAAATTCAATGAAATTTATTTATAAAATTGTTAATTTAAAGTAGATGGCAGTCTTCATATAAATTTTGGCAGAAGGTTGCCAATTGTTGATTTTTTTTTTTTATTTTGATTCCTAGTATTTATGCTTTTATTTAATCTCCTTGTTTTTTATCCCCTACAAATTCATCAAGATATTCAGCCTATTTACTTACAATATCATTCACTATTGTTTTATTGGGTCCCTTCTTAGCATGATTGTTCAATATATATGTTATACTAATAATTAGATTTTTACATTACCTTTAGGATAACAGGCTTAAAAGGGTTTTTTGATGTGTCATTTTGTTCTAATAAAATGTGATTATTTGTGCTTCATGTTAAAACGAATTTGACAATTATATTTCAATTTTTTTTATAGAATTTAAGATAACAGATGAAGTCAGACAATTAGATTTGCAAGAAATGGCAATTTTCTTGGGAAACTGTATAAAGACTGAGAAATGGCCAGTGTCACTTGTTACATTACTCAAGCCATTGTTACTTGATTTGAGACTACAGCAATATAGTCAAAGTATGCTTGTTTGGACTTTATATAATGCTATTAAATGCCAAACGTATAGCCTATTAGATTCTTTAATAAAAAAGAAAGAACCTGGTGTAGTTTCTAGAAAACCTGAACAGAAAATGACTCCTGTGCAATATAATCATATGATAAATAAAAAGTGGAAAAACAGTTTGCACAAAATAGAATTCATAGTTCCAATGTTTGCTGGAAACACTAAGGTACTACAGAATGATGAGCGATTTCAAAACTTGCAGTTAAAGCACAAAGATATAGTGGTGAAAATAGACAATAAAGCTAACAGTGAGTTCATGGATAAAAATCTGAAAAAGACAAAAGTCAAACTTGGAGGGAAGGTAAAAGATGAAATCCATGAAATGGCAAACCATCTACATAGAATTGGGGAAGATATTCAGAGAATGCTAGATAAAAAGCGTTCAGTAAGTAATCTTTTTTTGAATCTATGAGTTTGTTGTAGATTACATTGAGTTTTTTAATAGCATTTGTGTTGGTCAGAGTTTGATTGCTTACCCTTCTTTATATTGCCTTATCAGAGCCTCCTTTGCAAACTATCATCTGATAAACAGCATACATAACAAGCCTAGTGCAGCCGTAAACAATAAGTATTGGCTGTGTTCATTTAGTTAATACAATATTAGCATATCTGCTTCAAGTCCAAAACTTTTACTTGTTCAACAATTAGAGTACATCATACAGGAATTAAACTAAGATTATATGAACAAGTATATAAATTCATTTGCATTATTTGACAACCCGGCATATCAAGGTATCCACTTCATGGACTCTACCGAAAGGATTCACACAGGCGCTGGTTCACAAGACGGAGTTTAAGTATATAAATGGTTTAGATTTATATATATAAACATAATTTTGAAGTTTATTTTACTAGGACAATTATCAAAAGAAGAAAATGGCTAGACTGCAAAGAAGGATTGATTATGATTCTAATATTGATGAGGCCTTCATTAATACAGACGAATCATGTATGTATTCATATTACCAACTTTTTATTATGGTTTGTAACGAATAATGACATGAGTTGGATGTTATAGCTTTAAGATATATAACACCTGTTTTAAACAATTTCAAAACATTGAGAACTTATACAGATATTGTTCTGAATGTACTAGATGTACAGATTTTTTTATACGACCGCAAAATTTTTGACCGCAAAATTTTTGTGGTCATATAATGTTATGACATTGTCAACTTGTCAGCATCGTCCAAAGACATCTGGATTCCAGACAATAACATGAGTTTAAATAAATGAATCTCTATGAAATTGTAACACAAGGTTCCATACCACAAAAACAAGGTTGGGATTGATTTTGTGGGTTATTGTCTTAACTGTTTAGGAGTTGGGGGCCAAAAGGGGACCAGAAACAAGCATATTTCTTGTTTCAGGACAATAACTTGTATATAGGTGTAATTGGCCATTACCCTCATAATCAATCCCAACCTTCCTTTCAGTGTATAGATCTCTATGAAATTTTACAACAAGGGTCCATACCTCAAAAAGAAGGTTGGGATTGATTATGAGGGAAATTGCTTATTTCTTGACCAATTTCAATGGGGATTTATTCAAAATCTTGAATTCTTGGTGTTCTTTAATATGCTGAATCTAACCGTGTATTTAAAAGATTATGGATTTTGGGCCACATTTTTAAATTGGTCTGTATTGAGATCCAAAGGGTCCAAAATTAAACTTTATTTGATTTCATCACAAAGGGAATTTTTGGGGTTCATTGATGCCGAATCTAACTGTGTATTTAGATTAATGTTTGGACCCCATTTTTAAATTGGTCCAAATTGGGGTCCAAAATTAAAGTTAGTTTGATTTCAACAAAAAATGAATTCTTGGGGTTCTTTGATATACTGAATCTAACCTTTTTTTTACATTTTGGATTTTGGGCTCCATTATTAAATTGGTCCACATTAAGATGTGAAGGGTCCAAAATTAATCCAAGTTTGATTTCAACAAAAATTAAATTCTTGTTGTTCTTTGATATGCTGAATCTAAACATGTATTTAGATTTTTGATTTTGATCCATAATAGGTTAATGTCCAATTTCTTAGACCACATTCATTCTGTGTCAGAAACCTATGCTGTGTCAAATATTTAAGCAGAATTCAAATTCAGAGCTATATCAAGCTTGAATGTTGTGTCCATACTTGCCCAACTGTTATGATTTCAACCTTTGCGGTTGTATCAAGCTGCACCATGCAGAGCATTTTATTTTAGCTTGGGGTTGTAAACATCTATAAATATATTCTTGGGCATTATAACCATGATAACTAAAATCTTTTCAAGGTCAGGTAAAGTATATTAAAAAAAAGTTATATTCCTTTCAAAACATACAATTTGATCAAATAATGATGAAATAAAACTATATATTTTATCATAGACCTGGCTGAAATGTTCCCATGACTAATGATGATAAATGGAAAACCTGTAAAATAGAAATTGAAAAATCAGGATCTTTAAATTGAAGGAAATTTTTGGTCATGATGTTTCTTTGTAAATCATTTGGATGCTAGTTCGAGATAAAGATAAAGCAATGCTTTTAATTTTAGTGCAATACAAACAAGAAATGACAGATTTATACAAGAGAAGATGTGAAGCAAACAGAATTGGGTATGTTCTTAAATGATTTCAGGTCTTGACCTTTTTACCATTGACAAATGCATACATGTTCATAGCGAAAAAAAGGTGTACTGTTTTAAAAGTTTTTAATGATGGTTAGACTTTCCATCAGTCATAAAGAATATAAAACTGTTCAAGTTAAAGTCATATGATCCTTCAAATTTAACAAAAAGATGAATGTGTTGTATATACTTAAATGGCTAAGTTTTACTTTAAAACATGTGCACAAAGACTTTCTTTTAAAGCAAATCATTTATTTTATTGAAAATCTTCAGAAATATACTGCTGTTGAATTATTTTTCTATACTCTAACTCACGGACATCTTTTCTGTATGCAGTGACCTAAACTATGACACATTTTTAGTTAGGAATTGGAATTTGCTCACACAAGTGCAAAGGGATAAGGGAACGACCATTTAACTTCAAAGAGGGGGGGGGGGGGGGGTTATGGTTTTTTCCTAAAAAAATATTTTGATCCCCAATTTGATGAAAAAAAATATTGTGGTCAAGCAGATGACAAAAAAAAAAATATTCTGAATCCAGATTTTCCCCGTACCTTATAGTGTTAAAATTTTGAAAAAAAAAATAATTTGATTGATAGCGTCGAAAAACTAAACTCAGACAAAAAACCATAACCCCCCCCCCCCCCCCCCCCCCCCCTTTTTGAAGTTAAATGGTTGCTCCCTAAGACCTTGATGAAAGAAAAAGTAAACAAATATGGAAGGAATATAATATTAACTGATTCTAACAGAGATCTTTAATATACACCAAACCATTTAACAAACTTTATGAATTTTTATCATTTAGTTAAAAATCATATGTTTTTAAAAGCAATAAATTCATTTTACAGTTCAAGAAATGCTAAGTATACTATGCTGAAATAGTAGGCAGCCTGACTTAACTATTTTGTAGCATTTTAGCTTTGAGTATATTGTACATTAAAAAATTGAAAAGGTTGCAATATACGTAACAATTTATGATTTCAGATTTTCAAATTCAAGAACATCATCTTAGATTTTCCTCTCAGCCTGCTCTGATTTTTAGGTGGCCAGCCAATTTCACTTTACTTTAAAATTGAATACAATAAAGATACTATTTTGACAGCATTCCTTCACTTTAATGGTGTACACAAAATTTGCTCTTTGTGAGAATTGCAAGTATCTAACTTTGCTGATAATTTCAGGAACAAATCAAGAACACCAGGAGCATCACTAAAGGATGGTCACTGTATGAATTGTCTTGATAAATTTGTTACACTGAAAAATCCAGATGTCTGCAAATATCATTCAGGATTCATAGGTAAATACATATTAGATAGTTATATTGAGATCAAGTTTGAATCAATGGTTTGGATCATGAAATGATATTATCACAAATTCACAATCATTTTGTTCAGTTTTTATACGCCCGTTTACGGAACGTATTATGGTATACCGTTGTCCGTCTGTCCATCCGTCCGTCTGTCTGTCCGTCTGTCCGTCTGTCTGTCCGTTGTCAACATGTCGGACATTAACTCAAAAACACTGTAACCAATTTGCATAAAACTTTGGTGAATTGTTTATAAAATTTAGATTTTACGTTTCCGAGTTAAGGGGTTTTATTCATTAAAAACAGGGGGATTTTCCAGTTTTCGGACAATAAGTCAGAAATGCTTTCACCAACTTGCAAGAAATTGTGGTGAATAGTTTATATTTATTGACATGAGCTTCCTTTCGATTTTTATAAATTTTAGATTTTACTTTTCAGGGTTTTATTCATAAAAAAAGGGGGGATTTTCCAGTTTTCGGACAAAAACTCCAAAATGCTTTCCTCAATTCTTATGAAACTTTGGTGAATTGTTTGTATGTATTGATGTAAGCTCCCTTTTGAATTTTATAAATTTTACATATTACATTTCTGAGTTATGGGGGTTTATTCATTAAAAAAAGGGGTGATTTTCCAGTTTTCGGACAATAACTCAAAAATGCTGTCACCAATTCTCATGAAACTTTGGTGAATTGTTTATATCTGTTGATGTAAGCTGCTTTTTCATTTTCATAAATTTCTAATATGACATTGAGAATAAATTGAACTTTATTTGGTTATAGTCTGACAACAGGTTTACTAAGTATTGCAAAACAGCAAGAAATCTTTAATTGAATATAAATTCAATTCATATAACCAATTTCAAGATCTTTGACTACATTTATTCAGAAACCTATAATATGTCAAATATTTAATTACAATCCAAATTCAGACCTGAATCAAGCTTGAATATTGTGTCCATTTTTGCCCCAACTGTTCAGGGTTGGACCTCTGCGGGCGTATCTAGCTGCGCTCAGCGAAGCAGTTTATTAGTACATTCTATATACATGTATTTATAATTTTTATAGACCTATTTCACAATTTTATCTCTTCAATTATTAATGTGTGCTGCAAATATCATTTTAATGCCCCCGCCCTAGCGGAAGGTGCATAAAGTTTTACCCTTGTCCGTCTGTATGTCCGTCGGTATGTCGCGAAATTGGTTTCTGTTCTCTAACTTTAGTTTGCCTCAACCAGATGTTATGAATCTCATACACAATGCTTATTACCACAAAACACAGACCAAGTTTGAATTTGGTGGTGTTACTTTTACTGTTCTAGAGTTATGCCCCTTTACAAATCGAAAAATTACTGAATTTTTCGTTTCTATTCTTTAACTTAAGTTTGCCTCAACCAAATGTTATGAAACTTATACACAATGCTTATTACCACAAAACTCTGATCAAGTACAAATTTGGGTAGCGTCACTTTTACCGTTCTTGAGTTATGTCCCTTTATAACATTATATGCAAGCAGGGGCATCATCTGTGTCCCGTGGACATTTTTCCCATTTATTTCAATATTCAGATGCAGTTTAATGAGGTGTAAATGCATATAGTGATATCGTCTTCTGTATTTATGGAAGAAATACACAAAGTACTTTTAAATAATAAGTGTCAGGTTCTTGAAATAAAGACTTGATTGATTCATACATTTTAAGCTTGAAAAAATTACAATCAAATAGAAAACAAGACTTTAAACACTGACACACTCCTTTTCTCTTGCAGTTTGGTTGGTTGAAGGTCAGTGCTTACTGAAATTAATACTGTAAAAAGGCTTTGTTTATAATTTAGTCATGTTCTCTGAAAGAGATATTTAAACAGGTTAAGAAACTAAAAAAAAGTAATTACCAAAGATTATGATGCATTTCTTATAGAAATTATTATGAATGGGTAATAGATTACATATTTTTTGTTTGTTTCTGTTGTTGTCCAGTTGCTGATAGATTGACTTTACCTCATTTCTATTATTTTTATATTTATAAAATGAAATATTTACTTATTTTTATCTTTTTTGCTTATATATAGATCTTGAAGGGAACTGGAATTGCTGTGGACTGAAATCACAGTTCAACCAACCAACTCTGAAAGAACACCAAAGTACTGGGTAGGTTGCAACAGAAAATATACAGTTGACCATATTAAACTTTCTATTTAATTGAAGATATATGAAAATGATTAAGTTTCATGATGCTAATATCTGCCTTTCTAAATATACCTTTTTAACTCTGATAACTGGATGAAGGCTTGTAATAGTTTTTGCTGTTACTTGGTATTTGTTGGTATTTGTTGTCAGTCATTCATCTGTTGTCTGTTGAACTTTTCAAGGATTACGACTTCTCTGAAACTACTGATCAACAGCTTGAGGGCAAAATGTTCATAATTTCCAGATCTATCTACAGTTGACCAGTTGTATCATTTCTGCCTATTTTCTTTAAAAGTAGTATATATAGACTGATTCAGCAATAATGTTCAGTTGTACACTATTTTCAAAGATACCAATATGAAAGAAACCGTGAAATTACTGTTTATTGGAGTAATTGCCCTTAAATGAAAATTGTATTTTTGTTTTAAAATGATATGATAAAAATGCCACCTCAAACAGCTGAACCAATTTTAACCAAATATAACATAAATGAATCTTAGTCTTTGAACTACAAAACAACCCAAATGGATGCCATGACTTAAATTTTAAAACGAGATACTGCTTTCGCTTTGTAAGCAACAGCGTAATAAAATTTCCCAGACTCACAGATGTACATATTTATGGCTGTTACAGTTTACCTCCCACACAGAACCACTTTTCTCCTGAATTCCATATATATGCATTATTTTCAATTTTAACAGATATTTCCATTTAGTTGGGAAATTGGTGACAAAATTTAAAAACAGACAGTTGATATGTGCATTCAAAAGAAATGATAAAGTTAAGATACAATTTTCATTTCTTTTTTGAAGAGGCCAAAAAATGGTTGAAATTGGTTTGAAGGTCATTTGGCATGGATGCTTTACAAGTGATTTAGACTTCATAGAGCCTTTTAATCTAGTCTAAAAAGTCACTTTTGTTCTTCATTAATTGAAATAATCTCAATTGTTTCTGTACCTTTTTATATTCAAAGATACAAGCTGTAATAAAATAAAAAAACATTTATTTTTTAGGTGTTCTATTGGCGTGCATAACTGGAGGCATGGTAAAACCCTTAAACAAATGAAGATGAAAAATCCCATGAAGACATATCAGTCTATTAGACAAACAGGCAGAAAGTTTAATATCGAGCAATTAGACTAACATTTTCATACAAGTATAAAGTTTTTTGTGTTTTATAAACATGTTATTAATATTACATCAGTTTTGTTTTTATTTGCATTCAAGACTATTAGAACTTTTTTTATTTTTATATGATATTTATGGTTTATTTATATGAATTAATATTACATCAGTTTTTTACAAGTATGTTTAATGCTTGTTGACAAAAGGCCACTGACACAAAAACTTGTTTTTTCATAATGTAGGTTATAAACAGTTAAGATGTTACTTTGTTGTTTCCTTTGACTGATTACATCCTAATTTTATGAGATACAATTTTCACAATTCAGAGTGAAAATAACTTGTGTTCAGTTCCATTTATACATATGAATTTGCCAAAAAGAGATGTGCTTGTTTAAAATTATGGAAAAGAAGTAAGTTTGGTTAGGTAATGGCCTTTTTAGCCCCAAATTAAAGGTCAATGATTTCTAGATGAAAAATGTTTCAAATTGATCCATAAATTTGTGAGATAGTGAAACGAACCAATTTTTGTAGAGTTTTCTTACAAAGTAATTGTGCTTAGGTTACACTCCATGGTTGAAAATATGGATTTTGTTGTAAATTTACAAAATCTTCAAAATCATCATGTAATCCTAGGGGAAATAGAGTGCAGGGTTTGATAAAATGAATATTCAAGTCAAGTAGTTCATATGTTATAATAAACATAATTTTTGTATAATCTTTTTTGTCGACACATGCACTATTTGTTTCCTGTCTCAAAAGCCTATAAAATTTTGCATGTTTTCATTAAATTTGGTGTTTAATAAATATTTATGCTAATGATGACATCATAGAAACAAAGCTGATAGGTAAAGTTTCAAACAAAAATACCTATTTCCTAACTACCGGTAGCAATTGTTAAAACTATGATACATTGTGATACATTGTTATGACTATAAAATCCTACTTTATCAAGCTAGGTATAATGGCCATATTGAGGTCTTATTGAACATACTCCTTTGAAGTTCCTAATGTTAAATTATCTTTACACTTCAGTTCATTAATGTTAATGATAGTGGTAATGGAATAAAACCACTAATTCATGGCCTCATTTGGTCCAATGTTAAATTCTGCAATTTCCAGCATTTATAGTCATTCTGTCTTAAATTTAGATGAAGTGACCGACATTTCATGTCAAAACAATACCCTAGCTTGGCCTAAAAAATTCTACATGCATAATTGCATATAAGAGCGCACTGGTTCTCTGAAGTTCAGATGTGCAAAAACACCTTGAAAACCTACTGATCTGGACACAGACAAAATATACCTTTCTATTTTAATTTCCTACATTTCCTTTATCATGTAAAGCTTTAAACATCTTCAAAGCCCAACTCAAAATAGTTAACTTTGTTAAATTGTCATCACATGCAAGAAAAATATAATTTATGTATGTACAGAATTATTTTGCTTTTAGTAATATATGTCATTTTGGTAGTTTTTGCTACAAGTAAAATATACAAAACATCCAAGTTTTGTTCACTGTTCAACTGATAGATTGAAAAGGCAAGTATAATAAGGAGATACTGAGAGAAAGTACAAACAGATGATTTATGGTGTTCAAGTTTAAACAGATAATAGTTGAAGATTGATTTTGACTTATTTCCCAAACATTTGTATTATTTTTTCAAGAAATAGAAAATTTTCACATATCTTCCCATTTCATGAAGCAATTCTTTCAAAGACTGCCCTATCCAATCTTCTGAATGTAAAGTTTATTTTTTTTGTTTAAACATTTTTTATTTTTGAAAATAGAAGATTCCATGTTTTGCAATGGGAAGCCCTAGAATTATTCCCCTAAAAAAATGAATGGTATTTAGTTATTTATTGTTTGTAAAAATATAGTCGAATATGTAATGTAGGTGATATAGCATTGACAAAAATTCTGCATTAGTAGAAATGTTTATGTTTTACTCTGAGAAAGCTGAAATATTTATCTTATCAAAATATTGAATAGAAAGTTGACAAAAGTACAACAATAAAAGCAAAAAGACACCTATGTATCAACAGAATAACCTTCAAATTCAACCAAATTTACATCTTTTTGTCAGCTGAAAATTTCTATCAAAGCAAGGATTTGTAAAGAGAGAAATCCTTGATCAAAGTTATTATATATAAAAGGAGATGTGGTATGGTTCCAATTATGTTCATTTGAAATTAAAACATCACCATAGAAATATACAAACCATAAGACAAAGCCTCAGGAACATCACACTCCAAAGAAAAACAACTAGCAATAGGAAAAAAAATCTTTTTCAATTTTTGTAAAGAGTTTCCTGTTTGAAACTGAAATGTACAAAATCAAGAAAATATGCCTGAATAAACATTAAAACTTTCAGTTTCAATAACGATGAAGGTATAGGTAGATCTTTAACCGAGCAACAACAGTATGTTGTTTTAGGTTGTTAAATCTAAAATTGAATCTATCATCGGCTATCAAGTGGATAAAATATATTATAGAACTGTTAAGTAAAGAGGTATATATTCAAACACCAAAAAATGTATGGCTATATGAATACGCCAATGAAACACAATGAAAAAAACTAAACAAAATTACACCTACAGTAGTGTTGTCATCCTTTTTGATATGTTATCTCCATACTACAGTACATTGTGCAACCTTAGATTTTACCTGAATTACTATATTCTTAAATAGCCTGGTTGACCAAGTTGTCTAGGGCCTTGAACTCAGTGGTGCTATTGTACATGTCTGGTTAATGTAACAGCAACAAAACATACTCACTGCCAATGTACCCTACAAATAATGGAGTCGTTATGTTAAAATACATTAATCATAAACTGTTGTAAAATGGAGGCGGAAGATACAAAGCGGACATTCAAACCAATTAGTCGAAGAGACACTGTCAACGTCAGTGGCTATTTTGCAGGGGCTGGCAGAATAGTAAATTTGCTATTTTGCCGGCTCTATTGAAATTTTAATATCTTTTTTCAATTGATTTAAATTTACATTCTAATACAGAATTTCATTAAATTGGTGTTCTCAAAATGTCCTTGGGCAATCTTTACTCTATGTCTGGGACTATTATACTTAGTTGATATATTATGTCCCAGGTACATGTATAATAGTTGAGTATGTTATGCTACTGAAGAAAATATATTCCAGAACAGAAATAAGAGAAATCCGTTTAATAATTACCCAGGAGTTATACTAGAAAATCTACATACAAGACAAAAACAACATTGAGAATGCCATTATATTTCATTGTCAATGTTGAAGATAAAAGTAAAATAGTTGCACAGTTTCTATTTACTCTGGAAAATGAATATACACTTTTGTCTGTGAAAGAATTGTTCATATCAAGAAACAAAAAATGGGAACATGTAGGGGTTATGTTGACCGATAAAGACACGTGTAAGAGAAATGTATTAGGAAAGGCTATGTCTCAAGCTAGGTTGCAAAAAGTAAAATAACAAAAAAATACCGAACTCCAAGGAGAATTCAAAACGCAAAATCCTTTATCAAATGGCAAAATCAAAAGCCCAAACACATCAAACGAATGGGGAACAACTGTCATATTTCTAACTTGGTACAGGTACTTCCTTATGTAGAAATGATGGATTAAACATTGTTTTATAGCTAGCTTAACCTCTCACTTGTATGACAGTCGCATAGAATTCCATTATATTGACAATGTGTGAGCAAAACAAACAAACATATAAATAGGTTAAAATGTCCAAAATTGGAGTACAGCAGTCAACATTGTGTTATAATCTTAATCACTATAAAAACAAATAACCATTTCAACAAAGAAAAACAAAATGGCATATAGACAAAGTACATAAGCAAAAATGAAAGACAAGAATACAAAAATGACCATAGCACAATAACACAATGGCGGGATGTATAAATACCGAGCCACGCCAAAAGTATATTACCAAAAATGGACTAAACCGTAAAGGTTAACAATATACAAAGAAAAATAAAAAGAACACTATAACACGTAATTAAGATGATAAACAACGTCAGTACCTAGAATCTAGTAAACTTAAAGACCATCATGTATTATTTGTGAAGTTGATACGGAATATTTATCAAAAAGGTCTTGGTATCTTCCGATGAACTTTTTCAGAAAAAAGGACGAGACGTTTTTTGACAAATTCCTGGTTCATCAACTTTCTGTTCAGACACTGGTGACGTTTTATAAAAAGTCTGAGTAGTAGCTGCAAGCTCTTGAATACCGAATGAGTTGGGAAATGTATATCCTAAGGTAGGGGAAATTGATAATTTCAAAATTAAAATCGTCTTGTTTGTCGTAGATTCTAGTACTGAGATGACCGCTGTTATCAAATTCGAGTTATGAGGCGGATGAAGCCGTGTCTGTTTTTTCTTTGATTTCTAGTTCTGGGGGATATATCAATGGAACTAAATCAGAAAAGTTTGGATTTTTAATGGAAAGCAAGTGTGTCTGTTTCACGTCTTCATACGAGAAATATCAATTGAAAAACTTGGGATAACTATTGGTGAGAAAACAAACAAAAACTTTGGGAGTGCTACAGAAAATAGATTACTGCAAAACCGGAAAGTAGTATCAAAATTTGTATGTCAGGTTGTGTACAGAATCCCCAAAGTCAGTTATTTCATACTTTGATAAAAAAAAAATAAAAAAAACTGGCACACCATTAGACATGAGTGGGTAGGTGGGTAGATGGACTTAAGGAAGGAATAAATCTAGGTATTCGAACCCACAACAGAATTAAAGTATCAATGATAAAGTGAAGTCTGTGATGCATCATCATTCCACATAACCAGAATTTGCTCTTATAGGTTAAGACTCATTGAGAAGTGAGAGAGAACAAAATAGTGAGGCTATTTCAGATTTCCATCTTTGAGTGGTGTAAAAGTAGCAACTATATGCTATATTTATCTTTTTCAAAACAAGTTTAAGTGACTTTTACAGAATAAAATGAAATAAAACACAACAATCGAAAGCACACATACTGAAGTTTCTAAAGTGAATTTAAATTCCTGTTTTACGAATTCAGCATTTTTATTGTGACTTCTTTTCAGTTTCAATATGTTTTTTGCTTGACACCGCAATGTTTTTAAAATGTTTTATGTATTTTATTTATTGTGTATGTTATGTTTATCAAATTGAAATGATAAAATATATTGATAATGCACACCATTTTACAGTATCCAAAAAGACAAATTTAGGATTCATCAATTTTTATTAGAGTCGGCAAGAAAGCGTATTTTCTATTTTGCTGGCGCAGGCAAAATAGCCATGCACTGCTTAAGAAAAAATATAGAGTCTCCAATCTCATTGGAAGCGACTGCATAATTGAATATTCGACACTAACTACTTAGAGATCTATATATGCAGATATTTTAATCTTTAGCTTTATACAGATGTACTAATGCACATATCTACAGTTAGCCTTTCATGGTGAAATATCAAATCTCACAAAATGTTGTCAATATCTATAATAAGGTAAGGCACCGGGAGCAACTCACAGTGATTAAAAGTAAGCCACTGCATTTCCATTTTTTAAGTTTAACAGTTTACAAATCGAAAGGGGTAAGAATCGGGAGTTGCTGACCTATCTGAAGGCAACCACTTATTTGGTTTTGCTAGAAAACCAAAAAATATCTTCACCTAAAATGGAACCGTGAAGGTTATTTTCGTAAGCAATACTGTAGTCTTTCGTTCCTTTTTTTTAAGTTTTCAAATTGTCCGATTAGTTAGTCTTACGTAGATACGCCATCGATAGATCGATACATTTGAGATCATCATATTACATACTTTAAAAGAGGGACGAAAGATACCAGAGGGACAGTCAAACTCACAGAGATAAGGGTTACCTTGGTGTTTCGCATGTCCCATGAATAAACCAACTGATCTGAGTAATACTTATCTGCTTTTAGCATCTTGCAGGCAATATGTTTATCTTAATATCGTAATACTAAAACGCATTTATATATATATATATATATATATTTGGTGCTCTTTCTAAAGGAGAGGCGAAAGATACCAAAGGGACATTCAAACTCATAAGTCGAAAATAAACTGACAACGCCATGTCTAAAAAAGAAAAATATCAACAGACAAACAACAGTACACAAAAAAAAACTTAGAAAACTAAAGACTGGGCAACACGAATTTCAATATTTCAAAATGATAAAAAAAATTATCAAACATTAATCAAACCAGACCTCTGTATATTTAAAAAAAAAATATTTCAGGCTTATTTTCATTTTCATTTTTATGAAAACTGTGATAAACACGAATAATATCAGAAAAGATTATATTTATTTATCCATTATTTACTCCCAAACTTCCAGTTGATGTCTGTTTAACACTGTTTGAACCTAAGGATCCAGCTGCTGTCTGAGCAACAGAACCACTATTTCCAAGACTTCCGACTCCGGTCTGAGTAACTGTATTTGACCCAATCGACCCTCCATTAGTTTGCTGAATAATTTTTGTCCCTAAGCTTCCTACACCTGTTTGTGCTACGGAATTGGATCCTAATGATCCATTGCTAGTTTGAGAAACAGAAGTATATCCAAGGGCTCCAGTATTTGTTTGCTGCACCGTTTTAGATCCTAATCCTCCAGCATTAGTTTGTGTAGCGGAATTGGATCCAAGGCTACCTGTTGCAGTCTGAGATACCGTATTAGAACCTAGACCTCCGCTATTTGTTTGAGCTACTGTATTTGAACCTAAGGATCCGCTTCCAATTTTGCCAACACTTGTAGATCCGAGACTGCCTGCCGCTGATTGTGCTACAGTATTAGATCCAAGGCCTCCAGCATTTGTCTGCGCAATAACATTTGAACCAGTGGATCCACTACCTGTCTGACCAACACTGGTAGATCCAAGACCACCTGTTGCAGTTTGTGATACTGTATTCGATCCCAAAGACCCAATACCCGTTAAAGAGCCGAGAGAACCAGCAGCTGTCTGTGATACTGTGTTTGACCCTAGAACACCAGTATTTGTTTGGGTAGCTGTATTTCCGCCAATGTTTCCATTGGCGGTCTGTGTAATGGTATTTGTTCCAAGGGAACCAGCTCCTGTCTGAATAACACTGGTAGAACCAAGACTTCCTCCCGCCGTCTGAGAATTTTGCGTTGATACAACATTTCCGTTTCCAGTTATTGTACCCTGTGTCCCAAGACTACCTGTACCTATTTGCTGAATTGTTGTTGATCCTAAACCACCTGCAGCAGTTTGTACGTTGTTAGCATTTTGATTTCCAGTTCCTGGCCCTTTTCCATTACCTGAGGCTAGTCCAGTTTGTTGAACAGTCGTGCTACCCAGACCCCCTGCCTGGGTCTGACTAAATAGACCACCTGTTCCTGTCAACACGGAGGTATTGTTTATCATGCCTTGTGTTGGTCCTTGTTGATACATAGATTGGTGGTAGCCATTCCCCTTGGTCTCGACGGATCCACTTAAGGACCCTACCCCAGTTGCTTGCACATTGGCTGTATTAGTAGCCCCAGTTTGTGAAATAATATTTCCATTGAAAATTGTATTTACTCCTTGTGCACTGTTTTGGTTTGTGACTCCAAAATTAAGATTATGATTTTTGATGCCAGCAACGCTATTTGTTATCTGTGTTTGTCCTTGGTTATTTTGGAGACTTGTAGATGTACTAGGAGTAACCTGTTCTGGTTGAACTCCACTTAGATTTATAGTTCCTGCGTTTTCATAACGAGAATGTGTATTTTTAACATACCCATTTTGTGACTGAGTAGAGGATTTTATTCCAACAAACACTTCGGAAGTGCCTATACCAGGAAGCCCATTTCGATGAGTTGCATTTTCTGAATTAGTTGTGACGGGCAGTGGTACATTCCCATGAAACATTGGCAAACTTGCTTTCATAGAAACCGTACCAGGGTTATATCCAAGACTCTGGAAAAGTTTACTATTTAATGTATCAGGATCAAAACCATTAACAACGTGTGCATCTTGTGGTTTTGAAATCTCTGTCATTTTTTGTTTAAGAATTTCCATTAAGTGGTCGTTTAGTTTGTTTGGGTTGAATCCTTCTGAATCGGTATTTTGACTAGGTCCTGCTGATCCCTTGCCGTTATTGCTACCACTGTACTGTTCCAATGAATGCAAAGGATTATAAATCGAGAATCCCCAATCAGTATGCTGAGTTGAAGGAAACATGCTGTGACCATTTGGATCAAATTCTAATGGTGTCTGACTGTTCTCATTATCTGTTGACAATGAAGTAATTTCGTTTATCAAGTCGTTCGGGTGATAAGATCCAAACGAATTACTATTTGTTCTGAGCTCCATATATTTACTCATAATGGTGTTTGGGTTAAAATCGCTACTACTTCTTTTATGTTTTCTATTCAAACCTGTGGCAGAATTTACATATACTGGATTATACCCGACGTTATGAAACATTTTGGAATTCAGATTTGTGGCATCGAAATGGAATGTTTCATGTCTTGCTGATTGTTTTGATTTGTCCGCTAATCTATTAACTGATCCATGTTTGGGAAATCCATTCATATTCCCATTCAAACTATTTGGAGAAAACATATTTGTCATCATATGTTTGTTTAGCTGGTCTGCATCGAACCTGTTAATAGCTTTATATGTAGTTTTAGAATTTTCACCAGATGCATTATCTATTTGCTTTTCAGTCTTATCCTTTGACATACTATTAATATTTGAAATGCCTTTGTTCCTAGCTGGTGTACCTTGCCGGGAAGGCTCTGTATGCTCAGTGTTATTTTTTTGTTTGATTTCCTCCTTAGGTGCTTGGTTTGTTTGATGGACCACATTTGTTTGCATGTAATCTTTTAACCTATCATAATTATTATGCTGTGGAATATGCATCAGCTGCTGATTAAGAGTATTTGGGTTGAAAACATACTTATTTGTGTTTGCTGCAGAATTCTCGTCCACCGAAGAGATTCCATACATGTTATAATTTTTCATTGTGTTTGTTTTCAGGTTATCTGCATTTATTGTATTCATTTTTATGGCAGTAGTTGCTTGATTATTAACTAAACTGCCACCACTGTTTTCATAATTGTGTTCTCCATACTGTTGTGAATATGAATTAGGATTATGAATTAAAAATCCCCACTGAGCTCCAAACACACTTGGACGTTGATATTTATCGCCTCCAGATCGGCCTGTCATCATGTTATGCATAAGTATGTCGGGGTCATAATATCTTTTTGATTGGTATGCATCTAAAAGAATGGATAAAATAAATACACAGTAATAATGGCATTGTATTGAGAGAAAAAATGCATGAACATAAATCAGGTAAAACAACGACAAAGGCTTTAAAACATCGTGCCATTTGAAGTATTATCGAAATGTTTGACTTCTCAACCCTTCCATTCAATTTTCGGTGTCACACCACCACTTCACTCAATCACATTTAAAACATATGTAAGAGTAGCCCTACCCTTACATCGTGTTTTATGCTGTTGTGGTTTTTTAAAACTGGTAAATACATTTTCATGACTAAAAATATTTTGACCATTCTGAGCCCAAATTAACTTTTATATGTGTTGAATAGTATGCTAATTCAGATTTACAAAAAAGACCAGGGTGCTATATTTTGTTGTATGCGATTTCCGGAATGTCATGTTTCAACATAGGTTGAAAATTGGCATGTAGAAAGTTCAAACACGTATAATACGGGATATGCATAATTTTTATGAAGTTAAACTAGGGTAAAATATTTAGTGAGCTGTGAAAATAAAACATTTGGTTGAATATAATGGGATTTTGAATTGGTGGTGTGACACCTTCAGGCAACAATGATGGGATCAGTAAGTTTGATATATTTGGTTATAGGAAAGGAAAGACAGTTATCAGGGGGTTCGTTGATTCAAACATTCAACCATTGTTATATGTTTTGTTCGGTCACTATTATGTGTTTGAATTGTTGAATGTGTATCCTATCATTTGCGAACAAGGGTCTCAACAGAACATCTTTAATTTCTATAAACAATTACATGAGCCTTTTCTTTTTAATTAAAAGCAAGTTTACCAAGCGTTATTACAGAAAACGGTCATCGCATTTTTTGTTGATGTTACTGAAACTCTCAATATTGAGCCTGAATTGGTCGATCGATATAAAATGGGTGCCTACAAGCTATTCTTCAATCGTCCAACGCCCTTTACGAGAATGACTCATTTCTGGCTTTTATCTATAGGCAAACGTGACAATGTAATTTGAATTAGATCTGTTAACCGTTACACACGACTTTTTCCGTTTTGTGTCTTTGTGGTAGTTTGTATTTCTAAGGTTTAACGTAAAGTTGTGCATGTTTGTAGTAACATCAAACACCTGTCGAACTGTTGAACTTTAGTGTTGTTTCATTGTGGTTTTGTCTCACAAAAAGACCGTTTCTTAAGTCACGAACCTTATTGATTGTCTTTTTCTCATCATGGTGTTTTCCTTCTAGGAATGTGTGTTGCTTGCAGATCTTTGTTAACCTTTGGTAGAATAATATATTTTCGTAATTTGTAAAGCGGTGGGCGATTTAGAGCTTCACTGATGGTATGGACATTTGTACATTGGCTTAAATCGTATGTTGACCTCTATATGTCCCTTTTCTCTTCATTTCTTTTTGTTTCGTTTATTGTTTTGCAGGTTTTTTTGTTTTGTTTTGTTTTGTTTTGTTGTTGTGATATTTTTTTAATTGAATGCCGAAGAAGGCACACTATAACCACGACACACGTTTTTGTAATTACAATTTCTTAATCTAATTTTAGTCCAACAAAAATACTATGGGTGCAATTTAAATTGTATATTTTTTTGTTATTTTTTTAATCTAAATTATATTTATAAAACATAGGATAAAGTTCTATTTAAACTTAATAAGAAATGTTATATTTGAATATTTGACAAAAAATTACTCACCAGACAATATCAAAAGACGCAAGAATACAGGCAAATATGTACAGATCATGATCTTTATTCTTCCAGCTCGACTTGGATGATCTTTGTTCACAAGTGCTCATCAATAGTCTGACAGGTGGAAAGTTATACCGTGTGTCAAACTGATAGTATTATGATAAAGTCTTCAGTCCTCCGATGATAAAATTAAAAACGTGCACAAATGATTAGTTAAAAATACTGAAAACAACTTAGATAAACTTTAGCATGAAAAGATACGGAAATAATAGATACGAGGATGTCATGTTTTTCTATCTTTTGACCGTTGAGCAGGGACTGCAGTATACAGATTTTTGAACAGAAACTCCAAATAAAAAAAATGGGAATACTCATTATTCTTTGGTCTGCAAAGATATATACAATATAAGTCTGTTATATGAAAGTATGAATTTATACAAGCTTTAGCCATTCCCCTCTAATCAGTTTTAAAGAACTTTCGTTCATAAAGAGTACAGTTGATTGAATACTGCCCAAGAAAAGCATTATAAAACATGAGCCAATTCATTTATCTTCCAAAACCGGGAACATCCGTAGGTACGAACCGTTCGCTCATAATCAAAAGAAGCAAAGTGTCTAGAGAATGTTACATTTTTCTGTTCATCTTTTCAATAAAAATAATTAAATGTTAAAAGAAATATTATTTTGAAAATTATTGCTGTGTAAACTAGACCCATTCACTCACAAACGAGGACATGTCCGACAAACTGATCAAAGAACTAAAGTTCAAAATGACTAGACTAATTCATTTACATGATCAAATGTCCAAAGTCCGAAGGACTTTAAGATTCTAAAGAAAAGTTTGTTAGTAAATTGGTCTTACTTAAACATCAATAACTTAGGGAAAAGCGTTAATCCTAATATTTCTTAAAACTTTGTTATCATTAGTTTGGAAAATACCTTTGCGGATCCATAGAACACACACACATTCCATTAAATTGTATCGCTCCCGAATGCACCTGTAACAAAAGATTAAGAACCAAGCTAAAGCATATAATAATAGAATTGTACAGGTAAACAGATGACGAATAAGACTTAAAGATATAGATTGAATGATGGTTTTTTTCTTAGTGTCCAGTGGCAAATATTTCATGCATGTTCAGGACGAGAACAATAAACACAATTGGTAGGCCCTGTGATAGATGCCGTCCTTGATGAAGGTCGGGAAATTTGGACTTTCACCGGGAAATGAGGGTATATAGGATAAGGACATAAAGTTTGCCTTGCAACAAGCCACCTACAGACCCCTCAAAGAGTTGATGCAAGGGTTCTTAACGTGCATCATATAGATCATATAGAAAAGTTAAACTGTTTATGAGCAGTACAATATGTATGAAATAGAACGACTATAATTCTCTAATTTTGGAGTCCATGTTCGCAGCAAGCAGACCGGTAACACAACTTATTTATAAATATCATGAAGATCTGGCAAGAATTGTACACGTGAAAGCACGAAACCTATTCGAAAGCACATTATCAACGTCACGAACAAGGTTGTATACGAGTCTGAAAAGCCAACGTATAATTATATATATATATATATATATACAGTCATATAATATTAAATGACTGTTTCAATATCACAACCGTATCAACCCAATATAAACCGAGAGCTCTGATTGAAGAGATATATTGTTTGAGGGTTGATACGGTGTGTGAAATTGAAACCCCCATATGATATTCACTTCATTATATATGATGTTACCAATCCGTAACTAATATCGATATCATCCCCGTGGTTTTCGGTGAGGTTTGATATATATGAAATTTAGGAGATTTTGAATGATTGTCAATTGAAAAACCCACACCATATAGTGACCCTTAAAGGGCCCCGACATGAAAAATGTGACACAATTCAAACGAGAAAACTAACGGCCTATTTTATAACAATGCAAATTACGAAAAACAAATATGACAGACATGAACTAACGACAACCATTGAATTACAGGCTCCAGACTTGGGACATGCACATGACGGATGAGAGGGGTTAAAAATGTTTGTGAGAGCTCAACCCTCCCCCTAACCTGGGACAGGGGTATAACTGCACAACATAAGAACAAACTGTACAAATCAGTTGTAAAAGGCTAAAGTCGATAGATCGGTATGAAGCACAAAAACAACTAACATAAAAGCAATAACAAAAAGCACCGATATAACGAAGATAAAGCGCGTGCAAAACGACTGACATCGATATCATCACAGTTTGTTGATACAGAACGATTGCCATTGAGCTGTATATTACACATACAATTTACTTGTATTTACTACTAAGTATATACTAAAAGTTTGTATTGCTACTACTGTATCGGTTCCACTGGTGATGGATTGTCAGTCCATCACTAGGTAGTATTTTGGTATTGCTATAATTTGATTATTATAATATTCTTAATTTTCAGTATGTATATATATATAATATGATCGGGTAAACTACACTGTATTAGCATTGATTTACTGACATCGCTAGTTCTCTTTTAACAAAAGATGATATATTTATATATATGTGTGTGTGTAATTTAAATAAAATCTAAATTTTGATACAACTATGCCTTTTTTTTTTTACTAATAATGAAAAATGTCGTTTTTAATATTATGTTTTTCTGCTTTCAAAATGCGTTTTACTGCAAAGGGTTTTATTTCGATGTGTTAATTACAAATTCTACATAAAAAAAACACAATTTCGTTAGTATTCTTTGTTATATTTCTCTACAATTTAAATTGAATTGGAGTACATAAAATGTCCACCCTGTTACTGATACTAGATCAACCGTGAATTTATCTCTCCCTATTGATATGGAACTATTCTTTGATGATATAAAAAAAAAAAAAACAACATCTTGAACAATGCAGACGGCAAGTTTCTTGCATAAGGTGTAGAAAAAGTAAATCCAAGAAAATTACATTGATTAATAAGGGAAAAAAAACAGAAAAAATAAGCGCGTAACAATCTATCATGTCTATGATGCTACCTAAACATTAATTAATGAAAACAATATTATAAATGTAAAATTGTGTAAAACGTTTTCAGATCACAAAAGAAAAACATCTGACAAAAAACGATTTTTTATTTAACACCAGCGTTAGATATAGTAATTGTATATCCTATTACCGTCTATCCTGTTACTAAAATATAAAAAGTAATATATATACCAAGTAACAGGATATACTATATTTGTCTGAAACTTCTTCAAATTGAAAAAAAAATCATTATTTGAACTCATTTTAAGGTTACAGCAACACACACAATATGTAATATACTGTATTTGGCAAAACTTTTCGGAATTTTGAATCCTCAATGCTTTCCAACTTCGTACTTTATTTGGCCTTTTAACTTTTTTGTCAACAATGATTCTTTTGTAGTTTTGGCTTACGTACAAAATTATTAGCCTCGTAAATTTGGTGATTTTTTTATACTACTTATAGGTAACAGGATAGACAAAGATAACTATATTTGGTCACTTTTATGATTGGCCATTTTATACAAAGTCATAAATATATCTAGTGCATACAAACTTTAAAAACATAACTATACAGTACGGAACATATACTATACTACTCAAAAGTACCAGCATAGACACCAACTTTAAGAGGACAGAACTTAAACATGGCAAATTACAATATAAAGGGTTTAACCAATCTTATATTTTCATTGTCATTAATGTATAAAAATGTATCTGACTATTTCCACTTAATTTGGTTTAAATGGTCAGTAACCTGACAATCAGTGGATTCAATGGCCAGTAACCTGACAATCAGTGGATTCAATGATCAGTAACCTGACAATCACTTGACTCAATGATCAGTAACCTGACAATCAGTGGATTTAATGGTTAGTAACCTGAAAATCAGGGACACTTAGGATAGACATTTCTAATAAATGAACGAAACAAATATCGAGTAAAATGTTATACTACTAAAATGATCTGGTAAACTACACTGTATTAGTATTGATTTATTGATATCGCTAGTTCTATTTCAACAAAAGATGACATCATTCAAGTTTTTGGTTTATAGCTCTTCATCTTTTATAAATAAGCTTTGGATTTTCAAATATTTTGACCAGAGCATCACTGAAGAGATATTGATTGTCAAAATGCACATCTGATGCAGAAAAAATTGTACCGTTTATGTTATTAAGATTATCAAAACATTTACAATAAACTCATTATAGATACCAGGATTAAAATTTTGTACGCCAGACGCCCGTTTTGTCTTCAAAAGACTCATCAGTGATGCTCGAATAAAAAAAGTCAAAAAGCCCAAATAAAGTACGAATTTGAAGAGCATTGGGGACCCAAAGTTGCCAAATACAGCTAAGGTTATCTATTCCTGAGAGTATAAAATTCTTAGTCTTTCGAAAAATTACAAGGGCGTGTGATTTTTATGGTGGCCGGATGCGGCCATTTCGCGTTTTCGCGTTTTCGCGTTTTCTCATTTTACTTTCACGCGAAATCGAGAAATCTAGAAATCGGGAAATCGAAAAAGCGAAAACGCGAAATCGAGAAATCTTTTTCCTTTCTTTCGCGTTTTCGCGTTTTTGCTTTCTTGATTTCTCGATTTCGCGTTTTCGCTTTCTCGATTTCTCGATTTCCCGATTTCCCGATTTCTCAATTTCTCGATTTCGCTTTCTCAATTTCCCGATTTCCCGATTTCCCGATTTCCCGATTTCCCGATTTCCCGATTTCCCGATTTCGCGTTTGCAAAGTGAAAGGAGAAAACGCGAAAACGCGAAAAGGTGAAATGGCCGCTTCCGGCCACCATAGATTTTTGCTATTATTTACATAACACCTTTCTCATTTCTTTTATTTGCATATTAAAACATGGATAAAGATAGGACATTGTACCAAGTGCTTGCATATGGGCAGGATCAAATATTGACAACCATGATTCTTTCAGCTTGGTAGCGCTACCTTATTTTCGTCATATCTGTGGATACACCTAGACCATAAACCAGAAAAATTGAAGACTTTCCAGACTTGAAGTACTTTTACTGTGACATTCTAAATTCGTAACTCAGTCGCGATTGAAAACTTCATCATACAGTTGACTTTGCTTGCTTTTCAATTCATTAATTTTTGGAACGAAACATTTAACAACTACGAATGTATATATACAATGTCTCCTCATTTGAATTTTTTTTTTAATTGTCTTTCAAGTTACCACATTTTCTTTGTAATCGTAAACGTACGTTCCTGTTACAGAATACATAATGATAAAGGTTAAACAGTACGTAAGGAAAGTATTTGATGTTGTGTTAATTATACTGACAAGTTGAGCAAGAAACCTAGGCTAAAATGTTTTAAAAAAATTAGAAAAAGAAAAAAAATAATTGAATATGAAGGATGGTTTCTTCGACTTACATTCTGGTAACCGAGTTATATATGAGGAAAAACGACTAAATTGACCATACTTAAGTTTTACTGTCACCATAACGAATTGGTTGACCGATACGATGTTTCTGTGTCTGAACATTTTAGCGAATTGTTTTCGCGTTCTTTGATCTTTATAACTGATCTGTAATTTTACCGATTGTGACTGGGTGTATAGTTGCATGGCGGGTGATGCATGCATAGAAAGTGAAGTCCATCCTGTCGACGCACCCAGTTTGGTGTTCATGCAATTATTTTCAGTTTTTTCCTTTGTTATCTTGAATTAACTCTTCTCAAATACCTCAGGTATACTGCACATTTCAAATGACTCTTGCCTTATAATATTACGATATAACTGATCAATTTACAACTATGCCCAAATTCACAAAAAACACTGTAAAAATGACGCAGACCATTTTACATAAAGACTTATTTTCCTTTCTATAATCAAGAGAACTTTCCCAGTAAAGTTGATTGACCATTTCTTCTGCATATAAAATTATGTTTGCTTGAAAAAATTCTCTGCAAATTTTCATGTAAATTGACGTCATGTGTTAAAACAGTTATAGATCAATCAAGTCGGTGTGTATTAGTTACTTGTATATTGCACAGTTTTGGTGACCCAACATTCACGGAAAGAAAATACATAGAAATTTCCTTAAAAACCACATTAAAAACCACTGTATTATTCATGAAAAAAACAAGTTAAAATTTTTCTTCACCTTTAATTAATAGCCAAAGGAAATCGCAACAGGATAGGCAAAATATTGCACATGGCACCTTGCAAAAAATGATTCAAACTTTACCTTAGAAAGATGATTAAGAAGGCTTTTTTCGATACATTGTTACAAAATTATTGTATATTATATACGGGTGTCACATGTGGAGCAGAATTCGACTAATGGGTTTTGATGTGCCTTTGGTATCTTTTATCTTTCTTTGATGACTTGGTAATAAAAAAGATTATTTAAACTATTAAGTAGTTGAACTGAAACTAAGGTTGCATCTTTTTCAAGTAAAGTTGACGTTAGAAAGTCTAAAAATGTACTATTTAGGGTCATTCGGTGTTGATGCTTACAATCTTTTGGTCTTGAGCGTATCTGGTGAATGGTTTTCTACTGATATCGAATTATTAATTTTAATGCTGTATCTACGTCCCGCAATTTTTGAGACACAATTTCAAATGAATCAATCATACTGTTTAAAATTGAAACTTTGTAGCGAGTATTAATCATCAGATTTATTCATTAATTTGTTGAAATTGGATACATATTTCAAAGTTACAAGATTTACGTATTTTCACGTCAAAGTAAAAATCACGTGGTCTGTATAGGTATATATCTATAGTGGAAACAGACAATAAATGCCTGTAGTTCATGAAATTGAGAAAATGTCCATTGACAATGAAATCTTGTTTAATATACGTTATTTTTTATTATTATTACAAGAGCTTGAACTTGTTTGTTTGCGCTTCTTTTTACTTCTTTTACTGTACGCTCTGTCATGTAGCTTTTATTATTCCATTGAATTAGGTTGTTACCTAAAAAAAACCTGCCATTTACCAGTCTCAAGTCAGGAACCTCGTCCGTCAGTGCTTGTGTTTTATCACTAAGTGAAGCTGTTGTTGATAGCAGAATTTTAAAAGTCACTGCCTAATTTAAAACCTTACTTTTCTAAAAATCAGGCTAATTAAAGCTTGATGAATTGTGTTTACATTTGTCTAGTGTTGAAGACCGTAGGTTAGCGTTTTTTTTTTTATTTGGGGGGGGGGGGGGGGGGGAAGGGGGGGGGGGGGGTCATTGACATGTGCAGTATTAAAATCATCCAAAAGGTATTAAACAACACTCGTACACCATGATCTTCCATTTCCTATCGGACTTTTTGTTTTATTGTGAAACTCCGATCTTATCTTACGTACTACTTGGCAATGAACAAAACAGTTAACTAGGCAAGTTTGTATTGTATAAGTGTTATTTCTACCTTAGTGTATTACTTGCTGCAAAGCTTGTTTCTTGTATTTTTGTATACTAGTATTCAAACATATCAATGTTTGTATATTTGACGCATCTTACTAATTCACAAATGAGAAAAGGCTGTTTACTGCATTTGTCTTTAAACAGGAGGGAAATGTAAAACCCCACGCAAACAAACTATCTTATATTTGTTTGTGATACTTCAACACCAATTACATAAGTCATAAATAAAAAAGTTAGTTTTGTATGACACAGGTATTAAATATTTCTAAGGAGAAGAAGGAAATACTTGTTATGTAAATTAACGATAATATTTTGATTTGCGTTTAACCCATATTTTGTTCTATTTATCATAAGATTCGCTAAAATCTGACGGACGTAAATGCAGAAGATGCATAGAATTAAGCAACGTTTGTTAAAAAGGTTTTAATCAACCTTACATTGTTAAAATAAAAAAAGAGGATAAATTCTAGGTCGTAAAGGATCACAAAACCCCTTTAAAATGGTCAATCTTTTGTCTATCGTGAATGAGCAAACCCGCGGTTTGATATACACATATTTACATGAACGGTATATTGTATCGTCTGTATGGAGGGAACCTAAACAGACCAACAGCATATCAATTATGAAAGAGGATAAGGTTATAGTCTCGTTTCTGTAAAAATATATAAAAAAAAATATCTGAAAAACTTTAAATTTCATTTACTTTTGGGAATTACGTGGTCGAAAATTTACCAGTCTCAGGTATATTCAACATTATTCTACAAAATATTAATAAAAGAAAGAATTCATATAATTCAAAATACCAAGACATTTTTTGTTATTTTAATTAAAGTTTTGATAAAGGGAAAGTATAACAAAAAATGGTGGGTTGAAATTCAAAGAGACAGCAATCCCCCTGTATAAATAACTAAAAGAGATGAGTCGATTTGCTTGAAATATTTTTAGCATATCGGCTTGCTTTTTTCAAAGAACTATAAAAAGTCTTTTATAGTCCTTTTGTACTTGGGACTTACCAAATTTAGACTACGTTATTCCCGACTGTGCTATCAATTGCATATAACGTATTTGAATATGCATTCATTTTCTACTGTTTAAAAACGAACTTTGTCCCAACTTTGTATTGGCTTCCGAAGCTACACAAAACACCTTACAAATATAGATTCATTTCGTCTTCAAGCCATTGTTCCACTACTAAATTGTCTATTCTTCTTACCAGTACACTTGGTACAATCAAAAACCTGATAATAAATTGTTCAAATAAGGCCTTCGAAAATAGTGGAATTAATTACTTTTGGAGTGTCAAGAACTCGTTGGAAGTACTTGATAAATTGCATGCATATATTGGTGATTTTGAATCTGTTCAAAGTTTTGATTTTTCTACCCTATATACCACATTGCCTCACATTCTCATTAAGAAAAAATTCACACACCTAATTAAATGGGCATTTAAAAAGTCAGAATGTGAATATATATGTTCAAACTCTTTTAGGTCATTTTTTAGTAGCAATAATCAAAAAAACTATGTCAATTGGACATGCTTTGATACTATATATGCCCTTGAAATTTTACTAGATAACATTTTTGTTCGCTTTGGAGATTCCGTATATCGTCAGGTTATCGGAATTCCAATGGGGACTAACTGTGCACCACTTATTGCGGACCTTTTTTTGTATTGCTATGAGTTACAATTTATGACAAAAATCAGCAAAGACCCATCGAAACAACATCTGATACACAAATTCAATAATACTTTTAGATATTTGGATGATATTTTGGCTCTCAATAATGACGACTTCAGTATGTATACTAAAGAAATTTATCCTGTTGAACTTACTTTAAATAAAGCTAATACTAACAATGACCACTGCCCTTTCCTTGATCTTGATATCTATATCATTAATGGAAAGCTTAATACTAAAATATATGATAAAAGAGATGATTTTTCATTTCCTATTGTAAATTATCCATTTTTAAATGCTGACGTTCCCTTGTCACCATCTTACGGTGTTTATATATCTCAACTTGTTCGATTCGCTCGTGTATGTAACAATGTTTTAGATTTTAACGAGAGAAATTTATGTATTACTGAAAAATTATTACACCAGGGTTTTCGATATCACAAACTAGTCAAAACATTTACTAAATTTTATCATCGGTATAAGGACATCATTCGTAAATATAGCTCAACATGCAGACTTCTTATACGTTCAGGTATTTCACATCCAATTTTTTATGGAAATATTCTTTATAAAGCACAAAAATGTCAGTATTCACCTCTGAAGCTAACAAAACCTTTAAATAGACTTATTAAGAAGGGATATAGTTACGATACTGTTGTCAGGTCATTAAAGATTGCATATTTTGGCGTTAATATTGATTCACTTATAGGGTCTTTGCATCGGAACTAAACACATTTATTTAAAAACCAGTTGTTGGCATGACACGGGTTATGTTCTTCTCATATATGTTATGATGGTATGATACTAAACCCCTAACGGGAAGGATTGTGCCTGATATTCATATGATGAAGACATAATCTTTCAATCAGTTTAATTGAAGTCTGGAGCTGGCATGTCAGTTAACTGCTAGTAGTCTGTTGTTATTTATGTATTATTGTCATTTTGTTTATTTTCTTTGGTTACATCTTCTGACATCAGACTCGGACTTCTCTTGAACTGAATTTTAATGTGCGTATTGTTATGCGTTTACTTTTCTACATTGGCTAGAGGTATAGGGGGAGGGTTGAGATCTCATAAACATGTTTAACCCCGCCGCATTTTTGCGCCTGTCCCAAGTCAGGAGCCTCTAGCCTTTGTTAGTCTTGTATTATTTTTAATTTTAGTTTCTTGTGTACAATTTGGAGTTTAGTATGGCGTTCATTATCACTGAACTAGTATATATATTTGTTTAGGGGCCAGCTGAAGGACGCCTCCGGGTGCGGGAATTTCTCGCTGCATTGAAGACCTGTTGGTGACCTTCTGCTGTTGTGTGTTCTATGGTCGGGTTGTTGTCTCTTTGACACATTCCCCATTTCCATTCTCAATTTTATTTCAAAGGATTGTTTAAAAACTACAAAATTATGTTAAAAATCAAAGTGAAATTTAAAAAAGTAGTCTGAATATGTATAAGGAATGAATACATTGGAGCTTGGAAGTCTTAAGGTGTAGAAGAAAACATATACCGCATTTCCTTATTTTTATATAACAAACTGAAAATGCAACCAAGCATTGTAAGTATAAAGCTACTTCAAAGATTGGTATCAGTCAATAGAATAAAAAATTGAGTAAACAGATTTTGTACACGTAAGTTTTTGTTACAGATATCGAAGAACCTTCTCAAGCAAAAGCAGCTTATATCTAAACAGAAAAAAAAACTTCTCTAGCTGAGGAAGTCACATAATCAAACATAAAGAAATGTTCAAGTGTAGGCAACTGTCTTTTACCGCATTTGTGAGGCAACTACTTAAAAAATCCGAGACTTACTATTTAATTTAAACAAAAATCTCACTTTCGTCTAAAAGTGACAAAGTTCTGATAAAAAGATTCATAATTTTTCAAGGGAATTAACTTCTCATATTACAGATTTTTTTAAGAAGAAGGAGCATTGAAACGATGGTAGAATATGTAGACTTCTCCACAAAAAAGGACAAACTCTGCCCGCGCACCCATTAAAATAAATAAATAAATAAATAAATAAATAAATAAATAAATAAATAAATAAAAACCGTCAAATACGTCAAAAAAGATGGTCCATATAAAATAAGTGCACTTGCACTCGTTTCCCATTGCTTATTCTTATAAACCGGAATTAATTTTTGCACAATCATGATTATTTATTGTTTAAAAGCAAGGCGTGAAATGGCGATGCAAATTAATATTAATGATTTCGAAACCTATTATTAAGCATTTAAACTTATATGCTTAGAAATAGGTTCTTTAAATAGGTTTGCTTGATCATCGAGTGATAAAGTAAATTTAAAAAATACGACAAATACTTCTGTTTAAAATTATTGCTCCCTTAGTATTTTCATACTTTTTTTTTAATTCTATGATGACCGTAGAGCCCTATCAAAATGGAAGGTATAATAAGCTTGAACAAAAATGTATGAAAAGTTGCCCAAAAGTAAAAAACTAAATCTTAAAGTTTCATTAAATCATCGCTAGATTATTATAGAATTGAATGTTGTTGGTTTTTTTTTTAAATTTATACGAAATGAAAGGAAGTGACCATGAACATCACATTTTTTTTAGCAAGAAAAACAGAAAAAGCGTAGCATTCATTATATATTTACAAATATTTAGATAAAAAGATACATGTTACTAGTATTCTTTTGGGTCTGAAAGTAAAACTCTAAACACAAAACTTCGACTGAAATTGTCTTGTGAGATGAAGACAGTACCACATGTCATATGAAGATGTCGATTTCCAACTAGATAGCTCGTAAATTTTTTGGCAAATTTCAATCATAATTGTACATGTATATCATATGATGATAATTTATTGTAATATACATGTACTTTTACCAATTATCCATATTTTAAGATGTATTGTCATTTATGTTCAAAGGCATGAAGTACACGAACAATGTGAAAATAGTGTTGATTTATTAGATTGGTGGCGCTATTGATTCTATAATCTTGTGTTGCTTTTATACAGCATGTGTTGTTTTCATACAAAATGAAAGCATATCACGGAACCAAATATTCGTCTCTGATCCAATAAAAGATATTTATTTATACAAATAAGAAGACGTGGTATGCTTGCCAATGAGACAACTCTCCACCACAGACCAAATGACGCAGGAGTTAACTTGTATGAATTAAACATCTACTGTAAATATTGAACCTTACACGACAGTCAGTAACAACTGTGTAATTTTCACTTAGACTTTTAACTAAACAAGATTAAATGATTAAAAAACGAATACGTGACCTTTTATGCATACTTAACTCAAGCAAAATAACCCTGTTCAATAACATGTATCTGTCATATGTCAATTTAAACGTAAGAGAGGGACAAATATATATTCAACCCATTTACGATTATTTTGTGGTCGTAAATATAATCTAAATTTAGATTTAGTGCTTGTCGGTTTTCTAATGGGACTGAAAAGATCAATACATGATTTTGATAGGGAAACTAGATTATGATATTAAATAGTAGATAGATCTGGAGATTGAAGATATATTTTAGAAATAGAAGAAAAAGTTCATTCTATTATCCGGATTTATTACTGTAATTCAGTATTTACATACCTGCCACATAACTATTTCTAAATCGCCGTAAACTAGTCCTGCATGGCTTTTACAAATTGTGACTTGGATGGAGAGTTGTCTCATTGGCACTCATACCACATCTTCTTATATCTATTATTATCTTTAAATCGCGAAACACGTATATTGAGGAAATTTTATTTTAAATACTAAGATTTAGTAGACAGCCATCCATCAACTGATCACATCACGAATATGTAAAATTTTGCATGCACATTTTTCGGTAATGAGCACTTATTTTTTCTCTACTAATTATTATTCAATGCAATTCGACAAGGAAGTCCAATGTGCTGTTTAATTTACACATGACTTTTTATCTACACTCAGTTTGCATTGACAAGAACGCTTTTGAATAATAATGAAGAAAAATATTGAATAAACTGTGGGCCAATGACATGGATTGACATATCTATTTCTATAACTTTATATAAAAATAACCTTTATTACCATGATGTAAAAATGATTGATGAATGAAGAGCAGATTGGGTTTAGGATTCAATTACAGTTTCATGATATACCCGACAATAACATTTACTATTTAACCATACGATAAAATTCCAAACAATTTAAAAATATATAGATAAACACAGATTTCTACGGGATCAAAATATGGCCTTTGTATATGTATGTAAAGTAAAATGATACTTGAAATTTGATACTCAACTCGTGAAAATGGGCGATTTAAAACAGGGAAAATTGAAATCTATAGACATGGCAAGTCATGTTTGAAAGAGGGTCTGGATAAAGTTTACAGAACAGAGAATAATGGGCAAAAAGTGCAGAATGAAGGGCCAAAAAATAAAGAATAGAGAAAAAAGGACAAAAAGAATTAACAGAATAGAGAATAATGGGGTGATAAAATATAAAGAATAGAGGATAATGGGCCAACAATTTAAAGATTAGAGAATAATGGTCTAAACAGTAAAGAATAAAGAAATGAAGAACCCCAATCCAGACCCTCTTAAATTGGATTGACAATATGGAGGTTTGTCCCACCATGTATTTTTTTTTAATTTTTCGCTTAAATAATGCTAAGATATTACTTCACATCTAAACACAAAAATTACTATTAAAAAAACTTATATGCAAGAATAATTTATTCCTATTACACATTTGTACGCCGAGAGGTTGATGACATATTAACAAAACAAATAACACAAACGCATAAAATGATGCTTAATACATTTATATGTTCCTGTTCCTAATTAAATTTTATTTGCCTTAGGCAAGTGAAGAAACCCTAGCAATTCAAGTTTACAGTAGTTAAAAAACCTACAAAATTTTGTGAAAATCTTTTTGTATAATCAATTTACAAAGTTACTTTACATGTCTCTGGTATTCGCTAAGTAGTGATTTGTAACTTTAATAAAACGGCAATAAAGTTCACGTACAAACTTGTATATTGATTTCTAATTATCAAATAAAAGTATAAACGTTTATATATAATAAAAAAAGGAGATAGAAAGAGGAGATACCACGCTGCAATAAAAAAAACTCAAGCGCAAAAAAAAAACAGACAAGAATATAAATGAATAGAAAACGCCAAAAAGACAAACAATAATAAGAAAACGCTACAAAGAAAACTTAAGATGGAACAGCACAAACCCTATCAAAAATCCGGGAGGGGCGGGGAGAACTCAGATGTTCTGAAATGATTTAAATCTTACTGAAACGAACGATTTTTTTGTGTATTAAACAATAGACGGATGTACAACGTGGGTCCATCAATCAAAAGTTTGTAGTTTTCATTGTCAGATTTTGTCACATCTACGTAGATATGTTACAATACGATTGTCATTTTATGTAATTGGTATAAGACTTTTCATTGGACCGATGTTATTTCCCTGTACAGGACACATTTAATAAATACTAGCAGTCTGTGAATATTTCCATATGTTGAAATTGATAATAATATATACTTCTGCATTTAAATATTTAAAGGTTCAAATGTGTGCATTATTTTAGAAAACGGGATTAACCAACGAAAGGTATAGTTTTATATTATTTTAATTCATAATTTATTTGACTAATGAAAATTAAATTGTGGTTTTGGGATTTTATTTTGTCTAAAGACATATAGCTGTTTTTCAGACGAAAATTATTGACCATATAGCTATTTTTCAAACGGAATTATTGACCATTTCTCCTTTCAAAGTAAATAAAAATACAAATGAACTACAAATAGAATTGAAAATAGAATAAAATAAAAAAGAAATAAAAATGAGAATTTAACACAAGTAATGTAAAGCACCAAACACCATCTAATATATAACCTGATTCAATTTCAGATGCGATTCTATATACAGGAAATCTGTGTTTGTATATGTTTATGGCTGCCATATGCTTTTTCTAAAGTAGAACAAATTGACTATCCGGTTAAATTAGCACGTTGTTATAATGGTTTCTACAATAAAACTTCGGTATCCAGGAGTGTAGGATACAGTATCCACTTTTCTTGTTATCATGAATACAGACTTAAAACATCAACGGAGAGAAAATACAAAGGAAAATTGCTTGGTCTTAAGGATAACGCTTATATTAAGGGAAATATGAAAAGTGTAGAATCTAACATTAGAGCAAAGCGACAAGCTGGAGGTCAGGGAACACCGAAACCCAGAAGACAGAGAAAAGAAATAAGAATGATGACAGATGAAGAACGAGAAAAATACTTAGCTGCAATTACAACATTGAAAACCACAGAAGTAAGTAGTCATGATTTATAAAGTTGAAGGATTTTACTTTGTTTTAAGAACTCACGTCTTCAGGATATGAGAACTACTATTATCACATGACTCAACTGCCTTACAATGTCACGCTTAATTTTATTTGCATAAAACTATGATTTATCTAGTCACCAATGAACGCATTTCCTTGCGAACTAATGGACTGTTCATAACAAAGAAAATGCTGAAAAACGAAAGAATTATACGCGATTAAAAGTCAATGGCGTGCTTAAGAAAAAGAAAATTAGAACTCAGCTAACAGCATCAACATCATTTTCTTCGATACTGAGCTAGGATGCGAACCCAAATGTCAAAAAGGAAGCTGGAACCTTTATCTAAATAAAAAAAAATATCTGAAACAAACATCTCATAATCCTCATAGCGTATGAAAATAAGGAAATATGATATGATTACCAAAATGCACACATAGGAATCATACCATGCATGTACTGATTTTGTGTCATGGATAGTATCCCATATCTTTTGTTTTTCTATTTCAAAGTTTTCATCCTTTAATGCTTCAAGGAATTCCGTAGGAAAATATAAGGGTTAAGAATAACCATAATAAAAAAATAAAGAAGAATCTGGACAAACACAGTTCGGTTTGGGCGACTAAATAACTCCAGTAAATGTAAAAAGTAAAATCACAAAATACTGAACTCCGAGGAAAATTCAAAAAGGAAAGTCCCCAATCTAATGGCAAAATCAAAAGCTCAAACACATCAAACGACTGGATAACAACTGTCATATTCCTGACTTGGTACGGGCATTTTCTTATGTAGAAAATGGTGGATTGAACCTAGTTTTATAGCTAGCTGAACCTCTCACTTGTATGACAGTCGCATCAAATTCCATTATATTGACAACGATGCGTGAACACACCTCTTTTTATACAGTGTATATCGAATTATTCTTGTTTCCCTCATTCTATCTTTAAAAATCGTTTGTTAAAACGTTTAGGTTTATCATTCGCATACAATATATATATATATAAATAATATGAATATAATTAAATTTAAGATAAAACATTATATTATCTTTCTAGGAACAAGTCGGAAATGAATCAATCAGTCGTTTCGGTTTGTTAGCAGCTTTTCATTCTGGTGAACAGTTAGGTGCTCATGGTGGATGTGGATTTGGCCCGTGGCACAGAGCGTATCTAATAATGTACGTATAATAATCTTTACTGAATACTATGATACACTCAGCTTGGTACAATTTAATATGAAAGTATGGCGATTGATTTGAAATATAATTGTTTTGAAGTGTACGATGAGTACGGCGTGAAAAAAAATTTGTTCAATTGAAATGCATAGTTGAGCTCATATGAATAGATACTTCAGATCACAGAATTTAAACGTAAAAGTATTTTGATGTACAAGTATTTGTCCAAAACTAAAAAAGCCGATGACTACAGACAACTGAACAATCAATGTGATAAAGCTCATATTTATAACATATAACTATACTAACTCCTCAAGTGATAACTACCCTGATTGAAAAGACAGTTTATATGTTGATTTGAAGTAAAAAATAAAATATTTCTTACTGATGTTTATTAGGTATGAACAGGCTTTGATGCAAGTTGATGATACAGTTACACTTCCTTATTGGGATTCAACTCTCGACTTTTATATGGAAGACGCTACACAATCTATCTTATGGACTGACAAATTTATGGGAAATGGAGACGGATTAGTTACTACAGGTCCATTCAAAAACTGGGATACTGCTGTTGGGCCTTTAACAAGAAATATCGGAGTTTCTGGAAAACTTTACAGCGAAGATGACTTTTTAAATGTGACGTCAAGGACAAGATATGGAGAAATTTGTGGTGATGAAGCATTACCAGAACATGACATGGAGTTTTTACACGGACCTCCTCATGTTTGGATTGATGGTCAGATGGGAATAATTGAGACAGCAGCCCATGATCCTATCTTTTTTATGCACCATTCCTTTGTGGATCTTATATGGGAAAAATTTAGAGACAACCAAAGACGGAATGGAGTAGACCCTCAAGTAGATTATCCTGCTGAATTCTTTGGAGATATATTTCACGCACCAGAGGAGGCCATGGGTATCGGTAGTATGACAATGAAAGATGGTCTGGACGACAAATTTACAAGAGACATATATGAGTATGCTCCTCGACCAACTTGTAGCAGAAATAATCAGAACTGTGGCTCTAAATATTTAAAGTGTGTTGATGTATCTGGTGCATTTAGGTGTGTGTCAAAAACACTAGATGAATATGAGGCTGACATGGCAACAGGTGGAGGAAATACTGGAGGAGGAAACACTGGTGGAGGAAATACTGGAGGAGGAAACACTGGTGGAGGAAATACTGGAGGAGGAAACACTGGTGGAGGAAATACTGGAGGAGGAAACACCGGAGGAGGAAACACCGGAGGCGGAAGCTGTCCAACTCCAAAGCCACCAGTTCCACCGAAAGTAAAACCTACATTGCATAAACCTGTTCAAAACAACTTTTGTGTAAATGGTAAAAGTGACACAAGAGAATGGGTATATTTACCAATTAGAGTAACGTATCAACGGCCACCAGATTTCACGAATTACGGATCTTACCCTATTCGAAATGGAAAGCAGGCATCAAAATCAGATATTTATGCTCCATCTGGATATTCATCTATGAACAAATACATAAGACCAGGTCGACCAGAAAACTATGGGAATTGTAAAAGTTCTACTAGCGGTGCAGGTGAAATGTACATACAATCTGATGGACTAAATTATGATGGTACATATAGAGAATATGCAGTAATTGATCATCGTTTAGCTATATCCATGTCAGTTGCATATGTTGCAGTGAAGAAGCCAGAAATCAACGACCCATCTGATGTAGTAATTTCGGCGTTTGATTCATGTGGAAGAGTTTGTCATGCTACGTGTTTAATTCCTGGCACTGATTACTACAGGCCGTGTTCTGGTGCATTAAGAGTTTCCGATATTCCACGTTTTCCAAAAATGTATGGTGGAAATTTTGGAAATTCTGTTTTGAACGTTTGGAATTACACATCATCGGCATGTCCACAATTTAACATTGATCAAATATATGTCTCCTTTTTCTGTGATTACAGTAACAGGTGGCCGTGGGAACATGCCCGTAAACAGAACCTCCCTCCACCTCCTCCAAAAAGAAGACCCTCAGTAAACAATCAACCAAATGGACCACGAATAGCAAATAAACAAACTGAACCAAGCTTGACAATGCCTCCAACATCTCAAAAACAAAGTAAGTACTTCGCTATTTATATTGACAAGTAATATCATCGAACACCTCTGTGTAGTCCTTCTGTAGTGAAAAAGAAGAACAAAAAATGCAATCGCAAGTTCTTGTACAATGGAAACTGCGAAAACGTGAAATAAAACCTTACTATACCTGCATAGATTTAGACGATACATTCTTTGTAAACAGTACATTTTTTTTCTAAATTAACAAATAAGATTTATCCACCTCAACTCATGCTTACTAAACCAAATTTAAAAGTGACAGAAGTTCGTTTAAAGACCATGATAAAGGAATTCCTGCATACCATTAATATGCAGGATAAATTTTGTTTCCATAAGTTTTCTTTTCTTAATGATGGTTTTCGTTGGCTCCGTCTTATGTAACGTACATTTCTAAGTTGGTTCGATATGCAACTGTTTGCAATATTTGCAATTACATAATATTTTCAGTACTGAAAACAGCAGAGATAAAGATATCACTAATTGGTCAAAACTTTTACAATATCTTATCACTTTAAGCAGTAATGTCGCTCGGAAAACTTTAAAACTATTTTGTCTCGGTATTGATGTGGTTCGTTCGATTCAAAACTTTCAGTTTATAAGCCCTGCTTCAGTCAACCTTATATCATTGTATCTATAAAAATAAGAAGATGTGATATGATTGCCAGTGAGACAACTCTCCACAAGATACGAAATGACACAGAAATTAGCAGCTATAGGTCACCGTACGGCCTTCAACAATGAGTAAAACCCATACCGCATAGTCAGCTATAAAAGGCCCTGAAATGACAAATGTAAAACAATTCAAACAAGAAAACTTTATGTACAAAATAATGAACGGAAAGCAAATATGATATACGGCAACAAACGACAACCACTGAATTACAGGCTCCTGACTTGGGGCAAGCACATACAGAATGTGGCGGGGTTAAACTTATACGAAGGCGCGCCAACCCTCCCCCTAACATAGGACAGTGGTGTAACAGTACAACATTAGAACAAACTATAAAAATCAGTTGAAAAGGGATTAACTCATCCGATCGATACAATGCAGAAATATCTATTCTTTTTAACTTCTTTGAGTTCTGATGTTCTCTACATTTTATATAATCGCCCCTTCTCAAAGTTTATCAAGCGGCAGAAAGTTATTTCTAAAACACATGGCGTGCATTTTAATATATTTATATAACTTTCTAAATTTACACATACTCTTAAATTGTTTTTAATCGGTATTTTGTTTTTGTTTCAGAATGTGCAATAAGAGGATGTATGATCGAACGTGATGATTGTAGAGCACCATGTGAAAATTTGGTCAATTATCCATGTGTTAACAAATGCAACACATTTGCACGATGTTTTTACAAGAAATATTATATACAGACTTGTAGTTATGGACATTATGATATTACAAATGGAAAATGTCAACGTGGAAAAGGCCACTGTACAGACGAAGAATATAATAGGGGTAATAGAGGCAGATTTTCAGGGTAGTTTGGAGAATTAACACACATGAATGATATATATGATCATATAAAGCAAAATCATTACTAATTTGGTATAAAATCCAAGAGAGTCTTTGAGAATACATTTTTTGCGTTGTTTTTATCATCTCAGGTCCACTACAAGAGCAAGAATGCAAACTTAGCCATTAGAATAACGTTGTTCCAGTTATTTGATCAATATTTAAAAAATGTCTAGAATTTATCACAAATGTGAACAACATTTTCAGTTACATTTTGCATTTTTCATATATGAGTTTTGCAAGGCTAATTTGGCGATCGACCTCTTATCTCACAAAGTGGTGTAAATTTTGTTTTAATAGAAATGGATTGAACCATGATTTGAAATTTTGATCAAATTGTCAGTAGTTTGCACAAATCAAAAAAGTTTTTATGATCAAATATATTCTATCTTTTAGCAAATCCTTATGTGACAAAGCTAACAAATTGGAATGCTGATTGTTTGCATGTGTATTTATTAACTTGTTTTTATTTTATTTGTGATAATGCAAAAAGGGTTATCCAGCTACTTAAAATGTTGATTCAATGTAACAAAATATCAAGAGAAATCCTTAAGTCGAATGTCGTAATGAGGATAACCCTTTTTGAAAATGTTTGTTTTAAACGCATGGTTATGATGTTTGTATAGTGTTCGAAACAATGTAGTTATGCATTTTACTCGGATACAAAAGATAAAAAAAGTATACTGTTAGCGTTTTAAGCATTTATAAATATCTTGCACCTCAAATCTTCTGTTAGTTTCATCATGATTTTTTTATTTTATATGTGAATGATTATGAAAAGTACAAAAATAGTCCTAATATGAATGTAGTACACCAAAGTTATTTCATAAACCCATGTGCTCAACAACAAAAAAGAGATCGGTTTTTGATTTTTTTGCTACGCATGTATTGCAAAAGAGAGGGACGAAAGATACCAGAGGGACAGTCATACTCATAGATCGAAAACAAACTGACAACGCCATGGCCAAAAATAAAAAGACAAACAGACAAATAATAGCACAGATGACACAACACAGAAAACTAAAGAATAAGCAACACGAACCCCACCAAAACTGGGGGTGATCTCAGGTGCTCCGGAAGGGCAATTAACAAGGCAAAGCAATTGTCAAGCGAGGAACATGCTACGTAATAATATCGAGGTGTTGTCTGGCATCCAGAGAATATTTTCTCTACCCAAACTTTTCAGTGGTATGTCAGTTCTCAATGTATTAGACGTTATATGTAAATGGTAGTTCTGTAAACCACAAAAACTATACAAATAAAATGTCTCTTTGGACAATGTGCAATAATGTAAATACTTATTTATTTTAATGTGTTTTATATAATAAATGTTTTTACAAGTTTTATATTGTTAATTCTCAATAAAATGTATGACCTTGAATTTGAAATGCTTTTTAAGATATATAGATGAATGGGATAGAATAGGTTCTTTGAATAGAGAAACAGTAAATATAGACTTAAGACACGTACTTTGACCTATAATGGTTTACCTTTATAAATTTTGACTTGGATGGAGGGTTGACTCATTGGCACTCATACCACATCTTCTTATATCTATTAACATATTAATTTACGATGATATCCAACAAAGAAATCTTAATACATAGCCAACTTTACTGAACACAAAGTATTTGCGACATATAGATGTATTTTCGAAATACTATCGATTTTCTACCCTAGGAATAGATTTCCTTATATGTATTTGGCAAAACCTATCGGAATTTTAGGTCCTCAAAGCTCTTCAACTTCGTACTTTATTTGGCCTTTTTAAATTTTTTAATTCGGTCATCACTGATGAGTCTTTTGTAGACAAAAAGCGCAGACGCGTACTAAGTTTTGATCCTGGTATTTATGATGAGTTTATTTCTGGGTTTAAAAGAGCCTTTGTAATGGATTCTCAATGACGGGTTCCTACAATTTCTTTTTATCACGTTAACCACATTTCTCTTCATGACAATATATTCTTAAATTTCAAACAATTATACGCGATGATTCAAGCAGAAAAAAACTCTTCATGAACTTTAAATCTGATAGGTTTGATTTCATTTTCAACTTATTCTCCAAAGAATTTTTAGTCCCTTAAACATACGGAAAATGAAAAGATTACTTCGGAAATTAGACCATATATCTATATGTGGGTTAAACATGTGCATTTAACTACATGTACCTTATAATAGTGTATTATGACTTTATAAGATGAATTGCAAAATAAAACTTTAAAAAATGTAATTAATCATATCGTACAATAATCCTGACTTTAGGCGTTATTTTTATGTTTCAACTCTGTTTCTTTAAAAATGATATACATCACATTTAATATCAACTACAGTCGGAGGTCAAAAGTGTTTCATCACTTGAATTTTCCGTTACGTATTCATATAATTACATAACATGTATGTTTCACGAGAATCCGTTAGTTTGATTGGTTAACAACAATCGCGCGTCATTCAAAAACTAACCTTCATATCAAAATGAAATGTTACATTCGTGATGACACGTGCTTTCACAAAAAAAGTGCACAGGTAAATAAAAGAAAACTTGATAAAACTTTTTTTCATGGTCTTATTAGCACAAAAATGTAATTATAAGAAATGAATGCTTCTTTTTGTAATTTTATTGGGGTGTAAAAGTGTTGATCGTGCACACATTTTTAGGCGCTTCATACAAAATGTGCTTCGGTCAACACCTTTACACCCCAATGAAATTACAAAAAGAAGCATTCATTTCTTAAAATGAAGTGAAAAAAAAATTCTTCTTAAGTTATCCCTTGTCCGATTTGCAATGTGTGCAATACTTTAGAAATATTTGTTTTATTTATAGCTTTAAGAAAATAACTGTAATGACAAATCTGAATTTCTGCACGATAAATAATATATGGTAATGTTGATAATCATTACACATAAGGAAGTACGGGAGTCTTCCGCCATCTTGGATTGTGAAATAGCAATTGGTTTAGATTTTCAATTAAGTCAGCTAAATTTTATATTTACATTTAATGTTTATACTCCCATACCACCTGAATTTCAATATTTGTATTTGAATAATCATTTCTCAGTAATGACACGGCATTAAAATGTTTAAAAAATCACAACATGTTGATGAGTTTAACAATAAAAATTTCACCAAAATAGGCCTGAAGTAAGTTTTTGACACTTTTATTAAAAGATGTGTTTTTATGTGAAATATACAGCGGAGTTCTCGACTGGTGACACACTTTTAACCTTTGACTGTACGAAATTGTTCCCAGCTGATTTAACTCAATTTGTACAACTTAAACTAAACTTGTTGTTTTGCAGACATATCTTAATTATTTTAAAGGCAATTTTTTCTCTTTGCTTAATAATTTGTTACGTGTAAAACGAATCATTCCAACATTTCAATAAATGTTCAAATATTGTGCACTTAATAATAGTCTTGTATTGTCCTCATGTTTTTTTACATTTTTGTAGCGCGGTCGCCTCGGTACTCTTCTATTTTTTGTTTTTGTTTTTACACTATAAATTACAAGTAATTAGTTCTGGTTGTTTTTACCTATATCTCTTGACACTTTGTTCTAAATGTAGAATAGGTTGTTAATCATTTTAAACTAACAAAGGCTGTAGTCTGCTACAAAATGATTTACAGTTAAAAAAAGGTTATTACAATCTGTCTTCAATATGATTCTTGAAACATAAGCTAGACATCAAGACAGTAAATGATTAATACGTATGCTTTTTTTATTGTACTGTCTCTATTAAAATTTCAAATATACTTATAATAGTGATATAAATGTCAAATATGAAAATAGAATGTAAAATGCATATGGCGTGGTCAATACCACATAGCGGGAGCCGTTGAATGATAACAAGGAAATATCGTCATAAATCACTATTGACGTCACTCAATGCAAGAAGGTTTTCAACAAGGATGCCTGATGTCCTCTGGCTTATTGTACAAAGTTCAATAAACTATTGTCTTTTTCACTGTACTAACGTCACAACAAGCTACGACATTAAATGAACCTTTACCACACGTTTTTATTCGTTGTTCACCTTAAAAAGAAATATATTTAACAAGGCGAGAATCACGATATAGAAAGTGTAACAACAATTTAATTATCCGATGATAAAATCCGAAAGTGACTATATATAATTCATCATGAGGCATTTATATTGTTATTGACAAAATCCGCTTAGAACTCATGAACTCGAAGTTGTAATTTTTATTCACAGAAGATATTTTGTCAATAAGTTAAAAAAAGATTAGATAAAATTACTTGACAGGCTACAATAGCTATAATCTTGAGATGTTGAAATTTTTGATTTTCACTGTCATAATAAATTGTTTTTTATGATATTTTTTCAATGAATAGTGCCGTAAGAATCGTTTTAAAATTTATGGTTCCAACGATTATCATGATTACCACACATCAAGGTGAACAAATTACACTTTATTCGTCAATAGAACAAAATATCAGGAATATTTGGAATTTTAGTATCCCTTCTACTCATTTTTCAATATTTTACCGATTTAAGATACTACTCGTTTGAAATTTAAAATAATATTCAACATTCCATTTGAGAACAAAATGATTTCTAGCTGACCATTTCTTTTCCATATGTTTAAAACATTTATCATATTCTGTATGCATTTGAAGCGGTTCATCGACGTTGGAAAATATTTGTTCTGTAATTCTGTATGAATTTACGGTTCTGACTAGTTCAAAATTTTTTAGAAACCACTTGTTGTTTAAATTTTTCTCTTTTAATTTGCCTCCATATCCATTCGGAACATTGCACTCGGTATTTTCCTTTCAATTAATATAGAAACGTATTTTCGTTTTGACTACGTTTGTAGTGGATATTTAATGTGATTTATTTATCATTTAAAAGAAACAGAGTGAAAAAAAAAATGTCCTTGTCAGGATCGTACGACATGATTTATGAAAACATTATGCGTTTTATTTTGCAATTCGTCTAATACATTAAAAATTTAAATGTATTAAGTACATGTAGTTAAAAGTACCTGCTTAACTCAAATTGAAATATATGATCTAATTTATCAAGCAATTTTTTCGTTTTCCGTCTGTATAGAGATTAGAAAAGCCTTTGGATAAGTTGAAAATAAAATAAAATATATATTTAATATATCTTTGATGAGTTTTCCCGCGTTGACTACAATATGTATCCATCTTGATAGTTAAATATGTTATTTTTATATACTCGACAATATTCGCATTTTAAAGTTTGAAAATCTCGATATGGATAAATATCAACGTAGTTGGTGGTGGTGTTTGTGGTGGAGGTGGTGGTTGGGGAGGCATTATGGTATATTCATTATATAACCCACACATTGATATAGTTTGTCTCATTTGATTAACCGCAATGCGGAACTTACAATTCGATATTTAATCACTAGAGAAACATGTTATCCTACCACTCTTCCCTGTTGAGTGAAATATTTTTCCACCTACGATAGTTGAGTTCAAATTTTAAAATTCCCGATAAACCTCGCATTTTAAACTATCTCAAGAGGATAAAATATCGGGTTGATATTTTAGAATCTATATATCTATATAATTCTTAATGGACCCCCTTTATCTATATATTTCTTATATATATATATATATATATTTTTTTTTGTAAAACATTCTTTGATATTTTGACTTATATTCACTAATTTAATGCGTCCATGCAATATTACAATAACAGTAGTTTATATGTAATATCCGTCTATTTTAAATAATAGAGGGGCATCCTATATAAAGTAAGGTTATTCCTATATGGTATGGATAAGAGTAAGAACGCATGAAATAAGTAAAAATAAGCTAAAAAAATTACTAAGAAAATAAACAACAAAAAACAAACAAAAATTATAGAAAAAGGGGTTCATTCCCTGAGCGCCTATACTGTTGGCCAGAATAATTTCAAGTATAAAGCAGCTTTTCTCTATTGGGAAATAACACTTTACTTTAAAACGCCACGTGGTTTTTGACTGTCGTATAAAATGACGAAATTTTTATGAACAAATTTTTTTATGATTAAATTTCAAAGAAACAAGTGGATTACAGATTATTTTCTTTTATAGGTGGTCCAAGACATCAACATAGCCACAATCATGCCAGAAACATACATAGGCCTGTTCAAAGATGGGGAAGAAGACCAGGATAAGGATAAAATATAGATTGTTAAATGATTCGTTTAAAAAGTCCCAAAGATATTCCGTCCATGCACAACGTAACTTTTTTTTTCATTTCATAAATGAAAATTATAACCTGGTAAACTTGAATTGATAAATATGTTTATATATAAAATATTTATTCATAAAAAATCTTCATGTTTTAAGAATTAGTGACATCAGAATGGATATGAACTAGGGCAAAATGTGAACTACGGTGTGACGTAATGGTTAAACATATATTTGTCAAACTTTTTTTTTACTAAGTATGGAGAAAAATACTTTGACTTTATGATGATAGATGATTTCATCGCTCGTACATCAATGAAAATGAAAATCAAATGTCGTCATTTATTATATTTATGTTGCATGGGACTTTATGAATCAATGACAATGTATTGGTGGACTATTTAGATGTAATTCAAAAGAATTGTAAAGATTCAAAATGACGAATTGTATTTTTGCAACATCATAATCCCGTTCATATATATTTGGCGGATGATTTATCAAATACAATGTAAGAGTGTCCAAACTAATTCAACTGCAGTTAACGAAACTCATTAACAGTACAATAGCAACCGTGTTAACATATTATTATCATAAAGGGATTATAACACTAGATCAAAAACCAGATTTCGCAAAATCGGACAGCTTAATATGAAACAAGAAAATAAATACGAAAGCAAATACTTTATGAGGTAGAAAGGAAACATTATAAAAAAAACATTTTAAGACAGACAGTTAGATACCATAAACATACTAATGTATACACAGGCCAGAGTCTGAGCTTGTTTTGCTATATGATATAAAAACTAAATTGACGAAAAAAGGTCATTTATTCAAAATCATAAAATGCTAAAAATATATTTTGCAAATAAAACATTTGACATAAAAGTTCATAATTAATATGAAATTATAATACATAAAAGTTCATAATTAATATGAAATTATAATACATAAAAGTTCATAATTAATATGAAATTATAATACATAATTAATACGAAATTACATCAACTAAAATAATATCAGTTGAATAAATTACAAAGAATAGCAAAGGTGGGGAGAAAAATCTGCCCCACTAATAAACATATATACATATCTACTGCTAATATAAATTTAAGGGAGGTATGCGGGTGGGAATTTTTCACAAATTGTTTGATAAGAATTACAAGTTAACAAGTCAAGAGCTGATGATAAAAGGAAGTGCCTACAACGCACATACACGTGAACTCGTGCTGACCCCGCAAGATCATTGACCAATAAGAAAGATGTAATCCAATCATGCACTGGTCATTAGTGAAATTTCTCTACACGTGAAAACATGTTATCTAATTTCAACAATTTATCGTTTGATTAAGTATGACAAATCTGGCACATTGACCAGTATAGAGACATCATAAATTTACAGTATAAATAGCTCACTCTTTATTTAAGTCTCAGTAATAAACAATTAATACAGAATTATCTTCCCTGTTGTCTTAAATGATTTTATTCAGCTTAATTTTCAATTAGCAAATAAAATTGGTTATGGCATAGTATTTTTAAAAGATAGGCGAAGGATACCAAAGGGACACTCAAATTCATAAGTCGAAAATAAACTGACAACGCCATGGCTAAAAAAGAAAACAGACAAACAACAGTACACAAAACAACATTGAAAACCAAAGACTGAGCAACACGAACCCCACCAAATACTGGGGTTGATCTCAGGTGCTCTTGAAGGGTAAGCAGATCCTACTCCACATGTGGCACCCGTCGTGTTGCTCATTTAAGTACAAACCCGATGATATGTCTTATTCGGTAGGTCACATTCGGGGGAAAGGGGACGAAATTGTAGTTAAAAGAAACTCGTTGTCATTAGCCAGTAAGTACTTTTTTTTTTGCCTTATTTTAAGCAATTATGTCTTTTTTTCATTATCAAGTTGTATTTTATTCTATCAGTTGTTGTCCTTTTTTCTTATTCATGTATGTAATAAAAATCGATTAAAAGCTCATTCAGATTATTGAAACTTATCTTAACTAATATCTTATATAAGCGAAAATAATTTGTTACATCATTTTTCAATTCAAAAATATTGATGCCAATATTTAGATAAGAAACATTTGGTTTATGTAATTACTAGTATAAAGCATTTTTTAATAGAATTCTAGATATGTATCTTATGTAGATAACTTATTTAGCTTGATTATAAAAATGTATATGCTGGGTGATTTCTCAAAACAAACAAATGAATATACAGTATATGTTGGAAAATGGAAAAGGATTAATTTTATCTTTTAAGGCCGTAGACCAATTTAACTATAGTTATGTCATTTGTTAAGTTTTTGAATCGAAAGAAGGTAGAATAAAGATAAATGCATCACAGCAAATTGTCATGAAAATGTTTTCTTTAACTTTAATTTTTAAATTTATAATCGACCTTTTCCGAGTGAATTTACATGCGATCAATCAATCGATTTACTGCTATTTCGCGAGTATAATAGTTTTATTCGTGACTGTTCATCTTATTCTGAATGCTATACATGTTTTGAACACAAACAACGCAGAATTTCCTTTTAGTTCACTTACAATCTAGTGTTTTATATTGTCCGTGTTTTTTCGAGAGCAACATTTAAAACGTCCGGGTTTTTCAACAGATAGTCCGGTTTTTTTTTTAAGAATGTGAATAAGAAAGAAGACATTTTTTGGCTTAAAAACTGACTTTTTCTAGTTTGTAACTGTAATTTAGCGAAGAACAATATTATATATTCTTAATAAGCCACAAAAACAGATTACTATATTCTATATAAATTACAGTGACTGACGAAAAAACAAAGGAGCAAGAAAACTAAGGAAAAGGAGTAAACAATCAGAGCCCCTCCCCCCCCCCCCCCCAATAAAAAAATACAATAACATTTGAGTTGAATGGAATATTAATAAAAAATGAAAACAACACTTTATAATTTTATGCTATATGACCAAAAGGACTTGAACATCACACACAAACAAACGGACGTCCCACTTTGACAAGGGTCGGTCGGAAGAAGACTTAAGTGACCATATTTCTATTCCCCTGTCCTCCTTGGAGGTAAATAGATTTAGAAAGGTTTGTTATAAATCGTGTCAATACCGAAGTACTGACTACTTAGCTGAGGATAAACTCGGGGACTTGTCCGATGTATTTAATAAACAACAAAATAAATAATCTGTAAGCTTCAATACGATCCTTTTGAAATAATAATAATAAAAAAGAATAAATGTGTATATAATATGCGCTCACCTCACAAATATACATTGTCAAGTTTTATTCTTTTAATTTCTGATGGAAATGAAGCTATGCTGGTATTTATTACTGTGTGACCAAGCATAGTACACACTTGATTAGACTCCTCTTCACAGTAGGAGCAATTGAACATTGTTCTTGATTTCTATTTCTAGAACGATAAAACATTATTTCTTAGGAAGCAAGAATCTTGCAATCCAATTGGTTAATAACCCGGGTGTAAATAACACCCCACCCAAGTTCACCAGGGGATAACAAAAATATGTCAAAATTTCCACAAAACAAAGTTTTTGCCAAAATAATGTAAATTAAAATTTTGGAAATAATAAGTTTAATAAAAAAACATAATATTAAAAAAAATTATTAAAAAAAAAATTTAGAAATTTTTGCCAAGAAAAAAAATTATACAATTACTGTCTTTTGATGAGGTAAATATGTGGTTTTATTGACTTTTGAAAAACTGATATTCACTGAGGCCAACGGCCGAAGTGAATATCAGTTTTTCAAAAGTCAATTATTAAAATAAAAAATAAATAGATAATATTTGACAATGCACAGCAACATCGGTGTTGAAAAATGTGTAGTGGAAGTTCGTCATCAGATTTTTTTTCAATTTTATTCCCGTGAATAAAAATAGTAAACGAACGCTAAATAATAAATAAATTCGTTATCTTTGTGCAATCAGAGGTGTACGGAATTTTACACCGATGTTGAAAATGCTGCGCCTCAGGGCGTATATATTTTCAACACCAGTGTAAATTCTGTATACTCCTGATTACACCAAGATAGCTAATATTACCACCAAGAAAAATAGTAAATGAAACATTAAGGAGATATTTTCTGTAAAAAAAACCACATTTACCCGCTTTACACATTATGTGTACGTACGTCTCAGTCCAACATGTCTGATATCACATAAAGATTGTTTACATCACGAAATATTTACTGGATGAAATCCATATCGGTACACTAACATGAAGATTTCTGAATGCCAATGAACGATGACTTTTTATGAAATGTACGTGTTAATACAGCATTATCAAACTGGTTTTGCATTGTTTCGTGCTTTGAAAAGTACTTTATTTGAACCTTTTCATTGTTTTTTAAACGTAAATGCACTGACATATTACATTTTAAGCCATAGGATTTTTTTGTTCTCTCGATAAAACAAGGACACACTCGAAAAAACACGGACTGCTCTCGAAAAAACACGGACATATACAAAGGAATTTACTCTCCAAAATGTCCTTTTCAATGCAAAATCAAGAATTTTTGTAAAGTGTCTGTATATCTAAGTATATATAGATTCCATGTGCACATTTCCGTTGACAGTTGCATTGGTATGTGTATAATCAAAGTACTGAAGTACTGAACATCGGATGACCACAAGTTCTTGAGGATGGTCAAAAGCACTTGTCTCAGAAAAAAAAAACATATCTCTTTACCTGAAACTGAGGTTAATGTACAGAGATATATTTTTTTCTAGACAAGTGCGTGCGAGTATGATGAATAAATGACAAGAAATTCAACTTCACCGTAATAACTATTATATTGTAGTGATACAAATCAGTATACACTGATTTGTTGTTATATATTATATTAAAATAACAGTTACATATATATATGATTTGCATCCGTTTGTATATCATTCTATTCTACTGTTCTAATAATAGTGCAATGCAAGTGCATGGTGGACACTTTTCTGTAAAAATTCGATTTTTCTAAGATTGGATACGAGTAGGCATTCATATTTTCCCGCAAAAACAATTACAGAGTTACCGGTCCTGTCGCAAAACGTTCTTTGAGATATTCTTCCGCATGCTTTAACACAATTTTTCGGTACGTGTGCATTGATATTATCAATGATTTTTTACTTATATATAAATATCTAACTACAAAACATTTTCACATTATTAATTTATGTTGTAAACAAAAATATTTTTATCAGTATTCATTGAAGAGATGTATTTATATCAAATGACAAGGAATGTTATTTTGCACTCGTTTATGTGCGCATATTTATCATGTTTATAGATCGGTTACAAACCCAAAACTAATTTACATAATGGAAATCTAGGCGATAGCAATACATCGGAAGGTCATCGCGATGTAAAAATGGTTTTAATCTATATTTTGGAATAAAGCAATGTAAGGCTAAATTAAACGTTTTTAAAACAAAATAATGTAGGGTTGATAATATCTTTTTACCAAAAATACTAATTTAACTTCTGTGATCTTGTATATAAGGTTCTAGCATATTTTTTCACGTTTTACCAGAAAGGAAGTCTGTTTGTTTACAATTTTGATCAAATCACTCGAAAAACCACGATCCCAGCCGGACACTATTCCTACCGTGACGTTGCAAGTTAGCTAAACATGCAAATCATGGTAATATTTCTATACATTTCTTTTTGTAACATGGGGCCAGTCAAGAAAGATATTATAAATTTTCCATTTATAACACTGAGTGCATAAAACTATAAGTAAATCATGCTCAACCTCATCAGAAAATAAATTGCAAATAGTATAACCTCTTTGCTGGTCAATTAAGTCTATATATGCAGTTAATTAAAGGCTACAAACGTACAGTATCCCATTGTAAAAAAAAAGCAAGAGCCAAAAAGCATCCACGATCACATTATTCTTCTTTTGTCCACAATATTCAAAATATATTGATTAACATAGCTTTTGTAAGGAAACTGAAAAATATCCTGAAAAATTAGGAAAAGCTACTCCAATGCTGGTAACTTTTCCACTAATTCGAATGATTGCATTCAATGAAGTTAGATTTAGCTAGCTCTATACATACGCAACATTAAGAGTTTCGTGCATAGAATTTTACTCGAAAACAATTTTATCAAATATGCAAACATTTTGCCTAAGGCAATCCTCGTATGTAATAAACCAACAGAATTTGAATAGCAATCGTTTAAAACATATCGCACCTTTTTGACATTAGATAACAAGACATTTATCTTATGTCACAATCATTTAATTACGATATTTTAGTGTGCATGTACAATGCACATTTGTTTGTGACTTCACAAATAAATAAAAAAAAAGAAATGTGCTGAAGTCTTAAGAATAAATCTTTTTTATTATTATATTTAATTACTGTAACGGAACAAAAACGCGTGTAATCAACGACATTGTATCAAATGTATGCAGTCTAAATCAACACTAATCTTGATTTTGGTATGGCTAACAATTAAAACAGTAGAAACTATTTGTAAACTAGAAAATAGTAAAACTTGACATTGTCTGAATTTCTTGTTGCTTAACGATGTACCAACCCTATATATGCTCTTGCAAACAATCGTTAGTAATATTCTAATGGGATACTATGTAAAATCAACTAAACGTCATGAACCTTGAAATTTGTTTAATAAAGATCTCGTCTTCAAAGTATATAGCTTGTAAGATATTTATCATATTTCAATAATTATTCTACATCTATATCATAGGATAATAGTTTTTGTTACATATTTCTATCAATTATTTATATTCACAATACATACACTGCCAATTACCCTTTCGAATTAATAAAATTTGCGATTTAAAAAAAAAAACATAACTGTTTGTACAAAGTACATGAACAATGTGTAAAAATAGTGTTGATTTATTAGATGCGCAGAGCTAATTATTGTATAATCTTGGTTTGTTTTCATACAAACAGGAAATATTTGACGGAATCAAATAAGTCGTCTTTCAACCAATCATTTGTATAAATTTAAAACCTACTGCATATTTTAAGAAATGAGCCAAAAGAACAGACAAAAAACCTTCGCGTCGAATCTGCTTAAAGGTGTTTCAGCCTAACGTTAAATTGATCCTTTTTGGTAATGTTAAGAACGAGTTTGTTCATGCCATACAAACTCATCGAAGATACCAGGCTTGTTATTAAGAACACCCGGCGCGCACGCCGCGTTCTGTTAATTTTTAAAAAAAACCTCCTTGGCTTTTAAATATTCGACTTTGAGCATTCTTGATGAAGAAAATCATGAAATTGATGAAGAAATGGACGCATGAAATTTATAGCATGCTGTTTTTATTTTTTTTTATAAGTAAAAAGTTTACGAACAGGCCTTTTTAAATTTATGAATTATAGTTCCTAAGTGTGTATATATTGTGGTTGTAACTTCTTCAAATATACGACCCCGAACAAACTGTTTTTTTGGGAATTAACTCCATCAGTTGCACTGAAAGCAAGTTTGGTAGTTTGATAGAAACACGACGGTGGCACATGTGGAACAGTATCTGCCTACCCTTAAAGATCATCCCTGGTTTTTGTTTCGGTTCGTGTTGCTCAGTCTTTAGTTTTCTATGTTTAGTAGTGTATACTGTTGTTTGTCTTTTGGTCTTTTGAGGGACGAACATTTCCATTATTTTTTTGAATTTTTGTCTATTTTCTTGAAAACTATAATAAATAGAGAGAAACGTTTTATAGCAAAAATGATCATATCTTGAAAACGATAAAAGATGGAGAGAAACTTTAGACAACAAAATGATCAGCAAGACAATACTAAAAAAGTGTGTGCATGGTCGAAAACTTCATAGGGGTTAGTGCCCTTAAATGACGATTTTTACCAACGCTTTGCATGTTTGCTTATTATCTTGAAATCTGTAAAAATGATCAGCAAAACAAAATCTATAGATCAGTCAACTTTGCAAACAAATCGCCAATCGATATTTTATATGAGTAATTGACCTTAAATGACAATTTTTATAATTTTTTTTGGCGAGTTTACAATTTCTACTGAAAGTTTCAATAGATTGGCATAAACCTTAAAAAGTAAAAACGACCACAACACAAGATTAGCAAATAGGTCAACATAGCTGAAATTGTCAGTTGACTATTAATACTGAGGGGTTATTGCCCTTAAATGACGATGTATACGGTTTATTTGCCACATCAACAAATATGTTAAGAAAGCCAAAATTGTCAGTCAACTTTTTATAGGAGTTACTGATCCCTTGAATGATACGTTTTACCCTTGTTTGCGTTTTTGCAAACACTATTGTAAAAAGAGACTAAAACAGAAAAAAAGATCAGCACTACAAGATTAACAAAAAGAGAGATTTTTATCATGAATTTTTTACTAGTCTTCAATGATAGTGGCCATTTTCAAAGATACACATAGATCCAGCGGGTGATACTAGCTCTTTGCAGTCTTTAGTTTTCAAACTTAACCAATTGATAATCTAAACAATTGTCATTCAATAGTGCACGTTTCATATACTAACTGACCCCTTTGTAGGATATAAATGTAACTGTCATGTTTTACAAAATTAATCATGTTGGCATTAAAACAACCGCATATACTTTATACCAGTGAATTAAAACAATTCCGTACATTATTTATAGCGTTTAATTCTGGTCAGTTTAGATTAAATATCAGCTGCCAAAGAAAATAATACCAATTACTGATAAAACAACTTTATATGAATGTAATTAATTGTTTAGTCCGTTACAAACACTTTATTGATCATATTAAGAAAAATCTACAGAATGAGATGATCGTATGAAATAACAACCCGAGAAAAGCAAGGAAGAAAAATATTCAATAGGTAAACTTCAGAGAAAAAGTAGATATTGTATTAGTCATAATTTGGTTTCTTAAAAAAATAGAAAAAGATAAAGACTTAAAAAAATATTAAATAACAAAAAAAATTAATTTCCAAATCTCATGTCACGATGAAATCCCACCTTTCTTTGAAAAAAATATTTGTTTTTTAAATATCATAAGTATTTTGTAACGTTATGCAACTTACACTCTAATTAGATCAATCCATCATACATGTGTTTCTAAATATATATGTTGTGTGATATTAGTGCAATAATGATTGTCCGATCATTTGTTTATTTGTGTAGAAATTATCTTTGTAGATCTGAACGTCAGTATAAGGTTTTATTAGTGTCTCTCTTTTGCTGCAGTGAAAGGCAACTTGAAACTTGAGAAAATCTTAAAAGGGAAACACATAAAATTTAGTGTTTTGGCAGTTTTCCTTAAATGAGCAATGTTGGAGAGAAAATGTGTTTGGAGAAATTTAAATGTATAATATATATATATATAGAAGTCTATAAAAAGGACCAACCAGCAAATTTACTATGTACCGGATCGTCTAGAATAGACGATACTGTGCAGATAAGGAAAAAAAATTATATAAGTCTAGAGATTTGCACAACGATACTAATATAAGATGGTATTACACGAAGATGTTGTTAATAAATCGTGTTGACAAATATTTCGGCTTAACAAATAGCCTTCTTCGGTGTCAATTATTTTAACAATACTCAGTATTGTTAAAATAATTGACACCGAAGAAGGCTATTTGTTAAGCCAGCCTTCTTCGGTGTCAATTACTCAGTATTGTTAAAATAATTGACACCGAAGAAGGCTATTTGTTAAGCCGAAATATTTGTCAACACGATTTATTAACAACATAAGTATTGTTAAAATAATTGACACCGAAGAAGGCTATTTGTTAAGCCGAAATATTTGTCAACACGATTTATTAACAACATCTTCGTATAATACCATCTTATATTAGTATCGTTGTGCAAATCTCTAGACTTATATATATATATATATCTATATAATATATATATATATATATATATATATATATGTCGAGCCTAGGTGGTCGAGTGGTCTAGCGCTTCGGGCATAGTGCAAGGCAATTTGGTGGCACGATATCTCAGTAGCATGAGTTCGAATCCCGGCCAGGGAAGAACAAAAAATTTGCTTACGCAAATTTACAGATCTAACATTGTTGGGCTGTTATTTAGACAAATTATGTATACAGAATGTGTTTTCAGCCATGTACTGATGATCCGATGGATAAAATCTGTCCGTAGAGTTGTCACTGGTTCAGACGTACTTATATATATATTGTGTTTAACTGTACTATTGGACCCTTGTAATATTTTAATTATTTGTTGGTCACATTATGAAATCCTTTTGATATTAATTTTTAATCATTTATTGAACTTTCAAGGGGATCTTTAATCAGGTTAAATAACAGGATCGCGTAGTTACTTGCTCCCCTCCATATATATAGCAACACCGCCTGCACCATGTCCAGCGCCCTAGACCACTCGACAACCTAGGCTACATAAAAATATAGCTTTCGGTGGTCGATGTAATGCCTTTCCTCGTCGGCTTTATCTAGGGTTGAAACAGAGTACATGATGTATAGTGCTGTGTTACAACCCTAGATAAAGCCGACGAGGAAAGTCTACCACCGAAAGCTATATTTTTATGTAGCCTAGGTGGTCGAGTGGTCAGGCGCTGGACACGGTGCAGGCGGTGTTGCCACGATGTCACAGAAGCAAGGGTTCGAATCCAGTTGAGGGAAAAACAAAAATTTGCTAACGCAAATTTGAAGATCTAACATTTTTTGGGCTAAATTTGAGACGAGTTATATATATATATATATATATATTATGGTGTTAGCCCTGTATAACCACGTGTTATCCGATGGAGAATGTCTGTCATTAAGTTGTCACATGTTTAGACGTGTATATATATAATTTTATTTGTATCCTTGTAATATAAGAACGATAATCGATAGTTATGAAAATGATTTGTTTGATCAAATACATTAGATTTGCTTTACCTATCTGTTTCTGATTATTTGAAATATTTCTTATTAAACTACATCCGTCGTGTATTGACAATGTATGTATCTTTTCCCTAATTCTTAGCCGAATTATATGTATCTGGACCCGACCGGAGGATATTTTGTTAATTGTCAACGTGTGGTTCGTATAATCTCAGTTCTTATCTCATTGTTCAAAATTCAATTATGATGTCAAATTGTCTTGCTTTCCTGTGAATTTATGTTTTTGACGTCACAAAACAAAGACGACCATACTTGGAAGCGTCAAATAGAAAGAACTAATTTGTTAACAGATCATTGAAAAAGATTGATAAAGGGTAGGTGTAACAGCCACTATGTTCCGTCAGTTACTTTGTTCCGGCGGAACTTTTCAACTAGTTATTTCGTTCCGATGGAACTTTCCAACTAGTTGTTTTCTTCCGAGTGCAGTCGAAAAGTTCCGGAAAAAAGTAGCTAGTTGAAAAGTCCCGGAACAATGTAGCTAATTGAATAATTCTGGCGGAACAGAACAACTAGTTACATCGTTCCGAATATACCATATTTCGTACTTTTTGTAGAAAGAGGGGGAAGAATGAGTATCATAATATATAAGAGCAAATCATTAATTTACAAGAATACCCAACGCACTGAAAGGGGTTTCTTCGGGGACAAATATGCAAAATTTAAGTTGTATTTCATAGCTCACATAAAACGGAATAAGTTGCATTATCATGCAAATTTAGTATTCATAGTACCCTCAAGAGAGGGAAGAATACCCCCTCCTCATGTGGTTCTTTGCATCAATTCTCCAAATGGAACTTTGCGACTGGTTGATAAGTTCCGTTGGAACTTTTGGGCTAGTTTGTTAGTTCCGGTTTTGACAGATTTGCCAAAGAGGAACTTTGTGGCTAGTTGATAAGTTCCTTTTGACTTTTGTAATCAGTATCTTGGTTTCCCTTTGAAAGGTTCAAATATAATATGTTGCGCTTTTACTTTGCATCAATTCTCCAAATGGAACTTTCTGCCTGGTTGATAAGTTCCGTTGGAACAAATGAGCATTTACATAGGCACCCGTCTTAAAATCATTATAGAAACAAATTCCACCACCAAATCTCGCTCAATAAGACAGATAAATTCGACAAATAAAAATATGCGATAAACCTCCGAAATGACATAAAATTATTTCGAAGGACAGCTGCAAATTCAACAAATAGAGAATAACCTATATAAAAATCTGAATGGAGTTCACAGAATTGAAAATAATAGGCCAAAAAATAACATAGAGAAAATGGCCCCCTGAAAAATTAAAGAATACAGGAATGAAGACCTTCAGTTATTAAAGGAAGAAGACACTTCTTGCTGTTATTCATAATCACAATAAACAATAAAGCAATTGAATAACCGACTTTTTGGTAAACTATTATTTCAAGTAGTGAGGACACTATCGAGTAATTAAGTAATTGATATGGTCACATCTCTGCGTGAGTGATGTTTAATACATTGTTTTAATTGTCATAAAACAAACCTCGTTATTCCTTTATGGTTTCAATTACCTTAATTTCCCAGACGACTAGGTATACTTCGAACAAAACATCACATTTCTAAATCAACTAGAACTAGTTAATTTCACCATAATAAGTAGATAGAAGTTACAATTAGAAATGGTCTGATTGCTATCGAACCTAATTTTCTCATACATTAAACCGTTCGATATGTACTAATATAACAAACAGAAACACTATTTTGCGGCCATGACTAGCCTTCTATTTTATGTTCTGTGTACAGATCCACTTGATGTTACACTTAATACATACAACAAGAGCATGCTTTCACACATGTACAAGTGGTCAATATTAGAGATTAGAAAAGCTAAGATACTAAGTATTGCCTATGGAAGGAAAAAAACTGATCCTTGTCATATCCAAAATGATTATGATCTGTTTACCTTTTTGTCACACTTAATAGTGTACTCTACATTTCGATTCTTGACTAATCTTAAAATATTATTAGTAATGTATCTTCTACTTGATACTATTTAGTATATTACTGTAGTGCTAGTCGAAAAACGATTCGGAAATCGGAGGTCAATACTATTGGATTGATAATGAAATTATGTTTTTTTCTTTCTTTTGCAATTACATTACCAACTCAAGTGTCTTTTAGTAGAAGTTTATTGCATTTACAACCTGACAATTAGCAAAAGATCATACAACTGTTTAAAAATGGAATTAAGTGAGTTTTCATTTCATTGATTTTTAATCAGCGTTTATGTATACGTAGTTACAATATTAGTATATATCGGAATAGTTATCATTAGATGATGCTGAGTTTAAATCTTCAAAAGCAAAATGTAAGACTTGAATTAATCGAGTATTCAATAACTAAAAAAAAAAGAAAGAAAGAGAAAGATCTTTTAAATAATTTTCATCTACACTTTAAAAACTTTTCCGAATTGATGCATTATGAAAGATAATGTTTAAAATGCGGAAAGCTATTTATCCTCCAGGAATTTCATGTCATGCAAATGTCAATACAATGAATTACAGCGTCATTGCATCTCTTAGTACCAGGACAGATGATCCTCAAGGATTTATTTGTACACAGATAATCAGTTATCACTGAGGTGCGTCTAGACAGTTTTGTATATGGAAAGTCAAATATATATATAATGACTAATTCTATAATGCTAAGCATACCACTAATTAAAAATATTACTTGGTGTATTTGTAATCCCAATGCGCTGATAACCTTTCATAGATCTCATGTCATTTGGGAAAAAGAAAATCATAATTCGTTGTATCAGTACCCTAAACAGCTGCACGTTTTTAGCTCACCTGACCTGAAAGGTCAAGTGAGCTTTTCTCATCACTTTGCGTCCGTCGTCCGTCGTCCTGCGTCCGTCGTCCGTCGTCCGTAAACTTTTACAAAAATCTTCTCCTCTGAAACTACTGGGCCAAATTTGACCAAACTTGGCCACAATCATCATTGGGGTATCTAGTTTAAAAAATGTGTCCGGTGACCCGGCCAACCAACCAAGATGGCCGCCATGGCTAAAAATAGAACATAGGGGTAAAATGTAGATTTTGGCATATATCTCTGAAACCAAAGCATTTAGAGCAAATCTGACATGAGATAAAATTGTTTATCAGGTCAAGATCTATCTGCCCTGAAATTTTCAGATGAATCGGACAACCCGTTGTTGGGTTGCTGCTCCTGAATTGGTAATTTTAAGGAAATTTTGCCGTTTTTGGTTATTATCTTGAATATTATTATAGATAGAGATAAACTGTAAACAGCAATGATGTTCAGCAAAGTAGAATCTACAAATAAGTCAACATGACCAAAATGGTCAGTTGACCCCTTAAGGAGTTATTGCCCTTTATAGTCAATTTTTAACCATTTTTCGTAAATTTTTGTAATCTTTTACAAAAATCTTCTCCTCTGAAACTACTAAGACAAATTTAACCAAACTTGTCCACAATCATGATTGGGGTATCCAGTTTAAAAAATGTGTCTGATGACCCCCGCCCGCAAACCAAGATGGCCGACATGGCTAAAAAATAGTACATAGGGTAAAATGCAGTTTTTGGCTCATATCTCTGAAACCAAAGCATTTAGAGCAAATCTGATGATAATAAAATTGTTCATTAGGTCAAGATCTATCTGCCCTGAAATTTTCAGACCAATCAGGCAACCCGTTGTTGGGTTGCTGCCCCTGAATTGGTAATTTTAAGGAAATTTTGCCGTTTTTGGGTATTATCTTGAATATTATTATAGATAGAGATAAACTGTAAACAGCAATAATGTTCAGCAAAGTAAGATCTACAAATAAGTCAACATGACCAAAATGGTCAGTTGACCCCTTAAGGAGTTATTTCCCTTTATAGTCAATTTTTAACCATTTTTTGTAAATTTTTGTAATTTTTTACAAAAATCTTCTCCTCTGAAACTACTAAGACAAATTTAACCAAACTTGTCCACAATCATCATTAGGGTATCTAGATAGAGATAAACTGTAAACAGCAATAATGTACAGCAAAGTTAGATCTACAAATAAGGCAACATGACCAAAATTGTCAATTGACCCCTTAAGGAGTTATTGCCCTTTATAGTCTATTTTTTACAAATTTCATAAATTTTGTAAATTTTTGTAAATTTTTACAAAGTATTTTCCACTGTAATTACCGGGCCAAGTTCATTATAGATAGAGATAGTAGTAAGGAGCAAGAATGTTCAGTAAAGTAAGATCTACAAACACATCACCATCACCAAAACACAATTTTGTCATGAATCCATCTGTGTCCTTTGTTTAATATGCACATAGACCAAGGTGAGCGACACAGGCTCTTTAGAGCCTCTAGTTTTATGGAGTGAGCATTGAATTTAAAGTACACAGGAAAGTTCCAAACAGCGAAGCATGTTTTTATTGCAATCATATCTATTGTTTTTCATTGATTATATATATAAAGTTAGGGTTATCTAAATGAAGTAAATGATCGTAAATATGTTCAGAATGTTTAGATCTACTTCTTGTCCATTTACAACAAAGCTGTCAGACGACTCTTATTGGAGTTATTGTCCTTACATGGCAAGTTTACCGATTTCTTTTATTTTTGCCTATCACCTTAAAAACTTTAACATATAAGGGCACAAAATGATCAACATGACGGGATCTACAAATGAGTCAACATGACTGTCTGTCGACTTCTCGTAGGAGTTATTGCTCTTAAAGGACGATTTTAACCAAATTCTTTTCACTTTGCATATTATCTTGAAAACTATCATAGAAAGAGTGAGGCATTAAATGACAACAATTTTCAGCAAGACAAGATCTAAAAATTTAGTCAACATGACCAAAATCGTGGGTCGACTCGTTAAAGGAGTTACAGCCCCTAAAAGACGGTTTTCGTCAATTTTTGAGCTAAAGGCAAAAATTATCAGCAGGAAAAATTGTCAAATGGATGAAATCATAGGTAGAATCCATTTAGGCAGTTAGTGCCCCTTAATAACTATTTTACCATGTTTTACATTTCTGGCCAAAATTGTATATAGAAAAATGGATCTGCAAATATATCAACACGGCTGAAATTTCAGTCGACTACTTATAGGAGTTGTTGCTCTTTAATAATGAGTTTTGCCCAATTTTTACATATAATGCTAAAACGGCTCTTTAGATAGAAACTAGAAACAGGGAAAATATGATCAACAGTAAAAGATCATCAAAAAAAGATATGTCATGAATGGAGAGTGACCATTGTTGAAAATGTACATATATCCAGGTGTGCGACATAGCCTCCATAGAGCGCCTAGTTACTCAATCGCAATGGCCGCTTGGTAATCAAGGTCCTAGGGATAGCTTTAAAATCTTACAAACGCTACTAGATTACAATCTTTCGACAATTACCCTCCCTCCCCGAAAAAAAAATATTCATTAAACCTTGGTTTTTTTACGAATTAAATTCGTTCTATTTACTAACGCGCATCAAATTTCTCGTAATTTTATTGTTTTGCGTAAAATTCTTATATTGTTCATAACTAACTGGTACTGTTCACAATTGAATTATCAAATAAACGAGACCCTTTTAGGTTTGATAACTTTTGTAGATTTCCAAACAAGACGACATGAAATGAGAAAGAGGTCAGTTTATTCAACTTTGGTCGATGAGCTTGTTAACGTTTTTTTATGGTAAGTATGTTTTTAAAGCGATTGATTTTCCCAGATTACCTAAACACAGTGTGAACAGAGTATAATTTTCCGTGTGAAGTAAATTTATATTATGAGTAGTTTTTCTTCAAATCGTTTATCGTGTAAAACAGAAATATCTAAATCTATAAAGGACAGTTATTGCTGTAAAAATTTCGGCAGTATATTCTTGATCATTTAAACCTCTCTCAACGTCTTTTTTATATTGAAATATTTCAATGATCCGCTCTATACAAAACTGGAGTTTCTAAAGAGCCTCTGTCGCTCACTCGTATCTCCAAGAATGGCTACTTTATTGCAAAAATCTGCACTAACGGGCAATAAGTATATAAAGAGTTAACTGACAATTTTATTCATGATGACGTATTTGTAGACCTTGTCCTGCTGATTATTTTTGCTTTTTAAAGTTTCTATCTATCTGTTATAGTTTTCAAAAAAAAATATGATAAAAATCAATCACTCATATAAAGAGTAGACTGACTTGATTTGAGCCATGTTGACTTATTTGTATATCTGGTCTTGCTGATCACGATTGCTATTTATTTTTTTATCTATATATTATCGTTGTCAAGATAAAAGGCAAAATCGTGAAAAGGTAGTAAAAATCGTCATTTAAGAGCAATTACTCCTATAAAGAGTAGACCGACGATTTCAGCAAAATCAACGTATTTGTAGATCTTGTCTTGCTAAACATTTTTGCATTTTTAAATTTCTATCCATCTATTATATTTTCAACATAATAGGCAAAAACACATAACATTGGTAACAATGGTCACTTAAGTGCCATAACTCCTATAACTAGTCAACTCGCAAATTCAGCAATATTGAATTTTTGGTGGATAACGTCGTGCTGATTATTTTTGCTATTTTACGTTTCTATCTATCTCTTAAAACTTTTCAAAATAAAGGACAAAATATGCAAAAAAGGCAAAAATCGTTAAAAAGGACAATAACTCCAATAAGGAGTCGACTGACGATTTCAACCAAGTAGATTTAGTTGTAGATTTTTTCTTGCTGATAATTTTTGCATTTTTTTTGTTTATATATTATGATTTTCAAGATAATAGGCTAACATGAACTAATTGGTAAAATTCGTCATTTAAGGGCTATAACTCCTATAAGAAGTAGTCTGACAGTTTTAATGTAAATAGACAGTTTTTAGATTTCAATATGATAAACATTTTTGCCACGTCAGATTTTATTCATTTACAATGGTTTTGAAAATGAACAAAACTTGGATTTTACCCATATGTTCTATTTTTAGCCATGTCGCTCTAATGATGATTGTGACAAAGTTTGATTCCATTTGACCCAGTAGTTTTAGAGGAGAAGATCATTGTGAAAGTTAACGGACGACGAAAGACGACGGACGCCAAGTGATGGGAAAAGCTCATACTGGCCCTTTTGGTCAGGTGAGCTGAAAAGGAGAAGAAGCTACTAAGGAAAGAATAAAAAACATAGTCGACAGACGCGCGTTTCTTCTACATCAGACTAATCAGTAACAATCGAATAAACAATTCAGAAGGCCAAATCAATAACACATATAAAGAGCATTATAACACAAAAACCCAAAAGGTTGCGCCAAATTTTGCTTTGCTATTTATATGCCTGGGGACGAAAAATTCTAGTGTTTCGAATTATTTTAATATTTTATGAACACTATATTTAAATATATTACATATAATGACGTATCAATGAAGTTTCGTGCCAGACATAAGTGCTGAGTACTGGGTTGGTGCATGATACTCTCAACGACAAAACGTCCACCGGTAGTGGGAAAAACGCATGGAATATACCAGCCTTATAGTTTAGTACGCAAGACGCGCGTTTCGTCTTCACAAGACTCACCATTGGCGCTCGGATCAAAACAGCTCAAAGGCAAAATCAATAGCGAAGTTGAAATGCATTTAAACCAAAAATGTTCAAAAAAAATAGATCAAATCTCGATAAGGTTATCTATGCCTGGTTGTAGAATAAACCTTAGTGTTTTGAATAATTTACACAAATCATCAACAGTAAAAATAGATTCATAGAAAATGACGTATCTATGATATTTCATGCCACAACAAAAATGCCAACTTCTGGGCTTGGGACACCCTCGGGGACGAAGCGAGCTGGCATCGACCAAGTGGTTCTCAAAAATCATCAAATATACCAAGCTTATAATTGAATACGCCAGGCGTCTTCATTAAACGAATTGAAACAGTTGGGAGGTCAAATTAGTAACGAAGTAAAACAGCGTTTTAAACTTAAAATGTAAAAAACGTTTTGCCAAATCTAGTTAAGGATTACTATATGCCTTGGGCTAGAACAACCGTAGTATTTTGAACGATTTTTACATTATAAATTAAAAATTTAGAGAAAATGGCGCATCAACGATATTTCATGCCAGCACAGAACCGCTGACCACTCAATCAAAGATATCAGAGATTATTAAGTATGTCGGACGCGCTTTTCTCCTCAACGCGTGATACCCGTCTTGTTACTCTTGGCGAATAAATACGGTAATAAGTCATATTCGGTAGGTGATACCAAAAAGAAGGAAATTAGGACGAGATTGTATCTACGACAAGTAGAACATATCTGTGGTCATCCGTGACATAGATATTCCAGAACGGTCAATTAAATCTTGATGGCAGTCGTAAAACGTTCCAAAATTAAGTCAACTTTACCTTCAAGAACCCTTCGTTTTACAATTACATGTTAAGCAGCAACCCCTACCAAGGAAACAATAACTGGAACTACAAGCTCTGGTATATCCTAGCAACGGAGGTTGAATACTCCATATAAAGATGGCGCTTGAAATGATACAGCATAAGACGGAAAGGTTCAAAACAGGTAATTTAAAATCCTCGCTTCGGTTCTCAAACTAGCATCAATGCCAATTTCTAGATGTATGTCAAAACTTTATACAGACCTCATTGAATCTGTGGAATCCTGGTTTAATCATTCTTCTGTAGAAGAACATGCAAGAAGTCCGCCTCATACGAATAAAAATACAAGTCACCTTTCTAATGACTCATTATTACAAAGAAATTGTATTTGAATAACTAAAAAAAAAAAATTCGTGTTACTACAAATGTTAAAAATTGAGATGTATTTCTTACTTGTATTTTTTAAAATTTTATTTCAATCATTTTTTTTTATAAAATTTAGGCATATTAACTATTTTATTCATGAAATGTACTGAAAAAAGAAAAGTCGGACTAACCGTTCACTAACACCCCTTAGATCTTTTGATAAAAAGCCAACGACGACAAACTTTTCTTGTGGTTCTTTTTTATATGTATAAACATCATTTGTTGTATGTATTATCTAGGGTAGTTAGTCGTCAACCTCTGAAAATGTTTAATCTTCCCTTCAGCGAAATATTTAAAATGTTTTTTTTCTTTTTTTTAACTTTTGAAAATCCCCCCTGACAGCCAATCAGACAATAATTTTAAGTTGACAAAATGCCTAAAAGTATAATAAGCGATCCGTTATAGCTAGATGGGTACATTTGTCTTTAAAATACAATTGTCATGTAAGGATCGTGATGATGCCATGTGGATAAATTTATCGGTTTGGATGAATCTTTTGTAGATGAAACGCGCGTCTAGCGTACAAAATTTTAATCCTGGTATCTATGACGAGTTTATTCACAATTGAAAAAAATAGGTGGCGTAATGGGGAGATAATTTTGACGAAGTAGAGTTCTGATTGCAAATGAATGATCAATACCATATTTCTGTATCAAGCATATTATATAATTTGTTTTAAAAAAAGACGTAGATCAGGTTTGCTCAAGATTGAAGACATTGATGTAATATACATAATCAAAATACGCCATTACTTCTGTAAATACTAAGAATAAAAAAATGCAGAGTATGCGTCATCGAGAAAGCAAGCCATTGAAACGAAAAATCAAAAGACAACTAGAGGTCAATAGACGTTCTTCATCAATAGAAAGGTATGGTATCTTTATAATATATCAAACTCTAAATTACAAACGAGTCTAAACAGTTATGGGTAAATTTTACAGAGACTATCAAAGATATACCATAAACATAGATTTCCTAAATGACAAAACAATTGAGATATAATGAAATAAAACAACTGACGAGGTTCCTGGCTTTTGAAAAGCTAATGCACATGTATATAATATAAAGTTACGGTTAGATGCAAATACATTCAATGTTTTTTATTTATACTGTAAATGTATGAGTTTTGGCCTAATCGATACTATATCAATGCAAATGCTTCGTAAGTACATAAAATTATATATTATATTTATCATTAAAAGTTGTACGATATTTCATTAAAATTAGGTGCAGTTAGAGTTTCATTCTTATAAGTCGTGGTGTAAAAAGGTGCATTTCACATTTGATCTGTACTTAAACTTGAATAAGATTTTAATTTTTCGCGTTGGGAAGCATTGGACGTTCTTCTATAAAAAAAGGATGTAAAATTTTACTTTTTAAAATGCCTTTAAGCATCTTTACATCAACTAAGTCATGTTGTTAACTTCAAATATAAACAATTAAAGTCATTTCCGTTGCAAAGCACTAACAATATTTGAGGTAGATAACACGGAAGACTTAGAACTCTTCTTCAGCGTAAAGCTTGTGTCTCGACCGTGAAGTTTGAACTCTTCCCTTGAAAGTGAACCGAAGTAAAACACTCTCAATTGCTAGTCAGTTTTGATAAAAAAAATTGACTATAAGATGAAAGTGTACAGTATCTATGAGTTTTATTGGCTGCCTATGAAATTTGATCACTATAGTCATATTTGATCACTAGTCATATTTGATCTTTAATTCTTGACCTTGAAAATAATTATGTTTCATCCTTTCCTCGTGACAATACATTGAACAATGTTTTATGGTCAATGGAGAAAAGACCATGAACGCTTGAGCTTTGCAAAAACACGGACGGACAGACGCACATTTGAACTAACAAAGGCGTGAGTATAACCCTTCTGCAGCTTTAAATGGTTGGATTAATAGGGTAACCAGTATATTAAATGCTTAAAAGCGGTTTTACATGCGCAATTGATCACGTCCATATATCTCTTTGAAATAACTTCATATACATCAAATAAGAAAGAACGAAAAGATGGCGTTCTTCATCTCGACATTTGCTCAAATTTCAACTTAACTTGCACCAACATTGATATAAAGTTAAACTATAAGCAGTGTATTGGGAGATCACGAATCATATCATTTTATATCAGTATGCACATAACGGACATTTGTCGTGTTCAGTCACCAATGTGGAGTTTTTTTTCAATAGTTTAATCTTGCCAAGGACACCAGAATACCAGTGTTTCCTTTGCTGTTTATTGTCGTATTAGAATAAATGAACCTATAAGTACATCGGCACTTTACTGAATTAAAAAGTCATCCATTTATATAAAAAACTTATTACTGTATTACATTTGCTTGTACGTTTGAACTTTATTAGGAAAATAGGTTAGTTCATCGTACGAAACTCCAAGTCCCCCAGGAACTCCTAGTACGATTTATTTGTTATGAAAGACAATTACATATGTAAGATCAGACCATGTTTTCACCCACATAATATTTATGTTACACATTTCCAACATTGTGTAATTAAAACAGCTTTGATTTATATGGACAGATCTGTCGTAGGATGATATATGTAGCTTCAAATTATGACAGTAAGAATCTTCCATTTCACTACATAGTGCCTTGTCATGCTTGTTGTATGTGTTCTTATGTTTTGTATGTTTTCATAAAGTTTCGCATTATCAGAGATTACTGCATTCCATTTCTTTGTTTGATGGAAAGAAAGGACATATCAGATATAAGTCGTATGCACATAGGGAAAAAAATCATCAAAAGTAGGAAAGTCACATTTAAATGCAATATTACTTTTATTGTTGTTTTTTATTTTTTGGCAGTTCTTTTATGTGCCAAGTGCTCATGCCTTCCAGTCAGTACAAGACAACGCCGAAATTCGACTAGGCACTATCAAATAATCATCGATCACCCTTACATTTGTTAAACAAATAACTTTATGGTTTTCGGGATCTAGTATTATTGGTATTATGGAAAGGGTACACCTGAAATTTTGTAAATTATTATCGAATTCCAAAAATTCACTTCATTTTTTTTTTTAATATGGATACATGGGTAAATTTCCGATGTCAGTAAAATAATAAATTTTTGGACCAAAAATGTATATGGGAAGGAAAATAAATTTACTCATATATCATAAAAATATATATATTTGAAATGCTCGCAAAATATTCACATTGGTTACATTGTATGAAAAATACATTGAATACATTTGGTTGTGGTAACATATAGGTAAACACAAAACAATTCGAAATATTAGTGCTTTTTGAATTATTTGTTTTAAGCAAAAACTACAGGATTAGTTCATTCAGGAGTAGTTTACAGGCATTGATACATCTTCTAAGTGTCTAACATATAGATTATTAATTCTAAAGATCTACTGCTAAATCTTATATCACAATCTCTGCAATTTTGCAGCAACATTAAAACTTTAGATTTTTCTACGCTTTACACTACTATTCCCCATGCTCAATAAAAAGACCGACTTCACCATCTGATTAAACAGAGCTTTTTCTATAAAAATGGGAATCGTAGATATAAATTTCTTGTTTAGGGTTATAATAATTCTTATTTTGTGAGGAACCACACTGATTCTACCAGAAAATAGACTGAAGATGATATTATCAAAATGCTGGACTTTTTGATCGACAATATATTTGTTGAGTTTGGAGGATTGATATTTCAACAGACAGTCGGTATTCCAATGGGTACTAATTGTGTACCTCTACTAGCCGATTTTTTTTTTGTACTCTTATGAATCAGAATTTATTCAAAACCTTCTAAAAGACAAAACGAAAAAGCACCTTGCGAAATTCTTTAATTTTACTTTCAGATATATTGATGATATCCTATCACCGAATAACCCATACTTCAGCCAGTACTTACATCTCATATATCCCAGTGAACTTGAAATTAAGGATTCTACTGCTTCATACCTTGATATTTTCCTCAATATTAACACAGATGGACGACTTCACACTAAAATCTATGACAAACGGGACGATTTCAACTTCCCAAATTATCCATTTCCCATTTCTCAGCAGTAACATACCCTCTGCCCCATCGTATGGTGTTTACATATCTCAGTTGATACGTTATGCTCGTGCATGTTCACACTATATGGACTTCATATACAGGAGTGTGCTCCTTACGCAGAAACGGCTCCAACAGAGTTATGAGGAGGAAAGATTAAAAATGACACTCCATAAATTTTATGGACAACATCACGAATTGGTTGATCTATACGATGTGTCTGTTTCTAAACTAACTAACGACATTTTTACCACATGTTAGATTGGGTTTACCATCGCCTGGTCTTCTAAGTACCGAACGTGACCTATTCCCGAATATGACTGTTTTGCTGTGTGTAAATTCGCATTGCTATAAGACTTGTCTCGGTATTTGTGTATCCAACATTCATGTATTTAGTTATGATGTTTCATTTGTAATTCTGGTTGGATGTTGTTTTATGTCTTATCGCTTGTGGTTTTAATTCTATTTTTATTTTCTATATTTTTGTAAAAGTAACGATATTAATCAACTTGTTCATTTAAATTATTTTTAGTTTAAAGAAACTATATGCAGAGGATTGATTTGTTTTTACACAGTTTGATTAAGAAGAAAAACCGACATGGTTATAAAATAAAAATAATTACACCATTACTAACACAATTCTATATTAACATTCTTGTAATGGTTAGAAAATACATCAAATAACACCATTACAAACTTAATCTCAATTTTATATTCTATTTTTAGAAATTCACCTGTGACGTCACTTTTTATGGCGTTGATACATTCGTGTGACGCACAGTTCATTCTTCTATTGTGCTGTATTTGTGTTCTGTCGTAAATTATTTTTAGATGTTCGTTGTTATTCTGTGGTTTACATGTTTAAATGTACTATAATATTATCTATTTATGTATTTCTCTGTCCTGAATGTTCTTGCATTTATTTGTACTGTATTCCTGTCACGTAATGTTGTCATTTTAGCAGTATTTTTAACATTGACATATACGCGGGAGGTTTGGTTAGCCATTAAACCAGGTTCAACACACCATTTTTTCTTAAAATGTCCTGTACCAAGTCAGGAATATGGCAGTTGTTATCACATAGTCCGTTTCTATTTATGTTGGCGTTTGCTTTTGTAGCAGTTCAGTGTTTCTGTTGTTCCGTTTTGTTTCCTCTTATAGTTGATGTGTTTCCCTCAGTTTTGGTTTGTGACCCGGATTTGTTTCAAGTAACTCGATTTATGACTATTGAACAGCGGTATACTACTATTGCCTTTGTTTATATAAATATCAGCTTCAATATGAAAATTGGAAATTATGAAGATATACTATCCGACAAAGAAAGAAACACTTTTTGTAAATTTAGAACCGGTAATCACAAATTACTAGAGGATGGATAGGTATTGATAGGCAAATCAAGAGATTAGCGATGAATTTCACTAAATTTTTCAAAGTTAATCTTTTTTTTAGAATCTAAAAAACTGTATTTAAGCAATTTTTATAAGTATAGAGCTATTGTGTTAAAATTTATGAAATTTATCTAATTCTAAGAATAGAGCTAAACTTGAACAATATCTGTAAATTTATCAGGTGCATAAATTCACAAATTGGTCCTCCTGGATAGAAATCCACCGTTATTTTTTACTGATCATAAATGTTTTCATCTTGTCTGCTACACTTTATTACTAAATATGATGTTATATGTATAAGAATATTATTTGTACCAACGAGAATGCAATTGTTGGTCAAGAATAAAATTTGTATTGTCTTGTCTTGTCTTGTTTTGAAGACATGAAGGCATGATTAATGAATAAATCATCGAAAAAATGTGACATGTTTATGAAAGTACTAATTTCCCGACAATAGAAAGACTGTAAGAGGGCACAGTATAAAAAGACTTTATAAGAAATTTTGCAAATGAAATTACTGAAATCATGATATATGCAAATAAAAAATGTACCTCATTAATCATTTTCAAACTGCTCTCTTAAAAAAATGTTCAAAAAGTATCGCCATGAGAAATTGTTTCAAAACACTTATACTGAAAGCAAATAACAATTTATTCCTTTTTGTGCACCCGACGCGTTTTTCTGCATTGTTACTTCAATAATTATAACACTCAAACCAAAACATTTGAAAGCCAGGGATGTACAAAAAGTTACTTTATGAATTATATGACCAAAGGGACCTTAAAAGAAAACTAAATGCATCAAAGGTGCTAGTGTTAATGACGTTAACTAAATAACCATATGTTTACCACTTATTGTCTTTTGGTTATCACCCCCAAGGGTGACTGGGGAATAAAAGTATGGTTACCATTGGTCTTCCTCCGACCGGCAGTAAAACCCGTGCTAAAGTGGGGCGTCCGTTTGGCTGTGCGGGATGTACAAATTTGCAGCCACGTCCGGTCAGAATGGGGACGTTAAATCCGATGCCTCGTGTTAAGAGAGTGCCACGCTCTTTGCACGTTAAGAACCCTTGCAACAACTCTTAGAGGGGTCCGTAGGTGACCTGTTGCAAGGCTAAATTTCTGTCCCTATCCAATATACCCTCATTTCCCGTGGCAGTCTAAATTTCTCCGACCATAATTCCTTAATCTATTACAGAACCTACCTATTGTATTTATTGTGAACTTGTTCTCGTCCTGAATATGCATGAAATATTTGCCACTGACGTTAAGCAACCAACAATCAATCAATCAATCTTTTGGTTATCTGTGTTTTTGGGTTGCTGTCTCATTACTATTCATCTCTTTTTATCTATATCTTAAACAAAAGGACTCGTTCTACTGCATTGACTGTGTTGTTTTCATATTTTTACATCACTGGGTCAATAATGCTGCTCGTGGACTATCAGTCCTTTCTTAAATTCTCCGTTTAAAAATATAGAAATTAAAGTTTCAACTCCCTCTACTCAGGCAAAGGTGACCATTGATGAACTTGGATATTATTTTAGGTTCTTTTTGGTCATAAAGCTCTTCAACTGTTTCTATTCTAACACATCAATGGCTTTCAAATGTTCGGCTTTGAATGTTCCTGATGAAGGTAAACCAAGAAAGGCCTTCGGACGCACAAAATTTAGAAAGTGTTGTTTTCATATTTTATATATACTAGTAGATTAAAAACAAAAATAGAAATGGCTACATTTTGCATCTTGATATTCATGAGATTTTTCTAACTCAAGTAGAATTTAAATTTCTAATGTCATATTGATATTGCATTATCATCTGCCTCTAAGTTTGATTTTGACACAAAACATGTACGAAATACTAAGAGGTTTTAAGGAAATTGTTTACAAATTACGTTATCAATCATGTTATGTAAAAACTATTATGCGAAAAATCAAAGATTAAGTGAACCAAAATAGTAATCCAAACGAATAAAGGTTACCTTTAAAGTTTCTTTCAAGAAACTTATACGTATAAACATTAAAGATTCAATTAGACTTTCTTTTGCATGATAACAATGCTTTATTCATCTCGTACTTAATGAACCACGATTCATAAAACAAACCAATATTTTTATTAGTCAGGTTTAATTGACACATCTGTAAAGATTTATATACCCTTCATCAAAAAGTCATAGCCTTTAAAGTTAGCAGAAATGCATCTTGGCACGTATGTGACCCGCAGAGAAATCATATTCAACATTCATTCAGTTAAATTATAGGTTAAGTCATTAAATTGTTTACGTGTTGAAAAAGATTATTAGCAAACTTTATTTTTGCATCATCAAATTAGCACTGTTTTTTTTATTATACAATCATGTCCGATTAACACAATGATTTGATTACTTCTACATATATCAATCGACGTCAACTCAGTTCTTGATTAACTGGGTTATAGCTAAATGAAACCGTTGATAGAATATTAAATAAAAACAGATATAACACAATTCTCAAAAAATATTTTTTTATTCTTCTTACATGATATTTTCTACATTTTCCCACAACGAGTTTTAATTCAATATTATTCGTGTATTGACGTACGTTGTATTTAACTGTAAATGAAATCAATCATAGGTCAAGCAAGCACATAAAATTAAGTAGATATATATGTCCATAGAAGGAGCCAATTATAAAGTCTTCATGAGGTTATGATAAATATTGTCAGTCTTATATAGCTAGATTGTACGCAACATCATTTCTTTGTTTGAAAATCCTGAATTTGAAAATGTTAACAAAGACAAAGACAAAACTTTGAACTGATTGATCAATTAATTGATTGAGTATTGATTGGTTTGTACATTCTCTAAGATTCATCAATGCAATCCTAATTACTAACCCTATCATGTGAAAATTGATTTAGGTATTTGAAGAGTAAAGTTTATTTCTCTTGTGTGTTGCCAAACCATTTACCCTTTTCCTTATATCCAAAATATTGCAGGCTGATTTACATGTATGAAGTCAAAAAGGCATGTGAAATTGAACCTTTTTCGGGGAAGAAAAACTTTGAAACAAACACATTAAACCGATAACATTAACAAAGTAAAGACTAAACTGTAACAATATAGACATAGTTCGTAAGAGTGTAAAGAATGATAATAAAAGATAACTTTTAAAAAAATAATAAAAAAAAGAAAGGAAAGACAACTGACCAAATGATCAACACTAGATAATGGTATGTGACAGTGATGTTTACTATACTGCAGCCGGTTGTACGAACGTGTCATTAGTCTAATGAGACATTAAGTCTTCATCAGCCTAATGCATCATAAAGGCTTAATGAAGACTTAATGACCCATTAGGCTAAAGCCACGTTCGTACAACCGGCTGCTGTTCTTTCTTAATGTATTTTTCCATTTAAAGAAATAATGTCCATCCAATGATGATTTAACTGAAAACCTACCTGAAATTAATGCCAACACAGTCTAATGGTCTCACTGTAGTCTAGATATCATCTAACTTAATGTATTTTTTTATGACTTAAATAAACACATTTGTATAACTCTGAGACACTAAAATCGATTGATATAATCTATGTGACTACCATTATACTACATATTTTCATGTAATGATATACATTATCTTAGATTCTAATGCATCCATGAAAATGGAATTTGCTTGTTTCAATCACTCGAATTCTGCAAACTTATACAGTTCGTAAAGCTTTACAGATTTAACAATTTCTCCTTTTGTATTATTGACGGCTGATGCACATTTTGGTAAATATGTATGTTTGGTCTGATCAAGTGAATTCAACAAAATTATCAAAAAACATAGAAAATAAAACTTCCTTCTAGAAAATGTTTTATTATGATTAAGCATTATATTCATTAAACTCAGATGTAGCAGACACATCAAGTTCTTTTAATCATGAAACTTCCACAAGGAAGAGATTGACTTGAATTATTCAGCGTATATTTTGGTATGTAATATATCTCAATTGTCTGTTAAAATTATCTAGAAACATATCAAACATTTTAATTGCCACTTAACCATGTATATAAAATATGTCAAATAGAAGGCTTTCTGGCATTTTGCCTTTTCAGACTATAAAGGAGTATGAAAAATTTCATTGTTCGTACCCAAAATGAAAATTGCGCCATGTCATTGGTTGAATTCCCATTGTTTTGGGCGTTGTTAGTCAATCACAACGTTTTGGTGTACGCTTTTGAAACTATTACCTAAAATGCATTATATTCTGTAAAGGAGAGATGAAGAACAATAACAGCGTTATTCCTGTGATACATTGTATTTCCTTACATTTCATGTGATTCTTATCTTATATGTATTCAAACCACAGTAAAGGTCTTAGGCACAGCAATTCAAGTTAGTGAACAATTGACACTTTTCTGACTAAGAAATATCCTTTTTTCTAAAGACGACACGAAATTGCGTAAAATAGAAGTATTATTAAAAAGAGTCTCATATGTTTCTTGTCCTGCTGGTATAAATTGATCTAAGTAAAAATTATATTTTTTATATATAGTATAACAGAAAATACTTCGAAAATGTGTTTTATTGAAAATAAATTTATGATTACTTCAAATGCATTAATCCACTTTCATATTGAAGTAATTACAAGATGCATTATGTATAAGGCAGGCTTTGTGTCGAATAGGACATCCCAAGGCGTGTGATCAATCTAATTAAGCTCTATAGTCTAATACGTTGTATAGAGATAGTTCAATTTTATTGTTTCGTTTTCTGCGTTTTCTGTTGGTACACAATGATATTAAGCATTACTCTAAAAGTGAAGAACTAATTAAGATGAAAAGATATTTTATGGAAATAAGAATGGAATATACATAGTTGTTACAACTTGGGTAAGTTCTTTTTGTGACAAAATACATACTTCTGACGATTAGTTTGATAAAATTTGTACTTAAATTGGTATTAAATTTATTTTTTAACAACTTTTTTCAGCAACTTCATCTTTGCTAGCATATATAGTTGTAATGGTTTCTCGTCAAAGTATTAATTTTGTCCAAAGTAACATGATATGTCTGTTTTATTCAACATCAATGTCAATTTAATGAATTTTATTTGGTAAATTTGCTGCAAAACTTTTGCATATCTAAAACTGTCTTAACCTGGATCTAATATAACTCATATATTGAATATAATGTAGTATACAATATATGGTTGATATTTCATGTAAGTATCTCCTGATATGCATACATCACAAATAAAATCCAAAAATAAGTTTTATCTAGCTAAAATTATAACGAGGCTTATAATGATAATAATAGGCCAAAGAATCTTAAATTTCAAATGCGGTTTAACCATAGTTATTTAGCAGTTATTTAGCAGTTAAAACGTAACCAATATGTCAGGCCTGTGTTATTACAAATAATTAGTTCCCTACTTTAACTAAAACGATCGTTGAATGTGGCATATGAAATTCAACGCTCAGTAGTAGTTTCATTCACTATCTATAAAACAACAGAACAAAAGACATAGGTCAATATTTTTTTAGGATATAAATTTAACGGTGTTTTTGTTAGAATAAAAGCATCTTTTTCACAAAAACTAAATTTATTTGAATCTAAAACATGTTGCATGTTGAAATATTGCAATTGTTAAAAATCAGAATTAAAACAAACTGAAATCAAAATTTTTCGGGTTCGAAAAGCTTGATTATATATACATGTATCTTAATTAATTCTCAGGGTTTGTTTCGGTCAAATTCTTTTGCGCCAAACAACTTCGAGAAATAGTGGTGAAAGTGAATCAAGAAAATATAACAAAACACAAAAATCTCTCATGCCATAATTTCATATGTTCCTCTCAGATAGATTTCAGAAATTCTCTAAAATAGCATAACTTTAAAGTATCCTATTTGCAGTTTATTACAAACATACTAATCGGATTTCAGATCCCTACTGTTTTTCTCTATACATTTTCTTTACCTAAATTGCACAGGAAAGCTAGTTTTTCCAATCATTTGTTTTGAGATTACTTATTCTCTAATGAACTTTTAGTTTAGAGATTACGTATTCTCTATTGTGTTTTTAGTAAGGATATACCTTTTTGTGTTGAATACTAGTAATATGAATAAGAATGATGCCCATTTCAGTGCACACGACGTATGTTTCTGGAATAACGCCCATATTTTACATCCTTTCTAAAGCTTTAATATTCCATCAAATGTCTTGATGACATCAATTTATGCAGTTTCTGTCATAAAAAAAAGTTGTCCAATCGGCTGAAATACCTATTTATCTTAAAGACCAGTCGATTTCAATCATTTCTTATACCTGTCCTACTTCCATAACATTATGTTGTTGTCGCCACAGACAATATTGATTTTTTTTTGCAAATAATATTTTTTTAACTTCTTGGTAAAGGTAACATGGAACCAGTGCTTCGGTACTGACCTGTTTCAAATGATACATTTTTATTGTAAATTTTCAGTTTATCAATATATTAATAATTGTTATAAAACTAAAATTAAAATTCCTATAAAAAAAGCTGTACTGACAATTTTTATGCCTCTTTTCGCTTTATAATGTTTAGGACTACACAAATGTTTAATCTCGAACATGTCTGATTAAGGTTAAATCAGAAACATGTGTCATGAACTCAATAGTATTTGTTCATATTTGAGATTTAAGTTAAGTATATGATCCAAAATAAAAATTTTGCCGACATAAAAAATGTATATGTATACCTGTCTGTTATACTTGGGTTATACAAAGTTATATACTGATGTATACAAATTTGACGGCGACATGTTGTTAATACGCCAAGTTGTGTGGTATATTTGTCTAAACCTAGTAGAGATGAATATCCATTTGAAATCCATTATTTTTTATGTGTTGGGAATTATATAATTCCAACTGTGAATGTAATGCTTTATATTTATTTCAGATATTATTCTAAAAGACAAAATGATGTTGATGACGAATCATCAGATGGGTGAATACCTGTGTGTAGGGGACCAGATTGCGTTATACTCTGTAGAAACAGAAGGATATGCTTACAGCGTCCAATCAAGGTAAACTATACGTTTTTATGAAGTGTATGCTTGTCAAATATGTCAAGTATGCCCGGTTTATCCGATTACTTTTGATCTCACACAGATTTTTCAAATCTCTTTTGATTTATAATTTTGTTTACGAAAGCAAATATTCATAGTACTAGCATCTTTTTGTAAATGTTTCATGGATGTCTTTTTTTTTCTTTTTTCTTTTCTCTTTTTATTCTTAATGTATTGTCTCTAATGATATAGCCAATAGTTTACTAAGTAGTTAAAATGTTTAGTGGTAAAATTGAAGTCATCCTTTAGATAGTTTTACGGACGCCATCATAGGTTAGTTCACTGTTATGGAATATCTGTTTATATTATGTTTGAAAATAATTGTTATTATTCTGTTCATTCTGTTCTAAGTGATTGACAATTAAAATGTCTGTTTGTTTGTGTCACAGTTGACCAGGGATATGTTCCACTTATCGTCCTCTTGTCCTCGATTGTGACATCACCGATTGAGATTTAATATCGAAATCGTAATTACATTGTAACACGACGGATGTCACACGTGAAGCAGGATCTGATTACCGTTCCAAAGCATCTGAGATCACCTCGATTTTCAAATTGTGTTTGTGTTGCTCACCCTTTAGCTTTTGAATTTAGTGTTTTGTATACTGCCATTGTCATTTTCGTTTTTTTTCATGACTGTGTTGGTTTTTCATCGACTTATGTGTTTTGATTCTACATTTGGTATGTTCATATTTGTCTCCGATTTTCCTTTAAATATAAGCTCTTCTAAACTAAGCTCTTAATCCGATTTAGAGCCTTTGCCTTTGTTTATATTATTATATAAAAAGAAGATGTGGTATGATTGCCAATGAGACAACTCTCCACAAGAGACCAAATGACACAGAAATTAACAACTATAGGTCACCGTACGGCCTTCAACAATGAGCAAAGCCCAATCCGCACAGTCAGCTATAAAAGGCGCCGAAATGACAATGTAAAACAATTCAAACGAGAAAACTAACGGCCTAATTTATGTACAAAAAATGAACGAAAAACAAATATGTAACACATAAACAAACGACAACCACTGAATTACAGGCTCCTGACTTGGGACAGGCACATACATACAGAATGTGGCGGGGTTAAACATGTTAGCGGGATTCCAACCCTCCCCCTAACCTGGGACAGGTGTGTAACAGTACAACATAAGAACGAACTATAAAAATCAGTTGATAGAGGCTTAACTCATCAGATGAATAAAAATACAAATAATGGTTTACTTTTATAAATTGTAACTTGGATGGAGAGTTGTCTCATTAGCACTCTACCACATCTTCCTATGTCTAAATACTACAAATACAAGTGGACGTCACCGGGTACTTGTACATCCAAACAACAAAAAAGACACTAAGTACAGATCTGAGAGTACTCGCAGTTACTGACAGCTAATAAAAAAATCATGCATCTAAGACTAAATTATCAATCCGTACACATCCAACATCCAATGGATTTAGTGTAAAGACGTCATAAACAGTAAAAGAAAAAGATGACCTTGTGCAATGACAAGATACAGGTATCGACAGATTGTAGATCCATGAATGTGTATATGTATATAACAATAATATTTATTTTGCTTTTAATTTACTGATAACAAAATCAATATTAGTATCAATAAAAACAATATTTAATGATCTAATTACATTGTTGAATTGGTAACCTTTTAGAATAAGTTTATTTAAAAGATCGATAAGTTTACCAGGATCGTTTCTAAATTTCCGGGCACGGTAAACAATATTGCCGTAAAAATGAGGATGTGCAATCCCGTTTGAAATAAGTTTTCTACAGGTACAACCAAACTTCAAAACCAAATCTTTATATATCTGTGGAAGAATTTAGTGAAGGTTTTAAGTAATTTGTGGTAACGAAATCCCTGGCTTAATAATTTACCAGTAATACATAGATTACGTTCGTTAAAATCAAAAACGTCACAACAGACACGGGCATAGCAAACGAGTTGTGAAATATAAACACCGTAAGATGGTGCCAAAGGAACATCACCATCCAAAAAGGGAAAATTAACAATAGGGAACGAATAATCGTCCCTTTTGTCGTAAATTTTAGTGTGGATTTTCCCGTGTAAAACCGAATTATCTAAATCTAGAAAAGGACAGTTGTTACCGTTTAAATTTGACTAATTTAAAGTAAGTTCCTTTGGGTAAATTTCGGCAGTATATTGAGAAAATTCTTGATTATTTAACGAAAACATATCATCAAGATAACGGTAAGTGCTGTTGAATTTATCAATTAAATGCAATTTAGACGGGTCTTTTCTGAGTTTGGTCATAAACTGTGATTCATAACAGTACAAAAACAAGTCTGCTATTAAAGGGGCGCAATAGGTGCCCATAGGAATACCTACAACTTGTCGATAAACTTTGCTGCCGAAACGTACATAAATATTATCAAGGAGAAAATTAACAGCTTCAATCATCTCATCACACCTCCAGTAAGTGTATATAGCATATTTACCTTTCTCATTAGAGAAGAAGGCTTTAAATGAGTTGCAGCAAATATATTTGCATTCAGATTTACCAAACGACCATTTAATTAAATAGTCAAATTTTTGTTTGATAAGATTGTGTGGAAGTGTTATGTAAAGAGTAGAAAAGTCAAAACTGTCAACAGAATCAAAAGGACCATCAAAAGCACGTAATTTATCTAAAACAATTAAAGAATTTTTTACACTCCAAAACTAGTTAATTCCACTATTTTCATATATTTTATTACAATAGTTTATGATAAGCTTTTTGATAGTAGTTAAGGAACTTGTTAAAAGCACTGAAGGATTAGTTGTAGAACACTAACTAGAGGCCGAGATGAAATGTATACTATAAATATGTTGGGCTATGCACGATTGATTAAGTGTTTCTATCACAGTTGTCAGCACTATTGCACTGATATGAACAAAGTTGAAAAGTTGAAGAAAAATTGCCTTGATGTCGTCATTTTTCTGTAAATTCATGGTTTATAAAATGTTAAAGTCATTCGATACATAAAGTTTTACCTCTAGGCATAGATGCTTTTTTATACCTCACCTGTTGAAAATCATTATATTGGCTTACTTGGCCTCTTGTTTTATATTTATGAAGTGGAATGTCAAAATATTTAATACAATTTTAGCTAAGGCCTTCCTATAACACCGTTTTGCATTCAATTTAATTGAAGTTCATGCTCCATCATTCTTTGATCAACTTACTTCCTTTACTATTCGTGGATTGCTTGCACATTAATGATATATAACATATTGTCGATATTGTATGCAAACAATATTGTTTACAAATCAAATTGGTGTTGGGGAAAGTCTTTGGGTTAACAAATATCCATGTTCAAACTTGATCTGAATGTCAAAATTAATTTGGATGAAACTTATTTCTTGTCTTTCTCAGTTGTGTTCAATGTTAATTCAGTGATTCTTTACATTAAATGATGTAATGTTACCAAACAGACATAAACTGTTCTTGCTTTATTAGAGATAATATAACTATTTGTAAATTCTGTGTAGCGATACAATGATAACAATTAAATAACTCTACGGGTCGTTACTATAACATTTAGGAAACTTCAAAGAACAGTTTCTGCAAAACTACAACTGATAACACTTAGGAAATCGGAAGGGTTTGAAGATATAAAAAGGTATTGGTCAAAAACTACGGAGAGAACTAAAGTTAAAACATATTAGAATATCATGATATATAGGCTACAAAATTTGGATTTTAGTAACATATCATCGTTAAAGTCTTATAAATTAAGGCGAAAGCAGTTTACCGATCTTCAAATCTCGTGAATCGATTATTAGGAAAAAACAAATCAAGGTAATAAACAAAAGCTGAGTGAATTACATAAACTCCAAAATGAGCGAGACCGGTTGCGTCGACAGTGTAAGCGTCTCCTACTATGCATGCATCACCCGCCATATGAGTTCGCACTCTGTCTAAATGTTATAATAAGACATCTTTCCTGGTATCAAAAGATCGACAACCGTCAAAATATGTCGCTAGTGAGTTGCGACACCGACAAATCGGTCAACCAGTTCATGGTATTGACCGTAAAACTTATGTAGTGTTGATTTTTGTTCGTTATTTTTCATAACTCTGAGCCGTTTTTGTATGACATCACACCCCTGTTGATAAAGTCCATATAGTGTGAACATGCAACAAGCGTAACGTATCAACTGAGATATGTAAACGAAAAAAAAAAAAAAAAAGAGATATGTAAACGATGAAGCAGAGAATATGTTAATTATGGGAACTTGACAATTGGAAATTTGAAATCATCACGTTTGTCATAGATTCTAGTTTGAAGTCGTCCATCTGTGTCGATATCGAGAATAAGATCAATATATGAATCAGACCTTCTACTCTTGGCAGTTTCCTTAATCTCAGGTTCCCTAGGATATATGCGATGCAATAACTGATTGAAATATTGGTGACAACGGAAAAAATATCATCAATAGATCTGAAAAGTGAAATTAAAGAACTTTGCGAGGTGCTTTTTTTCTTAGTCTTTGAGAAGGTTCTGTATGAACTCTGTATCATATGAGTATAAAACAAGTCGGTTAGTAGTGATGTTTAATTAGTACCCATTTGAATACAGATTGTTTGCTGAAATATGGATCCACCAAACTAAACAATTATCTTGTAGATCAAAAAGTTCAGCATTTTGATGATACCGTATCATATTTGGTGTACTTGTTGTGGGAATCAGTGCAGTTCTTCACAAATTAAGATTTTTCATGACCAAAAACAAGAAATTTGTATCTACGTTGCCCATTTTTGTAGAAAAAGCTCTGCTTAATGAGACGAAGTAGTCCATTTTTCAATTGACGATGATGGATAGTAGTGTAAAGGGTAGAAAAAATCTCTGGTTCTGATATATCTGCAAAATTGTAAAGATTGTGATTGAAGATTTTGGAGAAGATCTTTAGACCTTTCAAGAATCCGAATTTGATTGGCACCGCTGGTTTAATATACATTATCAAAATATTTCGTTGATGTCTTTGGTCATATTTTTCTGTTGAAAGAATAGTGGTTAGAACTTTAGAAAGATGTTTAGTCGAACATCTTGACGACTCGGCTATGTATCGTTCTTTATAAGGATTTTTGTGAAGTTTAGGAATCCAGTATAAAGATTGGAGGTTTACATTTTCTTTTTTTTATGCTAATACCAAAGAAGAGAAGAACGGATTTGCGATTTTCTAATATCTCCTCTATCGTGAATAATGTAGGTTTATGCGGGTTTCTACTTCACCAGAGTCTGGGCAGAAAGTTGATGAACCAGGGTTATGTCAAAGAACGTCTCGTCCTTTTTATAAAAAAAGTTCATCGGAAGATACCAAGACCTTGTTGATAAATATTCTGTATTAACTTCACAAATAATACATAATGATCTTGAATATAAATAAGAAGATGTGGTATGAGTGCAAATGAGACAACTCTCCATCCCAGTCACAATGTGTAAAAAGTAAACATTTATAGGTCTATATTGTCTGGCGCAAATACAAAATTTTAATCCTGGTATCTATGATGAGTTTATTTACAACAACTGGGTCAATGCCACTGCTGGTGGAGTTTTTATTCCACGAGGATATCACCAGCCCAGTAGTCAGTACTTCTGTGTTGACATGAATTATCATTGATATGGTCATAATTATAAATTAACTGTTTACAAAACTTTGAATTTTTGAAATACTAAGGCTTTTCTACCTCAGGAATAGATTACCTTAGCTGTATTTGGCAAAACTTTTAGGAATTTTTGGTCCTCAATGCTCTTCAACTTCGTACTTTATTTGGCCTTTTTAACCTTTTTTTATTCGAGGGTCACTGATGAGTTTTTTGAAGACGATACGCGCATCTGGCGCAAATAAAAAAATTCCAATCCTGGTATCTATGATGAGTTTATTGAAGTATTTATTCTACGTACGGACATTGTTTATCATCGTTATTCTTTTGGTAAATTTTTAACCGTTACTGTTTAGTCCATTTTAAGTTATATACTTTTGGCGTGGCTCGGTATTTATACATCCCGTCATTGTGTTATTGAGCTATGGTCATTTTTGTATTCTTGCTTATGTACTTTGTCTATAGAGTGTCTATATGCCATTTTGTTTTTCTTTGTTGAAATAGGTACTTGCTTTTATAGTGATTAAGATTATAACACAATGTTGACTACTGTACCCCAATTTTTTGACATTTTTACCTATTATGTCTGTTTGTGTTGTCATACAAGTTAGAGGTTTAGCTAGCTATAAAACCAGATTTAATCCACCATTTTCTACATAAGGTCAGGAGTATGACAATTGTTTTCCATTCGTTTGGTGTGTTTGAGCTTTTGATTTTGCAATTGGTAAAGGACTTTCCGTTTTGAATTTTCCTTGGAGTTCGGTATTTTTGTTATTTTACCTTTTCTGACGATTTGATACAACACTTAAACTCTATTGTGTTTTTATTATTTTTTGTGACCTTGGCTTTTGACATAGAAATTAAAATCTATTCATCCCTCATTATGATGTCAAAACAGTATGATAACTCACTTTGATCATAAAAGGAATGCAACACTTTATAAATTTCATTCGTGCAAATAGCTTTTCTGTAATCAATAATTGTAACGAATTTAACTACAAATGAATGAATATTAAACTATGTCTGCTGTAAAATCTATTTTGTTTTGTGTTAACTTGACATTTAATAGGGTACATTTTTTTAGGAACACATCGAGCACTCCGCAAAATATTTTTGAGATTGTCGAAACAAACTTTCATACCAGTAGTCATTTTGCAGCAAATATATTTGCATTCAGATTTACAAAACGACCATTTAATTAAATAGTTAAAGTTTTTTTTTATAAGATTGTGTGGAAGTGTTATGTAAAGAGTAGAAAAGTCAAAACTGTCAACAGAATCAAAAGGACCATCAAAAGCACGTAATTTATCTAAAACAATTTAAGAATTTTTTACACTCCCTAACTAGTTAATTCCACTATTTTCATATATTTTATTACAATAGTTTATGATAAGCTCTTTGATAGTAGTTAAGAAACTTGTTAAAAGCACTGAAGGATTAGTTGTAGAACACTAACTATAGGCCGAGATGAAATGTATACTATAAATTTGTTGGGCTATGCACGATTGATTAAGTGTTGCTATCACAGTTGTCAGCACTATTGCACTGATATGAAAAAAGTTGAAAAGTTGAAGAAAAATTGCCTTGATGTCGTCATTTTTCTGTAAATTCATGGTTTATAAAATGTTAAAGTCATTCGATACATAAAGTTTTACCTCTAGGCATAGATGCTTTTTTATACCTCACCTGTTGAAAATCATTATATTGGCTTACTTGGCCTCTTGTTTTATATTTATGTAGTGGAATGTCAAAATATTTAATACAATTTTAGCTAAGGCCTTCCTATAACACCGTTTTGCATTCAATTTAATTGAAGTTCATGCTCCATCATTCTTTGATCAACTTACTTCCTTTACTATTCGTGGATTGCTTGCACATTAATGATATATAACATATTGTCGATATTGTATGCAAACAATATTGTTTACAAATCAAATTGGTGTTGGGGAAAGTCTTTGGGTTAACAAATATCCATGTTCAAACTTGATCTGAATGTCAAAATTAATTTGGATGAAACTTATTTCTTGTCTTTCTCAGTTGTGTTCAATGTTAATTCAGTGATTCTTTACATTAAATGATGTAATGTTATCAAACAGACATAAACTGTTCTTGCTTTATTAGAGATAATATAACTATTTGTAAATTCTGTGTAGCGATACAATGATAACAATTAAATAACTCTACGGGTCGTTACTATAACATTTAGGAAACTTCAAAGAACAGTTTCTGCAAAACTACAACTGATAACACTTAGGAAATCGGAAGGGTTTGAAGATATAAAAAGGTATTGGTCAAAAACTACGGAGAGAACTAAAGTTAAAACATATTAGAATATCATGATATATAGGCTACAAAATTTGGATTTGAGTAACATATCATCGTTAAAGTCTTATAAATTAAGGCGAAAGCAGTTTACCGATGTTCAAATCTCGTGAATCGATTATTAGGAAAAAACAAATCAAGGTAATAAACAAAAGCTGAGTGAATCATATAAACTCCAAAATGAGCGAGACCGGTTGCGTCGACAGTGTAAGCGTCTCCTACTATGCATGCATCACCCGCCATATGAGTTCGCACTCTGTCTAAATGTTATAATAAGACATCTTTCCTGGTATCAAAAGATCTACAACCGTCAAAATATGTCGCTAGTGAGTTGCGACACCGACAAATCGGTCAACCAGTTCATTGTATTGACCGTAAAACTTATGTAGTGTTGATTTTTGTTCGTTATTTTTCATAACTCTGAGCCGTTTTTGTATGACATGACACCCCTGTTGATAAAGTCCATATAGTGTGAACATGCCACAAGCGTAACGTATCAACTGAGATATGTAAACGATGAAGCAGAGAATATGTTAATTATGGGAACTTGACAATTGGAAATTTGAAATCATCACGTTTGTCATAGATTCTAGTTTGAAGTCGTCCATCTGTGTCGATATCGAGAATAAGATCAATATATGAATCAGACCTTCTACTCTTGGCAGTTTCCTTAATCTCAGGTTCCCTAGGATATATGCGATGCAATAACTGATTGAAATATTGGTGACAACGGAAAAAATATCATCAATAGATCTGAAAAGTGAAATTAAAGAACTTTGCGAGGTGCTTTTTTTCTTAGTCTTTGAGAAGGTTCTGTATGAACTCTGTATCATATGAGTATAAAACAAGTCGGTTAGTAGTGATGTATAATTAGTACCCATTTGAATACAGATTGTTTGCTGAAATATGCATCCACCAAACTAAACAATTATCTTGTAGATCAAAAAGTTCAGCATTTTGATGATACCGTATCATATTTGGTGTACTTGTTGTGGGAATCAGTGCAGTTCTTCACAAATTAAGATTTTTCATGACCAAAAACAAGAAATTTGTATCTACGTTGCCCATTTTTGTAGAAAAAGCTCTGCTTAATGAGACGAAGTAGTCCATCTTTCAATTGACGATGATGGATAGTAGTGTAAAGGATAGAAAAAATCTCTGGTTCTGATATATCTGCAAAATTGTAAAGATTGTGATTGAAGATTTTGGAGAAGATCTTTAGACCTTTCAAGAATCCGAATTTGATTGGCACCGCTGGTTTAATATACGTTATCAAAATATTTCGTTGATGTCTTTGGTCATATTTTTCTGTTGAAAGAATAGTGGTTAGAACTTTAGAAAGATGTTTAGTCGAACATCTTGACGACTCGGCTATGTATCGTTCTTTATAAGGATTTTTGTGAAGTTTAGGAATCCAGTATAAAGATTGGAGGTTTACATTTTCTTTTTTTTATGCTAATACCAAAGAAGAGAAGAACGGATTTGCGATTTTCTAATATCTCCTCTATCGTGAATAATGTAGGTTTATGCGGGTTTCTACTTCACCAGAGTCTGGGCAGAAAGTTGATGAACCAGGGTTATGTCAAAGAACGTCTCGTCCTTTTTATAAAAAAAGTTCATCGGAAGATACCAAGACCTTGTTGATAAATATTCTGTATTAACTTCACAAATAATACATAATGATCTTGAATATAAATAAGAAGATGTGGTATGAGTGCAAATGAGACAACTCTCCATCCCAGTCACAATGTGTAAAAAGTAAACATTTATAGGTCTATATTGTCTGGCGCAAATACAAAATTTTAATCCTGGTATCTATGATGAGTTTATTTACAACCACTGGGTCAATGCCACTGCTGGTGGAGTTTTTATTCCACGAGGATATTACCAGCCCAGTAGTCAGGACTTCTGTGTTGACATGAATTATCATTGATATGGTCATAATTATAAATTAACTGTTTACAAAACTTTGAATTTTTGAAATACTAAGGCTTTTCTACCTCAGGAATAGATTACCTTAGCTGTATTTGGCAAAACTTTTAGGAATTTTTGGTCCTCAATGCTCTTCAACTTCGTACTTTATTTGGCCTTTTTAACCTTTTTTTATTCGAGGGTCACTGATGAGTCTTTTGTAGACGATACGCGCATCTGGCGCAAATAAAAAAATTCCAATCCTGGTATCTATGATGAGTTTATTGAAGTATTTATTCTACGTACGGACATTGTTTATCATCGTTATTCTTTTGGTAAATTTTTAACCGTTACTGTTTAGTCCATTTTAAGTAATATACTTTTGGCGTGGCTCGGTATTTATACATCCCGTCATTGTGTTATTGAGCTATGGTCATTTTTGTATTCTTGCTTATGTACTTTGTCTATAGAGTGTCTATATGCCATTTTGTTTTTCTTTGTTGAAATAGGTACTTGCTTTTATAGTGATTAAGATTATAACACAATGTTGACTACTGTACCCCAATTTTTTGACATTTTTACCTATTATGTCTGTTTGTGTTGTCATACAAGTAAGAGGTTTAGCTAGCTATAAAACCAGATTTAATCCACCATTTTCTACATAAGGTCAGGAGTATGACAATTGTTTTCCATTCGTTTGGTGTGTTTGAGCTTTTGATTTTGCAATTGGTAAAGGACTTTCCGTTTTGAATTTTCCTTGGAGTTCGGTATTTTTGTTATTTAACCATTTCTGACGATTTGATACAACACTTAAACTCTATTGTGTTTTTATTATTTTTTGTGACCTTGGCTTTTGACATAGAAATTAAAATCTATTCATCCCTCATTATGATGTCAAAACAGTATGATAACTCACTTTGATCATAAAAGGAATGCAACACTTTATAAATTTCATTCGTGCAAATAGCTTTTCTGTAATCAATAATTGTAACGAATTTAACTACAAATGAATGAATATTAAACTATGTCTGCTGTAAAATCTATTTTATTTTGTGTTAACTTGACATTTAATAGGGTACATTTTTTTAGGAACACATCGAGCACTCCGCAAAATATTTTTGAGATTGTCGAAACAAACTTTCATACCAGTAGTCATTTTGCTATCTCTTATAGAAAATATGAATTTACGTTGAATGTATTGATAATACTACAGCATTACATGTCTTTTTTTTTTTTCCTTTTCCTTCCCGTTATTTAAGAATTTTCATTTGAATTTTTTCTAATATTTAAAGGTATTTCAATATGTTCATGCTCTAATCCATACAATCTTCCATTAACAGTAATACATACGTGCCCCAAGCGCCTGTGTACAAAATAGGATCAAACCTATATGTTATTATCATGATACATTGCCACTAATTAGCACATTACAGTATTTCGTTTCAGATAAAAAAAATATTATTCATAAAATGTGCGTTTTGTGTACAATTTTTATTGAAACATCAGAGAAAACATTAGTTAATTAGTTATAATCTCCCCTTTGTAGGATACACTTGAGTATTAGAAAACTGAAAATACCCTTATCATTTCTGTTTGTTATTATCCAATACAAATTCGATACGCAAATGTTTACGTCACTTGAATATTACTCAACTTTAAATCTATATGCAAAATGGTTACGGAAATTAAAATACGTTATATGTGACTAAGAAAACATAGACTATAACTTATCACAAAGACATTTTTTGTTCTTTGATCCAATGAAAGTGGTTTACCATCAAATATGTCATTATAACGTTTAGTTTGTTTCAAACTGATTTATTATCACTTAGAGAAAAAAAATATGTTGGTAAACTGGAAATTTTCATGTGTATGTCCGTTATGGGAAATAATTGAAATCAAAGTGTTATTGTAAGTCCTAAAATTACGACAATTTTGATTTTGGCAATGATAAAATAATTGAAAAAAAAATTATCAGACGACCATTTACTTCATATCTTGATTATTCATAATGATAAATTATGGGCTCATCTTTGTCTTGTCTCTCAGGGTTTTTTTTTAAGGAAGGGGATTTCTCTTGTATATATAATATTATTGATTAACTATTTTGATTCTATTCCTTCTAACATAAGTACTTCAATATTCTGCAATTCTAAAGTAATGATTAAGACTTAAATCTAATCAGGTATTATGTAAATCCAAGTCCGATATCATAATGATGATGCCAAAGTCGGTGTTTATCTGCTTTATAAGTTCGATTACAATTTTCTCCTCTAAAATCAGCCGCCAATTGTCTTTCGTTTAAGATCGTCACGAACCAACATCAAACTTAGAATAAAACACAAGAATCAAAATTTTGTACTCGTTTCGTCTACAACGGACTCATTAGTGACGCTCAAATAAAAAAAGTTTAAAAAGCCAAATAAAGAACGAAGTTGAAGAGCATTGAAGACCCAAAATTCCGAAAGGTTTTGCCAAATACATATCTTATAACAATGTTTATTTAAACTTTTAAAACCAAATACCATAGTTACTAAGACTCATTATGAGGGGTGATGGTAAAATTAAGTTGAACTTAGAATAGTTATAGAAAGCCATAATTCAAAAAAATATTAACGAAAATACCGAAGTTAAAGGTAATTCAAAAAAGTGCGAAGTCTATAAAGCCTGACAAAATCGACTATATCAACAAACACAAATGTCACATTCCTGACTTTGTTCAGACATGTTCTGAAGAAAATGGTTGGTAGAACCTGGTTCATAACTAGCTAAGTCCATTTGTATGACAGTTGTTCATAGTAACGTTATATTGACAAAATCTGAGCAACCAAAATAGACTTAATTTGGATCCAGCAGCCAAAATTGGAAAGTTACATTCGAATACGTTTAGTCCCCATTTTTGAAATTAGTGAAGTTGTATGATTTTTTATGCCTTTGATTTAAGAAAAAATCGCGACAGGTTTAAAAGGGAATATTCAGACCGAGAAGGCAGTAACTTTTCTTAGTGGATAGTTCCGGAGACGTCTAGAATATAAATCTTGTACAAATGGGTTCCAATGTTAATTTGAATTTATTGTTAAAGATAATTTTTGGTCGTTTTGTGATCGTGTGATGCATTTGCAAGTTCAAATATGTAAAAAAAAGTACAATGGAAAAATCGTCAACATGAAAAAAAAGGGATGAAATAGCCAAGCTTACGTTAAATATAATTCTAAATCAAACTTCAACACCTGCAATTAAAAAATATCAAAGGCAGTAAATGCGATTAAAATTAAAAGCAAAATTAATAAAAACGTGAAATAAACCCGAACTATATTTTTTACGAGATCTGAACCGATTAATAAATCAAATGCAAAATTGATAAAAACGTGAAATAAACCCGAAATATATTTTGTTTACGAGATATGAAATGATTTTGTTGTTTAACTTGATTTAGTTTGAGAATAAATTTTATTTTAAATCGGACATAGAACTGAATCTGTCATATATGATATGTATTTTATTAACATATGAATAGTCAATAAAATACATATATGATATGTATTTTATTGACTTCTCATATGTTAAGATCTGTTTGAACTATCTCTATTTATAATACTTGAATTATACTTTATGACGTGCACGACTGGATCAACTATTTCTATAATTAATTTGATTTACCATAAGGGCTTGCATTTTTCATTGATCTACATAATCCAGACATAGTTTTAAAAAGCTTTAAATAAAAATAAACAAATTCAATATATTGGCAGTCTGTTTAAAATTTCTTAATTGCATTTTGCTAGCAGTTTTTTTTTACAGAATAGCTTTTTTTTTACAAAATAAGTAATATTAGTATTATGGAGCTAGTCCATTTTTTTAATAAAAAAAAAACCCAGATACAACGTCAATCGTCTGCAAATCTAAACGATCTTAGATCTTGCATAATTGACTTTGTAAATTCAGTATAGTTGAATTCGTTCTTATCAGATTGTAATGATATATCCTTTTTCAGTCCTTTTTCTAACCTATTCAAGAACCCAGAGGTTGTGGATGCTTTATCCTCTTTGCATGACAAATATGTTCCAGCAGATAAAGTCTCCAATAATATTGTCTTCATATGTAAAAACCATTACTTTGAATGTCTCACAAAAGAGCTTGGAATAAACAGCAAAACTGATAATCCTACATATTCTTTAACATCATTTACAAAGGATGAAATTTTACAAAATCACAAATCTTTCCTTTTTTCTTTTGGTGTTAACATTAAAGAAAACGAAGAAAATCTACCGTCATTATACTGGATACCAGAACTTCACAAAACTCCTTATTCAGAACGATACATAGCCGGATCATCAAGATGTTCAACTAAACATCTTTCTAAAGTGCTGATTACTATTCTTTCTACAGTAAAAAATGGCCTTCAAAATATTGTGATGAGATATATTCCACCAGTGGTGTCAATCAGATGTGGATTCTTAAAAAATCTAAAGATCTACTGCTAAATCTTAGATCACAATCTCTGCAAATTTGCAGCAACATTAAAACTTTTGATTTTATCTACACTTTACATTACTTTTCCCCATGCTCAATTAAAAGACCGACTTCCACCATCTCATTAAACAGAGCTTTTTCTATAAAAATGGGAATCGAAGATATAAATTTCTTGTTTTGGGTTATAATAATTCTTATTTTGTGAAGAACCACACTGATTCTACCAGAAAATATACTGAAGATGATATTATCAAAATGCTGGACTTTTTGATTGACTATACATTTGTTGAGTTTGGAGGATTGATATTTCAACAGACAGTCGGTATTCCAATGGGTACTAATTGTGCACCCCTACTGTCCGATTTGTTTTTGTACTCGTAGGAAGCAGAATTCATTCAAAACCTTCAAAAATACAAAAAGAAAAAGCACCTTGCGAAATTCTTTAATTTTACTTTCAGATATATTGATGATGTCATATCACTGAATAACCCATATTTCAGCCAGCACATACATCTCATATATCCCAATGAACTTGAAATTAAGTATACTACTGATACTAGAAGGACTGCTTCACACCTTGATTTTTTCCTCAATATTGACACAGATGAACGACTTCACACTAAAATCTAATCTAATTTCAACTTCCCAATTATCAATTTCCCATTTCTCAGCAGTAATATACCCTCTGCCCCATCGTATGGTGTTTACATATCTTAGTTGATACGTTATGCTCGTGCATGTTCACACTATACGGACTTCATATACAGGAGTGTGCTCCTTACGCAGAAACTGCTCCAACAGAGTTATAAGGAGGAAAGATTAAAAATGACACTCCGTTAATTTTATGGACACCATCACGAATTGGTTGGTCTATACGATGTGTCTGTGTCTAAACTAACTAACGACATTTTTACCACGTCTTAGATTGCAGTTTACCGTCTACGTCGTCTGGTCTTCTAAGTACCGAACGTAACCTATTCCCGAATATGACTGTTTTGCTGAGTGTAAATTCGCATTGCTATTAGACGTGTCTCGGTATTTGCTTAACCAACATTCATGTATTTAGTTATGATGTTTCATTTGTAAATTTGGTTGGATGTTGTTTTATTCTATTCTTATTTTCTATATGTATGTAAAAGTAAAGATATTAATCACCTAGTTCATTTAGATGATTTTTAGTTTAAAGCAACTATATGCACAGGATTAATATTGTTTTGACACAGTTTGATTTAGAAAAAAACCCGACATGGCTATAAAATACATTACACCATTACTAACACTATTCTATATTAATATGCTTGTAATGGTTAGAAAATACATCAAATAACACCATTACAAACTTAATCCCAATTTTATATTCTATTATTAAAAATTTACCTGTGACGTCACTTTTTGTGGCGTTGATACATTCGTGTGATGCACAGTTCATTATTCTATTGTGCTGTATTTGTGTTCTGTCGTAAATTAATTTTAGGTGTTCGTTGTTATTCTGTGGTTTAAATGTACTATTATATCATTTATTCATGTATTTCTTTGTCCTGAATGTTCTTGTATTTATTTGTACTGTATTCCTGTCACGTAATGTTGTCATTTTAGCGGTATTTTTAACATTGCCATATAAGCGGGAGGTTTGGCTAGCCATAAAACCATGTTCAACCCACCATTTTTTCTTAAAATGTCCTGTACCAAGTCAGGAATATGGCAGTTGTTATCACATAGTCCGTTTCTATGTATGTTGGCGTTTGTTTTTGTAGCAGTTCAGTGTTTCTGTTGTTCCGTTTTGTTTCCTCTTATAGTTGATATGTTTCCCTCCGTTTTGGTTTGTGACCCAGATTTGTTTCAGTTTAATCGATTTATGACTATTGAACAGTGGTATACTACTATTGCCTTTATTTACTAAGGAACACAAAATATCAGAGCCTTTTGTTATCATTAACATTTCCCTCGGATTTCTTGAAACTTAAATAGAGAACTAGATTTTACCAAGTATATTGAATGATTGCAGTTTGCTTTATAATGTGAGCCTCAATTATGGAAAATAAGGAATTACTTATTTTATTCTATTCTATCTTATGCTTACAAAACGTGTAACAGTAGTAGTATTTTTTTAACTATATATCTTTTGTGGACGGCGTAAATTTGATATTTCAAAGAAAAGACTAAAATTAACTAGCAGGAATGTTATAAGGTCATCAGTGACTACATTTCCTTCAACTGCAAATCTTGGTGCAGACGAGAGAAACTTGTTAAAAATCTTTGGATACTTTTTTTTCGGAAAATGCACGAATCTTGTTGATTATCGAATTAAACTTTTCGAATGTTACTCTATACAAAATTGTTCTACTTAAACGATATATAGATGAAAGAACAACTTAATTATTATAAGAAAACGTCTTATGTTCGCACACGCTGACAATGCAGCCGACAATACTTTGCTGTTTGATGTCTAGTACTACATTGAAACTTAAAATAGAAAACTAGATTTTCTAAGTTTACCAAGAACATTAAATGATCTCAAAAACTGAGATTACAAATTCGAGTACTTTCATACTTCCAACTTCTACCGAAGATAAAATCGTAGATGAACATACTTTAACAACGACTGAATTGAAAGCTGCATTTGAACACCACAAAGCTCTCACTATGATTGATTGATTGTTGGTTGCTTAACGTCCAGTGGCAAATATTTCATGCATATTCAGGACGAGAACAAATTAACAATAAATACAACAGGTAGGTTCTGTAAAAGGGGCGTCCGGGATTAAGGTCGGAGAAATTTAGACTGCCACGGGAAATGAGGGTATATTGGATAGGGACAGAAATTTAGCCTTGCAACAGGTCACCTACGGACCCCTCAAAGAGTTGTTGCAAGGGTTCTTTACGTGCAAAGAGCGTGGCACTCTCTTTACACGAGGCATCGGATTTAACGTCCCCATTCTGACCGGACGTGGCTGCAAATTTGTACATCCCGCACAGCCAAACGGACGCCCCACTTTAGCACGGGTTTTACTGCCGGTCGGAGGAAGACCAATGGTGACCATACTTCTATCCCCCAGTCACCCTTGGGGGTAGCTCTCACTATGCATTCACTTCTTAATAAAAAAAAAAAAAAAAAAAAAAAAAAAAAAAAAAAAAAAAAAAAAAAAAAAAAACTTCTGCATAAGAAACCATATAAATTTCGTTTTATAGTTTTATATATGAATCCAGATAAATTTGCGACTACACATGTTTCGATTCTTATGCTCTTATAACCGTTAAGACACTCGTCATGAAATACTGTCAATGGCGGTATTAACTTTTTCTTAAGTGTCACAAAGTCTTTGGAAGTCTTGGATTAGTTCCAATGATTGCTTCCATTGATTTCTCTAACCTTTAGTCTTCACTTATCGGTTGCAGTCGTTTCAATTCCATTCTCAGTTTTAATATTTACTAAAGATTCACAAATTTGACATGGGAAAAATTATACCTAAAGCAATTAAATATTTGCTTTCTGATATTCATGTTTGTTTTGGATAGACAACTCTTATTACATGAATTTATAGCTTTATTGTTATGAATCACAATATAAGGCAAACCTTTAAAAAAAACCATACAAAACACCACTTAAAAGATATCTTTAACAATACAAATGTATGTTTCTTTGACGCATTTCCCGTTTCCCTTCTCTATTTTAAGCATATATTTAGATGATATACTCGCTGTAAACAATCCGGGTTCCCATTAATTTACAAGTTTATTTATTCACCTGAACTCATTCTTACTTAATCAAAAATTTATGGTGACCGATGTCCTTCTTCGACCGTGATAATAGAGTTTCATTGTAATATAAATACTAGAATTTAAGATAAACTGGACGACTTTTCCTTTCATATTGTTTATTTTCCTTTCATTGACTTGGGTGTTCAATGGACTCCTTCTTGTGGAGTAAATATTTTTCAAATGGTTCGATATGCATATGTTTGCAATAAAGTCTCGGATTCCAATGAACGTAATATTTTCATTCCAATCATAAATTGGTCATAACTTTACTTATAGTAAATTAGATTTAAAACATTTTGAGATTATAAAGAGATTTATTGTGGAAGTATGATTTCAGTAGCATAAATTAATTAAAAATCGGTATTTCGCATGCAGAATTTTGCGATTATATAGTTTATACCATAAGGCTAGAATAATTGATAAAGGTTGAAATCATCCTGTTATTCTTCACTGTGTTTCGTACTTTTTTTTAAGGAAAACTAATTCGCTAATGTTTAGTTTGAAATTTATTAATTTCTTTTGTTTATCTGTATACTTTGTTTTTGGACATTGCATAATATATGTATCCCTGTGCTGTTTGTGGCGTTGCTGTACCTGTGAAATTCATACACACAACTTTTGTAGACTTGGGGGCGATTAAGAGATTGCAATATTGGATACACACCTGTCTAATTTTGAAAACAATAAGTGTCCTTCAAGATGTCTTTAGATATTCTTGTCTTTGGGTTGCTGTCTCGTTGACTTATACCCCAAATCTCATTTTATCATATATTATTTTATTGATTGCAGCAATTGTCACAAAATCTCAACATCCTAACTTTAGAAATTATATTCAGGACCCTTTACTTGTATTAACCTTATCTGTAAAAATTAACCATTGTTCGCCCTCTCCTATTACTCATCTTCTTGGTTGATGAAACAGTTTTAATTTTTCATTGGCTAAGCAGTAATTGATGCCATACTTGATATTGTATTATGTTGCACTTTTGTATAAAATATTAACTCAACAAATGAAAGTTATAAAAGCGAGTTTTACATTATAAATAAGATATATCCATTATTTTAGTATAATACTCCAATAATAGTATCATTAATGTAACTCTGATATAAAGGTTATATCTCAAGGGTATCAATGGTCAATTTACCACAATAAAAAATAGCGCCCTGTACTATAAATCAATTAATTATCCATACGCTTCTATTGTTTTTATCAATCATTAAAAGTAAACGAAAGATTCAAATGCTGCGATAGAAAAAAGAGAAAGGATATCTTTCAAACAGAAAAAGCAATGCCCGTTTTTTTTTTTACATGTCACTGTTCACATTCACATATTCTTTTTTCTTCTGACTAGTTCTCTGTCAATCGTGAAGGAATCCATTGACATATATTGTAACAAAGCTTATGTTTATAGCGGTACTAACTTATAACAAATGGTTTATTTGGCTTTATTATCTTTTTTGATTTATGCGTCACTGATGAATCTTTTGTAGAATAAACGCGCGTCTGGCGTACAAAATTTTATTCGTAGTATCTATGATGAGTGTATTAAGCTTGACATTTTTGTGTTTGTTTTTGACGATAGTATATAATTATACCACCAACAGTTTGGTATTCAGATGATGACTGTAATTTCTTATTGCCGATGTTTCATTTTCTGTTATGAAGAACAATTTATGACTTCACTTCATAAAAATCCAACAAAACACCACTTGGTGAATATTTTTCACAATATCTGCAAATATTAAGACGATATAAAAATAAGGAGATGTGGTATGATAGCCAATGAGACAACTATCCACAAAAGTTCAAATAAAGTGGATGTAAGCAATTATAGGCAACCGTACGACCTTTAACAATGAGAAAAAACCATACCGTATAGTCGGTTATAAAAGGCCCAACATGAAAAATATGAAACAATTCAATTGAGAAAACTAACGGCCTAATATATAACAAAACAAATTACGAAAATCAAATATGACAGATATGAACCAACGACAACCACTGAATTACAAACTCCTGACTTGGGACAGACACATAAAGAATGTGGAGGGTTAAACATGTTTGAGAGCGCTCAACCCTTCACTTAACATGGGACAGTGGTGTTACAGCACAACATAAGAACAAACTATAACATTCAGTTGAAAATGGATTAACTCATCAAATCAATACAAAGCGGAAAAACATCTAACAAAAACACAGACCGGACGTGGCAAGGTATTTGTACATCCCTAACAACAAAAAAGACACAGCTTTACACTAGCTGTCAGTAACTGCGAGTACTCTCAGATCTGTACTAAGTGTAATTTTGTTGTGGGGATGAACAAGTACCCCGTCTACGTCCACTCTCTTTTTGTTAGATGTATTTCTATTTGTATCCATTTGATGAGTTAATAGATATAAGAAGATATGGTACGAGTGCCAATGAGACAACTCTCCGTCCAAGTCACAATTTGTAAAAGTAAACCATTATAGGTCAAAGTACAACCTTCAACACGGAGCCTTGGCTCACACCGAACAGCAAGCTATAAAGGGCCCCCAAAATGACTAGTGTAAAACTATTCAAACAGGAAAACCAACGGTCTAATCTATATAAAAAAAACGAGAAACTAGAAACACTTATGAACCACATCAACAAACGACAACCACTGAACATCAGGTTCCTGACTTAGGACAGGTGCAAAACAAATGCATCGGGTTTAAACGTTTAATAGGCGCCAACCTTCACCCTACCTGAAACAATAGTGTAATATCACAACATAGAAAGACACACTATAAAATATCAATTGAAATGGCTTAACTTAATCAAAAGACATATTAACAAAAACAAGTGAACGTACACTGAACGAATAAATTTGATCTATGACACAATGTAAATTCAAAATTAATAAAAACAAGGGGGTTAAATGTAAAACAATATCAAAAAGACAACAATAACCTTGGACAAAATGCCGCCAAATAAAATAACGTACACAGGTAAATAAAAATAATAATTTTGTTGTAAGGTATACAAAGAGTACGGAAATATTTTTTACAAAATAAATACTTTTGTTGTTCCTAGTACGAGAACAAAAGTGAAAATTTATTGTCATACTAAACACTTATCAAAGGTGGTATATATCAAAAATAGTGAGACCAGATATAACACCGAATAAGTAAACATTAAATAACAAAAATACATTACAAATTGTATCAACAGGTCAAATTAACTCCAAAGTACGATTTGAGAGTACTCGCAATTACTGAAAGCTAGTTAAAAGCCAAAAACAGTTAATAATAAAAAAATTATGCATCAGAGACTAATCAACTAAAACACATCCCAGGGATTTAGTGTCAAAGAAGACATGACTTGTGCAATGCCAAAATAAAAGTATCTACAGGCAGTAGGATAGTTAGGAGTTAACCTGTTAATAATATGTATAATGTAATATATAGATAGAGTAATCTCTATATAGAAAATGAACGTGGATGTGTATTTATACATCCCCAAATTACGTTTGAAAAGAATAGAAATTTAGTTATGTTTTAATTTGCTGATGACAAAATCGATATTTGTGCCAATGTAAACTATATTCAAAGATCTAGTTACAACATTGGTAAGATAACCTTTACTAATAAGTTTGTTTAAAGGTTCGATGAGTTTACACGGATCACATAGTGATTTCCGCGCTTTTATTACAATATTATCGTAAAATTTAGGATGTGAAATACCGTTTTTAATAAGTTTTCTACAGGTACAGCCATATTTACTAGTCAAATCTTTGTATCTATGAAAGAATTTAGTAAAAGTAGTAAGCCTTTTTCAACTGATTTTTATAGTTTGTTCTTATGTTGTACTGTTACACCACTGTCTCAGGTTAGGGGGATGATTGAGCGCTCACAAACATGTTTAACCCCGCCACACTCTTTATTAGGCCGTTAGTTTTCTCTATTGAATTGTTTCATATTTTTCATGTCGGGGCCTTTTGTAGCCGACCATACGGTATGGGTTTTCTCATTATTGAAGGCCGTACGGTTGCCTATAATTTTATTAAAAATAATTATAGAAATTTTAAATGGAAACAGGATTTCACTTGCAGGTGTAATAAAAAGTGGATTTTTCACTGGAACCTCGTGGCAGAATTCCGAATTTCTTTTGGTTATATTTATCGTCGGGTTGCTGCCTCATTGTCTTAAACCGACATTTCGTATTATGCATCCGTGTTTTCGGCGGCACTGTAAAATAGAGATTTTTAATGCACCACACTGTTGAAGGCCGTACGGTTGCCTATAATTGCTAACATCCACTTAATTTGAACTTTGGTGGATAGTTGTCTCATTGGAAATCATACCACATCTCCTTATGGTTATACAAAGTACAGATCTGATGTATACTCTGTAAACAATCCAGATTTTTCTTAATTTATCGTTCTCAATCCAATCTTGTTTATAAATGTTGATAGTAACCGATATCCTTGATATAATTTCTCATGATAATATTCATATCAAAATATGGCAAGCTACTTTTCCCTTCCTTGATTGTGATTTTCCGTTGAAGTGTACATTTTTGACTAATTTATGTATATTTTGAGATTTCTTTGATGTGCGCGTGTTTGCAGTGACGTCTTTGATTACAATCAAAGTAATATTTTTATTACTTTAACTATTACAGCAGGAATATGAAAATCATAACTTGGTCAATTGATTTACTAAATTTTATTAAAAACAATTATAGAAATTTTAAATGGAAACAGGATTTCACTTGCAGGGATTTTTTTTATAAAAAGTGGATTTTTCACTGGAACTTCGTGGCAGAATTCCGGATTTCTTTTGGTTATATTTATAGTTGGGTTGCTGCCTCATTGTCTTAATCCAACATTTCGTATAATGCATCCGTGTTTTCGGCGGCACTGTAAAATAGAGATTTTTAATGCACCACACAAAGTATTTTGGAACCATCGTCTCGATAATGAAATTGACCTTTACATGTAACAATAGAAAATACAAAGTTTGTCAGAAGAAGAATATTATTTTTCGCTGATGGCTAATTACAATGATATCAATCAAAGTCGACACTTTTAGAATGAAAAATATATTTGGACTGCAAAGGATTAATTCGCTTTAAATAACATTAACGGTACCAATTATACTGCACCAGTTGCGCACGTCGACTTTTAATGTCAGAGCTAATCAAGATAAAAAAAGAAATTTATAAGTATAGCCAAACCTGGACAAGGAATCAGAGATATATCCTTAATTTTAGATTATTTCCAAAATTTTATAACAGCAGATTTCAATCTAACAATATCCTTTTAAATGATCCAAATATGTTTTGAATTGTTTCAAATTTTGTCATGACATGGCTTTTCGTAGTTTTTGATCCTCAATGCTCTTCATCTTTGTTCTTTATTTGGCCTTTTTAACTTTTTTGATTCAATCGTCACTGATGAGTCTTTTGTAGACGAAACGCGCGTCTGGCGTACACAATTTTAATCCTGGTATATATGATGAGTTTATTTACTATACGGTATGAGTTTTACTCATAGTTAAAGACCGTACGGTGACCTTTAGTTATTCACATACTTTTTTAAAAACATTTCTGCTAAAAGCATCATTTTTTTAAAATCTTTTAATCTACAAATCCCTTAATAATAAACCATGTGATTTTTCAGAAAACGAAATTTTAAGTTCTTGAATCCTTAAATGGTGTTATAGGAAAACGAATAACTGTCATACTATTATCTTTTTCAATGACGATCTTATCCGGATATTGAAAGGAGTATAGATATAGAGCCTAACATTAGCAAAAATCAACATTCTCTCTATCTGGGCGGGTGGTTTGTTTGAAAATTAACTGATGCGGTTACTAAATCAAAATTATACAGATGCAAAGGAATGTAGTTTGAACATGCTAATGAGTGTTATGAAAATACTTATATTTTATACATTTTATATAGATTCACTCAATAGTTTGCTAACCAAATTAGCTTCATCAGGCTCGTGCAGTTATCCATGTAAAATCGGATGCTGATATGAAACTTTTGCTGCTTATCCATATCGGCCAAACTTCTCAAAATCTCCATTGGAGTTTTGAGGACAAGAAAACATAATGCATCAGTGCTCATAATTCTATGGTTTTAATTAGTAAATATGAGATTTAAAAGCTATTTTTCATTTCTTTAAAGACTGTTTTGAAGTAATCAGTTTATAAAATGGAAGATTTCAAGAGTCAGGTCAACTTCTCTTATGTAGGAAATCTCCATATAAAATCGGGAAAGCATAGGCAGAGCTGCTTATCGCAAAGTTCGTACAAACAGATATCATTGTGCTCCATAAACTGTATGACGTTCAAAATTTATTCCTTTTACTTATTATAAAACTGCATCTCATTTCACAAAAAATCTTACGAGTCAAAATACTTTTAAGTCATGAACATTTCAGTGTAACTTACGATCAATTTTAGTCGTAAGATTTTTTGTGAAAAGAGCCGCTGTTTTTCCACTCTATCATTGCTTCCGTCAGCTCCAAGAGTACGTAGCTGGTACATCCAAGATCTCCATTCATCTTTTTCCCACTCTGTGGGTTCCAATTAAGGTTAACCTCTAATATAATCCTCCATAAGTACTCATCGGGACTCGTGCAAACGAGCTCTTTTCACAAAAATTATGACAAAAAAAAAACGATCGTAAGTTATTCTGAAATGTTCAGGACTTATTTTTTTCTCGTAATATTTGTTTGTGAAATGGGTCGTAGCGCTATTGTCCAATCAACTAAATCATCCTTATACAAATATAGTGCTTCAATAATCGAGTCTTTAACCTGTGAAATGTAAATAAAGCTGGCAATCCATACTAAAATAATCATTAGCATTATGATCTTACGTGTTATCGTCTTATTAGATAATATTAATAAATTTGACAGCTATATGATTCAGCTTTTCGTATATTGAAAAGGGTCACAAGAGATCTTGTAAAACAGTAATATTAAATGAAGTATTGTAAATAAACATCGATATATAGATATTTACTATAAACTTTATAACTGATACTATTCAGAGGAGGGAGACATTTTAAGGTTTGTTCCACGTTAAGACGTGTGTTTACAAAACCTCATTTGATGATATTGTTTTACAGGATCTCTTATGATCCTTTGCAACATGTATTGTGACCTTAATTGAACTTTAGAAGTCAATTTACGACCAAAATATGACACTCGCAGACGTTCACATGGATAAATCATCTTAATTAGATTTATATTCTTAGAAAAGAGGGCACACAATTGTTTTTGACATGCTGCTAATAAATGCAAATAATTTAATTACTTCAACATATTTGCACACTGTCTTCAGAAAGCTGTTGTAGGTGAATGGACGTGTACTTAATCTCCTTAGTGTAATTTCCCGGGCAACCGAAGTCGGCCATTTAAAGGCGGGAGAAAAAACATCAATTGCAATCAAACAATATAATATATCAAAGAACATTGGTACTTACGTTTACAATCAATATTTTTGTAATCATTTTCCGACATTTATGTTTCATCGGATGATTTATTACAAACAAATGTCATTCAAATTCAGCTGAAAATTACTGTGAATCTGACGTTTCGAACTGATCTTAATTTTGTTAGAAATAAATATTAGGCTTCGTATATATATATATATATATATATATATATAGCCGAAACTTTTCGTGTAAATAAACAGTTTTAAAAATTGAAATTCATTGTAATTTTGTTCTATCTTAACTCTTTCAGTCATTGGCAATTGATTGGAATATTGTGCTATATCTTATCTCTGTTAGTCATTCTGTGTTTGATTCAGCAATGAATCCCGATTTTCTGTTAGTTCTGATACTAGAGTATTCCCATTTACTGTGACTTGACTGTAAGTGTTGCTCTCAACCTATTGCAATTTATTCAATATTCTGACCAAATTGCTATTTGTTTTATAAAACCAAACTGTTCAACTAGTCAGAACTGCTGTAGAAAACCACAGTCAAGTCGTGGAAGTGCAAGGTGATACAATAAAGCATACTTCCTATAAGACTTTAATTCCACTTCAATGATATTATGAAAAATCCGTCTAACAATTTTATACAAATTTTATTGTAATTGTCATGCTAAAGGTGATAGGTAGTAATTTTGAATTGCTATAAAAATGTCCAAACTAAACTTTCATACAATTTTTCTTTCGAAAAGTCTTTTATATTCATAAGAATCAGACATCATTTGAATTAAAACATCTTATATTCAGTAAAATATATGTGAAATTACAATACGTTGTTTCTGATCAGTTGAACAGTTTGGTTTTATAAAACAAATTGCAATTTGGTCAGAATTTTGAGTAAATTGTAATAGGTGGAGAGCAACACTTACAGTCAAGTCACAGTAATATAAGTTTTATAACATGACTATCTTCATTGGACATTACCAAAAGTTAGTCTCTGAAGAAAGTTTGGTAACTATCTTATTTTTCTAATTACGACCATTGATGAATGGCTTCCTACAGTCTTTCAAGAACTGGACAGTTTAATAAAAATGCATTTCATCCTCTAATGTTTGATAACATCAGTTCATTTTCTGTCTTTAACTTCTTAATTCAAGTATCTACCCCTTTCTATATTCAGGTCATGATCACTAAGTCTAAATCTGGCAAACAATTGTCTTTGCTCCTCTAAGGCTATGCTTAAGCAAGGTTATAGTGCATATACATTAACTGTGTAATTTATATATAGCCTAGGTGGTCGAGTGGTCTAGGGCGCTGCGCACTGTGCAGGCGATGTTGCCACGATGTCTCAGACGCAAGGGTTCGAATCCCGCTGAGGGGAGTTCAAAAAATTTGCTAACGCAAATTTGAAGATCTAACATTGTTGTGCTAAATTTGAGACGAATTATATATCTTGTAAAACCACGTGTTATCCGATGGAGAATGTCTGTCATAAAGTTGTCACATGTTTAGACGTGCATATATATATATATATTTATATATTTATTTATTAATAGTTCTGTCCATAGTGGACTATACATCTACCAGAACCAGGACAGAGAAAAACCAACAAAGATACCTAATCCACATGGTTTGTATGATATGCAGATAAATTTCTCTCTGAGTATTTTTTTTTATAAATCTTTTGATACATTTCTTCTTTTTCTGCTGCTTCTTCTTCTTCTTCTTCTTTTTTAAAACCGGAAAATCTAATAATGCGTTTCAGTATGACTATTTAGAATTCATGAAGAAAAGAGGTTTTGTATAAGCCAAACAGACATCAACACAAAATGCAAACTAAATGTTATGTCTTTGGTACGAACAACAGGAATACGTTTCAAACAAAAATAAAAAGTAAAATACAACTAGATACAGATAAATTTTTAAGTAATTCTTACTTTAAATAGAACTAACATTCATGATCTGCTTTTCTATGTTCAGATTTTTCAAATTACAAAAAAAAAAAAACAATAATATATTAGTAACATGTGGTATTAATTCCACACTTTATCATAATATCTTTTTCTTTTTATTGTAGCGGTTGTTTTTGAGGTTTGCATACAAAACCGCTATAAATTGAATAAAAAGTTAAGGAAGCTATCGGCACCAACCACATCACAAGGAAATCTCCTCGATGTAAATGACAAGGGTGCCATTTTACACCAAGCTAAGGTAAAGTGCACTCATTTTTGTAAGCACATCATTTATTCTTTCAATGACGTGCATATGTAGATATACATTATATCTGATTTGGAACAGAAGATATAAACAAGAAGATGTGGTATGAGTGCCAAAGAGACAACTCTTCATCCAAGTCACAATGTGTAAAAAATAAACAATTTTTATAGGTCAAAGTACGGCCTTCAACACGGAGCCTTGGCTCACACCGAACAGCAAGCTATAAAGGGCCCGAAAATGACTAGTGTAAAACTATTCACACAGGAAAACTAACGGTATAATCTATATAGAAAACGAGAAACGAGAAACATTTATGAACAACACAAACAAACGACAACCACTGAACAGGCTCCTAAAATACAGAGTGTATTTAATGTTTTTAGAAGTGTTTTTTTTTTTATATTTCAATTCTTTCCAACCTACGAATACCTTCCACATAGTTTAATAGTAGAATTTCATCAATAGTGATGTGATGCATTTCATTCGTAGAAAAGACGATATTGCCTACCCTTCCAATAAACCTAAATTCATACATATCATGAGTTTTTGGTTCATGTTTGCGATCTTTAGTTTTCTTTGCATCTGTACCAAGTCAGGAATATGACAGTTGTCTTTCATTCGTTTGATGTGTTTGAGCTTTTGATTTTGCCTTTTGATGAGGAACTTTCCGTTTTGAATTTTCCTTGGAGTTTGGTATTTTTGTTATCTTAATTTTTGTAAAATTTTGCTGTCTTTATGTCCTTTAACTTTTTTGTCATTTTTTTTTCGGTCTTGTCTTTCCTAAACCTAAAGTTTTATGGGCTTATTATTTTCATTAACAAAACTAAGGTTTTTCTGAATAGAACCGAACCCCTATCTAGATTGTTTTTGGACGGGTTTTCAAATAGACTGTAAATAAATTTTGGAGTTAAAAAACATATTACGCTTTGAGGGTTTTCATATTTTATGTTTTAAATATAATTGAGAATGGAAACGGGGAATGTGTCAAAGAGACAACTACCCGACCAAAGAGCAGAAAACAGCCCAAGGCCACCAATGGGTCGTCAACACAGCGAGAAAAGCTGGCCCCTTTAAACAAAAGTGATTACTAGTTCAGCGAAAGCCTATCAGTTGATTTTATATGATTTTAGCTGATTCAATATGTAGATCAAAATCATCATAGGCAATAAGCTAACGATATTTATTCTGATTATTTGAGCTTTTTATTGTTTATTTTAACGTTTTAGCTTGCAGCCCAGGCTGAAGATGCGGACAATGCAGCGGAACAGAAACGTCAAATGGGGAAACGTGTCCGCTATGGAGAAATTGTTCAGGTAATTTCATGTCGTATAATCAAAACATCGTATCATCTAAAAGTAACACGGTAAAATAGGGGATGACTTTTCTGAAAATTTGCAGTCACTGAATTACGAGTAAATGGCGTTTGGTCACTCATGGCAAAACTGAATAATATATAGATATAAGAAGAGGTGGTATGAGTGCCAATGAGACAACTCTCCATCCAAGTCACAATTTGTAAAAGTAAACCATTATAGGTTAAAGTACGGCCTTCAACACCAAGCCTTGGCTCACACCGAACAGCAAGCTATAAAGGGCCCCAAAATGACTAGTGTAAAACCATTCAAACAGGAAAACCAACGGTCTTATCTATATAAAAAAACGAGAAACGAGAAACACTTATGAAAACAAACGAAAACCACTGAACAACAGGTTCCTTGAATATACCAATATACCTTGAACAACTCCGATACTCAAATAACCCGTTGGTTAACAAGCACGTCTGTGTGGTTTACATGAGCGGACCCAGGACTTTTGAAAAGGGGCGCAATTGCTTATAATTGAATATATAAAAAAATTTGGACAATTTTATAAAATAATATCACTACTGTAACAACAGCCCATGAAAAGGCCGTGAAATGTCTGTGAAATATCACAGGGCCGTGAAAACCCCATGAAAATACCCCGTGACTTTTGTAAAAAAAATATTTCTAAAGGCCGTGAAAAATATTTGATGTTAGAAAAAGACCGTGAAATTTCAATATCCCGTGAAAAGGCCGTGATAATTTGTCCTTTCATGCTTAATAAAAAATATCACGGCCTTTTCACTGGTTGTTGAAACCAGTGAAAAGGCCGTGATATTTTTTCATGTCAATTTTTTCTTATCCTAATTCAGATTTAAAACATCCCATGTGATTATTGTAATATGGTCTAATTATTTCCACTCACATTTTTCTAAATATCCTATAAACTTTTCATTATAAATATATGTCTGTTTAAATATTATTATATGCAATACTACAGTACTGCAGTACAGGACTGACTTTTCAATGGAACCATTCATTGTTATAATTAATGACTTTGTGCCAATAAATATTTTGTATTTAAAGAAAAGTATTTTGCTTCTCGTCTGTACATTATTATAAACAATGTAAACATTAATTTTAATTGGAACCGAAACATGTAAAAACGAGAACTTCCCGGAATATCAGACCGTATCCGGATTCGTGTTTCTTTTAGAGTAATTGTAACATTTCCGCAAGCTATGAAGGAAATTTGAAAGAAGCCGAAGGTCGATTAATATTTACTTTATAGACGCAAGACAAGTGACAGCAAGTTTGAGGTAAGTTAAGTTATTAATATTTTATTCTTTTATGCATCATATCACCAAAATGTTGATGACGTTTGTGATCATTTCCATTGAACTGATTTTCACTGAATTTGCAGAAACCGCGCAAACATGCATGTGATATATTCACTTATATTTGAGTCTGTTGCACATGATTCCTTTAATCATTTTGGTTAATGTTTTCTAAGACTTACCGGATCCTTAAAATACGATTACGGTTTTGTTTTGTTTATGTATTTGGGGAAAATAAGGGGGGGGGGGGGGTCCTTTTTCCCCATATAAAAAAAATGACATTTATGTACAGTACACTACGTAGACATAGACATAGATAATTGGAAATGATTATAATAGCAATAAGTATATCTGAAATGGAGTTCACTCTGATAATCAGAGGCGTAACCCCCTTTGAATGTGTCGGGAGCTATTTAAGTATTTTCTGACTTGGCCGTTGGGACACAGAGTTCAAAAGGGATTAATCAGAGGCGTAGCAGTGAAAGTATTTAATATTTGTACGGCAAAATGTCCTTTCTAGAAGGGTTTGTGCCATATCATAAGAATAGTTGGTATGGCAATGAGGTGTTTAAAAAATAATTGGTATGGCGAATGTGCCCCTGGCCCCCTGTAAAATAAATAGCTGTGACTCATTACGACCACTTAGTCTAGACAAGTTTGACTTTAGCCATACATATTACTTCAAAGAAACATTTAAATTTAATAGTCTGTCTTAAAAGTGTCTTTAGTCTTTAAAAAAATCTAAAAACAATAATATAAGTTGACAATACAGAACTTCGTTAACTAATGATGCCATATATATTGGATAGGGGTCAGATTTTCTGGAAAATGGTATGAAAATATGGGAAAACCTATGCATGTTTCCAAGTGGCTGTTCTGTTTCAATGATGTTTTTTAGTATTTTTCATACCATTTTCACCTCCAGTATGAAAATCTGCCCCCTATTCAATATGGGGTCATTAACCGTGAAGTCCTGTATTGCATGGAATAATATTGTAGCTGTTTTAAGTACATGTATGTACATAAATGCCAAAAATCAATTTGAATATATAAATAGTTTTTTTATATACATGTATAATATATGTAATGTTTCTTTATTTATTCTAGGAATGAAGAGCAAAAGGATATAGCAGTCTTTATATAAAATAGTTCAGGAATCCAGTTGGAAAGAAGAGCTTTTCAGTTAAAAGTATTTCCTGGGAATACACAGGAACTTCTATAAATGTTTTTCTGGAATAGTTATTCAAAAGGGCAGTGAAGTGAAGGATTACATTAGACAAATATTGCTGAAGTGGTAAAATCAGACCCAAGAGATGTACAAAATTTCAACAATACATGTTACAGCTGACTTTAGCTACTTAATCACATTGACATTTGTGTGCTTTTATGTTTTCTTTACATAATTACTACAGTTCTATTAAAATTAATATCTTTATTCTTTGTCACAATTATTACTAAAAAAAATACAGCATTTTAATATGGTTTTTCATAGTCTCACTTGCATTGTACTTAAATAAGTTGTCTGTAGATGTTTACACTAGGTTTTCAGGCATTTCACTTCACTTGATTGAAACAGCATTTAAATTTTTTGTTAAATTATGGCCTGAAAAATACATTTAACATTTTACAGGAGTTTTCACAATCAGTGAATGGCTGTTTATCACAGTAGTACATGTACATTTCACGGTCTTTTCACAATGGGCACATAATTTATCACGACTTTTTCACGGTGTACATTTTTGTTTTTCACAGGGTTTCTACGGTCTCTTTACCCAAGTTTTCGCGGCCTTTTCACGACAAATAAAGGCATTATACTGTACTATATCTACATTTCACGGTCTTTTTACAATGGGCACATAATGCATTATTACGACTTTTTCACGGTGTACATTTTTTTTTTTTCACAGGGTTTCTACGGTCTTTTCACCCAAGTTTTCAGGTGGCACCTCTTCACGGCCTTTTCACAAACTTTTCTCAGCCTTTTCACGACAGTCATTCCACGGTATTGTCACGGATAAGTTTCACGGCCCACCGTAAATTAACCGTGACAAACACTGTAAAAATCACCAGCATTTTTACGGATATTTTCACGGCCAATCTACGGGGCATTGTTCCAGTAGTGTATATTTATCGTGAAAAAAAACATGATTTTTAACGAAAATCGTCGAAAAATTGCGATGTTCGGCTTACTTATATCACTTGATTCACCTTTTAGGGGTTTTTTTTGTCTCACCTGAAAGACAATCCTCAAACAAATTTAGTTACCTTTTATTCATTCTAGGAATGTTGAAATCGAAATTTATCTAGTAACATCAACTTTGAAGAGAATTTGAGCTGTTTTTGGAGAAAAGGAGAAAATAAAATTTTTCGTTAATTTTGAGAACACTACCCAGCGAATGTACCTGCATTCTTTTAAAATTGGCAGATACTTTTTTAAAAGTGTTCATTTCATAATATTGAAGAAAATAAAGAGGTAACTTTTGTTTATAATACCACTGCATGGGAATTGAAGGTACTGCAGGTAGTCAAGCCATGGATTCGGTGACTTAATTTTGGTTAGTCTTGTCATAGTTCTGCTTTATTGTTCTCATGCTTTTTTGTCCAGTTTACATTAACCGAACCAATTTTACTACACAAGATCCGCATTTCTACAATGTAGGGTTCTTCAATGTTGCTCGAGGCTGAAGTATTTGAAAATCCAAAACCTGATAAAAACGTCAAAGAGCTGATCAAACCAAAAGTACCTAAAGTATAAACAAACTCAGACAAGGAATTAGAGCCTTGCATGAGGGAGATATGTTAATTCCTTAATTAAAAAAATGGTTTCAATTTTATAACAGCAAATTTCAATCTAACAATACCCGTATTTTCATACTGGGTACCGGACAACTCTGAATAAGGCTACTCCAAATGTTGTAATTTTGTTATCTTAAAATTAAAAGCATGTACTGGCTAGAATTTTTTTACAGTATAATATCCGGAAACATTGATTTCTTTTTTGGTCGTACTTTAATTATTACTCCATTTTTATGGTATACCTCAAACGAAGCTATAAATCATATGTTTTGTTGTCTGAAGATTGGTCAAACAGTTCTATTAGCTTTATGAAGTTAAACAGTAATATGAGTAAATTGGTAGTTCTGAAGTCTAGACAAAAATGACCTAGAAGTTACTTCGGATATAAATGGAATTATCTAAATAAACTTAATAAAGTGAAACTCATCAAAAGTGAGATATATCTATCATAATTCATAAATTGTACTATAGTTTTGTTGATCTATAAGTTCCGATGAACACTTAAATTCAAATCGCAATAGAATGCAGAAGAAGAAATAGGAAAGAAAATTTTATTCCAATTAAGGGCTCCACTTTTGACATGACAATAACATCAATAATTCGTTAATCAACTAACAATCAATTCTCTTCTAGAACTAAAATTGTAAAGTTGCATATTATATGCATATTAAGAGTGCTTTCATTTTGTTGTCCCGTTTTGTTCATACCAGGTTGCGTATTACAAAACAACAGAAACATAGCTCTTCTTGTTAAATACGATGTGTTTATGCAGTAACTTATATTCGGCTTAAACATGTTAAAGTTGAATAAAAACCTTTGTGCTTTTTTTCATTTTAATGCGTAATATTAAATAAATATATATACAACTTAAGATTAGTTGGAAGCAAGGAAATCAGTAGAGTGACTTTTGGCATGGCCATATAAGGGGAGATACGTTATTGAATCGCTACATTTTTTACCATTGTTATGGTTCTTTTAAATTTTATTTCCATAATTCATAAATTGTTCTGGAGTTTTGTCGATCTTTTAGTTCCGATGAATACTCAAATTAAAATCGCCATAGTCATCTAACCAGAAGAGTTATGTTTCTGTTGTTTTGTCTACTCCCTTCAACAAATATGTCTACTCCCTTGTTCACATGTGTCTACTCCAAGTCTTGAAAGCAGATGTGAAAAATCTAAATAGACTGAAATTCACTGTCATGAAAATTACTTGATAAATCTTCCTACGTTCATATAAATCAAATCATTCAAAGAAATTTTTGTTTGTTAAAATGAAGGGACTGATGGTATATGTACAAAACTGTGGAAAGTTAAAAAGAACATATTTTATTGATGTGTATCCCACTTCTTCTTTTATTCATAAAATATAAATAAATATTTAAAGAAATGTATAAACCTGCCAGTGATTTGAATTAAGTACGAGAAACACTGTGCTGACCCAACTCTATAGAAATTGTTTTATGTTTCGCAAAGACAACTTCGATCGGCCTTGTTATATATATGCGTATGTAAAATAAATCAGTTCCATGCCCTATATTTATTAAACTGAATTAGTTTGATATGAAATATGATTTACAGAAATAGATAACCTCATCAGGCAAAACAAATTATTCCTGTTCATAAAACGTAGTAATTGAACTGGGTGACATCTACAAGGGAAGGTTCATGACGTAGGTATTTAATTTACACCAATCAAGATCAGAGAAAATTGTTCATGGTAGTAAATTGGTAAATGTACGCAATTATAGCTTGGACGATTACAAAAACAGCTTATTGAAGCAGAAAATAAAGTTATATTATACATATAACTAATTACATGACTGCATTAAATAAAAGTACATTCTAGAAACCTGTGATACTACCGAAGAGTAACCGTTACAGACATTTGAATCTGAACATTGTTGTAGCTTTGTTCTTTAAGGCTAGGTTTAACAGTCTTACATTTTAATTCCAACTTTTCTTAAAAAAAATGGAAGGTAAATCCCTAACCTACGAATCTCTGTTGACCTATGGTTCTGTGCATTATGCACCTACTAATGGTGACAGAAAAGTAGGGATGTGACGTATTAATTCATGACCCGAAATCAAGCAAAATAAAACACAGGGTAAAGGAACATATCTTTTATTGATGTTTTCCATTTTTAAAATCACTATAATCCTTTAAAACGTTGCCGAAAAGTTCACATCTTACTGCAAGATTCAGACGCCCTACCTCTGGTTTGAGCTGATGTTGATAAGACTGCATTGTAAAAAGGACATTGATGCGGGATATAATATTAAGAAATTATAGACTATAACGATCAAATATAATAAAAGCTGTCGTCATTTCGCTGACAATATCATTGTAAAATATTGACAAAATACAATCATTTTGACGCGGGTTGACGACCACGGACAAATCAAACTTGATAAGAAATGTTCTATGAATAGAACAAATTATTCGGACGAGCTAAATAACAATTTCGATAAACATACCGACAGACAGAGAAAAATAAGTAGCGCACATAATAAATGTTATCTAAAAAAAAATACATTTGTACATTATAAGTGAGATAAAATTATTAATCGTGACACCTTAGGCGAAACTTTCAACGGTGTCCAATAACCTCAAGGGATAAACTCTATTAATATCATTGTTATATACATCGTATAATAGCGGTCATATTAAATAACCCATAATTGTCTTTTCTCTTTCTGTCTTAAACATACGTGAGACACCAGTCTGAGTGGATAACATTCCTTTTGCATGACAGAAGTTAAATAGATAAAACGTATTGGGTCTCAATACAAAAAAAAACTAGCATATAACAGAACAGTCAAAACATGCTACTTTCATATTTTCTTGAGGGAGTTGCAACCTCAGTTTTAATTATTCAAATGCGTTTTAAAACATAAAATATTTAACTACATATACTAATTACTTCAAATCATATAAGTAATTATACACTGCAGTATTGTTTTATCTTTGTGATTTGTTTTCAAATATTTCTGCTGTCTTACATTTTAAATGATTTATTAGTGAAAAATACTTCCGAAAAAAGCAAAAAGGAACTAAACAATAAAGAAATAATTTTGCAGTCATCTTTAAGGACTAGAGTCATCATGGCGATTGATTTGGAACACAATTTTCAAAGAAATAAGACATGTTTAAATCAGATGGTGTCAAATACTTACACAGTACATGAAAAGTCGTAACAGTTTAAACGCAAAAATAGCAGATTCTATTTTATCTATTTTTCAGCTGAAACATGTTTTAACTAGCAAGTATGTGCATATGTGTACTTCACAAACGAGTCAAAGAGATAAGAATAATATGATGGTAAGTTTTGTACCCTGTTAAAAGAAAGGACGTTTAACTTTAGAATATTTGTACAGGTTGTCCTTCAAGAGAGAAATTTTGAGTAGAAAAGATGATATCTCTGCTGGGTTAAAAGTGTATAAAAACATGTGCTTCATAATAAAAATCAATTTAATTTATCCACTTTCAAAGAAAATTTGGTTTGTCTTTACTATAAGAATTTTTTTTTAGATGTTGACGTTGCGTTTCTTTGACATTTAGAATACATCAAAGGCCAAAATGTAACAGTTTTGATACTATAAGTAAATATCATACGTCTATTGAACGTTAAGAAGGTGCTGCAAACAGGAGAATAGCGAACCAACTGAGAAGCGTAAATCTCTATAGGAAAAAGGTAACGTTATTTGAGGATAGGTATTTTGTCCTGTTCTACATCTGTGAAGTCGAAAAAAATATTTTGTTGTCAATGTACTAAAGTACCTCTTATCATATTTGCACAAATAGATTAGTAATATTCGACAAACATATGCCACCCAGAAATGTACATATTTATCATTGTATTCTTGTCTTTCTTTTTGCTTTGTCTATATGCCATTTTGGTTTTCTTTGTTGACATATTTGTTTGTTTTTATGGTGATTAAGATTATAACACAATGTTGACTCCTGTACCCCTATTTTTGACATTTTTACCTATTATGTCTGTTTGTTTTTTCACACATTGTTGTCAATATAATGGAATTTTATGCGACTGTCATACAAGTGAGAGGTTTAGCTAGCTATACAACCAGGTTAAATCCACCATTTTTTATACATAAGGAAATGACTGTACCAAGTCAGGAATATGACAGTTGTTTCCCATTTGTTTGATGTGTTTTAGCTTTTGCCATTTGATAAGGGACTTTCCGTTTTGAATTTTCCTTGGATTTCGATATTTTTATTATTTTACTTTTTTTTTAAAGTTCAAAAGAAATATCATGTTTCGTTGACTCTAGTTTATAATTTTTTGACGGTTTTGACACCAGCCCAGAATCCACCACTTACAAATGTATGTGTTGACATGATGTATCATTGATATGTTCCTTATCTGTAAATGTAGTAAATGTACTGTTGTAAAATTTCGAAATATTCTAAACACTAAGGTTCTCATTTAAACCCAATCATAGTTTTCCTTATCACAACTTTTCGGAAATTTAGGCTTTTAATGCTCTTCAACTTCGTATTTTATTTGTTCTCTCAACTGTTTTGTTTACAGCACTCCTGGTGAGTCTTATGTAGATGAAACGCGCGCCTGGCGTTCCAAATTATACGCCTGGTATATTTGATGATTTATTAAGCCATATAGATTTGCAGTGTAACTCTTTAAAGGGCAAGGTTTGATTTGTAGCCAAGTTGACCCTACAATTCATATTTGAAATATTCGCAAATTTGCACAATTTAATGTCTTTGTACTTTTATTTATAAATACAAATAGAATATTGCGGTTTTACTTTGAATTATTTTCCAGTCATGGGTTATACTAGTACATCAATGGGGGGCTGTCTTAAACTTGCAGTGAGATGAGAGGTATTTTTTTTTCTTGTTGAAGACCTCACTTTGACTTTGAGATGAAGAACAGCAATAAATAAAGGCAACAGTAGTATACCGGTGTTCAAAGAGTGCTGTTCCTTTGCTTTTTTTTTTGCTGTGCATATACTGATTTTGTGTCATGGATTGATACCCCATATCCTTTTTTTTTATTCTATTATGAAAAGACAATCCATTAAGTAAAACGGCGACAATTTGACTCACAGATGCTTAGAAATGATATATAGAGAACACTCCTGGCTCCAAAAGGCATTTATATTGGAAGTGTATTTTGGATTTATCTAATGTAATCAACAATTTATTATCCGATTATTTATTTTTGGCAGAATTACTGGGCTAAATAAACACCAAATCGTACCTCCTCCTTTATATAATGATATTCACAGCTTTGATTGTCCATTATCCACTGTTTTTGTCTGATTTTTTCAATGAGAAAATGTGTTTGGATATTTCTCACACTCACTTTTGTATGTACATATTATATACAAAAATCATAGCCCAACACATCACGGTCTCTTGAATAACCGTCATCCGCTCCAGGTCAAAATGTTAGAATACCAAGAAACATTAAGGTCATGGATATTGGTCTTGTATATTTGTGTGTGGCCGGGATAAATAAGTTGTTTGATTCTTATTTTCTGGAACAAAACTTTCCGAACAACAGTGAAAAACAAACAGTTTGTTTCTGTTGAATAAGTAAATAAATCTTAGAAAAATCATTTAAAAAGAAATACTTTTTCCTTAATGTTATTTAAAAAATAGCTTGTGTTGAGTTAAAGTTGAAAAACAATGTTCGCCCAGAGAAAAAAATAACCCCATCTCTTCTACCTTCTTTTGCAAATGAGCAATGGCCAGTGCCTTGAACCTTAGTGACCACATACTCCAAAAGACACGAACAGAGCATCAAAAAGCCGTCTATCGTCAACTGTACCTTAGGGGGTTACAACCTTATAGCTTAAACACAATTACATGATTTAATAAACTGGTTTAACAACAATATATGACATTTGAAGCATTCCATTACCGAAGCACTGGTTATCAGTTATTTTCCATATATTCACTTTAAATAAGATCTCATAGCCAATATGTCATTTTCAGTTTAATTTTTTCCTGAATGCACGTATTGCATTTCTAATACAGAATAATTGACATGAAGCATTTTCCCCGGTGGAGTTTCTGTTTTATTTTAATATCACGACTATCTTTTCCTATAATGTACTTTCATATCGTTGTAATGTCAATATTCTAACAATTACTATGTAAGTCTAGATTATTGTACGTATCATATATTTGCAAAGTTCAAATAGAACTGCAGCACTATTTGAATTCAATGACACAAAGATATACACTTGCCTGTATAAACTCTTACAACTGCAAAGCAAAGTTGTTTTGTTATTAATGTCCCACTCTGAATATGGCTAATGATAAATGCAATATATACTTGATTTGTAAATATAAGAAAAATTTCGCAAACAAATACATAATAGCAGGTGCACAACTTCAATATATATGAAATGTATCTGTACCCAAAAATCACCGATAACACTGTCCGGAAACAGTAAGTAAACAAGTTATGACATATATTTGGAAAGTAATGTCAGCTTAGGGAATCAGCAATTTTTATCAGCACAATACTATTAGAGCTATATGTTGTAAGGCAGTGATGTTTATTTTTGCTTCAAATAATGATAAATGATTACAATTCAGCACTTCTATGTCATACATCGATATATCAATCACTGAAGATTTTTTTTCTTTCCTTGATTAAACATGTTTATAGTTGTATCTGCAGTGATTAAGAAAGTAAACTGATTGGGCTGTTCTTTTGTAGATGTTATGAACATTTTTCATGTCTGATGAAAATATAAGATTATTTCCATAAATACACACAATAGTTTCTGCAGCTATTTATCGTTGTCGTTCCATATCGTTAAATTTAGTTATTTTGGATATGTCATGCGCATTAAGATTTTATCTAAGGTCATAGCTTTACAGAATATCAATCCCGTAAACCGAGCTTCTGAGAAACTGGTTGAGCTTGATCGATAGGTCTTATCTTTAGTTTTACATGTTTTAATTTAAGCCTATTTTTATGTATGTTTCTTTATAATCATTATCATTATCTGTAAAATAACTGCTTTTTTATAATTGGTTTATTGTCAATTATTTGTTGAACATAACATCATGTTTATGACTTCGCAGGAAAATATATGAAATTCCATTAGTGAAGAAAAAGCATTAATTCAATCACACCTCTTCAAAAACGATAACATGTTGTTCTTTTAAACAGATGATTAAGTTAATCAGAAATCATTCCTTTTTTCTCAATACAATATTTAATGACAAAAGAAAATGCTTTTTTTTTAATTCAAAGATGGATGATATTTGTCGAATCTTCCCTTTTATCTTTATCCCTTTCACGTATGTCTATCCTCATTCCACCAACCACTGGGGGTCCAAAAGGAAGTTTTTCCACCAAATAGACGTTACAGGTTTATTTAAATACTATTAGGTATAGAAACAAGTATTTACTAACAATAACAAAAACTTTTTTGTTGACGTCTTTGTCAAACTTCGGACGTATAAGATTAATAATGTGTTGTTTTCATTTTTACTATCTATACACTTTTTTGTTGGCGTCTTTGTTAGATAAATTTGCATGTTTGTTTGAATTTTTAGTCAGTTGTGTTGTATGTTTTCCCAGTTTTGGCTGCTGGATCCCAATCATTGTCACATTAAAATTGAGAAAGGAAATGGGGAATTAACCTATTATATAAAAATAAGGAGATGAGCTATGATTGCCAATGAGACAACTATCCGCCAAAGTTCAAATAAAATGGATGTAAGCAATTATAGGCAACCATACGACCTTCAACAATGAGAAAAACCCATACCGTATAGTCGGCTATGAAAGGCCTCGACATGAAAAATATGAAACAATTCAATTAAGAAAACTAACGGCCTAATTTATGACAAAACAATTTACGAAAAACAGACACGAACCAACGACAAACACTGAACTACAGGCTCTTGACTTGGGACAGGCACATAAAAAATGTGGCGGAGTTAAACATGTTTGTAAGCGCTCAACCCTCCCCTAACCTGGGACAGTGGTGTAACAGCACAACATAAGAACAAACTATAAAAATCAGTTGAAAAAGGCTTAACTCATCAGATCGATACAAAGCAGAAAAGCATTAAACAAAAACACAGACCGGACGTGTGGCAGGGTATGTCTGTTTGGGTTGCTCACACAATTTTGTCAATATAACGGAACTATAAACAACTATCATACAAGTGGGAGGTAAAACTAGCTATAAAACCAGGTTTAACCCATCATTTTCTTCCGAAAATGCCTGTACCAAGTCAGGAATATGGCAGTTGTTTTTCACTTGTTCTGTTGATTTAAAGCGCATGATTTTGTCAGTTTTTATGGATTTTCTCTTTTGAATTTGCCTTGGATTTCGGTATTTTTGTTATACTTTTTTTAACTTATCTTTTTTTTTTAAGAACGATGTATAGCCGAGACGTCAAGATATTCTACTAAATATCTTTCTAAAGTTCTTACTACTATTCTTTCTTGAAATTCGATATTTTTGTTATACCCTTTTCACCTATTGGTCAGTGATGTGCTACATACTTGTATTAACTAACTTCAATATAGATTTTATAAGCATTGACTTATCATTTACTGTTATTTGTGTCCATGCTCACTTTAAAGGGTTTTCAATTCTGTATGAAAATAAGGAGATGAGGTATGATTGCCAATGAGACAACTATCCGCCAAAGTTCAAATAAAGTGGATGTAAGCAATTATAGGCAACCGTACGGCCTTCAACAATGAGAAAAATCCATACCGTATAGTCGGCTATAAAAGGCCCCGTCATGAAAAATATGAAACAATTCAATTGAGAAAACTAACCTAATTTATAACAAAACTAATACTGTCATGTTACATGGATTTAAAAAAAAGGTCAACGTTTTTGTGTTCAAGCTTACGTTCATGAAAACATTGCTAACATTACTGTTTATACATTATATCTAACTTTTGATTTCTAACGGAAATATTCATACATTATAGATAATGCTTCATAACTACAATGCTAAGAACGCACAGTTTCGTATACTTCCACAATACAAAGTAAAATCTGAAGGAGAAGTGGTGAGTATTGTTTTTAGATTAGAAAAAATGAAACAATTGAAATAATGAATGGAAAAAAGTACTCTAATGTGAGAAAACAGTATCAATGGAGTATCTACAAAAAGGAGGATTGTTGAATAGAGAATATCGGTGCATAAAAAATGAATAGATCTGATAATGACAGGTTAATAAATGAAGAATACGGGATAATATAAAACTAATGAGTACAGAATTATAAATTAAGCAAATGAATAACTAAGCATCTTCTATATCTTGTTATTCCGTTTTGCTGAACTGTATGCTTCTCTTATTATACCTATCAAGGGAGAAATAATAATTAAAAATGTATATAAGACTACAATACAACAGCATATTTGCAGGTAGTCTCGTATCAAACCGGATATAAATAACTTTAATAGCTGCCTCGCTTTTTAAATTACAGGTTCAGATATATGACCAGATAGTATATGAGAGCATAAAATCTCCTGGTCACTTTTTTCATGCTAGTCAGCCTTTTAATGTAGACCATTTAACTTATGGGTAAGTATTTTTTTAATCTGTTTACAAAGAAAATTAAAAAAAAAAGCGGGCATACATGACAAAAACCATGTCGATTGCATTGAAATCAGTATAAGGCATGTTTTAATTCTATTTCAAAAGTTGCATTTGAACAAGATGGTCGTTGAGTTATCAATTACATGAAATTGCAATTATTAGTGTCCGAGGGATTCAGTACTTAAACAGTTTCCGAATATTTGTCTACAATTCCCAAGCATTTGGAACATTTCTGAAAAAGGTAAAAAGAACGTAGCAAAATCTGTACGTTTCACGTTGATACACTATAAAAGTCGACACCATTACTAGCGGGCTATTACACACGAGGGTATTATTCGCCGGATTGTTGATCTTTCAAAATTCATTTTTTGGTGCATTTTGCAAAATTTGTTCTTTTTTTTAGAAAACATAATACCTCTAAATTCCATCAGGCACATTGACCAGACAATTATTTTTAAATCCCTTTTTGTTAACCATGCATTTAAACATTTAGGCGTTTTTATCGTTGAGTTCTCTGTATTTTTGATGAAATGCAGTTAGGAATGCGCATTGCAGACAACAAATCTTAGAGACTTGAAAGCTGATAGCCTTTAAATTTTTTAGTACGAAGCAAACAATTGTTTCCATTGGCGATTAATCTTTTTTGTTTTCGTTTCAATTTTTGTTGTTTCTCAATTTTCTCATCAGTTATGTTTTTAGCATAATAAGGAGCTGAGATAATCATCAATCAAATACCAAAAGAACAAGAATGAAAAACACTACAGATGACAGTACGATCCGCAACAATGAACAAAATTCATACTGTATAGTTACCTATAAAAGACACCTTGTATAACAACATATGAAACCATTCTAAAGAGAAAACAAGCTAATAACTACGTTTATTTTCAACTTTGAGCAGTATTTTCTTACGTTTTTTATGTTAGTATGAATGATAAAATATGTACTCAGACAAAGCATATATAACATCTGTACAACAGTAGTCTATGTAAACGTATATCTAAAAACATTAATTCCGAAATCAGTCTTTATATATTAACATGCCTCTCAACAAAAGTAACTTTTACGTGAATTACATTTAAGGAACAACCCAGTGGTTCGATTGTAAGAATAACACTTTTTTATATTATCTACGAGTTCTTAAAAATGTTTACTAATGATCTACATTCTAAACTTCTCATCATCATTGAAATACAAAATTGTGTTTCATCTGTTCTTATTTTACAATCTCCTTAACGTTTGTAACTTTCCTAGCTTGACTATTGGATATTGTTCTCTTGTCGGTTTTAATGTTTGTTCATTTTCTATCATATCTGTCTTTTATTGTCGTTTGGGTATCTGGTTGATCCTTATAACTTATGATACATGTTCTTCTGTCATCTTCTTTCTAACTTGTTGAATGAATAAAAGAATGAAATTTATCAATTGTTTGTTACAAAGGCAGTAGATAAATTGAAATATCAGTAAAAACTAAACTATCAATATACGTTATATAAAATCAATATAAACATATTGGTTAACTTAAAGAAAATAATCAAACAAAAAGATAAACTGTATAGATTTCTATAGTTTTTGATATATCACCGGTGATTATTGGAATGTAAATACAAAATATTTTTGACTATCTGTTTCTTCTAAGTTCATGTTTTAATGACACATATATATCTATGTAGATCGGAAATCAACCTTGGTGTAGAAAGATCGGGGTTTTCCCTTATCAGATTCCATCCCGGAATACCAGAGCATGACCCTTATGTCAGGGTAAGATGTACTTTATCGAATCATTTTTCTATTAACATCAATGTTATACTCGCTATAGAAATATCTGTAGAAAGATAGTAAAGTGAATTATTATTCCGGATACATGGATATTGACCCCTTTTAAAAATAGTATTTTTATATATTCAATTTCCTAATTTCTTGATTCATATAACAGCCATTATCTGGTCTCTTCCATTAAGAAATAAAAATAATTCTCCAATCTAATCAAAAGGGTTGTGAATTTCATTGTGAAACATATAGGATGATATAATCTGGCTATATTTTTAAAAGATTTTTTTTGTAAACTTGTATTATTAATATAATGTTGACGATGAATGATATTAGACACAACTTCCAGGGAAAGATACAGGCTATTTACATTTTTTAGTTTTAGTTTTCTTTCAAATACGAGAGACCATTTAAGGCAAAAAAGGTATATGATTTGTGCCAAAATAAATATACGTTCGAGGGAATATTGGTCGAACGCTTCCGATCATAAGATATTTTAGATAGTGTCTTCTAATCTACACGGAGAGGGGAAAAGAATTTTGAGAAGTAAAATTTTTTTTTCTGTATAAATTCTTTGTAGGACCACAATTTATAAAACTATTGACATTCTGAAGAACTTAATCGTTCATAAAATTATGTGTTGTTATATTAATCTTCATTTTATAGATAAGCTAACAAAAATATATGTTGCCGAAACGCAGCTTTTTCTTTTACCTGATATTCACTATGGTCACACTTACAGTTTTGTTGAACGTCAATCGTAAACTTTTTTAGGCAATATATTTTTCATAATTTTTATCTTGATTTTTTTTCTGCTAATACAAAAGTTTTGTACCATCATATCTTAAATTTACATTTATGTTTTGTGTTATAAGCATTAAAAGAATACAAGAAATGTTTTCGATATGAAGTGGTACAATAATCATAATAATAATGATAATAAAGAAAGAAAACCGTTATAGATTTTTCTGTTTACATTTCAGGGAGGGAGTTGTATACGGTTGTTCCATAAGGAATTGGAGGCTTACTTGGTGGCAGAGGGCTTATTTGATGAAGAAGTTACAGAAGATGGTATACTTTTATTCTCGTCAAAACTTATTCAAGCTGCTTCGTATTTTGTTTTTTTTAAAGTATACCTTTAACGTCGACGTCAAAATTGCAAACTCAAAATGAACAGCTATACAAGAGATGATGAAATATACCATAACGTTTTGTTTGCATCTTTGTCCTTTAGACTTTGATGGATATTGTCTTATCAGCAATCATACCACATCTCTTTTTATATATTCAAACTGTTTATTCTTCACCCCATCCACTGTCTATTATAATGTAACTTTTTTGTGTCAGTTCATTTTAGGATACGTGTTATGGACCAGCATAAACCAAGAACATTATCTCCGCCGACATCAGGAAACACGTTTTGGCAAATTGAAGCTGAAAATGGAATATTAAATGGTGAGTATTCATAGTAGATACGACATATTATTTCATGGACGGTATGATATTTTATGCGTTTAAAAAAATCAAAACAAGAATACACCGTACCATCTAAAAATTCTAAAAAAATCAAATCCATTTCTCAGACAATGAAACATAATGCTTAAAGTACATATTATACAACGAAATAGTTAAAACAACAAATAGACAAATCAGAATAATCAGTAGATACAGTATGTTTTAGTATTTATATCAAATAGTAACACTGAATATCTAATTTGAAGGATAACTGTATGAGTTTATAGTTACTCGATACACTTATTCCTTTTTAATTTCCCATTGGAATATGTCATGTTTGTTTTCCTCGTAGGATCGTGTTACATAATGAGATTGTATAAGTATTGTTTCGCTTTATATTACCCGAAAACGTGTCAGCCTATGTTGTAAATCCTTATCGTTAATAGCAAATGCAAATTTCATTGTTTAATGAAGGATATTGTAGTGTCAATGTTTCTTAGTATCCAAAACTTGCTTTTCTGTGAAAATATCGCTCGATCGGGGTTCGTGTTTCTCAGTCTTTAGTTCTCTATGTAATGCTTTGTGGACTTTTCCGTTTTTTTTTTTATATCGTTTTACGTTTTTAAGCCTTGGCGTTGTCGTCCTCTATTGAACTTATAAGTTTTGAATGTCCCTTGGTATCTTTCGCCTCTTTTTTTCCCCTTTTCATTTATTTTTGAAATTTATTTGATTTTACATAAAGCAATTAATTGAAAATTATTAATCGCCTGTATTCAAGTATTTCAGGGCAAAATGATATTCCTAAAGAAAACTTAAAATTTCACACAGATCTATATGTCACCTTTAGATCAGTTTAAAATCGATGGCATTTGTAGGTGATATATTGAGATGGGAACAGCAAGTAAGACTTCGTCACATGACAACACGAAAGTACCTGTGTATAGATGCCACAAAAGAAATTTCATTGACTGATGACAACGAGGATCCGAAAACAGTGTTCAGACTTTATTCTGTTATTAGTGTACGCTTTTCTTTTATTTCCATGTTTGTTTGTCACGAGATAACGCACAATTTATAGAATCGTAAATTTTATATTCAATTAAGAAACTGGAGTCTCCTGAAGAAACCATCAACATAAGGGTAATTCATTACAAAATCTAGCATGTATCTTGATATTTTGTAGCTCGTTAATTTTGAACATAGTGTTAATGAAATGAAGCGGTCATGATTTGTAGCTATCAGTCTACTGTTTAGATAAATAAGCTACAGAGGCTTTTACTACTCTTTGGTGGTTTTATACTTTATTTAGCCTTGAATAAAATCAAAAATGTCTTCATATAAAAAAAATATTAATTATCTTAATTAGTTAACTATTGTTAAGTGTCATATCTTCTTCAAGTTAAAGCTTTGTCCTGCTTTCATTTTTGAAACATGATGAATATTTTGTTCAAATATACCGATTATCTCATAAAGAACTAACCTCGGAATGTCAACCTTGTCATCGATTACCCTATTGACAATTCCATATTTATCAATAGTACTTTTCACAACATTTGCAAATAAACATATTTGCTGAAACAGAAAATAGTATATCCCACAGCTTAAGATTTATAATGTTTTTGTGAATGTATGAACAAAAATGACAAAATGTTAACTTATTGAAACTTATTTTTATCTTAAAAAAATCATTATGAAAGATCCTTCTCAAATAAGAGACAACATTAGTTTACCAATTTTCAAAACTCGAAAATCCATTCAAATATACTAGCGAAGAAAAACACCCCTAAGGAAATCGCATGAACTCTCAGAAGAGCGTCTCCGCTTCCCATACATTACCCGCCATGTGCACCCAGACTCGGTAAAATATTTCATGATTGGAGAAAGGACAATATCGGTAAATTTATCTTTATTCGTTTAATTTTGTTACGATGTAAATAACAACCAATTTAACTCATTTTATTTCTATAGGAAAGAGATGAAATTCGCTATGAAAGCTATTGTAGAATAGAGCATGTTTTAACTGGATTTTGGTTGCATGCACTAAAAGGTATGGTGTCTTTCTTATTTTAAAGATAACTATCAAAACATCATCTAAACTTGTAATAAGAATTAATTACAATTTTGTAGACTAGTAAATTCCAGTAAAAATTTAGTTAATCATAAATCGGAAAGTACAAGTACAAAATGCTTCTTTTAAAAGATCAAATTTGATCTCAATGTTAAACAAGAAGCTAGTAATTACCATGAATTTATCAATTAAATACAAAATAACAATTCTTGCCGAGAGTGTTCTGATGGAAATCGGAAGGGAAAACAAATTAAATGATAAAAGATAACTTAAAAAGGAAAGATCTAAAAATATCGTTATTTTTTATGGGTTCTTAATGCTTTAATGAAATATAAATAGTTTTTTAAGTATCTGAAACAGTTTATTACAGAAATTAATTTTGTCTCATGCACGAAACTTATAGTGTCGTTAATACAGCTCGTTCATAATAAAGTGTTATCGACATTCATTTATTTTGAATTTGTTTTCTTTTTTCTTCTATGATAAAGATGAAGACTATATTCGAAAGAAATTTCGAGATATGGAGAACAGTAATGATCAAAGTCTGCGTGGACTTCGCTGGGATTCTGCACCAGTTCGACAGGTAAAGACCGTACTCACTTTGTATTAAATTATTCCATCTTTTATGATTATTTGAAAAATTTAAGTCAAAGTGGATGTTTTTACCGTTATGCAAAAACAGTTAAAATTTTCTTAAATATGTTTTTTTAAGATAGGCTCACGACGATGACACATTTTGCAGACTATGTTTAACAGGTATTGTATAAAAATGAAAGATAACAAATATTGGTTACATGTGTTTGAAACAATACTACACAAAACAAATCGTGAAAAAAATAATATATCCTACATTAAGTTAATATCTTTTATATAAAACATCTTTGTATACAATGTAAATATGGAAAATGGTGGATTTTTTTCAGGTATATAAAAGGTTATCTTTCTAAATTGTTCATAATAATTGTAATTATGAACTCCACATTTAAAATGAAGTTCAAAACACAAGTGTACATAGAACATAATACAATCTAAAGAGGTGAGACCAATTTCCCGAACCATATTTTACATTGGATCATTTTCTATACTCACAGTATTACAGCTTCAATTGTGTACTATGAGGTTCTAACAAAATTACGGCGTATTGCCTAACATTAAACACAATTTTAAATACCTAAAGGTAGATGCAATTTTAAACGGTGTTAATTAAAATCAGACTAATGCCTGAGGGAGATACATTCCTTTATCTTCAATGATTTCGAAATTAATAACAGCAAATTTCAACCTAACAACATACGTATTTGCATGCCAATACCGAAGAAATGGTTACTTGGCTATTGATACACTCGGATACTACCAACCAATGCACCAGCAGAATAGTAGTAATAATGTTTACGGTACCAATTTTGCTGGACCAGATGCGCATTTCGACAATTAATGTCACTTCAGTGATGCTCGGGGCCAACATATTCGAAAAACCAAAAGAACCAAAAGTAAAGGCCAACCCCGGACGTGGAATCAGAGCTATGTCTGAGTAAGATACGTTCCTTGAATTAAAATTATTTCAAAATTTATAACCACAAGTTTGAATGAAACCATATCTTGAAGTACTTGTTCTAAGGTAGATTTTAGCAATTTTCAGATTTTATCACAAAAATAAATATGAAGGACATTCTTAAATAAAACACAAATTTAAAGTAAAGCTTAATTTTAGTATTTCAGACATATAATTTATATTAGGTCATGGTGGTTAATAATGACCTTTAGCGCAAAATACAAAAAAACTGTGAAATCTGCGTTATTGTATCAAAACTGCATTCAACAGCAATGTTTAGAACTAAATAACATTTTTATATATTGTAAAACTTAAAATGTGAATTATTTAGACTCTGTAAAATTCCAGTAGGTTTGAACAACTTCGAATCTTGACCCTGTGAATGAAATGAATATAAGAGAAACTGGCATACCTCATTTTTCGTTGTTGTATAGAAATTAATTATATTGGACTATTTTTCCAAACTGATATTTTTTTAAAAGCTCATTAGCCATAATTCATTTTATGACTACCCTTCAACTTTGTTCTTTATTTTGGCATTTTAGCTTTTTTGATTCGAGCGTCACTGATGAGTCTTTTGTAAACGAAACGCGCGTCTTGCGTACACAATTTTATCCTGGGATCTATAATGAGATCATTTACAACCATTGGTGCGTGACACTGCTGGTGGAGGTTTCTCCCCGAGGGTATCACCAGCCCAGTAGTCAGAAATGATGACATGAATTATCATTGATATGGTCATAATTATAAAGTAATTGTTTACAAAACTTTGTATTTTTTGAAATACTTAGGATTTCTAATCCAGGAATAGATTACCTTAGCTGTATTTGGCAAAACCTTTCTTAATTTTGGGTCCTCGATGCTCTTCAACTTCGTTCTTTAATTTGCCTTTTAACTCTTTTGATTCGAGGGTCACTGATGGGTCTTTTGTAGACGAAACGCGCATCTGGCGTTCAAAATTTTAAATTCGGTATCTATGATGAGTTTATTCATAATTAGTTTTTATTCTCTTTGCTTAAACTTAAAATCCTAGAAATACGTGAATTCTTCAGTAAAAGATACAATCGAAAGCTGTCAGCTGTCCACTTAAATAAAGGAATAAACATTGAAAAAAAAACCTGGAACAAACAATATCAATCTCATCGTCAACTATGAATTGTTATATATAAGAAAATTTTCATTTTGAAAATATGTCATGCTGTGCATTGATAAAGATATCGTTTGAATCATTTTTTTAAAGCAAGCGATAGAATTATCTCTCTTTTTACAAGATTGCAAAATGTAGTTTAGGTAAAGACATGGGTAAACTAGAATATAAGTAAACAAAAATCGATTCTAAGATCGAATTGTAATTAATAGAACCTTTTTACAGGTAGCAGCAAGTGGAGAAAGTCAATATGACGATGCTTTTACAATACAATATGTAGAACAATACCAAATCACAGAATTCAACTTCGCATCAGGAATGGTACCTTTTCTACTGAATCTTGTTGAAGATGTAAGTATCAGCATGTATGCTCTTTTCCCCCTTTCAAATCATGTATAGTTTATCCAGTTTAGTTTAAGGGAATATTTTGCTTTTCATTTAACGTACTTTTTGTTTATATTTTTACAGAGAAAGGAAGGACATTACCTCAATGCTAAGAAGACACATACCATTTTAACTGCTATGGAAGAACTAAGGAAATTTATGATGATAAAAGACCTCCCAAGTAAAAACAGACAGAAGCTAATGCGAAACTTGAGAGTATGTATGAAAAACACGCATACCACACGTTTTAAATTAAACAACATAACGATCGAAAACAAATTAGTAAATGAATATTAAGAGATTAAATTAAAGTTAACAGTCTTTATGTCTCGAGTCTTAATTACAATTTTACACTGGTCTCTGCGTTATCTCTCACTTATATAACATTTTATTGAATACTATCATAAAATATTTAAGTACATCCATTCGCGTTATTTTTGAAACTCCAATTATTTCCCTACTTGTTATTTAAAAATGCATTCCTTTTTAATGTAACTATTTCTGACTTTTTCTTTTTTTTTTTTCTTTCAAGATAATAGATTTGTTGGTGAAAATATTGCAATGTCCATTAGATGGAAGTCATGACGAACAAAATCTAATACATGTATTTAAAGAGGCATATGAAATACTGTATACATACATGATTGGAAAGAGCAGAAAGAATGCGTTGTATTTTGCAAAGTATATAGAATTCTTCCAGACGCAGTTTACGCAAAAGGTATTGCAATATTACGTTTTTATTAAGATTGTCTCTCCTATACCGCCCTTCCCCTACGATAATGAATTTCCAAAATGGTGTAATCTGCTTACTACATCATTACAGCTATATTAAAGAACACATAAGAATACAACAATATTAGTCTGGTTATTAAATTGATAACCATTTAAAAGTGATTGAAAAGTTAGAAAAAGAACCAAAATTAAGTATTGACACAGATAAAAGTGAAGAACGTGATATCGGTAAACAAAACCATTCTGTAATAATGTTTATTACAAGGGATGAATTATTTTCTCATTTTTTTTCCTTCAACTAATAAAATGTCCAATATCATATTTGACGACAGAATGAGATAACAATGTTTCAACATCAAAGAAAGTAGGCATCGTTTATGCATTTCAGGGTGGAATCGGATTGAATGTTGCACAAATGATAGTAGAACTAATTAGAGACAAAAGGAAAATTGTAGACAGAATAACAAGAGAACAGATTGACGAATTTGTTGGACTTTTACAAAAGTCACAGGTACTACTTATTTGATACTGTCTATATATTTTAATGGGGTTAATGTTGCTCACTCTTTAGTTTTCTTTGTAAAATTATATTGAATATTATCTATCTTTTTGTCTTACTCTCTTTTCGTTTTGTTGCTATTTGAAGTTCTTTGACCTAAGTATAATATCATATGCTTGTTATCCTCTTTCTTTTACAAATGTTCAAAGCTCTGATTCCTTGTCTGGTTTTGGGCTATACTTTAGGACCCTTTGGTTGATCAGCTCTTTAATGTTTGTATCAGGTTTTGGAATTTCAAATATTTCGGCCTCGAGAATCACTGAAGAGACATTCATTTTCGAAATACGCATCTGGTGATGTAAAATTGGTACCGTTTATTTTATTATAACCTAGTGTAAAAATATGGGTAACGTTTATAGTAGCCATATGTGTAATTAAGCGCTATTTAAAAAAAGAACTTTACACGAAGCGTTGATATGCTACATCCTTATTTTTTTCAGCAACTATAATACATATAGCTTTTTGATGTGTTATACTAAGCTTCATCTGGTTATGCCATACTGTGTTACACGCTTTTAAATGCTTCTTTGCCCCAAATTGATATCTTTAAATTATAAAACATGTATGACATTTTCGTCAATCTTTTTTTCGAAGGTACTACAAGGCATTATCTCGTTTTATTGATTAATTGATTGATTAACTGGTGTTTAAAGCCACTTTTGACACTATTGTGATATTTCATGACGGTCAGTTTTTATTGGTGGAGGAAGCTGGAGCACCCAGAGATAACCACCTACCTTCGGTAGGAAAACTAACAATCCTAGTCAATTAAGATTAGAGTCGAGCGCCACTTGCAGGATTCGAACACTCACAACCTCAGTGTTGACAGGCTAGTGATACAGTAGTATGACTTCTTAGACCACTCGGTCAACAAGGCCCAATCCCGCCAATGTGTTGTTGTGCTGTGGTCATTTATTTTGTATTCTTGTCTTTCATTTTTGCTTATGTGCTTGAAGACCCATTGGTAGCCTTCGGCTGTTTTCTGCTCTTTGGTCGGGTTGTTGTCTCTCTGACACATTCCCCATTTCCATTCTCAATTTTATTTGTCTATATGCCATTTTGTTTTTCTTTGTTGACATATTTGTTTGTTTTTATAGTAATTAAGATTATAACAGAATGTTGACTGCTATTCCCCTATTTTTGACATTTTTACCTATTATGACTATTTGTTATTTTCACACATTGTTGTCAATATAGTGGAATTTTATGCGACTGTCATACAGGTGAGAGGTTTAGCTAGCTATAAAACCAGGTTTAATTCACCAGTTTCTACATAAAGAAATGTCTGTACCAAGTCAGGAATATGACAGTTGTTTTCCATTCGTTTGATGTGTTTGAGCTTTTGATTTTGCCATTTGATAAGGGACTTTCCGATTTGAATATTCCTTGGAGTTCGGTATTTTTGTTTTTTTTTTTACTTTTCCTGCTTGCCCTTTCGTATTCATTAGTGTTGTTTCGAAAAGAAAAAGACAAACCAGATACTGTGAAACAAAATATATGTTTAACATAGGCACATGTCAGGTAAAAAAAGGAGAAAAGGTTTAAAATTAGTTATACATAAACGAAATATTAAGCAATTTCAGTTATGGCAAATGTTAGGTCTCAACGCTATGTCAAGTAATTATTTCAGATAGCGCACGATATTTGTAATAATTATTAGCGTTTTTATTACATGATTGATTACTACTACGGGGGTTGGTAAACGCCATTGACTGCCCATGAGGGTCTTGCACGGTTAATTGATTGGCTGTTGATAGCTTTTATTACAGCTAGCGTATACAGATAGTACAGAGAACATCGAAGATATGTTGTATATATTATAAAAAGTGATTTTATAACAGATAACGTTTTTGTTACGCATTGAGTTGCAACAGACGTTTTTTAAACTACTTCATTATACATTTTCTGGATTTTTATCCATAACAAAAACAACAAAAACATTTTTATAGCATGTTCTTTATTTAATTTCTAGAACTACAGATTTCTAGACTTACTACATGTACTGTGTGTTTGTGATTCCGTTGCGATTCCTAATAACCAGTCTTACATCGTCAAGAAATGGTTACAAACTGAACAGGTATGGATTCTTGTGATAGTAGAAACATAATTCAGTTATATAGATACCATACCTGGATAATTGGAAACGTATGAGACATATTCTGATACACATATTAATATTTACGTACATTTTCAGCCCTTTAACCTTACAAGTAGCAATTATTTAACATGCTTTGTTAAAAGTCTTTATTTGAAAATGTGGAGCAACTTAAACCTTTTTATTCCTTTGTACAAAAGAAGCATCTGTATTTCATTTAAAATGTTGAATATTATGTTTAGGGCAGAGGAATATTTCTAACTGCAAGAGGCCAAGATATCAACAGACAGCCAAACATTTTGTACATTACGACCGATAGTGGAGCAACGTGGAGAGCACTTCATCAGTTTGTCGATGTAAGTTTGTAATATTCAATACGATCAATGAACTTTTCTTTATATCTAATCTTCAAAAGAGTGTTATAGACTCGAGGCGAATGAGAGCTTGACATATCATATATCTTAGACACCTGTATTTTGCTGCAGACAATATGTTTCCCTCTAGATGTCATTGTCGTTCGGTTGCTTTCTTATTAACGTATGCACAACATATTGATTTAATGATATTTAAAAGTATGCGTTCATAACGCAGCACAATGCATTGGTTTTTGAACGTGTCTTCATTGATATCCTTTCGGAAAAATTTGCTCAATAAATTACATATTTGCCTTCAAATGGTAGATTTACTCACTGTCCGTTTATACATTTTGAAATTATGAAGAAACTAAGGTTTCAACTCCCTCAGGCAAAGTTGAACTTAGATGAATTAGGCTATTTGAAGGTAAATCCAGAAAAGCGCTTCGGACGCATTAAATCAATAACGTGTTATTTTCATTTTTTACAAGCAGATCTATTTTTACTTTCATTAATAACACTTAAAGCCTAAAACGGGAGATAAGTCTTGTACGCCGAGAAAGCCAAGAAAAAAATAAATGATACTGGCCACATTTGATTATTTAGTATTCCGAGCCACAGTGTTATGAGTAATAATAACTGTCGATAATGTTAACATAAATAAAGGCAACAGTAGTATACCGCTGTTCATAAGCGATGGTGAAATTTACTCTTTCAGCCTTCTGACGAGGAGTATGACAAAGATCAACATGATTTCTTTATCCATCAGCTTGACCTTTATAAAGCTCTCTGTTTTGTAAGTAAAATAATTACATTTTAATAATCCATATGCTTATGTGATACTATATTCCCGCTCGTAGAATTGTACAGTATTTTGTATTTCCGTCCATCAGTTCTATCATTCGTTGAATTGTACTGCTAATTCAAATCACAAATCCATCATGCAGTAAGTTCTTGTTTGTGGGTTGATTTACATAGCGTGCAACTTTATGTTTGAAATGTTTCTTTCCATTCTCAATTTTATTCTGTCGGTCATTACTACGACCGATTGATAAAGGAATAACATCACCATAATTTCCTTGGCAAGTTAGCATAATACTGACAATACTTAAGAAAAAAAGAGACTCATGACAAGCTATTACTAGGATGTGTATTATATGTTTGGTGTACTTTATATATCTAAATATTTTATTTTGCCACTATTTGTCGTACAAAACTATTTTACGTTTGATTAATCGATACAAGTTAAACTTAATGTTGTGTATCAGCTATATTCGAAATAAAGTTATTTAAGCATGAACATTATTCTGAAGACGCTCAAATAGGACATATTGTCGACAGGAACCCACCTAAAACCGGTAGTGGATCCAGATTTGATTCAATTCCTGCTCAATTAGTGACAATCATGGTGTTGCCCTTAGGCAAACAACGAAGATCACAATATTTGAAACAATTTTTTTTCTGTTTGCGTCAATTATTTCCTTTTTTTTTATTATTATTTCTAGGGGAGAAACGATTATACAATTAATATGCTGACCAAAGAACTGAGGTACCTGACATGGGAAGAAACATTTCTGTCACTGAGATCAACAATTTTACCTGATGCTATTAGAGCAAAATATTGTGATCTTACAACATGTAAGCAAAACAAAGCCACCTGTCTGAAATTTAAAAAAAGAAATATAAGTTATAATTACTATTGATAATTTTATTAATTTTTCTTCAAAAGTCATAACTGTATAACTTATCATTCGTAATTGTTTTATTGATATTTTTTGTCACAAAATGATTATTGATTTTTTTATTCGAATTTAAAATTCACTTATGTATTTCAATTTTTGTAGGCATGTTTGTTGATACGGGTAACAACTATTCAGTATTAGACCATCCAAACATATGTTTCATATACGAATATGTTGGATCAAAAGACGAAGAGAAAAGCCAAGGAGATTTTGTAAATATTCATTTTAAAGATTAAATATTGTCCACCTTGTTTTTGTAGACATCGCAAATCATAGTAGCAACGTTAAAAAAATATTGACTTGTTCCAAGTTTCATACAAGTATTCATTTTTAAAAGGACAAAAGTATAGTTTTGTCATAGGTTTCAAAGATTTTCTTAATGTTCAATTTAACATTTTAACATTTAAACAAATTACTTCTAACTTTTTAATAAATAAAAATAGTAAAAAAAAACTAAGTATTATACAAGCTGTGTGTGAACTTTTTCACTCTGATCTTATTTTTTGTAGGTTGTCAAAGAGCTTGTTGCCATTTTCCCCGTTTTAAGAGATTGGATTGCTGATTTTCTTGATCAGAATAAATGCATGTTTGCGTGCGATATAGGCCATAACATGCTTATTGAACAGGTATAATAGTGTATATAATGATATATCTATAAAAAATAAAAATTTAGCAACATGTTTATTTTTTATATAAAGGCAACAGTAGTATACCGCTGTTCGAAACTCATAAATCGATAGAGATAAAAACAAATCCGGGTTACAAACTAAATCTGAGGGAAACGCATCAAATATAAGAGGAGAACAACGACACAACAAAAACACAACATTAAAATGTAACACACACAGAAACGAACTATAATATAACAATGGCCATTTTCCTGACTTGGTACAGGACATTTTAAGAAAAAAATGGTGGGTTGAACCTGGTTTTGTGGCATGCCAAACCTCCCGCTTTTATGGCAACGTCAAACACAACACCAAAACGACAACATCACATGACAGGACCACAATACAAATAAATGGGATAACATATAGGACAAAGAAACACACGAATAATAGCTAGCAGAAGGTACTAGGCTTAAAATTCAATACGCCAGACGTGCGTCTCGTCCACACAAGACTAACCAGTGACGCTCAGATAAAAAAAGTTTGAAAGCCAAAACAAGTACAAAGCTGAAGAGCACTGAGGACCAAAACTTCCAAAAAGTTGCGCCTAACACGGCCAGGATTTTCTGCATGGGACAAGAATATCCTTTTTATTTAGAATAATTTATAATTTTGCAAACAGTAAATATTATAAAATGACTATATAATAGATATACATGATAAAACCAAAGTGGGGACTAACTACAGAATAAAAACGGATACATTACATAAAACAACTTAATCCAACATATAAAAATACACAGCCGAGTTAGCTAAAGCCTCAACGCACAAAGTGACGTCATATTTGAAATTCTAAAAAAACACACAAAGTGACGTCACATATGAATTTGTAAAAATATTTCCCAAAAATAAGATAGGATTAGGATTGATTCAAGATAGATTTGTAATACTGCCATTACATTTATTAATAACAATGAAAATTACAATACTTATTAATATCAAATTGTGGTAGTAATTAGAAAATTAATTGTATTATCTAGCTATGTCGGTGTTTCTTCTGAATCAAACTGTAAACCAAATATATCGTATAAATATTGTTGAACCAAACTAAAATCTAATAAATGAAGGGGGTGATTAATTATCTATACCATAACACACGAATATAACAGAAAATACGTTAAGACATTTGACAAAATCCGACGAGAACAACAAATATAACATCAAAATTAAATACATGAATTTATCTCTGTCTTAATTCTCTAATAAGAATGAATCGAATACAATACAAAAATCATTTAGTTACAATGTTGGCGTCTAGATGATATTCTTTCTATGAAATGGTTCGGATCCCAGTTTGTCTTATTAATATAAGTCTCTATCTATAATCTATAATTCATAATGATCTAAAACAAACTTCCTCATACTTAGTCATGTAAAACACAAACTTGAATGAAAAATCGAAAAAAATAAATCACTTAATACTTGTCATTTCTACGTAAATATGCATCCCTGACTTTAAATGTTTAGGTTTGAGCGTATTTATTGAAATTAAATCCAGAAATGTCCCTCAGACGCACGAATTTTATAAATTGTTATTTTCATTTAGTGTACCTAATTCATTTATATAACGAAATCTTATTAAGCTTGTTTTATGATATATTTTTCAATCTAAGAGGTTGTCATTTTTTATTGTATTGCTTATTTGAACTTAACTTTTAAGTCCCTATTGGTTTTCACACTGCAGTTTTACGTGAAGTAGAATTTTCATAAGCCTTCAAGAAAATTGTTGCAGAGAACTTGTCGTAAATTAAAAGTTTATGACTTTATCTGATTTTGTAGAATTAAATTTAAAGAAATTGATGTTGTAGGTTGTGCGTCTGCTATATCATTTGGTAAAGTTTGGATACTATTTAGACGCTGAAGATGTTAAAAACCTTTTGCCGCCATTACTCAATCTGTTGGATGGAAGACACGATTTTCCATACCCGAGAGAAAAGGATAAAGAAAAAAAGGAAAAAGGTATGGTCATAAACTTCTATAAATATTTTATTACCGGAAAGTAAGCATGCCGGTTCTTTAATTATGAATAAAATTTGCACAAAGCTATTCTTGAAAGATGATTAAATCTGCTTCAAATTGGGCTTAAATAAATTGAAGAAATTGAAACATAATTTTCGCACAACTAAATTGTCCCGAAGTTGTTCCAAAGTTTTAGCATAATTTACATTTTGACAAATATGCATCAATAATAACAATGCGCAAAGGTTTCAAACATAATGTTTGCATTGTCGTATATAATGACTAAAAGGGGTAATTCGTAAATTTACCTTTAAACAGGAGAAACGTAAATAAGTGAAGATCGCTTTTAGTTAAAAAAAGAAAACAATTCATGTTAATGTTAACTCATATTTTCATGTTTTCTATGAGTTTAATGTTGATTTAAATATACAACAAACATGCATCGGCATATAGACTAAGTCCTCATATCTCTGTTATTTCACGGAACATAACAATATCTATCTATACTATAGAAACAAGGGACTCGATTCTGCATCATCATATGAAATACAAATCTTTCAGTCGATAATGTACCATTATTTCCTTGATGGAGGCTTGTTGCTTGCACATACATTTACTGTTAAAGTTGAAGTCATCTTGTCGAAAGTTTACGGTCGTCATCTTCTTACACGAAAACAGGATAAAATGGAAGAATGACTGAATTCAATACTACAGAAGTTTTGCGGTTACCATCACGAATTGATTGACCGAAACGATGTGTTTGTGTCTCAACTCGCTTGTTTTTGATGTTTTTAGATCTCTTGATACCAGGATAGTCATCTAATCTGTATTTTCACCTATTATGTCTTATTACCTATTGCGACATTCTGGCTGAGTTTGGATTTACATGGCGGATGATTCATTTACAGCAGGAGATACTAACCTTGTCGACGCACACTGTCTCGCTTTTTTTGTGATTCATTCTCATTCATGCTATTCCTTAAGCTTTTGTTTATTAACTTGATTTAAATTTTCTCAATTGACTTATGAAAATTTAACATCGATGAACTACTCTTGCTTAAATTCAGAATGTTTGAATGCCTTGAATTCTTAGGATTATTGTTGTTCATCACTATAGAGTATTGAGGTTAAAATGTCTTGTCTTCAAGGTCAAGGTTACAAACACAGTTTCAAATGTACAATGTCCCGTCCGACTGATTCTAATGAATGCCACAAGAAAAATGCGAGGCTTTACTTTGTTGTGTGTGTTGTGATTTAGATAACTCTGATGCAAAAAAAAACCTAAAAGATAAACTTAAGGCCAATTACAGTATAAAGTTTCCTGATATTATCTAATACGTTATGGTGATTTGGGAGATATGAAAGGGATGTCTTTCTGAACGGGTCGACAAATATTTTTACATCTATCACATTATTACAGCACTCCTTTTTCTACTCTTTTCTCCTTTTTGAAAAACCTAGATCCACTTAGATATGGAACTAGTTAATTTTAGCTTCAGTGTTGCATCATTGTTAATATAAACCACAGCAGTATTAACATCCGCGCATTTATTATCAGCAACCACCCCATCACAAAAAAATATTTTGCAGTACCTAGTGTTCATATATATTTATTTAAAACTTGTGCGAATTACTAGTATATATTTTTTTTCTATTTTGAAGCAAAAACCATAACAAACATGACAAACCACCTGGTAAATTAAATAGATTCTTCAATTGAACTCCCGTTGTCCATTGATACTATTTCTTTGTTGATCTTAACAGATTACACAAAAGAACAGAAAAAGTTGGTGACAAAATATCAAACTTCTGAACGCTGGGACAAATCTCCAGAGACTGAAGCTATTGTCAATGCCAAATACCAGTACGTATTTCAAATAAGATTAAACTGTAAACCTTTTTTTAGATATGGATAGGTATTAAGAAATGCCCGTAACTCTAAAAAAAATCTGTGTTCTTTATCTGCTTCTCCTCTTAAATATTTGCAAACAATATATTTGGATTTTAATAAAAAAAAAATGAAAAAATGAAAAAAGGCGTATGAGCATGATAATTATAACATGTCTCTTTTAAAATTTTGTTCGTATGAAAGCTCGAATTGATTTTATATCATTTCTTTCCTTTCTTAAAAGGGTATTAGAAGTACTTGATCTCCTTCTGACTTATCAAAGAAACTCAAGACTTCAGGTAAGAAGTTTGAATCTTTAAACTATCGGTTATGCACTAGTTTTACGTGAATCAAAGTTAAACTTACTGTTGGATACGCATACCAGGATTTATCTTAATCCAGAATACAATTAGCTTCAATATATTGGAATCTTTATTAGCAAAATATATTGAAATAGAATAGCAAATATCATCCAAGGTCAACAGTGTCTGAGTGAGTAACAGCGTAGGTTTTTGAAAAATTCAGTCGAGAATTTATAAAAACAACTGTTATTTAAAAATATATCCTGAAGCAAACTCTGTGATTACTGGACGTATATTATTACCCTTAGAGACGAAATGTCACAAAGGCGAGATATATGAGCCCCTTAGTAGTAAATAAGAGCAGAGCAGATTCACAGTTATTTCTTTGTTCAATATATAAAAAACTTATACACTCCGGAGTCAATAGTCGGTTAAATGAAAATCGGTATTCCGAAATTGTATTGTATTAACTGTGGAACACAGTTGATTTGCCTTCTCTTACCTGCAATCTTCTGAGAGTTTATACCACAAAAGTTAGTGAGTTGGCTGTGCTGTTGGATTTATCATTTTTGATTGCCCACTTGGTATCTTCTCCCCTTATTTCCAGCGTAGGATAGCAATACAAAAGCCTACAGTATTAAGATCATATACTAAGTTCTTTCGTTCAAAGTTTACTTGTTCTTTACGATAGATGCATTTGAAAGACATCATATTCTAAGATGTTTTAAAATAAGCACCGATATTACATTGTTTAACACGAAACAATAAGACGTATTGTATATAATTTTAGAGTTTTGTCTCCAAGTTCAAAGCAGCTGAAGAATCAGGTGGTCAAAGAAATGTACAAGAATCTATGTTGCGAGATTCATTCAACCCTCATGATCAGTCGAAGTAAGTTAAGCACAAAAAGTATATTAATATATATATATATATAGGGCAACAGTAATTTACCATTGTCCAAATTCCAGGAATAGAATAAGAAGACAATATATATTTTTTTAGCAAAATATATCAAATGTTTCAAATAGACATTGCATGTATTATTTTATATTTATATGATTAAAATATTGACTGTAAAAGCAGTATATATTTTAAGAACTTGGTCTGATTTTAAAAAGTTCAAGATAAATAAGTTGACCAAGTGAAAAGCAATATAGAAAAATCTATTTTTCATTCATCAGTTGCTATTAATGTGAAAATAAAATGTTATAACATGCTCGTCTCCAACGAGGGTGGTCGTGGGTTCGATCCCAACCCGGTCAAACCGAACACATGTTCATTGGAATTTTTGCTTCTCGGCTTGGCATTCGATATTTAAGAGCAAAAACAGGTATGTTCGGAGTAAAAATCATATGCCCAAGTGTGATACACTTCATGCGGACTGTTACCTTGTGAACTAGCACGTTTAATATCCATCTTAGAGCGTCGGTCAAGTACAAAGCAGAGTGCATATTCTTATCATTTTCATATATAAATAAGGAGATTAGGAAAGATTGCCAATGAGACAAGCATCTTACAAAGTCCAAATGAAGTGGATTTAAGGAACTGTAGGTCACCGAACGTCCTTCAACAATGTACAAAACACATACCGTATAGTCAGCTATAAAAGGCCTAGTCATGACAAAATGTAAAAAAAATTAAATCGAGAAAACTAAGGGTCTGATTAATAACACGACTTTTAACGAAAAACAAATATAACAGATATGAACAACCGACACCTTCCGAATTACTCGCTCTTAACTTGGGACAGTAAAACCGGTACCTTTTTCGCGTAAACTATGCGGCGGAGATGCACATTTTTTTGGACAGTGGTGTAGCAGCACAATATAAGAAAAAGTCTAGCGTTTGATATTGCCGGGTTTTATAAAATTCCCCCTTTTAATTTACCTCAGAGTTTGGTATTTTTGTTTTCTATTTAATTTTGTTAATACTTTGTTTTCTATAAAATCTGTTGGAATGATTGAACAGATTTGTACGAAGCAGAAGAACTAACATATAAACAATAGACACAAAGTACCGATCTAAAGTACTCACAGTTACTGAAAGCTAATTTAAGGCGAGTTAAAACTAATAAATAAATGGTGTTCTCCATGACTAAAGTATCAGTCAGTTAACATCCCATGGATTTATTGTAAAGACGTAATAAACCGTTTGCGAAAAGCATGGCCAAAATATAAGTTAACAGACAATTAAAGCACGTAACTTATCCAAAACATCAAAGGCGATTTTGACACTCCAATAAAAAAAATTCCTAATTCCATTATTTTCATATACTTTGTTACTTCGGTACTGGTATGAAAATAGAATTAAAATATATGATTATACATGCACTTAAATTCTCCAGGAAGGCATTGTCTTTGCAAAGAAAAATAAACAAAGAACTGAGAGACATGTTTAACCAGTCGGCCTTATTTGATATGGATTTTCTTACCAAAGTATTAGTGGTAGGTAATTTACATATTATATTAACAATATGTTTGTGCAGTCATCAATAAGACAGTTACTCACACAATAACATAACATATAGTTTGTTGTTGGCATTATGACCTGTTGTATGATTCGAAACAAACGTAATTGAAAGAGATTACATGATAAACGGTGTGTATGCGGATTGACCTTCTCTCCTAAATGAAGTCTTAATAGTTGTGTTAGTCGCTAAGATGACATTTAGTTTCTCTTGTAGGATTTTTAGGCGCAAGGTTCATTTTTCAGTGCATCTAATATAATTCTCGAGTAAGTTCCTTATCTTCAGCATTTAGTTTACAAACATCATTATCGATTTCCATAATAACTACATGCTTTTGTTTACAAATCCTCCCCTAATTTTACTATATTTTTGTATGCTTTGGTGTTTGAGTTTTAATGTCCCCAGTGTGTTAAATTTCTGAACAAATTTTGCTATTATCTTAGTCGTCTTGGCACTTTTCTAGATTAAACTACTGTTACAAGTTTTTACATTTTATGGTAGTTGTAAATTCAAATTAGAAGAAATTAAAAATGAACCTACAATATATGATATGAAATTGTTAAAATTGTGGATGCCATTATGAACACCTACTACATATTAAAAGCAAGAAAATTTCTTAGGTTTTTAGGTTCTGTAAAAAGAAACAGATCAACATACATTTTTTTCCAATATCATGATACATACAGATACTATTTCTGCGTGTGTGAATGTTTTGATGTTATTGACATAATTTTTTTTCCAGGATTTATCAATGTACAAGTACAACAAAATGATAACGAAATCATTAAACATCTTAAACAAGCTGTATTCATCAAAGACAAACATGTTCAAGCTTTCCACAAAAGCTCAGGTATTTGATTTTAAAAGATAGTACGGACTGTTTATAAAAATTATAATTTTGGTTTATCCTCTTGAATTTTTTTTTCTTTCAATTCAATCTTTTTAATTACATTTGATTTCGTAGAACAATAATAACACTACTATTTCTTAATTTGGTAACTCCCTCTGTTGTCACACTAGTGTGTGTGCCTCGAAAACAGTTTGTCGTTGGTCGTTAGTCCGTTTCTATGAATGTTGGCGTTTGTTTTTGTAGCAGTTCTGTGTTCATGTTGTTTCGTTGTTTTCCTCTTATAGTTGATGTGTTTCCCTCGGTTATGGTTTGTGGCCCGGATTTGTTTCAGTTAAATCGATTTATGACTATTGAACAGCGGTATACTACTGTTGCATTTCTTTATCTATCACAGCTGTGGGTCAACTAAAGACTTTTGAATTGTTGTTTGCCTCTTATAGCAGAGACTTGTTGGTCCAGACTAAAAATTATATGTCCTATTTTTTTTATAAATTGTTACATCGTGAGCTAGACACGGCATTGAGCCCTTTACACAAAGTACGCTAATTCAAAATTTGAAGGAAATGTTTAAAAAGAGTTAAAAAAAAGGGATTCATACTGTGTCGAACAGCTGATATTTCATAAGTCCATTTATCTGATAATCGATTTATTGGCTTGTATTTGTGTGGTTTTCATGATAAAACAAGCAGTTTTTTCTTTTTCCATCAGCAAACCGGAAAAGTATTGACAAGATAGGGTCAAACTTATCTGACAAGATCGGGTCAAACATATCTGACAAAATTTTCGGAATTATGGGTCCTCAATGCTCTTCAACTTCGTACTTTATTTGGCTTTTAAACTTTTTTGATTCGAGCGTCACAGATGAGTCTTTTGAAAAAGAAACACACGTCTGGCGTACAAAATGTCAATCTTTGTATCTATGATGAGTTTATTTATCATATTGGTTCGAATAATATGACGTCGGTGATAAGTCCGGGTGATAGTTATTACGGCCTGGTTAACATATCTGATGTCACAAAACCGTGATATGTAACTTTACACATTGTTGTCAATATAATGGAATTCTGTTCGATTGTCATACCGGTGACAGGTTTTAATTCGTTTGATGTGTTTGAGCTTTTGATTTTGCCATTTAATAAAGGACTTTCCGTTTTGAATTTTCCTTGGAGTTCGGTATTTTTGTTATTTTACTTTTTATGAAGAACTGAGCAGTAGGAAAAGCTTTGAATTATGAAAAACAAATGGGTATCACTGATTTTTCTATTCGACGAATAGATGTTAGTAATTTCTTATTTTATTGACTTTGTAATAAAGTAATTCGGATAATGTCGCAATAAATTCTTACGTCATTTCTTGCTTTGACCTAACAAAATTATATATTTAATTGGAGTGTTTACTTATTAAATGAAAATATAGAAGGGCTGATCTTATCAATTAGTTGTATAAGATTATTTTAAATGTTTGATAACTTTTTATATAAGGTTTTTCACCTCTGCAAGTACATTAATTAGAAACAAGACATCATAACAATGAACATTAAAGCTGTAAGCAACCGTTACTGTATTCTTAAATAAAAAACCAAGGAAACTGATTACTCTGGCCAAAATGTCGTACGAACATTATTTCAGGACTAAAAACGTTACTGTTGAACTTATTTACAGGTCGTCTGGATGATTTACACCTCATACGTTGTGGACGCTAGTCCATCGTTGAAGGCGCTATGGTGAACTTTGCTTCCTTAGAATAGCTAGCTAGTATCTTGTCCAGTTAACCAGAAAAATATGAATAATCATATTTTCATTTAAAATAAATATGGCTACTAAAACATTCGGTTTTATTTCTTTTTTTTTTCTTCAGACAAAAGTATTACACTTTGTATGAAAAGCTAATCACGCAAGTTTAAAATATATGATATTGATTTATCTTGTTTGGCTATATAAACCTAATAAATGTTGAATTTATATATTTGCCTAACATCAGACCAATTTAAGGTTTCTGATATTGTATGTGCGTTGGATTTCTATAATCGGCCATTTGGATCGCTATGTTCCCACTGTTTTTCATTCCGATATAGTTATTTAAATTACTGAACACTTTATAGATTTTACTAACGCAAGATTCGTCGAGAGTGCACAGAGAGGTATTGAAAAACATGCCCATCTTGAGACGATTAGCCAGAACAAAACTAGACGATCAACAAGTGAAATTGATGTGTTCTATTCTGGACGATTTAGCCGAGTAAGATATTTCTTATGACATTACCTACAAATATTTATATCTCCATATGAAAAATATAATTGTTCAAAAGATATAAAGGTCTATACCATGTGGAAGATACCAAAAAAGGTCCAAGGTAGAAGAAATATCAGACACACAAATAAAAAAGTCTGCTATACTCAGAACCAAAAACTGCACAGCATGAAATGTGTTCTAATTTGTAAGGATTTTAAATAGGATAATGGTCGTTTAAAAGTCTGAAAGTCTGAAATAAGGACGAAGAAACTTGAATTATATAATTATTACATGATTGACAGGTGTATGCTATTACATTTAATCAGAAAACTGATTTATTAAACAAAATCAATCGTTTAGAGAAAATAATCTGACTAAAATACAAGTCCTGTGTCCACGCTTCACATGATCTTTTATTTATACAGATTGGTAGAAAAAATTCTTTAATAATGAAAAAAAAGAGAAAAGGGATTTATCAACCTCACATTTTGTCATTATTAGATTTTGTCACCTTCCAATGACTCCTGATGAACCACATCCAATGAATCAGAATATCATGATAAGTAATGGTAAGTTTATTATGAACATTATAAAAATAAGGAGATGAGATATGATTGACAATAGACATCTATCCACCAAAGTTCAAATAAAGTGGATGTAAGCAATAATAGGCAACCGTACGGTGTGCAACCGTACAGTGTGCATGTCTTTCATCTGTAAGTAATTTTGTGAATCTTAACAAAAGAAATTTGTTGACTATTTGGAAATGATACTGATTTAGGCATATTTATTACAAAATTAGCATATAGGTACTATAGATAAATCGGTTCTTATAGTAATAAAAACAATCATCCTTTGTTGTCAAACTATTTAAAATATAATTTTCAATAGTATCTGTTAGGTTTTAATAATTAGATAAACGTCTTTATGATATGGAATCTGATTCTTCTTTGAAGCGATATCTTGACATATAAATTATTTGAACACTAATAGTTGTCGCTAAATGTTTATATTATCATCACAAATGGTTGTATTTATATTCATATATGGTGATAAAGTAGTGTGTTCGCTAGTATACATTTAAATAGCAAATAAGTGTTTTGTGCTTTGAAATCTAACAGTTTTATATATTTGGAAAGGAAACCTTAAATGTTTAAAAGCGAAAACCATATGTTATTCATGAAGAACATTTTTCAATAAATTGTTAATTACATTTTTTACAGGAATTCTGACGATCTTATTTGATGTTCTCACCCAAGACATCGATACAAAACTTTTAGTAAGTAAACCTTTATAATACATGTGTACATGCAATTATCATGGAAACGTCATATATAGTCATAGTTACTTTAATGGAGAATAAGAAATTACCGCTGCAAGTGTTTCAAAACCAGAATCAAAATGTCAAACCTTCATTTTCTGTACAAAGGCATTATTTGTACGATATGGTACTGTTCTAATTGCAACTGTGTCTTATGTGTTCTGTAATACCAATATATTTAACATCGACTTTATACATTTTGGACTGTTCTTTCAAAAAATATTCTCAAGAATTTGCTTTTCAAACGTTCTGTTCTTTTCATTTATCAGATAAAGGTTACACAAGAAATAAGCTGTCAGAATTGAAAACTTTAATATTTGTCAGCCTGGGTCAATACTGTTGCTTGAAAAATGCTAGTAAGCGTAGAAACATTTTGATTAAAGCATTCCTTGTGAACAATTTTGTCAATCAAGTGTGCGCACTAAAATCTGTATCATTAAGTTACAAGTTAAAAATTCCCCATTTATAAAGTTTGTTTTCTCTCTTGAAGAACTTTAATTGTTTTACTTGGTCCCCAGAATATATATATATGTACACCTTTTTATTTTTTCTAGGAGCTATACAGAGGAATGAGAGATGTTTTCCAGAAGACGTTCCAGTTAGTAAAATTGCTGGCTCGTGAAAATGCACATGTACAACATCATTTGTTTGAGAGAATAGATGTTTTATTGGACGTGAGAGTTGTCGAGTCAGACCTTGCTTTAGCCTTGAAGGAGGTAGTGTCTGTTTTATATTGGGACTATCTAAACATTTATAGATTACCATATTACCCAAGACCTTTACTTAGATTTTAAAAGCAATAGCGATATTGTTTTGAAGATTGACGCTTCCTGATCAGCAATAGATCCAAATCATATCTTGTATAAACCTTATTTAAACTAGCTATCACGTTCTAAGTTTTTTTTTGTGAAATAGCATGATCCCTTGAATAAACTTATTCTAAAAGGTTAGAAATTTAACACTTTATTGGAACTTACATTGATTTGTTTTCAATGAACTAACATAATTAAATATGTATTGTCATACAGAGAGAACTTATGGTCCTACATTCTGTCGATATTTATTTGTTGGCTTTGCACAAGGCCATGTTTTTCTCGGAATGATTATGACGTCTTTCCACTGAACACATTGAATGTGTTCTGATTGGTATTTTAATCTTGGAAAACATGGTTTATTTAAACGTTGAAATTGGCTTTGGACTAGCTTCCAGTAACTGCGAAAACTTTAGATCTATTCTTTGTGTTTTTTGCCTATTGGTTAAGTATATTGTTGTTGTGCTATGTATGGTAATCAATCATTTGCATGGAAATTTCAATATCAGGATCCCTTTTTCGCATTATAGTAATTGAACTATGTATAAATATCACAAGAGCAATGTAATATAGCTTTCATAAATCATGTCCATGTATATTCGAACATTTGTTTGCCAAGCTGTGAATGTAGATTTTGCTTGTTTGGTCTAATGAAACAATAAATGTCTTGACAAGAGAATAAAATCTGGTTTGTTGACTCTGTACCCACTCAATAATATTGAATAATTTTCAACTTTCAAAATGATATATTGAAAAGACATGTTTTAATCAACGAGAAGCAAATTACACAAAAATATATTAAATATATTGATGATTTATCTGATATAACACTTAAAATATGTAAAAGGTACTTTTTACAGGTGTTCATTGGAAATCAAAATACATGTTTGAAAATAAGCCCGAGACAAATCCAGAAAATTGTATCACGTGCAGCTGAAATGCAGGAACGCGCTCCAGAATTTCTTGACCTCTTGGGCATGATTGTAAAAGTTGTTGGATCAGATCTCACGTTAAAACGAAACCAAGCTTTTGTTATGAAGTACATAATGCAAAATTACAAGAAGTTGGCGTATGTCCTTGATATGTCACGTGAAGACAGGTAAGAGTACAACATAAAGATGATACAGACTGATACAATTATTAGACATTTCACTTTTGATGAAAGTGTCCAATATAAAACAATTTCAAGTTTTTCAATCTTTTTAACTGATTAAGTAGATATGGCTTGAATTTATGTATGATATTTTTTCAAGCTCTCCTGAAAAAGAATTAAATATTTATACACTTAGAATTTTGTTTGAGAATTACAGATCATGCTTCATATGAAAATGAATAGGTAAAAATATATTATTCTTCGTATATTTAATATCGAAAAATGTATCAGTGAATAACATAATACCTGATTGAAAGATTTTTGCATTTTCACTTAATTGGAAAAAAATGGGGAATCCGTTCTCATTTGTGTTTTGTTTTTCTTTATTTGTTCCTCGTGTTTAAGAAATAATGGAAAACATAGGTTGATTTTCAATAATGTCCGGTTTAATAATCTTATTTTGAACTGAACAAATTTTTGCCGAAAAAAACCAACATAACCTGGTCAAATCGAGCCAAGAACAAATCTAGACAAAAATGCAAAGTAAATTGATCAATTTAGCAGAATCGTCTATCTTAAGAAATTTGTAAAGCTCATTGGGGTAGCGATAAAAAAAAACCTGAATTGAGTTACAACTTGGTAATATAAATAAAAGTAATCTATAAACATGTCGTCTTGTAGTTTGGAAAATAGTTTCCGAGTAAGTAAGTGTTTGCCTCATGATATGATATACATTTTATTCAATTAGGGAAAATATACTGACAGATCCATCTAAAATGACCACTATGAGATATTATTTGAGTGTTCTAGATTTGCTTGCACTGTGTGCAGAGGTTAGTCACTTTTATTAATATTTTGTTCCTCGTCAATTGTTTAATATCGATATGATAGTCTCGAGTAATACTGGAATTTCCAGAATCCTTATTTGGAGATTTTAATGGTGAATCACCGATAATTTAATTAACATAAATAATAATAATAATAGGAATGAAGGTCGTAATATGATTACTATAATGGTCATGGTCACTCGTATATAAAAAATCTTACTGAAACTGGGTGAAGACAAGTAGTCTTATAAGTAAACCTTATAAGAGATGATGGAAATGTCTACAATAGATTATATGAAAGAAAAACTTTTATATTCAATTCAGTAAATTTGACCGACTATTGCGTTGTTAACTCTTTTAAACATAAAAACATCCATCTACGTTAAAAATATATCGATACCGATACAAGATTAAATATTGTCCTACAACAAAAACAACAAAACTATTAAACAAAGCAAAGTGGTTGGTGCATATGAGACAATAGTCTTACGAAATGCAAAGACAAAATCAATATAACAAGAGTTCAGCTCTTTTACTGTGTTTTTTTAATATTTTAATCTTGGAAGTCATTAAAAATTCTTCAATTGTGAACCTTAATTGTTACAAAAGTTCATATTATGATAACAGTTGCAGGCAAACAACAATTATATGTCTGTGTCTTTCATTAATTACATTAATTCAAGAAAAGGTGTGATTAGGACCAGCTTATTTGTATATGCCTTAAATATAGAAATTAAGTATAAGGCTTCGGCCACCACATTTGTTTCTCTAAAAAAAACCGTTTTTCAAATTACTAGAAAGATGTTACCTCAGACATGAACATGAATTTAAACATTTGAATGAGTTTGACCAATATCAAAGAAAAAGAGTTTATTACAATGAAATATTATGCCATAATTAAGATCTGTGTTGAAATTACCCTTTTGATTTTTTTACTGAGATAATTGCTCCATTTTACCATTAATTGTATATTTATCTTCAACTTTATTTTTAATAGTTTGAAGCAAAATTTACAATCAGTATGTTAAGTGCCTAATATTACTAAGACTTTTAAAAGTACACTTTCTTCCGCTTGAAGGTAATATTAAAGATTACAAACCTGTTATACATCAATTGTATATATTTAGGGTGAAAATATGTTCATAGAATCTCTATGCCAAACAATTCTGCCGATGGATGATTTATTATGGGTGTTGAATAATTCAGTGATAGATAACACATACAAGAAACCATTCTTGCGATGTCTACATCATGTGTACATGAAAAGTATGGGACCTGAGGGAGTTGACGCTGGGGCAGGAGAAATGCCTCACAATGAGTAAGATCATTTATGTATAATTATTTTAGTTTTCTTTTTCATACCATAACCTTTTCTATATATAACATAGATTTTTTGCATGGGTTATCAATATATATATATGGTAAATTTGGTAGTCATATTCTAATAAAATGTGAATTGCTTCATGTGCAAATGATATATTCAAGTCTTAACACATTTCAATGTTTACGCTTCTCTATATCTAAACAAAACGAGTAAAATATATATAAGACCCTAGTCGGTTTTCGGTTCATCATTCACGGTCAAAATATATTATTTACTCGTTACGTTTTTACTTTACTTTGTTTTGAACAAGAACGTTCCTGAAAAAAACAATGTATAAGCTTTCTTAATATTTTACATTTTGAATTGTTGAAATATAGATTAATCTACTTGGAATAAAGGAGTTATTGAATATGTATGGAAAATAAGGCTATATTCCTCTTAGTACAGATAACAATACATTACTTTAGGACTTATTGCAACACTTTTTTTACTTGGAATAAAGTTTTTTGAAAGGGTTTAACGGGGACCAACCTTATGTTGGATCTTCCATCGCTTGTACATTTTGTTTTGACTCACGGTTTAAACATGATTATGAATTACACTGTGTATATATACCATTTCCTTACGTTGTATGTAGATGTTGTTTTTAATACATGTACATTTTAAAAAAGTTATATTACTGTGACTATTCATTGAAGCAATCGCTTAATGTATTTAAAATGTAATAAATATCTTGGCTTCTACAACTCTCTTGCTGCAAAGAACACAATCTTTAAAGGATCATGGCTTTATGCTTAATTGGTAAATAATATGTGATATGCTATTAGTGTTTACAATATAGCAAAGGCTTTTTCTAAATAGCAGTAGATTGTATGCATTATTTTTCATAGATTTAGCGAAGCATTTTGTTCTTTTCTTTATATATATATATATATATATATATATATATATATATATATATATATATCATGATTGTCACTAGTTTCACATACTGAAATTCTCTGAGTGGCCTTAATTTTGCGCCGACTCGCCTTATGCCGTGAGTATAACTATTACTCATAATATACGTCGTCAAATAGGAAAACCTATTTATTTTCTGTAACAAGGAACAAATTCAAAATGCATCTATAGCCTTAATTTCTTTGAATTTGTAAATCTTTTCAATACCTACTTGAAATATAAACAAAGTATTGCATCTCATGATATGACTATGACGATTTGAAAAATGAATGTATGATACTGATAAATATTCAGCGCTGTTATAGATCCATAGTTAAACATAAGATAGTGAACGAGGCTGTCTCGGTTGATTATCAAAAGGATGAAATTCAATGTAATTGATAATTAGACAATTGTGAGTTGAAGACAAACAGGTCAAAGTGTACCCTTTTTGACAGTGAGCTAATAATGATACCAATTGTGAAAAATGCAAAAGATTCAAGCATCGGTCTTAACAAGGTCAGTAACATAAAACGTACCACGACAACCACTGTTCTACTGGCATTTGGCCTGAGACATGTGCATTCAGTAAGATGGGCCAAGTACGTATGGCATTGCTCAATCCTACTTAAATGGGTCAGTGGTGAAATTCAAACCAAAGTAACAAGTTATAAAAATTCACTGAAGTAAACAAATAAGATTGTCATGTATATTTATGTAGAAGGCATTGATATATTGCTGAGTTCCATTAATAGACATTCATTTTGTATTAAAAAATATTCATTTGTAGTGATTGCTAATGTGACGTTGTTTATTTCTGAGTTAATTCACTTTCTTGTTGGTTATTCCTATTTTTGCTATTTAAATTTCATCTTATTTTCAAAGTTTTGCATTTAGAATTAAATGACAAGCATAAATGATTTGCATCCGAACATCAGACAGATCATGTACTAATTTAGTAATTGATGCCTGATGAACAGTAAAAAATATAGCATTGCATCGGTATTTTTAACCCTTTGAGTATAACTCACAACTTTCATCGCCACTTCAGTGGGTGATACAAAATCTACTTTTCATTAGTATATTGTGTAATATATATTGTATTTTTAAATGATAAAGAAAAACGATTATTTTGGTTTAACAAATAATTTATGCTATTTTCTACATTTAAGGCTAAGAAAATCGAACCAACCTCCTATAAAAAATATTTGTAAGATCTTTGTTTTGTATTGACTGATCTCATATTAATTGCACGATTATTAATTTAGTCAAATATCTTGTAAGTTATCTTAAATTAGACAAACTTCTATTTCAAATGTGTTCTTGCGTCTTTGTCTCACATTTCCAATGGATATACACGACACAGTTATTCCTAGTTATATTTGAAAAACATATCTCCGTCTTGAAATTGCAGTTTGTGTTAAATTGGCTTTGTAACTTTGAAATTGCGAACAGCAAAAAAAGCACAATTTCTATACCGGCAGATTTGCGGGGTCCTTTTGAGTCATGAATTGATTAACCCTTTCTGTTTTTAGCTCACCTGGCCTAACAGGCCAAATGAGCTTTTCTCATCACTCGGCGTCCGTCGTCCGTCGTCGTCGTTAACTTTTAAAAAAATCTTCTCCTCTGAAACTACTTAGACAAATTTAACCAAACTTGGCCACAGTCATCATTTGGGTATCTAGTTTAAAAAAATGTGTCTGATGACCCCGCTTGCCAACGAACATGGCCGACATGGCTAAAAATAGAACATAGGGTAAAATGCAGTTGTTGGCTTATATCTCTGAAACTAAAGCATTAAGAGCAATTCTGACATGGGGTAAAAATGTTCATCAGGTTGAGATCTATCTGTCCTGAAAATTTCAGACGAATCAGATAACCCGTTGTTGGGTTACTGCCTCTGAATTTGTAATTTTATGTTAATTTTGTAGTTTTTGGTTATTATCTTGAATATTATTATAGATAGAGATAAACTGTAAATAGCAATAATGTTCAGCAAAGTAAGATCTTCAAATAAGTCAGCATGACCAAAATTGTCAATTGACCCCTTAATGAGTTAGTGCCCTTTAAAGTCAATTTTTAACAATTTTTCGAAAATTATGGTAATCTTTTACAAAAATCTTCTCTGAAACTAAATTAAGTATAATGGTTGCATTATTTCATGCATCAATTGTAAACAAAAATATCAGGTGAGCGACACAGGCTCCTTGGAGCCTTTAGTTCCATTCTATTAGAAATATACAACACCTTTATATACTGAAGTGTTACAGTTTAAATATGAATTGAAAAAAGAATACATTGCTTAAGTGATAGATATGGAACTATATGACTTTCTTTGCCCAAATGTTAGAATACCACAAGAATTGTTTTCCTAGATGAAGTAAAGGCTACGCAGTTTAGGTCATTCTATTTATTGTAAAAAATGATTCTCTACTTGAAAAGGTTCAGTTATTAAATATTGAAAATATTTCCGTCCGGATATTAGAATTCAGTTGTAAATAATTTATTAAACCGAAAAAAATAATTGTTTTAATAGGGAGCTGTGGGATTATCTTTCAAACCTTTCGATAGAAATGAACAGATTGACAGACAGTATAAAGGAAGACCCTGACAAGATAGCAATTCAACTGAAAACAGCTCCAGAAAAGAGGTAAGTTAAACGAAACACATTTTGTTATTGAAAATAATTATATACTTGACCTTTTTTTCTCAAAAAGATGAAACAATTTTGATATATTACTTGATTTTTATTCTCACTTGATCTAAAGAGACGAGTAAACGATCAATTTGAATAGATGTTATGTAGAAGACTGCCACACAACCATTTATCTATTTATTTTACAAATGTAATACCTATAAATGAAAGAGTTTTTTTGTTCGTATGTGAGGTCCTAATGAAATATGTTTGTCATTTTAAAGAAAATATTACTAGAATAAGACTATGTGTAATGGATAATTTATGCCTCCATATAAATAATAGATGTGCGGTATACTTCGATGAAGCATTAATAAAAAAAAATCAATAAAACCCGGAAAAACCATCAGTAAAGTATTCAGCATCTCAATTTATAGTAATTATAAAAATAAGAAGATGTGGTATGACATAGTAACTACATATTCATAATAAAACAAATAAATTTATTGGCTAATAAATAGGAGTGTTTCAGTAGAAATCGTCTGTGATAAGCGAATACAAGAACTAAAAATAGTTACCTGATTTGATGTTTTCGTAAGACTTTTGAAGAAAATCAGAATTATTGTAAATGAAATGACCGAGGTCAAATATCATATTTTCCTTTATAGTGGCTCTGCTAGTGCTCCCGATTTTGAGTCTGCTGCATATGGATCAGTACTGTACTTCTTGGATGCAGTTTTGCCATTCCTTGAGACATTTTTTCGGGATTTTTATTATCCTGATCAGTCTACATACAGCAATGAGATAGACGAGACAGACCATATAGCAAAGGCAGTGGTGGTAAACGATTTATTAATTTTGACATCAGAGAAAGATGGGAGATTTGCAAATGTTAATGTTTCTTATCAAAAGAATGATATAACCCTTCAGTATTTCTGTATTCCAAAGACTAAACCTTGGCTTCTAAATTATATATGGAAGAATACAATATCAATGACTTTCATTTGTTAAACGATCATAATGAACTATTTAGGGTGCTCATGCATTTTCATCCTTGTTGCATTGAAGCAACATATTTTCAGAAAGATTTCTTAGAATAATCAATAGCACCTGGCTTAAGATAAAATGTGAATTAATATGAATTTTTTTTTTTTTAATTCAATAAATGATAAAGATATTAGTCTATGTATATATTTTCCAGATGTTTTCAGAAATAGTTGGTCCACTTTTGTTCAAACCACAACATATGAAAAATGTTGTCAACGCAATGACTATAATTGTACCTGCTTCAAATATGCCTAACTCGGTAAGGACTTTACAACTGCAAATACATTATACATATATTAGGACCATTAATTTTTCCATCTTTTTATTTTTTATTTACATCAACTTATATAGCATCTCACACAAGGATTTTCTCAACACCAATAAGAAAGAAAATACTGGACGAGTACAAGAGAGGCAAAGGATACCAAAGAAACATTCAAACTCATAAGTCGAAAACAAACTGACAACGCCATGGCTAAAAACGAAAAAGACAAACAGATCATTATCCCGTCTGTAAAGAGGAATGGCCTATCCCCCTGAATTTGTATCACTAGGGTGGTACCAGAAGACTATGAATCTTATAAGAATGTAAATACCAAAGAGTACGAAACAGAAGATTTGATATGTGTCTACATATATCAGCATAGAATAAAACTTATATCCAGTGCTTCCGTTGTGTGAAGGCAATTTTGATAAAATTTGCACATTTTATATGTTTTTGTAAATTCTTATAGACCTGGTATCTTTTATGAGTTTTTCCATTGTTGAGGCGATATCACTAATTGTGGACATTTCGTTCCCGAGGGAATTCTCGGTTCAGTAGTCAAACTCTTGTAATAGCTGGCATGGAAGATATAAGGATTACAAGTTTAGTACGCCAGACGCGCGTTTCGTCTATTCAAGATCAAACAGTGGCGCTAGATCAAGACAGCTTGAAGACAAGTCAAGTACGAAATTGAAGAGCATTGTGATAACATTGTTCCTAACGGAAATAAAACAAATTTTATACTTCTTACAATCAATTATAACTGAGTAAATTTTTAAAAATAACACTTTTTTCTTCAGAATATTGAACACGTGCTTGGACGTTTTTCATGTGGTATAACAATTGAGGACACCTCGTCTGCAGTTAGAAGGGTATGCATATTTCATATCAAGAGCCAGAAATGCAAAATATTATATGAATACAATTTATGAATAAAAATTCATATCTGGTTTAAAACAAATTATAATTTGCAAAGTATTGTTTCTGATTCAGCGGTGTCAGCTTCCATAACAGCATTTGCATGTGCAATCTATATATAATGCCTCGGAAAAGAATTAATTTTTGGAAGCCGCTTTGTTCATTAATTTAGTTGCAATTATGGTAAAATCAAATACCAGCAAAATCCTTACCCCATAAGATATTGTCAACATGCTTATAAGGATTTCGTTTCAGTAAAGCTCCTTATCGTAAATAACAATACAAATGACAACGATGTATACAGTTGCTTTTGTATTTCCGTTTTATGAAAATGGTTAAATGAAGATAAATCACATGCTATAGTACATGTTAGATAGAAAGTATAAATTAATCACTAAAAACTTGCATTTTAGGGAAACATCAAACATTATACAGATGAGGTAACTTTATTTTGTTTTCCTTTTAAGAAAATTGCGAATTGAAGTTATAAGACATGCTATAGTACACCTTGGGTGAAATGTATAAATTAATGTGCGTATCAAAATTATACCTTTGATAACTATTAATCAGTAAAGACCTGTATTTTAGGGAAACATCGAATATTATACAGATGAGGTAGAAATCAATTATAAATTTAAGCTCTTTGCCAAGAATGCTGCCACTGTATTTGCTGGTCACAATACTGTTTCAGCACAGCTTAAGTTCAAATCTAACAGAGGTAAGCATACTATTATTTTGTAATCAATCAATGTCACTTTGATTCATGTGTTATTTTCAGTGCATTACGTTTTCCTTCTATAATGTGATCCGACAGTGAAGAGTAACAAATATTTTCTATTAGACACGACATTAAAAAAATGAACATAACACCTTATTAATTTCATGCGTCCGTGCGCTTTTCTTGATTTACCTTCATCAGGAACGCTCAAAGCCGAATATTTGAAAGTCAAGGATGTATAAGAACCGAAACAATTGAAGAGCTATCTATATAACCAAAAGGACCTTTAACAATATGCAAATCCATCTTAGGTCAATTATGCCTGAGGGAGTTGAAACATTAGTTTCTTTATAATTTCAAAATTTATAAACGGACAATTTTAGAAAGGTTTTTTAAAAGTCATGTCAGTACTGATTACTGAGCTGATGATACCTTGGGGGCTGATAGGCCACCAGCAATGGTATCGACATATCTATTAAAATGGATCAATGAATCTACGGGTTGTATGTTGATCTACGTTGGTATCATTTGCCAATTAGTGTGTCGCTCTTTTCTACCATTTTTGAATTAGATATACTTCATCCTAACTAAAGTTAAATAACTTGCTTACTTCCATATTCTTTAATTAATCTAACATTTTAATGTAGTCTGGGTAAACATGATTTATGTATTAACTGATATTTGCTTTGAGCTAACTTTCAGTCGGTAATTTGTATCTTTTGTCTTTATGTTCGGTGTTTGTTATGCTTTGTGCCGTTTTGATCAGTGAAGCCATTTCCAATAGATTTTTACAGTTGTTTCTTATGTTGTGCTGTCATACCACTGTCCCAGGCTAGGGCGCGAGTTGAGTGACCATAAACACTTTTAACACCGCCACATGACTGTTCATGATCCCAAGTCAGGAGCTTGTAATTCAGTGGTTGTCGTGAGTTGCTGTCTGTTATATTTACTTTTCGTTTATTGTTTTGTCATGAATCAGGCTGTTTTTTTCTTTTAAATCATTTACATTTTGTCATGTCGGAGCCTTTTACAGCTGACTATACGGTATGAATTGTGTTCATTGTTGACGGATGTATGGTGACATACAATTACTTATATCCTTGACGTTATTTGGACTTTATGTTGGATAGTTGTCTTTTTAGAAATCTTACCAATTTTACATTACTCTTGATAAACGAAACGTTAGAAGTAATCGACAAGGACATTAGAATTTCTGGCGGTATTTTTATAGAAATAATACCGATTCACAGTTTTAAACACAACTCAGCTGCAAATTTTATAATATTGTACTGAAATTCTGTACATAGGTTAATTTCAGGTATCACACAATGCTCGTTACTGTGCTGTGTGCTGTGGATGACGTAGCTATATGAAATATTCTCGGAAATACACCTGCAAATTTTGTTTTTCTTTCTAAATAAAAGTAGATATTGAGTATACCACTCAAATCACATGTGAACCGGAAAATTAATTTACAGGTAGTTAAAGGTTTCAAATACATATGATGTGATATACGGTTAAGTAATCAATTGCAAAAGACGACGGAATTAAAAAAAATATATTTAATGTATTACAGAATTTACTGAATTAGGAGGGAACGAAGAATTACCTTTAGGTGAAGAATTCCAAACCTTAGTAAAAGTTTTCATTGATCTCCGTGAAAAGAAAGCAGAAAAAAGATACGAACTGTTGGCAGTCCTGATAGAGCAACTGCAGTATGTAATCTTTTTAATAGATAAATAAGTTTTGTGTTGAAATGGTAAAATCTATTTAAGCGATCTTTCATTTACATGCTTTTAGAACAGTATTTCATATCACAGTTACACATTCAGAAATTACTAAGAAACTGTAGTTCCAACTCACTCAGGCAAAGTTGCCGAAAGATTAATTTGGCAATTTTTTTGGGTCCCTTTTGATTATATAGTTCTTCATGTGTTTAGGTCTTAGAGATCATTGCCTTTCAAATGTTTGGGTTTTAGCGCTCCTATTGAGGGTGAATCCGGAAAATGCTTCGTTATTTTTATTTATAAGTTATGGTTTATCTTATCCTTCATCTAAATGGAGTACGTGTTTAAACTTTCACATTTGTATGTAGCATTTCAATTGCTGACAAGAGAATGACAGAATCTGCAAGGAATGAGATGGACGAACTTAACATTAAATGTCTACAAATTTTGAGAGCAGCCATTCACAATGAAGAACGGAAAATGGACGAGAATTGGGAAGTTAGGACAGCAGAACATAAAATAGAAAAGTTAGTAATTATCTAAAGATGATCATAGGATTATCGATTATCAATAATTTTTATTTATTGATATTGTATTCTCGTACTAAAATTGTTACTTGCCAAAGAATGTGTCTGTGTCATTTTAAAAGATATGCATTGTTCTTCAATACCAATGCCAGTCGGAGATCCAATCAAAATCAAATAACAGAAACGAGGATCTTTACCAAAGAAGGTATTAATGATAAAAATTTCCAAATGGCATATTTGGATTGAAAACAAATATGTCATTGATCATTCAAAATTCAATTGCCGCATCAGAAGAAATATATATGCTAGGTAAAACATATAAAAACCCAAAACATGTATAGCATCTCGCTTCAGATTCCTTTTTTTTTTAACAGTTTTCTTACAGTTTTGCTAATATATGATTTAGTTACTTTGAAAATTGAAACAAGAGAAGGACCAAATATATTAGTCAAGTAAAATACCTGAGAAATGAATCAATCTATCTGAATGAAACTTTATCCATCTTATATTTTTCGGCAAAACATTTTCTCTAAATAAAATATATATTGCCTTTGTTTTATTTTAGACAATTGAAATGGATAGCGAGCATACAGAACTTTTTCGATCGGAAAGGTTCAATGAGCAAAGGTTTGCCCCATTTGGCGACGAGAAATGAAGATGTGGCAAGAGAAGTCCTAGGATTTCTGTGTGTGTTGTTGTTTAATGCAAATCAAACAGTTCAGGTATATGCTGTACTATATTTTAGAGAAAATTATCGGAAAGGCTAACAAAAACAAACGTCTAGAATGGAAGATGATACAAAGGGGTCATTAAAAAACCATCATAAGTCGATGAAAGACTGGTTAATCCATGACCAAAGGAAAAGATAACAAATAGACCAATATCAATCTATAAAACACTACACACAAAAAAATACAGATCGATCCACACAAACTCAAACAAAAACCGGGGTCGACATCAGGCGCTCCAGGAAGGTCCAACAGCTACCACTTCACTAGTGACATCCGTGTCATTGACGTATACCCCACGTCTACCTTAATGCATATTCTTTATAACTATAACTCTTTCATACTCTGAGAAACTAGAAACACAAGACATTTTTAAATAATTAAAGACTCCATCGAAGAAAATTTATTTAAAAAATTCTAAATTGATGTTTTTATGACATTTTTTTCGTAATGGTTGTATTTTTTTTATATTGTTTTCAAGTACGGACCTTTTAGCTAACAGTCAACTTAAGCACTTTATTTTTTTAGAAATCGATGTTGTCTTATTTCCTTTCAACAAGGGAAGAAGTCTTTTTCATGGCCGTAAGAGATAGGATGGCTCTTTCAACTAATTCTATCAAAGAAAAGTAAGTATATGATTTCTAATTAAGTGACAATAAATGTATTATCAAGCTTTCATTGTTGATGTTCAAAATGAAAGATAAAAATTGTTAGAAGCCTTCAAATCAAGGTGTTAGATGTTTGCTTTTCAATAATAATCACTTTAGAAAGTCAATGTATACCCTAGCATTAAGACGCACGTAATGCATGTTCCCATTGTAATAAGTACACCATTTTTATTGTTTGTTGTTGTACAGGAAACTAGCTCCTACTACTACAAAATCAGACACGAACGGGTCAAGGTATTCATGCACATAGATTTTAGTTTTAAATTATTAGACATATTTATTCTTCTAAATAAGACCATAAGGTACAGGCTATTCAGCACAACTCACCACTTTTTTGGTGTTTCAATTTATGTGCTTTACATGAGTCGTATCGGTTTACCTAACTGGTCCATTTTCATTGTTATGTCGTCTATCTGCTGTTTTACATTTGAGGCTTGGTTCTGTTCGTTTATTTGTCTTTGAATGATCGTTTAAGATTGTTAAATTAAGAAAATTACATATTTGAGAGAAATTAGACGATGCCAATTTCAATAGTCATGATAGACAATAAGACAAGGCCACAAAAAATTAAAAAAATTAAAATTGTTTAACTAGTATTTGTGATTGTTTATAACCACATACATCCGACAAAAATAGCAAATCCTTTTGCACATTTTGTGGCCGTCAAGACAATCCAAATAGCAACTTTGTAACAAATCACAGTCGAGGCGAAAAACGGTAGATTCAGGATACCCTTAGTTTAACAAATCTTTGCTTTGACGATATCATTCAGTCAACCACCAACTTGCAGCGAAAAATTTAAGGTTGAAGAGGAATTTTATATTACGAGTAGCTGATCAACGGGAAAAGTATATGTGCATTATTTAGTGAGACAAAATGAATGATCGAGACTTAATAGGTTACATGTTAAGTTTTCTTTGACAGTGAAAAACATAGATTTTACTAGATTTACATAAATACAAGTACATTTACAAAAACGCGGGATATTTTTGATCGACAATTTATCTGTTGATTTTGATGGATTGATATTTCAGGACAGTCGGTATTTCAATAGGTCTTTTTAAGCACTGTCTATTGACCAACTTGTTTTTATACTCGTATGAAGCAGATGTTTACAGCACCTTCTCAAAGACAAAAAGAAAAAGCATTTAGCCAAGATCTTCCTTTCAGATAAATAACTGTGATGTCCTGCCACTTCTAAACGCCTGTATGTTCAAATAAAATGGAATCCTTTAAATGGAATTCTATGCGACTGTCATACAAGTGAGAGGTTTAGCTAGCTATAAAACCAGGTTTAAACCACCATTTTTTACATAAGGAAATGCCTGTACCAAGTCAGGAAGATGACAGTTGTTTTCTATTCGTTAGATGTGTTTGAGCTTTTGATTTTGCCATTTGATAAGGGACTTTTCGTTTTGAATTTTCATTGGAGTTCGGTATTTTTGTTATTTTAATTTATACAATAACATAATTATGATGAAGTGCCAGAAATTATCACTGCATAGGTTAAATGGTCAATGTTGTTGACCGATACGATCTGTCAATATTTCAACTCACTATGTTTGTCGAGGTCAGATATTTTTAGTTACCACATTTATCGATTTTGTCCTATTCCTTACGTTTGACATTTTGACTGAATGTTAATTGGCATTACAGGTAATGCATACATAGCAGGATACATGGTGGATTAAACCTGGTTTTATAGCTAACTAAAACTCTCACTTGTATGACAGTCGCATATAATTCCATTATATATACAACAATGTGTGAACAAAACAAACAGACATAATATTAAAAAAAGTCAAAAAAAGGGGTGCAGCAGTCAACTCTGTGTTATAATCTTAATCACTATAAAAACAAACAAATATGTCAACAAAGAAAATATAAATTGCATATAGACAAAGCACATAAGCAAAAATGAATGACAAGAATACAAAAAGTGACCATAGCACAATAACTCAATGGCGGTATGTATAAGTACCGAGCCACGCCAAAAGGATATTACCAAAAATGGACTAAACCCAACCATGTAAAAAAGGAATCCATGCACATATTTACATGAATTTAAGAAAATACAAAGAAGACATTTTTTTCTCTGCCAAACATTGATCTTTAATTATTTTTTTAACCTGAACATATTCCCACACGTGTCCCTGCAAACATACAGATAATGTTTAAGTATCAACGTTTAACCTTTAATAAATGTGCAGAAAAAGCTTTTGCTAAACAACAATGTAGTAATTTTGCTATTATCTGCATACAATGTTATTGTTGGCGTCAGGGTTTCATGCTCCTTTGTAATGAATTCCAAAATGTTCGATATTAAGTAAGACAAGATACAATGCGAAAGTTATGTATAGTCACTTCTATGTTCAGATCAATTGTTTTGTTTATATAGGATATTCGCTGTACTGTAAGATGACGTAATCTTCAGAGAAAAAAATAAGCCATTCGACCGCAGTGAAAATTTACATTATTTATATTTAATTATTATAATTATGAAGTAATCTAACTATCAATTGAAAGTTTACAAAAAAGTCAAGTATGAGATGATCCCAAATACATTTCTTTTACTAAAAGGTTCATATATCAATTTACAGAGAAATTATACAGCATAATAATTCGTTTATGAACATTTATCATGATATTTTATTTTCAAAAAGTTGGTTATCGCTTTGCTTTATATCCATCATAAATTGACCCAACACTTTAACTGGCTAGAATAAAACACTTTCACGTTTTTTTTTCTATCAAATTGTATTTATAAACAAAACTTTAACACATTCAGTTATTCGAGTAACCTTAAACATAATTTAAATCTCTGTAGTCACGATAATAATTTATTCTTCATAAAATATAAACAGAAATAAAAGAGAGGCGAAAGATACCAAAGGATAGAACCTTATGATGGGTGCTTTTTGTTTGCTAAAAGTTCTTTGAATAATCACAGATATTATCTAGAACTGTTTTTCACTGTTTAATTTGGTTTTGTTGTCTGTAACATTACGATATTGACCTACATTTTTTATTTCCGAATTCATACTATAGTGATGCATTTCTTAGTTGTGACTGTTTTTTTTCTATTGCTTGTTTAACTTTTGACTGATTGCAGACGTTTATTGGTTTCTTTTCAAGTTAATTGCGTATTTGGGTTTTTAAGGACAATTTAGAAATTGATATACAGTGTTGGTACCATTTCGATGTGGAAAGATATATGACCACCTTCATATACTTTTTGATTATCTTGTTGTTTTGTTGATGTATCATTAACCGTTTACCCCATGTCATGAAAAGGATTTATAGATTGAACAATTACATATATTTTTGCAGTGTACAGATAGCCAGGAGGTTCGTGAGTTAATCGTTGAATTGTTTTGAATGAACAGATTGTTCCACCTGATTAAAATTGAATGAGATATAAATCCTAAAATTTAGGAAATTCTATTAAGATATGACATATAAAAGTTTAGGCATAATGTCTTTTAATGAATCAAGTTGGACAATGCATGCAACTTTCATACTTGATTAGAGAATGACCTATGAAATGAATGAAATTTCGTTTGTGCAAAGTTAAGATTATGATTAAGAACCAGTATAAAATTTCAATAACATAGGATTCAAAATAATATCAATGGACAGAATAGTATCTATGACATAAAATATACAAGGTTCTTATGAATAATCATTTGGAAAAGAATTAAAGAAGCATGGGTGATTTTTATTTTAGTGTCATCGTCTTTGCGGTGGGTTTTACTCGACAGTTGCACTTTCATTTAAACAAAAACAGAACACTCATTGTTTATGTTTAATAACAGAAAGTAAATCTAAGACAAAGTGCTCGAACATGCAAAATCATGTCTCTAGATTTATTTAAGTTATTACCTGTTTAGTCTTTTACTGACAAAATTACTGCATGCCAAGTTGTCTTCATGAAGCTTACTTGAAATATTAATTCTTGAAATGGTCATAGTATTCTATTTTGTTTTACAATAATCTTAGTAATATTATTACATAATTTTGATAACATTTATTATACTTGTAGAAAATCATTATTTTTTTAAGAACAGCTATATATTGATCATCGGGCTCATATTTGTATTAGTCTCCTGTTTTATGCCAATTTTATTTTTATAATTATGTAGTGTATGTTCGATAAGCATCGTTAGGCTGATATTTGTCTGATTTGTACACGTCTGTCATGTGTGTTGTTTTGTCTCTTAATTTCCATTGTCCAAGCTAACAGTTTAAGTAAATATGTGTATGGCTGTGTGGGTGTGTGTGTGTTCATGGTAATATTATTATCTGACACATTATTATTTCCTGACTTTATACCAAGAACTTACCCTCTTTTTCCTACTATTTCAAATATTATGTCATTTTACAAAAATGCGCATTTATGTGAGCCATTATTTAAGGAATACAGAACTTGTTTTAACTTTTGTACATTAAGTAGTAAAGAAAACATGTGATCAATACAATAAGAGTGGAAAATATTATACATACTCAACGTTAACTATTTTGTTTTAAATTAAATCATATGATTTAATGAGTAATGACTTTACTTTTACCTAGTATTCATATCACTTGTTTAAATTTGAAGTAAAATACAGAATCCTGTTTAAGGTGGCAGTACATTGTAAAATAAAGAAACTGACGAGTCGAAGAAGACCTATCACCAATATATGTAAATAAACGAATTATTGTTTTCTGTATGTTTATTTATGTAAAGCATTGAATACATTAATCTTTTATTTTTGAAGACGTTCACTGAACTCGCAGCAATCTCAAAGAAAAAAAGAAACATCAAAGACAACGGGGAAAATATCAGAAGATTCCTTCCCTGTATCCAGATTGGCTCTGAAGGTAGGTGCTATATGTTTCATTAATTTATTGGATTATTTTAATTAATATTTAATTTTTCAAGTACTTTTAATTGGTTTTGAAATGAACACAACAGTAGATCCCCGATGAACCTGTTTTGATATACAAATCAAGATAACAAACCGAATTGAATGAACTATTAACGTAGCGACCAGGTGCTTCGACAGGGTAAATGTCTCGAAGCACCTGATATTACCCCCAGTTTTTGGTGGGGTTCGTGTTGCTCATCAGTCTTTAGTTTTCTATATTGTGTTTTGTGTAATGTTGTTTGTCTGTGGGTCTTTTTCTTTTTAAGCCATGGCGTTGTCAGTTTATTTTCGACTTATGAGGTTGAATGCCCTTTTGGTATCTTTTGCCACTCTTTTAATATGCATGCATCACACACCATGCGAATCAGATTCGGTCGAAATTTACATTAAGGTTGATACAATTTCGAAAATATAGAATACGACTAACCTTTTGGTAACTTCTGCCTCTCACAAATACAAATGGCAACAACTTCGGTTTTGGTATGTTGAAGACCACTTATCTGTAAATGTAAATGAACTAATTGTTTGTTTTGTGTATATTCATTTAAGATAAAATTGGAACTATCCCTTATTTGTTGTAGAAGTCCTTCATATATATCTATTTTTTTTAAATATATATTAAAACATTTTCATTTACTATGCCATTTGTTGTAGCAAATTCAAGCGTATGAAGATACTCTGCGACAGCAGAGATTGGCAGGCTGGGTATGTATTAGGTTGAAATAAACCCCCGCACTTTATATTGAGTAATATTACTCATTGCAAAGAATAAAAATTCTTCATGTGCCATAATATGAAAAAAAACGTTATGCTGTCAGCAATACAAAATTTAGTAGTGATTCACCAATTAATTACAGTTGTAATGATTAGAATTTTCATTTAAAGTTCACTGTTCTCTTGCATTTTAATTCATGTTCTGTCTAATATTTTCCTATAAACCTGTTCATGAACGCAACAAAAACATTTTTCAGTCGGTCAAAAGAAAAACATCGAGTAAGAAACCTAAAAAGAAAAAGAAGCAAAAGAAACCGAAAGAAAGAAAACCGAAACCTGCAATTAAAGTAAAAGATTCATCTATAAATGGAATAAAAAAGGAAGTCACGTTTGTAAACCCAGCTCGGAAGGAAAAGCAAGCTTTAATTGCACAAAATGGACCAAACTCCGTAGCAATCAAGATACTAGAAGTAAGTTTGTACAAAAAATGTTTTTCGGTCTGTGTGTCTGTCCGTTCGTCCGTCCGTCCGTCCGTCTGTCCCGCTTCAGGTTAAAGTTTTCGGTCAAGGTAGCTTTCGATGAAGTTGATATCCAATCAACTTGAAACTTAGTACACATGTTCCCTATGATATGATCTTTCTAATTTTAATGCCAAATTTTGACCCCAATTTCACGGTCCACTGAACATCGAAAATGATAGTGCGAGTGGGGCATCCGTGTACTATGGACACATTCTTGTTTTCCTTTGATTTCCATATTCACAATATCCTATAATTTCACAAAAACTTATAACTGTTTATACTTTTAAATCATTTGACCCAAATGGCCATACGTGTTCTTCTCATCACTTGGCGTCCAGCGTCCGTCGTCGTCTGTTAAGTTTTAGAAAAATCTTCTCTGAAACTACTAGGCCATTCGGAACTAAAGTTAACCACAATCCTCCTCTGAATATCTAGTTTTAAAATGTGTCCGATGATCTCCAATATTACCCAATATTTTGGAATTTTGGAATTTTGGATAAGGTGATACTTTAAATGGCAAAAAGGATCAGCATGAAAGATAAGTAAAATAGTCGAAATTTTACCCATTTTTATATCATTTGTGGGAATAATAGCTGACAGAGAGAAAAATATAATCAACAGGATACGATCAACAAATAAGGCAACATACACAAAGTCGTATGGTGACTCCTTATATCAGATATTGCCCCTGAAAGACGATTTTTTTCAATTTTTTTGTTTTTTTGTTTTTGTGTGGAAACTAAAGTAGATAGAGAGAAACTATGAAAATGCAAAAATAATCAGCAAGACAAGAGCTTTAAATAAGTCTAAGGGAAAGATCTCCATTTAACTCCTCATAGGAGTTATTGGGGTTGATAGACCATTTATACCTTTTTGTGTTTTTAGCGAAAACTATAGAAGATTCAGAAAAACTGTATACAACAAAAAAAGATCAACAGGACAAGATCTACAAATAATATAAAAATAACAAGATGTGGTATAATTGCCAACAAGACAACTCTCCACAAGAGACCACAGAAATTAACAACTAAAGATCTATAGACCGTACGGCCTTCAACAATGAGCAAAAACTTTACATATCAAAATATGAAGTAATCAACAGGACAAGATCAACAAATAAGTTAGAAAATATCATTTGACTCCTTGTAGGAGTTGTTGTCGTTGAAAGACTGATTCGTGTTTTAGCAGATACTATAATAGAAAGAGAGAGACTGTAAGTAACAAAACGATGAGCAGGACAAGATCTACAAATAAGTCATACATGGCTGAAATTGTCAGTCAAACAAGAGTTTTACCCATTTTTGTGTTTTGTGTGGGAACTAAGTAAATAGAGAGTAACTGTTGACAGCGAAATGATCATCAGAACAATTTCTATAAATAAGTCTACAAGGCTGAATCTTTCATTTGACTCCGTGTAAAAGAATTTTTTGCCGTTGAAAGACGATTTTACCTTTTTGTGTTTTTGTCGAAACGATAGTTATAAGATAGAAACTATTTACAGCACAAGTAATAAGCAGGACAAGATCTACTTGTAAACCAACATGGTTCAACTCTTTATAAGAATTCCCCTTGAATGACAAAAAAATTTACCCATTTGTTCGATTTTTGCTAATAACTTTTTATTAAATATTTGTATTGCATTATATCAATGTTATGAAAAATGCAATGTGAGCGGTACAGACTACGTGGAGTCTTTATTTTTTCTACTTATGTTCCATGTTTGCATAATTAAATACATAAATAACAAGTAAAAGAGTGAAAAGGACCTAACCCGATTAGGAAAAAAATTAACACCATCCACGCGGAACTTCTATATTGTAGTTATCAAACAACTATTCAATGTGTTATATGTTTACTATTTCCTACATTTCGTCGAGTGATGTTAAAATCACTTTGTTCTGTTTTGAATACGCGCGTTCACCACGATTTTGGTAGATCACAGGGGCCAACTCAGATAAAGTCAAACGTGAATTTTTTTAAAAAAGTATATGTAACTCCTCTCCCTAATTAGTATTATTTTAAAAATAAACCAATTATTGATCGATAGGGCGTCCAAATATGTGTCTCGACATATACGTGTTATGCATAGCGCTGGAGTACGCTAAGTAACCATTTATTTATGAAATGAATTTTTTTTCAATATATCGATGTAAATTTACCTTCTCCAATTATAGGATTCTGAACCTGAAGAAATTGAAGAAAAACCTGTATCAATATCGGAAGGGCCTGAGTACAGACATGATGGTTATATTGAGCTTGTCCTGAAAGTAATGGCCAGAATGTGTGATGGTCAAAACCATGATTTACAGGTATCTGGTGCAGTAAAAATTGTTGTCGTGTATGTTATTACTACCACTGGGTCGATATCTCTACTGATGGACTGTTAGTCCCTGAGGAGATCACCAACCCAATGGCTAGGACTTCGTTACTGGCTTTAAAAGATGAATATTGTTTGATTTGCTGTTATGAAATTTATAAATCATTTTAAGTTCAGGAATATATCTCCCTCATTCAAAGCTCTGATTCCTTATTCGGATTTTGATATAAGTATGGTCCTTTTTGGTTTGATTAGCGCTTCGATGTTTGTATGAGGTTTTGAAATTTCAAATATTTTGGCCTAGAGCATTACTGAAGAGACATTAATTGTCGAAATGCGCATCTGGTGCAGTGTAAAATTGGTACCGTTTATGTTATTACAAAAGAAATTTGACTTTTCCTTCTCATAATCTTAGGTTAAATCTGAATTCGTGAAGCTACCGTTCTAATAGGGTGAACATTGCTCATTTGATTCAATAAATAATTCCATACATGTTAATACCGTACATGAAAATAGCATAATTTCTGTGTCTTTATTTTTTCGCCCAAAATTCTTTATACTTTAACACTCCATTATTCACTATTCTGTAAACTACATCCAGATTCAATGAAGAACGCTTACTTTAGCTGTATTTGACAAAACTTTTAGGATTTTTGGCTCCTCAATGGTCTTCAACTCGTACTTAATTTGGCCTTATTAACTTTTTTTATTTGTGCGTCCCTGATGAGTTTTTTAGACAAAACGGGCGTCTGGCCTACAAAATTTCAATCCTGGTGTTTATATAAAACAAATATATGAATACAGCCCCCGAAGATTCAATTTTACCAGTATACAAAATATTTTCATAATTAAAACAACCATTGTTGGTATTTAGCAAAGACCATTGAGATATTATGCCATGGACATTGAATTTCCTCGCCAGTCTATAACATTTGTAATACAGGATCAATGCTTATGGAAACAACACTAACTTTTGGTATTAAAAAAAACCTGATTATGCAATTTATCATATCTAGGAAAATGCATACAATGATTTTCAATCATATGCCGATAAACCTGGAGAGAAGACAGACAAATCATTTCTTATACATTCCTCATTAATTTGGACAAAACTTTTGAAGTTTGCAGTTCAATAACAACTACATTACAATGCATATATTCTCTATTACATGTAGCCTGCCAAGTTATTCACATATCCTTTACAACTTTAAATCTTAAAAATCTCAATATTTCCATCACAGGGCTTATTTAGCTATGCGATAGAAAGAAATATAAATTTATACTTACCATTCGAATGAGATATCACGGAGGAGACTTTATCGTTTTCAATGCTTTGACAGTTTTCTCTCTCTTAAACTTTTGCAGGATTATCTCAGAGAACAGCCTGATAATGTGAAATCTTTTAATATAATCGCAGAAGTTACAAGATTTTTAAATGTTGTATATTCCAATATCAATTTTAAGAGCATTGATTTGGTTATTCAGCTGTTCAATACGATGAATGAGTTCACTGCTGTAAGTATTATAGTTTTAATACTTTTATTTTTTATAAAAACAACGGATGCACCTTACGGATAAAAAGCTGTGGAAAAATGACCATAACAATAAAGTCAATTTTAGACTGTACATGTATTGTTTGTACTTATTTCTTTTGTGTTGATAATTTTAGACATATCGTTAGATTTCTGTATGATAAGAGCCGCAAGATCGGTGTTATTCATGAAGCAGGACAAGCTTACCCTTGTGAAGCAACCGGCCCAAAAACCATGCTTTAATGAATCTGTATTATTAATTTCATACTTGTCATTTCTTCCTTTTGGGAATGGGTCGTCTTTTCTTCTACTATTAATTGTTTTATTGCCTTTTGTTATTTTCTTACTTTTCTTTAAAATCACAAAATATCCGTAAAGACCGAAATATCATCGGAGATATTCATTAACATGGAAACATGAATTATAGAAAATCCATCAGAAAATAAAAAGACATAAACATTATCCCCAATCGATACTGGGTAAATGTAATTTAAAAACAAAAACAAAAGGATGTTCATGTGTATGAGGATTCATACTTCAGCAGGTAAAAGAGCTGGATACTTTATACCTTGTATTTACGGATTTTCCGATTATATCCTATTCCCCATCGTGACAAAAACAAAAGGATGTTAATGTGTATGAGGATTCATACTTCAGTAGGTAAAAGAGATGGATATTTTATATCTTGTATTCACGAATTTACAGATTATGTCCTATTCCCCATTATGATTTTTTGACTCAGTGTCGATTCTCATGGAGGGTATTGCATGCATAGCAGGAGATGCTTACTCTACCAAAGCACATGGTCTCCCATTTTTTGGAGATTCCCCTAAGTTCTCTTTTTACCTTGATTTGTATCTTCTCGGTGAATTTATGAGATTTAAACATTACTAAACTACTTAAGCCTCTAAGTGTTGTTATTAAAGAAATATGTGTTGTGTGCATGGAATGCATACCATTCACCGTCTGAATCTGATTATAAATAAAGTAATAACAAATACCTATTTCTTTGTTCCAGGGTAATCAAGAAAACAGAATTGTCATTTATGACAACAAGATTATAGATTATATAAATTTCATTCTTAGGGCTGGTGATTTTGAATCATGCACTACAGAAAAGGTATTTATCTTTTTATTTTGAAGGTTTGTGTTAATAATGGGTATGCTATCCAAAATAATTTTGAAATCTCTACCAAACTTTTAAATATTAAAACTTTTAATATATTTTCGTCTGTAGTCTTTTCAAATCTCAGAAATATTTGATACTGGATTGGGCTATTAAGCTTAAACAAATGTAAGTAAGAATCTGATTAGCCTTGGTGATTTAATAATATATACTGTTTTATTGTTCAGTAGGTTGTTATGGTCAAGAACCAAGTTCAATTAGATGAGTTTTCTTTATTAGCCTTTAAGCTTTAAGCAAATAATTATTTTTCATCCTTTTCTGGGTACATGAATTTTTGTCTGTTATTCTAAACTGAATTGATTCTGATATTCTAATTTTATTAACCGCTTCGGTGGTTAATTGCTAGCGTGCTCGTGTCAAACAAAAGTCTTTGAAATTGGACTCAATGCCTTTGCTTCTCCACGAAACACGCGGCATTAAGAGGTGAAAGCAAATAATGGTCGGCTCGGAGTCAGAATAGTGTGTCCGTGTAAGGAGTCATGTCTTCCTGCGTACTGTTACTTTGTACAAAAGAACGTTAAAGTTACGTCTCAGCGTGTCGGTCTAGTACAAAGCAGGGACCATATTCATATTGCATTTACATGTTCTTGTTTCTCCTGGATGTGCATTTAAAGTGCCGCTGGACATTGAAAAGCCATCCATTATTATCATTGTCAAATTTCTTTAACATAATATTTATAAAAGTTTCTTGTGTTAGTTTCTAGAAATTGGGAATTGTTGCAGCTGAGTATTGAATCTTCATTTTTGACTATTTTAACTCTAGTGCCACTGATGAGCATGATATGGAGGAAACGCGCGTCTGGCGTGCCAAATTAAAAGTCTGATATCTTTCACTGGTTTTTACGCTTTATTCAATCTTTATCTAAATTACATTTAAATCTTTGTTTAAGAAAACATTGCATGCACATACATGAATTGATATTCAGAGATACATTTGTATATTTTGTAGATCCTTTTACTCAGAGAGAGTATAGCAAATCTAATTCTCTCTTTAATTGAAGAAAATGGACCAGGGGCTTCAGAAGTCAGTCTGGTTAGTATTAAGGTGAAAGTGTCGGATATGGATATTTGTGATTCTCAGCAATAATGGTAACTACATGGAAAGAAAAAAACACTTGTTTGAATATTTTCACTGTTTCCTAGTAGATGAAAATAAAGTTCTGTGAAAAGAAATATGTAGTATTTTCCTTGGTATGGCGTTTTCTCAAAGTGTATCGTCTAATTATCATAGTTGTTTTGGTATTATGCTTTATGCAGTTTATTTTTGTCATGGGAGGGGAATTTTCTGTACGGTTGTTAACATGTTATTGTGTACCATTGTCCATATGTTCGTCCATACATTTTACGTTATGTGTTATATTTTAGATTTGGTGCAACTGAGTATCTCAAATGTAACATAAACAAATTTTGGTCTTTTTTAAGAGGTGTTGTCTCTTTTACTGTTATTTGGTGTGGACTTATTGTGCATTCATGCCTAAGCAAATATGAGATTTAGTAGCCCATTCCGTTTTCCAAAAATGAAAACAGATAGTTCGTGCTTAAGTGTCAAAACAAAATAGTACAATAAAGGAACTATCAGCAATGAAATGACATGAAAAAAGTCAAAGTTTCAGTTTTATGTTATGCCTTTACATTTTAATATACAGGAGGTCAAAGATACGTTAGACAAAGTTGCTGTCCTCCAGTTAATGCAAGAATGCTATGAAGTCCATGAACCAGACAAAAAGAAAATTGCAGAATTGAAAAGCATAATGTTGGATGAACCTATAGCTCCCAAATCAAAAATGAAATCATTTTCCAAAATCGGTGGTTCATTACTTCAGAAGGTGAAAGTAAGTTTATCAACGTCAATATGGAACCTATTACCTTTTTTCTTAAGTATCATCTTTTTTATTATATTATGATGGGCTATCGGTCCATTCGTCTCAATGTATATATTAACGACCAAAGCTTATATGTCTCATACATGGAGACATTATTTTCAAATATGTTTTAATCAGCTGACAAATACAAAGAACTCTTTTTCTTGTGAAAAAAATAGATCCATGCAATTTATTTTAGCCCAACAGCCGATTTATATTGTCTGAAGGAAAAAATCAAATACTTTAGATTTATTATTAAAGTAAACTGCGAGATTACAAGGTGAGCTCGGTTGTTCCGGAATGGTCAGCAGTTCCTGATCCACTAGTTACAACCATCGTGTTACTTTTGCTAAAATACATTGATGAGTTATATCCAGTAATCTTACCATAGTGTATTGATAAATGTATCCTAATCTACCTAAGTCACACACAATAACAAGAGCAACACTATACTTGAAATTAATTTCATTGCGTAAAATTATCTGAAGTGAAAATATTAAAAAAACTTTATGAACTATTTGACATAGTAAAACAATTTATTATGCTTTCATTTTAATTCCAGGGTAAACAATTGGATGAACTGGCAGATGCATATATGGATGTTGGTTTTCGGTTTTATCTTATATTTAACCGAATGATTGATGTTGACCCAAAACTATTGAACAATCCAAAATGTGAGTGATCTGTACCAAATTAAGACCTTTAAAATTAGATGCATTTCTTTCTACTGCTCTGAAAGACGAGTATATACAGTATGTTCATATGTACATTCTTTCCTTGAAATTTCTCAGGAACTACAAATCAGAGTTTCCGGAAATGCAACACAAGGGTCATTTTCACATTCACCACTGATCAAATTAATGTTGACCGAGTCTGTTTATATATTCTTACTTATAAATGGCCTTGTATGAAACTTTTGTCTCATCAATCGCCGGAACTACACATTACAGCTTACTGAAATTTGTTATCTGGTTTTATGTGAACGTGCTATACCATATGGTGCATTTGTTCAACTATCTGTTTAACGAATACTTACTGCGGAGGTTTTGTAGGAGAGCAATATCTCACAGTTCAATTTGTTTTTGTTGCTATTCAGAGAATACATTTTTTACTGCATACATTGAATTCGCATGAAAGATGCCATTATTATTGTTTTATTCTGCCCAAAAAGCTTTTAATTTTAAATTGTATAGTTGTTTTTCTTATAGGAGTGACATTACAAAAATTATATAAACAAATAAGTTACGTTCTAGTTTTATGGAAGAAGCTCCATCAACGACTAATTTGTATACAAAGAAATAATTGGATTAAGTTAATCGTGGATTTTACTATGAATAATGATTTACTTTATGCTAATTTATAAGTTATCGTTTTCAGTGAAAATGAATCCTATAGAGCAACGGGCTTTTACGTTTTACAAAAAGAATTGTATGTCGATAGAAATTGTTAAAGACGACGAACTTCAGAAAGTCAACTTTAGAGTTAAAAACAAGGTATTCATTTTAACCTTTTCTGTATAATATATAAAGGAGTGAACGTAGAACGTTTTATTCTGCATTTTTCTTCATTCTAGTAATAGCGATGATTTAGTATTGTGAATAAACTCTAAACTCATCATAGATACTAGGATTGAAGTTTTGTACGCCAGACGCGACTTTCGTCTATAAAAGACTCATCAGTGACGCTCGAATAAAAAAAGATAAAAAGGCCAAATAAAGGTCGCATTTGAAGACTTAATTCTTACATTTCTCTAGTTTTCGTTCGAATTCTACGGGATTTTAACATCGGTAGACTACTGTTGTCTCTTACGTATGCTATCAATGACGAAAGAGTATCATATAAAGCGTTGTTCGGTGAACACTTTCAGTAACTAGTAATATTCGTCTCGATCTTGTTTTGTAAATGACATAGTAAGTTCCATGTACTTGGAAGGTTTTATTTGAAATTTCCTTGAAGTTATTCAGAAGCAGAAAGAATCAGAACTTCTGACAGCTTAATATTGCGGTTTTTTTATGTTACTACCTCCATATACCTGAAATAATCACTCTTTCATTTAAAACATTAACTAATCAATCAATAGTCCTTTTAAAAAACGATGTTTAAAGCTATTTTGAGTTTGCATTTTCAATACGACAATGCAAAGGACATTCATTTGTTTATAGAGAGTATTGAGAGAAGAAGTCAAAGAAAATTTGAAATGGAATGTGGATCGATCTTCACCAAGCAACAAAATTCGCGACCTGATGGGCTGGACAAAGGACATAATGAAGGATATTATATACCAAAGGACAATACTTAGTAACCCAATAGCTATAGGTTTAACTAAGGGTTGGTAAGTTGTCTCTTAATCACTTTTATATGTGAATTAATCACGAATAGAACATATTAAACACAATTGAATGACAATTTTGAATATTTTACATTTATACTTGAACTTAGTTGCGTTTAGAGAGAGAAAAATACGAAATGTATCAAGTAAATTTTTATGCTGGAAAAACTGTCAGAGGAAACAATTGAGTGCTTTTAAATACAACTTTTGTCGTTTTTATAGGCTTGTATGGAACCATTTAGTAACTGCCATCAGTTTTGTTATAAATATATTAATGCTAGTCACGTGGCAGGCTAAAGGATCACTGGGAGTTCCAGCAAAAATAAAGGATAATACTACAGATATATCCTTAGCAGTTTATGAGTAAGTGGAGCTAGAAATCATTGAAATGTTTTATGCTATATTGTCAGTCATGGTAATTGTTGTAAAGTATAGTTTTATATTTCACAATATATATAAAATAATATAATGCAATGAAAATCGTATGTTAATACTTTAAACATTGTCATTCTTATGTCACGATGAATTTTATCTGAAATTCAGCTGGTTTTAAGTTCAAATTAAATATATAAAAATAATTGTGTCTTTAGCCAGTCTGGAATACTTGCAAAATTAAAAGTCACAAGTATGCTTAGGTCTGGTAAATCGTTGATTTTGTTCCGTTCTTATTCTTTTTCTACTTACTGTTCATCTTCTTGTTTCTCGTACCTGAAATTGTCTGCTGTAGTTCTAAGAAACCACACGTCAGATGTACTTGGTGTGTTATGCCAGGCAATAGGTTAAACGCGAGAAAGAAGACGTAGATACTCTTTCTGAATGGATTAAGGCTGTGAGGTCGTTGATACAAATCAGAATTAAAGAAAAACTTAATGGGTCTATAAACACAAGCGGATTTTTGTAAAAACATTGAAATCTTCTTTACATGGGTACATAAGTATGTTCTGAATTGGTATAACAATTGTTTGGAAATAATTAACTTTTATCAAAGTTTCATGATTCTAGAAAAAAAACGGGTCATTTTGCTGTATATTTATCTAATTTTAAAAAATTTCATCAGTGACTTTTTCATAAAAATTGGTATAAATAATCTTCAGGACTTGATCTAAAAGTAGGAACATCATATTAAGTATTCTCAAAAAATTGTGGTATAAAAAGTGGGGACGGTCAATAGCTTAACATAATGTTTTGTATACTTTTGTCCATCGATGAAGTCCGTCTGTTGCTTATTTTATCCCAAAATATACCTAAGAGGTATTTTTATCGTTCGGCTTCTGTCCCATTGACTTTATACGTGCAATATCTCCAATCATTCAAATCCTCCGGATCAAAGTGGGTGCCATGTTGCCCATTTAGGTGCTTTGTATATAGAAATAAGAAGATGAGGTACAATCTATCCACCAAAGTTCAAATGAAGTGGATGTAAGCAATTACAGGCAACCGTAAGGCCTTCAACAATGAGAAAAACCCATACCGTATAGTCGGCTATAAATGGTCCCGATTGACGATTAAGCGTGTTTGTTTCTTAAAGACAAATTAATAAATTCATACCCTTCCTCGATTTAAATGACTTTTTAATTATAACAGAAGGTACAATATCATAACATCAATTTTATAAAAAGCTTGGAAATTTTAGTGACCCAAACAGATATTTGACACACTCTAAGTCTTCCCCTTTTTTACGAATCCAAAATTCAAGGATCCCTTATTTTTTTAACTATCTGAATGAAAGTTTGTCTTATAGTTAATTGTGTTTTTCACTGTTGATTCGTTGCTGTCTTGTGGACGAATACATGTAATCTTCGTGTAATCATCAATCATATTAATGGCTATATTTCGGGTAATTCAAATACTCGTTTCTTGGCATAGAAACAAGTTTTCGTTAATCTGAGCATGGAACGAATACTTTATATCACGGACTATAAATGTGGATACAAAAAAATGAAAAACTAAGCGAAATTGTAAATCCCGCAATGCATGAACAAATATGTTGTATTTTAGTAAATAACACGTGTTCTCGGTTGATCGTAAATATGTAGTAGTCCATCATGCATTGTTACTCATTTAATGGATTGGTCAAAAACTCAGGTAAAAAAAAATTGCGTCATACGTAAATAGACAATTACATGTGCGAGTATGCTAATTTATGCATATCCATATAAGGTAGTGTTCCCGACCTGTTTAACTCATGATTGGTCAGTTCTAGTATCAACTATAAGGACTATGCAGTACTTTTATGTATGACATACACAAACAAAGCACATAAAGACAATGAAATACAGTTCAGTGTTTAAAAAGTTTTGGCTGCTGGATCAAATTTATTGTCACATTAACCTATTATGTCTGTTTGGGTTGCTCACCCAATTTTGTCAATATATCGGAACTATAAACAACTGTCATACAAGTGGATGTTTAGCTAGGTTTAGGAAAATGCCTGTTTCAAGTCAGGAATATGGCAGTTGTTTTTCACTCGTTCCGTTGGTTGATACCGTTTGATTTTGTCAGTTTTTGTGGACTTCTCTTTTTTTGAATTTACCTTGGAATTTCGGTATTTTGTTATACGTTTTTTTCAAGGTGAACATTGAATTCCTATATTTGTGTAGAAAAGGCTTTTAATCTGGTTGAGTTATTTTCTAATAGACCCCCCACCCCCACCCCGCACCGCCATCTCCTTGAATGCATAGAATATATCAATGGTGTAAACAATAACCATGGTCGTATGAATCATGAGAAAATGTTATATACTGATTAATTCAATAAAAGTGAAATTAAGAGAAAATAGAAAATGACCCTGTTATATACATAAATATGTTTTCAAAGTGCCATGCATAGCCATGTTGCGCGAGTTACTTTGTAGTATTTTGAAAATGGATGAAATTTCTACCCCAAGATATATTTTTTTTTGGTTTCACATGTCATGATGAATTGAATTATAAATATGGTGAATCCCCAGGAGACATCCCCAACGCTTGATATCGAATTGTTTGATTGATTGTCGGTGTTGAGAGTTACTTGCAGCGCTCTGGCCATTTTAGAATGTTTAGATATATTGAAAATGGATGAGATTCCAATTCCTAAACCAATATTTTCTTGTTTAACATGTCAAGATGGATTGAATGATACATAGTGAGAAGTTTCATGAGTAATCCAGACCACCTGACATTTGATAATGTTAAAATAATGTATAGATATTTAAAACACCCAACCCGTATGCATATATTTTCATTTTTCCCGTATCAAGAAGAATAAAAATATAAATCTCTAATTGGTAAGTCATCAGGGGTCATTTATTTCCGTCAACCGTTGGAGGATGTTCAAATATATTGAAAATTGTTAAGATCCCTACTCCTAGTTCCTATTTTTATCTTGCTTCTCGTGCTAGGCACAAAAATTCATCAAGGATACCAGAACTTAGTTACTCAAAACAGTTGACCAATGAATTGTCCACTGGATAAGTTACACCGATTTCAACATGACTAATTCTATAAAAGTTAACAATTATACAGTGGATAAAAGTTTCAAGCAACCCAGTATAGTCTTCTAAAAGAGAGGCGAAAGATACCAAAGGGACATTCAAACTCATAAGTCGAAAAATAGACCGACAACGCCATGGCTAAAAAAGAAAAAGAACCAACAGAAAAACAACAGTACACAAAACACAACATAGAAAACTAAACACTGAGTAATTGGTACACCAGACGTGCATTTCAGTGGCGCTCGAAACAAAAGAGTTAAAATATCAAATAAATACGAAGTTGGAGAATATTGGAAACCAAAATTTCCGAAAGGTACCAAACAGGACGAGTTAGATCCAAGGTTTCATTTCTTTCCCTACCTCTTCGAGAATGTTCGAACATGTTCGAATAAAGTTGAGAAACCCAACCCCAAAACTGTTTTTTATTTTGATTTTAGCACTGTAAGCTCTTAAATGGATGACTTATAAGTACTTGTTTGAGAGAATTCATAATCCTTAGATTATAATCATATTTATTCTTTTTTATAGTCCTACTCCAGATATAGCAGTCTTAAGTCTAGAGCAGTATGATATAGCAATTTATGTTCTTGGAGGAACTCATAACTTCCTATGTGTACTGATCCTAATTAGTTATTTTGTTGGAAATCACCCACGTCTACCGAAAATCAAGACAACTGTCGAGTCAATTAAGTAAGTACGAGGTTTCTATATCGACTCATATCTATCAATCATGCATTGAATTTTCATACAGTTATTTCTGAAAGCTTTTCGTTCGTTTCCTTACTGACTAAAGTTAATTGTTGATCATGAATAAATGCAATGGTTGAAAGACTGTCATGTTTCACTTACAGGTCCATATAAATTGTGTAAATAAATATTCGAATCGTCCACATTAGATCCACCCAGAAAGTGAAATGACATATTGATTTGAACAAAAACATATTTTTACACGACTGCAATAACATGACGTGTAGATAACAAACTATACTCCAAAATGAAAAAATAAAGATTTTTAATAGTAATCTCTGATTGAGAAGTCAACATCAATTAAAAATTAGCAATAACAATGTACAAGCTAGCTATACTAACCTTATAGGCAGACCTTCAGTAGAAAAAAGAAAGATGATGATCAAGAGGAAGACGCCAAGAAACCACATCAGTCCAAACTCGATGCCAAGTTATTGAGCTTTACAACATTCTACTATTTGGTATGTCTTGATAACATATATTTATATATTTGTTCCAATTTAATGCACCAGATACGTATTTCAACAATTAATGTCTTTTCAGTGATGCTATAGGTTTAAAATATTTGAAAATAAAAAACCTAATACAAAACTTTTAAGACCTGATATGACCGAAAAGGACATCGAATAAGAGCTATGCATGAGGGAGATATATTCCGAAATTTAAAAAGTAAATAAAACAAATACAGTGAAAAAAAAGATCCAGCAATAATATGTTTTGGGGGAAATCTGACTTTTTTTTTCCAAAAAAAGATAGCAAGAGAGCAATCACTAATGACATTATAGTATTTGTCATTTGTATGTTTTGCTTATATAAGAAAGGAGAAAGATACTAAAAGGACAATCAAACTCATAAGTGGAAAATAAACTGACAACGTCATGGCAAAGGAGAAAAAGACCAAAAGACAAACAACAGTATAAAAAACAGCATAGAAAACTAAAGACTGAGCAACACAAACCCCATCAAAAATTGAGGGTGATCTCAGCTGCTCCAGAATGGTAAGTAGATCCTACTCCACATGTGGCACCCGTTATATTATTATATGTAATCAAATGAGCACGAGGTCAGGTCTATGTGTTACCTATTTAAGATGTGCGACTGAATTGGCCTATTTATATAAGGCTTGCAGGTAAATGATTCGATAGGAAAATTTACCTCGAATATTTATAAAGTAGAGTGTATCAATTGTTCCTTATACATCGTGAGGCTTTTATTTTTTTTTTTTTTTTGGTTTGATCGTTGCTGATGAATGTAAATCTAGAAAAACACTTCCGACGCACCAAATTTATAAAGTGTTATTTTCATATTTTTTTATGATAATGTATTGGACAGATAGTTAATATCAATTTGAAATGTAAGTTAACAAAATATCGCCAGTATATGAATAGATTGGTACTTAAATTTATTAACTCATTTATTTGTATGTGTCTTATGCTTTTTTGATTCATCAAATTCGTTTATTTAAGGCCAGGAAAGCCGAGTATCCTGTTGAGCTAACGTGGACAGGCTGTGTTTCAAAAGAAGTCTTATATGTTAAGGTTACAATTTTAATCGAGTTAAATAGATGTCTGTAAAGACTTGTCATACATGCATATATCTGTACATTAATATACTATGCTTTATATTATAAATTTATTCAGGCATTCCTTGCATTATCTATTGGTGGAACTTTAGCGCATGGATATTTTTTTGCATTCCACATGCTGAATATAGTGAACAATAATCAGTTATTAAGTGGAGTAATCAAAGCTGTAACACAGAACGGTAAATTATGATTTAGTCGATATACCTTAATGCAAGGATTATATCAAGATAATCTTTCTGTTCGTATGTGGTTACTGAAACAATGATCAAAAAGTTTTCAATTAATTCGTATGTTTTTCGTGCATCTTTGAAAATTAATGATACTGAAGAAACTTTCTTGTACAAAGTTTGTCATTATAAAATGTCTTAATCAATCAATTTTCTTATATAACATTTTACTTTCAATATATATCATTATGGGGTAAATAACAGTTTGTTTCGTAATACAATACACAAAATGATAGCTCATTTTAGAATATATTTTCATTCTCTTGCAGGTAAATCACTGGTATGGGTGGCTATACTTGGCTTGGTTGTGTTTTATCTGTATGCAATCGTTAGTTTTGCCTTAATGAGAAGCATGTTTGATCCAGAGTCCTATCTATATTGTGCCACGTTGTGGCAATGTACTATTACAGTTATTAGATATGGTTTGATAGGGGAACTGTTTGAGGTGAGTCATAAAGTACAATCAATTAACATAGTATTGATTATAAATGAAACAAGAAAAATCATAGTCATAACAAATGATTAAATGAAAAGAACAATTTGAGAATTCATTTTACGAGACTATTAATTCTGTTAATGACTTAAATTCGTTCCCTCAGTACTTATTTACTGAAATTTAAAACAAAAGAAGAAGAATTTAATTGTCTCTTATCTCTCAGATTAGGGAAGTCAACATGTTGTCATCTTTTTTAAAATCAGTCCCAATAGTAAGATATTTAACAGTGTTTCAATAGTCAGCAATGATATTTATCAATAAGTTAGGATTTATTTTTATCATTTATTCCATTTTTGAAAATGTGTGCCTCCAAGGAAGACATTCTTTAAGTTACATTTGTTCAACTGAATACAACCTTTGTTTTCTAGGAAATGAAAGCTCATAAATCGGAAGCAACGTTTGCAAAGTTCGGTTGGGTTGTGCTGTATCATGTTTCCTTCTTCATCTTTATTACAACAATTGGTCTAAACATTATATTTGGTATCATTGTGGACACGTTCTCGGAACTCAGGGACCTAAAGGTAAAATGCGGCTATTTTATTAGTTTTTTATGCTGCGTGTACAGTATATACTCAACTGCATATAATATCAATATTTACAAAAACAAACAAATATTTCAAACTTGTAAATAAATATGTTATGAAGACTGTCATTTGAAAAAAAATTTTAGCTGCACAATTGTATTTACATTTTCATATCTCTCTAAAAAATGTATACGTATATTATAAAAACTTATGATGAAGACCTCAGCGTGCATGAACGACACGGCAATGTATGGTCGCATGATTGTGATGCTATTCATTTTGATAATTGAAATATCTATAATATTTGTTTCAGTGGACTTCAGAGGCGGACATGCGTGATACTTGTTTCATATGCAGCAGAAACAGTTATGACTTTGAGCACCATGGAAAGGTTTTCAGATTTTTTAAAAAATATTTTTGACTTTTATCACCACGGAGAGGCTTTCATATTTTCTTAAAATTATGGCTGATCGTGCATATGTTTATAGTTAGAATAGTGAAATTCAATTGCTAATTTAATATAATGTTGAGCGTATCTTTCTCAGCTTTTAACCCAAAGCTGCAGTTTGTTTTACTTTCTGATATTCTTGCGAACTTAGTTTCTAAAATTTCAATTTTAATTTTATCATTTTGCATAGTTATGAGATCATTTTACCTAAATAGATGAAGCGACAATAATATCGTGAGATTTTTCTTGGGTAAATTATCTGATAAGTTTAAAATTAAATAAATATACATCAATTTTCATATACAAATACCAAATACTAACATTCCTGGAATTTTTTTATGAAAGGATATTAAAATTAAATGTTATTATGTTTATGAAATCATGTTTTGTTCTTGAAAATTAAGATTACTTATTGTGCATTTTTTTCAGGGCTTTGAGCATCATGTAAGACATGAGCATAACATGTGGGCATATGTATTTTTCTTCATTCATTTGAATGGCACAAAAGTAAATGACTACACAGCACTGGAAATGTATGTTTACAAATTGGTAAGTATTTGTGGTCCTATGCAGGGTTCCAGCAGTTGCATATTATTTTAAAAGTTTTTATATTAATTCTGTTTAATATTATTGTGTAGCAAAAAGAGGGAGAAGATATCAAGGGGGGATTAAAAGCCATGTCAAAATAGGGTTCTAATTTAAGCAATCATTGTTAACATATTGATGAAATGTTAATTTTCAACATCAAATTTGAAAACAACTTGTTTTGTTATCGATATTCACATACAGTTTATCAGTTGTTTCGTATTCTTAAAAAATATAATGTTTCAAATGCTTTTTCTTGTTTTCTTTATCCTACAGTTGCTGAAAGAAAATTACGACTTCTTCCCGCTAGATCGAGCTCTATCACTGTCAGGAATGGGCAAGGATTCCACAGAAACAAAGATAGATGATCTCCTTTATCATGTCACATCAATAGTTGAAAGACAAAGAAGAGAGGTAATTCCTTTTTATGTCGGTAGTTTTTTTTATGATTTTGTTGCTATGAATAAAATAAAAATATGTGGTACGACTGCCAATGAGACAACTTTCCTCTAGAGACAAAATGGCGTAGAAGCAAGCAATTATAGGTCATGGTAAGGTGCTATTATTCAAATAAAATGATGAATTTATGTTCATATTATCTTTCCAGTATATTTATTTTTACACAGTACGATGTTTCAATTATTCTAGGAACTTGAAAAGAAACGCAGTGAAGAAAGGGTAAGACAAAAAGTGTGGGAGCAGAAACATCGACTTGGGTCTTTCAGAAGACGTGCAAAATTGCCAGCCCCAGCCGAACAAGATCCTCTAACAGGAATGATTTATCCTCAGTTACCAGGTGACGACCCCACTGCTCAACCAGCACCACCACAACAATATCTTAAACCCACATATCCTCAGTCAGGTGTTTTAAGTGGAAGAACTAGTCCTAGGAGGTACAGTGACGTAGGACTTGCAACGAGTATGCTGGGAAGAGATAAATCAGAATTGTTATCACCTTTGCCTGTTGCATCTAGGTTTGACAGGCGACCATCAATTGGAAGTCGAAGTGGAAGCCCAAGTAGGATGGAACATGATAGATTGAGAAGAAGAAGTCCATCTCGATATGATGATGATGATCCATATTTTGGCAGTGTCAGTCCGATCAGGTATGAAGACAGACTGAGAAGCCCATCGTGGTCTCGGCAGGGAAGTGATGGAGAAATAAGACCAATAACACCTAGTCCTTTAACCAGACGAGATACTATCACAAGTGGTATGCTCAGTCCAAGATGGCAGGAAAGCAGAACAACAAGTCCGAGAGGTGGTATTCAGTTCTTCCCTGAAACAGAAGCATTCCCACCACCTCCGCCTTCTTTCATGGATCGTCGAGGAAGCACAGATAGAAGAGCCAGCGATTTTAGACCAGAATCCGTAGAAGGGTTGTTTGACCTTCCAGAGTTCGATCATCCGAGTGATAGAGACAGGGATGCAGACAGCACACATAGTAGTGAATATAGAGGAGAATCTCGATACTGATATGTTCGTCCAAATGTTCAACTTTAATAGATGAATATATATATGTGTCTGAATGACTTATGGGATCATGTATGGACAATTTAATGCAATAATAATGATAAAAGTAACTACATACAACTTTGTTGTTTGGAGGATTGTAATGACTTAAGTTACAGCTATCTGAACTATTGCTTTCGCTGACTTGAAAGTGTTAAGATAAATTGACATAATATTCGCGTCTATAACGTTTTTTTTTTAACAAGCTATGGGACCTACATTGCGATTGGTATACATAAAAAGTCATTAATACCGATATTACCTTTACGAAATTGATTAGGATATACATGTTGTCATAGTAAAAAAAACTAATATTGGAGTTCTTTGTAGATATATAGATATCAAAATAAGGAGATTCGTCGCAATTGGGATAGAATACAATAATCATCTCGGTTACAAATTCTTTCATTTAAAATATGATCGTCAAAGCCAAAATGTGTGCATGGTCTTTTCTGCACAATGTATGCAGATGATTGTAACGGTAGAATATATGTTTAAGTACTGTCAACGTCACCATATTGCACAATTTTACTTGCATTTCATCTTTAGAGTATCAAAATATATTGATCAATATTCAAAACTAAAAGTCGATGAATTAAATGGTATTTTCCATTTCAATCTTTTGGCTTATTTTCATTGATCATATTACATACATTTCTATGACATCATTATTGCTTGAACATAATGTTTTTAATTAATGTAATGCTAGGAGCAAGCCTTATATTTTTTTTTTTTTTTTTTTGGAATTTGCTATTTTACTTTTCATTAGCATTTAAGGTTTGTTAATAGATGATTTTAATAATACTTATGTATAATTTTATAACATTTCGTAGGCAAGGAGTATACTATAGTACCTGTTCGTTGAAAATAATGTGTTATTAGTATCAACTTTTAAAGTGTTTCAAGAGAGCTAAACAATGCTAAAAAATGCGCACATACGTTTATCCATTATCGCGGTGGACTTTATGAATCAAAACTAACCAGAAAAAACACATGTTTTGTTTTCCTTATCATCAAAATGTACCATTTCACCTCAAGGAGACTATTTAAATGTATGTAACTAAGGTAGGAGTCCATTAACAACTCATTTCTATTTTTGTGAAAATCATATTTTGCTTTTTTTAAGCGTAAATCACGTGTATCATGTGAATTGTCAATACCACGTTATTCTTTTTTATATTGGATTGAATCGGAACTGAAATTGTAACATAAATGAGTGGTACCACGGCTTAAATAATTTAATTCAACTATACAGGATTTTTTTTCTTTTGTCTTGTGTATCAATAAACGTTTATGCTATTTCATGTTACTTTAATGTTTGGCCTGGTATTTACATTCCAGAAAGAAACTATATCTATGATGATTTTTTGGATTTTTAACAGTTGAATGTAATAGTCAACCAACTCATGACGGCAACCACATATCTGTTGACATGATAACTTCTACATACCCTTCCGGATAACATGAGATCATCCCCGGTTTTAGACGAGTTCGTGTTTCCCATTCGTTAGTTTTCTGTGTAGTGTTTTGTAAATTGTTGTTAGTCTTTTTGTCGTTTTTCTTTCTTTTCTTATCTTGCCATGGAAATACAAGTTTGTCCTCGACTAATGAGTTTGAATGTACCTTTGGTATCTTCCGCTCCTTTTTCGGTCATTCTCCTTCATAAACTTGGTAAGTTAATTCTGGATCTGTTTTATATCACCATAAGTGAGGGTCTGGGTGAGGTTTCCAGAATGGAGAATGATGGGCAAAAACAATGGCCAAAAATTAAAGACTAGAGTAAAATAATAATAAAGAAAAGAAAATAATGGGGTACATTTTGTACTAAAATATGAATGGAAAGAATGGAGAAATATGGCCTTAGAAATAAAAGAATACAGAAAAGAAAATGACACCCATTTGTACCCTCACACGTGGAACAAACTGGCATACAATTGTTTTAACTGAGTTTGTGAACCAACTTTAGATGATGTTATATTACTTCCCAAAAATAGTATGGTGACATTTAGAAATCTGTTTGTTATATATCCTGATTGAGAGTTGTCTTTCGGCGCTAATTTCAAGAAAAAGGACAAGATATGAAGTTGATCTATTGATCTATTTGTTGCTCTCTGAGTATCTTTATTTAAAGTTTCTATCTATCTATTACAGCTTTCAATATAATAGGCAATAATGATAAAAATTGTCATTAAAGGGCAATAACTTCAATAAGGAGTCGACTAACGATTTTGGTCATGTTGACTTATTTGTAGATTTTGTATTATTGATCATTTTTGCTTAGTATTGTTTCTATCTATCTATTATAGTTTTTAAGATATTAGGCAAAAACGCCAAAAAAAAATTGTTAAAAATTGTCATTGAAAAGCAATAGCTCTAATAAGGAGTCTTCTGGCGATTTTGGTCATGTTTGAATTATTTGTAGATCTTGTCTTGCTTATCAATTTTGCTTTTTAAAGTTTCTGTCTATCTATTATAATTTTCGAGATCATAGGGAAAAAAATGAAATGGTAAATTTTGTTTTTTAAGGGCAATAACTCCTGTAATTAAGAAGTCGTCTGACAGTTTTGACGCAAAAAGACAAAAGGTAGAGCTCAACATTTTGAACATTTTTGCGTCTGTCAGAAATTCTCTATTCATAGCGGTTTTTAAAATAATAGGCAAAACTTGCAAATTTACCCCTATGTTTTATTGTTAGTCATGTCGGCCATCTTGGTTGGCAGGCGGGGTCATCGGACACAGTTTAAAACTAGATACCCTAATGATGATTACGGCTAAGTTTGGTTAAATTTGGCCAAGTAGTTTCAGAAGATTTTTGTAAAAGTTAATAGACGACGACGAACGACGGACAAAAAGTGATTAGAAAATCTCACTTGGCCAGATGAGCTAAAAAGTATAATATGACTCCCGTGCTTACAAGACTTGTTTTTGAAATAACCTTCATCGGGAGGCTCGAGTCAAAGTCTCGGAAGACAGAATTAAAACGATGCAGTGCTCAAAATAACACAAAAGGATCTAAACAAAAAAAGCCAAAACAGCCTAAAGTCAACTTTGCCTTGAGGAGATGCACTTTTAGATTTACCACAATTACATATTATAATGAACTGATTTGAGTAATTGAATTATGACAATACCGAAGCACTGGCTACTTGAGATATGAGACATGTACTCGCTAAAAGATTATTATTAAGCGAATGGAAATGCTAGCTTCGTCAATTTATGAAATTTTGCATAAATGTTGATTCATATGAGAACAAGAACGTATTAACCTAGAATTTAATTAAAATTTTAAAGATATTAACTGTGTTATGAAGGAATTGAAATCGATGGACAATACTAAATCGAGATAAATCCAAAGCAACGTGTAAGACGCCCAAAACAATACTTTTAAGAACATTGAACGCCTAAATCTACTCCTTCGGGTGATATAGTATCCTATATAAACTGGGTGTTATCGGGTGGATATTGTTACCCTTAATCAGCTTATGTTACAATGATAATGCTCTAATCGCAATGGAAAAAAAGTTTTTTACAAGCGAACCAACTGCAAAAGGTAAGATATGGTGTGATGTAGGTATGCTGTTATTGAGGCAAGAAAAATCACCTTTTAATATATATAACCACATCGATTGTCAGAAAGTTTTACTCTGGTTAAAAAAATACATTGACGAATGGTAATTCACGGAACAGAATTCTTGGGTAGTAGGTAAACTGTTGTAGATCATAATATACATATACCGTATTTCAGTGATGTGTACCATGAAAGGATTAATGATAACAGACATGACAATTGAACAGTACAAAAGACCACACGAGCCACCAACACCCGACTACACAGAAAAATAAACGTTAAACACAGTTGTGTATTGAATATTGACGTCCAAGAAAAAATTCAAAACAATTCTTCTTAAAGTTAAAAGAAGGACAGAATAAAGAATTATAAAAAATCTCCTTATAAATCTCGTGAGATCTTATCATAACATTTATTTGAAATCGCCAGTATGATTTGTTAGTGACCGGCGTTGATTAAACCATCGATAGAGGGATCTTTAACTTGATCAGTTAGTAAATATATGTTACAGTGAATTTGTAAAATCAGTGATTTTGTTAAATCCCTGGAGTAATTAGTGATTTTGTTATAAATCCCTGAAATTGTCAGGGATTTTATAAAATCACTGAAAATATTGCTAGTGATTTTGTAAAATTCCTGGTTACAAGTTTTAACTTGATTTTAGAAAAGTGTTTTTCTTTATACAAATAAACCAATGATTAAAAAACCTTATCCATCACAAATGGGAGACAGTTTAAATGCGTGTCGAAAAGATATGAAATTGTCAATAGATACAGCTTCCGGACTCAAAACCAGGGAATCAGTGGGTTCAATAAGCTAATTTCTAGTATATGTCCTTGAAAAAATGCCATGTTTTGTAACAAGATTCTGTTGTACATGTCTTTAAGACATACATAATATTTGATATCTTCATCTGATGAATATCGTTTTTTTACGATTTTTTTTTCACATCTCCATATTGAAGAACTTCATACCTACATTTAACAAATATTTACTTTTAATTTGATTTGGATCTAAAGAGTGGAGAAAGTGTAGAAACTTATTTAACTGTTTCGGTACTTATACATCCCTCGGATTTCAAATGTTTGGCTTTGCGCGTTCCTGATGAAGGTAAATCCAGAAAAGCGCTTCGGACGCATGAAATTATTAAACGTGTTGTTTTCAATTTTTTACATCACTGGGTCGATACCTCTGCTGGTGGACTATCAGTCCCCGAGGGTATCATCAGCTAAGTAGTCAGTATTTCGGTACTGACATGATTTATAACAAACTTTTCTAAAATTGGCCGTTTATAAATTTTGAAATTATAAAGAAACTAAGGTTTCAACTCCCTCAGGCAAAGTTGACCTTAGATGGATTTGGCTATTTGTTTTAGGTATTTTTTTTCATATAGCTCTTCAACTGTTTCGGTACTTATACATCCCTCGGATTTCAAATGTTTGGCTTTGAGCGTTCCTGATGAAGGTAAATCCAGAAAAGCGCTTCGGACGCATGAAATTATTAAACGTGTTGTTTTCAATTATTTGAATTTTTATCACTTTGTGATAGAATACATCTACAAAACAGTATCTGAGATATGACCAAAGTAAGAAATGCAAGTCCAAGACAAAGTGTTTTTACCTATGCCTATCTGTTGTCTTCTTTTTTCCTATTTTTTTTTTGTGGATATAAATGACTTTGATAGGCTTCAAATTAATAGTACAACACTTATTTGCTTTTTATATATCATATTTCAAGTCACAATAAGATACTCTCGTCCTGATATGCATGTAATATTTGCCACTGGATCACATAGCCTAAACTAATCAATTTCTTACTCTTTCAATATGTGATTTTCTTCTCTCATAAGGGCAATCACTCCAATGTACTGTCTTTATATTTGATCCTAAAATTTGATATAATAGGTTAATACTTTTCAGTAATTATATACAGAAGCACAATATATTACACATTAATTTATAAATTTATAGTTTCGAACAAGGTAATAATAAGAGCTTGTTTTGTCTTCTTTCTGTGTCATTTTAGCAATAAGTTTTAAAATTTCTTCATCTTCTATTTATCCCGGTTCTATATGTTACATTTTTAATTCTTCCTCAATTACAATGTATTTGAAGTATTTTTTGTGCGTAAGTTTGCTCTTGATTTAAAGACATATGTGCCTGCCACATTTGTCTACAGTATGTTAGTGTTTGATGAAAATTGCTCACTTAGAATTAATATAAAAGGCCAAAATAACCTCAAACTTTTTGAGTGTAAATGCTGTAGACTTTTTTTTATAAAGACTTTTTAATCAAAAAGAATTACTTTTTTTACAAATTCACAGAATTTTTATTTTTTTTACAAATTCACAGAATTTAATCAGGGAATCTGTAAAAAAAAATTAATTATTTCAGTGAGTTTGTAAAATCCCTAGTCAAAATCAGGGATTTTATAAGAATTTACAAATTCCTGATTTTACAAATTCACTGTAACATATATATAATACGTGTAGGCTAATCCCTTGCTCAGTGTTGAAAGATGTAAGAACTAGTACTTCCGCGAGTTTTAATACACAATGTGTATGCCTTAGCTCTATTTACGACGTTTCAATAGATAGGGTAAGAAATTCCGTCTAATGAAGGATTTATATATAAAAAAGAAGATGTGGTATGATTGCCAATGAGACAACTCTCCACAAGAGACCAAATGACACAGAAATTAACAACTATAGGTCACCGTACGGCCTTCAACAATGAGCAAAGCCCATAACGCACAGTCAGCTATAAAAGGCCCCGAAATGACAATGTAAAACAATTCAAACGAGAAAACTAAATATACCTCACTATACAAATCCTTGGTCTAATACTATTTTTACGAGAAACATTCATTTGTATTTACAAATAAAATGTTGATGACGACTCGGACTGAAACAATTTTGAAAGAATTCAAAAGTCGGTGGTAACTGTAAACCAGTAAAAGTATCTTTTTGGTTAATGCCATGTAACGCTTACTAAAGTTAGCTTCATAAGGACATATATATGCTTATATATAGCCAATGTGGTAATAGTACACATATAGGACATAAACAACATCGCCATCTTAAGAAGTTTGTTATGCCAAAATTGAAATCGTCTCTTTTCTCGTATATTTTTTTTTTTCGTCTTTTTATTTGTAACAATACAGTTATTCTAAAAATGTCCAATATTGTCTCTTGTAATCGCCAATATCAAGCTGGAATTGTTTTTGATGATTACACTCGGGACAATCAAACAAAGGCATGACCAAAATTGAAAACTGCGAAAAGACGGCAAATAATAGTATGATCAACACAAACCAAAATTTTATTTAATTGTTATAATTTCTAATTTCCCTTTCTGAAGTTTTTCCGTGAATGAAGTCATAACAGAAAAGAAAACTTGCTGAGATCGGCAATTCGAGTGCTGCCGTCCGTTACTTCCAATAAGAAGTCCGATAATTTGACCGTTATGTTATCTTGATATAACGAACAAAAATTATATTGTCAAGCATGATTCAACCATGTCTGTGTGTTTGCCGGAAGAAAAATGGTTATATCTTTTATGACTTTAGAAAAATCGGCTAGCTATTATTGCAAGAATGTATATAAATACATAAATACGGGAGGAGCTATGTGATCGAAATGACCATAAATGTAATAATGGTGTAGAGTATGTAGGAGAAGGTACCATCTGAATATGAAAAACTGTAGAGTTTTCAAGTATTAAACGAGAAAAAAATTTGAAGAGTGGTGCACAGTTAGAACCAATTGGCATCACCAGCAGTATATATTTTTTTCTCGAAAAAAACAAATGTGAAAGGAAGGCAGCTGAACGCAATTATCCATCTATAAGTCCTACTGACCAAAGAATGACACCAGGAATTAATATTTGGAACATAAAAAAGACGATAAATAAAAAAAAACATTTGACAACATGAAACGTCAAAACTGTCAGTTCTCGGTGGTATTTTCAATTGGATTCGACATAAGGCTAAGATGGTTTTACAGAAAAATCATACTTCAATCTTATAAGCAGACTTAAACATGACATTTAATAACCACTAAGTGTTATTTATTTATAAACTTTGCACAAAAACACATATCACATGATCACCAATTCAAGGTTACCTGGATGATATTATCCACACTTTACCTCAAAATGCGATATTCTCTCATTTTCCTTTTAATTGGCTTACGAATATCATTTGAAAGCTTTGGTGTGTATTGTTTTAAATAGTTTTAAAGAAAATAACAAAAAAATATATTTTTTTAAACATTGAAGTTCGCCTAAATGTATTACGACATTCGCATAAGGACGACAACTCTGTTCAGACCAGTCTACGACTGCAGACGAAACGCGGCCAATACAAAAATAACTTTTCTGAAAAAGCCAGGAAATCTCGTATTTCAATTGAAAATTAACAAAAATATGCATCAAACAACAAGATAACATATAACTGTTCTGCTGAAGAAGACCCTGCAAAGTATCCCTTTCATTTTACACTACAATCTTTCACAAGAACTTGAAGAAGACTCTCCAGATTTTGATTTATAAATATAAGACTTTAAAAGGAAGAAAAACAAGAAGTTCTTCATTTTCTACATGGACCAAGTATCAGAACTTGGGGATGCACTTCCTTGTACCAACAATAATGTTCCAATATTCCATGTTGAAGTGTGCCAGAAGCCAACAAGGTTTGCTTTTAATGACTGTTTAAAATGTTGCCCTTTGTTGGTAGAACAGTTGAGGACAAACTGTCAAACAGGGAACTATTCCCCAATTGAGTAAATTGAGTAATCATTTGATGTTGCATAAAACAAAATTTTCAGCCATCTTTTACTTTAGTGGTCCCTCTACTATAAGAATCCAGGTCGATTCGATCCCATTCACATTCACCCCTTTTTGCATTCGCACCCCACACGTTCACACCCTTTTGAAAGGTTTTGTTTTAAATAATTCTTTAATACTGTTTTAGTTAATGTAAAAAAAAAATAATAAGATTTTTATATTGCTTTAGAATAAAGTGACATACTAAAAACGTAAACAGGGTTTTGTTTTAAATAATATTTTTTGTGTTTTAGTTAATGTAAAATAAAAGTTATAAGTTTCTTATATTGTTTTAAAATAAAGGGACATACTTTAGTGTTTTGTGATTGAATTATTTTGATGAAATGATCCAGGATTTTTGAAAGGCGTGTAATTCCATATAACAGATTATATATCACTGAAGAAACCAAACGGCAATCAAACTCCTCACACTGACAAAAATTGCTTCAACATTAAAAAATTATTTTGATATAAAGTATACATTTGTACATCTAAAAAACATCTTATAATTTAGCCTGTATTTAAATATAGATAGGATGTGTGTGTAGGGGCGAACGTGTGTGGTGCAAACATGATATGGGAGCGAACAAACCCAATACCCTACTTTAGATGGGATTTATTTATGGTTAGGTAAGAGGATGATGTAGGGTAGGATTCGGTTTTAGGGATAGAGCCTGTGTTAGGTTTATGTATGGGTTACGGATAGTTTAGTATAGCTATATGGGTTGGGACCCTTGAAGTAAAAGAAGTTCGGTCTTCTTTCACTTAAGGGGTCCCTATACTTTATAGAGATGGGATTCAGTTATGGTTAGGTATGGGGACATCTAGGCCTAGGGTATGATTAGGTTTTAGGGTTTGGCCAAATTTTCTTATCTCAATTTTTTTTCTACTTTTTAACGGCACTAATTTATAGAAAATGGAACATTTTGGTCTAAAGAAACATATTTTTATTTTGGGTTTTAAAAATGTAGCCTTAAACATTGTCACTTTGTCAACATGGTCAAGGTTTTCATAGGCCTGTTTTTTTTTTCTTCAGTAAAATAGATTAGGGCTATTCAACTTTTTTGAAAATTTGCTGCATTATTCATGAACATCATGAATATGTGCCATATTTCAAGTATAAACTGTGTATTAAAAAAAAAAAATCTTTCCCATTTGTTGGGATAGTTACCTATTTGGGGAACAATGAGAAACTTTTCCCCATTTGGCTGGATAGATCCCGATTTGGGAAATCTTCCCCATTTGGCATGTTGTCCCCAACCTGTAGAATAGACCAATCTCAAGTTGTTTTTTATGAATGAGTTAGACCGGTTGACCTGAGGTCAATTGGCAAAACTGACATAATTGAACAATCGGTTCTTACTGTTACATAATAAATTAAGCATTTGGACATAGGAAATGAAAGGGAAAATGCATGTACATTGTATTTGAAAGTTGCCTATTAACGGAATAAATCTTATTGATATTCAGGAAACTACTACACTTGAACGATTGACGTCGTACAACAATTGCTTTTCTTGATGTAATCAGACATTTTCTCTTGTGACGAGAAAGACTGACTTCCTGTAAGGTGTAAAGGTGACAAAAAGCGGTATGGTTTAAGCTGGGCTTATGTATTGATATTTAGCTAGTTATCGTTAAACATTGGTAGGTCCATAGATTTACCCCAAAATACACAAAAACACAAGCAAAACAAAAGTCAAAATGACTTAAATAAAAACATTAAACATATCCTCTCAAGTGATAAAAAGGAATGTTTTTATTGTTTTTTATGAAATACAAAATGAACTAGCTACGGAAAACTATATAGTTTATAGTTTTCCTCATAGAAATTTTATTGGTGAATAGTTGTCATGGTTGTGTATCTGTTTCTTTTTGTTTTATTCAATCTTTAAAACTGCTACAATACTAGATATTTAGATACATGAAGTACATAATGTACATTGTAGTACAGTTGCCTTATCATTGGATTTGTACTAATATAATCAAACAAAAGTACCTACCAACATGTACAAAATGTACATTGTACCTACCCTATCTTTTTTTGAAAGTTTCTAGAACCACACACATTTTATGATTTATTCATTTTGCCTACATCTACAATGTATAAATACCATTAATTTTGAAGTTTAACCCTACCCCATATGCATTACCTTTCAAAGCAGGTGTTTTGGTCTTACATGTATGTCTTAGGTATGTTAATTTTTTGTTACATTTGTATTTGGAGAATTTTGTGATGTTGTAAGATCTAAGATGGTGTCTGTTTAATTTATTCACAACTATTTTAGACTGGATGATTTAACGCTTAACATATTGTATACATGGTATAGACCCTAGTACATTGTATATTGGCTGCTGTGGGTTGTTGTCTTGAAGTTTACTCCATGTCTCCTTTTATTCATATGTAATACATGTACTTGTACAATTAAATTGAGAATGGAATACATGTATCATCTTTATGTTTTGATTATAAATACAGCATTTGGCTTTTGGTTGTGATTTATTTTGCATTGTTGGATTGGTGAATCATTGACGTATACCGAACATCATAGTAAACAAACATATTCTTCGTGGTAAAAGGGGCAATTTTTACTTTCAAGTGTGTTTTTTTCAGCGCTGCTAGAAATAATATTGTTTGTGAGAAAGTACAGGCCTTGTTAAAAAGGCATAAAATGGCTTATGGAGATTTGTATATAATGGATTTTGATGACAGCTTCCTGCAAGAGCATGTTCAGTCAGTCTTTTTGTGTGATACAGATTTAGCAAATTCAGAGAAAAAGGTAATCTACAAATATAATTATGGGTAATACAGTGTAATAATTCATGTGAACTTGCATTTGTTTATCTTTCGATTTAAAGGCATGCAAGAACCAGAAATTTTGACCTGTTTTTATATTAAATAGATTACTTATATTTCATTCTCCAACACAAGTACATCTATGTAAAAATGAAAAATTTCCCCATATTATAGATGGGTCCCTCTTTTGAAAAAAGTTATGTGAACTAGTGTTGGCTGAGAGAGATCCTTATTGATTTTGTGCAACTAGTTCAAGGTCACAGCAGCAATTGATAGACTGAATTAATGGCAAAATTTTGTTTCATGATGATACATGTATCTTTCGAACCATATGTCCAACCTTCAAACTCAGCTTGTGAATGATCATTGGAATAAACAAGACACTAATTGTTTTTTGGGTCAGTACGTTAGTCAAGGTCACAGTAATAGTAGACTGAGATTTTGGGAAAAGTTTCATTTCCACACCAGATATTTTGAGCCGTAACATACATGACATATTATATATGATGTAAATACATAATATGCGATGAACCTTTATCTTTTAGTCATCTTTTGTAATTTGTATTTGTAATGAATATTTTAGCAAGCGATTAAAGGATGATGATAAGAGTGATGAGATGAAGATGTAATTTTAAAAGTTCTGTTTTCAGGAGGGATAAATATTTTTTTATTACTGTGGAATGAGGGATGAATTATTGAAAACTGAATAGCTGATTTCATTTAAATGGAGCCATAATTAAGAAAGTATTCAGGAATTGCGGTAAATAATTTTTTTAGGTTTACAAAATTTTAGAGCGTGCGAAACCAAAGAACAACAAATGTATGTTTCAATTTTCAGTGGTCTTTATAGTACAATGTTTGTGATATAAATTTGATTGATCTATAATATAGAAATCTATATATAATTTACAGGGAATAGATTTAACAGGGAACAATATTCAGATACATGTGTACCAGTTACAGGATGATGGACCTGGTACAGAGGAATTAGATGATGAAGATCTAGCCGCTGCTAACCATTGGTTGTTACCTTCTACAGACTTTCATGGGATGTGGGACAGTTTAGTATTTGATGATGATATTAAAGGAAATGTAATTATATTTTTGGGTTGATTTTTTGTTTGATTAGTATAAAGACTACTTTATTTTTTTGGTTTTGTGTTAAGACTTCCCTGTGAAGCATGGGTACAGTTTGTAGGTAAAATTGATTCACTTCTTCCTTAAATTGAATGCTGCTTTTTAGTATTTTTTTATAGTTTCTGTCAAGTTAAGTATGTACCCATATACAATGGGCATGTGCACAGAAAAAAAATTCTGCAGCATATAATAATATGCTTCGTTGGTCCGTGTGTCTGAAACAAATGGTGACTTGTGTACCCCTTGATTGTTTAAAATGAAAATGATATACAGGTGGAAGATATAGGGAAGGGGAATATGCCTATTTATTTTTTTTAAGAGTCAATAGGTCAAAGGTCAATGTTACTAAAAGAAAATGTTTCTGGGTGGTTGCTTGGGTTTCCCTTGCTTGATTGGAATGACTTATTCAGATGGAAGATACATATATAAGGAAGGAGAAGAAGCTTGGGGTCAATTGTTCAAAGTTCATGCCCTTCATTAGCGAATCAAGCAATTTGAAGAGCAAAATGTGAAAATATCTTGTTCCAACCACTACTTAGTCTCTAACTTCAAATCAGAATTGTAGTCAAACAAAGCAAAATAATATAAAGTAATTGAAAATTATGGCAAGACTTTAGATATTCTTTTGAAAGTTATGTGTATATAATGAATTGTATATGAAAAAGTAAATCTAGCTGCAGAAAAATATTCTGAATTATATTTCAGTTGTTGAACTATGCAGCAACTACTCTTTTATTCTCTGACAGAAAAGTAGATACAAATGTGATATCCTGGAACAAAGTAATATTGCTTCATGGTAAGGTTATATTAAAAAGAGAGGGAAATGACACAAGCTTTTAATGTAGCCTTCAAGTGACAAAAAATTCTGTTATTTATTTTTCTTTTCGGAAATTTTATTTGAGAATTACAAATTTTTCATTAAAAAAAAACAACCTTTAAGTGATTACAATAATTTTGGTACATGTATAAGATAAAAATATATTAGAATTTCTGATTTATGCATATTTACTTTTGACCATCCAATTTGTATATTTATTAAAAGGAAAATGGGGAAACATAATTATCTTGTTTTAATAATCTTTTATTAGACAAGGTCTCGCTGTGACTGAGAGATATATAACAGCAATTAAATCGCTCATCCATTGCCTTTGGTTTTGTCATGTGAGTGTAGTGATTTTGGGTCATGGACTCCCTTTTTCCATAACTTGTGCAGAAAGATGTTTTACAACAATAAAATATATTTGAACACTTTCGAAGTAATATCATCATCCTTCAAAAAAGTATTGAACAGTTTTTTTTTATGAGCTTATCTACTGGGCAGATAGAAATAGATTTTTGTACTGATTTTAGAGGACTGGATTGCTACGGGCAAATAAGACATAATGATATTTTCCTTTGGGAAAATATTTTTTGTTAATTTTGATTTTATGTCTGTGGCTACACTTACTTTTTGAGGGAATTAGGATAAATTAAGGACAAGAATAGGCATTGTCAAGCATTTAAACACATTCACTAGATGGTGTAAGTTGTAGTCCATGTTTTTATATAGAATGTAACAACATTGCCACATCTAGATTTATATTATTCCAACAGACTAAATGCTAGGATAATGATTCAGAACTTTGCACAAATGGTTGCAGCTTTTTTTAAAACTAATAAAATGAATTCTTTTAGCATTAAAGTAATTTGAATTTTCTCAAACAACCAATGACTTAATTAACAGATAAATGTGTTCTACTTTCAGGGCCTCCAGGAACTGGCAAGACCTCATTGTGTAAAGCATTAGCACAAAAATTAGTGATCAGACTATCTGATAGGTTTAAATATGGACAGCTGATAGAAATTAACAGTCATAGTCTGTTTTCTAAATGGTTCTCAGAGGTAACATTCTCCACATAAACATAGATATGAAGATTATGGTTATGTTTATAATCTGTTGTTTTAATAAGTGAAATTTTAGACAATTTAATTGAAACACGAAAATTGAAGTGATTAAAAAATGATTTTAGGGAAAACAAGTTTTTTTCCTCTCAGATGACGAATGTGTTGATGGCAAGGCATAGCAAATTACTTATCCACCATTGACAACACCTATAGCAATTTTTGTATTGGGCCATTTCAACAAGTACTTATATGAGAAACCATTTATTTTTGTTATACAGTTACTTAAGCATCATTAAACCTCAATATTGATTTATTGCTCACATTAGTTTTTTTAATACTGAAACTTCTAAAATATTTTTGAAGGACAAGTGGTCATTTATAAATTTGAACTTAAAGGGAAACTTCGCAAAAAAATGAAAAATTCATATTCTGTTCATTATGTATAAAAAAGCACAAATTCATAGATATTAAAGTTTTATTCTGCAAGTTAAGAGATCACCATCGATTTTAAATTTAGAGTAACAATTCTCCGCATGCGGCCATTTTGACATCCTCCCCGAATATTGACCACGATATATCTATAAACCACAAAGGACCAAAACAAGCAGTAACCTAACGTAGCCGTAATTGAGTGTCGATATCTTGTCAAGCGTACGGTTGTTTTATCCGACAAGGAAAGCATAAACAGTTTACCGGGTCACAAAAAAGATTATGATAGACATGGTTGTGCAACCTTTCCTAACTAACTTGATACGGAAAATGTAATTTTATATATATTATTTTTTAAATAACTAGTACTAATAGTATGGTCTGTCGTTTTGAAACTGTTTTGTTTACGAAGTATTTAAAACAAGAAATTGAAATTAGTTAAAAAGTCAAAGTTATAAATAAGTGTTCCGTGTAAAATTGTTTTTGAAAATCTAGTTTGTTCATAATTGTTTTATGTAATAAACTTTTTAAAATAAATTCGGACCTTCCCTTATCTGATCACCAGAATGGCTAAAGGGATTGTTCCCAGAGGTATTGTGAGGTGACACGTACAGGTATTCAAGCGATTTCCTGTCGGGCTTTAAAACTGTTATTACACGATTACATAAAACAAGTTCGTGCATCACTTCTTTTCTGGGGGTATTGATCAGTGTACACGGCCGATAACATGTAACTTCCATTTTGAATCTATCAGGTGTAATATACAACTTTGTATAGCGTATCCGATAGTGACATACAAGTCATTGCTAAACTCATACGCTTGTTTATAAATAACATTTTTGGTGTAAAGAATGATATTTATGAAAATTTAAATAATTAAAAAAAAATAAAATTTGATGAAATAAAAATCTATTTACACATTTTCCAAGGGTAAATTGGGGAAAATGTAAGTATATACTCGTTGTAAATAATTATGGACATTTTGAAACATACAAATATTGATTTAACAAAATGTGCGGCACTTATCGATCATTGGTTTATACGCCTAGATGGAAGGTTTAATACGGAACTATGGATAGTCGCAATATAGAACTAATATCATACAAGTATATTGAATATACGAGAGAAACATCCAGAACCAATCTGATTTAAATACAGGTCGATATCTAACTTGCTTTGGTTCATCGAAGCTATAGACATAGTAAAATCACAGATTTATATTTCAATAAGATTATTTCGAACAATTTAAGAAATTCGTCATCATCACATTTTCCTGGTCCGACATGCATGTTATATATATATGCCACTGGACGTGCACTAATGATCCCCAAAAGCCTATTTGAAGAAATAAAGAAACTTCACTCCGGATAGACTGATGGTAGTTGTATTAACGTCTGGTCAGCTAGAGGGTTGATTTATTTATTTAGTTAGCTTGTAGGGGATTTAACCACTCTTAATATTGCACTTATGCATTAGATATTAAATGACAGTACCGGTAATATAAGAGAAAATATAAATACGAAAAGTCGCATATCTGATAGAAAAGGACTCACCATGAACTATAGGATTGTACGTACGATTGTCATTCTAAATCGCATAACGGACAGTCATTTAAATGCATGCATGTACGCTGTGATAAAAAGGGGTGTCGCAGTTGCAAAGCATTCATCATAAATCTATTTCAAGTTTATTATTTCCTGTTATTTTTATAAGTTAACGCAGAGACATGTATACACTAGATCTCTATTTAACGACAAGCAACTATATAAATATCTGAATTTGATGTGACTTACCGTTCATCTCTTTCTTTTTTCTCATTTTATTTTTATTTTTGCAGGAATATACACATTGTAAGATATACTGTTCTTCGATTTGGGTGGGGGGGCATTTCCGGGTATAACAGAGCTACTTGAATATTACCTGAATGTGGTTAGGTGACGTCCCATGAGGTCTTACGTATACATGTTCATATTTATAATGGTTTCTGATATAACAATTAGGTTTTATAACATTCACACTTTTGCATGTTCTGTATACCAAATTCGTATCTTTTTTTCAGACCGAATGAGGATGTGAATATTTTCCAGGATCAAATTCATTTCGGGATTTTTTTTATTTCTTTGTATTAAATCTCAGAAATTTACAGAATATACTGCTTGTCCGCTTTAGGAGTTTTTTGTCAGTTTAAACAGACGTATATATGTCTCTGGTTTAGAGTGGGTTTATGAATGAATGATAAGTCTTACAAAGGTACAAGATATCAAGCACATTGAAAATTGATTTCAACGTTCTGTCTTCATTTAAAAAAGGAAAGTTGACGTTAGATTGATTCTGTTCATTTTTTTAAACATCGTTGGTCAAATAGCTTAAGAATTATATAAATACGTTGTGAGATTTATAATATTTTAATAAGGGCATTCCTGATTAGGTAAATGAAGATCGCTTTGGACGACAAAACTATATTTTTGTAACTGATAATTTTCTCTGCACATTTAAATATTCAAGGTTACCGATGATAATTTAAAATAGTACTGTTTTGATTTATACGCTCGTTTTCGTGGGCCATTTATAATATTTATATAATTATTTTATTAAAAGTGATTCAGAATTTTGATGTTACAACAAAATACTCACCTATTTATTTAAAAACTGAGCAAATGCAAAATGTTAAAAATATATATATTTATAAAGGCGATTAAGGTATTTTGCCACCATATTCCTCCCTTAATAATTAAAAAAAATCTGTCTCATACCTGCAACGGTGAACCCTTGAGGACAAACACCACTCTAGTGAAGATCAAAGGATTAAAATTACATAATGCTAATCTTTTAATTACCGTGAATTTAACCACGCCTTTACCAGGTGGTGTCAGCATAATACACATGCATTGTATTTACACAGTACTAGACTGAAGTAAGGATTTGTTTAGTAAGACAAATCCTCGACTGAAGTAATAGGGGAGAATACAAACGTGAATTTCTATTATACTATCAGTTATATATGTTGTTCAAAATATCCGTCGAAAAAAAATCATAAAAAAATTCTATTGTATGTTTGCTTTTATTACTATAATCATATCAGAAATCCTTAAAATATAAATCGTAAATTTTAATTTAAAAAAATGCACGGCTGATCACTTTTCTTTCTGAATTGTTAGTTGGTTAATAGATACACCAAAAGTCGTTGATGCGCTTTAAATCGCGTTATTAGATGATTAACGAACAAGACTTTAAATGAGATTAATCCACTCCCGGCATGCAAAAAGACTTAAACTACGTCACATAAGTCAGGAAGTTTGAATAAATAGAATTAATAATTCCCAATTTTCTTCTTTATTAGTTTTCATATCCAGATAAAACTTGGTGAATATGTTTTTAATGGTATTATGAACATAATAAGATGATAAGTAAAAAATCGCGAATTTTCCCTTTAATAAGAACTGAAAAAATCAAGTAAATTTGAGCAATTACTTGTAAATTGACTGTTTATGACAACTTCATTCATCTTTCTTTTTCTTCAAATGTCTGCAGCAAGAAATGTCTTGAAATCTTGTGTTAGAAGATAAAAACTACCATTAAATTAAACAGATTGAAAATTTTAGTAAAATAGGGCCCAGCTGTTCAGTTTCACAGAACCAAAACTCAAGAACATTTAATTGTTAGATGTATGATTAATGGCCTTATTTTCTTTTTTATAGATTTTAAAGTTTTGTATTATTTGAATTGATGTTCTGTTTTGTTAATTTGTTTTCAGAGCGGTAAATTGGTGATGAAGATGTTTATGAAAATTCAGGAGCTTATTGATGACCAGGAGTCTTTAGTTTGTGTTCTTATTGATGAGGTAATAACAAAGTTACATTATGAGCAATATAATTTGCATGAATACAAATTTTGTTCTCTTCCACAGGTACATATATCACAAAATGTTAATTGTTTAAAAAGAAATCTAAATAATTGTATCACAATGGCAAGTAAATGTAAACCAATTAATTTTTGTGAGCAATTTATTTTCGCGACTTTCGCAAAAATTAGAAACCTGGATCTTTCCTTGTCTAACTACATCAAGTAAATTTGAAAATCAGGAAATTAAATTGCCGCGAATTTGGATAGAAAAGGCTAAACGCGAAATAAAGTATCTGCGAAAATAAGTTGGTTTACAGTATATTGTGAGGTATACTTGTTTAGTCATGCTCTGCTGAGTTGAAGTAATTATGGTACATCTCTGATCAGATAATCTTTAGAGGACCTAGAAAGGGATATTTTGCTGTTGAATTTGAATATTACATTTTTGTTCTATCAATTATGGGACATATCTGTCTATATGAATGCTCATGTTTTACAGGTAGAAAGCTTGACTTCAGCCAGAAAAAGTGCTCTATCCGGAAGTGAACCTTCAGATGCCATTAGAGTTGTAAATGCTTTACTGACTCAGATAGATCAAATAAAAAAGTAAGTCATTATAATCCTGCATTTCAGTCTATCCATTCTTTTGTTTCATATTTTTGTTACTTGCATCACCAATTGTTAAAGCAGGTCTAGTAGCCATGCTATTCTGTCTGTCATTCAATCATTTCGTCATTCTGTCAAAGTTTTCTTGTCTTCTATGAAGGGAATGATTAGATATTTGGTCTGCAGCTTGATAATGTAAAGTTGTAGTTTATAAGCATTTTTTGCATCTGCTGTGCAGCCACTTCCTGTTTGCCAATAGTATGAAATTTTACAAAACACATTGAACAAGGAACATTTAAGTGAAACTTTTCTTGGCACCTATGCAAATGAACGATTTAAAATTTGGTCTGCAGCTTGATATTGTTTGTTTGTAGGGTGAAAGCAATTTTTTCTACAAGAATAAGTATTTTGGTCATGAATTATATTCTGGACTACAATATTGGAGAGAGGCCATTGTTGAAGGTGCAAATGTATCATGGTGAAAGTGTCTTTCTTTAGAGCTTCGAGTATAGCTAATTGCACAGTTTGCTCATTCTAAATAGGAGTGTGTATTGGGGGATAAACTTATGATAGACCATTAACATATGGTTTGTTGTTATATTACCATACTACCGTAGATGGGTTTCTGCATCAAGCATAATGCAATCCTCATCCCATCAACCATGCTTCAGACCTATGAGTATTACGTTGCTCATATGTAAAGTTTTCTGTGGGGTTTTTTTTCTAATTTTGTTGCAAAGTAGTTGAAATTTATCTCAATTTCATGTGTTAAAGTTTTCTCTCTTTTTTCTCCACAGACACAACAATGTGATGATTTTAACGACTTCAAATGTAACTGGAGCAATAGATCTTGCTTTTGTTGACCGTGCAGATATTAAACAGTATATCGGACCTCCTTCACCTGGAGCCATTTATAAAATATATCTGTCATGTATATGTGAATTAATGAAGGTATGAAATATTATTGTAAACTGCATTTAATGCAGTTGATAGGCTTGTTTCCCTGCCATTTTTAACCACAAAAAAACATCATCATCAAATGTTCTGGCATATTTTCCAGTTACATTGGTCTTTTCGTCTACTAGATAGTGTTCACTTATAACAATTACATGTTATTATCATACTGTGATACCTGCAAGTTATTTATACAAGTATATATTAAGCACATTAAGTATAACCTCTTGCATATATATAAAATCACACAAATTCTAGATTAAGATAAATGTGTCATTGTGATTATGTTTTTTTTTTTCAGGCCAAAATAATAAGTCCTGCTCAACAAATGTTTGACCTGAGACAATTAGAAGTAATGAGATTCATGCAGAATGATGCAACTAAACTTAGTTTACAGCTCAGGGACATTTCTATGTAAGTTGTCCCCTTCTAACACAATCACCCAAGCCCTTGTTAAACATTTAAATATTTTCTTCTCAATTGAATGAAAGCAGATTCTCTGGAACCATATTAACACTAATAATCGATATTATTATGATTTTCTTTGATTTTGCATTGAGCTTTTTCAACTCAAGCTACTTGACTAAGTTTGGTTTTTCTCATTTGAGTAGAATGAGAACGTTATGCATCAAAAGCTAACGTCATTGACGTTGCCTAGAAAATTAGCGATAAACAGATTATTGTTGAAGGACATACAGTGACCTGTAGTTGTTAATTTCTGTGTCATTTGGTCACTTGTGGAGAGTTGTCTCATTGGCTATCATACCACATCTTCTTATTTTTATATCTATGGTCTTCCAATTTAAGGAAGTTTTTCAGCTACATCTCATTGGATAAGATTGAAGCCGAAAAACTCCCTTTTCAGAACCATATGTAATCTATAATAAGAAGTAGCTTAATTATACTGTAGTCAACATATCATATGCTGTTTCTGATTTTTACTGAAGAGTTCTGAAGTTTATTGAAGTCTTATAGTCTATCTATTTGAGTGTTTTTCATGCATTAAATTTCAGTTTTCTTATTTGCTAGGTGGACCATGAATTCTTAATTTGTGCGCTCAAAATGATCGTTTAGATATATTAAAACATTTTTGCTTATTATTTTGAAAACTATAACAGATTGAAGGAAATGGTAAACAGCTGAAACGATCATGAAGGCAAGATTTTAAGTAATAAGTTATACTACAGAAAGTCTCAATTGACTGCTCATTGGAGTATAATGACTTTTATGAACTTATGTTTAAATATTATTTTGAAAAAAAGTAATGAAAAGAGAGAAACTGTAAAAAGTGAAAGTGATTTAAAAACAAATTGAGATCAGATTTCTACAAATTATTGACAACTCACATTTTACAATTTTTTTCAGAAAAAGTCACAGTTTAAGTGGAAGAACACTTAGAAAACTACCATTTATTGCCCATGCAATGTTTGTACAAGTAAGTAACACAGAAAAATCGTAATACAGTAAAACCTAGATAAGTGGAAGAAAGCTTAGAAAACTATTATTTGTTGATCATACAATGCTTGTACAATTTTGTAACACAGAAAAAGTGGTAATACATTTGAACTTAGATAGGTTGAAGTCAAAGACACTTGAGATCACTATTCAAATTATCTGAGACTCAAGTCATACAGGTCAAGATATTTTTCCATTTGAATCATGTTACTTGTGTTAATATTGTACTTTTTATTTAAGTCCTAGTATGTTTAAAATCAAAAACAAATGTTTCATATAATATTAATAATCAATCTGCATCAGTAATATTGCAAAATAAAGGAAAAGTTATGATAAGGCCACTATTTTGGCACTTTGAATTTCAAAAATAAAAAATTATTATAAAACAACCAAATAACATCGTTCAGATGTTCATAATACACTTGTATGTTGTATACCAGTATTTAGACTTTTGAATTTTGTCTTACAAATTTGAAATAGTGCTTCAAACTTCTTACATTTAGTGCAAACTGCAAAACCTTCATAAATAGCCTCATATTGAGATCTTGTCATTAGTTAGACATAGGCAACATCTTTACCCAAAAAGATAGTCAAATACGTAAATTTCTATATGTTTATGATGTCATAGTGACATCACAAGTGACATTTCTTCACAAAAGTGTCTAAATTATATTATCCTGTTTATTTATCAATGAAATAATCATAATTTTGAAAGGCTTGAATAAGTTTATTATTATTGCAATTTTAGAGGTCAAATAATGGTTCATATCATATCTTATCCTTTTATGTTTACAAAGATAGTTCAATGTAAATAAGGACAGTACTTGTAGAATGAAACAGATTGTTGGAGATCTTTGCATTCAGCTTTCCGTTTAGATGATAATTTTACCCTAAATATTTTTAAATCATTTATTCAGATACTTTTGATTATAGATATTTTTCATCTTTCTTTTTTTTATATTCCTCTCATGGGTCTTTGAACTCATTACATTATTATCCTGGGTAAAAGTGTTAACCAATGACAATATTCTGATTGTTGTACAATTGTACATGCAAATTGATTGACATAGTATTAATTACAGAAACTAATTTGAATCCACTATAAAAACATCAGCTTTCAGTATTTGACTTTGAACATTGATTTTAAACCTTAAAAATAAAAATTGTATTTTTTCTTCATCAGCGAGGATTACAAAATATGCTTGAGTAGACAAAGATTTGAATCAACCAGGTTCAGATTCATCAGAGTTAGAAATGTATTGAACAAACAGGACTTTTACTGGACTAACAAAATTCCTCAAATGATCTGAGTTGATCACAGTTAGGTTTCACTGTAAATAAAGTTATGCTGAGGAAGCGATTTTTTTATTATACCAAATTGTATCTAAATCACCAAGTCTATTTTGAATGGTCTTTCGGTTTTTCCAATTTAAGATTATGTCCAGCATTACACCTACCGTGAAAAATGGTTTTTAAAGCACAGTTATCCAGGATAACTGATAGCAATAGAGAAAGGAATTTCTCTTCAGTATTTTATGGAATCCAAAAAAAGTTATGGACCATGTAGGACTACAACGTGTATTTTTTACCCAAAACATTGTTTGATGTACATTTATTGGTAGTATGAACATGTCATGAGTCAAAACTTTGAATTCTGATGTAGATACCTTTTTTTTTAAATTTGTTTTATAAATTGTGTCAATGTTATACATGAGTGGATCGTTGATGATCCTTTTTAAATTTACAAATTTGTGATAAGAATGAATTTGATTTGCACACCATGCCATAATAATTCAATCAGCTGTCGAGAAATGCACCTTCGATTTTCTACCTCTTTTGCATGTCTTGACAATCTTAGTTTTTACAGAATCATGATTTCATATTTTATCTTTTGTAGTGTTCTTCTGTAACATTAGAAGACTTTATGAAAGCATTAGACAAGGCGGTTGAAAGACAGTTTCAAGAAAGAGCTGACTTATCAAGAGAATGATAACAGAAAATATTTATTGTAGACGTCTATTATTTTATAGTTATCCTATTAAAAATAAAATTTGCATATTTTTGAGATGAAATGTTATATAAACATCTGTTTAATCACAAGAACTTTTAAATATTATTTTGTTTCAACTGCAAAAAAAGTTCAAATCAAATTCCATAGACTTTTCTCTAGGGTCAGTTCTTCACATCAGGAAAACTATTTGTATTGTAAACTCTTCAATATTTGTAATACAATAGTCAGTTTTGAAATAAAGACTTTGGGAAAGAACTATACCAATCAAAGAGAAATCATAGCAAAATTGATGTCAAAGTTTCCAATACAATTTGTTCTATGAATAAAGTAAATGTGGCTATCAACATCAAGCTTTGTTGATAACGTTTTAGTGTTATAAGAGATAAGGATTCAGTTATTGAATTTTTGTTTACTGGTAACTTAACCAGTGTTAAGGATAGATTTATCATTATGAGAGAGAAGAGCTGAGAAAGAAAGAAAAATGACATAACCATATGTGATATTCTGTTCCATTATTTCTTGATTAAGTTATTATTGTATTTGTTGATTGATATTTGCACAATGGATGGATGATGACTTATATCCTTTGTGGTTCATCACAAATTATCTGCAGACACTCACATCAAAAGGAAAACTATTGACCATCTGAATGCACACTCTCCTATAAAGAAGGTACTAGCAGTTTGAAACCTTTAAAGATGGAGGTACGATAAATTACACTTAAATTTGCAAAATAGTCAAATTCTTCAATCCTTCATATTATTTTGATTTTTGTCTGCACTGTGTCCAAATACTTCTTTAAAGTTAAGTTTTTGTGATTATGTCAGTTTCTTAGATAGTATAAGCAATAGGTCAACTGTACTTTGTGTATCGAATAATTGTTGAAAAAATGTCTATCTGGCAGGGTTCATCTAGCCTTGCCATCATTTTTATGGTTCATTGGTGAACATAAGGATTTTGGTGGTTATGTCCATTTCTCTGATACTATAAGCAATGGGACGTCTATATTTATGAAATGATTGTAAGGTGAACACGTCCATCTGGCAATGTTCATCTGACCTTGACCTCATTTTAATGGATTATTGACAATTCTAAGTTCATGTGGTACCTGCAATAAAACCTTAATCTGGAATACTTTCAGCATATTGATTGATTGTTGGTGTTTACAGCCACCTTCAACACATTGGCTATATTGTGGTGGCCTGCTCTTGATAGTGGATGCAGCCCGATTGCCCAGAGAGATTTGATCAACTGACCTTCGGCAGAAAAACTAGCAATCGTAGTGAATTAAGATTAGAGTCTAACATATCTGCCAAGTGTGGGGCTCGACCTCATAACCTTAGTGCAAAACAGGCTAGTGATACAGTTGATGAACTACTTATAAATAAGAAGATGTGGTATGAGTGCCAATGAGACAACTATCCATCCAAGTCACCATGTGTAAAATGTAAACAATTATTAGTATGGCCTTCAACATGGAGCCTTGGCTCACACTGAACAGCATGCTATAAAGGGCCCCAAAAAGACTAGTGTAAAACAATAGACTACTTGGCCCCCTATTTTGAACATAAAATTCATTCATAATTAGTAAAGCAGGAAAGACTCCTGTATTGATAAACTAAAGGAATGATATAGTGTGACCATTTTAGCGATCGAATATCATTTATGATGTCATAAAGATGTCAAAATTGACATATTTGACCTAAATAGCCATTTTACGTATAGTTTTGGGGAAAATGAAATATGAGCAACAAACCTTACCCAAAAAAAGGTATAGAAATATACCGGTAGTACTCTTTAGTTAATTAAGTTGTAGTAATATTCTGGCTGTTATTACTAAAACAATATTGGTTAACTTTATGGGTCACCAATTTTTTGTAATTAAAACAATCTGCACAAAAGTGCTGCAGCCAAAATAATCATGTGTGGGCCAATTATATAACTTTAATCATAATCATTGCTCAAAATGTTCTACTTGTAAAAAATCATGCACTTATTTTTCGATGAATGTTTAATGTAGATGCCATTTATTCAATTAAAAGTATAAAAAAAAGCTTGTTTTGATTTTTTTGTATGAATAGAGTTCCAAAATTCTTGGTCTTCATCATTCTCTAATTTATGAAAAAGGTTTACTAGTGCACCAATTTTGATGTGATATTTTGTTCATATGAGGACCTGTTACCATCACTTTTGAATATATCTTGAATTAAATTTTCACTGAAGAAGAAACTTTATTGTCACATTTTGCTATAAAAATAGCAAATACAAAAGAGTACATGTCAGATTAACTTAAACACATCTCATTCTATCACATAATTCATGTGATCTTCTCTTTTTTCTAAATTATAATTTCATTGTTATTGAGGGATCGTTGTAGGCCTTACTTATTAACATCTATTTTGTAAAAGAGAGGCAAAAGATACCAAAGGGACATTCAAACTCATAAGTCGAAAATAAACTGACAACGCCATGGCTAAAAAAGAAAAAGACCAACAGACAAACAATAGTTCACAAAACACAACATAGAAAACTAAAGACTGAGCAACACGAACCCCACAAAAAACTGGGAGTGATCTCAGGTGCTCCGGAAGGGTAAGCAGATCCTACTCCACATGTGGCACCCATCGTGTTGCTCATGTTAGTTCAAACCCGGTAATAAGTCTAATTCTGTAGGTCACATTCGGGAAAAGGGGACGGGATTGTAGTTACAACATTAGGAACATATCTGCTATCATCTGTGAATCGGATATTCCGTAATGGTCAACCAACTCATGATGGCCTCCCTAAAATTTATGAAGGGATGATTTCAACTTCACCACTTGGAACTCTTGGTTTAATAGCTTCCCTGTGAGCAGCAACACTCTAATCAAGAAAATAATGATAGGAAATACAAGCCCTGGAGTATCGTATCAACTGGGAGATATATACTCCGTATGCAGGCGCTGCTGGAATGTTGCTACATAAAAATGGAAAGTTCACAATTGGGAAGCTGAAATCATCTCTTTTGTCATAAAGTTTTGTTTTCAACCGACCCTCATTGTCATTTTCTAGATGTAAGTCAAGATATGAGGCAGACTTAACTGTATCTGTTGTATCATTTATCTCAAGTTAATAAATCATGTGGACATGTAAAAATTCCAAAGATCTGTTAGATATGCAATCTTCAGTCCCTCTTCTCTTGCAGTGTGGTGTTAAACATTAGACTACTATGCCCTTTACAAAGGTACTAGTATTACTTATTCTAAACGTTAAGACAGATAAAAAAAATTATTCCAACTTTGTTTCATAAAAAAAGAATGACCAATGCAGATGCAAATATCGTTTATTAGGAAGGGACAACTCATACTTTGTAAAAAAAAATAAGTACACTGATTCAAACAAAAAGTTCTTTGGAACTCACGTCATCAAAATGCTTGATTTTTTTTTATTGACACTATATCTATTATGGTTTGAGGAAGTTTTTCAAATGATAACCACCATTCCTAATTAACCAAAAGTGATCCTCTCCTAATGACTTTTTCCTTTATTCTTTTGAGACATACTTTATACAGGAGCTTCAAGAAAAATGAAAAGAGGCTGACATTGACCTGTAATTTCCTTTATGTAAACAATGTCCTTTCGTTTAATTAATTCGAAGTTTGGTCTTAAAATTCCCTGAAATTATAAAGAAACTAACATTCGAAGTCCCTCAGGCAAAGTTGACTTTAGATGATTTGCCAATTATTGTTTTAGATCGGTCATATTGCTCCTACCATTTCTACTTGCATTCAAATTTGTAGACTTTCCCGATGAAGTTAATCCAGAAAAGCAATCCGGATGCAAGAAGTTTATTAGTGTTATTTTGATTTATTTGCACTGGGTCGATACCACTACTCGTGGCCTGTTAGTCCCCTGGGGTACCATCAACTCAATAGTCAGTGCTTCGGCACTGACATGATTTTAACAAATATCTTTAAATTCCCCTTTGATAAATTCAGTAATCATAAAGAAACCAGAGACATATAATACAATCACAATTGTATTATATGTCTCTGAAGAAACATCACAATTGTATTATATGTCTCTGACGAAAAATTACAATTGTATTATATGTCTCTGAAGAAACATTACAATTGTATTATATGTCTCTGAAGAAACATTACAATTGTATTATATGTCTCTGAAGAAACATTACAATTGTATTATATGTCTCTGAAGAAACATTACAATTGTATTATATGTCTCTGAAGAAACATCACAATTGTATTATATGTCTCTGAAGAAACATCACAATTGTATTATATGTCTCTGAAGAAACATTACAATTGTATTATATGTCTCTGAAGAAACTAAGGTTCCAATACCCTCAGGCAAAATTCACCTTAGATGAATTTGGTTATTCTTTAGATGTCCCCTTTTCTCACATAGCTCATAACGTTTCTATGTATTTATACATCACTTGATTTCCAATGTTAAGCTTGATTGTTCTTGATGAAGATCAATCCAGAAAAGCGCCTCGAAAGCACACAATTTAAAAAATGTTATTTTTATTTGATGAATATGGCGATCAAATCTATCCCTTTTAACCTGGAAAAAAAATATACAACAGACACATTTAAGTCTGCTTCATATCTTGACTTCCAACGATGAATAGTTCAGAATTGTTTTTTATGTGTGAACTTAATTCTCCCAGTTGATACGATATGACGAGGCTTGTATTTTCTTGATATATGGTTGTTGCTTACAAGGAAGCTATTTAACCAAGGGTTCCAAATGGTAAAGTCGAGGCCGTCCCTTCGAAAGTTTTACGGATACCATCATAATTGGGTTGGCAGTCTTGGAAAGTATGTGTCACAAATGACCACAGATAAATATTTATTATGCTCCTTTTGTCGTAGATCTTATCCTCGGTTGTAAAATCACAGCATGTGACTATAATCACCGATTGTTTTACTTGCAGTGAGTTACATGAATAATAGTTGAATAAGAATTGCTTTCCTTTCAGGATATTCCCTAATAATTTTTTAAAGAGTTTAGTGCTGCTTTGATAGTATTCAGTGATGTGTTTGTGCTATTTTATTTTTCAATGTCTGTCTTTTCTCTACTGGTAATTGTCTAGTGTATCCTTCTTCTCGGAAAATTGTTTTCATTCGGTCAAGTTTAAAGGTTAGAGAATGTACATGTACTTGTCTTATTTGGATTGGATGACGTCTCATAGGTATTGTAAAATGACTATCTTCGTTGTATATGACTCATCTATCTTTGTATGATTTATAAAGCACTACATGGAGGGAGTCACTAGTGGAGCAGAAACGGCTCACCCTTTTGGGGGACCTCAGTTCACCCCTGCATGGTTTTGGTAGAGTACTTTTTTCTCAATCTTAAATTATTTGTGTTGTGTTATCTTAACTGTTGTTTGTCCTTCATAGTATTTCTTTCTGTCCATGGTAGTGTGTGTGGAATTAATATCTTTGGATACTATTTCCTATAAAATGTTGGAAAACAGCTAACTCATAATTTCCCTGCCTTAATTACTTCAAGCAGGAACATATATATAGATATACTGTTCCCAGCTTCAAGCAATACTTGTTTTTCACAAACACAATATTAAATGGTCGTAACAAGCATTAAGTTTTAAAACTGGTCTCACGCGTCGTTGTATTCGGAAGCATGATTTGGTATGAACGAATCCGGTACCAACAACTTACTCATTATTAGCGTTTAACTGTACTTAATCAGAAGGCTTTGTCCTTTCACAATACCAATTGCTAATTTTTGTTTTACCCAATTGCAGTTAGAAACACCTCTACAAATTGATCAACTGGTAAAGCATTTTTAGCGCATAGCTTGAGTGAACAGAATTTAGTGTGAAGTGAGTGCAGTGATATAAAAATAATGCTTATTATCCAAATCCAAGTATTTAGTGCTGTGCCATGAAATTAAAATAAAATAAACACCTACTTTAATTTAAGGAGCACTGGTTTAAAAATGTTTAACTGCGATATGAACACTTCTATCCTAATGACATTTTATGAGTATTTAGTTCTTAACAGCGTTTTGTTGACCAATACATTATTGTGTTGTTTTCTAACAGGAAGTGTTTGTGTAGATTAATTTGGATATTTTCCAAAGTTTCAATGCCATTAATTTAGGCAACATCCTTCACCATAAATCAGTTCCAAGTACCTCCTTACTAAGATCAGTATGTTCCTATCATATCTTATACCTATACCACTCTATTGTGATCAAAATTTTCATCTACAAACACGTGTTGTAGGATCTCAATATTGAAGACTTCGCGTATCGTTTTTTATCTTCTTTTTTTTTTTGAGTAAATCACAGAAACTGTTCGATAAGGAAATTAGATATTGGCAATTTATTTTGAAACTCAAAATATACTCAGACGATATTTACCAATAACGAAGTCTTGAACAATCATAGGTCTGTTCTATATGTTCCTTTGAAATTTCAAAGACAATGAACTGGATCTTCCCTCGTTGTACTGGATTCCAAAATTATGTAAATGATGGACTAGTATTAAGGTGTCACAAACAACGTTATACTGCTGGATCTGCCAAATGCTCCATGAAACCTCTTTTCAAATTATAAACATCTATAATTTTTATATGTATATATAAATCAGAAATCAAATCCGGGATTAAGAGCTACTGTAAAACTACCTACTCTAGGGGTAATGTGAATAAGACATGTATACTTTTTTTAAAAATCCAAAGATATGTTAGCGTACTAATACATTCAATCCAAGTCTCTTTCCACTTGCAATAGTATAAAAAAAACATTTGACTGCTGCACAGCTTACATCAGTCAGTAATTCATCATTCTAAACTTAAAGACAAGTTGAAAGAATTAAGTCTAAAGTTTCTTTAAAAAAGAAATGGCCATCATAGATACAACGTAGATCTTGTGTTCTGAAGGGATAAATTATACAGTGATACTTCTAAAAACACTCTGATTCAACCAAAAAATTATCAGAAACCGTATTCATCAAGCTGCTTGATTTTGTTTTATTGACACCATATTTGTTACGTACTGATGAAGAGTTCTTTAACATACAATCGTTATTTCTGTGGTAACCAACTGTTTCCGGCATACGAGACAGACTTCATAAAGGTGATGTCCACTCACCAAATAATTCAAAGTTTGGTAACTATAAGTAAAGGATATCACAGATACAGTTAAGTCTGTCTCATATCTTGACTAACATCTAGAAATTTACAATGAAGGTCGATTGATAATAAAACTTTACGACAAAAGAGATGATTTCAGCTTCCCATTGTGAGCTTAACTATAAATTTCTATGTAGCAACATGCAACCCTCGCCTGCAGATGGAGTATAAAGCTCCCTGTTGAAAGGATATTCCAGAGTTATAAAGTTGAAGTCATCCCTTTGAAAGTTTTACGAATGCCATCATGAGTTGGTTGACCGTGATGACTTATCTGTGCTACAGATGGCCACGGATATGTTTTTAATGTTCGTAACACCACTTCAGTCATCTTTTCCTCGAGTGAGACATCACCGAATGAGACTTATCCCCGAATTTGAGCTTACCATGATCAACACAAATGGTGTCACATGTAGAGCAGGATGTACTTACCCTTCCGGAGCACCTGAGTTCCCCTCAGTGTTTTGGTAGAGTTCGTGTTGCTCAGTCTTTAGTTTTTTATATATTTTTTTGTAAACTGGTGCCTTTACGTCGTTTGTCGTTGCCATAATTTCGTCGGTCTCTCTTTGACTTATGAGTCTTGGTTCTCTTTTTATGCCCCACCTATGATAGTAGAGGGGCACTATGTTTTTCGGTCTGTGCGTCCGTTCGTCCGTCTGTCCCGCTTCAGGTTAAAGTTTTTGGTCATGGTAATTTTTGATGAAGTTGAAGTCCAATAAACTTGAAACTTTGTACACATGTTCCCTATGATATGATCTTTCAAATTTTATGCCAAATTAGAGTTTTGACCCAAATTTCACTGTCCACTGAACATAAGAAATAATAGTGCGAGTGTGGCATCCGTTTACTGTGGACACATTCTTGTTTGTAATCTACCACCTCGATTTGTTTTTATCGCATACGTTTATTTATCTCTCGGACGAATCCCCTTGAAAAAAACTATTTACGACTATCAAATTCACGATTCAGATTGAATTTTGACTATGAAAGTCAGAGCTTCATGACCCCAAATAAATCCACCAGAGAAATCCTCGCTTCTGCCTGCAGAATACAATGTCTATAGAAATGACAGAAGAACCTTTGGATGGAGGTATTTATATCGATTGACAAAAACATAATCTCTGAAGAACAATCGAATTTGATAACTAACTGTGAAATTGGAATGGTTGAAACTGAGACTACTGTAATAATAGTCTCCTGTTGAAATCAAAACTGCAAACAACGAAGACGTTTTCGTCGTCCTTCGAATACGTGCCACAAAGATTCAAGAACTCAGGGGAAGCACTAGAGATGGCAATCAACACAAACAAAACCACAATACTGGTTTGAGATTACAACTGCCCGCATTAATTTAAAACACCTTACAACAGTAAAATTCAAATGGCAACGAAAAAAGGCACACCAACTTGAACATCTCATTAACTATAATCCTAACAAAAATCCACGAACAGCAAATTAGAGGAGAACACACACTTGTCCTGCGTGGTGACCTAGAGTTGCTAACATCTAAATCATTTTGTCTTTGGTAGATATAGCTGTCTCATTTGAACCGTACCACATCTCCTTATTTTATATGCATAAAAACAAACCCATCACTCATTAAATCGTCAGTAAGCGTACCAATTATATCTGACCACGATATAGATATCGTTATAATCAACAGAATGATAAACCTCATTACCAGAAAACACCCCCCTTTTTTCCTTACTCATTCTCAAAAGAAAATTAGGACATTCTAAATAGTGCTAACTAGCAAAAGCCATTAATAACATGTCATATACAATCTCTGGGAAACATACAATATGTACAGAGCTAGTAAAATACTTTGTTGGATGCATACCATCCAGAAACATAAGAGCGAAACACTCAGCAAAGTGGATAAAGCATCAAGATTGTAAACTCGAAATAAAGACCATTGTTGACTGGGATCACCTGGAACAAGAAGTGGTCGGCGCTAGATCCGTGGAAGACTTAAAATCAGCTCACAAGAGACTGCATAATACTTCGATCATTAATAAGCGCTCTTTCCCCACGAACATTTTTTATTTACCTGTATGCCAAAAACAAAAAACATAAAAAAAGACAACAACAAACTATTTGTTGATATAACTATATATTTTTCCAAAAACTTTTCATTGAATTAAAATATAATTGTTAAAGCCAATTATTTCTTATATAAGCCACTTAACTTTCAGAACAAAATTTAAACCCACGAACCAAAGTTCATTTTCCTTTACCCTGGAAGTTTTTCAATGGCAAAGTTCCTAAAAAGTTTAAAAGTTCAATTTGTTTGGATTGTTCTTTCAGATGATTCGTTTATTACATTTGTTGTATTTTTCTTCGTGTTCCTGTGTTTTTCACATATAATGAAAAAAAAAGAATATCTGGAAAAGTAGTGCTTGGTTAATTGCTAGCTGTTAACAATGGCTTGGCACATGATCAGACAAAAATTGACATCTTTAAAATGTGTATGGTGTCCGTTAAAAAAGTTGTCAGTATCAGTTTACACAAGGTAAGTTTTATTCTTAAAGAAAAAAGATTTGTGTACGATGCGCGCGTTAATTCGCTCAAGCTTAATTAGCTCATTCAAAAAAAATCATGTAACCCTTTCAGGTTGTGTAAACTAAAAGCTTTAGGGAAATAATGCTTTGCTAACTATTATTTCATCTACATGCAGTTGGATGGTAGTGAAATAAGAATAATAAAAAAAGTATTAGGGTCAAATATCATTGCAAGAGCAACAAAACAAATCAAAGAGAAAATCTGGGAATAGTAGTAAAGATATTATGTCCCAGGCGAAAATGAATTATGTTTCTCCATATCAATTTAAAGATTTTCTTATAAAAGTTAACCCTCGTTTAGTTATCTGTCTTATCTACAATTTAACAACTTCAAAATGCTTTACAAGTGTTTCAAAACCAGTGCCTTGCTTTTGGTGCATTTCCAGTCTTGCACAAGAAAGATGCTGCCATTGCAGACATGAACTGCACACAACACTTGTTGGCTAGGGCTTTTAGAACAGTGTGTTTATGATTTAATTGTTGTTTAGCGAGAATAACACAATTATGTTTTAAAATGTTATTTTAGGTTTGCGATATTATGCACTACATTAGAACACACTTGTTAGTGCAAAGTGTATATCAAGTATGGTTCAAATCGATTGATAGATGTTGAATGGCGGACAATGTTAGTTTCTGTGCTGCTTGTCATCTCAAATGCGTGCCGCCATCCGCAAATGTATATAGATGCAAGATATTCGCAAGTTTTAATTGACAATGTTATAGTTTCTGTGCTGCGTGTCATCTCAAATGCGTGCTGTCATTCGTAAATGTATATAGTTCAACTATTATTTATGACCTAAAGCTTAGGTAATTGGTGTTAATTAACAGTGTGTTGCCATGCACTGAAATGGGTCACTTAATTTGAGTTTGCACAGCTAGTTGAACTTCCTTACCAGGAAGAATTACGAATTTGCCGGTATTTTAAAGGAAAATCACGTATGAAATCAGTCTGAAGGATTAAGAATCCGGGTGAAAACGGGTCATTTTCGGAATTCCCGGGATATTTAACGACCCGGCGGATATCCCGGGTGACCCCTCAAAGTTGTGAAAATCTCGGGTCACACCCACAGGATATGGTCAGTTGACAGGTATGCAGTTTCAAGATAAAAACGAAGGTACATGTACATGAAATTATGAAACAACTTGACTAACCAGTAGATGCAAATGTTTGGTCTTTGCGTCATGAACACAGCAGTTCTTTATTGCGCCATAGACTAGATCGTTATTAAAGGTTTTGTTTAGTGCTATAGTTTTCATAAATTTAAAGTCTTTGAATCACGTGTCCACAGTTTCACATAGTTGTCATTTTCAAAGTGCTCCAAAACCTGCTTTAATAGCTCTTCATATTAGTCGCTCATCTTCAGTAGCGTTTATTTCAAGTTTATTTGGCAATAATTTAATTTTGGATGTAACGCGTCTTCTGATTGGCTGACAGTGTTTTGTCTATCAGCTCATCATTAGACATAATTTTGTGACCGTGACGTCATCAACGTTTTTTCATAATTTACTCCGGCTTAAAATGGAATTAAGAATTAGATTACAAGGAATGACTTATACTTTTTCTGTCTATTCGAAATAACATCAAAAATGTGGTGCACACTTTAAAATAACCCGCCGCGTACGCGGGTTATTCAGTGTGCACCACATTTTTGATGTTATTTCTTCATAGACAGGAAAAAAATTACAGTCATTCCTTAAATGAAGTGCAGTCTTCCATTTTCGAACGTCAATGATTTCAATAAAAAAAATAGTTCATCATGTTAGTAAAAAAAAATCTGAAATAAGCCTACCGGCAAAATAGCAAAACTCTCAATAAATCGATATTTTGCTAAACAATTGTTTATTTTGTCACGTAAATGTGTACCGAATGAAAGTTATAACTCTGAACAAAATTTGATTTAAGTGTGCGTTATTTGGAAAGAAAACTTTGTCCAAATTTTATAATTTGATCGATTCACTGTGTTTGTCGGCTAAACTTGCATCATACATATACATATTCAGGAAATTGTGGTCATTTCGAGAGATTAGTTCAATGATTCTTTTTTCTGCTTCAAATAAGACATCGGTTATATACAAAATCGTTTAGTTTAAAAACACGTACGCTTTTTCAAAAGCAATTACTTTATGTTCATTTATTTACTTTTCAAATGTGGAGTCGCCTCCCTTGTCAGTGATGCTAGAAATAGTTCCCTTTTTATTATGATAAAAGCATCTTTTGCGTTTAGTTTTGAATATATTCAGAAGATTAGTACATGGTGCTGATACCAGACCAAAATGGACATTATAAGAGTTGCGTACGAATATCAAAAATATAGTTGACATATCACCTTGGAATCAAAATGGCGACCTGTCAAATTTTCGAAATGGTAACCTGAAGAGGATTTTTTTTAAGAATATGTAATTTGTCAGTGTAAGTATACCATCAAGATCTTTTCATGGACGTTAATATAAAGAGTCTAATTATGATAACTTGCGAAGCCATGTTTATGATTTGAAAAGAGAAGGAGTGTACAATAATTTGAATAAAACACTTTCTCAAATATTGAAATAAACAAAATATAGTGTACAGCTTGTGATCGAATGTAGCCACTTCTATGCATTATTCAAGAAGGAGGACATTATCAATATCCGTAATATTTCGGCAAGTCTATGTTATAAACTGCGTACACACAGAATCAGACTATTAAAACTCTTAACTCGGATATAGAGCATACAAGGAGATGATTATAAACTGACATTGTATATAAAGTGGCTACTGAACAGTGCTCTGCCAAAAACAATTTTTTGTATGTATGTATGTATATAGACAGATAAAAAAGGAGAGACAGGTTACTTCCCGCTTAACTTATACTGTATAAAGTATTCTTTTAGATTTTAAGCTTATTCCCGCTTATTAAACCTACAGTAGTGTCCGGTAATTCCGCATGTCCAGTAAACCCGCCAACTCCTATTTACTTCCATAATTGTCACTTCTGTGAATATTTCGTCTGCTATTTTATTCATAGAAACAGTACTTATCATCACTGCATGTCAAATTTTAAAGAAAAATCTTTTATTACGAAAATATCTATAGTGTGATATATATAATACAGTTCCTCAAGCTAACGATAATCATATTATTGCTTACAAAACTCTGACTAAAAAAATTATTTTGAATTATTAGGAATACCTTTATAAGTGGTCTATTAATAAATAGATCATCTTTTCCTTTCATAAATTTGCGATAAACTGGCCCTCCATACATATAAACTGCGCATGGGCAGATTTACTGGACAAACACATTTCCGATAAAAACACAGTTGACCCACTTGTTTTGTTGATTTTAAAATTTATTTCAGATATTTTTGGGGAAATAGATAAACTACTCAAAGTTGATTTGTCAGTAAATTGATTTATATTAAATATGATTCAATTTGTATAAAATTAAGCAGAAATATTTACGATCAAAGCCTTATGTGGGCGGATTTACCGGACTGCATCGTGTACTGTATAAACTTGATAAAGTACATGTATCCTCTAGATTTTTCCCGCCTGGGAACAGTATATATACAGTCAATTTATATGTTCCTGTTCCTGCTTAACTTTTACTGTTGAAAGTACAATGTATCCTCCTAGATTTTAAATTTATACGTACATTATATACATGTATATATAAATTTTAAAATTTATTTCCCATATTGATACTGTATAAAAGTGTTCTTTTAGATTTAAAATTTTTTAGTATAAAAAAGTTTTAAAATATGTGTCAAGACTCAACTTAGACTCAAGTGTCAGTCTTGGAATAATCACTTTATTATCATGAGTTTATAAATATAAGAGACAAATACATGATATCTTTTGGGTAAAGATGAAGATATAGCTCCTTTCATGAGAACAGTTGTCCAAGCACCATATTTCACATTTGTATATTCACAAAAAGGAGAGATCCATTGAACAGGAACATGTAGGAAATTTTTGATAAATTAATGTGTATCACCACTATATATTTTTTTATACTTTGCAAAAATGAAGGTTTGACCATGTGCTTTTTTAAAAAATATAAAAAAGTATTGGTAACTGTGGCATGCAAATCAATTTTTCAAGCTTAATTTTGCATCTATATTTTTCATGAAAAAACACTTTTTGAGTATACATATAAGGAAGAAATCTATGAGATAGAATTTTGAAAAAAAAATATGAGAAGATAGGTTTTATAATAGGCTGTTACAGATAAAGGGAGGAGGGGGGGGGGGGGGGGGGGAATGGTGTCACTAAACTTAGCTTGTTTTCTTGCTACAAGTAAAAAAAACCAAAAAATTCATTAACATTTCTTTTTTTTTTATTAAATTTTTTATGTAAGAGTTAATTCCCCTCATATGGCTAAGTCGAAAAAATTGAATTGAACAATCACATATTTTGTATCTGTAAAAACAGTCTTAATAATGCAATAAATCGCTGATTTTTACTTTTCTGTCTCAAAATTTAAAGATTTATGCAAAAATAAAACCAATTGAGTACTGCTATTTTACAATCGTATATGGCAGTATACAGTTAATCTACCTTAAAACAGTCTCGGAATAAAAGAATTGTATTTTCGGAATTAGGACGACTTGAATCAAAGACAACTTTGACCAATTAAAAGAAAACTCGGACCAGTTTGAAAGATAACTTACAAAATGTAGACTAGTTTACTAGAAACACTGGTCAGAATCATTTAAAGACACTTCTTATCAATTTTAAAGACAAATCTTGCCAATATCTTAACTTGCAATGAACATTTAAAACAGATATATATGTTTAAGTCTTTCATATATAGTAAATCACCTCCTAGTTGTAAATAAGTGATCCTAGTAGTCTTCAAACTTTTCTGTATTTAAAAACACTGCCTTTAAAGTGGTCTGAGTTGTCTTTCAAATTGGGTCCCGAGTTGTAATGAATTTATTTCAAACTGGACAGAGTTGTCTTTCAAACTGGTCTTATTAATCTTTCAAACTGGTCTGAGTAGTCTTTTAAACTGGTCCAACTTGTCTTAAAAATTAGTCTAAGTTGATTACATGTAATAGATGCTTTATTCTTATACATTGCATACTGTACCTTAAAAATTTGTTCTTTACATTGTAAATGCATGTCAGTATATACACATGTACATATAAGTTAAATTAAGACTTATGGTGATGTTTATCAAGCCTGTAAATTTAGATGTGATTGGGCCAGATCCAATTAAACTTATCTATCCTCTAAATAGACTTATTCGAAAAGGTTACCAATTTAACACTGTCATTAGATAGATCTTTGAATATTGTTTTTATCTGTATAAATATTGATTTTCTTACCAATAAATTAAAACCCAACTATATATTATTGCTATACACATATCATATGTACATACTGTCAATTCCTATATTTTGGCATTGCACTCTCACTAAATCCATTGGATGTCGGATGTGTACTGATTGATACTTTAGTCTAGATACATGATTTTTATACGACCACAACATTTTTGTGGTTGTATAATGGTATAGCGTTGTTGTTGTCGTCATCGTCATCGTCTGAAGATATTTGGTTTCCAGACAATAACTTGAGTATAAGAGAATGGGTCTCTATGAAATTGAATCACAAGGTTTCATACCACAAAAGGAAGGTTGGGATTGATTTTGAGTCTTGAATTCTTGGGCTTCTTTAAGATGCTATTCTAACTGTGTATTTGGATTTTGGGCCCCGTTTTTAAATTGGTACACATTGAGATCCAAAGGGTTTCCTAATATTTGGCACTTGTTAGATTTTTTTCGATTTTATTTATTTTTATACTGAGCTAAATCTGAACTATATACATATGTACAACAACAAAATGTAGCATAAGCTATTTGTTATCTGACCATCATTTTATAAAGTGCAACAAATGTGTCAACATTTTAATAACAGACTGCTCTTAGTTGTATGGACATTAAGTTTGCTTTGTTTTCTTCTCTTTCCTCAATTGTGAAACCAAAGTCAATTATCACTCATATGTCCTTTTCTTCCTGTGCCTGTTCCATAATGAGACACATCAAATGGTACATGTGTAGTTATGATTTTTTTGGGTTACATGATTTTGTGATATTCATATGTTTACATTTTTGTCGAGCCTTTGACTTTAGTCAAAAAGCGAGACATAGCGATCCTACATTCCGTCATCGTCGTGGGCGGCGGCGTCCACAAATATTCACTCTGTGGTTAAAGTTTTTGAAATTTTAATAACTTTCTTAAACTATCCTGGATTTCTACCAAACTTGGACAGAAGCTTGTTTATGATCATAAGATAGTATCCAGAAGTAAATTTTGTAAAAATAAAATTCCATTTTTTCCGTATTTTACTTATAAATGGACTTAGTTTTTCTGCCCGGAAATATTACATTCACTCTGTGGTTAAAGTTTTTAAAATTTTAATAACTTTCTTAAACTATCCTGGGTTTGTACCAAACTTGGACAGAAGCTTGTTTATGATCATAAGATAGTATCTAGAAGTAAATTTTGTAAAAAAATAAATCCATTTTTTCTTATTTTACTTTTAAATGGACTTAGATTTTCTGCCAGGAAACAACACATTCACTCTGTGGTTAAAGTTTTTAAAATTTTGATAACTTTCTTATACTATTTTGGATTTGTACCAAACTTGGACAGAAGCTTGTTTATGATCAAATGCTAGTATCTAGAAGGAAATTTTGTTTTCTTCCAGTTAACATTACATTCAGTCTGCAGTTAAAGTTTTTAAACATTTATTAGATTCATAAACTATCCTGGATTTTTACCAAACTTGGACAGAAGCTTCTTACAATCAAAAGATAGTATCAAGAGGAATATTTTTATTGATTTACTTTCTCATTTTTGTTGAGCCTGCAATTAACAGAAAAAGTAGGCGAGACACTGGGTTCCACGGAACCCTTACGAATTTTTCTGGATAGAACTTTTTAAAATAACCATTTGTCACTCCATTTTGTCATATTATCTTAGTAAGATTGTGTAGAAGTGCTTGTTTACTTGAGGTGTTACAATATTGTTTTTTTTTAGAACATTGATATTTTGCCATTTGTAAAGTAACTTGTTTCATTCTGTTTTGTACAAAATAAATCCAATAATGTTTTATTTTGTAGAAGTACTCTTAATTTGCCAAAATCTATAGGAAAAAATCCAGGTTCTGAGCTATTTTTGGGCACTTATAATTTTGTTCTTTGATTGTAAAATAAGCCAGAAACATGTATGTTGTAAGAACACCCCAAGTACACATGTAAAGCTGTGATACTGTGAATTTTGTAGAGTAGAGATTCAAAGACTTTTTGAAATTGGCCCATGTGTGAAGTACATGTACATTCAGGGGACATTGACTACTTCTTGGCATGTTTTCATTATATGTGGTGGAAAATTGTAATTTATTCTTATATTTCCTCATAAAAAGAACTGTTAATAAAAATAAAGGTCATATTTCTTATTTACGGGTATACATTGTACATTCTTTTTACCATATGATATATTAAGATTTGTTCAACAATACTGATATAAGAAAGTTAATTTATGTGCTCCTGACCATATGAGTTTTTGGATCATACACGTATAGTCATGACCATATTTGTATAATTAATACATTGAATGTTGAAGAGTACTTTTACTGTAAATTACTTAAGGTATGATCCTTCAAGGTGTCATAAATTAAGAATTTTTAAAAATGAAACTTTGACATATTTAATCTGACATATGGTAATCATTGTTACATGATTAAGGAAATAAAGTGTGAATTCTGCTACTCAAAGTAAAATTTTATTTGAAGCATTATGGACTTTTCCTTTCGAAACACAACATGTCAACTTGGGAAAACTAACTCAAGGACTGTTAAACAAGAAGTCAGTTGTTTTACACTCAGGCAGTGAGAGCATTAAAGCCTTTTTTTCTTATTCCTTTTTATACGAGCCAAAAAAATATGTTGCGGTTGTATATTGGTATGAGTCGACGTTGGCGTCGTCATCGTAGTCGTCGTCCTAAGACACATTGGTTTTCGCACAATAACTTTAGTTTAAGTGAATGGATCTCTATGAAATTTTACCATAAGGTTCAATACCACAAAAGAAAGGTTGGGATTGATTTTGGGGGTTATGGTACCAACAGTTAAGGAATTATGAGCCAAAAAGGGGCCAAAATAAGCATTTTTGTAACTTCCAGACAATAACTTGTGTTTAAGTGTATGGATCTCTCTGAAATTATACCACAAGTTTCCATACCACAAAGGGATGGTTAGGATTGGCTTTGGGGGGTTATGGCTCAAACCGTTTAGGAATTAGGGGAGGGGGGTAAAAAAGAAATTGTGGGGGGCAATTTTTTTTTTCATTTCAGATTTCCGAGATTAAAAAGAAAATTTCTTCAAATATTTTTTTTTTTTTGCATAGTGTATTGCACAAAAGCAAAAAATTGAATATAAATTCAAATCATATAACCAATTCTAAGTTCTTTGACTACAGTTATTCAGTGTCAGAAACCTATTATGTGTCAAATATTTAATTACAATCCAAATTCAGACCTGTATCAAGCGCGAATATTGTGTCCATTTTCACCCCAACTGTTCAGGGTTGGACCTCTGCAACAGTATCCAGCTGCGCTCAGCGAAGCATTTTATTGGTGCTTAAATTTGTATTTTATTTAATTAAAATTTCTTTAATTTAGTTATTTGATGTTTTCTTGATCCTAATTATACAATCTTACAATAACAGTTGTTTATACGTGCTCTCATTCTATTCTTATGTGGAAAATCAAGAAAACATCAATTATCTTATAGGGGCAGCACGTATAAACTACTGCTATTGTTAGAACATTTGAGCGGGAGCAACAACACATCAATTAAGTGAAAATCAGACGAAATTAGTAGAAATTGTTTTTTCTAAAAATAACTATCTAAAAACAGGGAAAAATGCCCTGAACGCCTGTGGTTTTACTTACGGTCGAAAAATTTTACAGGATAAAGGCGCTTTTAATTGACTATACTGAAGGCAAAATAATAGATACACTAATGTTCAGACAAATGTGTCAAAGAATTAGATGTAGGATTTTAGTTTAGTAAATTGTGCCTATTTTGGTTCAAAGAAAGTTCTCTACTTTTATTGTCGAGCCTGCGACTTTTGTCGCAGAAAGCTCGACTTAGGGATAGCGATCCGGCGGCGGCGGCGGCGGCGGCTACGGCGGCGGCGGCGGCGGCGGCGTTAGCTAACTTCTTAAAAGCTTTATATTTTAGAAGATGGAAGACCTGGATGCTTCATACTTTGTATATGGATGCCTCATGTTACGAAGTTTCCGTCAGTCACATGTCCAATGTCCTTGACCTCATTTTCATGGTTCAGTGACTACTTGAAAAAAAAGTTCAGATTTTTTGTAATGTTAAATTCTCTCTTATTATAAGTAATAGGATAACTATATTTGGTATGTGCGTACCTTGCAAGGTCCTCATGCCCGTCAGACAGTTTTCACTTGACCTCGACCTCATTTCATGGATCAGTGAACAAGGTTAAGTTTTCGTGGTCAAGTCCATATCTCAGATACTATAAGCAATAGGTCTAGTATATTCGGTGTATGGAAGGACTGTAAGGTGTACATGTCCAACTGGCAGGTGTCATCTGACCTTGACCTCATTTTCATGGTTCAGTGGTTATAGTTAAGTTTTTGTGTTTTGGTCTGTTTTTCTTATACTGTATGCAATAGGTCTACTATATTTGGTGTATGGAATGATTGTAAGGTGTACATGTCTAGCTGGCAGGTGTCATCTGACCTTGACCTCATTTTCATGGTTCAGTGGTCAAAGTTAAGTTTTTGAGTTTTGGTCTTTTTTTCTAATACTGCATGCAATAGGTCAGCTATATTTGGTGTATGGAATGATTGTAAGGTGTACATGTCTAGCTGGCAGGTGTCATCTGACCTTGACCTCATTTTCATGGTTCAGTGGTCAAAGTTAAGTTTTTGAGTTTTTGTCTTTTTTTCTAATACTGCATGCAATAGGTCAGCTATATTTGGTGTATGGAATGATTGTAAGGTGTACATGTCTAGCTGGCAGGTGTCATCTGACCTTGACCTCATTTTCATGGTTCAGTGGTCAAAGTTAAGTTTTTGAGTTTTGGTCTTTTTTTCTAATACTATATGCAATAGTTCAACTATATTTGGTGTATGGAAATATTTTATGATCTATATGTCAGTCACGCAGGTTTTATTTGACCTTGACCTCATTTTCAAGGTTCATTGCTCAGTGTTAAGTTTTTGTGTTTTCGTCTGTTTTTCTTAAACTATAAGCAATAGGTCAACTATATTTGTTGTATGGAAGAATTGTTAGCTGTACATGCCTGCCTAGCATGGTTCATCTGACCTTGACCTCATTTTCATGGTTCATTGGTCAATGTTTAGTTTACTTGGTTAATGTTAAGTTTATGTGACAGTTGTAATAAAGCTTTATATTTAGGACTATCAACATAATATCAATGATTAGTAAAGAAGGCGAGACATTTCAGCGTGTGCACTCTTGTTGAAAAAATACCTATATGGTCTTAACAGTCCGGTACATGTAAAAACAAGATGTAATATAAATGAATCCACAGACTGGCACAGAACTTGTAAGAATTAAGAATTGAAGATTTCCTTCAAAATAACTCTGAATTTTTTACATCTTTAAAAGAACTCATAAAAATATCTTCTAGGCTTAAAGTGACCTACTTATTCCATTTGACATGGAAACATTTATATATACAGGAAAAAAATCAATACACTCAGAGATCATTAGCCCATTTGTTTACAGTATAATCTGTGTTTACCAATCATCGAGATACTGCCCTGATTAACTCAAGATCAACATCTTCTCACAATATATTATATGAAAAAAAAATTTATTGATCCTTCTTCACTGTCTTGTAATATTGTTATTCACCTGGAAAATTGTTTTTAAGGTACAGCAGATGGTTACAAGATATTTTATTCTAATTTGTAAAAGTGTAACAATGTTTGGAAAGTATCTTAAAATCATTTAGTTGTAACTTACTGGGTGTTGTTTATCACAGTAACACTTGCAGGTTAGTTTCTTATCTATAAGTCATTTAAATTGTAATTAAGGACATGTAAATAACATGATGTGTCACTTCAATGTATGTAAAATTTATGTAAATACCAAGTCGAGAAGAGCAGAAAAAATTAAAAAGATATTTAAATCTTTCCTCACACTTTAAATAATGAAAACCTCAAGGGTTGACTGGGGTATTAAGATAAACAAACTCATCATAGATACCAGGATTAAAATTTTGTACGCCAAACACGCCTTTCATCTACAAAAGACTAGTATGATCAGTGAGGTTCAAATAAAAAAAGGAAAAAAAAAAGACCAAATAAAGTAAGAAGTTGAAGAGTAATGAGGATTAACAATTCCGAAAGGCCTTGCCAAATACAGCTAAGGTAATCTATTCCTGGGGTAGAACATCCTTAGTAATTTTGAAAAATTCAAAGTTTTGTAAACAGTTAATTTATTATTATGACCATATCAGTGATAATTCATGTCAACACAAAAGTGCTGACTATTGGGCTGGTGATACCCTCAATATGATCACCAGCAGAATTTCTACCATCTGGCAGTAAAAATCTCTAAAAGAGGGGTGTCAGTTTGGCTATTCAGGATGTATATTTGCAGTCTTGTTGAAATTGGGTGATTATATATGATGACTCAAGTTTGGAGTTTGCTCTTGCATGTTAAAGAAACCTTGCAATAACTCTTTGAGGGCTTTGTAGGTGGCCTATTTCAAGACATTTAATTCTTTTCCCTATCTTACATAAACTTTTTCTTTTTAGTGTCTGTCATATTTTCTTCTCTTCATCCCATCCTACCTACTTTGCTGATTTAACAGAAATGTTTTTAAGAAGCTGAAAGTAACTTAAAAAAACTATTCACTATGGTCATGCATGATGGCTTTTTAAACCTATGATGATAATAGAGAACTGATATGGCAGCTGCAAAATAAGGTATTAAAATGATATGAACAATTATTTATTAAAGAAAGTTATAATTAAATATTGATTTTTTTTACAGATTACAGAAAGGCAAGATGCCTCATCCAGAAACAGAATATCATCACCATTTCAGAGTGAATGGCTGGAGTTGTCCTTTCCATCCTCTTCAGTTTGTTGCATGGTTTGCTGTCTTTTATTATACTGTAGTATATTTCACCACTATGGTTCCAGCATTACCAACAAACTGGCACCCAGCAGGATATATTGTATCCTTGTTAACTCAAATTATTTGTGGTCGTAGGTTCATGTTTTTTTATTTCTGATTTAGATATTATTCTTTCTTGAATCACATCGTGATAAATTGAATATTTTGAGTTTCAGGAATCCAATTTGGTGGCTCAGTCGAAGTCAAACAGCTAGTTTGGCATTGCAAATGTGGATTTTATGACAGTCAGTAGCCAATCGAAAAATTGAATTAGATTAGTAAATCATAAGGACTAATGCAGAAGCTGTAGCTCACTAAATTACAAAAAAGAGGTTGTAAAACTGGGATGTCACTTTATATTTGTAATTAATTTGTTGCTATTATCATGATTATATGTTACTGACAATAATGATTAACAATTAACAAGTTTACAACCTAAAAAGAAACAAATTTTATTGTTTGACTAAACCAATGTCATGAATTTGATGTTTATATATCTGTAGAAACTGTAAAAGTGCATCCTGATACAATATACATAATATAACATCACAATCACACTTTAATACATCAGCAATAGTATAATATATCAGCCAGCCTTTAGAGGCTTATATTGCCAATATATAAGTTATTTAATAAGTCAAAGGCTATCTGTCTACACACATTACAAGTGCCAGTAAGAATAATCTTTGCATTATATATAGAAGTAGGGTCAGATTCACAATTTTCCTTAGCAATGAACAGGTGACTGGGATTGCTTTAGTTGCACATGCAGTGTCACATATTGTAGCCAGTACTATCAACCCTGCTGATGTAGCAGTTATACAAAAAAACAGTAAACAGCAAGCCAAATTTGACAGACGGAAACATAAACATGTTATAGAAAACATGCATTGTTATATTTGTGAAGTTGACGTGTAAGTTAATATTATTCTTTTGTGCATTGAAGATAGATTTATATTTGTAATCGTTCTTTTGTATTTATATTGATGGATTGTTGATGTTAAACAGCTCTTTCAGGATGCTAGGCTATACTGTGGCCTTCGGTAGGATAACTGACAATAATAGTCAATAAAGACACCTGGCATATACATGTTTTAAACTCATAACATCTGTGTTGACATGCTATAGTTATCTCTTTGTATTTATAACATGTGGATAGCTTTGTAATTGTGTGTTTGTGTATCTTTTGAAGTCTTTTATTTTGTCAAAACTATATTTTACATGAATAGATTCATTATTAGATTTAGTTGGTCTTTTTGACTACCAAGAGCAGGATTTTGTAATAAATTTGATTTTTATAGCATCATATATGACAGGCCATTATAATGTTTGAAATAATATTATTTTCAGAGGTGCTAAATCTAAACATTGCAGTGCATGTAATAAGTGTGTGACGAACTTTGACCATCATTGCAAATGGTTAAATAACTGTGTTGGTGGACGTAATTATAAGTAAGTATACTAAAATTGAAAAAGAAAAATCATAAATTTAATTACATGTATTAAATATCTTTATGTATATACAGCTTTCATCTGGAAGATTGCAACATTTGCAGATTTATTGATTTATATCTACATTATAATAACAATGTTTAAGAATAAATTGCATCTGTTTCTTAGCAAGAATATAATGTTACAATGGTATAGTAGCAAGGGGGAAAGAAGGGAAATTGCTTCCCTCTTTCAAAAATGGGGAAAGCTGCCCTAAAATTAAGGGACACAGCCAAAATTGTTGATGACCACATAGTGACAAACAGATACATTTTGATATTTTTTTTCAGTTGGTTTCTCGCTGTACTTGTTACTGGGATTATAGGTGTGTTACTTGTTTTCCTTGTTTGTATGGTAGAGTTTATTGCATACTTTACAGATGAAGATGATGGAGAAATACTACTGCCTTATATAGGTAAAAAAATATTCCTTATTTTCTAAATATAAAAGTTAATGAAAAAATACATAAACAAGTAAGAAAATGAAAATAAACCAAACAGGAAATATTCTACAGAAGATATTTTCCATATGCTATTTCTTTAATTCTAATAAAAAAGAGAGGCAAAAGATACCAAAGGGATATACATTTAAACTCTAGTCTAAAACATACCGACAATGGCATGGCAAAAAAACAAAAACAATCAAAAGAAAAACAACAGTATATATACAAACCACAACATAGAAAACTAACGACTGAGCAACATGAACCCCATCAATAACTGAGTGTGATTTCAGGTGCTCCGGAATAAGTGATCCTGCACATGTGGCACTCATCATGTACATTATTAAGGTAATCAAGCATCAATATAATTACCATAAAAAACTAATCCTTTAGATTATCTTGATGGGTTTGTACCACTGTGTTATCATTATTCATTGATTTTTCCTTTCAATAAAAGAAAAAGAATCATTTTGTTGTATAAAATAAGGAATATACTGATTTCGTTTTTTGTGGTAAAAAGTAAGCCAGGCTCTTATACAGTTTACTTATTTCAACCATTTCATTGAATGTTTTATATAAATGATTGATTTATGTTGCCTTTATATTGTACAGATTACAGAGAAATGTTGCAATTAAGTAAGTATACAGGAATAAATATTTTTATAATAAGTCTTTATTGTTATATAAGTAAACATAATTGGTACTTGTGACAAATCCAAATCCAATTCATAAACAACAACAAAAATAAATAAACTGATTTGAATACATTTAGGTACATTGTAATGTGTTCTTGTTTGAATATGTTGTTGGTTTGATATGTACCCCAATCTGATGATGGAAAGGATATTTGTAAAATATTTTTTTCTAAATTTTAAATAAACTTCAGATAATCCAAAGTAAAGAATGATAAAACTTTGGACTAGGAAATTCAGGTTTGACATTTGGTTCATTAAAGTTTATATATTGACCTTCAGATGTCTGTTTTTGGTATAACTTCATGTATACACAATGTCTCCATTTATTCACTCCATTTAGGTTAACAAAAAAGTAGAACCAATTAAACTGACAACCTATTTAAAAAGGCTTTAAGAATCTAAACATTTGATTGAAGTATTTTAAGGTTAATAGTAGAATCGATCCTATTGTTTTAAATATATCTAGATCTCGAAACTAATTTCATCTGTATTGATTGGTAAAACTATTAATTGTCGGAAGTTTGAGAAACTTTGTTTATCTCATTATACTCAAGTAGAAATATTGATTTTAATTTATTTTCAGATCCAAATTTGACATCAGCATCACCAGGTAAACTATATAGTTTATTATTGATTGTATTAATCAAACAACCTAAACTGTTTTCTAATTGTATGCTTAAGATTATAATGTTTTCGGGATATTTTCTTGAAAACTTTATTTTAGCAAATTTGCTATAAATTGGAATCCTCTTGAATATGATTAAAAATATGAAAATTCAAAAATATAATTTTATGTTTTTTCTGTATATGCAATATATTAGTTAATGTTAGACATATTCTTTGTTTTAATTTTATTCACAAAAACGATAGTGTTATCCAATATTCATTGAAATGTCAAATACAAGTTTCAGTAAGATAGTAAGATATGAGAATGTTCATGATATAAAAATTAAAAAAAATGTGGTATGATTGCCAATGAGACAACTCTCCACCAGAGACCAAATGACATAGAAGTGTATAACTATAGGTCACTGTATGGCCTTCAACAATGAGCAAACCCCATAAAAGTCCATATCATTTACCAGTAACACATTCATTACATGCTTTTTATCACATTTTGATTTATTGATAAACCTTTGCTCAAATATTAAAAAAAAATAAAACAATACTTTATATATTTCATGAGTCTGAAGCACTTTTCTGGATTTACCTTCATCAGGAACACTCAAATCCTAATATTTGAAAGCCAAGGATGAATGAAAACGGAAACAAATGAAGAGCTATATGACCAAAAAGGACACAAAAAAACAACATGTCAATTATTTATAAAAATATCAACCACACCTCTGCAAAACCTCAGACAACAAATTTACATAAATAATATTTACTTCTTTTTTTTTAACAAAAAAGGGCTCTTCATATATTTTTTGCCACATTTTTAGCCCTAATCTTTAGGACCAAATAAGGGCTTAAAATAGGCCAAACCTAGCTTGCTGGTAAGATATGATTGACTGAAAAGTTTAATTTGCTAGATACATCATAATAAATAAGACTTAATCTTATAAAAGTACCAATTTCATTGGCAGTCTCCAAGTATTGAATTTGCTTATTTTAGTTTTTACCAGATTTTTGCAAATAAAGAAAAAGCTTCTCTGAAAATTCTCTTTTGTAGCTTTTCTAGATAACAAATCATATTTAATTATATTTTTTTTACTTACAGAGTTTAAGATTATGCACATACCAATAAAAGAGAAAGCAGGATGGTTAGCACTGTTGGGAATAACAGCAATACTGCTCTTACTATCTTTAGCATTACTCATTCATCTTTTTGCCTTCCATTGTTATCTAAGTAAGTTTGTGTTTTATTGACCAAGCATTAAAAAAATGAGTGGGTGCAGATATTTTAATTAGATTGGGTTTGATCATGAACTGAAACTTTTTTTCTACATCTTTAATAAGAAACTGTTTATTTAACAGTTCCACTACATATCAAAAGTAACTTTGACTTCTATTTACCTTCAATTTTTATACGACCGCAAACAATTTTTGCGGTCGTATATTGGTATGACGTTGGGGTCGTCGTCGTCCGGCATCGTCTGAAGACACATTGGTTTTCGCACTCTAACTCTAGTTTAAGTGAATGGATCTCAATGAAATTTTACCATAAGGTTCAATACCACAAAAGGAAGGTTGGGATTGATTTTGGGGTTTATGGTACCAACAGTTAAGGAATTAGGGGCCAAAAAGGGGCCAAAAATAAGCATTTTTGTAACTTCCAGACATAACTTGTGTGTTAGTGTATGGATCTCTCTGAAATTGTACCACAAGGTTCCATATCACACAGGGAATGCTGGGATTGATTTTGGGGGTAATTGCCTCAAAATATTAGGAATTAGGGGCCAAAAAAGGGGCAAAACACAAGCATTTTTCTAGTTTCATGACAATAACTTGTGTGTAAGTGTATGGATCTTTCTGAAATTGTACTACAAGGTTCCATAGCATATCACAAAGGGAAAGCTGGAATTGAGTTTGGGGGTAATTGCCCAAAACGTTTAGGAATAAGGGGCCAAAAATAAGCATTTTTGTCGAGCCTTCGACTTTAGTCGAAAAAGCGAGACATAGCGATCCTACATTCCGTCGGCGGCGGCGGCGGCGTCCACAAATATTCACTCTGTGGTTAAAGTTTTTGAAATTTTAATAACTTTCTTAAACTATCCTGGATTTGTACCAAACTTGGACAGAAGCTTGTTTATGATCATAAGATAGTATCCAGAAGTAAATTTTGTAAAAATAAAATTCCTGTTTTTCCGTATTTTACTTATAAATGGACTTAGTTTTTCTGCCAGGAAACAATACATTCACTCTGTGGGTAAAGTTTTTAAAATTTTAATAACTTTCTTAAACTATCCTGGATTTGTACCAAACTTGGACAGAAGCTTGTTTATGATCATAATATAGTATCCAGAAGTAAATTTGCTAAAAAAAAAAATTTCATTTTTCCGTATTTTACTTATAAATGGACTTAGTTTTTCTGCCAGGAACAATACATTCACTCTGTGGTTGAAGTTTTTAAAATTTTAATAACTTTCTTAAACTATCCTGGATTTGTACCAAACTTGGACAGAAGCTTGTTTATGATCATAATATAGTATCCAGAAGTAAATTTGTTAAAATTTTTTACCTGTTTATCCGTATTTTACCTAGTAATGGACTTAGTTTTTCTTCCAGTTAACATTAAATACAGTCTGCAGTTAAAGTTTTTATACGACCGCAAAAAAAATTTGTAACTTCCAGACATAACTTGTGTGTAAGTGTATGGATATCTCTGACATTGTACCACAAGGTTCCATATCACAAAGGGAATGCTGGGATTGATTTTGGGGGTAATTGCCTCCAAATTTTAGGAATTAGGGGCCAAAAAGGGGCAAAAAACAAGCATTTTTCTAGTTTCATGACAATAACTTGTGTGTAAGTGTATGGATCTCTCTGACATTGTACCACAAGGTTCCATATCACAAAGGGAATGCTGGGATTGATTTTGGGGGTTAATTGCCTCCATATTTTATGAATTAGGGGCCAAAAAGGGGCAAAAAACAAGCATTTTTCTAGTTTCCAGACAATAACTTGTGTGTAAGTGTATGGATCTTTATGAAATTGTACTACAAGGTTCCATATCACAAAGGGAAAGCTGGGTTTGAGTTTTGGGGTAATTGCCCAAAAAGTTTAGGAATAAGGGGCCAAAAAGGGGCAAAAAATAAGCATTTTTCTAGTTTCCAGACAATAACTTGTGTTCAAGTGTATGGATCTCTCTGAAATTGTACTGCAAGGTACCATACCATAAAGGGAAGGCTGGGATTGATTTTGGGGGATAATTCCCTCAAAATTTTAGGAATTAGGGGCCATAAAAGGGCAAAAAAACAAGCATGTTTCTAGTTTCAGGACAATAACTTGTGTGTAAGTGTATGGATCTTTATGAAATTGTACTACAAGGTTCCATATCACAAAGGGAAAGCTGGGTTTGAGTTTGGGGGTAATTGCCCTGAACGTTTAGGAATTTGGGGCCAAAAAGGGCCAAAAAACAAGCATTTTTCTAGTTTCCAGACAATAACTTGTGTTCAAGAGTATGGATCTCTCTGAAATTGTACTGCAAGGTACCATACCACAAAGGGAAGGCTGGGATTGAATTTTGGGGTGATGAATCATAAAGGGGTTCAAAAAATTTGGGGGGGGGATTTGTTTTTCCTTTTATTTTCCATTTTAAAATTTCCCATTATAAAAGCAAATAATAATGATATGGTTTGAATAGGAAAATTAAAAAAATTTTAAGTTCTTAGACCACTTTCATTCTGTGTCAGAAACCTATGCTGTGTCAAATATTAATTACAATCCAAATTCAGTGCTGTATCAAGCTTGAATGTTGTGTCCATACTTGCCCCAACTGTTCAAGGTTCGACCTCTGCGGTCGTATCAAGCTGCGCCCCAGCGGAGCATTTTATTAAAACATTTATTAGATTCATAAATTATCCTGGATTTATACCAAACTTTGACAGAAGCTTCTTACAATCAAAAGATAGTATCTTAAGGAATATTTTTATTGATTTTTTCCTCATTTTTGTTGAGCCTGCGATTAACAGCAAAAGTAGGCGAGACACTGGATTCCGCGGAACCCTTACAAATTTTTCTAGTTTCCAGACAATAACTTGTGTTCAAGTGTATGGATCTCTCTGAAATTGTACCACAATGTTCCATATCACACAGGGAATGCTGGGATCGATTTTGGGGGTAATTGCCTCAAAATATTAGGAATTAGGGGCCAAAAAAGGGGCAAAAAACAAGCATTTTTCTAGTTTTATGATAATAACTTGTGTGTAAGTGTATGGATCTTTCTGAAATTGCACTACAAGGTTCCATATCACAAAGGGAAAGCTGGAATTGAGTTTGGGGGTAATTGCCCAAAATGTTTAGGAATAAGGGGCCAAAAATAAGCATTTTTCTAGTTTCCAGACAATAACTTGTGTTCAAGTGTATGGATCTCTCTGAAATTGTACTGCAAGGTACCATACCACAAAGGGAAGGCTGGGATTGAGTTTGGGGGTGATGAATCATAAGGGGGTTCAAAAAATTTTGGGGAGGGGGATTTTTTTTTTTTCCTTTTTTTTTTCTTTGAAAATTTTCCATTTTAAGTTGGTTATTTCTGTTTTATATTTAAAAGCAAATAATAATGATATGGTAGGAGATACACACCAAACAGGATGTGTAAATTATTATATAATAAGTATTGTGCAATAGCAAGAAATTTTCAATTGCACAGAATTGCACAATAGCAAGAAATCTTCAATTGCACAGTATTGCGCAATAGCAAGAAATCTTCAGTTGCACAGTATTGTGCAATAGCAAGAAATATCCAATAGCACAATATTGCGCAATAGCAAGAAATTGTCAATTGTACAGTATTGCGCAATAGCAAGAAATATTCAATTGCACAGTATTGTGCAAAAGAAGATACTTCGTATAAATTGCTTATTTCTTGACCAATTTCAATGGGGTTTTATTCTTGAATTCTTGGGGTTCTTTAATATGCTGATTCTAACCGTGTATTAAGTTTTTGGATTTTGGGCCCCGTTTTTAAATTGGTCCACATTGAGGTCCAAAGGGTCCAAAATTAAACTTTGTTTGATTTCATCAAAAATTGAATTATTGGGGTTCTTTGATATGCCAAATCTAACCGTGTATTTAGATTCTTAATTTTTTGGTTCCGTTTTCAAATTGGTCTACATTAAGGTCCAAAGGGTCCAAAATTAAACTTAGTTTGATTTTAACAAAAATTGAATTCTTAGGGTTCTTTGATATGCTGAATCTAAATATGTATTTAGATTTTTGATTATGGGCCCAGTTTTCAAGTTGGTCCAAATCGGGGTCCAAAATTAAACTTTGTTTGATTTCAACAAAAATTGAATATATGGGGTTCTTTGATATGCTGAAATAACCATGTATTTAGATTTTTGATTTTTGGGCCCCATTATCAACTTTGTCCACATTGAGGTCAAAAGGGTCCAAAATTAAACTTTGTTTGATTTCATTAAAATTGAATTCTTGGGGTTCTTTGATATGCCGAATCTAACCATGTATTTAGATTTTGGATATTGGACCATAATAGGTGAATGTCCAATTTAAAAATTTTTAAGTTCTTAGACCACATTCATTCTGTGTCAGAAACCTATGCTGTGTCAAATATTTAATCACAATCCAAATTCAGAGCTGTATCAAGCTTGAATGTTGTGTCCATACTTGCCCCAACTGTTCAGGGTTCGACCTCTGCGGTCGTATCAAGCTGCGCCCTGCGGAGCATTTTATTTTATTATGATTGTTACGTATGAAGAAATCCTACATATTTATACTGTTGACTAGTGTTAAATTTTGTTTATTCAATTTTCTATCTTTGAATTAAGACCATAAATGTGAGTTATTTTGTAATTCTGAACATTTGAAGCACATCATAATTTGGTTTAAACACTGTTTTTGTACAACAAATGACATTTTTAAAATTTTTTTCTTTCTGAATTTTACAGTGTACAATAAGATGACAACTTATGATTACATTGTAAAACAGAGAGAAAAAGAGGTTGAAGCAGTGAAACCACCTGTGTCTACTGGTAGACGCAAGCGAGTTCCTGTAAGCATGGTAAGGGTAATGATGTTTTCTTTACATATTAAAGCATTATTGTACATTTTAAAACCCATAGTTTTATCATGTGTAAATGTTGATGTCTTAATGTAGTATTTGTGAGTAAAAGTTCAAATTTACCTTTTCTGGGAACAAAATGTAATGGATATGAAAAAATCAATAATATATGTAAAATTGAGAATGGAAATGGGGAATGTGTCAAAGAGACAACAACCCGACCATAGAACAGACAACAGCAGAAGGTCACCAACAGGTCTTCAATGCAGCGAGAAATTCCCGCACCCGGAGGCGTCCTTCAGCTGGCCCCTAAACAAATATATATACTAGTTCAGTGATAATGAACGCCATACTAAACTCCAAATTGTACACAAGAAACTAAAATTAAAAATAATACAAGACTGACAAAGGCTAGAGGCTCCTGACTTGGGACAGGCGCAAAAATGCGGCGGGGTTAAACATGTTTATGAGATCTCAACCCTACCCCTATACCTCTAGCCAATGTAGAAAAGTAAACGCATAACAATACGCACATTAAAATTCAGTTCAAGAGAAGTCTGAGTCTGATGTCAGAAGATGTAACCAAAGAAAAAAAACAAAATGACAATAATACATAAATAACAACAGACTACTAGCAGTTAACTGACATGCCAGCTCCAGACTTCAATTAAACTGATTGAAAGATTATGTCTTCATCATATGAATATCAGGCACAATCCTTCCCGTTAGGGGTTTAGTATCATACCATCATAACATATATGAGAAGAACATAACCCGTGTCATGCCAACAACTGGTTTTTAAATAAATGTGTTTAGTGCCGATGCAAAGACCCTATAAGTGAATCAATATTAGGCTTTATATATTTATAACTAAAAAAAGAAAATAGTCATGTTCATTACAAAAAGATTGATAGATTTGATTTAATATGTGGCTCCAACATGGTCAAATCCAACCTCTGACCTTCAGGGGCTTGGCAGGCCACTTTTTCGACCTGATGTCTCATTAAGAAGGACCTGTGACCTTAAAAAATATTCAAAACTGTTTATTTGCTTAAAAAGGACCCTGGTGGCCTGATCTTGTGACCTAATTGGGGTACACTACTGGAGCCCAATATGTAGTTGTACAGATTAGGTTTAGCTAGCTATAAAACCAAGTTTAATCCACCTTTTTCTACATAAGGAAATTCCTGTACCAAGTCAGGAATATGACAGTTGTTTTCCATTAGTTTGATGCGTTTTAGCTTTTAATTTTGCCATTTCATGGGGGACTTTCCGTTTTGAATTTTCCTTGGAGTTCGGTATTTTTGTTATTTAACTTTTTGTCATGTTGTTAGTTGCAATAGATTATGTACTCGACTTTTTTTAAAAACTGTTTCTCCATATCTGCATGTATCATTGACTCTTTGAACCTTTACAATTTATAAGTATGTTATTAAAACTAGGAAAGGATGGAGATTCAAGTCACAAATAACATGCTACAATTATATGAGCCTCACTCTCAAGTTAGGGACTTGATAATTGCTGGTATTTGTTATAACTTATATTGTAATGTTTGTTTATCCATTATGGAATCTGTTAGCCTCTGTTTAATTAATTTGCAAATCTTCAGATTTCGATAGATGTAAAGTTTGACATGTTATGTAAGCAAAAGAGATTAATACAAGTATATGTAGTTGTAATTTAGATATAATTAAAGTGAATTTAATTGGTACAAAATTCTTACTATTGAATGTTGTCAACTAAATAATTAGAAACAATGCTTTAGTTCCTTGAGTAATACTTTATATCTGTTTTCAGATGAACAGAGTAGGACCAAGAGGCTCAAGAAAAATTGTCAAGTATGTAAATGCATTTTAAAAGAACTACTAGTGGCTAAGGCTGCATGTAACTAGAAAGCACTTAAGTATAGTTAGTCCATTTAATTAATGTCAGAATGAAAATTGATAAATAATCAGAAATAAAAAAATTCAAATATCCATTACTTTTTCTCGAAATTGACACTGGAATGAAGTAAAAATATATACCATAGTAGGTACACAAAAGTAGCACAAGGAAAGGGATGCTAAAATATATTAAGATGGAGGCAAAGTACAGACTGTTTTGTCTTGATAATTTACTTGGAAAATTATTTTATGGTAGTTACATCATAAAAATAATAGACCGTACAGGTAAGACTTTTAGTTGATGTGATTACTTCCTGATATATATAGAATAATATTAGCATATGGTCAAATAGATTACTTTTTATTAAAAGTCAAACACAATCATATATATAACTTACCACTTGCTATTTAAAAAAATGACTAGTTATCGTGTTATATTAGAGGATTTTTTGTATAAGGAAACATTTTTATTATAGAAAAGGTTCATTCAAAGAAGAAAAAGAATATAAACACAGAGAGGAAGGAGAAACCTCTGGAGAGACCCCACCACCTACAACCAGTCCAATGAGACAGAATGAAAACAATAATAATGTATGTGAAAAGTCTCCAAAGTTATAGCTGTAAAAATCAATGTTTAACACTCTGTATAGATAGTTGTTCCTGTTTACTAAGTTATGATGAATATATGGTTTATTATATCCTCTATCTCAGAATTATACCCCAGCTCCAAAGGAGGGGTGTATACTTTTTTACCTCTTTCTGTCCTGTGAAATTCTGTTGCATTTTTCTCAGGAACTTTATATCAGAGTTTCGCGAAATTTGTTATCAGTCATCATGTAAACATGCTATACTGTGTTAAGCAGTTACAGATTCACCAATCCTCACCTTGGTGTTTATAGAATACTTATATATTCTATCACATAATTACCTTGTATGAATTTTTATCTTTTTCTGGGGAACTACAAATGAGAGCTTCGTGAAATTTTTTATCAGGCTTCATGTGAACATGCTTTTCAGTGAGATGTGTTGTCAGATTCATCACTTATCAACTTCCTGTTTACCAAATTCTTAAATCATTATTGAGCAGTAGCTCACAGTTTTATTTGTTCTTTTTAAATTATGACATTTACCTTTTGTAACTCTTTTATATTAATTGTTTTTGTGAAAGATTGGAACTATTGTTCCAATTATTTCCTAAGGCACAGACCTCCCAGACAGGAAGTTACCAGATTAGCTACTGAATTTATCCACACTGAAATATAGTTCCCAATTAATCTTATGTCTATGTGCATATGCACAGAGGAACTTTGGAATTTGTGTTATCTATGGTGGGTATGCTTGTTCTGAGATAATCATTTTCAGTATTCAAATATGATATAGAAATGCTTTGTTATATTCTTGATTTCACCATTGACAGAAGGATATTTTTTTCAGTAGTTGTGGCATTACATATTCCAACATAATTTTGGTTTTCCAACAATATATTTTTAGTCATAAACATCATCTTTACTAAACCTGGTTTGATTATGCCCCATTGGATGAAGAAAAATATCGATGTCCCATTAATTTCTATTTTCTTTTTTTCTTCTAGAATTTAGCTTTTAGATATTAGTTATATTTGTGGTCATGCTCAATATTTCCATTTCAAATATTTGCAGGCAGAAAAAATTTACAGAGACGGTAGTTTAAGAAAAAAGCCACATGCTCATATTGACAATGAAGTCACAGTTAAAAAGATTAAAAGAAAAAAGAAAAAATCCTACAAAGCACCAACACACAGAAGTTCAGATGATGAGACTGACAGAAAAATTTCTACAATTGGTAATGTCACTATTCATTTTAATTTCTTTATACGATCTGATGTTCACAAATGCAAAAAAGGCTCAGTCTCTTTAATACATTTCAAATTCCTTATAATGTCAAATGAAACCAGTTATATGGAAATGAATAGTTGTTTTCAGTTTTATCAACAGTTTGATATTTAATATAGTTTAAACATAAACAGTATCATCTTTTTATAGTAAACAATTTAACAGATAGAATTTGTTGCTTAATTCAAAGTTTACTGATTAATTTGTCAATTTAAGATTTTGATAAAAAACCGTTAAATGTCTAATGTTATCAGTTGCACTTATATGTATTCAGTTCATCAAACATTAATGTTGAAATCTTAAATGAAAAATTCCTAAATTTTTCTTATTTTTTTTACAGGTAATCCTCAATTCTATACAACTGCTCAGAATGTTGAATTGGAATTACCAATTCATAGTCCAATAAAAGTATCGCCACCCCCACTTGTTCCTGTGACAGCTGTTGGTGCATCACAGGAATATAATTCTGATTCTGCAGAATCATTACACGAAACTAAACCTCGACAGAAGCCATTAGCATTTAGGAATTCATCACAGAGGAATATTGCAAAGGGCTCCGATAGTCCAGATTCTGGAATTATTTCTCAAGACTCTTTACGAAGAAGTAAAAAACCAAAACGTAAAAAATCAAAGTCAAAGAATACAGATGAAAATTTGAATGCTACAACATTATTAACTGTAAATCCCAATGCCAAATATAATCCAGATGGTAGTTTGGATTATACTAACGGTATGCCTGTAACTCCAGTTGTGTTAAAACTCAGGCAGCATAGAGATCTGCCAAAATTAGAATCGCCCCCACCAGAAGTGCCACGATTAGACTTAGGTCCTTTGACTGCAAGTTCAGCAGACAATATGTCATATAGACCTCCTAGTTCACTAAGGTCAGATGATACTTACCTAACAGCAAGATATCCAGATTATTTTAATAACAATAATTTGACTTCTTCACAGAAACTTTCTCAGGTGCCAGAAATGAGTGGGTTGGATACTGAACTGTAGCTAATGTAAAGTGATTTTTTTTTAATTTTTAAATTTTGGGACCAAATTGTTTGCATGCCTTTTCAAATTATTGAAATGTGTTGTGTGCTAGAGTATTAGCAGACATGTTGATCCATGTTTCCATTTAATTTTTATCTACTTTAGTATAGTTATGTACTTTTCTTCAACTCTAATTTGCACTTTCAAGTCAATTTAAGCTTAATTTGAATTATTTCACTGCACTTGTTTGCATCATTGTAGGACCTTTAAAAAATCCTTTTTTGAAAAATGTGTAGTTACTAAGAAAAAAGTCCACTTTAAAAATCAGAATTTAATTTTCTGTTGTATTTCCGACTACTTTTTTAAGCGCAGAGTATTTCATATGAAGTATGGTACTAATTTCCCTTGCCATTATTAGAATGTTAGAATTTATGCAGTAAAAGATGTATGCTATGTCTGGCAAATTTTTATTAAAATATATGACATATGTGTAATTTATTGTGTGAATGAGAAAGTGCTGAAAAGGAGGAGGTGTGCTAAGCCCTATTTGGACTGACAATCAAATTATAACAAGATAAGGTGGTTATTTCATAAAGATAGTTGATAAGTATGTGCAAACTTCAAACTGTAAGGAATTTGAAATATGAATTTTCTCTAAAAATTTTGCAATCAAAAGATAGCATAAATTTGATTTTACTCCCAAATATTAAAAAAATTGCCTATTTTGACACAAAGTTGTGAGGTGTAAATATTTAGCACATGCAAGTACCAAATAAATATGTACATGAGACTGTGATAAGAGGTGTTGTTTGTCTAGACTTACATGTTATTTATTTTGACTGGCATGTGCTTTATATTTTTGCAGGTCCAAAAACTAGTTTAAATAAAAAAACAACTATTCTTTTTACTAAAAAAAAATGTGTAATAGGGCCTTTTTCATTTGAAACTTGGGAGTTAAAAGTTTGCTTAAGAAGAACAGCCATCTTTTCAGAGAACAGATGGAAAAGTATATGTTTCTATTTTGAAACCAAAGAAAGTGCTTTAGTTGTGCTGGACACAAAACATAAAGGCATATATACTTGATTCTATTATGTCCTGGTTTGATATTAATATATAGAATATTAATAGACATAAAGAGTTAGATTTTTACATGAAAATAAAATGTGTGTATTAAATAAGAGTAAAACAAAATAAATAATTTTGTGAGGTCTAAAGGTAAAATTCTAAACAGGATTTTAGTCCGTTACCTAATTTTTATCTACATCCGTCCATTTTAACAATGTTGCACCATTTGTATAATATAAAGTGCTTTTTACAATATAGTATGTATTTTGTTTTTAATTATTGTTATCAATTTAGTATTTAGCATTTTTGTGGGTTGACATTCCATTCCATTTCATTTTAATACATCCTTTTTGTAGATTTTGATTGGTATGAAATAATTCTCTAATCTAAGAATTACTTAATAAGCTTTGTGTAATCTAAGAATTACTTAATAAGCTTTGTGTTGGTACTAATATTTAGATTGCATCTCCCTCATGCAAAGTTAATCTTCGAGTTGTAAGGCTGTTAAAGAGTTTCGGGCATATAACTATACTTGGCACTCAAGAGGACTAAATTTGTGCTGGAAACACTAAATCCAGTATTTTGATTGGTTGGTTTCTAAGTATGAGTTCGAAAATTGTACTCAAAATTTTTATGACTTAGGCCAGATCTTTGTGGATGTTATAAAGGAAAACTTAAGGTATTAATTTCTTCTGAGTTTTACTACCATTTCCAAATCGCATTTGCTTATTTGTATATCTGCACGATAAGGGTTCACTTGGATGGAATTTGTAGTAAGTGGCAAGTTTACTGGTACATTTTGATTTAGATTTAAGCATCAAACAGATAAAGATTCTAATTCACACATTGAAAAATAAAGGTTTGACAGTCATTTCCATGATGATGTTTTTGTATTAGTCTCAAGTGCATGTTTTGCCAAATTCAGCCAGACCAAACAAATTTTGAAACATTGGAGAAGTACAGTATTTTTACCAAATTAAAATCATGACCACATTTCATATATCTGGTATTTAGCATACACTTGAAAGGAATCAAATACAAATTTTTAAGCAGATTTACATGATGTTGAGACATTTTATCGTGAACAGAGAAACTGAGGATACCCAATTTAAGGCTTATTTAAAATGTAGTAATAAAAATCAACATCACTACTAACAGATTTGTCAGATGGACATTTAGGACTGTAGAAATGTTCTGGTCTGCAAGAGTGGTGCTTATTCTATCAGTTACAACAGTCTGACCAACATCATTTGGAACCTCATTCTTTGGCTGGAGTAGACAACTGTTTCATTGGAAATCATACCACATCTTATTTTAAATCATAAGTGTTGAAAATTTGTATAGAAGTTTTCAAGAAAAATGTGTTTTTATTATGCCCCCGCCAAGTGGGGCAGCATTAAGGTTTACCCTTGTCCTTTCATACGTCCCAAGATTAGTTTCCGATCTCTAACTTTAGTTTGCCTTAACCAAATGTTATGAAACTTATACACAATGGTCAAGCTCAAATTTTGGTGGTGTCACTTTAACATCTTGAGTTATGTCCCTTTATAAATGGAAAAACTGGCAAATTTGCTGTTTCAGCAATCTAACTTTACATTGACTCTACCAAATATTATGAAACTTATACACAAAGCTTATCACCACCAAATACAGATCAAGTTTGAATTTGAGGGTGTCAAGTTTCAATGTTCTCGAGTTATGTCCCTTTATAAAAGAAAAAAATGCTGAATTTGATGTATAATTACAAACAGGGGCATCTGTGTCCCATGGACACATTCTTCTTTTATTTTCTTTATGTATGGACAACAGACAAAGTTGTAGAAAATTATTTTGGTAGCAAAATTCTGAGCAACGTAGCAATCACACTTAATGGTAAGAAATTTTCTGCATTGTATTTTATTCATTTTTAGCAAGTATTAGAATTGGCAGGAACTTTTATTTAGTATTATTTCACTTTTAACGTCCACTATCATAGTATTTTGTTAAGTTTTATTTATAACAAAGTTGTTGTGATAATGTTTTGTGATGTTTATTTTTACAATGGATCTGTGATTTTCATCAGTTGCATGTTATGCAAAATTGTTATTACATTTTGGATCATTGAACTATTCTAATAAATGGAATTTTTTTAACATATTTGTGTTATGAATTATTAATGTTTGTGTTTCTTTTGTATTTCTGCTACCAAGAATGTAAAATTGTTGTCCTGAATAGGTCTTTTGTTAAAACTTGGTGTAACTATATCTGTTACAGTCTTTACAATTCCTTTTTTCAGTATTAAACCTTACAAAATGATCCATTTGTCCTTTGAATAATAAAACATGTTTCAACTGAAAACAAAAACAAAACAAATTGGACATGCAAAGAACTGATTAAAGCCATTAAACTTTTGCTTCATAAAATTCATGGTTGTTTTAGAGAAGTATACTGACAAGTGGTTGGAATTCCAATGGAAATTATGTGTGCCCTCTTATTGCAGATGTTTGTCTTGCTTCGAAAAAGTGAGAGTTAGTGTGGTGCGGCAGTAGCGGCATCAACAATATATTAGTTTGTGATTAGGTGCTTATGGGGAACCACTCGTGGTAGGTCCATGATATTTGGTATTACCAGGCATATTATTTGGCCTCGCCCCCTCAGTCATGTTCTTTTGACTTTGAATGATTTGCTTAGTTTACATGTAATAGTTCCTGATTATGCCTTTAAGGGGAACCATTAGTGGTAGGTCAACGATATTAGGTATGCAGATGTATTTGCATTTGCACATCTGATTTCCATGGAGATTATTTAGCTCAGTCATGGTCTATTGACTTTGAATATTTGCATAGTTTACATGTTAAAGTTTGTGACTAGATCAGTTTAAGATAAACCACAAATTTTAAGTCAATGATAGTTTGTATGAAGTTGTATACACATTTGCAAGTTTCATTTCCATGGAGATTATATGGCCCTGCCTATCATCATGGCTCATTTAGTTTAAAACTTGCATATTTTACAAGTTAAAGATTATGGTTATTAAGGCTAGTTAGAAGAGAAACACTTATGAACATTCAATGGTATTTGGTATGCAGTTTTATAAGCATTGGCATTTCTCATTTTCATGGCGGTTATTTGACCCTGCACGTTCAGTCTCAGTTCATTGACTTTGAATGTTTTGCATAGTTAACATGTTTAAATATTGCCATTTTAATTTCAACATTTGCATCTTACTGTCAGTATTACAAAAAGCCAGACATATCTCTGTGTCAACAGTTTATTATTGTATGTTTTTTTATGAATGTTGAGATTAAAAAAGGGGGAATTGATATCTGAAAAAAAATAGTTTAACCCTACCACATATTCATGTGACTGTCCTGAGTCAGTTTGGCTATTTTTGTCACAAGGTTGCTTTCTCATCGACGTATACCCCACATCTCTGATCATCTCCCCCTTTGACAATGGGAGACATTATGTTTAAGTACTGTTTTTCTTCTGCTTCTCAAGCAACCATGTTCAGGTTATAACTTGTTTTCTTTGACACTAGCTTATATTTGGCATGATGGTGTATAACCATAAGACTCTGTGATGCATTTCCTCATGACCTCTATGTGACCGTGACCATCGACCTAACGGTCAAAATACTTGATTTTATTTTACATTTATACCTTTTGTCTCGTATGACATAAGCATATGGATGCAGTACCTCAGAACAACGTGTCACATACCATGGAAGATGACTTTGGCCTTAAAGGTCAAGTAATTTATTTAATGTAAGTACACCCCAATACTTTATGAATTCCTACTTGTCACTGCAACTAAGGATTTCTCCCATGCAAAAGGTCATGAGGACCTTGACCTCATGGTCAGAATACCTAATATTTTTGAACATTTTCATGTCCATAACAACTTTTTCCTCCTTTGGCATTTGCTGGTGATATCTGGCACATGGGTGCAGCACCGCATCATGTGTTGTGTATCATAAAAGATTACCTATGATGACCTTGACCTTCAAGGTCAAATAATTAATTTTTGTATGTCCAACTCAATACCATATATATTCTTTTTGATATAGCTATGCAAATAATAATTTGCCCATGCACAAGGTCATTATGACCTTGACCTTTTACATTAAGTTCAGAATAATTAATTTTTCAGACATTAATAAAATGCTCCGCTGGGCGCAGCTTGATACGACCGCAGAGGTCGAACCCTGAACAGTTGAGGCAAGTATGGACACAACATTCAAGCTTGATACAGCACTGAATTTTGATTGTGATTAAATGTTTGACACAGCATAGGTTTCTGACACAGAATGAATGTGGTTTAAGAACTTAAAAAATTTTAATTTACCTATTCAAAACCATATCATTATTATTTGCTTTTACATATAAATCAGAAATAACCAATTTAAAATGGAAAATTTTAAAGAAAAAAAAAGGAAAAAAAGAAAAAAAAAATCCCTCCCCCAAATTTTTTGAACCCCCTTATGATTCATCACCCCCAAACTCAATCCCAGCCTTCCCTTTGTGGTATGGTACCTTGCAGTACAATTTCAGAGAGATCCATACACTTGAACACAAGTTATTGTCTGGAAACTAGAAAAATGCTTATTTTTGGCCCCTTATTCCTAAACGTTTTGGGCAATTACCCCCAAACTCAAATCAAGCTTTCCCTTTGTGATATGGAACCTTGTAGTACAATTTCAAAAAGATCCATACACTTACACACAAGTTATTGTCATGAAACTAGAAAAATGCTTGTTTTTTGCCCCTTTTTTGGCCCCTAATTCCTAAAATTTTGAGGCAATTACCCCCAAAATCAATCGCTGCATTCCCTTTGTGATATGGAACCTTGTGGTACAATGTCAGAGAGATCCATACACTAACACACAAGTTATGTCTGGAAGTTACAAAAATGCTTATTTTTGGCCCCTTTTTGGCCCTTATTCCTTAACTGTTGGTACCATAACCCCCAAAATCAATCCTAACCTTCCTTTTGTGGTATTGAACCTTCTGGTAAAATTTCATAGAGATCCATTCACTTAAACTAAAGTTAGAGTGCAAAAACCAATGTGTCTTCGTACGACGATGATGACACCGACGACGACGCCAACGTCATACCAATATACGACCGCAAAATTTAAAAAATGAGGAAACATTAGTTTTAGTATACTAAAACAGTCTTACTCAGTTCATATTGAAATATTTGCAACTGAATCAAAGCATCAACAATCAATAAGCTTTTTAAAAATATATATGTCATTGAAATCAGTCTTCTTTTTGGGGAACCAGCTTTAAAGGACAATTTAAAAGAATTAAGACAGTAATTAAAATTGTTTAAGTAGTATTTCTTCACCTTGTTTTGGCCATAGCTATGTTATCTTTAGACAAAGATTTATGATATTTGGTATGAAGGTGTAAAAGCATATAACTGTGTGGCATCTCATGACCTTAATGTGACCCTCACTTTAACTTCAAAGTCAAATAATAGGACATTTTTTTGTTGTGGTCATGACTTTTTTATGCTAAAACATAGGCTTTTGATGCATTGCATGTGTCACATACCACTGTGATTGACCTTTGCTCAAATATTTTTTTGGGGGGGAAATCTGGTCTCCATGCTTGCTTGCCATGGAAAATTCTTTCTAGTGCATCTTTGGCGTTTGTCTTAAATTAGAGATTTATGCACACCTGTTATGATAAATTATTATACCTGGGGGCTATATTGTTTGTCCAACAAATATTTTCATCTCACTTTTCTTGCAATTGGGTTCTTCTAACGCTTTGAGCATTCCTGATGAAGGTAAATCCAGAAAAGATACTTAGAACTATGAGTGGTGTCTGCTTAGCATGATCTTGCAAAGACAATATATATGCAAAGTGAAATATGAAATCAATGGGTAGCACTAATTTCTTTTCATTCTTATTCAAAGCACTTATATGAAATCTGTCTCTTATTAAGAAAAATACTAATAAAAGAAACACAGAACCTGCCATAACAATTAATCCTATTTTGTTTAGTTATATGGGGACATACTACTAGCAAGATAATTTGTTCATATTGATAAAAGAATATGCAGAGCTGAGTGATAAGGAACTTCACAAAGGTTCATTATAATTCATACAGATACATGTACATAAATATTTGAGTGAAAATAGATTTACATGATGAAATATTTGCTATTTGAAGTTAAGCAAACAAAAATCAATCTATTTTTACATCATTATGTATCTACATGAAACAAGGAGACACTAATTAAAAATGTGAAAATATTTCCCTTCACTTTATTATTAATAAAAAATCCAGTGTTAGTAATTGCACTTTAAGACAACTGAAGCCCACATAAATATTTGTATAAGTCTTTACATCACTATGTCTCTACCTGAGACATGGAGACAATAATCTAAAATGAAAAAAAATATACCCCTCACTTTATTATTAAAAAAAAATCCAGTAAAAATAATTGCACTTTAAGACAATTGAAGCCCATATAAATCCTTGTATAAGTCTATTTCTTTGCCTATTCTTCTATTGTGATCTTTAAACCTTCCATGTCCACACAAGCTTCATAAACTTCTGCTTCAGCTCCCTGAAAGAAAAACAATTATCAAATATTTAAACTTCATCACATATATAGCAATTCAAGAAAGCTTTCCAAAGCAATATTAGAAACATCTTTTGGAAGTTAACATAGCTTATAATGGTTATATACTCCGGATAAAAATATATGGTAAAGTGCCTTGTAATTACATTGGTTAATATAGATTGATCATTCATGCCTATCCAGGAGGAGAACAAGTTTAAAAATCAATTGAGTAGTATCTTGACCCAGACGAAGGGCTTTAATTTTGGACTACCATGAGACTGCTTACAATGCATTTTTCCACATAATTTATATTTCCAAGAGATATAACTCTGATACAAAATGTTGAGGGCACTGATTATCAAACTTTTCAGACAAATTTATTAACCCTTTAATATCATTTTCATAAACTCCCACAAGAAATTTGGCATAATAATGTTTACAAAGGAATTTTCAATAAAATTTCCATTTTTAAAGGGACATAACTAAAAAAACAAAATCAATAAGCACTGATTTTGAACTTGTCTGAGACATTGCTGATACAAACCTTGATATGAGTTTTATAAAAATCAGACTAGAAATCTAGGGTGAGAGCATTTAAAATGCAATTTTCCATATAATTTACATTTCCTAGAGTCTTAAATCTCATGAAAAAGTTGTTTGGCATTATTTTCACAAGAAATTCCAGGTAAACCTTAACTGTGTTAATTTCTAAATAAAAATAGGACAAAAAATGTAGGCATAAGAGCACTAACAATGCAACTATCCATATAATTTACATTTCCAAGGAGCCTAAGTCCTGTAAAAAACATTTGATCACCTCTTATTTTGATAACAATGAATAATTATTATGGATTTAAATCTTTGATATATATTAATTCATATTCCGAGAGTGCTTTTAAAACCTGACAGACAAACAGACAAACTGACACAAAGATGCCTTGTATTCTATGTCCCTGCTTTGCGAGGGAAGACAAAATGTTCTCTCTTGCAGATATGAGTCTGAATGCATATTTCAACAGTGATATGATGTCAAGGACACTCCAAAAATTCTCCCCAACTTAAAGATTAAAAATCAAATGTAAGAGTGTAATTTACCAAGTCCAAATCACCAGTTCAATAATAAATAGCAAAAGCAAAGGCAAAGGTTTTTAACAGAAGATTCCCTGTAATGAGAGATGAGGATTTTGGCAGAAGATTCCCTGTAATGAGAGAGGAGGATTTTGGCAGAAGATTCCCTGTAATGAGAGATGAGGATTTTGGCAGAAGATTCACTGTAATGAGAGATAAGGATTTTGGCAGATGATTCCCTGTAATGAAAGATGACCAAAAAATGTGTTCATCTGATTTATTTATTTCAATAAAATTCATTATATCTTATCTTCATGTATTTGAGTGAATGATATGACAAGGAATTTGTCAATTACTTCAAATTACATTGGACCTTCAAAAACATTTGTGATCAGTATCCCAACAAAAAAACTTTATGATTTAACTAAAAAACTGATAAGGACAAAGACAAAAGTCTAAAGAAGCTGTAAAAAGACTGGTGTCTGTGATGTGGTGTGACAAAAAATAAAAGGAAGAAAAATTAGTATAAAATAAAACAGATCCATTCATCAATATCTGTGTTTATTCATTTGCTTCTATATTTTCATTAGGGTCTAGCCAATTGATTTAAAGTAGTCAGCATGTCAGTCTGTCTATCACAAATCCCTTTCCCTCTGTTTCAAACCCCTGAGAGTTTGGTTATTTAACCTGACACCCTACTAGAAGGTGTATCCCATACAACGAAGAAAACTCCTAATCGTCAAGGAACAGTAAATGGCTATATATCACATAATTTTTTACATGTTTGACCCAAAATGAAAATTATAAATATGACTGATTCAAAATTTCGCAGCTTGATACGACCGCAGAGGTCGAACCCTGAACAGTTGGGGCAAGTATGGACACAACATTCAAGCTTGATACAGCTCTGAATTTGGATTGTGATTAAATATTTGACACAGCATAGGTTTCTGACACAGAATGAATGTGGTCTAAGAACTTAAAAATTTTAAATTGGACATTCACCTATTATGGTCCAATATCCAAAATCTAAATACATGTTTAGATTCAGCATATCAAAGAACCCTAAGAATTCAATTTTGGACCTCAATGTGGACCAATTTAAAAACGGGGCCCAAAATCCAAAAACTTAATACACGGTTAGAATCAGCATATAAAGAACCCCAAGAATTCAAGAATAAAACCCCATTGAAATTGGTCAAGAAATAAGCAATTTATACGAAGTATCTTCTTTTGCACAATACTGTGCAATTGACTATTTCTTGCTATTGCGCAATACTGTACAATTGACAATTTCTTGCTATTGCGCAATATTGTGCTATTGGATATTTCTTGCTATTGCACAATACTGTGCAATTGAAGATTTCTTGCTATTGCGCAATACTGTGCAATTGAAGATTTCTTGCTATTGTGCAATACTGTGCAATTGAAAATTTCTTGCTATTGCACAATACTTATTATATAATAATTTACACATCCTGTTTGGTGTGTATCTCCTACCATATCATTATTATTTGTTTTTAAATATAAAACAGAAATAACCAACTTAAAATGGAAAATTTTAAAAGAAAAAAAAAAAAATCCCCCCCCCCCCAAATTTTTTGAACCCCCTTATGATTCATCACCCCCAAACTCAATCCCAGCCTTCCCTTTGTGGTATGGTACCTTGCAGTACAATTTCAGAGAGATCCATACACTTGAACACAAGTTATTTTCTGGAAACTAGAAAAATGCTTATTTTTGGCCCCTTTTTGGCCCCTTATTCCTAAACGTTTTGGGCAATTTCCCCCCAAACTCAATTCCAGCTTTCCCTTTGTGATATGGAACCTTGCAGTACAATTTCAGAAAGATCCATACACTTACACACAAGTTATTATCATGAAACTAGAAAAATGCTTGTTTTTTGCCCCTTTTTTGGCCCCTTATTCCTAATATTTTGAGGCAATTACCCCCAAAATCAATCCCAGCATTCCCTGTGTGATATGGAACCTTGTGGTACAATTTCAGAGAGATCCATACACTTGAACACAGGTTATTGTCTGGAAACTAGAAAAAAATGCTTATTTTTGGCCCCTTTTTGGCCCCAAATTCCTAAACGTTTTGGGCAATTACCCCCAAACTCAATTCCAGCTTTCCCTTTGTGATATGGAACCTTGTAGTACAATTTCAGAAAGATCCATACACTTACACACAAGTTATTGTCATGAAACTAGAAAAATGCTTGTTTTTTGCCCCTTTTTTGGCCCCTAATTCCCAATATTTTGAGGCAATAACCCCCAAAATCAATCCCAGCATTCCCTGTGTGATATGGAACCTTGTGGTACAATGTCAGAGAGATCCATACACTAACACACAAGTTATGTCTGGAAGTTACAAAAATGCTTATTTTTGGCCCCTTTTTGGCCCCTAATTCCTTAACTGTTGGTACCATAACCCCCAAAATCAATCCCAACCTTCCTTTTGTGGTATTGAACCTTATGGTAAAATATGATAGAGATCCATTCACTTAAACTAAAGTTAGAGTGCGAAAACCAATGTGTCTTCGGACGACGCCAGACGACGACGACGACGACGACGACGACGCCAACGTCATACCAATATACGACCGCAAAATTTTTTTGCGGTCGTATAAAAATGAAGTGCACATTAAATTTATTTAAAACCATTTTAAACTGTATCCTTTAAGTCTCACTCTTCCTTAAAAGCCAGAAATAATTTTGTAAAAACTATATGTTGTGTCTGATAAATATCCATTTTAATGATTTCACTGACTTATGGTGCATTTAATACAAATGTACAGCTTCATATATAAAAAAAATATTCATTTAATAGTAATAATATTTCACAAAATAAAGAGCTTAACACATTATTTTCAGCTGAACTTTTAACATAGTGAAGTTGAATGCCAAATTACATAAAATCTGCAACATTATAAAATAACTTTAACTTGACATTAAAGAATAGTTATGTACAGGTATACAGCACTTTTTTCTATTGTTTTATCTCTAAGCAATTGAACTCAAGTTTTAATAAATGAATGGATGTGAAAGAAGCTGCATAAGATTGTGGAAACAAATGCATCAGGCCTTTAAAGTGGTATTGAAATTAGAACTTAACTTTCCTTACTTTATTTCTAATTTATATACATATAATAGATTAAACCAAAGCAACTTACGATGTGAGCAATGGATAACAAAAAAGATATTTCGCCCAAAATATCTTAAGATGCAAAAATGCTGATGTGCAATAATCATCATTTTGGATAAGGCTGTTGTTTTAAATTGATTCTAACTAACACTGTATGCCAAAAAGCAATTTTTGAATTGACTTATCTTAATATTTTTGGAAATTTACTTGTCAAATAATACCTCATTTTGTCTTTGTATCACAGCTTTGAGACATGAGCAGAACATATCAACGACGTCACAATGTATGAGGAGAAGTTATCAGTGACGTCACAATGTGTGAGGAGACATTATCAAGCTTAGGTACTTTCGTCAGTAAAACTGTCTAAGGTTGTGAGATAAGACCAGAAAAAGCACGATACACAGAGTATCGAGTTTAATGCATATAGATATATTAAAATATCAGCTGCTCGACAAAATGTGAAGCTTTTTAGCTCATTCACTGCACTCACTCGCCAAAAAGGTTCACATTGTGGCTCACGGCTAATATTTCACCATATCAATGTGCTGAAAACCTGATAAACTATACTTATATACCGCAATACCCTTTGTAGATTTTTTTTACATGAAGATGTCATTTAAAATATTGATAATGATGGAGAGAGTAGCTTCAGAGTTAAGTTTTAGATAACATGCAATTATGACCTTTAAACAAGATTGAACTTGAACTAGATTTGTTTGAGTTCTTATAAAGATAACAAAAGAATTTTAAAAGTTATGTTGAATCTTTGAATGCACAGGAGGGATGCATTTAACCAAGAAGCAATCAATATTTTTTTCTAGCAATTCTAGCAACATAATGTTTGAATTTACAAACCATTTCTTGTCCAGAAATCTGAAAATGTAATGTTAAATTAGATCTGAAAAATTTAGAAAATTTCAGAGAAAAAAATAAAATGTAAGCCACTGATGCTATTGTCTATGCACAGTAATTGATTATTTGTATATATCTAAATATGTATTTAAAAAATTAGTGTTATTTAGTTTGCGTGTAGATTGCCTTAGAATTTTGGTCCTCAATGCTCTTCAACATTGTACTTTAATTGGCCTTTTTAACTTTTTTGTTTCGAGCGTCACTGATCCTTGTCTGCCATACAAAATTTTAATCCTTGTATCTATGGTGAGTTTAATTTCATCATTATTTAAAGAACAATTGGCTGTGAGGTAAAAATTCCTAAATAAAGATACAAACCTTTCAAAACATATTTGAGTGATATTTTTTTATGTAGTAGCTCAAAAGGTTAAAATCCATGGGAAAGCATCTTACTCTGATAATAATTCTAACTCAGAGCCAACCAGTGTTTTCCCTTTACTCCTAAATGCTATGTGCTTGGTGGAGATGCATCAAATAACAATGTTTAAGTCTTTGGATTAAACCAGCCTGGGAAAAAACCCATGACCTCTGTTGTTTGAGACAAGCAATATACTATGAGACCAATGAGGAATTCATTGATCTTAATTCATCTTTATATGTTTTCATAGTTAAGTTTTTGCTATAAACTATTGAAGCTCCTCAATCTGACTGTATCCTATATAGTTGACTTACCTTTACTGTTGGTATGAGTTGTTTGATGACATCTCTCTTCAGAGGATCCTGTGCTAAGACGTACATAAATCCACCTCCACCTGCCCCTGCCATACATATACCCAAGGCAAATGGTCTAACAGCTTCCATTAATGTGGAAATTATCTGTGTTTCACAACCTGGTGCCATTATTTTCTTCATCCGCCAATAACGATCCAGACAGGACCCTACTTTTTTCAAATCACCTGGATAGAATAAAATTTATTTTATGTCATAGGTAATATGAAAGTATCTTCCACATATAATTGGTGATACATATTCTACCTGTGTGTCAACAATAAAATATACAATTATGAAGCCTGAAAGAAAGTGACTCTCATTGTTTGTTTAGTTTAATATTTTTAAATTATATTTTCTTACCATGTATGTTTAAATGTGTAATTATCTTTTTATTTAAGATACTATCTTTTAATTGTGAAGAAACATCTATCCAAGCTCTGTAATATTACATCATGGATTGGCAAAATTATTGATGTCTTAAAACATTAGACTGTATATAATTGTTTACAAAAAAACAAAATATTAAAGTCTATTTATCAGTAAAATAAGGTAAAATGAAAAGCAATAGTTTCACAATTTTGCTCTTGATACTGTGTTTTGATCATGAAAAAGCTTTTGTCCAAGATTCATAAAATTCCATTAGGAGTTTACAAGTTATTGCTGTCTTTAAAACTTTAACCACAGACTAAACCTAAGTGTTGACTTTCTACAATAATAATCACTAAACTAAACAATTACACTTTCAATCAATTTACCCACCATCTATAAATGCATGGGAACATTCCTGAGCTAGAGCCACCAAGTTGTCTTCTGTTTCAACTATCAGTGGATTACGAGCATACCAATTTCTAACAACATCCTACAAATAAAATATATACTATATGAAACAGTTTAACAAACAACCAGTGACAGTTTTACCTCTTTACACTAGCTGTGAAAGTATAGGATATCTGAATGATTATTTTTTACCTTACCATTCATGGTTTACCCATACCCATAAAATTAACGAAAAATTGGTATCCCAAGAATAATAATAAATCCACTGACAGTAGTATTGGAACTAGAGGCTCTCAAGAGCCTGTGTCGCTCACCTGTATTTACTGATGCTTTGGAAATCATGTAAAATAAGGTTAAAATCATAATTAATAGTATTAAATATTAGATATTATAATGATATCTAAGATAATAACAAAAAACTGCAAAATTTTTGTAAAATTACTAACTCAGGGGCAGCAACCCAACAACGGGTTGTCGGATTCGTCTGAAAATTTCAGGGCAGATAAATCTAAATGTGATGAACATTTTTGCCACCTGTCAGATTTGCTCTAAATGCTTTAGTTTCAGAGATATAAACCAAAAACTGCATTTTACCCCTATGTTCTATTTTTAACCAAGTCGGCCATGATGGTTTATCATCAGACAAATTTTTTAAACTAGATACCCTAATAATGATTATGGCCAAGTATGGTTAAATTTGTCTCAGTAGTTTCAGAGAAGAAGATTTTTGTGAAAGATAACAAAAATTTACGAAAAACTGTTAAAAATTGACTATTAAGGGCAATAACTCCTAAAGGGGTTGACTGACAATTTTGGTCATCACAGCTTATTTGTAGATCTTACTTTGCTGAACATTAGTGCTGTTTACAGTTTATCTCTATCTATAATGATATTCAAGATAATAACCAATAAAATGCTCCGCAGGGCGCAGCTTGATACGACCGCAGAGGTCGAACCCTGAACAGTTGGGGCAAGTATGGACACATCATTCAAGCTTGATACAGCTCTGAATTTGGATTGTGATTAAATATTTGACACAGCATAGGTTTCTGACACAGAATGAATGTGGTCTAAGAACTTAAAAATTTTAAATTGGACATTCACCTATTATGGTCCAATATCCAAAATCTAAATACATGGTTAGATTCAGCATATCAAAGAACCCCAAGAATTCAATTTTTGATGAAATCAAACAAAGTTTAATTTTGGACCCTTTTGACCTCAATGTGAACAAAGTTGATAACGGGGCCCAAAAATCAAAAATCTAAATACATGGTTAGATTCAGCATATCAAAGAACCCCATATATTCAATTTTTGTTGAAATCAAACAAAGTTTAATTTTGGACCCCAATTTCGACCAACTTGAAAATTGGGTCCATAATCAAAAATCTAAATACATGTTTAGATTCAGCATATCAAAGAACCCTAAGAATTCAATTTTTGTTAAAATCAAACTTAGTTTAATTTTGGACCCTTTGGACCTTAATGTAGACCAATTTGAAAACGGAACCAAAAATTAAGAATCTAAATTCACGGTTAGATTCGGCATATCAAAGAACCCCAATAATTCAATTTTTGATGAAATCAAACAAAGTTTAATTTTGGACCCTTTGGACCTCAATGTGGACCAATTTAAAAACGGGGCCCAAAATCCAAAAACTTAATACACGGTTAGATTCAGCATATTAAAGAACCCCAAGAATTCAAGAATAAAACCCCATTGAAATTGGTCAAGAAATAAGCAATTTATACGAAGTATCTTCTTTTGCAAAATACTGTGCAATTGAATATTTCTTGCTATTGCGCAATACTGCACAATTGACAATTTCTTGCAATTGCGCAATATTGTGCTATTGGATATTTCTTGCTATTGCGCAATACTGTGCAATTGAAGATTTCTTGCTATTGCGCAATACTGTGCAATTGAAGATTTCTTGCTATTGTGCAATACTGTGCAATTGAAAATTTCTTGCTATTGCACAATACTTATTATATAATAATTTACACATCCTGTTTAGTGTGTATCTCCTACCATATCATTATTATTTGCTTTTAAATATAAATCAGAAATAACCAACTTAAAATAGAAAATTAAAAAAAAAAAAAAAGGAAAAAAAGAAAAAAAAGGAAAAAAAAAAAAAAATCCCCCCCCCCAAATTTTTTGAACCCCCTTATGATTCATCACCCCCAAACTCAATCCCAGCCTTCCCTTTGTGGTATGGTACCTTGCAGTACAATTTCAGAGAGATCCATACACTTGAACACAAGTTATTGTCTGGAAACTAGAAAATGTGTTTTTTGGCCCCAAATTCCTAAACGTTTCGGGCAATTACCCCCAAACTCAATTCCAGCTTTCCCTTTGTGATATGGAACCTTGTAGTACAATTTCAGAAATATCCAAACACTTACACACAAGTTATTGTCATGAAACTAGAAAAATGCTTGTTTTTTGCCCCTTTTTTGGCCCCTAATTCCTAAAATTTTGAGGCAATTACCCCCAAAATCAATCGCTGCATTCCCTTTGTGATATGGAACCTTGTGGTACAATTTCAGAGAGATCCATACACTTGAACACAAGTTATTGTCTGGAAACTAGAAAAATGCTTATTTTTGGCCCCTTATTCCTAAACGTTTCGGGCAATTACCCCCAAACTCAATTCCAGCTTTCCCTTTGTGATATGAAACCTTGTAGTACAATTTCAGAAAGATCCATACACTAACACACAAGTTATTGTCATGAAACTAGAAAAATGCTTGTTTTTTGCCCCTATTTTGGCCCCTAATTCCTAATATTTTGAAACAATTACCCCCAAAATCAATCCCAGCAATCCCTTTGTGATATGGAACCTTGTGGTACAATGTCAGAGAGATCCATACACTAACACACAAGTTATGTCTGGAAGTTACAAAAATGCTTATTTTTGGCCCCTTTTTGGCCCCTAATTCCTAAACTGTTGGTACCATAACCCCCAAAATCAATCCCAACCTTCCTTTTGTGGTATTGAACCTTGTGGTAAAATTTCATAGAGATCCATTCACTTAAACTAAAGTTAGAGTGCGAAAACCAATGTGTCTTTGGACGACGCCGGACGACGACGCCAACGTCATACCAATATACGACCGCAAAAATTTTTGCGGTCGTATAAAAACTGCAAAATTTCCTTAAAATTACCAGTTAAGGGCAGCAACCCAACAACAGGTTGTCAGATTTGTCTGAAAATTTCAGGGCAGATAGATCTTGACCTGATAATCAGTTTTACCCATGTCAGATTTACTCTAAATGCTTTGGTTTCAGAGATATAAGCATAAATCTACATTTTACCCCCATGTTCTATTTTTAGCCATGGCGGCCATCTTGGTTGGTTGGCGGGGTCATCAGACATATTTTTTAAACTAGATACCCTAATGATGATTGTGGCCAAGTTTGGTTAAATTTGGCCCAGTGGTTTCAGAGGAAAAGATTTTTGTAAAAAGCTTCTGACGACGCCGACGGACACCAAGTGATGAGAAAAGCTCACTTGGCCCTTCGTGCCAGGTGAGCTAAAAATGGACCTTATCCCAAAAACCTAACATTGACTAATGAACCATGAAAATGAGGTCATGGTCAGATGAACAAAAACCAGATTGGTCAGCTCAGAGTAAGAAAAATGCGGTTGGGGGTAGGGTGACATGTTTGGTGATTCCTAATATCTTTTTTGTGTATTATGTTTTCCTGTGGAATGTGAAGTGGTCATTATTCTTTATAAACAAGATATTTGAAATTTTCCATTTTTCATTTGAGAAAATACACTATAAATGCTCATTTGCTGACTTAAGAATTTTGTACCAAACACAAAAAGATATTTATTACAAGGTGAACTTTGTCTTTATTTGCAAACTGAACTCTTCCTTCATTTGTTGAGATATTTTTGATTATTTGAAGTCACTCAAAAAACCCTTACTTAAATCTTTAAAGGCCAGAAAATATAAAGTGTAAAATAATACACTTAAAATTAATATAATTTGGCCAAATTAAGGGCATATAATATATTTACAGGAGAAGAAATGACGTCACTAACGAATAAACAGCTGGGCCATGAGCACATGATACGCCCGTCGTCTTGTGTGTGAATTTTTATGCAATAATCATAAATAGTTACTGACATGCGAAAACCCCTTTTTTTTACAAAAAACTCAATATCTCTAAAATAAAATTTTGAATCAAAACCAAAAAGTATAAGATCTTTAGATTAATATAACTAAGAAGTGTGTAAAATTTTAGGCAATAATCATAAATTCTTTTTGAGATACGGCGCTACATGTGAAAACCCCCTTTTAAAAAAAAAAAATCAATATCTCAAAAATAAAATTTTGAATCAAAACCAAAAAGTATACAGATCTTTAGATTAACATAACTAAGAAGTAAAATTTTAAGCAATAATCATAAATTGTTTTTGAGATACGGCGCGACATGTGAAAAACCCCTCCCCCTTTTTTTACAAAATACTCAATAACTCAAAAATAAAATTTTGAATCATCACCAAAAAGTATACAGATCTTAAGATTAATATAACCAAGAAGTGTGTAAAGTTTTAAGCAATAATCATAAACTGTTTTTGAGATACGGCACAACATGTGAAAAACCCCTCCCCCTTTTTTAACAAAATACTCAATATATCTAAAACAAAATTTTGAATCATCACAAAAAAGTATACAGATCTTAAGATTAATATAACTAAGAAGTATGTAAAGTTTTAAGCAATAATCATAAATTGTTTTTGAGATACGGCGTGACATGTGAAAAAAAACACACACCTGTTTTAGTTACTAAGTCCCGTAACTCAAAAAGTTTTAATCTAATTTTCACCAAAAAGTATACAGATCGTTTGATCATCATAAGAAACAACTAAGTTTCATGAAATTTGGATAAGTCGTTCTCAAGTTACGGTGTGACATGTTTACGCCGGACAGACAGACGGACAGACGGATAGTCGGACAGACGACATTTTTATACCATAATACATCCCGTCAAAATTTTGACAGGCATATAAAAATGTTATTTTTCAATGAACATTTTTCGTGACGCCAAACTGAGACATATTGGAAAAAAAAGCATTTTTCAACTGATTTTAATCATTAGCTTGAAAACGAGTAAATGAACCCCTCTTTTTTAAAATGACATTGGGCTTGATCAGTTTGGAGATTATTTGTACCAATTTTTATGAACAAATCACCAACGATAATTTTTTAATTAAATAAACATACAGCAAAAAATGCCTGTATTCTAAAATCTTGAAAATATAATAAAACTGAATCATTTCAAAAGAATTGTTACACAAATATAGAGCATACTTGTGTAAAAAAGATGTTCCAAAGGTGCTCACAAAAATCCGCTTATGTTTGTCTTTTGATACAAAAAAGTTTGATATGTCTGTCCGGTATAGAAATTTCCCAAAAAACTAAATTTTGAGTGAATGTCTAAAATTTCTACTCCATTTATCTCTAAAAGTAGCACATGAAGGTATATTTTCTTTACATATTTGCATTGATGAGTTGAAAAATAATTTGTATGCCAATTATCATAAAATATCACTGTGGGATCCAAATTGTATCGTATGCCCTTAAAATCTTTTCGTAATTACAAGTTTACAGAAAAATATCAAAATTTTACAAAAATTGAAAGTTTCAAAAATAAGCTGCTAGAAAAAGAGGGTAACAACATACCACATTATTAAATACATTATTCTACTAAACATCCATAAGATAAGAATATTAAACCAAATCTTCAATTTATTTGCATTGTTGACTCAGCAACTTTTAAGTTTTTCAATGCGTGTTCAGTAATTTACTTTTATTTGTTTTTACTAAAAACAATGAATTTTCATCATAGGTGTGGTCAAGTTAATATTAAAAAATAGAAAAGTTTGAACAGATAGCAGTTAAACAATTTATCCCCCAAAAAGAAAAATAAACAGCTGCGCCATGAGCGCATGATACGCCCGTCGTCTTGTGTGTGAATTTTTATGCAATAAGCATAAATAGTTTCTGACATACGGCGTGACACGCGAAAACCCCCTTTTTTTTTTACAAAAAACTCAATATCTCTAAAATAAAATTTTGAATCATAACCAAAAAGTATACAGATCTTTAGATTAGTATAACTAAGAAGTGTGTAAAATTTTAAGCAATAATCATAAATCGTTTTTGAGATACGACGCGACATGTGAAAACCCCCCTTTTAAAAAAAAAAATCAATATCTCAAAAATAAAATTTTGAATCAAAACCAAAAAGTATACAGATCTTTAGATTAATATAACTAAGAAGTGTGTAAAATTTTAAGCAATAATCATAAATTGTTTTTGAGATACGGCGCGACATGTGAAAAACCCCTCCCCCTTTTTTTTCAAAATACTCAATAACTCAAAAATAAAATTTTGAATCATCACCAAAAAGTATACAGATCTTAAGGTTAATATAACTAAGAAGTGTGTAAAGTTTTAAGCAATAATCATAAACTGTTTTTGAGATACGACGCGACATGTGAAAAACCCCTCCCCCTTTTATAACAAAATACTCAATATTTCTAAAATAAATTTTGAATCATCACCAAAAAGTATACAGATCTTAAGATTAATATAACTAAGAAGTGTGTAAAGTTTTAAGCAATAATCATAAATTGTTTTTGAGATACGGCGCGACATGTGAAAAAAAACACACACCTGTTTTAGTTACTAAGTCCCGTAACTCAAAAAGTTTTAATCTTATTTTCACCAAAAAGTATACAGATCGTTTGACCATCATAAGAAACAACTATGTTAAGTTTCATGAAATTTGGATAAGTCATTCTCAAGTTACGGTGCGACATGTTTACGCCGGACAGACAGACGGACAGACAGATGGACAGACGGACAGACGGACGGACGCCAGACATTTGTATAACATAATACGTCCCGTCAAAAATATTTGACGGGCGTATAAAAAGCAGCAAAAAAACTGGGAATCCGTTGATTGTAGAAGTTATGTACCTGTAATAGATTTCTTGCCAGTCTGGTCTTCCCTGTATAAATCAATACTATTCTCTCATTAAATGCTTTCACAGTCTCTTCAGAAACTTTCAGGTTTACTGCTTGTATTGACACAGGTAGTTTCCCTTCTGACAAACCAAGGTGTATTCCTCCACAGATCCCTCCAACTTGATCCTGCCATCCTCCACCAGTTGTCATCATCTGCTCGACATATAATTCCTGGTAAACATAAATAAAAGAGCTGAAGTGGTTTTTTTTTTTTTTTCAAATCAAGACTCTAAAAACATGTGGGTATACCCCAATGAGACAACAATCCAAAAACACAAAATACAGATATCAAGACCAAAATTTACAAGATGTTTGTTTCCAGTAAACTGCTTACAATTAAAAAACGGTGACTAGACATTTTTTGTGGTAATTCAGGGCATCAACTTTTTCTGAAACCACCATTGAAAAAACACTGTTTTTTTACTTTATTGTAGTTGTTGTAGTTGTTTTTTGACTTTATTGCTTTTACTCCCAATGCTATATAAAACATGAAAATATTGTTTTAGACAATTCCAAAAGTTCATGAATATAATATGTGAAACAAATGAAGTTGCTACTTTTTTTTTTACAATTTCCAAGGACAACAAAGTTCTAAATGTATTTCATGCGTCTGTTTTGATTTCCAATTCTTCCATGCAAATGAAAAGAAGTTTGTTGCAGTAGGTGTGGTGTCTATAGTTTTCTGTTTCATCCAAATGTTCTTCTGAATTAAATAATCAAGCAGAAATGATGGTTTTTGGGAAACAAATATCCTTTTAAGGTTGGCCAAATAAATTTATCAGAGACTACCAAAGATGTCATCAACACCAAAAGTACTAACACTTAGCATTCCTCAATTAAGTACACTAGTTATTTATTATAGCTACACAATCATGACAGAAAGTTATATTTTTTCTTGAGGGGAGAAGGGAAAGAAGAATGAATATAAAGTTATGCATATTTAATCCATACAAAATGTATATTTCCTAATCTGTTACTTGACTTTTCAGCAGTTCTCAATAATACTCCAATCAAAGCAGCTGGTATCCCAGCTTTTTGTAGAGTTGGTACAACAAAACCTTGGTGTCATCATAATTATAAAATAATTTGAAAGATATTAAAATTTGGCTTGTTTTTTCTTGTTAATCTAGGGACAATTTACATACAAATTTGCCTGAAGAATGCATTACATGTTCAAATTTCAATTCTACAATTTTTCTTTAAATCTTTAAATCTATCTTTTACTGGTCATTTTACAAAAAGTTGATAATACGAAATACCAAAGCCAATTCACTGATACAGTTATGCATATTTAAATCATACCAAATGTATAATTCCCATTCTGTCACATGACTTTCCAGCAGCCCTCATTATTACTCCAATCAAGGCAGCAGATAATATACTACTGGTACCCATACCTAGGGAGTACAAGGTATACTAAAGCCACATTTTTTTCAATCATATTAAAAAATTCATTATACCTGATAAAAAGTCTATAAAAAACAATCTATCAGTCAGATCATCACAAGACACAGGCCTATCATATATCAATACCTAAAGGTTTCTTCAAATTGCTTGGAACTCACAACATATATTGATAGTTGCTGTAAAATTTATTCACAACTTTTTTTTTTATTTGAGATTAGTTAGAGCTTGAGAGCATGTAGGGATGACTGTCAGTTGTTGACAACTGTATGTTGATCTGTAGATGTCTTTTGGTCATTTGTTACTTTGGGTTGCTGTCTGTTTGACATCTAATCATGCTGTCCTGTTACACAACTGTCACAAGTTGAGGTAGTGTTGAGCTCTCACAAATGTGTTTTTTTTGCTGTGCATGTACTGATTTTGTGTCATGCATGAATACCCCATATCTTTTGTTTTTCTATTAATCAGGCCACATTCTGAATCAGGAACCTATAATTCAGTGGTTGTTGTGGGTTACTGTCTAGCATATTTGATGTTTTGTTTGTTTTGTACAGAAGTCAGGCTGTTAATCTTCTTATAATTACATTGGATGTATGTTTCATTATTATACGTTATTTTGATTGGCTAACAGCAATCTCGCGTCATTCTTCATTTCAAAATGAATTTCATGAATTGTAACATACATGATGACACACGTTTCCACAATAAAGTGCAAAGGTAAATAAAAGAAAAAATGATAGTAATCGTGTTTTCATGATCATAGCAAAAAAATATAATTATAATTTTTGAATGCTTCTTTTAGTAATTTCATAGGGTTGTAAAAGCGTTGACCATGCATACATTTTTACTTCGGTCAACGCTTTTACACCCCAAAGAATTTACGAAAAGAAGCATTCAATTCTTAAATATGGAAATCTTCATGCTAGGGTCTTACAACGTACAAAGTTTCATGAACACCTGTGAAAACATGTAGGAGGAATTTGCATTCAGTGGGCATAATTCTGGAATAATTGATACAGAAAAAAATCCTATTTCAAATTTAAAACATTACATCTGCAACTGTACAAAGTTTGGTTTAAATTGGACAAAGGCACCAAAAGTTAGTTTGCACATACAGACAAACAGACAGACAGGCTCTTATATACTCCCCTCGAGTTTTGTTTGTAGATGTTTGATATAAAACAAGGAATTATTTTAATCTGGAATAATTTTTGAATTCTCGAAAATTGATAAGAAAAGTATAATGAAAACTTACCCAACTTTGGAGGGTTAGTCATGCATGCATGGCTAAGGTTCAAGTTACTTTCACTGATATTTCAGTATAAACTAACTAACACCCCATAGCCATGCATTTACCCTCCTTAATTGGGTAAGTTTTAATCATATATTTCATATAAATTTTCCAGAATTTAAAATTATTCCAGATTCAACTAATTCCTTGTTATAAGGAGATTTGGGGTATATATAACATGTATAAGTCTGATAGTGACCCAACAAAACAAAAAAAACACATCTAGTCATACAACACTAATACAAACTACATACTAATGTTCACTTATTTTCGTTGGTACCCATTTTCAGAAAAACTTATATTTAAATTTGTGGTTTTGTCATAGTTTTCATACAAGTCTATAGAAAATTTGTACTTTGTTGAACATTTAAATTTTTGGTTTACCCACGAAATTAACGAATATGTTATTCTACGGATAATAATGAATTCACAGTATGATGTGTTTTCAAAATATTTGATGATCCAAACATCTTTTAGATTAAGGCTGTTGATATACCAAATAAAATTTACATAGTCTGTTATGCTTCCCCTGCTTTTTTGTTGTTGTCAGTTAAGATTCTATAATATAATTTAATACCTGATCCAAGAGGTAAATTAGACCAGCTTTGAATTTCAAATCCACCTCCATAGTTGGTCTGTAACTGTTCACTTAAAGATTGACTTGATTCTAAATCAATAATACCACCACATATAAACGTAGCTTTTAGAAGTGCACCTACATGGAATAAAAAATACTAAAAATATAATTATTTCACCCATACTTTTTTTGTGTCAAGGTTATGTCAAATTCAACAATATAACTTACAGTATTTCTAAATTTATTTATTTATGGCTAGTAGAAGTTTGAAGGATAATATAAATCAAACGTTCCAGAAATTTGGTTCCATCAAATTTTAATGAGTTTGGTTTGAAAATTTATTCTATACTCTCCAATAGTGAAGGATCTTGGGAAATCTGGGAAACCATTTTAAAAACAAAGTAGGTCATGGCACGTCCTAGATGGAATTGAACTTACAGTATTTCATTATTACTTTTGGATATTTCTGGAAATGTTTTGCACCAACAAGTACACAAAAGGTTAGAACTTGAAATATGCAAGAATTTCTAGCCCTCAATGAAGATTTCATGGCAAAATTAGGTCTCCAAGTTGAGAGCAAAATTCTCTCTCGAAGTCCAGACAAAAAAAATGGCTTCAGTGTTATGACTTCTTAGGAAGAGGTCACAGCAAAAAATTAAAATAGCCTTTCAAGACGTCATAATTATTTGGACTGCTGACTCCCATACATGTTTTTTCATTCAATGTTATTAGCATATCATACTGTTGGTTTTCTTTTGTGAATTGTTATACATTTCTTTCTTCGCTGGGTCTTTTAAAACTTACTATACAGTATGGGATTTGCTCATTGTTGATGACTGTACAGTGATCTGTAGTTGTTTAAATCTTTATCCTTTTGATCTTTGTTGGATAGTTGTCTCATTAGCAATCAAACCATATGTCCTTATTATTATATAGCATGGAATATCAATAAGTGAAAAAATTTTGATGTTTACAATAGAATTTTGTAACAAATATATCATAAAGGATTTTGTTCAGTCCATTTGTTACTGTTGGAGTAGTTACACACCATGTGACAAAATGTTTGCTTCAATACTGGAAGCACTTTTTTGAAATCAAACACAAACTCAAATTCTTAAAATCTAATGAAAATAGTCTAACCAAACCCTACATAACCTGAAAACTATCTAAATTGAACTCTTGTATATGAACATAAAGTATTTTTTCTTTATTAATTGAACCCATGTACACCAAACACATTTTTAATCTGATAGTTAGTCCTTGAGGGTTTCCGTTTTAACAAATTTCACAGTATTTACCAATGAAGTGACATGTTGATATTATATCTATTTAACAATAACCTACCTATAACCTAAAGGTTTATAACTATCATCACAAACACCTAAAAAGTGAAAGGCCTCCCTCTCCAAACACATATTTTATGGCAAAGAAACTCACCAGAAGCATAAGGTTGATTATAATCCTCCAGGTCGTGAAGTTCTTCACATACAACCCTTGAACTTTCAACTCCATTATTTATAATAACAAATACTAATTTCAGTCTGAAATAATCAAACAATATTTCTACTCTTAATTTACAAATCATCAACACTGACCTCCAACTTTCTTATTTAATCTGTTATTTTTTTTTAAAGAAGTGTAAGAACAGATTCAGTAACATTTTCCAAGCACAATATCTCAATTCAAGACAACTTTTTGTTAAATATAAAAATATTCTATTCTGACATAAAACACAGACTATGTCATCATAGCTTTTCACATATGAATTCATTAACAAACTTATCATTAAAGACCACCTATCAACAAATCTTGCAACACTCAGTATTATAATACCAGTACTTACTCAGGAATCCTTTTGACCCTAGCACCAACAGGTTTCTGAAATAAAAATAAAATTCTTTGTATACATGGTACATATTTGATTCAAAATGTATAAAAAGTTATGAATTTACCAAAAAAGGTCAAGGATTTTAAATGGTTGACAAATTTATCTTTTATACATTTCAATAATTTCTGAATATTAGTGCAGTAATTTAGGCACTCTGTAGTATTTTATTTAAGAATTGAAAACTACTTTTTAAATTTTATTGTGGAGTTAAAGGAGACATGACACGATTTTCAATTTGTGTTTCAAAATGTTTATTTATACTTAACTTTCCCCAAAAATACATCGATAGCAATATAAGTGTCAACTATTTAGAAAAATATGTATTTTAATGAGATTTTAATGCAACAATTTATCGACCTGTCAAATATGCATATTTCCATCCCGGAAGTCACTCAGAACGAGGCTACTACGTCAGTGGTTACATTCATTCACATTGACATATGGGTACAGCACAAATTTAGTTTCGATTATTATCCAACAAAACACACGACAGTGATAAACAATGATATTATGTGTGATGCCGATGGATTCAACAATATAATTAAAAAGAATATTGACATGATATTTTCTATTTTGAATGACACGCAGACTTAGAAGGTGTAAAGATGGGACTTTTTAACAAGCCCAAACTACACTTCTTTCCGCCCACTTTCATAGGGAATTCAGAGTTGGGGTCTCGGGTGCCATGCCATGAGTTCATCATAGGTCACAGGTATACGGTACAGATGATTGAGTTTCGCAATTTCAGGTCTCGTTTGAAGTTGCAAACTTCAGGTGTCACTCCACATGGGGGATTGATAAGACATATAGTGATTACGCAATATTACTTCATAAGCTCTTTGTGTACATCCTGGATGTTGGTTTTGCCGAGGGCACAGGTGAGATTGGAATATATTATTGTTGTGTACAGTAAAACAGGTACAACTACCTGATCATATATGTTTAATGAATACCTGTAGTACGACCATACAATACCCTATGCACTACCAATTAAATACCCTAACCCGTGTTGATAACTAATAGACAACCTGTATATAGATCTTATTTTTATTGATTTTAAGAATATGCAGATATAAAAAGGTTTATAACAGATGCATTTTTTAATTGACTTCTTGAGATGGAAAAATAATATTCTTGTATGCTTGCAAGTCTATAACTTCATAAGAAATTGTTAGACAAAAAGCATAAAAAGCAAACAAGGAAATGATACGAGAATGTGAATCATAAGTCTTTTACATTCTTTTTCTGACACATTCCATATTTCCATTCTCAATTTTTTTATATTGAACATCGAATATAATTATTGACAACTATTTAGTTGGTAAAGATTCAGATGGTGAAAAACATTTCTTTTTAAAATGGAAACTTTATAATAAATGAAGAAAGTGTCGTTTACTGTACGGCCTCCAATAATGAGAAACCCCATACCGTATATTTGGCTATAAAAGTTCTCAACGTGAAAATGTGAAACAATTTTAACGAGAAAACTAACTTATTTATAACAAAATAATTTCCGTAGAAAAAAATTGACAGACATGAATCAACGCGACAACCACTGATCTATATGCTCCTAATTTAAGACAGGCACATTCAAAATGTGTCGGTGGTATATGTTTGTGAGCGCCTACGGTACCCTCTCCCCCTCCCAACGTGTGACAGTGGTCTTACAGCAGTACATAAGAACTATTAAAACCAGTCTAAAGCAAAAGGTCCGAGTACACAGTTATCGTCCTATGATTTTCGTCCCTAGTGTGGACAGTGGGTTACTTGCCAATTATTTTTATACCCCTTCCAAATTTATTTCTCCATGTTTTATGACTCAAATAGCAAGTAAGGGGGGGTGGGGGGGGGGGGGAGTGAAATGAGACTGTAAAAAAATTTGGGTCATGAATTTTGAAGTTAAGTAGTGATTTGGTCCAGCTGAAAAATGTTAAAAATTAGCACTTCGCAAGCTGTCAAAAGATTTCAAGACCCCCTTAACATAAAATTGTCCATATTTTGAGTTAGAGCCGATGAAGTTTTCTATAATTTTGATATAATTTTTCTCAAAAGTAGTACAACACACTGTAGAAAAATTATTGAGAAAGCGCAGGTGGGATTTTATAAATTTTCATTTATGTGTCTAAAAGAAATGCACTACAAAATAACTGTGTACTCGGACCAAAAGATCGGTACAAAGTAGAGAAACCACTAACGTTAAAACAATAGAGACAATGCACAAATACTGTTAGCTAGATCAAACAAAGCCAAGTACAGCTAATACACAACTCATGTTCTTGAAGACTTACAACCCTATGAATTACAGAAAGAAGCATTCATTTCTTATAATTACATTTTTATGCTACAACCATGAAATTACAAGTTAAATCAAGCCATCATTTGTTTTTATTGTTTTATGAGAGCATGTGCAGTTATACATGTTGCACTCTATATGGAATAAAATGAAACTTTGTGAATGACCAACTTTGGTTAAAAAGGCTACTGGTAGATTGCTCTAATTGAATATTACTACTGTTTGCATGACTGTAGAATACATAGTATATAAGAACTGAATGTAATTCACTCAGTTAAGGATAAAATTTAAGTGAGCACATTTGCTGCTGTTGGAGTTTTTATTCATGACTATCTTAATAAACAGTTATGTGGATAATACCCTAATAAATTTTTGTATTAGTATATCAATTGATAGTTTACCTTTCCATTAACAAGTAAGGCTACCATGGTAACTGCTCCTCCATGTTCATATGTTATTGGTGGGGTATCAGACCAGCCTCCAGAAACATCTATCCTAGCGGGACATTCTGCTGTCAACCATTTACCTAGTGGAGGTAGCTCACATGACTCTGGTTTAAAGAACTAAAAAATATATAAAATACAGTACACAAAAATAACAATTAAATTGTATAAACCAAGATCTGCAATATCAATGCATGTGAAATATATATTCATTTCAAACAATTGAATTAAAAAAAATAATACCAAAAACTGAGGATTAATCAAATGTTTGCTGATGGAAAATGCTCACAAAAATAATACCGTACAAGTTTTACTCAACGAATTTTCATTGTATCCTCCAGTTTATACAGTAAACAACTGACATTGTCTTGGAATACAATACACTCAACTTAAACAATGAGTGTAAAAGTCTTGTCACCAAAAAGTATGACTATCTTCATATTCATTGCTCTTCTTGTCTAAATATAGTTGTCTCATTAGCAATCATTTCATCCTTTTTTTTTTTTTTTTTATTTCAACAAGAATTGATGCCATTGACACCAGAAACAGCATGCCTAAGACTGGTTTACACAACTATTGACACAGAAAAGACAAAATTCACAGTGAGAATTTAAAAATAGAAATTTACATGAATTTTCAAAATAATAATATCAGGATTGTACATGGTTTATGATTGAATTTTAAGAAATGAATAACCTGTGAGAAAACCAAATCAACCGTATGGTTTTAAACATAGAATTCACATTACCATACAACTTCTAAACACTCATTTTTCATATTTAATATTGAAAATAAAGTTATTTCACTTTCACATTGCAGATATGATATGTATCAAGATTTACATAAATAACATTTTGACTATTTTCAGAAATCAATAAGGTTGAATCTGAAATATAAATCTCAACCTTAATGTTGGTAAACATCATGTTAAAAATCCAGATTTATTAGTCAAGTAGATAAAAAACTTACAATGAAAAAAAATCTGTTTTTACCAAAAAAAGGCAAATAAAAAGGACATACCATTATCAATTTACAAGTTCATTGTATACAAGCAAAAAAAAATCCATAAAAGAAAAATTAAAAGGAGGAAACTACATGAGATGAGAACAATTCTTTATCATAGATTATCTACTAACTTCTTTGACAGTTTTGACAGCATGTCTAATGAAGATGGAAGCAGCTCCTTCATAATGCCTAGCTGCCCTAATACATAAGTCAGGTCGACTTAACCATTTAGATCGTTCCTTTGCTAAAGCTGCAATTCCATTTTTCAAGTCTCCAATCTAGAAATTAGTACATTTTTTCAAGAGAAGAAACTTGTTATTGTATTTATAACATCAATCTTGATCAACACACACTAAAACACTAGTATAAATCCAAAAAGTACTGTGGCATGGTATGAGAGAAAACCGAAAAAAGAAAACTTTAAGAAAGCCCATCCTGTGTTAAAATTAGCTATTGGATGTGAGTAAGACAAGATGTGTATTATATTTTTTCATCAGACATAACATATCTGTAAGAAGGCTACATTAAATAATATAATTTTGAAAACTACAAATGGGTGTACCTTCTTTCTTGTAACTGTTCCAATCTTTATGTAGAGATTTACAGGTACTGATTAGAAACAGATTAAAGTCTTGTTGTTCTAGCAGAGCTATTTTGATTTGTATGCTTCAAATATCATCTACTAAGGCAGTTTTCCAAGTTTTAAATGCTTTTACTTGCATATCAATTTTCTTCGATTAAAATGAAGACTCTATAGCAAAATACTTTTATCAGAAACAAGTCTACCACCAATTATAGAATTATGCAACATCTTTTATCTCCAATCTTAAAGGTTTGATTTCACCAAAATAAAAACTTGCATTGTAAATTTTGTTGGCATTATTTGTATGCAGCATTCCCTGAAATTGTAATAACTAGATATCATTGAAATGGGAGCCATCTCTGTGGGCCCCGCTGTGAATAATGTGTGGTAAAAAATTTGTATCTTTATCATTGGACATGGGGTTGTCAACTGAAACCAAAGTTTTTTACCTTGTCCTGTGACCTAGGAAGTTGTACATAAATTATGACACACCCTCTGGTGTTGGTTTATATACATGTCAAATATAAACTTTGAAACCATAACGGTTCTCAAGATATAGAGCGGACACGATCTTTACCATAGGACATGGGGTTGTCAACTAAAACCAAAGTTTTTGACCTTGACCTTTGACCTAGGAAGTTGTACATACATTATGACACACCCTCCAGTGTTGGTCTATATACATGTCAAGTGTAAACTTTGAAATCATTACGGTTCTCTAGATATAGAACGGACACAATTTGTTACGGACAGACGGATGGACAGACGGACGGACAGACTGATCACTATAGGGCGTCCGCCATTCGGCGGGGCCCTAATTATTCAGTATCAAATGCACATAGGAATTTATGAATTTATGATGTTCCCGCAAATCCAGTCCTAAGTCAAACCTGTTTAACTTTAATACACAGGTATAGCCTATCTCATCTCTTATAGCTGAAAATGTTTTTAGAAAAGACCAGTGAGGCTAACTATTAATTGTATTGTTGTGACACTGCCTTTTTATAAACATTTATCTCCCATTAATCATACTATTATGTCTCATATCCATTTGAAGTCAGCTTAAATTATGTTTTGGCTCTAACACTTCATAAAAGTTTGAGTTCTCTCATAAACAAGTTAAGACTTTAAGCTGTGCACCATGCACTCTCTTACTTCTAAAAGATGGAAAGCTTTAGCCCAAGACTTATTAGCTGCAGGTCCACTCCTCAATCCACCTTGTGCACCTCCCATGCATCCCAGAACATCAGCTATATTAGCAAGGGTCCTTGCTGTCACACCTGGTTCACCTTCACTGTTAGCTGCCACTATGAAAGAAAACAAATTATATGTAAATGACTAAAACTTTATATGATTATCCTTAACAAGAGTAGACATACAGACCAAATTTAGTTGACTTTTCAATAACAATACATGAGCAATTAAATTTGTACTCCAATAACCAAAACTGACTGTCAATTACCAAAGAATGACTACACACCTTTATCTAGTGTCTTAAGTTATCAAAATTTACACAACCTTCATCTAAGTGTTTGAGTTATCAACGACTACACACATTCATCTAATGTTTTATGTTAACAAAAACTTCACACTTTCATCTAATGTATTAAGTTATCAATGACTACATACCTTCATCTAATGGTTTAGTTATCAACAACTACAAACATTCATCTAATGTTTTATGTTAACAAAAACTACACACCTCATTCTAATGTATTAAGTTTTCAATGACTACATACCTTCATCTAGTGTTTTAGTTATCAACGACTACATTCATTCATCTAATGTTTTATGTTAACAAAAACTACACACCTTCATCTAATGTATTAAGTTTTCAATTACTACATACCTTCATCTAGCGTTTTAGTTATCAATGACTTTATACATTCATCTAATGTTTTATGCTAACAAAAACTACATACCTTCATCTAGTGTTTTAAGTTATCAATGATTACATACCTTCATCGAGAGTTTTAGTTTTCAACAATTACACACATTCATATAATGTTTTGTGTTAACAAATCTACATAACTTCATCTAGTAATTTAAGTTATCAATGATTACATACCTTCATCTTATGTATTAAGTTATCAATGACTACACAACTTCATCTAGTATTTTAAGTTATCAATGACTACATACCTTCATCTAGTGTTTTAAGTTATCAATGACTTCATACCTTCATCTAGTGTTTTAAGTTATCAATGACTATATACCTTCATCTAGTATTTAAGTTTTCAATGATTACAGACTTCATCTAGTGTATTAAGTTATCAATGACTACATACCTTCATCTAGTATTTAAGTTATCAATGACTACATACCTTCATCTAGTGTTTTAAGTTATCAATGACTACATACCTTCATCTAGTATTTAAGTTTTTAATGATTACAGACCTGATCTAGTGCATTAAGTTATCAATGACTACATACCTTCATCTAGTGTTTTAAGTTATCAATGATTACATACCTTCATCTAGTGTTTTAAGTTATCAATGAATACATACCTTCATCTAGTGTATTAAGTTATCAATGACTACATACCTTCATCTAGTGTATTAAGTTATCAATGACTACATACCTTCATCTAGTATTTAAGTTTTCAATGATTACAGACTTCATCTAGTGTATTAAGTTATCAATGACTACATACCTTCATCTAGTGTTTTAAGTTATCAATGACTACATACCTTCGTCTAGTGTATTAAGTTATTAATGACTACATACCTTCATCTAGTGTATAAAGTTATCAATGACTACATACCTTCATCTAGTGTATTAAGTTATCAATGACTACATACCTTCATCTAGTGTTTTAAGTTTTCAATGATTACAGACGTCATCTAGTGTATTGAGTTATCAATGACTACATACCTTCATCTAGTGTATTAAGTTATCAATGACTACATACCTTCATCTAGTGTATTAAGTAATCAATGACAACACACCTTCATCTAGCTATTTAAGTTATCAATGACTTCACACCTTTATTTAGAATTTTAAAGAAGCAATGGCTACATACCTTCATCTAGTGTTTTAAGTATAACATCAGCAAATCCATCAGTTACAGCACTAGTATAAATACTTCTAAATCCTATATTTTTCTTTTCTTTTAATCCATCTTCTATATTTCTTTGACTCACATCATAAAATAGCTGCCTAAAAAGAAGAAAGATCTAGATTAAAGCATAATAATTTCATTACTCTAAATGAGGCAATTTTTGTCGGGTTTCAATTTTTATTTCTTGGATAAATGTAGTCCATAACATTTATAACCCAAACAAAAAATAAACCTTAATAGAAAATTTCTTTCAAAGACTGAAAGCCTTGAAAGTTAATCCCAATGAAATAAATTCTAAAGACAAAACCTCAAAATTTTGACCCAAATGTTAATGTTTATTCTAGGACAGTGTTTTTTTTTTTTATCTAAAGATTTCTAAATTTTCTCTGCATATTCTCAACAAAATCATAACTTAAAGTAATTCAAATAGAAGAACAACTTAAAATAACTGTTTCACAGTTAAAGGATATTTTTGATTCTCTGTAGAATCAAAGATACCATATGTATGTTACTTGTTAAGTTCTATACAGTAAAGGGTCAGGTAAATAAATTACTGTACATATTTACTTATATCTTGTAAGCTTGTAGAAATAATCAAAACCTCAAACAAAATATCAGCTAATTATTATGGGGTACATGTGATAAATTTTACCCCAAAATATATGAAATATTGATTTATTTCAGCTAAAAAATCCTGAATCATTCACTGGCAATCACCCAGTGCAATGTTACAGAGAATAACTTAGTCAAGCTTTATACTTTGAACTACTGAAACTTTGTTGTACAAATAAAAACATCACAAAAATTTCTGAAATTATCTCCCAATATTTTTGTTGCAGTAATTCCTGATGTGGTAAATCCTATTCACTCAATAATGTTACTTGGAAAGAAACAAACATTTACAAAAACTATATAGCTTTCAGCCTTGAAATATTATTCTGCAAAAATTAGGTAGCAGATGCTTGTATTTATTGAATCTAGTTGAGCTTGTCTCAGGTAAATTCACCTAAAATTAACTGCAAATGGATCAGAATTTTTTTTAATTTTTCAAACTGTTAAGTTAAATAAAAAGAATAATTTATAAGTAGATACTCATTTTTTTTACCAAATATCAGCTCAATATCTTCTGGCAGGGTTGACAACAAAAGGAAAAGCTGCTGTATTCATCATATGGCTCAATCTGTGGACTAATTTGTTTGAGGATTGAGGAAAACTTTTATTTATGTAGATATTTGATTTTTATGGTTTTGGCAAATTTTGCGTACAAGCCTATAGATAATGTGTATTTCATGGATCATTTAAATTTGTGGTTTACCGACACCCATGAAAATTGGTATCCCAAGAATAATAATGAATCAACAGTATGTCAAAGAAGGTCAACTGGAACAAAACTGATAGTTTTTTAAAAGGTAACTCTTTATTGCACAACAATATCCTAAATATCAGCCATACATTTACAGTAATCATCACTAAAGATGATCATTTTCCCTATTTTACAATTTAGTTGGAGTTATATCAATGGTGACAATGTTGGTCGGTTGGCAGGAAACATTTATGAAGTCAGACATCCTAATAATCATATTGGCAAAGTTTGGTTTCATTTGGCAGTGTGGTTTCAAGTAAGAAGATTTTTAACAACTTAAAGAAATGATTAGCAGCGGATACAATGTGATGGCCATAGTACCCTTTTGTCTACCGAGCCTAAAATAGGTTATATAATGAAATTTCATAAACTGTAATGAACGTTTAAAAAATTCTTGCACAAGATTGAACTGTGAAGTTGTGAACTACAATTTTCTAAAGTTAACATTGTTCTGCTACATACAGATATATAGACAGGTTTTTCCAATTATCTGCCTTAGTTTGTGACGTGACTCCTAGGTGTCGTCGTAGTAGCGATCCACCATTACAACCGTGAAAAAAATGTAAACAAGAATAAGGAATAAATAATAAAGTAATTAGATAAGGAATGGACATTAAATTATAAGTGTATTGTAGGCCAGGCGTTGTGTCCTTAAAATATAACTCACGGTACTAGTATGTGATACGTTACAACCGGGACATAATATATACGAATACTAATCCCAGGTTACATATCGATTATAATCATTTGGTAATCATAATATTGATTATTATAACACATACATAAATAAAAATAAATTGTCTTGCCGGTTCGAATGTGATATATCAGAAAAACCAGGTGCAATTTTATCAAACTCAGAAATTTCTGTGGTCAGACCTATAATGAGGCAGTCGTAAAATTCAACGATCCTCTAATCCAACGATCCTATAATTGGACAGCATGTTTTCTCCAGCGCGCTGTTACTTACATCTTCTGAAAAAAATATACCTATAGACATGTACTGTTTGATGATTTGCTCGTGGTTCGACTCACGTATACTGCTCAAAATTGAGTGACGTTTTCGTATCACTTTTGTCTCGGCATGAATTGAACAGCTGATCTGCAGTATTGTAGTTGAAAATTATATTTGTGTAGTAATTCCACTTAAGTAAAGAAAACTTAGTTACACAAGTATACAATAAGGCGTAACTGTCATTCATAATATGTATATACGCTGACGTGGTTTCCCCCTTTTATTCAATTTTGAACTCCTTACTCCTCTTTTAACAATATGTTTGTCTGAGTTAATGTTGCCGGAACGTCTGTCCATTTTGCAGCATAAAGATAGTCGTCATGTATAAAAAAAAGTTTGTCTCTTCATACTTGGCTGATTTGCATTCAATTATAAATACATGCATGTAGCCTCGGGGTAGGTTTCATTGTTATTATAAAGAAATGTGCATGAATGGATTTAGGGCATGCCCGGCCCCCCTAATGAAGCTTCTTTCATGGTTAATCCATACTTTTAACCGCTTCCACTACAAATTATGTCTTGTTTGGGGACCCGCGCCCCCCCCCCCCCCCCCCCCCCCCCCCCCCCCCCTTTCAAAATTCTGGATCCGCATCTGATGTGTAGATATTCTATACAAACAGAGGCAGATGCACTGTAGTCATCGGATTAATTTTCATAGATACTTTAAGTTATTTTACAGTCGTTTGACGATGTGTCAACATTGGTCTGCCAGTGTAATTTTACTTTCATAACAAGTTTTATTAAAAAAAAACGGATTGTGTGCAGTCGGCACAACTTGTATAATTCACATATTTTATTTATTGAGTTTTTCCACATCTGAAATTTTCTACTATTATTTGTACAACTATTAACTGCACAAGAAATGCCTCCACCTTTTTTATAACTTTCGGCAGTATCCATAGTGAAATAAACAAAAAAATGAAGGAAATACAAATGTAAACAGAAAATCGATAATGTTTTGATCAATACACGTGCGTTATTTTTCACAGTTGTAACGGCGGATCGGTCACGTGAGAGGTTAATGGATGCGCCCATGTTTTCTAGGTCAATGATAGATAAACCAGTCTATAAGCATTTAAGATAAAAGCAGTATTTAATACCTCTTCCAATGAAACTCCTCTTCAATGTTTACTAAGTCTAAAATTTCTTGTAGAGATAACCTCCATGATGATCTCCACCTAAAATTAAAAAAAAACTATACAGTATAATCAAATAATCATCAAAACTATCACAATTTTTTAACAGCACCATAATTTATCTAAAAAAAACATTAAGTCAGCTGTACTATTTTCAAGCTAAAATATTATTGAACTATTGAATCCCTTTTACTGTGAGAATATTCAAAGCAACAATCAACAGGCGAAGATATGTTAACTGATACTACATCCTTAAGAATATGATATGTATATGACAATTTTCATCCTTCATGATTAAATCAGTTGAAATATTTTTTAAAAACCAAATAAACGTGTACAATTTTATCAAACATGCAATTCACTATAATTTTTTTTATTTTGTTGTCACCTTTTCTATGAACACATTTTCTTTAGGAAAACAAGAACGATTTGTATTGAAAGTTTTTATATGCCTTAAGCACACCTAAACACAGGTACACAGCCCAAGCAAAAACAATTTCGAACTGATTTCTGTAAAGGTTTGATAAAGTTATTGATGTTTTAAAAAAACTTTAACCACAGACGGATGAAAATGTTGATGACGTTGACAGAATATAGGATCGCTATGTCACACTTTTGCAACAAAATGTTTCAGCTTGACAAAAAGAACATAACTGGTAAGAAATAATATTCTGATAGGCTTACAAATGAATCAAAATTGAAATGAAGATATCATACTATCTTTAAAATCTCTAATGATCTTTTTTGGATAGGGAGATCTGCAGAGGAAACAAATCTGTGTTGTTATCTTTAATGTTATTTCAACTCTTTCCTTTTTGTATTACAAATGTTTTTAATTATAAAATCCTTATGAAGATCATTCAAATGAATCCAATCATTAATAAATGATCTTTGATAATAATTTGTAAATATTTAAAGGCTAACCAATTATTTAGTTTCAAGCAATGTTAAATGCGAAGGAAATTACCAGAAAAAAGATATTTTTATCAAAATGGAAATAGTTAACTGACGTCTCAGTGGATTGGTCTTCAGAGGGAGATTTCAAAATTATAACAAATAATAGGTTTCTTCTTATGCCTAGAGAGTTGACACCTTTGTACACCATACCTTTTTAATATTGATCCATCCTTATCCTCTATTTGACCTTGAAGCCAGAGAATTTCCTTTAACCCAACTTGTTCTATGGCATGGAACACAGGGAACAATTTGGCTGTCATTATCGACTGACTGTCATTGTCCTAAAATAAGATTTAATAAATATGTTTCTAAAATCACGTATATTGTCACATTAAGCTGCAGTATTCAACAAGAATAATTCAGCTGAATACATTATTAGCTATTATAGAACAGACATAAGGATATACTTAGGTCAGGTTAAGGAATGTATGGCAGATGTTCAGACTCCTTGGTTTTTTTCCTTTGATACAGGGTAAAATATTTTGCCCCATAACACCCATTTTTCAATAGCTCATAAAAGGTCATTTACCAAAATTAAAGCAGATTCTAGATTTCTTTTCTTTCGATTTGAGACCCAAATAATACCAATGCAAATATAAGGTAAAAGTCTGAGTCAGCCTTTTCCTACCATTTTAAAAAAAATAAATATCTCAAAAAGGAGCTCCATAACCTATCAATTTTTAGCTTATTTTGTCACTTAACTAATGTTCTTCCGACTTATAGTATCAATTTTAACTTCTAGATTTTTTTAATTTCACCTAAGTACATCCTTAAGTGATTGAGGAATCAAATATATCCAGCCAATGTCATCCTTTGAGGGAATGCTTTAATCACAACTGTAGTGTCAGAATTTCCTGTTGTAAAGTCACATTACTTAAAGAATTGTTTTATGCCTATCTTCAACAGAATGTATTAAATCATTTTAAATAATACAAATAAATATTTTTACACTTAAATCGAAAAAAACAAAAATTGCTTATCATTTGATGGACCATATAACAAATTAAAACCATTTATCTAGTAAGTAGCAGTCTGAGGCTGGCCAATAAATTTACAATGAGGCAGTAAAAAATGTGCATTATTTCACAAAGGCTAAAATATACATAGTGGCAATTATTTCATCCTATACATTATAACAGTCTGTATTATTGTAAGTCTATAGCATTCAATGTAGTATGGTATCTCAGGTGAATATGAAAATGCTAACCAATAAGATTGAGATAACGCATGAGAACTACAGAGCAGGGTTCTCACTAGGAATTTTTCATGGTGAGTCCTGGGACTCATCACTTTTAGAAATGGTGAGTCCCAATAGATTTTGATGAGTCCAGGATGCGTGTAATTTTTTGTGTCTTATAATATGATGAAATAAAACTAAAACGATGCATGTTTGATCGGTAGTTTTTATTATATCACCAACATGTGATTACGAAATAGCACAACAGTACTGAAAGTGGTGTTAAACAACAGTCAATCAATCAATCAATCAATCCAACTTTGGACACCAGAATAACAACTGAAAAATTAAATAACCCTATGGCACCCTACAACTATTCCTTTTCAAGTCATAATTTTTATCAATATTAAAAGGCAAACCTAAAAGGAGATAGAAAGATAGTAGACCAATGTTTGAACATAGCCCCCAAAAACAGCCATTTACAGGTTAATTATATAATACAGGGGCAATAAATTAAAAAATATTCTTATTTCAAATCCCTTGATACATTAGTATAATTTTTTTACACAATAAAAAGAGATACATGCATTTCATGAATATAAAAACAAGCAAATCTAAAGTGAACACTGTTCAAAATATTGAGCTTGCTAAAGGCTGAATAGTAATTATTCTTTAATCATTTTTTAATCGTCATTCAAAACATTTTTCACTTTGTTTACATTTTCACCTTGTTTACGATCGCGATGTTCAACATGCACAATACAAGAAAAATGTTAAATCATTCGAAGACCAGTAGAATTATTCTTATCCGTAAAATTTCAAATCAACATTGTTCTATGATCTGTTTTATGCATAGTAGCAACAGTTATGAAATATTATATCATTTCATTTCATGTTCTCAAAAATTTTTACTTTCTTTGGTTCAATTTATAAATACGTGATGTTCAACACGTGGAAATATTAAATCTTTTCAAATACTCATTAATTTTTTTAAAAATCGGTAACTATTACATATTTATTAAACAGTTTGAACAGAATTATATACGTTTAATTTTAAAAAATAGTTATCAGTCAACAAAAATATTCATCTATGCATTACATAATTTTTCAACATCGACTTCCGGTTTAGTTTCCTGTCAAAACAACGTGACGATCATGAATCTTCTTGGCAAAACGATGTGTTTGGGACTCAGGGGATACAACAAGGATGCGTCCCGGGGACTCACAGGTTTCAAAAATGATGCATCCAGCTTGATTTCCATGTGTCCAGGGTATATAAGTATATATCATTCATTGTAATATGGTATCTCAGCTGAATATGAAAAGAATTACCAATGAGATTTAGATAAAGCATGAGAACTACAGCAGTCCAGAGTATAATTTATTAGATGTACTCAAATATCTGAGTCTGCTACAAATATACCTGGTACTTACAATATCAGATGACCACAGATCTTCTTTTATCATCCCTGTTCTATTCATCATAACTATCCAAGGACTATTGCAAAAGCTACTTGTTGATCTCCACATTGGTAACTTGCAAAATAAAGTTTAGTATCTTCAATATATCATCAAATAGAACTGAACTATGTAAAACAATAAAAAAAAAGGTTTAATTTTAAATTTACTGTACTAATAAGTTAAAGATTTCAAGAAAAACCTGACCACTAAAAATTATCTCAATCCACTAAGTATTGACCAAAAACTTGAACCTGACCACTGGAACATGAAAACAAAGCCAAAGCCATATGTTATATATCATTATAATATCAGACAGACGTCTATTCCTTAAAATCCACATACCAAATATTGTTGACCTGTCATGTATTTGTAAAAGCTTAGAACATGACATCATCCTTAACACTTAACCTAACTGTTGGAGCATGAACATGGTGCCAAGGACATATAATATATGACAGATGGAGTCAAAGCCTCATGCAATATACTGTTGATCTATCTCAATGAACATTATTCTAGGAACAGACCTCATTGTATAATTTAACATCAAAATGAAATTAATGTCTTGCTGACAAGGTTGTTTATGATAAGATCTTGTCAGCCAAACATTATTTTGGCTTTTTGATTTTTTGCAAATTGATGCTGCCACCAGTGTATAGTAGTATCCAAGTCTTGCCTACTGAAACATTCATTGCAGGCCAGACAAAAACAGCACACAAAGGGTTCATAGAAGCAGGATAAGCCAATAGACCATATAGAAGATTTGATGGCTATTTCAGAGTTTTGCCTACTATCCAAAACATCTTAATAAATATGATATATACATATTTAATTTCTAAACTTAATTCCTTTTGATTTACCTGAATGAGATCAAATCTACCATGTGTAGTTAAAACATATTTGGTCATTCCCAGTGATTTGATATGAATATTGTAACCTTGTACAACAACAGCATCAGCAAACTTTATTGTCTTCTTTGTCTAAAAAAGAAACAAAGAAATAGATGTGTGCACATATTTATTACATAATACTTTGATATTTTTGGTAACTCCTGTTATGCTTTTGGTGTATTATAAAAAGAAAGAGGTTTCAATAAAAAGAAATGCAAAGAAAAAATTGTATGCTTTCAGGAAAATGTTTGTTGAATAAAAATACATGTACTGAACAAAAACCACAAAACAACAGACTTTTCCATATGAATTGATAATTCTGTCAAACATATGTAGTGCAAATATTGTTCAAGGGGTCATTTATGTTCTTTCTTTAAAAATACAAAAGTCATATTATAGATAATTCCTATAACCAGTATATCTGAATTTACTCTTAAGATTTTTTCAGCATTTCATACTAACTTTTTTTGTTTGTTGACAAAAGGGAAACATGGCCAAGACAGTGGCTATAAATAATAAATTATATGGACTGAATATTTATTTTTCTAAACCTGGAGAACTTTGAAGTTCATGCCATGTTAGTCAATATGACTTTCAAATATGATTCTACACTCTTTAATTCATGAATACATTTACGTAATTGGTGCAGCAAACACATTTACACCTACCTGATAGTGTTCTATTTTTAATCCTGAGATAAATGAGTCAGACTGTATAACAACCCGTCCACCAATATGGCATCCACATACAACAGATTTCTTCCCAACTTCTACATCTCCTAACAACACAGAATTCACAACACTACTTTCTTCATCAACCATTACTCCAACCTGTGAAAAATTACTATTTTTTAAATCTGCAGCAATTCTTTTGGCTTTTCAATTATGAAAAGAATACTTTTTCCCAGCATCCGAATTTAATACTTGGGAATTTCATAAACCTAGAATATGTTTAATAATAATGTATTGATTAATAGCAATATTTTTTTTCTTTATTTTCAACATATACAAGTATACATTGCTGCAGACACTGGATACAAGCCCTAGTTTATATTCATATTTAAAAATTAGCATGTTTTCATTCTGAAATTAAGTTGAAAAATTACCAGCTTGAAGTTAACAATACTATTCTTTATGTACATTTATGTACAGACACTTCTGTATTCATGAGATATGGATTGTTTTGTTTTATTTGTTGGGTTGCTGTCATATCTCGCTTTATTCCTATTTGTACTAGACTAAAATACTAAACTATAATATAAATGTATTGTTTCACAAGGTAACATTAAAAAAAAATCTTGGCACCACTCTTGGTCACATCATTTAGACTCCAGACTTGCAGATGTTTGCTCTTACTCCTAAATGTTACATGCTTCGCAAAGAAGCAGCAAATACCAATCCAAAGTCTTTAGTTTAACCCATCATTCAGGAAGAGAACATATTACCTCTAATACTCTTATGCAAATTTATCATATTCGGATCATAATTATACACATACACCATATCTATTTCAGTCCTTGAAGATACCTCACTGGAATAGCCTTCTACAGGTATTCTCTTAAGACCAAGGTTTTTTGGAAGCCATGCTGTGGATTAAGTATAATTCGTGGGATAGTAATTTTCATGGGTTTCGGGTATAGGTGAACAAAGAATTTAAGTGTTCAACATAGTACAAGTTTTGATTGTATGCAGACTTTGACAAAATCTATTTGTTCCTCAATCCATGAAAATTGGAACACATAAAAACAAATGAATCAACATTATATAAAATGTTTTGAAACTTCAAAACCAAAATGGTGTTAATAGAATAAGCAAATCCTTCTAAAATCAACTTTGCCAGAGTAACCTTAGTTTTAGTATACAAGGGTAACATAATTCATCAATTGACAATATACAATTAAAATTTGTCTTCTTATTATCATGCATAAATGACAAAACTATCTTTTTGTAAGATAATTTTTTTCCAAGGACACATACCTGTTTATAGGAATGTGTAGACCTGTTCCAGGTAAGCTCACTCTTTGGAAAATTGTCAGAAAGAGGACAGGCTGTTATCTGATATTTATGGTTAAGAACTGTGTTAGTTAAGTAATGGAATGATCCTTCTTCTATCATACCTGAAATAAAAAGCAAGGAATTGCTATTTCTAATGCCAATTAATTAAGTTTATCATATTAGGATAAACTGGTTTAATAAAAGTAGAACTCCGTTTTTTCCCGAATCATTCCTAATTGTTTCCGAATTTAGTTACATTCTAAAATACGTCATATCGTGACGTCATTCATGCGTTGTTAAACAAGTGGCGAGTGCAAAAGCTGCCAACATAGTTAGCTAAAAATCCCACCCACCTCCCCATCCACCCCCCAAAAATAAAGATAAGAAAAATTCTGCTGCTGTGTTCAAATTTTTCAGGTTTTAAAGTGATCGGATGCAGTTATGGAGAGATGTAAAATAGATATGGATATACCGCCACTGGAATTAACAGCTCTGACAGCATGACAAGAACGTGCCATATTGCCAGTGAATGAGACACCAGTTAATCGAATCAAATTCTTGTTTAATTGACATATTTTCAAAATTATTGACAGTTCATATTTTCAATATATATCTGTATGACTTTTAATTCAGTATTTTATCATTTCAAATTTGTTGTAAATTAAAAATAAATAAGTCGTTACAGTATAGCCAGCGGGATATGGCAAGATGAAAATGGAACATGTCCCCACATTGTACGCTAGCTTATATTTGGGGTTATATTCTTCTGTGTTCCCACAGAGATTAAATTGGGTCTTCTTTGAATGTACCAAAGAGACCGGTTCCTGAATTGGTCCCAGTTTGGAACTTAGGGTGTTCTCTTTGAATTTTATAATTAATAAGCTGCAATGGAAACCAAAGAGTTCTTGGGGGGAATATTTGCTACGTATCGGGGCTCATTTTTCATACGATCTCTCTATTTAGCATTTAACGTAGAGGATTGTAGCTTTCATTGCCTACCAGTGAAGCACAGGCTTGCCAAAAATAATGGTTCGGCGGTTTGTACGTTCATCTTGCCTTATCTTGTCTGCGCAAAAAATTAATACTGTAGCCATATCATTCCAAATTCTAGATCTTTGTTGATTATATTTATCCTTGAAAAACAAAAGGAGCCGAATTTATACATTTCACACATACTATTATGGTTCGAGAAAGGGTTTGATCGCACATGAGACATATTTAAAACGAAAGCAAAATTGGTTGATCGCCCATGAGACATGTATATAAAATGAAAGCAGTTTTGATCTTTGATTAAACTGAGCTTTATCAATATAGAGTGTACATAGGTTGTCAAGGATGTCATTAAAGTTCTAAATTGATACCATTTCAAACATCAACAAGAGGCTGTCAGAGTGACAGCAAACCAAATTTTCCTGCAGAGGTCAAACCCTGGACAGTTGAGCAAGTATGGACACAACATTTAAGATTAAAACAGCTCTGAATTTGGATTGTGATTGAATATTTGACACAGTATAGGTTTCTGACACAAAATGAATGTGGTCAAAGAACTGAAAAATTTGAAATCAGAAATTTACCTATTATGGTCCAATATCCAAAATCTAATAACATTGTTATCATTAACATATCAAAGAACCCCCAAGAATTCAATTTTTGAATTGTTGATGAAATCAATCAAAAGTTTAATTTAGGACCCTTTGGACCTCAATGGGGTATTATCTAATTAATAATGAAAATAAATACAGATTTAGATTCAGCTTTTCAAAGAACCCTATATATATTCAATTTATGTTGAAATCAAACACAGTATAATTTTGGACCCCAATTTGGACCAACTTGAACTCTGGGCCCAAAATCAGAAATCTAAATATATGTTTATTATAGTTTTCAAGCTTTTTTTATGCTTAGTTTTTAAAGGAGTTTGCTTCATCAAAAAAAATATATATATAGCATTCAAAAAATAAGTTTATACAGAATAACAAACAAACCAACCACAAAATTCTTCAAACAATTTACAAAAGAAAAGATGAAAAAAAATCCAAAATGTCATTTATCATTAATACAATACATGTATCTATTAAAAATCTATAAAACTTATCTGCAATTATCTTCAAAATGTCTAATAATGAACAGTAAATTTCAAACTTTATTTATACTGTCCTACAGATCTTATCATCAACACTTAGGAAACAGAAAATTTTCAAACAAATCTGTCACTCTAATTATAATTGTGAGATAAGATATTTACCAGATGTTTTGTTATCTATTAACAGGTGAAAATTATTTAAAAACACTTAGTGTAATCAAACTTTATATATATAATTAATAGTTCCCAATATTTTTTCTTTCATTTGTCACAAACTAATATAGATCTGCAATTTATCTATCAATGTCAACAATTTTATCTACACACTGTAATGTAATGAAATATATGCTTTGATAATAATAGATTATTATCTAATGAAAATGATATTTGCAAATCACAATTTATGTTCAAAGGGAAATAACTCAATCATATAATGAGTATATATTTGGACTTCTAAAAAGTTGAAAACTCAAAAACGAGAGAAGATAAAATCGTGAAAATTAAACTTGACCTTCATTTTGTCACAGGAAACAACATATCAAAATTTGAAAATTCGTCAAAGCGTTTGCATTTTAATGAATGGACACTGTTGGCAGCTGCCCGCCCGCCGTTCATCCCCAAATCAATAACCGTCTTTTCCTTCGAAAATCCGAGTAAAAACAGTTGCAATAACATATAGTTCATGCCTACAAAATTTAAGGTTGAGCAGAGCTTATCAGATGAAATAAAAACAAAACTAAAACTTGTGTCTAAAAGAAGATTACTAAAGCAACTAAATTACTTAACATTTTGTTGGTTGCAGAGAACAATTAAAAGCTAGTAGTACTGTCTGAAAATTCATAAAATGAAATCACTCTTCAATTAATAAATATCTTAAAATATTGGTATATTTCTTCATGCTGTATTAAAAATGTACTTGTGTGTAGCTTTCTTTATATCTATTAGATGCTTTAGAAGGACTTCTTTATGCATAGCTTTACATGCTGTACTTCATTTGTGTTTATTTTTGTTTACATCCATTAGATGGTTTAGATGGAGTTATACTTACAAGGTCAAACATTTGCTAAAGCTCAATAATCTCCCCATTTATATATCAGGCAGGAATAATTTTGAATCATCTATATCTTTCAAAAGTATTCTATGTTTCTTTGAATTTTATTTGAATACATATTATGTTTCCAGAGAAGTTGCACTTAGGTCAAAATCATAAAAAGAATCAAAGACATCTGTAAATTCAATTATCTCCCCTTAATAATGTGGTTTAAAATTTATTTCATTCATGCTCATCTTGGAAGATTTGTTCAGACAAAGCGAATGTGGTTGCCTGTGGTTACACATCCACTCAAAAACCAAGGATTTAACAAAACATGCATATGAACCTTATCCTTACTTGGAATTCTCACCTATCAGAAATGACTGTGTACTTCTTTATGCCATATAGGTTACAATACACCATTAGATTTTATGGACGCAGCCATTTTATGAGCATAACATGGTATTCAGATTTAAGAGTATAGCTAATCCTGATTGGTTGATATGTGCGCCCGTTATTTTTTGTTATTAGAGACTTCGTGCATTCTGCATTATACCAAAGGCCAAATAAATTATTTTCCTTAGCCCTAACGGAACTGAGATGTCTTTTAAACGCTAGGATGAGACACGTATTTTTATGTGCAAAATTGATAGGCATGGGAGATAAGTACAAATTACGCTAAGAAAAGCAACGCGAACCTATATTTTTTGGACCAAAAAATACTGTCCTAATAACTTTTCTTTAATTCTAGCAAGGTTTCGTTTAAAAAATCAACTTTCTAAAGTCTGTATCTCGAAAAAGGCTATCATTGTCGCCTATGGGGAAATTATTTGTTTATTTCAATCTATAGGGTGATATTTTATTTAATTAATAAAACCATTTCAATTGTTGAGCAGATAATGAAGCTTGGGAGTACATCATCCCTGTTAGTTGTTAATGGTTCAACTTACAGGTATATATATTTGTACTACTTAGTTCTTTCCATAGCAATGCCCTTGCTGACCTCATTAGTTTTTCTATCTCTGAGTTTTTGTCTCCCTGGTTTCTTGAATTCTGTCCTGACACAAACTCCACTTCTGTAGCTTCTGTTGTCATTGGCAACATCACATCGAAAAAAAGAGATAACTGAAAGGAAATTGAAAGCTAAAGTAAAGAAACAGAATTCTACCTAAAATTGACTTTTTTATGTGGAAATATGTGAATAAAGAGAGATAATGAGACAGCTAACAAATAACATAATAAAACAGAAAAACATACATTATGGAGCCAATACATGGTTTTCAACTATTGATAAGAGGTGGTATTATTTTTCACACTCCAAAAATAACAAGTTGTGAATCATTTTCATAGAAATTACCAAACAAAAAATATCTGCTATCATTACCTAAAAGACATAACACATACTAATATGAAGGTAGCAGTAAATGATAATGTTCATGACTTGGGAAAGGCATATTCACTAGTTATTTTTTTTTATCATTACACCCTATGCCTTGTTTTATTTCAATCAAATAACAATTTTGAAATGACATAAAATACCTAGAAAAATGTCCATTAATAATAGCAGTTGCCATTGCACAATTTAAATGACCCATTTTCACTGTGACTGAGCTGGAATATTGGAATTTTACTTTTTTTTTCAATTCTTTTTTTATACATTATATTTAAGTTCACAGAAATGATCTAGTAGTGTCAGAATAATCACAAATTTACTACTAACTACTGGGATTTTTCTTATGGAACTATAACATTAACAGTACCAATTTTACTGCATCAGATGCACATACATATCAGAAAACAAGTAAGTATTCAAGCAATACAAAAAAATAATAATATCTTCTGATTTCATTTTATGTAAAGTGTATTTATTTGATTGTGTGGCTTTGCTTACTGTAAAGGTTTACCTGGATAGGTGGTTCACCACTATCAAGTCCCATGTATGTACAAGCATCTAATGGAGGCTTCATGTAGAAACTAAGTAACTTCCCAGCTACAGCACTGCTAAAGTATACAACTGATGGCACCTAAATATGCAGTATACATACTAAATAGTTTTAAAACTTTCATATATTCTACACTAATGGCACTTTTAAAATTACACTTGTCATGACACCTTACTAAAATAACATTGCTACATCATAGCCATAGAATATGAATTTGAAGCCTCAACACATGACAGACTCTTATATAAAAAAGAAGATGTGGTATGATTGCCAATGAGACAACTCTCCACAAGAGACCAAATGACACAGAAATTAAAAACTATAGGTCACCGTACGGCCTTCAACAATGAGCAAAGCCAATACCGCACAGTCAGCTATAAAAGGCCCCGAAATGACAATGTAAAACAATTCAAACGAGAAAATATGTTTGTTTAATATTGATGATGTAAAATATTTTTTACAAGTGAACAAGTCTATTTTCTAAGACCATATTTTGACCTTATTTGTATTTGTATTTATCTTATTGTGGAATTGTCTCTCTATTGTGTTAACCCTTTTTTTAACATAAGTAGACCTCAACTTAAGCAAGTGATACTTCTATACACATTGCATGGTTATATTGTATTCAACACATGGTTCTTGTTTCTAATCTACTTAACTTGTTTCACAATATGAATAAAAGAGAGGCGAAAGATACCAAACGGACATTCAAACTGATGTATAATGTATGCATTTATTTTTCCTTGTTTAGTTCATCATTATGTATTATTGTTGTATTGGCTGCCTTTAGTTACAGTGTGAACTGACAGGGTATACTAAAAACTTAAATCAAACCAATTCACATATCTTGAAGAAAATCTTACCACAGGAACTTTACCATCAGGTCTTTCACAACATTCAAGACTACTAATGTCTCTCTGAAATAATATATCTCCTACATTTCCCTGTAAACCAAAAATTAAACATGGTTATAAATTGTTGATTGTAATTGGCATATCATTTAATCTTAGCATTAATGATACAATATAGCACAGTGGAAAATCTTAAAATCAAAGACTGTTCAATATTTGGGTTTTTTTTTACTGTTCAATGTTATAAGCATTTTTGTGCAAATGTTCAAAGGAGAAGATGCATCAAAAATAGTTTTTGGTCGAAGAATATGAAGTTTTTGACAACTACTTCAAATTAGCTCATAATATAAGGGAATTCAAAAATTCAAGAAATATACACCAAATATATAGTTTACTCATTACTGAAACCACAAAATCTTAACCTTGATCACTGATCTATGAAATGAGGTCAAGGTTAGATGAACCTTGTCTGCCATACAAGTAGATCTTGCAATTATTTTTTATACCAATCTCAATTGTCCTACCACTCATAATAAGTGAGAAATCACGAAATGAAAACTTTTGTATTTTCAAGCAGTCACTGAATCATGAAAATGAGGTAGAAGACAATGGACATATGGTAGACAGAAGCTTTGTATCAAAAAGGCATATGTATATAAGATATGAAGTATCTTGGTTTATATCTTCAGACTTACTGTGGATTCATTATCATTCGTAGGATACCAATTTTCGTGGGTTTCGTGGGTACAGGTGAACCATGAATTCAAATGTTCAACGAATAACATATTTTCAATAGGCTTTGTATACAGAGATTGGCCCAACCACGAAATCAAATATCCACGAATATGAAAGTTTTCAGCAATCCACGAAAATTGATACCCACGAAAATAAATGAATCCACAGTAAGTGTTTTAAGATTTTTTTTTATGCTGGCACCAATGAATTAGCATCCCTATGTCTCACATTCTGCATTGTTCTGTGACATACATTGCAGGCACGACAAAAATTATGTTAATCTATGCCCGCAACCTCTCCAAAATTACTTTAAAATATATTTTTTTATATACATGTATTAATAAAATCTGGACAAATAAAAGTGACCTAACATTAATTGTAATTTTTTTGATACTCTTTGTTATTGATATGTATAAATTAAAATGGTCTAGAGCTAGTTATAAAAATCTTTAATTTTCTTAACTTTTTCTAATCCTATGTTATTTATATCAAAACCTTTTCTATTTAAATTTGCTATGGGTTTACAATAATCTTACATCTTTGTCTATTTTATAAACTCCATGATCTTTACAATATTTTGGTGTACTAGGAACTGTTATGGCACATGCATCACAAGGCTTCCATGGAACTTCTGTAATTAATGAAAGAAAGAACATATTACTATGTCAAATTAATTTCTATGCAAATCTATCCATATTTCCTTTAGATCATAGCTACTAAATATTTTAAGGAGTCTGAATTGTTCAGATGGTAATCAGAAAAGAAAAAAATACTTTAAATGTCATAGAATTCATTTTAAAGGTGAAGTTTGGTTAGTAATTTTGCATATGTTCTATGCCATTTATCCCATATAATACTGTTTTCAAACCAAAAAATGTAACAAAATTAGGTGGTATATGATCACTTGAGCCAAAAATTCTAGCAGTAACCAAAGCTGAGGGAGCATCTGTTTGAATGTGCAGCCACATCATAATGGGGATGTTAAATCTTATGTCCCTGTGTTGTGAGAGTGTAATGCTCTTTAAACAAATTCACACAGCAAAATACTGTCAAGCCATTATATACTAAGATACATATTTAATAGGCCTGCTAAAATGCTATTTTGATCAATTTCCACATCTGTCTATTTGCCACAGAAGGCACTGCAGCATCAATAAATGGATCTAATTCTATTTTGTCATTTTAATACTTTGATACTTGGTGGATTTAAAAATGTCCTCTGATTTTGATCCACTTCTTCATAAAACCTTACATATTTTGACATTGAAATATTTCTAAAATGTTTATTTTACATAAAAGTATTTGATGAAAAATCAAATCAAATGAAATATTTTCATACTGCACAAAATGCAACAAACTTTTTTCATTTATCAAAAAAATGTTATAAAAACAAAAAATGATAACTAAGAAGAAACAACAAAATCAAAAATCACACACACACAACTTTATGTTCACATCACATCACTGTTATAAATCTGAGGAAAGAAATATCAAAGAAAATGAAAAACATACCTGCATTGTCAGGTATAGACAAGATCATGTCTGTACTAGACACCCATAGTCCAGGACCAGATTTAACTGCTAGCTGCAAAAGCCATAATAATTGTTTATATACATGTATTACTTACCACTATAGTGTATTCATATGGCAAAAGAGCTTTACATAAATACCTTTTATACTAATATAAATGTGCTGTCATTTTGGACACACCCCTTTCCTATTTTTTCATGACATTGGTCAGGTTAATTTGTCAAGCTTTCTCATATCAGCATTTTCTTTGCACAGTTAGCAGCCACAATCAATATATTTATTATTCTACCACTTTAAATTTAAAGGTACCTTGTCTATTGTTGTTTTTTTTTCTTTTTTGTGGCTTTTGTTTATCAATTGATGAAGATAAAACTAAGATGAGTATTAATCATGAATACTCACAAAACTGCTGAAATCCTGCCATTTCAGGAACCTCATCAGTGGTTGTTTTGGTTAATTTTTTATAACCATGTAGAGTTTTTTTGTCCATTAAAGAACTGCATGTTGATGATAGATATCTTATAGAAAGTTATTCACATGTGGAAGTAGAAGTGTGACAATGTGTCTAGCCTCAAAGTGATTATGAGCTTGATTTTTTGTGCAGAAAGTCCTACTTTTGTTCTTTTTTTTTTTAGTTGGGTTGCTGTTCAACTGACATTTTCTCCATGCCCCTTAAATCACACAATACCGTTTCCTTATGTAAATTCTCTGCAAAAACTACAGGACAAGAGATCCATATAATATAAATAAAAAGTAACATATCTTCAATTGAACTTCTATAATGTAGATCTGATCGATAGTTTATTACATTACTAGATAAAAGAAGAATTTGTCTGAGGACACGAATTCCCCCGCTCAAGCTTTGCAATTTTCCAGGTTAAAAAGGGGCATAACTATAGAACAATAAATGACTCACTGCCCAAATTTGAACTCTGTCTGAGTGCTGTAGTTCTTAACATTGTGAATGAGTTTCATTAAATTTGGATGAGAAAATCTTAAGTTAGAATGTGGAAAGGGAAAATATGGGACAGAAAGAGGGAAGGACGTACAGAAGGACAAACAGTCAAGAGTAACACTTAATGCCCCCATTGCCTATGGCAGGGCCATAAAAAACTGATAGCAGAGCTCTTCCATAAAAAAATAAATGGGGAATGTGTCCAAAGGGACACAGATGATGCCCATGCTTGCATATAACATTATAAAAGGAAATAACCCAAGAACAGTAAAAGTGACGCTACCAAAATTCGTACTTGATCTGAGTTTTGTGGTAATAAGCATTGTGTATAAGTTTCATAACATTTGGTTGAGGCAAACTTAAGTTACAGAATGGTAAGGAAAAACTCAGCAATTTATCCATTTGTAAAGGAGCATAACTCTAGAATGGTAAAAGTGACACCACCCAAATTCAAACTTGATCTGTGTTTTGTGGTTATAAGCACAGTGTATAAGATTCATAACATCTGGTTGAGGCAAACTTATGTTAGAGAACGGAAACTAATAAATTCAGCAATTTTTCCATTTGTAAAGGGGCATAACTCTAGAACGGTAAAAGTGACGACACCTAAATTCAAACTTGATCTGTGTTTTGTGGTAATAAGCATTGTGTATAAGTTTCATAACATTTGGTTGAGGCAAACTAAAGTTAGAGAATGGAAACCAATTTGGGGACGTACGGACGGACGTACAGACGGACAAGGGTAAAACTCAATGCCCTCTCCACTAGGGCAAAGTCCATATTTTGCAATGTGAAACCAAAAACATATCCAAAACAAAAAATGATATAGTACATACACAATACCATTAAGTAAGACAAATCTGTAAAAGTTTTATTGAAGTCTTTTGAAAGGTTATGGATAAGAAATCAAATAGATGAATTTTGTCATTATGCTAAATAAAGTTTTAAGAAGAGAGGTATGTGGATATTCCTATGCAGAAAGCATCTGAATCAAAAAAAAAGTTACGTCATAATAATACTTCCATTTTCTGATACACTAACTCACTACATTAAACAGTTATTATAAAGCCATAATATTCTAACCTTTTCTGATATATTATTAATGAGTAAGTCTACATTTGTTATAAGTCCGTCATACTCTGGGTTTGTATAGCTGACAGGAAGTACCATAAAAGTCCTACCACATGGATCATATGGATAGGATCTGCCCTAAAAAATAGAATTATCATAGAAAAAAATTATTCATTTCAGATCTTACAATTTACAATTCTTTGCCCTACTTGAAACTAATGCAGTGCTTTATAAAATTGTGCCAGAATTTTCCAACAATTTTAAACAAGAGGCTCTCAAGAGCCTGAATCACTCACCTGTAATTTTTTGCTTAAATCTTTCATCAATGATTATTTTTGCTTTTCAATAAATATTAATGAGTGGCTTAAAAATGCCATTTAAATGTTCTTTGTATCTGTCATATTTTCTTCAAAAGCAAAAAAATGCATTTTACCCCTACCGTTATGTTCCATTTTAGCCATAGTGGCTATGTTTCTTGACATACAAGGAAATAAAATACAAAATTTATAGTAGATACTCTGAAACTCATTCAGCCCAAGTTTGGCTGAAATTGATTCAGCAGTTTCAAAGGAGAAGATTTTTTAAAGTAAACAAACTAGAGGAACAAATTGAAGCTTAAGTTTGGTTGGAATTAGTTCAGTAGTTTCAGAGGAGAAGATGTTTGAAATAGTTTACACCGGACAGACAACGGACGCCTTCGGAAAGGTGAGCTAAAAATGAAATACTGTCTTTAGAGATAATTTTACAAGTAACTTTCAAACTGTTGAAACTATATTTTCATATTTATCTTGCCCATTACTGTCACAAAATCAGTCAGGATTGACAAAAAGGACTTTTGAAATGCCTTACCTAGTAGGTGTCTAAAATTTTATTTTATTTTCTATAACTGTGACCATTGAAGCATAATAGTACAGCTAACCCTCCATCTCACATAGATATTTTTTGTTTACATGATGATATATTTTTATAGACAATGTTTGAATAGAGTAAAAACTCACTATACATATTTGTGCATTGTGTACTTACACTATGAAGAATAAGTATATGAGATTCTTGAAGTACATCACTGTTTATCACCTATAATAGAATTAAACACAACAAAAAGCAGAAAGTAAATGACTATGCAGGGGAGGATCCAGGATTTTAGGTTAGGGGGTGGGGGGGCACAAACTTAAATTTTTTTGAGGTAAAATGATCGAAATATTCTTTATTAAGCTGAGGACAACCTATGCTTTGCAAATTTAAGGGGAGCGCACGCCCACCACGCCCCCGCCTGAATCCGCCCCTGCTATGTCAGTAAAGTCAGGATTTGACACTTGGATACAAATTTCATTATATATGACTAAAAGAAGATATGGGGCATAAGTCAATGAGACATCAACCCAATGACACAAATAAACAAAAATTTGGATCTGCCAAAGTTCACTTGATTTATATGATTACAACAGGTTCCTTTAAATAAATTTAGTCAAATGTTTTGCTAGATACAAAAATTAACTGAACACTTACCTAAGTCTCTAGCTGACATTATAGTGTAAATGGGTAGGTTCCAAATCAATAAAATGGGTCTCAAAGTCATTGTTTACTTCATTTGATTGACTCGGAGCACTTAATCAAAAGTTTCAATATTTTTCAAAATTGTAGTTGGCATTTTTTTTGGTATTGCGTGATGTCTAATCACTTGATATAACTTATCAATGTATTTCATAGGAGTAATACAACGAGTGTCACATGTGTGGAGCAGAATCTGCTTACCATTCCGGAGCACCTGAGATCACCCTCTGTTTTTGGTGGCTTTCATATTGCTCAGTCTTTAGTTTTCTATGTTGAGTTTTGTATATTGTTGTTTGTAGTTTGGTATTTTTCTTTTTTGCAATGGCGTAGTCAGTTCATGACTTATGAGTTTGAATGTCCCTTTGGTATCTTTCGCCTCTCTTTTACATTACTTATGTCACTTGATCAGCACAAAATGAGGAATATTTGTACAGTGATCTGTGTTTTCCCTTTTGTGAAATATACCTTCTAAATAGTTAAAAATGCAATCTAAATCAGGCCATTGGATTTCTTGTTACAATTGGTTTACATTTTGTTACGTCTTGGTCTTTTATGGCTTGCTAGTTGGTATTCTGTATGGGTTTTGCTCATTGTTGAAGGCTGCAAGGTGATCTATAGTTGCTAACATCTATGTCATTTGGTCTACGGTGGATAGTTGTCTAATTGGCAATCATACCGAATCTTTTTTTTATACTTGAATATTCCTGGCACTGCCTACAATATACCTACTACAATTGACAACGAATTTACTCTACGATATACCTAGAGTAAGTTCTTACCACTATTTACATTATACCTACTGAATATCCTTGTTTTGCACTGATGTATTCTGTTACTGTGAGTAAGGCATTGATAGTAGCTCCACCACTGCCAACATTACTCTTTGGATCTTCTACGGTCAATACAATAACATCTTTGTCTATATATCCTTTGGCTTGTCTTAGTTCTAGTTCTGTTCATATAAATTTAACCCAAACAATTATTAGATGATTCAGAATGCAAAATGATTAACAAAATTAAAGCCAAAAATGTGTGAAATGCTTCAATTAATTGGTACTACATAATTATTATGATAAATAATTTCAGATATATGGATATATATATATTACATCAGTGTATGTGAGTGTCCAGAACTACTTTTATTAAGGAAGTACATACATGTAACATAAGCCGATGTGAAAGACTTTTCCCATGAATCAATGAAAATTGGAATCAATTTTAACAGTACTTTTGCAGTGATTAACATGAATTTTCATATCAATATACAATACAGTACAGATATATACATATATATATGGATATAAACAAGTCTAAACTAAAAACAACGTTCAAACCTATGATTGCTGTGGATAAAAACCGCAATTTTTATACGTGTGCATGCAAAACAAATTTCTTGGTAGAGGGGTTTAAATACAGCACAAACAACATTTTCCAAAAGACCAAAAAGTGAAAAAGTATATTTTAACAAAACGCATTTGACTAGTGGATAATATATATATGTGGATATGTCTTGTATTTAATCCACTTAATTTATCCTTTTTCTGATCACAAAGTTTAACTGTTGATATCTATAGATATTGGTCTTATTTTACCTGCTTTTAATATAAACACTTCCATACACAACATGCCAGATGTAATTACCTTTCTGTACTGCCTCTCCCCATTCTTTTTTAGCACATGTCAGAACTATTGCTGTCCACTTCACTTTGGCTGTCATTTCTGGAAAGAAAATGTATTAATTTTTCAATGTAGTTTATGGAGTCTTTATATACAATTGAAATCATTAATCATGCCATGAAGTAACCAGAGGCTAAAAGGGGCCTGAATAGCACATACAGTATCCTAAGCAATATTTAGACAAAGTTAATTTTGTTTTACTGTTTACAGTTTCATATTTGCATTTCAGTTTTCAAGATACAATGTAGTGGCAAAAAGTACAATAATGAGTATTACTTAACGTTTAAATGCAAGTTTTTGATTGGTTAAGAACAGGGAGACACTTAATTATTTGAGTGTTTGTGTGCTTTATCAAACATGCCAAAAATAGATGGTTGTTCAGTACATGATGTCATAATTTATTACTTTCAATTCAAAATGAAAAAGACAATGATAAAAGAACATTCAGTACAATAAATTATATAACAAATAGATGAGGGTGATTGATCAGATTGTTACCCTTCTAAAAACCTTGTCAAACTTTGCATATTCCTATATATTTATATTGGGGCCTCGGTGGCCAAGTGGTCTGAGTAGTCAATCTACTGTATTAGTAGCCTGTCAACACTGAGGTTGTGAGTTTGAATTCGGCACATGCACTAGACTCCAATCTTAATTGACTAAGATTGTTGGTTTACCTATTGAAAGGTCAGTGATTCTCTCTAGTCTCTCCGGCTTCCTCCACCAATAAAAACTAAATGCCACGATATAGCACAATAAATAATTCCGTAATCTTGAACTTTATCAAGGATCTTGAATATTAATATGTTTGTTCTCCTAATTGCATTAATAAATTTTAAAATAATCAAATATTTACAAAATTCTTCATTGATTGGATTCTAATTGCCACCTGATTATATAAGGTATTTCAATAAAATGTACTTGATGTCTCAGGTGTGAAAACTTAAAGTGGCTTGATTGGTGATTACGACAAGTGTCAAAATTAGATAATCTAATTAAATATTGGTACTTTTAATGTGTCGGTGAACTCGCTCAGGTCAACATTATGGGCTCAAAAATATAAGTTTTTACAAGTAAGTTTATATTTTCATATAATATATAAGTTTATCTCAATGGTCTCTCAATTTTAGGAAAATATTTTTGAAAAATAAAAGAGTTAACACTTTCTGTCTATCCGGTCAATATTATTCGTAGCGTAATTCGCGCTTGTAAAATCCGTCCAGTCAACTTTTTTTGTAGAAAAACAAATTTTTTTACTATAAAGTTTATATTTTCATATAATTTGTTTATTAATCTCGCAGATTTCATAATTTCATGAAAAATTATTGTAAAACAAAAGAGATATTAACACTTTTGTCAATCAGTTCAATATATTCAAATCATACATCGGCGAATATGAAATCCGTCCGGTCAACTTTGTTTTTTTACTATAAAGTTTATATTTTGAAAATATAATTTTCATTTAATATATTTATTAATCTCGCAGATTTCATAATTTCATGAAAAAAATCAATGAAAATATTGTAAAACAAAAGAGATTTAAAACTTTTTGTTGATCAATCAATAGATTTAAAGCGTACATCAGCAAATATAAAATCTGTCGGATCAACTTTTTTTGCTCATAAAACATAGTTCAGTATCTCAAAGGTCTCAGAATACAATGTACAAAAAAAAAATCTACCATATAACAATAAAAATCTGACCATTTATATCTCATCCGGTTATTATCAAGTCACAATCCGGTCAATCATCCAGACATAAGTGTAACCTGTATATATAATTTAAAATTCAAGCATTCAAAGGAAGTAGAGACGAAAAAATAATTTTCAAAATATTACTTTTTTTAATTGTAATAAGAAATTAAAATCATATAAGTAATATTCTTATATATCTTTGCATTCAATTTGCCTTAGATTTAATCTTTTTACAAAGAAACATCAATTTAAGGAGAATACTGCGAAAAGTGGGAAAAAAAGGGGAGTAACTCAAATTTTTTGTCAAACATCTTTGAAATTCACAAATTATTCAAGATCTGAGGCTAAGGTACATGTAATTGGTGTTAATTAACAGTGTATTTGACACCAAAGCTGTCAAGTGAACCCATGCACTTTAATGGGCCACTTAATTTGACAGTTTACATAGTTAACAAGAATTACGAATTTGCCGATATTTCAGAGGAAAATCACTTATGAAATACATCATAATATTCTAGGTTATTTATCGACGCAGCGGGTATTTAAAAATTCCTAGGTGAGAGGTGAAATTTACAGTTGTCACCCACAGAATACAGGTCAGTTGACAGGTATGTAATCACTCTATCCCAAAAATAATTGGGGAATGTAAGGTGTGAATAAAAGTTTTTATTAAGTAGATGAATTATGACCAAGAATGAGATAAGTTATAATTCAAAAATATATCATCCACAATATTTTCTTTTTTCAAATTTATAAGAAAATGAATAATTCATTATATTTTTTTCCAAAACGTTTGGTTTCCTTTATCAGTTTTTTTTTCATTACTTTACTTATTATCGTATCGTACTCTTGACATAAGCATGATTTATGAATGATATATGATACTTGGCAACCCTAACAACCTGTCCACCCCTTTCAACTTGTCGACCATGTCAACCCCTACAATTTCAACCTGTCAACACTGTCAACCTCTCCAATTTCAATGTTGTGTATCCTACATAGTGCATATTTTACCTCATACCCTATATGAACCTCTCTTATGATGCTTTAAACATGTATCTATGAAAAATTTATGCACAATACATTGTTTGAACAAGGCCCCAGATAGCTTCAACTGGTTTGGAATAGGAATAAAAAGAGATAAGGTATACAGCCTTGTAGTCAGATTTTGTGCGAAAACCTGTTTTCTTATACACCTTATTGCTATTTAGTCCAATCTGGAAAAAAACAGTCACTTATACAACTTCCTGTTTGGGTCAACTCTTGCAAAAACAAAGGTCATCAGTAAGGGAGCAACCATTTAACTTCAATGGGGGGTTATGGTTTTTTGTCTGAGTCAGAAAATTTTTTTCATGCAAAGCATGAACATTTTTTTATACATTGTAGTTTTTATCGACTCTATCAATCAAATTATTTTTTTCAAAATTTAACACTACAAGGTCATGAAGGTATGGGGAAAATCTGGACTCAGAATATTTTTTTTTTTGTCATCTGCTTAACTACAATATTTTTTTCATGAAATTGGGGATCAGAATATATTTTTAGGAAAAAAACCATAACTCTCCTCCCCCCCTGAAGTTAAATGGTTATTCCCTAACTTTCCAAGGAAGGAAAAAAGTTTAGAAAGCAAGCAATTTGAAACTTTGATAGGTTATGATCCACATTTTTTAAAACACAAATTAAAGTAATTAAACTGCTTTGTTTGAAGTGTTTACGATGGTTTAAACATTTCTCCTAAAGTTTTATGCATAATACATTGTTTAAACAGGGCCCCAGATAGCTTCAACTGGATGAAAAAGTTGTGTAATTTTAGAACTTATCTGGATTTGAATAAATAGCCATAAAGTGTTCTGAGATTGGTAGTCCAAATAATTTTGATGTCTTGAAAGGCTATTTTATTTTTTTGCTGAAAAAAATAAAATAGCCTTTCAAGACATCATGAATTAAATTACATAATTATTAGGACTTATAGATTGTATATTGTAAATAGACCTATAGTGCTATACAGCTATAGTTGTATTACTATGGCGTGGGTTTAACGGACCGAAACGACCAAAGTCAAACAGATGTATGGCTGAAACGACCAAGGCCGAACAGGTATATGGCTGAAATGACCATGACCGAACAGGTTTATGCCTAGTCGGAATAATTATATATAATTATGATGTCTTGAAAGGCTATTTTATTTTTTTGCTTTGACGCCTTACTGCGACAGTAGCGAATGTTGCAGTAAGGCGTCAAAGCAAAAAAAATAAACGACTGTCGCAGTAAGGCGTCAAAGCAAAAAAATAAAATAGCCTTTCAAGACGTCATAATTATTTGGACTAGTGTATGGCCGAAACGGCGACGACCGAGCTGGTTCATGGCCGAAACGTCTCAAAAGCGGCCACACACTGTATTTGTCAGTGGCTGCATTGTTCTCAGTTATAATCAACAAAATCGTGTGGACTTTTAAATGCAATAATTTACCAACCTATATAGGCCTAGCATCTGATCAAGACGTTTTAAAACTGATATAGTACTTCGTCGCTTACTGTTTATTTTTCGATAGTTGCTTCCCTTGTATTACCGTATTACTTCCGCTTCCTGCATCACAATACACCTGTGTTTCTGGATTGTTTTTATTAGTTATTTTGACGTTTTTAACCTTTCATTTCTTAGGAGATTTTTGAGTAAGTTATGATATTTCTGGAATGGCTTTAGGATAGCGATTGTTACTAAGAATACCAAAGTTTACTCTAAATGAAGGTCGCCAGACGTCCTGACGTTCCTCAGACAAGGGACATAACATCATAAACATGAACCCCATGAGTCTTGAACCTAAAAAAATTAGGTCCCATACCTAATTTTTTTAGGTTCAAGACTCATAAGACATAGATTAATATGAGGCAGGTGTTACCTGTGAAAGAGGACGAAGTTAGCAAACCTTTAGAATAATAAACAGCAGATTTATTTTTATATAAACATTTATTGTAAAAAAAAATCCATAAATTCTGGTGAAAAGGTAACTGAATTACGGAAACATATCCAAGGTTGGTCCTATTGTTTGGAATATTATATATGAATTCACTTTTAATGTGAACAAAGAAACGCTATCTTCGGGTAGGGTTTTTTTTATACTCATTTTAAATTATAGTTTAATTAAAATCATAATAATTACACTTAAAAAAAAACAAATATCCAAAGTCAGATTTTTACTGATCTTAATTTGTACAGATACAAAAATCTGCCTGATTGATCTGAGGTGAGTTTCCCCAGAGAAGTCATTTTGTTTGCTATAAAATCATATGTTGAATATTATAAAGTTCTAGACTCCTTTTATTAGGTACACAAACAGAATAAATTCAAAATGTTCGTCCTCATTGTTCTTTTTGGGAATCAGTTATACAAATTTGCAGAAAATCATATGACTTCCAACATGGCAGCATCCTTCAACAGAACCAGAACGGGATAATGCGCAAGCTCAACTGTTCATAAAAAGGTTACGATTTTGAGTTCATTTTTATATTAATTTTCTTAATATTATTGGTGATTTCATCCCCACATAAATAACTTTCATGTTCGTGTATTTTCCCATATATTTTTGATGTCACAATACTTATGTTATTAAGTCATACTGCCTTTAAAATGCGGCTAGACCTCAGCCTTAACCAGCCTTAGTCATTCCGAAAAAGAAAATTGAAATTGCTCTATGCATAGATTAGTGGTAGACGTTTTAAAACCCAAGTAAAAATAACTTTTACTTAATTCATTTAAAGTCCTGTTGCACTTATGTAATGTTGAACGAAAGCTGAAATAGTACCACATGACCTAAAAAGTTTTGCACACAGCACCTAGGCTGTCATCCTGCCTTTGCTCTTTACTGCTAATCTTAGTTGACTAACCTTTTCAGTTACAACATTAAATAGACACTTAATTACGCAACATATTACTGGTCTGAATACAATTACATAGTTAAATGTGCTAATAATCAAAATAAATAGGTAGATGATTAAATCTATCATTTTCATAAATCAATCGTTAAACATAAAGTACTAAGAATTGTGAAAAAATATTTTTTCTATAAAGCTCTTGTTCATATATATTTTTTTACCAAAAATTATTTATGAAATGGCCCCATTAGGTCAAATATGAAAATTTTGACATGTTAATGATAATAATAATAATAATAATAATTCTTTATTTAAAGAGGGTTACACAGTTAGCTATAAAACTAATCTTCCCTGAGGCCCTCATGAAATACAATGAAATATAACAAACAATTACAAAATATCATACAAACACACATATATGAAAAAATGAAATAAAAAATTGTTATGAAATATACAATTTTCAAAACAGGTAAAAATTACAAATTCATATAGTATTGGCATCATTCAAATTACCTCAACAATATCTTAAGTTTGAGTAAGTGTGTGAAAAATTATTATACATATAAAATTACAAAATTACACATGACATCATACATTGTCATAGTGACATCACAAGTTTTCTTTATGCATTTAAGTTCCCAGATTCAAGCAACTGGTCCTTATATCAGTAAAATTAACATAATTTGTAAAGGGTTCAATAAGTTTACTATTTTTGCCATTTCAGGGGGTAAAAATGACTTGAATCATACCTCCTTTTGTTCATATGCAGATTTCACTAATTCAAATGTAAAATACGTTTTAAGAATGTTCATGAAATGATTATCTATTAAATACAGGATTTCCCCACAAACACTCATAACAACCGGATTGAAATAATTGAAATAATTTTAATGACATTAACCTGACCATTCTTCTTGATTGAGTCTGATACAACAATTGAAAACTGGATATGATAAATCTCAAACCTTTAAGTCATAAAATGAGTTTCTTGTAATCATAAATGTTATGGAAATTATTGAACAAATGCATGCATACAATTATATTCTAAACTAAACTAAGTCCTCTATACACATTTTTTATGCCCCCGCCGTAGCGGAGGGGGCATTAAGTTTTACCCTTGTCCGTACATACGTCCCAAAATTGGTTTCCGTTCTCTAACTTAAGTTTGCCTCAACCAAATGTTATGAAACTTATACACAATGCTTATTACCACAAAACACAGATAAGTTTGAATTTTGGTGGCGTCACTTTTACTGTTCTAGAGTTATGCCCCTTTACAAATGGAAAAATTGCTGAAATATTCGTTTCTGTTCTTTAACTTTAGTTTGCCTCAACCAAATGTTATGAAACTTATGCACAATGCTAAATACCACAAAACAGAGATTAAGTTCGAATTTCGGTGGCGTCACATTTACCGATCTAGAGTTATGCCCCTTTACAAATGGAAAAATTGCTGAATTTTTCGTTTCCGTTCTCTAACTTAAGTTTGCCTCTACCAAATATTAGGAAACTTATACACAATGCTTATTTCCACAAAACACAGATCAAGTTTGAATTTTGGTGGCGTCACTTTTACTGTTCTAGAGTTATGCCCCTTTACAAATGGAAAAATTGCTGAAATATTCGTTTCTGTTCTTTAACTTTAGTTTGCCTCAACCAAATGTTAGGAAACTTATGCACAATGCTAAATACCACAAAACAGAGATCAAATTCGAATTTCGGTGGTGTCACTTTAACCGTTCTTGAGTTATGTCCCTTTATAAGGTTATATGCAAGAGGGGGCATCATCTGTGTCCCATGGACACATTCCCCATTTATTTACATCTATTAAGAATCCATAACTTGTAATAATCAAAAAATATTTCATTCTGTAATTGTTGATGGAAAACTTTGGTGGCTAATTAACTTTCTGGTTTTGGTTCCAAAGTTTACCAATTGTAATCTTGATGAACAATCAAACACATCAAAAATAAGTGAGATGAGAGAGCAACGTTTGTTTGTTTTTTTGTTTTTTTCTTTTTCCACCCATTCCCATTTGTTATTCAAACTTTGTCATAACAGTTGTTTAATGATTTTGTGTATCAAAAATTTTCTTTCAGATTCAATTATTACTATCTACATGTACCTTCCAACATGTCCAATATGTTTATTTTTTTCATCATAGTTTTTCCCTAGCACTTGTGCTGTGCAGTTGTGTCATGGTTAAGGTCACTGTATACGGAAAAGCTGTCAGTGAATTAGAGTACAGGAAGACAATAATTCTATAGCAGTACATTTCTGAAGTTTTGGATAAAGTAAAGAATTTTCTTTGAAAAGAAAGTCCATGTACACATGTTTTATAGTAGAAATTAGCAATTCAAGTACATTTGTAAATAAAACATACTAAACTTTTTTTGAATTTAAAGAATCATATGACTTTAAGCTTTATATAAAGTTCTTGAATGATGAATAATCTTGGATATGATCAATAAAGTTCCCTGTCAGGTTTGAATCCACTTAAATTACATAAGAATGGAAAAGTAGAAATCACAAAAACATTGAGCAAGAAACTGCCCTTCCAGAACTCTCATGATTCGATTACTAGACTATTACCATAAATTCTTACTGGGCTGGAACTTTTATTACAGAATGAGATTACATGTTACTAACAGATAAAAGGACCTCTTTATATTTTACTGGCCTTAGCCAAATCCTCGTTAGGGAATTACTTTATGTGTCATCTGAAATGTCATGGTATTTTTCTTTATCAATATCATACTTTTATTAGAACAGTTACATTGTTTAAATTGTTTTATATCCATGATTTACACTAATGAAAAATATTATGATCAAATGCAGGAGCCCTAACAGTTAATTATTCTAATTAAACCTATAATAAATTTTGTAATAAATGTCTCTTTAAATATTTAATTTAATGTATTTAGGTTAAGCCTTAGATTTATATAATATAACATCATTAACTTGTAATGTTACAAGTCAAAGTAATAAATGGCCTTGTCAAATAAAGATAATCAGTTTACATATGGTATTTACTATACATGTATATGTACACATATACCTTCACAAGTATTGGCATTCCAGAATACTAAAACCTAAATGTCAATAATGAAAACAATAAAAATATGATCAGAATGATTTAAATAAGGGGGATCAATGTGAATTGTTTACAGTTGTGGAGAAGTGACACATTGACTATCAATAAAAAGTAGGCATGATGTAAAGAGTGATATGTATGGTCTGGAAATTTTATTATAGATTTTCATATTGATAACAGTATGCAATTATATGAAAGGAATGTCAGATGTCATTTGAAAACATTCTTGACCCTGGATTATCCCTGGTTTTTCTCTGTGACACATTAGTAGGAATATTCATAATGTAGGAAAAAGGAGTATTCATTTATTTACAAAAGTTTTAATAACTGTTTAAATTTAGTGCTGATGTAAGTACATACATATTTATATATGTAAAGTTTTTTTGTTTCTGCAAAGTAGAATTTACTTTTTTTTTCTCGGTTAGCTTGGTTTATGATATATGCTAAAACGAATAGTATACTTGATAGTTAATATTTCTGATTTATTAATCTTTGTATTAACTTTTCTGGTTGAGAGGATCTACAATTAATAAATAAGTGCAAAATTTACAAGTACTTAATTCTAGACCAACACACTGAGCTGGGATCCTAAAGGAATAATCTTCAACAAAGGATGTACACTTCTTAAAGATACCCAGACTCTTAGGCATGTCTTTCCTGTTAAATGTTCATGAATGTTGTACATGTTACTGAAAAGAGACTCAAAACACAATTTCATTTCATGGTGTGATCTGGACAGTATTGTCTTCAGTTACCTCCTGCACTTTCTAGGTCTTTCATGCTAACAACATACACCACAGAAGTACATGTACTTGTATTTGGGATCCCTCAATCTCTTTTTTTTTGTTTTCTTTTTCTTTTTCTCCCATTCATTCAAAATAGAAATATTGCTATCCATCATATTTCTTATATAATGTACTTTACACAGATTTAACACTGTCTGTTCTAATGATGTCCTGTTATTCTATATGTAAGTGCCTCCAGGAACTAAATACTTGTGGTATGTTCTCGTATGCTTCGCAGTGTTATATAGTTTATAAATAAGTTAATATTTTTCAAACGACATTGATTTTTTTTTAACATGATGCATGATTGTCATGTTGACATGATAAATTACACCACAAACCAAGGATACAAATGTATGTTAACCAGAAATTCTTGCATGTGGCCAGTTCTATTTTCGTTGTTAAAATATAATTTTTTTATTATTAGTATTGGATGTTATATTATATAAATCTAAGACTTAAAACTAAATTGATAACGGAAAAAAAAAAAGTTAGAACTATTTCCGGAATCTATTTTTACCAAACAAGCTAGATAATACATATCGATAAATAAGAATTTTCATATATACTTGTTTATTTCATGATTGAAAATGATATATTATGATTTAGTTTAGATGTAATGTAATATAATAATGATTTCCAGAGATTAACCCTGATTTCTGGTAAAAAATAAAGGGACCCTTCACTAGAATGCTGGACTAGTGAAGTAAATTGTTAACAGCGTGCAATATATTGTTGAATAAAAAAAAAAGTATTGGACTAAACCTAAATACAATGTCTCCCATAATAAGATTGAATATATATAGGCAGCACATACATGTATACTAATAATTAACAATGAATTAGTCAATCTACCCGTTGGCATATTGTGTGCCTAATGTTGATTAACTTGAAAGTAAATTTTTTTTCTGTCAACATTATTGGCTAATCAATAATCTATAAGTTATAGTAAAAATGGAACCATATACACTCTTGGGAGATCTTGATATTCTGATATGACTATAATGATTTTTATATTTTAAGTGTTAAGTATGGTGTAGAAGCTTTTAAGAGCAACACGAAATTTGAATAAGAGTATTAATACTTTCTTTATTTATACCGTTTATACCATTAAATGTGATATGATATCCTGTATCTATTAAGCTTTACCATGAACTAAGGTTAAATAGCTGATAGACCCCCCTCATAAATTGTTGAAAGCTATCACTTTCATTAACAATTACAGTAGCGGATTCAGGGGGGAAGGGCGTACACCCCCCTTTGATCATGTTGATTGGAAAGTATATAATTTTTTAGCAAAAAATCGTGACGTCCAAATTTATTTTTGCCTAGCTATGCTCAGCACTATTTCTTTAGTTTTATTGCATTGCGCCCCCTTTTCAAAAATCCTGGATCCGTCCCAGAATTATATAATGGTGTTAATTAGATGCACCCAATCAGGCTAATAACACTACCATTGTTGTATCTTATACATGTAGTTTTGTGTTGTTTGTTTTTGAAGCCATTTTATGGTCATGGTCACTACAAGCTACTTTCTTATATTTACATGCATATTAACTGTGGTCATTAAAGGGAAAGTCCGCGATTTTTTACTTATCATCTAAATATGTTCATCTTAACATAAAAAACACATTCACAAAGTTTTAAATTTATATTCTTTCTAATAACGGAGAAAATCAAGTATTTGTAACTTTTTTGGTTGACCTACGTCACTGGGTTGTGACGTTTTAACCCGATTTGTTGAATCATGGGAAAAAATAAAATCTGTTAAAGTCTTAATTGCTTATCAGAATTTTACGTAATTAAAAGCGCACAGATGACCGTTGGTCGTAGTTAATAACCACAATATAAGAATGAAAGAAAATGAATATGTGTGTACCGTTTTGTAATGATTGAATAAAACTTCCTATATGAAGTTATCTAAATATAAATATTTTCGAATAAATTTCATAAATTATTGAGATTTTTTCATAAAATATCTATAGAACATTTTTACTGATATTGAACTGAAAATATTTTAAGTTTTATTTACCGTTATAACTTTGAGTACCATTTCAATGCAAAATATTTGTGAACAGAGTGTGTATATTATTTTGTAAAGTCATTGTTTATTTCTCGATTTGAAGAGCATTCGTTTGAACTTTACCTTGCAGCAATTTAGCCTCAGGCGTACACAGGTGTGAATTCAAGCGAACACAGGTGTGAATATTGTCATTTTGAATGGATTAACATAACTAGAGTGTTTAATATACCCAGATGAAATACCCGATGACAATAGAGAAACAATAAATAAATTGTATAAATTAATTGAAAATTAACATTCAACTTTTTAATTCCGGAAGTGTTACAATATTAAAATGGAACAATTTTCGGTTACGTTCTATGCAATTAGCATAAAGTTAAGATATGAAGTTAAAAGAATAGTACTTTTAATCTTAAAAATTAAATGTTACATTTCCCAATTAATAATCATTGCACATCAGTTTAATTTGCTTTACCGGAATTCTTTAACTTGTATTTAAATCTGGCGATGTTTAAATGCTATAACAATCGTAAAACTATCGCAATTTTAAAGTTTTTAATTGAAAAAATACAACAGTACAACATGCATGATTTTTTTTAATTTTCTTATTAACATTTCATTCTTACATAATTAATTCATTTGACAATCCCTTAGACAAATTATTTGTGAAAAGAATACCAATTATCGTTTATTTCATTAATGAATATACATACATTATAAATCTAAGCTAATACATTAATTTGTTTGAGGATTTTTTTTAGGATAGCCGTCATTAATCCAAATTAGTAATACAGTTGTTGTAATTAAAGGCATATCTTAGTAATGTATTACTGATATTGACGATTTTAGAACAGTTCGTCCCAACCTCGTTGTTCTTGAAAAAATCTTTACTAGTATCCTTGTAAGTTTCCTGACGTATATGCGCCATTGAGGATGAGCTCCAGACTGAGAGCAGACTGGTAGCGTATTTGTTTGTTGGGGCAGGAGAGGCCATACAACCACTTGTACAGATAAACAAGCTTATGTTGTCAACACTACCAGAAAGAGTTCCCATCGTCGGATGGGGTATATGAAGGTTCCAAGAATGAACTATTGACATGTCTGACTCTGAACAGTTAGTAAACGGACTTAACAATGATTTATAGACATCGATCGCTTGTTCTTGATATTTGAAACTGCATGCATATATACGTTTATGAGAGTGATTATTTATCTTGTGACTGACGAAAACTAAATGCCTGCATGGTTATATCTTGCCAACCGTTTGTGTTGGTTTGGTGGGTGTTCACTAAAAATCGTAATTCAAAAATTGTGTTTGTGAGATGTAGATTCACTTCAATACCGAATTTCGTCTATATATTTCACAAGTGTATACCACGGAAAAGATCTGAAGGTATATTACTCCCATTTTGTTTGGGTGTGAACCATCGATGTTTACAGCAATATTTAATGAATAAGATGATGATGGTAGAAAGAACTATGAGCGTCATGTGGCAAATATTACATGCATGTCGGACCATGAGTTGTCAATCTGTATGAAAAGATTTCCAATACAACCATATTGAGTAGGAATTTTTACATGCTATACTCTCGTACTAGTATTACAGGGTTCTTGTGTCGTTTAACTCGGACACACATCTTTTACTTTAAGATGTATGAAAGGTTCTAAATATATATATATATCTTAAATGTAACAATAATCAAACGCCTATAGGCAATCACTAAAATGGTATGAAGTTTTTATACAGATTTATTCTTATTTACACAATCATTAACAAACTAAATAAATTTAACAAAGTAACACCGTGACACTACGATATAACAAATGGGATACTAATTATTTTTAACCATGCTATGCAGAAACTTTACACATCAAGCAGGAACATATATATTAATATACTGTTCCCAGCATCAAGTTAGTGCACGTGAATACCAATTAGGTACACGATGTGTGATTTTGTATAACTAAAAATATCAAAGCGAGCAATAACTTTGTCAAGCAAACATTTTTTTTCACCATGCCTCTCTTTATCTCCGCTCCTTTACAATAACTATTTCGCTTTTCGTCGATCATTCTCTATATTGTTCTCTATTCGGTTATATTTTTTTCACTATGCCACTCTATCTCCGCTCCTTTTTCCCATGTCGTCCTAATCCTTATAAAGATAGAGACATTAGACATAGAAGGGGCTCTCTTATCTTCAATGAATTAATATTGATAGTGACTATAAGTGCTGCATTACTTTATATATCTGCATGTTTGCCAATCGACAAAAGCTTGTATTTGCGTGAAGAATTTTTTTTTCTCAAAAATATGGTCCAGAATCATGACAAAACAATATTCATTTCAAATGTTCAAAGGTCATGTTTATAATTTTTTTAAACTTATTATCAGCAAAAATAGTGGATAATATTATTATCAGAACATCATTCATTAAAGGTGGAATTATAATTTCAAACACACACATGATAAACAACGTTAGACACAAATATATGGTTCAATAAATGTTACCTGTGCACACCGGGTACCTCAATAAAGAGGCCATGCATGATCCTGTATTATATAATTGTGTAATACGAATTTTTAGTTGACAGGATGTCACTGGAATACCCAGGGACGTGTATCTAATATACGTCCTTGGAATACCTTACTGAATGTGTCGCTCTGACACGACATCTATCAATAATTCTGACATACCTATTATCAATTCGGGAGGAAGCCAAAATATAATAAGATAACGTAAATATAATTTAAAAAGAAAAAAAACTATAAATTTTTCACCGAACATACCAGATAGAGTCACACATTTAACTGTAAAGCTAAGTGTCTTTATAAGTGACCGTTCCGAATAGATCCCGTATCAATTTGATATAATTTAAAGATAAGTTAAAAAAAAACCACTTTTAATAAAAAAAATTGAGATGTCCGATATTTCGATATTTACATATCTATAACCTGGGAATATTATACTATATCAACATATTATGTCCCAGCTAAAACCTCTTCCTAACATTGCTCCTTGTCAATAGCCGTTAAATAACATAATTAAAAATACGGAACTATTCTTTATACAAATCAATGCACTTTATATAAAAGAGGCATACTAATGAATCTTCTGTAAATCAGTGATTGTTACAAGAACACTGCATTTGTCTTTCTTATAATTGAAACTGTTCTTCCTCATCAAATCTATAATTTATTTTTTTTATTAAAAAAGGATAAATACCATCGGATCTCCCTCGAAACAATATTGTTCAAAATGGTCTTCACACACCAACTTGTGCTTGCTATAGATGCAACTATTTGCTGTTAATTTAAGGTTGTACAACCATGTCTGATACAATTCTTTCATTTTTTGTGGGATTGGGAAAACTATGTAGACTTTTGTCATAACCTTGTCTGACAGAACAACCGTACGCTTGACAAGACATTTGACACTGAATAACCGTCTACGGTAATCCCCAATTGATGATGGGAGTTTTTAACGCACGGTCGGTAAATCCCCGATTCTTTTTGTTCTTTAAATTTGTGGTTTATAGATATCACATGACTTTTTAGATCGAACATGCCGACAAGATGGCGATATGTCGAGAACTGATAGTGAATTTCAAAAATCGATTTTGATCTCTTTACATAGAGAATAAAAGTTTTTTATTTATGAACATGTGGTTTTTTATGCTTAAAGAACAAAATATCAATTTTTCATTTTTTTGCGGAGTTTCCCTTTAAAGATTGTATCATCCCTTAATTTTGGTTTGTGCATGTGTAAAAGGTAGTTGCCTGAAGCTGAACATTGTCATGAAAATAACCTGTGAAATGATAAGCTATTATCATGATTATGATTAATTATTTATTGAATCATTGATAGGTTTTAATTAGAGATTTCTGTATGATTCCTTTGGGGAAGTGTATACAATTTTGTATTTTTCACTCTTCTCTCAAATTATGCTTCAAATTTACACGTTTTTAACATTGCCTTAAACATGACAATTTTACAATATCAAATACATGTATGAGACATCAACCACCCCTCCACCACAAAAAAAATTTAAAAAATGTGCTATTTATCTAATATAATTTCTTCATGTATATATGCATTGCTGTTAGCAGACAGAGGAACATCAGTATACCATGATAATATGTCCCATGATTTCACTGTAGTAACAATAAAAAAATTTTTTTGGAGCTGTAAAAATACTGAAAGAAATTAAGTGCAATGATTTACCAAGACCTTTATTCTGATTGCAGGTATAAACAGAAATGATGTAAGACTTGAATGGAGAAAACACCTGTAGATACTTAGCTGTTATGTCAGAACTTGATGCACAGGTGAGATTACATAATATAATATTGACTAATTAGCTCTTTTTGAAATATGGACATATATGTAAATTGTGGAAAATTCACCTATGACAATTGTTGACTTTAATTGATATGTTGAGCATATTATCAATTTTTGTCTAGCCTGCACGAAAGTCGCAAGTCGCGGAAAGCGAGACATAGGGAATGCTTTTCCGGCAACGGCTGCGGTGATGCGTCAACAATTGTTAAGTTTTCTGCTTAAGTTAGTTTGATAGGAACTACTTGTGATAGATCAATGATATTTTGTATGAAGTTGCATTACTATCAGTACATATCAGTTTGACGACTATTTTTAGGCACTGTCTGCTAGGCCATGGTCCAGTGGTTTTGAATTAACTAGCAATTTTAAATGTAAAGTTTTCTGCTTAAGTTAGATTGACAGGAAGTACTGGTGATAGATCAATGATATTTTGTGTGAATTTGCATTGCTATCAGTACATCAGTTTGACGACTATTTTGAGGCCCTGCCCCTAGGTCATGGTTCAGTGACTTTCAATTAATTAGCAATTTTCAATGATAAGTTTTCTAGATATGAACTACTTCAATAGATTAATGATATTTTCTATAAAGTTGCATTACAGTGATTACTATCAGTACATATCAGTTTGACGACTATTTTAAGGCCCTGCTCCCTAGGTCATGGTCCAGTGACTTTCAATCATCTAACAATTTTCAATGTTAAGTTTTCTAATTTTAAAAGTTAGTTTAATAGGAACTACTTACAATAGACAATATTTTCTATAAAGTTGCATTGCTGTCTGTACATCTCAGTTTGTCAACCATTTCGAGGCCCTACCCACTAGTTGGTCCAGTGACTGAATTATTTAGCAATGTTGCTGTCCATCAGATTGTGTTTTTCTGAATTTTATGCCAACAGGAGAGACATATCTCTGTGTCAACAGTTTATTAGCAAGTATATTTAACCATCTTTTTTTCTGATTCGTTGTCTTGAAGATTTTTTACTAATAACTAAATAAGATGCTGCTGCTGAATCTAATGATTAGTCAATTTTGGTCAAGAATCAAGAAAAAACATATTTGAATTATTACACCCATTGCCATTTGGTGGGAACTAAAAAAATTGAATGAAATATTTTTAATATCTTAATGCAATACATTAAAAGCTTATATCAGCACTTTAATTATCAGAATAAACAGTCTGTAGTCATTTGTGTAAATAATCAGAGATATTCAAATCCTTAAAGAATTCTGATAATTGGTTTATTGATTTGAAACTAAAACTTGTGAAAATTGTTTAATTATTTAATTGAACTTTTAAATCCTCTGTAAATGGTTTAATGATAGAATTGTGTATTACCATATAATGATATATATGTATCAACAACACCAAAACCTAAATTTTGGGCTATTATATTTCTTGGCATCCTTGGTCCATTCATTTGCTCTTTTGTGACTTTTTGTCTCGCCTTGACGGAGTCAAAAATCGAGACAAAGGGTATGCTGTTTCCGGCGTCGGCGACGACAACGGTGGCAGCAGCGTCAATAATGTATTAGTTTGTGATTAGGTCTAGTTTATGATGAACCGATAGTGGTAGGTCAATGATATTTGGTATGCAGTAATTTTGCAGTTGTACATGTATTAGCATTGGCACATCACATTACCATGGAGATTATTTGGCCCTGCCCCTTCAGTTATGGTCTATTGACTTTGGACCTTTGGTTAGTTTACATGTCAGTTAATGGGGAACTACTAGTGGTAAGTTAATGATATTTGTTATGCAGTTGTATAAGCATGGGCATATCTCATTTCCATAGTGATTATTTGGCCATGCCCTCTCAGTCATGGTCTATTGACTTTGAAACTTTTGCTTAGTTTTCATGTATTAGTTTGTGATTAGGTCAGTTTATGGGGAACTACTAGTGGTAGATCAATGATATTTGGTTTGCAGTTGTATAAGCATTGGCATATCTCATTTCCATGGAGATTATTTGGTTCAGCCCCCTCAGTCATGATCTATTGACTTTGAAACTTTTGCTTAGTTTACATGTATTAGTTTGTGATTAGGTCAGTTCAAGGGGAACCATTAGTGGTAGGACAATGTTAATTGGTATGCAGTTGTATAAGCATTAGTACATCTCATTTCCATGGAGAATATTTGGCCCAGCCCCTCAGTAATGGTCTATTGATTTTGAAACTTTTGCCTAGTTTACATATATAAGTTTGTGATTAGATCAGTTTAAGATGAACTGCTAATGTTAAGTCAATGATATTTGGTATGCAAATTTATTGGCATTTGCAAGTCTCGTTTCCATTGAGATTATATAGCCCCACCCCCTCATCATGGTTCATTGACTTTGAAACTTTTACATAGTTTACAAGTTAATGTTTATGTTTATGTCTGTTTAAAGGGAACGACTTATGATAAGTCAATAGTATTTGGTATGCAGTTGTATTAGCATTGGCACATTTCATTTCCATGGAGATTGTTTAGCCATGTACCTTCAGTCATGGTTCATTGACATTGAATATTTGCATAACTTACATGTTAAAGTATTGCTATTTTATTTTCAACATTTGCATTATCAAAATTACAAAAAGGCGAGACATATCTCTGTGATAACAGTTTATTTGTATTTGAAAGTAAATGGAAAAAAAAATTGATTCATATTGAAGAGAATTTGTATGATCTTAGTATTTCAATTTTGATAAGAGAGTTAAGAGACTGAAAATAGTTCATAGAATTCTGTTGTTTGTTTTTATGAGAAAGATATTCTTAATATTCTCTTCATTTGGCTTTTATGATTATTATTTTACAAAGGGAAAAAGTTTAACAAATGTATGGCACATACATGAAGTATAGATATAAGATGTTACTATAGATTATTTCTGAAACAGATGTTTAGACAGTTAGACTGTCTGACACGCAAAAATTATGGTTAAAATATTAAGGATTTAATGAAAGCAATATAATGTTTTATCTGTAAATGAAAAAGTAATGTCAAAGGAAAAAGTCAGAGGCTAATATTGTTTTCTCAATGGATAAAACAACATTTAAATTTCAGTATATAAACATCATATTGCACTCAAAGGATTTAATTGGATTAAAATGTCAGCAAACATGTACAGTGCACTATGATTGATCCTGTTCAATAAGATCTACACAAATTTGTCATTAGGTATTTTGGTCATGTTGATGTAATGTATTCTGAATTTTTAAGAACAAACATTGTTTTCCATGTCCATGTGTCTTAGTTGTCACTGCATTTGAATAAAAGGAGGTGTGAGGTATACAGCTATGAGACAGCAACACAACAACACATATTTTGAGAGCAGCATACAGCCCAATAGACAATAGACAGGTGTCAAGCTCTAAATCAAAGGCCTTTATTATAAGAAATATTGAAATTTATTGGACTTTTTTCTTGGGTTTATTTAATTTTTATTGATGCATCTCCATTTTACTGATTTGACCTTCCAATAGGAAAGTTTATACATGAGCAGGTTCTCCTTTTAGTGGTTTGGTCTCAATTTGTTATTTGTCTTACAGTAGAATTAGTTGTTGGTTTACAATTTTACGAAATGTATCTGTAACAGTGTTGGGCAGTCAATTCCTGCTTGAAGATTCTTTGACTTATTGTACTCACCATACATGGAACTTTTACATTATGTACTACTCAGCTTCTGTATTTAGGAATAATTTAATATTTACTCTTGAAATTTATGATGCTGAGTTGTAACTGTATGTAAAGGAGTAAGGGCTGATTTTGGCCTCAAAATTCAGGTTCATTTAGTTTCTGTGAAAGATTTTAACTGATTTAGTCATTAAAGACGCTCAAATTCAAGCTTAAATATGAAAAATCTATCAAATATGCCATAATATGTCACTATTCAGAAGGTTTTTGTCAAAAATGAAAGTGGCCGCATCCGTGTTCATTCTCAACCTTTATATATGTTATGTATTATCATCAAATACAACTTACATTTAACTATTAAGAATGAACACAAATGCGGCCACTTCCATTTCAGAAGGAAATCGTCTAAAAATTAACCAAAATGCTAAAATTTCGAAGATTTCAATAGTTTAGCATGACTTAATGATGCTAGTACCCAATGCAAAAATAGTCCATATTTATATAACAGAAGTATTCTTCTTTCCAATAAATAGCTAAAAATTGACATTTTAGCAAGTTTGTAAAACTGCTATATTTTGGGGCCAAAAAGGGGTCTTACTGGGCCTACTCCTTTCAGACCAGGGCAGTCACTTCCTGTTTTACAATACTTTTAATTTTTATTAAACTAGTTTAGCAATGAAAATTTTTTCAATTTCTGATAAAGAGTGGGGTTTACTATGCACTATGTACAACACTGTTTAACTTTTCATAATTTTTAAAAGTTGAAATACAAATTATAAAGGTGAGAGAGTTTTGAATAAGAAAGTACAAAGTTGAAAGTTAAACATTATATCAAATCATATGATAATTCAATGGCTATCTATCAAATGTTGCCCCTTATACAGTACTAATAATACAGATAATTATTAGTCCTTTCAAGCATGTTGAAGTCTGTTATCAAATGCTAATAGGAAATTTTAATTGCCTTTTACTGGTAAAATGACTTCAATTTAAATAATTGAAATCCTTTAATATACTGCCAGCATATATTCTAAAGGAAAATCGAGTGTATTGTATATCAATTAAAAATGTTTGAAAATATGGTTGGCTTGATTTTATATGTGAATTAATTTCTTATTAATTTTAACATGGCTTATAAACATACAGTAAGTACACTAGTTTATTTTGTCTGTCTTGTGTATTTGTAGTTTGAAATCTATGCATTTGAATGTTTTTAATATGCTAATGGCCAGCTGAATAACTAAATCTCTATAAAGAAATGCTTGCAAAAGTGCCTGTCACAGGTATAGAAGTATCGGGCCAAAGATTTTTCAAATGGTTCAGAGTTGACTAGTATAGAAATAAGGAGATGTGGTATTATTTAGAGATAGCCAAAAATTGTACAAGATTTTATTTTATAGTTATTGAGAAAATATGGCAATAGAAATAATTGAAAAAGTTGTTATTATGAATTAGGGGTATTGTTGGCATATATATTACTATTTGTCAATTTTTGGTTATAATTGAAAGATCTTTTTGGGAATTTGAACAGAATTTTTTGTTTGCACAAAGTGAAGACTGGTATTGACTTGAGGAATTGTTTCTCTGTTCATTTTTACAGCAAATTATACAAAATTTTCCATTTGATTTCAGAGATAATACCGACCAAAAGTGCTGGAATACAATTTTAAGGCTTGCTCTTTAATGATTAATAATTTTGAACATTTTTTCTCAAAGTTACCATGCCATTTTCCCCGGAGCTTATTACCTTTCAAAGTGAAGGAATATACTTTTTACAACCTCTGGTTCCCCTCCCCCAAAAGCAAAAAAGACATTAAAAAAGACATAATTTCATTTTCTCAATTACAAAAAGATTGTATACATCAATTTTTTTGTTTTATTCAGACTTTTTATACGGCCGCAAAAAAATTTTGAGGTCGTATATTGGTATGACGTTGGCGTCGTCGTCGTCGTCGTCCGAATACACAATGGTTTTCGCACTCTAACTTTAGTTTAAGTGAATGGATCTCTATGAAATTTTACCATAAGGTTCAATACCACAATAGGAAGGTGGGGATTGATTTTGGGGGTTATGGTACCAACAGTTAAGGAATTAGGGGCCAAAAAGGGGCCGAAAATAAGCATTTTTGTAACTTCTAGACATAACTTGTGTGTTAGCATATGGATCTCTTTGACATTGTACCACAAGATTCCATATCACAAAGGGTCAATGCTGGGATTGATTTTGGGGTTAATTGCCTCAAAATTTTAGGAATAAGGGGCCAAAAGGGGGCAAAAAACTAGCATTTTTCTAGTTTCATGACAAAAACTTGTGTGTAAGTGTATGAATCTTTCTGAAATTTTACTACAAGGTTCCATTTCACAAAGGGAAAGCTGGAATTGAGTGTTGTGGTAATTGCCCAAAACGTTTAGTAATAAGGGGCCTAAAAAGGGGTTTAAAATAAGCATTTTTTAGTTTCTAGACAATAACTTGTGTTCAAGTGTATGGATCTCTCTAAAATTGTATTACAAGGTACCATACCACAAAGGCAAGGCTGTTATTGAGCTTGGTTTGGGGGGAAAGGGGGGTGGGGGTGATGAATCATAAGGGGGGTGGGGGTCAAAAAAGGGGTAATTTTTTTTTTTCCTTTTTTTTTTGTTTAAAATTTCATTTTAAGTTAGTTATTTTTTATCACGAAGAGAAAGTAGGAATTGAGTTTTGGGGTTAATTGCTCAAACATTTATGAATAAGGGGCCAAATATTGGTTGAAAATAAGGATTTTTTTAGTTTGCAACAAAAACTTGTGTTCAAGTGTATGGATCTCTGTGAAATTGTATTGCAATGTACCATACCACAAATTGAAGGTTGTGATTGAGGTGGGGGATGATGAATCAAAAGGGGGTTGAAAAAATGTGTGGGGGGTAGGATTTTTTTTTTTCCTTTTTTTTTCTTTAAAATTTTCCATTTAAAGATGGTTGTTTCAGATTTATATATGAAAGAAAATAATAATGATACGGTTATATATCATGAGGAATTGAAATTTAAAATTATGTATATTGGAAATTTAGGTTACATTGGAAAGTAATAATTGGCTTGGGGGGGGGGGGGGGGGTTATTGCTCTAATGTTTAAGGAATAAGGGGGAAAAAGGTTAAAAAACAAGGGTTTCCATTTTAATAGACAAATAATTGAGTAAAGAACATTATTTAAAAGCAGTGTAAGGTTGGTAATTCAAACTCATTTAAATATCTCATCTACACTGCTTTTAAATTATGTAAATTGGAAATTTGCCAATAACTTTATTGTTAATAAATGCATTGGAAATTTGCCAACAATTTTAGTGTAATAAACTTCATTGGAAATTTGCCAATATAAAATTTTGCTGATGAAGGTTTTTTGTTTACCTTTAGCCTTGACTATGAAGTCATTTTCTATTTTTATAGCCTTATGATGTAGTTGAATTATTTAATACTTTTATGATGTGTTTAAATGGGGTTTTATCATGTTTATGGTTGCAAATTTATTGTTTTAGTATAATAAACTCCATTTAAAATTTGCCAATAAAAAAAAATTTTGTTTATTTTTAGCTATGATTATGATGTCATTTTCTATTTTACTTTTATGGTTGCAAAGAAATTTTTATTTTTAGATATTACTGTTAAATGATGCTGATTAAGGTTTTTGCTATGTTTAGCCATGACTATGATGTCATTTTCTATTTTAATATCTGTTATGATGTATTTAAATGGGCTTTTATGGTTACAAAGGAATTTTATTTTTAGATATTACTATAAAATGTTGCTGATGCTGATTAAGGATTTTGTTTATTTTTAGCCATGACTATGATGTCATTTTCTATTTTAATACCTTTATGATGTAATTTCCATTTTTAGATATTACTGTTAAATGCTTTTATGGTTACAAAGGAATTTTATTTTTAGATATTACTTTAAATGTTGCTGATTAAGGATTTTTGTTTATTTTTAGCCATGACTATGATGTCACTTTCTATTTTAATACCTTTATGATGTATTTAAATGGGCTCCCATGTATTTAGATTTTTGATTATTTATACATGTTACCAAATTGGTCCACATTGAACAAAAACGGTCCAAATTTCAACTTTATTACATTACATCAAACATTGAATTCTACATATTCTTTGATATATTGAAATTAACAAACAATTTAGTTTATGGAGATTCCACCATAATAGGTAAATTAAATTTTTTCCAGTTCTTACACCACATTCATCCTGTGTCAGAAACCTATGCTGTGTCAAATATTTAATGACAATCCAAAGTCATAGCTGTATCAAGCTTGAATTTTGTGTCCATACTTGCCCCAACTGTTCAGGGTTCGACCTCTGCGGTCGTATCAAGCTGCGCCCCAGCGAAGCATTTTATTAAATATAAATTATGATTAAAGATAATAAATGTATACATCTGCATGTAGATATTTTTCTCTTGTGTGCATGTACAAAGTACTTATACCAAGCCAAATATTCTATGTGTCAGTGAAGTAGAATTGTCTTACTGAATAAAAATAAGAAAATACATATGTTCTGTATGTGAACTAATAGACAAAGAATATGTAATTGAAATGATGTGTTTATTTTATTGCTCATGAAATAGGCATGTGTTTTTACAGTTGAAATTTTCCTGAACATTTAGTTTTCAGTTGCTCATTATAAATCTGCATGTTAGTGGCATTTTTATTAAGAATAAGGCTTAAAAAGCTTTGAATGTTCATTTAGTCGTTATTCCATTCCAAGTTTAAATGAAGAGTTTGAAAATCAGATCTATGAATCCAAGATTTGTCTACATATCCAGACAAGTCAAATGAAAATTTGTTTACCTTGCACTGACCAAAACTGACCAAAATGGCCAGTGGTAGTAGTTATTGCCATAATTTAGTAGCCATAGCTAGTTTGTCTGCCCCTATTCAGATAACATTCCTAATTTTTATCAACTATAAAAGTAGTCCGCGCCAAATTGAAACAAACGTGAGGAATATTGAATTGAAAGGTCCTCCACTTAGAAAGAAAAGAAGATGATGATGATAAAGGTTGTTTTAGATTCTTTTTAGTAAAGGTACCACATTGGCAAAACAGGCTCTTTTGAGCCTAATGTGTGTTTATATTGTATGCTAGCTTCATGCTTTTTAAATTATGTAATATAGTGATTTTAACACATATTTTACTTTCAATTGAACATTGTACCTGCTATTCATGTCTATAAAGGTTAAAAAGGGATAATGATTTATGTGTGTTAAATGCCAATTAGTAGATAATATTCATTTTGGTAATCTAAGACTGATCCTTCTAATTTAAAACTAATGTTCATAATTGTTTGAAAACAATGAAATTAAAAACCCTGAAAAATTTCCCACTTTTTTTTTTAAAACTTCTCATTGATAAGTAACATGTCAAAACAAAATATTTGGAAAAGAAAACATACTAGAACAAAAAGTGACATTTTTATAATTTTTCGTTAGAATGTATAGTTATGATTAATAAGTGGAATGAAAAACATTTGGATTTTATGGGCAGAAAAAATATGTTGGTTCTGTGGTTTTAATGGAGGAATAATTTCAGTTATATGAATATATTACGATTTCCAGACTATGGAGTCATTACCAAAAACATTAATTGAGGTTTTAAACTCTGCTATGAAAGAAAATCAGAATCTGTCATGGAGAATTCATGGCATGGAGGACAAAGTTATTATGAATTTAATGTGGAGTACAAAAACTAATTGTTCAAAAGACGGATTTGCAAACAAAATCCTGGAAAATTCATTGTCGTCCGTAGATGATGGCTATACAACTCTTAGGAGTGAAAATAGTTCACAAACTATTTGCAATTCTGTATTGCCTGTCAAAAATGTTAAAATATCTTATGCTCCAAAGGATGATAGGAATAAAAGTAGTGATCACATAGGAATGTACCAGAGTGATCTTAAATTGGTAGGAATACTGTCCATGATATTTCCAAAAATCCATATTGCTTTAGACAAATTGGAAATTAGTATACTGTAAACCAACTTATTTTCGCAGATACTTAATTTCACGTTTCGCTCTTTCTAGCCCACTTCACGGCGATTAAAGTTCACGATTTTCACATTTTCTTGATGTATTTGAATTAGGAAAGATCCAAGTTTTACATATTTGCAACGATTTATATTAGCGTTATTTTTTACTCGCGAAAATAAATGGCTCGCGAAAAATTAGTTGCTTTACAGTATTTGATTTGATAAAAAATAATGAAAAGAACTAACAATATCAAGAGTTCATAAATCCCTCCATTTTTCCTAAATGAAAAAAAATACAAATATTCATCTATGGTCTTTAGATTCATTTCATACTCAATGAACATGTAGGTCAAAATTATTTTCTCAAAAAGATACCAAAATACCTTCAATTGTTATACTTTGTGTAAAGATACATCAAGTTGAGTATTTCAGCCTCTCATTCTGATCTACGTTCTATGATACTACCCAGTAAATGTCATACAATCATATTATTTGATTGAATGAATGATTGATAGGTTAGTGTCTATTTGCAAATATATATATGTGCATATTCAGGACAAGAACATGTTATTTAATATATAAAGACCTATACTAATTCCATACCATGAGTGAGATTTTTAAAGCCGTAAAAAGGTAAAAGCCAAAGGGACCACTGACCTTCAGCAGGAAAATAAATTAGATATCTATACAACAAAGAATGATTTGAACAGTTAAACTGAATGGACCATCTTATGCAGTGATGAAAAAAATGCCAATCAAAGTCCAAAATAGATTGAGTGCTAGTGTAACATAAAATAATGTCCTCTGTGAAATATTCTGCGTTGTACAAAATTATATAAAATAGTGTCCTTGTCCATTAAATTTTATCTATTCCTTCTGGAAAATATTTCACTATGAAACATTGTCCATGACAATATTTCTTAATCTAAGTATGTCTTCCATGAGAAATCCTCTGCCACGAAATTGTGAGCGTTTCTGGAATTTTGTAATATTTTTCATGAAAAGTATGTGTATAACCATAAATTGCTGCAGAAATTAATTATGCAGGTTTGTTTATCAATCAAATTAAACACTTTGATGATATCATTGTCTAAAATATTAAATGTTTATAACCTCCCTTTCATGAGACAAAATTTCATGACAATCCATCTACATGTATGAAATATTGTCTCAATGTACACAATATATTACCTTGGATAACCTCCCTTTAACTAGACAAAATGTCATACTCTTTCATCTATCAAATATTGTCTGTATATGGACACAATTTGATATGGAGATTTGTCCTTCTCTGGACATTATTTGATAGATAAGGACAACATTTCATGATACAAAGTCATGAAATATTGTCTTGGGGGACAATATTTCATAGGACAATATTTTGCTTTACACTAAACCTTAAAACTTTTCAAACTGCACAGGTTTTTCTGAACTCATTTTACAAGCAATTTAAGAGATGTAAACACAGCCTTATTTGTCCAATTGTTATGATAAATCTGAATTCAAAAGGTAGAATTGAGAGAAAATGTTGATAAGTATTCACAGATTACTCTAGTTTTGGATTAAAACAAATGAGTTAGATTTTCCTTGCATGTGAAATTGATTAGAGTTCAGTTTAGTGGTATTTTTGAACAACAAGTCAATGGTCATATCTTTGTAAGCTATTTTAGGTAGGAAACTGAACCTTTAATAAACCCTGACAATTTTTGGTTCTGAACAATAAAAGGAATGAGACAATTGAGCGTTGATTTATATCTGATTTTATTTACCCTTATTAAAAATTATGATTTTTACAGTTAGATGAATTGAACAGTTCTGATGTAAGTAGACCAAAGGAAGGACCTAAGGAGGGACGTAAACAATTACCACCAATCCCTGATTCAGAGGAAGATATGGCGGGTACACAGAAACAGATCAAAACGGGTATTCATGGATTTGAAAACTTCAAGTTAGAATACTCACTGATGGCTGAGTAGTAAGTATTTCCAGTAATTAAAACTTAGGAATTGTCATGGTCATGCTTTACTTATGTTGATGGATTGACTTAGGTAAGCATGGTAAATTTCAAATTTGATTATAGAATAACTAATCCAAGAATTCTAAGATAGTAAAATATTCAACAAGTGATTAAACAACACATTAATTAATGAGTGTTTGTAGTACATCAGATAATTATCCATGTTTTCTGTCACAGTTGAATATTTTTAGGTACTTGAATTCTTGAATTTAATATTATTTTTTTTTATTGCATTGGCTAAGGACTTTTTAATGGATATAAAGTTCATGGAACTTAATCTTTTCTCTGCACATTCTCAATATTAATTATTAAATGTCATCTACAATAACTTGATAACACCCATTGTTGTATGACGTCAGAGGAGTGAAATTATCAAATTTATTTCACGTGTATGGCAAATTATCAGAATATATTTTACATTGAAATCACGATATTTCATTGCAACCAATTTAATGATTTTAGATATGCAAGCAAAATTACAAAACATGATAAGTTTTCAACAAGTTTATGTTTTTAGACTAAATAAATATTACAATTTATAAATACCTGATTTTAATAAACATTTTGAGATTAACTCACTAAATTCAGATAGACCCCCCACTCATACAAAGTTTATGTTTATTTCAAAGAGATTATAATTGAAATGGTTATTTTTTTTTTTTTTATTATAAACAAAAATAGGACATGTAATTGTGAACAAATGCTCTCTGAATAAAATGTTTTCAGTAGATTTGTCTAATAGATGTATAAATTTATTCTATTTCAGTAAATTGTTGATGCAGCAGAAAATTCCAGGGTGCTATTTGATGCCATCAGCTTTATCACCTCTTAGTAAGTTAAATTCTATGTCTTGATTTCTCCTGTATTTACACTAGTGAAACACATGAAATAGGAAATAACCTGTGACACAGTTTGCTACAGCTATTTTCAGTTTAAATTAGATCTTTCAAATATGCAAATTGTTTTTTGTCATTTTTACCAAATTATTTAAGATTATAGAGGTATGTATTATAATCTATACTTTTAAGTTGAAGGTAATCTTTGGTAACCAACATGCCTTGAAACTGATTCTAGACCATTCCTTTATATTTAAGATATGTACTTCTTTCTTGTATGTTATCTTTGACGGAGCCAAATTAATGGTTCTATAACTTTAAAGGAGTAACACAATGGGTGTCACATGTGGGGCAGGATTAATTAAACCTTCCGAAGCATCTGTGATCACCCCTGGTTTTTGGTGGGGTTTGTGCTGCTCAGTCTTTGTTGATTATGTAGTGTTTTTCAGTTTTTGCTATGGCGTTGTCAGTATCCCTTTGACTTAAGAGTTTTGACATACCCCTTGGTATCTTTGGCCTCTTTTTTACAGCATAGTCATTACAACCCTTGGGATCAATTTGATCACAATTTTTTTTTATATGCATGTGGATAGATAACTGCTACATATGTTATCTTCAGACACATATATAAAAGAATTCAGTCAAATTGTGTAACAAAACTGACTCTGTCTGTCTATAAATACTTTTATTGTAAGCTATTTCTTATCTTGCATCCTTTGTGCTGTCAAGCAAGTTTTAATGATGGCATTTTTTGGAATTAATATTGATTCACTCATAGAGTCTTTGCATCGAAAATAAACATATTTATTCTAAAACCAGTTGTTGGCATGATACAGGGTATGTCCTAACGGGAGGGATTGTGGATGATTTTCATATGATAAAGACTTAATCTTTCGATCAGTTTAATTGAAGTCTGGAGTTGGCATGTCATTAACTGCTAGTAGTCCTTTGTTACAGGTAATTTATGTTGATCATTGTCATTTTGCTAATTTTCTTCTGTTATCTAACATAGGACTCTTAACTTCTTTAAACTGAGTTTTACTGTGCGTATTGCTGTTTGTTTGTTTATTCCACATTGGCTAAAGGTTGAGATATCTCAAAACATCTTTAACTCTGCTGCATTTTTACGCCAGCCCCTAGTTAGGAACCTCTAGCTGTTGTTAGTCTTGTGTGTTTTTTTTAGCTCACCTGGCCCAAAGGGCCAAGTGAGCTTTTCTCATCACTTGGCGTCCATCGTCTGTCGTCCGTCGTCGTCGTTAGCTTTTTACAAAAATCTTCTCCTCTGAAACCACTGGGCCAAATTTAACCAAACTTGGCCACAATCATCATTAGGGTATCTAGTTTAAAAATGTGTCCGATGACCCCGCCAACCAACCTAGATGGCCACCATGGCTAAAAATAGAACATAGGGGTAAAATGTAGATTTTGGCTTATATCTCTGAAACCAAAGCATTTAGAGTAAATCTGACATAGGGTAAAACTGATTATCAGGTCAAGATCTATCTGCCCTGAAATTTTCAGACAAATCTGACAACCTGTTGTTGGGTTGCTGCCCCTGAATTGGTAATTTTAAGGAAATTTTGCAGTTTTTGGTTATTATCTTGAATATTATTATAGATAGAGATAAACTTTAAACAGCAATAATGTTCAGCAAAGTAAGATCTACAAATAAGTTGTCATGACCAAAATTGTAAGTCGATCCCTTTAGGAGCTATTGCCCTTAATAGTCAATTTTTAACAATTTTTTGTAAATTTTTGTAATCTTTTACAAAAATCTTCTTCTCTGAAACTACTGAGACAAATTTAACCATACTTGGCCATAATCATTATAAGGGTATCTAGTTTAAAAAATTTGTCCGATGACCCCGCCTTCCAACCATCATGGCCGACTTGGTTAAAAATAGAACATAGGGGTAAAATGCAGTTTTTGGTTTATATCTCTGAAACTAAAGCATTTAGAGCAAATCTGACAGTTGGCAAAAATGTTCATCAGATTTAGATTTATCTGCCCTGAAATTTTCAGACAAATCCGACGACCCGTTGTTGGGTTGCTGCACCTGAGTTAGTAATTTTACAAATATTTTGAAGTTTTTTGTTATTATCTTAGATATCATTATAATATCTAATATCTAATACTATTAATTATGATTTTCACCTTATTTTACATGATTTCCAAAGCATCAGTAAATACAGGTGAGCGACACAGGCTCTTGAGAGCCTCTAGTTTAAATTTGGTTCATTTGTATATTTCAGAGTTAAGTGTGACATCCATTTCGCTGAACAAGTATACATTATTATTTAGGGCCAGCTAAAGCCTGCCTCCGGGTGTGGGATTTTCTTGCAGCTTTGAAGACCAATTGGTGGCCATAGCCTGTTTTCTGCCCTTTGGTTAGGTTGTTGTCTCTTTGACACATTCCCCGTTTCCATTCTCTGTTCTATTTTGTTTTTATAGTACATGTATCATATTCCCTTAAATAATTTTCAATGATAAAGTGATATTGAAAACTGACTAGATACCACAATGTTAAATTTATTCTTCTCTCTCTGTTTTCAGTTTGGTATGGTATATTGTTTATGAGACAAGGCCTGTACCAGGAAGGTGTATTCAGATTTAAATTAACAATTCCAGATAATTTCCCTGATGGGGAATGCCCTGTAAGTACGTTACTTAGGCAGTGTCAGTATGTTAATTTGTGCCAAGTTATTGCGATAGATTCATTTTTTTCCAGATTTTACTCTGGAAATATGAAAACGAAAATTTAAGATTGTATTTTCAACAAATATTGAATTAAGAAAATCATTTATATTTGCTGAATTGACATTATAAAAGAACATTAAATTCAAAGATTTGCAATGTCTAATTAGGCTTGTTGGAGTCTATGATGGCAAGAAATCTTGCCTGAGGATAAAACACTAATTTCAAGATGGGACTCCAAATTTTGTATATGATGACATATTCATTGTGGTCAATGTTCATAAAAATAATAATGTGTGTAAATGGGGCTTTTTTTTAAAGAAAATAACTGAAAACAAATGATAAGTGACAGTAATTTATGTAGCTCCCAGTTATCTTCTTTGTTTGCTAAGCTTTAGCAGTAGCTGTTACAATTAAGTTAGGTGTTTTATACAACAGAAAGTTGAACAATTTATGCCCTCTGTCCTTCTGTCCTTATGTTATTTTGAAATCAAACAGTTTAAATATCAAGAAATTGTTCATTAAAGTTGAAGATATTTATCTGATTAAGTCATATTAGTGTATAATGATGGTTTACAGATAGAGTTTGTGTTGGCTCTTTAATTAAGTAAATTTCATGAAAATTATTCTTGTTCGCTTGTTCAGATTTTTAGCTCACCTGGCCCGAAGGGCCAAGTGAGCTTTTCTCATCACTTGGCGTCCGTCGTCCGTCGTCCGGCGTCGTCCGTCGTCGGCGTTAACTTTTTACATTTTGAACTTCTTCTAGAGAACCACTGAATGGAATGAAACCAAACATGGCATGAATGTTCCTTATGAGGTGCTGACCAAGTGTTGTTACTTTGTAGCCGATCCATCATCCAAGATGGCCGCCAGCGGGGGACTTAGTTTAACATAGGACCCTATGGGAAATGCATACAAATGACTTCTTTTAGAGAACCACTGAATGGAATGTAACAAAACATAGCATGAATGTTCCTTACAAGGTGCTGACCAAGTGTTGTTACTTTGTAGCTGTTCCATCATCCAAAATGGCCACCAGTGAGGGACTTAGTTTAACATAGGACCTTATGGGAAATGCATACAAATGACTTCTTTTAGAGAACCACTGAATGGAATGAAACAAAACATAGCATGAATGTTCATTAGGAGGTGCTGACCAAGTGTTGTTACTTTGTAGCTGATCCATCATCCAAGATGGCCGCCAGCGGAGGACTTAGTTTAACATAGGACCCTATGGGAAATGCATACAAATGACTTCTTTTAGAGAACCACTGAATGGAATGAAACAAAACATAGCATGAATGTTCCTTACAAGGTGCTGACCAAGTGTTGTTACTTTGTAGCTGTTCCATCATCCAAAATGGCCGCCAGTGAGGGACTTAGTACATAGGACCCTATGGGAAATGCATACAAATGACTTCTTTTAGAGAACCACTGAATGGAATGAAACAAAACATAGCATGAATGTTCATTAGGAGGTGCTGACCAAGTGTTGTTACTTTGTAGCCGATCCATCATCCAAGATGGCAGCCAGCAGGAGACTTAGTTTAACAAAGGACCCTATGGGAAATGCATACAAATGACTTCTTTTAGAGAACCACTGAATGGAATGTAACAAAACATAGCATGAATGTTCCTTACAAGGTGCTGACCAAGTCTTGTTACTTTGTAGCTGTTCCATCATCCAAAATGGCCGCCAGTGAGGGACTTAGTTTAACATAGGACCCTATGGGAAATACATACAAATGTCTTCTTTTATAGAACCACTGAACGGAATGAAACCAAACATGGTATGAATGTTCCTTATGAGGTGCTGACCGAGTGTTGTTACTTTGAAGCCGATCCATAATCCAAGATGGCCGCCAGCGGGGGACTTAGTTTAACATAGGACCCTATGGGAAATACATACAAATGTCTTCTTTTAGAGAACCACTGAATGGAATAAAACCAAAAATGGTATGAATGTTCCTTATGAGGTGCTGACTGAGTGTTGTTACTTTGAAGCCGATCCATAATCCAAGATGGCCGCCAGCGGGGGACTTAGTTTAACATAGGACCCTATGGGAAATACATACAAATGTCTTCTTTTAGAGAACCACTGAATGGAATGAAACCAAACATTGCATGAATGTTTCTTATGAGGTGCTGACCGAGTGTTGTTACTTTGAAGCCGATCCATAATCCAAGATAGCCGCCAGCGGGGGACTTAGTTTAACATACCACCCTATGGGAAATACATACAAATGTCTTCTTTTAGAGAACCACTGAATGCAATGAAACCAAACATGGCATGAATGTTCCTTATGAGGTCTTGACTAAGTGTTGTTACTTTGAAGCCGATCCATCATCCAAGATGGCCGCCAGAGAGGGACTTAGTTTAACATAGGACCCTATGGGAAATACATACAAATGTCTTCTTTTAGAGAACCACTGAATGCAATGAAACCAAACATGGCATGAATGTTCCTTATGAGGTGCTGACCAAGTGTTGTTACTTTGAAGCTGATCCATCATCCAAGATGGCAGCCAGCGGGGGACTTAGTTTAACATAGGACCCTATAGGAAATACATACAAATGTCTTCTTTTAGAGAACCACTGAATGCAATGAAACCAAACATGGCATGAATGTTCCTTATGAGGTGCTGACCAAGTGTTGTTACTTTGAAGCTGATCCATCATCCAAGATGGCAGCCAGCGGGGGACTTAGTTTAACATAGGACCCTATGGGAAATACATACAAATGTCTTCTTTTAGAGAACCACTGAATGCAATGAAACCAAACATGGCATGAATGTTCCTTATGAGGTGCTGACCAAGTGTTGTTACTATGAAGCCGATCCATAATCTAAGATGGCCGCCAGCGGAGGACTTAGTTTAACATAGGACCCTATGAGAAATACGTACAAATGTTTTCTTTTAGAGAACCATTGAATGGAATGAAACCAAACATGGCATGCATGTTCCTTTTGAGGTGCTGACCAAGTGTTGTTACTTTGAAGCTGATCCTTCATCCATGATGGCTGCCAGATGGGGACAATGTTTAACAAAGGACCCTATGGATGATACATACAAATGTCTTCTTTTAGAGAACCACATACTGAATGGATTGAAACCAAACATGGCATGAATGTTCCTTATGAGGTGCTGACTAAGTTTTGTTACTTTGAAGCTGATCCTTCATCCATGATGGCCGCCAATAGGGGGACTTCCTTTAAAATAAGACCCTATGGGAAATACATACAAATGCTTCTTCTAGAGGTGCACTGAATGGAATGAAACCAAAACATGGCATAAATGTTTCTTATGAGGTGCTGATTAAGTGTTGCTACTTTGTTGCCGATTTACTGTTCAAGATGGCCACCAGAATTTTTTATTAAATTACAGGACCAATATTAAACCAAATTTGGCCTCACTCATTATTAGGGTATCTGTTATGATTTTAATCTATTTTTACATGATTTCCAAAACCAAAGTAGAATCAGGTGAGCGACACAGGCTCTTGAGAGCCTCTAGTTTTCTTGTAATGCCTCCATATCTGGAGCTGATTTATGGTACATTAGTGTATTGTAAATTCAGAAATTATCGCATGCATTTATTATTGCGAATTTTGTAGAAAATGCGAGATTAATTATTGCGATTTCAGAAAAATGTGCATACAGTTATATGTATCAGATATAAGAATGCAAGTTCTTATTAATGCGATACTCTTTCAGTCGCATTATTCGCATTAATAAAAACCTCACATTAATTTCTGAATTTACAGTATTATGATGACTTAAAGTTCAATTCTTCGTTTCCCTTAGGTTGACTACTTTTGGTAGAATTGCTGCCAATAAATTTTTTTTATGAAAATTGTACTGGTAAGATTGGTCTTTGTTATGCCTGCAGATCTTGAACTGAATTTGGGAACATAGTATACAAAATGGTGACTTACAGATAGATTGATTTTGTGTTTCCTTTAAGTTTACTGATTGTTTAGTCCTTTTTTTCATGATTTTCAGGTAACCTCTAGACCATAATCACAAAAAACAATATCAGACTTATATATGTCCCTTTTCAAAAGGTGTCTGTTATGAGGAAATCCCATTAGAATTAAACCATCTTAAGTAACTCTTTATAAAAACAAAAACTATACTGATAAGACATGTTCTAAGAAGCCCCTTTGTTCTACTTCCTAATGTTGTCTTTTAACATATGCATATATTTGTATTACAGAGTCTAGTCTTTGATTTTCCTGTCTTTCATCCTTTAGTGGATCCTTCTACTGGGGAACTTGATGTAAAAAGAGCTTTTCCAAAATGGAGGTCAGTATAAAAATCTTGTACGACTACAAAACTTGATAAACTAGATTCATAAAGAAGCATGTAGTTAACAGTAAATCCCATATAAAAAAGGGGAAATTTACCTAAAAGAATTGTTGTTCCAAAATTATTTTCATAGATTTGCACAAAATATGTTTTGTATCAAATAAATTTTGGTGAGGATACTGGAAAAGTATTTTATTACAAGCAATGTTTGTTATTGATACATTGTATTAAAATATTCCACAAAATAAAGCAAAACAGTGATTAAAATACTATAGGGTTAGAGCTCCCAATGAGCTTCAGCTTTAAGTTTTGATAATGTTTACTGGTAACAGTCAGGGGAAGTACTTGAATAAGGGATTTTATTTTGTCAATTATTACAAATAAAAGTTATCTACCTTTATTTTAAGTCCGACATCACTAAAATGAGTAGTACATTTGATTAACTAAGTGAAGCAATTTTATATTTTGTAATTTTTTCTCCAAAATTCAAAGTATAGCCATGCTGTTATAAAGAATATAACAAAGATAAACATATAAACTGAGCAAGTAAACTCTTATATTATTAAACATGATAAACATTTAGTGTTATCTGGACATTTATGTGAAAATCACTTGTTCGAGTAGTATATGGTAATTTTCTGCTCAGAAATCAACTCTTTAAGTAGCATTTTCCCCTACTGGCCCCTGGTATTTTCACCACCATAGAACACTAAACTTTGTACCCAAAATATTATTTTGTTATTGCATAATAAGAACCCTGAAATGTTATAGTTTTTCAGGAAAAATACTGAACCTGTTTTGAAAAATCTGAGGAACTTGGGATAAAAATTTAAAAAATGTCTAAATTCACTCAAAATATTGTATAGAATGCAACATGCTAAAAAGGAGTCACTGGGTGTTTTATTTAAAGAAATTTAGGAATGATTATTCATTTTGAACAGTATTTTTTTGTTAAAAAATGTGTAACTTTTTTTAATTGCCAATTTTTGTCCTATTTCTGGGAATGAAGAAATGCTTCTGAAACAACTGATAACGGTGTTTCAAATCTAGTCTAATGGAATTTGTGTGAACTTTTTTTTTGTTAAAAGTAAACTCATCCAGTATTTCATTTGTAAAGAAATGAAATTTTACATTTTTTTTAAAGACAAAAAGACCTATAATTTTTGCAAATTCCATTTGATGATATGTTTCTTTATTGAGCAAAAACTCAAACATTCTTTTTATATGTTGCTTTGAATATATATGAGTTATACTGTCAAGTTTAAAATTGGCAACACTCTTGTTACAGGAAGAACAATAACCATGTATGGCAGGTGCTGTTGTATGCTAGAAGATGTTTTTATAAAATAGATACAAAATTGCCATGGAATCCAGAAGCTTCTGTATTGTAAGTGACTTAACACTTTATTAATACAACTTTTACTTTAACTTATTTGGCTTTCATCAGATTTGATGAAAAGCAACTGATATAGATCTACTAATAATCAACTGATACATACTGAATGAAAACCATGTAAGCAACTATAGGTCACAGTATCACTGTATGCCATTAGTCATTTTCAAATCTGTGGTGTAGTCACTTCCTGTTTGGTCATACTTTTTGAACAATGAGCATGGAATTTTCTAAAAGTGTCTACACACATTTTATTTATGAATTTCAGAATAGCCTATTGACTTTGAAACAATTTTATTTTTCAAATGTTAAAGTTTGTGACTAGGTCACTTTAGGGGGAACCACTTATGATTAGTCAGTGCTATTTGGTATGCAGTTGTATAAGCATTGGCACATCTCATTTCCATCGAGATTAGTTGGCCCTGCCTCCTCAGTCATGGTTTATTGACTTTGAAACTTTTGCATAGTTTACATGTTAAAGTTTGTGATTAGTTCAATTTAAGGGGAACCACTACCACTTATGACTTCCGGTAGTCAATGATATTTGGTTTGCATTTGTATAAGCATTTGCACATCTCATTTCCATGGAGATTAGTTGGCCCTGCCCACTCAGTCATGGAGTTCAATACATGTTAAGTTTGTGATGACAGTTAAAAGGGAATCACTTATAAGTAAATGATATTTAATATGCAGTTGTATTATTATTGGCATGTTTTATTTAGTTCATGGACTTTAAATAATTTACATGATAAAATATTACTATTTTAATTTCAGCATTTACATTTTACCGTCAAAATAATATACAGGTGAGACATATCTCTGTGTAATCAGTTTACATGTTTTTATATAAACAAATTTCGGGAGTATTATAGGAAATCAGTTGATTTCTCCATATTTATACAAATCTGAGGAATGTGAGTATGAATATAAAAGCTCTGTTTACACTTTTTCTTCTTTTAAATTGACAAAAGAAGCATAACATTTTTATAGTTTTGTCTGTCTGTTTTACAGATATGAAGAAGATACAGATTTGTTCAAGAAAAAAGTGTTGGAAACAGTTGCTGTAAGCAAAGACAAATCTAAAGAACCTGTTAAATCAGATGACCCTCATACAATAAGGTAGGTGTGCATGATTCAATGATGATACTCTTTCCATCTGTTTGTTTCTCTTCATGTCCCATCTCCTACTCCTTCAAAGCAATCTATTTGAATTCAATGAAAATTTCAGGATTTTTTAGCGCTTTAGGTCATTGCGTATCTTATTTAATTTCTTGAATGGTTATGTGCAGACATTATTCTTTTGTACTGTCTATCCTTTGATCAGGTAATTACAAAAATTATAAATACAAACTTCTTCAACAGTTGACATAGAAGTGAAATGCAATAACAGATTTATTTCACACAGTGTAGATGTGTTCAAATCATGGGCTTTACCATTTCTACAGTTCAGTTTTCAAATACAAATATCAAACAGCTAGAATAGAAATAGAAGCAAAATTGACAGAATTACTTCACACCATGTGTAGTTGTATATCTCTGTACTTATTTTTATTTGATTGATTTTTTCAATTTTTCGTAGCAAAACATTAACTAAACAGGGAAGTTTATCAATGCAAAATGTCCAACAATTGAGTTAGAATGAAACCAAACTTGACTGAATTCCTTTATACTGTAGTTTTCTGGCTTTCCATGAAAGTCAAAGAATGCAGCCAGAAACTATTTGTATGAAGCTTTATATTTCAGAAAGAAGAAGACCTGGATACTTCATACCTTGCTTATTGATGCATTATGAAGTTCCATCTGTTATATGTCCATTGTCCTTGATCTCATTTTCATGGTTCAGCGACTGCTTAAATTAGAAAGGGTTCCCCTGACCTTGACCTCATTTAATAGATCAGTGATCAAGGTTAAAGGTCTATTTCTCTGACAGTGTGTCAACTATATTTGGTACATGGAAAGATTGTTAGATGTACATGTCTGTCTGGAAGGTATCATCTGATCATGACCTCATTTTCGTGGTTCATTAGTCAAAGTCAAATTCCGTAGTTTGGTCCTTTTCTCAGATACTATAAGCAATGGGTCAACTATTTATGGTTTGTGGAATGATTGTAAGATTACATGTCTGTCTGGTTGGGTTTCATGTGACCTTGACCTCGTGACAAAAGGCATCCTAAATTGGAAAGTGGAATTTCTAAGATGTAAATTTATCATATTTGCACACACAACTACTGGTAGTGAAGCATTATCTGCCATACATAATTATGTGTATGACACACAGAATGTCTGTGTTTGTGGGTTCAGGTGACAAAAAAAAACAGAAACCTTTACCTGATCAACAAGATTATTTAAACAAAGAAATAGTTAAAGTTTTCTTTTTTACAGATATACACCATGGGACCCAAATATACATGAAGACGCCAGAAAACAAATGATTAAACCTAAGGTAAATACAGGTAAACCAGGTATTTTAGTTTTCGGTAATGGTCAGCTTGCCACAAAACTAATTGGAAAGCTTTTAATTTGGGAGAAGGTTCAAATGTATAAATGCTTTTTGGCTTATTAATATATAGAAATCAACAGTATATTAATGTTACATTCTTTAATTATTTTAAAAAGAAATCCTGTTATATTCATTAATCATTATTATTCAGACTAACGTTGATGAATGGGAGACATGAATGCAAATGCAAGGAGGATGTTTGCATAAATCATTTACATAAAGCTTTTTGCTTTTTGTCCCCTGTGCTACGCATTGTGAGGGACATAAAAATACAGGGCATCCATCTGGTCTTGTTAGTGCTCTTACATGAGCAATGCTTGCCAGAAATTTATATCAAAGATTTATATCAGCAATGTCTTGGCCAAGTTCAAAAAACAGTTCCAGAGAACTATTTTTTAAGGGTTTATGCCCCTTGGAAGTATAAATTATATGGAAAATTGCATTGTAAGCACTCTCAAGCCTACATTTCTTGTCATACTGCTATGAAATTTATATCTAAGGTTTATATTAGCAATGCCTTGGATGATTTGGAAAATCAGTGCTGATAAATTATTTTTACCTGAGTTATGTACTTTTAGAAATGTAAATTGCATTGTAAGTGCTCTCAAGTGTACAATTTCTTCCAGATATTAATTAAATTAAAATCAAAGTTAATATCACCACTGTCCCTGGGATGAGTTTGAAAACTAGCGCTGATCAATTATTTTTACAGGAGTTATGTCCCTTAGAAATGTAAATATCAAAAATTGCATTGTTAGCACTCTCATCTGTACAATTCTTGCCAGATATTATGAAATTTATATCAAAGGTTTATATCAGCAATGTCAACAGTTTGAAAATCAGTACTGATCAATTTACTAAAAAGAATTTTGCGCTTAGAAATATTAGTTAAATAGAAAAGTGCTTTCTAATCACTCTTACAACTACATTTCTTGTAGGATTGTTATGAAAAGTAAAATGTCATTAGATATAAGGTCGGCTTACACATGATGGCAAAAACTCCTTCCAATTATGAGAGCTTTCTCTCAAATGGTCTCAGAGAAGTTGCATTCACAGGAAAGTCCAAAAAAGTCAAGTCCAATAACTCCTGTAAAAATGATCAAATGAGAATGACGGTATAATGTGATCAACATAAGATGGAAAAAAATCCTAGCATAAATGAGAGCTTTCTGTGTTTGGGTCTTAAAGTGTTGTTGTGTTAGGATAGTAACACAACATACACTTGTTTGAAAGACAGTATCGATAACAAATAAATATGTGTGATACAAACTAAAATACACATAATTTGCAGAACTTTCAAGGAAAGTAAGTTGTATACATTGCTGTATGCTAAAAATTAAGAAAGTTTTGAGCATTTTTGTGATGGTATAAAAGAGCACTGTAAAGCATATTTGTGCAAATATATGTATAATTGTGATATATTTTAATTTAATTTTTACATTATATGTAAAATGTTTGGGTTATAACAATAATAAATAGATCGTCGCTAATTAACATTTTTAAACATGTCACTGATTGTGGTGTTGTCAAAAGGTTATACATGCATGATTAACCAATTTAATTATTATGAAAACAGATATCTTAATTAAATATGCACATTCTTGTGATCTGTCTATCAACACAACAGTTTGATTTTTTAGTAAAATTATATTTCAGGGTGAAAAGAGTTTATATATCAATATCTTGTATACTCGATAATTAGTCCCCTACCGACAAAGTCGAAGGGGACTTTAGGTTTGCACTCCGTCCTTCTGTCTGTCTGTCTGTTTGTCTGTCTGTTCTTTCCATCTGTCAGTCCGGCAAATCAGTTTTCCAGACTTTTTTCTGTGCTTGAAGATATTGATTTGATATTTGGTTTATTGATTTATCATGACAAGTTGCAGATCAATTTCAATTTTCACGATTTTAGCTTTTCTCTTTGTTCAGTTAAAGCCCTTTCCCTAGAATTAAATTTTTGATGAAATACTTATTATAAGTAGATTTCTGTTCAAAGGGAAATAACTCATATTTTAAAAGACAAAATGACATTTTGGATTTTTTTCCTTTTCTTTGGGAAATTGTTTGAAGAATTTAGTGGTAGGTTTGTTTGTCATTCTTGAAGATATTGATTTGATAATTAGTATATAGTTTTATCATGACAAGATACAGATCAAGTTGGAATTTTGTTCCAGTCTGATAATTTTGTACAGAGTTATGGTCTTTGGACATAGAAAATTCACTTAAATAATCAGTTTTCAACTTTTTTTTTCGTCATGCTTGAAGATTTTTACTTGATATTTTTATGTAGTTTACACCATGACAAGTTATAGATCAAGTTAGAATTTCGTTCCATTACAATAAATTTGTTACCGGTAGGGGACTATGTTATTACTATGCAATACTCACAGAATGCTGGTTAACATTATAATGTATGTAACTAAAATTGAGAATGGAAATGGGGAATGTGTCAAAGAGACAACAACCCGACCATAGGACAGACAACAGCAGAAGGTCACCAACAGGTCTTCAATGCAGCGAGAAATTCCCGCACCCGCAGGCGTCCTTCAGCTGGCCCCTAAACAAATATATATACTAGTTCAGTGATAATGAACGCCATACTAAACTCCAAATTGTACACAAGAAACTAAAATTAAAAATAATACAAGACTAACAAAGGCTAGAGGCTCCTGACTTGGGACAGGCGCAAAAATGCGGCGGGGTTAAACATGTGTATGAGATCTCAACCCTCCCCCTATACCTCTAGCCAATGTAGAAAAGTAAACGCATAACAATACGCACATTAAAATTCAGTTCAAGAGAAGTCTGAGTCTGATGTCAGAAGATGTAACCAAAGAAAATAAACAAAATGACAATAATACATAAATAACAACAGACTACTAGCAGTTAACTGACATGCCAGCTCCAGACTTGCATTTAAACACTGATAAATCTTTGAATATACAGGGAAATTGACACAGGGTCAAATTTTCACACTTCTTTAGCTGCTGCAAACAAACCGAAAATTAAACACACATGAAAAAAACCTGATATACCGTATACTCATTGATATATACCCAACATCTCCTTAAATTCATAATCTAAAGGAATTAAAGCTGATAGTTTTTTATGATTAATTATTTATTGAATCATTGATAGGTTTTAATTAGTGATTTCTGTATGATTCCGTTGGGGAAGTGTATACAATTTTGTATTTTTCACTCTTCTCTCAAATTATGCTTCAAATTAACATGTTTTTATTGGTATGATGTTGGCGTCGTCGTCGTCTGAATACACATTTGGTTTTCGCACAATAACTTTAGTTTAAGTGAATGGATCTCTATGAAATTTTACCATAAGGTTCAATACCACAAAAGGAAGGTTGGGATTGATTTGGGTTATGGTACCAACAGTTAAGGAATTAGGGGCCAAAAAGGGGCCAAAATAAGCATTTTTGTAACTTCCAGACAATAACTTGTGTGTTAGTGTATGGATCTCTCTGACATTGTACCACAAGGTTCCATATCACAAAGGGAATGCTGGGATTGATTTTGGGGGTAATTGCCTCAAAATTTAAGGAATTAGGGGCCAAAAAGGGGCAAAAAAAAAAAGCATTTTTCTAGTTTCATGACAATTACTTGTTTGTAAGTGTATGGATCTTTCTGAAATTGTACTACAAGGTTCCATATCACAAAGGGAAAGCTGGAATTGAGTTTGGGGGTAATTGCCCAAAACATTTAGGAATAAGGGGCCAAAAAGGGGCTAAAAATAAGCATTTTTCTAGTTTCCAGACAATAACTTGTGTTCAAGTGTATGGATCTCTCTGAAATTGTACTGCAAGGTACCATGCCACAAAGGGAAGGCTGGGATTGAGTTTGGGGTTGATGAATCATAAGGGGGTTCAAAAAATTGGGGGGGGGGGATTTTTTTTTTCTCTGTTTCAAAATAACAAGCTTTTTATAAGACTGTTATTAAATGAAAGCATATGAATAAAGGAACTAAAAAAGCAGAAAAAAATGAAGGGTCTGTGTGCTTGTTTTCGAGATGTAAGTCATTGAAAATTTGGCGAGTGATTACTCTCTAGAATTTTTATACATTTAACATTGGCACCTTTTTTCTATAAAAACTATGAAAAAATGACAATGATTTTATAAGATTATCAAAAATTGCTATTTAAACTATATATAATAAAATTATGAAAAGAAAAGTAGGGGTTTGCGGGCAAAATTTTTAATGGCACTACATGTATAAAACTAGAGGATTTTGAATATCTGGCAAAAAATCAAAAACAAGAGGAGCGAACATCCTTAAGAACAGAATGACTTCATAATAGGTCAGCAGCTTAACAGTGATGAGCTGTATAAAGTGTGAGCACTCAGACACCTACTTCCTGGTTGCAGATACTATAGATTTTCCAATATGTTTTATGAAAACTTTTATTTTTTTCTTCTCAATATTCTGAAGAACTATTGAACAGAATGACTTTATATTTTGTCAGCAGTTTGACAGTGATGAGGCTTAACTTGTTTCTGATTTGTCAGTCCCTACTTCCTGTTTTCTGATCCTTTGAATTAGGATTGAGGGTATATAAAAAGGGTCATTATTAACATATTTTCATTCTTTACTGACTTTGGTTAAAGTTATAGTTTGGTACTGTTAGAACTGTCTTGTAGTTCTGCTTCACTAAGTAGGCCTTGAATCAGTTAATAATGCTGGATTTTTTTACAATCCTTTAACATAATTTAGAACAGAAGCATTTTCCGTAGTCTATGATTATGTTTATGTGGTATTCAGGTAAAAACTGTATTGCTGAATTACCTATATTGTGTAAGATTTTATAAGATTTGAAAGGTGGTTTGCTTGAACACATTAATTAGCTCTTGTAGATGTAATTAATATTGAATGATAAAAGATGAAAATGATTAATTGTAGTTTTTACAGTTTTTCTTCAATCTTTAAAATTGATGAAACCATTATAATTGATTTAAAAAACTTCATTTATTCATTGCATATTAATTAGTAATTGACTTTTAATTAGTACATGAGTATGGAAAATGTAAATACTATTGTATTGAAGTACAAGGTCAAATGACATGTCATATTTACAAAACTGAATGATAAATACTGTGATTAGATATACAGGTTGACAAAGTATTTCAACCCTTGTATATAGGATTCATTACTAGTGATTTACTTTGATATGCTAAAAAATCTGAATTTACTTTGATACGCTCAAATATCTGAACAATTTCAAGTTCTTTCTTTATATTTCTTATGAATTATGTAATGTTTTCATATTATGTAATATGTTGTAGCAGAGAAATCTCTTTTTATCTTAGTGCAGAGAGTTGAACATTTTTTTGTGTACTTGTATTATAATCCTAAATACATCAGCAAAAGGTAAACAGATGTTGAAGCTTTAACATTGTTTACATCTTCTTTATAAAAATTACATACATGCATAGTTTTGATTTTGTTTGTGATTATCAGGTTTATGAATATCTTCCTACTAGTTAAATAATCACATATTTTGTTGCTAACTACTGGAATAGCTTTGACTTGCACCAAAATGGAAATCTATATTTACTTTCTTTTTATTTTGTGAAATGTCTATATGTACATTTATAAAATATTTGTCCTCAAACTTGGAATTTATCAGGATAAGGAAGTAAATATTGTCAATATCTTTCCGAAATAACCAACATTTTAGGTCTCCTTCCTACATACTTTGTAACTTAACCTAATTTAATAATGTCACCCTATACAGTGTGTTAAGTGTTCCGAGACTTATTAAAGGTCTTGTGAGTTCATACAAATACATGAATGGAAGTTTGTCTGTTGTTAAGATTGAACACATAGCCAAGAAAATAGATTAGGCCATGCCTATTATAATAAAATAATAAATGTATGTACTTTTTCATTATGCAGTTAACTCTGAAAGGTTTTTAAATTAAAACTAGGTCATTGATTAATGTGAAGTGAAGATCATCCCAGACTTTAAAAAATTTAATCTGAATTTGATGTTGACCTAACATTGCTTCTGAAAAAAATCCTTTTTTTGTGTTGTTTTTTTTTTGAAGATTTTATAAACATGTTCCTGATTTTTATATTCATTTTGTACCTGTGAAGTATGTGTGCTTTTCTAAAGTAAATAAAAAAAAAAAAGTAATTGAAAATGAATCAATTCAAACCATACTTTTGTGAGATTCTGTAGAATTATCAAAAAACAGATCTCTTAGATTATCAATAATGAAAATGTATTGATTAGTAATCAACTTTTTTTATAATGGGAAGATAATCAATACATGTAATGGAAAATACTTCTATTTTGTTTTTAGTATTAAGATCAACAATGATAACTTTGTGACCCAGCACATCATCAAACCTAGACACAAATTTACCTGTTTTAGTCTGGTTTTTATAAGCAGACTAATTTCTCATGTGGCAAAAGTTCATTTTATATTCATTTTTTTTTCAGTCAAAAGGTAGTGAGAGTCAAACGTCAACAAGGACAAATGGTCTGTCATGGATGAAGAATGGAAGTTTACAGATATTATCCAGAGAAGATTCTGGCCTTGCGTGATAGAAAAGTCTAATCTTATGCATTCATGTGTTCATATTGATTTTGTTAGACATTTAATTTATCCCATGAAATAATAAAACTGTAAAAATGTGATTACAAGAGACAAAAACTAATGTTGTGCTATAAAATAGGTTTTTACAATTGTGAAGTAAATTTTGTAAGCATTTGCTCTAATGCATTGAATATTGCTATCTGGAAGAAAGTTGTCTTAAGGAAGGTTGTTCTAATCTATATATGTATTACTGCCAATTAATCTTTATCAATTGCATCAGCTTTGATAAAAGAAAAAGGATTAATATATTAGATATATGTGTATATACCTCTACACTACGTGCTTGTTGAGTATGGACATATTATGTTGTACTGCTGTTGAACCATCCATATAAACTTAAAGATAAACTTAAAATTTTTCTTTTTACCAAATCTTATAATAGCATAGTTAGCATTAGCTTAGAATTTATGATCATTTTGCTTTGACTAAATCTTAATTGTTTCACAATAATGATAAGATTTAGCTCCCTTTCAGTTTGATATGTTTCACTAATTTTGTGCCATTGTTGCAGAACCCAATTTGTGAAAAAAAAATTGACCCTTTTTCATATTTTACACAAGAACTCAGCTTTTACTTATTTTTTTTATTTTTTTTGGTAAGTTATTTTATAATTTATTGGGTAAGTGGGTGTTTGTATGCTTCTGATGCAGTTGTCTATTTATTTGAATTGTTACTTAAAAGTCATGATGGACAAATGTTTTATTTTTGATGAATCCGATTTCCAGCATTGATTTCAAAATGTAAATGTGGTTTACATAAGAGATGGATTTTTATCCCATTCCTTTACTGACCATAGCTTTTAACTCAACTGGCCCAAAGGACTAATGAGTGTTGCAATCACTTGATTCCATTTCCTATTCATTATGGCCTTTTTTATGCTCCACTCTTAAGCCAATTGTTGGAAGATCATCTAGATTTGTCGATTTTTCAATCTGTATGTGCATTAGTCTTGATTTGGTTAAATTCTTTTTGTAGTTCCTTTTACAGAAACATGTGAATATGCATGTCGACTCAATGTAATTTGTTATTGATATGACAGTGGTCAACAAAATTTGAGTCATCTCAATATACTTTTCATGCATAAGTGCCATTTATAAGTGTTTAGTTTGTTCAGTTCAGAAACAAATAATGATGTATTGGGGATATTTCAGTATATTATAACATTTCCTTTATAGACTTATTAAATACAGTACATTTCTATTACAAAGTGATCATAACAAATCAGCCACACATACGATTGGTTTAGTTTAAGTTTAGGTTCAAATTTCAAAAATATATTTGAGTTTACCGGTAAGCCAAAGACATATATACTAATACTATTTAGTATATATGTCTCTGGGTAAGCCAATGAATTCTTACATCTGTAACACACTTCTGTGACATTTGAACCACCATATTGACACTTTATACATTCAAGTATAATTTGGTTAAAATTCGCCACATAGCACAGTGAGGATCTAAATTTGTAACATACTAGAAAATTAGATTGTAATGATATAAATTTTCATAGCCCCAATTAATTTCTGAAAAGGATGTCATACCCTATATGATTATATTTGTGATAGCCTCAGATTTTCAGTCAACTGCAAATTTTGCACTTTTCAAATTGGTCCATATCTCAGATGGTTGATATTTCACTGCCACATCACTCTTATAGTGTAAGAGGGTCTCCTTGACCTTCATTATTAAAACATTTGTGAAATGAAGGTACCTAAAATTATATAACAGGATGCCTTATAACATGTCAGTTGAGACATGGCTGTGAGGAGAAATCTAAATCGTGCAAGTTAGCAATGGACCTCTTTTTTGTGATCAATAGGTTAAAAAAAACATTCCATATAAAATGTAATTTCAATATTTGAATGTGTGATTTGTGTGACATACCCTGAAATTTTGTGTACATATAAAACAACATTAAAATTATATAAAATATATATTCTAGTCTTGTGTAAGTTGTGGACATTATTTTAATGGGCTTTAAATCCTAAAACTGAATAAGTTTTGTCAGTAACAATAATAGAGCAACAAAGTCTTCAATCTGATGAAGTGTGCTTTATAGTGCAAAACTTTCGCTGAAAATGAAAATGCATTAATTATTTTTTGTAGGCCTTAGGGCTTTACGTCTCAGAGTTTATTCAATATACTACATTTTTTATTCTCTTGGTTTTGTATTTTAAAGGACCTGTAAACTGTATATTTAGAAATATCATACCGCACTAGGATTTGTCCTCAATGGGCTTAAATGGTGTTCTTTTGGTGCTCTGATTTATCTCTCACTAAATTACAAAATATTCTTTTTAAATATTATTGTTTTAATTCTTTACAGCATATGGTTGTATGCTTGCCAAAAGTGAGATATCGATGATTACGTAAATAATATGTGGTGACTTTAATATTGATTAAAAAAATGTGTTATTAGAATAGACACCAAATTTTGGAGAGAAGGTAAATATTTTAGTTTACTTATACAGCATGCATGAAACAAGATTTTTAATATTCAAGGGTGAGAAATAATTAATGTTTTACCAGATGTTACTTTATTATTACATGTATATCAATGTAAGACATTCTTATACTCTGAATGAAATATTATGATTATTGTTGACAATAAAGATGATCTTTAAAATTCAGTCTCTTGAAATTGTCTTTTAAATCTCTATATCTTCCAGCGATAGATATAAATTGCCAGGATTAGGGACTGCTTGAGGTTATTTTAAAGATATCTTTATAAACTGTTTAATAAGATATTTTATTAAAGTTTTTAGATATCTTATTTACAATATGAGATATCTCATTTTTTTTCATGCTTTAAAGTCGAAAAAAGCAAGATAAAGGCGTGCTGTTTCCGCTGGCGGCGGCAACAATGTATTAGTTTGTGATAAGGTCAGTTAATGTGGAACCACTAGTGGTATGTCAGTGATATTTGGTATGCAGATGTATTAGCATTGGCACATCTCATTTCCATGAAGATTATTTGGCTCTGCCCTCTTAGTCATGGTCTATTGACTTTGAAGGATTTGCAAAGTTATATGTTAAAGTTTGTGATTAGATCAGTTTAAGATAAACCACTAATGATATTTGGTATGCAGTTGTATTTTTGCAGTATTTTGGAGTGCAGTTCTATAAGCATTTCATTTCTCATTTCCATGGATATTTTTGGGACCTTCAGTCATGGTACATTGACTTGGAATGTTTTGCATAGTTTACATGTTTAAATATTGCCATTTTAATTTCGACATTTGCATTGTACTATTAAAATTACAATAAGCCTGACATCCCTCTGTCAACAGTTTATAGTTGTTAAAAGAAGTCTACGGTCAACCAGACAGAAAAACATGTATAACATACACAAGAGTGCACACGCTGAAGTATCTCGCCGCCTTTACTAATCATTGAGATTATGTTGATAGTCCTAAATATAAAGCTTTATTACAACTGTCACATAAACTTAACATTAACCAAGAAAACTAAACATTGACCAATGAACCATGAAAATAAGGTCAAGGTCAGATGAACCATGCCAGGCAGGCATGTACAGCTAACAATTCTTCCATACACCAAATATAGTTGACCTATTGCTTAAAGTTTAAGAAAAACAGAGCAAAACACAAAAACTTAACACTGAGCAATGAACTGTGAAAATGAGGTCAAGGTCAAATAAAACCTGTGCGACTGACATAAAGATCATAAAATATTTCCATACACCAAATATAGTTGATCTATTGCATATAGTATTAGAAAAAAACGACCAAAACTCAAAATCTTAACTTTGACCACTGAACCATGAAAATGAGGTCAAGGTCAAATGACACCTGCCAGCTAGACATGTACACCTTACAATCATTCCATACACTAAATATAGTAGACCTATTGCATACAGTATAAGAAAAACAGACCAAAACACAAAAACTTAACTATAACCACTGAACCATGAAAATGAGGTCAAGGTCAGATGACACCTGCCAGTTGGACATGTACACCTTACAGTCCTTCCATATACTGAATATACTTGACCTATTGCTTATAGTATCTGAGATATGGACTTGACCACCAAAACTTAACCTTGTTCACTGATCCATGAAATGAGGTCGAGGTCAAGTGAAAACTGTCTGACGGGCAAGAGGACCTTGCAAGGTACGCACATACCAAATATAGTTATCCTACTACTTATAATAAGAGAGAATTTAACATTACAAAAAATGTTAACTTTTTTTTTCAAGTAGTCACTGAACCATGAAAATGAGGTCAAGGACATTGGACATGTGACTGACGGAAACTTCGTAACATGAACATCCATATACAAAGTATGAAGCATCCAGGTCTTCCACCTTCTAAAATATAAAGCTTTTAAGAAGTTAGCTAACGCCGCCGCCGCCGCCGGATCACTATCCCTATGTCGAGCTTTCTGCGACAAAAGTCGCAGGCTCGACAAAAATTATATCTGATAAAATTGAGAATGGAAATGGGGAATATATCAAAGAGACAACAACCCGACCAAAGAGCAGACAACAGCCGAGGGCTACCAATGGGTCTGCAACGCAGCAAGAAAATCCCGCACCCGGAGGTGGTCCTCAGCTGGCCCCTAAATAAAATTGTGTACCGGTACTAGTTCAGTGAAAATGGACGTCACACTAAACTCCAAAACATATAAATGAACTAAAATTAAAAAACATACAAGACTGAGACTACTATAATACACTCTGATATAGAAGTCTCAGATTATATAAACTGAACATATTTGACTAATTATTCAGTAAATGAGAATGAATCGAAAATAATCAAATCTATAGAAGTCAACATATGTTATAGTCTTCAACAATAGATAGCTGTTTTTACAATATGCCAAGCTGTAAATCGACTACAAAGTCAGTGAATAGATTGTATAGAAACTTATTAAGGATCTCCCATCATCATCAAACTCGCCAAATAACAACAAGCTTTGGTATAAAATAACCACTGACAAGGTTTCTGAAAACTGCATATGTGTTTACAACAATCCTTTAGTCACAGACATATATATATGTACATGGTTTTTTTCTGTCTGTATAAGTGTAGAAAAAGGAATGCGGTTTATACCTGAAAAAGAGAACAACGTATGCACATGATCCTCTATTCCAGACAAAGGTAGTTATATCATTGTTGTTATTCTTTTAAAGTTTTATGATGATTTATTTTAATATTAACACATTGAAATATAATTAATTGGGTTCTTTTTCTTTTCTGTATCAGTAATTGGAAATTTTTGGCACCAATCTATTACATTCCTGATATATATATATAAAATATGTATAAATCATTGGGAGTAAACAAATCTGAAATAGGACCCATCTAAGAATAACTAAATAAGATATATATAACTTTATAAATTTTTATCAATTTAAGAATGAGGTAGATTGTATCAGTACTGCAAGGGTTAAATAACAGAGGACTGATTCCCATGGAGAAAAACTACTTCTTGTACATTGCATATCATAATTTATTGAATAAAAACAGTCCTAATTTTTGTTTTTCTTTGTATTTTATTCAGACAATATCTTATTTTTAAGCACTGTAATTATCCTCTTCAGTTATCAGATTGACGATAGGTCATGAATGTGTGTGCGTTAAATATGTTTGGCATCCAGTATAATCATTATTTCTTTGTTTTGCTTGGTGTCTTATTTTTGTTTGTCAGTTTATTTTTTTGTTTGGATGGGTGTATGTGAGTGTGATTGGGTGTTTGGGTGTTATAAATGTTATATGGTTTACTAAACTTTTATCAGTCATGACATAGAATAGATTTGAACAAAGTTGTTTATACAATGGGACATATAATATATTTTGCAAGCTCTTTTTATATTTATTCAATTTCAGGATACTTGTATCTTATACAGTTAATAACATATATCTTATAAAGTGTATAAAATATCTAGTATTCTGTATGAGATATCTTTTTCGATTTGCAGCCAATAAGTAGCTAATAATCATTATCAGATATCTTATTAACTTGATAAGATATCTTTCAAAGAATATAAGAGATCTTATTTACTTTATTAGATATCTTTTTTACTTTATCAGATATTTTTTAAGATACCTTATATGATTGATTTTACAGATATCTTATTAGCTTATATAATATCATATTGAGTTATATAAGATATCTTTGAAATAAATATATACCGGTATATAAGATATGTATCTTGTATAATATCTTATATAGTTTATAAGATATCTTGAAAATGAAATAGATATAAAAACGGCTTGTCATACATATACACCTTGTCTTTAGCTCAATTATGTGTATTTACTCTATGTTTACCTAACCTTCAATTGGATAACATGCCCTGCAAGTAATTACCATTCATGTAATATTGCACAAATTAGCACCTTCGTAGCTTGATGGAGAACAGACGCGTTTCGTCATAAGGCACTTGATTATGATTGCAGAACTTGAGATTTGGCAGATCTCTGTTACAAACAGAAATAGGTAAATCTATAAGTCGGTCAAGGATTACGAAGTGCTTCTTAGTAGATTGCTGATTATACAATTTATTTAAAAGTGCAAAATGAAATACTTGATTAGATCACATACAGGATAATGCAGGTGATAGTACCGTGTACTTACTAAAGCTTTTTTTTTCAACTATATCCAATTCGAGCTACATTATTTCATGGTTACCGCACCTGCTGCCTTCTTCTAAATGAAGGTATGTGCCTAAACCCCTAGTAAAACTTTGACATTTCAAAATGAATTAATAAGTAGGACTATGAAAACATGTTGAAGGTGCAGGCCGTTAAAGGCTCCATGCCTGGAAGAAAACCACCTTTCTGCAAGGAATCTTGTGATTATATTCTAATTCATGCTGTCCCTGAACTTACCTGAGCTGATTCTCGAGTTTTCGATGACCAATCTGATGTTAGAGGGGTAATAAAAAAAACGTTTTCTAAGACCTCATGGTCCCCTCTTTTGCCTGTTAAAACGTATATACTACTTAACCTTGGGTTAACTATATGCTTCTGAAGTTCGCGTGATTTTTTTAACAATTATAACACCTTCAGTAGTTGTTGAGGATTATTTGGCCACGGGTCATAATTTCATAAAAGGCAATGCTACGCTAGTCTACCGACGGGTGCCACATGTGAAGCAGGATCTGCTTACCCTTCAGGAGCACCTGAGATCACCCCCAGTTTTTGGTGGGGTTCGTGTTGCTTAGTCTTTAGTTTTCTATGTTGTGTCATCTGTACTATTATTTGTCTGTGTCTTTTTATTTTTGGCCATGGCGTTGTCAGTTTGTTTTCGATCTATGAGTTTGACTGTCCCTCTGGTATCTTTCGTCCCTCTTTTACGGGGTATTTGTTAAACTTTTAGTTTTAAAGGTACAAGTTCTGTTACGTAAGACATCTTTCTTTTTCTTTCGTAACCGGATCGGTCTGTAAGGGGACGACCATTTGATATTCTGGGGAGGGGGGGGGGGGGGGGCAGGAGGATTTTGAAAATAAATAACTCAGCCTTGATAATAACAAAAATGAATGGTTTGGTCTGTGGTAGTTTGAAAATAAATAACCTGACTTACAATGTATTGAAAATAAATAACTCAGCATGTCTTTTAAGCCATTTTATAAATGCTATTCTCAAGTATGAGATGGCACCAGATTCTTCCAAAATTCATCTTTTTTCAATTTTTTTCGGGAAAACTTCCCAAATCTTTTAATAATACAATGTATAAATATCATGAATATTAATGTACTTGAAATGTCTGAAAATGGGTTTCATTTAACTTGAGGTATATTGTCTCAAGAACATTTACCCCACTTTTATTACAGGGACGTAACTACATTGAGGCAAATGCCTATTGTTGGAAATTTTAAAAACAAAAGCTTGTCTTCATATCAGATTGTTTTCACGGCGAGTGTCTTGCAAGAAGCAAGGTCTGTTCACCCTCTGACGTAGCCCCCGTTTTTCAGGATCAATGTTTCTCATTTATTTTTAGTTTTCAGTGTTAGTTGTCTATAGTTTGTCGCTTTGTGTTTTATCTGTTCCCGGATTTGTCTTTGTTCATTGATTCTTTATTCTCTTAGTGTTGCATCCCATCGGTAATATAGTAATTTTTGTTTTAAATCTAAATTTAATTAATTTGAAGGACTTTTTATCTAATTTTACAAACTACTTTAAATTGTATCCCAGTAAGGAACTACATCAAGTTGTAATTGAAATGTGTTATAAAAATTTACTTGACATAGTTATATCAATTTTTATCAGCCCCCTCTTAACTTAATTTGAAAAAAACCCACATAATTGACAGGAATAAAAGATTTTCTGCAAGCAGAAACACAAAAAAAAAAGAAAAAAAAAAAACCAGCAGCCACATACTTTACTATGTGAATTACATTTTTGCTTTATCCTACATATTAGTCTTTTGATGTTGTACCTAAAAACTAAAAGTCTTAAAACACTGACTCTATATATTTTGCTTTGAGACCAAAATATTGTCGAAAAAGTAAAGAACGCAGAACTTGCGTTTCAGATTAAGAAAGGGTCTGGGAAACGCGCAGAATGCAGTATTTTGTATCATTTTTTCTATAGCTTCTTGCGGCCACCCAAACCCTTTGCCGAAATTTTTTTCGCTTCGCTCCGCTCAGCGAATTTCTTTGTCATTACTTTTAAAGAAAACTATAGTTAAAGCAAAATTAATACATTGCCGTACGTATGCAATGTATGCAGTTTGGAATTCAGAAGATTCACTTCCAGAGGATGATGATTAACTCTGATTATATGGTGGTACATAATGACTTGACTATACATGTAACCTATATTTAAGAATAAAAAAATGAATTTAAAAATTGTGTGTTTTCAAATATTATATTAAAATATAATTGTGAAAATAAATAAGCAGTCCCTTGTTTTAATGAAAATGAAAAATCATGCCCCCCCCCCCTAGAATATCAAATGGTCGTCCCCTAAGTATTCTGCAAGTCTTTTGTCGTCATCATTTGAATCCGTATTCAGCTTTCATGTTGATTTTGTGTCTTTTTCAACACGAGTTACATATTCGTTAGCCAATTCAAGGGTTACAAGCAGGTGTCCGGATCGTAACCTTTGGCTAGAAACCTTAATGTGCGAGTTGTTACGTTAAACAAAATTGATTTTATCTTATTTTTGTCTCGCCTAAGTCGCAGTATGCGAGACAGTGATTACAACCCGGCGGCGGCGTCATACATAATTAGTATAAAGATTTCTACCTTGTATATAGATGGCCCAAGCATCATAGTTCAGCGACTGCTTGAGAAGTTTTTTTCTGAATTGTATATTTTTTACTTATTACAGCCGATTTCAATGTGTGTGTAGCTAAAGGTAATATCTTTGGTTAGCTTGCTTGCTAGCTGAACTGTGAAGTCATTGTTAGGTAAGGTATACTACCCTCCTTTCGAAGTAGCCTAGTCCTACAGACAGATAGGTTGGTTTTCTGTCGGACTAGTCTACTCTTAAAGGAGGGTAGTTTACCTAACCTAACAATGACTTCACGGTTCAGCTAGCAAGCAAGCTAACCAAAGATATTACCTTTGCCTACACACTCATTGAAATCGGCTGTATGAGTAATAAAATAATTACATTTGGTCTATGAAATCCTTGCAAGGTCTACATGTCCGTCAGACAGGGCTCACCTAACCTCGACCTCATTTCATGGGTCAGTAATCAAGGTTAAAGTTACATGAATAGGTCAATTTCCAAGATATTATAGGCAAGAGTTTAACTATATTTGGTCAGGGGGGTGGGGAGTTGAAAAAAAATAAGTTAAGATATGTGTAACAATTCATTTTTAATTTTTAAAATTTTTTGTTTCATACAAAGATATATTACATTACTCGCTATTTCATTAGAGATTATGTAATAATTTGACATATTTTTTTTTAAACAACTAAGACGAAAAAAAATTTCTCAACCTATAATGCCGTTAAATTGACGGTTTCCGGAATCTTCATTTTGTTTTTACTTGTTTGTACTATCCTATCTATAATTTTGCAGAATTATAATTAGCAAGCAAGTAATTTGTAAATGAAATTTCCGGCCAAAGACAATCCAGGGTTACATATTTATCGGAATACCCATAATATCTTTTTTTAAAGTCTTGATACAAAATGATAGCAGAAAACATACAATAAGACGCAGTAAACCCCCATGTGACGATTGTGTTTCCATCAACCTCATCACTGAAAAAATAACTTTGAACCTGGTTTCCAGCAATTTCGAATTTTTGAGTGGTATAATCATCTTTAAGAAATCTCTTCAGTGGTAGGCTAAAAACTTTATGAACTTCGTATTCGTTTATCACAGGCTTAAAATTGTTAGGAATGATTCCAACTACAACAGTTACCATAACATTTGGTCGGATAAATGACTCTGGAAGCACCGAAATAACCTCGACTTTATTTGGATCAAGGCCAATTTCCTCTTCAGCTTCACGGAGGGCCGTTTCAATGTCATCAAGGTCGTTGGAATCTTGTTTCCCACCAGGAAAGGCAACTAGCCCTGAATGAGAGCGTAGGTGTTTAGAACGAACAGTCAATAATACATGCCATTCCCTATCCAATAGAAAAAGTGGAACAAGAACACTTGCCTTGTCAAAAACAGGTGGCGTGCTTGTTTTGTCTTTCAGTCTAATGTCATGTTTACTAAACCGTTTTCGCACATTTTCTGATGAAATATATACCCCTGAAAAAAAAGAAGTTTGACAAACTCTATTAAGATCTATTAAATTGTCCCAAACATTAATACATTTTAATACCAACGAAACAATACCCGGACGACTACGTAAATTTTAGCGTCCACAATAAATTCTGGTATATATCTGCAAATCCACCCACAGTAAATTCGAGCATGAAATCCTCCCATTCGCACGTTAGGTATGCATAAATTGGCCTTGAAGATTAATTGTAAGAATTTTTATACATCGTTTAAATTGCAAACTAATAATTCACATTTTCCAATCAACAGTTTGAAAACAGGGCAAAAAATGAATTAAATACAATTTTTCAAATAAACAACTCATCATTTCCGACGCACAAAGCCTCATATTGTAAAAAAAATTTGAAAAAAAAGGAAATTGATGTAAGTACCTATATGTCACCTTCAACAATGAGCAAAACCCAAACCGTATATTTTAAGCTACTAAAGGCCCCGACAAAACAAAAAATGTATTACAATTAAAACGAGAAAAACAACGTTCTGATTTATGGTAAAACACTACCGACAAAGTCAGCAACCGACGACAACCACTGAATTACACATTCCAGGAATTCATTATTTGGCATACTGTCCATGTAATTTACAGACATGACTGAACCCTAACAGAAATAGAAGAGAAAAACAACATTTGACTGTTTTGTGTGCTATATAGTAAGTGGTTGAACATTCATATAGAATTCACATAATTATATAATTGGTGATAGTCCTTGATTCCTCGATCCCCGACTCAGTGCAGACGTTTTTCTTAAGATCCCTATGTTGGCGATTTCATTTTTTGGTGTGTGTATAATTTGCATTGGAATTTTTTGGTGAAAAATCATAAAAAAAAATAAACATGCGTAATACTATATATAATGCTGTAAACTCGTGAAGTGTAGATTTTCGACGTTTGGTCAATGCAGATATCTTATCAGATAGAATGTGTTACCCCATATTCTTTCTTTTCTATTAATGAAAATGTGTATACAGCCGCAATATATCAATTTCTGCATGTGGAGCTGGATCTGCTTGCCCTTCAGGAGCTTTTGAGATCACTCCCGATTTTTTGCTGGGTTCGTGTTGCTCATGCAGTCTTTAGTTTTCTCTGTTGTGTTTTGTATTCTGTTGTTTTTTGTTGTTTTTTTTTGGTTTTTTTTTGTCGTTTTTCGTTTTTTTCCCATGACATTGTCAGTTTGTGTTTCGACTTATGAGTTGGAATACCCCTTTGGTATCTTTCGCCTCTCTTTTTTGTTCATACTATTTATAATTTTTCTCTTCTATGCAGTGATTTGTAAGTATTGCTATAGTCATTGGTCTGATAATCAGTTCCGTATACACAATATCATAAAACTAATGGTATACCATAATGGTTGTTCTCATTTTTGCTCTTGAACTGAAGTTCATCTGTAAGATGAAGAGGAAGCTGTGCATTTCGAGTATTTTGGATGAATATAAAAATAAGAAGATGTGGTATGATTGCCAATGAGACAAATCTCCACCAGGCACCAAATGACGAAGAAGGTTAGCATCTGCAGGTCACCTATGCCGCCAACAACGAGCAAAACCCATACCGCATGACAAGCATTAAAAGGACCCCGAAATAACAAATGTTAAACAATTCAAAGGAGAAAACTAACGGCGTGTGTACAAAAGAACAAACGAAAAACCAATATGATAAACAGCAACAAACGACAACCACCCAACTACAGGCTACTATCTTGGGACAGCGCTTACAGAATGTGGCGGGGACAAGTTTGCAGACGCGCCAACCCTCCCTAACCAGGGACAGAAGTGTGACAGCACAATATAAGATCAAACTATAAAAAATCAGCAAAGTTGAAAAGGGCTTAACTCATCAGATCGAGACAAAGCACAAAAACAACTAATTGGTCTTGCGTTTGGATTTACATCATTTTCATTTGAGAATGGAAATGGGGAATGTGTCAAAGAGACAACAACCCGACCAAAGAGCAGAAAACAGCCCAAGGCCACCAATGGGTCTTCAACACAGCGAGAAAATCCCGCACCCGGAGGAGGGCTTCAGCTGGCCCCTAAACAAAATGTGTACTATAGTTCAGTGAAAATTGACGTCACAATAAACTCCGAAACATATAAATGAACTAAATTAAAAAAAACATACAAGACTAACAAAGGCCAGAGGCTCCTGACTTGCGACAGGCGCAAAAATGCGGCGGTGTTAAGCATGTTTTGTGAGATCTCAACCATCCCCCTACACCTCTATATAGCCAATGTATAATAACAAACACACAGCAATACGCACAGTAAAATTCAGTTTAAAAGAAGTCCGAGACCGATGTGATATATATATATGAACATTGAATATGATGTTACAAACTTGATTTCGAGTCTTTTTATATATAAAGACAAGGTAATGGTGCTTTATCTAAAGTAATGCTTGTAATAAGACCATTTTAGGAGTTGGTATATATAGCAGTCATGTTTGGTTTGCAAGATTAATCATTTTACAACAGTTAATGTATATATTTATTTATTAATGTGTGTTTGCGTGTGGTAAAGACTGCTCGAAACGAGAAGTTCGCGTCTAAACTGTCACCAGACAATTAGCGTCTTTTTTGGTGTGCTTGGTGTAAGCATATGGCAAATAGATATGCTTCATCCGTTTTTGTTTGGATAAGTTCTGATGATAACAGCTCACTATAGGTACATTGGAAATAGCCTTAGTTTATGGTGGCTGGATGCGGCCAGTTCGCGTTTTCGCGTTTTCGCGTTTTCTCCTTTCACTCTCACGCGAAATGGAGAAATCGAGAAATCGGGAAATCGGGAAATCGAGAAATCGAAATCGAGAAATCGAGAAATCGAGAAATTGGGAAATCGAGAAATCTATTTCATTTCGCGTTTTCGCGTTTTCGCTTTCTCGATTTCTCGATTTCCCGATTTCCCGATTTCCCCCATTTCTCCATTTCTCGATTTCGCGTTTTCGCTTTCTCGTTTACTCGACGTCCCGATTTCTCGATTTCTCGATTTCGCGATTGCAAAGTGAAAGGAGAAAACGCGAAAACACGAAAAGGTGAAATGGCCGCATCCGGCCACCATACTTAGTTGTTTGTTGATGGCTATGCTGGCTGTATCCAAGTATTTGTATAGTAAGGGATACAGCAATGATTACTACACAAATCCTTGCTGTAAGACAGCATCAATTTAAAAGCACTGAGACTTGTTCCTGTATTATTAGGAATCACAGTATATTGCAAAACTCATCCCATTTTTTAAAAACCACATAATTGTCCTTTTCTATATCTGTAAATATTTCAGTTTCACACAGAAAACTCTATATCAAAATTTACGACAACAAAGGACGATTTTTCGTTCATATTGTTAACGCTTTTTTTTTTGGAATGTGATATGGCCTCTTTTTCAGTGCGTATATTTCCAAAGTCGTTTTGTAGTGACGTTTTAGATTTCAATGAATGTAATCTTCGTATTACTAGTAAATTATTTCGTTACCTTACTTGCCTGTTCTAAATTTTTTTTAATTCTTTCGTAGATACAAAGATTTGCTTTGGCAGTTTCGTAATACATGCCGAAATCTCACTGCAAACATAACTTTTATAGTTTGTTCTAATGTTGTGCTGTCACGCCACTGTCCAAGATGAGGGAGGTTAAGCGCTTACGCTAGCCTGTTTAACCACTTTTACATTATGTATGTGCCTGTAAGAAACCTGGTTGTCGTCGATTTTTTCTGCCTACGGTATACCTTTTTTTTCGTTTTTTTTTTATTTAGCATAAATCAGACCGTTGGTTTTCACATTTTGCCATGCCGCTGCCTAAAGTTTCACTATAATACGCGGACTTGGTTTTGCTCATTGAATGACGCAGCGTACAGCTTCTAGTTACTTACAACCGTGCGCGTGCTTCGTGGTCTCTGGGTCTCACTTTCAATAATACCACATTCCTGACCTTATGTTTATATTGTGTACATATACGATTATTGAGATGTTACTGATTTCTGATGGTAACCCATATCCCATGCAGTGCTCAATATTTATCTTTTTTCAAATGAAGGATGTCGCCCACGATTCTGGAATACTTATAAAACGTTGATCATCATACTCAGAATTAATTATGTTCTGCAACGTAAAATTAAATATGTCTAAGCTGCGACAAAATCTGGCATTTTTGACGTGAAGTATACCAATTATAGATCCTCCCCCAGTTTTAAGTATTTTTGTTACCTAAGTACACTAAACTATACTTTTATTGAATGTCGCCCTCTCCAGCAGATCAATCAAAAATCGATAATTGAAAAGACAACAAATTAATCGGACAGAACATTCAGTATAATAAATCAAAAAACACATGAGGGTCTGTGCAGAATATAGAGAATAATGGGCAAAACAAAGAATGGAGACGAAAAGGCCATACACTTAAAGAAAGGAGAATGATGGGGAAAAAACGAAAATCATATATGCGTTATGTATATATTGTTATATCTTCTTCCGAGGTCTTCGTACACTTTTTTTTACACAAATACACTTTCTGTATCTGTATCCCTTTTGGAAATAGCCTTACAGTTCGGCATTTTTGTCTTTACCATACATTTTTTTCAAAACAACTCACAATCAGTTTGTTATATAAACTAAACAAAAAGAAAATGCGTAAACGCAAAAATACATTTCAAAATCCTTAAACCATTAACCGAATTTATGAAATATACGTCAATAGTTTATTTTTAACAACCAATGAAAACTGCGAAAAGCAACAAGCCTTCAATCACTGCAATAAACGTGGCTATGTCTAGAAACATTCCGAATAAGTCGCACCAAAAGGAAACAAAAGAAAGGAAAGCTCCTGTGTTTATATTAAACTAACAAATGACAATAAAAAGGAGTACTACAAAGTTACACATAGGAACACATAAGAATGCCAACATTTGTTTAAACATCATAAGACAATAAATCAACTGTTAATTTGCTGCTAATTTCATTTAACAAGGTAGGACCTTGGTGATTAAAATTCAACATGGCGGATTTCTGATTATTTGCCAAATTCTAACCTATATTTAAGCTTTCATCGTTTCATTAGTGCAATCAGTGTATTAAAGGCATATAATGTAAAGTTTTTTGTATATTCAAAAGTATTTGGGATTAGTGATGTTGGAAGATGGATTAAACTAAAATTTTCTTACTTTCATTCATCCTGTTGCATGTGATCGGCGAAATGAGCCGAGTGCAACCGAATAGTAGGTAATTTCCCTTAAAGTTTATTTTGGGGTCAACTGTACCTTAGCTGTTCAGAGAAGTATGACTTACTACTTCCAAATTATGCACAGCTTTGCACACTTTAATTTCAAACATAAGTGATAATATTTTCAAAACAACGATATAAGTATTTGTTGAGATGTTTTGATAGGTTGTACCCCTTATTTCTTTATTTTATTAGTATTGGTACAATTTACATGTTTAAACTCCCGATAAATTTCTTCAGATTTTACCCTCATCCCGTGAGGTTTTGACTTGAAAATGCTGTGTGTACTTTTGTCTCGCATTCGACGCAAGTGGCGGAAGCAAGACTTAGGTATTGCTTTTCCGGCGGCGAAGGAGGAGGATGCTTTAACAATTGATTAGTTTTCTGCTTAATTCAGTTTGAAAGGAACTATTGTGATAGATCAATGATATTTTGAATAAAGTTGTATTACCAGCTGATTACTACAATGTATCAGTACATACATTGTACATGTATCAGTTTGTCCAGCGACTTTCAATTAATAAGCAATTTTCAATGTTAAGTTTGATAGAAACTACTTGTGATAGATCAATAATGTTTTCTATAAAATTGCATTACTATCAACTTACATATCAGTTTGACAGCTATTTCGAGGCCCTGCTTCCTAGGTCAAGGTCCAGCGACTTTCAATTAATAAGCAATTTTCAATGTTAAGTTTTCTGCTTTAGTTAGTTTGATAGGAACTAATTGTGATAGATCAATGATATTTTCTTTTAAGTTGCATTACTATCAGTAAATATCAGTTGGATGACTTTTTCGAGGCCCTGTCCCATAGATCATGGTCCAGTGACTTTGAATTGATTAGCAATTTTCTATGTTAATTTTTCTGCTTAAGTCAGTTTGATTGGAACTTCTTGTGTTAGATTAATGATATTTCCTATAAAGTTGCATTACTATCAGTACAGATCAGTTTAATGACTATTTCAAAGCCATGGTCCAGCGACTTTGAATTGTTGCAATGTTGCTGTCCATCTAGACATATCTCTGTGTAAATAGTTTATTTATGATAATTTATTGCATCAATCCTTCAGCCTTTTTTTTCTTCATTTTCCTATCTACCCCAGTATTACAAATTTTAAAGGGAAAACACAGAATGTATAAAGAATATGAAGATGTGGTATGATTGCTAATGAAACAACTACAACACAATGTATCCATCAAAGTCCAATTGAAGTGGATTTAAGAAACTATAAGTCACAGTACAGCCTTCCACAATGATCAAAACTAATACCGTATCATCAGCAATAAAAGGCCCCGACATAACAAAATGTTAAACAATATAAACCAACAGCCTGATTAAAGACAAAACAATAAACGAAAAACAAAATAGGACAGACAGCAACCAATGACAACCACTGAATTACAGGTTCCTGACTTTGGACAGACATCTACATGTATAGAATTACATGTAGATGAGAATGTATATCAGATGAAGTCATTTTGTTTTGATTGAATTATACATTGTATTAATTAGAATTAAAACAACTGGAAAAATCTACAGTTAATGCAGAAGTGGTTAGAAATGAATGACATAATTATTACCTAAGAGTGCATTGACAACTATATATGGTAGCTGTATTGACATAGATGATAAATGCAGTGATATTGATTATTGTATAAAGTACAGTCTACCCATAAATCTAACAGATAAGCTAGATTTGCAAATTGTAAAGTTAAGAAGTCTAGCAGGTATGATTTTTGACAATCAAATCTTAAGTAGTTTGAACATTGTTTTTACAAGCTTACAGGTGTACATAATCCAATTAAAATTTTACAATCGAAAAGGAGGGCAGACCTCTAAGAATTCTGAATGATCAAAATGGCTAATTTTTGAATTGTTTACCTTTGTTTCCATGGTCATTTAAAGTTTTTTTGCAGCCCTTATAATAACCCTACAGATATAGAACCAAGCCCCGTCCAGAGGAATATATATATATATATATATAGTAGGTTTGGACGTTGTTTTCAATTTAGACTTATTTATATTTTTTCGTTTGGGCTTGTATTATATTTGCCTTTGGGTTTATATGATCCGTTCATCCTGTTTTGACTCTTCAAAATTCAAGAGTCTATCCTAAATTGAGGTAAATTATATGGCCTTCCAAATACCATTTCGATTCCTAACATCACTGAAGAGACATTAATTGTCGAAATCCGGATATGGTGTACAAATTTTTGCACCTCATGTTTGCGGTATACCATCTTTTCTGCAAGTTTATTGTTTTCTGTTTGGTATTAAATTAATAATAATAATCCATTTTGTTACATCTTGTGATCCGTTTATTTGGCAATCGCCAATGGCAGTCAGCAGAGTTTAAGAACATCAGTTGTTCGACCTGTTAGTCAAATGCGTTTTGTTAAAATAGACTTTTTCACTTTATTTGGTTTTTTGGAAAATGTTGTTTGTGCTGTATTTAGACCCCTCTACCAAGAAATTTGTTTTGCATGCACACGTATAAAAATTGCGGTTTTTATCCAATGCAATCATAGGTTTGGACGTTGTTTTCAATTTAGACTTATATATATATAGAGTACATATTTCACACAAAATAGTTCCTACGCATAGCTGTAATTTTTATACGACCGCAAAAATTAAAAATTTTTTGGTCGTATATTGGTATGACGTTGGCGTCGTCGTCCGGCGTCGTCCGAAGACACATTGGTTTTCGCACTCTAACTTTAGTTTAAGTGAATGGATCTCCATGAAATTTTACCATAAGGTTCAATACCACGAAAGGAAGGTTGGGATTGATTTTGGGGGTTATGGTACCAACAGTTAAGGAATTAGGGGCCAAAAATAAGCATTTTTGTAACTTCCAGACAATAACTTGTGTGTAAGTGTATGGATCTCTCTGACATTGTACCACAAGGTTCCATATCACATAGGGAAGGCTGTAATTGATTTAAGGGGTAATTGCCTCAAAATTTTAGGAATTAGGGGCCAAAAAGGGGCAAAAAACAAGCATTTTTCTAGTTTCATGACAATTACTTGTGTGTAAGTGTTTGGATATTTCTTAAATTGTACTACAAGGTTCCATATCACAAAGGGAAAGCTGGAATTGAGTTTGGGGGTAATTGCCCGAAACGTTTAGGAATTGGGGGCCAAAAAGGGGCCAAAAATAAGCATTTTTCTAGTTTCCAGACAATAACTTGTGTTCAAATGTATGGATCTCTCTGAAATTGTACTGCAAGATACCATACCACAAAGGGAAGGCTGGGATTGAGTTTGGGGGTGATGAACATAAGGGGGTTCAAAAAATTTGGGGGGGGGGGGGTTTCTATTTTTTTCTTTTTTTCCTTTTTTTTTTCTTTTAAAATTTTCCATTTTAAGTTGGTTATTTCTGATTTATATTTAAAAGCAAATAATAATGATATGGAAGGAGATACACACCAAACAGGATGTGTAAATTATTATACAATAAGTATTGTGCAATAGCAAGAAATTTTCAATTGCACAGTATTGCACAATAGCAAGAAATCTTCAATTGCACAGTATTGCACAATAGCAAGAAATCTTCAATTGCACAGTATTGCGCAATAGCAAGAAATATCCAAAAGCACAATATTGCGCAATAGCAAGAAATTGTCAATTGTACAGTATTGCGCAATAGCAAGAAATATTCAATTGCACAGTATTGTGCAAAAGAATATACTTCGTATAAATTGCTTATTTCTTGATCAATTTCAATGGGGTTTTATTCTTGAATTCTTGGGGTTCTTTAATATGCTGAATCTGACCATGTATTAAGTTTTTGGATTTTGGGCCCCGTTTTTAAATTGGTCCACATTGAGGTCCAAAGGGTCCAAAATTTAACTTTGTTTGATTTCATCAAAAATTGAATTATTGGGGTTCTTTGATATGCCGAATCTAACCGTGTATTTAGATTCTTAATTTTTGGTTCCGTTTTCAAATTGGTCTACATAAAGGTCCAAAGGGTCCAAAATTAAACTTAGTTTGATTTCAACAAAAATTGAATATATGGGGTTCTTTGATATGCTGAATCTAACCATGTATTTAGATTTTTGATTATGGGCCCAGTTTTCAAGTTGGTCCAAATCGGGGTCCAAAATTAAACTTTATTTGATTTCAACAAAAATTGAATATATGGGGTTCTTTGATATGCTGAATCTAACCATGTATTTAGATTTTTGATTATGGGCCCAGTTTTCAAGTTGGTCCAAATCGGGGTCCAAAATTAAACTTTGTTTGATTTCAACAAAAATTGAATATATGGGGTTCTTTCATATGCTGAATCTAACCGTGTATTAAGTTTTTGGATTTTGGGCCCCATTTTTAAATTGGTCCTCATTGAGGTCCAAAGGGTCCAAAATTAAACTTTGTTTGATTTCATCAAAAATTGAATTATTGGGGTTCTTTGATATGCCGAATCTAACCGTGTATTTAGATTCTGAATTTTTGGTTCCGTTTTCAAATTGGTCTACATAAAGGTCCAAAGGGTCCAAAATTAAACTTAGTTTGATTTCAACAAAAATTGAATATATGGGGTTCTTTGATATGCTGAATCTAACCATGTATTTAGATTTTTGATTATGGGCCCAGTTTTCAAGTTGGTCCAAATCGGGGTCCAAAATTAAACTTTGTTTGATTTCAACAAAAATTGAATATATGGGGTTCTTTCATATGCTGAATCTAACCGTGTATTAAGTTTTTGGATTTTGGGCCCCGTTTTTAAATTGGTCCACATTGAGGTCCAAAGGGTCCAAAATTAAACTTTGTTTGATTTCATCAAAAATTGAATTATTGGGGTTCTTTGATATGCCGAATCTAACCGTGTATTTAGATTCTGAATTTTTGGTTCTGTTTTCAAATTGGTCTACATGAAGGTCCAAAGGGTCCAAAATTAAACTTAGTTTGATTTTAACAAAAATTGAATTTTTAGGGTTCTTTGATATGCTGAATCTAAACATGTGTTTAGATTTTTGATTATGGGCCCAGTTTTCAAGTTGGTCCAAATCGGGGTCCAAAATTAAACTTTGTTTGATTTCAACAAAAATTGAATATATGGGGTTCTTTGATATGCTGAATCTAACCATGTATTTAGATTTTGGATATTGAACCATAATAGGTGAATGTCCAATTTAAAATTTTTAAGTTCTTAGACCACATTCATTCTGTGTCAGAAACCTATGCTGTGTCAAATATTTAATCACAATCCAAATTCAGAGCTGTATCAAGCTTGAATGTTGTGTCCATACTTGCCCCAACTGTTCAGGGTTCGACCTCTGCGGTCGTATCAAGCTGCGCCCTGCGGAGCATTTTATTTTAAATATTTGGGTAATTTTTGTATGAAATGAAACCAATGAAAGTACTTGGAATCTCTGTTAAATGTTTGTTGAATTTTTATTTTGAATAGTAATATAATTGTGTGAAATTGAAATAAAAGGGCATATCATTTTAGTTTCTCAGTTCAGATCGATGTACCTGTTTTTGTATTTTCTGACTCGAGAGAATCAGTGCCATCTTATATGCAATTAAGGTGCACGTGCATATTGAGAGTTTCAATACAAGCCAGACTAAGGTATTGTTCTGACATTAAATGACTGTCACTTTATTTAAACTTGAGACTAAATGGCTGTAAATGCCCGAAATTGGTGAATTTAAAATAAAATGTAATTGAGCCATGAATTAGTGCAGGGTTCTCAAAAAGGATTTTTTAAAGGCGAGTTCAGTGACTCGTCATTATTGGCCATGACAAGTCCAATGATGAGATGATGAAAATCTATTTTCTATATAATTTATTTTTCAAGTCTCTATGACAAAATAGAGTAAGGAAAGGACTTCAGATTTAGATTATTTTAAAACTTTTGTTTTAAAATGATGATATATCATTATGTTTTCTGTCAATATGTCATTTTATAATCTTGATGCATATTTGGACTCACCCATTTTAAATCTGATGAGTCCAGACAGATTTTCATGAGTCCAGGACTCATGAACTGGCCTTAGTGAGTGAGAACCCTGTCAGTGGTGTGGTACCTACAGGTTTCAAGCTTGAAAGTTTTTATTTTACACATAAATTAAAATTTATACCTGCATACTATACTTGAAGTGTGTGTATTTTCAAAACTTTAATTTTGTAAAATGTCAGTATACATAAGATACATACAATGAACATATACTTATGTTTTTCTTCTTCAGATAGGTTATACACAATGCAACCAGTGTCCTAGATGAAATATGAAGATCACCTGCTTATTTTGGGTAAGTTGATTGCACTAGATGGATATGATTTTCTGTGGTGAATAATTACAAAATCTAACCTAGATTATCATGATTATCTGAATGAAGTAGACTAAGCAAATTAAATGTTTTATGAATAAAAAATATGGGATAAATGTCCATGAGACAGTAACCCAATGGCACAAATATCTAGGAAGGTCAACTTGAAGAATTGATAATTAATTACTCATTGATTATACCAAGTAATACACAAGTACTTGCACAGAAAAATATCTACAGATTGGAACAAATTTTATGCTTTATCTCTTTTTGGTCGTTCTCTAAGGGACTTTAAACCTTCTACGTTATTATCAGGAATTGTTAATAGCTCATTTACTACATGTACTAATTAGTGAACAATAATCTAATCAATCATTTAATAAACACCTTTTGAATTATAATGATTACAAAGTCAAACCAGATCAAACAAGAGCTATACTTTGTAATCCTACAAAACTGATTTTTAAGTAATTTAATATGGAAAAATCCATAATTTTGTACTTTGAAAGAGAAATTTTAATTCTTGACCAGTTCCGATTAGACGGGCTTCACTGAATGTATACATAGACATCACATGACATCTTAAAAGAAATATCAGTTAGTTCAGGTTCCTTTATTTTCCATATTTATTTGCATGTAAACAAATGTAACAGGTTTTATTAACGAACCCATATTCTGCAAGGACTTACTTACTTCATAAATAGTTTCATAATTGATTGAGACATATTATATTGTAAACCAAGTAATACTTTGCTTTGGAGGGTAATAACCTCCATTGTTGACTGTTATCTTTGGCATTTGACTTTATTGATTAGTATATTTTGCATAACTTTGTGCTTCATTAGTAATGTTTGTTTTAAAGGTACAATGTCCTAAGGGGATGTTAAAACTCAGTTGTATTGACTTGTCCATTTGAAAGTTAAACGTACATTTATCTAGTTTAATCTTTGTAGTTCAAATGTCATTAGTTGGCATTAGTCTTTCCTTGTGTGTTAACAATTAACATATGGATCTACCCTCTAAGACTTTGTGGACCATTATTTATTTAATCAAAATATTCTTTTAATTGTGAGTTAAAAGTTTAACTTCAAGTAAACATTATTTAATAATTTCATTGTTAATCAAATACAAAGTTTTACCAAAGTAATACATCATGTACATGTATATGCTTTTGTTTTTATGCCTTGTACGTCTGTAAGTCCGTCTGTACGCCCTGAAATTGGTTTCCATTCTCTAATTTAAACTTATACACAAGGCTTATTACCACAAAACTCAGATCAAGTACATGTATGAATTTGGGTAGCGTCAAGGACACATTCCCCATTTATTTTTTTATGCCCTTGCAAAAAGGCAACCCTGGCAACCTAGTTTAACTTTAGTAAATAGTCCAGAAATTGGTTTCTAAATGCTATTACTTTAGTAATCCTCTATCAAATCACCTCAAATTTGTAAATGCTGTTTGGGACTGCAAAACATAAATCTAGTTTGAATTTGACTCCTCTGACACTGTTTGAGATAGAATAAAAATTTGCGTGTTGTGAACAATATAGAAATGTCAGTATTTGCCCTAAGGTCAGAGTAATGGGCTAAAATGTATTTCTTGTTATCTAGCTAGTAACTGTTAACTAGTAAAATCTTTTAATCTACACTGTACTAAGCCTGGGCATTGGTAATGGAAGCACATATGACAGGTCAAATTATAAATGCAAACTTAACTGGGGGGTGGGGGAGGCAGGATTGTTTTCAGTTTAAATCAAGATGTTGGTTTTCACTTTTGAATTGATTCAAATTTTGTCATTCTTGGTCTTTTAGGGCTTACTATGTGGCAATTGTTTTTTCTATTGTTGAACGCCATTTATTTACTGTCTCATCCCCTGGGCTCTGGTGGATAGTTGTCTCATTGCCAATCATGCCACATCTCCTAACTTTTATACAGTATAAAGCATAGGCTTGTTAATATTTTGTATTACCTGTGTATAACTGAAACAAGGCTTAATGAATCGTAAAATGAATAAATTGTATTTAATTACAAATTTAAAGTGTTTCACCTTATATAAGCTGAAACCTAAGAGGACATTTTGAGTAGTAAGGGCAAGTATGGCAACAACAAAATTCCCTTTCTGTTTAGGAGGCTTTCTTTTAGTATGTTTTTTTTTAAACAGAAAGATAACAGAATTCTTTGCATCAGCTTATCTGACCGATTTAATATAATTGATCTTGTTTGTGAAAACATGTTCAAGGTTGTTGCATACATTACCTGTCTTTTTTTTTTTATTTCCATAAAAAGTTGTCAATTTTAGTTAATATCCCATCTGTCATCACTCTATAATGATATTTACATGTTTACTGGCATAGTGATGTAGATACCATACAGATACTTTAAACAACTACATGGCTGATTAAGCTGATGTTTGATTTTTTAACAAGGTGAATATAAAGGTAACAAATATATTTATTGCCAGAGGTCCTTGCACCTCAGAACATAGTTATTCATTCAGACAAGTTTACCAAATGTCATGTCTAATTGAAAATAAAAAAATGCATGGAATTGAATTGCTACATTTATTTAAAATCTCCATTGTGCAATTGAAACAATGTTAATGAATGAAAATGTTTTTTTTTTTTACTAACAAGTTTTGGAAAATTAGATTGATCATTTAACACATGATCATAATGTATAATGACCCTGCCACTTGTAAAGTGATACCCATGTCCTGAAATATAGGGTTGTCAGGACTTTTTTTGTACTAACTGTCTGCAGATGTGGAGCTGTTTTTTTTGGCACATTAGTGTGTCAACAGCATCAGTTTTGGGGTTTATTAGTGTATATGACTTACAGATGGAGTTTGTGTTTTGTTCCAGTTAAGTAACGTTTTTGGCATAATTACCGCAGACTTTTTTGGTGATAAGGGACATTAGCGTAAGCTAAGGGGTTAAATTGAAGGTCACATGAATACTGATTCAATGAGGTTGAATAATTCACTTGCAAATGAATAATTCATCGGTGATGTTTCTTTTGACAAAATTAAACCAAATTGGCCGGTAAAAGCGAATTATTATTTCCCACAGTGTATATAACTTTCATTATGGTAATGATTGAACAAAAAAAACATCATGTTTAAATATTTTCATATCTCGTAGCTAATGCCCCTTTAATGTTAGTCTTTTTAAGGTGATTAGTGATCAATGACATTAAATATAACTGTTTAATTTTCTCTTGAAATCAGGATATGAAATGGATTTACACGATATCCGATATAGCTTTATATATAGATACCAAATGAGTGACATGGGTGTTTTGACATTTTTAAATGAAATAACCAGGGATGTATTTTGAATGGTAAATGGAATTGAACTTCAGAAAGAAAAAAAAAACATGTTGCATTTCTAAACATAGAAAATTATTACATGCTAGATAAAAGTACATTATTCTGTCAGCGTTTACAGCAAACAGGAAACACAGAACCCATTAGTGGATTTTCTCTGGAAGAAATGAGCTGTGGAAAAATTAAAAAGCACATTGTGACATTAAACGTTTTATTTTTCTTACTTAAAGCTTTTAACGAATCATCATTAAAATTTCTATTTGGTCTGGCTTTTTTTCAACATTTGTTTTACAGTTTGTGCAAAGTAATAATGTACTGGTAGTGCTTCTTAAACCAAGAACATTACCTGTAACAAGGGTGTATCATGAAAAAGGTAAAATTCAGTTTTCTGGCATTAAAAAACTATTCATTCAGAAAATTAAAGACTGCAATACTGGTAACTGTATGGCTATTAACTGAAATGCTTTATACATAATACTGGGTTTTTTTTTTATTACAGAAACTAGAAAAGACAAGTTCTCAATACGAAAAGATCCATTGGCTATAGTATGGATATAATATCATCTGTGTATAGTGCCACAATTCAACCAGATATGAATTCTTCACCTTTTGATACAACTGAACAGGACCAGTCATTATTTAGAACACCAGAAAGTCCTATAGGTTTGACTTGTTCTAATCCATTGACCGTGAAGGTGGACCAAACTGACAGTCCACATACAAATTCACAAATATCATCACCACAAAGTGTACATTGTAAATCTCCATTAAGTGACCCATTTATAAGTAGTACATCAAATCTAGTTGATAGTGATTTTAATATATTATCTAGTGGTCAGACCTTAACTTCATTTTCATCCTCAATCACTCATCCCACTACATCAACGAAAGGAAATTCTGGAATACACGTAGAACAATTATTGACTTGTTCAGTATCCCCAAACATGATTCCGAGGATATGTAGTCCGCAGGATAGCTTGATATCCAGTCCAGTCAATGGAAGTGATACAATTTTATCATCTCCGGATGGCAATGTCATGGACTCTGCTAACACAGAATACACTCTTCTTGACCGTGCTGGACGTTTTAACATTAATGATGGTGATTCCCCTAATTTTGATGGTGTGAGGTTTGACCATGAACATGATCATGGCTTTGAACAACTTTTAGACTATGTTGTGACAGATTCTGATTCTCATAAAGTGCCAAAAGTCCGACGAGACTCAGATGCACCATCATCTATTAACAAGGAGGATGTGACAGTAGACAAGTTGTTTGAGGCTGATTTGGCCAATTCCACCGCAGAGTTTAGTTTTAGTAAGTTTGGATCTGAAGTTTCACAAGGAATATTTACGTTTGGAGGAAACAAACTATCTGGAGCTGATACTACAAGTACAAACACAACGCTACTGGTGTAAGTTTTTTGTCTTATTTTTGTGGATAGGGAAGATTGTCAAAGCAAAGCCACAAAATCTGTTATCTAGAGAGGATAATACATATAAATGGCAAATATTATAGAAAAATCCAAAAGGTTGAAAATAAGCAGCACGAAAACAATGAGCAAACAGGAGAATTTTGTTTACATCTTGTGGAAAACTCAATGATCAGATTGGACAAAAAGCTGACACTATATTGTCAATAACATGGAAATGCGAACCCAATTATTTCCTCACTTAAGTTCCATTCAGTTTTATCACAACGGAAGTGCAGATTTTTTATTTTCTAAATTTGGTTGCATACTTATCATGCTTATAGTGCCCGTTATTAATTCTGAGAGAATTCTGGAAGGTCATAACCAGCATTGAACATGTTGAAGAGAGAAATTACTGTTTTGAGTATTAATAGGATTATTTTATTCACTTCCTGGTTATAATCAACAATAAAATTTGGACCATTTACTCAGATTATACTCCACCATATACATTTCAGATCACACACAATTTCATTGAAGTTGAAAGTTTAAAAAATGCCCTTGGAAAATATTACCATGACTACAGAGTTAATTAAGCACCTTTGAATGTTTTTCAACTCAATACAATACATTCAAAAGATGGTAGATTTTTATAAGGACTTCATTTTGTAGGTAAATGTAATTGACATACTGACTGGTATCTTGTCAAGTAGGTTCTTATTCCATGTGATATTATAATGAATTAATTGCCAATCACAGCACATGAAATAGAAGGTTTATTGCACAAAACAATTTACAAATATTTTAACCACCTTGCTGTGCATTGTATAAAAGAAAAAAGAGTACACCAATGTGTTAGGATACATTTTGTATTTTACTTAAATAATTTTATGAAATAATTTTTTTATACATTGTTATATGTGTGTTCCAAATAAAGATTTTCTGAATTAGGTATTGATCACTATATGTATATATATATATATATATATATTTCATTATTACATTGTAGAACAAGTGCAATTTCAGCACCAACTCTAACTACAATTTCAACAACTGCTCCTGTAACGCCAATTACAAGATCACAAAGAGGTCGACACTTAAAGGAACCAAGTCTCTGTCAACAGTATCCCAGTAGGACTGATAAGTATGAATTAAGAATACTTGAACAGCCTGAAGAACAACACAGAGCTCGGTATCTTACAGAGGGTAGTCGTGGGGCAATCAAAAATGTTTCTCAAGAAGGCAATCCTGCTGTAAAGGTAAATAAGTCATATATCTGTGGCTGTTGATCATTTTTTGAAGTAACAGTGGACAGTGACATCAAATATGCAATGTACAAAAATATATGTACACATTATAAAGATACCAAAAATAATTTTAGCAGTGATTAATGTACTTGTTACTGCTTTTTTGTCATTAAAAACAATGCAAGAGGAAAGAACTCCAACAACCTACTCAGGCTACTGATGTGAAAAACTATGAAAAAAATCATCGTTATCCTGTGTTATAACTCCAACGTATATCATGTATATAGCAGGGATCTTCATGGATGAAAATTTAACCATGGAGGAACTTTTACCCTGACAAAACCAAGCGTGTCGCGATCGAAATTATTTCATTCCTCCATGTTGTTGTAAGGAATAGTGAATAGACCCATATAATGTAATGTTTATTTTATTGATTTCATTATAGAACAACCAATATTTTCATTAATTGTCATTTGTAACCATTCCAATATCAAACTTGGCTCCTCTTAGTCAAGGATGACCACAATTCAGCTGCCCTGTTACCTTGAAAATCTTTTCCTGTAAGAAGGTTTCTGAGATTTTCTCTTGCTATTTTGGTCATTTTGTTTGGACATAAAAAGTTGGAATCTTTTTTCTCACTGTCAATTAAAATCTGAAGACATGATTCTGGATCGACAATTTGCAGCATCAACAACAAGTTTATATTCCTCTTTTGTAAAAAGTTGAACAGATTTTTGTGGAGGGTAATAGTTTAACACTGAAATGGTTTTAAAGGACCTTAAATTGAAATGCCGTAGTAATAGTCAATGCAAGTTGCATCTTTTAATTCTGAATGTATACCGGATGTTTTAAATTGATTGTAAACTACCCAATGAATTCAGAATTACGATACAAAGGATACGCAGTAACCCAAAAAGTTTTTTTGTAAAGACAGTTGATTGTTGATTGCTTAATGTCCAGTGGAAATAGTTCATGCATACTCAGGTTTGATAAATTGCTTAGAATGTTGGAAATAAAAGTATCCAAATACTAAACATTTCAATATAATTTGCTATTTCAGTTATTTGGTGATGTAGATAATGCCACATTACAAGTATTTATTGGAAATGATCAGGGTAGAGTAAAGCCTCACGCTTTTTACCAGGCCTGTAAAGTTTGTGGAAAGAATTCAACTCCATGTCAGGAGCGGGAGATAGACGGAACAATTGTTATAGAGATGGAAATGGACACAGTCAATGAGAAAACATGCTCGTAAGTCTCTCAGATATACAGATATGTGCAAAAAAGTGTTACTGAAAATTGTTACCATTTATTGGTAAAAAACAAAACAAAATATTATTATAGTTATTACTTATTCATTTCTGGATCTGCATTTATTAACTTTCACTAGTTTCTTCATATGAGCAATAGCAGACTCCTACTGCCAGGGATAATCGAGGAATTGATTAAGTTTTTTATGCCCCCGCCGTAGCGGAATGGGCATTAAGTTTTACCCTTGTCCGTCTGTACGTACATCCCAAAGTTGGTTTCCGTTCTCTAACTTTAGTTTGCCTCAACCAAATATGATGAAACTTATACATAATGCTTGTTACCACAAAACACAGATCAAGTTTGAATTTTGGTGGCGTCACTATAACCGTGCTAGAGTTATGCCCCTTTACAAATGGAAAATTGCTGAATTTTTCGTTTCTGTTTTCTAACTTTAGAGTGCCTCAACCAAATATATGAAACGTATACACAATGCTTATTACTACATAATACAGATCAAGTTCGAAATTGGGTGGCGTCACTTTTACCGTTCTTGAGTTATGCCCCTTTATAAACATAAAAACTGCTGAATTTTTTGTTTCCGTTCTCTAACTTTAGTTTGCCTCAACCAAATGTTATGAAACTTATACACAATGCTTATTGCCACATAATACAGATCAAGTGTGAATTTTGGTGGTGTCACTTTTACCATGCTAGAGTTATGCCTGTTTACAAATGGAAAAATTTTTCCTTTCTGTTCTCTTACTTGAGTTAGCCTCAACCAAATGTTATGAGACTTATACACAATACTTATTACCACAAAACTCAGATCAAGTTTGAATTTTGGTGGCGTCACTTTTACCGTTCTAGAGTTATGAGACGTAAGTTTTTCTGATTTGTAGTAGTAGGTTGTACAGTTTCCATGCTCCAAGGGGCTGAAGGATGAGTGAGAAGTTTATGCCACCGCCGTAGCGGAGGGGGCATTTAGTTTTACCCTTGTCCGTACGTACGTCTGTCTGTACGTCCGATAATTGGTTTCCGTTCTCTAACTTTAGTTTGCCTCAACCAAATGTTATGAAACTTATACACAATGCTTATTACCACAATACGCAGATCAAGTTTGAATTTGGGGGGCGTCACTTTTACTGTTCTAGAGTTATGCCCCTTTACAAATGGAAAAATTGCTAAATTTTTCATTTTTTTCCCAAAAATATCAATGTCATTATTCAAGTATTTTTAAAATTGGAGTTATCTTCCTTTGTCCATGATTATAGTTAAATCAACTACAATCAATGCTTTATACAATGCAATGTTTAATTTTGCCATCCACTGATAAAACACAGATCAAGTTGAATTTGGGTAGTGTCACTTTAATCATTATTGAGTTATGCCCCTTTATAAATCGAAAAATTGCAAAATTTTTAGTTTCAATTCTGTAACTTAAGTTTGCCCTAACCAAACATTATGAAACCTATACACAATACTCATTACCACAAAACTAAGATCAAGTACAAATATTGTTTCCGTTCTCTAACTTTAGTTTGCCTCAACCAAATGTTATGAAACTTATACACAATGCTTATTACTACATAATACAGATTAAGTATGAAATTCTGTGGCGTCACTTTTACCATTCTTGAGTTATGTCCCTTTATAAACATAAAAATTGCTGAATTTTTCGTTTCCATTCTCTAACTTTAGTTTGTCTCAACCAAATGTTATAAAACTTATACACAACCGATCTAGAGTTATGCTTGTTTACAAATAGAAAAATTGCTGAATTTTTCCTTTCTGTTCTCTACTTAAGTTAGCCTCAACCAAATGTTATGAGACTTACACACAATGCTTATTACCACAAAACTCAGATCAAGTTCAAATTTGGGTAGCGTCACTTTTACCATTCTTCAGTTATGTCCCTTTATAACTATATGATATGCAAGCGGGGGCATCATCTGTGTCCACATGTGGAAACAATCCACATTTATTTTCAATGATTTCTTTTTTGCATGAGCTTTATAGCAGTCTGTGCAACTGGTTTTGCATAACTGTTATGATTTCCATGCTTTAACATGTTTAATGGGACAATTTGGTTAAATTTATTTTTTATATTAATGCATTTTTTTTTCTTTGAGTTCCTAATGAGAATCATCATCATGTCAGCGTGTTTGCTGTCATATCATGCTGTGCTTAGCAAAATCTTTAGTTAGTAATGTACAACAATTTTAACAGTTTTGCCTGTATAATCAAATGTAAACCATCCCATTTTCACATCTAAACTAGTAAGGAGAAAGTGCATTTTCCTTAGGAAACTATTTTATTATTAAGAAAACATGTATTGTTTATTTAGTTTACAAACATTTTTTATCTATGTTTTTCTTTTTCAGAATTGATAATGTGGGTATTTTAAAGCTTAGAAATGCTGATGTTGAAAATCGAGTTGGTATTCAGAAAGCTAAGAAGAAGAGTACCAAAGCTCGATTGATTTTTAGGGTACAGTTTCAGAAACCTGATGGAAATATTCAGATATTACAAATTGCATCTCGCTCAATCAACTGCAGTAAGTTATTTTTGAATTTTTCTGTGAATATCATGATAAAGATAAGGAGATGTGGTATGATTGTTAATGAGACAACTATCCACCAAAATTCAAATGAAGTGGATGTAAGGCATAAGTTTATTTTTTTAATTTCGCATAAATAAAGATAAAATAGGCAAAAAAAATCATTTGTGTAAATTTGATGTTTAAAGAAAATTAAGATCACGGACAACAAAAATGCAAATGTAAAAAACTTGCGAAAGGTTTGGCCTAAGAAATCGTAAAATAAGAAATTTCAGGAAGACCAATATCTGACGTGTAAAATCATATATAAAAACCAATATTTAAGATAAAAAAAACAATTTAGATAAATAAGACATTTTTTCCTGTTTATCAAAGATAATGTTGATAGCTTCAAAAGTATTATATTTAACAGGTATTCCACAAATTTCCTGTTTAAATAAATTTTTAATGTTTATTTCCTTCTTTTGCCCACCATTCTTCCAAAATGAATTTTTTACCAAAAGATGTATATTGGTGAGATACACATCACAGTTATAAAATATGTTGGTCCTTGCATGTGACCAATTTCTTCTGAAGCAAAACTATCAAATTTTGCATTATTAGAGTGCACGATTATGATGTTACAATGACATTATTACTAACGCAATGAGTCTGAGCTTTTTAGTCCCCTACCGACGAAGTCGAAGGGGACTTTAGGTTTGCACTCTGTCCGTCTGTCCATCTGTCCATCTGTCCGTCCGTCTGTCCATCCGTCAGTCCGGCAAATCAGCTTTCCACACTTTTTTTCTTCGTTCTTGAAGATATTGATTTGATATTTGGTATATAGTTTTATCAATACAAGTTATAAATCAAGTTTGAATTTTGTTCCGGTCTGATGATTTAGTCCAGAGTTATGGACCATAACTCTGGACCATATCTAATGTTAGAGTACTATGTTAAACCATATTTCTGGACAAAGGGAGATAACTCATTTTTTAAAAGACATTCTTTGTTTAATTATTTGAAGAATTATTGCTATATATATAAAAAAAAATATGAAGAGAAATCCTTTAATTAGATAATAATTTAATTTTGGATGTAATGTGTCTTCTGATTGGCTGACGTTGTTTTGTTTATCAGCTCATAGACATAATTTTGTCATCAACGTTTTTTCATGGTTTACTCTGGTTTAAAATGAAATTTAGAATTAAATTATAAGAAATGACTGTAATATTTTTTCTGTCTATTGGAAATAGCATAAAAAATGTGGTGCACACTTAAAAATAACCTGCTACGCGGGTTATTCAGTGTGCACCACATTTTTGATGTTATTTCTTCATAGACAGAAAAAATATTACAGTCATTCCTTAAATAATCTATTTTTATTAATGTATATATTTCAGTACATTACATTGTGTAGATAAAAGTTGTTGAAATTTTATAGATAAGTTACAAATCTATATTAGTTTGTGACAAATGAAAGAAAAAATATTTGGAACTATTAATTATATTTGATCATAATTTGAAAATAGATATACACTGTATTACATCATATCTAATTTTAGAGAACTATTAATCATATCTAATGTTTTTTCACTCATATAATCAGTTTTCCACACTGTTTTTAGTCATGCTTGAAGATATTGACATGGTATTTACTTTTTGTTTACACCATGACAAGTTATAGAACAAGTTAGCATTTTGTTCCAGTAAAATGAATTTTTACACAGTAGGGGACTATGTATTGCCATGCAATACTCTCAGAATGCTTGTTGATTTTACATTTGTCATATATTTTTACACATTTCATCATCAAACGTCAATGAAGTTACCAAACTCAAATATGAAATTGTGGGGCCAATATTGACCCTTTGCGAACCTACCCTATAAACTGTGCAGACACACTAAACTACTCTACTATATATTTTTCTTAGCCTTAGGAAAGATTTCCTAGAAAGAAAAACATAGTTGGAATGAAGTGTATAGCCCTTGCCATAATGAATATTATGTCTTTTATTGTTAAAAAATAAGGTCACAACAAACAATTGGCATGAGCTATTATATCTATTATTATATAAAGGGGGGATGAGCTTTAAAAAAACAAAGGTTAACTATAAATAAATCTTAAAGTTTAATTTTGCCACCTAAATTGTACTTACAGCTCAACCCATAGGACAACCAGAGATTTGTAAAATGAGCTCTAGAGAGTGTACTGTCAGTGGGAATGCTGAAATGATCATGATTGGGAAGAATTTTATGAAGGGCACCAAGGTTTTCTTCCAAGAATTGAATGGTGAAGATGGTCCTGTTATCTGGGAAAAAGAATCAGATTTAGACAAGGATTTTTTTCAGCCAGTAGGTATCAGTAGGTTAAGATTGCTACTTGATGTATGGTACTGTAAATTCCCCAAAAAATGTGTGAATTTATTATAGTGTTTGTTGAAAAACCGACACTAATGATGTAATATGTATCTTTTATTTTCTGTATCATATAAATGTGTGATACCTATTTTAGTGTTTATTACACATGTTTGTGGAATAATCTTCTACAGGTATAACTGTGATTTTCTATCATCATCTCATATAACATTTATAACATTTATATATAAAATAGGGAAATGCGGTATGATTGCCAATAAGACAACTATCCAACAGAGTCCAACTAATGTGGATTTTCAGCATTTATGTATAGGTCGCTGAACGGCCTTCAAAAATAAGCAAAATCCATAAAAAATATAGTCAGTTATGAAAGGCCCTGACATACCAAGATATGAAACAATTTGATAAAACAGAAAAAATAAACGACCTGATTAACGACAAAACAATAAACATAAAACAGATCTAACAGACAGCAACCTAAGACAACCACTGAATAACAGATTCCTGACTAAGTTTTAATTCCAACATTTACATTACTATCAAAATTATATGCAGGCCAGACATATCTTTGTGTCAATTCTTTTATTTGTATGTGTACATTTCAGACCCATTTGGTTTGTACAGTTCCACCGTATAGTGACACAAGTGTAGCTAACAAAATAACAGTGCAGGTAGTTGTCAGATGTAGTGGTAAGCAAAGCGAGCCCCAGACCTTTACATATACACCTGGTAAGTTAAGTTCTATCATAAAACAATTTAAACAAATCATCACCTACTGTTGGCCTAAAAACATCCTTCATAAAGTGAGTGCTGTTTCTTAATTTGTTTATTGGTAAATTTTAAGTTCATTTTCAAGTAAATGCTGATTTCTGATGGAATTCATATTTAAATAATTGACCAAATTCATAAGTGTACCAGCTGTTCAGTTGCTGGTATTTTTTCAAGAAATCAATTTCCTCTAACTGTAAATTAACTGAATTTGTAATTATTTCTTTTTCTGCATACTGTTTATTGAAGTAAATTATGTTTGATTTTATGTAAATATTTTCCATGTGTCTCATGTTGGTAGAAGTGACATGAATTTGAAATCCCTGCATATGGTCCCCCGCCCAAAGTTGAATCTACACCCTTTGTTTTTAGAATGAAACCATTGACCATGTGCTATGTTTAACCATGTTATAAAGTAGACTGGCTTCAATATGCATGTTGTGTGATGCCATATGCAGGCCAAATTATTTCCTACACACTTTTTTTTTATTACTGATGCCAACATGAGACAGCTGATCCTATACACATCTCACATACACTCACTGTATCAAGGATGTTTAGCGATAGCTGTTTGCAATAATGGGACCTTTCTTTGACATACATTGTCATGTTTATATACCGGTATATTGTCCAATGTAGGACTTCCCAAGTCAATAAATAAATTTATAAATTCACGAAAAAATTGTAAACATATTTCTGTGTTTAAATGGTGGTCTGTCGCTTAAATTACATACATCCCATGATTAATATAAACCAGTGAAAAAACTTAACAAAATAGAACTTTTGTGATACCCAAACATTACAGAAATTCACTGATTTTCTCTGTTTCTCTGTATTATTTAATTTAAAGAACATGTGCATTTGAATTTGGTACTGTTTTGATGCTACATTATATCTTTTTCAGGAGTAAGGTGATGTACATAATATTCACACCTCTTTTTTTAGGGTATGAACATTTTACATGTTTCTAAAAATGTATAAAATAAGTAAAGAATTAAACCATCACAAAGTCTGTAGGTTCTAAACAAAGGTTTGGGGCCATCACAAAAGTTCTGTTCTTTGCTAAGTTTTTTCATCAGAATTGTCTTATAATTATTGTGGGATATGTGTGAGAACTTCCATTAAAGCACAGTGTAGATGTGTAATTAATGAGAACTTTTGGTTTATCTCTGTTTAGGGTTGCAACAGCCATCAGGGTCGATTCTGTTGACAAAAATGGCTGCAATAAACCGTCTCTTGAGAAATTTGGGGCTTTATATATACCTACAATAGGCATTTCTTTTTTCACTTGAGAAATTTAAGGTATTTAAATAGGAAGATGTGATGGTGTTAGGTTATATAAGGAATGGTTAAGGCAGTCATTTTTGTCCAACAATCCCCATTGGCATCTATTTTCAAGCACATTACAATTGTATAAATGTCTTAATGAAACGTAGTTCAGTTTCAGCATTTTCCTGCCAAATTTGAAGTTTCAAGGATTTTCTTTATATCTAAGATAATAATTGTGTTCAGATGTTCCTACGCTCTTTAAACTTGCTTCACAAGTTAATTCTAATTTGACCGTAAGTTCTTTTTAAGTCATTAAAGTTTCAGTACTGATTTAGTACTACAAAAAAACAATACAAAATCAGCACTTTTACAGTATTATTTTTTTCAATACTGTTTTCAAGTGATATATATTATTACAGTACAGACATTATTCAGTTTTGTCAATTTAACTGTTAATTTGGTACTTACAATCAATACTGAAACAATTCAGATTTTTTTTTTTTTTTTAAACCATACTGAAAAAGACACTATTTCAACTTTAAATAAGTACAAGTATTAGCAGTTTTGAAGTAACAAAAAGTAAAACAATACATTTCTATTGTACAACTGTTCAGTATGAATTCAGTAGATGGTAGAAATGTACCAGCAGACTGTAAGTAAATTATTTTTAGTGAATGAATTTTGGTGTTCAAAGTTTTATCTAAAATTTTCAGTAACAAAATATTGATATCTTATAAACTGCTTTTTAAAAGTGAATATTTGTGAATAAAAGCTTTCCCAAATTTTCTTTTAACTTTTTTATATTTTTAGTTCCAAAAGAAACATTTAGAGGTCAACATACAATCTCAAATGATAGACATGTGTCCATAATCAAGCTCTAAATCACTGAGTCTGTACAATTTAGAGACTATATTGCAATTACCTTGTCTGTTTGTTTGTTCAACAAATATTTGCCTCAATTTTTTTCAAAAACTGCTGAATAGAATCATTTTATATGTGGTCAGTAGCTTGACTTTTATGAGTTATAACTTAGCACTTTTTGGATGATCAATCGGATACCAACTTCCTGTTTGCTGATACTTTGAATTTTTTAATGTGTTAAATGAATTCAAAATTTCTGTCACACATTTATCTCAGAAACTTCAGAACAGAATGACTTCATTTTGGTCAGCAGCTCAATAGCTGTTATAATGTATGTGTTTCAGATCTGTCGGATGCCTATCTCCTTTATTCCGATATTTTGAATAACGAGGTCCTTGCAGGACAACATTGCATTCTTGTTGACTGTCCTTTTCTGTCCATATAAAAGTGATCAATAAAAACTTTGTAAGCTATTCACATCCTGCCTTCTGTATTTTAAAATGTGTCTGCTACTTAAAAAATTACCATGTAGAACAAATATTATCTTTAATTGACACGAGAATTTTTTTTAACCAAATGTAAAACTTAAGCAATACTTAAAAGAAGCAGTTTAATAGAGCCAATCAAAAGTATATTATTGGAATTTCAAGAAATACAATATTTGGCAGGAAAATTGTTTATGTGCTTGTGATTAAGGATGCTTTCATCTCGACTTAAACAAATTTGCATAAGTGAAGAAAAACAGAGGTCATCGTTGCAAGGTATTGTAAAAATTCCATTCTTTAGTTCATTTTATGTAATTGCATTGGTCAGTCATGAGAAAGAAAATTATACAAAATCAACGATATTATTAAAAAAAATGTAAATAACTTTTTATTTCACATGGATATATCTCTGAATAATGTTTTGTTAAATTTTGGCAAACAAATTAAATTTTTGAATTTTGAAACAGTAGTGTCTGAGGTTTTATTGGGATTAAGTGTTGGATGAAATAATGGGTAGGGATCTTACCAGTATTTGATGTTTGGAGACATTATCTTACATGTTGTAATACATATGTCAGACTTTGTTGAACTATTTGATTGTAATCTCAGTATACCTAAATTTGACATCAAGTATTGGTACAAAAATAAACCTCAGACATCAGCTGTTCAGTCATGTACTGACCATTCCTCTTAATACGTAAACCAGATTGTTGGGAGGGAATTTGCTAACATGTGCTATGATTTACCCTCAGAAACACCTAGAAAGAAAGATGATAGTGACCCAGTGACCTTGGGTCAAAGTCTAAAGGTTGACAGCAGCCATCCTCAGGTGGTTAAACTGTACTCTCAGTTGTATAAAAGGGTGGGTTGTCTATCCTAGCAACATGGCAACCATTGTATTGGTATATCTTGAAAATATTATACAGTTATGATACAGTGATAGTATTTTTAATATATTTGTCCCCCGCCGCAAAACAGTCTGGAAGGAGGTACCAAGGAACAAAGAAATACATTTTTCTTTTAAAACAAAAAACCATGTTCATTATGAATTTTTTTGAGGGGGTGGGGAGTGGTTCCAAGAAACCATATAGCTACATTTTAAAAAGAAGTATCTTTTTCTTTTAAAAAATATCCCAAGTTCATTGTGAATTTTAGGCTGATATAGCTCTTAATTGTGTAGAGATACTGTATAAAAATATAAATTATATTAAAACCAATAAAAAGAACAAAGTTTTAAGTATGTTTCAGTAAAGAGTTTATATAGATACTTTTTAGTTACAACATGCTCGAACATCACACCTTTTAAACGTAAAAAAAAAAGGAAAAGAAATGGAATTACTTACATCAAAGGTAGTACCCTATTTTTTTTAAATATGGATTTTTTTTATAATTTGGCCTTTAAAAAAAATAATACTATTTTTAGCTTTGAACTTTTGGGGTAGTAATAGTTTTTAGAGTGAGGGGATTTGATATCATAGACAGCTTTATAATGGTAATCTTTATTGGAGTTATGTCCCTTTTTTGTTTTGCTGGCGGGGGACATTTGGCTACCATGTAGCAATCTTGTTATGTTTTAAATTTAGCAATTTCCAGCATTAGAATATGAAGTCCAGGGGGGAAACCAGGGCTTTAAAACCTGCATGTTCAAAGTATTAAGTGCATAACAGTCAGTTAAATGAACATAAAGTTATTTGGATTTTGATAAATTGTGGATTCATTTATTTTTGTGGGTATCAGTTTTCGTGGATTGAGGAAAACATTTTTGTGAATATTTGATTTCATGGTTATGCTCTTAAGTTTGCTTACTTTCCAATTGAAAATTTGTAATTCATTGAACATTTAAATTTGTGGGTTTTCCTGTACCAAAAAAATCCACAAAAATTGGTATCCACAGTTTCAGTATTTCATAATGTCTCAAGATAAAGAGTGCACTCATTTGATTTTAACGATAGTGGGGCTACCTAAATTGAAATTGAAGTATTTAAGATTGTATAACAGTTGTTTGTATGTTTTCTATTATTTTTTGTATGTCTGATAATATACTTTAATTTTATACCAGAATTACACCTTACATTTTTTAGTTGAATGTGTGGTTTTGTATTTTTTACCTGATGAATTCGTTACAGTTTATAAAAATCAACATTATCGTATTCTGATTGCTGTAATTGCTAATGATATTACTTTCAAATTTTAGAATATCAATAGTTCATTACAATATTAACATTATTTGTAGTGTGCATTTATGCATCAATACTACTGAGTTTATAAATATATGTCCATCTGACTGACTGTTCACAATTCTTTTCTGCAAATTTTTATTATTTAACTTTGTCATATTGGATTGAATTGTCCTGTAAATACATCATAAAGTGACAGTAGATAAATCAAAAGTTCTTTCCTTAGATGCTTTCTTCCATCGGCTTCTCCCAGTTAGTCTCTGATTTTTTTGCAAGCTCAATGTGAATCCTTAGCTGAGATAGCTTTTAATTAAATATCAGTTTTTTACTTCATTTGGTCAATTGTTTCAAGAAGTTAAGAAGTTGCATATCTCAACAAGCCAAGCATCAACAGTGTTATTCCAGCCCTTAGTATCCTATAGTTATCGACTTTAGTAGATTTTCAGTTATTTCTGGAATAACAATGTTGCCCAAGTGGCCACCAGAGACCTGATTTTAATTAAGATTATTGGTTGCGTTGTGTGTATGTAATTTGTAAAGTTGTTAAAGAGGTTATTAAAAAAAACTTGTTTCTACCAATTTTCATGAAATTTTTACAACGTAAAACTTGAGTTGAAAGTAATTTTTCTTTTGATTTTTTTATTTGTCTAAATTGTCTGTTTTTGAGGTTTTTGGTTGTTTGTTAAAAAAATAAAGGACTTTTGTAGAAAATAATGGTCTACCCGAAATGACTATATTATGCTCTCTAGGTGCAACTGTTTATTTTGTTTTCATTCCACACTGTATCATCAGGGTCTATAAGCCTTTACATTTATTAAAACCAAACTAATACATAACTGGCATGGATGAGTTATCCTTTAGGGAATCAGCCATGTTATTGACATATCTTTGGTATAGAGTGAACCTTCAAACTGGTGGTCACAATAGTCAATTTGGTTGTATAGGTATTACTCGCATTTATTACTTGTTTATGTTACAAATCACATAGTTTTTATATATTGTAAATTCAGAAATTGTTGAGATGTTTTTATTAATGCAAAAATAAAAACTTGCATTTATAATTTATGATTTCAGTAGGGATTTTCATTCAAAAACATTTTGCAATCTCATTAATTTTGCCAGAGGTCAAGGAGGCATAATAATAAATGCACACATAAATTTCTGAATTTACAGTAGCTCAAATTATTCCTGAAATATGTAAGTACCTGTGTTCACATAAAAAGCTCTGTTTGTCTCAAATAGGATTCAGCAAAATAATTTTTTTTTATTGCATTTTACAAGCAAAATACTGTGTAGTGTTTTTGGTCATTGATAATACTATTTTTATGTAAAATTCCAGTATCCAACATAAAATGTTATTCTTAAGTCTCTGTTCTACGACTGTGTATGGTGGCTTCATCTAACATACCTTTCATACAAAGTATACCATGATGGCAGGCCATAAATACCTTGCTATACATATTTGAACCGAAAATGTAGTCTTCTGGTTGAATGATCCAGGGTTTTACAGAATTTGAATTTTGCTTGAAAAAACCATATAGATTTTTTTTAATTTTGGAGCTATTTTCTTATAAAAAAACTAATATAATTCATCATTTATTCCTGTCAATTGGTGACTATTTTGGAAATTGTGATAGAACCTTACTTGGTGTCAAAAAACTTTGTATGTGAACACAGTGTTATAGTTTTTTGAGACACAAATCAAATCTTGTACTTGAATATTTCCAGTGTTTCAAGTGAAGCAAGAAACTCCAATGGAGACAGATGATGAACCTGTTCAACAGAATCCAGGACCACTAAATATAACTATAGCACCAGGTATGAAGACATATATTTTGTAAATGTATTATTTTGTCTGTTGTAAATCTATTCTTTTGTTGTCATTGATGTATTTACTTAACAATTTTATTGTTGTTGAAAATATTTCTTATTGGGAGATTTGAATGGAATAGATAAGATATGGATTAAGTTATAACAGTCAATTTGTAAATGTAAAAAGTCAAATTTCCTATAAAAAAAAGAGTAAAAAAAACAAAAGTACCGAACTCCAAGGAAAGTTTAAAACAAAAAAGTATCAAATGGCAAAATCAAAAGCTCAAACACATTAAAACAATGGAAAACAACTGGCATTTTCCTGACTTGGTACAGGCATTTCCTTATGTAAAAAATGGTGGATTAAACCTGGTTTTACAGCTAGCTAAACCTCTCACATGTATGACAGTCGTTTCTGATTGAGCCCTTAATGCAAAATGTTGAAAACACAAAAGATAGATAGATGTTTAACAATCAGAAGAAAATATTTCTAGCATATTCAGAACTAGAACATGTTAATGTGATATGAATATGAACCTTTGTACTAGACCAACTTGTAGCCAGATTTTAACAAGCTGACCATCATGTAACAGTTCAAGGAAAATGTGTTATCCAACAAGGGATGAATTCTAAACCAGTCAGCTTTTGCTAATACTAACTACTTTGTCCTATGCAGAGAAGCAGCAAATACTAAATGTTTTAACAAGGGATCAAACTCCAAACATGCATCAATTAGATGAGCACACAACCATGTGAATCCTAAGGTCTTAACTAAACAAAGGTCATAAGATAAGTAGAAATACATGAAAATCACAGACATCTTAGTCCTTAAAAAATCATCTTATTACTGGAAGTTAACCAAAATCTTTTACATTATTTACAGAGGCTTTAAGGTTGAACCAGCAACTACAAGAAAGTTTGGCAACCAGTCATGGTAAATTCCTGTTACCTGATGGGACTGTTCCAGGAGTCTCAAGTATGCAGGTTGATCATCTTAGCACAGACCAAAAACAAGGCAAGTTGCTCTATAGTATGGAGTATTGTGTCTTATTTGCATGTAAAATATAATTAGATGTCCCAAGGAACAATATAAAATTTACAAGCTTAACAAAGTATAGGGCATGTCCTCATTTGATATGTGCAGCGTTCTCTTCTGGAAAATAGTGACATGGTCAGCGCTATTTTTACACAAACATACAAAAATCTCTTCATTTTTGGTTGAATTAACTAAACATTTAAAGATGAAATGTGTTGACAAAATTATAGCTCTTTCGTACCACAGTGCTAAAGAGGTAGCGGGAGAACACTGGACTTTTCAAAAATCTTAAAACTAGTATTATACAAGCTAATTCTTGTTTTTAAAATGTAGTCCTTTGTGTTTTATTTGATGATCTTACTTTTTTTTATACCGAACTGTCTGTTTTCTTTTAGAACATTGAAATATTTTAATTCATTTTGGAGAAATATTGAATTGAAAAGTACTAACAAGGTTGGGTAAAATAAGATTATACTTTTTTTTGATAATTTTGTACATGATGTTAAACCACCCAATTACATTTACAAACATGGTAAAGCGGTATAGTGATGCCACATTGAAATATATGGTTTTGGTTCATTTATTTAAGACCTAAATTTGACAGGGACACTTTGAACATTCTGTTAACTTAAAATAATCATTTGTCTAGCTAAATAAATGAATGTGTTGGGACTGATTGTACATGTGACCTTTATTTTTAGTTGATGCTGGACATGAGGAACAGCCGATATTTTTACCGGAAACTAAAACTATTACAGAACAACATGATAATGGGCATTTTTCACATCCACACAACAACACAGAACCAATCAGTCTGAATACATCAGACCTGAACTCCATTCTGAAATCTTTGGATGGTATAATAAAATACTACAGATAAATTATATTTCTGTTACTACTAAATTTTGTGTGTTGTTTAAACAAGAGAAAAAAATTAGTTTGAGAATAGATAGATTATATATATAACATGTATAAAAAGATATAAGTGTGAAAAGGGATAAATAATAACTAGGGACCCTGGCAACAAAGTTGTAAAGGGGATACAAGAACACATTTTTTCTTTCCATTCACGTTTGATGTTTGCTTGTAATGCAAAATGTTATAGGTACCATAGAAATTTGATATCCAGTTTTCATTTAGATTAACTCATTCATGGACATGGGGAATACTTGAAATCTCAATTGCAAGTTTAGAGGTTAAAGGTCAAGAGATCACAATATGACTGGATGGAAATTAAAATTCTGAAAAGAGAAGAAAAAATTGAAATCTATGTACATTTTTATCAACAGTCCTCGAGTTTAAGTAGATCTATTGATGTTTTAAGTTAATATTTGAGACAAATAGATAACTGGTTTAACTTTTATTTTCCTTTTGAAATCTTTTGGATACATAATTAAGTTGCACACCTGCTCACACATGCACCTATGCCTATGTAAATTACATTCTGCTGTCGATTTGTCACTTAAGAATCATTTTAGTTTGTTCAGTTTCAAATTGCTTTGACAATTTTAATTGTTTATCGCTAAAATTATGTAGATGCAAACCAGTAACACATGAAAAACAATACACATCATCTCATGTTTTAAAGATTGTCTAAACCTTGATTTTTTCTTAATTGTATGAAAGTGGCAAATCCACACTTAGCATTTAAGCCAAATTTTAGACAAATATGAAATCTGCTGGTTGACCAGTAGGGAATACCATCTGGGAAACTATGCTTGAAACCTATTAATTTCATGGTATATGTTCAAGTTTCCCTAATAGGATTATTGAAAAATTACATCGGATCGCAAGAAGGTGATCCACCCTTTGATTGCCCTTGTTCACAGTTTAATGGTTTTTCTTTATTACGAAAATTGTTTTTACACATCTCGTGATTATCTTGCTCATACTTTAAAACTTTGATATCACCCACATGTAATGAATCACTCATATGTTAATGTTGTGAATACATTCATTTCACACACATGTAATGAATCACTCATATGTTAAGGTTTTGAGTACATTCAGTTCACACACATGTAATGAATCACTGATTGGAATAGGTTGTGAGCACATTCAATTATCGGTTCTATTAGCTTATTCCGAATATATATAGGGTCACGGGAAACAAAATCAACATTATAGGAAAGTCAATAAATATTAAGTTTTCGTCAAGTAATAAAGAAAGTATTTATTGTTTATTTAATGATACAGTAAATTTGTTTTAATCAAAGAAATATAATCAAAGTTGTTGACACTTTGTTAAAGTTAGTTGATTTTAATTACCCCGAGGGTATCACCAGCCCGGAAGTCACAACTCATAATTATGACAAGAATTATCATTGATATGGTCATACACGTATATATATGAATTAACTGTTTACAAAACTTTTAATTTTTCCAAATACTGAGGATTTTGTACCCAGAAATATATTACATTAGTTGTAATTGGCCAACCTTTTGGAAATTATGAGTACTCTGGTCTCTTTAACGTTTTGATTCAAGCGATGCTGTTAAGTCTTTTGTAGACATTTGAAACGCACGTCTGGTGTACAAAATTTTAATCGTGGTATCTATGATGAGTTTTATTCAGAATGATAGGTAGAGTGTGTGTAGTATTGTTTACTCATTTTAAGTCATGTATTAGAATCTGTTCTCATGACATGAATGAGGTCATCATTTTAAATCAAAACTGGTTTCATTGTTTTTTAAAGAATTTCATTGAACACTGCAAAAGTTGTTAGTAACAGAAACAAGTATATTTGTAGTAATTCATGTATCATCATTATCATCAATACATTCACAAACTCTAGAACTAATGAATTAAGGCCGAATAATACTACACATTTGTACCAGTAATTATCAGAGCCATGAATTCCAATAAAATTACTGTTCCTTTTGATCAATTGATTATTTTCTAATACTTCATTGTTTTGTAAAGTCATGTACATCCAACCTTCTTTTTTTCTATCACAATGTAGATTTTTACCCAAAGGGCAATGTTATCTCTTGTTATCTTTAAACATGTCAAATTTAACCAACTAAAAAGTTACATGGATGATTTAGCAAAGAAGCATGTAATTATGGCTAATGCCAGTGCAACAAATTATTGTATGCATGTTAGACTTTGGGTATATGCCTCAGTTTGTAGCACATATTTCTAATTTCGGGAATGAAATTGTATAACGTTTAGTTATTAATTTTTCTTTTTAGATACTTGCATGTTGATAATGCTCCACTCATCCATGTATTCATCACTTTTCTGTATTTTTTCTAACACAGCATGACATTTATCACAAGTTACACACAGACTTAGACTTATAGTACTTTTAATCATGTTGTAGGCAACATCCCTATATTTTACTTCCCTAGCAATTATGAATATCAGCACTTATTTAATTTGTAATCAGGAATCACTTACTGCAGTAGGTCATTCATTTTGGTATACTGTTCCATCTACATCAGGATATATCTCATGTCCGTTTTAGAATTTATGAAGCTCCAGCCGTGGTAAATTCCCTTTTAGAATTTCGGTAAACTTATAATTTTTCACAATTTCTAATTTTTGCTGATTTTGTCTAAAGTCCAGTGTTGTTTATTCTCATAACTTGGCAGCTGTCATCTGGCATAAATCTTTCAATCATTTTTAGTGTGTCTAGTTTCAAAAACTTGTTTGATGTTTTGGCAAATCAAACAACATGCCACTTACTGAAAATAATGCAGGAGTAAACTGGATAAAAAAAAATGAATCCTGATAAATTCTGTTAAGGGCCAATTTTTACCTGAGTTAAGGTAAATGATACCTTTACGATGTTTCTTAGAATTGTGGTTAATGACCCTAACAATCATCAAATATGTGTCATCATGAATAAAATTGAAAATTTGGCACACAAAAAAAAAATAATTTCAGAAAAATCCTATAAAGGGCCAAATGCTTTCCAAATTTGGCTTATTGACATTTTTTTTTGTGCTCTTTGAGAATTGTGATGATGACCATTTTATGGCTGGCTAGTTTATACTAAAAGTAGAAAATTTCCAAAAAAAATAGAATAAATATGAGAAGCAGGGCTTCCAAAATTATTTTTAGCCAGCCGGACAATTATATTTTATCCCGATTTTAATTCCTTAAGACTAAATAAACAAAAGGCAGTTTAATATGGTAATCAGTTGCCGAGTTGGCCATCCCAATGATTGACATTAAAAAAACCGATATTAAACTTTCTTTGATTCAAATTCGAAGTTCTGACGTAAACTGTTAAATTGGTGCAACATCAGCGTACTTATATCTGCCTTAGACTCTTTATTTGTGCAAAATAACGTTGTCAAAAACTTTACTTTCGTTTTTATACTGGATGTTATCTTGACAATGGTAAAACATGGACCAGAGACGGATACGTAAATTCCGTGTACGTTTGCAAAGCGTGAATGAGTGGAAGTAGCTCTTTCTACGTTATTTCTTCAAGAAAATATTCGAAATAAACGTGAGATAAAGGTATTTTTTGAAGAAATTAGGATTCATAATTAAATTTCACACCTGCGCACACGTGTACTAGTTCAAACAGAGACATGTCTCTAGGTTCAAACAACGTGGTTATGACGATTTTTCATTTTCACCTTTTTAATTTTTTCATCAAATCATGTTTGTAAACGTATTTCTGATAATTTAAATCTTTTTGACTAAAGTAATTAGATGCAAACCGCTGAAATGTAAGAAATAACTTTGAATAGACTGATCAATGTCCGGTTCAAAATAGTTTACCTGTCACCTGAACAGGTAAATTTCAGCTGTTTGACAACTAATTAACCTTGATTAAAATGAGAAGGTATTAAAGTAGGGGTTGTTTTGATAGTACTTAATGATCATGTCAATTTTATGACCGGAAATGTGTGGCTGTTAAAGGCAAAACGTTGGGTCAAAAAGATCGCGAATTATGTTAAAATGACCGTCTCTTAAAGCCTTGAAAACTAAAAAGTAGATGACCGTTTCATGCTTTGCCCAGCAGGACTTTTACCGGCATATATGACCGTTTTGGAAGCCTTGATGAGAAGTCCTGTAAAGTGTCATTTGCTACCAAATGTTGATATAATGATGCATTTATGATTCCCTTTAAGATGAAAGGTAAAATAACAAAAATACTGAACTCCAAGGAAAGTCCCCAATCAAATGGCAAAATCAAAAGCTCAAACACATCAAAACGAATGGAAAACAACTGTCATATTCCTGACGGTACAGGCATTTCCTTATGTTGAAAATGGTATATCAAACCTGGTTTTATAGCTAGCTAAACCTCTCTCTTGTATGACAGTCGCATAAAATTTCATCATATTGACAACAATGTGTGAACAAAACAAACAGACATAATAGAAAAAAATGTCAAAAATAGGAGTACAGCAATAAATGGTTGATGATCCACCATCAAACATCAAGCATGTCTTGTACTAAAAAATTGACATTTGAAAAACACACTTAGGAAAATAAATATGGAAAACCAGGTGAACCCATCACTACAAAAAAATAATACAATAATAATCTCTAACACATTATTGTAATCAGTGAAAAACAGGCTCTCCTTCCACAGGCTTAATTCTTTATTCTGGATCAATTTTGAAACGCAAATAAATATAAGGAAAATCCAGTGTAGAACTGGCTAATTTCTCTGAACTGACAAAATGTGTCACAAAATGAATATCCATCTAGAGTATATCATTGATCTTCATTTTCAGATAAACCCTTGACCCTTCAAGAAATGCTGATTCACCCTACCCAGATTTCCTGTCAGTCATCATTTCCACCAACATCAAGTGACGTCACTATGAATATTTCAGTAGCTAACAGTGACCAGACCACCCATCTTACTAATGCGAGCAATGTACAGCATCATAGTGAAGAGAAGTCTCTGCAACAACCTGTGCATTCTCCACTGGTAAATGTTTTGCCAAGTCCACAAGATTTTAATGGTTTGATGTTTAACAGCTTAGCCAATAATCAACCTCAAAGTTATGAAAATACCAGTGTTTATGGAGACCAAAATTTGCAAGTTAATAATTCTGAAGTAAAATCTGATTCAGACAAAGTAATGACCAGCACGGAAACAGATAGTAGGACATTTGAACAAATTATTGGTAATGCTCACAACCAGCATGATTTTGTAACTAGTCCAAATAATACAGAAATTATTTCAAACTTTCATTCTGATCTTAATAATTGCCAAAACATATCACCAAGTCCTGGAAGTAATCAAACTTTACAACAAATTCATGGAACTAACCAAAATTTACAACAGATCCTTGGAAGTAGTCAGAATTTACAGCAAACTTTTAGTAATAATGAATCATTGCAACAAAATCTTGGTGATGACCAAAACTTGCAGAGAGTTGGAAGTGGTCAAACTTTGCAGCAAAATCTTACAAACAGTCCAGATTTGCAACAAAACAGTCAACAAAATGTTATTTGTGACAATTTTAGTAATGCACAAAATACTTCAAGTTTAAGTAATATTCAGAACAGTGCACAAGTGTTACAAGGATTTCCAAGTATTCAGACTTGCCATGCAGAGTCAATGAATATTCAGAATAACACACTAGTACAAGGATTTTCTAATTTGAGTAGTATGCCACAACAGAAACAAAACATTGTAATGGCTCAGCATATGCCAAATCAAGAAGTGTTTACACCAACGTTTACTGGCAATGCTTCAGAACAGAACATATCAAATACTGGGTCAGTAGCATCGGCTGATAATACGGGACAGCAAAGTGGTTATTCTGATGTGGCTATGAGATTACTACAACAATTATTGACAAAATCCACAAATTCAACTACTCCAGTGACAAATCAGGTTTCTAACAGTTCACAGAGTACAAGTAATGTCTTGTATTCATCTGGATCTAGAATTCAGCCAGCTATATTTACTGGTATACAATCAAGTCCTAGTCCAATGAGCATACCAACAACAGCACTGCAACAAGTTATATCTTCTCCTTATCCCCAACCTAGAGTTCAGATCTCGAATCAGGGTCTTCTTCATCACATATTAAGTCAGAGTCTAGTTGACAAAAGACCTGAAGAGTCTGAAATGCCAACTACAAATTTGGGAAATGACAAGCCAGAAGTTCAACAACTTGATAGCTTACGACTACAAGCCATGGCCCAACAAGTACAACAACAAGCTCAGCAAGCACAGAATGCTCAACAGACAACAAATGGTATGCATTATGTTTATTGTAGTCCCACAAATTTATTTAAGAAATAATTCATGGGGGCTTAAATTTATCGTGATTTTACCACGGGTTGACCCTTTATGCTAAATCAGCATAAGGGCCAACCCGTGGTAAAATCAATATAAATTCAAGCCCCAATGAATTATTTCTATTCTAATAGGACAAAGACAGCAATTCTTTTGGATCGAAGCGCTCTATGTGAAGGGAAATGTTTGCCACACTTTTAATATTGACGTAAACAACGAAGAAAATTAAATAAGTGACATTCTTTAACGATATACAATAACATACTAAGACAGATTTGGATGAATTTAATTGACTATCTTATTTTCTTTTAAGAAGGTATGGACATTGGCACTCATACCACATCTTCTTATTTATATTATATAAATTCTTACCATCGTTTGTTTACGTTTTCATGTTTTGACGACTCAGTTTCCAATTCGTGCATTTTCCCATAAAATCCTTACATTCTTACGTCAACGCTCAATGTTGTCATTTACACGATCTGACGTGAGGTAAATCATTCATAAAAAGCATACGACGTGTGAGTAGGATTGGAACAGCCAACAGTGTTCTCAATAAGAGCAGGCAACCAGCCTATTGCGTGTTTTGTGCGGGCTATTAATTTATTGACAAAAATTTGACATACGCGAAAATTGCATAGTCGGGACCTGTCGTACATCTTTTTTCTACTAACAGGTTCCAAGTCGTCCGCCAGGCGTAAATAATACAATAGTAAACGTAAACCAGTTTTAAATCATTTTAGCGTTTAATAAAATCTGTACAAATCGAAATTGATGTTGACACGGATATTTTAGACAGCTCGTTGCAAACTCAAACATGAAGAGATTACTTTTATTTCTATTTAAAACTATAATACAAGACACTAAGAAATAATATGAGGTGAAGACACAATTATAAGGGCTATTCCAAATGTCTGTATGGGGAGGGGGAAGGCACATTAATAAAAATAAAATTGCATGGGCTACTTCACATATTTTCCCAATCAAAACTTACAATTCAGGAAAAATGAATTAAAATTTTATTCCAATAAAAAATGCTTTTCCCTCCCCATAAAATCAGTTCTGGAATAGCCCTTAGTGATAAAGACTTGCAATAAGAAGAACATTGAACATGTAAAGGGGTGAAGCAATCCATGTCATATAAAGTCTGCAAAAAAAGTCACATTTATTTTCAAAATTTAAATGAGCTACTGAAAATGGACAAATTAACATGAAGAATAAGAGGTCAAAATTTTCTCAGAACAGCCCAGATGCCACCTCCTGCAATCTAGATTTTCAAAATTTTCTCGGGGGAAATCCCTCTGAACCACCAGTTTTATGAGAAGGGGGGATATCTATCTATCGATATCCCCCTTGCAATGCTCCATTCCAAAAAAAAAAGAGAAAGTGCATGATGTCATAAACCTATGTAACTGACATTGCACTTACCCAACAAAAATTTTAACCTAAGTAAGTGTAGCAATGCACCCTGTTACAAAAAAATGGTGCACTTTTAAAATTCTAGATGTCTTTACCATATATCTAAACATGCTCATATGCAAATTTTTCTATTTTTACAGGAAATCAATCACGAGGACCACAGATAATTGTTCTTGGAGGAAATTCTGGTGTGCCAGTACAGAATGCTACTAATAGCACTCCTGCTGCTGCTGCTGCTGCTGCTTCCCCCATACTGATACTAGCAGGTGGTGGTGGTGACAATAACAATGCACAATCTCAAGGTAAAAAACTGGCAATCTACTTAGATTTATGTTTGTTTCGCTTTGTTTATTTTTAGTCAATAAATACATTTTACATCTTCTAGTTTGACAAGTTGTACTACAATCATGACAATTTCATGTATTATCTGTCATCTGTTTCTTCATCCATGGTCATAATTTTTATGCCCCCGCCGTAGTGGAGGAGGCATTAAGTCCCTCCGTCCCGTCCATCCGTACGTCCCAGAAATTGGTTCTGTTCTCTAACTTTAATTTGCCTCAACCAAATGTTATAAAACTTATACACAATGCTTATAACCACAAAACAGTCTTAACTACGCGAATCCTGCATCTGTATGTGGAAGTTGACTCATGTATTTTTACAAGCGGGGGCATCTGTAGACCATAGACACATTCTCCATTTATTTGTTGAATCTTCTACATTAAACTTCTGGACCAAAGTTATTAACTTTTACCGGAATGTTCCTTAGGAAATCTTGTTTAAAATTTGTATCTGGGGATTTGTTCCATTAACAAACATGGCTGTTGTTGCTTAAAAAGCAAATAGGGTAAAGCTGCAGTTATGGCTTATATCTCAAAAACTGAAGCAGCTAGAGCAAACATAAAAAGGATCAGAAGGTCAAATCTCTCTCCTAGGGAATTTTCTGAAAAATTGGACAACCCATTTTTGGAGTTATTGCCCCTGAAATGTAAATATTTTTTACAAATTCCATATTTTTATACGACCGCAAAAAAAAATTTTTGTGGTCGTATATTGGTATGACGTTGGCGTCGTCGTCAACATCCGAAGACACATTGGTTTTAGTTTAAGTGAATGGATCTCTATGAAATTTTACCATAAGGTTCAATACCACAAAAGGAAGATTGGGATTGATTTTGAGGGTTATGGTACCAACAGTTAAGGAATTAGGGGCCCAAAAGGGGCCAAAAATAAGCATTTTTTTAGTTTCCAGACAATAACTTGTGTTCAAGTGTATGGATCTCGCTGAAATTGTACTGCAAGGTACCATACCACAAAGGGAAGGCTGGGATTGATTTTGGGGGTAATTGCATCAAAATTTTAGGAATTAGGGGCCAAAAAGGGGAAAAAAACAAGCATTTTTTCTAATTTCAAGACAATAACTTGTGTGTAAGTGTATGGATCTTTATGAAATTGTAGTACAAGGTTCCATATCACAAAGGGAAAGCTGGATTTGAGTTTGGGGGTAATTGCCCTAAACGTTTAGGAATTTGGGGCCAAAAAGGGGCCTAAAAACAAGCATTTTTCTAGTTTCCAGACAATAACTTGTGTTCAAGTGTATGGATCTCTCTGAAATTGTACTGCAAGGTACCATACCACAAAGGGAAGGCTGGGATTGAGTTTGGGGGTGATGAATCATAAGGGGGTTCAAAAAATTTGGGGGGGGGGGGGTTTCCTTTTTTTTCCTTTTTTTTTCTTTAAAATTTTCCATTTTAAATTGGTTATTTCTGATTTATATATAAAAGCAAATAATAATGATATGGTTTGAATAGGTAAATTAAAAAATTTTAAGTTCTTAGACCACATTCATTCTGTGTCAGAAACCTATGCTGTGTCACATATTTAATCACAATTCAAATTCAGTGCTGTATCAAGCTTGAATGTTGTGTCCATACTTGCCCCAACTGTTCAGGGTTCGACCTCTGCGGTCGTATCAAGCTGAGCCCAGCGGAGCATTTTATTTGCTTATATCTAAAAACAACAGCAGTAAGAGCAAAACTAATAAGAGTATAATGAATCAGCAGGTCTCCTGTGGAATATTCAGACAAATTGGACAACCCATGTTAGGGTTATTGCCCCTGAAATGTCAATTTTTAGCAAATTTTGCAGTTTGAGATTTTAACCATAAAACTGTTATAGGCTGAGAGAAATTTAAAAGTCATAATGACCAGAACAGTAAAAGAGAGGTGAAGGATTCCAAAGGGACAGTCAAACTCATAAGTCGAAAATAAACTGACAATGCCATGATTAAAAAAGAAATTGACAAACAGACAAACAACTGTACACAAAACACAACATAGAAACTCAAAGACTGAGCAACACGAACCCCACCTCAAACTGGGGGTGATCTCAGGTGCTCCGGAAGGGTAAGCAGATCCTGCTCCACATGTGGCATACGTCATGTTGCTCAAAAAACTACAAAAAGATCAACATGGTCAAAATTGTCAATTAACCCCTCATAGGAATAATCAAGGTGCAAGCAATACATATACATAGTACTTATACAATGAAGTGAATATGGACGAACAGAAATTTCAAATCATACTATGGCAATCAGACTCTTAGCCCTACATTGCATTACATCTACATTCACTGTTATGCTATTTATCATATTTATGGAGAAACCTTTGACAGTGTACTAAGATATCTTCTTTTACTAATACAAAATTATAGGCATGAATAACTCAAGGGTTTAAAGACTTCTCTTTAAGTCTCCCAAACAAAGTTTGGAGACTAATTGGTTTTGCTCAGTTCTTATTATTATTTTCATTATTGTATTGTAGCAGTTTTGTGCATTGTAAATGCCAAGTGAGTGATGTATGATTCTTTGAGCTTTTAACTGATGGTGTAACTAGTCTTGTCTTTCTATTTTTCAGTTGAAAACATCCTGAGATCCATTCTTGGTTCATTAAAACCAGGACAATAATAGTGATATTGGAGACAGAGATTTTTTAACAAAAAGAGCCGTAGTGTCATGAACTATGAAGAACACTTTTTATTAAGAAAAATAGTGAAAGAACAGAACCAAGTGTATATCTGAAAACTCATCATGTTTGTTTTATTTTCTTATACGTAACAATAGTGCTTGAATTATGTTGTGCTAAATTTGAATTTTACAAAATTGAAAATTTAGATGTAAATTTCTGCCAGTAAGAAATTTGTTGGTTGTGGTATGGCCATATACAATAGAAGGATGTGTTATCTGACATTTTGTCGAAATGCTAAATTTGGGTTAATTGTTTTTGATGGAAGTAATATCTTGACAGTCACATTATGATGTTGTTACACTCCATAGTGCTATGGTGTTGTAGGGTTGGAATTAATTCATTGTGATAGTAGATTTTAGTTTGTCTCATTGTTTTGTATCTTTTAATATATCGTATAAAATATTTATTGTATGATTTGAAGAAATCAATAGTAGATTGCAATGCAGTATGTGTGGTTTGAAGTGATTTATACAATCATCCTACTAAATCTTCAAATACAGCAATTGCTAGTAAAAATGAAGCCTCATACTTGCCAACTGACCTGGGAATTTACCAGCTCACATGAGATTTGTTAATGACCTGCCTGGGACATAAAAAACCCAGGATTTCAGTATATGACCTGTTTTCACCCTTATTCTAGTTCCATGATACATACGAGGACTATATTGCAACTTTTCCTCTGAAATATTTTTTGAGTTTGAAGTTTAAACTTTATTTACAGTTTAAAATTAATATGAAAAATATATGTAAAATTTAACTGGAAAAGTTTGTATGCGTTATGCATTATGGCCTGATATTTTTTTACCCAATGCAGGCCATGCTATGCAGGTTTTTTCTCTTTCAGAGGTTGACAGGTATGAAGCATTTGACTAGAATTGGTATAAATTTCTATCGAAATTGTTATTACTGTAAGATTTTAATGTAAATCTTTGAAAACATTATATCTTTTCAGATTTCTGTAATATGGCTTTTTGTATGTGCCATGAATGATCAAAATTAGACTTAGACAAGAGATAATAAGACCTGCTTGTCTGTACAAGTTTTAAAAAAGTATATGAAATAAGAAATTGTGTTTTACTGCTCAGAATAACACAACAGTTTCTGATGCATAAAAGTTTATTGTTACTGACCTGATTAATGAGTAGATTCGGGAATTCCTGAAGTACTTTTTACTCCCATGCAATAGTAAACAAGAATAGAAAAGAAAAACTAAAAGCAGTTCATATTGAAAATCTAAGTTAATAATTTTAAAATAGATTAAAATTTAAAAAACTGAAAACATGAAGAGAGTTGTCCATCCCAATCAAAAACAAAGCATTTGGTGCAATATATGAGGCCTTTATATTTGTATTGTTGATATATAAGTGTTTTCATGGGACCATATATGAAAATACAATTTCCCTGTCATTGTAAATATTCATATTCTCATTGCTTTTAGTTTGTAAATAATAGTAGCTTTAAAATTCAGCACATTGTGTGATTTGTTTAATATCAAGTGTTATAAATCAAGTTTGAAAAGTATTGGATAGTTTTTTCAGCTAACAGATTTGATTTTGTTTGAAATTTTTGTGGTCGTATATTGGTATGACGTTGGCGTCGTCGTCCTGCGTCGTCCGAAGACACATTGGTTTTCGCACTCTAACTTTAGTTTAAGTGAATGGATCCCTATGAAATTTTACCATAAGGTTCAATACCACAAAAGGAAGGTTGGGTATGATTTTGGGGGTTATGGTACCAACAGTTAAGGAATTAGGGGCCAAAAAGGGGCCAAAAATAAGCATTTTTGTAACTTCCAGACAAAACTTGTGTGTTAGTTTATGGATCTCTCTGACATTGTACCACAAGGTTCCATATCACAAAGGGAATGCTGGGATTGATTTTAGGGGTAATTGCCTCAAAATATTAGGAATTAGGGGCCAAAAAAGGGGCAAAAAACAAGCATTTTTCTAGTTTCATGACAATAACTTGTGTGTAAGTGTATGGATCTTTCTGAAATTGTACTACAAGGTTCCATATCACAAAGGGAAAGCTGGAATTGAGTTTGGGGGTAATTGCCCGAAACGTTTAGGAAGAAGGGGCCAAAAATAAGCATTTTTCTAGTTTCCAGACAATAACTTGTGTTCAAGTGTATGGATCTCTCTGAAATTGTACAACAAGGTTCCATATCACACAGGGAATGCTGGGATTAATTTTGGGGGTAATTGCCTCAAAATTTTAGGAATTAGGGGCCAAAAAAGGGGCAAAAAACAAGCATTTTTCTAGTTTCATGACAATAACTTGTGTGTAAGTGTTTGGATATTTCTGAAATTGTACTACAAGGTTAAATATCACAAAGGGAAAGCTGGAATTGAGTTTGGGGGTAATTGCCCAAAACGTTTAGGAATTGGGGGCCAAAAAGGGGCAAAAAAACACATTTTTCTAGTTTCCAGACAATAACTTGTGTTCAAGTGTATGGATCTCTCTGAAATTGTACTGCAAGGTACCATACCACAAAGGGAAGGCTGGGATTGAGTTTGGGGGTGATGAATCATAAGGGGGTTCAAAAAATTGGGGGGGGATTTTTTTTTTTTTCCTTTTTTTTTTCTTTTAAAATTTTCCATTTTAAGTTGGTTATTTCTGATTTATATTTAAAAGCAAATAATAATGATATGGTAGGAGATACACACCAAACAGGATGTGTAAATTATTATATAATAAGTATTGTGCAATAGCAAGAAATTTTCAATTGCACAGTATTGCACAATAGCAAGAAATCTTCAATTGCACAGTATTGCGCAATAGCAAGAAATCTTCAATTGCACAGTATTGCGCAATAGCAAGAAATATCCAATAGCACAATATTGCGCAATAGCAAGAAATTGTCAATTGTGCAGTATTGCGCAATAGCAAGAAATATTCAATTGCACAGTATTGTGCAAAAGAAGATACTTCGTATAAATTGCTTATTTCTTGACCAATTTCAATGGGGTTTTATTCTTGAATTCTTGGGGTTCTTTAATATGCTGAATCTAACCGTGTATTAAGTTTTTGGATTTTGGGCCCCATTTTTAAATTGGTCCACATTGAGGTCCAAAGGGTCCAAAATTAAACTTTGTTTGATTTCATCAAAAATTGAATTATTGGGGTTCTTTGATATGCCGAATCTAACCGTGTATTTAGATTCTTAATTTTTGGTTCCGTTTTCAAATTGGTCTACATTAAGGTCCAAAGGGTCCAAAATTAAACTAAGTTTGATTTTAACAAAAATTGAATTCTTAGGGTTCTTTGATATGCTGAATCTAAACATGTATTTAGATTTTTGATTATGGGCCCAGTTTTCAAGTTGGTCCAAATAGGGGTCCAAAATTAAACTTTGTTTGATTTCAACAAAAATTGAATATATGGGGTTATTTGATATGCTGAATCTAACCATGTATTTAGATTTTTGATTTTTGGGCCCCGTTATCAACTTTGTCCACATTGAGGTCAAAAGGGTCCAAAATTAAACTTTGTTTGATTTCATCAAAAATTGAATTCTTGGGGTTCTTTGATATGCTGAATTTAACCATGTATTTAGATTTTGGATATTGGACCATAATAGGTGAATGTCCAATTTAAAATTTTTAAGTTCTTAGACCACATTCATTCTGTGTCAGAAACCTATGCTGTATTTAATCACAATCCAAATTCAGAGCTGTATCAAACTTGAATGTTGTGTCCATACTTGCCCCAACTGTTCAGGGTTCGACACCTCCGGTCGTATCAAGCTGCGCCCTGCGGAGCATTTTATTTAAAGAAGAAATTACGATTTATAGTTTTTTATGTGCAAGTAAGAGAACATTTTTCATCTCGGATATATTGCAAGAATAAGAATAAGAAAAAAAAGGAAATGTAAATACACATCTGTAATTTCATCGCAGAAAAGTTTTTACTTGAAGTTAAGAGGTAGAATTGAACAATGTTCCTGCCATCCCAGGGAAATTGATCAGATTTTAGATAAAGCAATAGGTTTCAACTTTGATATCAGAAGAAGCTGATGACAAAAACAAATTTCTTTTTGAAAACTTTATTCTTGTTTCCATGAAATTAAACAAGAAAAATATTGTAAAGCTTATGTGTATTGACTAACTCATACACTGAATTGAAAAAAATTTCATTTCCTCTGCAAAAATTCAATTATTGTTCAATTTTAAAATCTTCAAAGTAATTTGATGTTTAGTAAATAGAAATGAATTCTTAGTAGAACAAATCACCAAGATCTCACATAAAACGTTCTTGATATTGAAGTTGCACATTTTGTGTGTGGTTGTAAATATATGTACATATAGCTGGTTGCCTTATATTTATGACTAGATTTTGATGTATATTTATAGATATGTAATATTATGTTAATGAGATTTTTATTATACCAGTGATGTTTTGTTTACAATTCCATTTGCTAGATGAAACTAGATCTCTTCATTTTAGTTCAATTATTTCTCTATTAGTAAATTTTCACCAGTGTAGAATATTCAATCTTATCAGAATTTAGTTCTTTCTTCATCAAATTCCTTTTTTAAAAAATCAGTTAACTTCGTACAGAACTTGTTTTTGAATGCTTGGAATAAAGTTTTTATGCCCCACCTACGATAGTAGAGGAGCATTATATTTTTCGGTCTGTGCGTCCGTTCGTTCGTTCGTCAGTCTGTCCCGCTTCAGGTTAAAGTTTTTGATAAAGGTAGTTTTTGATGAATTTGAAGTCCAATCAACTTGAAACTTAGTACACATGTTCCCTATGATACGATCTTTCTAATTTTAATGCCAAATTAGAGTTTTGACCCAAATTTCACGGTCCACTGAACATAGAAAATGATAGTGCGAGTGGGGCATCCGTGTACTATGGACACATTCTTGTTTAAAAATTATGAAGGTTTTAAAACTACTTCTGCTTCATACTAAATCATTAAAATGTTGTTGGCAAGTTTCATTCTAGCTTTGTATAATTATCTGTTTGTTTTAACAGTTTTTAGCATTATCAGTATTTTATTAGTTTCAAACAAGATACATGTAGATAACTTATCCTTTTTGTGTGATTATTTTTTTTTTTATTATTTTTAAAAAGAGTTTGTTTCTTAAACATGTACTAAGATAGCATATTTAAGGGAATTAACAAAAGGATATAAATGTATAAAAATTTTCTCTTGAGCTGATGAACCAAGCCAATAAGAAGGAAGAAAAATTCCTGTTATGATTGGCCGATCAATATGGCTTCCATCTGAAACTTTGTTTTATATTGAATACAATAAAATGGAAAAATATGAGGAAACTTTTATTGAATAATTGCTTTTCTGTCAGATGTTTGGATGGAGTGGAGAGTAAATTAATTTCATACTAAATTCAAAATGAAAGGGATAAAAAAAGTTCTGAGCAATGGTGTTGACTTGGTGTCATTAATCAATACAGAAAAAAATATTTAATTTTATACATTAAGTGAAAACCAGATACTTTTTAAATGACCCTATATAATTCACATACATACATTTATTTGGAGACAGTATCTTTCTAAAACAAACTCTGAAATGTCCTCAACAGTTAACATTTCAGTTTACAGCAGATTCCATTGAGTGTGTAGCCAAAGGTAATATCTTTGGTTAGCTTGCTTGTTAGCTGAACCGTGAAGTCATTGTTAGGTTAGGTAAACTACCCTACTTTAAGAATAGACTAGTCCGACAGTAAACCAATCGATCTGTCTGTTGGACTATGCTACTTTGAAAGGAGGGTAGTATACCTGACCCAATAATGACTTCACGGTTCAGCTAACAAGCAAGCTAACCAAAGATATTACCTTTCACTACACACTCAATGGAATCTGCTGTAACTGAATGCACTAGATGAATTTGTTTCTTATTTATATAATGTAGTTTAGTCTCTTTTGTTTTGTTTTTGTTAAATATTATTTTGGGTTTTTTTTATGCAGCTTTTGTTTTCAAGAACTTGAGTGTATATGTGGATAAACAAAATACATAATTTTTGTTTTTGACCTTATCTTCATAAAGTTTAGAATAAAAAAAAGTTCTTTATACACTTGAAAGAATCTTCATTTTAGACCAGTAAAACTATGTTTACTTCAGAAAGGTTTATAAATGTTATATCTCAATTTCTTTTTTTAATTTGAAATCCACATTATGTATCAAGAAAGAAAATATTTGACATTGATTTTTTATTAAGGCATTTTATATTTATATTTTTACAAATAATCCAAATGTGGCTGTAATAAAAATATTCCTAGATGCCCCCAATCTCATTAATTTATGTAATATTTTTGACATTTAAAGGGAAAAGACCTTAGTTTTCAACTAGGAAACTGTCCATTTGTATATCAGAAATTTGTTGGTTTTTTATCTTAAAGATGACTGTCTGGTTTAATTTCAATGGAAAATGTAATAAGAATCTAGTAATATTTTTATTGTGGCCATATATGACTATTTGAACTAATAATCCTCTGACATTCAAAAATGAGATTATGGAAAGACACTTAAAAAAAAAAAAATTTGATATTTTTATTTGCTATCAAATGTTGTATTTGGTTTTAGAAAATGCCATTTTGTGGTTTTTTTTAAGGACATTATACTTTTTGTGAATACAACTTCAATATCATATATATCAAATAAAAAAAGAGATAGTTTAAATATAAACATGTGTGAGAAAGTATGGCATGTTTTTTCCAAATTGTCTTGCATTGAAAAATATTTGGAATTTTTTGTCTTAGAATTTTCGTACAGAGTTTTATTTTTGAATGATGTGTATAGGCAGCAGTAGACTAGTCATTGTCAGTATTATGTTCACATTGTGTATTAGCTGATGATTAGAGACCAAAACTTACTCTGATAATAGATTTTAAAGACTTGGATAGATAACTAAAAGTATGACATTACATGTTTTCAAGATGGTGCTGTATCTTTACATTTACCGGTTCTTTAATGTTTATTAAGTGCTTGTAAAAGAATAGAATTTTACAACACTTAAGTGGAATTTGTTTGGGAGTCCGTGTACAATTTATAAGTCTGTTATTTAAATTTTTGAGCCAGCTTACAGTTTTTTTCACAATTATTCTAAGTATCACCATGTAGTAAAGTACCTCCATTGGTATCCTGGATCTAAAACTTTTCCCCGTATTGGCTAAAAATTCAATGTAATTATTTTATTTTGAAATGTCCTCAGTCACCTTTAAAAAAAAGATTTATACCCTTTAAAACTTTAGCAGTGGACAAAATGGATACCCTTCAAAACTTTTAACAGTGCACAAATTGGAATTTAATAAGCACTGTTATTATACACTTAGAAAAATATATTTTGAGCATTTATATTTATAATTGTTCATCATTCGTTTGTATTTTTTTTTAAATTAGATATATAAAGTTGACTAGGTTTCACACTTAAAGGACTTAAGTTATGTTGAGCATAGTATATGTCCATTTCTCAGAACCTTATGGCATTAAATGTAATAATATTATCACTATACTTATTTGGAATTTGTATTGTACACTGTTGTTAAGCAACATACTGTTACCCAATTTCTCATGTTTAAGTTGGTGGCAACTATGTTTTATAGTCTTCATAGTAGGAAAACCTCTTTTAAGATTTGGAAGTAGGGTAAATGGCCTTGTAAGCAGCATGTTTTTGTTATCATTGAATAGTTTTGTTTGTGATTTGTATTGGTGCAGTTCAGTTTTTTGATAAGTTACCTATGTTCACAATTATGTAATAGTTAAATGATAAGACAAGCAGATTTTGGTTGAAACATAGAAACACTGGCTTATTTATTGATATGATAAACATTGCTTTATTGCATTTGATGAATATTTGGAATTTGTAGAAGTGCAGCTTGTTTTAAAGAAAATTTATTTGTGTTTATAACAATGTCATACTATAAATATTAGAGAAACTGCATTGTGAAAAAAAATTCTTGATTTGCCAGTTAAGGTCTTAAGACGGAATGTTTTTGTAAGTGATGCAATACACGTATAATGTGCACAAAACATTATTTGAATATTCTTAAATATTACCTGCAGATTTAGAAAAATAAAAAAGTTATTAGATAAGTAAAAGGTGATGATGGTTTTTCTTTTAATAAAAAAAATAAATTTACTATGGTTTTGGAATCTACTGTGACAGTTTTAAAAGTTTTATGAAATGAAACCTACATCATTTTCATTTGTTATCTATGAGCACACCACCAGAATTAGAAGTGCTCACTGAAAACACAATTTATAACCAAAGAATTTATTTACATGTTTCTGGTCTTGTGATTTATTCCCCAAAAGCATTCATTATAATCAGATTATCTTTAATCAGAATCTGTTCTGCTAAAGCAAGGTCAAAGTACTGCTTAAGCAAAGGTCAAAGTACAAATGCATCAGTTAATTATTATTTTGTGTAAATTGTTTTGTTATATTGAAGTATGTTATTTGTTGAATATATATCTTTTTTTAAATTGTGATTAATAAACTTGTTATATGTAGAATCTATTTTCAAGGTACTGCTCATAGGTTGTAATTATCAAATTTTGTAATAAAAAAATTACAGATAATGCTATCTGCCATATTTAAAAGTACATTTTTTTTTTATTTCTATAGACCAATCTCAAATTGGTTTATTTTATGAATGAGTTACACTGGTTGACCCAAAATGACGTCAATGAAAAATCTGTTCTTCCTAGGATGTAATAACATAAGAATTGTGACCTAAGAAAAGTACAAAATATGCATGCATTTGAAAATTTCCTATGGAGGAAGGTGAAATTTTTAATGTTATTTAATTTAAATTATTGTTCAATACTAAATACTAAGCATTCATTGTCATTTTAACAAATTTTATAAAGGACAATTTTTTATGTAAGTAGTAATTGAATCTGATTGTGGAAATAAAAATTTGAAATTGAAAAAGAAAAAGAACATGAAATACAGATATTGCTATTTGCCATATTTAAAAGTATCTATTTTTAAAACTATGGAGGAGGGTGGAATTCTAAATTTTCATTATAGGGTTCACAACAAGGGGACTCAATTAAATTATTCAATCCTGAATACTAAATGTTAACAAATTTTGTAAAGGGAAAGCACAAGTAATTGAATCTAATTGTGGAAATAACCTAAAAGTGTCCTTGGAATAAGCTGCTTAGATTTGTTTTGCCTACGTCTAACATTTGTTTGTGGTTTTTTTTTACATTATTTAATATAAGAATACGGAAATATAATTTTGAAAGAGCTTATTACTGTGTAAACTCAACCAACCCACTCACAAACCTACCATCTGGACAGTACCTTGAATAAAGAATAATTAAGTGCAGCAGATGCCATTTTAATATTGTTTTCATCAAATTTTTTATGACGGAATCTCATGCCATTTTTGCCACATTACAAATTCATTGCAGTCTGAAGAATTTTATCAGATAAACTTCTACTGTTAATTGTCATGATTTTTCTCATTTATTTTGCTTGTGATGAATATCATAGAATTTGAGACATAAATATTACATTTCTTCAATGATAAAAATAAATATAAATGTTGTGTTTGGTTAATTTTAGAATGAGTACTTGGTCAATATAATCAGTAATTTGTTGTTTATTTATTTAGCCATCAATGCTTTTTGATGTCAGACATACCCCCTTATCTACAATTTAGTGGATATGTAATATGGACATACTGGAATTTACAGTTTTAAATATTCGGATTTGATGTGTCAAGAAAATTTATTAAATATTAGAAATATTATACTTCTGATGATATTTGATATGTTGATGGATAAGCATCCATGCATCTTCTCAGTTTTAAATGAACATTCGTATGTAACCCTTTTGTCAACCTACAGTCACTTAGTTTGTTGTTTTTTTTTTTGGTGCCGAAATGTTAAGCAAATGTTAAAGACTTTTAACCAGTGGGGTATTGTTAAGTTAGTGAATATTTCAATGTAAAAATAAATTCTTGTGATACCTGGTTAGTTATGTCCTTATTACTGAAATTTTTATATTGTATAAGAGACTATAGTTCCCATTTCCCAATTTCCAAGCAGAATATGAGACTGCAGTCCCTCACTTTTATTTAAGTGATTTTGAAATTATATTAGGCAAGGTTTCATGTTCCATTGAATACATTTTAAATGTATTCTTGTCAAAATGACTTGTGTTTTGTTTCTGTTTTTTTATTGTAATCACACTTGATATATATCTTGATTTAAGCTGTTATGTATTCTCATTTCTACCATTCAGCTTCTTTCTACTATATTAATTCTTTATTGATCTCTTCATTTCAATCTTTTTTACCTTTGAAAGTAGAAATTAGAGCTACTTAATTTATTTCAGGTCTAATTTTCCTATTTGCAGAGTACTATGTTTTATCTTTCTTTTAAAAGTGTGATATGTTTACTTACTGTTACAACTCAGTATCTCAGCAGACAGAAATTTGTCCAGTGTGCTTTAAAATCAAATTTTGGTGTCTTTATGTTAAGCATGCAACCAAAACATTCCTTTGTTTAGTATTTTTCCTCTGACCATTTTTGCTTGTAAGACCCAGCTAATGTTTTCAAGTTAGAAATTTGACCAAATCTTATCTGTGGTAGAAAACTTTTGATTTTAGCATTCATGTTTTCAGTTAAACTTATGATTATTTTAACACTAATGTTTTCACATAGATTCACATTTCATTTTAACATTTAGGTTTTCAGTTAAATTTTTATTTTTGTAACATTCATGTTTTCAAACTGAAAATTTGAACTTGGCATGAAATCCAGGCTACCTGCAAATAATGAGAATATTTGGAGCTTTTAAAGTTTGTAGTGATCAGAGGTGGATTTAGGTAGGGGAAGGAGGCATAGGGGGGATAACTGCATAACTTAAATATTGTATGAGAGATTGTCCTTTCCAATTGGCTATAACATGTTATTACTTTGGTGTCTATCTGGTATTTAGTTTGATCATTAACAGTGAGTGTAACTATGAAATGTTGAAGCCCATTTAAACCAGTTGAAGATTAATAATTTGAGAAATCGCATTATTATATAAATTAAATTTTGAAGAAGAAAAGAAATATTTCATAAAATGTATTCTTAAATTATCACAAAAGAAGATAAAGTTCATAATGTGTCATTGGTAGGTTATTTTATTTACAGTATTAAAGTAATCTTTAACATATCATGTGTACTAGGGCAGCTAATGTTGCTGTATGTGCTTTATTTATGGTGTTTTAGAAGAATTGTGATTCAGGTGTTAGCCTTAATAATAAGCTATAATGTTCACTGCTGTTTTATTGCTTAAGTTCACCTATATCTTATCAAAGGAATTTCATGTTTACAGAGGAGTATCTGTAATATGTAGGTGAATGATTTATTAACTGTAGATCAGCATTTCTTCAAAATGAAAGGAAAAAGAAAACTAATTTCGTTTTATTTTGTACAAAAAATCAAAAATACACTTTTATTTTATAAATTGTTGCTTTTTATTTTGATAGTTCATTCACACTTATTGTATTTGATTACCTTTTCATTGAATTGTGTAAGGTAAATTGGAAAATGTTGTACTTACTGTGCACAAACCAATCATAGGTCAGCAGTATGATAACTGATTACTGCCCATTGCTTTCAATATGCCTGTTATATAATCCATGTTTTACATGACGTTGACAAATAAAATGGTGTAACGCTGCAATTCTTTGTTTTATTTATATATGAAATTGTAGACATTGGTGTCTTGCCCCTCACATTTTCATATTTATACTACTTATACAGTTTTTGACTTGTCCATCAGTCATTTTCATTTCCAGAGGCTAAATCCAATACTTTATATTGGATTGCAACCATACTTTGATATATGATCTCATATAATGGTCCGAGTACACAGTTATTTCGTAGTGCATTTCTTTTAGACAATAAATGGAAATTAAAAAAATCCCACCTGCGCTTTCTCAATAATATTTTTACAGTGTGTTGTACTACTTTTGGGACAAATTATATCAAAATTATAGAAAACTTCATCGGCTCTAACTCAAAATATGGACAATTTCATGCTAAGGGGGTCTTCAAATCTTTTGACAGCTTCCGATGTGCTAATTTTTAACATTTTTCAGCTGGACCAAATCACTACTTTACTTTAAAATTCATGACCCAAATTTTTTTACAGTGTCATTTCACCCCCCTACTTACTATTTGAGTCATAAAACATGGAGAAATAAATTCGGAAGGGGTATAAAAAAAATCGACAAGTAACACACTGTCCACACTAGGGACTATATTCGTGGACAACGAAAATCAAAGGACGATAACTGTGTACCCGGACCTAATAGGGTAGAAAAAGTTGACCAATCTTAATGAAACTTGGTATGACTAAAGCTTATTAAATTATAAGACTGTTTACAAAGTTTCATGGCAATAGGATATATATTATAGACAATATGACTAATTCTATATTGACCTTTGAGTGTTAAATTTAGACGTTAAAATTGAAAATTTTCAACTATCAACAATTGAGGCTTAAAAAATTAAAATATTGCAAAAAAATACTTTTGAAATGCCTTAATATATAATATATTATGTATTAAAAGCAATAGAGTACTCATTTGATTCATCAGACTTATCATAATTATTAAAAAGTCAAATTTATATGAGCCTGTGGCTAAAAATGGAGGTTTTCCAATGAAGGGGGGCCTTACATGAAGATGTAATATTTTCCAGCAATTTTAAATTTGTAAAGCTTTTTGGTTATAAATAATCCTTACATATGTATTTAATGTACTTTAAATGGAAAGAAAACTTACAAATAACATATCACATTAGCTTAAAAGGGTCTTAGGCCAAGTAAGACTGAAAATAATTTAGGGTCAATTTAGGCCGTATCACATATTTACATTTAAAAATGCATATTGAAGCTATATGAAATAAAATTTTGTGTCTTTTCTATCATTTCTATACTCAGGTGACATGATACAATAAATCTGAGCACAAAAAGACTCTTGCATTCAACTTTTTTTGTAGACAGTATGGTCTGATACAAAGATTTTTCACTTTTTAGTGAAAAACATGCATGCAATTTTAGTCTCAACAGGCTTATATTTGAACCACTTGCTATCCTACAGAAGAAAAGAAAGGTATTTTGTGACATAAAACAGGTACAAAAGACATTGTTAAGTGCTTTTTATACAAATTTAGTGAGGTCTTTATAATGGACTTCAACTTTTATGTTCCAAGCTCCTCACATTTAACTTGATCCAAACAGGGCGTTAGACGATGATCATATATACAACACATTTTGCGCATATTGTCTGAGATAATCTTCTTTTCTGTAGATTCAGAGTTCACAAATGAGTAATACAACTGGATTGAAACATAGAAACACAAATATTGACACATAAAAACCTGTCAGATAGAAAGTCAGAATGCCACTTATGCATCAAAATTGAAAAAGCTATGAAATGCTTATTTTGACCATAAAATGCCAAAATTGGTAATTTTTGCAGAAATTCTATCAAATAAAAGTTTAAATCCTTTAGTTTTATGCTATTTGATAAATTGACACCATCAAATCATTCAGGGAAGTTGCCAAAGTACAGATTCTATATTTCCTGATTTCACCTCTTAGGTCCGAGTACACAGTTATTTCGTAGTGCATTTCTTTTAGACAATAAATGGAAATTAAAAAAATCCCACCTGCGCTTTCTCAATAATATTTTTACAGTGTGTTGTACTACTTTTGGGACAAATTATATCAAAATTATAGAAAACTTCATCGGCTCTAACTCAAAATATGGACAATTTCATGCTAAGGGGGTCTTCAAATCTTTTGACAGCTTCCGATGTGCTAATTTTTAACATTTTTCAGCTGGACCAAATCACTACTTTACTTTAAAATTCATGACCCAAATTTTTTTACAGTGTCATTTCACCCCCCTACTTACTATTTGAGTCATAAAACATGGAGAAATAAATTCGGAAGGGGTATAAAAAAAATCGACAAGTAACACACTGTCCACACTAGGGACTATATTCGTGGACAACGAAAATCAAAGGACGATAACTGTGTACCCGGACCTAATGAGAGGAAAATCCAGTCACTGTGTCCAAGATCATTAAAAATAGCCTAAAATATGTGCAGAAAATTCAGTTTCCAGATGCTAAATAAAACTAGAGTTGCGAGACTTATACCCCTTGTACATACGTTTTAATTGCTAATGTGAAATTCAGTATTGAGACAATGACATTTTGAGATATTTGGCTTTCAGCAAAAGGGTTCTAGGATCAAGGTCACAGTGACCAGATTTTGGTATCTGAAACATCCCAATCCTTTGATACTTCTGCATACATAGTTTTGTCAATCTAAAACATGGAACAAAAGTATGCATGTAAAAAAAACAGACAATGTTTTATTATCATAGAGATGTAAGTCCAGGTCAGTATGATTCTTTTGCATACAAAGTTTTATCAATCTTAAGTGCTACAGTACAAAAGTCATGCACCGAACAAATCAGACGATGTTTTAGTATCAAAGGGGTCAGGTTAAAGTCAAGTTCAGAGTAACCTGACTTTTGATATATGACTCACCCCCATTCCATGATGCATTATCACACCAATTTTGGTCAACCTAAGTTCTATAGTACAAAAGTTATGTGCAGGACACAAATTGGACAAGGTTTTACTATCATAGGGGTCAAATGGCAAAGTCAAGGTGAGAGTGACCTGATTTTGGTATATGACACACACCCTGCCCAAGATGTAACTGCGTACCATGTTTGATTAACCAAAGTTTTATGGTACAAAAGTTGTGAACTGGACACGAATTGGACAAGAATTTACTTCAATAGGGGTCAATGTCAATGTCAGATTGACCTGACACTTCAGCATACAAAGTTATGTCAATGTAAGAGCTACAGTATAGAGGTTATGCACCAAACACAAATCAGACAAGGTTTTACTATCAAAGGGGTTAAAGTGCAGAAAAGTAGTTCATGGTTTCTTGAGCAAATACTACATACTAGTAAGTGATTGCAACCTTACTAAGATACATGGTCAATATCAGGAAAATCCCTATTGATGTATAAGTCACTAAGTCTAAGGTCAAGGTCCATTTTCCTAAGAATAGATTTGTGTAACACAACACATTTGTGTATTACTCTCCGATTCATAATTTAGAATAATCATAGTGTAGCGGGCAGGGGCTTGAAATGCTTGACCCAAAAGTTTTACTCAAATTTTATGAGTAGTTTGCAAATTGCAAAGTCAGTATGACAAGATATGATCTGGTCAGTATAATATAGGCATTTGCTAAAAGTCACATAAATAAGTTTCTATATTTTATTCATTTCAAGACTCAGATATTTTCATTGATATTCAAGATAAACAACAACAATTTTAAGTAGTAAGATACTTAAATTATAGACTTTTAGATTATATATGACAAGAATCTATTCAGTATACATGTAATATTTTATCTCTACACTCAAGAGATACTTATTATGATTTTAAAGATTGCAGGATAACTTTGGCCGTGCAATTCTAATAAAAATAACACTTGCTATTACCAATATAATTGTATGTTGGTGTGTCAGAAAAATACATAAAAGGCGGAGTCCTGCTATATTACCAAGAAAATAAATTACCCTTACAGAAAATACTAATTTCAAGTGAATTTAGTCAGAATACCTTTTTCTGACATTTTTGTATATAGTAATAACTGATACCTCACCAGTTACATAAAAAAATGTTTATTATTATTAGTTATATTCAGAACCTTTCCTGAATAAAAACTACCAATGAAATACAGTTTATACCTTACATAAACTGTTTTGTTTATTATAATTTCCAGACCTTTAGGAAATTATCCCTTAATTGCCAAATGTTTTCCTATTTAATTGTATTTATTAAAAAAAATAAGACAAACGTTAACAGTAACATGAAATACAATGAACAATTTCAATAATCCTAACTTTAAAAGATAACTAGAAATAAAGCTTTGCCAGCAATAATACGATAATTAACTTAAAAGATATTCTAAAAACAATTTTAAGAACTTTCCGAAATTTACCAAAAGAATAAACTACTTTAAACAATAGATCAAAAATGTAGGAGTCCGGCTCCTAAGAGTCCGCTAAAAATGAAATATTCCTTTCTAACTTAGAAAACGCTAAATTTACTATTTTCCTTTACAATTTAACCCAAAAAAAATGAAGTTTGTGAGAAAAATTAACCATTTTGACAAAAATTACTGATGAGCGAAATAAAATACTAACTGTAACGACCAAAGATTTAAGCAGAACTGACGAACAAGCGTCGAAATTACGTCAATGTTGGATTGTTGGATTGTTGGCAAAGTTGGAAAATTGTTGGATCGCGCGCTTGCTGTCCAACGAAATATTTGAATTCTCAAATAAATTACAAAAATCATAATAATATACAATTTTAGTAACAGTCATATAATAAACAAATTTTGTATGGTACTAAACTAATTTCTATAGTAGCTAAAAATACACCAGTAAAACTTCACCGGAAGTCACAATACGTAAACAACATTGCCAAAAGTTATGTGTGTCACCGGCGAACCAAAATGACAAATATCAAGGATAGTGAGCATTAACATCTGCAAAACATTGAAGACGTTGACTACAAATACTAAAAGGAATTACAAAGAGTATTTAAAAACAGTTGCCGAAACGTAAAAATAGTGTTTTTATTGAAAAATCGTCCCAAGTGACACATGGGTTCCACTGCGCATGTCAGTACATTTCATTCATAAAATTCAAGCAAGGTGCGTGGATTTACTACGAGATTTACTACGATCTACTACACAGTTGCTACAATTGGATCATCACAAAAATACAAGACATTCAGTGGATTATTACTATGAACTGGTAAATTATAACATGAACTTCAAATAGTTTATCAAATATTCAAATGACAGTAATTCAATATTTCTAGAAAATCATAATATTGTAATTGTTCTAACTTTACTTAATTAAATGTAATTAAAACTTATTTGCTTCAATTATGAATATGTTTCAGACTACAATCATTACAAGTAATATAGTACAAGTTATTTCACACAGTTACTGTTTCCTACATAATAAGACTTTCATAAAAAAATACAGAATATTAAACAATATGCTTTATTAATACCAATTAAAACATACATCAAAAATATCTTCTCCCTGTCTATGTAAACTTACATGTACACCACACATGTCACAATAAAATACATGTACCCTAGTCTTCATACTCTACATTTTACCCCCTTTCTATTATTTGCGTCCCCGCAAATACTTTTAACTTTTGCAAAAGCTTCCAATTAAAGTTTTTTTTTCTTGGCTATGCCTTAATTGCATATACTTCTTAAAAACTAACCCAGAAAATATCCCAAAATGTTATTATTGTGGTCAACCCGGTCATTATGCCAGAAAATGCTATAGTAATCCCAATAGACAAACAGATTATAGAAATAATAAGGCTACTCCTCCAAGACAGATGAATAAGCCTTACACTCCCCCCAACAGTAATACTAGTCTGTCACAAGGTGAATTTAAATCAGATGGATATACATTAAACTAGAACGGGTTAACCCAGCTGACCAGGAGTTGGCCCTTAAGTTTAATGAAAATGGTCATAAATTGGACAACATTGGTGTACATGAACCAACAAGCAGTATAACTTTATTTAGTAATAGTAATAGTAAAGAGGAAAATATTAGTAATAGTGGAAGTAATAGTAATAGTAATAGTGAAAATATTAGTAATAGTAATAGTAATGAGGAAAATATTAGTAATAGTAATAGTAATGAGGAAAATATTAGTAATAGTAATAGTAATGAGGAAGATATTAGTAATAGTGAAAATATAGTAAAACAGGGAAATACTTGTAATAGTAACACATCTTTTGTCACTTTAGAAGATAAAAATTTAGTTTGTTCTACACCAATTTTAGGTAGTGAACCATCAATTGCAAGTAATGTAATTGCAAGACAAGTACTCCGAAGTGATGGAGTTTATGTTGAAGGACATATCCAAGGGTCTGAGGTTAATTTTACTGTAGATACAGGGGCAGTTCGGACAGTGTTATCCGTGCATGCCTTTAATAAAATTCCTCGTGTTAATAGACCAATCTTGGAAAAGTCTAATACTTTAGCTTGTGCTGATGGCAAACCCTTAAAGGAGCTAGGGTCAGTAGGGAAAGCTATTTTTGAAATTAAATTAGGAAATTTATGTTTTAGTACAGAAATGATAGTAGCAAATATAGAAGATGAAGCTTTGTTGGGACTAGATGTTTTAATGAAGTCTCAGTGGGGTCCTGCTGACATAAAGTTAACAGATGGAATTATACTGCTTGGTGGTCATGCTATCCATTGTACCCAAATTGGCCAAACAAATAAATTTATTCGAAAAATTTATGGAGAGGCTAACTATGAAATTCCCCCAAGGTCAGAAATTTGTGTTGATGTTTTTGTTGACCGACTTGATGATGATTCTCCTGCAACAGTTCAAGATTGTATTTTAGAACCCTCTGAGAATTTTTTAGAAAGATTTTCATTAGTAATGGCACCATGTTTAGTTAACATAAGCCAAGATGTTACGTGTAAAACTAGCATAATGGACACATATGATTACAAAAACACTTTGTATCAAGATACAGTAATTGGTTCAGCAGAAGTTGTTGAACATGAACCAAAGATGTTAATAGAAAGTGAAGACACACTTGAATTGAATAACCAAAATGCAATGAGAAGACTGAAATTTCATGACTCACATTTAGTGTCTGGAAAGGGGGTATCCAAAGAAGAAATAATTAGACATTTGACTAGTAAAGAAAAAGAACTTGTACCAGAACCACCTCCTACCACAGCTACAGGAACACAAAAGAAACAGAAGAAGTCCCTAGTAGTTAATGACAATTAATTATATATTGAATAAAGATGTAATTTTATATTTTTAATGGAAATCTAAGGTATTGTTTATTAGAGTTGTTAACATCAAAAGTAATTTAAGGTTAAGATAAAAAGTTATTTAAAGTTACTTAGACTGAAAATTTATCTTTGAAATTCATGAAAAGTTTATAAGTTATTTATATTAGATATAGTCAAAGCTTTCGAGAATTAAAAGTTATTTTTGGGTGTATTTTTAAACTTATATTTAAATATTTTGGTACTGTTTGCATGGTAACTAAATTTTCCTTCGGAAAACCTCTGGTTCTTAGCCATGTTCCACATTGTTCGTAATGTTCAGTAATTTTCCACATTTGGTATATATATATATATATGTCTGTCTGGTATCTACTGCCCTCGTGCTGATGGTCATAATGGTGAACCTTCTGGTGTATCTGAAAAGTATTATATAAAAAGAATATATTTATGTATAATTTTTACATAATCTAATATATTATCATGTATTTGTGTTATAATCATAGATGGTATTAATAAGAAAACTAATTTCATTCAGTTTTGGAAATAATTCTTAAAATATTAAGTCTAATTTTTTTTTTCTTGGCTATGCCTTAATTGCATATACTTCTTAAAAAGAAAATTAGACTTAATATTTTAAGAATTATTTCCAAAACTGAATGAAATTAGTTTTCTTATTAATACCATCTATGATTATAACACAAATACATGATAATATATTAGATTATGTAAAAATTATACATAAATATATTCTTTTTATATAATACTTTTCAGATACACCAGAAGGTTCACCATTATGACCATCAGCACGAGGGCAGTAGATACCAGACAGACATATATATATATATATACCAAATGTGGAAAATTACTGAACATTACGAACAATGTGGAACATGGCTAAGAACCAGAGGTTTTCCGAAGGAAAATTTAGTTACCATGCAAACAGTACCAAAATATTTAAATATAAGTTTAAAAATACACCCAAAAATAACTTTTAATTCTCGAAAGCTTTGACTATATCTAATATAAATAACTTATAAACTTTTCATGAATTTCAAAGATAAATTTTCAGTCTAAGTAACTTTAAATAACTTTTTATCTTAACCTTAAATTACTTTTGATGTTAACAACTCTAATAAACAATACCTTAGATTTCCATTAAAAATATAAAATTACATCTTTATTCAATATATAATTAATTGTCATTAACTACTAGGGACTTCTTCTGTTTCTTTTGTGTTCCTGTAGCTGTGGTAGGAGGTGGTTCTGGTACAAGTTCTTTTTCTTTACTAGTCAAATGTCTAATTATTTCTTCTTTGGATACCCCCTTTCCAGACACTAAATGTGAGTCATGAAATTTCAGTCTTCTCATTGCATTTTGGTTATTCAATTCAAGTGTGTCTTCACTTTCTATTAACATCTTTGGTTCATGTTCAACAACTTCTGCTGAACCAATTACTGTATCTTGATACAAAGTGTTTTTGTAATCATATGTGTCCATTATGCTAGTTTTACACGTAACATCTTGGCTTATGTTAACTAAACATGGTGCCATTACTAATGAAAATCTTTCTAAAAAATTCTCAGAGGGTTCTAAAATACAATCTTGAACTGTTGCAGGAGAATCATCATCAAGTCGGTCAACAAAAACATCAACACAAATTTCTGACCTTGGGGGAATTTCATAGTTAGCCTCTCCATAAATTTTTCGAATAAATTTATTTGTTTGGCCAATTTGGGTACAATGGATAGCATGACCACCAAGCAGTATAATTCCATCTGTTAACTTTATGTCAGCAGGACCCCACTGAGACTTCATTAAAACATCTAGTCCCAACAAAGCTTCATCTTCTATATTTGCTACTATCATTTCTGTACTAAAACATAAATTTCCTAATTTAATTTCAAAAATAGCTTTCCCTACTGACCCTAGCTCCTTTAAGGGTTTGCCATCAGCACAAGCTAAAGTATTAGACTTTTCCAAGATTGGTCTATTAACACGAGGAATTTTATTAAAGGCATGCACGGATAACACTGTCCGAACTGCCCCTGTATCTACAGTAAAATTAACCTCAGACCCTTGGATATGTCCTTCAACATAAACTCCATCACTTCGGAGTACTTGTCTTGCAATTACATTACTTGCAATTGATGGTTCACTACCTAAAATTGGTGTAGAACAAACTAAATTTTTATCTTCTAAAGTGACAAAAGATGTGTTACTATTACAAGTATTTCCCTGTTTTACTATATTTTCACTATTACTAATATTTTCCTCATTACTATTACTATTACTAATATTTTCCTCATTACTATTACTATTACTAATATTTTCCTCATTACTATTACTATTACTAATATTTTCACTATTACTATTACTATTACTTCCACTATTACTAATATTTTCCTCTTTACTATTACTATTACTAAATAAAGTTATACTGCTTGTTGGTTCATGTACACCAATGTTGTCCAATTTATGACCATTTTCATTAAACTTAAGGGCCAACTCCTGGTCAGCTGGGTTAACCCGTTCTAGTTTAATGTATATCCATCTGATTTAAATTCACCTTGTGACAGACTAGTATTACTGTTGGGGGGAGTGTAAGGCTTATTCATCTGTCTTGGAGGAGTAGCCTTATTATTTCTATAATCTGTTTGTCTATTGGGATTACTATAGCATTTTCTGGCATAATGACCGGGTTGACCACAATAATAACATTTTGGGATATTTTCTGGGTTAGTGTTTCTGTCTGAATTGTTCTTCCTATAATTCCGATTTGGAACATAAGATGGTGCATTGACATTGAAGGGCTGTCTGTCAAACTGTCTTTCATCAGGATACTTATGTCCTGTTACTGATGTCTGTGTCTCATCATTTCTTTTCTTGTCCTGGTACATTTGGTCAAACATTTTCTGTAATTCATCTTTGGTTACCGAAATTACATCTTTTTCTGTGTTTGTGGAACCTTGTTTGTCAAAATTGGTGTTCTGTTTCTTTTCTATTGTCTGGTCTGATTTTTGGGAGCTTTGATTATTCGGTTTCTTTAGTTGCCTAACTTTGGTTTTTTTTTCTGAATGACCTTCCTGTGTTTCTGAAGTTGTCTCCCTATAGGTAATAACCTCCTGTACTGCTTCCTCTATAGTTTTGGGGTCTTTTGTCAGTTCTATATGAATTCTTGCTTCATTATCTGACAATCCCATTAAGAATCTTTGAAGCAGGTCTTCCTGCCTAATTTTAGCATGTCTGTTTGAATAGGCCTTGTCATATATACGTTTTAATTCTGCAGCATAGTCTGCAGTGTCTTCATTTGGTTTTTGGGTACGTCTGTTAAATTGTACTTTATATGTTCTTTTATTTTCAAAGACCCCAAATCTGTTTTTAAGTTCTGTTGCTAATTTTGAGTAATTTTTTAATGTTTTATTGTTTAATTGGTCAAACACAAAATCACCAGCTTCCCCTTGAAGCCTGGTTAACAATTCACTTAATTTGGTTTTATTATCCCAATTTTGTAAATTTGCTACTGCTTCAAATCTATTTATCCACACTTCCCATTTTTCTTTCCCTGTGAAAGAGGGGAGTTTAGCATTGGAAAACCCAATTTTCGATTTTGATCGTTTACTTTGGGTTATAACATCTGTGTCAATACTATCAGTATCAATATCAGAGCATGCATCACTAAATACTTCATCATCAGTTTCATCATACTCAGATGCTGATGTAAAATCTAAATTACTATTAGATGTAAAACTTGGTTTACTTTTTCTAACTTTAGAAATTGAATTACTATTATTAGCAATTGTTATACTTTTAGCATGTTTTTGTTGCTCACTTGAAGCATTAGTATGCCTATATTGTTTTGTAATGCCAGTAAAAGCATTTTGAATGGCTGATACTACTTGACCAGTCATATCTTGTATAGCTACTTTAATAATATCATATATCCCAGAATCACCTTGGTTTTGAGGTTCTGACTTATTTTCTAGATCATTTTGCTTTCTATATCTGGAGGACCTTCTTGGAGAGCCAGGTTTTCTAGGACTTGGTCTCTTACTTAATTTGGATCTGGGTCTTAAAATTATTGTTTCTTCTTCTTCCTCAGTCTCTATGTCAGACAAGTCATGAGAAGCTTCATAAACTTGATCACTTCCAGAATGACATGTTTCGTCATCAGTGGTGTGGAGAGTATGGATTTCACTGTCCTCTGTTTCTGATTCTAATTGGCTACTATGTCCTCTATTATATGTGTCAGTCTTTCTTGATCGAACAGACCTTGGTTTACCCATTTCACTGATAATCTATTACACTTCAAAAGGTTCGTATCACAGGATCCAATAAAGTTTAATGAATCCCACCGTGGATGCCAAAATTATGTAGCGGGCAGGGGCTTGAAATGCTTGACCCAAAAGTTTTACTCAAAATTATGAGTGTTTTGGAAATTGCAAAGTCAGTATGACAAGATATGATCTGGTCAGTATAATATAGGCATTTGCTAAAAGTCACATAAATAAGTTTCTATATTTTATTCATTTCAAGACTCAGATATTTTCATTGATATTCAAGATAAACAACAACAATTTTAAGTAGTAAGATACTTAAATTATAGACTTTTAGATTATATATGACAAGAATCTATTCAGTATACATGTAATATTTTATCTCTACACTCAAGAGATACTTATTATGATTTTAAAGATTGCAGGATAACTTTGGCCGTGCAATTCTAATAAAAATAACACTTGCTATTACCAATATAATTGTATGTTGGTGTGTCAGAAAAATACATAAAAGGCGGAGTCCTGCTATATTACCAAGAAAATAAATTACCCTTACAGAAAATACTAATTTCAAGTGAATTTAGTCAGAATACCTTTTTCTGACATTTTTGTATATAGTAATAACTGATACCTCACCAGTTACATAAAAAAATGTTTATTATTATTAGTTATATTCAGAACCTTTCCTGAATAAAAACTACCAATGAAATACAGTTTATACCTTACATAAACTGTTTTGTTTATTATAATTTCCAGACCTTTAGGAAATTATCCCTTAATTGCCAAATGTTTTCCTATTTAATTGTATTTATTAAAAAAAATAAGACAAACGTTAACAGTAACATGAAATACAATGAACAATTTCAATAATCCTAACTTTAAAAGATAACTAGAAATAAAGCTTTGCCAGCAATAATACGATAATTAACTTAAAAGATATTCTAAAAACAATTTTAAGAACTTTCCGAAATTTACCAAAAGAATAAACTACTTTAAACAATAGATCAAAAATGTAGGAGTCCGGCTCCTAAGAGTCCGCTAAAAATGAAATATTCCTTTCTAACTTAGAAAACGCTAAATTTACTATTTTCCTTTACAATTTAACCCAAAAAAAATGAAGTTTGTGAGAAAAATTAACCATTTTGACAAAAATTACTGATGAGCGAAATAAAATACTAACTGTAACGACCAAAGATTTAAGCAGAACTGACGAACAAGCGTCGAAATTACGTCAATGTTGGATTGTTGGATTGTTGGCAAAGTTGGAAAATTGTTGGATCGCGCGCTTGCTGTCCAACGAAATATTTGAATTCTCAAATAAATTACAAAAATCATAATAATATACAATTTTAGTAACAGTCATATAATAAACAAATTTTGTATGGTACTAAACTAATTTCTATAGTAGCTAAAAATACACCAGTAAAACTTCACCGGAAGTCACAATACGTAAACAACATTGCCAAAAGTTATGTGTGTCACCGGCGAACCAAAATGACAAATATCAAGGATAGTGAGCATTAACATCTGCAAAACATTGAAGACGTTGACTACAAATACTAAAAGGAATTACAAAGAGTATTTAAAAACAGTTGCCGAAACGTAAAAATAGTGTTTTTATTGAAAAATCGTCCCAAGTGACACATGGGTTCCACTGCGCATGTCAGTACATTTCATTCATAAAATTCAAGCAAGGTGCGTGGATTTACTACGAGATTTACTACGATCTACTACACAGTTGCTACAATTGGATCATCACAAAAATACAAGACATTCAGTGGATTATTACTATGAACTGGTAAATTATAACATGAACTTCAAATAGTTTATCAAATATTCAAATGACAGTAATTCAATATTTCTAGAAAATCATAATATTGTAATTGTTCTAACTTTACTTAATTAAATGTAATTAAAACTTATTTGCTTCAATTATGAATATGTTTCAGACTACAATCATTACAAGTAATATAGTACAAGTTATTTCACACAGTTACTGTTTCCTACATAATAAGACTTTCATAAAAAAATACAGAATATTAAACAATATGCTTTATTAATACCAATTAAAACATACATCAAAAATATCTTCTCCCTGTCTATGTAAACTTACATGTACACCACACATGTCACAATAAAATACATGTACCCTAGTCTTCATACTCTACAATAGCTTAAAGTGAACAAAAAAAACTATGCTATCAGATCAATATTAGCTTATCCCTTTTATATGGGGCAGGCTTGCTGGCTAAAGGTTCTTCAATTTATATTCCTTTTCACTATAGTGTAATCTTGAGTATTTATTTGCAAATCTAACAAAATTTAAGTTTTCACCTCGCCTAGAGGAAGGCACAGGGGTGAAACTTGATTGGGCTGTTTCTTATGACGACGTTATTAAATCAGTTAAATGGGAAACACTTCTGATATGTCAGTGATATTTGGTATGCAAATGTTTTAGAATTTCCACATCTCATATCCAAGTAGATTATTTGAAGCCTTAGTCCTAGTTTATGACCTTTAAAAACTTTTGCATAGTTTACATGTTTAATTTTTGTTGTTAAGTCAGTTTTATTTTAAATTTACAATTTGGTATGCTTTTGATTAGCATTAGCACATCACATTATCTTTATGGCGATTATATGCTCCATATTCTTGTTTCATAGAATGCTTTGCATAGTTTGCATGCTAAAGTATTTCCATTGTGATTTCAACAGTTGCATTTTACTATCAAAATTACAAACAGGTGAGACATACAGTTTATTGTCTGTCCCCTGCATGGAAATAATAGTGGTGTCTGTCTGTCAGATACACATCAATTCTCAACCATGTGACTTAAAAGCTTTCATACTTGGAAGCATTATTGGCATCCTTTTCTGTAAACTATATATCACCAGTTTGATTGGACAATTTTTATGAGAGTTATGAGACTTTGACCAAATTTTTTTATGCCCCCGCCGTAGCGGAGGGGACATTAAGTTTTACTCTTGTCCGTTTGTACGTACGTCCCAAAATCAGTTTCCGTTCTCTAACTTTAGTTTGCCTCCACCAAATGTTATGAAACTTATACACAATGCTTATTACTACAAAACACAGATCAAGTTTGAATTTTGGTGGCGTCACTTTGTATTGTAACAAATACAGCTTCTGAAATCTACCGTAACTCCTCTGAGTCCGTTTTACAGAAAGCTCTAATACTATGTAGGTATGTTTGCCATCATGTGAAGTTGACTGTATTGTACTTCCATTTTGATTCAACTATATTTAAAGGCGTGAAGACGTCAGTTATGGGACTTCTGCCTATTTTTTTGTCCCCCGCGTAACGTGTTGGGGGGACATGGAAATACTGGGCGTCCGTCCGTCTGTGCGTCTGTCAATCTGGTCTTGTTAGCGCTCTCACGTGTACAATTCTTGCCAGGCTTTTATGAAACTTATATCATAGGTTTATATTAGCAATGTCTTGGACCAGTTCGACAATCAGTGCCAATCAATTATTTTTAAAAGAGTTATGCCCCTTGGAAAAATAAATTATTTCATGAGTATTGTGACAAGAACATCTTGTGAACGCAACTACGCTGAGACCATTTTTTCAGAAAGCTCTAATAATTGGTAAGATTATTAGCCATCATATGTAGTTGACCAATTATGGGACTTTTGACTATTTTTTTTATTTGTAACAGTGTCCCCTTGTGATGGAAACTCTTCTGACACCATTTGACAGAAAGCTCTCATACTTGGTACTATGGTTTGTCATCATGTTTAGTTGACCATATTGTACCATCATTTTGATTGATTTTACAGAAGTTTTGGGACTTGGGACCATTTTTTTTACCATATTTTGAATATCCTATTAAAATGACAAAATTATGACACAAAAATTAATTCCTCATTTATACAGTGCATGTGGACATTTGGATACAGCTTTGATCTATAAACTCTTTACCTTGAAATTCAATTGAATACAAGCACATCTAAAGGCCAAACAGAGGACAAAGTTCTATGAAATCAGGTAGGTAGTTCTTTCCTGGCACTACAGCTTCCTCCACCAATAATGACTGAACGCCATGAAATAGCCTATAGTGCTGAACGTTGTTTTGAACACCAACCAATCAATCAATGAATGAAATTGGATGCAAGACCTGACTTTCCAGTGTCTACAAGAAAGTCATGGAAATTAGCATTACTAAATTTTTCTGTAACTCTGTGCATGTACATTAAAGGTTGTAAGATATGAAACTTGATTGGAAAATAGACATAATATACAATTTGGCATGTTTGTTTCACCCATTTAAAACCCATCAAAGGCACTTTTGGTATACCATTGAAAATAAGCTTTTGGTAAGGGATTCTCCAACACAGATGATAACGGAGGTAACTGAACAATAATACTGCTCATAAGAAAATTCATGAAGATACCAAAGATCAAAGTAACAAAGTACACAACACTAAACAAAATTCCTTTAGAGTATGAACTGGTAACGTATGTTGCACATTGCTGGTTATTTTCACAGGGTTATTAAGAGATATTTTATACATAACCATGTGTGAATAGTCATACTATTAATTATATGTTTGAAAATATTATGCAACTAATGACAATTCACAACTCCCTACAAGTAACACAGCTCTGATAACTGGTTTTATTTCTAAATTAAATAAAATGCTCCGCTGGGGCGCAGCTTGATACGACCGCAGAGGTCGAACCCTGAACAGTTGGGGCAAGTATGGACACAACATTCAAGCTTGAAACAGCACTGAATTTGGATTGTAATTAAATATTTGACACATCATAGGTTTCTGACACAGAATGAATGTGGTCTAAGAACTTAAAATTTTTTAATTTACCTATTCAAACCATATCATTATTATTTGCTTTTATATATAAATCAGAAATAACCAATTTAAAATGGAAAATTTTAAAAGAAAAAAAAGGAAAAAAAAATCCCCCCCCCCAAATTTGTTGAACCCCTTATGATTCATCACCCCCGAACTCAATCCCAGCCTTCCCTTTGTGGTATGGTACCTTGCAGTACAATTTCAGAGAGATCCATACACTTGAACACAAGTTATTGTCTGGAAATTAGAAAAATGCTTGTTTTTTCGGCCCCAAATTCCTAAACATTTAGGGCAATTACCCCCAAACTCAAACCCAGCTTTCCGTTTGTGATATGGAACCTTGTAGTACAATTTCATAAAGATCCATACACTTACACACAAGTTATTGTCCTGAAACTAGAAAAATGCTTGTTTTTTTGCCCCTTTATGGCCCCTAATTCCTAAAATTTTGAGGCAATTACCCCCAAAATCAATCCCAGCCTTCCCTTTGTAGTATGGTACCTTGCAGTACAATTTCAGAGAGATCCATACACTTGAACACAAGTTATTGTCTGGAAACTAGAAAAATGCTTATTTTTTGCCCTTTTTTGGCCCCTTATTCCTAAACGTTTTTGGGAATTACCCCCAAACTCAATTCCAGCTTTCCCTTTGTGATATGGAACCTTGAAGTACAATTTCATAAAGATCCATACACTTACACACAAGTTATTGTCATGAAACTAGAAAAATGCTTGTTTTTTGCCCCTTTTTGGCCCCTAATTCCTAAAATTTGGAGGCAATTACCCCCAAAATCAATCCCAGCATTCCCTTTATGATATGGAACCTTGTGGTACAATGTCAGAGAGATCCATACACTTACACACAAGTTATTGTCATGAAACTAGAAAAATGCTTATTTTTGGCCCCTTATTCCTTAACTGTTGGTACCATAACCCCCAAAATCAATCCCCACCTTCCTTTTGTGGTATTGAACCTTATGGTAAAATTTCATAGAGATCCATTCACTTAAACTAAAGTTAGAGTGCGAAAACCAATGTGTCTTCGGACGACGACGCCGACGCCGCCAACGTCATACCAATATACGACCACAAAATTTTTTTGCGGTTGTATAAAAATAGAAGTTTACCATTCGGAAAAAGGTTTGGTGGAGTGTTTGGCAGAATAAGCATTAAAACATTGTTTGTAAGGACACTAATGTAATTAGGTATCTAGTACAGTGAAGGAAGATCAACTTCTTCATCTTTTGTTGAAATTCCAAATGACCATAAAACAGATCTATGATAGTTTGGAATTTCCTTTTTCAGTAAATGTCATAAGTTTATATGTTACGTTTCAAGGGAAATTGGTCAACACTCAATTCCCTTATCAAGCAGTTTTTGATGAGGTAATTTTCACACAAAAACTATATAAATGAGGGCTGACCAATACATATATGGACAATGAAAATAGAACATGATAAGAGATATATTTATTGCACATAACAAGGAAATGTTATTAACAACCTGATGACAGCATGAAAAAAAAACATTATAGAAAACAAGATATGAACAAGCTATTGGCTCCATCAATAACAAGATACAGGAGAACATGGAATGTAAACAAAAATGTATAGAAAACAAGATTATATAAGCTATTAGCTCGATCATTAACAAGACAAAATACACAAGAACATGGAATGTAAAAAAAAAAATCATCTAAATAATGAGTAAATGTACACACTTTATTATCATGTTTGTTAAAGATTATGTCTTATATTAGATTAAATCACAGGAAAACAAGAATGTGTCCAAAGTACACGGATGCTCCACTACTATCATAGGTGGGGCATAAAAATAAAATACTAACTGCACCTTAAAAGCTAGAGCTATGTTAAACCAAAAGAGTATTAAAAGAATGCAAGGAAAGCATTAACAGTCATCTTTTAACTGCATTTGAGTCACTTTTAATTTGAGGTCTAACAAATTTAGCCCATATGATTAAATATGCAAACCAGCATGGGAGCTTCTATCAATGCCTGTCTAATTATCCTCATAAAGTGTTTTTTTTACATAAATACTTCTGTACATACAACAACACAGGAGTAAATATCTGTATTGTGCTTTCAATTTTCTTCAAGTATTAAAATTCATCCACTTGTATAGCATACAACTGTCTCATATCTAGCCTTTAAATAATATGTAACTGTTGATCAACTTAATAGTTTAAAATGTCTCTGATAACATTCCAGCAAGTTCTTTCATTCTCTACATAAACTTGTTGTTTATATGGAAACAATATAATGTCAGCACAAATGCAGTATTATGCTTTGTGTAAGGAAGAAACTAACCAGCCAGTGGCTAAATAAGTTGAGTGCATGAAAGTACAATCTTTACCCCAAAAACTATTTGTATAACTGCACATTTTTGCAGATAAAAATTTTATAATATCAGAACAAATGTAAAAAAATTGGGAAAGTTGAATAAATATAAAACCAACATATATTGACAAAAGAATCTTACGTTTTACATCCACCATAAATAGTGGTGGGTTTTCTTCTAAAACATCTAACATCTTACATAAAGAAAAGAAAATTCAACTTTTACTCTTTTCTACATCTAAAACAATATCCTTATACCACTTCAAATGATGTAATTTTAACCATCCAACACCTAGGAACTTCCAATACTATTCTGCATGTGTTAACATTATATTGAAAAGAAATATAAACACATTTCTAGTAATAACTATGATTGATTAATCTGTCAAAAAATTGCAACCAAACAAAAAAGAGTTGCATGTGCACACTTTTGTATCCATGAACACCAAATCAGTTGAAAATGGCTTGAACCTTCAAATTGGAACAAACACAAATAAAATGCTTCGCTGGGCGCAGCTTGATACGACCGCAGAGGTTGAACCCTGAACAGTTGGGGCAAGTATGGACACAACATTCAAGCTTGATACAGCTCTGAATTTGGATTGTGATTAAATATTTGACACAGCATAGGTTTCTGACACAGAAAGAATGTGGTCTAAGAACTTCAATTTTTTTAATTTACCTATTATGGTCCAATGTCCAAAATCAAAATACATGGTTAGATTCAGCATATCAAAGAACCCCATATATTCAATTTTTGTTGAAATCAAACAAAGTTTAATTTTGGACCCCAACTTGGACAAACTTGAAAACTAGTCCCATAATAAAAAATCCAAACACATGTTTAGATTCAGCATATCAAAGTACCCCAAGAATTCAATTTTTGTTAAAATCAAACTAAGTTTAATTTTGGACCCTTTGGACCTTAATGTAGACCAATTTAAAAAACGGGACACAAAATTAAAAATCTAAAAACACGGTTAGATTTGGCATATCAAAGAACCCCAATAATTCAATTTTTGATGAAATCAAACAAAGTTTAATTTTGGACCCTTTTGACCTCAATATGAACCAATTTGATAGCAGGCCCACAAAATAAAAAATCTAAATACATGGTAAGATTCAGCATATCAAAGAACCCCATATATTCAATTTTTGTTGAAATCAAACAAAGTTTAATTTTTGACCCCAATTTGGACCAACTTGAAAACTGGGCCAAAAATCTAAAATCTAAATACATGTTTAGATTCAGCATATCAAAGAACCCCATATATTCAATTTTTGTTGAAATCAAACAAAGTTTAATTTTGGACCCCAACTTGGACCAACTTGAAAACTGGTCCCATAATCAAAAATCTAAACACATGTTTAGATTCAGCATATCAAAAAACCCCAAAAATTCAATTTTTGTTAAAATCAAACTAAGTTTAATTTTGGACCCTTTGGACCTTAATGTAGACCAATTTAAAAAACGGGACCCAAAATTAAAAATCTAAATACACGGTTAGATTTGGCATATCAAAGAACCCCAATAATTAAATTTTTGATGAAATCAAACAAAGTTTAATTTTGGACCCTTTTGACCTCAATATGAACCAATTTGATAGCGGGCCCACAAATAAAAAATCTAAATACATGGTAAGATTCAGCATATCAAAGAACCCCATATATTCAATTTTTGTTGAAATCAAACAAAGTTTAATTTTGGACCCCAATTTGGACCAACTTGAAAACTGGGCCAAAAATCTAAAATATAAATACATGTTTAGATTCAGCATATCAAAGAACCCCATATATTCAATTTTTGTTGAAATCAAACAAAGTTTAATTTTGGACCCCAACTTGGACCAACTTGAAAACTGGGCCCATAATCAAAAATCTTAACACATGTTTAGATTCAGCATATCAAAGAACCAGAAAGAATTCAATTTTTGTTAAAATCAAACAAATTTAATTTTGGACCCTTTGGACCTTAATGTAGACCAATTTAAAAACGGGACCCAAAATTAAAAATCTAAATACACGGTTAGATTTGGCATATCAAAGAACCCCAATAATTCAATTTTTGATGAAATCAAACAAAGTTTAATTTTGGACCCTTTTGACCTCAATATGAACCAATTTGATAGTGGGTCCACAAATAAAAAATCTAAATACATGGTTAGATTCAGCATATCAAAGAACCCCAAGAATTCAATTTTTGATGAAATCAAACAAAGTTTAATTTTGGACCCTTTTGACCTCAATGTGGACAAAGTTGATAACTGGGCCCAAAAATCAAAAATCTAAATACATGGTTAGATTCAGCATATAAAAGAACCCCATATATTCAATTTTTGTTGAAATCAAACAAAGTTTAATTTTGGACCCCGATTTGGACCAACTTGAAAACTGGGCCCATAATCAAAAATCTAAATACATGTTTAGATTCAGCATATCAAAGTACCCTAAAAATTCAATTTTTGTTAAAATCAAACTAAGTTTAATTTTGGACCCTTTTGACCTTAATGTAGACCAATTTGAAAACGGAACCAAAAATTAAGAATCTAAATACACGGTTAGATTCGGCATATCAAAGAACCCCAATAATTCAATTTTTGATGAAATCAAACGAAGTTAAATTTTGGACCCTTTGGACCTCAATGTGGACCAATTTAAAAACGGGGCCCAAAATCCAAAAACTTAATACACGGTTAGATTCAGCATATTAAAGAACCCCAAGAATTCAAGAATAAAACCCCATTGAAATTGATCAAGAAATAAGCAATTTATACGAAGTATCTTCTTTTGCACAATACTGTGCAATTGAATATTTCTTGCTATTGTGCAATACTGTACAATTGACAATTTCTTGCTATTGCGCAATATTGTGCTATTGGATATTTCTTGCTATTGCGCAATACTGTGCAATTGAAGATTTCTTGCTATTGCGCAATACTGTGCAATTGAAGATTTCTTGCAATTGTGCAATACTGTGCAATTGAAAATTTCTTGCTATTGCACAATACTTATTATATAATAATTTACACATCCTGTTTGGTGTGTATCTCCTACCATATCATTATTATTTGCTTTTAAATATTAATCAGAAATAACCAACTTAAAATGGAAAATTTTAAAAGAAAAAAAAAAGGAAAAAAAGAAAAAAAAAAGAAAAAAAAAAATCCCCCCCCCCCAAATTTTTTGAACCCCCTTATGATTCATCACCCCCAAACTCAATCCCAGCCTTCCCTTTGTGGTATGGTACCTTGCAGTACAATTTCAGAGAGATCCATACACTTGAACACAAGTTATTGTCTGGAAACTAGAAAAATGCTTATTTTTGGCCCCTTTTTGGCCCCCAATTCCTAAACGTTTCGGGCAATTACCCCCAAACTCAATTCCAGCTTTCCCTTTGTAATATGGAACCTTATAGTACAATTTCAGAAATATCCAAACACTTACACACAAGTTATTGTCATGAAACTAGAAAAATGCTTGATTTTTGCCCCTTTTTTGGCCCCTAATTCCTAAAATTTTGAGGCAATTACCCCCAAAATCAATTACAGCCTTCCCTTTGTGATATGGAACCTTGTGGTACAATGTCAGAGAGATCCGTACACTTACACACAAGTTATTGTCTGGAAGTTACAAAAATGCTTATTTTTGGCCCCTTTTTGGCCCCTAATTCCTTAACTGTTGGTACCATAACCCCCAAAATCAATCCCCACCTTCCTTTCGTGGTATTGAACCTTATGGTAAAATTTCATGGAGATCCATTCACTTAAACTAAAGTTAGAGTGCGAAAACCAATGTGTCTTCGGACGACGCCGGACGACGCCAGACGACGACAACGACGACGACGACGACGACGACGACGCCAACGTCAAACCAATATACGACCAAAAAATTTTCAATTTTTGCGGTCGTATAAAAACCACTAGCATAGGACAAAAGACAAAGTACCAATCTAACAGTACAGCTTGCTCAAATCCAATAAACAACTAATAAATAAATCATGTTCTCCCAGATTAAAACCACTATTCTTAAAAATAAACTAGAAAATGACATGTCAGCAAGGGCTCTGTTTGCACTTTTTTGTTAATTTTCTAAATAATTTTCACAAAGATAAAGTTTTGACATCAGGAATCAATTTTGAATAAAATACATTAACCTATATTTACATATGTTCTGTGGTCCGTTTTGGGGTTTGATGGTGAGGTAATAGTTGGTAAGAATATTTCTAATGCATTTTCATTTATAGAACTTTCCAATAATTTAAAAGCAAATTCCTGTCCACAAACCTCATTAAAGATTCTTATTGTTTCTTAGCATTTTATGTCCATTCAGAAATGTGGTGCTAACAGCAGAGCATTGGTTGTCTGTGCTGGCTTGCTTCTCTACTTGTGTAAACTCAAGGCTTTTTAGAAATTGACATATGGTAGAAACACATAAATGTCATTGAAGATATTAAGATGTCTTCTTGGTTTTACTGTTTTGTTAAGATTCCTGCTTCATTGGCTTTTATCCTATATCTTATTATGTTCCTATGGAAAAATATAAAGTGTTTAGTGATGCAATGTATTGGAAATGTTTTCATTGTTGTTTAGTGGTAAAAAGAAGCTAATTAATGGTATATGGCATATAAATAATTTTAGAACTAATAAAATTAAAACAAAATTTTCATATGACCTAAAATTACAGACATGTACTACTTTTGTCATTTCAATTCTTATTTGGCACAAATACATTCAGATCATTAAATAACAATTCTATTTCTATCTTTCAAACAATATAAAAGATGTTTCAACAATATACAATTATTGTATTACAATATACAAATTAATAATTGATGCTTGATATGGCATTGCAGTAACATTTTCCTTGGTAACATGATAACCAATATAATTCATAAAGCAATATTATGAAAGACGTTTTACTCCTGTACAATATCATAAAAAAATATTTTAAATAAACTGTTGACACAGAGATATGTCTCGCCTGTAAGTAATTTTGATAGCAAAAAAATGTAAATGTTGAAATCAAATTACCAATACTTTAAAATGCAAAATATTCAAAGTCAATGAACCATGACTATAGGTAATAGGCAAAATTAATTCCTTTGGAAATAAGAAATGCCAATACTGTACTAATACAACTGCATACCAAATATTTTTGAACTATCATTAGTTATTCCTATTAAATTAACCTAATAATAAACTTTAACATGTTAACTAAGCAAAAGTTTCAAAATCAATAGACCATGACTGGGGCCAAGTAATCTCTATGAAAATGAGATGAGCCAATGTTAATACAGCTGCATACAAAATATCACTGACCTACCACTAGTGGTTCCCCTTAAACTGACCTAATCACAAACTAATACATTGTTAACACTGCAGCAAAAACAGCACGCCTTAGTCTCACTTTTTAGACTTTGTTGAGACAATAATATTTATCTCCATTCAATCAATCCACAAATGTATCCTACTTGATTTTGACGTTTGTCTTCAGTTCTAGCTATTAACAATCATCAGTGAAAGAAACATTAAAAGACATAAACAAATCTACACAGTTCACATAATTCTGTAGCAATTTACTATCTGTCAAATCTTTATCTCCACAGTTCACATACTTCTGTAGCAATTTTCTATCTGTCAAATCTTTCTAACTAGAAACTGAATTACAATAAAGCAAAAAAAAATATTGAGTAGCCATGAAATTTTAGCTTGATTTAATTTCATACGAAGCGTTTAATTTAATAACTAATAGAAATGAATCATGTATGACATCAATTTACTGTACAAGACGTGTACTCCACACTTAATGTTTTGGTATATTCGGTGCGAGGTAATCTTGTAACAAGGAAAAGAGTATTCTACATTTATAACAAAATCCTAATGACTGATAAAAGAATGAAAATATGCATAATCAAATAATATAATACCTCAATATGTTCGATTCTGGAGTGTATTTAACACAATAATAATAATACCAATTTGAAATTTGTGTATGATGTTATTTTTGTAAAAAAAAAAAAAAAAACAGTTTTACCAATCAAAAGTATTTAAAAGGAGGTATACATATATAGTTCTAAACTTAAATGCAAGATCTGAAAATAGCATTCAAGCATATAATGTAGGTATATAAAGCATGAAACACTGTTTTTATCAATATGATAAAAAATTGTGGAATAATATCATAGATATAATATTATGTACAGTTGATTCATTTATTTTGGTGTGTATCTGTTTTCAAAGATTGAGGCAAAACAGTGTTTTCATGGATACTTGATTTCATGGTTTTGTCAAAGTCCACATACAAGCCAATGAAAAATGTGTACTTCGTTACACAACAATTTATGGTTCCCGTTTATCAACGAAATCCATGAAAATTGCTACCCTACTAATGATGAGGAATCTACGGTATGTTTTGAATATGAACTCAGCTCATGTTGACCTAAATGTTGCAGATTTGTATATAAATTTGAATGAAGTTGCAAAATATCAATGACATACCACATTTTGTTTCTAAAATCTTAACTTTATGCAAACTTGAGCAAAATATTTAAGTCATAGATGTAAAATTCACTAATAAGAGTATTGTACTAATAAACATATTGTACAATGTGTGAGAATCCTAGGTGTGGCATGTTAATAACTATTTATACATGTATCATCATTGATTACAGAAATAAATTCATAAAAGTCTTATCTTGAAATGAAGGACATATGGACCAAATTGTAGTAAACCCTTATCTTGCCATATTTTAAAGCAAAATGTAATATCAAAATATTTGTTGCTTCAGCTTAACAAAACAGTTTTAACATGCTAGAAATTTGAAACACAAAAGTAAAATGTTTAATTAATACTTTCTGTCCATGAAATGTGTACGCCAGTATTGACAGAGTCTGACAAGTAAAATCTGTATATATATACCCTATAAACCACATTTCTGGTGTGTCATAATCCAATATAAATGGTTTAGAAGACAGTATTAAGTAAAATTACAGTTTTCCCTCAACGTCATTCATATAAGGAAGTTCATTTTTACATAAATCTAAAAATAATTTATAATGAAAATGATGCTATTGTCAATTATCTAAAAATGGACAGCTTCCTACTCTTAAAAAAATCATATAAAGCTACAATATCCAACAAAGTGTTCAGTCATTTATATGAAACATAAATTAATTTTATTTTGACTAAAGTTCAAATTGCAAATTTAGCTACAATTGATCAAGAAAGCTCATACTGGCCTCCTGAGACAGGTCTATTACCATGATTTAAATATTTATATTAAATTTAAATTTAAGTTGAAATTAAAAAAAGACAGAATCATTTATTTCAATGCCTCCATGATGAAAATTAAAAATTCACATTTTAATAAAGAAACAATCATAATTTCATTTTCCCTCATTCATCCTTCCTGTTGCTACTTGGGACAACATGGGTTATCCACCATCAACATGACATCTATCCCATAATGCTCTACTAATTCCATCAGGAATGTTCTATCTCCATAGGGATCTAGTCCCATGTTTTTCATGTGTTCTGATGTTAACTGTCTGTCCTGTGAACATGATGCTTCTAATAAAGTTTGGAATATTCGGTTGTTTTGTTCAGTAAAAAATCTAAAATAAAAAAAAAGTATAAAATTGAGAATGGAAATGGGGAATATGTCAAAGAGACAACAACCCGACCAAAGAGCAGACAACAGCTGAAGGCCACCAATGGGTCTTCAATGCAGCGAAGAAATCCCGCACCCGGAGGTGGTCCCCAGCTGACCCCTAAATAAAATTGTGTGCTAGTTCAGTGAAAATGTGCTTTGTAAAGAATATTACCATAAAATATTGGATGCCTGCATTTCTTTTAATCTACAAGTACACATTTAAATATTACAGTATAATAAAAAAAACATTCTCAGTTTTTTGTCAGTAATAAACAACTGTAGTTTGGGCAAGTATGGACACAACATTCAAGCTTGATACAGCTCTGAATTTGGATTGTGATTAAATATTTGATACAGCATAGGTTTCTGACACAGAATGGATGTGGTCTAAGAACTTAAAAAAATTTAATTTACCTATTCAAACCATATCATTATTATTTGCTTTTATATATAAATCAGAAATAACCAATTTAAAATGGAAAATTTTAAAGAAAAAAAAATGAAAAAAAAATCCCCCCCCCCCCAAAATTTTTTGAACCCCCTTATGATTCATCACCCCAAACTCAATCCCAGCCTTCCCTTTGTGGTATGGTACCTTGCAGTACAATTTCAGAGAGATCCATACACTTGAACACAAGTTATTGTCTGGAAACTAGAAAAATGCTTGTTTTTTGGCCCCTTTTTGGCCCCAAATTCCTTAACGTTTAGGGCAATTACCCCCAAACTCAAACCCAGCTTTCCCTTTGTGATATGGAACCTTGTAGTACAATTTCATAAAGATCCATATGCTTACACACAAGTTATTGTCCTGAAACTAGAAAAATGCTTGTTTTTTGTCCCTTTTTTGGCCCCTAATTCCTAAAATTTTGAGGCAATTACCCCCAAAATCAATTACAGCCTTCCCTTTGTGATATGGAACCTTGTGGTACAATGTCAGAGAGATCCATACACTTACACACAAGTTATTGTCATGAAACTAGAAAAATGCTTATTTTTGGCCCCTTATTCCTTAACTGTTGGTAATAAATTAATCAAATATTTTTTTTTTCTCAATTATTTAATATCAATTCAATCGATTCATTTAACAAACAAGTACAACTAATGACAAAACAATGACATTCATTTATAAAAGTGTCTTAATAATTCTTTATTTATATGAATCAAATTTATACATGCATTGCATAAGGAAATAAATAAAGCACTATGGTTTTACAATCTTTTATATATATTTCAAAAGTCACAAAACATTATATTCACAAAGTTGGTGGTAGAGTGCTGTCTTGCAGGAGTAATATGTAAAGCTTGGCTACTGAACAGTTGCATTTGTATTTTATTTGTTAGAATTAATTGGATACTTTTTTATTAAATTTCAGAACAGTGCATCTATCAAAATTTTTAAAAAATAAATAAGGTGAATAAATGAACAGAAATTTAAATGACACTTATTTTAATCTTAAGTTTCATTAATTTACTTTTTACATTTTTTTTTAAGAATTTACCAACAATGAAAACAATTTGTTGATAAATTGTCAAAATAATAAACATTTTTGTTTACATTTTTGTCCATATTTTTTTTTATTGACAAATTCAATACATTTTCCTTCTAAAAAAATATAAAATATAAAATATTTTTGCACTTTTCCCTTGATTTAATAGCAGAATTAAGTATGTTTTATAAAATTTTACAGGTAAAATACAGGTAAAAAATATGAGTATAATTCAGAAATAAACTATAATTGTTAAAACAACAAAACATCCTATGTTTTTATAAACCTGCAATTAAAAGTGGGCAAACCAGGATGACACCCCCCAAAATCAAGACCAATACCATGCAGTGTTCCAGCTAGGATTTCAAAAGGGCAGGGAGCCAATCACGAAAAAGGGGACTTTAGAACGCTGATATCTAATTCAAAAGGGCATGTCTAACATTGCCATATGTAAACAGCAGGGTTTTCAGCTAGGAGTTTGAGGGCTTTAGTCACTTTTACGCGAGATGAAAATCAACCTTATTTTGGGTAACAGTATGGGACCAAGGACGTATATAACTAGCTATATATATGGCCAAGTACTTCAAGGACAAGGATCTTTTTATGCTTTAGGCATGCTTAAATGTAGGCAGTCATGGCATGATTTGTCTGATGTGATGCTTAAATATGAATATTAGAACAAGGATCTAGTTCACAATTTCTGTTATTTTCAGGGGACATCCTGATAAAAAAAAAATCGATATTTGGAATTCATTTTTATAAACTTGGAACGATTAAAATGACTATAAATTTTAAATTTATCAAGAGGAGATCACTTTTACTTTTGATTTTAAAACGAAATGAAAACAGGAAGTGACAAGAGGATAGTATATTTAGAATGAATCCAGATTCATCTACAGATTGGTTCGTGTTTAACAAAAAGGCAGAAAATTATCATTTTTTAAAATTAAGTTGCTCAGTAAGATATATTATGATAAAGAAAGCACCTGTTTTGACTCGTGAAAATATTTTTGAATAAAGTTTTATCTTTATAATCGAAATTGTCTAAAGATTTTAATAAAAAGTTATATAAAATGTGACGAAAATACGTTCAAATGACGAAAATACCTCAACCTACCTGCAATTAATGATCATTTGAGAAATTTTGAAATTAAGATGCAATTGCGAACTGTCCGAGGGAAAACAGTTTTGTTCAATTGACGAAGCTACAAAAACAACTTTGCCATGGATAAAACAAACTGCAAATTGTGGTCTTTTGAGAAATATTGAAATTGAAATGCCGACTGACCGCTTTTACTGGGAAAAATAATTATATAATGGTCAATTATGAGGTTTAATTAACAGATTAGTGACCCATATGATGCCGATAAGCGGATTACCTGTAATCACAAATTATAACACCTGCTGTAAATGTTAATTAGCTGAGGGTCATAAACTTGAAGACAGGTAGAATTATAGTATTTTCATCAAAATATTACGACAATAAAGGCATGGACTTGCGAAAAAGGGCAGGGCGTCTTAAAAAGGGCACAGGGCATCAGAAAAAGGGCACAGGGTGAAGTACTGACTGATCATTCTCTTTCATTAAAGTCAAGAAGACTTTGATTAAAATTTTCCTTGTACAATAAGTGCTGTTAAGTCTCAAACTATTGGCAAACAGGAAGTGGCTGCACGATAGATGTAACTAAAGGCTCTAAAGAGCCTGTCTTGCTCACCTGCATCTTTAACAATGGCCACTTTGTAGTAAAAATCATTATAAAAGTGCAATAACACTATATATAGCTATAAAGAGTTAACTGAAAATTTCAGTTATGTTGACTTATTTGTGGTCCTGCTGATAGTTTTTGCTTTTTAAAGTTTCTATCTACACTTGTATCTATTATAGTTTTTAAGATAACAGCAAATACAAAAAAAATTATAAAAATCATCATTAAAGGTAAATAACTCAGAAAACAAGTCAACTGCAGATTTCAGCCAAGATGGTTTATTTATAGATCTTGACTTGCTGATTATTATTCAATGTTTCAATAAATATAAATATTAAAATTTTCAAGATAATAGGCAAAAATGCAAAAAAAATGGCGCTAAAAGAAGAATGTGTCTGAGGACAAGAATGCCCCAGCTGAAGCTTTGCATTATTTCAAATTAAAAAGGAGCATAACTCTAGAATTCGAACTCTTTCTCTGTGTTGTGGTCCTTATCACTGTGAATGAATTTCATAAAATTTGCATGAGGCAAACTTAAGTTGGAGTGTGGAAGCGAAAAATTAGCAATTTTCCAAGTTATAAAGGGGCATAACTCTAGAACAGTAAGCTACTCACTGCCCAATTCAAACTCTGTCTGGCAGTTTTAGTTCTTAGCATTGTGTATGAGTTTCATAAAATTTACGACTTATGGCCAAAATTCAAACTCTGTCTGCCATTTTTGGTTCTTAGCATTTTGTAAGTGTTTCATAAATTTGCATGATGCAAAATTAAGTTAAGAGTGCAGAAACGAAAATGGTACGGAGGGAAGGACGTAAAGACAGAAGGAAGGGCGGAAGGACGGACGGTCAAAGGTAACAAGGTAACACTTAATGCCCCTGTGCCCCCATCCCCTACAGTGGGGGCATAAAAAATCAACATTAAAAGGCAATAAACTTCAATAATGAGTCGGGGGCCTCAGTGGCCGAGTGGTTTAAGTAGTTACTACTGTAATCACTAGCCAGTCAACACTGAGGTTGTGAGTTCGAACCCCGCTGGTGCACTCGAATCCAATCTTAATTGACTAGGATTGTCAGTTTTCCTTTCGAAGGTCAGTGGTTTTCTCCAGGCACTCCGGCTTCCTCCACCAATAAAAACTGGCCGCCACGAAATAGCCCAAAAGGGGTGCTTAAAAGTGGCGTTAAAACACCAAAAATCAAAAATCAAAATCAAATCAATAATGAGTCGACTGACGATTTCGGTCATATCTTTGTATTCATAGATCTTGTATGGATCATTTCGGCTTTTGGCTTTATAAGTTTTTCTCTATCTATTATAGTTTTTAAAATGCAAAAAAATCGTCATTAAATGTCAATAACTCAAATAAGGAGTCGTCTAACAATTTCAAGTATGCTGACTTCTTTGTAGATCTTGTCTTGCTGATCATTTTTCTAATTAAACTTTTTTTGTATCTAATAGTTTTCAACATAATATGCAAAAATGAAGTGCTTGTAAGCGCTAAAGGGTAAAGATTGCTTTCATTTATCAGTGGGAAGTAAAATTAAACATTGCATTGTATAATGCATTGGTTGTAGTTGATTCAACTAAAACTATGGACAAACGAAGATAACTCCAATTTTAAAGATTACTTTAACAATGACATTATTGATATTTAAGAACAGATATTAGATTCCTGCACCTTGCACAAAGTTATGTCATTTTCTTGACAAGTATAACATCATTTTGTAACTTGAATATCTGAGCATAAATTTCATTGATACATTTCTGAAAATGTTCATGGATAGGATGTTCAGAATATTATGATCAATGCACTATATTTTGTGTATCTCAAAAGTAGTGATAAACCTTGGAAGATTAAGATATAGTCAGTACAATAGGGTTTTAATTGCATTTTAAGCAATCTTTACCCAAAAAATTGGTAAAATTCGTCATTAAAGGGCAATAACTCCTGAATTTATCTGACAGTTTTGACGTACAAGAACAGTAGGTAGATCTCAACATTATTAACATTTTTCCTGTCAGATTTTCTCTATAAATCTCAGTTTTCAAGATAATAGACAAAACTTGCATTTGACCCCCGTGTTCTATTTTTAGCCATGTTGGCCATGTTGGTTGGGAGGCACTGTCTTCAGACATTAACTACATAACCAAATGATGATTGTGACCAAGTTTGGTTAAACTTGACCGAGTAATTTCAGAGGAGAAGATTTTTGTAAAAGTGGCCAATCAATTTATAAAAAAATACCATATTGTGCAATTAACACTATTCAGTTAACATAAGAGACTACTGTTCTAAACAAGTAGTTATATCCTTTAAATTTTAAATAAACTGCTTCGCTGAGTGCAGCTGGATACGACCGCAGAGGTCCAACCCTGAACAGTTGGGGCAAAAATGGACACAATATTCAAGCTTGATACAGGTCTGAATTTGGATTGTGATTAAATATTTGACACATTATAGGTTTCTGACACAGAATAAATGTGCCAAAGAACTTGAAATTGGTTGTATGATTTGAATTTATATTCAATTGAAGATTTTTTGCTGTTGTGCAATACACTGTGCTGTTGCGCAATACTTATTAAATCTGTTTTTAGACTATATACAAAGAATTAGCAAAATAAATTGTGATCTCAATTTTTTTCTTTGGAAAATTGACAATTTCTTAAATCTTGAGGAAGATAAAATTGACCCCCTCCCCAACCACCCAAAAATTTTTGTTTTACCCCCACCAAACAAAAATTTTTTTTACCCCCCCCAAAAAAAATTTTGTTTACACCCCTCCAAAAAAAATATTTGAAGAGAATTTTCTTATGAGGAAAAAAAATTCCCTCCCCCCCCCCCCACCGTCCAAAAAAAATAATTTTGAAGAAATTTTCTTTTTGTAAAATGTGGTACAAATTAAGAGACATCCATACACAAGTTATTGTCTGAAAACTAGAAAAATGCTTTTTGGCCCCTAATTTCTAAACGGTTGGGACCATCACCCCCAAAAACAATCCCAACCTTCCTTATGTGGTATTGACCTTTTGGTTAAATTTCATAGAGATCCATACACTTAAGGATGTTCGCTACTCTGTTTCAAAATAACAAGTTTTTTGAAAGACTGTTATGAATTGATAGTATATAAATAAAGAAACTAAAAAAGCAGAAAAAAAATGATGGGTCCGTGTGCTTGTTTTCGAGATATAAGCCATTGAAAATCTGGCGGGAAATGATTCTCTCTAGATTTTTCTTACATTTAACATTGACACCTTTTGTCTTTCAAAAAAAATGAAAAAATAACAAGGATTTTATTAGATTTTCAAATATGGCTCCTTAAACTATATGTAATAAAATGATGAAAAGAAAAGTAGGGGTTAGTGGGCAAATTTTTTTAATGGCACTAAATGGATAAAACCAGAGGATTCCGAAAATCCGGCAAAAATTCAAAAACAAGAGGAGCGAACATCCTTAAACTAAAGTTATTGTCAGGAATTCAAATGTATGATTTGAATTTATATTCAATTGAAGATTTCTTGCTGTTGTGCAATACTTAGTAAATCTGTTTTCAGACTATATACAAAGAATTAGCAAAATAAATTGTGACCCCCAATTTTTCTTAAATCTTGAGGCAAAAAAAATTGACCCCCCACAAAAAAAAATTTTTTTTTACCCCCTCCCAAAATTTTGTTTTTACCCCCCTCCAAAAAAAATATTTGAAGAGAATTTTCTTTTGAGGAAAAAAAATTGGCTCCCCCCCCACCCCATCCCCTATCCAAAAAAATTAATTTTGAAGAAATTTTCTTTTTGTTAAATGTGGTACAAATTAAGAGACATCCATACACTTAAACACAAGTTATTGCCTGAAAACTAGAAAAATGCTTGTTTTAGACCCTTTTTGGCCCCTAATTCCTCAACGGTTTGGGCAATTACCCCCAAAATGAATCCTAACCTTCTACTTGTGGTATTAAACCTTGTGGTACAATTTCAGAGCAATCAAAATACTTGAAACTGGAAAAATGCTTGTTTGGCCCCTTTTTGGCCCCTAATTCCTAAACGGTTGGGACCATCACCCCCAAAAACAATCCCAACCTTCCTTTTGTGGTATTGAACCTTTTGTTTAAATTTCAAAGAGATTCATACACTTAAACTAAAGATATTGTCCGGAAACCAAATGTCTTTGGACGGCGCTGACGACATGATACCAATATACGACTGCAAAATTTTTTTTGCCGTCTTATAAAAAACCTACGTTGTAAATAGCTCTTCCTCATCAATCCCTTGGTCTTCATAGTTATACTGTAATGCTGACCTACAAAAAATGTTAGTTGTTATTTGTACATGTGTAAAAGGGTAACTATTAGCTACTTGAACATGAATACTGGATTTAAAAAGTAGTCTACTTCTGGTCTATGGCCTATGGCAAGCATTTAGGGCCAGCCAAATCTGTCTATCACTTGGTTAGTTAAATTTATGAAAAACTAAAAAGGCAAGTTAATTTTTCATTATAGCAACATAAAAATAAGAAGATGTGATCTGAATGCCACCTCTCCACTACAGACCATATGACATAGAAGTAAGTAACTATAGGTCAATGTACACCTTCAACAATGAGCAAAACCCATACTGCATAGCAAGCTATAAAAAGCCCTAGATCATTTGACATTTTAGGAGGAACTTTCCTGCTTGGCTAGATGGGATACATAATCTATTTTTTACTCTAGTCCTCTGGTTAAAATTGGAATATTCTTTTTTCTGACCTACTGTGGATTTCATTATTATTCGTAGGATACCAATTTTCGTAGATTTCGTGGGTTCAGGTGAACCATGAAGTAAAATGTTTAACGAAGTACAAATTTTCTAAAGGCTTGTATGCAGACTTTTATAAAAACCACAAAATGAAATAGCCTCAAAAATACAATTTTTCCTTAAACCATGAAAATTGGTACCCATGAAAATAAATGAATCCACAGTATATATCACCTTTATTAACATTTACACAATGTGACGTAGAACGTAATAGTTATAAAGCACATTAATTTGATGAACCCCTAAAAAACTAAAACAACATATTCCTCTTTGTATTTCTCTGATTGCATGCTCGACCTACTGCAAGAAGTCTTTTGTTACCCAGCTGGGTCAAACAGAAGACATTGAATACTCAAGTGCTATTGATTTAGATGATTCTACAATCTGAACAGCTGAGGAATTAACTATAGAGATTACGATCTCACCTTTAACCCTAGAAGTAACTTGCAGTTGTTTTATTTCCTCCAATATCAATTATTTCAGGCAATTTCAGGTAAATAGCAAATTAAATAACTATTCAATAACAAGGGTTATAATAAATTTTGCCTTAAACAAGAATGTGTCCATAGTACACGGATGCCCCACTCGCACTATCATTTTCTATGTTCAGTGGACCGTGAAATTGGGGTCAAAACTCCAATTTGGCATTACAATTAGAAAGATCATATCATAGGGAATATGTGTACTAAGTTTCAAGTTGATTGGACTTCAACTTTATCAAAAACTACCTTGACCAAAAACTTTAACCTGAAGCAGGACAGACGGACGAACGTACACACAGACCGAAAAACATAATGCCCCTAGGTGGGGCATAAAAAGAACATCTAATACCTGGAGAGGTTGTTGCATAGGTAACTTATTAACAAAGTGTCTGGTACTCTGTGAAAAAAAATAATGTATGTCCCCATTCTGATTGGCAAAGATTGTGTATTAAAGCAGACTACCTAATGAGACCTCCCTTTTAAAAATGGACCTTCTACCGGATTGGAGAAGCCCAGATGACCACATTTCTATTCTTAAGTCACCCTTCCTAGGGTCTATAAGAAGGTTATGCTTCTCCAGATGCTTTTGCTTACATTTTTATTTTTCTTTCCCCTAAAAATACACAAAGTATGACTTTTCTAGTTGTCAAAACAATTGTGTATGGTTGCTTGTTTACTTTTGAATACATCTCTCTTAAAGAGTCATTAGGTCATCAACCAAACAATACAAGATAACCAAAATACACATCTATTGATTATTGTGACAATGAAAATTCTGAGATTGTAACAGAATCACAGCTAATAATGATAGACCTTTCTCAAGAAAAATAGCTGTATCATCAATGACAGTGATGTGTTGCCACATAAAAACCTTTTAAACATACCTTTGGTTGTTCAGTTTGGCAAATTTATCTTTGTCTGCTACACTGACTTTCATTAAGTCTCTCAGCATTGGTGAACACGGTCTGATAACCTGATTATCAACATATATATCATAAAGACTTGTTTTTACTTCAAATATCTTCTCTGTTGTACCTTCAAAAGGAAATATTCAGATACATAATTTATATTCTCCACTAAAAATAAGAATACATTCATCAAAATTGAACATTATCTTGCATGATTTTTGTATACTCAATTTCCATCCTATTTGAAACACTAATAATCAGATTATGAATTAAATGTATATATGATACAGTACCAGGAGTTGAAAATATAGATGCATTCAAATTTAAGACATTGTTTTGGGGAGGTTGATAATTATACTGAGATTGGCATCATAAATTTCTGGAGACTACATTGACGTCCTCAATTCTGTAGTCTGAATTTGAAAGCTGTTGCTAAAGAAAAGACAGATGTTGTTTATATTTTATAGATAAAAGTTGATCTAGTATGCCTGCACTAAATATAGAACTCTAATCATTAATGGCATCATTGATTTTGACTTAATCCAGATGTACTCTCATTTCATAAAATTTTAAAGCATTTATGATGTAATTGTTGCAATTTTCGCAAAAGTAAAAACATCACATAATTTACAGTACTATATTTAAGAAATAGATGTGTCAGAACGACATGAATGGCCTCACTTGCAAAAAAAGCTTCAAGCCATTTAAGGAGTGGAAATTTTAAAAGTCCAAAGCCTGTAATTTCGGCAAAAATTAGTGGAGCGGAACCTTAATTCACCATAATAGACTCACATACTAAAAATTAGCACAATATGTGAAGGCGTTCAGAAAAAAAGTCTATATATCTGTTATTTTCATGAAATTTTCAAAAGTCCAAAGCCCATAGTTTCTGCAAAAATCAGCGAAGCAGAACCAAACATTAACTCTATCTGTAACTTAGTATAGAAGACTCACATACTAAATGTCAGCTCAATATGTCAAGGTATTTAGAAAAAAAAGTCTGTATAACCGTTATATTCATGAAATTTTCAAAGTCCAAAGCTAGTAATTTAGCCAAAAATCAGCGGAGCCGAACCAAACTTAAGCTCGATCTGTAATTTATCATAGTTAACTCACATATTAAAAATCAGCTCAATATGTGAAGGCGTTTAGAAAAAAAAATCTGTATAACTGTTTGTTGCAGAATGATGGAATGAAGGATAAGGGTAAAACTATATGGCCCCTACCTAAGTCAGCAGGGCCATAAAATTTTGTTTTGTTGTTTTGAGTAAAATCTTGGTTTATGTTCATTGTGGTGCCTTATTATTTTTTTTATTGGTCTTCAGGCCAACTTTATTTCACTAGGTACATTGTAATGGTTTTTTTTTTAATTCTTGGTTAGTTTTTGGATCAATCATGTTTCATTACGGTATATTGGTAAGTTGTGAATACAGTCGAACCTCGTTGTGTCGAACTCGGTTGTGTCGAAAACTCGGATGAGTCGAAGTAATTTCTCGGTCCCGGTAAAATTCCCGTTTGATCAATGCATAATTACCTCTGATGAGTCGAACTCGGTTGATTCGAATACTCGATTAAGTCGAGTAAATTTTATAGTCCCGACGATGTAAAGTTCATGTAAATTGACCCCGGTGACTCGAAGTTCGAAAGTAAGATTTTTTGCAGACCTAATAATGATTTTTTATGCAACCTAATCATTTTCAAAAGAGATTAAAGTTGAGTAAACATACTTGTTTTTGTAACAGTTAAAATGACATGTTTATGGTGACCGGTTATTAACACCTTTGTTGTTCGTTCAAGCGGAATGTTAGTGTGTTGAATGATCCAAGCCGAGATTAAATGAATCGATAGATTTAAAACTCATTAATTACAATAAATAAAAGGATTAGGACAATTATGATAAATTGATGATAATTATTGTAAAGCAGACGACCTCTGGCTCATCAGAAAAAAGGCACACTGTTCATTGTATCTAGTTTACACAAATCTCATACCGTATTTCATGCATTCCAAATTTATGACGACACACTCGACCTCGGATGAGTCGAACCTCGGATGTGTGAATACTTTGGTCCGGTCCCTTCGACTTCGACACAACGAGGTTCGACTGTATGTTATGTAAGTCATATACAGTTACCATGTTCTTACATGAGAAAAGAAGCAGTGACATATATATAAATAATACATTACATGCAATATATGAGACTTCTGACTCTAATGTTTCTATATCAGCCACATTGACATAAAAGTGAGGTTTCATTTCATGACCAAGTCCTCCAACATCATGGTTTCCAAGGCAACACGCACAGTAAACTGAAATATTATAATTAGTTTTATTTCCTCTTTAAGGTAGATCAACAACAAATGGAAGTTTTTAACAACCTTGACTGGCTATACAGCCCTTGCACGGTCGGTTAAGGTAGATAAGGTGTCTTCCTCCATCTTGGATTTTGAAATACCAGAAAACAATCGGTCTAGATCTTTAATAAAATGTGCACATTTTGAGAGTAGTAGGTAACTCATGTTTAAGAATTTTCATTTAAGTATAGAAAATGACATGTTTTATCATATTTATGGTTGCATTTTAAAAAAAAACAGAATACTTTTGTTTGATTCTTTTTTTTTGCAACTTTGCCACATAAGGGGAGGCAACTCAAATGTAAGGGCAGATAATTCAGAGAAAGTTACTTTTATAACAGAATGTGTTAGGAATTTACCTATTTTATTATGTATCAAGAAAACATGTCCCATGACCCCATTTTTTCTTTTTCTCATCTGAAAGCATTGTAATAGAACTATCTTCTCATATTTTATCTCAAAATTCTATGGTATAGTTTTCGTTTTATTGCAGAAAATTTGATTTTCCATGCATAATCTATACAAAATCTGTCAATTTTGCACAACCTTTTGCGTGAAAATAAGCCCCGTGACCCATTCTTTTCATTATTATTTTTTAAAAAAGCATGATATAAACTACATTTTGTCAAATTATTAAAAAATTCTATGGATTAGAATTTAGACACCCCATCTAGTAGACTACCTTAAATATTTGATATGAAATTTTGCCCAAACCTATTACAACAAAAAACATAATGTGAGATTAAAAAAAAACAAAGGAGAAGGTTCATTTTGATTCTTATTAAACCCTTTTAACTGTCAACCTAAATAAATGGGGAATGTGTTCATGGGACACAGATGATGCCCCCGCTTGCATATAACAATATAAAGGGACATAACTCAAGAACTGTAAAAGTGACAATACCCAAATTTGTACTTGATCTGAGTTTTGTGGTCATAAGCATTGTTTATAAGTTTCATAACATTTATTTGAAAAAATTCAGCAATTTTTCCATTTGTAAAAGGGCATAACTCTAGAACGGTAAAAGTGATGCCAACAAAATTCAAACTTGATCTGTGTTTTGTGATAATAAGCATTGTGTATAAATTTCATAACATTTGGTTGAGGCAAACTAAAGTAAGAGAACGGAAACGAAAAATTCAGCAATTTTTCCATTTGTAAAGGGGCATAACTCTAGAACGTAAAAGTGACGCCACCAAAATTCAAACTTGATCTGTGTTTTGTGGTAACAAGCATTGTGTATAAGTTTCATAACATTTGGTTGAGGCAAACTTAAGTTAGAGAACGGAAACAAATTTTGGGACATACGGACAGACGGACAAGGGTAAAACTTAATGCCCCCTCTGCTTCCACTGGGGCATAAAAACTTGAAAGATCAATGGTTACATTTTGAACCTAAATTCAAATATTCATTTTGACTGTTTACTATTAGTGTATAATCAGATGTTTACTAAACCAATATGTAACTGTTGTTCAGATACACACCATAATAATAATAATAAAATTGTCCATGTATATCTTACCTCTATAACATACAACACCTATTGGTGGTGGCGAGAAAAATAAAATTCTTTGCTGTAACAATGCAAATTTCCATAATATAAACACTTTCTCTCCAAAAAACTTCATGAATTGGGAAAAACATCCAGCAGGGTGGGTTATCTAGAATGATACAAGAGGTTTTTTTTCATTATTGTACTAGTTTCTGGATATTGCTATAAACACAATTAAACAACTAAAACAAAAATGGGTGTACAACTCAATAGCATTTAATAAAACAGTTTCAATTAAGCAGTAGAGCCTTTAAACAACAAAATGTTGGTGACTGAGCCCTAGTATCTAAGATCATCATCATTTAATATCTTTTCATAATATGTATATTTTTTTTTATATCCATTTCTGCTGAACTTGTTTAGAAACTTTAAATATATATATTATACATGTAAAATGTATAGTGTACAATTCTTAATATATAATTTATGGAAGCCATAGATTTGTTAAAAATTTTCACATGGGTTAGACAGTTATATTTGAAGTTAATCACAAGGGTAAGAAAGCACATGTGCAGTACAAAAGCTGATAAGGGCCCACAAGTATGTTTATGTTCACATTGGCATTGCAATACTTAGATTATTCTGCTGAAATATTTTGTTGACTACCTGGTAACTCTTCCATAATTTTACTGAAGACTGTAAAAAGTTAACTAATTATGAGCATTTATGTAAAACCTGGCCACTGATGAAAATTTTATATTTTGATTAAATTTTAACAATGGGATGATCGGATATTTCAATCTGATAATCAGATAATGTATATTCAACAGTTGACCCTATATATGTTTTACAACCATAATTTATATAAATAAAACAAACAAGCTGACCTTCATCTCTGGTAATATTTCTTGACTAGGAGTTGATGAGGAAGAGTTTGGTGTTATTTGCTGTGGGATTGACGTAGTACTGTTCAATGTTCCTTTCTTATCTTGGTAAAATACTTCAAGATTTGAATACTTCCCAGGGGTTTCCAGCTGGTGCCTATTTATAAAAATACACTTTTAATATATAATGTACACAATTTTCACTCTAAGAATGCAGCATGGCAATATTAAGCAGTCTGCATCAAAATCTTTTCCAATCACTAATCCAAAGACCAATATTACGACTTTTTTCTAATGTGTCTAAACAAAGTTTTGTAAATACTTACTAGTCCAAAATCAAATTTTACTAGTCTGGGGCATGGGACTAGTGGCTAATGGTGGAGACTGAATACATAAGTCTTTTTGTAATAATTCTAAATTTATAAATATAATTTCACAATTAGTATGGAGAAAGAAAAAGAGATTCCTGCAGGTACTCAAAGACAAGTGTTACACTTTGTACATGTACCACTTAGAAAATTGCTTTTTTTTTTTAATGATTTCAGTGTCTGATGAATTTAAAACATGTAAGCTTTTAAAGCGGTATGATTGATTGATTGATCGGTGTTTAATGCTACTTTTAGCACTATTGTGCTATTTCATGGCAGTCAGATTTTAATGATAAGGAAGCCAGAATGACCAAAGAGATCCACAACCTTAGGTAGGAAAACTGACAATCCAAGTCAATCAAGATTGGAGTCCAGTGCACCTACCACGTGCACGATTTAAACTCACAACCTCAGTGTCGACAGGCTAGTGATATATTAGTTTGGCTACTTAGATCACTCTGCCACTGAGGCCCCCTAACAACTTGACATTCTAATGGAAAATCAGATGCTGAAATAACTTGTAAAGCTCATCTTGCTATTTCTTTAAGCAGTAAAGCAATCCAGTCTCAATGCAGTCTAGGCATATTTGGATGAAGTCTTTACTGATCAATACAGATTACCAGTAAGTCATTCTTTTTAGTTACACAAAAAAAAAATCAAATACTATTCAATTAAAAAAATATATTAGAAGCACTCAATTTGTATTACAAAGCTCATTTTAACTTACCTAACTTGTGTTTCTAAAAACTGCATATGCCTATATAAGTTTGTGTAAGACGTTGATAATATCCCAACTGATTTCATCCTTGCCCCTCTTTCAATCTCACTCTCTACATGCATGTTTTCAAAGCATGCTAAACCATACAAATTTTCTTTACGGAAATATCTGGAATATTTAATGATATTCATTAGCTATTCTATGCGTAGGCTCTGATGATGACATAAATTTATAAATGTTACCAGTTATTCTCTTATGGTCGTGACCTATTATCTATTTGTATACTGTGCGGAGTGAGGAATATATCAACAAGATATTATTAGTTTTTATTGGCTTTGAACTAGCTGTCAGTAACTTTAAGTACTCTCAGATCTGTACTTAGTGTCTTTTTTATTGTTAGGGATGGATAAGTACCCTGCCACGTATGGTCTGTGTTTTTGTTTGATGTTTTTCTGCTTTGTATCGATCTGATGAGTTAAGCCTTTTTCAACTGATTTTTATAGTTTGTTCTTATGTTGTGCTGTTACACCACTGTCCAAACTTAGGGGAGGGTTGACTCCTCCCGGTTGAGCACTCACAAACATGGTTAACCCTGTCACATTCTTTATGTGCCTGTCCCAAGTAAGGAGCCTGTAGTTCAGTGGCTGTCGTTGATTCATGTCTGTCATATTTGTTTTTCGTAAATTGTTTAGTTATAAATTAGGCCGTTAGTTTTCTCAATGGAATTGTTTCATATTTTCATGTCCAGGCCTTTTATAGCTGACTATATAGTATGGGTTTTTCTCATTGTTGAAGGCTGTACAGTTGCCTATGATTGCTTATATCCACTTCATTTGAACTTTGGTGGATAGTTGTCTCATTGACAATCATACCACATCTCCTTTAATAATTTTCTATTAAGAGATAAAACAAATGAATTTAGTTGGCCTATTCTGCAATGTACATGTAGGTCCATGTCTCAGCTGTTGATGCTTAACAACAAAATGCAAAGACAAATAAATGGAGAGTGTGTTCATTGGACACATATGATGCCCCCGCTTGCATATAACGTTATAAAGGGACATAACTCAAGAACAATAAAAGTGATGCAACCCAAATTCTAACTTGATCTGTGTTTTGTGGTATTAAGCATTGTGTTTCTTAAACAATTGCCACGATGTCAGTTGATTCATTTTCCATGGTTTCCTTTTCTAGAATCAACGCTTCCTAAATCTGTAGCTGAAATGGACTCACCAAATTATATTCAATTGTTTCCTTTGTGTGCTTAATTTCATTAAATTTGAATTGGCTAATTTACTGATTTCTGTTCACTAATGGAATTAATTTAAAAACTTACCTTCAACTTTTGTAATTCTTATATGCCTTCACTGGGAATCGAACCCATTGTTGAAGTCTGTTGACTGTGTGACTGACATCAACACATCGACAAAACCTCTCAGCTTCCAATGGGTTGCAATTTAGATGTCTACTTTATATATATCAATGAACATATAATACACATCGGTACAACCAACCCACAGGGCTTGTGCCTTTATATATACATAATAGACAATCGTATAGTATAAGTTGGTAGCCGCAAGGTTTAGATGAATGAGTTGTAGTCAAGTTATAGATTTGTCAGTTTTCGTTTAAATCCATGTTTTCTCTTTGTTGTCCCTTTTCTTTAGTTTTTCTGTTTTTTTTATTTTGTATGTTATTGTGGATATTTTTGTAATAATAGCAGGTTTTCACGTTTATTTTTGAATTATTATTGGCTACTTCACGTATTTGAAAAGAATGATTACATTCAATTTGTTCATTTTTGTTTTATATATATAGTATGATTTCATCTGTTTTAATATATATGTTTACAAATGATTATTTGCAAAACCCCTAGGCGAGTAAATCGTGATGTGCCTAGAAATAGGTTTCTTGCTAGAAATTTCGTTAACATACATTATATTATATATACTTAGAAATAAGTTTGAATATGTCTTATTTTGTAAATTACGGATAATATTCATAGTAATTGAAGGGAAATTTCAGTACAGTCACTGATAATACAGCCTCATTAATGAAAGAACTGTTACTTTGAAAAGACTTGACAAAAGTCGTTAAAAAGAACCAACACTTATCCATTGTATCTATATTATATAACATTTGGTTGAGGCAAACTAAAGATAGAGAAAGGAAACTAATTTTGGGACAGACGGACGGACAAGGGTTTCACTTAATGCTCCCTCCACCACGGCAGGGGCATGAAAATGACTAATCACTTATAATACAAAGCAGTATACAGGGCAATTTTAAAGACCACATTGCAGCAAAAAAAAGAAAAGACATACTGTGAGCTATTCATAATTCATTATATCAGTCCCCGCTCAATGTTGTAGATTACATGTAATGAAAATTTTACATTTGATTGTGATAATTTTAAGGTTAACAGCTCGACGTAAAACATCGATGGAACTGGAAATGTATTACATGGTATTGCATATGGCATATATCAAGAAACTCTGTACTTGCTGAAAAAAATGCGGAAGAAATGGATTACCGGCAAACAGAAAACCTGTATACCCCTGCTTCAGAGTAAGGTTATAAAAAAAAAAACAAACAAACAAATATAAAATTTTACAACTTATAACTTGACAAGTATTTCAACAGAACCAGTTTAACAAATGTTTGCAAGGTGTCATACGAAAATTTGTTTTGATACAAAGGGAAGGATACATATCCAAAGAATATGGTGAACTTTACATCAGTGTTATTCTTTAACTTACACAAAATCTTTCAGCAAAGTATGTGATCCACTGACCATTGCTTTGAACTCAACACCATCCAGTTCAAACTCTTCAGGCTGACACCATTCTATCATATTGCCTTAAACAAACAACATATTATGAAGTTTATAGATGTCCAAATATGTCTGTCTACATTCCAGTTAAAAAATCCTCAAACGAGCCTTTTTAACCACTAACTTTTTTTCTCAAATTGTTTTTTACTAGGAAATTTTTGGGAAATATTATTTTAACATAAAAAGGGTTACCAAAAGTTAGGTTTATCACCATAAACTCAAGACTTTAATTCCTCTAATAAACAAAGAAAAAAGCGTTACATGTACCAGTATGCTTATTTTTGCGGGAAATCTTGTAGGTACGATGACAGGTACTGTCATTTTTGAATCTTGCCATTAAATGATAGAATTTATATGTAATCAGCACTATAATGTTATTTTTTGCTTTTATGGAGCAAGAATAGAAGAAGGCAATGGCATGTCAATTGAACATAACACATCGTCATTCTAGCCATTATTTGGAAGGTCTCCTTACTGGTCTGAATTCAAACTATATCACTTGAAATAAACCACTTACAGTCATGAAAGTGTATTGAAAAGACGCATAGATTTTAATTTTGAAAATTATAAATCTTTTGGGATTCTTTTGAAAGAAATTATATATTCTAAAGCAAGATTATATATTCAGGGCTCACACTACTTCAGAATCATAGGGAGAAGTGACTTCTCTTTTTGAAACTGATAGGGAGAAGTGGTGAGATTTGAAAGAGAAGTGCTCATTCGCTTGCAACGCTACAATGTTTGGTTTCTACTAATCTACAATATAAAGGGCTTTATGTATCCCATTTTTTTTTTATATTTATATTGTTCAGTTTATACCTGAGTATACAATTAAAGTAACAGTTGTTTCAGTTTTCAGTTTATGTCTTAAATAATCATTTGTAGTTGCACAATAATATTAGTCCTCTTGTCAGAAACTACCAACTAAATATCTAGCATTAAAAAGAACTTTTTTTATCATGTTTACATGTATATCAAAAGGGAAAAGAAAGTATCATACATCAATTTAAATTCAATTGAAAAACTATTCTGTTTATCTTGTTTATGAAATTCATTGTTTCTCATTAAAAAGATATGTAAATTTAACAAAGTGAGGCAACTTTAATCAATAAATTGAAACAATGCATATACATTGAAATATATACATTAAGAAAGGAGATCTAGCCAAAAGTCTGTTAATGCGTTTGGAATGCGTATTTTTCCCATTTGGGATCATTATTCATCTATATAGTTGTGCCAATCGTGCGTCCGTTTGCCATTATTGTAAGAATACGGATTTCTGTCATAGCTGGTCCGCTTCCGATAAATCCCACCTCCGCTACGTAGTTCGCACAAATATTTCAATGGCGGATGAAGAAAATTTTAGAAAATAAATGATGTTTGACAAATGATTTGGAAAGGAAAATGACCGTTTTAATGCAATAAATGGATTAAACATTAACTAATGGCAATTTTCATCACATTACAATGAAGTAGCAAACTTATTTTGCTGAAAATCAAGATGTTTTGATGTACACTCTCGAGTAATAAGTACCGGAAGTGATATAAAGTTTTCTGTATGAAAGAACAAACAACCAATGAATCTGTAAAGTCAATGCTTTCACCTCTTTTCTGAAGAAATAAATTATGTCTTTTAATTTCTCTACTTATAAATGAAAAACTGCTGTTTCATTGACTCGGTAATAATTGAAAATTGCCGATGATGAAAGCGACCATTGTGAACACCAGGGCGACTAGATATTGCTTTTGACACTCAGTCAAAGCGAAGTGACGGACGGGAAAGCAATTTCTTTGCCCCAGTCGCCTGCTAGCTTGAGCCCTGATATTGCTTTGTCTTAAATCAGTAATTTTTTCAAAATTGAGGATGTCATAAAGCAATGACTTCATGTCCCCATATACGTATCTTCCCAAGACATTTTTAATTTACAGAATAATCGGCATTACCCTTTCTTTAAAATAGGCCCATCGGATCAAACAAATGAAGCAATATTATTTGTCTGAAGATATCAGCAGTCTGATGTCTTTACGTAACGTTCTGTTACTGAATAAAACCTGGGACTATTAATAAAAGTTTAATAGTCCCAGATAAAGCGGCAGGTGACAGTAACTGGTATCTGGTTCTCGACCAGTACAGTCATTAATCTGTTAATTATTATTTATCGAAATAACACGCTTATTTTTGAGAAAACTATCCACTAGTGTTTACCTGATCTTGTATCAAATGTTACAACAAAGACACAGACAACAAAATCGAAATCGCAGGCCAAGGAAGACGAGGATGAACTGGTGTTTATTGTGCCATTCACATTCAAAACACCTTTAAGTTCAGGTGGCACATGCCAAACTCTTTTTCTTGGATTAGGGTAAATATAATCATCTCCATCTGTTTCCGCTAAAAGCGGCGATTTTTCTTCTTGTGCCATTTTATCACTAAATATTACATTTTACATTTTCAGCCGGAACGCAATCATCTGATTTGTCCGTTAAAACCCCGGATATGCGACAAGAGAATCAAGTGGAGATAATTTGAGGAAAAGCTGTCAACAGATGTCGCTCCGCGGTAAAAAGAAATTTGGCCGTGAACGACGCATCGAAAAATCGCAAATTTCATTTAAAATAAACGGAATTATAGACCGATCTAGAACATATTTCATCTAAAGTATTAAAGCAAAATAAATTTATAAAAAAAGCGAGATGACATAAGCCATTTAAATAAATTCAAGCGATTATTTCCATTTTGTGAAACGGACATTTTTTTCACATCGACTGCCCTGGTCAATTTTTCAGCTCAAAACGAATCGTCACACCGCCGGTTTACCTAGTGAAAATAAATATGACTGGTATATTTTGATACATTGAGGCATGGAGAATAGCTACAGTATGGTCACATGACGTTACCAGGCGATTTAAAATACTTAAGCGGCCTGTAAACCCCAAAGCATATTTGTAGGTAGCGGGGGAAAAATCCTCTCCTTATTTTTAAAATACGTCCATATTTTGAATCAAATGAAACTTCATACTGGTTAAATCATTTAGAAATTATGTAATCTTGATATTTTCTCCAATATTTAACCTTTCCAGCTAATTTTTACTTATTATTCCCCTTTTCTGCCCCAATGACGTAGTCTGAATTAAGAGTTCACAGTTGAAAAAGATTGTTTACAAACAATAATTTCCACGTTTTCATCTGCAAAACGTATTTCTGACTCGTTGAAAATTTACAAGACACTAATTAATAAATTTTAAGTCGAAAAGAAAAAGTTTTGGACGGGGGCAACATTCAGACCATGAATCTTTTATAAAAAAAAAGTAGCCTTCCTCCAACACCAACACCTTAAATGCTGAAATTTGTTATCGTCCACTGCATTCTTATGTCCATACATAAAATAGCATACAAAAAGAATAAAGAATGGAAATGGGGAATGTGCATTCCAAAATGTACAAAACAACCCAAGCTAGGCCATCAATGTGTCTTCAACACAGCAAGAAATCCTACAAGAGTTGGGCTTGAGCAGGCCTGGAAATGTATGAATTTTGATGGGGGAGATTTACAGGGACCAGTCCCGTCCGCACCGCCTTTTCAAGCTAAATTGATGATTATAGTACATATTTTTATATGTCCCACTTCTCCCTTTTCATAATCCTTAATCTGCATCTGGTTTAATTGAAATTGCTAGGAAGGGCGCTAACTGCCTATTACCCTATTTCTCAGAATCCCATGTCGTTCAATAAACTTTTTTGTTTCTTTTTTGCTAATTTCAAGAAAAATGAAATATGCACATATTTGTATAGGACTGGTGATATAATTTCACTTTTTCTCCAATTTTAAGGTTACTTCTTTTCTACATTTAGTGTTGACCAACAGTCTTACATACTTAGAGACAAATGGATATATTCGTACATGTATAACATTTGTATAGGTGTCCAGCATACTCATTTTGGGGCTCTTCTACAGCAATTTATTGACATGACAATTAATTCTTACTGTTACCTTTCCTCTAAATGATGAGCTCAGATGATTTAATATGCAGCATTTAAAGCTGGTATGTTAAGTTCCATGTAAATGTTTAAATGTTACAATGTTTATGTAGATTCTAAATTGATGTTTATGTAACAGTAAATTTGGTCCGGTAGTAAAATTTGTCCACCAGACTTTTTTTCCTAGTTAATAAAGTCCATGACCATTATTTTATTAGGACTTTAAGTCCTAGGACAAATTTTCCTAGGAAAATAAGTCCATAGCTAGTAAAATATGTCTGGCACTTATTTTCCTAAGAAAAATTGTCCTAAGACTTGTTTTTCTAGTAATTTTTATATTTTAAAAATTATTGCAAATAAAAAAAACAACATATTTTCTTAGTTAAGATTGGAAAGTTCCATTAATTTTTCCTATTAAAATAAAAGGACATTGCCAGACGTTATAACCAGTGTAGGCATGTTAATGACATGGACATGATGTCCTATGAAAATTAGTCCAGGGACATGAATTTTATTAAAATATTAATGCACAACTCTTAAACAATATTAAAACATAAAAATTGAATTTCCATTGTTTTCATGTAAATAATTTGTTTCATTAAAATTTTCCTTTTAAAATAAATGGCATGGACGTTTTTACCTAGGAATATTAATGACATAGACATGATTTCCTAGGAAAATTAGTTTGGGGACAAACATTATATTAAAAAAATTGATACACAACTCTTAAACAATATTAAAACATAACATTTATATTTACCTTTTAAAATAAAGGGCATGGACATTTTTACCTAGGAATATTAATGACATGGACATGATTTCCTAGGAAAATTAGTCTGGGGACATTTTATTAAAAATATAAATACACATCTCTTAAACAATATTAAAACTTAATATTTAAATTTCCAATATTGTATAAATGTAAATGATTTGATTCATTAATATTTTTCCTATTAAAAAAAAAAACATGGACGTTTTTACCTAGGAATATTAATGACATGGACTTGAATTCCTAGGAAAATTAGTCTGGGGACATAAATTACTAACATCGGACTAAAAATACTAGTAAATTCTGTAACCATGGACTTTTTATGCTAGTAATATGTGTCCGCCCAGACATATTTTACCAGGACAAATTTATCCCTTACATTTACAGTCCCCTACCAACAAAGTTGAAGGGGACTTTAGGTTTGCACCCTGTCCATCAGTCCATCTGTCAATCAATCCGTCCGGGAAATCAGCTTTCCACACTTTTTTTGTCATGCTTGAAGATATTGGTTTGATATTTGGTATATTATAATATAACCATGACAAGTTACAGATCAAGTTCTAATTTTGTTCCGGTCTGATGAGTTTTTGCAGAATTATGGCCCTTGGACTCAGAAAAATCACATAAGTAATCTGTTTTCTGCATATATAGTTTAACCTTTACAAGTTTCAGATCAAGTTTGAATTTTGTTCTGATTTGATGATATTTTGCAGAGTTATATGATCCTTAGTCCTAGAAAAATCACACAATTAATCAATTTTCTGCACTTTTCTTTTTAGTCATGCCAGACTACCATTATACTGATTTGATATTTGGTATCTATAGTTTTAACATGACAATTTACATATCAAGTTCAAATTTTGTTTTGGGGAACAAATAATTTCAACTGGTAGGGGATAGCAATACTCTCAGAATGCCGGATACTATCCATGCTGGTCTGCGTCCACACTTGTTAACCGTTCTTATAATTAATACTATATATGCTGTTTCTCGCATTTCACCTTTAATTCTATTTGTATGTATTTACTCAGGTTCATATGAAATTGAAGATGTCTGATACATGTATACAATGTACACTATTCTGTAACTGTCTGCCTTTTGTTATGAATTTCAGGTTATTTAAAACATAAATAAGAAGTTGAGAGCTTCATAATATGGCCACTGAAATGTTTATTTCAGTGTGAAATTTTCTGTGAATTCTGCCAAAAAGGAGTGTCTAAATTTCACTAAAATTTCATTAATTATATGGGAGGTAACTCTGGTTGCCCTAAATAAAGAGCTGTAAATTAAGTAAAAAGGTGCACTAAGGAAGACAACTCTTACATTTTTTTTAGATTCATTTTGAACACAAAAGAGTTTTTGGGGGATTTAAAACAATTCACATGGATTCACTTTTAGATAACTTATATTTAAATATTTAGTTCTATTCTTCTATTTGCACTTTCATGTTTTCAAGTTCTAAAAATTGGGAAATTTAGTATGAGTTTGGATATTTTCTTGAACAGGTCAAGGCTAAGCTGCTACTGGACAAGACAAAATCATCCCAACTGTGTATTTTTTTTCAACCATGTGATCAAGTAGCAAGTTGTTATATTTTTTTCAAGAACTGCCAAATTTTTGCGGTCGTATATTGGTATCACATTGTCATCGTACGAAGACAGATGGTTTCCAGATAATAACTTAAGTATAAGTAAATAGAAATCTATGAAATTTTAACACAAGGTTTATAACCACAAAAGGAAGGTTGGGATTGTTGTTGGAGGTTATGGTACCAATAGTTTAAGAATTAGGGGCCAAAAAAGGGGCCCAAATAAGCATTTTTGTAGTTTCCAGACAATAACTTAAGTGTAAGTGTATGAATCTCTCTGAAATTATACCACAAATTTCCATACTACAAAGGGATGGTTAGGATTGTTGGAGGTTATGGCTCAAACCATTTAGGAATTAGGGGCAAAAAAGGGGGGAAAACAAGGATTTTTTGGGTTAAAGGACAATTAAGACAATTTAAAAGCAGTGTAAGGGAGGTAATCCAATCCCATTTAAAGAAAAATGTTGTGTATGGTTGATTACCTGCCTTATAATGCTTGTAAATTATGTATTAAGAAATGATGATTTTCTTGAGGTGATTAGCTGTCAATTTATTTTTTGCAGTTACTATTAATTAATATTAATTTTAGCCATGACTATGTATGTCATTTTATATTTTAATACTTTTATGATGTATTCAAATGGGTAATTATGGTTGCAAACTCCATTAGAAATTTGAATTGAGATTCTGACCATATCTTGAGGGAAAGAATTTTTTTTGGAATGAGGGAAAGGGGGAGGTGAAAAAAATTGGGGGGGGGGGGGGGGTTCAATAAGAATTTGTTGGCGGACAATTTTTCTCATTTAAGATTTCAGAAATTAAAAAGAAAATTTCTTCAAATACTTTTTTGTGCGGTTAATATTCAACAGCATAGTGTATTGCACAAAAGCAAAAAAACTAAAAAAAAAAATTTTTTTTTTTTGGGGGAGGGGGTTCAACAATTTGCAACAGCATAGTGTATTGCACAAAAGCAAAAAATTGAATATAAATTCAAATCGTATAACCAATTTTAAGTTCTTTGACAACAGTTATTCTGTGTCAGAAACCTATAATGTGTCAAATAATTAATTACAATCCAAACTCAGACCTGTATCAAGTGTGAATATTGTGTCCATTTTGGCCCCAACTTTTCAGGGTTGGACATCTGCTGTTGTATCCAGCTGCGCGTAGCTAAGCAATTTATTTTACTAATTAATTCACATCTGTTTTTTTTATTTTTATTATTACTTATTTATAATTTCATTTATTTAATTTGATTGTTATTATGGCTTCATTTCCTTTATTTATATTTTTACTTTTTAGTTTTCAACATTATCTTTTGTTTTATAGTTGCATAAGACAGGTCACGTAACATTTCATAGCCAATTATAAAACTTATAATTATGAAATTTCAGATTACCAAGCATTTGTAAGTGACCCTCTTTTAGAGGTTGGTTATATTATGCTGATTTAATAGTAAGTGGAGGTGATACCTGGGTGATACTAATATTTTTTTTTTTTAAATTTTGTGTAGCTTTATAGTTTGTTAAAAAGCTTTTTTTTTTTAAATTTAATGAAATTGCAAAGTTTACTTCTTTTGAAAAAAAGATTGAAAAGTCTAATTTTAAAAAGTCACAATCATGCAAGTAGTTAAAATAACTTATAAAATCCTATTAGAAAGGAACCAAAATAGCAAGACCTACTTTTTTCAAGGAACTGGTTAACTAATAAAAGGTTACCTTTTTTATAAATGGCCCTGATTTCTCTTTAAAATAATTTACCTAATTTAAATAATTGGTGCTGTGGGTTAAGTTTAAGAATTAAATACTGTCAGGTTGAATGTTAGTATGTTTACGTTGTTTATATTAAAGTTGTTTTGTTTATAAATAGTTTGCAAATACCCCTCTCTGGCTTTGCTGGTTGTTATATTGTAAATGTTAAAGCCAGGAGTATAACTCTGTGTACTGCTGCTTAACCACAGGCACTTGTCTCAGAAAAAAAAATTCCTTTATACCTTAATATGTTATATTTAATGATTGAAGAAGGGTTTTTGAACTATTAATGAAGGGGTAATGAACAAGAGTTCTGCTCATGATTTAGTTCAAAAGAACTGATTATTTTTTATTGAAAAATTTAACATAAAATTTATTACATGTAAATGCACTTTGCAGAATATTCTGTATGCCAGATATAATCTAGTAACTTTAATTCATTTCATCTGGATTTTTTTTAAAGGAAGATGAAGATCATTAATATATATTTTTTTAAATTATTTTTTGCTAGTTAAATTATCTGAATAAAAATATCCTCTGGATATTGTTAGAACAGTATGGACAAAAAATGTATTTTTGTGGTTTTAATTTTAGTTCAAATAAATAAATATTAAAACAATGATTTTTTCATTGACATTTATTCAGAAACAATTATTTAACCTGAGATATGTTGTTTAATATGTCTCTGATTAATTCAATTAAGAATCACAACTATGAACTTTTCTTGAGAAAATAAGGATGACATTTTTTATGAGAAGAGTAACTGAAATAAAAACCATGATTCCATGAAATATTTTTTCAATCCATTCTTACAAATATCAGGAGTGTATCTACCATTAAAACTGGTGGACGTGTTAAATTCAAACAGTCAGCTTCTAGAGAACACCATTTACTTCAATTAAGTACATAAATTTGTAACAGATGAGGGGCATGATGATCACTGTTTATATCCTGACGGGACTAACCTTCCAATTACAGTTATCAGATACACCAACAGGAAGACACGATATTTAACAAATGACCGCTTTTCAATGATATTTTTATAAACTGAAACTCACATTTTTATTAAACTTTCTATTTTGTGCCCAGTAACACTGCTTACAAATCAATAATAAGGGGAAAACATTTTTCAATCAGTCATTTATGATCACCGTCGTATTGTTGTTGTTTTGGGATCGAGTTATTCCCCTTTAAACGTCCTATTTTTCGACTTGTTGAATCGTCACTGGGCCGGTTTACCTGTCGAGTTTTTCTATCAGTGGGCTTTTCTTCAACAAAATATCAATAGTTATCATCTCATCTATAGGAGTAGACGTTACTATTTCGTGTGTCATTTCAATTTACATTTATTTATTTTCAAGTGTCACTTCCGCGGCCCGTATTTTTATCTTTCACCACCAAATTTGCAATGAAATATTGTATTTTCAGCCTTTTAATAATAACGTAGTGAAAGTTTGGAACCTGCCGCATCAAAGGGTATACTTGGTTTAGAATGGGAAACAGGTTAAATGTCTTTACGCAGCCTTTTTCGTGACGTCAATGCCGTTTCTAAAAAATGCCATTTTTTGAATGGAAAAGCACGTGAGCTTTGTCGCATTTTCGACGCCATTATGAGAATTGCTGCCCGGCTGTTTGACATTTTCATAAATAATACGACCACTTCCGGTTAGTAACTAACAAGTCAAGTTCGGAATCGTCTTAATAATTCCGGACACTTCAACCAAACAAGTAACTTGTATACATAGTATTTCGGCTTATTCTGCCTAAAATACTGCTTAAAACGAGACCAAGACAATCAAAAACACACATTTCTCTCATGATATGAATACTGAGACTACCATAACACATGTGCGTTATCATGATGGTTATAAGAATAAGAATAAGAATATTTTTTCCCCCAGTAATCCTGAGACTACTATAACACAGTAGTCTCAGCCTAGTCATAGAGACTTGCGACCGTACGAGACCCTCATGGGTAGTCAAGGGTTGTTAAACACCTTCCTAGTCATAGGGATCATTACAAGTATATCAATCAAGTTACGGATACAGACCACAGGCACTTACCTATATACTTAATATAACATATTAAGTATATAGGGTTTTTTTTACAGAGACAAGTGCCTGTGAAAGATAATGAAACTCTTCTGTCTCTATACAGTAAGCATAATATTTCCTGATCTTCATTTGCTTTTTTCTTCTTTTTTTTTTTCGATCTCCAGTCTTGTGATGTTCCATTAATGGGGTCCTACACGGTTCTTTGCAATAAATTCAATAGATAAACCATAGTTTTTATCCAATGATTTGTATAGTACTAGTATAGTATCAAGAGTATCATACAAATCCTTGCTTCATCCAAAGACATTTGGCAACTGTTATGAAACCTTCCTGATTTTGAATATTGATCGCACCCAGTGTATAACGAAATAACATCAATCGGTGCTAAAATAGCACACATATAGACTCCAACTACTTACTATACTTACTATGAACGACTAAATTATCTAAACTAAATATGACGCAACATGTAAACTCCACCACCTTTCCGTAAAAGCCAGCATATGACGGAACAAAACAAACCAATGAGTCTCCATAATTCGATGCTAAATCAATGTTAAAAGAAAGTCTCTTACCACTACGAACAATTATAAAAAAACGTTAGCCGGTTATCAAAAATGCCTACGGTAATGATAACTTGGCAGCATTCGAATTAAAAATGTTCAGTGTTCACGTATCACATTTTCGATGATCATGAAAAGATATATATAGTCGCCTAGACTTCTCCCGCCCAACGATGAGACAAATGTAAGCAGATCATTGTTTTTTTTTTGTGTGTGACGGTGATGTATAAATACTCCGGGCTTAAAGTCCGATTTGAATGAATCCGATACCCCATGCCAGTGTGTATATAGTGAAATTGTCAGAGTCTTTTCAACAAATTGCAGCAGATTGTTTAGGGGTCCGTATGTTACTTCTTGCAAGACTGCAAATACTCTACATACCATCCTAAGACAGCCACATGAATATATCAGACTTTAAGGATCAGACCCTTCCGATTACCATCTTTTTTCAATGGACCAACAAAAGGTACATAAGGATTTAGGTACTGTACAAACGCAGCTATCAATAACATTATTTCTGGTACATAGTTTTTATGCACTGAAGTAGAGATTACGTTGTTTATATGTCGCGGCAGTACGGTGTTTGCGTGAATCCACGATTTTCGTTCACACAAGTAACATATCCTACAACGTGGGTAGATGAGCACGTTTCGTCACAAACGTGGAACAAAAAGTTTCCACGAAAGACGGATCAATTTAAAATGAAGTTTATAGATAATGAGAACAATGTCTTCTTTTATAATTTCATTATAAAGTATTTGTCCTTCTTGGCCTCACAAAACTATATAACTGTGGAAGTTTTCCCCAAATAAAAGTTCAGTAAATTATGTTTAATTCTGAGGTGCGTAAATCAGGGGTAGGGTGTTGGAGGGTGTCTCGAATTATAATTGCACATTCTATTGGAAATATCAAATTGTAAACTTTTATGTTTGCACTTCTAAGCATAGTACTTCTCCTTCCAATGACAGACAGACAGACACAATATTTTACTATAGTGTCACATAACAATAAAAAAAAACAATATCATACATCAGAACATAAGTATAAAAATACAAAACAGATTTTATTCAAAGTTAAAATATCGGTATCCAGCCACATGAGACACTTTCAATGATAAAAGACTTGTTCTAAACATTCATTAAAAATTAATAAATAAAGCTTTTACGATAAAAGAACTTATTATACACAATATTTTCTGCGTTTAAACACAAAATATGAAGATTTCGCCGAGTAAAAAGGTTTGTATAGAGTCATGCGACCGTGATCAGAAAAATGAATTTGTCATGATTAAAACCGTTAAAATTTGGGTTAATTGCACTTGCTTTCAAAAACAAATCATATCGCAGATCTGAATAAAATTCACAATGTTATTTTCAACTTCTACACAATCAACTGTACACTATTTACACTTTCGGTCATTAAGAAGGGTTTTTGATAGACACCCACTTCAAAAATTAGATAAAATACGTCAATGTTGTCTATCATTTACATTTTTCAGATATGAACTTGTTACCAATTCATTTTTATACAGTCTATAAGTACGTAACTTGTTACCATTTGGTTCATTTCTATATTCATACAATTTTTCAACCCATTATTGTTTTTCAATTTCACATAATTTTGTTTTAAGCTGGCCCCTAAATAAAATTGTGTACTAGTTCAGTGAAAATGGACGTCACACTAAACTCCAAAACATATAAATGAACTAAAATTAAAAAACATACAAGACTAACAAAGGCCAGAGGCTCCTGACTTGTGACAGGCGCAAAAATGCGGCGGGGTTAAACATGTTTTGTGAGATCTCAACCCTCCCCCTATACCTCTAGCCAATATAGAATAAAGAAACACATAGCAATACGCACAGTAAACGGCTCGTCATAGTTGTTTTTCCTTACTAAGAACAAACATTTTCAAGGCTATAATGTTTGAAGTTTATGTCTGGTCATTATACTTTTCCGACTATCAAGAAACATACAAACATCTGATGAAAGATTAATAAGCATAAATTAGCATTAATTTGTGAACAATACATATATTTATGTCCAGCACCAGATTGACCTATATGTATATATATGCTGGGACATAATATAGTATAATAGTCCCAGATATATGTAATGAAAATAAAACCTTGCCATAACAAAAACAACACTGCAACTTAAAAACTATCGGATAAAAGTTCATTATTGTGTAGCCTGCATCGGACCAAGCACATCATTGTACATCTTATTAACGTCACTAAAAGATGTTTCGTTGACAGTAAATCCGAGCTCACGTATGCGCTTTAAAGCCCATTGTAAATCTTTATTGTACTGAACTGCCGCTGCTAGGACACCCATAAATGCTGAAATATACAAGTTCAAATACTTCATAGATGTATAGATATAGAAAACTTTATTTTAATGCGGCATAGTATAAAATATAAAAACATAAGCTCAGGTGAGCTTTCTACCTAATGTAAAAACTATACAAAACATTTAAAACAAAGCATCATGCACCTTAAAACATACAACTGAATACAGCCATGGTTTGTAATGAATATACATTGTAATACAGTTTCATGATATTGTGAACGAACCTGATGTGTCTGTACATCGGGTTCTCTATGGTCGGGTTGTTGTCTCTTTGACACATTCCCCATTTCCATTCTCAATTTTATCCAAATCTTATGTATGGCACTTATCTGAAGTTACAAAAAAAATATATTTTGATAAATTTGACGTATCCACTCTGACAACTGTCCGTATTGAAGCATTTAGGGTTTGGTTAAATTCAGGATATTTCTGATCATCATTCGTGGTATACAATAACAAGAATAATATACAAAAGACGCGTTTATGATTCCCATTTGGTAAAACTGTCGTTGTGTCCGTCTGTCAGTCTGTATTACTCCATTCTATTCACATAAACTGTTCCTCTTATTACCCGAAGTGGGAAATTTTTACCCTCTGTAAGGAAACAAGTCATCAGAGAGCCATTTCCATTTTTTTTAACAAACAATGTGTTTGATGCTCCGTCTTTTGCATGGAGAGTTGACACCTGTGTCTTCTTGGATTATTTATTACTATAAATTAACATACTTGAGACTGGAAAATGACCATGCATTTGTTTTGTTTCGTAGTATTTTTTATCAGTTTATTTACCTTTTAATAGTATTTTAATGCATTTAGAAATAGTATCATTATAGAAGTTATGAAAACGATATTCACTATCTTAGCCATTTTTACACGTACTTACAATCTGTACAGCAAACACTACTGTGATCTTTGCGAAATTTGTTAAGCACAATTACACGTTATTATGCTTCCGTGACAAGTCTCAGTCTTTATATATACATTTTTTTTATGAACTGCCCTTTTTTTCTGGTTCATCAACGCATTACAAATAGATATAAGAAGATGTGGTATGAGTGCCAATGAGACAACTCTCCATCCAAGTCAAAATTTATAAAAGTAAACCATTATAGGTCACAGTACGGTCTTCAACACGGAGCCTTGGCTCACACCGAACAGTAAGCTATAAAGGGCCCCAAAAAATTACTAGTGTAAAACCATTCAAACGGGAAAACCAACGGTCTAATCTATATATAAAAAAAAAAACGAGAAACGAGAAACACTTATGAACCACATCAACAAACGACAACTACTGAACATCAGATTCCTGACTTAGGACAGGTGCAAACAAATGCAGCGGGTTTAAACGTTTTAATGGTACCAAACCTTCACCCTTTTTCTGAAACAATAGTGTAACATCACAACATAGAAAGACACACTATAAAATATCAACTGAAATAGCTTAACTCAATCAAAGGACATATTAACACCATTGAACATACACTGAACAAATAAATTTGACCTATGACACAATGTAAATACAAAATAAATAAACTAAGGGAAGAATAATAAAAGTAACATGTTATATCGGTAAGAAATGTTAAACAATTAAAGAAAAACAATATGCTCGAACAAAAATACCATCCATTTGCAATAACTTTAAACACAGGTAAGTACATCAATAACACATCAATTTCCTCCTCTTTTCAGGGTTTCAACCATGTTATTTATTACCAGACAAGTAACACACTACTTCAATAGGATCAAACCGATAGATGATTTTTTTTAAATGATAAGCGTTTAATTCAGATGCGGACCAGGATTGTGAAAAGTGTGACATACTATGCAACATTAGGAGTGGAACATGTAAAAAGTCTATGCATTAACCATGTAATCCCATAAGGGAGCCCGGACCCAGTCCCTTAAATATGCCTCTGTTTATTACTCTCGGTGCTGTACCAGTTCTATCAAGACAGGCTGTGGAAACTCCCTGTTCTACGGGACAATAACACTACATTACTGACTTTTGTAATTGGGAGTCAGTTTGAGAGAACGTCAATACAACTTCGACATTGATAAGAACCGTGTTATCTCCGGACATCTGAATTCATTTGAATGAACTTTCTTGACACAAGTTAAATTTACCAGTTCTTTGCCCAATAGTGCAGTGAAACAAAACTGGGCCGTCGTTTCCTATTTTTAGCAGCTTGTCCTTGTACTGTTGAAATACATCTGCACTGAAGGTGGTATTAATATCTGCAATATAATTTCACGGTTTAAATATCCTAATATAAAGATGAAACCTGTGGTTCGTGATGCACATATATTTACATTACATTAAAGGAAATGGGTTATATTATTTTTATTGATTTATATACGAGTCATTTAGTTTTAAGCATGATGTTTTGAATAAATTGTCACGCGATGAAAACTTCAAAATATGGTATTGCGTAGTTGGCAGAAAGCTGTAACCCTAGTTGTAACACAAATTTATGAGTTAAGAGAGCAGCAGTTTCAATGGTTTTTATGGGAACTAAGGAGATGATTCAAGATACCTCGCGTGGACTTTTATTTCACCCGCACTTTATTTGAGTGCTTCTACGTCTATATCACTTGTCGTATTCAAACATTTTCTCTCTCAACGAACACAATTTTTTGTTAAAGATATTACTCAAGATTACAAAGTAAATAACTTACCTAAAGGTAAGTGGTAATATTTCAAAGATGATCCCTTAAAATGCTCGCTTTCAATTTCTTCATTATAACCAATTTCGTCACCATACTCCTCAGGGTTCTCGGTTTCATAATTTACTTTTGATCTAGGAGATATATGTTCTCTGTCCAAAGCTGGATCTATTACCACTTTCGCTAATTCCGACGTTTTTTGTCTTACTGGATTATAGTTCTCGTCATATGTATTAACATTGTCTGGTATGTTGATCAGATTCACGGTCTCTTGCGAGGGATTATTGTTGAAGGTTTTACCCACTCGCATGTTGATAACTGATTTGAAGCCATGGGCTTCAAGCTCTTTTAAATGGCCTCTTCTTATCTGGCCAGCAGTGAACCAATTCTTATAGACAGGATGACCAAGCCAATATCCCAACCAATTTGGATATGCATCACATTTTGGAGGATTGCTAACTATTGGTTCACCTGTTATTTCTGCAACAACCGATTTAAATTTGTCTTCTGTAAAATCCATCCCCATTAAAGCACTCATTTTATAGAATTTTTCACTGTTGACTCTTGGTTCGTATTTAGAGTTCAGTTTTGACATGTAAACTGTATGCAATAATGTTGTAAAAGCTACAGCTTGTGGTTTGCTGGCATAAAGCAAAATTGGTTTCTCCATCTTAGTAATCGAGTCTGTTAGTTTCTCCACTGCTTTAACAGAGGCCCAATCTTCGTTCTCTGTTAGAATAGCATCAAACTGAAGACCAGCAATCGTTGCAACATATTTGGCTTCTGAAATAGAAGCTAGTTTTTCACCCCCAAACTGACCAGGATCATTTTCATGGAAAAGAGATATAACGCCATTAAATCCTTCATCATGTGCATATTTGATTTGCGTGTCTGTTAATCCTCCAGCAACATACAGCTTTGGTGTCACTTCTTTTGCCCACCATAATTTGAATCCCGGTATACTTCTCGGAGCCAAAGTATCAAGATGAAGGTCGAAATGTCCTGTCGACATAGAGCGAATGAACAAAAGTCCATACTGAGCTAATGTTGTATTCCTCTTTGCTATTTGAACGATCATGTTGCAAGTTCTATTGCGCATAGGTATAATGAAAGATGCTTAATGTATAAACAGACCTTTTCAATAACTATCGACACCGACTAATGACACCTATACACTGTACAGGTGAAATGGAAGGTTCGTATCAAAGATAAAAAATCTTTCAGTAATAACGTTAAATAAACATATTTGATGTTATATTATTTTGAAGAAGAACAGCGTATATTGAGCAAATAGTTATTTGCAGATTTTATCCCTCTCAATATATCTCTCATGTAATACTCATTATACTTATTTATACGACATTTCATAATATTGAATAAAACTTCAGGTAAAAAATAACTGTGATCAATTTAAATCCGAATCTGTCTTTCTACTATATATTATATGACTATATATAATAAGATATTTTAATAGATATGGTAGTCTTCCTTTGAAGATTACAATGTCTGCAAATAGTATTTTTGAATGTCTTTTTATATCTCTACATTTATTATTATCCCCTTGCAACAAATTTGCGGTGGGAATAGAGTAACGGGATCATCTGTCTGTCCATAACACACTTGTGGACACAACATATTTTTGTGTTTCTCCACCAATCTTTACCTTCAAACTCGTAGGTGGTAGAGAAACTGACAACATCATGACAAAAACGAACGAAAATCGACGAAAAGACAAACAACATTCTACAAAATCCTACAAAGAAAACGAAAGACTAGGCACCAGTAACCCCCCTAAAGACCAGGATTGCACCCGCCACCCTTCGTGTAGCACATGGTATTTGCAAATTCGTTGATAAAGTCGAATAAAGGTGACAATCTATGAAAAGACACCGATATTCCATAACGGTAAACCAACCCATGATGACACTTTCGAAGTTTTCAATTTCAACTTTATCACTTTGAACCCTTGGTGCAATAGCTTCCTTGTAAGCAGCAACCATACATATAAAGGAAATCCTGATAGGAAACGCAAGCTCTTGAGTATCGTAAGAACTGGGATATATATATACTCCATATGCAGGCTGGAATATCGTTTCATAGAAAGTACACACTTTGGCATCCGATATTATCTTTTTGTCGCAAAATTTTGTTATAAATCAACCCTACTTGTCATTTTCTGGATGTAAAGCAAGATGCAACAAACAGAATTAAACGTGTCTATATAGAATTGATATGATAAAAAACGGACAAACGTGCAAGTTAGTCTCTTTCCAGCACTACATGTGTACACACCACCCCATATCCTCTTCTACAATGATAAAATTCTGACTGAAATTAAAGACTTCAAATTCCTAGCGAATATTATTATCTTAAGAGGTTATTTTACAAGAAAACACTGAAGAGGTGTCTAAAAAAAGTATGAAAGTATTATTTTTATTGAGAGAATATATATATGTAATTTTCATTTTGTACCTACTAGTTTATCATATAAATTATTTGACACTCTTACAAGACCTATCTTGAAATACAACTGAAATTTGATTCACGGATATAGTCAACTTTTAAAGAAGCAAATGGAGCTGTTGAAAATGATACCTATTGCGATACCATGGCACTTGCAGAAAAATACCCTTTTGACAGGCACCAACCATAGATATAAGGTCAGAGTAAGGTAGATTTACTTTAGACTCGCATATAAATATTCGAACTCTAATATTTTTCTATAGAACAAGTTGGGCCATCCAAACATATTAATTTGTCATTCTTAAAATTGTTTGCAAAATAGTAATCAGTTGCGAAAGTGAGCGTTCAAATAGTGAGCTCATGTTCCTGAAAATATTTTGCGTGCAACAATATACGAGACATGGCTATTAAATGGATATGCACTGATGGACGTGCATTATGATTTACACTAAGACCTTGATATGATCGTTTACACTATCGCTCGAAGGCATCAATTACTATTTCAAAGGAGTCTACTGGCGATTTCGACTTTTATGTAGAAACAGTCTTGCTGATCGTTTGGACATTTACATGTAACGGTCAACTTAATAGAATCTTTCCATTTACAATAGAAATAGCAAAAATAGCAAGAGATGGGTTAAATCATAAATGAAAGACAGCATAACTTCTATATTGAGTCAACGGACAATTTCGAGCACATTAGGCTATTTGTAGATCTTATCTAGCTTATACTTTCTATGGTGTCAGGTCTCTCTCTACATAATGCAGTTTTCAAGATTTTAACAAAAAACGCCAAAATTTAAAAATATCCCCATTCAAGGTCATTAGGGTGCGTCTTGCCGGTTATTTTGACCATGTATATTTTCCCCCCAGTAATAGTTTCAAAGAAAATAGCCACAAAATTGAGAAATTTGCTAAAAAAAAAATACATTTCAAGGGTGATAACTCGAAAATGGATCGTCCGATTTTTCTGAAAATGTTCATTATTTTTACCCATGTAAGATCATGTAAGTTTTGCTCTAATTGCTTTAGTTTTTACAGATGATTTCTTTATCGTTTTAATAGTATATTTGGTTTTTTTTTTCGTTTTTCTTGCTAACAGTTTTTAAAACTGCATACAATTCAAGGAATACAGACACTACCGTCGATTGCGCTCTTTCCGTCTCGAAGTAAGGAGAAAATTAGTGACGACTTCGACGTCGGACGTCATGATATCCTCAGTAGCAACGTCGTTATTGAGCGAAGCAGATTATACTTTTATTTGAGCACAGAGGACCACGGAGAAAAATAAGAATGTCGTATGCACCAGAAGATAAATCAGGAAATTAAAGAGTTGAGTAAGTATATCGTATTATTCATTCTCCATTATTGCATGCATGCAACTTTGTCTTTTTGCTGTATATATCTTTTTCACATATACGCATACGGTAGGAGATCACGGGTAAAATATGTTTTGTTCATATGGCTGTGTTCCCCGTTTTTTTTTTCCTTTGACAGTCAACTCGACGTTTAACTTGTCAATAACACGATACTCCTAAGCCTATATATATTTAAATATATAGTTTTGAATCCAGTGTGTTATGTATGTGATGTAGGGATATCAATGACCTTTACAATTATTATAAATAAGTGGCATTAAATATACACAAGGTTTTTCTCCGACTGTTAATGACGTCTTTACACTAAATCCATTGAATGTTGGATGTGCACTGGTTGATATTTTAGTCTTAGATACATGATTTTTTCTATTAGTTGTCATTGGCTTTGAACTAGCTGTCAGTAACTGCGAGTACTCTTAGATCTGTACTTAGTGTTTCTTTTTTTTGTTGTTGTTAGGGATGAGGGATGGATAAATACCCTGCTACGTTCGGTCTGTGTTTTTGTTTGATGTTTTTCTGCTTTGTATCGATCTGATGAGTTAATCCTTTTTTTTAATTGATTTTTATAGGTTGTCCTTATGTTGTGCTGTTACACCACTGTCCTGGTTGGAGGAAGGGTTGAGCGCTCACAAACATGTTTAACCCCGCCATATTCTTTATGTGCCTGTCCCAAGTCCGGAGCCTGTAGTTCAATTGGTTCATGTCTGTCATATTTGTTTTTCGTAAACTGTTTTGTTATAAATTAGGTCGTTAGTGTTCTCAATTGAATTGTTTCATATTTTTCACGTGGGGGTCTTTTATAGGCGACTATATGGTATGGGTTTTTCTTATTGTTGAAGGCCGTACGCGGTTCCCTATAATTGCTTACATCCACTTTATTTGAACTTTGGTGGTTGTCTCATTGGCAATCATACCACATCTCCATATTTTTATATCAACTTATATTCCGGGAATTGAAGAAAAATGTAAATATCTTACATAAGGAATGTATTACCCTTGATGTTAGGAAATATCTAAGACTTAACTTTTTTCCATTATTGACGTATACAGTGAAAACATATAAAATATAAACTACGGAAACTAGCGGTGATTCAAAGTTTGGATATCACAAAATTTCTGTACTGTGTTTGGTAGCATTGAGTAATTCTGTACTGACTAAGAATGAATGAATTGGAAAATTTTCAGACATACTATGCTGAAAAATGAGATAAAAAAGTTAACTGAAATAGCAATTTTGTTTAAATTAGCCGACTTGGATGAGCCTTGTCAAGTTGACATCGGCTTATATCAAATCCTTAGTTAAAGTTGTGTTGTATTATGGTTATTTTTGCCATACATGGTCTTTAACGTATTTTTGTGCCATTTACAGATAAAATGGGCGAGGATAAAGCGAATTTTGATAGCATTCTTAGCGGGTTTACACTGTCTGTATTGTACACTGCTTGCAGCGAATTGGAAGCAGACACATTGTCCAATCGACAAACCAAGACGAATGACACAGATAAGACAACCATTGAGACAATTAATGAAAGAGAAGAAACAGCAAGTGAAGAGGAGAGAGCTGCTGTCTTCGGAAATCTTAGAAATACAGAACTTGACAGACTTTCTAAAACAGTAAACAAAACCAGAAATGAGCAGAAAGCATGTAATATGCATGACCAAACAAACAATGGAGCTGTCGAAGAAATGAAGACAGAGAAGGACAAAGAAACAGTGAGTGAAGAGGAGAGAGCTGCTTTCTTCAGAGATGTTAGAGGCAAAGAGCTTAACAGGCTTTCTGCAAACAAAAGAGCTGTCAAAGAAATGCATACAGAGAAGGACAAAGAAACATCGAGTGAAGAGGAGAGAGCTGCTTTCTACAAAGAATTTAGAAGCAAAGAGCTTGACAGGCTAACTGCAACACTGAACAAACAAAGCGACGAAGCAGGGAATCAGGAGGTCAAAACCGAACCAAAGATTATGAAAAAGGAGAGTTTGCATAATCAGGGTGAAACAGAGGCACTAGATACAGAAGAAACAGCTAGCGAAGAGGACAGTTTATCCTTCTTTCAGTCTGTTAGAGAAACTGAACGAAAAGAGCTTGTTGAAGCTTTTGAACGAGATAAAATTTGGAAAGAAGAAAGAGAGAAGAGAAGAATGGAAAGAAGACAGGAAAAGATAGAGACAATGTTTGAAGAGTTTCACACACCAGCTGTTAGTGTATTGTGGGAGTCATACTCTTCGCCTGACCAAGAACCAGGTCCATCCAATCATTACTCTCAGGTAGATAATGCTATAGTATTTTACAAATAAAAAATAAAGAAAATAAAATCATTCAGTATGAATCGATACAATGCTCTGAATGAGAATCATAATACAATTGTTCCATCTGATCGCATACAACACAACTTTAACTACGGCGAGTCGGTATTAAATGTTGATACTGTTAACTTTGTGTATGTTATAAAAAAAAAAAAAATTTGAGTCCAAACAAATACTTTTCCATGTTTAGAAAGAAAAAAACAACTTCAAAATAGTAACTTGTTGATGTACATTTAAAATGAGAGAGTTCGGGAAGGGAACACTTAATTTTAGCATCTTGGGCGCAGAAAACGGTTGAGAATTGCAGATGGATACTTTTAAAATATTTCTTAATAAAATGGAAAGAAAAAAAAGTGGTAAGCATTGATACATTCAAATATCAATGAATGGAGGCTCTTAAATTGTAAATTCTGGCACTTAATGATATGTCTTGTCATACCAACATCTGATACTGTTTCTACCACATCCTAAAAAAATACATAGAGGAAACACATTTGAAGCTCAAGCTTTAGATTAATATATGTTATGGAACTTATATTTCTGGATATATTGTGTTGCTTCGTAGCTATTTTATTGCCATATAATACCCATATCTCATTTCATTGCCGTACATATCCCGTATTTCATTTTATTGTCGTATACATCCCGTATCTCATTTCATTGCCTTATATATCCCGTATCTCGTTGCATTGCTCGTATATATCCTGCATCTCATGACATTGTCGTTTATATTCCGTATCCACTTCATTGCTGTATATATCACGTAATTTATTTCATTGCCGTTATGTATCCCGTATTTCATTTCATTGCCGTTATACATACTGTATTTCATTTCATACTGTATATATCCCGTATCGTATCTCATTTCATTGCCATATATATCCCGTATCTCATTTCATTGTGGTATATATACCACTCATTTTATTCATATGAATTCTGTCTCGTAATCTTGGCATCGACCACTTGAAATTTTCTAATAATCAAAACACAAGTGATATTTCGTTTTTATAAAAAAATATTTTTTAAAATTTAAGATTTTTTATTTCCAGAGAAGCAAATCCATGTCAACTGATTTTAAGGCTAAGCGGGTAGACACAGAAGAAGTGAAGATAGACTTGACATTGTTGGGTGATAACAAAGAGGAAGACCGTGAAGAAGAAGGTAATAACCTCCATCATACTACAAACATATCACTTTACAAATCGTCAATAATCATTCCTCTTTTCGTTTGTTGTTGTTGCTGAGGTGGTGGTGGTTGTAGTTGTTGTTGTTGAATCTTGAAATGGTATATGGGTATTTGAACAGTTAAAACAAGACACTCTTTTGCACAGATACCAACACTGATACATCAAACGAAGAAAGTATTCTCTTCAATAGAATTCATATAGCAACATCATGAAAAGTGAAAAAATAAAAATCTTGCCCAGTACCAATTGTAATTAGGTGAGCAAATTTTATCAACAACAGTGGTTAACTCTTGATTAACAATTATTCAACTAAAAACTTTACACGTCTGAGTATAATTGGACAGTTGATGCTTAATGTAAATCCCATGTATTCTTTTCGCGTCAAGCGTATCTGATGAAGATTATTTCTGAAATGTGTTGTGTGCTGCTGATGGACTTCAGTACTCGAAGGTACTATACACCCAAACGGGCCAAATAGATAGTTTACGACACAAGCATGATTTAAGTGCTACATTCTTATTGGAAATTGAAGTTTATAATTCAATAAAACCATGGTTGCAACTTTTTCCATTAAAAAACTGGCATCAGATAGTATTGGTCATCTTTTTGAATTTGATGATCTAAAAGAGATAAGCGAGAGATACCAAAGGGAAAATTCAAATTCATAAGTCGAAAATAAACTGACAACGCCATGGCAAAAAAAAAAAACGAAAAAAGACATAAGACAAAAAAACAGTGTACAAAACACAACACAGAAAACCAAAGACGAAATGTTTCATTTGGCATGTCAAACTTTTATTTGCCAAATTGTCTAGGATCGGTACCATAACTGTGTATTAATTCAAATACAATTAAACTAAAGGCAATTTTTTATTCTCATAATTTCTCTTTGCTTTAGACTATCCAGATACACCAAAAACATCAAACAGTGCATTCAGTGATATTGAAGATCCATCTAAACCAAGGCTAAATCCATTTTTCACTCCATTAGAAGAAAGACACGAGTCAACAAGAGTACATCTATCCACCAATCCAAAATCTACTGAATGAGTCAATCCACTTCTACTCGATTCAAATAGTATACGATCACTTGAACCTATCAAATTCACCTACACATGAACCCATCAAAAGACTGTCAACTGATAAAAATGAACCAACCAAATTGGTACGGATTGAAATACCAGATCGCAAACTTCTTGAATTTACCATTGAATACTCTCCAAAACATGCAGGTAGATTTCCGCGTTTTATAAAATGGTTTAAGCGACTGTGCTGCTGTTGAAGCCAAAATGCTGAAGATCGTGAACATTTTTATTCTTGATTTAATGAGACATTTATTTCTTTTGTTCTCTTATTTAATTGTTTATTTTCTATTAATTTTGTTTATTTTTCTATTAAAATTTTGTTTATTTTATAGTGTTTTTGCATATCTATAAAAAAAAAACAGTTTCTCACATCTTCTTATATCTATCTATATTTGAGAACAAAATAAAACCCAAAATAGAAAAAAAAAAGTATAGGATATATTAGCTTACAAAAATGAGTAGATGGTCACTCCATGCAGAAAAAACACGCAAAACAGATCATCATTTCCATTTGTCTCAATTTGTCTTCTTTTGTGTGCATTCGAACTAGTTTTAAGCAAGAATACATGCGTTGTCGTGCTAAGCAAACCCCTACTCGTAATTCAAAATATCCGATAACAGGAAGCAGTTGTTCGACAGATCCGAAAAATGCCACACGTAACTGTGAAGATGCTGATCAGGTATGAAGTCTTTCTGTTCAGTAGTACTTGACAAAAGAGTGAAGAAAAATTTAAAGTTTATTCAACATCTTGCAAAATTCAAAGAATTGGCAAACAGGAACTATGTGATCGACAGATACGAAATTTGCTCACACGTTAGAACTCATCACTGCCAATTTGCTTAGCAGATAAATCTTCATCCTGCTCAGTAGTACCTGATTAAAATGGGACTGAAATATTTGTTTCACGAACGGACGGACCGACAACTGAAGGTGAATGCTATATAAAAAGGGGATGTCTTTTTTATGCTTTTGTGGTAGGGGTGAGCTGCTTAACATTCAATCAATACCTCACCCTTTTCACCAGATGTTCCAGATGTTTTGATTATTGAAATAAACTGTTGCCGCAGAAATATGTCTCGCCTCTATGTAATTTTGATAGTAAAATGCAAATGTTGCAATTAAAATAGCAATACTTTAACATGTAAAATTATTTAAATATGCAAAATATTCAAAGTCAATGAACCATGACTGAAGGTACAAGACCAAATAATTTCCATGGAAATAAGATTGATATCAGTGCTGATACAACTGTATACCAAATATCATTCATTGACTTATCATGAGTGGTTCCACTTAAGCATAGTCAGCTATAAAAGACCCCGAAATGACAAATGCAAAACGATTTAAACGAGAAAACTAACGGCATGAGTTACGTACAAAATAATGAACGAAAAACAAATATGAGATACAGCAACAAACGACAACCACAGAATTAAAGGCTCCTGACTTGGGACAGGCACATGCAGAATGTGGCAGGGTTAAAATAGTTTGAAGGCGACAACCCTCCCCTAAAGTGGTGTAACAGTACAACATAAGAGCAAACTATAAAATCAGTTGAAAAGGGCTTAACTCGTCAGATCGATACAAAGCAAAAATACATCTAACAAAGACACAGACCGGACGTGGCAGGGTACTTATACATCCCCACAGCAAAAAAGACACTTACAGATCTGAGAGTACTCGTAGTTTCTGACAGCTAGTTCAAAGCCCATAACAATTAATAAAAAAAGTCATGCATCTGAGACTAAACATGTTTAACCCCGCCTCATTCTTTATGTGCCTGTCCCAAGTCAGGAGTCTGTTATTCAGTGGTTGTCATAGGTTGCTGATTTTTGTTAATTCATTTGTCATAATTTCAGGCCATTGGTTTTCTGATTTGAATTATTCCACATTTTGTCATGTTTGGGCTTTTTATATAGCAGAGTACATGTATACAGTATGGGTTGTGTTGTACTGTACGGTCACTTTAAATTGTTCTCTGCATTCACGTCATTATGACTTCTGATATGGAAACAAATCCTGAACTTCATTCCGATATACTCTCCAAACAATAAAAAACGTGTTTCTGCTCCTTGATCGCCCGGGTTGTTGTCTCTTTGGCACATTCCCCATTTCCATTCTCAATTTTATTCAAAATGTAAAATCATAAAGTTTGTTTCGGATGAATATGATAAATTAACTAAAGATGATTTTTTAAAATTTGTTTCGTCATCTAAATGTGTTTTATGGAAAGATTGAGCACCTGCATGAGCCTACTATAAACCCAATTTTCAGTCTGAGGAATATTCAAATTGCAATAATTTCACATATTAAACAATGGTTAAGTGAGTTATCCAAATCTAGACCCAGTGATCATTCCTTGGGTATTGATCGATTGATTGATTGATTGTTGGTGTTTTAACGCCACTTTTGGGTTATTTCGTGGCGGCCAGTTTTCTTGGTGGAGAAAACCACCGACCTTCGATAGGGAAACTGACAACCCTAGTCAATTAAGATTGGAGTCGAGTGCAACCGCACGAGCAGGGTTCGAACTCACAACCTCAGCGTTGACTGGCTAGTGATTACAGTAGTAACTACTTTTTTTTTTTTTATCTTTTCAGTACTACTTAGACCACTCGGCCACCGAGACCCCTCCTTGAGTATTGAAGTTGGCATATATGTATATGTACATCCCAAGAATACAAATATTTTGTAAGAAATGTTGAGTCCTAGATAATGAATTGTGATATTATTGTGTCATTACGTCCAGATATTATTGCTTATCGTATTTAATTCTTTTTTTCCGCTTTTCTCCTGTTCATTGCGTAAAATTGTCAATTGCGTCTGGTAACATGGTGGTACTATTTCACATCATTTCTATACACATGCAGCATCATCAAACAATCTTTCGGAATGCATGATATTTTTAAAAGTTTGCATCAGATAAAAGTTTTAAGGCGCACTATAATTTCTATAATTTCTATTTCTATGCATTTTTTAAATGTTAATGAAATTGAACCTTTTCAGAATAATTTATTTGTAGAATCTATGGCAATTTTGTCAATTTTTATGTGACACATTAAAAATAAATGCGAAAAGAATGTCTCTTAGCACTGCTAAAAAAGTGTCCTTGTTATAAAAAATTGTAATGCTAACTTAATTGGCAGCATTTGAATTAAATATTCTCACTGTTCGCCCAATCGTATTTTCTACTTTTCTCTTATTTTTAAATCAAAATTCCTAACCTGCCAAAATCTAATAAAAGAAGCTGCCAAATGTCTATCATCTCTTCACGATAAATATGTTGTTGTTCCTTCGGACAAAGCTTCAAATAATACTGTCTTGTAAAATAATTAGGAATAAATGAGCACTCAGGTAATCCCACATACAAATTGAAAAACATATCATTTGACAAGGATGAGATTTTGGCAAATCATAAGTCCTTCATGGCTTCAATGAACATTACATTGAATAGCAAATCCGAGGACTTACCTTGTTTGTATTGGATACCTAAGCTTCACAAAATTCCGTACAAACAACGGTACATTGACGGCTCATCTACGTGTTCTACAAAGGAATTGTCCATTAGATTGACAAAAATTCTGTTCGCAGTGAGTGTCTTCAGAAATACTGTGAAACTGTTTACTCGCGTAGTGGTATTAACCATATGTGGATTCTAAAAAACTCTAAAGAACTTTATTTTTTTTTAATTTAATTTTAAATATCGATCTCTCTCTGAAATTAATTCAAAATTTTGATTTTTCAACCCTGTATACCACCATTCCCCATGTGAAATTGAAAAATCGTCTAAGAGAAATAATCCACAATTCTTTTCAATATAAGAATGGTAGCATACGCTATAAATATATTACTGTGGGATACCATACGGCATATTTTGTTGATAGTAAACAAAAGGGTTAAACATGCTACACAGAGGAACAAGTGATTAGTATGCTGGAGTTTCTTATAGACAACATATTTGTTGAATTTGGAGGCAGACTTTTTCAACAAATTGTCGGCATTCCTATGGGAACGAACTGTGCCCCTCTCCTTGCCGACCTCTTTTTATTTTCATATGAGTCGGAGTTCCTTCAGACACTTGTCAAAAACAAGAAGATCAAAAAAGGCCAGATAATTTAATTTCACATTCAGACATATTGATGATGTTCTTTCCATTAACAATCCATCTTTTCTGATTGGGTTCCATTAATATCTCGTCCAGAACTAGGTATTAATGAAACAACAGACACGGCTTCCTCCGCCTCATATTTAGACTTATACCTCGAATTTGACATAAGCGGTCATCTCAGTACAAGAATCTATGACAATCGAGACGATTTTATTTTTAAATTTTAATTATTAATTTCCCCCACCTTAGTAGATATACATTTCCCAACTCATTCGGTATTTAAGAGCTTGCAGCTGCTACTCATACTTTATAAAACGTCACCAGTGTCTGAGCATAAAGTTGATGAACCAGGGTTATGTCAAAGAACGTCTCGTCCTTTTTCTAAAAAAAAGTTCATCGGAAGATACCAAGACCTTGTTGATAAATATTCCGTATCAACTTCACAAATAATACATCATGGTCTTGAAGTATAGAATCTAGGTACTGACGTTGTTTCTCATCTTAATTACGTGTAATGGTGTTCTTTTATTTGTCTTTGTAAATTATTAACCTTTACTGTTTAGTCCATTTTTGGTAATGTCCCTTTGGCGTGGCTCGGTACTTATTCATCCCGCCATTGTGTTATTGTGCTATGGTCTTTTTTTGTATTCTTGTCTTTCATTTTTGCTTAGGTTCTTTTTCTATATGCCATTTTGTTGTTGGCATATTTGTTTTTTTTTATAGTGATTATAAAATTATAACACAATGTTGACTGCTGTAAACCTATTTTTGACATTTTTAACTATTATGTCTGTTTGTTTTGTTCACACATTGTTGTCAATATAATGGAATTTTATGCGACTGTCATACAAGTGAGAGGTTTATCTAGCTATAAAACCAGGTTTAATCCACCATTTTCTATACATAAGGAAATATGACAGTTGTTTTCCATTCGTTTGATGTGTTTCAGTTTTTGATTTTGCCATTTGATAAGGGACTTCAGTCCGATTTGAATTTTCCTTGGAGTTCTGTATTTTTATTGCTCTATCGATATCTCTGCCATAGAAAAGGAAACACAGTCAAGTACACTGTGTGCTCTTCGAAATGTAGATATGTTAAAATAATACATGTAATTCAGTGGTTGCCATTAGTTGTTGTATATCGTATTTGTTTTCGTTTGTTGTTTTATACATAAATCAGGCCGTTAGTTATCTCGTTTGAATTGTTTTACATTTGTCATTTCGGGGCCTTTATAGCTTTATACGGTATGGGTTTTGATCATTGTTTAAGGCCGTACGGTGACCTATTAGTGTTAACTTCATGTTATTTGGACTCTGGTGGAGAGTTGTCTCATTGACAATAATACCACATTTTCTAATTTTTATAATGACGTTTAAAACGAAGGGTTTGTCAACGTTCGTTGTCTGCTGATATATTTATGGTGTCAATGTTAAACTTTGAAGTTCATGTATTTTTTTGAGCAACAGGAAAATTGAAATGTTGCATTTTCTATGTGTCCATTTGAATTAATAGTTTGCGAAGGCAACTACGGAATCTGAATATAAAGCCTTTCATTTTCTCTTACCAATCTTGCGTTACCGCTTTTACTGTGCTTGGTTTGAAAACATAATAAACCCGCCCTCTGATAGGCTGATTCCCATAAAAATGGGATGGATTTCTTGACCAATAAAGTTTCTTTTTTACCAAGTAATCCTTGACCGAGTCCACTATGCAAAAATAGAAATCTTTAGCAAAGTAAATTTTCGGATGTTGACTGGCTTTACAATCTTCTGAAAAAGCGGTTGGCCAAAATTTTCATTGGATAGCTATAAATATTGTGCATATCAATCTGTTGCTCTATCATGATAAGTACAAGTTTCTATGATATACCACCCTTCGTGTACTGCTGATACATATACTATTAATCAATTGATCATAAGTGGTTTTTGAAAACATTATTACAACAGATATGGATGCGTCACCCTAGTGAATCATTTGCAGGTGTTATTATATTTGTCAATTACATATCCTACCGAGAACATAATGGTAGTGACTTTTCCCATTGAAATCTCCACTGGAAGCAGCAGCATTTTTATCACTGCATGAAGTTATCACTTCTTCTCATGTAACATCATTCTTGTTTTAAAGCAATGATATTGAATAATTTTAATTTTATCTTTGTTTTAAGAAAATATGCTGATAGGATGCAGATTATATAAAAAAACCGTTATAACTATTACAGTCTTTTTGAAAGATAAGAATTGGGAATTCTTCACTGGGGTTTGAAAGATAAATTCATAGATGAAAGTTTTTTTGTGTCTCTTGAAGTTACCCTTTGGGACATCCGGTATGGTATGTCTATTATAAAAACAAGATGCAATGAAACTATGAAAAAATGCCAGACAATTTGACACCTTAAATTTTATTCATAACATACGCAGTAAAACAAATGGTTTGTTAATAAAGATCATACAGCCAATGCAGCACTAAACCCAAATCTACATAAAATAGACAAGAAAGCAAAGACACTGACAACGACAGTATTATGCGTACATTGGAATCATTTTAAATCACATTAAAATTTAAACTTATGCATCAAAAGTTATGTGGGTATTTTATACACCTTTTTGTCCAACAGAAAGTGAAAAAAAAGTACTTTTTTTTTCACGGTCATTAAATTAATATCATTCCTTGTTGCGTAAAAAGGTTGGTAGGTGAAGGCAAACAGCAGATAGCAACAAATCACTACAGTATGATCTTATAATTGACAAAACATTTCAGAACCAAACGTTTTTGCCAACTCGACATTGTTACTCATGATAGAAATTATAAAGACAAATAGTATAGACAGTGTTGTTCAATACCAACTTCAAAGCAACGATCGACGCTCGTAACGCTGGCCCTCGAGAAAGTTTGGAGAGCCGACGATCTTGCTTTGGAAGTTGTTGTTCAATACCAACTGCAAAGCAATGATCGACGCTCGTAAACGCTGGACCTCGAGAAAGTTAAAAGAGCCGACTAACTTGCTTTTGAAGTTGTTCAATACCAACTTCAAAGCAAGGATCGACGCTCGTAAAAGCAGGTATTCGACATTTTTCGCAGACCCGAGGATCTTGCTTCGGGAGATTTTCACTCCATTTGACAAATACCATTCTTGGAGACTCTTAATATTTTGGTTTGATGTCATTGTAACTACCATGGTAAAGTCAAATCTTCATATATGATATGTCGTTAAAGTGTTTCATGTTGCATACTAGTATAGTTATTATGAGCAATCAGTTGGAGTGTTAACATTATTGAAAAAAGCATAAAGTCATAGTGATTTTATTGCTAGTGATTCGTGTTGAAAGGTGCGAGGTGTACAAGTTCATCGTTAAGGCCTTCTAGTAACGACCAAGATGGGGATCAGCAATGAAAGCGTTTTTTCTTTTGATACACTTAGTTATTTTCTAGTATTTCCAATATATCTTTCTTTTCCAAATAACAATACAATGTAGGTAAATGACATATAGAGAAACAAAGATGTCAGCTGTATTTGGCAAAACCTTTCGGAATTTTGGGTTCTCAATTCTCTTTTTTTTTGTTCGAGTGTCACTGATTGGTCTTTTGTTAAGACGTCAGGCGTATCAAATATTTTAAACCTGGTATCTACCATCAGTTTATGTTTACTGATTAAATTTCAATAAGTATTTACCTCTTGGATGTAAAAAAAGATTGTACGTGAAGGCTACAATAAATAACTATAATTTAAATAAATACTATATTATGTTGACTTTTTTTTCAGGAAGGAAAGCATGATCATATATCGGGAAGGAACATTTTAACTGCTAGATTATCCTGTTATATAAGGGACAGGTCAATGTTGAAACTTTCCGAATTTATACATGTTAAAATTAGAATAAGCGATTTGATGAATCCCAAGCAAGATTGCATTAGAAGAATCGTATAAGATAAAACTGGAAATAATCATGCATGTGCAGCTGATCTATAGGTCACAAATGGGTTCTGACCAAATGATAATAATTGTAAAAAATTTGAGTACAGTGGGCTCTGTTTTTCTTTCACTGCATATCCAGAATACAAATTTTAGTATTGCCATTAAAATGTTCATGCAGTGATATGATCAGGTGACGGTTATGTCGTTTGTCACCTTCGTACTTGTATTTGAAAGGCTAGCACTACGACTTTTCTTGAATATCTTTTTTGTTTTTCTTTTTTGTTGAGACTTTTCATCTGATGTACCAATCGTCAAATGTGCTAGCGGCCCGAAAGCTTGTCTTGATCTTATCGATACTGTCATCAAATATGTCGTCCGGTCTACCTAGTTGTACATATTTTGATTGAGTTCTTTCATGTAAAGTGCTCAGTCCAAATATCAAAAAGTAAAATAACAAAAATATCGAACTCCAAGGAAAATTCAATTCGGAAAGTCCCTTATCAAATTGCCAAATCAAAAGCTCAAACACATCAAACGAATGGAAAACACCTGTCATATTCCTGACTTGGTACAGGCGTTTCCTTGTGTAGAAAATGGTGGATTAAACCTGGTTTTATAGCTAGCTAAACCTCTCACTAGTATGACAATCGCATAAAATTCCATTATATTGACAACAATGTGTGAACAAAACAAACATAATAGGTAAAAATGTCAAAAATAAGGATAAATCAAGAAAAAGAACAAGTTTTTGTCGACACGATTTCAAATGTTTCACAGAATAATGTATGCTTGCATGGTCTTTTACATGACAAAATAGGCATTAGTAGCTGCATTTAACATGAGCTAATTCCTCTATCTTTCATTTTAGTGTCTTTAGTAGTTCAAGCACTCATATATTGAAGATGAGCATTAAACCTGAACCAAGCTTATCTAATTGCAAGCTACCTGTTTATAACTTATTTTTATTGTTTACACCAGTTCAAGGAAATAAGACATATCTTTCAAATGTTGTATTCGAATTTTAATATTATACTAATATTTCATATTTTAAAAACGTCAGGAAGGTGAAGAGATTTAGCTCGGTCTTCTTGGCATGCAACAGATGTGTATATTTCTTTAAATTGTCACACAAGGACCAACAAACATAAGGTCAACCCTGTCCAAAAAGTCAGGTTGTTAAAATGTTTCTCCGTTTAACACTTCAATCGCTCATGATCAATTAATGCTTGCTTAATATCCAGTGGCAAATATTCCACACATATTCAGGACGAGAACAAATAAACACATGATAAATTAAAGATTACCTAAAACCTTTTAAAAACGATAGAGGAAAGAACAAGAATGTGTCCATAGTACACGGTACACGGATACCCCACTCGCACTATCATTTTCTATGTTCAGTGGACCGTGAAATTGGGGTCAAAACTCTAATTTGGCATTAAAATTAGAAAGATCATATCATAGGGAACATGTGTACTAAGTTTCAAGTTGATTGGACTTCAACTTCATCAAAAACTACCTTGACCAAAAACTTTAACCTGAAGCGGGACAGACGGACGAACGCACGCACAGACCAGAATACATAATGTCCCTCTACTATCGTAGGTGGGGCATAAAAATAGCTATAACCTGGTTTTAACAAAAAATTGCATAATGTGAAATTAATTTGGTACACTAAATGCGCAAATCGAAGCGAGGAAGGGTGAATTTCCCTTGTGTTTGTTTCTCTCACAGGGTCAAAATCTAAAATTTGTCAAATCGTATATGAATTTTTAATATTTTAAAAAGAGTCTATATCATGTAATTGAAACATTTTTTGACAATTTTCAGATTTTAATAAAAATCAAAATGTTCTTCAGTGTTGAATGCAGTTTTATATAAATTTGGTAATTGTACATGTGTTTGCCAAATTTGCATCGAAGGACGTGAAACAAATTCAGGGAAAAGTGGCCCCACCTCGCTATGTTTCTAACCGACATGACCTATTTTACAAGTGGCAGTTTACATATATCGCTCTCAACCCTATAGTCAAACCTTTTTGGGGAACCTACCTGATTTATCGTGTCTTAATTAAATGATTACAACTGGCAAACAACAATTAATCAATCTAAACGTTTGGTTATGGCGTTCGATGTGATGAGTGCATTTCAGATGAAGTATTTGTTTAATACAGACAGTTCACATAGCAAAGAATGTTGTGCAATGTAAGATTACTTTTTAGTGCTGTGGGAAAAACAATACAACGATCAAGTTAGTGAAGGTACTGATTAGATTCTTGATAAGTTATGACAAACCAAAAAAAGTCAAAAGAAAGAAAATAGTGAGTCAAAGTGTAAGACATTCCATCAGTAGATAGGATCAGAAATAAAAGTGACAGCAATTGCATGAAGACGGCTTGACTCATCGCCTATCTTATCTTCAGGGCTTACCAATCATTATTTCTCAACATTTTAGCCCCCTGTTGTACGATATTCCTATTTAATCAGATATATGATTCGTATTCAAGGTCGTTGCTTTGCTTCATATTGTAATAATTTTGTCACTATATAAGGTTTCAAAAGCGCAATTATTTGTAATGCGTTTTCTATAGGTACCAGTGTTGTTCCATATTCTATTTCTTGAAGAATACAAAATCTAGAAAAAATAAGTAGCAGTTTCTGTAACCAGCACTGTCAGCGTTGTATAACAGCCAACTTGAAAAATATATATGGTCATGCAGTAAAAGTTGATTTCAAATGCCGTTGAAAAAAAACGTCTATGTTTTTTCGCTTAATGGAAAAAGCAATTTTTAAATGGCTCCTTCGTACAGAAGCTGCCCAAGATTTAATTCTGAGTACCATCTTAACAAAAGATGACGGTAAAATGTAAACAAACAAGTGAAACTGCGAGCTACTGCTCACTGATGATACCCACGCTGGCCAAATAGTTCGGTAAACAGGAAGTTGTTGAGTGATGAATCTGAAAACGCATCACACGGTATAGCTGACTTATATAAACCCTGAAACCAAATTTCAGAAATCCTTGTATTGTAGTTCCTGAGATAAATGTGACGAAAATTTTCAACTTGGCTATCATGTGTAAAATGATACAAGTGTTCGGTAAACAGGAAGTTGTTGAGTGATGAATCTGAAAACGCATCACACGGTATAGCTGACTTATATAAACCCTGAAACCAAATTTCAGAAATCCTTGTATTGTAGTTCCTGAGAAAGATGCGACGAAAAATATTCATGGGACGGAAGGACGGACTGACGGATGGATGGACTGACGGACGGATGGACAGACAGAGGTAAAACAGTATACCCCCACTTTTTAAAGCGGGGTATAATAATTGCGCTCTTGTAACCAGATTAATCCAATTAAAATTCATATAAACTAGCAGGTATCTCATCTTATATGAAGTAACTATACAACTTGGTCCCTTACGCAAAAGTATGCTATCATATGTGCCTTTTATAGCTAATACGATTGATTTTGGTTGATTGTAGTCTGCCGTTAACGTCCAGTGGCAATTATTTCGTGCTTATTCAGAAACTATAAACAGATAACACAAAAAGTAGCTTCTGCAACTTCGGGACGGCAGTAATGAAATGTGGAAATTTGGACTGCAACTGAAACAAATAGTAGGTATGTTAGATAGGGACTGAAATTTTGTGCTGCAACAAGACCCCTACAGACCCCTCAAAGAGTTATTGAAAGGTTTCTTAACGTGCTAAGAGCGTGGCACTATCTTTACACGAGGCATCGAATTTAACACCCCAATTCTGACCGGACGTGGCTGCGTACTTGTACATCCCGCACCTGTAGGCCAAACGGACATCCACTTTGCAATATGTTTTTTTTATAAGCAGAGGGCGTGTCGCTTCCTCTACATGAGGCATCGAATTCGTACAATCCGATATATTGATTTTCATCTCTTAATGAATTACATCTGACAGTTACCGTACAAATGAAGACGAACTCGAGAATATCCATAATTGCTTTTTTATTTTGTGAAATTTGAAATTCACAAAGCCAACTATAAAGTGAACGTGCATGAAATTCCAGTTATTATTATGTTAGCACTAAAAATATATGCACAAGATATCTTATATATAGGCTTGGTGTGTACTTGTTGTTGGCAGAGGGCTTTAGGTAGTTGGATAACATCAACCTGTCAGGTCATGTAACCACTATGGTATGGAAGGAGTGTACGTGGATCTTTTGAATTTTTAATGGACACTCGATCTGTTGGGTCATGTTATTATCTTGGACTCTGATATACCGGTATGTATAACACACATAGATGAGAGTGGACTCATCGAGATCCACAGCTTGGGAAGAAAAAATTATGTCGTTTCACTTTGTTCGTCCGTTCAGACGGAAATCAACCTATTCTCAACTAAAATAAAATAGTGCGAATTTCTTAAGGAAGCCTACTATCATAATACGAACGCAAAACTTAATATAAATATATGTTCTTTTATATACATATATTTTCAAGGTTCTTCTGATTGTGTATGTATAATATATATGCGCAAACAATTTACATTTAACTTAGCTACGCATTACAGCTCTGTACAGTGTAAAGAGTTATAACCTCGAAGATAATATAAGAAATTAAAGAAGTTTGACAAAAACATGTGTTTCCCATAACGTTACGTAATTGTTGAATGAAATTGTAAGACATATTGGGTAATGTGTAGGCATCTTTCCAGCATTCGTATTTACTACTTTACTATGTATCTGGCAATCTTGCATGATTACTAAAAAGATTTGTCAATTCTTATTTTTCCTGCTTAACGACGCCTTTAAATTGACACTTTGACTAAATTATCAATTGAAATCTGCTATATGATATTTTGCAGTCGAAATTCTTTTCTGAATTAACAAAAAAAACCTGAAAAATCCTTTTTAAATGTGGTTTAAAAAAGAACTCAAATATACTCTGAACATGACTGAAAGATTTTTAAACATTCTTACAAATACCTATCATATATAAATGTGATTCAACACTACCAATTGTTTTTAAGACAATTTTGATAAAGTATCGCTAACTTTACATGCCTTCTGCATTGAATAATGTTGCAGTTTTGAGCTATCAGTTATTTAATCCGAATAAGACACAATGTTGTCAGAACCTAAGTATTTCAATATGAAGCTCTGTTATTTTGAACCTAAGATTAAAAGTTCAAGGACGTTTTTTTTAATGACAACGGTGTGTGAACTTCATGGTCCAACTTTTATATGCATGCATCCTCTAAAGTTTCCATCGTCTATTTCAACTTTATTTATCCTTGTCAATTTTAATATAAAAAAATCTCACGCGACGATTTCCCATAACTATTTTTTTGTTCTTAATTGTTAAGACCTCGAGTCCAAGGGTGACTGCATGGGGAATAGAAATATGGTCACTCTTGGTCTTCTTCCGACCAGTTATAAAACCCTTGTCAAAGTGGATGTCCATTTGGCCTGTGTGGGATGTACAAGTACGCAGTCACGTCCGGTCAGAATGGGGGTGTTAAATTTGATGCCTCGTGTAAAGATAGTGCCACGCTCTTTGCATGTGATGAAACCTTTCAACAACTCTCTGAGGGGTCCGTAGGTGGCCTGTTGAATGAAAAAATTTCTGTCCCTATATATATATATATATAATTGTATATGTATAATGACCTATTACAGTACAAACAGAAAAGGCGAAGCGAAATAGTTCCGTTTGTTTTAACATACAATCCCGCCTTTACTAACCTCTCCCGTTTGATCTGTGCCAATTGACATATTATTGCCAAACATCCAAAATGATCCAAGATCTTTCCCAAACCTCCTGTCTTAGCTTTTCGGAGACCAGCAAGTCTGAAAGACTTATTTGTTAGAGCTGATGTCTCCTCTATAAAAGCTCTTCAACTGCAGGATGGTGCAAGTCGTGTGGTAACAGACGATGTCTGACTTGCCAACAAAAACTGAACACTCAAACATTTACTTGCCACTCCACTGGGTCTGTATACACTATATATTGCAATGTAACTCGCAAAACCCAGAATGTTGTATACCTTCTTCAGTGTCGATGTGGCGAGACAGAACAGCCATTTAACAAATGCATGAATGGTCATCGCCTGCAAGCCCGACCTCCCCGTAAGTCGTCATTTGAGATCACCTGGGCACGCCCAAGCTGATCTCAAAAACTTTACCATCACTATCATAGACCACAACGAGGGTTGGTCAAGGGCCGACCGACTTGTTCGGGAAAGTTTTTGGATAAGGAAATTAAGAAAAGTTTCCCCAGAGGGCATTAATGAAAAAACATAAAATGAGTCCCTACCATCACTTGTTTCCAGTAACTCAGGCTTCAGTACAGGACTCTTACAGTTTTAAGGAATTTATTCCTCCTCCCAAACATCAATATTGAAAAAATTTACCAGCGTATTGATTCGTGATAATTTGTATAACGATCAAGATTACTATTACAGGACTACCACATGTCAAGATAAGAACCATTTGACATCTTACTGATGAAGGATATATTAGTTATCCGAAATATTTAACATTTGTTAATGATTTTTTTTTTGTTTTGGTGATGTTGTATCCTTTTAGACTTGCTTATTATAATTATATATCTAATATACCCTCATTTTCCAATGGCAGTCCAAATTTCTCCGACCTCCATCCCGGACGGCCTCTTTTACAGGACCTACTTATTGGATTTATTGTTAATTTTTTCTCTTGTCCTGAACATGCATTGAATATTTGCACTGGACGGTTAAGCAACCAACAATCAATCAATCGAGTCCTTTGTTAGGCAACGAATATTGCAATTGTAGGATTCCTTCGTCCGTTTTTATTGATTTCCGAGTCTGTCATAGTTTATTTAAAGACATGCTAGCCGTTATTACTGACGAAGAAGCACCGTCTAAGTGCAAGTTGCAATACATAGGTGATGGCACAGTTTGGTATTTGATTTTGCATATATATATGATAAAAAATATAACATAAATACCGAATTCCAAGGCAAATTTACAAAAGGGTAAGTCCATCATAAAAACTGACAAAATCAAACGATATCAATCAACGGAACAAGTGAAAAACTGCCATATGCCTGACTCGGTATAGACATTTTCCGAAGAAAAGGGTGGGTTAAACCTGGTTTTATAGCTAGCTAACCCTCTCACATGAATGGCAGTTGTTTATAAACATTATATTGACAAAATTGGGTGAGCAAAACACAAACCCAAACCAAGGATTTGTATATATATACTATACAAATCTTTGCCCAAACAGACGTAATAGGTTAATGTGACAATCGGGATCCAGCAGCCAAAACTGTGTAAACATACATCACAGACATACAACACAACTGACTAAAAATTTCAAACAAACATACAAATTAATCTAAGAGATGCCAACAGAAAAGGTGTAAATTTACAGTGACGCGTCAACAAAACATGTTTTTGTCGTTGATAGTACATACCGTATATAATATACACTTTCTCGATGAAGTAAAAATTAAGTAAGTATAAATGAGAGGGTATAAACAAAATAGAAACAACACTGTAAAATCCTTTGTGTCCAAATCGCACCTCAGGACCCACCTGCAACAGTAATGCACAAAGTTCAAAAGTAAAAAATCCGATGCCGGGATGCATAAATACCGAGCCACGTCAAAAGTCATACGACCAAAAGAAACATAAAAGTACGAAGAAAAATAACGGGGAAACTAAAGTATAATAAAAAGTTACACAACTTCAGCACATGTAATCTATAACGCAAGACCATGAACACGGCATGTTTTACCCGATTTAAAAATATGAAAAATTTAATTTATCTCTTTGTTTCTCCAATTTTATATTCTTGAAATAGGAAGAGGGCTTGTATTACCGTGAGAAACGTTCTGGCATTGTTTAAAAATCATAATTTCTTCAAAACTGTTTTTTTATTCATAGACGTTTTTAAGAAATTGATGTGTCCATTTTCATGATATAAATTAGTAACAAGGTCGCCGAATTCGTATTTATGTAAATGTGTTTGAAGTGAAAAGATGAGTGGATGAAATATCTTACCTGCTTTTATGATTGAATCAAAACCGTATATTTTGACACTTTAGAGATAAAGGGTCTTTCTACATGCACCAAGAAAACTTAACGTTGATCAACATGAAGTTAATGTCAGGCTATAACCATGTACCACACTCTGGCATGATGTATATTTGATACATTTTAATGATGTTTTTTATTTGATGATTTATAAAATCATACGTAAACTGGGGTTGCAACTCTATAAGACAAGGCATACCTTTATGGTTTTGAGTCTGATTCATAAACTTTGATTTCACGAGCATTAGGAATAGGAAGAAAATCGAGGATCCATCTAGCCTTTCTCCTGTTTCGAAGCGAGTTCAGATAAATTTGACATTTTCCGGTAGTATGAGTATACTGCTTGTATCTTTCAGCTTAATATTAATACTTTAATGTTTAGAAATTAATTCCAAATCGTTATTTTTTTTATTTTTTTTGTAAAGTCGAGCGCTGTATACTTAAATTCAATCGCTGTATATTTAAAGTCAAGCGTTAAAGATGTCTAGTCCAGGGCTGGAGATGCAAAGTCAAGCGCTGGAGATGTTGAAGATAGCGCGGTAGATCTAAGTCAAGCGCGGTAGATCTAAGTCAAGCGCTTTAGATATAAAGTCAGTCCAACGCTGAAGATCTAAAGTCCAGCGCTTTAGATATAAAGTCCATCGTTAGATTTTACATATACCGCGCTGGACATAAGATCTACTGCGCTGGACTTCACATCTCCTGCGCTGGACGTTTAAAAACGCAACTCTTTATCTGTAGGAGACGAACAATGATCTGTAATGATCCAATATTAAGGAAACTAATATGATTGATTGCCTTTATAGTTACAGACAGTTTATGTATATAGCAGCTAGTTTTTGATACCAGAATGTTTCTTCTTTTTATTGGTCCGACACGAACACTAACTTGTGTGTAACCTGTCATGCATCTAACCATGACATAGCTGCATCACTAGAATGCAAAGAAAATAACCAACATGTGTCTAATAATAACTTATGTGAACATTTATAATAAAATCTAAGGACAGCTCGACATTTGTGATATACAAGCAATCTACCGAACGCGAAGAATGCATATAAATGTCATAATTTACCCTTAATGAGCTGTTGTATCAGTTAATAAGAAATGCTCAAGATATTCCAAGACAACAATGGTTTCTGAACATAACAATATTTCAATGTTGTCCGTTTTAAATTATATTCGTTTTATTCTAGCTGTTATTTGCCCCTTAATGTTTTTTTAAGCTCGTTGTTTGTCAATTATTTTAAATTCCAATTATTTTGCTGTTGTCTACATATTAAAACGAAACCCTCCATTAGTATCATCGTTATAGGATTTGGTCAGTTTGGCCAAGTTATCTCATTTCATGCATTTTTTCTCACCAAACAACATTTAACATAACATTGAATAGAACCCTATAATATGGAACTCATTATAGTGTTCATAATGTCAGCGAATTAGTAATATTGAAAGTCTTCAATAAAATAAAAACAAAAATATTATTGATAAGCTGTGGCGTTATTGCAAGTGGTCTGCATTAAGGACATTTTTATCAACTTTCTGCATAAGACCATGGTTACCATGCAGAACTAACATAAGTATCAAACTAAGGGGCAATAGTTACAAGTCGTATATAAAAACTAGGCTGACAAGGCCACTTCCATGAAAAAGAAAATAGAAAGGGGGTTTAGTGTTCAAGGAAAGGGATGCGTAAATGTTCATAATGGTTAAATTGTCGCCGAGCATGTCGAGGTAAAAACTTTTTTTGACGATTTAATGGAAAATATGATGTTTTTTTCCGAACAAGGGTGAAGTGGACGAACGCCCTCTTCCTCCACTCCTCAAATTCGCTACTGATAAACATGCATGACACTAGAGATTCTCTTTTGGGTATAAGTCTAGTAGTTTGGTCGACATGCATCCTTTATGGATCACATTAAGTTGATCATCACTAGGGGAATCCTACTTCTCCATTTGCAAAACTGGCATGCTGTACTTGATCTCTTAGTATGTTATACAGTTTGTTACATAGAAGGTTTGTATAGTCTTCCAACAATACGCTGACCGCATAGACATCTAGGGATGTATAGCCGGAAACTGAGCACATGTGAACTTGAGTGAACCGGGCCAGCCAATCCGAAAGGGCTGGTACAGGTCCGTCTTTAAATGTGGCCATTTTTAGATTAATTGCAATCAAATAAGGTAATTACTTGGTTTACATTGGATACTATAACTACTGCAACTTTGAATACTAGTATTTGCTTTGGTCTGTGATGTCTTTATCGACCGCCCAATGCTTTTGACTGCAAGGTAAATTTAAACCTTATTAATAAAAAAAACCTCGTAACTTAAATTTCGGTCATCTTGTACAGTCAGTCGCCTTGTAATTTTAACGGGTTGTTTGGTCAACATTAAGAAAACAGTTTTTTAACATCCTTTTGTTTCAGTTTCAAACATTTGTAAGCTAGGATAAGTTTGCCTTGTTATAAATTCTCTCTTCTTCCAAAACAAACATAGTGGTAACAGACTGATGTAGGTGAATTCCCATCCAACATGGGAAATCTGCTACATGTATTTCAAAGTTTATGAAAATAAGAAGATGTGGTATGATTGCGAATGAGACAACTAATCAGCAGAGTCCAAATGATGTAGAAGTTAGCAACTGTAGGTCACCACCAATGACCCGGGAGCATATAAAAACGTGCAAAGTGAAATCAAATTATTTAAACACGATCCAAAAAATTATCCCTTAATATGAATAAAATGAGAAGTGGGGTATATGCCAATGAGACAATGATCTAACGACATAAAAAACCATGATAGTCCGAAGTAAACAGACACACACAGTGTCAATAGTGCAATTTCTGTTGTAGTTGGAACATTTAAATCTTCAAGATACAAACACAACACAAGTCAATCAATTAGAAATCAGCGAAACTGACAGGCAGGCCATCAACAAGGATTTTACATAAAAAGAGAATAGAGATGGCAAAGATTTTTTTTTTTCAAATTCATTTACGTCGGTTAAACGGATATTAGTTAATGAGCTAGCTACTCAACAACAAAATCACACCCAAACGTTGTTTTGAAAGATTGCTGGCGATGTCGACAATTAATTCCCTGTTTTGCAAACATGTAGCATAGCAAATATATAATACAATGACAGTCTGCTAATGGAAATTGTAACAGACTTATGGGATAAGTCTAAAATAAACTCAATGCAGTTGATCAATTTTTTATTGAAGCAATGTCAAACTATATAAATATAACCAATAAATTTCAATCTTTGCTTTTAGCTCCATGGTGTTGTAATATATTTCTTTTTAATTACATTATAGAAAAAAATATAAATATGAATAAAACAAATACAGGGTTAAACGTCAATAAGACAATTACCCAGTAGTACAAACATACCAAATATAAAAAGTTTTGAATCTTTTATAAAAATTTGAAAAGTTCTGATAATCAAATGTTGAAAAAAATATATTATCTGAAATCGTCAGGAAATCTTAAAAAAATATATGTTCTGTGCTATTATGCAGCAATTAGACTATTTATTTTCCTACACTCTCTCCTACACCTACAAAATTATGAAATCCTTATTTACAAAAAAATCATATTAAAATTGCCCTAAAAAATGTATAATATGGTAAAAATGAAATGAATTTCATGAGAAAAAATTTAATGATGATCTGTCAACAGTTGTTGAGAGAACGTTTTAAAATGACAGTAAAAATACCATATTTTATAAAAATATAAAAATTCAAAATTATTGGCAAAAATAGTATATAAAAATAATAAATACTTGCCGATAAAACCGAGAACAACACTGCAAACAACATACAATAAATAAATAAATAAATAACACAAATTTAAAAAATGACGCTTTTAAGTTCTGATTTAATGTTCAAAAAACGTTTCAGCACTTATTTTAATGTGCCCAGTCTGCAGATCATATTCTGTACTGCCATTAGCACTTCCATGCAATAAATAACGTATAACCACAAAAAACTACACACACCTCAATAAATAAATAAATAAATAAATAATCAAAATAAAAAGAACAAATACAAACAAATAATTAATAAGTAAATTAAATTATAAACTCTAGCTGCTGTAAAATAATGTCATACAATGTGTTTTTTTCACGTTTTTTCTTGGTTGTACATATATAGTTCACATCATGTTTTGCTTGATGAACCTTTTCTCAAATCTTAATAACATTATAAACACTTGAAACACACACATTTTTAAAAGACAAAGAAGTTAAAGTAAATCGTCAGATTTTTGTCAAATACACACAGGACAAAACACACACTTTTACAAGAAAAAATCAAAGAGTTTGACTCTTTTGTATAAAAATACCTAAAATGACATTATGATAGTGCCTTTTAAAGACAGGATTAATCCTATTTTAAATGTGCTTTGCATATTAAAATGTATGAGCTAGTGATGAAATGATAAATTTTTCCTACTTCAATAAAAATACACGTGCTGCGACAGAGGAATGTCGGAACTTCTCGCCGTCGCATCCTTCTAAAACAAGTTATACGTATTAAAATAATTAAACATGTAGTTAAAAGGAAAGATGAAAGTCGCTTACAAAAATGTATTTTAAAATGAGTGGAATGTTTCTGTCTGGTTGTTCATTTTTACGGAATAGAAAAATAGAAGAAAATATAATATTAAATTGGTCCTCAAATTATTACTGGTGTCGCCTGCTATTGTAATCATCATTTTACCAAGAGTTTCTTTCGTGTTCATCTACAAACATGATTTTTGTTGGTTCTTGTAGCGCGATTCCTTTCCTTGTTCTTTTGTGTACACTTCTCTGTCCACGCATACAAGACGACTCTTCGTGCTTATACAAGTAACTCTTTAGAGCAAAAGCCTTCCCACATCGCCCACACTCGTAAGGCTTTTCTGTTGAATGTGTCTGCACATGTGCACGCAAATTAGACTTGTCGGCGAAACATTTGGAGCACTGTGGACAGGAAAAGGGTTTCTCGCCCGTATGAGTACGAATATGACCCTGCAGCAACCATGGTCGACTAAACTTCTTCCCACAATATGGACATTCGCAACCTTGATTGTGTGTTCGGACATGCATGCTAAAAGCTGGCATAGACACGTAAACCTTGTCACAGTGTGGGCATTGTCGAGCTTTCTTGTCGGCAGAACTACGATGTGTTTGGCGATGTCGCGCAAGATTGCTCGATGTACTGTAACGTTTTCCGCAATCCGCGCAGGCAAACATTTCTTCTGTCTCAATAAATTGTGCTTTTTCATCTTGGGATTCTGTATTTCTCAATGTTGAAGATTGATAGTTTGACATACTAAAGTCCAATGCTCTTCGAACTTCTTGATGTTCTTCAACAACTGTTTCACGAACAACTGGTTTTCTTGGACTAAAGAAGTCAAATAAAAGCGAAAGGTGTTCCGAGCAGTGGTACGCGTAATCAGATTTTGGTGAATATTCGTGACGGCTATCTTCGCTGATCAATGATATCCCACTATCACTTTCACCATCAGAGACATCGTATTGTTTTGTTTGTTTGAACAAGTTTTCTGAAATAGTACTTTGGTGCTTACCATCCAGTCTGTTTTCATATGTGTCGCCATTTGTTTCGAAAGAATAGTGCGCCTGGCGTGGTGTGGAGCTGAACTGAGTTGTCTCAAAAGTACGAAATCTTTCTTTTTGCTTAATAATTGGTAAAGTATACTCTTTCCTCGTGACCTCTGTTCTGACTGTATTCGAATTAGCATCACTATTGTAGCTTGATGTTTCCCATGTCTCGTCTGTCTGTAACAGTGGTAAATTCACGACCCTGTGTTCTTCGTTAATTATGCTAACAGTCTCATTCTGGTTAGTGGTATGGGTTGATTCCTGTGGCAATACTCCTATAAAAAAGATAAAAAGTGGTGAAATATGTGACATTTGTATATGGCTAGTTTGACTCAGTTAAGTACTTAGTATATAAACTAGGAAGGTTTCACCACAACTGAAATGCAGTTTTCTTTGTATATCATACAGCTGTCTCCTACATATAAAATAATCACATTATCGAATATGTCCACTTTTACCTGGACATTTTTACTGTGCGACTTGACCTATAGTAATTCATCTGTTTTTTCGCTGGTTAGATTTCGGTTGAGAAGTTTTAGCCCACCCAATTTTTGTCTTTTTATTTCTTTGAGGGGTGGACAAGGGGTTCCTGATTCACACTTCCCCTACCCCAACTCCCATTTCATCTTCTTCTGCCAATTCCATCCCCTTTATTGCCAAAAGAAACTTTTCTATTTACATCACCTCTTCTACAGGTCCCTCACCCTCTTCCCCGGTTTTCGTCCCCCGACTACCGCTTTCCTTCTCCTCATTCCAATGTTCCCTTATCCCTGAAGTAAGATCTTTGGTCTTTATTCACAACATGCATGTTAAAGATGGGAAGCGATTAAGAGCTGTGGTTGGGACGTTTGTCCATCGAAATGTTTTATGATAGTTTGGTTTTGTTTTTTGGGGTGGGCTTGGGGGTTGACAGATTGTCATTTTCAACGAGAGAATATTTTTTTCATAGATCAGCCTTTAAAAAGTAGTGTTCTAATGCCTAAAATTGCGATTTCTTCTTTCTCTCAAAAGCATCACAATATGAAATGCTATAGTATTCGTGTTGTCATTAAGATAACTCATATATATGTGTCTTGATTGATTACTGTTTGCTTAACGTCCAGTTGCAGATATTTCATGCATGCTCAGGACGACATAGATGCTTCTTAAAATATAGGTTGTAATCAATCAGTTAATCATGTAAAATGAATGCCACATTTAAAACGAATAGATCTGATGAGGGTGACACGCTATGGGGATTTGGGATATGTTGGGGGGGTGTAAAAAGTGGTATCTGGGAAAAAAATTACAAAATAATGGGAAGTTGGAAAGTTAACAAAAAAGCGGGATTTAGGAAATGAAAATTAACCCCGTGTCACCTCCCCCCTCCAGTTCAGTTTTCACTTAGACAAATTTGTATACTGCCAATACACTGAAACAGAGATAATTCCTTTTTTGCATTTAAGTTGTGATTTTAGCTTCAGTGGTAATTCATGTGGTGCATTAAAATTAATACCGTCAATGTTATCATGTATCTGTTTCGTTTTTAGATTTTCTTAAATTTTCATAATAATCATATATCACTTGTTTTTTTGTTGTTGTTGTTTTTTTTTTTTTTTTTGCAAATGGGGGACTCGCTCCAATGGAAACAACTCGTAGTCTCAAAACATCACTTATCCTGATCATTTCCTATTGTGGAAAATGACTGAGCCGATTACTCTTTTACTGGTAAAGTCGTTGCACTTATCCAGGAAATAAAAACCACATAAAGGTGTTAATTTGAAAAGTTTGGTTAGATAATCAGTAAAAAGCATTCAGGCTGATAATTTGTATAATTAACAGACCAAGGCTTCCTGCTGGAAATTGATTCCATACGGTACTACTTACGGCAGAGTAAACAAACTATGAATGACACGACCACGTGATCGATTTGTGAACAAAGAGAAAAGTCGGAAACTGGACAAGTGTTTATTTAACAAGTTGCAAAAGAAATGTGTTTAAACTACGTTCATCTTGATGAACTAAGGATGTTTAGTGCTTATAATAAAAAATTCAACATTCAGAAACTGAAGAAAACATGTAAAATTATTTTTTCCAGAGATTTAAAATATCTTTAGTGCCGGCTTTTAATCTCAATGTTTAAATATCCAGAGGTAACAAAAAAATCTGATAAATATTCAAATGATAAAATATGCAAAATATTATTGAAATACTCACTTTAGAGGAATTTATGCAGAATTTTTGTTTTTAATTTGTTTTTTGTTTTTATTTCAGCAAAAATTAGTATATAGTACTTTACAAATCCTTGATATCAGATATTTGCTGAGATTTTGTTCTATTACGAGAAAATGTATAATTAGTATGTGTAAATTCTAACCTGATTAAAATTCGATCTTACCTTCAAAAGAGTTGTCATTTGTCCCACTTCCATATTGTTGTTTGTAAGCTGTAAATCTCTTGTTGGTAAATAAAAAAGACTTTGGCATCTTTAACACAGACACAATACTAAAACAAGCACAATCAGACAAGTGTCACAACCTCTCCCGTCAGTTCATCTTATCATTCTGATTCTCTTCGGAGGGATGGCTTGCAAGTCTCCTCAAATTACCATACAGCCACCGACAAGCACACGCATAGGTTTGAGTTACAGAGGAACTGAATGAGTGTGACAGGCGCACGCGAGTGTGTTTACTACTTTAAATATGAGGTCACACTTCATAGCAATTAATCTCCTTAACATCAGTTTACCAAATGGTTGCAATATGTAAAAGCTTATCAGTGTCAAAATTTTTCTCAAAACTTTATGAATGAAATATAACAGGTTACATTAAGGAATGGTATATCTAAAATTCCTTGCAATTAATCAATGAATTTGATTTAATTAATCAATGCTGAGAAAAGAGAGCGGGACTTGGACATTAAATTTAGATTGATAGAAGGATAAGGAATGAAAGAAGTATTAAAACATCTTGGATTTACGTAAATAAACATTTATCTATTGGTCCCAATGTACATATTTAACTTTTCAATCTCAGTCCATTACAAGTAATCATCCTTGCATCACACAAACATGGCTATCTACTGCACCAACACCAGCTGGTCACAAAAGAAATACCCTGGTCACAACGGTAACAGTAAGCTATTTTCAGTCTTTTTGGTCCGTTTGTTTTTCTAGTTTGATAATTCCTCCTATCTTTATTTTTTGTTGTTGTTATTATTTGTATTTGTCACAAGTATCTTGTTTACTTTTATGACAACAAAGAATTTGTAGGCGACCGAATTAGCGCTTTTCTGGAGTAACCTTCATCAAGAACGCTCAAAGCCGCCTTATTTGAAAGCCATATGGGTGTATAAAAACCGAAAAAGTTGAAAAGCTATATGACCAAAAAGTACATACAAATAATATCAAAATCCATCTAAGGTCAACTGTGCCTTAGGGAGGTGAAACAAGTTGTCTTATTTCAATTAATACCAACAACAATACATCACATCTCATTTTATTTTAATTTCTGCAAATATTGGAGAAGATTCTACTTCTCAAACCACTAATGATGAACTCTACAAATATGTTCAAAGCTATAAAGGAACCAGCTATAAATTTAAGTAATCGTTGGTACTGATTATTACGATGCGCGTAATTGTTTTCTCTTATGTAACTTCCAGAGAAAGCATAGAAAATTACTTATAATATAATGTATGTGTTTCGAATACAAATGCATGATATCCATCTTGGATTTGAACTTTGCCCTATATTCATTAAAAAAATTCATTTTGACCATACATTATAAACAATTCAGTTGATAACTGAGTTTTTCAATTTGGGCAATGCATTTCTAACGTAGACCTAAAATCTCGTTATTTTACAACATGGCGAAACGATTTCTGTACCTTCCAAAATTTACTTAAAAATTTGTTATATCCCTCTTTTGTATGGTAGAGTTGACTGGTGCTCAGTGTAGAGAAGGTGATATCTTTTTTTCTTCTCCATAAGGCTACACCTGTAAATAAACAACACCTATATAGTGCAAATGAAAAAAACATATTTAGGGGCGGATCCAGCCATTTTTAAAAGGGGGGTTCCAATTATATGTCCCCATTCAAATGCATTGACCGTCAAAAAAAAAGGGGGTTCCAACCCCCGGAACCCCCCCCCCCCCCCCGCCCCCTGGATCCGCCACTGATATTTGTTCAACAGTGAAACCCATGCAGGGAGGAAGAGGGATACCGCAGCCATATTCGGAATTGAAAAACCCATAGAATAAGAATAAGATTATGAATAAGAATAAAAATATTTTATTGTTCAAATAAAGGGCTCTTGATGGGTAGAATGAAATATACAAACATAAAACAGTACACCATGATTTTGTATATTTTTTTTACACTGAAATGAAATATAAAATGTTGATATAAACCTATTTATAACTATCCCTATATATTTGGAGAATACAACACTCTGAACGATCGAATAACTTTGCAGGACATAATTAATTTAAACTAAAAATTTAAATTGTATTTATCGTTTACTGCAATTGGCTTAAATAATATGCGTGGGATATTACAGGCCTTTGTTTCACAAAAGATTGAACGATCAAAGACCAGTAATATTTCGTATTTATCAAAAGTCGGAGCTCATATATACACACCGGATTATGAGTGGCCGTTCATGTCATTTGCGCGATTATATACGCGTATATAATTTTATACGCGTATATATACGCGTATATTACCTACATATACGCGTATATTGTGGTTTTTAACGCGTATATGGCTGTCATATACGCGTATATTGTGGTTTTATACGCGTATATTGTTAGAAAAAACACGTTTATACTTTATTCCAATTTATTTATCATATACGCGTTAATATACGCGTTATTTGCGTAAATATACGCGTTAATATACGCGTTATTTGCGTAAATATACGCGTATGAAATCATTATATACGCGTAAATAAACATTCGTTTGTCTTATTGTTTTAACCAATGAAAACTGCGTTTTTAAACTGGTTTGTATTTGACAACTGATGCCATATAACGAATATGGCTGCCAACTTTAGCGGAAACGGGGACAGAGAGAGATTTTTGAAGAGAGTAAAAGAGACCGTTGATGATTGTTTCCGGCTTGGGACGACTGACGCCATACAAAAACAGATGTTTCAAATGAATTTTATGATTTGTTTTTCTATATGGAACTTAAAAATATATTAGAAATCACAAATGATTATCACCTATATGTTCTCCATTATGTTTTTCTGCCAAGGATAAATGAAAGATTAAAGTCCTTCGCCTTTCAATATAACAACCATCCAGTCTCAACTGAACACAATAGGAGCCCAAATCAGCTGTTCATACAAGGTGTGCTTACAAACGCTATGTCCAACTTAAAGTCCATAGAGGAAGAACTTGAGGATGCTGGATCCACCAATGACAGATACTATCAAGACCTGCTAGAAGAATATGGAGTTGAAGATAATGATAATGGTGGTAGTGATAGTGAAAACGATGTCGATGCAATTATTTATGTTGTTGATGTCAATATACCTGGAGACAAACGTCAAAAGATATGTGAAGAAGTTAACCCATTGTCAAACATTTCATCACTTGAATATGGGGAGGAATTGTTTAAAATCACCGTACAATTTCTTGATCTTGACTAGGACATGACCTGAAGAATCCCTACCACCTTTTGGTATATGACCATAGAACAATTAGTAATGTGATATCCATGTTACCAAAACATTATTATATAATTAATAAAACTCTTTTAAATCACTATTACCGAATTCACATTACTAGGCCCATACTACCTGCCTTTTTTTTTATTTCTAAACTTGGCATCCTGGTTTTTAATGTTGTGCTCTAAAACACATACTTCTAAAAAAAAAGGTTCATTGGAAGAAACCAAGACCTTGTTGATAAATATTCCGTCTAAACTTCACAAATAATACACGATGGTCTTGAAGTATAAATTCTAGGTACTGACTTTGTTTATCATCTTAATAACGTGTTATTATATTCTTTTATTAGCCTTTGTAATTTATTACTCGAACTGTTTAGCCTATTTTTGGCAGTGCTCATTTGACATGGCTCGGTACGTGGACATCCCGTCATAGTGCTTATTGCGCTGTGGTATTCTTTTCTTTTGGTTTTGTTAAGGCGCATTGTCTATATGCCTTTTTGTTTGTGTAAATATAAAAAAGAAGATGTGGTATGATTGACAATGAGACAACTCTCCACATGAGACCAAATGACACAGAAATTAACAACTATAGGTCACCGTACGGCCTTCAACAATGAGCAAAGCCCACACCGCACAGTCAGCTATAAAAGGCCCCGAAATGACAATGTAAAACAATTCAAACGAGAAAACTAACGGCCTAATTTATGTACCAAAAATGAACGAAACAAATATGTAACACATAAACTAACGATAACCACTGGATTACAGGCTCCTGACTTGGGACAGTCACATACATCGTTTGTAAATTTTGCTTCTAAAGAAAGAACAATTTGTCCTTCTGCAATTTTGACAACATAATCATAAATTTACTATCTGAAATACAGAGTGAGTTCATACTTAACATAGTTTCACTAAAAAGAACATATCATATGACATAGAAACTTTCCCATGTGGTTTTTGAAGAATAAATTAATTCAGGCTACCGAACCATTAGTTATTTTCATTGCAAGATGTTGTGTTTTTGTCCACTTATTGTCACATGCATCTCAATGATATCCTACAAATTGCCCGAAACTGAACAGGCAATTTGTTGAATTGTGTTTCAAAATTTCAGTCATTTTACAAATTGCCTAAATTTAGAAAATGCCTGTAACATATACAAGGAATACAAGGTCATGGCGTTTCTTATACCAGAGGCGGATCCGGGATTTTAGGTTTAAAGGGAGGGGGCGCAAACTTAAATTTTCGCCGAGCTCCGAATTTTTTTAGGTAAAATTATCGAAATATTCATTATTAAGCTGAGGACAACCCATACTTTGCAAATTTTTTTTGGGGGGTGGGGGAGGGGGCGCACGCCCGCCCCTTATGAATCCGCCCCTGCATACTGTTTATTACTAAATTCTTTGGTTGTGTACTGACTGATACTTTAGTCTGGGAGAACAAGATTTATTTCAATGTTAGTTGTAATTGGCTTTGAACAAACGTTTAGTATTAAACTCCAATACTCTTATTTCGGTGCTTTGTGTCTATTGCCTTAATGTTAGTTGTTTCTTTTGAGTTATTCTAACTGCAACTGGCCGGATTTTTACAGTTTGTTCTTATGTTGTACTGTTACACCACTATCCCAATTTAAGGAAAAGTTGAGCGCTCACAGATATGTGCTTGTCCCAAATCTGGAGCCTGTATTTGTCACTGGACGTTAAAAATAAGCAACCAACAATCAATCAATTTAAACTCGTGATTATTTAAGGGGAAAACCAATTAGTATTTATTTTTTTTGGGGGCGATGGGTGGAAGACAGGAGGATTTTGAAAATGAATATAGTGGCCTAGCAAGACCTAAAAAAAAATAGGCCTGATTAGCAATAGATTAAAATGAATAATAAATCTGCAAAAAATCCTCCTGCCCCTTTCCCTCCCCAGATTACCAAATAGTCGTCCCCTTACTGTTATTGTCCGTGTAGTTCTTACATTTATCCAACTTATCATCCCTACTAAGGCTGCCATGCCATAAAAACGTTTATCACACAGCACACATTCTATTATAGCTGCATTCATAAATTTATTTATGTCATTTATAGACTAAACGATGCCTTGTTTGTTATGTGCCTCTGCCGTCTAAACTATCTATTTAAAAGGAAGAGGTAGAAGAGAGCCAGAAGATCTTCCCAATGCAAAAAAAAAAACAGAAATGGACCTCTTCTGGTTCACTACCGCAGAACAAAAAAACACGCCCCAGGATTATAATTTAATATGCCAGTTATGTCCCCGTTGTGAAACCAAACGCAGTAACATGGACAGTTTTGATTGGATTTGAAATATTTGACATCTTCCCAGAAGTTACGCGTTTATATACGCGTTTAGCACAAAAAATTTACATTTATTATACGCGTTTACACAAAAAAAAAATCATTTTCAGCAGTAACATGTATATATACGCGTATATTTTAACAATAAACGCGTATAAAACGACAATATACGCGTTTAAAACAACAATATACGCGTATATGTAGGTAATATACGCGTATATATATGCGTATAAAATTATATACGCGTATATAATCGCGCAAATGACATGAACGGCCACTCATACCGGATAGGCAAGATATACACATATGCAAGACAAAGCTGAGCTCTTCACATGTATTGCATTTCTTTTTTTTCTGCATGTGTAAATGTCATATTTCGTGTACCCTCTGTTTCTGATTAAATATTGCTGATATAGCAAATTTCAGGAGACAGTTCACCTGATAAACGACACAGAGCGACTTGCGGTTTCTATAACTACCAGTATTCCAATTTACTTGAATCCGTTTTAATGAGGTAATGCCATTGCCGGTTTTGTACTTTAAACACATAAATTCGATTAGAAAATGATGTGTTTTGTTTATTAAGCGATATAACAGCATCTCCATTCCTTGTAAAATATAACATGTGCTCACCGTACTACAAAATACGATATTACATAACCTTGAGTGTTTGTATCTTCAAGTGTCACTACATCTAAGGATAAATACATTATTTGTGTGTAAAACTTCAGAACAGTTTGTTTTTATTTGACTTTTGATGCTAGCAAATAGATGAACTACTTAGACCATTGATTTGGCCACCGACGCTATTTAATTAACAATGAATAGACTCAATGTAATCTTCAGCATTTCGTGTTTAATTTAGACTAGACACCATTTAGATGACCTCCAAACCTATAAAGATGACCTCCAAAGGATGCCGATGGTCATATCACCTGATGTGAACATAAATATAGATATACAAGCAAGCACGTGCAATCGTACAACGACCATTATTAGATTTCATGTCCTAGATTTAAAAACTATGTCATCGTTTTGCCGGTATAAGAGTGATTTTTTGTGAGTAGATTCAGTCAACGAAATGGTTCTTTCCGATGGCTCCCTTCTTTCAGTATTTAATGTTGACATTCTTTTCTTTTTTGTAACTGAACATGCTTAACACATGCATTCGTATTCCATTTCCATCTAAGGAAAGAACTGAAAGTCGTATGAATACGGATTCAAATGAATTATTGACTTGCAATCCAATAATAATAAGCGATATTTTGACAAAATTGAACCAAACTGACTGCTAATAGCGAAATATCATTTCACAATTCCACTTTTATAAATGTTTGAAAAAAAAATCTTGTTTTGATTTTTTTCTCTATTCATCGTAGCTAATGTCCCTTTAAATAATATTCCTTCCAAAAAAACAAAAACAACACTTTATAAATTTCATGCGACCGAAGCGCCTGTCTGGATTGACCAAAAATAAGAGCCAGATCCATATAAGTTTTTTTTCCCAAAATTAGACTTTATCAGTTTTCTTTTGATTCTATCTGTTTGCATGATTGTCAATTTATTCATACAAACTGTCCATCGAGACTAAAAGTATCAATTTTCCGTGCCAAATTTTTTTAATAAATGAAATTGCCTTGTAACTGTGGAGAAACAAAGGAGGTTTTATTTGATAACATTTTTTAATCTACCCTTTTCTCAATTAAAAATATTAACACAATGCTTTCAATGTGATTTGTGCAGCAAATTTCTTGTAGTTCATTTGCATATAAAAAAACGACCGGAGAAGATTTACTCATTACACATTACAACGAGTAATGAGTCGACAATAGCTGACAAGTGATCTTACAGTTAACAGTAAGCTTTAAAAACCTACCCTCCTCTATAAAAACACCGGATTTATGCACTACAAAGTCTTATGTTTTTTAAGCTTGATCCGTAAAGGAAGCTGGGATAATGCATTAACCACGTAAAACAATATGACCAATTCAAGATAACGAGGGGCGAGGTGGATACTATCATTAAACCTCTCCAACAGGTGTATAGAATTCTTTCGTCCTGTCACTGAAGAATTCAATAGTAAAATGGCATCATCCATTAACAAGCTATTACTTCGTCTTATTTCTGATTTTATCAAAAAATCGCTTCGTTGTGTAGGTTGAACTCTGTTCCTGAGATAAGTAATTTAATGAAAGAGAAGTCTAGTCTGTTGTAGTTAGTTTACAATGAGACGGATACAAGCAATATTGTCAACTTTGTTTGTATTGAAAAGGGTTAGCACTTAATCTTTTACGACAATTGTTACTGAGAAATTCAAACAATAGTTCTATTGGATACTATATGAATTGATATTGCTGTTCGGTGTGAACGTGTTGAAGGCCGTACTTTGACCTATAATGGTTTACTTTTATAAATTGTGACTTGGATGGATAGTTGTCTCATCGGCACTCATACCACATCTTCTTGTATCTAATTAATCTAATATTGTGCCTTTTTGTAAAGCAGCACTTAACAATCGGTCAAGAAACCTAAACAAATCCCACTTTTTAAAAATAAAACGAAAAACCAAAGCTAAAAAATTAAAACCAACAACAAAACTACAAAAAACAACAACATTAAAACAAAAACTTACCAAACAAACAAAAAACAACAAATAGAAAAAAAGAAAAAAAAAACAACAGACAAACAATCATTTATTTCTATTGTCATTATATAAGAACGTCCCTGTTTAGGAAAAATTGCTTGCAATTTATCCACTTGCCTTGTTGATTTTTTCTACTTTTTCTGTATGCCAAAACGGCATCTTTTGTAAATAGTCCCTTCCGACATGTTCCCCTTTACAAATTTAACCACTGATGTATAGTTTTTGAATGTCTTTCCAACACTATTCTACATTACAATGAGGAGAATAAGAACTAGAATGGAATCTATTGTCAGATTTCAGATCAAGAATGGAATATTCAGTTGGAACTTGTGATGCTTGGTATACGTAAATGAGACAGTAAGAATGTATGTTTTATTTTGAACTTATTTTTTTTTAAATTGAAAGTAAAAGGAATTTAATATTGATTTTGTTCCTTTTACGAGACTCAAGAATAATTAGTCATGAGTGTAAAGAAAATGCACTGAACATCCGAAAATAATATTCCCAGTAGTATCTGACAAAGTAAAATCAGGTCAATTAAAATATGATGCATGGATATATCAGATAGAGCTAAAGTTTCTGCAATGGTGACTCCATCATTCACAGGAAATTTAGGTGAATGATTCCATATGTTTCATCGTCTGCTGTGAATCATGACAGGAACGATCTACATTATCTGATCTGATGTACAAACAAAAAGCGGGATATAATCACTTTCATCATAATCAAGGATGAAGTATGAAGGATGGCTGAGAACAATCTCAGGATAACGCCAAAAATTACATAAGTGCCTGGGAAAGTTTCTCTATTGTTTTCAGTACACATGATACATTAACTTGTCAACCTAAATATTACACGCATTCTCAACGCATTTCAGGTAGAATCAAAGACATGTTTTTGGGGGATTATAAATATATCTTGAAAAGGTCAATAGCAAATTTATCTTATGTCATTTGCTACTGGAATTTTGGCTATGACGATGTGTCTTAATTAGTTGTACTAAGTAAATTAAGTTAAGTTGCAAATATGCATGGACTAGACTATGCATGGACCATCATGTTGTTAATGAGTATGAATCTAACAAAAGTTTCAAGTTCACCAAATTGGGTTTACGGTTGATTTTATTGATAAACGATAGAAGTATCCAAGTTACCTGAATTGCTAGCAATAAATGATCGAAAATTTGGTAAATAATACCGGGTATGAAAGTATGATACATGTAATGAAAATAATAAAATGTTGTAGGCTAGTGATTTATATCCAAACTAAGTTAAAAATTGACAATTCGAAATCAAATAAAAGCTATTGTGCAGTTCGTTAATATGGGAAATAAGTTTCACAAAAAAAATATGCAATTTGTTCTTATGGTGTGCTGATACACTTCTGTCCCAGATTAGCGGGAAGGTTGGGCGCTCACAAACATGTTTAACCCGCCACATTCTTTATGTGCTTGTCCCAAGTCAGGAACCTGTAGTTCAGTGGTTGTCGTTGGTTCATGTCTGTCATATTTGTTTTTTCGTTAATTGTTTTGTTATGAATTAGGCCGTTTCTCAATTGAATTGTTTCATATTTTTCTTGTCGAGGCCTTTTTATAGCCGACTATACGGTATTGGTTTTTCTCGTTGTTGAAGGCCGTACGGTTGCCTATAATTGCTTACATCCACTTCATTTGAACTCTGATGGATAGTTGTCTCATTGGCAATCAAACCACATCTCCTGATTTTTATAAAGGTTTTATGAATGCACCCTAGAATAATATAAAAGAGGGTTAACCTCAATTTTGAAGAGAAGAAATGATTACCTGCAATTAAAGGAAAACGGCTTATCTGTTGTGTAATATATCCTTTTTAGATTGACTAAAAATATGTACAGGGAAACAGATATCCCCTAGCATCCAGGGGTCGATTGGGGTTAAGAAAAAAATGGTCACCGAGACTTCTCCCATTTGATAGCAAAACCAATGATAAATGGGACTTCCATTTGGATGTGCATTATGTATAATTACGCAACAAAGTCTGGTAGGCATGGGAACCTTAAATCCGACAACTCGTGTAAGAACAGTGTCACTCTCTGCAGTTTAAAGAACACATGCAAGAACTTTTTGAGCCTTCCATAGGTGTCCTAGCTGTTGCAAGACAAAGTTTCTGTCCCTTTCGGTCATTGTCATACCCCATTCGACAAACACGGCAAAACCTGTTGGAATTATTCTGATGATATGAATGAAATATTTGCTGCTGGACATTAAGCGAACAATTATAAAAACAATCACACTTTTTAGAGTCAACACATTTATTTGCTCTGTACTATATATGCTATAGTTTTGAACTATACGTTAATAGATACATGTACCAAAAATTCTGAAGAAAGATTTCTAATTCTTACAAATTGTATTAATTTTTAAAAGAAAGTTATTGCATGTACATAATATTCAGTCTGCCATCTTCGGGTGTCCATAATTGCAGTTACAGACATCAGTTTAAACATGTACATTAATTTGACCATTCATTGCTATGCTATATTTTCACAATTTCCAATTATTTATGATAAAACCACTTCTACAGTATACTGTAGTACACTGTAGTATTTTGTATATATTATATAACCTATATGGCTTTGGTTCGTTTCGTTTGCTTAATTTACTGTTTGCTTATTTTCTTAAAGACAAAATCTTGAATTATCTTATTGATTGATTGTTTTATTCACACTGCAGTTACACAGCACTATGAGTGGCGGATCATGTCAGAGTAAGGATGGTTCTGTATTAATGATTGTACACAGTATGCTTCCACCAAGCATATATATATATTTAAAAAGTATCAGGATACTTTTAACAAACATCATGATATCAAGGACGTACCTTGATGATATCAATTTCAACCATCAGGCATTCATTTACTTTGAATAAATATGCTTATGTTTAAAGGAAGTATCATTATATGTTTAATGGATATCCCTATATATACAAAAAGCATCGGTATACTTCCATCACGTGTTTGTATATCCTCTTAAAAACCACTATAGATGGGGAAAATCTGACCGGCGGAATTTTTCGAAATCTGAGATCTACCTACTTTCTTTTAACACCAAAACTGTCATACGTCTTTTTAAAGGAGTTATTGCCCTTAAATGACGATTTTCTATAATAATATTTTTCGTTTTAGTCTTAGATAGATAGAAACTTAAAACTAGAGGCTCTCAAGAGCCTGTGTCGCTCACCTGATTCTACTTTGGTTTTGGAAATCATGTAAAAATAGATTAAAATCATAACAGATACCCTAATAATGAGTGAGGCCAAATTTGGTTTAATATTGGTCCTGTAATTTAATAAAAAATCCTGGTGGCCATCTTGAACAGTAAATCGGCAACAAAGTAGCAACACTTAATCAGCACCTCATAAGAAACATTTATGCCATGTTTTGGTTTCATTCCATTCAGTGCACCTCTAGAAGAAGCATTTGTATGTATTTCCCATAGGGTCTTATGTTAAAGGAAGTCCCCCCATTGGCGGCCATCATGGACGAAGGATCAGCTTCAAAGTAACAAAACTTAGTCAGCACCTCATAAGGAACATTCATGCCATGTTTGTTTTCAATCCATTCAGTATGTGGTTCTCTAAAAGAAGTCATTTGTATGTATTGTCCATAGGGTCCTTTGTTAAACATTGCCCCCATCTGGCAGCCATCATGGATGAAGGATCAGCTTCAAAGTAACAACACTTGGTCAGCACCTCAAAAGGAACATGCATGCCATGTTTGGTTTCATTCCATTCAATGGTTCTCTAAAAGAAAACATTTGTACGTATTTCTCATAGGGTCCTATGTTTAACTAAGTCCTCCGCTGGCGGCCATCTTAGATTATGGATCTGCTTCATAGTAACAACACTTGGTCAGCACCTCATAAGGAACATTCATGCCATGTTTGGTTTCATTGCATTTAGTGGTTCTCTAAAAGAAGACATTTTTATGTATTTCCCATAGGGTCCTATGTTAAACTAAGTCCCCCGCTGGCTGCCATCTTGGATGATGGATCAGCTTCAAAGTAACAACACTTGGTCAGCACCTCATAAGGAACATTCTTGCCATGTTTGGTTTCATTCCATTCAGTGGTTCTCTAAAAGAAGACGTTTGTATGTATTCCCATAGGGTCCCATGTTAAACTAAGTCCCCCGCTGGCGGCCATCTTGGATTATGGATCGGCTTCAAAGTAACAACACTCGGTCAGCACCTCATAAGAAACATTCATGCCATGTTTGGTTTCATTCCATTCAGTGGTTCTCTAAAAGAAGACATTTGTATGTATTTCCCATAGGGTCCCATGTTAAACTAAGTCCCCCGGTGGCGGCCATCTTGGATCATGGATCGGCTTCGAAGTAACAACACTCGGTCAGCACCTCATAAGGAACATTCATACCATGTTTGGTTTCATTCCATTCAGTAGTTCTCTAAAAGAAGACATTTGTATGTATTTCCCATAGGGTCCCATGTTAAACTAAGTCCCCCGCTGGCGGCCATCTTGGATTATGGATCGGCTTCAAAGTAACAACACTTGGTCAGCACCTCATAAGGAACATTCATACCATGTTTGGTTTCATTCCATTCAGTGGTTCTCTAAAAGAAGACATTTGTATGTATTTCCCATAGGGTCCTATGTTAAACTAAGTCCCCAGCTGGCGGCCATATTGGATTATGGATCAGCTTCAAAGTAATAACACTCGGTCAGCACCTCATAAGAAACATTCATGCCATGTTTGGTTTCATTCCATTCAGTGGTTCTCTAAAAGAAGACATTTGTATGTATTTCCCATAGGGTCCCATGTTAAACTAAGTCCCCCGCTGGCGGCCATCTTGGATTATGGATCGGCTTCAAAGTAACAACACTCAGTCAGCACCTCATAAGGAACATTCATACCATGTTTGGTTTCATTCCATTCAGTAGTTCTCTAAAAGAAGACGTTTGTATGTATTTCCCATAGGGTCCCATGTTAAACTAAGTCCCCCCCTGGCGGCCATCTTGGATTAGGGATCGGCTTCAAAGTAACAACACTTGGTCAGCACCTCATAAGGAACATTCATACCATGTTTGGTTTCATTCCATTCAGTGGTTCTCTAAAAGAAGACATTTGTATGTATTTCCCATAGGGTCCTATGTTAAACTAAGTCCCCAGCTGGCGGCCATCTTGGATTATGGATCAGCTTCAAAGTAACAACACTCGGTCAGCACCTCATAAGAAACATTCATGCCATGTTTGGTTTCATTCCATTCAGTGGTTCTCTAAAAGAAGACATTTGTATGTATTTCCCATAGGGTCCCATGTTAAACTAAGTCCCCCGGTGGCGGCCATCTTGGATTATGGATCGGCTTCGAAGTAACAACACTCGGTCAGCACCTCATAAGGAACATTCATACCATGTTTGGTTTCATTCCATTCAGTAGTTCTCTAAAAGAAGACATTTGTATGTATTTCCCATAGGGTCCCATGTTAAACTAAGTCCCCCGCTGGCGGCCATCTTGGATTATGGATCTGCTTCAAAGTAACAACACTTGGTCAGCACCTCATAAGGAACATTCATACCATGTTTGGTTTCATTCCATTCAGTGGTTCTCTAAAAGAAGACATTTGTATGTATTTCCCATGAGTCCTATGTTAAAGTAAGTCCCCAGCTGGCGGCCATCTTGGATTATGGATCAGCTTCAAAGTAACAACACTCGGTCAGCACCTCATAAGAAACATTCATGCCATGTTTGGTTTCATTCCATTCAGTGGTTCTCTAAAAGAAGACATTTGTATGTATTTCCCATAGGGTCCCATGTTAAACTAAGTCCCCCGCTGGCGGCCATCTTGGATTATGGATCGGCTTCAAAGTAACAACACTCGGTCAGCACCTCATAAGGAACATTCATACCATGTTTGGTTTCATTCCATTCAGTAGTTCTCTAAAAGAAGACATTTGTATGTATTTCCCATAGGGTCCCATGTTAAACTAAGTCCCCTGCTGGCGGCCATCTTGGATTATGGATCGGCTTCAAAGTAACAACACTTGGTCAGCACCTCATAAGGAACATTCATACCATGTTTGGTTTCATTCCATTCAGTGGTTCTCTAAAAGAAGACATTTGTATGTATTTCCCGTAGGGTCCTTTGTTAAACTAAGTCCCCAGCTGGCGGCCATCTTGGATTATGGATCGGCTTCAAAGTAACAACACTCGGTCAGCACCTCATAAGAAACATTCATGCCATGTTTGGTTTCATTCCATTCAGTGGTTCTCTAAAAGAAGACATTTGTATGTATTTCCCATAGGGTCCTATCTTAAACTAAGTCCCCCGCTGGCGGCCATCTTGGATGATGGATCCGCTACAAAGTAACAACACTTGGTCAGCACCTCATAAGGAACATTCATGCCATGTTTGGTTTCATTCCATTCAGTGGTTCTCTAGAAGAAGTTCAAATGTAAAAAGTTAACGCCGACGACGGACGACGCCGGACGACGCCGGACGACGACGGACGACGGACGACGGACGCCAAGTGATGAGAAAAGCTCACTTGGCCCTTTGGGCCAGGTGAGCTAAAAAGCAACAAGAGTGCACACGCTGAAATGTCTCGCCTTCTTTACTAATCACTGATATTATGTTGATCGTCCTAAATCTAAAGCTTTATTACAACTGTCACATAAACTTAACATTAACCAAGAAAACTAAACATTGACCAATGAACCATGAAAATGAGGTCAAGGTCAGATGAACCATGCCAGGCAGGCATGTACAGCTAACAATTCTTCCATACAACAAATATAGTTGACCTATTGCTTATAGTTTAAGAAAAACAGACCAAAACACCAAAACTTAACACTGAGCAATGAACTGTGAAAATGAGGTCAAGGTCAAATAAAACCTGTGCGACTGACATATAGATCATAAAATATTTCCATACACCAAATATAGTTGACCTATTGCATATAGTATTAGAAAAAAAGACCAAAACTAAAAATCTTAACTTTGACCACTGAACCATGAAAATGAGGTCAAGGTCAAATGACACCTGCCAGCTAGACATGTACACCTTACAATCATTCCATACACCATATATAGTAGACCTATTGCATACAGTATAAGAAAAACAGACCAAAACACAAAAACTTAACTATAACCACTGAACCATGAAATTGAGGTCAAGGTCAGATGACACCTGCCAGTTGGACATGTACACCTTACAGTCCTTCCATACACCGAATATACTTGACCTATTGCTTATAGTATCTGAGATATGGACTTGACCACCAAAACTTAACCTTGTTCACTGATCCATGAAATGAGGTCGAGGTCAAGTGAAAACTGTCTGACGGGCATGAGGACTTGGAAAGTAGGCACATACCAAATATAGTTATCCTACTACTTATAATAAGAGAGAATTTAACATAACAAAAAATGTTAACTTTTTTTTTAAATAGTCACTGAACCATGAAAATGAGGTCAAGGACATTGGACATGTGACTGACGGAAACTTCGTAACATGAGGCATCCATATACAAAGTATGAAGCATCCAGGTCTTCCACCTTCTAAAATATCAAGCTTTTAAGAAGTTAGCTAACGCCGCCGCCGCCGGATCACTATCCCTATGTCGAGCTTTCTGTGACAAAAGTCGCAGGCTCGACAAAAACCAGCAGGAAAAGATACAGCAATAACTCAAATGGCTGAAATTGTCAGTCAACTATTTATAGGAAATATTGCCCTTTAATGATGATTTTTACCATTTTTTTTTAGCTTTTTCACAAAAACTTCGGTAGATAAAGAAAAACTGAAAACATGAAAACAGCAAAATATAATCAGCATGGCAAGACCTACAAATAGGTCAACGCATCTTAAATTGTTGACTCCTTATAGGAGTTATTGCCTCTCATGAAGATTGTTGCCTTTTTTTTGTTTTTGGGCACAAAAATATAAAAGATTCAAAGAAACTGTAAATAGTTAGAGATGAACAAATAGGTCAACAATCCCAAAATTTTCAGTCCAATTCTTATGGGTGTTACTGCCATGGAACGGTGATTTTTACCATTTTTTGTGTTTTTGGCAAAAACTACAGTAGACAGGAATAACAGTAAACTGGAGAATATGATCAGCAATACAAGATCAACAAAAAAGATTATAGTCATGAATTCTATTCTAGTCTACAATGTTGAAGAGTGGACATTTTTGAAAATGCCCATAGATCCAAGTGTGTGACACAGGCTCCGTTTAGAGCCTTTAGTTATTCCACCAATTACTTCTTATTGCCTCCTTGGTATACCTCCTTGAAGTAAAAATGTTTGATGGAAGGTTAGTATTTATTAATCATGAGGATAAGTGATGTTTTATTTAAATAATGTTTGGTAGTAATTGGTCCTTCACATAACTTTAAAATTTGTTTTCTATAGTTCATTTCCTCACAGTTTGATTGTAAATGCATTATCTCTAAGACTTTTTTTTCAGATTTGTATTATATTACACCACCGTCTGCTACTTTAAGCAATAGTACCCACACTGGTTTGATGACGAGATCATCAAATTTCAAAGTGTGTATCCTAAAAATGATGCAGGAAAGGTTGGGTTGTAATGGTTTCAAGGACATTTCATCTAAAAGTTTACGACTGTGTGAGATGAACAACCAATCTGTAAAAGCTAACATTCACCATTTGGTTCAGGTAAGCAAAAAAAGTACCAAGGCTCGAACAGGTGGAATAACAACTAAACATTTGTCAACTTTTGTGAAATTTGCATCATACCACTGCAAAAAAAGTATAAAAATAAATAACCTGTTGTGTTCACTGTGCATACTCCTATAACTTATCAGAAGGTTTTTTATTTACTGTTTAGATTCCTCATTTCACAATTGTAAAATACATTGCTGATTTTCTTCAATCAAAGTTTAAATTAATGGTTCTCATAAAATTGTGATCATTTAAGTGAACTCATATTTAGTATTTTTTTGGTTATAAAGGTGATTTTCAAATTGTTTGCAGATGTTCCATATCGATACAAAATCGTCCAATTAAAGAGTTAGTTATTTAGATCTATTGATTATAAATAACAGAAGTAGACTTACACTTTATTTCAGCTGTTTTTATAATTTCAAGTTTTCAATCTTAATCTTCGCTGCCTTAGTCATAAAATTGTGCCAGCAAACTCAATACAATATTGGTTACCCAAGGACATTTTACTTGATAGAAATGCAAACAATAGACTTAAGAGGAGTTAATCTACATAGGTCACCTTACAGCCTTCATTAATGATTAAAAACATAATTGATCAGCACTGATTTTCAAACTCGTCAAAAAACCTATAATGTAAATTCCATAAAAATCTACACAAATCTACACAAATTTACACATTAGAGCACTCATAAGGCAATTTTCCATATAATTAATATTTCCAAGCGGCATAAATCTTTTAAAAATAATTGATCGGCACTGATTTACGAACTTGTCAAAAACATTAATGATATAAACCTGATATAAGTTTCATAAAATTCTGGCAAGAATTGTACACATGAGAGTGCTAAAGATGCAGTTTTCCATATAATCAATATTTCCAAGAGGCATAACTCTTTTAAAAATAAATTGACTGTCACTGATTTTCGAACTCACCCAAGACATTGCTGATATAAAGCTATGATATAAGTTTCATAAAAATCTGGCAATAATTGTACACATGAGAGTGCTAACGATGTAATTTTCCATATAATTAATGTTTCTAAGGGGCATAACTCTTTTAAAAATAATTGATCAGGACTGATTTTCGAACTCTTCCAAGACATTCCTGATATAAACCCATGGATATAAGTTTCATAAAAATCTGGCAAGAGCTGTACACGTAAGAGTATTAATGATGTGATTTTCCATATAATTAAGGTTTCCAAGGGGCATAACTCTTAAAAATAATTGATCGGGACTGATTTTCGAACTCGTCCAAGACATTGCTGATATAAACCTATGGATATAAGTTTCATAAAAATCTGGCAAGAGCTGTACATGTGAGAGGGCTAACAAGACCGGACAAACCAAGGACAGACAGACCGATGCCGGTATTTATAAGTCCCCGCATTGTTTTGCACTGTAGACAATAAAGCTTCTGTCTAAATTTCATAAAATTTCATGAATGTTTGACAAAGTTAATGATGTTTAAAAAATCTTTAACCTCAAACTGAATCGGAATATCGATGCCAACGCCAACAACGTAATGTAGAATGGCTATGTCTTGATTCTGTGAGAGGCTCCACAAAAAACAGTTGAAAGTGTATGAAATATAGATTCTTACATTGGTACCAGTGGATTCGAGATAGTTAAATTATCAAATTTTAAAGATCACAAGGGGGAGACGCATATTTTGCTTGCAACAGAAATGTAGGAATGCTAATATATCATGTTTAAAAAAAAATATGTTCAGTTGTGTAGTGACTTACAAGTGCCACATATGGAGCAGTATCTGCCTACCCTTCCAGAGCACCTGATTTCAACCCTCGGTTTTTGGTCGATTTTGTGTTGCCAAGTCTTTATTTATCTATGATGTGTTTTGTAAACTGTTGCTTGAATTGGTTGTTTTGCGGTTTTGTTGTCAATGATATTCAGTTTGTCTTTGACTTATGTGTGTGAAAATCTTTTGGTGTCTTCCAACTCTCTTTTACAGGGGATATTCTGAAGACTATAAAAAATTGTATTTGTAAAAGATGTTCTCATATCAACCCCTTACTCACTACATAAGGAAATATATCATGCTGATGACTAAGAACTACACAAAATGTAGGTAAGATGATTTTCTGTGATATGTAAATTTGGACAAGCTAAGAAATTTCCAACATGCAGGTATTCAATATCAAATACCTTTTCCACCTTCAATAGGTATATTATCAATTAACAATTATCTCAAATTCTTTCTCAATGTATATTACATTGAAATATTTGATTATGATCATCAATGGACTTTAATTAGATGTCACAATTTTACTGGGTCATGAGTGTTTGGCCTGACAATACAATGTATATATGAATATTTCTTTACAAACACACAAACTAAGAACTTAATAATAGGATAATGTACAAATTTCACAGCTGAAAATGACTGAAGACAGGGATTGGACCTATATACATGAAGCAATTGTGAATTATTTAAAAAAAATATACAACAACACACCAAATATCAATGATCTATCACTATTAACTACTAACGAAACTGATTAGATCTGAACATTAGTTGTTGACAACAACACTGCCTAAAAAGCAAAACAAATTTCTTACTTCTAGACATAGTTGCATTTCTAAGCAGGATGAACTAGAGAAGAAAGACTATAAAATGGGTATATTAATATAATTTTATTACACAAGTTTCTGTATAACAAAAAAATTTTGGTTAAACAGCAAATCTAAATAATAACAACAATGAAAGATTTTCTGAGACATCTTGATGTTAGTCATAAAATATTCTCAGTCCTAAGACTATACAATCAAAGTATAATAAAATAATGAATGACTATCTATCTTTGTTTTCTATACTGTGTTGGAATTCACTGAGTGCCCACTGTTTATTTTCTACCTCATTTTTTAACTTGCTATATTCATTCACTAAAGTGTCAAATCCCATTCCAACGGATTCATATGCTTTTAATGCCTGTGATACATTAGTATATTCTGTTTCAGTTTCAGCATGTTCAGATTTTAAATACTTTCTGCAATAAACAAAATAAAAGTTATTCAATGTTTCATCTGGTATATAGTATGTCATACACTTTCAGTTGAAAAAATAACTAAACGTTAACTTGTGGTAAATGTGAGTTGCTGGTTTGTCCACTAATTAACCTTTGACCAAGATTTTCTATAATCTCAGACATGTCAGGAGTATTGAAGATATGGCAAGTCAATTTAAACCTACAAATTGTTGAAAAAAAAACATTATAAAGGTCTTATACAACACTTCCAGAAGTAGCACATTAAATTTACATTTAATTAGCCACCAGACATTATTAAACAGATTATGAAAAACAAATATAAAAGACATGGAGTAATGACAACCACTTAACTACAGGCTACTGACTAGGGACAGGCACATAAAGAATGTGGTGAGGTTAAACATGTGTGTGAGCGCTCAATCATCCCCTAACCTGGGACAGTGTTGTAACAGTACAATAAGAACAAATTGTAATAAACAGCTGTGCCAAGAACGCATGATACACCCTTATTGTGCGTATTGAAATTGTTGCAAAAATAACATAACATAAATAATATTGTTAAAAGTCCCATAACTCTATGACAAACTAGAAAATTTTGAAAATCAAAAGAGTACATTTACCAATCCCAACAACAGTGTTAAGTTTGTAGTAACTAGATCCAACCATACTATACGCCAAAGCTAGTGCATGAAATTTAAAAAATGCCTATTATTTATCAGACATTCAAAGTTCCATAACTCTGGAATGACATATCAGATTTTAATTCAAATCGAATGATGTATTATGTTCACCAATTCCTAAAATCATGTAAAGTTGTCAGTAAATCAATCCAAAAAAACTCAAGTTATGGTAAACATGTGAAAACTTAACTAAAATCTGACAAATAAAGTTCAGTATCTCTACGACCAAAAATTTTAAATATCAAAAGGAAGCTTCTTTTTATCAATCTCAACATCAATATAAAAGATTCAGGAAATTAATCCAGGCATACTGGAGTTAATGTGCATTATGTGAAAATTTGCCTTAATTTGAACAATTAAAGTCCAATAACTCAGGAATGTAAAAGCAGAAAATAAAAAAAAATCATAATGGAGCTTCCTTTTATCAATCCCAACAATAATGTAAAGTTTTGAGGAAATCAATCAAGGCATACAGGAGTAAGTGCACGATATCAAAATCAAAAGGGAGTTTTCTTCTGTCAATCCTTTTGTTATTTTAAAATTACATGAGAATTGGTGAAAGCCTATTTGAGTTATCATACAAAGTGTTGACGGACAGACGGATGGATAGACAGACTGACATTGGTATACCATTTTACGTCCAATCTTTGACGGGCGTATAAAAATCATTTGTATTCAAGATTTTTTTTATCAAAAGAAGAGTTATCTTTTTCATTTTTATTAGTAACATAAACAAATTATACATATCATCCTATTTTATTAAATTTCAAATTACTGCTTTATATCAAAAGAATATCTTACAGCTACCATGTTGGTGAATTGACAGGATCCTCAGATTTATCCATAAGAATAAAGCAGGGTGAGTTTGATCTTAAATAGCAAAGTAGTTTCAGAGGAGAAGTATGCCAAGAAATGTCTATAACTCACACTGGCCAGTGAGTCAAATTTGATATACTGTATATTCAGAAATTATTGGGAGGCTTTTATCAATGTGAATAATGCGACCAGGTGAGTATCACAATAATAAGAACTCACATTCTGATATCCAATATAATATATAACTGTATGCAGATTTTCCTGAAATCGCAATAATTAATCTCACATTTTGTCCTTTCTTAAGAAACCGTAATAATAAATGCTAGCATAAATTCCTAAATTTAGAGTAACAAAAAGATACACCTTCATTCCAATTTCCAAAAGGTCTATAAAAATGTCTATTTCAACAAGAATATTGGCAACATTTATATATGGAGTACTTGATAATGGAATTAGTACAAACCTAATCTGGCTTAATGCTCTGCAAGTTTCTACAGTGTATGTCTCACATAATATTTGTAATTCTGTTAATCTGTAACAAAAAATGCATAAATTATCATAGGAACAACAAAAAAATCTCCTAAATGAAACAAGAGGCTCACCTTTTTATGTTTGATTATTTGTTGATCTTATTTAGTGCTATTTGTGTAGATCTTGTATTGATGATCATTTTTACATTTTCTACCGATCTATTATGGTTGATAGTTTTCAAAATTATTAACAAAAAGATAAAAAGACAAAAATCATCATATACGGGAAATAAATCCTTAAAGAGTCATCCAATAATTTCATTGATTTCATTCCTTTTTGTAGTTCTTGTATTGCTGGTCATTTCACAGTGTACAGTTTCTACCAATCTACTTTCGTTCTGGATTTACCTGACCATTAGTAAAAAATCGTAATTTTAGGTCAATAACTCATAAAGGAGTCACCCAATGGTTTTTGTCATACATCCTTTTTCTGTAGATCTTTTGTTGCTGATCATTTTTGCTGTTCACAGTTTCTACCTATCTACTATAGTTTTGGATTTAATTGACTAAAACACGAAAATTAGTAAAATCTTGTCATTTTAGGGCAATAACTCACAAAGGAGTCATTCTATGGTTTTAGTCATATAACCATTTTTGTAGATCTTGTATTGCTGGTCATTTTTGCTGCGTACAAGTTCTACCTATCTATTATCATTTTTTATAATATACCTTATTTTTAGACAACATCCAATGCATAGAAGTTTATTCAATTCTGTTTTCTAAGATATCTTTAAATTTCAATTCAAACACATATCCATCGTATATAAATCACATGCCATCAATTTTTGACCCTCCTTATTTTCAAAAACACTAAAATTATAAGTATATGACATGACAATCTGTTTTATTTGACATACCTTATTTTTAGACAGAGACCATCACATTTAGACACTAGCCATTCTGTAGTAACTGTGTCATGTTCTGTCTGATTTTGTAACCTATACTGACAAATCAAATCCTCCAGCAGTGACAATGAATCTAACAATGTCTGTAACAGAAAAAACAAGTCACATAAATTTTCTTCGAAACCAAGACTTATTTTTCTCTAGCATGTTTTATACCTGTCATAAAGTTACCAAAGAAGCCAAATAATTATCAAATCAGTGCAAACAAAAAAATTTCAATTGCTAATTAGATTAAATTGTACATAACACATTGAAAACTGTGTAAAAAACGTTGGTGATTCAGGGGATAAGTTAATGCGAATAATATGTATTTTTTTCTCTGATTTGATGCATTATGAAAAAGTAAATTGTAAGATGGAAGAAATGTTGATAAGATATTTCTAGCATAAAACTATCAAATTGTATTACTACATTGTCATAAATTGCGTTTCAACTGAACATTAATGATAATTTGATAAAATTCTTATATAATCATGTTCAGTGTACTTTACATAGTCTGGCAATGTCTGAATTTGGAACCTCGTTTAAGGTCACCTCTCGTACGAGGTCACTTTTGGTATTTTGTATGAGAGATGGCTTAATAAAGGTTTGACTGTATGTGGATACTCCAAGAGTGATAACACCACTTTAACATATTACAGATATGTCAAATCTTCTTTACTTTTACGAGTGAAAAGACAAAAATACCTGATAATATAACCAAAATTGTTTATCCTTTCTGTGTTTCTCTTTGTTCAGTTTTGCTTTGATTTGTTTTAACTCATGACACTCGGAATCAATCATTGCTGGTAGTTGTGAAGCCTTGGCAAAAGTAAGTCTGTCACTTTCTGAAAAAAAATATATAGTTGACTGATTGTTGGTGTTTAATGCCACATTCAGCACCCTTGGCTATATAGTGGCAGCAAGTTTTTATATGTGGAGGAAGCTGGAGTGGCCAGAGAGAACCACAGACCTTTTGCAGGAAAACTGGCAATCCTAGTAAAAAAAATCAGAGTTGAACACACCTTCCACATGCAAAATTTGAACTTACAACCTCATGGTTGACAGTCTAGCGCTAATGTAGGTGAACTTCTTAGACTTTCTGACAAAAGTGTGACAATTTTTTTTTAATTATTAATATAATGAAAAATTCAAAGTATTTGCAAACAAGCAGTATGTATCTAACAGATGCCATTATTGCACATATGTTACAACTCATAACTGCTGGCCAAATATGATGCCATTCTATTGATTACTTTCTGAGAAAAGTGTAACAATATTCATTGTTCAATCAAATTATTTAATAAAATAATTTTAAATCATAAACAATAAAATAGTAGAGCTTTCATCCGGCGTTTTACGTTTCCGCAAATTGGCACTACTTTTCCGGGAAAAAAAGATGACGTTTCCGGAAATAAATACCTTACTTTTCCGAGAAAATGATAACGATTCCGGAAAAAATTAATTATTACTTTTTCGAGAAAATAATTAAGGAGTACCTTGAACTTTGTCCTAAATGAAACCTGCAACAACTGATTGTAGCAGCATGAAATTTTTGTAACAGCAGTATGCATTGCACATTCAAAGTCAATATGATCTACCACGGGCGGGAGAGTTAGTCTTCGGGTAGTGCACACATCAATAAGCAAATCCCACATTTTGATAAAAAGTGGAAGTCAAGCAAACACAAGAGGAATGAAGTTACCATTTTACACCCATATTTCGAAAAATTAACTGTGCCATCTATGAAAATATCAGTTATTTACATAGACGATCATAGACATTTCAAGTTGGTAAAACATAAAAATATAACGATTCCGACATCATCATCTTTCACAAAGGTGAAACTTTCATTTTTTTATATCTAGTATATTGTAGATATAAGATCAGAACCTTTTTTTGTATAAAAATATGAAATAAATAATTAATCTAACATATGTTCAAATATTAAAAATTTACTACCAGGTAAATTTCCAGAAAAGTAATAAATACAATTTCTGGAAACGTATACTTTAAGTTTCCGGAAACGTAGTATTGGAACTTTGAAAAATTAGCAGAAATGCAATACGCCCTTTCATCATGTAATTAACATTTATTAATTTTATAAAAGTAAAGTTATTAATTTAATATCCCTTTTGAAATCAATGTTTGTCTAAGCTTGTCCAAGCTGATGCATTGTTCAAATATTACAAAAGAAATAACTGGAATGTTATTGAACAAAAGAAATTAGACCTGAAACATTTTTGCTAAATTGATTAGCAGTAATTATCATTTATTAACTCTTTAATCCTTTTCTTTTCATTGATCATGTTGATTTAGAGCACTGCCTGAGGTTATTATATTGAACACTTGTCAAAAGTTAACATTATAATTCAATTGCTACACACCCATACCAAGGACGTATAACTAACATATTAATTACGTTTTAAGGTCAGCCATGCAGGATGTCACACCAGTACTTCGAATATTCCATTATGAAGGAAAAAAAGTTATAAAAATAAAAATTACAAATAAAAAAATAAATTACAAGTAAATAGATAAAATAAAAACGTCTTGAATATATACAATAATGAAGAAAAAAACGATATTAAAATTATTTTTTTTTGAATTTGAAAAAAAATAAAAAAATGTCTATAGTTGTGTATAATACGCACCCCCTCTACCAACTACATTTTTGTGGTTAAAAAATGCGTACTATACACGATAAAATACGGTATCTATAATAATATTCAAAATAATAACAAAAAACTGCAAAATTTTGTTAAAACTACCAATTCGGTGGCAGCAACCCAACAATGTGTTGTTCAATTCGTCTGAAAATTTCAGGGCCGATAGGTCTTGACCAATTAAACAATTTTACCACTGTCACATTTGCTCTAAAAGATTTAGTTTTTGAGATATAAGCCAAAAACTGCATTTGACCCCTATGTTCTATTTTTAGCCATGGGGGCCATGTTTGTCGATGGATCAAAACTTCGGATATAATTTGTAAACTAGATACCCTAAGGAACATTTATTTAAAGTTTGAAGGTATTTGGCCCAGTAGTTTCAGAGGAGAAGATTTTTGAAATAGTTTACGACGACAGACGACGACAACAGATGTGGGAAGCAAAGACGGACATACTGACTGACAAGGTGATTGCATTATAGTTTTAAGTTGGAGTATGATAATATTCCCTTTAAATGTTTAATCAGACTTAAACATCCCATTTTCAATGATTGTATATGTCAATTTTAATTGTAATGGTTGATCAAACTTAACAAACTTGTCATCACAGCAATAAACTTTTATAGAAGAGGTCTAACAATCGTTTATCATATGCCTCAGACTTTCAAGGTCTAACAATGGTATATCATACGCCTCAGACTTTCAAGGTCAAACAATAGTTTGTCGTATGCCTCAGACTTTCAAGGTCTAACAATGATTTATCATATGCCTCAGACTTTCAAGGTCTAACAATGGTTTATCATATGCCTAAGACTTTTAAGGTCTAACAATGGTTTATTATATGTCTTAGACTTTCAAGATCTTACAATGGTTTATCATATGCCTGACTTTCAAGGTCTAACAATAGTTTATCATATGCCTTAGACTTTCAAGGTCTAACAATGGTTTATCATATGCCTTGGACTTTCAAGGTTTAACAATGGTTTATCATATGCCTCAGACTTTCAAGGTCTAACAATGGTTTATCATATGCCTCAGACTTTCAAGGTCTAACAATGGTTTATCATATGCCTCAGACTTTCAAGGTCTAACAATGGTTTATCATATGCCTCAGACTTAACATTTTAATTTTAGTTCCATATTTTATATGTTATAATGTGATCATTGTGCTTTATATGTATGTAACACTGTAATAAATAATTCTGATCACCTGTTCCATTATCTGGGTCATGAAATGTTACCAGACTTTCACATTTTAATCTTAATCTGTCCTCTATATCTGGTAAAAGCTTCTGTTGTAAGAAAGGTAAATGCTGCAATAAAAAATAATGGATCTTGAGCAAGTTTCAAAATATCTTTCATTCTTTAAACTACCTCAAGACCAATTATCAGTATTTGTAACCCTTTTTTGTTAAGAAGAGCAATATCAGTGTTTAAAGAACAATATGTACTTTTGCCAAAATATGGCCTTGAATTTCAACTTTATCATAGAATATCAAAACAGCCACAATTAGGTTCTTAAATCAATCTATTTCAAACTTCTTTAATACTTTTCAGAAATTAATGTGGGCATTTATTATTGCAAATCCTTGACTACTGGCATAAAGCGAAATCCTATGAATGCAATTGCAAAATTTCATGAAAGAAAGTCACTACTGAAATTATGAATTAGAGTTTTCATTATTGCAAACCTGATACTGTCATATTTATTGCATTTATAAAAAAAAAGGGAATGTGTCCATGGGACACAGATGATGCCCCCGATTGCATAGAACATTATAATGGGACATAACTCAAGAACTAGAAAAGTGACGCTACCAAAATTCAAACTTGATCTGTGTAATGTGGTGATAAACATTGTGTATAAGATTCATAACGTTTAGTTGAGGCAAACTAAAGTTAGAGAACGGAAACAAAAATTCAGCAATTTTTCCATTTGTAAAGGGGCATACCTCTAGAACTGTAAAAGTAATGCAATCAAAATTCAATATGAACTGTGTTTTGTGTTAATAAGCATTGTGTATAAGTTTCATAACTTTGGTTGAGGAAAACTTAAGTTAGAGAATGGAAATGTAAAATTCAGCAATTTTTCCATTTGTAAAGGGCCATAACTCTAGAATGGTTAAAGTGACGCCACCAAAATTCAAACTTGATCTGTGTTTTATGGTAATAAGCATTGTGTATAAGTTTCATAACATTTGGTTGAGGCAAACTAAAATTATAGAACGGAAACCAATTTTATGGACGTACGGACATACGAACGTACAGACGGACAAGGGTAAAACTTAATGCCCCCTCCGCTACAGCGGGGGCATAAAAATTGCAATAATTTCTGAATTTACAGTACTAAGAAAAATAAATGTCTTCATGACAGTACATTCTAGACTCAAAAGTTAACACATTTTTACCAACCATAAATCTTCTTGAAAACTTTATATATAAGAATATTTTACACACAACTCCTTATTAATACCTTTTTATAAGGATTCTGTCTTTGAATTTCTTCTCTAGTTAACCCTAACAAGGTTGATGATGAACCAGGTTCAGGATTGCAATCTACATAGTCTCCTATTTCTGCCATTGTTAAACATTCTTGTAAGGCTGCTTGAAACTGAAACAAGACTGCACATGTTGAAATATCTGGCCTGCTTTACTGATAATGATTGAAAGTCTTTCGGGTCATTGTCTTACTGCTTTTAGTACAGATATCAAATAAACTTAACATTATCAATGATCCATGAAAATAAGGTCTATGAACCCTGTTAGATGGACATGGACACTTTACACTCATTCTGTAAACTATATGTAGTTGACCTTATAGCTTATAATATCTGAGAAACAAAACAAAAGTACATGTACACCTTACAATCATTCTATACACCAAACATAGTTGACCTATTGCTGTAGTATCAGAGATGATAAACATAATCACAAAATTTAATGTTGACAAATAAACCATGAAAATTTCAGAGACATTGTATATGTACAGTGATGTATCTGAGAAATTGACCTAATCACAAAAACATTGATCCATGAAATAGAATTCCTATGTTTCACACTCTGGGACAAAGTGAGCTTGGAGGCATAGATTGAAACCGTATATAGTGGCAAAACTTATTGGGGTTTTAAACAGTCATAAAAGTATCATAATTCAATTCCAAGCAGTTTATGAGTTTAGAGTGAAATGATTTTAGGGCATTCAATACTAGTCGTCACCACTCTAATACAGAAATATCGGAGCAGTCTATAACAACAGGTAATCCCCTCAATTTTAATTATTTATTTTAAAAATCTAAATCATAAAAAAGGTCAAGGTGACCTTATTTTGTCACTAACATGATACATCAACTGACAAAAGACCATTCCTCTATGATTTTCAGTTGCTTAGATATGGACCTTCACACAAAACTTTACCAAAATCATTCATATGTAAAATGAAGGTCAAGGTGACCTTATTTTAATGTGGACATCTTTCACAAAACAGGGTGCATCAACTGACAACAGATCTTCCATTATTATTTGTTTTTGGTAAGATCTGGATCATATAATTGTTTTTAAAACAAAGCCAACAAGTAAAACTGTGAGCTACTGCTCACTGATGATACCCCAGCCAATATATTTCGGTAAACAGGAAGTTGTTGAGTGATGAATCTGAAAACGCATCACATGGTATAGCTGACTTATATAAACCCTGAAACCAAATTTTAGAAATCCTTGTCAAGTAGTTCCTGAGAAAAATGTGACGAAAATTTTCAACTTGGCTATCATGTGTAAAATAATACAAGTGTTCGGTTAACAGGAAGTTGTTGAGTGATGAATCTGAAAACGCATCACATGGTGTAACTTTCTTATATAAACCCTGAAACCAAATTTCAGAAATCCTTGTCAAGTAGGTCCTGAGAAAAATGCGACGAAAATATTCATGGGACGGACGGATGGACTGACAGACTGATGGATGGACTGACGGAAGGACAGACACAGGTAAAACAGTATACCCCCCCTTTTTTAAAGCAGGGTATAATAATGCTTAAAATGAAGTCCAAGGAGAAATAACTTTAGTGTGGACCTTTGTCACTAACCTGATGCATAAACTATAAAAAAAGATTATTTCTCTATGATTTGTAGTTGCTTAGATCTGACTCTTAACCATAGTTCACACAAAGCTTAACCAAAGCCATTCATACATAAGATGAAAGAAAATGTGAACAAGTTTTTGTATGGACATTTGTTTCCAAACTTGGTGTATCAAATGACAAAATATCATTCCTCTATGCATGACTTCTAATGGCTTACATCTGGACCTAATTCTAAAGCCAGGATAGAAAAACTAAGCAACAAACAAAAAAGAAGAAAACAATGATATATTCCCTCCCAAACTTTATTTTCCCCTTAACTTTTCCCCATATACATAAAAAAACTTCCAGCAACCAAAGTAGATGAAAGATTTAAGGTTAAATATGCTACTACTTAAATCACTGTCACTAAGTGGATTTAGGTAAACAAATATCACAAGAAACCATCTTCATCAACATGGATTTTTTTAACAATATAATAATGAGCTTATTATGTTTAGAATAGAATGCATCCTTTTGTAATTCTATTGGGCTGTAAAAGCATTTACAGAAGCATATTTTGCATGTTGCACAAAAGTGCTTTGCTCTATACTAAAAATGTAGGCATGATCAATGATTTTAAAACCATATAAAATTATGGAAGCATTCAATTCTCACTTCATTTTGCTACATTGTACAACCATGAAATTACAAGAAAAATCAACCACTTCGTTTGTTTTCAGATCCATTATTGTGATGTTGTTACAGAGAGCATGTGCAGTAATACATGTTTCATTTTTGGGGGAAGTAAAACATAATTTTGAAATGACTGTCTCCAAATTGTTGTCTGTTTATCAAAAGTACAGAATCTTATGAAACATCATGTACTGTAATTATTTAAATGTGAAGTTAGCAAATTCCTTTTTACTCTTTAAAATGAACAAAATGAAGGTTTTTTTTGGTGGTCATTTACAACAGATTAGTATATATAGAGATATACAAGTTCTAGTGACGTAATATTTACTTGTTTATCCTCTGAAGAAAGAGAACATTCTTGACTTTTTATTTCATAATCCATTAACAGCTCTTCTACTTCCCTGTATATTGTCTTCTGCATCAACCAATTATGTTTCTCATGTTTGAGTTCTTCCTCAGCCTATTTGTAAAATAATCAAGCATTATGACATCCATTTTTGATAGAATGTAAAATGATTCCGATACATAAACATAGGTAATCTACAATGACAATATATTTCTCTCTACCATATTGGCTTCAAAAACCAAAGTTGTCAAGCATTTGTCAAGCTGAAATTAAACTTCAGAGTGAATAGTATCCAAGAAATGAACTTTGACATCAAACTTTATACAAATCAATGAAGCATAAAGTATAGGTCTGAGTGATCTATTTTTCACAAAGGGTAGTTATACTCTATTAAATTCATTATTACACCAAATTATGTGATTGTAAGTCTCTTACTTTTAGAAAAATTTACTCACATGTAAATCTTTAAAGTACATTGTATAAGTCAATGAAGATCAAAATATAGGCTAGATGATCCACTATTTAATAATCACTTTTGTACTCCATAGACACATCTTTTCATCAAGCTATGTGACTTTAGGTCACTAAGTACCTAAGATTTTAGTTCAGATGTTTAACTTAATCAATGTCAATGCAGCATAAAATATATGTCAGTGACCTATATTTTGTGGGAGATTGCTAATTTTAAGCTTAATAAATAGGTCAATGTGACCAAAATTTTTTTAGGGTTGCTTAACTCAAATAAACAAAGACAGATGAGTGTTGGTCAGTTATTATCTAAAATTTGAACTCAGAAGAAAAATTAATGAAGTCAATCAAGATTAAACAACTGTCAGAGTGACCTATTTTTTGGATGAAGCAGTCATACTCGCGTTTATAGATCTGTATACCAAGTCTTTTGCAAAATATGGTTTAAATAGGCAAAGGAGAAGGTTTGTGCATACATAAAACTGGTTTAATCGCACCTCATTTTGTGTCTGAACCAAGTCAGGCTATCTGAGGCTGTTGTTTGTACATATATATTTTCTTGAAAGAGTCAGGTGTTGGATGTGGATGTTGGTGTGGTCTGTTGTACTGTCCAATATTTTTGGCAATTGCTGTAATCCTTTTTATGTACATCTACTATGCTATAATGTCACATTAGTATATAATAAAATGCTTCACTGAGCGCAGCTGGATACGACCGCAGAGGTCCAACCATGAACAGTTGGGGCAAAAATGGACACAATATTCGCGCTTGATACAGGTCTGAATTTGGATTGTAATTAAATATTTGACACATAATAGGGTTTCTGACACAGAATGCCTGTAGTCAAAGAACTTAGAATTGGTTATATGATTTGAATTTATATCAATTTTTTTGCTTTTGTGCTAAGCACTATGCTGTTGCGAATTGACCCCCCCACCCCCCCAAAAAAAAAAAAAATTTACCCCCCCTTTTTTTTGCTTTTGTGCAATACACTATGCTGTTGCATATTGACCCCCCCCCCCCCCCAAAAATAAAAAAATAATTCTTTTTTTTACCCCACCCACCCTTTTTTTGCAAAAAAAAAAAAAAAAATATTTGAAGAAATTTTCTTTTTAATTACTGAAATTTGAAATGAGAAAAGATTGCCCCCCCCAAAAAAATTTTTTTTTCACCCCCTTTTTCCAAAAAAAAAATTTCTTTCCCTTAAGATATGGTCATAATCTCAATTCAAATTTCCAATGGAGTTTGCAACCATAATTACCAATTTAAATACATCATAAAAGTCTTAAAATAGAAAATGACATACATAATCATGGCTAAAATTAATATTCCTTTAATGTAACTTCTAAAAATAAATTGACAGCTAATCACCTCAAGTTCTTTATAGATAATTTAAAAGAAGTGTAAGGGAGGTAAATCCAAACATACACAACATTGTACTTTAAATGTGTTTGGATTACCTCCCTTACACTGCTTTTAAATTGTCCATTAACCAGGAAACCCTTGTTTTCCCCCCATTTTTGCCCCTAATTCCTAAACGGTTTGAGCCAGAACCCCCCAAAGCCAATCCTAACCATCCCTTTGTGGTATGGAAACTTGTGGTATAATTTCAGAGATACACCGTTCCACAAGATATTGTCTGGAAACTAGAAAAATGCTTATTTGGGCCCCTTTTTGGCCCCTTATTCCTAAACTGTTGGGACTATAACCCCAAAATCACTCCCAACCTTCCTTTTGTGGTTATAAACCTTGTGTCTAAATTTCATAGATTTCTATTTACATTTACTAAAGTTATTGTCCGAAAACCAAATGTCTTCGGAAGACGACAACGATGACGTGATACCAATATACGACCGCAATATTTTTTGCCATCGTATAAAAACTAAACTTGAACCTAAAACTTAATTCATAGATTGAAGCTTAAAATCTTTATCAAAACCAACTGAATTTCAGTCATGTGTCCTTCCTCTTACGGCACATGGTCAGTTTCTTCAATATGCATCTGCACACCAAATGTACTTTTACTAGTTTCAAGGCACACACATATGTCATAGATAATACAACTTCATTGAAGAAAACTTATATTTTATGTATCAATTATTTTACTAATCTTTATAACTCTTGAGACATGTCAGATATTTTAATATGAATCTTTTTTTCCGGTACAGATCCAGACGGTTCCAGCCTAATTTTCATGTTTTTATGGTACAAATTTATTTTCTTTTGTACAGCTGTAGAAATTAATTCCATTGAGGCAAATGACATAATTGTCTATGATTTTGAACTGAAAAGTCGGAAAGGTTTTTCATCAATAAAAAATTTTGTATGTTAAATCTTGAGAAATTAATCATGTTTAGAATTGTACTTGAAGTTCATTTCACAGAATTTGATGTTAATGACTACAGAATAAAATTGAGAATGGAAATGGGGAATGTGTCAAAGAGACAACAACCCGACCAAAGAGCAGAAAACAGCTCAAGGCCCCCAACAGGTCTTCAACACAGTGAGAACATCTCGCACCCAGAGGCAGGCTTTAGGTATACGAAAGTGGACGTCACATTAAACTCCGAAACATATAAATGAACCAAAATTAAAAAAACATACAAGACAAACAAAGGCCAGAGGTTCCTGACTTGGGACAGGTGCAAAAATGTGGCAGGGTTAAACATGTTTTGTGAGATCTCAACCCTCCCCCTATACCTCTAGCCAATGTAAAAATTCTACAGTAGAATAAACAAACACACAGCAATACGCACAGTTAAACTCAGTAAAATTAAAAGAAGTCCGAGTCCGATGTTAGAATAGGTTTCAGATGAAACTAAGCAAAATGACAATGATCCACATAAATTAACAAAGGACTACTCATGCTACTAGCAGTTACTGACATGCCAGCTCCAGACCTCAATTAAACTGATTGAAAGTTTTTTTCTTCATTATATGAAAATCAAGCACAATCCCTCCCGTTAGGGGTTTAGTATCATACTATCATGAAATATATGAGAAGAACATAACCCGTATCATGCCAACAACTGGTTTTAGAATAAATGTGTTTATTTCCAATGCAAAGAACTTCAATCACTTTTTAAAAGTTAAAATATATGCAATAGAAATTTTCACTCCAAATAATTTAATGGAGTTGCATTTATTTTGATGTTTAGTAAAGTTACCTCTAAATGCATATTTTGATATTGAGTTCAGCTACATCTGTTATATGGATTCTAATCCATTCAGATAGTTGCATATTAGCTTTAGATCAGTGACATTTTCGAAGACCAATTTCAGGTCTGATAAAAAACAAATAGATTAATGCTAGTTTCCAACTCCCCTACTGTAGATGAACTGTCTAGAATTAGATTAGGAACACTCACCTGCTGGAGGTCTTTTTGGGCTTGAACACATGTCCCATCACTGTTGATGTGTTGTGAAAGCAAATTTAGAAGTTTAGAAAACTCAGGGTTTTGTTGAATGACTTCATCTGTAACATTCACTGGTAGACTTTCATTAACTGAAACATGACAAATACAAATATGATTGATTACTATTCCATGGTACATGTACTTTGTAAAACTCAAAACCCAAAAAGATGAATATTTTTCCATAATTTAGCAAATGGTCGATATACTGTTACCAATGTACTTTTACCATTCAACAATTGTCTACTTATTGTGCAAAATGCTTTACATAGATATTGCTTAATTCACATTTTCAATATTGCTAACTAAAGTAAATGCAAGCAAAAGAGGAAGATGACAAAACATGAGGATTTTGCAAGTTGGATTTTCAGAAGATACATAATATAAAAAGAAGAAGATGAAGTATAACTGCCAATGAGACAACTCTCTGCCAGAGACTAAATGGCATAGAAGTTAACATCTATAGGTCACCATACAGTCTTCAATAATGAGCAAAACCTATACTTATAAAAAAGAAGATGTGGTATGATTGCCAATGAGACAACTCTCCACAAGAGACCAAATAACACAGAAATTAACAACTATAGGTCACCGTACGGCCTTCAACAATGAGCAAAGCACTTACCGCACAGTCAGCTATAAAAGGCCCCGAAATGACAATGTAAAACAATTCAAACGAGAAAACTAACGGCCTAATTTATGTACAAACAAGAGGCTGTCAGAGAGACAGCAAACCGGATTTTCCTGCAGAGGTCGAACCCTGAACAGTTGAGCAAGTATGGACACTACATTTAAACTTAAAACAGCTCTGAATTTGGATTGTGATTGAATATTTGACACATCATAGGTTTGTGACACAAAATGAATGTAGTCAAAGAACTGATATATTTGAAATTGGACATTTAAATACCTATTATGGTCCAATATCCAAAATCTAAGTACATATTAGAATCAGCATATCAAAGAACCCCAAGAATTCAATTTTTGATGAAATCAGACAAAAGTTTAATCTAGGACCCTTTGGACCTCAATGTGGACCAATTTGATAAAGGAGCCCACAATCCAAAATCTCTCAATACATGGTTAGATTCAGCATTTCAAAGAACCCCATAAATTCAATTTCTGTTGAATCAAACAAAGTTTAATTTTGGACCCTGATTTGGACCAACTTGAAAACTGGGCCTAAAAATCTAATATTTAAATAGAGTTTAGATTCAGCATTTGAAAGAACCCTATATATATTTAATTTATGTTGAAATGAAACACAGGTTAATTTTATCCATAATATTTTCTGTGCAAATGGAAATAACTCAAACTGGATAAAAAGTTCTCTAAAATAATATATGATGCAATTTTTCAAATTATAATCAATAATATAATAACAACAACCAGTGATGACTAAGTTCTCTAAAATTAGATATGATTTAACACTCAAACATTGTTAGAATCAGCATATCAAAGAACCAAAGAATTCAATATTTGATGAAATTAAACAAAAGTTTAATTTAGGACCCTTTGGACCTCAATGTGGTATTATCTTATTAATAATGAAAAGCTCAACCGTTTACAAGTTCTTAAACAGGAGGGGGGTGGGGTGACCCAAGGGGACTCACCTTATATTTCATTTGATTTGTTTTATTGTCCCATACAAGAATATATATGGTTTCGGGGTGGGGATCTTGACCATTTACAAGTTTTCAAAAAGAAGTGGGGTGGGGGTTACCCCAGGGGACTTTCCCTCAATTTCATTTGATTTGTTTTATTGTCCCATTCAAGAATATATATGGTTTAGGGGTGCGGGGATCTTGACGTTTACAAGTTATCAAAAAGAAGGGGGGGGTGGGGGTTACCCCCATGGACTTTCCCTATATTTCATTTGATTTGTTTTATTGTCCCATACATGAATATATATAGATTAGGGGTGGGGATCTCGACTGTTTGCAAGTTCTCAAACAGGAGGGGTGGGGTGACCCCAGGGGACTCACCTTTTATTTCATTTGATTTGTTTTATTGTCCCATACAAGAAAATATATGGTTTCGGGGTGGGGATCTTGACCGTTAACAAGTTTTCAAAAAAAAAAGGGGGGTGGGGGTTTCCCCAGGAGACTTCCCCTCAATTTCATTTGATTTCTTTTATTGGCCCATTCAAGAATATATATGGTTTAGGGGTGGGGATCTCGACCGTTTACAAGTCATCAAAAAGAAGGGGTGTGGTGGTTACCCCCATGGACTTCTTTTATATTTCATTTGATTTGATTTATTGTCCCATACAAGAATATATATGGTTTCGGGGTGGAAATCTTGACTGTTTACAAGTTCTCAAAAAGAAGGGGGTAGGGGTGACCCCCATAGACTTCCCCTATATTTTCATTTGATTTGTGTTATTGTCCCATACAAGAATATATATGGTTTAGGGGTGGGGATCTCGACCGTTTACAAGTACTCAAACAGGAGGGGGTTGGGGTGACCCCAGGGGACTCGCCTTTTACTTCATTTGATTAGTTTTATTGTCCCATACAAGAATATATATGGTTTAGGAGTAGGGATCTCAACCGTTTACAAGATAAAAGCACATTATCAAATTGCTGGGGGTGACCCCAGGGGACTCACCTTATATTTCATTTGATTTGTAACATACAAGAATATATATGGTTTCAGGGTGGGGAGCTTGCACATTTACAAGTTTTAAAAAAAAAAGGAGGGTAGCTGTGAACCCGAGGACTATCCCAATATTTCATTTGATTTGTTTTATTGTCCCATACAAGAATATATATGGTTTAGGAGTAGGGATCTCAACCGTTTACAAGATAAAAGCACATTATCAAATTGAAGGGGGGTAGGGGTAAGAATATATATGATTAACTTAATTATCTACAAAATGTCTAATAATGAACAGTAAATTCAAAACTTCATTTATACAGTAATACTAATAAGTTTCAAACTGTATATATACAGTCCTACAGATCAGAAAAACAGAAAATTTTCAAATAAATCTGTCACTCCAATGATTATCATATGCTAAAATATTTCCAAGATCTAATTAATAATGAAAATAAATCATTATCATATGCTGAAATATTTATAATTATATCTAATTGAACAGAACTATGGTTGTTTAACATAGTACTCTAACATAATTAATAATTTAAATGTAATAATCTTCAAAATGTCTAATGATATAGCTTATAATCATTACCACTTAGGAAATAGATAATTTTCAAATAAATCTGTCACTCCAATTTTATTCTGAGATAAGACAAATCATAACATAATAACAACAGTAAAATATTTAAAAATTCTATTTTTGGATATTAAAAATGGCGATAACTCACAAAGGAGATATACTAAAATCTTGAAAATTAATAGAGACCTTCATCAAGTCCCAGGAAACAACATATTTAAATTTGAAAAAAATTTGTTAAAGTGTTTTCATGTTATTGTGCGGACACTGTTTGGCAGCAGCCAAACCACCAAGCCGCCCGCCGTATATCACCATTTTAATAACCGATATTTCCTTCGAAAATCCGGTTAAAAATGAACGAAAAACAAATGTGTAACACATAAACAAACGACAACCACTGAATTACAGGCTCCTGACTTGGAACAGGCACATACATACAGAATGTGGCGGGGTTAAACATGTTAGCGGGATCCCAACCCTCCCCCTAACCTGGGACAGTGGTGTAACAGTACAACATAAGAATGAACTATAAAAATCAGTTGAAAGAGGTAGTCAAGCTATAAAATGTCCATAAAAGACAAATTGCTTCGCACTGATGAATAGTTGTTTTATTTCAATCTGTGGGCTTGTTAATGTTAACTCTTTTAAGCTGTTAAACAAAACAACATGAAGAATCCGAGTTGTTCCTTGATGTAAAGACGTACTAAACGGTTGACATGAGTCTTTGCAAGTAGACATATGCGTTAAGCCATTGGAATAGGTCAGAAGACGGCTTAAACACCAAAGACAATTCGAAATTGGTATATAAATATTTTGTCTGGCATGTCTGGCTTTAGTACAAAATATCTCCTATAGATGCAACTACATATAGGTATATGTGGATTCATCTTTTATAAAAACACACAACTCCAGATCAAGCTAAAAAGTTTATGACGTGTATGCACTGTGGTACTTCTTGTTTACATTATATGTTAAAAAATAGTGTTGAATGAACCTTTGTCACACTGTAACATTCTCTGTTCTTTGAAGTTGAAAATGAAAAGTAAAACTAATAGAAAACTATTTAAGGAACAGACACGTATAATATCCGGATCAATAATTGCTAAGTTAAATATTTTTATTCAAGTTATCGTCCTGAATTTATGTATCTTGATTTTTTTCATCAAATAGCGAGCGTCTGTAAAGATAGTTCGATTATATAAGTTTTTTTGCAAGATAAACAGTTATAATTTTTTGTAAACCTATTTTCTTTATTGCACTCCCCGATCCATTCGGAGCCCCAGTTTGAATGTAAACAATGGCGGCAAATTTGTCGGGAGTTCTGATTGAAAATACACGTGAATGTGTAAAGCAGAGTAAAATTCTTGTTATAGGGGCAGGAGGAATCGGGTGTGAATTATTGAAAAATCTTGTTTTGACAGGATTTAATGACATCAGTGTCGTAAGTTCACAGTGATCATTACTAATTCAAACCCCCCTTTTTACATCCTGGAGAGTCATTGTCTGGTAACGGTATGAAAACGTTGTTGATAACTTGATACCAATATTGGCTTTAATATAACGTTGGTTTTATATCTTCTAACTGTTACATATATATTGATACTAAGATTAATAATGAATTTTAGTGGTCTGCGATTACTAAATATTTTGGCAGTGCCTGTGCGACCCCCGCATGCGGGTAAGTACCCAAATTGGCATTCATAGGCTATGCGTACCAGCTTCCGGTTAAATGATAATCAAATTAAAAAGCATTACAAACAAGTGAGAAAAACAAAACAAAATAAAACAGTCAGGGGACTTATTGAAATAAGTGATTTTTAAATCACTTATTTAAGTATCAAATTTGAAGTTTTGTCACAAATTGTGATTTTGTAGTTTTACCAAAATTTTAAACACATAGGTTTAGATAATATCTTTTCATTAGTAAAATTGAAAAAAATGAACTTTTTGCTTCTTTTAAGCAGCAAGGTTTATGCCTTTGATGCAATCATTTAGCTGCAAATTCTATTTTAGTTGAAAAAATGCTATAAAAATGGCTTTACATAATGAACTGATACTTTCTTAACAGATTTTTCCCAGCAGTGGGAGTATTTTTCCTGTAAAATTCAAGGTTTCATCTTATAGATTATGTAATAAAATTCTACTGTTCGTGATAAATATTTCACTGTTCGGGGGTGTTGAAATTAGTGGGGGTTATTAAAATAATGAAACTTAAAGAAGTGATTTTTTGGAAGAAAATTGAGGTATGATACTTGAACAAGTGATTTTTATGTCATTATCCTAGATTTAGTACAAGGTCATCACCTGACATGACCTGGTCATCCTATCAACACAGATGTTGGTTCTGATAATTTTAGCAACATAATTAGTCCCTGGATCATTAGTATTCTATATTTAAAGCTACGATAAAATTAAATCACTTAGTCTAGTGATTAATTTGTACTACTTAAATAGGTGATTATTAAAGAAAGACAACCCTTACTTCCAACCTTTATGGACATAATGTTACTTGAATCAGTGATTTAGAAAATCACTCATTTAAGTAAGTCCCCTGACTGTAAAAACAGTTTAAGTTCTCAAAATAAATATATAAATAAAATAGGTTATCTATACATATATAATACATAATTAATTCAAATTAATTTATTCATCATACATAACGTTGTTCATTTTAACCTATATATGAACACCAGAAATATTTTATTATATTTCAGCTGCAAAAAGTTAAATCACAAAAATACCATGAATATTGAACTCTGAAGAAAATTCAAAACGGAAAGTCCTTAATCATGTTAATCGAAATTTGGCAAAATCAAAAGCACAAACACATCAAACGAATGGACAACAACTGCCATATTCCTGACTTGGTACAGGCATTTTCTTATGTAGAAAATGGTGGATTGAACCTGGTTTTATAGCGCTAAACCTCTCACTTGTATGACAGTCGCATCAAATTCCATTATATTGACAATGATGCATGAATAAAACAAACAGACATAAAAGGTAAAAATGTCAAAATAGGGGTACAGCAGTCAACACTGTGTCACAATCTTAATCACAACAAAAACAAACAAATATTTAACCAAGAAGCACAAAAAAGCATACACTTGTATATCACATTTAACAACCTCGTTCATTGCTAATACTTATTTTTGTATTTTATTTATGTATGCCAAATCAACCCCTAAAGGATCAAGGGATTTTAAGCACTGGGACCGAATCGTAATTTTAACATTAACTCTGGCGTAGAATCGCGTGTAGAAGTAGTAAAAGATGAATTCATAGTTCTGAATGGATATATAATTATCAAATGCAACTATTTTAATACATATGGAATTTGATCTTATTACTTGCTTCTTTTAATTTATGTATACACTCCAGCTTTATTTTTAGTCGTTTTAGATATTTTAAAATTTTAGTTTCTGTTTTGCATTTTACTAGAATATTATTTTCACACTCGAGTTTTTATATATTTTTTTTAAAATTCAGTATAAAATTTTATTCTTTTAATGTGCATTTACATTTAATTTCTAATTTTTTATCATGTTTTCTTTTACATGGACGTTACAGTTTTAATTCTTTTGTGTGCATCTAATTTGCAATGTTTATTGTAACGTTTGTGGGTCACTTTATTTGGTTTATTTATTTATTTCATTATTAGTATTTTTAATTATTTTCCCAGAAAGATTTATTATTATTTTATTACTTTCTGATTTTTTTTTTTCATTCATTAAATTTTAGTGACGTAACGAATCTCGCATTAGCCTTCAAAATATTTTTCCTTTCTCAACCAATCAGAGAGCTCAATTGAGTTCCCGGGGAAAATTAGCTCGTGCAGTGATTGTATTCTGGTGATCATTCCCAGCTCAGATTCTCAGGTGTGTAGGCGTAAGTTAAAGAGGGAATTTTCAACCATGTGCACGATTTTTTGGAAGTGGTCTCGGTGAGGAATCTTGCGCTATTTTATATGCTATAACTAGTGTATTGAAGAAAATGTGTATTTTTAGGTAAGAAGTTTCCCCTCCTATTTATGTATATATTTTGATTGACTAAAACTGGCTAGTTTTTGATCAGGGTTTGCATTGGATATTTAGGGGAAACTTAGAATATTTACGCATTGAGGCGTAATTTATTTAGAAAGTGGTTCGCTTGTTAAATGAGTTAACTTATGAGTTGAGTTTTTGTATAGTTCTTTGTACTGAATAAAAGTTGTCAGTTTGTGAATAACGAGATTCGATTAACTGTTCAGCTAGTCAGTTGTTAAGGTTAAAGTTATTTATAGATCGCTGGTTAAAGAAAGTGAAAGTTCGGGGTCATTAGTTGTTGACATTCACGTGCGTGTCTCAAATCTATGACTTGAACTTAAAGACGGTAAATTTAAGTATTGAAGCGCTAACTAGCGAGTTCTAAATGCAAGCCCTGAGCAGAACGGCAGAGTGAGTCGTTAGAGAAAATTACAGATACTAAAACAATTTATTTCTTGGTCGAAGAAACTATTATAGAGACTGCAGAATTAGACCATTGACTCACCAAAACTGTAACAAATTAAATGTGCAGCTGATTCATATATGTGTTGTTAAAAAAAGTTGTACTTTACTGAATTATTTTATTACAGAGAAACGCCTTGTCCCTTGCCTGAATTGGTCTTTTTGATTAAAAATTAATCCAGGTTACTTCCCTTTGTATTGGTGTCAACCTAAATCTCAACCCCTTTTGATGAGCCTGTGTTTCAGTGTTTCCTGATTACAGACCGTTTGTGAGAAAGCATATTCAGGACAGAACGAGTCTTATTTTGTTTTAACTTCCCTTCAGTAGTTTATTTTTTGGTTCTTGTTAATTATATATTTGGTATACTGGTGGAAATAGAGAACTAGTTTTCAATATGTCTTATGACTTATCTTTACATTTGTGGTGCCGTGCTTGAAACGTCCAAAATTGTTAGGTCGGGCTATTTACTTTTGGTCCGTCAGTCTGTCGCCCCTTTATTCATTGTTTAACCCCAGGCTTATTTAAAATGTTTTAGTTTTTACTCTAGCACATACAAAAGTCTATACTATAGTATTAGTGTGGGATTGTACTTCATATTTGAGTGGAAATATACTGAGAGATTCATATAGAGGTGTAGTTTATTTCTGGACTACTACCAGAACGACTGAGTTTGGGATTGTGATTTCTCTTGTAAACCAATACCGCCAGATCCTTGTATATTTGGTGACGATCCAGATTATTATTCCTGTTGGTCTCTATAGTCCAATACTATGGTAGCCTGACTACGGTCAAGGACAAAGGTTAGGGCCTGTTTGGCTATAGGAGCAGTCTAGGTCCTCTTTATCCACCATTGGAGAAAGATTCTAGAAGACACTCCTGACTGAATCTCGTGAGTACTGAACTTCAGACACATTTAGTTCCAGAACACACATTTTAAATCACTTATAAACTGGTGGCATGGACCGGTAAAAATAATACCTAATAAAATTTTAAAATATTCCTGTCGGGCATAACTATAATAGAAGTCCTAGAGCGAAAGCATAGGCCGAACCCTACCCTAGATTTAGACTAAAGGAAACAGTTGGGTTGCTGTCTAGTAGATATTAAGTTAAGGTCGTGTAGACAGTACCCCAGTTTCGTTTCTGGAACTACATATGTATTTTTAACTAATAAATATAAATTCAAAAATATTATTTTCCATTCTCTTCACTTAATTCACAAAATCCGCAAATAAGGTGTATATTTTCCCGATCTGATGACATTTTATTATAAAACCGGATGCGGGTATGCGTATCCTACAAAGGCCAATTTGGTTACTCGTCCCTGCATGCGGGGTCGAGCAGACACTGCCTAATATTTTTCATCATATCCAGGTACTGGTGGAAGACCAGTTACTAGCTGTCACCTGCTGTTTTATTCAATAACGGAGGCATTACTTAAAAGCAACATACCATTGATATCTTCAGCCAAATACTTTTACTTCATTTGTAAAAACTCTGTTTTGATTGATATGATTAAAATAGGAAAATGATGAATTTTCAATAGATTGAACAAGTAGTGGGAGGATATGTATGTGGGGATATGACATGTATGACATTATTGCTTTATGACATCCTCTATTTAGGAAAATTTACCGTTTTAAGACAAAAGCAACATTTAACTTTGCTTTACAGTATACACTTTCTTTCAAAGGAATTTGAAAAGATTTATAGATTTGAAAATTGAAGTCTGTATATAATACATCATGTGCATCAATTCAGTATAGTGTACATGTAAGTCATTGGTTTCAAGTGACAAAAAGATCACTTTCGGAACAGGAAGAGGACCTTCCATATTTTCCAAGTTAATGGTCAGAATGGTGATGTGTTTGGTTCATTTGATGTACCTTTTTCTCTTCTTTCTACTCAAAAGCAAAATACATATAATGAATGTTCCGATTAAATGTAAATTCTATCATTTAATGACAAGATTTAAAAGTAACAGTAAATGGTCATTGTACCTATAATAAGAGGTATTAAAAGCAAAAAATGCCAACAGTTAACCAGTATCAAAGCTGTAAGTCTATTGTAAAGTTTCATCCAATACATGTACAATTTGTACATGTATATTTAATTTGTGTTTTATTAATCTGTTTTGTTTTTTCCAGATTGATTTAGACATAATTGATGTTAGTAATCTGTTTAGTTTTTTCCAGATTGATCTAGACACAATTGATGTTGAAATCTGTTTTGTTTTTCCAGATTGATCTAGACACAATTGATGTTAGTAATCTGTTTTGTTTTTTCCAGATCGATCTAGACACAATTGATGTTAGTAATCTGTTTTGTTTTTTCCAGATTGATCCAGACACAATTGATGTTAGTAATCTGTTTTGTTTTTTTCCAGATTGATCTAGACACAATTGATGTTAGTAATCTGTTTTGTTTTTTCCAGATTGATCTAGACACAATTGATGTTAGTAATCTGTTTTGTTTTTTTTCCAGATTGATCTAGACACAATTGATGTTAGTAATCTAAATAGACAGTTCCTCTTTCGCAAAGAACATGTTGGCAAGTCAAAGGCCAAAGTAAGCAAGTATTTTATATACAAGAATGTCATGAATGTTTTAAAGTGCTCCAGACTCCAGCTAAATGTAAAAAATTAAAGTTCTAAATTTTCTAAAATCAGCAAATCAATATGTGTTACCTTAAATATGTAATGTTATAACATTATCCAGTTTGAGCTGTTGATGTCACTTTAATTCTCTGCTTAGGTTGATTATGATATAATTCATTTAGTATGTTCGTTATTTGTAAACAGTTGTGAACATTTTCTTCTCTGAAACAGATGGAATGAAAATGAGAATGAATTCCAAAGCAGAAAACATATTATTCATAAAATGAAGCTGAAATGTACAAAAAATGTACATTGAATTTAAAAATGTTATTTAGGACTAACAAAGAGGGGATTTCTACTAGCAAAATCAAGCTTTAACATGCATTGAAGTTTGTGTACAATTCTAATATTTATCTTTGAATCACCTTGGTCATTTTAGCGTTTATACTCTGGAAAATTGTATATTTATGATGTCAGTCTGACTCAAGCCGGTCCCAACTATCCACTTGCCTACAAACGCAATAGTGGGATAGTGGGGCTGGCTTAAAACTGTTATGATGTGAAACTCACATTAAACATTTTGCTTCATTTTTAATTAGACATGCATGATAGAACTAACTATTAGAATAGAGAATTGAAACATGAAATGTGTCCAAGAGACAAGAACCCGACCAAAGAGCAGAAAACATCTTTGTTAAATATAAAATTAAATGATTTTTATTTGTACTAACTTTTTTTTCCAGTAATATGTTGAGAGTAGTTACATGTACTTTAAATTACCAACATTCATTTCTTTAAATTATGTTCCAATTGCAGGTTGCCATGGAAAGTACATTGAAGTTTAATCCTAATGTGAAGATACAGGCATTCCATGACAGTATTATGAGGTAACCAGATTATAGAATGTCCAACTTGGTGTTTGTAGCTCTGTCTGTTCAAAGTGAAAACTTCTGTTAGATATTACCAATATGTTAAACCTCTGTTATTATGATTTACTTTATATTTGTTTAAGATACCATTATATATAGCAACACTCCAACAGCACCTACATATGGGATATATGGAGCAAAATTTTCCCCCCGAGCAGTCTTGAAAAATTAATGCATATACAAGTCTTCTATTTAAAATCTCCTAGTAGTGTCTAAATGTATATAACAATACAAATGCATTGATTTGAGTTACTTAGATTGATAAAATTGTACATTATTTTGAGATACGATGAAATAAAATATATTCCTTGTTAACATTTATTTGATAAAATACTTTTTATCTTTTCTTTTTTTTGTTTATTCAGACACAATAACTAAAGAGTTACCATTTTTTTCAGTCCAGAGTATGGCTTAAATTTCTTTAAACAGTTTAATGCAGTAATGAATGCCTTAGACAATAGAGGTTTGTATTTGTTTTTGCATGTTTACAGGGAGTTTGAGACAGAGTAATATTTTATGCACAAAGAAAATTTTGTCAAAAAATGATCAGCAATACAAGATCAACAAAAATGAGATCTTACTCCCGCTAAGACATAATTTTTTCGAGTCTTCAATGTTGTTAATGCACAAAGATCCGTTCTCTTAACATGCTTAAGGGCCTGTAATTTTGGTTTTTGGTCGAAACTATAGTAGAAAGAGGGAAACTGTTTACGGAAAAAATTATCACCAGGACAAAATTATCATTGACCTCCAGATGTCTTTTGGTTATAAATGTTGTTGGGTTGCTGTCTTATTAATATATACCCCAAATCTCTTTTTATTCATTGTTATGTTTTTTTATGTTTCAAAATTGAAATGACTACCTATTGGAATCTACAGTCAAAAGGGAAAAAGTTCATATTGGAAAACATGAATTACTGAATTTTGTGGTACTCTGGTTTATAAGACAAAAAAAGTCACACAAAATTAAATGCCATTCCAGTTCAGTTATCTTTAAAATAGCCTTGCCATTGAAAAAAAGCTCTTTAAGTTTGAATATAAAACAGTAACAAACCATTCTTGTAAACTGTAGAATAGGAATTTCTCCATGTTCTCTTCTTTTCTAAAAATTGATAGAGGGAAATAAAATCATTAAATGTTTAAAAAATACTGCCTTTTTAAGTCTTTTTTGTCACCTGCCTCAAACAAATATTTGCAAATGTTTATATCTGTTTGACAATCCATTTATCTGACATTTTAATTAAATTTTATCATGTAAACATTTCTACATGCTGTCAAACTATCAGCACCATTGACCAATTGTTGTTTTTTTTAGAGTAATGTCTCTTGGATATGTAAATAACTTGGAAAATCACAATTATAAGTGCTCCAGGTACATTTCTCATCAGTAAATGAGCAAGTGCTCGTACCTTTGTGATCTCCTAGTTTAAAGGTACACCTTGGATATTTTTCTGATATTTATTTCAGCTGCTAGAAATCATGTAAATCGTATGTGTTTATCAGCTGATGTTCCCCTCATAGAAAGTGGTACAGCTGGATATCTTGGACAGGTTCAAGTAATAAAAAAGGTAATTCAATAGTAAAAAATGATGGAAAATATTAGAGGTAAAAACATTCAGCTAGTTAGTTCCATTCTTAATTTTATTTTAGTTTTTGTAGTAATCCAGCATTCCCATTTATGAGATAGACTGTTCATAAGCCATTAGATGAAGGTCACAGGACCTATGTTATACAATTGAGTTGCTTTAATAATGATTTTGAGTGTTCATTACTTGTATTTAGTTTTATGAACCAGATGTAAAGATGCATTATCGGTATAATAGCAACGTCCAGCAAGTAGATCACTTTGACCTATATTGACATACTTAGTTATCCATCTTAGTTCAGATCTCTGGTACTATGAGACCTACATCATATAATAAGGTACATGTATAAGGATGCGTCTAGGGGATTATAGCCACTATCTTTTAATTGTAAGCCAGTCTGAGTTGTAAATTGACTAATATTAAGTTTAACTATGAGTTCAGATCTCAGATACTGTGTGATCCACAAACACATTTGTGTTATATGACTGAATCTTATGGAGCAAATGTATAAACTGTAACTTATATTTTAGTTCATTTCTCAGGTACTAAGTGACTTACAATTATATTATTTGTTGTAAGGATGCATTTAGAATCCAATAACAAAGTAGGTAATTTTGAGTTCAAAGTTTAAGTTAAGATCTAGAATACTGAATGCCCTACAGTCATATAAAACTTGGTAGAAAAATGTGTCTTAGATGTATAATTTATTAAGAATTATGTCTCTCTGACCTATATTTGTTGCTTCATTGAAATATAGTGAGTTTTATTTTTGATGATACATAAAAAATGATAACAGGAATCACCAAAAAATAATGGACAATACAACAGACAACTCCAACCACCAACACAAACTCTGAAAAGTTGACATACAACAAAGAAACAAAATATTTAGAATTTTGAATATCTTCATGTAAGATGCATTGTAATACCTACGTCAAACAAACACAACATTGTTTGTGGCTTTATCAGCTGGTTCCTCAAGATCTTATTCTAGATATGGGGCTTTTGATTTTCAGTCTCTAAATAGTTATCTTCATAGTACTTCAATGTGTTTGTCAACAATGTCCTTTACTTAATTATGCCCTGCCTATGATAGTAGAGGGGCATTATGTTATCTGTTTGTCGATTAGTCTGCCTGGTATCAGGTTAAGGTAGTTTACCATAAAAGTGGGGTCACATCAACATGAAACTAAGTTCACATTTTTATGATTGTTTGCCAAATAAGGGTTTTGACTTATCATGTAGGGACTGATTGCATGGTTTGCTATAAATCTGAAATTTGCTGAATCAAATTTTTTGATGTTTGCATTTAATTTATATATGTTTTAATGTATTTAACAGGGTTTAACAGAATGTTATGAATGTCAACCAAAACCTCCACAGAAAACTTTTCCAGGTTGTACGATACGTAATACTCCATCAGAACCAGTGCATTGTGTTGTGTGGGCCAAACATTTATTTAAGTATGTGGTTTGAACAGTATTCTCACTCTCATGGCTATTCTCAGTGTATTAATGCACAAATTCAAAATTTTCTTTGTAAATCAAAAGACTTACATCAACAAGGCCTTTTATCAATTTAACACAGAAAATTATGTAGAAAGGCCATGTCTTGTACATGATTTTTGCCATTGAAGTGCTAGGGAAAAAGTTTTTATCATTTGCTGAAGCACTTGTGTTTATTTATTAAATAAATAATTCTTAAGTACTATGAGAGTTTAAAACTAACAGTGTGCCATCTTCAATAAAATGCAGTTGCATATTTTTCAAAACCAGGAAGTAGACCTCTTTTTTTATCTTAGTAACATGATTAGTGCAAACCGTAAATATCAGATATTCAGATATTCTTGCATGTTATGCAAGAATAACAACAGAGGGTGGCCAAAAGTATTCATCAAATATGGCTGTCGTGTGAACTTATTGACTGCATCATAAAATGAAAGTAATTTTATGCAATAAATAAATGAATATAAAACAAAACAAAACCTTTTAATACTTAGTTAGGTGTCCCTTTAATCTAATAACACGACAAATTCTCCTAGGAATTGAGTCATTTTAGTGTGACGTCCATTTCCATTAAACTAGTACACAATTTTATATAGGGGCCAGCTGAGGACCACCTCCGGGTGCGGGATTTTCTCGCTGCGTTGAAGACCCATTGGTGGCCTTCTGCTGTTGTCTGTTCTTTGGTCGGGTTGTTGTCTCTTTGACATATTCCCCATTTCCATGCTCAATTTTAAACTTCTAATGAAATTTTAAGAAATACTTTGCCAGATCCTTAATACTTACCTGTACAGTTCATCGTTTGAATTTATTCTATACACCCGGACCTGATGTTTCCTTTGAAATACAACCATACATTTTCAATGATATTCCAATTGAGTGATTGTGCTGGCCAAGTCATATTTTTAGGTGTGTTCTCACTATGTAAGCTTTGGTTGAACAAGCCCTATGTACTGGCGCATTGTCTTCCTATAAAAATTGTCATTTTCAGGGAATTGTCTAACAATAATGGGCCAAATATAATGGTCCAGAATGCTGATACACTTGTCTGCATTTATTTATCCCTTAACCTTCATAAGTGTCCCTACTCAGTTGATAGCAGATACATCCCCTCACCATTGCGCTGAATTTTCAGTCACTTTCCACTTAGTCCGGTCTCCAGCCTTCCAGCCTTCCCCTGGCTTCTTTCACACATATACGCGCCCGTCCTGTCTGACACACACTTGAGATTCATCACTGAATATAACCTTTTCTTCATTTGTATTGAGTTGTCCACCACCTCTTTTCCCTACACCATGAACAATTTTTATGCCCCCGCTGTAGCGGAGGGGCATTAAGTTTTACCCTTGTCCATCTGTACATACTTAAGTTTCATAACATTTGGTTGAGGCAAACTCAAGTTAGAGAACTGAAATCAATTTTGGGACGTAGGTACATACGTACATCCGTACGTCCCAAAATTAGTTTCCGTTCTCTAACTTGAGTTTGCCTCAACCAAATGTTATGAAACTTATACACAATGCTAATTACCACAAAACACAGATCAAGTTTGAATTTTGGTGGGGTCACTTTAACCATTCTAGAGTTATGCCCCTTTATAAATGGAAAAATTGCAAAATTTTTAGTTTCCGTTCTCTAACTTGAGTTTGCCGCAACCAAATGTTATGAAACTTATACACAATGCTTATTACCACCAAATACAGATCAAGTTTGAATTTTGGTAGCGTCACTCTAACTGTTCTAGAGTTATGCCCCTTTATAAATGGAAAAATTACAAAATTTTTAGTTTCCGTTTTCTAACTTAAGTTTGCCTCAACCAAATGTTATGATTTATATACAATGCTTATTACCACAAAACACAGATCAAGTTTAAATTTTGGTGTCGTCACTTTAACCGTTCTAGAGTTATGCCCCTTTATAAATGGAAAAATTGCAAAATTTTTAGTTTCGTTCTCTAACTTAAGTTTGCCTCAACCAAATGTTATAAAACTCAGATCAAGTACAAATTTGGGTAGCGTCACTTTTATAGTTCTTGAGTTATGTCCCTTTATAATGTTGTATGCAAGCTGGGGCATCATCTGTGTCCATGGGGACACATTCTCCATTTATCTTTCCATACAGTCCCCGAAAAAATCAATGATTCCTCAATCGTTGTCGTACAGTACGTTTAGATACTTGAACATCCATTTGTTCATTAAACTTTGCAGTTATATCAGCAAGCGGTGTTCTAAGATCTTGTTTTCCAATCCTTTCCAGCTGCAGGTAGTTCCGGTCCATCATTGCTCGAGGCCTCCCTGATCTAGGACGATTCTTTTTTGTCCCAGCGTCTTGAAGTCTTCTGATAATACCAAATATTGTAGACCTAGGCTGTTGTAATATTCTTGCAATGTCAAAAATTTTTTCTCCATTCCTAAAATCTACAGCAACTCTTTTAATGTCAGTCCATTGACAAATCCTTCCCTTCCTGCCCATGGCTTTTACACATGAAAACAATAACAAAGATGCATCTGACAACAATATGACGTATACTGCCACATGACAAAACACGATTTTTATATTAGAAATACAGACTTTCCCTTGTTGTTAATAAAGGATTGATAAAATTGACATTGAATGTCAAGTCATTATATTTTTTGGAATTTCTGCAGCCATATTTGACAAATAGTTTTGGCCACCCTCTGTATATCAAACATTCATAGTTCATGTAATATGTTTAGTTAATGTTGTGATATATATATATTGTTTGATTGATCTAAAACTTTGTTATTTAATAGATTTTAAGCTTAATAAATGGAACAAATGCTGTTCTCAACACCAAATTTGAATGAACTAATTACATGCATGACTTTATACAGATGATATACAAATTTAACCAAGATCTTTGAAATTCTACCTACAGAAAGGCAAAAAGTGTTTGAGTTAGCGTTTATATTTCTAAGGAAGTGCTTGATTTCTAAATAGAATTGTATACACATATTGATTACCGTCTTTAGGTGTGTATAAAACGCATTCATGCATAGTACGCACCTCCTTTTTCACCCTAGAAACTTGAGAAAAAAAGTTTCTTCTTATTCTTTACACGCAGGGACTTTCTTGAAAAATCCCAACTTGAAACTTGGTAAAATGCGTTCATTGAAAATAATTTCTTTTTCGGAGACAAATTGAACTCCAGTCCTGGTTGATTACAGGATCATGAAACTATTGTTGCAGATTGAACAATTTAGCAAACAATGTTTGATTCTTTATTGTTTCTATGGATGTGTTTGATTGAGAACAACAGGAAGTGTTAAATGGGGAAGTTGTTTAAATGCAAATTGTAGTCAGTGAATCTTGTACACATCATTACGAATATTCTTAAATACACAATAAATGAATAAATTGTAATATTTAAGTTGATAAATTAGTGCTGAAATAAATTTTAATCTCTGCTAATTTCATTTATTAAGTCTCCCAAACGAAGTTTGGGAAGACTTATTGTTTTTGCTCAGTTCTTATTATTATTATTATTCTTCTTCTTCCGCCGCTTTTAAATTTGAACTTGTCCGCACCCGTTCTCCAAAACCGCTTGTCAGATTAACTTAGGGTTTCACAATATGTTAGACTAACATGTCTAGTGGTGCAATCAGGGTTTTGTTTGTGCAATGGGGTTTATAAAGGGGTACTTTGAGGGGCAAAAAGAAAAGAGGGTTTTACTATAGAACCCTATGGGATTTTATTTTTTTAAATTTTCAAATGATTATCAATTGAAAACCGTTCGTGATAGACACAATCTTTTTAATTGAAAATGTTCTAAATGATAAAGCCCATTAAATGAAATACAGGGTTAGTCCCCAGGGGTCACCCCCACCCCCTGCCTTTTAAGAAAGTTCTAATACCTTGTAAGTGGTCAAGATCCCCACCCCTAAACCATATATATTCTGGTTTGTCATGCTAAGATGGTTTAATTGATATACAGGATTAGTCCCCAGGGGTCATCCCGACCCCCTGCCATTTGAGAAAGTTCTAATATCTTATAAATGGTCGAGATCCCCACCCCTAAACCATATATATTCTGTTTTGTCATGATAAAGTACATCAAATGTAATACAGGGTTAGTCCCCAGGGGTCACCCCCACCCCCTGCCATTTAAGAAAGTTCTAATATCTTCTAAGTGGTCAAGATCCCCACCCCTAAACCATATATATTCTGGTTTGTCATGCTAAGATGGTTTGAATGATATACAGGATTAGTCCCCAGGGGTCATCCCGACCCCCTGCCATTTGAGAAAGTTCTAATATCTTGTAAATGGTGGAGATCCCCACCCCTAAACCATATATATTCTGGTTTGTCATGATAAAGCACATCAAATGAAATACAGGGTTAGTCCCCAGGGGTCACCCCCACCCCCTGCCATTTAAGAAAGTTCTAATATCTTGTAAGTGGTCAAGATCCCCACCCCTAAACCATATATATTCTGGTTTGTCATGCTAAGATGGTTTTTAATGATATACAGGGTTAGTCCCCCAGGGGTCATCCCGACCCCCTGCCATTTGAGAAAGTTCTAATATCTTGTAAATGGTTGAGATCCCCACCCCTAAACCATATATATTCTGGTTTGTCATGATAAAGCACATCAATTGTTATACAGGGTTAGTCCCCAGGGGTCACCCCCACCCCCTGCCATTTAAGAAAGTTCTAATATCTTGTAAGTGGTCAAGATCCCCACCCCTAAACCATATATATTCTGGTTTGTCATGCTAAGATGGTTTGAATGATATACAGGGTTAGTCCCCAGGGGTCATCCCGACCCCCTGCCATTTGAGAAAGTTCTAATATCTTGTAAATGGTCAAGATCCCCACCCCTAAACCATATATATTCCGGTTTGTCATGATAAAGCACATCAAATGAAATACAGGGTTAGACCCCAGGGGTCACCCCACCCCCTGCCATTTAAGAAAGTTCTAATATCTTCTGAGTGATCAAGATCCCCACCCCTAAACCATATATATTCTGGTTTGTCATGCGAAGATGGTTTGAATGATATACAGGGTTAGTCCCCAGGGGTCATCCCGACCCCCTGCCATTTGAGAAAGTTCTAATATCTTGTAAATGGTTGAGATCCCCACCCCTAAACCATATATATTCCTGTTCGTCATGTAATGAACATTTGAATGACGTATAGGGCCAGTCCCCAGGGGTTCCTCCCCACCCCCAATGTTCTAGTATCTTGTAAATGGTCGAGATCCCCACCTCTAAACCATATATATTCTGGTTTGTCATACCAAGATGATTTGAATGATATACAAGGTTAGTCCCCAGGCATCTCTAATGCATATAACTTTACTGGACCAAACCAATTTTCACTGGACGTTGCCCAATGTCAGGCGACCCTGGGAATTACGAATTATGGGAGCTTCGTTTGGGAGACTTCGTAACAGCATCCTGTTACAATCATTTCTTGTTGTTTGTTGGTACTCATTGAATCGTATAATCCGGATTATCACACTCTTATTGAATGTCAATTAGGAAGTCTAATTGTTGTCAAAACAAATCAATTGACAGATTAATTTTGTTCCTTAATCTAATCAGTACAGTTTACTATATGGCATTGACATGTCTGCAATTATGATTTGTATGAAGGTTTTTTTTAAAAATGTTACAAAGTAAAAACGTGTTTAAAATCATCCCTTTTTTCAACTTTACAATTGTTAAAAGTCACATGACACATGATCACCTGATACTACGAAAGTAAAAAAATCAATGACAGTCGCTATCATCAAATGGACGTGTTTCGTTCATTTTTCATACATTTACCTTCTGTATACACCTTTCCACTCTCCTGTCAATCATCAGTTAATTGACCAATCACATGTGGTAAATTTACCACATGTGTAAACATTTTGTAGCAGCACGTGTTGTCGGCCATAACCTCGGTCAAACATTCCTATTTAAACAGTTAATTTGATCTAACATTTCTTGAAATTTTCACAATTAAATCATCCAGAATTTGTTTTTGGGAAAGGAATCAATGTTAGAGGGTAGAGGAAGGTCAATTTGTCAACTTGAAACAATAAAAAATTTGTTTCAATGTATGAAAGTTATTAATATATCAATTAAAAAGGAATATAATGGCAGTGCTTATTGTTTTTGAAATATTGTTTACATGCTATTTTGAAAAATAAAAAAATATATATATTCTGAAACACAAGATTTCAATTGGTGTACAAACTGAGTTGAAATTGATATTTTTTGCATTAATTTAAAAGTTTAAAATCCTTGGTTTAAACAATTAAACATGCAAGGTAGTATGTAAAATTTCTGGAAATTACAATTATAATATAGTAAAGATACAGCAACAAAATAATTGACACCTTTCCAATTTCAATTACAAAGAACAATTCAAATGTTAAAATATTTGTACTTGGAAGCAGTTTAAACTGAAAACTTCACGTATTGATCATCTTTTGAATTGACATATTTTATACAAAATTTTAATTTTCCAGTATAATATTTATACAAGAAATATTCCATGTTCTTTAACAATCAAATTGTTTTAGAGATAATGTAAGTTTTCTCACCTTAAAATTAATCTGGATGAAAAATTATATACAACCTCGTTGGAATGAGATGGAAATAAGAATTACTGATCTGAAAGTCTGCATGGAATGATGTAGTGAATCAGATATTTGTAGTCTTTTTGTGTACAAAATGTATAAAAATGAAAGTATTTATGTTTGTTATGCCCTCATCGCTAGCATTTTGTTATAAGACAGAGGGGAAACTGAAATAATAATAAAAAAATATATTTCAATAGATGCTTCATAACAAGTAAGATAATGTTTAATTTTGATATGACTTGGGTCTACTGTGAGAGTATTTGCTGATTGTACTTGACCTTTTTCAAATTTTGTGTATGAATTAAAAAAAAATGAAAGGAAGTGAGAAGTATCGGATATATTTTATTTTCTTTATTTGAAAAAAAGGGTGAGTACAATGTGCAAAGATTCCTGTTAAGGACAAGAGTTGTATATAAATTTAAAACAAAGACGAACTACAATGACCAAATATTTATGTAAGCAAATAATAAATAATTTTCTTTTCTTCTTTATTTTTTACTTAGTGATAGAATTTTAATTACCATAAGTTATCTATGGATATAAAAAAAGAAATCCGGTTAAATGTTATTTGATAAATAATCTAATAGCTACTGGAGCAAGGATGCTTGTTTTACAAGTTGACCCATGCTGTGTTTTTCTACACAGTAAACACACTTATCAGCATTCATTAGCCATGCTTAATTAAACCTGTAATTTATCTTATCAATCATGCAATATTATATTCTATATCTAGTTGTTAGATTATATTTTTGGGGAGTGAGGGTAATTTAATAGCTTGAAATTTGCAAAAGTATTTTAATTGTTTCTTTTTATTCAGTATAAATAGACATAATTTCTTCAAAATGTCATCAATTTATCTCTCTCAACTCTTCAGGAGTAACTATTTCATCATACTTTAACACAAAAACAAATATATGAACAATATATTGCTCTTATATATATTTGTTATAAGAAATTATTCACTTTGTTATTATTCAATGTTCATAATAACCGCCATTTTGTTGATTAGCTTGACCTAGGATGCTGGGTTGCCATGTGTTGCTAAGGGGGGGGCGGGGCATACCAGTAGAAAATGGAAAGGTGTATTACTTGTTAGAACACATATACAAAGTAAGTAATAAACTCTAGAAATACCTACACTAATTTAGTCATTGACAGAATCTTTCATTTCTAATTTGGACATGATCAAATGCAACTTCCGGGCGGCAACGGAGAACACAAGAAAACGCAAAAAACAACTACTTAAGCATTTAAACGATTTTTATTTGCATATAACATTACAAATCAGATACAAGAAGGTACAAATATATATGTAAAACAACACAATCAAGTTTATGCTACAAAAATATTTTCCTCAAGACCACCTGGTTTCTTGATGGGAATTTGGCCTGAAAAAAAGTCTCAAGAACAGTGTAGCCATACATATTACACACCCCCTTTTTCAGAAATCATTCCCAGGGTAAAAACCCGTGTATTATGCACACCTAAAAACGGTAGGCAAATGATTACATTGATTCCAAAAGTCTATGATAGTAAAATGTTTCCCATTTCTAACATCACATGTTTATTATATTTTCTAGTCAGTTATTTGGTGAAGATGATCCAGATCAGGATGTATCACCAGACACAGAAGATCCGGAGCTTGCTGGTTTGTAGCATTATATTGAAATGCACAAGTTTATACATTCAAGATAGATAATTTAGTGTATGATTTCATTCCCAAGTGCCAGTTTTTTTATTTCATTTTCTTAAACCCATTTTGATATAGAAGTTTCTGTCAGGTTACTGTTTTGGAATTTGCTGCAATGGAAATATAGTCAAAACTGTTTATATTTTCGGAAAAAGATCATATATTTCACTGATTCAATATAAGTGTTTCAAGGTTCCTTAGAAATCTGGGTTTGGGATTTATATACAATGAATAGACAAAAAAAGATTTTCAGAATTCTGACATTCTAAAGGGAAAGGAAAAGTCTAAATTTTGGTCATAAAAGCTACCATTATTGAAATAAGATGTCTGTTCTATTTGACTTAAATTATATACAATGTATCTATTACAGTAAGCTGAATAGAATATTAATGCTTTTAATACTTAGAGTTAGTGGTGTAATACCAAAGATTAATGGTGACATTTTTAATTATGTGGCTCCTTAATTGAAATCAATAAATATAATGAACATAAGCGAACATAACATAAAAAAATAGCATAGCTACATTGTCTGGCAGTTTGATATTAATCTCCATAGTTTTAACATGTTTATTCTGTGGTCCTTTGCATGTAAAACAACACAAATGGTTAAGATCAGTCAATTATTGAAAGTAGCAACATGTTAAATATCATTGCACAGAGATTTTTTGTTTACATATTATAATTGTGTTCCTTACTTTGATATTGACCCATTTAGTTACATTTACCATGTTCCTATTTCCTTAAATACAGATTGATATGTTTTTGTTCCATTTACTTAAATAGCCTGCTTGCTTTAGTTTGGGACCTTGGCAGCCTAGTGGTCTAAGTTAATCTACAGCAATCACTAATCTGTCAACACTGAGGTTGAGAGTTGGGACCCTGCTTGTGCCAGGTGTGGCAGGTGCATTCCACTCTGTTCTAAATTGACCAGGATTGCGAGTTTTGCTGCAGAAGGTGGTGGTTTCCTCTGGGCAATCTGACTTCCTCCACCAATTAAAAACTGACTGCCACAATATAACCAAGAGGGCTGAAAGTGGTGTTATACAACAAAAGTAAATCAATATTTCATTTTTATGCCCCACCTATGATAGTAGAGGGGCATTATGTTTTTAGGTCTGTGCGTCCGTTCGTTCATCAGTCTGTCCCACTTCAGGTTAAAGTTTTTGGTCAAGGTAGTTTTTGATGAAGTTGGAGTCCAATCAACTTGAAACATAGTACACATGTTCCCTATGATATGATCTTTCTAATTTTAATAACAAATTAGAATTTTGACCTCAAATTCACGGTCCACTGAACATAGATAATGATAGTGCGAGTGGGGCATCTGTGTACTATGGACACATTCTTGTTTTGGTTATATTCCTATTTCTGATTTTGTTCTTTACCTGACTGTTTTCTTAGACCTGAAAAATTGTTACATTATATTGCATACCTTTCTTTTACAGGTGATGCTGGTAAAAGTGCTCTGGAGAAAGAAGCCTCAGAGAATGCTGCAGGTGGTATAGAAAGAAAATCCACAAGAACATGGGCCACAGGGACAGCTTATAATCCTCACAAATTATTCAATAAGGTTAGTTAAGAATAAAATACCGTATATAGAAAAAAATCCACTAGAACATGGGCCACAAGGATAGCTTGTAATCCTCACAAATTATTCAATAAGGTAAGTAAAGGATAAAATATGTAGAAAGAAAATCCACAATCGTCAGAATCACTTTGTTTGAACTAGTACACACATGCACAGGTGTGAGATTTACTTCTACATCATAAATTTTTTAAAATGCTAAAATTATCATTGATACTTTTATCTTACGTTCATTTCAAGTATTTTCTTGAAGAAATAATGTTATAAGAGCTACTTAAACACAATCATGCTTTGTAAACGAACGTTTCTGATCCATGTTTTGCCATTGTCAAGTCAACATCTGGTATAAGAAAATGTGCCTACTAAAAACGAAAGTAAAGTTTTTGACAAAGTAATTTTGCACAAATAAAGATTATAAGCCAGATATTAGTACACTAATATGCACACTTTAAATGATGCACTGTCAATTTAACAGTTTACGTCAGTACATGGAATTTGTATGAAAAGTCAAACTTGATATCGTTTTTATTTCAATCATTGTTTATATGATGCCCAACTGATTACCATGAGTGCCATTTGTTATTTAGTCTTAAGGGAGTAAAATCGGGATAAGACAAAAAATGTCTGGCTGGCACAAATAATTTTTGGAAGCCCTGAAATATATAGAAAGAAAATCCACCAGAACATTGGCCACAGGGACAGACTATAGTCCTCACAAATTATTCAATAAGGTTTGTAAAGGATAAAATATATAAAAAAGAAAATCCACAAGAACATGGGTGGCAGGGAAAGCTTATAATCCTCACAAATTATTCAATAAGGTTAGTAAAAGGTTTCCCAAAGTACACAGAGTGAAATGAACAGATTTCATCAACTCAAATTACAGACAGGTTATCTTCTCTATAAATAGATTAATTTAAAAAAAACAATTTAAATGAAAGGAAATATTGGGCAAACATCAGTAATAATAATAATAATAATAATAAATTCTTTATTTAAAGAGGGTAAACTCAGTTAGTTACAGTAAACTAATCTTCCCTGAGGCCCTCACATACAAATTACAATACAATCAAAAACAGATATTTACACATAGTTAATTTACAGTCAAGTAGTTCAATGTAATATTATTAACATGATAAGATATAAAACTGTTCAAGATGAACATGTAGTCAAAAAATCAAATAAAAAAAAAAAAAAAAAATATACAAATACATTGTAGAAAACATAATCTTATCAGGACTGTGTTAAGTACTTCTTGATACTTTGTTGAAAAGTATAAGTGTTTTGAGCTTTACGCATTTTGTGTGGTAGTCCATTCCATAACACTGATCCAGAAAAAAACAAAAAATTTCTTAAATAGCTCAGCTTTTGGCTTAGGAACTATCAGATTACCTTGAGTGACACCTCTCAAGGAGTAAGGATTATTATCTGATTTCAGTTTAAACTTTTGAACTAGGTACATTGGTGCTTCCATACGCATACATTTATATAGAAGTAAATATTTGTGGTATTTGATTCTATTGTCAACTGTCATCCACCCAAGTTTTTTAAATAAGGGGGCTGAGGGGGATAAAGGATCTGCATCTAGAATTAATCTTGCTGCCCTTTTTTGGAGTTTTAAAATTCTTGTTATCCCTTCATTTTTACATTCACCCCAAATAATACAGCAGTAGTCAATTAGGGGCAGAATATACCCATTGTAATATGTTTTCCTTGCATTTATATCTAAAAATTTCTTTATTTTAGAAAGAAGGTATATTCTGGATGATATATTAGCACAAACTTGGTCAATTTGATTTCTCCAGTTAAGTGTGCTGTCAATTTTAACACCTAATAATTTTTCACATGAAGAATTTTGTAATACTTTTGAATTTATTATCAAGTTTGGTTGATTAGTCTGAATTGATAGTTTCTGCTTTGTTCCAGTAACCAAACATTTTGTTTTATTTGCATTAATGAACATGTTATTCATTTTGCACCACTCTTCAACCCTGTATAAATCTTCTTGAACATCATCATGTATATTTTCTATGATTTTCCCTGATTTATGAAGAGTGGTGTCATCAGCATATAGGTCTGTTTCACAATTTTCAATGCATAAGGGAAGGTCGTTTATAAATAGCACAACCAATAGAGGACCAAGTATAGAACCTTGGGGGACACCAAATTTTACATGTTGTTGTTCAGAATAAACATTACAAATGTTTACCTGCTGTTTTCTGTTATTCAGGTATGACTTGAAAAAACTAACAGTAGCCTCACTAAATCCATAAATTTCAAGCTTTAAACAAAGAATGTCATGATCTACCAAATCAAAAGCTTTTCTAAAATCTAATAAAATTGCTTGGTTTAAATTTCCATCATTCATTTCTTGCAACCATTTGTCAATGATATTAATAAGTGCAGTTTGACAAGAATGCTGCGGCCTGAAACCAGATTGTGTAGGGTGTAAAAGTTTAAGTTTAGATAAGTATTTGTACATATTATTAGAAACATGTCTTTCTATTAATTTTGATAAAGTTGGAAGAACAGATATAGGTCTGTAATTTGTTGCTAAAAGCTTGTCACCATCCTTGAAAACTGGTGTTACCTTAGCATTCTTCAGTAAAGAAGGATATTTGCCAGTATCTATCATTCGGGCCAACCTTAAAAATATGTTTGTTTGCAGTTTTCCGACTGTACCTTCAGACTGAAGGGTCGGTAGGTAGGAAAAATATTTTATTTTATCAGCCAAAATGAAGTTTATACAAGCAGTTACACAAACCAAGTTTCTTGTGAAGAAATTTTTTTTTAAAACAACAAACACTGAAAACCAACATGAAATGAACAGGCATTTTCAGATAAAAACTTTTCAACCAAAATTGAAACTATAACATGGTGTGATTATCCAATTTATGACATTATTAAATACTAGTACTGGAACACTTATAAGATCTTATAAACAAGGTATGACTAGAATTGTTTTAAAAAAATTGTTCACTGAAATATGCTTCTTTACTAGAAAGTTTTCATGAGTAGAGTATTTTCATTAGGAAAATGTAAGAGTGTTATCAATAAAAAAAATTAACCATTGAATCTTTCTCAATTAAAAAAAAAGGAAACTTGAAAAAATATATTTGACATCTGGCTGTTTTCATAAATCTAACAATATTTAATTATATGTAATAAGGTTATATTTTGATAGATATGTTGATGTGATCAGGCTTTAATTAAAACCAAAAAAAATCTTAGACTTCAGGGTGAAATCAATAGCATCCCTTTAAAAGTAAATTGTGTGTGCTGAAATGTTTTGACTGCATAAAAAATTGGCAGCATAGCTCCTAAGGACATGTTTTAATTCAATTCACACTGTTTGGGTATATTTAATATTGTAAGAGGGAGAAGAATTGCAATGAGTGGGGTAGCTCCCCTTATCCTAAAGGAGCATACTCATTGCAATAGAAGATAGATTTAACATAGAGAAAGTATACTTATTTTTACAAGCCAACCATTCATTTTCTTTACATTTTTGTGTAGTTTCTGTGGCTTCTTATAGATTTGGCATTGTCTATCGATTATAAATTTCAAATGCGCCCTTCCTGGCGTTTTAACAGATATCCATGAAGTCATGGAGAAGTGGTTTCATCCTTGTTGTCTTCACAACGTTTTATAGAAACTATGGCATACTTCAGGCTGCTGTCAAATTGTTTAACCACTGATATTGGTTCCATAAAGTCAGGCTCAAGAGATTCTGTACCCAATCTGTTTGAGATGGAAATGGTTATCGTGTCGGTTTTATGAATATCCGCTGCATCATGTGTTCTCAAATCGTCAATGATATCTGTCTGAATCTGTATAAACAGTTTACTATTAAACTTTTTTGGTTGTTATTTGTTTTAAAATTGACAGAAAACGACAGCGCAAAGTACTCATCCATGTCTTCATCGATACTTGTAAACAATCTCCATGTGCTTTATTATTAAACGGTCCCATGTTCGCTTGACAAGAAAGTAAGAAAAACCGAACTTGAAACGTGTAATTGACCCAGACTTTAAATCAATTCCAGAAACGACCAGAAGTTCCGGATTGCGTCAATAGAAAAATAAAAATAATTTCTTCAAATTAAAAGCAATAAAATTTTCACAGTCGGGCGGATTTTCGAGGGTCGGTCGGTAAACTGCAAACAAACAATATTTTAATTAAAGCCTCGGTTAAATATGTATGTGAGAGGTGATGCAATAAAAGGGGCACTTAATCTTAGGATTTTTGGTCCAATATTATCCATACCAAATGCTTTGTTTATATCAAGTTTTGTTAACTCATTAAATAGCTCATTCATGATCACTGGTGGTATAGAAAATTTATCATGTTTATGTAATTTATTTTTAACAAATTTACCAAGATTACTGAAATCTGCTTTGTTTACAGGTGTATAACTTCCTTGTTATCTTAATTTTTCTGAGACAACAGCCTAACAACAAAGGTTTTATAGATATTTAGAGGTCAGGATTAACATAGAATTTACATCTAACACTTAATCTTAAAAACTAATGATGTAATGGGAGGGACCAAGTTATATTCTGTTTGTTTACCTGCTTTAGTTAGAATACAAGAAGTTCTTATGTCTAGGAATTTTTTTGTGATTAGTGACAGGGAATCCCATCTGTGTACATTTAATTTGTCCACATTTTCGAGAGAACATCTGTCCTTAAATTTGTCCTAAAATTTTAGGGATTGCATATTTTCAATGTCCCATTTCAATTTATTTTCTGTCATTTCAATCATTTGTATTTTTCAGTTTTTTAAAGATGATATAAAATATTTATTATCAATGGAAAATTTATGGAAGAAACGACGACCACCAACTCCACTTGAGTATTCTGATTTACCAAAAGGTTTGTTTATATTCTGGATTGTTTGAATGCAATGCTTAAATAAAAGTTGATCTATAAAATGTATAGCTCAACTGTTAATGGAAGTTAGTTTGTCAGATTTACAACTTATCTGTCAATGGAAGTTAATCTGTAATATTTATAGCTCACCTGTTAATGGATGTTGTCTTGTAAAATTTATTGCTCCCCTGTTAATGCAAGTTGATCTGTAACCATATATCTCCATCTGTTAACAGAATATAGCTCAACTGTTGATGGAAGCTAATCTGTAAGATTAATAGCTCACATGTTAATGTAAGTTCATCTGTAAACTATCTCCACCTGTTAACAGAATATAGCTCGCCTGACTGTTAATCTGTAAGATTTATAACTTACAATTTGGTGAAAGTTGATCTTTAGATTTATAATTTGCCAGTTTATGAAGTTGATCTCTAAGATTTATGACTTGCCAGTTGATGGAAAGTACCTATAAGATTTATAATTTACCAGTTGATGAAAGTTATTTATAAGATATATAACTTGCCAGTTGATGAAAGTTATTTATAAGATATATCTTGCCAGTTGATGAAATTTGATCTGTAAGATAAATAACTTGCTAGTTGATGAAAGTAAATTTGAAAAATATATAACTTTCCAGTTGATAAAAGTTAATCTGTAAGATATTTAACTTGCCAGTTGAAAGTTAAATCTGCAAGATTTATAACTTGCCAGTTAATGAAAATTACTCTAAGATTTATAATTTGCCAGTTGATGAAAGATTTATAACTTGTATGTTGAAATTTAATCTGTAAGATTTATAACTTGGCAGTTGATGAAAGTTAATTTGCAAGATGTATAAAATATTGAACACAACACATTTAATAATTTCATGCGTCCGAAGCGCTTTTCTGGATTTACCTTCATCAGGAACGCTCAAAGCCAAACATTTGAAATCTGAGGGATGTATAAGTACCGAAACAGTTGAAGAGCTATATGATAAAAATACCTAAAACAAATAGCCAAATCCATCTAAGGTCAACTTTGCCTGAGGGAGTTGAAACCTTAGTTTCTTTATAATTTCAAAATTTATAAACGGGCAATTTTAGAAAAGTTTGTTATAAATCATGTCAGTACCGAAGTACTGACTACTGAGCTGATGATACCCTCGGGGACTGATAGTCCACCAGCAGAGGTATCGACCCAGTGATGTAAAAAATTGAACACAACACGTTTAATAATTTCATGGGTCCGAAGCGCTTTTCTGGATTTACCTTCATCAGGAACGCTCAAAGCCAAACATTTGAAATCCGAGGGATGTATAAGTACCGAAACAGATGAAGAGCTATATGACAAAAATACCTAAAACAAATAGCCAAATCCATCTTAGGTCAACTTTGCCTGAGGGAGTTGAAACCTTAGTTTCTTTATAATTTCAAAATTTACAAACGGGCAATTTTTGAAAAGTTTGTTATAAATCATGTCAGTACCGAAGTACTGACTACTGAGCTGATGATACCCTCGGGACTGATAGTCCACCAGCAGAGGTATCGACCCAGTGATGTAAAAAATTGAACACAACACGTTTAATAATTTCATGCGTCCGAAGCGCTTTTCTGGATTTACCTTCATCAGGAATGCTCAAAGTCAAACATTTGAAATCCGAGGGATGTATAAGTACCGAAACAGTTGAAGAGCTATATGACAAAAATACCTAAAACAAATAGCCAAATCCATCTAAGGTCAACTTTGCCTGAGGGAGTTGAAACCTTAGTTTCTTTATAATTTCAAAATTTACAAACGGGCAATTTTAGAAAAGTTTGTTATAAATCATGTCAGTACCGAAGTACTGACTACTGAGCTGATGATACCCTCGGGGACTGATAGTCCACCAGCAGAGGTATCGAACCAGTGATGTAAAAAATTGAACACAACACGTTTAATAATTTCATGCGTCCGAAGCGCTTTTCTGGATTTACCTTCATCAGGAATGCTCAAAGCCAAACATTTGAAATCTGAGGGATGTATAAGTACCGAAACAGTTGAAGAGCTATAAGACAAAAATACCTAAAACAAATAGCCAAATCCATCTAAGGTCAACTTTGCCTGAGGGAGTTGAAACCTTAGTTTCTTTATAATTTCAAAATTTATAAACGGGCAATTTTAGAAAAGTTTGTTATAAATCATGTCAGTATCGAAGTACTGACTACTGAGCTGATGATACCCTCGGGGACTGATAGTCCACCAGCAGAGGTATCGACCCAGTGATGTAAAAAATTGAACACAACACGTTTAATAATTTCATGCGTCCGAAGCGCTTTTCTGGATTTACCTTCATCAGGAACGCTCAAAGCCAAACATTTGAAATCCGAGGGATGTATAAGTACCGAAACAGTTGAAGAGCTATATGACAAAAATACCTAAAACAAATAGCCAAATCCATCTAAGGTCAACTTTATCTTGCTAGGTGATGAAAGTTAATCTGTAAGATTTATAACTTGCCAGTTGACGTAAGTTGATATGTAAAATACAAATAAAAAATGTTTGAAAAATCCTACTATGGACTAGTTACAACAAAACTATAAAGAAATCATTTCCTTAAACCAATAAAGTAGATTGGTCAATCACTCCAACTGCTGTCAAACAACATAATGCAGATTATTCCAGTTGAGAATGGTTCTAGAAAGTCACCTTAAGAATATATGAATTTTTTTCAAAAAAGGAAAATTTTGGTTGTGTTTCACTACTGTGTTGTGACCATATGCTTAATAGGGATGTGCATAATAAATTATGGAACTTCCTCTATGAAAAGTTAAGGATATTTCAATAAACAGAAACAGGTTTAGATGCAAACCAAAAAAATCAGAGATTTTTAATTTGAGATATTTATCCCAGTTAAATAATAGATTTGGGAAAAAAGGTATTAGGTCATATATAATATAATGATACTATTTTTTTATACAGATAAAAGTTTAGAAACAGGTATGAGAGACCAGAGAGTTTGGTCTATACAGGAATGTTCTGATGTTTTCTCAACATGCTTATCTAAACTTAGAGACCAAGTACATCAGCAGGGAGATGGTATACTGGTATGGGATAAGGTACGGTGCTAAATACAGGGAATTAAATTGAGAATGGAAACAGGGAATGTGTCAAAGAGACTACAACCCGACCAAAGAGCAGAAAACAGCCGAAGTCACACTAAACTCCGAAACATATAAATGAACCAAAATTTAAAAAAAAAGACCCAAAAAAACATATAAGACTAACAAAGGCCAGAGGCTCCTGACTTGGGACAGACACAAAAATGCTGCGGGTTTAAAGCATTTTAAATAGAATCCAGACACCTGTTAAAACTGAACTCATATAACAAGACAGCATTGAATATTATTTATCAATTTGACATGAATAAACCAAACTCTGTTTAATATGAACAAAATATGTTCCAACAGCTTTTACCAGGAGTATAGAGTATAGGGAGATTGAGTTGTACTTTTTTTTTAATTTATGTTCTAGACCATATGAATCAATACATATTATTATCATAGTGTACATCAATCTCAAAAGGTAAAACATATTGGTTATAGACAAAAAAAAAAAGTTTTGCCTCAAAAGTGAAAGTTTCAGAATTTCAACTTATTTCTGTTTTTGATTAAGGTAGATATAGATTGTATGGATATGCATAGATCACACATGTGGTGTTAATATGGTATTCCTCAATAATACGAGACATGCAATATTTAAGCTTCATAATGATAGAGTATGACAATATCAAATAGGAACAACTTTAAATTTAAGGTCTTTGTGTAAACAAATATCCCACAGTCTTAATGAGAGTATTAATTTAAAAAAAAAAAAAGGGAAATCAATAATTTGAAAGAATATAATTTATCTGTTGTTTAATTTCTTATAGTATTTAAGGAAACTTTATGGAAGAATTTTTACAGCTATGAAAATCAATAATTTTAAAAAATTAATCACATCTCTAAGATATATTTCAAGATTAGATTAAACAGGGATTGGCATCCATGCACTAAGAATTTGAAAGAAGGAGTTTGGGAGCATGATGAAAAACTGCACAGCATACAAAATACATGTTTCAAGTTAAAACAGACAAATATCTATTTAGCTGTTCTTTCATTTCAATTTTGAAAGTTTTATTAAGTGATTGTTTGATTTCGAACAATTTTGAGGGAATTTCAGAACATTTTCTAAGTGCAGATGTTAGTACAATAGTATGTCCAGTTGTGTTTGAATCAATCTCTCAAAAAGCTTTTCAGTCTTCCTAGCTTTTTTAAACTCTTCATGTAAGATATATATACTAGGCAAAGGAAGAAAGGAATCACTTTAATTAATTGATTTTTATTGATTGTCATATTTCAAGATTAATTTGAATATTTAATGTGTCAGAAGTAAACTTAAATGGCTGATGTAAACATCAGAATTACTTCATGAAATCAAATGCCTCTGTATTTGCCAATAAATTGTGAAATACAAATATTTAAAGAAAATGAATAACAGAGAAATAATGTGGTGAGAACACTTTTAAAAGTGTATCATTTATTTAGTCCACATGTATATTTGAAATTTTTAAACTTTTTTTATCTGTGTTTATTTTTAGGATGATGACATTGCCATGGATTTTGTAACAAGTACAGCTAATATCAGAGCATATATCTTTGGTATTTCTTTAAAATCTAGATTTGACATAAAATGTAAGTTTTACCTGAAGCAAATTGTAATTTGTGAACATGCAGATATATTTTCCATGAGGTTTTTAAAAAAAAATTGTTTCATGTCTTATGGTATGCTGCTATTCAAGTGGGGTTAACAGTTGTGGGGGATGTATCAAATACACATCTTATCCCCATTGGAATGCAGACATTAAATTGTATTCCCTGCATTTAAAGAGTTTCTCACCAACAAGAAACGTTGCAACAACTCTCTCATAGTTTAGAGAACAACAACAATCATTCAACTATCTATCAATCATTTTAATGTGTTGGCAGTAGATCTAAATTTTGCCGTTTTTTCATTAGTTTTATCCATGTATACTTTATTATTTGAAATAAAATGTACTTCTGCTACTTGTAGCTTTTTCTTCTGGAATCGGGATATCTAAGTTAGTTAGTTTTCTTTAATTAACTTCGACTCAATATTATTTGTTTTGTACTGCCTAAAAGAAATTTTACGAAAAGAAAAAACTATCCTGTAAATTGACAAATTCAAAAATACATTTATTTAAAATGATTTGCCAGTCAATGAAGTTATTACTGACTCTAATTGGTGTCTGTACTGGGACAATTTGAAAGGAAAAAGTTTTGCTTATAGATACAGTTTTAAATTGTGATAATTTCAGCTATGGCTGGTAATATAATTCCTGCGATAGCTACAACAAATGCTATTATAGCTGCCCTCATTGTAATGGAGGGGATTAAAGTTCTACATGGAGATTTTGATAAGTGTAAACAGGTATGAATTACATTTTAGTTGTTTTAGAACAGGTAAAAACAAATTCTTTTCATTGAAAATTAAATTTTGTTTTATCTATAATGTTCAATGATACTAAAATTTCAAATTCATCACCACAGAAAGTTTTTTTTAACCTTTAAAATCCGTTACATTTGGACAAATTTATAGCACCTGACAATTTTGATTTAGAGCCTTGGACCTATAACAGTGTCAGAAACCTCCACTTGCAAACTTGCCAAAGGCAAAAGGTACTCAGATTTGGAGAGAAATGACGTGAATATTTGCCAATGTGTCAAGTGATGATTTGTTTGATGCCAAGTTCATCGATTTTTCATTGCTTCTGAAAATCAAATAGATAGATGTTAAAACATTTAACTAGTGTACATCAACCTACATACTCAATACCTGTTAAAGAAAAAGGTATTTAATTATAAATAAACCATTCAATAATGAAATGATACTTGTATATGAGTAATAAGTTTTCATAACAAATTTTATCAAATCCCTGATAGTAATCACAAAGCAAAATTAAACGCTTGTGTAAATAAACATAGGAGTGAGTTGTTTTCAAAAGGTGATTTTTTTCTTGTACAGATATATCTGAACAGACAGGCCAATCCTCGGAAGAAATTACTTGTACCTTGTGCTTTAGATAAACCAAATCCTAAATGTTATGTGTGTTCATCAAAACCTGAGGTCACAGTTGTTTTGAATACAGAGAAGTTTACAGTTAAACAATTAGAAGATAAGGTAAATATAGATTTGTAAGATGGAAGCCGATCTATATAGATAAAATATACTGATGTTTACTGGTCTGTGCATCAGTCTGTGAGTCCAGTGTCAGGTTAAAGTTTTTGGTTAATGTAATTTTTCATGAAGTTGTTGTCACTTTAAATTGAAACCCGGTACACATGATTATTGTAAGGTGAACTTTTAAAACTATACGCCAAATTACAATTTTGACCTGATTTTACAGTTCAGTGAACATGGACATATGATAGTGCATGCAGGGAATAGTGTCCTATAGACACATATCCTTGTTTGTCTCTTGTTAAAATAATTTAATTTTCAATATGTTGAACATGGAACATTGACTAGAAAATAATGGAATTCATAAAAATATATTTTGAAATTCTAGTAAATCATAGAAAATAACAATTAAACTTGGGGTTAGGATTACATTTTATTTGCTGTTCTGTCCTTTCAAGAGCTGACTTCCCCATGCAAGTCTTCATTTCCTGTTACTAGTGATTAATGGTTAACAGTAAACATATTGTATAATAACTTTTATTCCCTTAAACATACTCTTTTGTATTTAATGAAATAAAACTTTTTTTCTGTAAATTATTCAGGTATTAAAAGTAGGTCTAGGTATGGTGGCACCTGATGTGGAAATTGATGATGGAAAAGGTGAGAATTACTAATAGTGCAGAAAGGACATCTGAGTGACTATATTCATATTTATAATATTATAATTGTTTGAAGATACAGTAGGTTGTTATTATTGTGAAATACGATTTCTCTGTTGGTTGGGCCTGTTATCTATTGCAGATATTTCTCATATCACACTGCACGGAGTGGAGTGTGATACAAAAAAGTGATATGAAAACTGTTAATTGGATTGGCTTATCCAGCATCATGAGACGATATTACGACATTTCCATTGACTATTTGTTAGGTCATTGATAACTTTCAGAGGTTAAGACAATGTACATTTCGTCCATGGCAACGGGCATATAGGATTTCTTCAATAATGTACAAAACACTCACACTTTTCACCTGGTAATCTTATATTAAACAAATTTTATTACATTCTGAAGCGTACAAAAAGTTTTAAAATGTCTGATGTTGAAGTTTGACGCTGGAACAGGACATATGACATTATGCTGGTATGTGCGAAAGATTAGATCAACTATTCATGGAATTTTTTATTCAACTCAACAAAAATGTTGACCATAAGAGAAATAGGTTTAACAACTTGTGAGAATTGGATATAGCTTGATATCAACTCTTGTTATCTAATTTAAATAGTAATGATAAACTTGCCACAGGCTAGTTTATTATTATATTGAAATTAAACAACTGGAGATGAAATCAAGCTATATCCAATTCTCACTCATTATAAAACCTATAATTATGCAGAAGAGAAACTTCACAGTGTCTATTTTTGTTCAGATGATATGTTAGATAACTTTAATCTTTATCATTGAAATCTAATCAGTGAAAAGCTGAGAACAAGTGAACCATATTTGTATTAAAAAAAAAAGATGCAGAGTCAACAAGGAATGATATACAAAGCATTATTTAAGTTAAATCTTGGACTGCATAGAAGTTACTTGTAATAATCAGCATCATGTTTTTTTTTTATTTTGTAGGGACAATCTTAATATCCAGCGAAGAGGGAGAAACAGAAGGTAATATAGTGAGCAAACATGTTTAAACCTGCCACATTCTGTATGTGCCTGTCCCAATTCAGGAGCATGTAATTCAGTGGTTATTGTTTGTTGCTGTATATCATATTTGTTTTTCTTTTATTGGTAGATACATGAATCAGGCTGTAAGTTTTCTTGTTTGAATTGTTTTACATTCGTCATTTTGAAGCCTTTTATAGGTTACAATACAGTATGAGTTTTGCTCGTTGTTGTAGTCTGTATGGTGACCAATAGTTGTTAACTTCTAAAGTGGTCTCATTAGCAATCATACCACATCTTCTTATTTATAGATATAATATGAATGAGTAAGATTGTAAATATATATGTCTATTAGACTGTTCAATTTTTTTTCTTGTACATGGTTATAAATATGTTTACTGGCAAGCTTTTTCCTAACTGTTCTTTCCCATTCAGAATGATTATTTGCTGTGAATGGATGACATACTGTAAATTCAGAATGTATTGTGTGCATTTGTTATTGTATTTGTTGAACAATCAGCACAGATGCAAGTTTTATTACTGTGATTTCTGGAAATGCTGCATACAAAAAAGCTAACAAAATTAAAAATGCAAGTTTTAATTTTCATATTCTTTTCCAGTATTTGGTGGATGACTCGTCTCTATGGCATTCACACTACTCATTCTTATAAATATGTAGAGGATGACATATCTAATTAAAGTTAACAATTTGTCATATTACAATAAAGTGAATTTGTGTTTTACAGAGAACGCAGAGAAACATCTGAGTAATTTCAAAATCACCAGTGGTACCATACTTAAATGTGATGATTTCCTTCAGAATTATAATCTAAATGTCATCATAGCTCACAAGTAAGTTACTAAAATTAGCATGAATAATGGTTTGAAAGTCCGTACCTGCCAACTTTTGAATATCTCCTTAGGTGTTTTGAGGGATCATGCTGGGCTTTACCAATGTCCCAAATGCAATTTTTAATTTCATCTGGCAACAAAGTACTGCTTCTGGCTATATGTCTGGCTCCAAAGGTGTCTGTAATCAAGCATGACTGACAGGGTAGCAATTACATTTTCAAGCGTTTGGGGATTGAATATTTTTACAATTGCATACAATATTTTATCACATTCTTGCTTATCAAGTTGCAAAACCACATATAAATCAAACTTAAAGAGGGATTGCAACACCATAGTAAAAAGTATCAAAAGTGGGAAAGAGAACAAAATATTCTTGATGGATTTGATTGAATATCATAGTACTGAAATTGAACATATTAAGCCAGTGGTCTTGTTATTCCAAATTAGAAGGGCACCGCCCCCTTGGTGCCCTAAGCTGCGCCCTTCTGCCCTGACACCCTGTTCCAAAATGCCCTTGTTCTGTTATTGCATTGTACTATAAAAATTGCCCTTTGTGTAATTGATTTCCCTTCAGAAAGTTCAATTACATTCATGACAACTGATGATTGCCCTGAGGTTAATTAAGTCATCAGAATCAATTACTGTAGATAAGACTTCTAAGGTGTTAATTACTAGGTAATTAAGACAATTTACCTTATTGTCCATATCATAATTGAATTTAAATTTGATGAATGTGTCAGTGCGTGTTGTGTTTGTCGGTGTGTTTGATCTCCACACCAAAATAGATTTTAAGACATTCAAATACAACCATGCCTTCGCAGAAACATTGTCATTCTCAACTTGTTAGCAACAAGAAGAAGTTCGCAAAGACAAACTCATCTATCAATTTGTTCTTCAACAAAGACTCAAATCAGTATCTGCGATTTTTTGAATTATTAATATACGATATATTAGTTTGTCTTTGCCTGCCCTCACTTCTGATATTAAATATATTATAATAATATTAAAATAACAAAACAGTGGACATTGCATTCACTTCAACTGTGTATAATCCTCCGAAGAAGATCTGTCTGCATACTTCTGACTTTAGAACTTAAAGGTTTAGGAGGACTTTTGAATAATGGTGCAAAATTAAGAAGGTCTTGGTTTGGGGAGGGGGTTTGGGTCATTATATTCTGTATTCTTTATTTTTATACAAATTTTCTCTATATTTTTTATTTTTTATTTTGAAATATTTTCTCTATTCTGAAGCATATACAGAACATTAGCTTATTATAAGGCCAGGATCATTGGACAACATAACCTACTCACTGAGCAAAGTTCTGACACAGTTACAAACAACGTAAAATCATGTTTTGCAGATTTTATAATATAATAAATAATTAACAATAACTTATGCAATCTTTATTGTCATCATATACAGTAATACACAATGTGAACATGTGATAAAAAGCCATGAAGAATACGCACAGAAACATAGACAAAAAATTTGAGAAGTGACCTTTCCCCAACCTCAAAAAGTGCCCTGCATTCCACCGGCACCCTGCCCCTTTCAATTTTTAGCTGAAGCACTTAAGCTATTGCCTTTAAATATTAAACACACACGGAAATGTACAATCAGTACTTTTTACTCTTTTGATATCTTATAATTTATAAATACTTTTATACTTGTAGAGATAAGTTAGAAGAGGAGAAAGAATTTGTTATTGTAGGAGATTTATCTGAATTGAAAGCCACAGCAGAAACACCTAATGGAGTTAATGGTGGACAGGAGGAAAATAAACAGGATGATGGTTTGTATTTGTGGGGCTTCAGTAGGGTACCCCTTTAGGTCACCCCTTTAGGTCACAAGGTCACTTTAAAGCAAATAAAACATTTAAGGAAAATTCAGTTATTTAGAGAAGCGTGTCTCAAAACTTGGTGATAATAACTTGATTGCAGTTGAGCTCATTAGATGATTTGGTTTCCTCATTTATACAATTGATAAAATTGTTGTTAAGTTTTATTTTTGGTATGAATTTTTTTATATAGTTCAAGAATTATGGCTAATAAAAATTTCAACAAAATAAAGTTCAGTGATTCAAATGGTACTCTGAAATGATGAAATCAGTTTATGGTTTGCCTAACAGTTTTTTGTCTTTAATGATGAGAGTGTTTTCAAACAATTTTAAAGTGTATGATTTTGATTTTTACCAAAATATATTTGTTATTATTACTTTGGTTAAATGTGATTAAAATGGTCTTCAGTCAATATTTGATCAATTCTTTGCATTTAAAAGGTCATATTCTTTTCCCAATCGCATGTCAAAGACTGTTTATTTGTAAATTTTAATATGACGTTCTTCAAATGCTTTTAGTACTGGGTATACCCATGTTAAAATACGAATATATTGTATGTCAGCTGATCTGCAACATCATGATTTATTTGAGTTGTTCCAATCATACTCCCATGTCACAAGCTTTTAATGAATGAGTTACCCGAGGTCAATCGGTGTAAATGACATCATTAAACGATTGACTCTAACACTTGACCGTTAGGACAAAAGCATTGTACGGGAAGATGCATGAATGTGAAATTGTTAAAAGATTGAAATATAGACAAAAGATGATAAGAATTTCTCTTAAATAAAAGTCAGATTTATTAAATTTGTTCAGTTATCAAGTAACTAATACAAATGAAATAGATTAGGGTCTAAAATATTTATTTGTGGTTTTTAGGAATGAATACATATTGGAAGTCAAAATTGATAGTGAGTTAATTACAAGAACAGCAAATATGTGCCTTCACCTAGAGCATTTTGATAAAGAAATTGCCATCTTTCTCCTATTAGAATAGAAATAATTCATGGGGGCTTGATTTATATTGATTTTACCATTGATTGGATCTGGATCCAAATCTGATTACTCCAGTACTACTATCAATAAACAGAAATTCTCTATATTTGGTTAGAAGAAACGCAGTGTTGAGTTTAAACATTTACTCTGTTTCAGATCTGTTGGACTTCGTCTTCCTGTTTTCCCATAATTTGAATTACCCATTGGTGCGTGCTTAGCTCAACAAAGCACAACAGTGTATGCATTCTAGTTGTTTCTCTGTCTTAGGGACATTCATTTGGCTCAGAGGGTATCAATACACAACCATCTGGTTGGAATGAGGGCATTAAATTCAATATTTCCATAGGGAAAGTGTCAAGCCCTATGCATGTTAAAAGACCCATGTTCCATTGCTTTTCCTATCCAACATACTTTTCCTTATTTTTCAGTGGCTGTGCAAAGTTCCTTTCTTTAACTCAGGTCTTCATACTTTGCATAGCCTACTTGTTAATTTGGTTCTGATCCTGAATATGCATGAAATATTTTCTACTATAAATGTAATGACAAACAAAAGCCAATCATCACTATAGCTACATACATTGTTCTATTTATAAAGATTTTTTATTTAAATCATATACATATGTATATTATATTCATTTTCAGATGATGATGATCTAATGGTGGTTGAAGAACCAGTCGAAGAACCAGTAGTAGAACAGAGAAAGAGAAAAGCTGAAGATATAGATATCGATGAGAAGACTGCTAAGCGTATGAAGTTGTCCAGTATACCAGAAGAATCTGAAGATGATGTTGTAATTTTATGACATTACTGCATGGAATAATCATCTGTCAGTCACTTCTGTGTCATATTTGTATCAGGAAGTAAATACCAGATTGGAAAACAACTTCAGATTTGTTGAAAATGACATTGTTATTATGAAAATATCTTTGGAAGATTATGCAGTTATGAAAGCAAGCAGTATTCATATTGATTATGAAAATGTTCTGTTGTTCCATTAAATACAATGTTGAATGTACAGCGAAAACAGAAAAATAAAATGTTCAACATTTATATTAGCTATCATTTAACAGTTCATACATTATAGCATATCATTTTTCTTCCAGTATTTTTTTTCTTTTTCTTACATGAATATAAGCAGATTAAATATAAAAATAAGAAAATGTGGTATATTTTCCAGTGAGACAACTCTCCACCAGATACCAAATGACATAGAAGTTAACAACTGTAGGTCACTGTACTGCCTTCAACAATGAGCAAAACCCATACCGCATAGTTGGTTATAAAAGGCCATGAAATGACAAATGTAAAACAATTCTAATGGGAAAGTCCATTTAAGGCTTGTCAGTACCTAGTAATAAATTTTGCCATCACTTGGAATTTGTTGTCTGTCATCTTAACTGTCAAATCATATCTTCATCTTTAAAACCTCAAAAACTACATGGCTAAACTTATCAGATATAATGTATGAATGTCATTCATTAAAAATATATAATTTTGCTAAGTTTAATAATGGTCACCTGAAGCAAGTCTTGGTTTTAAAAGGTCACTTTTTGACCATGTTGTGGAAGTGTAAATCCAGCTTGTCAGGTGGGTGGATTGGTTTATAGAATGGTGAATGTTGGGTGACCTGGATGGTGAATTCGCTTAAATGGGGAAACATATTAAGTGTAAGCAACTCCTACAGTTTTAAACTATGAGCCTCCAAGCATTTAAAATATTTGTATATACATGAAAATATGCACCTCATATGTAGATATTTAGATTTTTTAAAGTTAATTCATCATATATAGTTGCTTAGGAACAGAACCTACTCTGAACAGTTAACTTGATTAAAAGAGGGTAAAATTGAGGTCAAAATCATGTAAAATATGTCAAACAGACATTCTTTTGACAAAATTTTTACAAACAAAAAATTACTGACCCATCATGTTTAGTCTATAAAAAAAGGAAGAGCTCATGAGTCGAAGAAAGACTGATAAAACTGTGGCAAAAATGAAACACAACAAAAAGACAAGCAAGTTCATAACTCTACATAGCATACTGAAGACTTAAGCAACATGAACCCCACCAAAAACTGGGTGGGATGATCTCATGTGCACTGGAAGGGTAAGCAGATCCTGCTCCACTTGTGGAACATGTAAGGTTGCTCATGGTAAGTACAAATTCCTTATAAGTTTAATTTTCTGAAAAACAGACCTCATCAGTTAAAACATAACTTGACCAATATAGCATGAAAATAAGGTATACCATATGACATAATGTACTCATAGACAATCAGTAAACCAAATAATGTAAACCTTCTATGCATATATGTATAGCAACTGAGGAACAGACCTCATTCTGAAAACTTAACCAGACCACTTGAGCAATTTTTGTCATCCAATTTGGGAAAACATATTGCGGTTAAACAAATTGTACATCGACCATTTGCTTTGTTGCCATCAGGAAAGTAATACATATGTCTTTCAGGCAAGACAATAAATTTGCAGTGTCTAAGATTGTGAAATTGATTTTGAGATTGTCTTAGGTTTAATTCAAAGTTTTGGTTAGATAGTTATTATAGCACTTTGTTTTAGGTTTAAGATTCCAAAATATTCTTGAATATAAATGAAGCGACCTTATTTGTCAAAATGTATATCTGGTGCATCAACGCTGGTACAATGTAATCTTATTAGTCCCCTACAGACGAAGTCGAAGGGGACTTAAGGTTTGCACTCCGTCTGTCTGTCCGTCTGTCCATCCGTCAGTCCGGCAAATCAGCTTTCTGCACTTTTTTTCTTCGTTCTTGAAGATATTGATTTGATATTTGGTATATAGTTTTATCATGACAAGTTATAGATCAAGTTCGAATTTTGTTCCGGTCTGATGATTAAGTCTAGAGTTATGGACCATAACTCTGGACCATATCTAATGTTAGAGTACTATGTTAAACCATATTTCTGTACAAAGGGAGATAACTCATTTTTTAAGACATTCTTTGTTAAATTATTTGAAGAATTTTTTGACAGGTTTGTTTGTTATTTAGTATAAACTAATTTTCTGAATGCTATATATATCAAAAAAAAAATATGAAGAGAAATCCTTTAATTAGATAATAATCTATTTTTATTAATGTATATATTTCAATACATTACATTGTGTAGATAAAAGTTGTTGACATTTTATAGATAAGTTACAAATCTATATTAGTTTGTGACAAATGAAAGAAAAAAATATTTGGAACTATTAATTATATCTGATTATAATTTGAAATAGATATACACTGTATTACATCATATCTAATTCTAGAGAACTATTAATCATATCTAATGTTTTTTTCATCATGCTTATAAGATATTGATTGATAATTGGTATATAGTTTTATCATGACAAGTTACAGATCAAGTTCAAATTTTTGTTTCTGTCTAATAATTTTGTTCAGAGTTATGGTCCTTGGACTTGAAAAATTCACTCATATAATCAGTTTTCAACACTGTTTTTTGTCATGCTTGAAGATATTGACATGATATTTACTTTTTGTTTACACCATGACAAGTTATAGAACAAGTTAGTATTTTGTTCCAGTATAATGAATTTTTACCCGGTAGGGGACTATGTATTGCCATGCAATACTCTCAGAATGCTTGTTATCATAACTAGTATTCCTTGTAATATAGCAGTCTGGTATGGAAATAAATGGAATGCTGCTCTTGATGAAAAATTTTATTTGATCTTTCTCATAAAACCAATTTACTTACATTAATTTACAATTACTGGAATGTTGCTACTGCTGCTGGACGTTTGATCTCTGAAGGTATCACCAGCCAAGTAATCAGCACTATTGTGATGACATTAACTATTGATACTATCATTTTTTGTTAATGACTGTTTATAAAATGTTGAATTATTTGAAACACTAAGATTTTTCACCCTCTGGGCATAGATAGCCTTATCTGGATTTTGCAAAACATTTTGTAATTCCTGTTTTTAATGCTCTTTAAATTTGTATTAGTTCTGGCCTGCCAACTATTTTGATTTGAGTTCCACTGACGAGTCTTGTGTTGATGTAAACTAGCATCTGATGTTTTAAATTATAACCCTGATACCTTTGATTATTATATGAAATCAGAACTTAAATTTTATGTAAGGTTGTTGAAAGTCAGAGTAATCTTTGTTTAGGTCCTCAGATAAGCATGCATTTCAAAACTATTAAGTGAGATAAAAGTTTCTTTTATCAATAACCGATGCACAAATCTATGCTGTCATATGTGTCAGCTAAAATGTAAATCTCCAATGCAGTGTTTGCAGTCATGGATTTATTTGAAAAATAATCAACACCAACTATTTTAAGATATAAAAAATTTATTTCATATTATTCATCCATTATGAAAAGAAAAGAATAGGAACAATACCTGTCAGACACTGAATTGATTTATGGTAAATCTGTAGCATGATTAAATAGAAGATTTTGATGACAATGTTATGATGCATTCCTAAAGTTCAAAGTTTATTTTGTGCAAAGACATTGCTTGAGACTAAGCACCACTGAAACACAGATTTATTTTATTATTTCAAATTAAGAAAGTATACAAATTTGTGATCCATGGAAAAATTTGACTGGTTTCTTGTGCAATTTCAATAGAAGTTCTATTTTATCTAAATGTAAACTTTTTCAGCTTGATTGTCCTAAAATATGCACATTTATTTATGAATATATAATTGATTTTTCTTTTTTAAAGAACCAACTCTTGCGCATTCATTTAACTGGAGACAACTTGTGGAATTACAAAACTAGAGGCTCTAAAGAGCCTGTGTCGCTCACCTTGGTCTATGTGCATATTAAACAAAGGACACAGATGGATTCATGACAAAATTGTGTTTTGGTGATGGTGATGTGTTTGTAGATCTTACTTTACTGAACATTCTTGCTCCTTACTATTATCTCTATCTATAATGAACTTGGCCCAGTAGTTACAGTGGAAAATATTTTGCAAAAATTTACAAAAATTTACAAAATTTATGAAAATTGTAAAAAATTGACTATAAAGGGCAATAACTCCTTAAGGGGTCAATTGACAATTTTGGTCATGTTGACTTATTTGTAGATCTTACTTTGCTGTACATTATTGTTGTTTACAGTTTATCTCTATCTATAATAATATTCAAGATAATAACCAAAAGCTGCAAAATTTTCTTAAAATTACCAATTCAAGGGCAGCAACCCAACAACGTGTTGCCTGATTGGTCTGAAAATTTCAGGGCAGATAGATCTTGACCTAATGAACAATTTTATCCTTGTCAGATTTGCTCTCAATGCTTTGGTTTCAGAGATATTAGCCAAAAACTGCTTTTTACCCTATGTACTATTTTTTTGCCATGTCGGCCATCTTGGTTTGCGGGCGGGGTCATCGGACACATTTTTCAAACTAGATACCCTAATGATGATTGTGGACAAGTTTGGTTAAATTTGTCTAAGTAGTTTCAGAGGAGAAGATTTTTGTAAAAGATTAAAAAAATTTACGAAAAATGGTTAAAAATTGACTATAAAGGGCAATAACTCCTTAAGGGGTCAACTGACCATTTTGGTCAAGTTAACTTATTTGTAGATCTTACTTTGCTGAACATTATTGCTGTTTACAGTTTATCTCTATCTATAATAATATTCAAGATAATAACCAAAAACGGCAAAATTTCCTTAAAATTACCAATTCAGGGGCAGCAACCCAACAACGGGTTGTCCGATTCATCTGAAAATTTCAGGGCAGATAGATCTTGACCTGATAAACAATTTTACCCCATGTCAGATTTGCTCTAAATGCTTTGGTTTCAGAGATATAAGCCAAAATCTACATTTTACCCCTATGTTCTATTTTTAGCCATGGCGGCCATCTTGGTTGGTTGGCTGGGTCACCGGACACATTTTTTAAACTAGATACTTGAATGATGATTGTGTTTAAGTTTGGGTGCATTTGGCCCAGTAGTTTCAGAGGAGAAGATTTTTGTAAAAGTTTACGGACGACGGACGCAGGACGACGGACGACAGACGCAAAGTGATGAGAAAAGCTCACTTGACCTTTCAGGTCAGGTGAGCTAAAAAAAAAGACTAATTACAAACAAAATCTCACCCCAAAATTTATTTTTTAATAGTTTTTAGACAAAATCAATTTACATGATGTAAAATACATATGCCTTCGAATTCTTGCAATTTATTTTTTCAAACTTTTTCTTAATTCATTGAAATTCTTCTCTTATATTCATTTTATTACAAATATATAAACTGTTGAATGCCAAGTGATCACAATACCTGAAACTGTCTTTGAAGCAGATGAGATGAAATAGTATACAATAATAGTAATAACACAAATATGGCACAAAGAAATGAAACTGAGGTAAATTTTGTATACAAAGAAAAATGTTTAGTGAGCTTCAGCTGGACCCTGGTGATCTGAGAAAGTTGCTGTAGGAACTATAAAACAATGTTTTCTATGGAATTATATCTAACTATTTGCAGTTACATTATCAATGTAAAAAATTCTTATATTTTATATTGAAATGAATCCAATGGTCAATAAATTAATTTGTATAACATGTCAGCCGCCTACATTGTTTAATTCAGGGTTTAATTGGAGAGTAAACAACATTATAAAAAAACAAGACATTTATGGTGCAATGATGCCATCAACATTGAAATACATAGATTGTAAATTACAAGCTTTGTTACTGCACTCCACATATTAATAATCCTTTGTATAAAATTAGACATGTTCTTGCACATCTAATTAATAACAAGTTTCTAAACAGACTATTTTGGATGGATTTACAGTTCATATTTTTAATCCCTAAAGCATATTTACAAAATGTTTGTAAAGCAATTTCAATTTCTATCAACTTAAACAAAGGTTACATTGAAAATTACAAATAATTAAGCTTCAGTGCAAAACAAAGCAAACACAGTCTAAATTATACAAACAAAAAATACCAATTAGACTGAAAGATATGTCACCTGGTTTGCAGCAAGATTGGAACCAGTTATTTGATAAACTCCCACATAACTCCTATATATGGGAATGGACATCCTTATTTATGTACTGATAAGAGCTTTTCAAATCTGAATACTAAACACTAATACTTATAACTTAGTAGACCATGACTAAAAAATTGGGCCTTACAATATCAGTACAAATGAGAAACATGTATTAAGATTTGAAAAATATAAAATTCCACATATCAATGGTCTATTATAAAAAAAATCAAAAGCATGTGTAATTAAAAAATAAATAATTTAAAAAATAAAGTCTCTGAAGCATTCTAGGGAAGCAGCATCTAAAATGTTGCATGATATTTTGAATGTATTGTACACAAAGAAGTGTACCATAATTTTCTTCTGAAATATACCAAATAAGAACACGTAACATATGATGCTGCTGCCACCAGAAAATACCTATGCCTCACTCATTGACAATTATTGAGGTGAAACGAAACAACATTTAAAATGCTAAATATGACAAGTTGTCCGAAAAAATTGTAAGAAAGTGTCAAACTGATATACATATATACTATATAAAATAAAAAGTAATTGTGTTTGCATTGGTTAAACTTATAAAGGCAAATATAAATATGAAAATTTTAACACTTCTGAATTGTTTATGAGAGTTTATATTTCTCCTTTGATTCACCGTTTCCATTCTGCATGTGCTTGATTTAGCATCTTATATTTTAATGGAGACAATATGTTCATTACTTAGATAGAAACTATAACATCAAGGAGTTTGATGTTATTCACATAAAGCAGGAGCAGTTGAACAAAAATATCATTACCATCAATTCTAATAATTATGAAATTGTTATATGGTAAAATAATGATCATCTTACAAAGTATTACTATATTTTCATCTTAATAAAGCTATTCAAATGACATCTTTCATACCTTATCTGAAGCTAGGTTTATCTATATAAGAACATCTTTTTTCCTTAAAAGCAGTGTCTATGTCCATGATAAACATGTCCTTAAAGATTTTTAAGTGTCAATTTCCCTACAGATACTGTCATCCATGATTTTGAAAAGTAAGGAGCTTTTAGCTGCCTTTTGACAAATCAAATATTATAATACTGTATATATGTAATACAAAACAGAAAACATATTGATTTAAACTGAACAATTTGATGAAAACAGCAAAAAAATTGAACTTGAATGTTGAAATACATTTGAAGGGACAAGTACTCATCATGTTTATACAATGCTTGTTGGCCCTAAATTAACCATTATGGCATCTATCAGATAGAATTGATCATAACAATATGATATAAATGATTTTTTTAAACATTTTTTTTCAATTCAGTATAAACCTGAAGTCTATATATTGTTCTTATTATGTATCACAGTTAAGAAAAGAATGCTGCTAAGTAGTTTAGGTAGGTGCTGCATAATGTATTATGTAATAGTCATGAACATATGCAAATATAGCAATAGGCTGTCCTAGTATCAGAGACAACCACACGGCCATGTTACCATACTTCTCATGATGACAATATTTGTTGACAAATAATGAAAACGGCACCTGAAAGTATATCAAAATATATGTAAATTTTTATTAAAAATAAAAATGGAGAATGTGTCCCCATGGACACAGATGATGCCCCCGCTTGCATACAACATTATAAAGGGACATAACTCAAGAACAATAAAAGTGACGCTACCCAAATTTGTACTTGATCTGAGTCTCGTGGTAATAAGTATTGTGTAAAGGTTTCATAATGTTTGGTTGGGGCAAACTTAAGTTACAGAATGGAAACTAAAAATTTTGCAATTTTTCGATTTATAAAGGGCATAACTCGATAATGATTAAAGTGACGCCACCAAAATTCAACTTGATCTGTGTTTTGTGGTAAAAAGCATTGTGTATAAGTTTCATAACATTTGGTGGAGGCAACTTAAGTTAGAGAACAGAAACTAAAAATTATGCATTTTTTTCCATTTATAAAGGGGCATACATAACTTTACGGACGTACGTACAGACAGACAAGGGTAAAACTTAATGCCCCCTCCGCTACGGCAGGGGCATAATAAAAAATACACATGCAGTTACTAAATTATTATTATAATTTGTTATAATTTAGTTCATACTCAGGAAAAAGATTTTTATAAGATAGATGGATGTATTGATTACACAATACATGGACATAACACTTTGTAGATAAACATTTACTAAAGGCACAGCATTTTAAAATGGCACATGAAATTACATGTTCCTCAGAAATTGTTTGGTAGATGTAAACACTCATACCAAATATCAATTATTGAGTCCAAGGGATATTCAATATAAGGAGATAAGATCCATCAAAATGGACCTTCATTTTTCAACTTTCAAATAAGTTCTTGACCTTTTGGCAATAGATGGCTGGGTCCTAATTAACAACCTTGATGTTTCATTAGCAGCAATGTTAGCTGCGTGATTGGATTAATAGATAAAAAGAACTAGACACCTGAAGGATATCTGAAGCCAAGTCTGGCACACTTTCATTGGAAAAGATTTATTGTGTGTGCCTACATGTCACTTTGTCAAAATAATATACAAATCCAAAGGTAGACATAAAATGCAATAGTAACTCTTATCATACCACTTCTTTTTGGCTATAGTTTCTCTAAATGTATATGATGCTGAAGGAGGAATAATGGTGTTATAGAAAATGTCAGAAATTGATTGACCCCTGTCTACAGCTGGATAAACAATAATATCAAATATTTACAAACAGTCAAAGAAAAAAGCAGCATCTTTTTCATTGATAAAGGAATCAATGGAAAACCAAAAGTGTAAAGAAAACTTACCTGACCCAACATTGCCGAGAACGCCCATACTCGGAACATTCTTAATGGTACACTGACTATAAACTGTAATGAAAAAATTATTTATGAAGAAAATACAGGCCTAAATGGAAAAATACAATAGAACAAAGAATTATCTGTAATACCAAACAATTATGTACATGATGTCATTGTTAAGCATACCCCCAACTGTAATTTAAAGTATCAGATAACAACAGATAAACAATGAAGTCTTTCTGTTCAAGAGAACTTGAGAAAAGTGTGATGAAAAATTTTAAGTTTATTTAAACATACTGAAAAATTCAAAGTATCAGCAGTAATTCAGGTACATATTTTAGTGTTTTATAAATCAAAGAATGAGTCAATCGGTGGTAATGAATTTGGCAGCTGATGCCACTTTATGAAAGATAATTTTTTTTATCATAAATAAATCTGAAAATAAATGATATTAGATAGATGAAACTTTGATACATTTAATCAAGTATGGTATTAAAACTTACTTCATGAAAAAATGCTGATAATGCAAAGACAGCCACTGATGCAAACATTTTGGAATATCCCCTTTTTACAAGTGGTTTAAACAGATGTCTGAAATAAAATTATATCAACAGAAAATGAATACACTATTGTCAAATTACTCTTTTGTTCTTTTATATATCTAAATGAAAAACTGGCAAACATTTTTTTTTTCCTGAACCAAGTCAGACTATCTCAACCATGTGTTCCTTGTACTTTGTCTGTTTGTCTGTTTATTTTTTTCAAAGGAGTCTGGTAAGACTGGTATTGGTGGTGTGTATGGTCTGTTGTACTGTCCAATATTTTTGGTAATTCAATGTATTACCATAGCGAATAAAAGTCATGAATGGCAAAATTCCAGCAATTTAATGGTAATAAACATGTGGGATTCATTTATTCATGTGTAGTGACAGTAAACTATTTACTTACCTTACACACCAACGATGAACTGGTACATTCCAAGTTTTCCAGAATTTGTCTACTGTTTCTGCATTCCTGAAAAAGAAAATCATCAAATATAACACTATTGAAAATCCTGTTTACCAATAACAGGGTACATTAGATCATTGTATAAAGGCAAAGGATTTGGAATCAAAGTAGCCCTAATAACAAAGACAACTAAAAAAAATGTCAATGTGTAGAATTAAATGTTGAATATAAAAGAGAGGCATGAGATACCAAAGGAACATTCGAAATCATAAGACAAAGACAAACTGTCAACGCCATGGGCCAAATGGATCCTTGTATCCATGGACTGACAACGTCATTAAGCCTGCTTGATATTATCCAGCATCTGTCTCTAATCTTATTTACATTATTGAATCCTTTGTACCTGCTTGAAAATTCAACTTGTTTTAAAAACTCTATACCAATATTTGTTTTTACTAAAAACCTTGAAAACAAAATAGACTTGAACTCATAATTTTTTTATTTTTTTTTTATTGCACGGGGGGAGGGAAACAAAAGTCTTACATTTTATGTATCTAAATAGCAAGTTATATTATTAATTTTTTTAAGACTTACCACCAATCTTTATAAAATTCTCTATCTCCAAATCTTAATATTTCTGCTATAACATTTAACGATGAATGGAAGAAGCAGTAGAAAAATATCAACCAGATGATATGATTTGGTACCTAAAAGTAAAAACATTGTTTATTCTTTATGTGCTTGCTGTATACATTTATTGTTCAGATTTGCATTTACCTAAATCATGATCATAAAAAGATCAATAGGTTTTGTTTACAAAGAAATTATTTGTTTTTTTTCTGGGATAATGTTACATATATATAAGGTTCTAGGTTTACCAAAAATAAATAATTACCCATAAGACATGGTTCTTGACTTATGGTTAAATAAAATAAGTATCCTTTATATTTTTACCATTTTTATCATTATATTAGTAGAGTGGGGTGCTCATTTTCGCCATAATTTTCCATGTTTTCTGCAGTTTATGTTCAGACCTTGAAGTTTTTGAAGTATACTGATATTTCTATATGAAGATAACATAAAAAGCAAAATGTTCTTAGCTTGAAAACGTGTTTCTCTGAAAAAAAATTATCTGAAAAGTTAGATTAGAGGCTATTTGAAATTTCATGATGTTTTGTCATAGGGGGACACATATTTGCCGTTTTTACACATCTATTTAAAACCAAATAACTGCAGCTTTAAACAATATTTATCAAATCAATTTCATTATAGATGAATAGCAGACATTTCAAAGGTGTAAAGAACTGAAATTTAGGGCATCAGTCAAAGAATTACTAAGAAATACTTCTTTGAAATCTTTTTTTTCATTCAGGAAATTGGCCGAAAATCATTGTCCGTTTTTCGGTCCTTTGCGGTAAGTGCCGAAATTTTTTCTAATTTAAAAAAATAACCATATTTGTTATAAAAATATAATTTACCGGCATATTTCTTCCATTTCAGCAATCCTTTGAAGTTTCTACACCTCAAAATCATAAAACGGCGAAATTGTGTCCCCGGCGAATATGTGCGCCCCACTCTACAAATTCATTTATTTTTATTAAATTGTTTAATTCTTTATACTTCAATTAATATTTTTTTAGCAATGATAATTCTATGATTTCAAGACAAAATTCCAGTTGCAAAATAAAGCTGCCATTATTTTTTATATCACCAGATATGCATGTGCCAGCCATGAGGTACAATGATGAGTGATCAATAAGAAAGATGAAACATTCTTGTAGTAATGTAACCCTAATAATGTACAAGAGTGCACACGCTGAAATGTCTCGCCTTCTTTACTAATCATTGATATTATGTTGATAGTCCTAAATATAAAGCTTTATTACAACTGTCACATAAACTTAACATTAACCAAGTAAACTAAACATTGACCAATGAACCATGAAAATGAGGTCAAGGTCAGATGAACCATGCTAGGCAGGCATGTACAGCTAACAATTCTTCCATACAACAAATATAGTTGACCTATTGCTTATAGTTTAAGAAAAACAGACGAAAACACAAAAACTTAACACTGAGCAATGAACCTTGAAAATGAGGTCAAGGTCAAATAAAACCTGCGTGACTGACATATAGATCATAAAATATTTCCATACACCAAATATAGTTGAACTATTGCATATAGTATTAGAAAAAAAGACCAAAACTCAAAAACTTAACTTTGACCACTGAACCATGAAAATGAGGTCAAGGTAAGATGACACCTGCCAACTAGACATGTACACCTTACAATCATTCCATACACCAAATATAGCTGACCTATTGCATGCAGTATTAGAAAAAAAGACCAAAACTCAAAAACTTAACTTTGACCACTGAACCATGAAAATGAGGTCAAGGTCAGATGACACCTGCCAGCTAGACATGTACACCTTACAATCATTCCATACACCAAATATAGTAGACCTATTGCATACAGTATAAGAAAAACAGACCAAAACACAAAAACTTAACTATAACCACTGAACCATGAAAATGAGGTCAAGGTCAGATGACACCTGCCAGTTGGACATGTACACCTTACAGTCCTTCCATACACCGAATATACTAGACCTATTGCTTATAGTATCTGAGATATGGACTTGACCACGAAAACTTAACCTTGTTCACTGATCCATGAAATGAGGTCGAGGTCAAGTGAAAACTGTCTGACGGGCATGAGGACCTTGCAAGGTACGCACATACCAAATATAGTTATCCTATTACTTATAATAAGAGAGAATTTAACATTACAAAAAATCTGAACTTTTTTTTCAAGTAGTCACTGAACCATGAAAATGAGGTCAAGGATATTGGACATGTGACTGACGGAAACTTCGTAACATGAGGCATCCATATACAAAGTATGAAGCATCCAGGTCTTCCATCTTCTAAAATATAAAGCTTTTAAGAAGTTAGCTAACGCCGCCGCCGCCGGATCGCTATCCCTATGTCGAGCTTTCTGCGACAAAAGTCGCAGGCTCGACAATAAACTACAAAACGTAATCGGAAATACTGCAAACAATCATACACAACATGAAATTACCAGCATTTCACTGGAGGTTTTCAACAAGCGACAAAAAGATTTTTTCTAAATTCCCATGGTGAAAAAGAATTTGCGAATTATGTACCAATACAGATTTTACATGGAAGATTAGGGTACATCATAATTGAAAGTTATTGATGAGTGATGTTGGAACACCAGGCCAACGTAATATCCCTTTAGGTGGCATGGAAGAGTGAAGTGAAATGGGGTAGGGACTTCTTTGCTGAAGTATGAGCCCTGAAATGTAACTGTTTACTTTTTTGAAGCAAACATTATTGATTAACCAAACTATTCATGAAAATCTAGGTGAGTGAATTCAGATTCAAATATCTCCATAAGTATGTTTTATCTCCTGATCACTTACTGCTAATTTCAGTAATCTTTCCACCATTCTTGGGAATTCCAATTCACTTAAAGGTTTCATTGAATTGTTAACTGTTGGAATGATCCACTACAAAAAAAATGAAATCTTTTTTAACATATCCATATAATACTGTGAACTTCTACTCATGCCTCATGGATATATAATCCTTTTGGAACATGTTTTTATTTTGTTAGTATGGGCCTTGGTGGCAGAGTGGTCTTAGTATTTTATCTACAGTAATCACTAGCCTGTCAACACTGAGGTTGGGAGTTCAAACCCCACTTGTGGCAGGTGTGTTCAACTCTTATCTTAATTGACGAGGATTGCCTGTTTTCTGTAGTTTTTCTCAGATTACTCCAGCTTTCTCCACCAATCAAAACTGGATGCCATGGTATAGCCAAGAGTGTTGAAAGTGGTGTTTAATACCAACAATCAATCAATTATAATTTTCGGTCTCTACCATATTCATATTTTCATTACAATAGGGTGCAATAGAAAGGGATATTTTACTTAAAATGCATGTTAACTAAAAGGGTTCCATTTCCTACCTGGCAATGCTGTTAAAGAATCCAAAGATTTAGCAATTAATTTGATGTTTGGATTTTACTGATGAAGTTATACATATGAGACTTATGAACATAGTGTACTTATTGTGTAGCTATATATACCTGTTGCACTAAGGCCATTATCAGCTGAGACAAAAAAATCTGAAATATACAAGGATATAAAATGTAACAGTGAAAAATAAAAAAAAAACATTTGACAATATCAAAAATTTAAGTTATCTAGATTTACACATGTTGACACAAACTCAATCCACATTGATCAATAGAAAGAAGAAATAAAGACCTGTTCTAAATACCTTTCTATGTTACGTAACTTAAACTGCAAGTGTTAGTGTTTAGTGGTGACAGACAGACAGAGAAATTTATTACTATAGATCCACTAACAGCTGGTGGCATTAAAAGAAGTCCTATTTCCTTGATTTAACTTCCTTGCAATATCTTTCCAAAAAAAACAGGCATCATTTATACACATATAAAACATATCTAAATGTCTTTCTAGAAAAAAATGAATTAATGAATACTATTAGTAGCATATTAAAACAAATATAAAAATAATGCACAGCATATTTGAAAAATTATATAAAATACCATTTCTATTGCTCTCTTCAGTAAAAATCTCTTCCTTATCCTCAAGGACCGTGGGAAATTCAACTCATAACATAAAGTTGGTGCACACAGGAAATAATATAAATCTGTAAACAAAAATGTCTAGTCTTAAATTTATAGCAAAGTTATCAATATACTTTTGTGGTCCATAAATTGTAATGGATTTCTTGGGTCAAAGCATTTCAGTTTTGAAAACTTCTTTTTATGGATTTCTTGGGTCAAAGCAAACAAAACATTAACTGCATATAAGAATACCGGATCAGTGTCATCCTGGTTTTCCAATTAAAACATCAAGTTGTTTTAACAATTATAGATTATTTCTTAATTGTTGATTTTTTTTTAGCTTTATATTACCTGTTAAATTTTATAAGGAATACTGAATTATACTATTACATTAAAGGAAATATACATAAATGTGTATAACAAAATTTACAAAATATGTGGAAATATCTTAAAAATTTGCAAGGAAAATGCATGGATTTTTCAAATAGTTTTATCAAAATATACAGAAAAGTTTATTAGTTTGACAAAATATCAAAAAATAAATGGAGAATGTGTCCTCATGAACACAGATGATGCCCCCGCTTGCATACAACATTATAAAGGGACATAACTCAAGAACGATATAAGTGACGCTACCCAAATTTGTACTTGATCTGAGTCTCGTGGTAATAAGTATTGTGTAAAGATTTCATAATGTTTGGTTGGGGCAAACTTAAGTTACAGAATGGAAACTAAAAATTTGCAATTTTTCGATTTATAAAGGGTCATAACTCGATAATGATTAAAGTGACGCTACCAAAATTCAACTTGATCTGTGTTTTGTGGTAAAAAGCATTGTGTATAAGTTTCATAACATTTGGTTGAGGCAACTTAAGTTAGAGAACGGAAACTAATAATTTTGCATTTTTTTTCCATTCATGAAGGGGCATAACTCGAGAATGGTTAAAGTGAACCCACTAAAATTCAAATTTGATCTTTATTTTGTGGTAATAAGCATTGTGTATATGTTTCATAACATTTGGTTGAGACAAACTTAAGTTAGAGAACGGAAACTAAAAATTTTGCAATTTTTCCATTTATAAAGGGGCATAACTCTAGAACGGTTAAAGTGACGCCACCAAAATTAAAACTTGATCTGTGTTTTGTGGTAATTAGCATTGTGTATAAGATTCATAACATTTGGTTGAGGCAAACTCAAGTGAGAGAATGGAAACCAATTTTGGGACGTACGTACGTACGTACAGACGGACAAGGGTAAAACTTAATGCCTAACAAATTTAATTGTAAGTAAAATTCTGAAAAATATAAAAATAGAAAATAAAAAAATAAAACTTGAAAATAAGATAAGTGTCATTTAAAATTTCTTTTTATTAATTGTTATATTGGTATGTTGTTGTTTGTTGTACTATTCTTATGTTTTTAAATTATGCCCTCAATGGGCCCTTGATTTGATTTACTAAAACAATACTTTATTCTATTTATATTATATGACTACTGGTTAGTTAGAAAATTCTCAAATAAATCCACAACCTCACCCAATCCTTATTAAATTTTAAAAATCAAATGTCTGAGAGTTAAAATTTATTTTTTGTACCCTCTTAACAGTTTTCAGGTGAAGAAGTAGGAATGAAAGATTATTACTTCAATAATAGTTACCTGTATGATTCAGATTATCTGGATAACTGACAAGTAGTGTCTCTGGTTTTCCATTTTCTGATTTGAGCACTATAAGTACAAATGAATTTAATTAACTCTTAATAACAACTTAAATTATGATACAGAATAAGCTCACAATTAACCCAGAATTCTTAATTTCAAACAGGTACATTTACAGGTCTACATTTTATAATGAACAACCTTTACCTGTTCACTTATAGAATGGTGCTGTCACTAAATTTAATATCATATGTAAAATGTTAGACATTTTGATGCATATGCATGTTACACAATTGTTTTCTGTTACAAATCCAACAAAAGGTATTTAATTGGTTTTTTTATTATGCATACAAAATTTCATAAACTGTTAACACAGAGATATGTCTCGCCTATTTGTTATTTTGATAATGCAAATGTTGAAATTAAAATAGCAATACTTTAACATGTAAGTTATGCAAATATTCAAATTCAATGAACCATAACTGAAGGTACAGGGCTAAACAATCTCCATGGAAATGAGATGTACAAATTCTTATACAACTGCAAACCAAATACCATTGACTTTTCATTAGTCGTTCCCTTTAAACAAACCTAAACACAAATATTAACTTGTAAACTATGTAAAAGTTTCAAAGTCAATGAACCATAATTAGGGGGTGGGGTTAAATAATCTCCATGGAAATGAAACTTGCAAATGCCAATACATTTGTATACCGAATATCATTGACTTAACATTAGTGGTTCATCTTAAACTGAACTAATCACAAACTAATACATGTAAACTAAGTAAAAGTTTCAAAGTCAATAGACCATGACTGAGGGGTAGGGACCAAATATCTCCATGGAAATGAGATGTGCTAATGCTTATACAACTGCATACCAATTATCATTGACCTACCACTAATGGTTCCCCTTAAACTGACCTAATCACAAACTAATACATGAAAACTAAGCAAAAGTTTCAAAGTCAATAGACCATGAATGAGGGGGCGGGGCCAAATAATCTCCATGGAAATGAGATATGCCAATGCTTATACAACTGCATACCAAATATCATTGACCTACCACTAGTGGTTCCCCATAAACTGACCTAATCACAAACTAATACATGTAAACTAAGCAAAGTTTCAAATTCAATAGACCATGAATGAGGGGGCGGGGCCAAATAATCTCCATGGTAATGAGATGTGCCAATGCTAATACAACTGCATACCAAATAGCATTGACCTACCACTAGTGGTTCACCATGAACTAGACCTAATCACAAACTAAAACATTGTTGACGTTGGAAACAGCATACCTATGTCTCGCTTTTTGACTCCGTCCAGGCGAGACAATAAAAATCAGCAATACCACCAAGTCATGCTTATTATGTATTCTTAAGTTTGTTAGAAATTCATTTTTTGCAGGATTTTCAAACTTTTATCTTTCTAATTATAGTGACAGCCATTTGTATGGCAATTAAGGTCATCAACCAATTTCTTAAGAATGTATCATTTAAAGAATATTTGGCATTTAAAAAAAAATCTATTTTAAAATGGTGGCAACCAAGTTTAATGACAGTTAGGAACTAAGGGGTCATTAATCACAACCTTCAGTTTAAATTAAATTGCATCACTTTGGGTATATCAGAAAGACTGTAACTATACCTATGCAAAACTATGTATACCAAAATCAATATCTATCAATAAAAAAATAAGGAGATGTGGTTTGATTGCCAATGAGACAACTATTCACCAGAGGCCAAATGATGTGGTATGTTTGCCAATGAGACAACTATCCACCAGAGGCCAAATGATGTGGTATGTTTGCCAATGAGACAACTATCCACCAGAGACCGAATGATGTGGTATGTTTGCCAATGAGACAACTATCCACCAGAGACCGAATGATGTGGTATGTTTGCCAATGAGACAACTATCCACCAGAGACCGAATGATGTGGATGTATTTTAAAAAGCAAACTTAAGTCACCATACAGCCTTCAATAATGAATGTAAGTGAATCACAAATGATGGTGACATAGTATATATGTGTATTATGTGAATTAGTGCATTCACTATAGAACATAAATTATAAGAGATACAGAATTTTGAAGAATTTAAAAAAAAGTGATATGAGAAGCAAATCTGTACATTTTGTAAAAAAAAATAGACAAAAGTAAAGAATTCCTCTTTAGCCACAATTGTATTTGGTAGTAAGAATTAGTTTGTTAGCTTTCAATTAAACATGTTTAATGATCAAAATGATCTTAAAAATTAGAAAAGAAATACTTGGTTTAAGGGGAGACAACACTGTAAACTTCCTGTTTTTTTAAGTTACTGTAGATCTTTCTGGAACAGTCAAATTCACCCTGAATCAAGAATTTTTCAAAAGACAAGGTACAAATCTGTGAGCTTCACACATTTTAATTATATGAAAGTGCTTGTGTCATGCCTATAAAGTATATGGATTTATGCATGACCTCATTTCCATTTTTTTCATGTTGAGATAGGGCAATTTTGTTTCATTTTCTTTGAGTAGAACTTCTTTTGTTCTGTTAAAATTATATTTTATTTTTATTTCATTATAAACTTGAGAAGATTCTAGTAATATCTAGTTTATACAAGTATCTTTATTAGTGACTTATGCATGGTCCCTCAAAATATGAAGTTGGGAAACAATGTTTCTTGGATGGCTTTATATGAATCTTACTTGATTCTGATACACTTAAAGATTTCCTTCTTTTTATCTTTGTATTTTCTGTCCTCTGTAACCGGCACCATCTGTTGACACTGAAATAGGACACCAGCTTCAGGAACATCATTGAGTATATCCCACATGTGATACAGGAAAAAACTACAAAATAAATAATAGAATATTACAAAACTAGTGATGAATAAATCTGTAACATGCAAACTTTTCCTGAAGTGGAATGTAACCATAATATTAACAAAATGAAGTATTTGTAAGAAATAAATTTCCCATATCAAAATATCTATGTAAACAGGCTACTATTTGGACCTTCAAGATGTTTCAATAAAAGTTAATCAAGCATAGAATGTAGGTCATCAATATAAAAATGGCTTATTAGAGTGTTTGACTATGTTTTGAGAATGAAGTACTTACGTAACATTGATATACCACTATAGGTGTTTTAGATAAGACCTAAATGTGGTACAAAATTGAAGTTGCTCAAACATAAAAAGTAGGTCATTGTTACCCAAATTATATAAAAGAAGAATGTGTCCATGAGACACAGATGCCCCTGCTTGTAAAAATGCCAGAGTCAATGTACAAAATACAGTTTTAGTTAATAATTTTTCCAAAAAATTACCTTTACTTTTACAATGTTTATTCGATCATATAATTGATCCCCAACAGATTCTTCAGAAAACTGGCACTGGAGAAACATCTATTGTTACATTTTTAGAATGGATAGAATAGTAATTTTTGATTTTATGGTAACTTCTTGTTATCATTGGTCAGCCACATTGATTGACTTACTTGGATTAGGGTGTAAAACCAATATAACTGTACTTGGAATTAGTAGACATAATACCAGGTTAACAACAGTCATCCCAAAGCCTGTGTTTTCAGATATCCATCCCTAGAAAACAAATGCTACATATATAATTGGTGTTCACTGTATACAATGTATTACATACAAATCAACTGCTTACCACTTCTTGCCTTACAATTTGCATAAAGGAGAGGTTGTGTATGATATGCATATGCACAATAAGGATTTACAGTATTGGCTAATGGCAAAAAATACTGGCCTAAAAATGTGACTCTCATTAAATTGACTGTAAATTGTCTGCTGTAAGGTTTTAGATTTGTGATAAAGGGTAGAGGTGGACAACATTTTAAAACATAATAAACTATTGACACAAAGATATGTCTCGCCTGTAAATAATTTGATAGTAAAATGCAAATGTTGAAATTAAAATAGCAAAACTTTAACATATGTCATAAAGTCAATGAACAATGATTGAAGGAACAGGACCAAATAATTTCTGAGATATAAGATATGCCAATGCTAATACATTTGGGAACAAAATATCATTGACTTATCATAAGTGGTTCGCCTTGAACTGACCTAATCACAAACTTTCATATATTAACTATGCAAAAGTTTCAAAAGTCAATAGGCGATGACTGAGAGGGCGGAGCCAAATAATCTTGAAGGAAATGAGATGCTTATACAACTGCATACCATTAATCATTGACTTATCATCCCTTAAACTGACCTAACCACAAACTTTAATATGTAAATTATGCCAAAGTTTCAAAGTCAATAGACCATGACTCAGGGGGCAGGGCCAAATAATCTCTATGGAAATGAAATGTGCCAATGCTTATACAACTGCATACCAAATATCATTGATTTACCATTAGTGGTTCCCCTTAAACTGACCTAATCACAAACAAATAGTGACCCAGCTGCCGCCTTCAGAAACATCATACCTAAGTCTTGCTTTTTGACTACATCAAGTTGAGACACAAACCTTTTATTTTGGTCATTTACATTTTCTTAACATTACACTTATTTGAATAATAAATTTTGCACCAATATTTGTTTTATTTTACAAAAATAATCTCCTTCATTTCTGTTTAAATGTTTATTTACTACAAGAAATTGATAACATATCTGTATATGTGTAAATAAGCTTAACATTTGAAATAGTGGGTTTGGGAGTCCCAAATTTCCCCTAAAAATCCCCCCCTTTTCTATCTTTAAATATTTAGGTTCAGGTTTTTATTTCCTTACATTATGTAATGGTACATCTTTATATATGCTGCAAAAAAAAGTTTTATATTGCAGGTGTAGCATTCTCCTGTTTTCATTGGATATTACGATCGCGTGTTTGAAAGGTTATTATATTTATCCGAAGCCTTGTTTCTATTTTTAAGTATATTGAAGCTATGTTTCTATTTATATGTATATTGACGGTCAATATGAAAAATTTTGCTAAATTTAGATTAATGACGTCATGACCTCACACATAACAACCATGGAGGAAGCGCCGCAGCAGATGAAAAGAAAATTTGCAAGTATATCACAAGAATTTTTATGTTAAACGCAGACGCAAAGAATACAAGAAAAGTAACGCAACAAGCTATGAAGTTGTTCAAAGAATATTGATGTTTTTAATAACATGTTAAAATTCTTGCAAAATACAATTTAAAAATACACAGAAAGAACATTGAACGCCATTTTCCTAATACATTATTTACATATGTAATATATAAATTAAGGACTTTCACTCTTTCAATACGTTATATATATGGACCTGTTAGATTATATTAACACTCAGACTTCGTCCTCAGTCAATATAATCTGAACAGGTCCATATATAACTCGAACTTCGTCCTCGGTCAATATAATCTGAACAGGTCCATATATAACGTATTGACCTCCTCAAAAGTCCATAATTGATAAATAATTTAATTTTGATTGAACTAAAGGTTCTAAATAAAGAAAATTTAAAAAATGTTTCTGTCAAAAAATTGCTCGTTTTTTGTTTTTATTTCTAAGTTCAATGATTTTAACATGAAATCATTTATGTCAATTGTACATAATTTCTTCATTTCCTTAAATTATTTTGAACTTCAGGTCTAAGAAGACAAATTAAAATATTGGAATACAAATATGTAAAGTTAGCTGAAATTGCAAACCGCAAAGTAACAAATATGTCAAGTAAGCTGAAATTACAAATGTCAAAGTAATATCAGCAATAAACTTCAAATTGGGATATAAACTATTGTTAACATGTTCAAGTATTTGATTGATGCACTTTACATGAACATGACAAACATGACAAACATAACCATGAACTGCTTTTTGACCATGAACTGTGTTTTATCAGTTTATCTGAAGTGGTGCAGACGAAAACAAAGACTGGCCTTGAGAATATTTGGCAGATAAAACATATATCCTTGTTTAGCATTCTAGGGTTACAAATTAAGTGTAAAGTAAAATCTTCTGGTTACAAATTAAGTGCAAACCTTAAATATATCATAACTAGTATTAAAGTATTCTATATGGAATAAAATATTACAGAAATCATAAAAGAGTCTTTCCACTTCCTCATACAAAATGTTTTTCAAATCCTTTTCTTTTCAATAAATGAATGTATGAACAAGAGGTTCCTCAAGCCTATATCGTTTTTCATCATCATTATTCTATGTCTATTTTCCCCATTTCCTTTGCTTTTATGTATGACATTTGGGTATTCAAAATATAGAACTATACATCTTCAATTTTATTGTTTTCAAGTCAAATTTTTCAAAATGTTGAACTGAGGGTCCAAAGGTTAATAAGCACATCATTATCAAAGGTATGACACCTGGCAACTACCTTAGGATGAATTTTCTTGCAGCATAATAATTTTAACTAACTGCTTCTACAGTTTTGAAGATTTCTAAAAATTTAGCCATTCAAAAAGATTACTGTTTGTCATAGCAACCATGTTTGTAATACAAATGTACAACAATGCATTGAAATGGTACATCGTTTAAGGAATTAGGAATTCCTAAAAAAATAAATCTTCTTTTCAATTTTCTTTAGAAGATTATAAAAAGAAGTATTCAGTGTATACAAGTTATAATGGGTATAATAAAAGTAGGAGTCTAATGGAATGCCTTAAACCTGGTTAACTTTCCATCTTAATTTGTAAATTGCCTGTAACAAGTCAGGAATATGACACCTGTAAATAAATTGTTTGAAGAGATCTTCCCACAAATTGCTCAGTATATTTCTAGGCATTGATTTTTTTAATACCTTCAACTTTAGTTTATTTGTTATTGCCTATTTCTAACTTGAAGTGATAATAAAAGATAACACTACTGCTTTATAGGTGACCAACAATGAATTATCTTTTAGTGTGTTTTATTTACAATTATATGATAATCACAATATTGTCAACAAACACATACATGTACTACTGTGGTTACAACCTTGTAAGATAAAAATGATAGAATTTTAAGCTCCAAGGAGAATAAACATATTGCCTATATGAATTCTTCCATCTAACAACAGTGTCAATTTGGCTTTGCAGGATTCAAATACATTGTCACTGGAATAGGAATAATAAACATAGACTGTATTGATCCATAAACAAATTAGAAGATGTGGTATGAATGCCAATGAGACAACTATCCACCAGAGACCAAATGCTTTTACATGAAAACAACTATTTACCTTGAACAAGACATAAGAAGAGTATTGCAGTTTGCCTATGGAAAATCTAGATTTCAAATTAATTTAACAAAATTCTACTTGTATCTTTTTTTTATTTTAAAAATATAAATTCTATGTACAAAACGTTTAAAGCGGAGCCTGGCTTAGTATCTGACAATTATAATGAATCATTCAAGATATCTCCATGAATGGCGTTTATGTGATATTTTAAGTGTGCCTTCTGTTTTTTTGGGTCTTGAAATCTTGAAAGGCTGTACATGATATACAAGTTTGAGGCGTAATGAAACCACTATTTATAGTTAATCTTAGAGTGTGACATTCTTGTTCAAATTATTCCATAAGTTGGATTGACTGTGTTTGAAGCATGGTAGTTAAGTCTTTATTTTATATCTTTTACAACTGAGGGAGTATCTTTATCTATGAATGTATCGTATCATGTATTTTTAACTTTATATAACTGTTATCAATTGTCCTTAAATGACCATATATCTGTAAATAAAATGCTGACTGAACTTGATCTTGACCTTAAAGAAAAATCACCTCATGGTCAGGGGTGACATATCGGTAAATGTATAACAACTAAGTGGTAGTTTTTGGCATGTGTAGTCAATTCTAATCCAGATAGTTAAATAAATAAAACTTATCTATCAAGTTTAACTAATAGTAACTCAAGACTGATATAGAATAAAAATGAAATTGTTATTTGATAACGTTGGATTTAATAAAAGTTCATTCAGTAAAAATCATTAAACTTTTGCTATCTATAAAAAAATGAGAAACTTTTTAATTAAATGTTGGTAAAAAATCATCCATAAGCAGATGTGATAATGGTGGTCAATATTTTTGTCTGAAAAAGCTTTTCATTTGATCTTTATAGTTTCTAAACATAACACTTGTAGACTATTTGTTGATGTATACTCAGGTTTTCTGATTACAGTTCCAAATTTTGCACTGAAATTGGTCTAACTTTACAGGATCTCTTCGTGTTTGTTTAAATGTTTTGATTACTATAAGAAAATGATTATATATATGCTTATAAAGCTTTATATTTGAGATATTTGGTGTCCACATTTCCACTAAAAAGATTTTTTTAAATATCAAGGAGACAAAAGTTTATATTTTCTTACATTAGTATGGTTCATCATTTTAAATGCATATAAATATATTTATCATTTCAATTTTAGTAAAGGTTCTAAATTGACACATTTAAAAATTTGGCTCTTTACAAAAAAATGCTCTTTTATTGTTTATTTTTAAGTCAAATGATTTTGACATAAAATGATTTGACAGTAATGGTAGATATACAGAAGAGTTGATGATTTCTTAATTTACTTAAATTATTTTGAACTTCAGGTATAAAAAGACAAATTAAAACATTGGGATAAAAATGTGTACCAAAAAAACTAAAATTACAACGAGCATTGCAAAGAACATAGTTATATCTGCAATAATTCCCAAAATCTAAATTTACCCAAACTATCTTTAAGTTATTGGTTTATGCACTTTTAGTTAAAGATTTGTTTCATAAACATAACCCTGAACTTGTGTTATCAGTTTGTTTGAACTAATGCAGACTACATGGCCTTGAAAATATTTGGCAAATAAAACATATCCTTGTTTAGCATTATAGGGTTACAAGTGTTAACCTTCAATACATTAACAAGTATTGGACTATACTATATAAACTCATCATAGATACCAGGATTAGAATTTTGTACCACACACAAGTGTTTTGTCTACAAAAGACTCATCATAGTGACACTCGAATCAAAAAATTTTAAAAGGTTGAATAAAGTACGAATTTGAAGAGCAATGAGGACCCAAAATGATTCCAAAAGGATATTGGGATAAAATATTACATTGATCATAAGAGTACAGTTTTACTTCTTCATACAAAATGTTTTCAAATCCTGTTCTTTCAGTAAATAAGAGAATAAACAAGAGGTTCCTCACAGTCTGTAATATTTTCATCATCATAAAAAATGGTGAATTCTAAGACTATATACCCCATTTTCTTTAATCTAATTATTTATTTACGACATGAAGGTGTTTGACATATTTAATACTGTGAAAGTACTTTTATTCGTGGGGTACCAATTTTCATGGTTTTCGGGGATGGTTTTATCCACAAATCTAAGAGTCTAATGAAATATAATAACTGTTGTCCAAATCGAGACACAGAAAGATCCCCATGTAGGTTTGACTACATGGATACAGCCATATAATCTACAGAATATTTCAAATATCAGCATATGCACTATGAACTATATATACAACTTCAGACAGGATTTTACCCATTTAATCTTTAAAAAACCTAAACTGTATGACTTTTAAATTTTTAATTCTCATGAAAAATTAGTTTTTATCGATGAAAGTCAGTCTTTTGGTGATGATATGCGATGATGAAGTGTTCATTTTATCTCCTCATAATTCTCATTTAAAACTAAAAATATTTCATATTGGGGTTGCTTTTGAATTTCATAACAATTAATTCTATAATTCAAGTACATTTGATGCATTTTTTGTGTACTCTTTTTCTTTAACTATGTTTATGGTCCAAGTAACACCTTTGATGACAGTTAATCTGCTGATCATTCAATCTCAGGTTAATTAGTGTCACCAATTCTGATTACACATGTGCAACAATTAAAATGTATACTTTGTAATTTTCTTCAATCAACACAATTTGTAAGCATAGATGAATCAGCTTATTTTCGAAAGCAATTATTTTATTGAAAATTTTATGAATGTTGTCAATAATGAAAACCAAACAAAAAGTGAAAATGAACACTTTATTTTCGAAATGTCCCACAAATCATTATAAAACAACATATGATTATTTTCAAGAATCCTCTTGAATTTTCTGATGGCTTTAAATTCTTCACTCAAAATTTTTCTGAAAACTAAAATCCACAAATATACTAAAATGTCTCACGTTTCTAAATGCAATATTTGATATATAGATACAGCAACTGTTTTTATGGTTAACAAACAAAGATAAGATGAAAATGAACAACTTATATTGAGTGCACAAACAAATATTGTTGATCTTTCAAATCTACTTTCTAAGATAAATCATTTTTACAAATAGTGCAAGAAAGCTAGGTTTCGGCCATTAGACACCTGTCGTACTAATATAAATGTAAACTCCTTACAAAAAGTCATAAGCCAAAAACTGTTGACCAATCATGTCTACTTACTAAGGAACAAACCTTATCAAAAATATTGACCTGGTCAATTAAATGTGAAAATGAGGTCAAGTTCATGTGAGGCCAAGTTTCTAATAGATAATTATACTGCTGACTTATCATATATAGTTACTCAGTCATTTCAGTCTTAAATAAAAGAGATCATTTTGAATATTAATCACAACACATGGAATATACATATAAAGTACCATATCGTTCAATAGCTCTTTTCACAAAATAACTTTTATCAATTTATTGTAAATACTGAATTGTTCATAAGTTACCAGTGATTTTTTTGAGACTTTTTATGTAAGAAAATGACTACAGAAACAAATCTTCAACATTGATGGAGGGTTTGTTGTGTTGAACTTAGTTTTATAGTCACGGACCCATGCTTTACTGCTAACAAAGACTATGAATTTATGAATAAAACTAACACTTACTTTGGCCAACAATTTCTCGTTATATAATGCTACAAGAGCAAATATGTTGGACACTGAAAAATAAATTAAATATAATTATATGTTTTATACATATGTGGTATTTTGTATTCTACTTAATAAGGCTAAATTGTTCTGAATTTCTTCTTTGATTTGAAAAGTTCCTTCTAACTATCCCATTGGGGTATCATTTTCATGCTAACTCTTTACTGTATTTAACTGCCAGTTACCTACATATATCATTAATGTAAACCATATTTTTATACCATGGTTCCTCTCTCATGTCTAAATAGACTCCAAACTAATTTCTCTGTAATTCTCTGTATAACTAAGCTGTTGAAGGAGCCTAACACTACCTTACCTTGCAGTCACAACCTAGAGAATATGGTCTTCTGCGTATAAGGGCAAACCCAGCTTTTGACAATATATACAAGACTTTTCAGTTTTTGCATGTTGCCCTGGAATTTTCAGTATGTAGACCATCTTCTGAATAAGTGATTGTTTTTATTGCTTTCCTCACAACCAATGGCAAATATCTCATGTATATTATGGACAAGAACAATTTTTATGATAGATATGTTCAGATAAGTTGGGCAATTGGGATGAAGTGAAATCAGGTAAATATGGCTATGTTAGATATGGGAAAACATTTTGCCTTGTAACAGGCCCTCGACTACCCCCCAAAGAGTTGCTTTAAAAGTTCTTTAAAGAAATAGAACATGGTACTCTCTCTACATGAGTCTTCAGATTAAAGGTCCCAGTTCCGACCAGACATTGCTGAATATTTAAACATCCAGTACACCTAAAGAAGCACCTTTATTCAGCATGCAGCAGATGTCACATCTCCAATAAGGTCAGGTTACTTTGGTCCCATGGCGGGCATGGGTGACCTTCATATACAGGTTTTAATGAATTATCAAGAAAAACTATTTGAACACAACAGAAGGTGCTGACTGTGAGGTAAATAATAAATTTACAATATTCATTTCTTTCTCAAGGCGCTAAATCAACAGAGCCTTTGGAATGTTTGCCCCACTGAACCTTCTTTAGGTCTGTTTCCCCTGCCAACCACTTCCATGTGCTCTGAACACACAACCTTGCTACACCACTGGATAAGGCCCAAATATGGGCCTATTTCTAGCCAATATAAGGAATAAGTGGCTTTCATAACAAGGATAAGATAGAACATATGTCTACTTTTGAAATTTTCAAATCAGTATTCTTATTGTGAAGTAGCATTAATTTCAATTTTATGCCAAATTCATTGGAAACGGGCCAATTTCAGTTGGTTTACAGGACAGGAAACATATAGTGGTCCAAAGAAATTGTTCTTGTTACATTGTTTTTTTATAACAAATAACATATCTGACTTGAATATCATTTTTTTTTAATCTTGGCTCTATGTTTCTTATGCATAAATTTGGTTGAAATCCAGAAGATTTACCAAAATTTTACAAAAATCACTAGTTTTGGCATATATGGGGTGTAAATGTCAACGTCTCATTGGAGCATTGCATTTGTATATTTTTTTTCTACATTAATACAATATATTATCATAAAATCATAATCATATCTTTACAAAACATCATTGCAAAATAACAGCATTATTTGTTTACCTCATTAGCAACATGTATAATAGGAAACTTACCTAGTAAAAGAATGACATTTGGCCAACTGTATGGTTCTGATACAAGTAACTGTATAATTTTTACTGGATCAATCAAAATTCCATATCTAAATAGAAGAATTATACAAACATAAACATCTGAAATATAGAAATATATATATATATATATATATATGTCCTTAATAAATTGCTTCGCCGAGCGCAGCTGGATACAACAGCAGCGGTCCAACCCTGAACAGTTGGGGCCAAACTGGACACAATATACGTGCTTGATACGGGTCTGAATTTGGATTGTAATAAATTTACCCCCCTTTTTTTAGCTTTTGTGCAATACACTATGCTGTTGTGAATTGACCCCCCCAAAAAAAAACAAAAATTCTTTCCCTCAAGATATGGTCATAATCTCAATTCAAATTTCAAATGGAGTTTGCAACCATAATTACCCATTTAAATACATCATAAAAGTCTTAAAATAGAAAATGACATACATAATCATGGTTAAAATTAATATTCCTTAATCAGCATTTTTAAATAGTAACTTCTAAAAATAAATTGACAGCTAATCACCTCAAGACAATACAACATTTCTTTATACATAATTTAAAAGCAGCATAAGGGAGGTAATCCAAACATAACATTGTACTTTTTTTAATTGTCCATTAACCAAGAAACCCTTGTTTTTCCCCCTTTTTTGCTTTAATTTATCAGTGGAAGTAAAATTAAACATTGCATTGTATAAAGCATTAGTTAGTTGATTCAACTACAATTCTGGACAAAGGAAGATAACTCCAATTTTTAAAGATGACTTTAACAATGACATCATTGATATTTTTAAAACAGATATTAGATTCCTGCATCTTGCAAAAGTTATGTAATTTTCTTGACAAGTATAACATCATTTTGTAACTTGAATATCTGAGCATATATTTCATTGATTAATTTCTGGAAATGTTCATGGATAGGATGTATAGAATGTTATGATCAATGCACTATATTTTGTGTATCTCAAAAGTAGTGATAAACCTTGGAAGATTTAGATATCTAGTCAGTACCATAGGGTTTTGATTGCATTTCATACAATCTTTACCCAAAAATGTTGATACCAAATGGGATCAAAGAAAACATGAAGTTCAAATCTAGCAGTGCTAACCACAGCAGATGGATGTGTTCATTTCATTTTGGATGCATACATATACAGCCTCTATTGTAAATACTTCATTAGCGTGAACTTTTAGATTTTCGAATTGTACAAGTATAGTACATTTTTTAATTTGTATTACGTTCAAGATTGTTTAGGAAAATCAACATAGATTGATAAGATTTGTACTGATGATGAAAATCTGTTATTCAAAATATATATTGATACTTGTACTTTTTGTGTTGTTCTTCTAGATTTTTTAAGCGTATGTATTAAATTCAATTATTTGTGTACAGTATCGTTTATAATAACTATCCAACTAAGAAAGATCGCTGACAGGTCCCTACAAAAGGATGAAAGCGCTATAGGAAAAACAATTTTCATGGATTGAGAAAATATTGTATTTTCTTGGATATTTGATTGGAACAAAGTCTGCATGCAAGCCTTTAGCAAATTTGTACTTCACTGGTCTTTTAAATTTTTGCTTCATTTAAACCAACTACATCCACGACAATTGGAATCCCACTAATAATAATGAATCCACAGTATATGTTATAAATAGTTAATATATTGTAACAACCTATGTAGATCATTTTAAAATTACTTTATCATTGTTATCATTGTAATCATTTGTACCAAGTTTTACTTGATTATTCTGACTGTAATTGGCCTCTTTAATTGACAATAAAATATTGAACTTGAACCCACTAGTGACCAATTATTGGTTGGTGTTTTGCACCCTATTAATTCTTAGTTAAGTGATCTACAAGTAGATTTTTTAACAATTTTTGCATAAGGTTTTTTCTATTATTTCTAACATAAGATCAAATGTAACAAATTATCTCCCCTGTTGGCCATAATGCTTTCTCTAGGTGTACCAAAGTGACAGCACAGCGAAAATACTATCTACATGCAAATCCTTTTTGGAATACTTGTAATGAACTTTCCTGCCATATTAAGTTTCTACTGTTTGATTGTTTTTAAGAATTTTTTTACATTTCCCGAACGGAATGATGCAAATCTAAGTAATAAAGTTATTGGAGACAATGTTTATCTGACCATTTTGAAAGATGGATGATTAACAGAGCAGAAATATAAGAAACACCTATATTAAGTTATAAGGAGTCAGAAAGGTGATTTCGTAGGAAAAAATGTGACCGCTTTCAGGTTTAGAGACAAATTAGTTAAAAGTTATATAGAGAAAGCGTTTGGGCTAGTTTCAAAATGATTGTTATAGGAAGGTGGCTGCTGATATTATGTGACCATTGAAACCAGTTTGACTGAAGTTGTACTCCATTCATTTCCTCTTCAAAACATCTTGGAAGACAGATGGATGATGGACATAAAGTGATAGCCATAGAACAAAAACAATGTAATAAATGATATTAAAACATCAAATGTGGCACTTACTTTAATATATTTTCCAAAAACAGTCTTGTATTTGCCAATGCCTAGAAATAAAATATAAATAATTCAATAAAATCAATTTATAACTACTGTCTTGATTTTAAATTTTTTTTTAGATCCATTATTTAAAAGCTCCATGTTGAAGGCCATACTTTGACCTATAATGGTTTACTTTTACAAATTGTGACTTGGATGAAGAGTTGTCTCATTGGCACTCATACCACATCTTCTTATATCTTTTTCCTCTCAACTGAGGCAAATTACCTTTTTCTCAAGAAATCCTTAAAGTGATATAAGAGTCAAAACGAACATTTAATAATGTTTTCATTTACCATATCAATCCTTTGAAAATATCCCCAACACAATTATTTTTAATTTCCTGTAAAAATAAGTTCTTCCAACATTTTGTCTGTTAAAAAATCTGACTTTCTATAATTTCAGATAGACTAAGGCGAATAGAAGCATTAAGATTTCTTTCTTTTATTGTGCATTTTACTAGATTTACAGGATTAAAATGTTACCAAGACAATTACAATGATAAGCAATGAAAATATATTCAGAAAATAAAGGTCCAAATTAAACTGATTTCTATAAATTCTAAATTAATATCTGTTTTCCGATGATTTTTTTGTGAATAGAAGACATGAGAAAGTTAATGTAATCCCTAAATTGCACTAATTGTAAGCTTGGTTTGACTTCTTTTTGTTGCTCTTACTTGACCGAGTACCAGAATGTCCTACCACACAGAAGGCAACCTGTAGAATTTTTTTTCTCCAGAGTCAAAAGTGGGTAATAGGAAAAAGTATATTAAAACAACAAATATAACGTGAGTGTAAACAATTTTTTTCAATAAACCTCTAAAAGTAGAATAAAACTTTTGCAATAAGTTTTTAATTTGGTAAATTTCTAAAAAAAATCTCTGGAATACAATTTTCATAACGTTATGATTTTTTAAATTATTGTTAAATTAGGAATTTTTTTCAATTTTGATAAAATCAAGGAGTTGTATAGTAAGATGGGATTTGTATAGTAAGATCTTACTATACAAATCCTTGATAAAATGTAAATATTTAGGCTGCTTATATTTTATGGATTTCATTATTAATAAGAATAATCTTTTCAATTATAAAATATGAAGGTTTATCAATTATCAATGATTATTTCACACTTTAAAGCAATAATTAAATTTGTTATCAACTAAAAAAATCTAATACAGATATTTACATACATATATCATAAGTATCTTAAATGATTACATAATAAAATCCTGGTCATAACATAATCATTTGTAAAAAAAATGATGCAAAGTTTTTGTCCACATAAATTACATAATGCTAATCAATGTATTTACAGATCATAAGTTGCTTAAATGATTACATAATAATTTCTGGTCAAAACATTTGTAAAATAACTGAAACAGGGTATTTGTCCACAAAAATTATGTAATCTTAATCACTGAAAATTGATTTACAAGATATCAATGAAAAAATACTGTTCAAATTCCCACGATAAAAAATGACACCATAATATAAACAAAAACAAACAAACAGACAAATATATATATATATCAAATATAATACATGTATAAAATATAAAACACTGATGATGCCCCCATTTGCATATAACGTTATAAAGGGACATAACTTAAGAACAGTAAAAGTGATGCCACCCAAATTGGAACTAGATCTGAGTTTTGTGGTAATAGGCATTGTGTATAAGTTTCATAACATTTGGTTGAGGCAGGCGTAAGTTAGAGAACGGAAAGGAAAAATTCAGCAATTTTTCCATTTGAAAAGGGCACCAGTTGTCTAGGACCGTAAAAGTGACTCCACCCAAATTCAAACTTGATCTGTGTTTTGTGGTAATAAGCATTGTGTATAAGTTTCATAACATTTGGTTGAGGCAAACTGAAGTTAGAGAATTTTGGGACGTACACACATACAAGGGTAATTCTTAATGCACTCTCCGTAATAAAATTTTCACTTGTTAAATAAGCATACATACCAGCAGTAAAATACATAGGTTCAACAATCCTCTGTAGTTTGTAAACCCACTGGCGGTGCTTAACAGGGAATCTGCATGTTTATGTATCCTGCAATAATACCCTTGATTAAAATATTATACATTTACAAAGCTGCACATAACTATTTAAAGCTAAATATATATGTATCTAAATGTCCATGTAAATATTTAAAAAATAAAATAAAATATTAAAACTGAGAATGGAAATAGGGAATGCGTGAAAGAGACAACCCGACCAAAGAGCAGAAAACAGCCCAAGGCCACCAATGGGTATTCAACACAGCGAGAAAATCCCGCATCCGGAGGAGGGCTTCAGCTGGCCCCTAAACAAAAATGTGTACTAGTTCAGTGACAATGGACGTCACAGTATATACTGTATACAGTAGAATTGACTGCTATAGAAGGTACATAGTTGATGTAGAGGGTTTAATCAGTGGGAAATCTATTGAAAAAGAACAAAAGAAAAATCACTCTTCTTATGATAGAGTCGAGAAAATCAATGATAAAGCAATGCCGGTGACGATACTGATAAAAAATTATTTCTAAATAACAATTGTACATTTTCAAAGAAATTATTTCTTAAACTGTGTTATTAGAAATGTACATGCAAATACACAATGTTTTATGTTCAGTATTATAGAGATAATTGCATTAGGAGCTTGTGAAACTGAAATCTATAAAAATGTTAATCTTTACTGCATATTGATAAAAAAAATTGGATTAATCATGTACATACAAAATCTAAAGATCTTTCGGGCCACCAATTTTCAGATTGTTCCACAAAGTCCTTAGCATGTTACAATCTCCCAAAATATACTTATTTTTTATATCTAAGTTTTCGAGTACACCAGTCAGCTCTATAGTAATATTGTCTTTGCGTGAATATAACAATTTTTAAATTTTATCCGTGCAGGTTAAATAAAATGCTTCGCTGAGCCCAGCCTGATATGACCGCAGAGGTCGAACCCTGAACAGTTTGGGCAAATTTGGACACAATATTCAAGCTTGATACTGTCTGAATTTGGATTGTGATCAAATTTTTGACATAATATAGGTTTCTGACACAAAGTAAATGTGGTCAAAGATCTTACAAATCTATTGCGCAATACTGTGAAAAAATATGAAATCCCTTAAAAAAATTGGAAAAAAAATCCCCCCCCCCCCCCAACTTTTTGAAACCCCCCTTGGAGCAATAACCCCAAAACTCAATCACAGCCTTTCCTTTGTAGTATGGAACATTGTAGTACAATTTCAGAGAGATCCATACACTTAAACACAAGTTATTGTCTGGAAACTAGAAAAATTCTTGTTTTTGGCCCTTTTTTTACCCCTAATTCCTATATGTTTGGGGCAATTAACCCCAAACTCAATCACAGCCTTCCCTTTGTTATATGGAATCTTGTGGTACAATGCCAGAGAGATCCATACACTTACACAAAAGTTATTGTTTGGAAACTAGAAAAATGCTTGTTTTTGGCCCTTAATTCCATAATTGTTGGCCCCATAACCCTTAAAATGAATCCCAACCTTCTACTTGTGGTATTAAACATTGTGGTACAATTTCAGAGCAATCGAAATACTTATACACAAGTTATTATCCTGAAACTAGAAAAATGCTTGTTTTGGGCCCCTATTGGGCCCCTAATTCCTTAACGGTTGGGACCATCATCCCCAAAATCAATTCCAACCTTCCTTTTGTGGTATTAAACCTTCTGAAAATATTTCATAGAGATCCATTCACTTAAACTAAAGTTATTGTCCGGAAACCAATGTGTCTTCGGATGACGACGACTTCATACCATTATACGATCCCAAAAATTTTTTGGCGGTCGTATAAAAATTAAAGATGAATACTTTTAAAAAAGTAGGTATCTTTATACTATTTTTTATACAATTTTCAGAAAAGGTCGTCTCGATTTTCGTACATGTATTTGCGGTTTCTTGATCTATTCACATTCAATGTTTACATCGGAATAAGGTCCATTTGAATTTGCTTAGTAACTTAATTTCAAAAGTGTTAATCTTTGCTGCATATCAATCAATTCCTTTGAAATTTTTCAATTACTTTCTCTGATCTAGCTGCATATATATACGGATAATTAACATGTTCCAGAGAGGTTTACAGCCAGTAGAAAAATAAATTGAAGTTGGTACTCCAGAAATTTTTTCACATACATGTAGCAACATTTTAAACCAATTTTACACCAAGTTTCTTTAGCCTGCTGTAGTCCTCGTTTGCTATTTAACATGTTTAAGGAGGGAAATGATAACATTAAATGGAAGTATTGTTTTTATTTCAACTTATTTCTATTTTTACTATTTACCAGAACGTTTTCCTGTTAATTTATAATTGATAGCGTCCTTGCTAAAATGGGACAAACATTGAAAAGATCTAGTTTTCAGTGTTTACAAGGGAGGTAATAGTTTGTCACTAGATTTCAAACTGTAATTATATTTAAGAACTCTTTAAGCAACTTGGAAAAAAGAAGATATTTATGTTTTAGCACATACATTTTGTAACAGGAACCCATATGAAATTAACAATGAAAAACAGTAGAAACAGTAGAAACAGAACAGTGAACAACAAAATTATGAAAATATAGATGATACCACGTCTGAGGGGCTACTGAGTTATCTCAGATATTACGGTAAGTTTTTGTAAAAGAGAAGGATCGAGATCAAGGTTAAAATTGACCTGGAAATTGAATATTATTTTAATCTGGACAAAATACTGCAAATGTTTTTAACAACAGCTGTGATATAAGTTAACTATTTAGTATTCCAAAATAACTTCCTTTTGGCACATCACATTATAAATAACAAAGTTCAGTTATGAACCATATTGATGATAAATTATGCATTATTGAAGTTGTAGCGTCAGCTTTGGTCCAATTTTCACTAATTTGTATAAACAGTTTATACAATGTACATGTACAGAAAACTGTAGCATAAATTACTTTGGCTGCAACCCCTGATCCAGAAATTTTTGAGTCTAGGAATTCAATATACACCTTGGCTCATTTTGTTTACAGAACAGTCTGGATAGTAGGATGCGGCCAAGGCTTTCCTGAAGCTTTAAGTTAAAAAAAAATGTCAAAAAATCATTGTATTTTGATAACATCTCCAAAATGCACTGACTTTGGAGCCTATAATGTACTCTTATGAAGGCATTTGTTTTACTATTAAGCAATAAGGCTTTTGAAACATATTCATTTAAGGTCAAAGTACAATAAATGGGCTATATCATATATTTTGGTAACACTTTTAGTGATTTGGAATACAACTTTGGCTAGTAGAATTAAAAAACTTAAAATCGAAAAAATAATGCATTTATCTCTTTTATATTTCCGCAATATTACTGAATGAATTCTTTCAAAATAGGTGAACATTTGTATACAAAGCACATTAACTTGGTGAAAAAAGTTCTGAAATTTGTTTTATAATAATCAAATCTCCAATTAAAATTCCAGATTGTTCTTGTAAAATGATATATTCATTATTGTGCTGGACGTGTCTGCTAAAAAAAGTTCTATCTAATATAATTTCTGCGAAAAATGCTAAAATGTGTAATAACAATTTTTCAAGGGCAATAAATCCTATAAGGTGTTAATTAACAAGTTCTTTCAAGTTTGGACATGTTTGATTATTCGTAGATGCTATTTTGCAAAACATTTGTTATGTTTACAGTTCCTCTCCAGCTACAATGTATTACAGTTTCTTCAAAAATGGGTAAAAATCCTCTTTCATTAATATTGCAATAACTCCTTTCAAGGAGGCAACTGATGATTTGTTCATTGTTGATTTACTTGTAGAATTCATTGACCTGAACATTTTTGTTATTTACAGTTTCTCTCTAGCTATTATACACATGTAGTTTTCAAGATATGTGTAATAACCAAAAACTGTGAAGTTTTCTAACAGGCCTTTTCGATTTTGAGAATGTGCCTTAATTTTATCATACATTTCCAAATCCATTTTTAGTTCAAAATTCTGTTACATTATAAAATAAACTATTTCTATATCATGTTCTAAGCTTAGTCTAAGAAAGACAAAATTATCAAATTTTCATGTTTTGCCATTTACAATAAATTCGTTCAGTATGCAGCTATTACTCATCAGGATTACAGTCAAAGAAAGGGTTAAAAATTAAACCTACATGTAGGACAAAAATATTTGTTACTGAATTATGAATTTTACAATTTAAGCTGCATTTCTTTTATAGGTACATATATAAAAGAATCATAATGTGCATTGATTCAAACAAGTTTAATTTTAATACCTGTGATAAATACCATATGATAATTAATTATTTCTAATCTCTTTACTACTTCTATACCTTATAAAAAATTATTGTTAAAACTTTTTGTTTAGCTATTCATGAATTCATGAATTCGATTTTATAAATAGTTTAATTTCTCTCTCTGGTTCATATCACAATGAAACTGTAAAGGTGACAAGTTTGACAAGGTGATTATTAGCAAATGTAATGTAGATGATAGGTACATGCAAGGGGTGTGTCAAAATGCATGCACCAGAAACATGGATGTTTCAACGTTAAACATGATTTTTAAAAATATATATATAATTTTAGTATTTAAATGAGCAAAGGATGGTATTTCTATAGATCTTGAAGCAAAAAAAAGTCCAGCAACCTTTATATTTAAATGAAGTATAGTATCATTACTGTAAAGTCAAGAAGTTTGTATATGCTGTATACTTTAAAATTTATAAATGCACTTTCAATACAAAACTGTGAGTGACACAAATTTATAATATCTTCTTAAGCTCATGTTCATAGTCATTCATGGGGCCTGGAGAAACTATAATTGTAACATGGTGTTTGAAGATAATTTTAATTCATTTTGACAATTTTTTTTGGGGGGGGGGGGGGGGGGAGGGGGAGGATAAACAATTTTACAGAATTAAAAATAAGGTGTTTATAAAGTCAAACCACACGATAATAATTAAAAAGAGATACCCTCATATATCAATTAAATGCATACTGGACATGATGGATAAACTTAATATACATGTAATTAGTGCCCAAATAAATGTAGACTTACTCTCCTTTACTTTTTTCATTATTTCCATACATTATAAATTCTGGTTCACTCAATGTTCTTTTGAACCATTCAATGCTTTCCATAAGAGAACTTCTTCTTCGCTCAGTAGGATTTTCAGATGTCATTTTTTGTTCTTTTAAGCATGACTCACAATGTTCTTTTTTGTTTTTAATATTATTATTTGTTTCCTTCTCTGGTGATTTATTTTTGTTTACATCAGTTTTCCTATTCCGTATGGATTCTTGATTGACACTGTCCATGAAACTACATGTATTTGAAACTTCTGCTGATGCTGCTTTGACTGTTTGTGAACATTCCTCCTCAATCAGCATTTTGATTCAGTGCAATGTAAATGATCACAGACTATAGTTTTGAAATGTTACTCTCTTGAGTGTTTCTATACAAATGGGGCTATCAGATTTAATGCATTGCATGTTTTGATGTAAGAATCAAACATACTCCAATCAGGGGAGAACTATTCTATTTTTATCTAATCCACGTGGGAACACATCACAGACCACGAACAAGGTCAATGTCAATAACCAAAGCCAAAGGGTTGGGGAAGGTTTGCAACTGTACCGGGTTTGTCTTCTCTGTAAAGAAACAAGAAAGCAACTCACGGTTTATCTGGTTGACTCTTACGATCTCTAAATTCTTCTCTATAAATGTCTTCTAACTTATTCATACTAATAGTCCGGCGAATCCGAACATTTTTCGCTGTACTTTTTGTTGCCATTTTCCGCTTCAGTACCTTGTCGCTTACATCAAAATAAAAATAGTAAACAATGTGAAACAGTTACTTGTCTGGTTCTTTTTCTCAAAGATGTTTGTTAGAGCTAAAATGATAAAGTGGATATTATGCATTGTTAAATTATTTATTAGGCTATCATAGATGTATTTATTTTTTACATGCCGTAAGCGATCATTTGGGGTGAAGAAGATGAAGACCGAAAAGACAAACATTGAAACGACAGATGGTAATGATATGGCAGAACTTTATGATTAAATCATGACCCCATTAGTGTTCAGCATCTTCGTACTGATTACAAGATTGATAACCCCAAATACAAACCTCCTGATTTAATAAAAAATTGGACGAATGAGATATTTTTTTAAAGATCCATTTCATAATATATGGTATCAAGATAAAAAAAAAGTTATAGTAGGAGATCTATGTGTTATGATTGCCAATGAGACCGACAAGTATCAACTACCATATAAAGAAAAAATACCATAAGAAAAAATGAAGACCTAAAAGACAAACATTTAAAAAAAAAACAGATGGTTATCACATCGCACAAGATATCATATAAGATTTTATTTATCAATCATGACCCCTTCAGCATGTTCAGTTTTAATACAATAGGCTATTTCTTGAATCATGTCTTTCATCGGAAAAGATGGTCAATTTCGCACGCCTTTATGACGTCATTTACCAGATAGAAGGAGCGCCTGTATCCCTGCACTATTAAAGTTTCAAGCACTTTTAGAATCGTCATTCAGCAGGGTAGTCTAGAAATAATTTATGTTCCGTAAGTACGTAATCTTAATTCCCGTATGACTGAAGGGATGGTGACCAACTTATTTCCCAAATATTTTGTGCAGTATACATGGTATTATAAGATCAAACTTTTTCATCCGTTCGCTCAACATGTGTTGGAATTGACAATGCCTAAATTTTGGTCACGTGGTGATGGAAGTCACATGACTGATCCATCTAACTACCGTATCCCAGAACTGGCGTATTCAATAGGCTATATCTCGAATTATGTCCTTCACCGAAAAAGATTGTCAATTACACAAGCCCTTATGAGGTCATTTACCACATAGAAGGTGTGCCTGTATCCTTGCACTATAAAATGTTCAAAGCATCGATAGGATCTTCATTCTGCAGGGTAGTCTAGAAATAATTTATGTTCGGTAGGTACGTAATCCTCGGAACTGGCATATTCAATATTTTATTGGAAAGAGCACAATAGAAGTGTGATCCATATACAGATATAGTTAACAATTACATTTCCAACAAACAAAATAACAAAGTCTTATTAGTTTACATTTGGAATATAAGTAATAAATTATTCTTTATCATGATTGATATATTTACCATATATATATGCTGAGTGTACTATCAAAATACATTTATTTATAGTTTTTATGAATATAATATTGAACACACATACACACATACAATGTATATATATATATAAATACATGTATCCATTAGTATCTATATCATGTATATAGGATTGGTATCTGGTGAAACAGCATGATGGTCCCTAAAATCAAGATCTTCTTGTATAATACAAACGACATATGAAATTAGTGTATTATAAAGGTTATTTGATGATATTCCAATATATTTTTGTATGGGTTTTGCTCATTGTTGAAAGCTGTACGGTGACCTATAATTGTAAACTTCTATGTCATTTGGTGTCTGGTGGAGTGTTGTCTCATTGGCAATCATACCTCATCTTCTTATTTTTATATATACAATCAGATTTTAATTCTTTTTCAGAATTTGGGTTTATAATTTTGTTAAAATTTTCAATTAAATTATTTGTATCTATCATTTATAGAGGGTATTTTTTGTTTTGCATATCTACCAGTTTCCATGGTTTATCAGTGTGCACTTATTCTTAATTTGGTGAGATTTTTCTAAGAATTTTAAATATCCTTGTTGTTTGAACATATTGAATTCAGTATGAATTTTACTAAAAAATAAAAGTTTCCCAGAGTTGCCCTCTCTTATATTAGACAGTTCTAATTTTATGTTGGTTTTGTAAAAATCTTCTAATGTATGTTTGAAATTAAGTGTTATAAAGGTTATTTGATGATATTCCAATATATTTTGATAATTCAAATAGTTTATTAGACCATGAATTTTCTCTATTTTTGAGAGTTTTTTCTACTTCAAATGCAGCCCTGAGAATTTCATGTGGACCTTCACTGTTCACCAATCTCATTGAGAGTTTGAGACATATACATAATATTTATACATAAGATGATAACACTTTATGCTAACAGGTAATGCACCCAATTCACATGTTAAAGATAATTGTACACGTACTGATCACAAGTGACAAGATTACAACCCCAAATCTAAACCTGATTGCAAAAAATGTTGGTCAATGAGACATTTTGTATTCTTTTGTATCAAGATATAAAAATAAGGAGATCTATGTGGTATGATTGCTTAAAATCTATCCACTAGAGACCAAAGGACAAGGATGCAAATAGCTACATGTCACCATAACAAGTTCCGTTTAAGGTTAGAAATATGCCCATGTATCAACTCACAAAACTGCATGTGATTTCGAAAGAAATGAAACTTTTCCACAGAATCATTTCCTCTTGGTCAAGGTATTTAAACTTTTGTTAGTTGGCTTGTCCCATTGAATAAATATAATAGCTATTGTTCTCTTTGTAGTTTATTCACTTGGGCCTTATTAAAAATTTCTTCTAAGAGAAATCCATTATTGAGTAATTTACCAGAAGAAAAAATTTATTTTCTTAGTAGATAAAAATACATGTATTAACTCACAAAACTGCATGTGATGTTGTATGTTACAATTCAATATCAATAATATTTTTTTCAATCTGTTCAATGTAAACACTGATTTAATCATAAAAAGTTGATTTCTGACAATTTTTTTTAGCATTGTTCCTATTGAAATTTGCATTTTTTTTGTGTTTGTTTAGTTACATGTATAGACTACTTTTATGAAGGCCTTAATTTTAACATGGTCATTTTCAAGTTTTTATTTGTCAAACACACAAAAAGACAAATTTCAATAGGAACAATGTTGTAAATTTGACCAAGAGGAAATGATTCTGTGGAAAAGTTTCATTTCTTTGGCAATAACACCACAAAATTCACTCTGAGTACAGACTCACTAGCTGCAGGGCTTAGCTTTTATGATCCTTGTGATATTTGTTTGACAATTTGTAGACTCTATAATCATGATGATCCACTATGGATAGTATGGTCTGCAAATTGTGAAACAAAAATATCACAAGGATCATAACCATATAAAACTTATTTTCCATGAATCATAAAACATGGAAAAAAAGGAGTGTTACTAGCATGTTTCTGATTGATTAGAATCTAAATCTACATGATCATGCCTGTAATTAGTGTAAAAATATATATTTGATGAAATAAATAGATATTTAGGTAAACAGAAAGAGGATGCAAGGGGTATTTGTCCTGTCCAGCAGACAGTTCTACATGTAGTTGCTACTGAATGTTATCAAGAATCAATCAATTACTATATTTACCACCATCATAATCATAGTCTTTTCGTTTAACATACTTTAAATATTTGGGTTATCATGACATTCATTTCATGCAGTAGAAGTGATTAAGGTTTAGTTTATATTCAGGTCCATATCATGTAAACCATACTTTTATATTGATTATATTATTTTGCTACAAATGTTTTGTAATGATGACACTATTTTGTTACCACGAAACATAATTGAACATGTTATGTATAATAGATTTTTGTTCTTTTTGCTTCACATCACGATGTGAGGCTAGTTAAGTTTCATATGATATACAATGTACAAGCCATCTTGAAATTATAACTTAACATAGGTTAGTTCTTATTGGTTTCCTGATGAAGTTGCCAAGATTCTATTGGTCTAAATGTGTTATAGAATTAGAAACACCCCACAGAAAGGAAAAGAAATTAGCACTGATCGATAGTCTAAATTATACTTTATTATTACTTTTATGCTTAATATGCATGGTATTCTAGATTCCTTTTATTCATATTTTACATAATATTCAAAATGAGATGTGTATAAATGTAGCGCTATTCACAATGCATTTACTCAGTGCTGACTGATATATTAGTATTTATATGTTATAAGTAGTTTGTTAGTCTATCAAAGTATACAATTTAGAAAGTTTGGGTCTAGAAAGTGCACTTAAAGAAGTACATGTTAGTACAACAAAACAACATCCAAGTATATAATGTCAACAATATAACCCTTCCAATTCAGTTAATTTTAAGCATCAATTATGTGGACTCATGCTGTCTACTTTAGTTGGAGATGAAGTCTAGAGTATCAATTTTACTTAAAATGGATCATCTATATATATTTCCTCAGATAGAATTTCATATACTACTTTGCCAAATTGTAGATTTTACACTGATTTTTTTCAAAAATATAATTTAAAGTATGGGTCACCATGCTATTATTCAAGTAACAAGTTGTGCAATTTGCAAAGATTATTCATAAAAAAACACTTTTTAGTAAATAAAAAGAAATATATAATTAAGAATTTTGTAATAAAATATGAAAAGATAGGTTTTATAATGTACTTTAATTAAGAAAATAAAAATTAAAAATGGTGTCACCAAAATTGTTTTCTTGCTACAAGTTAAAAATGGAAATTTCTTATACATTCCTTTATAAAATTTTCACTATTAGAGTTATCTCCCCTTAAATGGCTAAGTTGAAAAATTGATTCTAACAAATACAAACATTTGGTATTAGTTAAAACAGTCTAAATAATGCAATAAATCATTTATTTTTCTTTATTCAAATAAACAGTTTTACACATACCTTGCCAATCTGTCTCAAAATTTGCAGATTGCAAAGAACTAGACCAATAGTTAACTGCTATTTTAAAATCAAAGATGGTGGTATACAGTTAATCTACCTTAAAAAAATTGAATTCATTAGAGAGAGTAGAAATATCAGTATCGTGTGTCAGTCTAATCATAAAGAACTGAATATAACCGCCAAGGTCTGATGAATGAGTTTTGTTTTTGTTTTTACTATTGTGTGTTTTATTTTCCTTTCACAATCTAGACATAATTTTTTTCGCTCAGAATAGATGGTAAAATTGAGAATGGAAATGGGGAATATGTCAAAGAGACAACAACCCGACCAAAGAGCAGACAACAGCCGAAGGCCACTAATGGGTCTTCAATGCAGCGAGAAAATCTCGCACCCGGAGGTGGTCCTCAGCTGGACCCTAACTAAAATTGTGTACTAGTTCAGTGAAAATGGATGTCACACTAAACTCCAAAACATATAAATGAACTAAAATTAAAAAACATACAAGACTAACAAAGGCCAGAGGCTCCTGACTTGGGACAGGCACAAAAATGCGACGGGGTTAAACATGTTTTGTGAGATCTCAACCCTCCCCCTATACCTCTAGTCAATGTAGAAAAAAGAAACACATAGCAATATGCACAGTAAAACTCAGTTTAAAAGAAGTCCGAGTCCGATGTCAGAATAGGTAACAAAAGAAACTACGCAAAATGACAATGATACATAAATGAACAAAGGACTACTAGCAGTTACTCGCATGCCAACTCCAAACCTCAATTAAACTGATTGAGAGATTATGTCTTCATCATATGAAAATCAAGTACAATCCCTCCCGTTAGGGGTTTAGGTTCATACCATCATAAAATATATGAGAAGAACATAACCCGTATCATGCCAACAACTGGTTTGAGAATAAATGTGTTTATTTCCGATGCAAAGACCCTATGAGTGAATCAATATTAATACCAAAATGCTTATATTTGCTTCACTGTTGGGTCAGACTTAATGTTAAATAACTAATAATAGTGTAATGCTACTTGAGTGATATTGTTTTTTTTCTCAGTCGAGTAGAAAGAGAATGTATGACATCATGAGTCTACGTCATTGACTTTGTCTAGGAAAACATGCTCTAGATCATGTTAATAATATAAATTGTACCAAACTGCTTTTCTGACAATTTAAATGATTAAATCTACGCTTTTCTCCAAGTACATTTCTTTTTTTTATTTTATAGAGATGAATAAGAAAATTGAACTTATAAAAGAGGCATTAAGTGATGAAGAAACAAATATCACAACTTTCCAGAAATTTGCAATCAGCTATGGAGGACTTGTTAATAATGACATAAGGAAAAAAGTATGGCCAAAGCTGTTGAAGGCAGATATTTCCAACATTTCATCCAAACCAGGTAAAACTTGATTTTTGAATACTGTGAAATTTTTTTATTCATGGTTTTCATGGATGGCTTTATCCACAAATTTAAGTGTCAAACGAAATATAACAACTGTTGTCCAAATCAAGACACAGAAAGACCCCCTAGTAGTTTTCACTACATGGATATCGGCATATAATCAAGAGAATTTATTTTTAGAAGTTACTATTTTAAAAATGCAAGGTGATTTAATTTTAGCCATGGTTATGTATGTCATTTTCTATTTTAAGACTTTTATGATGTATTTAAATGGGTTATTATGGTTGCAAACTCCATTGGAAATTTGACAATAACTTTAGTATAAGTAAATATAAATCTATGAAATTTAAACACAAGGTTTGAAACCACTAAAGGAAGGTTGGGATTGATTTTGGGGGTTATGGTCCCTACGGTTTAGGAATTAGGGGTAAAAAAGGGGCCAAAATAAGCATTTTTCTAGTTTCCAGACTATAACTTGTGGAACAGTGTACGGAATTGTCTGAAATTGTACCACAAGTTTCCACACCACAAAGGGATGGTTAGAGTTGGCTTTGGGGGGTTATGGCTCAGTCTGTTTAGGAATTAGGGGCAAAAAAGGGGGGAGAAACAAGGGTTTCCTGGTTAATGGACTTTAGCTTTGTTTCTTTATCTTGGTACTTTTTGCTATTTGTTTGCTAGTTCTAGTATGAAATATTTTTTAGCTGTTTCTAGAAACATCAAATACTGTGATTTAAATACATATAGTATTATAATAGTGTATATCAAAGGGTTCAGTGGTAATAAATTTTTATACTCTGAATTGGTTATTCTTTGTTTGGGTTTTTTTTGCATTATTGTTACCTCCCTTACAAACTTTGTTTGATTTCAACTAAATTTAAATTTTAGGTTTTTTTTTATATGCTGAATCTAACCATGTTGTTAAATTTTAGATATCAGACCATTCTAGGTAAATTAAATGTCCCATTTCAAATTTTTAAGATCCTTGACCACATTTATTTTGTGTCAGAAACCTGTATTATGTCAAAAAATTTGATCACTATCCAAATGCAGACAGTATCAAGCTTGAATATTGTGTCCAAACTTGCCCCAACTGTTCAGGGTTCGACCTCTGCGGTCATATCAGGCTGCGCTCAGCGAAGCATTTTATTTTATTTATTTCTACAAGTAAAATTTATCATCCTGTTTAAGCAAAGTTTAATTTACTTCATTGTACTTTGTATTTGCACATTGCTTAAAGGAATTTTCATGAAAATATTTACATTTTGTCTATATGACTTATTTTTGAAAAAAATCAATAACTCAGAACAAATCCTGAGATAACTCAATACAAAAATAAGGAGAAGTGGTATGATTGCCAATGAGATTGCTTTCATGAATTCTTACAAAATTATCATACAATATTTGGTTCAGTAAAGACAAAATATTTACTCTGTAGATTTTCAGTTTTTGTCAATCCTTAGTAATATGGAAACAAGCATATCTGGTTCGTTTTTTTGTATGCCTCTGCCACTAAGTGGCAAGGGCATATAGTGTGACCTATATGAATAACAGGCGATGTGGGTATACGTCAATGAGACAGCAACCCATAGCGGAAAAATTAAAATTACCAAAAGACATCTTGAGGGCAACATACAGTTTTCAACAATAGACAGATGTCTATACAATATGTCAAACTCTTAATCATCCAGAATCTATAAAAGTTGGAAATAATTGGACATACAAATGTATACAATCAAAGATCTGCTATCAGACTTGGAACAGGACCCATATAGATATGGGGCAGGGACCGTAGGGTTAAAATAGTTTAATGATATCTCAACACTCCCCCTTTTTATTCTTCATTTGAGGAATAACAAAGTGTACATAAAACAACATATAATGACAGTAATTACGGGAAAACCATTGAGAGCTCTGATGTCAGTGGAAAAGATCAGATGAGTGTTGGTAATAGAGAGAAAACTGACAAAAACAGGTCTCTAAACACAATAGCTCTGATAGAGCTTTCCTAAGTTGAAGCCATATTAATTATGTGTAAAAAATATATGATTAACTTTTTTCTTATAGAAAGTTCTGTCTTAGAGGGACATAGGGATTACAATCAAGTTGTGATGGATGTAAACAGAACTTTAAAAAGATTTCCACCTGGTAAGGTTACCCATTAACATTAAAAACTTCATGATGTTTGCACAGCATATGACTATTTTTTTTATGAAAGCTGGGTTAAAGTACAAATGTACAATATGAGCTGTCACTAATAGTATTTACACGGTTATTTTATTGAAAATTAATGGTTTATGACAAGAAGTTATTATTCAGCTGAAAGAAATTTCAATTAATTTCAGCCATTTTTGTGGTATTTTGTTAATGTAATTTGTTTATTTTTTTTATCCATCCTTTACATTTGTTTGCCCTTCCTACGATGAAGTGGTATTTATGTTTTCTGGTGTGTGCATCCATCTGTCCAATTCAAGGTTAAAATTTTGTTTCAAGAAAGTTTACCATGAAGTAACATCATTTTAAAACTTAGTACACATGTTAATTATGATAAAAATTTATTAAAAAATATATATGCAAAATATATTCAATATTCAATACCAGGATAAGAAGTTATCCCCACAGTAGTGTCAAAACTAATAATGGTCTGTTTCATTGATTTTGATGTACTTAATACTTACAAATTTCCAATGTTTGGTTTTGAGCACCGTTGATGAGTAATACATTTTTATCGTGATATGGAAATGCTAAATTGTTACCAGTTAAAATTGCTGAAATTTGATTGCTTTGAAAATATTTTAAGATCTCATAGAATTTGAATTGTTACATTAATCCATAATGGTCTACTTTTGCAGCTATATACAATGTTTTTGAAATACAAGTTGCTGAAGTTGTAATGCAAACAATATAAAAGGCTGAAATTCCATTATAAATCAAACTTAAAGATTTTTGACTGATAATAGAAAGAGAATGAAAGGATTAAGTTCGGTAAGGGCCAAATTTGGCCCCGATTATTAAGTTCAATGTTTCAGGATAAAAAATGTGTTATATTGACGAAAAGACATGTGAGAAAGTTAAATAGAACTATTTATGTCAGAGTTTTATTTTGAAGCGTTGATTTGTACATCCTAAATAGGTCAAAAATAGAGATTTTTGCGAAATTTGACAAAATCGTACTGATTTCAACCAAATTAAGGCTTAGGAAACAAAGAGCGCAAGGCTTCGACAAACTAAATATTTAAGTCCGATATGTAAAATGTCATTACAAAGATTGTGTTAAAAGATCTCTTTTGTCGACGCCTGCGCTCTATGTTTCCTGACTTAGAAATCAATGGAAATTTACCCGTTTTCATAGAATTTTTTGTGGAAAATCAAAATGATTTTCAACAAAAAGACATATTTTCTATCTAGTCATTGTATTAGCTATGATTCATTGTGATATTGGTCAATTAATTCTAATTTATATTTTAGCTAGAAATAGAGGCCATTTTAGAGCCTTATCGAACCGCACCTACTCCTTTAATTAAGTCTCCCAAACGAAGTTTGGGAAGACTTATTGGTTTTGCTCAGTTCTTATTCTTCTTCTTCTTCTTCTTCTTCTTCTTCTTCTTCTTCCTCTTCCGCCGCTTTTAAATTTGAACTTGTCATCACCCATTCTCCGAAACCGCTTGTCAGATTAACTTAGGATTTCACAATATGTTAGACTAACATGTCTAGTGGTGCAATCAGGGTTTTGTTTGTGCAATGGGGTTTATAAAGGGGTACTTTGAGGGGAAAAAAGAAAGGAGGGTTTTACTATAGAACCCTATGGGATTTTATTTTTTTTAATTTTCAAATGATTATAAATTGAAAATTGTTTGTGATAGACACAATCTTTTTAATTGAAAATGTTCTAAATGATAAAGCACATTAAATGAAATACAGGGTTAGTCCCCAGGGGTCACCCCCACCCCCTGCCATGTGAGAAAGTTCTAATATCTTGTAAGTGGTCAAGATCCCCACCCCTAAACCATATATATTCTGGTTCGTCATGCTAAGATGATTTGAATGATATACAGGGTTAGTCCCCAGGGGTCATCCCAACCCCCTGCCATTTGAGAAAGGTCTAATATCTTGTAAATGGTCGAGATCCCCACCCCTAAACCATATATATTCTGGTTTGTCATGTTAAAGCACATCAAACAAAATACAGGGTTAGTCCCCAGGGGTCACCCCCACCCCCTGCCATTTAAGAAAGTTCTAATATCTTGTAAGTGGTCAAGATCCCAACCCCTAAACCATATATATTCTGGTTTGTCATGCGAACATGGTTTGAATGATATACAGGGTTAGTCCCCAGGGGTCATCCCAACCCCGTGCCATTTGAGAAAGTTCTAATATCTTGTAAATGGTCGAGATCCCCACCCCTAAACCATATATATTCTTGTTTGTCATGTTAAAGCACATCAAACAAAATACAGGGTAAGTCCCCAGGGGTCACCCCACCCCCTGCCATTAAAGAAAGTTCTAATATCTTGTGAGTGGTCAAGATCCCAACCCCTAAACCATATATATTCTGGTTTGTCATGCGAACATGGTTTAAATGATATACAGGGTTAGTCCCCAGGGGTCATTCCGACCCCCTGCCATTTGAGAAAGTTCTAATATCTTGTAAATGGTCGAGATCCCCACCCCTAAACCATATATATTCTGGTTTGTCATGATAAAGTACATCAAATGAAATACAGGGTTAGTCCCCAGGGGTCACCCCCACCCCCTGCCATTTAAGAAAGTTCTAATATCTTGTAAGTGGTCAAGATCCCCACCCCTAAACCATATATATTCTGGTTTGTCATGATAAAGCACATCAAATGAAATACAGGGTTAGTCCCCAGGGGTCACCACCACCCCCTGCCTTTTAAGAAAGTTCTAATATCTTGTAAGTGGTCAAGATCCCCACCCCTAAACCATATATATTCTGGTTTGTCATGCAAAGATGGTTTGAATGATATACAGGGTTAGTCCCTAGGGGTCACCCCAACCCCCTGCCATTTAAGAAAGTTCTAATATCTTGTAAGTGGTCAAGATCCCCACCCCGAAACCATATATATTCTGGTTTGTCATGCTAAGATGGTTTGAATGATATACAGGGTTAGTCCCCAGGGGTCACCCCAACCCCCTGCCATTTAAGAAAGTTCTAATATCTTGTAAGTGGTCAAGATCCCCACCCTGAAACCGTATATATTCTGGTTTGTCATGCAAAGATCGTTTGAATAATATACAGGGTTAGTCCCCAGGGGTCATCCCAACCCCTGCCATTTGAGAAAGTTCTAATATCTTGTAAATGGTCGAGATCCCCACCCCTAAACCATATATATTCTGGTTTGTCATGATAAAGCACATCAAATGAAATACAGGGTTAGTTCCCAGGGGTCACCCCCACCCCCTGCCATTTAAGAAAGTTCTAATATCTTGTAAGTGGTCAAGATCCCCACCCCGAAACCATATATATTCTGGTTTGTCATGCGAAGATGGTTTGAATGATATACAGGGTTAGTCCCCTGGGGTCATCCCGACCCCCTGCCATTTGAGAATGTTCTAATAACTTGTAAGTGGTCGAGATCCCCACCCCTAAACCATATATATTTTGGTTTGTCATGCAAAGATGGTTTGAAAGATATACAGGGTTAGTCCCCAGGGGTCGTCCCGACCCCTGCCAATTGAGAAAGTTCTAATATCTTGTAAATGGTCGAGATCCCCACCCCTATACCATATATATTCCTGTTCGTCATATCTCGAACATTTGAATGACGTATAGGGTCAGTCCCTAGGGGTTCCCCCCACCCCCAATGTTCTAGTATCTTGTAAATGGTTGAGATCCCCACCCCTAAACCATATATATTCTGGTTTGTCATGCCAAGATGATTTGAATGATATACAGGGTTAGTCCCCAGGCATCATTAATGCATATAACTTTACTGGACCAAACCAATTTTCACTGGACTTTGCCCAATGTCAGGCGACCCTGGGAATTACGAATTATGGGAGCTTCGTTTGGGAGACTTCGTAACAGCATCCTGTTACAATCATTTCTTGTTTAGAATATTTCTACAAATACTGTCATGTAGAATGACGATTTCATCTGAATGGAAAAAAGTTTAAATGGTTTATGTACACCATACTTCATCTTCATTTGAAATGAAGCTACTGTGGATTCATTATCATTCGTGTTGAACTAATTTTCGGTTTGTTTTTTTTTGTGGGTAAAGGTTGACCACGAATTAAAATATTAAGAAAAATACATGTTTTCTACAGGTCTGTATGCAGAAAGTGTTAAAACCACAAATAAATATCCAACGAAATACAATATTTCCTCAATCTGCGAAAATTGATGCTCAGGATAATAAATTAATCCACTATATTCTCTGAAATGAAAAAACTTAAAAGTATTTTCTCATAAGTTATACTTTCTTGCAGGTATGGATGACGATGTACGATTAGCATTGCAGGACCAGTTAATTGACCTCATTATGAGAGTGTTAGTTAATCATGAAGAACTTCATTATTACCAGGTAATATGACTTCTTTCGAATCAAAATACATTTAGACTTTACTGTAAACATTTATTGTTTCAGTATAAGTACCGGAATGATATATTTATGAAAAAAAATTTTTGTGAAAAACATAAGCTTAACTTTTCAAAATTACCGTCCATATTTTAGAAAAGCTAGTATAAGTAAAAACAGAGGAAACCCTCTATTTCTCAATTGAATTGTTTCATATTTTTCATGTCGGGGCCTTTTATAGCCGAATTTACGGTATTGGTTTTTCTGATTGTTGAAGGCCGACTTTGGTGGATAGTTGTCTCATTGACAATCATACCACGTCTCCTTATTTTTGTATTACGGGGAGGGTTAGTCACCCCGTAACATGTTTAACTTGCCACATTCTGTATGTGCCTGTCCCAAGTCAGTAGCCTGTAATTCAGTGGTTGTCGTTTGTTGCTGTGTATCATATTTGTATTTCGTTCACTGTTTTTTTTCATAAATCAGGCCTTTAGTTTTCTAATTTGAATTGTTTTAGATGTAATACCACCAAATCATAGTACATCACATCTGGTTTCATACGAAAAAGGGTAGAGAAAATATTCCCTTGAATTGGACAGTTGTAGGAAGTTAACCCTGCATTTCATTGCATAAAAAAATTTCTGAGCATAAACATATATCTTGGGTGTTTCAAAGCACCGTTCTTTTTTTATTTGGTGTTTCTATGAAATATTCTGGAAACTTGAGGTTACATGGTTACTAAGCTTGTAAACAGGAAAAAGGGGTGATAATTTTATTGGTTAATTTCCAGTGATGGTTATTATCTTATATGCAATGAAATGTTATGTTATGTGAAATTTTGTCAGTAGTACTGGACAGGATAAAACTTTATTCATGCCAAGTATTTCTTTATTTGAAACAAAGATAAATTCTGCACAATCTTTTGAAAAGTGCCAATTTAACAAAGACTAATAGGGGAAAAACAATGGTGGTATTACTCCTTTACATTTGTCATTTCAAGGCTTTTTATAGCTGACTATGTGGTATGGGTTTTGCTCATTGTTGAAGGTCGTACAGTGACCTATAGTTGTTAACTTCTATATCATTTGGTTTCTGGTTAAGAGTTGTCTCATTGGCAATTATACCACATCTTCTTATTTTTATTTTAAACACCAAAAAATCAATAAATGATTCAATCGTCTTGAATAAATCCATAGATGAAATACAACATAAAGTTGTGACAATGTGAAAGAAAGTGATCATATCTAATTTAATGATGATCAAAGATAACAGGATGATTTATATTATAATTTGTTCCTCATTAGGTGGCTGTTTTAATGGGCAAAATATTTAGGCAGGATGTTTTGAAGTCATTTATTGTCATCATGTACAGGTTTCTATATTACATGTAGGTCACTTTCTGAGTTTGAGTGGAAAATTCAGTACCATCACTGTCTTAACATTGAAAAAAAAATTACAAAATTATAATGACACAAAAAAAATCATTTATTTAAGTTTATTTTTTTTAGGGAAATAACAATTATTTCTTGTTTCTTTGATAGGGTTACCATGATATTTGTGTTACAATTCTGTTGGTTGTAGGAGAGGATGCTGGGTTTGCCCTCATGGATATATTGTCTTTAAATCATCTAAGGTAGGTCAAAATTGATGATCTTTGAAATTTCCTCCCCATTTCTAGTATATATAAAACATATAAATTTGTACTCCAGATCATATGCTAAACATAAGCAGAAGAAAACTTGCCTTGAAATGTGTTTACCTTTATTGTTACTTCTTTTGCCTACATGTATCTTTGATGAGAATTACCTAACTGATTATTGTGAAATTGCTGTTTCTTTATTATACATGTCTTTTTTCCAGTTATCACACTTTTACCATGATTTTTTGGAAAGTTTGGAACTATTGTTCCAAGTCTTTCCTAAGGCACCAGCCTCCCAAATAAGTAGTAGCATAACTAAATCTACAAAATGTATACACACTGAAATATAGTTCCCTATATTTCTCAAGTCTGTGCACATATGCACATATGAACTGTGAAAAATTAAGTTTATATCTTTTGAGCAGTTTATTCAAATATGAATGTCATTAAGTTTTGTCAATTTGCAGGCTATTTTTATACGACTGCAAAAAATTTTGCGGTCGTATATTGGTTTGACGTTGGCGTCGCTGTCGTCCTCGTCTGAAGACACATTGGTTTTCACACAATAACTTTAGTTTAAGTTAATGGATCTCTATGAAATTTTACCATAAGGTTCAATACCACAAAAGGAAGGTTGGGATTTAGGGGGTTATGGTACCATCAGTTAAGGAATTAGGGGCCAAAAACGGGCCAAAAATAAGCATTTTTCTAGTTTCCAGACAATAACTTGTGGAACGGTGTATGGATCTCTCTGAAATTATACCACAAGTTTCCATACCACAAAGGGATGGTTTAGATTTACTTTGGGGGGTTATGCTCAAACCGTTAAGGAATTAGGGATAAAAAAGGGGGAAAAACAAGGGTGTCCTGGTTAATGGAAAAATACTTTAGTACAAAACATAATTTAAAGCAGTGTAAGGGAGGTAATTCAAATACATCATTAATACGCAACAGCATAGTGTATTGCACAAAAGCAAAAAAAAAGGGGGGGGGGTAAATTTTTTTTTTGTGGGGGGAGGGGGGGGGTCAATTCGCAACAGCAAAGTGTATTGCACAAAGCAGAAAATTGAATATAAATTCAAATCATATAACCAATTCTAAGTTCTTTGACTACAGTTATTCTGTGTCAGAAACCTTTTATGTTTCAAATATTTAATTACAATCCAAATTCAGACCTGTATCAAGCCGAATATTGCGTCCATTTTTATACCCCCGCTTTAAATTTTTCTCAGGAGCTACTTGACAAGGATTTCTGAAATTTGGTTTCAGGATTTATATTAGTAAATTACACCGTGTGATGCGTTTTCAGATACATCACTCAACAACTTCCTGTTAAGCGAACACTTGTATTATTTTACACATGATAGCTAAGTTGAAAATTTTTATTCGCATTTTTCTCAGGAACTACTTGACAAGGATTTCTGAAATTTGGTTTCAGGGTTTATATGAGTAAGTTACACCGTGTGATGCGTTTTCAGATTCATCACTCAACAACTTCCTGTTTACCGAAATATTACGGCGGGGGTATCATCAGTGAGCAGTAGCTCACAGTTTTACTTGTTGCCCCAACTGTTCAGGGTTGGACCTCTGCGGTCGTATCCAGCTGCGCTCGGCAAAGCAATTTATTGTCATTTTAATAAGGTAAAAGTAATGACACAATACCAGAATGATTGACAACTGTCATGATCACCAAACAATCAAGACAAGGTGGGCCCTTAATTACAATGTCCAACCTCCTTAAATGCAATTCATTGTGATCAAATTACTAATCAACCTCAGTCTTACATAATTAAACAAACCCTACATTATACATCTCAATACACAAATACTTGACCTCATTATTGAATACACAAATGTATTTGATATATAGAAATGATAGATTTATTCATTGCCTATCATTTTTTATCTAAACTTCATAAAATGATTCTGTAAATTATGTCTGAAAAATAAATGATTAAGGATTAACAAAATATTTTTTTCAAAGGAAAAGACAAAATATGAAATCTAAATATAAAAAAGGTATTCAAGTAATGTCTATATTTTACTTGATAAATCTGTGCAATAATCGTCTGTATTATAAATATAAATTAATCAATAATTTAAGTAACACTTATTTGTTATTGGCTTGAAACATTAAGTAAAATTTCAAACTCTACATCGAGCAAACCGATTGTCAAATGTCTTTTAACAATTTTAATCATTTGAATACAGAAAGTGTAATTTTGCAATTTTCAATGCAAAAAAAGGTTTTTAATTTGTTTGTGTTGAAAAAGTACATTTTCAATGTCCTTTTCTGGAAAAATATTAAATTATAGATTGAATTAAAATACAATCTACAACTTTTAATCTTCATATAATCATGATAATTGTTTTCAAAATCAATAAGCAATTCCTAGAGGAGAAAATAGTATACAATTTAAACAAAATTGTTGTGCAAATTAAGGGACCTGCTGCCATTGATTCACATTTAGCTCATTTTATCTACTGAAAAAGTGCTTATCCTTCTAAAGACCTACAGTTTATGCAATTGTCAGCAGTAGTGCTATATTTATGTTCTTTTTTTTTATATGACCGCAAAAAAATTTTGTGGTCGTATATTGGTATGACGTTGGCGTCGTCGTCGTCGTCGTCGTCGTTGTCGTCCGGCGTCGTCGTCCGAAGACACATTGGTTTTCGCACTCTAACTTTAGTTTAAGTGAATGGATCTCTATGAAATTTTACCATAAGGTTCAATACCACAAAAGGAAGGTGGGGATTGATTTTGGGGGTTATGGTACCAACAGTTAAGGAATTAGGGGCCAAAAAGGGGCCAAAAATAAGCATTTTTGTAACTTCCAGACATAACTTGTGTGTTAGTGTATGGATCTCTCTGACATTGTACCACAAGGTTCCATATCACAAAGGGAATGCTGGGATTGATTTTGGGGGTAATTGCCTCCAAATTTTAGGAATTAGGGGCCAAAAAGGGGCAAAAAAACAAGCATTTTTCTAGTTTCATGACAATAACTTGTGTGTAAGTGTATGGATCTCTCTGACATTGTACCACAAGGTTCCATATCACAAAGGGAATGCTGGGATTGATTTTGGGGGTAATTGCCTCCAAATTTTAGGAATTAGGGGCCAAAAAGGGGCAAAAAACAAGCATTTTTCTAGTTTCATGACAATAACTTGTGTGTAAGTGTATGGATCTTTATGAAATTGTACTTCAAGGTTCCATATCACAAAGGGAAAGCTGGAATTGATTTTGGGGGTAATTGCCCACAACGTTTAGGAATAAGGGGCCAAAAAGGGGCTAAAAATAAGCATTTATTCTAGTTTCCAGACAATAACTTGTGTTCAAGTGTATGGATCTCTCTGAAATTGTACTGCAAGGTACCATACTACAAAGGGTAGGCTGGGATTGATTTTGGGGGTAATTCCCTAGAAATTTGAGGAATTAGGGGCCATAAAGGGGCAAAAAAAACAAGCATTTTTCTAGTTTCAGGACAATAACTTGTGTGTAAGTGTATGGATCTTTATGAAATTGTACTGCAAGGTTTATTGTATCACAAAGGGAAAGCTGGGTTTGAGTTTGGGGGTAATTGCCCTAAATGTTTAGGAATTGGGGGCCATAAAGGGGCCAAAAAACAAGCATTTTTCTTGTTTCCAGACAATAACTTGTGTTCAAGTGTATGGATCTCTCTGAAATTGTACTCATACATATGAACCTCCCAACGGGTGTACAATAATCCCGTTTTCAGGGGTCTCCTCCCGACCTCCCGTTGAAGACAAAAAAATCCCGTGTATGAAATCAGAGACATATAATACAATTGTATTATATGTCTCTGATGAAATATTTCATGAATGAAAAATTTCAGCCCAACATATCTGGTGTAACTGACATTACCTGAAGTTATATTTTACCTGTAAATCAATTAACATGCATAATTATATGGCTTCACTTGTCACCCTGGGTGTCAAACATACTGGTTATCAACGATTTTTACCTCAGGCTGATTGTGTAATAAAACTTTGTATTTAAAATGAATGTTGGGTTTCTTCCCTTGATTTATCCAGTTTTAAGTTATTTTCCTTTAAATAATGTAAATTTTTAAAAGAATATAAATAAAATATAAATTGAACAAATAATCATAAAAGGATGGTAACTAAATGATTTTAAATGTCTTAGGACAAATAAAAAAATAATAATTTGAAAATTATTTGAGGGGTCTATACTTCCTTTCAAGGCTTAAATTGAAATTTATATAATAACTATGACCCATGATCACAGTTTGAATGTGTTACTTATCATGCATTAAAAATCTACTTGCAAAATAAAGATACAAAAAAAAAAAATCTACTTGCATAAAGATATAAAAAAAAGATCTACTTGCAGATAGATAAGCAAATGTTCTGATTGCAATGAATAATAGTAAAAAAGATATGACCTAAAAAATTTAAAGAACATACTAATAAAGAAGAATGTTAGATTGAACAAGTTCAAAGTTTAAAAGGATAGAGAAAATTTATAAGTACAAGGGTACTATAAACATAATACATTCGGATGGAAAGTTGAAGAAAACACACTTTAACAGACAATTTCTACAGCACACGGTTACATTTACGACAGAATTTATGTCGATTAAAAACCTCCTGATCTGAGTCCTAATCTCCTGACCAAAATTTCCCAAACTCCTGATCTGAGTTTCACAGTCCATCACATGTATGTGTACTGCAAGGTACCATACCACAAAGGGAAGGCTGGGATTGAGTTTGGGGGTGATGAATCATAAGGGGTTCAAAAAATTTGGGGGGGGGGGGGGGTTCCTTTTTTTTCTTTATAATTTTCCATTTTAAATTGGTTATTTCTGATTTATATATAAAAGCAAATAATAATGATATGGTTTGAATAGATAAATTAAAAAATTTTAAGTTCTTGGACCACATTCATTCTGTGTCAGAAACCTATGCTGTGTCAAATATTTAATTACAATCCAAATTCAGTGCTGTATCAAGCTTGAATGTTGTGTCCATACTTGCCCCAACTGTTCAGGGTTCGACCTCTGCGGTCGTATCAAGCTGCGCCCCAGCGGAGCATTTTATTGTCCACAGCATACCTAAATATGATTTGAAATTATTCAAACTACTCTTCCAATCATTCCATTAGTGATTTCTATCACTTTGATTATAATCTGTTAGTTAATCCAAACACCGGTGCTAAAGAGCTGCAAATTGCAATCTAAGGGAACAAACAAACACTTTGATATTTTAGGATAGTTAAGCTACATATTTAACTATTAGAAATAAATCTAACTTTTATTTTATTTTTTATCAGAATTAAGTTGGGGTTCCCATTCCATTGCAAAGCATCATAAATTGTGCTTCATCTATTTTTTATAAATTTTAAATGGATGTTGCATTGACCTTTTTCTTTATGTTTTATACAAAGAATTGTTTGTTTATCTGCAGAGATTTTATGGATTCTAATATGGACAGAACAAAACACATGTTAAATTATTTATATCCAATTGTTGGAAGGGCTAATCCAGAGCTCAGGGATTTTATGGAAAGGCAAGTAATAACATTTTATCTATTTATGAATGTCCTTAAATATTTATGGATGTCCACAAACTGATTTTTAAAAAGATCAGATGTAAAACGGTATATATTCAGAAATGGTTCAACATTATTTTCCTATGTGAAACGTATATCTATTTTTGAATAGACATTTATGATACATTGTATAACATATTGGTAACACAAATGTACCGGTAATGATGGCACTCATTGATGAAGTTTGGATTAATGCAGTCACTTTCTGTTTCCAATACCTTGAATATTTTACTTAATATATTTTTTTCCTTTTCATAATATGATATTCCCTATCTGTATTATGAGGGTAGGAATTAAGAGATAACTGTATTGTATTTGAAGCTTTGCAGACGTCCATCGGTAGTTTTACTGTCGCAAATTGAGTTTACCTGGCGAAGCGTAGCGGAGACAGGTAAACGGATATTTGCTACAGTAAAACTACCGATGGACGTCCGCAAAGCTTCAAATACAATACAGTTACCGGGTATCTCTATTCTTATGCAAAATAAACAAATCGTTGAATTTTAGTCATAATATTTCAGTGTAAAATTTTCATTAAACAAAAATTCCGCGAAATAATGTTATCTTCTTTGGCGCCTAAACTATGTGACATTATAGGTATGCTTCCGGCATCAAATGTAAACACCGGGCATTTTCTGGCTTCTTGTCCGCTTCAGAATGGAATAGAATTTGATAAAAAGAAAATTTGTAGGTGCAAAATGTAAGTTTTTTTGCTTATTATTGGAGAAATTACATGTCAATACATTCCAGAATTCAAAATGTCGGCTTCCTCAGTTACAGACAAGGAGATAGAGAATTTTACGCTTACTGTCATCCAATCAGAACCATTGATACAAAATAATTGCATTAGAATAGCCTTTATCCTCAACGTCAAATGCCCCCTGATAGCTACAGTAAGAATAAAAAAGGCCTTAAATTTTTATAGTCTTTTGTCATATTGTATTTTTGAACAAGCATAGGGTGAAACAAAGAAAAATTATCATTAACAAACATTTTATCATAAATTGTTGTGAACTCCATTTACACCATTTGTTATATGAGCATATTTAACCCACCAAACACAATTTTTTTTTATTTTAGGCTGGAATAGCAGGATAAGCAAAGGTTCATGTAGTTTATCCTGGTCATTCCTTAACTTAAAAAAAAAAATCTTCTTATCTGAAACCAATTGGTAAATTTACACTAAACTTGGACACAACCATTCTTAGGGTGTCTATTTTGAAAATAATTTTGATTATGGATGCTGATACACTAATACATTGTCCATGTTACTATAGATAAATCAGTGGGGTCAAATGCATATGAATGTAAAGCATTCTGAAGTTATGCAACTTAAATGAATGAAAGGTTGTTGAAATGGTCCTCTAATAGTGCACTTTCAGAATAATTATCTATATATCCCTATTGACCACCAAGAAAAATAGAAAATAAAAAAAAGTGTACAAAAATTGTTATTGGGCAGCATCAGCTGTCTCCAGCAAAAAATTGAGATCTGTTTTCCAATACTTTTGCACTGATGCAAAACCAAATCCAGTTTCGATATTCATGAAGTAGTGTTACCAATACTTTTCAAATTTTAATAAGATAATAGTAATTGATGACAAGACGGAGGTCAAGTTTGATGTTGGCATAAAGGAGTTATTGTCCTTGATTGATTTGAAAATGGCACCTTATATTGATTCTGTACAATAACATGTTATAACATGAGAAAACCTATTCCAATCCCTTTTAAATTTTAATATATTCTTGCTCATGAAAAAATGAAGGTCTAGATTGGTTTTGGAAATTTTTAATTTTGCCATTAAGGAGTTATGGTTCTTGATTGTTTTAACAATGACACTAGTAAATGTATGATAAACTTGGTTTACTGTCATTTTGATAGTCTTTTGTTTGTATCTCTAAACATAAAGTGAACTTCAGATAAAGTATTTGAAAGACCTGATATTTTCTAGGGTAAAACTATCAATTTCAGGTGAAACACAATGATGCCAATGCTAACTGTTTATCAAATAACAACTTAATAGTACTCAGTTAAACATTTTTGATGCCATTAAGCCATGAAGTTTCTAAAGATTGTTTGAGCAGGATTGATAAAGGCACAATGGAATTGTATTGACAATGCAACATTTAAACTTTTCTTAATTAATGTAAATATATCAATACATGTACATGTATCAGTTTGATTTCAGGTCTGAGGTGGGAACAGTATTTAGTTTAAGTTGGCTGATAACATGGTTTGGTCATGTTTTGGATGATATCAGACACATTGTGCGGTTATATGACTTCTTTATAGCAAACCATGGCCTGATGCCAATATATATGGCAGCTGCTGTGAGTATTTATAACTTTAGTATTTTATCACAATAATAGAAATGTATTTAATGATGTATGTAAATTGCATTTAACAACAAATATAAAAATTAAAAAAAAATTACATGGAAAATTATTACTTTAAACACCCAACTGTGCATTCTGCAGGGGCGGATCCAGAACCTCGAAGTCTGGGGGGCACCATGAAACCAAAATTAAAGATTTGTTTAGATATATATATATGCGAGTGTGGGTGGTGGTGGTGTCATGTATTGGGGATGATGGTGGTCATGGAAAGGGGGGGTGGGGTGGGGGGGGGGGGGGGGGGGGGGTCAGGTCTTCATTTCTATATCTTTTCATTATTTTTGGATTCATTTCTTTCTACTCTTTTATTTGCTGCCATTGTCCTCTATTCTTTATAGTTCATCACACCTTTAATCTGTTTTCTATATTTTTGGGCACATTTTTTTCTAGTCTTTACTTTTTGACCATTATTCTCTAATCTGTAAACCCCATTCATACCCTCATTCACGGTAAACCATTCATACCCTCATTCATGGTAACCTATTCATACCCTCATACATGGTTATTAAAACAAGAAAAAAATGTGTATACACATATTCCTGTACTATAATAGAAAAAGAAAGGATATGGGGTATCCATCCACGACACAAAATCAGTACATGCACAGCAAAAAAACACACAATAAGCAAAGGAACAGCGCTTTTATTGCTGTTCTTTATCTCAAATATGAGTATACGTTTTCTAAAAATACAATATCTTATTAATGATATATATATAAGGCACAGACCATTCATGTTTTGTGGAGGGGGAAGGTTTTTTTTTAAAAGACAAATCATTGGTTTCCATAAAAAAATAAGGGAAAAAAAACGACATTCAGTTTAAAAAAATGCTGTATGCATTGAAAAAAAATCATTTGTTGTTTAATAAAGTCCGAAAAAGACTGTTCTGAGAAAGACACATTCCCCAGAAACCGTATACAATGTGAGTGTTTGGTAATAAAGACGTATTTCATATCGATACTAACATTCCTGACACTAAACATCTATTTTTACATATTCTTTTCAGACAGATTTTAGTTGGTAATTTCTTTCCTGATCAGAAGATTTCTCATGTTAATCGATCTTGATCCTGTAATATTGTATTAGAAATCAATAAATATATTCGTATTAATTCCAATCAGCATGTAGATGTACATGTAGTTTACATAAATGCTTTTGGATATAGACATTACACAAAGGTGTCAATATTTACACACCCATAGATAAGTTGTCATAAATCACACATGTTGAAGCTGGGGTTAATTAACGACCACTTTAGGAAGTCAAATCAAGCTGTGTCTTGATTTTAGATCTAGATATCTACATAAACAGATACAGTAGCAATAAAACTATGTTAGAAATTTTTTTTGGTGACCCCGACTGGGGGGGCACGTGCCCCCTGTGCTCCCCGGTAAATCCGCCACTGTTCTGATGAGTATGGTGTTCAGTGAAGACAATTATACTTGTTTATATATTCAAAGTCAACTTGAGGGAAACCAGATAGCTCATTATAAAAGTTAAATTTGAATAGTGACAGTAATAGAGTAAAAAAAAGTACATGTGAATACTCAAAGCTACATGTGAAGCTCAACTCAAAGAAATGTCTAGTTATTGGATTTATTGATTGTTGCCTAGTCACTAGAAATTAAGCAACCAAAAATAAATTTATCAAATTAAAGATAAGAAAAAAAATGTTTTAACAGGTTCCATACAGTGTAAAGCAATTCTGACAAGCAGACAGCATATTCTTATTACTTTAATAATGTTTGCAAACATACTTGTTTTGTAAAAAAGAATCAGGGTATTGAACCATTTTTAGACAAATATTCTGAAATTAGACTTTGATCAATTTTCTCAAGATGTTTATGAAAACTTTCAATGAATAACACCCAAAGAAATATGTTATATAATTGAATGGATATTACATGGAGTGTGGCAGTTGTTTTTTTCATATTGTGTGAATGAGTTTTAAATTGAGTGGATTGTCAGTTTAAGTAAAGTTAAGTCATAACTGATTCTATATTTACTGTTAGTTTCTGTTCCACTTGACACGAAATGTTATTGCAATTTGTTCCTTGCACAACCCAAAAACTGGTATTGATGGAAATGGCCATTTTCAATATTATTCAAGAACAAAAAATGATACACTAGTATTCTTTAACTGTTTCCATTAAAATTTTGTGCCAGTATTGGATAAGCAAGTTCTCTTCAATTTTAGATTAACTAAAACATTATTGAACTCCAATCATGAAACAATGTTGTACTTTTCATCAGAAAAAAGATGAAACTGCCCAAGCATGGTAAGTGTTTATAATACAGCACCTTATTTAGTGCCAGGAAATTACATATCAAAAGAATAGTGGTTTTAAGTTTGCTTTTACAACATCTTTATGCAAAAATGTACTTAACACTTTCTCTACATATATTACATTTTAGATTGTATTGTATCGGAAAGAAGAGATTCTTGCCAGTGAATGTGAAATGTGTGTATTACATTGCTTGCTGTCTAAGATCCCAGATAATTTGCCATATGAGAAGTTAATCAGTGATGCTGGAGACTTGTTTTTACAATATCCACCCACACAGTTAGCTAATGAGGCTCTCTTGGCTTATAAAAAGAAAAAGTAAGATTTCTCTTAATAAGCACATTGCTTTTAGAATTACTTTCTATGAATTCAGAAAAAAAAATTGCTGTTTTGTACAAATTGTAAGAAGTTTGAAGCCCTAATGCCAGTATGTAAGACAAAATAAAAATAATAAAAATACTGATGTTTGACATACTATTCATGAACATCTGAAGGATGTTATTTGGTAGATTTATAATAGTTTTAGAATTTTGAAATTCAAGGGGCCAGCCAAAAAAGTAGCAATATTATACCTTCTACTTTGACAAGAAATGTAGATGTGAGTGTGCTTACAACAATATAAATTAAATTTTAAAGAGTAATTACTCCTGTACAAATAATAGATCAGCACAGATTTTTTAACACACTGTAGACATTGCTAATATATACATATTATATAAATTTCATAGCAATCCTACAAGAATTGAAGGTATGAGAGTGCTTACAATGCAATTTTCTATATAATTAATATTTCTAGCTTGCAACAAGCTAATGAAAATCTGCATCAGATATTCAGAACAAAACACAAACTCTATCTGTAAGCTTTGAACTAAATTATGAAATTGATGCTTATATGTCCAACTTTGACCAAGCTTGGTTGGATAAATAGGATGAGGAAACCCTATAGATTTTAGAGTCAAAGGTCAAGGTCACAGCAACTATTGATTAAAACTGAAATTTTGGCAAAACTTTGTCTATGGATGTTATCTTCTGAACCATATTTCCTATTTATACCAAACTTGGTAAGATAATTTCCGTTGGTGAGAATGACCTTATTGATTTTGGTGTCAATAAATCAATCAGCTATTCATAGATTAAAATTTGGTAAAAGTTTGTTTTCTGAATGTCATGTTTTGACCATATGTCAACTTTGACCAAACTTAGCTGGTGAATGCCACTTGGAAATAAGAAGGCTATTGATTTTATAGTCAGTAGGTCAAATGTCAAGGTCACTGACTTTAGTTTAGGATGAGTTTGTTTCTGGTCTATATCTTTTAAGCCATTAATCCAATTTTAACCTTGTTTTTGTGGATTGCACTTTGGGAAGAAAATTACCCTTATAGATTTTTAAGTCAAGGGTCAAGTTTTCAGCAGCAATTTTTTTTACTTATTTTTTGTTTCCAACCATTTGACATAAATTTTCAGGACACTTTACAGTTATCATTGTACTCAATTCATAATTCTGTCTTATACCACAAATTCATATAGATTGCAAATCAATGGTGCTTCTGTACTTTTTTGTCGTTGGATTGTCGTCTCATTGACCCTTACCCCACATCTCCTTTTATTGATAAGGATGTTTTTTTTAATATTCTATGCACAAAAATGTAAACATTAAGTTGTGTGCACATAATTTTGCTATTTAGAAAACAGAATTTTTTTTAATTTCAAAAACAGCACATTATACCTGTGTTAAATTTTTTTTATTCTTCTTAAATATGAAAATCTTCAAACTTTGAACCTGGAACTGTTTGTATTATCTTTGCAGTGACACAATTAAAGGAAGAAGGATACAGAAGCAGAAGGAGAATTTGAAAGCCAAGAGATATCACCTGTCAAAGCTGTTCACACAAAATGGTTCTAATGTACTAGTTAAAGTAACATTGTGGACGTTTGTAGCATTAATGACTGCTGGAATGTGGGCCATTATTAATACCTACAGAGAATTTGATTGATGTATTAGGTTGTAGGAAATATGTTTTTATTTATCAGTAAACAGCATTGTAGAGATACAAGGCTCTCTATAAATCAGAATTAGAAGGAGGCATCACTTCTCTCTTCTGAGGAAATTTGAAGAAATGAAGAAAACATGAACAGATTAAAATTGCTATAAAAATTGTTCAGAATTTTAAAAATTGAACTAAGAGACACTCTAAACTTTTGTTTGTGGTTCTGGTTATATATTTAAGTAGCATATATTTGTTACTTTCCAATTTTATAAGCTAAAATTTTTTTTCACAATTTCAAATCAAAGAACATTTTGTTGTCTCTAGAATGCTGTTATCACCTTTTCTGTTATAGAGCTTGAATATTATATATGAGTTACACATTCTGTTAGTAAAAGTTTCTATTCAAAAATCTTGTGAGCAGTACAATAGATTTCTGAAAATTTATTATTACAGGGTAGCTGGAATTTTGACATCGATGTAAATCTTAGGATTATGTACTTTTCAATACTTTCAGGAAACTTTTTTTTATTAAGTATTATTTTACTACATTTTTGTAGTAAAAGTATATATATCTGAAAACAATAGATATACACATTATGTTATCAATCTGCATTTACATAAATTTGCATAATATATCATGTGAGTTTTCCTAAAAAATTTGTTTTGTTCTCATCCTATAAAATTGTACCTGATTGATCAGTGCTCAAAACTAATTGTAAAATGTAAAGAATCAGTGGAAATTCAAAATGTTTAAACAATTCATGTGATTGAAAGTTCATGCAATCCAGAAAATCTCAACAGACCTAGGTAGTTATTATCCCTCCCCCCCCCCCGTAGGTGATGGGGGCATTAAGTGTTACCCTTGACCGTCCATCTTTCTGTCCTTCCGTCTTTCCGTCTTTCTGTCTTTTCGTCTGTCCCATTTTTGTTGCAAAACTTGAGCAGGGGCATTCATGTCCTCAGACACATTCTTCTTTTATTGAACTATCTTTATCTTTATCCATTAATTAAGAAAAAAAATATATAAACCAGTTTAATTCTGAAGCAGCAATTTGCCTTCAAAAGTAAGTCTTTTCATTTCTTAAATTCCATGGTTAAAATGGAAAAATAATAATTAACTCAGTTCAGTAAAAATGAACAATTGAAATGCTCTAGAGCTCTGTTGAAATATATGGAGTTTTGTCCTAAATGCATTTGTTGTTTTACCACTGTATTAATTCATAGTGGTGTATTGGAAGTTTTCAGCTTATTTCAAGACATTTTGCCATTGTCATTGGTTGTATATCTGCCTATCAATTTATTTTTAACATTTCATAAAATATCAGAAATTGCTTTGCCAGTCTGACCCAAAACAAAATTGTCCTAATGGCATTTAATTCAAAGAATATCTGATAAACCAACATTATTGCTATTACTCAAGATAAAACCTAGGAATAAAATTACCCCCACCAAAATAAATCAATAAAAAACCTAAAAAAATGCTGGAAAGGCTCATTTGCTACCAGACTCAAGGGAAATGATAAACTTATGATCCTCTTTAAGAATCATTATTGATAACCAGAAACGCCTAAAAATGGTCATTAGTATAAGTAATGGTAGAAAATTTCAATTTTAAAATAATAATTTAAGTATTTTTATATGCTAACTTAGGCAATTAACTGAAAAAATATACATTTAAATTTTTATGGCTTGCCTACAGGACCGTACATTGACCTTAAGTTGCTTAAATCCACTTCATTTGGTGAATAGTTGTCTCATAGGGAATCATACCACATATCTTTATTTTATTAAAAAAGGTCTAATTATCTTGAAAACTAAAACATACATATATATAGTGAAACAGTATAAAAAAAATTGATCTGCAGGACAAGATCTACAAAAAGGTAAACATTACAAAAATCGTCTGTCAACTTTGCAGGAGTAATAGGCGCTGAACATATGACTTTTGTTGTTATGTCACAGTTAGAACAGATTGTTCAATGACATCATTATCCCAACTTTTAGCTCACTAGGCCTATGTCCGTCCTTAGACAATTCATCATCTCCTCTGAAACGGATGGGCCAAATTAAACCAAATTTTGCATGAATGATGTCAGGAAGAGTGTCTATGAAAACTCCTCATCTTGTTGCAATCAGATGAAAAACATTGGCTATCTTGATACTGATTGGTCAAATTTTAAAATTTCTTCTAAAAAAGCTACAAGGCGAATCGTTTTAAACTTTATAGGATTGATGATATGAAGACCCTCTACAAAAATTCCTCATTTCGCGCTGACCAAACTTTGCAGGAATAATGTTTGGATAGGTGTCTATAAGATTTCCTCATTTCATTCTGATTAGATTCAAACATCACAGCCAGAGGCAATTCCTGATTATGATAGGTTAATTTTCAGGTTTCTTCTCCTCTGAAACTACAATGCCAAATCTTATCAAGGTTCATACGAATGATGATTGGGATACCCTCTTAGACTACAAAATTCCTCATTTTGTGCTGATTGGGTGGCATACCTGACAGCTATAGTGGCAATAAGGTTTCCATTGAAGCATATGTGAAATCACCTTTTCATCATCCTCTTTGAAACTAGATGGCCAATAATAAACAAACTTTGCGGGAATAATATTGAAAGGGTGTGTTTGAATTTGCTCATTTCATTCTGATCAGATTAAAATATGACAGCCATTGGCAATTCTGGATTCTGATTGGTCGATTTTTAAATTTTTTCTCCTCTGAAAACAGTGCCAAATCTTTTCAAACTTTATAGGAATGATGATTTTGATACCCTCTACAAAATTCCTCATTTCGTGCTGATTGGGTGGCATACCTGGTGGCTACAGTGGCACATAGGTTTCCATTGAGGCCTATGGGAAATTACATTTTCATCACCCCCTCTGAAACCAGATGGTTAATATTAACCTAACTTTGCAGGAATAATGTATGGAAGGGTATCTAAAAAATTCCTCGCCAGAAGCCATTCTAGTTTCTGATTATTCCAAATTTCTTCTCCTCTGAAACTACAATGCCATATCTTTTCCAACTTTATTGGAATGTCATGATGATCAGGAGACTTTCTACAAAAATTCCTGATTTTGTGCTGATTACCTAGGTGGCAAATTATGCTGATCTCCGGTGAGTGATTTCTTGGCGCCTCTAGTTGCATTTGTAGAATTAGTGATAGAAAAAACTGTAAATAGCAAAAACAAGCCAAATCAGATCTACAAATAATTCAACATGGTTGAAATTGTCTGTAGACTACTTATAGGAGTAAGGCAATGATTTTTTACCAATTATAGCAAAATCGAACAGCAACAGAAGGTCTACAAAATGTCATATGAATGAAATCTTTAATGGTATACTAACAAGAATTATTGCAGCTGAATAACAGTTTTAACCATTTTTTACATTTTTGCTTATTATCTTGAATTTAAAGGGGCACTAGCTGTCAAAATCATATTCACCGATTTGACTCAAATTCTCATATTTGATTTATAAAATACTAAAACACATATCCAAATTATAACATGTCTTAAATAAACAGTTAATAATGCATATACTAGATAATATATATCAGAATTTCGTGTGTATTTTAGTCTAGACACCATCTAATTAACTATCGAGATGACCCCGAAAACTACAAACGGTCACATATCAAGTTTTTAACATAAACATAGATATAAATAGAAATGGTCCTCGTGCAAATGGATTTTTCTATGTTTGTTTGATTTCGTGTTTTAGGTAAAAAATAAGTTAATTTTCGATTTTTACCTGCATAAGAATGATTGTTTTGTGGATCGAACCAGTCAATCAAATGATGTACCTTTGTTTCACTTTCCATGTTGACATTTCTTTGTATTAATAACCAAACACGCATAAATCATGTGTAATCCATCTCTAGCTAAGGGGTTAAATTGAAGTTCACATGAATCCGGATTCAATGAGGTCGAATTATTCACTTGCAAGTGAATAATTCATCATCAATGTTTCTTAGCTTATTTTGACAAAATTGAACTGTACTGGCTGCTAAAAGCGAATTATTATTTCACTATTTCACTTTCATTAACTATTGAACAAAAAAAATCGTAATTTGAATTTTGTATGTATCTCGTAGCTAGTGCCCCTTTAATTGATAGACAGATCGAAGCATAGTTCAGTTGATCAGCAAAACAAAATTTTTGCCTACACAGTTACCATTCAACACAAATATTGTTATTGTTATTGCATTGTATTAATTTTATGCCAAAAGTCAAGGTGAGTGATATAGAGCCTCTAGTTTCATGAATATACAGACGAACCATGTTAGGTTGGGTTTAGGAAACCTCTGATCAAAGGAGGTGTTCTGCATTTTTAAGTTACCAACATCAATTCTATGTTTAAATACATGTAGCAGATGAGCAATACAGAATCCTTAGAGCCTCTAGTTTTGTACTGTATATGTTTGGTGTTTTTTTATTTTGGCATTCTACATTGTTTTTTAAAAAAAGTTTTAGAATAAGAGGGTGCACAATTTTTGAAAGTACAGGAGATTTATACATATGCTGGTATTCACAAATTAACTTGTAAAAAAAAACTTAACATAAATATATTGAATATCTTTTTATAACTTATTAGCTAAGTTGTCACATACATGCTGATTTTATTACTTTGTATGTGCACCATGGAAAACACATTGCAGACTCAGGTTTTTCTTTTGATTTTCTGAAAGTACCTTTCATAACATGATCATTGCCCAAAATATTGAGTCCATTCTTTAAGTAGCATTGAAAATTACTTATTTATTGAAAGAAGTTTACATGTACATTGTATTAAGTTTGTATTTCTTTATAGAAATTCATATATCAATCTGTATACTTAATATGCAGAAAGAAAATTTGCATAAAAAAATAAGGAAATGGTGACTATATGCTGTTGGATTTTTAATGTATGTAACATTGTTTACTATTATTTGTGCAATATATATGTATATTATGTCCTGTTATTGAAGAAAATAAAAGAATTTAAAAACTTAAAAAGTATTGTTTTAAGAGCCATTTTGAAAAAGAAATTACTACAGATTTTTATAGCCCATCTTGTCAGGAAATTTTATTATTATAAGGAACTGATGTAAATGAGGATACATTCTTTAAGTTGATTGCTCTATTTTGTTCTGCATTTATAGTTTTTGAACATTTATCTATCTCAATTAAGATGATCAGTTCAGACCATTATTATCAACGTATTCCTTTGAACTTGGTCAGTGTTTATTTTAATCCTTGTACATGTCAAATAATCATTAAACAATGTCTAGTACACATCTATTCATTGCAGTGCCTTCTAACCTGTCAGAATTCTTTAAACTGCAGTTGGAGGCATTATAAGTTGCAGTTAAAAGCTAGAACAAGGTGATACAATTCAGATTTTTTAGCACCATAAAAATATGAACAACAGACCACATCAGCCACTTATTCATCTGCAAAAGCCAAACAACAATGAGCAACACATGGTCTTGATAGCCTGACTTGGTGAAGGCACAAAATCAAGAGAATATATCATCTAAATACATGTATCGGCTTTTAATGTTAAAAATATCCATCAGGTGGTGTTTTGTTGGGTACTTACATAGACCAGTAATTCAGTGGTTGTCCTTTTTTGCTGTATATCATATGGTACTTTTTTTTCGTTTATGGTCTTGTACATCAATCAGGCCAGGGGCCTTTTATAGCTTACTATGTGGTATGGGTCATGCTCATTGTTGAAGGCCCCACGGTGACCTATAGTTGTTTTAAACCTTTAAATCATTTGATCTTTGGTGGAGAGTTGTGTCATTGGCAATCATACCACATCTTATTTTTATAAAGAAAGATATCTCTAATTCATTATACTGCCTTCCAATGCTTAAAGGATTGAACAAGAGACTTCCAAGAGTCTGAATGGCCCACCTGATAATAAATATGACATTTTGATATTTATTTTTTCCTTCATTACAATCAGTTATGTTTGCTTATTTTGTAGCTCTTATTTAGTTGCATGTTTGTAGGTCTTGTATTGATGATCATTTTTACTGTTTACAGTTTATACGTATACCTATCTATTAAAGTTTTTGGGATAAAATCATCATTTAATAGCAATAAATCCTATAACTAGTGTGACAATTTGGTTATGTTGACTTACTAGTAGATCTTACTTTTGCTGATCTATTTTGCTTTTTAAAGTTTCTAAGTCCTATAGTTTTTTGACAAAATTGCAATAAATGCGGTCCATAAATTATTCAGAGGAAATATGTTATATTAGGGTTCTGTTGACAATTTCAGCCTTGATGACTGATTTTGTAGATCTTATTGAGCTGAACATGTTTGCATTTTTACTGTTTCACTCTATCTTAAATAGTTGGTGCAAAAATTGAAAAAAAGGATTAAATCATCTTTCAAAGGCAAAACTGCTCTCAGATTTCACTGAAGATTTCCATCATGTCAAATTATTTGTAGATCTAATTTGGGGAACATTTTTGCTATGAATTGTTGCTCTTTATCTACCTTTGTTTCTGCACAATATTCATTGAAATAGGAAATCAAAGTACTGAAGTACTGAACATAGGATGACCACAAGTTCTTGAGGATGGTCAAAAGCACTTGTCTCAGAAAAAAACAACATATCTCTTTACCTGAAACTGAGGTTAATGTACAGAGATATATTTTTTCTGAGACAAGTTCGTGCGTGGATGATGAATAAATGATAGGAAATTCAACTTCACCGTAATAACTATTATATTGTAGTGATACAAATCAGTATACACTGATTTGTTGTTATATATTATATTAAAATAACAGTTACATATATATATGATTTGCATCCATTTGTATATCATTCTATTCTACTATTCTAATAATAGTGCAATGCAAGTGCATGGTGGACATTTTTCTGTAAAAATTCGATTTTTCTAAGATTGGATACGAGTAGGCATTCATATTTTCCCGCAAAAATAATTACAGAGTTACCGGTCCTTGCCTTTGAGATATTCTTCCGCATGCTTTAACACAATTTTTTTCGGTACGTGTGCATTGATATTATCAATGATTTTTTACTTATATATATATATCTAACTACAAAACATTTTCATATTATTAATTTATGTTGTAAACAAAAATATTTTTATCAATATTCATTGAAGAGATGTATTTATATCAAACGATCAGGAATGTTATTTTGCACTCGTTTATGTGCGCATATTTATCATGTTTATAGATCGGTTACAAACTCAAAATTAATTTACATAATGGAAATCTAGGCGATAGCAATACATCGGAATGACCTCAAGGTCATCGCGATGTAAAAATGGTCATTCAGGGGTAATTACTCCTAAAAGGAGTTAGTTGACATTTTCTGCCATGTTTGTCTTAATTGTATATCTTATTGTGCTTAACCTCATTTCTGTTTACAATTTTTCTATGTCTATAATGATTTCTGCAAAAAATGGAAAAATAGATAAAAAACATCTTTCAAGGGCAATAACTCCTATAAGCAGTCAATTGACAATTTCAGCCAAGTTCATTCATTTGCTAATCTTATTTTGATGACCATTTACAATTCCCCTCTATCTATTCTAGTTTTTGCAAAAAATGAGATCACATTTTGTTGAACAATTTTTCAAACTAGGGTTTCATAAAAAAAAAAATGCAACAGGAGTAAAACTCATCACTGAAAGGCAATAACTCCTATAAGGGGTCATTTGACAATTTCCGCAAGGTTGACTTTTTTGTAAATCTTATTGTTTTGGTCATTTTCATTGTTTAAAATTTCTCTTTATCTGTTATACAAATTTACATTTAAGGGGTAATAACTCCAAAATCCCTTGTCTGAATTTTTTTACTATTTCGCAGGAGATAAGACTGATCAATTCTCCCCTTGTCAGATTTGCTATAACTGTATACTTTTTGAGACATAAGCCAATATATTTGAAATTTACTAAAAATAACGTTATCAGGACAATTGGGTCAATATCCCTAATGCGCCTCCAATTGAGAAACACAAAAGTTGTGTGTAAACAAAAAATCTCTGTGTAGTGATATTGGACATGTTTCTATTTTTAACAAGTGACTGAGCTTAACCATTTGTGTTGATCTGGAAAGTATAGGACCATAGAATAAATGTGTAAAAACTATGGAGTTATTATATGTATTCAAAGTATTAAATTTTCAAAGAAATTATTGTGTGAAAAAAGGGACTTTTTACCATGAAGAGCCGCATCACGAAAAGATTTTTGGGGTATGCTAATTTACGGAAAATTGAATCACACTTCGTACCCCGAAAATTTAACCACATATGTAAAAATGTCTCAGCTTCGAAACGAGCCATCATACATATCCAAGTCTGAGCTACAGAAGAAAACGTAACCATTACCGCCTATGGAGAAACAATTGCGCATATTGCCCCAATTTTATTGGGTCAATATCCCTAATGCGCCTCCAATTGAGGAACACAAAAGTTGTGTGTAAACAAAAAATCTCTGTGTAGTGATATTGGACATGTTTCTATTTTTAACAAGTGACTGAGCTTAACCATTTGTGTTGATCTGGAAAGTATAGGACCATAGAATAAATGTGTAAAAACTATGGAGTTATTATATGTATTCAAAGTATTAAATTTTCAAAGAAATTATTGTGTGAAAAAAGGGACTTTTTACCATGAAGAGCCGCATCACGAAAAGATTTTCGGGGTATGCTAATTTACGGAAAATTGAATCACACTTCGTACCCCGAAAATTTAACCTCATATGTAAAAATGTCTCAGCTTCGAAACGAGCCATAATACATATCCAAGTTTACGATATTGACTGAGCTACAGAAGAAAATGTTACCATTACCGCCTATGGAGAAACAATTGCGCATATTGCCCCAATTACTCCAAAATGGTTGTCTCATATTTTTGAAAATTCTAATGATCATTAAAACCCCATGTCGGATTTGCTCTAACTGCTTTTGTTTTGTACAATTCCAATGTTGGGGTGTCAACAATGTATTAGTTTGTGATTAGGTCAGTTTATGGGGAACCACTAGTGGTAGGTATGCATTGGCACATCTCATTTGCATGGAGATTATTCGTCTCCACCCCTTAGGCATGGTCTATTGACTTGAAATATTTTGCATAGTTTACAAGTTAAAGTTTGTGTTTAGGTTAGTTTAAGATGAACCACTAGTGTTAAGTCAATGATATTTGGTATAAGCATTTGCAAGTCTCATTTCCGTGGAGATTATATGGCTCTGCCCCCTCCTCATGGTTTATTATTGTTATATATGCATAGTTTACAAGATAAAGATTGTGTTTAGGTTAGTTTAAAGGGAACCACTTACGATTAGTCATTGGTATTTTGTTTTCAGTTTTATAAGCATTGGCATTTCTCATTTCTATGGAGGTTATTTGGCCATGCACCTTCAGTCATGGTTTATTGGCTTTGAATATATTGCATAAATTACATGTTTAAATATTGCATTTTTAATTTAACATTTGTATAATACTATAAAAATCACAAAAAAGCGAGACATATCTCAGTATCAACAGTTTATGAGATATAAGTATAAACACATTGTGCAAAATCTATATATAAGACAAGTACTATTAGACTTCATCATGATCTGTCTTGTGAAATACAATTTTTAGAAGATCCATGCTATACTTCTTAAACTCCACTGCTGGGTATGTCATGTCCCTGTGTTGGAAGCATTTCCATAAGAACACTGAGTGCTATATGTGTAATATATGTTTTATCTTCATCCTGTAAAACATGTAAAACATTAACAAAAGTGTATATACTGAAAGTTCTTGCCTGTTTTACTGCAGATGACTACCCCTTATGTTAAAGCTTTTCAGATCTTTAGATTTATCACTTACACTAACCAAGATCCATTTGAATGAGGTCAAGGTCAGATGAACCCTGTCAGACAAACATGTACAAATCCTATTCACACAATAAAGCTGACCTATTACTTTAATATTGCTTCTGAAATATGACACTAATCACAAAAGCTTTAGGACTTGATCAATGAATCGTGAAAATGAGTTCAAGGTCGGAATCATTCTATCCACCCATTATAGTTTACCTATTCAGGACCTATAATTATGAAAACTTAGCATTTACCAATGAAGCATGAAATGGAGGTACAGGTCAGGTGAACTCTGTCTGAAGGACATGTATTCCTTGCAATGAATCTATATACCAAATATAGCTGTCCTTTTACTCCTAATAACTGAAAAAAGGTAATTAAAAAAACTTTGTTTTTTTTAAGTTTTCACTGATACTTTGAAAATGAGGTCAAGGACAAAAGACATGTACCAGATGGAAACCTCAGACCAAAGGTCATGTGCACACAAAATATAGATAATCCAGGATAACAAAAGGATCCCTAATGTCTCTACAACATTGTAAAACAAAAGAATATCTTAAATTTCTGAAACAATTAACAGAGCAAAACTACAATGTATTTAGTCATCATGCAAGCTTTACAATCTCCTGCAACCAACCAACATGGCTGCCATTACTACAAATAAAACACATGAGTAACACAGATAAAAAATGTTAAATCATTACTGCCATTCCTTTTTTTCAAAAATTTTTAGTAGAATATAGAAATAATATTTCGCTATTAGCAGTCAAAATAAGCTAAAATAAACTGCTTCGCTGAGCGCAGCTGGATACGCCCGCAGAGGTCCAACCCTGAACAGTTGGGGCAAAAATGGACACAATATTCAAGCTTGATACAGGTCTGAATTTGGATTGTAATTAAATATTTGATATATTATAGGTTTCTGAATAAATGTAGTCAAAGAACTTGAAATTGGTTATATGAAAGATTTCTTGCTGTTGTGCAATACACTGTGCTGTTGCGCAATACTTAGTAAATCTGTTGTCAGACTATAAACAAATAAAATCTTATAACTCGGAAACGTAAATTCGAAAATTTTAAGAAATCCAAAGGGAGCTTACAAAAATAGATATAAACAATTTACCAAAGTTTCATAAAAAATGCTGAAAGCATTTTTGAGTTATTGTCTGAAACTGGAAAATCCCCATTTTGTAATGAATAAAACCCCATAAATCGGAAACGTATAGTCTGAAATTTATAAAAATCAAAAGGGAGCTCATGTCAATAGAAATAAACAATTCACCAAAGTTTTTTGCAAATTGGTGAAATTGTTTTTGAGTTATTGTCTGAAAACTGGAATATCCCACCTTTTTTAATGAATAAAACCCCAAAACTCGGAAACGGTAAATCCGAAATTTATAAAAAACAAAAGGGAGCTCACATCAATAGATATGAATAATTCATAAAAAGTTTCATGCAAATTGGTGAAATTTTTTTGAGTTATTGTCCGAAAACTGGAAAATCCCCCCTTTTTTAATGAATAAAACCCCAAAACTCGGAAATGGTAAATCTCAAATTTATAAAAAACAAAAGGGAGCTCACGTCAATAGATATAAACAATTCACCAAAGTTTCATGCATATTGGTTAAAGCGTTTTTGAATTAATGTCCGACATGTTGACAACGGACGGACGGACGGACGGACAGACGGACAACAGTATACAATCATAAGTCCGGTAAACGGGCGTATAAAAACATTGCTGATGTATTACATGTATTGGCTTGCAAGTCAATAATTCAACTCATTTGAATCCATATTCATGCAACTTGGAATTTGACCTTTAGTAAAGAAGGTTGTGCATGTGTTCAGCATGTTGTTCGTTCATTAAAAAGAAATGAATGAAAAGTGAAACAAGGGAGACACCAGGAATAGCGATAGTGATAATGAAAAAACGATGATATAGATGTAGGACTCTAAAGTGCGATGTGGACGCTAAAACGCAATGGTCATGCTAAAGTGCGATGGCCTATGCTAAAGTTCGATGGGGACGCTAAAACGCAATGGTCACGCTAAAGTGCGATGGTTTGATATGCTATAGTGCGATGGTTTGATACGCTAAAGTGCGATGGTCTGTGTTATTTATTTGAACACGCTAAAGTGCGTTTTTTCACAATAGTATCGATGTTAGCAATGTTAAACAGCATTATGACGAGAATGTTTGTCAAGATTAAGGGTTTTTATTACACAAGAAAAGAAAGACGAGAGAAACAAACTGATCACAATCTAGATCTTTTTTGGTCGTTGCTGGAAGAGGCTAACTTTATAATTTGTAAAATTGAAATTTAAACAAAACAGCTGGGGTGCCAAAAAAAGTCTTCTTTTTACCTTCTAATTGAATAATTCTATAAAAAAAATTACAATATGGTTTATTATTCCTGTTAAATAATGAATATACGTCAACTAGACAGATGTGTAGTATCATCATATGATTGCCAATAAGACAATTCTCTATCCAAGACTTTATGTCATTAATGTATGCAACTTTAGGTTATAGAATGACCTTTAACACAAAGCAGTGGCTTACACCGCATAGTATTCCATAAAGACCAAAGGGCCTCAAAACAACCAGTGTAAAACAGTACAAACGAGAAAAAAGCAACGTCATTTAAATACAAAACAATAAACAAACAGCAAATATGAAATATATAAACAAACGACTACCACTAAATTCCAGATAAACTAACTACTGCAATGTAACCATTACACTTTTTGGATAACTATTGTACTATTGTAAAATAAAAATAAGAAGATGTAGTATGAACTATTCAAAAGAGAAAGACTACGGCTTGATGTATAAATAAAACAATAAACGAAAAAGTAATATGACCTCAGCAACAAACGAAAACCATTGCCTGAACCACATTCCTGTTACACCATCGGACTTTAGCCTGTCATACCATCGCACTTTAGCATGTTATCTGATCGCACTTAAAAAACAAACAACCATCGCACTTTAGCTTCTGACACCATAGCACTTTAGCGTAGACCATCTGACTTTAGCGTGGCCATCGCACTTTAGAGTCCTACATAGATAAGACATATGTTTTTAATCTATAACATGAAATCAAATAGACCTAGAGATATTGTCATAATACGACGGCACATGTTATATGTACACATAGTATGTTTATTTATATATATATTTATGTTGATGTCGGGTTATAAGACCGTCGACAGTCTTCACAGGTCATCTTGATGAGTAATTAGATGGCATCTAGTCTAAAATACACACGAAATGCTGATGCATTATAACATGTCTATACATTGCATTTCTTATTATTTTCTTTTGGACTTTTTGTAATTTTAATATAAGTTTTAGTATTTCATAAGTTAAACATGAGAATTTGGGTCAAATCAGTGAACATAATTTGACAGCTAATGCCCCTTTAAACTTAGAGAAGTGACAACTTTCTCATTTGTTTTCAATTTTTCACCCATCCATACATATTTCGAGGTAAGAACCGAAATACAATTGTTTCCTTTAGCACTTTTGAAATTAAACTTTAAAAATCTCTTCTTGTAGATATTGAGCTCAGGGTTCTCACTAAGATACTTTGAAGGTGATTCCTGGGACTCAGCACTTTTTGAAATGGTGAGTCCCAGCTGATTCTGATGATCCCATAGGACAATAACTCAAATAGTTCTGATCTGACAGTCTTATTTGGCTTAGTGGACTTCCTAGAGTGACATCATTGTTTATTGTGTATTCAGATTACTTCTCTCAATCATTTTTGATTAATCATGCTGCTATGAAAATGCATCTATACAGAATTAAGGTTCTCAGGGCTCACACTACTTCAGAATCATAGGGAGAAGTGACTTCTCTTTTTGAAACTGATAGGGAGAAGTGGTGAGATTTGAAAGAGAAGTGTCCTTCGTGCGCTGCGCTACAATGTTTTGATTTTACTATAGTATAAAGGGTCATATGTAAATAATGTTCTTTTTATATTGTTCAATTCATATCTGAGTATACAATTAAATTAACAGTTCAAATTCAAAGTTGTTTAAGTTTAGGTTCTTGTGAGAAACTACCAACTAAATATCTAGCACTAAAAAGATTTTTTTTTTATGTCAAAAAGGTAAAGAAATTATAATATATATGAATTACAATTCAATTAAAAACTATCTTGTTTATCATGTTATGAAATTCAGTGTTTCTCATCAAAAGATATACAAAGTTAAGCTGGGCCATAATATATTGATATTAGTAGTTAAGCAACTTTAATCAATATTTTGAAACAATCCATATAAATTATATGGAATTATATACATTAATCAATTAGATCTAACCAAAAGTCTGTTAATGCGTGTGGAATGCGTAATTTTTCCTTTTGGGATCAATATTCTTCTGTCAGCTTTTGTTGTTATTATTGTAAAAATACGGATTTCGGTCATAGCTGGTCCGTTTCCGATCCGTAGTTAGTAAACGTTTAATGGCGGACGATGAAAATTTACAAAAATAAATGATGTGGTTACAAGAGCGCAATTATTCGTAATGCATTTTCCATAGGGTACCACTGGTGTTTTTTTTCTCGAAGACTACACAAACTAGGGAAAAACGGATTGCAGTTCCTGTTACTAGAAATGCCAGTGTTGCATTACAGCTAAAAAAATATATAGGGTCATGCGGCAGAAATTGACTTAAAATGCAGTTGAAAAAGATCGTCTATTTTTTTTGCTTAATTAAAAATGCATATTTTTAATGGCTCCGACGTGCAGAAATGGAGGATATTTTCTATACTTCGTAAAATGTGAATATGATTTTCTGCAATTTTTAAACCTAATTGGATAAGCTTTCGATTAAATGTAATTCCAATCCTGTATCATCCAATCAGAAGCCGTATAGGATTCTATTCTGAGTACCATCTTGGGGTAAAAAACTTGCCGGTAAAATGTAAACAAATAATTGCGCTTTTGTAACCTATACGGTAATGAAAAAAAATTCCGAAAATTAAGCGCCCGCGCTAAATGAAGCGCTAGCATCTATCTAGATAAAATCACGTCTTCAAAACATTATCTGATCACTCTCTGAATTTTGAGAATTAGTTTTTGCCCGCCGATCGGCCCAAAAATTTGAACTGATTTTTTCACCAAATACGGTACTGTTCAAAAAGACATGAAGATAAAGTTTATTTACTGGCCTCATTTTTCAAAGGTCATCCAGCACTGATCATATTGTCGACAAAACCGTTCTGATATGGAAAAGCTACATCAAATTTTGAAGAATGGCTTGAAATGAAACCATTTCTTGAAAAAACACGTTTTTGAAACAGACTATAGTTTTTCCAAATTTTGAAAATATGATAATATTACTACTTTGGCAAGAGAAACTATTCTTGGACTACAATATTCAATGCCAAGATTAATTTTTCTACTTTGCAATTTAACTAAATCGTTTTGTTTGCTTAGGGACCCTTTTGGTCAATTTTCACCAAATTAGCTTTTTGCTAGAACAGCAACTGAGTCACGATCATTATGGTTAAAAACCAAAATGAATCTTCAAATTCAAGATATACTCATGCTTTTTCCCATAAAAACAGTAGATATCACAAAACCGTTCTATTCCCTTCATACTTTGTCGACATTCGAGCCCACCCTAGATTTAGATATGGAAATCAACACAAATAGGAAACAGACTATAGCTTGAATTCACGTCGATGAAAAGTCCATTTGACCCCATTTCTCGCTGTTTTACATTTTTTCCGAGCAAAATGACTATTTTCAACATTCTTCAAAGCCTTATTTTAAAAAAATGTCTTTTTTCTATAGGTTACAAGAGCGCAATTATTCGTAATGCATTTTCCATAGGGTACCACTGGTGTTCCGTATTTTTTTTCTCGAAGACTACACAAACTAGGGAAAAACGGATTGCAGTTCCTGTTACTAGAAATGCCAGTGTTGCATTACAGCTAAAAAAATATATAGGGTCATGCGGCAGAAATTGACTTAAAATGCAGTTACTTACTGTTTGAAATGGATAAAACGGGAAAAAGCTGACAAAAAATCTTTGGACTCTTTTTTTAAATCAGTAATGAACATAGTTGATATACGTATTCAACATTTTAAAGAACATTTTACTCTTAACAATAACCACAATAAACCTATTTCTCGTATCAAACATAAACTAAAAGAACTAGCCAAGGAATTTGTTTTTGTCCCGGCCGATAAAGCTGCTAATAATATTATTATTGTTTGACGTAAATTTTACATTGAGGTTCTGAAAAAAGAAATCACCAATTCACCAACATTCCAACTGACTCCATTTTCAGAAAACGACATCTGTAACAAACATAAACTTTTAGCTACCGCTTTACAAGCAGAACCAAATACAATGAAAGTCCCAACTATGTATTGGCTTCCGAAGCTACACAAAACACCTTACAAATATAGATTCATTTCGTCTTCAAGCCATTGTTCCACTACTAAATTGTCTATTCTTCTTACCAGTACACTTGGTACAATCAAAAACCTGATAACAAATTGTTCAAATAAGGCCTTCGAAAATAGTGGAATTAATTACTTTTGGAGTGTCAAGAACTCGTTGGAAGTACTTGATAAATTGCATGCATATATTGGTGATTTTGAATCTGTTCAAAGTTTTGATTTTTCTACCCTATATACCACATTGCCTCACATTCTCATTAAGAAAAAATTCACACACCTAATTAAATGGGCATTTAAAAAGTCAGAATGTGAATATATATGTTCAAACTCTTTTAGGTCATTTTTTAGTAGCAATAAACAAAAAAACTATGTCAATTGGACATGCTTTGATACTATATATGCCCTTGAATTTTTACTAGATAACATTTTTGTTCGCTTTGGAGATTCCGTATATCGTCAGGTTATCGGAATTCCAATGGGGACTAACTGTGCACCACTTATTGCGGACCTTTTTTTGTATTGCTATGAGTTACAATTTATGACAAAAATCAGTAAAGACCCATAGAAACAACATCTGATACACAAATTTAATAATACTTTTAGATATTTGGATGATATTTTGGCTCTCAATAATGACGACTTCAGTATGTATACTAAAGAAATTTATCCTGTTGAACTTACTTTAAATAAAGCTAATACTAACAATGACCACTGCCCTTTCCTCGATCTTGATATCTATATCATTAACGGAAAGCTTAATACTAAAATATATGATAAAAGAAATGATTTTTCATTTCCTATCGTTAATTATCCATTTTTAGATGGTGACGTTCCCTTGTCACCATCTTACTGTGTTTATATATCTCAACTTGTACGATTCGCTCGTGTATGTAACAATGTTTTAGATTTTAACGAGACAAATTTATGTATTACTGAAAAATTATTACACCAGGGTTTTCGATATCACAAACTAGTCAAAACATTTACTAAATTTTATCATCGGTATAAGGACATCATTCGTAAATATAGCTCAACATGCAGACTTCTTATACGTTCAGGTATTTCACATCCAATTTTTTATGGAAATATTCTTTATAAAGCACAAAAATGTCAGTATTCACCTCTGAAACTAACAAAACCTTTAAATAGACTTACTAGAAGGGATATAGTTACGATACTGTTGTCAGGTCATTAAAGATTGCATATTTTGGCGTTAATATTGATTCTCTTATAGGGTCTTTGCATCGGCACTAAACACATTTATTTAAAAACCAGTTGTTGGCATGACACGGGTTATGTTCTTCTCATATATGTTATGATGGTATGATACTAAACCCCTAACGGGAAGGATTGTGCCTGATATTCATATGATGAAGACATAATCTTTCAATCAGTTTAATTGAAGTCTGGAGCTGGCATGTCAGTTAACTGCTAGTAGTCTGTTGTTATTTATGTATTATTGTCATTTTGTTTATTTTCTTTGGTTACATCTTCTGACATCAGACTCGGACTTCTCTTGAACTGAATTTTAATGTGCGTATTGTTATGCGTTTACTTTTCTACATTGGCTAGAGGTATAGGGGGAGGGTTGAGATCTCATAAACATGTTTAACCCCGCCGCATTTTTGCGCCTGTCCCAAGTCAGGAGCCTTTAGCCTTTGTAAGTCTTGTATTATTTTTAATTTTAGTTTCTTGTGTACAATTTGGAGTTTAGTATGGCGTTCATTATCACTGAACTAGTATATATATTTGTTTAGGGGCCAGCTGAAGGACGCCTACGGGTGCGGGAATTTCTCGCTGCATTGAAGACCTGTTGGTGGCCTTCTGCTGTTGTCTGTTCTGTGGTCGGGTTGTTGTCTCTTTGACACATTCCCCATTTCCATTCTCAATTTTAGTTGAAAAAGATCGTCTATTTTTTTGGCTTAATGAAAAATGCATATTTTTAATGGCTCCGACGTGCAGAAATGGAGGATATTTTCTATACTTCGTAAAATGTGAATATGATTTTCTGCAATTTTTAAACCTAATTGGATAAGCTTTCGATTAAATGTAATTCCAATCCTGTATCATCCAATCAGAAGCCGTATAGGATTCTATTCTGAGTACCATCTTGGGGTAAAAAACTTGCCGGTAAAATGTAAACAAATAATTGCGCTCTTGTAACCATGTTTGACAAGCTATTTGGAAAGGAATATGACGTGTTTAATGCAATAAATGGATTAAACATTTACTGGAGGCAACTTTGATCACTTTCAAATGAAGTAACAAACTTATTTTGCTGCCGAAAGTTAGATTGATATACGCTCTCCGAGTAACAAGTACCGGAGGTGCACGCAGTGATAAAAAGTTGTCTTTTTATTAAATAACCTGCTACACACTGTAAAGTCAATGCTTAAACCTCTTTTCTTAAGAAAATGATTCGTTTATGTCTGAATTTTTTTAATAATCAATAAAAAATTGATGTTATATCAACTTGGTAATAATTGAAAATGTCCGATGACGAAAGCAACTGAAAGCGAGTATCGTAAACAACAGGGCGACTTGTTTTCGCTTTTGAGGGTCGGGCAAAGCGAAGAGACGGACGGGAAAGCGACTTCTTTGCCCTAGTCGCCTGGTAGCGTGAGCCCTGGGTTCTGAAATACATATGGCAGGAAGATCCTTGCAAGAGAATCCAGAAAAATTAATTTTGGAAAATACCAGCAGTTAAGTGTAAGCTTGTTTATGAGAAGTTGTGGAAAGCATGCATATTTGTGATATATGAATTAAAAAAAATATAAATATAAAAAAAAATGACTGAAAGATGTACCACCTGAGTCAACCAATCAAAATCCATTTTTTACATACATATAAACTATAATATAATTATTTATGCACATACATGTACATGTACCTTGTCAATCTGAATGAAAATTTGTCCTTTCTGATCTGAATATTCTATACATCTGGACTGTTCTCTACAGTAGTCAAAATCCACTTCAAAGAAATATTGTATATCATGATTAAAATTCTATATTGCTCTTTTTCTTGGTACTACAGATTCTATCAGATTTTTGAGAGGGCTTTTGAATTTTGTTCAGAATGTAATTTCACTCAGTCATATATGTACCGGTACTCATATATTTATTGTATATTCACAAACATGCTTTTAGACATGAATTTTAAGCAAAACTTGATTTGTAGACCCTTTAATGGACAATATATAGTACTGCCATGATGTAAGTGCTATTTTGCAAGTATTTTTAAAAAAAGTTAAATCACAAAAATACTGAGCTCCGAGGAAAATTCAAAACAGAAAGTCCCTAATCAAATGGCAAAATCAAAAGCACAAACACATCAAACGAATTGACAACAACTGTCATATTCCTGACTTGGTACAGGCATTTTCTTATGTAGAAAATGGTGGATTAAACCTGGTTTTAAAGTGCTAAACCTCTCACTTGTATGTTTAAGATAGACATTATTCTGGTAAATATAGCATTTACCACATAATTTCCTTATTTAGTTTGCTCCAAAGTTTCGCAAATTGGTCTATAACTAAATCTATTTTTCCATTTTGCATAAAATTTTTGTTACATGGATTGTGTGACCTATGTTTTCATGGAGTGAAGGCTTTTGTATATGGTTGTTACTGGTTAAAATGGAGGTTCAAAATATCTAGGATTATTTTCTTTAATCAAATTTAATTTAATCAAATAATTTCATTAGTATAAATTCGATTAAAACAAGAATGATACCAGCTGACATTCACAAAATACATATATTCTTGGTCCTAATAAGCCATTGGAAGATAACTGAGAAGCAGGAGTTATTATTCTGCATACAGTTGAGATAAATGAATGCTGATTCAACCTGTTCACCAAATATCAATGAAGTCACAAGAAAAGTAATTCTAATGACTGGCTTTGTGACATTCATTCAATATCACATCTTCCGCTTTTAAATTAATACTATCAATGATATAGGAATTTGCAGTGTGGCTGCTGTTTTCCATTCAATTATTGCTATTCTAAGTAGATTTAAATTCCATTGATTGATTGATGATTGTTTAATGCTGCATCAGTGCAAAAAGGCTATATCTTAATTTTTACAGATGAATTTATATATCATGTCATTTTATTTTTTTAAATCTAACTTGAACTTACTGTCAAATGTGAATTTCCGACTTCCCTCCTTCTTCACAGTTACAGCAGAACTAAAATAAATATAAATATTGCATTTATTTTCAATATAATTTGAATTCTTCTACTTTTCTTTTTCTCAGAATGTTATAAAAAAAAGTATCTTGGGGTAAATTGTCTTGAATTGTGTGAAGAAATTCTGAGAAAAACTTTACAGAAATCACTGAAGACTGTCAAAGTGTCTAATGATCAGTTATAGGAGGCCCACTACAGGGGGATTTAATTGTGTTCTTTTTCGAGAAGCTTAATTGGTACAGATCAGAGTCCAATACGAAGTTTAGTTATAATTAGTCAAGCATATAGTACATCCTCTAGGAAAAAAACGGATGACACAGGAACTGCCAAAAGACTTCTTGTTATAAGTGATAGTCACAAGTATTTTGTGGCTTCATCACAACACCACTGAAAGGAGACTCTTGTCAGAATCTCAATTGTCGAATTACAAAAATTTTAAATTTCAACTTGTGCTGCATATTTTTTGTCAGGAGATTCACAAAGGTGGAAGCCAATGAATGACACATTTTCATTGTAGTTTTAATGTACTCATTTTCTTGCTATGGTGCTAACAGTGAACCAATTTCATGTTAGGATTATGGGAACATTTTGAATGATAAACAAGAATGTGTCCATAGTACACGGATGCCCCACTCGCACTATCATTTTCTATGTTCAGTGGACCGTGAAATTGGGGTCAAAACTCTAATTTGGCATTAAAATAAGAAAGATCATATCATAGGGATCATGTGTACTAAGTTTCAAGTTGATTGGACTTCAACTTCATCAAAAACTACAATGACCAAAAACTTTAACCTGAAGCCGGACAGACGGAGTTGATTTCTGACAAAATTTTTAGCATTGTTCCTATTTAAATTTGCATTTTTTTTGTTTTTGTTTAGTTACAGAATACATTTAAGAAGGCCTTAATTAAAATATTGTCATTTTCCAGTTTTAATTTGTCAAACACACAAAAAAACAAATTTCAATAGGAACAATGTTGAAAATTTTGTCAGAAATCAACTTTTTATGATTAAATCCGTGTTTATATAGAACAGAGTGAAAATATATTATTGATATTGAATAAATACAACATCACAGGCATTTTTTTTTAGTTGAAACATGTATTTTCATTTATTTAGAAGATGATTTTTTTACTCAGGTAAATTAATCAATGAGTGATGGATTTCTCTTAGAAGAAATTTAAAGGTCCCAGTGAATAAACTACACAGAGAATAATAGCTATTGTATTTATTGAATGGGACAATAGAACTGACAAAAGTTTAAATAGATTGAACAATAGGAGATGAATCTGTGGAAAAGTTTCATTTGGTTTGCAATAAATAAAAATATATTTTCAAACCTGAAAAGCTGCCGTACTAACAATAGAACTTACGAACAATTCCATACAACCTTTCCTTCATTATCTGTTAATAAAGCATCTAGACAGCACACATCCTATGTATAAATAAAAATATATAAAGTTCAAATCATATAAAAGAATTGTTTAACTGTCTCTAAAGAGTTTAAATATTTTTCATTTACTGGTACTATATTTTACAGTAATTTTGTAAGCAGTCAGTTAAATATAGAAAATATATTTTTCTACAATGATTTTAAAGACTTGTTTATTCACAAAAAAGGTAAGCATACCAAGAACATATTTGCTACATATAGCACAGTTATGGGTTAAATGTAATAACATATAATATAGTAATATAACTGCTCAAACCAGTACTAGGGGCCGTCTTAAACTTGCAGTGAGGGGAGAGTTATTTTGCTATGTGTTGAAGTCCTTACTGTGACTTTAAGATGAAGAACAGTAATAAAAGAGCTGTTCCTTTGCTTTTTGTGTTTTTTGCTTTGCCGGTATAGATTTTGTGTCATAGATGGATACCCCATATCCTTTCTTTTCTTTTAATTTGTATCCTTATGCATGTGGTTTTCAGGAGCAGATCTAGGAACTTCTTTAATGTTAAAAATAATGCAGAGCATAGCAAGGCAAATCTTTTTGGACTATTTCATGCCACAAACACCCTCTATGCCCCAACATTAATCTTCCACTGGTTTTGTGATCAATAGAAAAAGTTGGGAATATTTACAGATTTCAATATAACTTCAAATAAAATTATTAAATAAAAAAATGGGTATTTCAAATAATCACTAGACAGCAAACATCTCAGAACTGCTCTTCAAATTTTCCTGGCAGTAAAGTTTAAGTCAACGATGCATAAATACCTTAACTTACTGTTACATATACATTGTTTGCAAATATTTATTCTAAAAATTCAAGTGCTGATCAAGAACTTTGCATTGAAAAATGTGCAAATATGAGCTTTCATGGAACACATTCAATAATGAAATCCAATCAATTTCTTTTTTAAGTTACAATCAAGTAAACTAAATTTTATGACAAAAGGGATGCTTTTTCATTTTCTATTCCTCTTTTGGTACCATCTTACAGTTTTTATATTTCCCAACTCATTCCATGTCTGTAGTGACGTTATAAAATTCAATAAAGTATATATCACGGTCAGTGGTGGATTCAGGGGGAGGGTGTAGATGATGTACGTCCCCATTGATTGTCAAATATCCTTTATTTCCCATAAAATTGTCAAATATAAAATTGCATTGCTACAAACATTCTGTATGTGCCTGTCCTATGTCAGGAGCCTGTAATTCAGTGGTTGTGGTTTGTTTGAGTATATCATATTCGTTTTTCATTTGTTGTTTTGTACATAAATCAGGCCTTTTGTTTTCTAGTTTGAATTGCTTTACATTTGTCAGAGCCTTTTATAGCTTGCTATGTGGTATGGGTTTTGCTCATTGTTGTAGGTGGTACAGTAACCTTTAGTTGCTGTCATTTACGTGTTTGATCTCTGGTGGAAAGCTGTTGCATTGGCAATCATACCAATTCTTCTTATAATTATAAAGTTACCGGTAGTATATTCCTGTTTACTGTCATGGGCAAAATTTATTCATGTCAACTTCAAATACATCAAATAAATACAATTTTTTTTTTTTTTTTTCAATAATGAATCCTGGAAACTTGATATAGGGCATAAAAATAACAAACCTTAATTTTACTTTTAAAAGCATCAGTCTTCCATGGAAACGCAATCTCTTTTATAAGTATTTGTCTATCAGTTTCCTTCATAAGATGAAATTGTGCAATACCATTTCCTAAAATGTACATTAAAATAATACTAAACATCTTTCTTTCTGGCTTCATTTATGTTATACAGAGAATGATATTGCATTTTGTCTTACACTATAGCCATAACTCTAAAATACAATTTTTGAGGGACTTTGCAGCTTTCTTATGGTCTAAAGATAAAACATCCATCCAAAATCCCTTCTTAAATTATTAAAGTTATTAAAATGTAGAATGACTTGACATATGAAATTGTTTGTAGACAAAGTGAATAGCAAACAGAAAGACTGAAAGTCAAAAGGATATATGGATCCTCTTTGAATTAAACAAAACTATATTAATGGGAAAAAGTTGAAAAGAAGTACTAATGTTTTAGGTTTTATTGCTTGATTGGGGTCTGATTTACGCTACCTTAGCACAAAAAGGAGACATCACAGTGATTTAATGTTTAAGAAATTTGAAAAAGTACAGTTTTTAATTTAAGAATTTTTCTGATGGTTTCTAATTTGATGCTTTGATCCCATGTCTCATTTGTTTCATAAATTTTCGGTTCCATTCAAAATCAACTTAAGAATTGAAAAGATTGCAGCTTATAACAGCTTTATGTATTGTCTTTTTTATAAAAGAAAACCACTTTCTCAAGGAGAACATAAATATATGAAACTGATTTCATTGCCTATGACACGTTTCTAAAAAAACATATACAGTACACACAAGACCAAAAGCTTGAATCAAATTTATAATTTAAGAGTATCATACCAAAAAGGGAAAGGATAGGCAAAAGTATACAAGGTCAAACAACCTTAAACATACAGATTCATTTAAGCTGTTTACAAAAGAAAATACAGGAAAAAGTATTAAGTTTTAAAAACCTAAAAAAACTTCAGTTTTCTCAATTGAATTGTTTCACATTTTTCATGTCAGGGCCTTTTATAGCCGACTATATAGTATGGATTTTTCTCGTTGTTGAAGGCCGTACGGTTGCCTATATCCACTTCATTTGAACTTGGGTTGATAGTTGTCTCATTGGCAATCATACCACATCTCCTTATTCTTATATTAATAACACCAAGGTAGCTTTCTAGTTTAATGATTTTTTCCTCTTCACTATAAAAGTATGTGTAACTGGCATAGGTTTAGTACATCACTTCAAGAATGAATTGATTTAATAACAAATGGACAACTTGTGCTGCAAATAAAACCAAAGGACAATGCCAAGCAATAGCTCCTTGCCTGAAAAAATAATGGTATGACTTCTGAAATAAGTAATTTTAGTCACATTATACTCTGAAATGAACATAAAAAGATGCACATGCAGGCTGAAAAAAACTACACACATACATAAAAGATAAAGTTTATCCCTTCTTTACAGGCTATTCCCCTTTCAGCATGGGAAAGTCATTCATATTTTTTTCAAACAATAATCTGACTTTTATTCACTATGTGTGTTCTTCAACTGTAATAAACTTACTGATATTTGAGTTTGGACATTCTACATTGTTAAACTGTTGGTCCCAAATTTCTTGCTTCATTGTTCTTAGCTGTATCGTACAACTGTAGCCATATAAACCTGTTCATATTCAATACTTTTGTTAATCAAACACACATAAAATACAAAACATTCTGTTAAATTACAAATATCAAATGAAAAATTATAAAATAAAACATGATTAAAACATCCAATTCTAAATTTACATGAGACTTCAAGGGCCTGAATAAATCACCCGACTCTACTTCACATATAGATCTGTTTAAATTGCAACAGGAACTCAAAGAAGACCTTTTAATTATTTTTCATATGGTGTGAACTAATTATCTTATATATAATGCTGCCAGGAAACAAACATGTACTAGAACTAAACATTAGGAGTGCTGCTTTTATTAGTTTTTGCTTGACCAGCAATACTCAACTAACAGCAGTGGCTATGTTAGCTAGCTTCCTGCTGAAGCAAGCATATTTTGACCCTGTTTTTTAAATTACCGGAATGTGCTGTTCTTCAATACTTTGTTTCCTTGAGTGGCCATCCTATTGATAGCTGGACTGTGCGATTTTTTTATTGTGTGTTTTACTTTTATGACATATGGTCTTGATAGGCAAAAACGGTTACGTAAAGATTTATAAATATCATTGATATTTCCTCTTTACTGAAACAGTGTTTGTAACTGACATTATCACATACATGTATAGTAAAACAGATAAAGAATGAATAGATTTGATAAAAGAATATCTGAAACCAATGGACACATTGTGCTGCAAATGAACATTTTAAAAACCAACTGACAATGCCAAGCAATAGACTTTGACAGAAAAAATATTGCTACAACCTTTAAAATATTGAATTAAAGGCGCATAATAATATTGACATGGACATGAAAAAGATGCACATGCAGGCTACAAAGAAAACTGCATTACCTTTTGTAGGCAGACAAAAAATATAATGACATTCTATCAAATGGATGCAGATGACATGTTATTTTATGCTGTATGTCTCCTGTTCAATTGACTGCATGTAACAAGACATTTATATGTCTGATTTTTTCTTGGTTTTTAATTTTGAGATCCTTTTAATGAAGGAGTTACACCAATAAGTAATACCAACTTTTTGTCTTCCCATGAATAGACTAAGAAAATATTTTAATTATTCCTGTTTGCAACATAAAAAATTACACCTCTTTTCTAACCTCCAACGACTCTCCACATGCAAGGCAATACAACTATCTAACATACCATATGTAGACTCAGGTAAACAGGCAGATCTTTTTTCTTTTGGTGACTGATACATCCTTTAATAAAAAATATCAATTGTTTATCAAACAAAATACATTTTCTCATGCTAATGAAATATTCACAAATAAAATATTATAAAGGGTTCCACGGAACATTGTGTCTTGCCTGCAATTGCAGCTGTCATTGTAAAAGTGTAATGTTGATTGTAAAAAGATTTATGATGTCAGATGCAGCTTTCATTTGTAAATTGTCAAGTCATTTACAAAAGACTAAGATGTGAGGTTAATTTGTGTTGTTCAAGTCCAGTAGTTTACTCAATATCTCTTTTCTTCTTTGATCTAAAAACAGTAAAATATAAGATAAATTTGCCTTTTACCCTGCATCAAACTCCACCTAATTTTTATACGACCGCAAAAAAATTTTGCGGTCGTATATAGGTATGACGTTGGCCTCGTCCTCGTAGTCCGGCGTAGTCGTCCGAAGACACAATGGTTTTCGCACTCTAACTTTAGTTTAAGTGAATGGATCTCTATGAAATTTTACCATAAGGTTCAATACCACAATAGGAAGGTGGGGATTGATTTTGGGGGTTATGGTACCAACAGTTAAGGAATTAGGGGCCAAAAAGGGGCCGAAAATAAGCATTTTTGTAACTTCCAGACATAACTTGTGTGTTAGCGTATGGATCTCTTTGACATTGTACCACAAGATTCCATATCACAAAGGGTCAATGCTGGGATTAATTTTGGGGTTTATTGCCTCAAAATTTTAGGAATAAGGGGCCAAAAGGGGGCAAAAAACAAGCATTTTTCTAGTTTCATGACAATAACTTGTGTGTAAGTGTATGGATCTTTCTGAAATTTTACTACAAGGTTCCATTTCACAAAGGGAAAGCTGGAATTGAGTTTTGTGGTAATTGCCCAAAACGTTTAGTAATAAGGGGCCTAAAAAGGGGTTTAAAATAAGCATTTTTTAGTTTCTAGACAATAACTTGTGTTCAAGTGTATGGATCTCTCTAAAATTGTATTACAAGGTACCATACCACAAAGGCAAGGCTGCTATTGAGCTTGGTTTGGGGGGAGGGGGGGTGATGAATCATAAGGGGGGGGGGGGGGTCAAAAAAGGGGTAATTATTTTTTTTCCTTTTTTTTTTGTTTAAAATTTACATTTTAAGTTAGTTATTTTTTATCACAAAGAGAAAGTAGGAATTGAGTTTTGGGGTTAATTGCTCAAACGTTTATGAATAAGGGGCCAAATATTGGTCAAAAATAAGGATTTTTTTAGTTTGCAACAAAAACTTGTGTTCAAGTGTATGGATCTCTGTGAAATTGTATTGCAATGTACCATACCACAAATTGAAGGTTGTGATTGAGGTGGGGGATGATGAATCAAAAGGGGGTTGAAAAAATGTGTCGGGGGTAGGATTTTTTTTTTTCCTTTTTTTTTCTTTAAAATTTTCCATTTAAAGATGGTTGTTTCAGATTTATATATGAAAGAAAATAATAATGATACGGTTATATATTATGAGGAATTGAAATTTAAAATTATATATATTGGAAATTTAGGTTACATTGGAAAGTAATAATTGGCTTTGGGGGGGGGGGGTTATGGCTCTAATGTTTAAGGAATAAGGGGAAAAAAGGTTAAAAAACAAGGGTTTCCATTTTAATAGACAAATAATTGAGTAAAGAACATTATTTAAAAGCAGTGTAAGGTTGTTAATTCAAACTCATTTAAATATCTCACCTACACTATTTTTAAATTATGTAAATTGGAAATTTGCCAATTATTTTAGTATAATAAACTTCATTGGAAATTTGCCAATATAAAATTTTGCTGATGAAGGTTTTTTGTTTACCTTTAGCCTTGACTATGATGTCATTTTCTATTTTAATAGCCTTATGATGTAGTTAAATTTTTTTTAATACTTTTATGATGTATTTAAATGCGCTTTTATGGTTGCAAATTTATTGTTTTAGTATAATAAACTCCATTGGAAATTTAACAATAGTTTGTTTATTTTTAGCTATGACTATGATGTCATTTTCTATTTAATTTTATGGTTACAAAGGAATTTCAGTTTTAAATATTATTGTAAAATGTTTGCCCAAAACATTTATTAATAAGTGGCCAAAAAAGGGGGCAAAAATAAGCATTTTTTTAGTTTCCAGACAATAACTTGTGTTCAAGTGTATGGATCTCTCTGAAATTGTACTTAAAGGTACCATACCACAAAGGGAAGTGAGTCAAAAAATTTGGGGGGGGGATTTGTTTTCCTTTTTTTTATCTTTAAAATTTTCCATTTTAAGTTGGTTAATTCTGATCACAAAGAAAAAGTTGGAATTGAGTTTGGGGGATAATTGCTCAAACGTTTAGGAATAAGGGGCTAAAAAAGGGGTTAAAAATAAGCATTTTTTTTTAGTTTCCAACAATTAATTGTGTTCAAGTAATTGGATCTCTGTGAAATTGTACTGACGGATAATTGCTCAAATGTTTAGGAATAAGGGGCTAAAAAAGGGGTTAAAAATAAGCATTTTTTTTTTAGTTGGATCTGTGTGAAATTGTACTGCAAGGTACCATACCACAAATTGAAGGCTGGGATTGAGTTTGGGGGGCGTGATGTGTGAAAATTTTCCACTTAAAGTTGGTTATTTCTGATTTAGATATAAAAGCAAATAATAATGATGTGGTTTGATTTTATCAAAAACTTAAATTTAAGTTATGTATATTGTAAATTTAGGTTACATTGGAATTTAAGAATTGGCTTTGGGGTAGGGTTATGGCTCAAACCTTTAAATAATACATTACTTTAAATAATAAGGGAAAAAAAGGTGAAAAAACTAGGGTTTCCAGGTTAATAGACAATTAAGTACAAAACATTATTTAAAAGCAGTGTAAGGTTGGTAATTCAAACTCATTTAAATATCTCACCTACACTGCTTTTAAATTATGTAAATTGGAAATTTGCCAATAACTTTATTGTTAATAAATGCATTGGAAATTTGCCAACAATTTTAGTATAATAAACTTCATTGGAAATTTGCCAATATAAAATTTTGCTGATGAAGGTTTTTTGTTTACCTTTAGCCTTGACTATGAAGTCATTTTCTATTTTTATAGCCTTATGATGTAGTTGAATTATTTAATACTTTTATGATGTGTTTAAATGGGGTTTTATGGTTGCAAATTTATTGTTTTAGTATAACTCCATTTAAAATTTGCCAATAAAATTTTTTTTTGTTTATTTTTAGCTATGATTATGCTATGATGTCATTTTCTATTTTACTTTTATGGTTGCAAAGAAATTTTTATTTTTAGATATTACTGTTAAATGATGCTGATTAAGGTTTTTGCTATGTTTAGCCATGACTATAATGTCATTTTCTATTTTAATATCTGTTATGATGTATTTAAATGGGCTTTTATGGTTACAAAGGATTTTTATTTTTAGATATTACTGTAAAATGTTGCTGATGCTGATTAAGGATTTTGTTTATTTTTAGCCATGACTATGATGTCATTTTCTATTTTAATACCTTTATGATGTAATTTCCATTTTTAGATATTACTGTTAAATGATGCTGATTAAGGGTTTTTTGCTATGTTTAGCCATGACTATGATGTCATTTTCTATTTTAATATCTTTATGATGTATTTAAATGGGCTTTTATAGTTACAAAGGGATTTTATTTTTAGATATTACTTTAAATGTTGCTGATTAAGGATTTTTGTTTATTTTTAGCTGTGCCTATGATGTCACTTTCTTTTTTAATACCTTTATGATGTATTTAAATGGGCTCCCATGTATTTAGATTTTTGATTATTTATACATGTTACCAAATTGGTCCACATTGAACAAAAAGGGTCCAAATTTCAACTTTATTACATTACATCAAACATTGAATTCTACATATTCTTTGATATATTGAAATTAACAAACAATTTAGTTTATGGATATTCCACCATAATAGGTAAATTAAATTTTTTCCAGTTCTTACACCACATTCATCCTGTGTCAGAAACCTATGCTGTGTCAAATATTTAATGACAATCCAAAGTCATAGCTGTATCAAGCTTGAATTTTGTGTCCATACTTGCCCCAACTGTTCAGGGTTCGACCTCTGCGGTCGTATCAAGCTGCGTCCCAGCGAAGCATTTTATTATCTTTAGATAAAAAAAAAACCTTCACTAACTTTGTTGCTGTTCCCATGATACATTTTTTCACCAAACCAGGAAGCCCAGAAGCTATTGCAATAAAGGCAATTTCTCCACCTTCCTACAAAGAAAAATACCACATAAACTTCAGAATTATGTTTTTATAAATTTAGTCATTAATAAATTTCTAACATATATTGTTGTCACACAAAAAATTTAATGTATATTAAGCATAGATCTGCTTAACATCTATCTTGATACATTTCATGGATGTTTTAGACATACACATAAAAGAGATATGTTGGATGTTTAATGTCCATTCAGGCTAACTTGAATTAAAAATTAATAGCTAAATTTATTTAGTTAATGTAAACATATTTCACCCCTTCAATACTGTAGGGCTATAGCCTATACCCTGTGTTTATTAATGTGAATTTTGGGTGCAAATGTATTGAATGAAGCATATTTTCATGTAATTAAAATATTCAAAAGATAGAACTGAGGAACAAAGGTCCAATGGAATGCAACACTACATCTTTTAAAGTGATCTCCCACATTTAGGCTATAAATCAAAGTTCAGGCAAAATGGTATATGACACTTCTACTTGAGATGATGAATCTACATGCCTATATGTTAAAAGTAAATATTCAATGGGTAGTGGTCCGGACATATTTGTTTTATTTTTTACTTTTTTATACCTTCCATACACCAATTATAATCCCATCTTCAAGTGCAAACACTTTCAAATTTTCATCAGAACCAACAGGCTTTAATTTGTCTAGTGTTGAACTTAGCTTTTGATCCATTGAGTATAAAAGTGACCTTTGGTATGGCCTGAAAAGATAATATTGATAAGAAGACTGTTAAACTAAACTGTTCTAAATCAAGCTGTTGAATATCAAAAGTAAAACATAATTTTCTTGATTACATCACAACAGTTAACTGACCAATCCTATGACCCCAATTAATTTACCTCTGTTATTAGACTAGGTGAAATATTACCAAACCACTCTCAAATTTATACTTTTTCATTTGATATCATTTTCCCATATATTTTTCTATTGGGAATATGACTTTTTATTTTCATTTAAATGTCTTGTAAGATTTTTAAATAAATGAAAATACATGTAGAACAAAAATATAGTTGTTTTGCTTACAAGAGACTACCAGTATTACCACTTATTGCAATACTGAAGTAAGAAGTTAACTATCTGATCCTCTTTCATATGTAGGACTTATGTTATATTCCTTTAGACACATCATGAAGTAATGTTCTACAACTGTGTGAAATTTCATCAATATGCATCAATCCATTTAGGAGGACTTGGTGCTTATGAAAACTATGTAAATTTCAGTCTTGCTGTATATGAGGATTTTTTCCTTACAAAATACTTTTGTAGACAGACGGATCAACAAACAGGGTGATACCAATATATCCATCCCATAACTTTGTCTGCAGGAAGTATAATAATAATTAATGAAGCACCAGAAGTAAGTCTTCACAAACTTCCTTTAAAACAATTTTTTGAAGATTTTGATAACAAAATAATTACCCATTGGAGACTACTTTTCCAGTTTTACTGTCATGAAAAAGTGGGTTACAGGAATACAGTGAGATTTTTTTTACATTATTGACAGGTATCATCTGTAGTGAGAACCATCGAACTGACACAGACATAAGGTGATAACTAATATCCTGGTTCTGTAAACAATGTTCATTCCCACTTGTGTCTGTCATAACTATCTGCCATGATATTCCAGCAAACCTAAAATAAACCAAAAACACAAAATTCTAAAATCGCATATGATACATCTTTAAAATTCCAAAATCACATATGATACATCTTTTAAAAACATAACTACCATAAACTGGAATATTTTGGTTGTGGTCATATTTTTTTTGCACCTAAAGATGAAAGTGTCAAAATTAAAAAAACTAAAAAAACATTCACCATAAAGATACATGCAAGATATTTTCAATAATCATTAGTAATATATAAAGAGTAATGATTCCAACTTAACAATTAACTTAATCCTTTTATAATCTTATTTAATATAATAACAAGAAAAAACAGTTAAATTTATTATAATCAGTAGGATCAAAATATCAAAATGGCGCTAAGGTTGAATGATCCCTCTAACTTTATTACCAGATCTGTAGACGACTTTGGAATTTGTGCACTTTCCCATACATTTCCTATGTCACAATGCTTTTGTTATTACGTCACAGTAAGGACCGATTGTTTGATGACGTCGTTTACACCGATTGTCCTCGAGTCAACCGGTGTAACTCATTCATAAAAAACAACTCGAGATGGGTGTATAGATTTATATTATACTAACACTTGAATTAATCAGCCGAATACTTCAAATAAGCTCAGTTCTAAAGTCAAATTATTGAAATTAAATTTCTTCTTTCTAAGATTATTAATTTCTACTTTCAAATTAAAATAAACTAAATAAGCATTTGACAAATAAATCACAAAAAACCTAATTAAAGTGATAGTGTCAGCAGGGCACATCGTCCTAATGATACAAATTTTTCTGTTAGTTTACAATAAAATAAATATTGAAATAACAGATCTAGTAAATATATCAAGACCCATGTCCTTAGAAAAGTGTGATGAAAATATTAGTATTCATTCAACAAACTGAAAATTTTTAAGCATCAACAAATATGAAGTTGCTGTACTGTATGATAGTTGCAGTGCTCACAATTTAAAACTCATCACTGTCAAACTGTTGACCAAACATGAATCAGGTGTTCCATAGGAAAGTGAGACAGAAATAATGTTCAGAACCCCTATCCTACAGTGAGGGTGTAATATCAATTTTGTTTCAAGAGTACTTATTGGACCTTAGTAGGTGTTGCAACACTGGCATAGTAACTCGACACAGGCAAGGGAACACAATGAGAATAAAATAACAGTGTTCCAATGTCCCCAATCAATGCACATATTCTATTTGTCTAAGGGCAATAACTCCAATATATCCTGTTTAGGTTCTTTTTATTTTTTTAAATATCCTAGAAGAAATGTAGGCTTGAGATTGCTAACTATGCAATTTTCCAAAAAAACATCAATTTTGGAGGGCATAACTCCTGCAAAAATAGTTGACCCATTTTTTCCAAATTTGTCAGCATTACTGTCAACATTTTGAAATGAAAGGCTAATAAATTATACTGTAGATTCATCATTTTTATTTGGCTACCAATATAACTGGATTTTGTGGTGTGGATAAACCACAAATTTAAGCGTTCACAAAGTTAAAAGATAAAATTTCCTGTAGGACTGGATGGAGACTTTGTCAAAACCTCAAAGTATCCATGAAAATTTCTTTCTTATTCCATGAAAGTTGGTTACCATAGCAATAAATAAATCCACAGCAGACTGTTATAGTATATTCTTAAAATAAATATTGATGGTGGTTGTATTCTATTGTACTGTCCAGTATGTTTGGTAAATCCTGCTCTTTTTATGTATTATAAAGAAATCAGTCTTACCACCAGTTTATGACTGTTGTATCATGTGTTTAAAAAACTGTAAACTAACTTATTTACTTGGATTCTTTATTTTACATTAAGCCCTTTTCAGTCTTAACTTCATGTTGATTTTTCTAAGTGGTTTTCTTATTTTCTTGACGTATTTATTTGAGGAAAGAGTCTAGTTTTAAATTTTCGCAAGGTTATATTTGTGTTATTGTCTTACTGGCCAAAGTTGTGAAAATGAACTACTAGTGAAAATTAGTTGGTTTACATTTATCTTTTGCTTACTTGAAAGCATTTTCGACATCCTTGCAATGAATAACACCTGTATATGGATTCTTTTTCTTCAGAAGTCTTAGAACTCTTTTGTTTCTCAGCTCAATACACCTAAAATAAAAAACATAAAATAACGGAAGAATTTGTGTCCTTGGGATGATGTGCTCTGCCGACACTATCACTTTTCCATGAACAGTAAACCGAGAAATCAAGATAAAATTTCTAATTTGACATAAATCTCCTCAACATTTGGTCAATAGTGGATAGTTGGCAATCATACCACATCTCCTTATCTTAATACCATGTAGTAAGTTTAAAGTTGATTCGACCACAACTCTATGGTAAACTAACTTAAACCAAACATTAGCCTGATAGGGACAATTACAAATGTTATAATATCCGTGGTAGATATATTATTGAAAATTGTACCAGATTAAACTATTAATCATTTATAAAAGAATATTATTTGTTAAATTTACACATTGTTTTAATGAGAAACAATAAATATCATAAACAAAATACTCAATAATTTTTTTATCATTGAACTTGAATCGATAAATGATATTTTCTTTTCCTTTTTTATTTTAATATGCAACATTGCTAGATATGTAGTTAGTAGTTCCTGACAAGTGGAAAGATAAAATCATGTAACTATAAATGACCATTTTAGACTTATCAACTGTAACTATAATTGTATTTTCAGGCAGGAAATAAAAGTAAGTTTGAGGAATACAAAAAAAATTAAAGTAAATAGGATACAAATAGGGAGAAATATCATTGTAAAAACAAAACATTAGGTCCAAGGACACAGTTATCGTCCTTTGGTTTTCGTTGTCTACGAATATAGTCCCTAGTGTGGACAGTGTATAACTTGCAAATTTTTTTCATACACTTTCCAAATTTATTTCTTTATATTTTATGCATGAAATATTAAGTAAGGGGATGAAATTACATGTTAAAAAAATTTGGGTGCTGAATCTTTATGTTAAGTAGTGATTTGGTCCAGTTAAAAAAAGTCAAAAACTAGTATGTCTGAAGCTGCCAAACTGAATTTTAGACCCCCTTAACATAGAATTGTCAATATTTTGAGTTAGAGCTGGTAGACTTTTCTATAATTTAGATATTATTTGTCCCAATAGTAGTACACTACACTGTAAAACCTTTTTGAGATAGAGCAGGTGCAATTTTTTTTAATTTGACTTTATTTTCTAAAAGAAATGCACTACGAAATAACTGAGTTCTCGGGCCATTATAGTGCCACAAGCACTTCTCTCTTAAGTCTCACCAGTTCTCCCTATCAGTTTCAAAAATAAAAATTACTTCTTCCGATGATTCTAAAGTAGTGTGAGCTTTGGAAATTTGTGTGTATGTAATATTCATCCCATAAGGAAGATTGTGGCTACGCTTTAAGTAAATTTGTCAAAAGGGCAAGATTTTTCAAGCTGCTTATTTATTTTCCTTCATGTATCTATTTAGAAATTGATGGCAGGCTCATAAACTATATTCTGCATGAATTTCATATTAAGACTGTTTCAATAAAAAATATTCTGAATGAAGCTATTGATTTTTATTAGAATTTTCGTTCATATCTATTTCAAATTTTCAAGTTTTAGTAACAGTTGCCAACAGTCATATCATTAAATATTCCCAAAGGCACTACTAGAGGACCTTGTCAAAAACAGTTCCTTCATTTCTATTCCATAACTTCAGAATAATTGACAAGTAAATGAATTTGATCGATCCTTATGTTTTACTTATAGAAACAGCAGCAATGTTAGTACATTTGTAGGTCAGCAGGCATACTCATAATTTTAAACAAGAAATCCTAAGGATGATTGTGGCCAAGTTTGATATAACTTGGTATAGTGGTTTTAGAACAGATTTTCAGAAAGTGTATGAGTATCACAGACGTCAAGTGATGTCAATTGCTCCCATGGTCCAACTGTTATATGATATCTAAGAAAATTAAAAAAACTATAAAATACTTTTAAAACCTGAATAATACTAAAAGTAACAACCTCTGCATAAAACTAGATTTCAGATTAGATGACTTCAGGTCTCCAAGCTGTTGACTGACTGCCTGTGAAGGTACACATGCTTGTAGCAATGGCTTCCATAACAAACTAAAACAAAAAATGGCAGAATCTATCATGATTTCATTTTACATAATATTGATATAGGAAGTACATCTATACATTCGTATATTGTCGAGTGGATACAAATTAATTCATGATTTGGTAAGCAATGTCATTTGATGTAAAATTTAACAAAAAAAAAGTTTTGCAATTTTGTATCAATACATAAACATGTCGCACTGAATAAATTTTTGCTAAATTATGAAAATATGTAAAATTGTGAAACATTATTTTAAGTATAAGATATGAACTCTCTAATATTCAATTTCAAGTAGGATTTGACAATTTTTATGCTCATTCAACATATTGAAAAAATAAAAGTTTCAGGAAACAGGAAGTTGATGTCAGACAGATCTTAAAAGTGCTAATATGTTACAACTTTAACTTATTACTGTCATGCTGCTGGTCGAATACAAAGTCGTTCTGTCCAGAGAAAAGTGTGATTTGGAAGAGCAGACTGTCAAGGTGAATGCAATATAGCCTCACATCTAGACAGGGGAATTAATAATTATTTTTTGATACATAGAAATATCATTAGACAAAAGACATTTTTATTCTGTGAGTGTATGCAAAATAACAAATATTCATAAATCAGATAAAATAATGTTGAAAATATGTAAACTGATCTCATAAAAGGATAAAAATAATTGTTTGAAGAAATATGCATGCAGCAAATATCAATAATTACTTGTCAGATGAAAGCTGGTGCCACAGATGACAGACTTGAGCCACAGATAACAATTCTCCTATTGACAGATATCCAAAGATCTTTAGTACTATTTCATTTGGTAAACTGAAAATTAAATAACATTATGTTAGTGAATGAATTTTAATTACTGGTTAAAAATTACCGGTACACCATTTTGTTAAAGGAAAATCAGGTAGACACAACTATTTTGAAACCAGTTTTACAACAGACATTTATGGAATAATTATATGTGAGATAATACATGTACAATGTATTACTTATTAATCAAGTATTGCTAAATTCACTTGGCCCAGACAAAATACAGATACTAAAATTAAGTAACTTCGATTTCCGATCAATAAAGAATGACTATTGAGTGAGATCTCCATATTATGAAAGAGATATTAAGATGCTCATGCAAACCAAAAATCAATTATATAATTATCAATGGTAATTCCTATTTATTGCAAAGGAAATAAAACTTTTCCCCAGAATCAGTTGGTGTTTATTAAAGGGAAAATTCGCGATTTTTTACTTATCATCTTATTATGTTCATAATACCATTAAAAACATATTCACCAAGTTTTATCTGGATATGAAAACTAATAAAGAAGAAAATTGGGAATTATTAATTCTATTTATTCAAACTTCCTGACTTATGTGACGTAGTTTAAGTCTTTTTGCATGCCGGGAGTGGATTAATCTCATTTAAAGTCTTGTTCGTTAATCATCTAATAACGCGATTTAAAGCGCATCAACGACTTTTGGTGTAGCTATTAACCAACTAACAATTCAGAAAGAAAAGTGATCAGCCGTGCATTTTCTTAAATTAAAATTTACGATTTATATTTTAAGGATTTCTGATATGATTATAGTAATAAAAGCAAATCATACAATAGAATTTTTTTATGATTTTTTTTTCGACGGATATTTTGAACAACATATATAACTGATAGTATAATAGAAATTCACGTTTGTATTCTCCCCTATTACTTCAGTCGAGGATTTGTCTAACTATACATATCCTTCTTCAGTCTAGTACTGTGTAAATACAATGCATGTGTATTATGCTGACACCACCTGGTAAAGGCGTGGTTAAATTCACGGTATTTAAAAGATTAGCATTATGTAAGTTTAATCCTTTGATCTTCACTAGAGTGGTGTTTGTCCTCAAGGGTTCACCGTTGCAGGTATGAGACAGATTTTTTTTAATTATTAAGGGAGGAATATGGTGGCAAAATACCTTAATCGCCATTATATATATATTTTTTTAACATTTTGCATTTGCTCAGTTTTTAAATAAATAGGTGAGTATTTTGTTGTAACATCGAAATTCTGAATCACTTTTAATAAAATAATTATATAAATATTATAAATGGCCCACGAAAACGAGCGTATAAATCAAAACAGTACTATTTTAAATTATCATCGGTAACCTTGAATATTTAAATGTGCAGAGAAAATTATCAGTTACAAAAATATAGTTTTGTCGTCCAAAGCGATCTTCATTTACCTAATCAGAAATGCCCTTATTAAAATATTATAAATCTCACAACGTATTTATATAATTCTTAAGCTATTTGACCAACGATGTTTAAAAAAATTAACAGAATCAATCTAACGTCAACTTTCCTTTTTTAAATGGAGACAGAACGGCGAAATCAATTTTCAATGTGCTTGATATCTTGTACCTTTGTAAGACTTATCATTCATTCATAAACCCACTCTAAACCAGAGACATATATACGTCTGTTTAAACTGACAAGAAAACTCCTAAAGCGGACAAGCAGTATATTCTGTAAATTTCTGAGATTTAATACAAAGAAATAAAAAAATCCCGAAATGAATTTGATCCTAGAAAATATTCACATCCTCATTCGGTCTGAAAAAAAGATACGAATTTGTTATACAGAACATGCAGAAGTGTGAATGTTATAAAACCTAATTGTTATATCAGAAACCATTATAAATATGAACATGTATACGTAAGACCTCATGGGACGTCACCTAACCACATTCAGGTAATAGCTCTGTTATACCCGGAAATGTCAAGGTTAATCATAGATAGATAGACATGACCTCAGACCCCCCCCCCTCCCCCCCCCAAATCGAGGAACAGTATATCTTACAATGTGTATATTCCTGCAAAAATAAAAATAAAATGAGAAAAAAGAAAGAGATGAACGGTAATTCACATCAGATTCAGATATTTATATAGTTGCTTGTCGTTAAATAGAGATCTAGTTTATACATGTCTCTGCGTTAACTTATAAAAATAACAGGAAATAATAAACTTGAAATAGATTTATGATGAATACTTTGCAACTGCGACACCCCTTTTTATCACAGCGTACATGCATGCAATTAAATGACTGTCCGTTATGCGATTTAGAATGACAATCGTACGTACAATCCTATAGTTCATGGTGAGTCCTTTTCTATCAAATATGCGACTTTTCGTATTTATATTTTCTCAGATATTACCGGTACTGTCATTTAATATCTAATGCATAAGTGCAATATTAAGAGTGGTTAAATCCCCTACAAGCTAACTAAATAAATAAATCAACCCTCTAGCTGACCAGACGTTAATACAACTACCATCAGTCTATCCGGAGTGAAGTTTCTTTATTTCTTCAAATAGGCTTTTGGGGATCATTAGTGCACGTCCAGTGGCATATATATATATAACATGCATGTCGGACCAGGAAAATGTGATGATGACGAATTTCTTAAACTGTTCGAAATAATCTTATTGAAATATAAATCTGTGATTTTACTATGTCTATAGCTTCGATGAACCAAAGCAAGTTAGATATCGACCTGTATTTAAATCAGATTGGTTCTGGATGTTTCTCTCGTATATTCAATATACTTGTATGATATTAGTTCTATATTGTGACTATCCATAGTATCGTATTAAACCTTCCATTTAGGCGTATAAACCAATGATCGACAAGTGCCGCACATTTTGTTAAATCAATATTTGTATGTTTCAAAATGTCCATAATTATTGACAACGAGTATATACTTACATTTTCCCCAATTTACCCTTGGAAAATGTGTAAATAGATTTTTATTTCATCAAATCTTTTTTTTTTTAATTATTTAAATTTTCTTAAATATCATTCTTTACACCAAAAATGTTATTTATAAACAAGCGTATGAGTTTAGCAATGACTAGTATATCACTATCGGATACGCTATACAAAGTTGTATATTACACCTGATAGATTCAAAATGGAAGTTACATGTTATCGGCCGTGTACACTGATCAATACCCCCAGAAAAGAAGTGATGCACGAACTTGTTTTATGTAATTGTGTAATAACAGTTTTAAAGCCCGACAGGAAATCGCTTGAATACCTGTACGTGTCACCTCAAAATACCTCTGGGAACAATTCCTTTAGCCATTCTGGTGATCAGATAAGGGAAGGTCCGAATTTATTTTAAAAAGTTTATTACATAAAACAATTATGAACAAACTAGATTTTCAAAAACAATTTTACGCGGAACACTTATTTATAACTTTGACTTTTTAACTAATTTCAATTTCTTGTTTTAAATACTTCGTAAACAAAACAGTTTCAAAACAACAGACCATACTATTAGTACTAGTTATTTAAAAAATAATATATATAAAATTACATTTTCCGTATCAAGTTAGTTAGGAAAGGTTGCACAACCATGTCTATCATAATCTTTTTTGTGACCCGGGAAACTGTTTATGCTTTCCTTGTCGGATAAAACAACCTTACGCTTGACAAGATATCGACACTCAATTACGGCTACGTTAGGTTACTGCTTGTTTTGGTCCTTTGTGGTTTATAGATATATCGTGGTCAATATTCGGGGAGGATGTCAAAATGGCCGCATGCGGAGAATTGATACTCTAAATTTAAAATCGATGGTCATCTCTTAACTTGCAGAATAAAACTTTATTGTCTATGAATATGTGCTTTTTTATACATAATGAACAGAATATGAATTTTTCATTTTTTTGCGAAGTTTCCCTTTAAGGTATTTTAATCTATGTAAGGTGAACTGTTCCATTGAACAAATACAATAGCTATTGACTTAATTTGTTGAGTTATTCAATGGGAACTTAATTTCTCCTAGGAGTTTATTTTTTTGTGTTCAGCAAAATTAATGAATGAATGATTGCTTTTTCAAAGAGAAATTTAAAGTTCATATTGAAGAATGAAGACAACAGAATACAAGAGCTATTGTCAATCAGACAGTTCACCTTCTAAGAATTTAAATGACCAACACCAACTGATTCCCATGAAGGGTTTAATTTTCTTTGCAAAAAGACTAGATTCAATTTAATGCATTAAAAAAGCAAATGTACTATTTAATTCAAAATTAACTTACTCATATATAGTTGCTGTTTTAAGTCTTCCTGTATTGGTTTTCACTGCAGTCTTTCTGCTGGTTGGTACTCTATAAAACATATTAAGATTTAAACAACAAAGATTTAGTTTTGAAGTTTGGCTGTACCTGTAGCAACTTATTGCAATCAGGAAAATCATATCCTAATCTTTACAGTGATGTTGTTAATAATTATGGGCTATGTAAACTTATTGATTCTTTGAATCAACTTATTGTAACAGTTTATCACATCCCAGGAGGTGTCAAACACTGGAAGTAAGTTAACTTGTACTATTGTCAACTAGTCTTTTGCCATGTAATCACTCAAGAGTCAACTCGTACCACTGCAAAGCAGTACCTATGCCAACCTAAACCATTATCATCTTCATGTTGACAAGCAAAGAATGTGGTATACAAAGAATATTTCAGCAAAAAAATTTGTGGACAAAGGGTGACGTCATAAATACGTCTCTATAATGACGCAGTTAGTGAGAATATATTTTACCTGAAACAATTAGACATTTTAAGATATGTTTTCATCAATTTTTCCTCACATAATCACAGTGAAAAAATTTCTGTTTTTGAGAGCATAAATTATGAGTTAGTGAACCAACTCCTTTGTGTTGTTTTCATGACTTTTGAATGTGTGTATACATATATTGTTTTCAATATTTGAATGTATGTATGTAAAACATTTAATGCATAGTAAGATCATAAACATGATAGAGATGTCAAATGAAAGTTATAGGCTTAGTTAACGTTTCAGTTGTATTTTAGGAAAACTCCATGCAAATTAAAGTGTATTTTAAAACATATAAAACATAGCATAAATTAGAATATTAAGCTGGGCAAAAAAAAACTGTACAAAACAAACAGTCAAACAAAATAAAAAACACAAGCATTAAAGCACTACATGATCATTGCACCGGCATGAACTGTTTGGATCCCATGTTTGTACCAGTATTTTTTTTAAGTTGGTCAAAAGATGTTTCCATGTGACAATGGTTAGGCAGCTCATTCAAGATTTGTGCAGCATTTAAATTAGCAGATTTCAAACTATACCTGGTAGTTCTGACTCTTGGGAGAACTGCTGTTTCCTGTGATCTAAAATTATAGTTCTGAATTTTAATATCAATTAAATCCTGTAGATAACTTGGATTTTTTTAAGAACTATTTTAAATGTTTCTGTGGCAAAAGTTTTTATTCCTCTTATCTTTAAAGAAGATAATTTTGATTTTTCTAGCAGTTTTTCATAAATCATAGATGAATCTAAGAGCTCTATCTTGAATTTTTTCCATTCATAACAGATCTTTTTGGTTAAATGTCAAATATGTTTATTTGGTTTTTTTTTCCAATTGTTACTAATAGCCTGCAATTTGTCAGGACTATACTTCTTTGAATTTTCGAGAAAAAAAACAACACTTAGTTACAGTTTATTAGATTTAAACTACCAGTTTCTAAAGTACCAACAACCTTATCTACATGTATGTCATAATCACTTCATGTTATCACTACAGTGTTATCAACAGCATAAATTTTATAAATTGAGCATTTTTGTACAAAAATAAATATGTCATTTATGAAGACATTAAAAGCACTTGAACAAATATTGCAGACCTGCCAACTTTCACAATTCATGGGGGATTTCCCCCATGAGAGGTGGCGACCTGAATTTTGGAATTCTTTATTGTATAAACTGAAGAAATCTATACAGGCATTGAAATGAGTAAAAAGGGTATTTAAGAACATACATACTCATTCAAACAATGTAGAAGTCATGGTAGTAGATTACACACTTTTATGACAATATTAATGCTCCTCTTGCACTTAAAATCACCCATATAGATTTTGAAAAGTTGGCAGGTATGGTATCGACCCTTGTGGTATACTTTCTTTAAAAATCTGATCTCCTTTACTGTAAGAAATTCCAATTTTGATATGTTGTTTTCTTTTTTCAAGATAAGTAATCACTTTGTAATAATTTTAGAGAATTTTTTGTTAATGTTATTTGTTGATCAAATTGTGGACGTTTGTTTTCATTTCTATGCCTACTACATACATGTGCGTTGTCAATGATTGTACAATGTATGTATTCAAGTGATAATAGATAAACAAATTCAATGAAATTACACAAAAATAAAGATTAATTAGCCTTTGTTTTTCTTATTGAGTTCATGATGCCTAGTTAACATTTTCAAAACTAATCGATACATGTACCAATGCGTTCATCTATGCCTAGCTATAGTACGACAAGTAACTTTTTTGAGAAGGTGTACAATGACCACAGCCATTTATATCATTCTAAAACGAGCTCAATATGAACCTGAGAACCGATAGATATTAAATGAAAACTCGATTTTATATGGTGTAATAGCTTACTACATTGTATGCGGTATGGGTTTTGCTCATTGTTGAAGGCTGTATGGTGACCTATAGTTTTTAACTTCTTTGTCATTTGGTCTCTGGTAGAGAGTTGTCTCATTGACAATCATACATGTACCACATGATCATGATGATGATCACACATTTTCTTATTTTAATAATACTGCATTTATCGATAAATATGACTATAAATTTGAGATATTTGTCATTTTTACAAAATAAAAGTACAATTTAACTTCAGGAATTTGATTTGTGTGTCTTGTATGCAAGTTCCATGTATAACAATATGGCGGACGTAATTATTCAAAAAGTAGATTATTATTATCTATATGTTAAAAATTTTAGAAAAAATAAAGCTATTTACTTTAATTAGGAAAATTTTAAACTACAAATGTACCCTTCACAAGGCACAGGCATACCTTACACTGTCAGCTATCAAGTTTGAATAATTAAAGTCTTCCGGAGTCCAGAAGGGAACTTGCATAAAAGACACACAAATCGATTTCATGAAGTTAAATTGTACTTTTATTGGGTAAAAGTGACATAGATTTCAAAATTAAAGACTTTATTGTGCCAGAGACATATATACACATATATGTCTCTGATTGTGCATTATGAAAACCATCATTATATATAATTATATACTCCATAAACACCAGGAAAGTTTTCAGGTTTTTGGGAGTTCTGAGGAAATCGTTGTACCGTAGCGCTCGATAAATTTTGAAACAATTTCCCACTCTTGTTGCAAAGTATAGATATAGGTAATCTTAATTGAATTATGACTATTGAACAGCGGTATGCTACTGACTGTACTGTTGCCTTTATTTATACCTAACTGTGGTCTGCTTTTGTTTGTTGGTAAGATATTCTGCAAGCTGCTTTCTGTGATTTTTCACGACATCCATTACTTTATTTGCTTCAAATTATTGAATAATAATAAGCCTTTATCAAAATTCATTTTTTTCGTTGTCAATTAACTTGAACTTGAGAATCGTTGTAGCTAATCTTCTTCTTCGGTTACATTTGCGTATAGTTCTGTAGGTCTATAGTGCTGTGTGTGGTACTGGTTTTTTAATGATTCAAGTGAGAGAAGTATAAAACCCTTCTTCTTCTTTTTCACCCAGTAATAAGTGTAATAAAAGTTGTTTACATGTTGATAAGTGGGAAAGGTCGAGGCTTATTTCGTCCCAATTACATTTTTGCCCTGGATCGGTTCGCCCCTTTAAGTGAATCCGAATAAAATATGTTTTAAAAGATACAGACCTATAAAAGATCGTCTTTAAACTATGTCACGTGTTTGTCTGTGTGCTTATATGCATGTGTAGATATGATAATATCGGGCCATAACCCCGGAGGTCATTCCGATCGTTAAATAGTAAAAAAAGGGTACGAGTTGACATGGAGCTAGAGCGGAAAAGCGACCATCACTGACATACCGTTTAGTGTACTCAATACATTTCCGGTATGAACTCCACTGCCGGAATTATTTGCATTAACTCAGAAAATGTCAATGGTCAGTTATATCATAGTACAATGCAATGAAAAAGGATTTAATTACAGAGAATATAGGCTAACATCGCCTGACAATTGGTATCCACATATAAAAACCGGGCATACCAAGCACTCTGATCCACTGTCTAACCCAAACTTGCATAAAAATTTCGTTCAGCTTGGGACCCTCATTTATCCGAATCGGTATCCAAAATTGAGATGGTTGAACGACGAGCTGCTCAGTATATTTGCAATAGATATCACAGTACAAGTAGTGTTACAAACATGCTTACCACATTAAGATTTCCACCACTAGCACTAGCAGAACATAGGCTGAGCACAAGTTTGGTAACAGGGCTGCCAAGTCTCATTTTCATGCTTATTTGGGTGCATTTTCCTTTGATCTATTGTTATTTCTCTTTATAATTTTAGCCAAATCTCACGCATTTGATGGTATCATCATATGGTACATTTTTGTATACAGTATTCTTGTCTTTCGTTTTTGCTTATGTGCTTTGCCTATGTGCCTTTTTGTTTGTCTTTGTTGACATATTTGCTTGTTTTTTGTAGTGATTAAGATTATAACACAATGTTGACTGCTGTACCCCTATTTTTTGACATTTTTACCTTTTATGTCGGTTTTTTTGGTCACACATCGTCAATACAATGGAATTTTATGCGACTGTCATACAAGTGAGAGGTTTAGCTACATGTACAATGTAGCTATAAAACCAGATTTAATCCACCATTTTCTACATAAGAAAATGTCTGTACCAAGTCAGGAATATGACAGTTGTTATCCATTCTTTTGATGTGTTTGAGCTTATGAATTTGCTATTTACTTACATGACAAGGGGGAATTTCCGTTTAGAATTTTCTTCGTAGTTTGGTATTTTTGTAATTTACTTTTTGCTTCATGAATAGTTGGCAGAACTGTGGTAATGATGTATAAGATATCATACATGTACCATCTTGTTGCATATTTCCATCTGACACACTTACACAAGGAGACTCAGTAACCTGGAAAAAACTATACACTTACAGGCACATAAAGACATCCAAGGACTCATACTTTCTATACACAATATTACAGTGGGATCAGCTTCCTGTGGTACTTGTTCAGGCGCTGCTGGATGATTCGGTCTAAAACAAACTTGTACTGTCACAAACTCAGACTATCACAAACTTTGCCTACCATTTGTTATATAAAGAAATGAAGTAAACAAACTCAGCCTTTGATTTGTAGATTGTGTTATTTACTGCTTTTTTTTTTAGTTTTTTTTCAATTTTACTTGATTTATAATAACTTTATATACAAATTTTGGAGATACATTGCAATGTTTTAAAGTAAACTTAGATCCATAAGATAAAATATGACTTTATATTAAATACAGTTTAATTGAAATATAAGTTTGAATTTAATACTTCTAAATGTTGACAGTATGTTGTTTTATTGATAAATTGTGTTTTAATGATCAGAGTGTGTGTATGTTTGTAATGTGTTAAATCTTTAGTGTTCACAATTGGTATACAACCAAAGAGAAATTTGATTGACACTGAATGCATTATTAAAGGATTCATTGATTTAAAGAGTAATTACAACTTAATTGTCACATCAAACAGGTACAATTTTTTAGCTCACCTGGCCCAAAGGGCCAAATGAGCTTTTCTCATCACTTGGCGTCCTTAGTCGTCGTAATCGTTAGCTTTTTACAAAAATCTTCTCCTCTGAAACCACTGGGCCAAATTTAACCAAACTTGACCACAATCATAATTAGGGTATCTACTTTAAAAAAATGTGTCCGATGACCCTGCCAACCAACCAAGATAGCGCAAATGGCTAAAAATAGAACATAGGGGTAAAATGTAGATTTTGGCTTATATCTCTGAAACCAAAGCATTTAGAGTAAATCTGACATAGGGAAAAATTGATTATCAGGTCAAGATCTATCTGCCCTGATATTTACAGACAAATCTGACAACCTGTTGTTAGGTTGCTGCCCCTGAATTGGTAATTTTAAGGAAATTTTGCAGTTTTTGGTTATTATCTTGAATATTATTATAGATAGAGATAAACTGTAAACAGCAATAATGTTCAGCAAAGTAAGATCTACAAATAAATCTACAAATAAGTTGTCATGACCAAAATTGTCAGTCGACCCCTTTAGGAGTTATTGCCCTTAATAGTCAATTTTTAACAATTTTTTGTAAATTTTTGTAATCTTTTACAAAAATCTTCTTCTCTGAAACTACTGAGACAAATTTAACCATACTTGGCCATAATCATTATTAGGGTATTTAGTTCAAAAAATTTGTCCGATGACCCAGCCTTCCAACCATCATGGCCAACTTGGTTAAAAATAGAACATAGGGGTAAAATGCAGTTTTTGGTTTATATCTCCGAAACTAAAGCATTTAGAGCAAATCTGACAGGTGGCAAAAATGTTCATCAGATTTAGATTTATCTGCCCTGAAATTTTCAGACGAATCCGACAATCTGTTGTTGGGTTGCTGCCCCTGAGTTAGTAATTTTACAAAAATTTTGCAGTTTTTTGTTATTATCTTAGATATCATTATAATATCTAATATCTAATACTATTAATTATGATTTTAACCTTATTTTACATGATTTCCAAAGCATCAGTAAATACAGGTGAGCAACACAGGCTCTTGAGAGCCTCTAGTTTGTAGAGGCAATTTGAGGCAAACATTTATTGTACTTATTTCTAAAAATAGATTTGGAGTAAAATTTGAAAAAAAACTGAGGTTTCTTTGATCTTACCAAATAGTTCTATGAAAGAACACGAAAAAAGTTATACAATATCATTCTCATCAAATAAATAAATATTATTGAATGGTGAAAGCATTAATATGGTATTTGACATCTGCTGGATTAAAATTTGTAAACTTTATGTTTTGTATTAATTAATATTACAAATAAATCATACTTAGACACAATCACTAAAAACATGATCAGATACATATATATCATATATTTGGTTAATTACAATTTCATGTAATTACAGGTAGTTATGTTATCACTTGGGTTATTAAAAAGGTGTCAACAGTACAAATGCCAGTTATTAGTCTAAATAAACATGATTAAGGTGATTAAAAAGGTGTCAACAATAAAATGACATATTTCCAGTTCAATCAAATGATAAATAATTTTAAAAAGGATATCAGAATAAGAGAAAAGAAAAGACAAATAAGTGGTAACTTTTCATTATTAGCTGAAATTAGTCTTGCTTTTCTTTTTATATCTTTTTAACGTAACATATATTTCTTGCTTGTAATATGTTTAAAATAAATAATTTAATGATTCTAACTCATAATTAAATTAGAATAAAGTAATTATACATTTTGTGTCACTTATTTTAAATATGGAAATCCATCATTCTTAAGTCAGTATGGCAAATTCACACTTAGATATTCAGTGGGTTACTAAAAGATTTGGCAACCAGATTGGTAATCTAAAATGGGTACCAATCCAGACTAGATGATAAAGTATACTGGATATGCACTACACGCTATTGTTCAGCTGCATTAAATACAGTCTGTCAATGTATTTGAAGGAATCATCTTAAAATATTTCATTTCATATATCATTAAATATTTTGATCATATATTTTATATTATTCATGAGAATTACGAATGACACTGGTATATATTTCATATGAATAGATGATTATTCCTTTTATGAAATTATAGAAACCCTTATTTTACATTAATTTTATATTAATTCGATGAAATAGAGACCATCAACACATACCTCCTGATTATTGTTTTAAAGCCCTGAGGGATATCAGGCTAATGATCACTAATCACTTGTACAGGTAGATCGACACACCTGGCAGGAGAAAAAAATTATCAAGATTAATTGCATCAGTGATCACTTGATTACTTTTCAGAAAATGCTACTGAAAATTAAGATTAAAAAATAAAATTTATAAATTCAACAACAAAGAAAAAGTTTTAGCACTTCAAACATATACTTTAATATTAACTTACACAATCTGCATCCCCCTTTTTAAAAGAGTTCAAGATTAGACTGTAAATCGTAAAACAGAACATAATTTCATGCCAAATAACACAAGTACATGTACATCAATTATCAATCAAACTGCATCACTTTGCAAGTGTAAAAGTCAATACATGAATATTAACTGCAACTTGACAATCTGAAGAAATTTCATAGTTTACAATAAAATTAATACATCCAGATTACATTCAGAATGTAAAGATGCATGTTGAATGGTCTATTTTTATTGCATTTGCAATTTTAGTTCATTAAAACAATTTCAGTTTTAAACTATTGCCCTCCACAAATATTTTCAAATTTTTTTACAAAAATTTATATACGAAACTTCTTGTTGTTGATACTGCAAATTGTAAATCCGACAAATTACTTTGTCTGTTAATCTGTAGATAACCATATGTTTATTAATTAAAAATATTACATAAATTTTAACAGGTGAGCATGGTCAAGTTGATGTTGTAGTACAAAATACAGATCTTTTCACTTGTGGTATTTGTGAGCATAATGAAGAAAACCTTATAGATTTTTTGAGGCACAAGATACAACGTAAGTACTTAAGTATCAATATTGTAAAATTTCATTATGAGCTTTTAATTAAATGATTTGTACCATTACTTAACAGATCATTCTTTAAATATATTTTTGATTTAGAAAAGTTTCTGCATTCAGAAGTTGCAAGGTTGTTAGAGATACCACTTTGTTTTTTATTAAGTTTTCAATAAGCTTTATCTTGACACCTCATATATGTACACATGCTATGTTTGAGACTGACTTTGAGATGAAGAACAGCAATAATAGCGCTGTTCCTTTGCTTTTTGTGTGTTTTTTGCTGTGCATGAATTGATTTTGTGTCATGGATGGATACCCCATATCCTTTGTTTTACTATTAAACGATATGTTGTTTGTTTCAAAAATTATTCTGGTGTGCATTACTGTGGAATCAATTATTTTTGTGGGTACCAATTTTAATGGATAGAGGAAAAAATTGTAATTTCGTTGATACTTGATTTTGTGGTTTTGCCAAAGTTTGCATACAATATACGGTAAAGATAAGGAGATGTGGTATGATTGCCAATTAATCAAAGTTACTTACCAAAGTACAAATAAAGTGGATGTAATCAATTATAGGCAACCATTTGTCCTTCAACAATGAGAAAAATCCATACTGAATAGTTGGCTATGGAGGGCCCAACATGAAAAATATGAAACAATTCAATTGAGAAAACTAACAGCTTAATTCATAACAAAACAATTTACGGGTAAAAAATATGACAGACATGAACCAACGACAACCACTGAACTACAGGTTCCTGACTTGGGACAGGCACATAAACCCTCCCCTAACATGAGACAGTTGTGTTACTGCACAACATTAGAACAAGCTATAAATCTCAGTTGAAAAGGGCTTAACTCATCAGAACGATATAAAGCATAAAATATCTAACAAAAACGAAAACTGGATGTGGCAGGTGATTTATACATCCCTAACAGCATGAAAGACACAAAGTACAGATCTGAGATTACTCACAGTTACTGACAGCTAGTTCAAAGCCAATAACAACTACAAATGTAATAAAAAAAATCATGTGTCTAAGACTAAAATATAAATCAGTACACATCCAACATCCAATGGATTTAGTGTTAAGACGTCATTAACAGATAGAGAAAAACATGACCTTGTGCAATGCCAAAATATAGGTATGGACAGATTGTGGTACCATGAAAGTGCAAGCCTGTCAGGAGGGAGTATTAGTGCTTAAATTTATTCTTTTCTACCCATTATCAGTACCATGTTCATGCCAATAAAGCAAAATTATATATTCTAATTATGGTTAAATACATTTTAAAGATCTGTAAAGCTTCATATACGACTAAAGGGCCTTTTTTCTTTTATTTCAGACCGTGGACCAGGAAACTGTTATGTTTGTCAGCTATGTAAGATTTCATATACTAAAGACTCCTCCCTCTCTCAGCATTATAGAGTGAAACATAAAGTGTCATTGGTTCATAGGAAACAAAGAAGAAATAATTTTCATGAGAAAGAAGATATTCAAGACATAACAAATATTATAGAGGAAAAAGGAAATGATTATGATCTTCAAATTGTAAATATGGAAAACCTTGATGTTGTCAGTTTATTAACCAGCGAAGGTTCTGACAACAGTAAATGTGATCCTGATTATGAAAAAGGCAGTCCAACAGATGCGACTCAAAATGATACAGCTGATTGTGATATTATAAATTATTGTGAAGAAATTCCTGCCTCAGCAACTGTTAACCCGCCCATTGAAGATTCATTGCAGATGGATCACAGTGGTGGGACAACAGAGATTGAACATTTAGAGCTAAAATCTAATAATGAACTGTCATTATGTTATACAAGACCAGTTGCTATCAAAGATAGTCAGGAAGTTGTCCAACCAAATTCATCACATGGAGAAAGCAATGTTGTCACCTGCAATATTGAAATAATTAGCTTGGATGAACCCAGTAATGATCTTTTTATTGATGATGAATCGCCAGAAAGAAATTTAAAATATAGAAATGATGATAAAACAGATGGAAATGATTTCTTTTTTTGTGTGAAGACAAATTTAAATGCTGGAAAAACTATTATTTATGAAAGACAAAATTTGTGCTGTATATATTGTAATTACCAAGATATGGTATTGGCAAACTTGTATCAACACATGTCTGATCAGCATTTAGATCATATGAATACCAAGGAAGAACTCAAACTGCAAAATACTAGTGACAATATAAAGCTGATGAAGTTTTCTGAATATAAAAGGATTTGCTTAAAATATAACACTGGATCTAGCAGGAAGAACAGAAATACTGAAATACAAGACCAGGCAGGAGAATTTCCCTGTGCAAAATGTGGAAAAATATTCACTAGATTACGTTACTTGAAAAAACATATTGCACTCCATAAGCCTGAAAAACCTTTTCTCTGTGATTTTTGTGGAAAATCGTTTAAGACTCAAACCTACCTTACTATACATCATCGCTCACACTCCAAGAAGTCTTACCAATGTGAACAATGTGATTTTTCATCATCAAATACTGCCTTAATACATATACATAGGCAACAGCATAACAACGGGTGTGTTTTATGCGATATCTGTGGTAATGCATACTCTGATAAATCAACTTTAACCAAACACAAACGTGTTCATGATCCTACTCGTCCATATCAGTGCAATTACCCAGGATGCACTTGGCGGTTTTTAACAGAAGTAATGTGCAGGGCACATCAAAGAAATCATGACACGGAAGGAAAATTTAAATGTTCACATTGTGGTTATGTCTTTCGACACAAACATCACGTCAAAAGGCATGAAACTCAAGTGCATGGTATAAAAAATCAACCTATTAAGATGGATGATAAAACTGAGTCAGAACCATCAACTATAAATAAGATACAGAGTATTGATGAAGGAAAAAATACAAATGAATTACAGGAAAAAGACACATCTACAGTCAATGTTATAGTAGAATCGACAGAAGAAAGCACTTGTTTACAGGAGTCTGTGTCTGGTGGTCAGTTAGTAATTACAACAGACACGGAAGGAAATGCCTTGAATTATCAACTCACAGAAATTTCCAATATAGCTTTAATGGACTCAGGAGGAGGGAGAACAATTATAATTCCTCAAATTGACTATGGAAACGTTGTTTTGCAGAGGGTGGAAAATGCAGTAGGTGATTCACCAATGATAAAAGTTACAGAAATAAAGGAGAATATATGATATATTTTGCAAGTGATGTAGTCTTTTATTTGGAAGGGACTTGGGGATACCAGGGTCAGTTGTTTTTCAGTTCAGAAAAACAGAATTTACATGTACATGCAACCTACTGTACATGCATAACATGTATAAGTAAAATCAAGACTCAGGAATTTCTTAATTTAAATTTTCTTCAGCTTTTAGGAAATTTTTTCTCCACTCCATTCTTTAGGAAAGATTAATGTTTAATTGTACGCTGATAGTTTTTTTACAGCTTTACTAATTTAAAACTATTATCTTTTAAATTGCCTTATTTGTTTCTGTCTCGCCTGCGATGAAAGTCACAAAATTGACAGACATTGCAAGGTATACTTGTCCATCAGATTGGGTTAACCAGACCTTGTCCTCATTTTATGGTTCGTTGATCACCATTAAGTTTCTGTGGTAAAGTTATATTTCAGCTAGTTCTATATCATGTATATTCATTGTATACATTGTAGAATGATTGTTACATGTAGGTGCATTGTATGTGACAGGATTCATCTGACCTTGATTTCATTTTCATTGTTCATTGACCTACATTAAAGTTTACAACAAGTATAATTACATAATTTTTACATGTTATTAAATGATCCATGAAATAAGGTCAAGGTCAGATCAACCCTGTCAGACAGACATGTACATCTTGCAATCATTCTATACACCCATTATAGGCGACTTACCCGAAAATTTAGAAATTATTGCATGCATCTATTATTGCGATTTTTGAAGAATGGACGAAATTGTGAGATTAATTATTGCAATTGCAGGAAAATCTGCATACAGAAATATGTATCAGTTATCAGAATGCGAGTAATTATTATTGCAAAAATCACCAAGTTGCATTAATCGCATTAATAAAAACCTCACAATAATTTCTGAATTTACAGTATTATTTCAGTCATGTCCATGATAACAGTGTGTGCTGTTTTGATTAAATTATTTCAACATTTTTAGTAGATAAACAAAGTTCAAAGGGACTATAATATATACCTTGTCACCTTATGTTGTGTGCAGGTGCTTTTTGGATTAACTAATCATGTAGAATAAGTTGATGGTCACATAAACTTAACAATGTATAAAACATGTAAAAAGCATGATAAGTTGATGGTCACATGAAAGAGAGACGAAAGATACCAGAGGGACATTCAAACTCATAAGTCGAAAATAAACTGACAACACCATGGCTAAAAAAGAAAAAGACAAACAGACAAACAATAGTACACAAAACACAACATAGAAAACTAAAGACTGTGAAACGGATATTCCATAACGGTCAACCAACTCGTAATGGCGTCTGTAAAACTTATGAAGGGATGATTTCAACTTCACCAATTGGAACTCTTGGTTTAATAGCTTCCTTGTGAGCAGCAACCCTCTATCAAGGAAATCATGATAGGAAATACAAGCCCTGGGAGATATATACTCCGTATGCAGGCTGTTGCCTTTACAGTTAACATTCATTTTAACTCTGTTGGATAGTTGTGTCATTGGCAAATTGGCAATCATACCCATCTCCTCATTTTTAGCTCACCTGACCTGAAAGGTCAAGTGAGCTTTTCTCATCACTTGGCGTCCGTCGTCCGTAAACTTTTACAAAAATCTTCTCCTCTGAAACTACTGGGCCAAATTTGACCAAACTTGGCCACAATCATCATTGGGGTATCTAGTTTAAAAAATGTGTCCGGTGACCCGGCCAACCAAACAAGATGGCCGCCATGGCTAAAAATAGAACATAGGGGTAAAATGTAGATTTTGGCTTATATCTCTGAAACCAAAGCATTTAGAGCAAATCTGACATGGGGTAAAATTGTTTATCAGGTCAAGATCTATCTGCCCTGAAAATTTCAGATGAATCGGACAACCCGTTGTTGGGTTGCTGCCCCTGAATTGGTAATTTTAAGGAAATTTTGCCGTTTTTGGTTATTATCTTGAACATTATTATAGATAGAGATAAACTGTAAACAGCAATAATGTTCAACAAAGTAAGATCTACAAATAAGGCAACGTGACCAAAATGGTCAGTTGACCCCTTAAGGAGTTATTGCCCTTTATAGTCAATTTTTAACCATTTTTCGTAATTTTTTGTAATTTTTTACAAAAATCTTCTCCTCTGAAACTACTAAGACAAATTTAACCAAACTTGTCCACAATCATCATTAGGGTATCTAGTTTAAAAAATGTGTCCGATGAACCCGCCCGCGAACCAAGATGGCTGACATGGCTAAAAAATAGTACATAGGGTAAAATGCAGTTTTTGGCTCATATCTCTGAAACCAAAGCATTTAGAGCAAATATGATGAGGATAAAATTGTTCATTAGGTCAAGATCTATCTGCCCTGAAATTTTCAGACCAATCAGGCAACCTGTTGTTGGGTTGCTGCCCCTGAATTGGTAATTTTAAGAAAATTTTGCAGCTTTTGGTTATTATCTTAAATATTGTTATAGATAGAGATAAACTGTTAACAGCAATAATGTACAGCAAAGTTAGATCTACAAATAAGGCAACATGACCAAAATTGTCAATTGAACCCTTAAGGAGTTATTGCCCTTTATAGTCAATTTTTTACAATTTTCATAAATTTTGTAAATTTTTGTAAATTTTTACTAAGTATTTTCCACTGTAACTACCGGGCCAAGTTCATTATAGATAGAGATAATAGTAAGGAGCAAGAATGTTCAGTAAAGTAAGATCTACAAACACATCACCATCACCAAAACACAATTTTGTCATGAATCCATCTGTGTCCTTTGTTTAATATGCACATAGACCAAGGTGAGCGACACAGGCTCTTTAGAGCCTCTAGTTATTGTTTTGCCTGTGAAGAAATTCGCAGAGTGAGACATACATGACATAGGGATTACTATCCAGCAGCGGCCTTAAATTATTTGTATAAAGATATAAGAAGATTTGTATAAAGCTATATATTTCAGAAGGTAGAAAGAAGACTTAGATGCTTCATAGTAAGTTCATACAATAAAGTAGATACCTTATGTTACGAAGTTCCTTCCCTCATAAGTCCATTGTTGTTGACCTCATTTTCATGGTTCAGCGAATATTTGAAAATTAATTATAGATTTTTGTCATGTGTATTTCTCACTTATTAAGAGAAGGAGGATAACTAAATTTTGAAGTTGCTGTGTGTTTGTTTATTCTACATTGGCTAGAGGTATAGGGGAGGGTTGAGATCTCACAAAACATGATTAACCCCACTGCATTTTTGTGTCTGTTCATAGTCAGAAGCCTCTGGCCTTTGTTTTTTTAATTTTAGTTCATTTATATGTTTCAGAGTTTATTGTGATGTCCATTTTCACTGAACTAGTACACATTTTTGTTTAGGGGTCAGCTGAAGCGAGCCTCTGGGTGCAGGATTTTCTCGCTGTGTTCAAGACCCAATGGTGGCCTTGGGCTGTTTTATGCTCTTTGGTCGGGTTGTTGTCTCTTTGACACATTACCCATTTCCATTCTAAATTTTATTGGTATATGGGTTCCTTGAAATGTCTGTCAGACAGGGTTCAACTGACCTTGACCTCATTTCATGGATCAGTGATCAAGGTTAAAGTTACATGATTAGGTCTGTTTCGCAGACACTTTAAGCAGTCGGTAAACTAAATGTATCTGTGGTGTATGGAATGATTATAAGGGGTACATATCAGTCTGGCAGGTTTCATCTGACATTGACCTCATTTTCATGGTTCATTGATCAATGTTAAGTTTTTGTGTTTTGGTCTGTTTTTCAAATACTATATTAGTATATATAGGTCAACTATATTTGGTGTATGGAATTATTTTAAAGTGTACATAGAAATAAGAAGATGTGGTATGAGTGCCAATGAGACAACTCTCCATCCAAGTCACAATGTGTAAAAAGTAAACAGTTATACAATTTAATTAAACAAAGTACAGCCTTCAACATTTAGCCTTGGCTCACACTGAACAGCAAGCTATAAAGGGCCAAAAAAAAATTTAATGTTAAACAATTCAAACAGGAAAACCAAAGGTCTATTAAATCTATATAAATGAAATGCTCCGCTGGGCGCAGCTTGATACGACCGCAGAGGCCGAACTCTGAACAATTGGGGCAAGTATGGACACAACATTCAAGCTTGATACAGCACAGCATAGGTTTCTGACACAGAATGAATGTGGTCTAAGAACTTAAAAAATTTTAATTTACCTATTCAAACCATATCATTATTTGCTTTTATATATAAATCAGAAATAACCAATTTGAAATGGAAAATTTTAAAGGAAAAAAAGGACCCCCCCCCCCCCCCCCAATTTTGAACCCCCTTATGATTCATCAACCCCAAACTCAATCCCAGCCCTCCCATTGTGGTATGGTACCTTGCAGTACAATTTCAGAGAGATCCATACACTTGAACACAAGTTATTGTCTGGAAATTAGAAAAATGTTTGTTTTTAGGCCCCTTTTTGGCCCCAAATTCCTAAACGTTTAGGGCAATTATCCCCAAACTCAAACCCAGCTTTCCCTTTGTGATATGGAACCTTGTAGTACACTTTCAGAGAGATCCATACAATTGAACACAAGTTATTGTCTGGAAACTTGAAAAATGCTTATTTTTTGCCCCTTATTCCTAAACGTTATGGGCAATTACTCCCAAACTCAATTCCAGCTTTCCCTTTGTGATATGGAACCTTGTTGTACAATTCTATAAAGATCCATACACTAACACACAAGTTATTGTCATAAACTAGAAAAATGCTTGTTTTTTGCCCCTTTTTGGCCCCTAATTCCTAAAATTTTGAGGCAATTACCCCCAAAATCAATCCCAGCATTCCCTTTGTGAGATGGAACCTTGTGGTACAATGTCAGAGAGATCCATACACTAACACACAAGTTATGTCTGGAAGTTACAAAAATGCTTATTTTTGGCCCCTTTTTCCTTAACCGTTGGTACCATAACCTCCAAAATCAATCCCAACCTTCCTTTTGTGGTATTGAACCTTATGGTAAAATTTCATAGAGATCAATTCACTTAAACTAAAGTTAAAGTGCGAAAACTAATGTGTCTTCGGACGACGAAGACAACGCCGTCATACCAAGATACGACCGCAAAATTTTTTTGCGGTCGTATAAAAACGAGAAAAGAGAAACACTTATGAACCACATCAACAAACAACAACCTGGCAGGAATAATTTGTTCTTAACCTCCTATCCATGGTTCATTACATGTTACATGTAAGTTTCTGTAGTTTGGCCCTCTTCACAGATACTATAGATGTGAGCAACACAATGTTGGCAGATCCTGCTCCACATGTTGCTGATGGTTATTACAAATCAGGTGATCAGTCCCATTTAGTGATGTCACTATCATGGAGGAGGACAGGACTGTGGTCCCGGTTAGGGTTAACAAATATTCTGTAATGGTAAACTAGATTTTGATGACCGCCGTAAAACTTTCAAAGGGATGATTTTAACTTCACTTCTTGGAACCCTTGATTCATTGGTTTCCTGGTTAGCGGCAACCCATGCACGATCAAAGAAATCATGATAGGAAAAGCAAGCTCTGGAATATTGCATCAACTGGGAAATATATACTCCATATGTCGCTGGTGTTAAACTGATTGTGGTCACTGCAATTAAGACTGACAATTTCTCTTACTGAATCAATTTAACTTTCATTAGTTTTTCTTTATTTACTAGAGTTTTTGCAAAAAAAAGAAATAAACACAATACCAATTTTGTGCATCTGATACGCTTTTCTAGTTTTATCTTAATTAGGAACTTTCAAACCTAAACAATGGAGATTAAAAACTTTTTCACGCTGTGCCGCAACAAAAACTTATTTTTACTTTTGTACACATTTGTTTCCTGCATTTTGTGTTGCAGAATATTCATTTCCATCCTGTCTTGTGCAGTTATTAATTTTTACTTCTCACAAGGCCAAGTTATTTATTTTAAAAATCCTCCTGCCTCCTCCAGAAAATCAAATGGTTTTCCTCGAAGCGTTTGTGATCTCTAGGTACAAAAGGTCAGATTTATTTCTCGAATCGCTTAAATAGTAAAGATCTTATCAAAATTTGCAACAATTGAACAATAAACTGTTGACACAGAGATATGTCTCGTCTTTTTGTAATTTTGGTAGTATAACGCAAATATTGAATCCAAACGGCAATATTTAAACATGTAAATTGTGAAAAACATTCAAGTCAATGAACCATGACTTAATGTGCAGGACCAAATAACCTCCAAGGAAATGAGAATTGCCAATGATAAAACTGCATACCAAGTACCATTGACTTATCATAAGTTATGCCCCCTTACACTTAAGAAAGCAAACTTTAACATAACTCGTAAACAATGTAAAAATTTCAAAGTCAATGATGAGGGGATCGGGCAATATAATCTCCATGGACAAGAGACTTGCAAATGCTATAACAATTGCATATTGAATATCATTGAATTAACATTAGTGGTTCCTCTTAAACTGATATAATCACACAAACTAATACATGTAAACTGAGCAAAAGTTTCAAACTCTATAGACCATGACTGAGGGGGCTGAGCCAAATAATCTACTAGTATATGGAAATGAGATGTGCCAATGCAAATGCATCTACATACTAAATACCACTGAACTACCACTAGTAGTTCCCCTTAAACTGATCTAATCACAAACTAATACCTTTACACTGAGCAAAATTTTCGAAAGTCAATAGACCATGACTGAGGGGGCTGGGCCAAATAATCTGCATGGAAACGAGATGTTCCAACACTAATACAACTGCATACAAATATCACTGACCTACCAATAGTGGTTCCCCATGAACTGACCTAATCACAAACTAATACCTTGTTGATGTCGCTTTTGTAGAAAACAGCATACCGCAAATGTATTTCTGCTTTGTATCGATAAGCCCTTTTCAACTGTTTTTATACGACCGCAAAAATTGAAAATTTTTTGGTCGTATATTGGTATGACGTTGGCGTCATCGTCGTCGTCGTCGTCGTCGTCGTCGTCGTCCGGCGTCGTCCGAAGACACATTGGTTTTCGCACTCTAACTTTAGTTTAAGTGAATGGATCTCCATGAAATTTTACCATAAGGTTCAATACCATGAAAGGAAGGTTGGGATTGATTTTGGGGGTTATGGTACCAACAGTTAAGGAATTAGGGGCCAAAAAGGGGCCAATAATAAGCATTTTTGTAACTTCCAGACAATAACTTGTGTGTAAGTGTATGGATCTTTATAGAATTGTACAACAAGGTTCCATATCACAAAGGGAAGGCTGTAATTGATTTTGGGGGTAATTGCCTCAAAATGTTAGGATTTAGGGGCCAAAAAAGGGGCAAAAAACAAGCACTTTTCTAGTTTCATGACAATAACTTGTGTGTAAGTGTTTGGATATTTCTGAAATTGTACTACAAGGTTCCATATCACAAAGGGAAAGCTGGAATTGAGTTTGGGGGTAATTGCCCGAAACGTTTAGGAATTGGGGGCCAAAAAGGGGCCAGAAATAAGCATTTTTATAGTTTCCTGACAATAACTTGTGTTCAAGTGTATGGATCTCTCTGAAATTGTACTGCAAGGTACCATACCACAAAGGGAAGGCTGAGATTGAGTTTGGGGGTGATGAATCATAAGGGGGTTCAAAAAATTTTGGGGGGGGATTTTTTTTTTTCTTTTTTTTTTCTTTTTTTCCTTTTTTTTTTCTTTTAAAATTTTCCATTTTAAGTTGGTTATTTCTGATTTATTTATAAAAGCAAATAATAATGATATGGTAGGAGATGCACACCAAACAGGATGTGTAAATTATTATATAATAAGTATTGTGCAATAGCAAGAAATTTTCAATTGCACAGTATTGCACAATAGCAAGAAATCTTCAATTGCACAGTATTGCGCAATAGCAAGAAATCTTCAATTGCACAGTATTGCGCAATAGCAAGAAATATCCAATAGCACAATATTGCGCAATAGCAAGAAATTGTCAATTGTACAGTATTGCGCAATAGCAAGAAATAATCAATTGCACAGTATTGTGCAAAAGAAGATACTTCGTATAAATTGCTTATTTCTTGATCAATTTCAATGGGGTTTTATTCTTGAATTCTTGGGGTTCTTTAATATGCTGAATCTAACCGTGTATTAAGTTTTTGGATTTTGGGCCCCGTTTTTTAAATTGGTCCACATTGAGGTCCAAAGGGTCCAAAATTTAACTTTGTTTGATTTCATCAAAAATTGAATTATTGGGGTTCTTTGATATGCCGAATCTAACCGTGTATTTAGATTCTTAATTTTTGGTTCCGTTTGCAAATTGGTCTACATAAAGGTCCAAAGGGTCCAAAATTAAACTTAGTTTGATTTCAACAAAAATTGAATATATGGGGTTCTTTGATATGCTGAATCTAACCATGTATTTAGATTTTTGATTATGGGCCCAGTTTTCAAGTTGGTCCAAATCGGGGTCCAAAATTAAACTTTGTTTGATTTCAACAAAAATTGAATATATGGGGTTCTTTGATATGCTGAATCTAACCATGTATTTAGATTTTTGATTGTTGGGCCCCGTTATCAACTTTGTCCACATTGAGATCAAAAGGGTCCAAAATTAAACTTTGTTTGATTTCATCAAAAATTGAATATATGGGGTTCTTTGATATGCTGAATCTAACCATGTATTTAGATTTTTGATTATGGGCCCAGTTTTCAAGTTGGTCCAAATCGGGGTCCAAAATTAAACTTTGTTTGATTTCAACAAAAATTGAATATATGGGGTTCTTTGATATGCTGAATCTAACCATGTATTTAGATTTTTGATTATGGGCCCAGTTTTCAAGTTGGTCCGAATCGGGGTCCAAAATTAAACTTTGTTTGATTTCAACAAAAATTGAATATATGGGGTTCTGTAATATGCTGAATCTAACCGTGTATTAAGTTTTTGGATTTTGGGCCCCATTTTTAAATTGGTCCACATTGAAGTCCAAAGGGTCCAAAATTTAACTTTGTTTGATTTCATCAAAAATTGAATTATTGGGGTTCTTTGATATGCCGAATCTAACCGTGTATTTAGATTCTTAATTTTTGGTTCCGTTTGCAAATTGGTCTACATAAAGGTCCAAAGGGTCCAAAATTAAACTTAGTTTGATTTTAACAAAAATTGAATTTTTATGGTTCTTTGATATGCTGAATCTAAACATGTATTTAGATTTTTGATTATGGGCCCAGTTTTCAAGTTGGTCCAAATCGGGGTCCAAAATTAAACTTTGTTTGATTTCAACAAAAATTGAATATATGGGGTTCTTTGATATGCTGAATCTAACCATGTATTTAGATTTTTGATTTTTGGGCCCTGTTATCATTTTTGTCCACATTGAGATCAAAAGGGTCCAAAATTAAACTTTGTTTGATTTCATCAAAAATTGAATTCTTGGAGTTCTTTGATATGCTGAATCTAACCATGTATTTAGATTTTGGATATTGGACCATAATAGGTGAATGTCCAATTTAAAATTTTTAAGTTCTTAGACCACATTCATTCTGTGTCAGAAACCTATGCTGTGTCAAATATTTAATCACAATCCAAATTCAGAGCTGCATCAAGCTTGAATGTTGTGTCCATACTTGCCCCAACTGTTCAGGGTTCGACCTCTGCGGTCGTATCAAGCTGCGCCCTGCGGAGCATTTTATTTATAGTTTGTTCTTATGTTGTACTGTTACACCACTGTCCCAGGTTAAGGGAGGGTTGGCGCCTTCAAACTAAGTTAACCCTGCCAGATTCTATATGTGTCTGTCCCAAGTAAGGAGTCTGTAATTCAGTGGTTGTTGTTTGAATTGTTTTACATTTGTCATTTCTGGGCCTTTATAGCTGACTGTGGGGTATGGGTTTTCCACATTGTTGAAGACTGTACAGTGACCTATAGCTGTTAAATATTACGTCATTTGGTCTCTAGTGGACAGTTGTCTCATTGGCAATTATACCACATCTTCTTATTTTTGTACTTAGGCTCGCTTTTTTACTCTGTTAAGGCGAGATAAAAATGCATGTGTTGTCATGCTTAGCATACACACTCATAAATTGTATAAAAACATGGTGCGAGTAGGTGTAACAACTCATCATTGCCAAGCTGCTGACCAAATATTGACTTAATCTCTTTAGGTAGTTCCTAAGAAAAGTGTGATGGAAATATCAATATTTGTTGGAAGATGGACTGAAAAACAGACATTGTGAATGATATATGGTACAACTTCTTTAATGATAAAGACTGTCTCTGTGTTCAGTTGATTGGCATAATCACAAGTATTGTGGTCTAATTAAAAAGTTACTATTAATAAAAAAATAAGGAGATGTGGTATGATTGCCAATGAGACAACTATCCACCCAAGTTCAAAGAATAGTTATTTAAACAATAATTTGTCTTTTGTAAATGATATATTTTATATTAATTCTCACTTTTCACAAATGGTGGTTCATTTAAAACTCATTTAGGTTTACCTTTATAAATCAGAATTCTTGTATAAATCAGAAGGGGTGGTATAGGCACCCTCTATGATAAGAAAAAAATATCACTCTTTGCTTAAAATCATAAACGCTCAGCAGTATTAATTACTCTCCACTTTCCTTGGACCCAGCATCTGTTCCTGTAAAATACTATGTGGGTGACAAACACTCACACTGTTAAACAGTGAATAACTCAACACCACAAACCAGAAATGAATTTATTTATAAATGGCCTAAAATTATATGAGTGAGTCAAATAGCTATGAATCATCTTCAGCTTCTAAATTAATCTCATTTCCAAATTTAGCATAAAGCTCAACTTTCAGATCTTGTAGAATTTTTTTGTGAAATTCAGCCTGGTTTTCTATGGTTTTGATCTCTTCTTCTAAATTAGCTTTGGCTTTTTCTAACATTTCTCCTGCTCCTTCTGTTGTAAAACTTACAAATACTTCACCAATCTGATATGTAAGATCTGTTAAGGATAAATACATTATCATCTTTATGTGGAGAGGTCAATTATAAAACTTTTGAGTTACAGGTTTACCATGGTATTTAATGTATTACCAAATTGATGTTTAAGTTGTTTTTTTTTAATGTTTTGCATAGTTCTTTTAAAAGTAAGAAGAAGTGGTATGATATCCCTCAAAGGGATGTTAACAACAACAAGTATATGACCTTTACAATGAACAGAACTTATACCATATATTAAGTTATAAATGGACCCATGATAACAAAATGTAATATTCAAAAGAGAAAACTTACCACCTGATTTATAAAGCTAATAGCATAGCATTTAACAAAAATAGTTATGGCAGACAACAACTGGACTTCAGGCTCCTGATTTGGGTCAGGAAATAAAAGAAGGTGGCCTTTGATTTGTTTATTCATTTGAAAATAATCATGTCTTAAATGTCTTCTTTGAGCAAATTCAAAATAAAACATAGGGGTTCCAAGGAGCCATAATCACTCACCTGGTGAAAATATGAAAATTAAACCCTTTCAAACACTAAGTACAGGTTTGACCAGGTTTGATACAGATCAACTCAAGAAAAATCAAATGATTGAAACCACTGATGGAAAGATTGGAAGAATTATGTGCATAATTTCAAACTATATTTAACTCTTTTTTGGTATGGTGGTGAAGAAAAAAAACATGATGATATAGTTCTATTGTATATAAATGCATTACTTGAGAAAACAAGAGGTTCTAAAGAGCATGTATGTTCATCATTTAGGTCTATGTGCATCTTCAACACTAGCCACTCTTCAACATATAGACTAGAATATATTTCACGACTTAAATCTTTCTTTCATTGTTTGTGATCATTTTTACTGTTTACATTTTCTCTGGATCTTCTATTATTTCCACTAAAAACCAAAAATGGGTAAAATTCGTCATTGAATAGCAATAACTCCTGAAAGAGTTCACTGACAATTTCAGCATATATCTTGATGAATTTGTAGATCTTGTCCTGCTGATCATTTTTGCATTTTAAAGTTTTATATATCTATCAAAGTTTTCAAGGTAATAGGTAAAAAACAAAAAATTGGTAAATTCATCATTTATGGGCAATAACATTAACACCCATTTATAGGGAGTTGACTGGTGTTTTGGGCAATGTTAACTAATTATTAGATCTTGTCTAGCTGATAATGTTTTATATTTAAATTTCTATCTATCTATTTACGTTTCAAGATAATAGGTTAAAAATGCAAAAATATGGTAATAAACTGTTGACACAGAGATATGTCTCCCCTTTATATAATTTTGATAGCATAAAGCAAATATTAAAATGGCAATACTTTATTATGTTAACTATGCTAATCATTTAAAGTCAATGAACCATGACTGAAGGTGAAGGGCAAAATACTCCATGGAAATAAGAAAGGCCAATAGACAACTGCATACCAAATAACATTGACTTGTCATTAATGGTTCCCTTTAGACTGACTGGAAAACAAACTTTAACATCTAAAATATGCAAAATTTTCCATGTCAATGAACCTGAAGGAGAGGGCAAAGCTACATAATATCTGTGGAAATTAGACATGGCAATGCTTTTACATCTGCATACAATAATTGACTTACCATTAGTGGTTCATCTTAAATTAACCAGATCACAAACTTAAACCTGTAAACGAAGCAAAGGTTTCAAAGTCAATAGACCATGACTGAGGGGCAGAAAATGAGATGTGCAAATCCTAATAGAACTGCATACCAAATATCATTGACCTATCATTAGTGGTTCCCCTTAAACTGATTGATTGATTGATTGTTTGTTGCTTAACTCCCAGAGGCAAATATTTCATGCATGTTTAGGATAAGAACAAATTAACAATAAATACAATAGGTAGGTGTTGCAACAGGGCCCCATAAACTGATAATCACAAACTAATACCTTGTTCAGGCTGCCATCAGAAACAGCACGCCAAGGAGACAAATCTATGAGTTTAAATTTTTAAGAAATCTATGCCATCCCATATTTAACTGTATGAATACATTATGTAATTACAACATCATCATAAACAAAACTAGTAACAACAGGACATTGGGACTTCATTGTTGCCTTACAGTTATCTCCCCTGAAACAGTATTGACTAACATAACAGGTTTTAAAACTATATTATATATATAAAGGATATGGAACAGGTTCTGTATCATCTTCTCTCATCAAAAGCTCATTTTCAGCATCCTCCACATTTTGAAGCTCTTTCTACAAAAACATGTTGGAAGATTATACTTTTTTCAATAGCATTAAAAAACTTTATTACACACAAAAAATTCAATATATATTCTTCCTCACCAATCCATTGATATTGAAATATATCTACTCCAGATAGTTAAATTTTCAAACTTTAAAATCTCAGGTTTACAATTAACAATCCAGAGAAGATACATGCCTATTATCAGGTTGTCTGCATATTGATATTGTAAAATATCAACAGCGAGTCACATTTAGTCACAATATGAAGCTGATATTTTACAATATGAATATGATGAAAATCTAATAATCGATTTATTGGATTGTATTTGCGTATTTTGCATGATAGAAACAAGTGTTTTTCTTTGTTTCAACAGCAAATGGAAGATGAATTGTCAGTGATATGTCGGGGCTAATGTATTTGATGTCACAAAGCAGTGATATGCAATTCTAGAAGAGCTGAGTAGAGTGATACAGAAAGTGGGAACATCGATAAATATTGTAATCAACAGAGTAATGTGGTAGATTCTGTTTTTCAAATGATTTACCGTAGATTCATTATTCGTGGGATACCAGTTTGCATGGATTTATAGGTATAGGTTAACCACAAATTTAAAAATTCAACAAATAGCAAATTTTTATTTTATTTTTACAAAGATTTCTATTATGCAGATTTTGGCAAAACCATGAAATGAAATTTCTGCTAAAATACAATTTTTCATCAATTTATGAAAATTGGTACCCATGAAAATAAATGAATCCATATTAATGGATAATGCTGAGTCAATGTTTTGAATGGATATGGGGGTATAATATACTTTTGGTTTATCAAAATTTATCAAACTACGGTGGTCAGAACCAGTTAAAAAGCATACAGAATTAAAGAAAGGATCTAAGATACTCACTTGTAAAGTTTTTATTATATTTTGTTACACCTCTGATTTTTTTCTTGGCAATGCATTTAATATCAGTAAATCCTATATTTTTCTCATTTTTAGCTCACCGGGGGTTGCTGCCACTAAATTGGTAGTTTTGAGGAAATTTTGCAGTTTTTTGTTATTATCTTGAATATTATTATAGATAGATATAAACTGTAAACAGCAATAATGTTCAGCAAAGTAAGATCTACAGAAAAGTTAAATGACCAAATTTGTCAATTGATCCCTTAAGGAGTTATTGCCCTTTAAAGACAATTTTACGCAATGTGTTCATCAAGTTTGCTAACATTTAAAAATCTTCTCTTCTGAAACTATTGTGCCTAATACTTCTTAACTTTGAATGAATGTTCCTTTAGGAATCTAGTTTATGAATTGTATCCGAAATTTTGATCCATCAACAAACATGGCCACCATGGCTAAAAATAGAACATAGGGGTGAAATGCAGTTTTTGGCTTATATCTCAGAAACTAAAGCATTTAGCGCAAATCTGACAGGGATAAAAATGTTCAAAAGGTCAAGATCGATCAGCCCTGAAATTTTCAAACACACCGAACAACCCATTGTTGGGTTGCTGCCACTAAATTGGTAGTTTTAAGGAAATTTTGCAGTTTTTGGTTATTATCTTGAATATTATTGAAGATAAAGATAAACTGTAAACAGCAAAAATGTTCAGCAAAGTAAGATCTACAAAAAAGTTTTATATGACCAAAATTGTCCATTGACCCCTTAAGGAGTTATTGCCCTTTAAGGACAATTTTACACAAGTTGTTTTATGTTTTTTAACTTTAAAAATCTTCTCAAATGAATCTAGTATAAATTTTGTATTTCATTTCCTTGTACGTCAAGAAACATAGACACTATGGCTAAAATGGAACATATGGGTAAAAAGCAAAATTAATCATTGATGAAAGATTTAAGCAAAAAAAATAACAGGTGAGCGATTGAGAGACTCTTGTTGAAAACATGCCTCTCAAATATCTTCCCACAACTTTCATAAACCAAATTAATTTCAAATTCTTGTACTATAGTTGGACCTATATCATGTTTATGAAAACCAGGAGAATTTTGGAAATGAAAATGATGGCTTGGTAAGAACTGAATATAAATAATCTTGCCCAAGAGTAAAGACAGAATAAACATAAGTATTCTACTGGGATTCTACCCAAAATGAGGGTAAATTTCAAGTAAAAAGTTAGTTGCAGATCATATCTTATAATTTATGCATTTCATTTTGTATTCAAAATATGCATTGGTTCAGAATTCTGTCCAATCTTACAATCAGGAGTGGTGACATAAACCAAGATTGGCTGACTAAAATATTACAGGAACTTGGAATCTGTTGGCCATTACTGTCTTACTCTTGACCAGTAAAAACACCTGTACATGTTAAATGATTTGATTGATCTTTGCCGTTAATTCACAAAATTGGATAATAATTGTGGTTAATAATAAATAGCAGTTAAATAAAAAAAAAAATTTGGTTATGAGTTCCATCAAAATTATTATATATTCAACATGATACATGTTTTAGAGTTCAGATTCATATGTGAAAAAATTTCTTCACGTTCATTGCAGGTGATCTATTATTTTCCAATTTTCTGGAGGAAAATTTTCTAAATTTAAAGTATGGTCAAGTATATAAACATTCATTTTATTTAACAATTATTTTTTGTTTATAGAAGCTAAATACCAAAACAGATGTAATTGAAAACTAATTGGCATTTACCACTTACAGGCAATTTGTTCAATTAGTTACTACCGATTACTTGTAATTAAAAATAAAATGCTTCGCTGAGCGCAGCCTGATACAACCGCAGAGGTCGAACCCTGAACAGTTGGGGCAAGTTTGGACACAATATTCAAGCTTGATACTGTCTGAATTTGGATTGTGATCAAATTTTTGACATAAAAAAGGTTTCTGACACAAAATAAATGTGGTGAAAGATCTTAAAAATTTGAAATGGGACATTTAATTTACCTAGAATGGTCTGATATCCAAAATCTAACAACATGGTTAGAATCAGCATATAAAAAAACACCAATAATTTAATTTTAGTTGAAATCAAAAAAAGTTTAATTTTGGACCATTCAAACCTTAATATGAACTAATTTGAACACAGGGTCCAAAAAAAAAAATCTAAATGCACAATTAAGATTCAGCAAATCATACAGCTGCAATAATTCAGTTTTTGATGAAATCAAACAAAGTTTAATTTTGGACCCTATTGACTTCAGTGTAGACCAATTTAAAAATGGGGCCCAATATCCAAAAAAATTACACAAGGTTAGAACCCCCAAAAATTAAAGACTTTACATTAATCCCATCGAAATTGGTTAAAACATTTGTATTTGTTTTTTAATTGAAGATTTCTTGCTAATGGGCAATACTGTGCAATTGAAGATTTCTTGCTATTGTGCAATACTGTGCAATTGAAGATTTCTTGCTATTGCGCAATACTGTGCTATTGTGCAATTGAAGATTTCTTGCTATTGCACAATACTGTGCAGTTGAAGATTTCTTGCTATTGCGCAATACTGTGATATTGTGCAATACTGTTCAATTGAAGATTTCTTGCTATTGCGCAATACTGTGCAATTGAAGATTTCAAAAATTTGAAATGTCAAAAATTTTTTAAGAAAAAAAATGAACCTCCCTAAAAAAATTGGGAAAAAAATCCCCCCAACTTTTTTAACCCCCAGCCCCCCTTTTGGAGTAATTACCCCCAAACTCAATCCCAGCCTTCTCTTTATGGTATGGAACCTTGTAGTACAATTTTAGAGAGATCCATACACTTAAACACAAGTTATTGTCTGGAAACTAGAAAAATGTTTGTTTTTTGCCTCTAATTCCTGAACATTTGGGGCAATTAACCCCAAACTCAATCCCAGCCTTCTCTTTGTGATATGGAACCTTGTGGTACAATTTCAGAGAGATCCATACCCTTACACACAAATTATTGTCCCGAAACTACAAAAATGCTTCTTTTTGGTCCCTTTTTGGCCCCTAATTCCTTAACTGTTGGTACCATTACCCCCAAAATCAATCAAAACCTTCCTTTTGTGGTATTGAACCTTCTGGTAAAAATTCATATAGACCCATTAACTTAAACTAAAGTTATTGTCCGGAAACCAAATGTGTCTTCGGACACCGACAACATCATAGCATTATATGATGCAAAAAATTTTTTGCAGTCGTATAAAAAACGAATTACAAATTCCAATTACATGTAAATGCAAAATTGTATTTAATTACAGTCAATTACCATAAAAAATTTCAATTTCCCAATGTCTGACACTTGTAATATGCAATATTATTGACCACATACATGACATAAACAAACATTGATTGAAAATTTCAGGTCAACATTAGTAACTTTTGACTGTTGTATATTTGAGTCAATAATGGAGCATATATAGTACTATCATGACTGTACTTTTACCTTTTTATTCTTCACCTCTTCTTTGTAATCTTGAAGCCTTGCATTATTTCTGGCAAATTTATTAATCTTTTGTTGGTCTTCGAAAGTTACTTTTATGTCTTTATCCTTTTAAAAATAAAAAGACTTTGAATTATATTATATATACGAAATACTAAAACAGATATCACTTTTTCTCTTTACTTCATATGATTAAATGGAGACATGGGGTTCATGTATTTGTCAATTAGTGCACAATCTATGAACACAAAAACCTCTATTACAGTCATATGACATTTGGGGGTTATTTTTAAGTGATTCCATTTGTTTGGATTGTGTTTCTTTATCCTTGGGTGTTTTGGGGTATCTAAGTATTTGTAAAGTAAGACTTACTATTTATATAATACAAATCCTTAGGTAAATCCATTTACTACGAACCGTACTTTTGGCATTGCAAAATAAGGCCATGTTTGTCAAATATGATGAACCATAATATTCTTCCCACTGTCTTAGGTTTAATTCCTTTGGGGATTATGTGTCCGGTAGCCAATAAATTTCAACTGTTGTACAAAGGACTGCTGATGTTTTGTAGTAGATTTATATTTTATCCACACACTACAGTACAATGAATCGTCCTGAACATCACCATGCATGAAATATTTCCCACTGCAGGTTAAGCAACCAACAATCATCAATCAGTACAATGGCTTATTGAAAATAGAAGAAATTTGGGATAGTTGTTTCAATGTGGAGGTTGGAAAAGTTGTATCATGATTTTTCTATGCACCTGCCTAGTATTTCACACAGGCAAATTGAGAACAAACAATAGACCATAGACAGTATCCCACCAAGATCAACCAGGCTTTCCTAGAGATCGTAGCCGACAACGGGCTAGAACAAATTATGGACTTCCCAACACGTAAAGAGAACATGTTGGACCTAAGGCTTACTTCTCACCCATCATTCAAATTAAGATGCAAACCTTTACCATCAATAGGCATGATAGGAAACAGCGACCATGACATTGTCCTACTAGATATGGCATGTAAACCAGTAAAACCAAAACCAGTCAGGAGGAAAATATACATATATGGAAAAAAGCTGAAATACACAAAATAAAGGAAGATCTTCAAACTTTTATACCAACATTCAAAAACATCAGAGACAGATGTGGTAGGCATTTAAAAAGGCCATACAAACCACCATAGAGAATAGAGCACCATCAAAAATGACTCAAGGAAGACACTACCATCCATGGATAAATACAACTATTAGATGCAAAAAAATCAGTAACAAAAAGCCCACAAGAAGGCCAGAAAAAAACTAAAAAGAAAAGAGACATGGATAGGTATAAGAGATTACAACAAGAAGTACAATGGGAAATCAGGCAAGCAAATAAGAAGTACATGGAGGAAGTCAGCTCTGATTATAAAGACAACGCTAAGAAATTCTGGTCATACATCAAGAGCAAAGGCCAAGAATGGACAGGAGTTGCACCATTAAAAAATAAAATGGAATTTCTCCAAAGTGACAATAAGAGCAAAGCTGACATATAAAAATGATCAATTTCAGTCAGTATTTACCAAAGAAAACCTTAATAACTTCCCAAATAAAAGGAGAAAGTCCATATTCCACCATAAAGGATATTAAAATTAGCACTAATGGAGTTCGCAAATTGTTAAAAAATCTTAAACCACATAAAGCAACTGGTCCGGATTCAATACCATCTTTTATACTAAAAGCAGCAGCAGAACAACTTGCTCCCATTCTTACAGACCTGTATCAAACATCACTGAACACTGGCGATGTCCCACAAGATTGAAGAGATGTAAATGTAGTCCCACTTTTCAAAAATTAAAAGATGAAAGGCACTTAGCACCTAATTACAGACCAGTATCTCTTACATCCATCACATGCAAGGTCTTAGAACACAGTAACATAATGGACCATTTCAACAGAAATTAAATCCTTACTAATGCACAACATGGCTTCGCATAAAAGACAATCTTGCAAATCCCAACTTATCCTAACGATCGAAGACAATGCATCAAAATTAAAAAGTAACTGCCAAGTAGATATCCTACTAGACTTTGCAAAAGCATTTGACAAGGTGCCACTTCATTGCCTACTTCACAAGTTTGAATATTACTGCATAAATCCTAAAACCAACAGATGGATACGCTCCTTCCTACTTAACAGAAAGCAGAGTGTCATACTAGAGGGAGCTGTCTCCACGCAAGTACCAGTACTCTCTGGTGTACCACCCCAAGGCACAGTTCTTGGACATTACGTATACTGTTCCCGGCCTATATCAATGACAAGCTAGAAACAGCAACAACATCAGAGACCAAATTATTTGCTGATGACAGCTTACTCTATCGAAACCACCACCAACCAAGCAGAGAGCGACTTTCTTCAGAAAGATTTAACATCACTGAAAGATTGGGAAAATAAATGGCAAATGAGTTTCAACGTCTAAAAATGCCTTGTTTTAAGAATATCACTGAAAAACCGTGCAGTGATACACAACTTACAAACTCCACTGTCATACCCAAGAGACAGTTAAAGCCAGCAAATACCTAAGAGCAACAATCAGTAAACATTATTACCTATAACATGTATAATAAACATATCGACAAGTATCGATACAGTTGGCAAAGGAAACAGAACTCTAGGCTTCATCCGCAGAAATTTAAAAGACTGTACAAAACTGTAAAAGTGGCTGCATATGTATCCATGGTAAGACCTGCAGTGGAATATGCATGCATAATATTGGATCCATCAAACCAAACTAAGATCAAGGCAATAGAACAAGTACAGAAAAGAGCAGCAAGATTTGTGAATAAAATTGAGAATGGAAATGGGGAATATGTCAAAGAGACAACAACCCGACCAAAGAACAGACAACAGCCGAAGGCCACCAATAGGTCTTACACAGACCGAACACCTGGCTGTGTCACAAATATGGTCAAAACTTTAAAATGGGAAAGCCTTGAAGAGCAGAGAAAAACAAGAATGTGTCCATAGTACACAGATGCCCCACTCGCACTATCATTTTCTATGTTCAGTGGACCATGAAATAGGGGTCAAAACTCTAATTTGGCATTAAAATTTGAAAGATCATATCATAGGGAACATGTGTACTAAGTTTCAAGTTGATTGGACTTCAAATTCATCAAAAACTACCTTGACTAAATACTTTAACCTGCCCACTTGCGCCATCATTTTCTATGTTCAGTGGACCGTGAAATTGGGGTCTAAACTCTAATTTGGCATTAAAATTAGAAAGATCATATCATAGGAAACATGTGTACTAAGTTTTTTCAAGTTGATTGGACTTCAATTTCATCAAAAACTACATTGACCAAAAACTGAAACGGGACAGACAGACAGATGGACAGACCGAAAAACATAATGCCCCTAGGTGGAGCAAAAAAAGAGATTATGCATGCTATTCAAGATCCTGCATGATCTAATATAGACCTAGATTGTCAATAATATTTGATTCCAAACGATAACCGGACCAGAGGTTAAAACCGCTTCTACCAAGAAAGAACCAGTACAGATGCCTACGGCCAATCTTTCTTCCCAAGGACCATCAGGGATTGGAATAACCTACTAATATCAATATCATCAGCCAACACAGTTAAAGGATTCAGAGCTGCCTTGAAGGCATGCTCTGAAATGAAATAGGCAACACCGATATGTACATAGTTTTAATTGTTAAAATATTGCGAATATTTTAAATGTAAATAGCCAAGAGAGAACTTTCTGTGTTGCCCGACAGTGCCCAAAGTTTTTCGCGGGGAACTATGTACATTCAAATATTGAATCCGGTTCCTTACCCGGAAGAAGAAGTTGATGTTTTAAAACAGACCATGTTGTATTGATCAAAACATTGCATAGACTTCTGAAGTCTCCTGAGAACCTAATTACATGTTGATTCTCAACCCTTTTAGCAGCTGCTGCTGAGTGTGTAATTTACTCAAGTTGATAAATTGTTGTCACATAATTCATCTTTTTTTGGGAAATTTCTGGAAATCTACTGAGACCTGATCAAATAGCTGATCTGGGTCCCTGTTTTGAATTTTTAAATCATTTGCCCGTAATCAAAATTTGTATCCCCTTTAAACAACAGACACCAGTTCATACACCATACCACATTATTTGCTTTTGGAGAACACTTACAAATGGTTTGACAAAAACGTAATTACTATTAGTACAGCACCAACAGGAATGTTTTGGTGTAAAAGCCCAAATATTTAGGAGCTTGGTGGTGAAAAACCCCAATTCAATCTTTGTCTGGAGGTTGAATTGGAATTGATGATGCAAATGAAAAAATACTTCACTTAATTAACAGATTAATAAAACATGGTGGGGAAAAAAACAAATTTGTAATAATATAATGTGGGGCTCTGTAACCCAGGTTATAAAAACTTACAAATCAGAAAGGAACATGCGCCAATTAAAACTAATGCTGTTACCAGAGACGTAGAAAAACAATGGTTTTTATATGTCCTTGTTGATACAATACCTTGGGTTTGTTTGGGCTTGCCATGACGAGTTCAGAATGTAGAGAAAAATAGGTACGGGGAGAAAAACGCGTGCAACTTTAGGTGTGTTTGGATGGACAACTCGGCCCGAAAACATATCGGACCGTCTACAAAGACAACTCGGACTGTCAAATAAGTCAACTCGGACCGTCTATTTGTCACCTTGGACCGTCTATAATACCAGCTCAAAAAACGTATTAAAGGAGAGTTTTTACTATAGAAATGATTAGAGACATATGATATTGTATCATATGTCTCTGAACATGCTGAAATGATTAACTTAGTGTCTACGAAAAAGACCACCAATATTTTAAATAAAACCTTTATTAATTCATTTAACAAACTTGACGCTAATTAGTGAGACCCAGATTGTTTAATGTATTAATAAAGGTTTTATTTAAAAAAATAGAGACTGAATCGCCATGCTCAAAATGATGCTGAAAAGCCTTGGTAATATACAAAATAAAATGAAATTAAAATATTGAAAATTTTGTTGTTGTTCAATTCGTTATTTATTTAATAATTTACCAATTCAACAAAAAACAAAACATATTCATCCTCAACTTCTGGTTATTTTTGTGATGGGTATAAATAAAGATCTGAAGGAATTACACAAAAGGCCCGATGAGTACAATTTTCCTGGAATTTAAAGTCAAAGGGTCGTAATTCCGTATGAAGTCATTTAACGCTTAAAACTAAACAATATCTGCAGACATAAAGAAAAATTCTAGACAACAACTGTTAGCTTTCGGAATGACGGACATGTTCATGCAACTCAGTATTTTTTTATAGTTTGTTCTTATGTTGTACTGTTACACCACTGTCCCAGGTCAGTTAGGGAGAGGTTTTGGCGTTAGGAAACATGATCCCAAGTCAGCAGCCTGTTCATAATCTAGTGGTTGTTGTTTGTTGCTGTATATAATATTTGTTTTTCATTTACTGTTTTGTACATAAATCAGGCCGCTAGTTTTCTCATTTGAATTGCTACATTTGTTCGGGGCCTTTTATTTAGCTTGATATACAGTTTTTGCTCATTGATGAAGGCCGGACGGTGACCTTTCTGGTGGAGAGTTGTCTCATTGGCAATCGTATCACATCTTCTTAATTTCATGTCGACAGCACTTGTCGAAACAGACTTGTTATCTCATATTTTACATATATCATAACAAAAATCTGTTTTGTTGCTCACAAATGTATTTGGCTTCCAAAATGTTCTTTATTGTATCAGACGTGCCCTCTGCTGAGTTTTCGCATGAAGTTCAGTGCATAATGCTGAGTTACAGATTGAGGGTTAACGGTTTAGTAAAGGCAAAGACTGGTCGACTCGGAGTCAGAATTATGCGTCCAGGTACGTTTGTATTCTGTTTGTTTATAATTTGCGGTTTCGAAAGCGGATACAGTTGATGAAACTCATTAAAATTTGAAGACTAATATGAAATACACATGTACTTAATTAAGATTATGCAAATTGCGCTCCATTTCGCTCGGCAAACGATTGCTTTTCCCGTCCTTCGTGGATATATCTCGGTAATAGAGAGCACGCAGTTTGTAGGCAAACATATTCGACAATGAATCAAGCGGTATAAAGACTGATGTAATTTAAAGGTGAGACTGAAAAGGGGGGGGGGGTGTGTTTCTCGAGTCACCTATCAAGTATTTTGTTTTGTTTTTAAAATCTAAAACATAAATGTAAAATTACGGAAAAAAGAGACAAAAATAAAAACAACAAAAATATTATACCACAACAAGAACACCAAACGAACTCGCAATTTTCCTTCTTAGATAAGTTTTTTGACTACATTCTGTTCATTGAAAAAAGTACATAGTGTTAAATACACAGAGAGCAGAATTTAAACGGACCTGTCTTTTCGACGACTTCATAATTAAGTGAAGACGAATTCTTCGGTATTATAACATAAATATGTTAACAAATTTTTTTACAAGTGCATGGGTACCGTCAATTTTAAATTCAACAACAGCTTTGTTGAAACCAAAGTGAATTTCCGTGTCTCTAAGATATAGTCGAACATGTTGTTAATTAACCAATTATTCAATTTAAGCTCTAGATGAAATTCAAATTTTACTGACATTTCAAATTGAACTGTATAAAATAATTGCCACCTAAGCTTATGAATACGTGTGCCCATAAGAATACATTTTTTATGGTATTAAAAAAATCCAGATTATTTTGCTGAATTGAAAATATCTAAATCGTTTATTGGTTTACGCAATTTTCCTGTATTGCAGCAATGCTTGGTTTCTGTAAATTGGCTTTAGCTTGGACCAGTAAACATCCTTCTGACCAATGCACATTAAACTATTGAGCTATCAAAGAGGAAACTTACTTCTTTAAACACTCAAAAAGTATTGTACACGGTACCAACCAATTAAAAATCACATTACCTGTGACGTTCTGCCTCTTCTTCTGTTTTTCCAACGTCCAACAAGAAGACGTTCAGATTATGACGTTACGTTTTTCCAACATCCGGGCTAACTTTCCCTCACTACGACGGAAAGTCCAGCAAGAAAATTCTGAGTAGCAGTCTTTTCAAAGGGAATCGAAGAAAAGAAAATGAATTGTGTTTATTTTCCTGATATTTTCAGCATTACATCAGTTTCACAGAGAACGTAAGTTGTTTTTGTTGAAAATTTTTGGCAGTTATGTATAATTTTATTTGTTTGCCACATTACCTCCAATGAATCTTGCATGGCTTTCTTTTTATTTTATTTTTTTTTGGGGGGGGGGGATACATAATCATCGGAAGTGAAACCGTCTTAAAACTAAAAAATCCAACTAGCATATCCAAAGGAAAATTCAAATAAGTAAGTTTCCTAACTTGATGTCGAGCTCATTTTTTTCAGAATTGATGTATTCTCCACAATTACCGAGACACTTGAGGTGAACTTCAATTCTAAAACAGCCGAATTTCCCAGACAACAAATAAAACGCACCATGAAGAAGTTGCTGACTTATAGACAGAATTTGGGTAAGGTTAAACGTTAGTTAATTTTAGTGGTAGAAAATATCAAAATGCGAACAAAACATCACTTGGCCTTCCAAACGCCCACATAAACTTTCACATCAGCGGCTGCACATGCAATAGAGTGCATATCGACGAAACAGTGGATGGTATTTATACTTTAGACAATCGCAGCTGTTTTGTAGTAAATGTAACTGGGAAGATTGATCGATTAGTGACCATAAATAAATTTGAAAACAATTTTAATTAATCGTTCTGAATTTTTCGTTATGCCTTAGTTGTTGCTTGGATTGTTGTCTTATTGGCAATCATTCCACATCTCCTTATTCTTATTAGCATATTGTGAATTTGCATCTTCATTTTTTTTTTTGGAAACCGTTATAGTTGGCATGCTATCTTACATTCTAAAGTTTACTCGATATATCTATTTAATTATATGCATGCATAACTTTTTTCGTTCCAGAATTTCCGGAATTAAACAAGTTGTTTTATCTACTGACTGAGACGTTGTTGTGTGTCGTCGGCTTACATGATCAGACAGCTAGTAGTAAAAAGTCCGTTGCAGAAAGGGTTCATAACAAAATCGTTAAACTGGTTTCATCCTCTGACAGCATTCTGTCAATACCAACGTAAGTTGTTTCAATCAGATAACTCACAGAAATATTAAAAACAAATATGAATAAGTACAATACACTTTCTTTGAAGTCGGTTACTAAGTAATTTTTTATTAGTAGCCTGTTTATAATAAAAGATTTTTTGTACCCAAATATAAAGTAGAACAACCGCGCTTTCTGTTTTGAATACATGAAAGCCTTTTACGGATTGACAGCTAAAAAAAATAAACGGATTACTCTATAGTTTAACCTGGTGTATAATTTTGCTAGAAGCAATTGTGAGAAGATATATTCGTGGTTGCTTTCCAGAATTCATTCATTTTATGAAAGTGTTGATTAAACATATATTTGCATAACACAGATCAGAAACAAAGTGTTTGTTCTTCTTGTAAATATAATCTATATATGCCTATATGAGCTAGTAGGTTTCTACTTTAAATACACAAAAGCGTTCTTTGACTTCTATGCCCTATATTAACGAGAGTGTTGTTCATAACGCTGTACATATTTCAGCTTTGATCAGAAAACAACTGAGGAATATCATGCAAAGGTTGAAGAAATGAATATACTGATGAAAACACATAAATATATATACAAAGAACTACAAAGACAACAGGAGGTAAATTCTTACAGCGTAATCTACTCATTTGAAAACCTACTTACTTTTTTGGGGGCGAGGGGTCGATGGTTGCAAAAATTGTTAGGTCAGATATTCGAATTGCTATAAAATAAATATTGCATGTACTGGTATTGTTTCTCCCTCTCTCTTTATTGAAGACAAAAATGCAATCAATACTTTTTTCAATTAAAAACCATTTAACAAACATCGATCAAGCTTGTATATTCATTTTCCCACAGTTTTTAGGAAAATCTATTCACATGCAGCTGGTGTTTAGAAAATGAATTGTGTTATATGGCGTAATAACAACTAAATATAACATTGTTTTATATTTAAAGATCTGTTGGACTGCTGACCGTAAAGTAGAGAAATACGAATTATGCTTGAAAACGGCCGAGTTGTCAAGATATTTCAATTCGAACAAACTATCAAGATCAAAACTGAAAGCCAAAGATGACAGCATTGAATATTTGCAGACTACACTAACTGATAAAAAAGAGAAAGCAGCGGAAACAGCCAAGAGATACTCAATTTTGATGACAAAAGAGCAAACTACAAGAAATGCTTTGAGATTGGTTAGTTTGACAGAAGAACTAAAAATCAGTGTACAATTTTTAATCTTTATTATTAGTATTGTACTGTTTTACAATGCAATGAAAATATAAATGACTCAGAAATTATTTAGTTGTGTAGATGATAGATGTTTTTTAATGCAAGATATTTTCTATTTTATCGATTTGCACAGAATACTTATAAACCATTTTTTCGTTTCCTATACATGAATCTCAACTATTGGTCGACCCACACTTTCTGTCAGTTGTTTTTATTTTTTTTTTTATTCAAAGAAAACCACAAATTCAAATTAACACACAAAGAGAACACAATAAATTCCAAGAACACGGCGTAGAATAGCTCTTTAAAAATCTGTAATAACGATTTATCTGAACTTGAATTTTGTTTAGTATATGCCTATCATAGTTCAGTCTTGATACGATTTTTCTATTGTTTGTTATCTAGCTCGAAAGGGAACTATTGGATGATATACAATTCAACTTGGTAGAGCGTTTACAGAGCGGACTAGTGTGTCTGAAATACATCTTAGCAACACAAACGAACAAGTAAGTTATTGGTGTAAGATATTATTGAATATGTTGTAATAATTATTATTGAAAGTAACAGGAAATAGAGGGGTGACTGTTTATGAGAGAGAACTTATACACGATCGTTACCTAATAAAATGAACACATGAAGTCCTCTGTGTGGAAATTTTGGGTCTTTCTAGACTGATAATATTGTTGCTGACCTAAATTAGTAACACTTGTACATTATGAGAACAATCAAATAATTGTCTGACAAACAGTTCTTGTTCTGATTGATACGTTTATAAACCCTTTTGCGGATTCACCATTTTTTGTCTTGTAGATTCTATGAACTACTTCCACACATTGACAATTTTGACTGCCGATTGGCTGCAGAATCAATAATAGATAAACTTAGCTCCAAATACCAGTTCAGTTCACCACAGGTAATTATTCTTACGTCACGTGCTAGACAAAAACAAATATGTTCCTACAGAAAATATTAAGAACATTTGTCGTTGTAATGTCTTGGAACTAGAATATTCTTCAGTTATAACTAAAGGATAACAGGCTTGAAAATTTGTTTTCTCTTATTGTTTATTGTGAACAGCACATATATTTGCAATTATCATTCTAATAGTAAACACAGTTTTGTAAATTGTGGTTGTGATATTGACTACTTTGATGAATTTCGTGTAGGAATTTCGAAATGCAAACAGATTCAAAACCAAACTACCAGAGATACAATTTGTCAGTCACAAAAGAGCTCAACATATAATGAAGGAAGAACCATCTGTTACAACCAAAGAACAACGCAATAATAATAGTAAGTCGCTTAATTGTGTATTTATTATTTTCATTAAAAAATAAGGAGATTTGGTATTATTGCTAATGAGACAATTTCCATCAGAGACTAAAGATCGAAAATATAAACATCTAACCTAAAGGATAAGCCCTGACATTACAAAATATAAAACAAATCAAAGGGAAAACCAACAAGTCATGATTTTGTAGCATTATTTGTATTGGCCGTGTTTGTGTAATAAGATAAAGAGCTGGTGAGTTTCTACAATTAACTTCTTTCACACACCAGAGCGAATATCGAACACTGAAATATGAAGTTTATATATATAACAAGATGCTAAAGCCATACTTGATATACGACTGCAAATACAAAAAAAAACAAGATACTTAAGCCATAATTGACATACGGTTGCAACTACAATATGCTTGTGCTACAATTTGCCTTTTTTTTTAAATGATAAACACTAACAAAGGGATAACGATTTTGTGTTGCAGACGTCAGTTGCCAAGACAACCAGTTCAATTTTTTAATCAACACTTATGTGAATACAAAAGACTTATCAGAGAAAACAAACAAATGCTGTGTCAAAATTACAGAAGGTAAGTCATAACGATGGTTTCGAATATAGTATATAGAGAGGAGAAACAAACGACAGAAGATACAGTCATGATAACATTATACGATGCCAATGCCATGAACCAGTTTCTTGTTTTGACAAATGTCTCTCAAAATAGAACCCATGCCAAAAACAATGAGAATAAGTGTAAACATATATACATTTGTAAATAAAAATATGTTGGAGGAATACACCAATGAAACAGCAATCAAAGAACACAACAAGAAACAGAAAAAAGAGACAACTAGGAGACAAAAAGAAAGAAGAACAATAAAATAATATAAATTTTATATCACTATGATATAAATAAGAGGCAGAAGAAACTAAAATTTAGAAGGGAATAAAGAGTATAAATCCAGAGGAAATTGTCTTTCATTTTGTTTCATATTTCAAACGGGTAAACAATACACTCCTCCCTCTATCATCATTTTTTTTTAAAACTTTCACCAGTTCAGGGAATGCAAGGTTAAACAAAAATCTTGATTGTTTTCTTTCAGGGATGGTCGTAAAGTTGAAGGTCGCCACAGACGAGTCGGACGTTGCCTTCGGGTGGTATAAGACAAACCCATGGAATCAAAAGAGATGGGGATTCTTTTGGAAATCCTCTTAAATCACGAAGTGAAAATAAACTTTGATTAGATGTTGACTTTATTATGGATGGATTAAAACAACACGTGCTTCATTGTTGATATGTAGGCGTATATGTGTGTGGGTGTGTGTGATATATAGAGTGAGAGTATACTTGTCCCTGTGAGACATCATGGACATTGAGGACATATTTTTGTTTTGAGTGTGCGAGAATATGTCTGTGTGAGAAGTGTGAGAATATGCGTCGGTGGACTGATCGACAGACTGTGGCTTGATTTTTTGTATCTGTATGAGTATGAGTGTTTATTGAGGAGAAAGGTAGAGAGAGGTGACATCTGTGAGTTGAATGTAAGTGTGTATGTTTATGAAACCTTTTATTAAATATTTATTTTTATGAATTGATCTTGGTTTTTATTTACAAATTATGTGAATACTTGTAAAATCATTTTATTTCCCAATGATCTGAGTTGTGTTTAGCCACTCTGATAAGGTAAATACATCTCCCATTAGGAAACTTGAACTACAGTAGCATTAATAGATACTGAAATCTGCGCTTATACATATATATAGAAAATGGAGTGATATTTCTTTTTGTTCGTTGATCTGATTAGTCAAGACTTTTTCAACTGATTTAGCTCACCTAGCTCAAAGGGCCAAGTGCATTTTTCTCATTACTTAGCACCCCTCGTCGTCGTCCGTTAACTCTAACATAAATCTTCTCTGAAACCACAGGGCCAAATTTACCCAAACTTGGCCACAATCATCGTTGGGGTATTTAGTTTACAAATGTATCCGATTGCTACGCCTTCTGACCAACATGGCAAACAAGACTAAAAATTGGACATAAGGGTAAAATGCAAGTTTTGTCTATTATCTTAAAAACCGATATACTAGTATATAGAGAAAATCTGACAGTGGCAGAAATGATCAGAATGTTGAGATCTACCTACTGTCCATTTACGTCTAAACTGTCAGACAACATTACTTCTTATATGAGTTATTACCCTTTAATGACGAATTTTACCATTTATTTCCCCCATTTCTGCAAATTATCTTGAATGATAAAAACAAGATCTACAAATTGGAGTTATTGCTTTTTTCAATGACGATTTTTTTTAATTTTTAGTGTGTTTGCCTATTATCTTGAAAACTATAATATATAGATAGAAAGAAACATTAAACAGCAAAATTGATCAGCAATACAAGATCTACAAATAAGTTAGCATATTGGTAATCGTCAGATAACTCCTTATTGGAGTTATTACCCCTTAATGACAATTTTTGCTTTTTTGTCTTTGTATCTTAAAAACTATGATAGATAGACAAAAACTTCAAAAGCCATAATGATCAGCAAAACAAGATCTACAAATAAGTCTATCGGCTGAAATTATCATTTAGTGTTTTTGGATATTATCTTGAAAACTATAATAGATATATAGACACTTTTTATAGCAAAACTGATCAGCAAGACAAGATCTACAAATAATTCAACATGATAGCCGTAATCGTTAGAGGACTCCTTATTAGAGATATTGCCCTCTAATGACAAAATTTACCTTTTGTTTTTGCTTTTTAGTCTTATATCTTATTAAACTATAATGATAGATATAAACTTTTAAAAGCCAGAATACTAATGGCCGAAATCGTCAGTCGATTCCTTATCGGAGTTATTGCTCTTTAATGACGATTTTTATAATTTCTAGTGTTTTTGCGTGTTATCTTGAAAACTATAATATAAACGTAGACACTGTTAATGGCAAAAATTACCAGCAAGACAAGATCTACAAATAATTCAAATGGCCGAAATCGTCCTTATTGGAATTGGTGACCTTTAATGACATTATTTTACTATTTTGTTTTTTTTTTGCGTTTTTGTGTTATAATCTAAATAGATATAAGAAGATGTGGTATGAGTGCCAATGAGACAACTCTCCATCCAAGTCACATTTTGTAAAAGTAAACCATTATATGTCAAAGTACGGCCTTCAACACGGAGCATTGGCTCACATCGAACAGCAAGCTTTAAAGGGCACCAAAAAAATGACTAGTGTAAAACCATTCAAACAGGAAAACCAACGGTCTAATCTATATAAAAAAAACGAGAAACGAGAAACACTTATGAACCACATCAACAAACGACAACCACTGAACATCAGGTTCCTGACTTAGGACAGGTGCAAACAAATGCAGTGGGTTTAAACGTTTTAATAGGCGCCAACCGTCACCCTACCTGAAACAATAATGTAACATCACAACATAGAAAGACACACTATAAAATATCAATTGAAATGGCTTAACTCAATCAAAAGACATATTAACAAAAACAAGTATTATTTTTAATTTTAGTTTCTTGTGTACAATTTGGAGTTTAGTATGGCGTTCATTATCACTGAACTAGTATATATATTTGTTTAGGGGCCAGCTGAAGGACGCCTCAGGGTTCATGGAATTTCTCGCTGCATTGAAGACCTGTTGGTGACCCTCTGCTGTTGTCTGTTCTATGGTCGGGTTGTTGTCTTTGACACATTCCCCATTTCCATTCTCAATATTAAACATACACTGAACGAATAAATTTGATCTATGACACAATATAAATACAAAATTAATAAAACAAGGGGGTTAGATTTAAAACAATATCAGAAAGACAACCATAACTTTGGACAAAATTCCGCCAAATAAAATAACGTACACAGGTAAATAAAAATAATTTTGTTGTAAGGTATACATAGAGTACGGAAATAATTTTTACAAAATAAATAATTTTGTTGTTCCAAGTACGAAAACAAAAGTGAAAATTTATCGTCATACTAAACACTTATCAAAGGTGGTATATATAAAAATAGTGAGACTAGATATAACACTGAATAAGTAAACATTAAATAACAAAAATACATTACAAATTGTATCAACAGGTCAAATTAACACGAAAGTACGATTTGAGAGTACTCGCAGTTACTGAAAGCTTGTTAAAAGCCAAAAACAATTAATAATAAAAAATCGTGCACCAGAAACTAAAATCAACTAAAACACATCCAGGGATTTAGTATTTTAACGTCGAAGAAGACATGACTTGTGCAATGCCAAAATAAAAGTATCGACAGTCAGTAGGATAGTAGTAGGAGTTAACCTGTTAATAAATATGTATAATGTAATATATAGATGGAGTAATCTCTATATAGAAAATGAACGTGGATGTGTATTTATACATCCCAAAAAAACGTTAGAAAAGAATACAAATTTAGTTATGTTTTAATTTGCTGATGACAAAATCGATATTAAAAACTATAAGAGATATAAAGAAATTTTAGAAGCCAGAATGATCAGCAAAACAAGATTTACAAATAAGATTAATGGCCGAAATCGTCCGTCGACTCTTTATGAGGGTTTTGCTCTTTAATGACGATTTTTATATAAAAAACATATTGAAAACTATATATGATAGATAGACACCCTAAATTGCAAAAATTATCAGCAAGACAAGATCTACACATTTTTTATTTATATTATATAGTATATGAGTGATTGTCCTTAATTGACGATTTTTTTACCCTTTTTTGTGTTTAGGCAAAAACTAAAGGAGAATGAGAGAAATTGTATACAGAAAAAATTATCTGCCATATAAGATAAAAAAAGAGAAATTTGTCACCAATTCTATTCTCATCTACAATGTTGGAGAGTGTCCTTTGTTGACTGAGATGCACAGAGACGTAGGTGAGCAACCCATGCTCTTTAGAGCCTCTAGTTATATTTTGTTCTTATGTTTTGCTTTTTTTCAATATAAAATTTGAAGCATACGCTATAAATTTATTGCTTTGGGATACCATACGGCATATTTTGTTAATAGTGAACAAAGAGGTAAAACATGGTATACAGAGGAACAAGTGATCAGTATGCTGGAGTTTCTTATTGACCGCATATTTGTTGAATTTGAAGGTAGACTTTTTCAACAAATGGTCAGCATTCCTATGGGAAAGATCTGTGCTCCTCTCCTAGCCGACCTCTTCTTATTTTCATATGAGTCGGAGTTCCTTCGGACATCTGTCAAAAACAAGAAGATCAAAGAAGCCAGATCATTTAATTTCACAATCAGATATATTGATGGTGTTCTTTCAATTAACAATCCAAACTTTTCTGATTGGGTTCCATTAATATATCCGCCAGAACTATAAATTAAAGAAACAACAGACACGGCGGTCATCTCAGTACCAGAATCTATGACAAATGAGACGATTTTAATTTGAAATCATAAATTTCCCCCACCTTAGCAGCAATAGCCCAATTTTACCTGCATATGGGATATACATTTCCCAACTCATTCGGTATTCAAGAGCTTGCAGCTGCTAGTCAGACTTTATAAAACGTCACCAGTGTCTGAGCAGAAAGTTTATGAGCCAAGGTTATGTCAAAGAATGTCTCGTCCTTTTTCTAAAAAAAAAAAAACTCATTGGAAGATACCAAGACCTTGTTGATAAATATTCCTTTACTGTTTAGTCCATTTTTGGTAATATACTTTTGGCGTGGCTCGGTACTTATACATCCCGCCATTGTGTTATTGTGCTATGGTCAATTTTGTATTCTTGTCTTTCATTTTTGCTTATGTACTTTGTCTATAGAGTGTCTTATGCCATTTAATTTGTTTTCCTTTGTTGAAATAGTTATTTGTTTTTATAGTGATTAAGATATATCATAATGTTGACTGCTGTATCCCAATTTTTGACATTTTTACCTATTATGTCTGTTTGATTTTCTCACACATTGTTGTCAATATAATGGAATTCTATGCGACTGTTATACAAGTGGGAGGTTTAGCTAACTATAAAACCAAGTTTAATCCCCCATTTTCTACATAAGAAAATGCCTGTACCAAGTCACGAATATGACAGTTTTTTTGTTATTTTACTTTTTTTTCCAACTGATTCGTACACTTTGTTTCTGATGTTTTGCTGTTACGCTACTATCCCAGATTAGGAGAGGGTTGTGCCTTTCCCAGAACATTTAATTCATTGGTTGTCGTTGGTTGCTGTCTATCATATTTACTTTTCGTTTATATTTTTTACATAAATTAGTTTTTCTCGTTTGGATTGTTTTACATTTGTCGTGTCCGCTAAGACCATTTATAGCTTGCTATGCGGTATAGGTTTTGCTCATTGCTGAAGGCCATAGGGTGACCTATAATTGCTAACTTCTACGTCATTTGGTCCCAGGTGGAAAGTTGTCCCATTGGAAATCATACCCCGTCTTCTTATTATTTTATCAGCTGAAAAATGAATGTTAGATAGTTTTTTATGTTTTCCTCTAAGGTATACGGTAACTCAATGTCAAAGTGCAAAACAAAACCCAAATTGACAATTAAGTCGAATTTGTACTCGTCTTCGAATGTTTACAAAAACTCGAATACCGACTCCAGCTCTAAGAAGAAATTCTTGGACTCCAAGTTTTCACTCTAACTCAAATTTCAATTCCAACTTTAACTCGAACTTGAAGATTATCTTAAACTGCAACTCGTTCTCAAACTCTATGAACTAGATGGTTAGCTACACTACATATATGATGAACCATACGGTAATCATCGGATAACCATCCCTATTGAATCTTATCTACTGTCAAATAAAAAATTGGGTAGATTTCTAAACACTTAATCCCAAGACGGATTAAAATTTGGGCAAATCCGGTCCTGGAAATTATAATTAAAAAATAAAATGATAGAAAAACGCTTAAAGATTTTCGTTTAAAATATGTAAATTGCGCTAAAGATTTCCGCTCGACATGTTGGTAAACTATCTCCCTCCTTCTGGACAATAACATAGTAAAAGAGAGTATAGACTGAACAGGGTAAATGACAAATGTAAAACAATTCAAACGAGAAAACTAACGGCCTGATGTATGTACAAAATGATGAACGAAAAACAAATATGGCATACAGCAACAAATTACAGGCTTCTGACTTGGGACAGGCACATACAGAATGTGGCGGGGTTGAACTAGTTTGAAGGCGACAACCCAAACTCTAACCTTGGACAGCTGTGTAACAATAATATACTCTCTATACGTTTCTAGGTTTTTATACATCCCTGGATTTCAAAGGTTTAGGTTCGAGTATTCCTTATGAAGGTAAATTAAGAAAATTGCCTCGGACGTACGAACATTATAGAGTGTTATTTTCATTTAGCATGGATTTTATAGAATGGGAAAAGACCAGGTAATCATATATTTCTATACTCCAGTCAGTACCCTTGTGGTCCAACGAAGACAAATCTTTACAATTAACATTACGCTTATTTTGTCTTTTATTCTTTATATTGAGATTAGCTGATTCCTACAAAATAAAAACAATGAATACGGTGAACCCATATGAATTTAAAACGAAAATGTTCTTAGCAATACCATGTCACTTTAAAACATTTTTTCATAACTTACAGGTTTTCAGAAATTCACAATTAAAGAGAAATCAAGAATTTAACGACGCTTTTATGTACATTTTATATATTCACGAAATGGATATTATCAATGGAAGTATATTCAAATTTAGTTCAAAGAGTTGTAAGGGAACGACCATTTGGCTTTCAAGAAGAGGAAGGTATGTTTTCATTTCATTTAGAAAATATTTTGGCACCACGTAAGCATCAAATTATTTATTTTTTTTATTGCGAAGCGCGAAAATTTTCATTATCAAAATTTAATGGCAAATACTCTCAGTCAGAAAATATTTTTTTCCTTTCCCTGATCAAAATCCTTTTTTCTTCAATGTTGGGAATCAGAATTGTTTTTAAAGAAAAAACATAACACTCCATTAGAGTTAAATGGTCGGTCCCTAGATGCAACACAATTTCATTAAAATCACCAAAAAAGGATACTCCGCCGTAAAGTTTTAACAGTATTTTACAATTTTGCCTCCCCATCCAAACCAACTAAAAATCGCTTTATCTGTGACGTTCTACATTTTTCCAACGTCCAACAAGAAGACGTCCAGATTATGACGTTACCTTTTTCCCCGGGCTATCTTTCCCTCACTACGACGGAAAACCCAGCACAGCAAGAAAATTCTGAGTAGCAGACTTTTCAAAAGAAATCGAAGAAATGAAAATGGATTGTGTCTATTTTCCTGATATTTACAGCATTACTTCTGTTGCACACAGAACGTAAGTTTTTTCATTGAAAATGTTTCGCAATTATGTATACTAGTTTCATTGTTTTGCCACTCTATCTTTTGTTTCCCTTTTAACGGTCCCCTATATACACTTTTTCATTGTCAGAAACACTGGGAAAGGGTATATTATTGTTTTTATTAAAACATTTTAATTAATTAATTGCTAAAATCTTATTAGCATGAGACATACCCATGCCAAATAGTTTGAACACAAACACAATATCTGGTATGAAGTGAAATCGTCTTATAAAACATAAAATAAGTCAGGTTTATTAGTTGGTTTCAATCATTATTCATTTTTTCCAGAATTGATGTATTCGCTACAATCAGCGAATCCCTTGAGGTTAACTTCAATTCGGAAACTGGAGATTTCCCAAGACAACACATAAAAAGCATCTTGCAGAAAGTGATGGCACACAGACAAAATATGGGTAAGAATATGATTTTTTTTACAAGTGAAAAATATCAAAATGCGAATAAAATATATTTCGACATCATTTAAAGAAACCGAGACATACATAACATAACTTGGAAAACTCTTCCATAGACATGCTTTAAACGCCTGCGCATATAAAAGAATGCAAATCGACACTAGCTCTGGGAACGGATACAGTTCTTTCGATATGACGTCCGGGCGTTCTGGAGTGTTCGTTGTTTCTTAATTGTTACTTGATCTTTAACTATAAGTTTTTGAAATGATTTGATGTGAATGACATATGAGTGACACAACATCCGGTAAAACATTACTTGTATGCTATTAAGATTTGCTAGCACATTCACTCGAGCGACGTTCATAATTGTTTTTCTCTCCAGAATTTCCGGAAATAAACAAGTTGTTTTATCTACTGACTGAGATGGTGTTGGGCGTTGTTGGAGCACATGAGACAGCTAGCTATAGCAGTAGTAAGTCCATTGCTGAAAGAATCCAGAACAAAATCGTTAAAGTGGTTTCATCATCTGACAGCATTCTGCCAATTCCAACGTAAGTTGTTTGATTAAAATAGTACAACTATTGTTTGCTGTATTTACTGTCAAAAGTAGTTCAGTTACACAAAAAGCACAAACTTGTAAAATGCACTTTCCTTGGAGTCAAAACTAAGTCGGTCATTTTTTTTATTAAAGACCTGTCGGTTAAAGGTTAGCGTGTATACAAATTTACTGTCAAGTGGTATCCAAACCATAAGGTGATGATGGCGTTCGTGTATCCGAAACATAAAGACATGGTGTCTTTGTATTACCCAGAGTTACCCACCACTTCATATTTTGGATATATGAAAGCCTTTTACAGGTAAGCCGCTAATAAAACAGACTCCTATAATATAATTGTATAGATTATTAAAAATATAGGATATGATGTGTTGATTTATGACACAAAATCAGTACACGCACATGAAAAAAAAACAAAAAGCAAAGCAACAGCGCTTTTATTGGTGTTCATCATATCAAAGTCATAGTGAGACCTTCAATAAGCTGAAAGCTGTCACTAGCACCGATTAGAGCGGAATTCTGTGTAAATGTTCAACAGCAACAGACATTTGCTGAAACAAAATATTCCTACTTGCATAGATAATCTTTATGCATAAAAAGGAGCTCTACTTCAAGTACACAAAAGTGTTGCATGCGCTTGCAAGATTTCATATTAAATTACACTTTTTTCAGATTTGATCAGATAAAAACCAAAGAATTATATGCAAAGGTCGAAGAAATGAATAAACTGCAGAGAACACATACATATATTTACAAAGAACTTCAACGACAACAAGAGGTATAATATTTTACAGCAAAAAGCACTCGTGTGCTAACCTCTTTTTCAAGAGGGTAGTTCAGTTTTATTTTTTGTTCAAGAGATATATTTCAAAATTGTTAGGTTCGACCTAAAATGTTGCTCAGGTGACAATTATGGCATTGGTTGTTCGTGTTGTTTAAGGCCAAGATAAAGCTTATATGCTTCACCAAACTCCAATATAATATACAAATAGGAAGATGCGGTATTTTTGCCAATAAGACGATTATCCACCAGAGACCAAACTTGGGATAGTGCATGGTGTAACGACACAACATAAGACCAAAGAGTAAAATATCAGTTGAAAAATGCTTGATTCGTCAAATCGATACAATTTTTTTTTAAAATACATAACTCCAAGGTAAAATCGAAAAGGGGTAATTCCATGTAAAGCACAAAAACAACTAATAAAATACCAAAGACACAAAGTACCGATATTATATTATTCGCAATTACTGAAAGCTATTTTACAGCCAATACAACTGATCATTTATCATGTTTCCTAAACTAAATGTTCAATCAGTACACATCCAATGGATTTAGTGTAAGATCGCCATACATAAACAGTCTGAAAAAACAAACCATGAAACCATTTGGAAAACTATACGCTCTCTATTCTTTAGTGTTAGTACACATGTTTCTAGCTAGTCTTTAGAAATGTAGTGTTTTACATTGCTAACAAATAAAATTAAAATTGTTTTATATTTAAAGATGTGTTGGATTGCTGACAATAAGGTACATAAATACGAATTATGCCTGAAGACGGCTGAGTTGTCACTAAACCACCTGGCGGGTAAACTATCTAGTAAAAACCTGAAAGCTCGAAATAACAGCATTGAGCATTTGCAGACGACACTAAATGATAAAAAGCAGAAAGCAACGGAAACAGTCAAGAGATACCAAATTTTGCTGACAAAAGAGAAAATGACTAGAAATGCTTTGAGATTGGTTAGTTTAGAAGAAAAATTTAAGAGTCAATATTACTTTAATAGGTTCAATATTTTAATCGTCCAAGAGTTAAAATCAATTGGAGAATAAAATGGCTCAGTTTGTGCAATGTAAGGAAGTACAAGCTGAGAAATGTATGGTTCATTGATGTATAAGAAACCGCTTGATTTACTGTAAAACACAAATTACCGTTTCATCTACTTGCATAGATTACCCCCATTCCACCATTTCTCAGTTCGGACGTTCCGTCAATTGTTTTTTATTGAATGAAGACAAAATTTGAATAAAGAAAATGTGTTGTTCAAATTTAAAACTTAAAAGGAACACAATGAAGTACATGGTGCAAAATCGCTATACAATCTGCGGAAAATAATTTACTTGGTACCTTAATTTAATTGAATAGTCAATTATAGGTGGATTAGTCGGATTATCATGGTTTATGATCCTTTTTGAGGATTTTCGTAGTTTGAGCTTGATACTTTTTATACCCCCGCTTTAAAAAAGGTTTCAGGGTTTATATAAGTCAGCTATACCGTGTGATGCGTTTTCAGATTTATCACTTAACAACTTCATGTCAAGTATTTGGTATCATCAATGAGCAGTGGCTCACAGTTTCACTTGTTTTCATTATATATTATCTAGCTTGAAAGTGACCTATTGGACGATATAAGATTCAACTTAACAGATCGTATACATAGTGGATTGCTATCTATGAAATACATCTTAGCAGCACACACCAACAAGTAAGTAATTCATTTCATATAATGTGAATGCATTGTTGTGATAACGAGTGTAAAGGGAAATTAAAATCCTACAATCTAGTTACTCAATAAGGACACTTTTAGTGCCTAGTGTGGAAGTTTAAGATCCTTTTTAGGACGATTGTCTGATTTTTTGTCTAATTTTAACGAGTACGTAATCTAGATATTGTTAAATGACTTGAATACTGTTGATACATGATAAAGTAAGGTGATTTTGGAATAAAAATAAATCGGTTGCATGACCTCTTTTTCTTCTTCAAAAACCTGGATTCGCCACTATTTTAATACGGCCCTCGACTATAAAAAGGTTCAAACTCGTTTACACAGACGGCTTTTTATTTATAAGATACTATCAATCAAACAGTTCAGGAGAAACACGTTGCATTTAAGTTAATGTCACCGAGAAGACTAATTAACCATCAAATTCGAAATTGATATTATTTTTCAAGTTAAAAAACCAATGGCATTTTCTTAAAAAAAAAAGAATAACAAACAGTCATTATTTTTTATTGGTACATATCGCTTGCAGGAGAGATCACTAATCGTGTTTTTGTTTGTCTTGTAGACTCTATGAAGTACTTCCACACATTGACGACTTTGACTGCAGATTGGCTGCAGAATCAATTATAGAGAAACTAAGCTCCAAATACCAGTTCAGTTCACCACAGGTGATTATTTATTCAAACAATATTTTTTTCCAGTGTAGCTTTAGACATTTGTTTTATTATTTCAATCGATAGTCTACCCTGTTTACAACTATTATTAAATTTCATAAAAGTGAGTTTTCTTTTCCTTACAAGTCATCGGGCCATGTTTTAACATTGCCCATGCTCTCTTTGTAAAATGTTTTGTTTCAAATATCGCGACTTATTGATAGTTGATTATTGTCAAGGAAACCTCTCTATCATGGCTATATAAACCAATAACAATCAAATGAAACGTAACAGTTTCATAACTAAGTAGCTTTTAAAAAAATCATTCCAGCCTTATGATAAGGCATATGAATCTATCAATAAAGGTATGATTTCCTAATTTAAAAGATAGCAGTTGTTCAAATTCTTCGTTGTCGGGTGCTAGACAAAAACCGATTTATCATGCAATTGTTTTTAAGTTTCCCTGGAGAGCTGGTTTAATCTGTGGTTGTAATTTGAATAATAGATGTATGGTATATGTCAATGAGAAAGCAGCTGAACGGAATAAAAACCAACCAAAAAGATTTTCAGAGAGTTCGTTAATAACTAAATATGCACTAGTTAAAAGATTACAAACTTGAAAATAATCTTGTTTTTATCTCTTTTTGTTCAATCTGTACATACATATGGAACTATCACTTGAAAAGCGATCTCTTCCACATAATTTGTATTAATCATGACAGCAAAATTGATAATTACAATGATTTTCATATAGGAATTTCATACTGCTACCGGATATAAAGCCAAGCTTCCAGATGTACAATTTGTTAATTACAAATCAGCCATACAGATAATGAAAGAACAACCATTTGAGGCGACAAAAGAACAACGCAATAACAATAGTAAGTCAGCCCATAACGTTTATTTTGATTGGATAATTCCACAAATTTCGGGGCATTCAGTTTCATGGGTGATGGTCTGAAAGTGTACACGCAAGCACAGACATGTGAATGATTTATTTTAGTTGCATTCAAATATAGACCACAGTTTTGCACAAAATTTGCTTGCACAAGTGTTTTTTATTTTATTTTTGTGTTGACAGTTGATGCCAACAAACCTTCAGATATAGCACCTCTTAATTCACTGTACATGTAATTTATACTTATTATTATTTTAATTAAAGCATTGTTTGCATATACGCCATGCTTGTGTAATGCTTGTTATGTGAATTTTATTTAATGGAACTGTTATTTTCATGGTCCAACTTTTTTTTTATACAGAACGATTCTTATATTAGCCATTGGTCTTAATTATGGTGGCCGGATGCGGCCATTTCGCGTTTTCGCGTTTTCTCCTTTCACGAGAAATCGAGAAATTGGGAAATTGGGAAATCGAGAAATCGAGAAATCGTGAAATCGAGAAATCGAGAAATCGGGAAATCTAGAAATCGGGAAAGCGAAAACGCGAAATCGAGAAATCTATTTCATTTCCCGTTTTCGCGTTCTTGCTTTCTTGATTTCTCGATTTCCCGATTTCTCAATTTCTCAATTTCTCGATTTCGCTTTCTCGCTTTCTCGCTTTCTCGATTTCCCGATTTCTCATTTGCAAAGTGAAAGGAGAAAACGCGAAAAGGTGAAATGGCCGCATCCGGCCACCATACTTAATGTCTTCGCAAACATACTTGGTCAGTTTCTAATTGTGACGGCAACCAGTAATCGGTGAGTTCTATCGTCGGTTCAGTTCTTTCACATATCCAGCGCAAATATGTCAAACACAAGCAATAGCACTAAAATATTCTAGAGAAATCAGAGGTTTTCATAAGCCTAAATTGCTATTATACTATATCTGTGTTACAACATACCATTTGAATGACTTAATATAATAACTGTTCCAATATTTCATTTTGCAGACGTCAGTTGCCAAGACAACCAGTTTGATTTTTTAATCAACAATTATGTAAAGACAAAAGACTTGTCAGTGAAAACAAACGAGTGCTTTGTCAAAATTAAGGAAGGTAAGAAATATCAACTTCAAAGGTACACAAGCCATATAATGTCTATATAATCATGTTTACCATTTCACGAAGAAAATAAATTGTACTTACATTAGACAAATTTGGATTTGATTCAAAAGTGTTGAGAGGATTATATATATGTCAATGAAAAAGCAATACAACGACGCAAAACAATCAAAAGAAAAATATTAATACAATATACATGCATGTGTTTGGTTTTTAAGTACATAAATGAATGGTAGACGATACCAAATTAATATAAAGAATAACGAATCAAAGTCCAGAGGATAGTGTTTGTCATTTTGTTTTTATAAAATATTACACTATTTTCATTCTCACAACTATCTTTAAGTTTATCAGATTTAGGAATGCAGAGGGAAAAAAAACTAAACTCGGTTTGTTTTTTTTATTTTCAGGGATGGTCGTTAAGTTGAAGGTCGCAACAGACGAGTCAGACTTTGCCTTTGGGTGGTATAAGACTAACCCGTGGAATCAAAAGAGATGGGGATTCTTTTGCAAATCTACAGAAAACATGAAGTAAACATAAACATTGAGGAGATGTTGACCTTATTGGTTAATTTATAAATGATTATAAATACAAGTGTTCTTTGATGTTAATGTATGTTGGTCTGTGTAATTGCGTGAGAGAGGCTATGTATGCAAGATCATGTTTGTCTGTGCAAGTTAGAGTGAACGTGCCTGTGAGTGAATCTTGCGAAACAGTGTGTGCATTTGTGTATTTGACATGAGATGAAATAGAGAAAGGGTGGATGTACTGTTATTTGTGTTGTATGTCGGCGTTCAAAATACTGTGAGTGTATAGTAGCTTTCTATTAAATAATCATTATTGTGCGTTGGTCTTATTTATTATCTCTGAATTTTATCCAGAGTCTACTACAAATCGAGCCTTTTCTTTTCGAATAAGCTCTGTTGAAACTTGTATACTTGTTTCAAGCCAGACTTTTATTTCGACTGGTAAACAAATATAACATGTCAACAAAAAGTAAAACAACAAAAATACCGAACTCCACGGAAAAATTAATAACGGTAAGTCCCTTAACAATTGGCAAAATCAAAAGCTCAAACATCAAACGAATGGAAAACAACTGTCATATTCCTGACTTGGTACAGGCATTTTCTTATGTAGAAAATGGTGGATCAAACCTACAAAGAGTATCTTAAAAGAGAATTATGTAAGCATGTGAACCATGCAGCAGGATTTTCCTTCCAAAAGTACCAAACAAAGCTTGGAATCGATCCCAAGGATGCATAGCAGTGTTATATAAGTATTGGTTTATGAAAATTAAATCACACGTTCTTTCGTTCAAAACAGGATTTGCATACACCAGACTAAAGTGAAGCTCTTTTGCTTGCATATGGCGTACTTGTTGGGTATTACAGTGTATTATTACATCTAACGAACGCTTTTAAAGAAAATAAAGCCTACAAGGTATTTCTAAACGCATCGAATTGTCTTTGTTCTATGAAGTGACATAAATTGATGATATAAAGTGGTGTTATGCATCCAACCGTTTATAGTACTATTATGTATGAAATTAACAATATAAGCAATTGACCTTCAAATTTATTTGGGGGGGGGGGGGGCGCTCAATTGACTGGCAGATAAACGTTGCGGAAAATAATAATCAATAAAAATAAAATAGGTGAACAAAATGTTCCATCTGAAATATGTAGCTTAACACTGAGGAATTATCTTCAACTGTTTTTTTTTAAATTTAATTAACTGGTTTTGGACATCAAATAAGCTGACAAAACACTTTTGATGCTTCACGATTTACTAGCTATTAACATGTATAAAGTATAATTCAAATATATTAAAAGCAGTTAATTCAATTGTAACTTTACTAGCTTATTCCTTATTGGGGCAAAATATGCATAATGTTTATATATACTATGAATCCTTACCATATTTCGTTGTAAATTTAAATTACCAATTTGAATACACTACACTAAACAGGTAGTAAAGTTCAGTTTTAACCTGCATGTAATATCCTTCCTGGATACAAATCATACCAAAACTGAAAGAAGAATCGTAAAAGCAACAGAAATGTAGGAAAACGTAAGTTCATACTAAAAACATAGCAGTGTTCAAGTAGGTAAAAAATACGTAACTACACTGCACACACACACACACACACAGTCGTATGATAGCAATTTCCGCGGCACCACACATTATTCGGTGGTGGGGAATAAGGTACGTGTACTATCTACTGCATATAAATTAACAGTGAAAAAATTAATCTTATAACCCTGATAGATATTTTAGGTCGTTTAGTGTGCGTTTGGGGGAGGGGCAAAGGAAAAAGGGGAGGAGGAATCAGTATTGAAAATCTCTCTTAAATAACTAATATCAGTTCACATCACTTGCGTATTCTTTAAACGAGAGCGGAAGAAAAAGAAGACGTCATCATTAGTCGAAGAAGGACAGATAACATTACCCACAAAACAAATTATAATAAATACCAGTGGCGGATCTAGGGGTGTGGGGTTCCGGGGGTTGGAAACCCCCCTTTTTTTGACGATCAATGATTTTGAATGGGGGCATTTGGTTGGAACCCCGCCCCCCTTTATCCTGGGATGAACACCCCCCCCCCCCATCCCCCTTTTAAAAATGGCTAGAATACTGTTTTAACTTTCTACCGTTTTAACAGGGCTCACTGAAACCTCAAGTTCTTCCTTTTCACGGAAATAAAACAAACAACAATTAATCCAGTTCTTTCTATATTACAACATGAATATCACCCAGACCTAGGACTTAATTAAAACCTGTGAATCTTGCTGCTTCTGGTAAATACATCTAGTTTGTACAAATTCTTTAGACAAATAGCGCAATTATCCTACCTAATCATTTCAATGTTTCAAATAAAATAATGTACAAATCGGTAGGTATGAAAATTTATGACTTTGGTCTAATAAAGGGTATTGTCTATAAACGTAAATCGACGTTCAGTTATGTTTTTATTCTTGTTGTATATTTGCTTGATAAAAATGTGTTTTTCATATATAAATATTCTCTTAAAGCTTTTTTAAAAATATTAGTATAAGAAATTAGTCAACATTGTTAAATAATCTGTATTGTAAGCGTATTTTTTTTACAAATGTTTCTCATTTAAACTAAAAATATACAAAATGAAATCACCGTAAAAATAGCATAAGCACAATGCAGTATCTGTTTCATTATGAAATCATCTTTCCAGTTTAAATGTCCTTATCGAATATTTAACATATAATACATTTCAAATAAATCCAATGCTCCCTCTCAAATATTTACTACTACCATTACGTAATAGTTATACACCGAGGGATAGGTGTGTCTGGATAAGAAACCCCGTCGGCCGGAGGCCGGAGGGGTTTCTTATCCAGACACACCGTATCTCGAGGTGTATAACTAACTTACACCCCATTCTAAACCCTATATTTGTTAACATTGATTATCAAATGAATAAAAAAAACCGATAGCATATTTATTGATAATACCAAACGATGATTTATAAGAATTTTTTTTTTATTACATGAAACCCCACTAGTAACCTTTCTTTGGTTATTTTCGTTCAAACTTTGACAAGTGAGTATATTTTACAAATGTCAAGTTGTTTTGCATATTCCCGTTAAATCCTTTGCTAATATGGATCAGAGGGTCAAGGTTGACCGTTTCGTGTATTCTTATTACAAACAAACAATACATCATGTTCCTTGTATGCAGTTGTCAATATGGACGGGTATAAGACGGACGACATTTTGTGGCAAGCGTTGGATTTGGTAGAAGAGACTTAAGATAAAGGCAATATTATAACCCAAAGTACTGACAGGTATCAGTGTAATAAAGGTAATCATAACTGTATTTTATACCTTATGGTTTTATACCCCCCACCCTCTTCTCGAGAATAAACAAACATTCATATTCCAACATACTAAGGGATAGGTGTGACCCGACCACCAGACACGCTCAACAAACAAAGAAAGAGATTTAATATTTAGGAACTCCCTTTTTAGGGGGCAAACGGGGGCTGATCCAGCTGGGGGTTCCCAACTCAACAGAAAAGGGGGGTCCAACAATTCAAATGCATCGATCTTTTTGGGTCCAAACCGCGGAAACCCACGCCAGATCGGCCAATGGGTAACCGGGGGGGGGGGGGGGGGGGGTCCCGGGAGTTATATACCAATGCTTAAGAATAGAGGCATATGACTGGAATAAAATAAATTACTTCAAGCAAAAGAGTATTTAAAGAATTATTTTTGTATTCAAAATAGATGCTTAATTCTTTTTTTCGCTATTGGAATTTCCTTAAATGTGTTTTTTTAATATCTTGAAACAATTTGTAGTAAACACTATTAGTAATTTCTTATGTTCATGCTATTTAAAAAATAATCAATTTCTATTGTTACGAATAACAATGGACTTTGTTTGCGGGATGTAGAAGCAGGGGTTTCCAGAAACCCTGCTCGTCACACCCTGTGGTCAAAGTCCTTTGTTATTCGTAACAATAGATCTATTCATTTTACACTTGTTTCAGAAATAGAAACTATGAAGTATAACAATAGAACTGGGGTGTAACATGTCGATAACCACCTCATTACCTTACGGATCCAAATAGTGTCAATGATTATAATCTTTTGTCTGTAAAATATGTATTTTAAAAGATTTTGTTCCCTATGTAATTCAGAGGGATATTGAAACTGATTAACCAGGTTTACTAAGTGACTGTTTTAGTAGCAGCGAGGATACACCTCGTCCATCGGCCGTTGTGGTTCAAATTTTGAAGGAGTAACCACGTAAAACATAAGTTTTACGTATTAATTGACTATATTTAAAACTTATTTTAATATCAATTAAAAAGTGAGAAATATGGTCATACACGGACTTCTCCAATTCAGCTAAAAACATGGTAAAAAGTGGCATCGACTTGGCTGTGCTTGATGTATAAATACGAAGCCACATCCATTCGGAATCTGGTACCGAGTTTAATGAGAGTATCATGTTCGCTGCACTTTTGAAAAACCCTTGCAAAAACTCCTTGTGTGGCCCGTAGGAGACCTGCTGCAAGGCAAAATTTCTGCTCTATCCAAAATACCCTCAATATTCCAGCTACTGATGAAATTTTATTCCTTCATCCCTATCATCCAGCTTTGCAGGAACTGTTCTTTGGATTTGTCATAAAATTTATCTTGGCTTGAATATGCATGACATATTTGCTACTGAACGTTACAGCAAACACTAATCAATCAATCCACTAGACAAAATAAAACACACAGTTAAAGCCTTTACTTTCACTTTCAAATATATTAATAACGTCCTTTCTCTCAAGTACTTCTAGTATTTCAGCATTTACTCACATTTCATGTGTCTCAGTGAACTGAATCAAGTATACTTGCCTCACAAGATGGCCAGCTTCATATTGATTGTTTTTCTTGAAATTGTCAATGCTGAACGACTTAACACTAAATTCTTTGAAAAACGAAATATTTTACTCTCTTCCTTTTGTCAATTTTCCTTTTTGAAGTAGTTACATACCATTTGTCATTATACCATTTGTCATTTGTTTGGATTTCATCAAATTCTGACTATTTTCACTTTCAGTTTTGTCTGTTTATACCTAGACTTACAATATTTTCACAGACATCAATGCATTTACTTCATATTAAACCCAGAGACGAAAATGATACATGCATATGTTTGTAAATACGCGTCAAATTATATTACAAAGAAGAGCATAAAAGAATAACCAAATGTGTTAGGCATAACATCTTGACAGAATAAAAAAAATCTTTACATAATAACATCAGTTTTGATGAGCAAATATCAATGTTTTTATGCAAAGCGGCTCAATGTTTAATTGTTAGACAAATATATCCAATAGTACACATAAAGTGAAATGCGCTTCTCTTTATATTTTGCTGAATACCATTTATTTTTTCAAAACTATGCGGTAAAGAACCTTAATATTAGAATAATTTAAATCAAATGCAAAGACAAATTTTCGAAATTAAAGCACTTTCTACTGAGTAAACAAACTTATCAAGCATTGATATTTGGTACGCCGAATCAAGAAGTTAAAAGGGCAAAATAAAGTACGAAGTTGAGGAGCATTAAGGACCCAAAATTGCGAAACGATTTTGCCAAATATAGACAAGGTAAACTATTCTTTGGGTTGAAAATCTTTAGTATTTCGAAAAATTCAAAATAAAGTTTTGTTAACAGTTATTTTGAAGTCACACACTGAACACACAATATAACTATAACTTGCTTTCTAACTTCTAGAACTTGTAGTTGAAGTATTACAATTTATAAAATGCTTTCTGAAGTCCGAATCATTAACTTGCAAGCTTGGAAATACCATTCAAGTATTATATGAATCTGGTCGTTTTATTTTGTCATGGATTTGATGTGTTTTTGGTTATTTATGTCGTTGGGGTGCTGTCTCATTGACATATAAACGGCATCTCCTGTATCAATCTAATTAAAATATAGTTCTCTGATTTCGTTATACTCATATGAGCCTATACGAGCGCGCGAGTTAATATGGATCAGAATTTTAATCAGATTGCTCCTTTACATGTATTAATATTCTACATCAACTACAAACTTAGTTACTTTCCATAAACTGTTATTAGTTATTTTTCATTAAAAATTACGACCCACGATTTGTGATCACATAAAACATCAAAACATCAACGTAAATTTTGCACCTAAACGACTGGATTCATATGCTACTTGAATGATACTTTTAGGAGTGGAAATTTGTTATCATATTTGAATGTACAAGCAACGCTGGTCGTTGTAGTCTTCAATGTGACTTCATTTGATTTTGTGCAAACAATTATCCAGAGGACTCAAATGATTTTTACTGATCAAGGTCCGGGGTAGTCCGATAACATTTCTCTCTTGAAAAAAAATAAATATTTTCCCTCAAAGTTACACAGGGTTACACAGAGTAACTTTAATTGATACGTTTATAGTTATTTGACATTCGTTATAACCTGAAAACGTTTAACAAATAGTCTTTTATTTAAAATGAAGTTGATAATTCCAGTCAATGTGGTCTATTTACACTTAAACTGTATGTTTTGATTTGAGGACGCCCATTTAAGACAATGCTGCATCCATTTCATAGTCATCCTTCTCCAAGATTTGAATGAATGATCGTCCCCTTACAATTAAATTTGTACTTACTTTCTTTTTTCCGGTTGACGTATCTGTGTTTTACGGAAGCCGACTAGGGCTACATTGAAGAAGAAAATGTATTAACGTGATAACGACATACTATTTCGTAATAACGAGGAGACTATATTTAGGTAAATTCTTATAAGAGTTATTTTCCTTAAAGACCTATTAATACGTATTCTTGCACTTTTCACTTTTATCGAAAGAACTATTAAAACCAAACTAAATATAATTGTTATACACATATGCACATTCACGCTACAACAATCTGTCGATACCTATATTTTGGCATTGCACAATGTCATGTTTTTCTCTGACTGTTAATGACGTCTTTACACTAAATCCATTGGATGTTGGATGTTATCTGATTAATATTTTAGTCTTAAATACAGGATTTTTTTATTAGTTGTTAATAGCTTTGAACTAGCTGTCAGTAAATGAGAGTACTCTCAGATCTTTCTTTACTTGGTGTCTTTTTTGTTGTGGGATGTATATATACGCTACCACGTCTGGTCTGTGTTTTCATTAGACGTTTTCTTCTTTGTATCGATCTAACGAGTGAAGCCCTTTTCAACTGATTTTTATAGCTAATTCTTATTTTGTACTGTTACACTACTGTCCCAGGTTAGGGGGAGGGTTTGGCGCCGGCAAATTAGTTTAACCCCGCCACATTCTATAAGTAGTCTGTAGTTCAGTGGTTGTCGTTGTCGTTGGTTAATGTCTGTCGTATTTGTTTTCGTAAATTGTTTTGTTATGAATTAGGCCGTTAGTTTTCTTTATTGAATTGTTTCATATCTTTCATGTCGGGGCATTTTATAGCCGACTATACAGTATGTGTTTTCTCATTGTTGAAGGCCGTACGGTTGCCTATAATTGCTTACATCCATTTCATTTGAACTTTAGTGGATAATTGTCTCATTGGCAATCATACCACATCTCCTTATTTCTATACAAAAAGATAGAAACTGTAAGCAGCAGAAATCATCAGCATTATGAGATTTACAAAGAAGGAACAATAGATGAATTTGTGGATAAAAATTTGTAGGTTCAATTTAAATTTGAACTCACTCTCTTTTTTTCTTTTTACCCAGTCTGTGTTTCAATATATCGCAATGAATTAATTCAAAAGTTCAAAATACAGAAACACAAGATAATCAACATAAACTTGTTACAGTGAATCCATAACCATTTTGTTTAAGTTTGACTATACAATTTGTTTGAAAATGTGTTTTAAATACAATGTATATAGACAGACTTAAAGTATTGAAATGCAGTAAAACTTATTCAAACATGAAATATTTGAAAGTTTTAGAACAATCAACAATAATTAGCAAGTACCCTAAGCTTTGTAGGTCCCTCAATATAACTCGTGCTGGTTTTAAAAATAACCTACGTGTGAACGTAAAACAACGCGAGGGAACCGAGTTGAAAGAACTCGTGAATATACGACATCTAGGCAGTTGAGTGATCTGTTATTTTGTAGTTGAAGTATTAAAATTTGTGATATTTCTGAAAGAACTAGTAGTATTAAAAGTAAACGAATTGTTTCAAGAGGATGGTCAAGAATATAGAAAAGATTTTTTAACAATTCGATTGCTTCATTTTTGGTTTAGGAAGGCTAAGGTTTCATCGAACATCATTTCTCAAGGGGTAAGGATTATTATCTCAAACAGGATAACATTGCTAGTATGATTTGATATGGCATCCTTTAAATCCAGAGGGGCGCTTCGGACGCATGAGGTTTATAACGTGTTGTTTTCATTCTTTTACAGCACTGAATCGATACCTCTGCTGGTGGACTATCAGTCCCCGGGGGTATCATCAGCTCAGTAGTCAGTACTTCGGTACTGACATGATTTATAACAAACTATCTAAAATTGGCCGTTTATAAATTTTGAAATTATACAGAAACTAAGGTTTCAACTCCCTCAGGCAAAAAAAAACTGTACGTGTGCCATGTTGAAATTTTTATCTTATGTATAAAAAAGATTTATGTACACACAATAACGTTCACTGTTTTACCTTGGATTTCGGTATTTTTTTTATTTCACTTTTTACTTTATTTCAGGCGCAAATGTACAAAAAATATGTCAACGTCTTCAACATGCGTTGAACATACTTCAGAAGAAATCAGATTCTTTTGCGAAGAATGTCATGTTTTTGTTTGTGATGACTGTGTGTCAGGACAAGGAAAACATATAAGATGTACAAAAGTTAAACTAAGTGAATATGGTAATAAGAACAAACTTTGTTTGATTGAAAATGTTGAAGAAATTACCAGTAAAAAACTCCCACATATTAACAAAACATTGGAACTAGCCAAAAATGTTAAAGGATCTTTTAACAAATCAATGGATGAAAACATTGCAGATTTTCGATCAAAAACACAAAAAATAAAGGCAATTATTGATGAACTACAAGAAGAAACTATACGAGAGTTAGAAGAATCTAGGCTAAAAGCAAACGTGAAATTTGATGAATTTATAAGTTTTCATCAAAAACGATATAGTAAGCTAGCACACGTAACAGAAGAAATCCAACAACAAAAAGCCGACATACAGCCATCAGATGTTGTAAAATACGACTTCGAACTGAACAAAAATTTGAATACCGAACACGATTCGGAAACCATCCCGAAACTCGAACCATCTCGTTTTGAGATAGCACAGCAGTACTTAAAAAAAGAATTCTATCAAGATATTTTTCTATGCAAGCAAACTAAGGAGGATGCGAAAACAGAATCTAATACAAATAAATTGGAGACAGAAGAACGAAACTCTTCTCCGGATTATCTAGAACCGGTTTCGCATGCAAGAGAAATTAATTTAGGTTGTACCGTGAATGAAAAAATAATAATTAAAAACTACGAAGAAAATTCCAGTGACATTTATGTGTCAAAATCAGGTAATAAAGGGGCTTCAGCAATTTATAATAAAGATTTAAACTACAAGACCATTAAAAAGTTTGAATGTAAAAAGACTGTAACTTTCATTGTACCGAAGACGAATGTTTACGAGGCTTGGGTTATCGGAATGGATATCAGCGAGATAAATTTAAAGCAACCAGAACCACAATTTACCACTCTCCTTCCACACATAGATGGAGAACCATTTACAGCTGGAAATAGTAAAAAGCATGGTTTACTTATAGGTCTTAAAAACAGAAAGTCCATCAAACTACTCCAAGAGATGACTGGAACTCTAAAAAGAACTTCGGTCATGTACAAATTGATTTCCCATATACCTGCACATTCTCAACATTTGTCCGCTATTTGTACCGTATCAACACCAGAGAAAGACAAAGATATCGCTGTTTTTCTACATGACTACCATTTGACAGGAAGTAAAGAAAAGGGAGCAGTCATTCGATGGTATTCCGGCAAGAAATTAAAAACGAATGAGCTTAACATTTCCAACAATGTTGAAATTGAAAATCCAGTATACATGGATGAGTTTATAAACGGTAATATTTGCATTACGTGTGCGCCGGACGATAAATCGTCGTGGATACAGCTTCTTGACAAACATGGGAATCACAAGATAAGATATCCACCAAAAGATGAAATGTCATTTGAAGAGAACATTGTATATTCATTTATTGGCGCTGGATTTATGAGAGATGGTCGTATTACAATTTTGGATCGAGTGAGCTTTCGTCAGCATCTTTTAGATGACAATGGAAAACTTATTAGAATAGACCATTACCAAAACCAACCATCATCCTTTGCTGTTGACATTCACGACAACATCTGGATAGGATTTGACGATGGAACAGTTCAAGTGATGGAATATAAGGACGGATGGTATGAGGACATTGAAATTAATGGTTAATATTTTCAAAGAGATTATATTTTATCTGAACAATTTTCAAACAAAGCAAACACAGTGGGATATGTCATAAAAAATTATTGGAGTATCTGAGTATGGAATATACACTCTAGTACTCATTGTTCTCCCTATTACATAGTTCTGAGAACTAACACTTGTAATTTTGATTATGAATTTATAGAAATTTTTATTATACAGAAAATTTAGATAAAAATTTATTTATTTAGAAATAAATAATATTGACATATAAAAACACAGCTGCAACTTATACGTCACAACTCTATTCAATCATACCAATGCAATATACGTTAAGTTGGTTTCGACAGTGTCATTAAAATCGTAACCTGCAAAAGGAGCTGGTATCTAGATATACTATGTCACATTTGTTTGGCGATAATCAATACGTAATTTTCTACGGTTTGTCCAATATGTGTGCGCGTTTATAGCAAATAGCTAGTACAGCTATGCATAAAGGTCTGTACATGGGGAACTGGCTTTACTCCACCATTTCGTGCTATCTGTATCATGTTCGTTGTTGTTTGTATTTGTTTATATGTTTAATTTGGGGTTGCTTTTTTTTGTTGGAGGAGTCGGTTGTTTGTGTTTGGTGTAGTCTGTTGTGTTGTCCAGTTATTTAGGTTATTCCTGTTTTACTTTTTATGTATTATAAACTTAAGGTTCGTTTAAGTTTTACCTCTAGTGGTCCAATTTACACCCCCTTAGTATATTTAGGCAAAAAATCTTATTTTTTATTTCAAATTGTAATCTGTAACATAAAAAACCCAATATCTTCTATTCAGGATTTCAAGATACTTTTCAAATATAATTTAACATATGTACATGACGCCATGGAACGTTGGTATTTAAAAAAACTGATTATTAAACCATTTATTTAAATTTTTGATTATGAATTAATTGTGAAATACCAGAGTCCTTCATTTGTTTACCACAGTTTTCAACAATTTATTTCTACCGTTGAAGGAAACTTATTCCCTAATTCAGGATTATTGAGAACATTGACATATATGAGGGTAGATCATGATGTTTCAGAAACAATAAAGGACGGTCCATTTTCCTCTAAAAAAAAATATTAACATGGACACACCGTCACATTCTGTGTGTGTTTTATCCGAAGCCAAAAACATATAATCCAGTGATTGTCGTTGGTAAATGTCTGTAATTTTTTGTTTTAGTTCATTGTTGTATTTTATAAACCAGTCTATTGGCTTTCTAATTTGAATTGTTTCATGTGTCATACCGGGATCTTTAATAGCTTACTTCTTTGAGCTGTATACTTTTTACAGGAGAGAAAATAATGTTGAAATATCCACAAAGACACATGGTTTAATACTTGCATGATACAAATCCAAGTTCAGCGCACTGCATTTATTTCGTTTTCTTGCGTGCAAAACATTTAAATATCTATCGCCAATTGTATAATATAAAGGGCGAGTTTTGTTTTTTTATAATATTTCTGTTTGATTTAAAATTTAAACTTATTTTAAGAGAGTTGATTGTTAATACTTATTTCGAAATCATTCCACAGTTTAATACTAAATGGAAGTAATTGGAAAATATGCTGGGCGACGGATATATATTTTTATTGTAATTGTTTGTTTCAACCGGTGTAGGCGGTAATAAATATTCTGGAACATCCTCATTCATAATTTTGTAAAAAAGAGTTTTTTTTTAACTTCCCGGCTGATTGTTAACTTTTCCCAGACCCCGTTTCTAGCGTAGCTTGTTAGACCGGTGACAATACGAGCTACTTCAAGCTGTAGCTATTCTGATCGTTCAGAATTCGATTCACGGTCCGCAATTATGACAATAAAGACTAGAATATTCAAGAACAGGCTTAATAAAGATTATTTTTTTCTAAATTAATATCTTTCTCAATGGCAATTTCAAACGTCTAAGAAGATGTAATCGTGTTGATACCTTTTCTAACAAAAAATGACTTTATAAATATTATGCTTTCAAAGCACTTTTCTGGATTTTACCTTCAACAGGAACGCTCATAGCCAAAAAAAAATTAAAAGCCAAAGATGTATAAGTACCCATACACTTAACGAGCTATATGACCAAAGGGGACCTAAAAATGAAAACCAAATCATCTAAGGTCAACTTTGACCGATTAAGTTGGAACCATAATTTCTAAATAATTTCCAAATTCATTGACGGGCAATTTAAGAAATCTATGTGATAAATCATGATACCATCGGGAATTTATACTCCCACCAACAGTGGTATCGACCCAGTACCATCAAAGATGAGAATAACACTTTCTAAATTTAACATACAATTTCAAAAGTTTATCTAGTAAGTTATCTATAGTCCACAGTGTTTTTCCTATGCTCATTTATATTCCATGTTCTTGTTTATGCTATTTGTCATTCTACTGATAGAGATTGAAAAAAGGACGGTTGATATATGACGAGAAACTAGTTCTTCCTGTGCATGTCAAACTAAGGAACCTCGTCAGGGGTTGTCTTTTGTTATAACTAATGTTTGTTTTCCCTTTTGTATATTTTGGAATATGGTGTTGATTGCAGATCTTTACATTGTCCCATTTTTTTAGACATGGGGCAATTGAATGATCATTGGCATACTTTAAAAGCAGATGTTTACTGTTGGAAGAACCCCATATTGAACTCTAGAGGATTATTAGTTTTAATCTGTCGTTTGATTACGGTGTCGTTGTCATACATGTATGCCCGAGACCATATCTTTCTGCTCATACTGATTTTCGACAAAAGATGAATAAAAAATATAAGGGCGATGGTGTTACCCTATTGACACCTAGGTATACGATATGGTGTCCTGACCTTGTTTACCAAAAAGAAATGGTCACCTGGCATAATTTACAGTCAAGAAGTGTTTTTAAAATTGTCAAGATAATTTCAAATATAATCTTAATGCTACTTTCAATATTGTTAATTAATTTTTCCATGAAAACAACCCTTTACAAACCCGCCTACAGCGTTTTGGGTTTTGGGAAGTACAACGAACAATTGACGCAATATATAGGTTACTTGAAATGATATATATGTTAATTTTAAAACTGTTTATGGGTTAAAAGATCAAAATATGATATGCACTGAACTTGAAAATCACATTTAAAGATACGTTAACAAATGTGTACTTCCAATAAAAATATTTTTAGAGGATGAACTCATGCACATATGTATCAGTCATTACGAAAGATTCATATGACCGTAACTGTTATTCTCAAGCTAAATGCTAAGAAAAGTGATCATCAGTCATTGTTTTCAGTTATATTTGTTTTTAAAATAATTGAATTTTTTTCACAATATTTTTTACATTTTATTTTAAACACCGTATAAATATACAAATATGTCTGTTACGGTCTGTACATCTTTTGTTTTTTGTGGCTTTGGATTGCAGTCTCATATAGTAACATAAACGGTTCCAATGCTTATGCACCAGATGCCCATTTCGACAATAAATGTCTCTTCAGTGGTGCTCGAGGCCGAAACATTTGGAAATCCAAAACATAATAAAAAAAAGTATGAAGAGCTCATCAAAACAAAAAGGACATAAAGATTAGCCAAATCCAGACAAGGAATCAGAGCTTTGCATGAGGTAAATATGTTCCTTAATTTAAAACTATTTCAAAAATTTCAAAACAGCAAATTTAATTCTAAAAATATCCGTATTTTCATGTCAGTACCGAAGTAATGTCTACTGGGCTGGTGATACTCTCGGGACTTATTTGATGCTAAGTCCTAATATTCATTTTCATCTAAACTTTTTTTTAATATTCACTTTGATTTGATGATTTCTAGAGGTACGTCACTGTTCATGAACACAGAATACCTGTTTAATTTCTACAGAAAAACTTAAACGTTTTACAGAATGTATGGTCAGATTGTATACATGATTATAATGAGCCACCATTTTAGGAAATGGTTAACCTATTCCTGATACCTAACATTTTGATTTTCCTTATATATAACACAACATTTTGAAATTCCCTGATATCACAATAGGGAGGGAATAAGCAATTAGAAAATAAAATTTGTATTGAAATAGGATGCATTTTATTACTTCAAATTATTATTAAATTATAATGATTTTGGCATGTTTTAAGTGAGTTCATTTGTTCTAGTACTGAAAATGCATAAACTGTTTTCTATTGGACGTTATCAAATAACAATCAATAAATCCAATAAAATTGAGAATGGAAATGGGGAATATGTCAAAGAGACAACAACCCGACCAAAGAGCAGACAACAACCGAAGGCCACCAATGGGTCTTCAACGCAGCAAGAAAATCCCGCACCCGGAGGTGGTCCTCAGCTGGCCCCTAAAAAAAATTGTGTACTAGTTCAGTGAAAATGGACGTCACACTAAACTCCAAAACATATAAATGAATTAAAATTAAAAAACATACAAGACTAACAAAGGCCAGAGGCTCCTGACTTGGGACAGGCGCAAAAATGCGGCGGGGTTAAACATGTTTTGTGAGATCTCAGCCCTCATGTTTATTATGTTACTGAACGTTGTTTTCTGACCGTATGATCTGTATGCTTGTAATCACACCAGTTTCATGCTCCTTGTAACATTTGCATGAAAAATTTTTAGCATAGATTTGGGTACCTTATAAATAATAATTTATGGAATAGAGAGGACTATTGTTGCTTAAAAAAATAAATTGAAAGGTAAGTATACAATCGCGAAAAACATGAATAAATAATTTATCGATTTGCACAAATTAAAAGAAATTCATCGCATCCATACAAATATCTGTTGAAAAGTATCATAGTTGTACGAGAGGAGAACTTATTCGTATAGATATTATATAATAGTTGTATTAAGTTACAAATATCAGTCTTTAAAATGAGTATGTTGTCTGATTGTAAATAGTTTAATGTTTTAAAATGTGCTTTTAAATGACTTAAAATAACTTTAATTCCACCAGTGTAAACTGTCAGTCCCAAGCTCGGAAAAAGGAGGAGGAAAGTTTTTTTTAAAGGCAAATGATGCTATGTATTTTAAAAACTAGACGCGCAAACGTAGCATTGGCGCAAATGAGTTGAAACGCAAAACGTATATTTCTCGTCGATATGGGAATTTCAGTGCACAGATAAACGTTTTGATTGTTTATTAATGTATAATATACCGTAAACTGCAGTTCATAGCTTGAAATTGGTAATCCGTGGAAATTCGTTTGTGACTTTACGCAAATAATCGTATACAAAATAAGGGATTTCTACAATGATATGCTCATTATGATGCTGATGAAGAAATTTCTATGCATTAGTGCAACTTTTACATGTATGTATATCGTTTTGCATTGAATTAGACTTCCATGACCAAAAGTAATTAATTTGTATCTGACAGAAAATACAATAGATACAAGAGGTATGGAGATGTGGTATGCTTGCCAATATGACAACTATTCATCAAGACCAAAGACCAAAGAACAAAGATGTGAATAGCTCCAGGTCACCATAAAGCCTTCAACAATGAACAAAAGCCAGATATAAAATAGTCAGATATAAAAGGCACTCGTTTGACAAAATGTGAAGCAATCCAGAAGAAAAAAGCAACAGTCAGACGTTGTTTCATCCGTGAAATAAAAACAAACGAATAAGACAACCAACAACAACCATTACAGGTTCCTTGCTTGCGACAGTCACATACAGAATATGTCGACATTTAACAAGGTTGCGAATGCTTAAATCTCCCCTTATGTAGAATAGTGATGCAACATCAACAACAAAAATATGGAAAAATCAGCTGGAAATATTTTTACTCAACCTATCGGTACTCAAGACTAAAACAAATAGCAAAAGAAAAATAAAACACCACGAAGTACTGACAGTTACTGAAAATAAACTCATCATAGATACCAGGCTTAAAATTTTGTACGCCAGATGTGTGTTTGGTCTAGAAAAGACTAATCAGTGACGCTCGCTGCGGAATCAAAAAATATTATAAGGCCAAATAAAGAACAAAGTTGAAGAGCACTGAAAGCTCGGTCTAAGCCTAATTTGAACTAGTAATCAAACCACTTGTTATTAATATTACCACCAGACAAAAATAATATAAACCAAAATACCTCCAACGAATTTAGTACAACGACGTCATTGGAATTAAAAAAAATAGCTTTACTTCCAATATATTTTTGGTTTGGAATAAAATGTCGGCCTTTTCTTTCGTTTTTATTTGTAGCACCTCGAAGTAGCTAAAAAAATTCAAAATTGTAGGTTAGAGTCATCATTTAGCGTCCATAAATTGGCTTTATGTTCAGTAATACTGCATAATGTTGTAAGAATACCATAGAGCAAACGTAAAAATGTAATACTGTGATTTATTTTTTAAATCGCTCTAGTGTGAGATACTGGCTCAACCTATGAGTAACTCATTGCAATAATATCAAGTAAAGTCTCACTTTTTATGTTGTAATGTTATACCACTGTTTCAGGTTAGGGTGAAGGTTGGCGCCTGTTAAAACGTTTAAACCCGCTGCATTTTTATGCACCTGTCCTAAGATTGTTCAGTGGTTGTCGTTTGTTGGTGTGGTTCATAAGTGTTTCTCGTTTCTCGATTTTTTTTATATAGATAAGACCGTTGGTTTTCTTGTTTGAATTGTTTTACACTAGTCTTTTTGGGGCCCTTTATAGCTTTCTGTTCGGTGTGAGCCAAGGCTCCGTGTTGAAGGCCGTACTTTGACCTATAATTGTTTATTTTTTATTACACATTATGACTTGGATGGATAGTTGTCTCATTGGCACCCATACCACATCTTCTTATATATATCTCTAATCTTATATAGCAAAAGAAGGAGTTCTTCACAATGGGCACTATAAAATTATAATACTAAAAAAAATAGTATTATCATAATTACTAACACTGAGTTTCCCAAAAATTATGTGATTCAGAGCGTTATTTCCAGTTTAGTATTTATAGGTATATAAGATATCCTATCAGACAGGTAACACTTCTGTTTTGTGTTAGACACTGAAGAAGTGATATGTGAATGTAAGTACCTTTAATATAGATATAGGTTTAAACACATTACAATACAATGTAAATGACACAGGAAATTGCAAAGTATTCAAATCTCACGATTAATTGTAAAATACACCAATTCTAATAAGTATAAAATGTGATTATAATGATATTAATAAGATATACAAAATACTTGATTACATCTGATATTATTTTCTACAAATGAATTTATTTTAAGAAAGATACAAATTTATCTTTTCCAGTGTGCCTTCTATTATGGAGAGCAATGTGTACCCCGAAAGATGTCTAAATATATGATAACTGGATAAGTCCGCCCTGCAGAACTCCCATCAGTTATCTTTTTTTGTCATTATATTATCATAATTATTATTTTTAATAATAAGATTACAAATTTTAAGCTTTCTTGGAGATTGGAACAATTTAATGAATATATGCCATATAGAGTTATGTTGACAGCGAACACAACTTTAGCTTCTTTGGTAATTGCGATATATGTTATTGGACCGCGTCGGTGGGCTCGTGCTCGCCTCGAATGCGGGGATTTAGATTCGATCCCTGTAAATGTCAAACAAACGACTTGAAAATTGGTATTGATATTGTGTATAGATCCGTAAATTTATATACGATCCGTGTTAAATGATCGATTATTTGAATAAACTTACTCTAAAGGTTATCAATATAGCATGGTAATGACAAATTTGAATATTGTTTTCATCGGTATCAACATTGATAGTGTTATTATAAATCAAAACATTACTTAATAAGCATTTCTATACAGTTATGAACACTTACGGCCCTACATCCTGACGATTCTTATATTTTGGCATTGCGCAAGGTAAGTTTTTCTCCAACCATTTATGACCGAACATACTCACAAATAAGTCCTGTCATACTTTAGAGGAAAACAAAATCAAAATCAAGACCCTACATACTAAATGAAGGTTCGTAATAGCCAATATTGACAACATGAAGCAAAGTTGACATTGGATGAATTTGGCTATTCTTTTAATGTCCCTTTTGTTCATATAGCTCATAACGTTTTTATGTATAAATACATCACTGGTTTTCAAATCTAAGGTAAGAGCGTTCGTGATGAAGGTAAATCAAGAAAAGCCCTTCGGATGAACGAATTTCACAAAGTGTTATTTTCATTTAAACTTATTATTTGATACTCAAAAGGATTGCTTAATTGACTGATTGTTTGATTGTGTTTTAGTGATCAACTGGTGGAAAATACTGATATCTGATTATCATCATATTTTGATTATTTTTTCGGCTATGGTAAAACGATGGCAGGTAAGTAACTAACCCATTATAATACACTATAGTACTCATTCTCCCGATAAGTACCCTTTAGTTAACATTCACGTACCATTGTCATCACTTGGCGCCTTATGTCTCCCATTCACCGACTACTTTGGATATCTTTTCCTCTGGACCAAAGGACCAATAAGAACCGAATTGAATTATTTTACTCTGCTTTAATTCTTTTTTACAAATCATCAATAAAAATTGTTATTTCTAAAATCTAGGAGATACAGGATAAATAAAAAAAAGGAAAGAGAGACAAAATTTGATGAAAAAAAATCTTGAAAAATTAAAAATATTTCAAAACTTTGATAAAATGATACAATTGAAAACCACTTGAATAATATTGGTGCGAATGCTTTCATACAAATGTATTGACAAGATAAGGATAATCTTCACAGCTTATCACTGTAAATACATGACTTTATTTTTGTAAATAGTTTTGTAATGTGTTGTTATAAATATTTTAGTTTTAGTTTGTTCCAACTAGTTGACCTACTTTTTTTTTTTTATCTTATTAAGACAATTGAACTTAAAAAGAATCAAATTTTAAGTTAAATGTCAGATCTACTACCAGATATTGGTAAATTTACACAGATACTTTATGGTATTCAGGTAATCAAAGATCAAAGATCAAATGCAGAAAACTACTTTTTGCCTTTATATAAAGGACGCCGGATTGACTTGGTCATACAAATATGCTCACCTGGCCTTCTTCCTACCAGGCAGTAAAATTCACACTAATTGGCTGTTTCTAATTCATATCAATTGTGAAATATAATGACAAAATTCTGAAATTTCAGTACAAGACTTTTTAAATGCCCCAGAACATAATAAGATTGAATATGGTGTTTAATAGGATTCAACTTCTATAGATTTCTTTTGGTTATTTCTATCTATATGCTGCTGAGTCTTTCCCAAATATCCTTTTATTCATAGTTTGAGACCGTCACTATTTTTTTACGTTTTGTTTGGCGCAAAAATCATTTACATTGAGGCAGAGACTCCCTTTACAAAGACGAAAGATGAATTTCTCAAATGGGTCCTTACTTTGAACAGCATAAAAGCAATTCATAGCTTGACATAGACAATTGTCTATTATTAAATTCGAAGACTGTGTATTAGCCTTTTGGTGCCGTATGTGTGTGTCAGTGGTACACGGTGCCTTTGACGTATATTACACAGTCAGTTTCTTTAGTAAGATTCATATAGCTATATTCTATTTCAGAGTGCTGCAGCGAATATGAAAATTATACACTACAAGATGTCTGTAGAGATCACCAGACAGAGGACGTTCGATTTTACTGCGAAGATTGCAAAGTATTTATATGCGATGACTGCATAATCGGGGATCGAAAACACAGCAAGTGTAGCAAGACAAAACTAAAAACATATGGTGATAAACAACTTCATGCATTACGAGAGAAAACAATTACGGTAAAGGATACCAAACTTCCAAAAATCAAAACAGCTTTGAAACTTGCAAAAGATGTTCAACAGTGTTATAATGAGTCAGTTAAAGAACAAATGGATTTAATTCGCTCTAGAAGAGAAATTATAAGAAAACATTTTGATATTATAGAAGACGAATTAACGAATATCTTAAAAAAATATGAAATCGAGGCAAACAAGATTTTCGACGGATTCATACGTTTGAATACTGATCGTCAAACCTTTATTGAACACATTATAAAATGTGTTCAACAGGGAGAAGTTGACTTAACATCTGATTCTGTTGCAGCATACCACTCCCAGCTTACTGAAATAATTCAATACAACTGTTCATCAGAAATTGTTCCTAAATTTGAACCACTAAATTTTGCAATCAGTGAGAGATATTCAACCACTAAGTACTATCGTAGACTTTTTGGTCACTTTGAAAACTACAGACTGGACGGCCACCAAGACAAAGGAATGTTGGATGTGGGGAGTGAAAAAACGGACAGAAACGGCAACTTAGTAGACATTTCTAGTTGCATACAGAGCACTGATGAAGATGAAAAGGCTAGCGACTTTGATGAACACTCGACAGAGCCCACAAACAACAATTCAAAATTCAATCATGTAATAGTAAAAAGAGTTCTTTGCGAAAAAGACATTTCTTACATCATTCCGAAAGGCAACCAATTTCACGCGTGGTTAATAGGAAAAGACATTTGTGAAATAAATCTTAGTACGTCGGAACCAATTTTAACACAACTTATTTCATCAGTAGAAGAACAGCCCGTCACAGCTGCTAGAAGTAAAGCACATTACTTGTTGGTAGGTTTAAAGAACAAAGGGTCTTTGAAAAAGCTCCAAGTTAACAATGGTACAATTAATCGTAGAAGGAAATTTTACAAACTAGTAACTCACAGCAAAATCAAACCTAAGTACATGATAACAATTTGCACGCCTGCATTGTCCTCAAATGCAGATATCATAGCATGTATGGTCTTCTGTCCAAAACCAGAGAGTTCCGAGATTACCACAGAAAACCATACAATCATACGTTGGACATCGTCAGAAAAAATTACCAAAGAAATCTGTATTCCATACTTTAAAGTTGCAATAGCAAATCCTGTGTCTATCGCTGAAAGTTCATCTGGTGATATTTGTATTACTTGTTCTCCAGAACAAAAATCGTCGTGGGTAGTACTGCTTGATAAAAATGGGGCACCTAAGATGAGATACCCTTCAAATGAATCGAAGCAAGAGGCCGTATCGCACTCTTTCATTGGGGCTGCATTTCTTAGTGATGGTAATATTACAGTTATGGATCGAGTTAGATTTCGTCAGCATCTGATAAATAACCGAGGAGAACTTTTGAACATAATTCGACACAAGCAAAAACCATGTAGCTTTGCTGTTGATTACTTTGATAATATTTGGATAGGATTTGATGACAGAACAGTTCAAGTGATCAAATATGACGTCAGTCTGTACGAGGATAATCAATTACTAACAAAACTATGACAAAGCTTACAGTTGTAGCTTATTTTGTAGTTAAAATTGCTTTTTTGGCACATTTAATCAGTTAAGATGTTATCACCTAAGATCTCCCCAGATTTGGCGGGGTTCGTGTTGTTTGGTCTTTAGTTTTCTATGTTGTGTTTTGTAGATTGTTGTTTGTCTTTTGGTCGTTTTTCATTTTTTGCAAAGGCGTTGTGATTTGTCTTCCACTTGGTTTGAATATTCGTTTGGTATCTTTCGCCTCGCGTTGTCAACATCTTTCCGAAAACGGAGATTTTTGTTATTAGTTAGAAAAATGATTTTGATGGCGTTAAATATTCTAAATTCTGGATGAAATTACCGTAATGTGGTATAACTTTAATTTGTCAAATTCAATAAAATCAATGAATAATCCGATAAAATCATGTGTTAAATATGAATTAAATGTTTCTTAGTTTTTTATTTGTGATATTGGGAGTCTTTATCACCTTATATATACATGTCTATATAGATAGACTATGTATGCCAATGACATTGCAATAGAATTAATAAAACAAGGTTGGCAATGATGCGATCATTTTATGTATTGTGACGAGTCTGTAATTTAAAGCGAAAATATAAATGATCTTAAAAAAATGATAGAAGATGTATACATGTGTTAAGTAGAGTATGTTTTGCATATCAATATGTTTGAAACTAAGATTGATTGTATTTAGAAATCATAGATGCATTATCAAACAGAAGAGAAGTGTTTTATTATTGGAAAGTGTATTGAGTTATGTGATGAATTCATATATATCTTTGAATATTGTTGAATTAAAATGGTATTCTTACTGATACTAAGAAAATGTTATTAATTCAAGAAAAATGAAAGCTGTATTTTGTTTATTAAGTAAAATTCATGACAAATTCTATAATACAGAGACACTTTTTTTTCTACATTTGATATGTTTCAAGTATATTGAAATATGGTAGTAATTTGTGGGAATAGCAGATCTTTAGGACAGTAAAAACCAATTTACACTTTTAAAGGGAATTTTGAAAGTCAAAAAGAGTACAAATCATATGGTACTCTTAGTTCAAGTGATCATACATCATAGTAAAGGTGTATTTTGAACTTGGGAGAGGCCTAGGCTGTATTTACAAATATTGTAAAATAATGACATATTGGTGTAAATTGTTAAAAAAACTACAATTGTATTCTGAAGAATGTATATTAGAAGCTTGTTATGTTAAAATCAAAGATTAATTGAATTGGTCATGTAAAATAAGAGAAGTATTGAGTAATTGTGGCTTAATGCATGTATTGTTGACACACAAAGTTATAAATGAAGATGTTGTATCTATAGATTCAAACAGCGCGTTATGGATATGTTTATATCTTAAGCAATGCCATTTGTTTGGAGTCTTCTAGATGTCAGTTTTACAAATACATGTTTGATAGTCATGGTGCAGTTTTATCTCAGATGACATGTAATTTAGATATATATCAGCACGCGTCGTTTACATACTTAATCACTGAAACTGGAAGTGTTATTTTTTTAAAAATAAACAGGAACACTTCAATATGTTATATGTGTGACTATAATTCTGTAGAAGATGAATACCATTCTATTTTGGAATGTATGAATGTATATACGTTTGAAGAGTATAAAACCTTCTTACTGGGGAAATCCATCAGTACATATACTTATACGATTATTTTGTTTTGTAAAAGAATTTAATGATATTTGAAAGTACATATATATAACTGAAAGAATTTGCAACTCTAAATGTATACACCATGCCTAAAAATTGAATGACACGGGTTATGTTCTTCTCATATATTTTATGACGGTATAATACTAAACCCCTAACAGGAGGGATTGTGCCTGATATTCATATGATGAAGACATAATCTTTCAATAAGTTTAATTGAGGTCTGGAGCTGGCATGTCAGTAACTGCTAGTAGTCTGTTGTTATTTATGTATTATTGTCATTTTGTTTATTTTCTTTTGTTTCCTATTCTGACATCGGACTCGGACTTCTCTTACTGAGTTTTACTGTGCGTACTGTTGTGCGTTTGTTTTTTCTACATTGGCTAGAGGTATAGGGGAGGGTTGAGATCTCAAAAAACATGTTTAACCCCGCCGCATTTTTGCGCCTGTCCCAAGTCAGGAGCCTCTGGCCTTTGTTAGTCTTGTATCATTTTTAATTTTAGTTTCCTGTGTATAATTTGGAGTTTAGTATGACGTCCACTATCACTGAACTAGTATACTTATTTGTTTAGGGGCCAGCTGAAGGACGCCTCCGGGTGCGGGAGTTTCTCGCTGGCTGCATTGAAGACCCATTGGTGGCCTTCGGCTGTTGTCTGCTCTATGGTCGGGTTGTTGTCTCTTTGACACATTCCCCATTTCCATTCTCAATTTTATTAAATTGTATTGATCAAAATCTTGCTCCAAGCTTTTACTTTATTAGTTTTAGTTTTAATACCATTCTCCGAAATTGTATAAATTGTATTAATAAATTACTAAATTGTTGTATGTTTATCATGAGGTATAATTCATAGTAATCATTGAGGGTATATATCTACCTTAGATTACAAAATTCTTTTATTGATAACAACGGGAAGAACGATGACGCATTTCACTCTGCGTGAAATATATTTTGTTCAAATGAACAAAGTAAAAGGTGTAATATCCTCTTATCAGTACGTCATAGAAAAGGGTTTTCCTGGAACTTCAAAAAATACTGCAAAATACAAGATAAACTCAGATAAAAGGAATAGATAAAATTAAATTGACAAATTGAATTTTTTATTGATTAACATCCAGATCGATGCAAATATTTCATGAATGTACAGGACGATCGAAAAAATAAACTATGGTCGGGTTGTTGTCTCTTTGGCACATTCCCCGTTTCCATTCTCATAAAATAAGAAGACACTGAACAGTGTTAGTTTGTGTATCATTGAATAACATCAATCAAAGTCATTATTAAGGATATGTCGAGGGAAATACCATACGTTATGTTTCAGTGGTCTCAAGAATGCCTGCTTCAACAGAAAACAAGTTTCGCCCTAACCAACAATTATTTGTTTGTACCAATTATCTGGTTGTCTGCATACTGATATTGTAAAATATCAGCTGCAAGTCACAATGTGAAGCTTTTTGTCGAGTGAACACAAGTTCGGGTCAAACTTATCAACGTCGGTTCTGATTCATTATGACGTCGATGATATATCCGGGTCAAAGTTATTAATGCCGGGTCAACGTATTTGACGTCACAAAGCCGTGATCGATATGCAATTTTATAATAAGAACTGAGCAGAGTGATACAGGAAGTGGGACGACCGATGAAATAGAGAATATCAACATATGAATTTTTCAATATCACACCTGTATCAACCCGAGACACCAATATAATCCCAAGAGGGTTGATACGGTGTGTGATATTGAAAAAAAAAACCGTATCATATACACTTTATTATACATTTGAACCTCAAGTAGACATTGTTCACGTGACATGACGTAATACAAATTAAGTATTCTAATATGACGTGCTTCTTTCGCTTTGTAAACAACACCGTGACAAAATTCTCAATATATCTATACTTAGCGCAGACTCAGACGTAATACAAATTAGGTATTTGATAAACCTTTGCAACCGTGACTGATATTGATGACGTGACGTCATACAGATAAGGTTGTGATAACGCCTTTGCAACCGTGACTGATATCGATATCATCACGGATGCCTAATACAGCACGATTGCTATTGATTGTATTACACTTACAATTTATCTTTATTTACTACTAAGTATATAATAAACTCATTTACCGTCTAAAAAATACGGTTTAATGTTTCTAGTAATAACGATCGTCTCTCAATTTGACTTTCAAATTGGTGTTCTGAATTTCAAAACTGTGTTTTTCTTTGCTTTGAGCCCACTAACTTCGACGAGACTGGCAAAAAAGTACTGTAAGACTGCCCCGTTGTGTTTCAACTATGTGTATAGCAAGTTCAGCAAAAACAATAAGGTCGATTTCACCCTCAGATAGTTCTTGCTCATCTTTTTTTTTATTTTGTTTAATTCAGCCCTTTCTTAGTCAGGCATCTCGCTTGATATTTCAGTTATTGTGCAACATTTCCTGCACTCAATTATACCAACAGATTTTCATCTTGCAATGTTTGTGGTCACTGATGAGTTTAGAGTTCAATTGCATGGCCATGGCTTCCCTCAATTCTGAACGAGATGCTTGTCTTTCGACAATGAAACCTTCTAAAAATTCTACGTCTTTGTCTGATACCACAATAGGAGTCTCCTGGTAAAATTAGGACAACACACCTTGGTCAGAGGTAGACTCTTCAGTGGATCATCGTCTCTTTCTTACCCTCTCAAGTTTAGTGTTATTGAACATCAACCTACAAGATTCGTGATTGCTCCATTTTTTGTCAAAGTGCTTACGATTCCATTCCCAAAGGCATTGGCATTTCATACCTTTTCTGGAACACTGGAATATTGTTGAAAAGAATCCTATATCCCGACTTTGACAAATATATCGGTTTTAGCGTTGTTTTCAGCGCTTCATTTTTGTCATCCTGACATAAAAATCACTTCAACCAATCAGTCCTCTGTTTTTCATCAGAAGAAACTGACAAACGAATCCTTTTCGACATTTCAAAAGTAAACAATTGAAATAACTTCCAATACATGAAAATGCTATTTAAAAAAACAACAACACAAAACCAATTGAATTTAACAAAACGAATTGACAATAATTTTCCCTAAAAAATACAAAAAACTGGAATCAATTATTGAAATATTGCAATTATTACCACTTATTTAAACTGTAAGGGTTGAAACTTCACTTAAAGAACGATATCGAGTTACAGAACAGTAAATTGCACCAGTGTTTCTTGGTTATTTTATGACATGTTTATTAGACCTTACTTTTAATTTGAAGTATTTAAATCATATTTAGGCCGATAACAAATTATCAATTAATACAAATTGTGATTCTGAATGGAAGGGAAGGCCTGGATAATGGGGGGGGGGGGGGGGGGATATTTCATATGATTTGTTGAAAAGTGACACCCCTATTCAGACCGGCCGTGGCTGCGTATTTTTACATCCCGAAGCACGAAACCTGGGACTATTATACTAACGTCAATATATTATGTCCCAGATCAAACGGACGCCCCTTTTTAGGGTTTTTTTGGTGCGGTTGGAATGGGAAAGTCCAAATGACCATATTTCTTAAAATACAGTCAACTTTTGATGTCCGATGACATGATATTGATAGAACAAGACGAATCTATTTGTGAGTAAGCTGTCATATTACTATGTGGCGGCCATCTTGAAAATAGCTGAAATCACAGTGGCCAATGGTGGTTTTAGAATCCGTTATATATGAAGTTTTTATGACTGTGTAAAATTTCATTCTTGTAGATTTTAATTAACTATTTTGCTATTATTTTCATGTTTGCCGCTCCACTCAAACAGAAAGTATCTAAAGGAACATTACAAAGATCAATACAGTAACTACAGTTTTCTGTTACTTGCCCGTATAATTATTTATTGGCAATCGACAGTGCCGGGGTTGCGAACATAACACATAACGACTTTGTATTTTGCAAAAAAATGATTCTCTATGTTGATATTGTGTGTTAAAATATTTTGGCATCTTCATATTTAAAAAAAAATCATTAATGTTATTAACATAGCTGATAGCTTCATGGCAAAAATAGAATCACCTTGCAAATCATATTTATAAGTCATCCTGAGTAAATGTGATTCTAACTACATAATATGTAGGATCGCCATCTGAGAGTAGTCGCCGTATGGAACATCATATAATAAAGGTATTATCTGATTTCAAAAACAGCTCCGGATCTATTACTTGGTCACTCGATTTAACTATGGAACAATACAAAAGCTCTGTTGGCGTCCGGCAACACTTCCTGGTATGGGCTTTGCTCATTGTTGAAGGCCGTACGGTGATCTATAGTTGTTAATTTCTGTGTCATTTGGTCTCTTGTGGAGAGTTGTCTCATTGGCAATCATACTATTCTTTTTTATATTAAATAATATATAGTATGTGTTCTGGTTAAATTTTTTCAGAAAATATGGTTATAAGGTAGGGATATTTTTTATTTTGATATTTTTATAGACCATATATATTGAAAAAATGTCGAAAAAAGGTTTAGAGTAGGACTCCAACTTAGTAAGATAGAGTATTCAGAACCACACTTATTGTTCAATTTTGGTCCGACTTTCTTATTACCAAAGCGTCATAGTTTGTGATGCTCGATCTTGATTGCAAATATTTTTAATAGTCTAGCTTTTTCGTCAAAAGAACATTTTGTATCTAACTTTTTTACCGATGTGCATGTTATTGGGGTATTTTTAGATATTTCCCTATGTTGCTCGCAAAAGAAGTATAATTCATTCTTTGTGCTTAATTGTGTATTTTGGACTAACGTTTTTTTTTATGTTTTGTAAATGACAAAAATAAAACATTTGTTATACGATATTCCATGATCTGGTTCAGTTTATAAAAGTGATGTTCGTCGGACAAAGTGGCATAACTCCGACCTAAATAGGTAAAAAAAAAAGTTTTACATATATTAAATTAATCATAATTTCGACAATTCAAAATTTTACTATAGGAAATGAATCATCAAAGTAAAATTTTAATCTGAGAAAAAACACAATTCAATATAATACTACTATATAATTTTGTTCCTTTTTACAGATACTAAATTGAAAAAAAAAATGAAACAAAAATAAAAAGTGGGTAATAATCAAGACAATAATACGGTTTTCAATAGTCATTTTGTACATTGGATGCATATAGCTGTTTATTAACATCGTTAGGTTCTTGTAAAAAAATATAATTGATTATTTAGTTGGAACGCAAATGGTTTCTGTTTAATTTATTAATAACTTATTCATACTTGTGATCAGTCAGAGCTTGACATAGTCACGTGTCTGTCTTTTATGATCTATTTTCTAGATGTCTTTTGGTTATTTTTGCCATTAGTTTGCTGTCTCATTGGTGTGCATTCCACGCCGTTCTCCTAAATATTGTATATTTCAATTCTACTGTATGATATCGCTAATTTATTTATTGTTTGTCTTGCTTGCAAATGTATAATTATGTAATTGTTAATTTATAATTGTTATCCTCTTGTAGCACCATACGTGTGCCTAAGTTGTAATAAATTGTCTTGTCTTGTCTTGTCCTATTATTCATATACAAAGTAAGTATGCCATATCAGATCTTTGATAGCCTTTTTTCAAATTTATATACAAATCTTTGACTAGGGCGGTTTAGCGCTTGGCATAATTTACAGACTCCCTATCTATTTTTGAAGACCGTATGTTGACTTTATATATATAAAAATGAGAAGATGTGTCATGGTTGCCAATGAGACAATTATCCACAAGGGTCCAAATGACGTGTATGTAAGCAACTATAGGGCACCGTAAGGCCTTCAACAATGAACAAACACCATTGCGTACATTTATAGTCGACTATAAAATTCCCCGACAAAATATGGAACAATATAAACAAGAAAGCCAAAGGCCCGATAACAATAAACGAAACACAAATATGACTGACAGCAACAAATGACAAATATTGAATTATAGGCTCCTGGCTTGGGACAGACGCATAAAGAACGTGTCGATGTTAAACATGTTTGTGAACGCTAAACCCTCCCCTAACCTGTGACGATTTTAACAGCCCCCAATAAGACAAAAGCTGTAAAAATTAGTTGCAAATGACTTGACCGATTAGCACTAAACACGAAAACGACGAACATAACGTCAAAAGACACAAAGTATCAATCTTAGAGCACTCACAATCACTGAAAACCAGATTAAAACCAATGTTCACAAAGTACCAATCTTAGAGCACTCACAGTCACTGAAAACCAGATTAAAACCAATGTCAACCAATAAATAAATCATGTGAACCATTCATTTCATATTTCTCTTGTTTTTTGGGGGGCTATTTTCACCATCAGCAGTTGTTGTCTGTCGTCATCCGTCCTTGTTGTTCGTCGATCATTAACGTTTAAAATATCTCCCGTGAAACTACAGGGGCAATTGGTTAAACTTTACCTCATCATCCTTTTGGTACCTAGCTCAAAAACATGAGTTAAGCTATTTCAGTTGATATTTTATAGTGTGTCTTTCTATGTTGTGATGTTACACTATTGTTTCAGAAAAAGGGTGAAGGTTTGGTACCATTAAAACGTTTAAACCCGCTGCATTTGTTTGCACCTGTCCTAAGTCAGGAATCTGATGTTCAGTAGTTGTCGTTTGTTGATGTGGTTCATAAGTGTTTCTCGTTTCTCGATTTTTATATAGATTAGACCGTTGGTTTTTCCTGTTTGAATGGTTTTACACTAGTAATTTTTGGGGCCCTTTATAGCTTACTGTTCGGTGTGAGCCAAGGCTCCGTGTTGAAGACCGTACTGTGACCTATAATGGTTTACTTTTATAAATTTTGACTTGGATGGAGCGTTGTCTCATTGACACTCATACCACATCTTCTTATATCTACCAACGATCTCGCCTATACCAACCAACACTGTCACAATGGTTAATAATGAAATATAGCGGTAAATGCAACTTGTGATCGTCTTATATCTTTCAAACCATTTAAGTTAGAGAAAATCAGAGAGGGACAAAAAAGTGTTAAACGATACTCGTATTGTAAGACGAATCCTCTTAGTAGTTTTCGCTCTCAAATTATAATTCCCCCCATAAAAAAATCCCGTTTCGGCTTTTTTTCTTCAAAACTGTTCTATATAAAGAGAACTATTAAAAGGCCATTTCAAAAAGTATTGAGCTTCATACTCAGGGGCGGATTTAGGGGGTTGCCTAGGGTGCCCGGGCCACCCCTTATCAAGCTTTATTTATGGTTAATCCAGACTTTTTACAATATTTGTCATTTGTTATTAAAAATAAACAAAAATAAACACATTTGCAGGCCACCTAGAGCAAAAGTGGGACTAGGAAATTATTTTTGTTTCAAATACAAAGTTCAATGACTGTTGCCAATCATATAAAACATTTTTATCATGTTTTTGTAATATGTTGCTATGGCAACGGGAAAATGTAAAGGAATTTGAATTTGAAATATTAAAGAATAAGACATACTTTGTATCTCATATATATACAGAAATCCGGACTAACAGTGATATGATGTATATTGTATTCTTAATATTAAAGTTCTATATGGTTAATTAAAAACATTAAATTGGGTAAGCGTTCAAGGTATTTTCTTTTTTGCTAATGGTTTCAAAAGTGGGCACTTTCTTTTTTTGTAATTTTTCTTAAGGCTGCCTGAAATGGTCCGTGGACTGAAATGATCTGATATAATCCAGATGCTTATCTGCTAACACTAATATACTAATATTTATCAATTACGGACTTTTGACGAGGACAATACGTTATATATTGACCTGTCCAGATAGTTGACCGAGGACCAAGTCCGAGGTTCAATATAATCTAACAGGTCCATATATAACGTATTAACTGTGTGAAAGTCTTATCGTGATATATAAAAAGCGTATTATGGAAATAGACTTCAATGTTCTGTGTACTTTACATTGTATTTTACAAGATTTTCAATATTGACCGTCAATATATATATACTAGTATTCTAAATAGGTTTAAATGATTTTTATTATTTTTCGAAATATTCATTTCATTCATTCCAACCTTTCACATAAACAATTGAGATTTTTTTAAAATGTTTAACAGAGGATAACGTTAAAGAGGTCACTCTAATCCTCTAATAAGCAAAGTATCCACTGCATACTATTAAAAAATGACACAAACGTCAGATATTTGCCTGATTTTAACTATGGTAAAGCATCTTTAATAAAACATCTGTTGACTCAATCAGTCAAATTTAGATGGCATTTTGCTGGATGTTGCTGAACCAGTTTTGTTGTAAAAATTTATAAGAAAAGGAAATTTTCACCTTTTAGTATTCAAAATAATCACATTACTGAAAGCATCAATAAGATTTTGAAGTCATTCAAGTCAGCACTAATTTACATATATGGAACATTACAGAAGAAGATGCATTATGGCCCTGCAATTTCAAGTGACTAATCACATGATTTACACTTTTAAAGAAATACTTTTAGAAACTTCTACACATTTGTCAAACTTTGTTGACACAGTTGGCTATCAAAAGGGATATTTGTGTACGTGCAGTCTCTTTTGTCTTTTCCTTAATTTTTTTTTTGTGTTTCGTGCCAATCAGACAAGTCAGGCCTTTTTCAACTGAATTTTGCAATGTTACTTATGTTGTGCATTTACACTATTGTTCAAGTCTAGTAGGGTTGAGCGCTTGTAAAATTTTTAAAAGGCCAGGACAGCGTTGGCCATCATTTGTTGTCTGTGATAGATCAGGTTGACAAGCTGTCTATATAAAGTAATGAGGCAATTTCACAAAGACATCACCAAATCACCCAAATGTAATGCACAAAAAGACAACCAGAGCTTACCACATGGTCTTCAACTGCGCAGGAACTACCCACCAACAGGCAATCAGCTCTAGATGGCCCCAAACACAATAAGAGCAATCAAATCCACGGGCACAGCAAATATCAAAAGATCTAATTAAAACTAAAAGGTTAAACAAGACACATCAACGATAAACACATAATTTTACTCTAAAATAAATATGATCTAAGGCACTGATCATTTTCTTTCATTGGGGGACCTGGGAGGAAACATTGGACCTTCTCATATTTTTTTCAAGTCCCCACCTTGAGGAACGAAAATAAGTTCAAGACCCCCAACTTCCAAAGACATGAAAATTTCACTCCCAACATTCCTCAATACTTTTAACAGAAATACATGTATATAATTTCTATTTATCTTATTATTGATAAATAAAATTTTGCATCAGTAGTAGATATAGAGCTTCAAGTGGTGACAATGTTTGTGACTTCAGGGAACTTTATTTGGACAAGCCTGTTATGGTCTCATTGACATTATCACACCTTCATTCAATTTCAGCACACGTTTCATATCCTTTATTAAAGTTAGTAAATTAACTTCAGATAAAAATACTGTCCTGGTCATCTTCATGATTTAATCCACTTAAAAGAAAAGTTTTACTGTTTTAGATACCAGAACACAGCACCTTCAACATGTGCGAACAGCTGCATATGGCCTACAATCTTTAAGGTATGCGGGTACTAAACTGAGGAATAAGCTGCCAGATGAGCTGCGTAGGGAATCATCTTTGAATCAATTCAAGGGCCTTGATAAATTCTTGGTATGTCAGCTCATGCCAATGCTTCGCTGCAAAACAAGTTATATATGTTCATTGTTTTTAGTTTAATGCTTCGTTTTCAGCATGGCAAATTTTTTTGTTAACTTATAGTGCTTCTGCTATATGATGCTTATTTTAGTTTCTTAACTAGTCTCTATGTGTTTTTTTATGTTGCAAACCATTTTACCTTTGCTTTTGTGTTTTTACACCATAAGTGCGTGCTTCAATATATGTGTTTAAGATGCTTGGTAGAACTTTTGTGCTGCATTATCTAATAGAAAAGAAAGGATATTTCTTTTTAAAAATGACTGGTATGTTTGCATTATATGAACTCTTGCTTTCTATGTTTAACTGTATGTGTGCATGACTTGATATGCATGTTTTGTTTGTTGTGCTTTTGTTTTGTCGGTTTTAAAAGCTCTTCAGAGCTTATGTTTGTAATTGTATTTGTAAAGCTTGATGTCTTATGTCTCATTTTTGTGATTACGACTAAAAAATGCCAAAATAAACAAATCTGCATTTTCAGTAGTACTCACTTATGCTGTTGCAACCTCAAAGAATGCATATGAATCTGTCACAATGGGATTTGAGTGAAGTTTCGAAGACGTTTTAAAAATGACTGGTGTGAAATATATTCAAAAGGAATTGGCGCAACTAAATTGTTATTTTGAAAAGTTGTATTAAACAAATTCAAAGGGAGTTGGCTTTACCTCTTTTCCATCGCAGTCGGTCCACTTTATATTGATTTTTCGATTAATGTGTTTGCGTCCTTAATATGCATGAAATGCTTGCCACTGAACATTAAACAAACAAGAAACTATTAATCTCATCATGATGTATATATGTGGTATTATGCTAATTTTGATACTTTTGTTTTTTGTATCATGATACTTTGATATTTTCATATTATATATCTGATGAGTTAATATTTTTAAGTTTAAGTACTTATTGAGTAGTTTCTAGTCATGCACCAGTGGTTATATTTATTGAAAGACTTCTTCATGGCTCAGTGAGTTTTGATACATTGCTGGGTATGTGCTTACTCTCTATGTTTTACCAGTTTGTGTTATGAAAACTTTCTCTTCTTTGTGATAATTGGTTAATTAAGTCATATGTCTTTTTTGGAGGGAAATTCTTTTGTTTGGTTAGAATTTGCTGATATTTTGAACCGGATGGTGCTGTGCTGTTCCTTGATATAATTTGTATTCATATTTGGTGGACATCTTTGATTTTAACAAATAAGGTCAGTTTTCTCTAATTAATATATCACATTCCTACTATTATACTGATACGAATGTATTGTATAAATGATTTTGTATGAATGGTCAAAATGAATGATTTCAGATAAAAAGGTGCATCATATGAAAGATTAAAACCCATAAACATATACATTATATATAAAATATTGGTTAAATCAGATAAACTACTCGACACAGTCAAAATAATCATTTGTAAGTATTTAACTGTTTAAGCCAAATTGTACGCAAAAGTAAATAGATGTTTGCTGAAGATGTTTGTTATCAACAAAAATATTTTATATGTTCAAGTTGACATATTTTTGTATACGCACAAACTACTAACAACAACAGTTACGATTATGTTTAAATTACAGATATTGAACCAAGTCCAATATTGTACATGATGTATAGCGCTTTGCTTTCTTTGTACTAATACAACGTTGATAGTCAGAGTCAAAAAGCGAGGCATAGGTATGCTGTTTCCGGTGGCGGCGGCGGCGGCGGAGTTAACAATGTATTAGTTAGTGATTATGTCAGTTTTGTGTGGAACCACTAGTGGTAGGTCAATAATATTTGGTATACAGTTGTATTAGCATAGGCACATCTCATTTCAATGGAAATTATGTAGCACCGCCCCCTCGTCATGGTCTACTGACTTTGAAACTTTTGCTTAGTTTACATGTATTGGTTTGTGATTAGGTCAGTTTATAGGGAACCACTAGTGGTAGGTCAATGAATTGATATTTGGTATGCAGTTGTATTAGCACTGGCACATCTCATTTCCATGGAGATTTTTTTGCCCTGTCCCCTCAGTCATAGTCTATTGACTTTGAAACTATTGCTTAGTTTACATGAATTAGTTTGTGATTAGGAACCACTAGTGGTAGGTCAATGATTTATTGTATGCAGTTAACTTGTACTAGTGTAGGCACATCTCATTTCCATGGAGATTATTTGGCCCCGCCCGCTCAGTCATTTTCTACTGACTTTGAAAAACTTGCTTCGTTTACATGTATTAGTTTGTGATTAGGTCAATTTATGGGGAACTACTAGTGGTAGGTCAAATATATTTGGTATGCAGTTGTATTAGCATTTGTACATCTCATTTCCTTGGAGATTTTTGGCCCAGCCCCCTCAGTCATGGTCTATTAACTTTGAAACTTTTGCTTAGTTTACATGTATTAGTTTATGATTAGGTCAATTTATGGGGAACCCCTAGTGGTAGATCAAATATATTTGGTATGCAGTTGTATTAGCATTGGCACATCTCATTTCCATGAGATTGTTTGGTCCTGTACCTTCAGTCATGGTTCATTGACTGAATATTTTCATAACTTGCATGTAAAAGTATTGCTATTTTAATTTCAACATTTGCATTTTACTATATATCGAAATAACAAAAAGGCGAGAAATATCTCTGTGTTAACAGTTTATTATCAAAATTATATCAGTAGAATATTTGATAGAACTTAATATGTTAGATATTAAGATGTTAAATTTATGATGAGTTCAACATTTCTCACAGTTTTCATTCTTTATACATAATTTTATGAGTACTGTATTTTTGATGTTGTCATTTAAAGTGAACAGAGTTATCTTTCTTTGTACTGATTATTTGTTTTTATATTGCAGGGTCATTATATAAAATATTGACCTGAGGTGTTTATTTTTATTGTACTACCAAAACTATTTAGTTTTATATAGATATTTTTAAAAATTATGCCTATTTGCTTATCCTAGTTCATGTTTTTATGTTTTGCAGGAAATGATTAATAGCGACTGAGTCAAACGAAGAAACTTCAGAGTTAAATGCTCAGAAAGAAAATATGAAGATAGCCAATGCACAACAAAAGGAGAAGCACTTATTAATTATGAAATTGGTATAAAGGAGAGGTCATACATCAGAGAAGACTTAAAGCAAAGTGTACAGGTAGGAGACTTGATTTGTCGATTTTTGTATATTGTCATAAATTAAAGAGTATGATTGCCAATGAGACAATTATCCACCGGATTTCAAATAATGCAGATTTAAGCAACTATAGGTTACTATACGGCTTTCAATAATGAGCCCAACCCATTACATATAGTCAGATATAAAGCTGCCCCAACATTGCTGGTTTACTGTACTTGGACAAATGTTCCATTCATATTCAAGATGATATAAAAAAAATAATAGATCACTTAAGTAGCTTCTGCACATTTTGTAAAAACTTGTTGGAGAGGGGAGGAACTATCACTGAAAAATAGGATTTGTTGGTGATGGCCATAAAAATGTTTTTGCAACAACCCATCTGCAGATGCTTCATATAAAGAGTTGTTACACACGAGACTTAAATAGAAATAGAAACATTTGTCATTAGTAATTACCCTCAAAATCTTATCTTTTATCAGATCAGACTTTTTCTATTAAAACATTGGTATGCAATCCTATTAACATTTGCTCATCTCATTTCTATGGAGATTATATGGTCCTGTTCCCTGACATCATGGTTCATTGACTTTGAAACATTTGTATGTCTTCTGGCTATTCCTATATTTTGTATTGCTTATATGGTAAAGTTTGAGTTTTGTCCAGTTTAAAGGGAACAACTTATAATAAGTCAGTAGTGTTAAGTTGTATGAGCTTTGGCATTTCTTGTCTCCACAGAAGTTATTTGACCCTGCATCTCAGTCTTGGTTTTATTTTGGATTGTTTGCATTGTCGGAGACATATATTTATATATATATATGAAGAACAAAAAATTTGCGAAAGCAAATTTACAGATCTAACATTGTTGGGCTGATGTTTAGACGAGTTGTATATATAACTCGTCTAAATATCAGCCCAACAATGTTAGATCTGTAAATTTGCTTTCGCAAATTTTTTGTTCTTCCCTCGCCGGGTTTCGAACTCATGCTACTGAGATATCGTGACACCAAATCGCCTGCACTGTATCCGACGCGCTAGACCACACGACCACCTAGGCCGTGTCAGGGTATTTATACATCCATAACAGCAAAAAAGACACAAAGTACAGATCAGAGAATACACGCAGTTACTGACAGCTAGTTCAAAGCAACAACCAAAAAAAAATATAAGGTATTTAAGACTAAAATATCAATCAGTACACATCCAACATCCAGTGGATTTAGTATAAAGACGTCATTAACAGATTGTAGTACCGTTAAAGAGCATATGTGTATAACAATAATATTAAGTAAGTATGATTTTAATCTACTGATAACAAAATCAATATTATACTTTTTTTGTGTTTTGGCCAAAAAGTATATAATAAATAGAGAGAAACTGCAAACAAAAATGATCAGCAAAATAAGATCTCCAAATAAGCCAAAAAGAAAAATTATAGTGACTAAAAACGAACCTTATAAGACGTTTATTCGAGAACACTTTTTAAGCAATATGTCAAACACATAAAGTTTAATCAGAATTGATGTTAAACACTAGATGTTACAAGTGAGTTACACGATGACTGTCTCACTGGTTAAAAATAAAATTTATTTTAAGAAATGCGGAGGAGCGACAAGAATTTCCCGTGTAAAATACGTCGTTTTCTAATGAAAGTCGTAGTTTTTAGAAATGGGAATTTTATAACAAAAGGATTATAAAAACACTGATGATGATGACAAACAATTTGTTTCCGACATTTATACCGGTAGGATATATCCATTTTGATGTATGTACACGTTTTATACATACAAAAAATATAATATGTACTTATGTTTTTTTTCCTACATCGTAAGTTTTGGAAGAGATTTTTTTTCTTATGCTATGCAAATGTGGGGACTCGTTCCTTTGTTTTTTATAACTAAAGCTTTATTTATTTATGTATTTGCTGTCATCATATATGTGTATTTTGTATATATAAAAGGGAGGACTTTATATAAGTTGTAATAACTTGTGTCCAATCCTATTTGCTTGATTATTGCAATGAAAAATTACTGAAGAATTCTTTCGTCAAGCCTGCATTAATGATAAACAGAACAGATATATGGTGTATAAATTCATGACACGGAATCCTTGCACTCACTTTAAAAACCCCAAAGCATATGAACAGTGCTTTTATTGTTTGTCTTTATCTCAAAGTCACATTGAGGACTTCAGCAAACAGAAAAAGCAAGCTAAAAAGACGATCCTAGTAATAATGACAACGGAACAGTTACATTCACCCGATCATTACACGCTAAAACAACTGAAAGTTAGGTATTTATCGTTCCTTTGCTTTACTTTTAATGTTTTTGTTTTTGGCTTGATGTTTGCGAGTGTTTTATTTTACTCGTATTATCAGTGTGTGTTAGAGGAGATATGGACGTTCTAATCTCACGCTCACGTACGTTTCGAAATCTGACATCCATGGGTCGATTCCATCTTGCTGCATTTTTTATTTGAATGTTAACATATTCTGTAGAGTTGTCCTTCCAAAATTACAAATGTACTAGCCGGAGTTCGACTGGACCTTTGCACAGTAGCCACCGATATATCAACTGGGCTAAATTAGAGTAAAAAGTACACTCCTTTATCTAAGACGGCAGAGTGGTTATTTACTATGCAAGGAGTACAAGCCTTAAATTCAGTCGGCAGAGAGGTTGTTTACTATGCCAGGGAGTACTCTTCTGTATATCAGTTGTTTGCGCAGTTGGTTACTGTGCCAACGGTCGGTCTCTTGATTGGATGGTACTGTTCACAGGCACTTGTCTCAGAAAAAATTCCTATATACCTAGACAAGTGCCTGTGGTACTGTTGTAATTTTGGGAAAAAAACAAGTTATTCAGATACAAGAAACACATGATATGTTAATGAAACTATTCCAAACAATTGTGTAATTAAGAAATAAATATACTTTTTTTGTACAGAACAGAAGAATTAACGGTCACTATCTGTGTTTAGAGATTGAATAGAAAATACAACTACAGTCAATGTCTCAAAAAGGTATTTTTTCTATCCTCATAGTTTCATTTTTGTACGTTTACAAACCGGACTCAAGCTAGCGATCAATTTCTAGAGACCATTCAAGGTAGAGACATATTCTAGCGATCGCTAAAGATCACAATAATAACAAACACGCTATAGAACCAACAATTAAAATTGGGTTATAAAGTTCTATTAAAAAAAAATTTCTAGCTACCAGTACGAAATATATCGTTTTTTTGTTTGATTGATCAAATATGTCCTCATTTAAGATAAAAAGTGGACAACCCAATATCAGTAAGTAGCTCTGTAGCTCAATGAATGCTCATACTTTTGCTCTTAACAGTAAGGTCTATAGTTCGAGTCTGGTAAATCGGTCTTTTAATTACTAGGGGGAAAAATCGAGCCTGCAAATCGAAAATATACAATTCATGTTAGTAGAGCTATCGTCAAATTCATGCTCAATGTTAACTCTCTATCTACTAGTATTATTCAAAGCAATATTTAAATATAAACGATCCGTTTTTATGTTTATGGCAATCAAAAAGAGATTATATTAATATATGTGAAAGAGCTTTGTTCACAGTCAAAATCTGGAAAATCACGTTAAAAAAGTATATCTCAAAGTCTGCTTTGCTTTTCAAACTATAGTCTGAATAGAATAAAGATCACTCTAACTCCAAAAAAAAAATGTCTGAAACTGACTACATCAAGATGCTTAAGAGAGTTGAAAGATACCAAAGGATATTCAAACTCATATTTAAAGTCGTAAAACAAACTGACAATGTTATGGCATAAAACGGAAAACGACGAAAAGTCAAATAACTGTACACAAAACACAGCATAGAAAACTAAAAAACCGGAGGTGATCTCAGGTGTTCCAGAAGGATAAGCAGATCCTGCTCCACATGGGGCCCCCGTACGTCGTGTTGCTCATTTTTAAAGTACAAACCCGGTGATAAGTCTAATTCAGTAGGTCACATTCGAGGAAAAGAGGACGGGACTGTGTCATTATCCTTTTACTTCATATTCCGCTATATACAATGTAGATGATGTTCTCTCACTAAATAATTCAAAGTTTAATAAGCATTTTAAACGAATCTCTCATATCGAACTAAAGGATGATACCACAGATACAGTTCAGTCTACCTCATATCTTAACTTACATCTAGAAATTGACAATGAAGGTCGGTTAAGAGCAAAACTTTACGACAGAATGGATGCTTGCAGATTCCCAACTGTGAACTTTCATTTCTATGTAACAACGTCTAAGCAGCGATGTATATAGAATATATATCTCTCAGTTGGTACTATATTCTAAAGCTCACTAGAGGGCTGCGGCTTACAAGGAAGTTATTGTGTTATAGGTTCTAAGTGGTAAATTTGAAGACATCCCTTAGAAAATTTTGCGGATGGCATCACTAGTTAGTTAACCATTGTGAAATATCCGTGTCACAGATGACCACGGATATTTCAAATTGTCCGAACCACAATCCTGTCATCTTTTCCTCGATTGCGATATCACCGAATGAGACTTATACGCGAATTTTTACTTACTATGAACAGCATATAGGGTGCTACATCAGGATCACCTGAGATCAACCCCGATTTTCAGTGGGGTTCATGTTGCTGAAGTCTTAAGTTGTCTATGCAGTGTTATCTGGACTTGTCTTATCATTGTTTTTCGTTTCTTGCCATGGCATTGTCATTTTCTCTTAGACTTATGAGTTTTTGAATGTCCTCTTGGTATCTTCCGCCTCTTTTTGATATATGTTTAAATATTAAACATTGATACTTTAAATTAATACTATAATAAAATAATTATCCTTAGAAGGCATTACTATAGGAATAACAAAAATGAATTTGAAGAGTTGCCACTATCAAACCCCTAATTGAAAGTGTCAACTCTTCAAAAAATACCTTTATTTCTTTTCCAATGCAAAAAAAAAAAAAAAATTACGGAAGACACCAACGGGACAATCAAATATCATTACTCGAATCAAAACAGACAGCATAGCAAAAAACGAAAATGAAGAAAAGACAAACAAAAGAAAACTAAAGATTGAGCAACTCGAACTCCGCCAAAAAACGGGGTTGATTTCAGGTTTTTCGTAAAAATGATCATACAATATTAAAAATAAAGCATTTGATATATTACGGAAACCCGACTGCAATTGTTTAACGTTGTTTCAAATGACAGTCAACCGTGAAATTGACGACAGACGTCAATCAAACAAAAGTGGCGTTATATGTCATTTAAAAAGGAATCATGTATTCAACTTATCTTATAGCCATATGAATCATAACTGAACTCATTTGTGGTCTTTGAACATTTACATGGTTTCTTATAATTACAGGATGTTTGAATGATGCACATGGTGCATGTATCTCTGAGCCAATGTGTGTCTACCACAAGTCAGAATATATTCGATTTTATTGTGAAGAATGCCGAGTTTTTATTTGCGACGACTGCATTACTGGGAAAGGCAAACATAGAAGATGTTTTAAGACAAAACTAAGTGACTATGGAAATAGAACAAGACGTTTGTTAAGAGAAAGGACAAAAAGAGCAGAAGACAAACTCTCCAAATTAAGTTCAGAATTGGATCTTGCTATGCACGTTCAAAAACGTTTCAATGAAGCAGTGGACGAAAGCATTAGTTCGGTTGTATTCAGAAGAGAAATCATACGACAGAAATTTGACGATTTACAAAAAGAGTTGATAACTAAATTAGATGGCTTGCGTAACCAGGCAAATACGCAATATGAAGAATTCATCAATCTTCATACTAATCAATACTGCAAAATGAAAGAAATTACAGAGACTATCCGTACTACGGAAACGGAAATGACTGAAAACGATATGGTGACGTATACTTCTAAACTGAATAAATTTATAGATAGTTCGGAGGCTGTTCCAAAACTTGAGCCCCCAAGCTATGTGACGGATGACAAGTATTTTTCCTCAAAATATCTACGACAACTATTTGGCGATATTGAATTTGTTGAGTTAAATTACCTGCCAATTGCAACTTATTGAGCCAGACACCAACCAACGTAGTTCTATCTCAAGACTATAAATACCAACATACAGAAGAAAAAGAAAAGATAATGTACATGCCACTTTTTCTTTAGATGGTGAAAATGACAAAGCGTCAGGAGCCGAAACTTTAAAAAAAAAAATTTTTAACTACAAATTATCCTAGAAAGATCATGAACATGAATGACATATTTGCCACTGGACGCTTAACAACCCATAAATAATCCATTAAAGAAAGAAAAGGAGAAAGAATAAAATGAAAAAAGAAGAAAGAAATTCACATGCTTCTTTTTCCAAGGTTCCAATTCAGTGATCATTTATGTGTAATCTCGGTTTAGTATGTCCCTTCGAAATCTAAAACTTTTCATTTATTTGTAGGTTTGAATTTACCAACTTTAATATATTTATAACTTTAGTACTATAAGAAATTTCTCATGAATGTTATCATATTAGATTATTTATTTTGATATATTCTTTTGGTTTTTGATGAGCCTGCGACGTATGTCACAGAAGTGAAACTAGCGATCCTACATTCCATCGTCGTTGGCGTCGGTGTCAACATTTAGGTTCAGTCTGTAGTTAAATTTTACTTGATACATCAATAGCTTTGTCAAACCTTCATGGAATTTTAAGAAACTTTAAAAAAAAAAGCATTCTTGGATCAAAGACAGTATCAAGAGCAAAACTTTGAAAACACATGTTTTTTTCTCTTTTTTATGTATTCTACTGACAAATGACAGGGTAAGCAGTTCAAGCTCCACACCAAATACATTCTTGGGTTAAAGTTTTCTCACATATCAAAAACTTTGTCAAACCTTCATAGAATTTTATGAAACTTTGGTAGAAGCTTATCAAAGGTTAAGACATGGTTGAACTTTAAAGCAACTTGTTTCTTTCACTATTTGTATCATACTGATAAATGAACAAAAGTTTTTGCTTGGGTTGATATTTTATAGACATAAATAACTTTGATAAATCTTCTTAGAATGTCATGAAACTTTGGCAGAGTCTTTTTTTATGATGAAGCGATAATGTCTGAAGCTATATTTTGAAAAAGTATTTTTATTTTTTTATTTTTCAGTATCTGTCCGATCTTTTCAATTCTTTATGGAATCTTGGAAACTTGGGAAAAAGATAAATTGTCACCTTTATTTAACTGATAAACGACATAAACGGACTTTGTTTTTGACAGTCAGCATTACACTAAGGATAAAATTTATGACTTTCAAATCATATGACAAATCACATATGCTAATATGTTTAATTTTGATATCGTACTGACAGCAGCTATTGCAAGCGAGACGCGGAGTGGCACCGTTAAAGTCCATAATTCCTCTAAAGTCCACAACACCGCTAAAGTCCACAACACATTTCCGCTAAAGACCACAACGCCGCTAAAGTCCACAAACTTTCCGCTAAAGTCCACAAAATGACCTCCGCTAAAGTCCACAAGAAAACGCCGTTAAAGTCCACAATAACAAGTTCCGCTAAACTCCACAAAAAAGCACCGTTAAAGTCCACACATTTTTTTTTTATTATTAAAAACATCAATTTTTTATCCCGTTAGTACAATACAAAGCATGGGCCTTTCTTCTCGGTAGTTATTTGTTTATCAGTTTGATAAATGAGAAAAGTACAGTATCTGTAGATGATTTTGTTCCATTAATTTTGATCTTTGTATTATGATCAGATGATGATGGCCAATTTGGACATCATTTCTAAAAAGTTCGTAAATTCGTTAGTTAATATTAACTTATTACATTATTACTGCATTCTTCAAGTACTGTTTTTTTTTCTTATTCTTTGCATATAATCACTTTTTGACGTAACTAATGTACAAAGCAAACTTGCCTCCTAATCTATAACATTTGAACGGCATTCATTCGGACAACAATCTTGATTATGATTATAAACAAAAAAATACTAAGTACATGAATCCCCAAAGGTCTCCTGTCACAAAACTTTTAACCAACGTTCAAAACGTTACTAATTTCGGTGTTAGTTATAGAAAACAACGAAAAATAATGTGTTATGATTTTCAGAACGGAAAAATGAAGCCAGTATGATAAATTCTAAATAAAAAAAAAAAATTCTATGCTATAAATTATATTTTTAACTATTAGTATAGGATATCGATGCGTTGAATGGGTGTCTACCAAAATGTCACAATAAAACCTGATTTGAGTACATTTCAATGAGACAGCAACTCAACAATAAATGTAATACATTTTTACATCACTCTTCCGGAAACCAAATTGGAAATTTAAATATTACTTGCATCATACTTGTATACCATTAATATCAGTTAATAGAATATTGATTAGTTTTTGACCTAAAATGAATTTAAACAAAATTTCGCACAAAAGTGTATGTGTTGTACTGTTTCATCACTGTTCCAGGTTAGGGAAGGGTTTGGCGCCAGCAAAGTGTTTAACTTCGTCACATTCTGTTATGGACCTGTAATTCGTTGGCTGTCGTTTGTTGCTGTATATCATATTATTTTCCCGTTTATTGTTACGGAAAAAAATCAGGCCGTTACTTTTTTCGTTTGAATTGTTTAACCTTTTTTTCCGTTTATTTCGGGCCTTTTAAAGCTTATTGTGAGGTATCGATTGTGCTCATTATTGAGGGCCGTACGGTGATCTATAATAGTTGTTAAATTCTCTGGTAGAGAATAATCTCATCGGCAATCTTACCACATATTTTTCTATCAGTTAAATAATTTCCGAGGCCTGGTTTGCCGATCGATCTAAGAAGTATTGTATCTACAGTAATCACTAGGATGTCAACACCGAGGTTGTAAATTCGATGAACCCCGCTCGAAACAAGAGGGTTCGACTCCAATCCTTATTAACTACTTCTTTATTGTTCTGCACTCCTTTATCTAAAACAACATATTGTTGTCTAATTCCTTACACTCACTTCATTTGAACTTTGGTGAAGAGTTGTCCCATTGGCAATCATACCACATCTCCTTATATTTCATAATGACTGTTTACTTATTCCGTACTATGTTCTGTGTACTATTTTCGTTAACACATGACATGGGTACAATCTCTTTGTTCTTACTGTGCTATAATCTGGATAATGCACAGCTAAGGCGGACCCTGGATTTTGAAAGGGATGGAACTTGATTCCATAAAATTAAAAAAAATATCTATTTTATAATATTTTGTGTACAATGTAAATCTTAAATGGGTGTTTCACAGTCAAACCAGTTTACTTAATAATTATATTTTGTAATTTCTGCCAAAAAAAGTGTATTTTAGAATATCAAATTAAATAAACTCTGTGTTCCATGGAATGAATGTATTACGATTATTTAGATATGTATACCTTTTTAGTGACTATTTTGCGATCGAATTTAATGAGGATAATTTTTAAGTTTGTACCAAAACAGCGTGGGAGGGGGAATGAGCTGCCGATCAATTGTTAAGATGCGACATGTCTTCAAAAATGAATTCAGTAGACACAAAATAAAGGGGGGAGGGAAAGTCAAAGATTGAAAAATGAAACATTTTTTTTCTGTTTACTCAATATTTTGAATTAAGGTACATTTCTCCTCGGTTCATCTTCTTCTACGCATATTATTGAGGGAAAGAAAGGCAATTAATCTATACCCAATAACCCGTTCAGTTATGATTTTTCATACACCGATTTAAAAGGTATGTAGCAAACTGAACTAAAACTGAGGAGATGTAGGTTATACGTCAATAAGACAGTAATCAAACGACAAAAAACAAACTAATGACTACTGAAGGGCAACATGTAGTATAGTTTTAAAAAAAAAGGTGTTTACACAATATGTCAATTTTTAAATCGTCACTAATTTATATAAAAATTGTGAATAAAGGAGTAGGTCCGGTAAGGGCCGATTTTGACCTCAAAATTCAGGTTCATCTGATGAAAGATTTTGGACACTTTTTAAACACTTAAGTGTCTACTTCAGTCGATTCAATTAGTTTATGTGAAAGATTTGAACTGATTTAGTCATTAAAGAGGCTCAAGTTCAAGCTTTAATATGAAAATCTATCAAATATGCCATAATATGTCACTTTTCAGATGGGTTTTGTCAAAAATGAAGGTGGCCGCATCCGTGTTCATTCTCAACTTTTATATATGTTATGTATTATCATCAAATACAACTTACATTTAAATATTAAGAATGAACACAAATGCGGCCACTTCCATTTCAGACGGAAACCGTCTCAAAATTAACCAAAATGCTAAAATTTTGAAGATTTCAGTAATTAAGCATAACTTAATGATGCTAGTACCCGATACATGTGCATTGTATTGTCAAAAACAGCCCATATTTACGTAACAGAAGTATTCTACTTTCCAATAAATAGCTATCGTTTACATTTTAACAATTTTGTAAAACTGCTATATTTTGGGGCCAAAAAGGGGTCTTACTGAGCATACTCCTTTAACAGAAACGATGAAAAACAATCTTACATCAAACTGCAATTCTCCAAAAAAATGTAACAATTTAGGAAAAAGCCTAAATATAAAAAAAATGTTAATTATTTAATACTTACCAACCTTTAACTGCATTACAGCGTATTTCCCCCTTTCTTTGCCCTACAAGAAACTTTCCTAGGAGCCGTGGATTGCGGAATATCGTCCGCATATTTCCAAAATGTTCACGTAAATTGATGACGTAATGTGTTAAAACAGTTATTCGCCAATCAAATCGGTGTATATGGTTTAATCTGCACGGCTCGGGATGACCCTTTTACCCGAACTCCTACGTCGGTTAATTAGGGTCACCCGAGCCGTGCAGAATAAATATATATATACCGACTTGCTTGGTGAATAACTATAACAAAAAAACAAGAATGTGTCCATAGTACACGGATGCCCCATCCGCACTATCAATTTCTATGTTCAGTGGACCGTGAAAATGGGATAAACACTCTAATTTGGCATTACAATTAGAAAGATCATATCATAGAGAACATGTGTACTAAGTTTCAAGTTGATTGGACTTCAACTTCATCAAAAACTACCTCGACCAAAAACTTTAACCTGAAGCGGGACAGACGGACGGACGAACGGACAGACGGACGGACGGACGAACGAACGAACGGACGCACATACCAGAAAACATAATGCCCATAAATGGGGCACACAAAAATATACATACACTAGTTGTTTAACTTAGTAAAGTGTTTTAATTACATGCAAAATTAGTCAAAGATTAATATGTATAAACTCACAAAACGCTAAATCTGTTCTGCAGTAACCAATAAAATTGTATTGATGAGAACAGAAACATTCCTTGATAGTATATAATTCGTAAAAGTTTCAGCTCAAAATTTCATACTAGTCCTCCATTTAGCCTTTTAAAAATACTAAAAAAGTATCTTAAAAAAGAGAATAAAGAAAGGAAATTAACTCTGAAAGCGATACCGTGAACTTTGATGTGACGTATATTTTATAAATCATCATGACTATAGGATAGTTCCACAATTGTTGGTGTTCGGGCTCAATGCAAAATAAACGTTCCTATTGCCTTTATCCTATATCCACACCCTCCAATGCTCATATACACATATTTTTATTAGTTCTGGATTTCTCAACACACAAATAAATCGGCAAGTGAATGTAAAAATCAAATAAAAAAAAATTCCAAAACATTTGACGGCATTTACAGTTGGATTTTCACAAACCATTTGTTGAAAGACGCAGAATTGTCTGAATATATAATTTTATTTGTTTATTTGGTCATAATTTTCTTTGGTAATTTATGTTTTTCTCCTGATGCAAATCAAAATTTTGGATAATATGTAAACTTTGTGTTATATCATCAGAAATTGATAATTAACGCTTCAAAATAAATATATTACCAAATAAACAAAAAAACATATGAGAGTTCTTCTTATATTGGTACCAATTTTGATTAAAATCTTACATGAAATAGTCCCTTAATATTTTTTATGAAAAAAACGTAAATTTTCATGATATATATAACAACAAATTGTAGGTCACAAATCCTTCTGACCATTAAATTTTACTGGCTTGACGGTTTTTGAAGTAACGTTCCTAAATGCTCTAAAACTTATCTTCCAAAATATACATGTATGTACTTCCAATAACTTCAATTTCAATGAGCATTTGAACTCAATTTCATACTTAATACAGGAGATTAACTCATAAAGTTACAATGTAGCGTCACTTTTGTATTTAGTTAAAGTTTTAATTTCATTTTTGAATCTTGGGGTAAATTTGACAAATGCACGTGTATGGTCGAGCTCGTACTAGACCGTACGAGTGTACTCATACGGTACGAGCATACGTTCGAGTATACTTATACGGTCCAAATACTCATATTGTCTGGAACATATATACAGGTAGCACTGTTGAAATAAAATCTTTTATACTTGTACTCATCATGATGATCAATGGTAATACACAATACAGAACCGCATCCGCGTATAATTTATTCAATTCATCTTTCATTCTGAAACAAATACATTTTCCTTTTTGAAAACAAAACAAACATGCAAACCAATGAGTGATGAAAATCTGCTGAGCACCACAAAATGCATGAATGTGTGGAATTCTTTATCATTATTTTGATTTCAAACAAGAACATTATGGTTCAAAGTCTATTTTTGAGATTTACGGACCGTTTTGGCTGCTGTGGAGCCTAACAGACACTGAATGGAAATCATTCTTATGTTTTATAGATATTTGCAAAGAAAATTTAAATGTCAAATATAGGCTCCAAATTATGTCAGTGTCTCCAGCATATACATAAAGAGAACGCTATGTTGGAGTTTCTTGTGGATGAACAAATGTTTACTAAAGAATAAAAAGAGCACCATAGCTAGATAACTTTTCAGAAATGTTGTCTGTTTGATTGATAGAAAATCGCAATACAAAGATCAAATTTATGGGGATCAAAAGCAGATACTATAATCTTTTCATTTATCAAAAATATAATTCAAGCTGATAAGAAATACTTTCCAAGAACAAAAGTCCATGCTTTTTATTAGATCTATATATACTATCGGGAGTAAAAAAAAGCGAATTGATCTTTTGATAATAAAAAAAAAATGTGTGGACTTTAACGATGCTTTTTTGTGGACTTTAGCGGAACTTGTTATTGTGGACTTTAACGGTGTTTTTTTGTGGACTTTAGCGGAGGTCATTTTGTGGACTTTAGCGGAAAGTTTGTGGACTTTAACGGCGTTGTGGACTTTAGCGGAAAATTGTTGTGGACTTTAGCGGTGTTGTGGACTTTAGAGGAATTGTGGACTTTAACGGTGCCACACGCGGGATTCCGTGCAAATCTTAAGATTTATTTTTTATTGTTATTAAATCTATTGTAAAACAATCGTTCATTATGTCACCTGAAAGACTTGTACATTTTTCCTTTATTTTTGACAATAAAACTTGTTCAGCATCCGAATGAGACCAGATGGGTCGACAACTCTTGCAACGCATAATTACTTGTCATAAGATTCCAAAGACATACATGTAAGCTTATGTGATGTGTCGTGTATATTATAAAAGTAAGATGTGGTATGATTGCCAATGAGACAACTAACTCTCCATCAGAGACCAAATGACATAGAAGTTAACAACTATAGGTCACCGTACGGACTTCAACAATGAACAAAACCTATACCGCAGAGTAAGCATGGAAATGACAAATGTAAAACAGTTAATTCAAACAAAAAAACTACTGGCCTGATGTACAAATTAATGAACGAAAAACAAATATGATATACAGCAACGAACGACAACTACTGAATTACAAGCTCCCGACTTGGCACAGAATGTGGCGGGGTTAAGCTAGTTTGCTGCCCCCCTCAACCTGGGACAGTGATGGAACAGTACAACATAATATTAGCCTATCTAATGTGTCATACGATGTCAAAGTTATACATATTAGCCAATGTGATTTGTCATACGATTTCAAAGGTATACAATTAAACCTATGTGCTGCGTCATACGATAGAAACGTTCTGAACATATGCCTTATGTATGTGTTATACGATTCAATTTTTTTTTCAACATTAATTTTTATTTGACTTTTAAAGGTGTTATGAAAAAAATCTGTTTTGGGTCTTTTAGCATTTGCTTTACCCTTGGTGTTCCAAAATGGAAGTCATAGTACACCGAGAGCGCGAAGGCACATTTCATAGAGGACATCGTTTCCAGAGTGTGTAAAATTTAAACCAGGAACATAACAAAATCGGTAATAATAGTAATAACTCAGTTCATTCCATTTGAATTATAGCATATCTACCTTCGGCCATTTTCCTGTTTCGTTTTGAAAATGTTTGATTTTAAAATAATGTCGTGTTCATGTACACCCATACATTATCCTTGTTTGTTACACTTTAAATGATTAACTAAGAAAATAAAACAAAGAAAAATAAAACAATTTATTATCACAGATTAATGTATCTGAATCACAATACTTGACAATAGCATACACAATATTAATTATTGCATTCAAATATCTTTAATATCAATCAGCGCAGTTTTACACAAATAAATTGAAGCATTCAGAAGTAACATATACACAAATAAAATATGCACTTAAAAGTATACTTTATTAATTAATTGATTACAGGAAATTGTCTCTCTATTATCCGTTTCATCGAAATTACAAAACCGCCATCCGGAGGACATCACTGGTACGTGTTACTGGGCACTTTAAAAATTACACCTTAAAATTTATAAAAAGTACACTTATAGTAACCAATTATATATTTCGGTTTTTGTTTTATTTTTAGAGCATGAAATTTGCGACTAATGAACAAATAATGTATACACATGATGATTATTTACACATCGTACATAGATCAATCCTATCTATTTGATCCATTTATCGTATATAAATGCCTATGGACCAAGATAAACTTTGATGCTATTTTTTTATTTATGAATAGGGAAATTTGAGAATCCATTCGAATATTTCCCAAATAATATATCGACCTCAGTCTCCTCTCTGTTCTAATAAATTTTTAGATTACCGCAATATCTATAATCTAGGAAATGGTCATCCACACTTTTATTTATGATTTTATTTAATCAAACATAGCGATTGTTCATTTTGTATTTAGTAGAATATTTCCTATAGTTTAAATAAATACATTAAAAAATTGGTATGTTAAACTTTTTTGCCTTATCGCCCTTTACATTTAGTTTAATAGTCTCTAAAAGGCAAAACACCATTTTAAAATGCTTACTTTTCGACCATTTACCCTCTGTGGTCTCGAAAAAATGTTGTCAACCGATTTGTTAAATGTTATATATCAAATGGAGCCAAACTATGGTTCATCCTTTCTTTGATTCAGATACCAGTAAACATAAATGCATGAAAAAAGTACACAACTTAAACAAACATTTCTTTAAGACACTGCCATTTTAGATAGAAGTTGTGAAAATATTTCCGGTGTCACTTCTTTGCTGTCTTTGTGACACTCTTGTACAACATGTGCTGCCTCAACTCTGCCCATTTCTCTCAACGCACCCGCTAACATTTCAACTGCAAGGTCTTTTTTGTCTTTTCTTGTTCGTTTCCAGTATAATAAGATTTTGTAGGTAACGTCTGCCATAGACAACCCATTGGAAATTGCATCGAAACCTATGCCAGTAATAGTACTGTCTGGAAGGTCAAGGTGAACGGCTAGGGTCAATCCTTCCGGGACGTATTTAGATAAATTGCGAAGACTCTTGCCTGTAATAGCCTTTGATTCTCTTTCAACTGAAATACATGAATGTATGTTTATATTTAACGTTATTTTTTAAATATGATTAGACGATGTTTAGTGAATTGATTGGTGGATAGTCGTTTTTATTAGGGATCGTGTTGCTTAATCATTAGCTTTCTGTGTTATGTTTGTCAATATTTTTTTTCTTTCGGCCATGGCGTATTTCGACTTATGTTTTTATAACAACCTTTGCATTTGCATATTTTTCGTATACATTGTGTACATAATTGTACAGGTTAACTTATTTCCCCCCTGTTTTTTTTTTATACAATTTAGCAGATTTGAAGCTTATGAACTGTACAAATGCGGACGGTTCAAAATTTCATACAAAAAGATAATAATAGAAATAATGATAATAAATAAGGTTTTTTATGGTAAAATATCAATCAACATACCGACCTTGCTACATGTACATATTTCTTTTCATTTAACTTTTATTTGCAAAGTGCATTGACATTTTTGAAATATATAAAAGAGGTATAAATTAAATTTGGAGATAAATAATCGACAGACAAAAAAGTTATTTAAATCTTCTACATGTATGTTAACTTATATCTAAAGAAAATTGACAAAACTGAATGAAAATATTAAATTGTGCCAATCTTAATATATGAGTTAGCAGTGACAAAAGCGACCATGATCATTGAAATGCACCACACAGATTTCCAAATTTGTTTTCTTTTGCTATCCTCACACTACTAGTATGTCAAGGTTATTTAAAATCTTGAAATTTATATAGACTTGTAATAAAAAATAAACAAATAATTTAAGATAATGCATAATACATCTACGCAATAATATACTTTTACATGCAATAACATGCACTTTTGTAAGTTGATATGTAATACAAGAATGAACGTAGTTAAACATTATGTCGTTGGGAGTATACAAAGCAAACTGTCTCAAATTTCAATTTATAATGTGTGTCGTGACTATAAACATGCGTAAGTGTCCTTATGTTGCAATATAAAATCATCTAAATAAAGGTTATATAACATATGTGATATATCAAATAAATGTTTTAAGCAAAACTTCTTTATACGGTTTTCATTGACGACGTCTGTCCTTTAACTTTGGTGCTTACATTTCAATTCGAAAAAGTGAAATAAAAAGGCATTCATTAAAGAAATAAAAGATTGAAAAACAATGCTAAAAAATATATAACACACATGCATATTTTATAACTGATATGAAGAGTAAGCTCCTAAATTAAAATTTCTCTGGCAGCTAATTTAACAATTTACCTAATCTCCGACCTACAAAAACGTTTTCAATTGTATAATTTAAAAAGATATGTAAACTTAATGTCTTTAGCAATGCTATTTCGACTACATTAATGTAAAATATAAACTTTATTGATGTTTGAAATGGCTAATTAATCTGTAATACATTGCTCTTTTCGCAAATACTTTGTGTCGGAGATTCTAGAATAGCGACAAAAAGTTTTTCTTCTTTAACAATGGACTAATATTGAAAACAGTATTAGAGTTGATTTAAATTCATGAAATCGATATCAATAAGAAAAAAAGTAGTAAAGATCGGTGTCGTTTCAGGTGTATCATGTCGTTATTGGCGCATACCCCACAGGTTCTTTTATGCACACTGAACACGTAAAATACCCTGCATAGGAAACACTACAGTCTTACGAACTGGGTATGTTGTATCTGTCATTAAGAAATGGGAGATCTTTTATTTTAAACTAATATTATAAAAGGATAAAGATAATAGAAGCCTAGTTCAGAAATATTTAAATAACGGATTCATTCGTCTTAAAATAAAAGAAAGCAAAGTTCTTACTGATTATCTGTGGTCGGCTTGTTCTCATCAATCGCTCCATAACACTAGGTGGTAGTGGTTTAAACTTTGGTGTAAAAGGTGTTGTAGGTTTATCAACTTTGATCTCGGGTGTCCTCAACAAATCTAAATTCGGTTTTTCTTTCTTTACTTCAGGTTCTTCTGGAATAATCTCCTCATGGAAGTATGCTTTTACCGTTTCCTCGTCGACTTCTATTCTTAACGCCATTGTTGAAGCCTCTCTGACTTTTTGATCATTTATACCGACTGGCGTCAGATTTATTGCACCTATAAGTGTTCGTTCCTCCGTAGTTTTGGGTTCTATAACAAATTTGCGTAAACTTTCCGGTAAATGTTTATAATATTGAAGGTCTTTGTTTTCCATATAGTCACTATCTAAATTGGCCTTGAGATCATCAGAAACATTAAATGTCCATTTCAGTCCATCAAATATTTCGAATTCTGCTGGTACATTTTGAGATTTGGTTTTGATAGGTGGCGGTCTTCGGAAGTGTTGTTTATTATCAACCGGTTCTTCCGGTTTGCTTATCTCCTTTTTAAAATGCCGAAAACCTTTTTCTTTCATTTCAGCAATTTTACTGTCTAATTTATTTTTAGGGAAACATTCCAGCACCAGAAACCATGTTTTTTCTTGGAAATTTATAAATGCCATAACCTCGCCCTTTTCCATTTCACATCGACCTTCCAGAATACTGACTGCCGCGGCCATTCTCTTCTTCCTGTCTGGTTTCGATTTAACTACACAAAATCTGAAAACAAATTTCAACTATTTAAGGACTATTTTTCAAATTTGGTTTTGCAAAAAAGCTTAAAGGCTTTATATCCGATTTTAATAAGCTGACATACATTTATCAAATTCAGTTAGCTTAATTCAGGTTAGTTATTCACGAAAATATGCAACTGATGTATTGGTATTGGAATGGATTTTATTATACAATGTAGATTACATTATTTTATTATACAATGTAGATTACATTATTTTATTATACAATGTAGATTACATTATTTTATTATCCCTTTCCCCATACCTTGTAAGATTTTTGACATCGCAAGTTACTGTGGTTCTTGTGAATCTGTATTTTGTATCTACCAATTCCCATCCAGATTCCAACTTCGCTAATACTGCTATATCAGAGTTGGCGCTTTCATTTTCAACCTCAACATTGGCGGGGAGTGGCAGTTTAACGCTAACTGCTCGTCTGAATGTACATTGAAAATTAGGAATTAAGTCGATTATTTCTGAAACATTTTCTAATTCTGAGGTTTCAAATGGATAGAACTCCTTTGCTAGTTTAACCTTCTCTTCGGTAATTGGAGTTATCTACAAATAAAAATAATAGAATCAAGTTATGGAATAACCGTTTCACAGATGATATCGGATATGTTCCTTATGTCGTAATTACAATCCACTTCCTTTTTCACCACGAATGTGACCTACCGAATTAGACTATTTACCGGATTTGTAATAACATGAGCAACAAGACGGGTGCCACATGTGGAGCAGGATCTGCTTACCCTTCCGGAGTACCTGAGATCACCCCCGGTTTTTGGTGGGATTCGTGTTGTTAGTCTTTTGTTTTCTATTATTTGTCTATTTGTCTTTTTATTTTTTAGCCATGGCGTTGTCAGTTTATTTTCGATCTATGAGTTTGACTGTCCCTCTGGTATCCTTCGCCCCTCTTTTATAGATCAAAAACAAGTCTGGGTTAACGTGTAGGGTATGACTACAGTTGATTATCTCACAAAAATGTCTAATTTGTCGATCTTTGTCTTTTTATGTGTTTAAGGAGGGGAGGGGTATTTCTATTTGGATTGTAATGTGAATTTTACCACGAAATAAAATATAAAAATGGAAATATGTGTTCTTTCAATTTTTCCTCCTTCTAAAGACTATTTTAATCAAGTGACAAGAACTGTTGAAAGGAGTAAGGGCAATAAGACCCAATTTGCACATTTTAAAGTTTCCACGATAACATGACTATAAAGTCAAAGTAGTTAAGAAAATAAAAACAAAGTTCACATATGAAAATTGATCTCAAAGTAACCATGTCAACACACCATGACGAATTCAGCATATTTTGAAGTATCTCTTGATTTTAAATTATATTTATCATTTTTTGAGTATATAACGGATTGGAAAAGTAAAGGCATACCAAATTAACAATTTTTATATTTGATGGGAATATATAAATAGCTATATGAAAGCTTTTCTCAAAGTCTAATTACATGTATCAATCGCACTTTCCACCTTCTGCAGATGAAACAATTGAAATTATTCGAGAGCCCTAACCAATTTCAGCTGTATTTGTACGTCTAGATCAATCTTCCTCTTAATTTACCAAAAACGGTTTTGCCCATTCATTATTAAAACAGCTAACATTTCAAAGTTTTCATCCTCAACAATTTTCGCAGCGAGGCCTGCAAATATAAAGATTTTATGTATGTACGTATGTGCATGTTCTCACCTGTATTGCACATTGGAAGTTTTTCTCTGCAGCTTTCTTTGGTACACGAACACTGATATATTTACTCATGTGTGCATTATATAAACATCCCTGGGTGGTAACTTCAAAAGTCTCCTTCTTTGGAGTGAAGGTGACCACAAATACACCCAGCCGGTCGATTTCCAGTTCTATGCACGGAGAAGAGGTATCCGACTGAAAAACAGATTTTTTTTTTATCAAAAAGCAGACAACACTGAATTAACAATCATTGTGTCATTTTACATCATGTTGAAAGAAAGAGAGGGGCAGAGAAAATCCATTGTATTTGTTGGATTGCAGTCTCATTGGTGTATACGCAACATTTCCTTTATTACCTTTTCAATATTTGTAAATGTGGTTTTAGGCATTCAAACCTTGACATCACCTTCAAAATTATTGTTTCTCAATGGAGGTTTTCAACTTTAGTACCAGATATGCAGGACTAAGCTGCAAAAGTTCCAGATTAGTCACTAGGCAAATCTTTGAACATAACTAGCCAATTTGTGTTTGGACAGTAACCGGTGAAGGTACTTGTTGATTCTCAGCAGACTAATTGACGTGTGAATCCGTGTCAACTCATATGAAACTATTCATGTAGCACAGTTCCGTTTGCGTAGGAAGTTTTCAAAGCAGCACAGAAAAATTTAATTCAAATTAACATTGTGCCAGTTTTACACTGCAAAATCAAAGAAGTGGAAGTTCTTGTTTCATATGGTTGTAAAAGCATTGTCTGCATCACGTTCTGTATGTAGTGGATTCAAGCTCTTTCTTTATAAACCAATCAAATAAATGATAAAATATTTACAAACAATAAAGATTTGCCTGGTAAATGTATAAATGTTTAATGTCATTTCAGATTTGTTTCAGTATAATTTTAGTATAATAACATTGCTCAAACCTTTATTTCAATATATTCTACTTGATTAAGAGCATAAAAGGAAATGTGTTGCTAAAAAATGTAAAATTATCGTAAAATTAAGTATGATATAAATAATTTGATTTTAATATTATATTATATACATTTGATATCTTAAAGATATTATTATAATGTAAAATAACTAATTATAGTACCTTGTGAAGAAAGCCAACATTGACCCATTCCTCCTCGTCTTTCCATTTCCCTTTTACGTTAATCTCGTTATGTTCGGAATCTATCTGATAATATGGTATCCTCACAATAACACTTTTCTTTAAAGGATGGATAGTCGAATTTAAGATAAATATTTCACTTGTAAGGTGCTCATAATATGGCAGGACAGGAGAATGCCGCCATCTCTGTGACGGTGGGGCTACTTGGCATGATATCGAATCCTTTTTACCAAACAATCCTTCTGGAACTGTAAGTTTAGCTCCTAGTGGAAGTCCAAAATTTCCTCCCTTCTTTCCAGGAGAGTAGCTCACTTTTAAGCTGTAAAATAAAACAAATATATTTTAGATTTAAAAAAAAATAAACATCATTGAAAACAATCTATGTTTTACTTTTCTTGCATTTTTCAACTGAAAAAATCTCAATCTAAAGCCGTAAACACGCGAAAAACAACAACCAGGGGAGGGGCTGCAAATACAATCCTTAACATGTTTCATGTTAAAATTTATGTTCTATAAACATCAACAGTCTCCAACCTTTACATACATAGCAGAAAGTCCCGTACCAGCGTGATTGTGAGATAATGTAAGTCTGTTGATACTAACAGATCATTATAATGCAAAAAAAATGCAGTTTTATTAATTAATCTAACATTCATCAGGTTTTTCCGATTGATTCTAAAATTTCTCGTGTATACAAAAGTACAAATGAACATTTATATTCCATTCAATGTTCCTAACTCGTTTTCATTTTTATGTGAAACCAAAAGCCATATACATTTCGCTAAAATATACTCCTCCAATGTTTTAAATACTTTTAACAAAAATATTACATATCTAATTATTAAAGATATTTCACTTACTGAGCATCGTCATCTAACAAATCCTTCTGTGTAGAATTAATTCCAACACTCCAGGAATTGGATACTTGCTTATTTTTCATATTGCTGTCTATTTCTGGTCTGTAATGAAAGAATGCATCATATATCTTTATATTTACAAAAGGATATTAAAATATATGTATGTAATACTATTATACCCATTAAATCGAATTGAAACATGGTTAACAAGACTAAGTTTAACCCCACAGTCTTTAATTGATAGTTATCCCCGTACAATGAGGGCATTCGGTTTATGACAAAATTTCAAATATTTTAAATTATAGTGTAATTAGCTATGTCAACTGTTAACATAAAATTATTCAATGTGACATAAAAAAACCTACAGGTACATAACTTTTCAAATATTTTAAATTATAAGTAAATCAGCTATGCCAACTTTATCTAATAATTATTTAATATGTAATAACAAAAACTCACAGATACATAATAGATCACAAAACAAGTGCACACACACACAACGAACCATTGTCAAGTGTTATATAAATATTGGTCAGTTTTGTATATAAAGTAAATCTCCGTTAATCTCATTTGTATGACATCATTTTGAAGCTTTGAAAATTAAATATTGATTTGGGCTTTAAATATTAATATGACGGTGGTCATAGCAATTCAACACAATACCAACCACTATAGGTCGGCTTTGCATTAACATTAGTCAGATGCAAATGTAATTCCAGAATTTGCATTTGTTTAAATATATTTCGTAATATTGTTTTGCCCTCCGCCGATTATTTGGATAGATACGTGACTGAGATCTCATTGGTGCGCCACACTTTTGTTCATGATATAATATTTTTATTGCTATTAAGCTCGTTTTTTTAATCTATTCATTTATTTCAGTTCAATAAGATTTCTAGTGTATCAAGTTTATATTTCTTCACGATATACAAATAACTATGGACCATTTAAATCCCGTGTTGACGAGTTTTTATTCAGAAAAGTTTGCAAGTTGTAACAACGTTATACATGCAATTATCAAACGTTTTATTTGCTATCAGTGCAAAATATAAATATTAATTAATCGGAGATATTGATACTGGAACCGAATGTTGTTTTTGCGTCGTATCACACCATCATTGATTGATCATTAATTACTTAAGGCTACATAGAGCCTCAACGTTTGTTCTGTTGTTCTGTATAAATAATTCTCATTTACCTCTTGGTTAAAAGGATTGCATAGAAATATGCTGATATCTTGGAAATTGGGTTCTAGTATGTTCCTACCTGTTATAGATTCTAAGAGTTTGATATATTGTATAGCGTCTTGGGTATGGTTGAAGGTCATATGTTCTTTTGTGTTTTATTTCATTTGGTTATTTACTTATTAACTGTGACACATTCAGTGTGTCTAAACCATATCAAGGTTAAAACTGAAGCTTATCGCACATGCATATATATAATAAACGAACTGAGAAAGTACAAACATTTTTATGTTCAGAGACGGACCAATATAATATATGCGACTAAAAATATTGCAATTTTTCACGACTTTTTCTGGACGAACATTTCGGCAACAAAAAACATTTGGAAGTGCTGTGCAACAATTAAAACTCCCCAAAATATTGTGACTGTTATCTTAAGCGTGCAAGATAAAACGGTTCCATTTAAACACCTCCACACCCATTAAAAGGAAGAAGCTTACGGTAAAGTTGTCTCCCATACTGGGGTGACAGTACCGGAAGTTTTGCATTCTGCTGCGTTATCATCTTCGTACATGTCATCCGTATGACGTATATCACCACCCTCTAAAGAAAACCCCCATTTTGAATGTTGTTTTTCAATTCTCATTGTTGGTGATTCCTGTAACAAAGCAAGTACACTTCGAGTTTACTAAAATTGTAACGAAGGTTTATTGGGCTCCTTTGTAGCTAGTAAGATTTTCACCCCAGGGAAAAGGAAATGTTCTATAGATTTGGAAACCCTTTTGTAGCCTCTTTTAAACCTTTTTACAACATACTTGTTTTTTTCCCTACAAAACAGAAACATTTTTTTGAATTTGGTGCGACTAATTTTTTATTGAAGCTTTAGAATAAGCCTTACAAGTACAACTTTGCAAGTGACAAATCGTAACACCCAAAAGCTCAAAGATGATCATTACGAAAAAACCCTTTAGAAATGAGGATCTTTGAAACAAAATCAATATGAAGACTTTCCTTTTGATATTTCAATAATTAAAAATATTCCTAGTTTGATGTAAAAAGTTATCCTATAACTTGTGATTTAAAGAATTTTGGTCAAGATAGACGTCTAAAATATTATTACACCAGTAAGGTGTTTATGGCCATCGTACATGTGTCAGGCTTGTTTAAATGGACTGCGAGTCAAAAGCTATCTACATGTTGCTTGATTTTTAAACCTTATTTGAACTTTTTATGCCCTCGGATTTTTTCAAAACATTAATTATAATAATGAAAACTCCATTAAATTCAATTTAAGGTCGTTAAATGTACTTAAAAACGGCAAGTCAACACAAAAGTTACTCGATTTAAATAGCTGTTGGGGAAATTATATACAATAATTATGGAATTAACTTAATTCGGTAATCTTACTATTTCTTTTCTAGTACAATATACCTCTGAATTAACGTAACTTGCGATCTTTTATTTGAATTTAAGGATATGTTAAACGAAGTCCTCTATATGCGTGTCGAATATACAATACCATCAATGTCAATTTTTTAAATAGATTGAAAGAATATATATGTGTTTATGACAACCTTTTATTAAGTAATTCAGCATTTTTAAACTATCATAGAAACTATATTGATTTGATCTAAGCTCTGAATGTCACAACTATATTAACTTATAATGCACCTACATAGAACGACGCGATCATAGTGAAATATCTATGTACAAAATGAATGCTGTAAATATACAGCTATTGTTGGCTTACAAACCAAACAGTTTGCTTCCCTGTGAATATTGGGAACGGACTTAAACAATAAATCAAAACACTTCGTTTTTGTAAAACGAATATAAATGATATATTTACTTCAACAAAAACAAACCATTCTATAAGAAAGCTGATTTTACATAGTTTCATATCAAATCGACATGTGAACATTTATGCTTTCCACTGGGAAATTCGTATTTATACCAATTGAGAATATATCTATTTTAGCATATGTCTATTTTCACAAACAAACCCTTTTAATATTAATTTGCAGAAAATGATAATATTTCATTGAAAAAAAATTCTTAAAATTTTGTGTCCAAGGATAAATGTATTGATTTGTGTATATTGTATCCAATTAAACAAGGAGACAGATTAACATAAGCACTTGTTGCTTATTTCTGAATCCTATTTGTGAATGTGAATATATATTGTAATTTGTATAATTCATAATAAAATATTGTTTACACTTAAATGCATGTATCATTTATAAAGAGTTATCAATTAATTACAATCCACGAAGAGTGTGTGATGGTAGATGCAAGACAGTAGTTTTATTAGGTTTGTTTATATATGTATGTAGTAAATTGATATTTTGCTACACAAAGCGGTTATGCCCAACCTACCATATGAGTTGGCATATTTATTTCTGGTGTGTGCGTCCGTTCGTCCCGCATCCGGTTAACGTTTTGGTTTGAGGTAATTTACCACGAAATTGTGGTTACAACAAATTGAACTTATTTATTCGTTTGTGGGACATGGTGTCCAATGACGCATACTCTTGTTTATCTTAATTTTGATTGGAAAACAACCTTGTTTGTGCATGCATCTTTATACTAAGAAACGAAAAAAGTTGCGACAACGGGTTCAGCCTGATGAGGCCTAAATCTACTTACCAACATTGTAGATACAACGTAGTCGAACCGTGTTATATCGTTCGGTTGAATGTTGGAAAAGGGCTCCTACATATAGGAAACGGAGGCGCTACAGTAAATCCTTTGGAAAAATCAGGATTTTTCTTACGGAATGAAACAGAACCCAGCTTAGATGAAGAAAAAAAATATTTTAGTGAATAAGTAGCGCCTAAAAGAATATTCTAAATTAATGTTTTCCAAATACATATAGTTTTAATGTTAATGATAAACCGCAATTCTATTATCTATCTGAATCGAAAAAACATAATGTAAAATTAGTTTGCATCAATCGGCTTCATCTGATTTTTTATCAAATGTAAATAGTGTACTAGTGTACATAAAAACTTACTTTCTATCTCGTTTCCTAGGTTTTCCAATTAAAGACATTATTTCCGTTCAAAATCTTATGTCAAAATGAACATTTATTCTGACGCACAATTTAGTTTTCACACAGAAACTCTTTAAACACTAATCTACATACAAATAGATTTGTTTGGTCCATATACATTAAAAGGAAAGCTTTTATTACATATAAATGGAATACACTAACGTCTACAAAGCAGGCATACCTTCATTCAATACGAATGAAAGACTGTATGCTTGATGACTGAAATAGCTTTATGTTATAAACTAGGTATTAAATATTTTGGTGAAGCGGGTGTTTTTTTCATAACATCAATATTGATAAATGATAATAATTATGGTTTTGATGCAGGTTTGAAATAAAAGACAATCAGTTTTATAGACTTTTAAAAAAATGTTTTGCATACGATTAAAAGGTAAATTAGAGTGAAACTTACTAAAGTTGCAGCTAGAACCGTTTTTCTCGATACAACTTTTGGTGAATGGAACACATCCAGAACTACATCTTCGTCCCGAATATGCATGAATCGTTTGCCACTGGGCGCTCAACGAACACGAAGAAAACTTTACCAAATATTAGGAAAACCAATAGTGAATAAATAGATTTCAGTATTATAAAAGACACCTTAAAGAGAAACCAATGCATTTAAACTTAACTCGAATTAGAATACTGACTCGAATATTTTAACTCGAGATAAAATGTCAATGTAATCTCCACCTAGTTTTACCCGAAATAACCTCAAACTTTTACTAGAACTCAGATTCTCTAACTTAATGGCTACACTCACGGAAATATCACTGGAGCAGCGACTCTTTTCACAAAAAATCTGAAGAGTAATAATACTCGTAAGTCATACACATTTCAGTATAACTTGCGATCAATTTTAGTCGTAAGACTTTTTGTGAAAAGAGTCGCTGTGGACGTTAATATAGAATAGAAATCATATTTCTTGAACATATTCTTGAGAGAAGTGCGGTACTTGTAAGTTAAAATAAAACAACATCGAAAGTAAGTGGATAGAACTGTGGACACATTACATCAAGATTAAAATATACTTTGGTAAAACAGAAATTGGTATGAAATAAAACACTTGATATTTAAAGGAATGACTACAATAATCTGAGAGAACAATCTTTAGACTCGTTTGGATGAAGTCTATCAGTGTCAACTGTAAGGGGGGTATTATTTTGCTTGAAATTAACAAGTGGAAAATATCAAATTATCATCGTATGTTAAAATTACTAATTCATGTAATTAAAAAACAAGTGGTATGGGTGTTAAATTTCAAATATGAAACCGAAGCCTAATTAAATTATCATAAGTTGTCAACTGAATTCTTTTCAAAATAGAACTTTGTTATTTATGAATTAAATGCTCCATTTATTCAGAATAGGCAGACGCAAGTACTTCCATTGTATTCTTAATAAGTGCATTATTTAAGTTGTGGTATAATAAACCTCATTGAAGAGTATAAATACACTACCGTTTTTACTCAATGGCTAGGGTAAAAAGTGTTACCCGTGGTCCATCACTCCGCGTAACAGTAGTCCGGACCAATAAAGTAAGAATGTATTAGGGGTTCAAAAACGAAACCAGTTCAGAAAAGAGGCGAAGGGAGCTAGTTCATGGTGAAAGCAAGAGTCTATTGGTGAATGAATGACTTGGAAAATCAAAGACTTAATGTCTATTTCTAATATTATTATGACTTGCTGTTGTCGGGTTGCTGTCTCGTTTGCGAATAGCCCTCACAAATTGGTATTTATTTTAACAGAGCATGATTCCTTTCTCACAGAAGTGGATGCTCTAATTTAATTACTTGACCTTTTCTTTAATGGATGAAACCCATTAAACATCTTTGGCAATATTTATTTTTCAACTCAGTAAATATTTTCATGGGAACATTTTCAGTGAATACCCCTATTTTCCATTTCGCATTAAGTATCTCGTTTTTATATTTTTATTGAAAAGAAGATCATTTTTCCATTTAAAATTCAATTAAACAAAAATACTTGTATAAGTGCATAAAATTGTAATGTCAATAATTTTAGAATGTTTAAACAATTACGTTAGTCTTTGAAGGTATTGTTTATCTATCATGATTCAATCACTTAAACTATAATAGCATAACAATTTGTTTCAATGTTGAACTTGAAGTACTTTAGTAATAAATTTCCGCAAGGCTCCTTTTACTATTTTAATAATATTTCCATTTTTTTTTATCTCATCAGCCATGACGAAAATAACAGTTAAACGCACACATGAATGTAGAATGTGCATTAATGACAAATCGAATAGTGAAACGATCTGAATGAAAAACACACAAAACTATGTATGTCACAAAATTAACTCAACCAAAAAAACAAAAAAAAAAAAAAAAAACGTTCCTCGATCTTTATCCATATGACACTGGATGTCGTCCCAATTTTTCTAATAATGTTTCGTTATCAACTTTCAAAAGGTTACAAACAACTTCTTGTATTGTTGTTTTTTATTAGATTAAAAGAACGAACAGTCGAAAACCTCGTTTCAGATTATTGCTTTGATGTTTCTACTGTATGTACCGCCTAATACCATTAAAGAGATCTTGTATTATTAGTTCTTTGAAAGCCTAGTTTAATTTTTCAGTCTTAAAATATATTCAATTAACATTATATACCGTATGTAACCTCAAATTGAAAAATACGAATACTGCAAATAACATTTTAAAACATAATTATAATAAATCTTGACGACCTTTGTGATGACAACACCGGATATTCCAAACTTACTACCAGCATATATCAAGAAAATCTCTCGTGACAAAATGCAAATGAGACAGTAAAGACATTGTCAGAAGCTATATATATATATATATATATATATATATATATATATATATATAAGTACGTCTGAACCAGTGACAACTCTACAACAGATTTATCCATCGGATCACCAGCAGTGATGGTGATACATGGCTGTGTACATTCTGTATATACAACTCGTCTAAACATCAGCCCAACAATGTTAGATCTGTAAATTTGCTTTCGCAAATTTGTTATATATATATATATATAAATAACCACTAGAACTTGATAAACACGTATTACTTCTTTTGTAAAACTCACGATTTTAATTTCACCGCATGACATTTTATTTTTTCGATGATAATTTTTCCTCAGCACTATCGCATATAGTGGAGAAAAAGACCAGACAATGCCAGGAAAAAAAAACGAGAAACAAAACACAAGAACACATCTAGAAATTTTGATGGCAGTGATCATATCCTGGGACATCGTTAAAAAAAACCTTTTTCAAGATGATAGGACTGAAATTTAAAAAAAAATTCACTTCAGACCAAACGTTAACTGAGATAGAAACATTAGCATAAAAGACAACATATATATCTTTTGTTTTTCTGTTACTGTTCAGACATATTTATAAATACTCAATAATGATTGATAGTCCTTTGAATTTCGCTTACATGTGTGGAGTTGAGAATAGTCTTTCCATGTGAAAAAATGTTTCTTGATAAGTATTCACTTTATGTTTCAATATATTTTGTTTTAAATTAATTGTTTAGCAACATACTATTGTTATTTTATAAATATAATATTTAGTAATATTTAATTCATCAGTTGATATCAAATTTAAATAAAAAAGGACCTACCTTGACGAATTTGATATTTCCTGAAGTTTTAATTAGCAATATTGTACGATTCTATTTTATAGATCATTTACAAAGAGAGGTAAAACAAACAATCGAAACCTTTTGTCCGATTAAAACCTACCCTAAATCAATAAATATATTTACTTGACTCAATATGAACCTGCCCATATTTGTTAAATCTACATTATTTAATACAACTATTTATAAATAGAAACAAATGTACAGGGTCGCTATGGTCAGATATTTATAAGTTCACCGGGGACATGTCTTCGACACTCTAGGAAATTTTCGATACGGTCAGACATAAATCAGTAGTTCATTGGCACATGTCTTTTCCGTTCTTTGACATTCGTGGTAGAAGCGTTTGTTGGGTCGCTACGGTCCAAGACATTGATAAGTTCATTGGAACATGTCTTTTCGATCCGTTCTTTCACATTCTGGGAAAAACGTTTATATAGCTGCTATGGTAAAACATTAATCAGTTCATTGGAACATGTCTTTTCCGTTCTTTGACATTCTGGGAAAAACGTTGATAGTGCTGCTATGGTCAAACATTAATCAGTTCATCGGCTTCTTTGACATTCAGGGTAAAAACGTAAAAAAGCTGATATAGTCAGACATTAATCAGTTCATTGGAACATGTCTTTTCCGTTTCTTTGACATTAAGGGTAAAAACGTAAAAAGAGCTGCTACAGTCAGACATTAATCAGTTAATTGGAACATGTCTTTTCCGTTTCTTTGAGATTCAGGTTAAAACGCATTCAGAGTAAAAACGTGAATACGGCCGCTATATATATATATCATGTTTTTTTTCTTTGACATTCTGTGTAAAACGTTTGAAGGGTCCATGAGGTCAGACAATTGTCAAAATGAAGTCTCCCTCGTTTAAGAGATTTGATCATTCATATCTGTAAGATTTATGAGCATGTATCTCCTTATTTTTATATACATAGAATAGTAAGTACAAAACATCAATTCGTCAAAAGAAATGAAAGTGACAAAAACAAACAGAAAAAATAAAGTGTCCGGCGATTTCATTTCTCTGGTGAAATACTGAAAGCAATAGAAGACAGATTCGAAAAAGCAGTAGTGCTTGTATCTGGTTTTTAATTGATTATATTATTATTATGATGTCTTTGTTAAGAAAATATATCAAACCCTGTCACAGAAAGAAACTATAATAATAATGGAAAAACATTGTTTAACAATAACTACTATGGTGACGAAAAAAAAAAATTAGTCCAGTAAAAACGCGGAAATCCTGTTATGCACTTACTGTCGTATATAGCTTAAAATGCATTTAAATTGTGATTTGAAACGCATGAGAAAAACATGACTACCGAAACACCATCATCACGAACCTCAATTAAAAAGAACTATCAATTGTACGTTTAGATCTAGAGAACAATTACACTAGTAAAGTACACATAACATAAAATCAAATATATACATTGAAAGGATATTAATATATATGTATACATTTCTAAAGCTCTTCAAGAGGTACTCAGGAAATTCTATGTTTGGATTGACCAACCAAAACAAATACAGGGTTCCAAATATATATCTGTGAAAGTTGTACTACCACTCGTTATTGTATTCCTAAGATAGAACCCATCAGGACTTATTATTGACGTACTCTACCAGATCACATCTCATAATACCTTTTTAACCACTTGGGTGTTTAACTATATGGAAAGATTTTAATAAACAGTAAGCATTTAAACATTAAATGACATTTTAATATGTGACATGGCATCAATTCTGATCTCTTGCATACCTTTCCGAAAATAGAGTGACGGGCGTTAGTAACGCAACACATAAGATAAATGTATAATTCACATTATATTATTTCTGCAACTTTTCTGTGCATTCTGTTTTCATTTGAAATTAATACCTGCGCCATAAATGATCACAGATATGTTTCACAATCCAATCTTCCTTCCTTGGTATATGACGAAGTCTTGTCTTTGAGTGCGAATTGTTACGTGACTCGTCAACTAAAGTTTAATTTTCATGAGCAACACCCGAGTACAATTAGTACTAGAACAGACACTTCGCACTCTTTCTGAGCAAGTCGTTTAACCCAGATTCTAACATGACGTTCTTCAAACGCTTTGAGTACACACCCGTGGTAAAATATGAATATATTGTTTGAGCTGTTCCGATCGTACTCCCGCGTCATATGCTTTTTTATGAATGAGCTACCCGACGATGACGTAAGAATATAAGCATTTTACGAGAAAATACACGCTTGTGAAACCGAAAATCATCACAACAAGGAAACGTAAACAAACGATGCTAAAATGTGTTATATAAGCCATTTTTTGTTTCCATATAAGATATATAAATACAATTATCATTTAGATTCATTCAAACCTATCTAAATATGTCATTGTAAATAGTTTAAGCATGCCATTTATTCAGTTTGCTCCGTTCTTTTACGTCAATTTAATAGTGCGTTTTTTTATGGGAACGGCAAATAATGCCTTCACCTAGAGCGCTTCGATCCAAAAGAATCAGTGCCGTATTTGTCCTATTAGAATCGAAATAATTCATGGGGGCTTGAATATATCGTGATTTTACCACGGGTTGTCCCTTTATGCCGATATTTTATGCTGATATTTTACCCCTCGCTATCGCTCAGGGTAAAATATTTGTCATAAAGGGCCAACCCGTGGTAAAATCACGATATATTCAAGCCCCCATATGAATTATTTCTTAATTTTTACTGGAGTTCGTATCATTCAATTTTAATTTTCTATTTATTTTTTGTTTGTTTTTATAGTCTTGTATTCCCCCACTCCACCCCACCCAAATTTTTTATTTTGGTTTACCATCGTCTATTTATTATATTGGTTTAAATGCATTAGACTAGAAGTGTTGTGTTATTAAATGCTGTCAGTATACATGAAACAGGTAACCAACCAGGTGATTTACCATATCTCTTTGTAAACAATTTTTGTCATAAATAAACACAAGAACTTCCATGTCTCTGACTTTGATCCTGGTTTATTACACCTACGATGATTTAATACATATTCTAGGTAAATCATAGACTTCTAAGTAGTCACTTCTTAACTTCTAGATTATAAATTATACCTCGAACTTGGAATTGCATAAGATAGGTACAAACCAGAAATACTTCTACTATCGATTTTCTACAATAAATCTACATTATGAGCTCACGGCGACTTGACATGCAGCGATTCAAATTAAGATTTTTATAAACAATTATCACATGTAATTTATGGAGATATATGCTTTTTTTGTACTGAAAAACGTTCCCAGCAACCAACAAGTGGTGGTCTGGAACGTTATTTATAAATAAAAGGAAATAAGTTTTATTTATGAATAAGGGAGATGTCAGTATAATGTGAAAATGAGACAGCAACACAACACACATATAACCATCAGTATTGACTTATAAAAAATCACACGTGATACTTTTGGCCTTCTTTTCTTATTTTCAAAATTTTGAATATTATTTTAAAATGGGTAAATTTAATATGTGAAAGAACAGAAAAACATAATTTGGCCAGGGAATGCTTTTTTGTAGACTCAAAGTAGTCTGGGAAGTTTAATAATCATCGATTTGGGTCGTAAGACCTATCGTCTCAGTTTCTGAAAACGCTTGTTTAAACAACGCAAACTTAGTTGAAACAGAAATGAAAGTTTTTCTTCTTAGAATCTTTTATAATTTGGAGTCAAATACATCACACAACAATAAAAAAAAAGCCACATCCCCTCCTGAAACATTCTAACATTTTACAGCCAGTTTTACAGTACAACGAAATATTGAATTTCAGTCATTAAAATATTTATTTACAATTGTTTTATATAAATTTTGATGACTGTTAAGCCAAAAAAAAAAAAAAAAACCAAACAAGAATAACATGCTTTCCATGACACACAGAGCAACAGGATACCAAGGCGACACTGAAACAATACCCGCAAATCCCCAGATCACGATATCTAAACCACTTAAAATAACAGAGCATGGATATTACATACAACCAAAAACACAACACAAGATCAAGACCACAAGAGAGAAATAGAGACAACTTACGACCATTAACAGGGAAAAAAGATACAACAAAGGATTACAAAACAGACACGCACACAATAAAAAACAGACACGAACAAAAAATACAACAACCGAGCGAACAAAGAAAAATTCAACACATGACACTCCGAAAATCTAACAGACGATAGAAAGACAGACATGAAAAAAGCATATTACAACACAGAAAACAAAAAATCCATCAAACAAGAGAGTAAAACAGACTGACACAGGAAAAACTAAAGAACAACACGAGGATGATATGACATGCACCGGTATAGTGTGAACACATGAAAACTAAGAAAAAAAGAGAAAATTAATGCAATAAAGTAACTGAAACAGCGACACGTGAAACTGATTTAGAATGTTTTTTTTTTTTTAAATTCGACTTTCAACTCCTTTTATCTGTTTTATATTCCCGTTTTCGCAAGACAGCATAACTTCACTTAAATGGTTCATTTTGTACAATAGCATAAACCACAAAATAAAACTTATCAACCTGTATAACCTAAGAACTTATCATTCAAATTGAAGTTCGCTTTAATAAGAAAGGAGTACATAAAATGCTGTAAATTTTCTTTTTAATATCAATCAGCTGTTCTACAAATGAAGGATTCATTTATTAAAGTAAATATTTTTTTCTTGTGAAAAATTACATGACATTCTAAATGTCTTTACAGTTAAAAGAAAGTATCATTGTATGATATTTTCATTTGTACATTTAATGGGTGGAAACTGGCTTTTATCCAGCCTATGATTGTTGAGGACAGTTTCATCATTGTTCGGAACGCGTTAGCCTTTATGATATTTAAAATGCACTTAAAACACTCCAGATTTGACATGCCAAAACATTCACTTATAATCGTTAATCCGATAAAAATACTGTTTAATTACATGTAGACCTTTAAAACAATAACAAATACGTTAATTTTTAATTGAAAATATCACATAACAACTTCCTGCTTTAGATTTAAAAAAAAACGCGAAGTTCGTAGGTCAATTGATACTGATCGCTAAAAAAACGATCAGCAGTCCACAAAACACTAGACAGAAAAAACAAAAAAGATTGAGCAATGCGAACCCCATCTAAAATCTGAGATTACCTCGGGTGCTTAAGAAGGTTACGTACTGATTTCTATATTGTACAAGTACTGATTTCTATTTTGTACAAGTACTGATTTCTATATTATACAAGTACTGATTTCTATACTGTAGCCAGTAGGAACATTTTTATCGCTTTGGATTGGATTATAAGTTCCGACATCCTGCTTCGATCCAACTTTTATAGGAATACATACTTCCATTTTGGGGAAAAGATAGACACAATAAAAGCTTAGTCCATATGAAAATAAAGAGATGTGGTATGATTGCCAATTTTGACAACTATCCACCAAAGTGCAAATGGCGAGGGTGTAAGAAAAAAGGAGATAATCTTCCCCCTCCCTTTTTTTATTAATTGTTGATAGTTCGCCCGATGTAACAAAGTATCACATAAATTCAGGACGTCAGAATCAGGAAAATCAACTTCATATTATATGTTTATGATTAAAGGCAAGCAATGAAATGATTTCTTTACTGATTCATTTTTAAAAATAAAACAAGGATTGTAAACAAACCCATCTGTAACGACCCCTCCGTAATATGCATATGTTTCGAAAATGAAATTGTATGAAATGCAGTAACGTTTTGTATAAACTTAAATAAAAAACCAAATTGTATGAAATGCAAACATTATATTATAAAAAGAAAGACAGACAATACACATAATATGCAGCTTTTAGAAAAGCAAATAAAACCGTTTTTGTGTATCTGAAATCATCTGTGTGAATATCAAAAAGAAAAATTCAATTTAAAGCTTAAAAAAAGAATGCAGTCCATTTAACTTTAAAACTCGCTTTAAGTGACATAAAATGATAAAGAAAGTCCTACCTTGCTTCAGCCATGGTGTTTATATTTTAATTTTCAGCAAGACTGAGTTATATCCTTTCTACTATAACATTTTAATACTTGTCAGATACCTGTTTTCACAGATAAAAATATTTAGTATATAGCTAATGTGGTTGTTCACATATAACAACCAAGCTATATTCAATCACTTTCGAGTACGCCAATAAATTTTGATGTGGAACATTAATAGCTTCTATTATATCAGTTTTATGCTTTGCAAATAGTGAAATTCAATAGTCAAATTAAATCTTCAAAAGTTAATCATTCTAATTGTGCATTTGAAATTGATTTATTCACATGAATCATTTTTTTAAACCGGCGTTAAACAAATGGTTATATCAAATGGAACATTTAATGCTAATAACTTTCCGATATAATTACAACCTTAATCAACGACCGAAATATTGTTTGTCAATGAAATATCCTTTCCAAACAAGCAGGAGGTGATCCCGTATTGATTGAGGAGAAAACAAACCGATATACTTACTACAGTAAAACAAAAGACCCAGAAAGCGTTTTGGACATTCGAGACAACAGTGCTATTCGGAACACCCCCTACTAAGTGTTACGTAAACTTGTACAACCTATGCAGTTGGAACTGTATATATCTTCTGATAAAGATTAATAGACGAACGCTTTTAAAAGATTTAAATTAAAATTGAATAAACGCTGTTTTGAAAAATAAACGTGGTGAATTTTAACTATATTTGGAATTATCGTTTCTTGACAGATTAATACCATGAGACTGACTTTTTGTAATCAGTTAAGGCAATTTTTTTTTGCAATATAATATATTAAAATTGAAACAAAATTAATGAAATATCAGCAGTTGGCCTGCAGAAAACATGATGCATATCAAGTAATGTCTATCGATTTGTTGACTAAAACACCTTTAACAAAAACAAAACAAAAACCAATATCACATTTCTCCTCAGTCCACTGCACATTTATGCACAGTAAAATGCATAATTGATATTATGTCAGAAAATATCTTCCGCTAATTAATTTCATTACTATAATATTTGAAATAGTTGTAATTATATGTGAGATAACAATAATCATAAAAATACAGAACAATGATAAAGAGAAATTTCTAAAACTGTATTCATAAAAAATATTATGCAGATAGACGGGTTGATTAGTACCAACTCTCTATTTAATTCTTGGTTATTATACAAAGTTCAAAAAAAAAGAAAACAAAAGAGATGTGGGGTATACGTCAGTTAGACAGAAACCTATCGTTACAAATAACCAATAACATTAGATAACCACTGACTGACTTGGGTTTGGAAAAGAGGAAGAATATACCAAAGAGATAAATCTAAACTTATGTGAAGCAGAATCTGCTTACCCTTCCGGAGAACCTGAGATCATCCCCGATTTTTGGCGCGGTTCGTGTTGCTCAGTCTTTAGTTATCTATGTTGTTTTTTGTATATTGTTGTTTGTCTTTTGGTCTTTTTCTCTTTTTTTGCCATTGTGTTGTCAGTTTATTTTCGACTTATGATATTGAATGTACCTTTGGTATCTTTTACCTCTCTTTTAATGGTCAAAGATAGACCAACAAAATCATGGCAAAAATGACGAAAAGACAAACAATAGTCTTCAAAATACTACATAAAAAACTAAAGGCTAGCATCTTGACATCACTAAAACGAAATAGTGTTTCCAAACCGGCTTAACATTTATGAATTTTCAAAACTTTTGGAGACAATGAAACATAAGCTGGAGGATAAACTTCAAGGAGACCACAACCAAAACTACAATTTTTTTACCTCAGGAATAGATTACCTTAGCTGTATTTGGCAAAAATTTTAGGCATGTTTTGGTACTTTATTTGGCCTTTTAAACTTTTTTTTGATTCGAACGTCACTGATGAGTCTTTTGAAGACGAAACGCGCGTCTGGCGCAAATACAAAATTTCAATCCTGGTATCTTTGATGAGTTTATTTATTGTACACAAGTTTACCAAAATACAAACAGACATTTTCAATAGAGATCATATACATTTGTACTTCTTCCAGGTAAACAACTGTGTGAATGTTCATTTAATTGGCATCCACCCGATCAGCTTTAATGGAGATCACGAACTCCTAGGCTATTTGTTCAGGGGAGAATACCAATAAAATTATGGTAATTAAAAATCATAACTGGCATCAAGATGATACCTGACATTCAATAAATAAATCTGATTAAACTATGCCGACCGGTGACATGTATTGATCGTGTGAATTGCCTTCTCCATTAGTTTAACGTTCCTATTCTCATTAACTCTTTGATAGCTTTTGGAAAGCCATCAAACCATACCCTGCAAAATTGTAATATCCGGCTTACAATGTTTCGTGGAACGGTTCATAGAAACATTGTGCAAATCAATTACTCCGCAGATCGTTAACAATTTAGAGAATTTTATTTGATCGAATATATACAGTTGCTTTTTTTTTTGGCTATGAGTCATTTTTAAAACTAAATACATACAAGTACAATTGAACATATTTGATATCTAGAGTTGTATCAAACTATATTATGTTCTGATTATATAATACTGATGTCTTTGGGTTTTTTCTCTTGTTATCGCTGTTATTTATCAGAATGTGAAAAGCTATGACATTTATCTAATAAAAGAAATACTAAAGGAGCTGATTCCATTTTTTATGCATTATAAGTTTACCCTGCTTGGCGGTTATGTGTGTATACATTATTGATAGTGGATATGTTCGTTCATAATCCCCATCTTCCATCCTCATTTTTTTTGGTCAGAAAATATTGATAAATTGTTTACTTTTCGTTCAGTGGCCAATATTTAATGCATTTTCAGGACGAGAGTCCACAAAGAGTTGCCATTAGGACTGCTACTTGAAAATGAGGGCATGATAGACAGTGACAGACATTTCGCCTTACTGCAGACCATCTACGGACCTCTCAAAAAGTTGTTGCAATGGTTCATTTATGTACAGAGAGACAGGCGTCACCCTACACGAGGCATTGGTAATAACGCCCCCATCCCGACAGGACAAGGTCGTGTATTTATACATTCCGTACAGTCGAACGGACCTCTTTAGCATGGGTAATCTATACTGCCAAATGAGAGAAAACTAGATGTCCATAGTTCCTGTTCTCAAGTCGACCCTTGTTGTTAGAAAGAGAAATTTACCGAAATTCACAGTATCACAACTTATAAATGCTTACCCGGCCACGTCCACTTGTATTTGTAGTATTTGTATTTTTATCCATCTGATGAGTTAAGCCTCTTTCAGCTGATTTTTATAGTTCGTTCTTATGTTGTACTGTTACACCACTGTCCCAGGTTAGGGGGGGGGGGTTGGGATCCCGCTAACATGTTTAAACCCGCCACATTCTGTATGTATGTGCCTGTCCCAAGTCAGGAGCCTGTAATTCAGTGGTTGTCTTTGTTTATGTGTTACATATTTGTTTTTCGTTCATTTTCTGTACATAAATTAGGCCGTTAGTTTTCTCGTTTGAATTGTTTTACATTATCATTTCGGGGCCTTTTATAGCTGACTGTGCGGTATGGGCTTTGCTCATTGTTGAAGGCTGTACGGTGACCTATAGTTGTTAATTTTTGTGTCATTTGGTCTCTTGTGGAGAGTTGTCTCATTGGCAATCATACCACATCTTCTTTTTTAAAATTAAAGATGTTTGTAGGGATGTGGCAAACTTTTGTATTTATCTAAATAAATAAAATAAACAGGATATTCCAAAGATCTGATGTGAAGTGATCTTTAATCTTTCAGTTACAAAATAATGTATTTTGGTTCTGGATATTCGTAACATAAACAAAAACAAGTAAAATTACAATAGTGTATGAAAATTATCTTGAACAGCATATGGAATCAAACATCATTACAATTTTTTTGATATACATGTTTGTTAAATGATTGAAAAATATTCTTAGTATATAATTGAGACTCTTAATATTAAAATTCCATTAATTTCAACGACTGTCCTATTTTATCTTTTAAAGCAAAGCAAGTACAAGGGAGATAGATAGGTCACATCTCTATCCACAGAGTAGGGTTGGAATATGATGTATCCAAATAGTCTTCTGGTTTCTTCAATAAAATGGTGGAATGTCATTGACGGTATTTTTTTTAGTGAAAGATACCAAAGGGACATTCAAACTCACTATAAACTGACAACGCCATGGCAAAAAAAAAAGACAAAAAGACAAACAACAGTATACAAAACACAACATAGAAAACTAAAGACTGAGCAAAACGAACCCCACCAAAAACGGCGGTGATCTAATGTGCTCAGGAAGGGTAAGCATATTTTGCTCCACGTGTGTCATCCGTCGTGTTACTCATGTAAGTACAAACCCGGTGATAAGTCTATAATTCGGTAGGTCACATTCGGGGAAAAGAGGACGGGATTGAAACTGAGCAACAGTCATAAAAACATTCACAAGACAGAAAGTGGAAAACTTTTAGTGAAAGTGATTTTGAGCCGGAGTATCCAAAAGCATATTTGTATTTTGAATTAAGCTTTAGAAATGACCTTTTAAATGTTTAAAATGTGTTGAATTAAAATAGTATTAATATTTGAATAACTGAACAAAACACAAATTACACATAAGTGATAACTTTGTGAAATTTTATATTACCATGTCTATGAAATATTTAGATCTATTGTGGTGATATCGGGTCCTATGGATATCAATCATTCTACCTGTTGAAATGTTTAATACTTTAATTAACAAACTCACCTTAGTTCCGTAACCTCCTTTCTGCTCTTGGTTGTTTCAAATATACAAATTCCAAGTTTGTTGTAATAAAGTGTTCAACATATATTCAATAAATAATGAAGATCGAACATAATTTCTATTAAAATTTTACACACAATGCTCTTGCATATTTAATGCCCACGTTTTTGATATTTATTTTCGGTCATTTAAATGTCAAAGACGAACTAACAAGTTTGAACAGTATCCGCCCAGTCGAGCGTTTAACTATTGATAACGAATACCGTCCATTGAAATGATTTTATTCCTCAATGGAATATATCTATAAAGAGTTTATGGGAATTACGGGGGTCTAGATGTATATTTATTTACTTAACAGTCCAGACGTTAAACTTGTCTTGACTTTATAAACCAGTTACAGAAAATCCATTTAGATTTATTATTTTTTTTAAAGAGAGATGGTATCAGATAGCAGAGACATATATACTAAATATGTATATAAACAAGTCTAAATTGAAAACAACGTTCAAACCTATGATTGCGTTGGATAAAAACCGCAATTCTTATACGTGTGTATGCAAAACATGTATATATATATGTCTCTGCAGATAGGGAAGAAAAAATATGTCCAAAATAAAACCTACAAAACAATATACTGAAACTAAAACATGAGAATACTTTAACCTTACAGTTGTCGTAACCAGAATCCCGTCATCTTTTCTTCAAATGTGACATTACCGAATTTGTACTTCCATGTGCAAAACGACGTGTACATGTGGATCAGGATCAACTTAACATTTCAAAACACCCGAGAGATAACCCCGGTTTCAGCGGTAACATTTTTGCTTAGTCTTTAGTTTTTTTATGTTCTGTTTTGCAGACTGTTTGACAGTTTATTGTTTTCGTTATTTGCCAAGCTGTTATCAGTTATTAGTTTGAATATCCCTTTGGTATCTTCCGCTTATAATTTACAAAGAAACCGAGGATGAACTCTGGTGCCTTGGAAGGATCATCAACTCGTGTTCAACTTGAGAAATTAGTCGTGATACTCATATTCAAATAAAATAAGACGTCATTTAAATATGCAATTATTTGTATTTCACGATCGAAATGATCTACACACAAACTGTGTTAAACACTGAATTATAAAAAATGCTGACCGAACGTTACCTGAACCTTGGCTATTTCATTGCCACTTTATCGCACCTACTGTATCAATTAAGACCTATTTGTTATTGAGAACTTGAAAAGTGTTTTGCTTTTTTACAAAACGTGCTGACATTTCTTCTTAAACGAAAAGTTGGGCAAAAGGCGAAGAGGTTGGAAAAAATTATATTAATTACGGGTAGATATCAACCGATTTCCCCCTCCTCAACTATATCTTTAAAAGTAAAAGCATTACTAAACATTATCTTAAATTGATTTTTTAAAAGTAATTGAAACCATTCATTGGTAAATAACATTGATGAGAGGCTGCAATATTCATTTGTTTCACATCATCAAACACAAATATTTTAGATAGTTCAGGTACATGTTCTACCTAAAAATCAAAAGAGTACCAAAAATTTCACCCGATACAGTGCCGTGTCATCAATGGTCATATTGAGTGCAGTGTTACGTAAAATAGACCGGAACTGATATGATCTCTGCGTCTAAGATTCCATCATTGATTGCTTGTTGAACGACGTTCAGTGATTGATATTTCAGGCATATTTTGACAGAAAAATTATTATGTTAATCGACAGGCACAATCTAAAAGGATGAAACAAGAAAAGGTCCGGATATTTATGTATGGCATAAAAAAAAAGAGATGTGATGGAAATTAAAGATAAATATCAGGTCACATAAAATCCTCAAAGAATATCCTCACATGTGCAGTAAATTCGAATTCAACTTTTATTCTTTTACAAATAAGAAGATGCGGCATGATTGCCAATGAGACACCTATCCCTAAACAGCATAAGGCACAGGACTTTAATTAGACTGCTTAAGACTGTTTATCTATACACTCCACACAACCCAAAGAAGCCTATGTACACATACTTTTTATTTGGTAACTCACATATTGTACGTACATGTGTTGTTTCAATGGTTTTTTTAAAATTATAGATTGCACTCGATTTGTTGGTTTTCAAATAACTTGCTGCATGTCGGTGGTGAAACCAAACAAATTTTGGGTGTATAATTATCAAGTATTATTACACAAGTACATATGAATGTGTTTAAACAGAATTTTTCATACTGTACCGATTTCCAGATTCTAATAATGGGGAATACCGACGATTTTCACTAGTTCTTTCCATGTTCAGGAGCCCTTGGATTGATTAATATGACTAATCAATTGGAAAATATTTAAATTGTCGTTGATTTAAAATTTGCGACAACCAACCAGGCGTATTTCTTTCTCAATACGTTATTCAGTGTAGTCAGAATGCATAACGTATAACAAGCGGTCACGTTTTATATATCTAGATAGATAATCAAGATTTGAAACAGATATCAACGAAAATGGATACCGGATATTGAAAATATGGAATTTTGAACTTTAATTGACATCTCAGAATGCAAAGGAAGGGCGGACGATTTCGCAGTCAATAGTTCGAAAAGGACCAACAAACAAAGATGATGATATCTTAGTAGATCCGTGATCCGAAGAAGATTAAATTCTTTATGCTGAATAATATGCGAGATATTTTATTGCAATACTTTAGATTGTTGGTTTTATTGCTGGTACTTATTTGAATGAGTTTGTAAACAAGTCATTGTCAACAACAATAAGTAATAAACTTGCCCCATCTAGTGTATAAATATTTTCTTCAAGAAGATTGGTCGCCATTTAAAGTCCTAACAGATAGCACCATTCAATTTGAATTAAAGGTTTTTACCTACCTCCAGAAATTCAATACGTTTTTATAAATCAAGATGGCCTTAGACAGGAAAAAAACCCCGAAAAACTAGTAATGACAGTACTCAGAAATATATACACCAAAGACTCACCTTATACATCATTCAATTCATCTTGAGATGACAGACAAGAAAATATATTTATATATGGATAAGGGTTGGTGACTCAACAATTTTCAAAAAGATATTTGAACATTATGAAATGAAGAGGAGGTGGGAGTGACCCCAGGGGACTTATCCTATATATCATATTCAAATCATTGACCTTTTGACCCTTGTCAGTAAGTAAGTCATATGGTCAAGTGAGTATTACTGAAGACCCCATGTCTCTATCACTTACTGTTCTCAAGTTATAACCCCTTAAACATGAAAATTAAAGTTTCCCTATAGGATTCTTCCCCCTTCTTTTGACCCCTCAAAGTATCCCTTAATAGACCCCCGGCATGCACAAATAAAATACTTAATGTGCAACAAAAAGAAGAAGAACGTACTGAGAAATTACAATAAATCTCCAAACGTCGTTTATTATTAAAAATATTCATTCATAGATGCATAATGATACCGTCGGACTTGTCAACCAACTCATAGGCCTTCCCTAAAACCTTTATTGTTCATGCATACTGATATTTGCTGCTCGTATGTTTATCTTCCTGGATTAAATTTATCTGTAACCCCTCTGTAATGCAGAAAAAAACACTTCAAAAAATCGCTTTTCTGGATTTACCCTCATCACGAACGCTCAAACCCCAAAATTTCAAATTTCAAAAAAAGTATAATAAATATTTCTAAATATTGTTTTAAAAAACAATATATGCAACCCTAAACCTTATTCTGACTAGACATTTCTAAATTCCTGTTATTTCTTCTATATGTTTCAATTATTATAACCAATTTCCTGTCCATATATTTTAAATAAATATTCATTTTTTCCAATCGTTAGTGCCTGAAAACAAACACCTAGACCTAATATTTTTTATTTTGCATAATTTTGAAGTTTCATACATTCACTATTGAAAAAAACTCCTTCAAAAAACATTTGTAACTTTTCTTAAGCGATTATCCTTAAAGGTGTGCATTTATGATTTGACCCCACAGTCAGCTTTGTGTAGAAATTAATATACTTTGAGTGATAAATCCCATCACCCCAAAATTCGATTCAAAATCATATATGTAGGTGTTTTTATTTTCGAGTACGTCCAATAACAGTAAACTTCTCAAACTTATCGAAGTAACTAAGAGAACAAATACTGAAACTACCCAAACGACTCTCATATTGCTGACTTGACTACAAGTAATTATTGTATTGTAGAAAAAGCATAAAAAAATATTTGTTTCATGCATACCATGTGATCTTGTGTGAAACTAAATTTCCCGATGACGATACATAGTTTTAACTTTTAATATTCCATCTGCATTTTTATTTAAGAAATCAATGTACATTAAATACAAGTAGTTAAATGAGAAATCTTGTTTGACGTTGTAGCTTTTTACGAATAATTTAAATATGTTTGAAGACTCTCAAAGAACATCTTTTCCTTTTAAATCTTTGTTTAAATTGCAGGTAGTAATTTATACATTTAAACCCAGGGAATTGATTCTTGAGACTATAGGTCGCCTGGGTGAAAAAATGAAATTGTACGCATATTCCTGAACAGTGGTGATACCAGAAAATTTAGAAGAGGAAAAGAGAAGAAACATTTTATTTAGGATTTGAAATCCAATATTTGTATGACAGGAATAGAACTGTCCTTTAATGAAACTATACATGGTATAGATCACAACCCAAGAATTACACCATCAAAATAAAGACTCAAAAGTAAGCTTTATATGCCTTTTTATCGAAATGAGGACATACAAACGATGGACTTAATTCTGACAAAATTTGAGAGAATTAGGGTATGACCTTCAATGCAAATATGCCGAAAAGAGGTAATGACTTACTACCGTCCAGTGTTTATTTTCACGACGTCAACTGTAAAATATTGGGAAAAGATGCATTTTTCGACTGATTTATGTATATATCCGTGAAAAGAAGATATTCTAAATGTTTTCACAAATATCCGTCTCTGTTTATGTTTTGAACAAAATAGTAAGGTATGTCTTTCCAAAGGATAGAAATGTCCAAGAAACCGAAACTTTGAGTAAATGTCTAAAACTTCGAACCGATTTATCTCTAAAAGTAGCACACAAAGGTATATTTTTATAACATATTTGAATTCACTAGGGGATAAATAGCTTGATGCAATTTTTGTCAAAAAATCACCGTGGGATCAAAACTGTATCGTATGCCCTTAAATAAACTCATCATAAATACCAGGCTTTAAATTTTATACACCAGACGCGCATTTCGTCTGCAAAAGACTCATCAGTGTCGCTCGAATCGAAAAAGTTAAAAAGGCCAAATAATGTTCAAAGTTGAAGAGCATTAAAGACCCCAAATTCAAATACCCTTTTCAGTATGGTTTACAAAGGGGGTCGACCGTGGTGAATGTCTCTACTAAAAGGGATCATATGTGCCTATATGTAACACCCCTTCATGAATTATATAAACAAGGCATCTTTTTGAAATATTTCTTAAATAATCGATTCGAGGCATGTATTACTTCCATAAAAGAGAGACGAAAGATACCCAAGGGACAATCAAACTCATAAGTGGACAATAAACTGACTAACAACACTACACAAAACTAAAGATTGAGCAACACGAACCCCACCCAAAACTGGGGGTGATCTCAGGTACTCCGGAAAGGCAATGTTCTTTGTCGGAAATTTGTCTTTCAAATCATGTTGCTAGAGTGAAGTATTGCATTGTAATCGAAATTCAGATTAAAATAAAAGCATTTCTTGTCTCGTTTTGACGTTTAACATAAGGTAAGTAAGTGGTCTTTTTAAAGTTGTCTACGGTAAGTATCTTTTCATATTGTTGAAAGACGTACGATGGCCTGTAATATTTAGGACTTATATAGATATGTAGCATATCAGTGACATACTACTGTTCGTTAATCATCCAACATATAAGGCTCATTTATCTAAAACTTTTTGCAAAATATAATAACGTTACCATATTTGGACTTGTTTGTCAGCTTTTATTAGTACTGCTCACTGCAAATGTAATTTTTCACATCGAATTTAGCGGACTTTTTGTATATGATATAAACAAGCCTGGTCTGTTGGAATCATGTACAATTGAAAGGGTGTTACGATTTTAAAACTATTTATGATTCATAAATTGTTAAATATACAACATGCGTTTGTTCAATAACCTATTATAAAATATATAAACCTACCCTTTATCGGCTGTTTGGTTATTGTTCATCTCTTGCTGATCTCCATGATTATCCGACTCATTTAGTGTAGATATAACTAAATCTAGCGTCTCTTTCTGCAACTCGGCATCGATGGTAGGTGATCTTGGAGATTTGTAAGGTTGTCTTCTCTCAAAGTTTACAGGATTGTCCAAATCTATCTCCGGTACGTCGTCACTATATGTATGTGATGAAGTCTCGTCACTTGTCTCAAGTATTGTCTGAGAGATAATGCTGTTCTTTTTGTCCTGACTTAATCGTTTGCGAGTTTTATCCGCCATTGTTTAACAGTTTAGAAATGTCTTTTTAGTAGACTTAAATTCCGCGATCACTTAGAAATTGAATCAATTTTCCACCTCTTCACCACTTTTAAGTAATCCACTATCTGTTTGTACATATATTAACTTCGTGCAATATTCATGTAACGATATTCATTTAAATTGTCAAAATAGAGAAAAAAAATCAATTTTCTGAACGCCGTAACTTATCCTACAAATTTCAATTAAAGTTTGAAATGTTTAAACGAACTATTCTATGTTAAAGATGTCTTGCGGCATATTGAACTCTTAACATATTATTAATATATGAATATAATAATTAACTTACGATACTTATAAATTATCTGCAGACAAAAAATATCCGGCTGTCTAAGGAAACTCGTTTAAAACTGAAAAATATGAATTAACATGTTTCTTTGTGGAAATTTAATCGAAGTTTGCCTTCGTGCAAATGATGTTTAACATCTAGATAGAAAGATTCAAGTACACATTTTCAATGTCTTAAAAGCTTTTAAACCCATATTAAATAAACTAAGACGTTTTAAGTAACATAAGCCGCTCGGTCCTTTCCGAATATCATTTACATATAGAAAAAAATTTACACTTGATGTTTTAGATAGGATACAGATCTAAACGACAATTGTTCTGATGTGATATATACAAATTTTAATTACCATTTTAAGTCCATAAAACATACTGGAGTGTGAAAAACAATTAATTTAATTAACGATTATTAAAGTTTTCATACAAAAAAAATATCGATTAAAATTTCAGTTACATTCAGTTTTATTGTACTGCATTTGTAAGTTATAAAAAACCTACTTTTATAAACAATTCATCGTTTAGATTTTAATTTTTTTTCGTCTATTCTGATTCATGTTTTATTTATTTTTCAATAGTCTTATTTTTAATTAATTTTTTGAGGGTACTATTGGTATCTTTTGTAAATTTTTTCTTAAAGATTCTTTGTTTTATTAAATGGAAATTCACTTCAAAACTAAACTTTATCAGATACATTTATATGCACATATGCTGATTGATTTTTAGTCTTGGAAACATGATTAATTTATTAGTTGTAATTGGATTTGAACTATAGGTTTCAGTTATTTGGATTACTCTAGAAGAGTACTTTGTGTCTCTAGTCTTTATGTTAGTTGTTTTTTTTTGTGTTCTGTGTCGATCTGGTGTGTAAAGCGTTTTCCAACCGATATTTACAGTTTGTTTTTATGTTGTGCTGTTACAAAACTGTCAGTTTATGGGGAGGGTTAAGCGCTAGCAGATATGTCTAACCCTTTCTATACGTGGCTGTCCCAAGTCAAGAGCCTGTAATTCAGTGATTGTCGTTGAATGCTGTTTATCATAATCATTTGTTTTTCACGTGTTATTGTGTACATAAATACATGTAAAGCCATCGGTTTCCCCGTTTGAATTGTTTTACATTTGTCATGTAATTGTCGGGTCTTCTTATATATATGTTATAGCTTACTATACGCTATGGGTCTTTCTCATTGTTAAAGATCCCACGATGACCTATAGTTCCTTACATCTTCGTCATTTTGTCTCTGGTTGGTAGATGTCTCATTGGCAATCATACCAGATGTTCTTAATTTTATTTTGTCTATATATTTAGTTGTATCTTGGTACTATTCCGCGGTCTTCTTCAACAATAGGCAAGCGTTAATGAAACATGTCAGACTCGAAATCTTTGAATTTCTACCCCAGGAATAGACAACCTTAGTTATATTTGGCAAAACCTTTCAGAATTTTGGGTCTTCGATGTTCTTCAACTTCGTACTTCGTTTGGCCTTTGGACTTTTTTATTCGAGCGTCACCGATGAGCCTTTCGTAGACGAAACGAATGTCGGGCGTACACAGTTTTAAGCCTGGTATCTATGATGAGTTTATCGCTACGAATCTGAAAAGCTGTTAATAAACAGACTATCAACTAAGGATCTGCCATCAACAACAAATACCATATATTACAAAAACATAAAGATATAACTATAATAGTTAACAACTAAAATGGTTCATGAATTGGGACAGACATATAGACATGTGGCGGAGTTCAACTAGTTTTTTTAAAGATCTTATCCTTCCACCTTTAAATTTATATGGAATATCAAAAGTTACATAAAAGAACGTACACTTATTATGCACTTCGTGAGGGTATGAGACATTAACCGTTAATCTGTTTTATAGGTACGCTATGACTTTTACTACATAATGTGTGTTTATCTTTATTTTACGAACAACGGCCAATACTAGAGGCATATCTATACTACTAAGATTACGAGGTATAATTTGTTAGCCGGTGTTATATAGCCATTTATCCCCCGGGGGAAAAATGGCATGATCTCATGTTTCCCCCGGGGAAATTTTGGATCATTGCCATTCTTCCCCCGCGGAAAGTTGACAATACGCGTATACATATAGCCACTTTTCCCCCATGCCCATATTTCCCCCCAATATGAATTTCACTATAAATAAAATTCAGAATGGAAATGGGGAATATGTCAAAGAGACAACAACCCGACCAAAGAGCAGACAACAGCTGAAGGCCACCAATGGGTCTTCAACGCAAAAATGCGGCGGGGTTAAACATGTTTTGTGAGATCTCAACCCTCCCCCTATACCTCTAGCCAATGTAGAATAAAGAAACACATAGCAATACGCACAGTAAAAATTCAGCTTAAAAGAAGTCCGAGTCCGATGTCAGAAAAGGTAACAAAAGAAACTAAGCAAAATGACAATGATACATAAATGAACAAAGGACTACTAGCAGTTACTGACATGCCAGCTCCAGACCTCAATTAAACTGATTGAAAGATTATGTCTTCATCATATGAAAATCAAGTACAATCCCTCCCGTTAGGGGTTTAGTATCATACCATCATAAAATATATGAGAAAAACATAACCCGTATCATGCCAACAACTGGTTTTAGAATAAATGTGTTTATTTCCGATGCAAAGACCCTATGAGTGAATCAATATTAATACCATGTATACATCATATTACGGTCATATATTGCATATATTTTTCATAATTTCTGAAGAAAGGATCGATTCCTGGAATGCTAAAATAATATGTTTTTTCGGCTTGGATTGCATAGAAGAAATGTTGGGTACAAATTGTGTTCGTTTTGTTGACACGCGTGGCACTAGAAAGGTCTGGGTCTGGGAGTTGTTTGGGCACTTATATTTTGTTACAGGGGTGCATTCGAAAAAATATCCCGATTCATTTATTGACTCTGTTCAAAAATTCTATTTATTCGTATAGCTTACATGAAATCTGTTCCTATTTATAACTACTGTGGATGATAAAATGCTACTGTAAAATTCTGAGATTAACACGTCCACCACAGGAATGAATTTATTTAATATTCATAAAAATATTTTGACCAATTGATATATTGTTTAATAAAATTACCACCCATTGATATATAATAAGTTGAAATTTTCCATCCAATCATATATTTAACATTCTGAAAAATGGACATCGGTATAGACTGAATCGATCCAGTTCTTCCCCCCAGAAAAATTAGCATGGGGGGAAAATGGCTATAGGACACCGGCATGACGTAAAAACGACGAATCAATGAATTCAACTCTATATTTAACTGATAAAATGAAAAATTACACCATTCCAGGCCTTTTTGTTTAATGCCAATGAGACAACAATTCATCATAGTTCAAATGACGAAGATAAAAGCAATTGTAGGTCACCGTACGGCCTTCATCAATGAGAAAAACCCATACCATAAAGTTAATTACATTCAGCAGATATAAATTCAGGAATTCTTAAACAAAGTTTGCACGTATGGATAGGTGTGTTTTTCTGTAAAAGAGAGGTGAAATATACCAAAGTGACATTCACACTCATAAGTCGGAAATAAAGTGACAACGCCATGGCAAAAAATTATAATAATATTAATTATAATAAATTATTTATTTAAAGATGGTAACTCAATTAGAACTAGTCTAATATTCATTGAGGCCCTCAAACAAAATACATGTATACAGTTATCATTCTTACATCAAAATACAACACATATATATATATATAAATCAATCATTCATACATTTCAATAGCAACACTTAAATAAGTTTTCATATTCTAACCATAAATGAAAATTATTTGACTTGCATTAAAAATGAAAAAGACCAACAGACAAACAAGGTATACAAAACACAACATGGAAAACTACAGACTGAGCAACACGAAATTACTAAAAACATTAGTTGGAATCAATTTTGTTTAAAAAGCGGACTACTTGGCCTTCTATTCTCTTAAAGTAAGACCCTTGTTCGTGGTAAGCGGACTACTTGGCCTTCTATTATCTTGAAGTAAGGTCCTTGTTCGTAGTAAGCGGACTACTAGGCCTTCTATTCTCTTGAAGTAAGACCCTTGTTTGTGGTAAGCGGACTACTAGGCCTTCTATTCTCTTGAAGTAAGACCCTTGTTCGTGGTTAGCGGACTACTAGGCCTTCTTTTCTCTTGAAGTAAGACCCTTGTTAGTGGTAAGCGGACTACTATGCCGTCTATTCTATTGAAGTAAGACCCTTGTTCGTGGTAAGCGGACTACTAGGCTTTCTATTCTCTTGAAGTAAGACCATTGTTCGTGGTAAGCGGACTACTTGGCCTTTTATTCTCTTGAAGTAAGACTCTTGTTCGTGGTACACTCATCTGGCTTAATGTTTAAATACACAGCCACGTTCGGATTCGCATTTTAGTGACAGCTACACTCTTATATGTACGTTAAAGAGTCGTTTACACAACTATTCAGAGAAGGTAGGTATTCTGTCGCAAAAATTATAAATCAGGTACATAATACATGTGGTGGAAGCATCAATATTTAACTAAGTAAGTAAAAAGAGCAGTTATGGAATTGAGTGCGTCGCACCTATAGGATTAGTAAATATATATTAACTAAAAACTGAAAAAGAGGACGTATGATAAGAGCAATCAATCAGTTGGTCCTATAAATTGAGAAATTAGTAATCTCTACAATTCTTTCAAAATCATGCTTAATTTTATTGATAAATGAATAAGATGACATAAACTAGACACTTAAAAGTGCTAAAGTACCAGTTGTGATGTCACCAGATGTAATAAACATGACGAAAATGACATATTTAACACATAGTTTCTTACTTGTCACAGACTTTACCTAATACATAGTTTACCCAAATTAAGATCATTATGAGTGCACTTCTTTCTATCCAAAAGTTGTGAAAATGTGTGCTTTTTGTTAACGTTTGCTTAATAATAAAAAACTTAGAAAAAAATACATCGTTTAAATCACTGTTTAGCGATTGCATAGTTATTTCAAAGTTCATGCAAACTTTGCAAACGTATGTTAGAAACAAAAATGACGCTTTACCGTTTGCACCGTTTGAGTTGTAAAGAAATGCACTCAATGTAAGACATCGTGTACAACAATATGTTTTTGTGAAAGGCTTTAACCTATATCATGATCTCAAAATAACATTAGTTTTCAATCAAATTCGAGAATTTAGAAGTTTGAAACCCTAATGCAAATATGCAAGGCACAATTAAAAAAAAATATAGATACAGATATCTGACAGATTTATATGTTGTAAACATCTGAAGAATGTCATTTAATAGATTTATAACTGTTTTTTAATTTACGAATTTACTGGCCCAAAAATAGCCTTATCACACAATTTCCTTTACAATCGAAATGAATCACATGCATATTATAAACAGTTACCGTTTGAAACATTTTGTTCATTTTGAAACATTTTATTTCACTAAAGGCCTCACATGAGGCATGATAGTACAACAATATTACAAATAAGAAATAATGCATGAACAAACATATTTACAAATGCATGAATAAATGGGAAGGTAAATATCATTTGTAAACTGACATTACAATTTAACAGAACTTAGCTAAACCATGGAAGTATTATATTGTCAATATAATACTTCTATGGCTAAACCAACAAGAAAAAATTTATCTTTGCTGTTCATTAAATCAGAGAAACTCATAGTATTCTTCACTTTACAAATATCTGCTGGCAAAAATTTCAGCCGTTCGGCATTAAAGAAAGTACAATCATATATGTAATGAAATTCATCTCCTAGCACATTTCTGTTACATAAATCACATATTCTTTCTGATCTATCAATGGTATAAAATCTATCACATTCAATAGGTAACCTATGACTACTGCACCTATATTTACACAAATTAATTCTTAAATCAAAAGGCATTGTAGTTAAATAATCTTCAAAACCAAACTCAGACTTGTACATTCTATAATTTAAACATTTTGATGTATTAAATATTTGAGCCTTCCATTCATTTACAAACAAATTGTGGTAATACTGTTTCACATTTTTAGACAACTGACAGTTTGTATCTATATATTGATTATTCCAGGCATTAATACCACATTCAGATAATATATCTTTTACACAATTCAACCACTTAGAGTACCACAAATTACTTAAGAATTTGCATAAGAATTTTGCAGCAAATTATTTCATTCATGCAGAGACTCGGTTTGTGATTTTGGCTGTACCTTTAAAAACCTTATTTCTAACTGGATATCACATACTAGTTTTGATGGTGATGTTGTTTTTGACACGTAAATCTAGATACGACCAATGTAAATTTATTGATCAATGGAATAAGATTTTCTGCATTGACCTTTAGACCATTGCCTTTTATTTTAGTGTTGTCCCAAATATTAAAAAGACTGACATTATTTCGTTCAATTTTAATATTTGAAAATTTAATTCTAGTCAAGGAAACAAACTAATCATTGATTGTGACTGGGTACGGAAAACTGTGAAAACTGTAAATGAAATTGAATAGATACACTTTTCTTAAAGGTTATCAATTCAATACTCACCGGGACTATTGTAAGATCTTTGAATAGTCTCTTTATCGATTCTAACATTGATTTTTTTGTATAAATTAAAACGTAACTACTAGTAAATATGTATTACTATACAGTTATACTTATAGGTTTCATAACAAGTGGTTATTGGATATCGCTTGATATCAACTCGAGTTATTAAATATCGATATAATAATAAACGAGCCTTTGGCTAGTTTATTTTTACTATCTAAATTAAATAACGAGAGTTGATATCAAGCGATATCCAATTCACGGCTGTCATTCGGTATATCGTGTCATTCGGTATATCGAGAAAAAATGATCGTGAAAGAATAAGTAAAGGTGGTCAAGTAGTGCGATTGATTTGATTTTTGATTTTTGGTGTTCCACTTTTAAGACCGCTTTTGGGCTATTTCGTGGCGGCCAGTTTTTATTGGTGGAGGAAGCCGGAGTGCCCGGAGAAAACCACCGACCTTCGATAGGAAAACTGACAATCCTAGTCAATTAAGATTGGAGTCGAGTGCACCCGCACGAGCGGGGTTCGAACTCACAACCTCGGTGTTGACTGGCTAGTGATTACAGTAGTAACTACTTAGACCACTCTGCCACCGAGGTCCCAAGTAGTGCGATTGAATCGTGAAGGAAATCTTATCGAGAAGACACATGCAACGTCAGTAAATAATATAATTTAATGAATTATAATGACAAATATTGGAAAAATGAAACTGTCTGTCAAATTGGTTCAACAGTATAATCAGTATCCGAGAAAAATCAAGTTTCACAAGTACACTGTTTTTACAAAACTACAAAAGACAAATTGCTCATCGAAATTTCAAAAAAATAAAAAAGTAAACAAACATGATTTTTTCATATTTTGGTTGCATTAACTACTCTTCTCTTAAATCTATCGTTCCATATTACTGTTTGAAATGGTTCTTAAAGTTATTTTGTTTTAGTTTAATAAAAAACTTGGCAAAAATGGAATATTTGTAAAAAAAATTATATTTTGGATCGTGAAAGATCAGGTACCGCTTTTTGATGATCGTGAAAAGGAGCGTGAAAGATCTGTTGCCGCTTATTAGTTATTGCAAAAATCCACGAAAACAATCAAATCATTCTTTAAAGGGGTTACATGGTAATTTATATTTGTTATTGGTATAGCAAAAAATTGGGTTTGCATAACTTGCTTTTGTTTGTGATTAGGGCTATGTCTAAGATGCATGAATTTTTTATTAGATGTTATTGCGAGTACTCTCATATCTGTACTTTGTGTCTTTTTTGTTGTGCCTCATCTCCTTATTTTTACTGTGATAGTTCAATGACATTGGAACTGATTATTTGATAATACCATACAGACTAAATACCAAACCGGCTAGTTGCTTTATAAGGATATAAGCCTGTCCGTCCGGCATAAGTTTTATGTCGTATGAAAGGTTAAGATTGTCTCATCTGATTTCAATTAATTTTTATGCACAGTAATATCTATAAAACGAAGATCTTTGTTGATTTTTGTAAAAATTGGAAAAAAAGCATAATGACATATACACTTTCCCGATAAAATAAAGAAATAAGTAAAATATAAATATAAGGGTATACAAAATTAAAACAACACTTTAAAAACCTCATGTATCCGAATCGCATCTCTGGACCCACCTGCATAAGGAACTACAAAAACAAAAAACCTGAAAGCTGGATGCACATATACCAAACCACGTCAAGAGTCATACGACCCAATGGAACATAACAATTAATACAAAGACAAATAAAGGTAAAACTGTAAAGTAGATAAAATTCTACACAGAGTCAGCACCTAGAATCTATAACTCAAGACCATCCTATATTATTTGTGTGAAGAAGACACTGCATATTTATCTATTAGGTCTTGGTACTTTCCGATGAAAAAGGAACGAGACGCTCTTTCACAAAAGCCTAGCTGATTATTTTTTTGCTCAGACATCATGACGTTTTACAAATACTGAGTAGCAGCTGCAAGCTCCTGAATATTATATTAGTTGAGAAATGTATAATGTATATGCTGCTAAGGTGAAGAAAATTTATAATTTCAAAATTGAAATTATTTCGTTTGTCATAGACTCAGGTATTGAGATGACCGCTGTAATCGGCGTATATATATATATATATATATATCTAAAAATGAGGCTGAGGAAGCTGTATATATGGTGTCTGTAGTTCAGGATTATTACTGGGACCCAATCAGAAAAGTCTGTATTGTTAATGGAAAGAATATATACAATATACCTGTATGTAAAATTAAATGATACAGCTTATTTGATCTAACCCTTACGAAAACGAAAACATACATATTAAGATATTTCCAGGGAAAGACCACCAGACCCCCTCTCGCTTTACTCATTCGTGGATGCATTTAGTATTATAAATACAAAGATATTTACTTTTCGACAATTTACGCTCTTTGGTATCTTATTATCTTGAATGCCTAGTTAGCATTGCCTCTTAAATGAAAACAAGTCTCAATATGGGTCTCTATATATGTATTCGTTTTTAAATCCGGACACACTTTTTAAATCAAGAACAGTTTTACATGTCATCGGAAAACCTTTTATATATTATAACTTGCAGTGGTTGCAAAGAAAATTATATTGGACAAATCGGCAACACCATTATTAAACGAATAACAGTACATAGACAGCAAATTCGAGTCCCAAGTACAAGAAAAATTCCACTTAGCGATCATATTGATTTATGGACAGGATTAAATCATCCAAATTTCTTTATTTTTCCATTTTATCAGTGTTCAGATAAAGCAATGGAAACAATGAGAATTAATAAAGAAAATTGTTTCATTAAGAAATACCGTCCAAAATTAAATCGATAAATGAGAATCCGGAAGTCGACTAGTATATATATTTGTTTAGGGGCCAGCTGAAGGACGCCTCCGGGTGCGGGAATTTCTCGCTGCATTGAAGACCTGTTGGTGACCTTCTGCTGTTGTCTGTTCTATGGTCGGGTTGTTGTCTCTTTGACACATTCCCCATTTCCATTCTCAATTTTATTTTATTTTCGTTTAAGTACCTACGTTGTACTATATTATGACGTTCAGGATTTAATAATGATATAGATATATATGTTGTGTACAAATTATAATTTGTGTATTTTGACTTTGTACAAATTGTTACAGTAATTTGTACAAAAAGTGCTTGTACAAAATTTGACTAAAATTCACTTATAACTTGTACATTCGTGTGTCGCTTTTTGTGTTTTCTTAAAAAGTGCTGCATTTTCTTTAACATAGTATTATTAAGGAAGTTGAATTATTTTGACGGACATATTTCTTTTTGCTGATTTGTTCCACCTTTTGAAAATACAGCAGATTTTTCACAGATTTTGAAGTAGAATTACACGTAATTGCATTCACGACCCGATACCAGAGCTTTCATGATCCGATCGCAATGCTTGGCCACCGCTAGTTATTCTTTCACGATCATTTTTCTTGATATACCGAACGACACCCGACAATTCTCACGAGTTGTTAAACCTATTTCTTTCATGATCAACACTCTCAATTTGTGTTAAACTAAAAAAATTGCATGTCAGGCCTGTCCCAGCGTCAAACTTTAACATCAGACATATTAAAACTCTTTAACGCTTTAGAATGTAATAAAATTTGACTAAAGGAAGATTTTCAGGTGAAAAGAGTGAGTGCTTTGTATATCATTAAAGAAATCACATATGTCCGTTGCAACGGACGAAATGTCCATCGTCTTAACCTTTTAAAGTCATCAATGATCTAACTAATAGCCAACGGAAACGTCGTAATATTGTCTCATGGTGCTAGATAAGCCAATCAAATTAACGCATGCCTGCAGTTTTCGAATCACTTTTTGGTATCACACTCCGTGCAATGTGATACGAGAAATATCTCTTCATGAAAGATAACAGGCCACAGCCATAAGAGAAACACTATTGGCATACACCCTGTCGATACTTTTATTTTTGGCATTGCACTAACTTGGTCATGCTTAACTCAGACTGATTATGACGTCTGTTAGAATTTTAACTAATACGTTGGATGTGTACTGATTGATTTTTCATTCTTGGAAAAAAATAATGATTTACTAGCTGAAATTGGTTTTGAGCTAGCTTTCAGTAAGTGCGAGTACGCTTGTACTCTATGATATATATTTTTTTTTAATTTTTAGGGGGGGGGGGGGGTGTGTATAATTCAGTCATTGGTTGCTGTCTGTCATATTTGCTATTCTTTTATTGTTTTGAGCATAAATCAGACCTTTGAATTTTTCTTTTGAATTGTTTTTTATTATGTAATGCTGGGACTTTATATAGCTTACTGTACATGCACGGTATGGTTTTTGCTCATTGTCGAAGGCCGTACAATAACCTTTAGTTGTTTACATCTTAATTTTTGGGTCTCTGGTAGATAGGTTTCTCTTTAGGAATCCACAAGAACTCCTTACTTTTACATCAAATTATGATTGTACCGCAGCTACTAAGAAGATAGTCCTGGTGGAAACTGACAGTCAATTAGTAAAGGTACAAAGTTCATGGTAATGTATCCATGTTTGACACCGTATTTAAGTATGAGGCTGTGTTGGATAGGGGCAGAAATATTACCATGCAACAAGCCATCTACAAAGCCGTCAAATGGCTCTTTACCGTGCAGAGAGTGTGACACATTCCTTGCACGAGGAATTGAGTTGAACGTCCGGATGTTGCTGTGTATTTATACATCCCGCACAACTAAACATATAATATACATATGCACGACACGTGTTTCACGTCTTATCGTCATTAGGTGTCTAGAGCAAATTTTAAAGACTAACACATATAATTTTTTGGAACATCAAAATCAAGATGGCTTAAACAGAACACACCGCTTTGACTGAGTGAGCTGGTCATAGTTTTACTATAACTACATATTTAAAGAAAACCAGAAATTTTTAAATAAATATACGTCTTTGAAATCATGCTAGCATGAAAGCAAAAGCAACATGGAAAGTTGTACCCTCGGAAAATTGACAGCCTACCAGCAGAGCTGGAAATATAAACGTACGACACATATCTTTCCCAAGATGGTTTGACTGAGGTGAAGAAAGATGGTTATCCCTGGACCTCCCATCCAGCAGTAAATTTATTACACAGATTTAACTGTTAGGGATGTATGAATACGCATACCGATTGTAATGGAGATGTTAAATTCGATGTCTCGAGTACGGAGAATGCCTCGTTGGGTATCACTTGCAACAACTGTGAAGGGGGTCGTAGGTGGCCTGTTGCAAGGCAAAGATTTCGGCATCCTATCCATCATACCCTCAGTTCAACCTTTCCCCCGTTGTCATTGACAACACACTTTGCAGACCCTACCTATAGATTTATTGTTAATTTATTCTTCTCCTGAAACTGCACTATCTATTTTAAGTTAGCAGACCACCATCAATATGATACCTATTTTATTTCGTTAAACAAAATCTTATTCAAAACCAAAAGTATAGAAAGTCAAACGCACAAAACTTGTGGAAGCATCAAACCAAAAAGTATTCAAGCTTCAAATATTAGGTAGAAGATAGCAAACCAAGTAATTTAAAAGCAAGAACGAACCTCTAGGAGATCATTTACGAATGAGGAAAGTGAAAAATAACGAAGCAGACAGACAGATCAAAAGATAAACAGATGGATACAAACAGTAGAAACACATAAATTTCTAGCTTTAGGCAACATCGCAACTAAGGGACCTGCAATTGTTGTTTTAATATAATAACACGAAAGTTCCATTTAAATGTGTGATTTAGTTAATGCCAATACGGAAGCTACCAATATCAATAGCTATGAGGTAGTGATAGATTGCTTGAGCTTTTATAAAATATTGAAAACAACACGTTTAATAATTTCATGCGTCCGAAGCGCTTTTCTGGATTTACCTTCATCAGGAACGCTCAAAGCCAAACATTTGAAATCCGAGGGATGTATAAGTACCGAAACAGTTGAAGAGCTATATGACAAAAATACATAAAACAAAGAGCCAGATTCATCTAAGGTCAACTTTGCCTGAGGGAGTTGAAACCTTAGTTTCTTTTATGTGTCTTTGTTTTAGCTTCGAGGGTACCCAGTAGCTTGTATTTATGCTTCAAGAGTATACCTGATGGGAGTTAGTATTGATCGCAAGTAAAAGTGCAAAAACGACAACAAACTTTCAATCCTTATCTAGGCCACTTGACTGATAATGATAAATTAAAGCACCTTTAAGACAAAAGTGTAAAAAACACAATTTGCAGTCATAGAATGACAGATAAGAGCATGCAATTAATATTCGTGATATCAAGTGCATTATTTTGTTGTTACAACGTTGTAACAGTGAAGGAGAGGGTTGAGCACTAGATACATGTTTTAGCCTGTCACATACGTAATGTGCCAGTCCCTAGAGTTAGGAAGGGTCAGCAGTTAATCATCAGTAGACCATCAGTCAGAATAACATGCATATGTGTAGTGGTACATTTTCATCAATAATATTTTATATCTATAAAGATTACGTTTTTTTTGGTATTTAAATGATGACCAGTAAGATATACATTTCGTAAGCAACGTAAGAGGAATGTGCAATAATTCGAACTTGAATACGATTGGTGTATTTCATTTCCTTTTGCAACACAATCGGAAAGAGAAATAAGATTATTCAGCCATGGATTTCATAGAAAACCTCAAATGATATATATTATGACCACGATTGGTACATGACAAGTTGACATAAACTTCAAAGTAATCAAATTGCTACAGAGTTAAAAATACAGATTCTAGTTATTCAGGATAGAGGATGGCTAAAACATGTATGTAGGAAGTTAAATTCAATGACATAAAAAAAGAGGAAACCATAAAACATGAAAATGACTTTATAAGTGATATTTTGCATGATTTTTACAAATTAGTTTTCTCTTTAGAATCAATCAAATAACATTATTAGGATAGGTGACAAGATATTAATTGTCGCATGTGACATATATTTCAATAGGTAAATAGATACAAAGTCGTCCAATGACAACTCTATGTTTTATGATATTTCATGATTCATCAACCACACTTCTACATTGTTATGTGGATGACAACGTAAGTATAGACGTCAAAAATTGAAGAAAAAAATGACTCTGTCAAAAAACGTTCTTTCAACCTATATAAACGAATTACAAACATATATAGTTTGTATAATTTTGTACTGATCTTTGCAGGTAACAAAGTGTATATTTAGATTCAAGCAAAACAAAAATGTAAATAAGGTAAACTTTTATGAATGGTATGCCAAAAAAATTGTAAGTACTAGTATATTATGCACATAATTAGATGTACCTTAAATACCGATTCGAACACCTGTCGGTCTTGTGGTAACGTGTTTGCCTCACTCGAACGGTTGGAGTTAACAACTGGTCAACATATTTGTCCGGGTTATTTGTAGTATGTCTTCATTCGGATTGTTTATCTAATTAGCTAGCATGTTAAAAGATCGGCTCGGCGTTTCTGTATCCTGAAAAGCAAGATCACATCTTCAGTGGGGCTCAAATCAAATTGGTTGGAGAAAAAAATCAATTAGAAGTTGAAGAGAACTGAAAATCAAAACTTTCAAAAAGTTTTGCCAAATCTTGCTACGGCTATCTACGGGGATAGAAACACATATACCGTAGATGTTTTCTTACCTCTTAAGACTATATAGTAATTTTTACATTAAAGAGAAAATATAATCACTAAAACTGTATATCAAATGACTACCTCAGTCATCTTGTGTCAGATTTGTGTCTTTAGTCATGTCTTAAAGATATTTTTTATGTTTTTAAGACAAGCCTAAAGACGCAAAATTGTCTCAAGATATCTGAGGACATTGATGGTCATTTGGTTTGTGTGTTTAAATGAGTTGGATACAGCTATGATTTTAATTTCCCAATGCTCTTCAACTTTGTACTTGATTTGGTCTTTTAACTTTTTTGATTTGAGCGTCAATGATGAGTCTTTTGTAGACGAAACCCCGGGGGGCGCGACTGGCGTACACAATTTTAAGTCTGGTATCTTAGATGAGTTTTTTTTTCTATTTATATAATAAGTATTTTCAAAATTGAATAAGACATGCATAGGTCAAAAATATTTAATTCAAAATGTTGACAGTACTGTGTAAAAGCAGTGGCGACAATCTAGAAAATTAAAGAGGAGTGTTTGCTTTCTCCAACCATTTCACAATATATATACAATAGAAGAAACGTCAATAGGTTGAATAGAGATACATTTGTATTCAGGTTTTGGATTTTTGAATAAAACATTATGTTTTTCTCTCTTTTTGTAATAATTCATTGAATAAAAGATTGGTTTAGTCTTAATCATTTTTTATGTTTTATAGGAATATGGATTCTGATCTGTTAACGAAAATTTTAATAGTAGTAAGTTCCCTCAGTGCAGTATATGGATGTTCATGTCTCAAAGGCCATCACCAGGAAGATTTCTGTAGGGCTGCCTATGGTATGTATAGTTTTTTAGGTCACCAGAGGCTCTAAGACTTGCTTTAGTTTCAATCTACAAATTAATAATACAAATTTGATTATAAGTTCTCTGTACCATATTCGCCCAGAAAATATTTGTCATCCTTTCTTGCTTTGCTGAAAAACTTCATATCATATATGCATGTTAAACTGGTTGACAATAATTGATAATTTGATTTAAATCATTTGTTTATTGAACCCTTTTCTCTTATATGATTGATTGATTAATGTCTAGTGGCATATGTTACATGCATATTTAGGTTGTAAACAAATTTACATTGAATCCCATAAGTATAATTTTTCAATATGTCTCGACCGGGATGAAGGGCGGTAAATTAAGAATGTCAGGATATGTTTGAAACGGACAGAAATTTTTTGGCTGAAAAACAGACCACCTGCTGAACCCTGGAAGAGCTTTTTAGCGTGTAGAGAGCGTGGTACTCTCCCCGTTCCAAACTGGTGTGGGTTCATCTGCCATATAAGAGAAGTTCATATAACCAGATTTCTATAAACCTGTTAACCCTTAAAACTTTTTCATTGAACAAAGCAATTTCAATTCTCATATACATAGAACACAGCTTAAATTTAGATATAACCACCGTTTCATTCAGAAAATACTCTGGAAGAATTTTTTAAAATAGGTAAAAAGAACTATAACTCGGATTTATTATTGCCATGATATTTAAGAAGTGTGTTGGATCTCATCTATCCTATTCAACCTGAAATAAAGGACAGCAGAGATTCACAACAGATTCACTTACACATAAAGTCCCACCTAAAGGGTGGTTTGAGAAGTTATATTTCGGACAAAAGAAATGATTTCATTTTCCGATTGTGAACTTTACTATGTATATATATATATATATATATATATATATATAGACAAGTGCGTTTTGTTAAAATATACTTTTTCACTTTTTGGTCTTTTGGAAAATGTTGTTTGTGCTGTATTTAGACCCCTCTACCAAGAAATTTGTTTTGCATGCACACGTATAAAAATTGCGGTTTTTATCCAACGCAATCATAGGTTTGAAAACAACGTTCAAACCTATGATTGCATTGGACAAAAACCGCAATTTTTATACGTGTGCATGCAAAACAAATTTCTTGGTACAGGGGTCTAAATACAGCACAAACAACATTTTCCAAAAGACCAAAACAGTGAAAAAGTATATTTTAAATATATATATAGCAACATTGCATCCTGTGTATGGTTTATATATCTCACAGTTGATGAATTAGTCAAGCACAGCTATTGCCTATTTGAATTTTCAAGGCAGAAACTTGCTGTGTACCTGGGAACCAGTGGACTAAGGATTCATAACGGCAAAGTTGAAATCATGTCTTTGAATGTTTTATGGATAGCATCATGACTTGGTTAACCATCACGGACTGTGTGTTTCACAGATTCCACGTATATGTTTCATTTATTGTTGCGACAATACCACCTTTCTTTCTTTATTCGTGAATTTTCACCGAATACGACTAATCGCCAGATTTTTACTAGTCTTGAACAACGCTATGAATGCCGGAATTGAACTGCTTCCCCCTTTTCACAATCGTTCACAAATCAACGAAGTAAACACAAACATAAAATAAATTGAAAGTTAGGCAGCTTATCATATTTGTAAAGCTCGGTGAATATGCTTAAAAGAATTCAAGCTATGAATAAAAAAAAATGAAGTTGCATTTATGATGAAAAAAATTCTTAACTTTTATAGAAGAAATGTACTAATATTTTAAAGAAATTATTTAATTATTAAACAAGTATAAAAAAGTTAATTTCTCATATACTATCACATATAACAATTATAAATGTTATGTATTTTGGTAGGTAACACACCACATATCTTGGACTTGTGCCCTGGAAACATTAACTCACTGAATATATGCTAATATTTAAAAAAAAAACACAAAAAATCATGCGTATGTCTTAATTTATGTGTGTGTGTGTGTGTGTGTGTAAAGGGGTTCAAGGGTTTGTGGGGAGGGATTAGTAAGTTGTCTTTATAATTAAAAAAGAAGATGTTTATAATTGCCAATGAGACAACACTCCACCAGAGACCAAATGATATAGAAGTAATTAGTAACAACTATAGGTCACAGTATGGCCTTCAACAATAAGCAAAACCCATACCGCATAGTCAGCTATAAAAAGCTTCGAAACGACAAATGTAAAACAATATTCAAACGAGAAAACTGACGGTCATTTATGTCCATTTATTCTTTTGCTGATTTTTGTATCGATGTTCTTTGGTTTATGGTTTTTGTTCAACTTCTTAAATCTTTTTAATTTTTCAGTTATACGTGGCGATGTGATAGACTCTAATGCGCCAGTAAAGGCCCTTCCCGGCAATCAACAGAGGAGTATTATATATACTGTCAAAGTAAAAAAAGTGTTCAAGGTAAGTACTATTTTACATACCGTTCATATATAGGTAGATCGGAAAAATCAGACAACAACGAACTAGTAAACAAATATGCTACTGATTTCCGTGTGCGCTACACGTGTTTATGGAATAACCTTCATTCGGTTCGTTTTTATGCACGAGACCAAAAGATTGAACATTTTTATGCACCTTAACTGGGACTATTATACTAAACTAAAGTATAATAGTCCCAGACCTTAACAGAATGTTAAAGAGTGTACACTGATTGACAAACAAGGTTTCAAAAGCTACATATGTTAAGGATATTTGCAAATCAAGCAAAGCTCTTTTTCTTTCCGACTATTGCGACGATACTTAACAGGTGTGTTGTTTTTTGTGTTTTGTGTTTTATTTCTTTTTAACTACTTTCCTTTTCTAAATACTAATCGAAACATAGTAAAGAATTGTATTCCAGGATGTTTTCAGTATTTTATTCAAAAGTCTGAGAGGTAAAAAAAAGTGCAAATATAAACCAAGCTGATTAGTGCAATATCAGAATATGTCAAAGTTTTATTATTTTTTATAGTTGCTATACTTTATTTGTAAAATCTACATATTTTGAATAATTTTTTCCCCCGATGATATAAAAAAAAACATACAGTTGATACAGTATATGGTTCTTTTTAGGACAATACACATAGTATTTCGGAAGGAAATGTTATTAACATAGAAACCAGCATACCGTGTAGTATTACTTTAGACAAGAACGTGGATTATCTGCTCGGTGGTAAGTAGGCGAACTCTAACAATGTTGGGTATATGTAACTAAAGAATATGAGGAGTCCGTACAAGCCGCAACTGTCTCAAGAATTATCATTTATCAACCAATGTTTTACAGGAATTACCTTTTATTGCTAGTCTTCTTTCTGAAAGTTAATTGAATGGGCGGTCTTCTACAATGAAATAAATGGAAAGATCAATTTGGTGATTCAGTTTTCGACATGACAAATCTGAGGGAACAAAAAGGTGGGATTGTCAAAAAGTACACCGAGAAATTACATTTTTGATACATTATGAAGGAAATTTCATGTGGAGTATACGCAAATCAGGTATCGATCCGACGACAAAAGTAACTAAAGGCCATGCACAAAGTCTTCGGCAACAGACACTTGTCTACACCAGTAAATCGTCCCAACACGTCACGGGACATCTGACAACTTTTTGAATATTCGGAGGTTTAAAATAGTTTTATTTTTAGATCTCAGCCGTCCCACTTTTAATCTAGTGTTTTATGGTTTACGAATGGTTTTTGTGTTTAGTGTGAATTAACCTAAATTCTAGGATTTGTCATCATGGTCATAGTAAGTGTTTAATGACTACTAACAGCTCCATTCTGTGAACTTGTTTTATGTTTATGTCGTATTAAAAAAACTCTTCAAAGATTTAAAGATTTTCCATTTTTTAAATTAAAAATCTGTTTTAGGTCCAGGAGATGAGAATGGATTAGGAATAGGCACATGTGACATAGCAACCACATGGGAAACCCTCCCTAAATGCCAGATGAACTCGCTATTAAATAAATTATATAATTGTGGTTGCGAGGTAAGTGTTGAATTTTTAGTACGTTATTATGTTTAAAAACTGTTAAAGGAAATCTTGTTGGAAAATTATATTCGAGGATGTGATCCATAAAAACATGGCCGATGTGGCTAAAAATAGAACATACCTGGGTAAGATGCAGTTTTTGTTTTTTATCTAAAAAAACTAAATTATATAATTGTGGTTGCGAGGTAAGTGTTGAATTTTAGTACGTTACTATGTTTACAAACTGTTAATTACCGCAATGTTCCTAAGGAAATCTTGTTGGAAATTATATCCGGGGTTGTGATCCATAAAAACATGGCCGATGTGGCTAAATTAAAACATACCTGGGTAAGATGCAGTTTTTGTTTTTTTATCTTTATCTAAAAAAATTAGAGCAGTAAGAGCTAAATTTGACTGGAAAAAATTATTAGCTATGGAATTTTCAGAAAATCGGAAAACTCCGTTTTGAAGTTATTGCCCCTGTTGTTTTTGCAAATTTAGAAGTCTTTGGTTATTATCTTGAAAACTACAACAGATAGAGGGAAATTTTAAACAGTTAAAGTTACCAGAACAATACGATCCACAAATACATCAACATGACAAAAGACTTATTTTACCGAGTTTGACACTTTTTGCGGAAACTATAGTAGACCGCGAGAATCTTTCAATATTAAATCTGACCGCCACGAAATGCAAATATATTTGTCCTTTACAGATTTTGATGGTAGAACTTGTTAAATTTATTTGTATTTTGTGGCGACTCATGACGATGTATAACTTGACTTGTAGCATAAATAACAAACACATATGTATATCGTTCTGTAACGAGTGAGTTTCGAAAGCTTCCCAAATACAGATAGATTTCAAGTTCAGATTTTTTACATGAGAGCATATTAAAATTTTGAATATCGAGAGGGGAGAACTATTATAATTCGTGAAGGAAACAAAGTAGACTGTTTCTTCCATATGTTTAAAGTGTTTCATGTAAAATCCCCCATGATCAGATTGAACATCAATGGTACCGTTGCCAACGAAGCTAAAACTAAAGTGACGTAAAAATGAACGAGAAAATGAAGATAAAGGTCAATTGCCCGAGTCATTTTAACCATATGGTTAAATATTTTTTTCAACCAACCGTCCGAGCATTGTATAAATGTGAACACCAATGTGAGAACAAGGTCTACAGTTGAAGATGTACGTGATATTATATTTTCTTATTGTCTAAGGGAGCTACCATTTGATTTTTATGGGAGGGGGTGGGGCTAGGATGAAATTTGAAAAAAGGCAGGACAGGAGTTTTGAGGGGAAAAAAGGCAAGATGACAACTTATGTAAAAAAAGTCAGGATAAACTAATAAAAAAAAGGCAGGACCGAATAGAGTGAAAAATAAAAAGGCAGGACAGAGATTACAACTTAAAAATAAATGCAGGACAAAAATTTTCATCCTAGCCCCCCCCATAAAAATCAAATGGTAGCTCCCTAATTGTTTCGTGTTGCCGTCTCAGTCATTGACCTGTATCCCGCAACGCCTTTTAATCGAAGTTAAAATGATTAATGCTGATAAACAAATATTGTAAACTAGAAACCTCGGTACAAAGTTAGTTCTAAACATGTGAATTGATGGGGGAAAACGTGACTGTGTCTTCATTTAACAGTATCTGCATGCCCCGTATGTAAATTTAACATGAACTAATGTGAGATTGTGATGATGTTGTTATTATATATATTATCATTATCATTGTTGTAATCTTCTTGTGTCTGGACATTTTCCAATTTTATGGCTTTACAGCTATATTAAAAAAGAGAATACAATCTATCTTAGCACTATATTTAAAAAAATAACATAAGATCTATTTTACAGCTATATTGAAAAAATGCATAAATTTTTACAGCTATAATAATCGCTCAACAGGCCTTGGCCCTTTACTGCTTTCAGTCGCAAAGCTTAAATTTTCAAGGTTTGATAAAATTGACGGTTCTGAATATCCGTTTACACACAAATTATACATATAAGGTCGTTAGTCTAATACTATTTTTATTATTTGCTTTTAGATTACTACATGTACAGAAAACCAAATATGCAAGGCGTCTATTCACTCGTGTAAGATGGCGTTCCATGTAGAGGCCGTGCAGAATGCTTACTGTGCTCGAAGTCTTTTTAGAAGGCGGTGTCATTGGAAAACGTGTCCGTCTGCTCAGAATATTTTTAACAGTTACATCACTAACGTCTTCAGAGGTTGAAATACAAGAGAATAATTGATGACATTATTAGTTAGTCCCACTATTTATACTAGTTTTACAAACTTTGATTGTTAATTATTTATAGAATAATTTATGATTTTTTTTAATTCTGTGTTTTATGACCAGAACATAAATAAATAGATAGAAACCATTGTAATTACATTATTTGTTTCGTTATCGTGCGTAAGGTGTACAATTTAGACAAAAATGTGTATTTGGTCTTTTGTTTTGTTGTATTGCTGTTTGATGACGTAAACCCAACAACTTCAAGTTAACATGATAGTGAAATTATCTCATTGCCATATAAAGCATAAAAAGAGTTTATGGTATTGTACAAATGCCAGTTCTTAATTGTTATCTATTATCAATGGATTTTTTTTTATGAATTCCAACGAATATACCGACTAACTTCCAAAGGAAAGAAGATTGACTTCTACAACTATTTCATGTCTTTTTATCGATGCAAAAAGACCAGTGCTGTAAACTAAGGTGTAAAAAAAGAATTTCTAAAGGCAACCACTATTTAAAAACCTACCGTGTTGGGTGTAAACCAAGAAAGAATAAAAAAAAAACGTAGGTTGAAGGCCGACGCTACAATGTAACATCATGACAAAACAAATAAACAGTGTTGAAGGCCGTACCTTGACCTATAATGGTTTACTTTTATAAATTGTACCTTGGATGGAGAGTTGTCTCATTGGCACTCATACCACATCTTCCTATATCTAGTAATCCACTAAACACCAGACAAATAATTAATATTTAGCAACACGAACGCCACTAAAAAATTGGAGGTTTACTCAGGTGTTTGGAAGGGTTAGCAATTCCTTCTCAAATAGTGACAACTGTCGCATACCAGTGTCAAATACTGATAAAGTTAAAAGAGTCGGTGATCTATATTTATCAACGATCAAAGGAGAAGGAAAACAATTGAGAATGGAAATGGGGAATGCGTCAAAGAGACAACAACCCGACCAAAGAACAGAAACAGCTCAAGGCCACCAATGGGTCTTCAGCACAGCGAGAAAATCCCGCACCCGGAGGCGTGCTTCAGCTGGCCTCTAAAAATAATGTTTACTGGTTCAGTGAAAATAGACGTAATACTTAACTCCGAAACATATAAATGAACCAAAACTAAAAAAAAAATATACAAGACTTACAAAGGCCAGAGGTTTCTGACTTGGGACAGACGCAAAAAGGCGTGAAAGTTTACTTAAAATAGTTAACGTTCGACTTTCAAAAATGAAACTTGAGTTGTACAATAACAAGTAGGTACTAAACTGTCAAATGAAAATCATTCGTTTTAATTGACTAGTTAATGGGGCGGAAGATCGGGTGGTTGCCTAGTTTTGAATGTTCAAGGTCTCGCCTATTTAACAGTTGTAAGTTTTGGCGATCCAGTAGTGTAAACGAAACGCTTTCAATTCAATCCTGCTGTTTGTATATGGTTTCATGATTCTGTATAGAGGATTTGCTATTGAATAGAGTAAGAACATTCCAAACTAAATAACTCTACCATATCTTAGATTGAATTATATGAACTACTGGTGTTGGACAGTTAAAAGTTTGGAAATAATCTATTAAGGTCAAAAATTTTTAACGGACTATTTTGGTCTCGGGCATCACTGGAGAGACATTTATTGTCGAAATTTGATGCAGCAAAACTGGCACCGTTAATGCCATTAATGGTAATAACTGTTTACAAAAAAACGTTAAATTTTTCGAAATACTGAGGATTTTCTACCCCAGGAATATATTACAATAGCTGTGTTTGGCAAAACTCGGAATGTTGGGTCCTCAATGCTCTTCAACTTCGTACTTTATTTGGGCTTTTAACTTTTTTTATTAGACCGTCACAGATGAGTCTTTTGTAGACGAAATGCGCGTATTTGGCAATACTCGGGATTTTGAGTCCTCAATGCTCTTCAACGTACGAAATAATTACGGTTGACATACTTGGGGAGGCCTGCTACGAATGATTCCGACAACAAAGGTAGGCGTGTTATACACCATTGTGTACATTAATCAATTTATATTTACTGCATAACAAATTTTAGTGGGGTTGACAACCGAGAAATTGAAATATAACGGAAGTTCGCGACCGGGTGACATTTTTCAAAGATGCGAGTTAAGTACCTTGTGTTATATTAAGGTGTATAGGAACTTTTTTCAGAGACAAGTTCCTGTGGTCTGGCGTACAAAATTGTAATCCTGGTATCTATAATGAGTTTATTATTAATGAGATAGAAAAAATGAAATCACTAAAAATGATACAGTTTGTTCAATTCCTAACTTTTTTTGTATAGGGCATTTCTGGTCAGTATTTTGACAGTTTTTACTAATTTTCTCATGTTTCATTCTTCAAACATAAAGTGTGTACACGGTTACAATAAAATATCTTGGTGTGTTATTTTTATCTAAGGTTTGATACATTTTATTTTGAAACATTCAAGCATGTCCTCTGTATTTTCGAGAACGAAATATATCTTAATACAGTAAAATAAGACTTTTTCTACTGTTTAGGAGTAAATATGATGTCAATGTTAAGTAATAATTGTTAGTTATAATGAGATTTTTAATAATGTTTATGAGTATAAGAAGACCTGTATAGATTTCAATAATTGACCTTCTTGTCCTTTTACCTTTTTATCATTGTTTTCGAATTAACCGGATTGAGGTGTAAAAGCTAAATTGTGTGCATTCATTCAAAGTAGACCTTCGACAGAACTCTATTTCGACATAAAAGTATGATTTTCTTTTTAATGAACATAATGCCAATAAATTTTGATTTGACACTGTTAAAGATACAATACATTTCTGTGGCAAAATGTTGATCCCGTGTTTCATAAACAGGCTTTGCTTGGTTTAGATTTTACACTAAAAAAATTGTCTGATGAAATGTTACTAATGGATTTTCGTCCATATGTTCTACAAAAAATGTACTTTATAACGAAACAAGCATTAAAGACTGAAACCTAATATCCTGCCATTTCACAAGTGAAATGTAAAAATAAGTAGAAGCATGCATATTGTGTTTCCTGGTCATTTTCTTTTACATTAAAACATTGTATATTCTGATGGAGACAATAAATAGTACTATTTAGCTTGTCTTAAATTCCTTGTACCGTGAAATACCAAGATCAGCATACAAAAATAGAACATTTAATTAATGATAAGACTATCCCTGTTTTTCTGTCGAGATGAATAAAAGTTTTGAAGGAAAGTAATATATGCAAGTTTGTATTGCACATTATTAGGTCAGATGAAAAATATAGTGCATACTCGTTCTATAAGCATATAAGTGAAACATTAAATAAGCACTTATCTATTTAAGAAGGAAAAAAATCTAATAATATTTTTTCCTTTAAATAGAAAAAAATTGTACATTTTGTACTTTAATTATCTTGCGTTCCAGTTTATTATATATATAAGTACACATGAGAAAAACAACAGCATGCCTTTCAAGCGTGCCAACATAGTGAGTATTATTCTTGTCAGAATGTAGATTTAGGAAAATGAGTCAAAAGGTGGGACGAAATGATTTAACTACTCCTGTAATACTACCAATCCATGATGTGCTGAGGAAACTTAAAATGGTTGGTAATATTTACCAATATACAAACGACAATTGTATTAGAATTAATTTATGATGTGGTAGCTGACCATTCCATTTTCTGCGAGATCGCACACTCTCGACTGATTTCAAGTGCTAGAAAACGTAAAACTTTATTTTTTATAAACAAAGGGAGGAGAAAGATACCAATGGGACATCAAGTTCATAAGTCGAAAATAAACTAACAACGCAATGGCAAAAAAAACCCCGAAAAAGACCAAAATACAAACAACAGTACACAAAACATAACATAGAAAACTAAACACTGACCAACATGAACCCCACCAAAAACCGCGGGTGATCTCAAGTGCTCCGGAAGGGTAGGCACATCCTACTCCACATGTGGCACCCGTCGTGTGCTCGTGTAAGTGCAAACCCAGTGATAAGTCTAATTCGGTAGGTCACATTCAGGGAAAAGAGGACGGGATTGTGGTTTCGACAATTGAAACATATCCGTCGTCATCTGTGATGCAGATATTCCATAACGATCAACCAACTCGTGATGGCGTCCGTAAAATTTACGAAGGGATGATTTCAACTTAACCATTTAGAACTCTTGGTTGAATAGCTTCCTAATAAGCAGCAACTCTCTATCAAGGAAGTTATAATAGGAAATACAAGCCCTAGAATAACGTATCAACTGGGAGATATATACTCCATATGCAGGCGCTGCTGGACTGTTGCTACATAGAAGTGGAAAGTTCACAATTGGGAAGCTGAAATTATCTCTTTTGTCGTAAAGTTTTGTTTTCAACCGACCCTCATTGTCAATTTCTAGATTTAAGTCAAGATATGATGAAGACTTAACTGTATCTGTTGTATCCATTATCTCAAGTTCGATGGGATAGATGCATTCGATAAAGTCACCAAACTTATTTAGGTGAGAGAACATCATTTATACAGCGGAAAGTCATGTTAAATGATAATGCCAACTTCCTTTCTTACTTCCTAAGAAGCTCCTGTATGATGTCAGCCTCTTTGGAATAAGTCGTCAAGAAGAGGAGCATAGTTGGTTCCTATGGGAATGCCGATTGTTTGTTGAAAAAAACGTCCTCCAAACGTAACAAATATGTTATCAATGAAGAAATCAAGCATCTTGATAATGTCAGTTTCAGAGAATTGTTAATTAACTTTGTTTAAATCAGAGAGATTTTTTACAAAGTACGTTTTATCCCTTCCTAAGACAAGATACTTGTATCTACGTTGACCATTCATTTTTATGAAACAAAGCAAAACCAACTCTTTTAATTTGTTTTTTAGTTTGCAATGGGTATAAAAAGTGTATAAAAGTCAAATGTTTCAATACTAATACTGTTACAAGATAAAAGAGTATAAGATTGTATGTACTCTAAAAGATCTTTGGAATTTTTTAATATCCAAATCTGATTCTTGCCACCTCTACAATAGGCAATTTCACAATAACTTCGAAGCCCGGCTTTGATTGCTGATAAAATTGATTTGAATAATTTAGAAAAAGGTTTCGTGGAGCATTTTGAAAACCCATCAGTATAACGTTGTCTGTAAGGACACTTATGTAATTTAGGTATCCAATACTGTGAAGGAATATCCAGTTCTGCATCTTTGGTTGAAATTCTAAAGGAACATAGAAGACTTATGATTATCTAGGATGTCCAACTTGGTAAGTGTTGTGGGGGTATATTGTGAGTTTCCAAGTGAAAAAATGATGCAATTATAAATGCGCATTTAAGGTGACTGCAGGTTACATCATTTAAACCAAAAGACAAATGAAGATTTATAAGAACGTTTTGCCACAGAAAATAAAAAATGATCGAGACAATTTAGCTTCTGTCATTATACTTTATTATTTGATAGTGACGAAGCTTTTTTAGTTGGTATTGGTAAATACATGATCTTCAGTTTTCAGTAAATTGTTACTAAATATTGAGTTCCTAACTACTAGATCATTTGATGGTGACTTACAGTTGACTAGCAGTAGTGTTACTAATATCATGTACAATCCCATTTTGTTCTATATTACGATTCCATTTACAATTGCATCATGCTTCTCTAAAATCAAAAGATATTTATTGTTTAAATATTCAGACAGTTTTTCTTGCCCAAGTTGTGTTATAATTCGTTTAGAAGATTTTCGGTTAAGTATTACGTAAGTTCTTGCGTTACTTCATTATAGTTTTAAGTTCACGTGTTTCCATAATTAAAATGAAATATCAGAAACTTTAGTCTCAATTTACATTATTTGTTTTATTGGGATGTAATGATGAAAACGAATTTAACTACAACAGAAACTACAAAAAAGGATAAACCTAATATCATTCCACTTCACCTTCCGCTTTTTGAATGTATAATGGCAGCCACAGGGACAACTAGGTCTGCTGCACTTTAACATAATTACATCCGACAAAAAACAGAATCTAAATTTTCCGATAAAAAAGGACCATCTCAATTTTTGTTTTATTAAAGTAGGATTTTTAAAGGAGTGGCATTTCAGTAACACCTGTATATTGATTACCGGTTGCTTTATGTCCTACTGCATTAAGATAATTTCATGCCCTACTGCATAACGTATATCTATGTAGATAGTTTTATGTCCTACTGCAAAAAGTATATCTATGTAGATAGTATTAACGTAATCAGAGTTAGAGTACTTCCCATTGTCGCCATATTGGAGGACAACGAGCACAAATTCCTTCAACCAAATACAAATTGATAATACGCTATACTTTGATAAAAATTGTTTTCGGAACAATTTCCATTTATTCAAGCCTTCTAAATGACAGGCGAAAGACACCAAAAGGCTTAAGTCGAAGACAATAAGACAACGCCATGGTTAAAAGAAAAACAAAAAACGACAAAAGAATAAACAAATTTAAAGTCTACAAAACACAACATAGAAAGCTAAAGACTGAGCAAAACTAACCCCCTAAAAAATCGAGATGATCTCAGGTGCTCCGGAAGTGTAAACAGAACCTGCCCCACATTGGACACGTCAGCCGTAAAAGTAATCCTATACGATTTAGTAATAAAGGATCTTTCGTCAGACTCGCCTGTTCCACATGTTTAAATTTGTTAAGTTAAATAAAATAAATCAACCATTTTGTCCCCCAACATAAAGGCCAATGGAGATAATTCCAGATTAAACTAGATAAACAGAAAACTATTTCCCTAGTGTGTTTTGTCTATCTGGAGTTTTTCAATATATCAAGTAATATACGGAATGAAGGCTTCCCAATATTTCAATCTTCTCGTCGTCTGGTTCAAGAAGAAACAAAAGAGGTTTGCATTATCATTTAACTTCACAATCCGCTATATGAATGATGTACTTATCTAAAAAATAAAAAAATTGGGACTTCGTTAATCTCATCTTCAGCTTTTGAAATAAGGTATCTATATTTTTATGGTCTCAAAATGGTTTTTTTATGTAATGTTTTTTGCTTAGCATTAGTTTCTTTACCACAATCAACATGACGGATTTTGAACAGGATCTGCCTATCATTCTCTTTAATTCTTTTGTCCTATCCGTCATCTTATATTCTTTCAACTTTTCCTAATTGATACGACAAAAATAAAAATTGGCCACTGACAAAAAGGTGTTTAGTAGAGTTGCAATAGGTGAAATTAGGTGAAATATTATGATACCTATAATGCGTATTAATGACTATATACACAAAACTCGGCCTTTCAACTGTTTTGATTCGAGCGCTACTGACGAATTTAATGTAGACGAAATGAGCGTCTGGCGAACCACATTATAAGCCTGTTAACTTTGATTATTTTCTATACCAAAAACACATCTTATCACACGTTTCCATTTTGATATATAATATCGGCATATAGAAAACATGGATAACATTTATTTGAAATAGTCTTTCCGGATCCTTCTTTCTCAACATTCTTTAAAAGAATCGGATCTTTCGTATTCTTCGTGGGATTCCCTATATACGAACAAGACCTAATGCGTCAATGATCATCAACTATCAATTACTATTATCACAAAGAGCTTATTGGGTCTGTTTCCATCTTCAATATGTTATCTGCTTAATGAATGGCTTCCTTTGTCTGCTTCATTATTTAACTACAGAAAATGATGACAAAGATAATGTCTCAACCAACTGGGATGGTAGACACCATGACCTGGAAATCTAGTATTATCAGCAGAATCAGTTAACTCATAAGCAGCAAACATATAAAACCTACCTTCAAACGAAAGTCGGCATTAAACAACCAAAATGACTAGGAGTATTACACTGGATGTAACTTATTACCAGACATTTGTAAGATAAAACTGCTTTTGACCCCAGAGGGCCTAATTCTATCCCAGTTTTTTATGGGGTCGATTTGCTCAGATTTAGCTATCTTGTAGTGTTTTAAGGACTGTTGTTTGATTTTTCATTTATTTTCTTTTGTCAAAGATGTCTGTCTGTCTACGATTTATTGATTTGATTACCAAATTCTTTTTGTTGTTGTTAGGTTTGCTATATAATGAACACGTATCTGGCGTGTTTTCTTCATCCGTCGTATAAAAATAAAATAAAATTTAATATATAAAAGTTTGATATTAAAAAAGTATGTCGGTACTTATTCAACATAAAGAGATCCATGCTTTTTTACGCAATTTTTGACATTCTAGGGAGTTTTATAGCTTACTATGTGGTGAGAGACTGCTCGTTCTTGAAAGCCGTATTTATTCACCTGTATTTATATACATGTATTTGTTCACAGCTTTGTTATTTGTTATTTGAATGGTTGTCTTATTTAGCAATCATACCACATCTCTTATCTTTATACAAAATTAAGAAATGTTTGAAAAAGAAAAAAAAGCGATAATAAAATCTGGATTTTTTTCTAAAGTATTTATTAGATTGTTTTATACATGCTTTCTGTAACACAATTCGATATTATATCGTTAATTAAGAAGTTATTGAAATTTGTGTTAGTCTTCCTTAATTGATGTTTTGAATGATATTTCGGGATATTTTATTGAGTAGGAGGCAATCTTCACAAGTACAATTAGTGTTAGTTGTACTTTTATAGATATATCAGTCACCGATACAATATATATATTTAAAATCGGGATCATAATTATGTATATACTATTATCAGTTGGTAATTGGCTCTGCTTGTAGAGGTACCATTCACCCAATATCAAGAGTTTTTTCAAATGGCAAGATTTAACTATTATTATTATTTTTATTATTATTATTATTACTATTATTATTATTATTATTATTATTATTATTATTATTATTATTGGAAAGTTCAAAGGTGTTTGTTTCAATTTGGAGGTAGGGGCCTCGGTGGCCGAGTGGTTTAAGTAAACGAACTAATGTATAACTAGTCTGTCAACACTGAGGTTGTGAGTTCCAATCCCGCACGTGGCAGGTGCGCTGGACTCCAATCTTAATTGACTAGGATTGCCAGTCTTCCTACCGAAAGTAGGTTGTTCTCTCCGGCCACTCCGGCTTCCTCCACCAACACAAATTGAGTGCCATGAAATAGAACAAAAGTGTTAAAAATGGCGTTAAACACAATCAATCAATCAATTTGAAGGTTGAAAAAGTCGTATTACGTGTTATTTACTATTCATCGGTTTAGTTTTTCCCTCGAGCGAATTAAGCAAACATATGATTTAAACTTTAGAGAAAAGGGATCACACTTTTTTATCATAACCCCCTCGCATTGATGAAAACCTACCTATAAGTTGATGTTTTCATGCAGACGACGTTGAGTTGGTCCAAACACTGCAGAGAGATTATCACATGACATGGACTAAGAATTATATTTTTCAGAACAAGGTCCTTATATTCGATATAAGCGTGCGGGTGAAGAAGACTGTTCTGTTGATCGATTAACGCATACTACTTTAGACGAATTAAAACAACAATTTTTTTAAACTCACTTGGCCAAAAAAGCCATGACAGCTATTGCCATCACTTAGCGTTCGTCGTCGTAAATTTTTACAACAATCTTCTCGAAAACCACTTAACCAAGTTCAACTTAACTTTTACCAAATGATTCTTATGACATTTAGTATAAAATTTGTGTGTTTGTTCCTGACAATAAATCAACATGGCCGCCATGGCTTAAAATAAAACATAAGTATAAAATGCATTTACTGTCTAATATCTTGAAACCGTTATGGATAGAGAAAGTCTGACATGGTAAAAATGTTCAGAATGTCAAGATGTCCTGAATTTCATGAAAAAGCTTCAAAATTGCCAAAATAAGAGTTGTCCTATAATTTTTTTTCTGGAAATGAGCCACAACTTTACCCAATGATGTTTTCACATGAGATGTCTTAAACAGAGATTTTGATGCCAGTTTTTCTATTTTTTGGATGTAAATATTGGTCAGTTAACATTTTTGCAACAATTTCAATATGTACAGTAAGGGAATAAATAGCATGCGCTCTTAGTTCAGATGTTTATTTCAACTTTCTTTGAAACACTTATCAATATAAATACAAGGAGAAATGAGGTGCATATCGATTAATCAGCAACCCGTAAGACCAAGTTCACATAGGTGGACATTAACAGGTCATTATACTATCTTCACTATACGTCAAACCCTAATTGGCCCTAGTCTGCACATATTTTGTCTGTATACTTGCAATATGGTGTAAGCATTTGTTCATTAGTAAAAATCGTACTTTGATCTCCAGAGGTCTATATGGTGAACATGCGTTGTTTTTTTTTTTGTTTCATTTCAAAATCATCGGTGATGAAAGTTAAAATGCCAAAATAAAGTATGTCGTTGAAGATTATTGGGTACCCAAAATTCCGAAGAAAACAGAAAACTTTGGAAAAATTAGACAAAAAAAAGACGCATGACCTTAATGCACAATCCGTCCAAGAATATATGGAGTAAGTTGAACCCTAGCTCTTCAATGTTTGTTTTAGGTTTTTAATTGTCAAAATACGCATCTGGTGCAGTAAAATTGTTCATCGTTTATATTATCAAATACATCATATCATAAATAAAGGAGGATTTTCTATATAATATTTGGTACCATAAACTTACATTAGCTAACCACCCCCCTACCCCCATCAGTATGGAATATACAAAAGAGAATACTTCAACATAAAAAACATTATTGACTCTGAAGTCGTGTGTTTTCTTTTAATAACTTTTCCGTCTATCTTCAACCTTCAAGACAGCGATACGATAGACTACTGAGACCTTAAAATTACATTCAGGAATATGTTTCTTATTAGTGTTGTAACTATCCTCACGATTGTAGTTTTTCTTTAACCTTTTCTTAGATTTTCAATATGATAAATGTTCTGACGTTACTGAGAAATTGACACAAAATACATTAGTTATGAGCTACAGATAAGTTTTTTTTTGTTAAAAAAAAACCAAAAACAAACAAGCGTCCATATTATATGTGAAGGTCAAAATCGTCAAGACCGTCCTTGTCTAAGCAAATTGTGAAACTTTTTGTGTCTTTTCTTCCCTTTTTGTTTGTTTTTCATAGATACATGAGGGTGTAAATAAATATAAGTAGAAATTATCCGTACTAAAATTTAAAATATGACAGCTTGCACATTAACATAGATTAAACTTTTAGACGATTGCAAAGATTTACTTACTGTCGATTATATATAAGTTAATTGCGCTTCATAGGAGAACCGCACGAATAATATAATTTGATATTTGCGCATTTAAAAAACAAAAAATCTCATCAGTGGTGCTCACATTCGAGCATATAAACAGATTCAATGCAAATAACAACAAAAAATCTTAGGAGTACAATTTAATGAGATTATAACAAAACAACACAATTTATCTTGACACGATAACTATGGTATGATTCCTGTTCACCGATTCGATTCAAATTCTCATATTTGATTTATAATATACTAAAACGTATACCCAAATTACAATAAGTCTTAAATAAACAATTCGATAATATACATCAGTATTTCGTGTGTATTTTAATCTAGTCGCTATCTCATTAATCATCGAGATGACCTCCGAAGACTGCCGATGTTCACATAACACGATATAAACATAAAGATGAATATAAATAGATAGCGACCTCGTGCAATTGGACTTTTCTAGGTCTGTTTGATTTCATGTTATAGTTTGAAAAAATAAGTTAATCATCGTTTTTATCTGTACAAGAATGATTTTTTGTGGATCGAATCAGTCAACGAAATGGTTCACCTTTGTTTCATTTTTAATGTTGATATTCTTTTCCTTTTTCTTTTTAATGGCTGAACACGACTAATACATGCGTAACCAATCGCTAGCTACGGAGTTAAATTGAAGGTAACATGAATACGGATTCAATGAGGTCGAATTATTCATTTGCAAGTGAATAATTCATCAACGATATTTCTTACCTATTTTGACAAAATTGAACTAAACTGGCTGCTAAAAGCGAATTATTATTTCATTTTTTCACTTTCATACATGATTGAAAAAAAAAAAAAACATATTTTAATTTTTTTCAAACTCGTAGCTAATGCCCTTTAACTTTTTTTACATCGCGAAGTCTAAAACAAATTAGGAACAAAACACAAATTTAACAGAGATTATCAGAGATCTACATGTATCAGCAGAACCAAATTCGTAAATGAACACAAAACATTATTATACAATGCACAAAAAAATAAAACCATAACTATTTTTCCATAATAGTAAACACAATGTATGATATGATATGATTTACGTACGTGCAACACAACTTTTCTGCACTAACCTTCATCATTTATGCTCGAGACCAAAAGTTCTGAAAACCAAAAGTATAAAACGTTATGGAGAATAAAAATAAAGAAGCTGGAGTTAAATAGCGAAAACCGTCTAAGGTCAACGTTGAGTTACAACATTTAATTAAAAACCTGATGAAACACTTTAATGGTATATCCTGTTCTAACAGCTCATTCATACAACGTTGCATGTATGTATGTACACTATTGAACGAAATAGCCTTCCGATCTCAAACCTGAGAATGTTATGTACATTATGTTAATCAAAGGTAATCTTGTATTTTCTTCCTGCCATTTTTTCTTTATCCTCAACATAATTTTTCTTCATTTTGTTCGGCCGTAAAATAATTTTTACAGTCATCTATTTCAACTTTGCGACTTATAAATCCTTTTCCAGTTATATTTTAAAAGATACCAAATTTGATGTTTCTTTTGCAATCTTTTCTAATGTGTTATCGGAACATGCTTTACCAAGTAAATCTGCAAGTTTCTTTATTTATCTTACATGTTCCTGATTCATAATTTCAGTTAAAATCATCACAGGAAATACTCGCTGAGCGCTAAATTTCTGTTAGGACTTCGAATAATGTGGACAATTTTGCCCCTGTTTTCCCTGTGTTGTTTTTTTGGTAAATATTTAAAAAGACGGTTCGCATCCGTTATCCTTGGCGATTGAATACGGTATAGCATCAGTTGATTGTAAAATGTTTTGTTATTGTTGCCTTATTCTGTCGTGGATCTCATTTACAGGTAAACTATTCAAGTCCAATGTGTCCCAAACTTTGCAAACGTTCATATCATTATATCTTAATCTCTTGAATTGATATTTAAAAAAAATTTCAATAGCTTTTTTTACTCTTTTTTCCTCTAAAAGAACTATGGTAATACCAAACTCCTTCATGCTCTGGCTGAGGAACCGGTTCCAGTCTTGGCAACATTTTCTACTTCTCGAGTCCCCACTCTACTTTGTTTAAATGCTGGTTAAATCCTCTTTCAATTTTACTTTTTAAATTTTTGAGTTGCAACCTTAGTTTTATAACAATTGCATCACTATATGAACGGGAGATTTAGAGACAAATTAATAATTTGAATCATGTCAATACCGCAGCACTGGTAAGTGGGAGGATGGTCCCCTCTAGGACTGATAGTCCACCTGCATCGATGTTACCAAGTGATAGCAAATAATGTACAACATCTTTTTTGTGTGCAAAAATATTCTTCTCCGCGCACCCTCAACACACCAGTTTGGTGTTATTGTTTGAAATCTAGAAATTTTCTATGCTGTTTCTCCGAAAGAACTATAATTCAAAATGACAATTGTACAAAAAGAAATGCATTCCACGGCCTGCTTTTCACAAAAAATCTAACGAATGAAATTGGTTGTAAGTATACTGAATTGTTCATGATTTACAATCAACTTAAGTCATTATACTTTATTGGTGAAACGAGCGCCCAAATGTTTGGGTTTTATCGTTTTTGTTTTGTTTGTTGCAATACCAGGTTTATGATTTGTTACACTAGACGCAGGATTCGTCTGTATAGACTCATAAGAGTCGATTGAATCTAAAAAGTTGGAAGGCCAAATCGAATACGAAGTTGAAAAGCGTCAAAAACCGAAAATTAGGAAAAACTGTCAATCTATACATTGGGGTAGAAAACCTTAGAATTTCTAATTCGAATAATTTAACATTTTATAAAGTGAATCTAGAGAAATTGAACATATCAATTATTGTATGTCAACATAAAAGTGCTGCTGACAACTTGGCTAATGATACCCTCGGGGTCGAAATGACCACCGACTAGCAGTGGTTATAAAACCCAATTAAAGATATCAGGCTTGTAATTTGGAGCGCCAGACAGGCGTTTCGTCTACACAAGACTTATCAGTGGCGTTGGAATCAAAACAGTTGAAAGACCAAATTAAAAACGAAGTTGAGGAGCATTAAAAACAGACATTTCAGAAAGTTGTGACAAATACGGATTTAGGCATTCTATGCCTGGGTTAGAAAAATCTTAGTGATATTATAACAAAATGCCACGTGTTACCCCTCCCCAAACCCTGCTGACTGCCATGGCGATTGCCAAATAAACGGATCACCAGATGTAACAGAATGGATCTTAATTATTAATTTAATACCAAACAGAAAACAATAAACTCGCGGAAAAGATGGTATATCGCAAACATAAGGTGCAAAAATTGGTACACCATATCCTGATTTCGACAATTAATGTCTCTTCAGTGATGTTAGGAATCGAAACGGTATTTGGAAGGCCATATAATTTACCTCAATTAGGATTGACTCTTGAATTTTGAAGAGTATAAATGTCTATGAAACTTTGACACGATAATAAATATTATAAAAGTTCTTGTTTTATTTTATATAGCTGCTTGCAATATTTCGTTGGGATAGCCACAACAACTGTTTTATCAGGGATTTCACTCATAAATACTTATACATCTATAATCTAAACCAACAATGTTATAGCTTATGAATTAAGAAGTTACTAAGAAAGTAAGCTCCCAACTTCCTCAGGCAAAGTTGGCTTTAGATCCTTTTTGGTCACCAAGCTCAAATCGTTTCTACGTTTTGATACTTCCATGGATTACGTTTCGCAAAAATTATTACCACATTTAGGATAGCCCAACCAGCACATCAAAAGTTATCACTTCAAATTAATAATCCATAGAAAAAGAACAAGGAATATTCAAGAAAAGCACCAAAAAGTGTGCGGGGAATAATATCAAATCTGTTACATGTCTCTCCTTGATCCCATGGTGTTTCACAAAAATCAGATTTTAAACAATTTTAGAAATTCTTTGTAGAGCTCTGTTTTGTTTTGGGGGGTTTTGGGTCTCCTATATTTAAAAAATATATAGCTTCACAGACTTGAGCGTACCGTATAAAGGTTTCGTGTACACTATAAAATATATCATAACAGTGTATTGTTGTTATTACTCTCTCATTCCATGGTTAACCCGTATTGTTCGATTTTATACATTAATAATATATGATATACGATTATTGAATTATGCAAGTGTTGTTATAGTCAATTTTTCTTTCTTTTTTGCTGTTGTCACCTGTTTGTTTTTCTATTTCTCAAATCTTAGAAATACTTGTCCGTCAATGTATTTTAAATCACACTCGTGCTATAGCTTATTTTTTTCAAATGATATTTCCATATGAACGACTGTACTATAATTTTTCGAAAATAACAGTGTCAACAATCACTTTTAACGTAAACTAGGATGGTATCGGCGTATTTTACTTAATAAGATAGTAATTTTCATTTACAAGGATAAATCCTACGCAAACATTTTGTGTTTTTGTAAACAAGTGCAAAAAAGCTTGCGACAATCTTGTCTAGATTCTGGAAGATTCCGAGGTTTTCATACGGGAGGGCCTGGATGGGGTTTTCAGAATAGAGAATAATTTATCAAAATGATAAAGAATACAGAAAAATGGACAAAATAAAAAGAGTACTAAACGGGTTGTTAGAATATAGAGAATAATTAATTATTGGCAAAAATTTAGGAATATAGAAAAATGACACAATACTTACAGAATGACATGGAACTCTCCTCAAATCCAGACCCTCATGCTTCTAGATGTTTATTTGGTTAATTAACTCATCATAGATACCAGGATAATAAAAAAAATGTACGCCAGACGCGCTTTTTGTCTACAAAAGACTCATCAGTGACGCTCGAATAAAAAAGTTAAAAAGGCCAAATATAGTACGAAGTTGAAGAGCATTGAGGACCCAAAATTCCGAATTTTGACAAATACAGTTATTGTAATAGAATAAATTCAAAGATTTGTAAACAGTTATTACCATTAATAACATTAACGGTACCAGTTTTGCTGCACAAAATGAGCATTTCGACAATAAATGTCTCTCCAGTGATGCCCGAGACCAAAATAGTGTGTACAATAAAAGTTTTAAAGTTAAGAAATTTGACCTCAATAGATTATTTCCAAATTTTTAACTGTCCAACAAAAGTAGTTCATATAATTCAATCCTTAGAATAAGTACTACTTGTAACTGTACAACTCACTTCATTTTTGAAGGTCTAGCGTTAACTATTTTAAGTAAACTTTAGGCCAAATATAGTACGAAGCTGAAGAGCATTGAGAACCCAAAATTACGAAAGGTGTTGTCAAATACAGCTAATGGATTTTATTCTTTTATTTAATATAAAAGAGAAATACAAAACTAGGTACTAGTATAACAATAGAAGCGCGAATTATTATTATGAACAAAAAAAACATAGCTACATGATAAAAATAATCCTGGCTCACATTTTCAAAAACCTAACTCTAAGTCAAAGAAAGTATTATTAAAAAAACGTGATCTTTCTCAGTGCCAAAAGTTAAAAAGCAGGGCAATGCAAATTTCTCCTGAATTTATTTCACGAAAAGGCCATGCTCAAAAGTTTTTCAATCTATACCCAAACTCACTATATCAAAGCTTCATGCTCAGAATACACAACGAAACTTGGAATCGCACATATACTCCTTTACCATTCACGAAAAAGGAGCTTTCAGAAAATCCCAAATCCGTCCTTTTCTGTTTTGGCATTATCAAAAAATGAACGAAGAAAATTTCAAATCTTTATACTGGATACCTAAACTTCATAAACATACTAGAACGGTGTATAGTAGCCGGGTCGTCAAGATATTCGACTTAACATATTAAAGTTCTAATCACCATTCTTTCTACAGTAAAAGATGCCCTTCAGAAATATTGTGATAAGGTATATTCAATCAGCGGTGTCAATCAGATGTGGATTGATAAAAAATTAAAAATCTACTCCTAAATCATCAAACACATATTCTTTAAAATTTTGCAGTAATATCAAAACACTTGATTTTCTATGCTTTACACTACTATTATCCATGTTCAATTGAAAGATCGATTACATCGTCTCATTAAACATTGCTTTTTCTACAAAAATGGGAAACGTAGAAATGAATTTCTTGTTTCAGGTAATGAAAAACCTTATAACTTAGTGAACAACCACACTGATTCCCGCAACACAGTACCGAGGATGATATCATAAAAATGCTGGACATTATGATCGACAACATATTTGTTGAATTTGGTGGAATTTAGTATTTCAGTAGACAGTCGGTATTCCAATGGGTACTAATTCTGCACCTCTTCTGCCCGACTTGCTTTTCGTTTGGTGTGTTTGAGCTTTTGATTTTGCCATTTGATTAAGGACTTTCCTTTTTGAATTTTCCTCGGAGTTCAGTATTTTTGTGATTTTACTTTTTTTGTACTCATATGGAGCAGAATTCATACAGAACCAGAACCTTCTTAATGACAAACAGAAAAAAACATCTTGCAAAGTTCTTTAATTTCCCTTTCAGATATATTGATGATGTTCTGTCAATCAATTACCCACATTTCAATGAGACCTTATTCTCATAAAACCTAGTAAACTTGAAATTAAGTATACTTCCGACATTAGAGGGTCTGCTTTATACCTAGATCGTTTTCTCGATATTGACACTGATTACTAGAATCTATGACAAACGTGAAGATTTCAATTTTTAATTGTTATTTCTAAGCAGTAACATGCCCTCTGCTCCCATCTAATGGCGTTAACATATCTCAATTAATACGTTACGCTCGTGTATGTTCACACTATACGGGCTTCATTAACAGGGAATGTGCTCCTAACACAAAACTTGCTCAAACAGAGTTATTAGGAAGAAGGACTGAAATCGGCACTACTTAAATTTGACGGTCACCATCATGAATTGGTTGAACTCACTAGCGACATGTTTTCGTGATCTTAGATCTTTAGATACCAGTATAGTCGTCTGATTTATAATTTTACCGATTGTTTCCTATACCCGATGCAAAATTGTAAGTGAGTGTGAATTCACATTGCGGACGATGCATGCATAGTTGAAGACGCTTACCCTGTCGACGCGTCCAGTCTCGCTCCTTTTGGAGTTCATGCGATTCCCTTAGTTTTTGTTAGTTGTCTTGATTTGTCACTTCATAACAGAATTACGAGATTTGAACATCGATAAACTGCTTTCGCTTCAACTTATACATAGAGGCTCTAACAATAGTATGGCTTATTTCTAGACTTTTGACAAAAGTAGAAATGTCTAAATCTGGCTAAAAACTACAAATTTGATAGATTTTGACTAGTTTTGAGTGTTTATCAAAAATTGTATAATATGGCATTCTCCAACAAAATCCAAATTCTACTTGAAGTAAAGCTATAAACATTATAGAAATAAGAAGATTTGGTATGATTGTTAATGAGACAACTCTCCACCAGAGACCATAAGTTAGCAACTACATGCATAGGTTACCATACGGCCATCAACAGTGAGTAAAGCTCATACTACATAGCAAGTTATAAATGACAAATGTAAAACAATTCAAACGACAAAAACTAACGACCTGATTTATGTACAAAAAAATAAACGAAAAACAAATATGATATAAAGCAATAAACGACAACCACTTCATTGCAGGCTCCTGACTTGGGACAGACACATACAGAATGTGGCGGGGTTAAACATGTTTGCGGGCGCCACATCAACCTGGGCAAGTGGTGTAGCAGCACAACATAAGAACACACTATTAATATCAGATGAAAATGGGTTAACTCGTCGGATCGATACAAAACACAAAAATATAAAAGACATAAAGTACAGATATGGTGATAGTACTCGCAGTCTTTCGTATACATATTAATTTATTTTGGTTATATTCAATATTGTATCAAACTGTCTTCAACATCAATATATAGCGCTGAATAATGTTTTTGATGCAATGGGTATAGGTGAATATGTTAAAAAAAGTTTTAAATGTATCATATAGATTATATAATATTAAAAATCCGGTAGATTTTAACAACTTTCTGATTTTGACTATAGTTGCAAGTGAAACAAATACAACGGAAATTGGCCCTATCTTTTTTTAAAGAGTATATTTAAAAACTAAAAACATATTGAACTTATATTCACCATAGTTAGTACAACCGTTAGATACAGGCTGTCAAGCCAAAACTAACTTGATTAAACAGATGATTTATACACAATTACATAAATAATTCTGTTAGAAATACCATTTATCTAATTCTTGCACTAGAGGTTTACTTCTACAATACATCACTATATTTGTTTATGAAGATTCAGTAAAAGTTTTGACCGATTGATGATATTAATATGATATTAACATATCAATTAAACACTAGAATAAGATCTTTAAATATTGTTTTATCGGTACAAACATTGATTTTGTTGTCAATAAATTAAAACATAACTAAATAATAATGATTTACCGCTATGACATTTGACGGTTCTGTCGATACCTATATTTAAGCATTGCACAATATGACTTCTTTAAATTAAATTCATTGGGTGTGTACGGACTGATATTTTAGTCTTACATACAAGATTTATTTTGTTAGTTGTTATTGGCTTTGAACTAGCTTCCAGTAACTGCGAACACTCTAAGATCTTACATAAAAAATACACACCAAGCACCGAAATAAGAGTACTTGCAGTTACTGAAAGCTAGTAACAAGCCAATTACAGATAATAAATAAATCATATTCTCCCAGACTAAAGTATCAATCAGTACAAGCCATTTCAGCTGATTTTTATAGTTTTTACTTATGTTGTGCTGTTACACTACTGTCCCCCCGCCACTTCTTCATGTGTCTGTCCCAAGTAAATAGCCTATAGCTAAGCAGTTGTCGTTTGTTGCTGTATATCCTATTTGTGTTTTCACTTGTAATTGTGTACATTAATCAGGCTGTTAGTTTTCTCGTTTGTATTGTTTTAAATGTGTCGTTCGGGGCCTTTTATAGCATCCCATGTGGAATATTCAATGTTGAAGTCTGTACGGTGACCCATAGTAGCTAACTTCTACGTCATTTGGCCTTTGTTAAAAGTTGTCTCATTGGCAGTCATACCCTATCTTCATTTTTTTCGTATTGATGTAAAAGTTTTGACTAGAAACTAGCGCACATTGAACCAACAGAAACATATAAATTTCAAAAAATTCTTTTCATATTTACTACGCCATATGTTGTCTAATGTTGTCATAATTTGTATTGAAGAAGACATTGTAGTTTTCATTCATTATCATTTTTCTTGTTTTAAAATTATTATGTGTCAATTAGGGTTATTTGATCAATTGTTTGTTGCTTCATGTCCAGCGACCAATATAAAATGAATATTTTGGAAATATGTCATTTTCATTCAAATAATCGTATTGCGTGTAGGTGGCCTCATCCCTTTTCAATATTGCCTTAAAATAATTTTACGATATAATGTTATAAATCTCGCTAATTTTCTCTATATTGTAAAAGTATGATTAATTTCCGTCAGACTCTATTATTCCCTTGAAACCCATCTTTTCATCAACCGATGATTTGTCCACAGACATAAAATAGATTTCTGACATGGCATTAAATAAGTGTTACAAGAAGCCAACTAAAACCAGGAAGACAGATTATGTTCCAACTAAACGGGCTTGATGATAATGACAGTGTATTATTGTAATAATCCATCAGTTGTATATGTTCTCTAAAAAAGCATAACACTTCCTTTTCTATTCGAGGGGATAGGTGTATTGCATTTTATTTACGACAAAAAACGTCAAGGAAGCAGAGGTGTTGGACGGTTCTTTAGAACAGTCTTTGAATGAAAACAATAACTCTAGCTTGCAACTACTTTTACGTTTTTGGTGCAGGACATTTTATCGAAAAATTTTAAACTACGAGTGGACATTATAAACCATTTTAGCGAAAAATGTAAGAGTTGAATAAATCATACTTCATAACAATAATTTATGATGATTTCCTTTCATGCAGGAAAGAAAAGTGAAACAAATACCGATATCAGATTGACAAGTTATTGAAAGGGAAATTAAATAGTCTTCAATACCGTATTCAAAAGTGTTAATATATAAATTGTAAAAGATACTGCAGATGCTTACAGTTTTGTACAAAAATGTGCGTACGCATAAGATAATTTGATATTTCAACTGTTGTTTTTTTTATTGTAATACTGTCTTTAGTTTGAGCAAACGACAACAAATACTTAATCTGCCAACCCCCTCCTTAATAAATGAATAGTCGGGGCCTTATCATGTTATACTTTGCACAACTACAAACTACTGTGTATGTCTTATAATAATGACTGTGTGCTGCTGGAATATTGTACAATAGGAACGGGAAGTTGGTTCAAAGCTGTTCCCAATTCATTAAGGAAGGCTTTTTGCATTTGAAACTTAACCATGAAGAGGAATATCCCCTCGCAACTAGAAATAGCAATGTGACCTTGTTGCTTAACCTTAATTAATCAATAGGCTTCTGTCACACAATTTCTACAGTGCCCTCAACGGTTGTCATGGACGGACGGCCGAACATAAACGTTACTCATGTAAAACATGGCTCTTAGTCACAACAGAAGATCTACTAACACAATTTGACAACAGCGTTCAATTTGATATGGCCATACTAGACTTTTCAAAGCGATTCGATACCGTGCCACATGACAAACTCCTGGCAAAGCTAAACAGTTATGGAATAGATGGAAACCTGAATGTATGGTTAGCATAAACGATCAATGCGGGTTGTTGTTGAAGATGAGCACTCAAGATAGGCCCACGTACTCTGGCGTACCACAAGGCACAGGACTAGGACTGCTGCTCTTCCTATGCCATATCAACGACCTATCGGAAAGTGTAAAATCTCAAGTTCGAATATTTACAGACGACTGCCTACTTTATCGAGAATCAGCACCACGAAAGACCATCAAATTCTTCAAGAAGATCAGAAAGCTCTGGAAGTATGGGCATCAAATTGGGGAATGAAATTGAACGCAAAAAATGTTATATAATGAGCTTTAAACAAAAATAAACACACGTGTACCAACTAGACAACCATATATTACAGCTAGTCCAAACAAACCCGTACCTAGGTCTTGATATATCTGATGTCCTAAAGTGGACCAGCCATATAGGGAAAATCACAAGCAAGGCAAGCTGTATGCTAGGTTTCCTGAGAAGAAACTTACGCCACCCCCCCCCCCCCCAAGAGTGCAAAAACAAGCCTACCTAGCCATGGTAAGATCAGTACTAGAATATGTTGCTGTCATTTGGGACCATCAGGGAAATAAAACAAGATAGAAAGCATACAAACAAGAGGAGCATTTTTCATCCTGCACAACTACAAGTCAAGAAAAACAGGATGCGTAACAAACACGCTTTCCAAGCTGGAACTACCACCTTTCCAGGAACAGAGAAAAAGTCAGAGGCTGACTATGTTCTTCAAAGTGGTTGAGGAATAGGTACCGGCTATTGAACCAACGACCTACCTAAAAGAAATAAGAAATAAACGCCAAGTCCAGTCAAAAAAAATTAGTGAATTCCATTACACAAACATCGTAGAAAGACAAGAAACCCGTAATAGCAGATAGTTCAAATTGATCAAATAGATAGACAGCAGAACAGACATCCGAAAGAACTCATTTTTTCCGAAAATTTTTAAAATGTTTATAAAATGTTATTCCTGAATGATTTTTAACTTTGATACGAACCTTCCATTTCACCTGTTAACTGTATGTGTCATTAGTCGGTGTTGAAAGGTCTAATAGGATACGAACACATTTCAAGTAAACAAGTGTAATATATTGAAACAATCAAAATGCTTGAAAACAACATTTAGCTACGACTTGCGGCATCATATTGAGGCAAAAATGCGCTCTTTTTCAGTCTACAAAAACAAAAACATAATGAAAATTCATAATAGGTGTGAAAAATGTTGACAAATTTTTTATAGTATAAAACATGAAAATAAAATAAAACCTATTTAAGTCCACGGGGGCACTCGTATTGTTGATTTTATCTTTTAAGTTGATGGACGTATTTTCATTACACTTTGTATACTTAAATAGTCAGCTTTAAACAACTTAACAAAGGTATCTTAATTAAGCAGATAAGTTATAGTGACCTTTCATTTCCTTAAATAACCACAACCGGTACACTCTATAGTTTTCTGAATTAATTTGTTATCTGTCTTGAGCAATGTCACCTTGTATATTTCTATTTTAAAGAATAAACTGAACAATCTCTTGAAAAGGTCAAGTTCATACCTAAGACAATCAATTGTCATTACAGTATTTCTTTATTGAATCATACGAATAAAAAGAGATAGGTGGTATAGTCAATAAAGCAGTAACTCAACCACACCAAAGACCAAATGACATCGAGTAATTTCAAACCGTGTTTACGTAAACACAAAATGAGGAAACACAGACAATGCTTGTCACCCATGGAAAGGCAAATGCTTTGTTTAAGAAATGTTTGCAAATTTAATTAACAAAAAAGGATAAAAAGATATTATTGACTGTCAAAAGTTAAACTTATATTGAGAACGATGCCAGTCATCCTTTACCGTCAGAATGTTATAGAAATATAGTAAAAATATTAACCTTGTGGAGAGTTGTCTCATTGGCAAACATACCACATCTTCTTTTTTATATATACTATCTATATAAAGTATCGCTGATTGTGATAGCCCGCGACATACACATATGGATATCGATATCTTCCTCACTATGGAGTTGTAGTGCTATCCTAAACGTCACCGCACTGTTTATCCGTGTTGGATGTAAACCTATAAAGATACCGAATTGCCAGCCACAAAGTCTATTTCACCAAGTAAGTGGAAAAGTTAACAGATGACGTCTTGACGGTCTGGACCAATCCCTAAAAACAGTTCTGCTACGTGACACTGACTTGTTTACCGTAACGACGTCGCCACTGTTTTGGAGTTTAAGACTGGACATGTGCCATGTTTAATCGGTGCTCCGCCATGCTGTTCTATAAACGTTAATGAATCTTTACAACATTCTTATTTTATATAAATACCCTATAGTCTGTGCACTCGTTGGTATTGTGCTGAAATGGTTTAAATGAAACAGGATGATTGTTTTGTTCTTTGTTTATTGAATAATTGTTTGAAAACTGAGGTTGCAGTTATTTCAAGAAAAGTCGGCTTTCGACAATTATGAGCTGTTTTTAATGCTTTTTTCGATTTTGATTGGGTTAAACGTTTTATTTGGGCAATGGCAATCCGGCTTTCAAATTTTTGGCTTTGGGCGTTCCTGACAAAGGTAAATCCAGAAAAACGCTTCGGACGCATACATTTGATAGTGTTATTTTCATTTTGTCTTTTGTTCCAGTTATAAGGAACATTGTAAAAATAGTCTATTTTTCAGGCTATCCGGAAAATAGCCCATTCTATGATATGATACTAATATTCTGGCCATGCACAAAAAATAATGAAGTTATGTTACATTTGTTTACGAAAACATGTATTGGTTGAGAGGTTATTTAGGAATAAGAACAAATAAAGACTGGTTTGCTCGCAGTCCGAATAATGTGTCCTGTTAGCTTATTATTACGAATATTTATCAAGGTGCCGAATGTCAAAAAATAAGAGTGATGTGTAAAACAGTTTATCATAAAATCTGGTTGTTCGTGTTATTATTCATTTGTCTCGCATATATAACAGTCAATTACTGTGCTTCCTGTTAGCCCTACATGCTCAAATCTTTGTACCAGTCAAATCAAAACAACAATTTATTCAACACCGTTTTTTTTTCGAAAGAGCAACACGACGGCTGCCACTAGTGTACCAGGGTCTGCTTATTCTTAGAATTAATATGATAGCTGTTTTTTCTTTTAAGAGAATAGGATACTAAAAAGCCGTGTATCCCTGTTTTGTTCCTCCTATATGTTTCCTGCCAAGTTAGGAGTCAGCAGTTGTTAGCTTTAAATGAAATGAAAGCCATAATAACTTGGGACAATGACTGAAAGCCGATTTTAACATGGCAGTAAATGCCATACAAGCAAAGAAACTGTGTCAGTTTAACCCCTAATAATTCATTATCATTATAAGTAGACTTATATGCAAAATTTCTTATGACATTTTGGTTTATGTTTTTTCAACATAACCTCTATATAGCCAATTAGGGAAATTGTGGTGACACATTTTTATTTGGTTTGTTTATACCGCCAAAGACACGAATGACCACCCATAAACAGCACTCCTTCAGGACTAAATTTTGAACAGAAAGTTAATCAATAATTATACTGGCATGGACCAGGACTGCCAGAATTATTTACTGAGTCTGTGTTGAGCTAAATCTACTGCTGTATCACATGGATCAACCATGCAGTAATGGAGTAAATCAAAATTACTGCTTCATTTTCTGCTTCCATGATTCCTCTTTTCCGTACAAACGCTTTTGTTCAAGAGTATTTCCTATAGAAATTGTATTTTTCAATTTCGTTCTAACTTTTTTTCTTTATGGACATCTCCAAAATCCGATTAACGGTCTCCAATTCTCAGAACATCCTTCGCATACGCCCTTTTGAAATCCTACACCTCATCCGTGGCAAATCTTGTCGCATGATACCACTACTTATATTAAACATTTGCGCAAGCCCATTCGGGTGCACGGGAAAATAGGGATTATTACGTTTTCTTCCTGATAGCCAACAAATAGACACTCCGTTTTACGTATTTCGGCTTCCCTAATTTTTTGTCTCGAGCATATCAGATAATGGTTAGCCCGTAAACACCTGTAGTGCCAACTGAAACAAGTATTATATGTTTTCGGTTTGTAAAATGTTTTGTCAAAGGTTGGTGACACAGGACTTTTTCGAAAACAACACCGAAATAGGATTCGACACAAACATTTCATTCTTTCTTTCAATATGTTAATGAATAACAAATCTGTTTTCTTTGACTGAACTCAATATTCATTTTATTTTATTTTCTGTATTGAAATTCTGTACACACAGTTACTTCGAACTAATACTCTGACGTACAACGACTGATATAAGATGTAAGAACAATTCATTTCAATAATAGAAGATAAAGAACTTTGAGTTTGCTTTCAGTAACTGAGAGTATACGGTATTTTTTTTTTAAATTGTATCTGGATTTTTTTGTCGTTTGCAGTACCAATATTATAAAATTAAGTAACTTTTCAGAATTGATTTTGATTGTGTGTTCGTCTAAGTATCTTCCGGAGCACCTGAGATCATCCCCGGTTTTTGGTAGGGTTGCTCAGTCTTTATTTTTCTATGTAGTGTTTTATGTAGTGTTGTTTGACTTTTCCTTTTTTTGACATATCATCGTCGGTTTGTTTTCGACATGATATTGAATATCATTTTGGTATATTTCGCCTCTCTTATATTACTCCACTAATCGAGATATAAATACATAGAAGTAGTATTAACATATTTATCTAGATATTGGCGATTAAGAGCTTGACATCTTTTTAAAACGCCTTTTTATTATCCAAGACCGTATTTTGACCCCCTTATGTCGTTTGTTTTCTGTTTTTTCTATTGCCATCTAATTGGTGCATACATAATATCACCTTTTATTTACTTTAACTCGGATGTCACACAATTAACAGGTAACAAGTATGTTTCAAATGAAAGAAAACAAACAAAAATCATTAATAAATTGGTAAATACTAGTATATTAATCTATACCTAATAAATATATATACTAATACTTTATATATGAAATGCGCAAAAGAGACTAAAGAGCTTATTTAAGTTGTTAAGTCAGAAAGAAAGTTTATAAATCTATCAATGTATTTTTAAACAATTAAAGTTTAGAAACATGGAAATTGTAACTGGGCAATAACATAAACATTACCAATTTTACTGCACCAGATGCGCATTTGGACAGTTAGTGTCTATTAAGTGATGTTCGAGGCCGAAATATAAAATACAAAACAAATTAAAAGCTTTGAAGTGCTGACCAAACCATAAAGGACATAATGTATATACAAATCCGGACAAGGAATCAAGGAGTGCACGAGGGAGATGTATATTCCTTACTTAAAAATGCTTTCCCAAATTTTAACAGCAAATTTCTTTCTTACACAATATTCGTATTTTCATGACAGTACCGAAGTACTGTTTACTAGGCTGACGATACCTTCGTAAAATAACAGTTCACCAGCAGATGTATCGACACAGTGGTAGTAATAACATTAACGGTACCAATTTTGAACCAGTTGTGCATTTTGACAATTAATGTCTCGTAAGTGATGCTAGAGACCGAATATTTGAAAACCCAAAACCTAACAAAAACGTTATTTATTTATTGATATGTTTCAGAATTCTTTTTTCAAGATAAAAACAATAACATTTTGACAACCAAAACGAAAAATGTAGAATTCAAGTGAACTTATTGAGGACAACTTATAAAACAACATGCCATCCATTCGCAAATTGAAAACACTGACACCGAGAATCACGTGCAACATTTCATTTTGTATAATGATTATTGCATTGACCTGCATGTATATGTAGTAATAATTCATTGTAATTAAGATCTGTATTAAGATGTATTCTTTGCACTTCAATTTTTTTTTAGTAAATAACACATTTTATTAAGTTTTTACTTAGTTTCTTCCCAAAACTGTATGAAATTTGAAAGAATTTGAAGGATGATAAAATAATTATAAGTAAGTTTACAAATACAAAGATGTATTGTGTTTATTAATAAATAATGGGGAAGCATCAACAAGAAAAAAACCGCGACCAGAATTACGAAGGATATTGATACCAGCATGGCGTGTTGGTGTCTCGAGCTTATACGGGTGTGATGTTGAAAAATCCATATCATCTACACGTTATTCCTTTATAGTTGTGGCATGTTATCTATTTCCCGCACGAAGAGATATTTCTCGTATCACACAGAAAGAGTGTGTGATATGAATAAGTGATACGAAAAATGCGTTAATTTGGATGGCCTTTCATGAAATTAGTTTCTTAATTGAAACATTTCGATTGTTTTTTTTTTGTGTTAGATAATTGATGACTGTCAAAGGTCAATTTCCCCTTTGGCTACGGAGATTTGTGACTTCTCCAAGACTTCTTATGGCCTCGTCGGTAAGTACCAAGACCTTATACATAAATATTCAGAGTCTACCTCACAAATAATACAAGATGGTCTTGAGTTATAAACTCTAGGTGCTGGAATTGTGTCTCATTTTATTTATTTTACCGTTTTTCCTTTATTTGTCTTTGTGTCACTATGTTCCTTTTAGTTGTAGTATTATTGGCGTGGCTCGGTATTTATGCAGTCAGCTTTCGGGTATTTGGTTTGGGCAATTCGAAAGCATGATGTTTTTATAGTGTTGTTTTCATTCGTTATACCCTCGTATTTTCATTTCTTTTAATTTGTACTTTATCCAGAAAGTCTATATGCCATTATATTTTACTATGCTGTAATATTAACTTCAAAAACAGTTTTTGTTGGCGTTTTTGTCAGATTTATTTGAATGTTTATTTGAAGTCAGTTGTATTGTATATCTATGATTTATGTTTACACATTTTTTGCTGCTGGGTCCCAATAACTGTCACGTAAACCAATTATGTCTATTTGGGTGGCTCACACACTTTTTTCAATATGACGAAACTATCATACAAGTGGGAGGATTAGCTAGCTTTACAATCAGGTTTAACCCATCATTTTCCTTCGAAAAAAAGCCTGTACCAAGTCAGGAATATGACAGTTGTTTTCCATTCGTTCCGTTGGTTGATATTGTCGAGCATTTAATTTTGTCCGTTTTTTTAATTTACCTTGGAGTTCAGTCGTTTTGCTAACATTTTTTCTCCAATAATATACAAACTCCGACATGTTTCACATAAAATATTTTTTTTGTCAAATTTGATAACATTTTGAAACGTGCAAAAAACAAAAACAAAAAATCTTTATAGACACCAGGATTGAAATTGTACGCCAGAAGCGCGTTTCGTCTACAAAAGACTCATCAGTGACGATCGAATCAAAAAAGTTAAAAAGGCCAAATAAAGTACAAAATTGAAGAGCATTGAGGACCAAACATTCCTAAAAGTTACAAAATGTTTGATGTTTATATTAGTCTGGGTCTTTGACACAATATTCGCAATGCAGTTAGATGACTTGTGTTTATTTTTTTCTGTTCTATTCGTGTGTTACGGTAAAGATAATTCATCACCCAGTTCATTTATAAGATTTTAGTTTGGGTCAACTAAATTTATACGATGTATTTGGTTTACAGTTTGATTTAGAAGATATACCGACATAGCTTGATAATACAATTAATTATATAATTACTACCACAATTGTATATTAATAAGTGTTGTAATTTTCATTGTTATTAATACATGTTATATCAGTATTACAAACCTAATCTTGAACTCTATCCTTTTTTTGGGAAATTTATAGAAATTTATATGTGACGTCACATTGTGCGTCGATCTCTTTGGCTAACATATAATACGTTGTTCGGCTGTGCCTTTTTATGTGCTGATTAAGGTTGTTTTATGTATTCGTTTTTATTCTGTAGTTAGTCACCACTTCGGTGTTAACATGTATATCTATTATATAGTCATTTTTATAAATTTACTGTTTGCAAAAGTATAAATTATTCTAAATACTAAGGATTTTCTTATCCCAGGCATTTAACCTTAGCCGTATTTGGCACAACTTTTTGGAACTTTTGGTCCTCAATGCTCTTCAACTTTGTACTTGTTTTGGCTTTCGAACTTTTTTTATCTGAGCGTCACTGATGGGTCTTGTGTAGACGAAACGAGCGTCTGGCGTATTAAATTATAAGCCTGGTACCTTTTGATAGCTATTATTTGTGTGTGTCTTTGTCCTGTATGTTCTCCCATTTATTTGTATTGTAGTTCAGTCGTGAAGTCTTGTCATTTTGATGTTATATTTAACATTGCCATAAAAGCGGGAGGTTTGGCTAGCCACAAAACCAGGTTCAACCTACCATTTTTTCTTAAAATGTCCTGTACCAAGTCAGGAAAATGGCCATTGTTATATTATAGTTCGTTTCTGTGTGTGTTGCATTTTAGTGTTGTGTTTCTGTTGTGTCGTTGTTCTCCTCTTATATTTGATGTGTTTCCCTCAGTTTTAGTTTTACCCGGATTTGTTTTTTTCTCAATCGATTTATGAATTTCGAATAGCGGTATACTACTGTTGCCTTTATTTAAGTGAAACTTGCGATATCGAAAATGTTTCTCCAGGACAAAGTCTGTTTTTAGATAAGAGAGAAATAAGTTTAATTAATTTTGTATTTACATTGGGTCATAGATCAAATTTATTCGTCAGTGTATGTTCACTTGTTTTTGTTAATATGTCTTTTGATTGAGTAAAGTCATTTCAATTGATATTTTATAGTGTGTCTTTCTATGTTGTGATGGTACACTATTGTTTCAGGTAGGGTGAAGGTTGGCGCCTATTAAAACGTTTAAACCGGCTGCATTTGTGTGCCCTGTCCTAAGTCAGGAACCAGATGTTCAGTGGTTGTCGTGTGGTTCATAAGTGTTTCTCGTTTCTCGTTTTTTATATAGATTAGACCGTTGGTTTTCCTGTTTGAATGGTTTTACACTAGTCATTTTGGGGCCCTTTATAGCTTGCTTTTCGGTGTGAGCCAAGGCTCCGTGTTGAAGGTCGTACTTTGACCTATAATGGTTTACTTTTACAAATTGTGACTTGGATGGTGAGTTGTCTCATTGGCACTCATACCACATCTTCTTATATCTAGAAACACGGATGAGAAATGGATATCGCTTGAAATCAACTCTCGTTAATTATTTCAATAATAATTATTATTTTTTTTATATCAAATAACTGTAGTTGCTATCAATCGACATCGACATTCACTAGTTATGAAAACCATAATTATTTACCTAAAATATGCGTTTTTCGCGTGACATGGCGTAATACAGATTAGGGGTTTGATAAAGCCTTTGCAATCGTGACTGATATCGATGTCATCACGGATAACTTTAGAGGACGATTTCTATGGAGTGTTTCACCCCAACAATTTAATTGTTTTTACGACTAAGTATATAATAAATGGTTCCTTCAACGGTTCAATAAAAAAAAAACTCCATGAAATGAAAAAAAGCAATAAAAAGAAGAGCAACAATAATCATGCAATATATTTGCCTACAATTGATGCTAGCATATATAATTTATCACTTTTTCTCTCCCACATTTGCGTTGGTGTCTAAGATATGTCTTTTTGTTTTTTTTTTAGATTACTAACGAAATATGACAACGATATTAAATTTCTGAGTTCCATAGATAATCTAACAAAGTCTTTTATGAATCTTTTTGTTACTCCACTAATCAAGATTTGGTAGGGGGTGGTTAATATAGAAAAAAAACCTGTTTAACTCCGCCACATGTGCATATCCTCGTCCAAAGTGAGGAAACTCGTCAGTGATTGTCTTTTGTAACATCTTAATGTCTGTAAATTCTTTTATTTTGTGTGCAGGAAAGATCTTTCTTTGATAGTCACTGTTGAATAAATAAACACTTTTTTAGACATCCCAATCCATTTTGGTTCAATTCTGAAGCGTACAAAAACTTCATAACGTCTGATGTTGAAAGAAGTCTAGGTTCCTGACACAATATTGTCAATACGCACATGATACAGCTAGCGGGCTTATGTTTTTAAAAGTGAAACTTGCGAAATCGAAAATATTTCACCAGGACAAAGGGTTTTATTAATAAGAGAAATTTAGAGTTTTAGAGGTTGAAATAATGTCTAGATACCTGCTATTGTGTAAAACTGAATGCATCTGGATGTCTTTTGTTTTTGTTGTTATGTTACTACCTCGTTGAGGTAAACCCATATCTCCTTTTATTTATGTTTATTTGTAAGATAAATATGGTCAACATGTTCATTTCCCAATATAACTTTTTTCGTTTAATAACCAGCTTTCATCTTGTCAGGTATCATTCACGTGTTAAAATATGAATAAACGACTTCCAAAAGTTTGATGAATGTGGGGCAATGCACATACCGAACAGTCATTCGACTGCAGTTGAAAACTATGCCATTCGGTAGTTAATGTCAAGGTTGCATGTCATAAACACACCTTCCTTTGCGCAAAAATCATAACTGACGTAAAAGTCATTCATAACAATAATTATATGCTATGAATCTACTAATTACATTATGTCATTTGATAGCAATGTTCCTTAAGTCAAATACATCTGTCCTGATTTTGGAAGTAGCGGGTAATTCCCGAAAATTTAATCCATTTTAGTAATACAAAAAACATGTATTCCTTCAAATAAACAGCCATTAGGTGTTTTGAATATTATAATTTAATGATTCTTGATGCGAATATTTTTCAGAAATCAATAGTTCAACGTGGTCAATTCAATTTCCAGATAAATGAACAGAGGTAAACATAAACGGGTGTCACATGTGAAGCAAGATCTGCTAACCATTCTGGAGCTCCTGAATGAACTATCCAAATGTTGCTGCGGCAGGCATTATATATGATGGCTTGCTTCGCATGCGAAACATGTCACACTGCCCTGTGATACAAGAAAGCAGAATCTCAAATATTGTAAGAGAATAGGAAACATATATGTAAACATGTTTACAGTATTTGTGAATAAGTCACCTTAAAATGGTAGTTAAATCCGATAATTAAGAAAATGGTTTTAATGAATAAGTAATTTCTATAGTTGTAATCATGTACTATGAAGGAAATTATGATTATAATTTACTTAAAGTCCGAAATCATTTAAAAAAAAATTCTCGTTATAACAAAAGTAAGTTACATTCTGCAATTTATTCCACATAGCCTTTCTTCTTTTTGTGACGTATACCGTCAATTTTCATCACTTAAGAAGTTTTCAGTTGTGCTTTCTACTTGTGGGGAAAATAGAAATACAAATTAAATCTATTTTGAATTTGTTATTGTGATTTAATTAATTAAATCAAGTGCCACATGTTTGTAACAAGGTAGTTTTTTTCTTAATTGGAAATATTTGCAATATCATGTTATACTAATGTCAATCATCAATCAAAAGTCAAAATTGATTTCAAGGACAAGAGGTCAAATAGGTAATTGCGTTATGTACATACTGTAAAACTGAACTTTTTGGCCAGAAAAAAGCACTCCCAAATTTGTTTATCTATAGTTCTTAGTAATTTATATTTAACTATTCAATATGATTTAATACAGATTTACCTGAAAATTAACTGAACAGATCTTCATAGACTGAAATCTAAATTTCTTCTCTATATTTATTCACCTTGACACCTAAGAATATTCTATACCTTATTCTATAAACAAATAACTCAACTACAAACGTAAGTTTGTTGACTAGCTCGCTGCTTGTATCTTTTCTGAGCTGCCGCTTTTATTACAATATACAGCAATAACGACATAACATATATACAAAGTACTATTTGCTATCATCTCTCAAATTATCAATATCCAAAACACACAAAATACTGTTTCGTGGCCGAAAAGGAAAACCCAAATTTGGAAACCTGCGTCCTTTGTCAATGCTAAGCGAAACTTATCTGCTTAACGTTAGATTCAATGTCCATGGGATTCATTTTGACAGACTGCCACTCAGAAAAATTTGGTGTACACAGTACGAAAGCAAGGATAGAAGTAATAATCATTTAACTACATATTTACCACTATAATTATTGGCGCCAAAAATTCATACTCCTCGGAAATACTTTACTGAGAAGACAATAAATTCCTGTATTACTGCGTGCCACGGGAATTATCTAGTCTTCTCTATACTTATGATCCTTTATAACCAAGACTATTCTATACCTTATTATATAAACAAATAACTCGACTACAAGTGTGTCGACTAGCTCGTTGCTTGTATAGAACAACAAAGATTGAGAATAAAGAAAAACTGAATAATCGTTTAAACCACAGTAATGTATGAATTAACAACATGTAAATGACAGCTATGCAGCGGACACACTTTAACCAAATGCGCTGAAACTTGTAGTCGGTAAGCAACATAATCTGCCACATAACCATCTTTACTGGAATCACTCTTCCACCTTCCATGTCTTTTCCAACATCTATCGTTAACACCTGAGTTAGCCGCCGTAGTGGTACCTCCTGACGTTAAAGAATTTAAACCACAATTAAGCTCGGGGCAATCAATTTCAAACACATTTCATCATACATTCTCTTGCAGTAGTATAACTTATAGGCCTTATTAACCTTGTTCAAACCACATTTATCTTTAGATTTATACGAAGGGCGAAATAGATACATGTCTGTGGATAAATCAATGTTTGCCAAATCAAGAATTTAAGAACCCACGAACATGTAACTTTTGCTCAAACAAAGAAAATTGGTACCCACGAATAAAAGTACTTTCACAGTATATGTACTACCGTTATCTAATAAATGTGCAAAATATAAAGCTACATGAATTGGAGATGCTGGCAAGGAATGCAAACTATGTTCTATAGAAAATCTTTTCCATTTAATAAAACTGTAATAATATTCTTATCAATACTTTCACATCTGGCATCAAGTAAGCATGTAGAAAAACTCTTCACTAAATTATGTAACGGGTGTCCATCTTCAATCCTATTGTCCTCTACAGCTTCCTGTACAGACTTCTCAATTTTTAAACCTGTTCCAAATATAAAAACACATCAATCAAATCTTATTCTAAAAGCAATCATCGTTAATTTCCCTTGTTTTCCAAATAAACCGTCATTACCTCTACCTGTAATAACTGAATTTTCTTCTGTTAAAGATTTTTTGTTCCTCATAAAACGTTTAAAATTCCCGTTTGATTCACATAATAAAACCCAATGAGGTGCAGATTTCCAAAGTGGATCTAACAAAGTACCGTTTGCTCCAAAAAATTTCTAATGACTTTACAAACCAAATTAGGCGGAGGAACGACCCAATTTTTTTCGCCTTTCCTATTTTGTTTAAAAGCATCTAATGCTTCTGTAAAATTAAAGCAAAATTTAAAATTAAATCTTGTACATTTAGTGTTCTAGTCTGTAGCAAATCTGTCAACGGTATGAATACCCCATAATCTATCTAAGTCTCTTGGTGTCCATTGTGTCGTATTTGTAAAAATTATTTTCAAAACATAGTGTGTTCAATTCACAAGCTTAAACTTGTAGATCTCTTTTACTACTCCCGTTTTGACTATGATAGTAACATTTTTATTCCCTGTATTGATTTGCAATGCCTAGTGTTTAAGAAAATACACAGAACTTTTAACTGTTCTATTAACTGCTTCGAGTTCATGCCATGTAGAACTCTTTATCTTTTCATGATCTGCCCAACCCCACCCACTACAGTGTTCAAACTATTACTGTGCGTTACCAGACTTACAGTTCATCTGAACATCGGTCGAGTCACAACCGACTCAGCACAATTGCTATCAACACCGGGTACTACAAATTCCCCAAAACCAATCTCGGAGGCAATTGTATAAGCCTTAAGATCATATAAAACTGACTCATGCAGATTCACACCCTTCTCATTCAGATCACTGACTGAATTCAACCAAAATCTAAGCTCATCAACAGCTGGAGTTAGAAAAAGCTAAATCACAAGCTCCAACCAAACCGTCATCAAGATACACAATTATCTTTAATCCATAGATTCTCCAATACTAAACCACATCTTTCACAACTTTTGTAAAATATGTCCTGCACTTCCAATACCAAAAGAGAGAATATTGAATACAAAATAGTTAATCTCTCCGTCAAAAACCCAACAGAAACCTAAATATTGCTTGTGCTCCTCTCTTATTTCGATATGATGTTATGCACTTTTCAAATAATATCTTAAAAGATAATCCGCCTTTTCAAATAATTCTCTTGCCACTGATGCATCTTCAAATTTAAATTTAAATTGGTATATGCAATTGTTAATGTGTCTGCAATCTAAAACTAATCTTGGCTTTTGTGATCTATTAAAAGCTACCGTAAGCGGATTAATAACGTATGGTTTATTAGCAACCTGTGAAATACAACCTTTTCTAATAGTTTAGAAATCTCGATTTCAACAAAAATCCCCATTTTGTCTCGAAGATTTGTTATTGCCCCAAAATACGTTATCTGGAATTTTTTTTAAATAATATGCTGTAACATCTTTCTATTACCTTTGAAATATTATCAGTCGTCCATCTTGTTTCCATTTGTGTATCGCTTTTCTCAGTTTACCTATAGGAGTGATCAATTTACTGGGTGTATTTAAATGTCTAGACAATTGATCTACACATTCCTCATGGTTGAGTAAACACATACTATCGTTGTCGTTGTCCAGTAAGTGAGCTTCGTTTAAGTGAGTAGTTTTCAGTGTTAAACTTTCATCAATGAAATCACCTAAGAAATTGCTGTTTCTATTAGCATCATTAGAGAACAATAAATCACTATATGTACTTAACTTCCTATTCTTTTCTGGTCATTCAAACTGACAATGGCCTGGTTTATAACAGTTATAACACACTCCTGTCCTCCTGGCTGACTTAGCGCCACCACTGCTGTTACCATTATCTGCTGATTTTTCTACCTTCACCCTTCTTTCCGCACGCGACGTTGCACTCATAGTCTTCTTGTCGTCTTCTGAATCATCGGCCAGTTGTTTTGAAGTGTATTCTTAGACTACTCTCCAAACATGTTCAGACCAATCTGCCATTTTCACTAGTTTTTGACGACGAGTTAAAAGTTATACACCTTCATTTATCCTCTGCTTAGCGTGAGCGGACTTTTCATCAAAAGGTTCTAAACAGTATTCTGCTTCATTGAGTGGCACATTCAACTTCTTGTTGAATTTGAACTGGTCTTCACAGCTCTTTTTCTGAAATTTGTAGGTATCCGCCGTTAAAATGTCACTTTGGAGTTTACACATCTGTGCCTCTGAACGTTCTTTTTGTTGGTTGCCCAATGCCTGCAATCTTGCTGCGAAAATCCCATCTAGTTTACTTAAAAAGTCACTTTGAGACTTCTGAATTTCTCCTCCAACTATCCGCTTAACGTTAGTTTCAATGTCCATGGGATTCATTTTGACAGACTGCCACTCAGAAAAATTTGATGTACACAGTACGAAAGCAAGGTTAGAAATAATAATCAATTAACTACCTATTTACCACTATAATTTCTGGCGCCAAAAATTTATACGCCTTGGAAATACTTTACCGAGAAGACAATAAATTCCAGTTTTACTGCGTGCTGCGGGAGTTATTCAGTCTTGTCAAATCTCAGCAAGATTTTTAGAATTTCAAAAATACCGTTTAGTCTAAAATACAATTGTAAAATTACTAACTTCCTCTATATATTAATATATTTTCCTTGTGATTGAAAGGCAAATCATAAAGGCTGAATTGTATCATCACACAGTAAATTTTTCTTATGCAATTTAAAGTGATTTTGAAAAAAATTAACTTGAAAATGACATTATCTGAAACGTTGTATTGTAGTCCTTTTGGCGATTTAAAGTATGAATGAAATTGAAAATGGCAATCATCAACAAAATAAAAATGTTTATTTATTGAGTTATACTTTCAGTATGAAGTAACCTAAAAGGCTAAAGAAAGGATTTCTGAAAATCAAAATCAAAATCCAGAAGTTGAAGAGCTGATAAAAACAAAAAGGATCAAACGAGAGACGAAAGATACAATAGTGATATCCAAACTCACAAGTTGAAAAAAGAAAATGAATGTCATAACAAAAAACGAAAAAAGTCCAAAGACAAGCAACAGAACACAAAACACAAAATAGAAAATTAAAGACTGTGCAACACTACCGCCCCCCCCCCCTCCCAAAATAAAAACCTGGGGTGATCTCATGTGCTCTGAAAGGGTAAGCAGATTCTGCACCACATGTGGCTCCCGTAGTGATGCTCATGTACGTACAAACCCGGTGATAAGTCTAGTTCGGTAGGTCACATTAGAGGAAAAAAGGACGGAATTGTGGTTTATAACAATTGGAACATATCGTAATCTGGGAAAAAGATATTCCATTACGGTCAACCAACTCGTGATGGCGTCCGTAAAATTTTGGAAAGGACGATTTCAACTTCACGACGTGGAACTCTTGGCTTAATAGATTCCTTTAAGCAGCTACCCTTTACTAAGGAAATAATGATAGGAAGTGCAAGCTGGAATAGTAACGTCAAACTTGGAAAGCAATCAGAACTATACATGAGGGAGATACAGTCTTTAATTTAAAATGATTTCCGAAACCTTTTTCCAGCAAATTTCAGTAAAAACAAATATCTTTACTATTATGCCAGTACCAACGTCCTTGCTACTGGGCTGCTGATACACTCGAAAACAGTCCAACTGCAGAAATAACGACCCAGTAGTAGTAATAAAATAAACGGTTAATGTAAACATTGTAATTAAATCTTCGTTGTAGTTGTGTACTTCTAAAGAATTATACATCGCTGTTACATTATGCCACTTTCATTTTCAATTCAGTACAATTCCCCTTATCTTCTATCATGTTAAATGTAATAATTTATATGTTTTTCTTCCATCTACTAAACTATTAAAAGCCAGCTATGTTTAACACTATGCTTAATTTTACATACATGTATTATTACTGAGAGTATAGTTAATGTGGCACCCAGTCTTTACAGAAAAAAGCAAATGTGCTACAAACACAGAAATATAGTTTTCTATCGCTTCTCTAGAATGTAAGCTGAGTTTTTAACTTTCTTATTTAGTAAGGTTAGTTTGGATCTTTTGGAATAAACGATAAATGTGAAAAACCGATAGCATAGACTCAATACATTTGATACTTTAAGTTAATACTGATGGACAGGACTTTTGATAGATTCAGGTTTGAAAGGACGTTGACCTAACTTGATAAAGTTTTACACACAAAAAAAAAATGAAACCATGTATGCGTAAATGAAAAATTGTTTGTTTTATACGCGTACGACTAGACACAATGATTAAATATAAAACTGGCACAAATGGTTTAGAAAAAAAAACGAAGTAGCAGAAGGTCATGAAAAATTAAACTAATCATAATAAAATATTTATCCCAGAAGTTTTACAATCAAGGACTTTGAACTTTTAGATTAAGCTTAACGTCATACAGCGATAACTTTTCATCTTCATATAAACAACATGTATTCTAGAGAATCGACAGATAATATAAAAATAAGGAGATGTGGTAGGATTGCCAATGAGACAACTATCCACCAAAGTTCAAATGAAGTAGATGTAAGCAATTAAAGGCAATCGTACGGCCTTTAATAATGGTAAAAACTCGACTACAAAAGGACCCGAAATGAAAAAATGTGAATCAATTCAATTGAGAAAGATAAGTATTTTTTTAGCATATTTGCTCTATTTCCTCTAAGGATAGAGTGCCAAACGAACCTATAGTCTTCGTATAGTTGGTATATACAAATGGTTGTATGTACACGAAGCATAGTGTAAAACATAGCTATTAGATTTGTTATCCTTGAAAATTAATAGATCTTTCTTTACTCTATTGCCATGTTTTATTAAAAAAATCCCTCGCCGGGTTTATGGTGCTGCGTGTTTTGATTTCTTTGTAGTGATTTTTCAATTTTTCTACTTAATCACCCTCTCCTTCTTACGAGATAAGAACTTATTTTATACGCACCAGTGAAACACTTTGGGCTTAAACATTTTTTATTCATTTGTGCAATATAAAAATGACCAGGTGTAGGCATATTTAACCATTAAACATTTAATCAATCTGAAGGCACTATGAAACATTATTATGTTTTATGTACGGGTATTGCAAATTATTTACTTTATATATTTTTGGTATTATATATTTTTCTGGCAATGGGTCGATAACGCTGGAGTACCATACACAGGAGTCTGATCTTCGACAATGACATGGGTTATGACATACAAATCTTTAATTTTCCGTTGATTTGGAGATTATCTAAAAAAGTATTACAAAAATACCGAACTGTAAAGTAAATTAAAAAAGGGGAAGTACATAAAAACTGACAAAATCAAACGTTATCAACCAACGGAACGAGTGGTAAACAACTGTCATATTCATTGCTTGATACAGGCATTTTCCGAGGAAATGATGGGTTAAACCTGGTTTTATAGCTAACTAAACCTCCCACTTGTATGACAGTTGTTTATAGTTCCGTTGTATTGACAAAATTGGGTGACAAACCCAAACAAACATAACAGGTTAATGTGACAATAATTGGGATCCAGCAGCCAAAATTGCATAAACATACATCACAGACATACAACACAACTGAATAAAAAAAATCAAACAAACATACAAATAATTCTAACAAAGACGCCTACAAAAACGTTTTAGTTGATAGTTGATTTGACAATGACGTCAACAAAAAAGAGTTTGTAGGTTACAAAGACGCCGATTAAGGAAATTTTTGTACTTGACAGTACGTACCATAAATAGTATATACTTTCTCGATAAAGTACACATTAAGTGAAATATAAATACAAGGCTAAATAAAAGGAAATAACACTTTAAATGCCTCTTGCGTCTGAATCTCACAATAGGACCCACCTGCACCAGGAACGCCCAAAGTAAAAAACACCATAGCAAAAAGACACTTAGATTCAAAGTTTTATGATTTTGGCGTTTCTGTTAAAGCTCCTTTATGTCATTTAGCTAGTCAAAATTATATATTATAAGGATCAAAGATAAAATATGATTTTTTTTTGTTCAATCATTAAAAAAAGTGAAATAGTAATATAATTATTCGCTTTTAGCAGCCAGATTGGTTCAGTTTTGTCGAAATAAGCAAAGAAACATCGCTAATGAATTATTCACTTGCAAATGAATAATTCGACCTCATTAAATCCGTATTCATGTGAACTTCAATTGAACCCCTTAGCTCGAGATGGGTTACGCATGAACTAGGCGTGTTCAGCTATTAAAAAGAAAAGAATGTCAACATAGGAAGTGAAACAAGGGTAAACCATTTGGATGACTGATTCGATCTACAAAAACTCATTCTTCTACGGGTAAAACGATAATAAACATATTTTTAAAACCTAAAATATGAAATCAAACAAACCTAGAAAATCCAATTGTACGAGTTCGCTATCTATTTATAATCTATGTTTATGTGTATATCGGGTTATATGACCATCGGCAGTCTTCGGAGGTCACCTCGATGGTTAATTAGATGGCATTTAGAATAAAATATACACGAAATGCTCATACATATTATCGAGTCCGTGCATCGTAAATTGTTTATTTTAGACTTTTGATTATTTGGATATACGTTTTAGTATGTTATAAATCAAAGATGAGAATTTGAGTCAAATCGGTGAACATGAATTTGACAGCTAATGCCCCTTTAAAAAAAACCTTTTTGCATGTCAATAACTTTGATCCTGTGTCCAAAGAATCTGCTAATTTTATTAACTTGCCTAAAATTTATCATTTCCATACATTCAGATTTTTTTTCTTTTCGCGGTTATGAATCAGATATGGATACTAAAAAAATTCTAAAGATCTTTTAGAGTACATACAATCTAAGACTCTCTCATCTTGCAATAGTATTAAAACATTTGACTTTTCTACACTTTACACAAGTATTCCCCATTTCAAACTAAAAGACAAATTGAAAGAGTTGGTATTACTTTGTTTCATTAAAAAGAATGGCGAACGTAGATACAAGTATCTTGTCTTGGGGAGGGATAAATCCTACTTTGTAAAGAATCACTCTGATTCAAACAAAAAATTCTCTGAAACTGACATTATCAAGATGCTTGATTTCTTGATTGACAACATATTTGTTACTTTTGGAGGACGTGTTTTTCAACAGACTGTCGGAATTCCAATGGCAACCAATTGTGCCCCTCTTCTTGCCGACTTGTTTCTTTATTATTATGAGGCTGACTTCATACAGGAACTTCTTAGGAAGAAAGATAAGAAGTTAGCAATATCCTTTAACTCTACGTTCCGCTATATAGATGATGTTCTCTCACTAAATAATACAAAATTTGGTGACTATGTTGAACGAATCTATCCCATCGAACTAGAGATAAAGGATACTACAGATACAGTTAAATCTGCCTCATATCTTGACTTACATCTAGAAATTGACAATGAGGGTCGGTTGAAAACAAAACTTTACGACAAAAGAGATGATTTCAGCTTCCCAATTGTGAACTTTCCATTTCTATGTAGCAACATTCCAGCAGCGCCTGCATACGGAGTACATATCTCCCAATTGATACGATATTCCCGGGCTTGTGTTTCCTATCATGATTTCCTTGATAGAGGATTGCTGCTCACAAGGAAGCTATTAAACCAAGAGTTCCAAATGGTGAAGTTGAAATCATCCCTTCGTAAATTTTACGGACGCCATCACGAGTTGGTTGACCGTTATGGAATAACCGTTTCATAGATGATATCGGATATGTTCCTTATGTCGTAACTACAATACCCTCCATTTTCACGAATGTGACTTACCGAATTAGACTATTTACCGGATTTGTAATAACATAAGCAACACGACGGGTGCCACATGTGGAGCAGGATCTGCTTACCCTTCCGGAGCACCTGAGATCACCCCCAGTTTTTGGTGGGGTTCTTGTTGCTTAGTCTTTGGTTTTCTATGTTGTGTCATCTGTACTATTATTTGTCTGTTTGTCTTTTTTATTTTTGGCCATGGCGTTGTCAGTTTGTTATCGATCTATGAGTTTGACTGTCCCTCTGGTATCTTTCGTCTCTCTTTTATGTTGATATTGTTCTTCATTGACCCTTTTTGAAATTTGTAAGTCTCTTTCATGGTCTTGTCAATTTTGGTATATTATCTAGTATGCCCGTATGTTTCGCTAAAATCCATTTTAACGCGTATCAAGAGGTGAAGTTAAGCTGTTCAATAGTTTGTACTGAGTTCTTTGAACCTCGCTTTGAACATTGACCTGGGTTATATCTCTGAGTTCTCATAAACTAAACTAAAAGCTTATACGAGATTTGATTAAGTGGTTCATTTATTCCCAATATACAAGGTAGAAAGTAATCACTATCAACTTTATATTAGGTGCATAATAAAGTAATATATTTTCTTAAAGTACAATAGAGTAATCATTTACAGCTATATTATATGTAAGTAACTAAATAAGATTACCTATAAAATTTTCCCAAAGAAAACCACAGCTCTTTTAACGATTATATTTTAATAATAAACTATTTATTTCACCTGTGTAAACAATTCAAGTATAACTTTTTTATGGCAATTTCCATTGATCTAGGAGAAAATATATTTGAAACACCTTTTTTTATTTTCACATATGCATCAGTGAAATTCTTATTTAAAATTCGCGTTATTTACATAGCTTTTAAACTTAAAATGCGGAAATGAAATTATATTTTCAAGTTTGATGCATTATCCAAGTGTATGCACTCAATTTATCACGTTGGTAAGTAATGATAATAGCTACATTTGTTAACAAATCACCTGAGATTCACCTGAGAGAGAAAAAATAAACAACGCTTTTATTGATTTACTTTAATTTTCCCGAGGACTTTTTCTAAATATCACGGGAAATAGTAGCATAACTTTCGATTTATTATTTGTCACATCACAAGGTGAAATGAAAAATGACAAAATAACGAACAATAATTATTGTATATGTAGAAAATGAAACTTACGAGGAACTTTGATTTGTTGACAATTAAGCGTTTGTAAGCACGAACACATTTAAGTAATGCATCAAACGTGTTATCTTTATATAAGTTCACATTATTTTCGTTATAGAAAACGAAGCTAATTCGCAATTTGAAAACAGAAGAAACAATGGAGAAGTATACGAATCAAATCTGTTCACTAGTCCTTTCCTGTACAAACATGCACCAAAAATTTCCAAGCAAATGGGGAGATGGAATGGGCGATGTAGAATTAAGATTAGCCCATAAAGAACAGCCAAAACAGTTTTCATTCAACTTCGTCAGAATAAGACAGAACGCCACTTTTACTTGCTTGAAATATTATAAAATTGTTCGGTTGTCAATGTGATGACTTTGATACATAGCCAAAGCACTGACTTCTGAGCGGCTGGTTCGATCCCTTGAAGAACAGGTGTGTACTATTCATTTCTGTTCGTTACAAGGTCAAATGAGTATCGTTATGCGTAGTAATTTACATGTATCTACCTTTCAAAGTGGGAATTTTAATCATTCGACAGCTACATTCAACCAGTATATACGTATAAAAATGTGATTGCTTCTAAGGTCTGTTTGACTCTATGGAAATAATTTTATTTTGTTCGTTGAGACGTAGGTTTTTTTCTCCTGAATTATAGTTATAATATCCATATGTTCAAAACTAATCAGAGTAGTTCTATAAGGGGAACGGGTTCTTGTTATTTTTGATTTGAACATTTGGGTAATATATGCACGTTTAATACTTTGGCGGTTTAAAAGATGGGGTTTCGTTATACTATATAAAAAAATGGTTAATGTGTCAGTACATCGAAGGTGCTCATAGTAACAACGACAAACAGTTTACCGTTTATTCCTGTGTACGTTATGTCCAACGCAGATCCAGACCATGATCTTAGAAATCATGTAGAATCTGATGGCGCTGATGATACTGAATTGTCTACGCTGTTTCGCTCTTTTCAACTGTATAACGCAATGGATTAGAGCAACAGAGGAATAACATTATACAAAAATTTGAGAGTCGGTTTCCAATTAAGTCGGAGAAAGCTACTGGTGTTGACAAACAAAACGTGAAATTTGAAGGTGTAAATGAAACGTTGAATTATGCTGTAAATGCAAAATATGGGTTATTTTTAAATTTGATTTAAATCAGATCAGGTTATCATCATGTTGATTCTATACATGAAGATCATCAAAAATGTTTAGGTTTTCTATTGAAATTTGGCAAAAAAATCTGATATTTTATATTTTCTGTTTTGACGTTTGGTCTTTCGTCGGCCGGTTATACTTTCACTAAAATAATAAGAGTTTTAGTGAAACATTGGCGAGTTCGATGGGTTTATCTATCGAATAGTATATTAAGACCATGGTTTTGGATTAGCGGTTAGTTTTGAAACATCTACCAAAATGGCTAATCAGATCCGCGATCATGATTTGCAAAACTCTGGTATTGTTGCTAACGAAATTTAAAATGTATGGACACTACGCAACTGCATTGAATGGTTGAGATTTATTTAGAATTTCCAAAATTGTACATAAGAAATACCGAACAAAACAATTTATGCTTTGAAAATATGGATTTCTTCATTATAAGAACACAGAATGTTTTTCTATTGAAATTTGGCAAAAAAATCTGATATTTTATATTTTCTGTTTTGACGTTTGGTCTTTCGTCGGCCGGTTATACTTTCACTAAAATAATAAAAGTTTTAGTGAAACATTGGAGTTCGATGGGTTTATCTATCGAATAGTATATTAAGACTATGTTATGCGTATGGAAGCACCAATGTACCTAGTTCAAAAGTTTAAACTGAAATCAGATAATAATCCTTACTCCCTGAGAGGCGTCACTCAAGGTAATCTGATAGTTCCTAAGCCAAAAGCTGAGCTATTTAAGAAATCTTTTGTTTATTCTGGATCAGTGTTATGGAATGGACTACCACACGAAATGCGTAAAGCTCAAAACACTTATACTTTTAAACAAAGTATCAAGAAGTACTTAACACAGTCCTGATAAGATTATGTTTTCTACAATGTATTTGTATATTCTTTTATTTTTATTTGTATTTGATTTTTAGACTATATGTACATCTTGAACAGCCTTATATCTTATCATGTTAGTGATATTACATTGAACTAATTGACTGTAAATTAACTATGTGTTAATATCTGTTTTTGATTGTATTGTAATTTGTATGTGAGGGCCTCAGGGAAGATTAGTTTATTGTAACTAACTGAGTTTACCCTCTTTAAATAAAGAATTTATTATTATTATCATAGAATCATGGATCATGTGAAAAATTTAAGTGAGATGATAGAACGATGTATTTATATTTTTTTTTATAAATTCCATGCATTCACATCTGTTAATCAAAATTTGTCATAACAGTTGTTAAATGATTTTGTGTATTGATATGTTTTCTGTCAGAATCGATTAAAACTATCTTACTTGATTTTGCCATTTTATATCTTAAATTTCCCTTGGAGTTCGGTATTTTTGTTATTTTACTTTTTACTTCCCTTTTTTTTTTTACATTTTCCTTCGTCACTGTTTTCCCTCACACTGTGTGATTGTCGAATTTCTTATGATAGGTCATGGTTAAGGCCATTGAATACTGAATACTGAAAAAGCTGCCGGTGAATAAGAGTACGAGAAGACACTAATTCAGTAGTAGTACATTTCTGAAGATTTTGATAAAACAAAAGATTTTCTTCTAAAAGAAAGTCTATTTACGCGTGTTTTATGGTAAAAGTTAGACATTCAAGTATATAAAACATATTCAACTTTTTGTTATATTTGAAGAATCATATACCTTTTAATGGTATCATGATAAAGAAGTTTACTCCTTGTTCAGATGATTTTCTTTCATTGATTATTGAGGGTGGTAGAAAGATTTCAAGTAAACCTTTTGATAAAAGAGATACACCAGAGATATTGCAATTCATTATTTCTTAATATGGTGTTAATCATAATTTGTCTAGTCTGAGCATTTGTGTGTTATCTTTATTAGGTTTTTCTCAGATTTCTTACGATACAGTGAAATAGCTGCTATCGAAGCTAAAAACTATTTCTATTTTTGACAGGTATATGTCAATTATTTTTTGGGGAAATGGGTAAAAGCTATATTTACAGGCGGGTTAATTCAGCTATTATTGCTACAACAGGAGGAATTCGTTAACTGATTGTTATAATATTTACAATTAGCTAATATTTAGCTGAATTCAGATCATTTTATTTTCGTGCATTGTGTTATTTAAAAACGCAAGGTATTCATAAGTTATGCATCAAGAATTCACCAGTTTCATATACAAAGGCACGAGACTGTATTTGAAGCTTTTGAATTCGTAATTTTAAATAAGAGTAAATTTGGGCTGCATCGCTTACTGCAGCGAACTTTGGTATTTCATAGAGAGTACTTAAAGATCACGATCGCTGTGCATCTGGCAGATCAAAAGACGGTTACATTAAAGATAAGATACAATCACAAATAGAAGTTTCCCTAAGCTTGGCATTTTATTCAGATTGCATCTATTTCTTTGGTATGTCGGAGTTACTGCGAGCAACCAAATCTATGTCTAGCTTTTTGTTGTTTTTTTTTTATACTAAGGATGTAAGTAAAGAAATGCTTTAAATTCGGACGAGCACGGCGATGGAGATTTTATTCTATTTCTTACCGTTGAAACTTGGGCTTTCTTCCTGTGCTAGAGTTATACTATTATATTTCAAAACTGGTTAGAGTGGTTGTATAACGGGTTCTCGTTATCTTTTTTTTTTAATAAATGGATAATATATACACATGAAATACTTTGGCGTTTTAAAAGGTTGGAGTCCCTATATGAAGACATTATTGAGGCGTCAGTCCATCGAAGGTGCTCACAGTAACTACGACAGACAGTTCGCAGTTTATTGTCATATATTAATGTATGATTATAATATTTAGTTTGATTTCAGTTCATTTTGATTTTTTGAACTATTTGTTGTGTATGAAAAAATGTAATATTGTTGTTATGTTATTTATTGGACTATTATTTTATTAAACATTGATTCAAAGAAAAAAGAAGCACCCAAATCTATTTCTAGATTTTTGTTTTATTCATACTAAGGATCTTAGTGAAGAAATGTTTTTAATTTGTACTGTCTTACACACGTGTACAACCATGTTTATAGAATTGTATTAAAAGAGTAGATACACATCTACACTGCCAAATTACAATATTCTTATTTATAATTCCTAATGCATATAGTTGTGAATTGATTCTTATGTTTTGTCATTGTATTTTGTAGATTGTGCAGGCTGTTGATCATGATTCTAGTGAAAAAAAATGTTACGGATTATTTTATGTCAGGAATATGGCAGTTGTTCTCAAATACCGTATAGCGGGTTATTTTCGCGGGTGTAAAATTTCGCGATTTAGGGGCAACAAAGTATACGAAAAATTTTGGCGGTTTTTATTTTGGTGGATTCTTTAATTCCAATTAAATATTTTGGCGGATACTGAAATGGTTGCAGTTAAAAAGTTTTAAAAATTGACAAACACGGGTTAAATGATTGTTTTACCTGCATGTCGTCTTATTTATGGATTATATTTTGATACAGGTGTACAAACTTCTTGTAAATGTTACTGTTGATTAGTTACGAAATTGACCGGACCTTTGATGTACTAATTAGATTATAAAATTATCATGAGTGACTTGCAACTCTTATATAATTTGACACTAATTTATAAGGATAAAATACCTGACAATCGTACCTTACACTCTTATATTATTATTTATTTTATTATGTAACCAAAAAACTAATTAATACCTGGTAGCCAGTGAACAATGGCATTTGGCATTTATATTGTTTAAATTAACATAAACCGTTATTGATCCGTCGAACGGAAAAAAATAGATAGTTTACAAAACGCTTTAGCTTTTAGAAAGTATCGAACGTATGCATAAATTTTCGCGGAATTTTTTTTTCGCGATTTCTCCTGACCCGCCAAAATAAGCGAAAATAAACACCCCGCGAAAATAACCCTCTATACGGTAGTTCGTTTCTATGTGTGTTGGCGTTTGCTTTTGTTTGCACATCGGTGTTCCTGTTGTTCCTTTGTTTTCCTCTTATAGTTGATGTGTTTCCTCGATTTTGGTTTGTGACCCGGATTTGTTTTCTCTAAATCGATTTATGACTTTTGAACACCGGTATACTACTGTTGCCTTTATTTATGCGTAACACATGCCATTCACGTGTTGTAATTATGTTTCTATTGCATTATAAAACTACTGGATGTTGCAATCCAACATCCCACAGAATGTTTGTATTATGTGTCATTGAGCTTTGTAGCAAGAGATGAGGTATGATTGCCAATGAGATAACTATCCACCAAAGTTCAAATAAAGTGGATGTAAGCAATTATAGGCAACCGTGCGGCCTTCAACAATGAGAAAACACCATTCCGTATAGTCGGCTATAAAAGGCCCCGACATGAAAAATATGAAACAATTCTATTGAGAAAACTATCGGCCTAATTTATAACAAAACAACTAACGAAAAACAAAATGACAGACATGAACCAACGACAACCACTGAACTACAGGCTCCTGACTTGGGACATGCACATAAAGAATGTGGCGGGGTGAAACATGTTTGTGAGCGCTCAACCCTCTCCTAACCTGGGACAGTGGTGTAACAGTACAACATAAGAACAAACTATAAAAATCAGTTAAAAAGGCTGCACTCATCAGATCTATATAAAGCAGATAAACGTGCTTTATGTTCGGTTGAACCCGTGAAATAGAACATAAAGCAAATGAATTTTAGTCTTGTCTCGAGTTTTGCTTATTTGATAATAATAAAAGAGAGGCGAAAGATACCAAAGGGACATTCAAAATCATAAGTGGAAAATTAACTGACAACGCCCCTGCTAAAAAAAGAAAGACCAACAGACAATAATTTATATCGAACATACAGTTTTCCCATATACATAGGAAATATCAAGAAATGTCTTTACGCATACAAAAATTATAATTTTTGAGATGTTTGTATCCCAAAAACAAGCTCACGGGCCTAACTTGATTTTTCATTTGATTTTGATGCACTATCAATTGAAAAAAACTCTTTTCTTTTGAACAGTTTTAAAATATCACGCAGCAAATAGTATATCTGATGAGTCTACTTACATCATTACTGAAATAAATCAAGTAAAATGAATAACTGCTTGACAGATATGCTTTGACACCCGAGCGAGTTTATGTCGAATAATAACATGTATTAACACTCGGCGACACATTAAATCTGTTATTTCATGTAAGATTTATTCCTACTGAATTGTTTTTACTGAAATATGTGTAGGCGACGTTTTCTTATTTGTCAAAACTTTTTCATCCAATTGAAGATCATTCATTGTTTACATTAGTACAAAAGAACTTAAACATTTATAATACTGCAATATCCGTTATGCATGTAGTAGAATCGCAACCCCGACACATTCTTCCATATTGGAACAAAAAAGTAGGTGCCTAACAATTTTACAAGAATTCTTTTAATTTATGAATTATTTTGCCTTTTGTTTTTTTTCTCAACCTTCAAGTATATTTGGATATTTTGACTATTACTGTAAGCAGTTGTGTTTTAAGTCCATTTCATCTACCCGAGGTTTTTTTCTATTTCTAATACAGACTTCAGACATTGCACAAACTCTTGATTTATTACATTTCTTGTACAATATAGAATTTTGCTTTGTGAAATATACTAACAAGAAGGTCATCTGCTGGAAAATATTACAAACATGTCAGCCCTTAAACGACCCTGAAAAATATATGAAGACAAATGACAAACTGTTTCATGAACAACCTACTGAAGATATATACTGTACCTTTATTTCAACTTTTGTTTATTTAAAAAAAACAAGATTCTCTCCTTCTCAGAAATATTACAAACATGTCAACCTGAAAACGACCATGAACAATGTATTTAGACGTTTGACAAATTGCTTCATGAACAACCTGCTGAACCAGATAATAAGTGGTAACCTTAACATGTATATTCACACCTGCTTTTGACGAAAAACCTGTTTTTATGTATAGATACAAAAACATGTCAGTGTCTGAGATAAATGTGTGGGTTTATTTACAAACAAAAAACAAGAATGTAGGTGTAGAATTCTGGTCAACAAAGTTCAAGTATCTATGTATAATAATCAGTCTACCGATTTTTGTTCTTCAGATATATTATTCTAGACACAAGTTTTTTGGGTTTATAATGGTATTCTTTAAACGGCATTGAAACTTTTTCAGCTAGTGATTGCCGGAATATACTTTTTTCTGCAATTCAATTACATATGGGCCTCTTTTGCAGTATCTGATGTTTTGATTAGAAATAAATGCATTCATAAAACATACAAGTGCAGAAATATTTTTAAAGCAACCATCCACATTTCAAAACATATTTAGGTTTAATTAGGTATTACGAATTTTATTGACGATCGTAAGCAAATTGGGTCCCACGTTTAATATTTTGCTTTAATTTCCTCAGTTGTGAGACAAGCGTCAAGTGATTCTCAACCATGCATGTATGATAATGCATAAATCTGTATCTTAATGTTGTCGGGAAAAGCTTATGTCTATTCGAAAATCCGGATATATGAAAATATTTTATTTCTATTTTTGCTCAAGATGCTATCTCTTAATGACGAAGAAGCCTTTGTCCATGTTTAATAATTCTATGAGGGTTTGACAAAGTTATTGGTGTCTTAAAAAAAATGATAATCCATGACTGGATCTAAACATCAAATGCAAATAAAAAGTATTTCATTTATCAATAAGAAACGAAAAATTAAGATAAAAAAATACAAAGTTTTGCTCTAGTTGCTTTCGCTTGACTGCTTGATACAGCAATTAATGTCTAAGATAAAGATAAAATATTGTTTTCATTGTGTTGCTGTCCTGCCACAATAGCATATAACAAACATTTCCTTTTATCCATACAAAAATTCTTTCTACTGCTCAGCATTCTTACTGGAATTTAGTTTCCTCTCGTCTCATATAAATTATTTTTGAAAGTTTGTAATAAAAGGTATTTAACTAATTGCACACTTAATAAAAATCTTGAGTTAACAATGTGGATGTATACAACGTTTTAAATACGAATCCGTTTTAAAGTAGAAAACAATTATATGATTTGGATACAAAGAGAATTTAAACAAGAGTCTAATTTAATAACCTTGTATGAATAATCAAAACAAATTGCTTAATCGTTATTGAAACAACTTTAATAATTTTTAATTTTTTTTACATATCATTTATTATCAAAATAACTTTTGAATCTCACATGTGTAAAGTATATTCGCATGTTTGACTTTTCCAGGTTAGTCATTTCGGGACAAAATGTCTGTATTGCATGTTTCAGACCGGGAGCATACAGATAAATTCGAGGTCAGTTGGTCAGTGGTACATATAAATCATTTTGATTTCCACGCCTTTTATCTGCTTAACGATTGATTTCATTTCTCTGTTAAATCAGGTCTAATAATAAAACTATTTCTAGGAATGTTACTTAAATTTGCAAATACTATTGTGAAGAGTAAAAGGATGATGTGGAGGCATATTAATGGCACTAATGCGTCACTACTACGATTTCTCCCTGGTTCAATCATCCTGTCAGGAATTCTCCATGTCTGTATCTACATTTAGTATTTTTTATCTTCTTTTAAACCTTCATTCCCGTCATTCGGTTAATCGGGTATGATTACGTTTATCTCGTTCAACTAAGTTTACAACATAGTGAGGTCCGTTGAGGTTGGTTTTATACAGAAAACCACAATCAAAATGAAATTCCTCCGATGATTAAGTATCAAAGCTCTTCGATAAAAAATTATCTATGCAAAACGTTTAACTCTGTCAACGAACCAATGTCACATGAATTTAACGACCTGCTAAAGATATCAACTAACCGGAATCTTTTGGTTATATTGTTGTTTTTTCATATTCATATCTCTTCAAATTGAATGACTGAGGGGATTTTGTTTGGAATCAAATTCTTTCGGTGTTTACAATGTTGTCGATCAAATTTATCACAAAAGCGACTTGAACACAAGTCATATGATGTCGACTTGACCCCCAACTCTCAGCCTACCACTACCCCCAAACACTTACCTCAATCATAATCCTAACACTAATATGTGACTATGTATTCTGAAAGTTTTATTAATATTTTAACAGCAACATTTTCCCTTGTATTCCATAGACTTTTAAAGTCACCAAACGTAAATGTGGTGGGGAGACAAATGTTCCTCAAAAGCAAGGTCATATTGTGTTTTTGGTATATCAATGAAAATAATCAATAAAAAAAAACCATTTGTATTTGGATTATGTAACGGGTTGATATCAAATTGTACGAATATGAATTTCAGTTTCTTAAAGAAGAGCTAATGAAAAATCTGAATTGGGATAAGTACTATCTGTCATTAACTATATTATATCAGTATTCAACTGGTCTACTTATCTTCCTGGATTCATGAAATCATCTACTAATCCTTAGTCTTTATAAATAAACTAATCATAGATACCAGGATTAACATTTTGTACGCCAGACGTGCGTTTCGTCTACAAAAGACTCATCAGTGACGCTCGAATCAAAAAAGTTTAAAGGGCCAAATAAAGTAAAAAATAGAGCACCGATGACCCAAATTCCGAAAGGTTTTGTCAAAATATAGCTACGGTAATCTGTTCCTGGTTAAATAATCCTTAGTATTTCGAAAACAGTTAATTTATAAATATGACCATATCAATGATAATTCATGTTAACACAGAAGTGCTGAATACTGGACTATAATTGATAGTCTTCAACAGATTCGTTGATTGATTGTTTATTTGCTCGACCAGTAGTGACATATTGGGACAAGTGAAAATTTAGTAATGCATCGATAAGGTAGTTTATGCAAATGAGGGTATCGGATAAAAGGTTGGAGCAAACGAGGCTGTATGTTGAGTAAGTCTTTTATGTTGTAATATCAAATATGTTTTCCGTGACTTTCTCATATGCCAAGAGAGTTACTCTCTTATGAAAGGGTGCATCGAATTTAACGTCCCCACTTCCAGCGGACGACATTTTTATGAATTGAGTTTAGACAAAGAAAAGACAAACAATGCCGCTGCTAATGTTTATTATTCAGAAACAGTAAAATATATAATAAGTTGAAATAAATGGCGAAAGAAAGTGAACTGAAAAAAGAAAGAGCAACCAAAAATTTACAAGGCCCCAGTGCCACGTTCCTTCAATGTGAAACGAGGAAATAACAAATCAAAACAGTTCCTATTCATGTGCAAAATAAAGATAACAGGACAAAACAGAATATATTCATGTATCAAACAAAAACAAACAATATTAGGAAAAGACAGTGCCTATTCATGCGTCAAATAAGATAAAATTAACAGGACAAAAAAGTGTCTATTCGCGTGTCATATCAAGAATATAACACAAAGGATTGTGTTAATCTTGAGCAAGTCAGACTCAAGGTAGAACAAGAGAGATTTTAAATTCTCGAAAGCATGTACATGTTGAGAAAGAACAATTGGCAATTGAGAAAGAAAGACTGACTGTTAAAGCTAACATTGACAAGAAACTAAGAAAGGTTGATGTGTGTTTCATCTAGGCGTCAAGGTGTCAAGAAAAAACACAGCAGACAAACAAACAGTGTAATCTTAGTGAGCAAAAAAAAAATATGATAGCGACAACTATAATTATAAAGTTAGTTTCTATTATATCCTACAGTGATAAGCGTTTTTATTGTTTTACCATTTTTGAAAGAAGTGGAAATTTTGTTTTTAACATTTGTTTGCCTTATTTTTATCTCGCCTGGCCTGAGGCGATGTCGCCGAAAAAAAATAAGTAAGCGTTGGAACAAACGAAAATGAATTGAATTAGAGATTAAACAATTGTACATTGTTGGAATGTGAATGTGAAAATGGTTCGTTTTGCAGATTCGTTATTCATGTACATGACATTTGAGTGTTTTTGCATTCTTTTTTATACTGGCGTCCAAAGATTAACTTTAATCAGGAACATTCAAACCAAAAGACTTGAAAGCCAAGAGTGTATAAGTACCAGCTGGAAACAAGAAGAGCTTAATGGCAAAAATTTTTTTTTTTTTAAATAGCCATATCCATTTAATGTCATCTTCGCCTTAGGAAGTTGGAATCTTTGATTCTTAATAATTACTAGATTTATTTGCGAAGTAATTTAAGAAAGGCATGTTTTGAATTATTTTAGAATCGAAGCACTAGCTACTGAGCTGATGATACACTCGAATATTACACTTCACCAGCTGTGCTATTAGCCAAGTGTCAGAAAATGAAAATAGCAGTTTTATACATTTGCTGCGTCCGATTGCTCATACCCCAAAATTTGGAAAGTCATTTGTATAAGAACCTGAACACATGAAGACCAAAAATGAACATAAAAGGAATAGCCAAATATATTTATGTTCAACTTTGCCTGAAGGCATTGGAATCTACAATTCTTAACTATTTCTGCATTTAACATCGGATAATTCGAGAAAGTTATGTTATAAATCTGTCAGTACCGAAGCACTGACTTCTGAGCTAATTATACCATCGAGGAATTACAGACCATTATAGTGGTATCGATCCAGAGGCGGAGAACGAAAATAACTCTTTAGGTATTTGTTGCGTCCGAATCGCATTTCTAGATTTACCTTCATCAGGATCGCTCATACCCCAAAATTTAAAAAGTCATTTGTGTAAGACCCTGAACAGCTGAAGAGCAAAAATGGACTTAAAAGGAATAGCCAAATTCAAGAATGCTCAACTTTGCCTGAAGGCATTGGAATCTAAGTTTCTTAACAATTTCTGCATTTAACATTGGAGAATTTAAAACAGTTATGTTACAAATCTGTCAGTACCGAAGCACTTACTTTTGAGCTAATGATACCATCTAGGACTTACAGTCTACCAGAGTGGTATCGAACCAGTGGTAGAAAACAAAAATAACTTTTAATGAATTCGGTACGTCCGAAACCCTGTTCTTGATAAACCTTTATCAGGAACACCCAAAACCCAAACAATTAAAAGTCAAAGACAACCAATGGCGAGGTGACTTTGACAAGAACTTGAATATGTTCACCATTCTTGCAATTTCAAGGAAAAAGATAGTGGATATTTATTCTTTTTACATGTATCAATGTTGTCATTTTACTTAAGAATAAGTTTGATTGTCTTCGTACTGTTATGGTATTTTCCCTTTCTCGAAACAGAATACAGAAAGTATGCAGGAGAATTAATTGCAATTAATTCTGTACTCAAATTTTTGCAGTAGTTTGTATTTGCCAAAATGAGTATACTTCATTCAAACAACATGCAAGTGTGTTATGATATTCCTTCAGATCCCTTTTGACTGTTTATTAGCATGAAATAAAACTAATTTTGTCCGTTTTATGTAAGAATTCATGCGAAAGATTAAAATTTCATGAAATTTATATACAGAAAAAATCCTACGTGAATATCAAATTTAGACCACAACAGTATGAAGTTTAACCGTGAAATATAAATAATAAATGTATATTTCACTTAAGTGATAATCAAATGATATGAAATATAATTTGAATGCTGAATATTTGAATTCCAATATGTATTAGGAGGATTCGGATTCTATTGTACTTTAACATAACTTCTGTTACTGGCTGCTATCAACAACAGTTCATTAAACTAAATTACTAAAAAAATAATAATAAAAATAAAAAAATGAACAATACTAAATAATTTATCATGAAAAGTAACAATGATATCCACGAAAATTATGTTTGAGATTATATAGATAATTGTTTTTTAATGGATAAATAAATATAAAAAAAGAAAATAAACAAATTAGATAAATAAAAAAGTAAACAAATATATTCGTAAATCGATAAATATAAGAAAATAATTGATAGAATTAATAAGATAAATGAGATATATAGAATAAATTAAATAAATGAAGCAAATAATAACTATATAAATATATTGAGTTGTCAATTTCTATTTTAGAGACAACTACAACGACAATACTTTATTCTCTAAAAACCAATACAATCAAAGGTACAGAGAATGACATGCAAAAACAGAACTGTCAGAATCTGTTCTATGTTAGAACTGTCTAAAATTATTCTATTGTAGAACTGGCAGAATCTGTTCTAGGTTAGAAATGTCAAAACTGTTCTAGTTCTAGACATGTTCTAGAGTAGAACCGCTTCTGTCAGAAACTCTCCTTAAGATGTCAGAACTGTTGTAAACAATGTTGTAGAGCAGTTCTCCTGACCGTTCCTGACCGACTTTAAGAGGGCTTAAAACTGATCTCATCTGTATATATTATGAAATCGTGTCGTCCTACATTCTGATGCCCGTGCCTATAATTCATAGAAGGTTTCATATGGCAGCGTAATACACAGTATAAGAAGACACGATCTTGTATAATGCCTAGTACAAACTACAAATGTAAATGTAGAAAAACAAACAAAAATATTTTAGACATGCTTCAAACTTTCAATTAGCGAATCTGTGTTCATCCCAAAATTACCAGAGACAATAATTGAACATCACCAGTACAATTATAACCGTTAACAAAGTCTGCCAAAGTTAAAGATTTGAAAAACAACTCCTAAACTTGTTAACTTTATCAATTATATTACTGTAATAACCACTTTTCAGTTACTTCCTGCAGAAGAAATCGTACTTCCATCATCAATCCCTATATTTGTTATCTAATTTTTAAAAGATATGACCAATGTATGATATATTTATTCCTGTTGTAAAATTTTTTTAGCAATGAAAGTACGTTCATTAACGTCTGAGATGTCACTGCAAAAAAAAACGCATATCGAACCAGAGATTGCCATGAAAATATCAAGATATCAAGGTTTTATAGACACCAGCCACTGTTCGTGTTTGATTTAGTAAGTGTAAATAAATTTATTCGTATATTTAGAAAATCTGGATTGTTTACAGATAAGATACTGTCAATATATATATGCAGGCATTGTAAAAATAAAGTATCTATCAAGTTGTGTTTTGTAAGGTCTTTATGAATGTTTGCATAAATTTTGATTCATAACAGTAAAGAACAAATCTGCAAAAAGCGGGGTGCAGTTAGTTCCCATCGAAAATCCAATCACTTGCGATGCATTTTATCTCCAAAACGAATATAAATAATGACAAGCAAAATATTGGCTTAGTAAGAGACGCATACCTTGTAGACGCACCCGGTCTTCTTTAGAGTGTATGTGATTCCCTCAGGGTGTTGGTTCTACTATGTGTAGTCAAACGGATTAACTTGTCTGGACATCGGTATACTACTGTTGCCTTTAATTTTCTCATTTCTTAACTTTACATGTCCAATTAGTGACTTTTTTAAAGTTTTAATCGTGAAAAGGGAATTGTAATGACTACGAAATATATAGATACGTCAAGATTTATTATAGAAAAACATTTTTAAACTGTTAATTAGATTGTGTGGTTGCGTAGTATACAGAGTAGAAAGTTTTTGTCTATTTATTGTAATTGAAAGAACTCGATTTTTTTCGATGATGATATAATTCATGACAAAAGATTCACGTAGAACATGGCACATTGAATTTGAAATCTCAGATTGCAAAATTGACATGTTATCTGCACATCAAAGAAGCACCGTGAGAACTTTTTATAGAGGATTCGTAAGTGACATTTCCTATGCAAATTTGTTTGCCTTACCAAAATACCCTCTGATGGTGACATTCATGTGTATATAAATTTCAGTGCGTTCTCTTGGAAGACTTCGAATTATCCTAATTGATTGTTGTTCATCATGCTATGGTGTATTCATCTTAAATATACCTAGGACTAATATATTAGTGTAATAGTCCCAGAATATACGCGTGTTATTTTCCGCTTGGCAGTAAACAAACAATCAAACAATCAATCTATCAATATTGTTGCACCACCAGATACAATCCCCATCGTTTATAATTGTACTTTTACAATACCAACCATGTCGATAAAAAGTTGAACGAAAAAATACAAAAGTGATTAAGTTGATTTGCATCCTGAAATTATCCTAAATACTCTGTAAAATGTGACAAATATGTGGAATAGTCCGTTTCTTAGAAGATTCATTGACTTCAAAAGTAAGAATTACATCACAAAACATAATAAACGACATCATTAATCAACATTTATACTTCATTAATATGCATTTTACTTAATGAACGAGTGATCGTGGTTTCTTATTTCATAGTTTGTTGTCAACGTCGTATAGCACTAACTAACCTTTTACACAGTCCGACTTTTGTCTTTGCTCTTCTTTAACACGATACGAAACTTAAAACTGCTTTGTGGTTAACAAGGCTTAATTTACGATTTTGTACTGCCGTTATATCTTTTTTTAATGTTTAGAACAATCAATTATTAGAAGATTTCCAACATCAGTAAAACCATGTATTTAGTACGTCACAAAAATGTTCAGGCGTGTCACGTGACGATATGCGTTTCATTCACGGTATATTGTAATAATGGAAATGATTGGATATTATTCATTAGGAAAAGCATTTATAAAAGGATGAATGAAACACATTTGTCAAAGTTGAATTGTTGGCCAAAGGTAATAGATATAAATCTCAACACTGCTTGACCATACATAACATTAGTGTATAGCTATTCTATATAGATACTATTTGTAAGTACCTTTTTAATAATATTATTTATCTACTATTTAGATGTTTTATTTATACTTTTCTTTGTAAAAAAGATATTTATTTTGAATTAAGAAATTCACTTTTTCTAATTCTTTATATGACAATGAACGATTTAAACTAATTTGAGATTGAAAGATACAGAAGATATTTTAATGAATTGTACGAAACCAAGCTAAAAAATCTTAAATCTATATTTTTATTTTTGAATTTTATTTTATATTGCAAAAATACAAACAATGAGTAAAAAGGATTAACAGACTGATTGTTCAGTAACTAATAACTGAAAATGAATATTTTATTAAATTCATTCTGAAATCTTATATTTTTAAAAATAAACATGAAAAACACCCTTCCGTATACGACATTATATTTTTCATGCTTAAAATTGTTTTACAGTTTATGTTTTCCTATTTGACAATTACACACTCGATACTATATGTGTTTCAACTTTTATATCCACATTATGTAAAGGAGTCCGGGTATCTTTATAAACTTTTATATCCACAATATGTAAAGTGTCCGGGTATCTTTATATACTTTTATATCCGCATTATGTAAAGGAGTGCGGGTATATTTATATACTTTTATATCCACATTATCTAAAGGGTCCGGTTATCTTCATATACTTTTATATCCACATTATGTTAAAGAGTGCGGGTATCTTTATATACTTTTATATCCACATTTTGTAAAGGAGTCCGGGTATCTTTATTTACTTTTATATCCACATTACGTAAAGGAGTCCAGGTATCTTTATATACTTTTATATCCACATTATGTAAAGGAGTCCGGGTATCTTTATTTACTTTTATATCCACATTATGTAAAGGGGTCCGGGTATCTTTATATACTTTTATATCCACATTATGTAAAGGAGTCCGGGTATCTTTTTTTACTTTTATATCCACATTATGTAAAGGAGTGCCTGTATCTTTATATACTTTTATATCCATATGGAAAGGAGTCCGGGTATCTTGCTGCCCTGTCTGTTATAACATTTCGTCGCACTTAGTTCTTTATCATAATTGCTTTGTTTCTGTTTTTGTTTTGTTGTTTTTTAGGGGAAGGGTTTTGTTTTTTGTCCTTTTCGGCCTACCAGCTGACATGATTCAGAAGGTTTACTAGTTCACTGGGGTCAAAGAAAGGGCTGCACAACGTCAGTCGTTAAGTCCGTTTGTCAAATTTAAGCTTTCTTAACCTTTCCCATGACCATTTGAGTATTTAGATTCATTTTTCATATGCACCATGGAAAGTAACAGGTTGAGTGTAATTTGATACTTTAAGAACCTCCTCCTCAACAAACAAAATCTTTGAAAAAGCTAGCTTCTCATAAGGCATTTAGTGGTACAAATCCGTTTCTTGACGTGACATACACAGGCGTAATAGTTCTCTAATTGTTGAATTGTGGTATAATAAATGTAGTTTATGCGGAGTTTGTTGATTTTGAATGCGGTCTTTTACTCAACAATTTAACATAAAGTTTATTTAGTTTGAGCGAGAGTCTATCGAGTTTACAAATCAATAAACCCTTTCAAAATAACCTTTAAAGCGATGATATAAACCATTGAAAGTTCGTGTTTTATTCCAGTCAAATGATTTTTTTTTCGCCGTTTTTCGAGTAAAATATTTCGGTAGGCGTTTCAAATATTGCCAGATATCAGATTTTATTCGGTACAAGAATACGAAATGACAAAATTTAGTTCCAAGTAGCATTTTGACCCAGTCTGATTGGAAAATAGAAATATCAGAAAGTTAAAAGTTATTTTGGATTTTTCAAGCGTTCAAATTTATTTTTGGTCGGAGTGTGATATCTCTATATATCGTGTAGTATTACATTGAACTTATCATTTGTATGTAGCCTGGATCTTCGTGGATTAAACGAGATTTAAAAAGAATATTTCAATAAAATAGATTTGTCCATGTGTCCGTTTCAAATCAGGAACCTCGTCAGCGGTTAAAAAGTAAGTTATGTGATGTCTTATGTTCTGTGTTATTTTGAGAATATGATGCAGAAAGCATATTTTTCAAAGTCTCTGTTAAATTTTTTCGCAACTTTTTAGACTCGGGGTATACGAAATATGATTTGTTGATTAGCAAACCATGCTATAAGAGGCCACAGTTTGATAAGTCAGATACACTTTGGAAAGTAATAACGCGAAATTTGACCATTTGCAAGTTTAGAATTTTTAAGATTTCGCGTGATTTTCATGCGATACAATAATCCAATGCATGAAATTCGCGAGGATTTTCGTATGAAAATCAAGTCCACTTGATATTTCATTCCATGTGATTATTATTTGAGAGAAATGTACATTTATTATTTATATTTACCCGTTAAAGTAATATTATGGTAGTCTAAATTTGACATTCACGGGGGATTCTTTCTGTATATATTGAATAAATAATTGATATCCTTTCACATGGTATTTTTACATTTCTCGGACAAAATTTGTTTGCATTCATGTCGTTTTATACAGTCACAAAGGTACTCATTTTAATGGTCATTGCGTAAATTTTTCTACTATTCCTTCGGTTTAGGTTTTGTCTGTTCCTTATTTTTGATATACGATTTCTGAATATTCCTTTGTTTTCCCATACGTCTCTTATTCATATGTACGCATATTCTTAATTGCGTAAATGTCTTTGTATATTTGGTGTTGTCTTGGTCTCGTGTTATTTATAGGTTTTCTTAATTTTTATTATATAATGAAAGTATTGTCCATGATTTTATCAAATGTGACAGTCTCGTTGTTGTTCTTCGAGGCTTGATATGGATGGCAGTTCTTTTAATAATCTCTGTTCAATTTATGCACAACTGTTGTTATCGACACAATTTAAAGCGTGACATATTAAAGAGACACCTGTCGTTTGTTGAATATATCAGTGACCTCTAGATGTATTTTGGTTATAATTGCAGTAGCTATTCCACAAAAAAAATGTATTACGTTTCCGCAAAAACTATATAATTCATTTCCGCATTTTACCTGATTAGTTACCTTCGATTTACTCTAGAAATGAACCTCATGGGTTGATTTGGGTTAGAAATATGGTCACCTGGACAGTGACACCCTCTCCGGACGTTAATGAACCCTTGCAACAATTCTTTGGGAAGTCCGTAAAGGTGGCAATGCAAAATCATTGCCCTTATCAAACCTGCCCTATAATGCAGTAATATTCCACAACCCCTCATCCCAATCTACCCTCTTTGTAGAACATTCTAAGTGTATTGATTGTTAATTTGTTTCTGTCCTAAATGTTCATGAAATATTTCTTACTGGACGTTGAGCAACAAATCAATCGTTTAGGAAAGAGGTGCTTGATTATAACAAGTGTGCATACAGGTTATCTGATTTTTTCAAAATTCAGACATTGTCTACTTGAAACTGTGTTATATTTGAATTTTATCTAACTTATTTTTATTGGATTTAAAGTATATGTGTATGACGAAAGTCTATTATAATTGGGGAAAATGGAACTGATTTGTCGTTTAAATGTTTCCCAAAATTTCTATGCGTTGTTGTGATCATTTTATGAATATAATTTTTTAATTAATTATGAAAAAGATAACATTTCAAAGTACTTATTTTTTTCAATGTGAACTATACAATGAATACATGTACCTGACTTAGAGACATGGCGATCCGACATCATGTAGGAAAATTGTATCAAAACTTAAACAAATATGCACAAATAGTCCCACAGATCATTTCACCTTATTTTTATAAATAACTATTATAGTCATTTGGTCTCATATTTTGAAACAGACCCCATCTCTTTATTTTGATATGTTAATGTTTTTTTCTTCACAAGAAGGGCGAAAGGTACCAAATGGATAGTTAAATTCATTATTCGATAACGAACTGACAATGCCATGGCAAAAACGAAAAATGACCAAAAGACAAACAACAGTCTACAAAACACAGCTCCATCCTTTCTCCTGGTTAGCTTTCTCCTGGTTAGCTTTCTCCTGGTTAGCTTTCTTCACCGTACTTTTAAAGCGCATTATTAATTCTTCAGTAGCTCCAGAAAAATTAGTTATTTTGCAAATTTAGCAAAAAAGATAACTACGGAATTTGCTACCATAACCATGAATGCTTAGAAATTTTTTTTGTCATATTTTTTTTATTATTTTTATTATTGAAGTCTCTACATACATAAGTTTAAAATCTTTCAAGGTAAAATGTACTATTGAGTTTAAAGTGAATAATTTTAAGTACCAGATTCAGGAAACAACACATCTGTATCGTTAAATTATAATTTCCTTATTGTTATTTTTTAATATGTCAATTATACTAGTAATCTAACAAGCGATTGTACCGATGTAAGTACAACTGAAAAAAAAGAACTTTATAAAATAAGTTAATCAGAAATATGTTCGCGTGGGAAACCTTGAAGACGTTCATTCAACTTTTTTTTACTTTGTTTACTATAATTTTTCGTAACCTGTTTACTAAAGAAAGCTAATTGGTACAAAAATGTCTCTAGGATTGATGGCTTAAAAGTAACAAAACACGTCAGACTGTCAGTGTTTATTGTAATGATATTTTAAAGAGTAAAAGTATGTACACTTTTAACATGAAATAAATAATAAATATGCAAAGGAGTTTGCATTATAGTAATTAAACTTTCTAAAAATAATTATAATGAATTTTTTAAGTACTACAATTTGACAGATAAATGATCGTCATATTTTAGAGTAGATTGTATGCAAAATCGGTACTGAGCCCTTGACTGAATAACTAAAATATTTGCTACAGTTTTTGCCCTTAAAAATTTACCGCATTCATGAATGAAATTTTTCAATTAACCAAATTCCCACTTCAATAATAAATGATTAAATCAAAGTCGATCTGTTTTGTATTTCAAGTTGTTTTTTAAAACATAAGAAAGAAAGTATATGGACAGCAAATATAATAATTCAAAAGTGATTTAAGCACAACAATGTTTAGTAGGAATGGATCCGATTTGTTCAGATGAATTTTATTGCATAAAATGTGTATTCACTCAATTTAGGTACGAGCAAACATTACATAACTTTGAATATTTTGAAACACATGATAATTGAATATAACATTTCAAAAACCTTTTGAATACTTTTATATGCATAACAGTGATTTGACACATGAAAATCATTTCACATTACATTTGCGCGCATTAGATTATTTTTTTTACGATTGCTCGCAAGATTTTCATACATTTGCACGTATAATAATTCGAATACTAGTATATGTATGGTTTTTGTCGGATAATAGATGAGTGGTGTCAAACCATCTACATGTTAATATATTGCAACTAAAATTGTTTTTAAATACATCCAGGATTAGTATTCAATCGTTATTGAAACGCACTTATAATTCATGTTCCACCTATATCAAGTAATATTTGCCGTTTTGTCCATTGTTTTTAATGTTGTTAGTTTCACCTTTTGTCCTGACAGATATGCAGCTTTCGTCTTTATTGATCAAATTAAGAAAATCTTCATGAGCGTTTGTTTAACCACGTTATTGAACTGGCTGCCCTGCAGACCAAAATTGAAAACGGTATTCCTGTACGAATTATTCGTTAAGTCGTAACATACAATACATGAAGCATCCCTAAAAATTGAGTGATCATATATTTGAAATTAAACAAATATATCCAATATATCACATTTTAATTTCTTTTCTTGTTTTATTCATTGCTTTTACTATTATCTTTTTAGATGTTAGAATTAAAAAAAAAATATTTAAAACTATGAAAAGACTTGAAATTCCGTCATGTCGGGACCTTTTACAGCTTACTATACGGTTTGGGTTTTGATCATTATTGAAGGCCGTAAGGTAACCTATAATTGCTTAGACCCACGTTAGTTGTCTCATTAGCAAACATACCACATCTCCTTTTTTTGTATACTGATGCTAGTTCGTAACTAGTTTTCAACACAAACTATCCATTTTTTTAACATTGCACCCACCGTTTTGAAAAAAAAAATGGGAAACTATATACATTTTTTTCATTTGGTGATCCAACATATCAGATCAATTTTACGTGTTTCCTTTTTTTTTTATTAGATTCAAGAAATATTTAAAAAAAAAATACATCTTATATTTTCATTGTGAATTTATTAGAGTAAATTCTTTCGAATAACATAAGCTTTTGAAAATTACAGATCTACAAAAATGTTCAATATTGATAGCATTGTTTGCAGGATATTAACAAGATTATCATATTTTGTGGTTCACATTTGCTATTTAGTAAGGTCGTCTATTTATGATATTTCATTAGTATGTCTGTCAACGGAGCGTTTGAAAAATGTCGTCAGTACGTCTACATTTCTTGTTCATCACCTTCAATGTCGTATGCTGCGAAATTTATCACATATTTTACATACCTCACAAACATGTTCAACGTTTATTGTTGACACACTTATGAAAAAGTGCGACCTATGTAAGGTAATAAATAACCTTTACATATATTAGTGAAAGGTCGTTTCCGCATATCATTTTTCATTGAACGACCATGTAAACTCCGGAATGTAAATATATATGTTTATAAAAATGGTGAAAGATTACAAAATGGCAATAAAAAAAATCATAACTCGAAGAACAACAGACAACACCACGGTCAAAAGACAAAAAACGAACAGACCAACAACAGTCCACAAAACACCGACAACAAAAATGAACAACACGAACTTATAAAATAGTTATACAATCATTCTAAAACTGTCTTTCGTATATACGATTTGTGAAGGGAAATCTGATTTATCCAAATCTACGATAATTGTTTTTGAACGTCAATACGTAAATGTTCTTGTAAGATACTTTATTTCAGAAACATATCATATCAATTTCTTGTAAAAATAACAAACTTGAATCAAAGAATGTTCAATCACAATATGTTCACGGTTTACAGGTAATTATCATTGTACACGTAAAAATAAGAAGATGTGGTACAATTGCCAATGAGACAACTCTCCAACAGAGACCAAATTACATAGAAGTTGACAACTATGAGTTGCCGTACGTCCTTCAACAATGAGCAAAACCCATATCGCATAGTCAGCCATAAAAGGCCCCGAAATGACAGATGTAAAACAATTCAAACGAGAAAACTAACGTCCTGATTTATGTACAAAACAATGAAAAAAACCAATTACGGTATACAGCAACAAACGACAACCACTGAATTACAGGTTCCTGACATGGGACAGGCAATTACAGAATGTGGCGGGGTTAAACTAGTTTGCTGGCGCCAAACCCTCCCCCTATCATGGGACAGTGTTGTAAGAGTACAACATAAGAACAAACTATAAAAATCAATTGAAAAGGGCTTAACTCATTAGATCGTTACAAAGCAGAAAAACATCTAACAAAAGCACAGATCGGACGTGGCAGGGTATTTATACATCCCGATAACAAAAAAGACTCTTAGTTCAGATCTGAGAGTACTCGCAGTCACTGACAGCTAGTTCAAAGCCAATAACAACTAATAAAAAATCATGCATCTAAGACTAAACATGTTTATGTTTTTCAAATTGAACTCGAATTGTTTATTAATGTTTACTGTTATTGTAATCAAAATCCAGAACAATTATATTCATCTTCATAACCAAAATCATAGTATTATGCATTCATTGTTTTTAATATGTCATACGCTTGTGATAATCCCTTCTTTGTTGTCACATAATAACATAAGTGATAAGTTTTATTAAGAATCGATGCTTCCAACCATTTATAATTAATGTCAGAACTTGGTCCCATGGCATTTGTGACAAGAAGTCTAGCATGTTTTGACATATCACTCGGGAGTGTTATTTAAAAAAGAATCAGCTTATAATTTCTTCATTAACGTGGAGGAGGAATGATGTAATAACTAAAGTTCATACTGTCATTAAAAAAAAATCGCCATTCATATTTTGCCTTCAAACCAGATATTCGACATCTGTTGGTAAATCAGTTAACCAATTATCTTACTAATAGTTTCCTAGAATGTAGGTTAATAAAAGTTCATCGTAGCTTGATTACCAGTAGTGTACTCTGATATTCAAACTTTTACATTAAATCGTTTGATTTTTTGCAAATATATAAATGATACTTGTATTCAAGTTAGTGAAAATTGAAATTAAAGTTGCATTCTATCTGGCAAAGTTGCTGTATAGGGTTTTGAGTTTCCCTTTATATCCATTGTTTGTTAAAATAGAGAAACATTCAAAACTTTTCTGAACAAGTAGATAAAAACAAACGCTTTAATGCAGTAGGAATCTTTACTTGGAAAATTGAAAACCTATTTTTTTGGTGTTGCACAAATCGGTACCGAGGAACCGCTTTTAACATGCAGTGAAGTATAAGCTTTATTCTCTGGTTCCCATTGCAGGCGTCACGATATCTTTAAATTGAAAACGACACTGAAAGCTCAACTCCTTTGCTATGGGTTTTGTAAAGTGTGTGTAATAATTTTGAGTCAAGAAGTAATTCACCATATCTCTTCAATTACGAGATTATTTCCGTGTTGCAAAACGCATAGCTTAAATCATTTTATTGTGATAAAAGTCAGAATGTAACTCCCATAAGAATGTTGACCTCTACCGATGCTGGCTGTTAGCCACTTGTGAATCAGGAATTGCTTACCCTTTCGCAAACCCTTAGGTATTCCTGGTTTTTGTAAGGTTAGTGTTGCTCAATTTGTAGATTTCTGTGTAGTGTTTTTTTTAACTCATTGACTTTTTAAGCGCTATTCATGTGGTCATGTTTTCTTGGGCTTATGTTTTATGTTCGCTCCCCCTTGTATCTTCTTTCCTTTTTAAATCACATATGCTATTGCAACCGGTATCTCGGTATTACGTTCAATCAAAGTAATAGAAACTACTTAAAGCCTTAGCTCTGAACATCGGATTAAAACATTTGGCTTACATAATTATGCGTCCTCTTTTTCTATCTTAACAATTTTTAAAGAAAATGTTCTATTTTTATTTTAAAGTTGTGACTTTTAGTATGATGTTTTTTTTCTATTTTATAGATTGAAAGTACGAAATGTACAAAGTCGTTTTTGTTGTTGTATTTTTGAGTACATGTCTTGCCATGCCTCGATTTAGAAGGAATACATGGAGAACGTCGTCACAAATAAAGGTAATTTATACAAAACAGAAACTCTAGAAAAGAACATTGTACTATCGTCTATAAATCATACATTACCGTAACAACAAGTTCAAAAACGGAATCCAGAGCAAATTTTTTACTAGAATGAAGGATAAAAGTGTAAAAACAAAGATATAGCCACCAAAGACCACCCATTGTAACAAATCTAGAATACAAGCCGTCGTGTTTTATTTAATAAAAAAAATATATACACGCTATTTCATTATGTCTTTTTAAGCATTCTTCTTAATTACAAAAATGGTACATATAATCCAGAAAACTTAAGAAAACCAGCTTTTTGTTTTTGGTGTTGTGATATTTGTCATTTCCTAGTAATCATGTTTTGAATATGATTAATTTTGTATTTAGAGAGCACCGACCGAGTCTTCAGATACCAACATAATGTATACCCTATTAATGAACGAGATGTACATGTATTTAAACGCCGATCCGGCCACTGGAATTACTGCAAGTGATGTAACTCGTTTCTTTGAAGAAGTTATTGGAAAGGATACCAGAATGGCTGAAAATTTTGGAGTAGATTACATTTTCTGGGGAGACCAAAATGGTGATCATCGACTTAATCGAACTGGTATGTTTACATTAACAAGCAGTACTAGTATATAACTGTTGTTTTGTTATAATGTGTTAATGGGTTGCTGTTTCATTGTTATTTCCTCTACAACCCTTCGGGGAGAATCGATAGTCAGTTTCTTGGGGGAGATACTTATTATCTTTCCTTTTTATTGTCTTAACCAAATAGACACACGAAGAGTCAATATTGGCTTAAACATCTAAGAAATTCAAGGTGTATAATTACTTTTTTTTCAATTTTAAATAGTTAGAATACCAGATAAGTTCAAATTTCGATACTTTTTTGGACATATCATTATTTTAAACAGAAAAAAAGAAAGATTTATTATAGGACGGGCTTAATGAAGCAGATAATGTGTGTAAGTTCTAAATGGTGGTAAACATTAACTGATTTAAGTTTCACTTGCCCACCCGTCATTTTATATTCGACGCTTATTCTGAACAAGTGACTAGATTTCAGTGAAGCTTTTAGAAAAAATGGTGAAACTTCGTAACATTTTGTTACTCAAGTTTTACTATTGCGTCGGATGACTTCGGCGTTGACCAAAGTAAAACTTGGACTTGCCTTATCTACTATGCAGATTGTGGGAGAAGAAGAGTGAAATGACTCACACGTACATCCTGTTTTCCTTCTTTAATCGTATTTTTGTTATAATCTTTTTAAAATTTGTACGTTTTAGAATGCATTTACTTGATATATGTTATTAGTATGTGTCGGTCTTACCTACCAAATGTATTTCTGTTCCATTTCCTTTAGCTAATCTCGATTACTCATCGTTTCCTAATGAATTTTTTTATTCAAATAATCAACAATTCCCTACTTATACTTTGGACATTGAACAGAGGGAACTTACTTTTATTAAATCAGAAATAGCTGTCCTTTTCTGGATTAGAATATTTCAGTTTCACATAGGAAACTCTATTCAAAGATCTACGACAGAAGAGACGAGTTTTCCCTTTTGTTACTTTTATGGACGGTGATGTTCCCTTTGTTCCTACTTGTGGTGTGCATCTTTGCCAGCTCGTTCGTTATCCCCGTGTCTAGTGATGTTTTAGACTTCGTTACAAAAAATACTTCAACCTTTACTAAATTATTTCATCGATACAAAGGATTGGTATGGAAGTTTGGCTGTACTTGTAGAAACCTTATTACAAACGGGCTATCTATCACAGCTACTTTTTCGAGGATGTTGTTTACAGAGCCCGAAAATTTAAACGATCCATTTGAACTTATTGATCATTTGATTATTGAAAGATTATCAAATTTAATACTGTAGTGATATCTTTGAATATTGTCTTTAATCGGTACTGAAATTGATTCTGTTATTGATAATAATCGGTACTGAAATTGATTCTGTTATTGATAAATAAAATCATAAATAAATATGTGTTGCTACATATCCATGATATACATCCTCTAGATACTTACGTTCTGGCAATGTACAATGTAATGCTTTTCTCAGACTATTTAAGGCGTCATTACAGTAAATCCACTGGATGTGCACTAATTGATGTTTCAGTTTTCAAAAACATGGTTTTTAACTCTTAGATCAGTAGTTTGTGTATTTTTGTTTTTAATTTTGTAAGTTGTTTTTTCTGTGTTTTGGGCAAAGCTGATGAATCAAGCCCTTTACAACTGTTTTAAAAATTAATTTTATGTTGTGCTGTTACAAATTAAGGCAGTAGTTAACCGGTGTTTAAATCTCGTAAATCGATTAGGAAGAGACAAATCAAACAAAAACCTATGGAACCGCAATAAAATCAAAAGTATCGAGACCAGATGCGTCGATAGGATAAGCGTCTCCTACGACACATGCCTCAACACTGACCCATGTTAAGGTAAGGATTCGGTGCTTGAAAACATGTTTTACCCTAGCACATTCTGCATACCTGTCCCAAGTTAGGAGCCTGCAGTTAAGTTTGTGTCTTTGTGTGATGTCTGTCATATTATAGATAGCTGTCTCATTATTTATCGCACAAAATCTCCTTATTTCAAACTATTTGCGTATGTCTGAAAAATCACAGAAAACCATCATTAGCATCTTAAAATAATGAATTTTACAAGGACTGTTTATTCTTCCGGAACACCTGAGTTCACTCCCGGGTTTTGGTGGGGATCTTGTTGCTCAATCTTTCGTTTTCTGAGTATGGCTTTGTGGACAGTTGTTTGTCTTTTCGTTGTTTTTCGTTTTTGTATGGTCATTTCTGTTTTAGCTCACATGGCCTAAAAGGCCAAGTGAGCTTTTCTCATCACTTGGCGTCCGTCGTCCGTTGTCGTCCGTCGTCGTCGTGCGTCGTCGTCGTCTGTTAACTTTTACAAAAATCTTCTCCTCTGAAACTACTGGGCTAAATTTAACCAAACTTGGTCACAACCATCATTGGGGTATCTCGTTTAAAAATGTGTCGACATGGCTAAAAATAGAACATAAAGAACATAAAGGTAAAATGCAAGTTTTGCCTATAACTTTGAAAACCGCTATAAATAGAGAAAATCTGACAGGGCGACTAAATGTTCAGAATGTTGAGCTCATTCTATTGTTAATTTATGTCGAAACTGTCAGACGACCTGTTATAGGAGTTATTGCTCTTAAATGATGAATTTTACCATTTCTTAAAAATTTTTGCCTATTACCTTGAAAATTATAATACATAGACAGAAACTTTATATAGCAAAAACGATCAGCAAGACGAATTCTATAAATAAGTCAAACATAACCAAAATCTTCAGTCAACTCCTTATTACAGTTATTGCCCTATAATGACAATTTTTACCATTTTTTTGCGTTGTTGCCTATTATCTTAAAAACTATTAGATAAATAGAAACTTTAAATAGCAAAAATGATCAGCATGACAAGATCTACAAATAAATCAACAGTTTAGTTGACTAGTCGACTCTTTATTGAAGTTATTGCCCTTTAATGACGATTTTTCCCATTTTTGCCTATTATCTTGAAAACTGTAATAGACAGAGGGAAACTTTAAATAGCACATATGATCAGAAAGACAAGATCCACATATAAGCCATAATGGCCAAAATCTTCAGTCGACTCGTTATTTAAGTTATTGCCCTTTAATGCTAATTTTTAACATTTTTTGCCTATTGTCTTGAAACCTATAATAGATACACAGAAACTTTAAAAAGGAAAAATTATCAGCAGAATAAGATCTACAAATATGTCAACATGACTGAAATTGTCAGTTAACTCTTAATAGAGTTATTCCCCTTTAATGTTGATTTTTTTTCTAAGAGTGGCCATTATTGCAGATGCATGTGAGCGACACAGGCTCTTAAGAGCCTCTTGTTTATTAGAGCTTTTGTTTTAATTGCCAATTGGTATCTTTTCCGTCTTTTTACCAATCAAAAAGTTTCTAATTTCCAAGAAATAGAAACTCATTAGCTCATCAATTATGATATTTATCCATCATCGATATAATAATAAATGTTGGTATTGTAGTAGAATATGTATATGCATACTGTAATTTTAAACTATTTACATCAGACGTGAAGGTAGGAACATGCCACGAGGATTACGTCAGCTTCTGTAAGTCCTGCAAAAAAAAAAATTGCTACACATGTCGACAGATAATGTTTTTGACTTATTATTTAATTTATATATTCTTTTCATTTCAGAACTTCTAAGAGCAATGAAAATTCACAAAGTTTTTGAATACATATGAACGTCAGCAACCACGTGACGTATTGCCTTCCTTTTGTTGGCAATGAATTGTTCTCAGAAACTGTTGACATGGAACCATTTTATGATCGGCATCTTAGCTTTTCCTGCCTTCAGCTTTCCTTCTTTGTTGTTGTTGGCTGTAGACCGAGCTATTCCAAAGATTGGTCATGACAGATTTCCAGTGTTGAAAGTGTGTTTCTGTTGGCTTGTAAAATCGTCTATGTTTTTTTCGTTGATTTTACATTTGCATTCGACAATCACGCTGTGTGAGTTTAGTTTTGGTTTTAAACTTGTTTAGATCGTTTGTTTTAGGTTGTTTTGTGATTGTGTATTTTACACACGTACTGTGTGTGCTTTTGAACTGAAATCCATGCGCTAGAATGTGATTAAGAATCAACAAGATTCAGAAAAGATGAGAATACGAAGTTTTTTAAGCATGGGATTTGTGTTTACATTGCTTTTAAGCTGTATTTATTTGGTGCATTACATGCAAATATTATTTATTATTTATTTATTTAAAGTTGTTATTATACGTGTGAACAAAATGTATGTGTTAATACAAATGATACGACTGTGATATACTTTGGTAATATTTATTTAAACTTACATTTTCTGTCTTCATCTTTAAAAGTCATTGTTGTTTGTTATTTCATAGTTTCTTTTCTAACTTCATAGTTTGTTTCCTTTTTTAGATTTTTATCCATTTGTCATTTACTTCCATGTTACATTATTCCATCTTTGGTCAACGGTTTATCCTTTTTCTGCCAAAAAAGTTTCTATTTGTTAGTATAGAACTTAACATCGTGTTTATTGCATGTAAATGAACACCGTTATTATCATTTTCCAATTCTGAATTATTTCATATATATCCTTTTCTAAATATTTTAGTCTTGTAATCCTTGTTACTATTTTCATAACAAAAAAAGTAATAAAATGTACTTTCAACAGTTAAGACAATAAGATTTCTTAAACATTTTCTATATAAAGTGTGATGCTTTTGGGGAGGGGGACTCATACAAGGAAACGTAACGTTTAGGGTTTATGATCGGTATCTTCAATTCAAAATTTATTAAGAAATGAATGACAATAAATAGAATTTAAAACTTTACCATCCCCAATCCCTCTCAATTAGGATTGTGTCATCTTTCTAATTTTTTTTTTTTTAAATATGGAATCACTAGGCAATTAATTTTTATTTTAAAGTATTCAATTATAACGATTAAAAATCTGATACAATTTTTCTATCTAAAAATAAGGTAAATATCTATGTTAAAAATATTAACGTCTTTATATGCATACCGCATTGTTTTTATTAGTTTTTCTCAGATTTCATTGTTTTTGTAGAAGAATGAAGAAGAAGAATTATGCTTAAGGTTTCCGCGTACAGTTTTTTTAATAGGGGTCACACAACCAATTCACTTCATCGCATTTAGAACATATGTAAAAGTAGCCCAACTCTAACAAAACATACAGTGCCTTTTAATGTTTTTTTTCTCTTTAACTGGCCAATCAATTTTCACGAATGAAACTTTTCTGAATGAAAAATATATTTTGATCATTTTGAGTCCAAATTTACTTATGCATTTACCTGGATTAAAATTTTAGGGTAGATGTGCAAATTAGAATGCTGATTCAAATTAAAAAAAACAGTGTGCTATTTTTAGCAGTTGGTGAGTTCGGGAATGTAAGGTTTCACTAAAAGACTTCAAACATGGGTTGAACATTGGCATGTAGAAAGTTGATACATGTATTATTCAGGATATACATTGTTTTCATGGATTTAAACTTAAAGTAAAATATTTAAAAAGCTGTGAAAATTGGAAAAAAAATTGGTTGAATATATAGGATTTTTAATTGATGGTGTGGCACCAATACTAACATTCTGGGTTTTTAAGCCATCACGTGGTTTACTATGGTACGGATCCATAAAATGAGAACCTCTTTAATGGGAATCATATTTATTCCTTTAATCTGGCAGCTGAATTGTAAATGTCACTTTTTAGATTTTTTTTAATAACAAACGATCTGAAAGATGTTTGAATAAAATGTATAAACTTTTTGTACACACGAGGGCGGTACAAAAATTTCGTTAATCGATTGTATTTTATGTTTGTAAAAACAGGTTTCTTCATCGCGTGCTTGTTGGTTGCGATTAACAGAAATAAATGAAAAGAAATATATTTTAAACATCCTCATATAGTATCCACAACGCTGATGGTAATGTACAATTAGATTAAATCATTTGTTTTCTTTTGGGGATATTTTGTGTTGTTGCTTAACCTGTCAATCATTACTTTTATTCATATTTTTGAAACCTGTGCCTCTTATTTAGGGTCATCCTTGTCATCATCCCTAAGTGCCCTTTGTTAGATAGAAAATCTTCAGTAGAACGGTTTTACCCGTTTCCATAATATAGAGAACGATGTTTGTAAAAAATCAAAACAAAGTTTTGCATGCCTACAAGACAAATCATCTTTCAATGATATTCCATATTTTCGTCTGTTTGGTTGATCGCATGAAACCTCAAGAACAGGAGATTATAGTTGGGGATTTGTTTAATGAATTATTTTCTGGGATCAAATAAGCTAATGATTTGAAACTTTACGAATGAGATGGTGACCAGCAGATCATTTGTTAAGATTTTCATTCAGTTGCGATTAAATAACAAACATCGAAGCTATAATAAAACTGAGTACTTCATGCTTTGATGAGCTTTTACCTTTATTTTTATTACACTGTAGCTTTGCTAACAATTTCTATCTCCGTGCTTATCGTCAAGCCACCAAACAATCCATAGACATATCTGGCATAGATCTGTTTTTTTTTTGCATGCTAGGCAAACTTTGTCAAGATCATCAAGAAAAATATATGTATATGTTTTTATTTATATCAACAATTTAATTGAAAATAGATTTTATGTCACTAAGCAAACTTTCATGAAATTGTTTCTGTTTTCGTTTTAAAAATTTCGATAGTCAATAACTTTACTAACATGGCAATTGAAAAGTTCTGCATTTGGTGTTTTCATTTATAAAAGAAAGACATGACAACGAGAAACAATTTTCTGTTAAGTTTGATTTAGAACTGTGTTGACGATAAGCCTCATGAATTATGAAACTTATAAGAATAGATCTTGCATCAAATAGTGCATGCTCTGTTTTATTATTGTTTGTTTGCACGTGTCTTGTGAGGCCTGTTCGTGACAGGCTTCCTTTCATTGAATTTTTTAAAATGTAAATTTGCTCAATTTAATAAAATCATATAATTTATTTTATATTTTTATTTGTTGTGTTGTGGACTTATCAAAGTGATGATATTGGTTATATTTATGTTTGCTTTCAAACAAGTGATTGGTACGGAGAACTGTGGTCAAAAGTAAAATTGAAAAAATACCGAATTCCAAGGAAAATTCAAAACGGAAAGTCCCTGATCAAATGGCGAAATCAAAAGCTCAAGCACATCAAACGAATGAAAAACAACTGTCATATTACTGACTTGGTACCGGCATTTCCTTATGTATAAAATGGTGGATTAAACCTGGTTTTATAGCTAGCTAAACATGTCACTTGTATGACATTCGCATAGAATTCCTTTATACTGACCACATTATGTGAGAAAAACAAACAGACATAATAGTTAGAAATGTTTGAAAATTGGGGTACAGCAGTCAACATTGTGTTATAATCGTAATCACTATAAAAACAAACAACTTTGTCAACAAAGAAAAACAAAAATGCATATAGACACTCTGTTGACAAAACACATAAGCAAACATAAAGGACAAGAAAGAGAATATATCACAATAACACAATGGTGGATGTATAAATACCGATCCACGCCAAAAGAATATAACCAAAAATGGACTAAACAGTTAAGGGTTAAAATATACAAAGATAAATAAAAAGAACACTATAACACATAATTAGGATGACAAACAACGTCAGTACCTATAATCTATACAAATGAGAAGGTAATATATTGATTTCAGTTGATACATCATAAGCCCAGATACATACTATCAAACACCGTAGTATTAATAATTCAACTGAAATGAACTCCACGCGCAGTGAGTAAAATTGTGTTGACGTTGTAAGCATCTCCAGCTTTTCACGTATCACCTATCCTTCGATTCTAAAGTATCATTCAGCAAGCGTCAATATCAAGAACATGACAAAGCCGGCAATAATGTCTAAAGGACAATTGCAGAACATGAAGGATCTCCATAAAAAAACCTTCAAAATACAACTGATATATTTTAACAAAACCTAAATATAATTACACAACATATTATTTTTTTTAAAAACTTACTATTACTTTACTTTGAAAAAATTTAACGGTACCAATTATATTGCACCAGCAGCGCATATCGTCAATTAATGTCACTTCAGAGATGCCCGAGGCCAAAATATTTGAAGATTCAAAACTTATTTCAAACGACCAAAAAGGACCTAAAGTATAGCCAAATCCGGACAAAAGTTTTTTTTTATAAAAGGATGGAATTTGTTCATGAGGAGGATCCGATAGAATAGAAGTTACATTGTCATAGTACATTAAGATTGTTGCTTAGAAATATTCTGTCATCTGTCAGAACGGAATTGTTAATGATCTACAAAGTAATGTATAATGGGGTCAACGTGTTTGTATTTTTACCGAAAAAATATAGTTTTATAACCGTTTTAACTGATGATATAAAAGGTTTTACTTTTTAAATTTTAAAATGCATTTCTACTATTGTCCATTATGCAAAACTTACATATGATGCATGTGTTTACTGTATACAAAAGACATAGAAATGTTTTTTCATTGGACCAAGTGTGAAAACAAATGCATATATGAAATGCTGATTGGCGAATTTTCAAAATGTTTATATCATATTTTTCACTGTAATTTTCATACATAAAAAGTAAAATAACAAAAAAAAAAACGAACTCCAAGGAAAATTCAAAACGGAAAAAACCTTATCAAATGGCAAAATCAAAAGTTCAAACACATCAAACGAATGGAAAACAACTGTCATATTCCTGACTTGGTACATGCATTTCCTTATGTAGAAAATGTTTGATTAAACCTGGTTTTATAGCTAGCTAAACCTCTCACTTGTATGACAGTCGCAAAGAATTCCATTATATTGACCACAATGTGTGAGCAAAACAAAGAGGTAGGGCCAATTTCCTCTGAAATTTTTTCACAGAAGGGCCAATTTCAAAAAGTGCTGAAAGAATAAAATTTACGATAAAAACATGAAAAAAAAATGTTTTTTGGTCAATATCTCGATTTTTATGTATTATGTTATGTCTGGAAAATAGTTAATTTAACCTCCAAAAAAGGATGAAAGTCAAATATGCGGAATTTACCGTGTTTTTAGGTTGGAAAAACAGCGAATCCCCCTAGAAGGACACTTCAAACCAAAACAAAGTTATGTTTTTTGTTGTTGTTGTAATTTATACAACTTTTCCCCTCAAAAATGAAATTGGTTTAGTGTGCCTTTAATCCCTAAAAAACAACTTTTTTACTAAAAAGTGGAACATCACTAAATTTTACCTATATAGTAGCTTAATATCGACTTTGTTTTCAAGAGTCGCTGTTGCTCCATCCGTAGCGCTTAAAACTGTAAATAATGGATTGTTTTTAAGATGGGGTTCAAATCTCACGCTAATTTTTCTCATTTTTTATGTTGAAATATTAAAATGTTATGTTTCTATCACATTTTTCCGAATGTTTGTTTAATTCAAAGAGTCACACTAAAGGAGGTGCTAGTACATAACCAATAACACGAGAATTGATTATATAGCAATGAAGCCCAAATGTTGTGTGTGTTATACACATAACGAAAAAAGGCCATAGCAGAAAAATTTCAAAACAACAAAAATATTTTTTCTAAATCTTGAACAAGAACGTTTTAGAAAATGGTACGATATGTAACAAATGCAAATAGTAATTTTATCGCCAATCCACCAACTGTGTAGATACTAGTACTGGCATTGTTACATTGTACCACAATCCCTACACCGGAACCTAGGTCATCAGAAAATGAAACAACACCACAGAAAAAATCAATTACACTACCAATCGTGACTGTAGGTAAAACATCAAGAAAGTGTTGAATCTGTATCACAACATAGGGTCGATCCATTTGGTACAATGCCATGCAGAAAAGACCAGATTACATGTGTTTGTTACACAAGCCGTTCTAGTACCAACTGGTGTAAGCTGTTGTCCGGTTCATATAGACGGTAAACCTTAAAAGCTGTAACAGTGTATAGATATAGATACATCTAGATTGAGGAAAACAACATCCCAGTTAAATGCGTCCGATATTTTTTTGCTTCTTGGCATTAAAACAGAGACCGATCTTGAATTAGATTAGCTGATTTATATCAGATTATTAGATTATTAAATGTTTCTTGTATTTATATTTAACCCCCTTATTTAGGCGCCACTTAGAGGCATTCAGTTTTTCGGTCTGTGCGTCCGTTCGTTCGTTTGTCCGTCCGTCCCTTCGTTCGTTCGTCTGTTCGTTCGTCCGTCTGTCCCGTTTCAGGTTAAAGTTTTTGGTCAAGGTAGTTTTTGATGAAGTGGAAGTCTAACCAACTTGAAACTTAGTACACATGATCCCTATGATACTATTATCTTTCTCGTTTTAATGCTAAATTACAGTTTTTATCCCAATTTTATAGTTCACTGAACATAGAAAATGATAGTACGAGTGGGGCATCCGTGTACTATGGACACATTCTTGTTTAATATTTTGTTAGTTTTAAGTTAAACAAAGCTGTGAAATACGTGTACGCTACAAATCACCTACCAACATTAACACGCTAACTGAAGCACCATGTTTTTTTAATACAAAACTAATTTTGAATATCTTTTAGTTGACAATTCATATTTTAATGCTCCTCACGGGCATTTACAATATTGGTTTTGATACACAAAAAAAATCAATAGTCTTGGCCTTGATTATTGTAGGAATACCTGTTCAAGGTATGAAAATAGATGATGTGACGTGTTTTCATATACTATAATTAGTATCTATGGGGCTATTTAAAAACATGATTTACCTAGCTAATCAAATGATTAAAACTCACGGGAAAATGGCCCTACCTCTTTACGAAAAATGGAATGTCTTTTTCATTTTGCTAACTTACTTTCCATGACTATCAATTTCTAATGGCTCTTTTATATACAGTGTACATTTACCAGTTTATTGCTATATAATTGATGATATATTTCAATAATCACAACATGTTCAGATCTATAAAGTTTTGATCAATTAATGTATTGAAGTTCAAAGACATGAACTGGTCAAAACTTCTAATTTATTATAATCCAAATGTTGAGAGTATGTGAAATAACACTTTATGAAGTTGGAGCGTGTGAAGCGCTTTTCTGGATTTACCTTCATCAGGAAAGGTCAAACCCAAAACTTTGAAAGCCAGGGATATATTTATACTCCAACACCTAAGGAGCTTTACGACCAAAGGGACATTAAAAAAGCAAAATCCACCAAAAGTCGATTTTGCCTGAGATAGTTGGTGTTTTATAAATTTATAAATTATCAACGGAAAATTTATATAATGTATGTTTAAAATCATGTCAGTACGGACGCACTGACTATTGAAATGATGATACTCTCGGGGACAAACAGCCGACCAGTCCTGTATCGATTCAGTGCTAGAAAATCGAATGGAAAAACACTTTATAAATTTGGTGCGACGGAAGTGTTTTTTCTGGATTAATACCCATCAGAAAGGCACAAAACCAAAAACTGGAAAGCTATAGATGTATGAACACTTCAAGTGTGGTTCAAATTGCAGGGATAGCGTTCACATAGAAGTGATTTACACCAAATTTTACTGTAAAGCTTATAAAATAAAAAATCTTTCATAATCTTGTAAGGGTCATATAATTCTTGATAAAGGTTGTAACTGTTTTCAAAAGTATAAATTATTCGAAATATTAAGGATTTTCTTATCCCAGGAATAGATTACCTTAGCTGTATTTGGCACAACTTTTTGGAATTTTGGGTCCTCAATGCTCTTCCAACTTTATACTTGTTTGGCTTTCTAACTATTTTGATCTGAGCGTCACTGATGAGTCTTATGTAGACGAAACGCGCGTCTGGCGTATCAAATTATAAGCCTGGTACCTTTGATAACTATTGTATTTATTCTGTTACACAAATGCGTTGAACCTTTTCGTTGAATAATACAACTTAATTCACCTATTTACCACTTAAAACTAGAATATGGGTCCGAAATCAGTGTGGCGCGTACGTGTCGAAGGAACAATTTTTTCCTTAGAGTTCGTTTTTATTGTTATCTTACTTTTTTCCAATTGTCGTAATCACAACCTGTCCTCTTTTCCTCGAATGTGACTAAACGAGTTAGACTTATTACCGGGTTTGTACTGATTTAAGCAACACGATGGGTGTTATAAAATAAATCATGGTTCATTAACATCATTTGTAAATATGACTCTTTTATGTTTGTTTGTAGTATCATTTAGTTTAGAATTTTTTAATTTTTTTTTTGGGGAGAGGGGATACTTGCTCACACAATTTTGTCAATATAATAATAGAACTATAATCAACTGTCATACAAGTGGGAGATTAAGGTTGCTATAGAACTAGGTTTAACCCACCATTTACTTCCGAAATGCCTTTACCAAGTCATGAATGTTCTGTTGGTTGAAATAGTCTAAAATTTGATTTTGTCTGGTTTAATGGACTTCCCCTTTGAAATAACCTTGGAGTTCAGTTTTTTTGTTAATACTTTTTTCATTTTCAAATTTGAAAATATCAATTTAACAAATAAACAAAGGCGACAGATACCATTTAAAACTCATAAATCAAAGAGAATCTGACAACACAATGACAAAATACAAAAGACCACGAAAAAATAAACAAGTCCACAAAATACTACACTGAAAGCTAAAGTCTTGGAAACACGACGACAACAGACAAAAAATGCACGATTTACAAATCCAAGCCAATTGAAAGGTTCTTTTTTTTAATCAAAATGAGGAGGAAAGCAATAGCAGTTTCAATTCTATAGCACTGTACACATGATTCTTGTGACTTTGGAAAATTATAAAAAGCTATACGAAAAGTGAGACAACAAACACAGTGACTGGTCATCTACACGACTGTCTTCGATAGTAAAAAAGTAAAATAACAAAAATACCGAACTCCAAGGAAAATTCAAAACGGAAAGTGTACTGTTGAAAAAAACTAAGTCAAATCTGTAAAATATGTCAAAAAAATACAAAATTTTCAAAATATTGCTCTTGATACTATCTTTTGATCAAGAGAAAGTATATGTTTCATTAAATTTTATGATGGTTATGATGACAGTTATTGATTTCCAAGAGAAAACTTTAACCACAGACTGAATTTTTTACTCTTTTTCTTCAAAAAGTTCAGATAAGTAGGATTGTGTATCTCATGTATTGCAGAAACCTGCAACTGGGTTAATACAGTTCTAAGTTCTAAGATAATTTTAAATAAAAATTGGTAGTGAAAGATCAGGCATTGCTTTATTGAGATCGTAGATGTTAATGAGTGACCAGACAGTTTATTTTGTAATTTATGTTTTTATTTTCATATCATTTTCAAGTCTCATTTACAAATAAAGATGTACCAAAAATTTGCAATAACTCATAAATGTAATATGGTAAAGAATCATTATCTCAATAGATAAGTCAATAATTCAATTTATCATCCTTAAGCTTTTTTTTTCATTATATAATATTAGCAATATTTGACCATTTTCTTTTATTTTATTTGCTATATTGGTCGAGCACAAATTCATAGAGGCCATGTAAATCCTATAATAATATCTACGCCATTCATTTGCTTCAATAACAGATGGAATTTTAGATTTAAGTAAACATATCTCTTGAATATCAAAAAACATGTGTACAATATATCTTTGAATACATGATAATTAATACATAAGATTATACTTGATAAAGTTGGATGAAAGCTTATATTATGTACCTCTACCAACTTTTGAAAAAGATTGTGCCAGAAAGTTCAAACATATTTATATTCAAAAGAGATTTGTGCATATGTTTCTTTTGTTTCTGTACAAAAAGGAGCACAATTCTGTTTCACTATATTTACGTTTCATAAGTAAAGTATTTGTTCCTAGAATTCTATGGAGTTATCTACATTGAAATGCCCTTAATGTGAGATCTTCAGTTATAGGTAAAGAAAGACTAAAAAAAGCATCTCCATTCTACAGCCAGGATATCGATTTCCAGTTTTGTTTTCCATTTCTCTTATATGCGAGATGCGGTTCCTTTATATTGTCTAGAAAAAAAATATATAAACGGTTTTGATATTTTGTAAACTGTTTTTATAGCAGTTACATTTTTGTAAAAGACTATCTTTAGGTTGAAATTGAATTATGAATGGTGTTTCATTATTAGAATTTTAATTTAAATCCTGAAAATTATAGAATCCCTCATTTTCCATAATATTTGACAAAAGTGAATTTCTTTTAATATTTGTCCTTTTTACCGTCACAAACGAATCTGTATATCATAGCTTGTATCTCCTTCAAAATATATGGATGGATCTGGTAAAACAGTAAAACATTATATTAGAGTTGATAGGGCAAGAGTTTTCAGGACTATAATTTGTCCACATATAGTAATATTTCTTAAGAACCAATCACTTAAAAGAGATTTAACTTTTTTAATATTTTCTAGGTAATTGTCTATACATGTATCAACTATGACAAACAATATTGAATACCTAGGAGTTTGAAATTTCCTGAATGGTTCAAGAATATCTTTTTATCTGTGTTTAGGTCCTGACCACATCCCCCTTTTGTCTCAATGAGTGACCAGACTTAATCCTTATAAAAAAAATCCTTTATCAATTGATATACTTTTAATCACTAGTTTTGTTAAGTCAACTGTAGTTAACCGATGTTCATATCTCATTATTCGATTAAAAAGATACAAATCAAGGTGACTCACAAAAACTGAGGAAATCGCATATGCTCCAAAAAAGAAAAACAGCTCCTTAATTAGACGATGTAGTTGATCTTTCAAATGGTCACAGTAAACAATAGTGTAAAGCGTAGAAAGGTCAGAATTTTGATATTACTGCAAAATTGTAAAGAATGAGATTGATTTTCGAGTAGACCTATAAAAAAATTATATAACGAATACAATTTTACAGAAACCACATCTAATTGCCAAGGCTGTTTGAATACACCTCATTACAATGTTCATAAAGCCCATCTTGTTCTTTAATAGGTGGTAAGCATTTTGGACGTTTTTTAGTAGACCACCTTGATGACACAGCTTTATACCGTTAATAACATTTTTTTTTTAAGTTAAGTATCCAGTAAAAGACCATTAAATAGATTTACATCGTCCTCTGTGATACATGTACCCCAGGAGAGAAGGACCGGTTCGGGATTTTCTAAAATTTTCTCTTTTCGTGAAAGAGTTACTAGATATGCGGCGAATTCCTAGCTCAGTTATATACAGGTTAGAAAAATGTGTGCCCCTGGTACACTGTAGTTTTCAATGCGCTTTTGAATGCATGTACTAAAAATATTTGATCCATTCAGATAAACTGTCCGATTTAGGATAATCTGCCTCGCGCTTTATTGGCATGGTGGTATCCATCAGTATCTTGAAATTCTATTCAAAATTAAGCGTGTTATTGTTTTCGATGCGCCAATTATAACTTGACTAGCAGGACTATATGTGTGATGTATATGAAAAAATGACAGTTGTAGTTTTATCTTTGAAATAATAAAGTATTGTTTTCTGTGCTGGTTTTTGATGGAACATTTTATAAATAATGATAGCATACAAACCTTTATAAGAAATTTCTACTTCAAAAACCACGTTTTTTCATCATCTTTTACAGTAGTTGTCACTGATTTGAATAACCTGTAAAGACGCTACAGTGATGGACAACCTTCAAATTAAAAAAGGATGAAAAACAATAAGTCGAACCATGCCCAGACAAAAACAAAATGACTAACATAAGTTCAAAAAACACTATACGTTGTACAAAACCTTGAGCTACACGAACTCCCCCACCCTCTCGAAAATAACGGGGTTGAAGCTGTTTTAACAGAGACAATAGAATATCTTCCTTGTAGCCAAAAACTTAGTTCACTAATGTAGATGGCAAAAGGAGAAGCTCGTTTAGGTTTTTCTTTTTCTGAGTATGATGGTAAATGTCAATTTCATCAGGCAAAGTTGCCAATAGTATCCATTTCATTTGTAATTTCCTTAAACATTCTTACTCTCTGTCATAATGATAACTATTTGGAAATTGTGATTTTATTGATAAATTGATTTTACAAATATTCTCAAATTCTATGTACCAAACTAACAACAACTGTTACAGCTGGTTTTTTTGCTAAGTAATAAATTGTGAAAAAAACTCCTGTGGACATTTCTAAAATCTTCTGTTATTAATGGTTAAGCCCTTCGGTAACAAAAAGTAGACGGGATCAACTGTAACAGTTGTTGGTCATTAGTTTAAAACCATCAAATTGAACTTTTATAACTAAAAGTTACTACTTAGTCTATTGGATATTTTTCATTACAAGCATTCAATATCTGACAATTTGATTGTTTTTAAATCAATACGTTAATCAAATCCATAATTAGTATTTTCTGGTTTTGTTTTACAGCTACATTATAATTCAGTCCATCTTGTAAGCCAGTCAATGTCATTTGATTAACGACAAAAATGTGAATTTAACTTAAGGTACTTTTTGGTTTTATCAGCTTTTCAACGTTTGTATAAGTTTTGGTTTTCAATAGTTTGGCATCGAGCATCACTGAAGAGACATTTATGGCGAAATACGTATCTGGTTCAGTAAAACAGTTTGTGTCGTTAATGTTATTAAGTGTACCGAAACCCTTAAAAACAAAAAGACTTCTTCGTTAAACGAAAACAAAAACACCCATTCAACAAAAATAAGTTACATTCGTGTATAAGGGAACGGCTATTTATCTAGGTGGGGTCTGGGGTTTACGGGACAGGCAATGTTGTAAAACTTTAATCCCTAAAACACATTATTTTTCTCAATAACATACAGGAACAATACAATTCTTTTGAATATGGTTATTCTTTTGTTCCGTCTTAGTGCATTTATATCGGTATAAAGGAATAGCAAAAACATCCTGGGTAAAACAAATTTTATTTTCATAACACTTTATCATAAACATTATGCTACATCGATGCTAAACTACATAAATGCCCTTACAAACAATGTTATATTGCCTTCCGTGTGCTTCACGAAACCTCTTTCTAGATTATATAGATTTTATCAGCAATCAAAGTTATTATTAAACTACCTATTCTAGAGGCGGCTTGAGTCAGATGTGGATAGTAAAATTATCCAAAGATCTGCTAGAGTACATAACATATAAGTCTCTTTCGTATTGCAATAGTTTTAAAACATTTGTTTTTCTACCCTTTACACATGTATGCCTATTCCAAACTAAACGACAAATGAAAGAATTGGTCCTGCATTGTTTCATAAAGAATGACCAACGTAGATACAAATATCTTGTCTGAGAGAGGGGTAAATCGTACTATGTAAAAAAATCACTCTGATTCAAACTTAAAATTCTCTGAAATTGACATCATCAAGATGTTTGATTTCTTGATTGACAACATATTTGTTACGTTTGAAAGACGTGTTTTTCAACAAATAATCGACATTCCCGTGGGAACCAACTGTGATCCTCTTCATGTCGACTTGTTCCTTTATTCATAAGATGCTGATTTCATACGGGAGCTTCTTAGGAAGAATGAAAAGAAGCTAGCCTTATCCTTTAACTTTACGTTCCGCTATATAGATGATGTTCTCTCCCCAAATAATTAAAATTTTGGTGACTATGTTGAACGCATCTATCCCATCGGACTTGAAATACAGGATACAACAGATACAAATAAATCGGCCTTATATTCTGACTTACATCTAAAAATTGACAATGACGATTGGTTGAGAACAAAATATTACGACAAAAAAGATAATTTCAGCTTTCCTAATTGTGAACTTTTCATTTCTATGTAGCAACATTCCAGCAGTGCCTGCATATGGAGTAAATAGCTCCCAATTGATATTCAAAAACTTGCATTTCCTATCAATATTCCTATTGATAGAGGATCGCTGCTAACAAGGAAGCCTATGAACCAAAAGTTCCAAGTGGTAAAGTTGAAATCATCCTTTCGATAATTTTACGGATACCATCACGAGTTGGTTGACCGTTATAGAATTTCTGTTTTACAGATGACGGATATGTTCTTAATGTAGTTACCACAATCCCGTTCTCTTTTCCTCGAATGTGACCTACCGAATAAGACTTATCACCGGGTTTATACTTATGTAAGCAACATGACGGGAGCCACATGTGGAGAAGGATCTGCTTACCCTTCCGGAGCACCTGAGATCACCCCCGGTTTTGGTTGGTTCGTGTTGCTCAGTCTTTAGTTTTCTATGTTTTTTTCGTACTGTTGTTTGTCTTTTCGTCCTTTTTGTGTTTTGACATTGTCAATTTGTTTTCGATTTATGAGTTTGAATGTCCCTTTTGGTATGTTTCGCCCTTCTTCTATTGTGTTGCCTATAACCAATACTAATCCAACTTAGACCATTTCCTTTCACTCATTGTTAAATGTACACAAACAGAAACATATAAAAATGTGCGTATTATTTATTATGTTGTCTAGTGATCTCTTAAAGACTATTTGAAAATACAAATAATATTCTCGGAATAGACTGGCCTAAAAAACATTGCCTTTTCAAAACTTCTCTTTACGAAATGACGCATGTTGATATCACAAATGACCCAATCAATGCTGTTTCTTTAGTTTGTATAGATTTTTTATATATAACAGCTATTAAGAAATATTGTGCACACTTCTGAATTTCCAATATATTTTCATATAAACATCACTTACTAGAAAAACAAAGTACATATTTACACGTAAGGGTATAAAGGTATATATAAGGAGCATTTAAAAGCTTTTAATTCATACAAATAAAGTATACAGACACGTAACCATGTAAGGATTATCTTGTTTTCCGTTAAGTATCTTTTTTAAAACAATTTTGAAAGGAATTTGAAAAACTTCAAATTCGGAGACTGGCATTGAAAAAAAAACAATATTTTTAAACAATTATAACTTTTTAGTTTTGCTAGAAAATATATCTTTATCAAAAGAGACAAAGGTCCCTTTTCATATCATTAGTTTCCGGTTAGTCGAGTAAAAATTATGATATGTACAATGGATCTTTTGTTATTTCTCATATGCATCTACTATTATAAAATAAAATGGTAAAATATATAGTAAATTATCAGTTTCAAAATGGTACCATTACGTGTTGGTCATATGTTCGTGAGTATAATCTTGAATATCTCATTAGATTTGTTTTTAAACACATAAAAGAAAAGCAAAATGTGGATATTTGTTCTAAACTTCGTTTGCGTTTCATTACTTTTTTAAGCAACGATCAAACAAGGTTCCTGTGAAAATTTCAGATTTGATATATAAGTATATGTGTATATGTGTATGTAGTTCATACCGTAATACTTTCCGAGTTCTAGACACAGTTTAAGAGTCGACGTAATTGTTTAAGTAGATTTTCTCCTCTCTTTTTTAATTGAAATCCATGGCTAAATGAAATTAATTCAACGACCATTTTCGTCTGGTGAAGTGGACTTGAAAAAAATCCATTGTTTTGTTATGCAGACATCCTGCAGGATAGTGATGTTTTGATACACATTTCTAGCTGCACATACGTTGACTGTAAGCGCTTCTGGTGATTTTGAAAGTGCGTCGTACATGGCGCATTCCTAGTCATCATCTAATTGTGAACAACTGGAATGTTACATCATCACACATACTACATAGTCCGTAACACCGTCTTGTTTTTGCAATGATTATGTTTGATAAAATGGTCTTTGAGTAATTTTCAAACAAATGAATTTATTATTGTTATTGTTGCAAATGGGACAACAACATAATTGCCCTTGTAATAGTAATAATAGTTTGCGTGCCTGAGTAAAACTATTAAATATATATTATCCGGAGATAAGCACTGTGAGCTTGTCTTCGTTTTCTTTGAACATTCCTTTGAGACGGTGTTGTTTTTTATTGTTTTGCTTGTAATTGTGTTTTTGTTTTGCTGTAATACCGTTATTATAGTATCGTACTTTTCCTGTACTGATTTATTTACCTTATTCAATTTATTTAGAAATAAGTAGGTGGGGTGTAATTGCTAATGAGACAATTATCTTCAAGAGACAAAAAGAGAGACTTCAGATATATATATTTTTTAATCCCGTCACATATGCATGTGCTTTCAGATGACTCGGCGGTGGTTGTATTTGTCAGAACGTTGAAAGTTTGCTAACTTTATTTACATAATTTCTGGACTCGGGGCGATTTAGAGCTTGCCATATTATTAAGACACTTGTCTTTTTTTTAAGGCCGTATGGTAATATCTATATGCCTTTTATGTTAATTTCTTTATAGTTTTGAAGATTATGTTATGGTAGAAACGAGGAGGTGTGCCAAAACCCATTATTTGGTCCCTCATTTGCTGATAACTTAGATTATTCAATCCTTTCAAGATTTTGTTATTTTTTTTTTCATATTGAATAGTATTATGGTGTGGTTACTTCAGTCCAGAAATATTAGGATATTACTGTGACGTAATGAGCATTGACACTATCTCTAGCATCTTTTGCCGGGTTTTTCCTAAATGCAAGAAGTTTAAAGCTCTATAGCAAATATACAAGACTAAATTCTAAAATAGGAATACAGATAACAGACACACTAATATCTTGTTAACATCCTTAGATATATTTTTAATTTTTTTTCTTTATTTTCGAAATCATGAGATAAAAAGGATCTTAAAATATATATCTCTCTTTAACTTAATGTCTCTAAAAGAAAATCTTGTTCTTGTTTTTTTGTTAGTTTTAAAAAACAAGGAGAAACAAGAAAGACTTTTTTACTGTAAATTTGCTGTTCATAAAATCTGACATAACTATTTGAAATTTTTCGTTTTAAATGCTTTTCAACTCCCTGATTTGAACGTTCCAGTTGTTTTGATTTTAGCGCCACTAGTTTTTCTTGCTTTAACGAATCGCGCGACTTGCGTACTTAATTAAAGAGTCAGATATCTTTGATAAATTTTATTGCGCCATAAATCAAAAATAAATAATTCCATAATAAGCATTCTTTGCAAGTGGCAAAAAGGAATCTCATAGACTGATTTTCAAATTAAAGAGATCTAGGCGATTGATTGATTGATGTTTTACGGTGTGTAAATGCGTATTGGGATCATCTCAGCCATGACTTATAAGTGTAAAGGAAGTCGGAAGATACCAAAGGTATATATATTCAAACTCATAAGTCATAGACAAACTGGCAACGCAATTCCAAAAAATAAAAAAACCTAATAAACTACCAAAATACAAACAACAGTCTACAAAACACAACATAGTTTTCTAATATTTATACCAACTAAGTTTGTCATATATCGCCATTAACTTTTTTTTAAATCAGTTTTCTTAACTTTGGTCTCAAGTGTGCCTGGTGTGTCTTCTAGCTATTTCATTTGCAGCGTTTAGGATTAAAAGCTCAAATTAATCTCATTGCTATAACGGACTGTCCAATTGTATCATATGACATAAAAAATGTAACTTACTTTAGCTGTTGAAAATAAAAATAGTATCATAAAATATGTTTCAAAAGTTTATAAATTCGATGGAACCCATCATAAGCATACCCAAGTATGTTATGAGATTAAGTTTATACATAAAGAAGTATGCAAGGAATAACTGTATATTCCACTTCTGGTAGACCTTTAGTAACCATGCGTATCATCCAACAATTAGCCAATGTTTTGCAATGCCATGTTCAATTACGTAAATTTCGATCAGTTTTAAACTGTCATATGTTTAAATGCTACTTAGATAACCCTGAGCCAAAGTTTTTCGTAGATGGTTTTAACAATGTCAGAATACCAAAAAAAAACTATATACTTTTATTCACCGGTATGAAGTAGCACGAGGAACCTCGAGGAGAACCAGAAAATTTGATTATATGTATGAAAGAATGAACTATGATAAAAAGCCTTTTTCTGGACTTTGAAGTCGCAACAATAATGAAATGCCTCAATCCTTTTATAAAAAAGAGGCGAAAGTTACCAAAGGGACATTCAAACGCATAAGTCGAAAATAAACTGACAACACCATGGCTAAAAAAGAAAAAGACAAACAGACAAACAATAGTACACAAAACACAACATAGAAAACTAAAGAGTTGTATTTATAAATGAATAGGATGATATAATCTCGACATATTTGTACGGAGATGTAAATTTTGAATACACTGAAAAGTGACAAACATGTTCCAATGATATATTTAACTTAAAATTGCCATTTCAATCATAACTTTTGACAAAATAAAACTATATGAGCAAAGGCAATCACAAACAGACATTTTACCGCCTTTAACCTTTTTACATATAAGACATCTTTCAAAAATATTGTTTCGCGTAAGCCCTTTGCTTATATCTAAATAGTAATGCCAAACTAAGGCTTTTTGGTGGTTTTGCATGAAAAGTAAGCAGCTTGAAGACCTCAAGTAAATATGTAAGTCACAATTCAACAATATAAATGCTGATATTTGAGAGACGAATGTCTTGTGAACATTAAAAGGATGTTATTTGATAGATATATTATACTTTTTGATTTTCGAATTCAAAGGGCCATAGAGTACCCTATTGCACATTTTTTTGTAAATTTGTATTTTACAGGTGTTCTGTAGCTGTATACTGACGTGTAATGGTATGTGGCTTTGCTTACAATAATTTATGCTATATGTCATTATTTAAATAATGCTCATTCGTCATTTTTATTGAAAAAATAACCATAGTTTCTCTACTGTTTATTTTTGGATATTTGAAGTTTAGCTATGAAAAATTTCATGAACAACTATATTATACGCTATGATAGTTAAAGCGTCTTGTGGCATTCGTTAATTATTAGAAATAATATATATCATTGCATGTGCTACGTAATCAGAGACAACAAGTTGAAGAGGACGATGATACCAAGCAAGGGATGAATAAAACAAACAAAAGAAGAATAAAAAAGACAATAAATTAAAACGACGAAAAGACAAATAACAGTCCAACAACAATGCGTAGAAAACTAAAAATTTGGCAACACGAACCCTACCAAATACGGGGTTAACTCATATACTTCATAAGGTTAAGCAGTTCCTACTCCACTAGTGGCATCCGTCGTGTTACTCGTTGCAAGCAGAACAAAATCGGTGATCTATAAGTTGCATTCGATAATGTCACAATCAAGGGAAAAAGTACGGAATGTGATTATGACAAGTTGAACATATATATGGTCATCTGTGACACAGATATTCAATAACAGTAAATCAAGTTATGATGGCGTCCGTAAAGCTTTCGAAGGGTAGACTTCAACTTTACAACTAAGAAACATTGGTTCAATAGCTTCTTTGTAAGCAGAATCCCTCTATCAAGAAAATAATTTTCAGGAACCAAATAAGTAATTAACCATGTTAAAGATGGGTAATTAGCTACATGTTTATTGCCTAAACATATCTTTTATTCTTAAGGTAAATAAATGTATTGTAGTAAAAATAGAACCTTGAGGTTATTATTGATTGTGATAGATCTAGACATATTCGAAAATCAATCAAAATTTGAATCATAGTCTATATGGTGCATCATTTTTGCTAACATCAAAAGGGGGTGTCACGTGCACCCGGTGACACCCCCTTCCCGAACCAGCCTCTGAAAAAGAAGCCCTAATGGAAAGTGCTTAAAAAAAGAAAATACAAACCAAAAAATCTTAGACATGTTTACTACTTCCACAGTATTCATTTATTAGGTACATAACTTTAACCCTCCATTTTCTTCGGAAAAGGCCTGCACCAAGTCAGGAATATGACAATTGTTTTCCGCTCGTTCCGTTGGTTGATAACGTTTGATTTTGTCAGTTTTTGTGGACTTCCCCTTTTTGAATTTACTTTGGACTTCGATCTTTTTTTTATCATACATTCAGATATGTTATAAATACATAAATAGAATGAATTGTTGGTAGAATGGGTAAGTATTGTTCGATTGGAACAAATACGCAGATTTTAACGACGTTATTCACATATCCTTTTGCATTTTCTATGTATTCTTGATAGAGGTGCTTTGATAACAATAAAATTATTGAGCCATGGGTTCTTAATGTTGAAAATAAAATAACATTTTCAAATTTCGAGGACGCCATAATCTTGTTGACCGTTATGGAATATATGTTACAGAACCCCGTTATCCTTTCCTCCTTTGTTGCATCACCATATGCAACTTTTTATCGTTTGTTTTATTAGTAACGAACAACATGACTGGTGCAACAAGTCATAAGACGAATTTAGGGACCGGTCAAAATTTAATGAAACTTGGTACCGGTGCAAACAGCAGTGGGACATGAACTTTTTTCAGTTTCAGGGCATGGGACCAGGATTTTTTTCAACCAAAATGTGCATAGGGCCTGAACATTTTTACACCAGATCAATGAATGCAAAAAAAAATGTTAACATATCAAAAGGAAATTCGACCTATTTATAACTCATGATATCAAGAATCTTGATGTATAATATCCAATGGTTTGAACAAAATACATTGTACTAGTAGTTAATAGTAGTAAACCAAATCAATAAAATAAGTTTACTTATATTCCATTTTCATATACTTTTTACACCATAAAAGGCCAAATTGTAATGATAGTTATCCATATAATTTCAGTTATGTCCTAACATTACTCAAGTATTTGGTTTTAATCATAACCAGCTATAAAACTCGTAATTCCTCCTCAGAGGTAACTTCTGATAACAAAATCTTAATGGTTTTACTCACCTTATATATTTCATTTATTTTTCACACCTTAAAATACCAGATTATAGAAATAGTTGCCCATATAATTTTAAATTTGTCCCAAAATAACTGTAATACAATGTATATGGACTTAGTCATTATCAGTACAGGAGAACCAACTATAAAAATGGGAATTTCTCCTCTGTTGTAACTTCTTTGAGCACAATCGTTATTATTTTACTCACCTTATATATTTTATTTACTTTTCACACCATAAAAGACCATAATATGATAAATAGTTGCCTATAAAATTGCAATTTTGTCCTTAAATGTTTGTAATATATGGTTTGTGGCCCGGATTTGTTTCAGTTAAATCGATTTATGGCTATTGAACAGCGGTAAACTACTGTTGCCTTTATTGGTCATTGTCAGTACGGGATAATCAACTATAAAAAAGGGTATTTCTTCTCTATTGTAACTCCTTTGAACACAATCTTTATTATTTTACTCACCTTATATATTTCATTTACTTTTCACACCATAAAGGGACCAAATTATAATATAATTTCAATTTTGTCCTTAAATTACTCTAATATAAGCTTTTAGTCATTGCCGCTTTGGGATACTCAACTATAAAAATGGTTATTATTTTAATCACCTAATATATTTCATTTACTTTTCATGCCATAAAAGATCCAATTATAATAAATAGTTGCCCATATAATTTCATTTTTGTCCTTAAATTATTCTAATACTAGAAGATGCCCGTGAAATCGCGGTACAATTGGGCAAGTGTTGAAACAAAGAGCACCCGACATGAAATTTTAAAGTACATTTTTGTTTGTGACATACAGTAACTAATTATTATTACAGTGAAACCTGTCTAAACTGAACAAAATCTTCAGTCCCAAAGGTGTTCGGTTTAGGCAGGTTTCACTGTATATAATATTTATTATAATTTAGTTAGCTTGTATGCTTGAGCATCCACATGTTTCCAATAGAAAGAAACCAAAATTTACCACCCCACTTTTTTTCTTGTAATGGAAAGTATCCACATTATTTTACCCCTAGCTACGCCACTGATACTCCAGACTGTCGGATCAGAGGTAAAATGTCTAGAAAATTCAGTCCGCAAGTTTATATAGGGGATGCAATTTAGGTAACAACATTTCAGCCTGCGGTCGTCTGCTCAGAGGCATATTTCAACACATAGCACACAAATTTATATGAGGGAAGTAATTTTAGGTCATGACATTTCAGCCATCGAGTGTCTGATCTAATGTATACATGTATTTCAGTCCGCAATTTATATAGGAGGGGGTAATTTATGGTCACAATATTTCTCCCTGTGTTTGAGGAAGGTACACCACTAATTTTGTATGGTTTCAGTATGAGTGCTTCAGTCCCAAATTTGTGTGGGAAACGTAATACGACAACTTCAGTCCAAATTTTATGTCGGGTACGTAATAATAGGTATCGACATTTCAGCCTGTGTTTGAGGAGAGTGCACCACTAATTTACAACAGATTCAGTCTCAAATTTATGTGGGGGTAAGGACATTTCAGCCTGCATTTTGATGACAAATATTTTGAATTTATGACATGTATAATATGATTGTGGTGTATGCCATGGGCATTGTGCATGTGACAAATTGTAAGCGTTGACCAAGGCTGCCATGCCATGGGCATTGTGCATGTCACAAATTGTAAGCGTTTGCCAAGGCTGTCATGATCGAGATCACTTCGACACGTTCAATACCCATTCATTTTTTTGGACAGTTGTTTAAATATGCAGTGAGTGAAAAGGGGTGGAGTGCATGCAGATGTGACAAAATTTGTAAGCGTTGGCTCAGGCCACACGCACCCAACGTCCGGACCCGCCCCCATTTTTGTGTAAACCGGCCAATAGGCCTAAAAAAATTATGTGTTTCCGGTAACATCATTTTGAAAAATATGAACGGTAGGTTGGAAAATTTTTTTTTTTTAAATTTTTTTGTGATATCGTAAATGAAATCCAGAAAATTATAATGGTTTTTCCAAGTCTGAGTCCGTAATTAGATTCAAATACCGGAAGTGCGTATAAGACACGGATCGATAACGGTCTCCGAATTTGGATATTTTCTCAAAAATTGGCGTTTTCTGTGGAAAAAAAGATTATTTCAAAGACAAATTTAGGAAGTACAAAACACTACATTTATACGTCATATCACAAATATTTCTGACTTTGTATGGTTTCAGAGAACATGCGGCTCAATGAAATCGGTCTCTTCCTTTAGTAGTATAGATATGGATTTAATAATTGTCGGTATGGGATTATGAACTATAAAAAAGGGTATTTCTGCCCTGTTGTAACTTCTTTGAACACACTCTTTATCATTTTACTAACCTTATATATTTCATTTACTTTTCATACCTTAAAAGACCAAATTATAGAAATAGTTGCCCATATAATTTCAATTTTCTCCTTAAATTACTCTAATATATGGATTTAGTCATTGTCGGTATGGGATAATGAGCTACAAAAATGGGAATTTCCCCTCCATGATAATTTCTTTGAACACAATCTTTATCATTTTACTCACCTTATATATTACATTTACTATTCAGACCATTGAAGACCAAATTATAATAATCATTTGCCCATAAAATTTCAATTTTGTCCTTAAATTACTCTAATATATGGATTTAATCATTATTGGAATGGGAGTACCAACTATAAAACTGGGAATTTCTCATCTGATGTAACTTTTTTATAATAACATTGGACACCAACTTTTTTATGTTGCACAATAGAATGGGACGTCACCTTTTCTTCATTTGTACAACCATGGGACTGCAACTTTTTTTATAGTTCATTTTTGCTTTGGACCGGTCCCATGCCTTGATAAATTTTGATCGTCCATTATCTACCAATCCGGAGCACCTGAATTCAACCCACGATTTTATTCGATTCGCTGTGTTTATCTTACGAATTTTTTTACAGTGTTTTGTGTTCTTCTGTTTGTCTTTCCATTTTCTATTGTCACTGGTATTGCCTGTCTCTCTTTCTTTCACTTATGATTTTCGATTGCCAATATGACATCGTTTCCATCTATTTCTCATATTCAATAAGAATAAAAATCAACATCAAATCTCAATCGATTATTTCGATATCTGTTTTCTAACTGTTTACTTACCATTTAGCATTAGCAACACATTCTCTGGCCCATCATATTCCGGGTGCACATCTCCATCAATACGTACTCGTACAGTTTCTCATTAGACTTCCGTGAGAATGATTTGCTCCTAATACAAAACTCTAGCAGTATTATGTGGAAGAAACGGAAATCGACACAACTGAAAAGTTTTATGATCACCATCATGAATTGGTTGATGATATGATGTGTTTGTGTCTCAACTTAAGAGAAACATGTGTTTTTCGCGGTTTTAGATCTTAAGACACTAGAATAGTCGTTTAGCTGATCTGGAAATTAACCGATTGTGTTCTATTAATTTACCAGTAAGACATTTTACTGAACCTTGATTCGCACGGAAGTGATGTATACAGATCAGGAGACACTTAAACTGACAAAACACATGGTCTATCTTTCTTTAGAGGTGCGATTCCCTTACATTTGTCTTTTGGTTGGTATATTCCAAATGGATTTATGAGTTTTGAACATTGGTGAATTTCTGTTGTCTCTTAATAATTAGCTATGACGATATGTATCACCACAGTAGCATTGAAATTCTAAATTAATAGAAAACTTTATCATACTGTTTTTTTTTTGTTAGAAATCTGATGCTATGCTATGTAGTTTAATTATTATTCATTTTTCTCCTGATTGCATCTATAGAGCAGTGTTATAGACGATGTATTAAAATTGTCAAAAAGAAACAACAAATAAATATCTTGTATATTGTGTGGATGCTATTTATATACCCTATTCTTTAACGGAAATTGTGTCAGCACTATCCTGTATTCCTAAATTCAATCACTTGAATTCGATACAATGGAGTCATAGGTCAGGATTAGAGTTAAAATGCTAACAAATCTCACAGTGAATTCAAAAAGCAATCAAAACCGAAATGAGACAGAGAGGAAATCATTAAAATAAAATTATTTCCAGTTAATCTGTATCTATGCATCGATGAAATTTGACGGTTATATTGTTACATTAAAAACAAATACCAGTAAGGACAAGTTAAATTACTTTGACTTTAAAGAAAGTAAACGAGAACCAAAAAGATTTTTGTGCATCTTCAACCATGGCCACTCTCCAACATTATAGACTAGAATATAATTCATAACAAAAATGTCTTCATGACCAAAATGTAATTTTTTTCTGACGATCTTGTATTGCTGATCCTTTTTATATCTAATGTATATTTTGCCCAAAACACAAACAAATTGATAAAATAATCATTAAAGGGCAATAACTACTGATTCTTCTATTGGTTTGGTCATATTGGCATTTTATTTAGAACTTGTATGGTCATTTTTTTCTGTTTACAGTTTCTTCCTATCTTTTGTCAGCCTGGTATCTTTGATGAGTTTTCATATTTCTTAAAAAAAAAAGGCCAAAACACTAAAATTTAGTAAATATCGTCATTTAAGGACAATGATTCCTTATGGAGACATCCAACAATGTCATTTTTGTAGATCGCTGAACATTTTTGCCATTATCAGTTTCTACCTTTCTTAATATATAGTTTTTGAAATAGTTTGCAAAAATTGCAAATTAGACAAACCTAGTCTTTTAAGGGCAGTAACTCCTAAAAGGGTCATCTGTTTATTTTGGTTAAAATAGACAGAGGTATATCTTGACAATCTGCACATTTTTTTTCCTGACATATTTTCTCTACTTATTATGCTTTTCTTGATATAAGACAATTAATTCATTTTACCCGAATGTTATAATTTTAGCCAAGGCGACTATGTTTATAGACATCCGAGATAAAAAAAAACGCAACCATTATTTTAAAAACCCTTACAATCATTTACCCCAAGTTTGTTTGAAATTGATTTAGAAGATCATTGAAAAAAGCTTTTGCTACGGACGAACTAGGACACCAAAGTGACGACATATCCTTTGCAGAATATTTCAATCAAATTTAAAGCAGTCTCAATTTTTGATTATCTATGGATCTACATGTTTAGTAGGATTTGCTTACCCTTCTGGAGCGACTGAGATCACCTTTGTATCGGTTTTAAGGTTTCAGTATAGTGTTTTGTGGACTGTCATTTGTCTATTCGTTCTTTTTGGGATTATTTGCCATGGCGTTGTCGGTTTTTCATTTTTTTTTATCGTGCCTTCAATATCTTCTGACTCTTTTTATCGATAAACATTTTTATCGCTATTTTACGAAATTTCCCTTTGATCTTACTGACTGATAATTTCCTTTCTCAGCACAGTAGAGTGATATGAAAAATTATCGCTAGAAACTAAGGGCGCACGTGGCGTTGTCAATGAAATTAACAACGTCGTCATAGGTAAAATAGCGATAAACAGATTATCATTGGTCATCTCAACTCGATTGCTTTTCTCACTTTCACCGTACCGGCTCAAGCGAGAAAATCAATCTCGTTGAGATGATCAACGATAATCTATAATTATAATATGTAATTTCGGTATTCAACGGAGAGAAGGAGAACTTACATCATCATCTCTGCTTAAAATACAAATGTTTGTATTACTACTGAGTTGCCAAAAGTAATTATGATACTCTCTGTGTGTTACGATCAGTATTGATTTGTGCTTTCGAAACAACTATATGTTTATCAAGAGGGAAGACAGATACGTTTCGTAATTATATTATATTTTAAATTATTAGATGAAACATAAAGTCTTTTTCTCGCGTTCTGATTTAAATCAACGACATTATGTTGTAAAAGAACATTTCTCTAATTTTTATGCTATTTTCACATTTCTTGATCGGTGTGAGAAAAATATTTCTCCTCACTAGTGAAATATTTGTTCTCGGCAAATGATTGGTCGAAATTTAATTATAACGTCAGATTTTCTTGGGTTTCTTCTGAATTTCCTATTGTGACGTTATGAAAAAAGGCGACCATACCTGATGACGTCACATATAAAGAACACAACTTTCTGCAAATCTTTGAAAAGGAAGGATAAAAATCATTAGAGAAACAGATTCCACCACTATAACTCATGTATTACGATATTTCTCCACTCTCAACAGTTAAATTTTAATTATTTAAAAAGCTCGGCAAGCCTCGCGCTTTAAATATTAAAATTTAACTGTCTCGAGTGGAGAAATATCGTAACACACTTGTTGCAGTGGTGAAATCTATATCGATATCATTTCTCAAGTAATGCCGCTATTTAAAACATTTTGTTAATCTAGAATTCACAGCTATTTTATTATTTTATTTCAGTTGTAATAACATTTTAATTCTTTAATTAACAGGGGAAATCGTGTCAAACATTTACCACCCCTGCAAACACAGAAAACTTTTTCAATGTTTGTTCAGTTTTTAGCAAGGACACTATTAATTATAAATTCACAATAAAACATTCTGGTAAATAGTAGCAGCAACAATAAATTGAAATAACAACATTTTTTTTTATAATTCTTTCATTTCCCTCGCAATATAGCAAACGAAGAGTAAAGTAGGCTTTAGGATGTGCATGCTAACGACTATGTTTAACACTCCCAAAATTGGTGACTGGAATGAGCTTTAGATTTTGTATGTACATGATTTTACAATTTTTTTTTATTAATATGCAGCAAAAATTTACATTTTTTAAATTTCAGTTTAACAAGATTCTAATGCAAGTATCTCGAAAAATAATGATAATAAAACAACATGTATCTGCATCTAAATTTCAAATAACATAGTTTAACATATACTTAGATACATAAAATGTACGATTGTTGTTTAGAAATAATGTTAACTCAGTATCGTTTCTGGCATTGTTTTACTATTGATTTTGTCGAATTTTTTATAAGAAGAGTTACTTTTCTACTGTGTTTGCGTCATTGGTTTTCCACGGTTATTGCTCTTCTAAACAGTGTTTGGCTTTTCTCTGATTTTATCGATCCTCTTATCATGTTATATATACTTTATTGGTACCGAGCGTACCTGATGTATGGTTATTTCAACTGATACTGCAAACTGAAATCGGTCTTTTATCCTCCACAAGACGTTTGAGTCACGAGAAACTGTGGGTCTTTTTAAAGAGTCGAAAAACGAAAGCTTCTACGAAATGAATCTCTGAAATAATCCAGGCCAAGCTAACATAGAAACATAAGCAAGGATCGTTTCAACCTGTGCGGAACTTCTCATAATTTGTTTTATATTTTTTGTGGTGATATTATTAAGTTGATTAAACTGAGATCCATACATCACAGTGTGCCTTTCCAATTACAGAATATCTACACAATATTTAGTCCTTTACATAAGTGGATGACGCTTTGATTTTCGGTGTGTGTGTGTGTGTGTGCGGGAGGGGGGTGAATATCCTGGCCTGGTAAGAGCTGAAAGTAATTAACATTGCACAAGACATGGTGAAAAAAATAAGCATGCACAGCAACAGATGGAAATGAATAGTCAATCAGGAAAAAGGTCCTCCTGCCATCCCATCCAACCCCACCCCCGAATATCAAATGATCGTTCTCTAATTAATGGAGTAGTATATCCTTTATTCTAATCCAGTACGTTTGTTTTATTTCTCTTATCTGCATTTTGTAATTTGATATTTACAGGTTGGATATTTAGACATCATGGAGGATCCTACAGTCAGTGGAGTAGTGGCTGGTCAGTTTATAACTACAAATCGGCAACATGGAAGTTACTGTTCTCGTCAGACCAAGAATCGAATTCTTCAGTTAACTTCAATTCAACAGGTATATTAAATGACACAAATTAGCACATTGATATTAGTTTAAAAACTAAATATCTAGATCAGATAGTTCTTTTTTATATGTATAGGCCCATAGCTACCACAAAGTACCAATATAATTTTGGTGACATAATTTGAAAGTTTGCCCTTACATTAAATTTTCTAAATTATATATAAAAATTCAAAATTATGTCAAAAACTGTACGTGTTTTTATTGTAAAATTTTCTTCAGAATTAAAATAACAGATCATTTTCAAAAGAATGCCGTTGAATGATAAGACAGGGAACAAGGCGTATGAGCTTTAATATAGACTATAGCTATATTTATATTTCATGGAAGAAAACTAATAGTCACTATTCAAAATAATTATATACATTGAAGTTTCTAATAAGAGCCCTATACAGAAAAGCATTATACGAGAAAATATGTAGCGAGATATCACATTACAATTTTCTTCCTTCCGCGCGAATATAAAATCAGAAAATTGTACATTCCCACTCACGCAGGGTGGATGGCATGATGCTATATTCTTGTCCGTCAGCTCGTGTGTCTATAACTTTTTGTTACTAGTACATATTCTACGGAAGCCTTTTAGGGCCATGCTAATTTACTTTTTACAATTTGATATAACAAATTAATAATTTGATATCACAAATTAATAATTTGATATAACAAATTAACAATTTGATATTACAAATTAACAATTTGATATAACAAATTAATAATAATTTGATATAACAAATTGATACTTTGATATTTGGTCTAGAACATTATAATGTTGAGCTCATCCGTGTAAGCGATTTTTTGTTCTGCTAGGCAGTCACTCCATGTTTGAAAATATTTGATTTTTTTATAATACCCAATAAAGCATAGAGTTTTCCTTTTCATATTACTTATCTTCTGTTTTCATGAATGATTTGATATATTATGGTTTTCAACTTTGAATTGTTGAGTTGTACCATGTTAGCGACTTTACGTTTGTCTGGCAGTCACTTCTTGTTTGACGATACTTTGAACCTATAGCATACCAACTGGGAATCGAATTCTTTGTCAATATCTTATAACGATTTTGCCATAGGTTTATACTTTACTCGACATCAGGTGGAATTTTGTTATTGAAGGTGTATTGATCTGTATTTAAAAGAAAAAAAATCATGTAGTGTCTTATTCCGATGCTTTGATTTGTCCACGGTCATGATTTTAAGCATGCATATTGATAGATTCGTGTCATTTTTTGCAAAACAGATGTTCTAACTTTTGCAAGCAAATTATACCGGCTCTGGTAATTGTTTTAGGTTATTTTCGGATATATTCTTGTATTTATATACATGCATGACATCCCTTGCGTTTTGCTCTAAGCTTATAAATTTAACTAGAAAAGCACTTCGAACACACGAAATTCTGCATGTTTGTATTTGTGTCCCTTCAAAGACTAGGTTTAAAAATACAGTTGAATTTGTAAACTATTGGCCATTTTAAAACACATTAACAAGATTGTATTTTTTTTCTCCGCGGGTCTGTGTAGCAGGGAAAGAAAAAAAATCTTGACGGAGTTTGTTAAAAGGGGCATTGGCTATCGAATTAAGGATCACCGATTTGACTCTAATTCTCATATTTGATTTATAACATACTAAAGCTTTGTCCAAATTAAAAAAAGTCCAAAAGAAAAAATTAACAATTCATGGACTCGTTTTACCATCGAGATGACCACCGAAGAATGTCGATGGTCTATGACCCGATATTAACATAAATATAAATACACAGACAATCACATGCAATCGTATAGTTTTTCTAGATTTGTTTGAATTCATGTCATAGATTAAAAAAATATGTGAATCATCTGTTACTGAAGAATGATATTTTGTGGTTCGAATTAGTCAGCGAAATGGTTCTTCTCGATGGCTCCGTTGTTTCATTTTCAATGTTGACATTCTTTTCTTTTTGATAACTGGTCATGATCAGCACATGCGTAATTAATCTCAAGCTAAAGATCAAACTGAAAGAGTACGGGTTGAAATGAGGTTAATTTATTGGCTTGCTTATCTCTAAAAATAATTGGTCGGCACTCTTCCAAGACTTTGCTAAAATAAGTCTTTCATACGAACTTCATAAAAATTCGACAAGAAATGTAGGTGTGGGATTGCCTAAAATGTATTGTTTCATATAAATTGCATTTCAAAGAGACATAACTCTTGGTAATAGTTTAGCGCAGATTAGTTTCATTCAAAACATCGCTGAAATAAATTTCATAACAATCCTACAAGAAATGTGGGTTTGAGAGTGCTAACTATGCAATTTTCTATATAATTAATATTTCCAAGAGACTTAACTCTTTTACAAATATTTCATCGACAGTGATTTTCGAACTTGTCAGAGATATTGCTGATTTAAAGCCTTGATATAAACTTCATAGATATCGGGCTAGAATAGTACACTTGAAAGTGCTTACAATTCCTATTTTTTGTAATTGAATTTACATTTCTAATGGACATAGCTTCTGTAAAAATAAGTAATCAGAGCTGATTTGCGAACATGTTCCCGCCATTGCTGAAATAAAAATATATAAATTTCATAACAATCCCACGAAAAAAAATATAGGCTTGAGAGCGTTTACAGTGCAATTTTCTATATAATTACTAATCCCAAGAGGCATAACCCTTTTAACGATAATTGATTGGCACTGATTTTCGAACTCGTCCTAGATTTTGCTGATGTAAATGTTTGATATAAATTACATAAAAACCTGGCAAGAATTGTACACATGAAAGTGCTTTCAATGCAATTTTCTATAGAATTTATATTTCCAAGGTGCATAACTCCTTTAAAGATGGTTGTTTTGCACTGATTTTTGGAATTTGTTCGAAATCTTGCTGATATAAACCTATAAAAGATATTTCATTACAATTCTGGCAAGAACTGTACATGTGAAAGCGCTCACAAGACAGGAGGGACGGACGCACAGAACCAGCACAATACACCATACTTGTGCCATTTCCTCTGTATATATAGACAGTGACACGGTTCGTCCTTTGCTAAAAATATTAAAATAAAAAAAATCGATAATTCGAAAATGGGCTAAAGACTATTGTATTATTGAGGCATGTTGATAATACGGACACTAGCTGGGGAGTACTTTAATCTCATCTGAACTTTTATCAAGGAACACATTGCAATGATTTTAATGAGCTTTTATCATATAATTATTGTTTTTAAACATGTCCACAAAAATGACAAAAGGTTTAAGGATTTTCCTTCATTACAGAGCCATTTACAAATGTAGGCCATGTCATGACCAACCAGATGAAATTGATCAAATAATAAAAAATCCGACTTAGTCTAGTATTTCAATTATTCCATAGCAAAATTATTCTTTTTCCCTCAATTTACAATCTATTGCTGCAGTGTGGGAAGACTGAAATTACTGGTTTTATTTACGAGTATTATATAGATATAAAATTATAGATTTCAGCTGAACGTTAATAGTCAACTTATCATGAAAAGAACACCGTTGGGGGTATACAAAGTGTTATAAATTGTTATTTTATATTACTTTTATTGTTCGACATGTAAAGAAGTGGGAGATTTTGTGCAATAAATCAATTATTCAAGAATATAATACATATTATGCCATGAGTTAAACTGAGACTATCGAAATATATTGTCATGCTGTCTTACAAACACTCGTTTATAAGTGAACCATATCTTGTTATATCTAATGCTAAAAAGAAATAGTATTGGTTCGTCTTGTTTAACATTTTTCACTTCCTAAAATTATATTTCAGATATATTTGAGTTTTGGTTTTAACCCCAATAACACAATTTTAGGGAATTTATATAAAAAAAATTATATAAATTTAGACAAAATGGAATTTTCAAATTTTGTGTTGCTTGATCTCTATATTTACTATATTTCAATCCACAACGCACGCACACTTAGAGCATTGTTTGGCCTTGTATTGGATCTAGAAATTATAGTATCTGGTAGTAACAATCCGACAAATAAGCAAAATGGAGAAATGTTTAGAAATGTTTTGACTGTATTAAAAATACCAAAGGATTCCTTGTGTAATCACACATTCACACACATAATTATGCCTATTTTTGTCTCTTCCTTTTCTTCTTATCTTTCTTTTCTATAGCTTGTTTGTTTATATGTCTCTTAAACTACAGGGGTTTAATTATGTAATAATGAATTTAAACATTTCCATGCTATGTAATTCTATTGATTTTTTTAATGTATCATATAAGGAGAAGACGATCTAATTTGGACTTTTTTTTGGCGATATTTTGCAAATAAAATGTTTTAACTTCAACCTCAAGGTTGACTGCAGAAACGGAATATGGTTGCAAGAACTTTGCATATCTGGCAGCAAAGATCCATGTAGGCAGTGTGGGATGCATAAATACATACATAGCCAAATATGGTCAGAATCGACACGTGTAATCGATGCCCCGCATAGGCAATGTGTTGGTGAAATTTAGTAACAATTCGTTTCTGTCTCTATCTAACATATCGTCTTTTTTCAAGTGGCTGTCATAATTTGGCAGTGCTGGATGTAAAGATTCGCAGCCACGTTTAATCAGTTAATTGCAGGTTTTTTTTCTGTAAATGTTGAAAGTGTCACGCTTTTTGCACGTCTGTGAACCCTTTCAACAACTCTTTTAAGAGGTTCTTATGTGACCTGACCTGTAAGACTAATTTTGCCCCTATATCCAACAAACCATCATTTCTCAGTGGCAGTCCAGATTTTCCATTTATTCTGAACTACCCATTTCTCAGAACCGACTTATTAAGATGTTAGTTGATGATTTATTAATTATTTTTTGTCCTGAATATGCATGAACTATTTGCTACTGGACGTTGAACAATTACTATTCCATTAATCAGTTAATTACAGGGTTTTTTTCTGTAAAATTAAGAAAAAATAATCAAAATATATACGTAGAGTGTCTATATATGTATTCATCCAAATTGTTATCTCTTAGTGATTGATTGGTTGATTGATTGTGATTTACACCCCAGCAAAAAGACTATACTGAGGCAATAGAAGACGATCTATAAAAAAAATAAAAATAATTTGGACTTTTTTTTAGCGATATTTTGCAAATAAAGTGGATGATAAGAAATAAACATTTTACACATTGTGACTTGGATTGAGAGTTGTCTCATTGGCACTCATACCACATCTTCTTATTTCTATGAAATGATAATGGTTTGGTTAAGACATAGAATTTTGACTGGCAATAGAAATACACATAGAATCGGGTATTGTCAAACACTTGTCAACCAAATAAAGCTGGAAGGTCTTTTTCATGAAAGAAGCATGGCATTTCTCTTATACAAAGCAATAGCTAGTATACGTTCCTTACGAAGGACGGGTTGCATTTTTTTATACTTCCCGCAGACAGTGAACGCTTCTTGCCAAAGTCGGAGAAGTTGGATCTAATTTGTATATATATCGGGGTTCTCTCTGGACATTGCAGTACTGTATACGGTTAGGATTAAATAATATTATACCTACCTTTACATTTTAGCGATGGATATGGTTCCTGCAATGCGACTAAATATGAAAGCACCAACTGGTGACATAAATCAGATTGCTGATATCATGAATATATCGACACACCATGTTTTGGAATGCAGCCGAGAATGTATGGCAAGAGAGAATTGTACCTTTTTTGTCTATACCAAGCAGGAACATCAATGTGGTTTGTACAAGGATGACGAAGAAAACGGCAAAGTTATCAAGTGCTCTCAGGACATGTTTTGTTATTTTGTCTGGGTATAAATATGTCAAACTTTTAGTTTTGGGAAAAATATTTTGCTATTATTAAAATTAACACTTACGTCTTCATCATTGTAACTTTTGACAGGGAAAACAAGAAGATGTTGTATGATTGTCAATGAGACAACTAAATACGAAATTACAGGTCCGTGATTCCAGAAGTACTTATTATGAGGGAATTTATATACTAGTAGTATTAATTCCGTCATTTAACAATCATGGCTATCGTGTTATTTTGTTTTTACCAAACATATTCTGTAAACGAAAAGAATATATAAAAGAAAGAAATGTAATACTTTTAATTTTTAGACAAGAGAATTCCAAATGTATTTGGAAAATGATATCATGTCAATAAAACCCAAATTCCGGTAAGTAATAATAATAATTTGAAATCAAATCAATAAATGACAGCTGAGAATGAAAATAAATTTCTGTTATTTCTTTAAAGCTTTTGTATCCCACTTTTATATAGACTATGCATTTATTTAGATAATAAGACAAATTTTTAAACACTTGTGAAAAAAAATCATGTTTTAATTACGTTTTACAATTAAATGACTGCTAGACCGCTTCAGTTATTATATATTCTAGGACCATAATGTATTAGAACCAGTTATATTGAATTGAACTTTCATTGTAAAATAAAAAAATATATATGTATATATGGCCTGTATTCCATTTGCTGTCGTTGGTTGCCGTCATGCAGTCATCATTGTTTTTGTTCTCTCTCTGTTGAAGGTCGTTCTGTGACCTGTAGTTGTTTATTTCCTTGTCCTTTGGTCATTTGGTGGATAGTTGGATCTTTTGCAACCACACCACATCTCCTCATGTTTTCATATAATTCTGATTAAAAGTTTGCAAACCAGGACGACATCTTATTCGTGTGTTTCAAAAAAAAATGTGTGTTAAAATAAGACATTTTTCACAATATGTTTGTTTATAAATACAAATACAAAATATGAAATATATGTTTTAGCTTCATATTTGACAATTAACGAAGTAATTCTTAAGAAAAGTTAAACACACTGTATGTAGCTTTGTAATTGAAATACACAAGTAAAAAATTGAGAGTTTCCATATTGTTTATGAGACGCGTAAAGACACAATTTAGCCATATGCTGTACCGCTTCTACATGACTCCTCCTGTCCTATGAACTCTCCTACAGACATCTAACATAAACGATTAGTTCATTGACATAAGCCTTTCAATTTCAACAGGCAATTGAGAACATCAAGGTTGCATTCGGTTTATCGAGGACTCAGTCCGTTGACTTGTTTAGTGGAGTGACTTTAACCATTAAATTAAATTTCTAATGCACCCAACTAACACACGGCTAAGTTATATATCATTTGAAAGCTCAACATCTGTACTTTCCGTTTTGCTCGGTCGTAAAAAAAATCGTACGGTGCAATTTCATTCAAATCAAGATCAAAGGTCAAGAAAGAACAGGTGCAAAAATTCTAAGATGTCAGCTTTATTGCATATTCTGTCTTAATTCTTTATAATAAAATCATGTATGCAAACAATTTCAACTTTTAGCAGATAGATTGACACTCACTTATAAAGAGCATTATTGAATATTTAAGCGTGTGTTTGATAGACAGCACATTTTCCCTGAAATTCGAGAAAAAAGTGATAAAAATGAGTGAAAACCAAAATATTTGTTTGTAATTCAACAGCTAATCACCTAAAACTAAATAAAACCCTGTAATTAGTGCTAAAGAAGTTTTTGACATCATCAATTTCTTATAATAATGCTTACTTCTAATCAAACAGCAAATCAAGATAACTCATACAGTTGCCCAAAATACCGCCATATACCGAAACAAAGCTTTTTAGCACTTCTTCCGTTTAAACATTGTATGCAGTCAATTTAAAATTGAAAAAATGAAAATTCAAAAAAACGCGAAATCATTTAAGGAAAAAAATATATGCGGGCACCATACCATTGCTTGTAATTAACACGATTACGATTAAGGGGGCGAAACTTCGACATTTCAATGTGCATTGGAACTGCTAGACTGAAATAATAAATCTTTCTACTTTCTTAATGTTTTTGATTTGTAATTTCATTACAAACATTGATATAGTTAAAATACTTTTTATCTATATAACGTCAACCATAAAAAGGTATTAAGAATACAGACACAAATAGATAAAAAATCAATTAAGGAAAAGTGAATTTTCAAAGAATTCACTTATACAAATTAGAAAACTTGTCTTCTTGGCTGCTTAAACTGCATTGTTCATTGTTTAAATGCATACATTCATCGACGACAGAAAATTGTGTTAACATTATCATATAGTAGAGATTGTAATAGTAATACGTAATTTTCAAGTATCAAGACATGTTGTAGTAACATTGACTTTAAATTCATTCTTTATGTTACCTTTCTTTAATTCTCTGTTGATGAACTTAGAAATTTAGAAGAAACTCAAGTCCCAACTCCCTTACACAAAGTTGACCTCAAATATATTTCTTATGCAATTACTCCGCACGTTTTCAAGCAGTCATTATACACCCTTTTCTTTAATAACTTTGGTTTTGAGCGTTGCCGATGAAGGTAAATCAAGAACAACACTTCGAACGTACAAAATTGAAAAAGAATAATTTGGTTTAAAAATTCTATTAACTAGCAATACCTCTAGTTACAACCAGACTTCCTGAATAGCTTGAATGACTTGTTCCTTTATTCATATGAGGCTGACTTCATAAAAAAGTTTCTTATGAAGAAAGAAAAGAAGTTATCATTATCTTTCAACTTATATTTTTACTATATAGATGATGTCCTCTCACTGAATAATTCAAAGTTTGGTGACTATGTTGAACGCATATATCCCATCGAAATTAAAAAAAAACAAGGATACAACAGATACAGTTGAGTCATAAGGTGGACACCATTAAGAGTTTGTTGACCTTTATGGAATATCTGATAGATGACGACGGATATGTTCCAATTGTCGTAACCACCATCCCGTCCTCTTTGCCTCGAATGTGATCTACCGAATTAGACTTATCAACGGATCAGTCCTTACATGAGCCACTCGACTGGTGCCACATGTTGAATAGGGTCTACTCACCCTTCCAACGCTCATGAGTTTACCCAAAGTTTTTGGTGGGGTCGGTGTTGCTCAGATTTTGGTTTTATATGTTGGGTTTTGTATACTGTTGTTTTGTCTTTTGGTGGTTTTTTCGTTTTTTTGGCCTGGCTTTGTCATTTTGTTTTCAACTTATGAGTTTGAATGTCCCTTTGATATCTTTCGCCTCTCTTTTAGTAATGAAAGTTTTAAAAATTGTGGTTGAATTTATCATGATTACAAATTGGTTATGTATCCCCCGTGAGCAAATTAAATTATTTTGCTGAATTTTTTTTATTGCGTTTAGTCCTCTTTACTTTACTGCGAGCCGATTTTGATTACTGCAACTAATTGTCTTTTAAGTAAATTGATACCAAGGGAACAATCTCAAACCATGAATCAAAGAAACTAAGATAACGCTATGACAAAATTTATAAAAAATATCCAACAAACAAACAACAGTCCACAAAACACAACACCGAAATGTAAAATCGAACACTACCTAAAGCCGTGAATGCTTTTCTGTGGTCAGGAACGGTATTCAACCTCTCAGATATAATTAATAACACAACTACTAATGATTTCGTTACATACACAATTACCTGCATTTGTGTTTAAAAGATTATGGTGAAATCACTCATAACAGATTTCATTCGAATATTGAACCTATTCATTCGAATAGTTAACGAGATTAATTTTATGAACACATTTAACATGTCTAAATGTTTTTATAACAAACAAAAAAAAGCAGCATCATTATTTCTGGTTCGTTTTTATCACGCAAAAGACAATCAAGTGTTTCCGAACGCTGGTTACTTATTGCAATGTTGCCACCGATTTAGTCGCAAAGTCATGTTTGCATTTCAACATGAAATCAAAAGGTAAATAAGTTCGACTTCGAAAAAAACATATCTCTACCTCAATTAGCTCGTATATTTCTTTCTGAACTTTAAATTCCCCTTCTTTAATTATGGAAAAATTATTATCCTCCTGATATCGACAATTAGCGATGCGCTATCTAAACATAGAAAAGTAAAATGATCGCTATTCGCAGATGGCAGTTTTTGGGCAACTGCAAACACTTCAATAGAAGGCTGTTCCAAGAACATTATGTATTAATTGCATCTAAAAATTATGAAAAAAATATTGCTTGACCTAAAAACCATACATGAAAAAAGGACAAAAATATCGTCCTCCATCTAAAATAGATTGGAAAAGTGTCGTCAGGTCACCAAAGATGCTCTTTCCTCGTTTTGTAAAAATTGGTGTAAACGGGAAAAATCTGATAAAAAATTGAATGAATGTGGTAGATAATAGAATATCACATTTTGAAAATAATTTAGAAGTAAATAATAGAGTACATAATACGCCTATTTCCAGAATAAGAAATAAACTTCAAGAACTTTAAAAGCGGTTTGTGTTTGTACCGGCCGACAAAGCAGCCAACAATGTGGTGGTGGTATGCCGTAAATACTACACGGACGTTTTTAAGAATGAAATTTAAAATTCATCTACATTCAAGTCCATGCGCCCCACAGCGAGTCATATAGTTAACAAACATATCATAACCACATCACAACTTAAGGCTTCTTCTGAACATTTCAAGGTCCCTACTATGTATTGGTTACCTAAACTACACAAAAAAAACAGTAAAATATCGTTTCATCTCGGCCTCTAGTAAGTGTTTTACAACTAATCTTTCAGTGCTTTTAACAAGTTCCTTAACTACTATCAAAGAGCTTATCATAAACTATTGTAATAAAATATATGAAAATAGTGGAATTAACTATTTTTGGAGTGTAAAAAATTCTTTGGATGTTTTAGATAAATTACGTGCTTTTGATGGTCCTTTTGATTCTGTTGACAGTTTTGACTTTTCTACTCTTTACACTACACTTCCACACAATCTTTTGACTATTTAATTAAATGGTCGTTTGGTAATTCTAAATGCAAATATATTTGCTGCAACTCATTTAAAGCCTTCTGCTCTAATGAGAAAGGTAAATATGCTAGATATACTTACTGGAGGTGTGATGAGATGATTGAAGCTGTTAATTTTCTCCTTGATAATATTTATGTACGTTTCGGCAGCAAAGTTTATCGACAGGTTGTAGGTATTCCTATAGGCACTAATTGCGCCCCTTTAATAGCAGACTTGTTTTTGTACTGTTATGAATCACAATTTATGACAAAACTTAGTAAAGACCCGTCTAAATTGCATTAAATTGATAAATTCAACAACACTTACCGTTATTTTGATGATATTTTTTCGTTAAATAATCAAGAATTTTCTCAATATACTGACGAAATTTACCCAAAGGAACTTACTTTAAATAAATCAAATTTAAACGGTAACAACTGTCCTTTCCTAGATTTAGATATTTCGGTTTTACACGGGAAACTCCACACTAAAATTTACGACAAAAGGGACGATTTTTCGTTCCCTATTGTTAATTTTCCCTTTTTGGATGGTGATGTTCCTTTGGCACCATCTTACGGTGTTTATATTTCACAACTCGTTCGCTATGCCCGTGTCTGTTGTGACGTTTTTGATTTTAACGAACGTAATCTATGTATTACTGGTATATTATTAAGCCAGGGATTTCGTTACCACAAATTACTTAAAACCTTTACTAAATTCTTCCACAGATATAAAGATTAGGTCTTGAAGTTTGGTTGTACCTGTAGAAAACTTATTTCAAACGGGATTGCACATCCTCATTTTTACGGCAATATTGTTTACCGTGCCCGGAAATTTAGAAACGATCCTGGTAAACTTATCGATCCCTTAAATAAACTTATTTTAAAGGTTACCAATTCAACACTGTAATTAGATCATTAAATATTGTTTTATTGGTACTGATATTGATTTTGTTATCAGTAAATCAAAAGCAAACTAAATATTATTGTTATATACATATACACATTCATGGATCTACAATCTGTCGATACCTGTATCTTGGCATTGCACAAGGTCATGTTTTTCTCTGACTGTTTATGACGTCTTTACACTTAATCCATTGGATGTTGGATGTGTACGGATTGATAATTTAGTCTTAGATGCATGATTTTTTTTATTAGTTGTTAGTGGCTTAGAACTAGCTGTCAGTAACTGCGAGTACTCTCAGATCTGTACTTAGTGTCTTTTTGTTGTTTGGATGTACAAGTACCCGGCCACGTCCACTTGTATTTGTATTTATATCCATCTGATGAGTTAAGCCTCTTTCAACTGATTTTTATAGTTCGTTCTTATGTTGTACTGTTACACCACTGTCGCAGGTTAGGGGGAGGGTTGGGATCCCGCTAACATGTTTAACTCCGCCACATTCTGTGCCTGTCCCAAGTCAGGAGCCTGCAATTCAGTGGTTGTCGTTTGTTTATGTGTTACATATTTGTTTTTCGTTCATTTTTTGTACATAAATTAGGCCGTTAGTTTTCTCGTTTGAATTGTTTTACATTGTCATTTCGGGGCCTTTTATAGCTGACTGTGCGGTATGGGCTTTGCTCATTGTTAAAGGCCGTACGGTGACCTATAGTTGTTAATTTCTGTGTCATTTGGTCTCTTGTGGAGAGTTGTCTCATTGGCAATCATACCACATCTTCTTTTTTATATTTATTTGATTTTTGAGCATACAAATATCGATCCCCAGAGATATATTTTGCTTTTAGAGCAATTCTATTTTTGTAGGATTTGTTAAGAACTGCAATTGTCGGGAAATATTGCGCAACTAACCTCTTAATTTTTGTTTGATTTGGAATTACTGTATCCATTTCTATAAGGTTCATATGATCTTTTGGAAAATTTTATCGTAAGAGAACTATAAAATAGTATGTTGTTTAATTATTGCAAACATTTGGAATGTTTATTCTTGACCTTTGACCTCGATTTAACGGAAATTGCACGGTATGATTTTTTTACGACTGGGTAAAATAGAAAGAACAGATAATTGGCTTTCGATTGATATATTATATAATACAGCTGTATATTAGGTGGGTGCACCAAAGTCGTTAACTAAGCGTCTTTTTGAAAAATGTCGCCTAGTTTGTATGAAGTTAAAAAGGAGAAAAGTCCGTTGGTCAAGTTTGCAACCGGCTTGGTCCAGGGTGACACTCGTATTCATATTACATTGTCAGTTAGTATTAAGGATCAAGCAAAATCAGCAATAAAATAATAAGATATTACAAAAAAATTCAAGAGTCAAATTTGAGTAGTCGTAGAATAAAACTGAAAGGCAACCATAAACTACTTCAATCTTAAGAAGGTCCACGAAAAAACCTAAAGGAGATGAGATAAACTGTGAAATTTGCTTCAAAACGTGACAAGAGTCCTCTAAAGAAACGGAATCTGGCCCATTTAAATCATTTCCTGTAGGAGGAAACTAAGGCAAAATACTGTTTGTTTTCATAAAATTACAAAAAAGTGTCCGTCGATGAGTAAATGTATTCATCAAACTATCATTAATTTAATCAAACGTGCAATTTCATAAATGATTAAATCAGCCAATATCAAAATAGCAGGGAATAATGTGTAAGTTTCATTTTTACTTCGATGACATTTCTATCATTTGTCGTCTGTACGAATTGTTTAGTTTAATTCGTTGTATATTTCTTAAGAATCACTAAACCCCCTATCCCAATCTTCTTTCTAATCATTTACCCTAGTTCCAGAAATGACGAAAATCAGACCATTCGTCCATTAACACTTAAAGAAATGCATTGGTCTTGTTCATTACAATGGATTTACCCTTATAATGTAATGTATTAAGTGTGAGACTAAAACTATAACTTTGTTGAATTTCAAAATAATCCGAACTTAACTATAACACCATTAAGAGGTTACATTGCGACAAAAAAGTGATAGACTAATGCGTTCTGTAATTTGGTCAATTTGGAAAAGTCATCACAAACGGTCCCATCATTTGTACTTGGAGAAAGCAATTCCAAAATACTGCATTTTCTTAATATCATCCGATGCCAATGTTTTAACTTCTTTATCTAAAAGCTCATTTCCCTGAATAAAGCTAGTGTTGAAAGTACTAGTAGTGATCAGTCGATTGAAATCCCCATTACTTTTATATCAAATGTCGACTGAGAGGAAGGTCTGGCTAACAGTCACAGTCAATAATCACTACGACAGCCAACCTTTTGTTCTGCTTTCCACACTTACGTTGTAGAAGATACACAGTATTGATAGTCTTGCAGATCATGATGTAAGAAAGAAAGTAGTTCTGTGTGACTGATCAAGTCAGGACGTAAAATTTAGTTTCCACGACCTTTTGGGGGCGGGCTGACAAAGCTCCTAGTTAAAAGGCAGATCATTAATACTTTTGGGTCTACGATAAGCCAGTACGGAAAGTAGCTCAATGGTGGTATCAAAATCTAAAAAAAATCTTCACACTTAGCAACCTGTAAAACACCGCACTTATCGATTGAAGCTTGTTATTTTCACAAAATAGAATAGAATAGAATATTTTATTTTCCAAATTACAGGGCCCATAAAGAGCATATAAATCAAGTACAATGATTGAAGTAATTGAGTCAACAATAGACATTACAATATAATATAAATATCATTATATCACCATAAGCCTCAGTCAGAATCAGAGCCAAAACAAAATAAAAACAAACAACAAACAACAAACACATTGATATTAAATAACAGTATCAAGACCTGTTCTTCTTAAGTTAAAAGAACTATCAATAAAATCACCATTTTTTCCATAATAGTAAAGTTTTCTTGCGTTAACATCCAAACAAATTTGGAAGATTCATCTAAATTATCAAAGTTCTGACAAGTGCTAGAAATATGCTGAAAGAGTTCATCCCTCAAATTATTATTAAGTCAGCATTCGATTAAAAAATTACGCTCATCCTCAACTTTATCAGCAGTACAATTTAAACAGTAGCGCTCATATATTCAATACGATTTTTTGAATATCTGGCAGTTTCAATTCTTAATGGGTGAGCACTGATTCTTAATTTACATATGAACTGCCTTTTCTTAAAATCAATGATATCTAAATATTTTTCTTTTATAAAACAATCTTTAAATGAAAAATAAGTGTCAAGTTTGCCTTTGTCAGTGTTCATTGTTTGATACTTTAGATGACTCCAATATTTAAGAAAACTGTCACACAGTTTATTTTTAACAAACTTACATAGAGTACCAAGTTTTTGATTAAAATTAGGTAATTGAATCTCTTTTTGTATAAATTCTATTCTGGAATACCATGTATTGACTTTAGAAAAATGTAACTGTTTATTACACATATAGGCATCATATTATAATCCTTCTTTCAAAAGAGAGGCGAAAGATACCAGAGAGACATTCAAACTCGAAAGTAGAAATTAAACTGACAACGCCATGGCTAAAAAAGAAAAAGGCCAACAGACAAACAATAGTACACATAACACAACATAGAAAGCTAAAGACTGAGCAACAAGAACCCCACCAAAATCTGGGGGTGATCTCAGGTGCTCCGGAAGGGTAAGCAGATCCTGCTCCACATGTGGCACCCGTCGTGTTGCTCATGTTAGTACAAACCCGGTAATAAGTCTAATTCGATAGGTCATATTCGAGAAAATGTGGACGGGATTGTAGTTACGACATTAGGAACATATCCGCTATCATCTGTGAAACGGATATTCCATTACGGTCAACCAACTCGTGATGGCGTCCGTAAAACTTACGCACCTTCTAGTCTATGACAATATTTTAACATTGATAAGATAACCGTAAAATAAATAGGAAATCTACCAAGTTCTGACATCACAGCTATATTACTTGCTTTTCTATTAACACCAAGAATGTATTTCATAAATTTATTATGTTTCTTTTTATCACCATATAACAAAAATGTCTTGAATTTCGAAAAAGACGAAGGTGCTATAATTTCTTTCAAAGCATAAGCTCACGTGGTTTATCCGATATAAAAATAATGAGATGTGGTTTGATAGCCAATGAGACAACTATCCACCAAAGTTCAACCGTACGGCCCTCAACAATAAGAAAAACCAATACCGTATTGTCGGCTATAAAAGGCCCCGACATGAAAAATATGAAAGAATGAGAAAACTAACGGCCTTATATATAACAAAACAATTTACGAAAAACAAATAGGACAGACATGAACCAACGACAACTACTGAATCACTGGCACCTGACTTGGGACAGGCATATATAGAATGTGGCGGGGTTCCTATGTCTCCTAACGAGAGTCACCGACACTTTTAACAAAGCAGTAACTCTTCGAGTTCAATGAGAGCCAAGTCTTGATAAATAAGTTCTTTGGTGGCCAAGTGTTTCTTTTGATTAAAACTAACGAGAAATGTTCATGAAGGACATGAAATCTTAATAAAAAATCTCTGGTGTTCACGCGTGTTTCTTATAATCGAAACAAACGAGAAATTTTCCTGATGGACATTGTATTCATTATTCCTGTCAAATTGTACAGTTTTTATCTGTAAATGTTTACTATATTACACATACTTTTGTGTGTCTGTATCTATAAATGTCTACTATATTACACATACATTTATTTGCTTGTATCTGTAAATTTCTACTATATTACACATACTTTTGTTTGCTTGCATCAGCAAATGTCTACTATATTACACATACTTTTGTTTGCCTGCCTCTGCAAATGTCTACTATATTACACATATTTTTGTTTGCTTGTATCTGTTAATGTCTACTATAATACACATAGTTACTTTTGTTTGCCTGTATCTGTAAATGTCTACAATATTACACATACTCTTGTTTGCTTGTATCTGTAAATGTCTACTACATGTATATTACAAATACTTTTGTTTGCTTGTATCTGTAAATGTCTACTATATTACACATACTTTTGTTTGCTTGTTAACAGGCAGGTACACGTATCTCTTGCATGGGTATTCAAGATCGTTATACACCCCCCGTAGAAGTAGGAGATAGAAATTCAAATTTTCTGAAGGTTCAATGGGTATGCATTTTGCATTTTATACGTCATAATTATACGCAGCCTAATCAGTACAGTTGGACCTGTATAGAAATTCTTAATAAAAAAGAAGTTGCGGGTGTACATCATTAAGACTGTAACCTAAGTACACAAAACACTAAAAGAAATGCAGAGAACAAACATTTCGTTCTCTTTATAATCATCCCTATAAAATATATGCGTAAATGCAATAAACAAAAATGAAGAATAAGAAAATAAGCAAAACTGCACATGTCATCTCTCTGTCTCTCTCGTCATTTTTATAAATATTGTTTCTTGTTGCTTGTAGAATGAATGGATTTTATCAATTGTGAAAGTATGATCTTTATCGCGATAAATCAAAGAAAGTATTCAACACACACATGTCTGGTGGCATATGAATTTCCTAGGAAATTGTTTGTTCGATGGAACAAAATGATAAAAAAAATAATATAAAGGACTATGCATTATACATCATTTCTGTCAAGTTTGGTCCAGATTAGCAATGTAGTATCAGAGGTGAAGATAAAACTGTGATTTCCAAAATGGTTCAATAAGAACCTTTGTGCCATCATTAACACGAGGTTATCCATCAATATCCATTATCACAGTTCTATAGTTTACGAAACGATCAGCAAGTAAAAGACATATGTTTGTAGATCGTCTCAAAAACATCAGTAATATACGGAAATCAGGAACAATTATTTAAAACAATTACTGTATTGTTTTTATCACGTTTTATTCAATTTCGTAGTTGATGATGAAAATATAAAATATAAACGGACAACTTTTGGGTTATGAAAACGATGTGTGGTTATAAAAACAAGTAATAAACAAGTATTTAAAAGCAATAACTAATGATAAAGTTGCTGTCTGTGGAAATTAAGTCCTGAATTTTCGTGAAATATTTGCTACTTGATGAAATGTTACCAAACTCAATCAAACATTTATCACATGAATAAAAGGAAATGTGGTGAAAGCGTTATTAAGGTGGAACACAAGGACACAATAAAGCAAAAGACAGTTAATACATGTATTAAGTTTCCAAGCATACATACTGATAACAGTGTAATTCTATTAGATGTCTATGCCAACCTTTAGCGGGGTTCTAAGACAAAGGAGCGTGTGAAGTAAAAAGATATAAATGTTAAAATAGATTATGTTATTGTTCAGCAACAACTTGTCGTGGGAGGCTGGCGCTGGAAAGTCATTTCTTGAAAAACAACACCTAGATATTAATTACAAACTGTTTTTGTAGTCAGCATTAAACTTATAGAGAATCCTCTATATTTAACATTTACGTGAAATCTAATCTCAATTTTAATATAAAGTTTGATATGGATTACACTGAAGTCGTGATCTTTACAATCATCCTTAAAGTCTAACGATTGAATTTGATATTTTATTTTTCATGTAATATTTTGTTATTGTTGTTTGTCTTTCACTCATTTTTCCTTATGGCCATGGTATAGTCTGTATACATTGGACTTATGATTTGTATTGTCTGTATTTATTGGAATTATGATTTGCATTGTCTGTATTTATTGGACTTATGATTTGTATTGTCTGTATTTATTGGACTTATGATTTGTATTGCCCCCTTCGTATCTTCTCTCTCTTCATAGAGAAATAAATTGGGTAAATAGTTTATAGTCAAAACCTCTTTGAGTTACACTCACGAGGTTGAGACTTCGTCGTGTGAATCTTATAAATAAATATTCACACGACGAAATCTCAACCTCCTGAGTGTAACTCAAAGAGGTTTTGAGTTTCTCTGAAACTGACATTATCAAGATGCTTGATTTCTTCATTGTTAACATATTTGTTTCGTTTGGAGGACGTGTTTTTCAACAAACAATCGGTATTCCCATGGGAACCAACTGTGCCCTCTTCTTGCTGACTTGTTTCTTTATTCATATGAGGCAGACTTCATACAGGAACTTCTTGGGAAGAAAGAAAAGAAGTTAGCAGTATCCTTTAACTTTACTTTCCGCTTCATAGATGATGTTCTCTCACTAAATAATTTAAAATTTGATGACTATGTTGAACGAATCTATCCCATCGAACTTGAGATAAAGGATACAACAGATACTGTTTAGTCTGCCTCATATCTTGACTTACATCTGGAAATTGACAATGAGGGTCGGTTGAAAACAAAATTTTATGACAAAAGAGATGATTTCAGCTTCCCAATTGTGAACTTTCCATTTTTCTGTAGCAACATTCAAGCAGCGCCTGCATACGGAGTATATATCTCCCAGTTGATACGATACTCCAGAGCACCCGAGATCACCCCCAGTTTTTGATGGGGTTCGTGTTGCTCAGTATTTATTTTTCTATGTTATGTTTTGTGTACTATTGTTTGTCTGTTTGTCTTTTTCTTTTTTAGCCATGGCGTTGTCAGTTTATTTTCGACTTATGAGTTTGAATGTCCCTTTGGTATCTTTCGCCCCTCTTTTATAATAATACATTTCCAATTTTTCTAACTGTTGGAAAATTGTTATATAGGAATCGAATTTACGTACATGAAGAGTAACTCTCTGTTCGATTTGGGGTTTTTTTCATTAGAAAAGCAACTTAGACAAATAAAACGTCCCCTTTTCTGCAGATATAACACTTCACTACAATGTTGTTTAAGAAATTTATCTCTATATTTCTATTGGAGAAAGACCTTGGATTTTAACTGTGTAATAACCCAATTATGGATTGATGGATTTGCTAAAAATTGCTCATTGATTGAGTTCTAACCATGCAAACAATGTAAGCAAAGTACCACTTAGATAATTTTGATTACAATTATTTTACAGCAAAAATACCTGAAAAATAGTGGAGATACAACACCATAAAAATATTTTTCTCTGAACTAACTAGATGAATAAGCTATCATAATCCAATGGGAGTGTGGAGATAGAACAGTGTAGTTCTGACAAAAAATCGTAGATTGTAGAAATCTCGTATTATTGTGTTGTCGACCCAGTTTTACAAATATTATAGATTGTTGGAAATCCTCAATTTCCATGGTATTATTTTGAGGCGTGAGGAGAAATATCGTTTCGCACTAGATATGGTGTTGGAATCTGTTTCTCTAATGATTTTTATACCTTATATAGAGATTTTTCATGCTGTCAAAATAGCTAAATCAGACTGAAAAGCAGTAGAATAAAGAACTTTTAAACAATGAAAAAATGAGAGCAATAGACCCCACCCCACGTTTGTATAAAAAAAATAATCATCCATTCGGAGAAAATATAGTTCAGCTAAGAATCAGAGACATACGTGTATATACGATGTTTATCGTAAAGCCCAATTCATAAATTCTATATTATTATCAAACTAGAGGTTCTGAAGAGCCTGTGTCGCTCACCTGCATCTTAAAAATGGCCCCTTTTTAGTAAAAATCACCATTAAACGGGAATAATTAAATTGAGAATGGAAACGGGGAATGCGTCAAAGAGACAACAGCCCGACCAAAGGGCAGAAAACACTCTATTAAGAGTTAACTGACTATTTAAAAAAAAAGTTGAACTATTACAGTGTTAGAACAAATATTTTGGCTTTGCGATATTTCGGATATGGTGTTCCATTTGACTTAGTCTCAGTCCCGTCCTCCTTTCGTTACATGATAGTTATTCCAGAAATACGTTTCGTTAGCATGGTAATCTATATCATACGTTTATGTTAAGTAAGGAATACCTGAAACCTGTTACAATGAGAAGCATCGAAAATGTTAAAATAACTTATTTTAGAGGAGAAGTGTCTGAATAGTTGCTACTCCTCCTCCTCCTCCTCCTCCTCCTCCTCCTCCTCCTCCTCCTCCTCCTCCTCCTCCTCCTCCTCCTCCTTGTGGTTTAATGGTATATATGTCAATAAACTTTTGGTATGTTACGTTCAGAACTTCCTGTCATGAAGAAGAAAGAATATATGGCAAGCGGGTGTGCATCTTATCCGTTTCTAAAATCACTCAAAAAGGGCGATTAATGTGAAAAGTGTGAGTCATTCTTAGAGGAATGTGCGTCGTTCAATTACTTCTTTTCGCTAGGTGGTCGTAAGGAGCTCTGATAAGGACCTGTGCAAATCGCAACTGTTTTTGAAATAACACGAGATTGATCAGGTCGTTATCACCTATTGCGTTATCGGTTTGCATTAACTTTACAAAAGACCTTATTAAACAAGAAGCACTTTTAACCTCATACGTAGCAACTAAGGGCTTAACTAAGTCACACAGTTAGAAAAATAAGGTTAAGCATTTTGTCTATTTGTATGTTAGGACTTTTGTCAACATTCAATTGATATTATTTTTTGATATTTGATATATTTGGTATAGGAGCAAAATCAAGAAACCTTGAAATGAAAAGAACTCCCCACCGGAGTAATTTATAAAATTGTAGAGGTGATAGAAGTATATGGAAAGTGGACAAAAGAAAAGGAACCTTAACCACTCAATGCACCATCTTCCAATGCAGAGAGTACACTCTTTGCTAATATGGGAAGAACTCCGATAGCAAAACCGGTCAACATGGGTAAGAATCCACCTTCCTTTTGCATGCTTTGTTTTAGCTGTTTTACACTCAGCCCTAAGACCATACCACCTTTACCACTTTTTAACAACTTGTCGATCTTTTATATTTGTCGCTGAGTGAGCAACATCTTGTGTTCCCCAGTCATATCAGCTTGCGATAAGCGGATGCTAACTGGACATCCATTCTTTACTGCTTTCTGTTATTTGTTCACTTGACCTTGTGTCAATTTTAAACCATATGTGTGATAATTCATTTATTTATACCTCACGAAGAAACATCATTTTGTTTTTAGAGAACTGGGTTTAATCCAATTCCTTAAAGAACAAAACGTTTACTTATTTCCAATCCATGGGCTCTTCTTGTCGTTCATCCAGAATAAACTTTTATATAGAGCCAACACTTAATCATCCATCAGCTCATAAATTTAATACTATACTTTTTTTTGTATATTGGAATTCCAGTATCAGAGTTCCACGAACCACCTTACCTTGAACAGAGCGTAATGCAACAAGCGCTCTGTATATAGTATGTATTTTTTAAATAGGTTTTTAAACTCAGAATGATTCATACTGCCACCAAAAATGGCAAGAGTTGTTTTATCACTAGCACAACAAGGTTCTTCTTTATTTTCACATGTTTCTTCTCTAAAGATTTCCATTAATAATTGTTTAGATTTATATATTTATAATCATGAGAATTTTGGTTGATAAATGCTAAACAACATTCAAAAGAAAGAAAAAGATTCAGTGACTACATAAATATTATTTCCCTTTTTATAATCTCGTACAACAATTTTACTCCAATTGGTACATCCGTAAGTTTTTAATCAATGGGACACCAAACAATGTCTTCATATTTTGTTCTTTTTGAGACACACCAAAATATCTTATGACTGGGGAAGCATTAAATTTATTTTTATTTTTATTTGATTCCATAAAACTTTTATCAACACCTCCCTATTAGGTGTTTATACCTCACGTAAATGAAAACGTATGATTAAATGTTTACCTCTCAGGTCGATGGGAGTTCCATCTTGATCCGTTAGAGTAGTACTCATACGATTGATGGTTTTCAGTATGACTGGTAAATAGACAAAGTTTTACGAGTTTTTAATGATTTTCATACCAGGTAATGCATTTTGGGAGAAACTGTAGATGGTGGGTTCCTGTGATCCATTGACATAGCTACCACTGATGATATCACTATTGATGAGAATGCTGTTGATGATGTTTACAATTATCTCTCCCGCTGTGTAACCGTTTGTGCCCCTATCGTGTGTGTAGGCTAAGTTTAGTGTTACCCTCAGTGTACTGTGACTGGCACCGATGTGGATTTTGGTGGGGTGTTTTTGAGTTGCAAATGTCTTTGTAACACGTCGTTGATATTTTCGATAGAGTAAGAGCCAGTGTTCAGTGTAATACTAAACCAGGTGCCACCATTATCATTAGAATAACGAAAAGTGTTGTTTTCTGCATGAATATTTGGGAAAGAGTAGTAAGTCTCCAGGTTTACCATTTCATAACTCTTTTTATCCTTTAAGTGAATGGTGGATTGAACCGGGTATCGATTTTTGCTGTTATTAGCAGACACAATGAAGGAGAACCCATGCTTAGGATTTGTATTTTTAACAATTTGTTGTAATAATTGATTATCAATTTATTTATTTATTTTAAAAGACAATATTCATCCTTTGTCCGTCAGACTCGAACTGCAGAACTCTATCTGAGATAACCAGTACAAAGGCTTTGGCGTCCGCTGGAACATTGCGCTCGAACTCTACCCTGACTTGAATGTCAACTACTGACTCTTTTAGCTTTTCAGATTGGTGACTCACATCGATGACGAACACAGGGTACAGGTCTGAAAAGTCGGAGGGGTTGATGTTACTATTGCTAATGAGATGATCGATGTTGAAGAACTTCTTACGAAAGACGGCGGCTACTTTGTATATTCTACAAAACTAGCACTGGGTGAAAGTGGTGTTAAAGTCTACGGGTGGATACCGGTGTGCATTCAAGGTGAGGTATGCTAGGCTTCTCCCGTCCACTCTTGGCAGATAATCGCCAAGTGAATTCTCTACTTTAGGGAACGGATATGGAAGCACTGTCTCATGCGGAAACCACAGTCAAATTTAGTCTTGCTTTGGATTGTTTTGTATAGTTATATCTTGTTTTCATCGGAGGGGACCACATGAGGAACGAACCAGGATAGTTTACTTAATACAATTTTTGCTGGATCGTTGACTGCCGCTGCTCTCAACACTGCGTTTGCATCAGAGTTTCGCACGAGTGTGAGTTCGTGTTTGAATCCATACACGATCTTGTCCTAATCCTCCCGCGAAACCAAAGATGTGTTTTAAAGATGTGGTGAAGGAGAACGTTCCTTGGGTTGTAGGCTTTGAAATAATGTAACCATTTCTAGCTGCAAAACCAGTGTTTTCAGCTTCGGCGTCAGTCGTAGAATCTTTATACCACATTTGGTTGAGACCTTGCGATTTGCTAAAGTCGTCGGAATGAGCCAACAACCCCAAGATAGTAGTAGCTATACCTGGATCATTTAGGTATTCAATATGCATACCGGACAGTTTATAACCGATGCTTTTGAAGAGATACATGATACCATTGTTTACAAGGGATACCAGATCGGCATTGCCATAAGCCGTGTTGTTGTTTTTCAGAAGTCGTCCTTCCACCAAAAGATAACTCTCAGCCGTATGGACAAACAGAAATTGGGTTTCGATGTTGATTCTTATTTCCGCACCGGAGCTATTTAAGGATACTCCAGATTGGGGCTCGTATGCATAACATTGGTATTCCTGAATACTTTCGTTAAAAGAGAAAGTTTCTCCAATTTTAATTATATTATTCATTTATTTATAGCGATTGACGAAGTCGTGAATGGTTGCAATACCACTGCCTGAGATGACATTGTTCAAACGGGTTCGCTGATGATGAGTTTTTTTTTCTTTTAGATGAGATGATGTTGTTTAAACGGGCTTGCTGATGAGTAGTCTTTGTTTTTTTTGTTTCTTACTTACTTTACGAACCACATGATCCACAGCTTTGGTAGCTCCTTTTTCTTCACCTTTAAGAGCTGCATTGGTGGCAGCGATCATGGCTTTACTCCCTATAGTCTTTGCGGTAGAAGAGGTAAACATGCGTTCAGCTAAATTGACGATAGTGTCAAAGAGACTTCTACCACCATACACATACTTTCGACAGTATCCTTTATTAATTTCTAACATTTATTTACAGGAGTTGATGATGAATCTGTTTGTACTCCTCATTGTTGATGAAGTCGCCCTTTTTCATGGCGTCGAGGATGGCTTAGATCTCATTGCGTACACCACTGTTACCAGCATAAATGTAGGCAGTGCACAGCTCCAATCGATGGAGGAGCTGATTAAAACCTGAGGGTAGGAACACCACCCCACTACCATATTTATCTAGCTTATAGAGGCGTGAGACGATATTTCCCCATTTGTAACTTTTACTCGCTTTAGGGGTTCGAGAGAGTTGCCTTGGTACATGGCGCCTGTGCTTTTTAACATCTTGGCATACTGGTCCTAATCATCAGGCTCGTAAGTGTCTGCTTCCTTCATCACCATGAGTTCCCACAAACCGGGAGTTCCTTTGTACCTTACTCCATTGACGAAGATAATTTTTTCATCAATCGTCACCGGTGAATTCCCGATGAAGATTCATTCCATTGTCTTCAGAACGCAATCCAAAGGTGTGGTCAGCGTGACGGTCATACCGAGTTGTAAATACTTTTGTGCTAGAGAACCAAGGGTTGTGTCGGTGGCTGGTTTGATAGGTAATAGATAGGTAATGGATCTGCAAACTCGGGAGGTGGAGGAGGTAATGCAGGTATCAGTAGGATCGCTGAGAGATCTTCAATCGTCTTGGCGATCTTAGAAGCCGTTTTTTCTGGTGCTTCTACGACGGATTTAAAAAAACTTATTAAGATCACGACTTAATCCTTGTTTGTCAAGTCGTTGTTGTAAGTTGTTAGCTTGAATGCTACGCTTTACATCTTGAAACTCCCTAGCAAGAGCTTCGCGTTGTTTATGATCGGTAATATTGATAAACGTCATTTATTTATAGCGATGGAACGAACGCTATCGAACATCCCTAAGCGATGGATCGATGGAACGAACGCCCCTAAGCGATGGAACGAACGCTCTATAGCGTTTGAATAGTCGTTGAAACAATGGAGGTAATGCATACACTACTTTTAAGATTAAAGTGTTTGAGGCAAAGGTCTTTCTTCGGTAGACACTGGTGGATGCATTTGATGTCCTCTGATCGTTATTGACGACATTGCGGTTGTTGAGGCTTTGACACCCAATCTGCGTTTCTTCCTGTATTCCAGTTATCGAAATCCTGACGATCAATAGGATCCTTATACTTTTCAACACCACATTCAACACAAATGTTACCTAGGATTAAACCATGAAGGGATCCTGTGGTGATGTTCACACATTTCCACTTATGTGTAACACACCCTATTCGTGGAGGATCGTCATCGCTGTCATAAGACGACGAATCATTTTCACTGCTACTATCACCAAACACATTCAAATATTCTTCAAATCCCATAGTAGAGTATCCATTCTTTATTTTTAAACGACATAGAACTCTTTTAATTTAGATCTGTATTTTCCATTTTCCTTTGTGCTGTTGAGATCGATGGTGACAAATCCGTAAGGTTGAGACCAGCAGTGGTTGCAAAAGGTTTTACACTCCTCAATGGTTAGATCCAAACAATGATCGTGATGAATGAGTTGGAGATTTTTAGCGTCTCGTTGAAAAAGACAAATAAAGGGGGTGTTTTCCCGGATCGACTGGCGTGGGAGTTTGAAGTAGTTTTGACACAGATAGTACCAATCCACGTTATTGTGTCGAACTGGGACATAGTAGTCTTCGCATTTGTTCTGTTTGCTCAACATCAATTCATCAAACACCATTAAGTTCTTTCGATGGGGGTCAAGCTCTCGAGGGTCTGGCACATCTCCTCCTTAATAAAAAAAAAAGAATACGCCAACACCACTGCGTTGTTTGGTTGAGGGTAAACCATCAACCACATCGATGAGGGATAGGGGACACTTTCCTTTGACGGATAAGAGATGACGTGTATTCTATTTTGAGAACCCTTTTCCCAATGCTTTTTGCAAGAATTGATAGATGGTTGGTGAAGGGGTTTTCCAAAGACATACAAACAATCGTAATCTAACCACCCCGACTGGAGGAGAAGGTTGTTGAGCAATGTCGTCTTACCACAGTCTGACTTTCCAATAATCAGTCCTCTAATCGATTGCTGCGGAAGGAGGAAGCGATTCCTTCTATTCGCAGTCGTTTCATTGTATGAGATGTCTTCAACGTCCATTTATTTGAATAAAATGACAATCAATTGTTTAAAATTTAAGAGGAATACAGAGAGGAAAAATTTCTTCGAAGATACGACTAGAAACGGACGACGACGAAGGGGTGGAATCTGCGCCGTGTGTGGATCAAAGAAATCTCAGTTTGTGAGATCTACCGGTGGTGGTTTCATGAACAAACTCATGAACAAACTTGGGCGCAAGTCAGAAGGAACATGAAAAAAAAGTGTACTGGAACTTGTATGATGGCATTCCTCCAATGCAAAAGGCTATGTTCAACGTAGGTGATAAAGTTCGAATCACCAAAAAAGAAAGGTACTTTTGAAAAGGGATACACCCCTAGGTGGACCGAAGAAGTACTTACTGTGTTCCACGGGTTAAACACTCAACCTCAAACATGCCGTATCAAGGATTTCAATGACGAGGAGATACAAGGTTCCCTCTACGAGCCCGAACTTCAAAAGACTGAAGTCACCAAGCAATTGATACACTTCCCAGGGTTCTAATAACGACAAGTTAACGTTATTTGATATTTTAACATTTGCTTGTTTAAAATGCTTCACAATACTTTTCTAAAAAAAAAAAGCCATATTTTCATCAGTTGTCATTCTTTTATTTCAATTTTTTTTTAATGATTTCATGTTTTTGTTAAAACAAAACATTTAGTAATAACCACTACACACATCCCTTCGCTACCTCTTTGTGATTATGCTCCGTTAGATGATGGCACGTTTTCACAAACACCACTATCAAAATAATTTCTAATCCAGTGATTTTCTGGGTTAGAAATTAATTTTTTTTTACTTTTTTTTTTTTTACTTTCTAACAAGATCGTATGAGAAATACTCATTTTGGTCTTTTTACTTATTTCAAAACCTGTGTTTTTTACAAAGGCTCCTTCTAAACGTTCCTTTTCTTTGTTTAGTCCACTACAAGTCTATACCCTAGTTGTTTCCCTTCTCTATTAGTTAAAGAAAGTATTTTATTTTTTCCAAACTTACCATCTACTTCTATCACCTCAAAATTTTTATAAGTTACTCCGGTGGGGAGTTCATTCCATTTGAAAGTTTCTTGATTTTGCTCCTGTACCTTTTCCTCAAAAGCGTTGTCACTTATAAAACATCTTGTTAAAAAGCCATATTAATAATTATTATTATCAGTTGTCATACTTTTATTTCAATTTTTGTTAAAAAAAAATGAATCATGTTGTTTATTTACTTAAAGTAACTGTTCGTTTACCATTTATGTTGCATTTTTGAGATGAGATGCTAAATTTCTACTATGAAATTGAAGGTGGTGTAGAATCGGCCTTTTTACACTACTTGTTAGCTCTAAAGCAAATTCGTCCAACTTTGAAGGTTTTTCTTGTAAATATGTTCCATATATACATTCCATCATAATTTTATTTATTTTACAACTTCCTTTAATAAAGGATTACTGCCAAATGCATTTAAATGAATTTGAATCTCCCAAGATCAGATTAAGCAACTTTTTTTCATTCATTATTTTTACAGCTTTACACTATTTAATATTTTAAATGTCATATGAATATGATTTCATGAGTAGGCAATGCCATAGGTGTACTATTAAACGCAATTTTTTAATATTAATTGCCGAATATAAACAGGAAAACTCTTTGTAAATTGTATACATAATCCTTTATATTCATTATTTGTCATAAATTTATTGCAAGGGATAGGATAATTTATATATATAGATCTATACATACTACATTTTTATTCAGAAAAATATGTTAGGGGTAATGCTTTATGCATACTAACATGAATAAAATGATATGTGGGAAGCACTTCAACAAGACAGCAACTGAACGACACAAATAACCCAAACACACATCTAGAGGGAAACGTACAGTCCTAACAATAGACAGGTGTCAATTGCAATAGTCAAAGTCAAGCTACAAAATCGTCCATGGACTTAAAATTTACCCAATAACAAAGTTTAGGTAATGCAAGACATATTAAGGCACAAAAGAAAGACAAGAAAAATAAATGTAAAAAAGCAGAGAGTAGATCACATATTACACATAACATACGTAAATGCATCAGCAAGCAAATGAACTGGACATGTTAACTACTGTATACCATATTTGTTTTTCGTTCTTTTTTATGTACATATATAGCAATGGAATGTTAAAAAAGGATGAACATACAATATTTCGAAAAAACACTACCTTGGGAATCTGTTTAGACTAAAGTGAAAAAGGTGAACACATAAATGCTGGTTTTGGAATGATAAAGATGTGTAACCCCTATAAACCAGGTTTTCGACATGGTTCAATTATTTCTGCTCCACAAGTGACATCCGTAGTGTTACTTTTGTTAAAGTCCATTAATAAGCCATAACCAGTTATACAACGGGGGATTGTGAAAACTCTATAGTGAAACATTTGTACACGTCGATTATCTTATCATCTTACATCCCCGAATCTGAATCAATAATAGGCAAAGGACACGGGATAAACGAGACCAACACATATCCAAAGAAATAAGATACAATGTACAACACAGAAAACTTAATCAAAAGCAATACAAACCACATTATATTAAACTAGTAGTTACACCAAGTCCTCCAGAATGGCAGACAGTTCCTGCTCTACCAGTGACACTCGTTGTGTAGCTCATGACAAACAAAATCCGATGATTTGTCGCATTCGGTGTTTTCATATTGTATCGTTACCTGTCTATCGTTGAAGACTTCTGATCTCCAGATGTATGTGTTTTGTGTCTTTGGGTTGCTGTCTTATTGGCGTAATCTGCACATCTTCTTTTATTTATAAATGAAGAAAGGAAGAAGGGATTGGGACTAACATAAATGAAACATATCAGTAATAAACCAATGCTAACAGGGCGTCCGTACGTATAAATACGCAGACACGTCTGGTAGGAATGGGGAATTGAAATTCAATGCCCCATGTTGTGAGAGTACCACACTCTGGTGAAACTCTTAAAACACGTATTTGATATGTACTCAGGAGACCTTTTACATTATGTATCCAATATATCAACTTTTCCCAGTGGCAATTCAAATTCCACGCCATCCATATCTTGATCGAACCACTATATAGGGCATATTGATTTGACTTAGGGGACTACTTTTTAATATTTTGGGGCGGCCAGGAGATTTTTTACGGATTGGCTGTTGCTTCGCATGCTTATATTTTTCTCTTTTGTGCACAGTTATTTCCTGAATTCTGGGATGCAGAATTTTCATTTTGATCCTGTTTTGGGCAAATTTATTCATTTTCAGCTCTTATCAGGCCAGGGTATTCATTTTCCAAAATTCTTCTCCCCCCCATTTTTCCTCTCAGAAAATCAAATAGTCGTCCTCTCACTGTTTAATTTGATCTCGTCCTGAATATGCATTAATTTTTAAACCTGGACGTTAAGCAAACAACAACTCAATATATATGGGTTAACTTTTAATGAAAGGTACTCAAGGTCAATTATGATGATATTAATAATCAGAATCTGCCTTTGGTCTGCATACAAATGGCAGTAAAAAGGTGGTGTACATTCTTAATAGGCGAGCGCCAAAACAAGGATTCGGAGGTTTTTAATGCACATACCTAACACACGGCTATATGATATATCATTTGAAAGGTTTTTTATCGTACATTCAGAATTGCCTGGTCGTCAAATTGGGAAATGGTCACATTTTTCTAAAAACGGCAAAAAATGGAAAAAAAATATATGTCATAATTTGACGATATTGTTCGAAAAATGCAGTTTTAAAAACAAATTCATCTGCAATATAATATGAAATATATCATTTGATAAACTATAGTCTATCTAATTTTTGTTTCTGAAATAAAATTTAAAAAAAAAGTGTTTAAAATGAAAAAATCTCGTATTTTTGTGAAAATCATAATTTTTACGGGTATTGACGCAAAACGCTCGGTAATATTTAATTTTGCATCGAAAACACACAAATTCTATTGGTTTTATATTAATAACATATATAACTAGTTTTTTAAGTTCTAATGTCTCGCCTAGCATGTTTTTTATACCGACAAAATATTGATAAAACTATATTAAAACATATCGTAAAACTGCTTTAAAGCGCACATTTACCATGTTTACAGCACAGTTAAAAATATATGTTATTTTGGTCTCCTGTTAGTTCGACAGTTATAAATACATTATGATTTAATTGTCTTAAGCTTGCCAACCACGTCAAGGTCGAAGATCACTAGCAAGTTTTTTTTTTTTTTTTTTTTTTTTTTTTTTTTAACTACCACTTTCATCGCATACGGAACTTAAGTATACAACCATTTATTTCAGCTGGTAGAGTGATTACAAAAACACAAAATTAATAATAATATACATATTTACATTGAATAACATTGAGGCAAATTAAAATTTATGTTGCCCCTTCGCTCAAATACTCTTTCGTTAGTCAATGATATCGTTTTCATCTTCATCATCGTCATTCATTTGATCTTCGAGGTCGATGTCCTCTTTAGAATATATATTTTGGCAGGTATCTCTACCCTGACATGGACAAAGCTCAGTGCAAGACATCTGCTGCTCTCGGCAAATACATGACTTGCTACATATATATTTCCCCTTGCAAGAACATATTAAATCTTGCAGGAAATCGGACGTCATCATGCCTAAAAAGTAGACTGGATCCGGGCCATGTGAACTCTTTTTCCATCCGTATTCATAAGGAGACAAAGGATTTGGGTGATCGAGATGTGAGGACATCCAAATTTTCGTTTGAAGACATGACCGCAAAACATGTTCTTTGAATGCAGGTTCGCTTGGTGGCAATCGCAACAAACTTGTGTCTTTGCATGTTGCAAGTTTAACACGTAACTTGTTTAAGTCAACATGTGATGAAGCGAATTTGTCTTTTGGGTCATACAAGCTTGAAATAAGCTCTCTGGCTGCTGACAACGATGTGGAAAAATCCATCTTGTCAAAGTTTTGGAGATTTGTAAACTTACTCGGAGATTTTCTTATCAACTTGAATACAGTCTTTTTGCCAAACCCAAATATAGCGGAAGTGGTATCACAACCAGTTAAAGCATGAACTGCAGGGAGAATGTTAGCTAGTAAAGGTGAAAGAGATTTACTTAACTCATGGATTGGTATGTACCTTCTACAGTCCCTAAGAGAATTAGTTGACCCCGTCAAAAACCACATTTGTTCAGTCGACACAAGAACCTTGAAATAATGAACACAGAGCACAAGAACATCTGTATCGGAACACTTGACTATGATTCGTCCCCTTATATTCAACTGCTGAAAGATTTTATCAGAGTGTATAACATGAAGCAAGATTCTTGTGTCTGCTTCTTCGTGCGAACAGAAAAGGTCTGGGAGATCGATTACATGCTCATTAGAGAGTTGTAGCACTATTTCTGGATTGGAAAATGCACCGGCAAGAACTAAACATTTATTTTCCTCCTGGAACATATCAGACAAATTGCGGCTCAGATAATCACCAAGGAAAGTAATCAGAGCTTGCTTGTTTTTGTTGCTTGATAGAAATTTTTTCCAGTCTGGAACAGTTCGGCCTTCAGCGATATGATAAACTTTTTGCGTAGTTGTTGTTGCCGATCGTCTATGACGCTCTGCTGATTTTATGGAATGTTCAGTGTCATAGCGATCGAAGACATCAACAACCTTGTCTGTGAATCGGAAGCATGATTGTACCTGCATAATGTAAGATTTGGCCAAGTCTCCAAATGTGGACATCCTTTTAACATCAAATGACTGAACTAAGCTCATGCCATCTCTTATTAGTACTGTAGCACTGTGGTCGAATGGAGGAATGTTAGGGACTGATCCTACTAAATATTCCAATTCATGGGCAAGATCAGACTTATTTGTCTTCCTCATAGTTCCATCGTCATGAAATAATGCAGTGGGAATGGGACAAATTGGATAGGATAAAACAGTTTCCACAGATACGTCATCTCTACATTTAGTTAGAGATAGTGCACGTCTAAACACAAGCTCGGGATTCAAATGACCTTTTACAACTTGCCCAGATTTGCATTTTAGTTGTACTTTGGGGTTCATATCTTCAAAGGTCTTCAGTCCTGATCTTTGGATGGGATGGTAAAAGCTACCTGCCTTGTCTGTTGATAGAGATGACTCAACAAATATCTTCATTTTAGTTCTTCCAGTTTCAACTGATTTTAACAGTGAATCTTCAATGTCGTGACTTGCATGGAGACCAGTTGAAATGTTAATAAGCTGACGGGGGTGATTATCAACGTCAAATGGATTTGTCATGTTTTCTGTAATATAAACAATTAGATCTTGTACATGTTTTTCATCCCTTTTCATTGCAGCTGGTTTTGCTTCATCGTGACATTGATCATCAACCTGGACAAGACACGCACGTGCTCTCATTGCCGATGTTATCTGACTAAGCACATGCCTTGTAAGATTCCATCTTATCAATGAAGCCTTCTTCCTTGTTAAACCAACAATGCCACCGTCTCCTTTTGAATCTTTTATCACTGTTTTTTTCTGTTGCCATGTCGCTCCAAACGCCATTGAACGATCCAACTTTTTGACGAACAGAGAAGAAACCCATCGAAAAAAGACCTTCTGCCTCAGTTGGCAAGTTTAGCATATCTAAAAGGTAGACAGGAGTCCATCTGGAATAATTGTTTTTGTTGGCTACAAAGAAGTAAGGAAGCATTGAGAAAATAGAATGCAAATGAAGAGACCAAAGGCCATTTCTTTCAGCTCGGATATTTATCAGCATAATTTCTAAAGCTTGTAGTAGCATATCCCAATAACGAAATGTAGGAGAAACATGACCACCCCATTCTCGAAACTCGTTCATTTTTGACCCAAGGTCGTCATTCAGAGCTTTTTCTAGACTTTGAAGCATGTCAAATGTACGGCCATTACTCGTAAAACTATCATGACACTCTGTGAGGCCTGCAAAAATGCTTTTAGGGATTTCTAAACACTTTTGTTGTTGTCTGATCCAAACAAAGAACGAACAGATCCAAAGTGTCTTTAATGTCTCATAAAGGAGTGTGAGTCCTCTAACTGCACGGTTGAACTGTTTTCCTGAAAGCATTTGGTCTACCGTTGCAGCTGCATGCACACCGGAATCAACTAGCAGGTCGCGGAGACCACCATCTCCCCATATCTTACCTATTGATGAAATAAAACACGATAGGGTATGAAAGCCACCAAGACGTAAAATGTGTGATTTAAACTCAGAAGGTCTATCCCATTTTACCTGTTGTGCCACTGCGTACAATTGTAAATCAAAAGTTTGAATAGAAAATGGTTGACCAGCCTTCTGGCACATATCAGCACACCTTTTCATTGTTGTATACACAGTGCCCATGTCGGAAGGTTTTGCGTCAATGATTGGCGGATAGCTGACAACATGATAAGTGGTACTAATATTCGAGATCTGCTTATTGAATCCAGTCCAGAATGGAATTTGTTGTCCTTCAAACGAAGGTTGTTTGTATGGAAGGTCAACAATAGTCCTTGATAAATTTCTAAGGAGCACCCAGATAAGATCAGAGGTTTCAGCATAGGGAAGTACACACGCAGAAAGCTTTGAATAAACGTCACTCTTGCGGCTAGGTTCAGCTCTTTGCTTCGGCTTTGTAAAGGGAGCACATGTGGTAAGGGAAAATACTTTCTCGTCTATTGGCAGGGTTTTTATGCGACCTCGGGCGACTTTTTGGTGTTCCAGATGCTCAGTTTCACCATTTATCTCCTCACATACCTGGAATACCGCTCTTGCCATTGAATGGAAAGTATCCTTTCCATCAACTGTTTCTGCATTGATGTCGACATTATCAGCTCCTTCATGTATGACTGAGACTGTGCCGTTATATTGGCGAACTCCACTGGGGATGTATGTATTGTTTTGAACTTGAGATAATTCAGAGCACGCAAGGCTTGTAAGGTATCGCCTTACCTCATGATATGATGCACAAAATCCATGCGAATGTAATGTCTCGATCAAAGCTTTCGAACCATGCATATGATGTAACTGTAATGCAAGGCCAATGTAAAGGGGTGATAAAGCTTTTTTGTGCAATGAAACTATACATTCAGATAAAGCTAAGCTTTTCCTTATACTTTCAAATGGAATGTCAGATAAATGGTTTTTGATATCTACTTGGCTGTGAGAGTCATCGATAAGCCAATTTATAAAGCCAGTCAAAACAGAAGGCACGGTCTCTATAGATTTCGATAAAGACATTTCATCAACTGAAGGATAAGTATCCATAGGGACAACGGCATTTTTAATCTCACGTCTGAGAATTGAAGCAGCTGAATATAATATTTGGTTTTCGTCGGTTTGGTCGTTTTTTGAAGTGCATGCAGACATCTGCAGTTTAGTAAACTTTGTTTCGGCCTTGAAACGAATAGCAGTTCTAACTGCCTCGGGCAATGTGAGAGAACTACTATATACGAAGTTAGACTCCCCTTGACCGTGATTTACATCAACCACAATATGTTCTCGAAAGTGATTTTTTAATCTGAGTTGAAGTCTATAAGAAGTGTATTTAGATGATATGTCTTCTGGCAGAAATGATTTATATTTAGAAAGGAGATAAGACAAGGAGAACACCACTTTGTGAACGAACAATTCTTCGCTGATAGACTCAACAAATGAGGTAAATGCTTTATCGTGCATGGTACCAGTATTATTTTCATTGGTTTCTGCTTTAATTTCTTTTTCTCGCAAAAGGTATTTTGTTATGCAACCAGAGTGATATAAAGCATTTGATGTGAAATCTTTATCTGCAATTTGAAAGAGCATTTCATTGTCAGCATGTTTAGTTGCTGTTTCAAAAAGGCTTTGAACCCTCATAGACGAGGAAACACGATGAAGTTTTCGATCTTTTTTAAAGGTCTTGTTTTTACAAAAGATACAACACAAAAAATCTTGTGATAGCCTAGATCTAGTAAGGATATTTGAAGATGAACATGAACTTGTAGTTTCTGCTTGAGACTGCTGTTGCTGAACTTTTGCAGCAGATATACGACTTGATGGAGACGGTAGGTTGTGTTTGCTTGTATATGTCCTGTAACAAGTTTTGTGATATTTTATGTTGTTCATAATAATGTCATCTAATGTATCAACCTCACTCAAAAACAACCTAAACACATCATCTTGTCTTTGCCTTACAGCATTCATTAAGGTTGTAAAACCTCTATCAGTTGTCATACTGAGAGTCTCTTGTGTAATATTTTGACATATTATACAGCGTTGCCAATTTATGGACATGCGACCGCGCTTCATTGGAGGTGGCGCACATTTCACAGGACTTAGACACTCATCCATGATGAGTAATTGTGATAATATTTAAGAATATACTATTCTACAAAATGCAGTCTGCTGCTTACATATCACATACCAATATCGTTAGTAATGCTTAAAATGGTCTTTCGTTAACACATATACGAATATCTATTTAGTAATATGTTAAAACACGACTTGTGTTTTGGCAACTCAAATGTTACCTGTGCATATTAGATACTCGATTTATATAAATTTTGAGCGTCTGGGATGAACACGATACAGATCCGGAATACCGTTTAATAATGCAGATTTTAGAGAAGTCGTCAAACATTTATTATCCATCATTGAGCTTCGATGTGTGTCGCAATCTTTTCAAGGTATATGGAATTTATAAAAACAAAACATATGAGAGTTTTAATAAGTCATTGACACCGACAATCTTAAAAAATATGGTATTTTTTTTACATTTGAGAGTTGGTCAGACAGATGACTCTGAATTAACTAATTTTTCATAAAATCTTCTTTTTTTTGGATTCGATGTCTTTTTAGAATGTAGTCAAAGCTATCTTAGATAAAAATGAATAATATATTTACAACAATGCCGATATATTCAATGTTAAATGTCACCGTATAATCCAAAGTATTTCGACATGTCTGTGTTCTCGTGAGATTTGCAAGAAACGTGACCATAGGGAACTTTGACGACCACCCAAATCGTATGCTCTAGAAGTTTTTCTTTCAATTGATACCAAAATTAGCTGTGTGTTAGATAGGTGCATTAAAAACCTTAACGAGAGGCTTTTTCTCAAATCGGCGCTCGCCTATAAGGTTTAACCTTTACATTAAAGAGGGGTCGGATATAGTATTACCTCCAGACAAGTAATGGTTATAGAATGACACATGTCATCTAATTGAAGCGGATCAAGGATTTTTTCAAAGGGGTTCAATTCTCGAAAACTGCATATTTACCGTCGATCGGAGCGAGATGAACACATTTTTGGAGAATTTTATGCTAAAAAAATGATATATTTTTTTAACCAAAAGGGGTGTACGGCCTGTACCCCTTGAAATCTGCCACTGTAGAATAATAAAATTGAGAATGGAAATGGGGAATGTGTCAAAGAGACAACAACCCGACCACAGAACAGACAACAGCAGAAGGCCACCAACAGGTCTTCAATGCAGCGAGAAATTCCCGCACCCGGAGGCGTCCTTCAGCTGGCCCCTAAACAAATATATATATACTAGTTCAGTGATAATGAACGCCATACTAAACTCCAAATTGTACACAAGAAACTAAAATTAAAAATAATACAAGACTAACAAAGGCTAGAGGCTCCTGACTTGGGACAGGCGCAAAAATGCGGCGGGGTTAAACATGTTTATGAGATCTCAACCCTCCCCCTATACCTCTAGCCAATGTAGAAAAGTAAACGCATAACAATACGCACATTAAAATTCAGTTCAAGAGAAGTCCGAGTCTGATGTCAGTAGATGTAACCAAAGAAAATAAACAAAATGACAATAATACATAAATAACAACAGACTACTAGCAGTTAACTGACATGCCAGCTCCAGACTTCAATTAAACTGATTGAAAGATTATGTCTTCATCATATGAATATCAGGCACAATCCTTCCCGTTAGGGGTTTAGTATCATACCATCATAACATATATGAGAAGAACATAACCCGTGTCATGCCAACAACTGGTTTTTAAATAAATGTGTTTAGTGCCGATGCAAAGACCCTATAAGTGAATCAATATTAACGCCAAAATATGCAATCTTTAATGACCTGACAACAGTATCGTAACTATATCCCTTCTTAATAAGTCTATTTAAAGGTTTTGTTAGTTTCAGAGGAGAATACTGACATTTTTGTGCTTTATAAAGAATATTTCCATAAAAAATTGGATGTGAAATACCTGAACGTATAAGAAGTCTGCATGTTGAGCTATATTTACGAATGATGTCCTTATACCGATGATAAAATTTAGTAAATGTTTTGACTAGTTTGTGATATCGAAAACCCTGGTGTAATAATTTTTCAGTAATACATAAATTTCTCTCGTTAAAATCTAAAAAATTGTTACATACACGAGCGAATCGTACAAGTTGAGATATATAAACACCGTAAGATGGTGACAAGGGAACGTCACCATCTAAAAATGGATAATTAACGATAGGAAATGAAAAATCATCTCTTTTATCATATATTTTAGTATTAAGCTTTCCGTTAATGATATAGATATCAAGATCGAGGAAAGGGCAGTGGTCATTGTTAGTATTAGCTTTATTTAAAGTAAGTTCAACAGGATAAATTTCTTTAGTATACATACTGAAGTCGTCATTATTGAGAGCCAAAATATCATCCAAATATCTAAAAGTATTATTAAATTTGTGTTTCAGATGTTGTTTCGATGTGTTTTTACTGATTTTTATCATAAATTGTAACTCATAGCAATACAAAAAAAGGTCCGCAATAAGTGGTGCACAGTTAGTCCCCATTGGAATTCCGATAACCTGACGATATACGGAATCTCCAAAGCGAACAAAAATGTTATCTAGTAAAAATTCAAGGGCATATATAGTATCAAAGCATGTCCAATTGACATAGTTTTTTTGTTTATTGCTACTAAAAAATGACCTAAAAGAGTTTGAACATATATATTCACATTCTGACTTTTTAAATGCCCATTTAATTAGGTGTGTGATTTTTTTCTTAATGAGAATGTGAGGCAATGTGGTATATAGGGTAGAAAAATCAAAACTTTGAACAGATTCAAAATCACCAATATATGCATGCAATTTATCAAGTACTTCCAACGAGTTCTTGACACTCCAAAAGTAATTAATTCCACTATTTTCGAAGGCCTTATTTGAACAATTTATTATCAGGTTTTTGATTGTACCAAGTGTACTGGTAAGAAGAATAGACAATTTAGTAGTGGAACAATGGCTTGAAGACGAAATGAATCTATATTTGTAAGGTGTTTTGTGTAGCTTCGGAAGCCAATACATAGTTGGGACTTTCATTGTATTTGGTTCTGCTTGTAAAGCGGTAGCTAAAAGTTTATGTTTGTTACAGATGTCGTTTTCTGAAAATGGAGTCAGTTGGAATGTTGGTGAATTGGTGATTTCTTTTTTCAGAACCTCAATGTAAAATTTACGTCAAACAGTAATAATATTATTAGCAGCTTTATCGGCCGGGACAAAAACAAATTCCTTGGCTAGTTCTTGTTAACTTTCTTCGGTCGAAATAGTAGTAATATGTACGACATTATAAAATGCATTTATTCATTTCAAGTAATCGATTTTAAATTTGTTTGTGGGAAATTTGATGTCTGTGATATCTAGTTATAAATATGCGTTATTTTATGTGGTATTTTAAGATAAGGTTTTCTACAGACCTAAACTTTTATTCTGTTTTCAACTTGCTTACGACGTATAAACAACATGAACCTCGGTGACTTTGGCTGTAAACTGAAAAATACTGATCAATTCTAATTTATACACGGTGAAATGCAACTTATCTCCAGCGAATAAAAGGAGATATACTGGAAATATGCCGAGTAGAAAACAACCATATAGAAAAATAAAATTATACATGAAACGGAATGCGCCAATGAGTTAGCTTTTTAAACTTTCGGTATAAAAAGTCTCTTATTTTGTGAAATGATTAAACACAAAATTTATTTAAAATATATTTTGATTTTACATTATACTTTCAATCAAATAATTGAATAATATAGTCGTCGTTCTCGTTTCAGATACGTACAGTATTATGTATTGCAAGATTATATCAAACGAGTTACCTACTTTAAAAATTGCATTGTTTAAATATGAAATTAGTGTCTAAGTATATGAAAAAAAAGAAATTATCTCCATACGACAAGACAAGGTTGTTGGTTTTTTTTTACTGTAAAAAAAAAATTCACTCTAATGAAATGTATATAATTTATATCATAATAATACTCAGTAACAGTTATAACAGTAAAGTTGGTAAAATAATTTGGATATTAGGGCTAAGATAAGATCTATTATTTGCCGCCCCTGAAATTGCAAAATAGTAAAATTCTTCCTTCCTTCAAGTTAATGTTATCAATATGATACTATTATCTGGATAATTTAGTGCAGAAATGACCTAATGAGGCCATTAACATGTTGAAATTGACAAATTTTACCTAAAATGACCTTTAAACAGGGACTTTAAACTAACTTAGTATAGACTGTCCCTGCTTTAAACAAGTATTTTTTGGCAAATTATGGCTAAGTCAAAATATCAATGAAAAGATATCAAAGTAATGATTTTAGCAGTTTTCGCATCAAAAAGTTTTATTAAGGATAATCAATGAGTTGTTCATAAATGGCCCTTTCAAACTGAAATTACTATTTAATACATATTATGGTCCACATTTATTTACTCTTAAATTATATCTTTTCGGCCTTTAACATTATCGGGGTATCGAGTTCTGTCCCCTTGAAAAAAAAGCATCAACAGATTGTAGGAGGTATTCGTCATTCGATCAAAGGTCAAGGGCTTGCAAAATCACAACAAAAATGGCGAAAAGGGTTTGATGACAAAGAAAAGTGTGGACTTTGTAACTTGTTAATATGGCAGAACTTTTAGCTGTCCAACTACACATTCCAATTCACCCAGATGTTTCAACATCTAGGTCTAAATATCAAAAGTCAGCGTCAGGTGGCAGTACTCCGTCAAATAACTCCAGTCGATTCGAACAGTTCGCGCACCTGCCAAGTCGACGAGCAGTTGACATTGAATATAAAGATCTGACATACAGAGTTAGAGAAGGGCGGCATAAAGGTTCATACAAAATATGTTTAAAACAAGTCAACCATGTTTATGTATTCATCTATTTTCATATGTTCCTAAAGTTGATCAAATTATTATGTCAGAACAGAATATATGTTCCTGGTCAATGTGTTAATTATATTTTCTGCATCTAAATGCAAATTATCTTATTATACAATAAACCTTACTCCAAAATTCAAATATAATCGATCTATTTTAAAGGACAAGGATTGATATATATTGTAAGATATATTGTCATGATTGTGTACTTGTAGTCTTCTACCTCCTCAACCGCCAATATTTGGACAGGTGCAAGACAACTTGGACCGTCTTTTAAGTTAATTTAGAACTTCTAATATTCCAACTCATACAAGGTATTCAAGAAGAGTTTTGATTATGTAAATGATTAAATGAGTGTCTACAAAAAAGACAACTAGGACTGTCTATGAAGACAACTTAGATCTTGACATTTTCTTAAGACATGCATCAGTCTATTGTGAAGATTGGCATAATTAGATTTTCATTACTGATTGTTAATTAATTTAACGCTGTTTAATTATGACTTCAGGTAAAATGCATTGAGATTGTATTAAACAAATATAATAAATAATGTATGCAATTAACAGATAAATTCAGTTTGTTTTATGAATTAATAAAGATTTTATTAAGATATAAAATCCCCATGATGAAGTAGAAATTCAAATTTACATTTAAATTATTTTGGGCATTTGCAAATGCAGCAAGGTATAAGGGATCTCATAATACTTTGTCTGGGTTGACTTATTAGTTAGTCTAAGTTGACTCGGTCCTATTTGTCTCCAGCCGAGTTGTCCCATATTCACTGGTATACAGTGACTTATTGCTATTTCAGAATCTGCGAGACATGACCTAAGATGTTGCAAAACATGTTGAATTATTGAGGTCATACACTTGCACATATAAAATTAAGGAGGAGTGGAATGGTTGCCAATGAGACAACTATCCACTAAAGTTAAAATGAAGTGGATGTAAACAATTATAGACAACTGTACGACCTTCAACAATGAGAAAAACCCATACTGTAAAATCCGTTATATAAGGCATCAATCCTCCACTAACCTGGGACAGTGGTGTAACAGTACAACATAAGAAAAAACTATAAAAATCAGTTGGATAGAGCTTAACTAATTAGATTAATACAATGTAGAGAAACATCTAACAAAAACACATGGCAGGGAATTTATAAATCCCTCACAACAAAGAAGACACAAAGTACTAGCAGTTGAAGCACAGCTTCATGTAGTTCAAAGCAAATAACAACAAATTAAAAAAAAATCATTAATTTAAGAATAAAATATCAATCAGTACACATCCAATGGATTTAGTATTAAGATGTCATTAACAGGCAGAGAAAAACATGAGCAATGCCAAAATAAAGGTATCGACAGAAGAATAAGGATCCAAAAAGTGAAGAAAAAAAAATATATGCACTCCTCACACATTAGCAGACATTTGGTTAGATCTAAGTTAAATGTAAATACATTTTGTATTTCCTTGTAAACACATTTTTAATACATTGTTTCAAATTATTGAAATAATTTGCTTAATTTGCTTAAGGTGGACAGAACACCTCTAACATGTCTAAGGGAGTTACAGGTAACTCTTTAAAAATCAGCTGAACATTTTAATCACATACTATTTGTAATGAGAAATCAAGCTTCTCAATGATCAAAATAAGTGTTTGGCAACCTGCAATACATCCAATGAAATTATTTCTGTAAATTGTGTGGTTCAAATTTCTTGAAATTTTTGTATTTTTGTCGACAGACAGGTCAAGGTAAATATTTTGTCACAAATTTATGAAAATTAAACGAGCCAATATAAATAAGAAGATGTGGTATGAGTGCCCATGAGACAACTCTCCATCAAATCTATTTTAATCAAAGTGTTAGGTACTCCCTTAAAGTTAAATTAATATATCTTTTCAATGAGAAACATTCAAGTTTTGATACAGCTTTGTCATGTGAGTGATACCATTGAAAGTCAGAAATTTTGAATAAATTTTGTAATACTAAGACAAGATATATGTTTAATCTGAATCTGGTCTCTAATTGAATCACTGTTCTAATTGCTAACTACAATATGAAAAGTAAACAAAAGAGCAACCATCAAATAAAAAGCTATGCAATAATATGGAATATCTATCAATTTACCAATCTTTCTACCAGTGATTTCAATCACTTTGATTAAAACAGCACATATCAATTTTTTTTTTTTATGAAGTAATACAAATATATGTATATAGCATTTAAATGTTTTTGTAGTTTTTATACGACCGCAAAAATTGAAAATTTTTTGGTCGTATATTGGTATGACGTTGGCGTCGTCGTCGTCGTCGTCGTCGTCGTCTGGCGTCGTCCGGCGTCGTCCGAAGACACATTGGTTTTCGCACTCTAACTTTAGTTTAAGTGAATGGATCTCCATGAAATTTTACCATAAGGTTCAATACCACGAAAGGAAGGTGGGGATTGATTTTGGGGGTTATGGTACCAACAGTTAAGGAATTAGGGGCCAAAAAGGGGCCAAAAATAAGCATTTTTGTAACTTCCAGACAATAACTTGTGTGTAAGTGTATGGATCTCTCTGACATTGTACCACAAGGTTCCATATCACAAAGGGAAGGCTGTAATTGATTTTGGGGGTAATTGCCTCAAAATTTTAGGAATTAGGGGCCAAAAAAGGGGCAAAAAACAAGCATTTTTCTAGTTTCATGACAATAACTTGTGTGTAAGTGTTTGGATATTTCTGAAATTGTATTACAAGGTTCCATATCACAAAGGGAAAGCTGGAATTGAGTTTGGGGGTAATTGCCCGAAACGTTTAGGAATTGGGGGCCAAAAAGGGGCCAAAAATAAGCATTTTTTCTAGTTTCCAGGCAATAACTTGTGTTCAAGTGTATGGATCTCTCTGAAATTGTACTGCAAGGTACCATACCACAAAGGGAAGGCTGGGATTGAGTTTGGGGGTGATGAATCATAAGGGGGTTCAAAAAATTTGGGGGGGGGGGATTTTTTTTTAAATTTTTTTAAATTTTTTTCCTTTTTTTTTTCTTTTAAAACTTTCCATTTTAAGTTGGTTATTTCTGATTAATATTTAAAAGCAAATAATAATGATATGGTAGGAGATACACACCAAACAGGATGTGTAAATTATTATATAATAAGTATTGTGCAATAGCAAGAAATTTTCAATTGCACAGTATTGCACAATTGCAAGAAATCTTCAATTGCACAGTATTGCGCAATAGCAAGAAATCTTCAATTGCACAGTATTGCGCAATAGCAAGAAATATCCAATAGCACAGTATTGCGCAATAGCAAGAAATTGTCAATTGTACAGTATTGCACAATAGCAAGAAATATTCAATTGCACAGTATTGTGCAAAAGAAGATACTTCGTATAAATTGCTTATTTCTTGATCAATTTCAATGGGGTTTTATTCTTGAATTCTTGGGGTTCTTTAATATGCTGAATCTAACTGTGTATTAAGTTTTTGGATTTTGGGCCCTGTTTTTAAATTGGTCCACATTGAGGTCCAAAGGGTCCAAAATTTAACTTTGTTTGATTTTAACAAAAATTGAATTTTTAGGGTACTTTGATATGCTGAATCTAAACATGTATTTAGATTTTTGATTATGGGCCCAGTTTTCAAGTTGGTCCAAATCGGGGTCCAAAATTAAACTTTGTTTGATTTCAACAAAAATTGAATATATGGGGTTCTTTGATATGCTGAATCTAACCATGTATTTAGATTTTTGATTTTTGTGCCCCGTTATCAACTTTGTCCACATTGAGGTCAAAAGGGTCCAAAATTAAACTTTGTTTGATTTCATCAAAAATTGAATTCTTGGGGTTCTTTGATATGCTGAATCTAACCATGTATTTAGATTTTTTATTTGTGGACCCGCTATCAAATTGGTTCATATTGAGGTCAAAAGGGTCCAAAATTAAACTTTGTATGATTTCATCAAAAATTGAATTATTGGGGTTCTTTGATATGCCAAATCTAACCGTGTATTTAGATTTTTAATTTTGGGTCCCGTTTTTAAATTGGTCTACATTAAGGTCCAAAGGGTCCAAAATTAAACTTAGTTTGATTTTAACAAAAATTGAATTCTTGGGGTTCTTTGATATGCTGAATCTAAACATGTGTTTAGATTTTTGATTATGGGCCCAGTTTTCAAGTTGGTCCAAGTTGGGGTCCAAAATTAAACTTTGTTTGATTTCAACAAAAATTGAATATATGGGGTTCTTTGATATGCTGAATCTAAACATGTATTTAGATTTTAGATTTTTGGCCCAGTTTTCAAGTTGGTCCAAATTGGGGTCCAAAATTAAACTTTGTTTGATTTCAACAAAAATTGAATATATGGGGTTCTTTGATATGCTGAATCTTACCATGTATTTAGATTTTTTATTTGTGGGCCCGCTATCAAATTGGTTCATATTGAGGTCAAAAGGGTCCAAAATTAAACTTTGTTTGATTTCATCAAAAATTTAATTATTGGGGTTCTTTGATATGCCAAATCTAACCGTGTATTTAGATTTTTAATTTTGGGTCCCGTTTTTTAAATTGGTCTACATTAAGGTCCAAAGGGTCCAAAATTAAACTTAGTTTGATTTTAACAAAAATTGAATTCTTGGGGTACTTTGATATGCTGAATCTAAACATGTGTTTAGATTTTTTATTTGTGGACCCGCTATCAAATTGGTTCATATTGAGGTCAAAAGGGTCCAAAATTAAACTTTGTATGATTTCATCAAAAATTGAGTTATTGGGGTTCTTTGATATGCCAAATCTAACCGTGTATTTAGATTTTTAATTTTGGGTCCCGTTTTTAAATTGGTCTACATTAAGGTCCAAAGGGTCCAAAATTAAACTTAGTTTGATTTTAACAAAAATTGAATTCTTGGGGTTCTTTGATATGCTGAATCTAAACATGTGTTTAGATTTTTGATTATGGGCCCAGTTTTCAAGTTGGTCCAAGTTGGGGTCCAAAATTAAACTTTGTTTGATTTCAACAAAAATTGAATATATGGGGTTCTTTGATATGCTGAATCTAAACATGTATTTAGATTTTAGATTTTTGGCCCAGTTTTCAAGTTGGTCCAAATTGGGGTCCAAAATTAAACTTTGTTTGATTTCAACAAAAATTGAATATATGGGGTTCTTTGATATGCTGAATCTTACCATGTATTTAGATTTTTTATTTGTGGGCCCGCTATCAAATTGGTTCATATTGAGGTCAAAAGGATCCAAAATTAAACTTTGTTTGATTTCATCAAAAATTTAATTATTGGGGTTCTTTGATATGCCAAATCTAACCGTGTATTTAGATTTTTAATTTTGGGTCCCGTTTTTTAAATTGGTCTACATTAAGGTCCAAAGGGTCCAAAATTAAACTTAGTTTGATTTTAACAAAAATTGAATTCTTGGGGTACTTTGATATGCTGAATCTAACCATGTATTTAGATTTTTTATTTGTGGACCCGCTATCAAATTGGTTCATATTGAGGTCAAAAGGGTCCAAAATTAAACTTTGTATGATTTCATCAAAAATTGAATTATTGGGGTTCTTTGATATGCCAAATCTAACCGTGTATTTAGATTTTTAATTTTGGGTCCCGTTTTTAAATTGGTCTACATTAAGGTCCAAAGGGTCCAAAATTAAACTTAGTTTGATTTTAACAAAAATTGAATTCTTGGGGTTCTTTGATATGCTGAATCTAAACATGTGTTTAGATTTTTGATTATGGGCCCAGTTTTCAAGTTGGTCCAAGTTGGGGTCCAAAATTAAACTTTGTTTGATTTCAACAAAAATTGAATATATGGGGTTCTTTGATATGCTGAATCTAAACATGTATTTAGATTTTAGATTTTTGGCCCAGTTTTCAAGTTGGTCCAAATTGGGGTCCAAAATTAAACTTTGTTTGATTTCAACAAAAATTGAATATATGGGGTTCTTTGATATGCTGAATCTTACCATGTATTTAGATTTTTTATTTGTGGGCCCGCTATCAAATTGGTTCATATTGAGGTCAAAAGGGTCCAAAATTAAACTTTGTTTGATTTCATCAAAAATTTAATTATTGGGGTTCTTTGATATGCCAAATCTAACCGTGTATTTAGATTTTTAATTTTGGGTCCCGTTTTTTAAATTGGTCTACATTAAGGTCCAAAGGGTCCAAAATTAAACTTAGTTTGATTTTAACAAAAATTGAATTCTTGGGGTACTTTGATATGCTGAATCTAAACATGTGTTTAGATTTTTTATTATGGGACCAGTTTTCAAGTTTGTCCAAGTTGGGGTCCAAAATTAAACTTTGTTTGATTTCAACAAAAATTGAATATATGGGGTTCTTTGATATGCTGAATCTAACCATGTATTTTGATTTTGGACATTGGACCATAATAGGTAAATTAAAAAAATTGAAGTTCTTAGACCACATTCTTTCTGTGTCAGCAACCTATGCTGTGTCAAATATTTAATCACAATCCAAATTCAGAGCTGTATCAAGCTTGAATGTTGTGTCCATACTTGCCCCAACTGTTCAGGGTTCGACCTCTGCGGTCGTATCAAGCTGCGCCCAGCGAAGCATTTTATTGTATACATGCGATGATGCTCTTTTACATGCATAAATATTTAAAAAAAAAAAAGGACACCTGGTATCACATTGGCAATCAGACAACTATCCACCACTGTGACCAGAGTCTAAATTCATGGATGTAAGCAACTGAAAGTGAATAAATATTTAGGTCACTGTACACCCTTCAACAATGCTATGACATGACAAAATATGAAACAATTCAAATAAGAAAACCAATGGCCTGATTTATAACAGAATAATTAAAGAAAAAAAAATATGACAGACATGAACCAACAACAAAGTTAATTACAAAATCTAATATTTATTTGTTTTTGTCTTATATAGGCGTAAAAGACATTTTAAAATGTATATCAGGGAAATTTCAGTCTGGACAACTAACGGCTATAATGGGTCCATCCGGAGCTGGGAAATCATCTTTAATGAATATTTTGGCAGGTTATAGGTATGTACCAAGGAGATTGGCAATTTTTATACGACCGCAAAAACATTTTTGTGGTCGTATATTGGTATGACGTTGGCGGCGTCGTCGTCGTCGTCCGAAGACACATTGGTTTTCGCACTCTAACTTTAGTTTAAGTGAATGGATCTCTATGAAATTTTACCATAAGGTTCAATACCACAAAAGGAAGGTGGGGATTGATTTTGGGGGTTATGGTACCAACAGTTAAGGAATTAGGGGCCAAAAATAAGCATTTTTGTAACTTCCAGACATAACTTGTGTGTTAGTGTATGGATCTCTCTTGACATTGTACCACAAGGTTCCATATCACAAAGGGAATGCTGGGATTGATTTTGGGGGTAATTGCCTCCAAATTTTAGGAATTAGGGGCCAAAAAGGGGCAAAAAACAAGCATTTTTCAGTTTCATTACAAAAACTTGTGTGTAAGTGTATGGATCTCTCTGACGTTATACCACAAGGTTCCATATCATAAAGGGAATGCTGGGATTGAATTTGGGGGTAATTGCCTCCAAATTTTAGGAATTAGGGGCCAAAAAGGGGCAAAAAACAAGCATTTTTCTAGTTTCCTGACAATAACTTGTGTGTTAGTGTATGGATCTTTTTGAAATTGTACTACAAGGTTCCATATCACAAAGGGAAAGCTTGAATTGAGTTTGGGGGTAATTGCCCAAAAAGTTTAGGAATTAGGGGCCAAAAATAAGCATTTTTCTAGTTTCCAGACAATAACTTGTGTTCAGGTGTATGGATCTCTCTGAAATTGTACTGCAAGGTACCATACCACAAAGGGAAGGCTGGGATTGGTTTTGGGGGTAATTCCCTAAAAATTTTAGGAATTAGGAGCCATAAAAGGGCCAAAAAACAAGCATTTTTCTAGTTTCAGGACAATAACTTGTGTGTAAGTGTATGGATCTTAATGAAATTGTACTGCAAGGTTCCATATCACAAAGGGAAGGCTGGGATTGAGTTTCAGGGTGATGAATCATAAGGGGGTTCAAAAAATTTGGGGGGGGATTTTTTTTTCATTTTTTTTCTTTAAAATTTTCCAATTTAAACTGGTTATTTCTGATTTATATATAAAAGCAAATAATCATGATATGGTTTGAATAGGTAAATTAAAAAATTTTAAGTTCTTAGACCACTTTCATTCTGTGTCAGAAACCTTTGCTGTGTCAAATATTTAATTACAATCCAAATTCAGTGCTGTATCAAGCTTGAATGTTGTGTCCATACTTGCCCCAACTGTTCAGGGTTCGACCTCTGCGGTTGTATCAAGCTGCGCCCCAGCGGAGCATTTTATTAAAGTTGATAAACTATATTTTGATTGAATCAAATAGTAAATACATGTCCAGTTTAATTTTTTTTTAGAAAGAATACTAATATCAATGGAAACAATGACGATCTCATCCCTTAGAGCGATCTTTGATTTATGAAAAAAGTACTCAATAAAGTTATTTTATATCTCAATGGAAACATTTTAGTTTATTTCATAAAATTAAGAATTGATTGAAATTGAGGTGAGTATACCGATAATAAGAAACTGTAAAAAAATGACAAAAAGTTACATCTTTAAGTTATTTTATATATACATCTTTGAATTGATTTATAATACAAATGTAACAATTATATGTGGAACGTGTAATTGTTTTTGGGCTACAAATAAAAATAACCAAGTCTCAGTTAAATCACATGTTTCCATTCATTTATATCCGTATACCTTCAAGACACTAAGGAAAATGATATCTTATTAGCCCTAAAAGACCAATTTTCGACCCAGAAGCTTTATTATGGAAGGCAATTAGAGTTTCAGGAGGATTAGTTTGTATATTACTCGCTGTGTTGAAGACCCATTGGTGGCATTAGGCTGTTTTCTACTCTTTGGTCGGATTGTTGTCACTTTGACACATTCCCTGTTTCCACTCTCAATTTTATTCTTGGGAAAAATAACCAGAAAATTTGTTTATGCTTGTAGATCTGTATGAATGAACACATTTAATTTTTGAATGATATTAACAAAAGAAACTTATATAAGTTATATTGAAAAGAGTCTCATTTTTAATAAAATAATAATACAACAGGTAATTTTGAAAAGTTACTTGTTTAAAAATTTAAGTAATATTAATGCCCCTGACTGTTTATGAATAAAGTGCCCAGAAAATAGAATGAACAAATGCATCTTTAATGCAAAAGCACAAACATGCTATGACAAAATTAACAACATATATTACATAATTTAAAACATTGATAGACAGCAGAGAACAACAGTAAAATACTATCACAAATTAAAAGTTATGAAACTACAAATGTATACTACATGTATGAGATAAGATATTTTTATTCCAATTAAAGGGCCAATGAAGAGTAAAAGTAATTTAATACAATAATATGAGATCTAATTTTCCATGAAGTTTTTATATGATTACATAGTTTGATAATGAGAAACTTAATAAAGTCTTGAAGTAAATAAAAAAGAAAAAAAATTCACATTTGACAAGTCCTGATGGCACTAAAACCATGAAAACAGGGCTAAATTAGTATATTTTGTAAAATTTCTTTTTTTTTTTTAGACTTTTTCATCTGACCTTTTGTTAAATTTATTTTTAAAATGTTAGGAAGGAAAGACACCAAAGTTTTAAATTCTTGAAGTTTGTATTCACAGGAAGTTTTTAAATATCCCTGTAAGTTGTAGTCCTTTAGGTCAAATATTTTAACATCTTATGTAATGTTATAATTAGAGGAATGATAAAAGATGTACTTGTAATCAATGCCCTAACATGCTTCCGTTAGATTAGATACAAAAATTGCCTTGTGTCTAAATCTGCATGAGGAGTCTTTGGTCTTCTCTGCACCAGAATATTTTTAATGTCTTTAAAAATAGCATATTTTCAATTTTCAATTTTACCATACTATTTTGGAAGATTTGATATTTTTTAATATCTCATCTATAATATTTTATGAAATATCTGAATACTAATGTTTGCTGATTGTCTTTTATTTTCACTTTTGGATCTTGCATATTAATATAGAAACTAAGAGATGTGGTGTAGTGGGCAATTGGGGCTTGCTTCTGTGGCTGAGTAGTCTTTTATTTAGTAGTTCATCCACTGTATCACTAGCCTGTCAACACTGAGGTTGTGAGTTTGAACCCTGCACATGGCAGGTGCTTTCAACTTTAATCTTAAAGGACAGTTTGCCTGTCAAGGTCTGTGGTTCTCTAGGGGCACTCTGGCTTCCTCCACCAATAAAAACTGACTGCCTCAATATAGCTAATTATTTCTGAAAGTAGCGTTAAACAGCAACAATCAATCAATTAATAACGGCCAATGAGACAAGTAAATCAGTACTGGTAATGTTTTTATATCCATCAAAGACCAAAAGTACGAGAATGTAAACAATGTTTTTAATGGAAATGATTTATTTCAGGACAAAAAATATTACAGGACATATTTTGGTGAATGGTAGAGACCGTGATTTGAGATCTTTTAGGAAGATATCATGTTATATCATGCAAGATGACCACTTACTGCCACATCTGACAGTGGATGAATCCATGATGTGTTCTGCAAACCTTAAATTGACAGAAAAAATGTCAAATAAAGAAAAACATGCACTGGTTTGTCTTTCTTATTTCAGAATAGTAAACAGTCAAGGGTGTAACTTGAATAAGTTATTAGAGAAAAATAACATACATGTGTTATTACAAATACTTTCAAGAGTTGTCTACTCTTTTTTTCTTAATCTGTAGTAACATATGTTTGTTATTAGTTAAATATATCATAAATATTTTTATTTTTAGTGGGCACTTGGGAATTCTTGAAACTTTGTGCAGTAACTTAATACATAACCTTGATAGCTAATTTTCCAATTCAATTAATACAATTTTGATCAACCATGGTAAATCAATGAGACAATACCTTTAAGGGATAAACTAAAATACATTTTGATATATGTCTGAGCAAAGGCTTTGAAGAGATGAAGAGAAGCTGTAATAACACCCTTTAGTTATTACAGGCATATATTTTCTGTAATAACATAGGTATACTATGCATGATTGGCAGACTATGAACTGTTATATCTTTCTAAAGTTTAGTATACATAAAGACAATAATAATATCAATAGAACTTGTATACAATTTAACAAAATAAAGGATGTATATTGCTCCTTTGAAACATGTAACATACATGTAGGATCACAAATATTTGATTTTTTAGTCCACAATAACAAATGTATGTTATTTTTCTCTAATAACTTATTTAAGTTACACCCTTGACTGGTAAAATAGAATAAAAAATGATACTTTCACAGTTTTATAAAACATATTAAGAATAATTATCCATATCAAAAAGATTTAAAAGACAAAAGAACAAAAGTTAATCCTTAGTGCTTCAAAAAAAAGGAATGTGTTTTCTTTTCCAAATATTTTTTCAAATATATGTACAGATGGTTGGGTTTTGTGAGTTAGTTAGTTGCCCACAGCACTCCATGCTCCTCAATCAGTAAAAAGTTATTTAAAACATAGTGATTAATTAATTGCCAAGGTTAGTCAGTTTGTTGATTGTTGAAAACATTGTGTGTTTTGTGTTACAGGTTGATGATATACTGTATTCACTAGGATTATCAGATCATAAGAAGACAAGGACAATTAACCTGTCTGGTGGTCAGAGAAAACGTCTTTCTATTGCTTTGGAGTTGGTAAACAATCCACCAATCATGTTCTTTGATGAACCAACAAGGTAATATATCATAAAAGAGATTGTAAAAATTATCTTGTTTATGTAGTGTGTTTAAAGGTGAATTTACATCTGAATTTCAGATCTGATTCCGACAGAACACAACAACGAGAAAAATGTTAGCAGAACACTTGATACCTTACCTCAACTACAACATTTGTATTTACATGGCAAACATCATGTTTTGTCAGTGTTCCAGCTAGGTCGTTTTCACAGGGCGGTCCGCCCGCCCTTTTCCGAGTGCTGCCCTGTGCCCTTTTTACAGTTTGCAGGGCGCCCTGCCTTTTTTGAAGATCGATTGGTATATTATTTTGTTCGTATATGATATCGAAATTTACCTGGCGACAAGTATATGACTTTGTTTACGACCCCAAGCTAATCAACGGTTACAACAGGTGTCATAATCTGTTGTTATAGGTAATCCGTTTATTGGATGGGTCATTTAATGATCGTCAACATTCATTCATTCAAATAGAATCGGTCAGTCGGCATTTGTCTTTGAACTTGAAGAAATGTCTTGGGCACAATTAGCAATGTTTACCGTAGTTTCATGGAGAAAACGTAATTGACAGAAAGTCGAAAACCATAATCAACTCGTTAAAAACATTGCTCTTATTGTTTTCCGTGAAATAAATAGCAAATTAAGACGTATTTCTCATTGAATGCCTTCATTTTTTATACGAAAATAACAAAATCGGCCGCCATATTGTTGATTGTACATGTATTTACATCTGCTATGTACTGTTTATTATCCTCCAAAGAAGGAGCACATCCAAATAAAGAAAGATAACTCAATCTTATTTTTTCCTAGCATTGAGTAACCTACTAAGATATTATAAAATATGCCTTCATACTTCTGGCTTTAGAATTTATATGTTTAGGTGTTTTGAGTTATGGGAAAAGTTAAAGAGGGTCTTAGTAGCAGGGTTGGTAGGGTGCCTTGGTCATCTTTTTCTGTATTTTTTATTTTCAATCCAAATTTTCACTGTTCACTATATCCTAACATTGTGCATTTACAGCTGTTTTGTGCTGTATTGCCATTAAGCACAGAAAAGGTAGAAAGGTGAAACTTGTAAAGTGTGTCAGACCATAGAAACAGAATGAAGCAGGACATTTTTTAAAAAATACTGCATATAAAGCTTAACTGTGCCAAGCAATGATTTAAAACTTGTGTGACAAGCTGCTTGATAAGTTTTCAGCCTAAAAAGTAGAAAGATAGTTTTTCTCTGGGCTAATGATGTTGTTCTTGTATATATATAACCAGTGATTCAATGAACAAACAATGTTTGATTATAATCTTTATTAAAACATGCCCTTTTCATATTATCATATCACACGCTAAATGCCCTTTTTCAGGATTGACACCCTGCCCTTTTGAAATCCTAGCTGGAACACTGTTTGTTGTACATGTTGTAGGAAACCTCCAAAGTCATTTGGATTAAAAAAAAAGAGTAGAAGGTTTTCATTGCAATTAGATACTTAGAAAATCTCATTATAATTCACATGTTTTTGAGTGGTTGCATATACAAATAGAGGCAGAGGGAGTGCAGGCATGAACACAGTAATTACTCCAATATTATAACTAGGATGATACATGTTTTTGAGGTAAATTTTGGTATTGTCCTATGCACAAATGATGCATTTATTAAAGCATCCTGATTAACCTGTAACATTATGAAAGAAAAAAGAAAGGTTTCCAGATGCTATAGAAAAGGAAACTCCAGTAAATGATTAAAAGTTTTTGCATATTGTTAGTGACCCGCAAAATAAAGGGTGTATTTTACTTTAATGAATTTGACCTTTGACCTGTTAATGGTTATGACTCTTGGTTATAGAATAGTAATATAATTGATAAATAAATATACTCTTCACCACTGCTAGGGCCTATTGAGAAATATGTGTGTTTGTTAACGCATGTTTAGTAGGTAGGATTGGTAGGTAAATGCCTTCTTTAAATTTTTGCCAAGATTATTTTGAATAGTAACAAATGTTTACTTTATCAGTGCTTTGATACTTGAAAAACTGGTTGAAATAGGAGTTAAAATTTAGGTGAGTAGAGTTACCCTATCTCATGATTTTTTAAGCTGAGAATACATTCGTTGTCAGGTTAACATGACAGAAATATTTAATTTATTTCAGTGGACTTGACAGCTCATCTTGTTTCCAGTGTGTTTCTTTGTTGAAAGCTTTAGCTGCTGGTGGGAGAACGATTATATGTACCATACATCAGCCAAGTGCTAAATTGTTTGAGAAGTTTGATTTGGTAGGTTCAAAAGTTTTAAACTTCTTCTTTATCTCCTATTAGAGGGTTAGTTTAGGTTCTAACTTCATCAGTATTGCTGATACATTTTGACGATTTCTGGAAATGTTCTGCTTTATAATGCTGGGCTGTTGACATATGTCTTTGATCAGCATACAACCATCCTGAAATATTTATCTTGCATAAATTACAGCTAGCCAAATTGGGGCCACTTGTCCATATGAAATTGAAAGATTTTGTCCATTGTTTATTTCCTTATCAGCAATGTGAGCTTTTGTCATCACTTTGCGTCCATCATCCATCCATCATCTGTTGTCCGTAAACTTTTCTTAAAAAATCTCTGAAACTGCTGAATGGATTGAAACCAAAGTTTGTTATTTTTGTCCAGGTTGATTAACCAACATGGCCACCTTGTCTAAAAATAGAACATAGGGGTCAATCTACAGTTTTGTCTAATATTTCTAAAACTAGAGCAATTAGATAAAAACTGACAGGGCTGACCATTATTCATAAAACTTTGGGGTTTTTGCCAACCCTGTGTTTGAACTAGTACATGTGTATGCTTGTGTGCAGGTGTGAGATTTAATTATGCATCCAAATTCTTCAAAAATGCTAAAGATAACTTTGACACCTTTATCTTACATTCTTTTTTGGAAAAAGATGTTACTAAGTTGTAAAACTTGTGTCTGATCCATCTGTCATCTTGAAAAATAAAATATGTTTAAATTGTTCATTTCAAATATTTTCTTGAAGAAATAATGTTGAAAGAATAACCCAAACTCTAAATGTGCTTTGTATCGTACATGGATTTAACATATACGTCTCTGGTCTATGTTTTACCATTGTCAAGTCAACATCCGGTATTAGGAAAATGTGCTTGTCATAAACAAATTCAATGTTTTTCACAACATGATTTTGCATTAATAAAGAGTCTAAGGGAGATGTTAGTATGCTGATATTGCACACTTCAAATGATGCACTGTCAATGTAACAGTCTACGCCAGAACATCGAATTTATATCAAAATTCTGAAGTTTAAAATTGTTATAATGTTAATCATGATACCCAAATTATTACTATGATTGCATTTTGTTACTGAGTTTAAAGGTATTTAAAATCAGGATAAGAGAAAAAAATGTCTGGCTGGCTCAAATATTTTTTGGCAGCCCTGTGTTAAACATGTAAATTGCCAAAATGATCAGCAACACAATGGTAACTGTAGTATGTGCACATAAAAGTCCTAATAAGCAAACAAGTTATTTTTTTTCACAAGTTGAGCGATACAGGCACAGGTGTGCCTCTTGTTATGTGTCCCCTTTGGTCATGAAAGGAAACTTATACTTTTTGGTGATGATAATTTAAAAAAATGATAGAAAATACAAGATGTACTCACCCAACTGTGAATAGCTGGTAAATGAAAACTCAAGATTAACTTACAATTGGGAAAACTATGACATGTTCTGAATGAGCAAATGACAATTTCTGAATAGGGGAGATTCTTTCTCCCACGTTGGAGACGAGCACTGAATGGAAATTTTGGGGGAACAAATTTGGGAAAGTTGACACCTGTGTATACTCAAAGTATTTTTTTTCTAATTTACTAATTTCAGCCATTTTTGCAGTACATGAATATAGAAAGTGACTGATATATAATTTTCTAAAAAAAAATGGTTCATAATAGGATAGATATTTATTAATTAGTCATAAATATTGATTGATAGAAAATAAATGTTTTATAGTAGGTTCTTCACCACTCAATGAAGATCACCTTGATTGAATATAACATTGTTTTGTATTTTGAGAATGAAAATTACCTAAATTACCAGCCTTTTTCACTGAGCAAATAGTTATTCTTGATTTTTCACTTTTTAGAGATTGAAAATTGCCTTTGGAATACAGATAGTTCAGAAAATTTCAAGTAATACTTAAAAGTTACATACTTTGAAAAATTATATTAGTATTTTATTGAAATTTTTATTTTCAGCTTTATCTGTTGGCTGAAGGAAGCTGTGTTTATAAGGGATCTATTTCATCATTGGTCCCTTATTTTGAGTCCCATGGAATGTCTTGCCCAGCTTATCATAATCCTGCAGATTTTGGTATGTAATACTATCATAATTAGGGCCCCGCCAAATGGCGGATGCCCTATAGTGATCAGTCTGTCCGTCCGTCTGTCTGTCCGTACGTCCGTCCGTCCTTAACAAATTGTGACCGCTCTATATCTAGAGAACCTTTATGATTTCAAAGTTTATACTTGACATGTATATTAACCAACACCAGAGTGTGTGTCATAATGTATGTACAACTTCCTAGGTCAAAGGTCAAGGTCAAAAACTTTGGTTTTAGTTGACAACCCCATGTCCTATGGTAAAGATCGTGTCCGCTCTATATCTTGAGAACCGTTATGATTTCAAAGTTTATACTTGACATGTATATTAACCAACACCAGAGGGTTTGTCATAATGTATGTACAACTTCCTAGGTCAAAGGTCAAGGTCAAAAACTTTGGTTTTAGTTGACAACCCCATGTTCTATGGTAAAGATCGTGGGACTTTAGGTTTGCACTCCGTCCATCTGTCTGTCTGTCTGTCCATCTGTCTGTCTGTCCATCTGTCAGTCTGGCAAATCAGTTTTCCAGACTTTTTTTCTTTGTGCTTGAAGATATTGATTTGATATTTGGTTTATTGATTTATCATGACAAGTTACAGGTCAAGTTCAATTTTCACGATTTTAGCTTTTCTCTTTGTTCAGTTAAAGCCATTTCCCTAGAATTAAATTTTTGATGAAATACTTATTAATTAGTAGATTTCTGTTCAAAGGGAAATAACTCATTTTCTAAAAGACAAAATGACATTTTGGATTTTTTTCCTTTTCTTTGGTAAATTGTTTGAAGAATTTAGTGGTAGGTTTGGTTTGTCATTCTTGAAGATATTGATTTGATAATTAGTATATAGTTTTATCATGACAAGTTACAGATCAAGTTGGAATTTTGTTCCAGTCTGATAACTTTGTGCAGAGTTATGGTCTTTGGACATAGAAAATTCACTTAAATAATCAGTTTTCAACAATTTTTTTCGTCCTGCTTGAAGATTTTGACTTGATATTTTTATGTAGTTTACACCATGACAAGTTATAGATCAAGTTAGAATTTCGTTCCGTTACAATGAATTTGTAACCGGTAGCGGACCATGTATTGCCATGCAATACTCACAGAATGCTTGTTGTTATTTAGTGATGGAAGTAGCCTCTGGTGAATATGGAGAAGATAAAGTAGACACATTAAAACAAGCTGTCAGGAATGGACAGTGTGACAATCTAGCTGCTGATCTAGTGAAAAAGCCTGCAAATGGTAGTCTGACAACAGTGGCACCTTACCAGCTGTCTGGATCGAATGGTCAACTGCCTCCCATACAGGATGATCATGTCCATATTAATTGTTCAGAGAAAGGTGTAGTCAATGGACATGCCATGACTAATGGATCTAATGGTAGTGTTACGGTAGGTTGATTTGCCCTTAACTATTTGTCACACTTATTTCATGGTTGTTGAAGTCTTTCTGCAGTAAATATTAGATTAGAATGAGCAGATGGACCTGTTTCATGAAAATGCTGAAAACCATAATACCGGTTCATTGTGTTCTGTTATAAAATTTTGAAACTTTGAGTTTCTAGAAATACTTACATATGAATTGAAAGCAAAGCAGTACTTCTGGCTCTTCGCCCACTAATCTCAATCTGCTATGTTTCTTTTTTACTTTGATATCTGCTTTGTCTATTCTTCTGTGTTGTATTTTATGCAGAAAGATCATTTTCACAGTAAATGGACATGCCGTTAATATTTATACTTTATTTTGATGTAGTATGATTTTATTATTTTGAATTTCTTATTTCAGTTTAAGCTTAAGGATTAAGGCATTGAAAATATCTTATTGCACATGACAGTGTTCTCAAATGAATTTCAGATAATGATAATTACTTTCTTTTGTGATGAACTGTAATAATAAGTGCTTTTACTGTGTGAAGGAATAACTTAGTGGGAATTTTAATAACTGGCACAATTGCAAAATCAGAGTGTGGCAAAGAAAGAAGAAGGTATAATAAGGCAACATTTCTGGCCCTTTTAAAGTAAAAAATAAAAAAAGTATAATAAATTGATCAAATATTTACATGTTGGTCAGATATTTTAAACAATATATTTGAATTTTGTCATATATATTTGCTTTATTTCTCCAAACCTCTTCCTTTATAGTAAAAGTTGTAAATGTGAAAAAAGCTTTCATTTTCATATCTTCACAAACATGTTTAGTTATGAACAACAGCCTTAAACAAAAAGATAGTTTGTCAAAAGGTGAAGGACACAGATAAGTTGATTTATATGGAATATTTGTTTATACTAAACCTTTATGTAAAATGACCATTTATTTAGTTATGCAATGTCAACGGTGTCACAGCTCTTGAAAGATGACAAGACTGTTTTATATATTGATAAAATTAAAATAACTTGAAAGGTGTGAAGAATTTTACTGTTTTGCAATTTCAGGGTCCAAAATAATGGCCCTTATCATACCTCTAACTTTGATGTCATATTCCATTTTACCACATAAAGAGCTTATTTATTTTCTTCTTTTTTTTTCTTAACCTATGCACTAATAACATTTATCGCTTTTTATAGATTGATCCATTTGAGGTAATTTTTTTACTAACTGGTTGTGGGTGTTAATTCTAACAAACACTTAATACTATAGTTAAATGCTAGACAATATTGGCTAAAGTCATCCTAATGAATGAGCACACATTAAACATTTTAAGAAATTTGTTGTATCTAATTACATTTGAAGGTTGTTTGGCAATAAATGCGCTATTCATTTTGAAAGATGAATACTCTTTGATAACAACTTTAATGGATTTAAATCAAAATCAAAACAAAAAAAATTCATTCAATTCGAAAGGCATATTTTCTATTTTTTTGTAAATTTGAAATCACAAATTTAAAGAAAACCTGAAACCATACAAACTAGTAAAATTAATGCAAAGCCTGGATATTTAATCCACAAATAAAAGAACTTTGAAAATTTATGGTATCATGGTGTTTACATTGTTTTTGCAATACCTGAACATTTACTCAACATGTTGAGGAATCTACAATTCAAGCATATTTAGCTCCATTAGGCTTAAATAACTCAATTCAGCCATTAAAATTTATCTCCTTTTGACAATTTTCAAAGAAATTTCAGTTTCTGCTTTATTACATTTTTGTACTTGAAAATGCTGTCTAATATTTTACAGGTACAATTAAAAACCATAGTTTAATATATCTTTGTATAAAATTTCAACTTTTATCATGTTTTTTGGGGTGATTATTTTTTCTGTGTAAAAAGAAAAAAATTATTGCAAAATTATTTTCAGGTGAACTTCTTATAAATTAATATATGCCTGCAAAGTTTTAGATTGTATTTTCAAAAAATAAGTTAGAAAAAGAAATTTTGGTTAATTTGCAAAGGGAGATAACTTTGTTTTGCCAGATTAATCTTACATAGCTCGAACAAGTCGTATAAGCTCCAACTGCATATTTATACAACCTGTTCAAACAGATTTTATAACGAATATGTACAAAACTGCCCATACACAAAATCTCTGATTAGTGTGTGATAAATGTAATGAATATTTAGTTTTAATCCCAATATGCTGCATTATGTCACAATTATGCTTAGTGAATTAAATTATTTGATTGTATGCTTTTACCAAATGCTTTTAAACAGCTGGCTTATATAAGCTATTGACCTTTTTTAAAAGAAATATATTTAAATAATGTTACAATAGGATCATCATTTCTTCATCTGTGTGAATGTAAGTCTCTATGAACAAAAGAAGCTGTGATATAAATGTCATAAATTCAACAACACTCCTTCGCATGAATCGGTTACAATTTGGTGCACATTGATGAACACGCACAGAGTTCATTTTTCGTTCAAGTATCAACATAATCAAAGCTGTAATTCTTAGGCCAGAAAACTTTAATGTTGACCAGGTTAACCCTTATACCACCACTCCATAGGGGTGAAAAACTTTAACTTGAAGACCAAACCACTCATGATCCTAATAATATAATGTATGAATTCTAATTACTGGGGATTCATTTATTTTCATGGTACCAATTTTTGAGGATTGAGCAAAAATTGCATTTTTATGGATATTTGATTTAATGGTTTCGCCAAAGTCATCAAACAATCCTATAAAAAATTTGTACTTCGTTTAACATTTATATTCAGGATTCACCCTTACCCATTCATCCACGAAAATTGGTATCCCAGGAATAATAATGAATCCACAGTAATCAACAGTTTCTTGCCTCTACATCATCAACTATTTGTTAAAGTTTGTTATTAAGTCAATTTGAAAGGAACCACGTGTGTTAGGTCAAAGAGATTTGGTAAGCAGTTGTATAAGCATTGACACATATCATTTTCATGGTTTAGCCCTGCCCAGTCATTCATAGTTTATTGAATTTGAAACTTTAGCTTATTTAAAGTATTAAAGTTTGTGATTATCATTAGGTCAGTTTAAGGGAAACCACTAATGGTTAGTCAAGGATATTTGAAGTACAGTTGTATTAGCATTTGCGCTTGGGTCAGATTATAGGCATGCTATAAAATCTATTTAAAAAGACATGTCAAAAGTGGAAACAAATCTCACTGAATTTTTTACCAACAGATTGGTTGATTGATAGATTGCTTATTGTCAAATACAAAAAGAGGGACTAGTATAATTATTAATAAATGGTATATATATAACTTTACTTGCAAATACTTTAAGTATAGATTGATGCCTGCTATTATATATTTGAAGCAGGTGTCGTTCATTTATGACTTGTTTCATAGATTAATAAATTGCTTCTCATATTATTTAAGAGTTTTATAGTGTGCATAGTTTGTTTTATTGAATGACTTTATTGATTTGTCTGTTATTAAATGCATATATAGAAGAATAATGTTGAAATCACTCTTATTGATCTTTGGCTTTTTTTAATGTCTTCAGTTGAGAAATAACAGGACTTTTGAAATAATATTAAATAATGATTTAAATAAAATCTAAAAAAAACTTTGTGGTGTACTCTGTATATATTTAGGCAACAGATTGGAAATAAATGCTGCTTTGCAAATGCTTGATAGCAATTCACATTTTGCTCAATGAAGTGTTGCTATTTCACTATGGTAGTCCATATTTAATATATATAATGTATAATACCATGTATAAGGGCCTTAATTAAATGCTGACCGGCATGAAGAGGATAGGTGAGGTGAGGTATAATACCATGATAAAAGTGTATGAAATTGTAATTGTTCTCATCATTCTCACTAAGGGCTGTTCAATTAAAACATACAAGGAATCCAGTGAAGGGCTGAAGGCACATTAAAATTTCAACTATGGGTGTGTGTCAAGAAGTGAAATTCTGAATTTGCCTCTATGGTTGGTGCTATTGAAAGTGCCTTCCCTGGTTACCATATATGTTTAAATTTAACCATCTGAAAAATATTACCATACAAGAGCATATTTTAGTTCAATGTTATGAAAAAACAGATCAATAATTTTAATCATCTTTCATGTCTTTTTCAAAATGTGAAAAATTATACCAACTGTAAACAAAATTTTTGAGGGATATATAGGAATCACCCTGTTTGTCCATGTGCATTGTAACTGTAACTCCTCCTTAACGGATAGATATATATAGATTAGAATTACATTTTTATAGATCTTTACCCCAGGTTGTGCATCCCGGCGAAAAAATATAATCCTAGTCCAACATGTTAAAGAGGAGATAATCAAATTTCATTACCGTACTTCAATCGGTCACTGTCTGTCTATATGTCCATGTGCCTTGTATAAAGGAATACAGGATGGGGAGTTGGGGTATCCCCTACTGAGTTCTCTCTCAGTTCTCCTTAAGATTATTACAGCGCTAATATATGGTGTTATATTCAACTTTTGTACTGAAATTATGCTGACTGTACCCAACTGTTACAAGATGGATGGTTTTGGGTCTCATCAAATCTGGAGTTCTCTTGGACTTGTCTCTTAGTTAGAAACTTTTGATTTGACTCAGTATTCTAGAAACAATGCAAGGGATATTGATGTAGAAGTGTAACAAATTACAATATTAAATCAGACAATAGAATGTTTGATTATGGGTATGAATTTTAGTTTTAGTAAATCGATAATTCCTGTAGTACAAAACTTGGAAGTAGTCATTTGCCCAATTATTTTATTAAAAATAACTATGGTAATACATTTTTACAGTATGATTTTTATGCCCCTGCCGTAGAGGAGGGGGCATTAAGTTTTCCCCTTGTTCGTTTGTACGTCCGTCCATACGTCCCAAAATTAGTTTGCCTCAACCAAATGTTATGAAACTTATACACTATGCTTATTACCCTCAAAAAACAGATCCAGTTTGATTTTTGGTGGTGTCACTTTTACTGTTCTAGAGTTATGCCCCTTTACAAATGGAAAAATTGCTGAAATATTCGTTTCTGTTCTCTAACTTAAGTTTGCCTCAACTAAATGTTATGAAACATATACACAATGCTTATTATCACAAAACTCAGATAAAGTACAACTTTTTTTTCTAATATCTTTTATAATATTTTAGCAGTACCAGAATGACCAGAATAGCTTTGCTACCAGTAGCTTTACACAGTTCCATATACTATTTGTCCGGACATTTAAATCCATAATGAGAGATGCAGTAAGTACATTACCTCTGGAGATTAAAGAAATAATTCATGGGGGCTTGAATTTATTGTGATTTTACCACAGGTTGGCCCTTTATGCTAAATATTTTACCACGAGCGACTGCGAGGGGTAAACTATCAGCATAAAGGGCCAACCCGTGGTAAAATCAATTTAAATTCAAGCCCACATGAATTATTTCTATTCTAATAGGACACAGACAGCAATTCTCTGGGATCAAAGAGCTCTTTGTGAAGGGAAATTTTTGCTGTTCCCGTAATTGAACACACTAGTAATATTGACGTAAATGACAAATAAAATTGAACGATATACAATAATATACTGAGACAGATTTTGATGAATTTGATTGACTATCTTACTTTTATTTAAGAATATATGGACATTATACAAATTCTTACCATCGTTTGTTTATGTTTTTCAGTTTCCCATTCGTGCATTATCCTGTAAAATCCTTACATTCTTACGTCATCGTTCAATGACGTCATTTACACAATCTGACGTGAGGTAAATCACACATAAAAAGCATACAAAGTAGGAGTAGGATTTGAACAGCCCAAACAAATCATGACATATGAATATATTCGAATTTTACCACGGTGTGTACTCAAAGCATTTGAAGATCGTCATATTAGAATTCTTTGTTTGGTTGTTTTTTCATTGACATATTTGCAATAAAACTTTTTTAATCAAAGTATTTTTAGATATGTAATAGTATGCTAAATGTGTCCCTGAGTAAGATAGTTGGCGAGGGAATAACATTCTTTTATGTAGAGTATTTTAATTGTGATCACATGTAAACTACATGTTCATTTAAGAAAAAAACTACTAATCAAAATTAATCCAAAATTTATCCAGCCCACTAATGTGATAAACGGACTCAGCTTTTAATATTCTGAGTGCAGCCCAGGCATTTGGCTGTCCATGTATCAAAATTTCAGTTTCGGAAAAAAATCTGTTGAGCCCTAAACAACATCTTTACTAAACTGTGATTGAAAATTACTCATGGGGCAAGGAAGCCCCTTACTAATTTAAGGGTCATATTGTCAAAGGTCAAGGTCACTGCAGCTATTTATAGACTGAAATCTGGGCTAAACTTTGGTTTCCAAATGTTATCTTTTGAACCATATGTTCAACATGTACCAAATTTAATTTGTTTATCCAGTATGGGGTCAGTAGGTCAGGATCACAGCAGCTATTAAATAACTCAAATTAGGGCAACATTTTAGTTTACAAATGATATCCATTGAACCAATCTTCACCAAATTTACCTTGAAAATGCGCCTTTTACACTGTACATTCAATATACAATGTATATACATATATTTGTTATTCAATAATTCTAAAAGTTAAATAACCCTACACCCAAATTCCAGTCATCATTTACCAGCAGACTTACAGCCCATAAAAAAAAGGAAAAATTTCCAACCCAGAAATTATTTCCTCAAATACAATACGTACAGATCTATTTAGATACCAACTCAGCTCATGCAGCCATCATGTTTGTATCTTCTTTTTTTTTTTTTTTAAACTATTCTATAAAAATGTTGTACTTGAAACAACGTATTTTCTTTTTTTTTATTTCAAACAATTCTATAAAAATGTTGTACTTGAAACAACGTAATTTCTTTTTTTTTTCAAACTATTCTATAAAAATGTTGTACTTGAAACAAAGTAACTAAATGTAAGAAAGTGGGGAGAGAGGGTTTCTTCTGTCAGCAACTCCTCACAAGTCACCCAAAGGTTTCACAGGTGGGTTATTGTAGGAACTGCTGTTGTTCAATAGATAAATATTTTTGAATATGTTACATGTATGAGATTGCGACAGAACTTCCATGGAATGTTTAGATCTAAGTTCCCTATATTGTGGATCAAGTAATGGTATGAAGAAAACTATAGTTGAAATTTTACTTCAATGTATATATGATATATTCTTTTACATTTCTTAAAAAAAATACTACACATAATACAAATTCTTAAGCCACAATTCAAGTAATTGTAATTAAAAAACATGTTATGGAAGAAAAGTACCAATAGATTTAAACATTTTTCCTTTTCATTACAGACGTTAACAAGATTGCGATTGATTTCTCACTTAACTGTCGGAATCCTGATTGGTCTGTTATATCTTGGGATAGGCAATGAGGCAACCAAAGTGATAAACAATACCAGCTTCCTCTTCTTTTGTATACTGTTCCTCATGTTTACAGCTCTAATGCCAACAGTCATGACATGTGAGTTATCTTTTGTTGAAAATTCAAACAAAGTTTCAATTATTTCATATCTTTTATCAGAAGAAACAGCTTGGTATGATCAGAATCTATTAACATTTTTAAGGTGTCTAGCTGATATTCATGGATACCAGCATACAATGTACCAATGTACTGTAAAGAATCATTTTCAAATACAAACCATAGAGTTAAAACTTGCATTTGCTGCTGCTCTGCCAAGAAGAAGGAGAAAAGATAGATTGAATAACATGTGTACTAGTAGGTATAGTACCTGCTTATAACATTAACAGGTTAACATTATGATGCATTGACCATTTATGTTAACAGTCATTAATAGGATAATCAAACACATTTTCCTGCTATCAACTTTTAGGGTACTGCTTCAGATGTAAACAGATGTGAGCAGAGAAAAGTAATTCATTACCAAGAATGTTATCTTAAGTTTATATCATATACTCTTGTTATGTGTTCATACATACACATTGTTATGTGTTTATACATATACTCTGTTATATACTCTGTTATGTGTTTATACATATACTCTGTTATATACTCTGTTATGTGTTTATACATATACTCTGTTATATACTCTGTTATGTGTTTATATACAAATACTCTGTTATATACTCTGTTATGTATTAACTTCAATTGCACATGTGCTGTTTTTATGCCCCCGCCATAGCAGAGGGGGCATTAAGTTTTACCCTTGTCTGTACGTCCCAAAATTGGTTTTCGTTCTCTAACTTTAGTTTGCCTCAACCAAATGTTCTAAAACTTATACACAATGCTAATTACCACAAAACACAGATCAAGTTTGAATTTTGGTAGCGTCCCTTTTTCCGTTCTAGAGTTATGCCCCTTTACAAATGGAAAAATTGCTGAATTTTTCGTTTCCGTTCTCTCACTTTAGTTTGCCTCAACCAAATGTTATGAAACTTATGCACAATGCTTATTACCACAAAACACAGATCAAGTACAAATTTGGGTAGCGTCACTTTTACATTTCTTTAGTTATGTCTCTTTATAACTTAATATGCAATTGGGGGCATCACCTGCAGTGTCCCATGGACACATTCCCCATTTATTTTTATTTTTTTAAGAGTGACTTTCCAAATTAACCTTGTTTTATTATATGCTAGATGGATGTTAAACTTTTACTTTGCTATCAGCAGTTTTTGTGATACTAAAAGTATAAATGAGATGTGTTAAAAAAAATGTTAACATAATTGTTGTATATATTTACAGTTCCATTAGAAATGGCAGTATTTGTGAGGGAACATTTAAATTATTGGTACAGTGTAAAAGCCTACTATCTGGCTAAAACATTTGCTGACATGCCATTCCAGGTAGGTTATTGATGTAAAATTGTAGTATTGATTATCACAAAGGATGTATACTCATATATTTACATATATATTACTCCTTGGATTTGAGAATTTCAACTAAACAGGGTGTGAACAAAACCATTGAGAGGAATTTTTACACTTATGATATAAGTGTCAATAATATTAACTGATCTGTTAACTTAAAAATGAAATAAACCAATATGTTATCTTATTTCATCAGTTCTTATCAACAAGTTAAGATTTGTGTAAAATATCAATATTGCATCTCTATATAATGAATTGAAAAATAAATTTCTGAATTCAGTGATATGGCCCACCTATGGGCAAGTTATTCTATATTTTAAGCCTGTATTAATGTTTTACAGATCATTTTACATTAATATATATGCAGGATACTTTATATATTTTTTATATCCATACAAGTTGTAGGTAGATCCAGGTATCTAATGATGGGATGTCCATCCAATTATTTTATGTCTCATCTGTATTTATTTGTTTAAGATAAAACTGTTGGGTTTATAAAAAAATTGAATTTTGTTGAGAGGGGAAAGTACTTTGCGTGCATTTGTTTGTGATTAGGTCAGTTTAAGAGGAACCACTAGTGATATTTGGTAAGTAGATGCATTAACATATCATTTCCATTGAAATTTTTTGGCTTCACCCGGTCAGTCATGGACTTTGAATGGCTTGCATAGTTAACATGTTTAGTTTGTGATAAGATCTGTTTAAGGTTTATGACCCCTTCTGTAGCCATGCGTATTACAAAACTTTCAAAGTGCAATAATAACAAAATAGCAAAGATAATGAATAATAGAGATGTGCCATTTTGTACATATACCAAAGAGAAACTTCGTTCAAAGCAATATTATTTATAACTGTTTTGTTTTCTTCATTCTAAAAATAAATAAAATATTATCCTCGGTATTGTGTCATTTTTCTGTGTATCGTAATACAGTAACCATCATTGCATCAATCAGCTTCAGTACCTGACTGTTCTCATGTTTTTGTTTCTGTTTATATAATCTATCTTCTCTCTGTGAGTACTTAACACTTTGTAAATTAAGGCCATCTTATTTGAAACTGTTGATGTTGGCTTTAATTGCAGTACAACTTGATCATCAATACACGTGATACTTTTCTTTTTGTGTATTGATTACCTGACCACGTGACTTTTACAACTGATGCGGTATTTATAGATAACATTGAGGAGGCCCGATGAAGGATATTGTTTTAAACCGTGTAAAATCTACTGAACAGTGATAACATTTTTCTTAGTACAATTTCCCAACCTGGTTTAGAAAATAAGGAATAAATAAAAACATACTCAGTTGATAAATAATTTAATGAATAACAACATGATATTTTATGTAAGCATATAACAACAATAAAATATCAGAAGAGCACAATGCTGACAAACACACGCAATACATATTACAATGAGCACATTGAAAAGAAGCACAGATCACAGCACAAGATTAGAGTTCATTTAGTCTAATTTAAGATTTTACATTCATGAGCTTGCTAAATGCATTGTTCTGATAAACATGGCGGTTACGAACGGATTGCCATTTGCGGATAGCAGGAACAGGGTCAAAGTCTTTAACATCTACACCTACTAAGCTTATCCTCATAAGTTGATCTAAAGCGTCAATACCTAGACTACACCTTAGTCGATCATAATTCCCACGGCGGGACTTAACTTTACGTCGGACATCACCTCTTTCTCTATAACATCGGAAATTGTCTGAATAAATTCGGAGCAGGCATTGTTCTCTTGATATAATTTAGAAGTGATCACGGCACCATTTAACTTAGTTAAATCATTTATTGACTGAAATTTGTCCATTGGTTTTTCCTATATATTTTAGTAAATTTTCCCCTTGAGAGTACCCCAGTATTTAACACGATGTACAGTGTTAAATAAAATAATATATATCATACTTATTCATTTATAAATATCCTTATTTGAAGAATAACTTTTAAATATCAGGATACTTTTTAAACTGAATGCTCATTTAAAATAATATCTATAAAGCGTAATTAAATAGGATGTTGTTCCATACACGCTTACATGTTTGACCTCGTTTACCGGATTACCTTTATGTACATTGTTATGCATCATTAATTCTATTGATAAAGACAAGCTAAGGACACCTCATCAAAGGTAACAAACCTGTAATCAGTGAATGATTTATGGCTTCAATATAACTTATATTGAAGGGATAATTGTTTGACAGCTTGTTGTTATTTAAATAAACGAAAAACGTGTTTTTTCTACTTTTTATTGATGTACACAAGCTAAAGACCAAGCCGTACATTTATGTACCCAGAGGATTAGACTAACTGAGACACTTCAAAGTATCTGAAATATGCTGCTTCTGTTTTATTAAACCCAATTATGACCGAAATATCTTTGTGAAATAGATTGCCACAATTATAAACTAAAATGCCCAAACGGACATGCCCAAAGCCCCAAACGGACATTTTTATCGATCGATAGTTGGTAAAAATTGAAATGACCGTTTCATGAAAATGCCTTGAATAACAAAATGTGGCACACCAATTCTATTTGACCGTTTGAGGCTGAGAGCAGCCGGTCTTTTTATGAAAGTTTCGGTCAAGTCCGGAATATATGACCGTTTTGGAAGCCCTGATCTCTGTGTCAGTAGTTTATTATGGAAGATCATAATCATGGACATGAAAAGAGAGGTGAAAGATACCAAATGGACTTTCAAACTCATTAGTCAAAATAAATGCCATGGCTAAAAAAGAAAAAGACCATAAGACAAACAACAGTACACAATACACCATATAGAAAACTAAATACTGAGCAACAGGAACCCCACCAAAAACCAGGAGTGATTGCAGGTGCTCCAGAAGGGTAAGCAGATAAAAATGAGGAAATAAAACCATACACCTTTAAATCAAGAAACTACAATAAAAAAATGGTTTACAAGAGAACAAGTAATCCTATGTAATATGATATAAAAATAATGTGATTGCTGTATAACTCTATATTACAGATAATTTTTCCATTGATATATGGCAGTATAGTATATTGGATGACATCACAACCAGATAACTTTCTACGATTTGTCATGTTTATGACACTAGCAGTACAGACCTCACTTGTGGCTCAATCTTTGGGACTCATTATTGGGGCAGCTACATCACTGCAGGTGAGATGATTTTAAATATTGTCTGAGCTTTTAGTGTGGATTTTTTTATATAACCCCCTCCTTTACCAAAAAAAAAAAGAACTTAAATCTTTAGGATTTGCCTTTTTGCATTTTGTTGTGAAATCCAACTGACTAATGTCATGTTTAAAGTTTTCATTGCCAAGACATTTTTATACGACCGCAAAAAAATTTGCGGTCGTATATTGGTATGACGTTGTAGTCGTCGTCGTCGATGTCCGAAGACACATTGGTTTTCGCACTCTTACTTTAGTTTAAGTGAATGGATCTCTATGAAATTTTACCATAAGGTTCAATACCACAAAAGGAAGGTGGGGATTGATTTTGGGGGTTATGGTACCAACAGTTAAGGAATTAGGGGCCAAAAAGGGGCCAAAAATAAGCATTTTTGTAACTTGCAGACATAACTTGTGTGTAAGTGTATGGATCTCTCTGACATTGTACCACAAGGTTCCATATCACAAAGGGAATGCTGGGATTGATTTTGGGGGTAATTGCCTCCAAATTTTAGGAATTAGGGGCCAAAAAGAGGCAAAAAACAAGCATTTTTCTAGTTTCATGACAATAACTTGTGTGTAAGTGTATTGATCTCTCTGACATTGTACCACAAGGTTCCATATCTCAAAGGGAATGCTGGGATTGATTTTGGGGGTAATTGCCTCCAAATTTTAGGAATTAGGGGCCAAAAAGGGGCAAAAAAACGCATTTTTCTAGTTTCATGACAATAACTTGTGTGTAAGTGTATGGATCTTTATAAAATTGTACTACAAGGTTCCATATCACAAAGGGAAAGCTGGAATTGAGTTTGGAGGTAAATGCCCAAAACGTTTAGGAATAAGGGGCCAAAAATAAGCATTTTTCTAGTTTCCAGACAATAACTTGTGTTCAAGTGTATGGATCTCTCTGAAATTGTGCTGCAAGGTACCATACCACAAAGGGAAGGCTGGGATTGATTTTGGGGGTAATTGCCTCAAAATTTTAGGAATTAGGGGCCATAAAGGGGCAAAAAAACAAGCATTTTTCTAGTTCAGGACAATAACTTGTGTGTAAGTGTATGGATCTTTATGAAATTGTACTGCAAGGTTCCATATCACAAAGGGAAAGCTGGGTTTGAGTTTGGGGGTAATTGCCCTATACGTTTAGGAATTTGGGGCCAAAAAGGGGCAAAAAAAAAAAGCATTTTTCTAGTTTCCAGACAATAACTTGTGTTCAAGTGTATGGATCTCTCTGAAATTGTACTGCAAGGTACCATACCACAAAGGGAAGGCTGGGATTGAGTTTAAGGGTGATGAATCATAAGGGGGTTCAAAAAATTTGGGGGGGGGGGGATTTTTTTTTCGTTTTTTTCTTTAAAATTTTCCATTTTAAATTGGTTATTTCTGATTTATATATAAAAGCAAATAATAATGATATGGTTTGAATAGGTAAATTAAAAAATTTTAAGTTCTTAGACCACATTCATTCTGTGTCAGAAACCTATGCTGTGTCAAATATTTAATTACAATCCAAATTCAGTGCTGTATCAAGCTTGAATGTTGTGTCCATACTTGCCCCAACTGTTCAGGGTTCAACCTCTGCGGTCGTATCAAGCTGTGCCCCAGCGGAGCATTTTATTATTCTTATGTTTACTTGTATTATTGTTTTATTGCACAAATATTTTTTGTATTACCTTGAGTAGAATACTATATAATATGAGCTTACAATTAGAATTAAAATTTTACACCAATATTCATGCCAAGTTATCTGCTGTATTTATATTTTTGTAGATTCATTATACTTTGGCTTACAGCTATGTACTCCCTCTGTTCTATTATTCAGTGGTATCTTTTTATATATTTTAGGTAGCAGTATATTTGGGACCAGTTACAGCTATTCCTGTTTTGTTATTCAGTGGATTTTTTGTAAATTTCCAGACCATGCCTGTTTATCTACAATGGTTATCATATATATCCTATTTAAGGTATGAATAAGCCTCTTTAGAATGTATAAGTTTGGTAAACATCCGCAAGACATCACCCCAACAAAAATGGATCATACATCATCTCCTTATTTCTATATCTGAGGATAACCAGTATATACTATGTTTACTAGGCTGTAAACTCGGAAAGATTCATAGCAGTTTTAATTTTGCATTTTACTATAGTAGAATTTCAACTGCAGAAATCCAAGTGCTTGTAATGAGAGAAATGTGAACCATTCTGCAAACTATTCATTTTAAATTTTAAATAAATGCAAAGATCTTAAAAATCATGAAAATAAGAAACCTATTCCTATAATTCCTATAATACAGTACAGACACAACATAATAGACAACTATATAAAAAGCCATACCCTAAGACAGATTACAAAATTATGGTTGGGTTGAATAAGTCTTATGATATGAATTAAAATGATATACTGGATAGGTGTCAATGAGACAGCAATACAGCATCACAAACAATCAATGTCATCTATATATCTACAACAATAAACAAATACCATTACAATATGTCAAGCTCTTTATCATCAAAAGTTCAACAAAGTTGTGAATGATTTCTCCAGAAACAATAAAGCATTAACATTTAATTCCCTAAAGGACGAAAATCATTAAGATATAACTATAAACAACCACTGACTTCCGGATGTAGGATGGATGCATGAACGTGTCTGGGTTAAACAAGTTTTTAAGGGTACTCAACCCTCATCGTTTTGACCCCTGAAACTAGCCTAAACTTGAAAAAAAAATCATAAAGTAGATTTGTCGTTCTTTAAATTTTTATACTGATATAATCTTCTAATGCACTAAAGAATTTGTTAAATTTTTTTTCTTCAAATTTGTCCAATAGAATTAATTTAAACATTTGACTTTACAGATACTCATTTGAAGGTATACTTCATGCTATATATGGATTTGATCGTGAGAATTTAGACTGTTCTGAGGACCATATAATGAAATGTCAGTTCAATGAACCAAAAGACATCCTTGAACAATGGGATGTGGAAAATGTATTCTTTGTGGATTTCATTGTTCTATGTACATTTTTTGTTTTACTGAGAGTTGGCTGTTATTTTGTACTGAGATGGAGAGTTAAGTCAGAGAGATAAACATCGTTGAAATATTATAATGAGAAGTCAGAAAGATAAACATCGATGGAATATTATTATGAGAAGTCAGAGAGATGAACATCAATGGAATATTATTATGAGATGACAGGGCAAAGATAATCTAAGTCAATATTTATATAATTTAAAATACTGGTAATGTTGATCTTGTCAAATTTTATTAGGAGTTATGCACAATTGCCACTTGCAGACTTGATATACACACAAACTTTGGTTTTATATATACACATATTTTTTCCTATGTTTCTAGGAGAAAAAGAGCATCATTGATTTGTATTTTTTGTGTCTTCAGTTCTTAAAGTATTATCATACCAAAGTTTTAAAATGAAGTTCTTTCTTATATTCACTGCAAAAATAGCGAATTTTGAAATGAATAAATAAGCTCCTAAATATTCACAAAATTAACAAGGACATCTTTTAGAAATACTTAGGATTTTGTTGTGTAAAAATTAGGAACACATTGTTCATGTAATTCCCAGATAATCATCAGTATATACTGCAAAATTCTTGTTGAATTATTTTATAATCTGAATTAACGAAGAAATATATACATATTTATTTACAGTGAAACCACATGAAAATAAGTAAGTCAGTTGACAATTCATTTTATTTTATTTTTGGATGTATAGGTAACAAATAAGTGTCATGATTGCCTTTTTGTTTGAATGTATGATGAATTCATAATTCTGACAAGAAGTTTCCAGAATATATTCATCAAAAACCATTGAACTAATTTAAATTCATTTTAAAATTTGGTGTGTTTATGTCTTTTGTCCTATCATATTTATGTATTTTAAAATTTGGTTTAATGTTCATTATGATACATGTAAATCATTTTGTCCAATACTTTTTGAAATCAAACATTATAATTCAGTCAGGCAAATCTTTATTGAGTGTCTGATTGTAATGTTAGACATACATAATATCTTTGAAGGTTAGACATTTATTCTTTCAGTCACACACATATTTAAAGATCTGACCAAATGTCAGCAAAGATGTAATTAATATAAAAATAAGGAGATGTGGTATGATTGCCAATGAGACAACTATCCACCAAAGTTCAAATGAAATGGATGTATACAATTAAGCACAGGTTGTTAAAAAATATGGTTTTTTGAAGGTAAAAACCTTGTTTATGATAAATCTGTACTTGACTGTCTGAAAAACATTTGCAATTACCCCATGGTAACCTCTCACAATCGCTAACTTTCAAATTATCTCCCTTTAGCGATCTCCCGATTAGAAGATCACTTTACCTTTAGCGGATAATGGCTGTAGGCTAACCGCATTTTGGTGCAAGCAATCGTTAAAATACTATAAAAAAAAAAGACATCTAGTGAAATGGAAGATAAATATAAGAGTTGTTTATTCATTTCTATATTGCAAACAGTTTTGTTTTGTTACCAAAGATTTAAAATTTGAACCAATGAGTATAAAATCAAAACTTAGCAATTCTGTACAATAAAGCTGATAATAAAAAGGTAATAATATATAACCTTCAACACAGCAACAAAACTAAAGAATGACAATGCATATAGAAAATTTGCTATGAAATGTCTTAGTTGTTTTGTAATATGAATTAGAAAAAAAAAATACTCATTGTACTTGGCATACTTCATTTGTATTGAAAGGATCAATAGGTTGAGTAATGTGTTGTATTAGTTGATAATTTTCTGGAGGTATGGTAAAATAAATTAAATTATTCATTTATGGAAAAGAATGTTTCCAAACTCTTTACAACATAAATTATAAATATGTATAATGTTTTAAAAATATGAGATTTGTTATTGTTTACCTGTACTATATACATATTTTACTATAATTACAGATATCTCCACAATGTAAACAATTAATCGTTTATTACAAATATAAAGAATTTGTTTTACTCGCATGCTGTCTCACAATTTTAGACTTGTGATCTGTTTATTTATAACATAATTCAATTCCTCTGATTTGTCAAGAAAAATCACTATTTTTTACAGGTGAAATTTTAAAATTTGCTATTTTACCAGATTTATATAAAATTTATGTTATGTTAATTGGTGATGTGATATACTTTCTATGAGTGATATTGAGTTTGTATGTTTTGATGCAATTCCATTTTTTTTACAACTGAAATTATTTCTATTTTAACCAATTTTCTTGCAAGAAGTACATACAATATGTTGACATTTTTAAAAGAGTTACTGTAAAATAAATAAATAATACAGTAATTTGAATATAACTGTTCCCTGACAACAGAAGCAGGATACCAGGAGACTATAAACGCGAGGTTTATCGCTTTATGTTATCTGTACACCTGTATTGTTATACATGTATTAGAAAGTTCAATTGCAGGATAAAAAGGAATCACATGTCGATATATATATATATAGGAAGTCATAAATACAGTGTAACATGATGTAATCCAAGAATGGCATATTTGACAACTTGCAGGAAAATTGGTTAATAAAATCAGCTAAACTATTTCATTGTGTACTTAGTTCAGTTAAGACAGATGTTTTGCTTGTTTGTTAAAAGCATTACCCTTTTTAGTTCACCTGGTCCAAAGGGCCCAAAAATTCTCATCCTTTGGCGTCCAGTATCTGTCTAGTCGTCTATATTAACTTTGACGAAAATCTGCTCCTTTTAAACTTCTGGGTCAATTGGAACCTAATTTGGTCACAAATATCCTTAAATAGGTTACATAGCTTATAAAATATGTCGGATGATCAAGCCTGCCATTGCTTAAAATAGAACATAGGGGTAAAATGCAACCTACTGCGACTCCTTAATCCTTATAGGATTTATTGCCCTTAAATGATGCTTTTTTTTTGGGGGGGAGGGGGGCATTTTAGGTGAAAACTATAGAAAATAAAGAAAATCTGAAAACAGCACGATGAACAAATAGGTCAACATAGCCAAAAAGTATCAGTTGACTCCTTAAAGGTGTTATTGTCCTTAAATAACAATTTGTACCCTTTTTCATGCTTTGGGCAAAAACTAAAGATAGAGGGGAACTGTAAACAGCAAAAATTATCTGCAAGACAAGATCTACAAACTGTTTAGCAAAAAATGAATTGTCAGTAAACTTCTTATAGGACTTGTTGCCATTGAATGATGAATTTTATCCCTTTTTTGTGTTTTGTGCAAAACTGTAGTAGATAGAGAGAAACTGAAACAGAAAAAAGTTCAAGAGTACAAGATAGAAAAAGAGACATTTTAGTCATGAACTATATTCAAGTCTACAATGTTGGAAAGTGTCTGTTGCTAAAGATGTACATAGATCAAGGTGAGCAACATCGGCTCTTAAGAGATTCTAGTTATTGGTTGTTGTTACTAACAAACACTGTTCAAACTGGTTGTTTAGTCGTTTTTTTTGTCAGTTTGTCTATGATTTGATTGGTTAAGAATAACAAATGTCACTCTTTCAATAACTAGTGAAAAAAGGTAATGTTGTTTTCATAAATTAACAAACAAACTTCAATTGTCTAGGTATCCACTCAAATAAATATGCTGTGAATGGTCTTAGCTGTAATCATATATAATTAGTTGACCATGACCAATATGTGATAATGAATTATTGTTATTAGAGGTATATTGTTTTTTGTTGTAAATATTTTTTCGTTGTTGTACTAGATTGTTTTTTTTTTTCATCATTATATAATTAGAGGGTGGTGTGGGAATTTGTTTGCAAAAAGATAATCCATACTATTTTAAATATTTAAAGAAATTTAGGTACTTTTTATGTTACCGACTAAATGATCTGTAATACACATTTTCATTTCAATCTTTAATTGCACAGGGTATGTTGAATGGATTGTTTTCTAAACATGCATTACTCTAGAATATTGAGGTTAACAGTCATACAACTTTAAAAAAAAATCAAGTTTCTTTATATTTCTTTTTAAAAACATTTCTATTGAGGCCATGGATGAAAAAATTTGAATTGTTTCATATTAACGTGTCCTATAGATGTAAAAATTGGCTATGAAAGGCAATGCATTCTCCTGTATTTTTTTTTTAGCTATATCTAAATGACTTAACAGACCCTTCATGTTGGAAGCACCCAGTTCTAATATTGTAAAATACAATATGTTGATTTGTCACAGTAAAGAGATTAGCTGTACATATATATGTTTAAGAGTTAAAATCAAAATTTGAGGAGAACATATGGTATGATCTAGAAAAAGATTTGATAGGATTGTGTTGAAAACAAAATTATATTATAGAATGAAAAGGTTTTTTTATGAAATAAAAGCAATGTTTTGATTTTTATAGACTTAACTATTTACAGCATCAACATGTAATATGTAAAAAAAAAATTCATGCAAGTGGTCAATTTTATTTAGATTTTGAAAAGGTTTTTAAACAAATGAGGAGCTGTAAAATCAGATTTGCTCATGTGAAATAGGTTGACTGTTTGTTTGTTCAATGCAGTTTCAGTTTCAACTACTGTAAATTCAGAAATTATTGTGATGTTTTTATTAATGTGAATAATGCGACTGGATGAGTATTGCAATAATCAGAACTCGCATTCTGAATTTTATACATATATCTGTATGCAGATTTTTCTTGAATCGCAATAATTAATCTCGCATTTTCATCCATTTTTCAAATATCACAATAAAAAATGCAAGCAATAATTTCTGAATTTACAGTAACAGTTTTGTAAAGAACTTATAGAATTGATCACTTGCAAGAAAACATGGTAAACACAAGCATGGTTTACATTGCAATATAATAATGAAGCAAACTACATGAAGAGAGCTTTTAGTTTTCTATATTATAGTTAAGCAGAAGCATTTTTAAATTTTTTTGAAGATGTCCATCAAGGAAGTGCAATATTGTTAGTTTATTATTTTAAAGTAGACTTGTTACCTTGTATTTTTGCTTGTTTTCAAAAATCGTGTTAAAAGATATGGATTTTTAGTGTGTTAAATATTTCTTTAATATATGACCTTACTGTTATTGTCTATTTTATTACTAAGCAATGTTTCCCTCCTCCAGATATTTGTGATTTACTTATGTTGTTTCTATTATTTTTGCAGAAATAAACTATTTTTAAGAAGCTTTATTGATATCAATCTTCAAGATAACTATGAATTTACAAATAAAATTTCATGTATATAGCATTCTATTTTCATTTAATAACACAAAAAAAAGTTAAAATATTTCACCAACCTTTTCTTTTATTCTACATCTCCTATCACGTAAAAATTTAATTGCAATGTGTTACCATTTTAAGATGTTCTAGTTTGATAAAATACCTATAGAATACAGAATGTTCTTATTTCATAAAATACCTATAGAATACAGAATGTTCTTATTTCATAAGAACCCATATAGAATACAGAATGTTCTTATTTTATAAGAACATTTATGGTGTATATTATGTAGACCGTTAATTTGTTAATGAAAGAATTCTTGTTATTACTTCTATTACTTCATCTGTGATGTAATTTCTTTAAATATTAATAAAGGTTTTCATCATTTTTTGTTTTTTGTCTGACCTGCAACAAATATTGCTGAAAGCTGAGACATTGTTATACTTTTTTGGTATTTTTGGAATTGTGATGCTGTAAACTAGTTTTTAAGGAATTTATTATTTCAGGAGTTAAAAGAGCTAAACAATCTATATTTGTGCCGAAGTTTCTGTCTTTAGTCAGTTTTTTTCAGAGCTTGACCTCCCTGTCATTGCTCTGTGACTCAAATACCTGAGTTGAGTTTTTGTCGAGCCTGCGACTTCTGTCGCAGAAAGCTCGACATAGGGATAGTGATCCGGCGGTGGCAGCGTTAACAAACTTCTTAAAAGCTTTATATTTTAGAAGGTGGAAGACCTGGATGCTTCATACTTTGTATATAGATGCCTTATGTTATGAAGTTTCCGTCTGTCATATGTCCATTGTCCTTCATCTCATTTTCATGGTTCAGTGACTACTTGAAAAAATGTTAAGATTTTTTGTAATGTTGATTTCTCGCTTATTATGAGTAAAAGGATAACTATATTTAGTATGTGCGTACCTTGCAAGGTCCTCATGCCTGTCAGACAGTTTTCATTTGACCTCGACCTCATTTCATGGATCAGTGAACAAGGTTAGGTTTTCGTGGTCAAGTCCATATATCAGATACTATAATCAATAGGTCTACTATATTTGGTGTATGGTAGAATTGTTGGGTGTACATGTCCAACTGGCAGGTGTCATCTGACCTGGACTTCATTTTCATGGTTCAGTGGTTTAAGTTAAGTTTTTGTGTTTTGGTCTTTTTATGCCCCCGCCTAAGCAGAGGGGGCATTAAGCTTTACCCTTGTCCGTCTGTCCGTACGTACGTCCAGAAATTGGTTTCCGTTCTCTAACTTTAGTTTGCCTCAACTTAATGTTATGAAACTTATTCACAATGCTTATTACCACAAAACACAGATCAAGTTTAAATTTTGGTGGCATCACTTTTACCATTGAGTTATGCCCCTTTACAAATGAAAAAATTGCTGAATTTTATGTTTCGATTCTCTATCTTACGTATGCCTCAACTAAATGTTATGAAACTTATACACAATGCTTATTACCACAAAACACAGATCAAACTTGAATTTTGGTGGCGTCACTTATACCATTATAGAGTTATGCCCCTTTACAAATGGAAAAATCGTTGAATTTTTCGTTTCCGTTTTCTTACTTAAGTTTGCCTCAACTAAAAGTTATGAAACTTATACACAATGCTTATTACCACAAAACACAGATCAAGTTTGAATTTTTGTGGCGTCACTTTTACCATTCTAGAGTTATGCCCTTTTACAAATGGAAAAATTGCTGAATTTTTCGTTTCCGTTCTCTAACATAAGTTTGCCTCAACCAAATGTTATGGCTTATATACACAATGCTTATTACCACAAAACACAGATCTAGTTTGAATTTTGGTGGCGTCACTTTTACTATTCTAGAGTTATGCCCCTTTAAAAATGGAAAAATTGCTGAATTTTTCGTATCGTTCTCTAACTTAAGTTTGCCTCAACCAAATGTTATGGCTTATATACACAATGCTAATTACCACAAAACACAGATCTAGATTGAATTTTGGTGGCGTCACTTTTACTATTCTAGAGTTATGCCCCTTTACAAATGGAAAAATTGCTGAATTTTTCGTTTCCATTCTCCAACTTTAGTTTGCCTCAACTAAACGTTATGAATCTTATACACAATGTTTATTTCCACAATACCCAGATCAAGTTTGAATTAAGGTAGCGTCACTTTTACCATTCTTGAGTTATGTCCCTTTATAATGTTGTATGTAAGCGGGGGCATCATCTGTGTCCTTTTGACACATTCCCCATTTATTTTCTAATACTATATGCAATAGGTTAATTATATTTGGTGTATGGAAATATTTTACGATGTACATGTCGGTCTTGCAGGTTTTATTTGACCTTGACCTCATTTTCACGGTTCATTTTGGTTCACATTGGTTTTCGCACTATAACTTTAGTTTAAGTGAGTGGATCTCTATGAAATTTTACCATAAGGTTTAATACCACAAAAGGAAGGTTGGGATTGATTTTGGGGGTTATGGTACCAACAGTTAAGGAATTAGGGGCCAAAAAGGGGCCAAAAATAAGCATTTTCTAGTTTCCAGACAATAACTTGTGGAACGGTGTATGGATCTCTCTGAAATTATACCACAAGTTTCCATACCACAAAGGGATGGTTAGGATTTGCCTAGGGGGGTTATGGCTCAAACCATTTAGGAATTAGGGCAAAAAACAAGGTTGTCCTGGTTAATGGACAAATACTTTAGTACAAAACATAATTTAAAGCAGTGTAAGGGAGATAAATTAAATACATCATTTGAATTACCTCCCTTACACTGCTTTTAAATAATGTATAAAGTAATGGTTAATGAACAATTAAGACAATTTAAAAGCAGTGTAAGGGCGGTAATCCAAATACAACATTTTGATTACCTCCCTTACACTGCTTTTAAATTATGTTTAAAGAAATGCATATTTATAAAGGAAGACCAGTAAAAATAAATTCTATTATAAAATAGATATATAAGTTAGCACTATGGTAAATTTAAATGGGTAATTATGGTTGCAAACTCCATTGGAAATTTGAATTGAGATTATGACCATATCTTGAGGGAAAGAATTTTTTTGGGGAAAAAGGGGTGGGGGGGGGGGGGGGGGGGGGGGTAAAAAGAAATTGTGGGGGGTCAATTTTTTCTCATTTCAGATTTCAGAAATTAAAAAGAATTATTCTTCAAATATTTTTTTTTCAAATTTCAAATATTGAAAAATTTTAAGAAGTTATCTTTAATTGCACAGTATGGCGCATTAGATTTGTAAAATCTTTGACCACATTTATTTCTTTGATATGCCGAATCTAACCATGTATTTAGATTTTTAATTTTGGGTCTAGTTTTCAGATTGGTCTACATTAAGGTCCAAAGGGTCCAAAATTTAACTTAGTTTGATTTTAACAAAAATTGAATATATGGGGTTCTTTGATATGCTGAATCTAAACATGTATTTAGATTTTTGATTTTGGGCCCAGTTTTCAAGTTGGTCCAAATTGGGGTCCAAAATTAAACTTTGTTTGATTTCAACAAAAATTGAATATATGGGGTTCTTTGATATGCTGAATCTAACCATGTATTTAGATTTTTTATTTGTGGGCCCTGCTATCAAATTGGTTCATATTGAGGTCAAAAGGGTCCAAAATTAAACTTAGTTTGATTTCATCAAAAATTGAATTATTGGGGTTCTTTGATATGCCTAATCTAACCGTGTATTTAGATTTTTAATTTTGGGTCCCGTTTTTTTAAATTGGTCTACATTAAGGTCCAAAGGGTCCAAAATTAAACTTAGTTTGATTTTAACAAAAATTTAATTCTTGGGGTTCTTTGATATGCTGAATCTAACCATGTATTTTGATTTTTGGGCCCCGTTATCAAATTGGTCCACATTGAGGTCAAAAGGGTCCAAAATTAAACTTAGTTTGATTTTAACAAAAATTGAATTCTTTGGATTCTTTGATATGCTGAATCTAACCATGTATTTAGATTTTGGATATTGGACCATAATAGGTAAATCAAAAAAATTTAAGTTCTTAGACCACATTCATTCTGTCTCAGAAACCTATGCTGTGTCAAATATTTAATCACAATCCAAATTCAGAGCTGTATCAAGCTTGAATGTTGTGTCCATACTTACCCAAACTGTTCAGGGTTCGACTCTGCGGTCGTATCAAGCTGCGCTCAGCGGAGCATTTTATTCATAGTTAAGTTTGTTTTTTAGATACTAAAAGCAATAGGTCAACTATATTTAATGTATAGATTGATTGTAAGGTGATCACGTCTGTCTGGCATGGTTTATCTGACCTTGACCTCATTTTCATGGTTCATTGGTCAATATTAAGTTTTCCTGGTTAAGTTTGTGTCTTAGTAACTATAAGCAATAGGTCAACTATATTTGGTGTAAGGAATGATTGTAAGGTGTACATGTATTTCTGGTTTGGTTTATCTGACCTTAACCTCATTTTCTTGGATCATGTTAAGTTTATGTGGTACTTGTAGTAAAGCTTTATATTTAGGACTATCAACATAAAATTAATGGTAAGTAAAGCAGGCGAGACATTTCACTGTGTGCACTCTTGTTATATATTTGGATATGTATCAGAAAGTGGAACACTTCAACCTATTATATAACCAATAAAATCTGTATATGCACCACTCTAACCCCTATTTGTCTAGCTTGACATTTTTTAACCGGATTTTCCAGGGAAAAATGGGTTATTGATATGGGGATGTACAGCGGGTGGGAGGGCTATCGGCCGGCCAAACAGTGTCTGTTCATTAACATGCAAATGCTTTGACGAAATCTTTTCAAATTTAGATATGTTGTTTCCTGTGATTAAATGAAGGTCAAGTTCAATTTTCACGATTTTAGGTTTTCTCCTTGTTGAGTTGTAGACCTTTCAATAGCGAAAAGTGGTATCTATTATATGATTTATTTTTATTTGATTATTTCCCTTTGAATAGAAATGGTGTAATTAATAAGTATATGGTTAGATAGTCTATCTGATTGTATCTGTTACTTGATCCTGTTTGGGGGTCCAGACTTGCAAATATGATTTTCATTCAGGAAAATCCTGTTTGCTGTCACTCTGACAGCCTCTTGTTTACCTAATTTTCATGAATAAATGAATCCTAAATATTTGTGTTAAGTTTTCATGATTAAATTAGGTTCTTGGTTATATAGTAGATCAACTAAATATCATTGTTATTTGTATATATACCTGTCTCACATGGGAAGAAATCTGTTTGCACCAAAAATGAGTTTTTTTGGGCAACAACTGATTTGCACCAATAATATGTTTGCACCACTAGTTTTAAAAATACCTGGTATCCTTAGAGCCTAAAGTTTAGTATAAGATTGCGCCAATTCGGAAATATAATTGTATTTTAATTTTACACTAAACAATTGAATGCTGTTTATGGAGAAAAAAAACCAGTCAATAATGGAAATGAAAGCAAGTGATTACACCCCTTGAATGTACCATCAGCAAATACATCTTATGCATCCCAAAAGAGAAGATATATAATAAGCTTCAAATCAACAATTACAATCATACTTTACTTACATAAAATGAAGTTGTCATCTTTTTTCATCAATACTAAACAACTCCTTGTATTTTCTGAAATTCTTTTAAAGTTTTTCATTGGACCTACATATAGTTTTCTTCTTTTTGTGTGTATAGGCATCAGGTGTGTGCATGAGTCTGTAACCTATCAGGTTCAAGTTTTGGCTTAAGAAAGTTTACCACGAAGTTGTGGTCCCATCAACTTGTAACTTAGTACACATGCTCATTATAATGTGAAAATTTATGCCAAATTAGGGTTTTACCAAGATTCAATCTAATTAACCGATATCCCATTGCTCCTATTTCTGATATGTCAGGTGCAACATTTCGTAAAAAGGGAGTGATGCGAGATCAGTTTTTAATTAGATTGACCCAGACTTCCCATTTTACTGAACATGGAAATGTGAAAGTGTAAGCAGGAAATTGTTTTGTATGCTTTTTTTAATGCTTTTTCGTAGGGGGGATTGTGTTTACGCTGCTTTGTGAAACAGCCTTCTATGTTGCAGTGTGGAATAGTGTGAATTCATATCTGCAAGTAATGAGTATTTCAGTACTTTAATTGGGTTGCCTCAGTGAGCATTCTATGATTGATTGAATTATTTTTGCTAACTTCATGTACAGAGGCAAATATTTCATGAATATACAGGAAGAGAACAAATTATTACTTTCAAATACAAAAGGTAGGTTCTGCAAGGTAAGGCAGGCTAGAATGAAGAATGTCATATTTGGACTTCCACTGAAAATTGAGGGTATGCTTGATGTTGGATAGAAGCAGAAAATTTGCTTTGCGGCTCAACTGTTATATATGGTAGAAGTAGTTCCTTACTCAATTACATATTCATACAGCAGCAAGGATATGTATGAGACCTGTATCAAATATTATGTATGCCTGTTAAGGTAGTCTCCAATGACAGACACATTGACAAATTGACAAATTATATAATCTTTATTTACCAAAGTCTTAACAACTATAGGCATACAACATATAAGCTACACACAGTTTGTATGTGTCAATGTGTTGATTTGTCGATGTGTCGATGTGTTGATGTTTCCAGATTAGCCATTAAATATAATGCCGATTCACTTATTAATAATCTGCTGATGATCCTGCTTTGCAACAGGCTATCTACATACCCCTCAGAGATTTGAAGCATTTTCTGTTGCCATATTGCTTATTATTGTTGTTTGTTTACCTATGTTTTTGTCCTGGGGATGTATAGTTGATTGCTTTTTTATGTACTAATTTTCATTGTACATTATTGTATGCACCTTTTTTATTCTGCTGGGATTGGAAAGGGGGAGAGTTTGGAATATCAGGAGCAGGTTAGGCCAACCACATTTTCATTTGCCTGGCCCAAATCTTGATGATTTTGTCATTTGTGGTTTTGGTGTTTGTGTGGGATCTTTCTTGGTCTCTGTTTAGGGACGACCATATGATATGTTGGGGGTGGCTAGGTGAATTTATTTCCACACAAGCATTTATTTTCAATCATTACCAGGAACTAATATTAATAATATTTATTTTCATTTTTCATGCATTTTTAAATTTATGCATATAAACTATTTTCAAAATTTTGTGGGTCAGGCCATTCACATTCAAGCTGCCTATGGAAAGATTACTAGTACCTAATGTTTGTCCGTTTCAATGTCAGGAATGGTTTGCAAAAAGTAAAATAACAAAAATACTCCAAGGAAAATTCAAACAGAAAGTCCCTTATCAAATGGTAAAATCAAAAGCTCAAACACATCAAACGAATGGAAAACAACTTTCATATTCCTGACTTGGTACAGCCATTTCCTTATGTAGAAAATGGTGGATTAAATCTGGTTTTATAGCTAGCTAAACCTCTCACTTGTATGACAGTCATTTAAGTTAAATGTAATTTAAAAGATAAATAATAGACACAGCAGTTAAATATAAATAATGCTCAAATAATTCCTGCTAAATGCTGTAATTCAAAACAGAAAGTTAAGTGTTTGTTCAATTTTATACCGTAAATGTGAAGTATGTAACGACACTTTTGTAAAACTATTGCAACTGTACTTTCGATTTCCATTCGCAGGTGCATGCAAAAATTAAAATACATAATTCCTCTGGAAACATGCAAATCTCAATAATCCTTCATACATTTCACATCTATCTTCTGAATTCAATATGTCATATGGCTTTGTGTAAAAAATTGTAGAACTTCCAACATTTTCTTCATCACTTGCCTCTTCTGGTGTGGTTATTGCAAGAAAATGTTCTCCATCCATTTCTAATGCAGTAAAAATTATCTGAAATGTATATAACAGCATTAGCAATACTTTCTAATTACAGTGACAAAATAAGAAGCATGCTAAATGTAAAGATAACTAAAGATGATTCAATTTAAATGACTTTCATAACCTGACTAGTCAGAAGAAAGTAGATGGATAAAACAAGTTCAAAGCAACGTCACATTTATATAACACTTGCTTGAACAGTTTTTTCCTCTTTTTTTTTTTTAATTACGTCTCCAAAACTAAAAGTTATGGAGACAATATTATTTTTGTCGGGTTTCTTCCTATTAAGTTGCCCAAACAAGGTTTGGGGACCTTAATTGTTTTTGCATTGTTTCTTATTATTATTACTATTATTTTTTTCCTTAGTCAAATTTTTCTCAGAGCTGCTTTGCGAAAAATTATTTATTTTTCAACACAAACGACAGCTCTGAGTTGGGGACGGCCATTTGAATCTTCAAATATTTATTTGATTTTGTCTAGGTAATGTCCATTGTCATAATTTAGTTCATGCATATTCAGGACGAGTTGAATTATTTTAGTATAAAATTGAGAATGGAAATGGGGAATGTGTCAAAGAGACAACAACCCGACCATAGAGCAGACAACAGCCGAAGGCCACCAATGGGTCTTCAATGCAGCGAGAAACTCCCGCACCCTGAGGCGTCCTTCAGCTGGCCCCTAAACAAATATGTATACTAGTTCAGTGACAATGGACGTCATACTAAACTCCAAATTATACACAAGAAACTAAAATTAAAAATGATACAAGACTAACAAAGGCCAGAGGCTCCTGACTTGGGACAGGCGCAAAAATGCGGCGGGGTTAAACATGTTTTTTTGAGATCTCAACCCTCCCCCTATACCTCTAGCCAATGTAGAAAAAACAAACGTACAACAGTACGCACAGTTAAACTCAGTTTAAGAGAAGTCCGAGTCCGATGTCAGAATAAGAAACAAAAGAAAATAAACAAAATGACAATAATACATAAATAACAACAGACTACTAGCAGTTACTGACATGCCAGCTCCAGACCTCAATTAAACTGATTGAAAGATTATGTCTTCATCATATGAATATCAGGCACAATCCCTCCTGTTAGGGGTTTAGTATTATACCATCATAAAATATATGAGAAGAACATAACCCGTGTCATGCCAACAACTGGTTTTAGAATAAATATGTTTAATTCAGATGCAAAGACCCTATAAGTGAATCAATATTAAAGCCAAAATATGCAATCTTTAATGACCTGACAACAGTATCGTAACTATATCCCTTCTTAATAAGTCTGTTTAAAGGTTTTGTTAGCTTTTGAGGTGAATACTGACATTTTTGTGCTTTGTAAAGAATATTACCATAAAAGTTTGGATGTGAAATACCCGAACGTATAAGATGTCTGCATGTTGAGTTATATTTACGAATGATGTCCTTATACCGATGATGAAATTTAGTAAATGTTTTGACTAGTTTATGGTATCGAAAACCCTGGTGTAATAATTTTTCAGTAATACATAAATTTCTCTCGCTAAAATCTAATACGTTGTTACATACACGAGCGAATCGTACGAGTTGAGATATATAAACACCATAAGTATGTATATCTTTGTGACTTATAAATGACATTTGTAAATATTTAAGATACAGGCTGTAGCTATCTTCTTATTAGATGTACAATGTATTAGGAATAAGAGGAGATTATTAACTGTATCAAAGTAAAGTCTTCACTTTCCAAGCGAGCATGTATGTGTCTTGTTAAATTTGAGAAATCAACCGTTCTGTAATCAACATTTACGGAATGATGTTATGGGTTCACGTACAGCGGCAAATATATTACACATGGATATTCAGGTCAAATACAAATTTTTGAAAAAAACATGTATTTGCAATTTGTATAATGAAAACAAAAAGTAAATATTATTTACATTTCCATACTGACCATAGATTTATGACAAGTTCTAATTAAACAAAATTATATTTAAAGTTGTAATCAGAGGACATTAGCTCACAACTGAGAGTTATGAAATATACACAAACTACAGAAAAATCTTGAAAAGGTATTTATTAATTGAAGTCAAATTGATTTAGTGAATAGAGTTTTTGTTTACACCTTGTCACATACACAAAGCCATAAATGTAGGACACTCTCCCATACACAAGGTAATTATGGGAAACTTTGATAATGTTTTATATTACATAATGAAATCTAATTAAATAGGATTTTAACACCTAGTAATATACAAAGCCATAAGCTAAGGGCATGCTTTCACACCTGAAAGATTAATAACTGTTATTTAATTTGTCTAAATTGCAATTAATAATTTGTTGTTTGAAGTGAAAACATTTCAGAGCTGGAAAAGGCCATTGCTATATAACCAATTAATTCTTAACTCTCCATTGTTAAACAATGTTGTTCATCTTTATGTCAATAAACCACAGAACCACATGGATAGTTCAATGAGGTGATGTTTTTTTTTTGCAAATTGACTATTCATTTCTATTTCTATCTGTTGCTATGCATGCTTTTTTATTGGCTGCGTGTGCAAAAAAATATTTTCACTTCTGAACACAATTATTTTTCCTGCATTTTGTGTTGCAGAATATTCATTTTATTCCTGACTTGGCCAAAATATTTATTTCCAGCTTTTACCAGGCAAGGATATTCATGTTTATAGCCCCCCTCCAGTAATCAGTTTCTAACCAAAGGAGGAGGCGCACATTTTCGTTTGTATATAAACGCAATGTAAAGTTTGAAAAATATTGGTTCAATACAGTCAGAGTTACAAATTACACAAAGTATGTACCCCTAAGCTGGAAGGACGGGCAGATGGAGGGAGTTGAGAGGCTAATAGACCTTCTTTTACTGTTGGTGATGCAGGTTAAAATTCAGGAAAAAAAAGGAGCTTCCTTCCAATAAAACACCTGTTATGCCAAAAAATCATACAAATCCCTAACAGCTTTTTAGACTTATTGTATCATACATGTACAAAACATCCTTTAATTTAATGGTTAAAGTCCCAATACTCTTAACAAAATTCACCAAATTATTAAAAACAAAAATGAAGCTTCCCTCTAACAAAACACATATTCTAGCGAAAAAATATAAAAAAATATTAAAGCATCCTTTAGATATCTTATTATGGATGAACAGTAGCATACCATAATACATTCATAAAAAAACGGAAAGCATAAAAAAATACCTGTGTGCCAATACACATTGCTCCAAAAACAAGTGTACTTCCTTCATAAGACATAAAAGGGGAAAAATCTCTTTCCAGCAGTAATTCTCCTCCGTGCTGTCCCAATACATTCCTGGCAAATCTGTTCAGTTCTGAAGCTGTAAACTTTTCATGCTTCATTCTCTGTCTTTCTTTTTTCTTTTTTACCTACAGCAACATGATATAAGTTAAGGCTCTAGTATTTTATTTTGGCCTGCTCAGAAAAATATGCTCAATTTTAAGCAGGTATTGAAACATGAAAATGATATCAAAGTAAACAGATATACATATGATAACCAAAATGAAAATACATAAAACAAGTCATCTATATACAACATTTGACACATCAACCTTTTCTACCTTGTCACCACAGTCTACTGTTAGCATGCATACCGTATGTATATTTGTTACCTGTCCTAAAGTAAGACAACAAAACATAAGGCAATAATTACAAATTAAGTATGAATCTTATCAAGGGCAACATGAAGCGCGACATCCAATCACTGTCTAAATATTTGACCATAAGGCCTTGACCAAAAAAATCAATTGGGTTCTAGATTTTCCTAAGGACTAAGTATGTACCAAGTTACATGTCGGTCAAAATCCATTGAAGGATGATTCCAAAGCATTCACAAAGATTTAATGGAATGAAAATTTGTTTCTGTAACCCTGACTTTTGAAATTAATAAATTGCTTCGCTGAGCGCAGCTGGATACAACCGCAGAGGTCCAACCCTGAACAGTTGGGGCAAAAATGGACACCATATTCGCGCTTGATACAGGTCTGAATTTGGATTGTAATCAAATATTTGACACATAATAGGTTTTTGACACAGAATAACTGTAGTCTAGGAACTTAGAATTGGTTATATGATTTGAATTTATATTCAATTTTTTGCTTTTGTGCAATACACTATGCTGTTGCCAATTGACCCTCTCCCCTCCCCCCCTCCAAAAAAAAAAAAATCCCCCCCCTTCCCCCCCCCAAAAAAAAAAATTTACCCCCCCCTTTTTTTGCTTTTGTGCAATACACTATGCTGTTGCAAATTGACCCCCCCCCCAAAAAAAAATATTTGAAGAATTTTTCTTTTTAATTTCTGAAATCTGAAATGAGAAAAAATTGTACCCCAATTCACAATTTCTTTTTTACCCCCCTCCCATTTTTTGTTCTCACCTCCCCCCTCCTTTTTCAAAAAAAAAATTCTTTCCCTCAAGATATGGTCATAATCTCAATTCAAATTTCCAATGGAGTTTGAAACCATAATTACCCATTTAAATACATCATAAAAGTCTTAAAATAGAAAATGACATACATAATCATGGCTAAAATTAATATTTCTTAATCAGCATTATTAAATAGTAACTTCTAATAAAATGCTTCGCTGGGGCGCAGCTTGATACGACCGCAGAGGTCGAACCCTGAACAGTTGGGGCAAGTATGGACACAACATTCAAGCTTGATACAGCTCTGAATTTGGATTGTTATTAAATATTTGACACAGCATAGGTTTCTGACACAGAAAGAATGTGGTCTAAGAACTTGAATTTTTTTAATTTACCTATTATGGTCCAATGTCCAAAATCAAAATACATGGTTAGATTCAGCATATCAAAGAACCCCATATATTCAATTTTTGTTAAAATCAAACAAAGTTTAATTTTGGACCCCAACTTGGACAAACTTGAAAACTGGGCCCATAATCAAAAATCTAAACACATGTTTAGATTCAGCATATCAAAGAACCCCAAGAATTTTTGTTAAAATCAAACTAAGTTTAATTTTGGACCCTTTGGACCTTAATGTAGACCAATTTAAAAAACGGGACTTAAAATTAAAAATCTAAATACACGGTTAGATTTGGAATATCAAAGAACCCCAATAATTCAATTTTTGATGAAATCAAACAAAGTTTAATTTTGGACCCTTTTGACCTCAATATGAACCAATTTGATAGTGGGGCCCACAAATAAAAAATCTAAATTCATGGTTAGATTCAGCATATCAAAGAACCCCATATATTCAATTTTTGTTGAAATCAAAAAAAGTATAATTTTGGACCCCAACTTGGACCAACTTGAAAACTGGGCCCATAATCAAAAATCTAAACACATGTTTAGATTCAGCATATCAAAGAACCCCAAGAATTCAATTTTTGTTAAAATCAAACTAAGTTTAATTTTGGACCCTTTGGACCTCAATGAAGACCAATTTAAAAAACGGGACCCAAATTAAACATCTAAAAACACGGTTAGATTTGGCATATCAAAGAACCCCAAAAATTCAATTTTCGATGAAATCAAACAAAGTTTAATTTTGGACCCTTTTGACCTCAATATGAACCAATTTGATAGCGGGGCCTACAAATAAAAAATCTAAATACATGGTTAGATTCAGCATATCAAACAACCTCATATATTCAATTTTTGTTGAAATCAAACAAAGTTTAATTTTGGACCCCAATTTGGACCAACTTGAAAACTGGGCCCATAATCAAAAATCTAAATACATGTTTAGATTCAGCATATCAAAGAACCCCATATATTCAATTTTTGTTGAAATCAAACAAAGTTTAAATACTGGACCCTATCTTGGACCAACTTGAAAACTGGGCCCATAATCAAAAATCTAAACACATGTTTAGATTCAGCATATCAAAGAACCCCAAGAATTCAATTTTTGTTAAAATCAAACTAAGTTTAATTTGGACCCTTTGGACCTCAATGTAGACCAATTTAAAAAACAGGACCCAAAATTAAAAACCTAAATACACGGTTAGATTTGGAATATCAAAGAACCCCAATAATTCAATTTCAGATGAAATCAAACAAAGTTTAATTTTGGACCCTTTTGACCTCAATATGAACCAATTAGATAACGGGGTCCACAAATAAAAAATCTAAATACATGGTTAGATTCAGCATATCAAAGAACCCCATATATTCAATTTTTGTTGAAATCAAACAAAGTTTAATTTTGGACCCCAATTTGGACCAACTTGAAAACTGGGCCAAAAATCAAAAATCTAAATACATGTTTAGATTCAGCATATCAAAGAACCTCATATATTCAATTTTTGCTAAAATCAAACAAAGTTTAATTTTGGACCCTTTGGACATTAATGTAGACCAATTTGAAAACTGGACCCAAAATTAAAAATCTAAATAACTGTTAGATTTGGCATAACAAATAAATAAATGTGATCAAAGATTTTACAAATCTAATGCGCCATACTGTGCAATTAAAGATTACTTCTTGAAATTTTTCAATATTTGAAATTTAAAAAAAAAATAATATTTAAGAATAATTCTTTTTAATTTCTGAAATCTGAAATGAGAAAAAATTGGCCCCCCACAATTTCTTTTTATCCCCCCCCCCCCCCCTTTTTTCCCCCAAAAAAATTCTTTCCCTCAAGATATGGTCATAATCTCAATTCAAATTTCCAATGGAGTTGGCAACCATAATTACCCATTTAAATTTACCATAGTGCTAACTTAATCTATTTTATAATAGAATTAATAAAAATATAGTGTCAAATCTTTCATATGGATTTTTTTGTAAAAAAAAAAGATGAAAACATTTGCAGATATTTTTACTGGTCTTCCTTTATAAATATGCATTTCTTTAAACATAATTTAAAAGCAGTGTAAGGGAAGTAACCAAAACATTGTATTTGGATTACCTCCCTTACACTGTTTTAGATTATCTTTATTGTTCATTAACCATTACTTTATACATAATTTAAAAGCAGTGTAAGGGAGATAATTTCAATGATGTATTTGATTTATCTCCCTTACACTGCTTTAAATTATGTTTTGTACTAAAGTATTTGTCCATTAACCAGGACAACCTTGTTTTTCCCCCTTTTTTGCCCCTAATTCCTAAACAGTTTGAGCCATAACCCCCCAAAGCAAATCCTAACCATCCCTTTGTGGTATGGAAACTTGTAGTATAATTTCAGAGAGATCCATACACCGTTCCACAGTTATTGTCTGGAAACTAGAAAATGCTCATTTTTGGCCCCTTTTTGGCCCCTTATTCCTTAACTGTTGGTACCATAACCCCCAAAATCAATCCCAACCTTCCTTTTGTGGTATTTAACCTTATGGTCAAATTTCAAAAAGATCTATTCACTTAAACTAAAGTTAGAGTGCGAAAACCAATATGTATTCGGACGACGACGCCGGACGACGACGACGACGACGACGCCAACGTCATACCAATATACGACCACAAAATTTTTTTGCGGTCGTATAAAAATAAATTGACAGCTAATCACCTCAAGACAATACAACATTTCTTTATACATAATTCAAAAGCAGTTTAAGGGAGGTAATCCAAACATAATATTGTACTTTTTTTTAATTGTCCATTAACCAGGAAACCCTTGTTTTTCCCCCTTTTTTGCCCTTTAATCCTAAACGGTGTGAGCCATAACCCCCAAAGCCAATCCTAACCATCCCTTTGTGGTATGGAAACTTTTGGTAGAATTTCAGAGAGATCCATACACCGTTCCACAAGTTATTGTCTGGAAACTAGAAAAATGCTTATTTGGGCCCCTTTTTGGCCCCTTATTACTGAACTGTTAGGACTATAACCCCCAAAATCAATCTCAACCTTCCTTTTGCAGTTATAAACCTTTTGTTTAAATTTTATAGATTTCTATTAACATTTACTAAAGTTATTGTCCTCAAACCAAATGTCTTAGGACGACGGTCGACGACGATGACGTGATACCAACATACGACCACAAAATTTTTTGCGGTCGTATAAAAATCAGTCATGTTAGTAGTGATCCAGATTTTTTTATTAGGATTATAGTCTGTTTGAATTCTATATGATAATGAATTTTTTCTTATTAAAAATCACATTTTCATCAGAATCCAGATAAATAATTCTGGTCAATCCAAAAACACTTTTATGATTGTAACATGGATTTTATGGAGAGAGAATAGCATGCGAAGCCTGTTGCTCAATTCTATTCAATTTATTTAAATAAAATATTGTTAAAACTAAATTTACTATAATAAAATAAAAACACCTACCCTAATTTGAAATTACATGTAATAGGAAACACACATTTGTTTTGGCCTTATCAAAAATCATAATCATCAGGATCACAGCTGGAATAAAGTGTTACTTTTCATAATTTTCTTGTTTTCATAGGGGCAGGGGTAAACATTTTTGCTGAAGGTATCTAAAACTTTATACCCGGTACCTTTCAACAAATGTTATGCTTATTATCAAAGGAGCAAAACTCCCACAAAATTTCCTGGTAATATGCACAACAAAATATGGTATTTCCTACTTACCAAGTTTCATGAAATTCTAGTAAGTAGTTACAGATGAGTTGCGCTTACAAGCTGAATCCTGAGTACATTTCGGAAAATATTTTAAGTTTAAAGTGGCATAACTCCAACAAAATTAAGGGGATCAAAACTTCCTGGTAATATGCACAACTACATACGGTGTCTTTACTACCTACCAAGTTTCATGAAATTTTGTTGAGTAGTTTCAAAGGAGTTGCGCTTACAAAAACAGGACTGATGGACTGACCAACTGATTGATGGACAGACAGGTCATAACATGATACCCTGTGCAACTTTAATTATTTGAAACATTCAAATCATCAACTTCAACACAGTGAAGACTTATGTAGGCACAGTCACAAGGATCAATATTAATTGAAAATTTCTTTCTCCCTTCTATGATTTTCAAGATAGATGCCAAAAACAGCCTATTTGACCTTCCAATATGATATTAAAGGATGATGAATCAATTTTACCAAATTAATCGAAAATTTGACCTTTATAGGGCAATAACTTAGAAAACCTGATCACTTTGATCCATATAGGATTATTGATAACCTTTAATTGTCATAAGAATCATTTCATCAGTTGCAAGTTTCTTCATTTCTGATACAGTTTTCATGCCATAAGCCAAAATAGCAAAGTTTACCTTCCAAGGGCAATAACTACTACCTATAAACATACACCACATAACCACAACCCAATTGAATTTTGGTAGCCCATGTCATAAGGTTCATTTCATTCACAGAAAGTAGCCTTATAGCTGTATTAAGGGACTTCCCCCAATTAGCCCAAAAAAACCCACAAATTTGACCTTCTAAGAGCAGTATCCCCTTTAAAAAGGCACTTTGACCCAAATGAATCATTGATAGCCTTTATCAATCAACAGTTTCTTCAAAACTGACATGATTTTCACCCTATAACCAAAAAACCATTATAGGAGTTATCACACATCTTTGACTCAATAGAAACTTCTTAAAGAGCTCTTCAAATTGAAGAAGGAATGTCACGTTTATTTTTCTTCACCTACTATCTTTTGATAAAATCCTATGTCCTAAAAATAGCAGTGGAGGTATTTTTTTTAATCAAAAGATACATAAAACAATATTTTAATATAAAAAACTTTAAAGATCCATTAGGTAAAGTTTTGATTTATTCTTACCTAGTGGTTTCAGAAAATAAGTTATTTTTTTTTTTTGAATTTACGACGACGAATGACACAGAATGATGGTAATAGCTCACTGGACCTTAGGTCCAGATGAGCAAAAAAGAAGAGCACATGCAGTTTTGCCTATTTAAAGATTAAAAGATATATTAACTGACCTTTCCAATCAACAATAAACTTGGAACAAAAGGATCATCTTTGTCTTTTGCTGATATTGTGCATCTCAAATCAGGTTCAGAACATACAAAGTATTTTCTTACTTCTAAGACTTGTTTTTTACTCTCTCCACTCCTGTAAAGGACAAGTAAAATTATTGCTGGAACTACCATATAAACTTCTGAAAATCTCTCCTTTATTTACATTGCAGTTATCTAAACACTGTTTACAGCAAGACCTCTGTGTGAAAAGTCAAAACAAAATGTGGATTTAATGAGGGATTTCAAAACTAATGCCAAGAAAGAGGTAGATATCAGGATAGATTCAGAGGACAAATAAAATATACTTGTTAACTAATAAATAACCAGAATGCACACACTGAAATGTTTCACCTAACAAATCAATAATTCTGCAGTCAACAAACCATGAATGAGAGCTAAGACAGGGAAAAAAAAGAATCTGAAAAGAAATAATACTTTCTATTAATACAAATACACCTCAGTGCTCTAGAGTTCTTTTAAATTTCTACTTACCCTGGGGCATATGGACATCAAAACTCACTTTCCCACAATTGAATTAAATATACAAAATTCAAAAATATAACTTTCCATGGGCTAAATCTCACTAGCCCTGGGTAAGAGAAAAACAGGAATTCTAGAGCTCTGCAACTTCATACCGAATACAAATGGCTTACTACAAAAGGTTCTCCTTAACATGGATTTTTCCAGATTTCCACAGAGTCTAATTAAAAGACTAAACAGAGTATTCAATAATTCTAAATAAGGCCTGGTAATGAGGATTATTTCATTTATTGTAAGTTTATCTTCTTTTTGTTATGGTTTTCAAGAAAGAAGTCAAAAACCACCAACAAAAGTTTTTAATTTGGTTTATCAATGGCAATAACCCCTATAAAGTGTCATTGTACAACTTCAATCAAATAGAGACTTTCATACATGTAGGCCTGATCCTAAGGATCTTTCAGCGGCAGATCCATATAAAATTTTACAATCACTAACTTTCAAATGTAAACAATGCAAAATTTTTGAAGTCAATCATGTCAAATGGTCAGGACAAAATTCCTGTAGCTAGTCAGATTTAGAGGATTGCAAAGTTTTCAGAAAATTTCACTATACCTGAAATAACTAAATTTTACCTAACTTTAAGTCCACAAACATGTAGAAAACTTCGGTGGATATCTCGATACCTCATCTCTGGAATAGTTGCTTTTTGAGTCTTTATTACCATATATTCAATCAGATCTTCCACAAACTCAATGGCAGAACTCCAGATTGTGGCAATCAAACTAAAATGGAATGATTAACTTATTAAACCAGGTTTGATATTCACTTACCTTTTAAGTATGGATGCACTCATAGGCTGGAATCATTGACAAACATGTACATAACCTCACTGCAGAAGCAGAATTTTGTCATGTGATGAAAAGTATAGAAAAGAACAGCAACAAAACCTGAACTAGAGGCTCCTGTAGACATAGAAAACTTATATTTGACTTTTAAAAAGCCATTAGTCTTTATAGTATATGATACAACTTTGTCTAATAATAATAGACTTTATTTCTAGAGGGTAACACAGTTAGTTTACAAGAACTAATCTTCCCTGAGGCCCTGATGCAATACAAATGAAGACAGAAATAAATGTGGATAGTGTCCACATGTGGACACAGATGATGCCCCCGCTTGCATATCATATAGTTATAAAGGGACGTAACTGAAGAATGGTAAAAGTGACGCTACCCAAATTTGAACTTGATCTGAGTTTTGTGGTAATAAGCATTGTGTGTAAGTCTCATAACATTTGGTTGAGGCTAACTTAAGTAGAGAACAGATACTAAAAATTCAGCAATTTTTCTACTTGTAAACACGCATAACTCTAGAACGGTTGTGTTTAAGTTTTATAACATTTGGTTGAGACAAACTAAAGTTAGAGAACGGAAACGAAAAATTCAGCAATTTTTATGTTTATAAAGGGACATAACTCAAGAATGGTAAAAGTGTCGCCACCAAATTTTCGTACTTAATCTGTATTATGTAGTAATAGGCATTGTGTATAAGTTTCATAACATTTGGTTGAGGCAAACTAAAGTTAGAAAACAGAAACAAAAAATTTGTACTTGATCTTAGTTTTGTGGTTATGAATATTGTGTATAGGTTTCATTATGTTTGGTTGGGGCAAACTTAAGTTACAGAATGGAAACTAAAAATTTTGCAATCTTTCGATTTATAAAGGGGCATAACTCAATAATGGTTAAAGTGACACTACCAAAATTCAACTTGATCTGTGTTTTATCAGTGGAAGTCAAAATTTAACATTGCATTGTATAAAGTATTGATTGTAGTTGATTCAACTATAATCATGGACAAAGGAAGATAACTCCAATTTTATAAATTACTTGATATTTAGAAGAAAATAAAAATTTTGCATTTTTTCCATTTATAAAGGGGCATAACTCTAGAACGGTAAAAGTGACGCCACCAAAATTCAAACCTGATCTGTGTTTTGTGGTTATAAGCATTGTGCATATGTTTCATAACATTTGGTTGAGGCAAACTTAAGTTAGAGAACAGAAACTAAACATTTTGCAATTTTTCCATTTATAAAGGGGCATAACTCTAGAAAGATTAGAGTGACGCCACCAAAATTCAAACTTGATCTGTGTTTTGTGGTAATTAGCATTGTGTATAAGTTTCATAACATTTGGTTGAGGCAATCTTAAGTTAGAGAACGGAAACTAAAAATTTTGCAATTTTTCCATTTATAAAGGGGCATAACTCTAGAACAGTTAAAGTGACGCCACCAAAATTCAAACTTGATCTGTGTTTGGTGGTAATAAGCATTGTGTATAAGTTTGATAACATTTGGTTGAGGCAAACTCAAGTTAGAGAATGGAAACTAATTTAGGGACGTACGTACGTACGTACAGATGGACAAGGGTAAAACTTAATGCCCCCATCGCTACGGCGGGGGCATAATCAAATACATAGAATATACGTGCAAAAAATTGTACAAAAAATCAAAATCACATCAACTTATACAACATGGTTACTTAAATATTGTTTGATTTTATGTTTTAAGCAGTTTGTATTGGAAATATTACGCAATGTAATGGGCAATTCATTCCATAAAATTGAACCAGAATATTCTATTTTATGCATTAGCTAACATTTATGATATGTAATCCTCAGGTCATCTTTCATAATACCAAGTTGTCTAAATAATAGTAAATTCTGTCCATGGACAATATATTTAATTATTCTAATGTGTCCCCGACACAATTTACCTATGAAAATATGTACTAAACTGTGAAATAGTGTCCATGTTATCACTGGACCTTTTTTTTACCATTAAATTTGGTCCTTGAACAGTAAATGTGATAATGTAGGATTTAATAAATTGTCCCCCATGAAATAATGTTTAATAGATATAAGAAGATGTGGTATGAGTGCCAATGAGACAACTCTTCATCCAAGTCAAAATTTATAAAAGTAAACCATTATAGGTCAAAGTACGGTCTTCAACACGGAGCCTTGGCTCACACCGAACAGCAAGCAATAAAGGGCCCCAAAAATTACTAGTGTAAAACCATTCAAACGGGAAAACCAACGGTCTAATCTATATAAAAAATTCGTAAGGGTTCCACAGAACCCAGTGTCTCGCCTACTTTTGCTGTTAATCGCAGGCTCAACAAAAATGAGGAAAAAAATTAATAAAAATATTCCTCTCTATACTATCTTTTGATTGTAAGTAGCTTCTGTCCAAGTTTGGTAAAAATCCAGGATAGTTTATGAATCTAATAAATGTTTTAAAAACTTTAACTGCAGACTGTATGTAATGTTAACTGGATGAAAAACTAAGTCCATTTATAAGTAAAATACGGAAAAAATGGAACAAAATTTTAACAAAATTTCCTTCTAGATACTAGCTTTTAATCATAAACAAGCTTCTGTCCAAGTTTGGTACAAATCCAGGATAGTTTAAGAAAGTTGTTAAAATTTTAAAAACTTTAACCTCAGAGTGAATGTAATGTCAACTGGCAGAAAAACTAAGTCCATTTATAAGTAAAATACGGAAAAAATGGAATTTTTTTTTTACAAAATTTACTTCTGGATACTATCTTATGATCATAAACAAGCTTCTTTCCAAGTTTGGTAGAAATCCAGGATAGTTTAAGAAAGTTATTAAAATTTCAAAAACTTTAACCACAGAGTGAATGTAATGTTAACTGGCAGAAAAACTAAGTCCATTTATAAGTAAAATACGGAAAAAATGGAATTTTTTTTTTACAAAATTTTACTTTTGAATATTATCTTATGGTCATAAACAAGCTTCTGTCCAAGTTTGGTAGAAATCCAGGATAGTTTAAGAAAGTTATTAAAATTTCAAAAACTTTAACCACAGAGTGAATATTTGTGGACGCCGCCGCCGACGACACCGACGGAATGTAGGATCGCTATGTCTCGCGTTTTCGACAAAAGTCGAAGGCTCGACAAAAACGAGAAACGAGAAACACTTATGAACCACATCAAAAAACGACAACTACTGAACATCAGAGTTCATTCATTTATGCCTGTATCTAATCAAGCAATCTTTACTCTGTTTCATACTGGTTGTAGATTTTGAGGCTGATCTCATTTTAGATCAGCAGTTTATGAAATATGGGTAACATCTATATACCAAAATGTAAAATGAAGTGAAATCTGAGAAGTCTGGTATAAACATGAATTCATTATTTCAAAAAATATACATAATGAAATTTTGTCTCTCAAGTGGACAGAATTTTACAGTAACAGTAATGAAATAGTGTCCTACCACAGGGCACTTATACTTTCATAGCAGTTGTTATTAAATAATGTCCTCCAAGGGAAGCAAAACAAAAGTCATCAAAATGTTTTATTATTCTTGAATTTTATTTAATTAAAAAAGGTGTATTGTTGGAGGACACTATTTCATAACTGTTGCTGAAAATTCTGTCATCTTAAGATACAATTTCATGGCAATGAACATTATTTAATACTTTAATTCTGTGAAAAACTGCATGTACGGGGACACTTTTTCACAAGAATTATGTCTTACACATCCACCCCATACAATACAACAGTAATCAATCAGAGGTAGTATATAACCATTATAGAAAGTTTTCCTTGCCTCATTGTTAAGAAAATACTTAATTTTTGATAGTAAATAAATTCTGGAAGACATCTTTTTACAGATTGTGTCAATTTGCACTCTCCAAGTAAGACAATTGTCAATTCTTACAACAAGTAGTGTTTCACATGATGAATTGTGAATACTTTCTGATAGAATGTTCAGTTCTGGTTGACAAGTTTGTGATGACAATCTTGGTCAGGTTCCAATTAACATATATTTAGTTTTTTAAGTATTAAATATAAATAAGAAGATGTGGTATGAGTGCCAATGAGACAACTATCCATCCAAGTCCCAATGTGTAAAAAATAAACAAATTATAGGTCAAAGTACGGCCTTCAACATGGAGCCTTGGCTCACACCGAACAGCAAGCTATAAAGGGCCCCAAAAGACTAGTGTAAAACAATTCAAACAGGAAAACCAACAGTCTAATCTATATAAAAAAGGAGAATCGAGAAACACTTATGAACCAAACCAACAAATGACAACCACTGAACAACAGGCTCCTGAGTTAGGACAGGTGCATAAAAATGCAGCGGGTTTTTAACGTTTTAACAGGCGCCAACCTTCACCCTAACCTGAAACAGTGGTATAACATTACAATATAAAAAGACACACAATAAAATATCAATTGAAATGGCTTAACTCGATTAAAAAGACAATACACAAAAAGAAGTAAATATACACTGAACGAACAAGTTTAATCTATGACACAATATAAATAAAAAAGATTTTTCAATGTCAAAAAGACAACTTTAACCATGACAAAATGGCGTTAAATAAAGTACTGTACAGGTAAATTTAAATATAATAATTTTGTTTTTAGTACAGAAACATTTTTTACAAAATAAATTTGTTATTCATAGTACGAGTACAGAATCGAAATTTTTTTCGTCATACTAAATACTTATCAAAGGGGCTACATATTAAAAATAGAAAGACGAGATATAACACAAAATAAGTAAACATTGAATAACAGAAATGCATTAAAAATTGTGTCATCAGGTAAAGTTAACAAGTACATCTTATTATTATTACACCACTTTTCTATATAAAATAACTAAATAGGAAATATAAACAGTTGTTTTACAACTTCAAACCAGTTCAGTCTTTAGTAGGGCTGGTTATAAGGATCATATGATATCATCAGTGAAACCTTCTCTCTATCTTTAATGGTTTTTAAAACAGAAGCCAAAAACCAACAAAAAATGTCAAATTTGGCTTTTCAAGGGCAATAACTCCTATAAAGAGTTGTTTTACAACTTCAACCCAGTCAATTCTTTTGTAGGGCTGGTCATAAGGATCATTTAATCAATTGAAATTATCTATCTATCTTTCACAGATTTTAATATTCAACATGTAGAGGCCAAAAACAGCAAAAAACATCAAATTTGGCCATTCAAGGGCTAAAACTCCTACACAGAGTTGAATCTGTTGTAGAGTTGTCATCAGGATCATTTCATAAACTGAGAGCTCTGAACCTTCACGCTTTTTTTTTATGATAAAAGCCAAAAACAGCAAAAAACATATAATTTGGGCTTTTAAGGGCAATAACTCCTACAGGGAGTGGTTTTACAGCTTCAACTCAAGTTGAATCTTTTGTAGGGATGGTCCTAAGGATCATTTTATCAATCAAAATTTTCTTTCCATCTTTCACGGTTTTTATAATAGAGGCCAATAACAGCATGAAGTTGTAGATTCGATTACGTAATTTTACCTGTCAATGTCCTATCATTATTAATTAAAAGTGGAAGAGATTTACCTGGAGAATTGCTAATTAGCAAGTTTTCCTTATGACCAGCCCTACAAAAGAATAGATGAGTGTCACGAAATAATTAACAGAACGTTTATCATTCATTGTCAAGCACAATATAAATTAAGTAATCAATCGGTTGTAAACAGTGGATCTGACAAAGCTGATTGAAACAACATTGTAGGGCATTCATTTTGACAATTTTAATCGGTTAACTGGTTCAACCAGTTGAGCATTTTGTAAGCATTATAATTGACTGATGGCAGTGAAATATTCATTAGTTGAACATATGTTGAAGTGCATTTGTTTATTAGATATTGAACACTCTATGTCTCTTTACAAACTTGATTATCTCCCCTGAAAATGACTATTTGTTACCCATTTACTATTTGAAATTTTCTTTAGGGCTGAAGAAGAGTATCAAATTATATAAAAAGTGCTTCTTAAAGAAATGGATATGAAGCAAGATGATTTTATGTTGATATTTTTGCATGTTTCCATAATAACAACCCCAGAACATTCATTCATTTGTAATAAATACTCTTTTCACTACAGCATTTGAACAGAAGTAGCTAAACCCTTTAATCGCCAAGCTGTTAGATGATGAAGTAATTCAATTGACTATATGGAAAGTCAACTCCATAAACTCATGATAAAGCAGTTACAAAGAGATTAAGGGATAACCATTCCTCCATTTGTGAGATAGATAAACTACTGCACTTACCATGAATTAAACAACCAAGCAAAGATATAAAAATACTCCCAATCTATAAGACAAATAAATACCATCATGACTGTATTGCATTTGTGCTGTATTACCATAGTACTGTACTTTGAAACAAATGTCCTTTTAGATCTACACTGCCCTTATTAAGTCTTAGCTATATGTGTAATGCAGAATTGAAATAAATGTTGTAGTGCTTCCAAGTAATGATTATCAGTCTGCACCAAAATCTTTTCCAACATCTCAATCTCGCTACACTCCCCTAATTTAGGGGAGTGTAGCGTATCAGAACATCAGATTTTAATGAGATTGCCAACATCTAGTCCGGAGACCAATATTCCAACATTTTTCTTATGTGGCTGAACAAAGTTTTGCAAAAACTTACGTCTGAATAAAATTTTACTAGTCTGGGGCATCGCACTAGTGACTACCGGGGCAGACAGGATTATTCAACTTTTTTTGTCCTTGTCATTATGATCATAACTATACAAGGGTGTACAATGTGAGATTTGCACAACAACTAACTACACACATGGTTAAATTTCAATCCATGGAGATCCCTGATAATAGTCAAAAACTGTGAAAGTTAATAACTAAAATTCTGGCTCACACTTTGATAGAAAAAGCCTATCTGTAATTTAGCTGTCCACTTACTATAACCATGGAAGTATATATTTCATTTTACTTCCATGCTACATGTATAACGATATATTGATATTTAAAGGCATATATATGTTCTATTCTAGACAAAAAATAGAAATTTACGTCTCTATCCGTCAAAGTGTTTCAGAGAAATTATCAAGACCAGTTAGAGGGAAAATTAAAAGCTATCCCAAAAATAACATCGGAAAAGGAATCCAGAATCAAAGACTTATGGTCAAATTATGCCGTTCTATTTAGGAAACAAAGATATTCAACTTGATTTGACATGAAAAAAAAACTATTGTTATTTATAATACCCATTGTTAATAATTATAATTCATCCATTTCAATTCTTATCTTTGTATACATGTATTAAGACATATGATACATCCTAATGTTTTCCCAAGAAATTTGTGAAGGCATGGTAGAATTTGTATTATGAGGGCCCTCATTCATTAAAATTGATAATACTGGGGGCACCAAACATTGACAAGAGGGCAATATACTTTTTAAACCTTCAATAAACAGCTTTCTGTCTTCAACCTAGTGTGATTTTGTAAAGATGTCATAAATATGTTCTAACACAGCAGGATTACATGATAAGGCGAAAAATCAGTTTCAAAAGGTAAAATTAACATGATTAATCTAAATATTGTCACTAAGATTGGCTTCCAGGGGGGCGCATTGTAAAATTCATTTTGAGGGCAGCATGGTGCTAGATGATGAAGGCATGGTGCAGTGCCATGCTAAATTGGCCTATGGAAACCTCTACGTCCCACTTCATATTCATATTTGACCACAACTTTTTTTTCTCCTGTTGATCATTGTTGAACACTGATACGTGTCCTCTTTGTAATCTTTTGTTGGATGTCTCATTGAGCTAGTTTGGAAATATAATCCTAGATTTAAATGGACCATGTCAAATATCTTCTTTTCATCCCACCTAATCAATTACCAGTGACTATAATTTAACATTAAAAATTCATACATGTATTAATTCGACGTCTACTGTCAGATTTCTTTTTTTTTTTCATTACTTCATTTGTTCTTAATGGTTTCAGAAGGAAACTTTTTCAAAATCTTGTAAAGTCTAGTAACGACCAAGTTTTTGTTGAGGCTGTAAAAGAAAAAAAAATCGGAGTTGCAATTCTGAACTTTTTTATACTGTTCCCAGGATCAAGTAAAGCATGTATGAGGGGGGCAGGACCTTTTTCGGGACGTTGGGATGGGGAGTTTTTAAGCTCGGGATTTCGGGATTGATCCTTTCAGGATCCGGGAATTCCTTTTTCGAATTTCGGGATGTCAGGATTTAAATTTCTTTAAATTCTGGACCTCGGGATTTCATGTTTTTAAGCCCAGGATTTCGGGATCCGGACCCCTCATACCCCCCCCCCCCCCCCCTTGTATAGATTGGGTAGACATGGTAGATGAACAGTGTCAAATGTGCTAAATTTTGACCTACAATAAAAACTTTATATGTGTATATTAGCTGTACCTTTTGAACTTTACAGAGTCTTCCTCGTTTTCTGGTATATTTTTTAGCATATATTGCAAGTGGGATCCAGAGGATTCGTTCAATAGTCTTGTTCTGCATGATGTCATCTGCTCCACATCTTTCTTGTGTTCGTCAATATTTCTGTGATCATCATAGTCCCTAACGTTATAATCAAAGTAATATTTCAACCAATCTATAACAGGCTGAAAACATGTTGGTAATTTCGGTATAACAGGAGACGATGCTTTGTCTATCAGAATATTTAAATCAACAAGAGGTCTACTGTCATAAAATATGCCAAGAACATCTAAATGGTTTTGAGTCCACGATGAGACCTGTTTGGGGAATTCTCCAATGTCAGATTTACTAAGCTTTCTTTTTTTTACAGACGAAACTGTAGGGCTAACAGGTTCTTCCATATTCCACACCACGGGGAATATAAGTAAGGGGAGGGAAAGCAATGATAATATGCTGGGAAGATCTCATTCGAAAGATGTAAAATAACAAAAATTCCGAATTCCAAGGAAAATTCAAAACGAAAAGTCCTTTTCAAATGTAATAATCAAAAGCTCAAATACATCAAACGAATGGGAAAAAAGGTCATATTCCTGAACAGGCAGTTCCTTATGTAATATGATGGATCAAACCTGGTCACAAGTTTATATACTAATTTATAGGTAGCTATCTCTTGTATGACATTTTTTTCATCTGCTTACCGAGTCCCTGTGCCGTAAACACGTTTGTCTCTTACTTGTTTAATGGTCGGATTTTAATTTGATAAACAAAAAGACGTTACTTTATTGGGTTCTTTATATTTTATGGACGTTATGGTTCGTTAGAAAACGATATCAATATGCGGTTATTAGTAAATTTTTTAATGAAAGGTCATTTCCAAGCGCCATATTGATTTCACGCAGGAGGTTACATGTGCATGTTTTGATGTCAATAATAGCTCAAACAGGAAGAAAAAAAGAGATAAAAAACCCCTTATATATATTAGATAGGTAAATAAAGCTTTTCAGATGATGTGTTATATATCACGCTACTAGATCACAACATCATATTTGTTTAAATGTCCAGAAAAGTAACATAAAAACCTTTAATTATATTTCTCCCGTCACATGAATCAACAAGATAATATGAGCACGTAGTGAAAGAGTATTGTCGGCTAAAATCAGTATGTTTGATAACGGAATTCCGCGTATCATTAATAAATAGACCGGTAGCATGCAGCGATTTGAATCGTTCAGTCAACATGGAAAGGTCAAAATTACGTTCATTGCAAATTGTCAACAAATATCATAAGGACCATATGAGTTGCAACTACATTAGATACTAAGATAGAGCCTTTTGACACTGTCTTTGTGTACTTCTCAAAATTAACTCTCAGTTCAATCAAACTTGTGCAACTGAAAACGTTTAAAGCCTGACAGGACCAAGATATATAGACATATCACATCTTCTTATTTATATTTACATAAAATTTGTCTCCCAGAATCGTCAGATGTCCTTAAAATATATGTCAAATTAAAAACAATATAAACAAACTATCAAAGAACTTCGATAAATACTAAATTCTCAAAATAACAAAAAAACATTAAGATGTGATTGTGACATAAACAGTCACTAATCTGACAATTTATTGGTTTCTAAATTGCGACCTATTAAACTATATGAAATCAGATATGAGATATAAGAGTTTTAAAATCTAAACAATCGAATTGCTACCTTACTACACAAATAAACAATAAACATGATGAGATAAAAATGTAACCATTTACAAAAAAAAAAAAAAAAATTTCAAACCTATGTTTTTTTTCTCCTTACTTTCTTAATAGCTAGACAACAAATCTCTCTCCTCAATTGGCATAAAAATTATTATATTTATAACAGTAAAAAGAATAAATTTTGCTTTACCTCTATTATATATATTAGGTTATATTAAAAAAAAAAAAAAGATATCCATATAAAACCAAACATGTAAAATCCACTATTCATGATTTCATCATGTTCATGCACAATTCAATTGTTCATATTTTTTCTGTAATTATACATCTCATTTATGCCATTAACAATAATAATCAATGTCATACTCTTCACAAGAAAAATTAAAATATTTTTTTTATGCCCCCGCCATAGCGAAGGGGGCATTAAGTTTTACCCTTTTTTCGTCTGTACGTCCTAATGTCCCGAAATTGGTTTCCGTTCTCTAACTTTAGTTTGCCTCAATCAAATGTTATGAAACTTATACACAATGCTTATTATCACAAAATACAGATCAAGTTTGAATTTTGGTGGTGTCACTTTTACCGTTCTAGAGTTACAATGTACATGTATGCCTGTTTACAAATGGAAAATTGCTGAATTTTTCGTTTCTGCTCTCTAACTTAAGTTAGCCTCAACCAAATGTTATGAGACTTATTCACAATACTTATTACCACAAAACTCAGATCAAGTACAAATTTGGGTAGCGTCCCTTTTACCATTCTTCAGTTATGTCCCTTTATAACTTTATATTATATGTAAGCGGGGGCATCATCTGTGTCCATGGGACACATTCCCCATTTATTATCCTATATTTTTACAACAATTTATGCACATACAGTGTATATCCAATTTACAAAACGATGTGAATGTGCATGGTTTTGCAAGAAAACATGATACAAACTTGCATTGCAAATAAATATTTTATCCATCAATTCTACCTTCAGGTTATGGACAAAGGGAAATGAATCAAATTACGATATTGCAATGTATAATATTGGTTCACTGCATATATGCATTTGGATCATGTTGATGCAATCTTTACTCCTGAAGTGCTCAAACGAAATTTTATTTTTAAGTCTTTTCTTGCAGTCTCATATTTCAAATAACATAAATAAAGTGGATCAACAAATTTTTTGTATAAAAAATAATTTGAAAAAGTTATGATTATAAATGTCTAATAAATATTATATATGGATTATATATGTCATGTACATGTGTGTCTATGATTTATAATACCAGTATTATCAATTAAGATTTGTTACTGATTTCCTATCATGTCACTCTGTAGAGTAGACTTAGATAAAGACATCAAACTGAATGCTACCTCTTTGATAAAAATACTACGGCTATCACATTTCATACTACAAAAAATTGGTGAATATGTTGAACCCTAACATAGTACTACTCTTAAACCTATAGCTATAGTGCCCAAAGGTTTGTACTAGTTGGCTTTCAGTGTATAGTTCCCAGATTTCTATATTAGTCTTTTTAAACTTTTGTATAGGTGTCTCCCTCTTTCAGGTGAGAGGGAGAATAGACTCCCAGATTGGGTCCTTGCATTGGTGGAATGTATGTTCGCTTGAGTGGAAAAAAGGACAACAAATTCAAATCTCAATTAAGACAAAATAATAAAGATATAAGGTTCTGTTCTGAAGGTGGTAAGTTCTGCTTACTATGTAATAATCCACAATAACTGCATGTATATGCTTAAGTAATTATTTTCATAGTATTTCTCATAGACTTTATTTTCTTTTTCATATACCTTTACATAAATAAAATAGGAATATTCTTTGTTTTAAATATTCTTTGTTTTATATCCTCCTCAAAGTAGAAACTATTTTTGTTTTGGATTGTAGTATCATTATAGTTTTTCTTTGAGAAATTTTTTCTTCTGTATGTTTTAGAGTTGAAAATACGGGTTAAAGGAGGTTACCATTTGTATTTTGTACCTTTGGTCATCATTCATTTATGTGCACTTAACTAATATTTATCTGTCCATTAAGCATTGCCATGGTGGAGGGGCATTAAGTTTTACCCTTGTCTGTACTTCCGTATGTTCCAAAATTAGTTTCCATTCTCTAACTTTAGTTTGCCTCAACCAAATTTTATAAAACTTATACACAATGTTATTACCACCGAACACAGATCAAGTTTGAATTTGGGTGGCGTCACCTTTACCGTTCTAGAGTTATGTCCCTCTATAAATGGTAAAATTGCTAAATTTGTCGTTTCCTTTAGTGTCCCTCAACCAAATATTATAAAACTTATACAGAATGCTTATTACCACCAAACACAGGTCAAGTTAGAATTTGGGTGCCGTCCCTTTTGCCGTTCTTGAGTTATGTACCATTGTAAATCTGTTTCCCATGGACACATTCTTCATTTATTTTATCCTTAAATTGGAGATTAAACAAAACAGCAGAAGAATAGAGGAAATATTTTAATCCGGGACTAATATGTGAATTTTTGCCTCGCCTGTGACGAAAGTCACAGTATACAAAACAGGGATTATTTGTATAAAGCTTTATATTTCAGGAGGTAGAAGACCTGGATGCTTCATACCTTTTTACAGATGCCTTATGTTACGAAGTTTCCGTCTGTCATATGTCCATTGCCCTTGACCTCATTTTCATGGTTCAGCGACTGCTTGAAATTAAATTATTGTTTTTTTTTTTGTCATGTGAATTTTTCACTTACTATGTATGAGTAATAGGATAACTATATTTGGTATATGGGTTCCTCTTGAAGTTCATGTCCGTCAGACAGGGTTCACCCGACCTTGACATCATTTCATGGATCGGTGATCAAAGTTAAAGAAGTTATGTGATAAGGTCCGTTTCTTAGATACTATATTATAATAAGCAGTAGGTTATGTGGTGTATAGAATGATTGATTGTAAGGAGTACATGTCATTCTGGCAAGTTTCATCTGACCTTGACCTTATTTTCATGGTTAATTGGTGAATGTTTAGTTTTCGTATTTTGGTCTGTTTTTCAAACAGTATAAGCAGTAGGTCAACTATATTTGGTGTATGTAATGATTGTAAGATGTACATGTTTGTACATGTCTGTCTGGCAGGTATAATATGGCTTTGACCTCATTTTTGTGATTTATTTGTCGATGTTAAGTTTTTGTGTTCTGCCCATTTTTATACGACCGCAAAAAAATTTTGTGGTCGTATATTGGTATGACGTTGGCGTCGTCGTCGTCGTCGTCGTCCGGCGTCGTCGTCCGAATACATATTGGTTTTCGCACTCTAACTTTAGTTTAAGTGAATGGATCTTTTTGAAATTTGACCATAAGGTTAAATACCACAAAAGGAAGGTTGGGATTGATTTTGGGGGTTATGGTACCAACAGTTAAGGAATTAGGGGCCAAAAAGGGGCCAAAAATGAGCATTTTCTAGTTTCCAGACAATAACTGTGGAACGGTGTATGGATCTCTCTGAAATTATACTACAAATTTCCATACCACAAAGGGATGGTTAGGATTTGCTTTGGGGGGTTATGGCTCAAACCGTTTAGGAATTAGGGGCAAAAAAGGGGGAAAAACAAGGTTGTCCTGGTTAATGGACAAATACTTTAGTACAAAACATAATTTAAAGCAGTGTAAGGGAGATAAATCAAATACATCATTGAAATTATCTCCCTTACACTGCTTTTAAATTATGTATAAAGTAATGGTTAATGAACAATAAAGATAATCTAAAACAGTGTAAGGGAGGTAATCCAAATACAACGTTTTGGTTACTTCCCTTACACTGCTTTTAAATTATGTTTAAAGAAATGCATATTTATAAAGGAAGACCAGTAAAAATATCTGCAAATGTTTTCATCTTTTTTTTTTACAAAAAAATCCATATGAAAGATTTGACACTATATTTTTATTAATTCTATTATAAAATAGATTAAGTTAGCACTATGGTAAATTTAAATGGGTAATTATGGTTGCCAACTCCATTGGAAATTTGAATTGAGATTATGACCATATCTTGAGGGAAAGAATTTTTTTGGGGGAAAAAGGGGGAGGGGGATAAAAGAAATTGTGGGGGGCCAATTTTTTTCTCATTTCAGATTTCAGAAATTAAAAAGAATTATTCTTCAAATATTATTTTTTTTTCAAATTTCAAATATTGAAAAATTTCAAGAAGTAATCTTTAATTGCACAGTATGGCGCATTAGATTTGTAAAATCTTTGATCACATTTATTTATTTGTTATGCCGAATCTAACAGTGTATTTAGATTTTTAATTTTGGGTCCAGTTTTCAAATTGGTCTACATTAATGTCCAAAGGGTCCAAAATTAAACTTTTTTTGATTTTAGCAAAAATTGAATATATGAGGTTCTTTGATATGCTGAATCTAAACATGTATTTAGATTTTTGATTTTTGGCCCAGTTTTCAAGTTGGTCCAAATTGGGGTCCAAAATTAAACTTTGTTTGATTTCAACAAAAATTGAATATATGGGGTTCTTTGATATGCTGAATCTAACCATGTATTTAGATTTTTTATTTGTGGACCCCTTTATCTAATTGGTTCATATTGAGGTCAAAAGGGTCCAAAATTAAACTTTGTTTGATTTCATCGAAAATTGAATTATTGGGGTTCTTTGATATGCCAAATCTAACCGTGTTTTTAGATTTTTAATTTGGGTCCCGTTTTTTAAATTGGTCTTCATTGAGGTCCAAAGGGTCCAAAATTAAACTTAGTTTGATTTTAACAAAAATTGAATTATTGGGGTTCTTTGATATGCTGAATCTAAACATGTGTTTAGATTTTTGATTATGGGCCCAGTTTTCAAGTTGGTCCAAGTTGGGGTCCAAAATTAAACTTTGTTTGATTTCAACAAAAATTGAATATATGGGGTTCTTTGATATGCTGAATCTAACCATGAATTTAGAATTTTTATTTGTGGGCCCCGCTATCAAATTGGTTTATATTGAGGTCAAAAGGGTCCAAAATTAAACTTTGTTTGAATTCATCAAAAATTGAATTATTGGGGTTCTTTGATATTCCAAATCTAACCGTGTATTTAGATTTTTAATTTTAAGTCCCGTTTTTTAAATTGGTCTACATTAAGGTCCAAAGGGTCCAAAATTAAACTTAGTTTGATTTTAGCAAAAATTGAATTCTTGGGGTTCTTTGATATGCTGAATCTAAACATGTGTTTAGATTTTTGATTATGGGCCCAGTTTTCAAGTTTGTCCAAGTTGGGGTCCAAAATTAAACTTTGTTTGATTTTAACAAAAATTGAATATATGGGGTTCTTTGATATGCTGAATCTAACCATGTATTTTGATTTTGGACATTGGACCATAATAGGTAAATTAAAAAAATTCAAGTTCTTAGACCACATTCTTTCTGTGTCAGAAACCTATGCTGTGTCAAATATTTAATAACAATCCAAATTCAGAGCTGTATCAAGCTTGAATGTTGTGTCCATACTTGCCCCAACTGTTCAGGGTTCGACCTCTGCGGTCGTATCAAGCTGCGCCCCAGCGAAGCATTTTATTTTTTATAAAAGCAATGAGTCAACTATATTTGGTGTATGGAATAATTGTAGGGTGCAAATGTCTGTCTGACAGGATTTATCTGACCTTTACCTCATTGCCCTGGATCTTTAGAAATGTTAACTTTATGAGATACTTGTAGTATAACATTTATCTTCAAGACTTTCAACATATATGTCATAAAATCATTGGTAAGTAAAGCCATGAAAGCAGGCGAGACATTTTGAACAATTGCACTCTTGTTATATATTGGTCCCAGTTTAAATTCACAATTACAAAAGAATAATAATTGATTTTGTTGGGCAGGGAAGGAAAATCTGAAAAAAAACATAAGAAACCAACTTACTTACATGTATAGTTTTGCACCTTACTCCTTTCTCTCATTTTTTCTGGGGCTCCTGTTGTTCATTGTTAAGTTTTATGTGTAGTTACTGTAGTGTACTGTAGAATTATATGTTTTTTTTTCCTTTTTTGTCATGGTGTTTTCTGTTCTTCTTGGACTTTGCTTGGTTAATGAATATTGATTGCTGCCTATGTGTCTTGTACATATTTGTTTGTGCATAATATGAAATATCAAAAAACATAGCCAAAACAGAAAACATTTAGGATACTGAGCGAACATCTCAGAAAAATATAACTATCAGTGCTAGAAATAACGTTTTTTATTTACACCACTGGAACACTTTATTACATTATAGTTTACATGTACAGTCAAACCTGTATTAAGAGACAACTCAAGGGAGAAGGCAAAAGTGGTCTCTTAATACAGGTGGTCTTTCAATACAGGTTCCACAATTATTTTGTAAAAAATTGCTATCAATGATAGAGAAGCTGGGAAATGGTCACTTCTGATTTTGCACAAATTATAAATCCAACATTGTCATGTAATTTTATTTTGTCCCCAATAAAGATAGCAAAAAGGTATACAAATGTATATCTGTTCATACTCGGCTTGTTTGTAACTGTACAATCACTTGACTTACTATTGACATAGAAAAAACACATCTCCACCAAACTAGTGTCTATTTTATTTTAATATGTAGTTCAGATAAGAATCTGTATTTGATTGAGATTTGAATAAGATAATTTATGAAAGGGAGGCTAATCTGTACAGGGTGAAAATATCTGAAATCAGCTTCTAAAACATTGAATGGATTAATTTTGCAAAAATCTTTTCAATTTTTACTTTGGAGTGTACATGTAGTTCAGTATCCTGTATTTGGTTTCTGCATTAAGGGTTCATGAGGAGATTAAATTTTGAGTATCAACGATCATCATGATCACCTGGCACAATATATTATTTTGACAGGTATGAGAAATTTTATCACATACATGTATGATAATGATTCTGACACACATTGAAAATGAAATGGTGTTGGCCATTAAATAAACCCCCAATATTGATTTGATATGATTTATCATGGGACTTAAAAGATTTTGAATCTTGAAGGCTTTTTGCATTCAGCTTATATCATATTGCCATCTTGTATTCTTTCTCACAGTTATATTGTTCTAGTCCTTCTGCTTCAGACACAGGGAAGATGGTCATAGTCTGTCTCTCAGCTTATAGTTATAGTTAAACACATAGATTGTACTGGTTGAATATTCAGGCTGATCACATTGAGATAAATATTAGTTTTATACATACACTGGTGCAAACATTCTTTACCGATCAATTAATGTATTTGTTATGTCAGCCTTTTAAATATTCTGGACAGAAAGGTTATTTAATTTTTTATGTTAAAATGTTAGTTGTTCATCATGTCATGTTTATGGCCTCAATAATCGACATTAAATAAGTTTTCTTTTCAAGGTAATTGAACTATTTATGAATAGTAAAGTTTTGTATGTTCTCCAATGTTGCTATAGGTCAATACTGCCATTTTATATTTTTATATAAGTATGTAAATGTTTGAGGTCCTAAGTTTAAAATAGAAGTTGATAAGAGAATACAAAATTGATTTTATCCTATAATATTATAGGTTAAGTCTTTAAAAGTTTTAGCTATCGTCTGTTTAACAAATACAAAGAAACTGTATGGTTTAAAATACAATTTAAACAGAGGGTTCTTGTTTGTTTACTGTTAAGAGCATAGTTTACTTTTTGTTGATGTTTTTTATCAAATTTGAGGGCCAAATAGTGACAGTGGTTTTTTTTGTTGATATAATTAGCAGAGTTGATTCCCAAAGTTTATCAAGGAATAGTGAATAGATTCTTAAGTTCAGAAGGAATTATTTAAAGTAAATTGACAGTAAGTTTTTAAATGTATTCATTTATTGATGAATTTTAAGTACACAGAAAAATATGTATTATCGTCAAGATTTTTACAAGTGTAAAAACTTATATTGTACTGTTAGAAGTGCCATTGAATTTGCTGATGTATGATACTTGAATATGCAAATGTATGCATGTAAAGAGAATCCCTTTAAATATACATTTGTGTACAAGCATGACAAGGTAGAATACATATTTAAATTGTATTGTAAATTTACAGATGACATGCTGCATTGTTTTGCCTCACTTTGGTTGCATGGTTATTTTTACTGTTGGGTAATTCTGTGGTTACATTGATCTATTTTTGGCATTGGTTAACACAACTGATCAAACGATAAAGAAGTGTGTGCAGTTATTATTACAAATAAACAGTCAAGTTTAGGAATTTTATTAAGTGGACATTCTTTGTTTTCATGATTCCCCACATTGAGATCTTATACTGACTTTGTCACATGATATTATAGCTATATAAAGGAAATGCTTTTATAATTGATGAAAGCTTCAGAAATTGTGGGTCATTCCATAGTTTCAGTGTTCTATTTTTAAATTGGTTTATAATGAAGTGCATTTATTGCAGAACAGAATAACATGCATAACATTTAGTGTTTGTAAATTATACATTGATTATAAAGTGGTGATATTCACTATAAACAAAAGAGAATTTTTATCATTGAACAGTAAGTATATCATAATTGATAAACCAAATTCCTTCTGTACTATTAATGATAAAACAGAGAAACTTCATTTCTGATAAGATCAGAATAAACATATATATATACATGTATATATATATAGCAGTAGGGTACTACAAAAGAAAAAATACTCCATGAAAAAAATCATGAAGATGGATTGAGGAAGTTCATAATTAATTTTCTAAGAAAATCCCGCATATATCACATTTATTTCATCTTTTTATTTCCTGCCTCTTGTCACTGAGAGGTAACGTAGGAGATGACTATTTTTAGATTAGGGGAATCCCCAAACATTTCCCTGGGATCTATATACAAGTGACTGAAGCAAGTAAGTTTTCTCTCACTTGTATACATTTTTTAATGTTAATCTTGTATTTAGTAACTCTGTTATGTTTTATTTTATGATTAAAATGTATTTCTTTAAAATATGTCATTGCTTCAACCTTGAAATAGGTCACTCAGATCACCTGATATTTACATTTAAATGATGATGTTATATGTTTAGAAAATGTAAATTGAAAACATAAAGAAAAATATTTTTAAACCATTTTGAATTGATAAATATAAAATATGTCATGTATGTAATTGCTGTAGTTGTAAGATGTAAAAAAAAAAAACACATTTATAAATCAGTGGTGAAATTTGTTTGTGTCATAAAAATAAATCTTTATTTTACTAAAAATATCAAAATTTCACCACTTTGTAAGTGTAGTTGAGGGGTCTATAGGAACACACTTTGCACATATCCAGATATATATCTCAGGTATTGTACTGGTGAGGCTCATCATAATCCTCATGTACATGATATAAACTGGTCATGTAATCAAATTTTGTACCACATCAGAAATAGTTTAAAATTTTCACAGTACAATTATTGTAGCAAGTCAAAATATTATCACTGACCTAAGAATGCAACTACAATTCAAATATATAATTATCTACATTACGTTTTTTTTTTCCTTTTACAGTGAAGAGTTTAGAACATTTAAACGACAATATGTCAGACTCAGATTCTGATGTGCCTGCTCTGGTTCCTTCGTCTGATGAAGAGGATGATGTGAAAGTGATTAAAACTAATGGTATTATATTATTATATTTTTCAACGTTAGATTTAATAGCCCTCAAGTTCTATGCCTCACTGATTTGTAAAGGACTGGTTTTGTTTGGTACCAATAATAAATAGATATGAGTGCAATCTATTATGAACCATTCAATCAATGCTTTTCAAATTTTGATATGTAGTTACTGATGACAAAATGGAGGTCAAATTTAATACTGGCAATTTTTACTTCTACCTTTCAGGAGTTGTGGTCCTTTTTAGATTGGAAAGTTACACTTTATGATGTTCCTGTGTAATAACTTATGAACCATTAGATGCTTTTAATATATATTTTATTTATATGATATTACTGATGACAAAATGAAGGTCAAGTTTGATATTGATGATTTTTATTGTTACAGTGCAGGTGTTATGGTCCTTGATTATGATAGATTGGAAAATGGCACTTTTTTGTTCCCTGCAATTATTAATGAATCATTCAACCAATGCTTTTCAAATTTAAATATGTTGTTTTTGATGACAAAAATGGAGATTTAATTTGATATTGATAATTTTCACTTCTACAGTTCACAGTTCAGGTGTTCCATAACCCTTGTGTATTAGAAAATTTCAGATTTTAATATGAGGTCAAGTGTGCTATTGACAATCTTCACTTTTAGGGTTCAGGAGTTATGGCCCTTGATAGATTGGAAAATAGTACTTTATATCATTTCCATGCAATTTCTTATGAATCATTCAACCAATGCTCTTCAAATTTTGATATGGTGTTACTAATGACCAAAGTGGAGGTCAAGTTCAATACTGACAATTTAACTTCTGCTGTTTAGGAGATATAAAAGATTGGAAAAAGTAACTTTATGTCATTTATATGTAATTTCTTATGAACCATTCAACCACAGCTTTTCAAATCTTAATACTTTGTTACTGATGACTTAATTGAGTTCAAGTTCAATAATGATGATTTTCACTTTTGCCATTCAGGATTTATGTTTAAAAAACAATTCTACTTTAATTTGAAAATCTTTAAAAATACTGAAAAGGTGAGAAAACAGAAAAAAAATAATGCCCAGTTATATGATTCAAAGGGGAATTATGCTAAATGTTATTTAGAAATGCAAATATGGAGAGCGAAATAGTAAGTCAGCAGGAAATTATTTCAGGGAAAAGATTGTTCTTATAATGAATATAATTATTCAAAAATTTTCACATAAGCACATTCAGTATTAGTTTCAGTTTATCTTATTCTTACAATTTCCTTTATGTAAAATACATTTTGAAAATACATCAAAATTAATTACAAGTTTCCATTGTTTTTTTTTTTATACACTACATACATTTTTAACAAGTCGAAGTTGTTTGAGATTTTATTTAATGGAACCAAAAAAGTATTGTAATGGTAAGACAAATATACTATAGGTCAACATTCTTCATGAATTGGAAAAACTATTTGTTAAAGATTTATTTCCATTTTCAAAAAAAAAACTGAAATATATTCTAAATTTAAAATCATTGCAGTACTTAAATTTTACATGTTTGGTATGAATTGAATGATCAAGGTCATCATACGAGAGACTTGCATATACAATGTGCATCACTGCATTAATATTTTGAAATAGGTACAATTTGCTTTTTTTTTCCAGATGAATGTGTGGACATATGGTTATCAAAGAATGTGAAGTTTCTAGAAAAACAAGAACACAACATCCACATATTCTCACTTGGACCATTCATAATGGGATTGGAAACATTTATATCAAAGCCATGGATGTTCTGCCTTAATGATGCTAAACTATTAACTGACAAAGTGTAAGTTTTACTAAGTAACTAAAACAGCTCAAGCCATGGATGTTCTGCCTTAATGATGCTAAACTATTAATTGACAAAGTGTAAGTTTTATTAAGTAACTAAAACAGCTCAATACATATTCAATAAATTTTATAACTCTGTTTGATTTTGAAGTTATTATGTATTAGATATTACATGTATATGGGAAGTCACTTTTGCTAGGATGGTGTTTGACTGTTAGAGTTATTGACAACAATGCTGCACAATTGCAGTTGACTTTTTGGGGATTATTTAAAGGTTTTAATTTGAGATTTTACTACATACATTGCATCATTTTTCTGGCTTGAATTGTTTGTGCTTCCATTTTACCCATGACATCAACCAAATTCTGTATATCCAGGAAAATGTTGAATATACACACCATGTTCCAAAATACTGTTGAAAGTTATGTTATCCTATAAGATTTACTAATTCGGTTGTACTTTTCCCTTTAATTCTTATATATGATTACTAGAGTTTTTGTTGTCTTTAATTGTTTAACAGGCGTCGACGTCTGCTTCACAGGATGAAATACAAAATTCTATTCATGTACAAAATACACACAAAAAAAGAACTGATGAATGGAAGACCCACCAAATTTAAAAGGTAACACCACAAATACTTGAAAAACAACTAAAAATAATAGTATTGAAGACAGAAAGTGGCAGCAGAATATTTCAGACTAAAATGTATTTGTAAAGTGTTGTTGAATAGAGAGAAAAATGACAAGATTGCAGGACAGAGCAACAACTAGCTTAAAGTGTTCATCAGGTCTTGAGTTTCGGTAATGCCCTCCTGTAAAAACAAAAAATAAAACTTAAAACAAATAATCTTTTGATGCAATCAATAAAGTAGCAAAATTGTTACATTCCAGGAAAACTGGTGATGTATTTATAGACTGTAATAAGTTGCAATAATATAAGAATTCCAATCAGTTGTTTATGCATACACATCATATAGAAAATAGTTGTGACCAAAAAAAATATGGCGGTTTATTTATTATTGACTGTCATCATGTTTATGTATTCATGGTATTATCTAAAGAATGCAGATTTTGTTTCATACAAAATTAACTCATCCATTTTTTTCATCGTTAGTTTCAAAACTTAATTTATATTTTAATTATGTGACAAAAATTAAAGAGCATCAAGAGCTTACAATAAATATTATCTACCAAAGCTACTTTTCTTTGCAATAAACAAGTTGCAGTAAATTATGCTATGTAAATGTAAGTGCACAGATTAACTTTCAGTAGTTTTAGATTTGATATACCGTTATTCAAATGAAGTAGGGTGTTGCATACCTGTATTATCAGTATATATTTGGATTGCTTTTGATTTGCAGGTACAGAGAGAAAACTGAATATTCCAAGTTAACTGAAGATGAATGGGCAAATCTAGATATACTTGATGTTGTTACAAAACTAGTTGTCAAGAAGATGGTAAATAAAGATATTTTATATAAGAATAAGGAGATGTCCATCAGGAAATGGATGACTACGTGGAATTTGTGACGTTGATCTTATCACTACATTATTTAAGTGTGAAATAAATGAATGGGTGTACTTGAACAAATTTCAGATTTTTTAGCTCACCTGGCCCAAAGGGCCAAGTGAGCTTTTCTCATCACTTGGCGTCCGTCGTCCGTCGTCGTTAACTTTTACAAAAATCTTCTCCTCTGAAACTACTTGGCCAAATTTAACCAAACTTGGCCACAATCATCATTGGGGTATCTAGTTTAAAAAATGTGTCCGATGACCTGGCCAACCAACCAAGATGGCCGCCATGGCTAAAAATAGAACATAGGGGTAAAATGTAGATTTTGGCTTATATCTCTGAAACCAAAGCATTTAGAGCAAATCTGACATGGGGTAAAATTGTTTATCAGGCCAAGATCTATCTGCCCTGAAATTTTCAGATGAATCAGACAACCCGTTGTTGGGTTGCTGTCCCTGAATTGGTAATTTTAAGGAAATTTTTCCGTTTTTGGTTATTATCTTGAATATTATTATAGATAGAGATAAACTGTAAACAGCAATAATGTTCAGCAAAGTAAGATCTATAAATAAGTCCCTTAAGGAGTTATTGCCCTTTATAGTCAATTTTTTACCATTTTTCGTAAATTTTTGTAATCTTTTACAAAAATCTTCTTTTCTGAAACTACGAAGACAAATTTAACCAAACATGACCACAATCATTATTAGGGTATCTAGTTTAAAAATTGTGTCCGATGACCCTGCCCGCGAACTAAGATGGCCGACATGGCTAAAAAATACTACATAGGGTAAAATGCAGTTTTTGGCTCATATCTCTGAAACCAATGCCTTTAGAGCAAATCTGACGAGGTTTAAATTGTTCAATAGGTCAAGATCTATCTGCCCTGAAATTTTCAGACCAATCAGGCAACACGTTGTTGGGTTGCTGCCCCTGAATTGGTCATTTTAAGAAAATTTTGCAGCTTTTGGTTATTATCTTGAATATTATTAAAGATAGAGATAAACTGTAAACGGCAATAATGTACAGCAAAGTAAGATCTACAAATAAGTCAACATGATCAAAATTGTCAATTGTCCCCTTAAGGAGTTATTGCCCTTTATAGTCAATTTTTTACAATTTTCATAAATTTTGTAAATTTTTGTAAATTTTTACACAATATTTTCCACTGTAACTACTGGGCCAAGTTCATTATAGATAGAGATAATAGTAAGGAGCAAGAATGTTCAGTAAAGTAAGATCTACAAACACATCACCATCACCGAAACACAGTTTTGTCATGAATCCATCTGTGTCCTTTGTTTGATATGCACATAGACCAAGGTGAGCGACACAGGCTCTTTAGAGCCTCTAGTTTTATTTGGGAAAAGTATGAAATTCCTGGTTAGTAAGATGATCTTAAGTTATAGAATCAAGTAGATTTTAAGGTCATATAAAATTGTTTTCAAATTCAAAAAGACTTGTAACTAGAATATGTTTTCATATGAATTTATCATTTGCTATTAATAAAATTAAAATAGCAAGCAAATATGTGTATTGCATTACTACTTCATAGTTGGAATTGTCACAGAAATTCTTGAAATTTATTATCTATCAATATGAAAAGTCAAGATATCTTTGAAATCTATCAAACAAAAGCTAATCCAGGACAGTTTTGCCATGGAAGTCTTAAGAAACATGTATAGATTGTAATTAAATATCTATCAAACAAAAACTAATCAGGGACAGTACACCCAAGAAAAAGAATTTTAGATAATTATCAAACAAAAGCTACTTCAGGACAGTACACCTAGGCATAGTCTAAATGCTGTGGGGTATGTCTCTTCCTATATCAAGGTATACACAGATGTCTTTCAATAAGATATCTGTATTAATGCTGTTTTATCTGTTTAAATCAAATTAATGTGTAAAAAATTGCACATGTGATAACTGAGAAGCATGAATGGCTTTTGATTTTGCCTTGATATATATTTATGGGTCGTAATTTTCAACAGACTTCAATATATGAATGGGGTGCTTTTTAAATCCCAGCAGCAGCAGGTCTGTACCGAAAATCCCATGTTGAGTCCAAGAAATTATTAAAATTTAGTATCCAACAAACAAAAGCTAATCCAGGAAAGTACATCTAAGCATAGACCAAGAAATCATTGAAATTTAGTATCCAAAAAACAAAAGCTAATCCAGGAAAGTACATCTAAGCATAGACCAAGAAATCATTGAAATTTAGTATCCAACAAACAAAAGCTAATCCAGGAATGTACATCTAAGCATAGACCAAGAAATCATTGAAATTTAGTATCCAACAAACAAAAGCTAATCCAGGAAAGTACATCTAAGCATAGACCAAGAAATCATTGAAATTTAGTATCCAACAAACAAAAGCTAATCCAGGAATGTACATCTAAGCATAGACCAAGAAAACATTGAAATTTAGTATCCAACAAACAAAAGCTAATCATGGAAGGTATACCTCAGCATAGAACAAGAAATCATTGAAATTTAGTATCCAAAAAAACAAAAGCTAATCCAGGAAGGTACACCTAAGCATAGACCAAGAAATCATTGAAATTTAGTATCCAACAAACAAAAGCTAATCCAGGAAAGTACATCTAAGCATAGACCAAGAAATCATTGAAATTTAGTATCCAACAAACATAAGCTAATCCAGGAAAGTACATCTAAGCATAGACCAAGAAATCATTGAAATTTAGTATCCAACAAACAAAAGCTAATCCAGGAATGTACATCTAAGCATAGACCAAGAAATCATTGAAATTTAGTATCCAACAAACAAAAGTTAATCCAGGAATGTACATCTAAGCATAGACCAAGAAAACATTGAAATTTAGTATCCAATAAACCAAATCTAAACCAGGAAGGTACACCTGGTACGTCATTGGCTAAAGCAGGTCTAGTAACCGCTCAACTCCGTCTGTCATCTGTCTGCCCGAAATAAAACTTTCATCTAAGTTTTCTCCGCTTCTATGAAAGGGAATAATTTTATATTTGGTCTGCAGCTTTATAATGTTGATTTGTAGTAAGTTAACAATTTTTAGATCTACCATGTAGCCACTTCCTGTTTGCCAATAGTTTGAAATTTTACAACACTCGTTGTACAAGGAAAATTTTTCTTGGCATCAGTGAAAGAGAATGATCAGTTATGCTACAGTATACATATTATCTCAATCAATTTCATGCAGCAATGCATCTCCAGACCTGGTATTAGCCTTGTTCATATTTGAATTTTATTATACCCCACGCAACGAGTTGCGGAGGGTATAATGTTTTTGACCCGTCCGTCCGTCTGTCAGTCTGTCCGTCCGTCAGTCCGTCAGTCCTATTTCTTGTCATCGCAACTCCTCTCAAAACACACAACAGAATTTCACGAAACCTTTTTATACGACCGCAAAAATTGAAAATTTTTTGGTCGTATATTGGTATGACGTTGGCGTCGTCGTCGTCGTCGTCGTTGTCGTCCGAAGACACATTGGTTTTCGCACTCTAACTTTAGTTTAAGTGAATGGATCTCCATGAAATTTTACCATAAGGTTCAATACCACGAAAGGAAGGTGGGGATTGATTTTGGGGGTTATGGTACCAACAGTTAAGGAATTAGGGGCCCAAAAGGGCCAAAAATAAGCATTTTTGTAACTTCCAGACAATAACTTGTGTGTAAGTGTATTGATCTCTCTGACATTGTACCACAAGGTTCCATATCACAAAGGGAAGGCTGTAATTGATTTTGGGGGTAATTGCCTCAAAATTTTAGGAATTAGGGGCCAAAAAAGGGGAAAAAAATAAGCATTTTTCTAGTTTCATGACAATAACTTGTGTGTAAGTGTTTGGATATTTCTGAAATTGTACTACAAGGTTCCATATCACAAAGGGAAAGCTGGAATTGAGTTTGGGGGTAATTGCCCAAAACGTTTAGGAATTGGGGGCCAAAAAGGGGCCAAAAATAAGCATTTTTCTAGTTTCCAGACAATAACTTGTGTTCAAGTGTATGGATCTCTCTGAAATTGTACTGCAAGGTACCATACCACAAAGGGAAGGCTGGGATTGAGTTTGGGGGTGATGAATCATAAGGGGGTTCAAAAAATTTTGGGGGGGGGATTTTTTTTTTTCTTTTTTTTTCTTTTTTTCCTTTTTTTTTTCTTTTAAAATTTTCCATTTTAAGTTGGTTATTTCTGATTAATATTTAAAAGCAAATAATAATGATATGGTAGGAGATACACACCAAACAGGATGTGTAAATTATTATATAATAAGTATTGTGCAATAGCAAGAAATTTTCAATTGCACAGTATTGCACAATTGCAAGAAATCTTCAATTGCACAGTATTGCGCAATAGCAAGAAATCTTCAATTGCACAGTATTGCGCAATAGCAAGAAATATCCAATAGCACAATATTGCGCAATACCAAGAAATTGTCAATTGTACAGTATTGCACAATAGCAAGAAATATTCAATTGCACAGTATTGTGCAAAAGAAGATACTTCGTATAAATTGCTTATTTCTTGATCAATTTCAATGGGGTTTTATTCTTGAATTCTTGGGGTTCTTTAATATGCTGAATCTAACCGTGTATTAAGTTTTTGGATTTTGGGCCCCGTTTTTAAATTGGTCCACATTGAGGTCCAAAGGGTCCAAAATTTAACTTTGTTTGATTTCATCAAAAATTGAATTATTGGGGTTCTTTGATATGCCGAATCTAACCGTGTATTTAGATTCTTAATTTTTTGTTCCGTTTTCAAATTGGTCTACATTAAGGTCAAAAGGGTCCAAAATTAAACTTAGTTTGATTTTAACAAAAATTGAATTCTTAGGGTTCTTTGATATGCTGAATCTAAACATGTGTTTAGATTTTTGATTATGGGCCCAGTTTTCAAGTTGGTCCAAGTTGGGGTCCAAAATTAAACTTTGTTTGATTTCAACAAAAATTGAATATATGGGGTTCTTTGATATGCTGAATCTAAACATGTATTTAGATTTTAGATTTTTGGCCCAGTTTTCAAGTTGGTCCAAATTGGGGTCCAAAATTAAACTTTGTTTGATTTCAACAAAAATTGAATATATGGGGTTCTTTGATATGCTTAATCTTACCATGTATTTAGATTTTTTATTTGTGGGCCCGCTATCAAATTGGTTCATATTGAGGTCAAAAGGGTCCAAAATTAAACTTTGTTTGATTTCATCAAAAATTGAATTATTGGGGTTCTTTGATATTCCAAATCTAACCGTGTATTTAGATTTTTAATTTTGGGTCCCGTTTTTATACGCCCGTTTACGGGACGTATTATGGTATACCGTTGTTACGTATTATGGTATACCGTTGTCCGTCTGTCCGTCCGTCCGTCTGTCCGTCCGTCTGTCCGTCGTCAACATGTCGGACATTAACTCAAAATTGCTTAAACCAATTTGCATAAAACTTTGGTGAATTGTTTATATCTATTGACGTGAGCTCCCTTTCGTTTTTTATAAAATTTAGATTTTACGTTTCCGAGTTATGGGGTTTTATTCATTAAAAAAAGGGGGATTTTCCAGTTTTCGGACAATAAGTCAAGAATGCTTTCACCAACTTGCAAGAAATTGTGGTGAATTGTTTATATCTATTGACATGAGCTCCCTTTTGATTTTTATAAATTTTAGATTTTACGTTTCCGAGTTACGGGGTTTTATTCATAAAAAAAGGGGGGACTTTCCAGTTATCAGACAAAAACTCACAAATGCTTTCAGCAATTCTTATGAAACTTTGGTGAATTGTTTGTATGTATTGATGTAAGCTCCCTTTAGAATTTTATAAATTTTACATTTTACATTTCTGAGTTATGGGGTTTTATTCATTAAAAAGGGGTGATTTTCCAGTTTTCTGACAATAACTCAAAAATGCTGTCACCAATTCTCATGAAACTTTGGTGAATTGTTTATATCTATTGATGTAAGCTCCCTTTTTATTTTCATAAATTTCTAATATGACATTGAGAATTAATTATACTTTATTTGTTTATAGTCTGACAACAGATTTACTAAGTATTGCACAACAGCAAGAAATCTTTAAGTGAACATAAATTCAATTCATATAACCAATTTCAAGTTCTTTGAATACATTTATTCAGACACCTATAATATGTCAAATATTTAATTACAATCCAAATTCAGACTTGAATCAAGCTTGAATATTGTGTCCATTTTTGCCCCAACTGTTCAGGGTTGGACCTCTGCGGGCGTATCTAGCTGCGCTCAGCGAAGCAGTTTATTTAAATTGGTCTACATTAAGGTCCAAAGGGTCCAAAATTAAACTTAGTTTGATTTTAACAAAAATTGAATTTTTGGGGTTCTTTGATATGCTGAATCTAAACATGTGTTTAGATTTTTTATTATGGGACCAGTTTTCAAGTTGGTCCAAGTTGGGGTCCAAAATTAAACTTTGTTTGATTTCAACAAAAATTGAATATATGGGGTTCTTTGATATGCTGAATCTAAACATGTATTTAGATTTTAGATTTTTGGCCCAGTTTTCAAGTTGGTCCAAATTGGGGTCCAAAATTAAACTTTGTTTGATTTCAACAAAAATTGAATATATGGGGTTCTTTGATATGCTGAATCTTACCATGTATTTAGATTTTTTATTTTGTGGGCCCCTTTTTTAAATTGGTCTACATTAAGGTCCAAAGGGTCCAAATTTAAACTTAGTTTGATTTTAACAAAAATTGAATTCTTGGGGTACTTTGATATGCTGAATCTAAACATGTGTTTAGATTTTTGATTATGGGACCAGTTTTCAAGTTTGTTCAAGTTGGGGTCCAAAATTAAACTTTGTTTGATTTCAACAAAAATTGAATATATGGGGTTCTTTGATATGCTGAATCTAACCATGTATTTTGATTTTGGACATTGGACCATAATAGGTAAATTAAAAAAATTGAAGTTCTTAGACCACATTCTTTCTGTGTCAGAACCTATGCTGTGTCAAATATTTAATCACAATCCAAATTCAGAGCTGTATCAAGCTTGAATGTTGTGTCCATACTTGCCCCAACTGTTCAGGGTTCGACCTCTGCGGTCGTATCAAGCTGCGCCCAGCGAAGCATTTTATTAGATAATAAGGACATACTATGTAGTTGTGCATATCGACAGGAAATTACGATTCAATTTTTTTTCTAGGAGTTACGCCCCTTTGAACTTATTTACTTTAATGTACTACTGCAACAGTTTGTCATCGCAACTCCTCTCAAACCACACAACAGAATTTCATGAAACCTTTCCAGATAATAAGGACATACTACATAGATGTGCATATCAATAGGAAATTACGATTCTATTTTTTTTCCAGGAGTTATGCCCCTTTGAACTTATTTGCCCAATATACTACTGCAACCTTTTGTCATCGCAACTCCTCTCAAACCACACAATAGAATTTCATGAAACCTTTTCAGATAATAAGGACATACTACATAGATGTGCATATCGATAGGAAATTACGATTCAATTTTTTTTCCAGGAGTTACGCCCCTTTGAACTTATTTGCCCAATATACTACTGCAACCTTTTGTCATTGCAACTCCTCTCAAACCACACAACAGAATTTCATGAAACTGTGTAGATAATAAGGACATACTATGTAGATGTGCATATTGACAGGAAGTTATGATTCAATTTTTTTTTCTGATACAATTTTTTTTTCTTACACTTATTTTATTTCTCCAATGACAATGTGGGGACGTGGGGTATGTGAGTGCGCTCACTAAGGTTCTTTCATTAAATCTCAATAGATTAATTTGCCTTCAATAGCACTGATTTTGAGATATATTAAAGTTGAGTTGTTGGTCAAAACATTTAAATGCATAGATTAGGAAAAAGCAGAACAGAGAAAAAGTTTAAGAGATGATGTGCATATATCCATGAGCGATAAAACAACGAAAGCATAAAACATACTCAGCAATGCAGATGAAAGACATTAAAAAACAATATTTTATTAATGCTTGTGTATTATTTTTATCATACCTTGTTCTCTAAGAGTAATTCCCTGACAATGACTGATATAACAATCTCTAGCAAGAGTGATTTTTATCTGAACAACCTAACATATAAGGTAGTCATTGTCAAACTATTTGTAAAGTTAATCAGATATGATTGCAGAAAAAAATATCAGATAATTAAAAAAGCACAAGCTCAAGTATTATTTGAGAATAGGGTCTTTATTGACCCAGTTCACAAATTTGTTTATATGTTCATGAACTCTTCTTTAAATTACAGACACATGTGGTAATTTTATGTCTACTTAGTGGGAAGATATATACTTTTCAGCTGACAACACACAGCTAAATTAAACCCATGTTAGCAAAAGGGAAACATATGTTGAGGATAAGTCAATAAATGACTTTTAATTCTGTGGATACTAGTTTTTTTAACACAAGAAAAAAAATATTAACATTCTTCAGTTAGTGTCATCATATGATGCTTGGGTTAATAAATTTCTTGCATCTACCTCATTAAAAGTTATGAACTGTATATTATTGCATTTCATGATTGATCAATCATAAAAACAAGCTAAAAAAAAGATAAGTTGGCATAATAATTGTATGATTTATTTGGTCTTGAACCACCTTAAAAGATTTTTATTTTCTGTTAAATCAGATATTTTTGCAATGTTTTTATTATTGTGAAAATTGCAACGGGATATGTTTCGCAGAAATAAAGAATCAAATTTTAGGATAGAAAAATCATTTATATGTTTCCCAATATCTTTTTTTATCCAGCGCAGGAGGAAGTTTTTGGTGAATACACTGAACATGATAGATAAGATTGAAGAGTTTAACAGAGGGGATGGAATTGATGTAAAACATTCAATACAGACAGCCACACGATATGATCACATTATTGACTTTGTGTGGTAAGCTTGAATATATAAAACATTAAATACAGACTGCCACACAATATAACCACATTAATGACTGTGTGGTAAGCTTATATATGTTCCAGACCATATGAGTATTTGGACCATATGCGTATGGTCATGACCATTTGTGTATATTCATATGGTCCAACCATATGAGTATATATATATATATATACTCATTTGAATATTAACGAGCCGGACCATATGAATATTTAGACCATATAGGTATTTTTCGTATAAATTCTAACACACAGCTCGTTCTCCAAACCAAAAATCGGTACAAGTTACTGAAATCCTTTATCTTTGACATGTTGTCTAAATCTTTATTTGATAAATTAGTTTATCTTCTAATTAAAAGTGCCTTTATCCTGTTGGCTTTTTAGTCCAAAAGTAAAACCAAGTTTTGGGAATGGACTTTTTCTTCTTTCCCCGGTATATAGATTATTTAATTTTTTATGCCCTACCTAGGGGCATTATGTTTTTCGGTTTGTATGTCCGTTTGTTCGTCCGTCCGTCTGTCAAGTCTGTCCTGCTTCAGGTTGAAGTTTTTGGTCAAGGTAGTATTTGATGAAGTTGAAGTCCAATCAACTTGAAACTTAGTACACATGTTCCCTATGATATGATCTTTCTAATTTTAATGCCAAATTAGAGTTTTGACCCCAATTTCACGGTCCACTGAACATACAAAATGATAGTGCGAGTGGGGCATCCATGTACTATGGACACATTCTTGTTTAATTCTCATTTTTAGCTCACCTGGCCCAAAGGGCCAAGTGAGCTTTTCTCATCACGTGGCGTCCGTCGTCGTCGTCGTAAGCTTATTACAAAAATCTTCTCCTCTGAAACCACTGGTCCAAATTTAACCAAACTGCCACACAATCATTATTAGGGTATCTAGCTTAAAAAATGTGTCCGATGACCCCGCCAACCAACCAAGATGGCCACCATGGCTAAAAATAGAACATAGGGGTAAAATGTAGATTTTGGCTTATATCTCTGAAACCAAAGCATTTAGAGTAAATCTGACATCAGGTTAAACTGATTATCAGGTCAAGATCTATCTGCCCTGAAATTTTCAGACAAATCTGACAACCTGTTGTTGGGTTGCTGCCCCTGAATTGGTAATTTTAATGAAATTTTGCAGTTTTTATACGACCGCAAAAATTAAAAATTTTTTGGTCGTATATTGGTATGACGTTGACGTTGGCGTCGTCGTCGTCGTCGTCGTCGTCGTCCGGCGTCGTCCGAAGACACATTGGTTTTCGCACTCTAACTTTAGTTTAAGTGAATGGATCTCCATGAAATTTCACCATAAGGTTCAATACCACAAAAGGAAGGTTGGGATTGATTTTGGGGGTTATGGTACCAACAGTTAAGGAATTAGGGGCCAAAAAGGGGCCACAAATAAGCATTTTTGTAACTTTCAGACAATAACTTGTGTGTAAGTGTATGGATCTCTCTGACATTGTACCACAAGGTTCCATATCACAAAGGGAAGGCTGTAATTGATTTTGGGGGTAATTGCCTCAAAATTTTAGGAATTAGGGGCCAAAAAAGGGGCAAAAAACAAGCATTTTTCTAGTTTCATGACAATAACTTGTGTGTAAGTGTTTGGATATTTCTGAAATTGTACTACAAGGTTCCATATCACAAAGGGAAAGCTGGAATTGAGTTTGGGGGTAATTGCCCGAAACGTTTAGGAATTGGGGGCCAAAAAGGGGCCAAAAATAAGCATTTTTCTAGTTTCCAGACAATAACTTGTGTTCAAGTGTATGGATCTCTCTGAAATTGTACTGCAAGGTACCATACCACAAAGGGAAGGCTGGGATTGAGTTTGGGGGTGATGAATCATAAGGGGGTTCAAAAAATTGGGGGGGGATTTTTTTTTTTTTTTTTTTTCTTTTTTTCCTTTTTTTTTTCTTTTAAAATTTTCCATTTTAAGTTGGTTATTTCTGATTTATATTTAAAAGCAAATAATAATGATATGGTAGGAGATACACACCAAACAGGATGTGTAAATTATTATATAATAAGTATTGTGCAATAGCAAGAAATTTTCAATTGCACAGTATTGCACAATAGCAAGAAATCTTCAATTGCACAGTATTGCGCAATAGCAAGAAATCTTCAATTTAACAGTATTGCGCAATAGCAAGAAATATCCAATAGCACAATATTGCGCAATAGCAAGAAATTGTCAATTGTACAGTATTGCGCAATAGCAAGAAATATTCAATTGCACAGTATTGTGCAAAAGAAGATACTTCGTATAAATTGCTTATTTCTTGATCAATTTCAATGGGGTTTTATTCTTGAATTCTTGGGGTTCTTTAATATGCTGAATCTAACCGTGTATTAAGTTTTTGGATTTTGGGCCCCATTTTTAAATTGGTCCACATTGAGGTCCAAAGGGTCCAAAATTAAACTTTGTTTGATTTCATCAAAAATTGAATTATTGGGGTTCTTTGATATGCCGAATCTAACCGTATATTTAGATTTTTAATTTTGGGTCCCGTTTTTTAAATTTGTCTACATTAAGGTCCAAAGGGTCCAAAATTAAACTTAGTTTGATTTTAACAAAAATTGAATTCTTAGGGTTCTTTGATATGCTGAATCTAAACATGTGTTTAGATTTTTGATTATGGGCCCAGTTTTCAAGTTGGTCCAAGTTGGGGTCCAAAATTAAACTTTGTTTGATTTCAACAAAAATTGAATATATGGGGTTCTTTGATATGCTGAATCTAAACATGTATTTAGATTTTAGATTTTTGGCCCAGTTTTCAAGTTGGTCCAAATTGGGGTCCAAAATTAAACTTTGTTTGATTTCAACAAAAATTGAATATATGGGGTTCTTTGATATGCTGAATCTTACCATGTATTTAGATTTTTTATTTGTGGGCCCGCTATCAAATTGGTTCATATTGAGGTCAAAAGGGTCCAAAATTAAACTTTGTTTGATTTCATCAAAAATTGAATTATTGGGGTTCTTTGATATGCCAAATCTAACCGTGTATTTAGATTTTTAATTTTGGGTCCTGTTTTTTAAATTGGTCTACATTAAGGTCCAAAGGGTCCAAAATTAAACTTAGTTTGATTTTAACAAAAATTGAATTTTTGGGGTTCTTTGATATGCTGAATCTAAACATGTGTTTAGATTTTTGATTATGGGACCAGTTTTCAAGTTGGTCCAAGTTGGGGTCCAAAATTAAACTTTGTTTGATTTCAACAAAAATTGAATATATGGGGTTCTTTGATATGCTGAATCTAAACATGTATTTAGATTTTAGATTTTTGGCCCAGTTTTCAAGATGGTCCAAATTGGGGTCCAAAATTAAACTTTGTTTGATTTCAACAAAAATTGAATATATGGGGTTCTTTGATATGCTGAATCTTACCATGTATTTAGATTTTTTATTTGTGGGCCCGCTATCAAATTGGTTCATATTGAGGTCAAAAGGGTCCAAAATTAAACTTTGTTTGATTTCATCAAAAATTGAATTATTGGGGTTCTTTGATATGCCAAATCTAACTGTGTTTTTAGATTTTTAATTTAGGGTCCCGTTTTTTAAATTTGTCTACATTAAGGTCCAAAGGGTCCAAAATTAAACTTAGTTTGATTTTAACAAAAATTGAATTCTTTGGGTACTTTGATATGCTGAATCTAAACATGTGTTTAGATTTTTGATTATGGGACCAGTTTTCAAGTTTGTCCAAGTTGGGGTCCAAAATTAAACTTTGTTTGATTTCAACAAAAATTGAATATATGGGGTTCTTTGATATGCTGAATCTAACCATGTATTTGGATTTTGGACATTGGACCATAATAGGTAAATTAAAAAAATTGAAGTTCTTAGACCACATTCTTTCTGTGTCAGAAACCTATGCTGTGTCAAATATTTAATCACAATCCAAATTCAGAGCTGTATCAAGCTTGAATGTTGTGTCCATACTTGCCCCAACTGTTCAGGGTTCGACCTCTGCGGTCGTATCAAGCTGCGCCCAGCGAAGCATTTTATTGGTTATTATCTTGAATATTATTATAGATAGAGATAAACTGTAAACAGCAATAATGTTCAGCAAAGTAAGATCTACAAATAAGTCGGCATGACCAAAATTGTCAGTCGACTCCTTTAGGAGTTATTGCCCTTTATAGTCAATTTTTAACAATTTTTCGTAAATTTTTGTAATCTTTTACAAAAATCTTCTTCTTTGAAACGACTGAGACAAAGTTAACCATACTTGGCCATAATCATTATTAGGGTATCTAGTTCAAAAAATTTGTCCGATGACCCCGCCTTTCAACCATCATGGCCGACTTGGTTAAAAATAGAACATAGGGGTAAAATGCAGTTTTTGGTTTACATCTCTGAAACTAAAGCATTTAGAGCAAATCTGACAGGTGGCAAAAATATTCATAAGATTTAGGTTTATCTGCCCTGAAATTTTCAGACGAATTCAACAACCTGTTGTTGGGTTGCTACCCCTGAGTTAGTAATTTTACAGAAATTTTGCAGTTTTTTGTTATTATCTTAGATATCATTATAATATCCAATATCTAATACTATTAATTATGATTTTAACCTTATTTTACATGATTTCCAAAGCATCAGTAAATACAGGTGAGCGACACAGGCTCTTGAGAGCCTCTAGTTACCTTTTTCACTAAATTGATGTGCTTTTGTTCCCATTCATATGATCTTAAAATATCAGTAGTGTATGTACAGATAACTAAAAATAATTTAAAACATTTTTTTTTACTAAAATCAAATTAAAACATCAAAATAAAAAGAAAAAGGTTGAGGTTGCAATGCCCCAAGTGCCTGTGAGTAAAACAGTTGAATTCATGTTAAACAAATAAAAAATGACTGTAAAAATGCTTTAACTTAAATTTTAATTTGAGTAAAATTCACTTTATTTCATTAATCATGTAACAATGGTTGCCATGTTATTAAATAAGCCACAAATAGAAAAACTTAATTAATGATTCATCGTATTCAGCATCCGATCCATACACGTATGGAGGACCATAGTGTGTATATGCATATGATCGTAACATATATAAACCATCCAATACAGACTGCAACAAAATACAATCACATTAATGACTTCGTGTGGTAAGCTTATATATAAAACATTCAATACAGACCTCCACACGATATAATCACATTAATGACTTGTTCAGATTTGATTCAAATAAGAAAATGTAGGATAAAATCTCTGTTAAATAATATTGGACAAAAAAATAAATTTTTGAAAGATTATTATTTTTAGTGTATCCAATTATGTGCCTGATTAAGACAAGAAAAAATATAAACCTCAGTCCACAGTCCCAGTAAATATAAGTTTGCTCAGAATTCTGAATGTTTAAAGATATATATAATTAATATACAGTTTTTGGTTCAAGGATATTTGGGTATGCAAAAACTAATATTATGGCATTATGTAAGCTTTCTTTGAAGTTTGCAGATACCTTAAGATATTTACAAGGCTTCTGAAATGTACCTTTTACTAGCCCACATAATTATACCCAAAGCAAAGTTGAAATTTTATGAAACGTTGAAGATAATAAGGACATACTATGTAGATGTGCATATCAAGAGGAAATTATGATTCAATTTTTTTTCTATGAGTTATGCCCATTTGAACTTAAAATTTTGGCCTTAATATTCTACTGCAACAGTTTGTCATCGCAACTCCTGAAACCAAACCACAGAATTTCTTGAAACTTTGTAGATAATAAGGACTTACTATGTAGATGTGCATATCGACAGGAAATTATGATTAAATTTTTTTCTAGAAGTTATGCTCCTTTGAACTTTGAATTTATAATTGATAATGAAAACATAATATGTTGATGTGCATATTCACAGGAAACTTTTATTAGTTGACTTTTGTAGGAGATGAGTCTTTTAATTTAGGAATATTACGAGATTTTGTTTGCCCAGTGACAAAATGGGGATGTGGGTTATACGTGTCATCTTGAAAGCTGCAAACTCATTTATGCCTTTTTATTCTTTTTTTTTCTGTATTTTTTAGGGATAAAGCCTTAACATTGCCCCAGTTAAGAGACAAGCAACAAAAAGTAAAATTTGCAGCATTGTATGTCTGTAAATTGTGTAAGTATGAAATATTCTTATTTCATATAATTATTTATCTGTGTTTTTATACGACCGCACAAAATTTTGCGGTCATATATTGGTATCACGTCGTCAGCATCGTCCGAAGACATTTGGTTTCCGGGACAATTACTTTGGTAAATGTAAATAGAAATCTATGAAATTTAAACACAAGGTTTATCACCACAAAAGGAAGGTTGGAATTGATTTTGGGGGTTATAGTCCTAACAGTTTAGGAATTAGGGGCCAAAAAGGGGCCCAAATAAGCATTTTTCTAGTTTCCAGACAATAACTTGTGGAACGGTGTATGGATCTCTCTGAAATTATACCACAAGTTTCCATACCACAAAGGGATGGATAGGATTGGCTTTGGAGGGTTATGGCTCAAACCGTTTAGGAATTAGGGGGATAAAAGGGGGAAAAAACAAGGGTTTCCTTGTTAATGGACAATCACTTTTAAGTACAATGTTAAATTTGGATTACCTCCCTTACACTGCTTTAAAATTATGTTTAAAGAAATTTTGTATTGTCTTGAGGTGATTAGCTGTCAATTTAATTTTAGAAGTATACTAATAAAAATGCTGATTAAAGATATATTATTTTTAGACATGATTATGTATGTCATTTTCTATTTTAAGACTTTTATGATGTATTTAAATGGGTAATTATGGTTGCAAACTCCAATGGAAATTTGAATTGAGATAATGACCATATCTTGAGGGAAAGATTTTTTATTTGGAAAAAGGGGAGGTGAAAAAAAATGTGGGGGGGGGGGGGGGAGGGGGTCAATTTGCAACAGCATAGTGTATTGCACAAAAGCAAAAAAAAAAGGGGGGGTAAATTTTTTTTTTTGGGGGGGGGGGGAGCGGGGAGCGGGGATCAATTCGCAACAGCATACTGTATTGCACAAAAGCAAAAAATTGAATATGAATTTAAATCATATAACCAATTCTAAGTTCTTGAGCTACAGTTATTCTGTGTCAGAAACCTATTATGTGTCAAATATTTAATTACAATCAAAATTCAGACCTGTATCAAACGCGAAATTGTGTCCATTTTTGCCCCAACTGTTCAGGGTTGGACATCTGTGGTCATATCCAGCTGCGCTCGGCGAAGCAATTTATTATTATTAACCATGTTTTGTCATTTGATAAAATATGCATATCAATGTAATAAATATTTATAACCTTTTCCATAAAAATAAGTATCCAGATGGTGAATTTGGCTATGACAATTATAGCTTATAATGAATCTTCCTTTTTTGGGTAATACTACTGGTTTACTGCAGCAAAGAGCAATAGTAAGAGGCAGTTTTTCCAGTATCATTGTTTTTAAATTTTGTAACTTCATGTCAGTTTAGTAACAGTGTTTTTGGAACTCTACTCTGTTATAATTTTTTATCTGTTTCTTACCATTGCTCTTCATCCCAGGGAACCAGCGCTTCTGTCATGGAATATGTATGACGCGTAAGTTGTATCCCTATAAAGTTTTTGAGACAAATCCTTTTTGCATTGAACTAACTTTTGGAAATGGACTTTATGTGATGATAGTATTATCTGAAAGTCGTAAACAGATCACTGCTGCCTTTTGTAGTTGTTCCTCTTTTATCATTATTGTGTTTTTGTTTTTAAACTATTTTAGGTGAAGCAAAAACTGTGATATAAGTCTGCCTTACCTAACAAGGATTACAATAGTGAATGATCTGTGCAGTGAAGGAGTAGTAAACATGTACTGATAGTTGAATATGAACAAATACCCACAATAAAAGCATCTTGCTTTGCAGGAACTTGTCCAAGACACAAAACATTTTCTATATTATCAGATAGTTCAGACTATTCTATGTTAATATGTACTGGACACATTTAATATTGAGTTGTATAACAAAATATTTTTTTACAGTTGTACAGATACATCTTTTGATAATGCAGACTGAAATATTTTAACAAAATTTGAATATTTTCCAGGCCACACTGTAATTACAAGTCTTGCTAGAGAAGGAAAAGATATTGCTGAAGATTTCAAAAAATTAATTAGGGCAAAGGTAAGTTTCTGAATTATTGGTTCATATTAAGGATCACTAGCAAAAACAATCATTTGAAACATCTTGTGAAACTCACAATAAATCAGTAGTCAATATCTTTGAAAGTTAACCTTTATCTAAAATATTTCCCATAGACAAATGAGCTCACCATAAATTTCTGTTCTAATGTAAAATATATCATGCTTGATAAAAATTATCTCTCATAGACTCATAGATATCAACTCTATAGATATAGGTTGAAGTCTTCCGATATTTAAAAACAAATCAGTAATATCTTTATTATCAGAAAGAGCTCAGACATAAATAAGTAAGAAACTTGGGAGACATGTCAGATTATGCATTTTTATGACTATGATTTTAAGTCAGAAAATGCTTAACTTATTAATGTCATTTTTGTCGAGCCTGCGACTTTTGTTGCAAAAGCGAGACATACATGTAGCGATCCTACATTCCGTCGCTGGCGGCGTCCACAAATATTCACTCTGTGGTTAAAGTTTTTAAAATTTTAATAAATTTCTTAAACTATCCTGAATTTCTACCAAACTTGGACAGAAGCTTGTTTATGATCATAAGATAGTATCCAGAAGTAAATTTTGTAAAAAAAAAAATCCTGTTTATCCGTATTTTACTTATAAATGGACTTAGTTTTTCTTCCAGTTAACATTACATTCACTCTGTGGTTAAAGTTTTTAAAATTTTAATAACTTTCTTAAACTATCCTGCATTTCTACCAAACTTGGACAGAAGCTTGTTTATGATCATAAGATAGTATCCAGTAGTAAATTTTGTAAAAAAAAAAATCCTGTTTATCCGTATTTTTCTTATAAATGGTCTTAGTTTTTCTGCCAGTTAACATTACATTCACTCTGTGGTTAAAGTTTTTAAAATTTTAATAACTTTCTTAAACTATCCTGAATTTCTACCAAACTTGGACAGAAGCTTGTTTATGATCAAAAGCTAGTATCTAGAAGGAAATTTTGTAAAAATTTATATCCTGTTTTTCCGTATATTACTTATAAATGGACTTAGTTTTTCTTCCAGTTAACATTACATACAGTCTGCATTTAAAGTTTTTAAAACATTTATTAGATTCATAAACCATCCTGGATTTATATCAAACTTGGATAGAAGCTTCTTACAATCAAAAGATAGTATCTAGAGGAAAATTTTTAATAATTTTTCCCCCATTTTTGTTGAGCCTGAGACTAACAGCAATAGTAGGCGAGACACTGGGTTCTGTGGAACCCTTACAAATTTTTTGTTCAATGGAACTTGAAATTTTAGGTATTTTGAAATATGTAACAATTTGTTAAAAACTATGAATATTTGTATGATGATTTTCAATCTCAAACCTACCTTTACACAACAAAGAGTGTTCATTAATGAATGGATTCATTTGAAAGTTGTAATCGTTTGAAACATTTGATAATTCAACTGAATAAAGAAAATGAAGTATTGTGAATAACAATGTCAAAGCTCCCTATAGAAAATTTTCTCAGATGGAGATCTTTTGCTTTTGAGGTTCGACAAGTTGGCACCTGTGTAAACATAAAGTCTACAATATAAAAGCCTGTGTAATATCCCTTTCCTATTCTTTTCCATGAGTAATCATATTTCTAATAACTTTCAGTACACCAGAAGCATGTTTTTGAAGTTTAATAATTTAAAACAAAAATATATTCAAAGCCATTAGGATTTTATCGTTTTTACTTTTGTTGCTAAACTTTTTCACTGTGAAAATATTACAGCTTTTAAAAGTTCAGTATTTCTATGAAATATATATGTTTAAGTGATCAACTTTTATACTTACATTATTATTCTTAAGGACAATTTTAACTGTTTTTGTCGAGCCTTCGACTTTTGTCGAAAAAGCGAGACATAGCGATCCTACATTCCGTCGGCGTCGTCGTCGTCGTCGGCGGCGTCCACAAATATTCACTCTGTGGTTAAAGTTTTTGAAATTTTAATAACTTTCTTAAACTATCCTTGATTTCTACCAAACTTGGACAGAAGCTTGTTTATGATCATAAGATAATATTCAAAAGTAAATTTTGTAAAAAAAAAAATCCATTTTTTCCGTATTTTACTTATAAATGGACTTAGTTTTTCTGCCAGGAAACATTACATTCACTCTGTGGTTAAAGTTTTTGAAATTTTAATAACTTTCTTAAACTATCCTGGATTTCTACCAAACTTGGAAAGAAGCTTGTTTATGATCATAAGATAGTATCCAGAAGTAAATTTTGTAAAAAAAGAATTCCATTTTTTCCGTATTTTACTTATAAATGGACTTAGTTTTTCTGTCCGTTAACATTACATTCACTCTGTGGTTAAAGTTTTAAAAATTTTAACAACTTTCTTAAGCTATCCTGGATTTGTACCAAACTTGGACAGAAGCTTGTTTATGATCATAAGATAGTATCCAGAAGTAAATTTTGTAAAAAAAATATAGTTTATCTGTATTTAACTCATAAATGGACTTAGTTTTTCTTCCAGTTTACATTACATTCACTCTGTGGTTAAAGTTTTTTAAAATTTTTCTTAAACTATCCTGGATTTGTACCAAACTTGGACAGAAGCTTGTTTATGATTAAAAGCTAGTATCTAGAAGGAAATTTTGTTAAAATTTTGTTCCATTTTTTCCGTATTTTACTTATAAATGGACTTAGTTTTTCTTCCAGTTAACATTACATACAGTCTGCAGTTTAAGTTTTTAAAACATTTATTAGATTCATAAACTATCCTGGATTTTTACCAAACTTGGACAAAAGCTACTTACAATCAAAAGATAGTATAGAGAGGAATATTTTTATTAATTTTTTTCCTCATTTTTGTTGAGCCTGCGATTAACAGCAAAAGTAGGCGAGACACTGGGTTCCGCGGAACCCTTACGAATTTTTTTAGTTTAAAGGATTTTATGCTTATCACTTAAGATTTGTGGATGGGAATTAAACCAACTAAGATCCTATTAAGAAAGTACTTAATGACAGATATATTTTGCTTTTACCAATTTAGTTAAAAGGGTAGAGTTTACATGGGAAAATCTGAACTTGAGTAGCTTTATTAAAAAAAAAACCCAGGTGGCATAGTTGCAGATGAGTAATACTGACTTAGCAAGAGCATTTAGCCTTACAGTTAACCTTTAAGAAGAAATTATTGGATTAATAGTCCCCTTCTTTAGACTAAATGTTTTCACTCCATCCCTCTGTTTGTATTTTTTAGATCTGTTTTCATAAATAGTCATATACCAAGAAGTTACAGATCAAATTCTAGCTTTGTTCTAATTGAGTGATTTGTATATACGGTTTCCTGTGTGTCCCTCCGTTCATCAGTCCTTCAACACTTCGTATGATAACTCAAATATGCTGTAACCGATTCTCATGTAATTTTAATACAACAGGATTGACAAAAGAAAAATCCGTTTTGATTTAAATTTATTTTGCTTTGTCGTTCCCAAGTTACAAGTCTTTAAGCATTTGAATTAAGGCAATGTTTAACATATCCCAGTATACCTGGATGGATTTCCTCAAAACTTGGCATTGTTGTTGAGATTGATAAAAGGAAGCTCCTTGCCAGTCTTCCGTTAACTTTTGCGAAGATCATTTCCTCTGAAATTAATGGGCCAAATTTAACTTAACTTGGCCAAAATCATTGTTGGTGTATGTTGTTAAAAAAAATGTGTCCGATGACCCCCTGGCAGACATGGCTAAAATTAGAACATAGCGGTAAAAGTTTGTCTATTATCTTGAAAGCCATTATGGATAGAGAAAATCTGACAGGGCCAAAAATGATCCTATTAATGAGATCTACCTTCTGTCTATTTACATCAAACCTGTCAGATGACTTCTTGTATGAGTTATTTCCCTTGAATGACAAATTTTACCAATTCATTTTATTTTTTGCCTATTTTCTTGAAAATGATAATTGATAAACATAAACTTTATATAAATGTAGCAAAAATGATCATCAAGACAAGATCTACAAATGAGTCTAATAGCCGAAATGGTCAATTCACCCCTTATTGGAGTTATTTCCCTTTAATGATGGTTTTTTTTTTTTCGCCTTATATCTTGAAAAGTATATAAGATAGATCAAAAGTTTAAAAGAAAAAATGATCAGCAAGACAAGTTCTACAAATAAGTCTAATGGCAGAAATCATCAGTCGACTCCTTATTGGTTGGAAGTTCTTGCTCAAAATGTTGATATTTACCATTTTTTTGTGTTTTTGACTATATCTTGAAACTATAATAGATAGCAAAAATGACCAGCAAGACCAGATCTACAAATGATTCAACTTGGCTGAAATCCTCAGTCAATTCATTATTGCAGTTATTGCCCTGTAATGATGTTTTTTTTACCCTTTTTTTTTGTGTTTTGGGTGAAATTAAAGAAGATAGAGAGAAATTGTAAACAGAAAAAATATCAGCAATACAAGATCAACATAAAAGAGATTTTTGTCATGAATTATAGTCTTTTAATGAATATTTTATACAACTAATGATAACATGAAAACTTCTAATTACTTTAGCAACTATTTTTTCTCAATTTTAATTGAAAATTCATCAGACACTAACAATGGAATGCTTGTCACATTTAAGTTTAAATTTATCCAACGTTACCCTTAGAATGATTGTTTTACAGTGTGGTGGTGTTGAAAAAGCTTTGGATTTTAAAGACCAAGGGAATAACCAGTATTCTAAACAAAAATACAGTGAGGCCATCAGCTTATACACTGATGCTATTAAAGCAGAGTAAGTGTTCATAATTAAGATAGCAGCATTAGTTAAAGCCATTATCACAATTTGACATTGCTTTTATGACAAAGAACTGATATAAAAAATAAAAGGAGAAACATATTTTTATCCATTAGACATTCATTGTTGAAATGAGCATCTGGTGCAGTACAATTGGTTCCAGTTAATGTTATTTATCCAAAATTCAAAAAAACTTCCCCCATAATCAGCTACACTTAACTTAATTGTAGTCCTCAATAAGGATCCATATATATAAGATTAATATACAGTTAACCCTATTCTCGAACTCAGTTGACTCGAAATTTTGGATGAGTTGAAGTTTTCCCATGGTCCTGAACTTTGTCCCATATAAATATATGTATTTTGACTCCTGATGAGTCGAAATTTTGGTTGACTCGAAACCAAATTTACAGTCCCAAGCAGGGCTTCCAAAAAATATTTGAGCCAGCTGGACATTTTATATCTTATCCCGATTTTAATCCCTTTAGACTTAGTAACAAAAGGCAATTATGGTAATCAGTTGGCCATCATATAACCAATGATTGACATTAAAACGATATTTAACTTTACTTTGATATAAATTCGATGTTCTGACGTAAACTGTTAAATTGAAAGTGCAATCATTCGAAGTGTGCAACATCAGCGTTCTTATTCTGCCTTAGACTCTTTATTTGTGCAAAATAACGTTGTCAAAAACTTTACTTTCGTTTTTAAAAAGCACATTTTCCTAATCCGGATATTGACTTGACAATGGTAAATCACGGACCGGAGACGGATACGTAAAATCCGTGTACGTTCACAAAGCATGATTGAGTTAAGTAGCTCTTTCCAAGTTATTTCTTCAAGAAATTACTCGAAATGAACGTAAGATAAAGGTATCAATGATAATTTTAGCATTTTTGAAGAATTAGGATGCATAATTAAATTTCCCACCAGTGCACATGCGCACACGTGTACTAGTTCAAACAACGTGGTTCTGACGATTATTCGTTTAAAACCTTTTTAAATTTTTCGTCAAATCATATTTATTAACGTATTTCTTATAATTTCAATCTTTCAGACTAAATTAATTAGATGCAAACTGCTGAAATGTAAGAAAATAACTTTGAATACCCTTTAGCGTACCACAGTATTTAACACGATGTACAGTGTTTAAATATAATAATGAATATCATACAAATTCATTTATAAATATTTTTATTTGAAGAATTATTTTAAAATCTCAGGATACTTTTTTTAAAACTGAATGCTCAGTTAAAATAATATCTACAAAGCGTAATTAAATAGGATGTTGTTCCATACACGCTTACATGTTTGACCTCGTTTACCTGATCACCTTTATGTCCATTGTTATGCATCATTAATTCTATTGATTAAGACAAGCTAAGGACACCTCATCAAAGGTAACAACCTGTAATCAGTGAATGATTTATGGCTTCAATACTACTATTGAAGTGATAATTGTTTGACAGCTTGTTGTTATTTAAATAAAAGAAAACGTGTTTTTTCTACTTTGTATTGATGTACACAAGCTAAAGACCAAGCCATACATTTATGTACCCAGAGGATTAGACTAACTGAGACACTTCAAAGTATCTGAAATATGCTGCATCTGTTTTATTAAACCCAATTATGACCGAAATATCTTTGTGAAATAGATTGCCACAATTATAAACTAAAATGCCCAAACGGACATGCCCAAAGCCCCAAACGGACATTTTTATCGATCGATAGTTGGTAAAAATTGAAATGACCGTTTTATGAAAATGCCTTGAATAACAAAAAGTGGCAAACCAATTCTATTTGACCGTTTGAGGCTGAGAGCAGCCGGACTTTTTATGAAAGTTTCGGTCAAGTCCGGAATATATGACCGTTTTGGAAGCCCTGGTCCCAAGGTTAACAAAAGCATTCAAATTGCATTATTTTTCTCGAATTTTACACATATGTCAAGACATGACCTCGAGGATTTAAATTGATTGACAAGTTCATCTGACAATACACGTGTAATTAAATTTCCGGTCATTGTCCACTGTATTGATTTATGAAATTCTTTTTCAAAGAGTGTTTACCTAAGATTATCTTTGATCACAATAATAAATAAATAGTGATACTTTTCATGAGAAATAATTTAAAATTTTTTAAAAACAATTAACCGTAATCTTACATTAATGAGCTTGGTTGTGCATAAAGTAAGGATTAAGACGTTGTGATTAACTCAAAACTACTCAATCTGCGTCTTTCATCTTTTTGTATTTTTCACTTGCAGAAAAAGATTGAAATAAAAGAAAATGCAAAGAAATCTAAATTTTCTAAAATCTCGTGTATACAAGAAAGAACATTTTTGTCAACTTTAAATCACTCTAAGATCGATTGGAAATTATTCTCTAGGCTAAAAGCTGCAGGAAAAATTGTAACTGTACACAGAAAAAAATAAGGGACAAAAAAACTTACAATTTTATTATAATAATAATTGACCATTAAAAACAGATACTTTGATCTCAGACCAGAATATCAATCCCCTACCCATATTCCTCTGGATTTATTTTAGCCTTACCAAGCTAAGCAAGAGTTGTGTCCCTTTGTCTCAAACTTCCAGTATTCATTTGAGTCGAACTAAGGAGGGTATCTCGAAATATTTCTCTGGTCCGGCTGACTTCAAGATAACGAGAGTCAACTGTATATAGATTCTATTACTGCATCAAGTGTGATACTATATTTCACCAGTTGAGACAGTTAAATTTAATATTTAAAATGTGAGGCTTGCAAAGCTCTTTCAATATTAAAAATTTAATTGTTGAGATTGGAGAAATATGGTATTGCACAAGTTCGTTTGATAGAATCTTTTCTCCAATGATTTCTTCACTATATGTAGACAAATTTAATCGTTCTTTTTTCAATGATTTGCAAAAAGATGTGTTATTTATATGTGACGTCATTGGCATGGTTGCCTGTTTTTGTAAGGTCACAATAGGTAATTCAGAGGAAAACCATGAAAATTTAACGTCATAATTCAATTTTGACTAATGAAGAACTGAGGTCATGAAAAGTAGATATTGGGTAAGAATTAGAGAAATATATATATATTTATTATACGTCAGTTATCATTTTCTATATAAAAAAGTACACAATATTTTCACTATTTTTCAAATTGCAAGCGTTGAACTATATGACCGGTCAATAATTTCCAACTGTTGTACCTCGGTGAAACTATTCGACCGCAAGCATCATTAAATTTCGTGGAATTTCAATTGCAGCTACGGGATTGGATAATGTTGAGCATACCGCGGGAGTTACGACGTCGCGTTTTGCCTATTGTATCTAGGTTTGATGTCTGTAATTGGTAACCATACTTAAATGGAAATATATTTTAATGTCGGTAATAATATGTTAAACCCCATTGCTTTAGAATTAGTTCTTTTTTTCTTTTATGAAAGAGCATCTGAATTTTATATTATTACGATTCATTTGAAGAGACATAATTTAAAAAAGGATTTTATTAATCAATTTTATTAATGAAATAAATCTTGTTTTGCAATATCTAAAGTACAGCAGAAATAATTGATACATATAATTTATTGATATAGCTGTTTAGATATGACAGGATAAGATACTTGACAGTTTATGAATGAATTCATTTTCCCAAGAGTCTTAAATACAAATATCTAATTATGAATTTCATCAGATTTTGTATTTGATCATGTATTATCATAATATTTTGTATCTGATCATAAATGTCAAAAAACCTTGTACTAATCACGAAAAAATTTCATCATTTTATCATGCAATATGTTGAATCTAACATTTAACTTTCTTTTATTTTTTTTCAGTCAATTTAATCATCTGTGTTATGGAAACCGTGCACAAGCCTATCAAAAGTTAGAAAACTATCAGTAAGTTTTCATTGTCAAAATATGTATACAGACTTTTTCCAATTCCAAAGAAAAGAAAGAATGGAAACATATTTATATTGCATGTCCTGTAGCATTTTCATTGATGAGGACTTCTGTTTCTGTAGTATCTTGGTATTTGGCCAACAATGTAGATGTATTTCAGTAGGAGTAGGGCTGTATTACATTCACCTTGTCCGTCTGCCTCTTTGTCCTTCCATTTGTCCAAGAAATATTTTCATCACTTCTCTGCTACTAATGAATTGAATGACTTTGCATTTGGTCAGCAGCTTGACAGTGATGAGATATAATGTGTGAGCACTTTTTATACGCCCGTCAAAATTTTGACAGACGTATTATGGTATACAAATGGTGTCTGTCCATCTGTCCAGCGTAAACATGTCGCACCGTAACTTGAGAACGACTTATCCAAATTTCATGAAACTTAACATAGTTGTTTCTTATGATGGTCAAACGATCTGTATACTTTTTGGTGAAAATAAGATTAAAACTTTTTGAGTTACGGGACTTAGAAACTAAAACAGATGTGTGTTTTTTTTTTTCACATGTCGCTCCATATCTCAAAAACAATTTATGATTATTGCTTAAAACTTTACACACTTCTTAGTTATATTCATCTTAAGATCTGTATACTTTTTGGTGATGATTCAAAATTTTATTTTTGAGTTATTGGGTATTTTGTAAAAAAGGTGGAGGGGTTTTTCATATGTCGCGCCGTATCTCAAAAACAATTTATGATTATTGCTTAAAATTTTACACACTTCTTAGTTATATTAATCTAAAGATCTGTATACTTTTTGGTTTTGATTCAAAATTTTATTTTAGAGATATTGATTTTTTTTTTTTTAAAAGGGGGGTGTTCACATGTCACGACGTATCTCAAACACGATTTATGATTATTGCTTAAAATTAAAACAATTCTTAGTTATATTAATCTAAAGATCTGTATACTTTTTGGTATTGATTCAAAATTTTATGTTAGAGATATTGAGTTTTTTGTAAAAAAAAAGGGGGGGTTTTCACATGTCGCGCTGTATGTCAGAAACTATTTATGATTATTGCATAAAAGTTCACCCATAAGACGACGGGCGTATTATGCGCTCATGGCACAGCTGTTTATTGAATCTGTCAGGCAACTACTTCCTTTTGAGGATACCTAGTGCTATGGGCCTTGTGAGTTATTGCTATCACTTGGCATCAGTCATAGCTCAAATTTCAACAAAAATCTGAAACCACTGCACAGATTCAACCAAACTTGTACTGAATGATCTTTAGAGTATCTAGCATAAACTGTTTTTTTTTCTACTTGACAATCAACCAGTATGGCTACCATGGCTAGAAATAGCACATAAGGGTCAAATGCATCAATTGTCAATATCTTGAAAACCATAAGAGGTAAAAAAAAATTCAACTTCATCAAAATGCTCAGTATGTCAAGATATACCTACTTCTTATTTCCACCAAAATGAAATTGTAGTTTATTGCTAATGGCAAAATTATGACTGACTCCGTTTATTCAAAGTTGCTGTACAGATACCTGACATCTTTAATTCATACACGAACACATAATAAGTTACTATGAGAAGGTACAAGATACAAAAATCACTTGGAGCTATCCCTCAGCTATTCCATAAACTGAATGGGGAGTGTAGAATGGGAAATTTTATTTTTGATACGGGTCATGGGTTATTTTTGGTTCTTTATAGAAATAAGAAGATGTAGTATGATTGCCAATGAGACAACTCTCAGCAAGAGACCAAATGACATAGAAGTAAGCAACTATAGGTCACAGTAAGGCCTTCAACAATGAGAAAAACCCATACCGCATAGCAAGTTATTAAAGGCCATGAAATGATGAATGTAAAACAAGACATACAAGAAATCTAACAGCATATGTCCATTTTATGTATGTTATATTATTCAAAGAATATTTTTATAGATTAGCTCTTGGCAGGATTAGATTTGCACAGTCTGATTTTGTCAATTTGTCAAACAAATTTTAATTTTTTACATTTCAGAGAAGCATTGGCAGACGGCAGACGAGCTGTTCTCATGAAACCAGACTGGATCAAGGTAATTTTGATTTTAAGCTCACATGGCTCAAAGGGCTAGTCTGAGCGTTTGCCAACACTTGGCATCCTTCATCGGTCATCTTTCAAAATTTTCTCCTCTGAAACAAATGGGTCAAATTAAACCAAACTTGGCCACAATCAACCATGGGGTATGATCCAGCTGCCCAATTAACATTGCCACCAAGGCAAAAAAATAGAACAAAGGGGTAAAATGCAAGTATTGTCTATTATTTTAAAACGATATAGATAGAGAATATTTGACCAGAGCAATGATGTTAAGATTGTCAAGCTAAGCTATACATATTGTCTTGTTTTATCGAATTTGTCAGATGACTTATTAGAGTTATTGCCCTTAAATGCTGATTTTTTTTTTTTTACTTTTATTTGCTTTTGCCTTCATAAGGTTTATTTTGTACATCAATATGAGTTAATACTTTACAGTTTGGGTTATCATTTAAACACAGTACAATTTAAGCAGTCAAAGTACAGTGGCTTTAATTCCTTATGAGATGTGATGTCATTAGTCTTTTAACACTTCTTTATAGTATATTATCACTGAACAATTATGGCTATTTTGTGCTTTACTGTGCTTGACTGCTACTGACCTTTTTTGAATTGTCTATACACCATAGTGTTTTGTCTTGAAATCGGAATATACAGTAGTACAACATTAAAAAAGTATCTATACAGTAATACAACATGAGACAAGTATCTATACAGTAGTACAACATTAAACAAGTATCTATACAGTAGTACAACATTAGACAAGTATCTATACAGTAGTACAACATTACACAAGTAGCTATACATATACAGTAAAACAACATTACGTGACAAGAGTCTGTACGGTAGTACATCATTTGACAAGTCTCTAATAATCTCCAATATTTAAGTTTTAAATTCAATGGATAATTTTTTTAATTGTCAGACAGTTAATGGAAAATAAATTACTATGGGAAATAACTCATAACAGTTTTCACTTTTTATAAAAAAAAATATTTTAAATTTGTTACAGGGTTACTACCGTTACTCTCAAGCATTCTATCACACTGGAAAAATTGACATGGCTATTGCCATCAACAAGAAGGGCATGAGAATATGTGAAAAGACAAAAAATAATGATAAAATGCTGAGTGAACTGAAAGATCAAGGACAAAAACTTCAGTATCAGAAGGATGGTGCTGCCAGTGATGAAGTCTTACACCAAATGATAAAAAATAACCGTATGGACGATAGTGTTCCTGAACAAATAAGGAATTTTCCAGGATGTACTGTTATAAATATAGAATCTGCCATGTCACAATGGAGGTAACTATAAACATGTTATTGTTGTGATGGCTTGTAGGTTTTATTTTATCAAGGTTTACAAATCTGACAGTTCTCTATGGGCTACAAATTATTATTGTGCAAGAAATTTTAAAAATTTGTCTTATTTCAACACAATGTTTTAGGTTGAATCATAGGGCTTGGCCTACTAATATTTTCACCATGGTTTGAAGGATTTTGACATTGACCACTATTTTGACATCTCTTTTTTTTTCTCTACTGAAGCACTCCTTTCTTTAAAAGAAATATGTAAGATACATGAGATAGGATTGGATATGCCTTGAAAACTAGGGACGATTTCACTTTCCTTTTCAGTTTCTGTTGTAAATATCATATACATGTATTCTGACTATCTAGTGTCATAGATATCCTCTGATATGTGGCCTGAAGATCTAGAGCTTTAGCTCTGAATTATGTATCAAATTCTAAAACTAGTTCACCAAATTATTAATTTCTTCAATCAGAAAAAGAAAGGTTCACTGATCATTGGTTTTTTAATTAAATTTTTTTTTTTCTCTTATTCTTTAAAAAGGGGGTAGCATAAAATTCATTCAAATATTTATATACAACAATTTAATTGCAAAATAAGTGACTTATAAACTTATCCTTCAGTATGGTAAATAAAGAAGCATAATATCATTATTGATTGCTTTTTATCGTACCACAACACCTTATGAGGAGTTTGTGAAAACCGATGGACATATCGGTTCTGACTGCCAAAATTTCAATAAGTCAGCTACGTTTTGACCTAAAAGGTTGTTGCGACATTAGGTATTTGGCTGAATCTTGAGACACTTTGTCTTTTTCACCTTTAATATTGCCCCTAGAAATAAAATTTTTTGAACTAGTTTTATTATTTAAGAATGACCTGGCCCATTAGGCGTTGCCTGGAATAAAGCCCCAAATAAGAAAAACAGAAATTTAAAAAAGGAAGGACCACCAAATTTTTTGAAGTACCATCAAAAGTTTGCAACCTGTCAGTCCTTGGTCTGACAAATAAAGAAGAAGTTTGGTGAACTCTGCTGATGAATGCAACTTCGAGTCAATTGAATAAAAAGCTCTCATTCTTGGTAGGATTGGTTGTCGAAAGATCCCTGTATAGGTTTGACTTCATTGATACGGGCATATAATCTAGAGAATACATCAAATATCAGCAAACACACTGAACTATATACAGTTGCCTATAATTGCTTACATCCACTTCATTTTAAGTTTGGTGGATAGTTGGCTCATTGGCAATTATACCACATCTCGATATTTTTACATATATACAACTTTAGACAGGATTCTACCTGTTTAATCCTTAAAAAACCTAAACTGTAGGACTCTTAAGCTTCTAATTCTCACGAAAAATTAGTTTTGATTGATGAAAGTCAGACTTCCGGTAATGATATGCAATGATGAAGTATTCATTTTATCTCCTCATAATTTTCTTTAGAAAAAAAAAATAATTTCATATTGGGCTTGCTTTTTTATTTCATATGAATTAATTCTACAATTCAAAGTACATTTGTAGCATTTTGTTGAGCCTGCAAAAAAAATATTGCAAAAGCGAGACATAGCGATCCTAGATTCCATTGTCAGTGTCGGCTTAGTCAACTTTTAGGTTCAGTCTGTGGTTAAAGTTTTTTAGACATCAATAACTTTGTCAAATCTACAAGGAATTTTATTAAGTTTGGACAGAAGCTTGTTTAAGACCAAGATACAGTATGCAGAGCAAAATTTTGAAAATATTTATTTTCATTTTTTCTGTATTTTACTAATGAATCGACTTAGCTTTCTTTACAGGAAACATTCAGATTTAGTCTGAGGTTTAAGTTTTTCAGTCATTTATTTTCATTTTTATACGACCGCAAAAAAATTTTGTGGTCGTATATTGGTATGACGTTGGCGTCGTCGTCGTCCGAAGACACATTGGTTTTCGCACTCTAACTTTAGTTAATGTGAATGGATCTCTATGAAATTTTAACATAAGGTTCAATACCACAAAAGGAAGGTTGGGATTGCTTTTTGGGGTTATGGTACCAACAGTTAAGGAATTAGGGGCCAAAAAGGGGCCAAAAATAAGCATTTTTGTAACTTCCAGACATAACTTGTGTGTTAGTGTATGGATCTCTCTGACATTGTACCACAAGGTTCCATATCACAAAGGGAATGCTGGGATTGATTTTGGGGGTAATTGCCTCAAAATTTTAGGAATTAGGGGCAAAAAAAGGGGCAAAAAACAAGCATTTTTCTAGTTTCGTGACAATAACTTGTGTGTAAGTGTATGGATCTTTCTGAAATTGTACTACAAGGTTCCATATCACAAAGGGAAAGCTGGAATTGAGTTTGGGGGTAATCAGGGTTTGACACTAACTAATTGTATGTACTAGCCTGCAGGGCTAGTGAAATAATTATTCTACTAGTCCTCTTGTCAATACACTAGCCCTCAAAGTGCCAAAGGCACTTGCGATGGCACGACCCTATCTAGGAGGGTCTGGGGGCATGCCCCCCCCCCAGAAAATTTTGATACAAATGAAGCTAAATCCTGTGTTCTGGAGCATTTCCAGAGGGTTTTGAACATGTTTTGTTTCATGAAATTTCACTGGTTTGCTAATAAAAAATACCAAAAAAAAAAAAAAAAATCATATTTAATTCATCTATAGGCCCTATTAAGAATGTGTTCGACTGATTTTGAAGACCCCTTTAGATCATTACTTCATCATCATCCTCATTTTACTTATCATTATTTCTAGTGTCTTTAATGAAGATGGATAAGTTAGGGATTTAAAAATACACCCACAAAAGAGGAAAGGTTTGCCCTTGCTGTTTTTTGTCATAATTCTTCATCGACTCCTTCTTTTCCCTTGTTGTTTTAGTATATATTTTTTTTTGCAGGACAAGATTTTATTCCTAAAAATCTGTATATTTTTACCAGAGACCAAGGAATTGTATAGTATACAAATACTTGCAGAGACCTATAATTTTGTTTTTATGACAATAATTCAGTGATATTGTTTGACTCAAATTACATTCGAAATACAGCTTTTTCCCCTAGAGAAAATTCCCAATTACTAAAAAAATGGCTTAAAATTCCTCCCAATAAGTTGTACATTTTTCCCAAAGAGTGATGGTATCGGTAGTAATGTATGTAAATTTCGTATTCATGTTATTATTTTGATATTATGAAAGCACTTTTGAGATCTAGGTTTCTGATTAGAATCATCACGGCGTTTGTAACACACGTGGTTTTCAATGTATTAAGTACCATCATTGTTTCCGTTTCTTTCCCCTCCCCAAAAAGTACCTTTCATGTTAAAAATGTCTGACAATCAAATTATACGTGAATAAACTGTACAATAAAGACAGCAAAGGTCAGCAAAAAATCTGGGATTTGTTGACAATTAAAATTTTGTGAAATTCCTAGTTTTAAACAAAATTTTGACTAGCCCGTCAGACTACTGTGATGAAAACTTTACTAGCCCTCCCTAATTTTTACTAGCCTCGGGCTAGCGGACTAGCATTAGTGTCTAACCCTGGTTATTGCCCAAAACGTTTAGGAATAAGGGGCCAAAAATAAGCATTTTTCTAGTTTCCAGACAATAACTTGTGTTCAAGTGTAAGGATCTCTCTGAAATTATACTGCAAGGTACCATACCACAAAGGGAAGGCTGGGATTGATTTTGGGGGTAATTGCTTCAAAATTTTAGGAATAAGGGGCCAAAAAGGGGCAAAAAACAAGCATTTTTCTAGTTTCAGGACAATAACTTGTGTGTAAGTGTATGGATCTTTATGAAATTGTACTACAAGGTTCCATATCACAAAGGGAAAGCTGGGTTTGAGTTTGGGGGTAATTGCCCTAAACATTTAGGAATTTGGGGCCAAAAAGGGGCCTAAAAACAAGCATTTTTCTAGTTTACAGACAATAAAAGAGGGACGAAAGATACCAGAGGGACAGTCAAACTCATAGATCGAAAACAAACTGACAACGTCATGGCCAAAAATAAAAAGACAAACAGACAAATAATAGTACAGATGACACAACATAGAAAACTAAAGACTAAGCAAAACGAACCCCACCAAAAACTGGGGGTGATCTCAGGTGCTCCAGAAGAATAAGCAGATCCTGCTCCACATGTGGCACCCGTCGTGTTGCTTATGTTATTACAAATCCGGTAAATAGTCTAATACGGTAAGTCACATTCGTGAAAAGGGAAGGGTATTGTAATTACGACATAAGGAACATATCCGATATCATCTGTGAAACGGTTATTCCATAACGGTCAACCAACTCGTGATGGCGTCCGTAAAATTTACGAAGGGATGACTTCAACTTCACCATTTGGAACTCTTGGTTTAATAGCTTCCTTGTGAGCAGCAATCCTCTATCAAGGAAATCATGATAGGAAACACAATCCCGGGAATATCGTATCAGTTGGGAGATATATACTCCGTATGCAGGCGCTGCTGGAATGTTGCTACATAGAAATGGAAAGTTCACAATTGGGAAGCTGAAATCATCTCTTTTGTCGTAAAGTTTTGTTTTCAACCGACCTTCATTGTCAATTTCTAGATGTAAGTCAAGATATGAGGCAGACTTAACTGTATCTGTAGTATCCTTTATCTCTAGTTCGATGGGATAGATTCGTTCAACATAGTCACCAAATTTTGTATTATTTAGTGTTCAAGTGTATGGATCTCTCTGAAATTATACTGCAAGGAACCATACCATAAAGAGAAGGCTGTGATTGAATTTGGGGGTGATGAATCATAAGGGGGTTCAAAAAATTTGGGAGAGAGATTTTTTTTTCCATTTTTTCCTTTTTTTTTCTTTAAAATTTTCCATTTTAAATTGGTTATTTCTGATTTATATATAAAAGCAAATAATAATGATATGGTTTGAATAGGTAAATTAAAAATTTTTAAGTTCTTAGACCACATTCATTCTGTGTCAGAAACCTATGCTGTGTCAAATATTTAATCACAATCCAAATTCAGTGCTGTATCAAGCTTGAATGTTGTGTCCATACTTGCCCCAACTGTTCAGGGTTCGACCTCTGCGGTCGTATCAAGCTGCGCCCAGCGGAGCATTTTATTACATATTTTACTGATAATAGATTTAGTTTTTTTACAGTTAACATTCAGATTTTGTCTGAGGTTAAAGTTTTTTTAGACATCAATAACTTTGTCAAACATACATGAAATTTTATGAAATTTGGACAAAAGCTTGTCTATGACCAAAATATAGTATCCAGAACAAAATTTTGAAAATATTTTATTTTCATTTTTATGTATTTTATTGATAAATGGACTAAGTTTTATTACAGTTAATAAATTAAATAGATACAATCTGGGGTTAAAGTTTGTTTCACATCAATTACTTCATAGAGTTTTATGAGACTTTGCAGAAGCTTTTTAATGATTAAGAGATAATGTCTGAAGTAAACCTTTGAAAATTTTTTTTTTTTCGATATTAGTATTTTTCTGATAGATGGACTTAATTTTTTACAGTTAACATTTACAGACAGTCTGGGATTAAATTTTTTTGACTTGATAAATTTGTAAACCGTCATGGATTGTTAGAAACTTGGACAGAAGCTAATCTTCAAGACCAAGAAATAGCATCTAAAGAAATATTTGAATTTTGTTTTAAATTCTGTATTTTACTTATAAGTGGACTCACTTTTCAAGTCAACATTACACTTTTACACTGAAAGCAGCAAACGCAGGCGAGACGCAGGGTTTCGTGGAACCACTTACAAATATTTTATGTAACAGTTTTTTTAAGTGACATTTTTATGGCCCAATTAACACCTTTTAAGATCAGTAATCTGTTGATCATTGGATCTCAGGTAAGTAAGTGTCATCACTTCTGATTACACATGTGCAACAATTAAAATGTTTACCTTACAGTTTCCTTCAATCGAGATAATAAGTAAGCATAGATGAATCAGCTTATTTCTGAAAGCAAATATTTTATTAAAAATATGATGAATTTTGTCAGTAATGAAAGATGAACAAGTAAGTGAAAATGAACACCTTATTCACAATGTCCCACAAATCATTACAAAAACAACATATGATTATTTTCAAGAATCATCATTTCTAATGGCCTCAAATTCTTCTCTCAATTTTTTCAGAGTACTAAAATACATGAATTTAAGAACCCACGTCGGAACATGTCACTTTTGCTCAAACCATGAAAATTGATACCCGTCGAATAAAAGTACTTTCACCATGTTCACAGTAGATTTATACATTTAGTGAAATTTAAATTAAAACTTTATATTACGTATATCACAGTCTCACAAAGTTTTATGTAAGTTCATCTACCCTTTAAGTTTTATGTAGGTTCATCTGCCCTTTAAGTTGGATGTAAGTACATCTGCCCTGAAATTTTTTTGCCAAGTTCATCTACCCATATTGATAATATATATACCATCATGTAACCCTGCTTTCCAAATTGTGTGCTGTCTTTTATTTCCTTGCTCAAGTTAGTGGTCATCCTGTTGGTAGAGCTCTGTACTGTTAAGGTTTTTCTTTGTGTTTTTAAATTTTACAACATATATGGTCCAGATGGTTGAAGGATGGAGATGTGTGCTAGTAAAAACTGTTTTAACTCCACCACATTTTGTGCCTGTACCAAGTCAGGTTATTTGGACCATATGTTGTTGGTTGTTGTAGTTGTTTGTCTGTGAATTGTTTTTCTGGAGGAGTCAAGTGTTGGTGGTTGGTGTGATCTGTTGTATTGTTCAGTATTTTTGTGAATTCATTATTATTTGTTGGACACAATTTTTAACCAGATTTCCGAAGGAAAATATCTGTTATTAATTTGGTGATGTATGGCGGGCAGGCGACTGGCCAGGCATCTGCCAAACAGTGCTGTGCAATAACTTGAAAACACTTTGACGAAATCTTTTCAAATTTAGATATGTTGTTTCCTGTGACTTAAAGAAGGTCAAGTTAAAATTTTACAATTTTAGCTGTTTGTTGATTAGTTTATAGACCTTTAAGTAGCATAAAGTGATACTTGGAGTTGTCCATGTGATAACTTGAAAAGGCTTAGATGAAAATCTTGTGATAATTTGAAGAAACAAGACAACAACCATTTGAAAGGGGGTTTCTGGAAAGTTATTGGAGTGACCGCAAGATTCTATGGTTTCATATTAAATAAGGTTATAATTTCATAAACATATTTCTTTTATTATTGACTTCATGATTTCTGCCTACCCACTCCTGCTGAACAAATGTGTGTATACTTATATACTCTCTTAAATTCCAATATTATGTCACTTATGATAAATAGGTCAAGATTTATTTTGGCTTTTCCATTTCTGAACTGGACAAAAATTCATTTATTTTTTTACTTGATCCTATATGGGGGTCCAGATTTGCAAATATCATTTACATGCAGGAAAATCCGGTTTGTTTTCAATCTGACAGCCTCTTGTAGTGGATTTCATGGATATGATTGAACAACAAATTTAAATATTCAACAAAGTATGAATTAACTATAGGATTGTATGCAAGGTTTTGCCAAACCATAAAATCAAGTTTCCACAAAAAAACACAAATTTTCTTCCATCACCAAAATTGGTATCTACTAGAAACAAATGCTTACACAGTATCCTTTTGATATATTATGCAGAACTCTGGGAGACATTGCCACTGATAAATCTATTTTCTCCATATGATAATTACATTTACACATTTCTTAACACCTTTAAACGTGTGAAGAAATGTCTTAGTTATTAAGACAAAAACATACAGTTTAAGACAGTTTTTGATATTTGTTTCAAATTCTATGTTAAAAACGTTGCCATATTTGTACATATTGTATAAGGTTTGTTCTATCTTTAATTTGAATTTTGAAATACAACATTATTTTTAGCAAAATGTGACATGTTCTTTTGAAATTCAATAACAATACATTTGTAAGTTGATCTTTGTCATATTGTGAAAAGTGTTGTTTCTTTTAATTTTTTAAATGTTAATTGTTCTGGAAAATTTAAATTATATTGAATACAAATACTGGCAGAAAACACAAAAATATCTTTGTAGAATAAGGTTAATGTAGTGTTTAATCTAATGCAATTAGCATGGCGCAACGCCATGCCCTTTTTTCTTGACGCCATGCCCTTTCTTTTGGACGCCATGCCCTTTTTCTTCTGAAAAATTTGACGCCATGTGCCTTTTAGCGTTATCTAGTTCGAGATCCGGTTGCGGTATTGGGTTTTTTGCTGATCGAAGGGCGACAAGCATTGACTAAGTTGGTTGCATGTATTTCATGAAGACAAATTTATCACTTCTGCGAGACTCGAGAGCGTACATGATTAAATCATTTAGTTTCGGCAAAATAAGTGTGTTACTTCATAAGAACGTGATGAAAGTTGCCTGAAGTAAATTTGTAATCCATTAATTGCATTGAAAATGTCCTATTCCTTTCCAAATTGCGTGCCAAACATCGTTTATTTTTGTTAATTTTCTTCGTCCCCCATTAAAATATTTGTACAAAGTAGGGAACGGAGTCAGAAACCGGACCAGCTATGAACAAAATCCAGATTCTTACGATAATGACTACGGACGCATGAATGGCACAGCTGACGGTAAAATATTGATCCCAAAAAGAAAAAGTACGCATTCCACACGCATTAACATACTTTTGGTTAGATCAACTTGATTAAGGTATATAGTTCCATGTAGATCCATTGTTTCAATTTATTAATTAAAGTTGCTCAACTCTGAGACTATTATACTAATATCATTATAGTACCAGCTTAACTTTGTAAAATTTATATATCTTTTTTAATGAGAAAAACTGAAAAAGTGTAACTTACTAGTGCCCTACTTGGTACAGTCGACGCGCAAAGTGCCCTTTTGGCAAAAAAAATTACCATGCCCTTTTTAAGTTCTAGATAAAACACTATTAATGTAAATTTTTGTTGGATCAGTTCATCAACTTAGGCAAACATTCGCTGTTATATTACTTTGATGGTGATGATGGATGGCTGTTTAACGTCCAGTGGCAAGTTAAATGTATATTCAGGACTAGAACATGTTAATGTTATATGAATATTACCGTTCCTACTCGCTTATTAGTCGGAAAATTGGGAGTAAAATTCATAATCCAGAGAGGGGGGCCGACTAATAGACGAGATCTAGCGACCAGAGGAAAAATCCAAGCTTGAGAAAAGTGGTCAGGAGTGAATTTCCTGGTCAAAACTACGTTTTTGATTGCCAAACCTACATAAATCAATAAATAAAAAGTTTTTGTTGAAAATAAATGACTTCAATACTGTCTTTGTGTTTTATTTGTTCTTTGGTAAACATTTTCTGCAAATTCGTGTTGAAATTCTACTGTTTCCGGTTTGTGTATTGATTTTCATGGTCACATGGTTTTCCTATAAACCCAAAAGAAGAGCCAAGAACCAAAAATGAAAAGGAGATAACAATGTACCAAATATGTGAAAGGATGTTTTCAGCGGAGTTATTGTGTCATTATTGTGATATCATGATATCAATTCAATGCTTATAAATCATATAATAATCAAAAAATAATTTTAAGATTCATTCCCAAAATCAAAATATTATTCATTATAGTGTCTCAGGTAAACAAAAATTACAAAATTGATTGACAAGCCAATATAATCCATTGATAACCCCAATTAAGAGACAAAGAGTTGTATTCACTAAAGGTGTGAAAACTATCAGTGATAGGTAAACAGATGACACTAATGAGTTGGAGTTAGTTATTTTAATATATTGATTATAGCTTCACTTAATTTTTTTAATCCTTTAATCATCACAATATAATAAGAATTATGAAGTGTACATGCTCATTTAACACCGAGTTATGTATGCTGTGAAAAATATTTTCATCAAGTGTTGATTGACTTTAAATTTTTCAGGTTCATATTGGTTTATATTCGCTTTTCTCAAACAATAGGTTGTTAGTCATACCCTACAAAATCATTGATGCATTACGTAAACAACACATGGCTAATCTAACATTTGAACAGTGAACAAAACAAGAGAAATGAATACATCTTTATTATTAACAGCAATATAAATTATCATGATGAGCATCAACTAAATTCAAACCAAACAAACATTAATGCAGAAATGAATATTAATCCTGGATTTGCATTGGTTTTACCGGCGTTCAGTTACTGTCAGCTGAAAAAAAAAATGCCCAAATTTTGTCCGACTTATACGAGGGTCAAGACTAAATCCTTAGAATTTGGAGCTGAAAAGGGACCCCGACTTATAGTAGGATCGACTATTAGGCGAGTATCTACGGTAATCCTGCTTTGCCGGGTTTTTAACGTGCTAGTTCACAAGGTAACAGTCCGCAAGAATACATGTCACCCTGCCCAGACATATTATTCTGACTCCAAGTCCAGTCTTTGCTCCTACTCCTGAAAGTTGTGTGCTTAGCAGAGAAACAGCAAATAACAATTTTTAAGTCTTTGGTTTGATCTGGCCAAGGTTCAAACCCACAACCTCCCCCCAAAAAAGCCAAAAGAAATGAAGTGATATCTTATATAATTCTGTCAATTAGAATCCACAATGACCAATTTAGAAGCTGGAAATTGACAAATGAAACGATATTTAAGAAAAAACGTTTAATTTGAAAATGCAAAGGCCCTCTCCCCTGCAATGAATTATGAGGAAGAGTCTTGCCATGGTTGATTTACATGATACCATAGACATGATAGATGCCAACCATTCAACCATTCAACCATTCAGTATGATTGTCGGTTTTCCTCACTTGCTCTGTCATCACCTTTGAATTGTGGAATCTTAAATGTCATAAATAAAGGAATAATGTGTTCGTCATTTTGTGCCTAGTTGTAATTTTGATTATGGTAAAATTTTATGAAAAGTTATTAGTGAAAAAAATCACAAATTACGGAAATCTAGATACGTAATTTCTGATTGCACTAAAAGGGGTTTGCATCTATGTGATACCAGATAAGATAAAAAGGGTTAAAATAAGCAGAGCAACATGTCAATACCTCACATATCATTTTACCTTGGTCTGTGAGTTATGTTTGATATTGATATAGAAATAGGGCAGAGCTTTTGAAAGATCTGACTGGCTTATTTTTATGAGGACTGAATTGAGAAAAATGTATCAATGACAAAGTCCTTTATCCTCTCCAGAAATAGGAATCAAGTTTCCACTTTTGTTGTTGAGGAGTTATGGTCCTTGATAGAGTGAAAGATTACACTTTTTATCGTTTCCTTGCAATAACTTGAAAACAGTTAAACCAATTCTTTTCGAATTTTAATATGTTCTTTCTGGTGACAAAATGGTGGTCAGATTTGATTTTGACAATTTCTAATGATGCTGTTCAACAGTTTTGGAGATGGATTGCTTTAACAATGACACTAATAAATGTAACAAAACTTTTGCTTTGTCATAACATTGACTTTTGTTAAGTTTTATATTAATAGAAAGTATTGATTGTTCGGTAGTTGTCTCCATTATATTTATCCAACATATCCTTTTATTGTCCCCAGCACGATGAGTTGCAGGGGACATAGTTATACCAGACTTCTGTTTGTCCATCGGTCCATCTTGGTTTATATCAGCAATGTCTTGGAAATTTTGAAAAATCAGTGACGATTTAAAAGAGTTGTGCCCCTTGGAAATATTTATTTTATTGAAAAATTGTGTTGTAAGCGCACTCAAGCCTTCATTTCTAGGATTGTATGAATTTTATATTGAACGTTAATATCAGTCATGTCAGGGGCAGGTTAAAAAAATCAGCGAGTTATTTCCCTGAGAAATGTAAATTCTATACAAAATTGAATTATCTTTTCTTGTACTCAAGATGCAACAATTGAGGTCATTTGGAAAAATGAAATTGTAAGCTAGTGAGAACTGTTCTTGATTTTTTTTTTCTCTGTATACTGGTATGTCATTATAATTATTACTACAAGGTAAATAAGCCAGGTAAGGTTACAAAGACAAGATCAATACAAAGGATTGTCTCTGCTATTTAATTTTAATCATGATTCTCTGATGCTTACATGAACCTATAATTGTTTTATTATCTGCATACATCTGCTGCAGTGAAAAGTTGACAATATGAAGCTATAGATCTTGTATTCTGCATCTTATTGCAAATGTTTTTAAGGGCAGACTTTGATATTTGATATTTTAAATTCCCTGCCTCAAAAAGTTTCATTTGTGCACATTTCTCATTTGCCATTTTACTGTAATGTCAGTTTATTCAATGTATAATTGTAGTTATATAAGAGTAAATATGCTTTTAAATGATGAATGTAGCTTCCCTTGGGTCAAATGTATTTTTTATTTTACAATGATATGATATATATGACAAGTGTGACCTCAAATGGCAATTTGACACAATGTTTTTTGTTGTTGGCAAAAGTAGATATGAGCAAAGGCCTTTAAATAAAGTAAAAATATGTCAAGGGGGTTTATATAAAAATTATGATTAAATGATTGACTGGCAATGCAAAGGCCAAAATTTAAAAAGATGAAATGACAAACAACAGCCAATAAAACACTATACAGATGGTGAATGCAGGTTATCTGAAAGGTAATCTGTTCCTGATTCCAAGTTTAGGACATTGAAAATCACAATTCTTAAAAATTATTTGAGAACAATCTCAAACAACTGCAGACAATTACAATTTCATGTGATAAAATTGCATGTGAAATCCCAATGGATATATTAGATTTATAGGTTTGAAAAATCAAGAATTGTATAATGAGCTTGTGACCTGTAATTCTTCACATCTTTGTTCTCTGGTCTGTTTGGATAGATGTCTTATTGGCAATCATACCACATCAAAGATAAAAACATCTAAGCATAACATCTGAAGAATGAATAAGTAATAAGAATTGCATAAACTTGCACAATGTGAAAGATTTGACTGAAATATCATACAAGAAAATGCAGATTTCTTAAAGTCTCTGTTTAATTTTTTAAAATTTTTTATATGATCAGGACAATTTTAAACACTTGTATTGTTGGAGGCCTTAGGTTTCACTATAGATAAAGGTAAAGATTTTTCTTTTTCAATTTTTTTGTTTTTGGATATCTGTTCTTGTTGAGGTATACCCCATGTCTTTTATTCCTATTAATTTAATTTCAAATAATTTTAAAAATGGCAAAATTTATGTAAAAAATTGTAAATGAAATCATGTGTGAGCAACAATGTATCAAAATGCAAAAATATCAAGATCGTGATATAAAAATTGCAGAGAAATCATTTACAGTTTTGATAAAAATGACATGGTGTTATTAACCCTAATTACTTAGGTCTTAGGTCTTATTCCTTAGGTCTTATTCCTGACAAATCATATTAGCTTCCTTTCATCAATTAAATTGTATTGATTTTTTTGTAATAGCTATAATGTGACAGTGGTTAGGAAAGTTGACTAATTATCACAGTTTTTTAGCGGGTAATTAAATTTATCACCTGATGGACAGGTGTTATTGCCTATTTTCATGTTTGCTTCTCACTTACAGTAGTGTTCATTTGAGTGAAATCGATACAGCCACCTTTTCTCTGAATTTCGTTTTTTGTTTTTCACACATAATGACACTGTTTGGAGCTTATTTTTACCTTGGACATAAGAATTGTGATAGGTGAGTTCTTTATTTTTCAAAATTTAATTTTTATATGAATATAAGAAAAAAAAAGGTTTGTGCAACAGAAATATTACTTGTTAATCGTGGTATGATTTCTTGACATAATAAACAGATTTTTTTATTTTCACATTGATTTTCTGTATATAATTTTTAAATCAAAAGGAAAAATATATACATATTAATGTCTTCTTCATTGCTCTCAGTTTTGCCAGCACATATGACAACAAAAAATGATAAACAGAGAATTTCTTAAAGTCAGGGTATTGTTTGCTATTCATTGTCTTTATTCATTGAAAAGTCTTCATATATAAAATGCAAAATGCTTTTCCTTACTTGACATAACAGACAGAAATCTACTAATGTCTCGGCTCAACCTATTGAACTCTGTAGTACTGGTCATAAATTTTGTTATATATTAAAATTTGTTAATATTCAGGATGAAGATAAAATTGCACAAATATCTTCTTGACTTAATTTGATCTTTACAGATTAGAATCAGGTTCAAGAAAAACATGAAACATTTTACCTATGGGACAAATTTTGCAGTAATAATTGCAAAAAGATTATTTTTCACCCCAAATAAGTGATTTTAGGTTTACATATAATGTGTGAAATTTGACAATTTTGCTGGTCTTTTCTTTGCCAGTTACACCCCAATTAGGTTGAAAGTAGAGATTTTTTGAGAAAGCTCACTTTGCACACAACTTTTATCACAAATTTTTCTTCAGTATTTGAGTACTTGTGAGTATTTGAGTACTTGTGAATATTTGAACCAAATAGTTGAGTTTTGATTCCACACAAAATTGCCATCCCTAAAAAATACCCATTTCTTATCTAGTCAATGTTAAAGCTATGATACATTTGGATAATGGCCATTAAATCCTATAGCTAGAAATTAAGGCTTTATATAACATACTCCATTAGACTTTATAATTGGAAATATAAAATATAAAGCACTTTACAGTGTAATACCAACTGCGTTGAAACAAAGATTGACTTTGTGATACAGCCATATATGATAATGATGTTAATGAGGCTGTGTAAATTTCATTGTTTCATAGCATATTGTTTTCATAATGTTCAGTGGTTATTATTTCATACACATTCAAGAAAAAGTAACTATACAGTAAATCTGTTCGCTTGTTTTTAAAAGTGAATTGACAGAGAGGATAGTGATGACATTTGACTGTCACTTTTAAAATTAGGTATGTTGGGTACATTAAAATTTGAAAAATTAGTAAATTTAAAAATTTTGCCATGCAACAGGTGACCTTTGAATCCATAATTACTTCTTAGCTTTAAGAACTGTTGGATTAAAAGGATTAGTTAAGAAATACCCATATTATTCTATCCAGAAATCATTCAGATTTTAATTTTTAATGTATCATAATTGTACCATTCTAAACTGTTTTTTGTTGCTTTATGGAATTTTCAATAGAAATACCAGGCATCTGTCTATTCAACTGTACGGTCTTGTAAGCGCTCTCACATGTGCAATTCTTGACAGATTTTTATCAAACTTATATCATAGGTTTATATCAGCCATATCTTGGACATGTTCAAAAATAAGTGCCAATCAATAATTTTTAAGAGTTATGCCCCTTGGAAATATTAATTATATTGAAAATTGCACTGTAAGTGCTCTCACATGTACAATTCTTGCCAGATTTTTATCAAACTCATGTCAAAGGTTAAAATAAGCAATGTCTAGGACAAGTTCTAAAATCAGTGTCGATCAATTTTTTATACGGCCGCAAAAAAATTTTGAGGTCGTATATTGGTATGACGTTGGCGTCGTCGTCGTCGTCGTCCGAATACACAATGGTTTTCGCACTCTAACTTTAGTTTAAGTGAATGGATCTCTATGAAATTTTACCATAAGGTTCAATACCACAATAGGAAGGTGGGGATTGATTTTGGGGGTTATGGTACCAAAGTTAAGGAATTAGGGGCCAAAAAGGGGCCGAAAATAAGCATTTTTGTAACTTCCAGACATAACTTGTGTGTTAGCATATGGATCTCTTTGACATTGTACCACAAGATTCCATATCACAAAGGGTCAATGCTGGGATTGATTTTGGGGTTAATTGCCTCAAAATTTTAGGAATAAGGGGCCAAAAGGGGGCAAAAAACAAGCATTTTTCTAGTTTCATGACAATAACTTGTGTGTAAGTGTATGGATCTTTCTGAAATTTTACTACAAGGTTCCATTTCACAAAGGGAAAGCTGGAATTGAGTGTTGTGGTAATTGCCCAAAACGTTTAGTAATAAGGGGCCTAAAAAGGGGTTTAAAATAAGCATTTTTTAGTTTCTAGACAATAACTTGTGTTCAAGTGTATGGATCTCTCTAAAATTGTATTACAAGGTACCATACCACAAAGGCAAGGCTGTTATTGAGCTTGGTTTGGGGGGAAAGGGGGGGTGGGGGTGATGAATCATAAGGGGGGCGGGGGTCAAAAAAGGGGTAATTTTTTTTTTCCTTTTTTTTTTGTTTAAAATTTACATTTTAAGTTAGTTATTTTTTATCACGAAGAGAAAGTAGGAATTGAGTTTTGGGGTTAATTGCTCAAACATTTATGAATAAGGGGCCAAATATTGGTCAAAAATAAGGATTTTTTTAGTTTGCAACAAAAACTTGTGTTCAAGTGTATGGATCTCTGTGAAATTGTATTGCAATGTACCATACCACAAATTGAAGGTTGTGATTGAGGTGGGGGATGATGAATCAAAAGGGGGTCGAAAAAATGTGTGGGAGGTAGGATTTTTTTTTTTTCCTTTTTTTTTCTTTAAAATTTTCCATTTAAAGATGGTTGTTTCAGATTTATATATGAAAGAAAATAATAATGATACGGTTATATATCATGAGGAATTGAAATTTAAAATTATGTATATTGGAAATTTAGGTTACATTGGAAAGTAATAATTGGCTTTGGTGGGGGGGGGGGGGGGGTGGTTATGGCTCTAATGTTTAAGGAATAAGGGGAAAAAAGGTTAAAAAACAAGGGTTTCCATTTTAATAGACAAATAATTGAGTAAAGAACATTATTTAAAAGCAGTGTAAGGTTGGTAATTCAAACTCATTTAAATATCTCATCTACACTGCTTTTAAATTATGTAAATTGGAAATTTGCCAATAACTTTATTGTTAATAAATGCATTGGAAATTTGCCAACAATTTTAGTGTAATAAACTTCATTGGAAATTTGCCAATATAAAATTTTGCTGATGAAGGTTTTTTGTTTACCTTTAGCCTTGACTATGAAGTCATTTTCTATTTTTATAGCCTTATGATGTAGTTGAATTATTTAATACTTTTATGATGTGTTTAAATGGGGTTTTATCATGTTTATGGTTGCAAATTTATTGTTTTAGTATAATAAACTCCATTTAAAATTTGCCAATAAAAAAAAATTTTGTTTATTTTTAGCTATGATTATGATGTCATTTTCTATTTTACTTTTATGGTTGCAAAGAAATTTTTATTTTTAGATATTACTGTTAAATGATGCTGATTAAGGTTTTTGCTATGTTTAGCCATGACTATGATGTCATTTTCTATTTTAATATCTATTATGATGTATTTAAATGGGCTTTTATGGTTACTAAGGAATTTTATTTTTAGATATTACTATAAAATGTTGCTGATGCTGAATAAGGATTTTGTTTATTTTTAGCCATGACTATGATGTCATTTTCTATTTTAATACCTTTATGATGTAATTTCCATTTTTAGATATTACTGTTAAATGATGCTGATTAAGGGTTTTTTGCTATGTTTAGCCATGACTATGATGTCATTTTCTATTTTAATATCTTTATGATGTATTTAAATGGGCTTTTATGGTTACAAAGGAATTTTATTTTTAGATATTACTTTAAATGTTGCTGATTAAGGATTTTTGTTTATTTTTAGCCATGACTATGATGTCACTTTCTATTTTAATACCTTTATGATGTATTTAAATGGGCTCCCATGTATTTAGATTTTTGATTATTTATACATGTTACCAAATTGGTCCACATTGAACAAAAACGGTCCAAATTTCAACTTTATTACATTACATCAAACATTGAATTCTACATATTCCTTGATATATTGAAATTAACAAACAATTTAGTTTATGGATATTCCACCATAATAGGTAAATTAAATTTTTTCCAGTTCTTACACCACATTCATCCTGTGTCAGAAACCTATGCTGTGTCAAATATTTAATGACAATCCAAAGTCATAGCTGTATCAAGCTTGAATTTTGTGTCCATACTTGCCCCAACTGTTCAGGGTTCGACCTCTGCGGTCGTATCAAGCTGCGCCCCAGCGAAGCATTTTATTTTAAAGAGTTATGCCACTTTGAAATATTAATTAAATGGAAAATTGCAATTTAAGTACTTTAATGTGTACAATTCTTGACAGATATATAATAAATTTATATCAAAGTATTTTATCAGCATTGTCTCTGACAATTCAGTGTCTATCAACATTTTTTTTTATGCCCCACCTAGGGGCATTATGTCTTTCAGTCTGTGCGTCTGTTCGTTCGTCTGTCCATTTGTCCGTCCGTCTGTCCCGCTTCAGGTTAAAGTTTTTGGTCAAGGTAGTTTTTGATGAAGTTGAAGTCCAATCAACTTGAAACTTAGTATATATGTTCCCTATGATATGATCTTTCTAATTTTAATACCAAATTAGAGTTTTGACCCCAATAACATAAAAAAAATGATAGTGCGAGGGCAGGTTAAAGTTTTTGGTCAAGGTAGTTTTTGATGAAGTTGAAGTCCAATCAATTTGAAACTTAGTACACATGTTCCCTATGATATGATTTTTCTAATTTTAATGCCAAATTAGAGTTTTGACCCCAATTTCACGGTCCACTGAACATAGAAAATGATAGTGCGAGTGGGGCATCCGTGTACTATGGACACATTCTTGTTTAAATTATGTCCCTTGGAAATATTAATAGCATGGAAAATTGCAAGGTTTTGAGCTTTCAAACCTTCATTTCTCTGAGATATTTAAAAAAAGTTTTAAAGAACCAAAAAAAAAAAATTTCCCAGGACAGATAAAATATTTGCAACGTGGGGGACAATGGAACTCTGTTCTTTAATTTCTTAAAAACCTTAATAGAAAGATATAAACTGTAAAAATTATCATCAATACAAGACCTACAAAATGCATTAAGATAAGAACTACAAATAATTGAACATAAATGATTGCAATAAAGGAAAAAATAAATGTCAAAATGGCATTACAAGGTGAGCCATATAGGTAGGCTCTTGGGAGCCTCCTGTTCAATCATTTTAAACCATATTTGGAAATATTCTGAAACTGAGAACTTGAGATTAAAAGTGTATGTCTGTAGATGAAATAAGAGTTGGAAATATAATGTGAGAGATATCTGATCAATACATGATATGGCTATTTATAAGAGTTGCTAATTTCTTGAATTATATGTCTATTATTACATGTGTAAAATGTTATCAGGTAGCATAATAAGCTTCATAGATCCCTATATGATGATTTTAGCATAATATAACCATTTTTTTGCAGTCAAAAAAGATTCAGTCAAGACCCTTCAGTTTTGTTGTCCAGTGATGACCACGATTCAAGTGAAGAGGTAGGTTCCAAATACAGGTCTTGTGATTGTCTAGTGGAGATGTGTTTACAGAATTAAGGTAAAACTATTTCTTTCAAAAAATATGTGTAAAATGGTCACTTTTGGTCAGATATGTCAATTTCAATCACTATGGCATCATAGTGACATTACAAGTGATATTTCTGCACTTGTGTCCAGATTATATCAACGTTTCATTTATCATTGAAAGTAACATTATTATGAAAAACCTGAGAAGTTATACTACTGAAATATTGTCTCTTTCCATACCTCCTGCAGTGCCTCTGTTTATGTATTTTACACTTGGTTTGCCATGGAATATAATTTTGTATTAGAAAGTTGGTAAGGTAAATACAGAAAAAAATGTTTGGCTATAAAAATCAATTGTTAAGAATCAGATTGCTTTGAAAGATCTTTAAATTTGGCAACCAGTCATTAGCCTTATCCTGCATGATTCTTTGAAATTGGAAAATCGGAGAACCTAAACTGTGTTTGGTTTTAGGACTTTTGAAAGATACAGCTACAAAGAAAAGTCTTATTTTACTTTTATAAAACTGCATGATGAATGAAATAGTTCTATTTCCTTCCAAATATTTGCATATTGTGATATCTTCTTCTTTTGCTTCTGATGAATGATTCATTTTGTAGAAAAAAAGAGACTTCATCACATACATATAGTGACGATGTACCGGAGATAGATGTATATTATTACTTAAAATATGTGTTTTACTTTTGCAGGAATCAGTTGTACCATACAGTGAAGCAAAGAAGGTAATTTTCATTTGCAGTCATAGATTCCCCTTAAAAAAATCTCTACCTAGAATTTTTATGCCCCCGTCGAAGCAGAGGGGGCATTAAGTTTTACCCTTGTCCGTCTGTACGTACGTCCCAAAATTGGTTTCCGCTCTGTAACTTAAGTTTGCCTCAACCAAATGTTATGAAACTAATACACAATGCTTATTACCACAATACACAGATCAAGTTTGAATTTTGGTGGTGTCACTTTAACCCTTCTAGAGTTATGCCCCTTTACAAATGGAAAAATTGCTAAATTTTTCATTTTTAGCTTTTCTCATCACTTGGCATCCGTCGTCTTCGTCATCGTTAACTTTTTACATTTTGGACTTCTTCTAAAACACTGAATGGAACGAAACCAAACATGGCATGAATGTTCCTTATGAGGTGCTGACCAAGTGTTGTTACTTTGTAGTTGATCCATCATCCAATATGGCTGCCAGCGGGGACTTAGTTTAACATAAGACCCTATGGGAAATACATACAAATGTCTTCTTTTAGAGAACCAGTGAATGGAATGTAACTAAACATGGCATGAATGTTCCTTACGAGGTGCTGACCAAGTGTTGTTACTTTGCAGTCGGTCCATCATCCAAGATGGCAGCCAGCGGGGGACTTAGTTTAACATATGACCCTATGGGAAATACATACTAATGTCTTCTTTTAGAGAACCACTGAATGGAATGAAACAAAACATGGCCTGATTGTTCCTTATGAGGTGCTGACCAAGTGTTGTTACTTTGCAGTCGGTCCATCATCAAAGATGGCTGCCAGCAGGGGACTTAGTTTAACATAGGACCCTATGGGAAATACATACACATGTCTTCTTTTAGAGAACCACTGAATGGAATGAAACCAAACTTATACACAATGCTTATTACCACAATACACAGATCAAGTTTGAATTTTGGTGGCGTCACTTTAACCCTTCTAGAGTTATGCCCCTTTACAAATGGAAAAATTGCTAAATTTTTCATTTTTATACGACCGCAAAAATTTTTTTGCTGTCTTATATTGGTATGACGTTGGCGTCGTCGTCGTCTGGCGTCGTCCGAAGACACATTGGTTTTCGCACTCTAACTTTAGTTTAAGTGAATGGATCTCTATGAAATTTTACCATAAGGTTCAATACCACAAAAGGAAGGTTGGGATTGATTTTGGGGGTTATGGTACCAACAGTTAAGGAATTAGGGGCCAAAAAGGGGCCAAAAATAAGCATTTTTGTAACTTCCAGACATAACTTGTGTTTTTAAGTGTATGGATCTCTCTGACATTGTACTACAAGGTTCCATATCACACAGGGAATGCTGGGATTGATTTTGGGGGTAATTGCCTCAAAATTTTAGGAATTAGGGGCCAAAAAAGGGGCAAAAAACAAGCATTTTTCTAGTTTCATGACAATAACTTGTGTGTAAGTGTATGGATCTTTCTGAAATTGTACTACAAGGTTCCATAATACAAAGGGAAAGCTGGAATTGAGTTTGGGGGTAATTGCCCAAAACGTTTAGGAATAAGGGGCCAAAAAGGGGCCAAAAATAAGCATTTTTCTAGTTTCCAGACAATAACTTGTGTTCAAGTGTATGGATCTCTCTGAAATTGTACTGCAAGGTACCATACCACAAAGGGAAGGCTGGGATTGAGTTTGGGGGTGATGAATCATAAGGGGGTTCAAAAAATTTGGGGGGGGGGGGATTTTTTTTTTTTTCATTTTTTTTCTTTTTTTCTTTTTTTTTTCTTTTAAAATTTTCCATTTTAAGTTGGTTATTTCTGTTTTATATTTAAAAGCAAATAATAATGATATGATAGGAGATACACACCAAACAGGATGTGTAAATTATTATATAATAAGTATTGTGCAATAGCAAGAAATTTTCAATTGCACAGTATTGCACAATAGCAAGAAATCTTCAATTGCACAGTATTGCGCAATAGCAAGAAATCTTCAATTGCACAGTATTGTGCAATAGCAAGAAATATCCAATAGCACAATATTGCGCAATAGCAAGAAATTGTCAATTGTACAGTATTGCGCAATAGCAAGAAATATTCAATTGCACAGTATTGTGCAAAAGAAGATACTTCGTATAAATTGCTTATTTCTTGACCAATTTCAATGGGGTTTATTCTTGAATTCTTGGGGTTCTTTAATATGCTGATTCTAACCATGTATTAAGTTTTTGGATTTTGGGCCCCGTTTATAAATTGGTCCACATTGAGGTCCAAAGGGTCCAAAATTAAACTTTGTTTGATTTCATCAAAAAATGAATTATTGGGGTTTTTTGATATGCCGAATCTAACCGTGTATTTAGATTCTTAATTTTTGGTTCCGTTTTCAAATTGGTCTACATTAAGGTCCAAAGGGTCCAAAATTAAACTTAGTTTGATTTTAACAAAAATTGAATTCTTAGGGTTCTTTGATATGCTGAATCTAAACATGTTTTTAGATTTTTGATTATGGGCCCAGTTTTCAAGTTGGTCCAAATCGGGGTCCAAAATTAAACTTTGTTTGATTTCAACAAAAATTGAATATATGGGGTTCTTTGATATGCTGAATCTAACCATGTATTTATATTTTTGATTTTTGGGCCCCATTATCAACTTTGTCCAAATTGAGGTCAAAAGGGTCCAAAATTAAACTTTGTTTGATTTCATCAAAAATTGAATTCTTGGGTTTCTTTGATATGCTGAAACTAACCATGTATTTAGATTTTGGATATTGGACCATAATAGGTGAATGTCCAATTTAAAATTTTTAAGTTCTTAGACCACATTCATTCTGTGTCAGAAACCTATGCTGTGTCAAATATTTAATCACAATCCAAATGCTAAGCTGTATCAAGCTTGAATGTTGTGTCCATACTTGCCCCAACTGTTCAGGGTTCGACCTCTGCGGTCGTATCAAGCTGTGCCCTGCGGAGCATTTTATTAGCTTTTCTCATCACTTGTCGTCTTCGTCATTGTTAACTTTTTACATTTTGAACTTCCTCTAAAACACTGAATGGAATGAAACCAAACATGGCATGAATGTTCCTTATGAGGTGCTGACCAAGTGTTGTTACTTTGTAGTTGATCCATCATCCAAGATGGCCGCCAGCGGGGACTTAGTTTAACATAGGACCCTATGGGAAATACATACAAATGTCTTCTTTTAGAGAACCAGTGAATGGAATGTAACTAAACATGGCATGAATGTTCCTTACGAGGTGCTGACCAAGTGTTGTTACTTTGCAGTCGGTCAATCATCCAAGATGGCAGCCAGCGGGAGACTTAGTTTAACATAGGACCCTATGGGAAATACATGCAAATGTCTTCTTTTAGAGAACCACTGAATGGAATGAAACAAAACATGGCCTGATTGTTCCTTATGAGGTGCTGACCAAGTGTTGTTACTTTGCAGTCGGTCCATCATCAAAGATGGCTGCCAGCTGGGGACTTAGTTTAACATAGGACCCTATGGGAAATACATACACATGTCTTCTTTTAGAGACACTGAATGGAATGAAACCAAACATGGCATGAATCTTCCTTATGAGGTGTTGACCAAGTGTTGTTACTTTGTAGCCGATCCATCATCCAAGATGGCCGCCAGTGGGGGACTTAGTTTAACATAGGACCCTATGGGAAATGCATACATATGTCTTCTTTTAGAGAACCACTGAATGGAATGAAACCAAACATGGCATGAATGTTCCTTATGAGGTGCTGACCAAATGTTGTTACTTTGCAGTTGGTCCATCATCCAAGATGGCCGCCAGCGGGGGACTTAGTTTAACAAAGGACCCTGAGGTAAATACATACAAATGTCTTATTTTCGAAAACCACTGAATGGAATGGAACTAAACATGGCATGAATGTTCCTTATGAGGTGTTGACCAAGTGTTGTTTCTTTGCAGCCGATCCATCATCCAAGATGGCCGCCAGCGGGGGGACTTATTTTTAACATAGGACCTTATGGGAAATACATACAAATGTCTTCTTTTAGAGAACGACTGAATGGCATGATCCAAACATGGCATGAATGTTCCTTATGAGGTGCTGACCAAGTGTTGTTACTTTGCAGTCCGTCCATCATCCAAGATGGCCGCCAGGGGGGGGGGGGGGGACTTAGTTTAACATAGGACCCTATGGGAAATACATACAAATGTCTTCTTTTAGAGTACCACTGAATGGAATGAAACCAAACATGGCATGAATGTTCCTTATGAGGTGTTGACCAAGTGTTGCTATTTGTTGCCGATTTACTATTCAAGATGGCCACCAGGATATTTTATTAAATAACGGGACCAATATTAAATCAAATTTGGCCTCAATCATTATTTGGGTATCTGTTATGATTTTTATCTTTCTTTACATGATTTCTAAAACCAAAGTAGTGTCAGGTGAGCGACACAGGCTCTTGAGAGCCTCTAGTTTTTCTAAAAATATCAATGATGTATATTGTTCAAGTAATTTTTAAAATTGGAGTTATCTTCCTTTGTCCATGATCATAGTTGAATCAACTTCAATCAATGCTTTATACAATGCAATGTTTAATTTTGCCTTCCACTGATAAAACACAGATCAAGTTGAATTTGGGTAGTGTCACTTTAACCATTATTGAGTTATGCCCCTTTATAAATCGAAAAATTGCAAAATTTTTAGTTTCCGTTCTGTAACTTAAGTTTGCCCCAACCAAACATGAAACCTATACACAATACTTATTACCACAAAACTAAGATCAAGTACAAATTTGGGTAGCGTCACTTTTATTGTTCTTGAGTTATGTCCCTTTATAATGTTGTATGCAAGCGTGGGCATCATCATGGACACATTCTCCATTTTTTTTTTAATAAAATAGTTCCAATCATTACATATTCATTGCTCCTTTGCCTTTAGTACACTTGCTAATACCATTTCTTTGGTATTGGTTGTCACTTGTATGTCTTGATTTTTTTTTATTGACAAATGCTGACCCATTTGAGATCTGGCTTAGTAACAAAAAATCTACGGGGGATCTGGTCTAGCCAACAAATCAACACAGTTGCTAAAAAAAGAACAGGATGATGTAGTATTTTATCAGAGAATTATTTACCAAGGGTTCAGAAATATTTGTTCATGCGATTTGGGGTAATTATTTCCCCAGCTTAATAATCAGGTTGATGAAATATATTCTCAGTGATATTTACTGGTATATTATAACAATGGATCCTAAGTGGCAGACATCTTGGATTTTAGAACAGGACAGAAAAACCGTATGTTTAAGAGACCATTGTTTGATATATTTCATACCAGTATGGGGAGGTGAGTTGAAACAGAAGTAAAGCTCATTTCTTCCATTAGACATAATAGAGTGAGCCCTCCAAATATCTAGGTACAGAAATATAGTATGCTTCAGCAGTTTGTATGGGTATTACTATAGTTGTTTTCATAATGGCCTTGGTATATGTTTAAGTTCTGTAATAAGGCAACAACACCAAGGACATAAAAAATAAAAACATGACCACTAACATAGGGTCAAACTACAGTTTTGGCTAACATCTGTGAAAAATAGCAATCATAGAAAAACTGATCAGGACAAAATTGATCAGCAGAACAAGTTCTATGTACCCTGAAAATTTTAGAAAAACCTGAAATGTTGGTTTTTAACTTTTTTTGGCATTTCCTTGCCATTGTTTCAAAAACTGTTGGAGGTAGGTTAAAAGTGTGTTAATTTGCAAAATTGATCAGCAACAAAAAGCATAACTATAGTATGTGCATATAAATGTCCTAAATAGCAAACTGCTGATTTTTCACCAGATTAGCCTCTGTGTGCCTCTTGTTTATCTTATTATGATCCATTGAATAGCAAAAGGTACAGACAAAAACTATCAATAAAGATAAGTTCATGCCTGTTATTTTACTCAATTCAATACATGTGACTAATCATTTTCATAAAAAATGTCTAAATTGTAGATGGTTAATTTCTGCAATATATTAACATATTTAAAAAAGTGAAAATGATAGTTTGATCAAGTTTTTTTTGAGTAAGTTATAACTTGTTTTCCTCTATTCAAAGTAGTTAAGATACATGTATCAATTATAACATTCATTTGAATGACCGGTTTACAACTTTTAAATGCATTACATAGTTTCTGTTTTGTAGAAAATAGTTGAATCGAGGAAGCAAGCCAAAGATCCAGAAGTGGAGAAATTACATCTAAATAAAACTCAAGGAAAGGTAATCAAGTGTTTCTTATAGTTTTGAATATTTTCTGAGAAATGTTGAATAGTAAACTAATTCAATGTCTTATGTACACAGAATTTCAGTTGGTGCATTACATTTGTGTGCAAAAATCATTACGTTTGTGTGAAGCTTTTGATTACATTTATGCGCATTCTTTGACAGGTAAACTCAGGTAAAGACAGGTAGATTATACTTATTTATTTATTTAATAATTATTTTTGAGAAGGATATGTCTGTTTTATTATGCACAAGCACTTAGTCATGGAAATATATTCAGATAAGAATGTAAAAACATAGCTAATCTAAAGATTTAAAGTACTGATTTTACATGTCCTAACATGCTGAAAATTTGAAGCCCACTAGTACTGCTTAAAAAAACACAAAACGCAAAAAGTACATGGGTTCATGTACTGAATAAAATTGCTCTTTGTAGTGAGCATGGAATAATTCTGGGCGATTCGTAGTATGCCTGGATTCTGCTGACAGTAGTAACGCCCAAAGACTTGGAGGAAATAGTTAATCTGGTGAAATACCTTTGCAATTATTTATGGTGCATCGACATGAAATATCCCCTGACAAGTGTTCTGTTGATACAGAAACTTAATCCATCGTACACTAATGATTTGTTCCTCCGACTTGTTTCTGCTGAACGAAACTCCATGTTTGTGCCTTGGTGCAACTTTACAAACTGACTTAAATAATTTACTAAAGCGATCACTATTTGTTAGAATTAGGAAACAGATTACTATTTACTTTGAAATATTCGCAATAATGTTACATGTATGTCTTAAGCTACTACAGTGTATTACAGGATTTTTCATGATCACTGTATTTTTTTTTTAGAATCCAATTTGAAAAATATATAATTTAAATTTACAAATATGTTCAAAAATCATAATAACTATTGTCATATTAATTATGAATTATTTTTAATTTTTACCTGTGTTACCTGTACAATGAAAGGGAGCAATTGTAATCAAAAGCTGCACACAAACCTAAAAAAAAATTTAATCCCCAAATGCTTGCAAATGTAAGGCGCCCATTTCAGTTGTAATCAATGGTTTTATTAATTTACAGTTTTCCAAAACTGTTAAAATATTGATAATAGTTTCTTGGAATAGAAAAGAAAGGCCTCTTTCTTTGAATTGATAGGTATTTCCGCACATAAAATCCCCTTTTTACTCTACCTTTATATTTATATAAATCAATATTCTCTTTAAGACGCCTACACTTGTCCTGGACACACCACTTGATGAACCTGTGAGTTCGTAAGACACATCTTTATAACACTAGCTGTGTCCTGTCATAATAAAAAATATTTCTAGTTGTATGGTTGTCTCATTGACAATCATACCACATCTTTATATATTATTTATATACTGAGAATTAATTATTATTTGTGGAATACCAAATTTGGATATGGGTAAACATTCAACGAAGTACAAATTTCTACAAGCTAATTGAAATACAGATCCTGTGTCCATGCTTCTCCTTCAAGAAAGGGACAACGTTCTACTTTCTGTTTTAGTAATTATTACATCAGCCAATAAAATTCCTGCATTCGAATTTTTGAAGGTGTGTATCACTATGACAAAACAAGAGGATCTTGAAAGATTTTTAAAAACAGAAAATTGAAAGGAGCATTGTCATATCCTTGTAAGGGAAGCGTGGACGCTAGATCTGTATTTTGATTAACTTGTGGAAAATTTGAACTTCGTTAAATATATATAATATATGAAGTATATAGAGATGTGGTATGATTGTCAATGAGACAACTATACACTGGAGATCTGTGGACAAGGATGTAAACAACTTAAGGTCACTGTACAGCCTTCAACAATGAGAATAACCCATACAATATATGTTTGGATTAGGAAGGTTCAAAGATTTCTTTGTTGTGTAATTTGTACTATTAACCTGGCTAATCCATTGTTTGCGTTGTTAAATTAAGATAATTCCTTTGGATGAAGGCAAAATAGCTGAATAAGACAGTTCAGACCAGACTGAGTTACTGTACTATGGACTTGTCAAAATCACTTTAAAAAGTGATGAGTCCCAGGAAGCTCCCTAAAATATCCTAGTGAGAAATCTGTAGGTTAAATGAATAAATTATTGATATGTTGCAAGATGAAAAAAAGTTATTTTAGGCATTTTTTATAACAGATCTTGTAAAGTTATGATCCACCCATGTTTTATTTATGGTAAGTTTTGTCTCACCTGTGACGAAAATCGTGGAAAGCGAGACATAGGGATAGATTAATGATATTTTGAGTGAAGTCGCTATCAGTACCTATCAGTTTAACAACTATTTTGAGGCCCTGACCCCTAGGAAATGGTCCAGTTACTTTGAAGTAATTAGCAATTTTCAATGTTAAGTTTTCTGTTTAAGTCAGTTTGATAAAACTACTTGTGACAGATCAATGATAATTTGTATGAAGTTGCATTACTATCAGTACATCTCAGTTTGTTGACCATTTCTACACCCTGCCCACAAGATCATGGTCCAACTACTTTGAATTAATAAGCAATGTTGCTGTCCATCAGATTGTCTTTTTCTGAATCTTATGTGGACAGGCGAGACATATCTCTGTGTCAACAGTTTATGTAATATAGTATCTGCTTTTCATATTTCTTTTTTATCCGTAATCTTAAGTTTCATGTTTGGCTGACTTAATTTTAATACTCAAGCTTACAAATCTGGTATCATTAGCTGAAATCCAGAAGGTTGTATTGTCAATGTTGATATTATGTTACTATAACTTATTGTATTAAAGGTAAGTAATAAATATTCCTTTAGACATCTGCAATCAATTATAGCAACCAAAAATCAATGTAATTCCATCTAAATCAGCTCCGTGTATAATTACAGAAGTCACAGAAAGGACGGAAAGGTAATCCGACAGGTGAAAAGCAAACTAAACCTGTAGTTACAGAGCCAACACCTGTACCTGTCCAAGAAAAAGTGGTAAGCTTTGTAATTACTTCTTTAACATTTCATTGATGAAAAATAATTTATGAACTCTTAACTCTATTGACTGTCTGAGCTACAAATTGAAACTTGAATGACAGCAATTTCTTTGTTAGCTTTTAAAATTTATTGAGAGAAAAATAGGTAGATTTTACTTTGTACAGCAGACTCCCCCTAATCAAATATCAGCTAAACGAATATATTGGTTATTTTAATATGACTTCAAAACACCAAACTATATGTTTAATGTAAAATTTTATTGTGTAATTGAATATCCGATATAAGATTATATAGGCAAATAGGATAGGAATATTCAGGAAAATAATGTCAAAACCATGCACAATCGGATATTTTCAGTGTTTTTCTGACAGGAAATGAACCCGGAAGTTACGCAATTACAATCTTGCAGACAAGAAATTCATTTTTTTCTTAGTAAAAGGAACTATTTCTTAATAAATTGTTGTCTTTATTCATTGTCTTCCTTTGTAATGTGAATAGAAGTTGTCCTTACAATTCAAATGGTTTGAATTTATTTATAAAATATACAAGTCTGGGACTATTATTCTAAGGTTAGTATAATAGTCTCAGTACAAGTGCAGTATGTTGGGAGAATTTTGATAAAACTCTTAGTGCTCACAGAATCAGAAATATAATTTAAACTGAATGTACCTCCTTCTGAAAATTTATTGAAATATACATAAAAATTCCTTTTGAACAGAGAAATCTGACTTTTGTCGGATATAATTATGTAACATGTGCATGACCACATGTCATGGATGCCATTTTCCTTTGTTTACATAATGTGAAGCCTCAGAGAACCATGACCTAAACATTATCAGAATCTTCAGAAAACGTTATTTTATCAATCATGATTATCTTCATTGATAATCAAACTAAATTTAATTATTTAAAGAAATGAAGTATAAGAAGATTACAGTTTAGAGAGCTTAACTATGATTTCACCACATTCAAATGTAAATTTGGATATTACTTCGTTTATAAAGCAAATAAGGACACAAACTATGAATGGTAGATATTTATTCACATAAATATATTAGGACATTTGATTTATTTTAATAAACAAATGATTAAAAAACTGTGAATAAATATGAGCATTACATAAACATCTAATCATTTTTTACACAAATATCGTGGTGATGTACCTGAAAAAATCACTCTAAACCTTTTATATAGCAGTGGTCAGGGCTAGTAACATCTCAGGACTAGGTCAGCTTATCATTGCAGAATATTCAGTGAATAAACATTTATTGTCTAATTGAATATATTGGGTAATGGGATATTTTTAGCTGACATTTTGAGTATCAGATTTGCCAGAGTCTACTGTATAAATTTTTATGTAAAGTCTAAAAGGAGCGAATGGATCATTACTGAAAACGGTAGCATTTACACTTTTTTACAAGTTTGCAAATTATTCAGTTGAAACTTCATGTTTGATTTGATCATTAAAGGAGTGGTGATCAATTCTATATATTTTCAATTGTCAAAAAAAAAATCAATGAAATTTAGGGTACTGTCCATCAGAAGTTGTATTACCGTGACTTGACTGTAAGTGTTGCTCTCCGCCTATTGCAGTTTATTCAAAATTCTGACCGAATTGCAATTTATTTTATCATTTGAACCAAACTTTTCAACTGTTCAGAAATTTTATCAAACTGCTGTAGAAAGTTCAAGGTGATAAAATAAAGCATACTTACAATCCAATAAACTTTAGTTCCACTTCAGTGATATAATGAAAATTTCTCTAACAATTTCTATACAAATTTTATTGTAATTGTGATGCAAAAGGTGATAGGTAGTAATTTTTGAAATGCGAAAAAAATGTTAGACTGATTTTTCAAAATATCAATGTTGTCGAATTAGTCTTATAGGATTGTAAGTCTGCTTTATTTTATCACCTTGCACTTTCACCACTGACTGTGTTTCTCTACAGCAGTTTGTTAAAATTTCTGACCAATTGAACAGGTTGGTTTGATAAAATAAATTGCAATTTGGTCAGAATTTTAGATATAAACTGCAATAGGTGGAGAGCAACACCTATAGTCAAGTCACAGTAATTTATGGAAAAAAAATAAATTGGTCATTAATTGATGCAGGTCACCTCACCGAAGTTAAAGTTATCTACCAAAATTGATAGAATATCTATTACATCATTGGAAGGTGATATGTTATCTTTTGGTAATCATGATGTAATGAAACTTATACACAATGCTTATTACCACAAAACACAGATCAAGTTTGAATTTGGATGCATCACTTTTACTGTTCTCGATATGCTCCTTGATAACGCTATATGCAAGCAGGTGCATCCTCTGTGTCCCATGGACACATTCTCCATATATTTCATAATTATTTAAGAGTTTCAGATAATACATATACAGTTTAAAGATGTTGTTCTATTTCTTATGGAAAGTAATGACAATTTTCCCCCAAAAAAAGTGAAACAAAAATAGTAATGGGTCTTTGTTTTTACTTTAGAAAGAGAAAATAGTTATTGTGCAGAAGAATGAAAACAAGGAGATAGAGAGGTTTATGGCTGAAGGATCTAGTGCTTATCTAAATGGTCTAGGGAAGAAAGCTGTGGTCAATTACCAGAAGGCTTTAGATCTCCTTAGTAATAAAAAAGCAGAGGTTTGTTTACTACTTCTATTAGGAGCAATATAATGTTCAAGTAAAAAAAAAACTTAAATTAATAGTTTAAAAGTTCCAAAGGTGAAACATCAGATTCAGGCTTTGCTGAGGAATTCTGAACAGGTTTGCGTTTTAAGAATAGTAATATCAGGAAGCTGTAATTGTTAATTTTTTAGGGTAATGATTTTGACATCATGCTGTTTACAAATGTTTTTCCTATTTTTACGACAGTAAGAATGATCAACTCTAACCTGTCACCCTGAATTCTTAGTATTGTTGGCCAATCTGATAATGAACCAAAAATAAACTATAATCAATTATGAACAAATCTTTGCAGAAAATAATATTTTTTTGTCTGTATATAAGTCACATAATGCATATTTTATGGTTTTTCTTGTCGTATAACATACCAAGGGGTATCAGGATTGATCAAATGAAAGAATGACCGTAGGGCCCAAATAAAGATTTTCTTATCATACCTCCTGCTTTTTAAACACATTTAAAAAGAAATAGAAAATATGATAATTTAGGTTTGTATTCTTTTCCACTTAGATTTCTAGCACTGATATGAGATTGTCCTTTATAGACGATAAAAACAACAAGAATAACGTTAAATCACTGGATCAGTTTTCAATTATTATTATATTTTATCTTTCAGTGTTAGGTATTATCCATCATCTGCAATAATTATTACAACTCTAGGTCTTAGATCTTCCCTATATTACATGTCTCATAACAATTCCTACCTATACATGTATACAACTTTATTTAGATTTTCTGGAACAATTAAAAAAAAAAAAAAAAAAGGGTATAGAGGTATTGAGAAATACATATAGTGGTCAGGATTGATATAAACTAGGATGCTTTGTATTGAAATGTAATAAAATTTTCTCATTTTTCAGGATTACGGTTTAGACCAGCAAGATGTGGCTGTTTTAGAATATGCATATGGTTTATCAGAAATATCCACTGGAATTTATAAGGTAAGTATTTAATGGGAATCTGCAGATATTGCTCAATCTTCTGAAACTAGTTAGTTTGTATGTAACTATTTCTCTTCATATATATGTTCAGCATTTTTGACAAGGTGACAAGATCCTACTAATTCTAAATAATATGAATCATCACAATAAACACTGAAAATAAAGATTCTGGAAAAGAAAATGCTTAATCTCACATTCTTTTTATGTGAAAGTTAGAAAGCTATTGTAAATTTTCAAAGAAAATTTAAAGGAGGTATACCAACATCGCGTTGGTTAGCTACAGAATATCTACCATTAACTATATTTAGTTTTAATAGGGAATAAATTCTTGAATTTGAAAACATGATAAAATTTAAAAAGGTCTTCCATCAGGTCATTTTTGTTTGTGTGTGTGTCATGCTTAATTATTGACTTTTCTGTTACAAAATGAAGTGATATTTTTATGTGAGTAACTTACTTGTTTGTTAGCGATAGAAAAACTGCAAGAATCTCCATTTAATTCTAAGGAATACATTTGAACCTTAAAAAAAAAAGGTCTAGCATTAGATAAAATATTTATGGGTATTACTGAGCAAGATTAATTATTGACTTTTTCTTAGAAAGTGAAGCAATATATTTATGAAAGTGACTTCATGAAGCATTGATAAGAACTTATATTTTGTAGCACATTTTGGATGGCATTGAGAGATTAAAGAATATTACAGAGACGCATAAAGATATACGACTACCTTTGCCATATTTTGGGTTAGGCAAAGCTTATATAACTTTAAACAGGTAAGAGTCATATTTTGGGTTAGGCAAAGCTTATATAACTTTAACAGGTAAGAGTCATTGTTTCATCACATATTATTCAGCTTTTGTTTTAAGGAATGATTTGATATCTGGTTTGGACTGAAATACGACAACATTATGATAAGTTGTTCTGTGTAAGCAGTTTTCAGATCTTCCAGGTTTTCACTGCCTACTTTAAATTTTATCATACATACTGACACACAATGGAAATTTGGTCATAAAATGAATAGGTCTATACTTTGCATGATATTATGACCAAATTCATGTTGAAAGAGCATTTGGTATGTATTACATGAATATCAACATTAGAAAATAAGAGCTTTATTGTAAGACAGTATTTCAAGTGTCAAGAGTGTTTCCTAATTTTGTCCATCTTTTTAAGTATAGCACATATTGTACATTAAGTTTTGCTTTAATTTCAATTACACGACAAAACTAGATGCATTCAGTTAAATCTGTTGTATCATTCTTCAGAAGTTATAAAGATATAACTAAAGAATGAATTGAAATCCTGTTAAATATATTTATTTGATATTGTTTGGTTAAAGTCTGTAAGATGAAGAACTAAAATATGTGAAAAAAAATTTGGCAACAGAAACATTTATTGCCTAAATTCATGATTGGTCCATGAAGAAAACTTTTAAATATTTCTCCTGTAGTTTATTCCCAAATTTGTAACAACATGGATGGTTAGATCATAAGGTAATTGGCCGGTGTGAATCTGAAATCCAAGATGGCTGTCTCTGCAGAACATACTTATACAGTTGATGAGTTTGTGTGAAATGCATAATGGAACCACACTCTCTCAACAGAATAGTCATCTTTGAAGAATGATTTAAAAGAAATAATAAAAATAATAGTTTTCAGTTTGTGAAAATTGTTTCTTCATTTATTGTCAAAACTATTTTTAGATTTGAAGACGCCATTGATCCACTAAATAGGTGTCTACGTATGGCTGGTACACTCAAGTTAAATGTCCTCACCTGGCCAGGGACTGATACTAAAATGGAAGAAAGTATATCTGATGAATTACAGGTAAGAAACCCTCTTAGTCATTAGCCAGTTATAGCATCTTACAGCATAAAATCTGTGAAAAACAGTGGTTTTTCATGTTACTCAGGATCATGTCTAATTTGAATATCTTCAGTTATTGTACCTGAGGAAATTGTACAGAACCATACAGGGTGCTATGCCAGTGTGTATATATAATAGTCTAACCAATATTGATTACTCAGTGTCTGTAGTTAAGACTGCTTTCACACTGAGGCTTAAAGTAGAACAAGTTTTAATTGAATTTTAAACATTTATTTTGGCATGTGTGAAGTATTAATCTGCATGAAGCTATTAATTGACATTTGAATATAGAATAGAATGCGTGCCAAACAATTACATAGGTTATTACAAAGATGTAAACAATAAAACTTGTGTTCACAAAACATGGGGTCATCGTATGTTTTTTCCTGCTATAATATTAGATAGAAAAATTTCCATAAGATTCCTATATAAATTATAATTTTTCTGAGTTACCTTCCCTTATGACGGAAAGTTTGAAAAAAAAATTGAAATCAAGCAAAATATGAGTGAAAATAACATAAGACCACATTAATTTGTTCATTTAAATAAAATTCTAATTAGTTGCATTCCTGCATCGAAATTTGCTGACCTAATTAAAGATCTAGACCTATTGTGTTCTGCTATTTTACAATCCAAGATGGGGGAAGACACCCATACCACCTTAAGATATACATGGAGGAATAAATTTATGCATAAAAAATAACTTATAATTTCAAGGTACAACTATTTACTCGTAGATATTATCTAGTGAATGGTATGCTCTATCTTGATAAAAGTAACTACCAGTCGCCATACCTGTTGGTATATTTGAACAACTGAATAAGTTCAAAATACTGTCAAAAAGAATGTAGAAAGTTAAAGAAATGTACAGAGTAAAGGATTTAATTCACATGCAAAATTATCTATCATTATTTTACTAGGAAATAACTGTATATGATTGCAACTAATGTAATAAAGTAGTTGTATTAGTCCTAGGCACACTAACTGCAAAGAAAAGTAAAACATTCTAAACTTAGTAGTAAAGGTTTACAACTAAAAACATGTTTTAACCATTAAAGTTTCTTGTAACGAGTCTGTTCTATTTGAATTTTGTCTTGAGCTGTTGAAACATTTGTTTGAAAATGAAGTGAAAATGTTGCTAAGATAATGAGGCTTTTACCATAGGTTTACAAGAATCACACCTGAGCTGTTTTGATAATTTTTTTTTAACAGCTATGAAATTTTTTAAAAATCTGAGAAAAATTATTCTCAAAAAAGGAATTTCAGAAAATTACTTTATTTAAACAAAATAACCGAAGAAAATTATACTTGAGATCTTTACTTTAATATTGATCATGTAAGAAATTAGTACAGCAATCAATCAAGAAAATTGTAATTTTTATAATTTCAGAAACAAGTAAAACAGTTATTGACATTGACAAAATATCCACCTGTCCCTGATGCTGTATGTAAAATACACACTGACAAGGAAGACTCCAGAGCTCTTATTTTCTTCTCAGATCCAGATTTTAAGGTATGTTGTTAGTTGTATGATCTACTTGAGTTGTTTTAAATAATTGCATTCTGTGTTAACTAGGCCTCTCTTGTTACCCAAGGTTTTCATATTAGTGTTTTAGTCCCTGTGGAATTCAAATATATTATGAAAGTACAATTATCCTGGGTGATAATGAAATGTTTTTAAAAAAAGTTTGCTGGATACTTCAAACCTTGTATATATATACAGATGCCTTATGTTATGAAGTTTCTGTCTGTCATATGTCCATTGTCCTTGACCGACTGCTTAAAAAACTAGCTTTTTTGTCATGTGAATTTCTCACTTATCATGAGCAACAGGATGAACCTTGCAACGTCTAAATGTTTGGTCAGACTGGGTTCACCTGACCTCAACCTAATTTGATAGATCAGTGAAGAAGGTTAATTATTCCTGGTAAAATCTGTATATCAGATACTATAAGCGATAGGTAAACTATATTTGGTGTATGAAATGATTATAAGATGTAAATGCCCATTTGGTAGGTTTCTTCTGACCTTGACCTCATTTTCATAGTTCATTGGTCAATGATAAGTTTTTGTAGTTTGATCTGTTTTTTCAGATAATGTAAGCAGTAAGTCTACTATATTTTGTGTATGTCCATACGTCCCGAAATTGGTTTCCGTTCTGTAACTTTAGTTTGCCTCAACCAAATGTTATGAAACCTATACACAATGCTTATTACCACAAAACACAGATCAAGTTTGAATTTCGGTGGCGTCACTTCTATCGTTCTAGAGTTATGCCCCTTTACAAATGGAAAAATTGCTGAATTTTTTGTTTCCATTCTCTAACTTAAGTTTGCCTCAACCAAATGTTATGAAACTTATACACAATGCTTATTACCACAAAAATCAGATCAAGTACAATTTGGGTAGCGTCACTTTTACCGTTCTTGAGTTATGTCCCTATATAACGTTATATGCAAGCGGGGGCATCATCTGTGTCCCATGGACACATTCCCCATTTATTTGAAATCTGAATCACAGTGAACGTAAATTTATCCCTCAACTGGCTGGTAAATTCTCAAGTTACATTACATACTGAAGACATTTGAATTCTAAAACACCAGTTGTATACTTCGTCCACAACAACAGATTGGATGTTCATAGGTTTAAGGAGACAGAGTTTAAATGTCAATGAGAAGCTACCCAACAACAAATTCAACAAAGAATCAACATATCAAAGTCACCATTCAACTTTCATAGACAGGCAGGCACCAATACCTTATGGCAAGCTTAGTCCCTCAAAGGCTAGAAACACTGTCAAATACCTATCATCAGCCCCAACAATCAAAATAGATAAAAATATTGTGATGAATAATACAAGAGATGGGCATATATCTATAAGACAGCAACCTCTCTACACAAAAGATCAAAAGATATATGAAAATCAACATAAAAAAATGAAAAGCTTTATATTGACCCAAGTATGGAAAAGTTGTGAAAGAGTGAAAAGAGCTGTGCAAAAGAGCCATGCATAACAACTGTTAAGATTATGCTTGAGTTGGTTTCTTTTACAGTAAAATGTAAATAGTGTGTATAATATATAAAATCAAGCAGCAACATCTGTTTTAGGTTGGGTTTTTTTTTTAGTCCCCTACTGACGAAGTCGAAGGGGACTTTAGGTTTGCACTCCGTCCGTCTGTCTGTCCTTCTGTCAGTCCGGCAAATCAGTTATCCACACTTTTTTTCTTCATGCTTGAAGATATTGATTTGATATTTGGTACATTGTTTTATCATGACAAGTTACAGATCAAGTTCGAATTTTGTTCCGGTCTGATGATTTTGTGCAGAGTTATGGTCCTTGGACTTAGAAAATTCACTCAAATAATCAGTTTTCCGCACTTTTTTTCGTCATGCTTGAAGATATTGATTTGATAATTGGTGTATAGTTTTATCATGACAAGTTACAGACCAAGTTTGAATTTTGTTTTAGTTTGATGATTTTTTGCAGAGTTATGGTCCTTGGACTTAGAAAATTCACTTAAATTATCAGTTTTCCGCACTCTTTTTCGTCATGCTTGAAGATATTGACTTGATATTTGTTATATAGTTTACACCATGACGAGTTATAGATCAAGTTAGCATTTTGTTCCAGTACAATTAATTTTTAACCAGTAGGGAACTATGTATTGCCATGCAATACTCTCAGAATGCTTGTTTATATTAAAAGGGGTGTAAAATGAAAACAATATGAATAAATCTAGATGTAAGGTGTGTATTAATGAGACTGAAACCCAGCAATGCAATATAACCAAGTAGACCTCTGGATGTCTTACATAGAGTTTCAACAGTAGTTTCAACAGTAGACAAACATCAAGCTGTGAAATGTCCTGAGTTTGTTGATAGATTTAACATACTAAAATTCTGCACCTAATTTCATAAAGGATGTAAACACACACACTCAAAATTAATACAATCATTGACAAGCTTCTTGATGTATATTATGAATAATTATGCTGATGATATTAATTTGATTTTTTGATTTAGGGTTTTGTGAGAATTGTATGTTTAACAAGCTGTATAATTGAATTCCACAACCATTGTTGGAAGGATTTTAAGTCTAAATATGGGGAAAAGACTGGTGATAAAGTAAGTATATCAATAGAAATATTTTTTGATTAGGACTTAGCAGAAATTTTTTTTCAACTTGTCCGTATCAAATTTATTTTAAACAGTTGACCTGAAAGCATTTTAACTTGTCCAAAATGTTGGATAAATGCCTACAAAATTCTATTTCAAGGTAAATTATCATTAAGACTTTCCTCAATGTAATTGATGAAGTGCTCTTCAAATTCTCACGCTTTAGGATGAAACACAAAGCTTTGAGTTAAAAACAATTTCATTAGCAGTAAATATTATTTCACTTACAATCAGTGTATACTTGTCTGACAGATAATTGACCTGTTAACAAAGCAAATACTATTTTAGAGTATTGCTTATAGAAAGATGAAATATCAGACATGATTTTTGCGTTGTTGCAAAGTTTTATATATTGGATTTTTTGCTGATTATCAACATCTAATCCATATTTTGAAACATGAACGATATAGCCAAAAACATGTTTTAGGGAGTATCAGTAATGTAGGAAATTAAAGAAAAAGATAATAGAAAGCTGCCAGATTAGTTCTTTAGAAAGACAGGGTTACATATGCTTATATATGATTCTTTTATTCAGGATATTTTAGAGAAACCCTGTCCAACACCAGATTGTATGTCTTGTATTGTTAAAGTTATAATAATCAAACAAGACAGTTTACAAAAAGAGGTAAGCATATTTTTATATATACGTTGAAACCTGTTTACCATGATTCCCTAAGGTACTAAATATTTTATTCAGATAAGAAAGGTTTTTGATATACACAAGTTTTAAGGAGTAAAGAATACTCATTGTATATACCTTTAATTATTAAAGAATACAACTAAAGAACGTTTCTACTGTAAATTCAGATATTATTGAGTGCATTTATTATTGGGATTTTTCAAAAAAGGACAAAAATGCGAGATTAATTATTGCGATTTCCGGAAAATCTGCATACAGTCATATGCATTCGATATCAAAATGCGAGTGCTTATTATTGGGATACTCGCCCAGTCGCATTATTTGCATTGATAAAAACCTCACAATAATTTCTGAATTTACAGTATATAAATAAAAGGAGATGTGAAGTATACATCATTTAGAAAGCAATCCTAATGACAAAAATAACCGAATAACATATAGAGGGTAACATACAGTCTTCAACAATAGACAGGTGTCCATACAATATGTCAAGCTCTAAATCATCCTTAGTCTAGACAAGTCTTCAACAAAAGGCAGGTGTCCATACCATATGTCAAGCTCTAAATCATCCTTAGTCTAGACAAGTCTTCAACAATAGACTGGTGTCCATACAATATGTCAAGCTCTAAATCATCCTTAGTCTAGACAAGTCTTCAACAATAGACAGGTGTCCATACAATATGTCAAGCTCTAAATCATCCTTAGTCTAGACAAGTCTTCAACAATAGACAGATGTCCATACAATATGTCAAGCTCTAAATCATCCTTAGTCTAGACAAGTCTTCAACAATAGACAGGTGTCCATACAATATTCAAGCTCTAAATCATCCTTAGTCTAGACAAGTCTTCAACAATAGACAGATGTCCATACAATATGTCAAGCTCTAAACCATCCTTAGTCTAGACAAGTCTTCAACAATAGACAGGTGTCCATACAATATGTCAAGCTCTAAATCATCAGAGTTTATAGAAGATGTGAATAAATAAAACAGAATCAAAGAAAGAACTGACATCTACACCTATAACAAAAACATTCAACTACTGGAAATGATCCTGACTTGGAACAGACACATTAATATGTGTCGCGGTTAAAATAGTTTATTGAAATCTCAACCCTCTCCCTTTTGAATCTCAATCCATAGACTAACAAAATATACATAAAAGAACTTACATTAGAATGTGTTCAGGAAAAACACTTGAGTTCTGAAAAATAACAGTGTAGGAACTAATCAACAAATTATACTAAAATAAAGAATTCTCCTCGTTACTTAAATGTTACACCTATGATATATATGTTTTCTGGTCTGTGCATCCATCCATAAGTCCCTTTGTCTGTATGTCCACATGTGGTACGAAAGCAAGAGATTTATTCAAATGAATTTCAAGAAATTTATAGGGCATATTTGAAAATGGGAAAGAAAGAATCCTTATAATTTTGTGAATTATACGGTTCATCATTCCAGAGTTATGGGACTTTAACCCTCAGATGTTAGGCAATTTTGCACATAATATACATTTACTCCAGTTGATTGATTTACCTAAAATCTTATGTTGTTGTATAATCCCTGATACAATCCTGGTTAGAAATACAGGCGAAAACCAGGTTATTAGATGAACCTTCAAGTGAGAGTGCAAATTTCCAAGTGAGACCCGCAAAATACGGGTCAGTTGACAGGTATATGATAGAGTAAACATACCGTGGTGATATTATGTTGAATATCAACTGACAAGAAATGTTTTCTTTTCCTAGATTACAGCTGATAAGACTGAGCATGTTGCCTCAAAGCCAAAGAAACCTGTACTTAAATTGCCACCATCAAGGTAAGATTATTTTAGAGGCCGACTAACAGTATCAAATAAAGACTTAAGATATAATTGTAAAGAAGCTAGAACATCTGCAGTTAACCCTTTATGGAACAGTTTTTATGCCCCCGCCGGCCATAAGGGAGGGGGCATTACGTTTTACCCTTGTCCGTCTGTATGTCTGTACGTCCTGAAATTGGTTTCCGTTCTCTAACTTTAGTTTGCCTCAACCAAATGTTCTGAAAATTATACACAATGCTTATTACCACAAAACACAGATCAACTTTGAATTTTGGTAGTGTCACTTTTACCTTTCTAGAGTTATGTCCCTTTACAAGTGGAATAACTGCTGAATTTTTCATTTCCATTCTCTTACTTTTAGTTTGCCTCAAGCAAATGTTATGAATCTTATACACAATGCTTATTACCACAAAACACAGATCAGATCAAGTTTGAATTTTGGTGGCGTCACTTTTACCGTTTGAGAGTTATGCCCCTTTACAAATGGAAAAATTGCTGAATTTTTTCGTTTCCATTCTCAAAACTTAAGTTTGCCTCAACCAAATGTTATGAAACTTATACACAATGCTTATTACCACAAAACTCAGATCAAGTACGAAAGTTGTTGAGTTATGTTCCTTGATAACGTTATATGCAAGTGGGGGCATCATCTGTGTCCCATGGACACATTCCCAATTTATTTTACCTGCGTCGTCGAAGACGAAAGCATGTCTAGTAACCGCTGCACTCTTTTACAATTTTACAGCACTAATTGTACAAAATTTTGTCAAGTTTTTCTTGTTTCTTACTGAAGGTAATAATTTTATTTTTTGTCTGCAGCTTGATTATGTTCAGTTGTAACAAGTGATAAATATTTACATCCGCAATGCAGCCACTTATGTTTGCGGATACTTTGAAATTTTACAACACTTAATGAAGGAAACTTTTCGTCACATTTTTTTGGGTCTTAAATGAGAGAGAATGATCAGTTACACTTCAGTATACAAGTTCCCTCAACTAATTGCATGTAGCGATGCAGGTCCAGACATCGCAATGATTCCAGGAAGCATTGTATGAAGAGTTTAGAATGAATATCTTCTGCATCAGCACCATCAAGACAATTTTCAGGTTTCAGTGTATTTTCTTTGAATCTTATCTAAAGGGTTGTTCTAGGCTGATTACTTTTTATGGAGTTGGTTTATAAAACAATTACTGAGTTCAAAAATTAGTTGTATAGGCAAAATTACAATTTAGCACTGCCAGTGGACATGAAGCTTCCTTGTATCTGGTTATTTTCGTGTCAAGTTTTGTTGCCCTTTGGACCTTAAATGTGGCAGTTGAATTGTTCATTATTTTTCTTCATTGCCTTGTTCAATGCATTTAAATGTACAGTGAAATGTTGGTTTGGGGTAAATTTTGCAGTTAATTAAGTTTGCTGCAAATATTTTGCGATATATGCTAACATGATATAGCTGAAACTGGCTTTAAACACCAACAAAGAAACAATAAGATTAGTAGATTAGTAAAATACATTGTTTTTTAAGAATATAAGCGATGTAATATACTCTTTTCAGTCAAGAAAAGATCGATAAAAGGAAGGAAAAGAAAGAAATACGCAAGCAGAGAAAGAGGGAATCGAAGGAGGAGGAAGCCAATGATTTGATGGATGATATAGAGAGTGTTGGTGCACCACCACCTGTTAATAAATGCAGTATAACAAATATTGAAGGTATCTATTTACTAGAATTATCCATATTAGATGAATTTATGTATTTTATGCTCATTACTTGAAAAACTAAATCATTAGGGAACACAAGAGAGTAATTTTTTTAAAACTACATGGAACCCATATTTCTCCTCTTCTAAGGTGGACATTCTTTTCTTTGTTTTATAATTGTTTGTTTTTTAGCTCACCTGGCTCGAAGGGCCAAGTGAGCTTTTCTCATCACTTGGCGTCCGTCGTCCGTCGTCGTTAGCTTTTTACAAAAATCTTCTCCTCTGAAACCACTGGGCCAAATTTAACCAAACTTGGCCACAATCATCATTAGGGTATCTAGTTAAAAAAATGTGTCCGATGACCCCACCAACCAACCAAGATGGCCGCCATGGCTAAAAATAGAACATAGGGGTAAAATGTAGATTTTGGCTTATATCTCTGAAACCAAAGCATTTAGAGTAAATCTGACAAGGGTAAAACTGATTATCAGGTCAATTTCTATCTGCTCTGAAATTTTCAGACAAATCTGACAACCTGTTGTTGGGTTGCTGCCCCTGAATTGGTAATTTTAAGGAAATTTTGCAGTTTTTGGTTATTATCTTGAATATTATTATAGATAGAGATAAACTGTAAACATCAGTAATGTTCAGCAAAGTAAGATCTACAAATAAGTTGTCTTGACCAAAATTGTCAGTCGACCCCTTTAGGAGTTATTGCCCTTAATAGTCAATTTTTAACAATTTTTTGTAAATTTTTGTAATCTTTTACAAAAATCTTCTTCTCTGAAACTACTGAGACAAATTTAACCATACTTGGCCATAATTATTATTAGGGTATTTAGTTTAAAAAATTTGTCTGATGACCCCGCCTTCCAACCATCATGGCCGACTTGGTTAAAAATAGTACATAGGGGTAAAATGCAGTTTTTGGTTTATATCTCTGAAACTAAAGCATTTAGAGCAAATCTGACAGGTGGCAAAAACTATTCATCAGATTTAGATTTATCTGCCCTGAAAATTTGTAGACGAATCTGACAACCAGTTGTTGGGTTGCTGCCCCTGAGTTAGTAATTTTACAAAAATTTTGCAGTTTTCTGTTATTATCTTAGATATCATTATAATATCTAATATCTAATACTATTAATTATGATTTTAACATTATTTTACATGATTTCCAAAGCATCAGTAAATGCAGGTGAGCGACACAGGCTCTTGAGAGCCGCTAGTTTTCTTGTAGTTGTTGGTTTTTTTTTCGTGGGAGTTGGGGGTTGGAGGACTTTCTTGTAATTGTTGGGTTTTTTCGTGGGAGTTGGAGGACTTTCTTGTAATTGTTGGGTTTTTCGTGGGAGTTGGAGGACTTTCTTGTAATTGTTGGGTTTTTTCGTGGGAGTTGGGGGTTGGAGGACTTTCTTGTAATTGTTGGGTTTTTTTTTGTGGGAGTTGGGGGTTGGAGGACTTTTCAAATCAATTTCAGTCTTGTTTTGTTTCTATCATAACAGTCCTCTTGCTATCTCTCTGCTTTTTTTCTGTACTTTAATAACCAATATTTACATTATATAACAGATCCAGTTCATATTGATTTAGACCATGAGAATGTTTCGGAAAAACTGACACCTGAAGCTGATGTAACAGTTGTAAAACAGCAAACTCAAGAATATAAAGGGAGCAAACCAAAGGTACACTATGGGGAAACAATATAACACAGTGTTATAAGTTTTGAGATTAATTGGCTAAAAAGTATATTTTATGTCAGTAGATAGACTGAATTGTAAAAATGTAAATTTACTGCCAATTTTTAAGGGCAAAGTTCAAGCTCAAGAAATCATGAAACTTATACATTTATCAACACTTAATCTTGATAGATAATTTGAATACTAAGTTACATTTGCTTGAAAATGAATTTCAAGATTTGTATATTTTTATTGAAGCAGATACATTTCTTTTGAATAGTGTCCTTATAATAATTATTAAGATATTTGGAAACACGGAATATACATTTACCAATATTATGCATCATTTGATTTTCACATTTTGAAAAGTTTTTTTTTATACTTTTAAGAATATATACAACTTAACCATCTAGCAATTTTCCCTAAGTGGTATTTATTTGTTTGTTTTTGACAATTTCAAGTCAAATAGAGTAACAGCATCAACAACACTTGTTTTAAGAGTGTAACTCAGTGACTTATACAACTAATCATCCCTCAGGCCTTCAATATTATAAAAAAAAAAAAACCAAACATAAATTACATTACTTTTTTTTTCATTTTTGCCTATTATTTTGAAAATTATAAGAAACAGACTTAAACTTTATGTAGCAAAAAAGATCAGCAAGACAAGTTATACAAATACATTTACATATCTGAAATCTTTAGTCTGTTCTTTATTAGAGTAATTGCCCTTTAAAATGTTTTGCCAAGACATTACACCACTATTGCATGTATTGCTTCTTGTTCAGAAGAAACCTCTGCAAAAAAACTTCATCTCTGGAAGACATTACACCACTATTGCATGTATTGCTTCTTGTTCAGAAGAAACCTCTGCAAAAAACTTCATCTCTGGAAGACATTACACCACTATTGCTTCTTGTTCAGAAGAAACCTCTGCAAAAAACCTTCATCTCTGGAAGATATTACACCACTATTGCTTCTTGTTCAGAAGCAAACCTCTGCAAAAAAAAATCATCTCTGGTAGACATTACACCACTAATGCTTCTTGTTCAGAAGAAACCTCTGCAAAAAAACTTCATCTCTGGAAGACATTACACCACTAATGCTTCTTGTTCAGAAGAAACCTCTGCAAAAAAACTTCATCTCTGGAAGACATTACATCACTAATGTTTCTTGTTCAGAAGAAAACCTCTGCAAAAATACTTCATCTCTGGAAGACATTATGCCACTATTGCTTCTTGTCCAGAAAGTTTCAGGACTGTTAAGAACTAGGTGAAAAAAGCAAAATATAAAACTATTAAAAAACTATTATCCTGCATTTAAACTGGAGAGTTATAATTATCTATAAAGAAAGATATGTTGTTTTGTAGTAAACATGAATTAAAACCTCTTGTCATTAAATATTTCAGGCAACAAAGAAAAAAGCAAAGAAGAAGAAGGACAAGGGTAAACAAGTGTTGAATGTAGAAGTGAACTTTGGTGATGACAGTGATAAACAGCTTCTGGGAGAGGATTATGTAGAAGAAGAGTAGGTTCTCATTTTGTGTTTCGAAATTGATAATTGTCTCAGGGCTGTTTCATTAAAACATATATAGTACATAGGAAAGGCACCTTGAAAATGGGGTAAATATCTATGGAGGATATTTGAGAAATTCTCTTATTTTATCACTGTACAAAATAGTCTTTTACACCCATTCATAATTGAGATTTCTATGTACCTTCCCTGGGTCCCATGTATGTTTAAATGGAACAGGCCTCACCTGGGATGAATATCACTGATGGAGAGACACACATATTTAAATCTATAGGTTACTTATATGTTTCAGATAGAAGAAGAGATAGACAATTCAAATCATGTATGCTGATGTCTTATTTAATGAAGTATTCACCTATCTTGTATATATTTGTTATCTTTGCAAATTTTTTTTTCATTGATTGACAAGTTTCATGATTAGGTGACATTTTTATGTTATGAGCGAAAGGTCTTTAATTGGTCTGTAGATGTTCTGAGTGATGTTATTGAACCAGACAATTTGTACGTCACCATTTACGTCATGTTTATATCTGTAATTGCTTTCAGTGATAATTTTACAAATACTAATAGACAACAAACTATCAGTGAAAGACTTTTTGAATATTTTTCCACATATATTATTTTCTCTAGGTATCTCAAAACTAAAGCATTTAGAGCAAATCTGACAGGGGTAAAATGGTCATTAGGTCAAGTTCTATCAGCCCTGAAATTTTCAGATGAATCTAACAACCCATTGTTGGGTTGCAGCCCCTGAATTGATGATTTTAAGGAAATTTTGCAGTTTCGGTTATTATCTTGAATATTATTATAGATAAAGATAATCTGTAAACAGCAAAAATGTTCAGCAAAGTAAGATCTACAAATAAGTTTCATATGACCAAAATTGTCAATTGACCCCTTAAGGAGTTATTGTCCTTTAAAGACAATTTTTAACAATTTGTTCATCTAGTTTGCTTACTTTAATAGATCTTCTCCTTTGAAACTGCTGAATCAATTTCAGCCAAACTTGGGCTGAATGAGTTTCAGAGCATTTAGTATAAATTATGTATTTTATTTCCTTGTACGTCAAGAAACATAGCCACTATGGCTAAAATGGAACATAGGGGTAAAATGCATTTTTTTGCTTTTGAAGAAAATATGACAGATACAAAGAACATTTAAATGGCATTTTTAAGCCACTCATTAATATATATTGAAAAGCAAAAATAATCATTGATGAAAGATTTAAGCAAAAAATTACAGGTGAGCTATTCAGGCTCTTGAGAGCCTCTTGTTTTGTTGTTACATTCTTTCCCTGGGTACCCAACCATGCCAGATTATCATTGTATATTCAGTGAATATTCTTTTCTGTAGGACTCATTCTTTTTACAGTTTTAATTAATACATTTTTAATAGAAACCTGTGCCATTAATTTTACATTGACAAAAATTCTTCACAAATCCATTTTTGGATGTTTCGCGCATCGTTATTCTGACGCACCCAGCAAGTGTTTCGTCTTTCAGTTAACATTTGGCACCTAGTCCTTTTCCAAAAGACTTTGTGCGCTGTTTTTACACTAAAATTATATTCTATTTTGGTTACATAATGCCTGTATGATAACTTTTCAGATGAGTTCAAGTTGGCCTTTGTATGAGCTTTTGTTAAAATTTTCAAATTGATTGAAATTGAACATTGTTTTTTCAAGTAGAAAACGTCAAAAGTCCTTGAATGTTTAAGGGGCATTAGCTGTCAAATTCATGTTCAACTGTTTGACTCAAATTCTCATATTTTGATTTATAACATACTAAAACGTATATCTAAATTATAAAAAGTCTAAAATAAACAATTTACAATGCATGGGCTCGATACTATGTATCAGCATTTCATGTATTATCCTAGACGCCATCTAATTAACTATCGAGGTGATCTCCTAAGACTGCCGACGGTCATATAACCCGATATAAACATAAATATAGATATAAATAGAAAGCGAACTCGTGCAAATGGATTTTTCTAGGTCTTTTTGATTTCATATAGGTTAAAATTATATGTTAATCATCGTTTTTACCTGTATAAGAATGAGTTTTTGTGGATCGAATCAGTCAATCAAATGGTTTACCCTTGTTTCACTTTCAATGTTGACATTCTTTTCCTTTTAATAACTGAACACGCCTAATTCATGTGTAACCCATCTCTAGCTAAGGGGTTAAATTGAAGGTCACATGAATACAGATTCAATGAGGTCGAATTATTCACTTGCAAGTGAATAACTCATCAGCGATGTTTCTTACCTTATTTTGACAAAATTGAAACATACTGGCTGCTAAAAGCGAATTATTATTTCACTATTTCACTTTCATGATTGAACAAAAAAAAACATATATTAATTTTTTTTTTTATCTTTTTTTATTTAAAGGGTTAAAGAGAAATATGAACAAAAAAATAAAGAATAGAGTATAATGGGGTAAAACCTTATGAATGATAAAGTCCTAACAAATCGTAACAACTGATTGATAAAATAAATATTGATCTGTTCTCTTTCTGAACCTGAGGTAAAATTCACAGGATAAACCCTTGAATAATTTATAATTTTAGGAAGCTGTCAACACCAGCACCATCTATTCCTAAAGAGGAGGAATTTACCGTGCAACAAAGTATAAAGAAACAATTCATACCAAAGACACTTGCAGTAACACCAGCACTTTTCGACGAAATTGCAAAGAATTTGTTTTCGTAAGTTTTAATTCATTGTTAATTTGATATATTTATGTTTGTCTTATGTTATGGTTAAGTTGTGTTTTGTCTTATCTTATAATTAAGTTGTGTACTTGTTTCGTTTGGTCTGCTTGCTGGTAAGGTTTTTATGGTCTGATACATGGTTTCAAAAACTATTATATTTCAGGATATGATTTTTAAAATTCATTTTTGTCCCATGATGTTTGAATGCAATGGACACCAAATGTAAGTTTGCCTCTTTCACATAATCAAAGGTAGTAATTTGGATCAAGGTGATATCTTTGATTTGACATTTTCCCTAGCACTGGTACACTTTTCCTCTTTAAGCGACATGAGGAGTAATTTCTGTAAAAAACAAGCCAAAACTGTATATCAGAAATATAATCAATTAAGGTTAATTGGTTGTCTGACAGAAAGGTAAAGTATATAATGTTGGACATCAGTGGATTTTTCTTGATGTTGTTGCTCATTTTTGACTGGCATCTAAATGATTGTAGCAATGAATTGTTTATTTAAAAAAATAAAATAAAACATAAGTTCACTGATGTTCAACACTTCAATTTCAAACAATGCACTGCCATTTAACAGAACTATATGAAAGTAAGAGTTACTGTCACAGAATCCATATCAAATGTGCAAAGTAATCATTTTCATATCTAATTCATTGTTTTTGATTCTCCAATGATTACCTTAGTTGCCTTTAATTACAAAGTCAAAAGAGATTAAAAACAGAACCGTAATCGACCTTGTATAGTTTGCACTGGTACATTGTCCTCACCCCCCTTCTCGCCTTGAGAAGTCAGGTAAAAAAAAACTTTTCATAACTGTTTGAAAACGTTTAATGAAACTCCAGTGATCTCAAATCGTGTGTGATCGTTTGCAGTATTTTCATGGAAAAACCCATTTTCCAGCATCAAATAAAAGTTAAAAGTGCTTGAAAATGATTCTAGAATACTTCATGTTAAAATAAGTAAAAATCACAAAATAAAAAAACTGAGAAACTTGTGTATGTTTAACCCGGAGATTCGAATAGCATGTGTAAATGAAAATAAATACGGTGAGAGTGTGCGTAAAATCTGTACTTAATAGGTACCACTAGAATACGACTTTTAAAGTAAAACAGCTCCATCCTTTAGTAAAATGCTGTTAAACATATCCATCATATTAATGTTTGAAGGATCTTAAGCTAAAACAAAACACATGCATCAGTATCAATCACCAAAACGGAACTACTAAACGATAACGTTTTGTAGTTTATATATCGTTATGCATAAACTGGTTCCAGGCTAACTTATACACTTTTTTCATTTCGTTAAATACAAGCAGTTTCCAGTTTATGTTATGCAATGCTGTGAAAAGAAACGAGAAATTTGTAATGAAGCATTTAATTTTGAAACTAATCACATAATGGATTTTGAATTAAAATTGCACATTCATATGGATTAGGCAAAATATTAGTTTTGAAAATGATAAGGGCATCCTCTACAATTTCAATAACAAACATGGCGGAAGGTAAACAAACCTCACGAAATCGAGGTTTTCTCTTATTTCTTGCTTATCGTACCCTATAATCTGCATACCTGTCTGGCAGGTTTAATTTTGGAGAATAAAAACTCGGAATATACAAGCCTGATTCGGTATTGAAATAAATGTCTGGCTGGTCCAAATTTTTTTGGGGGGAAAACCTTGGTCTGAGATAAAAGAAACAAAAAACAAAACAAATATTTGAGAAAATCTTTTTCAATCAAGAAATTATAATTTTAATGGAGACATTAGAACTTAATGCATATGTATGTTCAAAAATCATTTGATATGAGCTGCGTCGGATAGAAATTGACCTTATGCAAATGAATATTAATACATCTGTTAACCTATTTCGGGTTGAAAAAATCTGTATGCGAAGTTTGTAACTGTTTGAAAATTGTTGATATAAGAACCCAACATAACAGACCAAAATTCATCTTTTATTTCATATTTAAATGTTCCAAAATCAATCAAAGTCTTATACATGCACTTGCATAAGGTTGATTTCTATCCAATGCAGCTCATATAATGATTTCTATGTTCAAATTATTTATTTGGTTCAAAATAAAACATTCTATACTGATGCTGAGTTGTTTGATATAATTACTGATCAAGAATGAGTTTTTTTAAGATTAATATATGGCATCAAGCTGTAAAGTATGTTTAAGTTCATGTCTGGGTTTTTTTGCTCGGAGGCTGGTAGGTTTTGAAAATTTGAATTGATTCAAAGCAGATAAAAAAAACCACACAAGGCATAACTATATTTGTGTGTAAGTATTCAAGCATTGATAATTTCATCATGTTGTGATGGGAAACTTTTCAATTTATGGTCTTGATCTCATGCTTTTTGATAATAATGATGAGAAATTGTTAAATTCAGTAGAATTTATTCATACAATTTCTTGTAAGTGACACTGCCTCAGAGGTGTGATTGTAGCGTGCTGTCTTCAAGTGAGGTATGTTGTGGGTTCTATCCCATGCTTAGTCAACTTTACAGAGCATAATAAGATCTACAAATAAGTCAACATGACCAAATTGTCAGATAACTTATAAGATTTATTGCCCTTAAATAAATTTTTTTTTTTTTTTATAATTTTGTTAATTGTCTTGAAAACTTTAATAGATAGATATAAACTGTAAACAGTAAAAATGACCATCAATACAATATCTACACAAATATCACTTAATTAGATTTATAGATTTATAGATAAGCAAACATAACTAATTGCAAGAAAGAAAAAATAAACATCAAAATGGCATATTTTTACCAGGTGAGCGATTCAGACTCTTGTGAGCCTCTTATATATATATGCACATTAAATCTAAATTTATGATATAATTTGATGAAATTTTGCATTTTCACTGCTCCTCAATATTTAATTAATGATGAGTTTTGCAGTATCAGCAAAAGAATTATGTTAGGATAGCATTGGTATGCTCCACGCCTCTAGGCAAAGGGGGCCTTGTCCATCTGTACATATATCCCGTAATAGGTTTTCGTTCTCTAACTTTAGTTAGCTTCAAACAAATGTAATGAAACTTATACACAATGCTTTAACCACCAAAAACAGATCCAAGTTCAAATTTTGGATGGCACCACTTTCTCGAGTTGTGTATCTTTATGAATGAAAAAAATGCTTAATTTGCCTTATATTTACAATTGGGGGCATTTGTGTAACATGGACACATTCTTCTTTTATTGAAGGTTATAGTTAGGTATCTCATATTATTCTTACTGACTGATTGACTCAGCGTGACAGTAAGCACAAAACTTGATTGATGTATATTATAAAACTAGACATCAATAAAACAAGGAATTATTTATTTCTGGAATAATCTTGAATTCTGGAAAATTTATGAGAAATGTATGATGAAAACTAATCCAACTAAACAGGGTTAGCCATGCATGCATGGCAAAGGGGGTTAGTTAGTTTATACTGAAATATCAGGGAAAGTAACCTGAACTTTAGCCATTCACATGGCTAACCCTATTTAGTTGGGTTAGGTTTCATCAATTTTCCAGAATTCAAAATTATTCCAGATTCAAATAATTCCTTGTTACAAGAAGATTTAGTGATTTATAGTCATTACATAAAACATCATAGACTTCAAAATATCACTCAAATTTAAAATAAACAATCATAGAGCATGTGTTTAAACATTCCTGCTATTATTATTATAGTCCTCTCAGTATGAAGGGTTATATTGGTTTACCCCTGTTAGTCCATCCCATGAAACTTTTTTGCATTTTTCTCATGAGTATTACAAATAGAAAATTGGTAGCAAGCTTCATGTGAGCATACTGAACTGTATGAATTATTCAACTTCCTGTTTACAAAATACTTATATATTCTTACACATAATGGTCATGAACGAAATTTTTTCCCATTTTTTCAAAATCTACGAATCAGATCTTCCTTAAATTTGGTATCAAGCTTCATGTGAGCACGCTTAACATATAATGTGTTTTCACATCTATCACTATTCAATTTCCTGTTAAAAGAATACTCATTGCAGGGTTATTATTACTTACAGTTCAACTTGATATTTCTGATGCTGCAGTTAATAGCAGAAGCTTCAACAGCAGAGATGAAAGAATTTATTTTTTTAATATATTGTTTTATAAAGTTTTTTAGAATTATCTAATATAATATTTAAATTTTTCTATCTTTTAAGATTTTTTGAGGACTTATTGCAAGCTCATGGACCACTTCACATCAACGATGCTAAAATTACAACAATGTTGGAAGATTTCCCCCCAGATGCAAAAGTCAGGATCGAGACAGCCGGAGGTTTAAATAAATTTCTTTTGCAGTCAACAAAATTTGCAATGCATGGTGAAATTGTTTGCATGAGAGAAGATGCTCATAAGGCTAGTAAGATATCTAGACAACAAAGTGAAAGTTTTGCCTCAAAAGCATCTAAGCTTAAATCTAATAGTGATACTAGTCAATCTGGTTTACAGAAACAAGAAAATGTTTGGACAAATGGGAAAGTTCTGGAAACTAAGGAATCCAAGCTACAAGACAATATACCTAAGGTAGCTTCGGATCCAGAACTTTCTGTCCTGTCAGGTATGAAAAGCAAAGTATCAAAGACATCATACATGGATACTCTGGATGATTTTGATTATCCTGAAATTTCTTTTGATAAAACTGTTGAATATTCCAAAAAGAATGTGGAAAAAACAGATGAAAATGTGAAAAAGAACTCAGAAAAAACCATCGAATATCCAAAAATTCCTGTTCCAGAAAAAAGTGTTGAAAAACCGCAACCTACTGAACTATCTGTTGCCATGGATATGGATGAGTTGGATGACATTGACTTAATTCCTGTTACTCGTAAAAGTAAGAAGAAAAAGAAAAATAAATGCATGGATGACCTTGATGATTTTGATTGGAGCATTTCTGAATCGGACAATTTCAAAGAAAGTACTGCATTTTCAGATGTTGACAGTATTAGTAGTAAAGATGAGTTATCTAAAATTGTTGGAAGAGAAAAAATGGACTTGAATAAACTTGAGCGCAGAAATGAAAAACATGAATTAAAGACTGAATTTTCAATGAGCCAAAGTAGTTCAAAATCTGACCTCAGTGAAAGAAGTGATTTGTCAGCAGATCTAAAGGCAGTGAAACAAAAAATGCCAGAACTGAAACCACCGCCTGTTGCAAAAAGTATGTGGCCTTCAAGAGAACGAACATTGAACTCTTCCCCAAATAACTTTGGGCCAATTGGTTCTCCTGTGCCTTTAGAAAAAAGTGAAAACAGAGCTGAACAGTCAGATTCAGTTCCATCTTATACATCATATTTAAATGACAAAAACAGTTCGTTACTGCTTATGGACACAGCAGTAGCAGCTGAACGTGAAAAATATAGGATTGATTCAAAATTAGTACAAGAATTGACTGATCAAGTGATGAATGATATGACGTTTGGGAAAAATTTAACAGAAACAGAAAGAAAAGACTTGTACAAACAAGTGTCTCAAGATATTTGGAATGATTTTAAACGTACCAAAAAAACTGATCAATGGACACCAAAAACAACTGAAACAGGATATGAATATACAGTCAACAAAAAATCTTTTAATGAGGAATACATGAAAAATTTTTACCAAAAGAAAACTACTGACCCAAATTTAAATTCTTTGTCATTTGCTGTAGTGACTTCAAGCAATTATTTGTATGGGGACACTACGTTTTCAAATAATATTTCCTCCACCAATTCCGGATGGCCCACAAGTGTTAATGATTCATTAGGATATACAAACTATCAAACAAATGTGACTACAACAACATCATCTTCTTTTTCACCATTAACTTCAAATGTGTCTGCATTTCCTTCTATGACTACAACTCCATCACTGTTTTCACCTTTGACATCCAATTCTGGATTTCAATCCCCTTTTTCGATGGCAGATTCCAAACAAAATCTCTTTGGTAACTGGTCAATTGGAATATCTGTCACACAGACAACAAGCAGTTTTACGTCTTCTTCTTCTCAGCCTTTGAATACTTTTCCAGGAAATTATACCAGTGATAGTTCTGTGTTTAGCAACAATTTTCATAAAAAATTCAATGTGGATCGTTCAATTCAATGTGTTGTTGAAACATGCACCATAGCAATGAATACTGATCCTTATGAACCTTTGAAGGAAGAATATCAGCGAATGAAAAAGGAATATGATTTATTACAAGGAGACTTGACAAGTGCTTTGACACAGAAACAAGAGCTTGCCTCACATGTACAGGAGCTGAACAACAGATTCAAGGTAAGTCTTGTTTTTTTTTATTAAATGGAATGTGTGCACAGTAAAATATGGGAAGGCCAGAAAAGAGTGTGTGTAGGATTTCCTGACAGCAGTATTTTTGAGCTTCTTGTAACCACTAACTTATTTCTTCAAAATATGTGAAAGAATTGATTAATAAAACTACAATGTAAATGTATGACAAAATGTGTGTTGAAAGTTGCAAGTTGAAAAGTGCAACCTTTCAGTAAAACAAACAATATGTGTCATGCCAGAACTGGATTCAGTGATAACAATCTTCTAGCAATGGTTAGGCAGAAATATTCTAAAATAAATTAACTCTTCCTTTTGTATATTTTCTAGCATTTTATGGATTTGATAGCTCATGTAAGTCCCAGCAAAATTCTTTCTTAACCACATCCAGTCTTGTAAGTGCTTTCACACATGCAATTCTCCAATTCTTACCAGATTATTGTGAAATTTATATCATAGGTTTTAATTATATCAGCAATGTCACGGTTAAATTCGAATCAAACCATGCCAAACTACTACCTAATAATAAATATAAATATGGAAATATAAATAATATGAAAAATTGCATTGTAAGCTCTCTCAAGCCTACATTTCTTATTAGATTATTATGATGAAAGTTATATTAATATATATCAAAGGTTAATATCAGCAATGTTTGGGATGACATGGATGAGTTAGAAAATAAATGCTGATCAATTTTTTTAGCTCACCTGGCCCACAGGGCCAAGTGAGCTTTTCTCATCACTTGCCGTCAGTCGTCCGTCGTCGTCTGTTAACTTTTAAAAAAATCTTCTCCTCTGAAACTACTGGGCCAAATTTAACCAAACTTGGCCACAATCATCATTGTGGTATCTAGTTTAAAAAATGTGTCCGATGACCCCACCTGCCAACCAAGATGGCCGACATGCCTAAAAATTGTACATAAGGGTAAAATGCAAGTTTTGTCTATTATTCTTTTACGATTTCCTATAGGAGTTATTGCCCTTTTAATACAAATTTTACCATTTTTATGCCCCCGCCCTAGTGGAGGGGGCATTAAGTTTTATCCTTGTCCGTCTGTACGTACGTCCGTACGTCCCAAAGTTGGTTTCCATTCTCTAACTTTAGTTTGCCTCAACCAAATGTTATGAAACTTATAAACAATGCTTATTACCACTAAATACAGATCAAGTTTGAATTTTAGTGGCGTCACTTTTACCGTTCTAGAGTTATGCCCCTTTACAAATGGAAAAATTGCTAAATTTTTCGTTTCTGTTCTCTAACTTAAGTTTGCCTCAATCAAATGTTACGAATCTTATACACATTGCTTATTACCACAATATACAGATCAATGTTGAATTTTGGTGCCGTCACTTTTACTGTTCTAGAGTTATGCCCTTTACAAATGGAAAAATTGCTGAATTTTTCATTTTTTTTTTCTAACTATCAAGTATTTTTAAAATTGGAGTTATCTTTCTTTGTCCATGATTATAGTTGAATCAACTACAATCAATGCTTTATACAATGCAATGTTTAATTTTACCTTCCACTGATAAATTAAAGCAATTTTTACCCTTCATTTCTAAAAATATTTTAAAGTCTTCTTTGAAAATTGGAGTTCTCTTTCTTTGTGCATAATGGTAGTTGAATCAACTACAACCAATGCTTTATACAATGCAATATTCAATTTTACTTCCTACTGATAAATTAAAGCAATCTTTACCATTCTGTGCTTACAAGCACTTTGATTACTGTTCTAGAGTTATGCCCATTTACAAATGAAAAAAATTGCTGAATTTTTCGTTTCCGTTCTCTAACTTGAGTTTGTCTTAAATTAATGTAATGAAATGTATATATAATGCTTGTTACCACAAAACTTAGTTTAATTTTTTGTTTCCGTTTTCTAACTTTAGTTTGCCTCAACCAAATGTTATGAAACTTATACACAATGCTTATTACTACATAATACAGATTAAGTACGAAATTTGGTGGCGACACTTTTACCATTCTTGAGTTATGTCCCTTTATAAACATAAAAATTGCTGAATTTTTCATTTCCGTTCTCTAACTTTAGTTTGTCTCAACCAAATGTTATAAAACTTATACACAACCGTTCAAGAGTTATGCCTATTTACAAATAGAAAAATTGCTGAATTTTTAGTTTCTGTTCTCTACTTAAGTTAGCCTCAACCAAATGTTATGAGACTTACACACAATGCTTATTACCACAAAACTCAGATCAAGTTAAAATTTGGGTAGCGTCGCTTTTACCGTTCTTCAGTTATGTCCCTTTATAACTATATGATATGCAAGCGGGGGCATCATCTGTGTCCACATGTGGACACTATCCACATTTACTTTTCATTTTTATACGACCGCAAAAATTGTGGTCGTATATTGGTATGACGTTGGCGTCGTTGTCTTCTGAAGACACATTGGTTTTCGCACAATAACTTTAGTTTAAGTGAATGGATCTCTATGAAATTTTATCATAAGGTTCAATACCACAAAAGGAAGGTTGGGATTTTTTTGGGGGGTTATGGATCCAACAGTTAAGGAATTAGGGGCCAAAAATAAGCATTTTTGTAACTTCCAGACAATAACTTGTGTGTTAGTGTATGGATCTCTCTGACATTGTACCACAAGGTTCCATATCACAAAGGGAATGCTGGGATTGATATTGGGGGTAATTGCCTCAAAATTTTAGGAATAAGGGGGCAAAAAAGGGGCAAAAAACAAGCATTTTTCTAGTTTCATGATAATAACTTGTGTGTAAGTGTATGGATCTTTCTTAAATTGTACTACAATGTTCCATATCACAAAGGGAAAGCTGGAATTGAGTTTGGGGGTAATTGCCCAAAACGTTTAGGAATAAGGGGCCAAAAATAAGCATTTTTCTAGTTTCCAGACAATAACTTGTGTTCAATTGTATGGATCTCTCTGAAATTGTACTGCAAGGTACCATACCACAAAGGAAAGGCTGGGATGGATTTTGGGGGTAATTGCCTCAAAATTTTAGGAATTAGGGGCCTAAAAGGGGCAAAAAACAACCATTTTTCTAGTTTTAGGACAATAACTTGTGTGTAAGTGTATGGATCTTTATGAAATTGTACTACAAGGTTCCATATCACAAAGGGAAAGCTGGGTTTGAGTTTGGGGGTAATTGCCCTAAACGTTTAGGAATTTTGGGCCAAAAAGGGGCCAAAAAAACAAGCATTTTTCTAGTTTCCAGACAATAACTTGTGTTCAAGTGTATGGATCTCTCTGAAATTGTACTGCAAGGTACCATACCACAAAGGGAAGGCTGGGATTGAGTTTGGGGGTGATGAATCATAAGGGGGTGTCAGAAACCTATTATGTGTCAAATACTTAATTACAATCCAAATTCAGACCGGTATCAAGCGCGAATATTGTGTCCATTTTTGCCCCAACTGTTCAGGGTTGGACCTCTGCGGTCGTATCCAGCTGCGCTCAGCGAAGCATTTTATTGCCTTATATCTTTAAAACTATAATAGATACAGAGAAACTTTAAATTGCAAAAAATGATCAGAAAGACTCTGTTCTAAAAATAAGTCTAATGGTTGAAATCGTCAGTTGACTCCTTATTAGAGTTATTGCCCTTTGATGACGATTTGTACAATTATTTTGCATTTTTGCCTTATATCTTAAAAATTATAAAAGATAGAAAGAAACTTAAATAAGTAAAAATGATCAGCAAGATAAGATCTACAATTAAGATAATATGGCGGAAATCGTCTGATGACTCCTTATTGGAGTTATTGCCCTTTATTGACGATTTTTACCATATTTTTTTTTTGAGTTTTGCCTTATATGATAAAAATTATAATCGATAGATAGAAACTTAAATAATAAAAAATGATGAGCAAGACGAGTCAAAATTTGCCGATACAGTTCGTAGACTGTCACTCTTTATAGGAATGATTGCCCTTGAATTAGGAATTTTTTTTTACCCTTTTTTTTTGTGTTTTGAGCAAAAACTAAATAAGATAGAGAGAAACTAAACAGACTAAATGATCAGCAATATAAGATTAAAAAAAAAAACAGAGATTTTTGTCATTAATTCTATTCTCATCTACAATGTTGGAGAATATACATATAGACCAAGGTGAGTGACACAGGCTCTTTAGAGACTCTTGTTTTTTTATTAAAATGTGTGTCAACATTAGAATTGTAATGACAATGACTGAATTGGCCATAGTCATGATAGTCATGATAGTTAGAAAGGGAAAATACAGGGTCTACTAAAAATTAGTGAATTTGACAAATTGGTCAGGAATGATTGAGGTGATGATTTATTGATAAAAAGAGGCTAGATCAATATTTTTCAGTGTTTTCCACTTTTACCCATTAGCCAAGTACAATGAAGACTTGCTTGAGAATGATTTTCACTTTAACGTGCAATCCAACCTCTAATGTCCAAATATACAGTGGCCATTATCTTATTGTGCAACCATTCAGATAGATTTATGAAACATATTAAATGCCAGTTTTCTTACCATTTGTAGTCCATGTAAATTTTCTTTGTAATTTTGTAAAATATTTACAGAATAAATAAAAAAAATTGCTTGCATGAATTATATTAAGGTCCCTAGAAAGATATACTAATTTTGTATCCAGTTATTAATTTAAAGTAGGTTTGGTCAGATGGTCCTGATTTTTATGATATTTCTTTTCTTTTACACAGAAGTATCACATGTTTTTTGCTTAAGCCAAAAAAATTATATATATACCTGATTTCTGCCTCCTGACCTACTCTTTAATTTTGATCACTGACCCTTAAAGATTGTATTGCCTTTTCATATAACCATGATTACTATTCATAAAATGGCATTTTGTGTCATTTTTGAGTAATCTGTGATTCCTTTTTCTGCTTGACTATTTAACAATTTTGTGATAAGATTGACCAAAATCGAGTGTAAAAGTTGTCAGAACATAGGAAATTACAAATGTCATGAATGTACAATGGTGCTAAAATGAATTAGCAAATGTATTGTGTAATTTAGGATCAAACTTTATAAAAACATGCAATTTTTGTTGATAATCCAAAATAAAAAAAGAATCTCAAACAAACAACTCTTTGTATGCCCCTGCCGCAGCAGAGGAAGCATTAAGTGTTATGTCTGTACGTCCGTCCGTATGTATGTCTTAAAATTGGTTTCCGTTCTTTAACTTTAGTTTGCCTCAACCAAATCTTATGAAACTTATACACAATGCTTATATTTTGGTGTATGGAATAATTGTAAGGTGTATACATGTATGTCTGTCTAACAGGATTTATCTGACCTCATTTTCATCATGTTCATGGATCTTTAAAAGTGTTAAGTTTATGTGATACTCCTAGTAAAACCTAAAGCTTTAAGACTTTCAACAAAAAATCAATGGTCAGTAAAACAGATGAGACATTTCAGCATGTGCACTCTTGTGAAAGATATTATTTTTATTTTACATGTATGCTTTATTTGTTTTCATTTTTAAAACACCAATAAATTCAATATTACAGTTTCAGACTATGTTACCAGTAAGATTTTTGTTTGATATAGAAATTCAGAGCATGAAGAAAGTAAAATTGTTGTCAGATCTGTGTGTGTATATAAGGAATCATGGGCCTATTTGAATATTGGATGTAATTGTAGTGTTTAAATGTGTTATTGTTGTATTAAGATGAAACAGAAATTCAAATTTATCAGTCTTGCTGCAATGATTGTTTTTCCTTTTGCTGCATCCATTTATTCAGATATGTTTTTTGATTTCTACAAGTCCTCTTCATCATGTTCATTAAAACATCCTTCAAAATTTGCTCAGAACATAACTTAAAATACACTGTTCATTGTCCCCCTCCACTTGTGCCACAAGGCATATAATTATAGTCTTAATTCAACTGTCCAGCTGTCCATCTGAATCATAACAGCATAATATAGAGAAAGGTTACATACTTGGTAGGATTGTTTGTCATTACACTTGTACAGTCAGTTTATTATGACAGTTTTGATGAGAGCTATTAGAGTTTGATCATTTTTGGGATTATTGTAACACAGTGGCATCTTGGGAAATCATCTACTCTGAGACTGTTTTACAGAAAGCTTAAAATGACTAAAAATCTTGTTAATGACAAATTACTACGACCTTTGAATAAATGGTCACTGTATGATAGATATTCTGATTAAAGGATTTACTGCTTCCATCATGTCTATTTTGCTTAGGTTTTGTAAGCTAAATACACAAAGCAAATCTTGACAGGTCAAACTGTTTGTTGTTTTATATTTTACATGGTGTATGTTAGATATTTACCAATTTTAATATTCCTATTGACCTCTGACCTTGATATATGGAAGTTTTGTGCATGTTTGTATGAATGTACATGAATTGTTCAACAAGTTGTGCACATGTACAAATCTATATCTGATTGGTAAAAATTCTTTTGCACATGTCTAAAGATGAATACAAGTAGAGGTATGGTAAAGGTCAATGAAGTAGCAACCTTTGAACCTACCAACATAACAAAAGCTAACTAAAATAGACAACTTAACTATCCAACCATTAACTAACAGGAATAACCGATTGTATAAGACACCAAATTCCAGATTATTAGATTATTAAATATATTGTTGTCATTAAGTTTTTATCATGTCTTCTAAAATGTTCAAATATAATTTTTAAATAGATAATAATCAAATGTAAATATTTGTGAATGTCAATTTCCTATCATTGAAGTTATCTTCATGGCCTACCATATTTTAATGATTACAGGTTTTTGTGGTTGGGGGAAAAGTGCAAGTGTTATGGTAACTGTTTTTATTATTTTTTGAATTATTCTTATTTGCTCCAGTACTTCAATTGAAAATTTGTTTTTATTGAGTACTTTATTGTTTTGTGACTGTCAGTCTGTATTAACAATTTTTTTTTTTAAATCCAATAAATCTAGTGTCTAAATATACTTTATGTACTTGCATGAACTAAAAAAAAATGATTTGGGGGAATATAAAAATTACAAAACTAATAAACATGATAAAGGTTGGCAGTAAACATATTAATGCTGTTGTAGTTTAAAATTTTAGAAATGAATGAAATAAAAGAAATACTAGTTAGACACTTTATAAACCTACTTTCTTCCTCTTTTTTTTGCAGACTTTAGAATTGGAAGTGAACATTCAAAATGAAGCTATTGGTAAAGAGCGACAATCAATGCAAGAAAAACATGATATGTTGTATTTGGAGTGGAACCATCTAAACCAACAGCTTTCCCAGTATGCTGAAAATGAAATAGAGTAGGTATTGAAGTGGGGGTCTGGAAGGGGCTAAATACTAATATATATTGAAAAGGGAGTAGATTAGGCCTTCTAGGGGCTAAGTACTAATAGGTAATCAAGGGGTCAGGGAGGGGCTAAGTACTAATAGGTATTGAAAAGGAGGTTGAGGAGGAGCTAAATACTAATAGGTATTGAGGGGGGTCAGGGAGGGGCTTAGTACTAATAGAAATTGAAGAGGTCAGGTTGTGGTTAATTGCTTATTGAAGGGGTCAAGGGAATGGGGGCTAAGTACTAATAGGTGTTGAAAAAAAAAACATTTAAGAAAAGCAATTTCTTAGTTTATTTAATCCTTACATATATTTTAATTTTTGTCCCCCGTGCAACAAGTTGCGGGGGGACATAGAAATACTGGGTGTCTGTCCGGTCTTGTTAGTGCTCTCACATGTATAATTCTTGGCAGATTTTTATAAAACTTATATCATAGGTTTATATCAGCAATGTCTTGGACAATTTCGAAAATCAGTGAACTATTTTTAGAAGAGTTATGCCTCTTGGAAACATTAATTATATGCAAAATTGCATCATTAGTGCTCTCATGTGTAAAAATCTGGCCAGATTTTTATGAAACTTATATTGTAGGTTTATATCAGTGATGTCTTGGATGAGTTTGATATCTATGCCGATCAATTTTTTTTTAAAAGAGTTATGCCTCTTGGAAATTTTAATGATATGGTAAATTGCCTTGTGAGTGCTCTCATGTGTACAATTTTTGCCAGATTATTATGAAATTTTATATTATGGGTTTATATCATCAATGTCTTGGATAATTTCGAAAATCTGTGCCGATCAATTATTTTTAAAAGAGTTATGCCCCTTGGAAATATTAATTATGTGGAAAGTTGCATCATTAGCTCTCTCATGTGTACAATTCTTGCCAAAATTTTATGAAACTAATATCATAGCTTTATATCAGCAATGTCTTTGACACTTTTTAAAGTAAGTGCTCATCAAATATTTTTAACGAGTTATGCCATTTGGAAATATTAATTATATAGGAAATCACATTGAATTTGCTCTGAAGCATTTATTTCTTTAAGATATTTATGAACAATTATAAGAACAAAAAATAGTGTATTTTTTAGTTATTGCCCTTGTACCTTGGATACAATCTGCGACATTAAGCAGAAGCCCGAAGCCCCTGTCTAGTAAAAATCTCATCGGATTTGTGCAGAAGCACTGGTGATTGCCTGACCTTGTTTTCATGCGTTTACTGGTATCCCTATTTTATCATATACGTTTATTCCCTTCTAGTCAAAGGGAACCAGTCGTCAACGTGATATACCTAATTACCAACGAAATCGTGAACGAGGCTCGACCATGTGCTTGCAATAAACACAATCTATAAATACCACTCAATGTAAACAAACAATCAAGGATTCGATCTCATTCGATGCTGAAATGGAAAGGGGGCTATCCCAGGTAAAACATTGAGAAGTTGAAAATGCCTACACGAATAACTGGAGAAGTTTCGAGTTGAAAAAAAAGGTAGTGTGCAGAAAAACGATCTAGGCATTTTTAAACAAAATTAACGAAAGTGACAATGAAGGAGGGTGGTGATGGGGGTGTACAGAATAGAGAATAATGGGCAAAAAACATAAAGAATATTTTTTTTAGAGAAAAATGGACCAAAAAATATAAGAATAGAGAAAAATGAGGTGTTAAAATATAAAAGAATGGAGAGAAATGGCATAAAAAATTAAAGAATACAGAAATGAAGGCCCCTCCACCCCTTAGCCTCCTGATCCCAAAGAAGTGCCAGAGAATATTATTTTCTAGTGCTAAAAATGTGGATTTTTTTGCTGAGTCTTATTACTTAAAATGGTACAAGTTTATAGTTTTGGCAAAAGAACTATATTAATTTTTTATTGGAGAAAATGATAATTTTTCACTTGACCTTGAGAAAAAAACAACATTTTTTGATAAATAATGTTCACTTCCAGATACAAAAATGTAACCTCAGAATACAGGATTTTATGTCTAATTTTCCAAAATTTTCTTAGGGGGAGGGGGGGGGGGCATGCCCCAAAACCCTCCTAGCAGGTTTGGATCTATTTTTTTTTTTTTTGCTTTTGAAGAAAATATGACAGATACAAAGAACATTTAAATTGCATTTTTAAGCCACTCATTAATATATATTGAAAAGCAAAAAGAATCATTGATGAAAGATTTAAGCAAAAAATTACAGGTGAGCGATTCAGGCTCTTGAGAGCCTCTTGTATTCTTTTGCAAAGAAGTCACCTGCATGTTGCATTTGCTGTATGAAATCGTGTCCATCCAGGTTTCAGAAAATGGATTGTTTTTGTTTTCTGTCTGGTTGGCATTATTTCAAGTTTCTCTTTTCATTCATAAGTAATATTATCCAATCCCTACAAATTATAATTAGGGATAAAGTAAAAGTACTAGTTATTTGTGGTCTACTTCTCGGGTCATTCACTGGTAGGTAAAATATAACCTTGTAAGCAGGAGACAAATACCAAACACCCTTTTCAGCTTTCACCAAACTTTTATTATAAGCAAAAGGTTTATTTATTGTTTTCAATTAATTAGACGTTTATAAAATTTCCATAGTATATTTGATTTAATGTTAATATTCAATTTTTATTTTTTTGCAGATTAAAAGCTAAACTGTCAAAGATAGAAGAAGATAAACAAGAACTTCTCAATCAGAAATCAAAAGACAGGTAAATTATTGTCCCCTGAAAGTTCTAGAATGCGAGATGTAGGGATTACAATCCGGCGGCGGAGACTGTGTAAACTATTTGTATAAAGCTTTATATTTCTGAAGGTAGAAGACCTGGATGCTTTATAACTTGTATACAGATACTTTATAATATTATTGACCTCATTTTTATGGTTCAGCTACTGCTTGAAAAAAAAACACAGTTTTTTTGTCAAGTGAAATATTCCCTTATTATGAGTAAAAGGATAACTATATTTGGTATATTGGTTCCTTGCAACCTCTACATGTTCATCAGGTAGGGTTTACCTGACCTTGACCTCATTTCTTGGATCAATGATCAAGATTAAAGTTATATGGTCAAGTCCATATCTTAGATATTATAAGTATTAGGTCAACCATATTTGGTGTATGGAATTATTGTAAGGTGTACATGTCTGTCTGGTAGGTAACATCTGACCTTGACCTCATTTTCATAATTCATTGGACAATTAAAAGTTTGTGTTATTTGGTCTTTTTCTCAGATGTTATAAGCAATAGGTCAAATATATTTGGCGTGTGGAATGATTGTAAGGTATACATGTCTGTCTGGCAGGGTTCATATGACCTTGACCTCATTTTCATGGTTCATTGGTCTGTGAAAAGTTTTCATTATTTTGTTAGTATATCAGATACTATAAGCAATAGGTCAACTACATTTGGTTTCTGGAATGATTTTAAGGTGTTCATGTCTGTCTGGCAAGATTCTTATGACTTTGACCTCATTTTCATGGTTCATTGGTGAATGTTAAGATTTTGTGGTTTGATCTGTTTCTCTGGTGCTTTTAGCGATAGGACCACACTATTTGTGGTGTATGGAATGATTGCAAGGTGTACATGTCTGTCTGGCATGGTTCATCTGATTGTGACCTCATTTTTGTCGAGCCTGCGACTTTTGTCGCAGAAAGCTCGACATAGGGATAGTGATCCGGCGGCGGCGGCGTTAGCTAACTTCTTAAAAGCTTTATATTTTAGAAGGTGGAAGACCTGGATGCTTCATACTGTGTATATGGATGCCTCATGTGACGAAGTTTCCGTCAGTCACATGTCCAATGTCCTTGACCTCATTTTCATGGTTCAGTGACTACTTGAAAAAAAAGTTAACATTTTTTGTAATGTTAATTTCTCTCTTATTATAAGTAGTAGGATAACTATATTTGGTATGTGCGTACCTTGCAAGGTCCTCATGCCTGTCAGACAGTTTTCACTTGACCTTGACCTCATTTCATGGATCAGTGAACAAGGTTAAGTTTTGGTGGTCAAGTCCATATCTCAGATACTATAAGCAATAGGTCAAGTATATTCGGTGTATGGAAGGACTGTAAGGTGTACATGTCCAACTGGCAGGTGTCATCTGACCTTGACCTCATTTTCATGGTTCAGTGGTTATAGTTAAGTTTTTGTGTTTTGATCTGTTTTTCTTATACTGTATGCAATAGGTCTACTATATTTGGTGTATGGAATGATTGTAAGGTGTACATGTCTAGCTTGCAGGTGTCATTTGACCTTGACCTCATTTTCATGGTTCAGTGGTCAAAGTTAAGATTTTGAGTTTTGGCCTTTTTTTTTAACACTATATGCAATAGGTCAACTATATTTGGTGTATGGAAATATTTTATGATCTATATGTCAGTCGCGCAGGTTTTATTTGACCTTGACCTCATTTTCACAGTTCATTGCTCAGTGTTAAGTTTTTGTGTTTTGGTCTGTTTTTCTTAAACTATAAGCAATAGGTCAACTATATTTGTTGTATGGAAGAATTGTTAGCTGTACATGACTGCCTGGCATGGTTCATCTGACCTTGACCTCATTTTCATGGTTCATTGGTCAATGTTTAGTTTACTTGGTTAATGTTAAGTTTATGTGACAGTTGAAATAAAGCTTTATATTTAGGACTATCAACATAATATCAATGATTAGTAAAGAAGGCGAGACATTTCAGCATGTGCACTCTTGTCTTAGAACATTGATAATGTTAAATTTATGATACTTGTAGTAAAAACTTCATGATACAGACTTTCAACATAAACTCGATGATAATTAAAACAGGCGATATATTTCAGCGTGTGCACTCATGTTAGTGAAGGGATTTATTTCAGAGGTTTCTAACATTTTGTTTGTTGAATTATTTCATTGTTCTTTGCACTTGGAGACTAAGATTTATGCAAAAGTTGGAATGAGGGGAGGGGAGAATAAATAATTCTACCAAAATCTGCTAAAACTTTGAATCTTTATTTTTCCCCATTTCTTTAATTACTATTTCAAAATATATTTTTTTTAATTTTACAGACTGGAACTAAAGTTTGCAGAAGATGATATCAAGAAAAAACAAGAAGAATATAAAATTTTGTTTGACAGAGAGAAAGACCGGGCAGCCAGAGCAGAGGTATGTCACTAATGCTAGAACAATTGAAACATCAGCTTTTTAGGCACTGCCAAGACTTGAGCAAATGATGACCTTTCTACCATCTGTAAATATAAAATATACAACATCCAGAAAATGTCATTGTTAAATCCTGAAATGGACTAAAATTCACTTTTTTTTACACAACAATGCACACATTTTACCGTAAGAGTTTTTTTCACTTTAACTACAACTTTATAAAAAAAAGGAAAATATTGTTTGCATTTATGTTTTTGATAATTTATAATCTGTGAATGTAATAAAGGAGATCCCAATGTTTACCAAATTATTTGATAAATATTGGCAATTATCTTCCATAAAGTAATACAGACAAAATACAGTGGTCCAGCCTTTTGTTGAAGGGCACAGAATGAACCAAAATCATCCCTTCTACGATCTATGGTCCTGAGCATAATAAAGTTTGGTTGCCTCACTTATAACAGCAAGAAAGCTATTGAATAAAGTAACAAATATTGTTACTAATAAACTTCATTTATTGATATAAAACTAGATAATTTTATATGTCAAGTTAACAATCTGACACTTATTTCTGAATTTCATGTCTTATCTTCATGTGTATCTTTGGTATGTGAAAACATCTATGGCCATAATGAAATAATCTATGGGTGGTGTGTACTCAAAATATATATTTTTGGGGATTTAGCAAGATATATTTTCTAATACAGATTGAGGTTACAACACTTAAAAAGCAGTCTTCTGTAACTATGTTGGAAAGGTCCAAGAAAGAGGCCATGTATCATGTCCATCATTTAAAAGGACTCCATAAAAAGTAAGTAAATGATGTGTATGAATTACGGTCAATTTCCACATGTACAGTTTGTTTTGTGTGACTCCTTATGAAATATGCGATTGTGAACATGTTTTTATGCCCCCACCGTAGCGGAAGGGGCATTAAGTTTTACCCTTGTCCGTCTGTTCGTGCGAACGTACGTACATTCCAAAGTTGTTTTTCGTTCTCTTAACTTTAGTTTGCCTTAACCAAATGTTATGAAACTTATACACAATACTTATTACCACAAAACTCAGATCAAGTACAAATTTGGGTAGGGTCACTTTTACTGTTCTTCAGTTATGTCCCTTTATAACTATATATGATATGCAAGTGGGGGCATCATCTGTGTCCCATGGACACATTCCCCATTTATTTTTTAATGGAAAAATGACCAAAAACAGAATAACCCTCAGACTCATCTTTCATCCCTGTCAACCAACTGTACAGCACCTTAAATTCCGATGTAGTATTAATTTCTTCACATTCTGAAGACGCATAAAATATTTACCACTAAACATTAAACTAAAAACAATCAACCAATCATTAGTTGGTTACAATTATTTGAAAAGCAGGTTTAAATATAATGATTAAAGCAAGTGATGTTTGGTTTCTCCTAGTAGTATGTCTGTTTTCAAGTTACTGATTAAAATATAAACTTGCACACTAGATCATATTTCTAATTCAGAATGATTTATGTATTTTCAGGCACACAGACCAAGGAAAGGAAGTGCCCACACAAATGATTCAAGCGTTAAGTTTCTATGAGACAATTGTGTCAAAATGTGCAGAAACTATACCTAAAATGATGGTAAGACTAGTTAAACTAGATGTGTCTGAATGTTCAACACAAATTGCCCCGCTTGCAAAAAAAAAGCTTGCAGCCAATTTTTAGGGTGCAAGTTTGATAGTTAGAACCAAACGTAAACTCGATCTGTAACTCATCATAGTAGACTATTATACTAAAAAAAATTTGTAAGGGTTCCATGGAACCCAGTGTCTCGCCTACTTTTTCTGTTAATCACAGGCTCAACAAAAATGAGGAAGTAAATCAATAAAAATATTCCTCTTGATACTATCTTTTGATTGTAAGAAGCTCCTGTCCAAGTTTGGTAAAAATCCAGGATAGTTTATGAATCTAATAAATGTTTAAAAACTTTAACTGCAGACTGAATGTAATGTTAACTGGAAGAAAACAAAATTTCCTTCTAGACACTAGCATTTGATCATAAAAAAGCTTCTGTCAAAGTTTGGTACAAATCCAAAATAGTATAAGAAAGTTATTAAAATTTTAAAAACTTTAACCACAGAGTGAATATGTTGTTTCCTGGCAGAAAATCTAAGTCCATTTAAAAGTAAAATACGGAAAAAATGGATTTATTTTTTTACAAAATTTCCTTCTAGATACTAGCTTTTGATCATAAACAAGCTTCTGTCCTAGTTTGGTTCAAATCCAAAATAGTATAAGAAACTTATTAAAATTTTAAAAACTTTAACCACAGAGTGAATATGTTGTTTCCTGGCAGAAAATCTAAGTCCATTTAAAAGTAAAATACGGAAAAAATGGATTTATTTTTTTACAAAATTTCCTTCTAGATACTAGCTTTTGATCATAAACAAGCTTCTGTCAAAGTTTGGTACAAATCCAAAATAGTATAAGAAAGTTATTAAAATTTTAAAAACTTTAACCACAGAGTGAATGTGTTGTTTCCTGGCAGAAAATCTAAGTCCATTTAAAAGTAAAATAAGGAAAAAATGGATTTATTTTTTTACAAAATTTACTTCTAGATACTATCTTATGATCCTAAAAAAGCTTCAGTCCAAGTTTGGTACAAACCCAGGATAGTTTAAGAAAGTTATTAAAATTTAAAAAACTTTAACCACAGAGTGAATGTAATATTTCCTGGCAGAAAAACTAAGTCCATTTATAAGTAAAATACGAAAAAAATGGAATTTTATTTTTACAAAATTTACTTCTAGATACTATCTTATGATCATAAACAAGCTTCTGTCCAAGTTTGATAGAAATCCAGGATAGTTTAAGAAAGTTATTAAAATTTCAAAAACTTTAACCACAGAGTGAATATTTGTGGACGCCGCCGCCGACGGAATGTAGGATCGCTATGTCTCGCTTTTTCGACTAAAGTCGAAGGCTCGACAATCAGCCCAATGTGTAAATGCATTTAGGAAAAAAGTCCATATAACGGTTCTTTGCTGAATGATGAAATGATGGGATGTCGGAATGAGGGAAAAGGGTAAATCTATATGGCCCTGACCACTGAGTGGCGGGGCCATAAAAATTATAATGGTTGCATATTTGCATAGATCAGATCAGTATTTGATCAAACCTAGATAACCAAGTGCAAAATTAAGAATATATATATACCTATGATGGAAAAAAACATCATACTTACCAGGGTGAAAATGAAATATTTGACATTTGAAAATATTGACAAAAGTAGTAAATAAGTCTGACAAGAACATAAACAAATACAATTTATAATTTTAGTGTTGATTTTGATTAACAGCATTTTTTTAATTCAAATGCCAAAGAATGGGAAAGAATCAGTCCAGGATATGAGAGAAATTTATTTATGACAAGGGTTAACCTTGATACACAGGTGTTAACTTTTCAAACATTGAAAGCTGGAGATTTCCTCCTAATAAAAATGTTGCGGAAGAAATCAACATGGCTTTTGTGTGTAATTCACATTACATAAACTTCTTGATAAATTAATAGGGTATTGGCAATTCACTTGGAAACTCAACATATACCCCCACAACACAACACAATCCTGAATAATCATAGGTCTCCCTTGGAATTTCAACCAAAGATGAAGAACTGGATCTTCCTTCACTGTATTGGATACCTAAATTACATAAGAGTCCTTACAAACAACGTTATATTGCTGGGTCATCTAAGTGCTCCATGAAACCTCTTTCTATATTATTAACATCAATTTTATCAGTAAACAAAGCTGGGCTTCAAAGTTATTGTGAAACTACCTACTCTAGGAGCAGTGTGAGTCAGATGTGGATACTAAAAAATAAAAAAAAACAGATCTGTTAGAGAACATACAATTAAAGTTTCTTTCCTCTTGCAATAGTATTGAAACAATTGATTTTTTGTCTCGCCTTGACGGAGTCAAAAAGCGAGACATATGTATGCTGTTTCCAGCGTCGGCGACGACAGCGACGGCGTCAACAATGTATTAATTTGTGATTAGGTCTAGTTCATGGTGAACCACTAGTGGTAGGTCAATGATATTTGGTATGCAGTTGTATTAGCATTGGCACATCTTATTACCATGGAGAATATTTGGTCCCTACCCCTCAGTCATGGTCTATTAACTTTGAAACTGTTGGTCAGCACCTGTGTGAACAGCACCTGTGTGAACAGAGACAAGTTCAGTCAGAAATACAATCAGATATGATTTGTCTTGTTACAAATTTATTGTGTCAGTATGTTTCTGTGTAAACTGATTAATCTCATCTTACCTGTTTTATTTCCAGAGTGATTTCGATGAACAGATTACGCAGATTCAAAATGGAAGATGCTTAGCAGAACTACCCCAAGTTTTTGTGCCACCACCCCCTCCAGCTTTCCCACCAAACTCTGGGGGACTAGAAACAAAACTTGAAGAATCTTTAAGCAAGGTAGTGGAATCTTCACTACCGAAACTGCCCAGCAGTACATCAGGACTGAGCCCAATATCAGTCAAAGGTCCAACTTCCCAGCCAACTGTTTCTTTACCAGTTCAGCCAAAACCACTAGTCCCACCACCAGGACTACAAACACAGTCTCTTAGACAACAGATACCAAGACTAGCCAATAACAAAGCTGGTCAAGTAAATGGTCAAGCTAAAAATAGCTTTGAGAAATTGGTTCAGAGACTTACTACGACTTTTCCACAGTACAACAGGTAAGTTTTTTACATCAGTTCTGTTATCTTTTAGTTTGTATGTTCAGATATTTGTAAATATAGAAATAACTAAGAAACTAAGGTTCCAACCCACTTTGGCAAAGTTGACCTTAGATGAATTTGGCTATTCTATTCTTTTAGAACCCCTATTGATAATCCTGAAAGGCATTTTTTCAGGGGCACAAAATTTATATAAAGTACTATTTTCATTAAGCTAAATTTTAAACAATTTTGTTTTTAAAATTCAGAAAGGTTCAAGGAATATGTAACTTGTAGAAATCCATATAAATTTGCAGAAAAAAATTAAGCAGTACATACAGTTTTTAAATACTTTGTCTTTAAATTACAGAGCTATATTTACCCAATTAATACAACAGCTACGTCAGAATCGTGGAGGATCTCTGTCAGGACTTACCATTGATGAGATAACTCAACAAGTTACACTCATGGTTCAGGCTCATGAACAGAAACAAAACAAAACTCAGGTATTATGCTATTTATTATACCCCACGCAACGGGTTGTTGAGGGTATAATGTTTTTGACCCGTCAGTCCGTCAGTCCTGTTTCTTGTCATCGCAACTCCTCTCAAACCACCCAACAGAATTTCACGAAACCTTTTTAGATAATAAGGACATACTATGTAGTTATGCATATCGACAGGAAATTGTGATTCAGTTTTTTTTCTAGGAGTTACGCCCCTTTGAACTTATTTACTTTAATGTACTACTGCAACAGTTTGTCATCGCAACTCCTCTCAAACCACACAACAGAATTTCATGAAACCTTTTCAGATAATAAGGACATACTACGTAGATGTGCATATCGACAGGAAATTACGATTCAATTTTTTTCCCAGGAGTTACGCCCCTTTGAACTTATTTGCCCAATATCCTACTGCAACCTTTTGTCATCGCAACTCCTCTCAAACCACACAACAGAATTTCATGAAACCTTTTCAGATAATAAGGACATACTCATAGATGTGCATATCGACAGGAAATTACGATTCAATTTTTTTTCCAGGAGTTACGCCCCTTTGAACTTATTTGCCAAATATACTACTGCAACCTTTTGTCATCGCAACTCCTCTCAAACCACACAACAGAATTTCATGAAACCTTTTCAGATAATAAGGACATACTACGTAGATGTGCATATTGACAGGAAATTACGATTCAATTTTTTTTCCAGGAGTTACGCCCCTTTGAACTTATTTACCCAATATACTACTGCAACCTTTTGTCATCGCAACTCCTCTCAAACCACACAACAGAATTTCATGAAACTGTGTAGATAATAAGGACATACTATGTAGATGTGCATATTGACAGGAAATTATGATTCAATTTATTTTTCTGATACAATTTTGTTTTCTTACACTTATTTTATTTCTCATATGACAATGTGGGGACGTGGGGTATGTGAGCGCGCTCACTAAGGTTCTTTCATTGTAAATGCTTGTTGAAAAAAACTTTTTCTGTGTTTTGCATCCCATGTAGTAAAAGTAAAATGTTTAAAGGGACATTTTATGTTTTGTTGTCCTTTATCATTATTTGGTTGAAAATCAAAACATTGAGTGTTGATGTTTAGTTTGCTAGATAAATTATTGTACAAGAGTGGTTTTGATGTTAAAATGGAATCAAACTGTATTGTTTAGTTTATGTTTTTTTCCTTGGCTGGCAGGTTTTGAAAATCATCCAAAACTGAGAAAATATTTAACACCGCTTGAGCTGTTATAAACATAAGCCCAGTTGAATTCTCTGTTTGTAGATTTAAACATTTACTTACTTATGTAGGAACACTGTTCTAAAAATAGCTGAATTCACAGAATATTTTTGACATGACTATGTTTTCTTAAATTATTTCTGATTCTTAGTTATGATAATTTTTAAAATTTGAAAGCTATTGTCATTATATTTATTTTTTTTCAGTGAATGAATTATAACATAAAGATTTTTAGAATTTGAATTTCTTATATGATCAATAAAACAAAACAACAGATAAAACTCACCATTTCAGAATTAAAAGGTCTTAAATTGTACACCAAAATGGAAGTAATGTTAAGTTATTGTCTGCATATATATTTTTTTTCAGACTCTGCTGAATGGGATGTTTTGGTTTAGGCTTTCAAAATATTAACCAGAACACTTTAGGTTTTTAATGGCTATTTTGCCAAAAAAAGCACAGAACAAGAACAAATCTAATTCAGATTCATTTCTTCAGCTGCTTATATTAAATCCTACAAACAGTAATTTGATTACTGCAACATAATTCTGCAACAATAAATTTTTTAGGCTGCTTCTGCTTCTTCTACACCAAAGCCAGCTTTCCCTGGACCAGGACCTGTCAAACCAGTGGCCCCACCACCGGGTCTTAATACATCCTGGGGATTTACTGAATCTTCAAATACATCATCATACAAAGGAGAGGAAGTGTTTGAAGAAGAACAAGATCCTTGTGTCATCTGTCATGAAGAAATGACACCTGATACAACAGTCAGGCTAGAATGTCACCACAGGTTTCATGATGAGGTAAAATAAATTCTGTTGTTCTTTTTATTTGATGATCTATTCTCATCACTTTGTTGTCCGAAAACTTTTACACAAATCTTCCGCTCTGAAACTTATTAATTTTGGAACAGCCCTGAGTGACAAAGGCTCTTTAGAGCCTTTATTATTTTTTTTGGAATGAACCAGAATATCGGAACCAAAAAGGGTGTCAACTTTCAAAACCTCCCCCATCAAAAATGTTATAGGGGAGATTTATCGCAGCACAATTAACTCTGCCATTTCATAGGCTGTTTACAGTTATTTGTAATAGCATTTTCAAGTTACATATATTATTTTGACTTTGATCCAACATTTAGTGAGATTTTAATTGTTGTACAGACTTTCAGTAGGTTCAAAGACATAGCAAGGAATGTCTTTAGATTGAAAATATACTTTTAACTTCAGCCAAAAGCAAGTTCCTCTCTTACCACTTTGGGTACACTTGGCTGTATGAAATTAAAATAATTATTTATTTTTGATATTTTTTGTTTTTTTATGTCCCATCCAGGACTTAAAGAAACGGTTCCTTTTCCTCTATGCTATTTTCAAAAATGTCAGAAAAAACCTGATTTACTGACAGAAAAACTTGAGACTAACTTACAATTGGATGATCTTTGATGCATTCTTAATGAGCATGTGACAATTTCTGCATAGCGAGGGATTAAAATTCCTGTGCACAGAGCAGAAGATACAGAATTTTTGGAAAATATGGAAAAACTTCTTTTGACATTGGGAGAGTTGACACCCATGTAAAATAGATAAATAAATTGACAGTAAGGATTCTATTAAAAATTAAAAATTTATGAAATCAAAAAAAAATTATACATTATTAACACATCAGGTTTGTACTCTAGACAAAACTACTCTAGACGAGAGTTTCGTCTACACAAAAGACTCATCAGTGAATCTTGAATCCAAACGTGAAAAAGGCAAAATAAAGTACAAAGTTGAAGAGCACTAAGGACCCAAAATTCCGAAAGGTTTTGCCAAATACAGCTAAGATAATCTAGTCCTGGGGTAGAAAATCCTTAGTATTTCGAAAAATTCAAAGCTTTGTAAACAGTTAATTTATATTTATGACCATAGCAATGATGATTCATGTCCACATAGAAGTTCTGACGACTGGGCTTATGATACCCTTGGGGAGGAAACCTCCATAAGCAGTGGCATGGACCCAGTGGTTGCAATTAAACTGATCATAGAAACTAGGATTAAAATTTTGTATGGCAGAAGCACATGTCGTCTACAAAAGACTTGTCAGTGATGCTCGAACTGAAAAGTTAAAAAGGCCAAATAAAGTACGAAATTAAAGACCCATAATTCTGAAAGATTTATGGACTTAATTTGATTTCTGGAAAGCTTAATTTAGAGTTTTAGAATTGACTTACAAAATATTACAGTATGTTGAAAATTTTCATGCAGTTTAATTTTTACTGAACTAATAATGATTTCATTTAATTGTTTTCTGCACATGTATTATCATTCACATATTTAAATTCAAAACTGTGTAATGTTTATTTCACACTACCATGCCCTATTATTGGCTATCAGTATGGAAGATGCAATACATAACATGGATCAAAATCTGCTGTACATGAATGCAAAATCCATTGTATTGCATTGGCAATCAAGCACAGACAAAAATCTGCTGTAAAAGATAGCTGAAAATAAGCTTTAATTTCAGAGTATTTTTCTTTTTTACAGTGTATAAGGAAATGGTTAAAAGAGAACAGCACCTGTCCAAACTGTAGAATCTATGCTTTGTTGCCAGATGAATTTCCCACTTTGAACTAATACATGTATAGTTTAAGAATATAATTTCAAAAAGATTGTATGCTGGTGTACTTCTTTACACCATTTGCTTAAAATATTATTAGTTTGGGACAGTTGATATGAAGTTGTAGTTCTTTTTATGAATGTTACAATAATTTGAGGAAAGCCTTCATAATACCTGTACATGATTTTATATTTTATTAAAATCTTTCAGATTTACATGTTTAATTGATATGAGATATTTATTTCAAACAAGTGAAATTATTGTCTTCAGAAATATATAGCATTCATGACCTGTTGACCTCTAGATGTCATGTCTTTTGTGGTCCTGTCATTGTTTTTTTTAATTATTTTTATTATTACTATTATTGGTATTATTTGTTTCCTATATTATTTTAATCTTGTTGTTTAGCCAATGAACATATTCCTTTCACTTGGTCTATTGTCAGCAGATTTTTATCAGTTAGACAGTCTTGATAAATGTATGAATGCGTAATGATTTTAAAATGGAAAATCCAACCCAAAAAGTTTTAACAGAATATTTATAATGTCCATGGTCATGATAGTGAAACTAAACAGCATAAGTAATTATTCAAAACGTTAAATTGATCAGTTGATTATTATACATAATAATTGTGGAAATTATTTAGTTTATTTGTATTTGTTTTATAAAACTAGAAGAAAACTTGATCTTCCTGACCTTTTCTTTCCTGTATTAAAGCAGTTTACAAATTTATCTGTTTCTGAAAAAGTTCACAGTCTTTTAGTGTGCATAGTAAGCAGATATTTATGTACTCCTGTTTTTGTTTATTGTTTTTTTACGTTAAAGCCTAATAACTTTATTTTATCACTCCTAGTTACGACCATTTGAAAAAAAAATGAGAATAAATGAATGCTAACTTAGAAGTAACAACAACAAGAACTGAAAACCTTGTACAGTTAAATGTCAGATCAAAAATTACAAGAAAAAAATGAGTGTTTTATTCTTTATTGAAGATGTCATGAGGTTTTCATTTGTATGAATGTTTTGCATTGTTAAATACAAATGAATTATACTTGTACTTCATCTATTTTAATCAAGTTTTTACTGACAAATAATCAGTCATGTGATGTATCCTTGAAAATTAAGCAAAATAGCATAATTTTTTTTTTTAATTTTTGTTCTGATAATTTTACTGTTACATAAATCAAATTTCTTGTAAGAAGTTAAGAAAAACAAGTCTACCTTCAATGTCTAAAGATTGAAAAATTGACTTGTGAAAATTAAATTTGATTTTGTATGGTTTTATGTTTAGGAAAATGAACAGTTTTCTACCCAGGTTAAGTGTGGTGACAGGTTTACTTGATCTAAGAATCAGTATCTATCTGAATATGTATTGCAGTTTCTTGTTACCAGATAATTGTCTTTTAGACCTGTTACTTCATAATGTTGTGTCCTTGATTCTATTGATGTATCAATAGATTGTTTTTTCATGTTGTATATAAGCATAAACTAATTTTACATACAATAATAAGAAAGTTACATAAAAAGGTACTGAAATAATTATATAACTGACAACACTAGAGAATAAAGCATATATCAAACGCTATTTAACAGTAAAATATAAAAACTGTTTTGGATATAATTATAAAGTATGTTGATGTGAACTTCATAAATCTTTATTTAACGATTTTTAAGAGAGGTCAAATCAAGCGTTATTTTAATTTTGGCCTGCCAATAACGTAATAATAGTTATTAAGTATCAAAATGTTATCCCTCGTTTAAATAAACATATTTTGTATACATGATAATAAAGACTGTAAAAATTATTTTCTTTTTTGTTTTTATATGCCTATGTCAGAAATATGTATGATGAAAACATATAGTTGTTGCTCTGTTTGTGACCAAAAAACATGCTGTTGTTGGTCTGTTAGTGACCAAACACATACTGTTGTTGGTCTGTTTGTGACAAAAAACATACTGTTGTTGGTCTGTTTGTGACAAAAAAACCTGCTGTTGTTGGTCTGTTTGTGACAAAAAACATACTGTTGTTGGTCTGTTGGTGACAAAAACATACTGTTGTTGGTCTGTTTGTGACAAAAACATACTGTTAATGGTCTGTTGGTGACAAACAACATACTGTTGTTAGTCTTTCTGTAACAAAAAACATAACTGTTAATGGTCTGTTTATGACAAAAAACATACTGTTGTTGGTCTGTTGGTAAAAAAAAAACATACTGTTGTTGGTCTGTTGGTAACAAAAAACATACTGTTGTTAGTCTTTCTGTAACAAAAAACATTCTGTTGCTTGTCTAAAAAAAATATACTGTTGTTAGTCTGTCTGTAACAAAAAGCATACTGTTGTTGGTCTGTTTATGACAAAAAACATACTGTTTGTGACAAAAAACATACTGTTTGTGACAAAAAACATACTGTTGTTGGTCTGTTTGTGACAAAAACATACTGTTGTTAGTCTGTCTAACAAAAACATACTGTTGTTGGTCTGTTTGTAAAAAAAACCCATACTGTTGTTAGTCTGTTTGTAACAAATAACATACTGTTGTTAGTCTTAGTGTCTGTAAACAAAAACATACTGCATTGATTTGTTTGCAAGAATAGAAATTTCTCCTTCTGCATGTGAGAATGCATAATGCAAATTTTTCGTTGGATGTAGCCATACATTGGTTTATCCATCCTTGAAGATATTGATTTGATATTTGGTATATAGTTTTATCATGACCAGTTACAGATCAAGTTCGAATTTTGTTTGGTAAGGATGATTTTTAGCTCACCTGGCCCGAAGGGCCAAGTGAGCTTTTCTCATCACTTGGCGTCCGTCGTCATCGTCCGTCGTCGTTAGCTTTTTACAAAAATCTTCTCTGAAACCACTGGGCCAAATTTAACCAAACTTGGCCACAATCATCATTAGGGTATCTAGTTTAAAAAATGTGTCCGATGACCCCGCCACCCAACCAAGATGGCCGCCATGGCTAAAAATAGAACATAGGGGTAAAATGTAGATTTTGGCTTATATCTCTGAAACCAAAGCATTTAGATTAAATCTGACAAGGGTAAAACTGATTATCAGGTCAAGATCTATCTGCCCTGTAATTTTCAGACAAATCTGACAACCTGTTGTTGGGTTGCTGCCCTTGAATTGGTAATTTTAAGGAAATTTTGCAGTTTTTGGTTATTATCTTGAATATTATTATAGATAGAGATAAACTGTAAACAGCAATAATGTTCATCAAAGTAAGATCTACAAATAAGTTGCATGACCAAAATTGTCAGTCGACCCCTTTAGGAGTTATTGCCCTTAATAGTCAATTTTTAACAATTTTTTGTAAATTTTTGTAATCTTTTACAAAAATCTTCTTCTCTGAAACTACTGAGACAAATTTAACCATACTTGGCCATAATCATTATTAGGGTATCTAGTTTTAAAAATTTGTCCGTTGACCCCGCCTTCCAACCATCATGGCCGACTTGGTTAAAAATAGAACATAGGGGTAAAATGCAGTTTTTGGTTCATATCTCTGAAACTAAAGCATTTATAGCAAATCTGACAGGTGGAAAAAATGTTCATCAGATTTAAATTTATCTGCCCTGAAATTTTCAGACAAATCTGACAACCAATTGTTGGGTTGCTGCCCCTGAGTTTTTAATTTTACAGAAATTTTGCAGTTTTTTGTTATTATCTTAGATATCATTATAATATCTAATATCTAATACTATTGATTATGATTTTAACCTTATTTTACATGATTTCCAAAGCATCAGTAAGTACAGGTGAGCGACACAGGCTCTTGAGAGCCTCTAGTTTTATGCCCCCGCCGTAGCGGATGGGGCATTAAGTTTTACCCTTGTATGTCTACGTACGTACGTACGTCCCAAAATTGGTTTCCGTTCTCTAACTTTAGTTTGCCCCAACCAAATATTATGAAACTTATAAGCAATGCTAATTACCACAAAACACAGATCAAGTTTGAATTTTGGTGGCGTGACTTTTACCGTTTTAGAGTTATGCCCCTCTATAAATGGAAAAATTGCTGAATTTTTCGTTTCCGTTCTCTAACTTTAGTTTGCCTCAACCAAATGTTATGAAACTTATACGCAATGCTTATTACCACAAAACACAGATCAAGTTTGAATTTTGGTGGCGTCATTTTTACCGTTCTAGAGTTATGCCCCTTTACAAATGGAAAAACTGCTGAATTTTTCGTTTCCATTCTCTAATTTTAGTTTTTATACGACCGCAAAAAAAAAATTTTTGTGGTCGTATATTGGTATGATGTTGGCGTCGTTGTCGTCGTCCAGCGTCGTCTGAAGACACATTGGTTTTCTATAACTTTAGTTTAAGTGAATGGATCTCTATGAAATTTTACCACAAGGTTCAATACCACAAAAGGAAGGTTGGGATTGTTTTTGGGGGTTATGGTACCAACAGTAAAGGAATTAGGGGCCAAAAAGGGTAAAAAGTAAGCATTTTTGTAACTTCCAGACATAACTTGTGTGTTAGTGTATGGATCTCTCTGACATTGTACCACAAGGTTCCATATCACAAAAGGAATGCTGGGATTGATTTTGGGGGTAATTGCCTCAAAATTTTAGGAATTAGGGGCCAAAAAAGGGGCAAAAAACAAGCATTTTTCTAGTTTCATAACAATAACTTGTGTGTAAGTGTATGGATCTTTCTGAAATTGTACTACAAGGTTCCATATCACAAAGGGAAAGCTGGAATTGAGTTTGGGGGTAATTGCCGAAACGTTTAGGAATTAGGGGCCAAAAATAAGCATTTTTCTAGTTTCCAGACAATAACTTGTTTTCAAGTGTATAGATCTCTCTGAAATTGTACTGCAAGGTACCATACCACAAAGGGAAGGCTGGGATTGATGATGGGGGTAATTGCCTCAATATTTTAGGAATTAGGGGGCAAAAAACAAGCATTTTTCTAGTTTCAGGACAATAACTTGTGTGTAAGTGTATGGATCTTTCTGAAATTGTACTACAAGGTTCCATATCACAAAGGGAAAGCTGGGTTTGAGTTTGGGGGTAATTGCCCTAAACGTTTAGGAATTTGGGGACAAAAAGGGGCCAAAAAACACATTTTTCTAGTTTCCAGACAATAACTTGTGTTCAAGTGTATGGATCTCTCTGAAATTGTACTGCAAGGTACCATTCCACAAAGGGAAGGCTAGGATTGAGTTTGGGGGTGATGAATCATAAGGGGGTTCAAAAAATTTTGGGGGGGGGGGGGGGATTTTTTTTTTTTTCCTTTTTTTTTTTCTTTTAAAATTTTCCATTTTAAGTTGGTTATTTCTGATTTATATTTAAAAGCAAATAATAATGATATGGTAGGAGATACACACCAAACAGGATGTGTAAATTATTATATAATAAGTATTGTGCAATAGCAAGAAATTTTCAATTGCGCAGTATTGCACAATAGCAAGAAATCTTCAATTGCACAGTATTGCGCAATAGCAAGAAATCTTCAATTGCACAGTATTGCGCAATAGCAAGAAATATCCAATAGCACAATATTGTGCAATAGCAAGAAATTGTCAATTGTACAGTATTGCGCAATAGCAAGAAATATTTAATTGCACAGTATTGTGCAAAAGAAGATACTTCGGATAAATTGCTTATTTCTTGACCAATTTCAATGGGGTTTTATTCTTGAATTCTTGGGTTTCTTTAATATGCTGAATCTAACCGTGTATTTAGTTTTTGGATTTTGGGCCCCGTTTTTAAATTGGTCCACATTGAGGTCCAAAGGGTCCAAAATTAAACTTTGTTTGATTTCATCAAAAATTGAATTATTGGGGTTCTTTGATATGCCAAATCTAACCATGTATTTAGATTCTTAATTTTTGGTTCCGTTTTCAAATTGGTCTACATTAAGGTCCAAAGGGTCCAAAATTAAACTTAGTTTGATTTTAACAAAAATTGAATTCTTATGGTTCTTTGATATGCTGAATCTAAACATTTATTTAGATTTTTGATTATGGGCCCAGTTTTCAAGTTGGTCCAAATCGGGGTCTAAAATTAAACTTTGTTTGATTTCAACAAAAAATGAATATATGGGGTTCTTTGATATGCTGAATCTAACCATGTATTTAGATTTTTGATTTTTGGGCCGCGTTATCAACTTTGTCCACATTGAGGTCAAAAGGGTCCAAAATTAAACTTTGTTTGATTTCATCAAAAATTGAATTCTTGGGGTTCTTTGATATGCTGAATCTAACCATGTATTTAGATTTTGGATATTGGACCATAATAGGTGAATGTCCAATTTAAAATTTTTAAGTTCTTAGACCACATTCATTCTGTGTCAGAAACCTATGCTGTGTCAAATATTTAATCACAATCCAAATGCAAAGCTGTATCAAGCTTGAATGTTGTGTCCATACTTGCCCCAACTGTTCAGGGTTCGACCTCTGCGGTCGTATCAAGCTGCGCCCTGCGGAGCATTTTATTTTCTTTAGGGGTTATGGTTCAAACCGTTCAGGAATAAGGGGCAAAAAGGGGGGAGAAACAAGGTTTTTCTGGTTTCCCGACAAATACTTAAGTATTAGTCAATGGATCTCTATGAAATTGTACCACAAGGTTCCATACCACACAAGGTTGGGGTCGATTTTGTTGGGTGTGGCTTTAATCGTTAAGAAACTAGTGGCCAAATATGGCCAAAAACAAGACTTTTCTAATACTGGAAAGCTGGTTCTAACATAAATTATTTCTGATCTATATAAAGAAACAACAAATACTGATATGGCAGGAGATACACACCAAACAGGGTGTGTAAATTATTAATTTAGTTTGTAAACAGATTTACTATGTATTGCACAACAGCAAAGTATTGCACAACAGCAATAAATCTTCAACTGAAAATAAATACAAATCTTATAACCAATTTCAATGAGGATTAATTTAAAGTCTTGAATTGTTTGAGGTTTATACCATGTATTACTATATTGGATATTTGGACTATCTTAAATAGGTCTACATTGAGGTCCAAAGGGTCCAAAATTAGACTTTATTTGATTTCATCAAAAACTGAATTCTTGTGGTTCTATATGATATGCTGAATCTTACTGTGCATTCAGATTTTTTATTTTGGGCCCTGTTTTCAAATTAGTCCATATTAAGGTCCAAAGGGTCCATTAAACTTTGTTAATTCATGGTGTTTTTATATGGGCAGTGTCTGCGCGTACCCGCATGCGGGTACGAATAGTCAAATTGCCATTCATAGGCTACGCGTACCCACATCCGGTTTTATAATAAAATGCCATCGGATCGTGAATGAAACGTGAAATATATACGGAAATTATCGATAATATGGGGATTTCGTGTAGAACGAGTGAAGAGTATGAAAAATAATATTTACAAATTGTATTTATTAGATAATGATACATAATAAACATTGCAAATTAAATGCACACTGATGGAAAATGAAACTGTACAGTCCCTGTAAAAGAAAAACATGATAAAAATTAATACTATTATAAAATGTAAATGCAAATTTAAAGAATAAAATTTTACTGATTTTGAAAAATACCCATATGAGATTTAATATTAATCTTTTAGTAAACTGTTAAACAGAAACTGAAATTTTAAAATATCTTAAACGACTAAAATTAAAGCTTGGGTGTCTACGAAGATGGTCAAATAAACATTTATTGATCTCATGATTTATGAGAACTGTGTGATTCCCTCACAATCAGGTTTTGTCCATCTTTAGTTACGCCAAGTTTAAAGTGGAAAGGACATTCCATTTGGAAAGTACTGAAAGTAGACATATCCTTAATATCATGAACGGTTTACAATAGAAAAACTAGAAGTATTCGACATAAAAAAAAAATAAACTTGACTAATGGATGAAACGCGGCAAATTCGATTTAAACTGTTAAAACTACAATTTAAAACAAATACCTTGTATTAGGTGTTTTTCCTGTCGAACTTGTTTGGAATTTTTTGCCACCTTGAATACAGGAAAAATTTATTCTGTTAAACTTTAATTCCTCTTTAATTTTTGTGTTTCCAGTTCTTATTATCTCTGCAGCTGCAATTGACTCCGAGTTTCTTTTATACAATTGTATAAAATTAATCGACTGATAGTTCTGAACAAATTGTTCCAATTCATGATAACTTTAAAATGTATTCCCCACATGTATATCACTCTCTTCCATTTTATTGATATTTATTAACTGAGAAAAACTGTTCACTAACCTATATATAAATATTTATAAAAATTCTGAGTAGTTTTAATCAATTTATTCACTAATTGCGACACATTCCGTATATATTTCACGTTTCATTCCCGATCCGATGGCATTTTATTATAAAACCGGATGTGGGTACGCGTAGCCTATGAATGGCAATTTGACTATTCGTACCCGCATGCGGGTACGCGCAGACACTGCCTTTTATATGCTGAATCTAACCATGGAATTAGATTTTGGATATTGGACCATTAAGTAGATTAAATGTCCCATTTCAAATTTTTAAGTTATCTGACCACATTTATTCTGTGTCAGAAATCTATAATGTGTCACATATTTAATCACTATCCAAATTCAGAGCTGTATCAAGCTTGAATGTTGTGACCATACTTGCCCCCAACTGTTCAGAGTTCGATCTCTGCGGTCGTGTCCAGCTTAAAATAAAAAAAAAACAAAAATTAAAAAATAAGTCTAGTTCACTGTAAAAAACCTTACATAGGGAACAATTTAACCATTTATTTAATCTTCATTTAAGTCTGTTGAAAGATAAAATAATATATAAGATTCATTGTTCAATCAAATTATTTAATAAAATAATTTTAAAGTCATAAACAATAAAATAGTAGAGCTTTCATCCGGCGTTTACGTTTCCGCAAATTGGCACTACTTTTCCGGGAAAAAAAGATGACGTTTCCGCAAAATAAAGTCTACGTTTCCGGAAATAAATATCTTACTTTTCCGAGAAAATGAAAACGATTCCGGAAAAAATTAATGATTACTTTTTCGAGAAAATAATTAAGGAGTACCTTGAACTTTATCCTAAATGAAACCTGCAACAACTGATTGCAGCAGCATGAAATTTTTGTAACAGCAGTATGCATTGCACATTCAAAGTCAATATGATCTACCTCGGGCGGGAGAGTTAGTCTTCGGGTAGTGCACACATCAATAAGAAAATCCCACATTTTGATAAAAAGTGGAAGTAACGCAAACACAAGAGGAATGAAGTTACCATTTTACACCCATGTTTCGAAAAATTAACTGTACCATCTATGAAAATATCAGTTATTTACATAGACGATCATAGACATTTCAAGTTGGTAAAACATAAAAATATAACGATTCCGACATCATCATCTTTCACTAAGGTGAAACTTTCATTTTTAGCTCACCGGGGACCGAAGGGCCCCATGTGAGCTTATGCCATCACTTGGCGTCCGTCGTCTGTCGTCGTCTGTTGTCGTCTGTCGTTGTCGTCTGCCGTCGTCTGTCGTCGTTAACTATTTCAAAAATCTTCGCCTCTGAAACTACTGGGCCAAATACCTTCAAACTTTAGCTAAATGTTCCTTAGGGTATCTAGTTTATAAATTGTATCCGAAGTTTTGATCCATCGACAAACATGGCCGCCGCGGCTAAAAATAGAACATATGGGTTAAATGCAGTTTTTGGCTTATATCTCAAAAACTAAAGCTTTTAGAGCAAATCTGACAGGGGTTAAATTGTTCAATTGGTCAAGATCTATTAGCTCTGAAATTTTTGCTAACATTTAAAAATCTTCTCCTCTGAAACTACTGGGCCAATTACTTTCAAACTTTAACTAAATGTTTCTTAGGGTATCTTGTTTATAAATTGTATCCGAAGTTTGTATCCATCGACAAACATGGCCGCCATAGCTAAAAATAGAACATAAGGGTCAAATGCAGTTTTTGGCTTATATCTCAAAAACTAAATCTTTTAGAGCAAATGTGACATGGGGCAAAATTGTTTAATTGGTCAAGATCTATCGGCCCTGAAATTATCAGACGAATCGAACAACCCATTGTTGGGTTGCTGCCACCGAATTGGTAGTTTAAAACAAAATTTTGCAGTTTTTTGTTATTATTTTGAATATAATTATAGATATATATAAACTGTAAGCAGCAATAATGTTCAGCAAAGTAAGATCTACAAAAAAGTTAATATGACTAAAATTGTCAATTGACCCCTTAAGGAGTTATTGCCCTTTAAAACAATTTTACACAATTTGTTCATCAAGTTTGCTAACATTTAAAAATCTTCTCTGATGAAATACAGGTGAACGATTCAGGCTCTTGAGAGCCTTTTGTTTTATATCTAGTATATTGTAGATATAAGATCAGAACCTTTTTTTGTATAAAAATATGAAATAAATAATTTATCTAACATATGTTCAAATATTAATAATTTACTACCAGGTAAATTTCCGGAAAAGTAATAAATACAATTTCTGGAAACGTATACTTTAAGTTTCCGGAAACGTAGTTTTGGAAGTTTGAAAAATTAGCGGAAGTGCAATACGCCCTTTCATCATGTAATTAACATTTATTAATTTTTATAAAAGTAAAGTTATTAATTTTATATCCCTTTTGAAATAAATGTTTGTCTAAGCTTGTCCAAGCTGATGCATTGTTCAAATATTATAAAAGAAATAATTGGAATGTTATTGAACAAAAGAAATTAGACCTGAAACATTTTTGCTAAATTGATTAGCAGTAATTATCATTTATTATATCTTTAATCCTTTTCTTTTCATTGATCATGTTGATTTAGAGCACTGCCTGAGGTTATTATATTGAACATCTGTCAAAAGTTGACATTATAATTTAATTGCTACACACCCATACTTAATCCTTAATTACGTTTTAAGGTCAGCCATGCAGGATGTCACACCAGTACTTCGAATATTCCATTATGAAGGAAAAAAAGTTATAAAAATAAAAATTACAAATAAAAAAATAAATTACAAGTAAATAGATAAAATAAAAACGTCTTGAATATATACAATAATGAAGAAAAAAAAACTATATTAAATTTTTTTTTTTTTAATTTGAAAAACAATTAAAAAAAAACGTCTATAGTTGTATATAATACGCACCCCCTCTACCAACTACATTTTTGTTGTAAAAAAATGCGTATTATACACGACAAAATACGGTAGTTTAATCATGACAATTTATAGATTAAGTAATAATTTTGGTCTAATCTTGTTGATACAACTCCTTCAGTGAAACTTTATTTACAAGAAAAACTTTTCATATAATAAACAGATTTAGTGTTCAATATTTGCATCAGGAGATATTTGGACTTATTTTTTTGAATACAGAAAATATTACAAATTACTGATTTATTTAGCATATTGTTCCAGTACAATAAGTTTTGTACCCATAGGGGACTAAGTATTGCCATGCAATACTCTCAGAATGCTTGTTACATATAGTTTATAAAGTCATTTTTTTAAATCTTATAAAATCCTTATAATGTATTTCCTACCATATTTTCAATTGATTATATCTCAAAAACAAGGACATGGACCTTTCATTTTTTTCTGCTTTTCAAGTTTCCTTTATTTTTATACTATTGATTTATAACAGTCTTTTTAAAAAGCTTGTTATTTTGAAAAAAAAAGCAGAGAACATCTTTCAAAAATTAGTGTGATCAAAATATTAACCATTGAATTCCGTTGATTTTGATTATATCAAAATAGTAGTTGATAAATATTGGTTTGGCAAAATGTTTACTAATTTTTAATAAAATGTTAACTTCAATTAATCTTCTCTCTTCAAATTATTGCAATAATAAAATATGATCAGATTAATTTTTTAAACCCCACCCCCTGATTATCATAACAATGTTTGTCTTAACCTAGTCACAAACAACTAAAAGTCTGTGGGAAAACAGGTTTTTTTTTGTTGTTCTTTTTAACTTTTTGTGTTGCATAATGTAAAGTTTTCTAATTGTATAAAATTCATAAAATTGCAACTTTTATTAAATTAAACACAAAAGAAGCAACTTTCGTACCGACTAATGTTTTTATTGAAGATTTTTTCTGATTTCACAACTTTTGAAATCATAAAAATTGTCACTTTTAATAAATGAATATAAAAATAATAATTCAAGAGAAACACTTTCTTAATTACATGTTGTTTAAATTATAATAAAAACACAGAGGTTTAATTTGTTTATTTAAATTTTTTATCTAAATCCACATTTCGCCTTAGTTCAATTCCCATATCGCCTTAGGATTTTTTTTTAACCTTTTTTACCTGGAATTCACAGCTAAGGCGAAATGGGAACACACCCATTGAATTCCATGATGCTAAATACTTTATTTACATAAAGTGTCAAAATTTCACCTACACCAAAATATCCTTTTCACCTTATTTGTGAAAATGGAAAATTTTAGCCTATTTATACTGAAGGAGTGAAAGCTATATTGCAATCACCTGTCCTACTGGTAATCTTTTTGTCAAACATTAATGTTTGCACACATTTTTTAGATACTACACAGAATGACTTCAAATTGGTCGGCAGCTTGAAATTGATGAGTTCAATATGTGAGCACTTTCCTGATAGGTTAAACACCTACTTCCTATTTATCTTCATATTTCTGCACTCATTTACAACTATTACATGCTGTTTGCATGGCTCATGTACATTTTAAGAAGAGAAATAAATTTAACGTAACATTTGGTGAACAGAAAAATAGAATATATTACAGTGATTTATTTATTTTTCTTTTTTTTGTCGATCATAATCCTATGATTATTCTTGGTAAAACTATGTACATATTATGCAATTTTTAGATGAATTTAAAAGAGCAGATATAATAATCTGCTATTTGAAATTGTCAACTGTTGTACAAAGGACTGCTGATGTTGGTAGTAGATTCCATTGTACTGCTGTGTGTGGGTAAAATGAAAATTTGTATGAATCTTTATTGGATTTAATTTGCTTATTATGGTTACTAGTAGTATGTTTATGTCTTGTTCTACTGTCAGATTTAATAAGAAGATTTTTAGGGAAGAGTGCTAAATATTGGTGTATAATTTTTATAGGATACCACTAGTCTGGTGTGTATCGGTCTCATTTGTAGGTGTTCTAGCATATTTGAGACAGAGCTAAGGTCTAACTAATGACATGTATGCACTTTATTTTTTTCATTTGGAAGATATTTTTGGGGTTAAGTTTTAGAAAATTAAGCTGTTGTTTTGCATTTGCTGTTATTTTATTTTCCACCGTGCAACGCTTTGCGGGGGACATAGAAATACCGAGCGTCCGTTCGTCCGTCCGTCCAGTCTTGTTAGCACTCTCACATGTACAGTTCTTGTCAGATTTTTATAAAACTTATATGATAGGTTTATATCAGCAATGTCTTGGACGAGTTTCGAAAATTAGTGCCCATTAATAATTTTTAGAAGAGTTATGCCCCTTGTAAACATTAATTATATGGAAAATTGCATCGTTAGCGCTCTCATTTGTACAATTGTTGCCAGATTTTTATGAAACTTATATCATATGTTTACATTAGCAATGTCTTTGACAAGTTCGAAAATCAGTGATGATCAATTATTTTCCAAAGTGTTATGCCCCTTGGAAATATTAATTATATGGAAAATTGCCTTGTGAGCGCTCTCATGCGTACAATTCCTGCCAGATTTTTATGAAATTTATATCATCAATGTCTCGAACAAATTCGAAAATCAGTTCCGATCAATTATTTTTGAAAGAGTTCTTCTCCTTGGAAATATTGATTATATGAAAAATTGCCTTGTGAGCGCTCTCATGTGTACAATTCTTGCAAGATTTTTATCAAATTTGCCGAACTATATGAGGACTCGCAGTTACTGAAGGCTAGGTCAAAGAAAATTCCAACTTATAAATAAAACTATGTTTTCCCAGACCACTGATCAATTTTGAATTTATCAAATATATGTCAAAAACAAGTGCTAGTGCATTACATTATAAAACTTTAAGGATATTTATGAACGAAAGTATGTACGTTTAAATAAATAAGAGTGGTGAATGACCACAAATGCACTAGTTACACCACTTTATACAATGATCAATCATCATGCTAGTATGTAAATTTGATGAATTCTTTCAAAATGTAGGAGGAACCTGTGGTTTAGAGGCACACCTATTCAATAAGATAACCTTTACTTTGTTAGACGTAATAAGTTATCTCTGTTGATCGATAGTCTTGACTTTTTTCTACTTTTTACAATAATACTCTTCCGATGAAGATTTCAGTTGGTAAACTAATTGAATGGGTTTTTGACAAATCAGGTCGTACGTTTATCTGTTATTAGAAAATGCACGGTCTTTCTGGAGTAAAAAGAGAGGCGAAAGATACCAAAGGGACAATCACTGTCTTGGTTCTGGACATTAAGACTCTTAATATCTTCGTTGACACCATCCTAGTATGTTATGGGACGATTTTATATCGCCAAAGTATCGGGATTATTATGGACAGTAACTTCGACCTCTTTATTTCACATCTTTTTTCTTTACTGTTATACTTCATCTTTCATGAAAAAAATTATCTCGGAATAAGAAAATTTAAAAGTTTGACAAATTAATCCGCATTTGAAACAAAAATAAGACACATCTTAAAGATGTACCTACTGTTGCTAATCCTCGAGTTTATTAAACATGCGGAATTTTTCCTAAACAACTTCTGCGACTTTCCCTTATGTGTATACATTTTGCAATTTGTACAGTTTGGTAAAATATGTTCTTATGTAGACTTTATAATGAACACGACCTTGTTAAACTTAAAATTTACTTTAGTAGTGTTACAGATACCACTGAATGTGTAACACTATCAAAATTGTACAGTCGTTATTAGCATTTTATTCTCTTCGTGCCGACTGGTTCCTTTACTTTTTTTTATACGAGACAGACTTCATACAGGAGCTTCTCAGAAAGTATAAAGAGAAGTTAGGATCTTATCCTCTTAGTGCCGACTGGTTCCTTCATTCATATGAGACAGACTTCATATAGGAGCTTCTCAAAGAAAATGAAGAGAAATTACCATCATTCGTTAACATCACACTATATTGATAATGTGCTCTCAAATAAATAATTGAAAGTTGGTGACTATGTTGAAAGCATCTATCCCGTCGAATTTGGAACAAAGGATACAAGAGATACAGTTAAGTCTGCCTCATATCTTGAATTACATCTAGAAAATGACAATGAGGGTCGGTATAGAACAAAACCTTACGACAGCAGGTTTGATTGCAGCTTTTCAATTGGGAACTTTCCATTTCTATGTAGCAACATCTCAGCAGCGACTGCATATTGAATATATATATCAAAGCTGATACGAAAATCCAAAGCTTGCGTTTCTTTTCGTGATTTCTTTCATAGTGGAGTGTTGCTTACAAGGAAGCCTAGCCTTTGAATCAAGGGTTCAAAGTGGTAACGTTGAAGTCATATTTTGAAAGTTTTACGAACGTTTATATATAACGTTTCACGTTTTAAAATGTAATATTAAACGACATTTCGTACTCTACCTTCTGTGATAATATAAAAAATAGAATTATATAATGAAAACTGTTAAGTTTTAAACCAGGAATAGTTATAAACTTTTTCAACAACATGGGCTACAGGCGTGATTTTCTAACTTTACTAACAGTCAAACGATTTTAAATACTCACTGACAACTCAAAAATAATCCCGATTATAATTACAATAAGTGAAGAGACTTTATAAACATTGTTAGGGGTGTAATTTATTACTTTTGCTTGGTTTTCCTGGACGACGTTAATAGCTTTGGCTACCTTAAATAGACTAATGTAGTAACGAACACATTGTAACCCTGCTTTCGAATTTATTTGCCAGCTTTTGCTTCCTTGTTCAAGCTTAAGAACACCCTGTTAGTAACTGAAGTCGACGTTCGAAGCGCTTCTTTGTAATAAACATTGTAAGAAACGCGATTTTGTTCCATAAAATGAACAGATTGTAAATATTGCGGCGGGGTTAAACATGTTTTGTGAGATCTCAATCCTCCCCCTATACATCTAGCCAATGTGGAATAAACAATACACAGCAATACATACAGTAAAAAGTAAAATAAAACTCAGTTTGAAAGAAGTCCGAGTTCGATGTTAGAATAGGTAACAGAAGAAACTAAGCAACATGACAATGATCAACATAAATTAACAAAGGACTACTAGCAGTTACTGACATGCCAGCTGCAGACTACCTCAATTAAACTGATTGAAAGAGTATGTCTTCATCATATGAAAATCCAACACAATCCCTCCCGTTAGTATGCACATCCTGTTTAATAAGTTTAGTTAGATCGAAATATTGACCACAGCTGTGAAAGTCTCACCAGGATATGAACCCATTTTTCATATTGCTGTATTGCGAAAAAATGATTTACCCTACCAACAGAAGAATAGTTCATTACTTATCATTTCAACGTGAAAATCAGCAGATCTTTTCAACGAAACTCTTACAAGAAAAATACTCATAAGTCCTACACACTTTCGGAGAATTTAAGACCATCCTCGGTTATTGATTGGGCTCGTGTTAACATAGTTAAACAACCATTTCTAGTCGTATTAGTTTTTTTTTTTAATTTCTTTGTTTCAGATGATCACTTATTCCATACGTTTTACTTATTTGACATTATTTTTAGATTTTCAAATCTTAAATGCTATCAGGTACCCCAAATGATATCACCACTGTTAAATCGTAAATAACGAACAAAATGTTTACTTATTGTTAAAGATTCAAACTTGGATTGTCATTTTTTTGAAATGGTGTATCTAGGTACAAATCCTCTATATCTACAAAATTGACCTTTTCTGCAAACTGCAAATATGTAATCACAGGGACATTTTTACATAAATAAATTTAAAACAATTAAAAAAAATAAATAAAATAAAATAAAACAAGCAAACAAACAAACCCGAAAATCTTTAAAGTTAACATAAGTGTAGGTGAAACGCAACGAAACGCAAATTATATACCATTATTTATTGGCGGTACAGGGAAAAGTCAGAATATTTTGACTGAGGAGCTTACCAACAATCAAAGCCAAATCATTGCCTGTGGAAGTTGCACCAATAGTATTAGTTCAAATTGTCTTAACATTTAGTCAAAATATTTAATTGAATTTATGAAAAAATTCAAGCGCTTGCTTCTGACTCGGTGATAAAAAAATATTAACTATGATTTGGATTTCAGTGTGCATGGTACATCACATGTTTATTTCCTAGAATACAATTCATCAGGTATAACAGAGATCGAAACTGTGAAAACAAACACACATAATATATTTTTGTAAGAACAAAACAAAAAAGGGTCTTAATTGAACAGTCTAAACTCAGCATATTTATAACGAGCTTCATAGAAATGAAATCTACGACAACATATCGACGAACAAAAATCGGAAAAAATGGTTACTGACAACTCATTAAAATCATATCGTTAATGGAAATATTATCAAACAGTAAAACATACAGATAGATGTTATGAATTATTGGATGGGGACAAATGACAGTAACAAATTTACGAGATCAATTTTTAAAAGTTTTAAAACCCTTTTTTATGTCTTTATTCAAAGTATCCACATCCTTCTTGATTGACGAGTAATCGTCAGCCAATGTCACACCATTACTGTATACTGTAAATTTAGAAAAGTTTGCGATATTTTTGCTATTAGGAAAACTGCGACGGGATAGCAAATTTTGTTATCATTTTTTCTATGCAGCATTTCCTGAAACACGAAAAAAACAATCTTGCACACGTTTCGAAAAACGCAATAACAAATGAATGTATAGACTTCTGATTTACATAATCACATATTTGATATATAAAGTAAAGAAACTTAATGAGTTACAGATAAGTTTCAGGTCTCAATGTTGAAAGGCGAAATTAAAAAGAAGTCCTTCCAAATCCCGCTTCAGACCAGCTGCTAGCAAGTGTACTACTACTTAATTATCTGTTCTCTTGACATGTTCACCCTCTATTATGAAAAACAATTTTCCAATACTGCAATGCATTCCATCAAAACACAGGTGTCAATTTTTCTAGTTGTATAAAACCTAGTATAAAAAACTAAATTCTAAATCTGTGGACAGTTATGATTTTTCAACCTTACACAATACGCTTCGACATAATCAGATAAAAAATAAACTTGGTAAGCTAATAAAGTAGGCTTTTGATAAATCGGGGTTTGATTCACCAGTTGCAAGAAAACCCGTTATTTCTTTAGCTAAAGTCATTGATCCCGGACATGCGCAGACATGATTGAGGCTTTCACTTGACTTCAAGTTTTGCTTGACGATATTTTGGTTCGCTATTGATACATATGAGGTAAAAGCAAAGGTCAAAATCTAGAACGTCAATCATTGATATCGTCACATTATCGGCAACTTACTACGCGTACTTTTTTATGCATCTTTATCAAAAATTTCAGAAAGGGAACATTCATATTTTTTAAATTGACAAATGACATTTTAACAACAACAACAACTACCTTGCATGAGTTTATAATATTGTTTTAATGAAATTTTATTAAACAAACTCAGCTTAAGAAAATCTACCCAATAAAGCTTATCGTAATAGTCAATATTAGCCGTGTCCGTTAGACATAACTGTATTGATTACAAAATTGAAACATTTAAACTAAATTTTTTTATTTTTTTATTATTAGTACTACTAGTAATTTAGACGGCGTGCAAAAAGCCGAGTCCACGAACGTAACGTCTTCAAATTACTGAAACGACGTTATTTTCTAATAATTAAAATTGACGTATAGACGCTATTCGTCTGCAAGCAAATTGTTTTTTTTGGTTTTTTTTTTTCTTCTTTCTCACTACTTGAATTATTATTTTTTGAGATTACGTGTATTTGTAATTGACGAGGCGGCTTATTGTTAATTGTCTTTTTTTTTTTTGTATACCATAAGTTTCGTTATATGACCCATTGAACTTATTGAACATCGATTTTGGGAGCGATTAGTTAACATTTCATGTTTTAAAAATGTTAAATACACGGCTTAATTCGGAGCATGAACACATCAAATTAATCATAGTCACAAAGAAGACAAATTGGACCTTAACTTCCCGTTTTAAATAAATACAGATATATTTAAAGTATTTCAAACTTTATTGACTCATATTTTAAACTATTATTTGACTGTTCACTCATAAAGGCAGCACAGTGTACTTCTGTGGAGGGAATTGTCAATATGAACTGTTCCATCGACACAAAGTTCAAGTTTTGAACATATATACACTACAGAAAGCGCAGAAACTATAGCGGGAATACGTTTTATGAGTTTTTTGTTCAAGTGGATTGTCGTTTACCATGCCAAAATAATATCCATGTATTACTTTTGTTCCGGGTAGATAGGTAATCCCCCATTTGTCCGTCGAATCTTTGCGTAGAACAGTCGTCTGTGTGTTGGCTTTTACTAAATAATAAGGCTGATTAACATCGTCTGCTTTAACGGCAAAAATTGTGCCAGTCGAAACAAGGTCGTAGATTTGTTCAATTTCATCGGCGATTTCTTCATCTTCTGATTCCTGATCAGCGTTTTCTTTGATCATTTTTAAAATTGAGAAGTTACCAATTTGATCAACATTCAAGCAATCATTGTAATCTGTGTTTAAACAATTTTCACACGTGTAGCAGGACAGCTTTCCTATTTCTACTGTTGCTGATTTCGAAGAACATATCTGGTGAATTTTTCTGTTCTCTTTTGCGGGTTTGAAATATTGATCACGGTTTCTATTAATCGTATCTATATATCGAAAAATCCTACGTGAACATTTCGAATCCTCAGCCGTTTTGCAAAGATTTTCTGATGCAAAGTCATATGAATCTCGTGCATTTTGTATCACACGCTGCCCACGAATGATAGACAAGTCGGCTTGCTTTTTGATAAAACCAACTGCTGCATCTTGAGGTCCACGAGCATGTGAAGTTTCAAAAGAATTCCTAACAATTTTGTCATATCCTAAATCGGAACATCCATAACTGATATCTCCTATGCAGTGACGACTTTTTTACTGGGCACTACACCCGTCGGTAAACTCGTGCATGACAGACACATCGCTTGATATCGATATTAAGTAATCACTAATTCACTTCTGAACCTCATGTGTAAAATGGTGATCATGCTTCTGGTCCGGACTGATTACAAGAAAATGTTCTGTAATAATGGTTGGGTCATTTATATTACTATCTATTCCGTCATACTCCGAAATCGCGTGTCTGTAAAATTGTCACATGAATAGAAACTTCTTGTTTTTGGAAAAAACAAGACTGGATTTCACACTGTTCTGTGCATTTATAAATTTCAGAGAAGTCATGGATTGCAACACAATGCGTGACTAGTAAATTGTTAATCAAAGTTTTCATTTGTTTTGACTGCCAGTAAGCTCTAAATTGGTGGTACGGACAATTCTCAAGTAATTGTTTCACATAATCAAACATGTCACATGCTTTAGAGTTTTTCTTTACAAGAACAAGCTTTCTAACTACTTTGTCTCCTTATATTTTTACATTTTGATATTCATATCGTTCCCATGAGACCTCGACCGCTTCTTTTTTGTCTAATTACTCTGGTAAAAAGTCAAGTTTGTCAACACCACACTCCGTACATTCCCGATTCAAACAAGACATTTTATGTTGGTGCGTATTGGCAGATCGGGGACATAATGTTGCATCAACAAGTTCATGTAAGGAGCCATACACAGAAAACGAACAATTTTCTTTTCCAATAAGTGTTTTCTTTCGAAATTGCATGCATGACTTAAACAGACTTTTCATCTCAACCTGATGCCGACAACATCATGTAAGTTTATCTTTGTGAGTAGCCGGACGAACAAAATTAGGCTTTCATTTTTCAAAAGCACGCTGCCCTATCTTTATTTCAGGATGTTCTCTCATAAAATCTAGATATATTTCCGTTTGGGTATTTTCCTTTATATAGCACTGGTGGGATGAATAAAGTTTTGGACCTAGACGGACACGTTTAATATCATTCTTATTGTTCGTAGGTCTACTGCTGCTTTCTTTCAACCAAAAATCGTGCACCTGCTTTTTTGTTGTATCGTCTAACGCATCACGCCTAGTCTTTCTTGATTTTCCAGAATGAAGCACTTTAGCTCTGAAGGATTTGCCTTTTTTGGATTGTTTTCCGATTAACGCCTAACTTACTTGCTAAACTTTTAACTGCCCCCTTTTTATTAGTTATTTTAGGACCTTTGACAGTAGATGCAACTAGTTTTAAGCTTGCTATTGCATCTTTATTTCTTTTGTATTTAACAGACGTGATAATTTCTTTGATGCTTTGAATGGCCGATGTCTTTAACAATCGATGAATGGAATGTTTTGACAGCAGGAGATTTCATTGTTCTCTTTTCGTCGACGTATGCCGAAAGAACAGCGGCTCTTTTGAATGAATTAACTGGTAATGCAAGTTTGAGTTTCTTTATTGACCTGTAAAAAGAAAAAAAAGATGCACAATTCCGTGAAATAGATATATGTGCAGGGCAATTTTTCTAAGATCAATTACCCCCTTTTCTCCATCTCAATACATAACTCTCAACAGTTAAATTTTAATTATTTAAAAAGCTCGGCAAGCCTCGCGCTTTAAATATTAAAATTTAACTGTCTCGATAGGAGAAATATCGTAACACACTTGTTGCAGTGGTGAAATATATATTTCTTACACATACCGAAAAACATTCCAAACTCATCCACCATGGCCGTTTTTTTATTTTTTTTTGTGGTGAATTTCGTATGACCTCATAGTCCGAATCCGGGAAATTCTATTATACGAAAATGCGGGAAAATATGTTGAATTTGTATAAATTTTAGGTCAAAAACTCTATTTTATGCTTATTTAATGTTATAAGTTTCACATATTTTTGCCGTTTTCTCTGTTTGTTTCATACTTTATAGATTTAATTTTGATAACCTTACTAGTAATGTGGATTTTAATGGCTAGCATTCATCATTTTATCTTAAAAAAAACTTCCTATTTAAAAGATATTTTAAACACGGTTATATAAAACTACTTTTAAAAGCGCATTTTACAGTTGCCGTCAATTTGTTACAAAAGAGAGGATTTCATCTTTTCAATAACAAACTGTCCTTTTCTGGAGAGCGGTGGTCACTTACTGGCCTCTCATAAATACTACCGACTTTAATTACATTCTAGGAAACCTGTACGGGTATTGTTTTAATTTTTTTTTTTTTTTTTTTTCTTGAGCGGCAGTATTCATCACTTGTGGCTACCTTAGCTAGTTTACTGTAGTATCAAGTACTTGAAGTTAAATGGTCCTTCCCTAAGGACATGCATAGATCAACAGCGATGTTGTTTTTGGTAAGCGTACAACAATATCACTCCCGATTCAAATTGTCAAATTGTTCATTTAAAACACGTTCAGAACAAAGGAAATAGGGATTTTTGAAGTAACTTTTTAGCTGAAGTAATTGATAGTTTGATCAAATTTCGTCATAAGATTAATCAAAGAGGGAAATACAACGATCAGCAGACGTGCAAAAACTTATTATCAACAAAAAGTTTAATAGAGATTGATTTGCTTTTCGAACAAAAACACGCATTTGCATTTGCATTCGTTTAGGTGCTTTTAAATGTTAAAATAGAAAGACTATGACATGTACGTAAATAAGACAGTAACCTATGAAAGTGACATTTATTGCCTTGTGGCTAGCAATAATACTAATGCATTTCATTACAATATAACTTATTTTTAGGTATTACCTTTTGACTTGGAAAAAAGCCACAAGGAAAAAACAGCTTCGAATACGTATTTCTTTTCCAATAAAAAAAATCCCCTTTCTTATCCAATCGCGTTACTTTGCTGTGTATATATAATGGAGGGATGAAATTAAAATAAAATCAGATCTATATCCATAATAGAGTTTAGAACAAACGTAAATATGCACCTTTGTTTATTTATTTAGCTAAGATTGCAGTCATTAGGGAATTGTTAATGAATTAATTTAATTCTTTATACCTTTTTTTCATATTCATGTTATGTAATTTTTATCATTAATCGTATACCATATATACGAAACAATTTCCCTTTTCAAGAATGTTGCAATAATAATTCTTTTATTTATATAATATATGTATATATTTAAATGCACACAGCTGTTCAATGATTTTTATGGGTTTTCGCAGAAATCATGTAGCAAAACATACTTCATGATTCATATGAGGGAGAAAGATATGCTAAAATACTCGCGAAACACATATTGTGTCAATCTTTAAAGTTCAAACTCAGAAATTATTTCTTCTATAACCATGATAACTATTGTTTCTTGCCATTTTGTCCGTTTGATATCCTCTCGGGATATTTGTTTTGACAAATGAAGACATTGAAGTGACAAATGTAGCGTCTTTTGTTACTTGTTTTAATTTCAGGTTTTCATTTATGAACACGTTACTGACCCAGTGAGTGCTAAAACATCACACTATAAAGTTCAAAATTCATTAATGTTGGATTTCCTAGAAAAACATTGGAAACAGAAAAAATACCTAGAATATCCACTTTACTTTTTCTTAATATTATAATGATGTCCAACTCATGATATTCTTTTCAATAATATCACAAAGATTAATAGGTTATTGATGCATTAAGGCATTTGCGCTAGGGACGTGCTCTCAGTCTCCTCTTCTTTCCTTTTCTTCTTTGTGTTGAAAATTATTTGTAGTAAATAAGTGTGAGATTGTGTGAATACATTTTAGTTAAACGACTGTATTAGAAAGAGAAAGAATAAATAAAAAGGGATTAAAATATTTAAGAAAATCTAATAACATAAATTTAAAAAGAGAGGAGAGGGAAGTGCACCAGATGAGTGTTTCAGCTGTTACATCTACTACATATAAGTTGTCTTTTCAACTTTAATAATTATTGAACTGATTTTTTTTCAGATAATGAGGAAAATACTCTTCATCTTTGCATCATTACCAGTGTTAGCCTGGTCTCTGGTTGTGGAGGACGATATTCCACCAATGTTACAGGAGTGTTACAATGAACAGACATATTCCAACTCTTTGGACGTACAGACGAACTGCTTACAAAAATACTTGTTCCATTTATTTGGAAATTCCACACAACAAACATTATTGGACAAGAATGCATTAGACTGGATAGACTCACTTGGTCGAAGTTTGCATAACAGATTAAAGAGACAAGCAAGTTATAATAGATATAATACATATAATAGATATAATAGATATAACAGATATCAAAGGCCAATCCCTTCAGTGGATAGAAGACGAGTGAGAAAAGAAATAAGGACATTGACAGACCAGGAGAGGCAGGTCTTCTTTGATGCTATAAATGCACTGAAGAATGATAGGGTAAGAATTAAAATACGTTTTCGGTATCCATGTTGACAGTAGCAAATACATTAATCTTTAGGTCCAACAAATACGACTGTTCGCCAATGCTACTAAGGTATAAGTTTGCTACACTTCAGGGCAATACAGAGCAAAACAACACGATGTTGTTAAAATAATAGATATTGATTTGTAAAATGTGACCTTTTATGATTGTTCATATTCTTTTTGTGTGTGTCCAAAGTTAAGAACCTGCAATCCAGTTGTTGTCGTTGGTTGCCCACTTCCATTGTTGTGTTTTTGTTTATTTATCACTCGTTGAAGACTATAGTCTCGAAAACATAGAAATGTCAGTTTATTTTTTGTACTGTTGAGTTGCTTTCTCATATAAAATACTACTCCTTATTGTATTAAGTGGCATTGTAACTGCTGTAAATTTGATTTTTTTTTTTTGGGGGGGGGGGGGGGGGGGGGGGTAGGGCCTTAATTTCATCAATACTAAATTTTGGTCACGAGCGAACCTGAGGTAAGTATTCAAGAACCACATTCTTCTGCGCACGGATGTCAAATTATTTGTTATTTAACAATTATAGATCATAAACATCATATGTATAATTTATTTTCTTGATTCAAAGATAAGTAATAGTGTTTGAATCAACTGACTAAACTAATGTATATTTCGCCTATCTAAAGGTATTTTAAGCTATTCTTTATTGTTATATAGTGTATATTTCTGTTTTTGTAGTCAGCGAGCCCAAATCAATATGATGTCCTTGCCTTAATGCACCAAACTGGAGCTCTAGCCTCTGCTCATAGAGGTCCAAACTTTCCTAGCTGGCACAGATACTATCTCCTAATGTAAGTAAAGGGATTATAAAAAAATTTACCAACAGAAGTAGTGGTCTATCACTTTTCATTCGAAATGTAGTGCAGCATCAAATCAAGCGCCTGTCTTGGTTTTTTATTTTCCTTTTATAATTTGAGTAACTTTTCTGAAAAGACAATACAAATAAGTATAAAAACGGTAGCGCGTAGGCATTTATTGGATATTTATAAATACACTTTTTTAATATATAAATATTTGTTATACCGGTGAAATGTTAGTCTTCGATGTTAAATGCCAACCGGTAGTCGCGGCATATGTGCTTTCATCATCGAACTAATCAGAGTTGAGTATTGCTCAGCGTGTATTTAATTTAAGTTTAAGTAACAGTGAATCAATTTAGATGTGGCATAGCATTGTGGGAACGTCACTTTTTTAATATAAGTTCTAATTTGTTCTATTCCTGTGGATAAATTCGTCTTCAGGCTTCAGTTATTACAAATTGTCAATAATGTATATCAGGTTGTCCGAATTGTTGGCCTCAACTGTGCATTAAAGCGTGTTCACAGACATTTTTTCATGTGCACGAAAATTAGTATAGTTTTTTTTTTACACCAAAATATGTTTAATATTTGTCAAATAAAGGCGATTTTATATTAAACTATAATTCAAATAGAAATACAACTATATTACTTAGTTACGTGTCACGTAAGCCTTGCCATCAAATAAAACTACCAACGCGCAAACTATAAAGGAAAAAACTTTACCAGTACAGTTAATAGACACTGAGAGATATATAAATAACTGTTTTAAGGGATTCTTTTGTGGGTATTTAGAGACTGTAGTAAATTTTCCTTGCAAGAAAGATAAGATGATACATCCGTTTTTTGAAATTATATGATTCAAATGTCCAATTTCTGAATTATTTATTTTGATCAATCAACTTTTCTGTAATTTTTTTCGTAAACTCTGGTTTATTCGTAGGAAGAGTTGAAGAGTAATGTCATATTACCTACTGTTACTTCATTTTCCTTAATACTTTAAGTCTTTGAATACGGTAACCTTTTGCTACATTGCTTTAAATCAACCAAAATATTACATATTTTTGAAAAATACAAAAGTATTGATTAACTAGAGATATTATATTTTCAATTCTCTAGATAGACACATTTTTGACAAAAGGGAGACTTAACACAATTTCCATAAGGGAAATAATAGAATAAACATATTCACGATTTATAAACCTAAAAGGTGAACTGCTATTTTACAATCCAAGATGGCGGTATACAGTTAATCTACCTTAATGAAAATACAACAAAACACACACTTGAAAAACATTGTATAATTTCTTTACCTAGCATAAAATAGATTTAGCAAACTGCCAATGCAGATTAGATAATGTGTATACAAGCAAGGAGAACTTAATTATCTGCAGCAATTACTAGAAAATTGAAGATAAATCAAAAAGTCAAAAAATAAAACAATTGTTGACTTTTGATATCAGTTGATACACCTGAGTTATTAACTAAATATGTATATATCATATGCACCTCGTCCGTTATCCTCGGTAAGTATCACATGTAATAAATCATTGTATTAACCTCATCAACTTTCAATAATTGTATGGTAAATAGACTAATATCGGCAATTTCATACATTCTATGTAACGTACAACACTTGTTTTATTTCTATGTTCTTCTTTTCCTTCAGTTTCGAAGAAGCCTGTATCAGAAAGAGAAGTAGGTTTGTTCTACCATACTGGGATTCTTCTATAGATTATAGAATGAGTGATCCATCTGAATCAGTTCTGTGGACAGAAATATTTCTTGGAAATGGGAGAGGTGTAGTATATACTGGCCCATTTGCAATGTGGAAAACACCTGCAAATAATACATATTTAAGGCGAGATATTCCAGGCGCAAACAGTTCTTTAGTTAATCCAGATACGATAGTTAACGTTTTTAGGAAACGTTATAACAGAGAAATATTAACACCAACAGCGGCAACAGACGAGGACAATTTAGAAAATCATCATGACGGTGTTCATCGATGGGTTGGAGGTCAAGATGGTCATATGGGCGGTTTAGAGACTAGTCCACAAGATCCTGTATTCTTTTTGCACCACTGTTATATAGATTACATCTGGGAAGTATTTAGAGAAAGACAACAGAGACTGGGAATAAACACAGAAGAGGACTATCCAGAAACAACTAATGAAAATCACCACCCGAATAGAATGATGGATAATCTCTCTCCACCAAGGACCAATAAATGGGGTTATAGTAATCAATTTACAGAACGTAACGGTATCTATCGTTACGCCCCAGCACCCACTTGTGCCAATAGATGCGGTGGAGCCTACAATGGTTACCTGTTTTGTAACAGAAGAACTGGCCATTGCGAACCTAGAACCAAAAGGCAATTCATAGATATGGGTGGTTTCAGAAATATAGATAGTCCTTACATTAATGACCAACCGATGGTTGCTTCTGCTGCAAATACACAAGCGGCACAAGGGGGTAGATTTAGGCCTAGCTCCGAGTCCAGATTGAGTAGCTCAAATCCCGCTCCGTCAATTTTGAGACATTTTGAGACACACATTGTCGATCCAAGGACAAGAACTACACGCAAAAAGCGATCAATTGCTACATTTGATACCGATAATGTAGCTATACAGTCATCTTACCACCCTAATGTATTAGCAACAATACCAGTAAAAATTATCAACACACATCATTTATCAGGTAACAACCAGAACTCATTTGAAAATGTTAATTTTGTACAACAAATATCTACCTTTAATGTTTCCTATGAAACTGTTGGCTTTTCATACAATGGTAATCATACGGGTCATATTATAATTGATGAAAAAACACAGACTGCAGAATCTACTGTTATGATTGCATTTAAAAAACCTATGCTCGGTGTGACAACAGCTCACGTAAGAGTTTATGATTCTTACGGTGGAATATGCAAATCAGAATGCTTTGAACCTGGATTTAAGTTTTATAAGGAATGTTCCGGAGTTCTAAAAATAACAACAGATCTACCTCTTATGTTCAATGACCTCAGTGGACATATACAAGATTCTCAAAGACCATACATGATTTTTAAATGCTATAATTAATTACATAAAACAACTTTGGTTGTCCTGTGATAATTTGTGAATTCCAGTAAAGCCGGCAAGGGGCTTTTCATTTCATAAGTAACGTAATTGTATATGTATTGTTACTATGAAGAGAAAACAAAAGAAGTGTTGAGCATTAGGTAGGTAAAATCATTTTTAAAGGATTAATTGCTAAATTTGACATGACTTTGTGAATTGAAATCCCCCCTCAAATTATCCAATATTTTCTTCATTGCGAAAAAATTGTTCCTGATTTTTTCAAGATTCCAGTTAAGAAAAATTATTTGAATTTTTTTTTTTAAAGCTTGATATTTTAATCATGCTTTATAATTCAATTTTGGATGTAACACGTCTTCTGATTGGCTGAAAGTGTTTTGTCTATCAGCTCATAGACATAATTTTGTCATGTGACCGCGACGTCATCAACGTTTTTATCATGATTTACTCCTTTTTAGAATTAAATTATAAGAAATGACTTTAATATTTTTTTCTGTCTATTCGAAATAACATAAAAAATGTGGTGCACACTTTTAAATAACCCGCTACGCGGGTTATTCAGTGTGCACCATATGTTTTATGTTATTTCTTCATAGACAGAAAAAATATTACAGTCATTCCGTTAAATAAAATAATTACGACCATATATTGTAACGTTACGTTAATCTTCAATGTGTCCTTTTTTCATTATGACATGTTACACACTGTTGATCGTTAAGTTTTCGTCCTTTTTTGTTTGTTTGATTGATTGCTGTTGTTTTTGGTATGTGTGTGTTTTATAATTTGGCTTTCAAATTTTTGTTTTATTGTATGAATGTTAATGAAAGCTAAATATATGTCTTATTGGTAACCTTGTACAATATTAATATGTTACATTTATAAAAAAAACCTGTTTTATAAATATGTTAAGATATACCTATAGATATTTTTTTTTTAATAATCATCTTAGTTTTATATTTTGTATTAAATAACATTCTCCATTTACAGATTTCTTTGTTGAATTATATGTCTTACTCATAATAAAAACTAAGTAATAAAAATATTGCATCATTTTATAAGAATAAAATCAAATGATGGAGAACACAAGTGAGAGTTGATTGATTGATGACTGAAGAATGTTCAGCGGCATATTTCACATACACATATGGTATTCAGATATGAATATAACGGGCTTTGTACAAGACAGATAAGCATAACGGAATTTTAACGTAATTGTTACAAGGTAACAGTCTGCAGAAAGACACATAACTCGACTCCCTCAGACACATTATCCCACTCGAACAGTCCCTGTCTCATCTCCTGAAAGCCGTTTGCTCGCCGGAAAAGCAGTAAAACCAATATAAGAGTCTTTTGTTGAACCCAAGAACTCCCAAATCTGCCATGAGACCACTTATAGTTTTTGTTTAGAAATCGGACATTGTCTTCAAGGCATATATTGAATTGATTATTATGAATGTGTTAGTCGTATGGACTCTGGCTTGTTATTTGGTTTGTGACGTGCATTACTATCTCACAGATGAATAGCTCAAATCTTTGTTTATTCAGATGGAAGTGTTGTACTAATGTTTATGAGATATTATCTTCAAACTCACACAAAACTACCAAAATCATCTAACATTGGGAGATCAGATTTTTATTTCCAATACAACAGGATTTTTTCGTCGTTAATTTTTGGTACATCCTGATAGTTTGAATTGTAATGAGATCCTTTGTAACCGGGTTTTGAGGACTTCGTGTTGAACTGTCTTTTATTTTCTATGAAGAGTTTTGTGGACATGTTCGTCTTTTCGTTGCTTTTCTTTTTTTTTGCCATGATGTTGTCAGTTTTCTTTGACCTACTGAGTTTTGAATGTGCCCTTGGTATCTTACACATCTTTTTTTATCTTAAGTTCCAAAATTATTACGATATGAAGTCATTTGTTTGGTTAAAATGGGAAAGTTTAGTTTACCAATCTGATTAAAATTCAGACCTATATTAACTCGCGTGTCGTAAATGAGTATAACGAAATCATAGAACTATTTTAATTAGGTTGTAGTTTTTCTTGATTAAGATAGCATCGATTTAAAATTTGACTTTATTAACATACTCTATAACAACATATTAAAAAATTCAGTTCATGGCGCGCGGAAGTAGACTATAACTATATAAGATATCTGATAAACTATATGAGATATCTTATAAAGTTTATTAGATATCTTGAAGTTAGAATAAATAGTAAAATGGCTTGCAACACAAATGGATACATTTTCATTTGATAGACAATATTTAAAAAATAAAATTTTGGTTTTGGTTAAGAATGTCCTTAGGATTTCTCAAAATTTTCTAAAATTGAAGTGTTTACCATATATAAGTATGTTCTGAAATACAGTTACACTAAAAGTGCTGTTTAAACCTTAATGTACCTCATTTGAACTTATGTGAATCTTAAAAGGCCTTGCTGTGAAATATATTCATAGGAAATTTGCCCTACCTCTTTTCTTTTTGATTCAGACAAGTTTGATTGTATTAGCTTATTTCATTGTAAAGAAGATATCACTTTTATTGTGTCTTTTCTAAACCATCTAGTACAATCCAGAATCCTCCTAGTACAAATTTGGATATTCCGATTTCTACTAGTCAATATGAATTCTGATTTGTACTGGATTTTAATAAATATATATCAAAATTTAAATTTGAATTCCTACTAGTGGATATTGGAATTCAATTTGTACTTAGGAAGATTCTGGATTCTACAGAATTCTAATTTGTACTGTAACAGTTACACTGGGTAACAAAAGTAACAAATTAGAATCCAAAATGATAGATGGGATCACAGGCTCATTGGAGCTTCTAGTTTTTATAGATACATTATGTTTTTCCTATTGTAGATGGGTTTTGTTTATAACGTTTCTTCAATGCTATATACCCAAAATTGCCACGTTTAAACATATCATACAGAGCAGATCTGAATAATATTGCTCCAAACACTTTAAAAATCATCTTTTGGACAATTGGAATAAAGTTGTCGATTGGCTTGATAAAACAGCATTAATTTAAATACATGATATTTTATAATGTCTTAAAGAAAGTATGAATTTATATCAAATTGTTATATATTGAGGATATGAATAAAGATGTTTCCAGTATTTGTAAGCCAGTTCTATCTATTTAATTTATAATTTACTTAAACTGTAGAAACAATTGAAGTCAGTGTGAACAGTTTTTACTTAAAGCTACAATTCAAAATAATATGAACATGTTTTATATGCCATTAATAATCATGATTTACCAAATATGGTTAGAGTTGGCAAGTTTTGTATATATGTACATATTTTGGACCATAGATAATCATGATTTACCAAATATGGTCATGTTTAACAAGTTTTTTTAATAAAGACTTTTGAGTTGTTCTCACTCAAGTCCAGATAGATCTAGATTTATATATCTTGTATTTAATTAGCACATACTTACAACTTCTCGTCCAATCAAATTGCTAGAATTTGCCTTCTTATTTTCATAGTAAGTAACTACGCATGAATGACCACAAGGGTAAGATTTCATTGTATCGAGATATTAAAACAAAAATTGCCACTGGCTATTTTGAAATAAAATGCTGTGTTCCAAATTAAATTAAATAGTTTGTAATATAGTTTTCACGTTGATTTTTACATGTAAATATCCTGCTATTAAAATCTTTGGATCTAAAACAGGTTTTTGACGATTGCAAGTTTCTTTCATTTAAAAAAAGAGTAACAAATATGGTTCTTTATAACTTGATTAGAGTACAAAGCCATCTTAAAATTTATCATCCAAGCAATTACTTTGTACACAAAAGAGTGTGTACTATGAAACTTTGTGAAGGGAAATTCAGGCAAATTGATCTATTTTGTCATAAATTGATTGATTGATTGATTATTGGTTGCTTAATGTCCAGTGACAAATATTTCATGCATGTTAAGGACGATGTCATGAATTGCAAAACCGTAATAATGTCTGAAAAGAATGTGCCACCTATATATATATATGTATATACATGTTCTGATACATCTTTTAGTTTTTACTTTGAAATAGAAAAAAAAACATAAACCCTAGTATCTTTGATCTATTGGTAGTTGCTTCCTAATACTATCTGCAGACTATCTATGGGGACATACCAGGGGCGGATCCAGCCATTTTTGAAAGGGGGTTCCAACCCAGGTAAAAAGGTGGGGGGGTCCAACCATATGTCCCCATTTAAAGCATTGATCGTCCAAAAATTGGGGTTTTCCAACCCCCTCCCCCCCCCCCCTCCCCCCCCCCCCCTTTCCACCTACCTGGATCCGCCACTGCATACTATCTATATGTTTCAAATTTGTTATAGCTTTAGTTTTACTGTACAATTGAAAAATGTTTTCAAGACATGTAAAGCTTCCTCTGCAATTTAATCATTGCCTGCTTTTGGTCAATTTAGTTTGTCATCTTACCATGTAAAGAAGTACATGTATAGTAAAAACACCGCTTTATACCAATAAACATACTTATACCAGCAGCTACCATCTTTTCATTCTGGAGTCAAGGGCCTTTTGAAATCACATATTTTACAATGATACTAGTGAGTAGATTTACAAAACTTCGTTAATGAGCTCAGTTTTACAAACACATGTGATACAAGTAGTCAGCCAAAATAAACTATCAATAGACCAATTAAAAGATTACTCGAGTTGTAAATATGTGCTAAACTAGATAGTCTATGAAAAGGTATATACTATGAAATTAAGAGCTTGGGGCAAGCCCCTCGCTCTAAATTTCATAGTATATACCTTTTCATAGACTAACCTAGACGTAGACAATGTTAATTGATATTCTATACTAAAGATAGAAGGTCTGTTTTGAAATTTGAAGCAGCTAGTTTTACTTTCAACAAAGTAAGTACCTTAGGTGTTTTCTACATTTGAATGATCTGTGACATACTTCTGTTTTACTTTCGCAAATACTTGGAGAGACTATTAACTATTTTGTTTTTTTATACTGGGTTGTATATTCATTCAATTAATCACCATTAGTCAGTCTCCAATATTTTGGTAATTCCTGTTCCCCTTTTTTGCAAAAACTTTTATATCCTACAATATTGATATGTGCTAAAAGTATGCATTGTGATAATTGTGTGTTTATGCCCTGCTTGCATTTATTCATATAATATTTATAAGATAACATATTTTGGTCTGTACTTGACTATTATAAAAATAAGGAGATGTGGTTAATGATTGCCAATGAGCTGTCCGCCAGCTTTCAGATGAAGTAGAGGTCAGCAATTATAGGCCACTATACAGCCTTCAACAATGACAAAATCATACCATATAGTAAGCTCAAAAAGGCCCCAACATGAAAAACGTGTAACAATTCAAACAAGAAACTGCCTAATTCATTAAGATTCATGTTTACGTTTAGCTTATTGGGGACAACCTGCCATATGGGAAATGGTCCAACTACTCCAAACAAAAAAAGATGAGGAAATAGTGACAACTAACAACATATGGCCCAGATAGCCTGACTTTGTACAGAAACAAACTCTGTTAGGGTTAAACCAGATTTATGTGCATACAATCCTTCCATCTTTGTCAATCAAGAAGGTATAATTGCAATGACTGGACATAACTTGAAAAACTAATCCAAAAGATTGGAAAATAGGTAGCCTCTGTCACACAGGCACTTGTCTCAGTAAAAAATTTCCTATATACCTTAAAGCAAAGTCTGTTACATAATATGTATATTTTATAGTTGTCTACAAGATACTCCTGATAATCTTGACTGACTGAAAAGAAATTTGAGTAAGTACACACAGTAGTTGGATACTATTCATGATACGTGTGGCGAAGTTAAGCCGGTCTCTGTGTTTAGGGTTCACTGATGCTATACCTCCTTTTTAGGTATAGTAACGTCCCCTACTATACGTATCAAGTATCTGCTACTCCTTGTGCGAACTGAGTGCGTAGGCTCAGTGATCCTAAGCCTGGTGGCTCAGTCTGACCAAGTGTGGTGGCTAGGTCAAAAACATCTTTAAGACTGAGCCTAGCCTGGTGGCTGAGTCTGCCAAATGAGCCTAGCCTGGTGGCTGAGTCTGCCGAATGAGCCTAGCCTGGTGGCTCAGTCTGCCGAATGAGCCTAGCCTGGTGGCTCAGTCTGCCGATAAGCCTAGCCTGGTGGTGCAGTCTTGCCAATGAGCCTAGCCTGGTGGCTCAGTCTGCCAAATGAGCATAGCCTGGTGGCTCAGTCTGACCAAGTGCAGTGGCTAGGTCATTTTATGAACACTTTAATTGGGAAATGAGGGATATTTTACCTAGTTTTTTATCCATTTGGGAATGGGGGGCAAAGGGAATATTTTACTTTTTATGACAAAATTTTTAAATTGTACAGGAGACTGTTTTTGTCTTTTATTCAGTTAAATTTAAGCCTCCAAGTCAAATCATAGACTTAAAAACTGGTACTCCAAAAGGAAAAGATAGGTGTCTTACTGCGGGCATTTGTCTTGGTGAACTAGCACCTTAAAGTCCAGCTAACCCACAGGCCGGCTGGCTAGTACAAGCAGACAGGTATTTTTTAAATACCATTTGGCATTTTTAAACTTTGGCATTTTTTCATTTGGCTTTTTGCTTTATATATTACCTGTTTGGTTTTTATACTATTTGGCATTTTTCATTTACCTTTTTTTCATTTTTTTTTGCAACATATTTTTTCATCAACACACCCAAAACACTTCAAAATTAAGAGTTAAATATACACTTTTGGCATTCATAATGATTATGAATCAAAGTAGCATTCTATTTTCAAATATAAATTTCACAACTTGCATGGCTTTCTGTAACTTTTGCTGTTAATCTTTTGTACAAATGCTATGATGACCATTATGTGTAGAAAATAAAAAACTACATTTTTCAAAAGTGGCTCAGTATCATATATCTATATTTCATGTCAGTTACTTTTAAATTTCGTTCATATTTCTAAAATCTTCCATTTCTGGTACATCTTATAACAATTGTATTCATCTACTAACCAACTTTTCTGATAGGGACTTAACACCAAGCAGAAGGGGTATAGGTGATCGGTGGCTGAGGTTGTTATGAAAGGGTGAAAGGGTGAGAAAAAGAGAATGATTGAGAGAGTGAGGGTATATGATTGAGAGTGGTATGTAGAGAGGGAGAGAAGGTGTGAGAGAATGTGATTTCATAGTAAGGGCAGGATGGTCTAATGGAAGTGCAGTTTTCTGTTTAGTCTCATGTAGTTTCTGTTTTCTTCAGTAATCTGTTAACTTTGAATAATGAAATTACTGCTGTCTAAAATTTCACAGGTTAACATCCTTTCTTGTTTCTGTTAATGTGCTGCTTATATATAAACATTGTAGCACTTCTCAGTGACTAGATAGAGTTGTAGCCTTTCATCAATTTTAGCAGCAGATTCCGCAAGTTTGCTTTCTGTTTGGTATTAAATTAATAGTTAAGATCCATTCTGTTACATCTGGTGATCCGTTTATTTGGCAATCGCCATGACAGTCAGCAGTGTTAAAGGACATCTGTTGTTCTATCTGCTAGTCAAATGCGTTTTGTTAAAATATACTTTTTCACTTTTTTTGGTCTTTTGGAAAATGTTGTTTGTGCTGTATTTAGACCCCTCTACCAAGAAATTTGTTTTGCATACACACGTATAAAAATTGCGGTTTTTATCCAACGCAATCATAGGTTTGAACGTTGTTTTTAATTTGTAACTTTATGAAAAAATATCTGGAATACGTCAACAAAACAGTACTTTTGAAACAACACTAATGATTGAAATATCTAGTGGTCACTGTACTAATCGTCCACTGTCGAGATCAATAAATGATAAATTCTACAACAAAGTTTTAAAAATATGCACCAATACAGCTAGATTTTTGTGTGATTTTAGTGTTTTGTAGAAACTTTTAGTTCATTTGTTTCGATAGTTTTAAGTGTATTGCACCTCAATTGATCTTCATCGAATATGATACTTTTTGTACTGTAATGAGTGCATTTGCAGTAATTTGTTGGCCATTCCGTGATTTTTAAAAGTAACAAATACTTTTATCTTAAATATGAAAGTATCAAGATGATGTGGAACGATTGCCAATGAGACAAATCTCCACCAGAGACAAAATGTCATAGAAGCTAACAACTATAGGTTACAGTACGGCCTTCAACAATGTGCAAAACCAATACCGCATAGTAAGCTATAAAAGACACCAAAATGTCAAATGTAAAACAATTCAAACGAGAAAACTAACGACCTGATTTATCCACAAAATAATAATGAAAAACAAATATGATATACAGCAACAAACGAATTACAGGCTCCTGACTTGTGACAGGCACGTACAGAATGTGGCGGGGTTAAACATGTTTATTGGCGTCAAACCCTCCCTCTAAACTAGGACAGTGGTGTAACAGCTCGACATAAGAACAAACTATAAAAATTAGCTGAAAAGGGCTTAACTACTCAGATCGATACAAAGCATATAAACACCCTAAAAAACAACAAAAGACACCAAGTATAGATATGAGCGTACTCGCAGTTACTGAAAGCTAGTTCAAGGCGAATAACAATTAATAGAAAACATGTATCTAAGACGAAAATACCAATCAGTACACATCTAATGGATTTAGTGTAATGGCGTCTTTAACCGTCATATGTAGGTGGTGTTTAATTTTCGAATTGAAGATAAATACACTTGTTATTCCCTAAACTAGTGTTTCCTGATCTAGATGTCTTTTGTTGTCGATGGGCTATTGTTTCAGTATGTTATGATCCACGTCTTCCTTACAATCATATCTTAAAAATATATATTTCAACAGTCATTTGGAATTATTGATCATTTGATTTTAGTATTTTAAGAAAATGATACATTGAAAAATACACGACTGTTAAGAACTACAGAAAGGATATAAAAATAAAGATGATAATTAAACTGATCATGGATACCAGGCTTAACATCGAGCATTTCGTCTATAAAAGACTCATCAGCTCGAATCCAAAAAGACCAAAATAAAGTTCGAAGTTGAAGAGAATTGAGGACCTAAAAATCCGAAAGATTTTGCCAAATACATCTAATGTTATCTATCCCTGGGGTTGAAAATCCTTAGTATTTCGAAAAATGCAAAGCTTGGTAACAGGTAACTTATAAGTATGACCATATCAATGGTCATTCATGTCAATCAGAAGTGCTAACTACTGGGCTGGTGATACCGTCGGGAAGGTGGTATATCTGAAGTTAAATCCCCTACTCAGTATTGATTCCTTTATTGATCACTTGGTAAACATGAAGTATGTATTTTGAAATGTCTCTATTTCTCGTATTTTTGATACATCCGCAAAAAGAATTTTCCTGTTTGTATTCGTATGAACTATTTCTATCAAATAACCATTAAAATCCAGAACAAAATACGCACGTGGTGCTAAGTTCAGGGGTTCCCAAATAGATTTTTTAAACATATTTTCCCTGGGTTTTATGTACAGCTGAGTGCTCGGTTACCGTTATATTTATGGCTCATTGACAGCAATGTAGCAACCCCGCCCACTACTTCAAGAGCTGGTTATTGGATTAGCTTTTTCTAACGGTTAATAAGTAGTCTAAGATATGAAGATAAGAAGATGTGGTATGAGTTCAACTTTTTGAGGCACGTTAGGTACTTCAGCTTTTTAGTGGAAATCGTATTGTATTGTTCAATCTTATTATCTTGTTCTCATTATACTGCAAGAGACATAGTAGTATATGTCTCTTATACTGTGTTGTTGTCTATTGTTCATTATTTAGTTTTTTATTTATTTAACTATGTGGTTGGTTGACTTTTGATTTAGTTTATGGTCTGACCCCTGCTGGAATCATTTTGGTCAGTCAATTTACACAGAAGTCACAGTTAAAGCACAATTACCTCTATTGCAAATATATTTTATAATGATATTAGGAGATGCGGGGTATACGTCAATGAGACAGCAAGAGCAAAAACCAAAAAAGGCATCCAGAAGTCAAGATATTTTTTTTTCTCATTGTTTATACAATATTTCCAGCTCTAAATCGCACCCAGTCTTAATCTAAAAATGCTTTGAACTAATTAAACAAAGACTAAGATGTTCTACCAAAAACAATTCTCAGAAGAACAAAAGACAATAACGGAAGATGTTCCTAACTTGGAACAGACTTATGAACATATCGAATAGTCGTGGTTTAAATATTATTTACTCAGTCCATTTTTTATTGTTTTTCCTGTCAACTTAATACATTTATTTCTTTTGCATGAGGGAGCTATTGAAATTTGTTCAAACAAGAAAGTCTATTTTTCTCGAGGTCATCGCCGATTGAAATATTACTTTTCGACGTTGAACAAATCTGCTTTATAATATCTCCATAAAACTTTCTGTTTTGGTATTCGCCGAGGGCTTTTCTAGCATCCGTAGAGATGAAAAGCAGACATGAAAGACGTGTTTCGCAAGGTCATTGTCAAATGTTTTAACATCCCATTTTTTCAAATTGATTTGTTTTTGACTCAGCGGTTGCTCGTACGCTTGTTTTGCACAGTTTTTCATAGTTTCAATCTTTGAAGTTTTGTTTAATGAGTTGTGGACTAATGTTTGTCTTTTTGTTTTATTTTCTTGGGTCATGATGTAGTCGTACTAGTATACGTTTTGTCGATCTCTCACTATTGATATTTCACTTCAACGGCCATATCTACCTTTATCTTACCTCCTAAACATTTCTTGGAATATAAAAGCGACCGCGTGGAGACCCTGTCTCACCCCATATGGAATTTACTGACTCCATATATATCGTATTAGGTCACTAGCACACTGTTTAACTAATACTATTTATACAGACTTTGGTCGATGGAACACAAAATATCTTCCCATTATATAAAAATTAGAAGGTATGGTATGATAATTAATGAGACAACTATCCAGCAGAGACAGAAGGACGTGGGTGTAAGGAACTACAGGTCACCGTACGGCCATCAACAATGAGCAAAACCCATACCGTATAGCAAGCTATAAAATGCATCACCATGGCAAAATGAGAAACAATATAAATATAAAAATAATGAGATGAAATGTGATTGCGAATGAAACAACTATCTACCAGAGTCAGAATGGCGTGGATGTAAGCAACTATAGTTCACCGTACGTCTTTCAACAATGGGCAAGACCCAACATCCTTGTAACACTTTGGATATGGTTACCCGTTTGTATTAAGGTCCTTTTTTTAATTTTTCAAGTATACAACAAAACTTGCCAAACGAAATCTTTGTACCTATAAAATAATGCAAGGGGTTTAACTGTTATGCTGTTTTGGGGCAATTTAATTCTTTGGTGTCTGTTTTTCTGAAAATATATTTGCTGTAAGCTGTTATTGTCTTATTCCTTGTTAGTTGTTTTTGGACTATTAGATTTTTTGTTATCTGTTATTGTGAGAATGTATTTGCTGTTAACTGTTATTGAAAATTGGAATGTTAGCATTTTGACAGCCAATCTTCAGTAGAAATTGAATTGGGATCTTTCCACTAGTAACATGGTGGTCCCGTATTCGGAGAAGGATTCAATTGACATATAGACATTTGAATGGGTTTACAGTACACTAGTCATTTTTGGGGCCCTTTATGGCTTGCTGTTCGGTGTGAGCCAAGGCTCCGTGTTGAAGACCGTACTTTGACCTATATTAATGGTTTACTTTTACAAATTGTGACTTGGATGGATAGTTGTCTCAATGGCACTCATACCACATCTTCTTATATTTAATCACATAAACATTTGAATATTAGTTGGGTCCAGGACCATTACAGTATATATTATTACTATTCTTTGTAATAAATTCTTTTTTCTATGAACATGTATTTTTTTTTTATCTTTTATTTGTTTTCAATAGTCAGGATTTTACAATACCCCTACAATCACCACCTGACTATGGTTTTTGGGGCAAACATTGAAAGTTATATACAAGACTATCCATTTTTTTTAAAATTTATATTCATTATCATAATTCAAGAATATAGTTATTAAAGAATATAGTTATTAAAGAAAAAAAAATAAATAAATATAGCTGCTCACACTCACACTTTCTCTCACTACTTACACACAGTCACTGTAATCTTACCATTAGTATGCATGTATGTCTATATATAAAGTAAAAATCAAATATCAACTGCTCACTATAGTATAATTTAAAGTATAAACGATAATAAATCATGAAAAAATTGTATGTAGTGGGGACCAGAATCTTTCATAAGATGCTGCTCTATTATTTTTGTTTGCAATATAAAATTCATTTGATTGGTATTGTTTTATTCTGGATTTAAGTCCTACAAAACTAGGAGCTTTATTTCTTAACTTACATCTAAAGATGTAGTTTTTAGCTATAATAATTAACAAATTTATAAACAAACTCTTAGTAATAAATCCCAGTAAAATTTCCATCTTACTGATGCTGATTTGCTCATCAAATAATTTGATTTTCTGTAAAAATGACAACCAAAAATTGTATGTAACATTACAATCATAAAATAAATGTTCTATTGTTTCCTCTTCCTCATTACAGAAGGTACATAGACTTGTTTGCTTAATTCTATATAAAAATGTATTAGTAGGTATAATTCTATGTAATATTTTATATTGAAAATTCTTTTAATATGTATTACTACAACATCTTTTCAAAAGAGAAAAATACTTCGACCATTCTGAGATTTCAGAATTTGTTACATCCTCCCGTTTCAAAAATTTCTCATATGGGAGTATGCATATTTTATCTACAAGATCTCTGTATACAAATTTTAACTTCTTATTTTCCCAGATCCTTTTAAAAAACTCATCAAAAGGAACAAAATTTTCTAAGTTCAAATCACAATAATCTTTGATGTATTTTTTGATATATTTTGGAATGTTAGATAATACTATAGTATTTCAAAAATTTTTCCAAATTAAGTTTTTGTCTTACTTGTTGAAATGTTAATAGTGATTTACTTTGACTATCTACAATGTCCCTTATAAACTGTATACCATATAACTTCCATTTCATATATACAGGATATTCAGATATTGGTATAAAGTTTAGAATATCCAATGACAAAATTTCTGGAACACATAACTTTGTATAAGGCTTTGCCATATGTAGACAATCAAATATGTCTTTCCAAAATGGATTTTTTAAGCAATTAGAAATTTCTTTAATCTTATCCTTTTGTAATGTAAAGACTCTGTCACCACCTAACTGTTTTAGTTCTGCAAGTAATAAATTCTGCCAAGTACCATCTGGATTTGATAAAAATCTCTTTACCCAAGATAATTTAAGATATGTACAGAAAGACTGCAAATGCACCATATTTAATCCTCCCTGTGAAAAATCTGCAATAAGAGTACTACGCTTGACTCTATCAGTCTTACCATTCCAAATGAAATTAAAAAACATAGCACTCAGCTCATTTAATTGTGAGTGAGGTAAATTCGGCAGGGCAGTCAACAAATGAATCAGTCTCGGTAATGCCAGAGTCTTAATTACAGTAATTTTACCTAGTAATGTTAATTTTCTATGTTGCCAGCTTTTTAGTATAGCTGAAACCTCTTTGATCTTTTTTCTAAAATTAATATCAAGAATACATTTTAAATCAAGCGAAAAATCTATTCCTAAAAGTTTAAAGTTTGTGTGTGACCACATAAGATTGTAATTAGGACACAATATTTGATCAGAATATTTTTTGTTACCAATCCAGACAGCTCTTGTCTTTGATTTGTTCATTTTTAATCCAGATAATATATAAAAAGAATCAAAACAATTGAGGCTTTCTTGTAGTGATGTCTCACTACCATCTAAAGTTAGAAAAGTATCATCTGCATACTGACTTAATAGTGTTTGTTTTTCATGAATGAGGATACCATGAATTTTGGGGTTTGACTTAAGTTTCAAAGATAATAACTCTACACCAATAACAAACAAATAAGGGGAGAGCGTGTCCCCTTGTCTACAACCTCTCTCAAGATTGAAAAAAATTGATAAATTGCCATTGTTGATTACACAACTTTTAGCACTTTTGTAGAGAGTCTCGAACCATCTGCACATCGAAGGACCAAAATTAAAACTTTTTAATGCTTTTTGTAAAAAGACCCAGTCAACAGAGTCAAATGCCTTTTCAAAATAAACCAATAAAAGTAAGGCGCTCATGTTGTGATATTCAAGATAATGCATCAAATCATACAATAATCTAGTATTCTCCCCAATGAACCTCCCCTTGATAAATCCCTTTTGAGTGTCACTAATAATAAATGGTAATACAGACTTGACTCTGTTTGCTATAGCTGCAGAAGCTATTTTAATGTCTGTATTTAATAGGCTGATAGGTCGACAATTACTTATATATCGCCTATCTTTTCCTTCTTTTTGGTATACAAGTTATGACACTTTGATATTGAAAATCTGAAAAAAGACCAGACTCATATCCATAGAATAATGATCGATAAACACATGGTCCAAGATCTCTCCAAAAGAATTTGAAAAAATCGACAGTAAATCCATCGCTTTCTGTGGATTTTCCATTTTTCATCTTACTCAATGCTATAGCACATTCCTCATATGACAAGTTACCCTCACACAGGTCATGTTGTTCCTGTGTAAGGGCAACATCGTGAGAAAAAAAGCTTTCACTTGAACAATCAATTTTTCTCTTTGAATACAAATTTTTATAAAAATTATGTTGTTCTGAGAGAATCGTGGATTGGTCAGATATATGATTACCCTGATCACCAATCATTTCAACCATTGTCTTCTTTATAAAATTTCTCTTTTCTAATTTTAAAAAATATTTTCATGCCAGTTTGCCCGGGACCGTAATAGTAAACCCTCTATCTTCTGCTCTCTCATGGATTCTAACTCCACTTTTTTATCATTTAAAGTGGTCTGTACAGCTTCAGTAGGGGCTGTATTCATAATAATATCTAAATTTTGTATGTCTTCTTCAAGTTTCAGAGTAGCTTTTTTTTCTTTTTTTGATTTAGATATACTGTGTGTAATGGTCAAGGATCGGATTTTCATCTTCAGTACTTCAAGAAAAAATTGATCGTTACAAGTAAATTGTACATGGAATAGGTCATCTATACTGTCTGAAAGATAGAACTCAGAAACAGTATCCTTACTACACATCTTTACCTTTTCAACATATTCAGTATCTCTCAACAACTGTAAATTAAACTTCCAAAATCCCTTACCCCTTTTATCAAGACTGGCAGAAAATGTGAAAACAATGGCTGAGTGATCGGTTTTGTATCCAGGTGTAATTTTTGTATTTTTCATAAGTGAAAATAAGTCTTCAATCACTAAAAAATAATCTAGTCGACTCTGCTTGCTAGGAGAGGTTTGACGCCATGTAAATTTTTTGTCATCTGGATGACAGGTTCTCCATGGATCCAAAAGTTCAAAAGTTTGTGAAATTTCTTCAATCTTATTACGAGAGTTCAAATTTCTATTGTGCAGAATATTATAAGTATCCATTTGAAAATCTTGTACAACATTCCAGTCACCACACATTAAGATACTAGTATTAGTATAGCAAGAGATGTTGCGTAAAATATCACTAAACAATGATGGTTCATCAGTAGTAAATCCATAAACATTGACAAAGGTTAACCTTTGTTCATATAATGATAAGTCTAAAACAATAAAACGACCTTTCTGGTCTATCTTAGAATCATGAATCTTAAAATCAAGACCCTTGTTAAACATCACACTAACACCAGCACTTTTATTGTTGCAGTGACTGAAAATGCATGTATTACCCCATTCATCTTGCCAAAGTTTCTCGATATCCTCATTACTGTGGGTCTCTTGAAAACAAACAATAGATGCATGTTTACCTCTTACCCAATCAAAAATATCTAATCTTTTTTTCTTGCTCGAAAATATGCCCCTTACATTCATAGATAAGACAGTAATATTATTATCAATACTCATTAAGTAATATGTTCAATCAGACAATAAAAAAGCAAAGCAGTACAATGCTGAAAATAAAAATGCATACCCATACTAACAGCATATTTATACATCACAAATATACACAAAAGATGGCGCTTGAAACAATATTCAATACACATCAGATACTTTTCACAGATTGGCTTCATATGATAAATAACATATTTTTTATTTTGATAATTTGGTTTTAAATGATTTATTTTCATTTTAAATTAACAGAAATGAGAACGTAGTAAAATATTTTCTTTGAACATGTATTTAGAATTATCTTGATTTTTACGTATAGGGATAACGATCCTTGTTTCCCTGTATGTGCATATTAAATTCGAACAATTCTTTTAAAATATTACAAAAATTCGTAAGGATTCCGTGGAACCCAGTACTAGTGTCTCGCCTACTTTTGATGTTAGTCGCAGGCTCGACAAAATTGGTAAAAAGTTATCAAATAAATGAGAAATGTGTCCATGGGACACAGATGATGCCCCCGCTTGCATATCATATACAGTTAGAAAGGGACATAACTGAAGAACAGTAAAAGTGACCTTACCCAAATTTGTACTTGATCTGAGTTTTGTGGTAATACGTATTGTGTATAAGTTTCATAAAATTTGGTTGATGCAAACTTAATTTTACTCGGAGAACGAAAACGAAAAATTCAGCAATTTTTCCATTTGTAAAGGGGCATAACTCTAGAAAATTTAGTGACAACCCCAAAATTCAAACTTGATCTGTATTTTGTGGTAATAAGCATTGCGTACAAGTTTCATAGCATTTGGTTTAGGCAAACTAAAGTTAGAGAACGGAAATAAAAAAATTCAGCAATTTTTCCATTTGTGAAGGGGCATAAGTTTACTCTAGAACGGTTAAAGTGACGCCCCCAATATTTAAACTTGATCTGTATTTTGTGGTAATGAGCATTGTGTATAAGTTTCATTGCATTTGGTTGAGGCAAACTAAAGTTAGAGAACGGAAACTAAAAATTCAGCATTTTTTTTCGTTTGTAAAGGGCATAACTTTAGAACGGTTACAGTGACACCACCAACATTATAACTGGATCTGTGTTTTGTGGTAATAAGCATTGTGTATAAGTTTCATAACATTTGGTTGAGGCAAACTGAGGTCAAAGAACGGAAACCAACTTTGGGACGTACGGACATACGGACGGACGTATGTGCAGACGGACAAGGATAAAACTTAATGCCCCCTCCGCTATACAAATTTCCTCTAGATACTATCTTTTGATTGTAAGAAGCTTCTCTCCAAGTTTGGTAAAATCCAGGATGGTTTATGAATATAATAAATGTTTTAAAAACTTTAACTGCAGACTGTATGTAATGTTAACTGAAAGTAAAACTTATTAAAGTCTATTTATACAATCATGTTATAAGTAAAATATGGAAATACAAGAAATAAATTTTTACGAAATTTCCTTCTCGATACAAGCTTTTAATCATAAACAAGCTTTGGTGCAAGTTTGGTACAAATCCAGGATAGTTTAAGAAAGTTATTAAAATTTTTAAAACTTTAACCACTGAGTGAATGTAATGTAAACTGGCAGAAAAACTAAGTCCATTTATAAGTAAAATACGGATAAAAAGGATTATTTTTTTTTACAAAATTTACTTCTGGATACAATTTTATAATCATAAACAAGCTTCTGTCCAAGTTTGGTAGAAATCCAGGATATTGTAAGAAAGTTATTCAAATTTTAAAAACATTAACCACAGAGTGAATATTTGTGGATGCCCCTGACGACGACGCCGCGGACGGAATGTGTGATCACTATGTCTCGCTTTTGCGACAAAAGTCGCAGACTCGACAAAAAGGAAAACATATGGTCAGGGATACCTGATGAGGATGGCAATTAAGTCCTAGTTCCATACGACCAGTTTACCTAAACACTTTTTATATAATAAGGAACACAGACTCAGCTATGTGATTTTTTTCTAAGAATACACTCACTATTTAAATTACAAGCATGTGTGAGCATCTTTAAAAGTACAAAAATAAATGCTGAAAAAGTATTCCATAACAAAAAAAAATTATCATATATTGAGTAAACCAATTCTAGATATATAACTCTAAAAACATGTTCATAGAAAATGGAATTCAAAACAAAGGATTATAATAGGATATACACTGGATTTGTCCTGGACCCGACTGATTTTAATTATTCATTAACTGTTTATCTGTTTTTATCCCTTTTCAATTCCTTGTTATCAGTTATAAGCCAAATCAATTTGCTGTTTTGCTGTTTTGCTGTTTTGCTGTTATTGGAACCCTTTTGCCCCCCCCCCCCCCCCCCTCGTGTATGATTTCCGGTGGAAATGAGGTATGTTAAACAAAAAAATGAAATCGATCACAGCAAAAATGGTACATTTTCACTTTGATTGGCTATAACTGCTGAAAGACGGTTACCAAGTCGGTATCATCAACGGGGAGGGCAAATGTTTCAGCATAGGCTTCATTTACTATACATACATACATTTTCATGAATTTTCAGCTTACAACATTAAACATTACTGCGTTGGAACTCCTTGAGTAGTTGACTTTATATTGTTTTGGCTCATTTTTTTGTTCCCCTTTTTAATGTAAAAAATTGAGAATCGATTGCAGAAAAAAAATAGCAAGTTTTACTTTGATATCAATAAACAGGATTTATTAAAAGAGCAAGGATATATATATCTATATATATATATAACCAATCGATCTTCTGTGAGAATGTAAACTACGGGAAAACACCTATCTACCACACATTCATCACATTGTTGACACTTTATAAATACCTACGTCATTTACAAAGATGGACGTCATATACTGACATTTCGTTTCGTTAATGTTCTACCTTGAAATGACATTGTTTATTGTTTGTTTATAATATTTAAGTACACTTGTGTTTAAAGCTTCGTTTATGTGAGACTTAACAAAGTAAGCAACATATCAGTGAAATTTTGGTCTAACTTATATTATCAATCTCAATTTGTTTTAAGTAGGAATTTGTATACTCTGCTTAGCATACACTCAGCAAGAAAATGATTGTATACTATGTGGCATCGCCCTGGTTGATCATTGCTGGCTGATCATATTTATTTCATGATCTTGTAAGATTAAGTTCCCCGTACCAAGTGGAGAATTTCTCTTTAAGCGGCATCGACTCCGGGTACTTTCTGCAGATGAGTCAAAATATGATCTGTAGAATGTAATATTTGATCAATTTCAATGTATCCGATCAATATGTGTTTGACTTGTCTGCATTGTTTACAAGTAGTGCATTAATTTATCTTTAAGTATTGGTGCCTTCTAAAGATTTGTTGCAATGCACTTCCATTGTGATTTTGGGCCAAAGTCAATTTCAACATAATTCTAGATTTGTTATAAAAGAATGCGTAACACGCTGACTTTAATGTTTTAATGTCATTGGAGAAAAAGCCAAAGTCTTCTCTCAATCATTGTTTAATTTACATCAGATTTGTTTAAAGAGGAGTCACAGACGACAGTTGAATGTCAATTTTTTAGATCGACCTATAAGTTCCTTTGGAATATGACAAATAAGAAGTGGAAAACTAGAACTAAAAAGGGTCATATCTATTTTAGATGTAGTTCATTGTACTATTAAGGGGAAATAATATTAACGGGAAAAGAACGTTAAAATATGATGATGATAGTTTACCGATTTCACTTTATTATATATATGAGGTACAATTAAGCTAACATTATAGATCTACTGTAAACACTTATTATCTAATGAATTAAAAATAAAGAGAGTGGTATCTGTTTCGTTCCCTAGAAAAACGATAAAATTTAACAACAATTTATAAAACACCTAAGAAAAGCGGAAGCTTAATGTTGATGGTACAAAATGTATTAATTTACCAGCTGTTTTGCTTTGAACCAGTAGTGGGTGTAGTGATCACTAAGTTGTAAGTGTTTAGATTCAAACGTTATACATACAAATCATAGAAAAATTATTCAAATGTCATTTCTTTTTATTGCATTAGGATACACTTTGTTTACCAAAATTATATTTGTATATCCTAAAAGTAAAAAAACGTGTCATCCCTTTAAACAATGTCTTCCGACATTAATTAATGATTAAGTTTTTACGAACACTACCGTGCGACTTTTTTCTTAATTATTTACCTCGGAAATGACCAAAAATTATGAATCTCTCATAATGTTTCAGCTTTATTAACGAAGTGGACTATTTAAACTGGAATTCAATAGCTTCAATAATCATTCAGATACTTTTGTTAAAAAGGTAAGTTATTTTATGGTGGTATGTTTGTGTTTCGTTTTCGGTACATAAGGAATTTTTTTTATATTTTTAGACGTTTTTGTTTGTTTATCAATTTTAATAACGTTTAATGAATAATTGTTTAATTTTCATGGCGTAAACATTTAATGAAATGCAAACTAAAAATAATGTCTGTAGCAGTCTCAGATGAGATACAGCGTTTTAAATAATAATCCTTTGTTGTGATTTTTTAAATACCAATAACAAAGCCACTGATGTGTAAAATTGTTAAATATTTTCATACTTGTTATTAAAGTTTACTAGCTACTCAAAAACTTATTTTATCAACATTTTGATTGTTTGACAATTTGTTTTTGGAGTTAAAGGATGCGCTCCTGGTAAACAGTTGTGTCTGTTCTTTACCAGGAAAATTTATTAAAAAAAAAGAGTAAGTTGTTTGATAGTGAGAGGGATGTTTAATTGGAGTTTAACATTATCCCTTTTCACGCTCTATTTGTACAGATGTGTATACTGTATGTGATTGTTCTAGCTCTACCATGAAAAGTTTGTCAAATATTTGTTTAAGTTCATTGGTGTTTTAGAAAATTGCAGTTTCCAGTACCAGTAAATATACCTGCATTCAAAAATTGAAATAGATCAATGTAGCTTTTACTAGTGTAGATTTAAACGGATTTTTTGTTATGTCTAATCTGTTTTTTTTTTCTTTCAGATTATGGAAGCAAAATTGCAGACTTTCGTCACTCTGTGTGTTATACTTTTGGTTAATGGTGCTGTTCTTAACACGAATTCTAATCATGACCAACTGCAAGATAATGGTTTAACCAATACGAAGGTATGTAAAAAAGTAAAAATAATAATAACAAACAACCAAGCTACAAGGACTCCCCTCAATAATAAAGACCAAAAAGAAAATAAATAACAGCATAACTTTTCTGCATAAAAAAGAGGTCCGACAGCAACAAAACAACAAAATAATTGACTAAAAGATATCTTGTGGTCAACATACAATCTTCAACATATAGATGTCTTTACAATATGTCAGGCACTTAGTCATCCGTGTATAAAAGAGAGGCTAAATGTACCAAAGGGACATTCAAACTCATAAGTCGAAAACTAAACTGACAACGCCATGGCTAAAAAAGAAAAAGACAAACAGACAAACAACAGTACACAAAACACAACATAGAAAACTAAAGACTGAGCAACACGAATCCCTCCAAAAAATGGGGGTGATCCCACGTGCTGCGGAAGGATAATCAAATCCTACTCCACAAATTTATTGTCACCCGTCGTGTTGCCCATGTTAGTACGGGGAAAAGGGGACTGGATTGTAGTTACCATAATTGGAACACATCCGTTGTCATCTGTGAAACAGATATCCCATAACGGTCAACCAACTCCTGATGGCGTTCGTGATGGCGTTCGGTTCGTAAAATTTGCGAGGGAACCATTTCTAAATGTGAATAAACTATCAAGTATCTGCTATAAACATCAATTTCTCAAAAAAGAAAAGAAAAATACGATTAAAATTAAAAAAGTGAAAAACAAGCATGCTTTTTGTGGATAGAATGTAGTGTGGAACACGAATATTTTGCATGCAATATTAATTTCATGAAATTTTCAACAAAAACAAAAACAACTTACACGTCTTTTTTAAATTGTGTAAAAAAACTTAATTCCAAGGATACCACATATAATATGTCATTAATTTATTTACACGAATAACTGATAAAGTCATGAGAGAGAGAGCACGAAAAATTGACATGCAAAGTTACAACCTTTTAACTTAAAACTTTCATAAAAATTAATACAAAATATGATGTGGTCTCTTTAGGTCCAAGCATTTGGTGGAAAACAGACAAATATAGCGCCACGGTTGGACAAAACACCAGTATTTGATATGTTCCACAGACAGCCTATCATTGATACAAAGACACACTTAGATCAATTGGACACTGATCAAAGAACGCAGCTGAATGAATACTACTGGAATTCAATATTCAACAATTTATTTAGGGAACTGATGTCAGAGTTAAGACAGAATGCAAAACCAGTAAATATATTGACAAATGTAAACGAGGAACAGGCACCTGTTATAAAACACAGATATAAAGTTTCCATAATTGATCCAAGAACCATAAACCGCAAAAGACCGACGAATAATTTTATTCAACCCACACAAGTTCTCCACAATCCACCATCGCCAATAGTTAATTCAAGAACTATCGAAAGTGTGACAAACTTAAATGAAGAACCAACTCCTGTAATAAATCATCAATACAAAGTGTCAATAGTAGATCCCAGAACTGGTGATCAAGCATCATCTACAAAAAGTCCTGATCAACCTGTTTCAACCATCGACCATTCGCAATCTGCCGTAATTGATCCCAAAACAATCGAAAGTTTTCCTAACTTAAATGATTTGCCAGCTCCAATAATTAAACATCGATACAAAGTGTCCATCGTGGACCCAAGAACCATCAAACATAAAGAAACTACAAGAAATCTTGATAAACCTGGATCAAAAATTGACCAACTGCCATCTTCAGTAGTTGATCCTAAATCAATCGAAGGTTTTCCTAACTTAAATGACTTACCAGCGCCAATAATCGAGCATCGATACAAAGTGTCCATCGTAGACCCAAGAACCATCGAACAAAAAGGATCTACAAAAAATATTGATAAACCTGGACCAATTATTGACCAATTGCCATCATCAGTAGGTGATCCTAAAACAATTGAAGGTTTGTCATCCTTAAATGAAGAACAAGCGCCTATGATAGAACATCGATATAAAGCGACAATAATTGACCCAAGAACGATCGAACGAACAAGTTCTAAACAAAGTAAAGTTAATGAAGCACTTATTATGCAAAATAATCCAACAACTGCAGTCAATCATGAAGTAATCTCTAGTTTATGGTCTACAAATCAAGAAAATGTTCCTATTCCTGTTATAAACAACCAAAACAACCCATTCAGCATATATCCAATGATTTTTAAACACTCGGTATTTAATGGAGGTCCCTTTAATAGAATGCCTTTATACTCGAGAAGGTCAGACTTTACTGGTTCAATGAATGAACTAACTCCCATAAGGATATTTTAGATGGTAACTTTATGTACATTATACCAGCTACTTTTATGTAGAATCCACATTGATCGATGCAGTTTTAAACTTTGTGACCAGTAACGGTGTCTGGACAAAGTCATATCAATATCTGCAGTAGAAAATCCAGTCTTTTCATTATGAAAATAAGGATAGCATGAGGAGTATATTTGTTCATGAGTTACATTATATGAGATCTTTAAAAAAAGAAACAAGAGGTATTTTAAAGTGTTAAAATACTGTTAATTTCATATCAATAGTGTAATTATTGATTTTACAAATAAAGTCTGTAATCTAATTTTTTTTATCGTTAGTGATTATTCAATTGTCCCAAAATTAGTAAGAGCTTCCTTACGTTTCTATAAATATTTATATGAATTATATTCTATGATTACGAAAAAGGAATTTGTGATTTGGCTACCAATGAGACGATTATCCAACAGAGTCCAAATCAAGCGAATTCAAGCAACTATAGGTCACTTTACGGCCTTCAGCAAAACCAAATCCATATAGTCATGCAGCTATAAAAGTCTTCAACATAATGAAATATAAAACAATTCAAAAGAAAAAAACAACGGCCTGATAAATGACAAAGTAAACAAAAAACAAATATGTAAGACAGCAGCCAACGACAACCACTGCATTACAGGCTTCTGACTTGGGACAAACAAAATATAAAATTTTTCATGTGTAAACAGGTTTGTGAGTGCTCAACACTCCCCTAACCTAAGACAGTGGCTTATTATAACATTTGAAAATAACAAGTAGCAAATAGAGTGTAAAAAGTGTTGTTTATTAGACATCAAATATGTAGTAATTAGACTGTACACATAAATCATGTTTAAAGTCTGTAAACGTATTTTATTTTCGTACTCCTACGATGTTCTTTAGTTGTTATGTGAGATTCTGGCTTCGTTATTTCTGATTGTTATTTACAGTGGTTAGCTGCAATTGTTTTTACCATAAGCGTAGATCAAAACTCAATCTGTGTACAGAGTCTCTGTTTTTATGCAATCTCCTTTTAAAATTCGGTTTACTACTGTTGCTTTTATTTACCAACTTTTCTCTCTAGAAGTTAAAAAGGATCTACTTGCACAGTATTTCTTTTATTGTTTTCCATCAATCATTTTTTAGATCTTGCACACTGTGTTTGTAGTCATGAAAGCATTGAATCTTAAAATTGTCAAAACTGCTTTTGTGTATTAATCCGAAAATCCATTTTTATATAAAAAAAAAGATTCTTGAAATTTGAAAAAATCAAATGGAAAAAAAAACATTATAAATTTCGTGCGTTTCAAGCAATCCAACTGAAATAAGGTTAAGGTGCATTGGTATATAATAAAAGAATTATTGTAACATACAGATTTAAAGTTTTCAATTGTAAACTAATGTGTTGTCTGCATTCATTAGAACTATTCAATTCAATCACATAACATGTACCGAACAAGAAACTAGATCGAGCATCATTATTAGTCTGCATTACTTATTGTGACATTTTGACTTAGTATTGATTCACATGTCAGGTGATGTATGTCTTACAGCAGACTCTTATCCATTCGACACACCCTGTCTCGCTCCTTTCGGAGTTCATCCGATTCCCTCAATTTGTCTTCATCATCGATTTATGACTTTAGAACATCGGTAACTATGGTTGCCTACATTTGTATATGTTTCCGTTGTTGTATAAAGTAGATATGTGCACTATAAGAAAAATGAAACAAACACATGGCTTAACCTACTATAGATAAAGTATATGTACGCTAATCAAAGATGAAGTGTCGTTTAAGGAACGAAATATTTCTATTTTTCGCTTTCAAAAGTAAATTTTTATTTATCATTTCATACCGTCAACAATTTCACTGATTATTATTTAGTTTTTTATTTGAAATCTACAGTACTTGCAACCTTAGGCGTTACTATTTTAGCGATCAATCAGCGGTCATCGATTAGTCACCAATCAGTCAAGTTCGCGTCAAACTCACGTCACCAATCCGTCAGATTTATAGTACATATATTTGACTGATCGGACGGATTGACCTTTCTGACGGATTGAACTCTACTACGTCACATGTTGAACTCATACAAATTACGGAATCTTAGTTTCGTTTCATTTAATTAAAATGGCGCCATGGAAAAATACGAAACGTTCAAGTAAAGAAGCTCAACATTTTATTATTAATTATTCAGCAAAGTTTTAAGAATTAAAAAAGAAGAGAAATATGCAGATACAACTAAATTTATATATTGTTATAAAAGTATTGTGATTTTCGTTTTTATTTGGGTTATTTTTTTCAAACTCGAAGAGGGCTAAAACGGTGTTTATCGCGACAGTTATTTTTTTATTGTCAGAAAATACTCTAAAAACGAAATGAAACGATCAATTATTGCAAATTTCGGTGTATTATTTTCAATAAAATAAAGAAATATGCAAGTTGGAGACTCCAAAACAATGCAAACAAATTATAAATTATATTTTCCCTCAAAATTCATCATATACTTTGGGGAACAACCCAACAAAAATAATTATATCCAATGATGGTTTTTGTGTAATTTTATCTTAATGAAATGAAAAAAAAAATGCACTCTTATCAAACACAAAGAAGAGTTTAAATATCTTAATCCCTATATTATTCAAATTTTATCAAAAGTAACTTATCCAAAGGAAAATGAAATAACTGATTGCTAACAGCAGTGCATTATTTTTGATAAAAAGAAGAATGTTTGGTATTTTTAAACCATGAAACCATTGAAATCAAGAAATAATTGCACTCTCATTCGACACAAACTAAAGTTTAAGTATTTTTATCCTTATATTATGCATAAATTATAAAAAAAAACTTATCTAAAAGCATTAATAATGTCTGGTTGCAAACGATGTTGAATTATTTCTAATATAAAAGAAGAAAAAATTGCATTTTTAAGCAATGCGAATAACGTTTTAGTATCTTTTCTTGAAATTCAGCATATTTTATGAAAAATAACCAATCCTGACGTACAAAAAGTACTGAAATCAAATGGCGGTTCATAATTTCTATCAAAATAAAAAAACAATATTGCATTCTTATTCAGCACAAACAAAAGTTAAAGTATTTTTATCCTTTTTATATTAAAATTCTTATAAAAAATACTTATCTTGAGGCCTTTGAAATAACTAGTTACAAATAACATTGCATTATTTTTGATCAAAAGAAGAAAAGTTGGTAATTTTTAAAAATGCGAAGAACATTTTAGTATCTTTCCTCTAATATTCATTTAATTTTATGAAAAACAACCAACCCTGATTCACAAAAAGTACAAAAATCCAATGGCATTCAATAATTTCCATTAAAATAAAGAAATGATTGCATTCTTATTCAACAAAAACAAAAGTTTATGCATATTCATCCTTCAAATCATTCACATCTTATACAAAATTACTTATCTAAAGGCATTTATAATGACTGATTGCAATTGACGTTGCATTATTTCTGATATAAAAGAAGAAATATTTGCAATTTAAGCAACGCGAACAAAAGTTTAAGTATTTTTATCCTTATTGTATTAAAATTCTATAAAAAAAATACTTTTCTTGAGGCCTTTGAAATAACTAATAACGAATAGCATTGCATTCTTTTTTATAAAAAGAAAAAATATTGGAATATTTAAACAATGCGAACACAATTTTACTATCTCTTCTCTGCTATATATTACTATTTGGGAAAGCAATCCTTCCTGATGTACAAAAAGTACTAAATTCCAATTGCGGTTCATGATTTCCATAAAATAAAGAAATAAATGCATTCTTATTCAAGTCAAACAAAAGTTTATGCATATTTATCTTTAAACTATTCACATCTCATACAAAATTACTTATCTTAAGGCATTTATAATGACTGATTGCAATTGACGTTGCATTATTTCTGATATAAAAGAAGAAATATTTGCGTTTTTAAGCAACGCGAAAAATAAATTTAGTATCTTTTCCCTGAAATTCAGCATATTTTATGAAAAACAAACAGTCCTGATGTACAAAAAGTACTAAAATCAAATGGTGGTTCATAATATCTATTTAAATAAAGAAATTATTTCATTCTTATTCAACAAAAACAAAAGTTTAAGTATTTTTATCCTTATTATATTAAAATTCTATCCAAAAAATACTTATCTTGAGGCCTTTAAGATAACTAGTTTCGAATAACATTGCATTATTTTTTATGTAACGAAAAAATATTGGTTATTTTAAACAATGTGAACAATATTTTAGTATCTTTCCCCTGATATTCATTTAATTTTGTGAAAAACAACCAACTATGATGTACAAAAAGTACAAAAATCCAATGGCGGTCAATAAGTTCTATTAAAATAAAAAAAAAGATTGCATTCTTATTCAACTAAAAACAAATGGTGGTTCATGAGTTCAATTAAAACAAAGAAATAATTGCACTCCTAATCAACCCAAACAAAGCTTTAAGTATCTTTACTGTTATATTATTTTTATTTCCATCATCTAGTGACATTAAAATGCATAATTGCTAAATAGGGTACTTATTTCAAATGATAACATTTTATCTCTTTTTAGTGATACAGAAACATTCTGAGCATGACATTATTCTGCACTTATGTAATTTATTTGGCAGAAAAATAAGAGAATATGAAGTAATAATATAATGCGTGAAAAGTAACTTATGTATTTTTATTGTATGAGTTATTGCGACCAAGTTGATTACAAATTAACGAGTAAAGGTGTCTTCGTAGAGGTCCGCGTTTGTCGCATGTAAATACTGTGGAGTTCGTTTTACATAAAATTTTTAATTATATACGTATCCGTCCGATCCGTGCATATAATTAATTTACTGATCGATCGCTGACCGTTGTCATGGTAACTCTCACATAGCTTATTTGACTTATCTGACGAATTCTATTGGTCATCGATCACCGATCAGTCATCGATCAGTCAAACATCCGTCACCGATCATTCACCGATCAGTAAGGTTCCCTCAGGCAAAGTTGACCTTAGATGGATTTGGCTATTTGTTTTAGGTATTTTTGTCATATAGCTCTTCAACTGTTTCGGTACTTATACATCCCTCGGATTTCAAATGTTTGGCTTTGAGCGTTCCTGATGAAGGTAAATCCAGAAAAGCGCTTCGGACGCATGAAATTATTAAAGGTGTTGTTTTCAATTTTTTCCCGTCAAACAGTAACACCTAAGGTTGCAAGTACTGTACATTTCGAAAAAAAAATAACCGACATTTATGAACTTATCATAGATTTACATAGGACGGAATCAATAACATATGGATATCGATCGTCCTTGTGTAAATCCATAAACATTTCAAAAGTGTAAACAGATTGAAAGTAATTAAATAATATTCCTAGAACTTTGATTACGAATACTTTGAATCTGATTAATAAGACGAGAAAATCTTGATTGGTAATGTCAATAAGCCTTGTACATATTTATCTGTTTCATCATAGAAATTTTGATATAAATTGCTTTCTCGAAGGTAATAGTCGAAACAGTATCTGAGTTTACTTTCCCATAATGTTCTTAGATGAATAAGTAATTTTGATTAACAGAAATTTTCTAGAAGACATAATAATGAAAATGTTCATGCATTGAACAAACGATATCAATGGACTAAAATTATGTTGATCATGTTCGGTTTTAGACTATGGACTAAATGAATGTAGTATGATAGACACCTGTCAAAAGTACCACTCAACTCGGAGCTCCCGTGTTTTTGTTAATGTATTTTTAGTATTATATACTAGATTCAATCCCAAAAATAGAACGATTATTGAATTGCAACCAACGTATTCATATACTTTTTTTGTTTATTAAAACTCATCAAAGATTTATAGCACTAGCGTCGAAATTCATCTTCATAAAACTCATCAGTGGTGCTCGGATCAAAATTGTTGAAAGACCAAATAAAATACGATATTGAAGAGCCTTGATAACCAAAAAATCAAAATAAATTGTGACAAATACCGGAAAGGTCATTTATGACTTGCGGTAAAATTACCTAATTATTTTTGAATAATTCAATGTTTATATAACAGTACATTTGCAGAAAATTACATAATTGAGGATATTCCATGTCAACACATGAGTGCGTGTGATACTCACGAGGACGGAAATTAAATATATCAAACTCCAAGGTAAATTCAAATGGGGGGAGTCCATAAAAACTGAAAAAATCAAACTTTATTAACCAACAGAACGAGTGGAATGTAACTGTCATATTGCTGACTTGGTACAGACATTTTCTGAAGAAACCAAATGGTGATATAAACCTGGTTTTATGGCTAGCTAAAACTCCAACTTGCACGACAGCTGTTTATAGTTATGTTATATTGAAAAAATGAGTGACAAACCCAAACAGACATAATAGGTTAATGTGACAATAATTGGCATCCAGTAGCCTATACTGTGTAAACATGCACCACAGACATACAACACAACTGACTAACAAAATGCAATCAAACATACAAATAAATTAAACAAAGACGCCAACAAAAAAGTTTTTGTAGTTGATAGTACAAACCGTATTGTAAGCAAACACTTTCTCGATAAAGTACAAATTAAATAAAATATAAATACAAAGGTAACCTGCATGGAAAAAACGGAAAATAACAAAAAAGGAAAACTCAAAACGGAAAGTCCCTTATCAAATGGCAAATCAAACGCTCAAACACATCAAACGAATGGAAAACAAATGTCATATTCCTAACTTGGTTCAGGCATTTCCTTATGTAGAAAATGGTGGATTAAACCCAGTTTTATAACTAGCTAAACCTCTCACTTGTATTACAGTCGAATAAAATTCCATTATATTGATAACAATGTGTGAACAAAACAGGCATAATAGGTAGAAATGTTAAAAATATCGAAACAGCAGTCAACATTGGGTTATAACTTTAATCATTATAAAAACAAACAACTATGTCAACAAAGAAAAACAAAATGGCATATAGACACTCTATAGACAAAGCACATAGGAAAAAATGGAAGTCAAGAATACAAAAAAATGACCATAGCACAATAAGACAATGGCGGGATGTATAAATACCTAACCACGCCATACGGATATTACCAAACGGACTAAACAGTAATGATTAATAATATATAAAGACAAATAAAAAGAACACTATAAATCTATACTTCAGGACCATCATGTATTATTTGTGAAATTGATACGGAATATTTATCAACAAGGTCTTGGTATCTTCCGATGAACTTTTTTAGAAAAAGGACAAGACGTTCTTTGACATAACCTTTGCTCATCAACTTTCTGCTCAGACACTGGTGACGTTTTATAAAGTCTGAGTAGCAGCTGCGAGTTAGTACTTGCATCTTATATATCCCAGTGAACTTGAGATTAATGATTCTGCCAAAAGTCTGATTCATATCTTGATCTTGTCATCGATATTGACACAGATGGACGATTTCAATATAGAATCTATGACAAACGTGATGGTTTCAACTTTCCAATGGCCTTCTTCTCATTTCTCAGAAGAAGCATACCCTTTGCCCCAATTGAATAACCCTCGGGGACGAAACTTCCACCAGCAGTGGCATTGACCCAGTGGTGTAAATAGTTATCAAAGGTACCAGGATTATAATTTATAATGAAATTTTGGGAAAAGCTCATTTAATTTTAATAATTTATGGTCATTTTTATAAATTTCCTGTTAACAAAACTTTGAATTTTTCGAAAAACTAAGGATTTTCTTATTCCAGGCATAGATTACCTTAGCCGTATTTGGCACAACTTTTTGGAACTTTGGGTCCTCAACGCTCTTCAACTTTGTACTTGTTTGGCTTTATAACTATTTTGATCTGAGCGTCACTGATGAGTCTTATGTAGACGAAACGCGCATCTGGCGTATTAAATTATAATCCTGGTACCTTTGATAACTAATTAAAAGTCTTCAAAAGTTTATATACCCGAAAACATCGACTACCAATTGTATGTCATATTGCAAACTAGGTTGACAAAAATATTCTAATAGTGCAAACTCGAAATCATATGTTCACAATTATAACGTAAATATTATATGGATCCTGTGTGTCAAACATATAGTTGATGACTACGGCTCAACATATGTATGGGAAACACACAATTTGTTAATATGCACGGTTGAAAGCTTTCATTAACATAAAACTCTTTATTCAGAATTCAAGTTGTTATCGAAATCTCTTCAAAGCAATAAGTTATACGATATAAGACCAAATCTGATTTGAGAAATACTTTTATATTTATATTTTTAAAATATTATCAGTTTCTGTAGACTAAGATCAACAAATACAAAACTGCCAATAGAATAAAGAAGATGGCAAAACATAAAAGACAAGCATCTGTTATGTAGTAACATTTTGGTGATGAATATCACTATCTTTATAGTGCAAGTATTTAACTGAGAATTATTTACAAACAATGTATGAGTACTTACTCTACATGTTTCAAGAACTTATGTCCAGTAACTGCGGAGAAATTTTGGAAATACTCTGCAAATATATTAAAATATGCTAATACTTGTGTTTTGCCTCCTTGTTCTTTTATTGTTTCTACTGTACCGATGTCATGTATTAGCTGTTTGAGAATAAAGATATACAAATGATGTTTCCATTCCACAGTTACATTTACAATAACAATACCTCTTGTTACGGATATTTAACGGGTTATGTTTTTGTATAGGTTTTTCCATACATTCATTAAAGATAATAATTTTTATGATGAACAATTTTTTTTGTTGAATTAATTTGAAACAAACAGGCAGATAGTGTTTTTGTCAGTTAAATCATTTCTTAAAAATGATTTTCCATTACGATATTAGCTGTGTCCGTAACGTATTTGAAACATACAGAGCCAATGCATACTGGATAATGGTGCATATACGTATAGTAGTAACCTCTTTCTTGACCCGTTGTTTCATAGTCTGCATTATTTTGATCACCTCTATCTTAGACTGGCTTGATGATTGCGTGGTGGATCTAATTTGATTAAAATTTTTTATTTCAAATTTCAGAACAAATTATTTATTATGACACTTAGCTTATTCTTAAGTTTCATTATTTTACTTTTTACATTTTTTTTCAGAATTTACCAACAATTTAAAAATGTTGTCGATAATTTGTCAAACTAGCAAACATTTTTGTACATTTATTTTTATATTTGTCAATTTCAATACATTTTAGTAAATCTATAAAATATTTTTGCACATTTTCCTTGATTAAATAGAAGAATTCAGTATCTGTTATAAAATTTTACAGGTAAAATAAAGGTAAAAGATATGTCTATAATTCAGAAATAAACTACTAGTATGACTGTTAAAACAATAAAACACCCAATGTTTTTATAAACCCGAATTAAATGTGGGCAAACCAGAATTATATTGTATAATATATCTTTCTTATTATACTTTTTAATAATAAATGTAAAATAATAAATACATTCAGAAAAATTCAAAAATAAACGGAATTTAGGATGAATATTCTTCCAATTCTGCTCAACTTTTGTTCCGATTCTAATCTAGAATAAAAATATGACAGCTTGAAAAAGTTTTTTTAACCATTTTTAGAAGGGGTCAAAGTATCGTTAACCGCACCTTTAGTCGCACTCTGTCTTTTTATTTCATAAGGTTGATCACCCATTTCAACTCGGTGAAGATTGCAAAGAGGCAGATCCCATTGAGTCGGGATATTTAAGTTATGTCTGAGTTTGTTATCTAAACATTGTTTAGGTGTAAAAGATAATGTATTATATATTTCCCAACCATAATACATTTTTCATCCAATCCTAGATAAATGAGTTTATCTAAGTGCATGCACAGCTTATGCAAAGTTAAGTCTGTCAAAAATAATCCTTTAAATTTTATTAATTCAACTATTTCCATTATATGATTTCCAAGTTTCTAAGTTGTATTCCCATTTTCCTTCGAATAAATATCTTAGTTACAGTGTTTAGTTTGAAATTTTAAAACCCCCACGAAGAGCACATTTTACATAGATCATCAAGTCTTGCCGTATTTTTTTCTGTAAAAACTTAATGCATGAACATGATTTCTATATAGCACCGTCATCTACATCTTGTGAAATTTCACAATCTTGTAAACAAATTAATAAATCAATGACCATAATATTGAATAAAGTGAACTAATACAACTAGTTTGAAGGGTACCATTCACAGTTTGTTCAACTATACACAATACACGCAATGGTCGATGAACAAAATATACCAAATCGTCTTAAGTCTTATACCCAATAAAAGTGAGCAGACATGCGACCGCTTATTTAACTTGCTTACGACTGCTTGTCAACAACACCAACTAGCACCACAGATATTCTTAACAGACTTTGAGACAGCTACCTGTTATTCTGCCCAGCAAGTATTCGCCAACATTATCTTAAGAAGCTTAAAAAGCTAATTTGAGCTGGATTCACTGAAACTTCATTTACAGGTAAATTTCATTTATCCCTTATGCCAAAAAAAAACCCCATTTCTCCAACAAGGAATTATTTACCTGTAGACAAAAATATCAAATGTTGGACAAACGTGAACATAGCGTTAAAACGCATCTGGTGTAGTAAAATTGGTACCGTGAATATTATTGAAATGTTAAAATCCCTCGCTAATATATAAAACCTACAGATATAGTTTCAGAGGCGAGTAAATTAATTATGTCTTTATTCCTTTTTACTTTGAAACGTTTAATGGATCATTCTCAAACAAATTGACTTCCTGACCATTTGTAACACAAACGTTAAAAATCGACAATACTTGTTCAACAATCGCTTAGTATTTTACCTTAAGAATTGAATATAATTTCATTAATCCTTAATGCCAAAAATAAATCACATTTCTCCGACATGAAATATTTTACCTGTAGACAAAAATATCAAATGTTGGAGAAAATTGAACATACCGTCGAAACGCATCTGGTGTAGTAAAATTGGTACCGTTAAACTTATTGAAATTTCCAAATCCCATGCTAATATATTAACCTACAGATATAGTTTCAGGGGCGAGTAAATTAATTATGTCTTCATTCCTTTAATGTCTCATTCTCAAAACAAATTGACTTCCTGACCATTTGAAACACAAAAGATGAAAATCGACAAAACTTATTCAACAATCGCTCAGTATTTCACCTTAAGAATGGAATATTTGTACTGCGAAATTAATCGAAACTGTGGAGGCAGATCTAAAGAGCTCAATTCAGATACAATTGATTATGCAAATTATGCTTATTTAGTAGATAAAGATAAGTATGCTTTCAGATTTTTATCACGAACATTTAATTCCCATTGGATTGTATATACTATAAAGCAAATATTGGAACATTTAGATGATGTCAGTCAAGGTTGTTCTGGTCAATCGCCAGTCCAATAGGAAGAACAAAGAAGAACATGTTTGCGACAAACAAAGAGTTCATAAGAAATATACTCATGCAAATAACTTGTAAAAGGCTTTTTGTAGGTACTTATTATTTCTCTTGGTTATAGATCATAAGTAATTGGATTTTTCTTGTCGTAAAATAGAATTTTGCAAAAGATGCAAAACAATTTACCACGAAGAGTAGGCGTGATGTTCATGATATATCTTCTCATTTAAGTATTATTGTTTAAAAAAATCTCTAATTTAACATAATTAAACCAATCGACAAAAAATAAATCGTTTAAAATCTATTCGAATCCGAATCATTCGAAATCAAAACTATTACACATGTGTTAAATGTCGAAGGCTAACGTATCGAACAAACTATGATAACAACAGGGAAAAAAACTTAGAATCTGGAAGAGACGAGAAAAATTGAAAACACGGATAAAAGTGTTAGGACGATTAAGAAAAACGTATACGACCAAAATAAAAATCAAAAAACGTACGTACAAAGACTACACGTAGAGTTTACTACTCAGATGTAAACAAAACAAAAAAAAAAAAACTCAGAATGAGATGTGCATACAAAAAAAATCAAACAAGACAAATAAAAACAAAGAATACTTGATTCGAGCGTCACTGATGGGTCTTTTGTAGACAAAACGCGCGTCTGGCGCAAGTACAATATTTCAATCCTGGTATCTATGATGAGTTTATTTACAACCACTGGATCAATGCCACTGCTGGTGAAGTTTTTGTTCCCCGAGGGTATCACCGGCCCAGTAGTTAACACTTCTGCGTTGACATGAATTATCATTGATATGGTCATAATTATAAATTTACTGTTTACAAAACTTTGAATTTTTGAAATACTAAGGCTTTTCTACCTCAGGAATAGATTACTTTAGCTGTATTTGGCAAAAGTTTTAGGAATTTTTGGTCCTCAATGCTCTTCAACTTCGTACTTTATTTGGCCTTTATAATTTTTTTTTATTCGAGCATCACTGATGAGTCTTTTGTAGACGAAACGCGCGTCTGGCGCAAGTACAAAATTTCAATTCTGGTATCTATGATGAGTTTATTCAAAACGTAAACGAACACAAAATATTTAATAATACCAGATGTCCATTACAATTCAAAATACTGAAAAATACGAACAACTCGGAACAAAAATTTACATATTCAATTTGTTAATTTTCCATTTTTGGACGGTGTGGTTCTTTTGGTCCTTTCTTACAGTTTGTAAATTTTCAAACTCGTTAGCTTTGCCCGTGTCGACAGTGACGTTTCAGATTCATGTATACTTATATATGTATATCTGGTAAATTATCAAATCAGGGATTTCATGACAACAAAATACTACTACTTATTTTTTTACTGAATTCTTTAAAAGAAATAAAGATATGGTTTGGAAGTTTAGTTTTATCTGTAAAAACCTTATTTCAAAAGGGATATATACATCCTAAGTTTCACAGTGGTGTTGTTTATGGATGCCATCTATTTATATGAGAGTCATGCACACTTATTGATCCCTTGAACTAACTAATTCTTAAAGGTTATCGATTTAACAATGCAGTAAGATCTTTGGACATTATCTTTAATGATTTCTGTTTTAATGAATTAAAATATAACTAAAATTACTTTGGTATTCACTTATTTATACGTATGTCCTATCATGTCGATACTTATATGTTGGTATAATGTTTTGACGTCTTTACATCAAATTGAAAAAAAATTGTCCTCTTCTAAAATTTATTTTTTACAGCAAAGTCATTTCAAGATTTCAAGTCCAGAATAAACATGCATTAAAAATCCACATATTAAAACGAGAATTTATACATAAATTTAAAAGAAATCTTATATACTAAAACGATGCTTCATTTCGAAAACAACGTAAACTCGTTTTTTGCAATCACTGAATTTGTAATCAAATTGTCTGTTAAAATATCAAGGGAAGATTTCGATACGATTTGATTAATCTCAAATTTTAATTAATAATTTTGACATTTTTTTTTCTAAACATAAAAGCCGAACGATTATCATTGTAGAATGTAAAATTATCATTACTGAAATGTCAAGTACAGTATGTTGGATTCTTTCCGAACTCGTACTGTTGGTGGCACTGTTGCTTCACAATTTTCACTAGATGAAAAATTATCGTTTATCTACGACATATTGCTTTATCATTATATAATAATAACTAAATATCATTTTTAGTTTCCTTTCAATACAGATGTAGGTGTTATCAAATTTTAAATGTTTACATGAAGTTTGAAATACAAAATTATGATTAAGGAAAAACATTGCATTTATATTACATTATAATCGATTGAATAATAAAAGAAACGACTTCATCAATGACACAGTCACATAATTTACAACTTTGTTCAACGAATCACTGCAATCTGTTAAATTGTGAAATTATTGTTATTTAATTGAATATAGAATTCAGTTACTAATTAATCGGATGTCCTATATATAATTCATATTCAATAATATAACTGGTGATTTCAGATTGACATACGGTGGATGTAGAGAAACTGTTTGAGGTAAGAACTTCAAAATCATTCCCTTCATATATTCGAAGGTAATTTTTGTTTAATTATAATAATAATAATAATAATAATAATATTAATGATGATAATAATAATAATGATAATAATAATAATAATAATAATAATAATAATAATAATAATAATAATAATAATAATAATAATAAGATGACTGACAGTCAAATAGTAAATAATAATGTCACTACCACAGCTCAGCGTATGGCCTCCTCTGAACATATGAAGGTCTCGACTATGTATTGGATACCTAACCTACACAAAACACCCGTAAAATATCGTTTCATCTCGGCCCCTCGTAAATGTTTTACTACTAATATTTCGATGCTTTTTACTAATTCATTAACTACTATCAAAGAACTTATCATTATTTTATATAATAAAACATAATTGTAAAATAGTTCTCGGTTGTAAAATTATTCTTTGGATGTTTTAGATAAATTATGCGAGTTTGGTGGTTCTTTTGAATCGATTAACAGTTCTGACTTTTCCGCTCTTTATATTACACTCCCATTCAATCTTATCAAACATAACTTTTCCTATTTAATTAAAGGTTCGTTTGAAAAATCTGATTGCAAATGTAGTTGCTGCAACTCATATAAAGCCCTTTTCTTTAATGAGAAAGGTATGTATGCTAGATATACTTATTGGATGTGTGATGAGATGATTAAAGCTGTAAATTTTCTCCGTGACAACATTTATAACGTTTCGGCAATAAAGTTTATCGACAGGTTGTAGGCATTCCTATGGGCACCAACTGTGCTCGGGTGTGTAATAGCATACTTGTTCCTGTACTGTTATGAATCACAGTTTATGGTCAAACTCAGTAAAAACCTATCTAAATTCCAATTAATTGATAAATTCAGCAACACTTACCGTTATCTTGATGATTTTTTTCGTTAAATAATAAAGAACTCTCTCTAAATATACTGCCATAATTTACTAAAAGAAACTTACTTTAAATAGATCAAATGTAAACACCAATAACTATTCTTTCTTAGATTAGATATTTCCCTTTTTGGACGGTGATGTTCCTTACGGTGTTTATATAGTCTAACTCGTTCGCTATGCCCGTGTCTGCGGTGACGTTTTGAATTTCAATAAGCCTAATCTATGTAGTACTGGTAAATTATGTAGTCAATGATTTTATTACCACAAATTACTTAAAACCTTCACTATATTCTACCATAGATACAATGATTGGGTTTGGAAGTTTGGCTGAACCTGTGGAAAACTTATTTCAAAAGGAATTTTACGGTGATGTTGTTTACCGAGCCCGGAAATTTAGATACGATCCGGGTAACCTCATCAACCCTTTGAATAAAATTATTCTAAAAGGTTACCTATTCAACACTGTAATTAGATTTTTCAAATATTGTTTTCATTGGTATAAATATTTATTTTTTTATCAGTAAATTAAAACCATACTAAAAATTATTGTAATACACATATGCACATTCACGGTTCTACAATCTGTCGATACCTGTATTTTGGCATTGTAGTGTACTGATTGATATTTTAGTCTTCGATCCATAAGTGTTTAAACTTAATTGTTTTTGGCTTTGAACTAGCTGCCAGTACATACGAGTACTCTCAGATCTTTACTTTGTGTCTTTTTTGTTGTGAGGTATGTATAAATTCCCTGCCACGTCTGGTCTGTGTTTTTGTTAGAAGTGTTTTTCTGCTTTGTGTCGATCTGATGAATTAAGCCCTTTTCAACTGATTTTTATATTTATTTCTCTTGTTGTGTCGTAACACCACTGTGCCAGGTTATGGGAAGGTTGGCGCCTTCAAACATGATTAACCCCGCCACATTCTTTATGTGCCTGTCCCAAATCAGAAGCATGTATTTCAGTGGTTGTTGTTGGTTCATGTCTGTCATTTTTTGTAAATTGTTTTGTTATAAATTATGCCGTTATTTTTCCCAATTAAATTGTTTCATATTTTTCTTGTCGGGGCCCTTTATAGCCGACTATGATATTTGGTGGATAGTTGTCTCATTAGCATTCATACATTTACCTTATTTTTATAAAACTGAATCTTTATAAAAAGTTTGACATTGATTCTTTTACTGAGGAGAGTCGTGACTTCTCCAGACACTTGCCTTAGGGATTAAGTCGTACGGGACAGTATATTAATATATCCCATACAGCCATACAGATACCAGTTGAGCAAGTGGTTATAGATTTCTTTCGCGGGAGGAGTGCCAGGTAAACTTCAACATTTGTAATATGGATAACGTCACTGCAATCAGACTGAGTGTGACTGTATTTATACATTCCACATATAGAAAAACGTGATGCGTTTTGTGAAAAGAGAACGGGGAAATGACAGATATTGCTCGAAACTTGAACTTTAAGCTAAGATATCTTTTTGTTATTTATGCCTAGAGTTGCTGTTTCATTTGCATAAACTCAGCTTTCTTCCCATTATCTTTTATTCATGCTCACTAAAGAGTATACCAGTAGTTATATATATATATTATACCATCTTTTCCGCAAGTTTATTGTTTTCTGTTTAGTATTAAATTTATAATTAAGATCCATTTATTACATCGGTGATCCGTTTATTTGGCAATCGTCAATGGCAGTTAGCAGGGTTTAAGAACATTTGTTGTTCGACCTGTTAGTCAAATGCGTTTTGTTAAAATATACTTTTTCACTTTTTTGGTCTTTTGGAAAATGTTGTTTGTGCTGTATTTAGACCCCTCTAACAAGAAATTTGTTTTGCATGCACATGTATAAAAATTACGGTTTTTATCCAACGCAATCATAGGTTTGAACGTTGTTTTCAATTTAGACTTGTTTATATATATATATATATATATAGGAAAAAAATAAGGCTGAAAATGCACCAAATATTTATATTCAATATGAATATTCACATTTTGTCTATTACAACAACAAATTGTTCAAAAATGTTCTCCATAGTATCCTACCGGTTTCACTGTTTAACAGATCTTCAAGGATATGGTTGCTGGCGACGTCGTCAAAGGTAATTTTAATAAATAAATTTTTTTATTAAGAAACACCGTCCTAAATGATATAGATGAAATGGGAATCTTGAAGGCATTTCTTTATAATTATGTACTTTCACTTTCGTTTTAAGTACCTACATTGTGCTATATTATGACGTTCAGGACTAAATAATAATGTCGCTGATGGACGTTACCCCTGACGACGTCGCCAACAACCACATCCTTGAAGATCTGTTAAACAGTGAAACCGGTAGGATACTATGGACAGTGGCGGATCCAGAACTTTTCACAAGGGGGGCCCGCTGACTGACCTAAGGGGGGGGGGGGGGGGGGGGGGGGCCCGCTCCAGTCATGCTTCAGTGATTCCCTCTATAATCAACCAAATTTTTCCCACGAAAGGGGGGGGGGGCCGGGTCCCCCAGGTCCCCCCCTGGATCCGCCTATGATGGAGAACATTTTTGAACAATTTGTTGTTGTAATAGACAAAATGTGAATATTCATATTGAATATAAATATTTGGTGCATTTTCAACCTTATTTTTTTTCCTATTTTATGCACAGCGTGGACAAAATTTAAAACTTTTTAATATATATATCATAATAATTTGTACATTGATAGATACACAAAATATACACTGTCAGAATTCATGTTTTATTGATTGATTTTTTTTGTGAACGTCCAGAGGCAAATAATTCTTATTCAAGACGATAACAAATAAACTGTAAATCCAATAATTCATTTTTGCAAAGTTTATCGATCGGGATGAAGGGCAGGTATTTTTAACTCCCTCGAGAGAAAGAGTATAATTGACAGAGACAGAATGTTTGCCTTACAACAGGCCAAACACTGACCCTAAAAGAATTGTTGCAATGGTTCTGTAACGTACAGAGAGCTTGGCTCTTCCTACACGAGGCATCGTCCCTATTTTAATATGTTTAATACTCTGAGAAAGTCGTGAACGATTATAAGGACGATTGCTTAAATGTTAAAGCTTATAAACTGAGAAGACATAAATCTAACATTAAAATTCGTACAAAGCCTTTTATTCTATTCCAGACAACTCTTTATTTTTTCTTTAAATTTACTGAATAGGAAACTTAGATGTTTCGATTAATGTTGGTTTGACTAAATCTTAAAAAAAAGATCACATTATTTTTTTTTAATTTCAGTTCAATCTTATGAGATGAGTTAATATTTGTCATTTATGGTTTTCCTTCTTAAGTTAATCGCATATTCAATAAATAGATTTTTAAAACAAATACTTGTACTACAATTTTTGCGCTTATCAAAAAAATCAAATCATCAAGTAAATGTTCAACTTCAATATTTTATTCAATCAGAGACGCCCATTTCAGGCAAATAAATCAAGTTTTGCGATATGTTCAAATGATTACCAAAATTTGTTTACCATTTCATGAACAAAATGAAGATGGAGAAAGAAATAACTTATATTTATAAATCTATGTTTTGACATTGACTAAGATGGTGATCCTAAGATAAAAAATAATAAATACTGAATTATTTATAAAGGCTGGCATAAACATATGAATAGTATCTCAATTATAACCAATCAATCAAATCAATATCATGACTGTACCTATGTCAGTGTGTCTTCTAAAAAGTAAAAATTAAGAAAATGATTTAATTTCATAAATGTGTTTACTAACAATATTTGATTTATTGATCAAATAGCATATTTGAGTTATTATGTGACTATCTTCACTAGACATTACCGCAATAAATTGTGATTGAATGTCTAAATTGTAAAAATTTACCTATTTCCATTTTAATGGAAACTCTCTCATTTCCAAAGATGTATATTTAAGTAGAAAGTGGGGCTCGTCTTTCCCTTCTCTTTTATATACAAATATTACCTAAAATCCTTTTTTCATGTGAGATACGTTATTTATAGTGTATCCACAATCGCTAGTTTATCCAGCATTATATAATTCTAGGGATAGTTAAGGAAATAAAAGACGATACATGTAAATTACTCAAATATAAATATACATAATAATACAAAAAATAGTATTGACTACTGAGCTGGTGATACCTTAGGGATGTATGAGAACCAAAACAGCTATATGACCGAAAAGAATCTATAAATAATAGCCAAATTCATCGAAGGTTAACTTTGCCTGAGGGAGTTGAAACCTTAGTTTCTTAATAATTTATAAATTTATAAACGGACAATTTAAGAAAGGTTTGTTATGAATCACATAAGTACCGAAGTATTAACTACTGAGCTGATGATACCCTTGGGGAGTGATACTAGTACTCCACCAGCAGCGGTGTATTTATCTTCATCAGGAACGCTCAAAGTCGCATATTTGAAAGCCAAGGATGTACAAGTTTTAGCTTTCTAAAAAGCTTTGGAGTGCTCCACCGTATCATCCTTTTAGTTGAGATGTGGTCTATTGGATTGTTTAAGTATGGCAAACAGGGGCGTATATATATATATATATAGCTACCTTCTTTATGAAGTGGAATCACAAACTGAAGGGCGAGGGGTGTGGGGGCCGCCTAAGTTAATCGCATATTCAATAAATAGATTTTTAAAACAAATACTTGTACTACAATTTTTGCGCTTATCAAAAAAATCAAATCATCAAGTAAATGTTCAACTTCAATATTTTATTCAATCAGAGACGCCCATTTCAGGCAAATAAATCAAGTTTTGAGATATGTTCAAATGATTACCAAAATTTGTTTACCATTTCATGAACAAAATGAAGATGGAGAAAGAAATAACTTATATTTATAAATCTATGTTTTGACATTGACTAAGATGGTGATCCTAAGATAAAAAATAATAAATACTGAATTATTTATAAAGGCTGGCATAAACATATGAATAGTATCTCAATTATAACCAATCAATCAAATCAATATCATGACTGTACCTATGTCAGTGTGTCTTCTAAAAAGTAAAAATTAAGAAAATGATTTAATTTCATAAATGTGTTTACTAACAATATTTGATTTATTGATCAAATAGCATATTTGAGTTATTATGTGACTATCTTCACTAGACATTACCGAAATAAATTGTGATTGAATGTCTAAATTGTAAAAATTTACCTATTTCCATTTTAATGGAAACTCTCTCATTTCCAAAGATGTATATTTAAGTAGAAAGTGGGGCTCGTCTTTCCCTTCTCTTTTATATACAAATATTACCTAAAATCCTTTTTTCATGTGAGATACGTTATTTATAGTGTATCCACAATCGCTAGTTTATCCAGCATTATATAATTCTAGGGATAGTTAAGGAAATAAAAGACGATACATGTAAATTACTCAAATATAAATATACATAATAATACAAAAAATAGTATTGACTACTGAGCTGGTGATACCTTAGGGATGTATGAGAACCAAAACAGCTATATGACCGAAAAGAATCTATAAATAATAGCCAAATTCATCGAAGGTTAACTTTGCCTGAGGGAGTTGAAACCTTAGTTTCTTAATAATTTCTAAATTTATAAACGGACAATTTAAGAAAGGTTTGTTATGAATCACATAAGTACCGAAGTATTAACTACTGAGCTGATGATACCCTTGGGGAGTGATACTAGTACTCCACCAGCAGCGGTGTATTTATCTTCATCAGGAACGCTCAAAGTCGCATATTTGAAAGCCAAGGATGTACAAGTTTTAGCTTTCTAAAAAGCTTTGGAGTGCTCCACCGTATCATCCTTTTAGTTGAGATGTGGTCTATTGGATTGTTTAAGTATGGCAAACAGGGGCGTATATATATATATATAGCTACCTTCTTTATGAAGTGGAATCACAAACTAAAGGGCGAGGGGTCTGGGGGCCGCCTAAGTTAATCGCATATTCAATAAATAGATTTTTAAAACAAATACTTGTACTACAATTTTTGCGCTTATCAAAAAAATCAAATCATCAAGTAAATGCTCAACTTCAATATTTTATTCAATCAGAGACGCCCATTTCAGGCAAATAAATCAAGTTTTGAGATATGTTCAAATGATTACCAAAATTTGTTTACCATTACATGAACAAAATGAAGATGGAGAAAGAAATAACTTATATTTATAAATCTATGTTTTGACATTGACTAAGATGGTGATCCTAAGATAAAAAATAATAAATACTGAATTATTTATAAAGGCTGGCATAAACATATGAATAGTATCTCAATTATAACTAATCAATCAAATCAATATCATGACTGTACCTATGTCAGTGTGTCTTCTAAAAAGTAAAAATTAAGAAAATGATTTAATTTCATAAATGTGTTTACTAACAATATTTGATTTATTGATCAAATAGCATATTTGAGTTATTATGTGACTATCTTCACTAGACATTACCGAAATAAATTGTGATTGAATGTCTAAATTGTAAAAATTTACCTATTTCCATTTTAATGGAAACTCTCTCATTTCCAAAGATGTATATTTAAGTAGAAAGTGGGGCTCGTCTTTCCCTTCTCTTTCATATACAAATATTACCTAAAATCCTTTTTTCATGTGAGATACGTTATTTATAGTGTATCCACAATCGCTAGTTTATCCAGCATTATATAATTCTAGGGATAGTTAAGGAAATAAAAGACGATACATGTAAATTACTCAAATATAAATATACATAATAATACAAAAAATAGTATTGACTACTGAGCTGGTGATACCTTAGGGATGTATGAGAACCAAAACAGCTGTATGACCGAAAAGAATCTATAAATAATAGCCAAATTCATCGAAGGTTAACTTTGCCTGAGGGAGTTGAAACCTTAGTTTCTTAATAATTTATAAATTTATAAACGGACAATTTAAGAAAGGTTTGTTATGAATCACATAAGTACCGAAGTATTAACTACTGAGCTGATGATACCCTTGGGGAGTGATACTAGTACTCCACCAGCAGCGGTGTATTTATCTTCATCAGGAACGCTCAAAGTCGCATATTTGAAAGCCAAGGATGTACAAGTTTTAGCTTTTTAAAAAGCTTTGGAGTGCTTCACCGTATCATCCTTTTAAGTGAGATGTGGTCTATTGGATTGTTTAAGTATGGCAAACAGGGGCGTATATATATATATATATAGCTACCTTCTTTATGAAGTGGAATCACAAACTTAAGGGCGAGGGGTGTGGGGGCCGCCTAAGTTAATCGCATATTCAATAAATAGATTTTTAAAACAAATACTTGTACTACAATTTTTGCGCTTATCAAAAAAATCAAATCATCAAGTAAATGTTCAACTTCAATATTTTATTCAATCAGAGACGCCCATTTCAGGCAAATAAATCAAGTTTTGAGATATGTTCAAATGATTACCAAAATTTGTTTACCATTTCATGAACAAAATGAAGATGGAGAAAGAAATAACTTATATTTATAAATCTATGTTTTGACATTGACTAAGATGGTGATCCTAAGATAAAAAATAATAAATGCTGAATTATTTATAAAGGCTGGCATAAACATATGAATAGTATCTCAATTATAACCAATCAATCAAATCAATATCATGACTGTACCTATGTCAGTGTGTCTTCTAAAAAGTAAAAATTAAGAAAATGATTTAATTTCATAAATGTGTTTACTAACAATATTTGATTTATTGATCAAATAGCATATTTGAGTTATTATGTGACTATCTTCACTAGACATTACCGAAATAAATTGTGATTGAATGTCTAAATTGTAAAAATTTACCTATTTCCATTTTAATGGAAACTCTCTCATTTCCAAAGATGTATATTTAAGTAGAAAGTGGGGCTCGTCTTTCCCTTCTCTTTCATATACAAATATTACCTAAAATCCTTTTTTCATGTGAGATACGTTATTTATAGTGTATCCACAATCGCTAGTTTATCCAGCATTATATAATTCTAGGGATAGTTAAGGAAATAAAAGACGATACATGTAAATTACTCAAATATAAATATACATAATAATACAAAAAATAGTATTGACTACTGAGCTGGTGATACCTTAGGGATGTATGAGAACCAAAACAGCTGTATGACCGAAAAGAATCTATAAATAATAGCCAAATTCATCGAAGGTTAACTTTGCCTGAGGGAGTTGAAACCTTAGTTTCTTAATAATTTCTAAATTTATAAACGGACAATTTAAGAAAGGTTTGTTATGAATCACATAAGTACCGAAGTATTAACTACTGAGCTGATGATACCCTTGGGGAGTGATACTAGTACTCCACCAGCAGCGGTGTATTTATCTTCATCAGGAACGCTCAAAGTCGCATATTTGAAAGCCAAGGATGTACAAGTTTTAGCTTTTTAAAAAGCTTTGGAGTGCTTCACCGTATCATCCTTTTAAGTGAGATGTGGTCTATTGGATTGTTTAAGTATGGCAAACAGGGGCGTATATATATATATATATAGCTACCTTCTTTATGAAGTGGAATCACAAACTTAAGGGCGAGGGGTGTGGGGGCCGCCTAAGTTAATCGCATATTCAATAAATAGATTTTTAAAACAAATACTTGTACTACAATTTTTGCGCTTATCAAAAAAATCAAATCATCAAGTAAATGTTCAACTTCAATATTTTATTCAATCAGAGACGCCCATTTCAGGCAAATAAATCAAGTTTTGAGATATGTTCAAATGATTACCAAAATTTGTTTACCATTTCATGAACAAAATGAAGATGGAGAAAGAAATAACTTATATTTATAAATCTATGTTTTGACATTGACTAAGATGGTGATCCTAAGATAAAAAATAATAAATACTGAATTATTTATAAAGGCTGGCATAAACATATGAATAGTATCTCAATTATAACCAATCAATCAAATCAATATCATGACTGTACCTATGTCAGTGTGTCTTCTAAAAAGTAAAAATTAAGAAAATGATTTAATTTCATAAATGTGTTTACTAACAATATTTGATTTATTGATCAAATAGCATATTTGAGTTATTATGTGACTATCTTCACTAGACATTACCGAAATAAATTGTGATTGAATGTCTAAATTGTAAAAATTTACCTATTTCCATTTTAATGGAAACTCTCTCATTTCCAAAGATGTATATTTAAGTAGAAAGTGGGGCTCGTCTTTCCCTTCTCTTTTATATACAAATATTACCTAAAATCCTTTTTTCATGTGAGATACGTTATTTATAGTGTATCCACAATCGCTAGTTTATCCAGCATTATATAATTCTAGGGATAGTTAAGGAAATAAAAGACGATACATGCAAATTACTCAAATATAAATATACATAATAATACAAAAAATAGTATTGACTACTGAGCTGGTGATACCTTAGGGATGTATGAGAACCAAAACAGCTATATGACCGAAAAGAATCTATAAATAATAGCCAAATTCATCGAAGGTTAACTTTGCCTGAGGGAGTTGAAACCTTAGTTTCTTAATAATTTCTAAATTTATAAACGGCAATTTAAGAAAAGTTTGTTATGAATCACATAAGTACCGAAGTATTAACTACTGAGCTGATGATACCCTTGGGGAGTGATACTAGTACTCCACCAGCAGCGGTGTATTTATCTTCATCAGGAACACTCAAAGTCGCATATTTGAAAGCCAAGGATGTACAAGTTTTAGCTTTCTAAAAAGCTTTGGAGTGCTTCACCGTATCATCCTTTTAGTTGAGATGTGGTCTATTGGATTGTTTAAGTATGGCAAACAGGGGCGTATATATATATATATAGCTACCTTCTTTATGAAGTGGAATCACAAACTAAAGGGCGAGGGGTCTGGGGGCCGCCTAAGGCCCCCAGTAGGTCCAGTGCAAAGCCCTGGTAGGGGAGCCTTCGCATATATAGCGTATCAAAACAATCACAACCGAAATAAAACTTGGACATTTTTGTTGTGGTTTTTTAATCAACTATTTGTTTAACTTCGAGTCGAATGAAGACTTAATACTGTCGTTTGCGTTTTTTTTACTGAAAGCTTTTAAAATCACGGAGATTTGTTCCGTATGCTTGTATTTGTATTGAGCAAAGTAGATTTTAAAAAACAAACAATAAACATAAACACAATACTATATGTGGAGTTTCTGTAGTCCAAATAATTATGACGTCTTGGAAGGCTATTTTTAATTTTTGCTTTGACGCCTTAGGCTTCGACGCCTTCCTAAGGCGTCAAAGAAAAAAAATATAATAGCATTTCAAGACGTCATAATTATTTGGACTAGAGTTTCTGTAACATAAACACCATTGGATACCAAATACTTGGTGGACACATTCTCCAATATTTTGCTTAACATATGTATTTAGATGTTTAAAAATTTTGTGGGTAAACTCTACAAGAGAGAGATGGAAATTTCTAATTTTACGCAGTTAGGAATTTTCGAAGTTGAAATTAATGAACTTTTTCAGAGGGAATGGTACTCTTTTTCATGATCTGCGTTTGTTAATTAGCCAGCTAATTAACAAATACATATGCGTTCGACCAGTTTTGTGGCAATATCTAGATGATAACAGTGAAGATACGTGTATTAAAAGTTTGGTGTATCTTTCGAATAAGAATCAGCAGTTTAGTGTCCGACTCGGACAGAAAATTATTTTTAAAATTGAATGACCTAATAGTCCAGTAAAACGAGTTAGAATTAACAATTTATTTAAATGCTTTTACAATCAACCATTCGTATAGCCGGCCCATATAGAAATGACTTCGAATTATCGAATCTATATACAAGATGTGTTTTGTCTTGTAAAATAAATAAAAACGTAAAACATGTACTGGAAAATGTGTACTTTTTTTTTATAATAACAGCAGTTCCAACTTCTCATCTACAAGTATACAGAAACTATTGATTGACTGAATGGTTATTAATGTCCGGTATCAAATATTACATGCACACAGGACGAGAATACGTTGACGTGATGTGAAAATGAAACTATTCGTGTTGTCAAGACCTACATACTTAGTCCATTTTGAACTAGTTCACAGGGTAACAGTCATTATTCCCGAATCGATACGAGTTGAAGAGTCTTCATTCTAGTAAGATGTGTGCTTTTGGCAAAGCGGAAAATAATTATTTTCAAGTTTTTTGTTTAACCCTAAAGGGGTTATGTTTTTTTTGCACTCAAAGCGAGTATGCGGTATGGTTGTGGTACCAACAACTATGTAGCTGGTATTTTCTAAACAATGCCCGTAATATAAAAAGTTCCTCTAAGTTTACAACAGTTGTATGTATTTATCGTACACATACATGTCTTACAGGATTAAAAATTCCGCTGCATGTGTATTCTTCTTGCTTTTATTCTTTATGTAGTTTTTAAAATGCATACATAGAAAGACCAATTCCTATATGTTAACTTTGTCCCTAAATCTCTTTGTTTTTTTGTTTTTGTTTTTTTTTGTGAAAACGACGTGGATGCACGTGCTGCCGTGCCTCCGGGTAGCTACGCCCCTGGCAAATGTTGTGCATATAAAGGCAACAGTAGAATACCGCTGTTCAATAATTCGATTAAGCAAAAACAAATCCGAGTAACAAACTAAAACCGAGGGAAACACATCAACTATAAGAGGAAAACAACGGAACAACAGAAACACTGAACTTCAACAAAAGCAAACGCCAAAATACATAGAAACGGACTGTAGATAACAACTGCCATATTCCTGACTTGGTACAGGACATTTTAAGAAAATAATGGTGGGTTGAACCTGGTGTTATGGCTAGCCAGACCTCCCGCTTATATTGTTAAAAATACAGCCAAAATGACAACACTACGTGACAGGAATACAGTACAAGCAAATGCTCAGCACAGAGAAATACATAAATGAATAATGTAATAGTACATTACAACATGTAAACCGCAGAATAACAACGAACACCTCCCATGCATTCACGACAGCACACCAGGACACCACAAACGAAATATAAACTGCGCGTCACATTAATGGATCAACGTCACAAAAAGTGACTTAGTTTTTGTGACGTTTATATTATCACAGGTAAATTTCTAAAAATAAAATAGATTTGTTTTATTTATAGACACGTACAAGAATATTAAATTGCGATTGAGTTTGTAATGATGTTATTCTATGTATTTTCTAACCATGACAAGAATATTAATATGGAATTATGTTTGTAATGGTGTCATTATTTGTATTTTCTAACCATGTCGGTTTTCCTTCTAACTCAAAACTGTGTATAAACAGAAAATCCTGTCCATATATAGTTGCTTTAAATTTAAAATCATATGAATGAAGTAGCTGATTTTTTATCTTAACTTTTACATACATATAGGGGGGAAAATAAAAGAAATAAGTGTTATAAGCCCGTCATAGATGAGAACTTTGAAAATATATACAATAATTAAACTGGATACATTGGTACAGGATATATTTTTATCTCTTTTGACATGGAACAAGCACACCATCAAAATGGAACGACAATGAAATATGATATTATTACATTTTCGGGTGTTTTTGTTACTATTTTCAATTTTTAAGGCACAGATAGGTATTCAAATCATCTTAATCTTTTGCAAAGAATACCAAGCAGTGGCGGATCCAGAGGGGGGCGTAGAGGGCGTACGCCCCCTCTTTGCTTGCACTTTTTTTTTTTTTTTTTTGTAAAATGATTAATCAGACTAGACTTCGCGAATTTTGCCATTTCCCGTGTATTCAATTTTTATGCGACAATTCTTTACTTATAAAGATAGTTTTCGCTCGTATTTACTGTAATATATTATTGATTATGTCAAAGTCATGTGATTCGCTACGGTGGAGTTGACCAGTACGTCGAAAAAACGTCACTCAGTCAATTTTAAATTCAAATTAAAGTAATGCTGCGTTCACACGTAATTCGAATTCGATTCGCATTAACTACTTCGAATTAGTTTAATTCGCATTCGAAACGTTTAACGTCCAAACGTAAATTCTAATTCGAATTGCAATGCGCGTCAAATTCGCTTTACTGTCCTAACGACGTTAACTTGTAATTCGTATTAACAAAAACGCATTTATAATGCGAATTGGATAATGCTATTTCGCCAATTCGAATCAATTCGAATTAAAAAAGAAGAGTGTGTGAACGCGATTAGCGAATTCGATTCGCATTCGATTCGAATTCAGTTCGAATTAAATGTACGTGTGAACGAGGCATTACACATTGCTTAGGCTGAGGATGACAAGCATGACGCCTTCAAAGCGACAAAGTATTGAGCAAGAACGTATTGACTTCTATTTCACAATTCCAACCATCAGAAAGTAATACTCTATTACACTCTCATGAAAAAAAAAGTTCCACAGCAATATTATTTACCTACGAAAACATGTTTAACCCCACACGCGCCAGCCCATTAATAACATTGCTGAATAGTGATCCCCAGTCAGTAAGCTCTAAATATAGATTTAAAGTCTAAGGTAAGGACCATTTGATTTGAGGGGGCAGTCTGAGATATTTCAGAGAAAAAAATCTGACCCTGATTTTTGCTTTAAACAATAATTCTGGCCGTATCTGGATTGAAAACAATAATCTTGTCCACTTTTTTGCTGTTAGAAAAAAATATTTTCAACAAAATTATTTAGCATTAAATGAACATGATGAATAAAAAACGGGCGTAATTTTTTTTTTTTTTTTTTGGGGGGGGGGGGGGGGTTGCATGTGAATCCCATATCTGACCGGAATGTCTGTTTCGCCGAACTGATATACTGAATACTTTTTTCAAGGCCCGACTACAACCTGCTGCTGGGTGTGGCCTATATGTCTTCATGTGTCGACAGTCATTCACAACTTCACTGTCATTTCCGACTCATTAGTAGCCTTTGGTTGATTTGGAACCCCCTCACTTCCCTTGTTGGTTTAAACATTTCAACCAAACATTTGGATAAAAATTGCTTGTTTGTCTTTCTTCGTGTCGGTCGTATTGTAAATTTCATAGCCGTATATCTTGTTTACAACAAGAAATCTGTGAGATTATGCTAACTAACCATGCATACAACAAACGAAATTTTCTATGTCCATTTTTTACTGACAAATCCCACATCAAATAAATTAATTAGTACATAGCTTTGAATCCATCCAATCATTTTATAATAGACAATTAATGGAGAGAATACGGCGCCAAAAATGTCCAACCCCTACACTTTAACTATAAAATGCATTTTACACTTATTTTATGTTTTTTAGTCAAAAAAAGGCCCAAAAAAATTTTCGCCTCGCTACGCTCGGCAAACTCCATTACTACGCCCCCCCTTTCCAAAATTCTGGATCCGCCCCTGCCAAGTAATGAAAATTCATAGTTTTATATGGGAAAATGATTATAACTAAATGCAAAAATTGTTGTCTTGTTACCATACAATTATTGAAAATTTGCTTCTATATTAAATACCCCACTTTTGCTTGACAGTGGTAATTTATTGAAATTTAAAATACACTTCTATTGTTTTTGCTGGTTTTTTTTTCAAAGGATAAAGTTAAGTTGATAATGTGAAAAGATGCAGCAAATAAATTTTAAAGCGTATGTAAGACAACAAAATTTTAGTTTAAACATATATTCATTTCCGTGAACACATATGAATAACATCATATGAATTAATTTTCTGGATTTGGCAACAGCTTTAGCAAAACCGTCTCCTGATAGTACAAATATCAATTCATATACATGCTCTTTGGTGATTAAACTTGTATCGAATAATAAAAGACTTTAATACTTAAAGATTTATCAAAGAACAATTAAATTCGGCCTGGTTTAGAAATCATTTCAGAAAAGAATAATTATATAGTATAAAAATAATATGTTCGTGCTGAAATTTAAATTGGTTTCGTAATTTGTTTTAACTTCTCAATATAGACCTCTGTACTCTGTCAAAAAAGATTGGGTTTTTTTCAACATCAATTGAACTTAAATTATCATAAAGTTAATTGTTCGTCTATTACACGATCGTTGATTGTTCTCTATCACTATAACTTCGACTACATTTTAGGTGAAAATGAGAGAAAATATACAATATCACATTAAACACAGTTTTGTGAGTCCACTAAATTGACTAATTCTGGAACTATCATTAAACAAAATAGGACTTTTTTTACATATGTTCTTACACTGGGCATCTTAATATACCCGGTATGTAATTTTAAATAAACTCATCATAGATACCAGGATTAAAATTGTGTACGCCAGACGCGCGTTTCGCCCTCAAAAGATCCATCATTGACGCTCGAATAAAAAAAAGTTAAAAAGGCAAAAAAAAAGTACGAAGTTGAAGAGCATTGAGGACCCAAAATTCCGAAAGGTTTTGCCAAATAAAGCTAAGTTAATCTATTTCTGGTGTAGAAAATCCTTAGTATTTCGAAAAAAAAATCAAAAGTTTTGCAAACATTTAATTCATAATTATGACCATATCAATGATAATTCATGTCAACACTGAAGTGCTGACTACTGGACTGGTGATACCCTCGGGTTGTAAACCTCCACCAGCAGTGGCATCGACCCAGTGGTTGAAAACAGACTCATCATATATACTAGAATTAACATTTGATACGCCAGATGCGAGTTTCGTCTTCAAAAGACCAATACCAAGCGGCTATCTTATTCCGAAATGGTAAAAAACAAATCTCAATAGAAATTGTGTACGGAATTCTGGTATATTTTGTGGACTGTTGTATATTGTGCATTATGAGAGCCATGAGAAGCAAACAACCTAGTATACTATTTTGCAAATAGATAAGAGGTTCATTGTGTATGTTTATGTTAAACATATTGAGTCCATGGTTTTCTCATTTAACTGAAAATTTGACAGAGGACCAAAGACATGAGGGCTAATGTCTATCAAGATTTTACCATTTACGCTTCAGTATTTTTTAACATAAAAATTCTAGAGGTATATTAAAAAGTGATGTAATACATGGTATGCAATAAAGGGTATGCAATATTAGGACATTCGCGTGGTGATAAAACGCTGCAAATGTTGCCTGCAGACGCATCACTCATAAACATTCCACAGTGAGGCCACCAAAATAACTATAGAATAAATTGCAATGTGACCTGCAAAAATTATGAACGTTATTACAATCTAGAATGTTCGGTTTGTGGCCTGCAATATGTTGGTGAGTCAAAGCAGGCTTCCCACAAACGCAACAATGGTCATAGAAGTGATAAAGTGTCTCTAAAACGTCACTTCTCCCAGTTAGTCCAGCAGCTCGGCTCGTAAACTTGATGCTTTTAACCAAATGAAAGTCCTAGTGATTGAACAAAACATTCACTGGAGTGATGCCCATCGGTAGTTTCGGGAAACCTTCTGAATAAAGGAACTATACATTCAACTATATAAATCCATTAAAAAAAGATTAGGCTTTACATGTAGAAAACTTATTGCAAACGGAATAGCACATCCTACTTTTAACGATGATGTTGTTTACTGAGCCCGGAAATTTAGATACTATCCGGGTAAATTTGTCAATCCATTAAATAAACTTATTCTAAAATATTACCAATTTAACACTGTAATTACATTTTTGAATATTGTTTTATTGGTATAAATTTTGATTTTGTTATCCGTAAATTTAAACCATACTAAATATCATTGTTAAACACATATACACATTCACGGCACTACAATCTGTCGATGCTTATAGTTTGGCATTGCACAAGGTCGTATTTTTCTCTAACTGTTAATGACGTCTTTACACTAAATCATTTTGATGTTGGATGTGAACTGATTCATATCTAAGTCTTAGATACATTATTTTTTATTAGTTGTAATTGGCTTTGAACTAGCTGTCAGTAACTGCGAGTATTCTCATATCTGTATTTTGTGTCTTTTTTTGTGTGTGAGGGATGTATAAATACCATGTCAAATCTGGTCTGTAATTTGTTAAATATTTTCTGCTTTGTATCGATCTGATGAGTTTAGCCTTCTTCAACTTATTTTTATAGTGTGTTCTTATGTTGTTCTGTTACAGCACTGTCCCAGATTAGGGGGATGGCGCCTGCAAACATGTTTAACCCCGCCGCATTCTATATGTGCCTGTTTCAAGTCAGGAGCCTGTATTTGAGTGGTTGTCGTTTTTTTGCTGTTTCTCATATTTGTTTTTCGTTTATTGTTTTGCGTAGTTTGTTCTTGTGTTTTGCCGTGACACCACAGTCCAGGTTAGGGGAGGTTTGGTGCCTTCAAACATGTTAAATCCAGCCACATTCTGTATGTGCCTGTCCAAAGTCAGGAGCCTGTGAAATTGTTTCGTTTTATGAGGTTCAAGATTTTGGATTAAATCAATAATTCAAACTTTACCTGTATTGCTGAGCTATTATTAAACATAAACAACTAGTATTGTTTTAGATTTGATAAAAAAACTTAAAACTAACGGAGGCTATTTGTTCAGCCGAAATATTTGTCAACACCCTCTTAGATAATCAAAATATCAGTAAAAGCAGCTGTATATAAGATAGAACCTGAAAAAAACATGTCATCATATTTTATTGAGGGAATTGAAAGGCGTATAATTACGGACATCTTGATATGTTTCTTCCTGTCATGCCATGAATGCGTATATCCTGGCTTAAGTTTCATCAAGGGATGAAAGAATCAACGCTGACAATTTTACAAAACACTTTATTAAAAGGGTTGATAGGTTAACTCTCTCGTGGGTCCATTTTAATTTCATAGACAACAAAAACAATGAGTAATATCGCATTAAAAAGGGTGCAAGATAAAATGATATTGGTCATTAAATCATTATGATAACGAGCTCAAAATAATTTGCTCATCGAACATTTTTTAAATTAAAATTCATAAAAAAAGATATTCAATCATTATACGTTGATTTTCGCCTTTTAGCACATGTTAATGGTTTACCCACTCCTCTCTGGTATTTATGTCATAACTCAGTTCAATGATCGCAGCATTTTTTTCTAGAAACTGTTTTAGGTTGTGTGGAATAGTCGCTAATTCTTATTTATAGATCAGGGGTAAGCATGATAAAATAGTATTGTTTTCTAAGAACTTAACGATGTCCGATGTCCATATTTCAACTGTTATTGAATAAAAATATTTGTAACTCTTCTGCGATTTTTCTTAGAAAGGCTTCAAAAAAACTTGCAACCAAACCTTTTAGTTCTCTTTTTAAATTTTTAGATATATGGTAAGTTTGAATTTCTTGTCATTCTATCAACCCCTCTTTGTACACTGATTTGTGGCCATACATTCATTAAAAAAAATCAAGATATTTATTTTCCTAAAAAAGACAAAAATTGAACGTTTGTATCTGTAAAAAAAAAACAACGGAACTTATCTTCATTTTTTCATAAATTGTATGTCTAGTATCTCATGAAAATTGATTTATATTTTACCACTAATGGGCCGATACTAGTATTTGATAACAGTTCGCATGAATATCAGCAGCCAGGAAGTCTATTTGATTTTAAAGTTTTTAAGTGGACTATGAACTTAAATCAAGCACTTAAATTTGGCGTTTTAACATTTGTTTTATCTTTTTATTTATGTAATTTTAAAAATCGAGACACGAGGGATCTATGACAGATTGAAGATATTTTTTTATTATCAATAAATCATGACTCTTAGACACTGTAAATGTAACGATACAAAAACAATCGTGATGGTGACCGTAGATTTTATGAAGCTATAATTTCAATGTTACTTGTATCCTTAACTAATACCTCATAGAAAAAAAAATGAATGTTAAGCAATTACTGGGAAAAGGATTATTGAGTGAAGAACGATATCCAAATATTTGAAAAGGAAACTATTTAAAAAAAAACATTGATTGATTGATTGATTGTTGTTTGCTCCAAAGTTATAGTTTTCGACAGATACTATTGTAGATCATTATATACACATCATTTCTCTTATATAATGACTGCTGCAGTACTTTTCGATGAAGGGACCAGTATTTGCTGGTGAATATTTATAGTTGTTCTGGCCACACACTTTTTTAATTTTAAATGTAATATGCCGTAACTTTATAGTTTACCAAGTCATGTTGACCTATTCCATGTATTGAAATATTTCAACAAGTATTTTCCATGTACGACAATCCTAGCTGAGTGAAAGTTCATGTTGATGTATAAATACATATAGATTTGACGCCATTTACATCTGAGAACAAAATTTTAATGTTGGTTGAAATATATGATGATTTATGATATAGTGTGAAATACACGTAAGTAAATGCATGAGTACAAGATAAGATAGCTAGCGATACAGGTCAAATTATAACAAAAGATTTTTTTAAACTGCACACAATATAAATAACAAACAAACAGAAAATTGTCAACAGAAAACTTAAATATCAGAATGTAAATGATTTGGAGTTGCATGAAATTCAGTTTTTAATACGTTAAATTCTCTCTTTCTCCCTTTCACAAAAAAATAAAATAAAAAATACTGAAGAAAAATATTTCTTTCTATTTCAGATTATTAAGATAGATAGAAAATGAAAGTGAGTAGTATTCTTGTACTGTGCATCGTTACTTTTATGTCAGCTCACAGTTTTGCCAAAACATATGTCAATGAACAGAAGCTTAATTTAGTAAGTATAAAGTAAATATTAAGACTCAAAGTTATTATAAACAAAATATAAAATCTACTGATTTTACGTAAAAAGACAAATATTTAACGTTCATCTATACATTATATTTATTTTCTAAATTGTCATCAAATAATATACAGAAACCACGGGTTCATTTGTTATTTGCAACGTCATCAAGCACATAGAAAATAAAATGCTCCGCGGGGCCCTGCTAGATACGACCGCAGAGGTCGAACCCTAAACAATTGGGACAAGTATGGATACTGCAAGCTTGATACAGCTCTGAATTTGGATTGTGATTAAATATTTGACACAGCATAGGTTTCTGTCACAAAATAAATGTGGTCTAAGAACTGAAAAATTTGGATTTTACCTATTATGGTCCAATATCCAAAATCTAAATACACGGTTAGAATCAGCATATCCAAGTACACCAAGAATTTAATTCATTTATTTATTACTGGACCATAATATCCAAGTACACCAAGAATTTAATTAATTAATTTATTAATGGACAATAAAGGCTAAGTTTCAAAAGGGTTCGCTTCATAATATATATATATATATATAACTCGTCTAAACATCAGCCCAACAATGTTAGATCTGTAAAATTTGCTTTCGCAAATTTTTTGTTCTTCCCTCACCGGGATTCGAACTCATGCTATTGAGATATCGTGACACCAAGTCGCCTGCACTGTATCCGACGCGCTAGACCACTCGACCACCTAGGCTTCACAATAATAAAGCTTTCGGTGGCCGGGTGTTACCTTTCCTCGTCAGTTTTAATCTAGCGTCGTAATGCACTACATGATATATAAGGCATGGAGATGGAATTGTTACAGATCAGCTGAAATATCTATTGTAAAGGGTCCTACAAATTAATGCAAGATACAGTCACATAAAATAATTATATTTATAAGTACGTCTAAAACAGTGACAACTCTACAACAGATTTATCCAACGGATCACCAGCAGTGATGGTGATACATGGCTGTGTACATTCTGTATATACAACTCGTCTAAACATCAGCCCAACAATGTTAGATCTGTAAAATTAATTTCGCAATTTTTTTGTTCTTCCCTCGCCGGGATTCGATTTCATGCTACTGAGATATCGTGACACCAAATCGCCTGCACTGTATCCGACGCGCTAGACCACTCGACCACCTAGGCTTCACAATAATAAAGCTTTCGGTGGCCGGGTGTTACCTTTCCTCGTCAGTTTTAATCTAGCGTCGTAATACAGTACATGATATATAAGGCATGAAGATGGAATTGTTACAGATCAGCTGAAATATCTATTGTAAAGGATCCTACAAATTAATGCAAGATACAGTCACAGAAATAATTATATTTATAAGTACGTCTGAACCAGTGACAACTCTACAACAGATTTATCCATCGGATCACTATATATATAAACTGCCTAGAAAATCAACCTAACAATGTTAGAGTAGATCTAATTCTTTACTTCCTCCCCGACTGGGGCTGGAACCTGTACTTTTCACTTCATATTTCTACGACAACAACGCCTAGCATTGCGCAGACGCCTTATCCCCTCCTCTAACTATAGCTGATAAAAATCAGCTTTCGTTTCGGGAGGTGTTACCTTCTCGTAGGAATTAAACAAGGACATCTCAAACGCAATACACGAAGTATTTTTAAGTGTACAGGAATGATAATCTACTCATCTCTTCAGCATAACTACAGGATGCTATTCTATTATATAATATATATATATTTATATATATATTTCAGAGACTTTATATATATCTATTTATATATACACGTCTAAACATGTGACAACTTTACGACAGACATTCTCCATCGGAGAACCCGTGGTTATACAGGGCTTACACCATAAAATATATATAATTCGTCTCAAATATAGCCTTATAATGTTAGATCTTCAAATTGCGTTAATTTAGTTCTTCCCTCATCGGGATTCGAACCCTTGCTTCTGTGATATCGTGGCAACACCGCCTGCACCGTGTCCAGCGCCCTAGACCACCTAGGCTACATAAAAATATAAACATGTGACAACTTTATGACAGACATTCTCCAGCCCTGTATAACCAAGGGTTATCCGATCGAGAAATTCACACTCAGAATGTCTCACATATTCAGACGTGTATAATAAAAATTGAAGTTTGATGTGGCGGCATGGTAATTAACATTATCATCCTTTACGATATACAAACTAGATGATCTGAAAGGTACACCATCTACTTGCCACTATACAGCATGTACTGTGTTACAACCCTAGATAATGCCGAAGAGGAAAGGCATCACATCGACCACCGAAAGATATATAATTCTGAGCTAATTTTAAAAATTTACAAAAAAAAATTGAAAAAAAAACAAAACAATTTCCTCATTAATTCAATGTTTTTAAAAAATCCTCTAATTAGTTAAAAAATATCTAACAATAAACAATAAATTTCAAAAAAATATTTGTACATAATTTCTAAAATCAGAATATGATGGTGCTATATCTATTTTCAACTATGATTCTACTTTCAATTTCTTTTAATTGTGCAATACATCTCTGAATTTGGCTTGTGATTAAATATTTGACATAGAATAGGTTTCTGACACAGAATGAATGAAGTCTAAGAAAATAAAAATTTGAAATTGAACATATACTTTTTATGGTCCAATATCCAAAATCTAAAACCATGGTTAGATTCAGCGTATCAAAGAACCTAAAAATTTAATTTTGGACCCTTTGAGCCCTAATGTAGACCAATTTGATAACGGGCCAAAAAACCTAAATCTAAACACACAGTTAGATTCAGCATATCAAAGAACCCCATCAATTCAATTTTTGTTGAAATCAATCAAATTTAATTTTGGACTCCGATTTAGACCAACTTAAAAACTGGGTTCAAAATCAAAAATCTAACTACATGTTAAGTTTTATCATATCAAAAACCCATTGAATTCAATTTTTGTTAAAAACAAACTTGGTTTAATTTTGGACGCTTTTGGATTTTATTGTGAATCAATTTTAAAACCCAGTTCAAAATCAAAAATCTACATACACGGTTAGATTCGGCATATCCAAGCACACCAAGAATTTAATTCATTTATTTATTAATGGACAATAATATCCAAGTACACCAGGACTTTAATTTACTTACTTAGTATTTATTTATTAATGGATAATATTGGTTAATATTGTATATGTATATATATATACATTCTAAACTAATTTACAAAAATGTACAAAAAAAAAATGAAAAAAAAAATTCCAAAAAATAATTCATCATTAATACAATGTTTTTAAAAAATCATTAAAACTTACCTCTAATTATAACAGTAAATTTCAAACTATATTTATACATAATTTCTAAAATCAAAATATGATGGTGCTATATCTATTTTTAACTATGAATCTACTCTCAATTTCTATTAATTGTGCAATACATCTCTGAATTTGGCTTGTGATTAAATATTTGACATAGAATAGGTTTCTGACACAGAATGAATGAAGTCTATGAAAATAAAAAAAATGAAATTGGACATATACCTTTTATGGTCCAATATCCAAAATCTAAATACATGGTTAGATTCAGCGTATCAAGAACCCCCAAGAATTCAATTTTTGATGAAATCAAACAAAATTGGACCCTTTGAACCTCAATATGGACCAATTTGATAATGGGGCAAACAATCCTAAATCTAAACACATAGTTAGATTCAGCATTGACCCCGATTTGGACCAACTTGAAAACTGGACCCAAAATCTAAAATCTAAATACATGTTTAGATTCAGCATATCAAAAACCCCTTGAATTCAATTTTTATTAAATTATCAAACTAATTCAGTTTGATTTTGGACCCTTTGGACCTTATTGTGGGCCAATTTGAAAACCTGACCCAAAATCAAAAATCTATATTACATTGTTAGATTCAGCATATCAAAGAACCCCAAGAGTTCAATTGTTGGTGAAATCAAACAAATTTTAATTTTGGACCTTTTTGACCTTAATGTGGACCAATCTAAAAACGAGGTCAAAAAATCCAAAATTTAAATACATGGTTAGATTCAGCATAATAAAGAACCCCAAGAATTCAAGACTTTGAATTAAACCCCATTATAATTGCTCAACATATTAACAAATAAACAATTTATACAAAGTATTAAAAAATGTTTTGGTCCCTTTTCCCCAAACGGTTAGGGCCATGACCCCCAATATCATTCCCAACCTTACTTTTCTTTGTATGGAACCTTGTGGTACAATTTCATTGAGATCCATTGACTTGTACTCAAGTTATTGTCCGGAAACATTTCATTTCCTATTGTACAGTGGGAAATCTAGTGACAAAATATTACCTCCTAGTAAACATAGAAATCGTTATCTTTTCAATGTTTGTCTCGTTTTAGCAAGGACGCTATTTATTAAAAATTCACAAGAGAACGTTCTGATAAATAAAATTAATAAAATTAAATTGAAATGAAAACAAAATTTTCATATATTGTTATCATTTCCCTCCTAAAATAACAAACGACGAGCAGGCTATAGGAGCTTTGGTTACAATTGGTTTGAAAATTTTTTATGCGAATAAATTCTTGGACTACCAACTTAAATTTATTTTTCTACTGGATGTATACATCTCTGGGACAATGGAATCGATTGATATGCAGCAAAGATTAGCACTTTTAAAATTAAGTTACCAAGCAAATTCAAAAGTACCTTATCCCGATGTAAACATTGAATGTGAATAGATAAAGAAGACCGTAAATACATGTACAGAAATCGAGACGATCTTTTCTTAAAATAATATAAAAAAATAGTTAAAATTCTTTTAACGTATAACCTACTTTATAAAAATATTTATCTTTTATTTTTTAACCTGCACATACATGACTTTTGAAATGTTATATTCACGAAAAGACAATATTTCTATATTGAACGTTCACGTGACAAGAGCAGACCTGTGTACTCAAAAACTTAAAATGTGAAAAATAGGTATATTTTCGGAAATTGTAACATGCAAAGGACTATGTGGAACATTCCGAAAATGTTGGACCTGAAAGATCTTTATATTTTGTATGTTCATGAGTTTTTCCTATTTATTTTATCATTATAGAGCAAAGATTAACATTATTTAAATTTCAGTTTCACAAGCTTCTAATGCAATGTTCTCTGTAAATAATGAACACAAAACATCATGTCTTTGCATGTATATTTCTAAAAACACAGTTTAACAAATTATTTATTCAAAATGTACGACTGTTGTTTAGAAATAACTTTCGGTCAGTATCGGCACCGACATTGTTTTACTATTGATTTTCTCGACTTTTTCATAAGAAGAGCGAATTTTCTATTGTTCTCGGTCATCGGTTTAGCCACTGTGTAAACAAGACATGTTTTTAACTAATTAAGATATATTACAACCTAAATAAGATATCTTATAATATAAATAAGATGTGCTCCGGCAGGGTAAGCAGATCCTGCTCCATATGTGGCACCCGTTGTGTTGCTCGTGTTAGTACATACCCGGTAATAAGTTTAATTCAGTAGGTCACACTCGGGGAAAGGGGGACGAGTTTGTAGTTACGACAATTGGAACATATCCGCTATCACCTGTGAAACGGATATACCATAACGGTCAACCAACTCGTGATGGCGTCCGTAAAATTTACGAAGGGATGACTTCAACTTCACCACTTAGAACTCTTGGTTTAATAGCTTCCTTGTGAGCAGCAACCCTCTATCAGGTAAATCATGATAGGAAATGCAACCCCTGGAAAATCGTATCAACTGGGTGATATTTACTCCGTATGCAGGCACATAGAAATGGAAAGTTCACGATAGCTGAAATCATCCCTTTTGTCGTAAAGTTTTATTCTCAACCGACCCTCATTGTCAATTTCTAGATGTAAGTCAAGATATGAGGCAGACTTAACTGTATCTGTTGTATCCTTTATCTCAACTTCAATGGGATAGATGCGTTCAACATAGTCACCAAAATTTTAGTTATTTATTGAGAGAAAATCATCTGTATAGCAGAAAGTAACGTTAATGGATACTGCTAACTTCTTTTCTTTCTTCCTAAGAGGTTCCTGTATGAAGTCGGCCTCATATAAATAAAGGAACAAGTCGGCAAGAAGAGGAGCACATTTGGTTCCCATGGGAATGCCGATTGTTTGTTGAAAAATACGTCCTCCAAACGTAACAAATATGTTGTCCATCACGAAATCAAGCATCTTGATAATGTCAGTTTCAGAGAGGAAGTTTTTGTTTAAATCAGAGTGATTTTTACAAAGTACGATTTATCCCTCCCTAAGACAAGATACTTGTTTCTACGTTGGCCATTCTTTTTTATGAAACAAAGTCGGACCAACTCTTTCAATTTGTCTTTTAGTTTGGAATGAGGAATACTTGTGTAAAGTGTAGAAAAGTCAAATGTTTTAGTACTATTGCTAGATGAAATAGACTTATATTGTATGTACTGTAAAAGATCTTTGGAATTTTTTAATATCCACATCTGATTCACGCCACATCTAGAATAGGTTTCACAATAACTTTGAAGCCCGGCTTTGATTGCTGATAAAATTGAGGTTAATAATTTAAAAAGAGGTTTCGTGGAGCACTTGGGAGACCCGGCAATATAACATTGTTTGTAAGGACATTTATGTAGTTTGGGTATCCAATACAGTGATGAAAAATCCAGTTCTTCATCTTTGGTTGAAATTCCAAAGGAACATAGAACAGTCCTATGATTATTCAAGATTTCCTCCTTGGTAAATGTCGTTGGGCTATATGTTGAGTTTCAAGAGAATTATCAATACCTTGTTCATTTATCAAGCAGTTTATGTAATGTGATTTACACACGAAAACGATGTTGTTTGGAGCTTTATCTGCGGAGATAACAACATGGAGGTAGGACAGGTGTTTTGCAACATTAGGGTCTTTAAAGATTGATGTAGCAAGGTATTCATAGACCCATTCAGTTTTTTTAATTCTGATTCGTATCAACGACGTAATCCATTCGGAAAGAGTATCTACGTCTTCTTTCTCGCGTTGCCTGGGATAAACCTGGACTGAATTAATCAGTATTTTTGATCCTGCAATACGTGTTTATAATTGAAAATTTATTTGCAATTGGTTTGGTATAGGTATAAGAAATGATAGGTACAGACTGATCTTTAAAAGAGGGTGTATTTTTGAGTGAACTGATTTATGATGAAGGATATTGCCCAAGTTGATGGCATCGAGACCGTTTTTGGCAAAGGAAAGTTTTAGAAAGGATCCTTTCTCATTTTCATCTTTTCCAATGCGAACTGGTTTGAAAAGTCTGTGACTTGCAATATCCGAGGTGATAGCTGTAAGTTTGTATTGCTTTGAATGGGGGTTTGTAACAGAGGTTTCCAAACATAGGTTGTAAAGAGAATGAAGTTTTGAAAGGGGTAATAAATAAAGCTTCGTGCGAATGCGATGAATACCTAACGGCGTTGTATGAGTGACAGCAGGTCATTAATAGAGACATCGTGGAGAGTAGGTGATGTATAATGACGATGACCATGACTGCGTCTACGTCGAAGAGTACAGTTTAAAATGTTCGTCACATTCACCGAGCTACAGGAAGGACTAGATAGAATACCTTAACCATATTTTTTTCAACATTGCAACCATATGGTGTCGCAGTTCCCAATTGTCGAATCCAGTAATCTTCTTTTTGTCTACGGAGAGATGTTGCAAGATGAGGATTATTAGTCCTGTAGTATATTTTTTCGATGATACGAACCTGCATAGAAAGGATTGAATGATCAGGCCGGTTAAAATGCTGGTAAACAATGTCGCTTGCATTGTTGTTGATGTTTGATATATGGCCGCACATAGGTTTATTTTGCCTTCCTTTCGTTTCACCGACATATACCAATCCGAAAAGGTTACACTCTAATCCGTAGACGACATTTGTTGATTTACATTTCAGATCATCGTAGCTTCTGGTAAAATAAGACTTTTAGTTAAACTGCTAGTGAATTGAGCATCTGTTATTAAAATATTACAGGTTTTACAGTTTTTGGTTTTACATTTCGAAATGAGACAGTGTTGTTCAGAGTCATTAAAATCCAAAATGTCTTGTAGAAGAACTGAACACGGCTGCGAACGTAGATTATTGCTGTTGTCATTATTATGATGATCTGAATGTGTCATATTAGGGATATTTGTCATGTCTGGTGATGTGGGGACACCAGCCATATCAGACGACACCGTGTCCATGGTGACGTCTGTTTCGTCTGACCTTTTTATACTGGTCAACGTCCGAGCTAGTTTTCTTTTTGATCTTAGTAACTTCATGCATATTATGCTACTGGGCGGAAGATGTCCCCAGGGACATGTTGCCCGTCAGCAGAGACATCGACCCAGTGGTTGTAAAAGAGAGGAGACGAACAAGAAATATTCTTTTGTAATAAAGCAAGGATTTGTACAGTGAGACTCACTATACAAATCCTTGAATGAAGGTATATAATAACTAATAGTAAATCTAAATTTGAATTGATTCTCGTTTACATTAAGGAACAATGTAAATTTACTATATAAACTATATAAAAGTAAGGAGATGTGGTATAATTACCAAAGAGACAACTATCCTCCATACGAGTGTTCAAATTACGTGGATAAAAGCATTTATATTTCTTACTTTCTAAGGTGTTGATTCTTTTTGTTATACCCCCGCTTTAAAAAAGTGGGGTATACTGTTTTACCTCTGTCTGTCCGTCAGTCCATCCATCCGTCAGTCCATCCGTCAGTCCGTCCGTCCGTCCGTCCCATGAATATTTTTCGTCGCATCTTTATCAGGAACTACATCATAAGGATTTCTGAAATTTGGTTTCATGGTTTATATGAGTCAGCTATACCGTGTGATGCGTTTTCAGATTCATCACCCAACAACTTCCTGTTTACCGAACACTTGTATCATATTACACATGATAGCCAAGTAGAAAAATTTCGTCACATTTTTCTCAGGAACTACATTACAAGGATTTCTGAAATTTGGTTTCAGAGTTTATATAAGTCTGCTATACTGTGTGATGCGTTTTCAGATTCATCACTCAACACCTTCCTGTTTACCGGATACTTGTATCATATTTTACAAATGATAGCCAAGTTGAAAATTTTCGTCACATTTTTCTCAGAAACTACAATACAAGGATTTCTGAAATTTGGTTTCATGGTTTATATAAGTCAGCTTTACCGTGTGATGCGTTTTCAGATTCATCACTCAACAACTTCCTGTTTACCGAAATATTTGGGTGGGGGTATCATCAGTGAGCAGTAGCTCGCAGTTTCACTTGTTTGGTTTCAAATAAATGACATTACAATATCAACATTTGAAGTTTTTGGAACAAAGCCATGATAGTCTAACGTTCAATTTTCCCTTTGGGTGATTCAAGGTCGTGATTGATATGACGTCTGACGTTGGGGACTATTTTGCAAGGTGGGAATGTCAAGCGCCGTCCATTTAAAAGACATAGAAATTACCGACCAAGACTTTAAGCGATAAGTTTGTGGTTAGAATGCGTAATAACTCCACTTGCCAAGCTGACCATACTGAATTTGATTCCTTATTTGTATATCTCCACCAAGACTAACCTGTTATTCACCGACAACTCTTTCCTCTGCACAGTGCCACAAACTTAAGATTTGCTACCCTCAACTCTCCTATTTCGGCGATGTACTTTCATTTTGGTCAATTTGTCACGTAACCCGAATTCTTAATCGGCAATTTCCATGTTTTCTACATAAACCTTGCTATGGCATCCAACAATCCGAACCATTCCAAAACAAGCCGTCGGACATCAGAGCAATTTGTTACGATATCTATACAATAAACCCGATAATATGTTTCTGTACCATGTCTATTCATTTTTATGTCAGACAGTTTTACCCTCGGTCCAGGCGAAATTAACGAGCGAATAAGCAGGGTGATATACCTACAGGAACGTACGACAAATGTCCGAATTCATTCGCTATGACTGTGTCCATTGATTAAACTCATTCTTAAAGGTTATCTATCAATTCAAAATTATAGTAAGATCTTTAGATATTGTTTCTATCGGTACTAACATTTATTTTGTTTTAAAAATTAGAACAGTTTTTTGTTGAGCCCTTGCCAACCGATTGTTACATGTTATTCTTGTGTGGTGCTCTTACACTACTGATCAAAGTTAACGGAGGGTTGAGTCATCATAAACTTATTTCACCCCTACCCATTCTTCAAGTGCCTAGCTCACGTCAAGCGCCTGAAATAATGGTTGTCGTTGGTTGTCCGAGTTACATATTTGTTTTCTGTTATTGTTTTACTTTAATCAGACCGTTTTTTTCTCTTCTGAATTGTTTTCCATCTTGTCATCCATGGGCATTTTATAGTTTGCTATACGTTATTGGTTGTGCTCATTTCTGAAGGTCGTACGATGATACATAGTTGCTTCTATCCTCGTCCTGTGGTCTCTGGAGGATAGTAAGTTGTCTCATTTGCATGAATTTTGATATAGATAAATAGTTATTTTCTTCAAAGATGGGATGAAAAATAATGTATTTTTCTCTCGTTTATCGACACTTGGAAAGTATTGTTTTCGAATCAAGAGTTTACTATAAACTAAGCTTTGCATGTAATTCATTTATTTCATCGAAAACAGCATAGTTATGTTAAATTAAACAAAGATGACACCCGCCGCAATAAACAGTAATGATGAGGTACAAATGATTTGCTGATGATTCCCGTGCCGATTACAATTTATTCCATTATGAAGACAATTTTTGACTATTGTTCCTTATAAATTTCAAAGCTTAAATTTAGGACACAGATTTGAGGTTAGACCTAGATTTGACTATAACACATATGCAAACAATTACAATACAAAAGCGGTAACTTAAAAATTTAAGGGGGAGTGACCGGACAAACAAAGTATCATACTCCCCCCAAATAATGGCAAAGTTCAACATCATCATGACATGTCATTTGTAAAAATTGAAAACAACACGTTATAAATTAGATGCGTCCGAAGCGCTTTTCTTGATTTACCTTCATCAGGAACGCTCAAAGCCGAATATTTGAAAGTCATGGATGTATAAAGACAACTCTCCATCCAAGTCACAATTTATAACAGTAAACCATTATAGGCAAATCCATCTAAGGCCAACTTTTCCTGAGGGAGTTGAAACCTCAGTTTCAGTATAATTTCAAAATTTATAAACGAACAATTTCAGACAGTTTGTTATAAATCATGCCAGTACCGAAGTGCTGACTACTCAGCTGATGATACCCTCGGGGAAATTTTCTAGAAAATCGCAATCATAACAATACACACACCATTATCCTTAGTATATTTAAAAAAAACTGCTGACATAAAAGTTCTAGCTTTAAAACTGTAGGAACTAACCAAACAAACCACGTACCATATGTGGGACGACAGGGTATATTTTGCAATCTGCACCGACATTTCGACATGGGCGGGAGTATTAAAAAAATCAATTTTGTTGAAGCATATATTTTTTGTGTATCTATACTTTATATAGAGTATTTAACGTTTAGAAAATTTGTCCCAGAGAAAAAGGAGGATATGACGAGATCCAATTTTTGGCCCCTGAAATTGCTAAAAAAACCTGATCCAAACCTTTCAAAACTATGGGCTCTTTTTCACAAAAATAGCTTAATTAAGACATAAATTGACCGTACCTTATACAAATCTTATGATGTCACTATGATGACATAAACATGTCGAAATTGGGTATTTGACCTAAAATGACCACTCCTTACATATTTTTTGGTAAAAATACATCCGAGCAATACCTTTAACCAAACAGATATTTTAAACACATTAATATCTTTGTAAAATACATTTTGTAGCAAAATATAGTTTTGGGTAATGCTGATGTTCATATCTAATTGATCCTAATTAATGACGACAAGATCTCAAAATGAGGCTATTTTGAAATTTTGCTGTTCCGACAGCCTTGTGAACATCTGAATGATGTTATTTGGTAGATTTTTAATAGTTTTTGATTTTCAAATTCAGGTGATCAAAAAGTGATACCGTCACCTTTACGATCACGTTAACTAAAACGCCATATACAAACATGCGATTATATATTTTTGTAGGAGACAGTTGAAAAGAGACAGGAAGGTTTATTTGGTGATTTTGCTCTTGCAGAATACTTGTTTAAACTTGGAGATGTCAACAAAGACAAATACTTAGACAGCAATGAAATTTACAACTTCTATCGGCATCATATAAAGTTCGACTTCGACAAATCTGCAAAAATGTCAATTAGATTGATGAATATTGGAGATTCCGACAAAGATGGAAGACTCGGTGAAATAGGTAACTGTAAACTGTATACAAATAGCTTAAATTAAATAAAATCTAGATGATAAAGTATACCAGTATGAAGACTGTGTGGATTTTAAACCATTAAAAGAATTAAGGGGTTATAGGGAGGTAATTTTTTACACAAGTTATGCTTTTGTTATAGAAAGTTTCGTCAATGATTTTTAAGTTTACATGTACAAAAAAAATTAAAAATAACCTGTGTTCCCTAGAGGCTTACCATATATTTTAGAAAAAGAAACTTAACCAATATAAAAAACTCTTGCAGTAGTTTCTTTTTAAAAAAAAAATGCAAGTTCCAGACAAACGCAAAACTTTGTGAGCACTGGACCATGAAAACGTCGATTACGAACACCAATTTTGTTCTTCTCACCCGGAAGTACAAAAATCAAGAAGATCTGATATGAATTGCCATAAGAAAACTATCCACCGAATACAAAGGCGGGTAAGAACAATTACAGGTCATAAAAAGGGCTTCCACAATGACAAAAACACATACCGATATAAACGGCACCGGGATAACCAAATGTAAATACAAATGATCTGACCATTTTGGAATGTATCATGCAATGGCAATATTGTTAATTTTAAGCGTAACTATGAAAATTCTTATTTGAATACTAAGACTTTTTAACAATGGCGGTATTGCTGAATTTTACTGTTTCACTCTAGATACAGAGTACACTGAAGCACTGACCATTCATTAAAAAATATATTGGGGTATATAAATTATGAAAAAATTACTAATATAATCTTTTTCAAAAGGGAAATAAAAAGATAGTTTGCTTTTATTGAAAATAAGAGAAAAAAACGCATTGATTTGAAAAGAATTCTTGTTTCTGTATGTTATTGGAAGAGAAGTCTGCTTTTATTAAAATAACAAAAAAGATATAAAAAAAAAACCGCCACCACAAAAGATGAATTGTCGGTGATTTTGGTTAAAGTCTATGATCGTTTCAATTCGGGTCATCTGCACTTTGCCTTAAAGAAACGCATGTTCTTAAAGACAAATTTATATGCAAGAAAACTACTGTATCTCTACTTGTAGTCGCCAGGTTTTTTAACTTTAGTATGAAAAAAACAACTATTTTTTTCAATAACAAAGAAGAATAAAAATAGAAACTTTTTTTTATAAAAACACCATTTTTTCTTTTTCCTTCAGAAGATAATAATTAATTTCTTTTCAAGAAATTTATAATCTACAATTTCTTTTCACAAAACAATACCCCACCCCCTCCCCTTAGATGATATGGTTAATGGGAGCCTAAAAATCAGAACTAAGATGAAAGAACTTGAAATAAGTTATGATAGGTCTTTCTGAGTGACATAGATTGCATATTTTTTTAATATTTTCAGAGGCAATTTTAGCTCTACACAAAGTAACAAATCAGTTAAACAGAAAGCGGAAATGAGAATGTAGTGTTACGAAACAGAACAGATGTGGTCAACTCTTACGCTTTACAATCATTTCATTATTAAATGAGTAAAAGTAAAGTTCGTTTTACCATTTACAACAGTTTCAAAACTTACATGACTGACTGTTCTGTATAAACTTATTCCAAGATATATATATATAATATATATTTGATTTCAAAAATATAGCTCTTTTAAAGATGTAAATAAATTCATCATAGATACAGGGTTAAAATTTTGTACGCCAAAACTTATATTTACTATTAAATTGCAACTGTAACGAGAACGTCTTCATAGTAGGGAGTTACACTGGTTCACTAAAAGGGTTAGACGTTCTTATTTTCCTTATATTTGCAGGTAATATGTGTTATATGATAATAAATGTCTTTCATTTCTAACAAACTACCTCGTATTTTTGCTGGCATATAAAGCGGGAAATGGTTGCATTTTCAGAAACTGAGGATAGTGATAATTATTGACTCATCATGGTAACTGGCGTTGCAGTGAACTTATACTGGTCACTAAAAATTCACAAAACTAATAAATTTTTTTTAAGAAACCACAAATTTTAGTAAGGATACATGGTGTTTGAGCAAAATAATTGCCGAATGAGATAAGAGTGAGGGTGATATATTCTATATTTTATGGAGTGCATAGTTTAGATTTATACAAAGTTGTACCTTCACCCTGCTGTTTTGAGGTCATGAATACTAGAATGTGTTGTTTAAAGGGTCATTAGCTACGAGATATAAAAAAAAATAAAATATGTTTTTTGTTGTTCAATCATTCATGAAAGTTGAATATAAATGAAATAATAATTCTACGCCTTGTTTATACTTGACTTCGTTTAAAGTTGAACAGATTAATGTATAGGGTTCGACATTAAAATGTTTTTGAATAAACGAAATGTACAAAGTTCATATTTTGTTATTAATATTTCTAACAACATTTAATATCTTCACTCTCTACCCTTTTTATACACTTCAGGCTTTCAGTTCTTCTAAACCGATTTCTAGACAGTATGTACTTAAACGTCCATATAGTCTAAAACATTTGGAATAAAGAAGAAGGGCAATTTCCCTCGGAGTTTATTTCACACAAGAGCCATTTTCAAAAGTCTTCCAATCTTTATGTAAATTCAAAGTATCGCATCTTTATATGTGTATTTTAAGTTGTTACATTATTATGGCTTATTTCTGAACAAATAAACGAGTAATAAATTCCAGAAGCTAGCTCAAAATCGTCAAAATTTTAACAGAAAAAAAACTGTTGGTATTCATACAATGATATAAAAGAAGGACTTTCTTTACCAAAAAAAAATTCTTTTCAAAAAAATATGTAAAAATTGCAATATTGTATTAAAATGTCGTCAACAGCAACACGCAGTGTTGAACTACATTCTGGTTTATTGAATTGTTGAAAAACGTTTCAAGTATATGATATAAACGTTGTTCTTGACAACTTTTAGATTTTAACCCTGTTATGAGGGTCTGAATAGGGGACCATTCATTTTTGTATTCTTTAATTTTCTTGGTCATTTTTCTTTATTTTTCTTTGTCATTTTTCTTTATTCTTTAATTATTTGCCCATTATTCTCTATTCTTTTTTTCTTTGCCTTTTTTCATTTATTCTGTAATCATTACCCATTATTCTCTATTATGTAAACCCCATCCAGACCCTCTCTAATTGAAAGAAATATTCCAATGATATTGGTCCTAACTCTTCATCAAAGACTCGTATATTTTAGATTTATACAAAGGTGTACCATCACCCTATTGTCTTGAATTTAGGTCATGAATACACTTGAACCAATACTAAAATGCATTGGTTAAAAGGAAATTAGCTACGAGCTAAAAAAAAAATGATAAAATATGATTTTGCGTTGTTCGATCATTAATGAAAGTGAAATAACGAAATAATAGTTTGCTTTAAGCAGCCAATTCGTCCGGTATTTGAAAAAAACCCTAAGCTCATACCGACCGTTAATATTTGTATATGCCAAGGGCATACTAAATATTTCCGAAGAGAATCAACCCTCAGAATCAACCTAGTGCGCCATTCACTTTTTATTGAAAGTTTGGGGAGCCTTAAACATATATTTGCTTAATATTGCCTTAAACAGGACAGCCCGAATCGTTTATGCAAACATTTTTTTAATTGTTTCTCAAATTTTGAGAATCAAAATTAACCATTATGCAAATATCGTTTTGTTTATCCCCTCTCTTTCTCCAAATATCAAAATCGTTTATTTAGATAGTTTATTTATTTATTATGTTTGTTTTTAGTAGGTAAGATATTTTATGTTTTTGTTTTGGGCATTCATTTTCGAGACGGTTAATGGAAAACCTTTGAGTGGTAGCCTAAGATAACTCTGACGTCCTGTGACTTTTTTATGACTTGCTGGGATCGTGGGGCCACACAAAGACCGTCAAACATCAGAGCAATCTGTGACTATAGAAGTTGGAGCTATATATTGCAATCACCTTGTCCGTCGTTACTTTAACAAATATTTTGATGCAGTATGATTGCCAATGAGACAACTCTCTACATGAGACCAAAAGACACAGAACTTAACAACTATAGTTCGTCGTACGGCCTTCGACAATGAATAAAACACATACCGCATAGTCGGCTATAAAAGGCCCCGAAATGACAAATGTAAAACAATTCAAACGAAAAAAATAACGGCCTGATTTATATACAAAATAAAGAACGAAAAACAAATATGATATACAGCAACAAACAACATTCACTGAATTACAGGATCTTACAGGCTCCTGACTTGGGACAGGTACATACAAAATGTGGCGGGGTTAAACTAGATTGAAGGCGCGCCAACTTTCCCCGTAACCCGGGACAGTGATGTAACAGTACAACATAAGAAAAAACTATAAAAATCAGTTGAATAGGATTTAACTCATCAGATCGATCCAAAGCAGAAATACATCTAACAAAAACACATCCCGACAACGAAAATACACTAAGTACAGATCTGAGAGTACTCGCAGTTACTGACAGCTAGTTCAAAGCCAATAACAACTAATGAAAAAAAAATCATGCATCTAAAACTAAAATAGCAATCAGTACACATCGAACAGCCAATGGATTTAGTGTAAAGACGTCATTAACAGTCAGAGAAAACATGACCTTGTGCATTGCCAAGATACAGGGTTTCGACAGACTTTGGAGTCATTAGCACGACAACGGGTACAACTTCTTGTTAACATATAGCTTTGAACGGGATTTTTTTTCAAAAATATATGATGAGCGATGGATTTTTTCCATTTAATTGATTATTTTATACTGAATAATAAATCAAATAATACTTTAGTATCGAACATATCACTTCGGTTTTTACGTTGTTTTATTTTCCTTATAATATTTGTTAAAATATAAATTCAATCATGATAGATAAATTAATCAGACAAATTTAATTTTTTTTTTGGAAATTCTGAAGAACTGAAAGCCTTCAATAGGAAAACTGTCATATTCTGGGGCGTATTTCTCAACCAAGCCTAGGTCTTCAACAAGATAGTCTTCACCAAAATAAATTTGAATATCGTCTGTCTTAGTGGTCGAGTCAAAAATAACCAATTCAATGAAAACGTGACAATCTGGTTTCATTACAGATTTCAGTATGTTTATATACTCTTTCTTCAATTTGCTTTTGTCTTTTTTCAAGTCACAATTGTCAAAAATATTGAAGGATCCACGATCCCAAATACCGTCAAAATCACATTCTATAGACGTGCCGAAAAGAAAAAAGTCTCCACAATATATTCGGATTTTGCCTGTTGTGCTTGTATACAAACTTCCTTTGAATTTCTCGCAAGGTGTGACTATATATTTCAGATTGTTGTCGTTGAAAAATTTCTGAATTGCAATTGAAGATATTTCGACTCCAACGATGTCATGACCTAGTTCAGAGAGCCAATGCATGTCTGCTACGTCCCCACACATCGGGAAAAACAGCTTTGAGCAATTCATGCCTTTTGTCAGGTCATCTTTATATTTTTTTATGTAAGGATTAATACCCTTCATTGCCCATGCAGGCGTACTTGATGCTTCCCATTCCTTCATCCATTTTGTGTTTTCTTCGTCCATCTATAACAAAAGTAACCTTCATTATTCTGTAATATGAATAACAGGTGATGCGGGGGTATATGTCAATGATACAGCAACCCAACGATTTAAAAATAAGAAATATATTTGATGTCAACATACAGTCTTCAACAATAAATACACTTAAATATAATACAATGATTTCATTGTAAATTAAAGAGTCCCCAAAGGGCAGAATAATAACAAACAATTTACTACAATGATTATATATAAAGAATTGGCAAAGGAATGATTCACAAGGTCAGTTCATTAACATAACATAAAGGGGACAAATTTTACTGCACCAGATGCGCATTTCGACAATTAATGTCTCTTCAGTAATGCTCGAGGCAAACAAAATATATTGGAGAATCTAAAACTTATTCAAAAAAGTTTATAAACCAAAAAAGACAAAAGTATAGCAAGGAATCAGAGCTTTGCATGAGGGATATATAATCCTTAATCATCATGATTCAAAATAATTTCCAAAATTTTGTAACAGCATGTTTCACTTCCTCCTTGTCTTACAAAGTATACATAGACGCTTTTTTTCTTTCTTTTTCAATTTCCAGCTGATGATCTCCAATGCTACGCCTTGTTAATACTTGTCTTCGTTTAAAGTTTAACGGTTCGACATTAAAATGTTTTTGAATAAACGAAATTTTGTTATTAAAATTTCTTACATCATTTAATATCTTCACTCTCTACTCTTTTTATGCATTTCAGGCGTTCAGTTCTTCTAAACAGTTTTCTATACAGTATGTACATAAAACGCCCACATAGTCTAAAACATTTGGAATAAAGAAGTGGGGCAATTTCCCTCGGAGTTTATTTCACACAAGAGCCATTTTCAAAAGTCTTTCAATCTTTATGTAAATTCAAAGTATCGCATCTTTATATGTGTATTTTGAGGTTCGTTATTACATTATTATGGCTTATTTCTGAACAAATAAGCGAGTAATAAATTCCAGTAGCTAGCTCAAAATCGAAATTTTAACAGAAAAAAAAACTGTAAGTATTCGTACACTAATATAAAAGAAGGACTTTGCTTGGTTACGCAGATGACCACGGATGGCCTTAAAACGGCAAAAGTGCAGGAGTTTCGAAATAAGAAGCAAAACAAAAACAAAAACTGAAGGACTCGTATGAACTTATAAATGGAGCGAGACCGGATGAGTCGAGAAGGTTTGTGTTTCCTGCTATGGTGTCATCCTGGTTTGACCACTTTTAATAACATGCATATGTAAACATAGGGTGGATTGTTGTTTTAACAATTATAGTTTATTTCTGAATTATAGTCATATTTTTCACCTTTTATTTTACCTGTAAAATTTTATCAAATACTATATTATGCTATTAAATCAATGAAAATGTTCCAAATTTTTAATATAGTTTTTATCAGGAAAATGTATTGAATTTGACAGTAAATAGCCCTGATAATAAGAAAAAATAATGGTTTGTCCTGCAGTAGTTTGAAAATAAATAAACTGACTTAAAATGTATTGAAAATAAATAACTCGGCAGGTCTTTTAAGCCATTTTATAAATGCTATTCTAAAGTATGAGATGGCACCAGATTCTTCCAAAATTTGATTTTTTTTCATTTTTTTTAGGAAAAAAAACTTCCCAAATCTTAGTGTTGCTTTCCATTTGTATTTTAGTAAAAAAAAATTTAACTTGACTTTTATTTTTTTTAAGGATTTTTTATCTAAAAAAAAATAGCAGCTACATCCATAAAACTATATGTTTTTGCTTTCTCCTACATATTTTTCTTATTATCACGGTTGAGTTATTTATTTTCAAACCCCCCCCCCCCCCCTTCCACTACAATATCAAATGGTCGTCACCTATGTTTACATATGCATGTTTAACGAGAGAAATTTATGTATTACTGAAAAATTATTACACCAGGGTTTTCGATATCACAAACTAGTCAAAACATTTACTAAATTTTATCATCGGTATAAGGACATCATTCGTAAATATAGCTCAACATGCAGACTTCTTACACGTTCAGGTATTTCACATCCAATTTTTTATGGAAATATTCTTTATAAAGCACAAAAATGTCAGTATTCACCTCTGAAGCTGACAAAACCTTTAAATAGACTTATTAAGAAGGGATATAGTTACGATACTGTTGTCAGGTCATTAAAGATTGCATATTTTGGCGTTAATATTGATTCACTTATAGGGTCTTTGCATCGGCACTAAACACATTTATTTAAAAACCAGTTATTGGCATGACACGGGTTATGTTCTTCTCATATATGTTATGATGGTATGATACTAAACCCCTAACGGGAAGGATCGTGCCTGATATTCATATGATGAAGACATAATCTTTCAATCAGTTTAATTGAAGTCTGGAGCTGGCATGTCAGTTAACTGCTAGTAGTCTGTTGTTATTTATGTATTATTGTCATTTTGTTTATTTTCTTTGGTTACATCTTCTGACATCAGACTCGGACTTCTCTTGAACTGAATTTTAATGTGCGTATTGTTATACGTTTACTTTTCTACATTGGCTAGAGGTATAGGGGGAGGGTTGAGATCTCATAAACATGTTTAACCCCGCCGCATTTTTGCGCCTGTCCCAAGTCAGGAGCCTCTAGCCTTTGTTAGTCTTGTATTATTTTTAATTTTAGTTTCTTGTGTACAATTTGGAGTTTAGTATGGCGTTCATTATCACTGAACTAGTATATATATTTGTTTAGGGGCCAGTTGAAGGACGCCTCCGGGTGCGGGAATTTCTCGCTACATTGAAGACCTGTTGGTGACCTTCTGCTGTTGTCTGTTCTATGGTCGGGTTGTTGTCTCTTTGACACATTCCCCATTTCCATTCTCAATTTTATTAGGGGAAAACTTCCCAAATCTTTAAATAATATAATGTATAAATATTAATTTACTTGAATCAAATGTCTGAAAATGGGTTTCATTTAACTTAGGTATATTGTCTAAGGAACATTTACTTTATTCTCTTACTGTTGCTTTCCATTTGTATTTTAGTAAAAAAAAAATTTTAACTTGACTTTTATTTTTTTTAAGGATTTTTTATCTAAAAAAAAAATAGCAGCCACATCCCTAAAACTATATGTGAACTACATGTTTTTGCTTTCTCCTACATATTGGTCTTTTGATTTTGTCCCTAAAAACTAAAAGAATTACACTGAAACTATATATTTTGCCTTGAGACCAAAATATTGTCAAAAAATAATTAAAATAGAACTTGCATTTTTGATCAAGAAAGGTTCTGGGAAATGCGCAGAATGCATGATTTTGCATACATTCTTCTATAGCTTCTTCAGGCCTTCAGCGGCCCCAAAACCCTGCACACGAAATTTGTTTAGTTTTTTTTTTATATACTTTATATTACTTTTAAAACAGGCTAGTGTCATTATTTTACATGTATGTTAAATTATTGAGAGAAAAAATATATGATTTATTTATAATTTATCTATACATTTATGAAAATGGAATTACAAAATAAAAAATACCTGAATATATATAGAAAACACTGATAAACTATATACCTAAGTTGGAACAGACTATATAATTGTATGCTCATTAAACCTTTTGTCTTTTTTGTTTTCTTTACTAATAAATAATTGGTGTAATTAAAAGTGGGCAAACCAGGAGTAAACCCCTGCTATGTATGCATTATCCATCAATCGAATCCACATTTAGTCAAACATGTCACAACAAGGAATAGAACACAATCAACGTACAAATCAGACGACTGTTCCATTAGCTTAAAGGGACATTAGCTGTCACATGCATGTTCACCGATTTGACTTAAATTCTCACATTTGATTTAAAACATACAAAAAACGTATATCCAAATTACAAAAAGTCTAAAATAAACAATTAACAATACAGGGACTCGATAATATGTATCAGCATTTCGTGTGTATTTTTGTCTAGACGTCATCTAATTATCCACCGAGATGACCTCCGAAGACTGCCGACGGTCGTATAACCCGATATAACATAAATATAAATATAAATAGATAGCGACCACGTGGAAATATATTTTCTAGGTCTGTTTGATTTCATATTGTAGGTTACATAGTATGTTTATCATCGTTTTTACCTGTATAAGAATAATTTTTAGTAGATCGAATCAGTCAACCAAATGGTTCATCCTTTTTTCACTTTCAGTGTTGACATTGTTTTCCTGTTAATAGCTGAAGACATGCGTAACCCGTCTCCAGCTAAGGGGTTAAATTGAAGATCACATGAATACGGATTCAATGAGGTCGAATTATTCACTTGCAAGTGAATAATTCATCAGCGATGTTTCTTATCTTAATTTGACAAAATTGAACCAAGCTGCTGCTAATCCCGAATTAGTATTTCATTATTTCACTTTCATTATTGATTGAACAAAACAAAAATAATACTTTTTTTTATAGATATCTCGTAGCCAATGCCCCTTTAAGATCTATGACTGTAAAAACATGTCATTTGTGAGTTGAGATACATAGACATCGTATAAGTAAAACAATTCATGATGGTGACCCTAAAAACTGAACATGGATAACATGGATAACCATTTCATTTCGTTTTAATGTGAAAATAATGCTTACAGTATTTTATTTTAAGTTCCTGTCATACTCGTACAATCTTACACAATTTATTTGTGTCGTAGTTTAAATCTTTTTTCAATGATGCAGCACACAAAACAATGATCACTTCAATTTTGTCCTCGTTCAAGACTTTTTTCTTGCAATAAGGAATTAGAAAAATGCAACAAGTGGAACAGGAACTGGTTTCCCCTCGTGAACACAATTAGTTTAGTCCGCTTTAATGCTTAGTGATGTTCGGTTTTAAGTTTTTCTGTGTTGGATCACCTTTTCGTCAATCAATCAATCATCAAAATCATAGCACATGTGTTTCAGCCTAAATCATGGTTCGGTCTTGCTTAGTAGTTAGAAAGCCAAATTGGTGTAAAACTTCTAAAATACGGATAAAACGCATAGACGGATCCAGGGGGGGGGGGGGGGGGGGGACGGGGGGCCCGGGCCCCCCTTTTGTGGGGAAAAAAATGGTTGATTATATAGGGAATCACTGAAGCATGACTGGAGCGGGGGGGCCCCTTATGAAAAGTTCTGGATCCGCCACTGAAACGTTCAGATCAAATCATATCATCTTAAGTATATTTAATATTTCAAAATGGATTGTCAGCAAATTAAAGGAAAAAAACACAATACATCTATACATGTGTATAGATAAAATGAGTTAAATGTTTACCACAGGTGAGGACTAAGTTCTCTCCCATAATTAATAAATTATCGATACAAAGAAATAACTTGAGAACAATGTTAAAGATATATTCTTCTCTATGGTTTGTGTAAAATAAATGTTATCAGCTAACTTATAAATTCCATACTGTGAATAGTTTAAAGAGATTTAATTAACAAAAACAAAATATAAGATAATATTATAGCACAACATGTGTTTCAGCCAAAATTATGGTTCGGTCTAGTTTAGTAGTTAGAAAGCCAAATTGCTGTTAAACTTCTAAAATAAGGATAAAATGTTCAGATCAAATCATATCATCTTAAGTATATTTAATATTTAAAAATGGATTGTCAGCAAATTAAAGGAAAAAAACACAATACATTTCTATAGATAAAACGAGTTAAATGTTTACCACAGGTGAGGACTAAGTTCTCTCCCATACTTAATAAATCATCGATACAAAGAAATAACTTGAGAACAATGTTAAAGATATTCTACTCTACAGAATGTGTAAAATAAATGTTATAAGCTGACTTTTCAATTCCATACTGTGAATAGTTTAAAGAAATTAATTAACAAAAACAAAAAATAAGATAATATTGAAATATTTGTACATTTTTAAAATTCCAAACTCCGAGATATGTCATTGCTGTCCTTCAGAACAATCATATATAAATTCCAGTTGAAACAACTACCTGTACACATGCATCTGACCTTTTTTCAGTAAAAAATAATTCATATTTCATATTTACCATCAAAAATGTCTTCTGTTGAAATGTATTATGTAGCGCTTATTCAGTAGCCCCTTGGTTATGTTATTATAAAGCGGAAGTAAAATATTGTTCTATTTAATTTTTATGAGGCGCAAAATTAAATACATATATCGTTTTAACTTGTTTTGAGTTGTCTACAATCAGTGTATACAAACTGCGAATCCAGATAGTTCATTTTCACTGTCATACGCGATGATTACTATTGTAGAATAAAGGATGATGGGAAAAACTGCGTTTGTTTACTTTTTGAAAATACAAAATAATTGATTTGAATGTATGTTTTAACACAATTTCGTTATAATATGACTTTACAGTGATCACTTACAGGATGTGTTATTAAAGCAACAGTATCTAGAATATAGATTATTGAAAGCGATTCATTTAACTATAAGTGCGATGCATTATCCGGCACTGTAATTGCGATCATTTCTGATGTTGGATTTTTGGAGGTGCGATGAATTTTCATTGTGGAATTATGGGATAATTGAACATGCAAAAACTAACAATATTCATTTGATGACTTTAATATAGATGATATTTTTAAAATCCGCAAACTTATCGTACATGCTTACTTGAATATACACAGGATATAACCACCGTATATGCAGTTAATTATGGACGTTGTGCATAGAAAAGCTACAACAAACTGAGAGAAGCCGATATATGATATCAGAAGTCCATTACTAGACGAAGTGTGCAACCTGGCCTGGCATCCCGGCCCGATATCTAGCTGCGCGTCGTAAGGGCCTTTACTGACAATATTAGCCAGGACCCCGGGCTAGCTATATAGTAAGGCGATCACGTTGTCCCCGTACTTCCAACTGTGATTGAAACGGGATTTGAGCGAGATTGCTATTCATAGTAACAAAAATCAATGGCCAAATTTTTTGTGATGCATTCTGGGTAGAGATAATTTATGCCAAACACCCTTTAACTTAATTAGCACACAGTTGAAAATAATGTTTGACCATCGACGTGTTAATGAATAATAGATCCTATAAATGCCATAATATATCAGTGTCATGAGTCATTATGATGGTATTAAACGATAAAAATGTTTGTATAATTTATCAATTTAAAAACTACAATTATAACCCTGGGATTATTATAATAGTCCAGTATAACCGTAGAAAAATTGTCAAACGAAAAAAAAGCTCACTTCTTAGTACAATGTACGTTTAGTTTTATAGTTAAGAAATTGCCATTAAAAAGTTGGCAAGGAAAAATTAGGTCGGAAAATTGTGTATCCATATTCAGTACAAGTAACACTGGAGTATTAGTAGACCGAATTCTTCTGTCCGTATAATGCATATATTTCTTAATTTCCATTTGCTCTTTATTGATTTTGCTATTTACTTTTTTGCAATATAGAGCCAGAAAGCAGTGTCCATTCAAAACAGGAGATTCGCATGTTTGCTCTCGATTTTCGCTGATTTTATACATTTTTCAGCCATCTGTACCTATATATACCGATAGATAAATGGTTTTTCTATATTTTCATGTGTCAATGATCAACAACCTTTCTCAGTCTAGATAATCCACTTTTTTTTTAAACATTTAATACATTCTTCTTTCATTCTCGGCAAGCTAAAAAAAAAATGGATTTTCTAGACTCAGAAAGATCGTTGATCATTGCAAGGCACATAAAATTATAGAAAAACCATTTATCTATTAGTGTATATAGGTACAGATGGCTGAAAAATGTATTAAATCAGCGAAAATCGAGTGCAAAAAAATTGTACCCTCAATTTTTAAAAAAAAAGAGGGGGAAATAATTGTATGTCCTTTCTCAGTTCAATTTCGAATATCTTCGATCCTGCGTAACTGAGATCTTGACTGTAATACAACCTCGGATGATGGTGTGGATGAACAAAGGTTATCATTTCAGTCAGATATATTACATTTATCCGTTTAAATACATGTAAAAATACCGCTCACAACACGTGCGTTCGGCATATAAATTTTATAGGTTAAAATGATAGGAAAAGTTGCGATCACGATCTTTGTAAACAAATGAGTAATATATATTCCTTTAGAATATAGCAAAGTGCTCTCGACCAATGAAATTGTAGAATTGGATGTCTCTTAATTGTGAAGAATGAATGTAAATCATGTTCTTAGTAAGGGATTATCCTATTATTTGGGTCTATTTACAGTTCAAAACAAAGAGTTTCTATAAACGAGTTACAACTGCCCGAAGCACATTTATCAGATTGGAAGGATTTATCACACAGTGATTGAAACTGACTAAAAGTTGAATTGTGAAACAAACAAAAATACTGGTGCAGTAAAATTTGTACCGTGAATGTTATTATGAAAATATCAATATTTTCAAATTAATAAAAAAAAATTAAACAATACCAAAGCAAAGCAAAAAAAGAAAAAAAATCTTTCAGATAAAAAAATAACCTAAATCTTTAGCTTTCCAAAACTTTGATTACTTGATCAGTGGTTGGGAAGAATAGTTATTTCCAATATTCCGATAAAAAAACAGGAATTTAATTTTGAACATATTAAAAAATTTTAAAGGCATTATTTTTGAACATCTCCCTGAAATAATGAAATATTATTTGATGTAAAAAGCCGGCCCAAAATATTGGCTGTGAAATAAAATTTAGTTGTAACTCAAATGTATTAATTGATTTAAACTGTAAATAAAACAAGGATAATTCCTCACTAAAGTATTACATGATTTACATTCATACTCACAATCAAGAAACATATCCAATTCCTACCTTTTCTTTCTACTGTTGTGTCACCTAATATCTATAACGCTTTAAAAAAAAAAAATCCCAAATGATATGAAAGTCCTTACATCACTAAAACTAATCCATAAATGACATGCCCAAAAAGGAAGTCATGCATCAATTATAAACATTGCACTGACAATGAAACTAATTCTTGAATAGATCATTTGAGCCTTGAGCACTTTACAATATTCTAAGTTTGTAAGAGAATGATAATCCCTTACTTCATGATAAGTACTCGCTAACGCTCGTACTTAATCATGAAGAAAGGAATTATCATTCTCTTACATATACTTAATATGTAAGTATTGTTCATATTGAAATATGACGAAGTCCTACTTTAAAAACCTAGCTTTAGGACAAGTCTCGGTTAGTGTATGGAAAGGTATATACTATGAAATTTAGAGCGAGGGGCTTGCCCCGAGCTCTTAATTTCATAGTATATACCTTTCCATACACTATCCAATTTAGCACATATTCACAACTCGAGTGATTGTTAAATTGGTGTAATTGATGGTCAGTTGATCATATGGTCAGTAAAAAGTAATCATCTAACAAGGTAAGTGTGACTAGATGTTAGTAAATTTAAGAGAGTTGTTTTGTTTTTGTAAAAATCTACTCAGTATTAATATCGTAGCTCCGTGTCATTTCAATTTGGATCATGATGAATAACACCGATATGCCAGATTTTGAGTTGTTAAATAGTACAGATACAGATTGGGAATTAAGTGATTTATATGCAATCCAAACACAAAAATTGGTATTTTCAAACCGTAATGCTGCTGCTTCAAGTCGATTTGCAGAACCAGTTCTATCAGAGGAACTAGAACAAAGAATTAGTGACAGAATCCCAACAAAAACAAAACAATCAACAAGCTGGTCTATGAATGTGTGGAAAGGTTGGGCGGAAAACAGAAACTGCAATCCAATGACTGGGTTTGAGGAGTTTACTTGTGTGCCTGTTGACCCAGAAACAGCTACTATAAAAGAATTGGACTTCTGGTTATCCAGATTTATCATGGAAACCCGACGAAAAGACGGGACACCTTACCCACCTAACACCCTTTTGAACATTTCCGCCGGAATTCAAAGACATCTGCGAGAGATGAAAAGATCTGAAATTAATTTGCTACAGAAAAACTCCGTGGATTTCCCAACATTCCAGAAGGCTCTTGACACCAGAATGAAAGAAGTAACAGCTGCTGGTCTAGGTATGTTCATCTATATCATAAAATGTATAATTCGTAATATTTTAGGAAATCACATCACATAGGCAAGGAACCAGTATTCTAGTTTGAACAGTTGATAGAACTACATATTCCCAAATCGTTTTTTTTTAAATCATTAAAACTTAAATCAATCCTTTGTTTTGTGCCACTTTAGACTAGTTAAATTATTCATCATTAAGGCGTTTTCTTATTATACCATCGTCTGGAATATGCGTGAACTATTTGCCACTGAAAGATAAACAATTCACAATCAATCAATCAATCTTGTATGCCACATCTATTTAACCTAATACTACATGTATAAGTATCAATACGTATGTTGACCTTTTTGAGTCGTTGGGTTTATGTCTCACAGACAGATTATGTTTATCTGATTCGCGCGTGTTATTTAAAAGACCAATTTTACACTTTGCATACCTACATACCTACTATTGATGATGATTAAGCAATACATTTTCCTTTTAATATTTACCGTAAAATGAATCATCCTGAAACAAGGATAAAAGTTGTTTTACAAAAGCTAAAATCACCCATGATTCTTTTTATGCCTTTAAAGAATATTATGTGTATGCATGTCTATTATTGTAGAAAGTATGTACCCCACCCCACCCCGCCCGCCCCAGGTGACTTTTTTAATTTTGTTGTTTGATTGCTGTTTCATTTACCTATACCCAAATTCTCTGTAAACACATTTATTTCATACAGGTATTCACAAAAAAAGAGCAGATGCCATTTCACCACAGGATGAAGACACTTTATGGTGTAAAGGAGTAATAAGTTTAGATTCTGCAGAGGGCTTAAGCTATGGCGTATTTTATTATAACTGTAAACTGTTTGGTTTTCGTGGCATGGATGAGCATCGTGATCTTGATGCTACACAATTCGAAGTAGTAACGGATTCTGTTCAAAAGAAAAAATGCCTTACATTCTATGGCCGTATCAGTAAAAATAATCAGGGAGGTTTTTTTCATAGAAAGATAGAACCAAAAAAAGTAATACAGTGGGAAGACAAAAATAATCCTCGGGATATTGTAGGTTTGTTTTCTACATATCTTTCTCTCATCCCGAAAACGGGCCCATTCTACCGAAGACCTATTGGAAAACTAGGATTAAACACCTCTGGAAAACCAAAGTTCTCGGCACAAGTTGTTGGTGTTAACAAACTTTCAACATATATAAAAACAATGTTTGATTTAGCAAGTATAGACCACACTGACCGTAACATCTCAAACCACTCTGGGAAGGTTACTTGTGTGACAACCTTGTATGACAAGGGTTTTGACAATGCCGCGGTAACATCAAGAAGTGGCCACAGAAGCAATGCTGTCGAAACTTACAAAAGACAGAGTGTAGAAATGAATGATAGGATAAGCAAATCTTTGCAACCACCTTTACCGCTCAGTGAAGTGAAAGTTGAAGAAAATAAGGAGAACGAACAATCCTGTGCTAATACGAAAGTACATGTAGCTCCTATAACAGAAAAACGTGACACCCTTGATGATGAACTTGTGATACACGTTCCAAAGAGCGTAAAACGCATCAAAATTGTCCACAATAATGGCAAAGTCATGTCTCCTGAGTTGTAGTAAATTTACGTTAAATATAGTATCTGGTCATTGTGTTGTCGGTCGTGTGATGTTTTTCCATGAATGCATATATATAAACACCAAGAAGATGAAGTACGGATGTAGTACATGTGCATTGTTTTGTTATTAAATATGTATTAAAACTCAAGCCAATATAAATCTTTCTTTTCTTCAATTATGTTAATTTATCAAACTATAGATGCATACGGTTACTGCGATCCATGATTCAAATTCTTTTGTATGTTTAAGCAAGTATAAGCTATAGTATTTTATTTCCATATATTAATGACAACTCATGATTCTTAGCTTCATTGTACATACTGAATTGATGACCGCAAGTATAATATTACATTGTATTGTAATAAGGAATTTCATCTCCCTTTTTTATACATTTAGATTAAAATTAATATTTTCATAACTAATATTTCAGATAGTGACACTATTGACATTTTGTGTGTCCTTTTAATTCATCAAAAAATAAAAAGATATCCAAAATATATCCTTAAATATTCCCCCAAAAGATGAAATGTGAGACATTGAATTCCTTCCAAAATGCCCACGGCTGTTAATGTTCTACGTCTAGGTTAGTCTATAAAAAGGTATATACTATGAAATTTAGAGCGAGGGGCTTGCCCCGAGCTCTTAATTTCATAGTATATACCTTTTCATAGACTATCCAATTTAGCACATATTTACAACTCGAGTAATCTTTTAATTGGTCTATTGATAGTTTATTTTGGCTGACTACTTGTATCACAGGTGTTTGTAAAACGGAGCTCATTAACAAAGTTTTGTAAAACTACTCACTAGTATCATTGTAAAATATGTGATTTCAAAAGGCCCTTGACTCCAGAATGAAAAGATGGTAGCTGCTGGTGTAAGTATGTATATTGATATAAAGCGGTGTTTTACTATGCATGTTCTTTTTACATGGTAAGATGACCAAATAAATTGACCAAAAGCAGGCAATAATTAAATTGCAGTGGAAGCTTTACATGTTTTGAAAACATTTTTTAATTTCACAGTAAAACTAAAGATATAATAAATTTGAAACATATAGATAGTTTGTCCCCATAGATATAGTCTAGCAGATAGGCATTAAAAAGCAACTACCAATAGATCAGAGATTATAGGTTTTGTGTTTTTTTTTGTGTTTTTTTTTATTATTATTTCAAAGTAAAAACTAAAAGATTTATCAGAATATGTTTATATATATATATATATAATTGGCACATTATCTTCAGACATAATCACAGTTTTTCAATTCATGACATCGTCTTGAACATGCATGAAATATTTGCCACTGGAAATTAAGCAACCGATAATCAATAAATCAATCAATTCATGACGAAATAGATCACCTTCCTTAAGAAAGTTTAAAAAATTATCACCAAGTTGCTTTAATTTCCCCTTTACAAGGTTTCATAGTACACACTTTTTGTGTACAAAGTAATTGCATGGATGATACATTATCATAATTTTAAGATATCGTTGTACTCTAATCAAGGTATAAAGAACCATATGTATTACCCTTTATTTAAATGAAAGAAATTTGCAATTGTCAAAAACATTGTTCAGATCCAAAGATTTTAATAGGAGGATATTTAGAAATCAACGTGAAAACTAATTACAAACTATTTAATCTAATTTGGAACACAGCATTTTATTTCAAAAAAGCCAGTGGCAATTTTTGTTTTAAATATCTTGATTACGATACAATGAAATCTTACCCTTGTGGTCATTCATGCGTAGTTACTTAGTACACGGGAAAAGTATGTACTATGAAAATTAGAAGGCAAATATAAGCAATTTGATTGGACGAGAAGTTGTAAGTATGTGCTAAAAACAATTCCTTAATTACAATACAATATAATCTGGCTATCGTGGTCATTCATGCATAGTTACTTAGTACACGGAAAAACTATGTACTATGAAACTTAGAAGACAAATTCAAGCAATATGATTGGACGAGAAGTTGTTAATATGTGCTAATTTGATTTAATTTGTTCAAATACTAAATCAATCTGAAGGGTTAAGTTGTGCCGTAAAGAAATAAAGTAATCACTGGAATTGTCCGGTAGAACCCTTTCTTACAAGTTTGGGATGTATATATTAATAGCAGCCGCGTCATGTCGGAGGAGGGACTTTCAATCTAGCCAGGCATCCTGATCCAATCTAATACTTCGTCGAGCAGTTAGCAAGGATCCCAGGTTACTTTAAATCCAGTACCTCGCGTATTCAGGATGAATATTACGATCTCTGATGTTTAAATCCGCATGATCTACAGATGTCTTCGGTCTTGTGAGTATAAAACAGCAAAAAAAAAAGACTATTGCGCGTTGCAACACTGACTCACGTATACATCTTATGATGACGAACGTAATGAAGGACAGACAGGAAAAAAGTATGGCTCTTAATATAAAAAAGCTAAAAAAAACAAGAGACTTTTAAAATTCGAAATTCGAAATTGTTTCGAAGTCATCTGAAGCAATAAATGGTCGGATATTATTGTATTTCGGTAGAAGCTTATACATCACATATAGCTTCCTTGATGCCTTGATGCCGAAAAAAACCGAGACATAATTCGTTAACACAACGTATCATTTAAAAGAGTCAATTATGACTATATTTTGGCAAAAACAACTATATCTTTTGAATAAACGATACATTTTTAATCCGACATGGCAGATTTTAAAATTCTCATTTTGCTTTGCGCGATGAAAAATGGTACCAATGAATTCGTTGAATTAAAATGGAGAGGTTTAATAACTGGCAATATGAAACAACCGCACTAAGTCGGCTCACTTTATTTACAACATACTGATAAATCAAACGCTCAAGAAGACTAATTGACAGCTATCTGTTCGATGATAATATTTTTACCCGTGATTCCATAGTTATAAAACGAGATTTGAGGGGACCACCAATGGAGCTTTCCACTGATACAGGTGTAACACCACTAATTCGGGCCCAGCCAGAAAGCACATACCAGAAAGTAGTACATATTTAACACAAAATAGTTACTACGCATGAGTGTAACTTTCAAAATATGTAGAATATTTAGTCATTTTTGGTATCAAATGAAAGCTGAATGACTGATGATCATTGTAGAACACTTTTTGACTTATAATTTTGAATATTAAAAAAACTGCATCAAATTTAAAAAAGAGGGTACATTTTGCCTGTTTGTCAGATCTGAAGTACCTGTTATGGTACATCCGAAGTTCCGGGAACCAGTTCTTTCTTATATGCCATTAAAGGTATGTTGATTTTTTCAGTACAAGACACCATAAAGTGTTGCGTTGACATCATCATGCAATGATTGTCACTTTATTTGAACTTAAAACAAAAGAGCTGTGACTGCTTGAAATTGAGGAATTTAACATAGAAAGCAATGGGGCCATGAATTAGTGTTGTACTTCCTAAAGGGGACATCGTGATCGTCTTACTATATAGCACAGTTTGCACACTTCGTCTAGTAATGGACTTCTGATGATATTAAAAATATACTGATATATAATTGTGAGTTATATACACAATTTGTATACACAAATATATTGTACACGTTGTATGCATTTTAAGTCATCGATATAAATTTAAGAATTCCAATTTCAACTCGAACTATACTTACTGAATGATGAACGCACGTATGTTTACAAACATTGGTCACAAAGTTTTCTTGAAAAATGCTCCAAAAATGCAAACATTAAATAACTTTGAATTACAACTAATATATATACAGATAGTGAGCGTATCTTCCTCCAGAATGTATACCGCATACATAGTTAATTGTAATTATTTTGATTTTCTAAAATAGTCATCAGTTTATGAAACTGTTTACTCTTCCTTCCTTATAAGAGTTTTCGTAATAGTACTGTATCTTTCTTTGGTAAAAGCATACGGAAGAACATATGCTGTCTCTTTTGAAATACCTATCTTTTACCTTTTTTTAGCACATACTTACAACTTCTCGTCCAATCAAATTGCTTATATTTGCCTTCTAATTTTCATAGTACATACTTTTCCTGTGTACTAAGTAACTACGCATGAATGACCACAAGGGTAAGATTTCATTGTATCGTAATCAAGATATTTAAAACAAAAATTGCCACTGGCTATTTTGAAATAAAATGCTGTGTTCCAAATTAAATTAAATAGTTTGTAATTAGTTTTCACATTGATTTTTAAATATCCTGCTATTAAAATCTTTGGATCTAAAAAATGTTTTTGACAATTGCAAATTTTATCATTTAAATAAAGGGTAATACATATGGTTCTTTAAACCTTGATTAGAGTACAACGATATCTTAAAATTATGATAATGTATCATCCATGCAATTACTTTGTACACAGAAAAGTGTGTACTATGAAACCTTGTGAAGGAAAATTAAAGCAACTTGGTGATAATTTTTTAAACTTTCTTAAGGAAAGTGATCTATTTCGTCATGAATTGATTGATTTATTGATTATTGGTTGCTTAATTTCCAGTGGCAAATATTTCATGCATGTTCAGGACGATGTCATGAATTGAAAAACTGTGATTATGTCTGAAGATAATGTGCCACCTATATATATATATAAACATATTCTGATAAATCTTTTAGTTTTTACTTTGAACTAATAAAAAAAAAAAAAACACAAAACCTATAATCTCTGATCTATTTGTAGTTGCTTTTTAATGCCTATCTGCTAGACTATATCTTTGGGGACAAACTATCTATATGTTTCAAATTTATTATAGCTTTAGTTTTACTGTGAAATTAAAAAATGTTTTCAAAACATGTAAAGCTTCCACTGCAATTTAATTATTGCCTGCTTTTGGTCAATTTATTTTGTCATCTTACCTTGTAAGAAGAACATGTATAGTAAAACACCGCTTTATATCAGTATATATACTTACACCAACAGCTACCATCTTTTCATTCTGGAGTGAAGGGCCTTTTGAAATCACATATTTTACAATGATACTAGTGAGTAGATTTACAAAATTCGTTAATGAGCTCCGTTTTACAAACACCTGTGATACAAGTAGTCAGCCAAAATAAACTATCAATAGACCAATTAAAAGATTACTCGAGTTGTAAATATGTGCTAAATTGGATAGTCTATGGAAAGGTATATACTATGAAATTAAGAGCTCGGGGCAAGCCCCTCGCTCTTAATTTCATAGTATATACCTTTCCATAGACTAACCTACACGTAACGACTTAACTATTTGACATTTCTAACATTTCATATTGAAAATACATAAAACACCTGAATTTTGTATATGTTGCACGTGAAACAGAACTCACTGGAGCAAGAGGAGCCCACTCATCGTGCGCGTCTGCACGCAATCTAGTTTCTGAGAGATTTCGCGAAAATCTCCGCAAAAATCTAGTATTTTGATCTTGAGGTCTATGTCACACGAAGGTCATGATGATATGCGACACATCGTCTTGACGTGATACAAGTTCATATCATGCATATTCAAAACATTTCACAGTTTGCTATCAGTGTGTCATGGATTCGAAAATATTCTGGAGTAGAAAATCCATGAATGCAACGTATTTTTATGGGATATTTTCCTTGAAGGGTTTTAGTATTTGCTTAAATAAGCTTTGAAAAGTTGTCAGGCAGTAGTTACATACATTTTTCTACCATATTGATCGGCTTTGAAAAGTTAAAACGCACAACGAACAGTACAATAATTTGCAATGAACGATACTAAACAAAACAAACTATAAAGACAACGAACCATGACGAAATTCGATGTCAAGTTTTTTTTAATATATTAAATATAACACATTAGTTGTGACTTTTTTAAATAGACATGTGTATGAATTACTTGTAATAACATAAACGGTACCAATTTTTCTGCACCAGATGCGAATTTCGACAATCAATGTCTCTTCAGTGATGCTCGAGGCCAAAATATTTGAAAATCCAAAGCTTATAAAAAAGACGAAGAGCTATAAACTAAAAAGGCCAAAAAAGTATAGCCAAAGCCGGGAAAGGAATCAAAGCTTTGCATTCCTTAATTTAAAAATAAAATTCTAAAATTTCTAACAGCAAATTTTAATAACACAAAATCCGTATTTTTATGTAAACATCTTGAAACATAGACTCCGTGTAACACTTACTTGGTTAAACTATAAATGAAAGCATGGAATGTTGACTACATAACTAAATGGGACTTTGCGTTTTGTGATTTTGTTGTTGTTAAAATTTATAATGGGTGTTCATTCAATATAGATAATATACAATGCTGACAGGAATCAATAAACCTTGTTTTCATAAACTAGAGGCTCTAAAGAGCCTGTGTCGCTCACCTTGATATATGTGCATATTAAACAAAGGACACAGATGGATTCATGACAAAATTGTGTTTTGGTGATGGTGATGTGTTTGTAGATCTTACTTTACTGAACATTCTTGCTGCTTACAATTATCTCTATCTATAATGAACTTGGCCCAGTAGTTACAGTGGAAAATATTTTGTAAAAATTTACAAAAATTTACCAAATTTATGAAAATTGTAAAAAAATAACTATAAAGGGCAATGACTCCTTAAGGGGTCAACTGACAATTTTGGTCATGTTGACTTATTTGTAGATCTTACTTTGCTGTACATTATTGCTGTTTACAGTTTATCTCTATCTATAATAATATTCAAGATAATAACCAAAAGCTGCAAAATTTTCTTAAAATTACCAATTCAGGGGCAGCAACCCAACAACGTGTTGCCTGATTGGTCTGAAAATTTAAGGGCAGATAGATCTTGACATAATGAACAATTTTATACCATCAGATTTGCTCTAAATGCTTTGGTTTCAGAGATATGAGCCAAAAACTGCATTTTACCCTATGTACTATTTTTTAGCCATGTCGGCCATCTTGGTTCACGGGCGGGGTCATCGGACACATTTTTTAAACAAGATACCCTAATGATGATTGTAGACAAGTTTGGTTAAATTTGTCTTAGTAGTTTCAGAGGAGAAGATTTTTGTAAAAGATTACAAAAATTTACGAAAAATGGTTAAAAATTGACTATAAAGAGCAATAACTCCTTAAGGGGTCAACTGACCATTTTGATCAAGTTGACTTATTTGTAGATCTTACTTTGCTGAACATTATTGCCGTTTACAGTTTATCTCCATCTATAATAATATTCAAGATAATAACCAAAAACGGCAAAATTTCCTTAGAATTACCAATTCAGGGGCAGCAACCCAACAACGGGTTGTCCGATTCATCTGAACATTTCAGGGCAGATAGATCTTGACCTGATAAACAATTTATCTATCCCCATGTCAGATTTGCTCTAAATGCTTTGGTTTCAGAGATATAAGCCAAAATCTACATTTTACCCCTATTTTCTATTTTTAGCCATGGCGGCCATCTTGGTTGGTTGGCCGGGTCATCGGACACTTTTTTTAAACTAGATACCCCAATAATGATTGTGGCTAAGTTTGGTCAAATTTGGCCCAGTAGTTTCAGAGGGGAGATTTTTGTAAAAGTTAACGACGACGGACGACGACGACGGACGACGACGGACGACGGACGCCAAGTGATGAGAAAAGTTCACTTGGCCCTTTGGGCCAGGTGAGCTTAAAAGAAAACTTACTGTCACGGACATAAGTCTTTAAAGAAAAAAATATTTGGGCGTTCTATAAGCAGCAACGTTCGGAATCAACTGTACGGCAATTTTACCCGTGATTATAGAACCATGAAAACTTGTAAACTGTTCTCAATAGGTAATTGTAATTTCAAGATTTGCTTATTTCTTAACAACAATATGCAAGACATTCATAACATAAAATAAGATGCCTCAATTGTTTCTTGAACGTTCTTATTTGAATGGACATTCCTTTACAAAATAAATCATCTGTGTAAGATGTTTGCACTGTAAAAGATTCATGTGACATAAAAAAAATATTCAAAGTCATTCACGCGTGAAATGTAAGTCAAGTTGTGTGGGCGAGCTTTTTATGCCCCAGATATATGCGCTGACGAAGTTGGATCGATACGTGATGTATAGCAGCTCAGACTATAAACCGTAATCAGTCACTCAAGAGTAGAATGTAGATCGTTGTGTGAACGCTTTTTATTATCCTTGATGCATCCATTAATGACGTTTCATTAGTATGTGGTGTATAGAACCCTAGATATATCTACCGAAACCAACAACCTAAGCAGAGTTTTCGGAGGCCGTGGATGCGCTGAACTGTCCAAGGTGTATATACTCGATGATAAAATGTCATTGGAATGGATGAATTTTACCTTTCCTATATATCTGAACGAATTATTAGGAAAATTATTTTAGCAATAAATGCAATTTTTACGTTAGACTTTCACTCACAAATTATGCATTCTCAAATTCTTCTGACTTTATTTAGTTTGTAAGCAAGTCGGTTGAATAAAGAATCTATTTGATGAAAAATAAATAAGATTCCTACTGTTAAAATGCATCACATATACAATAGAAATGAATCGCTCCTACAGTGAAAATGAAAGTAGTGTATCATTATTCGACAGTTATCATGAATCGGCTAACGAAAGCAGCATAGTGGAGTTTAACTCAATATCAACAAACTGAATGGAAAACATGTTTTAAGTTATACAACATTAATAATTATGTTAAAAGGTATATTTTTCAGACAATAAAACTTTACTGCAGCTTTAAATCTCCTGCACGCTCTGTTCGTGAAATATTCTTAATATTTACTTATTTGTGTATTAATTTCCCACCTGGTTGACTGTAGACGCGATATAAACCCGTCTGCATCTCTTACATTTGTGTGTCTGTATCATGAATTTATTAATATAATACATTTGATATATTATTTCTTATTTTTTTTAAAAATCATCAATTTTTCGTCTGTTTATTTATCATTCAGGATTCGCACTTTATATACACTGTACAATAGTGATATTGTATGGGGTGAGCTCCTTCGCCAATAATTATTAAAAAAAACCAGATAGAATAGTGCAGTTTCTTAAAATTTCAAACATAATTCAAACAGAAGCACTGCACATTAGACATTTGTTATTGGTGCTTTTTCAGGTTTCCCTTGTGCTATTTACTAATTACGACATATTGCCTAGTTGTCTAGCATGATAGGGAAACGGATGAGAAAGGCGTGTGTACACGGAAAACTGACACAACACCAGCATATTATTTCTGTATAAAGTAAGGCTGTCTGGACCATTTGTCGTTTGTTGTTGTTTTGTCTTTTTTTATCGCTTGAATCCGGATATCGGTGGTTGGCGTGGTCTGTACTGTTCATATTTTTGGCATTTAATACCCGTTATCCTCTTTATATTTTAATCATTTGTCCTTGTTTTTATATGGAAATATAAAGAAGCAGATTAATTAAAATTTACTATGAGTGATTTCTGGAAGTTTTAAGATTTTCCTTTACACTAAATCATTGCAGTGTGCGGTTGAGATCGTGTTTTTCGAGTAAACCGTTCCAGTTTTTTTTTCGAGTGTAGTGCCAGGGTTTTCGAGTGAAATTACATGCGACCAATTCGATTTACTGCTATTTCGCTATCATAATAGTTTTATTCATGATCTTATTCTTTATACAATGCATGTTGTGAGCCAAATGATGCATAACTTGAGTTCCTTGTTTTTCACGCTAAACACTCAAAATTCAGTAGTTTACATTATACGGCTTTTTTCGAGTACAACGTTTTAAACGTCCCAGGTTTTTTTTTTTGATGTCCGGGTTTTGTAAAGAATATATGAATAAGAAAGATGGCATTATGGGCCTTTAAAACCGACTTTATTGATGTTATAACTGTATTAATGGTGTGATGGACAAATGAATAACAAATATTCACAAAAAGTCACAACAAACATATATCACTATATATCTTCATCATTTAACCCTTTAAAATGTTCTGTTCTGGCCTTTCGGTTATAAAATTTTACTCAGTACCCAGAATACACAACTTGTGCTCGAAACACGAAATACAGGATTTGATTGTTTAATTTCTGAGTCGGAGTACAATAATCGTACTCGAAAGTTTTATGACTGTAAGCCCGTATCCATTTTACCATAACCTCACAATATTAAACTGTAGTAGAAATCATTGGATCCTTTATAATACGGTTATTAGAACCAAGATAATACATTTCTGTATGGAAAATTTCATGAACATTTTATATGGTTTAGCTGCATATCAGATAGAGGGTGGATGAAATGAAGATGGTGACTTGATGATTAACACATTAAGGTGATACGACTGTGTGTAGCAGTAGTTCAGACACCAGTACTTATTTTCAATATTATTTCATGCTGCCTTTGTTTGCCTTAGTGTATAATAGCTAGATTTGTGTTTGTTTGGAGATATTTGTAATAATTAGTTATCTTTATTAAATGTTGCAACGCACAGAAAATTTTAAGTTACTGCGAGCAAACCAAGCCTACGTTTTGACTTGCCTCTTATTTAGCCATGTAGAAATGTTTTAAATTCGGACGAATTTAAAAGGCAATAACTTCTGTAAGAAGAGAACTTGTAATTTCGCCTTTATTGAAATATTTGTAGATATTGTTTTGCTGCTCATTTTGAAGCTCTTGTTTTGCTGATCGTTTTTCTCAAAACCCGGCTTTGTTCTAGAACAACACGCTGAGTTGGATTGTTTTAATGCTAGTTCACTATATAACATTCCACAGAATAATTTGTCACCCTACCCATACACATTATTTTGACTCCAAACCTTTGCTGTTTCTTCTTAATACAGCGTGCTTAGCGAATGTATAGTTCGACTCTGATGGGCTTCAAACACCGAGAACCTCCTTCACCGAGGCGAACACTACCACAGGACAATCGATGCGGTTTAGAGGTTTGAATATACCATGATGCAAGTAATTAGAATGCCTTAGTAACCCATTTTGTATTCTTGTAATTGGTAGAAATTTACAGAAAACAAATACAGCATTTTAAGACCGACATAAAACCCATATGAGAATGAATAATAAACTTGACAGCAAAGATGCACACAGAAGAATTAAGACCAAGAAAATTATAAAAAGATGCTGAGCATGTATTTGAAAAGACTTGAGAGCACAATTTCTCAGAATGAAAAATACGTTCATAAAGTGTAAGTGTTTATAACTTTATATAAATTACAACTGTTAGAGGAGCTGTTAAAATTGATGAAAAGCTGCAACCCTATCTAGTCACAGAGAAGTGCTACAATGTTTATATAAAAGCAGCACATAATTGGTAACAAGAAAGGCTGTTAACTTGTAAATTTTTAGACAGCAGTAATTTCAGAAGTTAAGGTGTAAACAGATTTCTGAAGAAAATAGCAACTACACGAGAGAAAAAAGAAAAGAGCACTTCCATTAGACCAGTACATCAAGCCCTTTCAAAGAAATTAACATTCTCTCACTCTTTCACTCCCTCTCAAACTTACTTCGTTACATACCGTTCTGGACATTACCCTCGTCCTCTCAATTCTTCCTTCTTCTCCCTATAGAACATACATACTTACATACCACTCTCATTATTTACCCTCACCCTCTCAATTCATCCTATCTCTCCCTCCCACCATTTCTACCTAATCCATACCAATCTTAGCCATCTGTATTAGCCTACTCTGTGTGTTAGGAACCCCTATGTAAAGTTTGCTAAAATGAAGATCAAAACTTTTTGACATGAAACATAGATTTTTTTTTAGTATTGAGCCAATTTTGAAGTTGTAGTTTTTATTTTCAATATTAAATGGTTATCATATCATTTCTTGAGATCTAAGGTAACAGCCAAAGTTCATTGATCTATCACAAGTAGTTCCTATCAAACTGATTTAAACAGAAAACTTAACATTTAAAATTGCTAATTAATTCAAAATCACTGGACCATGGCCTAGGGGGCTGGGCCTCAAAATAGTCGTCAATCTGATATGTACTGATAGTATATAACTTAAGCAGAAAACTTAACAATCGTCGTCGTCGTCGTTCCGGAAAAGCAATCCCTATATATGTCTTGCTTTCTGCAACCTTTGTCGCAGGCGAGACACAAAACGGAGAGGATTTATCAGAAAAATAGTAAATAAACAAGAAAAGTCTAAATTTTGCCCTGAGTATTCTCAATTGATTATGGAAGAAGCTTCTGTCCAAATTTTTTTTAAATTCCAGGGTACTTTTTGAAAAAGGTTTTCAAGTTGTGAAATTTATAATCACAGACTGTACCAAAATATTGACTGCAAAAAAGCTAATGGTTCCCTTTAAACTGGACAAACTTTAACATATTCATAAGCAATACAAACGTTTCAAAGTAAATGAACCCTGATGAGGGTACAATACATGACATATAATCTCCATAGAAATGAGATGAGCAAACGCTAATAGGATTGCATACCAATGCATTTTCACAGAAAAAGTCTGATCTGATAAAAGATTTTGAGGAAATTACTAATGTTAAACAACTCTTTATATGAAGAATCTGTTGATGGTTTGTTTATTTTTCAGTGTTAGTGCCTCCCCTCTCCAACAATTTTTAACTAACTTGCAGAAGCTACATAAGTGATCTATTATTTTTTTATATCATCTTGAATATGTATGAAAAATTTGCCACAGTACAGAAAACGGGCAATTCAGGGCAGCTATATAGCTGACTATATGGTATGGGTTGGGCTCAGTATTGAAAGCCCTACAGGAAACTATAGTTGTTTAAATCTGCATTATTTGGACTCTGGTGGATAATTGTCTCATTGGCAATTATACCACATCTCTTTAATTTATGACAATTGATAAAATTCAACCAATCAAGTCTCCTACCTGTAAACTTTGCTTTAAGTCTTCTCTGATGTAAGACCTATCATTTATACTAATTTCTAAATTCATAACTGCTTCTCCTTATGCCATGCATTGGCTATCTTCACATTTTCTTTCTGTGCATTTAAGATTTTTCATGTGATTGTCGCTATTAATAATTTCCTGCAAAACATGAATTAGGATTAACGAAAAGGCATTATTTTTGAGAATATACTAGGTAGTTTTGGCATTATAATAAAAATAAACACCTCCGGTCATTAATTTTCATATAAATGACCCTGCAATACAAATAATCAGTACAAAGAAAGATAACTCTGTTCATTTGCGATGACAATATCATTTATTACACTTCACGTTAAAATGCCATATTTTGATTGGCTAATACGAGGGTGTTAATTTACTCTATAACCCTTCATGGAGACGCTTGATCAAGTGTGCGCTTTATTAAATATGACTCTATCCTATGGCAAATACTCTATTACCCTTCACGGAGACGCTTGATCAAGTGTGCGCTTCATTAAATACGACTCTATCCTATGGCAAATACTCTATTACCCTTCACGGAGACGCTTGATCAAGTGTGCGCTTTATTAAATACGGATGGTTGTTATGTACAAGACGTCATAGTTTATTACTTTGAATTTGAAATTTAATCGACAGTAATAACAGAACATTCAGTATAATAAATTAAATAACACATATCTGAGATGGTGATAGAGCAGATTGTTACCCCTCGAAAAGACATTGTCAACCTTGGCTTCGCCTCAGTTGACAATGTTTTCTCGGGGTAACAATCTGCTCTATCACCCTCTCAGCTATGTGTTATTTATATATTATACAGCCTACTGGAAAACTGTGGTTTTCCATGTTTTGGACTTTAAAGAATATGCATAAAGAATTTAAACAGTGGGAAATTTTGAACTTATCATAAATCATACATCTTAATACTTAACATACTAGAATGAAGTTCTACCAAATATTGTACTGGTGCAGATCATTCAATAAAATGGTATAACAACATTGTATTAGTACACATAAAGCAAAGCATACAGCAACAGAACACAATAAGCTTGGTAAAAAATATATTATAGCCGAGCTTAATACACATGTTAAGCATAAAAACACACATATAAACAGAATATAAAACCTACCATGTATGAGGTAAAAGGTCCAGTATACACAAAACTTGGGAACCTATGGTACTACATCATGTACAATATTGGAACAGTATGGTTCAATATCTGTAATTAAAACATAATCATAACTGTTGTTGTTAATAGTTTGTGTTTATACAAAAATATGTCTTAACATACAAAATATTATTTATGATACCAAATACTATCTTATCTATTTACTTTTACGTTATCACTATTGCTTCTTTTCACTAAAAACTGATATCGAGATATTCATATAATTTGGCTTAAGGTTCATTAAAAGGAATTGAAAAATATGTCTGTGTTTACGCCACAAAATCTACTATGACTCATTATAGCCTATTGTTTGCAGATGTCTATTGTCCATCTATTGTCCACTTATATCAATACTACTCACATTATTTATTATATGAGGGGAGCTTCTAAAACCTCTTTCCCAACTTAGTTTATTTTGGCACCTTCTACAGGAATAAAAAAAAAATGAATAGCAAAATCTGGGACTATTATACTAACTATAATAGTCCCAGGCAAAATCCAGAAAAGTTTATAATTTTCTGAAACATAAAATGCATTAACATTTAATTATCTAGTTCCTCCCATGCCTTAAAACTTTCCAGGTGCACAGGTTTGTCTGTATTCAGAGTAAAATTTGTGGTGTAAATACGGCCATATTAGCCAAAAGATTATGATGAACCTTAAATACTTACAAAATGATTATTTTGACTGTGTCGAGAAGTTTATCTGATTTAACAAATATTTTATATACAATGTATGTTTATGGGTTTTAGTCTTTCATATGCACCTTTTATTCTGAAATAATTCATTTTGACCATTCATACAAAATCATCTATAGAATACATTTATATCAGTATAATAGTAGGAATGTGAGATAATTAATTAGAGAAAACTGACCTTATTTAATAAAATCAAAGATGTCCACCAAATATGAATACAATTATATCAAGGAACAACCCCGCCACATTCTGTATGTATGTGCCTGTCCCAAGTCAGGAGCCTGTAATTCAGTGGTTGTCGTATGTTGCTGTGTTACATATTTGTTTTTCGTTCATTTTTTGGTACATTAATTAGGCCGTTAGTTTTCTAGTTTGAATTGTTTTACATTTGTGATTTCGGGGCCTTTTATAGCTGAATATGCGGTATGGGCTTTGCTCATAGTTGAAGGCCGTACGGTGACCTATAGCCGTTAATTTCTGTGTTATTTGGTCTTTTGTGGAGAGTTGTCTCATTGGCAATCATACCACATCTTCTTTTTTTATAGCACAGCACCAGTGAGTTCAAAATATAAACAAATTCTAACCAAACAAAAAATTTTCCCTCCAAAAAAGACATGTTTATTTATTAAAGTATTTACATTGTAGCATAGATCAAATTTATTTGTTCAGTGTATGTTCACTGGTGTTAATATGTCTTTTGATTGAGTTAAGCCATTTCAATTGATATTTTATAGTGTGTCTTTCTATGTTGTGATGTTACACTATTGTTTCAGATAAGGGTGAAGGTTAGGTACCATTAAAACGTTGAAACCCGCTGCAATTGATTGCACCTGTCCTAAGTCAGGAATCTGATGTTCAGTAGTTGTCGTTTGTTGATGTGGTTCATAAGTGTTTCTCGTTTCTCGTTTTTTATATAGATTAGACCGTTGGTTTTCCCGTTTGAATGGTTTTACACTAGTAATTTTTGGGGCCCTTTATAGCTTACTGTTCGCTGTGAGCCAAGGCTCCGTGTTGAAGACCGTACTTTGACCAAAATGGTTTACTTTTATAAATTTTGACTTGGATGGAGAGTTGTCTCATTGGCACTCATACCACATATTCTTATATCTAAATATGACTTAATTAACCAATTATCATAATGAAGAGGAATTTACATAACACAAACTAGTAAAACCTAGAGCAATCTTACTAAACTCATCTGAGCCATGAAGAAGTCTTACAATAAATATAACCACTGATGCATGACTAGAAACTACTCAATAAGTACTTAGAATAAAAAATATTAACTCACCAGATATATTATATCAAAATATCAAATGATACAAAAAAACAAAAGTATCCACATTAACCTACTATCGCATATATACAACATGATGAGATTGATAGTTTCTTGTTTGATTAATGTTCAGTGGCAAGCATTTCATACATTTTTTAAATTTTATACACTATTGCAAAATTTACCAATTTAAAAGTTGGGCCAATTCCTTTTGAATTTGTTTTGTAACAGTGGTTTGATTCCGCCAGTGTACCTTATCCGAAGGATGAAAATTCCTAGTGTTTTATGTCCACCAACAAAAATGCACTAGGTTTTTTATTCCGGGTCTTGTATATAAATAACACATAGCTGAGAGAGTGATAGAGAAGATTGTTACCCCGAGAAAACATTGTCAACTGAGGCGAAGCCAAGGTTGACAATGTTTTTTTCGACGGGTACCAATCTGCTCTATTACCCTCTCGGGTATGAGTTATTTAATTTATTATACTGAATGTCCTATCATTATCCTTTTATTACCGTTGAATTTTAAATTTAAAGTATTTTACTATGACGTAACGTACATAACAACGTGACGGGTATTAGAAAAATCAACAAAAGTGAAGCAAGATGTTTTATTTTTTATTTTGACAGTCAATGAAAAAGTTCTGAGCCAAATCGTAAAACTTAAGCATTGTCTTTAATTACTTGATGTAAGTTCAATTCGTTGTCCTTTAAATTATTGATTTTTGATTGGTCTGTACGAGAGGGTGACATTAAAAAAATTGTCTCCCGCTCAGCCATGGGATAGAGTTAATTATCTACCTCGTATTAGCCAATCAAAATCTGGCATTTTAACGTGAAGTATAATAATGTAAAATATCCAACACTCACCATAAGATTCTGAAGAGGGTTTTCTTGAAGGGGAAATATATAAAAAATGGGGCTTGGTGTTTTTGGGGGATATTTAAATTAACTTGCATAGGTAATTTATGTAAAAAATGAACAAAATTAACTGGTGTTTGTTAACCCAGGAATGTTTACAATAGTAATTTTTTATGCCCCACCTAGGGGCATTATGTTTTTCGGTCTGTGCGTCCGTTCGTTCGTCCGTTCGTCCGTCTGTCCTGCTTCAGGTTTAAGTTTTTGGTCAAGGTAATTTTTGATGAAGTTGAAGTCCAATCAATTTGAAACTTAAAACACATGTTCCCTATGATATGATCTTTCTAATTTTAATGCCAAATTAGAGTTTTGACCCCAATTTCACGGTCCACTGTACATAGAAAATGATAGTGCGAATGGGGCATCCGTGTACTATGAACACATTCTTGTTTTTAAACCAGGAATGATTACACAAGTAATTTTGCTCCAGGAGTGATTACACTAGTGATTTTATGCAGGTAACAATCCTGATAAAGCAAACATTCTAAGGAGGGTTTTCTTGAGGGGAAATAACATAAAAATGAGGCTCAGCTTTTTTGGGGGGATGTGCTATGGATAAAAATTTCTAGCTATTTCCTGGATAAAAAAGATAATGATTATGAATTTCACTGAAAAATTTAAAAAAAAATCATAAGTGAATTATATTAGCTAGTCAAGTGTGAAACAACTCAAATTGTTATATACATATGTTTTGGTTGATTCTGCAAGGATTGATCTGGCTAACTATGTATTGATAAACAATGACCAGATCAATCAGAATCAAACAAACGTATTAAGAAATCGTTTGAAATACGCATGTATACAAAATACAATTTGTTTGTTTGTATAACCGGTTTAAAGATAGTAACATGTAATATAAATAAACAAGTCAATAATAGTACATCTCAATCACACTATTGACATACAATCTTCCCCAGTGATTATAGGTATGTCGGAATAAATACACGCCGGAATAAAAGTACGCTTACAGCTTCACACCAGTCATTTTTAAAAAGTATTCCAAACTTCACTAAAAGTACAGTGTGACAGATTCATATTCGTACTTTAAGGTTGCAACAACATGAAGGAGTACTTCTGAAATTATTACCAAAATGTGTAAATGCCAAAAGAAATCTCAAAACTGAAGTTTGGCAGATTTTTACAATTTTTAGTCGTTAACACGAAAATGAGATACAAGACATAAAGTTTTGTTTTAAGTAGGAGCAATATAATTACAATACAAGCTCTGAAGAGCTTTTAAAACTGACAAAACAAACAGAACATACATATCAAGTCATGAACATAGAAAACAAGAGTTCATGTAATCATGTAATGCAAACATACAACATATCACACTGATCATCGGCATGCACTTATGGGGTAAATAACACAAGAGAAAATGTAATAGGATTTGCAACATAAAAGGCACATAGAGACTAAAATAACTAGAATAAGCACAAAATAGCAGAAGCAGTATAAGTTAACAAAAAAAAAATGCCATGCTGAAAACAAAGCATTTAACTAGAACAATGAACAGAACTACCTGGTTTTTCAGACGAAGCATTGGCATGAGCTGCCAGAGCAAACATTTATCAAGTTCTTGAATTGATTTAAAGATGATTGCTTCCGTGGCTTATCTGGCAGCTCATTCCAGGCACATAAAGAATGTGGCGGGGTTAAACATGTTTGTGAGCACTCAACCCTCCCCTAACCTGGGACAGTGGTGTAACAGTACAACATAAGAACAACATAAGAACAAACTATAAAAATCAGTTGATAAAGGCTTAACTCATCAGATGGATACAAATAGAAATACATTTAAAAAAAAACAAAGAGTGGACAAGCCAATTAATATAGCTGCTACACATTTATTCTGATCCAAAGCTTTTTTTCCAGTCTTCAATTATTTTTCATACAAAGCTGTTTGACATCCATATCCTTTTTTAAAAAGCTGACAGAAAAATGTGATAAATGGGTTGAAATATTCAAGAAGTTGAGTTTCTATAGACCTCTCAGAATTCTTTGAAATCATGGGCAATATACTTACAAGTTTATAATTTATCTTTATCTAGAGCGTTTGATTTTTTATGCAGAGGTATAAATTGTGTTTCCTTTAGTTTGTCTGGGAAAACAGCTGAATCAAATGATTTATTTATTAATTTAAAATTGGATAGGAAAAGATTCAGATAGTTTTAATATTTTAGAAAAAAATCCATCTTTTCCTGTTGTCTTTTTAATATTAATTTTATTGATTTGATTTTTTACAAACTTAGAATTTGCTGGGATAATATAGTTCTTCTTTTTCTGGTTGTTCTATCATAGCAGTTTACTTACACTGTTGTCTTTGTTGAAAAATTGGTAAATATTGTTTTGCCTATCATTTTGTAGATATTGTCCTGCTAATCATTTTTGCCATGAAAAGTTTCTCTTTATCTATAATAGTTTTCAAAATTAAAAGGAAAAACACAAAAATTGGTAAAAATCACCAATAGGGGCAATAACTTCTTTAAAGAGTCGACCAACGATTTTGGCCTTGTCGTCTTAAGTGTATTTCTTGTCTTGCTTTGGGTCAGTTGAGCTAAAATAAAGTGTTGTGGTATATAACCCTCTCGTTAAACAAGCTTTCAAAGTGAATAAGTCTATGTCTGAAGATGGAATATATACTTAGCATACTTTTGCAAAGCACATTTTTAAAGAATTTAGTATTGATGAAGAAGAATATGTTGATTTTGATAAACCTTTTAAACTAATAAAAAATTCATTTAAAAAAACTATTAAACATTTTGTTAAAGAAAAGTATGATTTAATCACTCTTAAGAAACATTCAAATATGTTATAGATAAAAGTTCAAAACTTTTAATTACCTTTATAGTAAACTTAAAAAATGAAATTAAACTGGAAGACTACTTGCGCAACCTAAAATATTTTAATAGTCGTCAACTTTTAACAAAATTCTGTATAAGTGACCATAACTTGGAAATGTTATTGATCTATGGAACAATCTATGCAGACTGAATCTACATGTAGCGCTAGACACTTACACAGATTTGAATATACATTTTAACTTTTAATTAATTATTAATACTGAGGCTGACTAGGGGAAACAACTCCTTTTTAGGATTTCCAAGTATATTTATATGTAGACGTCACATACCATTCTACTTTTAAATGAGAATTCCGCTTTTTACATTAAAAACTGCCACTAATGCAATGACATAAAGAAACATAAGTTGTTTTAACAAATTATAATAACCTCAGATTTCAGAAAGATTAATTTACAGTTTATATTTTCTTTGTATGATTATATGCTTAAACAGCAGCAGTTGTCCTTTTCTAGATTTAGACATTTCAATTTCTAAAGGGAAACTTCATACTAAAATTTACGACAAAAGAGACGATTTTTCATTCCCTATTGTTAATTTTCCTTTTTTAGACGGCGAAGTGCCTTTGGCTCCATCATACGGTGTTTATATATCCCAACTCGTTCGGTATGCCCGTGTGTGTAGTGATGTCATAGATTTTAACGAACGTAATCAATGCATCACTGGTAAATTATTAAGTCAGGGATTTCGTTACCATAAATTACTTAAAACTTTTACTAAATTCTTTCGTAGATACAAAGATTTGATTGGTAAATTTGGCTGTATCTGTAGAAAACTTATTAAAAATGGTATTTCACATCCTAAATTTTACGGTAATATTGTACTTAAAGCGCGGAAATCACTATGTGATCCGTGTAAACTCATCGAACCTTTAAACAAACTTATTAGTAAGGGTTATCGTACCAATGTTGTAATTAGATCTCTGAATATAATTACCATTGGCACTAATATCGATTATGTCATTAGCGAATTAAAACATAACTAAATTTGTATTTTCTTTTCAAACGGGATGTATAGAGACACACACACGTTCATTTTTATCTATAAAGAAGTCACTCCTAACTATCCTACTACCTGTCGATACATTTATTTTTGGCATTGCACAAGTCATGTCTTCTTTGACTGTTCATGACGTTAAAATACTAAATCCCTGGGTTGTGTTTTAGTTGATTTCAGTCTCTGATGCATGATTTTTTATTATTAATTGTTTTGGATTTTAACTAGCTGTCAGTAACTGCGAGTACTCTAAAATCGTACTTTCTTGTTAATTTGACCTGTTGATACTATTTGTAATGTTTTTTTGTTATTTAATGTTAACATGGATCTTGTCTATATACCAGCTTTGATTATTTTGAATTACTACAAATTTTCACTTCTTCGTACTATGACCATCAAAATTATTTCATTTCTCCTTAAATACTGTTCTTGCACATGTACAGGAAGTTTTATCTAGCACTAATTGTATAGTTTTATTGTTGATATTCACCCCATATGTATCAAGTGTTAGATTAGCTTTATTGATATTAAAGAAATTTCTTGGTATTCCTAAACGGAAGATTTTATACACACAGAAGAAGAAGTATACTTAACAACAAAATTATTTTCATTTACCTGTGTATAATATGACGCAGGTTTTTTCAAAAGTGATGATTTTCTAAAAAATGTTTAACATTTCACAGTGGTATCATACTTTTATTTACTTTTGACCTTAATTATTTATCCCTTATAATTTTTATTAACTATGTATTTGCATTCAGGTATCACAGATCAAATTTATTCGTTAGTTGTGTGTTAATTTACGTTTTTTGATTGAGTTAAGCCATCCAATTGATATTTTATAGTGTGTCTTTCTATGTTGTGATGTTATACTATTGTTTCAGAAAAGGGAGAAGGTTTGGTACCATTAAAACGTTTAATCCCGCTGCAAATGTTTGCACCTGTCCTAAGTCAGGATTCTGATGTACAGTAGTTGTCGTCTGTTTATGTAGTTCATATGTGTTTCTCGTTTCTCGTTTTTATATAGATTAGACCGTTGGTTTTCCCGTTTGAATGGTTTTACACTAGGAATTTTTGGGGCCCTTTATAGCTTGCTGTTCGCTGTGAGCCAATGCTCCGTGTTGAAGGCCGTACCTTGACCTATAATGGTTTACTTTTATAAATTGATACTTGGATAGAGAGTTGTCTCATTGGCACTCATACCACATCTTCCTATATCTATTGTATAAATATTGTTAGTGTTTCATAAGCCTCTAAAGGCTGGCTGATATAATATACAATTGCAGATGTCACTTGAATTGTAATTGTGGTGTTATATTATGTATATTGTATCAGGATGCACTTTAAATAAAATATATCTATCTATCTATAGGTTGAAATAAGAAAATTCAAAGAGAACATAGAGTGTGTAAAGTTTGTAAAATTTAAATGATGAGGAACACTTTTTCCTTCCTTGCCAAATCAGCAGTAATTTTAAAAATCCCCTTATAAATGCAATTAAAACCCTTTATCCTAATTTTAACCAGCTTGACTCAAACTTAAAACTTAAAACTATTTTAAATCCCAATAAAGGTATTTTGTCTAGTGTTGTGGGCTATATAAAGCAATCCATGGAGTTGCGAAAATAAGGTCAACATTGGTCAATTATCTATATACCTATATATATATTATTAATATTAACTTGACTTGTTTAGAACTTTTTTCAAGTATAGTATGTTTCTTGTGTACATGTCCATTATGTTTGCATTTTAACCCGCCAGGATTTTACTTTTTGCGATAAAGTTTATACGATATAATTGCAAATGAGACAACTAAACACCAAATACCAAAATGACGTAGATGTAAGCTATACAATTGGCCATCATACAATCTTCAACAATGAGCAAACCCCATACTCTATAGCAAGCTATAAAAGACAACAGCATGAACAAATGTTTATAACAAATAAAATGAGAATACCTATGCCTAAGGCTAAAAACAATAAACTAAAAAATAATTATGACAGACAGAAACCAACGACTACCACTGAATCACAGGCACTTAAAGAATGTGTGCTGTGGGGAAGGGGTAAATATGCCTACAAGCGCTCAACCTTACTAGTCTTGGACAATACTGTAAATGCGCAACATAAGAAACATTGTTAAATTCAATTATAAAACGGTGAAAAATGTCTGATTGGAATGAAACGCACAAAAAAAAGTAACAAAAGGACAATGAGACTGAGTACGTACAAAAATGTCCCTTTTGATCCTTGATAGCTAACTGTGTCAACAAGGTTTGACTAATGTGAAGAAGTTTCTAAAAGTATTTCTTTAAAAGTGTTAAAAATGTGATTAGTCACTTGAAATTGCAGGGACATAAGTATGCATCTTCCCTGTATTAAATGTCATTCTCTTTAAAATTTTCACAACAAAACTGGTTCAGCAACACCCAGCTAAACGCCATTTAAATTTGACTAATTGAGTAAACAGATTTTTAATTAAGATGGTTCGTGTCATTTTTTATGCCCAGCCGTAGGCAATAGGTGCATTAAGTGTTACCTTTGACCGTCCGTCCCTTTTGTGATTCCGCACTCTAACTCAAGTTTTCCAATCCAAATTTTATGAAACTCATACACAATGCTAAGAACCAAAACTTGCAGACAGAGTTCGAATTTGGGCAGTGAGTCACTTACCGTTCTAGAGTTATGCCCCTTTATAACTTGGAAAATTGCATTTTTGCTGTACTCTGAGACTACTATGTGTTATGGTAGTCTCAGCGCAGTCTAACTTTAATTTTACTCATCCAAATTTTATGAAACTCATACAAAATGCTAAGAACCAAAACTCGCAGACAGAGTAAGTCACTGTATGTATGCTACGTATAAGCCTCCTTTCATTTGGAGTCCAACCATGAGTTATAAAGTCAACAAAATAGTCATCAGCAAGCAAATCAGACCGTAATCAACCAAAATCAGCGATTGTCTAGTCAGTAGTCCGAGATTACTCTGACGCCGTGGCCCCAGCTTGTCTGGCAAAACAGCCGTTGGACGTCAGAGTAATCTCGGACTATCTAGTCGGCAACCTTTTCGACAAAGGCAACATATACTGAGCAAACAGAAACATGAGCAGAATCATAAGAAACATAATAGAAACAGGCCTTTTAATAGTACGACAAGATATTGTTGTCCAGTCGCCAATATCTGAAAAAGACCAAACTGTGGACAACTTAGCTACATGTACCACTACTATACTAAAAGATGAAGAGAGTGAGTTGGATAAAGAGGGTGTAAACTCGAGTCGAAAACGCGAAAAAGCAAAAATGCGAAATGATTTAACTTCTCGTTTTTACGTTTCGAATTCGCATTTTCGCCATCACGTTTTCGCCTTTTTGCATATTCGCGTTTTCGCGATTTCTCGATTTCGCAATTTCGTGTTTGTCAATCATCTTGTATAATTGATCTGATTGGTGATTAACATTTTAAGACAACCTGACTAGATAGTATTCTTTCAATTACTATTAATTGTTACAACGAGTACTTACGTATGAAAAATATTTGGTATAACGGGTAGCATAGGCGGATCCAGGGGGCCCCTTTTAGGAAAAAATTTGATTGATTATATAGGGAATCACTGAAGCATGACTGGACCGGCCCCCTCTTAGGACAGTCCTATGAAATATTGTCGCTCAAGACAATATTTCATGACTGTATCATGAAATTTTGTCCCCATCTATGAACTAATGTCCAGAGAAGGACAAATTTCCATATGAAATTTTGTCCATATACATACATTATTTCATAGATGATGTCTTGTTAAAGAGAGGTTATCCAAGGTTATATACTGTGTATATTGAGACAATATTTAATAGATGGATTGTCATGAAATTTTGTCTCATGAAAGGGAGGTTATAAATTTTTAATATTTTGTACAATGATATCATTAAAGTGTTTTATTTGATTGATAATAACAAACAAACATGCATAATTAATTTATACAGAAATTTACAGTTTATAAACACATACATGAAAAATATTTGTATAAAAAAAATCTAGAAATGCTCACAATTTTATGGCAGAGGATTCTCCAGGGAAGATTTGATTTGATTTGATTTTTGGTGTTTTAACGCCACTTTTAAGCACCGCTTTTGGGCTATTTCGTGAGGGCCAGTTTTTATTGATGGAGTCGGAAGCCGGAGTGCCCGGAGAAAACCACCGACCTTCGATAGGAAAACTGACAATCCTAGTCAATTAAGATTGGAGTCGAGTGCACCCGCACAAGCGGGGTTCAAACTCACAACCTCAGTGTTGACTGGCTATTGATTACAGTAGTAACTACTTAGACCACTCGACCGCCGAGGCCCCTCAAGTTCTCCAGCATGGGAAGCCATGATATATTTAAGGAATATTTTCATGGCATGACAGTATTTCACAGTGAAATATGTCATGGACTATTTCATAGTGAAATATTGTCTAGAAGAAGGTGACAAAAATTCATTGGCATGGGCACTTTTTTTACAATGAAATATTGTCCGCGGACAATATTAAATGAAATTTTATCCCACAGACAATTTTTCATGGGGAACATTATCTTATGTTACATAAGGACTTGTAGTGCAAATATTATTTACATTGCGTTTTTGCCCTATAGAATATGAATGGCGAAAAGGCGAAACGCGAAATCCGACCACCATAGATCTTAATATTATTTCCACACGGAAAGTGCTCCTGCGCACGTCGACTTCGGCTATAATTTTACAATAGAACTGGTTTACTGTTCGAGTTTCTCTCTGCAGGAATCAGTATATATGTTTTGAAAAATTCAAGCAAGTAACTGTAGATGTTCACAAAGTTTCCAGGAACACGCAAGTTTGAGTACGACGTTATATAGAAATAATGTAAGAAATATGATAATGTGGACATGCACACACATTTTTTGGCCTTTTTTTCTCTGTAATATAAAATGGTGTCTTTCAGCAGGTCAGGATCCGGGATAACCATTATTGGCATTAATTGGTTGATTATACCTCAATTCAGGTATAATCCACCATTTGACATGTAATGAGATACACCAATTTGAGGTGTAAAGGAGGTTTTATCCAAAAAGTTTTTTGAGAGATATTGTTTACAAGTTACAAAATGTAGATTCAAATTAATTTCAACTAGGACTTTTATACTAACATTATAATAGTCCCAGATTTCAAGAATAAAACATGTAAAATTTTCAACTAGGACTCATACCTAACTACTGTATTTATATGAGTAGTGTTCGGTAATTCCTTCCGTCCGGTAAACCCGCCCACTCCCATTTACTTCCATAATTGTCACTTCTGTGAATATTTCGTCTGCTGTTTTATTCATAGGAACTGTACTTATCTTTAGACTTTACTGCATGTCAAATGTTAAAGAAAAATCCTTTATTGCTAAAATATCTAGTGATAAATATAATACAGTTCCTAAAGCTAACGATAATCTATTATTGCTTACAAAACTCGTTTCTGCCTTGAAATTTATTTTTTTTTCGATTGTCTGGAATCCCTTTATAAATGGTCTATTAATAGATCACCTTTTCCTTTCATAAATATGATTAACTGGCCCTCCATACATATTTACTGCCCATGGGCAAATTTACCAGACAAACACATTTCCGATAAAAACAGTTAACCCACTTGTTTTGTTGACTTTAAAATTTATTTCAGACATTTTCGGGAAATGGGATAAACTACTCAAAATTGATTTGCCAGTGAATCGATTTATGTTAAATTTGATACAATTTGTTTATAATTAAGCAGAAATACATACAGTCAAAGCCTAATGTGGGCTGATTTACCGGACTGCATCCTAGGTCACATTTTTCGAGAATTGTTTGTTGTTATATTTGTTGTTATTAAGAATTAATTTTAATGACTTAATTGTAATTTAGCTGACTCTAATTTAGGTATAATTATTTTGTTTTTGATCTCACTTTATTATTGTTTTAATTATCTTTGGTTGTTTATTAATGAAAATTACAATTTTGTAAAGTAATCTAGCCAGCTTGGAGTGAGTAAAAACAAAGACATGAACTGGAATTTGTTTTTGCAGTTACATGTACATGTAGGCACCTATGATCTTGAGTGACACTCAATGAGTGTGTTTTGACAAATTTGTTATGTATTGAAGAGGATATTGGGACCACCTTATGATGTTCTTGGAAAGGCACTTATAACAAAATCCTTTCTTAATATTGCCTCTATAAATGATGAACTTTAGTTTTGTCTAGTTTGGGGGCATGTGGGCACACCCTTTTTCAAAATCCTGGATCTGCATCTGCTTTTGGCTACAATGGCTGTGTTTACACCTCAAAATTTACTCTGAAAAACCTGTAGACTTTAACAATAGACAAGCACTTTTTTGTAGGTACATATACAGTGACCTACAGTTGTTTACATCCTTGTCCTGTGGTCATGTTGGTCACTGGTTAATTCATGTAGGTGTCTCACTTACAATTCTTACCACATCTTCTTCTTTATTATATTTATACAATATATATACATCTAGCTCTAAATTGCATTGAGCCCCAAAAATTATCAAAGATAAACCATCAAATAAAAGTCATAAACACAAAGGTATTGAGATGACTTTTATGACAAGTATACAAAGTGAAATACAATAAATATATGTTAATAATCAGAACATTGAATAACAATGCAATTGTACATATTGTCTGTCCTCAATTGTGTATTTTTTATGTATTAACAAACAGACCGAATATAACACATATACAGTGAATAAGAGGCAAAAGACACCAAAAGGATATTTAAACTCAAAAGTCCACAACAAACTGACACCAACATGGCATAAATGCTGAATAGACAAACAGTTCACGAAACACAGCATTAAAAACTAAAAGAGTAAACAATACAAAACCAGGGATGATCTCATGTGCTCTGGAAGAGTAAGAAAATCCTGTTCCACATGTGGCCTTACATGATTTAACCTGTCTAAACAGTCAGGTGAACTACTGAAATAAGTGATTTATAAAATCATATTAAATCACTTATTTAAGTAGCAAATTCGAAATTTTGTCACAAATTGTGATTTCGTAGTTTTACCAAAATTTTAAACATATAGGTTTAGATTATATCTTATTATTAGTAAAATTGAAAAAAAAAAGGTTTATGCCTTTGATGCAATCATTTAGCTGTAAATTCTATATTTGTTGAAAAAATGCTATAATGAAGGCTTTACATAATGCACTGATACTTTCTTAACAGATTTTTCCCAGCAGTGGGAGTATTTTTCCTGTAAATTTCAAGGTTTCATCTTACAGATTATGTAATAAAATTTTACTGTTCGCGATCAAAATTTCACTGTTCGGGGGTGTTGAAATTAGTTGGGGTAATTAAAATAAAAATACTCAAAGAAGTGATTTTTTTTTAAAGAAATATGAGGTATGATACTTAAACAAGTGATTTTTCATGTCATTATCCCAGATTCAGTACAAGGTCATCACCTGACATGACCGGTCATCATATCAACATAGATGTTGGTTCTGATAATTTTAGAAACATAATTAGTCCCTGGATCATTAGTATTGTATATTTAAAGCTAGAATAAAATTAAATCACTTAGTCTAGTGATTTATTTGTACTACTAAATAGGTGATTTATATTAAAGAAAGACAACTCTTACTTCCAACATTTATGGAGACAATGTTACTTGAATCAGCGATTAAAAAAATCACTCATTTAAGTAAGTCCCCTGACTGCTAAACCTAACCCCTCAAGGACAGATGGATTTGTTCAGTTTATACAGATCCATAATGTTTTAATAATGGCATAAAGGGAATTTGAAGTAAGTCTTCTTTAGACAAGTTTCCAGTTTAGAAAGGTTTTAGTTTATACAGGTTTCTGCCTTCACTGTGCTAGTATTTCAGTGCACACAAGTAGATTCAATTCAAAATGACTCTTCGTGGTGTTGAGTGAATAACTGTGAAACAGGGTAATTGCTAGTGAATTAGGTGAAAACACTTGTTTACAAAATAAAAATAAGGAGTTGTGGTATGATTGCCAATGCAACTATCCACCAGAGTCAAAATGACATGGATGCACCCCTTGTCGGAATTTGTAACGGAATGCATCATACTAGCATATGTTAAGATAAAGAGGTCATTCCAGGTACGAAACCGGAGCCTACAATACAACATTAAGTGATAAACGAAGTTGAAACACCAAACGAGACTAGAGTAATGTATTCATCACAACATAGTCACGACATTCTCCTGAAAACAGCAACTGCACCAGTTATATATGACGACCAAGAAGTAGAATGTAACATATTATTTAACGAGGGAGCACAGCGTTCTTTCATAACTCAGAAATTGGCTGATAAACTCGAAATTAAACCAACAGGAAAAGTCAGCATTCAACTGTCTGCGTTCGGAGATTTATCTCAGAAAGTTCGTAACTTAGACACTGCAACAATACAACTACAGACCGACACAGGAGAAAAGGTGAGTATTAACACACTCATTGTTCCGGAAATTGCCGTCCCGATTAAGAACAAGATTTCCCAGACTACAAGGAGCTTGCCACACTTAAGAGAACTTAAACTTGCACATTCTGTGCAAAGTACAGAACGTTTCGAAATTGACTTACTCATAGGCCCTGACTACTATTGGGACATTATCGAGGACAAAGTTATTAGAGGAAACGGACCTACCGCTGTTCAGTCAAAGATCGGATATCTATTATCAGGACCGATCAATAGAAACATCAACCAGTCGTCAACATCTACAATTCTTGAAAACGACATATCATACAAGAACACAGCTATTGACAACGAGGAAGGAAAATCCACGACAAAGTTGCCATTGAAATATGATCATCGAGATCTAGTACATTTGTTTGTACCTTCAAATATGATCGCTGCTAAAAGTAAGACAAATCACATATCACAATTGTTCGTACAAAGCAGAGTGCATTTAAATCCACTTGATGAAAAGCTGAAAAGAAGTACTAGTAACTTGCTACCTAGACCGCCCGAATGAACACACCCTCAACTGGTGGAGTCAAAAAGCCACATAGATACAGGACAGGAACTTACAACGTGTAAAGAAAATTACCGTTTCGTGAAGCTGCCGTGTGTGCCAGAAGAAACATCCATGAATGGACTAAGAGATAAACTTTAATTGTGATCAGTTAAGGTTAAGGAACTAGATTATTTTATTTGAGATGGACATTAATTTTAAATTTCTTTTATATATATTGTGAACTTAAACTTTTTAATTTTCGTTACATATTTCACTTTTGTCGGCCCCCAGAATGTCGGAAAATACGTGAAGTACTAACATTGAACTATGGTAACGTTGTAACCATAACGCTGTAGTGAATAACGTTATTGTATAGATTCAATAGCTATCACGACGATTAAACGTATATAGAAAACACAACGTATTTATTGAGATTCCACAACACCCCTGTCACATGCCTGTCATTTAATTATGTAGTTAACATTTGATTATATGTCTGTTTATGTGATATGGTGCGCATGTATAATTAATTTGTCAATCATTGTATATATCCTATAAGCTGTATATACATAATTGCTTTTGGAATAAAAGTATTATTATTAATAGCAATTGGAATATACAGAGAGATATATTAATTTCAAAGTAAATCAAATACAATTTCCTATATTTTGCATGTTTTGTGAAAAATCACCCCAAGAGTGATATAGTGAGTGTTAACTGAATCATCCTTTGTGTATTGTAGTTGTTAAAAAATTTGCACATGAAAATTCACTCTCTACTCAAGTATGTCAAACATTTGTAAAAGATCTATCAAGTAGAGAGCCTTACCACTGGCAGTACTTTAAGAAGTACAGGTCAGCAATTTCTGACTGATCCTTAGGCATAAAATTAAAAGAGTTCCAAATTCAATTTAATGAAGATACTATGAACATAGGTCGAGTGAATATGCCACCATAAACTGACTACATGAAAATATAGGTTGAACATGTGTAATGTGATACAACATCAAGTTTCTCTTTACACACCAAATCTCCATTTTTAGTCCCATGACAAAAAGGTGTAATATATTTCTAGGAAAAAGATAAACATGTGGCAAAGTGGCTTTAATATTGTACATCCCCCGGACCCTTTCTGTTCCAAAATAATATTACCTGCTATTTGGCCTTGCATAAAATATTTTTTTATAAGACTTTTGCCCTATAGTCGGACAGAAGACCTCCATAAATAACATACATGACATGCCTAAACAGCTACAAAAAATGAAAACTTGTACTTTGGACTCTTGCATTGGATAGTTGTCTCATTGGCAATCATACCATATCTCCTTATCTTAATATCAATATTTGATAAACTTAACAAATATATTTTTACTGGAAGAAAATAAAGATGGGACACCATTAATATTGACACCTGGACATGAATTCAACATTGAACACATGGAATTTTTTTAAAGGGAAATAAATTGCTTCGTCGAGCACAGCTGGATAAACCGCAGAGGTCCAACCCGGAACAGTTGGGGCAAAAATGTACACAATATTCACGCTTGATACAGGTCTGAATTTGGATTGTAATTAAATATTTGACACATAATAGGTTTCTGACACAGAATAACTAGTCAAAGAACTTAGAATTGGTTATATGATTTGAATTTATAGTTTTTTTTAATTGTCCATTAACCAGGAAACCCTTGTTTTTCCCCCTTTTTTGCCCCTATTTCCTAAACGGTTTGAGCCATAATCCCCCAAAGCCAATCCTAACCATCCCTTTGTGGTATGGAAACTTGTGGTATAATTTCAGAGAGATCCAATCACCGTTCCACAAGTCATTGTCTGGAAACTAGAAAAATGCTTATTTGGGCCCCTTTTTGGCCCCTAATTCCTAAACTGTTAGGACTTTAATCCCCAAAATCAATCCCAACCTTCCTGTTATTGTTGTTAACCTTGTGTTTAAATTTCATAGATTTGTATTTACATTTACTAAAGTTATTGTCCGGAAACCAAATGTCTTCGGATGTTGACGTGATACCAATATCATGAATATACGACCGCAAAATTTTTTGCCGTTGTATAATAAAAAAGAAAATGACTAGTGTAATCATTTTGTATAAGTTCTAATCCGAAAATGGTCAGATTTTTCTAAAATATGTAAAAGTGATTCATTATCCAGTTTGCATATATACCCTACCATTTACATGTTGTAGAGAGGGAAAATGGTTTGAAAATGTCAAAGTAGTTTTCAACAAACGTTTCATTAATTCCTTAAAGACATTGCTGTATTACATAACAGGGGCGGATCCAGCCTTATTTAAAAGGGGGTTCCAACCCAGGATAAAGGGGGGGGGGGGGGGTTCCAACCATATGTCCCCATTCAAAAGCATTGATCGTCAATAAAAAGGGGGGTTGCAACCTCCGAAACCCCCCTTGGATCTGCCACTGCATAATGTACATGAACATCAACAAGTACTTTTTGTATTCCATTACTGTATATACATGCTGTATCATGGCAAATAATCCTTACAATTATTTCGCATGGTGAAAACTATTTCATGCATATTTTAAAAGAAAGGAATCTCTAGCGGCATGACAATCTTATTTTTTTATTAAGAAAAAGAAATTAAATGACTATAATTATTGAAAACAACACTTTTTAGCAAGCCTTTTAAAGGGCATTATAACTTTGTGTTGCATTTTTCCTAAATAAAGAGGAATTGTATAAAAAAGTGCTTGTAGCATCTTTTTGGATGGGACTGTGATATCCTGTTCATACAAACACAAAGTCATATGAATATTTGTCTATAAAATATTTTTATTGCAATATTCATGATATGCATAATAAATTTATGTTTTATGATACTTAATAACATCAACATGTATACAATGAACATGATACAGTAATATGTTTTGCATACAATATACAAAATTGTTTAAGTTAATGTCCAAATATATTTTTTAGGCAAGGGTGATACCATTATAATGAAGCATAAATTAGAGTAAATATATGAACCAGTTAGATTGTGTGAAAATCACTGAAAAAGGTTACAGAAATTTTGTAATTCAAATAGAAAGTAAAAGCTTTATTTGTTGCATGTATCTGCAATTACATGTATCTTCACATAATTTACAACAGTTTTAAGAATTCTATGTATTTTAAAAATATTTCTAAAGCCATAGCTTCATAGTCTATTATTTTTTTTTCCATTTATTTAACTCCACTTTAAAGGCATGAAAGGGGCATTAGCTAAAAAGTTGACAATAAATAAAAATATGACTTTATTGTTCCAAATGTTTATAAAAGTGGAATTGTGAAATAATATTTTGCTGTAAGCAGTCAGCTCGTTCAATTTTGTCAAAATAAGCTCAAAAACATTAATGATATATAATTGGTTTGCAAGTCAGTAATTCAACTCATTTGAAACTTTATTCACTTGAACTTCAATTTAACCCTTCACTGAGGAAGGGCTACCCATGGGCTAAGCATGTTTAGTAATTAAAAAGAAAAGAACTTCAATATTGAAGTGAAGCAAGGCAGCCACCAGGAAGATCCCTTTTGTTGACTGATTCTGCCCACAAAAAATCATCCAAATACATTTAACATAATATATTTACCTATTTTTGTAATCTATTACATGAAATCAAACAGACATAGAAAAATTTTCATTAAATGATTGCACATGCTTGCTTTTTTAAAAATATTTATATTTATAGAATAGAGAATGTAAAATATTTATGTTTACATGAGGTCATATGACCAACAGAATTTTTGGAAATAATCTTGATGGTTAATTAGATGATATCTATTCTAAAATACACACAAAATGGTGATACATTATAACAAGCCCATGCATTTTTTTGTTTCTTTAGGTCTTTTTGTAATTTGGATAGACATTTATTATGTTATAAATAGAATACTGTGGATTCATTATTATTCGTTGGATACCAATTTTCGTGGATTTCGTGGGTACAGGTGAACCACGAATTTAAATGTTTAACGAACTGCAAATTTCTATAGGGCTGTATGCAGACTTAGGCAAAATCACGAAATCAAATATCCACAAAAATGCAGGTTTTCATCAATCCACGAAAATTGGTACCCACGAAAATAAATGAATCCACAGTATGAGATTTTGAGTTGAATTGGTGAACATGAATTTGACAGCTAAATTCAACCATTTTTATCTCTGCTTATATATACAATCTTAAAATAATAAATGCATGTATATATATACATGTATTTCCCATTACACCATTGAAAAGAAATAATGAATACAAGTAGTCGAAATTTGTATTGTAGAACTGGGAGATAATATATTGATGGGACTTGATAATCGACCCTCGTATCGATTACATTGTTGGGTCATTTATTATTACCATTATGATACGGAAACAGATATGTGTCAAATTACGTACACATACTCACTATTATTGACTATAGTATTTCATTAAATATTACTTGTATTGATCACATTTTTTAACAATGAATGATTTGTCTTTTAGGATAGTATAACAGTCCCAGAGTAGAAATACACAAGATACAAGCAAAAAATTGACCCTTGCAAATATAAGAGAAGGCAGACAACTCTTGCAAAGCAAAACTAGGTATAGGAAAATTGCAAATAATCATTTCACAGAGTTATGCTTGTATGTAAATGCATGCTTGTTACAATCTTTTCCTCAAATTCATTACCACAATTCTTTTACAGACATAAACAAATGATTTTAATACAAGTACTACAGATATCAATATGGATTATAATACTCGTTGAGTATAGCTACATTTATCTAAATATTGAGTATTAAAGTTATACTAGTGAATTAACTTTTTATCAATTCTTTTTTCTTTTACAGTAACAGTTGACATAAAAAATACATTGATTTTTAAGACAAAATTGGTTAGTCCTATCCTGTCAATTCAGAACATATTGCACACATAATTTGTCCATATTTTGATTTTTGAGGATTTTTTTTGCCTCCCTTTGAATATCATATTTTCTTCCCTTCAAAGCAAAATATTTGAAAACTCATAATAATTAACAAATTAAGAAATTCAATTTCTGATAAAGTATGTTGAACTATGAGCGAGTCTCAATGTCCACACAAACAATGTCTCAACCAATTTCTAACAGTTATCCTACCACAATGCAATACCATTTCTGAATTTGGCAATTAAATATTAATAAATAATTCCTGTACTGCATATATAACAATATAATAAAAGTACCAATGACTAAAAGTTTCAATGTATTGCAATGTTAACTGTGTCATATTTTTAGCTTAATAAAAACAATACAATTTTGAGGCTCCTCATGGGGAGTCCAAGTAATCACATAATCACAATTTTTTTGCAAACATAATCGCATAATCATTAATTATTTTTTTAAACAAGATAATCAAATAATCAAAAATACAGTCCTAGATTATCAAATAATCAAATAATCATGAAATATTTGGTCTGGTAATCAAATAATCACTTGTTTTGATTACAAAATCATTGTAAAAAGCTAATGCAAATTATACAATGATTCAATTAATTGGAATATATATAAAATTTCAAGGGAAACAAAATTATGACAAAATAAACAAATAAACAATTCTTTGTTTTAAACACCTAGTTTGTATAGTTCAATAATAAATGCCTTCAAAATATTTAAAAAAAAATGTGTTTTACTATGAAATATATCCTGGTAGCAAAAAAAGCAGGTGGCCAATAATTTTGGCCATGCACTAGTACTGTACATTCATACTATATACTTGATATATATTTAATAGCATAAATGTAAGTTCACCGACAAACATTTTATATACATTTGTACTTAAAACTCTTTTTAGCAATCAGAAGGAGAGCTTAGAGAAGTGTGCATATATAAGACTTGATAACACAATTTGAAAGTGAAGTCAGTACAAAAATTTTCATATTTAATAAGCAGATATAGTTTGAAATATATTTGATTTTACGGCCAATTTTGCCCCAAATTTTACCCCCATTTGCAGCTTCATACTTTGTAAAATGTAAATTTTAATTGATTTTTATACTTAAAAATTTTGTTAATTTCAGTATTGCATGTATTCTTATCCTCTTATCACTGTGGAAGCAAGCACCATAATATTTACCACATACATTGCTATATTTTTAAACAGTTTATTTAAAATTCTATTAAGGATGTACACCTCTGAGGAGCCAAAAATTTCTAGAATTAAACTTTTTTTCTTAACCTGATTTTTGGGTTTATATGACTCTAAAAAAATAATTGATGATGAAAAAATCAAATGGTGGTGCACTTCTTTTTTTGCTACAGCCCTTTGAAAGTACCCAGTTTTGATGATTTTCTCATTTTTCATCAATTTTTACCAATTTTTGGGCTATTATCGTGAAAAAAATCACAGTTCCACAATTAAACTTTTTTTCATACTTTCAATAAAGATGAAGTGGACCAATCTGAATAAATTTAACTTAAAAAACTATAGGTAGGTGTTGATATAAGAAAGTTTTATCATATTTTGATGCTTTTTTGTGTCAAATTTACCATGTTGTCAATTTTGTAAATTTGTGATTTTTCTCTATTTTTAGAACAAAATGCGTATTATTTCAACTTCTTTGTTATAAATGATTGAAAAAATACATATCTAAGAAATTTGAAAAGAAAAAATTGATATGGGATGTACATATTTCTGGTAAAATCATTTCTTGTACCCCTCACCCATTTTTTTCAAAATTTTGGCTAAAAAGACTGACTTGATTGGTAATAAAATTTGAAAAATTTATTACTCAAAAACTAGTTATTGTAAATACACAATTTTTTCACAGAGTTAAGTTTGATTATAACATTTTTTAAATTCATTGATATTTTCCACTTTGTATCACATGTTTCGGAAATAATTCCAGAACGAGATTTCAACGAGACTGAAACGTCAGAAGAATACATCCTCAAGTTAAATGAGTTGTTGCATTTTTTAAATGCACTTTGTTAATAAAAACTTTCATATAAAATCCAAAAAAAAGTAGAAAAATTATAATATAAAGAAAACATAACAAAAAAGATTAAAGTCAGCTGAGTTGCTGACTAAATGTTGCTGTAGAATAACTTCTTTTTACTATCCATTTTTTGTTTACCAAAGTACTTGTACTACACCTGTATACACTGTACAATTCATAAGAGAATATATATATATTTCTTTAAACATCAACCATTATTTCCCTGCATGTATTGGCAAATTTTTTGTTGACTTAAATTGATGAATGTAGCTTTTTGTGAATGATATATTGCCTAATAAATTAATTACCCTGTTCAATTTGCAACAAAAGTCATTGGCCTACAATACATTTTACATACTAATCTATCATGAATGCATGTACAACATCTACAATGTACACGTACATGTATGTATATACTATTACAGCTACACTGCAGATTCTCTCCCCATTGGATTATAACCTACACTGTTTAATGTTGAATATGATTGGGATCTATGGGATACATCAAGTTCTTTACGTGACATTTCAGGAGAACCACGAGAAACAGCACTAGGATTTGGTACCATTGAATGAAAAAAATTCCGGACAACAAAACTTTTATCTGACTCGTCAAGTGATCCTACTTCTGGGTCATGGAATGGTTTTGTTGACCGGTCTTTGTCACCAAGTTCTGTGCTACTGATTTGAGAATCGTTACATGACAGACTTATCTTCCCTTGTGAGTGGCGTATACATATTATAATGATAGCTATGATAATGGTAAAACAGATTATGCACCCTACAGATATTCCAATTACTTGAGATTTTTTAAGTGGCGATCTTTCAGTTACTTTTTCACATTTTAAATCTCTTTCATCTGTGAGTTTTATTATTTGACCTGCTAATTTTGGAGGGGAAGAACATTTGGGATGTCTGCAATCAAGAGAATACAATGAACTGCAATACATATTTCCAACATTTGATGTTGAAAGCCATCTTCTAAATGGAAGTATGTGGCAATCACAATGCCAAGCGTTTTGTTCTATGTTTACTTGTGACATGTGATTAAAAGAATCCAAAACAGGTTGTGGAGTGTATGGAATTCTATTCCTTGATAGGTCCAGTGTTTCTAGCCTCTGTAATTTACCAAATTCATCAATGTCTAAATGGTTCAATGCACACATTGATAAATTTAAGTGTTGTAGCCTGTATAGGCTATTTAAACAACCCTCTGGAATTGTTCCTAGAGGATTTCCAGCCAAATTAAGTTTTGTCAATTGTAAAGCTATCTGACTAAAAGCGTTTCTGTGAATACTGCTGATAACATTTTCAGATAAATCTAATTCTTGAACATCAAAGTGATCAAATACACCATATTGTATTTGTCGAATTCTATTTTTAGCTAAGCACAACTTGGCCATGTGCATATTAGAAAACTGGTCTCTTTTTAATGATTCTATGCGGTTTCCATCTGCAATGAGTGTATTTAGATATGGGGACTTTTGGACAAAAACTTCTGATGATGGAAGTAACACTACTCTATTGAAACCAATATCTAAAATTTGAACGATTCTGGAATTTGCAAATAAATCACTTGGTATAGCTGTCAAATCACAGTGCCTCAAATTCAAACGTTTTAAAGATCCAAGTCCTTTCAGACCATCTCCATGCAAATTTTCAAGCTTATTTCCATTGAGTGTTAAGATCTGTAAATGAGTCAATGTTCTGAATACACCTGAATTTAAGTCTGTGAGTAAATTTTCACCAAGATCCAATTTTTGCAAATGAACCAACGGAAGTAACTGTTCACCAAGTTCAGAGATCCTATTGGATGACAAATCTAACGATCGTAAATTTGTCAATCCAGCAAATGCATTTGTAGAAATTGTACTAATACTGTTATGGGTCAGATTTAAATTCACAATATTTGAAAGAAGTTCAAAAGAATTGTCATAAATATTACTAATATAGCAATTCCGTAAGATGAGAGTTTTCAAGTTTGTGGCAGTTATCCCACTGAAATCTGTTGGAGATAGAGAATTAACTGTTGTTGAAATAACTTCAAGGTAACTTGTTGACGCGTCCAAAGTTGAAATGATGGTTTGTAGACTTCCACCACTACTACATGTTACCTCTTCTTTACTGTTCTTTCTTAAACATGTACATGTAGTAGGGCATCCAGTAACAAGAACTGCACATGTACCCAGCAATATTGTTAGAGCATAGATGTAACGGTCAATCATATTTTATCTACAATTATAAAAAATATACTATAAAAATTTTGTTAGGTCACATTTTTTTCCATTTCTATAATACAGATTGGCTTTGATTCTTGATATGCATAACTGGCTAAACTTGTCTCAAGTCAGTATAAAAATAAGAAGACATGGTATGATTGACTTGTCTACTCTCTTGTGCTTGTGAAATAGGTATGCGCTGGTATGAATCGGGATCGAGGTTCCATTATCAAATACTTTCGCTGTGTTTTGTTGTATGGCAGTGGCGGATCCAGAAATTTTCATAAGTGGGGGCCCACTGACTGCCTAAGAGGGGGCCCGCTCCAGTCATGCTTCAGTGATTTCCTATATAATCAACCAATTTTTTCCCACAAAAGGGGGGCCCGGGCCACCTCCCCCCCCCCCCCCCCCCCCCCCCACTAAATCCGCCCCTGTATGGTAGCATGATTGTGTTGTTATTTTCATTTATTTGGTATCTTATACGTTTGTTTATATGCAAGTTGTAATTGGATATTTGGGAAGAGACGAAATTCTGCACCATTCCTCAATTGCTACTGTGATAGCGGTAAACTTTGCACATTCCTCTGTATTTAACAGGTGTTAAACTCACCAAAAAATGTTTTTTTCTTTTTCATTATGAAGGCTGCATGTTTGGTAATCCCGATAGGTTCATATTTAGTAAATTCTCTATGAAATTTGGCTCGTTTCACAGTTTTACTGTTATCAACTTTAGTCAGCCATATTTAGTTTAGTGTCCCAGTTAAATGTCATACCTGAGTGACGAATCGCTCACCTGTGACTTTTTCCGGATTTCATCGTAATGTGATGACACCTACGATTTTAATCTGGCTGGAATGCGAACCTCTTTGATGATTGATCTTTGAATACCGATTGATATTTTGATCTGTAAGTTTTAATTTCGGATGCATTCCCACGTGCACACAAAATATGTAAACAAACAGGTAAGGCGCACAACAGATTGCATTTACAGGTAGATATACAACGTAACAGTCTTATTTGATAGTTTGACATGCTGATTTATAGCCATTCTGACACATAGTATGTTTTGCTATTCAGTTAAATATTGTCTATTGTATTAGATGAAACATCACTTAGATTAATTTCCTATTCCATGCAATTATATTCTTTTTCAAAGGGCGTTTGATGAATTCTTAAAATGTAAAATGATATTTAAACTAAAGAAAAAGGTTATGTTGTGGTAATTCTATATTTTCATATTAACAATTGAACAACTGAGGTGTCTAAATTATCAGTAACAATTCATTTTTATTTTAGGGACTAATATAGACAAGAACTGAGACTACTATAGCACACTGTAACACATATGCATTATATAGTAGTTTCAGGTGAGAGACTAAGGAACATTAATAGAAAATCAGCTAAACTCTTATTGAATCAGTTATTTTTCTTTAGAAAACCTATCTTTAAGATGCCATTTACAAGAATACAACAACCTATGTCATGATATATTTCCAGAAACCGTCAGATCTTAGAAATGATTTTAAAATTTGCAAGAATTTCCTATCAAAATACAAATAAATAAATAAATTTTATACAGTGAATTAACATTATTTTGTGTTTATAGTCAGTAATTTACTATAGAATCTGTAGTAGATTGAATATTGAAAAAATGAGTCCACTTTAAACATGTGTACATGTATAACTCTGTAATTTAATGCATTATATTAAAAGAGATTTTAGCAGAATTTTCTTTATGATTTAGAAATAAGAGTTACAAATTTTAATTCAGACTATCAAACTCAATTTACACATTCTAAATAAGATGAAGGAAAGGAATGTATTTTCTCATAACATCTTATATTTAATCATGTTAATCTACAGGAAGAGTTCTTCATATTTGTACTGACTTTTCCAATGTGGCTGTGAGAGGGAAATGTATTTAAACGGTATAATGCAGGCCAAATTTTCAAAATTGTTAGAAAGAAAAAGAAATTTCTTACAAGGACAATTTAAGATGAGGGCCCTTTTTATACGCCCATTTACGGGACGTATTATGGTATACCGTTGTCCGTCTGTCCGTCCGTCATCAACATGTCAGACATAAACAATGCTTTAACCAATTTGCATAAAACATTGGTGAATTGTTTATATCTATTGACGTGAGCTCCCTATCGTTTTTTATTAATTTTAGATTTTAGGTTTCCGAGTTATGGGGTTTTATTCATTAAAAAAAAGGGGGATTTTCCAGTTTTCAGACAATAACTCAAGAATGCTTTCACCAACTTGCAAGAAATTTTGGTTAATTGTTTATTTCTATTGACATGAGCTCCCTTTTGATTTTTATAAATTTAAGATTTTACGTTTCCAAGTTACGGGGTTTTATTCATAAAAAAAAGGGGAGATTTTCCAGTTTTCGGACAATAACTCAAAAATGCTTTCAGCAGTTCTCATGAAACTTTGATGAATTGTTGATATCTATTGATGTAAGCTCCCTTTAGAATTTTATAAATTTTAGATTTTAAATTTCCGAGTTATGGGGTTTTATTCATTAAAAAAGGGGGGATTTTCCAGTTTTCAGACAATAACTCAAAAATGCTTTCAACAATTCTTATGAAACTTTGGTGAATTGGTTATATCTATTGATGTAAGCTCCCTTTAGAATTTTATAAATTTTATTTGTTTATAGTCTGACAACAGATTTACTAAGTATTGTGCAACAGCATATAGTGTATTGCACAACAGCAAGAAATCTTTAATTGAATATAAATTCAATTCATATAACCAATTTCAAGATCTTTGACTACATTTATTTAGAAACCTATAATATGTCAAATATTTAATTACAATCCAAATTCAGACCTGTATCAAGCTTGAATGTTGTGTCCATTTTTGCCCCAACTGTTCAGGGTTGGACCTCTGCGGGCGTATCCAGCTGCGCTCAGCGAAGCAGTTTATTTTATTTGCTGAAATCTTAACTTCAATTCAAACTGAAAATGAATATTTAAGGATCCAGGAAGACACAATAAATATCATTATGATATGTAAAAAAAAAAGCCAACTTCTTACCTTTTATTTGAAAATACATAGATTATGGCAAACATCATCATTTATATGATAATTTTTCGGATGGATTTCGGACTTGCAATTATATAGAGCTCATGAAAGAACCAACTGAATAATTATCTGTCCAAAGTGTTTTCAAGGTTTTAAAAATGAATATGAGGGTTCTATGAGACAGCAACCAAATTACAAGAAGAACCAAGAAGCATTTTCAAGTCTTGTCTACAGTCTTCAACAATAGACACTCATAAATAATTACTTGGTTCTACAGGTGTTTCGAACTTACAAATATCATAATATGTGTCAGAACCATTCAAATTTTGGGATTTGCAGTTTGGCTATGTACAGTGTAAAAATATATGCAAATACAAATCCACTCCATTTGGAAACACTGTCTTTAAGGTAGCAATACACAGTTAGGAGTTTGGTTTCACATTTTGACCTGGTGAAATTTAAAAAATAACAGTTATAGTCCAATAAACTTGATTTTTAGATAGCTGAAGAATGATAAAGCCTTCAAAGTGGGTTTAAATGACCATCAAGATTGTATTTTGAATTGTTTTATAAGCCATTTTCTGTTTGAGTCTGTATTTTCACAAATGTACTGCCCATAGGTCCAGAAATTATTGTTGTGTTTTCCTACAAATATTTTACGCTCAAACTTTTCAACTCAGTTTTATGGAAAAATGAGGTGAAATGCATTTGATCTTTATTTGACCTCTTGATAGATAAATGTCAATGGTCTCAGAAAAGGTATCATTCAAATGGATTGAAATTCTACTTTGGACCAAATTTTTGTGACTTTTGTGACATTTTCACCTGGTTTAACCCATAATATTCATTTGTATATATGTCTGTATAACAATCAATGGTCAATTGTTTCCATGAAAATAATTTGACTTTAATTTAGATTTTCACAAATCAAAAAAATGGGTGGTAATGGCAGATCTTTGATTGTTTCTGTTAAATTTTTCCAAACTTTTATAGATTCAAGATTTGACATATTGTATAGACAAATCTCTGCTGTCGAAGACTGTAAAGTGCCCTCTAGATGTCTTTGGGTATTTTTTTTTATTTATGAACGATCTCATATACCCCACATCTCCTTTATGTATTTTAAAACTGAGTTTGTGTGATCTTTACCTTGAAGTTGAGGGTAATTGTTTTTGTTCCTATCTTAAGGGGATCTGGAGTAGGTTTGCATAATGACTGTCTAATAAACTTTTATTGTTTTCTTAAAACAGGTATTTACAAACATGTATACAAGATGGTAATAATTATATTTGCAGGGGGAAAGTTGTGTAAACATGGCTACAGAGAGAATACAAAGTGTGTCAATGGGAAAGACTCCATCTAGCGATTTCCAGCCTCTTGTTATTATACAGTTTTTATCTACATCTAAGCAAGCAGCAATAGAATGGTTGGTTGCCAAACTACAGGCCACCAGAGCCTCAGGAGGAGCAGAATTAGAGGTGTCTACTGTTGTCATGCATCATAGTCAGGTAAAAAAAAGTTGCAAAATCTTTTAAAGGACTAGAAAGAGTTCAAAAATGATCTGTTGTGAACTTCGTTTTAGACCTAGATAAGAAGAAAAAAAGCAAGTACAACAAATGTATTAGAAATTATCATTTAAAACGAATGAATTATAATTACATTATAATGAGTTATCTCACATAGTTTGTGTAACCTTTTTACAGCTTTTCTATAAAAGCATGCAAAGCAAACCTTTGATCAACTTGCTTGCTATGTTTGTTTGGATGTTTATAAACAACAGATAGGTAGTCTATTTCAGTCTGTTTACTATATACAGGAATTTGATTGGACAATAAACATTAACTTCATTTAAATGTTAAGTTTCACATTGTATGTCAATTTTTATTATCCAATCAAATACCAGTATATATTAAACAGACTGAAACTCTGCCTACCCTTTTGTTTACAAACATCCAAGCAAACATAGCAAGCAGGTTGATCAAAGGTTTGCTTTGCATGCTTTTATAGAAAAGCTGTAATCCAATATTTGCAATAACTATTAACAGAAGAAATCTATTGCCTTTAAATTAGATTTGTAATGAACAAGAATCAATATGTAAATTGAATACCTACATGTATAATGACTGCTTATGAAGATCATCGCTCCTTCTTTGTAATGTTTCTACTTTAATTTTTATTATCGATATCAATTAACACACCCTATAATCAGCTATCACTTTGACAGATACAATATGATCTGTGTTCCAGATTGATATTAAAAACAATTGGTTTGGCTATTATATTATATTGTGTACAGCAGATTTTTGTCTGTCTGTTGATTGCCATTTAGATGAGTGACATTAACCATAAAAGTTCATTTTTAATGCACCCACCTAACATATAGCAAAATCATATACCATTCCAAATCATATCATCAGGAGTATGTTTTAACTATTGGTATGGGGCAATTTCTGTCAAATCAAGATCAAAGGTCAATATCTTATTTTTCAAGATGTCAGCATTTTTGCATATTATGTCTTCTAAATAATAAAAAAATGTACGAAAACAAGAAAAACTGTTAGAACAGGGATAAACTGGCACTTCTCAAAGGCACTTTAAAATATTAGCGACATATTTTTTATAAAAAGTGCTTTTTCCCAAAAATTTCAGTGAAATGATAAAAATAAGTGAAAACCAAAATATTTGTATGTGATTCAACTGTTAATCACCTAAAATCACTCAATTAAGTCTGGTTGTGATTTCATCAATCACTGAACTTCAAAACAAACTTATTAATCATTTCCTTGGTTGAATAATATATGAAGAGGACAATCTTAAACCATAACACATCGAAACAAAGATTACACCAATACTGAAACATAATGATTAAACAGCCAAACAATACAGTCCACAAAACACTACACTGTAATGTAAAAGTAAGCACTTCCTAACTCCAGGGATAATCTCAGATGCTCAGGATAGGTATTTAATCCTGAACATTATGAAGTTACAGAAAATATTCAATATAAAATCAAAAAAACCTTAATGTGACAACATATGAAATTACATGGATTTGTGATTTAAAAGTGCCTAGTGCAAACAGTATTCATTCGGTAGACACAAGATTAAACTTCTTTACAAGTTTAACACTTTTTAAACAAAAGCAGCAGTAGAATTATTTTTGGTTGGTTGATATTATGGAAACTTCCAAATGCAAGATGCCTGTTTCAATATTTCACCATTTATTTAGGAGAAAGGTCATGTTTGTTCCTTTCATCATGAGAAGTTCAACATGGAAAAGCATAATTTACTATATATAACTAGCATGTTTCTTTAAATACTTGTATTACCTCTTCTCAAATTATGACGATATTGACTACAATCGATGAAAAGTTTAATTATGCCTATTAGCAGATGGAGGTATTTTTGGCATCTGTAAAAGCTTCAATAGAAGGCTGTTTTCAGAACAATATACATTACAGTAACTTGCAATTTAAATTGATGAAAACATTTACCTTGACCTTTAGCAATAAAGTTGTTTTATTTTGGGTATATGAATATTTATCCCCAAAGAAATATTTAGATTTTAGAGCAATTTTATCATTTTTGGAGGATTTTTAAGATTTGCAATTTCCTATGAATATTTCTCTATTAACCTCTTAATTTGCTTTTGATTAAGAATTAAGGAATTCCATTCTATAAGATTCATACAATTTTAATAAAGAAAATTATCATGCAAGAACCAGAAAAGGTAATTTGCCATAATTTTTGCAAAATTTAGAAATGTTATATTTTTACCTTTAACCTTGATTTAATGGAAATTGTACAGAACCAATTATCGATTATTTACAGGTCAAAACAGAAATTATAGATAATAAGGTTTTGAACGATGTATAATATAGACGTATGTTAGCAAGTTAGGTGAGTGCATTAAAGTCGTTAATCAAGCGGCTTTTAAAAAAATGTCACTCTCATAATTGCAATTGTGTACAACAGATTTTGCTCTGTGTTATATGCATCTGTGGTACTGATAGCTAGTAATCGGTAGTGATAAAAGCTATGTTTTTTATGCCCCCGCCGTAGCGGAGGGGGCATTAAGTTTTACCCTTGTCCATCTGTACGTACGTCCCAAAATTGGTTTCCATTCTCTAACTTAAGACTGCCTTAATCAAATGTTATGAAACTTATACACAATGCTCATTACCACCACAATACACAGATCAATTTTGAATTTGGGTAGCGTCACTTTTACCATTCTGGAGTTATGCCCCTTTACAAATGGAAAAATTGCTGAATTTTTGTTTCCGTTCTCTAACTTTAGTTTGCCTCAAGCAAATGTTATGAAGCTTATATACAATGTTTATTTCAACAAAACTCAGATCAAGTACAAATTTGGGTAGTGTCACTTTTACCGTTCTTAAGTTATGTCCCTTTATAACTTTATATGCAAGCGGGAGCATCATCTGTGTCCCATGGACACATTTCCCATTTATTTACTATATGAAAGTATTATGACATTTAATATACAAAATAATGGATGATAACTCTATGTAGACAACAATAATATATTTTAAAAATGTGATTGTTATGACTATTCATGTAATGGAAATAATGTATTTTTTAAATTTACAAATACCACATCAGTAAAAGCGGCAAGGGTCTAATATCCCTAAAATGTTAGAAAAGAGGTAGATCAAACATCCTGTCTTGTTATCCTTGAATTTGACTGTATTGTTAGAGAAAATATTAAAAAAAATATCTGTTCCTATACTATGATTTTACAGGGTAACAAAGTAAGTAACTTATTAGGAGCATGTCCAAACATATTTTATAGGCAGTAGTCAACAGTTGCACAATTTTTATTATAGATTTACATTTACATTGTAGTGTACATATCAAAAGTTACAAAAATTGATTCCCTAGATTTTTCTTGAAAAAATGAATCTTTGACCTTTTAGTTTTTGATTATTTATTTTTAACAATTTTTAAATTAGAAATAAACCAATAGTATTATTGTAACTGACTTCATTCTGGGAAATAAAAAGTTTGTGTAATTGAAATGCTTATTTTTCTTCCAAGGGAGTAATAAAAAGAAAAAGTTGGTAAAGGGGCACTAGCTACGAGATGCATAAAAAAATTTAAATTATGATTTTTTTTTTGTTCAATCATTTATGAAAGTGAAATAGTGAAATAATAATTCACTATTAGCAGCTACTATGGTTCAATTTTGTAAAAATAAGTTAAGAAACATTGATGATGAATTATTCACTTGCAAGTGAATAATTCGACCTCATTGAATCTGTATTCATATTAACTTTAATTTAACCCCTTAGCTAGAGATGAATTATTCATGATTGATGCGTGTAAGGCTATTAAAAGAAAAGAATGTCAACTTTGAAAGTGAAACAAAGGTAAATCATTTAATTGACTGATTCGATCCACAAAAAATCATTCTTATACAGGTAAAATCGAAAATAAACTTATTTTTTTTATACGACAGCAAAAATTGAAATCAAACAGACATAGAAAAATCTATTTGCACGAGGTCCATATATCTATTTATATTTATGTTTATATCGTGTTATGTGACCGTCGGTTGTTTTCGGGGTCATCTCGATAGTTAATTAGATGGCGTCTAGACTAAAATACACACGAAATGAAGCTACATATTATCGAGCCCATGCCCTGTTAATTGTTTATTTAAGACTTTTTATAATTTGGATAAATGTTTTACATTGTTATAAATCTAATATGAGAATTTGAGTCAAATCGGTGAACATGAATTTGACAGCTAGTGCCCCTTTAAGGTAAAACAGCCATATATTTTAAACAGTTAATAAACATTTCTCATTATATTTCGGAAGTTATATTAGCATCAAAGAAATGTATAAGGTACTATTGCTTATAAGATGTGGAACTTACATATGTTGTCCCTCCAGTTTTGCGAATTGCACAAATTTCTAAGAGTGACAGTACTCACTGCATGGTATTATTGTGTTCTGTTTTAAAAGCAGATCCATTGAAATAACTACATGTGTAAGTTCAAAATAAAAAAAATGGTTGTGTTAAGGGTTCGGTATCAACCCACCAACCCTAACATACCTGAAATCACAAACGCAGAAAAAAAATTGAATCTAAAACAGAAATATAAGAATAAGATGATGTGGTATGACAGTCAATGAGACAACTATCTACCAGAGACCCAATGATGTAGATGTAAGCAACAATAGGTGATCACTACAGCCTTCAACAATGAGCAAAACCTTAAAGTATGCTATATAAAGGCCAAACATGGCAAAATGAAAAATGATTCAAACAAGAAAAACATTTGCCTCATTTATGTTTAAAGCAATAAACAAAAAACATATATGAAAGACAGCAACCAATGGCAAGCTTTGAGTTTTTTCATTCTTTCAAAATAGTTTGAATATAATTATAATTTTGAATATCATATCTTATAAGCATTTGTTCTCATTTGAACTATCAAGAGAATGTCCCCATTTGATCCTCTTCTCTATCAATAAAAAAAAAAAATCTCAGTGGAATCTTTTTATTAAAAGAAAGACAATGAAAAAACTTTCTAAAGTAACAGTACCCTAATTGCACTGAGTACCCAATTTGCATCAATTTTGCATAAAAAATTTTGCAAATAATATAGGTTTCCATAGAGACTAATCAATTCATAGTTTTATCCTTTATTATTATGCAGGTCTTTCAACATAGCTAAATATTCTTAGATACACAAAACAGTCACATCATATATTAACAGATGAAGTCTCAAATGAAAAAAGTAAAATTTAAGGAAACTTTGCATGCAACATCTACAAAAAGTCGACTTTTAAAAATGAGAAATTAAGATACATGTATGTTACAAACATTCGTTTAACAAACATGGACTATTGTCCAATTTTTTTTTTTTTTTAAATGTGGAGAAATAAAACAAAAAATCAGTTATTGAATTTTTACAGATGCAATATAAGTACTCATTATATAATATCTTTGATCATTTTGAAGTCGGTTCAAACCCATTTTTCTAGGATTCAGTATGGATTCATAACTAAATATGTAGAACTGTATAATAAATAAGGATATATCTACGAAATAGATACAGAATGGAAACTTTTGTCTGTTTCTTTAATAAATTATGGTAAAAAAACTGTCAAAGTAGGTACAAATTGGGTACCCTCATTTTTAATTTTCTAGCTTGATATTAAAATATTTTTAAACCAAAAAAGTATTTTTGCAACATGCACAGATGGGATGCTCTGTAAAAGACACCTGATCTACCTTAATATGTATGTTGTATCAAATCATAGATTTTTTGCCTCTTGAAAACAATGGAATAGAGTTTTAATATCAATAATAAATACAAGAAAGTAAACTTGATGAAAAACATTATATTGTTTTTATTTGTACTTCCATAACCATTTCCCACTGGATATACAGGTTACAATGTATATATTTATCAGTTCCAGTCCAATAGGTATAGTAATTTACATGTACAAAATGTAAAATCATGTATATAATAATAAATGTATTGTTTAGTTTATGGATTTGATTTTCGCAATAACACTTATATGCTTCAGTTCCTACATTAGTTATATACACAACCCATACTTTTTTTTAAGTTGTCTGCATGGTTTTAAAAACCAGGAGTGGATTAAACAAAACTAACAGTTCAAAATCTAACACTATAAATTTACATCTGTATAAATCTTTTTCCACATTTTTGTGCTGTTTCTGGTAATAATGTACATTCAGAAATTATTGCATGCATTTATTATTACGATTTTTGAAGAATGGACAAACATGCGAGATTAATTATTGCGATTTCAGAAAAATCTGCACACAGATATATGTATCAAATATTAGAATGTGAGTTCTTATTATTGAGATACTCACACATTTGCATTATTTACATTTATAAAAACCTCACAATAATTTCTGAATTTACAGTAAGAAAAAATTCCAAGAATCTCTCTTTATTTAATGATACCCCTGTTATTGACCAGTTTTTATACGCCCGTCAAAATTTTGACGGGACGTATTATGGTATACAAATGTCCAGCGTTCGTCTGTCTGTCTGTCCGTCTGTCCGGCGTCCACATGTCGCACCGTAACTTGAGAACGACTTATCCAAATTTCATGAAACTTAACATAGTTGTTTCTTATGATGGTCAAACGATTTGTATACTTTTTGGTGAAAATAAGATTAAAACTTTTTGAGTTACGGGACTTTGTAACTAAAACAGGGGGTGTTTTTTTTCACTTGTCACGCCGTATCTCAAAAACAATTTATGATTATTGCTTAAAACTTTACACACTTCTTAATTATATTATTCTAAAGATCTGTATACTTTTTGGTGATGATTCAAAATTTTATTTTAGAGTTATTGATTTTTTTATAAAAAAAGGGGGTTTTCACATGTCGCGCCATATCTCAGAAACGATTTATGATTATTGCATAAAACCTCACACACAAGACGACAGGCGTATCATGCGCTCGTGGCGCAGCTGTTTATAAGATTTTTGAATATGATGAACATCTATTCTAATTTCCTTTAAATTGTAGCAAGAATTTGTGTATTATGTTTCATTATTTTCTGTCTCATGTAATGAATAAACCATGATATAGGTTTAGTTAATTTTTGCATATGCATCTTTATAAAGACACTCAGTTTAAACTTAGTATTCACAGAATTCTTTCTCATTTAAGTTCATCACAAATAAAAAAAATTTCATAACATTCAGGTTCAGAAATTAAGATGCATCATGGGAATGCTGTGCTTGTAACTTTTCAGACTGGACAAAGCTTTATTGCAGGAACTCTACAAAAGCATAATATACGAGGAAGTAAGTTAAACTTCTGAATTGGACCATTAATAACTCCTAACAAATTAATTTGTTTTGTAGGAAACACTTTTGTATATAGGTGGCACCATTGAAAGGCTGTTGCTAGGAGCAGATATGATGGATATGGAGAAGAAGTATGGGGATGGAAATTACAGAGAATTCTCAATACATGATGCACAGAATTTCTTAGGATCTGGTTAGTTTGGGAATCCTGCAGATGTCTTTTTATTAGCTCACCTAGTCCAAAGGTCCAAGTGAGCTTTTCACATCACTAGGCGTCTGTCATCCATCGTCTTCTGTCGTCGTTTTTTTACTTTTACAAAAATCTTCTCCTCTGAAACTACTGGGCCAAATTTTAACCAAACTTGGCCACAATCATCATATGGGTATCTACCGGTAGTTTAAAAAATGTGTCTGATGACGCAACATGCCAACTAATATGGTCGACATGGCTAAAAATAGAGCATAGGGGTAAAATGCAAGTTTTCTCTATCATTTTTTTGAAAACTGTTATAGAGAGAATCTGATAAAGAAAAAATGTTTAGAATGTTGAGCTCTACTAATTGTCCACATACGTCAAAACTGTCAGATGACTTCTTATAGGAGTTATTGCCCTTTAATGACAAATTTTACCATTTTTATACGCCCGTTTACGGGACGTATTAAGGTATACCGTTGACCGTCTGTCGTCCGTCTGTCGTCAACATGTCAGACATTAACTCAAAAACACTTTTACCAATATGCATGAAACTTTGGTGAATTGTTTATATCTATTGACATGATCTCCCTTTCGTTTTTTATAAATTTCGGATTTACCGTTTCCGAATTTTGGAGTTTTATTCATTAAAAAAGGGGGGATTTTCCAGTTTTTTGGACGATAACTTAAAAACGATTTCACCAATTTGCAAGAAACTTTGGTGAATTGTTAAATGCTATCGACATGAGCTCCCTTTTGATTTTTATAAATTTTAGACTATACGTTTCTGATTTATGGGGTTTTATTCGTTACAAAAAGGGGGATATTCCTGTTTTCAGCCAATAACTCGAAAATGCTTTCAGCATATTTTATGAAACTTTGGTAAATTGTTTATATCTATTGCTGTAAGCTCCCTTTTGATTTTTATAAATTTTAGATTTTATGTTTCCGAGTTACAAGATTTTATTCATAAAAAAAGGGGTGAAGTTTTTGGACAATATCCTTAAAGTGCTTAGAGCAGTTTTCATTAAACTTTGATGACTGATTTATATCTATTAAGATAACCTCCCTTTAGTTTTTTTTATAAATTTCTAATATAACATTGAGAAGTTATTGAACTTTATTTGTTTATAGTCTGACAACAGATTTACTAGTATTGCGCAACAGCACAGTGTATTGCACAACAGAAAGCAATCTTTAATTGAATATAAATTCATTTCATATAACCAATTTCAAGTTCTTTGACTACATTTATTCAGAAACCTATAATATGTCAAATATTTAATTACAATCCAAATTCAGACCTGTATCAAGCTTGAATATTGTGTCCATTTTTGCCCCAACTGTTCAGGGTTGGACCTCTGCGGGCGTATCCAGCTGCGCTCAGCGAAGCAGTTTATTTTTCATTTTTGCCTATTATCTTGAAAACTATAATAGATAGAAACTTTAAATAGCAAAATCGATCAGCAAAATAAGATCTATAAATAAGTCTCATGGTCGAAATCGTCAGTCGACTCCATACTAGAGTAATTGCCTTTGATGACGATTTTTTCCAATTTTTTGTGTTTTTGTCTTATATCTTAAAAGTTATAATAGATAGATAGAAACTTCAATAAGCAAAAATGATCAGCAAGACAAGATCTACAAATAAGACAATATGGAGGAATTCGTCCAACATCTCCTTATTGGAGTTATTGCCCTTTAATGACAATTTTTACCATTTTTTTTACGTTTTGCCTTATATAATAAAAATTCGTAAGGGTTCCGCGGAACCCAGTGTCTCGCCTACTTTTGCTGTTAATCGCAGGCTCAACAAAAATGAGGAAAAAAATTAATAAAAATATTCCTCTCTATACTATCTTTTGATTGTAAGTAGCTCCTGTCCAAGTTTGGTAAAAATCCAGGATAGTTTATCAATCTAATAAATGCTTTAAAAACTTAAAGTGCAGACTGTATGTAATGTTAACTGGAAGAAAAACTAAGTCCATTTACAAGTAAAATACGGAAAAAATGGAATTTATTTTTTACTTTTTTACAAAATTTACTTCTGGATACTATCTTTTGATCATAAACAAGGTTCTTTCCAAGTTTGGTAGAAATCCAGGATAGTTTAAGAAAATTTAAAATTTCAAAAACTTTAACCACAGAGTGAATGTAATGTTTCATGGCAGAAAAACTAAGTCCATTTATAAGTAAAATACAGAAAAAATGGAATTTTTTTTTTACAAAATTTACTTCTGGATACTATCTTTTGATCATAAACAAGCTTCTTTCCAAGTTTGGTAGAAATCCAGGATAGTTTAAGAAAGTTATTAAAATTTCAAAAACTTTAACCACAGAGTGAATGTAATGTTTCTTGGCAGAAAAACTAAGTCCATTTATAAGTAAAATACGGAAAAAATGGAATTTTTTTTTTTACAAAATTTACTTTTGAATATTATCTTATGATCATAAACAAGCTTCTGTCCAAGTTTGGTAGAAATCCAGGATAGTTTAAGAAAGTTATTAAAATTTCAAAAACTTTAACCACAGAGTGAATGTTATGTTTCTTGGCAGAAAAACTAAGTCCATTTATAAGTAAAATACGGAAAAAATGGAATTTTTTTTTTTACAAAATTTACTTTTGAATATTATCTTATGATCATGAACAAGCTTCTGTCCAAGTTTGGTAGAAATCCAGGATAGTTTAAGAAAGTTATTAAAATTTCAAAAACTTTAACCACAGAGTGAATGTTATGTTTCTTGGCAGAAAAACTAAGTCCATTTATAAGTAAAATACGGAAAAATTGGAATTTTTTTTTTACAAAATTTACTTTTGAATATTATCTTATGATCATAAACAAGCTTCTGTCCAAGTTTGGTAGAAATCCAGGATAGTTTAAGAAAGTTATTAAAATTTCAAAAACTTTAACCACAGAGTGAATATTTGTGGACGCCGCCGCCGACGACGACGACGCCGACGCCGACGGAATGTAGGATCGCTATGTCTCGCTTTTTCGACAAAAGTCGAAGGCTCGACAAAAATTAAAATAGATAAATAGACACTTTAAATCACAAAAATGATCAGCAAGGCAGGATCTACTAACAAGTCAAATTTTGCCCTTATAGTTAGTAGACTCACTTTTTGTAGGAGTGATTGCCCTTAAATGAGGATTTTTTTTACCCTCTTGTGTTTTGAGCAAAAACTTAAGAAGATAGAGAGAAACCAAACAGACCAAATGATCAGCATTACAAGATCAACAAAACAGAGATTTTTGTCATGAATTCTATTCTCGTCTACAATGTTGGAAAGTGTCCTTTGTTGAATATGCATATAGACCAAGGTGAGCGACACAGGCTCTTTAGAGCCTCTTGTTTATTATTTCCAAACAGAAAGCATTTTAAACGACAGTTTGGCAGAAACACACAAAACATATTTTAACTTTGATTACTATTTAATTATCCAATGGGTGTTCACAAGAAAATCAATTTTATGAAAAGGGACTATGTCTTAGCAAGAAATCAATAAGTCGAGTATCATTTTGATATTGGATACTCAGTACTACCAAGCAATACTCCAGTATTTGAGTACTCATTGACATCCCTAGTTATAATCCATCTTCTTCATTTCAGAGGATCTTGATTCCTTTCTTACAATGGCAGAGAAGCAGAAGATAATATTACATGAAATTGAGGCTGTCAGAGCATCAGAGGAGGACCCTCATATACCTGGGTATGAAAATATCAAGTTGTATCCAGGGAAAAGTATAAGTATGTGTATTTGATATTATTTTTATTCCATAGTTCGTTTCAAAATTGTGTTTTATAGTTCAAAGATTTATTCGCTGTTATGATGCATTTTATATATACGTACTGTTATTCATTGTGAAATTCTAAGCTGAAATATTTGTACTTTTTTTTTTATAGAAATTGCTATTATACCTCACATATGTTTTTTCTTAAAGAATTATAGACAAATAAATTTACCATTTTTACAAACTTGTCTGAAAAAGACTATTCACTGGTTAATAGTTTCAAAAACTATTTACTGGAAGCAAACATTTTCCTGTAAAAAGACTATTAACCGATTCATAGTTTCAAAAACTATTTACCGGAAGCCATAAAGTTTCCCTTAAAAAGACTATTTACTGGAATCAAATATTTTCCCTGTAAAATATCGACAAATATACAAATATAATACCTACCCATGTTAAAATGAGCAAAGAGCATGACATGAAGGAATTATTTTACTAGGTTAAATTTTAACAAAGGGTTACAATATTAAACCCTTGGTTTAAATCTTAACCTAGAGATGAACAACTGGGTCTTGCTCTCATAGGGGAAATCAATAAAACTTGAACATGACTGACAGATAATGTTACAAGTGTTTTCACAAAAATTTAAAAAAAAATTTGACAAAATATTTCAAATTAAATAAAAATCAGGTAATATCATCTTTTTCCAAAAAGAATCAAAATAATTTATGTCATTGAGACAGCAACACAACAACTGGTGAAAAAAACACATTTAGAGGAAAGCATACAGTTATCAATAACTAACAAGAGACCTCTCACTTTTAGCACATAAATTAGTTACTTTTTTCACTTTCATTTTTCCTAACACTCAGTATAACTTTCATGAGAATTTATTTTTCTTGGTATAGTCTCCAATAAGTTTTTTTTCAATTGCTTAATTGTAATATTATTTTAGTTAAAAAGTACCAAAGTAGAAATATAGTGACAACAATTTTTCCTATTCATGATGATGAATATTTGAAGAAGTTAGGAGCTGAATGGTATCAGATGAAGCATGCTTTTAAGCAACAACCAATAGGTGAGTTGATCTCCATATCTAAATTAAAGAAGAAATGGTTACTTGACCTACACTCTAACTTTACTTGTGACACAATTTTTTTTATTGCACATTGTTGTTTAAATAAAAACAAATCTGCATCCTACAAAAGTTGCATTTTGTACATTACAATTTTAAGTGCCTCTGTGTCTGAAACAAAAAGAAATAACAAATGTTTATAACTGCTAGGTGATTAGGGAAAAACAATCAAACTCAATGGCAAAAACCTAAATATTCTTCAAAGATAAAAGCAAACAATGAATGTTGAATTGGTGGAGATGCATCCCTTTTGAAAGTGATATTTTAGATCTGGTTTTATCCTTTTTAAACAACAATCTTTAAGGTTCCATTTGTTAAAAATATTTAAATTAAGTACTTATTATTATACATATGACATAACAATATCTTGTAATACTACAAGTAGGTGCAACATCACTGTAAATTCAGAAATTATGCGTGCATTTATTATTGCAAATATTTAACCACTCGCAAAAATGTGATCTAATTAATGCAATTGCAAAAATTTTATGAAGAAAATCACTACTGAAATTATGTATGCAAGTTTTTATTATTGCCAATTCGATACTGTCACATTTTGTGCATTAATAAAAAGATTCTCAACAATTTCTGAATTTACAGTATGTGAATGGATAAAGTTTGCAATATTTAAAATTTGTATTAGATTTTTGATAGGAATATACTACACATTTAGAGAAATAAATAACCTCACATTATTGTCAATTGTTGAAGATTTTACATTAATAAATTCTCTTCATAATTCTGAATTAACAGTTCGGACGACGCCGGACGACGATGCCAACGTCATACCAATACGGGGAAATTGTGGGGGGTCAATTTTTTCTCATTTCAGATTTCAGAAATTAACAGAATTATTCTTCAAATATTTTTTTTTTTTCAAATTTCAAATGTTGAAGTAATCTTTAATTGCACAGTATAGCGCATTAGATTTGTAAAATCTTTGACCACATTTATTTATTTGTTATGCCGAAACTAAGCGTGTATTTAGATTTTTAATTTTGGGTCCAGTTTTCAAATTGGTCTACATTAAGGTCCAAAGGGTCCAAAATTAAACTTTGTTTGATTTTAACAAAAATTGAATATATGGGGTTCTTTGATATGCTGAATCTAAACATGTATTTAGATTTTTGATTTTTGGTCCAGTTTTCAAGTTGGTCCAAATTGGGGTCCAAAATTAAACTTTGTTTGATTTCAACAAAAATTGAATATATGGGGTTCTTTGATATGCTGAATCTAACCATGTATTTAGATTTTTTATTTGTGGACCCCTCTATCAAATTGGTTCATATTGAGGTCAAAAGGGTCCAAAATTAAAGTTCGTTTGATTTCATCAAAAATTGAATTATTGGGGTTCTTTGATATGCCAAATCTAACCGTGTATTTAGATTTTTAATTTTGGGTCCTGTTTTTTAAATTGGTCTACATTAAGGTCCAAAGGGTCCAAAATTAAACTTAGTTTGATTTTAACAAAAATTGAATTCTTTGGGTTCTTTGATATGCTGAATCTAAACATGTGTTTAGATTTTTGATTATGTGCCCAGTTTTGAAGTTGGTCCAAGTTGGGGTCCAAAATTAAACTTTGTTTGATTTCAACAAAAATTGAATATGTGGGGTTCTTTGATATGCTGAATCTAAACATGTATTTAGATTTTAGATTTTTGGCCCAGTTTTCAAGTTGGTCCAAATTGGGGTCCAAAATTAAACTTTGTATGATTTCAACAAAAATTGAATATATGGGGTTCATTGATATGCTGAATCTAACCATGTATTTAGATTTTTTATTTGTGGGCCCCGCTATCAAATTGGTTCATATTGAGGTCAAAAGGGTCCAAAATCAAACTTTGTTTGATTTCATCAAAAATTGAATTATTGGGGTTCTTTGATATGCCAAATCTAACCGTGTTTTTAGATTTTTAATTTTGGGTCCTGTTTTTTAAATTGGTCTACATTAAGGTCCAAAGGGTCCAAAATTAAACTTAGTTTGATTTTAACAAAAATTGAATTCTTGGGGTTCTTTGATATGCTGAATCTAAACATGTGTTTAGATTTTTGATTATGGGCCCAGTTTTCAAGTTGGTCCAAGTTGGGGTCCAAAATTAAACTTTTTTTGATTTCAACAAAAATTGAATATATGGGGTTCTTTGATATGCTGAATCTAACCATGTATTTAGATTTTTTATTTGTGGGCCCCGCTATCAAATTGGTTCATATTGAGGTCAAAAGGGTCCAAAATTAAACTTTGTTTGATTTCATCAAAAATTGAATTATTGGGGTTCTTTGATATTCCAAATCTAACCGTGTATTTAGATTTTTAATTTTGGGTCCCGTTTTTTACATTGGTTCATATTGAGGTCAAAAGGGTCCAAAATTAAACTTAGTTTGATTTTAACAAAAATTGAATTCTTGGGGTTCTTTGATATGCTGAATCTAAACATGTATTAGAACTATGTAAATAAAATGCTTCGCTGGGCGCAGCTCGATACGACCGCAGAGGTCGAACCCTGAACAGTTGGGGCAAGTATGGACACAACATTTAAGCTTGATACACACTGAATTTGGATTGTGATTAAATATTTGACACAACATAGGTGTTAATTTAACTTTGTTTGATTTCAACAAAAATTGTTAGACCACATTCTTTCTGTGTCAGAAACCTATGCTGTGTCAAATATTTAATCATATCCAAATTCAGAGCTGTATCAAGCTTGAATGTTGTGTCCATACTTGCCCCAACTGTTCAGGGTTCGACCTCTGCGGTCGTATCAAGCTGCGCCCAGCGAAGCATTTTATTCTAGTTTCCAGACAATAACTTGTGTTCAAGTGTATGGATCTCTCTGAAATTGTACTGCAAGGTACCATACCACAAAGGAAAGGCTGGGATTGATTTTGGGGGTAATTGCCTCAAAATTTTAGGAATTAGAGGCCAAAGAGGGGCAAAAAACAAGCATTTTTCTAGTTCCAGGACAATAACTTTTGTGTAAGTGTATGGATCTTTATGAAATTGTACTACAAGGTTCTATATCAGAAAGGGAAAGCTGGGTTTAAGTTTGGGGGTAATAGCACTAAATGTTTAGGAATTTGGGGCCAAAAAACAAGCATTTTTCTAGTTTCCAGACAATAACTTGTGTTCAAGTGTATGGATCTCTCTGAAATTGTACTGCAAGGTACCATACCACAAAGGGAAGGCTGGGATTGAATTTTGGGGTAATGAATCATAAGGGGGTTCAAAAAATTTGGGGGGAGGGATTTTTTTTTTTCTTTAAAATTTTCCATTTTAAATTGGTTATTTCTGATTTATATATTAAAGCAAATAATAATGATATGGTTTGAATAGGTAAATTGAAAATTTATAAGTTCTTAGACCACATTCATTCTGTGTCAGAAACCTATGTTGTGTCAAATATTTAATCACAATCCAAATTCAGTGTGTATCAAGCTTAAATGTTGTGTCCATACTTGCCCCAACTGTTCAGGGTTCGACCTCTGCGGTCGTATCAAGCTGCGCCCAGCGAAGCATTTCATTTACATAGTTCTAATACATGTATGGGATGTTCTGTCATGGTAACCATGATTTCAATGTAAACCAGCTTCAGACATGAAGTATTTTTGATTCAGTGTATATGAATTCCTCACTATATCAATTTATTATGAACATCTTGCTGAATTGCTCCACAACATGTTTTTTTTTTTTTTTTGTAATGAAGATATGTTGGTTTTTGTTTTCAGATGGAATTCATCATTACTTTGGAGATAAGATAGCTCTATATTTTGCATTCTTGGGATTTTATACAATAGCTTTGCTTCCTCCTGCTATGATTGGCATTATTTATTTTGTAACATCATGGGAGAGCATGTACAGAGAAGCCATCTTTTCCGTGTTCAATTTGATATGGGCAACATTGTTTCTGGAGGCATGGAAACGATACAATGCAGAATTGTCTTTTAGATGGGGAACTACTGATATTGTCTCATCAAAATTTGAAGAGCCACGGGCAAACTTTTATGGAACAATTGGTAGAAATGTTGTCACAGGCAAACCAGAGCCAGTTTATCCCAAATGGAAACGTGTTGCCAGATTCTATGGTGTGACCGTACCAGTAGTTGCCTTTTGGCTAGTCGTTGCATTTTATGTGATGTTGGGATATTTCTATTTGCAAGCATTAGCAGATAAGAAATATGAAAAAGACAAATCTTGGTTTAACATGGGTGTCTTATATCTCCCAACAGCAATCTACGCAGTTATCATTGGAGTTGTTAACACTATTTATAGAAGTGTTGCTAAGAAACTGAATGATTGGGGTGAGTCATAAAAAATACAAGATTATCTAAAGATAAAAGTAAGTGAATTAAAAAAAAAAACAAGGATCAGAATAATTTGTGCAGGTAGGATAACATGTCTTCCTGCAGTAGTAAGATACATTTGTACCTTGTGAGAAAGACTCCACATGTCAGTCTAGAACAAAACAAGATTCATATATATTCATATGACATTCAAATACTGTCTTCAACAAAAAAGTTATTTCGCTCTTACATTAATGTTGGAAGGATAATCATAGTCACCTGTCAACATTAAGGATGAATATAAATTGACTATATGCAGTGAAACTTCTACAAGCAGGACCCAGTGCAAATTTGGAATCCTATTTAAAACAAAATTTTTATATTAGGGCAAACAATGAGTCATTTCATTCTGTTACGAAAATTTTTGAAAAAGAGCAAATGTCTGATCCAGACAAATCTTAGTCCTGAAGGCATTTAGATTCAGACAGGTTTTATTTACAAAATTGAAAATAACACTTTATAAAGGAGTTGGTTAACTAACTCATAATTTTGGCCCCAAAAATCTGAATTTTTTTCACAGCAAAAATGTGGTGAAAATTTGATGAAAATAGTTTTGCAGCTAGATTTTCACCAATTGCATTATTAGTGACATATTTGTGACGTCATAATGTAGGTGAATTTTGTAAAATCCTGATTTTTGGTAAAATTCTGCAAAACTATGACAGTTTTATGAAAAACTAACAATATTCTCTATGTACCATATTCTTCACTTTTCAACAAAAATTTCAATGGGTGATGGGTAATGCCACATATAAAATCATGAAAAAAGGTGGAAAAAGTAAAAAATTTATAGGAAAATTGATGAAAATGAATTTTCCTATTTTAAATTAATTATAAATATGAAACAAATAACTATTTTTTCTTATTATACTTTCAAATATCATACATTTAGCAATACATACACATAAGATTTACTTTGATAATAAAAGTTAAAAAAAAAACACCTTAAATGGGCGGTTCATTGGGGTTAATTGGCTCTTACTCCTTTGGTAGGTCTGGACTCTGAAGTACTTTTCTGGATTAACATTCATCAGGAACAATCAAACTAAATAAGAAAGCCAAACATAAATACCTGAATAAGTAAGCAGCTGTATGACTAAGAAGAAGAAAAGGTGTAGCCAAATTCTTCTATAGTCAACTTTGCCTGAGGGAGTTGGAATCTTAGTTAATAATTTCTAAATTTTTCAATGGAGATTTTTTTACCAATATAGGTTGTTTTCTTTATTTATTTACAGAAAACCACAGATTACAGTCGTCTTATGATAACCATTTCATCATCAAACTTATTCTGGTATGTTCAATATAAACAACATCTTCAATTCTATTTTACCATATATCAGCAATTTTGTTCTAAAAAATATTACTAAACCCCCTTTCTACATTTATGTATGTAGTTATGCCAATAATCAACTTATCCCGTAGGATGTTTGATTTTATGTAAATTTTTAATATTTGTTTAATATGATATGTACATTGTGTAAATGTATATTAAATATGAGTAAAAGGAGATGGGGTCAACAACACTGAGACAGCAACCAAGCAACATATATTAATGAAGAAAGGACTCTTGAGGTCTGTTCCATATTATAATCTTATATGATAAAGAGTGTTTATGTTTCTTAAACTTGCTACAAGTCCCTTTCTTATTGATTTCACTAGTATCCATAAACAACTTCTTTACAAACTGGTATGTTCACTGAAAAGTGCTCCAGGAATCTGGTTGCCATTCTTCTGCAGGTGTCATTGTAATGGCAAACACTTAGTTAACAGTCAAAGTGTTAAAGGAGGTATGAGGAAACATGTGATATATATGGAATGAACATGTGATAAGTATTGTTTGTTTTTATTTACAGTTTGACTTTGTAAACTGTTTTATAAGTTTGTTCTATGTGGCATTCTACCTACAAGATATGACTCTTCTCAGGAGTGTAAGTATTGTATTTATAGATTTGACTAAAACGTCAGTACTAAAGTTTATAAGTTCTTCTTGAACAGTCATGTAGAGATTTAATGATCATAATCTTTTTTCAGTTTTCAAGTTCAAATAAATGAATTGATATTTCAATATGCATGTTGTTCTTTATCTGAATGCTATTATGAAAAGAAAAGTCTTTGAGGATTAGTAAATGTGTATTACAGTATACACAATATTTCAGTTGTGCATTGAGCATCAGTGTATCCATAGGGATTGAAGTCTGCTCATATAGTAACTAATTATTTATACGGAGATGTAGGTGGACCTAAGGAGGTTATTATTTTTGTGCTCAATCAACAAAACAAACAATCTTACAATTGATTGGTGATGAGACAAAGACAGACACCAAGAAAAAAATCAAATGTTTCCAGATTATTTTAATTGCTAAACATGAACATAAATATTTTCATGGAATCTGAATAACTGCTGAAAGCTAAAGATTCATTAGGTTTTTATTGTTGTGTGATATTTAATATTTGTCATAATCAAATAGTACTTCCCCCTTCAAGGATGATAAATTTTTAATGGATATTTATGAGATTTGTTTTTTTACGTTGTAGCATTTAGCAGCACTTTTGATAACACAGCAAGTGATTGGTCAGATCAAAGAAGCCATGGTTCCATTTATTTTCATGCGCCGTAGGAAGAGACAGGTAGATGAACTATTAAAGAAAACATCTACAGTAGAGAAAGTTGAATATTACAACAATGAAGTCGACGATGGATTACAGAAACAGGTCAATCTAGAAACTACAATGGATGAATATGAGGTAGGTATGACAAAAATTGTGAGTCCATCTCAAATCCTTGGTACACTGGTTACCTGTTTAAACTTAACTGTTGATATAATACTTACAAATATTACTCCTAAGAAATTTCACCAGTGTTTTATCTGAGCAAAAACTTATCCAATAAGTCCTTTAAACAGTTAATACTCCACTGTGAAAGCAATCTTATTAAAATTAAATCTCCACACTCGCTCATTTTTTTATACGACCGCAAACAATATTTTTTATACGACTGCAAAAAATTTTTTGGGATCGTATAATGGTATGATGTTGGCGTCGTCTGCGTCGTCGTCCGAAGACACATTGGTTTCTGGACAATAACTTTAGTTTAAGTGAATAGATCTCTATGAAATTTTTTAAGAAGGTTCAATTCCATAAAGGAAGGTTGGGATTGATTTTGGGGATGATGGTCCCAACCGTTCAGGAATTAGGGGCCCAAAACAAGCATTTTTCTAGTTTCAGGATAATAACTTGTGTATAAGAATTTCGATTGCTCTGAAATTGTACCACAATGTTTAATACCACAATTAGAAGGTTGGGATTCATTTTAGGGGTTATGGGGCCAACAGTTTAGGAATTAAGAGCCAAAAAGGGGCCAAAAACAAGCATTTTTCTAGTTTCCAGACAATAACTTGTGTGTAAGTGTATGGATCTCTCTGACATTGTACCACAAGGTTCCATATAACAAAGGGAAGGCTGGGATTGAGTTTAGGGTTAATTGCCCCAAACATGTAGGAATTAAGGGCCAAAAAAGGGCCAAAAACAAGCATCTTTCTAGTTTCCTGACAATAATTTGTGTGTAAGTGTATGGAACTCTCTGAAATTGTACTACAAGGCTCCATACTACAAAGGAAAGGCTGGGATTGAGTTTTGGGGTTATTGCTTCAAGGGGGGTTTCAAAAAGTTGGGGAGGGGGGGATTTTTTTCCCAATTTTTTTAAGGGATTCATATTTTTTTTTCAAAATTTTTAAAATTTCGAATATTTGAAAAGTTACAAGTAAAAATCTTCAATTGCACAGTATGCGCAATGGATTTATAAGATCTTTGACCACATTTATTTTGTGTCAGAAACCTATATTATGTCAAAAATTTGATAACAATCCAAATTCAGACAGTATCAAGCTTGAATATTGTGTCCAAATTTGCCCCAACTGTTCAAGGTTGGACCGCTGCGGTCGTATCAGGCTGCGCTCAGCGAAGCATTATATTATGCTTGGTCGCTGCGAGTGAGGAGATTTAAATGACCACTAAAAACAGTAAAATTATGTAGAGAAAACATTTGGGAGGGTCTGAAAGGGACCGTTAGAGGCAGGTGACTGCTGAAATGAGGTGACTTTTAAGGCAGTTTTGACTGTATATGGTTTCTAGAAATAAGCCATCATGGCTGAAATCTTTAGTCAACTGGTTATTGGAGTTATTTCCCTTTAAAGATGTTTTTACCATTTTTTGGAGTTTTTGCCTATTATCTTGAAAAGTGTAATACATACAAATGTAGATAGAAACTTTAAAAAGCAAAAATGATCAGCAGGAGAAGATCTACAAACATGTCAACATGACTGAAATTGTCTGTTAACTCTTTATAGAGTTATTGTCTTTTCATGATGATTTAAATTTTTTACTAAAAAATGGCTATTGTTGAAGATGCAGGTGATCGACACAGGATCTTTAGAGCCTCTAGTTAAAGTTTGTTCTTATGTTGTGCTGTTACACCACTGTCCAAGGTAAGGGGAGAGTTGAGTGCCTGCAAACATGTTTAACCCTGCCACATTCTTTATGTGCCTGTCCAAAGGTATGAGCCTGTAATTCAGTGATTGTCGTTTGTTGCTGTCTATCATATTTATTTTTGGTTTATTATTTGTACAGTTTGCTGTTGCACTACTGTCCTCTGTTAGAGGGAGGGATCAGTGCTAGCTTATATGTTTGACCCCGCCACATTCTGTATGTGCCTGTTCCAAGTCAGAAGCCTGTAATTCAGTGGTTGTCATTTGTTGCTGTATATCATATTTGTTTTTCGCTTATTATTTTGTACATAAATCAGGCCATTAGTTATTTATATAAGGGGAAATAACTCTTTCTAAGAAATTGTGTGGTTTAGCAGGGTCAATTTTAAAAGCTTATAAACTGCTATAAAATTATTTAACAGATATTTTATCACATGACATGTTTGGGGAAACAAAAATTTCATGGAAGAAACAAATTTGGTGGTAGAAAAGTATAAACAAAAATAATAATCAGAACAAAAACAGAAGGTCTTTTCACAGAGAAGGTGGAAAGACCTTATTACAGAGACTAGCAAAGACTTGCAATCAACCAACACCAAATATTTCTACAGTGATATTGTAGTGTAAGTAGAGCATCTTCAGTGATCACTATTTTGTGAATTTGAACCCTCATAATTGACTAGATTTGCCAGTTTTCCTGCTGAAAATCAGTGGTTCTTTCTGGGTACTACAGCTTCTTCAATCAATAAAAAATAGTCTCCCTGATGTAGCCAAGGGTGCTGAAAGTAGCATTAAACACCAACAATCAATCAATAAACCAAAAATTTAAAGGACACCAAAACTCCCTCATATATAACTTAATACAGGCAGCTAATTTATTTCCATCATAGAAGGGTATAACAATGAACATTATAATTCACCTATGTTAAAGGAGAAGGTTCAATATTGGTACTTTTATTTTGTGAAATTTAAATTCAGTAATAATAGTAAACATCTGATGATAAAATATATTAAAAAATTACTGACAAATACAAATTCAACAAGTTCTGAGGCATTTGAACACTTATAATAATAATCTTTATTCATAAGCAATACAACTTATAGAATATAAATATTACAAATATTTATTACATCAGTGAAATATATATAATACATTTAAACAATCAGTCAAATAATCATATAAGTAAGTATACCCATATAATAGTATAGCAGAGTATGATAAAATATAACACATATTAAGCATTTATAAATGAATTTAATTATGTGCCTTCTCCGCCAGGATTAAATACTTCCCTAAATTGTTAAGTTCCTTTACATTATGAACAGATAGCAGTTGTACGAGTTTAAAATTCAAAGGTTTTCTCCAATAATATGGTTTAATAAATTTCTTTCAAAGTTCATTATACTTTTCACATACTAAAATAAAATGATATTAATCTTCAATTACATGTTTATCACACATATTACAAAGTCTCAGATGTCTCTCAATATTATAAAATCTACCAGTTTCTATATTCAAACAATGAGCAGATATGTGGTATTTACAAATAAATGGTTTATAAATATAATTTACAGCATGATCTAAATAAAATTATAACATGTTTGGGTTAAATACATATCTATTCAACATACCTTTTGGCAAATCTTCAAAAAATGAGTTCATTTCACTATGAAAACTACCCTTTACTCTATCTTTAAATTCAATTGAAAACAAATCCACATTTTTTAACACCCTGATGTAACCATACATCATGGAACCCATACATGTATAATATGTCTCTTATTCGACAGGCCCAGTTATATTTGTCATTTGGATTTTTAATACATCTCTCAAGCATTTCTTCATAACAGCATTTAAGAATACAGTTATCAGTACATATTAACTTAAACCAGTATTTTAACATGCGACAATATCTTTCTATAACCATAGGGTATCGTCCCAACCCACAATAAACCATATAATTAACAGTAGTTGCTTTCACCTTTAAAATACGTTTTAAGAATTTCATTTGAACTTGTTGGATATCACCACATTTGTGATTTCCCAAAACTTCACAACTGTAATTCAAAATACTTGCTACATACGTGTCAAACAATGACAGCATAGTTTCAAAATTAAAACAGTCATCCTGCAATTTACTATACAAACTAAATATTGCTTTTCGACCTTGGTTTGCTAATGATTTTTGGATAAATGTAAAATTACCATTTAACTAAATAAAATACCCAGATATACAAATTCATCACACATATCTATTGAATTTCCATTTAAATACCATCTCTCATTTGCTTTTACTTGACCTGACAATTTTTGTTTTTAAACAATTGATAAATAAGTTGTACTTATTAGAATAGTCATTTAAACAATTAATCATCTTTTGTAAATCTTCAATATTTTCACTGAACAATACTGTGTCATCTGCATACATAAGTAAATACAACTTCAACATTTTTAACTCATAAGGTTGACATCCTTGACTAATAAATTCTATTTCCATGTCATTTACGTACAATGAAAAAAAAATTGGGATAATGATTCCCCCTGCATTAATCCAACATTACTATTAAAGAAATTTGAGAAACTACCATCAAATTTTACACAACATTTAAGTTTTGAATACATAGATTTTAATACATTTAATAATTTACCAGCTACACCTAATCTAATAAGTCGTAACCATAATTTCATATGTGTGACACTGTCAAAAGCCTTTTTATAGTCTTTGAAACAACAATAAAACCTTTTACCAGATCTCAAAGATTTTGAAATTAAAGAATTGAGAGCGAATGACATCATAATTATGCACTTGTATGAAGAAAAATTTAATAGTTTTTGTTTCAAACAACATTGGCCACATTCATGGACCACAATGATTTTTTTGTTAGGATGTGTATCTGATCCATATACATCTTTGTATAACAAATTTATTTTGGTGGACGAGTGGGCCAATGTTTGTCAGAAGTAAACAAATCTTACAAATGCAGGCTAAAATCCTGTAATATACCATACTTTTGATGCTGCCAAAATAGTTAAAATGAACAGCAGACAGAAAATAGGTCTATTTTATCTAAATATGCAGATTTAAGATCATAATTGTAGGGTTCTGTATAGGATATTACAAAGTTCAATTTCAATGGAAAATTTAGGCCCTTTGGTCCTACTCTTTTGTGGTATTCCTTTCCTTTTTGTTTCTCTTTCTTCCTACTACTATATTATCTTGAGATATAACTATGTGGCTTTAATTTCAGGGCACACTGGATGACTACTTGGAGATGTTCCTACAATTTGGATATGTCTTCTTGTTCTCTTCTGCATTCCCATTGGCTGCTGTATGGGCATTGTTAAACAATGTCACAGAAATTAGATCTGATGCATTTAAAATGTGTAAAGTCTTTAGAAGACCATTTGCTGAAACAGCCTCCAATATTGGTGCTTGGCAGGTAATGTATAATATCAAGTTTGTATGGGAATCAATGCTTGTTAAAAAAATGAATCAATCATGTTTTTTTTTTTATAAAAGATGGGACATGTGCTTTAGATAAATGTACCAAAGAAAGTGGAAAATATGGAGGAACAATGATTTAACTGCATTGATCTACATGCTTTAAAATCAAAGTTAGATAAGTGCATTAATTATTGTGAATTCCTGACAAATGGCAATACTGCAAGATAGATTATTACTTTTCTTGTACATATTGTGTACTAGTAAAAAAATAAATTGCATGCTGTGATTAATGTGATGTTTATCCTGTCACACTCATCACTTTAATAAAAAAAAAATCACATTTTGTTTTACATAACATTTATTGAAAATTCAGGGACGATAAAAGTTCATTGCTTTGTATAAAAAAGTCACAACTATGTGGTATTATGATATTTTTTTTAAATAGTGCCTTGTTCTGTAACTTTAAAGTTTATCGAATGTATCATTAGGCCATGTTAATATTAAGTAGATATAAGAAGATGTGGTATGAGTGCCAATGAGACAACTCTCCATCCAAGTCACAATTTGTAAAGGTAAACCATTATAGGTCAAAGAACGGCCTTCAACACAGAGCCTAGGCTCACACCGAACTGCAAGCTATAAAGGGCCCCAAAAATGACTAGTGTAATACCATTTAAACAGGAAAACCAACGGTCTAATCTATATAAAAAACGAGAAACAAGAAACACTTATGAACCACATCAAGTCATCAACAAACGACAACCACTGAACATCAGGTTCCTGACTTAGGACAGGTGCAAACAAATGCAGCGGGTTTATACGTTTTAATAGGCGCCAACCTTCACCCTACCTGAAACAATAGTGTAACATCACAACATAGAAAGACACACTATAAAATATCAATTGAAATGGCTTAACTCAATCAAAAGACATATTGCCAAAAACAAGTGAACATACTATATACATACCTATAATGGTTTACTTTTATAAATTTTGACTTGGATGGAGGGTTGTCTCATTGGCACTTATACCACATCTTCTTATATCTATAGGTGTAACACCACTAATTCGGCCCGGCCAGAAAGCACATACCAGAAAGTAGTACATATTTAACACAAAATAGTTCCTACGCATGAGTGTAACTTTCAAAATATGTAGAATATTTAGGTATTGTTGGTATCAAATGAAAGCTGAATGACTGGTGATCATTGTAGAACACTTTTTAACTTATAATTTTGAATATTAAAAATACTGCACCAAATTTTATAAAGAGGGTACTTTTTGCCTGTATGTCAGATCTGAAGTACCTGTTTTGGTACATCCCAAGTTCCGGGAACCAGTTCTTTCTTATATGCCATTAAAGGTATGTTGATTTTTCCAGTACAAGACACCATAAAGTGTTGCTTTGACATGCAATGATTGTCACTTTATTTGAACTTGAAACAAAAGAGCTGTGTCTGCTTGAAATTGAGGAATTTAGCATAGAAAGCAATGGGGCCATGAATTAGTGGTGTACTTCCTATACACTGAACGAATAAATTTGATCTATGACACAATGTAAATACAAAATTAATAAAACAAGGGGGTTAGATATAAAACAATATCAGAAAGACAACCATAACCTTGCAAAAAATGCCGCCAAATAAAATAACGTACACAGGTAAATAAAAATAATTTTGTTGTAAGGTATACATGGAGTACGGAAATAATTTTGTTGTTCCGATTACGAGAACAAAAGTGAAAATTTATCATCATACTAAACACTTATCAAAGGTGGTATATAAGTGTTTGCATTACTATCATTGAAATGGGATAAAGTCAAACTGCTTTCTCCCATTTTGATTTGTAGTTTTTTTTCAACAACAACAAAGTAGATTTATTTGAGATTAAAATTAATATGAAGTCAAATGATGTCAGTCAGTTATAAAACTGCAAATATTATTGCAAATTATAGGTAAAATCAACTTAGAAAAATATTATACAAAACATATGGCAAAGGAAACTACAAATAACTATGTTCCATGAAAGAATATAATATGATTTTAAATTGTAGCTAGCCTTTGAGTTAATCAGTGTAATGGCTGTAATTACTAACTGTGCATTGATAGGGATGAATCCTGAAGTCAAGAAGCTACTGCCGACTGATATTACACCAGTAAATACTGTGCTTATATTTGTACTGGTTGAGGTATGTCATAGAATGTGATAAACTGTTTCCTGATAAAAACCAAAATTCTTAAATGCTTGTAATGTTTGTTCCTTATTTTATTCATAGAAGGGAGACATATTGTTTTAGTAGTACACATTTTTTTATTCTTCTGGTTCTCACACAATTTTGTCCAGGCCAGAACATTTTTTATCTTTTGACTATGACATTCCAGTCACGTGAAACAGAACTCTTATATGGAGTGTACTATACCAAGGACTTTAAAACATCAGTCAAATTTCAATTTGTAAATTCCATAAGGAAAAATCACACTGATGATACAGTGCTATAGTTATTAACAGACAGAACACACTGTGGCTGTGTAAAAGAAAAAGTGAAAATGATTGAAAATAGATATAAGGGATTCATTATTGAGACTACCCAACAACACAAAATAGCAAAAGATATTTTTTCAACAAATGGTCTACAAAAAACTTACCTAGGTGATTTTACAATATGTCAATCTTTGAATTTCCTTGAATCTAAAATGCATTGTGAATAAATTTAACAGAGATTTAAAAAAAAGATATGCCATCATCACTAAAACTTTATTTGTATGTATTAAATGTAGTATATCTTTCTGGTTAGAATAAGATACTATTACAAACAGATATTATCATGGTTATAGTTTTTCTTTATGATCATTTTTTTATAATTTTTAATCTGCCTGGTTCTTACAGAACCTGTCATGAAAATGAAAATCACTTGTAGAAAAACTAATTTTTAAACAGATGTTGAGATGTTTATTTTTATTTCCTTTATCATACTTGTGCCAAAGGTGAATGAATATAATTTAAATTAAAAAAAAAATTCCTCATGTGACGCTTCTATCCATGTGGTCTTGTAAGTGCTCTCAAGTGTACAATTCTTACCAGATTTTCAAAAGATTTATATCAGCAATGTCTCTGGTAAGTTTAAAAATCAGTTCCAGACAACTATTTTTAAAGGACCTATGCCCCTTTGAAATATCAATCATAGGGAAAATTATATTGTAAGTGCACTCAAGCCTACATCAAAGGTTTATATCAGTAAAGTCTTTGGTGAGTTCAAAAATAAGTGCTGATCTATTATTTTTACTGTAGTTATGTCTCTTTGAAATGTAATTTATATTGAACATTACATTATTAGCACCATCATACCTACATTTCTTGTCAGATTTTTATAAAGTTAATATCAAATGTTTTTATCAGCAAGGTCTTGGAAAAGTGCTGAAAAACAATTTCTTAGGAGTTATGCCCCTTAAAAATAGAAATATATGGAAAATAACAATGTTACATGCCTATATTTCTTGTAAGATTTTTATTAAAAGGTTAAAAAGAAATCACTGATTGCTTTTGGGAAGATTAAATGTGTTGAAATCAGGTGGCATTGTGACTCACAGCTGATATTTTAGTCTATAATTACAATCAAATTATTTTTCAGCATATTATATTAGCTGTCAAGTTTGCAGTAGCCTACTTTATACCAGATACACCTAAATGGGTCCAAGTAGAACTAGCAAGAGTGGCATTCAAATCGAAACAAGCTCTTCACAAAGAGGTAGAGTTAAATAATCAGTGTTTACTGTGTATGAGATTAATGGAAGTGTTTTTAAGTTAAATTTATAAAATGAATTACATGGATTGTAACTTAGAAAACAAACTTATGTAGAGGATCAATATATGCTTATAGAAAATCACATTTGATTGTTAGTTATGTCTTACATTTTGAAAGCGGTCAAGTTTGGGAAGGAGTAGGGGCATTTATTGCCTGTTTTTTGGTCCATGAAAATAAATTTTTGGAAACTGTTTCAAGTATGTCCATAACGTATGGAATGCATAAGATCAAGAAATATAAATGAATTACTTAAGATTTACGTCAAAATATGAGTTTTTCATGAAAATGAAGAAAAATGCTGAATGTAATCATAATAAAAAAAAAAGATTAGAGCTATACGTTTTGTGCAGCCAAACAAAATAATTTGAGAAGTTTTATTGTAGCTTTTTACATAATCTCGTCAAATATTTAGATTTAAAAATTTCATCTTTCTCCAACATAGGTTTTCGTAGCTTCAGATAAAAAAGATTAATATATGTTAATACAGAAAAGGTATTTGTTGTATACCTTGGACAAGAATTTATTCCTGGATTTCAATTTTCTTGGTTTAAGGCAAAGGTGAAGTTATTAAAGGTTTTAGCTTAGAAATTTGTATTTTTGGCATGGAAAAAATCTAATTGAGATACAAATATGTTACAGAAATATAAGATATCTGCTTTGTATAGGACTATATAGTTAGATTTTACTTTTTATAGATATAAAGCAGTAATATATAACTAACAGTTTGCTTATTTTGTGATTTCTAGGCTTTTAGAAAATATAATGGGTCTCCATGCTTGATTTTTTTTGGAATCAACAAAAATATTATCACTTTTTACATAAGAGTAGTTCTAAGCATCAACAATATTAAATTACATTGTCAGGCAATGAATCAAACTCGTCAAATAAAAAGTATGATTCTAATGGCAGTTAATTTCTTTGACTAGATCTATTAGTTGATTGATGGTCTTTGATTGGTTGGTTTGAATAACCACAAAATCTACAAAAATTTGAACCATATAAATAAAGAAAATTTGAAATCTTGTCCTAATATTGTTTAGGTATGTATTTTCTCTTGTTTCTGAGTTCTTTTTTTCAGCTTTATTTGCTTACCAAGCTTCATATAATCCTTACCGCCTCAGTGGTCTTGTGGTAGTGTGCTTACCTCTAGTGTAGGTGATTATGGGTTAGAACCCTAGCCAGGTCAAACCAAAGACTTTAAATTTGTTATTTGCTGCTTCTCCCCTAAGCACACAGAATTAAGGAGTAAGAGCAAAGACTGGTCAGATCAGAGTCAGAATAATTTGTCCTGTTAGGTAACATGTTTTCCTGCAGACAATTACCTCAGCGTGTCGGTCTAGTACAAAGCAGGGTTCATATTCATATGGCATTAGAATGTCCTAGTCCTGAATATTTTTGTTGACATGATTGGGCTGGTAATAAGCCCCCAATAGAATGCTCAGTGCAGCTGTTAATTTACATGACTGGGATTCAAATAGTTTGACTCACTTTCATGTCAAACCAAAGACTTTTACGTTGATAATTGCTTCTTTTTTTTCACTAGAGAGACGAGAGCAAAGAGTGGTTGACTCAGAGTCAGGATAATGCATCCTGATGAGATGCGGTCTTCCGATTGAAAGTTGCCTATAAACAAGGAAATTAAAAAATCAGCTCAGGGTTTATTTTCATATTTTATTAAATTGTTCTTGTCCTAAATATGAATGCAATATTTGTCACTTAATGTTTAACAATAATTCATACATCTGTCTAGTGAGGAGGTTCTATCCCTAGCAATATCAAAATGGTTTATTTTCTGTTCTAGTGGGATTATAACATTTAGTATGTTCCACTTTAAAAAGCAGGTACTATTTCAATATATTTAATCATGTTGTTGTTCTAAATATATGCTGCGTTCACACGTAATGCGAATTTTATTCGCATTAACTAATTCGAATTAGTTTAATTCCCATTCGAATCGTTTTACGTCCAAACGTTAATTCTAATTCGAATTGCAACATGCGTCAAATTTGCTTTACTGTCCGAACGACGTTAACTTTTAATTCGTATCAACAAAAACGGATTTCTAATGCAAATTGGTTAATGCGAATTAGCCAATTTGAATTAAAAAGGAAGAGTGTGTGAAGGCGATTAGCAAATTCGATTCGCATTCGATTCCAATTCAATTCGAATTAAATGTACGTGTGAACTAGGCATCAGTTGAAAGAAATCTGTTTGACTATAAACATCAGTCCATCCATCTACCAGGCAAACCAACTGTCTAATAATATTGACATAAAACATATGACAATCTAACATATAATGATATATAAGGAAATTTTGATTGTCTAATAAAAGAAAGTTGATATGACAGAAAAAAGAGGTTGCTCATTGACTTTACACTCATTCATAATATTCATGGAAAGTATGAATGACATAAACACTTAACAATAAATTAACTTGACTAAGCATTGACTAAACATCATTCATAATCCTCATAGAAAGTATGAATGACATAAATACTTAACATTCAATTAACTTGACTTAGCATTGACTAAACATCATTCATAATCCTCATAGAAAGTATGAATGACATAAACACTTAACATTCAATTAACTTGACTAAGCATTGACTAAACATTCATTCACAATCCTCATAGAAAGTATGAATGACATAAACACTTAACATTCAATTAACTTGACTAAGCATTGACTAAACATTCATCCATAATCCTCATAGAAAGTATGAATGACATAAACACTTAACATTCAATTAACTTGACTAAGCATTGACTATACATTCATTCACAATCCTCATAGAAAGTATGAATAACATAAACACTTAACATTCAATTAACTTGACTAAGCATTGACTAAACATTCATTCATAATCCTCATAGAAAGTATGAATGACATAAACACTTAACATTCAATTAACTTGACTAAGCATTGACTAAACATTCATTCATAATCCTCATAGAAAGTATGAATGACATAAACACTTAACATTCAATTAACTTGACTAAGCATTGACTAGACATTCATTCATAATCCTCATAGAAAGTATGAATGACATAAACACTTAACATTCAATTAACTTGACTAAGCATTGACTAAACATTCATTCACAATCCTCATAGAAAGTATGAATGACATAAACACTTAACATTCAATTAACTTGACTAAGCATTGACTAAACATTCATTCATAATCCTCATAGAAAGTATGAATGACATAAACACTTAACATTCAATTAACTTGACTAAGCATTGACTATACATTCATTCATAATTCTCATAGAAAGTATGAATGACATAAACACTTAACATTCAATTAACTTGACTAAGCATTGACTAAACATTCATTCATAATTCTCATAGAAAGTATGAATGACATAAACACTTAACATTCAATTAACTTGACTAAGCATTGACTAAACATTCATTCATAATTCTCATAGAAAGTATGAATGACATAAACACTTAACATTCAATTAACTTGTGAACACGCAGTAGTTTTACATCAGAGCCCATATGGACATAGGGACAACTTTTTGTCAGTTGATAAAAAATTTGAAAAGAAAGTTGTCCAGGATACTGGTAACATCAAGTTCATTTTGGTCTATGGAATGAGAATTAGCTCAACTGTATGCCTTGAAAGTAGAGATCTTTTACTTTATCAAAATGACAAATAATAATTAGGTTAAAGGATAATTAGCTATCAAATTCATGTTCACCAATTTGATTCAAATTTTGCTTATTTTGACAAATTTGTGCCAAACTGACTGCTTATAATGAAATATTATTTCAAAATTCTGCTTATATTAATACTTGAATCAAAAAGAATCATATTTTGATTTTTTGGTCTAAATTGTAGCTAATGCCCCTTTAAGGTAACACGATACCGAATGGCATATCTCCCAATTTCCAAACTTTTTGACACACGTGTTCTTTGAATCGAATTACATCGGAATATGTAATAAAAAATGGGGGTCACCATTTTTGTTTTCTTGGTATTTTGATAGGAATACGTCAATTTTGGCGACAAATTTACATAGGTATATAGGAGAAATGGCTTTTTTCCGGCTTTCCTTTTTAGATTTTCCAATGGATGGATATGTTCTTATATACGGAGAAAAACAAAAAACTAACATAATATCCAGGATTGCATACTGAATCCATACACGTAAAAAAACTCATATGTCACCATCCTTGTTTTTGAGATAAATGGCTTCAAAGTTGATCGATATGCCTAGAATTTGACCGAAAACGTATGACGTTATTGAATACAGAATATAACGTTATTCCTACTCAGAGATATGGAAAACAAAATATGTGTCAGGATCTGAATGTTGTTTTTTTATTTTCATTTCCCCTGTCGGGTTTCGTAAATTTCCTAGTTATGCAATATGAAATTCTACTGATATAAATTTATTTCGTCCTGCACATGGAAATTTCACTCACATGAATTAACATTAATCTCGTCTGAATTTCGCACCAAACGAGCATATACTTGAAACTTGCTTGAACTGGTTGGTTCCACGTAAATCTTATGATAATAGTTCATGCATAAATCAACGGAATTTGGTACACGTTGAATTCACGTAAATTTTTATAATAAGATTATTCAAATAATATCTTTATTCTAAATTTAATTAAAATCATGAAAAATACCTCCAAATGTTTGTAAAGTTCACGTGAAAATAACATGAAAAATTTCACGTGTGGTTCATTTGAATTACTGAGTTTTTAACTCCATCATTTAAGACAATGGTGGTGTCATCGCTGCATCCATGCAGAAATAGAGTACTTTAAAAATTTGATTCAGTTAACAGATTTATAATTGCTTGGTTTTTGATGGTTGTTTAACGTTCAGTGGCAAATAGTTCATGCATGTTCGGGACGATACAATACAATTTGGAAAACAGTTGTTTATAAAAGACAAATTTGATGCACCAGTCAAAAAAGGTTAAACATTCTGTTAGTTGTGAAAATTATGAGGGAAAATAATGATCCTGATAAAATACACATTCTAAAAAATAAAATAACAAAACTCAAAGAAAAATTCAAAACTTAAAAGTCCCTTATCAAATGACGAAATCATAAGCTCAAATACATCGAAAGAATGATAAACAGCCGTCATATTCTTGACTTGGTACATACATTAGTCATTTTGTCTTTGGTGGAAAGTTGATTAATTGGCAATCTTACCGCATCTCCTTATTTCATTATGGTTTGAATTTTCTCAAGAAGAACAAAAGTTTTAAGACTTAACAAATATGTACTAAGAGACTGAAATGTTACTGTGATAATTATACTACACATACTTTCCAATTTAGGGGACCAACGTTTACTAAAACTACAAATTAGAAATAAAAAGATACTCGTCCAATTAGCATTAGTCACAATTTTCTTGAGGTCTTTGGTTTTGATGTCGTTAAATGTCCAGATGTTGCTATCTTATAAATTGCATATCCCATATCTCCATTTATCATTATAACAGCCAACTTTTGTACAAGTTATAAGTGACGGGTGTAAATTATAGGATTGATTGTTGGTTGCTTAACGTCCAGTGGCAAATAGTTCATGCATGTTCAGGACGAGAACAAGTTAACAATAAATACAATAGCTAGGTTTTGTAATAGAGGCCATCTGGGATGATGGTCGAGAAAATTTGGACTGACACTGGAAAATGAGGGTATATTGGATAGGGACAGACATTTTGTTTCGCAACAGGCCACCTACGGACCTCTCAAAGAGTTGTTTCAAGGGTTCTTAATGTTCAAAGAGCGTAGAACTCTCTTTACACGAGGCATCGGATTTAACGTCCCCATTCTGACCGGACGTGGCTGCAAACTTGATACATCCCGCACAGCCAAATGGACGCCCCACTTTGGAAGCATTTTCTGACTGCAGGTCGGAAGAAGACCAAGTGACCATATTTCTATTTCCTAGTCATCCTTGGGGTGTAAATTGTAGAATAAAAACAAAATATAAAAATTATGTACATTGTCAAAAATATAAAATTCAATGTATTTGTACTCACTACGAAACAAGTGAAAAGGTCGGCGAGTCTCGCTTTTCATGTTTCTAAAGCTCGTACACATACATTTTATATTACAATGTACATATATATACTAGTATATAGTATATTTATCCACACAAAGAAATAAAAACACTTCTTTTTTACATGTATATAGATATACTTTTATACTTGTTCTAAAAACTCCTTTTAAGACTGTGAAACTCCTCGGGCTTTTCCTGACGCCTAGTATGTGAGCAATATGTCCCTCAGGGCCTCAAAAGGCAACTATGTTTATTCTCTTTCAGTCGTTTTGTCTCCGAACTTGTAAATGTAAATTATTTCCAACTCAAATCACACCAAAAAAACCACACTACCACTGAATACCCATGCAAGCGTAAATTAACACGAATATAAAATCTAAATGATTTCAAGATCAAGCTATTTCAGTCTCTTTCTGCCGTTTGAAAAATAATTAGTCAGTCGTTTGCTTGTAAATTTCGAGAGAAAAAAATTGTTACTGAACCAGTCTGACTAGAGCCAGCCCGAACTATCAACTTGCGTTTATAGCTTATATACTTGGAGCTGGCTTTAATCAGACTGTAACGGGACCTGAATTTTTTTAATTTTATTTTTGCCGAATCAAGTTCCCATATATTTCTCAGCCTACGTTAACTTTCTCAGGCCTCATTCCGATGTTGCTGTCTGCCCTGTGTAGACTTGGTCTATAGGGTTACAAAGCTAGCACTTTATTTTTAAAACTATATCGGATTTACTCTGTATAAACCAATGATTTTCAGAGACTGTTTACACTTGGAACATAGGGAAAGTTATTCGGCAAAATAAGCAAGTTAAACCACGTTTTTTACATTCCATACTAACAAACTATTTTCTGTATGAGTATCAAAGTCTGCTTATATTGTGCTTTTTCGCCTAATTCTATCCGTATTCTCATTCCGATAAATTTCCTTGTTCCATTTTGCCCGAGCGGTGTTTTTGACGACCATTTTAACATGAATTAATAGTTGTTTTTTCACACATCATCCCAAGTGTCTATAGATTAGATTTCGACTTCAAAACAAAATTTCATGGCGATACGGCGCGCATCATGAATAAGTATTTATTGCAAAAATAAACCAAGAATAAAATAAAGTGTTAAAACTCAGTCTGTTATGCATAAAAACATATATAAGATAAATCGTGCAGATGCTTAAATATTAAAGAAACACAATATTTAAAAGTAAAGTAATACATTTTTAAAGGTTAACAATGAGCAGAAGAATTGCCGGAAAACGATAAAGCAATCTATGTCAAATAAGTTAACCGTTACGTATTGCATCAAAACTCTCAGCACTCTACATCTAGGGAAAGTTACCGTTAAAAATGTCACATAATGAATTACCAAAAATATTTTTTTTATTATTTAATCACTTTGTGATTGCAGAACCTGCTGCATTGGCTTGTATGTGTGAACGTTATTCGATAACGTCAGGAACGATAACTCGTGGCGTAACGTCATTCGGTATCGTGTTACCTTAAGTCAAGCTTATGATACAGGCTTAAAGGGGCATTAGCTTTGAGATATAGAAAAAAATAGAATATGATTTTTTTTTTTGTTCAATCATTAATGAAAATGAAATAGTGAAATAATAATTCGCTTTTAGCAGCCAGTTTGGTTCAGTTTTGTCAAAATAAGCAAAGAAACATCGCTAATGAATTATTCACTTGCAAGTGAATAATTCGACCTCATTAAATCCGTAATTCATGTGAACTTCAATTGAACCCCTTAGCTATAGATGGGTTATGCATGAACTAGGCATGTTCAGCTATAAAAAGGAAAAGAATGTCAACATTGGAAGTGAAACAAGGGTAAACCATTTAGTTGACTGATTCGACCTACAAAAACTCATTGTTGTACAGGTAAAAACAATTATTCACATATTGTTTTAACCTATAATGTGAAATCAAACAGACCTAAAAAAAAAATCCAATTACACCAGTTCGCTATCTATTTATATCTATGTTTATGTTTATATCGGGTTATATGACTGCTGGCAGTCTTTGGAAGGTCACCTCGATGGTTAATTAGATGGCGTCTAGACTAAAATACACACTAAATGCTGATACATACTATCGATTTTATGTATCTTAAATTGTTGATTTTAGATTTTTTTTTAATTTGGATATATGTTTTAGTATGTTATAAGTCGAATATGAGAATTTGAGTCAAATCGGTGAACATGAATTTGACAGCTAATGCCCCTTTAAGGTAAAACAGCCATATATTTTAAACAGTTGATAAACATAAAGTGAGCCTCTTTTAATTCCTATTTTCAGTATAAACCATATTAACCTACTATTACTTTTTTTTTATTTGATTTGCATGTTCACTTTATATATATAGCTTATACATATAATTTTCCAATAACTTTTACATAGTCGCTTTTATTTTGTTATTTAGCACTTTTGTTTTGATTTTTTTTTGCATTGCAGACAAGTGGACATGGAAAAATGAGGTAGTTTCTATATTTTTTATCAAATAGGCTTTTAATGTTTCAGCAGTTTTTAAAAGTTATTTTTATCAAGGAAGATAGACATAAGTATAACTTTTCCAACTTCAATATCATTATAGTGAAATGTTTAGTCGTCAGAATACGTCTATTTTAGAATAGTTCATTATGATAGACCATATATATTTTTTATATTGTTGCAAAAAAAACCACACATCTTAGTTGATAGAAGTATATTGTGCCTTATTTTCTCAGTCTTGACCAGGAGACTTTTTGTTGATGTCCTACATGGTAAACATGAATATGTCTTTTCTGATTTTATTGTGTTGTTGCTGTCTCATTGATATACACCCAAACCCCCACACACAAACACACATATACACTGATACTTGTGCATGCACACATATATATATATATTCCATTTTATCAATACACAATATGGGACAGTCATTCATGTGCTGGTTTTTTTTTCTATAATAGATCAGAAAAGGCTGCAGATGCTTTTATATGTACAGTGTCAAAAAAGCAGGATTTTGTAGTTGTGTTAGGATAAAAATTGGTGTAATAACATCTGTTAATGATTTTGTTTATGCCATAAAGTTGTGTGCATGAAATAACAAGTTTGCTTTTTTCAATAAAAATTATGACAGTGAATTTTTGATGAAAATAAGCATAGTCTATCTTAAACTGGCATCATTGCAGGAATATCGGGTTTATCTCTATTTTGGCTACAAAAAGGCAAGACATATTATTGTGTTTACAGTTTTATGATATTAATATATTTTTTTGATGCTGTAATATTGCTTGTTTTAATGTGTGGTCTAATACCATATAAAATATTAAGATTAATTATTTTTAGCTACTTTGTATAACTTTACATGTTTTATATATTTTTTATATGTGTGGAGAGAGATATGTATGTAAAGCAGTTCTGAATAAATTGAAACTACCTGAACTTTTTGGGGAAAATGTCAACTTTCTATGGGCATCAAAGGAAAATAAAACATACAATGATAAATTTGGTTTGTTAATAGTAATAAAGTAAAATTTCTCCATGCTGCATCAGGTGTAAGATATTAGTTTTAGGTTTGTTAATGATAAACTTGGTCAACTTTGTTTATTCTGTAATTGTCTAAAGCACAAATCTCCCTATCTGGCTTTTTATTTTATTTTTTTTTTCACTTTTGGTGTACAGATGATTGGAAGCAATGAACACTGGTACACTAGTGGCATTTGGAGCTTACTGACATATATACTGACAGACATCAGATCAACTGAAACATTAGAATAAAAATGTTCGAGACATGTACTAAAGATTAAAAGTCATATGATACTTCATATTAAACAAAATTAATATGTTTTTTATACTTGAATGGCTGAGTTTTACCTAAATCTTCAGAAATTTACTGTTATCGAATTATTGTTGTCCTGTACTCTAATTTGCTGCCAGCTTTTCTGTATGGAGTGACCTTAAACATGACACCTTTCTTTAGAAATTCTACAACCACTTAGCACAAATGCGAGAGAAAAACCATGATGAAATAAAAGATAAACAAATTAGAATGAATATAGTATTAATCGATTCTGTAAGAAGATAAATAATATACCAAATTATTTTCAAAACAACTGTTATGACAAAGTTTAATTAACAAATGCAAATGAATGGAAAATATAAAAATAAAATATATACATTGCTTTATCGTCTCACTAATTTTTCACATGCCATGATTCTGTGACAATAGGTAAACTTCAGCACCAAAACCTTAAAGTTAATTAGCAACCAAAGTTTTCTATCAACAATCACTGAATGAAATATTTTTATGGAATTGTAATAAATGTAAAAAACATACACAGAGGACTTAGTTAAGTATATGTGCATGCATTGGTTAAAAATTTACCTTAACATTATAATTTCCAGAAACTTGTTTCATATGACTTCAAGTTTTAATAAACAGATTTTATGTTCTTTTTTTCCAATTGTTGATACTGAGTAAATTTGTCGCCCCTCATTGAAAGAAAATGAAATTAATATTTATCAGCCAAATAAGAATAAAACTGATAAATTGGCATGCCAGTGTCTGACCATCAGTGTTGCAATCTGATCAAGGATAACGATTGATTCATTAATCCTTGAGCTTGTTTTAACCATTCCCTTTGATTTTTTTCATAAACTCAATTTTCCATTTTCTTCGGAAAACACCTGTACCAAGTCAGGCATATAGCAGTTGTTTTTCATTTAATTGTTCTGTTAATTGATAGCGTTTGATTTTGTAAGTTTTTATGGACTTCCCCTTTTTGAATTTGCCTTCGAGTTCGGTATTTCTGTTATACTTTTCTACCCACTGTGCTCAAAAAAGTAGAAAAAATGGAAAAAGCAAAATGGATGTGAGCTGTAGTGTATATTATTACTCAACATGAAACCATTCTTATTTGCCAAAGACCAACATCATACTCCTTCACACCCTAACGTCTCTATCCTATCTATATATGTTGTCTTATAGTTGAGTTCAGTAAGATATAAGCTAGTAATATTTTAGATGCTAATTTGATAAAATATATTGTCCCTTTCTTGAAGTACCGGTATTAGTGAATGAACTTTAACCCTTCTCCCATGTGAGCACATATAAGTTCCCTTTGAATAAGTTTTTTAATCCTAAAACTATTTTTTTAAATGTGTTGGTATACTTTTAAAGTTTGATTCTGTCATTTTACCTTTGTTTCTCAAATAGTCGTTTCAGTTAAAAAATCCTGCTTTTGTTTCATCAACTTAGCTTGGGATTAGCCTTCTCCTTTCCAAAAGCAAAGTATAATTTGACAGTCCATATGCAAAAACAAAGACTGGGAGCCTGTTTTTTCTAACATTGGACCATCCCCTTTGGAGACACAAATTTAAATTATAACATGTAACTTGTAAGACCATTGTTGTCAATTAACAACAACAATAGCAATTACCTCAGCAAATAGATAACTTCAGTACGTCATTCAGTCCTCTAAACTGTTATGAACATCAGTCTATTGTAAATGTGAAGTTAAATGGTCAAAGTCGAGAAAAATAGCAGAATTTTTTTTATTTTATTTTTCTCAAACTAGATATTATTTATCAGTACTAAATATTTATGGCTCATCCTTGCCTACCTTGAATAGTAAAATGCTTATTTTTAGGTCCTTTTGTCTGAAATAGCTGGAAGTATATCATTTAGGTCATTATGATCTACACTTAACTCTTGGTTGTTATCGGTAAGCATCACCCTTATGTAGAGCACTGATACCTTGTACTGCTTGGCTATACTCTTTGTCCTTTCAGAAATTATTTAATATAAAATGAGCTTTTCAACATTTGTATTAGGTTTTGAATTTATATTTGAGCATCACTGTAGAGACATTTTTGGTGATAATGCCATCTTGTGCAGTAAAATTTGTACTTTTTAATTTTATTGTTAGAAACTGAAACAAATGTGTGTAATTAATTCTTTGAATACTATATATAAGAAAAAAAGGGAAAATGACAAAATCAAGCTCATTTTAAGGTAAATTTTCTTCATCCATGTTATAAACTTCATAATCTAATGATTTTGATTTTAAATTTGTAATTAAATTGATCATTCTTTTTTATATTTTATGCATTTTCTTTGCTTATAATTTTGATTTCACTTTTATTTGATAGCATATATAGGCCAGTTGTTTCATATTAGTTTCTATCTCATCTTTACCCAGGCAATTTGTCTCTATTTCACCACTCCATATTTTAAGATGGGACAAAATTCTGAATTCAATGCATAAAATTGTACTACTAGTATGTTAAGTGTTAATGACTGGTGGAAATTATGAAACACAATGTTGGTCATTAACCACTTACTTATTGCATAGATATAAGAAGATGTGGTCTGAGTGCCAATGAGACAACTCTCAATCCAAGTCATGGTTGCAAAAACAAATTAGTTTTCAAGTGAAGCCTTCCAGATTCAATTTTAATAAAGTTGATATGTAAATAAAAAAGTATTGATTACTCTTATTAGTATCGTATGTTTGTGGTAGTACTCAATTATTGATTACCATTTATTTAAATATTAAAATTCTGTAAAAATAAGATCTAAGTAAGAGACTTTTTATCCCAAATACATTGTATATCCCTTTCAAAACTTCGAAAGCTTCTTAAAACTGCTTTGAATAAAACATTTGTAAAGAAATTATTTGATATAATAATTTTTACATGTTTGAAAATTCTGCTTTTTGTGATCATGACAGATTGGCTGACTTGCAGCATTGAAGGTGCTATATTTAAGATATTCGACAGAGTGTTTCAACAAAAAAACAAAAAAGCTTCAACCAATTTTCATGCAGTAAGTCTGTTCCATTTGAATTTTATGTTGTACAATGTATTATTCAAACCATCTTTATTTTGCGAAGATAAAACAGCTAACTTTAGCTGACTTGACCTTAAAATTTTCTACCACACTATTTAGATTTCAATGTTTGGCAATGTTTTAAACAGGTCTTAATATGAGTAAATTAGAATAGACCATTTGCCTGAAAATTGGTAAGCACATGTGTGGTTTTGTTATAAGGTATGTTTAATATAATCAATGACTAGTATGGTAACATTTACTTAATATCTTGAGTAGTTCACAATTTTTTCATTTGTTTTATATTCTTTTGTAGAGATTGGATGCCTCAACAGCCAAAAGACTGAAAGTTCAGCAAATGATGTCCAAAGATATGGCAAAACAAACTTCTTTCTGAAGTTTTTATGGGGTTTTCTTAAAACAAAATTATCATCAAATGGATTATATCGGTTTTTACCTAAATTTCAGTATTCTAAATAGTGCTCTATATCATTCACAACATTTGTTATTTGAAAATATTCCCAAAAATGGTGATGTTTATCCATTAAATTAATGCTTTTTCATACCTTACTATGGTTCTGAAAACATTTAAAATGAAAGTGTACTAAAATTGAGCATACTTGTTTTATAAGCTAGAAACAAAACATGAATATTTTAAGCCTTTCAAAGAATGTGTAAGAGGTATTGACATCTTCAGTCATGTTTAAGCTTTGTTGTGGAATTGTTTTAAATGAAGCTGCAAAAATTTTATTATAAATGGTCACATCTTATTCTTGAATTATGCTCGATATTTTATGGAAAATTTCAACTTTAGATGTAAAGTATAGACATTTCTACATTTTATTCCTGGGTAAAATCAAGTAATAGAAACTATTTCAACAGTTGTCAATAAATTTTCTCAAAGTAGAATGGCAGAATTTTTAAATCAAAATATTACTGACATCTGAAAAGCACTTTGATTCTATGTAGACAATATCTATTTAAACTTAAATTAAGGGATTACCGGTATTATACTAAGATGTTATGAATTTTAGGAAAGTTCTTTTTAATGTGAATTTTCTGTGAAAGGGAATCAATTTTGGTTGAATATTATAACAGCTTATCTTATGCAGAGGACAATTAAGTGAAATCATTTATTTTTCTTGGTATCAATTTTTTTGTTTGGAGAAAAATGTTATTTTCAGGGTACTTAATTTCATGGTATCTTCATTTGCTCCTATGAAATTTTAAAAATTAGTTTATTGTGGAGTATATATTATTTTGGTTTTCCAGTAACCACGAAATCTACAAAAATTGGTATCCCATGACTCGGCATGAACATTAATAAATCCACAGTATTACAACTGCTATTGACAATATACCTCAGCATTTGCAAGTTAACTGTTTATGATCATTGTTAACATATTATCTCAGTGTTCACCACTCATTGTTAGCAGTTTGGACCAAAGATTCTTCTTGAAGTGTTAACCATGGTCAAGCATGTATTTACTTTTTTCTTTTGTTTTCTGGGAAATTTATACATTTGAACAAACTTTGCTGTCTGTATGATTTGTGTTTATGAAATATGTTGCACTGAATTGTGCTTTCGAAAAAATTTCAGGGTAAAAAGCAAACAGATCAGAGATATTTTATGATCATAATTTTTCATTTATTTTGAAAGACATTTTCATCATTTTTTAGAATGGCATTCTTTTACATAGTTCATTTTTCTACATTTTTATTTAAAAACAGAATAATTCACTCATCTTACAATATGCATTATAACAGATATTCATTTAGAGCTGAAATTATGATAATAGTCTTCCATAGATCAGTTTAATAAATGTAATCATTGAAACAAATCTGCAGGTGACCAAATGGACAAGGGTACTACGTTTTTGAATAGAATCTTATGAGAAATAACTAAAAAAAAACTTCTGGAAAAATTTTCCATGCAAATGACTTTTATATATCTTATTTGATTGCAAGTAGCACCTTTAAACTTTCTGTAATGATAAGTATGCCTGCGACGAAAGTCCCAGAAAGCGAGACATAGGGATTGCTGAGATGGCGTCAACAATTGTTAAGTTTTCTGCTTAAGTTAGTTTGATAGGATCTACTTGTGATAGATCATTGATATTGTATATAAAGTTGCATTACTATCAGTACATATCAGTTTGACGACTTTCTTGAGGCCCTGCCCCCTAGGACATGGTCCAGTTAATTTGAATTAATTAACAGTTTTCAATGTTAAGTTTTTCTGCTGAGGGTTAGTTTAATAGGATCTACTTGTGATAGATCAATTATATTTTGTATAAATTTGCAATACTATCAATACATATACCGTAAGTTTGATGACTATTTAGAGGCCCTGCCCCCTAGGACATGGTCCAATGACTTTAAATTAATTACCAAATTTCAATGCTAAGTTTTCTGCTTAAGTTAGTTTAAAAGGATCTACTTGTGGTAGATCACTGATATGTTGTATGAAGTTGCATTACTATCAGTACATATAAGTTTGATGACTATTTTCAGGCCCTGCCCCCTAGGACATGGTTCAGTGACTTTGAATTAATTAGTCATTTTCAATGTTAAGTTTTCTGCTTAAGTAAGATTGATAGGAACTACTTACAAGAGACAACTATAAAGTTTCATTACTGTCTGTACATCTCAGTTTTTCCAACATTTGTTGACCCGGTCTTTTTCTGAATTTTATGCGGACAAGCGAGACATATCTCTGTGTCAACAGTTTATCTTCACATTGATATCGTAAAATATTACCCATGAGCAACAATATGAACCTTTTTGGTGAGTGAGTGTAGAAAACCTGATTATTGTCCATAACAGGTCTTTTCCCCCTCTTTTAGATAGTTTTACACTGGGTGAAAGTAAGCTCTAGGGGCCAGCTGAAGCCTGCTTCCATCTGCGGGATTTTCTCGCTGTGTTGAAGACCCATTGGTGGCCTTTCTGCTGTTTTCTGCTCTTTGGTCGGGTTGTTGTCTCTTTGACACATTCCCCATTTCCATTCTCAATTTTATTGATTATGTCTTCTCACACATTGTGATGTCGCTGATAACTTCTCCTCAGACATCACTCTTTCAGGCAGTGATTTTGTCGTTTTTTGTGTTGAATACATACATGAAACAGTAACATCATATATAATTAATGTAGTAATCTTGATATCTTGCCATTTTTATCTAATTTTGTTTTATGTAAGAGTTCAATATCTTAACATTTTTGTGTAGTTTTTTTCCCCCCAATACATTTTATGTCTTATCCTGGTAAATAAGTTTGAGGCAATATTTTATATAGATTGATAAAAAAAATCATTTTAAAGGAATCAGGATCTCTGTTCTAAGGTTTGTTTTGAATGTGCAGATTATCCTTATTTCAGAACCTCTTTGGTTTGTATTAGGGAATTGCATTTACTTTCTTTTGGCATTCAAAACATTTGAGGAAGTCAAAGGAGTCATCCTAATTTTTAAACTTCTGTAGAAGAGATGATTTCATTGGTATTGATGTATTTTGCTAGATCTGTACATATAACAGCATATTAGTTTTCAAATATCATAAGAATAAATAAACTGTTAAGTCCATGTTGTAATACTCGTTGAAGATTATTTTATGCATATTTGGATAAACTGTTTTTTACATTAACTGCTTTCCTTTAAATTATGTAAAAACTAAGTATACATTTGTTCTTTTTTTAATTCTAACTTGCCATGGCATTATCATTTCTACTTTATAGATTGAGAGCTGAAATGTGCAATACAAACTTTGAATAATATTCATCATAATATTTATGTTAGATTTTTAGTTATTTGCATATCTGATAGTATCCTTAAATACTTTGCATTACATGTGAATTATTTTTATAAGTAGCCAATGCTTTGTACCTGTATACTTCTACTTTCATACTGAAATTTCAATTGACAAAAAGGAGTTTAAATTAGTAATATTCACAGTTTCTGATAAAGATTTTCCATGTTCTTTATTGGTTTTGTTTTGGTTTCGTTAGTCATCAACTTTTATTTCTTTTCCGTTTGTAGTATTGTTTCAAGTGTCAACCTATATTTGTTCCATCTTACAGAATTTCACCTGGAAACTTTGTTATAAACAATGCCATTACATCTGTTCCTGCTGGAACAAATATTCTATACCCTTTATTCCGTTAGGACTGTACTTTTTGTTCCAGTGGAACTGATAAAACAGTATATTTCCTCCACTTGGAACTTCTATTTCATGACAGTAGAACCACTGAAAAGAAACAAATTTTCAAAATGTACACATAATGCATCAACTTGGAATTTGGTGTCATGTAATTTTGTTTTACATTCTTTGCAGAGACTTGTTAAACCTTTTATGACAGGTTTATAAGTTTGATCATGCTCATATTATTGAAATCAGAGAATGAAATCAAAAATAGATTTGTTGATGAAAGCATTATAATTTTCTGTTTGTTTTTCAAGTCTCTGCTACTGGCAAATGATACATCAAGGTAAGCTAATTATTTCTTAATGAATGTATATCAGCAATATGTGTTACCAAGATGCCATAGCAAATCAATACAAATGCATTTTGACCTTATCCTCTTCTGAAACATTTTGATTTAAAAAAAGATGCTATGTTGTATTTTAATTGATAAAAATGTGTTAAATGCATACATAAGTAAGTTGCCCTGTCAGATGGTTGAAATGTCCAAATGATTCATGATATTATTATTATTTTTGAGGTCACATACCTTTCAAACGCCACCGATGAGTCCAATGTAGATAAAACATGCAAGTGTACTAAATTATATTAAAGCCATCTTTGATGGTTTTTTTTTAACTTTCTATATTTATTTTCGTTCATTATGTTGTTATGAGTTAAATTCATGTTATAAGCTTAAAATACTCAGGAAACATGAGGAAACTTTAGGGACTGTCTCAAAATAGGGAACAAAGTTTACTTGGTTAATTTTGATGGTGTGTGGTTTCAGTTGTCACATGTGAGAAAAAGCAGCTAAAATTGTCAAAAGTAAATTAATATGAAAGAACAAAAAACATGTCTTTAAGTGCACCTCTCTTAACTGTTGTCATTTTATTGGTGCTACATTAACATGGATTTGAAGGGAACTAATTGCAAACCTACTGGTTCCTAGCTGGATATACCCACTGTTAAATTGACAGACACATTGAAAAATATTGACCACTAGTATCAAATTTGTTAATAGATTTTGTTTTGTTAATAGATTTTAAGTTCCATGTATACCACAAAATTTCTGACAAATATATTTGGCAAAGGAGAACATTCAAAAGGCCACTTGTTTGGCCCTTCAATTAAAAAATCAAAAAGTATTACAGATCTACCTAATCACATCCTTCATATTTTCATAAGACAGTCTGTTGGACATCAGTATTTATACTTTTGAATGTTGTCTAACAGATTGGCTTTAGGGCTTCAAACTTCATAGTTGATTGTGGTTGCTAGTTCTGTAATCGGGTACTCTATCAGGGTAAACTTGTATTCCCAATGAATAAAGATAGGTGCTACAACAATGTATGCAAAGTTCTTATTTCCTTTAAGACAGGTGGGTGAGTGGTCAAAACCAAACTAAATCAACTTCATACAAAGAAAATGGGGATATTTTGAAATGGTCTCCATGAAGAAAGATGGAAAATTCAATTCCACTATAATACCCTGGTTTTTATACGACCGCAAAAATTAAAAATTTTTTGGTCGTATATTGGTATGACGTTGGCGTCGTCGTCGTTCTGGTAATACATGCAAGTATTTTAAATTGTAGTCCAATTCAATAACTTAGGAATACATGTACATTTGTTCATATTATCCTCTTTTCTGTTGTGTAGCATGAAATGATGTCACTTGATATATTACTGAAGAGAACACTATTCAAAATTTAAGAAACATATAAATATTTTCCCCTCAAGTGCTACAAAGATGAATTTTTTCTTGAAATTTTCACTGTATTGTAATTCTTAATAAAGTTTTACTTCTATTGAATTATATAGGATTGTTAATTAATATTATTATTCTTAACTGTTATTTACATATTTTATATAGTCATTAGATTTCTTTGTAGTTTATATATGTTATATGAATAAATTAAGGTGAAATGAAAACTGTTTACTTGATTTCAAATTAAAACACATACATCACACATGTTACAAGGAAGAATGGATGATCAATCAACAATTTTAACATGCTAGTTCATGAGGGAAAAGTCCTCAAGAAGGCGTCGCCCTAACATGAAACATTATTCTGGTTTTGAGCTGTCAGGTTAGGTCTAACTCCTTAATGCCACGTGGCAATTAAGTCCTTGGTTTTACCCTGAGAAGTATCTAACCCACGACCTCCCCTTCTCATGGATAGCATGCTACGGCAGTACTACAATACAAGGGATGAATAACAGTTGGAGTATTTCTTAGTCTCATTTGTTGAGCAATTAGTACCTCTTTCTAAGAGTGATCCAAAGAGATGAGGAACCTATCAGCATTAAACACAATACATATATTAGTATATAATGTGAATAAGTTCTAGGGAATTAATATCTTACTGATATAGTTTTCCTATTTGTAAGTAAATCATGATTGTGAGGAGAAACAATTCATTAAAGATAGCAAAATCTCAACACATTTGTATTTTATTTTATCAATGTGGAAAACAACCAAATATACCCAACCAATATAAGATCGTGTAAAAACCCAACATCTTAAAATACTATGAATATTTAATAACAAGAGTGCACATGCTGAAATGTCTCGCCTGCTTTACTGACCATTGATTTTATGTTGAAAGTCTTAAAGATAAAGATTTAACTAAAAAATCACAGAAATGCAGGTCAGATCAATGCTGTCAGACAAACATATACACCTTACAATTTGCTTATGACAATTGAAAAACAGACCAAAACAAAAAAAAAACTTAACATTGAACAATGAACCATTAAAAAATGAGGTCAACGTCAGATGATACCTGCCTGACAGACATATACACCTTAAAACCATTCCATACACCAAATATAGTTGACATATTGCTTATAGTACTTGAGAAACGAACCATACCACAAAAACTTAACACTGACCAATGAACCATGAAAATAAGGTCACAGTCAGATGGAACCTGCCAGACTGACATGTACCCATTACAGTCATTACATACACCAAATATAGTTGACCTATTGCTTATAGTACTCGAAAAAACAGACCAAAACACAAAAACTTAACATTAACCAATGAACCATGAAAATGAGGTCAAGGTCAGATGAAACCTGTCAGACTGACATCTACCCATTACAGTCATTCTATACACCACATTTAGTTCACCTATTGCTTATAGTATTTGAGAAACGGACCTATTTACGTAACTTTAACCTTGATCACTGATCCATGAAATGAGGTCGAGTTCAGGTGAAACCTGTCTGACAGACATGTAGACGTTGCAAGGAATCCTATTCCAAATATGGTTATCCTATTACTCATAATAAGCGAGAAATTCACATGACAATAAAAATCTATTTTTTTCAAGAAGTCGCTGAACCATGAAAATGAGGTCAAGGACATTGGACATGTGACAGACGGAAACTTCGTAACATAAGGTATCTGCATACACGATATGAAGCATCCAGGTCTTCTGGCTTCTGAAATATAAAGCTTTAAACAAATAGTTTACGCCGCCGCCGGATAGTAATACCTATGTCTCGCATACTGCGACTTTCGTCGCAGGCGAGACAAAAAACACCTTTATATACTAATTCTTGATAGGTGTGCTTCGAGAAATTCTACACAAGGTGCCTCTTGCAAGTCTTTTTGTTAACCTGAAAGTATAACTCAATAGGTTAACAACACAGAAAACTACAGTTAACTCTCAGCCATAAAAAAAATAAGGATATGTGGTAGGAATGCCAATGAGACTATCCCTAAAGGCCAAAGATCAAAGATAATGAAAAAAATAACCTCGAAATGTGAATACAATAATTTGTGTAGAATTAAATCTTCTCATTCAGTTTTATTCCTATTTATCGAAGTAACATTGAAAGAACATTGATCAAATTTTGCAAGACAAGGTGATGCAGAGATTTAACTCCAAATAAATTACAAATATAATGAAATGGAATGGCCCAAGATTAACCACAAACATTAAAAAAAGTAAAAATACCAAACCTGTAAATTTAATTGACATTTGCCTCATTGGCAATTATACCACATCTCCTATTTTCATCTTGTAAGAGTGTAGGTAAATAAACCTGCAGAAGCCAGAATGATAATGAATAGATTGTCACACAACATGCAGGAAACAGTTGTGTACAAAGGCGAAAATAAATGTTCCTGAGTCGAAGCTACGGAAAAAATAAGCATGAGTAGCAAAAGAGAAACGAAATATACAAAAGGGATAATCAAACTAATAAGTCGAAAACGAACTGACAATGCCAGGGAAAAAAAAAACGAAAAACGACCAGAAGACAAACCACAGTATACAAAACACAACATTGAAAACTCAAGACTGAGCAACACGAACCCACCTAAAACCGGAGTGATCTCAGGTGTTCCGGAAGGGTAAACAGAACCTGCCCCACATGTGACACCAGTCGTGTTTCTCCTATAAAATACGTTGATAAGTTATATCGATCTGATTAGGCATCACACAATAGCGAGGCCCTACAAACGTTCAAGAACAAATTCTGATGAGGCTGAACACACTCATTTATAGGACAGGTCAGCAAGAGGTGAACTGAAACAAAAACAGATAAATTCGACATCATATCACTCCCTAACGGATATAGTTGTTTTAGTAAACATCGATCAAAGTTTATAAGGAAGTCAGGTGGCATAATCATCATTTACAAATCTGAACTTGAAAAATTCTTACATTTCCGAAAACAAACTCAGAATGTGTATAGTGGATAAAATTTTCAAAAGATGTATTAAATGACAATGTATTAATGGATGTATATATATACCACCAGAAGGATCTAAATACTCATCGGTGGATGCTTTTGCTGAAATTTCTTCATTTGTCTAAACCCAATTTAAAAAGCGTCTTAATAGGGGATTTTAATGCTAAGACATCTACATTACCGGATTATGTTATTCCAGATCAACATTTACTTGAAATTCTCAATACTGATGATACACACACGTTGAATTTATTACTTTTCCGATTACAATGAGCTCTTAACAAACAATATTTCCTTGCGAATATATAGCAAATGTGCATTTAGATCAAATACGTATGGTCATCGACTCCTAGAATTGTGTAAAAAAAAACTAATATATATATTGCAAATTCATGAATAGGTAATGACAAAACCGTAGGAAAAATTACTTGTAATGACGTTAGTGCATGTCGTTGTGCTGATCTTTTTCAAATGACAAAGAATTTCGAAGTAGAAGAATTTAATCCTATCCTATCAGATGTCCACTGTAAACTAAAGTCTACTCTGGAATCGAAACCATATACTAATATCTACAATGTATAAACCGTTGAAAGGCAAGTTATTAAATGGAACAATAATAAGCAAGATAAATTTGTTAAAGAAAATGATGCGCCCGTCGCTTTTTCAAAGTATTAAGTTCAATAACTGCTCAATGTCATATCAGAAATTCATGAAAAACTGAAGAGAGGTTATCTTAATAAATATAAACCAGTCACCAAAGTTTCATGATAACTGCTCAAAGCATTGTCTGAAAACTGGAAAATCCCCCCTTTTTGATGAATAAAATCACATAACTCCGAAACGTAAAATCTAAAATTGATATTAATTGAAAGGGAGCTTACGTCAATAGATATAAACAGTTCACCAAAGTTTCATGAAAACAGCTGAAAGCATTTTTGAGTTATTGTCCGAAAACTGGAAAATCCCCCTTTTTTAAAGGATAAAACCCCACAACTCGGAAACGTAAAATCTAAAATTCATACAAATTGAAAGGGAGCTCATTTCAATAGATATAAACAATTCACCAAAGTTTCTTGCAAGTTGGTGAAAGTGTTTTGAGCTATTGTCCGAAAACGGGAAAATCCCCCTTTTTTAATGAAAAAACCCCAAAACTCGGAAACTTAAAATCTAAAATTTATAAAAAACGAAAGGGAGCTCACGTCAATAGATATAAACAATTCACCAAAGTTTAAGGCCAATATGTTCAAGCGTTTTTGAGTTATTGTCCGACATGTTGACGACGGACGGAAGGACAGACGGACGGACAGACGGACAACGGTATACCATAATACGTCCCGTAAACATGCGTATAAAAACCAGAAATATACAAAACACAATGATAAACCATGGTATAAAAGAGGATGCAAAGGAAAAAGAAATTTATTTCATCAGGCTAAACAAAGATACGGGAACTTAAAATGTGAAGAAAATAAAAAGGCTCTGAAAGAAGCAAGTAAATCTTATAAAAAAGGAACTAAATCGGAGTTATATTGACTTCCAAATGAATACCGCAAAAGATCTCAGAAAACTTGCCAAATTTGATCCAAAACGGCTTTGGAAAAAAACTGAAAAGTATAAATACCAACAAATCAAATAAAACTGATGCTGTTGAAATTGAAGGTTTATATGAACATTTTAAACGTCTAAGCCAAGATGATTTAACTGAAGACAACTCAGAGATAGACTTAACAAAGGTACCACCAGAGAACATTGACAGAAGTTTTAATTCTCCAATCACAAAAGAAGAAATTTTGAATGTCGTCAAAAATCTTTATAATAATAAGGCTTCCGGATATGATGGCATTGTGAATGAACATATTAAACATACGGTTAAGGAAATGTTGCCCATCTATCACAAGCTATTACTTTAGTGTCGTGTCTAGGGAAAACTTTTACATCGATCTTAAATGAACGGCTAGGGGAATTTTCAACTGAGATCAATCTGATTTCCGAAGCTCAAACAGGATTTAGAAAAGATTATAGCACATTGGATAATATCTTTGTATTACATTCATTCAGGGGCGCATCCAGGATTTTAGGTTAGGGGGCGCATGTTTATGAGGAAAAATTATCGAAATATTCTTTATTAAGCTGAGGACAACCCATGCTTTGCAAATTTTAGGGAGGGCGCACGCCCGCCACGCCCCTGCCTGAATCCGCCCTGAATCAAGCATTAGGAATGGGAACGAAGTTTCAGCCGTTTTTAACTGTAACATTGGAGTGAGACGGGGAGAAAATTTATCCCCCTTTTTATTCGCTGTTTATCTCGACGATCTTGAATCTTTCTTTGCTGAAAATGATGTTCAGAGCTTGCAGGTTATGGAAAACATTTGCCGCAATTATTTGCATATCTATATAAAACTATTCGTTCGTTTGTATGCCGATGACACTATAATTATATTTGAAACGGCCGAATCGATGCAGCAAGCCTTAAATGTTTTTGAAAGATACTGTGTCCGATAGAAGTTAAACGTTTATGTATCGAAGACAAAGGTAGTTGTGTTCTGCAAACGGAATTTACGAAAATTAACAAAGTTTCAATTATTTAACCAGTCTATTGAAATTCAAGATTCTTATTCATATCTAGGACTAACTGTTCATTTGCTACAGCAAAAAACGTCTAAGCGAACAAGCACAGAAAACATTATTTAGCCTTCATACAAAGACACGTAACCTCTCAGTACCTGTTGACTTGCAATTACAACTGTTTGGTGCACTTATACTTCCCATTCTGACATATGGGAGTGAAATATGGGGACTCGGAAACAATTACATGCTGGAAAAAAATCAACTACAGTTTTGCTGAAATGTGTTAAAAATTAGATCCTCGACACCAAATTTTATGACATATGGATAACTTGGTGGTACACCAAAAGATACATAATAAAAGTTAGAACGGTGTGATTTTGGAATTAACTTCTCGCCAATGAAAACAAACTAAGCAATATCCTGTATCAAATAATGTTCAACTTAAAAGATGATTACACGTTCAAGTGGATTGACTACTAGTATCTTAAATCGATTTTAGACATTCTGGACTTAGCTATGTTTGGACTTAGCAATTGCCAGTAAATATAAATCAATTGAAAAACGTTCTGAAACAAAATCTTAAAGATGCATACATTCATGGTATATAGATATAAGAAGATGTGGTATGAGTGCCAATGAGACAACTCTCCATCCAAGTCACAATTTGTAAAAGTAAACCATTATAGGTCAAAGTACGGCCTTCAACACTGAGCCTTGGCTCACACCGAACAGCAAGCTATAAAGGGCCCCAAAAATGACTAGTGTAAAACCATTCAAACAGGAAAACCAACGGTCTAATCTATATAAAAAACGAGAAACACTTATGAACCACATCAAAAAACGACAACCACTGAACATCAGGTTCCTGACTCAAATTGACAATTCTTTCAAAGGTGAATTTTACGGTCTGTTTAAACCAAGAAAAGTATCTTGTACAATTATCACCAATCGAACGTGGATATATTTCTAAATTAAGATGCTGTAATGTGAAAATTCCAGTAGAGCTGCCTGGATAGATGGTACAATATCCCGAAAGAAGAGAGGGTATGCAATATGTGTTCGAATATGCTATTGGTAACGAATACCATTACTTATTCGAATGCAATTCTATCTTAGTAAAAACATCAGAAATCAACACATTCCTCAGTACTATGTTAAGTATCCCAGCGCAGCAAAAATGAAAGGATCCAATTACTATCATTGGGTAATATAAAGGTACTAAAAAATGTATTTTTATTCGTTTCAAAGTTAAAGTATTATAGAGTATAGTAATTATAAATATATTTCATTTTAGAGTTGTTTTATTTCTTTTTATGATTGTATGTGATTGTATTTTGTATATGTTTACCTCTTGTTTCACATGTGAATGTGACAGAGTGTTTTTAAATAAAGCATATTATATTATTGTATTGGTAATTGACGCATAGCAATAGTTGAAAATCATTCAGTCAATCCACGAAAAATCCTCCTGCCCTCCCCCTCGAATACCACATGGTATCTAAATATTAATGACAATCTATTTTGGTAGCATTTGCAGTTTTGCACAAAATGCAAGGAGTTGGAAGCCCTAATGTAACGATGTAAGACATAATATTTCATTGAGAAATTGAGCTAAAAAAATGTTAAATTTAGATTTTTTATAGGCGCCATAAATGATCAGAAATTGACATTTTTGAATGCTTACCCAATTTTATTTTTTTTTGCAAATTGTTGTTTATACCTGTACTATCAAGAATACAATAAGGTGCAATAAAATTGAAATACGATGTTTAGATATAGACAATTAAATGTTATGTGATTTTTAACACTTTTCAAAATTCAAAAATCCTTCTATTTCAGGTTGCCATAGCAACGCTTCAAAAACATTAAATTGCTCAATGCTGTGCAAATTATATCAAGGCAAGATGTCCTCTTTACATTTTAAAGTTGAGAAACTACTTGTTTACTGTGTTGATTTCCTGCAACTTCAAAACAAGAACCGAAGCTCATCAACTCGGCAGGACTTCGAGAAAGTTTGGAGAGCCGACAACCTTGCTTATGAAGTTAGATTTCCTGCTTACTAATTTTCAAAAATGCATATTTTGTGACGTTTTTGGGTGGTATTTTGTCATGTAGCTCAGCAAATGAATTTTTTTGCCATTGAAACCAGTGGATTCGAAACGATATACCATTTTTATTTGTTTAGTGTAACATTATACATGCTATACATGCAGGGCTGTCAAGTTTTTATGAAGCAAATGCGTGAGATTTGGCAAAAATTGTTAAGATCAAAGAGAAAAAACAATTTCAAAGGTAAAGGAAAATGCGTCCAAATAACGGTGGAAATACGTGAGTAAATTGCGTGAGTCGACAGCACTGTTAAACACTCGGGCGGGGACGGGCTGGGTGCATGGTCCTATATGCAAGGTGATAGGACGTGCCGCTTAAATAGGTCAAATTTTCTAGCTTGAAAATATGTTAATAGGTAGGGGAAAACTAACAGAAACAGTGGCGTAGCTAGACTTATAATGATCTGCACGCAGAAGTTGCAGAGCGTAGCGAGGCAAAAACATTTCGCCGAGCGGAGCGATGCGAACAAAAATTTTGGACCCTTTTTTTTTACAGAAAATGAATCTTTTTTCGATCTAAGATGGTTAATTTTGAAGTGAAGTATACACAGTTGAGTGTTTTGCAATACTAGTATATCAAATCAAAGACCTAAAACTGACAAAAAAATTCTTAAAACTTTGCAATGCTCGCCAATTTATTATGCTTCAAAGAAACAAAGGGCTAGAGAACTGGATCATCTCATGACATATATGTTAACATACGAAAACAAAGCAATTCAAAACTGAACTGATAGAAAACACGGAAACCTTTCTGACAAGTTGAAACACCTATATATATAAAGTGACAGTCAATCGCACTCTTTCTTTTTTGACTGCTATGATTATTTAATTATGATTTTTTTGGGGGCCATTTCGTTTGTACACGCAAGTGCGTGGTTGCGTCAATGGTAGCTACGCCACTGAGAAATATATGATAAGGTCAATAAAGTCCCCATTACTTGGATTTGGTGGGTGGGTTGCTGTAAGTACCGGGCGGTACTTTTTAGTTTTTTGTTTGTATTATTTGTTAATTCCTCTTCTGTCATCTTTCTTAGTGTTCCAGGTTGTGTTTTTATCCACAATTTTTACCTCTTTTGACACTTTGTTTTTTTCCAACACACCACACGAACCCAACTTGACCAATATGGGAAAAAGGTTACATTTTTACCTACGCAATGAAAAGGTATACATTTTTAAAATCTAAATTATATTAAAAGGTTGGGGTAACAAAACCTCTTACGAGAGGCGTAAAGGGGGGGGGGGGGTTATCTGCACGGAAGAACGCGAAATAAAATTGCCATTTCACGATGAACGAACAATTAAAAATTTCTTGCACGTTGATCTTTTTACCGATTTCACGAAACACGGTGAATAACGAACCTTTTTCACGGATGCACGTGAAATAAAAATGGCAAAACACGTTGCACGAAAATAACCCTTTACCACCCTCTATTACTTATGGGGGTTTTTAACGACCTTGACTGGCTATATTAAAAGCCCTCGCACTGTAGCAACCTCATCGGCACCCCTATCAATTAAGAATTGAAGTGCCAATTTTCCATTCAAAGCTCAGTGACATGGCCAAATAAATATTCAAAGTGTTTTATCTTTGTTCTATTTTGTTTTATATTAAATACGGACAGGGAGATGGAAATAGCAAGTTACATGAAAATATCTTTTTTTATAGGGGAAGATAATCGCATTTCAAAAGGTACGGCTTTTGCGACAATCAGAGAGTTTACGTCAGCGTTGCCTGAAAATGTCGTCACATCCAGGGAGTCGGAGGTTTTCTAAAAGAGGAGGGAAATTTACACGGCCGCAGTTAGAAATTGTTCGAAAATATTTACAAACAAAAGAAAATCCCGATAGACAATCATTGTTAAACGCCAATTTTGAATGGGACAGTAGTTCGGATGGCCCGCTAGTGCGATTTAAGACGGCATGTAAACGTCTCCGTTTGAACGACGAGAATATGCTAATACACATTACAGGGAAAATTGTCATCCCTGTGGAAGAATTCATTTCTACAATACAAAGAGCCCACAAAGGAGAGAAAGAGGATGAACATTTGCATTTTTCTGGAACACTCAAAAGGGTATGAATTAACCTCATAAATTACCTATCGTCCTATCTATAGGAAACACGTTCTCATCTAAAATTAGAAATTCTCATATGCCACTTAACTGATTTTTGTGTGAAAAAGCTACATCTTTTGGGGTGATTGATATATTTCGTGTTAAAAAGTCACTGTATAGCATTATTAATATTTGTCTGTCATTTTTTTGCAAGATTTGTGGTCTTTTTTTGTAAATGCGAATCCAAAACTTCATCATTTTATCATAAACCTTTTTCATAGGATGCTAGAATGAACTATTTCAACACCCAGGAAATAGTTGAAGCAAATAAACCTTAAAAAATTTCTCATTCTGCATTTTTGTTATACTTTTATGCCATTTTTGAAATATATACATAACATAGCATTTGCCCATCTTTATTTCAGATGTTTCAATGAAAAGTATGCTAAATTCAGTCTTTTTTCTCTTACTTGTATTTGTCAGGTCTGTATGCCTGCATACCGACCTGGTGTATGCTAAACCCTCACTCTATGTGTATACTAGAATTTGTCAGGTCGGTATGCCAGCATACCGACCTGGTGTATGCTAAACTCTCACTCTATTCATATACTAGTATTTGTCAGGTCTGTATGCCTGCATACCGACCTGGTGTATGCTTAACTCTTACTCTATGCGTACAAATGTATACTAGAATTTGTCAGGTCTGTATGCCAGCATACTGACTTGGTGTGTGCTAAACTCTCACTGTATGCGTATACTAGTATTTGTCAAGTCTGTATGCCTGCATACCGACCTGGCGTATGCTAAACTCTCACTTTCTGCGTATATTAGTATTTGTCAGGTCTGTATGCCTGCATATAGACTCAAATTATTATTATTTTGGCATTTTTCTGCCAGGTACTTGTATGCCTGCATGGATTCTAAAATTTTATTCTGGATTCATGTTTGTATTGGCAAGTCTGTCTGCCTGAATGCTAAGCATTTACTGTGTAGTAACATTTCTTATTTACTAATGTTTGCATAACCAACCCCCATAGAAAATAAGGAGATGTGTATGATTTTGAAAGAGACATACAAATGTATCTCCATCAAACATGTCAAAGGCCGAATTACATCGATGTAAGGAATTACTTATGTATAGCCTTCAACTTCGTTTGAATTTGAAAGAAAGCTCTCAATTCTTAACTGCAACACTCAGGGGTTTATTCCTGTATATCAACCCGCTTTTCAATAAACTCTTGTAAAAAAATGGAATTCATAGGTTTGGTTGTCGGCATACCGACCTATAGTCCTATACACATTGGAACATAAAAGTTTGCATATTTGTTTGACATTTTCAGTTCACGGTATTCTTGCATACAACACTGGTGTACGGTGAACACTTATTTTTTTTTACTTGGATATATACAAGATTTGATTGCCTGTATACCCACCTATGTTCTATTAAATTCTAGTTTTACATACATTTTAGTATTGTCAAACCAAGCTGGTGTTCATTGAGCTAGTATATTTGTGTAGGGTTTGCCTCCAGTCTAAAATTTCTGCATATTTTGTGGCACTTATTGGATATTTAGCAAGCTGAATGGTTTGCATTCTAACCAGCTGTATGTTGTACATGTATTCATATTTTAAATTGTAAAACTATTATTTTTCATCATGCTCTAAGTTAGTAACTTCAAGCATTGTGTCAAGAGGGGCGAAAGATACCAGAGGAACAGTCAAACTCATAAATCGAAAATAAACTGACAACACCATGGCAAGAAAAAGACAAACAGACAAATATTAATAGTACACAAGAAACAACATAGAAAACTAAAGTCTGAGCAACACGAACCCCACCAAAAACTGGGGGTGATCTCAGGTGCTCCTGAAGGGTAAGCAGATCATGCTCCACATGTGGCACCCGTCGTGTTGCTCATGTTATTACAAACCCGGTAAATAGTCTAATTCGGTAAGTCACATTCATGAAAAGGGAAGGGGATTGTAGTTACGACGTAAGAAACATATCCGATATCATCTGTGAAACGGTTATTCCATAACGGTCAACCAACTCGTGATGGCGTCCGTATAATTTACGAAGGGATGATTTCAACTTCACCATTTGGAACTCTTGGTTAGAAATTGATGGAGAGAAAATGAAACTGTCTTAAAATCTGATATAGTTGGCAATATGCATACTAAATAGACAGTGATACAGCAAAGTGTTTAAGTCATTGTGTTTGCATCTCTGCCTGTCAACATGGTGTATGCCAAAGTTCTTGTTTTTTTTTAATGCTTTTAGGGGGATGTCTGTATACAATTTGCTTTACAAAGATGTATGCCAAACATGCATACATGTATTTTAATTATCGGTAATGTAAACAATTTGCAATGATCTGTCTTCACTGCATATCATAAGTCGATATCTAACTGGATTAGCTAATAGATATGAAAATTAGTGAATTTATAGCATTATACTATGGTAAAAATTGTTTATAATGGCATATTATACACTGGAGTTGTAAAAATAAATCCTTCAATCAGGAAAGCCAAAGAATTGATGCTTTTTCTACATGTTCTAGGTGTCGTCCTTTTCTAGTGAAGCCATTTTTACTTTATTAGCAGGAACAGCAAAAGGTCAGGTGTTGTTCATTGATGTCGTAGTTTTCTAGGAAGGCATTGGTTTAACCTATCCAGTCACTAAGAAGTGTTACAATTCAATTCATAAGCAACACATAAATAGTTACATGAAAGGTATAGCCACTGTTTGAAAAATGCTGAAACGAGAAATGGAAACTACATATTATATACATATATATATGTGTGAATATTATACACTTCACAACTTTAACATTATCACAATTACTGATTTTTTAATTTATATGAACTAAGGGTTCTTAGTGGTTGAATTGAAGTCGTTCCCTTGAAAGTATTTTTGTCGCCATGCATCTGATTGAAGATCAATGAAATATGTCATTTCCTTATTAACATTCATTTTTCCAATTTGAACACTCTTGAAATGTGCTGTTCTGATCCTTTCGCAATAAATGTATGTTTAATTTGTTTGAATTACTTCTTTTTTTGTTTTTTATTGCTCACTAAATTTTAAAATTTTCTGTCTGTCTTTCGATTTTGTTGATAGCTTTTCATATTACCCTGTTACAGTAACAGCTTCTTACATACACACATCACAGAATGCTGCAGTGATCATGTGACAAATGTACTGTACAGTTTTCCAAAACAAGGACACATCATACAACCTCCTTGTAAAAATAAGGAGATGTGGGATGATTGCAAATGAGACAACTATCCACCAAAGTCCAAATGAAGTGGATGTAAGCAAGTATAGGCAACTGTACGGACTTCAACAATGAGAAAAACCAATACTGTATAGTCAGATGATAAAAGGACCCAACATGAAAAATAAGAAACAATAATTTATAGCAAAACAATTTACGAAAAAGAAATACGACATACATGAACCAATGACAACTTCAACTACAGGCTCCTGACTTGGGACAGGGACTAGTGTGGCCGGTTTTAACATGTGAGCGCTCACCCCCCCCCCTTTTTACCTTGGACTTTTGTTTCCCTAAAAGTTGTTAGAATAAGACCTGAATGGGTTAACTGAAGGGCATTGGCCATGCATTTTGAAACTGGATAGGGGCTGAATTTCAATTTTTTTTAAATCCGGGAGACTTTAACTCAGTGGCAGATCCAGAAGTTTCATAAGGGGGATGGGCTGGGGAGGGCACTGACTTCCTTAGAAATGGACCGCTCCAGTATTGTTTCCCTCAATAAATCAACTAAATTTTTCCCACAAAGCACCCCTTAAAATCCTTAAAATTGTAACTAATGCAAGGAGACATCACTATGGATGTACACATAATCGTATTTCCCATTCATTTTTTCTCTAAATACTTTCAAGGGGGGTGGGGTGGTAGTCCAAATACTTATGACGTCTTGCAAGGCTATTTTTTTTTGGGGGGGGGGGGGTAGTCCAAATAATTATGACGTCTTGAAAGGCTATTATATTTTTTTTCTTTGACGCCTTGGGATCAAAAAAAGTCAAAATCGAAAAATACCCACAGCAGACGGCATGATTATCTGGACTAGGGGGGGGGGGGGGGGGGGGGGGGGGGTAGCTTGATAGTAAAACAGCAGTAAATTTCGCCACATGATGTCTAGCATGAAATTGATTGAAGTGAACAAACCTCTTGAGAAAACAAACTTAGCGTAATCAATAATCTTGTATTATAGTTTTCAAGCCGGATTAAATCAGTCAGTCACTTCTAAAAAAAGAGGGTGTTCTATGAAATTCGTGGAAAATGTACAAAAACAGCTAGGTTTACTTACCGTAAATGTATCTGACATTCTGTTTTGCTTCTGGTATATTAAAATTTAGATAATAGAGCGTATTTTTCAATGAATTGTCCATTTTCTTCTCCGTGACGGGAACTCCTTCATTGATCATTCACATTGTTTACATTTGTAAATGACGTCATATAGGAGTGCGTGACATAAGGTGTTATTAGGTCATTCAACGCAGATAAATAGTCCATTTGTTCTTTGACTTTTTATCATTTACCAATACAAAGTATAAAAAAAACATTTTGTTTTGTAATCAATTGCTATTATTTTAATTAAGTGTACTGGTAAAAAGTAACTCGCGTAAGTCAAGTGCTATCCGTCTATAATTCCCTCCGCCTTACGTCAGAAGGTCCCTGACGTCATTTAAAATGTTGTCAACAACTTGGAACCTTGTACAAATTATGATCGCCTCATTTTTCCGTAATTTTGATTTGCAGAAAACAGATAACTGTCATGTCTATAAAGTGATCATAGTCGTGGAACTTGAGAATCGGTTTTCATTTTTAGATTTACAACAGTAAACGCTTTACCGGTTTGCCTTGCAAATTAACGCTTTTCTGTTTACCTATCGGGAGAAAATATAGAGGTCAGTGGTAGACTTTTAGTTTAAAAAAAAAAATCGAAATCAGTGTTAAAACACAACTACTGAAGTAAAGGATTTTTTGGAAACACCCAGGTTCGTATGCTAGCATACAGACCTGCGAAATACAACATCTGATTCAATATTTGCCGTTCTGCATACACCAGGTTCGTATGCAGGCATACAGACATGAGAAATACAATGTATACCTAAATTAAATGTATACTTTAGCATACACCAGGTTCGTATGCAGGCATACAGACCTGAGAAATACAATGTATAAATCAAATGTAGACTTTAGCATACACCAGGTTCGTATGCTGGCATACAGGCCTGAGAAATGCAAGTTAATTTATTACAATTCAGTTCAGCATACACCAGGTGTTCAATATGTCAGATTCACGATTTTCAAGTGCTTGATAAAAAGAAAAACGTGTTTTTCTTTTATTTTTCTCGTTTTTGCACAAGTTTGTCTTATGAGCGATAATTCGACCTATTTGAGTACGAATTATGGCAAATGACCGTTAATGAGAATTTCTAATTTTAGATGAGAACGTGTTAGGAGGGGTAGGAGGGGTCCTGATCCCGAAATCCCGGGCTTAAAACCATGGAATCCCGAGGTCCCGAATTTAAAATTTTTTTTTAAATCCCGACATCCCGAAATTCGAAAAAAGAATTCCCGGATCCTGAAAGGATCAATCCCGAAATCCCGAGCTTAAAAACACCCGATTCCGGAGTCCCGATAAAGGTCCTACCCCCCCCCCCCCCTCCCTATCTAGTCAAGATATTATGCCGACATAGGTTATTTTTCGATTTGGATTTTTTTTGCGTCAAAGCAAAAAATTAAAATAGCTTTCCAAGACGTCGGAAATCGTTCTATCATGATTAAATATCTTAATCGTTTCATAATAAACTTTTATTAAAATTTAAATATGGCCCTCTCCTTTTTGACGGCAAGGCTGTAATGTGTATGTGCACATACATCTACCAATCTACAATATAAACATATAACAAAAATAATCCTATAGTAAACATTGTGGTTAAACCAGAGACATATAATTGACAAGATGAGTTTAACACTCTGTTAAACATATAATAAAGTAATTTATTATTATATTATTATTATTACATAATGACTTGAAAGAGTATTGAAATGCAGATAAAGTTTTTGATTTTCTAATTTCACTGAATAGAGAATTCAACACTTTTGTATAACTCTGTATTTGATTTAGGAACAAAAAAACTATCTGATGATGAAAGTCGAGTATTGTATGAACTTCATAACTTATATAAGTCGTAATTTCCAGATATTTAAATATCAAAACAGATATATCAAACAAGAGTTTAATTATAAATGACTAAACTTTCTAAAAAGTTGTTGGAAATGGAACTGGCCAAGGATTTGTATAGTAAGATCTTACTATACAAATCCTTGAACTGGCTAAATCAGATATCTATGAAGAAATAGCCAGATTTCAGACAACAAAATTTGAGAAAACACCAGAAGGAATAAAGAAAATAATAAAATATGTTATTTTTATATCAATCTATCAAAGAAATTTATGATAAAAAATTGTTTTAAAAAATATAGGAAAAAAAATAAAGCAACATGGACAGATACTGAATATCAGGAATTAAGAAAAACCAGAGACATATATACACATGTGTATATATGTCTCTGGAAAAACTGTCCGGAAGATAAACAAAAAACTAAAATGATCTCCCTTTGACCAAACATTGAAATTAGAATTTTTTTATTACTGTAAACAATCGAAAAAAGGCCAAAAAATTTAAAAGAAAACAACAATATAAACAGAAAATATTACAAAAACTTAAAAACCTTTCTCCAAAAGAAAGCAAAGAATTTTGGAATATTATAAAAGGAATAAATAAAAGAAAAACAGACTCTTATAATTCATCAATTTTTTATCTAAATATGCTAGCTAAACACTTTAAAACACAAGGACAGCCAGACATTATAGATACAAATTTTAAAAAAAATAATCTCTAATGAGGTAGAAAACAGAGAACAAAAACTAAATCAAAAGTAATCAGATGACCATTTAAAGATATCTGAAATAAAAAATGTTATAAAAGTCGTTAAAGAATGGTAAAAGTATTGGACCAGATTTAATTTGTTTAAATGATAAAACACAGTAGCCAAGTGATGTTAACTGCATTAGCTAAATGCTTTAACCTAATATTAGATAGTTCAATTTATCCAGATGAATGGAATAAATCATGTTTAATACCTATTTATTTTTAAACAGCCTTTTTAACAGGGTAATATACTTAACCCAGCCATTTCCCTAATGAATTGTTTAAGTAAGATATTCAATTCAGTTATTATTTATAAATAACAGACTGATAATAATTTTTGAAGACAAAATGAATCCATCACAATTTGGATTCAGAAAAAATAATAGAACTTCAGATAGTCTCTATCTTCAAAACAGTTATCAACCTTGGAATTTGTTTTAAATTCTCCCTGGGGATATGTAGTCAAGCATTCTAAAGACAATTTCTGTCTCTACATTCCTAATTTTAATTTCCTATTTACTACTTTTAAGTTATAATTCTTTATGTTTATATTTTTCAGTTTTGTAACAATGATTGTAAAATTTAGAGGGGGAGAGGAAATGAATAAAACAAAGGAGAGTGAAATGAGATTTTCAAATAATGGAGCCAACTGTGCAGAAAAATTAGTCTTGACAACTCAAATGCTGCACATTATCCTAATAACTTGTTCGCTTTGCACATGTCTGTAATCACATTTGAGATTTCAATAAACATAATTTATATGCAACAATGTATAACTGTTAAATTATTAAGTCAGGGATTTCATTACCACAAATCAATTAAAACTTTCACCAAAATTTTTCATAGATACAAAGATTTGGTTAGGAAGTTTGGCTGTACCTGTACAGTTTCATTAAAAACAGGATATCACCTTTCTAATTTTTACGGTGATGTTGTTTATAAAGCTTGTAACTTTTTGGTACCATCATTGATTTTGCTTTTCAAAAATTAAAGCATACATGTATCTTGATATATAATGCTATACATGTACAGTTATCCTACATCCTCCTATATCCTGTCAATACTGTTTACTTATATTTTGGCATTGCACAAGGTCATGCGTTTCTCAGACTGTTTATGAGGTCTTTACACTAAATCTGTTGGATGTGTACTGATTGATACTTTAGTCTGAGAGAACATGATTTATTTATTACAATGTAGTTGTAATTGGCTTTGAACCATTTAATTTTATACAGTAGTTATGGGACTTTGACTATGTGTTCGGAGAATTGTGTTTGCACAGACCTGGGGTAATTAAAAATGTAATTATAATTAGCTGTAATTAATTACAATTTTGAAAGTAATTCAATGTAATGTGTAATTGAGCATATTTTCAATTACATGTAATTGAAAAAAATGAATTACATTGCCTTTTTGCTACGTAATTATGAATTATTTTTGAATTACTTCAAATTACATTTAAATATAAATTGCATGGAAATTTTAAATGGAAGCTTTAAATTTACTTCAAATTTCACATGAGGTATATAAGAAAACCTTTGAAATCTAAATTTACATTTTAAGAATAATTAAAAAATATATTAATCTGGATCTATCTATATATTTATCAATTATGGACAATTGACGAGGTCAATACGTTATACATGTATATGGACTTGTTTGGATTATATTGACAGAGGACGAAGTCAGAGGATCAATATATTCTTACAGGTCTATATTATATATAACATATTGATTTAGTGAAAGTCCCTAATTTATATATTACATATGTAAATACATGTAGTGTAAGTTTGAAAATGATATTGGCTCAATGTTACTATTTTAAGTAACATGGTGTCAATATCATTTCTAAAAATAGAAATGTCGAGTCAATATGTCAAAACAGTGAAAAAATACAAAATATATATTGGAAAACATGTGACCATATAAAACAATGAGAAACAAAAAAAATCAAACCATCTGTAATATATATATATTGTTAAAATATACTTTTTCACTTTTTTTGGTCTTTTGGAAAATGTTGTTTGTGCTGTATTTAGACCCCTCTACCAAGAAACTTGTTTTGCATCCACATGTATAAAAATTGTGGTTTTTATCCAACACAATCATAGTTTTAAAAGTTGTTTTCAATTTAGACTTGTTTATATTGGTATGATGTTGGCATCGTCGCTGTCGTCGTCGTCGTTGAAGACACATTGGTTTTCGCACAATAACTTTAGTTTAAGTGTATGGATCTCTATGAAATTTTACCATAAGGTTCAATACCACAAAAGGAAGGCTTGGATTGATTTTGGGGGTTATGGTACCAACAGTTAAGGAATTAGGGGCCAAAAATAAGCATTTTTGTAACTTCCAGACAATAACTTGTGTGTTAGTGTATGGATCTCTCTGACATTGTACCACAAGGTTCCATATCACAAAGGGAATGCTGGGATTGATTTTGGTGGTAATTGCCTAAAATTTTTAGGAATTAGGGGCCAAAAAAGGGCCAAAAAAACAAGCCTTTTTCTAGTTTCATGACAATAACTTGTGTGTAGGTGTATGGATCTTTTTGAAATTGTACTACAAGGTTCCATATTACAAAGGGAAAGCTGGAATTGAGTTTGGGGGTAATTGCCCAAAACATTTAGGAATAAGGGGCCAAAAAGGGGCTAAAAATAAGCATTTTTCTAGTTTCCAGACAATAACTTGTGTTCAAGTGTATGGATCTCTCTGAAATTGTACTGCAAGGTACCATACCACAAAGGGAAGGCTGGGATTGAGTTTGGGGGTGATGAATCATAAGGGGGTTCAAAAAATTTGGAGGGGGGATTTGGAGGTAATTGCCTCAAAATATTAGGAATTAAGGGCCAAAAAGGGGCAAAAAAAAGCCTTTTTCTAGTTTCAGGACAATAACTTGTGTGTAAGTGTATGAATCTTTATGATATTGTACTACAAGGTTCCATTTCACAAAGGGAAAGCTGGGTTTGAGTTTGGGGGTAATTGCCTTAAACGTTTAGGAATTTAGGGCCAAAAAGGGGCCAAAAAACAAGCATTTTTCTAGTTTCCAGACAATAACTTGTGTTCAAATGTATGGATCTCTCTGAAATTGTACTGCAAGGTACCATACCACAAAGGGAAGGCTGGGATTGAGTTTGGGGTGATGAATCATAAGGGGGTTCAAAAAATTGGGAGGGGGGGGATTTTTTTTTTCCTTTATTTTTTCTTTAAAATTTTCCATTTTAAGTTGGTTATTTCTTAGACCACATTCATTCTGTGTCAGAAACCTATGTGTGTCAAATATTTAATCACAATCCAAATTTAGAGCTGTATCAATCTTGAATGTTGTGTCCATACTTGCCCCAACTGTTCAGGGTTCTACCTCTGAGGTCGTATCAAGCTGCGCCCAGCAGAGCATTTTATTTTATAAAGATAAGACCGTAGGTTTTCCTGTTTGAATGGTTTCATACTAGTAATTTTATTTCATTAGGACTTGTATTATATTTACCTTCGGGTTTATATTATCCGTTCATCCTATTTCGACTCTTCAAAATTCAAGAGTCTATCCTTAATTGAGGCCTTCCAAATACCATTTTGATTCCTAACATCACTGAAGAGATATTAATTGTCGAAATCCGGATATGGTGTACCAATTTTTGCACCTCATGTTTGCTGTACCATCTTTTCCGCAAGTTTATTGTTTTCTGTTTGGTATTAAGTTGATAATTAAGATCCATTTTGTTACATCTGGTGATCCATTTATTTGGCAATCACCATGGCAGTCAGCAGGGTTTAAGAACATCTGTTGTTCGACCTGCTTGTCAAATGCATTTTGTTAAAATTTTCTTTTTCACTTTTTTGGCATTTTGGAAAATGTTGTTTGTGCTCTACCAAGAAATTTGTTTTGCATGCACACGTTTAAAAATTGCGGTTTTTATCCAACACAATCATAGGTTTGAATGTTGTTTTCAATTTAGACTTGTATATATATTATACATCTTTATAAATGTTTTTCCTATAAAAATAAGAAATGCAATCAAATAATTGTTAACTAAGCAAGCAACTTCTCTAGTGCACAGTAGAAGTGTTGATTCTAAGTGTAATAAAGCTATACTTTTAAAAAAGGACCAAAAAGTGAACTTTAAAATGCCAGGTGATGATACTCCACGAGAAGGAGTTGTTCTGAGTAGAGCTGGTAAAGCATCGTCAAATAAAAAGAATTGGTACAATGTAGAATATAGGAAACATGAAGACCTTAGAGGTAACAAGCTGTCAATAGACAGTTAATGAATTGGAAGTTATAAAGTCTGACACAGATCAGGATATAGAGGATGACGAAGAATCAGAAGAAGCATTCTTCAATGAGATTGACTTTTGTGATGCTCGTAAAGCTGAACTTGAAAATTGGAAGAGACATCATGTTTATCAAGAAGTTGAAGACTATGGTCAGTCATGTCTATCCACTAGATGGGTATATACTATAAAAGAAGCTGATAATGAAATACACAGGAAAGCAAGACTCGTTGCAAAAGGTTTCGAAGAAGATTGTTTGAATGAAATACAGAAGAACTCTCCTACATGTGACAAACAATCTCTTAGACTCATTCTTTCAATAATAATGCAAAAGAAATGGTCCATCAATTCCATTGACATTTAAACAGCCTTTCTGCAAGGAGAGAAAATGCAAAGAAAAGTTCATCTTCTTCCACCTAAGGAAGCTAATGCTTATGGAAAAACCTGGCTTTTAGAGAAATGTGTGTATGGTGTTGCAGATGCTTCTTTGAAATGGTATGAAAAGGTTAAGAAAACCCTAAATGAATGTGGAGGTACTGAATCTAAAGTTGACCCAGCAGTATTTTACTGGCATAATTCCAATGGTCTGGCTGGTGTACTAGCAGTTCATGTTGATGATTTTTTGTGGGCAGGTTCCAATTTGTTTGAAACTGAGGTTATATCAAAAATAAGAGAGAAATTCAATGTCGGAAAAGAAGCTTCAGAATCTTTCAAATATTTAGGACTGGGTCTAAGTCATGCTGATGATAAAATTATACTGAGTCAGACAGATTATGTTGAAGTGTTAAAGACAGTCTCAATTGATAGAAAAAGGCCAAATGATTCTCAACTTTCATCAGTCGAACAAACTGTTCTAAGATCAAAAGTAGGACAACTGTTGTGGCTTGCAAAACAAACTCGTCCCGACATTGCTTTTGACATCGCTATGATTGCATCAAAGTTAAAGAAAAGTACTGTTGAAGACCTGAAAAGAGTGAACAAGCTTTAAAGGAAAGTTGGAAATGATCCAGTGTCCCTTCATTTCAAGGAACTTGGAGAACATGTAGAACTTTTATTATATACTGATGCTTCTTTTGGAAATCTTCCAGATGGGGAAGTCAAGGAGGGTTTGTGATTATGGTACTTGGAGAAAATGGGAAAATCAATCTAGTTACATGACAATCCAAGAAAATTAGAAGGGTCGTTAGAAGTACACTAGCTAGTGAAGCTTTAGCTTTAGCCAATGGTATTGACTGTGCTACATCACTAGCTACTTTGTATAATGAACTAATTTTCAATAAATGTACTTCAGAAAGAGGTATTCCAGTTCGATGTGTGATTGACAATAAGGAACTTTTTGAGGCCGTACATTCAAAGTAAAATGTATCTGAAAAAAGACTGAGACTGGAAATTAGTTGCATCAAGGAGATGATCCAAAAAGGAGAGTTAACTGTTCATTGGATTGAAACAAATGAACAGATAGCTAATGTGTTGACCAAGCATGGTGCCAGCGCACAGAACCTTTTACATTGTTTTGAAACTGGACTTGTTAATACCGTTTTCATGAAGTAGCTTTAAATTGATTATGTGACACTTACAATAGTGATATATATATTCTAGAACCGTAGTTAAAAAAAAACAAACAGGAAGAGAGATTAGTTATGATGTGACTAGTAATATCTATAAAACTTTTTTATTTTCATTTTATAAACTTTACATCTACTTAAGAAAGAGAAAGGATCAGATTGTTAACTATTTAGTTTAGTAGTTTAGTTATTAAGTTTATTCTTTAGTCTTTAGTTCTATTTGTATGTATCTTTGTATTTACAGTTTGTAACTTGGTGGGTTTAGATTAAAGTTATACAAAGAACATTCAAGTCATTTACAGTCATTTAACAATAATAAGCATTGAAAACCTAATGGTGATTATATGTAACATTGACGTTAGAAATTAGAAAACAAATTTTGTTTTTTGGATAAAAAAAATTGAAAATGCAATTAATTACATTGGCAATGTAATTGTAATGTAATTAATCACATTTGAAAATAAATGTAATTGTTATGTAATTAATTACATTTAAAAAAAAAAACCAATGTAATTGTTATGTAATTAATTACATTTAAAAAAACAATGTAATTGAAATGTAATTAATTACTTTGGCATGTAATTGACCCCAGGTCTGATTTAACAGAAACTTCAAATACTTGTTATTATTGTTTGCCATTATCATATTCATGTGTAATTGACCGTCATCTTGATCCAAATATTCTTATTGGAGTTATGGGAGTTTGAGCATTGTGACAAAATCACCTAGTGAACTCCTCTGAAACTTTTTTTACAGAAACCTCTCATATTTGGTAGGATTGGTTGCCATCATGTTTAGTTGACAATATCATACAGTCATTTTGATCCAATCTTTTTTATTAAATTTATTGGACTTTGACTATATTTTTTAGTTTTGTAATAGTATCACGTTTTTAATTCAACTATCTGAAACCATTTGACAGAAAGCCCTCATGCATGTACTTGGTAGGTTCTTTTGGCATTCTGTGAAATTGACCATATGGTACCTTCATTTTGATTAGATCATATTTATGGGAGTTACTGGACTTTTACCAGACTAATTGTGACACACAACTTTATTCCTTATTAATACAGTGCGGGGGACATTTGACTATGACGTAGCAATCTTATTCATATTTATTACAGAAGCATTGTTATTGTGTATACAGAACCAAATCTTATGAAACTTATACACAATGCTTATAACCACCAAACATAGATCAAGTTCAAATTTGGGTGGCATCACTTTCACTGTTTTTTAAGCAATTTCCCTTTATATAAATGGATTGCTGAATTTACTGTTTCAGCACTTTAACTTAGTAAATTAGTTTGCCTCAACTAAATGATATGAAACTTAAAACACAATGCTTATTACCAACAACACAGATTAAGTTGGTATATGGGTGGCATCATTTTCACCATTGGCATCTGTGTCCATGGGACACATTCTTCTTTTATTTTATTTTTACATTGAATCACAATAAAACAAAAATGTTCCTTGAACACTAGTGCAAAGTAAGAGTGTTGCAGTTGGTTAACAACCATAAACAGCACTTTTCTTTTCTTGTCAGTTTACTAATATTATATCAGTAGCAACTTACAAAGTTTTTATTTTTCAAACCTCCAAAAGGGAATAATGTACATATCCCTTAGGAAAACTTTTAACATACATTTGTATTTAAGGGTGATATAAGCTGTAGGACAGATGTAAGGTTGCTTTTGTTGAGTTGATAATTTTATCTTTAATGAAAAGAGTATTTTTTTTATTGAAAAGATATTAAATAAAAAAAATCATGAATTGGCTGTTGCCAATTATTTGAATTTAAAAAAATCTAATGTTTATTCATACTCTTAACCGTCCTATTTTTAGAGTTTTGAAATACAAATAAAATTGAAAAAATGAGTGAACTTCTAGCTGAAATGTGTGGTTATTTGATATTAAAACAAACTATAGTTAGGTCTTTTAAGCTGTAGTTTTAACATTAAATGGAAGCATTTTTACCTCACCAGAATCACATTTCAACAATTTAGGTCTCTTCAGTGATGCTTAAGTATTTGAAAGTCCAAAACCTAATACTATAAATACAGTAAATTAAAAGTAATGCTATATAAATTGTGTGCATCTGTAGAGCTTTTCAGGGATACTCGAACCCAAACATTTGAAAGCTAAGGATGTATAAATAGCTGAATATGTGATGAGCTATATAACAAAAGGAGCCTGATGAGCTATATAACAAAAGGAGCCTAACTGAATAGCAAAACTGTATTTATATTGTTTTCTGATGAGACTACATTTATACAAATTTGGATGGCTGTACATATATAAATGTACATTGTTGTACTTGAGCATACCCAATTAATTGTTTCATGAGACACAAGTGTTTTTGGTAAGTAATTTTGTATCAGCTCAACTGTACATAGTTTCATTCCTAACACTATGGTTCATTTTTTCCATGTACTCAGATTTATATAAATTGTGTCCAATAGCTTTGAAAGTTGTTGTATCAGCAGCTTATTGTCTAATTTTACATATTTTGGATTTTAGTTAGAAAGTGAACACAGGCAGTGACTTGTTTTATGGCGGTATCTGCTCTCAAAAGTTGAGATGTTACACTATTATTAGCAAATTTATAGTTAAGTTAAGATAGTAAAAACGTTACAGGATGTTTTTAGACATATGACCATGCTGCTTGATTGGCAGGTACAAAACACAAACTTAACACTTAGATACACTAAGAATCATTCAGTTAATGTTTGGTATCAGAGGATAATATTTTTGTTAAAGTTTATAACAAGGATGACATACGCCAAGTAATGGCAATAGCTCACATGGCCCTTTATGCCAGGGGAACTTTAAAATATAAGTTACTAGTTGCTCGGACTATCATTCTGTCTCACAAATTAGTACCAAAATCTCTGCCAGAGATCAGGGATTGAGTTTTGATAATGATAAATTCATATCCCAAATTATCTAGTTGGTTTCTACACACCACAATTATTCATGTCCTCAAAAGGCTGATGTCAATAAATGGGCTTATTTATCTAAAGCAGCTGAAGGAAATGCAGTTACAACAACTTTCCAACCTAGAGCATGAAGTTCCTGTGTAGGAAGTTACACGTCTCCAACGTTTATTAATAACAATAATCATGTACATGATAGATATTTATTTTTTCAGCTGTCAGAAACCTACACTATCGGCCGAAGAACTTATGGCATGAGCAAGAAACTTATAGAAGCTGTTGTTAAATCCTGTAACTCTGGACTATGTTGGAAAGAGAAGAAAAATAAAAGGAAAAGAGGTGAACAAATTATAGAAAGGAAAAGGCAGCAAATGAATTGCTAGATTGTCATATTCTGTTTGTTATGGCAAATATGGCATTAAATACACACACAGATTATTAAATATGGTATTAAATACACACAGATTATTAATTGAATAAATGAGTATTTACTACATGTTTTTATACATAGCTTGATAAAAAGAAATTCATAACAGCCGATCAATTGAGTTAAGCCATTTATATCTGATTTTTATACGACTGCAAAAAAAATTTTGTGGTCGTATATTGGTATGACGTTGGCGTCGTTGTCGTCGTTGTCGTCGTCCGAAGACACATTAGTTTTCGCACTCTAACTTTAGTTTAAGTGAATGGATCTCAATGAAATTTTACCATAAGGTTCAATACCACAAAAGAAAGGTGGGGATTGATTTTGGGGGTTATGGTACCCACAGTTAAGGAATTAGGGGCCAAAAATAAGCATTTTTGTAACTTCCAGACATAACTTGTGTGTAAGTGTATGGATCTCTCTGACATTGTACCACAAGGTTCCATATCACAAAGGGAATGCTGGGATTGATTTTGGGGGTAATTGCCTCCAAATTTTAGGAATTAGGGGCCAAAGAGGGGCAAAAAACAAGCATTTTTCTAGTTTCATGACAATAACTTGTGTGTTAGTGTATGGATCTCTCTGACATTGTATCACAAGGTTCCATATCACAAAGGGAATGCTGGGATTGATTTTGGGGGTAATTGCCTCCAAATTTTAGGAATTAGGGGCCAAAAAGGGGCAAAAAACAAGCCTTTTTCTAGTTTCATGACAATAACTTGTGTGTAAGAGTATGGATCTTTATGAAATTGTACTACAAGGTTCCATATCACAAAGGGAAAGCTGGAATTGAGTTTGGGGGTAATAGACCAAAAAGCTTAGGAAGAAGGGGCCAAAAATAAGCATTTTTCTAGTTTCCAGACAATAACTTGTGTTCAAGTGTATGGATCTCTCTGAAATTGTACTGCAAGGTACCTTACCACAAAGGGAAGGCTGGGATTGATTTTGGGGGTAATTCCCTCAAAATTTTAGGAATTAGGGGCCATAAAAGGGCAAAAAAACAAGCATTTTTCTAGTTTCAGGACAATAACTTATTGTATGGATCTTTATGAAATTGTACTGCAAGGTTCCATATCCGAAGGGAAAGCTGGGTTTCAGTTTGGGGGTAATTGCCCTAAACATTTAGGAATTTGGGGCCAAAAAGGGGCCAAAAAAACAAGCATTTTTCTAGTTTCCAGACAATAAATTGTGTTCAAGTGTATGGATCTCTCTGAAATTGTACTGCAAGGTACCATACCTCAAAGGGAAGGCTGGGATTGAGTTTGGGGGTGATGAATCATAAGGGGGTTCAAAAAATTTGGAGGGGGGATTTTTTTTCCCTTTTTTTTCTTTAGAATTTTCCATTTTTAATTGGCTATTTCTGATTTATATATAAAAGCAAATAATAATGATATGGTTTGAAAAGGTAAATTAAAATTTTTTAAGTTCTTAGACCACTTTCATTCTGTGTCAGAAACCTATGCTGTGTCAAATATTTAATTACAATCCAAATTCAGTGCTGTATCAAGCTTGAATGTTGTGTCCATACTTGCCCCAACTGTTCAGGGTTCGACCTCTGCGGTCGTATCAAGCTGCACCCCAGCGGAGCATTTTATTACCTTTTGTTCTTATGTTGTTCTGTCCAAGGTTAAGGGTGTCCCAAGTCAGGAGCCTGTAATTTAGTGGTTATGGTTGGTTCATGTCTCATATTTGTTTTTCGTGAATTGTATTGTATAAATTAGTCCATTAGTTTTCTGTTTTGAATTGTTTCACATTTTTCATGTCGGCGCCTTTTAAAGCTGACTTTACAGAATGGGTTTGAAGGCTATAAGGTGACCTATAATTGCTAACATCCAAGTCATTTGAACTCCGTTGGATAGTTGCCTAACTGGCAATCATATCACATCTTTTTATTTTCATATTGGATGTGCATACCAAGTATGTTGTTTTCTGGTATATTACTGAACAATTTATATTCATTCTGTTTTTCATTAACTATTGATAACAATGATTTTACGCAATTACAGTCTGTCAGAGACCTTTCCTTGTCCTTGGGGATGTACATGATCGCTATATAAACATATCCATTCATAAGATAAAAGTTGTTTTTTGCATAAAAGTTTATATAGGAATTTGTTTAGAAATATGATTTTGAATATCATCAATAATTAAAAAATGCATTAACATTATTTTTTACACAAAATGAACTTCTGTGGCCAGTGGCATAGATAGCCACTGAAAAATAGAATGTAAGCAGGGGGTCTTGGGGCAGCAGCATCCCCCAGAAGCTAAACGATTATAGTAAAATTATTATTTCTTATTTTTAAGCACATGCTTACAATGCTACACTGGTGCTTTGCCAGTGATGACTCATTTAACAAAAACCTGACGAGAAAAAATGTTCATACAGTTTGATCATTTAAGAGAAACCTGTGATCATTGTTGGTTTTACGATTTATTTTTGAGAAAAGACTCTTAGGCCTTGATAAAAATCATTTATGTCCTCTGGACTAGATAATATTCGCAGGGAAATTTGAAGTAACATAGAAAACTTCAACATAAGATTTTCTTGAATACTGTAAATTGTGTATTTATTAATGGCAAATCCTTGACCAGTGGCGAAATGTGAAATCTAATTAATATGATTGAAAAACTTTTATGAAGGAAAATTACAACTGAAATTGTGAATGCAATTTTTTATTATTGTGACCCTGATACTGACACATTTTTAGCTCACCTGGCCCAAAGGGACAAGTGAGCTTTTCTCATCACTTGGCGTCTGTCGTCTGTCCTCCGTCGTCCATTAACTTTTACAAAAATCTTCTCCTCTGAAACTACAGGGCTAAATTTAACCAAACTTGGCCACAATCATCATTGGGGTATCTAGTTTAAAAAATATGTCCGGTGACCCGGCCAACCAACCAAGATGGCCACCATGGCTAAAAATAGAACATAGGGGTAAAATGTAGATTTTGGCTTATATCTCTGAAACCAAAGCATTTAGAGTAAATCTGACATAGGTAAAACTGATTATCAGGTCAAGATCCATCTGCTCTAAAATTTTCAGACAAATCTGACAACCCGTTGTTGGGTTGCTGCCCCTGAATTGATAATTTTAAGGAAATTTTGCAGTTTTGGGTTATTATCTTGAATATTATTATAGATAGAGATAAACTGTAAACAGCAATAATGTTCAGCAAAGTAAGATCTACAAATAAGTTGTCATGACCAAAATTTTCAGTCAACCCCTTTAGGAGTTATTGCCCTTTATAGTAAATTTTTAACAATTTTTCGTAAATTTTTGTTATCTTTTACAAAAATCTTCTTCTCTGAAACTACTGAGACAAATTTAACCATACTTGGCCATAATCATTATTAGGGTATCTAGTTTAAAAAATTTGTCCGATGACCCCGCCTTCAAACCATCATGGCTGACATGGTTAAAAATAGAACATAGGGGTAAAATGCAGTTTATTGGTTTATATCTCTGAAACTAAAGCATTTAGAGCAAATCTGACAGGTGGCAAAAATGTTCATCAGGTTTAGATTTATCTGCCCTGAAATTTTCAGACGAATCCGACAACCTGTTGTTGAGTTGCTGCCCCGGAGTTAGTAATTTTACAGAAATTTTGCAGTTTTTTGTTATTATCTTAGATATCGTTATAATATCTAATATCTAATACTATTAATTATGATTTTAACCTTATTTTACATGATTTTCAAAGCATCAGTAAATACAGGTGAGCGACACAGGCTCTTGAGAGCCTCTAGTTTACAAGTTTAATAAAAATGTCGCAATAATTTCTGAATTAACAGTATGTAAGCATCATGCTGAGCAAAAAGTAAAATAACAAAAATACCAACTCCAAGGAAAATTCAAATCGGAAAGTCCCTTATCAAATGGCAAAATCAAAAGCTCAAACATATCAAACAAATGGAAAACAACTGTCATATTCCTGACTTGGTACAGGCATTTCCTTATTTAGAAAATGGTGGATTAAACCTGGTTTTATAGCTAGCGAGTAAAATCTCTCAATTTAACTAGGAAATATCATTCATGTAGGTTGTTTATCTGCAAGATTTGGGTTGATATTATATGTGAGGGTCAGGGAAGAGGGGTATCCGTTTCTGTATTCATTGTTTTTTGGGTCCATTTTTTGTAATCTTTATTTTTTTGACCTATTACTCTCTATCCTTTATATTTTAACAACCTCTTATTCTCTATCCCTTATATTTTAACACCCCCTTATTTTCTATTCTTTAAAATTTCAAGACTTTTTTCTTCAATCTTAATTTTCTTGGCCCATTTTTATACGCCCGTTTACGGGACGTATAATGGTATACCGTTGTCCGTCCGTCCGTTTGTTTGTCTGTCCTTCGTCAACATGTCGACATTAACTCAAAAACGCTTTAACCAATTTGCATAAAACTTTGGTGAATTGTTTATATCTATTGACTTGAGCTCCCTTTCGTTTTTTATAAATTTTAGATTTTACTTTTCCGAGTTATGGGGTTTTATTCATTAAAAAAAGGGGGATTTTCCTGTTTTTGTACAATAACTCAAGAATGCTTTCACCAACTTGCAAGAAATTGTGGTGAATTGTTTATATCTATTGACATGAGCTCACTTTTGATTTTTAGCTCACCTGGCCCTTCAGTGAGCTTTTCTCATCACTTGGCGTCCGTCGTCCGTCGTCGGCGTTAACTTTTTACATTTTGAACTTCTTCTAGAGAACCACTGAATGGAATGAAACCAAACATGGCATGAATGTTCCTTATGAGGTGCTGACCTACGTGTTGTTACTTTGTAGCGGATCCATCATCCAAGATGGCCGCCAGCAGGGGACTTAGTTTAACATAGGACCCTATGGGAAATGCATACAAATGTCTTCTTTTAGAGAACCACTGAATGGAATGAAACCAAACATGGCATGAATGTTTCTTATGAGGTGCTGATTGAGTGTTGTTACTTTGTAGCGGATCCATCATCCAAGATGGCCGCCAGCGGGGGACTTAGTTTAACATAGGACCCTATGGGAAATGCATACAAATGTCTTCTTTTAGAGAACCACTGAATGGAATAAAACCAAACATGGCATGAATGTTTCTTATGAGGTGCTGACCAAGTGTTGTTACTTTGAAGCCGATCCATAATCCAAGATGGCCGCCAGCGGGGGACTTAGTTTAACATAGGACCCTATGGGAAATACTTTTAGAGAACCACTGAATGGAATGAAACCAAACATGGTATGAATGTTCCTTATGAGGTGCTGACCGAGTGTTGTTACTTTGAAGCCGATCCATAATCCAAGATTGCCGCCAGCGGGGGACTTAGTTTAACATGGGACCCTATGGGAAATACATACAAATGTCTTCTTTTAGAGAACCACTGAATGGAATAAAAGCAAACATGGCATGAATGTTCCTTATGAGGTGCTGACTAAGTGTTGTTACTATGAAGCTGATCCATAATCCAAGATGGCCGCCAGCAGGGAACTTAGTTAAACATTGGACCCTATGGGAAATACATACAAATGTCTTCTTTTAGAGAACCACTGAATGGAATAAAACCAAACATGGCATGAATGTTTCTTATGAGGTGCTGACCGAGTGTTGTTACTTTGAAGCCGATCCATAATCCAAGATGGCCGCCTGCAGGGGACTTAGTTTAACATGGGACCCTATGAGAAATACATACAAATGTCTTCTTTTAGAGAACCACTGAATGGAATGAAACCAAACATTGCATGAATGTTCCTTATGAGGTGCTGACTGAGTGTTGTTACTTTGAAGCTGATCCATAATCCAAGATGGCTGCCAGCGGGGGACTTAGTTTAACATGGGACCCTATGGGAAATACATACAAACGTCTTCTTTTAGAGAACCTCTGAATGGAATGAAACCAAACATGGCAAGAATGTTCCTTATGAGGTGCTGACCAAGTGTTGTTACTTTGAAGCTGATCCATCATCCAAGATGGCAGCCAGCGGGGGACTTAGTTTAACATAGGACCCTATGGGAAATACATACAAATGTCTTCTTTTAGAGAACCACTGAATGCAATGAAACCAAACATGGCATGAATGTTCCTTATGAGGTGCTGACCAAGTGTTGTTACTATGAAGCCGATCCATAATCTAAGATGGCCGCCAGCGGAGGACTTTGTTTAACATAGGACCCTATGAGAAATACGTACAAATGTTTTCTTTTAGAGAACCTTTGAATGGAATGAAACCAAACATGGCATGCATGTTCCTTTTGAGGTGCTGACCAAGTGTTGTTACTTTGAAGCTGATCCTTCATCCATGATGGCTGCCAGATGTGGACAATGTTTAACAAAGGACCCTATGGACAATACATACAAATGTCTTCTTTTAGAGAACCACATACTGAATGGATTGAAACCAAACTTGGCATGAATGTTCCTTATGAGGTGCTGACTAAGTTTTGTTACTTTGAAGCTGATCCTTCATCCATGATCGCCGCCAATGGGGGGACTTCCTTTAACATAAGACCCTATGGGAAATACATACAAATGCTTCTTCTAGAGGTGCACTGAATGGAATGAAACCAAAACATGGCATAAATGTTTCTTATGAGGTGCTGATTAAGTGTTGCTACTTTGTTGCCGATTTACTGTTCAAGATGGCCACCAGGATTTTTTATTAAATTACAGGACCAATATTAAACCAAATTTGGCCTCACTCATTATTAGGGTATCTGTTATGATTTTAATCTATTTTTACATGATTTCCAAAACCAAAGTAGAATCAGGTGAGCGACACAGGCTCTTGAGAGCCTCTAGTTATATATTTCAGATTTTTCGTTTCCGAGTTACAGGGTTTTATTCATAAATAAAATGCTTCGCTGGGGCGCAGCTTGATACGACCACAGAGGTCGAACCCTGAACAGTTGGGGCAAGTATGGACACAACATTCAAGCGTGATACAGCACTGAATTTGGATTGTAATTAAATATTTGACACAGCATAAGTTTCTGACACAGAATGAATGTGGTGTAAGAACTTAAAATTTTTTAATTTACCTATTCAAACCATATCATTATTATTTGCTTTTATATATAAATCAGAAATAACCAAAAAGGAAAAAAAAATCTCCCCCCCCCAATTTTTTGAACCCCCTTATGATTCATCACCCCCAAACTCAATCCCAGCTTTCCCTTTGTGGTATGGTACCTTGCAGTACAATTTCAGAGAGATCCATACACTTGAACACAAGTTATTGTCTGGAAACTAGAAAAATGCTTGTTTTTTGGTCCCTTTTTGGCCCCAAATTCCTCAACGTTTAGGGCAATTACCCCCAAACTCAAACCCAGCTTTCCCTTTGTGATATGGAACCTTGCAGTACAATTTCATAAAGATCCATACACGTACACACATGTTATTGTCATGAAACTAGAAAAATGCTTGTTTTTTGCCCCTTTTTGGCCCCTAATTCCTAAAATTTGGAGGCAATTACCCCCATAATCAATCCCAGTATTACCTTTGTGGTATGGTACCTTGCAGTACAATTTCAGAGAGATCCATACATTTGAACACAAGTTATTGTCTTGAAACTAGAAAAATGCTTGTTTTTTGCCCCTTTTTGGCCCCTAATTCCTAAAATTTTGAGGCAATTACCCCCAAAATCAATCCCAGCATTCCCTTTGTGATATGGAACCTTGTGATACAATGTCAGAGAGATCCATACACTTACACACAAGTTATTGTCATGAAACTAGAAAAATGCTTGTTTTTTGCCCCTAATTCCTAAAATTTGGAGGCAATTACCCCCAAAATCAATCCCAGCATTCCCTTTGTGATATGGAACCTTGTGGTACAATGTCAAAGAGATCCATACACTTACACACAAGTTATGTCTGGAAGTTACAAAAATGCTTATTTTTGGCCCCTAATTCCTTAACTGTGGGTACCATAACCCCCAAAATCAATCCCCACCTTTCTTTTGTGGTATTGAACCTTATGGTAAAATTTCATTGAGATCCATTCACTTAAACTAAAGTAAGAGTGCGAAAACTAATGTGTCTTCGGACGACGACGCCAGACGACGACAACGACGACTACGCCAACGTCATACCATTATTCGACCACAAAAATATTTTTGCGGTCATATAAAAAAGGGGGATTTTCCAGTTTTCAGACAAAAAATCAAAAATGCTTTCAGAAGTTCTTATGAAACTTTGGTGAATTGTTTATAACTATTGATGTAAGCTCCGTTTAGAATTTTATAAATTTCACATTTTACATTTCTGAGTTATGGGGTTTTATTCATTAAAAAAGGGGGGATTTTCCAGTTTTCGGACAATAACTCAAAAATACGTCAGCAATTCTCATGAAACTTTCGTGAATTATTTATATCTATTGATTAAAGCTTCCTTTACATTTTCATAAATTTCTAATATGACATTGAGAATTAATTGAACTTTAGTTGTTTATCAGTGGCGGATCCAGAGGGGGGCGTAGAGGGCATACGCCCCCCTTTGCTTGCACTTTTTTTTTTGTTTTTTTGTTTTTTTTGTAAAATGATTAATCAGACTAGACTTCGTGAACTTTTCCATTTTCCGCGTATTTAATTTTTATGCGACAATTCTTTACTTATAAAGATATGTTTTCGCTCGTATTTACTGTAATTATATTATTGATTATGTCAAAATCATGTGATTCGCTATGGTGGAGTTGACCAGTGCGTCGAAAAAACGTCACTCAGTCATTTTGAAATTCAAATTACAGTAACACATTGCTTAGGCTGAGGATGACAAGCATGACACCTTCAAAGAGACAAAGGATTGAGCAAGAACGTATTTATTGACTTCTATTTCACAATTCCACCGAACAGAAAGTCATACTCTATTACACTTTCATGAAAAAAAGTTCCACAGCAATATTATTTACCTACGAAAACATGTTTAACCCAACACGCCCAGCCTATTAATAACATAGCTGAATAATGATCCCCAGTCAATAAGCTCTAGATAGATTTAAAGTCTATGGTACGGACCATTTGATTTGAGGGGGCAGTCTGAGATGCTTGAGAGAACAAATTCTGACCCTGATTTTTGCCTTAAACAAAAATTCTGGCCGTATCTGGATAGAAAACAATAATCTTGTCCACTTTTTTTGCTATTAGAAACAAAAATTTCCAACAGAATTATTTAGCATTAAATGAACACGATGAATAAAAAAACTGGCGTCATTTTTTTGGGGCCGAGGGATTTGCATGTAAATCCCATATTTTACCTGAATGTCTGTTTCGTCGAACTGATAAAATGAATATTTTTTTCAAGGCCCGACTGCAACCTGCCTGCCGGGTGCGGCCTTTATGTCTCCAATTGTCGACCGTCATTTCAACCAAACATTTGGATAAAAATTGCTTGTTTGTCTTTCTTAACTCGTGTCGTGTCGGTCGTATTGTAAATTTCATTGAATAGCCCGGCGTATATCTTGTTTACAACAAGAAATCCGTGACATTATGCTAACTAAACATACAACAAACGAGAATTTTCCATGTCAATTTTTTACTGACAAGTCCCATATCAAATATATTAGTACATAGCTTTGGATCCATCCAATCATTTTATAATAGACAATTAATGGGGAGAATACGGCATCAAAAATGTCCAACCCTTACACTTTAAATATAAAATATACATGCCTTACGTCAGGAACCGTTAAAAAGTGCATTTTACACTTATTTTATGTTTTTTAGCCAAAAATTTTTTCGCAATCTTTACATAATTCTCCCCCCCTTGCCAAAATCCTGGATCCGCCCCTGTTTATAGTCTGACAACAGATTTACTAAGTATTGCGCAACAGCACAGTGTATTGCACAACAGCAAGAAATCTTTAATTGAATATAAATTCAATTCATATAACCAATTTCAAGTTCTTTGACTACATTTATTCAGAAACCTATAATATGTCAAATATTTAATACAATCCAAATTCAGACCTGTATCAAGCTTGAATATTGTGTCCATTTTTGCCCCAACTGTTCAGGGCTGGACCTCTGCGGGCGTATCCAGCTGCGCTCAGCGAAGCAGTTTATTCTATATTCTGTAAACCCCATCCAGACCAACATGTGTAAACACAAATCGTGGCTCATAATTTTTAGTTGGTTTTGTTAAAGAAGTTTCTATAAGGCAGATTGTAACTATGGTTTTTATGGCTGTAGAAAAAAATAAGTAAAGTAGATACATTAAGATTATCTGGCCCCTCCCTCTCAGTCATGGTCTATTAACTATGAAACTTTTGCTTAGTTAACATGTATTATTTTGTGATTAGGTAAGTTTATGGGGAACCACTAGTGGTATGTCAATGGTATTTGGTATTAGCATTGTCACATATCATTTCCTTGGAGATTTTTTGGCTACTACCCCTGTCATGGTCTATTGACTTTGAATATTTTGCATAGTTTACATGCTAAAGTTTGTGATTATATCAGTTCAACATAAACCACTTATATTAAGTCAATGATAGTTGGTATGCAGTTGTATAAGCATTTGCAAGTTGTTTATTGACTAAAACTTTTTCATATTTAACAAGTTAAAGTTTGTGTTTCGGTTAATTTAATGGAACTACTTACGATAACTTAATGGTTTCTGGTATGCAGTTTTATAAGCATCTGCATTTCTCATTTCCATGGAGGTTATTTGTCCCCGCACCTTCAGTCATGGTTCATTGGCTTTGAATGATTTGCATAGTTTACATGTTTAAATATTGCCATTTTAATTTCAACATTTGCATTTTACTATCAAAATTACTAAAAGCGAGACATATCTCTGTGTCAACAGTTGATATTTTATACAAATTGGTAAATTTTCAGCAAAATATTTTGAAATATTTCATAAAACAATTTTATATATAATTTTGTGTTCAAGCCTACACAGTTAAGGGTGTAAGATACAGTTACAAGGGAGGTAAAAACGTCCCAAACATATAATGTTATTTTTTACATAAGTGTGACATAGCAGTTTCCGAAGATATGTTAAAAAAATTTAGATCATACTTATGTAAAGAAGATATATTCCAAATGCTTTTCCAAAATCTGCATGGTTTTATCTTTTCAAACAAAAAGTTCGGGTTTTCTGTGTAAAGGATAGACATTTAAAAATAAAAATGAGTATAAAAAATCTTAAATTTAGACCCCAATTATTTCTAAAATTAGCACATGAAGCTATATTTTTTAGTACATATTTGAATTGATTAGCCATCAGGTAAAAAATGGCTTGTATACAATATTTGTAAAGAAATCACTGTGGGATCAAAACTATCTATGATCTTAAGGGTTAGGTCAGACTTATAGATATGATAGTAAATTGTGCCAATATGATAAGTACTGAATTTTATAGTTTATTCTTATTCTGTGCTGTCACACCACTGTCCAAGGTGAAGGGAAAGATTGAGTGCTCTCAAACATGTTAACTCAGAGTGTTCTCACAAATTTCCTATACTGTAAATTCAGAAATTATTGCGAGGTTTTTATCAATGCGAATAATGCGACTTGGTGAATATTGCAATGATAAGAACTCTCAATCTGATATCTGATACATATATCTGTATGCAGATTTTCCTGAAATTGCAATAATTAATCTCACATTTTTGTCCATTTTTCAAAAATCGCATTAATAAATGCACGCAATAAATTCTCAATTCACAGTAGCATCCTGGTAAACAGGGAATTATGAAATACCATCTAGTTACTAGAAACTATATATAGCATGACATTTAAATAACATTGTCTATAAGAAAATCATTTTGGATAGCATCACACAAATCCTGATGCTAAAACACCCTGGGAGAACACTGTTTAACCCAGCTACATTCTGTATGTGCCTATTCAAAGTCAGGAGCCTGTAATTTAGTGCTTGTCATTTGCTGTCTATCATATATTTTTATGCCCCCGCTGTAGCGGAGGGGGCATTAAGTTTTACCCTTGTCCATCTGTACGTACGTCCGTACGTCCCAAAATTGGTTTCCGTTCTCTAACTTGAGTTTGCCTCAACCAAATGTTATGAAACTTATGCACAATGCTTATTACCACAAAACACAGATCAAGTTTGAATTTTGGTGGCGTCACTTTAACCGTTCTAGAGTTATGCCCCTTTATAAATGGAAAAATTGCAAAATTTTTAGTTTCTGTTCTCTAACTTAAGTTTGCCTCAACCAAATGTTATAAAAATTATTCACAATGCTTATTACTACAAAACCCAGATCAAGTTTGAATTTTGGTGGCGTCACTTTAACCTTTCTAGAGTTATGCCCCTTTATAAATGGAAAAATTGTCAAATTTTTATTTTCTCCTAAATATCAAGTAATTTCGTTTATTGTTTTATACATACCAGTAAATCAGGCTGTTGGTTTTATCTTTTCAATTGTTTACATTTTGTCATGCCAGGGCTTTTTATACCATGCTAAATGGTATGGGTTTTGCTTATTGTTGAAGGTCAAATGGTGACCTATAGTTGTTTACATTCTCAACCTTCTGAACTCAGGTGGGTAGTTGTCTCATTGTCAATCATACCACATCTCCTTTTTTATATGATTTCATGTCCTGATTAACATATTGAATATTAGAATATGGTTTACTGTATGTATATTCAAGAACTAGGGTTTAATATTGATATTGAATATTAATTCAGAGCTTGCAGATTTTATCATTTTTTATTTCTTTGAAGAATATGAAGATACAGTAAAAAGGTTTACAAGAAAATGTTTCATAATGGGAGAACCAACAGTGGTTAGTAGTCAAATCCAAAATGAACAGGAAGTTACCAAACACATCCAAGGGGAAACAAATGATAACAGTCAAGCATGTGACCCTTCCACTTCCAGTACAAATGCTAATGGCAAAGTTAAAAAGAATGAAAAATATAAAGTTAAACTAAAAAAGAAGAAAAAAATACTTGTAAACAAATTGCCCTCTTTGGTGCAGATGATACAAAAATCGACAACAGTCACAGCCTCCACTGCAACATCAAATAAATCAGAGATCATTTCAATTGGTCCATTTCCAGTGTCTGTACTTAAAAATGGAACAGATACTGGTCAGTACCAGTTAGGACTACTACTTCCAGTTGTAAGCCAACAGGGAACCATGTCACAGAACACAGCAACAACTGGCAACACAGGTAACATGAGATCATTGTGTATACCAGTTATGAATGTTTCATCTGCACCAGGAGTTAGTGGTGTTACTGGGAAGGTTGCCTCTAGTGTTAATGTATCTGGAAACATTACAAAGACTATTAACTTATCACAAATGCAATTTTCAACTCTATTGCAAAACATGGCAAAAAATAGTCAAACTGATGATATGAATAAAGTTTCAACTTCATCAAAATCGAATGATGAAATTAAACATCAACCAAACATGGTGATAAAGGTACCTTTAGAGAAAGGCAATTCCTCCTTGAAACTCACATCAAAACAGAAATTACAAGTTCAGTCAAAGGAAATATCTCAATCACCTTCAAAAGAAGAGCCACCTCAGAAAAAAACTAAAATTGTAAAAATAAGTACAGATGGGAAAGTATATACATGTACTGACATGAAACCAGCAAATGAGGAAAACTTGAACAAAAGTGAAAATGATGATGTTATTATCGTAGATGGTAACGAAACGGATGAAAATAATAACCTTAATGACAACAGTTCTCTAAGCCAAAGTATAGAATTAGATGAAGACTGGTCTAATGAAAATTTCCAAGCTTTGGAGTATGTAAAGAATAGTGGAATGTACAAAAGTTGCCTAAAAGCTTTATGTAGTTTGGGTACAGAAGACTTCGAAACTGTCATGGACCGAATGGATGCTAATGTTTTTAGTGAGGGACCAAATCCATTTGTTAAATCTTACCATCCAGTCACAGACCCTCCTTACCCACATATCTGGTACTTCTATCATGGTATTTATCTATAGTATTACAGGTCTTTCACATCCACAGTTATTTGAACTTTTCACCTAGTTATAGAACCACCTTATCCAAATCTATTTCTTTTATTTTTCCTTAGATGGTCTGTAGCAAGGCAAAGTTTCTACCCCCAATCTAATATAAGTTCTAAATTTTTCCACTCTTTAATTCTGATCAATTCAATTTGCAGAACCTTCCAATTAGATTTACTGGGGTTTTTTGTTTGTTCTTGATATGCATGAAATATTTGTGACTGTATGTTAAACAAAAAAACAATCAGTTATTCTTTAGTGTTATGTATTTGTTCCAGATAACAAAACTTGTATCTTACTTTTAACATCAAGGCATATTCTAAACAGTTGTTTATTTTTTTATGCAGATCAAACATAGTTCATTTTTATGCCCCACCTACGATAGTAGTAGGGGCATTATGTTTTCTGGTCTGTGCGTCTGATCGTTCATCCGTCTGTTCGTCTGTCCGTCCGTCTGTCCCGCTTCAGGTTTAAGTTTTTGGTCAAGGTAGTTTTTGATGAAGTTGAAGTCCAATCAACTTGAAACTTAGTACACATGTTCCCTATGGTATGATCTTTCTAATTTTAATGCCAAATTAGAATTTTGATCCCAATTTCACGGTCCACTGAACATAGAAAATGATAGTGCGAGTGGGGCATTCATGTACTATGGACACATTCTTGTTAATCATATAAAAATTTGTCACTTATAAGCCTAAAAGTAAAGATAAGCAGTGTTATTTAAGCTTCAATCATTTGTATACAATTTACACACAGTAAAAGTATTTTTATACAGAGTTCATACAATTAAGCCCAGAGAGAAATATTTTGAGAATCTTAATAAATGAATGCATTTACACAGATAAGTAGCGGTATCTGGAAAAATCTTTTCAGAATGTATAATCATTGTGTACATACATTTACAGAGATTATTATCATAAGCTATTGCATTTTCGAAGATGAATATTTTTTCAGAATAAATTGCATAAATACAATTTAAAAAAGAAATATGTTGAATTTTTAAAGATATATGTTAGTTACAGGCATTTTCTAAATTTAGGCATTTTTTAAAATGCCTGTAAGATTCAGATATTTTATGTATTCAGTAATTTTTTCCGGCACTTTATAAAAGATGTCTGTCATCCCAAAATTAGTTTCCGTTCTCTAACTTTAGTTTGCCTCAACAAAATGTTATGAAACTTATACACAATGCTTATTACCATCAAACAAAGATCAAGTTAAAATTTGGGTGGTGTCACTTTCACTGTTCTAGTGTTATGTCCCTTTATAAATGGAAAAATTGCTAAATTTGGCGTTTCCAGACTCCAACTTTAATTCGCCTCAACCAAATGATACCAAACTCATACACAATGCTTATTACCTCCAATCACAGATCAAGTTTGAATTTTTGTAGCATCACTCTCACCATTTTAAAGTTGTCCCTTTGTAAATTGATAAATTTCTGAATTTGCCGTATATTTAAAAGCGGGGGCATCTGTGTCCCAAAGACACATTCTTCATTTATTTTAAAAATGGTTCAAGTACTACAATAATACTTTTTCTGATAAACACTTAACCCGTGAAAAACATGGGGTTTCACAAACAGCACATGCACAAATATATTCTTTTTCATGTGTTCCCAAAAGATTCAAATTAACATTAGCATACTTAGGCTGACTTTACATCTTTTGTCTTATCAGAGCATTCAACATGCTGAAGTAAATCTTTGCATGGCGGGTGATGCAAGCATAGCAAGAGATGCTTACCCTGTTGACACACCCAGTCTTTGTTATAGAGTTCATATGACTCCCTCAAATTTTGTTTCACGGTTAGCTTGTTTTGTCTCTCCTTGATGAATATCGAGGTTTAACATGGTAAACTACTGTCACCTTGATTCATCATATTGTAAAGACCCAAGAATTCCCTTTAGGCAAAAACAAAAATGCCCTTAAGGCATTGAAGATGAAGATACCCATATCTTTTGCATCACAACCAAACATTGCCTTGTATGGTGAAACCCATTCTATAGAAAGGAATCCGCTGGGCTGTGCAGGATGGATAAATTTGCATTCTTTCTGAATGGTGACACTAAATATGATGCCTCATATGTCCGTTCCGTAGGTGGCCTGTTGGAAGGCAACTTTTACGGACATAGTCACATATCCAACATACCTTCATTTCAAGTTGCAGTAGAAATTTTTGCAGAACTTATCTATTTGATTTGTTCTTGTCCTAAATATGCAGGAAATTATTTCTGAATACAAACAAACAACAATCAGACTGAAAAATCATCTTTCTTTTTCTCTTCTTCATATTACCCACTTCTGTTTTGAATCTAGATTTTCTAAAAATTTGTTTGTAAATTTTGTTCTATTGTAAAAACAATTTGTCCTTCTGGTATCATGACAAGAAAATCATTAAATTCCTATCAGAGTTAGTACATACTTAATGCAGTTTCACTAAAAAGAAACTAATTATACTGTTATTTGAAGAATAATCAATTTTAACCAACCATTAGTTATTTTCTTTGCAAGATATTGTGTTTTTGGTCATATGTATCTCAATGATATCCCTTTTCTACAAATTAACTGAAACTTAACCGGCTCTTTGTTGAATCTTGTTTCAAAATGTCAGTCATTTTATAAAATTAAAAGGTATCTTCATTCATTTTTAAATATAATGCCTGTCAAGGTTAGGCATTTTATATATATTGCCTTTAATTCAGTCATTTTACAAAATGCCTGCAACATATATATATTTTCATACTATGTTGTATTGAAATATTTTCTGAATTTTTGTATAAATATATTTTCAGAGATAAGTCAAGAGAAGAATATTTTCAGTAGAATGATGATAGTAATGAAGGACATAAGAATTGATATGATGAGGAGTCTGATGCAAGAGTTACTTGCCCATGATAGGTTAAAGAGAAGTAATATGCTATTTATAAAACAGACATATAAATAAGAAGATGTGGTATGAGTGCCAATGAGACAAGTTAACAATTATAGGTCAAAGTACGGCCTTCAACACAGAGCCTTGGCTCACACCAAACAGCAAGCTTTTATGTTTACATAAAAATAATACAAATAATTTATATTGTATGGCTGTATTTTAGCTATAAATCTTCCTGAATGTAATTTGGTCACTGGGCAGCAATATAAAAGAGAGGTAAAAGATACCAATGGGACATTCAAACTCATTAGTCAAAAATAAACTGACAAAGCCACAGCTAAAAAAGGAAAAATTACCAAAAGACAAACAACTGTACACAAAACACAACATAGAAAACTAAAGACTAAGCAACACAAACCCCACCAAAAACTGGCAGTGATCTAAGGTGCTCCAGAAGGGTGAGCAGATCCTGCTCCACATGTGGCACCCATCGTGTTGCTCTTGTAAGTACAAACCAGGTGATAAGTCTCATTCGATAGGTCAAATTCTTGGTTTAAGTTCATTTTTTTACAATCTGTTACTGACTATACTGAGTAAAGAAATCAGTTCTAGGGATCTATTGAAGGACTAAACTCCGTCTCAAATATTTGTATATAATCCATTCTTTTTTCTTTTTTTTTTAGAATTTCTGGCTTGTAACTTACTATATGAATTCCTACCAGCTGCTTAGAAGTTTGAATTCTAGAATAACAAGTGTGCACTATGCACACATTTTATTTAATAATACAGTCTTAAATTAACTCAGAAAAGAGAAAATAAGATATCAGTAGATTCAGAATTATACATATATGCTCATGGACAAAAGAAATATTACATAGAAAATAGTGTACATGGTTTATTTCTCATATGAAGAAAGTATTTTTGTGTTAAAAGACCACTTGCTCAATGAAATGCAAAAACAAAATTATCACTATCACATCGTTTCACAAAATGTGACATTATATTGATTTTCTTTAGACTGCCCATTTTCATTCTGTTCAATTGAAATGTCTGATGAAAAGGGCTTAACAAATTAAGCAAGATTTTGAATTGCAAGTGAGGAAAAGGGAGAATTATAAAAGTAATTGTGTGCTTTAGTTATAAATATTTGATTCTTTCTTCATTTTTTCAATAGAAGAAAAACAATAATTCATATTCACTATACAAAATACATGTAAACCTTTGAATAAACCTTTTACCGATGCCCTTTGATCCCTTTATGACATAAAATCCCAAGATGCATTTCAGAAGAAAATGCTTTTATTTCTGCTGCTCATAATAAGTCCAAGCATGGCCTTCAACATGGATTAAACTCATTGCAGTTTCTAGCTTCAGTTTGGGTGGAATATTATTTGCCCATTATGTTCCTGTCCCAGTTCAGGATCCTGTTATCTAGTGGTTGTCATTGGTTGCTGTCTAATATATTTTTTGTTTATTGATTTAGCATACATCAGTTAGTTATTCATTTTAATTGTTTCACATTTGGTATGCTGGAGTGGCAGAGTCTTTTATAACTTACTATACGGTATTGGCATAACTGTCAACTAACCAGTATCCTGCGGGTCACACCCAAGAATTTCACCCCATACCTTGTTGTTAAATAACCCGGGAATTCAAAAAATGACTCGTTTTCACCCAGATTCTTGAGCCTTTAGACTGATTTCATAAGTGATTTTCATTTGAAATACTGGCACATACGTGATTCTTCCTGGACAGGAAGTTCAACTAGCTGTGTTAACTGTCAAATTAAGTGACCCATTAAATGCATTGCTTCACTTGACAGCGTTGGTGTCAAACACACTGTTAATTAACACCAATTACCTTAGCTTAAGGTCATAAATAATTTGCCTATTTCAAAGTTGTTTGACAATAAATTTGAGTTACTTCCCCTTTTTTGTCACCTTTCACAATATATAGAGAATATCATATGGCTTTTCCAATATCACATCCGTATCAACCCGAGACCCCAATATAATCTCAAGAGCTCTGCTGGCAGGGGAGATAACATTAAATATTGCCTAAAATGCTTTTTAATTTTTAGACCAATAGAATTGAATATCAAGCAATTCTTGTTAAGGCCCATATGCAACATCATAACTTCACAGTAAATTCAGTAGAATGTTTTTGAGAATTCATTTACCAGTAAATACAACAATTGGTGTCATGATTGTCATTTTCACAAGGAATAAATAATTAAAGTCAAAAGTAAATAAACAGCCCATACAGAAAAAAAAGTTGAGGGCCATGTGGCGGACAGTTGAGGGCTAGCTGTTTTAAGCAAAATAGTTGAGGGCTAGGTGTTGAGCATCTTAGCTCAACTCAAACCTGGCCAAGCACTGTATGTTTGATAGATGTCGCTCAACTGGCCCTCAACTGAAGCTGGCCATTAAGTTGAGGAAAAGTTGAGCAATTGATCTTTGGTTTTCATATAGTTGAGCAAAAGTTGAGCATTCAGACTTTGAATTTTTTGTAGTTGAGGAAAAGTTGAGCATTCAGACTTTGAGTTTTTTTGTAGTTGAGGAAAAGTTGAGCAATTGATCTTTGGTTTAACTTTTCATATAGTTGAGCAAAAGTTGAGCATTCAGACTTTGAATTTTTTGTAGTTGAGGAAAAGTTGAGCATTCAGACTTTGATTTTTTTTGTAGTTGAGGAAAAGTTGAGCAATTGATCTTTGGTTTAACTTTTCATATAGTTGAGCAAAAGTTGAGCAATTAGAAATATGAGCTGGTGATATAAATGTTATGTGCCATCTGTTTTCCATTAATCTCTGTGTATAATGCAAGTAGACAGGAAGTACTATTATAAATGTACACAGAGTTTGAGGCCAAATTAAGGGAAGCACATGTTTTTATACATTTTTCTGTATTTTAACTTAACTATAACTCATAACATAAAGATAAATTAAAAAAACAAACAGTACTTTTTTTATTATAAGATATATCAAATATTCATGATTTAGGTAATTAACAGTTATTATTAGGGGCAAATTTCAAAGGGATCACACTGTCAAAATACCCTAAACAACCTCAAACATTTAAAATTTTAACTGGGCTTGAGCATGCACATGGCAAGCAAAGATGTCTTCTAGCTATCATGAATAAAATATGAATTTTACAATGGATGTAGATCAAAAAGTTACAAATAACTGTATTGACATTGAATAGTGCAGTGTATTCTTCTGATGACATGACTCTTGGATTTAGGAAGATTGATGTTTTAACACATATTTATGGAAACATCTTTTGGTAAGTACATTGGATTAGAATTTCCACCATTTGAATAAGTGTATATGCTCTTTTAGCTCACAATAGTGATATTTAAAGTGTCTTCTTAACTTTTTAGAGTGAAGAAAATTTTAGACAATATATTTATGCATTAATTTATATATTATCAAAATGTGTAAGACAGGAGACATATTTATTTTATTATTAAGACAATTTGTTTTAGAAAGTATTACTAGTAAAATAAGAATATTCTAATATAATGAATTTGGTATAAAACTAGAGATCTGGGGTATGACTGCAAATAAGACATCTATCCACAAATGACAGATAAATATATATTTTTTTTTTTTTCTGGTTGAACAACACTTTCTGTTTTGAGTATTTCAATATATATCTAAATACTTCTCCTTGCATAAAGATTAATATGGCTGCAGGATTAACTAGATTTTATTTACTAGATAATAACTTTTAAAAAGCAAGGATAAAGCTGTCATGTAGTCTGTTGTGTGTTAAGATCATTCAGCAGTATTTTGGCTATATAAAATACACAATTTAAATTTATTTTTTCTACAATGTGTAGTCATCAGTTTGCAATGACCAGATACATGTAATGCTCAACTTTTAAAGACCTGGCCCTCAACTATTGGCCACCTAGCCCTCAACTTTTAATGACCTGGCCCTCAACTATTGGCCACCTAGCCCTCAACTTTTAATGACCTGGCCCTCAACTATTGGCCACCTAGCCCTCAACTTTTAATGACCTGGTCCTCAACTGTTGGCCAGGTAGCCCTCAACTCTAATTGCTCAACTGTTGGACACCTAGCCCTCAACTATGATATTTTCTCAACCTTGCTCAACTAATTTGCATAAAGTTGAGCATTTGATAGTTGAGGGCTACCTAATTTGCATGGCAAAAATCCAGGTAGCCCTCAACTGGCCCTCAACTATTTGCTCAACTGATGGCCAGCTAGCCCTCAACTGGCCCTCAACTGTTTGTTCAACTGGCGGCCAGTTGAGCAATGCAGTTGGCCATCCTATCATTTTTTCTGTATGGGAGGTTTAAACAAAGTTAAAGTATGATATCACTGTGAAATTTCAAACAATTTATAGAAAATCATCACTTTTGAAGAAACCTGCGTCATATTATACACAGGTAAATGAAAATAATTTTGTTGTTAAGTATACTTCTTCTTCTGTGTGTATAAAATCTTCCGTTTAGGATTACCAAGAAATTTCTTTAATATCAATAAAACTAATCTAACACTTGGTACATATGGGGTGAATATCAAAAATAAAAATATACAATTAGTGCTAGATAAAACATCCTGTACAGGTCCAAGAACAGCATCTAAGGAAAAATGAAATAATTTTGATGTTCATAGTACGAAGAAGTGAAAATTTGTAGTAATTAAATACCAAATAATCAAAGCTGGTATATAGACAAGATCCATGTTAACATTAAATAACATAAAAGCATTACAAATAGTATCAACAGGTCAAATTAAAAAGAAAGTACGATTTGAGAGTACTCGCAGTTACTGACAGCTAGTTAAAAGCCAAAACAATTAATAATAAAAAATCATGCATCAGAGACTAAAATCAACTAAAATACATCCCAGGGATTTAGTATTTTAACGCCATGAACAGTCAAAGAAGACATGACTTGTGCAATGCCAAAAATAAATGTATCGACAGGTAGTAGGATAGTTAGGAGTAACTTCTTTATAGATAAAAATGAACGTGTGTGTGTCTCTATACATCCCGTTTGAAAAGAAAATACAAATTTAGTTATGTTTTAATTTGCTAATGACAAAATCAATATTAGTGCCAATGTAAAATATATTCAGAGATCTAATTACAACATTGGTACGATAACCCGATAACCCTTACTAATAACTTTGTTTAAAGGTTCGATGAGTTTACACGGATCACATAATGATTTCCGCGCTTTAAGTACAATATTACCATAAAATTTAGGATGTGAAATACCATTTTTAATAAGTTTTCTACAGGTACAGCCAAATTTACTAATCAAATCTTTGTATCTATGAAAGGATTTAGTAAAAGTTTTAAGTAATTTATGGTAACGAAATCCCTGACTTAATAATTTACCAGTGATGCATTGACTACGTTCGTTAAAATCTATCAAATCACTACACACACACGGGCATACCGAACGAGTTGGGATATATAAACACCGTATGATGGAGCCAAAGGCACATCGCCGTCTAAAAAAGGAAAATTAACAATAGGGAATGAAAAATCGTCTCTTTTGTCGTAAATTTTAGTATGGAGTTTCCCTTTAGAAATTGAAATGTCTAAATCTAGAAAAGGACAACTGCTGCTGTTTATGTTAGATTTAGTTAAAGTAAGTTCTTTTGGGTAAATTTCGGTAGTATATTTAGAGAACTCTGGATTATTTAACGAAAAAATATCATCCAGATAACGGTAGGTATTGTTGAATGTATCAAATGTAACAATGATGTGTCTCTACTGAGTTTGGTCATAAACTGAGATTCATAGCAATACAGGAATAAATCTGCTATTAAAGGGGCGCAGTTAGTGCCCATAGGAATACCTACTACCTGACGATACACTTTATCGCTGAAACGTACATATATGTTATCTAGGAGAAAATTTAAAGCTTCAATCATATCCTCACATTTCCAGTAAGTGTATCTAGCATACTTTCCTTTTTCGTCACAGAAAAAGGCTTTAAATGAGTTACAGCAAATAAATTTACAATGAGATTTTTCGAAAGACCATTTTATTAGATATGAAAATTTTCTCTTTATTAGATTGTGTGGAAGTGTAGTGTAGAGAGTAGAAAAATCATAACTGTCAACAGAACCAAAAGGACCATCAAAAACATGTATTTTATCTAAAACCTCTTAAGAATTTTTAACACCCCAAAAATAATTAATACCATTATTTTCATAAGCAAATTTAAATAATTCACATTTTAAATTTTACCCTGATTTATATAAAACTGAAGGTAGGTACGTAGTGATTATTGTGTCCCTTTGTTTATTCATTTGACCAATCTGACTTTCTATCCATAACTCTTCCTAAATTAAAGACCAGCTTTCAATGAAACTTCACAGAATCTGTGATTGACAGTGTACAGCCATGGACATTGCCACTTCCATACAAATGGGGTAGCAGGATTTGTATTTGTGAATTTTGCTCAGTTTTCTAGTTTTTTGCTGGGCTTTTTCTTGTAGTGACAATGTTTATTCAGTATAGAACATGTCATATATTGGCTGAATAATGGATATGACTTTTCTACAGAAGGTTACAATTTGCTAGAAAAGTTAATTGCGCATGAAATCTGTCAAAAAATAAGAGAGAACCTTTCATACTGGGGAGGGGACATTATGCAGACGCTATGTGCTACCTACAAGAGTTATTTTGACAGAAAACCAAATTTTGTTATTGACCAAAACAAGCAAAAGGACAATTCAGAAATTGTATTTCCCACAATACACAATCTTTCAAAAATATATGTAATAGGCTACATCTTTAGCCACAAATTTAAGAACACGCCAACATTTAGCAATACTCAGAACTTAAAGAAACTTAGTTACCAATAAAAGTAATCACAGAAGTCCACAATTTTTTGTAGAAATAACATACATGGAGTCCTTGATAAAGAAGAATAAAGTCTACCTGGACATGTGTGCTGCTAAATCTTTCAAAAGGAATAGAAAGAAGAGACAGAAAGATAAATTGACAAAATGAACATAGAATATCACTCTGTTTATTGACAGTCAAAAATGTTACATAATGTTTGTGTATTGATAAGTTAAAATGTTACACAATGTTTGTGTATTGATAAGTTAAAATGTTACATAATGTTTGTGTATTGTGTACAAATTATTCAAGAAATCACATGTTAGTCACTTTTACCTAGACTTATTGTATCTTTGACAATTTAAACCACGAAAATTTAACTGGTGTCACATATGGCTAGGTCAAACAAAAACAATGATAGGATTGTTTTTTCCAGAGCAGTAAAACCAAGTTGACTACTTGACAGCCTTGTGATATCCATGTGTGACAATTAGCCATTAACGTCATATATGTTTTTTAAAGTGGTCTAGAAAGATTTATCATTGACAATTTACTAAAAAAAATATGACAGACTTTTGGGTCTACAAACATTTGTTTTTCAATTTGCCTTTCAAATAATTTTAAAGTATGCAAAAATAAAAGCTCATGTGTTTGGAAACTTTAATTATTTACAATAAATTAAAAGATATCATTGTTAAAAGGCATTTCATATCCTCCTTAATTTTCTTGCAAAATTTTAAATTGTTCCAAGGATAACATTCTTCAATCGTTTCAAAATAATGCTACTTCCACTGATGAATAGTGTGTTATAATGTGGACACTTCAATTCAGAAAAATCAGTTGTGACTTCACTATGACATCATTAAATCGATGTTTTTGACCTTAAAAGGCATTTTTACCCATAGTTTTTGGTAAAATTAGATATGAGCCAAGGCCTTACCCAAAAAGATAATTGACAAAAATTAGCATTTCTGTAAAAGACATCTTTATGGAAGATATCTTTTTGGGTAAAGTCTTGGCTGATATCTTTAAAAATTGATAAGCTCTAAACTTAGGTTATTTTGGCAGATTTTGTATCTGCCTGAAATACAAGAATTTTGAAACCCAATAGCAAATATGTAAAACACAATTTATAAATCCGACAGACTTGTTACAGTCTTGTGAACATCTGATGTGTTTTATTTATGGATTTATAACACTTTTTGATTTTTCAAATTAATGGGACCAAAAATGTGGCCTTATCATACCTTCTCTTTAGGTAAATTTCCTGTAGGGTCTAAACGATGTATTTGAGGCCTGGCAAACACATTCAGAGAAGGACAAACCTTTTTATTTGGTCAGCTGATGAAGATTTCATCAAGAAAATACTTTCTTTCTTATAAGATAAAGTAAATATTTCCTGCATATCAAACAGCAGTTTGTAAAGTATTGTGGGAATTTTGTTTCATATTTGGGAAGAAAATTATGACAGAGTGGCCCACTACATTTTTCAGGTTTTCTGATATTTCCTTGGATATTTTTGTTCTTTTTGTTTTCAAAACTTTACATATGAGGAATAGTAATATGTGTCTAATACAAATGTTAAAAATTAGTTCAATATTTAGCATCCCATGTTATAGTTTCCTTTTCTGACTTGTGAATAAAAATAATTCATAATGGCATCTGAGTTCATTTAAAACACTTATTATTCATTTGCCGTCTTGAAAATTCAGTCTTAACAGTTTAATCATGTAAGAGCTAGTCAGCAAAATTCTGTAAAAAGTATAATAAACAAGCATTCTGTGAGTATTGCCTGGCAATACATAGTCACCTATCGGTTAAAAATTCATTGTACTGGAACAAAATGCTAACTTCATCTATAACTTGTCATGGTGTAAACTATGTAACAAATATCAAGTCAATATCTTCAAGCATGACTAAAAAAAGTGTGGAAAATTGATTACTGTAAATTCAGAAATTATTGCGTGCATTTATTATTGCGATTTTGTCATTTTAGACTAAAATGCGATTTTAATTTTTGCGATAATGAGAAAAATCCTGTTTAATTCATACAACAAATTTCAAAATGCGAGTTTAAATTATTGCGTCGCATTTTTCGCAATAATAAAAACATCGCAATAATTTCTGTATTTACAGTATTTGAGTGAATTTTCTAAGTCCAAGGACCATAACTCTGCACAAAATCATCAGACCAAAACAAAATTCGAACTTGATCTGTAACTTGTCATGATAAAACTATATTCCAATTATCAAATCAATATCTTCAAGCATGACGAAAAAAAGTGAGGAAAACTGATTATTTGAGTGAATTTTCTAAGTCCAAGGACCATAACTCTGCACAAAATAGACCGGAACAAAATTCGAACTTGATCTGTAAGTTGTCATGATAAAACTATATACCAATCATAAAATCAATATCTTCAAGCATGACAAAAAAAAGTGTAGAAAACTGACTACTTGAGTGAATTTTCTAAGTTCAAGGACCATAACTCTGCACAAAATCGTCAGAACGGAACAAAATTCGAACTTGTTCTGTAACTTGTCATGATAATAAATACACCAAATATCAAATCAATATCATCAAGCATGAAGACAAAAAGTGTGGAAAACTGATTTGCCGGACTGACGGATGGACAGACAGACAGACAGACGGAGTGCTAACCTAAAGTCCCCTTCGACTTCGTCAGTAGGGGACTAAAAAAGGAATAGAATATAGTTCAGATCTGGCATATTTTAAAGCATATTCTAAAATTTCAAAAGGTACTGTTTATATTAATGCTTTCTAATCTGTTATGATATTTTTCTCTTGTTTTGACAGAGTCAAAATTGAGACTTGAGTATGCTTGTCTCCAGCGTCGTCAACTGTATGTTAAATTTTTTTTATTAGGTCAGTTTAAGGGGAACCACTAATGGTAAGTCAATGATATTTGGTATGCAGTTGTATAAGCATTAGCACATCTCATTTATATGGAGATTATTTAGCCCTGTCCCCTCAGTCATCTTCTATTGACTTTGAAACTTTTGCTTAGTTAACATGTATTGGTATGATTGCCAATGAGATAACTATCCACCAAAGTTCAAATGAATTGGATGTTAGCAATTATAGGCAACCCTATGGCCTTCAACAATGAGAAAAACCCATACCATATAGTAGGCTATAAAAGGCCCTGACATGAAAAATATGAAGCAATTCAATTGAGAAAACTAACGGCCTAATATATAACAAAACAATTTACGAAAAAACAAATTTGACAGAAATGAACCAACAACCACTGAACTACAGGCACAAATAGAATGTGGCGGGGTTAAACATGTCTGAAGGCACCAACCCTCCCCTAACCTGGGACATTGGTGTAACAACACAACACAAGAACAAACTATGCAAAACAATGAACAAAAAAAACAAATATGAGAAACAACAAAAAATGACAACCAATCAATTACAGGCTCCTGACACGCACATATAGAATGTGGTGGGGTTAAACATATTTGAAGGCACCAACCCTCCCCCTAACCTTGGACAGAGGTGTAAGGCACAACCAAGAACAAACTATGCGAAACAATGAACGAAAACAAATATGAGAAACAGCAAAAAATGACAACCACTCAATTACAGGCTCCTGACTTGGGACAGGCACATATAGAATGTGGCGGGGTTAAACATGTTTGTGGGCGCCCAAACCCTCTCCATACCTGGGACAGTGGTGTAACAGCACAACATATGAACAAGCTATAAAAGTTAGTTGAAAAGGGATCAGCTCATCTGATCGATACAAGGCAGAAAAACAAGTAACAAAACACATCCAACATCCAATGGATTAAGTGTAAAGACATCATTAACAGTCAGAGGAAAACATGACCTTGTGCAATGCCAAAATACAGGTATCAACACGTTGTAGAACCGTGTCAGAATGTGCATATGTATATAACAATAATATTAGTTTGGTTTTAATTTACTGATAACAAATTCAATATTTATACCAATAAAAACTAATTTTCAAAGATCGAATTACAGTGTTGAGTTGGTAACCTTTTAGAATAAGTTTATTTAAAGGATCGATAAGTTTACCTAGATCGCATCTAAATTTCCAGGCTTGTAAACAACATCACCGTAAAAATTAAGATGTGATATCCTTAAAATAAGTTTTCTACAGGTACAAGTTTACATGTTAAAGATTGTGATTAGATCACTTAAAGCAAGGATTTGTATACAAATCCTTGCTTAAAGGGAAACTGACCTATGATACGTCAATGATACTTGATATATTTTTATTAGCATTAGCATATATATTTTTTTCCACGCAAATTATTTTGCACTTAACTTCAATCATGGTTCATTTACTTTGAATACTTTGCATATTTTACATGCATTTTTCTGTCAAAATTACATACAGCCTTTACATATCTGTGTCAACAGTTTATTTCAAAATAGATAGGTTGTCATTTTAAGATATTTTCACAAAATTAACTAAAAAGGGGAGATGAAAAAGAATTTATGTCGAAAATTAAAGTTATATGAAGGACCCTTACAGTATTAAGCTTCTTTTAGTATGATTTGACATTTGACAATTTTGCTTGTTAAAGGCTTGTGTATGTTTAAATGAATTAAGTTTTTTTGTGTATGCACATGCATGTTTGGGTTCACAAATAATTGTTGAAAACTGAACGTTTTTTTATATTAAGTTGGTACACTGAAGTATCAACTCACAAAGAAGTCTTCTTTATCTTCATACAAGACAAGTACTTATATTTTCTACTCCGATAAGGCTCATCAACATTAGAGAGACAGATCTTAGTGCAAACCAATGACATTGTTGATTGTAGCACTGTGCTGACAATGGTAATTAGGATCAGTTGGTTTTAAACAAACAACCAAATGACATCGTCTTCAACAATATTCTCTTTGACCCAAATACCCATTTTATCCTCCTGCGAAGGCAAAGAATGACAAAAGTGGATTCTGTGCTGTGTATATAATATTTTAATTATGAAAGAAAATTTTTTGCTAGAGGGAAACAAAATCTTCTTGAAAAAGTGTGTACATCAAGAATTTGGTGTTGATGGCAGATCTTTGATAATGTCTGTTAAACTTGTTCACTACTTTTATAGATTGGTCATTTTGGCTTGACATATTGTATAGAAATATAAATTAACCATGATTTGCCAATTACGATTGTGGATTGACCCCTTAATAGTTTTTTTACTATTTGTGCAGTTAAGTTGCCGTCTCTTTCTCAGAAGTGTACCCAACATCTCTTTTTATTATGCCCCGCTGACTATAGAAGAAGTTATCATGTTTTCCTCTGTGTCCATCAATGCTGCTTTAGGGTAAAGATTTGGTTTAAGGTTGTATGGGAGATCTCCACCATCTTGGATTGTAAAAAAACACACGAGGTCTATATTTTCAATCAAGTCAGCAAATTTTAAATGCAGGAATGTAATTTACTAAGGGAGCTACCATTTGATTTTTATGGGGGGGGGGGGGGGGGGGGGGCTAGGATGAAAAATTTTGTCCTGCATTTTTTTTTTAGTTGTAATCTCTGTCCTGCCTTTTTATTTTGCACTTTCTGCCTTTTTTCTAATTTCATCCTAGGCCCCCCCCCCCCCTAAAAATCAAATGGTAGCTCCCTAATTAGAAAATTCATTTAACAGAACAAATTTATGTGCTTTTAATTTTATTAGTACTTAAAGATAAATGGAGAATGTGTCCATGGGACATAGATGATGCCACCGCCAGAATATATCGTTATAAAGAGGCACAACTCGAGAATGGTACAAGTGACGCCACCTAACTTCTAACTTGATCTGTGTTTTGTGGTAATAAGCATTGTGTACAAGTTTCATAATATTTGGTTGAAGCAATCTAAAAGTTAGAGAACAGAAACCAATTTTGGGACGTATATATGTACGTACAGACGGACAAGGGTAACACTTTATGCCCTCTCCGTTGACGACAGGGGCATAAAAATATCTTATATTTAACAAAAGTAGAATATTTTTAATGGATTTCAATTTTTTTTACCTTTGCCTTTTTAACTCAGAAATTAAAATATTTATCAAGGAATCTACAGGAAATTTTTTATTTCATGTTATAGTAGGAAACAAGAGTGCACACACTGAAATGTCTTGCATGCATTACTGACCATTGATTATATGCTGATTGTCCTAAATATAAAGTTTTACTACAAGTGTCACATAAACTTAACATGATCATAGAAAATGAGGTCATGGTCAGATAAACCAAGCCAGAATTACATGTACACCTTAAAATCATTCCATACACCAAATATAATTGATCTTTTGCTTATAGTATACAAGAAACAGACAAAACCATTAAAACATTATACTGAGCAAAGAACCATGAAAATGAGGTCAAGGTCAGATGAACCCGGCCAGACAGACATGTACACCTTACTTTTATAAATTCTGACTTGGATGGAGAGTTGTCTCATTGGCACTCATACCACATCTTCTTATATCTATTTAAATATAGTTGACCTATTGCACGATAGTATCTAAGAAACAAACTTAACCAGGAAAACTTAACATTGATCAATGAACCATGAAAATTAGGTCAAGGTCAGATGAACCCGGCCAGACAGACATGTAAACCTTACAATCATTACTTGCTTTTATTATAGCTGACCTATTACATATAGTATCTAAGAAACCAACTTAACCAGGAAAACTTGCATTGACCAATGAATCATATAAAATGAGGTCAAGGTCAGATGATAACTACCAGACAGACACATACACCTTACAATCATTCTTTACACCAAATACAGTTGAGCTATTGCTCATAGTTTAAGAAAAACAGACCAAAACACAAAAACTGAACATTGAGCAATGAACCGTAAAAATGAGGTCAAAGTTAAATAAAACCTCCCAGACTGATATGTACATTGTAAAATATTTTCATACACCAAATAAAGTTGACCTATTGCATACAGTATTAGAATAAAATGCTCCGCTGGGCGCAGCTTGATACGACTGCAGAGGTCGAACCCTGAACAGTTGGGGCAAGTATGGACACAACATTCAAGCTTGATACAGCACTGAATTTGGATTGTGATTAAATATTTGACATAGGTTTCCGACACAGGATGAATGTGGTCTAAGAACTTAAAAATTTTTAATTTACCTATTCAAACCATATCATTATTATTTGCTTTTATATATAAATCAGAAATAACCAATTCAAAATGGAAAATTTTAAAGAGGAAAAAAATCCCCCCAATTTTTTGAACCCCCATATGATTCATCACCCCCAAACTCAATCCCAGCCTTCCCTTTGTGGTATGGTACCTTGCAGTACAATTTCAGAGAGATCCATACACTTGAACACAAGTTACTGTCTGGAAACTAGAAAAATGCTTGTTTTTTGGCCCCTTTTTGGCCCCAAATTCCTAAACGTTTAGGGCAATTACCCCCAAACTCAAACCCAGCTTTCCCTTTGTGATATGGAACCTTGTAGTACAATTTCATAAAGATCCATACACTTATACACAAGTTATTGTCCTGAAACTAGAAAAATGCTTGTTTTTTGCCCCTAATTCCTAAAATTTGAGGCAATAACCCCCAAAACCAATCCCAGCCTTCCCTTTGTGGTATGGTGCCTTGCAGTACAATTTCAGAGAGATCCATACACTTGAACACAAGTTATTGTCTGGAAACTAGAAAAATGCTTATTTTTGGCCCCTTTTTGGTCCCTTATTCCTAAACGTTTTGGGCAATTACCCCCAAACTCAATTCCAGCTTTTCCTTTGTGATATGGAACCTTGTAGTACAATTTCAGAAAGATCCATACACTTACACACAAGTTATTGTTAGCCTAGTCAATTTAGCTCTAAAATCACTCAACCTCGAACTAATTGCAACACAAGGTTTTTTTAGTGCAAATTATAATATAGACTTGGACTAACAACATACTAAAATTATACATTGATATAATTTGCTGAAAGGGTTATTTTTGGGTAAAATATGTGGTTTTTAGAGAAAAAAAACTGAAAACTGGAAAAGAAGAAAAATTGTTAATTATGGTTACATTTTTAGACCTAAAGCTTGTTGAAGACAGGAAACCTTATCTTAATAGTATATTATGTAGTCCTCTAGTTATTATTTTTCATAATGAGGTAATTTTGAGGTGAAATGAGTGATTTTTAGTGAAAAAACGTTGAAAACAGGAACTATATTATCTTATGTTTATATGCATATGTTTTCCTATTGTTATCAATATCAATACTAATCAATTTGTTGTGTGAAATATTTTGTTATACGAACTAATTACAAAATAAGAATGTGTCCATAGTACATGGATGCCCGATCCGCACTATCATTTTCTATGTTCAGTGGAGTGTGAAATTGGGGTCAAAACTCTAATTTGGCATTAAAATTAGAAAGATCATATCATAGGGAACATGTGTACTAAGTTTCAAGTTGACATCAAAAACAATCTTGACCAAAAACTTGAACAAATTACTTTAATCGAAACGGGACAGACAGACTGATGAACGAACGGACACACAAACCGAAAAACATAATACCCCTAAGTTAGGGGTATAAAAAATGAAAATTTTAAAATCTTGGTTATTTCCAGTTTGATTTTTAAAACGAAAATGGAGAATGGAAACAGGGAATGTGTCAAAGAGAAAACAAGGCCACTATATTACCAATGTAAGTAACTAAAAAAAATTACTTGTTTAAGTAATGCCCCTGAATGATAATGGGTCTTTAACATAGCAAGTAATTATATATATAAATCCGGCACACAGAGGTGGGCTTCAGCTGACCCTTTAATTATTGTGTACACTAGTTCAGCGAAATGGGCACAACCCTTGAAACTCCAATACATACAAATGAACCAAAATTATATAAAAAAAAACACACACACAAGACAAACAAAGGCTAGAGGTTCCTGACTTGGGATAGGTGCAATAATGTGGCTGGGGTAAAACATGTTGTGTGAGAACTCAATCCTCCTCTAGTTTCTCTTTACAATGTAGAATAAATAAACGCACAATAAAACCCAGTTTAAAAGAAGTGCATTTTGTGGAAGCTTGAAATTTTTATCTTATGTTTCTGTTATGTATTTATAGTAATTATACATGTAGGTATAATAAACAAAAAAATGATTGTGTTCAAAAATAACTGTAAATCAGTTTGGTTACTGACTTTGATTTTGTCATGATAATTGCTGTAAGAGTTATTTTTGTAGTGTCCTTGCATCGTCATAGATTGTAGTCCTTTTTTGTGTATTTTTTCATTAGCTACTTTTTCAACATTTGAATTGCATAAAGTCACAGTTAAACACAGACCAATCTTATTTAGCAAGCTCTATCAATATCTATGTTTAATTTCAGATATATAAGCTTTAAATTTGGGAACATATTCTATTTCACTGAATTAGCATGAAATGTAGTTCTGACATTGTTTAAGGCAATTTCAAGGGCAGCTTTGTTAATATGATTATAAGTTTACCCCAAGAGCTTGAATTTAAATAGTAATTGTACCAAAGTGGTCCAATTTTGGATGTTGGAAATGAGATAAGCACTGTTGAATGAATTGATGGGATCACTTCCTGGAGGAAATGTTAATAGTTACAGCGCCTTATGTGTTCCCTGTAAACCTGTTTGTGGTGATCTGAAACATTAACCAAATGATAATGATTATGACTGTGAAAGATCTAACATGGGATGTCTGCTGTATGAAAATATTATGGTCAATATATATATGTATATAAAGAAAAGCATTACCAAGTTCCTTCTTTAAGATATCTCAATGAATTAATTTTATAAAAGGTAATCATCTTAAGTCTAAGAACTGTAACTAGAGGCTCTCAAGAGCCTGTGTCGCTCACCTGATTCTACTTTGGTTTTGGAAATCATGTAAAAATAGATTAAAATCATAACAGATACCCTAATAATGAGTGAGGCCAAATTTGGTTTAATATTGGTCCTGTAATTTAATAAAAAATCCTGGTGGCCATCTTGAACAGTAAATCGGCAACAAAGTAGCAACACTTAATCAGCACCTCATAAGAAACATTTATGCCATGTTTTGGTTTCATTCCATTCAGTGCACCTCTAGAAGAAGCATTTGTATGTATTTCCCATAGGGTCTTATGTTAAAGGAAGTCCCCCCATTGGCGGCAATCATGGATGAAGGATCAGCTTCAAAGTAACAAAACTTAGTCAGCACCTCATAAGGAACATTCATGCCATGTTTGGTTTCAATCCATTCAGTATGTGGTTCTCTAAAAGAAGACATTTGTATGTATTGTCCATAGGGTCCTTTGTTAAACATTGTCCACATCTGGCAGCCATCATGGATGAAGGATCAGCTTCAAAGTAACAACACTTGGTCAGCACCTCAAAAGGAACATGCATGCCATGTTTGGTTTCATTCCATTCAATGGTTCTCTAAAAGAAAACATTTGTACGTATTTCTCATAGGGTCCTATGTTAAACTAAGTCCTCCGCTGGCGGCCATCTTAGATTATGGATCGGCTTTATAGTAACAACACTTGGTCAGCACCTCATAAGGAACATTCATGCCATGTTTGGTTTCATTGCATTCAGTGGTTCTCTAAAAGAAGACATTTGTATGTATTTCCCATAGGGTCCTATGTTAAACTAAGTCCCCCGCTGGCTGCCATCTTGGATGATGGATCAGCTTCAAAGTAACAACACTTGGTCAGCACCTCATAAGGAACATTCTTGCCATGTTTGGTTTCATTTCATTCAGTGGTTCTCTAAAAGAAGACGTTTGTATGTATTTCCCATAGGGTCCCATGTTAAACTAAGTCCCCCGCTGGCAGCCATCTTGGATTATGGATCGGCTTAAAAGTAACAACACTCGGTAGCACCTCATAAGGAACATTCATGCCATGTTTGGTTTCATTCCATTCAGTGGTTCTCTAAAAGAAGACATTTGTATGTATTTCCCATAGGGTCCAATGTTAAACTAAGTCTCCTGCTGGCGGCCATCTTTGATTATGGATCAGCTTCATAGTAACAACACTTGGTCAGCACCTCATAAAGAACATTCATGCCATGTTTGCTTTTATTCCATTCAGTGGTCTCTAAAAGAAGACATTTGTATGTATTTCCCATAGGGTCCCATGTTAAACATAGTCCCCCGCTGGCGGCAATCTTGGATTATGGATCGGCTTCAAAGTAACAACACTCGGTCAGCACCTCATAAGGAACATTCATACCATGTTTGGTTTCATTCCATTGAGTGGTTCTCTAAAAGAAGACATTTGTATGTATTTCTCATAGGGTCCTATGTTAAACTAAGTCCCCCGCTGGCGGCCATCTTGGATTATGGATCGGCTTCAAAGTAACAACACTTGGTCAGCACCTCATAAGAAACATTCATGCCATGTTTGGTTTCATTGCATTCAGTGGTTCTCTAAAAGAAGACATTTGTATGCATTTCCCATAGGGTCCTATGTTAAACTAAGTCCCCCGCTGGCGGCCATCTTGGATGATGGATCTGCTACAAAGTAACAACACTCGGTCAGCACCTCATAAGAAACATTCATGCCATGTTTGGTTTCATTCCATTCAGTGGTTCTCTAAAAGAAGACATTTGTATGCATTTCCCATAGGGTCCTATGTTAACCTAAGTCCCCCGCTGGCGGCCATCTTGGATGATGGATCCGCTACAAAGTAACAACACTTGGTCAGCACCTCATAAGGAACATTCATGCCATGTTTGGTTTCATTCCATTCAGTTGTTCTCTAGAAGAAGTTCAAAATGTAAAAAGTTAACGCTGACAAAGGACGACGCCGGACGCCAAGTGATGAGAAAAGCTCACTTGGCCCTTCGGGCCAGGTGAGCTAAAAAAGTGGGTGACTTATGGTCAGAGATAGCGTTTCATATATAAAGATAGTCATGTCTAATCTGAAATTATGTCTGTTGGTTTTTATTAGTCGTTTGGGTTGCTTTCTCATTGACTTTAAAAACCTCAAATCTCTCTTTATTCATAATTATATTCTATTACAGAAATATCAATGTTAAAGACGCCTTTTTCTGCTTCCGGAATGTGCTGACCTGTATTCAACTCATTTGAACGAAACTAAACAATATTAAAAAAAATACACCTCATGCCTAAAGAATATAAATGTTTAGCTTTTGAGGTCCACAAAACTCTATCAGTGACCTCTTGGTAGTATGTTCGATCGCTTGCCAGTGAAACCATGATTTATTGCAAAATCTCCCCACTCTAAAAACATAAGAAGATGTTGTATGATTACCAATGAGAAAACTTTCCAATAATAAGGGCCACTTTATACTTGTGATAATAATATCAATAGTGTGCATGGTTAATCATGTTTGCGAGCACTCAGCCCTCCCATAATCAGGAAAAGTTATAAAATAGCAAACAACATAAGAACAAATTGTGAAACTCAGTTGGAGAGGGCTCCACTCAAAACGATCAGCACAGAGTATATAATCAATTAACAAAAAGACACCGAGTTCTTATAGCTAGTTCAAAGCTAATTACAGTTGATGAGTAAATATTATTATACCTCATTATGTTTTTTCTATAAAAAAAAATACTGAAATAGTTGTGCTATTTCATTCCACAGACTATTTGCCAGTCAATAGTTTCAAAGCATATTACCCCGGTTAATAGTTTTATAATCATATTTCCCATTCTTTTTCATACTTATTTTTCATTGGACAACAATGACGTCATTAAGTATTCTGCTTGGATTTGTGCGCTTGGCAACGTCAAACTCTGTTAATCTGTTTGTGTCTGTCGTAATTTCAAATTAATATATCACTTACCAGAAGCAATTAAAAAAGAAAAAGAAAATCTTTGCGACGCATTTTTAAAAGATCTAAGATATATATAGTAAATGAATAATATGGGTCTGTCGTCGTCTTCAGAAAATGTGATTGCTTTGGTGTACAGTACTTTAGCTAGTCTAGTAGAATTTATCATATGCACGGGAATTTATACACAAGTATTCCTAGTCTAGATTGCAGTAAATGAAATATTTACAAATACAACACGGACTATAAAAAAAAACTTATAGTTCATTTTGTTTATGTGACATTTTTCTTTTCTTTCAGATACTTTTTAGAAAGATGGTTTGTTCGGTATAATAAAACACTTATTGACTGGTTATGAGGGTAATAGCAAGTTTGTTGTCCCTTTGATATTAACTATTGCCCTCTGCTTCGCCTCAAGCAATAGTTGGTATCTCAGGGACAACAAACTTGCTATTACCCTCACAAACACTCAATAGGTGTATATTCTGTTGGCACCGACTACAATATAAATCAGTACACATCCAATTAGCAACCAATGAAAAGTTGATTCAGTGTTACAGCCAAAGCTGGTGTGTGAGTAATGAGATCGTCGCTAATTACATGAGTAGCTATTTGTTTGGAGGAGCCTGAAATTTTCATTTGTGAAAAAATATTAAACATACAATCACTTTACACTCATCATTCTTATTTTTTCATGAAAACATTGTTGGATTCTAAATCTTAACATGTTTGTTCAAGAAGAAAAATGAAAAAAAAAAAAGTTTTCTTTATATAGTTGTGGAAAAAAATACATAAAAGACTTTGAATTTCAAAAGTTAAGTCTTGCAATAATATTTTTTTTTTATAAAGGACAAAACATGTGTTTCGAGAACCCCTCCCTCAACTATAAATTAACTGTGCGTGCCTTTAACACAGGGGCAGAATTCTTTCAAATACCGATTAAGATTGTGACAAAGTTGGCTAATTTAACTCAGTACAGATTTCCATTTATAATAGGTTACATACCAACACTGTGGTGGATAATTAGATTCTTGGATTGTAAAATAGCAGAACAGAATCTCGGTCTTTATCTTTATTCAAATATACAAATTTTGAGACAGGAAAGTGATGCATTTGTAATATTATTCTTTTAAATTGAGATAATCATGTATTGTATTGTATTACTACAACTGTTATAAAAAGTACAGATCATTTTTTGTATAAATTTATTTTTTTCAACTTTGGCAAATAAGGGGAGGCAACTCATATAACCTTACTTTTACTACAAAATGTTTACATGAATTACACCACTTTCTGCAAAATATATTTTTGTATAGTTTTAGCATGTTGTTCATAGATAGTAACAGACTTGTTTTTCAGAGAAAAACTTTGTGTTGCAATTAGTTGCAGGCTGTTCACTAAATTGACTAGACTATGTCATGAAACTAGAAAAATGCTTGTTTTTTGCCCCTTTTTTGGTCCCTAATTCCTAAAATTTTGAGGCAATTACCCCCAAAATCAATCCCAGCATTCCCTTTGTGATATGGAACCTTGTGGTACAATGTCAGAGAGATCCATACACTAACACACAAGTTATGTCTGGAAGTTACAAAAATGCTCATTTTTGGCCCCTAATTCCTTAACTGTTGGTACCATAACCCCCAAAATCAATCCCAAACTTCCTTTTGTGGTATTGAAGCTTATGGTAAAATTTCATAGAGATCCATTCACTAAAACTAAAGTTAGAGTGCGAAAACCAATGTGTCTTCGGACGACGACGACTACGACGCCAACGTCATACCAATATATGACCGCAAAAATAAAAACAGACCAAAACACAAAAACTTAATTTTAACCACTGAACCATGAAAATGAGGTCAAGGTCAGATGACACCTACCAGTTGGACATGTACACCTTACAATCATTCCATACACCAAATATAGTAGACCTATTGTTATAGAATCTAAGATATGGACTTGACCACGGAAACTTAGTCTTGTTCACTGATCCATGAAATGAGGTCCAGGTCAAGTGAAAACTGTCTGACAGGCATAAGGACATTGCAAGGTACGCACATACCAAATATAGTTATCCTATTACTTATAATAAGAGAGAAATTAAGAATACTAAAAATCTTAACTTTTTTTCTTCAAGTAGTCACTGAACCATGAAAATGAGGTCAAGGACAATGGACATATGACCGACGGAAACTTCATAACATAAGGCATCTATATACAAAGTATGAAGGATCCAAGTCTTCTACCTTCTGAAATATTAAGCTTTTTAGAAGTTTTTAACGCCTCCGTATCTGCAGCTGCCGCCGGCGGATCACTATCCCTATGTCTCGCTTTCTGTGACATAAGTCGCAGGCTCGACAAAAATGTACTTTTTCTTTTGATATTCTGAAAGCATTTTAAAAGAGCCAACTCCTCATATCTTACAAAAATCTTCTCTTAAAGTACTTGGTCAAATTACATTTCACCAAAGTTGGCCACAATCATCATTGAGGTATCTAGTTTAAAAACTGTCTGATGACTCCGCCTGCCAACCAGTTCTCAACAATCTAAAAAATTTTGCCCTTGTCAGATTTCAATCTTTATATCTATAGCTGTTTTAAAGATAATAGCCAATTACAACTAAAAATAAATCCTGTAATCCAACACAGTTTTAAAAAAAAAACTCCATTTTGAAGATTTAGGGACAGTTTGGTTAAAAATTAGATAAATTCTAATAATTTTAAATCATTTATTACCCGTTGTCCTTCAGTTTTAACACAAAAACTGCATCGTTTAAGACAAAAAATGACTGATTCAAGTCTCCTTCACATAAATAAGGCAGTCTTGTAAAATGTTCTACAATAAATCCTAATGGTTGGAACACATCTGTTATAAAACTAGCAGCCTGTTCTTCAAATGTCTTCCCTTTGATTAAAAGACTTTCTATAGGTTTATGATCTGAGGAATCTGAAAGGAAACATTTGAGGTTGTAAAAAGAGACTTAATCATTTGACTAAATAAAATTATATTTTTACAACTTTATTTGCATCTCTTTCACAAACAATTTTTTTTCTCATAACATACAGACGATTTCCATGATGACGTTGGTCTAGTTTCAATACTTTAACACTAAAGTAGATTTTTTAACAGGAGAAATATAGGTGGTTTGTTAACACTGCATGGTCAAAAGAATAGCACATCAAGGTAGAAAGTTGTTCTTTTTATAAATGTACTTACTTTGGTCCAATGACAATTACTCAAAAAAAAAATCACTTTTATTTTCGTTACATTTTTCATAAAAATCCCATAAAAAATATAGGCTTGAGAGCACTTACAATGCAGTTTTCCATACATTAACTCTCTTTAAAATATTTTACCTGTGCTAATTTTCAAACAAATCCCAAACAATGCTAATACAAGAGTGCACACGCTGAAATGTCTCGCCTACTATACTGACCATTGATTTTATGTTGATAGTCCTACATTTAAAGTTTTACTACAAGTATCACATTAACATTTATGATCCAAGAAAATAAGGTCAAGGTCAGATAAACCAAGCCGGAAATACATGTACACCTTTAATACAATCCCTCCATACACAGAATATAAATGACCTATTGCTTATAGTATAAAAGAAACAGACCAAACCATGGAAATTCTATATTGACCAATGAACCATGAAAATAAAGTCAAGGTCATTTAAACCCTGCCAGACAGACATGTACACATTAAAATCATTCCAAATATAGTTGACCTATTGCTTAAGGTATCCAAGAAAAAAAGTTAACCAGGAAAACTGAACATTGACCAATCAACCATGAAAATGAGGTGAAGGTCAGATGATACCTGCCAGACAGACATATACACCTTACAATCATTCCATACACCAAATATAGGTGACCTATTGCTTAAAGTGTAAGAAAAACAGACCAAAACACAAAAACTTAACATAAGCAATGAACCATGAAAATGAGGTCAAGGTCAAATAAAACCTGCCAGACTGACATGTACATCATTAAATATTTCCATACACCAAATATAGTTGACCTACTGCATACAGTATTGGGAAAACAGACCAAAACACAAAAACTTAACATTGAGCAATGAACCGTGAAAATGAGGTCAAGGTCAAATAAAACTTGCCAGACTGACATGAACATCGTAAAATATTTCCATACACCAAATACAGTTGACCTATTGCATACAGTATTAGAAAAACAGACCAAAACAGAAAAACTAAACTATGACCACTGAACCATGAAAATGCAGTCAAGGTCAGATGACACCTGCCAGTTGGACATGTACACCTTACTATCATTACATACACCAAATATAGTAGACCTATTGCTTATAGATATGGACTTGACCACGAAAACTTAACCTTGTTCACTGATCCATGAAATGAGGTCGAGGTCAAGTGAAAACTGTCAGACGGGCATGAGAACCTTGCAAGGTACGCACATACCAAATATAGTTATCCTATTACTTATAATAAGAGAGAATTTAACATTCCAAAAAATCTTAACTTTTTTTCTTCAAGTAGTCACTGAACCATGAAAATGAGGTCAAGGACATTGGACATGTGACTGACGGAAACTTCGTAACATGAGGCATCTAAATACAAAGTATGAAGCATCCAGGTCTTCCACCTTCTAAAATATAAAGCTTTTAAGAAGTTAGCTAACGCCGCCGGATCATTATCCCTATGTCGAGCTTTCTGCCACAAAAGTCGCAGGCTCGACAAAAACCATTCATACAAATCCTAATATGCTAATATGCTAATTGCAGACATGTCAATGGCATCTTGTAAACTGTATGAATTTGATTAAGGAATAAAATTAATCTGTCAATTGATTTGATGTAACTCCAACCTTTCATAAAAATCTGACAAGAAATGCAGGCATGAGAGCACTTGCAATGCAATTTTTCATAAAATTACATTTCCAAGGGGAATAATTTGGATTTAACTCCACTGAAAATATTTGATCAATGGTCATTTTGATAATTGTCCCTTTGAGATATATTTAAGAAATATCAGATATAAAATCTAAGCTTGAGAGCACTTACATTAAAATTTTCCACAAAACTTACATTTTCAAGGGACACAAGTCCTCTAAAATAGCTGATCACGGTATTTTTAATTCATTCAAGACATTGCCAACTTAATCCTTTGCTATAAATTCCATAAAAATATGACAACAAATGCTTGAAAGCACTATAAATGTTCTTTTCCATAGAATTTTCATTTTTATGCAGCAAAACTCTCTAAAATAAAAAGGTGACCCTTGCTGGTTTTTTTTTTATCTTTTGAGCAAAAGTGTTAATTGTTAAAACAAACATATACCAGCTTTGATAAGTGTTTGGTATTACTATAAATTTTCACTTCTTCATACCATGAACATCAAAATTATTTATTTTGTAAAAATATTTCCTTTCTCTATTTGAATTGTACATGTATACCTAACAACAAAATTATTTTCATTTACCTGTGTTTAAAGTAATTGCAAATGGTTGATATTTTTGTTCAAGCATATTGTTTTTCTTAAAATTGTTTAACATTTCACAGCGGTATCAGGGCTTCCAAAACGGTCATATATTCCGGACTTGACCGAAACTTTCATAAAAAGACCGGCTGCTCTCAGCCTCAAACGGTCAAATAGAATTGGTGTGCCACATTTTGTTATTCAAGGCATTTTCATGAAACGGTCATTTCAATTTTTACCAACTATCGATCGATAAAAATGTCCGTTTGGGCATTTTAGTTTATAATTGTGGCAATCTATTTCGGTCATAATTGGGTTTAATAAAACAGAAGCAGCATATTTCAGATACTTTGAAGTGTCTCAGTTAGTCTAATCCTCTGGGTACATAAATGTACGGCTTGGTCTTTAGCTTGTGTACATCAATAAAAAGTAGAAAAAAACACGTTTTCTTTTATTTAAATAACAACAAGCTGTCAAACAATTATCCCTTCAATAAGTTATATTGAAGCCATAAATCATTCACTGATTACAGGTTTGTTACCTTTGATGAGGTGTCCTTAGCTTGTCTTTATCAATAGAATTAATGATGCATAACAATGTACATAAAGGTAATCAGGTAAACGAGGTCAAACATGTAAGCGTGTATGGAACAACATCCTATTTAATTACGCTTTATAGATATTATTTTAAATGAGCATTCAGTTTAAAAAAGTATCCTGATATTTAAAAGATATTCTTCAAATAAGGATATTTGTAAATGATATATATTATTTTATTTAACACTGTACATCGTGTTAAATACTGGGGTACTCTCAAGGGGAAAATTTACTAAAATATATAGGAAAAACTATACCAAGCTGAGTTGTCCAATAAATAAGGGGGCGTTCTCTATTCTTGTTTTCATATTAAAAACTGTTTTTATAATTAAAATCATAAAGAATAATATCCAATCATGACAATCTCCGACTGTTATAAAGACTTTGTCTCAAATTGAACTTTACACATCTGCCATCATGGGCAAACGTAAACGTGACGATTCCGATCAAAATTCGAAATCTGCTAAAAATGCTAGAAGCTTTATTCATAAATGGTTACAACTGTTTTTATGGTTAAGATTTGACAGTATGCTAAATGCCATGTTTTGTGACATTTGTCAAAAACATAAACTTAAAAATAACTTTGTTAAGCCTGGTTCGACAAATTTTCGAAAGTCAGCCGTTGTAGAGCATGCTAATAGCAATGACCACATTCAAGCTCTTAAATTAGAGACAGCTTCCAAAAGTAATCCAATTGTATCAGTATTTGAGAAAGTTCATGAAAAGACTGACAACGGCGCAATGTGCACCTTGTTCCGTAATGCTTACTTTATTGCTAAAGAAAACTTACCAATGGACAAATTTCAGTCAATAAATGATTTAACTAAGTTAAATGGTGCCGTGATCACTTCTAAATTATATCAAGAGAACAATGCCTCCTCCGAATTTATTCATACAATTTCCGATGTTATAGAGAAAGAGGTGATGTCCGACGTAAAGTTAAGTCCCGCCGTGGGAATTATGATCGACGAGTCAACTGATCTGGCTACGCAAAAACATTTAATTTTGTACTTATCATTGTACAAAGAAAAATGTTATCACTGTTCAGTAGATTTTACACGGTTTAAAACAATATCCTTCATTGGGCCTCCTCAATGTTATCTATAAATACCGCATCAGTTGTAAAAGTCACGTGGTCAGGTAATCAATACACAAAAAGAAAAGTATCACGTGTATTGATGATCAAGTTGTACTGCAATTAAAGCCAACATCAACAGTTTCAAATAAGATGGCCTTAATTTACAAAGTGTTAAGTACTCACAGAGAGAAGATAGATTATGTAAACAGAAAAAAAACATGAGAACAGTCAGGTACTGAAGCTGATTGATGCAATAATGGTTACTGTATTACGATACACAGAAAAATGACACAATACCGAGGATAATATTTTATTTATTTTTAGAATGAAGAAAACAAAACAGTTATAAATAATTTTATTGCATATAACACTACTAATTATTTAGACACATATATCAATTAATGCATCCTCTCAGTTACATTTAAGTATCCAGCTGATCATTAACCGTCAAAAATATTTCTTTGAAAAATGTCCGGCTGTCGTCAGGAAATTTTGGAAGCCCTGAGCGGTATAACATGTTACTTTAATTATTCTTCCCTTAGTTTATTTATTTTGTATTTACATTGTATCATAGATCAAACTTATTTGTTCAGTGTATGTTCACTGGTGTTAATATGTCTTTTGATTGAGTTAAGCCATTTCAATTGATATTTTATAGTGTGTCTTTCTATCTTGTGATGTTACACGATTGTTTCAGATAAGGGTGAAGGTTTGGTACCATTAAAACGTTTAAACCCGCTGCAATTGTTTGCACCTGTCCTAAGTCAGGAATCTGATGTTCAGTAGTTGTTGTTTTTTGATGTGGTTCATAAGTGTTTCTCGTTTCTCATTTTTATATTGATTAGACCGTTGGTTTTCCCGTTTGAATGGTTTTACACTAGTAATTTTTGGGGCCCTTTATAGCTTGCTGTTTGGTGTGAGTCAAGGCTCCGTGTTGAAGACCGTATTTTTACCTATAATGGTTTACTTTTATAAATTTTGACTTGGATGGTGAGTTGTCTCATTGGCACTCATACCACATCTTCTTATGTCTATTGACCTCCCTTCTGTCATGAGAAAACATATTGAAATTTAAAAATATAATAGACATAGAATGCCATTTTAAATCAATCAACTAAACCTCAAAGGTAAAAACAACTACACCTCAAAGGTAAAAAAAAAATCCAAATTTGATCTAAATCTTGCGATAAGAAAATTCAGAAAAGCATAGGTTGAACAGTCCTCAAGAAAACAGCTTGTCAATGAGCAATCCAAAGGCCTAAACACCTGCCTACTAAACCAACAACCAGAATGAAATACAACACCAAATTATTAACCATATTTTCCTAACGGAAAACGAGTCTAACACTCCGAAATGTAATGAAGGTGTATTTACAATGCAATTTTTATATTAAAATTACAGTTCCAAATGACATCACTCCTATAAAAATAGTTGATCTGCACTGACTTTGAACTCATCAAAGACATTGCAGAATTAAACCTTCTACAAAAAATTTCATAAAATTGAGAGCACTTACAATGCAATTTTTCCATAAAATTTACATTTCAAAGGGGCATTACTCTCTTTAAAAAAGTTGACTGACACTGATTTTAGAAACTTGTCTAGACACTTTGCAGTCAGATATAAAACCTTTATTTTCATAATCTGACAAATAATGTAGGCCTAATAGCCCTTTTAAGAAAGAACACCTAATGTGTCCATTTTCCCTTCTCTGTATTTAGACAAGGGACCAAATTTTGTCTTCTCTTACTAAAATGCAATGTATAAACAATTCAACCTCCATACTTGTAAACTATTTTTATAAGCTGCTGTCTGTTCTTGTTTAAGACCACACAGGGACCAATCAATGATTTCTAAATTAGTCCTTTTTTTAATAAACATTAATTAGCTGCACCAAGAAAAATCTTGTTTTGAGGATTTGAAGAGGAAAGGACAGGTGTAAAATACTCTCACATTCTCTTAAATAAATATCCTTACTAAATTCAACATAAGGTTCAAAAGGCAGCACAACAGCCACAATAGCTCTTCCTGTTGGGGTAAGTAATCTGTGTATTGACTGAAGGATTTTCATTGGCTTATCACATCGGTCTAGCAAATTTAAACAACCAATCAAATCATAAGTTACAGCACCATTGTCCCACATGTCGACTGGAATCACGCTGTGAAAAAAAAAAGATAGAATATAACGATTTTATTTTACTGTTAATTCAAAATTCATGCAAATTACAATTTTTACATTTAAAAAATAGGACATGATGAGCATCTTAATTTATATAACTTACATTTTCAATTCTTGCAATTAAAAATCTACTAAAAGATGAACAGGAAAAGTTTCTTGATTGTCTACTGATTGATAACTTTTTGTTTGATTAACAAAGTTATTTAACTTGACTTGATTGAGTTATCTTCCATAGGCTACAAACTGAAGATTAAATTGCAAGAGACCTTACTTAAATCCTTTCTCCTTTAGTCTCCAGACCATTGTAGGTGACATTTCTGTAGTATCAACTACATTGTAAAATTTTGCCATTATATCTGTAACCATTCCATCACCAGCACCTGTAATTTAGAAAAAAAACTTGCAAGTTAAATGTAATATTCTGATGCATTCTATGCAGATTTCTATATTTTCCTGCATGATGAACCCATTAGCTAAAATTTGGACATATAAATTCATGGGTAGCTATAAAACCAAAGCAGGGCAACCTAATAACCTAATAACATATTCAAATGTCTATAGTGAAAAAATAATGTAACTCACTCACAAGACTGAGAATCTAGATGCATGTGATAAATAATGGCCTATGACTGAACATTCACTGCTAGGAAGATGATACCCTTGGCAACTTACTAGCAAATAATCTACAAGTTGAGATCTCAAAAAATGAGTTTATCACAGCCACATGTTAATGTGCTTGAACACAGTTGGGCTTCTTACCAGTGGTTGTTGTCTGATACATATGAATGTTTTTGTCATTTATGTAGTTTACCATTGTTTACTTGTCTACTGATTGAGGTTTCAGAAAACTAGTTTAACCCACTTCAGTGGTTGTGTTTGTTACATCTTAATTTCATCCATAGTTTATGGAATGGTATTGCTGTAATATCATTGATAGTCTATGTTAAATAAATTCACATTTTCCTAGACTCTAGGCAATTTAGAGCATGACATATTGTATGGATACTTGTGTGTTGTTGAAGACTGCATGTTGACCTAAAGATGTCTTGAGTTTTGTGTTGTTGGGCTGCTCTCATTGATGTATATACCACATTTCCCCTTATTTACGCAAGCATAATAAATTTCTCTTTCACTACTTCATTTTTAGTTACATGGGAATAGTCCTATTAAGTTTCTCTAACCTAGATCTAGTAACCCATTTCCTTTCCAGTCTGGTGCTATATGTAACATCTGCCTTAGCTGATCTTCAGAAAATACAAACATTGATCCTCTTTTCAGTAATCTAAAGAAAAAAAAGATTTTTATTACCAAATGACTATTTAATCTTGAGAGCAAGCTTCAGGTACATGTATGGTCTAAACTTATAAATATATAACTATGAAAACTCTTATAAATGTATAGCTTATACTATAAAAACAAGTTTTTTAACAAGTTCTTTAACAGAGAAGATAAATAGGAGTAATGAAAAACATAATTTGAAGAATGATTATATAATCCATAAATTAAAAATATAGATATGAATTAAGTACAATTTTGTCTATACCATGTAACAATACGGAATATCATTATCAATATTTGCAAATGATTCAAGTAAATCATAACTACATTCAAAGGTAAAAAAATAATAAGTAGGTCATAGTTATCTACTTTCACTTGACATGCTATTTCAAGATACGTTGTTGTATCATGGAAGTAGTATATTGACATATACTGCTTCCATGGTTGTATAGACAGTGTTTAAATAGAGTGCATTACCCATTAATTGAGGTGCTTGACATGAACCAACCAAGTACGGATTTACAAAAGGAATGACCTAGCTGAGTAAATAACCAATCAGATTTTTCATAACATTGGTTTAGGAACTGGCTTGTTTCTTCATCCTGGTTAAACTGTAAAAACTTTGCACAAATCTCTTCTGGAACTTTCGACAGATCAACTGTATACCACTTAAAAAAATAAAAATCAATTTCAATAAAATATGTTTATTTACTTGAGTTTCTTTTTAACCTAAAACTTTTTTGAACTCAATCATTTAAATAATTTTGATCACAACAATAATTCTTCAATAAACTTTCTTTTCCATGATTTGTGTTGGTGGTTGATGTAGTCTATCCAATATTTTGGTAAGTCCTATTAACCTTCTATGCAATATTTTTTAATAACATAGAAGTCTCAGCAAATGGTCTTTAACTTGAGCCCTCTTTTATTGATTTTTATACATATTTACAGCTTTTTTGGACAATTTCCTTTTGTAACTTCACCTGCATTTGTTTGGTGCTAAGTTTTCGTATCTTCAGATATAGAACATGTAGAATACAAAATTAGAAATGTACATATAAAACATGAATGGATAAAACATATGCTATGAGCTTAATAAAACGAAGAGACCAGCAAACAGATATGCTTTATATAATGTCCAAACTGACAAAACTATGTTACAGACACCAAATACCTTCATATTATTAGGGCCTTGCATAGCGGATGAGGGAGTCCTATAGTTTTCACTTTTTCATTTTGCACAGTTGTTGTGCCTCATATATAGATGTGCAAATTATTCTTTGGTGAAAATTGGCCAATCAATTTTGGAAAAAATTTAGTACAAGTAAGAGGATAATGAAATTTTGCACTGTTGTTGTGCATAATTTGTAGATGTACATATCATTATTTGGTAACAATTGGCCCAAAAGTTTTGGAAAAAATTACTTTTTTTATTTTATATAGGTATAAGATGCTATTCAAAATTGATTCTCTATGTCAAAAGCTATCCTTCCACCTCCATTTAGCACTATAGTTCACAGCAATTAAACCAGACTTTCTAACTTTTATTCATATTACATAAAAATGGCATCATACTTCAATATCAAATCGTATACACATTTTTTATTTCTATTTATAGTTCCTCAGTTACATGTATAATAGATCTAAATTTGCAAAAATCTAAATTCACATTATTTTTCTATTTGCAAAAGTGGTGTTAATAAATCTCTCACTAAAACTAGCTGGTTTACAGTAATGTTTTCATTTTATATGACAACTGACGAACATAAATAATTTTACTTATTAGTTTAAGTTCAATACAAATTTAATTTTTTTCCAGCAAAACATTGAAGTATTATGATTGTAGGGTGAAGAAAGCATAACAATATATTGAGGTATGATCTTTTTTATCAACAGGTCACTTTTTTTTAGCTTGCATGCTTTCAGCATTGTTGCAGTAAACTTCACCTTTGTTCATGTAGCTATGTTTTTACTTTGTACACTACATTGCATTAGCAATGTAATTTTTCTAGATGTACAATGTATATTTTGTTTTCACAGTGATCAAAATAATATGTAGTGTAATACTGCTCACTAAACTAATTTAAATCTGTCACATGTTTGCCGTGTTGGGGCAGGAACATCACTTAATCATGTCAAGTTTTCTCTTTATTTAGGATTTTTTTGTTGTTGTCACATCTAGATTCTGGGTGATTTAGTTCTTGACTTACATGTTCATCTACAGTACATTGTATCAGTATGGACATGTGTTCATTTTTTGAAAATCATATTAAAACTCTTTTCCGCGTGATTGTGTTGACAGTTGACTCAATCTTGCATTATCAATATAAAATCTTAATTATATAATAGTTATTGAAGAATTGGTCATTATCGCTATTTTACGAATTTTTCCTTTGATCTTGTTGACTGATAATTTCCGTTCTCAGTGGTCGAGTGATATGAAAACGGAGTTGAGTGATATGAAAATTATCGCTAGAAACTAAGGGAACACATGCCGTTGTCAAGGAAATTAACAACGTCTTCATAGGTAAAATAGCGATAAACAGATTATCATTGGTCAATCTTGTTGAGATAACCAACGATAATGACCAGTTCTTCAATAACTATTGTTATGATATTGTAACTATCATATTTATTAAGTTGACCTAATTTGTTTTGTGTGGCCTAAGAATGTTTACATTATTTTTTTTTTACATTGTGTACAAAATAATACACATTGTGTTACAACTATGCAGTTTAGAAATCACTGGAACAATCATTGATACTCATGGAATGATTAGAACTTTCTATTTCACTTACATAACGTTTCCAGAATGATCATAACAAAAGATGCGTAAATTAAACATCTACCGTTATCTAGAAGTTTCCGTTATAAGTATATATATAAGTATGTAGACCCTAAAGTTAGACATAGACTTAGACATCGATAGACATCAACATTCTCAGCAGTTGGATTGACACTTTTTATAAACAAACTACATCATACTAGATTGTGACCTATTGGACGTAACATTCTCTGTGGATTCCGAGATGATTTCCAGATAAAGAAAAGATAAAAGATTGGACTCATATTTTGACAGTTATGTTGACATTACTATTTGTGTAATACTTCTTGTAAACTTGTGTATAATAAATCTTGTTAAATTTTATCATTGATTTGTGTCTTTTGTTGGCTACATTTAAAAGTCAATTTTTCTGGTCGTAACACTATTATGTATATTTAATTGAGGAACCATGTTTTTAAAAAATTCTCATAAATTCAAATTGTTCAAAGCAAACTCGAGTTATTGTACAATTTCTATAGGAAAGAGTGAAGACCAGTCATAGTGATAACTATAAGTCACTGCCATTCATTTAAGTGCAATTTTTCAGTATATGAATACAAAATAAAGTTTTCTATAATTTTATAATTCTTGTTGCTGAGTAGTTTGTCTCTATCAGCATCGGAGAGTACGGCAAAACGATCATTTGAGTTGTCTGTAGCAGACGTGCCTTCCAGTTCATCCATGTTCCAAATGTCTGAATCGTGATTGCGTTTTATTAAAGGGACATCACTCTAAACAGAGAAACCATGCCACACTGGTCATTAACATTTAAAAGTCCGTTAACGACTGGTTTTCTGCTCTGTTTTTTTCTGTTAAAGACCGATGGAATGTTTTACTAAAGAATAAAGAATGTCATGTGGCCCCTTGTTATCCAATAAGAGAAGATAATTTTTAACCGATATGAAATAAAAGTAATTATTTCCACAAGTTTCAGAACTGGTAAAAGCTTTCAATCATTCCACATACTAAAATTTTGAAAAAGTCTTTAAGCTAATCACTCCATATTCTACAATATCTTCAAAATTACCAGACTGAAGGTTTTATATTTATATTGAAAAATGTTCATTTATACTGGGACTAATACATTGATCTATTAGTCCCAGATTCATAACACAATAGATAAGGTTAAATAAAATAATTCCTTTTAAATGATTAAAAAGTAAAACTTCTTTTTGTTATCTTTGCCTGGCTATTTACTCTAACATGTCGAACACATTGTTTCTGGTATATTTTGGTTTGGACTAGATTATCAGAACCTTTTTTTTAACTTTGTCCCATGTTTGGACAGAAGTTTAAAACAGTTCTCATGAAAACAAGAAACATATAATCAACATTTCAGCATTTTAAAAACAGTTTTAATCCTAGCATTTCTGTGAAAAGATTAAATTTGTTCACAAATTTTGAAAATGTGTTTTAAAAGGTTTGGATTATCTCCCCTGCACTTTTTCTTCTAATAATAAGTGGCTCTATTTCTCGCTAAAACATACGTTATCGTGGGGATTATTCTTTTGTTTTTCATCCTCTCTCATTTTATTGTAAACTGAACGTAACAATGGACTGCGAATATGACCAATTCCGGGGATTTGATCTGCTGCTTGGCTCATCCTGATATCAACTGCTGTCAACAGCTCTAAAAGTACACATCCCAGATAAATGGATAAGTTCATGAAATGTTATATTTATTTTCGGAATTTTTATATGTCTTTCTCTGCGTTATCATGTTACATATTGCTAATCTTTTAAGACCTAGATCAGTAAACTCTGCCTGAGTCAAAATAATAACACCGTAACAGCTGTGCAAAACACATCTTCCGGTTTAAATTAAATGTATTTCCCCTTGTTTTAGAAGTTTCGCAGCGGCAAAATTTAAATGAAAACGCTACACTTGGCAAATTTTTCATTTCATCAAAAACGTATATTTGTCAGTTATAAATCCTTGGTTTCATCCAGAGATATATCATATTTCTCTGTTCCATCGCATAACTTGTTAAGAAGTTAGCAATATCCTTTAACTTTACGTTCCGCTATATAGATGATGTTCTCTCACTAAATAATACAAAATTTGGTGACTATGTTGAACGAATCTATCCCATCGAACTAGAGATAAAGGATACTACAGATACAGTTAAGTCTGCCTCATATCTTGACTTACATCTCGAAATTGATAATGAGGGTCGGTTGAAAACAAAACTTTACGACAAAAGAGATGATTTCAGCCTGGCTTCCCAATTGTGAACTTTCCATTTCTATGTAGCAACATTCCAGCAGCGCCTGCATACGGAGTATATATCTCCCAATTGATACGATATTCCCGGGCTTGTATTTCCTATCATGATTTCCTTGATAGAGGATTGCTGCTCACAAGGAAGCTATTAAACCAAGAGTTCCAAATGGTGAAGTTGAAATCATCCCTTCGTAAATTTTACGGACGCCATCACGAGTTGGTTGACCGTTATGGAATAACCGTTTCACAGATGATATCGGATATGTTCCTTATGTCGTAACTACAATACCCTTCCCTTTTCACGAATGTGACCTACCGAATTATACTATTTACCGGATTTGTAATAACATAAGCAACACGACGGGTGCCACATGTGGAGCATGATCTGCTTACCCTTCCGGAGCACCTGAGATCACCCCCAGTTTTTGGTGGGGTTCGTGTTGCTAAGTCTTTAGTTTTCTATGTTGTGTCATCTGTACTATTATTTGTCTGTTTGTCTTTCGTCCCTCTTTGTTTTCCTGTAGGATTTTTATAAGTTATTTTTCGTGGTAGACTTGTGTCAAACAAACCAGAGACATACGTATTATAGGTCTCTGAACAAACTAAATAATAAAGAAAATTATCGACAAAGGCAAATACGTATATTATGTTAGTCAAGTTATAAATCCTTGACAAAGGGGGGCTCATTGTGTAACAGCCACTATGTTCCGTCAGTTACTTTGTTCCGGCGGAAGTTTTCAACTAGTTATTTCGTTCCGATGGAACTTTCCAACTACTAGTAGTTGTTTTATTCCGAGTGCAGTCGAAAAGTTCCGGAAAAAAGTAGCTAGTTGAAAAGTCCCGGAACAATGTAGCTAATTGAATAGTTCTGGCGGAACAGAACAACTAGTTACATCGTTCCGAATATACCATATTTCGTCCTTTTTGTAGAAAGAGGGGGAAGAATGAGTATCAGTATATATAAGAGCAAATCATTAATTTACAAGAATACCCAACGCACTAGCTGAAAGGGGTTTCTTTGGGGACAAATATGCAAAATTTAAGTTGTATTTCATAGCTCACATAAAACGGAATAAGTTGCATTATCATGCAAATTTAGTATTCATAGTACCCTCAAGAGAGGGAAGAATATCCCCCTCCTCATGTGGTTCTTTGCATCAATTCTCCAAATGGAACTTTGTGACTGGTTGATGAGTTCCGTTGGAACTTTTGGGCTAGTTTGTTAGTTCCGGTTTTGACTTATTTGCCAAAGAGGAACTTTGTGGCTAGTTGATAAGTTCCTTTTGACTTTTGTAATCAGTATCTTGGTTTCCCTTTGAAAGGTTCAAATATGATATGTTGCGCTTTTACTTTGCATCAATTCTCCAAATGGAACTTTCTGCCTGGTTGATAAGTTCCGTTGGAACTTTTGGGCTAGTTTGTTAGTTCCGGTTTTGACTAATTTGGCAAAAAGGAACTTTCTAACTAGTTGATATGTTCCGTTGGAACTTTTCAACTAGTCACTTTGTTCCGGTAAACATTGATCAAGCTCCGAGATAGCACCATCTATCCCCACCCGTCAGTACTTGGCCAGCCAAAAAAATCTGACTTAGAAAACTGTTCATGGAGGGTGGTAAAGGGTTATTTTCGTGCAACGTGTTATGCCATTTTTATTTCACGTGCAGCCGTGAAAAAGGTTCGTTATTCACCGTGTTTCATGAAATCGGTAAAAAGATCAACGTGTAAGAAATTTTTAATCGTTCGTTCGTCGTGAAATGGCAATTTTATTTCGCGTTCTTCCGTCACGCAGATACCCCTACTTTACGCCCCTCTTCATGCTGATTACTAAACACCAATACCGTGACTAGCGTCAAATAAATCTAACGAAGTATAGTAAAAGGTCATACTTTAATTTGGGTCTGTTGTTCAACTTGTCGTTAAATTCATCATATGATTAACTTTAACGGCTAGTAAGTGCTAACGACAAGTTGAACAACAGACCACAGGTTCAACGCAATTGCGACTAGTACACATGAATCTAAATATTGGTTCAAGCAGACAAATAAGAAGTGGAAAAACATGTGTAACCAGATATTATTAGTTACATAGTGTGCTGGTGACCTAATGCGATATATATGGGGTCAGTAAATTCCATATGGGGTGAGAGCGAAGCTAACTCCATATGAAATATACAGGGTCTCCACGTGGTCGCTTTTAACCAATCATATTCCTAGAAATGTATAGGAGGTAAGATAAATATATATAAATATTTATTTATATAGTCCCTGGTGAGACACTGAATAATAATTTGATTTATAAAATCTTCAAATCTGGAATGATATAAAAAGTATTAAAATCTTGTGTTAGTGACAAAAGCATATTCTACAGAAATAATCTGGAGATGTTGCTTTCGAAGAACAATTTTTTAACTATTATTTCCAAGGATTTGTAAACTAAAGCATTATTTGTTATTTCATACAAAAACCCATTTTTTAAATTTTTATGGCATTTATATATTTGGATTTTAACAAATAAGATGTCGAAAGACGCGGAATTGTTTATTAGGTCAAAATCTTGTTATCAATTTGTTTTTGTTTTCTCCTGATTATATAATAATTTTATGCAATTTAATTTGGTTGAAATATACAGCAAATGACCACACAATATTTGAAAAAAGTTTTATATAAAATATACAGCAAATAATTGAAAGTGACGAATAGTTTTGGCCATGCACTGTACCTGAAATTTAGTGATTGCAAAGAGAGCAAAAAAACTCAAACAATAACAATAACAAACAACACAACAAGAGAATAAGATAACAACAAAAAACGACGAATTTCGATTAAGACCACATGTAATTTTTTAAGTTGTTAGTTGTCTACATCCGGTCCGTATGATGCACCATTCTAGTAGTCCTCATAATTGTATATGATTCCATTGTCAACGTTTTAGCTCTGCTACACATAGTTGATTGTCAAATATCTTAATTGATGTATACAGATCAAACCCTATATTGTTACACATGTGTAGCTAAATGAAGGACGACAACCGCCTCTGTTTTTTTTTCGGCGTTGCTTTCAAAAATACAAGGCACAATATGGTAAACCTTTTCAAAATACCTCTGTACAAAACTGATACCTGTAACCATACGTATAATTTAGTACGCATAACTCGTCAGTGGCGTTCGATTAAAACGTCACTCCCGGTTTTGGGCGGGAGTAAATTTTGAAAAGAAATAATTCTGTCATGCCATGCCTGCGCTCGTATTAACATGGATGACGTTAATATCCAGGTTCCTTAAACCGAGCGTTAGGGGTTTTTCAACGACCTTGACTACCCATGAGGGTCAGCCTAGCACGGTCGGTATCGAGGTTAAAAATATTGTCAAATATAATGCTTACCTAATTTAAAACGAGCATAGAGCGTGCCATGATTTAGAAATGTTTCGATTCTAATAGGAAAATTCACAACTTTAGTACTTTGAAGCGGCGCTATAAACACGTTCCGGAAAGGCAGCCATTTTTATTTGATGAAGCACAAACATTCTAGAAAACCTGATATTACTATTTACATTAGTATAGTAATCTCGGAGAGAACCAGCTGTTTCACGATTTAAAAATAAATTGCAACATGTAAACTTACTTTTAGAATGCTTTTTATTAGGTTAATTTCCTGTCGAACAACATCAACAAAAATGTGATTTCTGAATTATGTTTTCTTATGTTCCCTTCCCGGGATTCCGTTGGTTTTGTATTGTTGTATATATTTGCCTTATTTGTGTATGGTTTTCTAAATAATGATTTCCGATTTTCCATTCATTCCGATTGTTAGGTAATTGGGATTGGTTTTGTTGTTTTTGTTGCCTTGTTTGTATATTATATTCTCGAATAACATTTCTTGTTTTCCATTCAACTCGATTCAAATTGAAAATCAGGTTTTAATTCTTTATTTGTGTAACCTTTTCATATCCCGAAACACGGAAATACAGACATACCACGCTATTCCAAATGCTATTAAGTATAGCAACAGATTTACATTTTATGTGCAAAGCATATATATATATATAAGGTACTTTTAATTTGTTTAGTTCAAAGTTGATATCTGTTGGTGCTATGAATAGAAAAACACTGAACGCACAGAAACCCAAAATGAAAAGAGATTGAATTTTGAAGTCTGATAAAAGTAGTTTTTGAAAATACATAGACTGATTAACCAGTCGCATCCTATACTAGAACTAAAAGCCTCTCCCCTAGGCCCTTACAGCTTTCTCAGACATATACAAACTGAAGTTAAAACTTCAAAATTTCAGTAAAATAATATCTTTTTCAGGTTTATTTTTTATATCACAATTTAGAGAATTTAGAGAAATGTATTCTAATATTTAGCGAATGATTGTTCTAATTTATTTCAGCAAATTCAACTTTCTTACATCATATATATCCAGACGGTATACAGTGATTGATTAAAAATCAGATCTTAGTTGCCCACACGAGGATTAAAGATTGAAACAGAACTATTGCAATTGTATTACGCTACATCTTTATCAAATTTTGTATATTTAGGAAGACGCACAGTACAATACAGAATTACCTATTAATGATCAATTAAGGTTGAAAAATGGTTCGTTGTGCAAGTAGAGATCAGGAACCGTGAATTATGGCTTAAGTCGCAATACCAATGCAACATTTTAAAATTGAATTTGATATAGATAATTTTTGAATGCAAGACTATCTATAATTACGATTTGATTTGGCCTCATCAATCGCAGGCTTAATTTCACATCACTATACATTAAGAAAAGCTATGATTGTCATCCCCGGGGAAGCGACGGTAATTAATCAGATGACAAAGGTTCCCGTAATTACGGATCTTTCATTTACGAATGATCTGTTTTGCTTTTGAATAATCCCTTCATTTCCATCATTTTATGACTTTTGTTTCAAGCTTTGCATAACAACATCCCCTGGCCATCTAAAACTCGGCCAATGTGTTTTATGGAGGGCGTAAATTACATCATTTTTCATTAAAAACAATAGTTTACTTCGTTAGCCTACCTTGTTGGACTCTGATTGCAAATTAACAGGGAGCATTTCATTGTGTTGTTCTGGAATTCCACAGAAAATCCAACATTAATGTAGGAGAAATGAGACAATTAACGAAAATAAATTTATCTATTTCATTCGATTTTTACCAATTACGCGAACCACTGAAGCTATTATCATATGGTATTCACCACAAAAATTCCAAATTATTAAGATAGATTGAGTTGAAATTCCAAATTACGCCGATAATGCGTTGTATAAAATTCCCCAATTAAGTCTTATTTTGAAAATATGATATAATTAAACAGTCTAAGAAAACGCTATCCCTAAATTAAATCTGGTCTGATTCATGTGATTATTATTAATTTAAGAAATCCATTTGTAAATTGTTGTGTAATTGTCTTCCCATATTGCGTTACAATCCACAATAACAACTAACCATGACAACTAGTAATTGTGATTTTGCTACATGGTCATCTTAGAATGCTTTAATTGTTATTCATAATGTAAAAAATAAAATTCCGTGATTGTCATATTTAATACATATACACCACAGAATAAAAAGAGATTGCAGTTAAATAGTGCCATTCTCACATTGCTTTCCAAATGTTAATTTCCTTACTCGAATCAGTGGTCATCCTGTTGATAGCTGGACTGTATGTGCAGTTTTTCATTGTGTTTTTTCCTTGCATTATATATATGTGGTCTAGAAAGGCAAAGGAGAAATGGGTGGTCAAGTATAGAACTTATTTAATCCACCACATTATGTACCAATGCAGGCTATCTGGACCATGTGTTGTTCGCGGTCTTTGTCCGTACGTCTATTTTATCAGAGGGGTCGTTTATTGCATTGCTCGAGCATTACTGAGCTGTGTGAGCTGTATATCATTTACACCACAGAATACAAAGAGATTGCAGTTAAGTATAGATATAGTGCCATTCTGACACTGCTTTCCAAATTTTAATTTCCTTACTCAAATTAGTGGTCATCCCACAATAGACAAAGTTCGTTTATACAGAATCTAAAAACACAGAATAGCCCAAATTTATATATTTGGTAATGATGTTTTTAGTTTAAAAAAGTCTTAACATAAATACCGAACTCCAAGGTCAATTTCAAAAACTTGGGGAAGTCCGTAAAACCGGATAAAATCAAACGTTAGACTAAATCAACCAACGGAAAAAGACCCGCCAAATAGATGCATTATTGTCATTTTGCTTAGTTTCTTCTGTTACCTATTCTAACATCGGACTCGGACTTCTTTTAAACTGAATTTTACTGTGCGAATTGCTTTGTATATGAAAAGAAGGAGATGTGGTATGATTGCCAATGAGACAACTATCCACCAAAGTTCGAATAAAGTGGATGCAAGCAATTATAGGCAACCGTACGGCCTTCAACAATGAGAAAAACCCATACCGTATAGTCGGCTATAGGCCCCGACATGAAAAATATGAAACAATTCAACTGAGAAACTGTTTGTTTATTCCAAATTGGCTATAGAGGTATACGGGAGGTGGAGATCTCACAAAACATGTTTAACCCCGTCGCAATTTTGCGCCTGTCCCAAGTCAGGAACCTCTGGCCTTTGTTAATCTTGTATGTTTTTTTAAATTTTGGTTCATTTATATGTTTCGGAGTTTAGTGTAACGTCCATTTTCGCTGAACTAGTATACAATTATTGTTTAGGGGCCAGCTGAAACCCGCCTCCGGGTGCGGGATTTTCTCGCTGTCTTGAAGACCTATTGGTGTATTTGCGGTACATTCACACCATCATCATCATCATCATCATTACCAATTTTTCCGTTATTATTGTTTCATCTTTTTTCAATAGATAGACTCGTAAAGTATTGTTTATTTTGAAATATTGCATGCTCATAATAATATTGTATTGTTATTTATTGTTATTCGGAGCGGACTTCATAAGTATGGTTTACTTGTGTCCAATCCATTTTACTTGGAGTATAAATAAAATATGTTTAAACTAAACCCATTGGTGGCCCTGGGCTGCTTTCTGCACTTTTTTCGGGTTGTTGTCTCTTTGACGCATTCCCTGTTTCCATTCTCAATTTATTTTATATGTATATTCGTCTTGTGTCGGTTGAATCCTAACGAAAGGGAAAATTTAGATCAAGAATTATTGTTGGAACGCTAAATCTTTTCAAAAGCATGCGTATGTTTCAATCTATATATGGAATCACAATACAAGTCTTTCGTCGAAAGAGCATAAACGATGTTACATTTTTGTAAATGTTTCTTTATAAAGAACTACACTGCTTTTGCTTCCTTGTCAGTAGTTCAGGCATGACACAATCCTTAATACTGGAATACATACCATAGTCGTTAGGGTTAAGACCGTGGTTAAACGTGCAATCATCAGAATGATTATTGTCAAAATAGAAACTTTCAAAAATCTGCAATCGACACCAAATTCTGCATATAGATATGACATAAAACAGCCACAGGCAAAGTTCCCGACTTGAAGCAGACACATGAATATGCGGCGAGATTATTTTTTTTCTTCATATTTTTGATACTTCAACATTCCCCCTTTTAATCTCGATCGAGTGGACTAACACGAGGTACACTAAAGATCATACAATAAAATCAGAAGGGAAATCAGGCGAGTTTCGGCAAGGACAACTTTTTTCGCTTTATTTTTTTAAGGGTGGTCTTAATATCCAATGATCAACATTATAGGCATACATTTATGGTGAGCGTGTTTTGGTGATGTTTATTCTAACTACATATTCGCCTTGGTTATATTATATGAAGATGTAGTTAACGAGTTCACCAAGTTGCATAAGATAAATAATCATTAATATATATTATTAATTTGATGCTTCTGAAAACATACAAATAATGTTACAGAAATAAATAAAAAAAAAGTAATTACTATATGAGTGATGTGATGTCATAACTATCAGATAGATAAGTCGCTTGTTTGATTAAACCTTTGACAAATTTCTTGTTTTCCTTAATTACAGAAGACCATCTCTTTCCTCTGACATCGGCATAATATGTTCACAGATTAATACCCCAGATGATTTGTTTTTCAGAAATTTACATCTATCTTAGAGGAAATTTGATTAGAAATGACGCTTGTTTGGGGCAACGGTTAATTTTGCTGTGATTGTATGAGGCATAAAGTGCTTGATTAAACTTTGGCAATCTTAATGAAAGCTGGGTGCAGAATTTTTGTCATAAAATCGATGAAATATCTTAGTTTTCGATACAACCCTTTATGATTGTACTCTCGATTGGTTTTAGTTTGATGAAGATTTTCTCTAAGCATTCATCTTTAAAGATTTTTCTTTTAATTAAATAGAAATACATTTGTTCATTAATGGTGCGACACGGATCTTCCAAATAACCAAATCGTTCGTTTTATTCATTTGTATTAGCTTTGATTTGAGTGTTAACGAACAGAGATTCACATTTAGAAGAGGTTTTGGTCTTAAGAGAGTTAACTTAATTTCGACCATGTCAAAGAATTAACAAGAATTTCGCTAGCCTTCTTCGAAAAATTTACAGTGTTATCATTTCTGAAAACTGATTGGAGAGTCCAGACAGAGTTATATTGAACAGATAATCGCGTTATTCCCTCAAATGTAAAAAATTAATAAGAAAAAATACGCGTTTTATCCTTAATGAAGCCTGTACTAATTGTATTAGACGTCGTTAACGCAGGGAATTTATTGTGACATTTTATACCAAGGATTTTAACTATTAAGTTTACAGTAAATTTTTTTTAGAATAGACTGATTAATACCCGTCTTTTCTCATCAATTTTCTCTTATTAGAAGAAAATAAAGCGCAATTTAAAATACGTATACTATAAAATTGCTAAATGTAAGATGTAAATATCATTCTTCAGACAATAGTGGGCTGTTGACTTTATAATGATAGATAGAGTTACAAAAACGACAATATATATTAAATAATTTCAACCTTATTTACGTCAAAACTGGTCAATTAAAAGCACTTTCAAGTAAATTTTGCTTTAAAATGACTTCAATCTCTCACAATATTTGATTACAAAGGTTAAGTATTAAAAGTGTGAGCCAACTTCACGAACTTCTTGTTCAAGCGCACAGACAAAGCGTGCCATTTACTTCCTGTTAGAAACCTTTTTAAAAATGACAAAGAAACTAAGGTTTGAACTCCCTCAGGCAAAGTTGACCTTAGATGGATTTGGCTATTTTTAAGGTCCTTTTAGTCATATAGCTCTTCAACTATTTCGGTTCTCATCCTTGGCTCTCAAATATTCGGCTTTGAGCGTTCTCTGAAACTAAATTCAGAAAAGCGCTTCGGACGCATAAAATTTATAACGTAATGTTTTCATTTTTTACAGCACTGGGTCGGTACTTCTGCTGGTGGACTATCAGTTTCCGATGGTATCATCAGCTTAGTAGTGACTACTCCGGTACTGACATGATTTATAACAAACCTTTCTTAAATTGTCCCGGTTTATTAATTTTTAAATGATAAAGAAACTAAGGTTTTAACTCCCTCATGCAAAGTTGACCTTAGATGGATTTGACTATTTCTTTAGGTCCTTTACAACGTGTTGTTTTCATTCTTTATGTATGTCTAGGAATAACATTACATGGTCCATTCAACTGATTTTGTCTCCGTCGGACTGAAAAAGATTGCACATAATTATGTTTCCAATACAAGTACTAAACATACATATAAACCGGCGTCTTAACGGCTGCCTGAACAAGCAAGAAGGAAAATAATGGAAAAAAGAATACAACCGTAAATAGGCATTGAACACTCCATCACAATTAAAGACGGTGAATACAATTACAGAACAGACAATAAACAGAACACAACTATTATACAGATTGTGAACAGAACTTTGCTCTGACTGCGACCGGAAATAAAATCTGACTAAACAGAGCATTGCTGGACAGTTTATAAACAGATATAAAAACTTACTTTAATTACAGAATGTGGAAAGAACATCATTAAAACCTTACTGAACAAACAAACAATGGACAGCATGTGAAAAGAAACAAAAACTTACTGAGGACACTTTGAACAGAACATTACTGGGTAGAATGTGAGCAGAAATAAAACCACACTGAATAAACGATGAATGGAACATCCCTGGGAAGAATGTAACATGTAATCAAACCTACTGAACAGAATGTTAACATATTATTACTCGGTAGTAGACTGTGAACTGTAATTATAAAAACTTATTGAACAGAATGTTAACAAAACATCACTGACTAGTCTCTAACCAGTAATAAAACCTTACTAAACAGAATGAGAACAGAACATCACTGGCTAGACTGTGAACTGTAATAAAACCTTACTGTACAGAATGTGAACAGAACATCACTGGCTAGACTGTAACCAGTAATAAAACCTTACTGCACAGAATGTAAACAGAACATCACTGGCTAGACTGTAACCAGTAATAAAACCTTACTGCACAGAATGTAAACAGAACACCACTAGGTAGACTGTTACCTGTAATAATTATACCTTACTAAACAGAAAGTGAATAGAACATCACTGGGTAGACTGTTACCTGTAATAATTATACCTTACTAAACAGAAAGTGAATAGAACATCACTGGGTAGACTGTGAACTGTGATAAAACCTTAATGCACAGAATGTGAACAGAACATCACTGGGTAGACTGTTACCTGTAATAATTATACCTTACTAAACAGAAAGTGAATAGAACATCACTGGGTAGACTGTTACCTGTAATAATTATACCTTACTAAACAGAAAGTGAATAGAACATCACTGGGTAGACTGTTATCTGTAATAATTATACCTTACTAAACAGAAAGTGAATAGAACATCACTGGGTAGACTGTTATCTGTAATAATTATACCTTACTAAACAGAAAGTGAATAGAACATCACTGGGTAGACTGTGAACTGTAATGAAACCTTAATGCACAGAATGTGAACAGAACATCACTGGGTAGACTGTTACCTGTAATAATTATACCTTACTAAACAGAAAGTGAATAGAACATCACTGGGTAGACTGTTACCTGTAATAATTATACCTTACTAAACAGAAAGTGAATAGAACATCACTGGGTAGACTGTTATCTGTAATAATTATACCTTACTAAACAGAAAGTGAATAGAACATCACTGGGTAGACTGTTACCTGTAATAATTATACCTTACTAAACAGAAAGTGAATAGAACATCACTGGGTAGACTGTGAACTGTAATGAAACCTTAATGCACAGAATGTGAACAGAACATCACTGGGTAGACTGTTACCTGTAATAATTATACCTTACTAAACAGAAAGTGAATAGAACATCACTGGGTAGACTGTTACCTGTAATATTTATACCTTACTAAACAGAAAGTGAATAGAACATCACTGGGTAGACTGTTATCTGTAATAATTATACCTTACTAAACAGAAAGTGAATAGAACATCACTGGGTAGACTGTTACCTGTAATAATTATACCTTACTAAACAGAAAGTGAATAGAACATCACTGGGTAGACTGTTACCTGTAATAATTATACCTTACTAAACAGAAAGTGAATAGAACATCACTGGGTAGACTGTGAACTGTAATGAAACCTTAATGCACAGAATGTGAACAGAACATCACTGGGTAGACTGTGAACTGTAATGAAACCTTAATGCACAGAATGTGAACAGACCACCACTGGGTAGACTGATACCTGTACTAAAACCTTACTGTACAGATTATGAACAGAGCATCACTGTGTAGGCTGTGAAATGAAAGAACTCTTACTGTACAGAACTTGTAACAGAACATCACTAGGTAGACTGTGACAGAAGTAAACCGGTTTTAAAAGAATGTGAACAGAACATCACTGGGTAGACTGTGAACTGTTATAAAACCTTGCTGCACAGAATGTGAACAGAACATCACTGGGTAGACTGTGAATTGTAATAAAACCTTACTGCACAGAATGTGAACAGAACACCACTGGGTAGACTGATACCTGTACTGAAACCTTACTGTACAGATTATAAACAGAACATCACTGGGTAGATTGTGAACTGTAATAAAACCTTGCTGCACAGAATGTGAACAGAACATCACTGGGTAGACTGTGAATTGTAATAAAACCTTGCTGCACAGAATGTGAACAGAACATCACTGGGTAGATTGTGAACTGTACTAAAACCTTACTGTAGAGATTATAAACAGAACATCACTGGGTAGTCTGTGAAATGAAAGAACTCTTGCTGTACAGAACTTGTAATAGAACATCACTAGGTAGACTGTGACAAAAAAAAAGAATGTGAACAAACCATCACTGGGTAGACTATGAACTGTGATAAAACCTTACTGCACAAAATGTGAACAGAACACCACTGGGTAGACTGTTATCTGTACTAAAACCTTACTGTAGAGATTATAAACAGAACATCACTGTGTAGGCTGTGAAATGAAAGAACTCTTACTGTACAGAACTTGTAACAGAACATTACTAGGCACACTGTGACAGAAATAAACCCGTTTTTAAAGTATGTGAACAGAACATCACTGGGTAGACTGTGAACTGTTATAAAACCTTACTTGACAGACTGTGAACAGAAAGAAAACTATACTGGGTAGATCGTGAACAAAACATCACTTGCCAGCCAGTGAACAGAAATAAATCCCGAACTAACCGAATATGTACGAAAGATAACTATTGTCTGAACAGAATGTAAACATCACTAAAGATTTCAACTACTCTGAACAACACAATCTGTTGATTATGATCACTACTGATCAGATTAGAATGTGTCACACTGAATATCTTGTTTGGGAAATGTATAAATATACAAGTCTTATTTTTAATTTAAAATATTGATATAATACCTCTATGCAGGGACTTTCTATACTAAGTATAGAAAGTCCCTGCTCTGTGTTTCCCATTTTAACCACTTGTGAATAAGGGAGCTACCATTACACAAACTGTTGATTATGATCACTACTGATCAGATTAGAATGTGTTACACTGAATATCTTGTTTGGAAAATGTATTAAATATACAAGTCTTATTTTTAATGTAAATGCTAGGATGAAAAATTTTGTCCTGCATTTTTTTAAGTTGTAATCTCTGTCCTGCCTTTTTATTTTTCACTCTATTCGGTCCTACCTTTTTTTATTAGTTTATCTTGACTTTTTTTACGTAAATTGTCATCCTGCTTTTTTTTTGCCAAGTTGCTCATCCTGCCTTTTTTTTTTACTCAAAACACTCCTGTCCTGCCTTTTTTTTCAAATTTCATCCTAGCCCCCCCCCCCCCCCATAAAAATCAAATGGTAGCTCCCTAACTAGCTGTTTTGAAAAAGTTACTTCAAATTATAGTTAAAATAGTGGTTGAAGGAATCTGGTGATTGGAATACGTTCTTACTAAATAGAGGTGTGTCTCGACTGAGAATATCTTGTGGTAAAATTAGCGAGAAATTAAAGTTTCAAGCTAAAACCACCTAAATCCACCCCTGACAACAATATACAATCACCATAATTAACAAGAAACATCGTCAATGTGTCTAAGCCAACTGTACATGGTTTCAATAATGTGAAATGAAACCGGTTAACTTAAGAATTTCTTAGCACTCCATAACACCAGCCCTGCAAAACTTGGTTAAGACGATGGAAATGTGAAGAGTTGACAGATAGACGGGCGGACTGACGGACGCAAAGTGAGACGAGTCAGATGACAATAGCTCACCTGACCAATATTAAATTTTGCAAACGAAAATTTCAACTTTTTCCAGCGATTTTGAATTGTCTTTTCATAATATCTGTTTTTAATTTTTTGATTTTCGGAGGTCGTGCAAGACTTTATTTATACTGTTTTCGCCGAAAACCACTAAAATCAGAATGAGATGCTTTTACGAAGTTATGTTTATTTTCTTAGGATCCCATGTAATACGGTAGTACGGGTCTGGTGGCATGCCGTTACCATTTATGCATACTTCGGCAAAATTTTTAGGTTGCATGTGAGAAATATATAGACACAGAAATATTAAATAATGATACAAATTAATAAATTAATCTTTCGCTTGAACCATAGTTTGTCTATCTTTCATTAAGAAAGAATCTAACCTGGACTGTTTTCTTAGCCATGCCATGATGAAATAACCAACCCAACCGCGGGTAGGGCATATTCACCTACTTCGTGGGAAAGTGAGTTATGGATTTTTGAAACTTCGATTATCAAAGAAATTGTTTATAAAAACCGCAACTACAATGTAACAATTGTTTTTACTTTAACTGCTAAAAGTCTATAATAATTGTCATCAAACGCACAGTCGCGTTTGACACCTTCCTTTGAAGTATATAACATTTATAGAATGTAAATAAACCGTAGGTCAGTTGATTAGTAATCAAGTTGATTCTGTTAAACTTACTGTTTTATATACTTTGAATGTTAAAACGAATGGAATCAATGCGACAACATTAATTTTCGTCGTCTCTTCAGATAAACTTTATTCAGGGGCGTTTCTAGTATATTTGAAAGAGGGGCGTAGATTGAAATATTTTGCGGAGTGGAGCGAGGCGAAACATTTTTTGGACCTTTTTTTTCTAAAAAACATAAAATAATTAATGAATATGATAAATTGCCATATTCAATACAATATTAGCAGATTACGATAGTTTTTTTTTTCTGAAAAGGGGGGGGGGGGGGGGGGGGGGGGGGGCGTACGACCATTACGCCCTCACCTGGACCCACCCCTGTTATTAAGCTGAGGACAACCCATGTTTTGCAAATTTTAGGGGGGGGCACGCCCACCAGGCCCCCTGCCTGAATCCGCCACCAGCTGTACATTATTCATTACATTGTGTGTGATTGAGGTCATGGATGATAGATAATTCCTTTTCATTATTAGCACAAATCTGGAAGTTTTAGAAAGTTCATATTTAAGAATTCACAAGTAATGCATGAACTTTAATCTGGACGTTTTAGAAAGTTCATATTTTTAAGAATTCAAGGGTAAAGCATGAACTTTAATGTCATGTTTATAAATTTCAAGAAAATCAAATATGAAGAAATGATTTATAATTTTTGGAAATGGAATAAGAAATTAGTATACACCATTGATGTATTCAGTTTTTTAAAATTATCAAATGCATAGATTATTGGGCTCTTCATTTTTCTACACTATCATAGTTAGTGCAGCAAACAAGGAAAAAAGCTTCATATTGTGTTAAGCACCTGATATTTTATAATATCTATACACAGAAAACCAGATAATCTGTTTATCATGTTATTTCTGGTCTTTTTTCCTTCCTTAGACAGTTTTCAATTGACAAAAGTAAGTTTGATAATGTCTCCAAGCGCATTGTGTAGTCGCTGATAACTTCAGAGACATTGTGATGTTGCTGACAAGTCCTGCTCACGTCTAAAAGTTGTAATATGTGAATTACAGATTGACCGAGCAAGTTGATATAATCAAAGGGAATCACGATAATATTGATTATCCATTTATGTATACAGTCCGCCAAAAGTTAAGCACCACCTAAATATAACTGGCAATATTTTTTTAACTATTGCGAAAAAAAATACTTATATTTGGTGTAATGAATTGCCTATAACATACACCAAGAAAATTCATTACGACCAAAAAAAATAAACTCCGATCAACACACCAAGCAATTTTTTATTAAAGGTCATCTGCACTTTTTCGAATACACTGTTTCGATGCCTTTAAATCATCTTCCTACTGCCCTGCGTACAGGTGAAATTCGACCTTCACTAGGTCACTGTGAAATATGGCAAGGGGTAAGTTATATGTGACTGAACCTTGACAAGCAATTGACATGTCAAATGCCGGTAGGAGCACTAGTTGCATAGGTAACCATTTCAATGTTAAACCATGGAAGTATTATATTATACTTCCATGGATAGACCAAGGTCCGGAAGACCCCGTTTAATGGAGGGGCAAGGGGTTTAACTGTTATGCTGTTTTGGGGCAATTTAATTCTTTGTTATCTGTTATTCTGAAAATGTATTTACTGTTAGCTGTTATTGTCATATTCCTTGTTAGCTGTTATAGGACTATTATTTTTTTTGTTATCTGTTATTGTGAGAATGTATTTGCTGTTTTAACTGTTATTGAAAATTGAAATGTTAGCATTTTGGCAGCCAATCTTCGGTAGAAATTGAAAATCGTTGAACATTTGGGTCTAACCACTAGTAATATGGTGGTCCCTTATTCGGAGTAGGATTCCAGTAACATACACATCATACAAACATATTAAAATCAGTCGGGTCCAGGACCATTCCAGTATATCTTATTATAATCCGGTTGTTATAAATTCCATTTTCTATGAACATGTATTTAGTGTTACCTAGAATTGGTTTACTCAATATATAATTATATTTTGTTATGGAATACTTTTTTCAGCATTTATTTTTATACGCCCGGTCAAATTTTTGACGGGACGTATTATGGTATACAAATGTCCGGCGTCCGTTCGTCTGTCCGTCCGTCTGTCTGTCCGTCTGTCTGTCCGGCGTAAACATGTCGCACCGTAACTTGAGAATGACTTATCCAAATTTCATGAAACTTAACATAGTTGTTTCTTATGATGGTCAAACGATCTGTATACTTTTTGGTGAAAATAAGATTAAAACTTTTTGAGTTACGGGACTTAGTAACTAAAACAGGTGTGTGTTTTTTTTTTCACATGTCGCGCCGTATCTCAAAAACAGTTTATGATTATTGCTTACTTTACACACTTCTTAATTATATTAATCTTAAGATCTGTATACTTTTTGGTTTTGATTCAAAAATTTATTTTAGAGATATTGAGTTTTTTGTAAAAAAAAAGGGGGTTTTCGCATGTCACGCCGTATGTCAGAAACTATTTATGCTTATTGCATAAAAATTCACACACAAGACGACGGGCGTATCATGCGCTCATGGCGCAGCTGTTTATTGTGCCTTAAAAGAAACTTCGCGGCACGCTGGCTTGTAATTTAAATAGTGTGTGTATTCTTAGAAAAAAAATCACAGAGCTGAGTCTGTGTTCGAGACTCAGCTCTGTTTAAAAAGGTGTTTCTGTCGTATGGACCTAGGCCTATCCTCATCAGGTATCCCTCACCATATGTTTTCCTTTTTGTAATATAAAGAATTGTTCAAATTCCATTTTCATGTTCCCTATATCCCCATACGTAAAAATTAAATCCAAACAATTCTTAATATTACAAAATGGAAAGCATATGGCCATTATATCATACAATATCTTAATTGTCATATAAACATAATTAGTTTGTGCAAAAAACAAAAGCAAAAACAAACTTAATATAGCAAAGAAATAACAATTCTAAAAGAAAGGAACACAAGGGAAAAAATATATATAGCTAGACTAAGAGGATACATTGTATCTCGGTGTTATGATTAAAAACTGGTTGAACTTCTTTTATATATCAAAAAGATTAATTTACTAGAAATTTTTATTGGGAGATTTCCCAATGAAGCTACCTTGGCTTTAACCAAAAACATGACTTTTCCTGCTTTTTCGCTCTAGGTCTTCTAAACTTGAATAAGGTTACCATTACTCTTTATAAGAGTTTCTAGGAATTTATATTCTAATACATTTTTCATCATATTACCATTGTAGTTATGAAATGAGCCTACACTTTTGGCAATATGTGGCTGTAAAATCATGGTTTTAGTTTTATTTATATTTATAGTAAGTTGCCAATTTTCGCAGAAACTACTAAATTTATTTATACTGTTCTGCAGACCTTCTTTACTCAAAAGTAGATCATCTACAAAAGATAGTGGTCCAAGGGTTGAGTCTACTAGTTTTGGATAACAAAAAAATATTACCATACATTGAGAAAACCAATTCTATAGATAACTCTAAATACATGTTCATAGAAAATGGAATTTATTACAATTTATTAAAATAAGATATGCTGAATTGGTCCTGGACCCGACTGATTTTAATATTTCATTTACTGTTATCTGTTTTTATCCTGTTTCAATTCCTTGTTATCTGTTATAAGCCAAATCAATTTGCTGTTTTGCTGTTATTGGATCCCCCCTTGCCCCCCCTCGTTTAACTACCGATCGTGATGACAGACTCCTTATTGGTTGTGCTAAAACCAACCCATTTACTCCTGCCCCACAACTTAGACACCACTGGTGTCAAGGTGGTCATGTTAGTGTTCGAACATTGGTCCGTCGACTTCATAGAGGCTACCTAAGAGCACGTCGTGTTGTCAAGAGACCTGCCCTAACAGTCTGGCACCGTATAATCAGGTTTCAAAGGGCTAATGGCCATCGACGCTGGAACATGAGAATCTGGCAAAATGTTCATTGGTCCAATGAGAGTCAGTTTCTGTTACGACCAATAGACGGCAGAATACGAGTTTGCCGTGGAAATAAAACTGTTAATGACCAAAACAACATTTGCCCAACGACTGCATACGTTGATGGTGGTGTTACAGTATGGGGTTACTTCTCATACTGTTGTAAGGTGGGTGTGCATATTCTGCAGGGTTACATGAACGGACAGACATACAGAGATTTTGGTGCTTAGAAACATTGTAGTCCCTCATTTTGATAATCCTCCACTTGCTTCAAGACCCTTGTGCATGTACGACAATGCTAGACCACACAGGGCAAGGATTGTACCCGAGTACAAAGAGTACAAAGAGCAAGAAGCCGTTGACACTATCTTTTGGCCTTCCATGTCTTCAGACATGAACCCTATCGAACATGTCTGGGATGCCATTGGCAGAAATCTCAATCGCAGAGATCCACCTTTGCAAAATCTTAGCAATTTAAGAAGCGCAATTGTTGCTGAATGGAATAAATTTGCTCAACTAAGTTCAGAAGACTTGTACAGAGTATGAGACTCTGTGATATGGAACTGTACCGGAAGAGAGGGTGTTACACATCCTATTGACTCAAATATTGACATTAAATTTGCCGAACATACCAAAGATTATTTGTAGAGACTTTTAATGATATTGGGTGATTAATTGTTGTTAAAAAATAAAATAACAGTGAAACTTAAATTCCGTTTCGGATTTGTGTAACTTTCACTATTTCTATGAATGCAAATTTCAAATGCATAGAACCTGCATACGTGAACAAACTTAAGTCTACGGTTTGTTTATGGTATATGTTAGCAAAATTGCTACATGAATATTTTCTCTTTTTTGAGGATTAACTTGTTTTTTTAAATGAAAAAAATTTTGATGCAAAAAAAATAGGTGGTGCTTAACTTTTGGCGGACTGTATATGATAAAATTTTGAGTCTCAAATAATTATAATATCCAAGTTCATCTGAATTTGTTATTGGTGAATTGACTTTTGCTTTGTAAATCATTTGTACATTTGATGTCTTGTCTATTTGTTCCAGTTTGTTATGGGAGAAGACTTATATAGGCTTTATTAGTGTCTTATTCCCTTGCATCAAATATCAAAAAAAAAAAAAAAATTCATACTATTACTGTCTATTCAGTACATCATATAACGAGTGACAAAGATAACAACCATGCAGTATTTAAATGCTTTATTACATACAGGCTGCTATAACAATATACAATGGCAATAATATGATATAACATTACAAGAGATCTGGGTAACATAATGCAAGAACAAACAGAAAAAAACATGTGTGTTGAGAAGATTTAGATTTTATAAACAGATTTGATGTTCTTGGCTCTATTAACAAATTACAAAATTTGAGGAAGCAGACCTTTCAAACAATGCCAAAATGCTTCTAGTGTCTAGCTGTAGAATGCATTCTTTAAATACTAGCGATTTGTGGGTTTGATCAAATGCTGAATTAAAGCAACATTGAAATTGGTATTTGCTGCTTCATTGATAAGCATGCATTATTTAGAACTAAAATGGGTCAACTCTAGGTTGTGTGTCCATGTGAGGTGAAATGTCTTCCTGTTGACCATTTCTTTACAAGCTAGGAGATCAAACATATGGTTCAGCATTATCATTATCAGTACAATCATAATAAGGTTAATTAGGTTACAAATGACTACACTGTCACCGTAAATATTGTGAAAGATTGTCTTGAATTTAAACATTTATCCATGCTTTCCTCAAACTGTTGTCATTACATTGATTGATTGTTGGTTGCTTAATGTCCAGTGCCAAATATTTCATGCATGTTCACGTTGTTCTTACAGTAACAATGGATGATCTGAAGGAGTTTATTGATGCATAAACATGACCCACTCATTCACAAACCGAACTTTCTGTTAACTCTGTGAGTGAAAGGCAAAATGAACATGTAAATAAACCTGTTAACACAGAGATATGTCTCGCCTATTTGTTATTTTGATAATGCAAATGTTGAAATTAAAATAGCAATACTTTTTTAATATGTAAGTTATGCAAATATTCAAAGTCAATGAACCATGACTGAAGGTACAGGGCTAAACAATCTCCATGGAAATGAGATGTGCCAATACTAATACAACTGTATACCAAATACCACTGAAACCTCAAAAGTCGTTCCCTTTAAACAACACAAACATTAACTTGTAAACGTAAAAGTTTCAAAGTCAATGAACCATAATGAGGGTGTGGGGGTTATATAATCTCCATGGAAATGAAACTTGCAAATGCCAATACATTTGCATACCAAATATCATTGACTTAACATTAGTGGTTCATCTTAAACTGACCTAATCACAAACTAATACATGTAAACGAAGCAAAAGTTTCAAAGTTAATAGACCATGACTGAGGGGGAGGGGCCAAATAATCTCCATGGAAATGAGATATGCCAATGTTTATACAACTGCAAACCAAATATCATTGACCTACCACTAGTGGTTCCCCATAAACTGACCTAATCACAAACTAATACATGTAAACTAAGCAAAAGTTTCAAAGTCAATAGCAGACCTGCCAACTATCCCGATTTATGCAGGATATCCCCCTTGAGAGGTGTTGACCTGAATTTTGAAATTCTTTATTATATAAACTGAACATCTCAAAACAGGCATTCAAATGAATTACAAGGGTATTTAAGCACATACATATTCATTCAAACAATATAGTAGTAGATTAAAAACACTTATGACAATATAAGAGGAGCATTATGTTCTCTTGCGCTTAAAATCCCCCATGGAGATTTTGAAAAGTTGGCAGGTATGCAATAGACCATGACTGAGGGGGCGGGGCCAAAAAATATCCATGGAAATGAGATATGCCAATGCTTATACAACTGCATACCAAATATCATTGACCTACCACTAGTGGTTCCCCATAAACTGACCTAATCACAAACTAATACATGTAAACTAAGCAAAGTTTAAAAGTCAATAGACCATGACTGAGGGGGTGGGGCCAAATAATCTCCGTGGTAATAAGATGTGCCAATGCTAATACAACTGCATACCAAATATCATTGACCTAACACTAGTGGTTCACCATAAACTAGACCTAATCACATACTAGTACATTGTTGACAACGCCGGACACAGCATACCTATGTCTCGCTTTTTGACTCTGTCAAGGCAAGACGAAAAATGTGTATAACATTTTTTACTTATGATTCCAATATAATGCCAAAAAAACTGTGTATAACATTTTTTACTTATGATTCCAATATAATGCCAAAAAACTGTGCTAATTGTTTGGGATTCTTTAAACACTCGCATAATGATCCATAATATGCTTTTATAACAAGAAATATGAAATATTGAAGCAATACAGCTTAAACATTGATTAATCAAATTACAAAATATATAAATAACAATGGATATAATAATTTGAAGCAACAACTTGTAAATGAACTTCAATATTTAAATCAACATATATAATTAAAAATACTACTTTTGCAACAAAAAAATTGCTGACAACGAAGACCAGTTAGTTAATATCACAGTCATTAAAAAAAAGCACCAAAAGCATAAAAGCAATAATATATGAAATAAGGTAATATCTGAGTTTTTTTCTGTTTCCTATAAACTCAATCTTCTCTGGATAATAAACCTTTTTGTACATACATAAATGAGGATAGTAATGTTTTTACTGTCAAGCATCAAATTCCCTTTTTTGGAGGCTTTTATAATTGAAAGAACAAAAAAAGAATGTAAAAAACTTTTAATTAGCTGAATCTTCAATAAAATGCAAACACCCATTGGTCATTTCTAGCTACTGGTATGTAAAGACTGCAGAAAGATAAAGCCTGAGATTAAGGCTAAACAAAACTGGTATCTCCATGCTTGGACAGTCTTTATTTATATGGGTATGTCCCTCATTATAAATAACTATTGTATATAACAATATTGACAGAAAATACAACAGATGAAAGCAAAAAAAAAAAAAAACCACAAACTATATAGTATTCAGACAGTTCAATTGCACTTAAAAATAACTAAATAATACAGCTATTATGCATATGGAAGCAAAGTAAAATGAAGCTAACATCAGTTATATATTTTGGACGATTAAATTTCACATAGCAATAACAAATCAATATATTGTTAACAATTTTTTTTGTCTTTAACGATTCTTTCAATCATTTGCTTTCAAAACTAGTTTAAAATGATTTAATCTACTAAAAATTATAAAATATATATATTTGTTTTGCTTTAGATTCTAACAAGACTTTATTATGCTAATTATTATGCACAGTGACCACATATAATGCCTCAAAAGATTCTGATTGTGATATACAATACATCAGACCTCTCAAAATACATTGTTTTAGATATATGGAAAAATAATTGATTGGTTGATTTTTGATTGCTTAATGTCCAGTGCCATATATTTCATGTATATACAATATGAAAGTTTTGAATAAAGGCGGGAAATTTATACTGGTATATTAGATAGGGGTAGAAATTTTGCCTTTCAACATGTCACATACTTATTTTTTTAAACTGAGTTTTTTAAAAGGTTTTTTTTCATCATGCATTTATAGAGTGTGGCAATCACTCTACAAGGGCAAACATAATTGAAGTAAACTTTCTACATATAAATAACAATCATGCAAAAAAAAACTTTGAATGATTTAATAAACAGTAGAAAACAGTTTTTTACATGTTAGTAGAACAATGTTATGCAGTGTGTTATTTCTAGTTGCTGAATCGGACATAATACTAGAATAACACACACATATCTTTTTTAAAAATAACCTGCAACTGGTATGTATACTTTGCAATTGCAAGTATACCATTAAACATATTTGTTTTACATGTAAAGATTTTATTGATATCCAAAAGGAATTTTATATATATATATATATATATATATTCATTGTTTTGGATGCTTCAATTCAAAATTGGATATAATTTTTAATAGATATTGGAATATATGCCAAATATAAATGTATATCTAAATATTTTTTCTATAGATTTAGCACCTGATTTTAGAAATGAATTTTATCTATATATATACTTAATATCATCCTAAACAACAGTTTTAAATGATGGATCTTTTTTCTGATTTTAAAATTGTGCTTGAATATTAGTAAGGGCTCTTGTAGCAATATAGGCATTTCACACTGATGTGATGTTAAATCAGTAATCAATCAATCAATCCTACAAAAAAGGCTGACTGATCAGCACATATACCTCCAATGGAATTGTCAAAAGTAAGTTAAATTTAAAGTCATATGAAACAAGTTTCTTGTTATTATAATTTTATAGAAACTATTGAACCAATGCATGCATAAATACTAAACTAAGTCTTGTATGCACATTTTTTTCCCCATTTATTATGAATCTATAGCGTATTATCGACAAATAATATTTCATTCAGTGATTGTTGATCGTAAGCTACTTAACTTACTTAAGTTTGTTGCCCAAGTTTACGGGATTGTGACATTAATAAACGATCAACATAGAGTAGAGCATGTCAAGCACATGAAAAATAAGTGAGAGCCATGATAATTTTTTCCATGCATTCCCATTTGTTAATCTAACTTTTCCTTAACAGTTGTTAAATGATTTGGTTATTTAAGTTGTTCTTTAAGAAACAGTTTTTACTATTTACCTTCCAGTGTACTTTCGCTACATTTTTTCATAACGGTTTTCCCCTCTTGCACTTGGGCCATCCTAATTCTAACCAGAGGTCTCATAGTAAAGGTCACTGCATACTGGAAAAGTCGATGAATTTTAGTGCGGGAAAACAATAATTCAATAGCAGTACATTTATGCAGATTTTGATAATATAAAGGATTTTTTTTTACAAGAAGGTTCACAAACACTTGTTTTATAGTAAAACTTAGCCATACAAGTATATAAAACATATTCAACTTTTCTTTTAAATTTGAAGTTTCATATGACTTTAATAGCTCGTCATGGTGTTAAAAGATGATTTTAGTACATTATTCCCAATAAGTTCAAATGAAAAAAAAAAAACTAAATCTAAAACTAGCTGTTTTTTTAGTCTGCAGAATGACAAAAAATTAATAAATTTTGGATAAAATAATGAAAAGAAAAAAGGTTATCTAAATAATCTTTAAATCTGATTAATACAGAGATAACAACATATGTTTCCAGAAAAATTTTGTCAGGTATTCTCCAAAACAAAACTTGAATGAATGAAGTCAATTAAATAAACATTTAAGATGATGATTGGTGATTGCCTTACACCACATCAGCATAAAAAGGCTACATCACAGTGATTTAAGTGCAACAAAACCTAATCAGTCATATGCAGGACAGCCAACTTGGTCTTAGGTCAACTTGAACCTCAGATTTGGGTTATTTTAAAGATGAGCTAAGCCAGTTTTGCCAACTTTAAAGGTCATTTGTTTTTTTAACTTTTAGCTTTGAGTGTCTCTGATACCTGTAAAATTTAGCCTAGAAAAGCACTTCATATTAAATAAATTCAGAGTATGTGATTTTTTTATTACTTAAGATTTCAAAAATTAGTTTTCTGTAACACAAACTTGACTTTACAAAAAGTTGGCCAAGCAGTTCAATTAAAAGCATAGATACAACGTTAAGAAAAAAAAAGTTTGTGCCATCTGTTATTTGGTTCTAAAAGGATTCATTGTTAGAAGAACTATCAAATGAGAAACTTCACCAGGACAGAATTTCTTGGCATTAATTATTATATCTTTTATTCACACAACAAACATATCACAAATTATATTTTCTATGGAACAAAACCTACATACTCCTGATAATACATAAGACATAATAATTACCCTGTTAAATTATAATAATCATAAACCAAGATCTATAAAAGCATAACAAAAATTATAAAAGCACCACGTTAAAAACTACACAACAGTACAGTCTCTGTTACTATAACAATAACTAAGTTTAGTCAGTTTACATCTTAACCATTTGAGTGGGTACTTTGTGAAGAAAAGTTAAGTCAGCTTGTCTGTAAGGTGAATCATGAATTTTTTATTGAGCTATTGTAAATATAGAAACAAATTGGTCAAACTGGTTCTTCAGTCAATCTTTTCTTAACCATTGATTAGCTAGTTATAACTTTTGTTTATTCAGTAAGCAAAAGATAAAGGAAATTTTGCATTTATGGCCCACCTAGCAAACTTAACTTTAAACACTTTCAAGTACCGGTAAATATATTCAGTCAGAAACTTTCACAATACTTTGGACACATGGTGCAACTAAGCAATGTACTCTAATATAATACTGTGTACGAGACAATGATGAGTAGTCAATACAAAATAAATGTCACTTATAAACTGAATAAGTGTAATAATTATTGAATTACAACATTAATATTATTGGAAATTTATTATTACAAAGTTTGAAATATTCCAGTTTTGATACAATACAATATGGTGAAACATTGCTATAGATGCATCTTCACACACTTTACATACAGTAAATCATTAAGAACACCATAATTGAACTATAAACAAAATATGAACATAAAATATAGTCACAATGACAGGTCTATATCTTAAATTCTGATATACCCACTATATCACACCCCTTTCTTAAGTTTGGATTATCTTCCATTTCATTTTTTTTTATAATACCCAAGGCATGAACTTTGGTATAAAATGTAACCAAAGACAATAAGGTCATACTTTGAAAAAAAAATTTGTTTGACAGATGACAAGGAAAAGCAGAAAAACAGAAGTGTATTTTTAAACATTTAGACAATGAACTACATACATAATGGCATATCATTAAAAGAAAAAGAAAATGATATCATATCCTTAACTTTGGAAAAAACAAGACGGACCGTGAAATTGGCCTTTAAAACTCTAATTTGGCATTAAAATTAGAAAGATCATATCACAGGGAACATGTGTACTAAGTTTCAAGTTGATTGGACTTCAACTTCATCAAAAACTACCTAGACCAAAAACTTTAACCTGAAGTGGGACAGACGGACGAATGGACGGACAAACGGACGCACAGAACGAAAAAACATAATGCCCCAAGGTGGGGCATAAAAAACGGGTAACAAAGATATATTTATTATTAACAAGATATTCATTTATTTTTTTTTAAACTTTTATACTTAATTTGAAATTCCATATATAGAAACTGAACTTATCATCATTTTCATAGCTCCATCTAATACTTATATTCTTTGTAAATGAATACAAAATTTAATAGCTATTATAAACATAATATGTAACGCAAGTATAATCTAAATTAAAATCTGTACCCAATTAAAAAAAAAATTCTTCTGGTTATCTAGGTATTTATTTTTAAAGTATATTATCATATTAAACCCAAATTAATGTAGTTCATTATAAAAGTTGTCAATCTAGTTTTGAAATAATATTTGACAGTAAAATAACAGCAGACTTCAAATTTTTAGGTGTTTTTTTTTTAAAGCTCTTAATTATGTCAAAATATCAAGTTTGGTTTGATAAAACAAATTCCAATTGAGTCCCAATTTTGAAGAACTGCAAAACACTTTCAGTCAAGTCACAGTAATAACTTTGGGAATGAAGATTAATTGATTGATTGTTGTTTAATGCTGCATTATATAAATAGGTTAAGTTTCAACAAGACCAACTATCAAAAGTCAGGCAAAAGTACCATCACAAAGATACATTTTTTTTATCTATATAATTTTCTTATCACTAGTTCAAAAGTCAGGCAAAAGTCCCATCACAAAGATACATTTTTTTCCATCTAGTCACAAGCTCCCAATGAGTTTTGATAACCAAGACAAAAAGAGAAACCAAATAAAATTATCAATAACTTTGCATGGGAAACATAATTTCTTTGAAATTACAATTTTCAGCATTTGATACAATATAAATTGATTTTAGTGCATGGTTATAATACATGCAATACACCGGTATTTGTAAAACCAGGAAAAAACACATCACTGGTCATTGTAAGTACATAGGAAAAACATTCCAATCAAAGCAAGGACAAATACAAAACATCATGAACAAATGCAATAAACTCAACATTATTATCATCTGTAACAGTGGCAACACATAGATTTCATAAGCAACAGTACAATATAAGCAGATACTGTGGATTTTGTCGATTCAGGTGAACCACAAATTTAAATATTCAACAAAATACAAATTACTTAATAGTCTGTTAACTTGTGTGAAACTTTATAATTAAGTTTCCACAACAATATAAATTCCCAGAATCCATGATAATTAGTACCCTAGAAAATCCACAGCACTTTTAAGACATGTAACATCCATATAGATATACAAGGCAAGTTTTTTCCATGACAGGTAGAATAATTTATACAACATATCATTGAAAAGTAAGCAGACAGTAAAAATATTCTAGCATTTTTCAAGGTGTTAAAATGTTCAGGGATAGACTGCAGAAAGGTATCTACTTTCCTGGGAATCTGTCCTTTGAGAGAACACCTGAAAATAAAACAGAGGTAAATTATCATTAAGTTTGCCTAAGAAAACATTTTTTTTTAAATAAGTATAGCAAAATTAGAAGAAAGGTCAAAGATACCCAAGGGACGTTCAAACTCATAAGTTAAAAATAAACTGACAATGCCATGGCAAAAAAAAAAATAAAGGATCAAAAGACAAACAACAGTATACAAAACACAACATAGAAAACAAAAGACTGAGCAACACTGACTCCACCAAAAACGGGGGTGATCTCAGGTGTTATGGAAGAGTAAGCAGATCCTGCTCCACATGTGGCATCCGTCATGTTGTTCATGTAAGTACAAACCCGTGATTAGTCTTAATTCGGTGGGTCACCTTCTGGGAAAAAGAGGACAGGATTGTGGTTACGAAAATTGAAACATATCTGTCGTCAGCCGTGAAACAAACATTTCATAACAACTAAAGGTGTCTGTAAAATTTTCGAAGGGATGATTTCAACTTCACCACTTGGAACTCTTGCTTTAATAGTTTCCTTGTGAGCATCAACCCTCTGACAAGGAAATCATGATAGGAAACACAAGCCATGGAATATCGTATCAACTGGGAGATATATTCTCCATATCAGGCGCTGCCGGAATGTTGCTACATAGAAATGGGAAGTTCTCAATTGAGAAGCTGAAATCTCTTTTGTCGTAAAGTTTGGTTCTAAACAGACCCTCATTTTCAATTCCTAGATGTAAGTCAAGATATGAAGCAGACTTAACTGTGTCTGTTGTATCCTTTATTTCAAGTTAGATGGGATAGATGCTTTCAACATAGTCACCAAACTTTGAATTATTTAGTGACAGGATGTCATCTATACAATGGAAAGTGAATTTAAAGGATAATGCTACCTTCTTTTTCGTTTTTTTTAAGAAGCTCCTGTATGAAGTCAGCCTCAAATGAATAAAGGAACAAGTCAGCAAGAAAAAAGAAAATGGTTTCCATGGGAATGGGGATTTTTTGTTGAGAAAACATGTCAATCAAATAATCAGGCATCTTGATAATGTCAGTTTCAGAGAATATTTTGTATGAATCAGAGTGATTTTTTATAAAGTACAATTAACCCTCCCTAAGACAAGATACTTGTTTCTATGTTGGCCATTCTTTTTAATGAAACAAAGCAGGACTAACTCTTTCAATTTGTCTTTTAGTTTAGAATTGGGAATACTTGTTATTCAAGAGGAAAGTGACTTAGATTGTATGTACTCTTACAGATCTTTGAAATTCTTTAGTATCCACATCTGAAAAGTCTATAAGAACAACAAAATATAACATGTTTAAGTCAGAAATTAAGTTGTCATAACAAACATAATGTCAAAAGATCTTTTTTTTTCAACGCATGACCTCTATATTTCCAGTCCAAAAAAAACAAGCATTCAATTTTTGTTATTTGTGATGTCATGACAAGTATGCTAATACCTTAATTTTCAACTAAAAGATCAATTTCCTATCTAGTCATTGGTAGACTACTCATATTCAGAAATTTTCCTTAACGTTACGGCACAACTCTCCGTTTTTCTCCAGGCAAAGCATACCAGTCAACATTTACATGTGTCAATATTTTTTAAAGCATGCATCAAATACATCCTTGACAATATATTTTTTGATTCATTTTACACTGACTGAACATTTCATGCAGTTTAAATTCACTTCTTCAAATACATTACCTGTGAAAATTCTGAAACAGACATTTTTTTTTCTCTTAAAAAAAATAGATTTTTATTAAAATGCTATGATAAATTTTTGTGACCTGTTGAGGTCACCAGCTTCCAAGAAATCTAAGCCACTCAAACCTCAATCATTGTGCTCATGATGGAAGGTTTTTTTTATGTAGATTTTGTCAAATATCAGTTGTGATTCAAAATATGAATATGAAAGCTTTTGTAGGCTATAAAAGTTCTGTAAATGTTCATATTGTGTCAAGTGGCTGAAATTCAAAATATCTGTTTGTTGAAAAGCTTATAATCTGTTTTATCCTATCATTTGAGTTTTTTTCTCAATAAATAACAAATAAGAGTATGTATTTCAAAGTACAAGGTTCACTTTTGGCACAATGTGACCTTGAATTTCAACTTTATCATAAAACAAGCATTCTGAGAGTATTGCATGGCAATACATAGTCCCCTACCGGTTAAAAATTAATTGTACTGGAACAATATGCTAACTTGATCTATAACTTGTCATGGTGTAAACTATATAACAAATATCAAGTCAATATCTTCAAGCATGATGACAAAAAGTGTGGAAAACTGATTATTGAAGTGAATTTTCTAAGTCCAAGGACCATAACTCTGCACAAAATCATCAGACTAGAGCAAAATTGGAACTTGGTCTGTAATTTGTCATGATAAAACTATATACCAATTATCAAATCAATATCTTCAAGCATGACGAAAAAAAGTGTGGAAAACTGAATATTTGAGTGAATTTTCTAAGTCCAAGGACCAGAACTCTGCACAAAATCATCAGACTGGAACAAAATTTGAACTTGATCTGTAACTTGTCATGATAAAACAATATCTTCAAGCAAGAAGAAAAAAGTGTGGAAAACTGCTTTGCCAGACAGACAGACAGACAGACAGACAGACAGACAGACAGACAGACAGACAGACAGACAGACAGACAGACAGACAGACAGACAGACAGACAGACAGACAGACAGACAGACAGAGCAAACCTAAATTCCCTTTCGACTTCGTCGGTAGGGGACTGATAAAATATCAAAAAGGCCACAACTTGGTTCTAAAATTAATCTTTTTTAAAACTCTTAATGCTAGGTCAAAAAAAACTTCTTCAAATAGTACATTTTTAGGCTCTAAAGTCTATTGTCAAAATATGATGTTTTGGGGTATTTTAGGACTTAAAAGCATTGAAAAACATCTGGCCGCAATCTATGATCCCAAATGTTCTGTAGCAAAAAAAGGTGCCAAGGTTGATTTTGAATTCCTAGAGACAAAATGTTTTTGGATCAATGGTGGTGGCCAAGGTAAATCATGCTAAAAACTGTAGTAAATCATTGAAAAAATGCACTAAAACCGACGTTATAACACAAATAGTTCACAATTAAGTGCCACTTGATAAGTGGTCACAACCTCTTGATTGTTAATGTGAGGTGCCAAAAAGAAGTTATTTTGTATTAATAGTAATATCACAACTATTTCTATGTGAATTCTGTAGAATTTTGGCTTGATTAGTAAACACCATTAAAATCTTAGTGCCAATTCTAGCCCTTTGTGAACCTTCTCCTTTAAATGCTAACTGAAATAATGTCAATAAAAACAAGCATTCTGAGAGTATTGCATGGCAAAACATAGTCCCCTACCGGTTAATAATTCATTGTATTAGAACAAAATGCTAACTTGATCTATAACTTGTCATGGTGTAAACTTTATAACAAATATCAAGTCAATATATTCAAAAATGACGAAAAAAAGTGTGGAAAACTGATTATTTGAGTGAATTTTCTAAGTCCAAGGACCATAACTCTGCACAAAATCATCAGACCTGAACTAAATTCGAACTTGATCTGTAACTTGTCATGATAAAACTATATACCAAATTTCAAATCAATATCTTCAAGCATGAAGAAAAGAAGTGTGGAAAACTGATTTGTCGGACTGACTGATGGACGGACAGACAGACAGACGGACGGAGTGCAAACCTAAAGTCCCCTTCTACTTCGTCGGTAGGGGACTAAAAATGATATTGCCAGGTTATATATTACGACGCCATGGATAACCCCATTTTGCTGGGTCAGATCTTTTTGATGATTCAAACTAATGATAAGAAATGTCCCGAATAGCTGAGCAGAATGATTTAGACAGGGAAATATGACAATTCATTGTTAATTTGTCTATTTTTAAAAAAACAATCCTCATTTTCTTTTGAATCAATCTGGTTTTCTGTTCACGAAATTGTACAGCAAATCGAGTCCAAAATGCTTTGTATAATGAGCAACTGTTCTGCAGTGTACATCATGCAAACTGGCAATTATTTCCCTTGACACAAGTGTAAAAAGTTTTTCGCACATCAATCATTGCATGTATATCAGTACTAATAAGCTAGCTTACTTGATAAAAAAAAAAAAACAGAAATGCATGCAAAAGTTATTTTAGAACATAATTTCTCATTAAACTTGTCTTATTTTGGGGTCTGGATTTCCCTTTAGTCCAAATTCCTGCTGATTCAATGTCATTAATTATCATTAACAGATTAACATTTCTTTATCATCAGCCGTCATAAGCTTAAAACAAGGCTATTGATTTCTGGGAGATATGCTGGAAAGCTGTGAAAGTGATTAGATATCTTGATAATTAAACTTTACAACACAGTAGGCGATTAAAACAACATCACTGAAGCTCTTTATGACACATTCTGAAAAATACAATTGACATTACATAAATAGAATGGATTCCTGAAGTCTTCTAAACACAGGATGACAATACTTCCATTTTAGTTTGTCTGCTATAGAAAAAAACTTCCTAGGCGGAGTTTGGAGTTTGATTGTATCTTTTTATATATTTTGTAATCATTTTGATCAGAAAAGATGATTACAGGAAAAATTAAAGATTCTTTGCTTTAATCAGGAGTGTTTGATTGATTGATTGATGTTAAACATCACTTTCAGCACTGTTGGCTATTTCGTGGCGGAAGCCAGAGTGCTGGGAGAGAATCACGACCTTCGGAAGGATAATAATCAGGAGTGTATGTTACATATACTCTTTCGACTATTTTGTAGATTGTACCTTAAAAGTAAGATTGTTTATTGTTTTTTTCCAAAGCAGCAAATATCTCATGCATATTCAGGATGGTATCAAATTGGATAGCACTGCAAAGTGACATGAATGAGGGGCAGCAAATCTGGACTGTCACTGAAAAGAGGGCATGTTAGATAGGGGTAGAAATTATCCTTGCAATAGGTCAGTGCCTGCAAGAGCTAACAGATAGCAAGAATTTTTTTTCTGGCCTAGAGCTTAACATCCACAATCTGACTGGATTTGGCTATGTATTCATACATCCAGCACAGTTAAATGGACAACCCTTGAACATTGGGCTTAGTGATGAACAGGAGAAGTTCAGGAGACCATATTTCTATACCTTAGTCAATTCATAGGGTCATTAGAGGCATTAAGTTGCTGCATTCTGAATTTGCAGAAAATAGCCTCATTTTTAAAATCCTTTAATTTAAACTGATTAAGAAGTGAAATTCAAGACTTTTTAAATCCAAAGCAAACGAAGCATAAATGGAGGTGGATCTTACAACCCCTAATAGACTAGTCTTTATACAAAGTAACATTCCTTGACCACCTTATGATTGGAGGTGTGAACCTGAAAATCCATGGAAAAACATTCTCCACAGTGGAATTTATCAAACCAAAATATTATCTAAATAAACAGCATGTTTGTCTTCTACAGTGGCGGATCCAAAAGGGGGGGGGAGGGGTTCTGGTACGGGGTTGAAACCCCACCTTTTTTTTGATGATCAATGCTTTTGAATGGGAACATATGGTTGGAACCCCCCTTTAACCTGGGTTGGAACCCCCATTTTAAAAATGGCTGGATCCACCCCTGTTCTAGTACTAATGACATCTAAAGGTAGAATTGGTTTAGCCAAAATAAGCAAAACCTTGTTTTTCTGTCCATCTTTTTTATAACCTTGAAAGTTAGGATCCTTCTGAAGAACCAATTATTTTTTGTGAAAGCTGGTTGTTCAAGAAAATGAAAATAATTTTTATTAGAGAAAGCATAGATACAGATTAATTCAGGACATTTTTTCTGCCATCATGTAAAATACAATTTTTTTTTAACAACATAAAACCTTAAAAAAATTAGTTTCAAAGTATTTGGTAATAATTCTTTGGTCAAACACCACTAAAATTAGTATTCCAAAGAATTTTCATTAGCAGGACTCACAAGAAGATTAATATCTGAAGATAAAAATGCTGTAAAATAAACAACACATCTACCAAAAAAGAAATGCAAAAAAGAAAGTAAAACAAACCTAGAACTGTTTTGTCACACCACGATGTACATGAACATATTCAGCAACATGTAGAAACTCATGCATGATGGCATGCAACATTGACTTAAACCCCTAGGAACAATGATAAAAAGTGCAAACACCAGATAAAGCACAAATAAAGAGCAGAAATATTACCTGTAACTTTACATCAGTTTAAATGGTTTCAACTCTGAAGAAATAAAAGTATAAAACATATATTTACAGATTTTGTTTTTCCTATTGAGTGGAAGCCATTTAAGGTGCATACTATTAATTTTCAGAGTTACAGCAGTTTATTTTTCAAATTACTTCTCTTCTTTCTGTTGGTCAGTTTGTTTATTAAAGCTGTTTTGCAGTCCAACCAAATTATTTGCTCTATTCATAAGTAATTGTTTCCTGCAAATTTATGTAATGAATATCTTGATCTGTGGTTGTCTAAATTTTTTTATTGTTTCTGTAATTTGTAAAGAGATTATCAGGCAATTCACAACAGTAGTATCTTAAAATTCTTTGCCCATTATAGGGACTGTTCTAAAGTTAGACTACAGTGAGGTGTGAGCTCTTGATCTGTGTTGAAGACCTCATTGTAACTTTTTGCAGTGGAAGAACTGCAATTAAAGTGCTGTTCCTTTGTTTTTGGTTTTGTCAAGAGTGTGTGATGAAATAATACACTACATCCTTTCTTTTCCATTTCATAAAAAATAAGTAGACATGGTATGATTGCTAAAAAGACCAAAGGATTTAAACTACAGGTCACCATTACATTTACAATACTTGCAAACAGTTTTATGTCTGCTAGTTTTCAATATTTGTAACACACATAAAATATTTATTTTGTAAAAAAAAATAGAGATGACTCCATCACCTATTCAAGGATGACAACCCAAAGCAATATATAAAAAAAAAATTGTAGAGGTAATATCAAAGACATAGAAGTCAAATTTGTTGACACTGCAGAAAAGCTCTCAAACTGTTTCCCCAAATTTGGGATCTCAGTTTTAAAATCAGTCTTCAAAAGGACAGTGATCAAATCTCCCACTTTCACAGAAATATTTGAAATTATTTCACTGTAAATAGTTGTTTGTTCTGTACAAACTGACAACTTATTTTCAGAACATTGTTTGTTTATATAATAAAGTGTTTAAAAGCTAGCTAACACATTGTTTATGCTGACTTATTCAAAAAATTCATTATTTTAATGTTAATTGTCAGTATATCTTAACATTATAATTCAAATAAAAAAGTAAATTTAAAGTAAAATAAAAGAATAACAAGAGTGCACACGCTGAAATGTCTCGCCTTCTTTACTAATCATTGATATTATGTTGATAGTCCTAAATATAAAGCTTTATTACAACTGTCACATAAACTTAACATTAACCAAGTAAACTAAACATTGACCAATGAACCATGAAAATGAGGTCAAGGTCAGATGAACCATGCTAGGAGGCATGTACAGCTAACAATTCTTCCATACAACAAATATAGTTGACCTATTGCTTATAGTTTAAGAAAAACAGACCAAAACACAAAAACTTAACACTGAGCAATGAACCTTGAAAATGAGGTCAAGGTAAAAAAAAACCTGCGTGACTGACAAATAGATCATAAAATATTTCCATACACCAAATATAGTTGAACTATTGCATATAGTATTAGAAAAAAAGACAAAATCTCAAAAACTTAACTTTGACCACTGAACCATGAAATTGAGGTCAAGGTCAGATGACACCTGCCAGCTAGACATGTACACCTAACAATCATTCCATACACCAAATATAGTAGACTATTGCATACAGTATAAAAATAAAATGCTCCGCAAGGCGCAGCTTGATACGACCGCAGAGGTCGAACCCTGAACAGTTGGGGGAAGTATGGACACAACATTCAAGCTTGATACAGCTTTGGATTTGGATTGTGATTAAATATTTGACACAGCATAGGTTTCTAACACAGATTGAATGTGGTCTAAGAACTTAAAAATTTTAAATTGGACATTCACCTATTATGGTCCAATATCCAAAATCTAAATACATGGTTAGATTCAGCATATCAAAGAACCCCAAGAATTCAATTTTTGATGAAATCAAACAAAGTTTAATTTTGGACCCTTTTGACCTCAATGTGGACAAAGTTGATAACGGGGCCCAAAAATCAAAAATCTAAATACATGGTTAGATTCAGCATATCAAAGAACCCCATATATTCAATTTTTGTTGAAATCAAACAAAGTTAAATTTTGGACCCCGATTTGGACCAACTTGAAAACTGGGCCCATAATCAAAAATCTAAATACATGTTTAGATTCAGCATATCAAAGAACCCTAAGAATTCAATTTTTGTTAAAATCAAACTAAGTTTAATTTTGGACCCTTTGGACCTTAATGTAGACCAATTTGAAAACGGAACCAAAAATTAAGAATCTAAATACACGGTTAGATTCGGCATATCAAAGAACCCCAATAATTCAATTTTTGATGAAATCAAACAAAGTTTAATTTTGGACCCTTTTGAACTCAATGTGGACAAAGTTGATAACGGGGCCCAAAAATCAAAAATCTAAATACATGGTTAGATTCAGCATATCAAAGAACCCCATATATTCAATTTTTGTTGAAATCAAACAAAGTTTAATTTTGGACCCCGATTTGGACCAACTTGAAAACTGGGCCCATAATCAAAAATCTAAATACATGTTTAGATTCAGCATATCAAAGAACCCCAATAATTCAATTTTTGATGAAATCAAACAAAGTTTAATTTTGGATCCTTTGGACCTCAATGTGGACCAATTTAAAAACGGGGCCCAAAATCCAAAAACTAAATACACGGTTAGATTCAGCATATTAAAGAACCCCATGAAATCAAGAATAAAACCCCATTGAAATTGGTCAAGAAATAAGCAATTTATAGGAAGTATCTTCTTTTGCACAATCCTGTGCTATTAAATATTTCTTGCTATTGCGCAATACTGTACAATTGACAATTTCTTGCTATTGCGCAATATTGTGCTATTGGATATTTCTTGCTATTGCGCAATACTGTGCAATTGAAGATTTCTTGCTATTGAGCAATACTGTGCAATTGAAGATTTCTTGCTATTGTGCAATACTGTGCAATTGAAAATTTCTTGCTATTGCACAATACTTATTATATAATAATTTACACATCCTGTTTGGTGTGTATCTCCTACCATATCATTATTATTTGATTTTAAATATAAATCAGAAATAACCAACTTAAAATGGAAAATTTTAAAAGAAACAAAAAAGGAAAAAAAGAAAAAAAGGAAAAAAAAATAAATCCCCCCCCCAAAATTTTTTGAACCCCCATTATGATTCATCACCCCCAAACTCAATCCCAGCCTTCCCTTTGTGGTATGGTACCTTGCAGTACAATTTCAGAGAGATCCATACACTTGAACACAAGTTATTGTCTGGAAACTAGAAAAAAATGTGTTTTTTGGCCCCTTTTTGGCCCCAAATTCCTAAACGTTTAGGGCAATTACCCCCAAACTCAAACCCAGCTTTCCCTTTGTGATATGGAACCTTGTAGTACAATTTCAGAAAGATCCATACACTTACACACAAGTTATTGTCATGAAACTAGAAAAATGCTTGTTTTTTGCCCCTTTTTTGGCCCCTAATTCCTAAAATTTGGAGGCAATTACCCCCAAAATCAATCCCAGCATTCCTTTAGTGATATGGAACCTTGTGGTACAATGTCAGAGAGATCCATACACTAACACACAAGTTATGTCTGGAAGTTACAAAAATGCTTATTTTTGGCCCCTTTTTGGCCCCTAATTCCTTTACTGTTATTACCATAACCCCCAAAATCAATCCCAACCTTCCTTTTGTGGTATTGAACCTTGTGGTAAAATTTCATAAAGATCCATTCACTTAAACTAAAGTTAGAGTGCGAAAACCAAGTGTCTTCGGACGACGCCGGACGACGACGACGACGAAGCCAACGTCATACCAATATACGACCACAAAAATTTTTTTGCGGTCGTATAAAAACCAGACCAAAACACAAAAACTTAACTATAACCACTGAACCATGAAAATGAGGTCAAGGTCAGATGACACCTGCCAGTTGGACATGTACACCTTACAGTCCTTCCATACACCAAATATACTAGACCTATTGCTTATAGAATCTGAGATATGGACTTGACCACCAAAACTTAACCTTGTTAATCCATGAAATGAGGTCGAGGTCAAGTGAAAACTGTCTGACGGGCATGAGGAATTGCAAGGTACGCACATACCAAGTATAGTTATCCTATTACTTATAATAAGAGAGAATTGAACATTACAAAAAATCTTAACTTTTTTTTCAAGTAGTCACTGAACCATGAAAATGAGGTCAAGGACATTGGACATGTGACTGACGGAAACTTCGTAACATGAGGCATCCATATACAAAGTATGAAGCATCCAGACCTTCCACCTTCTAAAATATAAAGATTTTAAGAAGTTAGCTAACACAGCCGCCGTAGCAGCCGGATCACTATCCCTATGTCGAGCTTTCTGCGACAAAAGTCGCAGGCTCGACAATAAAAAACAATATGAAAAAAGTTCTATGCCAATATAAAAGTCCTTAGATCATGAAATGTAGATCTTCTTCTTCTTTTACATAAGATGTTTAAAAAGTTGATACCCATGCAATGATGAGCTGGAACTAAAATCTTATAAAAAGTTATAAAATCATTTGATGCCCATATCAATATGCACAATGCACATTGAGATAAGTATATAAAGTGTATCTGTTAACACATCAGAAGACTTTCTTTTCAATTCATCAAGTAAGAACTGAGAGAAACTAAATTATACCCTAACTATAGTAAAAGGAGATGTAGCGTGAATATTCATGTAATTCAGCAACCCAACAATATAAAAATAAATTACAAAATGACAAATATGGGCTACTGCTAAAAATTAGATCTGATATGAAAATAGCAATATTTAGATAATCGAGACAATAACCAAAAGATCAAAAGTTAAAAAAGAAAAAAAGAAAAGAATGCAATAATGATAACTTCATCAGCCAACAGGAAATAATTTTGTTCAATGGAGTTATCTTCCTTTGTATAGAAACACTGAAATAGAAATTTAATAATTCAAGATAGAGAGCATGGAGTTCATTAGAGGCGAAAAGTTTATTACATGATATAATAAAATAACAAAACTTCAGTAATATAAGTCAGTGCCCATAAACTAATTACACTTCAGCATTATGTAATCAAACATAAAATAAATATAAACCAAATTCGTTAAGATTTAATTAAGATATAATGAAACAAATAATATTTAGCTGCAGTTATGCTAACTTTTCATAATGAGACTGTAATTCATCATCAGTATTATCAGAAAATATCAAAATTGCATGGCATAGAGTCAGAATTAGCTGTGCCCAGCACAGTCACTGCATTTATTGTATTGATGAGGCTGAAAGATCGGCCAACAATCTATCCGCGTCAAAAGTTATTACTCCTCAAAGACCTGTTGTGCAAATTCTGATTAATCTTAATTCTGATCTAATTTCTACACTGTTCTATTCAAAATAACAAAGTTCCAAATCAGGCAGATATCTTCCCTACTAATTGCAAATTACTTATCACTGTCACTTTTGTATTTTCTCTATGATGAAACCCAGAGCATAGTTCTTTAAGGCCAAATTGAGAATGATTTCCAGTCAGAAATATGTCATTGATTCTGTGTAATTTTCTCCGACATTGCATTAATAGCCATTTATCTATACCATTGCGACAGGACTCCCTAAGTGGATATTTAGAGCAAAAATTAATGTTTGCTTCTAATGCAAAAATAATTCAATGTCCTATTCTTCGTAGTGTAAACGTTCCAACAAATTTTCGAAACTCTCTTCTTGTCTGAGACAATTAATATTTGTTTAGATAGAAACTTTGTCATGAAAGCAGACTTTTGATTTAAAATGGTTATCTATTATGTGACTAGGCAGTTTAATATCAATATGAAATCAACACTTCCCACTTTCAGACAGTCCATTAAAACATGTATACACAGATTTGTCTCATCAATTTTGACCGTGATATATTCCCTTGTCAAATACGGAATAACTTTCTAAACCCAATGACAATAGTGATGACAAAATAAAGTCATTTTTGCAGTTAAGAAATATGATTACTTGACCTTTGATCAAATTTTTAATGAACTTTTTGGCATATGATTTCTTAAGAAAAGAATCACATGTTTGTATTTAAATATTTCATCTCTTAGAAAATGAGTTTGAAGACAATAAAAAGAAGAATATTGGTATATTAATTTTATCACACTAATGTCTTAGAGACAATTCTACATAAATCATTTCCATATTTCATGAAAAAAAAAACTATATCATATTTAAAGTGCATTCAACCCTTCCTGCATGCATGTGTTGCAAGTAGAAGAATCTTTATTTCTTTATACATGTTGTTGTACAAAAGTACATAAACTTCCATACACTGTAATTAAGCCTATAAATTTTCAAGGTAGGCAATTTTTACAGTCTATTTAGTCAAAGCATGATTGAGATATTTATTTTTCAATATATAAAACATAGAATAATTCAAAAAGATGACAGGAAGAAACAAAAATATTGGACAGTACAACAGACCTCACCTACAACAAACACCCAACTCTTGAAAGAAAATAAAACAAAGACAAACAATAAGGAATAATACATGGTCCAGATTGCCTAACTTGGTACAACATGTGGTTCCCACAAATCTCTACCTATATAAAAATAAGGAGATGTGGTATGATTGCCATTGAGACAACAATCCACCAAAATTCAAATGAATTGGATGTAAGCAATTATAGGCAACTATACGGCCTTCAACAATGAGAAAAACCCATACCATATTGTCGGCTATACAACGCCCCGACATGAAAAATATGAAACAATTCAATTGAGAAAACTAACGGCCTAATTTATAACAAAACAATTTACGAAAAACAAATATGGCAGACATGAACCAACGACAACCACTGAACTACAAACTCCTGACTTGGGACAGGCACATAAAGAATGTGGCGGGGTTAAACATGTTTGTGAGCGCTCAACCCTTCCCTAACCTGGGACAGTGGTGTACCAGTACAAGATAAGAACAAACTATAAAAATCAGTTGAAAAAGGCTAACTCATCAGATGGATACAAATAGAAATACATCTAACAAAAACATAGAGTGGACGTGGAGTCGTGGACGGGCACTTATACATCCCCACAACAAAAAGACACTAAGTACAGATCTGAGAGTACTCGCAGTTACTGACCATTAACAACTTATAAAAAAAATCATGTATCTAAGACTAAAATATCAATCAGTACACATCCAACATCCAATGGATTTAATGTAAAGATGTCATTAACAGTCAGAGAAAAACATGACCTTGTGCAATGCATATCTAGACCTAATAATAAACTGCACATTCCAGATAGCAACAGGATGACCAGTGAGTTGGAGAGGGAATACATCATGGCACAAACATTGAACAAAATTTGAACAAACAACTTAAAAATCCTTCATGTACCAGACTTATTTATTAAACTTAATACTATGAGTTAAAAAAGCAACAACAAAAAAATCATGAAAAAAAAAGATTTGAGGGAAAGCAGCAACAAAACAAGATTCAGTTAAAAGATGGAACTTTTTTTTTTTTTGGTGGCAATACAAAAATTCCTGTTAAGATAAAATAAACAGCTGCGCCATAAGCGCATGATACGCCTTTCGCTTTTTCAATAGATATAAACCAGTCACCAAAGTTTCATGAGAACTGCTCAAAGCATTTTTGAGTAATGGTTTGAAAACTGGAAAATCACCCTTTTTTAATGAATAAAACCCCAAAACTCGGAAACGTAAAATCTAAAATTTAAAAAAAATCGAAAGGGAGCTCACATTAATAGATATAAACAATTCACCAAAGTTTCATGAAAACTGCTCAAAGCATTTTTGAATTATTGCCGGAATACTGGAAAATCCCCCTTATTAATGAATAAAACCCATAACTCGGAAAAGTAAAATCTAAAATTTATAAAAATCGAAAGGGAGCTCACATCAATAGATATAAACAATTCACCAAAGTTTCATGAAAACTGCTCTAAGCATTTTTGAGTTATTGCCAGAATACTGGAAAATCCCCCTTTTTTAATGAATAAAACCCCATAACTCGGAAAAGTAAAATCTAAAATTTATAAAAATCAAAAGGGAGCTCACGTCAATAGATATAAACAATTCACCAAAGTTTCATGCAAATTGGTTAAACCGTTTATGAGTTATTGTCCGACATGTTGACGACGGACAACTTTATACCATAATATGTCCCATAAACAGGCGTATAAAAAAAAGATTTATAAACCATATACAGTAAACATAGCTTTACATACTTCAACAACATGATAATTGTAAATGAGTCAAAGTAAAAATAAAAATAAACAACAGCCATTCATACCATTGGTATTCTACAGCAGAAGCAATACACTGAACACTTAAGTATGTAAAGACAAGAAACATTTGTTACAAACAGAGGTTCCCAACATATCACATTTTGCTAGAAACTCATAACTACTCAGAAATGGTGGTGGACATTGTGAATGGTGATTGGTGAATAGGATAATATCATGCAGAAAAGACATCCAATTAAGATTCAAATGATACCTTTTCACTAAGGATCATAAGAAGCATGTATGTTGGGCCATAGCATTTTCACAATTTTAATGTCTTAAACCCACATGTTTTAACTATTGACTTTTAACAAACAAAAAAATAATGGATTATTAGGGGTCATGACGCTCTGACTTTAATAGCCAAACTTCAATCCCTCCCTGGCTACTGGTGTTACATCAATCATGATATTCGTTCTTTTCAATTTTCTTAAATGTTACAGACCTCTAGTTATATTTAACCAACAAAGTTATTAAAGAGGAGGGGAAGGATGCACATGAAGTACAAATTCAATATATTTAAAACAAGAATGTGTCCATAGTATATGGATGCCCCACTCGCACTATCATTTTCTATGTTCAGTGGACCGTGAAATTGGGGTCACATTAAAATTAGAAAGATCATATATTAGGGAACATGTGTACCAAGTTTCAAGTTGATTGGACTTCAACTTCATCAAAAACTACCTTGACCAAAAACTTTAACCTGAAGCGGCACAGATGGACGGAAGAACGAATGAACAGATGCACAGACCGAAAAACATAATGCCCCTCTATTATTGTAGGTGGGGCATAAAAACATTTGTATTGCTGTTTTCATCCTGACACAAGCAAAAATGTTTATGCATCTATTTTCATAACATAGGGACCCATTTCAACCATATAAGGAAGAAATTGAGTTGTGAATCTCTTTGATTTGATTGATTGATGAACATCTAGTGGTAAACATTTCATGCATATTTAGGACGAGAAAAAATTAACAATAAATAGGTAGGTCCTGTAATAAAGGTCGTCAATAAAGATTGGGAAATTTTGAATGCCACCTGAAAATGAGGGTATATTTGATAGGGACAGAATTGCCTAGCAAAAGACCCATTAAAGAGTTGTTGCAAGGGTTCTCAACATGCAGAGAGAGTGGCACTCTCTCTAGAAGAGAAAAGAGATTTCACATCCCCATTTTGAGCGTACTTAGTTGCGTATTTATACATCCCACAAAGACAAACGGACACACCACTTTGGCAAAGGTTTTGCTGCCATTCAGAAGACCAAAGTGACTATATTTCCATTCCCCAGTAACCCTTGGGAACTTGAAACTCCTTGTATCTTTTGTTTCTGACTCCATTTAAAATTAATTTCACATAAAATAAATACCAAAAGCCTACAAAAATAATGACATAAAGGCAAAAACCATTTGGAGATGGAATTATTTCATTTTTCTGATTGGTAGGGCCCTAAATGGCACAGCTCACAATTATCAAAATTGTTTTCGATGACCTTTATGTTAGTTTTAATGAAGTAAACGAAGAAAATATTACCTAATATAGCAATTTATCATTGTCTCTCATGCTTGTCAGATTCTTAATTCACTTCTACATCAAAATAGATCTGATGTAATTAAAACACATGATCGACAAGCCATCTTAAAGATGTATTTGCTAAATATAAGAAATATTAAGCAGAACCATTAAAGGCAATTTCTCTGATTTCTTTTAATATTACCGTGATTGGGTTGGCAATCCATTACCAAATGATAAATGCAACGTACAGAATTAAATACTTTCATTAACAGAATGAGTTTGAGGATTGTAATATTCATTTACAAATTCATAAGAGAAATGCCAAAAATGCATCACGTATGAATAATTTTGATCAAGTTACTGATGAACTAATATAAAAAATTTGATATGCAAATGCCAAATTCTTCTACTGATTAAACAATAAATTTCAAGAAGCTTAGTTGAGAGAGCTCTGATTCTATTGTCATGATAGTAAACAAATTTATCCAAACACTTATTTTGATGAGTTTTTGAAATTACTGAACTGCAGACCATGATTGAATCATTTTGTCCTTTTATTTTGAGAAGTCATGGGAACACTTAATGTATAATGGCTGGCAAGTTTGTTCCAGAAAACAAAAGCTACAGGTCCTTAACGACAAATTGCTAACAAATTTGGTACTAATTCAATTTCTCTGCAAATTTATTAAAGCAAAGTCATGAAAAAATTCCTTTTCCAGAAATTTACAATTCCTACCTAATTCTTGTCTTGAACTATGGCATGAAACTTTCCTACTACTCTCTCAGTTGCAGACACTATATTTGTTGTTTACTCCCTTGTTCATATGGACTATCTTTTGGGAAGGGATATAAGGTCAATGTTCACAAGAAAACATTTCTAAAACATACTTGGTAAACGCCATATGTCAAAGGACCAATACTTGAATTGCTGTTTTTAATCTTGACATTTACCATGATCTTTGATGAAAAATATTGGATTTAAATAGCCTGTGCTGCTCATCTTAATATATGTGCATCTTCATCAATGACCACTCTCACACATTGTGGACCAGAATTAAATTCATGACTAAAATCTCTGTTTTGTCGATCATGTATTGCTGATCCTTTTTCTTTATACAGTTTATCTATATCAATTATAGTTTTTGCACAAACATTGGTAAAAATTGTCAATAAAAGGCAATAAGGCCACACCTAAAAATATTTTGGTTTGCCCAAACCCTACCCAAAGGTAGAGACAGTGGGTAGGTAGGTAGGCATTTTCTTCTTTTTTTCGGTAAAGAGAAATTGGAGTGTCAGATTTTGTTTAGTCTTCATGCCTATCTGATTAAAATAAAAACTTTTTCACATCAAGACAATAAAAGATTTTGAGTAGGCATATATTTTGTGGGTAGGTAGGGTTAGGGCAAACAAACATATTCTTTTTTATGGCCTAACTCCTACAAGAAATCAACTGACTAAATAGAAGATCTTGTCTTGCTGGTCATTTTTTCTAGTTAAATTTTTTCTCTATCTATTATAGATAACATAATACTGTAAATTCAGAAACTATTGCTTGCATTTATTATTGTGATTTTTCCAGAATGGACAAAAATGAGAGATTAATTATTGCAATTTGTGGAACAAAGCTGCATACAGATATATCTGTCAGATATCATAATGCGAATTCTTATTATTGCGATACCCACCCTGTCGCATTATTCGCAATAATAAAAACCTCACAATAATTTCTGAATTTACACTAACCTGGATTTATTTATTTTCTTGAAAACAAATTTTCGTAGATTGAGGAAAAGTTGTATTTTTGTGGATTCACCAAAGTCTGTATAGAAGCCTTTAGAAAATGGGTATTTCGTTGAACATTTAAATTTGTGTTTTACCTTTACATTTGTGTACCAATAAAACCAAGGAAATTTGGTATCCCACTAATAATAAACTTGTAATTTTGATAATGCAAATGTTGAAACTAAAATAGCAATACTTTAACATGTAAGTTATGCAAATATTCGAAGTCAATGAACTGAAGGTTCACAAACATTAACTTGAAAACTATGTAAAAGTTTCAAAGTCAATGAACCATGATGAGGGGTGGGGCTATAATAATCTCCATGGAAACGAGACTTGCAAATGCCAATAAATTTGCATACCAAATATCATTGACTTTAAACATTAGTTCATCTTAAACTGATCTAATTTCAAACTAATACATGCAAACTTAGCAAAAGTTTCAAAGTCAATAGACCATGACTGAGGGGGCGGGGCCACACATTCTCCATGGAAATGAGATGTGCTAATGCTTATACAACTGCATACCAATTACCATTGGCTTACACTTATGGTTCCCCTTGAACTGACCTAATCACAAACTAATACATGTAAACTAGGCAAAAGTTTCAAAGTCAATAGACCATGACTGAGGTGGCGGTGTCAAATAATCTCCATTGAAATGAGATGTGCAAATGCTAATACAACTGTATACCAAATATCATTGACCTACCACTAGTGGTTCAGCATAAACTAGACCTAATCACAAACTAATACATTGTTGATGCCGCCGCCAGAAACAGTATACCTATGTCTCGCTTTTTGACTCCGTCAAGGCAAGACAAAAATGAATCCACAGTGATAATTAAAAATACAATAAAATGCTTCGCCGAGTGCAGCCTGATACGACCGCAGAGGTCGAACCCTGAACAGTTGATATTGTCTGAATTTGGATTGTGATCAAATTTTTGACATAATATAGGTTTCTGACACAAAATAAATGTGGTCAAAGATCTTAAAAATTTGAAATGGGACATTTAGTTAACCTAGTATGGTCTGATATCCAAAATCTAACAACATGGTTAGATTCAGCATATAAAAAAAACACCAAAAATTTAATTTTAGTTGAAATCAAACAAAGTTTAATTTTGGACCCTTCAAACCTTAATATGGACTAATTTGAAAACAGGGCCAAAAATAAAAAATCTAAATGCACAATAAGATTTCATATCATAGAGCTGCAATAATTCAGTTTTTGATGAAATCAAACAAAGTTTAATTTTGGATCCTTTGGACTTCAATGTAGTCCAATTGAAAAAATTGGGCCCAATATCCAACATCATAATACAAGGTAAGAACCCACAAAAATTAAATTAAAGACTTAATTTAATCTCATTGAAATTGGTTAAAAGATTTGTATTTATTTTCAATTGAAGATTTCTTGCTATTGCGCAATACTCTGCTGTTGCACAATGTTATATATAATAATTTACACACCCTGTTTGGTGTGTATCTCCTGCCATATCAGTAATTGTTGCTTTTATATATAAATCAGAAATAATCAATGTAAAAATGGAAAATTTTGGGGGGAAAAAAAACCCCAAAAATTATGAAAAAAAAAATTCCCTCCAAAAAGAAGTACAATTTCAGAGAGATCTATACACTTAAACACAAGTTATTGTCTGGAAACTAGAAAAATGCTTGTTTTTTGTTTTTGCCCCTAATTCCTGAACATTTGGGGCAATTACCCCCAATCTCAATCCCAGCTTTTCCTTTGTGATATGGAACCTTGTGGTACAATTTCAGAGAGATCCATACACTTACACACAAGTTATTGTCTGGAAACTACAAAAATGCTTGTTTTTGGCCCCTAATTCCTAAACTGTTGGTACCATAACCCCCAAAATCAATCCCAACCTTCCTTTTGTGGTATTGAACCTTCGGGTAAAATTTCATAGAGATCCATTCACTTAAACTAAAGTTATTGCCCGGAAACCAAACAGACGACGACGACATGATAGCATTATACGAACGCAAATTTTTTGCAGTCAAAAAAAAAAAAGATTAATATGGTCATTTAATGGCAAAAACTATATGGAGTTATCTGAAATTTTTTGACAAAATTGACGGTAGGTAGACCTTCTAAACATTTCTGCCAATGTTACATTTTCTCTATCTGTAACAGTTTTCAAGACAATAGACAAATCACACATTTTACCCCTATGTTCTATTTTAAACCATGTTGGTCAGCAAACAGGATCAAAGTACACATTTTCTAAACTAGATACCCAATGATAAATGTGAACAAGTTTGCTTCCAATTGGCCCAGTAGTTTCTGAGGAGAAGACTCAAGATTTTTGTAAAGTTAAGGGATGATGGTGGATGACAGAGGGTCGTAATGGGGGTACCTTCATGACGAATAAAGGTAATTTTTGGTGCATGACAATAAAATGCACACTTTCTTTTAGACGATAAAAACTTGACTGATTTTGATGAATCACGTTAAATTTTTTCCTAAAAATAACTATAACGATAATTATTTGAGACCTCTGACGAAACACAATAAGGATATTTTGATGAATCATGGTAAAATTTTAAACAATTTGATGCTAACGGTAGCCGAAAATGGCCGTTTGACGCCTGACAGTAAAGGGCATCCCTACCCTCATGACAGACAACTAATACCAAGTGATGACAATAACTTACACTGGTCTTTTGGGTAAAAATTATTCCGTAAAGTTAGACAGCTTTTATCTTTAATGCAGTCATTAGGGACTTTATTTTTGGTGCTATTTTTAGCTATCCTCACCACATTCTATCCTCTGGATTTTTTTTTTATCATGTAACCAATTAGCTATCAGGTAAATCCAGGAAAACTCTTTCTTATACACACTTATTTCCCTAAGTAATTTAAAGCAGACTAGATTCCAGTACCAATGAGTAATGCAAGAGGTTCAAATATGAGTATCAAATAGGTTTGAAACAGAGAGTATAATGACCTCAGGAGCTCCCTCATTTTCCAAATCATATACCACCCTTGTAGTTATTTATTTGCCTCATATGTGCCAATAAAATGCTCCGCAGGGCGCAGCTTGATACGACCGCAGAGTTCGAACCCTGAACAGTTGGGGCAAGTATGGACACAACATTCAAGCTTGATACAGCTCTGAATTTGGATTGTGATTAAATATTTGACACAGCATAGGTTTCTGACACAGAATGAATGTGGTCTAAGAACTAAAAAAATTTTAAATTGGACATTCACCTATTATGGTCCAATATCCAAAATCTAAATACATGGTTAGATTCAGCATATCAAAGAACCCTAAGAATTCAATTTTTGATGAAATCAAACAAAGTTTAATTTTGGACCCTTTTGACCTCAATGTAGACAAAGTTGATAACGGGGCCCAAAAATCAAAAATCTAAATACATGGTTAGATTCAGCATATCAAAGAACCCCATATATTCAATTTTTGTTGAAATCAAACAAAGTTTAATTTTGGACCCCGATTTGGACCAACTTGAAAACTGGGCCCATAATCAAAAATCTAAATACATGTTTAGATTCAGCATATCAAAGAACCCTAAAAATTAAATTTTTGTTAAAATCAAACTAAGTTTAATTTTGGACCCTTTGGACCTTAATGTAGACCAATTTGAAAACGAAACCAAAAATTAAGAATCTAAATACACGGTTAGATTCGGCATATCAAAGAACCCCAATAATTCAATTTTTGATGAAATCAAACAAAGTTAAATTTTGGACCCTTTGGACCTCAATGTGGACCAATTTAAAAACGGGGCCCAAAATCCAAAAACTTAGTACACGGTTAGATTCAGCATATTAAAGAACTCCAAGAATTCAAGAATAAAACCCCATTGAAATTGATCAAGAAATAAGCAATTTATACGTAGTATCTTCTTTTGCACAATACTGTGCAATTGAATATTTCTTGCTATTGCACAATACTGTACAATTGACAATTTCTTGCTATTGGATATTTCTTGCTATTGCGCAATACTGTGCAATTGAAGATTTCTTGTTATTGCGCAATACTGTGCAATTGAAGATTTCTTGCTATTGTGCAATACTGTGCAATTGAAAATTTCTTGCTATTGCACAATAATTATTATATAATAATTTACACATCCTGTTTGGTGTGTATCTCCTACCATATCATTATTATTTGCTTTTAAATATAAATCAGAAATAACCAACTTAAAATGGAAATAAAATGCTTCGCTGAGGCGCAGCTTGATACGACCGCAGAGGTCGAATCCTGAACAGTTGGGGCAAATATGGACACAACATTCAAGCTTGATACAGCTCTGAATTTGGATTGTTATTAAATATTTGACACAGCATAGGTTTCTGACACAGAAAGAATGTGGTCTAAGAACTTGAATTTTTTTAATTTACCTATTATGGTCCAATGTCCAAAATCAAAATACATGGTTAGATTCAGCATATCAAAGAACCCCATATATTCAATTTTTGTTGAAATCAAACAAAGTTTAATTTTGGACCCCAACTTGGACCAACTTGAAAACTGGGCCCATAATCAAAAATCTAAACACATGTTTAGATTCAGCATATCAAAGAACCCCAAGAATTCAATTTTTGCTAAAATCAAACTAAGTTTAATTTTGGACCCTTTGGACCTTTATGTAGACCAATTTAAAAAACGGGACTTAAAATTAAAAATCTAAATACACGGTTAGATTTGGAATATCAAAGAACCCCAATAATTCAATTTTTGATGAAATCAAACAAAGTTTAATTTTGGACCCTTTTGACCTCAATATGAACCAATTTGAAAGCGGGGCCTACAAATAGAAAATCTAAATACATGGTTAGATTTAGCATATCAAAGAACCCCATATATTCAATTTTTGTTGAAATCAAACTAAGTTTAATTTTGGACCCCAACTTAGACCAACTTGAAAACTGGGCCCATAATCAAAAATCTAAACACATGTTTAGATTCAGCATATCAAAGAACCCCAAGAATTCAATTTTTGTTAAAATCAAACTAAGTTTAATTTTGGACCCTTTGGACCTAAATGAAGACCAATTTAAAAAACGGGACCCAAAACTAAAAATCTAAAAACACGGTTAGATTTGGCATATCAAAGAACCCCAATAATTCAATTTTTGATGAAATCAAACAAAGTATAATTTTGGACCCTTTTGACCTCAATATGAACCAATTTGAAAGCAGGGCCTACAAATAGAAAATCTAAATACATGGTTAGATTTAGCATATCAAAGAACCTCATATATTCAATTTTTGTTGAAATCAAACAAAGTTTAATTTTGGACCCCAATTTGGACCAACTTGAAAACTGGGCCCATAATCAAAAATCTAAATACATGTTTAGATTCAGCATATCAAAGAACCCCATATATTCAATTTTTGTTGAAATCAAACAAAGTTTAAATACTGGACCCTATCTTGGACCAACTTGAAAACTGGGCCCATAATCAAAAATCTAAACACATGTTTAGATTCAGCATATCAAAGAACCCCAAGAATTCAATTTTTGTTAAAATCAAACTAAGTTTCATTTTGGACCCTTTGGACCTTAATGTAGACCAATTTAAAAAACAGGACCCAAAATTAAAAATCTAAATACACGGTTAGATTTGGAATATCAAAGAACCCCAATAATTCAATTTTTGATGAAATATCAAACAAAGTTTAATTTTGGACCCTTTTGACCTCAATATGAACCAATTTGATAACGGGGTCCACAAATAAAAAATCTAAATACATGGTTAGATTCAGCATATCAAAGAACCCCATATATTCAATTTTTGTTGAAATCAAACAAAGTTTAATTTTGGACCCCGATTTGGACCAACTTGAAAACTGGGCCCATAATCAAAAATCTAAAGGTGTAATACCACCATTGATTTTCCCCTATTAGTCTTTGTTAAATTTGCACTTTTCAAAAAATTGTGCAGAATTTATCTTTGTTTCAAATAAAGAAATACTTGGCATGAGTAAAGTTTGATCCTGTCCAGTACTATAGAAAAAATTTCACATAACATTTCATTGCATATAAGAAAATAACCATCACTGGAAGTTAACCAATCAAATCTTCCCCCTTTTTTAACCTGTGTACAAGCTTTAGTAACCATGTAACCTCAAGTTTCCAAAATATTCTATAGAAACCCCAAATAAAAAAATAATGGTGCTTTGAAATACCCAAGATATATGTTTATGACCCAGAAATGTTTTACTGCAATGAAATGTAGGATCAATTACCTACAACTGTCAAATTCAAGGGAATATTTTTTTTTGACCTATTTTCGTATGCAACCGGATGTGACGTACTATGATTTGGTGGTATTACACCTAAAGAAGACTTTTTTGTTAAATAAATTGAATGGGACTTTTTTCCTTTGTAATACTGGTTATTTCTAGCATTCCTGTCAAGTTTTGTCATAATCAGTTCAATAGTTTGAGAAAAATCTAGTATAATGTAAGACGACATCTACAGCGATTCGAGCTAAATTTCTTCGAAAAATCCAAACCAAGCCGCATCATGATAGAATATAGTGTGGACCAATAAATGATCAAATATTTATCTCATCTGCCTACAAACAGTTGAAAATGATACAAAAGATGACTTCAGGATGATAAATACTACTAATGGACCTCTTTGTCTTCCTTATAAGGTCTCTTTTGGTCCATTTATACCTCTCATTTCCTCAGAATTTCTACTTTATAGGCCAATAAATAAAAATTTTGGGGTAACTTACACTCATTTATGATAGAAATGTTATAATAAATGATTAAATGAAGTTTTCAAGCTGAATGAACTATCTGTATAAAAGTTTACTGTCTCCAAGGAGGTTTCAATAAGTCCTTACGTAAAACTTAAATTTACGCCGCGTTCCAGAGAGGGACATAAAAAGCTTCTCTTTTGGTGAATAATTTGTTGTTACTGCTTTAAAAATAATTTCATTTACTTAAAACTATATATTTATTAAAGTATTTCTTAGGAAAAATTTTCTAGTATAGCAGAATATAAGAAAAAAGGAGAAAAAGCTCCCCAAAACTCTAAGTATGGCTTATTCTGTCAACTAATATTCATGGTAAAGTCCTATTTCAAGGAAATTTTCTCATAAAATGTGTTTTGGAGACTTAATCCACTCAGAATATTTCATTATTAGTAATATTTCACTTAAATAGCAAGAAATTTTAACACATGAGAGTACTCACAAGGTCAAAGGTGCATGTACAGCTTCCCATATTAGGTGCAATACCACCATTGATTTTCCCCTATTAGTCTTTGTTAAATTTGCACTTTTCAAAAAATTGTGCAGAATTTATCTTTGTTTCAAATAAAGAAATACTTGGCATGAGTAAAGTTTGATCCTGTCCAGTACTATAGAAAAAATTTCACATAACATTTCATTGCATATAAGAAAATAACCATCACTGGAAGTTAACCAATCAAATCTTCCCCCTTTTTTAACCTGTGTACAAGCTTTAGTAACCATGTAACCTCAAGTTTCCAAAATATTCTATAGAAACCCCAAATAAAAAAATAATGGTGCTTTGAAATACCCAAGATATATGTTTATGACCCAGAAATGTTTTACTGCAATGAAATGTAGGATCAATTACCTACAACTGTCAAATTCAAGGGAATATTTTTTTTTGACCTATTTTCGTATGCAACCGGATGTGACGTACTATGATTTGGTGGTATTACACCTAAATACATGTTTAGATTCAGCATATCAAAGAACCCTAAAAATTCAATTTTTGTTAAAATCAAACAAAGTTTAATTTTGGACCCTTTGGACCTTAATGTAGACCAATTTGAAAACTGGACCCAAAATTAAAAATCTAAATACACTGTTAGATTCGGCATAACAAATAAATAAATGTGATCAAAGATTTTACAAATCTAATGCGCCATACTGTGCAATTAAAGACTTCTTGAAATTTTTCAATATTTGAAATCTGAAAAAAAAATTTTTTTGAAGAATAATTCTTTTTAATTTCTGAAATCTGAAATGAGAAAAAATTGACCCCCCACAATTTCTTTTTATCCCCCCCCCCTTTTTTCCCCCAAAAAATTATTTCCCTCAAGATATGGTCATAATCTCAATTCAAATTTCCAATGGAGTTGGCAACCATAATTACCCATTTAAATTTACCATAGTGCTAACTTAATCTATTTTATAATAGAATTAAAAATATAGTGTCAAATCTTTCATATGGATTTTTTTGTAAAAAAAAAAGATGCAACATTTGCAGATATTTTTACTGGTCTTCCTTTATAAATATGCATTTCTTTAAACATAATTTAAAAGCAGTGTAAGGGAAGTAACCAAAACGTTGTATTTGGATTACCTCCCTTACACTGTTTTAAATTATCTTTATTGTTCATTAACCATTACTTTATACATAATTTAAAAGCAGTGTAAGGGAGATAATTTCAATGATGTATTTGATTTATCTCCCTTACACTGCTTTAAATTATGTTTTGTACTAAAGTATTTGTCCATTAACCAGGACAACCCTGTTTTTCCCCCTTTTTTGCCCCTAATTCCTAAACGGTTTGAGCCATAACCCCCCAAAGCAAATCCTAACCATCCCTTTGTGGAATGGAAACTTGTAGTATAATTTCAGAGAGATCCATACACCGTTCCACAGTTATTGTCTGGAAACTAGAAAATGCTTATTTTTGGCCCCTTTTTGGCCCCTAATTCCTTAACTGTTGGTACCATAACCCCCAAAATCAATCCCAACCTTCCTTTTGTGGTATTTAACCTTATGGTCAAATTTCAAAAAGATCCATTCACTTAAACTAAAGTTAGAGTGCGAAAACCAATGTGTCTTCAGACGACGCCGCCGGACGACGCCAACGTCATACCAATATACGACCACAAAATTTTTTGGCGGTCGTATAAAAAATGGAAAATTTTAAAAGAAAAAAAAAAATGAAAAAAAGAAAAAAAAAAAATCCCCCCCCCCCAAATTTTTTGAACCCCTTATGATTCATCACCCCCAAACTCATTCCCAGCCTTCCCTTTATGGTATGGTACCTTGCAGTACAATTTCAGAGAGATCCAGTTATTGTCTGGAAACTAAAAAAATGCTTATTTTTGGCCCCCAATTCCTAAACGTTTCGGGCAATTACCCCCAAACTCAATTCCAGCTTTCCCTTTGTGATATGGAACCTTGTAGTACAATTTCAGAAATATCCAAACACTTACACACAAGTTATTGTCATGAAACTAGAAAAATGCTTGTTTTTTGCCCCTTTTTTGGCCCCTAATTACTAAAATTTTGAGGCAATTACCCCCAAAATCAATTACAGCCTTCCTTTTGTGATATGGAACCTTGTGGTACAATGTCAGAGAGATTCATACACTTACACACAAGTTATTGTCTGGAAGTTACAAAAATGCTTATTTTGGCCCCTTTTTGGCCCCTAATTCCTTAACTGTTGGTACCATAACCCCCAAAATCAATCCCAACCTTCCTTTCGTGGTATTGAACCTTATGGTAAAATTTCATGGAGATCTCTTCACTTAAACTAAAGTTAGAGTGCGAAAACCAATGTGTCTTCGGACGACATCAGACGACGACGAGGCCAACGTCATACCAATATACGACGAAAATTTTTTTAATTTTTGCGGTCGTATAAAAACTAACAGAATTATGGAAAAGAGGATGTTTTTTTCAAATTCAAAAACTGAACATACACTGGTATAAAGAAAAAAAACTTTTCAAATATATCTGAAACTAAAAAGAAAGCAAATTTAAGTTATCTTTTGAACATAAAAACTATCAAAAGAAAATCAGACAGTTTAACCTAAGAACTGGTTTCTTTTTAAAATAGAATGAAGCATACCTAATTTTTTGGCTACTTCATCAATGATGTTGAGAGCATCTGTAATTCTGGACTCATCACTAACCACAACTTCAATTTCACCAACTTCAAATCCAAAATCAGCTATGTCTAGTTCTACAGTACAGTTGGGTAGATAGTATGTCTGCCTGATTGTTGTAAATGTAGCAAAAATATCTAGACTTAGTTCATTCATCAACTGGTCCAATGTTATATCCTCAACAGACTTGCTATAATTATATAACTTACATAAGTGCTTCATTATTTCTGTTTCTGATGTAATTTCTAAAAGTTGGGGTGAAGAATCTTTCTTACTCATATGACGTGGAGGAATCTTGAATTCCCATCTACCATTTCTTTGTCTTAGCCAACTGTCTGAAAGGGTCATTTTATACCTAATATCATCAAAATATTTATCAGAAAATTTATTCTCTTTTGCCATCACGGCACCCATGTCCATTAACTTCTGTCTGCAGTCACTAAATATTCTAAACTTTCTCTCTACTTCTATTTGTTTCATCTGTGGCATTGAATCCTTTTTATTTGATACTTTAGTGTCTTGTAAACTTTCAAACTGTTTAGAATGATCTTGAGCATTTGTTGCAATGGATGGAGATAAATTTAACTGTTCTGTCTGTTGTCTGGTAATTTTCTCATCAGTTAAATGTTCTTGGGACTGTGATTCACAAATTTCCCCTATATTTGTTTGAACGTCCTGACTTAAAACTTGACTTGGACATATTTGAACCTCCTTACTTAAAACTTGACTTGGACATATTTGAACTGATTTTCCAAATTCTACAGTATGAATTCTATTGTCTTTTGCTTGGAAAGTTTTATCTTCTGTAGCAATATTTTCAAGGTCTGAGTTTTTCATGTTCAAATTTTTACTTTCAGCAGATACTTGTGTTTTATATGCATGTTTTTCCACTGAACTGGCTCGCTGTTCTTGTTTCACCATTTGAAGTGAATCTTCCTGGCTCATGTTACTTAATACATTTTCTAGCTGGGACAATTTATCTGATGTGTAAGTTTTATTTTCTTCTGAATCATTTAATCTTGTATCTTCTTCTTCTGCAAAATTCTTTTTATCTAACTTTCTTCCTCCAGGAAGAACAGTTGTAGATGATGGACATGTCTGTCTTGTCCCTTTATACTGGTCTTTGAAATCAACTGTGGCCATAACTTCATTTTTGCCATTATCTATTGTATCTTGATCGAACTCTGACCCAAGATGTATGATGACATTTTCATCATCATCTTCTTCAAGTAGATAATTTTCTAACTCTCCTGATTCCTGTCTAATTGAAGCCCATCCTGCCTTTGCAATTGCTGACCGTGAGTCTTCAGTTGCCAGTGCAGCATTCCGTAAAGAACTATCATCGTCTGCCAGCTGTAGGGGATATTCTTCATGATTTTTTGGTTCTAATGGTTTACCAATGGCTTCAACTCCCATTTGATACAACATTGACACTTGTTTTTCCTTGACTTTGACAGGACTGGTATTCACATCTCTTTTTTCAGTTGATTTTTTGGAATTCTTAGTATTGAACAAAAAGAAAGAAGTTGCACTAGTAATTTCATAACTTCCTACTCCTTTGCTCTTTTTAGAATCAAACATATCCTTGCTTTCATCATCAATCTTGTCATTTTTTATTGTCCTTGCAACAGAACTTGTAAGAATTTCTTTCAAACATTTCAGATGGTCATCAGCAATGATTTTTGTTTCACAATGGTCAATCCACGACTCATCTTTTAGTTCATTGTCATCACAGGCCCTGTGGCCATTTTCTAATGGTCCGTCAACTGAGGAACCTTCATCATTATCCATAGACAGGGAGAACATTTTATCTGAATTTGGTGTGATAACTTCTGCTTTTGGACTCTCTATTTTTGTTTCCACTCTATCAATATAATCTTCTCCCTTTACATCTAATGACAGCTCTGTACCTTTTGCTGCCATTGCAAAACCTGAAAGATCTGAAAGATAGAACAAATACATGTGTTCTAGTTACCAATTCATTAAACTAGAGGCTGCAAAGATCCATGATCAATCATGTTGAATCTGAATAAAATACTTGCTCTGAGTGAGGTATGTAACAGTATATCCTAAATGGTCCTTTGAATCTACAGCTTTTACTTCTATAAAATAAACATGAAGAGCCATTATCTGATTAATGTAAATGTCTATCCATAATGCAGACTTGTCACTATAAAAATAAGAAGATGTGGTATGATTGAGAATGAGAAAACTCTCCACAAGAGACCAAATGACACAGAAATTAACAATTATAGGTCACCGAACGGCCTTCAACAATGACTAAAACCCATACCACATACCCTGGTACTCAGTTATACAAGGCCCCGAAAAGACAAATGTAAAACAATTCAAACGAGAAAACTAACAGCCTGATTTATGTACAAAACAATGAACGATAAACAAATATGATATACAGCAACAAATGACAACCACTGAATTACAGGATCAAGTTTACCTTTTGTAAAGGAGCTACTTAATCATCAAAGTCCAAAGTGAGGTATCTTGACCTTATTTTAGTTTGTCCCTTGTTGTACAATTATTTTTTCCCAGATACCTTTGCTGTAACTATTAGAAAAGAGGGAACATAATTTGTATGTACATGAGGCAACAATGTAATGAAACGTTTAGAAACTACCCTCAAACGAAACAAAAGTTTTATTGTTGTTCCTCATCTTAGCAGTTTCTGACATGATAACATCTTACAAGATGGAGTTTAAACAATTTTATGACGAGACAATACTCATTGATATTCAAAATTAATGCTGCACATGTTTTTAGAGGTAGATATATATCAATGATCAATGAATCAAACCAACCAACTGAAAGTCCTACAAATACTGTCATTTTTGGCCAGACAAAACACATCAATATATACATACAGAATTTCTCAAGGCAGAAACTCACTAGTTGTTAAAAGAGGTCTGATGAAGACTTAACACTAGACATAAGATCTACAGTGATTGTAGGGGTTAATGCAGGGACGTACATGTATAATCAAAAGGATCACAATTACATATTCAACTGAAAATGAAGAAAAAACAAGAAAAGTGTCCATAGGACACCATGCCCTGCTTGAAGCATCACATTATCATGTTTAGTGAACTGCAAAATTTAGGTCAAAACCCTAATTTGGCATATATATTAATGGACACCATGCTCCACTCACACTATCACTTTTCCATGTTCAGTGCAGAGGCGGATTTAGAGGGTTTTCCAGGGGGCCCGGGCCCCCCTTTTGTGGGAAAAATTTGGTTGATTATTTAGGGAATCACTGAAGGATGACTGGAGCGGGCCCCCTCTTAGGTAGTCAGTGGGCACCCCCCTTATGAAAATTTCTGGATCCGCCACTGCAGTGAACCATGCAATCTGGGTAAAATCCTAATTTGGCATATGTTTAAGAAGTTCAGATCATAATTAATGTGTATATATGACAACTGCCCTAAACAAAGATTCTAAGCTGATACAGGTGGTATGTTGAACAGATATATCATGTTAAGGAGGGGTATTTGCGAAAAATACCAGTCGAGAGAATGTTAAATTTCGTGAGCCGTAAGGCGAGGGAAATTCATTCTCAAGACTAGTATTTTTCGCAAATACCCCTCAAGAACATGCTATATCTGTTTAATTACACAGAATGTTAACATTCAAAAATGCATTGATGATCGTGACGTTACAAGCGTCCAGTCGGATAGAGTATTTTTTGGCAAATACCATGGCAGAGAGGGTAAAAAAGGCATATCCTTTTTGCATATACCCCGGCGGCGTTAAAAAATGAACGATATTCATTTGATAACAGTAAATTGGTGAAAAATACACTGGCTATCAACCAATCAAAACCCAGGATTCTTACATAAGGTGTAATTAAACACATTATCATAGGCAGGACATAAAAAGACACTAGTATAATTGCAATCTGTCCATTGCATACTCTATTGTATCTGACTACTGAAAGAAAGAAACCTTTCAACACTAAAAATTTTGTCTATTTTTGCTTGCAGTAAAACTATTGAATCACATAAGTAAGACATTATTGGCTTTCTACCTTTTTAAATACCAGTAAAACTTTTTTTTATTTTTCTCCCCAATTGTAGCCTCATCAAAATGATCTTATGACCAAAAAATAATTTTGTAATAATGAATTTAATTACAAATATGTGCTGGTGGGAAACATCATTTTCTAAACAAAAATAACATAATTAAATATGAATAAACTGAAGGCTAATCACATCTGTAAACTTTTTCTCACGAAATCAAATTTCAATAGCTACATTTGTATCGTTATGTCCCACGTGTTTAAAAATAATTAATATGTCTTTACTAAATGATTCTGATGAAAATGAAAGAAAATTGATCTCTGACAACATGTCACACCTTCGACCTTTAATGTGACCTCTAATGACAATTTAGCACAGAATTAAATCTCTAATTAACTGACAAAATTATAATTAAAGTATGTGTGTGGTAATTATTTATTACTTTGTTAATTTTAATTTGACTATTTTAACAAATCTTGTTCTTCATTGAAGTTTGAACTTAAGTTTGAAGGAAGGAAGGTACATACTGTGGATTTATAATTATTCTTGGGATACACAAGTTTGTGGATTTTGTGGGTACAGGTGAAGAACAAATTTAAATGTACAATGAATTACAAATGTTCTATGGCTATGCAGACTTTTGCAAATCCATGAAATAAAACATCCACAAAAATGTAAGTTTTCCTCAATCCACAAAAATTGGTACCGACAAAAAATAAATGAATCCACAGTATTAATTTATGACAAACACACACCTGACAAAACTGAAAGTAAAGGAACAGTGGTATTATTGTTGTTTTTCATTTCAAAGTTACTATCAGGTCTTCAACATAAAACATAAAATGCTCCGCTGGGGCGCAGCTTGATACGACCGCAGAGGTGGAACCCTGAACAGTTGGGGCAAGTATGGACACAACATTCAAGCTTGATACAGCACTGAATTTGGATTGTAATTAAATATTTGACACAGTATAGGTTTCTGACACAGAATGAATGTGGTCTAAGAACTTAAAAAAATTTTAATTTACCTATTCAAACCATATCATTATTATTTGCTTTTATATATAAATCAGAAATAACCAATTTAAAACGGAAAATTTTAAAGAAAAAAAAGGAAAAAAAAATCCCCCCCCCAAATTTTTTGACCTCCCTTATGATTCATCACCCCAAAACTCAATCCCAGCCTTCCCTTTGTGGTATGGTACCTTGCAGTACAATTTCAGAGAGATCCATACACTTGAACACAAGTTATTGTCTGGAAACTAGAAAAATGCTTGTTTGTTGGCCCCTTTTTGGCCCCAAATTTCTAAACGATTAGGGCAATTACCCCCAAACTCAAACCCAGCTTTTCCTTTGAGATATGGAACCTTGTAGTACAATTTCATAAAGACCCATACACTTACACACAAGTTATTGTCCTGAAACTAGAAAAAAATCTTGTTTTTTTGCCCCTTTATGGCCCCTAATTCCTAAAATTTTGAGGGAATTACCCCTTAAATCAATCCCAGCCTTCCCTTTGTGCTATGGTACCTTGCAGTACAATTTCAGAGAGATCCATACACTTGAACACAAGTAATTGTCTGGAAACTAGAAAAATGCTTATTTTTGGCCCCTTTTTGGCCTCTTATTCCTAAACGTTTTGGGCAATTACCCCCAAACTCATTTCCAGCTTTCCCTTTGTGATATGGAACCTTGTAGTACAATTTCATGAAGATCCATACACTTACACACAAGTTATTGTCATGAAACTAGAAAAATGCTTGTCTTTTTGTCCCTTTTTGGGCCCCTAATTCCTAAAATTTTGAAGCAATTACCCCCAAAATCAATCCCACCATTTCTTTGGTGATATGGAACCTTGTGGTACAATGTCAGAGAGATGCATACACTTACACACAAGTTATTGTCATGAAACTAGAAAAATGTTTGTTTTTTGCCCCTTTTTGGCCCCTAATTCGTAAAATTTGGAGGCAATTACCCCCAAAATCAATCCCAGCATTCCCTTTGTGATAAGGAACCTTGTGGTACAATGTCAGAGAGATCCATACACTAACACACAAGTTATGTCTGGAAGTTACAAAAATGCTTATTTTTGGCCCCTAATTCCTTAACTGTTGGAACCATAACCCCCAAAATCAATCCCCACCTTCCTTTTATGGTATTGAACCTTATGGTAAAATTTCATAGAGATCCATTCACTTAAACTAAAGTTAGAGTGCGAAAACCAATGTGTCTTCGGACGACGACGACGACGCCAACGTCATACCAATATACGACCACAAAATTTTTTTGCGGTCATATAAAAACCTCACATCTCATTTTTACACCTCAATAAAACTACAAAATGAAGTATTCAATTCTAAAGTAAAAATTTGGTGAAACATCATAAGGAAGAAAAGGTAAACAACTCATACACAAATCTGTCTCCTTCAAACAAAAACTATAATGAATTCATCTGAACTTATAACTAGTACACACTTTTGTTTAGGGGCCAGCTGAAGCCTGCCTCTGGGTGCGGGATTTTCTCGCTGTGTTGAAGACCCATTGATGGCCTTCGGCTGTTTTCTGCTCTTCGGTCAGGTTGTTCTCTCTTTGACATATTCCCCATTTCCATTCTCAATTTTATATCATACCTTGTTAATATGAATGCTTATTTGGGTTAATTTATCTAGCCATATATTGGTCATCTTTTATTTTGAAACAAAAGTCATACAGCGATTATATTTTCACAGCAACCAAGAAAGAATTTCCTTCTTTAAAAACAGTATACATAAACAAAGGTATCATACATCAAAGTAGTGAATTTGTTAAAGAACATTCAAATTCATTTCTTTTACACTTCAAGTAAATAATAAGATTTGAAGACTCCCTATTGTGAACATTAAGCAACTATGGTCTGATAGATGTGATAAAATTAGAAAGTCTAAATGAATATCCAGCTGTTTCGAAATTAAATATCTCAATACAATTTATAATGAGATTTTGAATAATTTTTCTTTTTAAGTTGCTATGAACTGTATAATAGTGTTGAAAATATTCACATAATTAAAACACATCCTTTTATGCAGGTGTGACAATCAGGGGAAAATCTAAACGAGGGTCCCATAGGGCTCATCTTTTTACAAGTCTTCTTTAATATTAGGTGTGACAATTAAAATAAACCCAAAAGGTTTAAAATACTCCAGAAAAAAGGACAATGGTATACATCAGAAATAAGAAATATCTAAATCAACAAGAAAGATTTTTACAGAAATTTTCCAGACATTTTTATACAATATGTTAAATACAAACATGAATTGCTTACATCCCTTTCATTTTAACTTTGGTGGATAGTTTTCTCATTGGCAATCATATCACATCTTCTTATTTTTATATGGAAATATTTGCCTGTCTCAACTAATGACCCTCAAATTCAGTTATCATTGGTTGCTGTCTGTTTTATTTGCTTGTTAATTTTTTTTAAGGTAGACCAGGCCTTCAGTTTTTTCTTAAGTTTTGTTTCACAATTTGTCATGTCAAGGCCTATTATAACTTACTAATCCAGCATGGGTTTTGCTCATTGTTGGTAGGCCATACAGTGTCCTATAGTTGATTACATCCTCCTCCTTTGATTACAAATGGATCATTCCACATCTTTTTATTTTCATATATTATATAATATATATATATAATATATATATATATATATATATATACCATTTTCCAAAAGACCAAAAAAGTTTATTTTAACAAACCGCATTTGACTAGCAGGTCGAACAACGGATGTTCTTAAACCCTGCTGACTGCCATGGCGATTGCCAAATAAATGGATCACCAGATGTACCAAAATGGATCTTAATTATAAATTTAATACCAAACAGAAAACAAATGACCACATTACAGCCAAATGAAGACAACCTTATTAAGTTGGAATACAGCAACTTTCTTACCTATTCTTTGTTAACTGCTACATGTTCTTTAAACGACATATAACAGAATCAAACAATAAATAACAACTGATGAAAGCTTTCCTACCAAAACTGTTAGCTGTTGCAAAACATTCCAGTGTTCTGGGCAGGATAGTTAGAACTAAATGGGACAATAAACTGCACTAATGGGTTATATGTACCTATTATAATGTAACCTATGACGATTGACAGCCTTGGTCATGGGTTTGATCTGGGCCATGCCAAATCTGAGACATAAAAACTGGTAATTGCTGCTTTTCTGTATAAGAGCAAAGACAGATTCACTCAGTGTCAGAATATGTGCGGGGAATGGTATTATGACTGCATGTTCACTTTTACCTGCACATTAAAATCAAACCTCCCAACTCATTGTTCTCTTAAAAAATGGTCTACCTTCGTCCCTGTAAAATTATGTTGTTATTGCCCATTCTAGACTAATTTTTCCTTTTTTTCCTTTTCTAATTTTTCTCCTAAAACTAAAAATTCAAACTTTTTTCAATATAATATCTGACTGATTTAAAATACTTGACAAAGAATTCTTTGAAAATATATATTTATATGCTGAATATAAGTTGCAATTGATTTTTTTTCTAGAAATTATTTTGATAGTTTTTCTTTGGCATTAGGATATTTGACAGTTTTAAAATGTAAATAAATCAATAAATGATATTCTCATCAAAATATTTCTATGCAATTCATAAAGAACTAAAAAATATCACTATGGCTGTATTTCCCCCACGACAATAAAAATTTAAATTGTTTGCATTAACAATATACGGTTAGTAGCTACCCTATATAAGAATTCACTGGTCAGGTGCTTTTTTTATCGGTAATGTTAATTATATTCATGAAGATAAAATGCTACTCGAGGACAAACACACCTTGATTTTCACCTGAGAATATAATTAAATTCTAATGACAAATACTGAAGATAAAATCTTCACATTATTTTTGACAATCATACCCATTTATGCAGTTATCTACTTTATCTTGAATTTTAAAATGAAAATATTTTATTGTGTTGAATTTAAACAAGGCAAAAGTTTACCTTCATTACAAAATATCAAAATTTATATGCCAGAAATTATTACATAAAATCTGTAGGCTATAATTTACAATCTTTCTTTTAAATGTGAGCCACAGTTTTTCTTTGACTATAAATTTTAAAGAGATCCTATATTTGTTTTTCACTGGCTGTAAACACCATTAAGATTTTGCGACCATAATTATAAAAATTAATAGAACACATACCGTATAATTATATTTCATAAAAATCTGAAAAAATTCGAAGACAACAATTGATGCATTCTTGTATAGAACTTGAGTTCATAAACACAGAACTACTAGTTATTAAAAAGTAATCAATGAATTAATTATTGTGCAACAGAATATGCAAACAATTCACTAAAATGTTATTGTGACTTTTCATTAAAGTTTGAGAACATTTTGGAATGACTTTTAATTTTATTCATGGACCCCTTAAAACAGTAATATCCATGTGAAAATAATCCCATCTTACACAAGATAGAAAGTTTTTAATGACCAACCTATGCTCCTCGAATTACACATTGATGAAGGATTTGCCAAGAAAAATAAGCAAGATGCACCCAAGAGCCTGAATCACTAACCTGTGAAAAAATGCCATCTCGATATTTATTTTCACCTTTGTTTCTTTATTTGCAGATCTTATATTTGTTGTTTTTCTCTATTATAGGTTGCACTTCTGTAAATATAGACAATGCAATTTCCCATAGGAACTCCTTTTACAGCTAAAGCTGTGTCACATTTAATATGAAGTTTCGTAAAAAAATTATATCCTAGAATGGAAAGTTCATATGCACTACTATTTTTTTCAAAGGTCAAAATACAGGGCTGTGCAGCATATTTTCGACATTTATATGCCTTGAACTTCTAAGAGTTTAAACTTATACTTAAATTCTGTGCTACCCCTCCCTTCACTTTGGCTCTTCCTCAGAATTCATTTTAGCCGCTATCCATGTGTATTTATACTGGTGACATTCCCAGGTTATGTATGTCTCTACGAGATGAAACATAGAGATCATATCCCAGGAACAAAACAAAATATCTATGAATATTATATATCTCCCCAAAAAAAATGGTTTGCGAAACAGCTGTATTTACAAAGTGCAACCTATAGCTTTCAAGAAAATATTCAAAATGCACATAAGACTAATAACATTGATGAAAAATGGATCACAGACCTCAGAGTCACAGAAATAATGGTTGGGTTGCACAGAATGTTTCTTAAAGCAATTGAGAGTGCACGGTTTTTTCTGTAACATCATTTGTAAATTTTGCTGAAAAATTTCTAAGAGTTCACAAATCCCTGAAACTTTACAGTAAGATTGAACACGTGTCGAAGTTGTGCACCCATTTTTCTAGACTTGGGAACTTAGTTAATCTTTAGCAAAATTTACAAAATATAGTAAAAGTTTTGTGTAATCAACTTCTCCTAGTTTTCAACAAAGATCCCTGAAACTTAACAGAAAGATTGCACACATGTTGAAGTTGTGTTCCTTGTACAAAAAAATATGTATAGGGTATTATGAGGAGTTTTTTTCTCTTTTTTTCCAGACTTGGTAACTGAGAAATTTGTCAGCAAAATTTTACAAATGAGGCTACAAGTTTTGTGTAATCATTTCTTCCTAGAGTTTTCAACGCAGATCCCTGAAACTCAACAGATAGATTGCACACATATTGAGATTTTTCACATCTATTAGGGAATTGTTCAGAGGGTTTTTTTCCCATTTTTGTGAACAGTTATTATTATATAAAGTTTATTTCATAGAATTGCACAACCCCAGTTTAGTTGTTTCATAACTGAAAATTCTCAGTAGTAGCAACTTACTTATAATTGTTCAACACAACTGGATACAAATTCATGCAATTCTTTCAAATGCTTAGATCTTTTCAGGCACTGAAAAACAAGTTATTTCCCTTTTAGAGATATATTTTATATGAATGAAAGTTATTTCTCTTAGTCTTAAACTAAATAGCTTTGTCAAATTGTGAGAAAACAAATATTGCAGAATTTCTAATATTGTTAATAGAAGTAGAACTATAACTTAACTTGAAATAAATACAATTATCTTATCACAGTTTTTCATTTTTCAGTGCAAAATAGAAATATGAAATCTTGCATCTATATAAATGTTTATGAGTTCTACTGATAAGGCAATTAAAGTAAACAGTGACGCACCTGCCCAAACCTGTTAATAAGCACGTTTTAATTAAGTCTGATCACAAAACTTAATGAAACATATCAGTAACTATCAAATAATACTATAATCAAAGACTTCTGCTTGGTATATCAGAAATGTGTTAATTTTATACAGTCTTTTGAAGTTTGATATTGTAATTAATAGCTTGCTTCAATTTAAGCATGACACTTTGGCATCCTAATTTTGAACAACGATCAAATAATGCAGATTAAATAAATATAAAACAGGTGAAACTTATTGTGTAAAAAGTTCACTTGTTGACACTTTCATTGGAAATCAATAAACATCCTAAATAATTTTATTTCTTTTTTTTTTTAATCTAATGTTTACTCAAGTAAAATTCATAAGGGTTCCATGGAACCCAGTGTCTTGCATGCTTTTGCTGTTAGTCGCAGGCTCAACAAAAATGGGGAAAAAATTATTAAAAATTTTCCTCCATATACTATCTTTTGATTGTAAGAAGCTTCTGTCCAAGTTTGGTAAACATCCAGGATGGTTTATGAATCTAATAAATGTTTTAAAAACTTAAACTGCAGACTGTATGTAATGTTAACTGGAAGAAAAACTTAGTCCATTTATAAGTAATATACGGAAAAACAGGAAATAAATTTTTACAAAATTTCCTTCTAGATACTAGCTTTTGATCATAAACAAGCTTCTGTTCAAGTTTGGTACAAATCCAGGATAGTTTAAGAAAGTTATAAAAATTTTAAAAACTCTAACCACAGAGTGAATGTAATGTTAACTGGCAAAAATACTAAGTCCATTTATAAGTAAAATATGGATAAACAGGATTTTTTTTTTACAAAATTTACTTCTGGATACTATCTTATGATCATAAACAAGCTTCTGTCCAAGTTTGGTAGAAAACCAGGACAGTTTAAGAAAGTTATTAAAATTTCAAAAACTTTAACCACAGAGTGAATATTTGTGGACACCGCCGCCGACGGAATGTAGGATCGCTATGTCTCGCTTTTGCGACAAAAGGTGCAGGCTCGACAAAAATGAATTTAATTAAAGAATATAAACATTTTAATGGAGCCTGAAAAAATATTAAAAACTGTAAAACAACTGTTCTTTTATTATACATTTAATGAATAACAGTATTGTATTTCAAGAGTTGCAACCGTCAAATTCAAATTGACGGTGGCAACTCTTAAAATACAATACTGTTATTCCTATTCTAATGCAATACTGTTAAAATATTCAAAATTAAACATATTAAATAACCTGTAAACATTGACTGTGATTACTCAACATTGTTGTCAATGACTTTGAACATCATCAACCATGGAATTGATGGCAGACATCATTAAAACAAAATTGTCCTTATATGCCAAACTGCAATGAAAATTAACTAGAAAAAACATTTTGCAAAAATGTCGGGAAATCTAGCAATATGTTGGCTCCTAATTCTAAATGCTTTCGTCTGTTCAGGACATTGGTGTTGATATCAGATCTTTGGTAAACTTTGTTAAATTCTATCAATACTTAGTTTAAACCTTGCTCACTTTTTAATGGTGCTTATAAAACGTCAGTTAGTGACCTCTATATGTCAATATTTTTATTTCAAGCTAAGAAATATAGAACTGAAAGTTTTAATTGATGTCCAACTAAAAAATCCTACAAATTGATTTTGGGGGTCAAAACAATCTGTTCACTTTGCAAGAGTGTCATAATGGTCAAGGATAGTTTCCCCTACTGAGGTAAATAATCTATCAATTTCCCATTTTAGAATCTAAGGACTATGATTACTTTCATTGTTTGTTCCCGAAAATGAAAATAACACACATCATAAGCTGAAATTCATTGTTGTTAGCCAATAACAGTTTTGGTGTACACTTTTGAAAATATTAATAAGAATGCACTAGATTCTGTAATAGTCAATTGCCCTTAGGCAAAACAAAATAAACAGCTGCGCCATGAGCACATGATACGCCCGTCGCTTTTTCAAAGAATAAAGTTCAATAACTTCTCAATGTCATACTAGAAATTTATGAAAAACTAAAGGGAGGTTATCTTAATAGATATAAACCAGTCACCAAAGTTTCATGAAAACTGCTCAAAGCACTTTAAAGATATTGTCCGAAAACTGGAAAATCACCCCTTCTTTATGAATAAAACCCCATAACTCGGAAACGTAAAATCAAAAATATATAAAAATAGAAAGGGAGCTTACATCAAAATATATAAACAATTCACCAAAGTTTCATGAAATTTGCCTACAGCATTTTTGAGTTATTGTCCGAAAACTGGAAAATCCCCCTTTTTTTAATGAATAAAACCCCATAACTCGGAAACGTAAAATCTAAAATTTCTAAAAAAAGACGTAAACGGTTGTATAAAAAATGTGTGCTTAGGGTTACCCCTAAAGAAAAGTAAGGACGGTAGGTAGGAATGTTTTTTTTTATTTTGTTAGACTTTCCCCCTTGATTACCATATATGAGGAGACCTGCAATTTTGTGACAATTCACAGCCAAAAGTGCTGATAAAACTTTAGGTTGGCAATTTAGAGGCACACAAAATAGGATAGGGAGGGAAACTAAAAACATCAGCTATAGACTCAGTTTAAGTATTTGTCATGATGGTTTACGAGCATGAGGAATAAAACTGATATTATTTCATCTCTATGAAAAATAAGAGATATACAGAAAACATTATTGTCTTTCTTGGTATTATGATATTTTTTGGTTGCTGTCACATTGTTATTTAACCAACAAAGCCAAACATGGCATCAAAAACTGGACATACCAAGATACAGCTTTCAACACTGAGCTGGTGCCAATATGAAAAGCTCAGTAGAACAGATAACATGAAATTAGTAAAATATTGCAATTTTTAAAATTTTAGACTGTTCATTCAGAAATTTCTGGGTGCATTATTATTGGGATCAATTATTCTCATAATGTTGTTAACAATTAAAATAATGCTATGGAAATTTAAAATGCAACATTAACTATTTCAGGAAATGTTATATTCAAATAATGCCATCAAAATTTACAATGCAAGTTTTAATTTTAAAATTAAGAAATCTTTTCTTTTGCAATTTTCAGGCAATAATAAAAACATCACAAAAAATTCTGAATTCACAGTTATACAAAATAAAAAAGAAACTACATATGTTACAAGGTCTATCAATACATAACATTAACAAAGAAAATATAATCAAAGAACAAATATAATAACATTTTTGTATACTCATTTATTTTTACAAAAGATTTTTTAAACAAAGCATTTTATACAACATGTTTTGTTTCATCACAAAAAGTTAATTTCAGTGGATATGTGGGTCCATTATCCAAATTAATTTGATTAACAGCTTGAAAATATTAAATACAAAATATACAGATGTTACAGACCTTGAATATTGAATGCATTAATTAATAAATGGAAAATTAACAATAAAAATCTTATTCTGCAATCAATTTTATTAAGTTCGTTTAAAAACTTTATGTTTTCTATTAAATAAGAAAATTACACAATATAAAAATCTGCATAGATTTATTCATAAAAAAGGGATAGTTTAATTATTGACTTAATTATAAGTTGGTGAATATTAAACTGCATCAATTTGGTAATAAATGATATTAGTAATTTAAAGCAGCAAGCTATAAAAAAAACAATATATAACTTAACGGTATATAAGTATATTGATTCCCACCCATTGTTTTGTAAAGACTTGTATTCTGTAAAATATAAATAATGTCAGAAAAAAATCTTGTTTTGTTCTTTCAATACCATGTATTGTCTTGACAAATCTTTGAATCAACATAAATAACATCCATTTGTCTGATTTCCTAAGATCTGTTGGAAAAGGATAAAGTGTTTACATGTAGCTGATGTTGTTTTACCAACTTTTCCCATACCAAAATTCATGGCAGTCAATTTTAATACTTCAGAACACTGGAAGTTATGGGTAATCTTATGGAGCACCTGAGTTCCACCAGGTGGGGTTCTTGTTGTTCAAGCTTTAGTTTTTTATGTAGTGTGTTAAGGATTTTTGTTTGTATTTTTGAATGTTGTGTTGTCTTGTTTTTAATCAAATTGACTCCTGTGTATCTTCTCCTTCTTTAAACATGACAGATATCAGCTGAATTGTTCAATTCCCAACTTGTTTTAGATGAAACAAGTTGCTTTAAAAAAAAGAAAGAAAAGCAGTATGTGAACCAGAGACAGCTGACTGGTCACCAAAAAATTGTTGCTGATTTTTTTTCTTTTGATTTGAAATAATTGACTGTGAATAGAATAAGATAGTGATGATGTTAAAACACCTTTATTGAAAATATGTAATTGTGTGTAGATTCTTGCACAGGTCAATTAAAAACATTACTTGGGAGTGAACATCATTTTTTCTTCAAAGTCCTAATCCTATTGCAATTCCCTGTTTCTTCAAACTGGATGTCTAAAGCAAATTGCACAGACCAATCAATTGAAATATAAATTTTAGCACTCAGTTTGCTTTATAATATCTGGGAGCAGTATATCTAACGGGAAATGAATCTGATAGGCTTTTCAGTATAAAATGGATAAAATCTCTAACTTTACAAGACTTCGCTAGATTTATGGATTTTGGAAGCATATGATTGAACTGCTCAATAAATTAACAACATAATTCCAAACATTCAACAAATGCAATGAATTGATAAGTTTTATTGTAAAGTAGATATATTTTGTCATATAAAATGACCAATATAAGTGTGATTTATTTAATGTAAAGTGTTTTATAATGGTTTGTGAAATTGGCGGTTACTGGGAATGCCATCAGCACCATTTTTTTATTACCCCTTTTGCATTCTGTACCCTTCTGTGATGAAATGAATGCGACTATGAAAATTTGATGTGACAGATTACAAGTTCGATACACTGGCATCACTTATTACTTAGTTTGAATGACATTTTATTGATATTATCAAAAATTATTAAGATAATAGCGAGTACGTATTTTACACATGTCCGTTTCCATATAGTGTCATTTATTAACTATGACCCGACAATAAAATCGGCTATAATTAGGTAGTGTCAAGTCCCATCAATATATATGTTCCTGATAATATGGATGCATTTATTTTATCTTTTTTATCTTCATATTTTGTTTCCTGGATGCCTTCAATTATTCTTACACTCATCGTCTCTACTCATTGTAAAGGTGGTATAGAGAAAGTCCATGTGAGGTGTAACTCTGTGTTATGTAACTTATAAGAAGGTTTCGTATTTTGTTCTTGGGGAGTAACACACTAGCTTTCATATATATACCTCTTATATAAAATGACAATTATTTTGGTCTCATAAAACATCTTAAATTTTAAGAATTTCCTGATGTTACTTAAATCAATCCAAAATATTCGACCAGAAACAACTTAGTTTTGAAGAATATCTTGTTATCGGAAGATTTATGAATACCTGAACATGCTCTCAAAAGAAGTAATCTATATAAGAAAGGATATGTTTTGTAAAAGACAACAGGACAGTCACTCAAAAAAAAAAAAAGGAAAAGAAAAGAGAAACAACAATGATAAATTTAGTTTCAGTTAAAACTTAATAATTTTAATGAATATATTCCTTGGTCTGTTAGTATCTATTAATCTAGTCTTTACTTTTTATTTATACATTTTTTCTTCATAAATACTTGCAAGCATAGTCATAATAACACAAGGATGAGACTTAACCTGGAGGGTAATTCTAAACTTGCTGTCCTCTTTAAAAAAAATTATCTTATTTTCTTCCAGTTTTCTGCACCATTAAAATTGACTGCCAGGCAATTAGGTTAGGAAAATGATGCTAAAAAAACATCAGCTACATGTAAACCAAAAAAAATCTTATTCTTCTTTAGCTATATTTTTTTTTTGTAGCTAAAGACTACTGTGAGAAACACTTGAACAGGAAGTATAAACAATCTGAATTGTTACTGATGTTCTATCAGTTTAAAGAAGTTGCATATACAAACCAAAAACATTTAGTACATTATTATCTATTTATCAGGCCTGGAGATTAACTGATTTTGAAAGAAAACTATGGAGGAAATAGTGACAACAAGCAAGCACATAATTACATGTAATATTTAACAATTATTCATATAGCCGCAGAGATGTTTGGTTAATCCTATAATGAAACTTCTACTCATCCAGAAGTTATGTTCAATAAAATTATTTTAATTCTAAAACTGAACTCAATGTACTTTAAAACATAAAAGTTAAATTGTCTTCTATTTGGCAGTTAATTTTTCAGCATAATAAAAAGACTTTATTGATGTTAGCCTAATACCCACACCAAATAATATGTCATTTACTTGGGTATATAGGTGAAAATTCTTTCCATTGACATCTGTAACACCTAGCTACCATACATTATAATGTGAATTAATTAAACTGACAAACAAATTATTTTCTACAAATTATAGAATTCCATTATCTTTCTTTATGACACTTTTGAGGGTCCTTATGGGAAGCCTATATTATTTTATCAACAATCAGTAACTTCAACAATAGTTTAAATATATCTTTCAACATTTTTCAATGTCCCCCACATTGCTCATATTTTATGTCTGAGGGCAATAACTAAAAACTAAAAAAATTTCTTTTGTTCTTTAAAACTTTGTATAAATATCTTAGAGAAATAGGCTTGAGAATGCTTCATTTTTTTTTTTACATATTTTTTTGACATAATTAATATTTCCAAGGGGCATAACTATTAAAAACAGTTGATAAGCACTGATTTTCGAACTTGTCAGACATTTCTGATATAAACCTTTGATATAAGTTTCATAAATATCTGGCAAAAATTGTACATGTGAGAGGGCTTTACAATACAATTATCCATATAAATAATATTTCCAAGGGGTATGTATAACTCTTTCAAAAGTAGCTGATTGGCAATGATTTTCAAACTTGTCTGAGACATTGCTGATAAAAACCTTCGATGAAAATCTGTCAAGAAATGTACTCATGAGAACGTTTAGAATGTAATGTTAGATATAATGAATATTTGGAAGAGGCATAACTCTTTTAAAAATAATCACTAATTTTCAAACTTTTCCGAGATATTGCTGATATAAACCTTTGATTTAAATTTTATTAAAATCTAGCAAGAATTGTACATGTGAGAGTGCTTACAATGCATTTTTTTCATATAATTAATATTTCCAAGGGGCATAACTCAAAACAATAGTTGATCTGCGCCGATTTTCGAAACTTGTCCAAGACATTTCTGATATAAACTTTTTATATAAATTTGATAAAAATCTGTCAACTTTCAATACAATTAAAATATGGAAGGAGCATAACTCTTTTAAAAATAGCTGATTGGCACTGATATTTTAACTTGTCCAATACATTACTGATATGAACCTTTGATATGAATACCTATATATGACAACACAACAATGCTTCAAAGTGTCTGCAATTTTATTGAACTTGGTGGACATGTCTCGGACGTCAGGACAATTTACATACAGAAATTAAGAAATGAAGTACAAAGCTTGGTACATTCAATTTTGACGTTACAATGTGTGTTGCTCTGGGTGAGAGAAATAATGAAAAGTTATATTAAATAGATCAGATTAATAAAGAATAATAAAGTTAGTTAAACAGTCAACTTGAGTTCCCATGGTCCCTACCATTTTGCAAGGCTTCCCTTCTAATCCAGTGTTAGTTGGTTCTGCTTTCTGGTGCATCGGTAACATCGGTAACATTGGGGAAATTTGTGATTGCTGCTAATAGGAAATAATGTTGACTTATCAGAAATAGTTCACATGTAAAATTATTTTGTATAGTCCTGATATAAATTGTTTGATCTTCTAGAATAATCAATCTGTTTTTGGGCATGGATGTAAATTTATAGTTCAACTATATTCAGCACCCGATTGGTACATGGTTGTTTCCATCTCTCATTTATTTTAACATGTAGGTTGGTATTGGAAATATTGGTAATTTTGGTTTCTTTTTTGTTGATATAAATGTAAAACAATCTTGGAAGAATTGTAAATGTGAGACTGCTTTCATTGCAATTTTCAATATAATTCATATTTCCAAGGGGTGTAACTCTTTTAGAAATAATTGATCAGCACTGATTTTCAAAATTGTCCATTGCAATGCTGATATAAACCTTTGATATAAATTTAATTAAGAAAACTTAAAATCAACCTACATGAGCCCATTCTAAAACAGGGGTGATTTCTGGAGCTCAAAATGGGTAGGCAGCTTCCACTCCACTTAAATGATGCCTGGCACTAACATCAAATCTCAGATCTGCACTTAAGAACAATTTAGAAAGTCCACTCTACCCAGAATCATGTGACACAAATCAGAACAAGGTTAATCGTTTCATAATCAAATTGGACTTTTTAATCGTGAGAACATTTATTGCGGGTGCACTCGACTCCAATCTTAATTGACTAGGATTGTCAGTTTTCCTATCGAAGGTTGGTGGTTTTCTCCTGGCACTCTGGCTTCCTCCACCAATAAAAACTGGCCGCCACGAAATAGCCCAAAAGCGGTGCTTAAAAGTGGCGTTAAAACACCAAAAAAAAAAAAATCCAATCAAATTATTGGAGCTCCATCAGATACTGGGGCAGAATAGCATTATTTCTATGTTTTCCAGAGAAAATTGCCTGTATCACTCACTGGTGAAAAAAATCACCAGTTTGCTAATTAGGACATTTATGATGCACATACTATAGATACTCTTTGTGTTGCTGATTATTTCTGCAATTTCATGTTTAACCTAGCTCCTATAGTTTTTTAGATAACAGCCAAAACTGCAAAAAACAGTAAAAATCAACATTTCAGGGTCAATAACTCCTTAACCCGCCGGGTTGTCAAAAATATCAGAGTAAATAGATTTTGTCAAGCTTATCATTTTGCAGTTTACACTTTTAACATAACTCCTATAGTTTTCAAAATAACAGCAAATAAAATGCTTCGCTGAGCGCAGCCTGATACGACCGCAGAGGTCAAACCCTGAACAGTTGGGGCAATTTAGGACACAATATTCAAGCTTGATACTGTCTGAATGTGGATTGTGATCAAATTTTTGACATGATATAGGTTTCTGACACAAACAAAATGAGGTCAAAGATCTTAAAAATCTATTGCGCAATACTGCACAATTGAAGATTTCTTCTTGAAACTTTTCATAACATTTGAAATTTCAAAAATTTTGAAGAAAAAAAATATGAACCCCCCAAAAAAATTGGAGAGAAAAAAATCCACCCCCAATCTTTTTGACCCCCCCCTTGGAGTAATTACCCCCAAACTCAATCCCAGCCTTCCCTTTGTAGTATGGAACCTTGTAATACAATTTTAGAGAGATCCATACACTTAAACACAAGTTATTGTCTGGAAACTACAAAAATGCTAGTTTTTGGCCCCTAAATTCCTGCATGTTTGGGGCAGTTACCCCATACTCCATCCCAGCCTTCCCTTTGTGATATGGATCCTTGTGGTACAATTTCAGAGAGATCCATACACTTACACACAAGTTATTGTCTGAAAACTACAAAAATGCTTGTTTTTGGCCCTTTTTTTGCTAACCTGTTGGTACCATAACCCCCAAAATCAATCCCAACCTTCCTTATGTGGTATTGGACCTTCTTGTAAAATTTCATAGAGATCCATTCACTTTAATTAAAGTTATTGTCCAGAAACCAGATGTGTCTTCGGACGACGACGACAACGACGACATCACAGCATTATACGAACCCAAATAAATTTTTGCGGTCGTATAAAAATGAGAAAAATTGGAAAATTGCATGAATTAGGGGCAATAACTTTTTTTGAATTTTTCTGAAATTTGCAGGGTTACTAGATCTTATCATGCTGCTCATTTTTGCAATTAAAACTTTAAAACTAGCTCCTATATTTTTCACTTTTACAGCAAAAAATAATTATTCCAAAACAGGGCGACAGATTTTTCTCCAATTTTTAGGGTAGATACATCCTGTTGTGCTGAATCTTTTTGTAAATTACCTTTTTAAACTAGCCTCTGTAGTTTTCACGATAACAGCCAACAACTGCTAAAAATAAGAAAAAAAATCGATATTTTACAGGCAATAACTCCAAAGCAAGAAGTTAGATTTTTCTGAAATTTTCAGGGTAGATACATCTTGTCATGGTGATCACTTTTGCATTTGAACTTTTAATCTAGCTCCTATAATTTTAGAAACAATGGCAAGTAAATGCCAAACAAGTACAATGACTCCTTTAAGAGGTCGATTGACAATTCAGGTCCTTTTGACTTATTTTTAGGGCTTACTTTGCAAAACTTCTTCGCCATTTAAAATTTATCTATATCTATCATAGTTCGGCAAAAACTAAAAATTTTGGTACAAAAAATCTTTCAAGGGCATTAACTCCTATAAAGGATAACGTGACACTTTTGGGCATGGTAACTTATTCCTAGATCTTACTTTGCTGAACATTTTTGCCACTTAAAGTTTCTCCCTAATTTATCATAGTTTCTGCAAATAATTTGAAAATTTGATAAAAGTTGTCTTTCAAGAGCAATAATTCCTATAAGAGATGCATTTACATTTTCGATAAGTTTTAAATATTTGTAAATCTTAACTTGCTGAACATTTTTGCTGTTTAAAGATTTCTCTTTATCTATAAATGTTTTCAAGATAATAACCAAAAACAGAAATTTCGTAACATTTACTAAGGCACTCCAAAAGACAACTTTCCAGTTTGATGCATTTCCGTCAAAAACTTTGGTTTTAGTGAACATCATTCGTGCGTTTAGGGGCATCGTCACTTCCGTTCCCATGTTGAGTGAGTGGTTGGACAAATATGATCCTATATTGCACGAATCATTCGGTAAATTAAAATCTTATAATTGACAATCAGCACTGCTATCATTAGGGAATTGTGATTAAGTACCTACGGAACACACATTATTTCTGGTTTATCCTGCACAATGACGATCACTAAGACGCTTGATGAACGTTAATAGTGCAGGGATACAGGCGATCCCCTATATCTGGTAAATGACGTCATAAAGGTGCGCATAATTGACGATTTTTTCCGGTGAAGGACATAACTCGAAAGTGGTCTATTGTCTGATTGGTCTGAAAAATTTGTGGCAGATAACTCTTAACATGTCCAGAGGTCGACTTAACAAAATTTAAAAGTATGGCCAATAGGGCCAGTTAGAGGGTAAATTTACTGGCCCAACTCAAATAAAATTTGCCCTAATGATACTATCTAAGTGAAAATATAGTCAAATGTAATGGCCAATGGGGCCAGTAGTCTTCATGTTCAACTGGCCCTATTGAAATTCTACTGGCCTTGGGCCAGTGGGCCAGTGGTTAAGTCGACCCCTGTTTAAAAAAATTACATCCCTCAAAAAATTAAGCAATTTAAATTGGTATATTCAACAGATTTATTTTAGAGATGAGTAAGGTAAAGAAGTAGAAACAGAGATTGTAATAATAGGTAATATAACCCAAATGTGAAGCACTGCATGGAGTCGAACTACATCTTTTCATTTATCCCATTTGGTGCCAAAGTTGTTAATTTTATTATCCAAAATCTTTCCCGAGTGAGTCTATCCTCCCTAGACTTTAATATTTATATATATATGGAAGAAATGGAAATTAACTTAAATTATTTAATAATATCATTGGCCAACAAAATATAACAGGCTTGTTTTGTTGGTGTCGCTAGGCCTGTTCCAGCATTGAATATATGTATATGAGTTATTGCCCTTATATGATGATTTTTATCATTTTTTGCCTATCATCATGAAAACTATAATAGATTTAGTCCTGAATTTATTGCAGTTATGACATGTTGCAACTAAAAAATTTGGAATAATAAACTTTTATCATCTGTTACCTTTACTAGAAATAGTCATTACAAGCAAAAGTCAAAATTTAGAACATAACCTTGACCTGTGACCTCATTTTCTTAATGATGGACTTAGGAGCTCAAATCAAAGACACAATGTGTCTTCAATTTACGGTTTATGAGTTACAATTACATTTTACTTATTTTACTTATACCGCTACATTGACAACAACACTTAAGTAAACTACATAAGTGTAGTTTACTTAAGAGTTGTTGTCAATGTAGCGGTATTTGAATTTTAAACTGACAATCCTGCATACCATCTGGTATCCACTTAAGGGAACTCTACCAGCACAAAACATAGGAGGCGTTGGTTCAGCAGCTCTTTATTTATTTTACTTATGTCAAATATATTAAGGGAAATTATCTCTCATACTCAGTCTACAGACCCTTCAGTCAAAATCATTCTCAATAGCCTGAGGATAAGGATATATTGAGAAATTTGGAGGAAAAATTGATCAGTTTCTTTTACAGTTGGGAAGGAGTAGAGATAACAAGAAAAACAGTGTTAAGGGCCATAACTCTTACAAAAAAGTATTTGGTAAAGAGGGTGAGTTTCCAAAGCACAATAAATGGTCAATATCATATGCCAAATATCCTTTCAACATCTTGCAAAACCATGATATTAGTCAGGAATATAACAGTTGTTTTCCATGCATTTGATGTGTTTGAGCTTTTGATTTTGCCATTTGATAAAGGACTTTCCATTTTGAATTTTCGTTGGAGTTTGGAATTTTTGTTATTTTACTTTTTTCTCTAGTTCTTCCATCGGGATGATCCCAATACACATCTTTTGATTTAAAGTTGAAAATTACAGTTTGGATGTCAGAATATAGCTTAATCAGTGATTTTGCTAGCGCTCGTCATTTTCGTCATTTATGAAACGGTTTTCAAAATGACGAAAGTATTCCAAATCAATTTTCGTCACTTAAATTTGGAAAGAGTAAAAATATTTTCGCATGAAAATACTATAATTCTACCTGTCTTATTGTTTCTGACAAGTTTCTGACCCTCAGCTAATTAACATTTACAACAGGTGTTATAAGTTGTTATTACAGATAATCCGCTTATCGCCATCGGATGGGTCACTAATCCGTAAATTTATGATGTCAGTTTTGCTTTATCTGCTTTAGTTTTTGAGATATAATTCAAAAACTGCATTTTACCCATATGTTCCATTTTTAGCAAAGGCGGTCACATTTCTTGATGGACAAGAATAAAAAAAACACAAACTCTTTACTAGGTAGCCTAGGGATCATTTAACCCAAGTTTGGTTGAATTGGGTGCAGTGGTTTCAGAGAAGAAGATCTTTGAAAAAGTTTACACAGGACACTGACAGATGGACGGGCGGATGATGAATGCAAATAATTTAGGGATGGCAAAAGCTCACATGGCCTTTTAGGCAAAAAAGATTACCGACTCTAGCACTTGACAAGAAATACAGTGTACTTTTCTGATATCAATTATTAGTGTATCCAAAGTGTGCAAAAAGATTGTTTTGTAGGGTCTTACATTGTTTTGAAAAAACATGTTACTTTTATTATTCTTCCCTCAGTTTATTTATTTTGTATTTACATTGTGTCATAGGTCAAATTTATTAGTTCAGTGTATGTTCAATGGTGTTAATATGTCCTTTGATTGAGTTAAGCTATTTCAGTTGATATTTTATAGTGTGTCTTTCTATGTTGTGATGTTACACTATTGTTTCAGAAAAAGGGTGAAGGTTTGGTACCATTAAAACGTTTAAACCCGCTGCATTTGTTTGCACCTGTCCTAAGTCAGGAATCTGATGTTCAGTAGTTGTCGTTTGTTGATGTGGTTCATAAGTGTTTCTCGTTTCTCGTTTTTTATATAGATTAGACCGTTGGTTTTCCCGTTTGAATGGTTTTACACTAGTAATTTTTTGGGGCCCTCTATAGCTTACTGTTCGGTGTGAGCCAAGGCTCCATGTTGAAGACCGTACTGTGACCTATAATGGTTTACTTTTATAAATTTTGACTTGGATGGAGAGTTGTCTCATTGGCACTCATACCACATCTTCTTATATCTATTCACAACGTTTACAATAATTCAATCTGTGTAATGATAATGAATAACTTTATCTCCTATGAAAATTAAATAGAGATCTTCCACTGACATTACATAACAAAGTAATAACTGGTTACAAATACATACTATGAAGGTGCTTGACCTTTGATTCACAGAATTATTTGTTGTTGTTGTTGAGTTGCTGTCCATTTTTACCCTAACATTTCATTTTACTCATGAAAATAAACCTGGATCAATAATCTGCCACAAATTAGTCTGAAACATTATGCTTTTTTTGTTTATTTGTAATTAAAAACATCTTCTTTCAATACAAGGGTACACTTCTTTCAATATAAGGGTACAATATACATGGCAGCTAGTTTCACTTTTGAAGGATTAAAGTCAAGACCCATTGTTAACTACAGACCTTTAGTAAGTTTATCTTGTTTTATTTCTATTGTCTTAAGTTCTTATCTGAAGACTTGACACTTAAACCACAGTGAAACAAGTTTCCACATGGCTCACCACAGACTCACACATATCTGTCAAAAAAGCTTTATATTACTTTTGACTCCAGAAAATGTATCACTTTTGTTTTGACTTGCAGTCCACAAGAAGACACATCCATTTCATCAAATTACAATCATTAAGCTTTATAAGACCAGAAGAAATCAATTATTAAATTAAACTGAATGACATTTCATGTACTTTAATACACTTAGATAAAGGGAATTATAATACCAATGTAAACTAACATATCATGCTGCATGTCAATTTTCATTTCTGTAAAGTGTCACTGATTTTAACCATCCCAAGTAAATGAACTGGGTTCCTCACCTAAAATTTAGGTCACTGGAACCGAGAAGAGAGGACTCTTAACATATCAATTTGTGTGTACCTATACATTTGTTAGAAATTTCTTTGACTGTCATATGTTCTTATATATAAAGTTAAATGGCATCAAAGATTTTGATTTGATTTATAAATCAATTTTTCATTTTGCATGAGATGAAAATTTAATAAAAATTAACATGCCAATGAATTTTTTTTTTTAATTTGCAAAAAAAGAAACACAACTGTTTGGTCCACATAGTCCTTTTATAAAACAAGACAAACTGTGTTGCTCACTTATCATACCCAATCATATATCAAGAAGGTATAACTTATAGTTACAGAGAAATATGTTACAAAAATTTCATATGTGCATGACATTTCAGATGCAAGTTTTTGGCATAAAGAAACTGAAAGTAAGACATGCACTGTAGTTACTGAATACTGGGATATAACTATGTTATTGATTGCTCATCTTTGTTAAATTCCTTCACAACCTGTCTTGACTGTGGGCACTTGCAAATCATTGCAGACTAAATGGTGACCTCTAAATGTCTTTTCCATTTTACTTCTGTTGTAGAGTTGCTGTCTCATAAAATTTTATCCATAATCTCCGACCATATAATCATAAGTAAAATTCAACTAGGGTAAGACACAACAGTAAAGATTGAGGAACATATCACATGTACTTTGATTTTCAAAATTATTGCAGACATAAATGAAATGAGATGTGGGGTTAATGTATAAAAGACAGCAACCCAACACAACAATAAATAAAATGCTCTGCAGCTTGACACGACCGCAGAGGCATCAAACTTGATACAGCTCTGAATTTGGAATGTGATTAAATATTTGAACAGCATAGGTTTCTGACACAGAATTAATGTGGCCTAAGATTTGAAATTGGACATTAACCTATTATGGTCCATTATCCAAAATCTTAATACATGGTCAGATTTAGCATATCAAAGAACCCCAATAATTCAATTTTTGATGAAATCAAACAGAGTTTAATTTTGGACCCTTTGGACCTCAATGTGGACCAATTTAAATAAATTGCCTTGCAACTGGATACGACCGCAGAGGTCCAACCCTGAACAGTTGGGGCAAAAATGGACACAATATTCGCGCTTGATACAGGTCTAAATTTGCATTGTAATTAAATAATTGACACATAATAGGTTTCTGACAAAGAATAATTGTAGTCAAAGAACTTAGAATTGGTTATATGATTTGAATTTATATTCAATTTTTTGCATTTTGGGCAATATACTATGCTGTTGCGAATTGACCCCCCCCCCCCCCCCCCCCCAAACCCCCAAATTTTTTTTTTACCCCCTTTTTTTTTTTGATTGTCCATTAACCAGGAAACCCTTGTTTTCCCCCCCCTTTTTGCCCCTAATTCCTAAACGGTTTGAGCCATAACCCTCCAAAGCCAATCCTAACCATCCCTTTGTGGTATGGAAACTTGTGGTATAATTTCATAGAGATCCATACACCGTTCCACAAGTTATTGTCTGGAAACTAGAAAAATGCTTATTTGGGCCCCTTTTTGGCCCCTAATTCCTTAACTGTTAGGACTATAACCCCTAAAATCAATCCCAACCTTCCTTTTGTGGTTATAAACCTTGTGTTTAAATTTCATAGATTTCTATTTACATTTACTAAAGTTATTGTCCGGAAACCAAATGTCTTCGGAAGACGCTGACGTGATACCAATAAACGACCACAAAATTTTTTGCGGTCTTATAAAAACGACGCCCAAAATCCCAAAATCTAAACATGGTTAAATTAAGCATATTTAAGATCCCCAAGAATTCAAGACTTTGAATTAAACCCCATTGAAATTGGTCAAGAAATAAGCAATTTATACAAAGTATTGTTTTTGGCCCATAATTCCTTAACGGATAGTGCCATAACCCCCAAAATCAATCCCAACCTCCCTTTTTTGGTATGGAACCTTGTGGTACAATTTCATAGAGATCCATAGACTTATACTCAAGTTGTGGTTCGGAAACTTGAAAATTTTGTTTTTGGCCCCTTATTCTGAACGGTTTGGGCTATAAACCCCAATATCAATCCCAACCTTTCTCTTCAGGTAAGGAACCCTGTGGAACAATTTCATAGAGATCTATACACTAATTCACAAGTTATTGAACTTAAACTAGAAACATGCTTGTTTTTGGCCCCTTATTCCTAAACAGTTAAAACAATAACCCCCAAAATCAATCCTAACCTTCCTTTTGAGGTATGGAACCTTGTGTTACAATTTCATACTCAAGTTATTGTATGGAAACCATAGTATGAGTTATTGTATGGAAACCAAATGTCTTCTGAAAATGACGACGATAATGGCATTGTAATACCATTATATAGAGCAAAAATTGAGGTCGTATAAAAAAAGAAAAAAATGTTTAAGTTGGAATCTAATATACAAATGCTTAAACTTGCTACATTTTTACTGTAACTTTGGAGAAGAGCTTTATCTACATAATATCTCAACTGACATAATTACAAGAAAGCCAGAAATCAATTTTGAACAGACAATATTAATGTCATTAAAATGAATAAGAACACCACAGCACGACCTGCAGAACACATCCCTAGGCCAGATGACTTTTAGACTAGACAGTTCAAAAAGATAACTGCAAAGTTTTCTAGGGCAGTTTTATGCCAATTAAATATTCTATCAATACTGTTGCTGTCAAGACAGCAGGGGTAAACAAATCAAAGATAAAATTAAACACTTAAGTATATCATTAGAAGAAAGGTCAAAACAATACAGGGAATCTTGATTCATTTACAAGGCAACACAAAATGAATATTTCTACTTTGCTGATGATTAAATTCTTGATGCATTGAAAATGCAAATGATTCGGAGATGAAGCAATTAAGTCAATCAATGGGAGCAAATTCATCAATTCAAAATTAACTAACAAATCAAGTGTGGAGAAAAAATGTCATTAGAGGGTATAGATGAGAAAACTGTTTGATTTTGTATTAAACTGTAATTCTGAATCAATAAATAATGAGTAGCAGTAACGGTCCCTGATTATTGCTATGTCCCTTACCAACAAAGGTCACCCTGATAGAGCTATTACAGTTAAAAAGGTGTTTAAAACCAAATAGACAATCAACCAGCACTAACCCCATAAAACTGGTAATGTGTTCAAGCACATATAAATTTGGCAAAAGGTTAGTGACTCAGTTATAAGAGAAATTCACTTTTAAAAACATGTCTAAACAACAAAAATACACAATTAATAGGACAAAATAGGTGGAAACAAGGTACATACATATTAAGAGCACAAATAGAAGAATATTATATAAGAAGAAACTACACAACAGAAACATAGGTAAAATAAGGTCATTGCAAGAGGTGCATGACCACAACAGAAGTAAGATAGGTGAAGACACATTTAACAACAGCAGAAGAAGTAATAATTGGTTACTAGGAAGACAGTTGGAATAAAGTACAAGAAGATGAAAACATGAACAACACAACAAAGTAGGGAGAAAAGGTATACAACAGGAACAGTCAAAAAGGTATACAACAGGAACAGTCAAAGTCAGAAGTAAACATATGAGTTAAAGCCACTTTCAACACTATTGTGCTATTTTGTGGCAGTCATTTATTGGTGGAGGAAGCCAGAGTGCCCAGAGAGAACCATGACCTTCGGTAGGAAAACTGACAATCCTAGTCAATTAAGATTGGAGTCTAGTGCACCTGCCACATGCAGGATTCGAACTCACAACCTCAGTGTTGACTGGCTAGAGATAAAGTACTTCGACTACTTAGACCACTTGGCCACTGAGGCCCCTATCTCTGAGGACATGAATGTCCCCGCTCAAGCTTTGCAATTTTCCAAGTCAAAAAGGGGCATAACTCTAGAACGACAAATGACTCACTGCCCAAATTTGAACTCTGACTGCATATTGTGGTTCTTAGTATTTAGTATAAGTTTCATAAAATTTGGATAAGGAAAATTTAAGTAAAGGTGTGGAAAGGAAAAAATTAGCAAGTTACCAAAATATAAAGGTGCAGACTTCTTATACGTTCAGGTATTTCACATCCAATTTTTTATGGAAATATTCTTTATAAAGCACAATAAAATGCTCCGCAGGGCGCAGCTTGATACGACCGCAGAGGTCGAACCCTGAACAGTTGGGGCAAGTATGGACACAACATTCAAGCTTGATACAGCTCTGAATTTGGATTGTGATTAAATATTTGACACAGCATAGGTTTCTGACACAAAATGAATGTGGTCTAAGAACTTAAAAATTTTAAATTGGACATTCACTTGTTATGGTCCAATATCCAAAATCTAAATACATGGTTAGATTCAGCATATCAAAGAACCCCAATAATTCAATTTTTGATGAAATCAAACAAAGTTTAATTTTGGACCCTTTTGATCTCAATGTGGACAAAGTTGATAACGGGGCCCAAAAATCAAAAATCTAAATACATGGTTAGATTCAGCATATCAAAGAATCCCATATATTCAATTTTTGTTGAAATCAAACAAAGTTTAATTTTGGACCCCGATTTGGACCAACTTGAAAACTGGGCCCATAATCAAAAATCTAAATACAAGTTAAGATTCAGCATATCAAAGAACCCTAATAATTCAATTTTTGTTAAAATCAAACTAAGTTTAATTTTGGACCCTTTGGACCTTTATGTAGACCAATTTGAAAACGGAACCAAAAATTAAGAATCTAAATACACGGTTAGATTCGGCATATCAAAGAACCCCAATAATTCAATTTTTGATGAAATCAAACAAAGTTAAATTTTGGACCCTTTGGACCTCAATGTGGACCAATTTAAAAACGGGGCCTAAAATCCAAAAACTTAATACACGGTTAGATTCAGCATATTAAAGAACCCCAAGAATTCAATAATAAAACCCCATTGAAATTGATCAAGAAATAAGCAATTTATATGAAGTATCTTCTTTTGCACAATACTGTGCAATTTAATATTTCTTGCTATTGCGCAATACTGTACAATTGACAATTTCTTGCTATTGCGCAATATTGTGCTATTGGATATTTCTTGCTATTGCGCAATACTGTGCAATTGAAGATTTCTTGCTATTGCGCAATACTGTGCAATTGAAGATTTCTTGCTATTGTGCAATACTGTGCAATTGAAAATTTCTTGCTATTGCACAATACTTATTATATAATAATTTACACATCCTGTTTGGTGTGTATCTCCTACCATATCATTATTATTTGCTTTTAAATATAAATCAGAAATAACCAACTTAAAATGAAAAATTTTAAAAGAAAAAAAAAAAGGAAAAGAAAAAAAAAGAAAAAAAAAAAATCCCCCCCCCCCCAAATTTTTTGAACCTCCTTATGATTCATCACCCCCAAACTCAATCCCAGCCTTCCCTTTGTGGTATGGTACCTTGCATTACAATTTCAGAGAGATCCATACACTTGAACACAAGTTATTGTCTGGAAACTAGAAAAATGCTTATTTTTGGCCCCTTTTTGGCCCCCAATCCCTAAACGTTTCGGGCAATTACCCCCAAACTCAATTCCAGCTTTCCCTTTGTGATATGGAACCTTGTAGTACAATTTCAGAAATATCCAAACACTTACACACAAGTTATTGTCATGAAACTAGAAAAATGCTTGTTTTTTGCCCCTTTTTTTGGCCCCTAATTCTTAAAATTTTGAGGCAATTACCCCCAAAATCAATTACAGCCTTCCCTTTGTGATATGGAACCTTGTGGTACAATGTCAGAGAGATCCATACACTTACACACAAGTTATTGTCTGGAAGTTACAAAAATGCTTATTTTTGGCCCCTTTTTGGCCCCTAATTCCTTAACTGTTGGTACCATAACCCCCAAAATCAATCCCAACCTTCCTTTCGTGGTATTGAACCTTATGGTAAAATTTCATGGAGATCTATTCACTTAAACTAAAGTTAGAGTGCGAAAACCAATGTGTCTTCGGACGACGCCGGACGACGCCAGACGACGACGACGACGTCATACCAATATACGACCAAAAAATTTTTAATTTTTGCGGTCGTATAAAAATGTCAGTATTCACCTCTGAAGCTAACAAAACCTTTAAATAGACTTATTAAGAAGGGATATAGTTACGATACTGTTGTCAGGTCATTAAAGATTGCATATTTTGGCGTTAATATTGATTCACTTATAGGGTCTTTGCATCGGCACTAAACACATTTATTTAAAAACCAGTTGTTGGCATGACACGGGTTATGTTCTTCTCATATATGTTATGATGGTATGATACTAAACCCCTAACGGGAAGGATTTTGCCTGATATTCATATGATGAAGACATAATCTTTCAATCAGTTTAATTGAAGTCTGGAGCTGGCATATCAGTTAACTGCTAGTAGTCTGTTGTTATTTATGTATTATTGTCATTTTGTTTATTTTCTTTGGTTACATCTTCTGACATCAGACTCAGACTTCTCTTGAACTGAATTTTAATGTGCGTATTGTTATGCGTTTACTTTTCTACATTGGCTAGAGGTATAGGGGGAGGGTTGAGATCTCATAAACATGTTCAACCCCGCCGCATTTTTGCGCCTGTCCCAAGTCAGGAGCCTCTAGCCTTTGTTAGTCTTGTATTATTTTTAATTTTAGTTTCTTGTGTACAATTTGGAGTTTAGTATGGCGTTCATTATCACTGAACTAGTATATATATTTGTTTAGGGGCCAGCTGAAGGACGCCTCGGGGTGCGGGAATTTCTCGCTGCATTGAAGACCTGTCAGTGACCTTCTGCTGTTGTCTGTTCTATGGTCGGGTTGTTGTCTCTTTGACACATTCCCCATTTCCATTCTCAATTTTATGCATAACTCTAGAACGGTAAGTGACTCACTGCCCAACTTAGCATTGTGTATGAGTTTCATAAAATTTGGATTAGGAAAAGTTAAGTTAGAGTAGAGTGCAGAAACAAAAATGGGATGGACAGACGGAAAAACAGAACGACAGAAGGATGGATTTTCAAGGGTAACACTTAATGCCCCCATTGCCTACAGCGGGTGCATAAAAATCTGTCCTCTTAAAAAGGACTTCAGGTTTAATAAACAGCTGTGCCATGAGCGCATGATAAGACTGTCGCCGTTTTTGCTCTTATTCATACTTTAAATGAATTAATATGATCAACTAGAAATACTGGGAGCACTGCTCAAATAGACCCCCCCCCCCCCCCCCTCCCAAAAAAATAAATAAAAAAAAGACATGCACACACAGTGATACCCATTGAAACAAAGCATGAAGGCACTATTAAAGCTACCTCAAGTTTAACTAAGTTTTTGGACTCGATTTAAGAAAGTATAAAATTCTTTCACCGTCCAAAGTGTGAAAAACGGACAGTTTTCAACGATTTTCAACAAATAAAAGTTTCATAACTATACAATGTCATATCAGAAATCTATAAAAAAAAAAAACAAAGGGAGCTTATTTCAATAGATATAAACAAGGTACCAAAGTTTCATGAAAACTTCTCAAAACGCTTTTGAGTTATTGTCTGAAAACTGGAAAATCCCTTCTTTTTTATGAATCAGTACTCCAAAACATAAGATCAGAATTCTTTTTAAATCGAAAGGGAACTTAAGGGTAAATTATTAAGTCAGGGATTTCATTACCACAAATTACTTAAAACCTTTACTAAACTCTTTCATAGATACAAAGATTTGGTTTGCAAGTTTGGCTGTACATGTAGAAAACTTATTTCAAATGGAATAGCACATCCTAAATTTTACAGTGATGTTGTTTACCGAGCCTGAAAATGTAGATAAGATCTGGGTAAGTTTATCAACCTTTAAATAAACATTCTAAAAGTTTACCAATTGAACACTGTAATTAGATATTTGAATATGGTTTTTATTGGTATCAATATTGATTTTGTTATCAATAAATTAAAACCACACTAATTTGCTCATTGTTGAAGGCCATACAATGACCTATAGTTGTTAATTTCTGTGTCATTTGGTCTCTTGTGGAGCATTGTCTCATTGGCAATCATACCACATCTTCTTATTTCTATGAATATTATTGTTACACACATATTTACTTTCACGGTTCTATAATCTGTCCATACCTTTATTATGGCATTGCATAAGGTCATGTTATCTCTGACTGTTAATGACCTCTTTACACTAAATCCATGTTGGATGTGTACTGATTGATATTTTAGTCTTAGATACATGATTTTTTATTGGTTGTTATTGGCTTTGAACAGCTGTCAGTAACTGTGAGTACTCTCAGATCTGTACTTTTGTGTCTCTTTTGTTGTTAGGGATGTATAAATACACTGCCACATCCTGTCTGTGTTTTTGTTAGATGTCTTTCTGCTTTGTAGCGATCTAATGAAGCCCTTTTCTACTGATTTTTATAGGTTGTGGTGTAACACCACTGTCCCAGCTTAGGGGGAGGGTTTAGCACTTACAAACATGTTTAACCCTGCCATATTCTTTATGTGCCTGTAGTTCAGTGGTTGTTGTTGGTTCATGTTTTTCATATTTGTTTTTCTTAAATTTTGTTATCAATTAGGCCATTTGTTTTCTCAATTTAATTGTTTCATATTTTTCATGTTGGGGCCTTTTATAGCTAACTAAACGGTATGGGTTTTTCCCATTGTTGAAGGATGTACGGTTGCCTATAATTGCTTACATCAACTTCATTTGAACTTTGGTGGATAGTTTTCTTATTGGCAATCATACCACATCTCCTTATTTTTATATTAGGTCAATATATATTAACAATTCGCCAAAGTTTCATGAAAATTGATCAAAGCATTTTTGAGTTATAGTCAGAAAACTGGAAAATCACCATTTTTTTAAACTCTGATTTAAAATCACCATTTTTTTAAACTCTGAAATGTAAAATCTAAAATTTATAAAAATCAAAAGGGAGCTTACGTCAATCGATATAAACAATTCACCAAAGTTTCATGAAAAAATGGTTAAAGCATTTTTGAGTTATTGTCTGAAGTGTCGATGACCGATGGATGGACAGACGGACAATAGAATACCATAATAGATGATAATACGTCCTGTAAATGGGCGTATAAAAATGACACATTTGCACACAGGAAAGGCAGGTTCTACCATTTGTTTTCACCATTATAGAGTTGTCTTTCTTAGTCTTTGACTGTTTTCACTATAAAACATTTTATTCAGTTTTCTAATACAATATAATTTGACATCATCTCACAAAAATTGCTGAATCTAAAATTATTTGATAAAAAATATGTGCATCTAAATCTTAAATTTATACTTTTCAATAAATTAAAAATATGAAAACAAATGATAAATACATTGTAAACATCCTACTGATGAAACTGATAACCTTGGAAATATATTTCAGGTAATTATCGGTACAAGTTAAAATTTTAACACTTATAATTATTCAGGAATTTTCTTTTTATGAAGACTGATGGTTTTAAGTTGGATCAGATAAATTTCTGATGCATCTGTGTAAAGATGTATCTTAAAAACATCCTGAATGAAAATGCCTTTAGGCAAATTGATGTGAAAATTTTTATTTTAAATACTTGATAATTACATTATTAGTTCCATTAGGGGGTCTTTTGGACAGATACTTGTAGGACCTACAATTAGTGACACAGGTGCACCCCAACTCAAAACAATATTGTTCTCAAACTCTCTTAAAAATCTGACATCAAGACAAAGCAATCAGCGACCCGTTCCTCGTAAAATTTTAAGTATTAATTAAAAACGAAAAATGATACCCAGCGTAATGGTTAGAACTTGAATGATGTATGGTTTCACAGGGTGGATAATTAACAATGTTAGTCTATCCCTGATTTCTCTCCTATTAATTACAAAAATAAATTGTGCCGAATAAATTAACTTGAATGACAATTTATGTTAATTAGGTTTCAAATACCTCTACTTAAATTGTTTACTTTAAATCTAATAATATCAAGTACCCCATCAATTAATTTAAACAGATGACAATATTTCTTAACTTTAATTTACTTAGCCTTGAATTTTGTGAAACAAACAAAAAAAGACCTTTCTCAGTAATTAAAAACAGGTATAAAGGTTAATCTTAGTCATAATAACAAATCATTTATTAGTCTATGAGCAGAAAGGACAAAAAGGGAACTAAATGAAATCTTTGATTAGTTCAGGCACCTGCAAGTCTGTTGGCCTTTATTAAACAAAGTTATCCACTTGTGGCATCTTTGATTTAAAAAATTTAAAGACATAAAAAAAAAAATTGTTAAATACCAAGTTTTATGTCTATACTAAGAATAATTGTAAAGTCAATAATTATAGAATTGTTATATAGTTCTCATTTCCTTACATCAGCTGTTCAAAACATGCATGTTAATGTCACAAGTTAGGATTATTTTGAACAAACAATATTTTCCTTAATAATGCGACCTAATGAGTGCCAAATAAAGAAGCTGTGGAATTTGATAGATTTTCCTGTCAATTATACAAAATTAATGATAAATAATAAACACTACACTGGTAGAAATAATTACCCCAATCACTCAATGCCCAAAGGATATTTTTTTTTTTATGGTGATAAATTGTCATTAATCAATGTAAGAGAAATTAGTTGAAAAACATGTTGCACAATTCATTTTTTAAATTATGTAAATGAGACAAATTGTTAAATTACCCAAAAACTTAAAAGCCCCAATAAAGAATTGCTGATCACCGACACTGTCAAGTCTGAAAAATTGTTTATAAAGTAAAACCAGTAATTACGGAATCAAATTTGTTCAATTTTTTACAAGTTGTCTGCAGACTCAAAACTAATCAGACAAAAAATTAGTTGGAAATCAAAAGGACTGATTTTCCTCAAATATTTTTTTCCAATAACATGCTACACAGATAATATAGTTACAAATTCTATTTTCTGACTTAAAGTAAAGTAATTCACAAGAGAATATTGTCTGAATATTTGTTATTGAGAAATCATTATTCTTTGTGTGATAATTTGGTGATTTTTTAAATGCAGAAGCATACCATGCCAAAGTTAAGTACTCACTGAAGTACAAATTCTCCCTTTCTTTGCAGACTTAAAAAGAACCAGTTAGACCATGAGACATTTGTTAGGTCAGCTATTGGTAACCTTTTCTTGTTTGTACGTTTGTTTTTTTCCCCTGGAGAGTTCCTGGGTAGGTGCGGAGTGTTGTGCTGTCCAATATTTCCTATCATTCATTTTATGTATTATAACAATTCCTTATTTCTCTATCATTTCTTTGGTCAAATGTCAAAGAAACAACCTCACTGTAACTATAAATTCAGTCAAACCATAAACACCAGCAAAATGACCAACTTTTCTCATGCTCCAAAAAAAGGCCCTGTATGTAACAAAAAGTGGATGCATTTGAAATGTGCTTGCTTTTTATTAAATCCTTTTTGTTAACATATCTGCATGTTATGGTGGTCAGATTTATTGGTCAAGGACACAATAAGGACAGTCACAGAGACCAGAATTTTAAAAAAGGTGGATAAGTGTAACATCCAATGTTGTAGGGGGTTCAACATGGAGAAAAGGGTCACAAATCAATTTTTACTTTATTACATACTTTAACTAGGACATAATCTGATTACTTGGGTCATTTTCACATTCTGCAGTTACTTCCCTTATCTCAGTTTCTTCAACACAAGTAATTTAAAATATAAAAAAGACATCTGTACTTTATTTGAAAGGTTTGATATAACTATTGCTGATAATTTTAATGTTTAACAAACTTTAATTAAGAAAACATTACAATCAGATAAGTATAACCCATTACCAGCCTCCAAAATATAATGCTTAAAATTTGAAAAGAGATTACAATCTGCATAACTAATAGCATAAAATGAATCAGAGTTGTCATTAATATATACTACCCACCTTCGTCAAAAATAAAATTCATATTAGTTTAAAATGAAAATATGTTTTAATTTCACCGAACAAAGGGGACTTAGTAAGCCTTTTAGAAACACCCATGATAATTTATGCAAATCTTTTGCCTTTGAGCTCGCTAGTTATCTTGTTAAAGGTTATATCAAAATTACGTACTTTAATTCCCTATGTTAAATAAACTATTTAAAATGTCCGACAGCTTGGTACAATCTAATATTTAAACATTTAAAATACAAAGTAAACAAACATTTTATTTGTTTTTGGCAATAAATCATTACCTTAAAAGTTGATTAAATACTTTTGCATTAAAACTCTTAACGAAAATTATATATTCACATTCCAGTATTGTCAATTTAGTCTAATTTGGCTGGAACATGTCTACATGTTAATGTAAAAGAATGCATGATATTATGGATGACCTCAGTCTACTTATCATCACCGTCTATTCACCTCTGTGTTTGAAGAAACTTTTTTACAGTCTTAGGCACATGATCCATAAAGTCAAGTCCAGAAATTACCAAGGGATCAGATTTTTTAAATCAAAGATCAAGATAACTGCATCAAACCATTTTTAGCACCTGAGTTCAACCCTTGTTTAAGCATCTGAGTTTTACCCAAATTAATATTATATTAAGGTATATAGGAAAAAAAATTTCAGAGACAAGTGCCTGTGATCTGAGTTCTATCCCAATTTTAGCATCTGAATTCTATCCCAATTTTAGCACCTGAGTTCTACCGCAATTTTAGCATCAGAGTACTACCCCAATTTTAGCATCTGAGTACTACCCCAATTTTAGCATCTGAGTACTACCCCAATTTTAGCAACTGAATTCTACCCCAATTTTAGCATTTTAGGATTTTTGAAAGTTCAACCCCCGTTTTAGCATCTGAGTTCAATTCTAAGTTTGATTTGCAGTTTATACAGACTACTGTTTGTATTTTCATCTTTTTTCTTTTGTCTATTGTGTTGCCTGACCGTCTACAAATTATTTTTGATTGCCTTTGATATCTCTCTTTTTCTTCTAGAGTAATGCCTAGGTCAGAATGACCTTTCGAATGACTGGACTGCAAAAAAGCATATTTGAAGAAACAATGTTGTAACATGGGACAAAAGTAAGTATGGGGAAGTTTGCATCCAAATCATTTTTATAACTCAACAAATGAGGATGCAATTCAAATCAAACTCCAACTGTTGTTCAACACAGTTGTTGGTATTCCATAGACATCAAAAAGGACTATTCACACATTAAAGTTAAGCATAAATGTTTTACTATTAGATATTTGTTGTTTAAAGGTATGTAATGCTATATTATACACTTGACAGCCTCTAACATTTAGTACAAACTATGGTCATCAGGCAGTTAGTTTATGTTTGAATTGTTTGACATTTGTCAACTCGGGGCCTTTTATAGCTTACTATGTGATATGGGTTTTGCTCATTGTTGAAGGTGGTACAGTGACCTATAGTTGTTAACTTCTACATCATTTGGTCTCTGGTGGAGAGTTGTCTCATTGGCAAAAAGAATTTTGTTTGACGGATAAAAAGACAGAAAAGATGATTGCAATATACCCCACTCCCAGATAAGGGGTATTTATACTTTAAACAAATCTTGGCAAATTACAAAGAAATCTCAAATTTTTCTTAATTTGTTTCACTGACTTTTTTTCTCTAAATATGTAATTTACCTCCCACCCTAAAATCTCTAATCAAGCTGTAACCAATAGCTAGCACATAAGGAAGCTTGGTAAATACTTGTCATCCAGCAAAACTTAATTACATTATAAAAAGTAAAATTAAAATCATTTTAATCCTCTGTCTCATTCAACTGACACACAAAACAATTGTTCAAAAGTTAAATGATATAGATATTTTCACTTTAAATGCCTCTGAAAGTATCATAATACGTAAGTCATACATCAATATATGATCTTCTGATCCTTATAAACCACACAGCATTCAAACTACACTCATTAATCAACAAAAGTGGAAATTCCTACAGGTAGCAAGGTCAAAGGGGTCAAACAAAAGAAAAGTAATTTAATAAATAATGAAATAACTTATCTAAAATGGTTTAATTTTATTTAGAAAATATACATTATCCTTCACTTGATAGCCAGAAATGTGTTTAATTTTGAAATGAAGTCCTAACTGATCTTGACTATATGGTAAATCATTTTGAACTTGCCTTTACACCTCAAACAGCAAAGTAGGAAAAGTAGATGATATGGAGGAACAAGAGAATGTGCCCCCTCCCAGGCAAAACCAACCAGCTGACCCAATACACTGCCATCAGGCAACACCAACCAGCTGACCCAATACACTGCCATCAGGCAACACCAACCATTTGACCCAATACACTGCCATACACATGTATTTGGATTTGAAAAAATATCATATTTTCATATCAAATTTCTGGCATAACATTCTTCTTGCATAATTACAAATTGTTTTTTCTCTCTGTCCCCAACTCAAATGTACGTCATTATGCTGCAATTGTTTGAGAATATTTACAACCAAAATCATATAGGTGTCCATCAATTATTTTGCAAGGGGCCATTTATATTCAAGTTTTATGGCATGTTTTATTACAAATATGAAGTCAGAATCAACCAAATTTGCTGTGGTGGCATTCAGGAAAGTGTCATTTTATCCGAGTCACTGAGTGCCTATTTCAATATCTCGCAAATGTTGAATTAGCTGAGGTAGATTTCAAATTGATTTTAGCAGTCCTCCCACCAATAATGATTGTTTTAAATTTGTTGCAATGAAACACAATTTACACCTCAATAAATTGGATGAAAAAAAAAAACACATTTCATTTTCTGACATCCTTGCAGAAGTTTGGCAAATATTTTTGTACTTTTTAGTCTAAAATATCTAAATTTTATATTATGTTGTTCAAAATTACCAATCATTGAGTTATTTAGTTCACAATAAGCTGATATTTGCTGTCTTTGCATACACATATTTGGAGTGAAAGCAGACAGAAAATAATCTTAGATTGGTACTTTGTGTCTTTTGTATATATTTGATACAATGTATTTGTTTATTTTTTTGCTTCCTATCTAATTTTTACAATTTGCTCTCATGTGTTTTTTCATCAGTCCCAGGTAAGGGGAGAGTTAAGCATTTCCAAACATGTATAACCTAGTCACATTCTTTATTATATATGTGTGTCATAAACCAGGAACCTGTGTTGGTTTAGTGTCTGACATAATTGTTTTTTCCTTTAGTGTGTTTTAGTGAAATCTGGCCGTTGGGTTTCTCTTTCAATCTGTTTCACAATTTTTCTATCAAGGGCTTCTTATAACTTACCATATGGTATTGGTTTAGCTCGTTGTTGACGGCTGTAAAGTGACCTCTTATTTTCCACATCTTTTGTTCTTGGAAAGTATCTCATTGGCAATCAATAGTATCTCATTGGCAATCAATAGTATCTCATGGGCAATCAATAGTATCTCATGGGCAATCAATAGTATCTCATTGGAGAGCAAACAACATTCCTTTATTTTTATGCAGATTTATAATCAAAATAAAATATCATAAGTGGGTGATATAATTTACTGATACCTCTAAATTTATGGGTCTAAAAATATTAGATGAAATAAATTTTAGTTACATTTCACCTCACAGTTCACATTTTCTTAATTACTTCTTTCAAGTCTTTTAACAAGTATCCTTAATGTGTGTGATTGTCTTCATATTGTTATCATGACAAAAAGATGTGAAGTAGATATTTGTAAGACAGCAGCCAAATTACACAATAATATCCCAAAACACCATCTATTTTTTGTTATAATTCTAATGTTAATGTTGTCTCCCAACAAATTGCAGTATCTGTAAGAAGGCCTCATAACTTAAGCTACTGATAATTCTACTATTCAGACCTTTAAAAACATTTGTTACAGCTGCAGGTAAATATTATTGACCATCACATAAGCTGATTCTAATGGCCTAAAAGGTAAAAGTTCTCTGGGGACTTGGTTGAGGCTTTACAAAAACTAACTGCAATCTTAACAGCACAATCATGACATCAGTATTTCAATTAAATCTAAACATTCATACAAGAAGCACCATATGTTTGGACATTTCTTTAAGATAACTTACAAATATCTGTCTATTTACTGCATATTTTCACCAAACAGTTAATTTTTTGAGTCTGTCACAACGGCAGCTACCTGCTGTTATCTGAAAACAGAGTTAACAATATTACACAACTGCAATAGTTAAATATAAAAGATGTACAAAGTCAGGGAAACACTTCAAAGCAAAGAATGTTGCACTATTGTCAAACGATTCAATTGGATTAATAATATCTAAATTCCTCACCCTGCTTATGGTTAACTGTTGCATGTTTGCTATGGACTTCTATATTCTTGCCAATTTTTCAACCTCCTGGATTAGACAACATACACATATATTTTCCCAGACAGTTCTTTTAGTTTTTAAACCAATTGAAGGTTAGAAAAGCAAGTCTCATCAAGAAGAGATAAATCTTACTTTTAGATGTTCTAGTTTTCCCAGTCTTTCATCCTTCTAGGTATTACATTCTTAAAAATCTAAATGCCAATATAACACTGTAGGATTGGTCATTGATATATATATGTATTGCAATATTGCAGGTCTATGTAACTAGTTTCTGCTTTATATTGCAATACATTACAAGCATGACAAGGAAGGTGCAGACGAACCAAATCAGGATTGTTTCAGCACTAGTCATAGTAAATGACTTACAGATCAATCATTTATTACTTCATAAAAAGAATGTCCATTGTCAGCATTAGCATAATGCATTTATTTATATGCATATTGGCTTTAGATTGACTGATTTAAAGTGCGATATTCAACATATTCATATTTCTGCCACATTCAAAGAATAAATTCAAAGGAGTAGGTTCATGAAAAGTTTATATTGGCCCTATAGTCATGATAGATCAGTGAAATTTAACTTTAAAAATATAAATAAATATTTAATGAGAAAATAACTGACAAAACCGAATTCAACAAGCTCTGACACATTAGAACTATTATGACGTCATAATTTGGCACTCAAATGAAGAAATAATAATTTTGACTATTTTTTGCTTCAAACGAAATTGGCCACATGCTAGGACCACCACAATGTTTTGCAAGGATATGTATATGACCCAAATACAACTTTTTTAATGCCAATTTTATTTTGGTCGAAAGGGTCTGGCAAATGTTTTTCTGAAGGAAACAGACCGGCTTAGTAATGCATAAAAACTTGCAATTTGGCTATAAACTTGTAAAATATCATCTCTTTGAAGCTGTTAACATTGTAAAAACGAGCAGCAGAGCAAAAGAGTTTAGTTTATTTAAATTTGCATATCTAAGATGGTAAATATAAGTTTTTATATATAGTATTACAAAGTTTGATTTTTACTGCCAATTTTAGGCCTTCATGGCCATACTCCTTTTTTGTCTATGTGTCAGTAGTTGTTTAGGATTTATTTGACCCATAGAATACATTACCAGTTTTCTGTGCTTTACTATTTTCATATTACCGACTTTTGACAAGACATTCTGGTTGTAGGTCAAGTAAGAGCAACCATGGAAGCATTATATTGACGGTCAATATAATACTTCCATGGAGCAACTAAGTAAGTAAAATGAAGCTTACAATCAGTGAAATTTAATGGAAAATTAACTGTTTTCTGTTGATTTTGTCTTGTATAGAAAACATAAAACAGTTAATTTTCCCCCAAATTGCACCGATTGAAAGCTTGATTTTACTTCTTATAGTTGCTCTTACTTGACCGAGTGTCAGGATGTTCTACCAAGGTATAGGTAACCTGTTGAAAAATAATAAACTCCAGATTCAAAAATCAGTAATTTGAAAATGGTCTATTCATCCAAAAAGGTTTTTTAAAAAATATACTACATGTAAATAGTGATTGTCCACTAGTTCAGTTTTGAGGAAATACCGTATTCTTGTGATCTTTGTGATGTTAGAAAGTATTTGTGGTAGGGTTGCTGTCTTACTGACATTTACACATCATTCCTTACTAGGAAAATTTTACCAATATTTCTCTTCTTCACTATTGTACTTATTCTTATTTTGTTCTGATAATTTGCTGATTAAAATTTAAAAATCATCATGTTTAATTGCTTTAACTTGAGCAAAAAGATTATATTTCAGATACAATATGAAAACTTATTTCTCTTAAAAGTAATTCTCAAGAGGATTTTGTTCACTTTTTAAATGGCAATACAAAAGATAATTGGGTTAACAAGAATCTTATTTTCTTTAACTTGTGTGACATGCTGTTGGTATTCATATTATAAAATTAACAGTAATTACTTTATAACAGCATTTTTTTTAAATCAGCATCTCATATTTTCATCCAGTCTTTCCAGTTTTGACCCCAATGGACTGATAGAAAAAGAGTAAGTGTATGCCAAAGACTTGTGATACAGTACAGTCCCATCATTTTTTATAGTTGGTATAATTATGGAACTCAAAATGGCCTTGACTATAGATTAATGTCTCAAGTGTCTTTTCCCTCCTTGGAAAATCTCCTATGCCTTAACCCTTTAACATTCAAGGAATTCTAATGTTTTCTACCCGAATAAACACTGTCCAATATCAATCAATTGAAAATTTTAACAAAAGCTCATACAAAGCCCAACTTGGATTCATCTGACCAAAAACTTTAACCTGAAGAGGAACAGACGGATGGATGGACAAATGAACAAACGGACGCACAGACTAGAAAACATAATGCCCTACTTCTATCGTAGGTGGGGCATAAAAATATACAATTCAAGGGGAAAAGTTATAGTACAGGCATTTTGCACATAGTTTTAGTGTGAAAGCAATGCACAGAGTCTTTTGGAAACATACTAGGTGCTAACTTTATATAGAATGACAAAAAACCTGCCAGGTGCTTCGAAATATCAATGCTCGAAACATAAAAAAGATAAATGATATGTGAAGAATTTTTGTCAAAGTTAAATAAATGGCACAAGTTTCTGTAAAAGATGCATTAATTAAATTTGTTAACAGAATGAGTCCTATACTAAAGAATATTCACTGGGTGTAGCAGTTAGGCACTGAAATTTATGAAAAAAATAAATAGTTTTCTTCACTTGGAAGTAAAGTTACATTTAATATAGGATTTTTTTTTTTCACCCCTGTCAGTGAGGTTTAAACACGCAATCTCTCTGGCGTCAGATTGTTCATCTTACCGCTGAGCCACAGAAACCATAGGTAAAGTCGTGAAATTTAAGTATACATGTAAGTCCATTTCTCTGGCAGAAGAGAAAATAAAATGCTCCGCTGGGGCGCAGCTTGATACGACCGCAGAGGTCGAACCCTTAACAGTTGGGGCAAGTATGGACACAACATTCAAGCTTGATACAGCACTGAATTTGGATTTTAATTAAATATTTGACACAACATAAGTTTCTGACACAGAATGAATGTGGTCTAAGAACTTAAAAAATTTTAATTTACCTTTTCAAACCATATCATTATTATTTGCTTTTATATATAAATCAGAAATAACCAATTTAAAATGGAAAATTTAAAAAAAAAAAAAAGGAAAAAAAAATCCCCCCCAAATTTTTTGAACCCCCTTATGATTCATCAGCCCCAAACTCAATCCCAGCCTTCCCTTTGTGGTATGGTACCTTGCAGTACAATTCCAGAGAGATCCATACACTTACACACAAGTTATTGTCCTGAAACTAGAAAAATGCGTTTTTTTGCCCCTTTATGGCCCCTAATTCCTAAAATTTTGAAGGGAATTACCCCCAAAATCAATTCCAGCCTTCCCTTTGTGCTATGGTACCTTGCAGTGCAATTTCAAAGAGATCCATACACTTGAACACAAGTTATTGTCTGGAAACTAGAAAAATGCTTATTTTTTGGCCCCTTATTCCTAAACGTTTTTGGCAATTACCCCCAAACTCAATTCCAGCTTTCCCTTTGTGATATGGAACCTTGTAGTACAATTTCATAAAGATCCATACACTTACACACAAGTTATTGTCATGAAACTAGAAAAATGCTTGTTTTTTGCCCCTTTTTGGCCCCTAATTCCTAAAATTTGGAGGCAATTACCCCCAAAATCAATCCCAGCATTCCCTTTGTGATATGGAACCATGTGGTACAATGTCAGAGAGATCCATACACTTACACACAAGTTATTGTCATGAAACTAGAAAAATGCTTGTTTTTTGCCCCTTTTTTGCCCCTAATTCCTAAAATTTGGAGGCAATTACCCCCAAAATCAATCTCAGCATTCCCATTGTGATATGGAACCTTGTGGTACAATGTCAGAGAGATCCATACACTAACACACAAGTTATGTCTGGAAGTTACAAAAATGCTTATTTTTGGCCCCTTTTTGGCCCCCCAATTCCTAAAATTTGGAGGCAATTACCCCCAAAATCAATCTCAGCAATCCCTTTGTGATATGAAACCTTGTGGTACAATGTCAGAGAAATCCATACACTAACACACAAGTTATGTCTGGAAGTTACAAAAATGCTTATTTTTGGCCCCTAATTCCTTAACTGTTGGTACCATAACCCCCAAAATCAATCCCCACCTTCCTTTTGTGGTATTGAACCTTATGGTAAAATTTCATAGAGATCCATTCACTTAAACTAAAGTTAAAGTGCGAAACCAAATGTGTCTTCGGACGACGACGACAACGCCAATGTCATACCAATATACGACCACAAAATTTTTTGCGGTCATATAAAAATTGGAAGAACATCATCCAACTTCTTTTCTCTTAGGAAGCAAATATATTAGAAAGTAATAACGAAATGTTCGTATTTTTCATTGATATGTAACTATTTGTTCATTTAAGCGATATGGTGTCCAACATCCTCATAATCAAGCATTAAAGAAACAAAGTTTTGTTACTGCTATCCCAACTCAACTAACAATTCTCATGACATTTTAGATATTTTTATCTCTTTTGCCAAAAAAAAACTGACATAGAGAAACATGAAATTACTAGACATGACTAGAAGGACATTTGAAAAAAAGGCAGGACAGGAGTTTTGAGTAAAAAAAGGCAGGATGAGCAACTTGACAAAAAAAACTAGAGGCTCTCAAGTGCCTATGTCGCTCACCTGATTCTACTTTGGTTTTGGAAATCATGTAAAAATAGATTAAAATCATAACAGATACCCTAATTATATATAATAATAATGATTGAGGCCAAATTTGGTTTAATATTGGCTCCGTAATTTAATCAAAAGCAGAAGATTTTTGTAAAGTTTACAGAAATTACCAATAAATTCATTGAAATTGTAGATAAAATGCTCCGCAGGGCGCAGCTTGATACGACCGCAGAGGTCGAACCCTGAACAGTTGGGGCAAGTATGGACACAACATTCAAGCTTGATACAGCACTGAATTTGGATTTTAATTAAATATTTGACACAACATAAGTTTCTGACACAGAATGAATGTGGTCTAAGAACTTAAAAAATTTTAATTTACCTTTTCAAACCATATCATTATTATTTGCTTTTATATATAAATCAGAAATAACCAATTTAAAATGGAAAATTTAAAAAAAAAAAAAGGAAAAAAAAATCCCCCCCAAATTTTTTGAACCCCCTTATGATTCATCAGCCCCAAACTCAATCCCAGCCTTCCCTTTGTGGTATGGTACCTTGCAGTACAATTTCAGAGAGATCCATACACTTGAACACAAGTTATTGTCCTGAAACTAGAAAAATGCTTGTTTTTTTCCCCTTTTTGGCCCCTTATTCCTAAAATTTTGAGGGAATTACCCTCAAAATCAATCCCAGCCTTCCCTTTGTGGTATGGTACCTTGCAGTACAATTTCAGAGAGATCCATACACTTGAACACAAGTAATTGTCTGGAAACTATAAAAATGCTATTTTTGGCCCCTTATTCCTAAATGTTTTGGGCAATTACCCCCAAACTCAATTCCAGCTTTCCCTTTGTGATATGGAACCTTGTAGTTCAATTTCAGAAAGATCCATACACTTACACACAAGTTATTATCATGAAACTAGAAAAATGCTTGTTTTTTGCCCCTTTTTTGGCCCCTAATTCCTAAAATTTTGAGGCAATTACCCCCAAAACCAATCCCAGCATTCCCTTTGTGATATGGAACCTTGTGGTACAATGTCAGAGAGATCCATACACTAACACACAAGTTATGTCTGGAAGTTACAAAAATGCTTATTTTTGGCCCCTTTTTGGCCCCTAATTTCTTAACTGTTGGTACCATAACCCCCAAAATCAATCCCAACCTTCCTTTTGTGGTATTGAACCTTATGGTAAAATTTCACGGAGATCCATTCACTTAAACTAAAGTTAGAGTGCGAAAACCAATGTGTCTTCGGACGACGCCAGACGACGACGACGACGACGCCAACGTCATACCAATATACGACCAAAAATTTTTAATTTTTGCGGTCGTATAAAAATGACTTTATAAGGACAATAACTCCAACAAGATGTCAATTGACAATTTTGCTCATGTTGACTTATGTGTAGATCTTCTTTTCTTGATATTTTTGCAGTTTACAGTATATCTCAATCTATAAAGATACATGTATTAAGGTCTTCATCAGCACCCCATAAGGAACATTTATGCCATGTTTGGGTTCATTCCATTCAGTGCTCCTCTAGAAGAAGCATTTGTATGTATTTCCCATAGGGTATTATGTTAAACTAAGTCCCCTGCTGTGGCCATCTTGGATGATGGTTTCAGCTACAAAGTAACAACACTTGGTCAGCACCTCATTAGGAACATTCATGCCATGTTTGGTTTCATTCTATTCAGTGGTTCTCTAGAAGAAAACATTTGTATGTATTTCCCATAGGGTCCTATGTTAAACTTACCCCCCTGCTGGCAGCCACCTTGGATGACAAATCAGCTACAAAGTAACAAAACTTGGTCAGCATCTCAAAAGAAACATTCATACCATGTTTGGTTTCAATCCATTAAGCGGTTTTCTAGAAGAAGACATTTGTATATATTTCCCATAGAGTCCTTTGTTAAACTAAGTCCCCCCTTAGAAGCCATCTTGGTTGATGGATTTGCTACAAAGTAACAACACTTGGTCAGCACCTCATTAGGAACATTCATGCCATGTTTGGTTTCATTCCATTCTGTGGTTCTTCAAAAAAAGACTTTTGTATGTATTTCACATAGGGTCCTTTGTTAAACTAAGTTCCCCGCTGGCAGCCATCTTGGATGATTGATTGGCAACAAAGTAACAACACTTGGTCAGCACCTCATAAGGAACATTCATGCCATGTTTTATTTCATTCCATTTAGTGGTTCTCTAAAAGAAGACATTTGTATGCATTTCCCATAGGGTCCTATGTTGTGCTATTACACAGCTGTCCCAGGTTAGTGGGAGGTTTGTTTAATCCCAAGTCAGGAGCCTGTAATTCAGTGGTTGTCATTTGTTGCTGTATATCATATTTGTTTATTTGTTTATTATTTTGTACATAAATCAAGCTGTTAATTTTAATTTTAATTGTTTTACATTTGTCATTTCTGGGCCTTTTATAGCGTGCTATGAGGTATGTGTTTTGCTCATTGTTGAAGGCCGTACTGTGACCTATAGTCGCTTACTTCTGCAGGGTTTGGTCTCTGATGAAGAGTCGTCTCATTGTCAATCATCTTACAGCTTCTTATCGTTATATATGATTACCTATATTTTTGTCTGGTCTACAACAAACTCTATCGACAGAAAAGCTTCCTTTTGAACCCCCATGTTTTAACAGAATAAACATGAACATGCATAAAAGGGGGGATTAAAAGGAAGTATTGCCATAAATCAATTACTATAAAATTGTGTATGTACTGATCTTTAGTTTCAATAAGAAAGAAAAACAAAAGTGAAACTGAAGAGGAAGAGGAAGAATACCAAAGGCATAAGTAAAAGTAAATTTGATTTGTTGGGCTGCTTTCTTATGAACATTTAACCAACATCTATTATTTATATTTATCAATATAATTCTTTCTTAACATCACATGAAATATTCAGATTTCAAAGACACATCCATATCTTACATATAAATAAACTAATCACACTTAATCAGTAATTAACCTTAGTCTGAATCGAAAAACATGTTGTTACATTATTGATTGACCTCATTTAAGATAATGGGTGCTAGTTTAATTAAACATAGTCATTAGTCTGTACATCTATTATAAATACATTTTAGAAGGTTGGTGCATAACTTGATCAATAAATTGGCTATATTCTCCATATTAAGTAACATTTGGGAATAAATACAAAATCAAGGATTGGGAAAACTGGTAAAAAAAACATATGCAAGTACAATGGAAGATATTATAATGCTGTGTATTTGGGTTCATTCTTACAGCATTTAAGTTACCCACCTTTCCCCCACCCCTAAATATTTTACAAGTTCCACGTTGCTCAATCTCAAGTTATCTATGAAGAGTTTAGTGAACTGCAGTTTGGTGTTTTCTCCTTTTTCTTTTGGCCATAATGTTATCTGTCTTGTCTTTCAACTTTTGGTTCTATCATGCCATTTTTCTGTTTTTGAATTTTTTTGCAAAGAGAAATAACTTACAGGAAGGACAAGCTGTATCACTGCCAAGCTCAAATTGGTTTCAACTTGTATAGCAATTCTTTAGAATAGTTTTCTATATTCATGTATCTGCTGTTTTCAACATTTGATTTCAACTGATTGATGAAATGTCAATAGCATTTGGTTTCAACATTTTGTTTCAACTGAGTGATGTAGTGTCAAGATCATTTAGTTTCAACTGAGTGATGTAGTGTAAAGAACATCTTGTTTCAACTGAGTGATGTAATGTAAAGAACATCTAGTTTCATCTGATTGATGTAGTGTAAAGAACATCTTGTTTCAACTGTGATGTAGTGTAAAGAACATTTTGTTTCTACTGAGTGATATAGTGTCAAGAACATTTAGTTTCAACTGATTGATGTAGTGTCAAGAACATTTGATTTCAACTGATTGATGGAAAGTCAAGAACATTTGGTCTCAACTGACTGACGAAGTGTCAAGAACAATCAGTTTCAACTGATTGATAGAGGGGTCAAGAACATTTAGTTTCAATTGATTAATGTAATGTCAAGAACATTTAGTTTCAACTGAGTGATAAAGGGGTCATATAGATTCCACCACCGCATCAAGTGTGTTACAATATTTCTCCACTTGCCAAGCTTTTAAATATTTAAAATTTAACTGTTGAGAGTGGAGAAATATTGTAATACATGAGATTTAGTGGTGGGATCTGTTTCTCTGATTATTTTAAGACGATATCTAAACAATTTTATCCTTCTTCTTCAAAGATTTGCAGAAAGTTGTGTTCTTTATATGTGACATCATCAGGCATGGTCGCCTTTTTTCATGTCACAATAGGAAATTCAGAAGAAATCAAGATAATTTTACGTCGTAATTGAAATTTCGACCAATCATTTGCCGAGAACAAAGTTTTCTCTAGAGATGAGAAATATTTTTCTCACACTGATCGAGACGTGTGAAAAATAGCATGAAAATTAGAGAAAAGAACATTTAGTTTTAACTGATTGATAGAGGGGTCAAGAGCATTTAGTTTCTAAGATCTATTGAGTGTCAAGGACAGTTGGTTTCAACTGATTGATGGAGTGTCAAGAATATTTACAACTGAGTGTGAGGGGGTCAAGAACATTTAGTTTCAACTGATTGATGGAGTGTCAAGAACATTTGGTTTCAAGTGATTGATGGAGTGTCAATATCAACTCTTTGAAGTTTCAGTTGGTGAAAAATGCTATGTTAAGGTGAACATGTGTATTATTCTTGCAGAACCATAATAAACTTTCAACAACAGTAATAGGGAACATGTCTACCATGTTTGATCTTATTTGCTTCAGTGCTTCTGCAGAAAAGTTCATGTGCTAAGAAAGGAAGGACAGATAACCATGGCCAAGTGTTACAAAAGATCAAATGACCTTTTTACAATAGATCTGAAATCATTAATCACAAATACTTATCACTGTAGTTCAGCACATTTTTAGCTATATTCAAATAACTATAGCATGTACTGGTACCTTCTTGGCCTGATTGACTCTATTTAAGTTTCCCTTTACAGTTAATTGTGTAAATTAGTGTAAATATAACAAATGCAGTATACCAGTTATAATCCTCTTACATAGAACAGCAAAGTTCTGTAACATGAGGACCTTTACATTTAGCAATAAAGTTCAGATGAAGCAAAACCAATACTTATCATTAAGTTATTCTAACTAGACATAGTTAGTCTTCTGCCAAAATACCTACAAATTCAAAAGTTAATTTGTAAGTGGACAGTTAACATCTCATTCTACTTTTCAAACTTTATTAGCTTCTAAAAGATTATCACTGTGCAAAATATTGAGCTCAAAAGCTAGAGATGAGTTACTTTTTTACTGTCTCATTAATTACATTAATCAACTCCCTGCATATATTTCTGGTATTCAAAGCAAGAGTTACTTCCCATGGATCCTTCTAGCATTAATCTAGTTCAGTATTTTTTCCTTTTTATCATTAAATAAATGGAAAAAATAGTTAATACACTATCTAGTTGTTGTTACAACAAACAGAAAATTTTCTATTCAGTCATGTTTGTTGGACATACTCATTCAAGACTGGCCATTGTTAAGAATTTAATTAACTGGGATTTATCATAAACATTCTTATGGATGAAATCTCAAATAATAATCATAATATTGATTGTTTAAAATTCATTTGTAAAGTGATTAACGTCATATGTTGTTTTTCTGGAATAAGTCGTTAATTGGACACAGCTGCCATGGATTTTGTAATTTGAAAAAAATCAGATCAACATGTTTAAATATTCCATAACATTTTCCTCAAGATTAATTTTTGTAATTTTCTGTACAAATTAGCTTCAAATAAAAACATATAGCTATGAGTAGATCACATTACAGAACAAAAAATCAAATCAAATAAAATAAAGCATTTTTAAATTTATATTTCTTCTGCTATAGAATTATATGAATTATGGAAGTGACTAACTGAACTTCTTTGTTTTCTATCAATTTAATGCTCATATTAATTTCCACAATTTGCAATAAACTTTCGAATATTTTGTATTGTTTCAGGATTTTAATGCAGAAAAGCTAGCAAAAGCTGGAGGATTTATTCTGTAACACAAAAGAGGACATAATAAAGACACCAGTTCAAATGAAATTGTTTAAAAATTATGCAGTATTCCATAAAATATTAAGTCATTCTCTATAAATATAAATATCACAGTTACTGGAAAAATCTGGAAATGCATAGTTGCAGATTTTAATGAAATTTTGCAAAAAGTCTTGTTTAAGATCTCTTATTATGAAAAAAAAAATATTGTTGCCATGGAAACTGTTTATCATTATAAGCCATTTTTCATGAGAAAAAATGTGTCTTTTTTAGCACTTAATATTAAAGAATACCCTGAACTTGCAATACTTTATTTTATTCTATTCAAATCTATCATAATTTAATTTATATAACTAAACTATTAAAGAAAAAAACTAATTTCTAAACATGCAATCGCATGCATATGAAGTTGTCATTTGGCACTTTTGTCATAAAGTAAAAAAAAATATTTTTCAGCCTTTTTTAAGTCTATAATAAAATGCTCCGCAGGGCGCAGCTTGATACGACGGCAGAGGTCGAACCCTGAACAGTTGGGGGAAGTATGGACACAACATTCAAGCTTGATACAGCTTTGGATTTGGATTGTGATTAAATATTTGACACAGCATAGGTTTCTAACACAGATTGAATGTGGTCTAAGAACTTAAAAATTTTAAATTGGACATTCACCTATTATGGTCCAATATCCAAAATCTAAATACATGGTTAGATTCAGCATATCAAAGAACCCCAAGAATTCAATTTTTGATGAAATCAAACAAAGTTTAATTTTGGACCCTTTTGACCTCAATGTGGGCAAAGTTGATAACGGGGCCCAAAAATCAAAAATCTAAATACATGGTTAGATTCAGCATATCAAAGAACCCCATATATTCAATTTTTGTTGAAATCAAACAAAGTTTAATTTTGGACCCCGATTTGGACCAACTTGAAAACTGGGCCCATAATCAAAAATCTAAATACATGTTTAGATTCAGCATATCAAAGAACCCTAAGAATTCAATTTTTGTTAAAATCAAACTAAGTTTAATTTTGGACCCTTTGAACCTTAATGTAGACCAATTTGAAAACGGAACCAAAAATTAAGAATCTAAATACACGGTTAGATTCGGCATATCAAAGAACCCCAATAATTCAATTTTTGATGAAATCAAACAAAGTTTTATTTTGGACCCTTTTGACCTCAATGTGGACAAAGTTGATAACGGGGCCCAAAAATCAAAAATCTAAATACATGGTTAGATTCAGCATATCAAAGAACCCCATATATTCAATTTTTGTTGAAATCAAACAAAAGTTTAATTTTGGACCCCGATTTGGACCAACTTGAAAACTGGGCCCATAATCAAAAATCTAAATACATGTTTAGATTCAGCATATCAAAGAACACTAAGAATTAAATTTTTGTTAAAATCAAACTAAGTTTAATTTTGGACCCTTTGGACCTTAATGTAGACCAATTTGAAAACAGAACCAAAATTTAAGAATCTAAATACACAGTTAGATTCGGCATATCAAAGAACCCCAATAATTCAATTTTTGATGAAATCAAACAAAGTTTAATTTTGGACCCTTTGGACCTCAATGTGGACCAATTTGAAAACAGGGCCCAAAATCCAAAAACTAAATACACGGTTAGATTCAGCATATTAAAGAACCCCATGAAATCAAGAATAAAACCCCATTGAAATTGGTCAAGAAATCAGCAATTTATAGGAAGTATCTTCTTTTGCACAATCCTGTGCTATTAAATATTTCTTGCTATTGCGCAATACTGTACAATTGACAATTTCTTGCTATTGCGCAATATTGTGCTATTGGATATTTCTTGCTATTGCGCAATACTGTGCAATTGAAGATTTCTTGCTATTGCGCAATACTGTGCAATTGAAGATTTCTTGCTATTGTGCAATACTGTGCAATTGAAAATTTCTTGCTATTGCACAATACTTATTATATAATAATTTACACATCCTGTTTGGTGTGTATCTCCTACCATATTATCATTATTTGATTTTAAATATAAATCAGAAATAACCAACTTAAAATGGAAAATTTTAAAAGAAACAAAAAAGGAAAAAAAGAAAAAAAAGGAAAAAAAAATAAATCCCCCCCCCAAATTTTTTGAACCCCCATTATGATTCATCACCCCCAAACTCAATCCCAGCCTTCCCTTTGTGGTATGGTACCTTGCAGTACAATTTCAGAGAGATCCATACACTTGAACACAAGTTATTGTCTGGAAACTAGAAAAAAATGTGTTTTTTGGCCCCTTTTTGGCCCCAAATTCCTAAACGTTTAGGGCAATTACCCCCAAACTCAAACCCAGCTTTCCCTTTGTGATATGGAACCTTGTAGTACAATTTCAGAAAGATCCATACACTTACACACAAGTTATTGTCATGAAACTAGAAAAATGCTTGTTTTTTGCCCCTTTTTTGGCCCCTAATTCCTAAAATTTGGAGGCAATTACCCCCAAAATCAATCCCAGCATTCCTTTAGTGATATGGAACCTTGTGGTACAATGTCAGAGAGATCCATACACTAACACACAAGTTATGTCTGGAAGTTACAAAAATGCTTATTTTTGGCCCCTTTTTGGCCCCTAATTCCTTTACTGTTATTACCATAACCCCCAAAATCAATCCCAACCTTCCTTTTGTGGTATTGAACCTTGTGGTAAAATTTCATAAAGATCCATTCACTTAAACTAAAGTTAGAGTGCGAAAACCAATGTGTCTTCGGACGACGCCGGACGACGACGACGACGCCGACGTCATACCAATATACGACCACAAAATTTTTTTTGCGGTCGTATAAAAACAAGAGGCTCTCAAGAGCCTGAATCGCTCACCTGAATTTTTTTGCTTAAATCTTTCATCAATGATTATTTTTCCTTTTCAATATATATTAATGAATGGCTTAAAACTTCCATTGAAATGTTCTTTGTATCTGTCATATTTTCTTCAAAATCAAAGAAATGCATTTTACCCCTATGTTTCATTTTAGCCATAGTGGCTATGTTTCTTGATGTACAAGAAAATAAAATACAAAATTTATACTAGATACTCTGAAACTCATTCAGCCCAAGTTTGGCTGAAATTGATTCAGCAGTTTCAAAGGAGAAGATTTTTTAAAGTAAGCAAACTAAATGAACAATTGTGAAAAATTGATTTTAAAGGGCAATAACTCCTTAAGGGGACAATTGACAATTTTGTACATCAGACTTATTTGTAGATCTTACTTTGCTGAACATTTTTGCTGTTTACAGTTTATCTTTATCATTAATAATATTCAAGATAATAACTAAAATCTGCAAAATTTCCTTAAAGTTACCAATTAAGTGGCAGCAATCCAACAATGGGTTGTTAGATTCATCTGAAAATTTCAGGGCTGACATAGCTTGGCCTAATAAACATTTTTACATCCATCAGATTAGCTCTAAATGCTTTGGTTTTTGATATAAGCCAAAAATTGCATTTTACCCCTACGTTCTATTTTTAGCCATGGCGGCCATGTTTTTTTACGAAACAGAAAATAAAACACACTTTATTCTAGATACCCTTAGAATCATGCAGATTAAGTTTGGTTGGAATTGGTTCAGTAGTTTCAGAGAAGAAGATTTTTTAAAGTTAGAAAACATGATAAACAAATTGTGTAAAATTGTCCTTAAAGTGCAATAACTCCTTAAGGGGTCAATTGACAAATTTGATCATATGAACTTATTTGTAGATCTTACCTTGCTGAACATTTTTGCTGTTCAGTTTATCTTTATCATTAATAATATTCAAGATAATAACCAAAAACTGGAAAATCTCCTTAAAATTACCAATTTAGTGGCAGCAATCCAACAATGGGTTATCAGATTCAACTGAAAATTTCAGGGCTGATAGAACTTCACCTAATGAAAACTTTAACCCCATGTCAGATTTTCTCTAAATGCTTTGGTTTTTGAGATATAAGCCAAAAACTGCATTTTACCCCTATGTTCTATTTTTAGCCATGGCGGCCATGTTATTTGACGAAACAGTTAATAAAACACAAACTTTATTCTAGATACCCTAAGCATCATTTAGCATAAGTTTGGTTGGAATTGGTTCAGTAGTTTCAGAGAAGAAGATGTTTGAAATAGTTTACACCAGACGGACAACGACAGACAACGACGGACGCCAAGTGATGGCAAAAGCTCACAGTTCCTTCGGAACGGTGAGCTAAAAAAACTGGACATCAGACTTTATTGAAACTATTTTACAATGAAGTTCTATTAGCAATAATAACAATATTAATAAATCAGAGAGGTGATATTTTTTTTTGATTTTTGATTTTAATTTGAAAATTGCTCTAAACCCTGATGTTTTACAAAATCATCATTAAACCAGTGATACATAACCAGTATATATCCAGACTGCAAAAGTGAAATTGAGATAAACTTTGCATAAGAAAACTTATTAACAACCTTTTGAGAGAAATAAACACCATTTCATTTTTATCATTTTATTGGGTTGCCATGACATGCAAACAGTAGAGTGCATGTATCGTTTTGGCATCAGTGTATAAAAAAACAACATGACAGTGCAAAATTATTCTATACTTGAATGAATCTAAAGATAATACATGTATATAAATCCAAAAATCTCTACATAATCACCACCTCTCCCTGAATTTTTTGCAGGTTCACGCCTATATATTGGTGTCAGACCACCAATTCAAAATCCCTATCTATTCAACCAAATTTTGCAATTTTCACAGTTTTCTTAATATTTTACCTTAAGTTTAACTTCATATAAACCAGGTACTGAATGAAGTGTACATGTATCACCTTTCTACATGCCAATTTTCAACCCATGTTTAGTCTTCTAAGAAAGAACTGCCTTTCGGAAGACAAGTACTACTAAAAATAACCCCTGTTTTTTTGGAAATCTTAAATTAGTATACTATGGAGCGCATTAATCCTCAATTTTTAATGCAAACTAATAGACAAGTAAATTTTGGCTCAAAATGGTCTAAATATATTTCTCTTTCACCAAAAGTTTCATTTCTGCAAATTTGTTGGTTAGTTTAACAAAACATTGACATCAAAAGCACTATTTTGTGTCAGAGTAGGGCTACTTTTACATACGTTCTAAATTGGAGGGAGTGAATTGGTGGTTTGACACCAAAATTGGTGAGTTTTGGAAGCTTCTATTGGCCATTTGGATGTCTTTGGAAACAAGATTCTCGGAACCTCTCGAAAATTTTCGATCATTTATACAGATAGTTTTCTATGTCCTTGATAAGGTCCCTCTATGGATAGGCTACCACGTGACATTGTATATTTCAACACAGTTCATTTGTAGATCGGAAAGTATGTGTGTGTAGTATTTAATACAACATGCTATTGTGCATTGTGACAATAAACCTAGGAATAGTTTATTAATATATAATGTCCCAGAATAAACTGATTATTTTTGAACATTTACTACGTGATATTTTGTATCTCAATCATAGTCCGGGAAAAATGTTGAAAAGCATGAAGAAAATTAACAAAACGATATTTCTGTTATAAATATTTACATTAGGTCGGAAACACAGTGGTCGGAAAGCAGAAAGATACTTAAACAAAAGGATGCATACACATAAGTTAGTATCTAAATTCTAAACGGTAGTGAATGAAAAAATACTTTCCAAGTTTCAACTCGCAAGGAATTTAAATCCTTGCTTCTCACAACAAGAGGCTCTCAAGAGCCTGAATCGCTCACCTGTATTTCAGAGGAGAAGATTTTTAAATGTTAGCAAACTTGATGAACAAATTGTGTAAAATTGTCTTTAAAGGGCAATAACTCCTTAAGGGGTCAATTGACATTTTTGGTCATATTAACTTTTTTGTAGATCTTACTTTGCTGAACATTATTGCTGCTTACAGTTTATATATATCTATAATAATATTCAAAATAATAACATTGTATTTCAGAGGAGAAGATTTTTAAATGTTAGCAAACTTGATGAACAAATTGTGTAAAATTGTCTTTAAAGGGCAATAACTCCTTAAGGGGTCAATTGACAATTATGGTCACATTAACTTTTTTGTAGATCTTACTTTGCTGAACATTATTGCTGCTTACAGTTTATATATATCTATAATAATATTCAAGATAATAACAAAAAACTGCAAAATTTTTTTAAACTACCAATTCGGTGGCAGCAACCCAACAATGGGTTGTTTGATTCGTCTGAAAATTTCAGAGCTGATAGATCTTGACCAATTGAACAATTTTACCCATGTCAGATTTGCTCTAAAAGCTTTAGTTTTTGAGATATAAGCCAAAAACTGCATTTGATCCCAATGTTCTATTTTTAGCCATGGTGGCCATGTTTGTCGATGGATCAAAACTTCGGATACAATTTATAAACAAGAAACCCTAAGGAACATTTAGTTAAAGTTTGAAGGTATTTGGCCCAGTAGTTTCAGAGGAGAAGATTTTTGAAATAGTTTATGACGACGACAGACGACGGACGCCAAGTGATGGCATAAGCTCACATCAGGCCCTTCGGGCCCCTGTGAGCTAAAAAAACGTTATTTATATTTTACAATAATCATAAAAAAATTTAATTACTACGTTAATTATTTTATACTGTTTTAGTATGGTTTTATAAGTTTCTGCATGCTTATATTTTGTATATCAATATATTCATATAATGGAAAGTTAGACTTTAAGAAGAGATTGATAAATAAAATATCTATCAGAAAATACATGACGTTTGTGTTTATTGATATTATATTCTAAATTTTCTTAAAAGATTAATTATCAGGAATATATGTTAATTAAATTTCAATTCTTTATTTGATCAAACTTATAGATCTAAATCTTTGCAATATGGTACGATTTTGAAAATTTTATTCATTGTGTTGATCCTACACACGTCTTTGTTCATGTACATTATATACCACCCTTTGCTTTCACACAGATTCCGGATTAAATGGCAATGAATCCAGAGTCAAATATGAGGTAGGTAGTTTGACATCCTATTTCAACTAATTACAGCTTTTCTATAAAAGCATGCAAAGCAAACCTTTGATCAACTTACTTGCTATGTTTGTTTGGATGTTTGTAAACAACAGGTAGGTAGTCTATTTCAGTCTGTTTACTTTAAACTGGAATTTGATTGGACAATAAACATTAACTTCATTTAAATGTTAAGTTTCACATTGTATGTCAATTTTTATTGTCCAATCAAATACCAGTATATATAAAGCAGACTGAAACTCCGCCTACCCTTTTGTTTACAAACATCCAAGCAAACATAGCAAGCAAGTCGATCAAAGGTTTGCTTTGCATGCTTTTATAGAAAAGCTGTAAACATTAGATTTGAACCTAGATTAATATATGTGATGACACAAATGCGTATTCTTATCTAGAGTATAGTGCATATTTAGAAAACCATGTGCATGCATAAATATTAATTTCACTCGCGAATGTGGATTTTTCGCGTTTCTTAACTAAATTCAGGACAAGGCAGTAAGAGCTTGTCATGTGACTTTCAAGCCTGGTCATTATTACCTATGTATTCTGACCTCTAGCTGTTTCTCTTTTCTTTTTCTTTTTTGAGTGACAGTCCTATTGTAAACTTTGAAATTTTCGGAATACTAAAAAGGATTTTCTACCCCAGGAATAGATTACCTTAGATGTATTTTGGAAAAACCTTTGTTTTGAAATTTTTGGTCCTCAATGCCTTTCAACTTCGTACTTTTCTTGGCCTTTTTAAACTAGAGGCTCTAAAGAGCCTGTGTCGCTCACCTTGGTCTATGTGCATATTAAACAATGGACACAGATGGATTCATGACAAAATTGTGTTTTGGTGATGGTGATGTGTTTGTAGATCTTACTTTACTGAACATTCTTGCTCCTTACTATTATCTCTATCTATAATGAACTTGGCCCAGTAGTTACAGTGGAAAATATTTTGTAAAAATTTACAAAAATTTACAAAATTTATGAAAATTGTAAAAAATTGACTATAAAGGGCAATAACTCCTTAAGGGGTCAATTGACAATTTTGGTCATGTTGACTTATTTGTAGATCTAACTTTGCTGTACATTATTGCTGTTTACAGTTTATCTCTATCTATAATAATATTCAAGATAATAACCAAAAGCTGCAAAATTTTCTTAAAATTACCAATTCAGGGGCAGCAACCCAACAACATGTTGCCTGATTGGTCTGAAAATTTCAGGGCAGATAGATCTTGACCTAATGAACAATTTTATACAATCAGATATGCTCTAAATGCTTTGGTTTCAGAGATATGAGCCAAAAACTGCATTTTACCCTATGTATTAGTTTTTTGCCATGTCGGCCATCTTGGTTTGCGGGCAGGGTCATCGGACACATTTTTTAAACTAGATACCCTAATGATGATTGTGGACAATTTTGGTTAAATTTGTATTAGTAGTTTCAGAGGAGAAGATTTTTGTAAAAGATTACAAAAATTTACGAAAAATGGTTAAAAATTGATTATAAAGGGCAATAACTCCTTAAGGGGTCAACTGACCATTTTGGTCAAGTTGACTTATTTGTAGATCATACTTTGCTGAACATTATTGCTGTTTACAGTTTATCTCTATCTATAATAATATTCAAGATAATAACCAAAAACGGCAAAATTTCCTTAAAATTACCAATTCAGGGGCAGCAACCCAACAACGGGTTGTCCGATTCATCTGAAAATTTCAGGGCAGATAGATCTTGACCTGATAAACAATTTTACCCCATTGTCAGATTTGCTCTAAATGCTTTGGTTTCAGAGATATAAGCCAAAATCTACATTTTATCCCTATGTTCTATTTTTAGCCATGGTGGCCATCTTGGTTGGTTGGCGGGGTCATCGGACTCATTTTTTAAACTAGATACCCCAATGATGATTGTGGCCAAGTTTGGTCAAATTTGGCCCAGTAGTTTCAGAGGAGAAGATTTTTGTAAAAGTTGACGGACGACGGACGACGGACGCAAAGTGATGAGAAAAGCTCACTTGACCTTTCAGGTCAGGTGAGCTAAAAAAATTATTTGAGGGTCACTGATGCGTCTTTTGTAGATTAAACATCCGTCTGGCGTACAACATTTTAATGCTGGTATCTTTATATATCTACATATCTTTTTATATAAATTGGTTCTTTTGATGGTATGTTCAGGTATTCATAAAACTTATGAAAATAAGATATTCATCAAAATCAAGTTTTCCTGTGAAATATTTGGATTGATTTAAGTAACTTCAGGAAATCCTTAAAATTTGAGATGTTTTATGGGACCAAAATATATGGCAGTATATAAGAGGTCCCAAATGAAGCCTCTGTGTTACTCTCAAGAAAAATATATGAAACCTTCTTATAAGTTGCATACCACAGGGTTTCATTTCAATGGAAATTGGACTTTAAATTTATCTAGTAGCTGTATATATATATACACTTTTCTATTCACAACTAAAATCCAACATTGCTTTCAATTGACTTGTGCAAGAATCTACATGCAATTACATTTTCTCAATAAAGGTGTTTTAACATGATCATTACGATACCTTATTCTATTCACAGTAAATTATTTCAAATCAAAAGCAAAATAAAATGCTCCGCTGGGGCGCAGCTTGATACGACCACAGAGGTCAAACCCTGAACAGTTGGGGCAAGTATGGACACAACATTCAAGCTTGATACAGCACTGAATTTGGATTGTAATTAAATATTTGACACAGCATAGGTTTCTGACACAGAATGAAAGTGGTCTAAGAACTTATAATTTTTTAATTTACCTATTCATACATGTGATGGACTGTGAAACTCAGATCAGGAGATTGGGAAATTTTGGTCAGGAGATTAGGACTCAGATCAGGAGGTTTTTAATCGACATAAACTTTGTCGTAAATGTAACCGTGTGCTGTAAAAATGGTCTTTTAAAGTGTGTTTTCTTCAACTTTCCATCCAATTTAATATGTTTATAGTACCCTTGTACTTATAAAGTTTCTCCATCTTTATATTTTACATGTTCAATCTAACATTTTTTTTTTTCAGTATGTTCTTTAAATTTTTTACTTCATATTCTATAAAACATTTATTGCAACCAGAACATTTGTTTAACTATCTGCAAATAGCTTTTGTTTGCATACTCAGAAAATCATTCTAACTGTAAAACCAGGGTCATAGTTATTTTATAAATTTCAATTTAAGCCTTGAAAGGAAGTATAGAATCCTCAAATAATTTTCAAATTATTATTTTTTTATTTGTCATAAGACATTTAAAATCATTTATTTACCATCCTTTTATGATTATTTGTTCAATTTATATTTTATTTATATTCTTTTAAAAATTTTCATTATTAAAAGGAAAGTAACTTAAAACAGGATAAATCAAGGGAAGTAACCCAATAAATACACAGTTTTTGTTACACAACGGCAGTTAGCCTGAGGTAAAAAATCATTGATTACCAGTATGTTTGACACCCAAGCTGACAAGTGAAGCCATATAATTATGCATGTTAATTGATTTACAGGTAAAATATAACTTCAGGTAATGTGAGTTACACCAGATGCCTGAGATGATATGTTGGGCAGAAATTTTTCATTCATGAAAAATTTCATACACGGGATTATAATTTTCCTCTTCAACCTGAGGTCAGGAGGAGCCTCCTGAAAACAGGATTATTGTACACCTGTCGGGAGGTTCACATGTATGCTATTCAAACCATATCATTATTATTTGCTTTTATATATTAATCAGAAATAACCAATTTAAAATGGAAAATTTTAAAGAAAAAAAAGGAAAAAAAAATCCCCCCCCCCCAAATTTTTTGAACCCCCTTATGATTCATCGCCCCCACACTCAATCCCAGCTTTCCCTTTGTGGTATGGTACCTTGCAGTACAATTTTAGAGAGATCCATTCACTTGAACACAAGTTATTGTCTGGAAACTAGAAAAATGCTTGTTTTTTTGTCCCTTTTTGGCCCCAAATTCCTAAACGTTTAGGGCAATTACCCCCAAACTCCAACCCAGCTTTCCCTTTGTGATATGGAACCTTGCAGTACAATTTCATAAAGATCCATACACTTACAAACAAGTTATTGTCATGAAACTAGAAAAATGCTTGTTTTTTGCCCCTTTTTGGCCCCTAATTCCCAAAATTTGGAGGAAATTACCCCCAAAAATCAATCCCAGTATTCCCTTTGTGATATGGAACCTTGTGATACAATGTCAGAGAGATCCATACACTTACACACAAGTTATTGTCATGAAACTAGAAAAATGCTTGTTTTTTGCCCCTTTTTGGCCCCTAATTCCTAAAATTTGGAGGCAATTACCCCCAAAATCAATCCCAGCATTCCCTTTGTGATATGGAACCTTGCGGTACAATGTCAGAGAGATCCATATACTTACACACAAGTTATGTCTGGAAGTTACAAAAATGCTTATTTTTGGCCCCTTTTTGGCCCCTAATTCCTTAACTGTTAGTACCATAACCCCCAAAATCAATCCCCACCTTCCTTTTGTCGTATTGAACCTTATGGTAAAATTTCATTGAGATCCATTCACTTAAACTAAAGTTAGAGTGCGAAAACTAATGTGTTTTCGGACGACGACGCCGGACGACGACGACGACGACGACGCCAACGTCATACCAATATACGACCACAAAAATTTTTTTGCGGTCGTATAAAAATTCACCAGTCAGCGGTCAAGGGTTCACGTATTGCTTTTCTTTTTTTAAAAGAAAGCAACTTGTTCTTTTCTATAGTGGCAAGAATTTTATGTACAATATAAGCCCTATATAGCTGATATGGAACAGTTAGACCCAGAGACACCCTAACATTGCAGCATCACACTAAATTATGTGACCCACTGGCAAGGGACCACTGTTGCATGAACAGAATGGCTCTCCTTTTTATATCTATATATTTTTACATTAAATATATTATTGAGAGATGAGACTTAAATAAAATATTGAAATGAAATGAAATGCATCAGTCACATGTAACTATATGCAATCCACGACTTGTTGCTGCATTTAGAAGTTTTTCAAGGCTCAGACAATCATGAATTCAGTTAGCTATGGTCCTCATATAAACTGACCAATCAGCATCAAAATAGAAACTATCAGACAGGATATATACACAGTACATTGTACCCCTGAATATGTAGAGAAAAAAGGCTAGTTGCAGGATAAAAATGTCTCTGTTTAGTTGTGTTTAGAGGCTCTCACAGATTGAAAATATATCACTGATATTGAATATATCCAACATCGCATGCAGTTTTGTGAGTTGAAACATGTAATTTCATCTACTTAGATAATGTTTTTATTCAGGTAAATTAATCAAGGAGCGATGGATTTTTCTTAGAAGAAATATCTAAATAAACAATAGCCATTGTATTTATTCATTGGGACAATAGAACTGACAAAAGTTTAAATACCTTGACCAAGAAAAGATGACTCTGTGGAAAAGTTTCATTTGGTTTGTAATAAATAGAATTTAATATTACATATCCTTGTAACATGTCAAGCTTTTTTGAGTATAAGAGATTTTTAAAATAGTCAATGTATTAGCTTATTGCTAATATAATGCTCCGCTGGGCACAGCTTGATACGACCGCAGAGGTCGAACCCTGAACAGTTGGGGCAAGTATGGACACAACATTCAAGCTTGATACAGCACTGAATTTGGATTGTGATTAAGTATTTGACACAGCACAGGTTTCTGACACAGAATGAATGTGATCTAAGAACTTAAAATTTATTAATTTACCTATTCAAACCATATCATTATTATTTGCTTTTATATATAAATCAGAAATAACCAATTTAAAATGGAAAATTTTAAAGAAAAAAAAGTAAAAAAAATCCCCCATCAAATTTGTTGAACCCCTTATGATTCATCACCCCCAAACTCAATCCAAGCCTTCCCTTTGTGGTATGGTACCTTGCAGTACAATTTCAGAGAGATCCATACACTTGAACACAAGTTATTGTATGGAAACTAGAAAAATGCTTGTTTTTAGGCTCCTTTTTGGCCCCAAATTCCTAAACGTTTAGGGCAATTACCCCCAAACTCAAACCCAGCTTTCCCTTTATGATATGGAACCTTGTAGTACAATTTCATAAAGATCCATACACTAACACACAAGTTATAGTCCTGAAACTAGAAAAATGCTTGTTTTTTTGCCCCTTTTTGGCCCCTAATTCCTAAAATTTTGAGGCAATTACCCCCAAAATCAATCCCAGCCTTCCCTTTGTGGTATGGTACCCTGTAGTACAATTTCAGAGAGATCCATACACTTGAACACAAGTTATTGTCTGGAAACTAGAAAAATGCTTGTTTTTTGCCCATTTTTTGGCCCCTAATTCCTAAAATTTGGAGGCAATTACCCCCAAAATCAATCCCAGCATTCCCTTTGTGATGTGGAACCTTGTGGTACAATGCCAGAGAGATCCATACACTAACACACAAGTTATGTCTGGAAGTTACAAAAATGCTTATTTTTGGCCCCTTTTTCGTTAACTGTTGGTACCATAACCCCCAAAATCAATCCCAACCTTCCTTTTGTGGTATTGAACCTTATGGTAAAATTTCATAGAGATCCATTCACTTAAACTAAAGTTAAAGTGCGAAAACCAATGTGTCTTCGGACGACGACAACGACGCCAATGCATACCAATATACGACCCCAAAATTTTTTTGCGGTCCTATAAAAAGCAAGCTGAGAACAAGTCATCATAAATACTTATACATTATCTTCACTATAAACTTAATATAGCCTGTGTAAATTAATCAGACACATAAAAGTATGGAAGAGTTCCAAAAAATTACATAAACACCAACAGGATTCAATTGGTAATAAGTTTTTTTATCAAAAAATTGGGGAACAATTATCAAACTATCAAGGAGATAAGTAAATCTAACAACTTTATCAACAAACTAATTTAGTTAATTACATCTATATATACTCTCAAACAAATTTACATTAAAAAGCAGATAAAACTTACATTTCATTAAGAGATCCAGGCATTGATAAATACAGTTGTAATTAAACAATTTAAAACTGAAGAGAAAACAGGTGTCTGTTGGTCAAATTCAATGAGGAAATATCTCATTTAAGTTATCAAAGAAATTGTATGATAACAGAAAGTAAATGATTATCAACTGATGATTACTTCTCACAAAATAAATTTCATTGCAAATCTTTTTAAATTAAGTTAAATAACTATTGTTTTTGTTTCGTGTTGATCTTTTTCTTTTAACATGAATCATTACTTCAATATCTTTTAACTTTTTATGCCCCAGCCACTAGTCGAAGATGGCATTAAGTGTGGCCCTTGACCACCCGTCTGTCCCATTTTCGTTTCTGCACTTTAACTTAAGTTTTCCTCATCCAAATTTTATGAAACTTATATACAATTCTAAGAACCAAAACTCACAGACAAGTAAAGCTAACAAAGAGATAAGAAGGAATAGAACCAATGCATTATTCAAGAACTGAGAAATTCACTGGACACAACAGAACTTATCAGAAATCTTATTACACAAGAAATAATAAAGTGCTTCGCTGAGCGCAGCTGGATACGCCCACAGAGGTCCAACCCTGAACAGATGGGGCAAAAATGGACACAATATTCAAGCTTGATACAAGTCTCAATTTGGATTGTAATTAAATATTTGAAACATTATAGGTTTCTGAATAAATGTAGTCAAAGAACTTGAAATTGGTTATATGAATTGAATTTATCGTTCAAATAAAAGGAAAATCAACCCCTGGCTCCTTTGTTCCGCTACTGGGCAATCTAGGGGGTTGGGTTTGTTTCAGATCAAAGATCAATGCTTTCATATAGAGACATATGACTGGGATCAGAAGTATTACCTTCAAGCAAAGGAGTATTTGAAGGCACTGCCTGTAACCGAGTACGGCAGAAAGTGATTTTCCCCCGATTACAGTACTGATTTTCTCCGATTGATTACTGATTTTCCCCCGATTTTCCTATGTAGAGATCACCAAAAGGGTAATTATATATGAATTAAAGAAAATCTGTGTCAATAATTATGTAACCTTCCTTTTCATTACTACATTCTTATCATTGCCCTCCCATGGGCGATATGGATTTTGATGACCAATCCTAAAAATAGAAACTTTTCTGAAGCAAGGAAGTCATTGGAAGTGATTTTCTTATATTATTCAAATATCTAAAAGTGTTACTCTAATTATAGAATACTTATTCAAATGTGCAAATTAAGTAGACTTAGATCTGGAAGTACTTTTTTAAGAAGATTAGGAAAATACTAAAACAAAATATGATTTCAATTTCTGATGCAGTGTACTGATTGTCCACGATCAGTGTACAGATTGTCCCAGAGAAGATGAAGTTAATTACAGATTTTCCCCGATTTTCTCTTATAGTATCATAAGGAAAAGGGTTCATTCTAAGTTTTATTTTTAACTGTTACTTGCAAGAAAATGTCAACATACAAATGCTTTAATTGCTTTCTAAAAATGTCATCTTTGAAAAAATAGTAGATCACCATCAGAAGACATGTTTATCTGAGAAACTTGTCATTTGGAGAAGACTTGAAGAGGGTAGCGAAATAGATTATAAAAGCAGACCATACCATACATTCATTCCAGAACTTCTTGACAGAGAAGGAAAAACTTTAAAATACAAGATGAAAATATTTTAATTTGTAACTAATCAACAAATACACCACAAAAGATCATCAAAAAAAAAAAATCATTACAATATCTGACCATTTCAGACAATTTATCAAATTCACTAAACTATGAATCCAGAAATATACAAACAGTAAGTAATGAACCCCAAGCAAGAAGAAGCCTGTTTAAAGTTTCTGAAACAACCAATGAAATATCCATGAACAAAAAATCTGTAATTCAGTTTTATATATAAAATCATAGAATTACAGGTTTGCATGACAATTTTTTTTGCTTATATTCCACTATATATTTATTATTAGCACATGCCTAAGTGTAAAAAAGATCCACATATTAGCTTTATTTTTGAAGGATTAGCTTTTTTTAAATCGGGGACAATCTGTATAGGTATCAGGGAAAATCTGTAATCAACTCAAACTGATCGGGGACAATCTGTACACAAAAGCTCAAGTTTAATTGCTAGTTTTTTTTCCATTTAAATGCTTATTTTGTCCAAATTTCTACTTGCATTTTTCAGATTATTATATTTGAAAATAATGTCATGAAAAAAAATATATAATTCATACTCCCAGTTTTCTTAAAGCAGACTAAAACAGAATTTATTTGACTCAAATCAGCTGCAACAGCATCAAAACAAAGAATAAGAGAGGTCATGATGTAACTTCAAGGCAATCCCACCTCAGGATATCACTTACTAATGACTACTGACCAGACAGAATAAATCATCTTTAACCAACTGATTAGTTCAAGCTACTTAAATTAAATAATAGAGCTATAGTGTAAAATTTATCATGAAAAATCAGTACAAAATCAAGGAAAATCAGTACTATAATCGGGGAAAAATCACTTTCTGCCGTACTCGGTTACAGGTAGTGAGAAAGTAAATGATTATCAACTGATGATTACTTCTCACAAAATAAATTTCATTGCAAATCTTTTTAAATTAAGTTAAATAACTATTGTTTTTGTTTCGTGTTGATCTTTTTCTTTTAACATGAATCATTACTTCAATATCTTTTAACTTTTTATGCCCCAGCCACTAGTCGAAGATGGCATTAAGTGTGGCCCTTGACCACCCGTCTGTCCCATTTTCGTTTCTGCACTTTAACTTAAGTTTTCCTCATCCAAATTTTATGAAACTTATATACAATTCTAAGAACCAAAACTCACAGACAAGTAAAGCTAACAAAGAGATAAGAAGGAATAGAACCAATGCATTATTCAAGAACTGAGAAATTCACTGGACACAACAGAACTTATCAGAAATCTTATTACACAAGAAATAATAAAGTGCTTCGCTGAGCGCAGCTGGATACGCCCACAGAGGTCCAACCCTGAACAGATGGGGCAAAAATGGACACAATATTCAAGCTTGATACAAGTCTCAATTTGGATTGTAATTAAATATTTGAAACATTATAGGTTTCTGAATAAATGTAGTCAAAGAACTTGAAATTGGTTATATGAATTGAATTTATATTCAATTAAAGATTTCTTGCTGTTGTGCAATACACTGTGCTGTTGCGCAATACTTAGTAAATCTGTTGTCACGACTATAAACAATTAAATAACTTCTCAATGTCATATCAGAAATTTATGAAAAACTCAAGGGAGGTTATCTTAATAGATATAAACCAGGCTCCAAAGTTTATTGAAAACTGCTCAAAGCACTTTAAAGGTATTGTCCGAAAACTGGAAAATCCCCCTTTTTTTAATGAATGAAACCCCATAACTCGGAAACGTAAAATCTAAAATTTCTAAAGAAAAGGGAGCTTACACCAATAGATATTAACAATTCACCAAAGTTTCATGAGAACTGCTGAAAGTATTTTTGAGTTATTGTCCGAAAACTGGAAAATCCCCCTTTTTTTAATGAATAAAACCCCATAACTCAGAAACGCAAAATCTAAACTTTATAAAAATCAAAGGTGAGCTCATGTCAATAGATAAAAACAATTGACCAAAGTTTCTTGCAAATTGGAAGAAGCATTTTTGAGTTATTGTCCGAAAACTGGAAAAGCCGCCTTTTTTAATGAATAAAACCCCATTTCTCGGAAACGTAAAATCTAAAATTTATGAAAAACGAAAGCAAGCTCACGTCAATAGATATATACAATTCACCAAAGTTTTATGCAAATTGGGTAAAGCGTTTTTGAGTTAATGTCCGACATGTTGACGACGGACAACGGTATACCATAATACGTCCCGTAAATGGGTGTATAAAACTAAACAGTGAAAATATTAAAATACCACACAGCCCAAAAATACCTAAGACTCGAACAATAGAACTCTTTATTAGCTTGCAGTGACATCAAATGCTATCAAAAAGTATTTTCCCATATTTTAAAGCAAGCTTGAGTGGGGGCATTTGTGTCTTTATACTCATTCTTCTTTTTTTTTATATCTTTGTTTTCCTTACCCTTTCAATTAAGTTTGAATACATCCTTTTATTATCTTACATCATAATATCCCTTGTTGTTCACAGGATTTTATTTTCAAAAAATGTTCATGTTTACCCAATACTAATTCACAGATCTTGAAGATATTAATTGTATGATTAAATCTCTGATTGACTGCGTCATGTGCACAGTCTCAATGCAGATGACCAAACTAATGGGACACAAAATATAGATGAAAGTAAAGTAAAATGAGATAGATAATCAAATCAATGTGCCATGGACACAATTCAGCCAAGAGCAAGTGAGTATATGAAATAAGTATATGAAAATATGTATTAATAAAATGCTTCGCTGGGCGCAGCTTGATACGACCGCAGAGGTCGAACCCTGAACAGTTGGGGCAAGTATGGACACAACATTCAAGCTTGATACACACTGAATTTGGATTGTGATTAAATATTTGACACAGCATAGGTTTCTGACACAGAATGAATGTGGTCTAAGAACTTATAAATTATTAATTGACCTATTCAAACCATATCATTATTATTTGCTTTTACATATAAATCAGAAATAACCAATTAATAAAATGCTCTGCAGGGCGCAGCTTGATACGACCGCAGAGGTCGAACCCTGAACAGTTGGGGCAAGTATGGACACAACATTCAAGCTTGATACAGCTTTGCATTTGGATTGTGATTAAATATTTGACACAGCATAGGTTTCTGACACAGAATGAATGTGGTCTAAGAACTTAAAAATTTTAAATTGGACATTCACCTATTATGGTCCAATATCCAAAATCTAAATACATGGCTAGATTCAGCATATCAAAGAACCCCAAGAATTCAGTTTTTGATGAAATCAAACAAAGTTTCATTTTGGACCCTTTTGACCTCAATGTGGACAAAGTTGATAACTGGGCCCAAAAATCAAAAATCTAAATACATGGTTAGATTCAGCATATCAAAGAACCCCATATATTCAATTTTTGTTGAAATCAAACAAAGTTTAATTTTGGACCCCGATTTGGACCAACTTGAAAACTGGGCCCATAATCAAAAATCTAAATACATGTTTAGATTCAGCATATCAAAGAACCCTAAGAATTCAATTTTTGTTAAAATCAAACTAAGTTTAATTTTGGACCCTTTGGACCTTAATGTAGACCAATTTGAAAACGGAACCAAAAATTAAGAATCTAAATACACGGTTAGATTCGGCATATCAAAGAACCCCAATAATTCAATTTTTGATGAAATCAAACAAAGTTTAATTTTGGACCCTTTGGACCACAATGTGGACCAATTTAAAAACGGGGCCCAAAATCCAAAAACTAAATACAGGGTTAGATTCAGCATATTAAAGAACCCCAAGAATTCAAGAATAAAACCCCATTGAAATTGGTCAAGAAATAAGCAATTTATACGAAGTATCTTCTTTTGCACAATACTGTGCAATTAAATATTTCTTGCTATTGCGCAATACTGTACAATTGACAATTTCTTGCTATTGCGCAATATTGTGCTATTGGATATTTCTAGCTATTGCGCAATACTGTGCAATTGTTATTCTTGCTATTGCGCAATACTGTGCAATTGAAGATTTCTTGCTATTGTGCAATACTGTGCAATTAAAAATTTCTTGCTATTGCACAATACTTATTATATAATAATTTACACATCCTGTTTGGTGTGTATCTCCTACCATATCATTATTATTTGCTTTTAAATATAAATCAGAAATAACCAACTTAAAATGGAAAATTTTAAAAGAAAAAAAAAAGGAAAAAAAGAAAAAAAAAGGAAAAAAAAAAAATCCCCCCCAAATTTTTGGAACCCCCTTATGATTCATCACCCCCAAACTCAATCCCAACCTTCCCTTTGTGGTATGGTACCTTGCAGTACAATTTCAGAGAGATCCATACACTTGAACACAAGTTATTGTCTGGAAACTAGAAAAATGCTTATTTTTGGCCCCTTTTTGGCCCCCAATTCCTAAATGTTTCGGCAATTATCCCCAAACTCAATTCCAGCTTTCCCTTTATGATATGGAACCTTGTAGTACAATTTCAGAAAGATCCATACACTTACACACAAGTTATTGTCCTGAAACTAGAAAAATGCTTGATCTTTGCCCCTTTTTGGCCCCCAATTCCTAAAATTTTGAGGAAATTACCCCCAAAATCAATCCCAGCCTTCCCTTTGTGGTATGGTACCTTGCAGTACAATTTCAGAGAGATCCATACACTTGAACACAAGTTATTGTCTGGAAATTAGAAAAATGCTTATTTTTGGCCCCTTTTTGGCCCCTTATTCCAAAACGTTTTGGGCAATTATCCCCAAACTCAATTCAAGCTTTTCCTTTGAGATATGGAACCTTGTAGTACAATTTCAGAAAGATCTATACACTTACACACAAGTTATTGTCATGAAACTAGAAAATGCTTGTTTCCCCCCCCCCCCCCCTCTTTGGCCCCTAATTCCCAAAATTTTGAGGCAATTACCCCCAAAATCAATCCCAGCATTCCCTTTGTGATATGGAACCCTGTGGTACAATGTCAGAGAGATCCATAAACTAACACACAAGTTATGTCTGGAAGTTACAAAAATGCTTATTTTTGGCCCCTAATTCCTTAACTGTTGGTACCATAACCCCCAAAATCAATCCCAACCTTTCTTTTGTGGTATTGAACCTTATGGTAAAATTTCATAAAGATCCATTCACTTAAACTATCAATTATAACAACAAACTAGAGGCTCTAAAGAGCCAGTGTCACTCACCTAAGTCTATATCACGGTCGCGAAACACGTGACTTCGTCTTGATCAGTTTCACGGAAAAATGGTGCCCGTCAAATTTATATTATAGTTCGCTTGGATGTAAACTTTAAACGCAAGTATTTACATATCATCGTGTTCACACATAGGACCCCCCTCATCATATGCACATTTTTCTTGCGAATATTTTGATGCATATTAAGTTATATTTCACTGTTGGTTTCATAGAGAACATTCACGAAATATTTCAGACCTGCTGAAGATTGTTTGGGATTGTGTACACAATATGACCGTAAAATCACTGTAAATCCATTTGTGTGTCTTATTTTCACCAATCGTGTACAGAAACTTACCTATATTTACTAAATCATTCATATAAACTAGCGTCAATGTATATTTTTGACATTATTGCGAGCTGAACGCAATAATATTTTTTTTGTCAATAAATGATCAGTGTTCACGGTAAGAGTTTAAGTGATCAGTTCCACGGTTTAATTCTGAGTCAATATGATAAGATCACATTTAATGTCAGTGGCTGTAATTTTGATGGACTGCAGAGTGCACGTTTTGTCTTTTGTTTTGTATTCCCTATTTAGGTGAAGGAGAATATATTACTGTTAACGAACATTTGGCTGAACCAGACATATATATGTCTCTGGTTGAACTGAACAGTGAGCGCTTTGTGTGCCCTTGTACTTTCTCACGTTTTGGAAAAGGAGAATGTCCCTTTGGTATCTGTTCGTCCCTCTCTCGTATTGTGTGCAGCGATTTTGATAATATCCTCATTAAATTCCTGTCTGTAATGTTGCAACGTTGAGATTGTCTATTTGATTAACTCTTTGGCTGTCTGACAGTTTTTTCTCTATGCTTTTGGAGTTGCCGTGAAAGCTTTGTTTTTTTCCCGCATTATGGGACCTTTAATAAGAGAAAACTAGATATTGACAATGCCCCAATCCCACATATTTTAGATTAGACAAACAGTGATGTTGGTATACAACTTCTAATTGTAAAGCTGTCTGTAAGACACAAATGATGCCCCCGCCTGACCATAAGAAATTATAAATTTAACACTTTGTATGATGATGTGACTGAAGGAGGACAAACCGTGATCTTCTTTATGCAGCTACATGTACATTTTTAGTACTTTGAATTTTTAATGTTATTAAATCAACCTGCAGACTAATCATATAAAAATAATGGAGTCTGAAGCCAGTTGATGTAGCAAATATTTTTGCTGTATACGTTTCAAGACAGAACAGTCGGTCAACTCAAACACACCGGAACATTAAAAGGTGCATTTGACTTTCTCTTTTCGAATCAATTATTGCCCATTTTTAGGACCTCCCCAAAAAAATGTCTTTGGGAGCAGAGATGCAAATCAATGTTTAAGAAAGATAAATCTATTATCTTTCTTTGGATTTTTTTTCCGGCGGAATTTATACTTATGCACAAAAAAGGTCCACTTTGATTTGAACCGGCTACACAAGACTGTTTTATGAAAATTTGTCTATAATTTAAAAGTTTTGGGAGCCGAGATGCAAATTAATGTTTAAGAAAGATAAATCTATTATCTTTCTTTAGATTTTTTTCCGGTGGAAATTATACTTATGCACAAAAAAGGTCCACTTTGATTTGAAAGGGCTACACTAGACTGTTTTATGAAAATTTTTCTATAATTTAAAAGTTTACAAATATCTCGAAGCTCTATAGTATAATTCAAGTTAAAGCATTATATAAGATGTCTAAAATCCTAAATTATGCTCCTTTTTTAAACTTTTAAAGCCCATAGAAACAGATGTAAACAATTTAAATATACCAATTTTGCTTTTTTACCTTCTCTGACAAAGAGTTCAGTATCTTTTGTTTAATTTCAACTGGATTTCCGCCTGTTACCTTCCCAGAATGTGATCTGATCTTATCATACTGATTCAGAATTAAACCGTGGAACTGATCACTTAAACTCTTACCGTGAACACTGATCATTTATTGACAAAAAAAATATTATTGCGTTCAGCTCGCAATAATGTCAAAAATATACATTGACGCTAGTTTATATGAATGAATTAGTAAATTTTGGTAAGTTTCTGTACACGATTGGTAAAAATAAGACACACAAATGGATTTACAGTGATTTTACGGTCATATCGTGTACACAATCCCAAACAATCTTCAGCAGGTCTGAAATATTTCGTGAATGTTCTCTATGAAACCTATAGTGAAATATAACTTAATATGCATCAAAATATTCGCAAGAAAAATGTGCATATGATGAGGGGGGTCCTATATGTGAACACGATGATATGTAAATACTTGCGTTTAAAGTTTACATCCAAGCGAACTATAATATAAATTTGACGGGCGCCATTTTTCCGTGAAACTGATCATGACGACGTCACGTGTTTCACAACCGTGTATATGCATCTTCAACAATGGGCGCTCTCCAACATTGTAGACTAGAATAGAACTGACAAAAATCTCTTTTTTGTAATCTTGTATTGCTGGTAATTTTTTCTGTTTACAGTTTCTCTACATCTTTTTTAGTTTTTGCTCGAAACATAAAAGAGGGTAAAATATATAAAAGAAGAATGTGTCCCATGGTCTGCTTGTAAATATATGGCAAAAAATTCAGCAATTATTCCATTTATAAAGGGACACAACTCCAGAACAGTAAACGTGAAGCCAACATATTCGAACTAGCTCTGTGTTTGGTAGTAATACACATTTTGTATAAGTTTCAGAACATTTGGTTGTGGCAGGGTAAAGTAAGAATGCGGAAACTGCAAATTTGCCAATTTTTCCATTTATAAAGGGACATAACTCGAGAACAGCAAAAGTGACGCCACCCAATTTCAAATTTGATCTGTGTTTGGTGATAATAAGCATTGTGTATAAGTTTCATAACATTTGGTTGAGGGAAACTTAAGTAAGAGAATGGAAACTAATTTTGGGTGTACGGACAGAGTCATACAGACAGACAAGGTAAAATTTATTACCACCTCTGCCGTGGTGAAGCCAAAATAATTATCATTTAAGGGCAATCACTCCTATAAAGAGTTTACTAACTATATCAGAAAAATTTGACTTGTTAGTAGATCTTGTCTTGCTGATCATTTTTGTTATTTAAAGTTTATATCTATCTTTTATAGTTTTCAAGATAAAAGGTAATAAAATGCTCCGCTGGGCGCAGCTTGATACAACCGCAGAGGTCGAACCCTGAACAGTTGGGGCAAGTATGGACACAACATTCAAGCTTGATACAGCACTGTATTTGGATTGTGATTAAATATTTGACACAGCATAGGTTTCTGACACAGAATGAATGTGGTCTAAGAACTTAAAAATGTTTAATTTACCTATTCAAACCATATCATTATTATTTTATATATAAATCAGAAATAACCAATTTAAAATGGAAAATTTTAAAGAAAACTAGAGGCTCTAAAGAGCCTGTGTCGCTCACCTTGGTCTATGTGCATATTAAACAAAGGACACAGGTGGATTCATGACAAAATTGTGTTTTGGTGATGGTGATGTGTTTGTAGATCTTACTTTACTGAACATTTTTGATGCTTACAATTATCTCTATCTATAATGAACTTGGCCCTGTAGTTTCAGTGGAAATTATTTTGTAAAAATTTACAAAATTTATGAAAATTGTTAAAAATTTATTATAAAGGGCAATAACTCCTTAAGGGGTCAATTGACCATTTTGGTCATGTGACTTATTTGTAGGTCTTACTTTGCTGTACATTATTGCTCATTACAGTTTATCTCTATCTATAATAATATTCAAGATAATAACCAAAAGCTGAAAAAAATTCTAATAAACTTCTTCGCTGAGCGCAGCTAGATACGCCCGCAGAGGTCCAACCCTGAACAGTTGGGGCAAAAATGGACACAATATTCAAGCTTGATTCAGGTCTGAATTTGGATTGTAATTAAATATTTGACATATTATAGGTTTCTGAATAAATGTAGTCAAAGAACTTGAAATTGGTTATATGAATTGAATTTATATTCAATTAAAGATTTCTTGCTGTTGTGCAATACTTAGTAAATCTGTTGTCAGACTATAAACAAATAAAGTTCAATAAATTCTCAATGTCATATTAGAAATTTATCAAAATAAAAAGGGAGCTTACATCAATAGATATAAACAATTCACCAACGTTTCATGAGAATTGGTGACAGCATTTTTGAGTTATTGTCCGAAAACTGGAAAATCTCCCCTTTTTTAATGAATAAAACCCTATAACTCAAAAATGTAAAATGTAAAATTTATAAAATTCTAAAGGGAGCTTACATCAATACATACAAGCAATTCACCAAAGTTTCATAAGAATTGCTGAAAGCATTTGAGTTTTTGTCCGAAAACTGGAAAATCACCCCTTTTTTTTATGAATAAAACCCCATAACTCGGAAACGTAAAATCTAAAATTTATAAAAATCGAAAGCGAGCTCATGTCAATAGATATAAACAATTCACCACAATTTCTTGCAAGTTGGTGAAAGCATTCTTGACTTATTGTCCGAAAACTGGAAAATCCCCCTTTTTTTAATGAATAAAACCCCATAACTCGGAAACGTAAAATCTAAATTTTATAAAAAATGAAAGGGAGCTCACGCCAATAGATATAAACAATTCACCAAAGTTTTATGCAAATTGGTTAAAGCATTTTTGAGTTAATGTCCGACATCTTGACGACGGACGGACGGACAGACGGACAATGGTATGCCATAATACGTCCCGTAAACGGGCATATAAAAATGTGTACCAGTTCAGTGAAAATGGACGTCATACAAAACTCATAAACATATAAATGAACTAAAATTAAAAAAACATACAAGACTATAAACAAAGGCCAGAAGCTCCTGACTTGGGACAGGCGCAAAAATGCGTCAGGGTTAAACATGATTAGTGAGATCTCAACCCTCCCCCTATACCTCTAGCCAATGTAGATTAAACAAACACACAGCAATACGCACAGTAAAACTCAGTTTAAAAGAAGTCGGAGTCCAATGTCAGAATAGGTAACAAAAGAAACTAAGCAAAATGACAATGATACATAAATTAACAAAGGACTACTAGCAGTTACTGACATGCCAGCTCCAGACCTCAATTAAACTGATTGAAAGATTATGTCTTTATCATATGAAAATGAACCACAATCCCTCCCGTTAGGGGTTTAGTATCATACCATCATTAAATATATGAGAAGAACATAACACGTATCATGCCAATAACGGATTTTAGAATAAATGTGTTTATTTCCGATGCAAAGACCCTATAAGTTAATCAATATTAATACCAAAATATGCCATCTTTAATGACCTGACAACAGTATCGTAACTATATCCCTTCTTAATAAGTCTTTTAAAAGGTTTGGTTAGCTTTTGAGGTGAATGCCGACATTTCTGTGCTTTGTAAAGAATATTACCATAAAAGATTGGATGTGAAATACCTGAACGTATAAGATGTCTGCATGTTGATTTATAATTACGAATAATGTCCTTGTACCGATGATAAAATTTAGTAAATATTTTGACAAGTTTGTGATATCGAAAACCCTGGTATAATAATTTTTCGGTAATACAGAGATTTCTTTCGTTAAAATCAAATACGTTGTTACATACACGAGCGAATCGAACACGTTGAGAAATATAAACACCATAAGATGGTGACATGGGAACGTCACCATCTAAAAATGGATAATTAACAATAGGAAATGAAAAATCATCTCTTTTATCATAAATTTTGGTATTAAGCTTCCTGTTAAAGATATAGATATCAAGATCCAGGAAAGGGCAGTGTTCATTGATAGTATTAGCTTTATTTAAAGTCAGTTCATCAGGATAAATCTCTTTAGTGTACATAATGAAGTCGTCATTATTGAGAGCCAATATATCATCCAAATATCTAAAAATGTTATTAAATTTTTGTATAAGATGTTGTTTCAATGGGTCTTTGCTGATTTTAGTCATAAATTGTAACTCATAACAAATCAGAAACAGGTCCGCAATAAGAGGTGCACAGTTAGTCCCCATTGGAATTCCGATAACTTGACGATATACGGAATCTCCAGAGCAAACAAAAATGTTATCTAGCAATAAACTGCTTCGCTGAGCGCAGCTGGATACGCCCACAGAGGTCTAACCCTGAACAGTTGGGGCAAAAATGGACACAATATTCAAGCTTGATACAGGTCTGAATTTGGATTGTAATTAAATATTTGACATACATCTATTATAGGTTTCTGAATAAATGTAGTCAAAGAACTTGAAGTTGGTTATATAAATTGAATTTATATTCAATTAAAGATTTCTTGCTGTTGTGCAATACACTGTGCTGTTGCGCAATACTTAGTAAATCTGTTGTCAGACTATAAACAAATAAAATTAATAAAATTCTAAAGGGAGCTTACATCAATAGATATAAACAGTTCACCAAAGTTTCATACGAATTGCTGAAAGCATTTTTGAGTTTTTGTCTGAAAACTGGAAAATCCCCCTTTTTTAATGAATAAACCCCATAATTCGGAAATGTAAAATCTAAAATTTATAAAATTCTAAAGGGAGCTTACATCAATAGATATCAACAATTCATCAAAGTTTCATGAGAACTGCTGAAAGCATTTTTGAGTTATTGTCCGAAAACTGGAAAATCCCCCTTTTTTTATGAATAAAACCCCATAACTCGGAAACGTAAAATCTAAAATTTATAAAAATCCAAAGGGAGCTCATGTCAATAGATATAAACAATTAACCAAAATTTCTTGCAAGTTGGTGAAAGCATTCTTGAGTTATTGTCCGAAAACTGGAAAATCCCCCTTTTTTTAATGAATAAAACCCCATAACTCTGAAACGTAAAATCTAAAATTTATAAAAAACGAAAGGGAGCTCACGTCAATAGATATAAACAATTCACCAAAGTTTTAAGCAAATTGGTTAAAGCGTTTTTGAGTTAATGTCCGACATGTTGACGACGGACGGACGGACAGACGGACGGACAGACGGACGTACAACGGTATACCATAATACGTCCCGTAAACGGGCGTATAAAAATTACCAATTCAGGGGCAGCAACCCAACAACGGGTTGCCTGAATGGTCTGAAAATTTAAGGGCAGATAGATCTTGACCTAATGAACAATTTTGTTTTTGAAAGATTTGCTAGAAATGCTTTAGGTTTAGATATATGAGCCAAAAACTGCATTTTACCCTATGAACTATTATTAGCCATGTCGGCCATCTTGGTTTGAGGGCGGGGTCATCAAACACAATTTTTAAACTACATACCCTAATGATGATTGTTTACAACTTTAGTTAAATTCATCTTAGTAGTTTCAGAGGAGAAGATTTTTGTAAAAGATAACAAAAATTTACGAAAAATTGTTAAAAATTGACTATAAAAGAGCAATAACTCCTTAAGGGGTCAACTGACCATTTTGGTCATGTTGACTTATTTGTAGAACTTACTTTGCTGAACATTATTGCTGTTTACAGTTTATCTCTATCTATAATAATATTCAAGATAATAACCAAATAAGGCAAAATTTCCTTAAAATTACTAATTCAGGGGCAGCAACCTAACAACGGGTTGTCCGATTCATCTGAAAATTTCAGGGCAGATAGATCTTGAGCTAATAAACATTTTTACCCTTTACCAGATTTGCTCTCAATGCTTTGGTTTCAGAGATATAAGCCAAAATCTACATTTCATCCCTATGTTCTATTTTTAGCCATGGCGGCCATCTTGGTTAGTTGGCCGGGTCACCGGACACATTTTTTAAACTAGATACCCTAATGATGATATTGGCCAAGTTTGGTTAAATTTGGCCCAGTAGTTTCAGAGGAGAAGATTTTTGTAAAAGTTTACGGACGACAGACGGACGCCAAGTGATGAGAAAAGCTCACTTGGCCCTTTGGGCCAGGTGAGCTAAAAAAGGAAAAAAAAATCCCTCCCCCAAATTTTTTTAACCCCCTTATGATTCATCACCCCCAAACTCAATCCCAGCCTTCCCTTTGTGCTATGGTACCTTGCAGTACAATTTCTTAGAGATCCATACACTTGAACACAAGTTATTGTCTGGAAACTAGAAAAATGTTTGTTTTTAGGCCCCTTTCTGGCCCCAAATTCCTAAACGTTTAGGGCAATTACCCCCAAACTCAAACCCAGCTTTTCCTTTGTGATATGGAACCTTGTAGTACAATTTCAGAGAGATTCATACACTTACACACAAGTTATTGTCCTGAAACTAGAACGGTTGTATAAAAATGCTTATTTTTTGCCCCTTTTTGGCCCCTAATTCCTAAAATTTTGAGGCAATTACCCCAAAAATCAATCCCAGCCTTCCCTTTGTGGTATGGTACCTTGCAGTACAATTTCAGAGAGATCCATACAATTGAACACAAGTTATTGTCTGGAAACTAGAAAAATGCTTATTTTTGGCCCCTTATTCCTAAACGTTTAGGGCAATTACCCCCAAACTCAATTCCAGCTTTCCCTTTGTGATATGGAACCTTGTAGTACAATTTCATAAAGATCCATACACTTACACACAAGTTATGTCTGGAAGTTACAAAAATGCTTATTTTTGGCCCCTAATTCCTTAACTGTTGGTACCATAACCCCCAAAATCAATCCCAACCTTTCTTTTGTGGTATTGAACCTTACGGTAAAATTTCATAGAGATCCATTCACTTAAACTAAAGTTAGAGTGCGAAAACTAATGTGTCTCCGGACGACGATGACGATGCCAACATCATACCAATATATGACCGCAAATTTTTTTTGCGGTGGTATAAAAACACTACAAATGGTAAATATCTTCATTTAAGGGCAATCACTCCTATAAAGAGTCTACGAACTATTTAAGCAAAATTTGACTTGATTGTAGATCTTATCTTGCTAATCATTTTTATCATTTAAAGTTCAATCCATCTTTTATAGTTTTCAAGATAATGCCAAAGCTGTGGTTTTCTTTGTTTTGCGTCTGCGTCCCTTTGGTATCTCTTTCATAAATTTTATTTTTATTTTACATTCCTATTTTGTTAAGTTTTGCTTTTTTCACTAATAAGCAATTGTTTTTAATATTGTGATATATTTCTATTTTTTTTAATCATTGTTTTTGTAATTAAGCTTTAAATTCATTCATTATTTCTTTTGATTTATAGAATAAAAATATTACATATAATATGTTCTTCTTTGCACAAAGCATTTACATATGGTGAGTGCATAGTAGTGCCTGCATAGAATATGTAAGGATTAGAGATAGATATGCATAGGACAAGTACATTTTATATCTTAAGAAGCAGAAATTGCTTTCTCGTCCAGAACATTTGAATTCACTCCTATTCGTTTGGTAGAGTATGGTCAGTCATCTTCATTTTTTGTTAGATGTTTTGTTTTCTCTTTGTGTGTTTGTTTGATGAGAAAAGCTCACTTGGGCCAGGTGAGCTAAAAACTGCAAAATTTACTTAAAATTACTAATTCATGGGCAGCAACCCAACAACAGGTTGTCTGATTCGTCTGAAAATTTCAGGGCAGATAGGGCTCAACCTGATGAACATTTTTACTCCATGTCAGATTTACTCTAAATGCTTTAGTTTAAGAGAATTTTACAAGCCAAAAACTGCATTTTACCCCTATGTTCTATTTTTAGCCATTGCAGCCATGTTGGTTGGCAGGCGGGGTCGTCGGACACATTTTTAAAAAATAAATACCCCAATAATGATTGTGGCCAAGTTTCGTTAAATTTGGCCAGTAGTTTCAGAGGAGAAGATTTTTGTAAAAGTTAACGACAGACGACGACGACGACGGACGCCAAGTGATGAGAAAAGCTTGGCCTTTTAGGCCAGGTGAACTAAAAAATGGTAAAATTGTCCTTAAAGGGCAATAATTCTAATAAGGAGATGGCTGATGATTTCGGCCATGTTGTCTGATTTGAAGACCTTGTGTTGCTAAATACAATTTTTCTCTATCTATTAGTTTTCAAAAATGAAAAAAAAAATGGTAAAATTCATCATTTTAGGGCAATACCTCTATAAGAATTGTGAGTGTGTATATTTTGCTGGTTGCGGGTTGCGGGCTGCGGGTTGCGGGCTGCGGGTTGCGATCTAATAAGTCAGTTGAAAAATAAATAGGGAAGAAAAAAAAAATCACCAAAACACTGTCATGACTGTATATACTTGTAAAAGGTTATATTTGTGAAATTTCAAAAAATTGTGTAAGAATGTGTATTATTATTAACAGACTTTTAATGATTTATTGCTGGTCATTTATTATACCAATATATCAGAAAATAAATAGATATATCAAAACCAAAAATATCACTTATTATAGAATTGATAAAAAGTAAAAATTGTTAACCAGCTAGGCCAGTGCTTTTATCACACAAAGCAATGACACTATTTAAAGTGTACGAAAAGTAACTTTTCAGGAAGAAATTACATAATTTTCTTAAAATTTCCCTGAATTAAGTGTGATAATGAAAATAATGATCATACTTGAACAGAATTTTTTTAATAATTCAAGTAATTTAAAAGTGTCCAAAGATTGCTAAGATTTTATCTTACTATGATTCTAGATCATCTCATATTTGTCATACATTTGGCATACAGACCTTAAACTATTTATGTGCAATAACACATTGCTTTGTGTTGTTATAGATTGTTATATTAAGGATATATTATCACTTTTCTTCCTATTTGTTTGTGTTTCTTCTTTTTCTCCTTTTCTTTAGATAAAACATGATTTTAATTGAAACCTATAGATAATTAGCCAGATTTACTAAATTTTTAAGGTCAGAAATTTATTGTGTGAATGGAACCATCTAATTTTAGGATGGATTTATTGGTTTTAGTGACAGATTCTTCAGACAAAATTTTATATAACTTGTTTGATATTGTTTCAATTGAGGGATTTATGTTCTTCTGTCCAAACTCATTAAATAAAAGTAAAGGAGATGTAATAGTTATGTGCAATTCAGCATCCCTTTGCATATATATAAAAAAGACCTTTCATCCTTAAAATAAAAATGAAATAATTTTATAAAGTACCAAAACTTAATGAAAGAGAAGCCATAGAACATACAGTGAATACAAAGTCTTTACAAGAAAGAAAAGAAAAGTTATCGCATAAGTCAATAGTTATATGTTTACAATTATATATATATATATATAAGTCTAAATTGAAAACTAAAGGGAGGTTATTTCAATAGATATAAACCAGTCACCAAAGTTTCATGAAAACTGCTCAAAACATTCTTGAGTTTTTGTCCAAAAACTGGTTTATATATATAATTATTATAATTTAATACCAAACAGAAAACAATAAACTTGCGGAAAAGATGGTATACCGCAAACATGAGGTGCAAAAATTTGTACACCATATCCGGATTTCGGCAATTAATGTCTCTTCAGTGATGTTAGGAATCGAAACGGTATTTGGAATATATATATAATAAGTACGTCTGAAGCAGTGACGTGTTGTTAAGACGAATAATATATATATATTGTCAGATACAATTTGTTTAAGTTCAAAATTTACTATTTTAATGTTTCATTTCTATGGTCAGTCAATATGTCTTAATAAACTGGAGAAACAAATAAAGGTTTAAATCAAAATAAAATAATGTATATTTTTTTTCAAATTTGTGATACAGAAATACTTTATTTTTTTTTATTTTCATCATCTGGACTAAAGTCATCTTCTTTTAATATTCTTTCAATTATTTTTAACAAAATTTGATAGTTTTTTATTTCTTTCCCTTTTTTTTAACCAATTTGCATGAAAGTTTGGCGAATTGTTTATATCTATAAGTTCCCTTACGATTTATATAAATTTTACATTTTACATTTCCGAGTGATGTGGTTTTATTCATTAAAAAAAGGGGGGTTCCAGTTTTCGGACAATAACTCAAGAATGTTTTGAGCAGTTTTCATGAAACTTTGGTGACTGGTTTATATCTATTGAAATAACCTTCCTTTAGTTTTTATAAATTTCTGATATGACATTTAGAAGTTATGGAACTTTATTCATCGAAAAAGCGACGGGCGTATCATGCGCTCATGCCACAGCTCTTCATTAACGTTAAACCTGTAAAGGAAAATTAGTATTTAGATTTTTATGTAACTTTGTAATTTAATGAAATAGAGCAGCCCGCAACCCACAACCCGCAACCCGCAGCCCGCAAAATAGTGATACTGAAGAATTGTCTGACAGTTTTGACACAACAGGACAATAGGTAGAGCTCAACATTTTGGGTAAAAAGGGTAAAAAGTAATTAGTCATTAATTGCTCATTTAGTCGTGAATAGATCTGAGGATCCCAACTTCAGTTATCAGACAACGTACTAACCTTGTTTGTAATGAGGGGTTATCAAAGCAGGGCTTGTTTTTATAGTTCTTATTCATCGTGTCACTTTTATGACCGGAAATGTGTGACTGTTCAAGCAAGAGGTCAGGTCAAAAAGATTGGATAAACTCAATTTTTTACTTAATTATGACTCAGCACAACCAGACCAGAATATAATCTCTTGCACTTGTCTGGACAATACAACTGTTTTGGAAGCCATGGTTCAACTACATTTCAGTTCAGGATGTATCATTATATAACTAAAATTTTGAAGATGTCATGTGCATAGTGACATTATTATGATTTTCTGGGGAGGGAGATTTTGAAATTGAATATCCTGGCCTATGTAAGAGCTGAAAATAAATAACATTTGAACATTCTGCAACACGTACAAAATGCAGGAAACAGTTGTGTACAAAAGTTTGCCACAAACATAATAAGCATGGATAGTGACAGATGAAAATGATTAGTCAATGTGCAAAAAATCCTCCTGTCCCCTAGAATATCAAATGATCTTCCCCTTATCTTTGTTCTGAATCTTTAGAACAAAATACAAGAAATATACATGCTGATAACAAAAGTGTGTGTAAATTATCTTATAAAAATATTAAATGAGATGTGTTACGATTGCCAATGAATCAACTTTCCTCCAATAGACCAAATGACAAGTATGTAAAGCTAAAACAATTACAAGCCAATCTCAACCAGTGCTGAGACTACTATAACAGTTAGTGTAGTCTCAGACCAGAACAGTGAAGAAATTTAGGAATCAAGTGTCTCTCCAGCAGTTTGAAAAATAATATGGATTTGTATGTTGCAATATCGTTTGAAATTTCAAAAATTGAAATGTAAATGTTAATCTCTATATTCTGTATATTCTGTGGTAAAGTTGCGGTTGAATGCTAATTTCACAGACATAGGTCCCCCCTTTTTTTTTACTGATGCATAATTATCATGTTATATAATGCATTTGTCCTTTGTTTAGTTAATCATTAAAAAATAAAATGTAAGGATTCATTCAACGAATTGTCAATGTGCAGCATTTACCGATTTAGAATGTGCAACAATGCAAAATGTGGAAATCGTCAGTTTCTGATGTTGAGTTGTCAAATTAACATGTGTGTATTCAACTTCCGGCAATACACATTTTCCCGGCATACTTGTTCAACGTGTTAATTGAAGCATGCGCAACAGAATTGCAATTAATTTAGACTGAATAATTAATTAGCTGAAATAAAATATCTACATTTGATTCAAATAATTAACTTCCTTTGCTTTTATGATTGGGTATATAACGCATTATTTTTTTTCTTGTGTGGAATGGAGTAAGACAGCGCAAGGATTATTTGATGTTTGTAAACAACGAGCACGTGCTCCACGCACCAGTTGCTGTCTTGTACAGGTAATTAGTTTAAATTTCAACCTATGCTAATTATTGAATGCACTAATTTCACAGTATATGAGCGTAATGCTAGAATAGTTGTGTGCATTGTAAAGATACAAATCGACTAATGTCACTTGAAATGGTAGAATTTTGTTGTTCGCGGGTTTTTTTTTGTGAATCACGACAAATTCGTCAATTTAATATGACATTTAATTGAATCAAAGACATATGTATATATGTCTTTGATGATTGAACTTATGAACTGAATTGAATTCATTCATAGCAGAAAGTTTGTGTCATTAAATTTTCGAAATGTTTATTTATGTACTTTAAACCTGAGACAACTATATTGTTATAGTAGTCTCAGTTTAAACTAAGAGTGCATGTGACCTTTGGTTGGTGTCATTTGTAACACTGTTTTGCTCTGCCTAAAGACCCAAACATTCTCACATACTCTTGATGTTTGTATGTACATGTAATTGGTTAAAAGCTCTATAAAGCTTATATGTTATCAATGATTATACTGACTCTAAATAAAGATTTTTTTGTAATAATGAAGAGTAAAAGAAGAAAATTAATTACACCTTCTTTACTTAGAAGGGCCATTTTGTATCTTAATATAATTTTGTTGAGCCAAAGGAAATGGTTTGTAAGGCCACTTGAATTTTGCCAGCACTGGCAATAATGGAGGGGGTGGACAGCTTTTGAGGGAGGTGGGAGGAAGGGGGGGGGGGGGGTGGGTGGGTGGTGGGAGACAAAAAATAGGTGGGAGAGAAAAAAAGATTCTAAAAGTGGGAGGTTGGAGATAGGGGCGGGAGGTGGAAGAAGGGGAGGGGGCGGGGGCGGAAGGATTAGAAGGGTTCCCCCTGTCCACCCCCTCATATAGTGAATTTGTTATTTGCTGTTGCCGGTTCTTTGTAAACAGTTAATTTTAATACTTACTTTTGAAAAGTACTACGAAAATGTGCATTGTGAACATAAAAGAATCAAATTATTACTCATATAGTTAAATAAGATAACTGTAACAATATTTTAGATACATATAATTGCTCAAAACAATTTAATGAGTCCAAGTTAAAATAAGAATTTTTAAAAAGAATTAAAAATATAAATATTGAGCATCCATGTGTAGCATTGAGATCATATCAAAACAAGTTGTTGAAATTACTTCTAAAATCAGCCACAGTCTAATGCTACATGTATGCAGAAGAATAAAATCTTAGATTTTCTGTAGGTTGTAGAAAAATAAAAGTTGAAAATCTCATTGAATATAAATTTGATTTTTATACGACAGCAAAAAAATTTTTGGGATCATATAATGGTATGATGTCGTCGTCGTCCGAAGACACATTTGTTTCCAGACAATAACTTTAGTTTAAGTGAATGGATCTCTATGAAATTTATTTAGAAGGTTCAATACTACAAAAGGAAGGTTGGGATTGATTTTAGGGATGATGGTTCCAACCGTTTAGGAATTAGGGGCCCAAAAACAAGCAAGTTTCAGGACAATAACTTGGGTATAAGTATTTCAATTGCTCTGAAATTGTACCACAATGTTTAATACCACAAGTAGAAGGTTGGGATTTATTTTAAGGGTTATGGGGCAAACAGTTTAGGAGTTAAGGGCCAAAAAGGGGCCAAAAACAAGCATTTTTCTAGTTTCCGGACAATAACTTGTGTGTAAGTGTATGGATCTCTCAGACATTGTACCACAAGGTTCCATATAACAAAGGGAAGGCTGGGATTGAGTTTGGGGTTAATTGTCCCAAACATGTAGGAATTAGGGGCCAAAAAGAAGCATTTTTCTAGTTTCAAGACAATAACTTGTGTTTAAGTGTATGGATCTCTCTGAAATTATACCACAAGATTCCATACTACAAAGGAAAGGCTGGGATTGAGTTTTGGGGTTATTGCTCCAAGGGGAGTTTCAATAAGTTGGGGGGGGGGGGATTTTTTGTTTACAATTTTTTTAAAGGATTCATATTTTTTTTTCAAAATTTTTTAAATTTCGAATTTTTGAAAAGTTTCAAGAAGAAATCTTCAATTGCACATTATTGCGCAATAGATTTGTAAGATCTTTGACCACATTTATTTTGTGTCAGAAACCTATATTATGTCAAAAATTTGATCACAATCCAAATTCAGACAGTATCAAGCTTGAATATTGTGTCCAAATTTGCCCCAACTGTTCAGGGTTCGACCTCTGCGGTCATATCAGGCTGCGCTCAGCGAAACATTTTATTAACTTTATACAATCTAACAAAATCAATCAAATAGCTTCAAAATAGAAAATGTTTAAATTAAATTTGCTTTTGAAATGATAGTCAGTTCTTTGAATTGCATATCTAAACAAAATCGTTTTTTTACTGGCAAAATTGGCTTAACCTTACCTAGAGCCTGCAAAATAACCACTGCCTATACTTAAATATGAGCAAGTGATCAGTGATCAAGGTTAAAGTTATGTGATTAGGTCCATTTCTCAGTTACTATAAGCAGTAGGTCAACTTTATGTGGTGTATGGAATGATTGTAAGGGGTGCATGGCAGTCTGGCAGGTTTCATCTGACCTTAACCTCATTTTCATGGTTCAAGTTTTTATGTTTTGGTCAGTTTTTCAAGTACTATAACAGTTTGTCTGGGACTCTCATAATAAATGTTTTTGTGATTAATGTGAAATATATAACATAATCTTAAATTTGCGTGCTCAGATTAAAAAAATATTGTTTACTGGCTTCATGATTCCACTTTCTTTTTCACCTTGTATAAAAAGAAGTTGAACAAGTTTTGTCTATTGTTATGCACTGTACCTGTGCATTAATTTCACAGCGTGAAACTGAAATTTTCATTTTTGTGACCACTGTCCAGTATAAAAATCATTTGAGCTCTTTTAAACCTGTATAATGCTATTCCAAAAACATTGCTGCTTCGAAAAACACAAAGAACATGGCACTGAAACACTGCTTAATTTCAAGCATGTTCCTGTTGTGGCGTTTCAGGCTGCCCGGCAATATGGATGTAATGAAGGACGCAGACTTATCTGCACTGGATGTGTAAACTTTTTATCAGGACCTGATCTAAAAGTAAGAACGTACATCATAAAATTCAGTATTCTCAAAAAATTGTGTTATAAAAAGCGTGGATGGTCAATAGCTTAACATATTTTGTATACTTTTGTCCATCGATGAAGTAAGTCTGTTGCTAATTTAATCCCAAAATATACCTAAGAGGTATTTTTATCGTTCGGCTGCTGTCGTATTGACTTATGTGCAATATCTTCAATCACTTAAATCCTCCGGATCATAGTGGGTGCCATGTTGCCCATTTAAGTTTTTCTAAAACGTGCTTTGTATATAGAAATAAGAAGATGAGGTTTGAGTGCCAAATGAGACATCTCTCCATCCTAGACACAATCTAGTAAAGTAAGCAATCATAGGTTACAGGACGACCTTCAACGCTGAAAAGTAAGCTATAAAGATACCAAAAGTGACTAGTGTAAAACAATTCAAATGAAAAAAACAACGGCATAATTTATATACAAAACGAGAAGAGATATTATCCAATAAATGAGAGAAATATAATAGGTTTAGATCCAACGCTGCAATTTTCACAAAAAATATCAAAGTTCACGTCCTTCGCACATAAACATGGGTGTGTCTTTCTATGTTGTGATGTTACACTATTGTTTCAGATCAGGGTGAAGGTTTGGTACCATTAAAACGTTTAAACCTGCTGCAATTGTTTGCACCTGTCCTAAGTCAGGAATCTGATGTTCAGTTGTTATCGTTTGTTGATGTGGTTCATAAGTGTTTCTCATTTCTCGTTTTTTATATAGATTAGACTGTTGGTTTTCCTGTTTGAATGGTTTTACACTAGTAATTTTATGGGGCCCTTTATAGCTTGCTGTTCGGTGTGAGCCAAGGCTCCGTGTTGAAGACCGTACTTTGACCTATAATGGTTTACTTTTATAAATTTGACTTGGATGGAGAGTTGTCTCATTGGCACTCATACCACATCTTCTTATATCTATATAGCATCATAAATGATTTCATTAAGGTTAGGAAATATCCGAGTCCGTTAAAAATATAAAAAATTTCCAATATCTATATTAGAAGAAAACGAACTTTGTAAAGACGAAATCAAAACGAAACTACAGCTGCTTGCAATGATTGAGGAAAATATTGCTTCATTACCTGTTAGAACAGAGGGAACAGTTTGAAATAGAAAAAAAGTAAAAAAAACTGAAATATATGCCAAAAAATCAATACTTATAGATTTTGTTAACATTGTCAGACAAGAATTAAGAAATTTCTTGAGCAGTTTTAATGAAATATGATAGATGATATAGGCTTTATACATGTTCTGTACCTGTCAAATTCTATATATAAAAATATTACACAGTATTCTACAGTAAATATATCTCTTTTCAAGATAATGGAAAACCAATCTTTCTGAAAGGTGTTTGTATATAAAAATAAGGAGATGTGGTATGATTGCCAATGAGACAACTATCCACCAAAGTTCAAATGAAGTGGATGTTAGCAATTATAGGCAACCGTAAGGCCTTCAACAATGAGAAAAACCCATACCATATAGTCGGCTATACTTGAAATGGCCCCGATTGATGATTTAACACATGTTTGTTTCTTAAAGACAAATTAATGAATACATACCCTTCCTCGATTTAAATGACTTTTTAATCATAAAAGAAGGTACAATATCATAACATCAATTTTGTGAAAAACTGGGAAATTCTAGTGACCCCAACAGATATTTGACACACTCTAAGTCTTCCCCTCTTTTACGAACCGAAAATTCAAGGATCCTTTTTTTTTTAACTATCTGAATGAAAGTTTGTCTTATGGGTAATTGTGTTTTTCACTGTTGTTTCATTGCTGTCTTGTGGATGAATACCTGAATCCCCGTGTAATCATCAATCATATTAATGGCTATGTTTCGGGTAATTCAAACACTTGTTTCTTCGCATAGAAACAACTCTTCGTTAATCTAAGCATGGAACAAATACTTTATATCACGGACTATAAATGTGGATGCAAAAAATGAAAAACTAAGCGAAATTGTTAATCCCGCAATGCATGAAAAAATGTGTTGTATTTCAGTAAATAACACATGTTCTTGGTTGATTGTAAACATGTAGTAGTCCATCATGCATTGTTACTCATTTAGTGGATTCAGGAGTGGATTGGTCAAAAACCCAGGTAAAAAAAAAATTGTCATATGTAAATAAACAATTACATGTGAGATCAAGGACAAGTATGCTAATTTATGCATATCCATATAAGATATTGTTCCCGACCTGTATAAGCAATAGGTCAACTATATTTGATGTATGGAATAATTGTGAGGTGTACATGTCTGTTTGACAGGATTTTTCTGACCTTGACCTCATTGTCATGGATCTTTAAAAATGTTAAGTTTATGTGATACTTGTAGTAAAACCCTTATCTTTAAGACTTTTAACATAAAATCAATTGCTAGTAAAGCAGGGGAGACATTTCAGTGTGTACACTCTTGTTTAGTAGAGATGTTTTTGTTTATAGTGATAGATGAGCTCATATAACGCCTTTTTCTCTAACAAGAAAGGTAAATATGCTAGATATACTTACTGGAGGTGTGATAAGATGATTAAATCTATAATTTTCTCCTTGACAACATTTATGTACATTTCTGCAATAAAGTTTATCCACAGATTGTAGGTATTCCTATGGGCACCAATTGTGCAGACTTGTTCCTGTATGAATCACAGTTTAAGGTCAAACTCAGCAAAGACTTTTCATAATTTCATTTAATTGATAAATTCAACAACAGTTACCGATATCTTGATGATATTTTTTCGTTAAAGAATCAAGATTTCTCTAAATATACTGCTGAAGTTACCCACAGGAACTTACCTTAAATAAATCAAATATTAACATCAATAAGTGTCCTTTCCTAGATTTAGACATTTCAGTTTTACACCAGAAACTCACCACAAAAATATACGACAAAAGGGATGATTTTTCTTTCCTTATTGTTAATTTTCCTCTTGCACCATCTTATAGTGTTTATATATCCCAACTTGTTCGCTATGCCCGTGTCCGTAGTGACGCTTTGGAATTCAAAGAGCATAATCAATGTATTACTGGTAAATTATTAAGTCAGGGATTTCGTTACCACTAGTTGCTTAAAACCTTTACTAAATTCATCCATATATCAAAGATTTGGTTTGCAAGTTTGGCTGTACCTGTAAAAAACATTTTTCAGACGAAATAGCACATCCTAAATTTTACAGTGATGTTGTTTACTGAGCATGGAAATTTATATACGATACGGGTAAACTTATCAACCAATTCAACACTGTAATTAGATCTTTGAATATTGTTTTTATTGGTATAAATATTGATTTTGTTATCAGTAAATTAAAATCATAACAAATAGTTTCGTTATACCCATATATGCACTTTAACATACTACAATCTGTCGATACCTTTATTTTGGCATTTCACAAGGTCATGTTTTTCTTGGACTGTTAATGATGTCTTTACACTTAAGCCATTGGGTGTTGGATGTGTACTGATTGATATTTTAGTCTTAAATAGATACATGATTTTTTTATTAGTTGTTATTGGCTTTGAACTATCTGTCAGTAACTACGAGTACTCTCAGATCTGTACTTAGTGTCCTTTTTGTTGTTAGGGATGAGGGATGGATAAATATCCTGCCACGTCTGGTCTGTGTTTTTGTTTGATTTTTTTCAGCTTTGTATCGATCTGATGAGTTAAGCCTTTTCAACTGATTCTTATAGTTTGTTCTTATGTTGTGCTATTACACCACTGTCCCAGGTTAGCGGGAAGGTTGAGCGCTCACAAACATAATTTACCCCGCCAAATTCTTTATGTGCCTGTCCCAAGTCAGGAGCCTGTAGTTCAGTGGTTGTCTTTGGTTCATGTCTGTCATATTTGTTTTAAATTAGGTTGTTAGTTTTCTCAATTGAATTGTTTCATATTTTTCAGGTCTGGGCCTTTTATAGACGACTATACGATATGGGTTTTTCTCATTGTTGAAGGCTGTATGGTTGCCTATAATTGCTGACATCCACTTTATTTGAACTTTGGTGGATAGTTGTCAAATTGGCGATCATACCACATCTCCTTTTTATCTCGCCTGCGACGAAAGTCGCAGAAAGTGTTACATAGGTATTACTATCCGGCGGCGACGGCGGCGTAAACTATTTGTATAAAGCTTTATATTTCAGAAGGTAGAAGACCTGGATGCTTCATACTTTGTATGTAGATACCTTATGTTACGAACATAACATAAGGTATGTAGATACCTTATGTTACGAACATAACATAACATAAGGTATCTACATACTTTTGTATGTAGATACCTTATGTTATGTTATGTTCGTAGCATAAGGTATCTACATACCTTATGTTATGTTCGTAACATAAGGTATGTAGATACCTTATGTTACGAACTTTCCGTCTGTCATATGTCCAATGTCCTTGACCTTATTTTCATGGTTCAGCGACTGCTTGAAAAAAAAGTTTAGTTTTTTTGTTATGTAAATTTCTCACTTATTATGAGTAATAGGATAACTATATTTGGTATATGGGTTCCTTGCAACGTCTACATGTCCATCAGACAGGGTTCACCTGACCTCAGCCTCATTTCATGGATCAGTGATCAAGGTTAAAGTTACGTGATTAGGTCCGTTTCTCAGATACTACAAGCAGTAGGTCAGCTATATGTGGTGTATGGAATGATTATAAGGGATACATGTCAGTCTGGCAGGTTTCATCTGACCTTGACCTCATTTTCACGGTTCATTGGTCAATGTTAAGTTTTTGTGTTTTGTTCTGTTTTTCTAATACTATAAGCCATTGGTCAACTATATTTGGTGTATGGAATGATTGTAAGGTGTACATGTCTGTCTGGCAGGTGTCATTTGTCCTTGACCTATTTTCATGGTTCATTGGTCAATGTTAAGTTTTTGTGTTTTGGTCTGTTTTTCTAATACTATAAGCAATAGGTCAACTATATTTGGTGTATGGAATGATTGTAAGGTGTACATGTCTGACTGGCAGGTGTCATTTGTCCTTGACCTCATTTTCATGGTTCATTGGTCAATGTTAAGTTTTTGTGTTTTGGTCTGTTTTTCTAATACTATAAGCAATAGGTCAATTATATTTGGTGTATGGAATGATTGTAAGGTGTACATGTCTGTCTGGCTGGTGTCATTTGTCCTTGACCTCATTTTCATGGTTCATTGGTCAATGTTAAGTTGCTCTTGTTTGGTCCTCTTCTCAGATACTATAAGTTATAGGTCAAATATATGTGGTGTATGGAATGATTGTAAGGTGTGCATGTCTGTCTGACAGGTTTCATCTGACCTTGAGCTTATTTTCATGGTTCATTGGTCAATGTTAAGTTTCTGTTGTTTGGTCTTCTTCTCAGATGCTATAAGTAATAGGTCAACTATATTTGGTGTATGGAATGTAATTTATTATTTAACTGCTGATTACTTACATTGAAATAGATTATTTTATAAAAATCTTTAAATAACATTAATAATGATAATAAATAATAAAAACTTTTAAGGGATCATTACTAAACCGTGATTAACAAAAACATTGGAAGGTGTGAAAATGTTAAAATAAGGTCACTCATGCATGAATGTTTAACATAGAATACAGTTCACTCCAGTCCCTTCATAAAGATTAATTGGCTGAATATGTACAGATTGAAGAACTTTTGAAATTTTGTTTGCACAACATAATCTTATTTACTGATTTTTGATACATATGAAATAAGATAAGTATTGAGATAAGTATAAAAATATTTTAGCATAGCAACATAAATAGATAAATAGATAATATGAAAATATGACTTTTTACAATATTTTGATCAAAGATTGAAGATAATTTTATTTTTTTTTTTTTTTGGGGGGGTGGGGGGTCTTTCAGGTTAATCTCAAGGAATTGACAAATATTTATATATTTATGGTTCATTGGTCAAAGTTCAGTTTCCTCAATGAGGTTTGTTTCTAAGATACTTTAGGCAATATATGTTAAATAAATTTGGTGTATGGAATGATTGTACGGCCTACATGTTTGTCTGATAGGGTTTATCTCACCTTGACTTCATGTTCATTCATCATTAAAATGTTAGTTTAATGTAAAGCTTATATAAACTTATTTTTTTTACTTTCAACATAAATTCAATTATGAACACTAAAACAGGCGAGACATTTCAGTGTGTCCACTCTTGTTTTATATTTATTCAGAAGTTAAAGATGTTAAAGCGTGGGATAAGAAGTGATAGATGTTAAAGCGTGGGATAAGAAGTGATAGATGTTCTTTTTTCAAAAGTGAGAAATGCTCATTATTCAGTAGTGATGGGTGTTCTTTGTTCAGTAGTGAGATATTTACATAGTTCAGTAGTAAGAGGATATATGCTTATAATTCAGTTGTGTTAGATTTCATTGCTCAGTAGTTATGAATGTTCATTGTTCAGTAGTGAAGATGTTCATTTAACTGTATTGTGATGTGTTCATTGTACAGTAGTGATAGGTTTTCTTTGCTCAGTAGTTAAGGATGTTCATTGTACAGTAGTGATAGGTTTTCTTTGCTCAGTAGTTATGGATGTTCATTGTACAGTAGTGATAGGTTTTCTTTGCTCAGTAGTTAAGGATGTTCATTGTACAGTAGTGATAGGTTTTCTTTGCTCAGTAGTTATGGATGTTCATTATACAGTAGTGATAGGTTTTCTTTGCTCAGTAGTTATGGATGTTCATTGTACAGTAGTGATAGGTTTTCTTTGCTCAGGAGTGATAGATGTTCATTTTTTTATAGTTGGGTAAGTTCTCATCATGCATTTCTTATCAATTTTCCAGAATTTAAAATTATTCCAGATTCAAATAGTTCCTTGTTGACATGTTTATTGTTCAGGAGTTAGAGATATTCATTGTTTAGTAGAGAGAGAAATTCATTGTTCAGAGGTAATAGAAATTCTTTGTTCAGTAGTGATAACTGTTTTCTGATCAGCCGTGAAAGGTGTTCTATGTTTAGTTGTGAGAGAGGTTCATTGTTCAATAGTTATAGATGATCGTTGTTTAGAGAACAGAATAGTCAATTGTTTAGTAGTGAGATACATTTTTAGCTCACCTGGCCCAAAGGGCCAAGTGAGCTTTTCTCATCACTTGGCGTCCGTCGTCGTCGTCCGTTAACTTTTACAAAAATCTTCTCCTCTGAAACTACTAGGCCAAATTTAACCAAACTTGGCCCAATCATCATTAGGGTATCTTAATAAAAAATGTGTCCGATGACCCCACCTGCCTGCCGACCAAGATGGCTGCCATGGCTAAAAATAGAACATAGGGGTAAAATGCAGTTTTTGGCTTATATCTCTGAAACCAAAGCATTTAGAGTAACTCTGACATGGGTTAAACTGATTATCAGGTCAACATCTGTCTGCCCTGAAATTTTCAGATGAATCGGACAACCCGTTGTTGGGTTGCTGCCCCTGAATTGGTAATTTTAAGGAAATTTTGCCGTTTTTGGTTATTATCTTGAATATTATTATAAATAGAGATAAACTGTAAACAGCAATAATGTTCAGCAAAGTAAGATCTACAAATAAGTCAACTTGACCAAAATGGTCAGTTGACCCCTTAAGGAGTTATTGCCCTTTATAGTCAATTTTTAACCATTTTTCACAAATTTTTGTAATCTTTTACAAAAATCTTCTCCTCTGAAACTACTGAGACAAATTAAACAAACTTGTCCACAATCATCATTAGGGTATCTAGTTTAAAAAATGTGTCCGATGACCCCGCCCACGAATCAAGATAGCCGACATGGCTAAAAAATAGTACATAGGGTAAAATGCAGTTTTTGGCTCATATCTCTGAAACCAAAGCATTTAGAGCAAATCTGATGATGATAAAATTGTTCATTAGGTCAAGATCTATCTGCCCTGAAATTTCAGACCAATCAGGCAACCCGTTGTTGGGTTGCTGCCCCTGAATTGGTAATTTTAAGGAAATTTTGCCGTTTTTGGTTATTATCTTGAATATTATTATAGATAGAGATAAACTGTAAACAGCAATAATGTACAGCAAAGTTAGATCTACAAATAAGTCAACATGACCAAAATGGTCAGTTGACCCCTTAAGGAGTTATTGCCCTTTATAGTCAATTTTTTACAATTTTCATAAATTTTGTAAATTTTTGTAAATTTTTACAAAGTATTTTCCACTGTAACTACCGGGCCAAGTTCATTATAGATAGAGATAATAGTAAGGAGCAAGAATGTTCAGTAAAGTAAGATCTACAAACACATCACCATCACCAAAACACAATTTTGTCATGAATCCATCTGTGTCCTTTGTTTAATATGCACATAGACCAAGGTGAGCGACACAGGCTCTTTAGAGCCTCTAGTTTTGTATGGCAGTGAGAAATGTTCATTTTTCAGTTATGACTGATGTTCATTGTTCAGGAGTGAGAGATATTCATTGTTTAGTAGTGTGAGATGCTTTCTGTTCAATGCAGAATTTCACTGTCTGAAATAAGATGGAAAGGCTCATTGTGTGCATAAGATATGAAAAGCTCATTTGTGTGTAAAAAAATAGAGAGGTTCATCCAGTGTTTATAAGATTGAGAGGTTTAATCTAGTATTAATAAGATTGAGAGGTTCATCTAGTGTTAATAAGATTGAGAGGTTCATTTAGTGTTAATAAGATTGAGAGGTTCATCTAGTGTTAATAAGATTGATTGTTGTTTAGTTAACACCTAGTGGCAAATATTGTTAAGATTGGTGATAATGGATGTTTGCTTAATGACCAACAGCAAATTAAATGCACATATTCAGGACGAGAATATGTTCATAGGCTATTTTGTTTTAAATATGTAATACTTTTCAGTATGTTCTTTTTTGACCGGGCCCTATTACCGGTAGGTGGTGTTACATCTTACAAAGTCTATCCAAATTATTTTTGCAAAGAATTCCGCTCAAGCCGGTGCTAGGGGCCGTCTTAAACTTGCAGTGAGGTGAGAGTTTTTTTTGCTCCGTGTTATAGGCCTCACTGTGACTTTAAGATGAAGAACAGCAATAAAAGCGCTGTTCCTTTCCTTTTTGTGTGTTTTTTTGCTGTGCTGATTTTGTGTCATGGATGGATACCCCATATCCTTTGTTTTTATACGACTGCAAAAAAATTTTGTGGTCGTATATTGGTATGACGTTGGCGTCGTCACCGTCCGGCGTCTTCGTCGTCCGAAGACACATTGGTTTTCGCACTCTAACTTTAGTTTAAGTGAATGGATCTCTATGAAATTTTACCATAAGGTTCAATACCACAAAAGGAAGCTTGATATTGATTTTGGGGTTATGGTACCAACAGTTAAGGAAATAGGGGCCAAAAATAAGCATTTTTGTAACTTCCAGACATAACTTGTGTTTTAGTTTATGGATCTCTCTGACATTGTACCACAAGGTTCCATATCACAAAGGAAATGCTGGGATTGATTTTGGGGGTAATTGCCTCAAAATTTTAGGAATTAGGGGCCAAAAAGGGGCAAAAAACAAGCATTTTTCTAGTTTCATGACAATAACTTGTGTGTAAGTGTATGGATCTTTCTGAAATTGTACTACAAGGTTCCATATCACAAAGGGAAAGCTGGAATTGAGTTTGGGGGTAATTGCCCAAAACGTTTACGAATAAGGGGCCAAAAATAAGCATTTTTCTAGTTTCCAGACAATAACTTGTGTTCAAGTGTATGGATCTCTCTGAAATTGTACTGCAAGGTACCATACCACAAAGGAAAGGCTGGGATTGATTTTGGGGGTAATTGCCTCAAAAGTTTAGGAATTAGGGGCCAAAGAGGGGCAAAAAACAAGCATTTTTCTAGTTTCCAGACAATAACTTATGTTCAAGTGTATGGATCTCTCTGAAATTGTACTGCAAGGTACCATACCACAAAGGGAAGGCTGGGATTGAGTTTGGGGGTGATGAATCATAAGGGGGTTCTAAAATTTTGGGGGAGGGATTTTGTTTTCTTTAAAATTTTCCATTTTAAATTGGTTATTTCTGATTTTTATATTAAAGCAAATAATAATGATATGGTTTGAATTGGTAAATTGAAAATTTATAAGTTCTTAGACCACATTCATTCTGTGTCAGAAACCTATGTTGTGTCAAATATTTAATCACAATCCAAATTCAGTGTGAATCAAGCTTTAATGTTGTGTCCATACTTGCCCCAACTGTTCAGGGTTCGACCTCTGTGGTCGTATCAAGCTGCGCCCAGCGGAGCATTTTATTAAATTTGGTCTACATTGAGGTCTAAAGGGTCCAAAATTAAACTTTGTTTGATTTCATCAAAAACTCAATTATTGCGGCTCTATGATATGCTGAATCTTATTGTGCATTTAGATTTTTTATTTTGGGCCCTGTTTTCAAATTTAAGTCCATATTAAGGTTTGAAGAGTCCAAAATTAAACTTTGTTTGATTTCAACTAAAATTAAATGTTTGGTGTTTTTTTATATGCTTAATCTAACCATGTTGTTAGATTTTGGATATCAGACCATACTAGGTAAATTTGATGTCCCATTTCAAATTTTTAAGATCTTTGACCACAGTTATTTTGTGTCAGAAACCTATATATATATTATGTCAAAAATTTGTTCACAATCCAAATTCAGACGGTATCAAGCTTGAATATTGTGTCCAAACTTGCCCCAACTGTTCAGGGTTCGAATATTATCTCTGCTTTGTACAAAACCTACACGCTAAGCCACATTTTTAAGTGCTAGTTCACTAGGTAACAGTCCGCAGGAAGACATGTCACCCTTCCTTTGATCTTAGGGAGCTACCATTTGATTTTTATGGGGGCTAGGATGAAAAATGTTGTCCTGCATTTTTTTTTATTTGTAATCTCTGTCCTGCTTTTTTTTTGACATAAATTGTCATCCTGCCCTTTTTTTTTACTCAAAACTCCTGTCCTGCCTTTTTTTTCAAATTTCATCCTAGCCCCCCTTAAAAATCAAATGGTAGCAATGCGGCGTACTTAGCGGAGAAGCAGCAAATACCAATTTTAAATTCTTTGGGGTTGGAACTCATGACCTCCCATTAAGATTAAGATTCATCTAGCTTTAATAAGATTCAGAGGTTCATTTAGTGTTTATACGATTGAGAGGTTTATCTAGTGTAAAAAAGATTGAGAGGTTGATCTAGTGTTGATGAGTAAGAGGTGCATCTAGTGTTCATACCATTGAGAGGTTCATTGTGTTTTAAACAGTAGTAGTGATTTTTGTATGTGAAAAGTTAATGGAGAGGTACATTGCATGGAGAAAACAAAACTGGAGATGACCATTGTTTGTTAAAAGTTGGAGATGTTCTTTGAATGTAAAAATAACTCGAAAGCATCTTTATGAGGCAGAATCTTTGTCTTGCAACATTTCACCTTGGAACCCAAGGAATTCTGGAATTCTGTTTGTAGAAGACATTGCAAAATCATGGCTGTTCATAAATGTTCACTAGCTATTACAAAATGTGTGTACTGATATTAATTTCAGTATCCATATTCATTTCTAATGATTTAACGAAATCGTAATTTCTCAATTTGTACTTAGACTGGAAGTTAGGATTTTTTAAATGAAATGAAATTCAAATTACATAAATAGCAATTTTTCAATTGAGAGTTCACTGAGAAAGTAATTGATACTGTAATATGTATGTATAAATATAATATTTAGTTGCTTTTCTTTTTGTTAATATCAGAAGTCATGCTGTTTGTTTTTTTAATAATAGTAATTCATTTGGATTGAAAGAAAACCTGCCTGCATTGTGTTTCACTTCAATTAGCAGAAAAAAAAATATAATAATAAGACCTGTTTGTGATTTTTGATGTATTTTTGAAGACTGTTTGTAATTAGTATAGCATTATAACATTTCCAGTTTAATAATTAATCCTGCAAATTAACTCTTGTGGTTTCTATAGTAACGAGACCATAATATCACACAATGTCATATACATTTGCAATTTAAATTGTTAATGATCAATTAAGCACTCTGAAGAAACAGAAATGAAATTGTTTGCCCAAGAATAAATGAACGTAATTAAGCCATGTTATCGGCATACATTTATGTATTAATAACCGTTGATTATTTTTTCTCAGATATCTTTCCGTCATATTTATAAATTGTAAACAATACCATTTCACAGATCCTCTATTCATGTCCTTTGAAAGGCTGCCATGCAGAATTATTGGCCAGATCATTAAGTACCACACTGCAAAAAATAATTACCTTAATTGAAAAATGGCAGGATTTTATCTGTGTGATAACATTATGAAATGTTAAATTTTCACAGGTTGACAGAGCCCAACTTATGCACTCGTGTTATGATAAACAAATATAGTTTTTCCCCAAAGGGAACCAGAACATTATTGTGAAAGAGTTACAGTAAGGCACATTTGGTGAGCATAAAAGTTTCATTAATCTCTATTGTTTTATGGAATATTGATTATTTTTACTGAGTACTATTTGTATTAATATTTTTCCTGATTGAAAAATTGTGAAGGAATTAACCTGACACTACAATGATGTAAAAAAGAATATGGTTTAAGGTCAAGAGTCTTGACTCAAGATGCAGAAAAAATCTGTATTAGGTTTTACACATAGAGTCCAAAAGAAACAAATTAACACATTTGCTGTAAATAGATTTAATCATGATATTTCAACGTCTTAAGTTGACATTTAAATTGTATTCAGTTTTCTCTAATATGTAAAGGTGCGCTTGGTTAGTTCAACTCATACAGGTCAAGGTTTTGTCAGGGTTCTCATGTTTCCTATACCATATCACTATTATGTTCAATATCCATTGGCAGAATTGATCAATGTGTGTCACAAGTCTGCCTGTTAATATTTGTATGCCCCTGTCATATGCAACTGTTATCCTTGACTGCTATCTGTCCTTCCGTCCTTCCTTTCGTCCCATTTTTGTTTCGGCAATCTAACTTTAAAAGTTCTCTCATGCAAATTTTATGAAACTCATTCACAATGCTGTGAACCAAAACTCGCAGACAGAGTACGAATTTGGGCAGTTACTGTTAGTCATGTAGTAATCAAGAGTAATACCGCTTTATAACTTGGAAAATTGCAAATTTTTTCTTTTCCGCATTCTAAATTAAAGTTTTCTCATCCAAATTTTCTGAAACTCAAACACAATGCTAAGTTCCAAAACTCACAGACAGAGTTCGAATTTGGGAAGTGACTCACTTACTAGCCTGGGATTCTGGCTCAATGCTGGACAGTAGATTCAGGTGGAATACAAAGACATGGTTTCGTCAATTGGATGTTAGAATGATTCATAGTGGGATAGCATCATTTCTTGACACATGGCGGGAAATATTCAGTCCTGATCAGCACTGATAGTTGGTCACATGGATTGCATAATGCCAGGCTAGTCACCTACAGTTCTAGAGTATTATCCTTTTATAACTTGGAAAATTGCAAATTTTTTCGTTTCGCACTCTAACTTAAGTTTATGAAACTCATACACAATACTAAGAAACACAACAAGCAGACAGAGCATTTTCATACGACCGCAAAAAATTTTTTTGGTTGTATATTGGTATCACGTCGTCGTCGTCGTCTGAAGACACTTGGTTTCTGGACAATAACTTTAATATTAGGGACAACATCAAAAGATCAATTTAGGATAGAAAACTTAAATCAAATAGTTTGGGGGTTAAAATTGCTGCAAGTTTTGTTTATCCAAAATCGATAACATATATCCATATTGGTCAATCAATTTTTCCCAAATTAATTTAAGAGGGGAGTGGGGGGGTCAGTGAAAAAACTATGTGAATTAAGTTTTTTATCCTACATTGAACTTTTGATGTCTTCCCTTAGTAAATAGAAATCTATGAAATTTAAACCGCTTAGGAATTGAGGGGGAGGGGAGGTGAAAAAAATGGGGGGGGGGGGGGGGGGTAAAAAAGAAATTGTGGGGGGGAACAATTTTTTGCAACAGCGATGGTTGTTTGTTTGCTAAAGTATGATGGTATATCACGCTAAAGTGCGATGAACCAATAGGGTAAGGTTCGAGGGCTTAAAACGTTAAATTATATTGATGTTAAAAAAATAGTATTTTTGCAAAAGCTAGTATGCTAAGGTATAACATATGTGATAGGCTTTATAATTTACTGGTAGGCTTAAGTGATTGTTTCTAAATTTAGAAGACCGACCACGTAATAACCCTTACCATGCGGGGGCTGTAATATTACGGCCGTACCCAGACCATCGTTATTTGGCACCAATGGCGCTCCATACATTTGGAGGTCAACGTAATGCCATTTAAATCGAAGTGTATGCATGTTTCCTCAATCTTACACCCTTAATTGTCATCTTTCTTACTATTAAATTGGGTTTTTTGGAGTGTTGGGCTTACCTTTCAGGTCTGAAACACGAAGTTATGAGGCCTGAAACTTGGACAAATAGTGTAAACCCCAAGGCATATAAATACTGATCGTGTTTATTATCAAAATACGCCTAGGCAACGACTACTTCCGGTTGCAGGTCCAGTTAAAGTAAAAAATCGGAAAAAATCGGAATTTTTTAGAATTTTGGTGCAAATGACCTTTTTATACGACCGCAAAAAAATTTTTGTGGTCGTATATTGGTATGACGTTGGCGTCGTCGTCGTCCGGCGTCGTCGTCGTCGTCGTCAGTCGTCGTCGTCGTCGTCGTCGTTCGGCGTCGTCCGAAGACACATTGTTTTTCGCACTCTAACTTTAGTTTAAGTGAATGGATCTTTATGAAATTTTACCACAAGGTTCAATACCACAAAAGGAAGGTTGGGATTGATTTTGGGGGTTATGGTAATAACAGTAAAGGAATTAGGGGCCAAAAAGGGGCCAAAAATAAGCATTTTTGTAACTTCCAGACATAACTTGTGTGTTAGTGTATGGATCTCTCTGACATTGTACCACAAGGTTCCATATCACTAAAGGAATGCTGGGATTGATTTTGGGGGTAATTGCCTCAAAATTTTAGGAATTAGGGGCCAAAAAAGGGGCAGAAAACAAGCATTTTTCTAGTTTCATGACAATAACTTGTGTGTAAGTGTATGGATCTTTCTGAAATTGTACTACAAGGTTCCATATCATAAAGGGAAAGCTGGGTTTGAGTTTGGGGGTAATTGCCCTAAACGTTTAGGAATTTGGGGCCAAAAAGGGGCCAAAAAACACATTTTTTTCTAGTTTCCAGACAATAACTTGTGTTCAAGTGTATGGATCTCTCTGAAATTGTACTGCAAGGTACCATACCACAAAGGGAAGGCTGGGATTGAGTTTGGGGGTGATGAATCATAATGGGGGTTCAAAAATTTTTGGGGGGGATTTATTTTTTTTTCCTTTTTTTTCTTTTTTTCCTTTTTTGTTTCTTTTAAAATTTTCCATTTTAAGTTGGTTATTTCTGATTTATATTTAAAATCAAATAATAATGATATGGTAGGAGATACACACCAAACAGGATGTGTAAATTATTATATAATAAGTATTGTGCAATAGCAAGAAATTTTCAATTGCACAGTATTGCACAATAGCAAGAAATCTTCAATTGCACAGTATTGCGCAATAGCAAGAAATCTTCACTTGCACAGTATTGCGCAATAGCAAGAAATATCCAATAGCACAATATTGCGCAATAGCAAGAAATTGTCAATTGTACAGTATTGCGCAATAGCAAGAAATATTTAATAGCACAGGTTTGTGCAAAAGAAGATACTTCCTATAAATTGCTTATTTCTTGACCAATTTCAATGGGGTTTTATTCTTGATTTCATGGGGTTCTTTAATATGCTGAATCTAACCATGTATTTAGTTTTTGGATTTTGGGCCCCGTTTTTAAATTGGTCCACATTGAGATCCAAAGGGTCCAAAATTAAACTTTGTTTGATTTCATCAAAAATTGAATTATTGGGGTTCTTTGATATGCTGAATCTAACCGTGTATTTAGATTCTTAAATTTTGGTTCCGTTTTCAAATTGGTCTACATTAAGGTCCAAAGGGTCCAAAATTAAACTTAGTTTGATTTTAACAAAAATTGAATTCTTAGGGTTCTTTGATATGCTGAATCTAAACATGTATTTAAATTTTTGATTATGGGCCCAGTTTTCAAGTTGGTCCAAATCGGGGTCCAAAATTAAACTTTGTTTGATTTCAACAAAAATTGAATATATGGGGTTCTTTGATATGCTGAATCTAACCATGTATTTAGATTTTTGATTTTTGGGCCCCGTTATCAACTTTGTCCACATTGAGGTCAAAAGGGTCCAAAATTAAACTTTGTTTGATTTCATCAAAAATTGAATTCTTGGGGTTCTTTGATATGCCGAATCTAACCGTGTATTTAGATTCTTAATTTTTGGTTCCGTTTTCAAATTGGTCTACATTAAGGTCCAAAGGGTCCAAAATTAAACTTAGTTTGATTTTAACAAAAATTGAATTCTTAGGGTTCTTTGATATGCTGAATCTAAACATGTATTTAGATTTTTGATTATGGGCCCAGTTTTCAAGTTGGTCCAAATCGGGGTCCAAAATTAAACTTTGTTTGATTTCAACAAAAATTGAATATATGGGGTTCTTTGATATGCTGAATCTAACCATGTATTTAAATTTTTTATTTTTGGGCCCCGTTATCAACTTTGTCCACATTGAGGTCAAAAGGGTCCAAAATTAAACTTTGTTTGATTTCATCAAAAATTGAATTCTTGGGGTTCTTTGATATGCTGAATCTAACCATGTATTTAGATTTTGGATATTGGACCATAATAGGTGAATGTCCAATTTAAAATTTTTAAGTTCTTAGACCACATTCAATCTGTGTTAGAAACCTATGCTGTGTCAAATATTTAATCACAATCCAAATCCAAAGCTGTATCAAGCTTGAATGTTGTGTCCATACTTCCCCCAACTGTTCAGGGTTCGACCTCTGCGGTCGTATCAAGCTGCGCCCTGCGGAGCATTTTATTTAGACTGGTGTACCCAGATCAGTTTCACTCCAACCTAACAACTGTTGTGATTTATGTGTTCACTGGGGTCCACTCTACATGCAAACTACAGTTGGATGCATCTATTAGCATCCCTCGGACTTCCAGGTCGAGAAAAAGAACGTGAAAACGTCAAAATTGGCGCGTTTTGCACATGAGGACCAAATTTGGGACAAATTACCGCCCACCCTCTCCCGCCTCCTCACCCCGAGCACCCAACTCCGTGATCCCCTATCTTAGATTTAATGCAATCAATATGCATCAGCATCAGGGTACAGCTCATTTGCATATAATTTGCATATTTTTGCAAATAAACGAAAATTAGACAATTTCGGAAAACAATTCAGCATGGTAAGGGATAATTGCTAAAAATGTAATTAGGTGTCACAAAATACTATATTTCCTGTAAATGAATTTTTAACAATTCGGGCGTATTAAATATTTGGATAATTTGTGTAGCTTGCCGTTCAATCAGTCTTTCACTAATGTGGGTATACTATTTTGTATCTATATGATCCTATATAGTAAAATGGTCGACTGCAGGATGCAAGTCCTGCATTCAGCACCCTAAAAAAAACACACATTTGCTTCAGCCGACAAAGCACGGTTAGGTTTAAATTAATTAAGTCATGGATATTTGGTTTAAAAGTTGTTAATCAAATATTCTTAATTTATCTTTCAGCATGTTCATTTTTGGTTTGTATAAACGACTGTTAACGTCATAATCCAACTACGTTTCTTACGTCTATACTTTCGCAGACCATCGGACTTTAGCTTATGGAGGCATCGCACTTTAGCGTGACCATCGTACTTTAGCGTCCCCATCGCACTTTAGAGTCCTACATATATATATATATATATATATATATTCTCAGGTTAAAGCATTTGGTTAAGGTAACAGTTTTCCATAAAATTGTGGTCACATCAACTTGAAACATGATGTGAACTATTTAAATGACATGCAAAATTAGGGTTTAAACCCCAATTTCATGTTTCATTGAACATAGAATTATATAATGCAAACAAGGCAATGTGTCTATAGACACCGATTCTTGTATTGCTTTTGGAAAATTCAATTAAGATTACAATGAAAAAGTCAAATTAAAGGTAGGTATAATAATGCCATTTAGTTATGAACAGTCTTCTGAGTTCATTCTGTAGTTTAATAGAACTTAGGGAAAGATATTTTGCTGGACCTACAGTCTTTTTATTCACTGCTAAAATAGAATCACCAGGAATATAATGATAATATAACAAGTATATGAATCCACATTAATTAAAACTTCATAACCCTCAAATTACACTGATTTAGAACAGCCAAGAAATTGAGCAATTTGCTGGGATAAAAATCCTTTTGTGTTGTTAATAAACCTGTTGTTTAAAGATATATAGTTTATAATTGATGTAACACCTGTAATATTCCCACCCACATGCTTATTATTAGCAGATTTATTAATTATTATGATGAAAGAGTTATAAACTAGGCATCTGTGGAGGAGTCTTAATATCAGGGAGCTTAATATCAAATCTTAACTAGTCATTAGAAGGCTTTTGATCTTCATTTCCTGTCTTCTAAATTTTACTTAATTGTTAATTACCTATCTTGTTTAGGTAACCTGGTCTATTGTTCATTTGCTGATTTAATTCACAAGGTATTTTTAAAAAGAAGTTGCACAAATGTGCCTATAGAAAGTCATTATTGAAATAGAAATCAAAAGGCTAATAGAAAAACTGTAGATGTGGCACTCAATAGACAAATTGATTGGGGGGTCTAATTTACAAAGCAAAGCAGTCCTGGTAAAATTAAGACAACCATAAAACTGCATTTCTGCTGATCATTCAGAGGTGTGCTGGTTACTTTGTATTTATAATCATCGTGATTTTAATGACAACAGGGTTACACCTTAAATAAACAGTGCTAAGATTAAGTTCTCCTCATGTTTATAATTAATTAATTTTTCATTTTTATTTGCAGAAATTGACATAAATCCCCTAGAAAGCTCCTTTCATCGTTATCTTTCTGTGTAATTAATACCTGAACAATTTTAATTGAATTTCTCACCATTGTTCTAAAATTGCAGTCTATGATATAATTTATTATAGCATAGGTGGTTCATGCAATGTACTTTTATATTGTTACTTTTATATTTAAATGCCCAATTTATTGGCTCCTGTGTATTAAGTTCAGTACAATTTACTTAGTTTCATTAAAAAAAATTAAAAAGGTCACCATGTCCTCAATTTATAAAAATATATGGGATGGAGACATTTATACAAAAATGTATAATGGTTATAGTGAAGAAGAGTGAAAAATACCAAAGGGACATTCAAATTCAAAGTCGAAAATAAACTGACAATTAACGCCATGGCAAAAGGACCAAAAGACAAACAACAGTTTACAAAACACAACATAGAAAACTAAAGACTGAGCAACACGAACTCCACCAAAAACCGTAGGTGATCTCAGATGTAGGTATATTTTATTGATTCTTACTCCAAATTTAAGAACCCAAAAAACAATTCTTTGAACCTAAGTACAACATAAATATACCGATATAACAAGAAGAGGGTCTTTAGAAAACCATGTGAAGGAAAATTTCTGACCTTACCCAAATATGCATTTGTTTTTCCAGACTGGCAGACAATAAATACTACTCATAGATTCAACAGGGAAGTGAAAAAGACCTATGACGTGTACAATTAACAGCCACAATCAATACCCAATTATTTCTTGAATAACCATCAGATTTTTTCAAAATTAAAGTTTGTATAGCCAAAAATATTAAAGAAAAGAACATTTTATGCACAAAGACCTTATAACCGAGCCAAATTTTCAGGAATTTTGAAAAATGCATCTTGATCTTCTACACTGAATTGTGAAGGTCCTTTGTACATTTGTGTACCAGAACATTTATTAGCGGCTTTGAAAGGTGCAGAGCCTAATGGATTTATACACATTTTTGAAATCCTCCCAAAAGGTTTTTAAAATTATCCGAAAATTTAAAGATTGTAAAGAGAAGGAGAAGATACAAAGGGTCAGTCTAGAATAATACGACAAAGAAAAACAAACAAGAGAAAAATGCAGAAAAGACAAATTCCATGAAACACAGCACAGAAAACAAAAGAATGAGTAACACGAATCACACCAAAAAACTCGATATGAATTGAGGTGCACCAGAAAGGTAAGAAGTTCCTGCTCTTACTAGAGGCACCTGACTCGTATTGCTCATGTTAAACTTCATACACAACTTAATTCAGGTATCAAGGAACAATGAGACAGGCTTACATGGCCTGTGATAGACAAATGTCCATACCAAACACATCAAAGATTCAGCAGAAATACAAAAGATCTACCATCAAAATAAAATTCTAAATGAAACATTAAGGAACAAATATTTGGTCAAATTCCTAAATGGACGTTTGTTGCTGTTTGTTATATTTGTTTTTTGTTTATTGTTTTGTACATAAACCAGGCTGTTAGTTTTTTCGTTTGAATTGTTTTACTACTATGCGGTATGGGTTTTGCTCATTGTTGAAGGCTGTACAGTGACCTATAGTTGTTAACTTCTATGTCATTTGGTCTCTGGTGGAGAGTTGTCTGATTGGCAATCATACCACAACTTCTTATTTTATTATCAACCAGATAACAAACCATCTTCACTGGTTTCAATTTTTTATGCCCCACCTATGATAGTAGTAGGGGCATTATGTTTTCTGGTCTGTGCATCTGTCGTTCGTCCGTCCGTCTGTCCCGCTTCAGGTTAAAGTTTTTGGTCAAGGTAGTATTTGATGAAGTTGAAGTCCATTCAACTTGAAACTTAGTACACATTTTCCCTATGATATGATCTTTCTAATTTTAATGCCAAATTAGAGTTTTGACCCTAATTTCATGGTCCACTGAACATAGAAAATGACAGTACTAGTGGGGCATCCGTGTACTATGGGCACATTCTTGTTTTATTTGTTAGATTATGCAAATCCAAGAGGGGTACATTTGCCCTTTTGTCTCTGTTTAAAAATGATTGTTACCTTCATTCTGATCAAATAGTGTATTTTTACTTCAACAAAGGTTCAAACACCCTCTGGCAATGTTGACAAAAAAATACTGAGTTGTTGGGTCTGCATTTTTCACTTTTCTTGATGAAGGTTAATTGAGAGAAGTATTTTAATTAGTAAAAAAAAATTGCTATTTTCATCTTAAATGTTTTAAATTTGTTTTCTATTTTGTAAGTGATGATGAAATAAAAACAAAGCAAAAAGAAAAATACATGAACTGATTTTCTGATGATTTACAAAAGACAAATGTAGTCATCACAAATTTCTTTTCCATTAAACTTATTTACACTGGTAATTTTATCGGTTTCCACAAGAATTTCACTTTTATTTAATCTAGAACGGAAATTAAATCTTCATGTGCTTGTTTCAAGATTTTCTAGCATTATGTTTTGTAATTCAAATTTAGTTTTTCTCAACTTTTAAGTACATCTTTAGAAATACAATTAAGGGAAAAAATTGTAAAAATTTGGCTAGTCAACAGTATAAAATTGTTTTTAGCACTTATGAGGAATTGTGGTGTTACACTTGACGCTCGTTAATTATTCCACTGTCTGTATGAAAAGCATTGTGGTTATACTTTACAAAACACAATTTATGCTCAGTTCTATCAAGATAATAATTATATTATAGCAATGTTGGATCAATTCTCATCAGATGATGTCTTAATTTTCTTTACTGTATTCTACAATGATGGCGGCCAGCTAATAATTCCTCAGCCCCCAAATGACTTATCTGCTTTTATTTTATTTTTTATTTGTTCATCAGGGGAAATTATGAAATAATGGTATAAGGATAATTGCTAGAGAAGATAAGAGGATAAGGCTATGCAAATGACCCATTGTTTTAAATCTAGATTATTGACCTTCATTACTGGATACAGAATATTGGCTTCTGTCAATATAATAAATTCATATTATTTTTGTTTTTTCTGAATAGAGTTACTTTCTTGTATAGGTACAATTGTAATAAAAAGCTGTTGTGTCCTGTGGTTTTGTTTGTTTACTCACATCAGGCAACATGGCAAGTTTTCAGTCTACCCTATTTTTTTGTAGGTCTCATCTATTTTATTTATGTCTTTTGTCAGGAAGTTGATGTTTGAGTCCTTGGTCAAATAAATTTTATATAGACTTTGAAATTGGTTTACCCTGCTTCTCTGCGAAGGCTGAAGCTTTAGAAGTAAAAACAAAAGATTGATCAGAATACTAGTCATCTTGTGGACTTGTTACCTTGTGAAAAAGCACATTGAAGGTCTATCTGAACAAAGGAGGTCATACAACGTCCTATCTGAGTTTTTAGTCTTAGAAAAAAAAACAAGGTCATGGCAATCAAAAACCATTAATCTAATTAAGAAATAATTCATACAAGTCATAGATTTGTTGGATATTTTCACATGGCCTGGGCTGTTATATTTGAATTTTATCTCAAGATTAGCAAGGGATCAAAATTAACGAATATAATGGCCCAGACCACGTGAAAATGACAACAAATCTATGGCTTGCATGCATTTTTATGCCCCCTGACGTATGCGACGGGGGCATTGAGTGTTACCCTTGACCGTCCGTCTTTCCATCTGTCCGCCCGTCCCATTTTCTTTTGTTTGAAACTTGAGTCAGGGCATTCGTGTCCAGAGACACATTCTTCTTTATTTTATTCTAATAGAACAAATATAGTACTTAAAAAAACTAAAGTGAAGATAAGTGTGTGTCTGTTCTATTCTAAACCCTGTTAGATAAAGTGATACATTTGCAACAAATGTATGGCTTTCATGAATTCTTAAATAACCTTTATAAAAAATGTCTATTAATCCTTATTATTTTCAACCCAAGCAATTGTAATTTTTAATTTTAATTTTAATAACTTTCCTAAACTATCCTGCATTTCATTACATTCACTCTGTGGTTAAAGTTTTTCAGATTTTAATAACTTTCTTAAACTATCCTAGATTTGTACCAAACTTGGACAGAAGCTTGTTTATAATCATAAGATAGTAGGTCCGGGTACACAGTTATCGTCCTTTGATTTTCGTTGTCCACAAATATAGTCCCTAGTGTGGACAGTGTGTTACTTGTCGATTTTTTTTATACCCCTTCCGAATTTATTTCTCCATGTTTTATGACTCAAATAGTAAGTAGGGGGGTGAAATGACACTGTAAAAAAATTTGGGTCATGAATTTTAAAGTAAAGTAGTGATTTGGTCCAGCTGAAAAATGTTAAAAATTAGCACTTCGGAGGCTGTCAAAAGATTTGAAGACCCCCTTAGCATGAAATTGTCCATATTTTGAGTTAGAGCCGATGAAGTTTTCTATAATTTTGATATAATTTGTCCCAAAAGTAGTACAACACACTGTAAAAATATTATTGAGAAAGCGCAGGTGGGATTTTTTTAATTTTCATTTATTGTCTAAAAGAAATGCACTACGAAATAACTGTGTACTCGGACCTAAGAGGTGAAATCTGGAAATATAGAATCTGTACTTTGGCAACTTCCCTGAATGATTTGATGGTGTCAATTTATCAAATAGCATAAAACTAAAGGATTTAAACTTTTATTTGATAGAATTTCTGCAAAAATGACCAATTTTGGCATTTTATGGTCAAAATAAGCATTTCATAGCTTTTTCAATTTTGATGCATAAGTGGCATTCTGACTTTCTATCTGACAGGTTTTTATGTGTCAATATTTGTGTTTCTATGCTTCAATCCAGTTGTATTACTCATTTGTGAACTCTGAATCTACAGAAAAGAAGATTATCTCAGACAATATGTGCAAAATGTGTTGTATATATGGTCCTCGTCTAACGCCCTGTTTGGATCAAGTTAAATGTGAGGAGCTTGGAACATAAAAGTTGAAGTCCATTATAAAGACCTCACTAAATTTGTATAAAAAGCACTTAACAATGTCTTTTGTGCCTGTTTTATGTCACATAATATCTTTCTTTTCTTCTGTAGGATAGCAAGTGGTTCAAATATAAGCCTGTTGAGACTAAAATTGCATGCATGTTTTTCACTAAAAAGTGAAAAATCTTTGTATCAGACCATACTGTCTGCAAAAAAAGTTGAATGCAAGAGTCTTTTTGTGCTCAGATTTATTGTATCATGTCACCTGAGTATAGAAATGATAGAAAAGACACAAAATTTTATTTCATATAGCTTCAATATGCATTTTTAAATGTAAATATGTGATACGGCCTAAATTGACCCTAAATTATTTTCAGTCTTACTTGGCCTAAGACCCTTTTAAACTAATGTGATATGTTATTTGTAAGTTTTCTTTCCATTTAAAGTACATTAAATACATATGTAAGGATTATTTATAACCAAAAAGCTTTACAAATTTAAAATTGCTGGAAAATATTACATCTTCATGTAAGGCCCCCCTTCACTGGAAAACCTCCATTTTTAGCCACAGGCTCATATAAATTTGACTTTTTAATAATTATAATAAGTCTGATAAATCAAATGAGTACTCTATTGCTTTTAATACATAATATATTATATATTAAGGCATTTCAAAAGTATTTTTTTGCAATATTTTAATTTTTTAAGCCCCAAATGTTGATAGTTGAAAATTTTCAATTTTAACGTCTAAATTTAACACTCAAAGTTGAATATAGAATTAGTCATATTGTCTATAATATATATTCTATTGCCATGAAACTTTGTAAGCAGTCTTATAATTTAATAAGCTTTGGTCATACCAAGTTTCATTAAGATTGGTCAACTTTTTCTACCCTATTAGGTCCGGGTACACAGTTATCGTCCTTTGATTTTCGTTGTCCACAAATATAGTCCCTAGTGTGGACAGTGTGTTACTTGTCGATTTTTTTTATACCCCTTCCGAATTTATTTCTCCATGTTTTATGACTCAAATAGTAAGTAGGGGGGTGAAATGACACTGTAAAAAAATTTGGGTCATGAATTTTAAAGTAAAGTAGTGATTTGGTCCAGCTGAAAAATGTTAAAAATTAGCACTTCGGAGGCTGTCAAAAGATTTGAAGACCCCCTTAGCATGAAATTGTCCATATTTTGAGTTAGAGCCGATGAAGTTTTCTATAATTTTGATATAATTTGTCCCAAAAGTAGTACAACACACTGTAAAAATATTATTGAGAAAGCGCAGGTGGGATTTTTTTAATTTTCATTTATTGTCTAAAAGAAATGCACTACGAAATAACTGTGTACTCGGACCAGTATCCAGAAGAAAATTTTGTAAAAAAAAAATCCTGTTTATCCGTATTTTACTCATAAATGGACTTAGTTTTTCTGCCAGTTAACATAACATTCACTCTGTGGTTAAAGTTTTTCAAATTTTGATAACTTTCTTAAACTATCTTGGATTTGTACCAAACTTGGACAGAAGCTTGTTTATGATCAAAAGCTAGTATCTAGAAGGAAATTTTGTAAAAATTTATTTCCTGTTTTTCCGTATATTACTTATAAATGGACTTAGTTTTTCTGCCAGTTAACATTACGTACAGTCTGCAGTGAAAGTTTTTAAAACATTTATTAGATTCATAAACCTTCTTGGATTTTTACCAAATTTGAACAGAACTTCTTACAATCAAAAGATAGTATCTAGAGGAAAATTTTTAATAATTGTTTCCTCAATTTTGTTGATCCTGCGACTAACAGCAAAAGTAGGCGAGACACTTGGTCCCGCGGAACCCTTACAAATTTTTTAAAATTTTAAATGTTGTAACTTTCTGAAATCAAAAATGTGCGATTAGTACATTAGAATAAAAAATGCATCAACTCCTACCTCAAAAACTCCCATTTTAATAAGATATCTGAATTTTAAGCTTACATTCTGTTACTGAGTAACAGAATAATCTTAGGAGGGTTTTATTATTTATGATGCACCATGATCATTCATGAAATTTCGCAGAATTTTATCAGGGCCCCAGATCGAGGATGCGAGAGTCCTATAGTTTTCACTTTGTCTGTCTGTCATTAGGTTTGTTGGTCTGTCTGTCATTAGGTTTGTTAGTCTGTTGGTCTATCTGTCATTAGTTTTGTTGGTCTGTTTGTCTGTCTGTCATAAGGTTTGTTAATCTGTTGGTCTGTTGGTCTGTCTGTCATTAGGTTTGTTGGTCTGTCTGTCATAAGGTTTGTTGGTCTGTTGGTCTGTCTGTCATTAGGTTTGTTAGTCTGTTGGTCTGTCTGTCATTAGGTTTGTTGGTCTGTTGGTCTGTGTGTCATTAGTTTTGTTGGTCTGTCTGTCATTAGGTTTGTTGGTCTGTCTGTCATTAGGTTTGTTAGTCTGTTGGTCGGTCTGTCATTAGGTTTGTTGGTCTGTTGGTCTGTTGGTCTGTCTGTCATTAGGTTTGTTAGTCTGTTGGTCTGTCTGTCATTAGGTTTGTTGGTTTGTTGGTCTGTCTGTCATTAGGTTTGTTGGTCTGTTGGTCTGTCTGTCATTAGGTTTGTTAGTTTGTTGGTCTGTCTGTCATTAGGTTTGTTGGTCTGTTTGTCTGTCTGTCATTAGGTTTGTTGGTCTGTCTGTCATTAGGTTTGTTGGTCTGTCTGTCATTAGGTTTGTTGGTCTGTCTGTCATTAGGTTTGTTAGTCTGTTGGTCTGTCTGTCATTAGGTTTGTTGGTCTGTTGGTCTGTCTGTCATTAGTTTTGTTGGTCTGTTGGTCTGTCTGTCATTAGGTTTGTTGGTCTGTTTGTTTGTCTGTCATTAGGTTTGTTAGTCTGTTGGTCTGTCTGTCATTAGGTTTGTTGGTCTGTTGGTCTATCTGTCATTAGGTTTGTTGGTCTGTCTGTCATTAGGTTTGTTGGTCTGTTGGTCTATCTGTCATTAGTTTTGTTGGTCTGTTTGTCTGTCTGACATTAGGTTTGTTGGTCTGTTGGTCTGTCTGTCATTAGGTTTGTTGGTCTGTTGGTCTGTCTGTCATTAGTTTTGTTGGTCTGTCTGTCATTAGGTTTGTTGGTCTGTTTGTCTGTCTGTCATTAGGTTTGTTAGTCTGTTGGTCTGTCTGTCATTAGGTTTGTTAGTCTGTTGGTCTATCTGTCATTAGGTTTGTTGGTCTGTTGGTCTATCTGTCATTAGGTTTGTTGGTCTGTCTGTCATTAGGTTTGTTGGTCTGTTGGTCTGTCTGTCATTAGGTTTTTTGGTCTGTCAGTCTGTCTGTCCTTCATCAATTTTTGTAAACACAAAAAAATACAAAAGTATAGGTAGGAGGCCAATGACATTTTGCACAGGTGATCTGCATAATATATTTTGCTGAAATTCGGCTCATTAATTTTGGGAAAAACTTTGTTTTTGTTAAAAAATAAGAAATTTTGAGGAATATTTTTTCAAACACTAAAACTCTTAAAGTATATGTAGGAGAACAATGTAATTTTGCAGAATTATTGTGCATATTATATTATGGTGAAATTTGGCTCATTAATATTGAAAAAAAATCGTTTTTGTTAAAATATCACAAATTTTGAGAAATGTCTTCTTCTAATAGGATTTTAACAAAACTGATAGATATATTTGTATTAAGTAAGTTATTTCAAAGTGATTGACAAATTAAAAAAATTGATAAAAATTTACTTTTGTTAAAAAATCACAAATTTTGAGAGGCATCTTCTTGTGGTAGGATGTCATAAAAAAATGATGATATAATATAGTAATTGTATGCATTTCAAATTGTTTCCTCAAGTCACAATTGTGTTAAAAACTAAATTTTTGTTGAAAAAATGATTAATTCTGAGAATCGTATTTTTGCTAGGATTTAAATGAAAAATGTATTAAATGTGTTTGGTAATACGAAATGATTGTCTGAACTGATTGTCAGAGTTTCAAAATTATTGGTTGCCCATCATTTACGAAATGCATACCAAAATACAAAGTGCTTGGATTTTAACAAAACATATATTAATCAAGAACACATCCTGAATTTATTGCTATTGTTAAAATTCATGAAAATTGACAACTTATGAACATTTGCTTTGTATGCATCAGTCTCTTTGCCTCCCATAGAAATGTGACATGTCAGTTTTCTAGTTTTATTTTAATTTTACACATTTTTTCAAGCTTAATGCATTTTAAAATTCTTGTTGTTATGTATTAGAATAAGAATAACAGCTCATGTTTTTTTTTATTCCAATTTTCACACAGCAAAATCGACAAGGTGTTTGTACATAGCTAGATTAACGTGAGGCTTTTAAATGTATGATAAATACTTACATCTGTGAATCTGCGCTAAAATATAGATAAATAGAGAATTTTATCACGCTGTTGTTTACAAAGCGAAAAAACAATAACAGACAACATCATATGGCCAAAAGAAAAATAAATTGTAACGACAAACAACAGCCTATAAAACATAACAGAATTATTCAAAGATTTAACAATAACAATAAATAAACTCATCATAGATACCAGGATTGAAATTTTGTATTTGCACCAGACACACGTTTCGTCTACAAAAGACTCATCAGTGACGCTCGAATAAAAAAAAAGTTAAAAAGGCCAAATAAAGTACGAAGTTGAAGAGCATTAAGGACCAAAAATTCCAAAAAGTTTTGCCAAATACAGCTAAGGTAATCTATTCCTGAGGTAGAAAAGCCTTAGTATTTCAAAAATGTAAAGTTTTGTAAACAGTGAATTTGTAATTCAGCAAAATATTTGTGGGCAAGAGGTGGCACCGCTGTTAATTTTGCAGAAAACTGTCATAAATTTTGCCAAATTATGAAAAAAAAAATCAGGTTTTAACTAAAGTAACCTACGTTAAACTTATGATTTTACAAATACATCACTTATGACGCAATTAGTGAAAATCTTCTATTACTGAAACAAGTGGACATTTCAACACATAAGTTTTCTTCAAATTTTCACCATCACAGTTTAGAAAATTCTGATTTTTAGGGCTAAGATTATGAGTTAGTGTACCAACTCCTTTATACATGAGTAAATGAATTCTAAAATCTTTTTTCAGATAGTAAGAATGAAAGACTGTCAAACTAATTTGTAAATTGTACCTGATGGATTAAGACAGGTTAGTGCTTTTATATTGACCTCTAGGTTTTTAGTGTTTTTTCATTGTCATCTTAGTTCACATCTCTCATACCGGTAATTCATATCAGACTAAAAAAACCACTCACTTTTTTAATCAAACAATTTTACTTTTATTTTGTGAAATCTAATATGGGAGATAATTGATGCTTCTAATATCTGTGAAGCGTTAAAATTGTCCTTTTCCAATATATGTATAAGATACTTTGATAAAAAATAATTATTGTGTTGTTAGTTTGCTGTCTCATTGAAGATAACTTGTCATCTCATCTTATTCCAAATAAGATAAATCATTTTAAATCAGCAAATGATATATGCTCCAACATTGTTGTCCTTCATCTTGTAGGATTTCATCAAAGTAAAAAATGTCCTGTGTTTTATTACATACCTAAAGTTCATTTTTTTGTCTGACTTTTAAAGTTTGTCTGCATTGTTTAAATACAAGCTGCACAGTAGAAAGTGCTTATTTCCTTCAGGTACTTAATTTATCTCCACCAACAGATGCATTAATAAATGAATTAAAGAAATTATCTGAAAATCTTAAACTGAATTACATAGCTAAGTGTTTTCTATCAGACTATTTCTAACTAAGATTGTAATCATAATATAGTTCTACCATTCTCCTGCCCAAACAAAATTTCTTAATTGCTTTTTCACTATTCGATATGAATTAAAAATAACAAATTTTAGTCTGTAACTGATATTTTTTATGAAAAACCATTGAATGTGTGTCCCTACATAGATGTTAAATTAAAACACAAAGTTCATTTTTTTTTTATTACCTAGCCTAATTTGATATTTTTTCTTAATTAATTTTCTGGTTATTAAGATGTTGGCAAAGGAAACAATAGAAGAATGGTTATCGGTGGCCACATGTGTTACTTAATCATCAAACAATTTTATAAGATGTTTTATCTTGGCAATGGGATGACCTATTTGATTAAATATTAAACAGGGGAGCATGTCTCAACTACATCTCATTAACATTGTGTATCTTTATTGATAGCTTTTATTAAAATAAGAAGCTAAGAAGACGCTGACCAAAAGCTGAGGTGTCATTGGTTTCTGACCTTTTATGGATGTATAACAACATTGTCTTAAGGTAAATAGTAAATATAATTTTATCACGTTTTTCATGATCGTTTAAGACTTTATTGAATGTAAAGCGGAAGTTATTAGATAGATATATCATTTATTGGTAATCTATTATCAACAAAAATGTTATTTAAACTACATATAGACAGTTTAAATGAAGTTTAATCCTTTTTGAAATGAATTTCGGGTTTTTTCTTCATTTGTGCTAAATTACAATCTGATATGTCATGCAAATGTTACATACTTTGAATGTGGTTTCTATTTTAAGTATACTGATATATATATATATATCTTGATTTTCTCAATCAGAAGGCTTAATGCCTGCATATAAAATTAATAGTTAAGGAACTATATTGTCAATCTAGATTTTAAAATGATAAGTAAAACTTTTTGTGAACAAACATTTTTACAGATCAATGTTAAAAGTAAGCCCAGAATCTACAGTTTTCAGGAAGGCCTGTATAAAAATGGAAAAAAATGATATACTGGCAAAGGTCCAATTGAAAAATGTAAAATAACTTTGCAAGTCTGCTGGATTTCCTTGAAAAATTTTACATTCTGCCATTATTATTATTGAGCAAGTTCAGAATGTTATCCTCTTTAAAAAAATACCATAGCCATTTAAAACCTATCCTATCTATTTATTGGTTTTGTTATATTCCTTTTGTGAATATCTATAATATATATATGTTACGGACCATACGCGTATGGTTATGACCACATGTGTATATTCATATGGTTGAACCATACGCGTATGGTCGGATCATATGAGTATATACTCGTTTGATTATTAACGGGCTGGACCATATAAGTATTTAGACCATATATAGGTATTTTTAGCTCACCATTCCGAAGGAACTGTGAGCTTTAGCCATCACTTGGCGTCCGTCTTCGTCGTCCGTCTGGTGTAAACTATTTCAAACATCTTCTCCTCTGAAAATACTGAACCAATTTCAACCAAACTTAAGCTGAATGATCCTTAGGGTATTTAGAATAAAGTTTGTGTTTTATTTTCTGTTTCGTCAAAAAACATGGCCACCATGGCTAAAAATAGAACATAGGGGTAAAATGCAGTTTTTGGCTTACCGGTATATCTAAAAAACCAAAGGAGTTGGAACAAATCTGACAGGGGAAAAAGTAATTATTACGTGAAGTTCTATCAGCCCTGAAATTTTCAGATTAATCTAATAACCCATTGTTGGGTTGCTGCCACTTAATTGGTAATTTTAAGGAAATTTTGCACTTTTTGGTTATTATCTTGAATAGTATTAATGATAAAGATAAACTGTAAACAGCAAATATGTTAGGCAAAGTAAGATCTACAAATAAGTTTATATGACCAAAATTGTCACTTGACCCCTTAAGGAGTATTGCCCTTTGAGGACAATTTTACACAATTTGTTTATCATGTTTATCATGTTTTTTAACTTTAAAAAAATCTTCTCCTCTGAAACTACTGAACCAATTCCAACCAAACTTAAGCTGAATGATCCTTAGGGTATCTAGAATAAAGATTGTATTTACTGTTTCGTCAAAAAACATGGCTGCCATGGCTAAAATTAGAACATAGGGGTAAAATGCAGTTTTTGGCTAATATATCTCAAACACTTAAGCAATTAGAGCAAATCTGATGAGAGATTAAAATGTTCATTAGGCCAAGTTCTATCAGCCATGAAATTGTCAGACGAATCTAACAGTCCATTGTTGGGTTGCTGCCACTAAATTGGTAATTTTAAGGAATTTTGCAGTTTTTGGTTGTTATCTTGAATATTATTAATGATAAAGATAAACTGTGAACAGCAAAAATGTTCAGCAAAGTAAGATCTACAAATAAGTTAATATAACCAAAATTGTCAAATGTGTCCTTAAGGAGTTATTGCCCTTTAAAGACAATTTTTCACAATTTGTTCATCTAGTTTGCTTACTTTAAAAAATCTTCTCCTTTGAAACTGCTGATCAATTTCAGCCAAACTTGGGCTGAATGAGTTTCAGAGTATCTAGTATAAATTTTGTATTTTATTTTCCTGTACGTCAAGAAACATAGCCACTATGGCTAAAATGGAACATAGGGGTAAAATGTATTTCTTTGCTTTTGTAGAAAATATGACAGATACAAAGAACATCTCAATGGAATTTTTAAGCCACTCATTAATATATATTAAAAAAATAATCATTAAAAGATTTAAGCAAAAAATTATAGGTGAGCGATTCAGGCTCTTGAGAGCCTCTTGTTTTAATAAATTCTAATTTCCTATGTAGGAATGCACAGCCAGTTCCTCGAACATTAAACAGAACAAGTTACTAACTGAAATGCTTAGTCTCATTGATATATTGTTTTAACTTGGTATTTTAAAGCACCTTTGTCATGTCAACTTTTTCGTCTGTAAGTGAAACCACAGGCGTTTGGGGCATGTATTTTTTTTTCTTTTTACTCTAGTGTTAAGATATTTTTTTTAGAAGAAAAAAATTCTATTAATTTCTGCAATTAATTGCTGTGTTGTTGGTACTATTGATACCAGACAATATCAAGTAGTGTATTCATTCTTATTTTCCCCATATATATAGGAATAATTTAATTTTGGATGTAACGCGTCTGCTGATTGGCTGACGTTGTTTTGTTTATCAGCTCATAGACATAATTTAGTCATGTGACCGTGACGTCATCAACGTTTTTTCATTGTTTACTCCGGTTTAAAATGGAATTTAGAATTAAATTATAAGAAATAACTGTAATATTTTATCTGTCTATTCGAAATAACATAAAAAATGTGATGCACACTTTAAAATAACCCGCTATGCGGGTTATTCAGTTTGCATCACATTTTTGATGTTATTTCTTCATAGACAGAAAAAATATTACAGTTATTCCTTAAACAACATTTATAAACCACTGTTATTATAATAAGAGCAAGAACACATGCATTTTAATAACTAAAATAAATTGTAATATTTAAGAAATATTAATTTACTAACTGTTCAATGCCCTTAGTGCTTGTGTGTAAAACAGTTGACTTCTTGTGTAACAATTCATATAGATATTTTGTGAAGTGATTTTCCAAAGTCGACATATTGTGTTCTTAAGGAAAAATTGATAAAGACTGTAAAAATGTTGTTACTATAATATATACTTGAGAGTAAAATTATTTTATTTCAAATATCATGTAAAAATGATTACCATATGATTAAAAGATGTAAAAATATTTTTTTTAAGATTGAAGGGTCATACATTATGCAATCGACAGTAAAATTAACTTTTAAATGTTGATCATTTGCCTGGACCATATAAGTATATATACACACATGGTCCAAATACTCATATGGTCCGGAACATATACATGTATATACAATGTATGTTATGTGTTGCTATTTATAGGCACTTATATACAATGTACCATAGAGTTTTCTGACATAGGTTGTTTATTCTCTAGATATCTTTAAGAGCCTCCCAATATTTTTTTTTAATTTGGAAATCTCCAACAGAAGACAAGTCTCTGAACAGAACAGGGAGTTGAAATCTCCCACTGCTGAGGAAAAAACTATTTTTTTCCCTCATTTAACTTTAAAACTTGACCGTTATTGTCAAAACATCATTTATTTACATAGCATCACTTGAAAGAGCTAATGACTTGTTGTTTTAACTAATAAATTAATTGATTGTTAGGTTTACTTGAATGTTTATTGTAAAAATATTTTCATTATTAATAACTTAACCACAAAATTACAATGAAACATTAACAAATACAAATATTTACAATGTAATGTAGGTTTTATGACAAATCTTTTTCTAGAAAATTTTCTAGAGAGGGAGATATCCTACTTCTTAACTTTGAGAAATTGACACATGTGAGAGTGATTTATATAGATACAAAAGTCAATTTAAAGAGTATAGGTCACTGTACTTAGTTTTGAAAAGTATGAGATTCAGATTTTGTCAATTTTTGGGTACAGGGGAAAACTATTCTCGGTGTACCATAATACAAAGTTTGTCCTGGGTATACAGAAATTGATACCTTTGTACGAGGACATTATTTCAGTTACCTATTTCTATTTTCTTGCTTTTCTACTGAACAGTTGATTGATTTGCAGATTTATCCTGTTTGGTTATCTTTTCCTGTCACAAACACATTTGTAAAAGAGAGGCGGACGAAATCAAAGGGATAGTCAAACTCTTAAGTTAAAAACTGACTGAGTGAACTTATAGTGCCATGGCAAAAAAACAAAAAATAACCAAAAGAAAAACAACAGACCCTGAGCAAGTCTACTATTGACCTCTGTATGTCTGTTGTCTTTTTATGTGGTTTAATGGCAGCCTCATTGACATACACCAACATAACCTTCCATTCATAAATGATATTTCATACCAGTAGATGGGACTCTTTAAACCATCTTTGCAAGTGACAGAAATCAGTAAGACCACTTCAATAGCATTAAGTAAGTGAACTGGTCTGTTAGTCAGTTTTGGAGACCATTAATCCATGAGGCCTGGTAAATTGCCATTGATTGTGACAACTTTTACCTTTGCTTCAAAAATTTTTGAGTGGCTTTGCAAAATATGACTGTGCAGGATATTTTGACGTCTAAACCTAGTGTATTTTGAAATGTTGGTATTCATATGCCCTATCTGTGATAGTTGAAGGAGCAATATATAGTCTTGTTACACTTAAAGGGGCATTAGCTTCGTTTCAGACAAAAAAATAAAATATGATTGTTTTTATTTCAAGTATTAATAAAAGTGGAATTTGAAATGATATTTCGTTATAAGCAGTCAGTTCTGACCAAGTTAAAAAAAACATTGCTAATATATTATTGACTTGCAAGTCAATAATTCAACCTTAATTGAATCCGTATTCATGCGACCTTCAGTTTAACCCCTTACCTGGTGATGGATTACGCATAAACTAGGCATGCTCACCTATCAAAAGGAAAAGAATTTCAACAATGAAAGTGAAACAAGGGTGAACCATTTCTTTGACTGATTTGATTATTCGTATATAGGTAAAAACGATGATTAACATATTTTTTAAACCTATTACATGAAATCAAACAGACTTAGAAAAATCCAATTGCACGTGCTAGCTGTCTATTTATATTCATATTTATGTTTATATCATATCATATAACCGCTGGTAGTCTTTCGAGGTCATCTCGATGGTTGATTAGATAGCATCTAGACTAAAATACACATGGGAATGCTGATACATATTATTGAGTCCAAAACATTGTTAATTGTTTATTTTAGACTTTCTGTAATATGGATATTTGTTTTAGTATGTTACAATGCAAATATGAAGATTTGAGTCAAATTGGTGAACATGAATTTGACAGCTTATGCCCCTTTAAATTCAGACTTTAGATAAATAGGTAAAATCAAGATGGATTTATAAAAGTTTTTTGAAACTTGTTGCTGAATCCCACATTTGACTACTCTGTTATATTGTTCTTTTATATTGTTCTACAGGCTGATATCCGGTTTAAATTGAACAAAAAGAAATGGAACTCTTTATTAGAGAAGGTAAAAATGGCCAAGTTGGTATATTCGAATTGTTTACATCAGTTTCTATGGGAATGTAGGTGCATTGTTTAGGATTTTTGGCATCTTATATATGTGTTTATACTTAAATTATAGTACGTAGCTTTGAAATATTTGTAAGCTTTTAAATTAAAGACAAATTTTCACAAAACAGTCGATTAAACTAAAATAAAGAAAAGGAAAACTAAAAACTATCTAGTTTTAGACTTTCAATACAGAGCTAACATTTTTAACATTTATTGCATTTTTAGCTTACCTGGCTTAAAGTAAGCTTTTCTCATCACTTGGTGTCCGTCCTCTGTCGTTGTCGTCCATTAACTTTTCAAAAAATCTTCTCCACTGAAACTATGTAGCCAAATTTAACCAAACATGGCCACAATCATCATTAGGGTATCTAGTTTAAAAAATGAGTCTAATGACCCAGCCTGCCAACCAAGATAGATGACATGGCTAAAAATAAAACATAAGGGTAAAATGCAAGTTTTGTCTTGTTTTGAAAACCGCTATAAATAGAAAATCTGACAGGGGTAGAAATGTTCCAAATGTTAAGATCTACCTATTGTCTAATTATGTCAAAACTGTCAGACAACTTCCTATAGGAGTTATTGCCCTTTAATGACAAGTTTTACCTTTTTTTTAAATTTTTGCCCCTATTATCTTGAAAACTATAATAGATAGAGAGAAACTTTAAAATGCTAAATTAATCAGCAAGACAAGCTCTACAAATAAATCTAAGGCAGAAATCAGTTGACTCGTTATTTGAGTTATTGCTCTTTAATGACAATTTTTACCAATTTTTAGTATAATCTTGAAAACTATAATAAACAGAAAGATATTTTAAATAGCAAAAATGATTAACAAAACAAAACAAGTAAAATTTTGCTAAAATAATTAGAAGACTCTTTATAGGAGTGATTGCCCTTAAATAACGATTTGTTTATCCTTTTTTATGTTTTGGGCAAAAACTAAAGAAGATTATAAGAGACTGTAAAGAGAAAAAATGATTCAGCAATACAAAGTCAACAAAGAGATTTTTGTCATGAATTCTATTCTAGTGAACAAAGTTAGAGAGTGCCCATTGTTGAAGTTGCACATAGACCTAGGTGAGTGACACAGGCTCTTTAGAGCTTCTAGTTTTAATCTAAACTACTGATGATAATTGATAACAAAGTGCAGAGGAAATTTCATTGTGCCTTGTCCTCATGACCTTTCATTATAAAAATAGGAAGATGTGGTATGATTGCCAATGAGACAACTGTCCACCAGAGACCAAATGATGTAGAAATTAACAACTGTAGATCACCATACAGCCTTCAACAATTAGCAAAACAAATACCACATAGTAAGCTATGAAAGTTCCCAAAATGACAAATGTAAAACAATTCAAACAAGGAAACTAACGGCATGATTTGAGTACAAAACAATAAATGAAAAACTAATATGATATACAGTAACAAACAACAACCACTGATTTACAGGCTCCTGACTTGTGACAGGCGCTTACAGAATGTTTTTTTAGGCTTAATGAAGGCAACATATGTTTATGTGTCCACATTCTTTTTTATACAGAGTTAGCAGAATTCAATCCTTGAAAAAGACTTTCCTTTTTGGAATAAGCTAGTATTTGTCCTGCTTATGCATGCATCCCTTCAGTAAATTGACCAAAAGACATGTATTTATATACATATATACAATTTGTCTAAACAACAGCCCAACAATGTTAGATCTGTAAATTTGCGGAAGCAAATTTTTTGTTCTTCCCTGGCCGGGATTTGAACTCATGCTACTGAGATATTGTGGCACCAAATCACCTTGCACTATGCCCGACGCGCTAGAACACTCGACCACCTAGGCTCTATAATAATAAAGCTTTTGGTGGCCGGGTGTTACCTTTCCTCGTCAGTTTTTATTGAAGATGGAATTGTTACAGATCAGCTGAATTATCTATTGTAAAGGATCCTACAAATTAATGTAAGATATATATATACTGTTGCATTGTATTTGATATAACAATTTATATCCCAGAGAATTATTTTCAGAAATAAGTTTGTTTTAATTGACAGTGCAGACATTTTTATAATTGATGATATGTATTGATTTATATTTTAACTTTACATTGTTAATATTGATTCGATAGATAAGTTGTTCAATTCTTCCTGGTTAATCTATCTTACTTTTAAAGTAGAAATGTTTGTCTTTGTAGTCTTTGAATGATTTGTTTGTTGATTTCAGATATAGAATATTTTTTGTATATAATTATTCTTGAAATTGATCAACTTGAAAGATCTAAATAAAGATAAAAGAGTTGTTGAAAGCAAAGGAAAATTACCAGTTGCATATCATGGATTTTCAAAAAGGGATGGGAGGCAGAGAGGCCCACTTCAAAAATTTAGGTGGTGGGGGTGGCTGTGAAAAATCAGAAAATATGGACTAAAATGATCTCTTTTTTTTTATTCAGGTCTAAAGTAATCGGTTAACTTTGAAATGTATAATGTCATCAACATACATATTATTGAACTACAATGGCTCAGGGAAACTGAACTAGTGTTCATTTTTTTGTTTTTCTTATCATAGTTATATTGCTAGTTATATATAAAGATGAGTTACAGGTTTCGTTTTGCACAATTAATTCCCTTGGACTTAAAATTTTGTGAAGGTTGTTTTATTGACTCAATTTTTTTGCTTTTTTATTTCTGGTAAAACTGGTTTAAACTCACCTCATTTTGTGTCTGCTCCAAGTCAGGCTATCTGGAACATGTGTTAGACTATGTTTATGTGCACTTCAGTGTAACAAATAATGTATCAAATTTTGGAAATATAAAGTTAACCAAGCTTAAAAAATGATGACACGTGAGAATATTTATTCCTGGATAAATTTTTTACTCCCTCCCCCCTAAATTTTTTTTTGTAATTTTTCATCTAAGTTTCGCTGATTGTCTCCCTTTTCCCATTCAAGTATAGTTTGATTATTTTATAAAAGAATAATTGATCTTTGCTTTGATATAAACTCACTTTAACTATTATCACATTGTTCTTTTTAATTTTAGAAATGACACTGACAAATATTAAATAAACATTAATACAGGTTAAAATTACATAGAAGACCACTACTTCACAAAGCAGAACTAATGTTTAGTCAATGTATAGATAAGCTGTCTTATCACCTGACCTCAATGTCACAGTGGAGACCTGGCAGACATTGGATCAGCTATGTCACAAAAGGGGTCAGTCAACCAAGACTGAGATGATATGCCAATGACAATACCCTGTCACTTGAACCACCAATGTTACAACTGCTAATAGAATATTATCAATCGGAGGATCAATATCTCACACGCTATTAGTTTTTCTATTCAGTCAACCTCTTAAACGGTTCAAAAAAGGTGGCAGTCAAGCTCTGATCACAAGAGATTGTCAATGGCTTTAATGTGAAACTGTCATTATAGACATGTTTTGTTTTCACAATAGATGTGGAATTACCTGTGATAATCCATAATCCCAGTTGACTTCAAAAGCTAATTAGATAAAGCTATCTTTTTTTATTTTATTTGCAATAACCTTTAAGTTAATCAGATAAAAAAGAAAAAATGTTTTTTCTAGCTTTAAAGTTTGCATGTCTTTAAGGATTATTTTTCAATTAGTCCTGATTGTAGTATAAATATTATTTTTAAATGCCAAGAAAAATAAAGATACAGATATATGCAAAGTGAACATCCATTCAGAATGTTTTTCTTTATAAAAATTGAAATGTACTACATAATGCTGTAATTTTTGTGCAAAAAAAATTAATTTGTATTTGCAAGGCATAGCATTTATTTGATATTTTAAAGAAAAATGGCCACAAAACTGTATGTTTATACATATTTGCGAGTCAGAAATATTGAGCAAATGGAAGTAACACATAAATATTTACATGGGAGGTGTGGTTGATATAGACTAACAACATGGTCAATAATTTACATTTGCAGGTCCAAAAACTAGTTGATAATTTACCAAAATCTTTTCATTTTTATATGACTGAAAATTTTTTGCGATCATATAATGTTATGATGTTGTCAGCATTGTCCTAAGACATTTGGTTTCCAGACAATAACTTGAGAATTAGTGTATGGATCTCTATGAAATTGTACCACAAGGTTCCATACCATAAAAGGAAGGTTGTGATTGAGTATGGGGGTTATTTTTCCAACTGTTTAGGAATTAGGGGCCAAAAAGGAGTTGAAAACATGCATTTTTCTTGTTTCAGGACAAGTATATGGATCTCTATGAAATTGTACCACAAGGTTCCATACCTCAAATGAAGGTTGGGTTTGATTTTGGGTGTTATGGCCAAAACTGTTTAGGAATTAGGGGCCAAAAAACTAGTTTTTTCTGATTTCTGGACAATTACTTGAGTATAAGTTTATGGATTTCTATGAAATTGTACCACAAGGTTCCATACCAAAAAAGGAAGGTTGGGATTGCTTTTTGGGGGTATTGGCCCTAACCGTTTAGGAAAAAAGAGCCAAAAACAATACTTTTCTAATACTTTGTATAAATTACTTATTTCTTGACAAATTTAAATAGGGTTTAATTCAAAGTCTTGAATTCCTTGGCTTCTGTAATATGCTGAATCTAACCGTGTATTTAGATTTGTCCACATTGAGGTCAAAAGGATTCAATATTAAACTTTGTTTGATTTCATCAAAAATTGAATATATGGGGTTCTTTGATATGCTGAATCTAACGGTGTATTTAGATTTTTGATTTTGGGTCCAGTTTTCAAGTTGGTCCCAGTTATCAAATTGGTCCAAAATTAAACTTTGTTTGACTTCATCAAATGTTGATTTATTGGGGTTCTTTGATATACTGATTCTAACCATGTACTTAGGTTTTGGATATTGGACCATAAAAGGTATATGTCCAATTTCAAATTTTTAAGTTCTTAGACCACATTCGTTCTGTGTCAGAAACTATGTCATATTTTAATCACAATCCAAATTCAGAGCTGTATTATGTATAAATATAGATTGAAATTTACAGTAAATTATCAGATATTTTGAAAAATAATTAGAGGTAAGTTTTATAGATTTTTGTCTGGCATACTGTGACTCTCTTTACAGGCAAGACAAAAATCTATAGATATTACTTTCTGGCGGCGGCGTAAACAATTTGTATAAAGCTTTATATTTCAGAAGGTAGAAGACCTGAATGCTTCATACCTTGTAGATACCTTATGTTATGAAGTTTCCGTCTGTCATATGCCCATTGTGCTTGACCTCATTTTCATGGTTCAGTGACTGCTTGAAATAAAATTACAGTTTTTTTGTCATGTGAATTTCTCACTTATTATGAGTAGTAAGATAACTATATTTGGTATATGGGTTCCTTGCAACATTTTCATGTCCGTCAGACAAGTTTAACCTGACCTTGACCTCAATTCATGATTCAGTGATCAAGTTTGAAGTTACATGATTAGGTCCATTTCTCAGATACTACAAGCAGCAGGTCCACTATATGTGGTGTATGGAATGTTATTGTTTGTACATGTCAGACTGGAAGGTTTCATCTGACCTTGACCTCATTTTCATGGTTCATTGGTCATTGTTAATTTATTGTGTTTTGGTCTGTTTTTCAAGTACTGTAAGCCATATGTCAACTATATTTGGTCTGTTTTTCAAGTACTGTAAGCTATAGGTCAACTGTATTTTGTCTATTGAATGATTGTAAGGTGTACATGTATGTCTAGCTGGTGTCATTTGACCTTGACCTCATTTTAATGGGCCATTGGTCAATGTTAAGTTTTTGTGTTTTGGTCTGTTTTTCAAGGACTATAAGCAATAGGTCAACTATATTTGGTGTATGGAATGATTGTAAGGTGTACAATACATGTACACTGTACATGTCTGTCTAGCCGGTGTCATCTGACTTTGACCTCATTTTCATGGTTCATTGGTCAATGTTAAGTTTTTGTGTTTTGGTCTGTTTTTCAAATACTAATAGAAATAGGTCAACTATAATTGGTGTATAGAATGATTGTAAGGTGTGCATGTCTGTCTAGCCAGTATCATCTGACCTTGACCTCATTTCCATGGTTCATTGGTTAACATTAAGTTCATGTGTTTTGGTCTGTTTTTCAATTACCATAAGCAATGGGTCAACTTTATTTGGTGTATGGAATAATTTTTAGGTGTACATGTCTGTTTGACAGTTTTTATCTGACCTTGACCTCATTGTCATGGATCTTTAAAAATGTTAAGTTTATGTGATACTTGTAGTAAAACCTTTATCTTTAAGACTTTCAACATGAAATCAATGGTCAGTAAAACAGGCGAGACATTTCAGCATGTGCACTCTTGTTTAAAGACATTGTATAAATGAGGAATGATATTTTGGAAATTGTTTTTCTCATTTTTTGTGTAAATGTTTTGAAGAACATCGTGGTTGGTTTATTATTCTGTATAAATTGATGTTCAGAATGCTATATATATTTTTTTTATGTAGTGAACCCCTTTAAAAACTTAGCTAATATTTCCCATTGATAAATAAAGAAATTAAATGCTTTGTGTACTTGGAAATGCTGAATCTAACTGTGTATCTAGATTTTGGATATTGGACCAAAATAGGTAAATGTCCAGTTTCAAATTTTTCAGTTCTTTGACCACATTCATTCTGTGTCAGAAAACTATGCTGTTTCAAATATTTAATTACAATCCAAATTCAGAAGTTCATCAAGCTTGAATGTAGTGTCCATACTTGCCCAGAGTTCAACCTCTGCGGTGGTATCAAGCTATGCCCTACGGAGCATTGTATTTACAAATGCGTAGAAGAGCTTTTTCCACAATGTCACAACTACATTCATTATGACTTCATTGATTGTAAACTGTCTGTTTTTGATTTTGTATCATCTTTAAAATAAACTTAAATGGAAATCATTAATTAAGCTCCCTTATCACTCTGTCCTTTTCATTGCCCACTGACAGAAACCTTTCGATGTCTTTTCATTATTATACATCTGCTCTAAAGGGGATTAACTTTCTCCATCTCTTTCGGTCAAATTTTTCGCAGCCACTACTAGTCATAGCTTCTTGAGATATGGGACTAAGCTTCATCTGGTTATGCCATAAAATGTGACATATTTTCAGTTCCTTTCATATTCTGGTTCTTGTTTGCCAAAATCTTATAGCATAGACTTGGGGTTTGCCAAAATCTTATAGCATAGACTGGGGTATGCTTAGTTAGCAATAGCTCTTCTTGGTGTGGTTGTCTCATTGAGATATTCCCCACATCCCCTTTCATACATACAAATAAAACCAATTCTTGCTAAATCATTTGTTTTTTTTCTTATTGAAAACATAAGGAAATAAAAATTAGATAAAGATGTTTTATTGTTGTTCAGCCCTTTAATGACCATGCTTCCTATAATACTCAATAGCCTATCATGCAAGGACGGGACATTGTGAGGAAAATACCTCAGTTTCTCTTAAAGAAGAACTGTAGTGTAGATTAAAATATATTGATCAGGTTGTATTGAGTTGTTGGATTGCTGTATCTTTGATGTGTTTCCCACACAATCATTATTCAGATTATTACAAAAGCATTGATTGCTGATGCTGCATGTTACACATAGAATATTAAAAGATATATCTTTCTCAACTACAGAAAAAAATTGTAATCAACAAACCTGTTACTTGCAAGAATAAAATTAATCAATGCAAATCTTTAAGGAATTTTGTTCTGAAATCTTAATATATTGTGGATTATATTTTTATGCCCCCAGCCGTTGCGGAGGGGGCATTAAGGTTTACCCTTGTCCGTCTATACTTGTCTGTACCCCTGTATGCCTGAATTGGTTTCTGTTCTCTAACTTTAGTTTCCCTTGACCAAATGTTATGAAACTGATACACAAAGCTTATTACCACAAAACACAGATCAAGTTCAAATTTGGGTGGCATCACTTTACCGTTCCTAAGTTATGCTCCTTTATAGATAGAAAAATTGCTGAATTTTTCGTTTTCGTTCTCTAACTTGAGTTTGTCTCAACCAAATGTTATGAAACTTATACACAATACTTATTACCATAAAACACAGATCAAGCTCGAATTTGGGTGGCGTCACTTTTACAGTTCTCTAGTTATGTCCCTTTATAATGTTTTATGCAAGCGGGGGCATCATATGTGTCCCATTGACACATTCTCCATTTATTTTTTAAAGCATACAGCTAAAAATAAGCATTTGGTACACAAAGGTAAACTAAAATATAGCATCAGTTGAAGAAGAATAAAGATAATCATTTCTTATTGGTTGAAGATGAGGCACAGATAAAAAAAAAAGTTAAAAGAGTGTCAGGGTTTTAGTGAGTCCACCTGAGGGAGGCTTCTACTTAATTTTGTTTTATTTTTACTTGATTGATAAAAAAGTGTAAAGTCTACAAAATTTATGATTTTAACACTCTTTAAAGAAAAGTCTTAATAAACCTTGTAAAAATGTTGCCATAGTTTTGATACTTATACTCATGATTTTTTTATTAGAACTATATATGAATACTATAATCTAATTGGAAATATTATCAGTGACAAACTGCTGTTAAGACAATTTTGATATATAGTTTTCCATAAAGTCAGCATATATATATGGATAAGTGGTGGCACATTTTTCTGCCAAAGGACCAAGACCAGTAACATGAATCTCTAAACTGCTACAAGCTACCATGCAGCCTTCAACAATGACAAAGTACAATGTATGAAATGAAAAAAATAAACAAAGCATGAAAACAAAAACCAGAAGATTGCAAGTTCTTTTCTGTCGACAAACTCTGGTATATGGCAGAGTTGAACATTAGGCAGTGATATAACAGGGAAACAATGCAACATATCATAAATGGGAGTTAACTGATAAGATGATTAGCAATAAAAGATGAAAGGTATATGTTAATGAGACAGCAACCCAAAAGAACACATAGAAAGAAAGGTACAAAAAGGTAAGAAAATACTATGGGCCAATAAAAAACCATGTTGATATAAGACAGACACACTACATGATAAAAAGAAAAAGATGAGCAGATGAATCTTCAATCTACAGATCACTACATAGAACACAAAAAATTAAGCAACATTAACCCTACCAAAAACTATGGGGAAGGAGGGGATAAGGATGAATTTAGATAAGGTGATCGTGAAGGGTTAGAAGTCCTGCTTCACTAGTAACACTGTTCTATAGTCACTCCTTTAAATAACCATTGATGTGTTACATTTGATGGTAAGACATCATAGAGTTATAGGGGATAGGTAAATATGTCTTGTCAACATATTTGTTTGCAGTGTCTGTTGGAAGTCATAAAAGGAAAAAACTTTATCCTTTCATCGGAAACTGTACAGACTAATAGTTTAATATACGAATGACCTAAAGCAGTTCATTATCATCAAACTGTAACACCTTATCTTAGAAATGACTTTCTTCCCTGTTTTCTTTGAAAAATTGAGAACTGTCTTTCACTGTTGATTAATACCTTCTCATAAAAACACCTTTTTCAGATTTTATTCTATTTTTCAGGCTGAATTTTATTAAAAGACTTGAAAGATGAATAAATTGTTCCAGTTTTGAGCAGCAGTACTAATATTGGAGGACAAACTGTACTGCATTGCAAGGACAAACAAAACAGAACTTGAAGACTTTACTATTATAATAAAGTTCAATGATTTCACTTTAGGTAAGTTTGTGGCTGAACATTGTGGTGAGATTTGTCTGAATCTCCCACATGAGATATTTGTCCTTCAAAGGAGGTCAAGATCTGCCTCATTATCAAGATTTCCTCCAATAGCTAAATAGTTGTATATTTTGGCTATAACTTTTGTTTTCCTATCAAATGTGTATTCTATAGATGTAGATAGTGAAAACATTTTATGTTTACATAACAAAAGTCACATAAAACCATTAGACATGCTGTTTTCACTTATTAATTTATAGAAAACAAACAGCTAATATCACATATTTTAGAAGATGCATACTAATGTTAGCTCCATAATAACAAAATATTATAGCATAAATAAGTGTTTTGAATTAATTTAAAAAAGTTGTTGTACAAAAGTTGTTTTAGAGTTGAGATCTCTTTGGTAGTGTGCTCATCTCAAGTGCATGATATTGTGGATTCCACCTAGCTGGGTCAAGTAGAATTTAGTTGCATTTGAAAAGGAATTATCCTAATAATGGGGTTTTTCATCAGAATTCAGAAATTATTGCATTGTTTTTATTAAGCAAAAATGTGACAAAATCAGGTTCGCATTTATAAAAACTTGCATTCATAATTTCAGTAGTGAATTTCCTTCAAAAATGTTTGCAATCCCATTAATTAGATTTCGTATTTTTGCCAATGGTCAAGGATTCGCAATAATAAATGCACACAAAAATATCTGAATTAATGTTTTGCACATATTAAAAACATATATGTAGCAAAATATTCAGAACATCATTTCTAGATTTCACAACAGTTTTTGGAAAAAAACATAGTACAGTTTTCCGCCAAGAAAGGCAAATCTATCTACGAAATTATAAAACAAAATGCCACATTCTTTATATGCCTGTCCCTAGTCACCAGCTTGTGATTCAGTGGTTGTATTTGATTGATGTCAGCCATATTTGTTTTTCATTTATTGTTTTTTCATAGATTAGGCCAGGTTGATTTTTTGTTTAAATTGATTCACATTTTGTAGCTTACTATACAGTGTGGGTTTTGTTCATCATTGAAGGCTGTGCAGTGCCCCATATTCATTTGGACTATGGTGGATTGTTGTGTTACTGACAATCATACCACACCTCCTCAATTCATTATATTACAAAGGGAAGTAATGTTTGATTAATTGATTGATTGATTGCTGTTTAATGCACTAAACATAATGGTTGCAGTTAACCTTTGCAGATATAGATAAATATACTGTAAATTCAGAAATTATTGCAAGGTTTTTATAAATGCAAATAATGTGACTGGGTGAGTATAGCAATAATAAGAACTGGCATTTTAATATCTGATACTTATAACTGTATGCAGCCTATCCTGAAATCACAGTAATTAATCTTGCATTTTTGTTCATTCTTCAAAAATTACAATAATAAATGTACGCAATAATTTCTGAGTTTACAGTATTTAGAAGTTTAATCGGCGTTTTACGTTTCCGCATTTTGGCACTACGTTTCCGCATTAAAATTCCTACGTTTCCGCATTTTTATAATACTCTTTTCCGCATTGTTTTTACATTGATTTTGTTAAAGGTTATTTACGTTTCCGCATTTTAATTTTTGATTTTTAATGTATGCCTCTTCAGTTTGCCAGGTAAACTTTTTGCCCCCTGCTCACCAACGGGGAGGTGGAACCGTGGAAGTAGGCCTTTGAGCAGGATAAGTCTTTATGATTAAATTGAAACTATTAACTTTAAATGATAAAACTCATACATGGTCATATATCAATTAAAAGTCAATGTTCAGCACTAAAAGTTTATATATACAGATCATACATGGTCATATATCGATTTAAAGTCAATGTTCAGCACTAAAAGTTTATATATACAGATAAAACAGTATACGTCAGTATACTATTATACAGTACATGTAGCACAGTTTACATATTTGTCAAAGCAGAAAACTTGTAGCCAACTGACTTTATGAAGTCTAACCTCGTAATCTCTTCTCTACCATACTTGACAAACTGTTCGGATACGAATTCAATTCGTTCACGGTCATTACTTGATAATAAAATCTGTACGTGTAACCATCATAAATGATACATTTCTTCCCTCGGTTTGTTTCTGTGTGTACCATATCCATGACATATACATCAACTGGCACTTAGACTCAAAATACACTTTCTTAAATACCAGAAGTTCAAACACTGTGAACTTTTTGAAGAACAATGATATGCAAATGGAAATACTGACCGAAACCAAATAAGGACATGAAATTGAGTGTCCAAAAAATAAATCAAACATATGCAAATGAATATAAAAGATGTAACCAAATACGGAATTCAATGCATATGTGGTGACTTTCCACATGGTGACTTTTGAAAAGTACTCACAATGTTAAATCTGAATATAATGTACCTGTTGAAGGAATTATATTGTCATAATGAAATACTAATTAAGAAAAAATACTATAATAAAATAAAGCCTTATATATCATTATTACCATTTTTTACAGGTGAAATACAGGTAAAAATACAGAAAGGTGGTATCTATTTATTTCGGAAAAGTAATGCGGAAACGTGAAACTGGATTTTTGCTAAAAATGCGGAAACGTAATACGCCCAGTTTAATATAAGCTAAAGCATACACATTGCTGATTAACCAAATGTCAAGTTTTGTTGCCAAGTTTGACCACTATTAAGCTACTTTAATGAAATACTTACCAGGTGCTATGTTAATTAAAATGCTAATGAGATTGATGGGTTTGTCTGCTCAAAATTTCTCAACCTGCCTGTAGGTCTAGGGAAAAAAAACAGTTTGTTTAATTACAGTTTATTAGATTCTGTAGATGTTGCTCTGATGGTTTCTGTCAGTAATTAACTTATGTGCAGTTTATTGTGTTTGATAACAAACTGATTAATATATAATGAAGAAAAAATAAGTTTATTGGTGATTAAGTATCTCTGCATTTAGCTTCCTCAAACCTCTGTAAGGTACAAAAATTGAAGCCTCTGAGTTTGGCTTAAATCGAATATGTCAGTTTGTGGTATTTCAATTCTTCTGTCAATTTGTGTCTATTTTATTTTTGTTTATTACCAGGTTAATTTTGAATAAAAAAAAAGTCATTCATAATCATGTCCAGGAGAAATGATTTGAACAGGATGTTTCGTGTTAACAATTATTCTTTTATGTGTTTAATTCTTCTTTAAGTTTTGTAATTAAGAAAAAGTATGTATTCATATTTTTTTTTCCAGGGACCATGAAGTCCTTTAAGATTCAATTTTGAGATAAGCTATTCTTGGTTTTTTTAACTTTCTTTTAGGACAGTTGAACATTTTGATTAATTTTTTTGATCACTCATAAACATTGTGGTGGAAACATTTTGTTTGATATGATACTGACACAGAATCTTTATTTTTCTTAACTGCAAAAGAATGTATAATACCGATTTAAATAATGTACATTTAGTTTCAAAAAAACACTTTGTTTTCAAATGATGAAAGAAAATTTTGATATACAAATGGCAATGATGTAGAAGACTTCAAAATATTTATTTTTTCATTTATGGAACCCATTGATTGATCTTTTTAAAAATGCATGCGACATGTCGCTAATTCTATTTATCAAACAGTATTAACACATTTAGTCAACTGATGAATTAAAACTTGTAACTACTTTCTTTTCTTTCTGTTGTATAATATAACCAGCTGTCAAATTAATTTCTCTCTGAATTTTTTTTCAATTCAGGACAAAAAAATGATTAAGTTATTACAAAAACGCAGTGAGCTATTGGAATTAATTTTTCTTCTATGCTGAAGGATTGTTCTTTTTCTACCAGATGTTGTCTTTTTGTGAATTAAGATTATTGAGAAAAATGTAATTCCTCTAACACAATGATTGTAGGTAATGAAAGGTAAATGTAATTAAGGCATTGGACAAGCTGTTGACGAAAACTTTTCTCTTCCATTTTACATAACACTACTTTTTTTTTATAAAATTAACGCAGAATTAATAGGTTTTAGCATTTTATGGTAATACAAGCTTTCTGACCCTGTCTCGAGTTCCTATGCTGTTGGATAAGGTATGTACAGTGATGCTTACTTAATTAATTGAATTTTTCATTTTAATGTCAAAATTTTTTTTTTATAAAGAAAACCTCATTTATTGTGATTTTCAATGGCACAGGTTTGTTGATAGTGCTGTAAATTCAGGAGTGTACACATTGGAATTTTATCTCCTGTACATCATATTATATATCCTTTTTCTCCTTTTTTATTATATACCGTTAAAAGGCTTGTATAGTCCGCGGTTTTATTCTACAAAATTGAACCTGCCAGAAGTGGTGTGGACTTTAGAGTACAATAAGCAAGAAATTAGAGAAAAAAATGGTGAGGTGGTTTGTTTACGTTCCGCCAGGTTTGTTATTGATATTGTAGAGGGCGCTCTTATCATTTTTCAAACTAATAATTTTACCTAATCCAAAGTCGTATTATAGTGATATATATGATGTACGGATTTTGACTCTCACTGTTTTTTTTTCTTCTTTTACACATGCTATTCAAACTTCCGGTTTAAACATACACAAGTTTCTAAATTGTTTTTTGTGTGATTTAGACTTATTTTAACAATCGTGAAGTGTTCTAGAATCATTTACAAGCAGTTTCAGCTTCTGTTTGATGATGGAAAACAGGTTTTTTTTCTAGAAAATACAGCAAACGACCATGCATGATTTGAAATTACCGGAGTTTCATTAGACCTTTTCTAACAGTTACAAAAAGTTTTTTTACCTGAAATTTCGTGAGGAGAAGGGGTGCGGACTATGTACCAGTGCGAACTATACAAGCCAGATTACGGTATTTGAAAAGTAGAGAAGATATACCAAGGGACAATCAAAAACCATAAGTTAAAGAGAAAATGGACAACACCATGGCCCTAGGCAACAGACAAAAAGACAAACAGATCACAAAACTTATATAGATATCAGTTACTCCTGTTAAAATACATTGATGAATCATTTTAATGATTATGCAACATAAAATAGAGGATTGATGAATGTTTCTTGTATACCGCTAAGACATTACCTTCTTGTATACTGCTAAAACATTACCAAATTCATTTATGATATGTACATGTAATTTGAAAGTTCACTAAGCCTACAGTTTAAGTTCAGTTGGAGATAAAAAAACATCTACCAAACATTACACTGATATATCAAGGAAAAAGCACACTGCTAAAAACTAGTGGATAAACTTTAGAGCTTCCAAATAGTATATAATTGCAGCTTCAATTGTACCCTTTATGGTAAATTAGGTTAAAAGGAGTAAGTTCACGAAGTGTTAAAATTGGCCCAAAAAATTTGATGTTTTTTAAATCAGGCCACAATACTACATATTTCACATAAAAATAGTTGTGCTATAACTATCAATACAAAATAACTTATTTTTGGCTCATCATATTAAACATGACGATGAAATGACCCCTCAAGTATGCATCATTTGTGTTGTAATGTCACTTTTTGGTCAAATTTTCAATAATTCTTAACAGTTTTTTAACATAATCTACTTTGGCCGCCACTCCTGATCCAAATGGATTGTGCGTCTATGGATTCAATATCTTCATTGGCAACTTTTGGCTACAGAACATTTTGGATCCTAAGTTGCGGCCAAGGGTTTCTTCAAACTTTTAGGTTTGGAAAATGCACAAAATCATCATTTTTTGACAATATATTCAAAATGTGCTGGCTTTGAAGCTTAGAATGTACTCTAATGAAGAGATTTGTTTAATCTGGCACTAAGGCTTTTGAAGTATATCTATTTAAAAACCAAATTATGGCCATTTTGATATTTTATGATAAAGTTGAATTTCAAGGCCATTTTTGGCCTAAAGTGAACCTTGTCCTTTGCCAATCAGTTCAATAAACATGATCAAGTGATAGATGTATCAGAAGAGTTGAAAATCAGCATCATGGGAATATTTTTGGGGTATTTATGAAAGTAAATGTTATGGAAAAATCAGCATTGTAGGCTCTCTCACACCAACATTTTTCATTGTAGTGTAATGGCTCATATCAGCAATATCTTGCACAATTTTGAAAATTTGCACCAATGAAATATTTTTGGAATATATGACTTTTGGAAATGTAGAAAGTACTGAAATTTTTTATTGTAAGGGCAATCACTCCTTCATTTCTCATTGGAATGAAATCAAATCAATGTCAAGGGTTAAAATCAGCACCAGTCTAATATAAATGTAAGAATATATAGTCCAATATTGAATAATCAAAATAATGAATAAATAATTATGATATGAAAGGGCAAAGTAAAACCAGCATAAGCAAAGGTCCAAGTGACAAATATCTCATGGTTTCAAAAAAGAAGAAGTTTCTTGTTTAGCAGTCATAAGTAAAAAATATATATGAAGACTAATAACTTAAATCAGTTATATATCCTTGAATTCCCAAATGACACATGAAAACAAGACTTTACTAGAGAAATCAGACACAAATAAAATCCAATATAAACTGAAGTAAATATGTCTTAAACTATGATAAATACCGCAAATAAATAAACGATAAAAATTAAGATATTTTCAATCCTGCATTTTACATTATTTTATAGATTTATGTGATCTAAGGGCATTGCAGATTACTTTTACAAATTAATTTGATAGAAAACTGAGACAGATGTACTTTATTGTAAATTCCCATTTAAAAGATAAGGTTATAGATGAGATGTTTTGTTAGGTCAGCCCCCCATGGAATGTTTAAACAAAACTTATGAAAATCTCATCACCACCCGACTGTGACACAAATGTGCCAATAAATTTCTAAGTGCCCTCAATTTTGACATATAACTAGGTGGTAGCATGTGTTTTCTTACAAATTCTGATTAATGTGAAAATATTTCACCAGAAGCTGAGATAGATAAGAGCTACAAAAATTATCTTGCTTCTTAATTACAGTCTTTGAGGAATGTCTAACTGTAAAGCACAAACAGGGGGGTTCATTTACAGATAAATGATAATTGTCTGACCCTGAGGTCAGCAAAATTAAACTCTGTCTTCATATCATAATTTCCCATAAACAGGCTGGGTCCTTCAAAATGCTTTGAAAATTTGATTGATTTGTCATGATGTTAGTCAAATACTGTGAACTTGTTTTTAACAGTAGTTTTATACTATGATAAAAGTTTACAAAAGCTACATATTTAATTTTAGTGCTTTTTATTTTGCATTACCTATTGAAAGTCTATTTTTTTCACCCTTGTTCTGATAATGAAAAGAGGCTTTATATTTAGAGTTGTCTCCCATGAAATGTTATGATGGCCATCTTGAGAATACATATATTGAAAATTTCAAATTGCTTAAATAAATCATTTAAAAACTGTCTGCTTTTAATCTATAATGGACCAAATCATTCAAATGTTTTTATTTTCTTTAAATGAAGTTGTCCCATTTAATGGAATTATTTGCACAATACACCAACAGTTTTCAACAACAAAGTAAATTTTGTACATTAGTAATTAACGTTGTTTACAGGAAGCCTACCTTAACAGGTAGTTATCTGTTAAAGTAAATAATTAACAAGAAATCTGTTCAATAAGTAGTAATTAAAGAGTTTTTTGTCCATTATGAAATAATAATTATACAAGTTTGTGAATTGTAAAAGGTGGAATCTGGTATTAGTTTGTGCTTGTAGTTTTAGAAACTACGTTAAATATCATATAAATAAGTCTGTCGGATAATTTATTCAAATGGTTTTCTTTGACTCTTCTGGTGCAATTTTTCTTGTCAAGGACAAGGATTGTTTTGGTGACTAATTACACAGGTTTATCTTTGACAACTATAATTTGTGAGTTTTGAGGTGTTAAATATTTCTTTTCATTACAATGTTTAATGTATCTTGACTAATTACACAGTCTACATGAATACATAAGAAGACATCATTCATTCCAATTTAATATTGACATGTTTGGAGGATAGAAAAAATAGACCATAATTTAAATGGCCAAGTTCCTGCTTGTGTAATAAATTAATGAAATGAACAACAAGAATATTTTCATATATTATAAGTCTATTTGAAAGTTTTATGTTGCCAAATTTGTTTAATGAAATGAGATGGAAATCATGTTTCTTTTCATTTCTTTAATTAAGTTTGTTTATCTATTTTTCTTAACAGAAAATTTATTTTACTGAAGCTAAACAAAAACCTATAAATTCAAAACTAATTAATATCAAATAAATTTGTGGAACCAACATGGTCAAATGTGACCTGCGACCTTGGAGGGTTTGGCTGGTGACCTTGTTGCTTCATCTAAAAGGACCTGTGATCGGTAATTTTTTTTAAAATTTGTTATATGTTTGCCTTTGCTTTTAAATTTGCTCAAAAGTGACCTAGTGACCAGAGTTAATTTTTAAACAGAACCTTGTGACCTAAGGGTGGTAACCTACTGAAGCCTCAAATCTGGAAATATAATACTAGCACAGATATGGATACAAAGGCTGGAAATTATCAAACCTTTACAATTCTAAATACTTTTCCAGTAGCTATATTATGTCATATCCTTCCTTAAAAATATGTTTAGACAATTTTTAGATATTGTTCATATTTTTCACTTATACTGAATGCACATGGATTCATTTGTTTCTAGACTTTAAGCAAGTAACCAGGACTAATAAGTATTCTCAGTAGTTTTAGGATGAAATTTGAAAAAAAGGCAGGACAGGAGTTTGAGTAAAAAAAAAAGGCAGGATGAGCAACTTTGCAAAAACAAAAGGCAGGATGACAGTTTATATAAAAAAAAGTCAGGATAAACTAAGAAAAAAAAAGGCAGGACCAAATAGAGTGAAAAATAAAAAGGCAAGACAGAGATTACAATTAAAAAAACATGCAGGACAAAATTTTTCATCCTAGCCCTCCCATAAAAATCAAATGGTAGTTCCCTAAGATTTTGTAATCATTTATTAGTTCAGGACGGTCTGTGTTAAATTTATATTGACAACTTTTTAAAAAATTTTGGATATCTAGAACTTGGTATTTTGTACAGATACTCATTTGTGTTGAAGACCATATTGACATCTTAATGTTGTATGTTTGTTTGTGTTGAAGACCATATTGACATCTAAATGTTGTATATTTGTTTGTGTTGAAGACCATAGTGACATCTAAATGTTGTATATTTGTTTGTGTTGAAGACCATATTGACATCTAAATGTTGAATGTTTGTTTGTGTTGAAGACCATATTGACATCTAAATGTTGTATGTTTGTTTGTGTTGAAGACCATATTGACATCTAAATGTTGTATGTTTGTTTGTGTTGAAGACCATATTGACATCTAAATGTTGTATGTTTGTTTGTGTTGAAGACCATATTGACATCTAAATGTTGTATATTTGTTTGTGTTGAAGACCAAATTGACATCTAAATGTTGAATGTTTGTTTGTGTTGAAGACCATATTGACATCTAAATGTTGTATATTTGTTTGTGTTGAAGACCAAATTGACATCTAAATGTTGAATGTTTGTTTGTGTTGAAGACCATAGTGACATCTAAATGTTGTATATTTGTTTGTGTTGAAGACCATATTGACATCTAAATGCTGTATGTTTGTTTGTGTTGAAGACCATATTGACATCTAAATTTTGTATGTTTGTTTGTGTTGAAGACCATATTGACTTCTAAATGTTGTATGTTTGTTTGTGTTGAAGACCATATTGACATCTAAATGTTGTATATTTGTTTGTGTTGAAGACCATATTGACATCTAAATGCTGTATGTTTGTTTGTGTTGAAGACCATATTGACATCTAAATGTTGTATGTTTGTTTGTGTTGAAGACCATATTGACATCTAAATGTTGTATGTTTGTTTGTGTTGAAGACCATATTGACATCTAAATGTTGTATGTTTGTTTGTGTTGTTTGAGTTTCAGTCTCATTGACATATACCCAAATTCACTTTTTAATCACAACTCTTCATTTTTCATTAAAAACACATTGTACTATCAAATCCAAGGAAATTTTCAGTAAGAAAATCTGTAATGGACACCTTTTTATTACATGTTAAATATGGAGACTAAAGAGTTTTTTAGATGACAGATGAATTAAGGGAACATCACCTTGTCAGTAAGAGACCTTTGTAGTGGTTACCTACACTGATGTAGATGTCATATAATTATGTCATTATGTCATGTTAAATACTACCAACTGTCATGTAATTCCATGTCACTCTGGGATACTACTCATGTTGGCATATGCTAATTTTCTTACACATTGTTCAAAGCAGTTTCTCAAAATTTTATAACATTGTCAGATTTATTACTTTAAAATATAACATAGAACTTGAAGATTCAGAAATATTTTCATATTTGGTTAATATCTGTATAAAATTCTGTCTTCCATCATTGTCCTGCTTTGTTGATGGTATCCAACATTTACTTTTTCAAAAATCTTCTCTTATGCAACTTCACAGACAAATATTACCAAACTTTACCTGAATGTTCCAATGGCATGTAGTTTCTAAAATCTTTCAACAAACATGGCAGCTATTACGAAAAAAACCAGATTGGTCAGCATATGTTTTTGATTTATATTTTAAAAGGTATAATAGGGAAACATTCTACCAATATTTCTATTTATTCAGAGTTGTCATTTGACCTTATAAGAACGTTCGTTTTTTTTTGGGCATAATAGGCAAAACTAAAGTAGATAGAGAGAAACTGTTAAAGCAAAAACAATCTACAAATTGGTCAACATAATTAAAATTGTTAATCAATTTCTTACAGGAGTTTTCCCCCTTATATAATTGTTTTTATAATTTTTCTGCTTTTTAGCTATTTGTTAAAACTATAATAGATATAGTGAAACTGTTTCCTGCAGATATGATTTTCGAGATTTAATCTACAAATAAGTCAACATAACTGATATTGTAAATCAAATCCTTATAGTTATTGGTCTTAAAGGATAATTCTTATCATATTTTTTGAATTTGTGTCACTTATCTTGAAAACATGCATCAAAATCTAATTTTTGTAGTTGAATTTAAATTATAATATTTTACCGGATTTTCACATTTTTACTGTTTCCATGGCAATAGAGGCCTTTAAATAAATTACTTTCACATCTACAAATTACAATATATATATATATATAAATCGTCTAAACAACAGCCCAACAATGTTAGATCAGTAAATTTGCCTAAGCAAATTTTCTGTTCTTCCCTGGCCAGGATTATATCTATCTATAAAGTTTCAAGGGTTTGATTTAATAATCTGTAAGAAAATACTGCTGATGTTTTTTCCTATAGGGTCAAATGTTAAGCTATACCTGTAAATAGCTGCTTTTCTGTAGTTGGCAAAATCATCAAAATTAAACACGAACTGTACCCTATATACCACTTTGCCTCATATTCTTATTAAGAAAAAATTCACACACCTAATTAAATGGGCATTTAAAAAGTCGGAATGCGAATACATATGTTCAAACTCTTTTAGGCCATTTTTCAGTAGCAACAAACAAAAGAGCTATGTCAATTGGACATGCTTTGATATCTATATCATTAACGGGAAGCTTAATAAAAAAATTTATGATAAAAGAGATGATTTTTCATTTCCTATCGTTATTTATCCATTTTTAGATGGTGACATTCCCTTGTCACCATCTTATGTTGTTTATATATCTCAACTTGTACGATTCGCTCGTGTATGTAACAACATATTAGATTTTAGCGAGAGAAATTTATGTATCACTGAAAAATTTTTACACCAGGGTTTACGATAGGAGGGATTGTGCCTGATATTCATATGATGAAGACATAATCTTTCAATCAGTTTAATTGAGGTCTGGAGCTGGCATGTCAGTAACTGCTAGTAGTCTGTTGTTATTTATGTATTATTGTCATTTTGTTTATTTTCTTTTGTTTCCTATTCTGACATCGGACTCGGACTTCTCTTAAACTGAGTTTTACTGTGCGTACTGTTGTACGTTTGTTTTTTCTATATTGGCTAGAGGTATAGGGGGAGGGTTGAGATCTCAAAAAACATGTTTAACCCCGCCGCATTTTTGCACTGTCCCAAGTCAGGTGCCTCTGGCCTTTGTTAGACTTGTATCATTTTTAATTTTAGTTTCTTGTGTATAATTTGGAGTTTAGTATGACGTCCATTATCACTGAACTAGTATACATATTTGTTTAGGGGTCAGCTGAAGGACGCCTCCGGGTGTGGGAGTTTCTCGCTGCATTGAAGACCCATTGGTGGCCTTCGGCTGTTGTCTGCTCTATGGTCGGGTTGTTGTTTCTTTGACACATTCCCCATTTCCATTCTCAATTTTATACATAGTGGATAAGTGAATTAGAATTTCAAAATATTTTTTTCAGGCATACTCAAATTATTTAACAGAAACTAACATTTAAATTTTTAACTTTTTGCTGTTTCCATGGTAACTGTTGGCATTTGAAACTTTAAAATAGTAAATGCTCATAAAATCCAATAGTGAAATTCTAAACAGTTTCGTTAGGTTTAGTGCAATAATCTCTCATGAAGAATTGACAGACATAAATCAAAAATGATAATGCAAAGAAACGATAGAATAACAATATGTCACTGGAAGAATAGGATAAAGAAAGAGAGAAATATTCATGCCATTACCAGTTATCAGTTGTTTCCTTCAAATTTTTGTCTACATCCTTGGGTATATATTCTTTAATTTTAGCACTGACTTTGGAACTTATCCCTCCTAACTTGCCTGCACCCAGTAGAAAATTCAAAATTCAATAGGACCGATTGTGGACACTTGTACTTTATAGAAAATGCTTTATTAAAAAATAATTCTTTCAAGCCATGCTCTATGCTCATTTTAACATGGGTAGGCATTATATTTGTCAATATCTTTTTACCGAGCGTTAGCATGATAGAATTATTTTGATTCTAATAGGAAAATTTAGAACTTTGGTACTTCTAAGCAGACCTATAATACACGTTCGAAAGGCCCAGTAAAGGTGAATTATTCAAACTTTAGTTGTTTGGGTATCTAATGTGCATGTATTGCTCAATGTATTATTTTTGAAAGTATATAATAAAAAATTGTATATCTGCTTCATACAATATAAATATGATAAGCGTGGAATAGAATTTATAAAAATTTTAGTCCATTTTCTAGAAATTTGTCACCTTTTTTTACCTTATTTCACATGAAGTGCCACCCCTCACCCATTGAAATGTTGGTTGAAAAGTTACAAATACGGTATATATGGAATATTTCAGCAAAAATATTTGTGGGCAAGGGGTGTGGCCTCTGTTAATTTTGAAGAAAACTCATAAATTCTGCCAAATTATGCTAAAACATCAGGTATTAAAGAAAGTAACCTACATTTACGACATCACAAATACATCACTAATGACGCAATTGGTAAAAATCATCTTTTACCGAAACAAGATGACATTTTAACATACGTTTTCATCAAATTTTCACATCGTATCAAGGTTTAAAAAATTCAGAATTTTAGAGCCAAAACTATAAGTTTGTCAACCAACTGCTTTAATTAAGAAAACAATATTTATATTAATTACCATGTATTGTCCATAACTAGCTTGATTGTTTTCAAGTGACTGTGCACTTTAGAAAATGTGTTATTATGTTCTGTTTTAAACAGTATAAAAGTTTATATAGCTTTGAAAACTTGAAAATAGGCATAATTTGACTCTATGAACTTAGGTGATCATTGGGAATATTTTGAACCTCGCAGAAGGAATTTCTTTTCTGTGGAAGATTTCTTAGGATGTTGTTGAGTTTTGCATGTAATATGAACACATAAAAACTAAGCTTGTATTCAATGCTGCATTCATATGATAACAGATCTTTGATAGTCTCTGTTGAAATTATTCACAACTTTTTTTAGACTACAGGCATTTAAGAGTTTAACATACTTTAATATCATTACCTGTCTCTTGTTTAAGAGGTTTGGTCTGTATATAGATGTCCTTTGGTTTTTGAGTTAATGGGTTGCTGTCTCTTTTGCATCACCTTAAATTACATAACCTTACCGTTTTTAGTGTACCCATGTATTTTAATGAGGCAGTAAAAATAGGAAAGACATTTAGAGATGAATAAAAGGATGCTGGGTTTACTTTATTGAAACATCAAGACTACCAAAAGACATCTAGTGGGTAACATTACAGTAGTCAAGTAGACTAGTGTCTATACAATATTTCATACTCTTAATATAGGAAGTGTTCTTCATCTAAGCATGAATTTTGAGCAATCCTCACCACCAATGAATGCGATTCTCATAAATTTGTAAGTGTGATTTGTGAAAAAGACTCCTTTTATGGAGGCCCTAAAACATTGTTTTGTTCTAACCATGAACAAGTAAGTCATGATGATGCTAAATAATCTGTCCCTTTGTCATTGCTTACTACATTGCTGGGTGGTATTTCTTTGGCATGGTATGTTCGTTCTTTCAACATCATGTCAACAAAACAAACTGAATTTATATTTATCCAACAAAATTACTAGGCTTTAAGATATATCTTTATCTTTGTGCCAGTTATGGACAAGTAATAATATTTTAAAGAAATGAACCTAAAATATGATGACAAAGCATGGTTCATACAGTAAAATTTAAGTTCTTTGAATCATCAACAAGAGAATAAATAAGTATCCTTTTTCTGCATTTCTTAGAATAGCAGAAAAATATTGTATTGCACGGTTCATTGAGACTATGTGTAGTAATGTGTTTTTTTTTAATGATCAATGGTCAAGGTTTGGCGCCAAAAGTATTGTCTTGTTTAAAGGTTTTCATTCAAGCCGTGGATGGTCAATTATAAACTACAAAAATTTTTCAAGTGTATATATATAAATGTTATAAATGTGATTAATTATTTTAAAATTCGGATTTTAGCGCAGGACTCTGCTTTCTCTGGAAGTGGTGTTGGCATTACCTAGAGTTACAGGTTTCCTTGAAATATTTCTTTTTATGGTTTTTCCTGGGTGGCATTCATAACTAATGAAAGAGGTTTAAAAGATTCAAGTTAAAGAATCTCTTAGATTTGTTTCTAAAATCTACATGGGTATTACTGTTAGCCTAATTTATTATTTTCTATTGATGTATTGTATAAATATGTATCGTCACATATGTCAGTTTATATTATATATAATGCTTGCTAGTTGTCCGCATGGCAAATGCAACATAAATTAGTTGAGTTATTTTTTAAGATTTAGATAGTTTTGCAGTATAGTCAGTTCGTATAATGGTATACTGGTTCGTCAACATTTTGAGTATGTCTGGTCTATTTAGTATTGTACAATTCTTAAACAAGCTTCTGACACAGAGCATATCTTTAAAGGATGAGAGAAATAGACATTAAGAATAATTTTTTGAAAATTTCAAACTTTATAAAAAAAACGACATTTGAAACAACAGTAAATTTATTCTCCTGTAATATAAGTACATTAAATTGTTATCATTATTAGGTATACTTTTATGCTGGTCGAGGAAGCTGTCAAGGCAAATGACCTTAAGAACAAATTATAACAATTATAGAACCTCATAAAGTCTTAATTTATTCACTTATTAAAACACTAGCTAAATATGAGACATAGAGAAAAAATACAACTAAAGAAAATGGACAAATCAATGAAAATCAGAGTCTTTCTTTATATGGCCTGAAAGACTACAGAAAATTCAAATAACTGTTCTAATTGTGTTACAGATCTCCTGTTGTTAAGTTTCCAGTTATAATATCATAAAAGCAAATGATTTTTCTCTATATCTGTCTGGCAGTTAATTGCTTTTCTCTGGAGCAAAATTCATAAAGATTCAAGACATAATGATGTCAATGTCTTACACATTTTGTCTGATAATTATTCAAATAATTTTTGTCTGCCAATTAGAAAAAGGCATGAAAGGTTTTTGTGTTCTGGTATTTATTGTATTGTCTTGGAATTTCACCACCTTGATGACAGTGAATTGAATCACAATGACAGAAGTTGTTTTAATTTTGATTTAAGACCGTCGTCTACATTTTTCCACAAGGGATCTGTTCTTTAAATGATTTTTTAAATAATGGTTAAGTTTTTCATGTGAAGTTTCTATATATTTTGAGATTGTCTTTTTCTTACAATAGGTAATTGTTAATAAGCATAAATCACATCACTTTTTATAGTGACAAGGGTTAAAGTTATTAGGTAATCTCCCTTTAACTTGTTACCTAGGGGACTGTATCTGAATTATCTCCCTTTAGCCTTTACTGTTAATCTGAAATGGAGGAAATTTATGATCTTGAATGGAACCTGTACTATCAGTCAAATATTGTGTCAGTGCAGGTGCAGTCAAGAAGGAAAATATTCAAAGAGCTGTGGTGAAATTCACAAGGAAATTCTGATTTGGCTGCATATTACAAGATAAATTATTTGTCTGCAAAGGCAGACAAGAGAGAAAAAAAGTAATGTGCATTTTCTGTGTACACATTGAAATTTAAAATATTGACAACAGAAAAATTGGAGATCAAAATTATAAAATTGACATTTATGAGCTTTAATCTTGTTCTCCTTGATGTTTACCTATTTTTATGACATAATTTATCAATTAATATAAATGTTCGTAATTACCTTTGAAGTCATAAAGTCAATTAAGCCCTGATTACATTTCCCTTTGTTTGTAATTATAGGCTAGTTACGGAAATGAAATATTAAATCGACACAATTAATCATAGTTTCTTTTATTGAAGTCCATGTTTTTGTTGAATTCACAGGATTTTAATGAACGCAGGGTCATCAAATTTACAAGTTAATAAAAAATATTATTTGATAGAAACATAAAATATATTTATATTATGTTGTTTTAGAAAATGTTATTGTTTTTATGGCAGTGTAATAAAGATTGGACACTGAATCAGTTATTTTCCAACATTTAAAATTAGAGCTTACACTGATTAAGGTATGTTAAATTTTCATCTTTTTTTAAATTAAAATGTACCTTCAAAGAGAATAAATAGAGCAATATTCAGGTGGATGCAGTACTTCACTTTAGCCAATATCAAAATTAAATTTAATGCACACACAAAAATCCTCGGCATAAATTAAAAGAATTTTTTGTTGCTTAAATATTTTTAAAACTTAGGTCACACAAGAATCCCATAAAACTGCTGATTAATTTGTAGGACTTTTATTTTTCTGTTTAAAGAAAAATATCAAAGCTATAATGGAACAAACATCAAAAGACAAGAATACTAGAATTAATAAGAAGGTGATAAGATAGCTGACCCACTAGAAACATTGAAAAGACTATGCCTTATTACCAAAATGTTTTAGTCTTAGGTGATTACTGTATACTAAGTAATTGATTTAATTTAGTTTTTCAACTTGATTTATCAATTTGCATTTTTAACCATATAAATTGTTTTTAATTGATCAAGATATGTATTGAGGGTTTAGCACTATCAAAACATGTTAACCTTGTCATATATATTCCTGTCTTAAGTCAGAACCTTATTGCTGGTTGTTTCTGATGTTATGCTTTCTGCTTTGGATTTATTGACTATCTTTCTAGACTCTGGATGATTTAAGCTTTGCCATATAGTATGAAGGTTTGTCTCTTGGTTAAAACAAAAATAGTAAAATGCATTTATTTCATCCTAAAGTATAAAAAGAGATGTTTGTTCAGCTTCATTGATGGAACAAAAAGGATAGTCATGGTTTATCGATTTAAGATGTGAAAAATCTACATACACTTGAAAGATCCAAAAGCAAAGGAACAGCCTTTTATTGTTGCTCTTCATCTCGAAATCACGGTCGGTCAATGAGACAAAAGCCAAAGTCATAAGTTCACAAAAATTAAAATAAATGTGTAGTCTACAACAATTGACAAAAGTTAATAGAATTCATCCATCTCTAAATTGCTTGTTAACCATGAATTATAAAAAGACAACATTGGACAGGTACATAACAAGGTGGCAGGGTTCAAATAGTTTTGTGAATACTCAATTATCCCTTGTTATATTTGGATTAGTTAAAAAATAAAGTGATACAAGTAAACATACACAAAAAATTAAAACAGAAAGAGCACTGAATTATTGTATACCATAACTGCATACCAACTTAGTGAAAAAATACTCAAATATTTCATCAAAGTAATAAATCTGTGTTCAAAGAAGTCATACCTTCTCAAGCTGTAAAATTGGCCACTGTACTTCTTAAGAAGGATTATTGTAGTAGTAAAGTGACAGAATCACAGAATTTATGTTTAAAAAAAATATCATAGTATTTAAAAGTGATTTCTGTTATATCAGTATTTATTTGAAAAAAGATTTAACAATAATAATAATAATAGACTGTATAAGATCGAATTTTTGTATTGCATTTGTATAAGATCGAATTTTTGTATTGCATTGGTCTGTAACTGGGCGACACTTTCTTTTATTAAATTCAGAAGACATGGATGAGGATAGCACTAAATTGCAGCAAAACAACAAGATTTTTAGTTATTAAACATAATGCAAAGATTTTTTTTAATGATTTGTACTTTATAAAAGAAGAACTCATCTTTTTTATAGATAAAACTATCAATGGAGATGTCGACATTAAATTAAAATTTCATCTAAAGAAAGTAAAAATTTTCATCACCTTTAAATTCAGGTCATGAAACTTGAACAACAAATTTTGAATTTTCAAATTCTAAACACCTTCATTAAATTTCAAGGACAGTAATTTTATTGTCTGGATGCAAAAGATTATTTTAATTTTTAATGTAAATGAGGCGATGAAAAAATAAGCTACCATTGAAATTGGAATAGGATGAATTTTTAATGTTACAAATTTATATGCATAATCTTAAATATATTTTAATTTTTTCTCACTGACTGATTTTGTAAATGAGCTAATGATTCAAGATTTATGAAAAACAAGTCATTAAGACTTTTCTTTGACATTAGGACGGGAGGTATAATACATTTTAATCTTATAAAATGTATTCAAGAGGAAAAACTTTCTTTTCATTTTAATAAGGAAATCAACTTGAATGATTTTATGTAAAAGAATATAAATTATTTCCAAAATTTAATTGATGATAGCCTTTCAAATAGGAATTGAGAAGAGACCGAGCCTAATCGGTTTTGAATATTTAATTGGATTGGAAGCATTTATAACTATTATCTTGACATTTTATGTGCAACATTAAAACATTTAAGAATTGGAAAAATTTAATCTCCTATGATGTCCCGACTTCTGATTAACTACTATCAGTCCATTGTAATTGGCCAAAAAAATCATCAGAGTGAAAGCAATGTACAAAAGCGTTATTGTTAGCAAGTGGGACAGCACAATGGAAAAATTAGTTGTTGAAAAACTTACATTTTATTTAAATGAAATCATAGTTTTATGCTATGTAGTGCCTATCATGGGTGTGAAGGTGAACAAAATGAAATGGTGGGAATAATATTAATGAGACAGCATTTTCAATGACACAAAATAAACAAATATATATAAAGATGAAAGGTGCGTTTTCTTCTCATGAGGTTCTCATTCTGAGTTACTATGCAGGCCTTAAAATGAGAAGTATTATGGTTTTAAGATCTATTGATAGTGCAATCAATTGAAATCATGATTCTAATATGCTTCTCCTTCAGTTATTTCTTTCAGCATTGTTAGGGTAAGGCATATAATTATAGCTTGTAATTAGAATGCTATTAGGTTATTAGATTATTCTGCATTATCTTCCTCATTGAATAGTTATCTCCCTTTGGTATTGTTCATTTATCAATTTTTTAGACCTGAATCAAGATTTTGGCTAATGTGAAGAATATTATTGTGAAAACTTATGAGAGATTGAAAAGTATTGATTATAAGGAATAAACATATAGAAAATTGATAAGAAGCTGCACAAAAATAAATTGCCTAAAGGGAAATCACTCTTGCCAAAATCAAACTATGTCAAGTGGAAATTTGTCTACATTGAATGACAATTTTATGCTTTAAAGATCTTAACTCAGTTTGTTTCTTTCAAAACAGGAGAAGGGATGAAGTGTTGGCTTCTTATTTTCTCTTTCCATAAAACTAACTGAAAAAATGAATAAGTACATAGCAATTATAAAATTTAGAGAACTTAGAAGTAAAGAAGCAGAGTGAAAGCAATGTACAAAAGCTTTATTGTTAGCAAGTGGGACATCACGATAGAAAAAAGTCTTTAATGTAAACAGTTTACTGTTGAAAAGTTATCATTTCAAAGTACAAAATTGTATAAATTTTCTAAAGGCCAAATGTACACAAACTTTTGCAAAAGCACAAATCAAATATCCAGGAAATAAGAAATTTACTCATTCCACGAAAAATTGATACCCATGACAACAAATGAATCCACAGAATCATAATTAGATGTTAATTGAAAAACTTATAATCGTAATGCAGTAATTTACTTAGTGAATTTTAGTGGCAATTTGCATAATTTCAATTAAAAGAAATGACAAAAACGGATAATCAACATTAGAGTACTTGTCAATTATTAAACATCATCACCCTGCCTAGTGATTTGACACATTGCTTAGCCTCTTTCACAGCATATATGTATTTCTACACACTTGAACTAAGTAACATTGTTTTGAATGTCTCACCATAGGATTAAAGGTATAACTTAGTTGGTAGCTACCACAGTCAACACCTATACAAGAATTGCTTCAAAAACCTGAAAGGATGAGTTTTAAATTTTAGGCTTTTTGTACATTTTCCTAGTACTAAGTAAGACCTAAAATACATTGTTAAGCTTCAGAAAAGAGGTCACTAACAGCTTGAAAACTGCACTCACATAATTAATGGTCAGGTCTGTTGTCACTGTCCAGAATATTTGCTGGAAAAGGTCAAATTTGCCCTTTTAGGTGAGTAAGGATAGCCTCGACAGGTTTTTTGCAGTAAATCAGTAAAGTTTTAAACCTTTAATTGGGGATCAACATGACCTCTTAACAACTCATTTTAATTTGTGTATGAGCAACCCAAAGAAACATCCCAAGTGCTATGCATGTGTTTGGATAACATTGTCATCTATATTCTTTTGTATATTTCCAATGTTTCGATTTACAGATGATTTATTGGTTTGCTATAAAGCAAATAACACATTTATTTACACATATTAAATGTGTACTTCTAGTGAACTTGATTTTATGTTTGGGTGTGACAACCTTTAGGTTAGACTGTCCTTATGAAGTCATTATACCCTGATCACTGTCAAACAAAAGACAGATTAAAATACAACGGTATCTAAATTACAAAAGAACATATAAGACATATCCGGCTTGCAATTATGATCCAGAAGAAAATGATGGCTAATTGTCCAATGACAAACAATTAAAGTAAGACTGATTTCGCTTTTGATCGGAAAAAAGGCAGTTTCTTTGATATCATTTCCTTTAGAGGATCCTAATTATATTTTAATAGACTATCTACCTATAGTTATCAAAGCTATTTGTAGATTAGCTAACAAACCCTGTCATTTTTTTTAATGGTGAAAACGTTATTTTCTAAGGTATTGTGGTAGGATTAATGAAAACTGATTATTTCTTGTCTTTTAGAATTAGCCTTTTAATTACAGGCATCTTTCAAAAATGATTTGAAGTCATGTTTGTTACAGAAATCATCTCTTTTCGTCTCTTATAGATATTTTTTTCACAAAATCTTTCATTAACTTGATGAAGTCACTTCAGTATATGGTCATGACAATTTCAATATCTTCAAATAACAATTTTGAAATAATCAAAATGTCATGGATCATAACCATATAGTAATATGGAATCTAAAACTAAGTATAAATTGATTGTGATGTCACTGATGTGATGTAAAGTGGCGATTTACCCAATTTTAGCACACAAAAAAGGATAATTTCATCATCATTTCAGCTAAATAAGTATAGAAAGATGTTTTGTCAGCAAGTAGATAAACATAATATACACTTCCTGTGTAAGTATCTTTTAAGGCATTTTATCTGCTCTTCATTATTTTTTAGCATATGTGAGACAGATTGTAATAATTTTGGCAATTTATCCATTTTAATGTTTTTTTTACTTTTCATTGCTTTACATTTTTAGCACACCTGGTCCAAAGGGTGAGCTATTCTCATTTAGATTTTGTCATCATCATTCTATTAAAAATTAAATCTTTTCCACTGAAAAAACAACTGGGCTGGGCTAAATTTAACCAAAGTTGGCCACAATCATCATTGGGGTATGTAGTTTAAAAAATTTGTCAGAAAATCCCACTTGCCAACCAACATGGCTGACATGACTTAAAATATAAAATGGGGGTAAATTGCAAATTTTGTCTGTTTTAAAAACCGCTATAGATAGAGAAAATCTGACTGTCAGAAATTTTCTCAATGTTGAGATCTACCTGTTGTCTGTTTACATCAAAAATGTCAGAAGACTTATTATAGGAGATATTGCCATCAAGGATTTATATAGTAAGACTTACAATATAAATCCTTGTTGCCATTAATTTGACTTTTCACAATTTTTTCCAAATTTGCCATTTATCTTGAAAAATTTAATAGATAGAGAGAAATTTTATATGGCATAGATCATCAGATCAGCAAGACAAGACATACAAACAAGTCGCACATGGCTGAAATTGCCAGTCAACTCCTCAAATGAGTTATTGTCCTTAAATGACGATCTATATCAATTCTTTGCATTTTGCCTAGTATCTTGAAATTTATAATACATATATTCAAACTTTACGTAGCAAAAATGATCAGTAGGACAAGGTCTACAAATCAATCCAAATGTCCAAAATTGTAGGTACCCTTAAATGACAATTCTTTACTAATCTTGTTTATGTTTTTGCCTATTAATTTGAAAACTATAATAATCATATAAAAACTTTAAATGGCACAAACAATCAACAAAACACGAACTCCAAATAAGTCAACATGGCGGAAATCTTTGGTCGACTCTTAATGTGAGTAATTGCTCCTAAATGACAATTATAACAATTTTTTGAATTTTTATACGACCGCAAAAAAAATTTTTGTGGTCGTATATTGGTATGACGTTGGCGTCGCGTCGTCGTCCGGCGTAGTCCGAAGACACATTGGTTTTCGCACTCTAACTTTAGTTTAAGTGAATGGATCTTTATGAAATTTTACCACAAGGTTCAATACCACAAAAGGAAGGTTGGGATTGATTTTGGGGGTTATGGTAATAACAGTAAAGGAATTAGGGGCCAAAAAGGGGCCAAAAATAAGCATTTTTGTAACTTCCAGACATAACTTGTGTGTTAGTGTATGGATCTCTCTGACATTGTACCACAAGGTTCCATATCACTAAAGGAATGCTGGGATTGATTTTGGGGGTAATTGCCTCCAAATTTTAGGAATTAGGGGCAAAAAACAAGCATTTTTCTAGTTTCATGACAATAACTTGTGTGTAAGTGTATGGATCTTTCTGAAATTGTACTACAAGGTTCCATATCACAAAGGGAAAGCTGGGTTTGAATTGGGGGTAATTGCCCTAAACGTTTAGGAATTTGGGGCCAAAAAACACATTTTTTTCTAGTTTCCAGACAATAACTTGTGTTCAAGTGTATGGATCTCTCTGAAATTGTACTGCAAGGTACCATACCACAAAGGGAAGGCTGGGATTGAGTTTGGGGGTGATGAATCATAATGGGGGTTCAAAAAATTTTGGGGGGGGATTTAATTTTTTTTCCTTTTTTTTCTTTTTTTCCTTTTTTGTTTCTTTTAAAATTTTCCATTTTAAGTTGGTTATTTCTGATTTATATTTAAAATCAAATAATAATGATATGGTAGGAGATACACACCAAACAGGATGTGTAAATTATTATATAATAAGTATTGTGCAATAGCAAGAAATTTTCAATTGCACAGTATTGCACAATAGCAAGAAATCTTCAATTGCACAGTATTGCGCAATAGCAAGAAATCTTCAATTGCACAGTATTGCGCAATAGCAAGAAATATCAAATAGCACAATATTGCGCAATAGCAAGAAATTGTCAATTGTACAGTATTGCGCAATAGCAAGAAATATTTAATAGCACAGGATTGTGCAAAAGAAGATACTTCCTATAAATTGCTTATTTCTTGACCAATTTCAATGGGGTTTTATTCTTGATTTCATGGGGTTCTTTAATATGCTGAATCTAACCGTGTATTTAGTTTTTGGATTTTGGGCCCCGTTTTTAAATTGGTCCACATTGAGGTCCAAAGGGTCCAAAATTAAACTTTGTTTGATTTCATCAAAAATTGAATTATTGGGGTTCTTTGATATGCCGAATCTAACTGTGTATTTAGATTCTTAAAATTTGGTTCCGTTTTCAAATTGGTCTACATTAAGGTCCAAAGGGTCCAAAATTAAACTTAGTTTGATTTTAACAAAAATTGAATTCTTAGGGTTCTTTGATATGCTGAATCTAAACATGTATTTAGATTTTTGATTATGGGCCCAGTTTTCAAGTTGGTCCAAATCATGGTCCAAAATTAAACTTTGTTTGATTTCAACAAAAATTGAATATATGGGGTTCTTTGATATGCTGAATCTAACCATGTATTTAGATTTTTGATTTTTGGGCCCCGTTATCAACTTTGTCCACATTGAGGTCAAAAGGGTCCAAAATTAAACTTTGTTTGATTTCATCAAAAATTGAATTATTGGGGTTCTTTGATATGCCGAATCTAACCGTGTATTTAGATTCTTAATTTTTGGTTCCGTTTTCAAATTGGTCTACATTAAGGTCCAAAGGGTCCAAAATTAAACTTAGTTTGATTTTAACAAAAATTGAATTCTTAGGGTTCTTTGATATGCTGAATCTAAACATGTATTTAGATTTTTGATTATGGGCCCAGTTTTCAAGTTGGTCCAAATCGGGGTCCAAAATTAAACTTTGTTTGATTTCAACAAAAATTGAATATATGGGGTTCTTTGATATGCTGAATCTAACCATGTATTTAGATTTTTGATTTTTGGGCCCCGTTATCAACTTTGTCCACATTGAGGTCAAAAGGGTCCAAAATTCAACTTTGTTTGATTTCATCAAAAATTGAATTCTTGGGGTTCTTTGATATGCTGAATCTAACCATGTATTTAGATTTTGGATATTGGACCATAATAGGTGAATGTCCAATTTAAAATTTTTAAGTTCTTAGACCACATTCAATCTGTGTTAGAAACCTATGCTGTGTCAAATATTTAATCACAATCCAAATCCAAAGCTGTATCAAGCTTGAATGTTGTGTCCATACTTCCCCCAACTGTTCAGGGTTCGACCTCTGCAGTCGTATCAAGCTGCGCCCTGCGGAGCATTTTATTGCTTATTATTTTGATAACCATAATAGATAAAATGACACTAAAAAGAGAAAAAATTATCGGCAGGACAAGTTATATTCTAGTCTTCGATGTTTAAAGGCACACAGATCAAGGTGAGCAACACATTCTCTTTAAGACCAACAATATGCAAATATTGAAACTAAAACCACAATGTTTGATTAAAGTACATAGTTTCAACATTAAAAAATTTCAAATACAAATCATTTCCCAAATCAAATCTTGTCCATTTTCTTTCAAAAATCATTATACATGTATTCCTTCAAATTCTTGTCAAAAATGTTAAGCTAGTCATTTTCCTTTACAATCTAAAAAATCAATCATGGAGAGACAATATTTATTTTGTCTGAAAATTAGCTAAAAAAAAGAACAAGCACCCTTTTGAAAATAAGTTAATTTATTTAAACTTTTGAATTATTGTTTTAAGCTCAAAACATTTTCATCCTTAATGGGAGTCTCTAAATTTTTATCAACTACTTAATAGGCAAAACTATTGGAAGCTCTTGATAAAGACATTCAAAACTTTAATGGGACATCTAATATCTAATATGGAAGTCCATTACTGGTGAGGAGTCTAGATCTATACAAGTGGCAGTGGTACTAATTTGTGGTCATTGAAATGTTTTTCTTTATCTATTGTTTCTACTGTGGAATGAAAAGTTAATTTGTAACTGGTAATGTCTTCCTTATACATTTATCTGATCAAGCTCGATCTAGACAGAGCTTTTAATATAGAAATATGACTGTTCAAATCTCATTCCAACTTTTTAAATGTTGACCAAAACAAATTTGTTGTTTGACTTTTTCTTGAAGTTTTTAGTCTGGAATTTAACAGAAATAAATTGTCTCCATTTTTTTAAAGATCTAAAAATGTAAAGACAATTAAATATTGACATGTTGGATAATAGATCTTTTAATGGCAAACAAGAGTTAATGTCCTTACATATACATTAAGTGCATATTTGCAGATTTTCTGCAGTATTTTTTACAAAAACTTTTGTTGTGTCCCTAATTGTTTAGTTGCGACAAAAGTCAAGGAAAGCGAGACATAGCGATGGTCCCGGGACAATGACGAAGGCATCAACAATTGTTAAGTTTTCTGCTTAAGTTAGTTTGATTGGAACTATTTGCAATAGATCATTGATATTTTATATAAAGTTGCATTATTATCAGTACATATCAGTTTGACGACTATTTTGAGGCGCTGCCCCCTAGGTCATGGTCCTGTGACTTTGAATTAATTAGCAATTTTCAATGCTAAGTTTTCTGCTTAAGTTAGTTTCATATGATCTACTTGTAATACATCAATGATTTTGTATGAAGTCACATTACTATCAGTACATTTCAGTTTGACGACTATTTTGACCAGATCTATCAAAAAATATAAAAGAGCAAAAATGATCAGCCAGACAAGCTCATTTGAATTTTTCTGCTGAGGTAATGTTTTTTTGCTTATTATTTGAAAACCATAATAGACAAAATGACACTAAAAAGAGAAAAAAATATCAACAGGAAAGATTCTAAAATGTGACAATATATCTTATTAAAATATTATGAGACCCTGCCCCCCAGGGCATGGTCCAGTGACTTTGAATCAATTAGCAATTTCCAATGTTAAGTTTTCTGCTGATGATACTTTGATAGGATACACTTGTAATAGATCAATGATATTTTGTATAAAGTTGCATTACTATCAGTACATATCAGTTTGACAACTATTTTGAGGCCCTACCCCCTAGAACATGGTATAGTGACTTGAATTAATTAGCAATTTTCAATGTTAAGTTTTTTGCTTAAGTTAGATTGATAGGAACTACTTACAATAGACAACAATATTTTCTATAAAGTTACATTATTGTCTGTACATCTCAGTTTGTTGACCATTTTCAGTCCCTGCCCACTATAGATCATGCGACTGAATAAATGAGAAATGTTGCTGTCCATCAGATTGTCTTTTTCTGAATTTTATGCTGACAGGTGAGACATATCTCTGTGTCAACAGTTTATTTTGTTTTGACATGGTATTGTTGGTTTTAATTTGACTTATGAATTTTGATTGTGACTTTGATGTCGTAATTTGTATACCCCCTGCAAACAAAGTTTGGGAGGGTATATAGTAATCACCATGTCTGTTGTCCATACGTCCATCAGTCCATTTTATTGTCTCGCCTTGACGGAGTCAAAAAGCGAGACATAGGTATGCTGTTTCCGGCGGCGGCGGTGGCGTCAACAATGTATTAGTTTGTGATTAGGTCTAGTTCATGGTGAACCACTAGTGGTAGGTCAATGAAATTTGGTATGCAGTTGTATTAGCATTGGCACAACTTATTACCATGGAGATTATTTGGCCCCGCCCCCTCAGTCAAGGTCTATTGACTTTGAAACTTTTCATAGTTTACATGTATTAGTTTATGATTAGGTCAATTTATGGGGAACCACTAGTGGTAGGTCAATGATATTTGGTATGCAGTTGTATAAGCATTGGCATATCTCATTTCCATGGAGATTATTTGGCTCCGCCTCCTTAGTCATGGTCTATAGACTTTGAAAATTTTGCTAAGTTGATATGTATTAGTTTGTGATTAGGTCAGTTCAAGGGGAACCATTAGTGGTAGGCCAATGTTAATTGGTGTTCAGTTGTATAAGCATTAGCACATCACATTTCCATGGAGAATATTTGGCCCCGCCCCCTCAGTCATGGTCTATTTACTTTAAAACTTTTGCTTAGTTTACATGTATAAGTTTGTGATTAGATCAGTTTAAGATGAACTGCTAATGTTTAGTCAATGATATTTGGTATTCAAATTTATCGGCATTTGCAAGTATCGTTCCCATGGAGATTATATAGCCCCACCCCTGATCATGGTTCATTGACTTTGAAACTTTTACATAGTTTACAAGTTAATGTTTGTGTTTAGGTTTGTTTAAAGGGAACGACTTATAATAAGTCAATGGTATTTGGTATGCAGTTGTATTAGCATTGGCACATCTCATTCCATGGAGATTGTTTAGCCATGTACCTTCAGTCATGGTTCATCGACCTTGAATATTTGCATAAGTTACATGTTAAAGTATTGCTATTTTAATTTCAACATTTGCATTATCAAAATTACAAAAAGGCGAGACATATCTCTGTGATAACAGTTTAATAAATTTACATTAATGCTTTAAATTAGCAATGTCTCAGACAAGTTTTCGCAAATCAGTGCCAATCAACTATTTTTAAAAGAGTTGTGCCACTTGGAAACATTACTTATATCAAACCTTCATTTCTCTAAGATATTTATAAAAAGTTTTTTAAACCCCCCCCCAAAAAACTTGTTTTTAGTTATTGCCCTTGGACAGATAGAATATATTCAACATGGGGGACATTGAGACTCTCTTGGTTTATGTTGTATTGAAACAGTCTGTGGTATTCTGGGAGTAATATGATAGGTGACAATAATTCAAGCAGGATTTTGTCCTATTATTTGGAATATGTGATTCATTTGTAGTTGTCAGTGGGACTCATAATGCAGGTATTAATACTTTATTACCCAGGTAAACACTTTTTTCTTGTTGATCCTGTTAGTTGACTAATTATGGCTTCAATATAGTCTATTGTCTAATCTAATGTCTTTACTATACTATAAAAAAAATCACAAAGTAACATGTACCTGAAAATATTATAAACAAAATAATAAAAAACACAATAGTTAACAATTTTAGACCCCGTTCACACTTGGACATTTAGATCGATTTAAACTAGATCAGTTCATTTAAGATCGATTTAAGCCCAATGTGAACGCATTGAATTGATCTTTAATCGGTCTAAACTAAAACTCCAAATGAGGTAGTTTAGTTTTAATTGATCTAAAGTGAACTGATCTAACGTTAAATGTGAACGTAGAGATCAATCCTAACTAGTACGATTGAATCTAAAAAAAATTTGTGCACATGAATGGCGCAAAAATTACACGTGCAATTTATTACAAAATAAATGACCAACATAAAAGGGCTGAAAATTAACGAAAACTATACGAACAGCGGTATCATCATTAGAACTTGTAATTCAAGTGAAGCAATATATCGATTGCATTTTTAATTGTAGTGTGAATGCAGTGGTTCAGATTAGAACGATAGGGTATGTTAGGATTAAATATCAATGTGAATGCTAACTGGTTTTATTTAGATCGATTAAAAAATGCTAGTGTGAATGGGGTCTAATCCTTTTCTCTTTTCATTAGAGATGCTAATGTCCAAATAATAAAGAAAATAAAATCGATTAAAATGTCACTATATTAAGAAGTATTTTTCTGATCTTTCTTCTCCTTTTTTTGTCAGTTACATCCATTACAAAAGGCTTGAATTTAGAAGTCCTTTTTCAAAACAATGTAACATGTCTTGTCCAGAAGCACCATGCTTTGTGAGAACATTATCTTTTTTTTTTTTTATTTATGCATTAATTCCTCACAAAGAACTGCTTAAGATATTACATAATCCACACCATCAGCTAAGGCTAAGGCTTCACTTGCCAAAGTACTACGTACAAACCTTCGTAATTTCTTGGACTGCCAAGTGATGGGGTTCACTTTACTATCATCGCCTGTCGAAAGACAACATAACCACCTTGACTTCCACCATCTGGAAGATTTCCAATCGAAGCATTACTGAACAACATAAATTTCACATTTTGTCCAAGATTCTGAAAATGCAGTGAAACAGGATCATTTTTGCACCTTCCTTACTATCTTATTGACTTTCTTAAGATCTTCAATTGTGCTAGTCTTTATTTTTGATGAAATGGCAGCAACATTGTTCAGTGATGCTTTGCTTGGAAATCTTCATTCTCGTCATCTGACTGGTTTACAACTTTTAAATCATTGACTGTTCTTAGATCAAAAGATATTTGGTCACATCTAATATTTTCTGGCTGATTGTATTCTATGTTGTACCAGCTCTTCTTATCAGTGGTATCCTTTCCCACCCTGCCTAAAATTATTGCTTCTCTAATGTATCATTTTCACCAGGAATTTTAAAATTCACCATCTAATCCTTCTTTAATTTCAAGCAATCATTTGCTTGTGCCTCAGCATCATGTTCCATGTTTTGCTCATGTATTATCATTATCGCCCTGATTTTCCAAATCAAGGCTGTCTACATCATCAGTATCAGGACTATTTGAAAAGGCAACCACTGGTTTGGCTTTTGGACATGTTTGAACTTGTGGCTGATAAAACACTTTGCAAAAGGGATAACTTGTGGCATATAAAACACTTTGCAAAAGGGATAAAAGTTTTCTGATGATGCATGTCTAAACTGCTTGTACAACTTCAATAGAATCCCCTTTTTCTACTTAAGGGCATACGATACAGTTTTGATCCCACAGTGATTTTTTTGACGAAAGTTTGCAAGCTATTTTTCACCTAGTCAATTCAAATATGTGATAAAAAATATACCTTCATGTGCTACTTTAAGAGATAAATGGAGTCGAAATTTTAGACATTTACTGGAAATTTCAGTCTCTTGGACATTTCTATCCTTTGGAAAGACATACCTAATTTTTTTATTTTAAAAGATAAACGCAAGTGGACCTTTGTAAAAACATCTGTGATATCTTCTCTACATGAGTGTGCTTTGAAGTTGTGTGAACACGTCTTTGGAAATCATTCATTTTTATCACATTTTCATGATTTTAGTCAAAAAACAGAATTTTTTGTTGTATATTTATCTAATTTAAAAAAATTTCATCTGTGATTTGTTTATAAAAATTGGCACAAGTAATCTTCATACATGAATTCGTTTTCAATATAAATCAGTCTGAATGATAAAAATCAGTCAAAAATAGCATCTATTCCCTATATGTCATTGTTTGAAGTCATGAAAAATATTATTTTACATTAGCAATGTCATTACCTCCCTTGTAACTGTATCATATGCCCATAAAAGATAATTTTGTATCAATGCACAAAACCTCCTCACTCTCATTTTTGTTTCTGTTTGTATATTGCTTGTCTTTAATGTTGATACAGTAATGATCACTTGAAGTTAGGTTTACATCAACTTACTGTTCAAACATGGTAACCTTGTTATTGCTGAGATCCAGAATAGTGCTTGCTTGCTTCAGAAAGTTTTACTTAGCAGTAACAGTATTTCACAATCAACTATCAATCAATTGAGCATTTAACTGACCCAATTATTGCTAGAAATTTCACTTTCTGATATGAGTAGGCTGTTTGTCCATCACCAAACTTGAATGGGACATGACTTTCATAAGTAAATTGATCAAGTCCTGGATCAAGTGATTCTACAAATTCATACAACCATTTAGAACCACACATGCAGTATCAATAACTGTGACATTATAGGCTTCTGCGACAAACACTGTTAGAGGCTTAAATTCTTGTGCTGAGGTAAACAATGTTATATTTGCAGTTTCATTTGATTCATCACTCTCATGTTATGTTTAATTCACATCAAGCTGCTTGTGAGGACAATCCTTGACCCAATGAAATTTGGAATCACATACTGTAAATTCAGAAATTAATGCGTGCATTTATTATTGCGATTTTGTCATTTTAGACTAAAATGCGATTTTAATTTTTGCGATATTGAGAAAAATCCTGTTTAATTCATATAAAAAATTTCAAAATGCGAGTTTAAATTATTGTGATTATAACCCTGTTGCATTTTTCGCAATAATAAAAACATTGCAATAATTTCTGAATTTACAGTATACTACATCTTGAGATATTTCCATTAAAGACTGTATTCATTTTAGTCTTAAGTCTACTAGAGTTGGTTGATCTATCAGCTACTCACTGCCTGGTCTTCTTGAACTGGGACCTCTGATAATAGCCATTTTGACGAAAGCTGATTCTTCTTTTATAGTAACAACATACTCTTGTTCTCCAGGAGCATTTTAAGATTTTGATGCAAATATCCCATTCAAAGCGGACGTCATTGTGTCGAATTTAAAGTAAGATCAGTGCCAGCTGACAATTTCGACTTAAACCAGCATTGTCCAGAAGTTTAACAGCTAAACTTGCATGTGGAAGTGCCATTTCATATTTCTTACATTTATTGTATCTCTGCTCAAACTCAATGATATAATCAGACATGCTTACATCCTCTCTTCTGTGGAACTTATCAAATATACTTTAAGTAACATAAGCCTGATCTATTTTATCCTTCTCAAAAAGTTTGTCCAACTCAGCTTATCTACCCCTTCATCAACATTCAAATCACTGGGACCTACTTCTAGAGCTATCTCCCTTGGTTTTCCTTGTAACAACAAAGCTAAAGTTAAACCCCTAAATTTTTTCTTGTCAAGATCAGTCACAAGTTGTCACATTTTTACCTCATTTTTCCATTGTAGATAACTTATATCTTTGGTCAAACCTGGTGGTCTCATGTAACTAGGTGCTGTTGCCATCTTTATTAGCTCGGCTACCACTGTTAGTTGACTAATAATGGCTTCAATATAAAGTCTTTTGTTTAATATAATGTCTTTACTAAACTATAAACAAAACCCACCCAGTAACATGTACCTGAAAATAATAGAAATAAAATAATAGAAAACACAAAAGTTAACAGATCTATCCCACAAACTTTATTCTTGTCATCTTTCTGAGTATTTTAAGTTATCTAAATTTTATGTTACCTTTAATAAAAACATGTTGGCAGAAGAAATGGCTATTAATGGAAGTTGAAACTCATTAAAAAAATCATGTAATGACCAATTTAATGAAAAAAATCCAGATGGTTTTATTGACAATTTGTTTAAGAAATCTAAGGTAGTCATCTCTTGTTTGGAAGAAAATTATGATTACTTTTTCAAGAAACATTATTTTCAATGCATGTATAAATTTTTCATAATAAGAACTGAGAGATATGTCTTGGTACTAATTGCTCTGTACTAATAGAAGGGAATCCAAAGTTATACCTTAATATATAATACTATACCACATGTATATTACTTGTAAATCACAGAAAAGCCAGAAATCTAGTTTCTAATTCAAGTTTTCAATTAAGAACATCTTGCTTGATAATATGTTATTTTTGTAAATGTACAAGTGGTAAATAAAAATTGTTTGCGCCTCTTCATCAAAAATCGTCAAAAAATTTGTTTATTACTTACCCTTATCTTATCTACTATCTTTCCTATTTCTAGAAAATTCAACCTAATTATAAAAATTAGAATGTGATTAAATTAATGGGTTTTTTGTAAGAATTATTGTCTGCTACATGAACATTAATTTACAAAATGTTAAGTGTTTTATGCATTACAAAATATATATAAAAGTTTATGCTGTTTTTATTGTAATTTAGTGTATTTTAGGTTTAACACTACAAGTGATATCTTAATTGTGACGAATCAGATCTTTCTTGTCAATTTCATGTTGCCAAATATTTGCACCTACAGCTTACATTTTAATATATGATACATTTGCACTGTCATTACCATTAAATTAAGAAAAATTGTACAAAGACAGATTTAAAAATTCACATTTAGGACCTTTTAATTCATTGCTGTTGTGTTGCAATACTAGAATATAGAAACGAGAACAAAAAAAAGTAATCAGGTTGTAATCTTCAGATGCAATGACAATAAAGGGAAGATTTTTTGAATAATGTTGAAAACTATAATTTTTTTCATGTAATAATTATGTATATATAGCCAGTACATGTTAAAGAGTAAATCAAAATTGAGATATTAATGAAACAATTAAATAATAAACTTCTATCTACATGAGCTCCAGGCAGATGTTTTGGTTGTAAAAATTGCATGTACTTTTATTCTGCACTTGGTTAATTTGAAAACGCTATCCTTTAGGTGTAATTTCGTTCAAGTTATACACCAACTAGGTGCACTTTTTCACTTTATAATTACATAGAAGAGATACTGTTACAGGAGTATTCTGAGATATTTACCGTATTTGGAATGAAAGCGTGTATTTGAATCAAATCTATATGAAAACTTTCACTGCAATTGATGTTGATTATTGTATTTGTATATTAAAAAAAATCAGACATATGAATCTGGTTTCTGTGCTAAGGACACATGTTTCTTGTATATAAGTATAGGGAGATGTGATATGGTTGCCAATGAGACAACTATCCACCAAAGTTCAAATGTGGTGGATGTAAGCAATTATAGGCAACTGTACAGCCTTCAACAATGAGAAAAACCGGCTATAAACGGCCCAGACATGAAAAATATGAAACAATTGAATTGAGAAAATTAACGGCCTTATTAATAACAAAACAATTTATGAAAAAACAAATATGACAGACATGAACCAGTGACAACCACTGAACTACAGGCTCCTGACTTGGGACAGGCTTATAAAGAATGTGGTGGGGTTAAACATGTTTGCGAGCCCTCAACCTGGGACAGTGGTGTAACAGCACAAAATAAGAACAAACTATAAAAATCAGTTGAAAAAGGCTTAACTCATCAGAATGATACAAAGCAGAAAAACATCTAACAAAAACACAGACCGGTTGGGCAGGGTATTTATACATCCCTTACAACAAAAAAAGTACAGATCTGAGATTACTGGAAGTTACTGACAGATAGTTCAAAGCCAATAACAAATAATAAAAAAAAACATGTATCTAAAACTTAAATATCAATCAGTTCACATCCAACATCCAATGGATTTAGTGTAACGATGTCATTAACAGTCAGAGAAAAACATGACCTTGTGTATTGCCAAAATATAGGTATCTACAGATTGTAGTAACTTGAAAGTGCATATGTGTATAACAATGGTCGTTACTGAGTTTGGCCATAAACTTTGATTCATAACAGTACAGGAACAAGTCTGCTATTAAAGGGTCAAAATTGATGCCCATAGGAATACCTACAAACTGTCGATAAACTTTATTGCCGAAACTTGCATAAATGTTGTCAAGGAGAAAATTTACAGCTTTAATCATCTCATCACACATCCAGTAAGTATATCTAGCATATTTTCCTTTCTTATTTGAGAAAAAGGCCTTATATATATATCCCAATAAGAATCAGAATATTTTATTGAATCCAATTAAAGAGCCTGTTTCCGAGCATATACATATATATATATATATATATATATAGTATTAATTATACAGTATTATTAAGGTATATTAAATAAATGAATAAATAACTATTATACTCCATACCAGATGGTTTTTGAAAATAAGTAAAATAGAACATTAACCCTCAAAATTATATGAGTTTCAGCAAATAAATTTGCAATAAGATTTATCAAACAACCATTTAATTAAACAGGAAAACTTTTGTTTGATGACATTGTGTGGAAGTGTTATATAAAGAGTGGAAAAGTCAAAACTGTCAACCAAATCAAACGGACCATCAAAAGCCTATAATTCATTTAAAACATCCAAAGAATTTTTTACATTCCAAAAATGGTTAATTTCACTATTTTCATATGTTTCATTACAAAAATTAATGATAGTAGTTAAGGAACTTGTTAAAAGCAATAAAAGATAAGGAACTTATTAAAAGCACTGAAAGATAAGTAGTAGAACAGTTACTAGAGGCTGAGATGAAACAATATTTTATTGTTTTTTTGTGTAGATTAGGTAACCAATACATAGCAGGGACCTTCAAATGTTCAGAGGAGGCCTTAAGCTGAGCTGTGGTAGTGACAACCTTTATCGGGTACACTTAGACCAAAAGTAGGAAATGCTTAGCATAAAAAGTGCTTAAAAACAACAAGGACCTTACAAAAAAATTATTATTTGAATGTTATCATTAAATTTTCCCCCTTAATGGTCTATTCTTATGCAATTAATTTATAATCATGATTTTGATCAGTCAACTTTAAATATTTTTAGGGGGTATATTCCACAGATTACCCGTCTGTAACTTAGGGGAGCCGCCATTTTGAATTATGGAATTTATTGATATGTGATTCCTTCATTAATAAACAAAATAAACAGTTGTCTCAACTGAAATTATCTTGTTTGTCAAATTTTATTTCGTTCTGAAGAGTACATAAATATCTAACAAGGCACATTAGGAGATAACTGTATTGCATGTAATGCTTATCTCAGAATACCCTCTTGTCAGTAACTGTGAGTACTCTCAGAGCTTTACTTAATGTCTTTTTTGTTGTTTGATATATAGATACGCTGCCACGTCTGTCTGGTCTGTTACATGTTGTGTGCTTTGTACAGATCTGGTGAGTTAAGCCCTTTTTAATTGATTTTTATAGTTTGTTCTTATGTTGTACTGTTACACCACTGTCCCCAGTTGGGGGAGGGTTTGGTGCCAGCAAACTAGTTTAACCTGCCTCATTTTATATGTGCCTGATGAATTGTTTCATATTTTTCATGTCGGGGCCTTTTATAGCTGACTATATGGTATGGGTTTTTCTCATTTATGAAGGCGGTACGGTTGCCTATAATTGCTTACATCCACTTTATGTGAACTTTGCTGGATAGTTGTCTCATTGGCAATCATACCACATCTCCTTATTTTTATATAAAGCTCACAAATGTTTGTTGTTTGTGTTTGATGTTGGAATTGTATCAATGACATCATGCTTGGGAGCTAGGTTCCAAAAACGAGAAAATGTTTTGTGAAATTTCTTATTTTTGTGATTTTTACACTGAAATAAGGTTTTAAATTGAATATCTGTATTGCGTTTTAAGCTACATGTCCCTAGGTAAACTCAATTTGTGACAGTTAAGCCTACTTTTACTTAGGCCAAGCATTAAGTACAATACAGTCATCTCCTAATTTGCCTTGTCAGATATTCATAAAAAATAGGGTCATCTGAGATTTTATTACAACGCTTAATGTTTAGTCCTACATTCTGATTTCAAGACTGAATTGCGTAAGAACCTTTGAAATTTAAGCTTAATGTGTGGAAGATTATTATTTAGAAACTAGTATTACTTATAGTATAACTTTAACCATCGTTTTTGAATATCAAAAACAAAACGATGCATGGATTGAATGAGTGCACAGCACAAGGTAAATCCATATCGTTTTTTGGTCTCAAATGGTCTTATTTTTTATATTCATATACGACAATTAGTCATTCCTTTTTGTCCTGTCTGCGACAGAAGTCGCAGTATGCGAGACATAGGTATTACTATCCAGTGGCGGCGTAAATTATTTGTATAAAGCTTTATATTTCAGAAGGTAGAAGACCTGGATGCTTCATACCTTGTATGCAGATACCTTATGTTACGAAGTTTCCATCTGTCATATGCCCATTGTCTTTGACCCCATTTTCATGGTTCAGTGACTGCTTGAACAAAAGTTACAGTTTTTTTGTCATGTGAATTTCTCACTTGTTATGAGTAATAGGATAACTATATTTGGTATATGGGTAACTTGCAACGTCTAGATGTCTGTCAGACAGGGTTAACCTGACCTAGACCTCAATTCATGGATCAGTAATCAAGGTTAATAAGTTACATGATTAGGGACGCAGCAGGTCAAGTATATGTGGTGTATGGAATGATTGTAATGGGTACATGTCAGACTGGCAGGTTTCATCTGACCTTGACCTCATTTTCATAGTTCATTGATCATTGTTAATTTTTTGTGTTTTGGTCTGTTTTTCTAGTACTATAAGCAATAGGTCAACTATATTTGGTGTATGGAATGATTGTAAGGTGTACATGTCTGTCTAGCTGGTGTCATACGACCTTGACCTCATTTTAATGGTTCATTGGTCAATGTTAAGTTTTTGTGTTTTGGTCTGTTTTTCAAGTACTATAAGCAATAAGTCAACTATATTTGGTTTCTTGAATAATTGTTATGTGTGCATGTCTGTTTAGCCGGTGTCATCTGACCTTGACCTAGTTTTCATGGTTCATTGGTCAATGTTAAGTTTTTGTGCTTTGGTCTGTTTTTCAAATACTAATAGCAATAGGTCAACTATAATTTGTGTATGGAATGATTGTAAGGTGTACATGTCTGTCTAGCCAGTATCATCTGACTTGACCTCATTTCAGTGGTTCATTGGTTAACATTAAGTTTTTGTGTTTTAATGGTCTGTTTTTCAATTACCATAAGCAATGAGTCAACTTTATTTGGTGTATGGAATAATTGTAAGGTGTACCTGGCTGTGTGACAGTTTTATCTGACCTTGACCTCATTGTCATGGATCTTTAAAAATGTTAAGTTTATATGTGATACTTGTAGTAAAACCTTTATCTTTAAGACTTTCAACATATAATCAATGGTCAGTAAAACAGGCGAGACATTTCAGCGTGTGCACTCTTGTTATTGTATAGGAACAGAATACTGTAAATTCTGAAATTAATGCAAGGTTTTTGTTATTGCAAATATTGTGAATCCTTGAGTATCGCAATAATAAGAACTCGCATTCTGATATATGATACATATATATGTAAGAAGCTTTTCCTAAGATCACAATAATTAAACTCTCATTTTTGTTAATTCTTTAAAAAGTCGCAATAATAAATGCATGCAATAATTTCTGAATTTACAGTATATCAAAACCTTTTTCTGTGTTTCTGGCAGGCGTTAGATGGATTCAATTTCTGTAATGTGGATTTCACTGTACCTTTTGGGATATGAATATATGAGTATTGCACAGAGTTGTCGAAAGGGCTGATCGTCACTTCGAGAATATCGATGCCATTTTTGCAATTATTGTAAAGCGAGAAGTTGTTTTTAAATGCACCAGACTATGAATAACTGTTGATAAGAGACACCCATAATCAATTTTAATTAAAGCATCAAGGCACAATTCTTTAGTTGGAAGTCTAAAGTGAGCGTCCCATTAAATTGGGGACAGTCTTGCGAGTGAAAATAAATGAGTTATTTCATATGTGAGATTATCAGAATTTATCACAATGTTGTCTTTGTAAAATAATAACATAATTTAAAATAAAGATAACTTAAACTTTGTATTTGAGTAATAGAGTAACAATGTGTTATCTTTGTAAGGATAACATAACTTAGAAAGAAGAGAGCTTAAACTTTGTAAATGAGTAATACATGTAATGTGGTATCTTTGTGAAGATGACCTTACTTAGAAAGGAGATAACTTTGTAACTAAGTAAATGTGTTATCTTTGTTAAAAATGTCACAACTTAAGTTAAGATGAACAGAACTAAAAAAAGTAAATAGCATAAGTTTGGAAGAGAAGTCCAAAAAGTATAACATGTTATGTTTCAAACGACCAGTTTCATAGAATGAAGCAATAAAGTAGGAATTTGCAGACCTTCAGACAATATATTAAACCAAATGAACACACCCAGATGGAATATTGTTCATTTTCTCAGTTTTATTAATTTCAGGAGCAATTAATGATAAAATGCTGTTAATGACATTTATTTTACATCAAGTGAGAATCAGACAAGGGTGGCCCCATGCTGACGGGCATCCCCAGGTTAATTGTTTCTTGTGTTCTGATTGGTCTTTAATCAGTAATATTATTTTTTTCAATGCTGATTTATTATCTTTGCATATGGTTTATGTATAAAGGTGAAATCATTGGAAAAAAGTTAAAAATTGTGCTTGATGAAAATTGGTAGTTCTGTTGATATCATTTTGATAAGATAACACGAGTGATGAATTGCAGTTGCTTGCATATCCTGTGTTTTGGTAATTATAATTTTTAACTAGATATCTTTATCTTTCATTAGACCTTAAATTAGTGATTATGTCTAAAATGTAACTTGGCAAGCATCTGAGATTTCAGAATAATATAAACATTAAGAGATTGTCAAATAAGATAACACCTTGGAATCACTTTACCAAAGATAATGTAATGTTTCTCATTTTTGTTTTTCATGGAAGGATTAGTCATTAACAGCAAGACAAATGTTTTGAGATGTGGAGATAGTCATGTTTTCTTCAACTTTAAATCTCATTTAATCCACCTTACATAATTGAAAAAAGCAAAAATTCCAGTGGTTAGATAAATGTTTGATAGTAATGGAAATCTGAATGGAAATAAAATAAAAGAACATAATATGCTGTTAATGATTTTGGGAGTTAAATAATGCTATTGGCTTTTTTTGGTAAAAATATGTCAATTTTGTTTAGAAGCAAATATTTTTATCAGTGAAAAGAACAAAATTTTAGTTATCTTCAACTATAAAAATTGCCATTGTTTGTTCAACAGTGAGAATGTCATTGTTTTTATGCCCTCGCCGTAGGGGAGGGGAATTAAGTTTTACCCTTGTCCGTCTGTATGTCCGTACGTCCGTAAGTCCAGAAATTGGTTTCTGTTCTCTAACTTTAGTTTGCCTCAACCAAATTTTATGAAACTTATACACAATGCTTATTACCACAAAAAAAAACCAAAAAAAAACAGATCAAGTTTGATTATTCAATAGTAATAACTGCCATAGTTTGTTCAGCAGTAAGAACTGCCACTGTTGGTTCAACAGTAAAAACTGTAATTGATTGTTCGACAGTAAGAACTGTCATTATTTGTTGAACAGTAAGAACTGCCATTGTTTATTCAACAGTTTGAACTGTCATTGTTTGTTCAATAGTACAATCTGTCATTGTTTGTTCAACAGCAAGAACTGTCTTTATAAAAATAAGGAAGTGTGGTATTATTTCCAATGAGACAACTATCCACTAGAGTTCAAATGAAGTGAATGTATGCAGTTATAGGCAACCATACAGCCTTCAACAATGAGAAAAACCCATACCGTATAGTCGGCTTTAAAAGGCCCCGACATGAAAAATGTGAAACAACTTGAAACAAAGACTAATGACCTAATATTAATTATAACATAACAATTTACGAAAAACAAATATTACAGAAATGAATCAATGGCAACCACTGAACTACAGGCTCCTGACTTGGGACAGGCACACAAAGAATGTGGCGGGTTTAATATAAAAATAAGAAGATGTGGTATGATTGCCAATGAGACAACTCTCCACAAGAGACCAAATGACACAGAAGTTGATTTACCACCTTTACCCATTACCTTAGCTTTGACCCAAGTGTTCTATACACTATCTCATCTCCAACATGTGGAATATCTTTTGCTTGCTGATCTTTTTCCCTAACTAGCTGTTCATGGTTAGCTACTGCTTCAGGTGCATGTTCATTGTCATCATTTGCCATTTGAGGAGGTTGTATATCTTGCTGATATTCATTACCATTTTGTTAGGGATCTTGATTCTATCTTTTTTGCTGTTTATCTCTATTGTTCTATTTCTCCTCCTCATCACTATCATCAATTTCTGTCTGAGGGATGTTAGCTCTCATTTGTTGTAAATCATTTAGTTGAGTTGGTATCCTTCACTAAATTCTGTTCCACATCTAATAAGCCTACATTGACGTACCCTGACATAGATACTACCATACCTTACAAATACTACTTAGCCATCTTGACCAAGCACAGTTCCGGGTGCTTTCCATCTATTGTCATCATCTTGTTCGTAATGAACTCTATCATCATATTGAAAACATTCACCAGAGGCTCTAATCTTATGACGCAAAGCTCTTCTTATCAATCTTTCTGATGACTCTGCCTGTATATATTTGTGTCTACCTGAGTGCAATGCATTCAGGTAGGTTGGCAAATATCTGAAATTGTGTTTTACTCCAATGCCGCAGGTTTGTCAATGAGTACGATAGACAAGTTATGGTTTGCTCCAAACACAAGTTGATATGGGCTTCATCCTTATACCATCCACAGACTGTTTTTTGCATTCACAGCCCAAACTAATGCTATTTCTAGGTTTAATTTTGGTTGATCTTCCAAGATTTTTGCCACACAGTCATTAACAACAGTATAATTCTGTTCACAAATACAATTCTGCCATGGGCTGTAGGAAGTTGTGTTGGTTACCTCAATATTCAATTTGGCACATTTCATTCACCACCATTGTCCACTAGGAATCACTTCGGAGGCCACATTCCACTACCTATCCAATGAGCCATTATCTTCTTGGCTATGACCTCAGGTGTTTTCCTTTTAATGACTATTGCCAAACTAAGTCGTGTAGCTTATAATGTCAACCACATGTTAAAAGTATATGTTTGGTTTCCATATCTTTAAATCAATTGCAACAACCTCATTAGATTGAGTGGCCAAAGGAAGAGAGAGAACTGGTCGATCCGGATTTTTCATATACCTCTTGCAGATATCACATCCCTCACTAGCATGATCAACACATTCCAAATGTTCTTCTGTATAACCCCCTGCATCTTTGAAGAGAGTTTTCAGCCGTTTGGCTGATGGATGAGCAAACTGTTTATGTAAATTCTCTATTACCTTGGTTTTGTCCTTGGTCATCTGTATTGATATAAGAGCAGATACAGTGACATTTACGTCAACTTTCATTTGATCTATTGGAAAACAATAATGTCCTGAAGATGTGCACTGTAATTGAACATCTTTTCCATAAATGGAGGCACTATCACTTTGAAGATCAAGTTTCATTTTTAGCTCACCTGGCCAGAATTTCCCACCATTTTGCGTCCTTAGTCAGTCGTCTGTCGTCTTCATCATAGTTGTCCTTTAACTTTTACAAAGATCATCTCCTCTGAAACTATTAGGCCAAGTTTAACCAAATTTGGCTACAATCATCAATTGTTTTTTTTTTTTAAATGTGTCTAATGACCCTGCCAGCCGACAAAGATTTCTGACATGGCTAAAAATAGAAAAATGGGAAAATCATAAAAAAGAAGTGCACCATCATATGATTTTTTCTTCACCAATTATTTTTTACAGTCATATAAACCCAAAAATCAGGTTAAGAAAAAAAGTTTAATTCTAGCTACTGATTTATCAGAAGAAAGCTCTTTTGGAGGTTTTACAAAAATAACTCCGTCTATTTCTTTACTTTGTTAAAATGCTGCCTTTATATCTATTGAATGAATGTCGAACTCAGAAGTAGAAGCTATAGCTAAAAATAATCTTAGACTTTCTTTGTGAACGGTTGGTGAATCTGATTTTACTTCATTTTCTTCCTCAAACCCTCTCACTACTAACCTAGCTTTCACTTTTCTTTCTCCATTCATTTCTTTTTCTGTAATAACCCATCTTGTTGACATTAATTTTTGGCCTGTATATGGAATTTCATCATAAACATTAAAGGATTTCCAATTGTCAATTTCTAGCTGTTTAGCATGTTTCACTTGGTTCTCATTATGCCAAGATTGAGGAAAACAACTGCATTAACTTCATCTACATCTTGTGCTTTACGCCACTCTAGAACATCTTTACCAAAATCTATGCCAACCTGAGCATCTTCATTCTCATCCTAGAGGTTCAAATAAGCCCAATTTTTTCCAGTTGATTTACCACCTTTACTCACAACCTTAGCTTTGACCCATGTGTCATTTTCTTTCATTTTGTACAAACTGTTTTCTCCAACATGTGGAATGTCTTTGGTTCTTTTTTTCTTTTGGCCTAACAGGCTGTTCATGGTTATCAAATGCTGCTCCAGGTGCAAGATTTTTTTCTACTTGTTCATTGTCATCATATTGCATTTGAGGAAGTTGTATATTTTGCTGATGATCAATTTCATTTTATACAGGGTCTTGTTCCTCTATATTCTGTTCCTCATTTCCATTGTTGTCTTCCTCATCATCATCACTATCATAGATTCCAGTTTGAGGAATTTTCTCTCTAACTTGTTGTGCATTGTTTTTGTTTAGATTTAGTTTCTTAGATGGCATATCATTAAATTTTGTTCCACATCTGATAAGCCTACATGGATGAACCCTGACATATATACTGCCATGCCTTATAAACACTACTTTGCCATCTTGGCCAAGGATGGTTCCAGGTCCTTTCCACTTATTATCATCATCTCGTTTGTAGTAAACTTTATCTCCATGCTGAAAACATTCACCAGAGGCTCTAATTTTATGGCATAGAGCCGTTCTTATTCTTTCTGACGACTTGTATGGAAGCATGTCTACCAGAGTGCAATGCATTTAGATTATTGGCAAATGTCTGACTGACTGTATTGTGCTCCAAAGCTGGAGGTTTATCAATAAGTACATTAGGCAAGTTTGGGTTTGTTCCAAAAACAAGTTGATATGGGCTCCATCCATATACCATTGAGAGACTGTTTTTTGCATTTAAAGCCCATACTAAAGCTACTTCTAGATTTAATTTTGGTTGATCTTCCAATATTTTTGCAACACAGTCATCAACAACAGCATGATTACGTTCACAAATACCAATCTGCCAAGGACTATAGGCAGCAGTATTCATAACATCAATGTTCAGGTTAGCACACATATTAACGAAAATTTCATTTGCAAATTCATCACCATTGTCAGCTAGGAAACGCTTTGGGGGTCCCATTCCACTACCTATCCACAGAGACATTATCTTGTCTGCTATGACATCTGGTGTTTTCCTTTTGATAACTGTAGCCAGACTAAATCGTGTAGCAATATCAATTAAATGCAAAAAGTATGTGTTAGGTTTCAATTCCTTTAAATCAACAGCAACCACTTCATTGAACTTTGTGGCCAAAGGAAGTGAGACAACTGGTCGAGCTGGAGTTTTCTTATATTTCTTGCAGACATCACAACCTTCTGTTATTTCATCCACACAATCTAAATGTTCTTTAGTATAACCAACTTCATCTTTCAACAAAGTTAGCAGTCTTTTAGCTGATGGATGAGCAAACTGCTTATGTAGTTTTTCTATGATTTTGATTTTGTCTTTGGTCATTTGTGTTGCAACAAGAGCAGCGGTAGTAACATTAATATCAATTTTCAATTGATCTATTGGCACACAATAATGTCCTGAAGATGTGCACTGCAGTTGAACATCTTTTCCAAATATATTGGCACTATCATTTTCAAGATCTAGCTTCATTTTTGCTTTCTTCATAGAGTCCTTACCCAACAACAATGGTATATAGCTTGTTACAACATCTGATTGAATTTCACATTCAACACCTACAATAGCACATGGAAAAGTTATCTTCTTTGTTGATTGCAGAACTGTACCTCCACCAAATTTGAAAAGACTGTCACTTGGGTTTTCTACTACTTTTTCTCTTATAGAAGAGTCAAGGGAGTCTAAATAACATTTCATCCACATTTTCCCTGCCACAGTTGAAGTATAAGCACTGTCTAATATTGCTGAATTGACAGATTCTGTCAAAAGAACAAGAGCTTCCTGTGACTTGTTTCCAGTAAACAACACAGCTTTTTCAAAACCTTGTTTTGCCTTGGCCATATTTTCATAATAGTGTGGGCATTGCTTTACCAAATGTCTAATTGAATTACAACAGCGTAGTGGCAAACCATCAGGTCCATTTGGATTGACAGATTTGCTGAATTTTTCTTTGTAATTAAGGTTGCCTTGTGGCCTATAATCACTTGCTCTATTTGTAGCTTGATTCCCTCTGAATCCTCAACCTCATCCAAAACGATTCCTTGAATAATTTACATCTTCATTGGCCATACATGCTGATTCCACTCTAATTCTGTCTCACATATCTTTGCTAGCTTGCTGTCCAAAAAAACTTTTTAAGAGAAAATGCCATCTGCTTGAAGAGTGATTCAACTTGATCATAATTGACACCTGTTAACACTAATTGTCGATCTTTCATTTCTAATTCTGAGTATTCTAACAATTTAAAGGCTAACACAGGCTGTGGCAGTTCCATTTTAAACTTTTTGGTTTTTTATACAATTTCTCAAATTCTGTTACATACTCCTCCATTGAACTAACCTTACTCAGCCTAAATCTATCAAATTCAGAATATGCTTCATAAGCTTCACTTAGCTCATCTTTTTTTGAAAATTTTGTCTATAAGTTCAATGAGCTTATCTACTCCATCATCTGCATTAAAAGCTTCTAAACTTAAGTCGCTAAACACTTTATCTCGAATGGAATTTAGTCCTTCTTCAGGGAGTGACAACGCTATCGCTTTACCCATCTTCTTTTTGTGTAGATCAGTCAAGGCCTTCCATGCTTTTCAATGCTTTGATGTGCTTTTGCCATATTTTCGTAAGAGTGTGGGTATCGCTTAACCAAATGTAGTATTGAATCACAACTGAGACATCGTAATAGCAAACCATCAGTTCAATTTTAATTGACAGATTTGTTGTATTTTGTCTTGTAATTAAAGTTGTTCTTGGGCCTATCATTTGCCCTATTACTAAATTGATTGTCTTTGAATCCTTCTCTAGGCCTTCCAAAACGGTTTTGTGAGTAATTGACATCTTCATTGGCCATACAAGCTGATTCCACTTTAATACCATCTCTCATATCTCTATTAGCTTGCTGTCCAAAGAATTTTTTAGGGAAGTTGACTGTTTAAAGAGTGATCCAAAATCAGCATAATTGACCACTGTTAACACTAATTGTCAGCCTTTCAGTTTTAGTTCTGAGTATTCTAACAATTTAAATGCTAGTACAGGCTGTGGCAATTCCATTTTAAACTTTCGTTTAGTTTTGTTGTACAACTTTTCAAACTCCATTGCATAGTTCTCCATTGATCCCACCTTGCTCCTCCGGAATCTATCAAACTCAGTATTGCTTCATATGCTTTTCTGAGCTCATCCATTTTGAAAATATTTTCCATAAATTCTATAAGCTTGTCTACACCATCATTTGAATTTAGTTCATCTCAAGTTAAGTCGCTGAACTCTTTATTTCTGATTGCATTCAGTCCTTCTTCAGGAAGTGCCAAGGCAATGCTCACTCCCATTTTCTTCTTGTCTAAGTCAGTTAAAGCTTTCCATGCTTTGATTTCATCAACCCATCTGCTGTATGGCTTCTGTGCAATTCACTGATGCTGTCATTTTCTTTGTTTTAACACCACACTACACTACACTAGAAAGATTGTCACTTTAGTAAATATCACCACACTAGGCTATGCTACACTTGAGTCTGTACACAATAACAACACTTCTTATAGTCTTGAATCTGTTTTCTTCAATATATCACGTTCTGCTGCCATGTAAAATCTGTTGTTGGTATATATTTATAACACCAGGTACTGTGGAGATGAAAGTAAACATAACATAAATATAAAATATACAGATTTCTCTAATTCTTTGGCAATTTAACCCTTTTTGGTACTCATTGTTTAAAAAAATTTAATTTGTGATCAAGGTTAAGATTCCATGATCAAGTCCATATCTCAGATACTATAAGCAATAGGTCAACTGTAGTTGGTGTATGGAATGTGTGTATCTTGTACATATCTGACTGGCAGGTTTCGTTTGACCTTGACCTCATTTTCATAGTGTATTGGTTAACTTCAATTTTTTTTGTCTATTTGTCTGATACTATAAGCAATAGGTCAACTATATTTAGTGCATATAATGATTGTAAGGTGTATATGTCAGTCTGGCAGGATTCATCTCACCTTGGCCTTATATTCATGGTTCATTGGACAATGTTTAGGTTTTGTGGTTTTGTCTATTTCTAAGATACTAGCAATAGGGCCTCTGTATTTGGTGTATGGAAGGATTGTAAGGTGTACTTGTCAGAATGGCAGGTTTAATATGACCTTCACCTCATTTTCATGTTTCATTGGTCAATGCTAATTTTTCATGGTTTGTCAGTGTATCAGATACTATAAGGAATAAGTCAATTATATTCGGTGTATGGAATGATTGTAAGGTGTACATGTCTGTCTGGCAGGGTTCATTTGACCCGACGAAAGTCGCAGAAAGTGAGACATAGGTATTACTATCCGGCGACGGCGGCGTAAACTATTTGTATAAAGCTTTATATTTCAGAAGGTAGAAGACCTGGATGCTTCATACTTTGTATGCAGATACCTTATGTTACGAACTTTCCGTCTGTCATATGTCCAATGTCCTTGACCTTATTTTCATGGTTCAGCGACTGCTTGAAAAAAAGTTTAGTTTTTTTGTTAAGTAAATTTCTCACTTATTATGAGTAATAGGATAACTATATTTGGTATATGGGTTCCTTGCAACGTCTACATGTCCATCAGACAGGGTTCACCTGACCTCAGCCTCATTTCATGGATCAGTGATCAAGGTTAAAGTTACATGATTAGGACCTCATTTTCACGTTTCATTGGTCAATGTTAAGTTTTTGTGTTTTGGTCTGTTTTTCTAATACTATAAGCCATTGGTCAACTATATTTGGTGTATTGGATGATTGTAAGGTGTACATGTCTGTCTGGCAGGTGTCATCTGACCTTGACCTCATTTTCATGGTTCAGTGGTTATAGTTAAGTTTTTGTGTTTTGGTCTGTTTTTCTTATACTGTATGCAATAGGTCTACTATATTTGGTGTATGGAATGATTGTAAGGTGTACATGTCTAGCTGGCAGGTGTCATCTGACCTTGACCTCATTTTCATGGTTCAGTGGTCAAAGTTAAGTTTTTGAGTTTTGGTCTTTTTTTCTAATACTGCATGCAATAGGTCTACTATATTTGGTGTATGGAATGATTGTAAGGTGTACATGTCTAGCTGGCAGGTGTCATCTGACCTTGACCTCATTTTCATGGTTCAGTGGTTATAGTTAAGTTTTTGTGTTTTGGTCTGTTTTTCTTATACTGTATGCAATAGGTCTACTATATTTGGTGTATGGAATGATTGTAAGGTGTACATGTCTAGCTGGCAGGTGTCATCTGACCTTGACCTCATTTTCATGGTTCAGTGGTCAAAGTTAAGTTTTTGAGTTTTGGTCTTTTTTTCTAATACTGCATGCAATAGGTCTACTATATTTGGTGTATGGAAATATTTTATAATCAATATGTCAGTCACTCAGGTTTTAATTGACCTTGACCTCATTTTCAAGGTTCATTGCTCAGTGTTAAGTTTTTGTGTTTTGGTCTGTTTTTCTTAAACTATAAGCAATAGGTCAACTATATTTGTTGTATGGAAGAATTGTTATCTGTACATGCCTGCCTAGCATGGTTCATCTGACCATGACCTCATTTTCATGGTTCATTGGTCAATGTTTAGTTTACTTGGTTAATGTTAAGTTTATGTGACAGTTGTAATAAAGCTTTATATTTAGGACTATCAACATAATATCAATGATTAGTAAAGAAGGCGAGACATTTCAGCGTGTGCACTCTTGTAATTATATCTGTCCTTTTATAGCATATGAACTACCATTAAGGATTTAAGTAGCAACCGTTAGGTGTGTTTGTTGGTGAAAATTAATCAAAGCATTTATTCCACAAAAGCAAAACAAAAGAATCAGAAATTTGAAAACAGGTAAAAATTTACCAAAAGTTACAAAAAGCTTACATGTATAAATTCAAAAGGAGAATTGATTGGTTTTGCATAGAATTTGCATAAATGTTTCCACAATTGTTCAGATGAATTTTTTGCATTATATCATCTTTCAGTTAATTTAGAATCGGAAATTTCACAAAATAAAAAATATTATTCATGTCAGTTTATGCTTGTAGCTATAGCAACAGCTTGTTATCATTTTAATCATGATAATTTTCTGTCTGATTTTATTATTAATTGGGATTATTTATCAAATATGTTTGTCCTTAATTAATTGAGTCAATATATCATGTGTATTTTCTGGCATTATAAGCTTGTTTTTATCTGGAAAATTACAATAAATAACCTTGGGCTTGGTATGTCTGTCCTTTAACATTGTTGATATGGAAAATTTTTAAATTTATGTTAAGGCACTGTTAATTACATTTTTGTGCATAGTATTCTTATGAAAACAGTGGTACTTCATCCAGTGTAGTTATTACACTTCGGTGAAATGCATGAGGCCAGTAACTATGATCTCCAAGTATCTGTTTGGATACAATTGTAAGATGCTAGAAGCTGTGTTAATTTTTTCCAAATCAACAAACGGTAGGACAGTGATTTTTGATAGTGAGCTATGGTGAAACATCCTTCAATGCAGAACTTCGTAGATTCTATCACTACTTGTGCTGTACTAAAACAGTGAATTAATCAAAGTACTGAAGTACTGAACATCGGATGACCACAAGTTCTTGAGGATGGTCAAAAGCAATTGTCTCAGAAAAAAACAACATATCTCTTTACCTGAAACTGAGGTTAATGTACAGAGATATATTTTTTTCTGAGACAAGTTCGTGCGTGGATGATGAATAAATGACAGGAAATTCAACTTCGCCCTAATAACTATTATATTGTAGTTATACAAATCAGTATACATTGATTTGTTGTTATATATTATATTAAAATAACAGTTACATATATATATGATTTGCATCCATTTGTATATCATTCTATTCTACTATTCTAATAATAGTGCAATGCAAGTGCATGGTGGACACTTTTCTGTAAAAATTCGATTTTTCTAAGATTGGATACGAGTAGGCATTCATATTTTCCCGCAAAAACAATTACAGAGTTACCGGTCCTTGCCGGTATTGTCGCAAAACGTTCTTTGAGATATTCTTCAGCATGCTTTAACACAATTTTTCGGTACGTGTGCATTGATATTATCAATGATTTTTTACTTATATATATATATATCTAACTTAAAAACATTTTCATATTATTAATTTATGTTGTAAACAAAAATATTTTTATCAGTATTCATTGAAGAGATATATTTATATCAAACGATAAGGAATGTTATTTTGCACTCGTTTATGTGCGCATATTTATCATGTTTATAGATCGGTTTACAAACCCAAAACTAATTTACATAATGGAAATCTAGGCGATAGCAATACATCGGAATGACCTCAAGGTCATCGCGATGTAAAAATCACTGAAAAACAATTATGAAAGAAAGATTGACTTCACTTTCTATATCTTGGAAGAAGAAAATTGATTGAGTACAAAATAAAACTATTGTTAACCCAAATACACTTCATGGAACTAAATCAAAAAGGATCAAGTTTAATACAATTAATTTATGACGGTTTCTTTAATTTATAAAACAAGCCTACTCTTGTTTTCAAACTATTTGATATTTATACAATTTTGCTTACTTCAATATTAATTTATTTATAAAGCTTGTTGTTAATTGAAAAAAAACCTTATTTAGAAAAAGACAATGTTTATTTCATCTTCTTAGAAAAATGTCAAAGTATTGAGAAAAGATTTTTTAAATGTAAAATAATTTTCTTAATATAATATACTTCATTTTTCCCTACACTGTAATACAATAAAATAGTTATACAATTGGTTGATTGGCTGTAGTTATCTTCAGAAGGTGTAACAGTTTTAAAATTTTGATCTTGATGTAAGTTTCATAGTCCATTTGCAATTGAAATACTTATACTTTATTGTTGAAAGCCGACAAGAGATTACCATTAAGGCATTTGATATTTTGATGATATAATGTCATTGTAATAGTTATTGTTTTGGTAAAAACGAGCAATATAGTTACCCTTAAAACAATTGTTGAAAGCATGCAGGCAAAACATTTTAGTGTATCATATTCAATAATTATACCCCACGTCCAGAAATTAGAGGTTTATTGTGAGGCACACCTCCATCACATTTTTAGTTTCTAGATGATAATTAAAGTACCAATTAACAAAATCTTTTGAAAATTTTACACAATGTCATGGACCGTAACATACAGGTCAAGTTTGATATCAATGGTTTTAACATTTACCATTCTAGAGTTATTAGATATAAGAAGATGTGGTATGAGTTATGCCCCTTACCTTAAAAGTTTTCATCAGTCTTCGGATGAGAAAGATAAACTGCTTGACCAAATCTTTTGAAACTTAACTACAAATGTCATGGACCATAAAATACAGGTCAAGGTTGATTTTAAGGTTTTGACATTTGCCAATAATTACCTTAAAAATTTGGTATTTTTTTGGTTTCCAGATGATAATTTAATTACTTCTTGACCAAATCTTTTGAAATTTTAACACTATGTCATGGATCATAAAAAACAGACAAAGTTTGATTATGTTGGTTTTAACATTTACCCATCAAAGGTAAACTATAAACCAATTAATTTTTGTGAGCAATTTATTTTCCTGAATAGAAAAAATAAATTGTTGCAAAAATGTCAAACCAGAATTTTCTTATACATATATGAATATGTTACAATACAAATTGGAATTTAGTACGTTCCAGAATCCCCCTAGTACAAATTTGAATTCCAATATCTACTAATAGAAATTAAAACTCTTATTTCTACTAATAAAAATCCAGTATAAACCAGAATTCAAATATCTAATAGTAGAAATTGGGATATTCAGAATTTGTTCTAGGAGAATCCTGGATTGTACTAGATTTTTAGTAGGATCTAGAATATCACTAAAATCTATAGTTAGTAAGAATCTGGATTATACTAGATTACTTTTTAACATAGTATGATTCTGTATTATGCTAGATTACTTTTTTACCTATGTCTTTGAAGGTGGAAGCAGATCTAGTAACTGCTCGACCATGTCTGTCCGTTTTCTTGGCTTCTATGAAAGGCAATGATTTAATATTTGTGCCTAAAGGCAGATTAAGGGATTAGTTTGAACAAGATAGAGGTAGTGCAAACATGACATGCATATATAAAGAGTCTATAAAATATATTAATAAAAAGTGATATTTTTATGCCCCCGTCGTAGCGGTGGGGGCATTAAGTTTTACCCTTGTCCGTCTCTACGTACGTTCGTCCCAAAATTGGTTTCCTTTCTCTAACTTTAGTTTGCCTCAACCAAATGTTATGAAACTAATACACAATGCTTATTACCACAAAACACAGATCAAGTTTGAATTTTGGTGGCGTCACATTAACCATGCTAGAGTTATGCCCCTTTATAAATGGAAAAATTGCAAAATTTTTAGTTTCCGTTCTCTAACTTAAGTTTGCCTCAACCAAATGTTATGATATTATACACAATGCTTATTACCACAAAACACAGATCAAGTTTGAATTTTGGTGGCGTCACTTAAACCGTTCTAGAGTTGTGCCCCTTTATAAATGGAAAAATTGCAAAATTTTATTTTCCGTTCTCTAACTGAAGTTTGCCTCAACCAAATGTTATGAAACTTATACACAATGCTTATTACCACAAAACACAGATCAAGTTTGAATTTTGGTGGTGTCACTTTAACCGTTCTAGAGTTATGCCCCTTTATAAATGGAGAAATTGCAAAAATTTTCTTTTCTTCTAAGTATCAAGTAATTTTTAAAATTGGAGTTATCTTCCTTTGTCCATGATTATAGTTGAATCAACTACAATCAATGCTTTATACAATGCAATGTTTAATTTTGACTCCCACTGATAAAACACAGATAAGTTGAATTTGGGTAGTGTCACTTTAACTATTATTGAGTTATGCCCCTTTATAAATCGAAAGATTGCAAAAATTTTTAGTTTCCATTCTGTAACTTAAGTTTGCCCCAACCAAACATTATGAAACCTATACACAATATTCATTACAATGTACCACAGAACTAAGATCAAGTACAAATTTTTTGTTTCCGTTTTCTAACTTTAGTTCACCTCAACGAAATGTTATGAAACTTATACACAATGCTTATTACTACATAATACAGATTAAGTACAAAATTTGGTGGCGACACTTTTACCATTCTTGAGTTATGTCCCTTTATAAACATAAAAATTGCTGAATTTTTCGTTTCCGTTCTCTAACTTTAGTCTGTCTCAACCAAATGTTATAAAACTTATACACAACCGTTCTAGAGTTATGCATGTTTACAAATAGAAAAATTGCTGAATTTTTAGTTTCTGTTCTCTACTTAAGTTAGCCTCAACCAAATGTTATGAGACTTACACACAATGCTTATTACCACAAAACTCAGATCATGTTCAAATTTGGGTAGCGTCACTTTTACCGTTCTTCAGTTATGTCCCTTTATAACGATATGATATGCAAGCCGGGGCATCATCTGTGTCCACATGTGGACACTATCCACATTTTTTTAAACAAAATTATTAGCAAAGAATCTCAAAAATGTCTAGTGCTTTATTTTGGTGTTGAAGACATTATTGCAAACTAGATATATTGGTTAATTTTGCACCATATGCTATTAATTATCATCAACCAAAATGAAATTATACATTATTTCAAAGGGCTTTTATATAGAAATACTTTTTTAAAAAATATTTTGCTAAGACTGTCCTTCTTACACATTTTTAGATAATAAATCAAAATTTGCCAAAATCTGTCTACATTGAAGTTTTTAGCCATCTTTAGGTATCTTACATTTGGTCAAATGTTCAGAAATACATGTACCAAAGTGTTGTCAAAACCTTAAAGTAAACATATGAACCTATGGTACTCTAAGTTGTAGCTTTTTAGGAAAAGGCCCCTTTTGTAAAATAAATTCAGGGGAAATGGGCATTCCCTCATTTCTTTTTCATTCATACAAGTTTTTATTATTATAAGTTTATTTCATTATGTAAGTAAGACAGAATATTGATATTGTGAATTGTGTCTTTTTTAAAAGGTGTTCATCAAGTTCAATCCAGGATCCTTCTATAAAAAATCTGGATATCCCAAAGGACCAAGTGAGCTTTTCTCATCACTTCGCGTCTGTCGTCGTCTTCCATCGTCTTCTACCGTTAACTCTTACAAAAATCTTCTCCTCTGAAACTGCTGAACCAAATTTAACCAAACTTGACCACAATCATCATGAGGGTTTTTAGTTTAAAAAATGTGTCTAATGACCCCGCCTGCCAACCAAGATGGCTGTCATGGATAAAAATAGAACATAGGTCGAAAATGCAAGATTTGTCTAAAATATTGAAAACCGTAATATAAAGAGAAAATCTTGCAGGAAATGTCAAGTATGTTGAGCCCTACCAATTTTCTTATTACGTCAAAACTGTTAGGGGACTTCTTATAGGAGTTATTGCCCTTAAATGACAAATTTTACCATTTTTTTTTATTTTTGCCTATTATCTTGAAAACTATAATAGATACAAAGAAAGTTTTGGTTGCAAAAATGATCAGCAAGACAAGATCTATTATTAAGACAATATGGAGGAAATTGTCCGACGACTCCTAATTGGAGTTATTGCCCTTTACATAATTGAAATCTTCAGTTGACTCCTTATTAGAGTTATTGTCCATTGATGACATTTTTTACCATTTTTTCGTGTTTTTGCCTTATATCTTAAAAATTATAATAGATAAATAGAAACTTAAATAAGCAAAAAGGATCAACAAGACAAGGTCTACAATTAAGACAATATGGAAGAAATTGTCCGACGACTCCTTATTTAAGTTATTGCCCTTTAATGTCAATTTTTACCATTTTTTTTGCATTTTGCCTTATTTGATAAAAATTATAATATCGAGACGAGTGAACCAACACCTTCTAATGGTATAGGCTGGTAGAGTAATGAGGATGGATACCGAAGTATGCTGCGGTTGTCTTAAAACCTCGGGAAAATATAACTATAAAAATACAACAGCATCCTGGATTACTGCAAGGAAATGCTTTATTCTGGTCTACATGTTTCGCCACTTACGGTGGCGTCTTCAGGACAATTTAATGATAGGAAACTAGTGTAGAAGTACATAAAATGCGGTTCATATGGGGTTACAAAAAGGTTAAGGTTCCACTAAAGTCAAAATATAGGACACTTCATAAACATGTAAACTTTGCCTGTATTTTTCAACCTATAATGAGTAAAGTCCTAAACTATGAGAAAATATGTTCATTTAAACATACTTAACATATACACACTGTGTAAATTGTAAATAAACTTGAAATTGTTATGCTGTGGCCAAACCGGTTCTTGGGGTGAACACTAAATTTTAAAAAAAATCTGAAGGCCTGCGAGACGACTTAATTTGCTTAAAATTGGTATGGACGAATACTGTTACATGTAATGCAGGGCAAGCTCATGTTGATTTGTCACATACATATGTTTTAAAGGCATATTTGTCCAATTTCTGTATTGTACCCTCGATATTTGTTCACCTAGATTCATGAAATTAACTGAAACTCGAAAATCAATACATTTTCTGAAAAATCAACATGAGCTTGCCCTGCATTAGATATAACAGTATACGTCCATACCAATTTTTAAAAAAATAAGTCGTCTCGCAGGCCTCCAGATTTTTTTGAAAATTTAGTGTTCACCCCAAGAACCGGTTTGGCCACAACATAACAATTTCAAGTTTATTTACAATTTACACAGTGTGTATATGTTAAGTATGTTTAAATGAACATATGTTCTCATAGTTTAGGACTTTACTCATTATAGGTTGAAAAATGCAGGCAAAGTTTAGATGTTTATCAGGTGTCCTATATTTTGACTTTAGTGGAACCTTAACAAGACATAACGTCACAATAATGGGTTTGACAACGTTAAAATGAAAGTGAAAGTAAAAGTTAATAATGAATTGTCAGTATCTTTTCCAAAATGGACAACACCTCACTGGACATTCCGTTCCATTTCAACTGGCTTCACTCTGAATAAGGTACTACTTCCAATTGCGTCGGGAATAGTGTGTGATGTATGGTAGTTGCACATGTAGGGCATTGTGGAAATTGCGGTTAATCTGTATGGTATTTGCAGTTATGGTACACTAGCCATGTTTCAAGTTCATTTTGAAAATAAAGTGGTGTGGTTCTGCGATTCATTCTGAAGAAGATTACTGCAAAACGAAATGAACCGCAGAACCACACCACTTTATTTCCAAAATGAACTTGAGACATGGCTAGTGTACCATAACCGCAATTTCCACAATGCCCTATATCCCACACTATTCCCGACGTAATTGGAAATAGTACCTCATTCAGAGTGAAGCCAGTTGAAATGGTACGGAATGTCCAGTGAGGTGTTGTCCATTTTGGAAAAGATACTGACAATTCATTATTTACTTTTACTTTCACTTTCATTTTAATGTTGTCAAACCCATTATTGTGACGTTACGTCTTGTTAACCTTTTTGTAACCCCATATGAACCACATTTTTGTCGAGCCTGCGACTTCTGTCACAAAAGCGAGACATAGTGATCCTACATTCCGTCGTAGGTGGCGTCCACAAATATTCACTCTGTGGTTAAAGTTTTTCAAATTTTAATAGTTTTCTTAAACTATCCTGCATTTCAACCAAACTTGGACAGAAGCTTGTTTATGATCATAAGATAGTATCCAGAAGTAAATTTTGTAAAAACAAAATCCTGTTTATCCATATTTTAATCATAAATGGACTTAGTTTTTCTGCCAGAAAATATTACATTCACTCTGTGGTTAAAGTTTTTCAAATTTTAATAACTTTCTTATACTATCCTAGATTTCCACCAAACTTGGACAGAAGCTTGTTTATAATCATAAGATAGTATCCAGAAGAAAATTTTGTAAAAAAAAAAAATCCTGTTTATCAGTATTTTACTCATATATGGACTTAGTTTTTCTGCCAGTTAACATAACATTCACTCTGTGGTTAAAGTTTTTCAAATTTTAATAACTTTATCAAACTATCCTGGATTTGTACCACACTTGGACAGAAGCTTGTTTATGATCATAAGATAGTATTCAAAAGTAAATTTTGTTAAAATAAAAATCCTGTTTATCCGTATTTTACTTATAAATGGACTTAGTTTTTCTGCAAGTTAACATTACATTCACTCTGTGGTTAAAGCTTTCAAAATTTTGATAACTTTCTTAAACTATCCTGGATTTGTACCAAACTTGAACAGAAGCTTGTTTATGATCAAAAGCTAGTATCTAGAAGGAAATTTTGTAAAAATTGATTTCCTGTTTTTCCATATATTACTTATAAATGGACTTAGTTTTATTCCAGTTACTATTACGTACAGTCTGCAGTTAAAGTTTTTAAAACATTTATTAGATTCATAAACCTTCTTGGATTTTTACCAAACTTGAACAGAACTTCTGACAATCAAAAGATATAGTACCTAGAGGAAAATTTTTAATAATTTTTTCCCCATTTTTGTTGAGCCTGCGACTAACAGCAAAAGTAGGCGAGACACTGGGTTCCGCGGAACTCTTACGAATTTTATGTACTTCTACACTTGTTTCCTATCATTAAATTGTCCTGAAGACGCCACCATAAGTGGCGAAACATGTAGACCAGAATAAAGCACTTCCTTGCAGTAATCCAGGATGTTGTTGTCTTTTTATAGTTATAAAAATTATAATAGATAAATAGAAACTTTAAATAACAAAAACGATCAGCAAGGCAAGATCTACAAACAAGTCAAATTTTGCCCATATAGTTAGTAGACTGTCACTCTTTATTGGAGTGATTGCCCTTAAATGAGGATTTTTTTTTACCCTCTTTTGTGTTTTGAGCAAAAACTAAAGAAGATAGAGAGAAACAGACAAGAGATCAGCAATACAAGATCAACATAAAAGAGATTTTTGTCATGAATTCTATTCTCCTCTACAATGAGAGTGTCCTTTGTTGAATATGTACATAGACCTAGGTGAGAAACAGTCTCTTTAGAGCCTCTAGTTAATACTATGATAATGATAATAATAATAATAAATTCTTTATTTATAGAGGGTAAACACAGTTAGTTACAATTACTAATCTTCCCTGAGGCTATCATATACAATTCAAGTAAAAAAATAATAATAAGAGAAAAAAAGCAACATACAACATATTAACACATAGTCAGTTCACAATTGTATAGTCATGATAGTTCAGTGTACATGTACCATTAGAACATATAAAACAGTTACAGAGTGCATGTAGTAAATAGATATTATATACAAATCAAAATCATACATTCTGAAAAAGTAATAGTTGCAATCATTTCAAGACTGAATATTGGGACTGCCTCAAGTATCGTTTTATAATTTGTTTAAAGCAAAAAGTGTTTTGCACTGTACGCATTTCATATGGTAGTTGTTCCATAAAACTGATCCAGAATAAGCAAAAGATTTTTTAAACAGTTCAGTTTTTGGCTTAGGAACTTTCAAATTACCTTGAGTAACACCCCTTAAAGCATAAGGATTATTAACAGATATAAGTTGAAACTTTTGAAGAAGGTACTGTGGTGCTTCTTTCCGCATACATTTATATAGCAGTAAATATTTGTGGTATTTGATTCTATTTTCTACTGTCATCCATCCAAGTTCTTTAAATAAGGGGGCTGATGGGGATAAAGGGTTTGCATCAAGAATTAATCTTGCTGCTCTTTTTTGAAGTTTAAATATTCTTATTATCCCTTCATTTTTACATTCTCCCGTAACAATACAGCAGTAATTTAATTTTTGAGTAATTTAGAAAGAAGGTATATTCTTGATGAAGTGCTAGCACAAATTTGATCAATTTGATTTGTCCAGCTAAGTGTGCTGTCAATTTTAACACCTAATAATTTTTCACATGATGAATTTTGTAGTGTTTCTGAATTTATTTGTAAATTTGGTCGAAAAGATTGAGTTGATAACTTCTGACTTGTTCCAGTAACCAAACATTTAGTTTTTTTTAGTATTGATGAACATATTATTCATTTTGCACCATTCTTCAACTCTGCATAAATCTTCTTGTACATCATCATGTAAATTTTCTATGTTTTTCCCAGATTTATGAAGAGTAGTATCATCAGCATACAAGTCTGTTTTACAATATTTAATGCAAAGAGGAAGGTCATTTATAAATAAGACAAATAATAGAGGACCTAGTATAGATCTTTGGGGGACACCAAATTTCACATCTTTTTTTATCAGAATTAACATTGCAAACTACTAGATATTAATATTCCAATTTGTATTAGGAGCATTCTGGATACTATGGAATTCCAATTTGTATTGTAATAAATACATTAATAAAATTACAAAGTGAAAACAAATGGTCATAGGCTAAACAGGGAAAAAAGCATCTTCAAAGATAGGTATTTGAAAAACAACTGATTCAAAGAAATTAATATATTTATGTGATTTTGATGGCAAATAATAAGTTGGAGAACATCAACAAAGGCACCATAAAATACCTAAAAATTATTACAAGAAACAACAAAAATGCAGGACAGGATATCGTATCAACACACATGCAGTTGTTCTGTTTCTCCGTGTTTTTTTTTTATTATGGGCCATTAAGTGTTACCCTTGACCGTCCATCCGTCCCATTTTTATTTCCAAAAGCTTACTTAGGTTTTCCCTATTCAAATTTTATGAAACTCATACACAATGCTGAGAACCACAACACTCAGACAGAGTTCGAAGTTGGGCAGTGAGTCGTTTACTGTTCTAGAATTATCTCCCTTTTTAACTGAAAAAAATTGCAAAGCTTGAGCGGTGGCATTCATGTCCAGAGACATTGATATTGTTTTTTGCTAAGTCACCCATTTATTGCTCAATTTAGAGAAGAGAAGGGGTTGTATAAACATTTATCCTAACAGGTCATGCAGGTAGAACTGAATAAAACTTGAGAAAACACATCTCTCTAGATACAATCTCTATTACAGGGCCTGATATTTCAAGATCTTTTAATACCTTATTATAACCCTTCATTTCACACAAATTCAAAATGAATAAGAAAATAGACCCTTTTATTGTAATACTGTAAATTCAGATATTAATGCGTCCATTTATCATTGCAAATCACTAATTACTGGTAAAAATGTAAGATCTAATGAATGCCATATCAAAAATTTTGTGAAGTAAAATCACTACTAAAATAATGAATGCTAGTTTTTTATATACCTGTTTACGGGACGTATTATGGTATACCTTTGTCCGTCCGTCTGTTGTCAACATGTCGGACAATAACTCAAAAACGCTTTAACCAATTTGCATGAAACTTTGGTGAATTGTTGATATCTATTGACGTGAGCTCCCTTTCCATTTTTATAAATTTTAGATTTTACGTTTCCAAGTTATGGGGTTTTATTCATTAAAAAAGGGGGATTTTCCAGTTTTCAGACAATAAATCAAAAAATACTTTGAGCAGTTTTCGTGAAATTTTGGTGATTTGTTTATATCTATTGACATAAGCTCCCTTTTGATTTTTTATAAATTTTAGATTTTACGTTTCTGATTTATGGGATTTTATTCATAAGAAAGGGGGGATTTTCTAGTTTTCAGACAATAACTCAAAAGTGCTCCGAGCAGTTTTCATGAAACTTTAGTGACTGTTTTATATCTATTAAAATAACCTCCTTTTAGTTTTTTTTATAAATTTCTGATATGACATTGAGGAGTTATGGAACTTTATTCTTTGAAAAAGCAACAGGTGTATCATGCGCTCATGGAGCAGCTCTTTATTATACGACCGCAAAAAAATTTTGTGGTCGTATATTGGTATGACGTTGGCGTCGTCGTCGTCGTCGTCGTCGTCCGTCGTCGTCGTCGTCCGGCGTCGTCGTCCGAATACATATTGGTTTTCGCACTCTAACTTTAGTTTAAGTGAATGGATCTTTTTGAAATTTGACCATAAGGTTAAATACCACAAAAGGAAGGTTGGGATTGATTTTGGGGGTTATGGTACCAACAGTTAAGGAATTAGGGGCCAAAAAGGGGCCAAAAATGAGCATTTTCTAGTTTCCAGACAATAACTGTGGAACGGTGTATGGATCTCTCTGAAATTATACTACAAGTTTCCATACCACAAAGGGATGGTTAGGATTTGCTTTGGGGGGTTATGGCTCAAACCGTTTAGGAATTAGGGGCAAAAAAGGGGGAAAAACAAGGTTGTCCTGGTTAATGGACAAATACTTTAGTACAAAACATAATTTAAAGCAGTGTAAGGGAGATAAATCAAATACATCATTGAAATTATCTCCCTTACACTGCTTTTAAATTATGTATAAAGTAATGGTTAATGAACAATAAAGATAATCTAAAACAGTGTAAGGGAGGTAATCCAAATATAACGTTTTGGTTACTTCCCTTACACTGCTTTTAAATTATGTTTAAAGAAATGCATATTTATAAAGGAAGACCAGTAAAAATATCTGCAAATGTTTTCATCTTTTTTTTTTACAAAAAAATCCATATGAAAGATTAGACACTATATTTTTATTAATTCTATTATAAAATAGATTAAGTTAGCACTATGGTAAATTTAAATGGGTAATTATGGTTGCCAACTCCATTGGAAATTTGAATTGAGATTATGACCATATCTTGAGGGAAAGAATTTTTTGGGGGGAAAAAGGGGGGGGGGGGGGGGATAAAAAGAAATTGTGGGGGGCCAATTTTTTCTCATTTCAGATTTCAGAAATTAAAAAGAATTATTCTTCAAATATTATTTTTTTTTCAAATTTCAAATATTGAAAAATTTCAAGAAGTAATCTTTAATTGCACAGTATGGCGCATTAGATTTGTAAAATCTTTGATCACATTTATTTATTTGTTATGCCGAATCTAACAGTGTATTTAGATTTTTAATTTTGGGTCCAGTTTTCAAATTGGTCTACATTAATGTCCAAAGGGTCCAAAATTAAACTTTGTTTGATTTTAGCAAAAATTGAATATATGAGGTTCTTTGATATGCTGAATCTAAACATGTATTTAGATTTTTGATTTTTGGCCCAGTTTTCAAGTTGGTCCAAATTGGGGTCCAAAATTAAACTTTGTTTGATTTCAACAAAAATTGAATATATGGGGTTCTTTGATATGCTGAATCTAACCATGTATTTAGATTTTTTATTTGTGGACCCCGTTATCTAATTGGTTCATATTGAGGTCAAAAGGGTCCAAAATTAAACTTTGTTTGATTTCATCTAAAATTGAATTATTGGGGTTCTTTGATATTCCAAATCTAACCGTGTATTTAGGTTTTTAAATTTGGGTCCTGTTTTTTAAATTGGTCTACATTGAGGTCCAAAGGGTCCAAAATTAAACTTAGTTTGATTTTGACAAAAATTGAATTCTTGGGGTTCTTTGATTTGCTGAATCTAAACATGTGTTTAGATTTTTGATTATGGGCCCAGTTTTCAAGTTGGTCCAAGATAGGGTCCAGTATTTAAACTTTGTTTGATTTCAACAAAAATTGAATATATGGGGTTCTTTGATATGCTGAATCTAAACATGTATTTAGATTTTTGATTATGGGCCCAGTTTTCAAGTTGGTCCAAATTGGGGTCCAAAATTAAACTTTGTTTGATTTCAACAAAAATTGAATATATGAGGTTCTTTGATATGCTGAATCTAACCATGTATTTAGATTTTTTATTTATAGGCCCCGCTATCAAATTGGTTCATATTGAGGTCAAAAGGGTCCAAAATTAAACTTTGTTTGATTTCATCGAAAATTGAATTATTGGGGTTCTTTGATATGCCAAATCTAACCGTGTTTTTAGATTTTTAATTTGGGTCCTGTTTTTTAAATTGGTCTTCATTGAGGTGCAAAGGGTCCAAAATTAAACTTAGTTTGATTTTAACAAAAATTGAATTCTTGGGGTTCTTTGATATGCTGAATCTAAACATGTGTTTAGATTTTTGATTATGGGCCCAGTTTTCAAGTTTGTCCAAGTTGGGGTCCAAAATTAAACTTTTTTTGATTTCAACAAAAATTGAATATATGGGGTTCTTTGATATGCTGAATCTAACCATGAATTTAGATTTTTTATTTGTGGGCCCCGCTATCAAATTGGTTCATATTGAGGTCAAAAGGGTCCAAAATTAAACTTTGTTTGATTTCATCAAAAATTGAATTATTGGGGTTCTTTGATATTCCAAATCTAACCGTGTATTTAGATTTTTAATTTTAAGTCCCGTTTTTTAAATTGGTCTACATTAAGGTCCAAAGGGTCCAAAATTAAACTTAGTTTGATTTTAGCAAAAATTGAATTGGGGTTCTTTGATATGCTGAATCTAAACATGTGTTTAGATTTTTGATTATGGGCCCAGTTTTCAAGTTTGTCCAAGTTGGGGTCCAAAATTAAACTTTGTTTGATTTTAACAAAAATTGAATATATGGGGTTCTTTGATATGCTGAATCTAACCATGTATTTTGATTTTGGACATTGGACCATAATAGGTAAATTAAAAAAATTCAAGTTCTTAGACCACATTCTTTCTGTGTCAGAAACCTATGCTGTGTCAAATATTTAATAACAATCCAAATTCAGAGCTGTATCAAGCTTGAATGTTGTGTCCATACTTGCCCCAACTGTTCAGGGTTCGACCTCTGCGGTCGTATCAAGCTGCGCCCCAGCGAAGCATTTTATTATTATTGTGAACCTGATACTGTTGCAATTTTTGCATTAGTAAAATTTTGCAATAATTTCTGAATTTACAGTATTATGTAAACAAACTGAGAAGTTGTCATGAAAAGTCTTTAATTTTTCTGTAAAAATGGATTTTGTTGTCTCATTGATGTAAACCCACATCTCTTTTTATTCATATACAGAAAAAATAACATTTTATCACTTAAGAGGACTTCTGGGCATGTCTGCATATTGTAAAGAATGGTCTGTATATAAATTGGTATTTTGTACAATTACTTTTAAAAAGGATATTTTTTTATTTGTTATTATTACATTTAAGTGTTCTATAGTAATTAAGGAAGTATTATATGAAATATCGACAAAGTCAAAATAATTAGAAATTTAATTACTCTGATTCAGCAAGTGCATGATTATATTATACATGACATCAGAATAAATTTCACTGCAGTTTTGATATATGGCTGCTAAGTGCTGAGAAGATTATTCCTTCTTGCCACTTTCATTAAACACTGAATGAACATTTGCACATCTAAAATGTATAATTGTACATAAGCATCAGGAGAAATCAATATTGATATTAACTTACTAATGAAATTTGCACACTGTCTTGTTGTTTTTGGGTTAAACTGTCTGATTGATGTTCCAAATATTATTGATGTATTAAAACGGCAAAATGTGGTCTCTTAATATTTAAAGGTCAAATTTTAAAAGTACACAAAGCTTTAATTTACATAATGTAATGCATACTTTTTATTCCTGCTTTTATTTTAAGAAATAATTACCAATTTTATGACAGATTGTTTTATTAAATGAAAAAAACAACATACAGAAACAACAGAAACTGATCATCATGAATACAAGTATATGTCAGGTATACTTCAATAAGGCAGCATCCCAACAACATGATAAAAAAGAAATCTTACAAGCAATATACAGTTTTGTTATATAAACAGAAGTATATGTCACAATATGCCAAGCTCTCAATGGCTCAGAGGAGATGTCTGGTATACTTCAATAAGACAGCATCCCAACAACACAGAAAAAGTCAGATTGAGGACAAATATATTTTTCAATAATTGATAAATGTATACACCATAATAATGCCAAGCTTTCAATAGACTATTTTCATATAAAGTTAATTTTTGCCCCCAAATTGCACCAATTGTAAGATTGATTTTACTTACAGTTGCTCTTACTTGATCCAGTACCAGAATGTCCTACCACAGAGAAGGTAACCTGTCTAAAATATTACTTAAACTCTGGAGTCAAAAGTCAATAATATGAAATTAGTCTATTGCATAGGGTCAACATAGGTTTTCAATAAATTCAATAATTATAGATTATCGTTGGTCATCTCAACGAGATTGATTTACTCGCTTGAGCCGGTACGGCGAAATGATAATCTGTTTATCGTTATTTTACCTATGATGACGTTGTTAATTTCATTGACAATGGCATGTGCGCCCTTAGTTTCTAGCAATAATTTTTCATATCACTCTACTGTACTATCAGTCAGTAAGATCAAAGGAAAATTTTATATAAAAGTATAAAATTTTTCAATGAAAATAGGCAATTATCCAACAACAAGATGTATTTGGTTAATAAGTCCACTAAAACAAAGTCTTTGGAAAGACAATTGTATCTCCAAACCTTGTAACAAAAATCTAAATATTTATATATTTAGACAGACTGTACAGATATACTATGTACATAATGGACAGACTGTACAGATGTACTATGTACATAATGGACATACTGTACATATATACTATGTACATAATGGACAGACTGTACAGATATACTATGTACATAATGGACAGACTGTACAGATATACTATGTATATAATGGACAGACTGTACAGATATACTATGTATATAATGGACAGACTGTACAGATATACTATGTACATAATGGACAGACTGTACAGATATACTATGTATATAATGGACAGACTGTACAGATATACTATGTACATAAATGGACAGACTGTACAGATATACTATGTACATAATGGACAGACTGTACAGATATACTATGTACATAATGGATAGACTGTACTGATATACTAGCTGATATACTATGTATATAATGGACAAACTGTACTGATATATATACTATACACACACAACCCCGCTAGAAGGTTATATAATTATATTGTTTTATTTATTTTCTCTGAATTTTACATTTTCAAAAAAAATGGTGAATGAACATGTTTAAAATGCAACATTTAACATGATTTCTTTGTTCATACCTGAACCAATAACCGTACAAAGATTCTAATAGAGTTTTCACAGTTTTAGTGTTTTGATTCATGTCTGCTGTGATTATGTTACTTTGTATATGTTACAATAATAAGCCCATTTGTTGTCAAAGATGTGGTATTAATCTGCCAATAAGACTACCATCCACAGAACAATACAATTATAAAATGAGTAAGTTAAAAGCCTTCAAGTCACCATACCATTAATTATGATCAAAGACCAATGGTGTGAGATTAGCGTAAAAAGTACTCTGTGAAGAAAATAAAGGCTTCATTTTGTATTATTATTAGTGAAAAACAAATTTGACAGGAAACAGGACAACAAGTCAAGTTCAGTAATTTTGTTCTTCTGATAAGTTTGTGCATTCTGTTGACATAACGTAAATGAATAGTCTTTTTGGACGAACTCAACTTCTTACCTGAGCACCATACATGGACTACAAGCTTGTGGCTTCAAACAGGATATTAAATATTTGACAAGGTTTAACATGTTGATATTCAACCCTCTTATATGGGATAGTGGGATAACTATAAAAGAAATTATAAATTATTATTGAACAGAAATTAAATGATCAGATTTTCAATATGGATAACATAAGAGACATAAAGTACTAAATTATGATTTTCAGTTACTTGTTTATTAAATGTCCTACTTTGACTTGAGTCTTTTACATAGCTTTGAAATAAACAATCACAAAAGTTGTTTGACACAGAAATGGTTTTCTTTTGTCTTTATAGCTCTCCTGGCCTACAGAGCTAAGTGAGCTTTTCTCATCACTTGGCATCTGTCATCTGTTAAATTTTACAAAAATCTTCTCCTGAAAGTACTGGGCCAAATTAAACCACACTTTACCACAATCAACAATGGGGTAGTTAGTTTAAAAAATGACCACGCCTGCCAATCAAATTGACCAAAATGGCTAAAAATAGAATATAGGGGTAAAATGCAAGTTTTGTCTATTATCTTGAAAACTACTATAAATCGGGGAAATCTGATTGTGGCAAAAAAATTCAGAATGTTATGATCTTACCTTCTGTCCTTTCACATCAAAACTGTCAGACAACTTCTTATAGGAGTTATTGCTCTGAAATGAATTTTACTGATTTTTTTCATTTTTGCCTTTTAATTTGTATGTTTATTATGGAGTTATTGCCATTAAAGATCATTTTTACCATTTTTAAAAAAAGTTTTGCCTAACATCTTAAAAACTATAATAGATAGAAACTTTTAATAGCAAAAATTATCAGCAAGTCAAGATATACACATAAGTTAACATTGCTGAAATCATCAGTCGACTTCTTATTGGAGTTGTCTTTAATGTAGTCTTAGTGTTTTTTTATTATCTTGAAAACTATAAAAGATAGACACTTTAAATACCAAAAATGATCAACAAGACAAGATCTACATATAAGTCAACATGGTCAGCCTCTTCCTTATTGGGGTGTATTGCTTATTAATGACGATTTTACATATTTTTTTTGTTTTTGCCTATTATATTGAAAATAATAGAGAGAAATTTAAAATAACAAGACAATATCTACAAATAAGTGAACTTGGCCCAACTTCTCAGTAAGCTCCTTTTTGGAGTTATTGCCCTTTAATGATGATTTATACCAATTTTTTTTGTGTTTTTGCTTAATATCTTTCTCTTTATTATTTAATTATATAATGAAAACTATAATAGAAAGATAGAAAATTTTGATAACAAAAATGATCAGCAAGTCAAGATCTACAACTAAGTTAACATTGCTAAAACCTCAATACACTCCTTATTGGAGTTATTACTCTTTAATGGCAATATTTATCAATTTTTCGAAGGGGAAGACACAGGTACCTGTTTAGCTTACCTGGCCTAAAATGCCATGTGAGCTTTTGCCATCACATTGTAAACTTTTACAAAAATCTTCTCCTGAGACTTACTGTGCCAAATGTAACCTCTCCTGCAGAATTTTCAGAAAAATTGGACAGCTCAATTACGAGTTATTTCACCTGAATTGTCAATTTTTTGGTTATTATCTTGAAAACTATAACAGAGAGAAAGAGAGAAATTTCAAGGAGTAAAAATGTCCAGAACAATAAGATCTACAAATATGTTACCTTGGCAAAAATTTTCAAATGACCCCTTATAGAGTTATTGCCTTTAAATAATGATTTTTTAGCCTTTTTTGCATTTTTTTTTAGGAAGGTACACTTGATAATGAGAATATTTCCAATGTAAAAATGTTCAACAAAATATGATCTTCAAGTAAGTCAACATGAAGGAATCATCAATTGACTTCTTATAGGAATTATTGACCTTTAAAGACATATTTTACTTTTTTTGGAGTTTATTGCAGAAACTATAATAGATAAATAGATAGTGTTCAGCAAAATGGTCTACAAATAAGTCAGCTTGCCTGAAATTGTCAATTGACTGCTAATAGGAATTATTGCCCTTGAAAGTTGGTTTATTTACTATATAACTGATTGCAATGAAACTAAAAAATAATATAAAAATGGCATATTTTTTACCAGGTGAGGGATTCATGCTCTTGGGAACCTCCTGTTAAGAAGAGTGAAGTGTTATTGGATAGAAAAAAAATATTGAACCATATATTCACATGGTGTTTGAGAAAAAAGTAAAAGAACAAAAGTACCGAACACCAAAGAAAATCCAAAACGGAAAGCCCCTTATCAAATGGCAAAATTAAAAGCTCAAACACATCAAACAGACGGAAAACAACTGACATATTCCTGCCTTGGTACAGGAATTTCCTTTTGTAAAAAATGGTGTATTAAACTTGGTTTTATAGCTAGCTAAACCTCTCTTTTGTATGACAGTTGACAGTAGAATTAAATTGAGATAAATTTGTTTTTTTATACGGCCGTCAAAATTTTGACGGGACGTATTATGGTATACAAATGTCGTCTGTCCATCTGTCCGTCTGTCCGGCATAAACATGTCGCACCGTAACTTGAGAACGACTTATCCAAATTTCATAAAACTTAACATAGTTGTTTCTTATGATGGTCAAACAATCTGTATTTTTTTTCGTGAAAATAAGATTAAAACTTTTTGAGTTACGGGTGTGTGTTTTTTTTCACATGTCGCGCCGTATCTCAAAAACAATTTATGGGTATTGCTTAAAACTTTACACACTTCTTAGTTATATTAATCTTAAGATCTGTATACTTTTTGATGATGATTCAAAATTTTATTTTTTAGTTATTGAGTATTTTGTAAAAAAAGGGGGAGGGTTTTTTCACATGTCGCGCCGTATCTTAAAAAACGATTTGTGATTAGTGCTTAAAATTTTACACACTTCTTAGTTATATTAATCTAAAGATCTGTATACTTTTTGGTTTTGATTCAAATTTTATTTTAGGGATATTGAGTTTTTTGTAAAAAAAAAGGGGGGTTTTCGCATGTCGCTCCGTATGTCAGAAACTATTTATGATTATTGCATAAAAATTCACACACAAGACGATGGGCGTATCATGCGCTCATAGCACAGCTGTTTATTCTCTTTCTCATCTTTTTACAAATTAAAGTTCTTGGTGTTTAAGTATTTATTAATTCCAATAGGATGGGTATTTGTGTAATCCTTATGAAAGTCTGTTTATATGGCAGTAATTTGCACATAAAGCTAAATTGTTACCTAAGGCAAACACATTTTGTTCCCTTAGAACTTGAATAAAAGAAATTGCCCTAACCTGTGTGTGTGTGTGTGTGTATGAGTTTTTTATATTTTTTATAAGTTGTGTTTCTATATACATAATTTTCACTACATATATGATGAAGAAAACAAATTAAAACAAAGTTCCTATATCAGATTTGGATATACACTCCATGTAACCAATTAAGCTAAAACACAAAATCCAGACACCAAAAATCAATGTCTACGTCTCCTTTCTGCAATGTATGTTGCAGACAAGAGAGAGAAACTAATCTGTAGTTGGTATTTTTTTCTGATGTTCCTTCTTACCTGACCACTGCACCATGTTCTGAAGTTATTCACAGTGAAATTCACTATTTTATCATTTGCAAGTATTAAAATATAATTCTGAAGTGAAGGATAAATGTTTATTTTTGGTTTCTATACATTAACTTCTGTTATGTAGCTTCTGTTTACTTGGTTTTGGTCATCTCTTATCATTCCTCTGTGTGTAACAATGATCGATGCTAATAAATATCAACTGAAATGATTAAATTGTTATAGTATCAAAAATGCACAGCAAACTGACTGTTCAAATACACAGCCTTCTAGGGTTCACAATTGAATTTCTTTTGTTAAAGAAAGCAAATTTTTTTTTGGCATATTGATATTGATATTTCAATGGTATATAAATAGGCATAATAACAGATATAAACTTAGACAGTTACATTCATTCCATATAAACTTAGACAGTTACATTCATTCCATATAAACTGATGTTTATGTATATTTATGGATACTCTTATTTTTATTGGTTGTCTAGTGGTCAAACTAGCTGTATCACTAGTCTGTCAACACTGAGGTTGTGAGTTCAAATCCAGCACATAGTAGGTGCATTTAGCTCTAATTTTAATTGACTAGGATTGTCAGTTTTCCTACCGAAGATCATTGTTCTCTCTGGGCCCTCCAGCGAATCCTCCACCAATAAAAAACTGACTGCCACGAAATAGCACAATAGTGCTGAAAGTGGTGTTCAACACCAATCATTATACATGAAAAAGGGATGAGCATCATAACCATGTTCCTTTTCATTTTCATTAGTCACTAATTTTGAGATAAAGATTTTCTTTAAAAAATTTATCAAATGCATTTCGAGGTCTAAAATAAAAACACACAAACATACTTTAAATACACCCACACATGACATGTCTCAGTGCTTTCATTTTTCCTGACAATTTTCACAACCTAACAGACATTATACTATTAAAAGAAGTAAAAACTGTAAACTACCCTGTAAAGTACCCCAGTTATAATATCATCTTTTTCACCTTAATATTCATTAGATTTGACCAAGAGTTAACTGCAAATGAGACCTGGTAAAGTATAATTGAATTGACAAGAAATGTGAGATATCTTTTAATGTTTTATTTTCAGAAGCAGTCAAGCTGAACAAGACAGTTGATGAAGATAATTACTTCATGTAGTTATGTCAAATAAGGTAAATATACAATTAATGTATAAGTATGTCTACCTGTGATAGAAATCGTGATAGAAACAGGAGATTTGCATATATATTAAAACTAATGTTGTTTACCCCTCATTCTAATATGGGCTCCAACATTTATATAAAATATGAAATAGCAAATGATTAGTCTCAGACAAGAACACTTATCTTCGACACATTATTTCAAATTAGAATTGAGGTATTCTAGTGAAGTAACTCTATTTTTAGCTCACCTGGCCCAAAGGGCCAAGTGAGCTTTTCTCATCACTTGGCGTCCGTCGTCCGTCGTCGTCGTTAACTTTTTACATTTTGAACTTCTAGAGAACCACTGAATGGAATGAAACCAAACATCCTTATGAGGTGCTGACCTAGTGTTGTTACTTTGTAGCCGATCCATCATCCAAGATGGCCGCCAGCGGGGGACTTAGTTTAACATAGGACCCTATGGGAAATACATACAAATGTCTTCTTTTAGAGAACCAGTGAATGGAATGAAACCAAACATGGCATGAATGTTCCTTATGAGGAGCTGACCAAGTGTTGTTACCTTGCAGTCTGTTCATCATCCAAGATGGCTGACAGCCGGGGACTTAGTTTAACATAGGACCCTATGGGAAATACATACAAATGTCTTCTTTTAGAGAACCAGTGAATGGAATGAAACCAAACGTGGCATGAATGTTCCTTATGAGGTGCTGACCAAGTGTTGTTACTTTGCAGCCGATCCATCATCCAAGATGGCCGCCAGTGGGTGACTTAGTTTAACATAGGACCCTATGGGAAATACATACAAATGTCTTTTAGAGAACCACTGAATGGAATGAAACCAAACATGGCATGAATGTTCCTTATGAGGTGCTGACCAAGTGTTGTTACTTTGCAATCGGTCCATCATCCAAGATGGCTGACAGCGGGGGACTTAGTTTAACATGGGACCCTATGGGAAATACATACAAATTTCTTCTTTTAGAGAACCAGTGAATGGAATGAAACCAAACATGGCATGAATGTTCCTTATGAGGTGCTGACCAGGTGTTGTTACTTTGCAGCCGATCCATCATCCAAGATGGCTGCCAGTGGGTGACTTAGTTTAACATAGGACCCTATGGGAAATACATACAAATGTCTTCTTTTAGAGAACCAGTGAATGGAATGAAACCAAACATGGCATGAATGTTCCTTATGAGGTGGTGACCAAATGTTGTTATACTTTGCAGTTGGTCCATCATCCAAGATGGCCGCCAGCGGGGGACTTAGTTTAACATAGGACCCTATGGGAAATACATACAAATGTCTTCTTTTAGAGAACCACTGAATGGAATGGAACCAAACATGGCATGAATGTTCCTTATGAGGTGTTGACCAAGTGTTGTTACTTTGCTGTCTATCCATCATCCAAGATGGCCGCCAGCGGGGAACTTAGTTTAACATAGGACCCTATGGGAAATACATACAAATGTCTTCTTTTAGAGAACCACTGAATGGAATGGAACCAAACATGACATGAATGTTCCTTATGAGGTGTTGACCAAGTTTTGTTTCTTTGCAGCCGATCCATCATCCAAGATGGCCGCTAGAGGGGGACTTAGTTTAACATAGGACCTTATGGGAAATACATACAAATGTCTTCTTTTAGAGAACCACTGAATTGAATGAAACCAAACATGGCATGAATGTTCCTTATGAGGTGCTGACCAAGTGTTGTTACTTTGGAGTCAGTCCATCATCCAAGATGGCCGCCAAGGTGGGGACTTAGTTTAACATAGGACCCTATGGGAAATACATACAAATGTCTTCTTTTAGAGTACCACTGAATGGAATGAAACCAAACTTGGCATGAATGTTCCTTAAGAGGTGTTGACCAAGTGTTGCTACTTTGTTGCCGATTTACTGTTCTAGATGGCCACCAGGATATTTGATTAAATAACAGGACCAATAGTAAACCAAATTTGGCCTCAATCATTATTTTGGTATCTGTTATGATTTTTATCTATCTTTACATGATTTCTAAAACCAAAGTAGAGTCAGGTGAGCGACACAGGCTCTTGAGAGCCTCTAGTTTGTTATAGTTTGTTAAATACTTTGTATGTATTATACCACTTCTTCGAGGTCCCCAACAAATGTTATGAAAGTGATGTGGAGTGAACACCTGGAAACTGAAGTCTGAAGTGAAATGGAATAGTTAACACATATACCTCACGAAGAAAGCATGAGCTCCACAATTCTATTTGATACCTCACGAAGAAAGCATGAGCTCCACAATTCTATTTGAATATTAAATTTAGGTTTTCAAGTACTTGAGAAGTGAACAATTATCCAAGCTGAGCTTGTTCATGCTACACCCTAAGTGGATTTTTACTTCTGCTTCCACTTGGAAAGTTTTTGTGAGCTATTACTTTCATGAACATACAAAGATTCATTTAGCAGATTCTTTGTATCCATTTAGGCACACACTGGATACATTTCTTGAATTAGATAATTTAGAGAGATTTTTTTGATACACTTGCTGATATGAAGTTTGAATTCTGGGATGGAGTACAGAAGAAAGCTGCATAGAGATAAATAAGAAAATAAAAATTAAAAGGTCAGCAATTTCATACCTGATACAAACAAAAAAGACCATACAAAAAACAAAAAAAATATTCCAGCAAATAGATAATACCCTTCATCCAAACATCAAAGATAAACCTAAACTGCTGGGAAGAAAGGTTAAACTGCTGGGGAGAAAGGTTAAACTGCTGGGGAGAAAGGTTAAGGGGCTGCAAAAACAACCTTTTTCCTTATTTATTTTGTGACAATTATATTTTCTTTGGTATGGATCTGAAACAGTACTTCCAAGTATAACAACACTGCTGTTGAAACAAAACACAGAGGACAATTGATATAAACATTTCAGAAGACAGTATAGTATATAGATGATATAACCAGTGCTTTAAATATGCAAAATAGTAAGAAAATGATGTGTTTAAAATTATGCCAAAGCTCATGTAAGTCTTAAGCCCACGTAAGTTATTCATTAGTGGCTGAGTAATCTGGGGCCTGTTTTACTTCTATTAAAATCACTGCAATAACCATTATAGTATTGGCATAGGCAGATCCAGGGGGGCCCTGGGGGGCCTGGGCCCCCCTTTTGTGGGAAACATTTGGTTGATTATATAGGGAATCACTGAAGCATGACTGGACCCCTTAGGTCAGTCGGCGGGCCCCCCCCCCCCCCCCCCCCCCCCCCCCCCTTATAAAAAGTTCTATATCCGCCACTGATTGGTCCAAGTCTTAGTGTGGTCATCTGCAAACATAGTAGGTTGCCAGGTACCTGTTACCCCGGGGTCAGAAAAATTTGAGAACTCTGGATCCATATATTTTACACTGGTCAGTAATTGCCAAGAATCACTGTAAAACAGTTGGTTCACAAACAGTTATTTTGTTGTTTTATAACTTTTATATAACGGGGTATAATATTTATTGAAAAGGTTTCATTAACACTTTTTTATAAAAACAAGAATATTTCTTCAGATTATGGAACATAACTAATGTAATTGTTCAATTGTTATACAGATAATTTTTATAAAATGTGATAAGCAATTGCTGCTCTTCTCATAAAATGTCAAGACAAACATAGTGTTCTTTGTATGAACTTTGCAGCTTTTTATAAATTTTTATTGAATGATATGATGAAATGAGCCCTAATATTGATATATCGGCATGTACAATACTAGTTACTTTGCCCTGATGCTATTTATTTAGCTTTTCAGAAAAAAGCTGTCTTGTACCGGAAACTTACTACTAGTTGTAGATGTTTTAAGCCTCGCCAAACATTGGACTTATTTTGATTGAAGCATGATGATACATTTTTATCATATTTTTTGTCTGTATTTTGTTACGAAATGAAACAGAAAATTTAGCTAAAAAAAACCAAAGATCTGTTAGAGTACATACAATCTAAGACTCTTTAATCTTGCAATAGTATTAAAACATTTGACTTTTCTACCCTTTGCAGTTGCATTTTATTCTGAAGTTTCTGTCAGGCTTATGTCATTGGTACTTGACTTCATTTTTTTATAGTTTTTTTATCATCTAATTTATTAAGTAATTATAGGTCAACTCTATTTGGTGTATAGAATGATTGTAAAACATGTCCTTCTGGCAAAGCTCTTTTGATCTTGACCTAATTTTCATGGTTCATTGGTCAACATTATGTATGTTTCTCAGATACTATAAAGGTTGTTTGTATTTGGTGTAGGGAATGATTTCAAGGTGAACATGTCTGTCTGGCAGGGTTAATATGACCATGCAGACATCTTATACGTTCAGGTAGTTCACATCCAATATTTTATGGTAATATTCTTTACAAAGCACAAAAATGTTGGCATTCACCTCAAAAGCTAACCAAACCTTTAAACTGACTTATTCGGAAAGGATATAGTTACAATACTGTTGTCAAGTCATTAAGGATTGCATATTTTGGTATTAATATTGATTCACTCATAGGGTCTTTGCATCAAAAATAAACACATTGATTCTAAAACCAGTTGTTGGCATGATACGGGTTATGTTCTTCTCATATATTTTATGATGGTATGATACTAAACCCCTAACGGGAGGGATTGTACTTGATTTTCAGATAATGAAGACATAATCTTTCAATCAGTTTAATTGAGGTCTGGAGCTGGCATGTCAGTAACTGCTAGTAGTCCTTTGTTCATTTATGTATCATTGTCATTTTGCGTAGTTTCTTTTGTTACCTATTCTGACATCGGACTCTGACTTCTTATAAACTGAGTTTTACTGTGTGTATTGCTATGTGTTTCTTTATTCTACATTAGCTAGAGGTATAGGGGGAGGGTTGAGATCTCACAAAACATGTTTAACCCCGCCACATTTTTGCGCCTGTCCCAAGTCACGAGCCTCTGGCCTTTGTTAGTCTTGTATGTTTTTTAATTTGAGTTCATTTATATGTTTTGGAGTTTAGTGTGACGTCCATTTTCGCTGAACTAGTACACAATTTTATTTAGGGGTCAGCTGAGGACCACCTCCGGGTGCGGGATTTTCTCGCTGCGTTGAAGACCCATTGGTGGCCTTCGGCTATTGTCTGCTTTTTGGTCAGGTTGTTGTCTCTTTGACATATATCCCATTTCCATTCTCAATTTTATAACCTCATTTCACGGATCATTGATAATGTTAAGTTTCTGTTTTGCCTGTGGAGACCTTGATATTCAACACCCAATCCAATCCTAATCATAAAAGCAGGAGAGGCATTTCAGTTTTTGCACTTCACCATCATCATTTACAAGATAAGTTAAACTGTATTAGCAAAGATTATGTACTTGGAGGGGAAATTAGAAATACATGTATCAACAATATTGATAAATAGAATGTTGTGACTGAGAAAAGAAAAGTTGAAGTATGATTTTAAGTACCTGCTTAACAGTGATTTTCTTATAAAAATAAGAAGATGTGGTATAATTGCCAGTAAGACAACTCTCCACCAGAGACCAAATGACACAGAAGTTAACTATAGGTCACAGTGCGGCCTTCAACTATGAGCAAAACCAATACCGCATAGCCAGCTATAAAAGGCCCTGAAATAACAAAACAATTCAAACGAGTGTTTGCTATTTCTGTTTTAGCTCTTGTGTAGTTTGTCATTCAGCTGTATTGGCCAATAGTTGTAGCTAACCTCGAATCTTTACCCGGGCAAATACAGAAACAACCAGTTAATAACATTATAGGATAACATTTATTGAAAAAGGTTTAATTATCACCTTTCCAGGAATAAAAGTTTACGTCTTTAGATTATGGCAAATTAAGTAAGGTAAATGTCCCAAATTTTTATTTAAAATGTGATAAGTAATTGAAGAATTGACAAATAAGTCATAAAATTTCCAAAGGCAGATATCTTTTTGGAAGAGTTTGAACTTTACTGCTGTAAACAATTATCAAATTTCAGGTATTGACATCTGAAAAATGCATGCGTTACTGTAGAATATGCAAATAAAAGAAGACGAGTGGTATATGTCATTGAGACAGCAACCCAAAGACAAAAACAATCAAAAGACATATAGAGGGCAACCTCTTCAACAATAGACATTTCTATACAATATTATAAGCTCTAGATCTAAATCCTCTGAGTCTAATAAATTTAATAAAAGCAATTATAGATCTACTATCAACAGGAGTTGATGTGACAAAATCTTCATAATAAACTACCACAAACAAAAACTTTAACCTAACCTAAACCTACACTTTTTGGAACCTACCTTTAACAAAAACTTTAGCCTATTGTTGATGTGGTAGTAGGAGTATGGCATTGTGTCTTGTAGACACATATTCTTGTTTGCAATGGTTTCATAATAACGAAAAATGTGACACAGTGTTAATCGCAATGATGAGAAATTAAATTTAGCATCTTGATTGTGTAAACAATGTAATTTTCAAATTAAGAGTTGATACACGAAAAACTACCTCCAATATTTTTTGATTTTCATGGAAACTTGATTCATAGTACATGAATAAATACCACCCTTATATTGTGAATACAAAGCAGTCCCAATTAAAACTCAGTTGGCATTCTCAAATAAAATGCAAAAATTTCTTGGTCTATAATAGCATTAATCATATGTGGTATTTCCGTCAATAGCATTTTTAGCTCACCTGGCCCAAAGGGCCAAGTGAGCTTTTCTCATCACTTGGCACAAGTTGTCGTTAACTTTTACAAAAATCTTCTCTTCTGAAACTGATGAAAGTTAGGATATATAGAGAAGTTCTTTAGATAGCAAAAGTGATCAGCAAGACAAGATCTACAAATAAGTTAAAGTGGTCCAAATCGACAGACAACTCCAGGATGATTGGACTTATTGGCCTTTAATGACAATTTTTGTCTCGCCTTGACGGAGTCAAAAAGCAAGACATAGGTATGCTGTTTCCGGCATCAACGTATTAGTTTGTGATTAGGTCTAGTTCATGGTGAACCACTAGTGGTAGGTCAATGATATTTGGTATGCAGTTGTATTAGCATTGGCACATCTCATTACCTTGGAGATTATTTGGCCCCGCCCCCTTAGTCAAGGTCTATTGACTTTGAAACTTTTCATAGTTTACAATTGTATTAGTTTGTGATTAGGTCAATTTATGGGGAACCACTAGTGGTAGGTCAATGATATTTGGTATGCAGTTGTATAAGCATTGGCACATCTCATTACCATGGAGATTATTTGGCTCCGCCCCCTTAGTCATGGTCTATTGACTTTGAAAATTTTGCTAAGTTAACATGTATTAGTTTGTGATTAGGTCAGTTCAAGGGGAACCATTAGTGATAGGCCAATGTTAATTGGTGTTCAGTTGTATAAGCATTAGCACATCTCATTTCCATGGAGAATATTTGTCCCCGGCTCCCCGCCCCCTCAGTCATGGTCTATTTACTTTGAAACTTTTGCTTAGTTTACATGTATTAGTTTGTGATTAGATCAGTTTAAGATGAACTGCTAATGTTAAGTCAATGATATTTGGTATGCAAATTTATTGGCATTTGCAAGTATCGTTTCCATGGAGATTATATAGCCCCACCCCTGATCATGGTTCATTGACTTTGAAACTTTTACATAGTTTACAAGTTAATGTTTGTGTTTAGGTTTGTTTAAAGGGAACGACTAATAATAGGTCAATGGTATTTGGTATGCAGTTGTATTAGCATTGGCACATCTCATTCCATGGAGATTGTTTAGCCATGTACCTTCAGTCATGGTTCATCAACTTTGAATATTTGCATAACTTACATGTTAAAGTATTGCTATTTTAATTTCAACATTTGCATTATCAAAATTACAAAAAGGCGAGATATATCTCTGTGATAACAGTTTATTACCTTTTTCTTTGCATTTTTGCCTAGTATCTTAAAAACTATAATAGATAGATAGAAACTTTTAATAGCAAGTCCAAAAAAATTGACATTGCTGAAATCATCAGTTGATTCTACTTATTGGAGTTATTGCTCTTTAATGATGATGTTTACCCATTTTTAGTGTTCTGCCTCTTATCTTGAAACTATTGTAGATAGATTGCCACTTTAAATAGCATAATGCTCAGCAAGACAAGATCTATAGATTAGTCAAATTTTGACAAAATCGTTCGTGGACTCTTTATAGCTTAATTGCTCTTTAACTTTTTTGACCCTTTTTTGTATTTTGAGTAAAAACTAATGAAGTTAAAGAGAAACTAATCAGAAAAAAGTTATCAGCAATACCACATCAACTTAAAAGGAGATTTTTGTCATGAATTATATTCTAGTCCCCACTGTTGGAGAGTGTCCTTTGTTGAAGATGCACATAGACCGAGGTGAGCCACACAGGCTCTTTAGAGATTCTATACAGTGCTCATTATATTTTTTGTTATTTGTGACCTTTAAATGTAAAGTGAAACATTATATGTTCTTTTACAAAATGACAAATTATTCCTGTAACGATGATCTTTGCAAAAATTAAAAAAAGGACAATTGTGATTTTTTTTATTTCTACATTTATTAAATTTATTTATTTTTTTTATCGCGGAATATTCATGCCACATAAAAAACAATTCAGATTGTTTTATTTAATATCTTGATTGCTGATTTAACTCTTTTTTTAAGTTCTCACAATCTGAAACGGGCCATGTTCTTTTCATACTCCCTTTCTTTCCAATAGTTTTCAAAGCATACTTATGCTTGCTATGTGATGGGTTTTGCTCATTGTTGAAGGCCAAACAGTCCCCTATAGGTGCAAACGCTCTCACATGTACAATTCTTGCCAGATTTTTATTAAACTTACATCATATGTTTATATCAGCAATGTCTTGGACGAGTTCGAAAATCAGTACCGATCAATTATTTTTAAAAAGAGTTATGCCCCTTGGAAACATTAGATATGGAAATTGCATCGTTAAGTGCTCTCACATGTACAATTCTTGCCAGATTTTTATGAAATTTATGTTATAGGTTTATATCATCAATGTCTTTGACGAGTTCGAAAATCAATGCTGGTCAATTTTTTTTAAAACAGCTATGTCCCTTGGAAATATTAACTATGTGGAAAATTGTATTGTTAGCACTCTCAAAAGTTCAATTCTTGCCAGAATTTTATGAAACTATTATCATAGGTTTATATCAGCAATGTCTTTGACACTTTCGAAAAATAAGTTCTGATCAAAAAATTTAAATGAGTTATGCCCCTTGGAAATATTAATTATAATGGAAATCACATTGCATTTGCTCTTAGGCCTTCATTTCTCTAAGATATTAATAAAAAGTCTTATAGAACAACAAAAAATTTGCTTTTTTTAGTAATTGCCCTTGTACCTTAGATAGATAAAATATGTGCAATGCAGGGACATTGGAACTCTGTTATTTTAATGGATTTCATGCTTTAAAATTTTTGATATTGAGTGTCCCTAGAAATTGGTACCATATTAACATGTTTTATATACACTTATATGGGTATCATTGGTTTCTTCTGCAAAAATACACTTTCCAAAAACAGTGGGCCAAATTTTTGGGATATCTAATGTATTGTACTGCTTGATTAAGTTTTCAAATCAAACATGATGTTGAATATTTCATAGAGCACTGCAAATTGGGTTTATATTTTTTTTCTTAATCCATTTGTGCAGATCCAAGTATAAATAATCATAAATGAAAAAGTAATACCCCAAATCTCTATCAAAATGCTTTATTCTGAAATCCATATGGGTAGTTTGGATTCACCTTTTTTCATTGGTACCATTTTAGTTGATTGAGAAAAATATGTACTTTTTAGGATACCTTATTTCATTATTTTGAAAAATTCTGCATACAATATAAAAACAAGAAAATTTGGTATGATTGTCAATGAGACAACTCCCCAGACTAAAACCAGCAAGCACTAATTGCCAGCATGCAATCATGTTTTGCATGCATGCTAGTGATTTGACAGTTATTGGAACCTTGCAGAATGTTACCATGTGCAATCAAATCACAATCTTATTTGATCCAATTTTCGTGGGTATGGGTAAACTGTGAAGTTAAATGTTCAATAGAGAATGAATTTCTGATAGGATCACAAGAATACTTTTTCACAACCAAGAAATCAAATATCCATGAAAATACAATTGTTTCTCAATCCATGAAAATTGGTAACCAGGAAAATAATGGAATTCACAGTATCATAAGTCAGACATAGCTATCTACAAATTGACCATTGACTTAAGTTGGAAATTATTTGCCAGGGGGTGACAAAAGTTTCTATTTTAATTATAATTATTTACATTTTGGATAGAGAGACATTGTCCATTAACAAAATGGACATGCCATACCAAGACAAATTTGTTTTAATCAACATGGCTTTTTGTCCATTTTTAGAGGTTAAGACATATAATTCCGTGAGAAAGCATTAAAACATGAAGATTTTAGAATAATAAATCATAAATGTGATTGTAGATATTTGCAAGTTTAATGAAGCATTCATTCAGGTAGCCCTAGATCTTCTTTTAATTTATTATCCCATGGCGGTCGAAAGAAATACAAGTTTTATTCTCCAATTTCATTCTTTAGTAGGACAATTCATAAAGCTTTAATTTTGCACCCACTGAATAAATTAGGACACTTCTCTGTCAAGGTTTTAATTGGTTTTGTTGGTTACATGTAGTTATATTGTTGTGATGATACATTTTTGTCAGCAGTCTTTGTTGCTCTAATTAGTGACATCCTGCTGCTGCGATCGCTTTTTATGATTTATGCCAAGCCTCAATTTTAATTTACATATGCTAATTATTAAAGCTGTTTTAATTTACTCTGACAAAAGTGAATTCAGAAAATTTAATGTAGAAGAGGATCTTATCATGTTAGATTGAAAAAAATTTAAACTACACACTCTCCAATTGTCTGTTTATAAAACATGTTTCAATATTCTTTATTTTTTTTGGAAGGGAGGAGGGGAGTAAAACATTACGTAATTTGAAAATAATGTATTATTTAATTTATTTTTATATTATTGTACTGTGCATATAATCATCTGTTTGTTGGGTTTGAATATGTTGTATGAGACTTGGGAATTGGTAATTCAGTGGAAAACTTTAATTAATTATTTGATTATGCAATAAAAAAAAAATGTTTGTTTTTTTTTTTTTACTTATGATGAAATCCTCTCAATATTGTTGACAGTACTTTATAGTGTACAAAATTTTAACAATCTGAAGGGACTTATTTTCCATTGGTTTGATTAGTAGTTGTAACATATCACCTGAATTTTCTTGAATGTTGACGCAATATACTTGAGTAATTATCCTTGATTAAAGATTTGCTATTTTTCTTCAAATTCTTCAGTAATCAAAAACTCCAGATGTATTGGGATTAAGTGGAAAAAACAAAAATAAAATTAGCATTTGAGCAGCTGTAACATGAATCTCTTTAAGGTTATGTTTCAAGGTCAGGGTCAAATAAGTAATCATTATGGCCAAGGTCTCTAAGGTTATTTTATGGTTCAACTGAAAGTATCACAAATTGGTAATCCATGAATGATAATGGGGAAGTTATAGATTTTTTTTTTTAACATGAATAAACTTATATTTTGGATATACATTATTGAGGCAGCAACCCAACAACAAAGATAACCACAGAGACATATAGAGGTCATCATGCAATCTTTAACAATAGACAATTGTCCATATAAAATGTTTATCTTTGAGTCGTTAGAATCTAAAAATGTTGTGAATAAATTAAATAGAAGTTATCAACCATCAGTCATCAACACCAAATCCTCGAAATAAACCGAAAAAAAACCCCAAAATATATGCCATTTTAGACTAGCATTGACAAGGTTAAATACTTGAGAAGCCTGCTTGTTTTCTGAACTACCTTTATTTAAATGAATGGTTTTATATTAGATTACGAAGATGTTCAATTTTTTGTGCAAACCAACAAGGATGGTACCATTTTGTCCTATGATTTGTTACTTTTGGACCATTACCTACTTTTGGTTTTATATTTTGTGTTGTTTACACCTAAAACTTTTCATTAAATTAGAGATAATTGAACAATTTTATATTTGTTATGTGAAAAACATGCAGAAAAAATTAAAATGTCTGCCAAATTGGATACTATATCCTGTTTCAAATTGAGGTCAGCGATTGTCAGGTCCTGATTATCAGTTTTTAAAACATTTGACTTTTAATGGCATTTATTATTCCCAAATTTCAAGTTGTTAATGAGGTTTAAATGATTATTTCAAACTCATTATGGCTGACGTGATTAGCATGATGATTGTAATTTAAAAGACGGTTTCCGGACCCACTGTTAATGGATACCATAATGAATGTTCATTAAAATAAACCAAATTGTATCAGTAACCGGATCACATGAATTAACCATCATGTCATTATGTTTTGGGCTTATTATTTTTCAATTTTTTGTCCCACATTATGTCTTTCTGATTTCTGAATTTTATCTAGATTACATTAAGTTGTTCTACTTTTCATCTGATTTGTTAATACAATGTATATCTTGTTGACGTTTGTATTCCTAGTTATCCTCTAAGGACTGTTTTAAGTTTGAAAAGTAATAGTTTGCATTTTGGTTTGCTATTCTTATTTTTGATATGTCTCTAAGTATATTTTACTGATTTTTATACGACCGCAAAAAAATTTTTGTGGTCGTATATTGGTATGACGTTGGCGTCGTCGTCGTCGTCGTCGTCGTCGTCGTCGTCGTCGTCCGGCGTCGTCGTCGTCGTCCGGCGTCGTCTGGCGTCGTCCGAAGACACATTGGTTTTCGCACTCTAACTTTAGTTTAAGTGAATGGATCTTTATGAAATTTTACCACAAGGTTCAATACCACAAAAGGAAGGTTGGGATTGATTTTGGGGGTTATGGTAATAACAGTAAAGGAATTAGGGGCCAAAAAGGGGCCAAAAATAAGCATTTTTGTAACTTCCAGACATAACTTGTGTGTTAGTGTATGGATCTCTTTGACATTGTACCACAAGGTTCCATATCACTAAAGGAATGCTGGGATTGATTTTGGGGGTAATTGCCTCCAAATTTTAGGAATTAGGGGCCAAAAAGGGGCAAAAAACAAGCATTTTTCTAGTTTCATGACAATAACTTGTGTGTAAGTGTATGGATCTTTCTGAAATTGTACTACAAGGTTCCATATCACAAAGGGAAAGCTGGGTTTGAGTTTGGGGGTAACTGCCCTAAACGTTTAGGAATTTGGGGCCAAAAAGGGGCCAAAAAACACATTTTTTTCTAGTTTCCAGACAATAACTTGTGTTCAAGTGTATGGATCTCTCTGAAATTGTACTGCAAGGTACCATACCACAAAGGGAAGGCTGGGATTGAGTTTGGGGGTGATGAATCATAATGGGGGTTCAAAAAATTTTGGGGGGGGATTTATTTTTTTTTCCTTTTTTTTTTCTTTTTTTCCTTTTTTGTTTCTTTTAAAATTTTCCATTTTAAGTTGGTTATTTCTGATTTATATTTAAAATCAAATAATAATGATATGGTAGGAGATACACACCAAACAGGATGTGTAAATTATTATATAATAAGTATTGTGCAATAGCAAGAAATTTTCAATTGCACAGTATTGCACAATAGCAAGAAATCTTCAATTGCACAGTATTGCGCAATAGCAAGAAATCTTCAATTGCACAGTATTGCGCAATAGCAAGAAATATCCAATAGCACAATATTGCGCAATAGCAAGAAATTGTCAATTGTACAGTATTGCGCAATAGCAAGAAATATTTAATAGCACAGGATTGTGCAAAAGAAGATACTTCCTATAAATTGCTTATTTCTTGACCAATTTCAATGGGGTTTTATTCTTGATTTCATGGGGTTCTTTAATATGCTGAATCTAACCGTGTATTTAGTTTTACGTTTAGGAATTTGGGGCCAAAAAGGGGCCAAAAAACACATTTTTTTCTAGTTTCCAGACAATAACTTGTGTTCAAGTGTATGGATCTCTCTGAAATTGTACTGCAAGGTACCATACCACAAAGGGAAGGCTGGGATTGAGTTTGGGGGTGATGAATCATAATGGGGGTTCAAAAAATTTTGGGGGGGGATTTATTTTTTTTCCTTTTTTTTCTTTTTTTCCTTTTTTGTTTCTTTTAAAATTTTCCATTTTAAGTTGGTTATTTCTGATTTATATTTAAAATCAAATAATAATGATATGGTAGGAGATACACACCAAACAGGATGTGTAAATTATTATATAATAAGTATTGTGCAATAGCAAGAAATTTTCAATTGCACAGTATTGCACAATAGCAAGAAATCTTCAATTGCACAGTATTGCGCAATAGCAAGAAATCTTCAATTGCACAGTATTGCGCAATAGCAAGAAATATCCAATAGCACAATATTGCGCAATAGCAAGAAATTGTCAATTGTACAGTATTGCGCAATAGCAAGAAATATTTAATAGCACAGGATTGTGCAAAAGAAGATACTTCCTATAAATTGCTTATTTCTTGACCAATTTCAATGGGGTTTTATTCTTGATTTCATGGGGTTCTTTAATATGCTGAATCTAACCGTGTATTTAGATTTTGGATTTTGGGCCCCGTTTTTAAATTGGTCCACATTGAGGTCCAAAGGGTCCAAAATTAAACTTTGTTTGATTTCATCAAAAATTGAATTATTGGGGTTCTTTGATATGCCGAATCTAACTGTGTATTTAGATTCTTAAATTTTGGTTCCGTTTTCAAATTGGTCTACATTAAGGTCCAAAGGGTCCAAAATTAAACTTAGTTTGATTTTAACAAAAATTGAATTCTTAGGGTTCTTTGATATGCTGAATCTAAAAATGTATTTAGATTTTTTATTATGGGCCCAGTTTTCAAGTTGGTCCAAATCGGGGTCCAAAATTAAACTTTGTTTGATTTCAACAAAAATTGAATATATGGGGTTCTTTGATATGCTGAATCTAACCATGTATTTAGATTTTTGATTTTTGGGCCCCGTTATCAACTTTGTCCACATTGAGGTCAAAAGGGTCCAAAATTAAACTTTGTTTGATTTCATCAAAAATTGAATTATTGGGGTTCTTTGATATGCCGAATCTAACCGTGTATTTAGATTCTTAATTTTTGGTTCCGTTTTCAAATTGGTCTACATTAAGGTCCAAAGGGTCAAAAATTAAACTTAGTTTGATTTTAACAAAAATTGAATTCTTAGGGTTCTTTGATATGCTGAATCTAAACATGTATTTAGATTTTTGATTATGGGCCCAGTTTTCAAGTTGGTCCAAATCCGGGTCCAAAATTAAACTTTGTTTGATTTCAACAAAAATTGAATATATGGGGTTCTTTGATATGCTGAATCTAACCATGTATTTAGATTTTTGATTTTTGGGCCCTGTTATCAACTTTGTCCACATTGAGGTCAAAAGGGTCCAAAATTAAACTTTGTTTGATTTCATCAAAAATTGAATTATTGGGGTTCTTTGATATGCCGAATCTAACCGTTTATTTAGATTCTTAATTTTTGGTTCCGTTTTCAAATTGGTCTACATTAAGGTCCAAAGGGTCCAAAATTAAACTTAGTTTGATTTTAACAAAAATTGAATTCTTAGGGTTCTTTGATATGCTGAATCTAAACATGTATTTAGATTTTTGATTATGGGCCCAGTTTTCAAGTTGGTCCAAATCGGGGTCCAAAATTAAACTTTGTTTGATTTCAACAAAAATTGAATATATGGGGTTCTTTGATATGCTGAATCTAACCATGTATTTAGATTTTTGATTTTTGGGCCCCGTTATCAACTTTGTCCACATTGAGGTCAAAAGGGTCCAAAATTAAACTTTGTTTGATTTCATCAAAAATTGAATTCTTGGGGTTCTTTGATATGCTGAATCTAACCATGTATTTAGATTTTGGATATTGGACCATAATAGGTGAATGTCCAATTTAAAATTTTTAAGTTCTTAGACCACATTCAATCTGTGTTAGAAACCTATGCTGTGTCAAATATTTAATCACAATCCAAATCCAAAGCTGTATCAAGCTTGAATGTTGTGTCCATACTTGCCCCAACTGTTCAGGGTTCGACCTCTGCGGTCGTATCAAGCTGCGCCCAGCGAAGCATTTTATTTGAATTTATCGAGGTGACTTTTGATTTACTTCTAACATGCTTTATCCCCCGCCCTTTTATGATTATGGGGAGCATAATATCTTCGAGTCTGTGTATCTGTCGTTCAGTTATTAAGTTACAATGTGTAATTCTCAATGAAGTCGTGGTCACATCAACTTAATACATAGTACACAAAAGTCTTTTTGAAATATATGCTTAAGGCAGCTTTTGACCCAGGTTTTGCAGTTCACTGAACATAGAAATGTGGTATCGGTAGTGCAAGTGGAGCATGTTGTAGTCCCATGTACACTTATTTTTGTTTGAACATTATATACCTCAGGACTTCTTTCAACATATATCACACCAGATATCTTGATCCCAAATCTGCTTAGGGATCTGAATCCTGTGGAGCAATTAATGAAAAGTTTGTAGCAGTGGATAAGTAAAATCTGGATCAGGTTCCCACAGAGCATAATTCCTCCGTTGGAATGGGATCCACATTTTACTTACCCACATTAGAAACTTTTCATTAATTCCTCCTTGGATTTGAATCCCTCTGCAGTTTGGGATCGGGATACCCGGTGTGTATATCCTGCTTCTCTACCAGTATTTTGTCATACTTTTTTATACTTTTGTTGTAGCCCTGAATTTGCATGAAATGTTATTACCACTTAGACATTATGCACCCATCATTGTATTACATAGACACTTGTCTATTGTTGATGCCCTCTAAATGTCATGTTGGTTATATGTGTTGTTTGGTTGAAGTATAAACTCACATCTCCATTCATCCAAAACAATCAATTAATATCAGTTATGTTTGATTTGCAAAGAGATATAAATCAGTGCTTTAATTAAGTACAAGTATCAGGTGACTTGAAAAGGTTGTAATTTCAACAAGAACTTTTGTTAAAGTTGAGTCAAAATTTATATTATTTTCCTTGTGATAATAACCATTCTTTGTGAAATATAATTCTTAGAAAGTAAATATGTCCTATATGAAACTTCTCAAATGTACTCTCAAGTAATAGTACCTAATTTGGAATTTCCTTAAATTTATCAGTTTTTGACCTCCATATTGTGAAACTTCTATGATAATTTATTATTTTGATAAGTATCGGTATTATTTGAACAGGTACATGTTAAAACATTTAATACATAATTTCTAGGAAGAAAATGTTATTTTCATTACTGTTTTTTTCTTTGCATAATTATTAAAGAGGAAGATTTAAACAGGTTTTGAAACAAGACCCACCTATTCAGCTAAAAGGCTTATTAGGTTTTTATAATCAAGTCAAAGCTTCCTTGATTGAAAAAATGTCAATGTTTCAATGCTGAATCTTCTGGCACCTGTCATAATAGTGACTTTGTACACTTGATATTCCTTTAGAATATAAAATTGAGAATGGAAATGGGGAATGTGTCAAAGAGACAACAACCCGACCATAGAACAGACAACAGCAGAAGGTCACCAACAGGTCTTCAATGCAGCGAGAAATTCCCGCACCCGGAGGCGTCCTTCAGCTGGCCCCTAAACAAATATATATACTAGTTCAGTGATAATGAACGCCATACTAAACTCCAAATTGTACACAAGAAACTAAAATTAAAAATAATACAAGGATGACAAAGGCTAGAGGCTCCTGACTTGGGACAGGCGCAAAAATGCGGCGGGGTTAAACATGTTTATGAGATCTCAACCCTCCCCCTATACCTCTAGCCAATGTAGAAAAGTAAACGCATAACAATACGCACATTAAAATTCAGTTCAAGAGAAGTCCGAGTCTGATGTCAGAAGATGTAACCAAAGAAAATAAACAAAATGACAATAATACATAAATAACAACAGACTACTAGCAGTTAACTATTTATATTATGAAACAATTCTTCATTAAGGATGGAAATAATACTTAGAAAGCATTTTTTTAAATGACAGACAATGATTATGACAAATAAGTGCATAAACACTAAATACTAATAAATAACTGTCATGCAAGACTTGTAAACATAGAAAAAAATCACACACACAAGGATAGTTAAAATAAGAATAAACAACTCACAATAGAACTGTAAACTTTAAAGATACAATAAATAAAGAACATGAATAGAAATCAACTCAGAGAATACAACATTTACACAAAATCTGTCAAACACCATGGAATACTGTAAATTCAGAAATTATTGGGAGGCTTTTATTATTGTGAATAATGTGACTGGGTGAATATCACTATAAGAAAAACTTGCATTCTGAAATGTGATGTATAATATATCTGTATGCAGAATTTCCTGAAATCACAATAATGAATAAATAAGAACAGTCAGCACAGAGAATTCATGTAAAGTTGGAACAGGGAACACAGAATACAATAAAGAAGAATAGTCGCAGAAGAACAGTCAACATGGAGAATACAAATTTAAAAACTCAGATTAATCTCATTAGAGCAGTAGCACAGGACCAGTCAACGTTGGGAATACAGACTACAAAAATATCCACACAAGAACATTAAATATTGAGATTATGAAAAAAAAAAAAGAGCACAAGAGCAGTTTGTACAGAGAAAATGAAAGCAAAAAAGCAAAACAGTAGAGTCAACACAGAAACAGAAACTGAAAATACAAAAACATTCACACAACAACTGGCAAAACATTAGAGCCAACACAGCAAAAAGAAATGGAATACAAAAACATTACCACAAGGACAGGCAAATCAGTGGAATGTTCTAATTAGTTTTTGGAACTGATGGTCTCTTTTAAAGTTTTTATTTATGATAGTGTAAATATCTTTTTGTCACAATAAAAATATCTTAAAATGACATGTTTTGCCATCACTAATCATCTATTGTCATTGCCTGTCATCCATCCCTCTAGTAAACTTTTTTAAAAATCTGAAATTATTGGGACAAATGTAACCAAATTTACTTAAGTGTCCTTTAGAGTATCCAGTTGAAAAAATTGTATCTTGGGATTTGATCCATCAATAAACAGCGTTCAGCAAAAAATCATTATAGATTGAGAGAAATTGTAAATAGCAAAGATGTTAAGCACAATAAGAACTACAAATAAGTCAACATGGCCAACATTGTCAACTGACTTTTCTTTTAGAAGTTATTGCCCTTGAAAGATGATTTTTTTTTACATTTTGAATTATTGAACAAACTAAAATAGATAGTGAGAAATGTCAAAAAACCAAAAGTATTTAGCACAATAAGATCTTTAAATCAGTCATCATGGCTGAAACTGTCACTCAACTCCATATAGAAGTTATATCACCTTAATGATGATATTTATTGTTTTTTTGCATTTTTGTCAAAACTATGTATAGGAGTTAAAAAGAAACTTTAGAAAGCTGTAAAAAAGAAAATCTGCAAGTAAGTCATCATGGCTGATGTGTCACACAAGTTATAGGATTTACTGCCATGAAATGATGTTTTTTATCTCAAAAAAATTAATAGAAAGGAATAAACTGTAAATAGTAAATATGATCATCATTACAAGACCTACAAAAATGCCATTAGATAAGATCTACAAATAAGCAAGCAATTTTAGCTGATTGCAATAAAAGAAAAAAAGAAATGTAAAAAATGGCATATTTTTGACCAGGTGAGTGATTCAGGCTCTTGGGAGCCTCTTGTTCTTTTCCATTCAGAGTGGTAATTTTATTATGGCTTATAATAGAGGATAGACAAATAGCAATGCCCATAACATTGATACTTATTAAATTTATTGTTAATTTGTCTACTTTTAAAATCCCTACATTTGTTTGTTATCAAAGATATAAACCCCTCATTACATCGAAATGAACAATTTAATTTCACTGATAAGTTTATTTACTTTTCTTTCATTATGCATTACACCTTGTCACGATAAACTTTAAAAATCCTCATCATGGCATTAGTACTTAAATTAACAGGGGTCATAGATATTTGAAATGCTGAATTTCATTTTAAATTTAATGCGAGGAATATTGAATGCAGGCAGTTCATAAAATTATGTGATTGCGTTAAAACTGAAAACTAAGTTTGTGACTCCATCATGAAAATCTTAAAGGCCATTTTGGTTTTTACGCCCTCAAACAATTTATATTTCTAGCTTACCCAACTTTTTGTCACAAGCTTACCAGATAATGAAACATGCGTTGTGAACATGGAAATCATATCAATTGTTTTCAGAACAGTCAAACCTGCATATCATGGTCACCCTTTGGACAAGATAAAAATGACGTTATAAGAGAGGTGACCATTGAAAAAAGGTTTAAAATTCATAATTATTACTGCAGCAGTACAAGAAGGCCTGACAAGACCGGTTTTTGATTAACTGATACAACCCCGAGAGAATTTTGGAAAATCTGATATTTTCTAAAATTTGACAAAATATGCAAATTAGTTGACTCTTGGTAATGTAACTAATGCCTATCTTTAAAAGTATGTGTTTTGAATTTGGAGCAGATGGAATGGATAGACAACAATGAGCAAACAAAACCCATATTGCATAGCAAGCTATAAAAGACCCTAAAAATGTTTTGCATGCTTAAGGTCACCATAAGGCCTTCTTTTTACACATTTCTGACAAAACAATGACCTAGATTTTACAGACAAGAATTTATATGGTCACATGATTGTGTTTCTGAACTGTTTATGGATGAATGTAGGATAATAGTACATACCTATGGCTAAAACCATTCATGTAGTAGACACCAAATTGCTGCTACCCCCAAATATTCAGATACCAAAACATTTTGAAATACTTTGTTTTGTTCTAGTCTGTTTAAATTGAATGAAACATTCAGCCACAAAAATGAATTTTCCCTGGATATTAGATCTGTCTTAAACAAGGATTGATTTATATTGTGTAACACTTCACAATTTAAACTTGTGTAATTTTTTTACTATTATAACAGGTTTATTTTTGCCTTTCACTTCACAGTTTCATAGACTGGCTAAGAAAAGTTCTCAGCATCTTACCTCAAGGGAGATAACTCCTAATCTACAAAGAATAGTAATATAATGACACTATGTAACTGTTGTTATAGCTTCTCTTTGCTACTGTTAATTACAAATTAATTATTGACCAGCTGAGCCAATCATTATCTTCATTAAAGGCTGTTAAACTGTGAAAATTCGTTGCCATGGTTATTGCTGTTAAGATAATGGCCACTTTCATCAATGGTAATTATTTTTGTAGAAACCATTGTATTGTTATAGCAATTATTTGATTTTTTTTTCTCATGGACAAAGAAAATTATTTAACTGTATAAATATGACATCTGGAGGTGGCAAAGAGGGCATGGCTCAGGCGATATTTAGTGTAGACTACAATAAAGTTGAATATAATCTAAATAAACATTGGAAGAAATTGGAAAAAGCCTCTTTGCCCAATGTTTTCCTTATCTAACTGAAAGCATTTCTTAAAGTTGTTATAATAAATTTTAAGATATGGCTATGTAAAAAGAGAAAACATTCATGAAAAAATTTTAAAAAAAGTTTGAAAAATTGAACTTTGGAAACCTAAATGGTCTTATCCAGGATTTTTGTTGAGGGAGAAAGATTATAAATAAATATTTTTTTTATTTCAATATTAGAAGTCCCCTGGTCCCCTCTGGAATCTGTGCCTGAACTTTGTACCATATTATATGATCACAAAAACATGATTTCCTTTGAAAAGTCAAAATCAGTGTTTACAGAAAAGAAGATTTAATGATAGGTAGTATAAATCATTCTAGTAGAAAAAAAATATGAAATATAAGCATAAAAACCATACACATTACATAAGATTACACAAATCATATTCCCTAGATGGAGGTATTAAAACTACTTTGTTTTAATGATTTTCAAGAGATGTCTTGAATGGTCAATTATGTCTTTATGGTAAAATTTGTCTATATGAAGACGTGGAATCTGTGCTTCATGACTTGTACCAATCCAATAAGTATGGATCGGAGATTAGTAAACGCTAGACATCCCTTGAGGAACCAAATAATCACAATTTTGTGATCTTATTGTACACAGGAACAATCTAATTCACGGAGAGGTTACAGTGAAAATAACATTTCTGTCTAAATATTTTACTTATTTTCTTATTTCATTTGCATGTCAAAGAGGTATTTGGGAGAATTTTATTGTAATAATGTGTCTAGAAAGGGACACACAATTACATGGGTAAAGTAATGAGATTTGAAAATACTGAGAAAGTTAATTGTCTTACTCCTTACACTGGTGTTGGTGTCAATTTTTTTTTCCTCCACGTCCACAATTTGGACTAATAGGTTTTTTGTTCAGTGTTTTATATTCCTTAATGGATATGACCATTCTAATGAATACAAATTTGCTGATTTGGGTACCATGAGGTTTGAAAAGATGCGTAAATGATTACTACCTTGAACTTCGACTGCTGATTTTTACTTTGGCTCCATTTAAGGAGTATTGAAATGTATTATAAAACTTCCCATATTTTTTTATCAAAATCATTTTAACAGCAAAAGTTTTTTTTTAAGTACCGTCCTATGGTATCTGGTACTTGAAAGTCACTTACTATATTATCAAGTTTACATGCAAATTCTTACAAGTAAACTTTAACTTTTATTTCTACTGTAGATGAAACAAAAGTTGTTTTTTTAATCATAGAAATATTAACTCTTTTGAAGGTAAGCGCATCTAGTTTTTGACTAAATGCTTTTCATCGAAATGAATTGTCTCATTTTCTCACCTTTCATCACCCTCATTCTGTATTCTCTACATAAGGCACAAAACACAAAGAAAAACAAATATATCAGATAATATTTTTAACTGTCTGTAAAGACTTAAAGATGCATGCAAGTCTTTAATCATCTATAAATCTTTTCTTATGAAATCAATAAGTTCATCACTAATTGTTTATGAAATATGGAATATTTCTCTCAACGGGTATATATAAGATTGATAAAAGTCAAAAACCTTCCAATGAAATGATAAAAAGAAGGGCTGACTACTGGTTGGTCAAGTAAAATTATTAAATGGTGTGTTATCTGAGCTTTCAGATATAATTAATCATTTCATTAACGATTATATGGTTTACACTGTACATTGCCATTCACACCCGCATGGCTACTGTTCACCTGACGACCCCACCCGAATACTGATGTAGAGAGAGAGCCTAATGTGAAACCACTGAAGCAGAACTGTAAAACTGTTTAAAATTGATTTTGTGTTCAATTGACTTTGAAATTGAGATAACAAGTTTGGAGGTTTTATTTGGGTCACATTCATATCACAGGTAAGACACATTTTTTGTTGATGAAAACATCAATTTTCCTTTTAAAAAAAACCCCCCTTTTTTGGTCCCTTCTTTCCCTCAACTGTCACCCTTGAGAAGGTTGATACTACTTAATTAAGTCTTTGTTGTCTATGTCATTTGGAGTGACTGACCAGCATCACTGACCACTGGATAATGCTTGAAGAAAAGATCATGCATTAAACCGCTTAACTCTGCAGGTCAGCCAAACTATTAAGCTGGCCGGACACAAAGCAGAAAGTAAAAATCCTTTGTTTTCTACCTGTTGACCACAGGTCTGGCCAAAGGCAATTTTATCTTCTTTGCAAGTCTTTGTAAAGTTTAGCCTATTTAATGTGTCTTTGTCAATAAAAGTGACACCAATAATTGTATATCATTGTGGAGGCACATGTGGTTTAAGTATTTTATAATTTTGTCTGAAGTATTAATTAAATTCCATATTAAATTTGTGTACTTTTTTTCTCAGAACACTTTAATTAAAAATGTTAAAACAATTTATAACCCTTTATAAAATTGTACAAAAGCTTATCTTGAACAAAATCAATATTTGTGCTTTATAAGGATTATATAAATGTAGAGATAAACAATTAGTGTGGCCTCCTATAGATAATTAACAGTTTTATAGAAAGGTTTTCACAAGCTTACTAGCAGACCAAGCAGAAAGATCAGCCACGATTATATTCCCATTAACACTGATAATATACAAAGATACAGGCTCCCAGGTAAATTTTCTTTTATTTCTCTAATTTATGTACTTTTGTAAAATTTTCTTCCACATTTAGATATATTAATAAGATTTCAGTTATTAAAGTGATGCATTTTGTTATTTGAGGATGTCTATTACAGGTGATGTAATATTTGTCAGGTAATACATCTAGAAAGTTTTGTTTTTTTAATATTTATCAAGACTGTTAAAGTATAAATACTTTTTGATTTTTTTTGAAGACTAAATGTATAAATTTATTAACTGGTACAACATGGAAATGTACTAGTCTTCAATAAATGGCCAGTTTCTATTTTAATTTGAAACTTTTTATTTATTAAGTTTTATTGAATCAGTTAAGCTTTTCTAATCATTTATTTTAATTTAATTATTGAATTTATTAATCAAGGAGAGTCTCCTACAAAAGTCTACAGATACATGAAAAACCATTGGTTTTAAAATTGCAGATCATTGAAATTTGTTCTGAATTTTTTAGTAAAACCTGGTACTCTTGAGATCTTAATTTCCAAATAAAATAAAAATTGCCAATAAGACAAATATCCACTAAAGATCAAATGATGAGGATGCTAACTAATGTTTTGATTGCACTGACATGGCTAGTGCCTGTATATTATACTTGTTGTTATTTCTAAATAGAATTTTTGGGGTCTTATCTGATGGTGGCCTTGCCTTAAACAAGCAAACCCATCATTTACGGCCTAAGAAGTTGGTCCACTTAAACATTGTTTTCAAGAAAGGTCTAGTATCTTTAGATAATCAAAGGGAGAATGATAATGAATAAGTGCTATAATCATTTAAAAAATCGAAGTACATGCTTCAACTTTTAGTGTAACTTTAGATCATTATTTGATTTTTTTTCTAAGTTTACACTTAATAACTATAAGATTACTTGAGGTTGTAGTGGGAGGAGAGGGGTCTGTATTGATTTGCAAGTGTATAGATTTCAGAATGCCACTTTTCTTCCATGAGGATGTAGTCCGATATATTATAAGATTTAAATAGAAATTGTATGAACTGTTCAGAAACTTGTTTTAAGGAAAGCATACACTGTACCTTAAATACAAAGAAATGTAACAGTACTTTTAGCATTTTCTGAAAGTATTTACATTATAGTAGTCAATCTGGTTAATATTCTGTCTAAAGACAATTTTTAACATTTATAATGTGTTAATGTATGTCATCTTTGAAAATCATTGATGCAGATGTTCTTTGATTTAGTTTTTTTAATGAAGCTTGTAGCAGGGAACCGTTTGGTCCTTATCCTATGGTGTCCTTGTGGAATAAAATAAATGTGACTAAATCTAAACATGGAAAAGCTATCTGCCTATTGTTATATGTCTCTCCTCCAGTACCAATACAACAATGCTCAATGATAAATATCTATTCGTACTAGAATTTGCATCAAATATTTGCCACTGGACAACAATCAAGCAATCAATGAATCTTTTGTAAACAGATGCTTGCTTTGCCCAACATGTTTATATCTAAAATTGTTTAATAGCTTCAAAACACTTTTAAATAACTATCAATTACAATTGTTTTTAACTGTTGTGATCTGGTATTGTCTATTTTCGTGTTTGCAAGGTACTGTTTTTTTTAGTTATCCTTTGTGTTGTTTCAAAACTTGTTTATTCCCTACAGATAATTTTCATCCTAACAATTTTTTTCAAGGATATTCCAATTTACCGGTAACCAGACAAAACCATATATTTTTCAGAACTGTCATAGATAAGACTGTGACTCTAGTCCTATCTTTACTAGAGTCTTAATTTTAGTCAGTTTCTATCAGACTTTGAAATGCCCTCTTAATACCAGGAAGGTATTAGTTTATAAAAATAATAATTATGGCAACTTTCTAAATATGATTTAGAATTGTGCTTTAAAATTAAAAAAAAAAAACAATACTCTGTCTAGCCTTGATCTCTGTTCTCAGACTTTCAAAACATTTATTAGTCATAGAGTGGTACAGTTGATAGCTTCAATCAGCATTTTACAAAGGTCGATCATTGAAGATTGCATTTGTCTAATGGTTTTAATTGTTTCATGAATCTATGTCCATAGTTCATTAACTTTAACAATCTCGTCAGATCCACAAATTTTCATATCTATGATAATCTAAATATTTCCTTAATAACAACTGGTTGATTTCCATGAAAAAAAAACAAGTTGTGACCCACAATAGATCATTAACAAAGATGTGGTCTGTCCGCTGTATTGTAATACAAATGAATCGTGTAGTATTTTTAATTTGTAGTTAGATTGCTTGTTATTTCTAATAAATATTCCGTGGGTTAAGTCCAATCAATGTATTATAATTGATAGATTCCTAGATGCGGAATATTTTGTCGACAATTACCAAACCAATTAATTCTGCTTTTGCTGATTTTAGCCAGTGATGTAATGAATCATCAATCAAATTAATTAGATTTAGTCTCCATTAACAAGGGAAGACTAGATCGGCAAGCTTTATCCGAACCTATTGATTCTAACATACCTAAGTTCTAGGTTTGAGTATTGCCCCCTGTTGCAGATCTATGTATTAAAGTTGTATGCCACAAAATTGCATCTTAAACATTTATTATATGAATCAATAAACTAAATGAGATCTATGACTGTAGATTATATCTGGAAATCATCTAAATTAAGACTTGTGGTCATTTTTAGTAATGGTCAGTGTCCTCAATTGACCAGTAACTGAGTGGGGTTTAAGAGGGGAATTACAATCATTTTTGTTAGCTGACAGGAAATGGTCAGTGTTGATATTTTTTGGAGGGAGTAGGGGGAGATAATTCAATAGCTATTTCTATAGCAGAAAGTCTTAGAGGTTACAGAGGTCAGAACATTTATAGGATCTTTGAATCAAAATATACTGGATAAGGAATACTATTTTAAAAGCAGTTTATATTTAGATGTAGCATCATATGATGAAATGGTTGACTGGACATGGGCAGAAGGGACGTTGTAATGAAATGTGTACGTGTATGAAGTAGTGAGAGTATCATCATTTCTAAATATACTGATTGGTGTATTTTGTTAATGTGTATTGTATTGTATTTATTTATTATAACTTGGTGTTGAAGGTGCTTGAGGATACTTTAAGTCTGTTCATTTAGGTTAATTTTGAAGCTTTAGGCTTAAGTAAAATATGGCACAGTTTGTAACCTTATTGTGCTGATTTCCTATGATCCTTAAGCATTAAAATACATGTGTTTTATCAGATTTTCAAAGCAATAATACTGCTCTCATTTTAATATTTTGCCTTTTTGCATTATGTAATATATACAGTATTTTAAGATAAATAACTTTGAATAAATAATAAAAGATAGTGCATAACCTAATTAACTTTCAATCTGTTGTTTTCAAAACTGCTTTCTTAAACAAGATTCAAAATTTTTGGAAGAAGGTCTCCATTTGGCAATAAGGTTGCAAACTTATTTAATTTTAAATCTTGTTGTTAATCAGACATCAGTAGGTCAAAGATTTGACCCTGCTTTCAGCTTAATCTTTTAAAAATATGAAAAGCCTAAGTTGTGAAAAACAAGAGATATAGCCTGGATGTACATAAAAATGCAAAAATAACCATGAATCGAAGAATTGTATTTGTATTGCTGTTCTTTATCTTATCAAAGTCTGGAAGGTCAAGCTCCCTGTAAGTGATAGTTTGTTTGTGGTCAGCTGCAGGCACCAATAATGCCATCTGCCAAAGAAAGTGTAACATAAAACTCATGAGTCAGCAACAAAGAGAACTTTTGAACAATTGGAATTTTTTTAGCAACTGGTTAACGTTTGAATATGCTGTAGCAATAGAACATTTCCCGCAATGCAAAGTTCATATGGTACTCAAAAATGAAGTCTTGGAAATAGAACAGTTCTGGTCCAAGCAAGATTCAACTTCTAAGTTCTTTAATTGAAATTTCATTTCTTTGTGAAACATTATTTTGTTTCTTCAAATCAGAAAACAAAAAAAGCTTTCTTCTGCTGTTGTCTGTACTATGGTCGGGTTGTTGTCTCTTTGACACATTCCCCATTTCCATTCTCAATTTTATTCTCTATTACCGAAGTATTATGAGTTCTGTGGGTTTTGCTCTTTAGTTTAGTTCATTGAGGACTCATTTTCCTTAATAAGGATGGTTGGTCACTAGTAATTAAATTTTATGAGGTTTTCCAAATGTTTGGAATTGCATTGGACTAAGTCCAAAGTCTATAAGGAGAAAGGTGACATTATTTTAATGATATTGATTTGTAATTTCCTGTACTTAGATAAAGGTAGTGATGTAAGCCTTATTTGATGATAATTTACAAGCCCTTCAAAACTTTAGGTGACAGTCATTAAGCATGATAACGATCATGTGACCACTTAAACATTTGATTGTCTCCAGGGGTGGATGGGGCAAATAAAGGATAATTTCTAATTTCGTTGTTAATTTTCTCTATTAGTTAGTAAAGATTGGGATTATTTATATCCTAAAATTGTAGCTATAATTATCATGAAAGTAAATCTTGATGGAGCCTTTAGCAGATTTGCCCTTTTGTCCCCAATAATTAATTGGAGTGATCTATTAAAAAATGGATATAAAATAATTAAGTATTGAAAACAGGATAAGGTCATTTTAAGAGACATATTTAGGTTTCTATGTTATTTGGATTAATTTTTTACAAATATACAGGCATATATTCCAATATTGCCATACTAAGATTGCTGGTATGTGCTTATACACTGGAATTCTTTTTATCAGTTATTTAATTGATTACAGTTTGTTTCTTGGTAAAGTTTTTAAAAGTTATTGATCTTCATTTGGCTTTCTACAATTTGCATCCACCATTCCTCCAAAATTAGTTATTTCAATGAAGTGTTCATCGCAATGCGCACCATAAAGATTTTGGGGGTTTCACATAGCAATACATGAAATTAGTTACATTTACAGAAAGAGGGGAATGAGGGTATGTATTTTTGTTTTTGCCCTGTTCCCATTTTTACTGGTTATTATTCCTGAAACTTCACAAAAATGTTCATATTTTATAAATGATTAATTAAAAATTTTTAAAAAATGAAGAATTATTATTCTTTTAATCTTCATGACTAGCCCGAGTGTAAATTCCTGCAAAACATGTGATATGATAAATTTTCTGTAAAAAAAATGTAATAACCCAATTAGAATGATTAATCAATGAAACCAGTGCTATAGGGGCATTACATATTAAATTATTGTGCAAAATATTAAAACACAGATGTTTAATTAACAGATGTTAGAGAAGAGAATAAAATTACAGATCAAGTCTTGACAGGTAAAAATATTTATATTTTTTAGTAAATATTATATTTGTTTTAAAGTAAGAAGAAAATTGTTAAAAAGCATGTTGTTCTTGATCAAGAATACAATGCAAATTTTATGTTTAATAACAGAAATGGCACCTTTTTTAACGCACCAGATGTGCAGTGGGTTTTAAAAAAATGTATCATCATTTTTCTGTATTGATTACTTAATATGAAAATTACTGTTTAGAACTAAAATCATACAAGTGTATTTGGCAAATGACCAATCCTATTCTTTTTACAAGAGCTGTTATAAAGGATGTCTGGTGTGAAACAAAAGTTGTTCAGATGGCCATGTAAACAGGCCGTTTCAACTAAACAATACTGATTTCGATACCTAGATTTTAAAAAGCTTAACATTAAACTGACTAGTTGCATGAACATTAGTTATTATATATATGCGTTTGTTTTAAAATTTAAGTAAAGGACTGATTATATGCAAATTATGAGCCCTGGAATTCAGAAATTGAAAGAGTCACCAAAAAAGTAATGCAACAATTTTATTTTGTTGAACTGACAGAAATGTGGTTGCAGTTTGTGACATTGAATAATGGATATCAGTGGATTTTGATCCATAAGTACAATCTATATTCATAATTTTCATTTGTAGATTTGATAGAAAAGTGTTAGCAACTTCTATTAAAATAAATTGCAATTGTTCATAATGCATCGTTGTCAGTTGACTGTATGTTAATTCACTGCTTAAACAATGAAAGCAGTATAAAAATGTATCTTATGGGTTTTTTTTCATAGTAATTTTGATAATAACTAAACAATAGGTATTTCTGCTGCATGATGTAGTTAGATTTGAATTATTTGAACTGACAGAAATGTGGTTGCAGTTTGTGACATTGAATAATGGATATCAGTGGATTTTGATCCATAAGTACAATCTATATTCATAATTTTCATTTGTAGATTTGATAGAAAAGTGTTAGCAACTTCTATTAAAATAAATTGCAATTGTTCATAATGCATCGTTGTCAGTTGACTGTATGTTAATTCAATGCTTAAACAATGAAAGCAGTATAAAAATGTATCTTATGGGTTTTTTTTCATAGTAATTTTGATAATAACTAAACAATAGGTATTTATGCTGCATGATGTAGTTAGATTTGAATTATTATGATTTTATTATTAGAATTTGAAATGCAAATTGCTGTAGCTTTAAAATTGTGGGTGTATCATAACACAAAATCATATTTTCTATGCATGTGTTACAACACAAAGTAATGCCTTAGTGTTACCTCTGTAATTAAAAACTTGTGATAAGTAAGAAGTTTTGATAAGTTGTGACCCGATTAAACAAGATAAGAATTTCACCTGCTACTGTCCTTAATCTTATAAAAAAATAAATTATTTTATGACATTACAATGATAAGGATAGAATTAAGAAGTTTGCTGGAAGAGTTTATGTGTCAGTATGTGGAAAGGTTTTAAGTTATTATATATTACATTCAAAACACATTTCTAACAATTAAAATGTTATAATTATGAGATAAAAAACAATTTTTCTTTTTCTTGTGATTGTTGGTTATATTGTACTGAACCTGATGATAATGATGAATATGGATTATTGTATAAAAATCCAGCAGCAAATTATATGTGTATGTTTATGTGATATGAATATTATCCCGGCTCTGTACTAGTCCGACACAATGAGCCGGATTTTTAACTGCAAGTTCACAAGGTGACGATCTGCTGCAAGACATATCAACCTACTTGGATACATTATTCTAACATCAAGCCAACCCATCTTTCCTCTTGCCCCTTAATGCCACATGTTTAGGGGAGCAGTAGTAAATACCAATTTTGATGTCTGTGGTTTATAAAAGAAGTAATTTTAGTACTGTCTATGAGAGCTTGAAAAAAATGTACATTAAAAAATCTGTATTTATACTGGATTACAAATCCTGATAATCATTAAACCCTGAAAATAAATACTGTTGAACATTCTGCAGCTAAAATTTCTTAGTTTACTAGATATTTATGTTTTGTAGAAATTGAGTAAAAGACTATACAACTTAGTACAGAATATATAACTCAGTACAGATATACAGAATATACAACTCAGTACAGAACATATAGATTATACAACTCAGTATAGAATATACACAAGTCAGTACAAGGTACAATTTTAGAAATACAATATCTTTGTTGCAATTATATGTTAAATAACCAGTGATAAATCAGAAAGTTAAAGAAAAATTCCATAAATTAGAGTACGTGATTATATTTTAAATTATAATTATAAATGTGGGAAGTCATGGCCTAGCTGAATTCAATTTAAAATCTGAGTACATGTATGATCTTTATCATCTGTATACATTTGATTGTTGCATCCACTTTTGATGTCAGAATGCCAAGATGTTTACTTTTGAAGGACATTACAGCCAATTTCTGGAATTGTTAGCCCTAAATTTTTTGTGATGAATTAATACAGTACATCAGATTCTTAATTATTGGCTCAACATGGATATCCAATTTGAGTAAACAGTGGTGTGGTATTAGCTTCAGTGGGTCAGCTGTCAACCAACACCATAAAACATCTAAATATTTAACTTGTGTTTAGATAACTTTGTTCATCATGTAAGATAAATCCTTAGGAATTCTATACTGTAAAACAAGAAAGTTTATACTGAAAATGGACCAACTTATTTCTATACAGATAACTGTTCTGACATATAGATGTTTTGATTTTGCCTCGCCTGCGACGAAAGTCACAGAATGCAAGACATATGGATTACAAACCCACGGAGTCAGCATAAACTATTTGTATAAAGCTTTATATTTCAAAAGCTAGAAGGCCTGGATGCTTCATACCTTGTATGCAGATACCTTATGTTACATATTTCCCATTTGTCATATGTCCATTGTCCTTGACCTCATTTTCATGTTTCAGTGACTGTTTTTATACGACCGCATAAAATTTGCGTTCGTATATTGCTATCATGTCATCGTTGTCATCGTCTTAAGACATTTGGATTCGGGACAATAACTTTAGTATAAGTGAATGGATCTCTATGAAATTTAACCACTAGGTTCAATAGCACAAAAGAAAGGTTGGGATTGATTTTTGGGGTTATGGTCCCAACTGTTTAGGAATAAGGGGTAAAAAAGGGGCTGAAAAAAGGCATTTTTCTAGTTTCTGGACAATAACTTGTGTATAAGTGTATGGATCTCTATGAAATTGTACCACAAGGTTCCATACCACAAAGGGAAGGTTGGGATTGACTTTGGGGGTTATGGCCCAAACCGTTCAGGAATTAGGGGGGAAAAAAGCGGGGAAAAAGGTTTTTCTGGTTAAAGGACAATTAATTAAGTATTAGTTAATGGATCTCTATGAAATTGAAACACACAAGGTTCCATACCACAAAGAGAAGGTTGGGTTTGACTTTGGGGGATATGGCTCAAACCGTTCAGGAATAAGGGGCAAAAAGGGGGGGGGGGGGGAGAGAGGAGGAACAAGGTTTTTCTGGTTTCTGGATAAAACAGACTTTTCTAATACTGACTAAGCTGGTTCTAACATATATATATATAAAGAAACAACAAATACTGATAAGGCAGGAGATACACACCAAACAGGGTGTGTAAATTATTATACGACCGCAAAAAAATTTTTGTGGTCGTATATTGGTATGACGTTGGCGTCGTTGTTGTCGTCGTCGTCCTCGTCATCGTTGTCGTCTGGCGTCGTCCGGCGTCGTCCGAAGACACATTGGTTTTCGCACTCTAACTTTAGTTTAAGTGAATGGATCTCTATGAAATTTTACCACAAGGTTCAATACCACAAAAGGAAGGTTGGGATTGATTTTGGGGGTTATGGTACCAACAGTAAAGGAATTAGGGGCCAAAAAGGGGCCAAAAATAAGCATTTTTGTAACTTCCAGACATAACTTGTGTGTTAGTGTATGGATCTCTCTGACATTGTACCACAAGGTTCCATATCACAAAAGGAATGCTGGGATTGATTTTGGGGGTAATTGCTTCAAAATTTTAGGAATTAGGGGCCAAAAAAGGGGCAAAAAACAAGCATTTTTCTAGTTTCATGACAATAACTTGTGTGTAAGTGTATGGATCTTTCTGAAATTGTACTACAAGGTTCCATATCACAAAGGGAAAGCTGGAATTGAGTTTGGGGGTAATTGCCGAAACGTTTAGGAATTGGGGGCCAAAAAGGGGCCAAAAATAAGCATTTTTCTAGTTTCCAGACAATAACTTGTGTTCAAGAGTATGGATCTCTCTGAAATTGTACTGCAAGGTACCATACCACAAAGGAAAGGCTGGGATTGATGATGGGGGTAATTGCCTCAATATTTTAGGAATAAGGGGCCAAAAAGGGGCAAAAAACAAGCATTTTTCTAGTTTCAGGACAATAACTTGTGTGTAAGTGTATGGATCTTTCTGAAATTGTACTACAAGGTTCCATATCACAAAGGGAAAGCTGGGTTTGAGTTTGGGGGTAATTGCCGTAAACGTTTAGGAATTTGGGGCCAAAAAGGGGCCAAAAAGGGGCAAAAAAACACATTTTTCTAGTTTCCAGACAATAACTTGTGTTCAAGTATATGGATCTCTCTGAAATTGTACTGCAAGGTACCATACCACAAAGGGAAGGCTGGGATTGAGTTTGGGGGTGATGAATCATAAGGGGGTTCAAAAAAATTTGGGGGGGGAGATTTTTTTTTTTTCCTTTTTTTTTCTTTTTTTCCTTTTTTTTTTCTTTTAAAATTTTCCATTTTAAGTTGGTTATTTCTGATTTATATTTAAAAGCAAATAATAATGATATGGTAGGAGATACACACCAAAAAGGATGGGTAAATTATTATATAATAAGTATTGTGCAATAGCAAGAAATTTTCAATTGTACAGTATTGCACAATAGCAAGAAATCTTCAATTGCACAGTATTGCGCAATAGCAAGAAATCTTCAATTGCACAGTATTGCGCAATAGCAAGAAATATCCAATAGCACAATATTGCGCAATAGCAAGAAATTGTCAATTGTACAGTATTGCGCAATAGCAAGAAATATTTAATTGCACAGTATTGTGCAAAAGAAGATACTTCGTATAAATTGCTTATTTCTTGACCAATTTCAATGGGGTTTTATTCTTGAATTCTTGGGGTTCTTTAATATGCTGAATCTAACCGTGTATTTAGTTTTTGGATTTTGGGCCCCGTTTTTAAATTGGTCCACATTGAGGTCAAAAGGGTCCAAAATTAAACTTTGTTTGATTTCATCAAAAATTGAATTATTGAGGTTCTTTGATATGCCGAATCTAACCGTGAATTTAGATTCTTAATTTTTGGTTCCATTTTCAAATTGGTCTACATTAAGGTCCAAAGGGTCCAAAATTAAACTTAGTTTGATTTTAACAAAAATTGAATTCTTAGGGTTCTTTGATATGCTGAATCTAAACATGTATTTAGATTTTTGATTATGGGCCCAGTTTTCAAGTTGGTCCAAATTGGGGTCCAAAATTAAACTTTGTTTGATTTCAACAAAAATTGAATATATGGGGTTCTTTGATATGCTGAATCTTACCTTGTATTTAGATTCTTGATTTTTGGGCCCCGTTATCAACTTTGTCCACATTGAGGTCAAAAGGGTCCAAAATTAAACTTTGTTTGATTTCATCAAAAATTGAATTCTTGGGGTTCTTTGATATGCTGAATCTAACCATGTATTTAGATTTTGGATATTGGACCATAATAGGTGAATGTCCAATTTAAAATTTTTAAGTTCTTAGACCACATTCATTCTGTGTCAGAAACCTATGCTGTGTCAAATATTTAATCACAATCCAAATGCAAAGCTGTATCAAGCTTGAATGTTGTGTCCATACTTGCCCCAACTGTTCAGGGTTCGACCTCTGCGGTCGTATCAAGCTGCGCCCTGCGGAGCATTTTATTATATTTAGTTTGTAAACAGATTTACTAAGTATTGCACACCAACAAAGTATTGCACAACAGCAAGAAATCTTCAATTGAAAATAAATACAAATCTTTTTTAAACCAATTTGAATGAGGATTAATTTAAAGTCTTGAATTGTTTGAGGTTTTTACCATGTATTACTATATTGGATATTTGGACATTTTTAAATAGGTCTACATTGAGGTCCAAAGGGTACAAAATTAGACTTTGTTTGATTTCATCAAAAACTGAATTCTGGTGGTTCTATGATATGCCGAATCTAACTGTGCATTCAGATTTTTAATGTTGGGCCCTGTTTTCAAATTAGTCCATATTAAGGTCCAAAGGGTCCCAAATTAAACTTTTTGTTTTATATGCTGAATCTAACCATGGAATTAACTTTTGGATATTGGACCATTAAGTAGATTAAATGTCCCATTTCAAATTTTTAAGTTATCTGACCACATTTATTCTTTGTCAGAAATCTATAATGTGTCAAATATTTAATCACTATCCAAATTCAGAGCTGTATCAAGCTTGAATATTGTTTCCATACTTGCCCCAACTGTTCAGAGTTCAACCTCTGCGGTCGTATCCAGCTGCTTCAGGCGGAGTGCATTTTTTAAAAGTGAAATGCTCTCATTATGAGTAAATAGGATAACTATATTTGGTATATGGGTTCCTTTGCAAAAATCTACATGTCTGTCAGGTAGGGTTCACCTGACCTTGACCTCATTTCATGGATCAGTGACCAAGATGCTAGAAGCAGTAGGTCATACTTGGTGTATGGAATGATTGTAAGGTGTACATGTCCTGCTGGCAGGTTTCATCTGACCTTGACCATAATTTCATGGTTTCATTGGACAATGTTTAGTTTTTGTGGTTTGGTCTGTTTCTTAGATACTATAAGCAATAGGGCCACTATATTTGGTATATGGAATGATTGTAAGGTGTACATGTCTGACTGGCAGGTTTCGGCTGCCCTTGACCTCATTTTCATGGTTTATTGAACAATGTTTAGTTTTTGTGGTTTGGTCATAATTTCTCAGATACTATAACCAATAGGTCAAGTAAATTTGGTGTATGGAATAATTGTAAGGTGTATATGTCTGTCTGGCAGGTTTCATATGACCTTGACCTCATTTTTATGGTTCATTGGTCAATGATAGGTTTTTGTTGTTATGTCAGTTTATCAGTTACTGTAAACAATAGGTCAACTATATTTGGTGTATGGAATGATTGTAAGGTGTACATGTCTGTCTGACAGGGTTCATATTACCTTGACCTCATTTTCATGGCTCATTGGTCAATGTTAAGTTTTTGTGGTTTGATTTGTTTCTCAGGTACTATAAGTGATAGGGCCACTATATTTGGTGTATGGAATGATTGTTAGGGCAACATGTCTGTCTAGCATGGTTCATCTGACCGTGACTTCATTTTCATGGGCATTGATGATGTTAAGTTTATGTGATACTTGTAGTAAAACCTTCATATTACAGACTTTCAACATCAATTCAATCATAAGTAAAACAAGCAAGACATTTCAGCATGTGCACTCTTGTTTTTTAATTTCTAAACAACTAAAAATATAAGTGCAATCCTTTGACATGACAAACTCCCTATTGGATGATAAGAAGAGTATTTCAGTTTTTCTCTCTATAGTAAATATTATATGTTCCATGAGTTTGGGGAACTTTTTTCAAAGGTGAAAGACTTGACTGTGGTCTTTTATATTGTTTTCAATTCTAAAATTCTAATAAATTATTTCCTATATTTCATGTAAAAATATGAGTAATGAAATAGTGAAAAAAACGTAAGAATTCATACCATTTAATGACTATTGCTTGCAGTAAAAAAAAGAATGGAAGACTCACAACATTAGCAGTGGATAGAGATGTATGAAACCTTAATTAAAAAGCAGGTGATACAAGTTTCTGTAAAGTTCCATTATGTTAATAAACACATGGAACACCTGATTAACAGAAAGGGAGATAATTTATAATTTCAGGAAAATCAATTTAGGATAACTTTTTGTTGTGCACTAGATTAGCGGCAAAGGTGTAGATTTCGAATCAATGAATACTGAATTAAAAATGTTGATTTTGATTTAATTTAGAATTAATATTTATAACTTTACAATACATTGCTCATTAAGTGTTTGATGTTACCATATCAAAGACCTAAATACAAGCGGTAGGTGGGTCCAAACTTTCTACAAACTCAGAGAATTTATAAGGGAGTTTTAATGACCTCAAGCATACATCACATGAAACTGTTATTGTCAATACAAACTAATATTAATCTTTAGCCATATATTAAAATCCTGTTAAACTAATAAAATCGGCAATATATCTTAAACAGAGATTCTGCCATATTGTTATAGGTCCCTCTTTTGACAAGTTAAGAAATGTTGACTAATAGGAAATTAATTCCATTAGAGGCCTCGAACAAAGGACACCTGGGCTTCGGAGGAGAAATTAAAATTCACACCGACTACTAGGTACAAATTAAATCTTTTTCATTTTAATAAATGTTGATTTGAATTGCCATTATAATCCTAACCTAAATTGATACAATTGAAAAGAGTAGTGATAGTTTATCTGAAGTTTAGGGAAGACTTTTTTCGTAATAACAGGAAAATTGGAAACAAAGGTCTAAAGGTTTTTTAAAATATGTAATTGAGTATTGAAATGTGATGAAGTTATCTCTGCAGATTATTTAATGATGTGTCAGTGGTGAGAAAAAGAGCTTCCTTATTATAACAGATTTATTTAGGGCTATATATTTTCTAGACTGATTTTTGGGAGACAGAACATTCTAAGAAAGAAATTTTGGTGCAAACTCCTTAGACACCCTCACATTATTCTGTTTTTGAAAAACTAATTGCTTTTGAAAACTATTTGAAATTTCAAAGAAAATTTATTTTGCATGTCAATACTTCCCTCTTTTATCTAAAAATTATAACTTTTTGATTCAACTAAGTTTTCCTCAAATTGTAAGAGCATGTCTATTATTGCATTATTACCTTTTGATGTCTTTAAATTAGATCAAATTGTGACATATAGATCAAATTTAGTGAACAATAAAAACTAAGGACTAGACCGTTAAAAACTGCATTTCCACTTGATTTGATTTAACATATTCACTACCTTAAGCTTGACAAGTCATGGTTAAGAAGCATCTTAGTTTGATCTAAGTTGTAAAGGCTTATAACTTTGATGGTAGAAGTGTCTTCTTTTCTACTAATTTAATCTAAAAATCAAGTTTTCTAAACTTGGTCAAATTTTGTGTTCTTCAATACATAGATGCAGCCTAATCGACATTACGCAAAGAATTTAACTATAACCGGTGCTAGTGGCTTTCTTGAACTTGAAGTTAGGAGGGAGTTTATGCTTACTATTGAAGGCCTCACTGTCACTTTAAGATGACGAACAGCAATAGAGCCTGTGCTTTTGAATTTTTTTCATGTGTGTAGATTTTGTGTCATGATTTGTAACACAACACCTTTCTTTTTTCTATCTTATATCTTTTAAGAGCGAGCATTTGAAGCTGTATGAAGATGTTTTCTATCATATGTTCAGATATACCAGGCTCTTTTCCATAATCACTTTTTTACATGTTTGAGCTTTTGAGGTTGGCTGGAATTGCTTTGTATCTGCATATTTTTTCAGTAACACCTGAATCTATTTTGAATATGACATAGTTATATAACTTACTGGGATTTAGAAAACTGTTTGGTGTAGTCTTGAATCTGTACATAAGCACATTCAACAATTTAGTTCTATTTTTGTATGAAATCAATTTAGGTATGCTTTGTATGAAAGCATTTCAGACCATTGGACAGATTTGTATCTTAATATTTGAGTATAAAAACAAATATTAAAATAACTATTATTTGAAGCTGATTAGATTATAGCTTTGTATTTGACATCTCATCACTTTTTGTGTGAAAAATGGAAATGAGTACCATATGTCAATGAGTCAGCAACCCACCAATAATAAAAACCAAAATAAACAGCATAAGATCTTTTAAACAGTTGTCAGATAGTTTTCAGATAACATGGAAGTAAAAGTTCATTTCCAAAGATACAACATTAGGCTCAATTTTATTTGCCTTAATTTATTCAAAAGTAAAACAAATTTGTTGGTTTGTTGATTTATTACAAGATGGTATCTGTTAAAACATTGAGATAGACATATTATTATATTTACTATGCATATTTAGAGGAAATGTATGCACTGTGTTTTGAACTTTTAGTTTTATTTACTAGTAATGTTAATGTCTCATAAATTTAAAATCTGATAAAATGACTCAAAATTGTTCTTCTTGGGGAATTATTTTTAAAATTTAATACCAGAAATTTAAATTTTATCTAGATATCATATAATTATTCTCATTTGCATGTAATCTGAAAATACCTTGCTAACAATGCATCTACATAAAACATCCCAAATAATCGATTCATATCATATATCAAAATATGAAATTTTTTAACTTTGAATGAAAAAAGTTGTTTCTATCTATTTTTAGAACAAGGTTATTTGAAATAGGTATTTTTCATATAAGTGATGTAGATTATCTTTTCAGGGTTCCTGAAGTAATTCAGTTCATTAACTTTTATAGATACCTTATTGTTTCAATATAAAATGATTTTATCATGTGCTCTATGATAGTATGATTGGCAATACTTTTTTCATGATACTTTCCCTAAACATGGCTAAAATTACAAGGTCAAGACAGTGTTTAAAACTAACCTGTCCTGAAAATGGTTTTCATGATCTGTCTGTCTCAGTCCTGGAGTCTGTTGTCTATTTTTGTCACTGTTTTTCTGTTATATTTGTTTTTGTTTACATTTAAGTACTGCTTTTAGTTGTCTATTTTGATTTTAATAACATTTTGTGTTTTCCAAGTAAATAACTTTTTAAAGCTTACCTTTCAGTATGGGTCATTGCAGTCAATGACAATCATTATCTGATGCCATTGGTCAATTTAGCATCATTTTTGTCAGACAGAAAGGAATGTCTAGATTAATCAATCTAATGGAGTGTAGTACTACATCAGTTTGGGCAAAGTGAAGCTTTTTTATAAATCTCTTGCCTTAATGACTTCTGATTTAGCCAAAGGACCTATAGTTTAGCTGTAGATGTTCTTTTTCTTTTGTCTCATTGGAAATCAAAGCACATCTTTATATTTTTATATTTAAGGAAAACTGTGAATAACATGTTCAACAAAAGTGGTCAGCTCTGCCCAAATATAACATGCATCTTGCTGACTTGTTTTTTTTTTTTTTCTTCTAAAGGCTTTTGGTCAGTGATGGAATATTTAGGAGGATAACTTGAACTTGATGTTTTACTTCACTCAAGTTGATACCCTTAATTGATGGACTGTCAACCTTTAGTCTGTTTTTACCTCATCTGACCCAAAGGGTCGTGGGAGCTATTACCATCACTGTGTTCGTTGTCTTAAAATTTTACCATTCAGGAGTTATGGTTCTTTTTATAGCCAATTATACGGTATTGGTTTTTCTCATTGTTGAAGGTCATACCGTTGCCTATGATTGCTTACATCCACTTCATTTGAAATTTTGTGGATAGTTGTCTCATTGGCAATCATACCACATCTCCTTTATTTTATACAAAAAGTCAAACAAGCCTGATAGTGCCTTCAAATAAGATCTACAAATAAAATTGGAATCGGTATGACCCAAATCAGCAATTGATCCCTTATAGGGGTTATTCCCCTTGAAAGATGATTTTTGTCCTATTTGAAGTTTTATTTTAGAAACTGTGATAGATACAGAGAAACTATAAACAGTTAACATGTTCAGTATAGTAAGATCTACACAAATATGTCAAATAGCCAAAATTATCAATTGCCTGTTTACAGGAGTTACTGCTTTTGAAAGACATTTTACTAATTTTGATGTTTTTTTGGTAGAAACAGAGATAGATAGAGAAAACCTTTGAGAGGCAAAAATTTTCAGCAAAATATGATCTACAAATAAATTAACATGGTTAAAGTCATCAATAGACCTTGAAAATGAGTATTGCCTTACAAAACAATTTTTACCCATTTTGGAGGGTTTTTTTTTTTGCAGATAGAGATAAACTTTAAATAGCAAAACATAAGACCAGTTGACCCCTTATGGGACCATGGAAGACAATTTTTAGCCAAATTTGAGCTTCATGCAGAGCAAAAATGTTCAAATAAGTAAGATCTACAAATAAGTCAGCAAGGAAGAAATCAATTTATCCCTTATAGAAGTTTTGCTTTTGAAAGATGGTTTTTACCCATTTTTAGCTCACCTGGCCCAAAGGGCCAAGTGATCTTTTTTCATCACTTGGCGTCCGTCGTCCGTAAACTTTTACAAAAATCTTCTCCTCTGAAACTACTGGGCCAAATTTGACCAAACTTGGCCACAATCATCATTGGGGTATCTAGTTTAAAAAATGTGTCCGGTGACCCGGCCAACCAACCAAGATGGCTGCCATGGCTAAAAATAGAACATAGGGGTAAAATGTAGATTTTTTCTTATATCTCTGAAACCAAAGCATTTAGAGCAAATCTGACAATGGGGTAAAATTGTTTATCAGGTCAAGATCTATCTGCCCTGAAATTTTCAGATGAATCGGACAACCCGTTGTTGGGTTGCTGCCCCTGAATTGGTAATTTTAAGGAAATTTTGCCGTTTTTGGTTATTATCTTGAATATTATTATAGATAGAGATAAACTGTAAACAGCAATAATGTACAGCAAAGTAAGATCTACAGATAAGTCAACTTGACCAAAATGGTCAGTTGACCCCTTAAGGAGTTATTGCCCTTTATAGTCAATTTTTAACCATTTTTCGTAAATTTTTGTAATCTTTTACAAAAATCTTCTCCTCTGAAACTACTAATACAAATTTAACCAAACTTGTCCACAATCATCATTAGGGTATCTATTTTAAAAAATGTGTCCGATGACCCCGCCCGCGAACCAAGATGGCCGACATGGCTAAAAAATAGTACATAGGGTAAAATGCATTTTTTGGCTCATATCTCTGAAACCAAAACATTTAGAGCAAATCTGACAAGGATAAAATTGTTCATTAGGTCAAGATCTATCTGCCCTGAAATTTTCAGACCAATCAGGCAACACGTTGTTGGGTTGCTGCCCCTGAATTGGTAATTTTAAGAAAATTTTGCAGCTTTTGGTTATTATCTTGAATATTATTATAGATAGAGATAAACTGTAAACAGCAATAATGTACAGCAAAGTAAGATCTACAAATAAATCAACATCACCAAAATTGTCAATTGACCCCTTAAGGAGTTATTGCCCTTTATAGTCAATTTTTAACAATTTTCATAAATTTTGTAAATTTTTGTAAATTTTTACAAAAAAATTTCCACTGTAACTACTGGGCCAAGTTCATTATAGATAGAGATAATTGTAAGCAGCAAGAATGTTCAGTAAAGTAAGATCTACAAACACATCACCATCACCAAAACACAATTTTGTCATGAATCCATCTGTGTCCTTTGTTTAATATGCACATAGACCAAGGTGAGCGACACAGGCTCTTTAGAGCCTCTAGTTTTTAGATAGGAAAGAAAATGTTCAGCAAAAATATAATCTACATAAAGGCCAACATGACCTACATCATTGGATGACTGCTGAAGTAGTTATTGCCCTTTAATTGAAATTATCCTACTTATTTTATTTTTTTGCCAATTAAATCAAAAACAGTAATAGATTGAGTTAACTTTAAACAACAAAAATTATCCTTGATGCAAGATCTTCAATAAAACAATTGAGGTGAGCAATTCAGGCTCTAAAGATCCTCTTGTTCAAAACTGGTCTGTTCAATTTAAATTCTAGAAGTTATTTAAAAAAAAGAAATTGTTATTGAAAACAAAATTACTCAGACCAAACTGAGTTAAATGTGAAACAGTCTGTTTGAATTGGGCAATTGGATTTCTGCATTTTATTTTAAATAGCTCTTCTTTATATTTCATTTGAACTGAATTTTTCAAAGAAAGTATGATATAGGTAAAATTAATTTTATGATAAAGCCTTTTTTGAACATCTTATATCTGACACATCATAATATGATCAACAAGATATGATAATAAAGTTATCACTATACTTATCCAGACCCATTGATTTCACTGTAAAATTAGGTCTAACGTTACCTGTAGTCTCATTAGCTTAAAGGTGTAGAGATAATAAAATAAATTCTAATCATGCTGCCCCATATTGATTTTAAAAGTTATGCTTTTTGTAAACATCCGTCCTGTGAGACCGCGACAACTTTAGCCGGATTATGCACTCAAAATTTTGGTAACAACTTCAGTTTCAAAAAGTTTGGAAATTAAACTGTTTGTGAATAGGAGGCAATTGTCAGTTACATCTGAACCAAAGTTAAAAAAGGTAACGTAGAATCATATTTTTGTTTTTTATTAGGTTTTTTTTTTGTATTAAAAAAGTCTTTTTTTTTCCTTTTTTTTTTTATCTTTTGGTTTTGATCTCAATGATTTTACTCATGAATAAAATGAAAGGTGTGGTTTGTATATATATATATATAAAAACTTCTGCAAATTGATATTGAACTTTCTTTTTTCAAATACCAATACTATCATTTCCGTTATTTGAGAGACCTTTTTTTTATTGATAATTTTTAAATCTGAGATTATTGGACTTTGTGTTATGTTACACAATACAGAACTTAGTATGTTACAACAAATGGCTACAATGTTTAAAGTAATATTTATCCTTTCTTTCACACGATGATAGCCCAGATAATGTCTTCCATTCAACAAATCTGTTTACCTGTTAAACGCTCCATTGATCTAGATTGAGATATAAAGAATACCATGATAGAAAAGTGAAAGTTGTTTTTTTAAAGTTATGACAGTGTGAAAACACAACAATTGAACCATCAACAATGAGCATTGAAAAACTGAAACATTAAGCATTCACAGTTCAATATCTATCAAAGACCGTGAGTATGAATTGCCATTTAAGACTTCCAATCGATTTACAGATAAACCGATTGTAAACCTGTTTGAGAGATCAGTAAAAAAAATTTAAAAAGCATGTGAATAGGGTTTTGTCAATATGAGATTTATCGCTTGCTTGATGGACATTTTTATAGCAGATTCCAGTCTTAAAGTTAAAATATTTTAATTTTCAAAACAGAAATTTAAAGGAGATCATTGATATTTTGACCTTGCCATAAGACAATAATTATGAAAGGCTTTGATGTAACTGATTTTACTTTTTAAGTGTCAGATGGAAAATGAATTTACCATCAATATTTTATGTTGATTCAGTGATTTTTTTATTAGGACTTTTATAATTTTCATAAAGTTATCAAATGATAGATTGAAGTCATTTCAAGTTAATTACATATGAAGGAACTTTGTTATTTCAATTAAAGTGCATTATATAGGTGAAGTTTTGATATTGGATTGAGTTATTTTTAGAATTAATGAAGTGGTTGCCTGATTTAATTGAAATAATTTTGTATGTACATGTATTAATACAATTTTAATTTGTTTGTAGTAATTTAAAATCAGACTGAGCGGGAGACATTTTATTCTGCTATTACAACATATTTCCAATTCTACTTTACATAAAAGAGTATTTACAGCTTTTACAAAATTCACAAGTTTTAGTAAAAACATTTTTAAATTGATAATATTTAGTTCTAATTAACCATGTGCAAATAGGGAAGATAAAATTTTAATGTATGAGTTTCCTTTCAATCTTAATACCCTATTAAGGCCTATTAGATAACGCTTATAAAATGTCTAAGTCTTTCTATATGCAAGTTTATTGGGGGAAAACACATTGGTATTCAAAGCTAGTATTTGACGATTAAAATAACTTGTGTTCCTTCCAAACAAAGATATTAACATAAATTGAAAAAGCAGTGAAGATACTTTTGAGAAAGAGATTATAATTGTGCCCCATCACTGATTTCGGTTCTCTTTAATTTCGTCCTATTATGGATTTAAATTAACACACTAGTCATAAACGAAGTGAATTTTAATGGGCTTTTTCTTTATCTAAATTGTTACATAGTGGGCAAGAATGTTTAGCTAGTTTCACCTGCCTGAATTTGGACAATGTGATAAAATTAAAGTTAATCATGAGATGTTGAGAGTTTTTAATCAACTTGACAGCCATTATCTATGTTTAAACAGTTAAAAATTCCTCAGTATCAACCAAAAATGATGATAATGTTGTCTCAAGCATGAAGAGATAGAGCCAGATGGAGGTCATAGTGGCTAATTTGACACAGATTTTTTTCATTTCTGCCAGATTTAATCATCATCTCTGTTTATCTCCATTTACGGAAGAAAAAATAATAATGACTGAAACAGTAGGTGAAAAGACATTGAAGAGATGAGGAACACTTCTTACTTTACAGCAGTATCAGATTACATCTTATCAAATTATACTTGTATTCATTTGACATTTTAATGAAAGGAAATAAAAAAAATTGAAAATGTAATGTTTTAAAATGCTTTAAACAGACATTTTTTTGTTGACTTTTTGAAACTGCAAAGCATGTGAGACCATCAATTAAAAAACTTTAAAAACTGATGAATATTGTAATTGAAGGGTTTCTTTTTTTCCAGATTTTATAAACCAGAAGTGGTCCGTATAGTACCTCCTCCTTTTTTAACCAGAAAGAAATATATAGAAGATAGGTTGAGAGAGAAAAACCTTTTTCTCCTTTTAACAATATATTTGTACATTTAACCGTGAAATTCACCTATGATCAAATTAATAAATGAATAGACCATAACAAGTAACTGTAGGCTATCTTTAATTCATCATTTCCTTCAAAAGTGTTAGAAGTCGTTAGAATATTTCATATACTTCCTCATTAACTTCTGTTACAACTTCTTGCCGGTGGTTGAGGAAGTCCGTAATTTAGACACTTGTATTAATCTAAGAACTTCATTTGCTTTCTCTGTCTCTCAATTTCGTCTTGTTTGTAATGTACAAGTTAATTAAATTTATTGAATATGAAAGGTTGATTTCAGTAGATCACGCCATCACATGCAGTAATTAATCTGTGCCTTTTATCTGAGAGTGACATCTGGTGGTCAGTTCTGTTGTATTTGACATTACCCTTTTCATTCAGTATTGATCAGACTGTCTAACTCGGTATAATAGAATTTGCTAATTGTTTTATGTGGAATTTGGCATAAAAGGTCTGTAAGTCTTATCATTAAGCAAAAATTCCAATACATTTTATAAGATTGGATGTGTGGATTATTTCTATACAAGTTAAAAGTGTCTGCTTTTGTCACTGTCTTATCATAATTGTTCTAGCTGTTTTTGCTGACAAATGTTTCATATGGTTTGGTGATTAATTAACCAAATCTTTTACATCTGCCACACAATTTAAGGCATTATTGTAAGATGTGGGACTTTTGCCTGAATTGATTCAACCTAACAAGGGCAGTGACGTTCATAAGAAAAGTAGAGTTATAGTGTTCTTTCGAATGTCAAAACAAATATTATTTCCCCAAGTACAAAATGGTCAAGTCCTAACAAAGATTTTTGTTTTTTCTGTGAGTGAACAAAGTAAAAGTGCATATCATATAATCTTTAAGTATAATAAAGTTAATGCATCTGAATAACCAAGATAAAAAAAAACTGGATGAATCAGATTTTTAAACTTTGTCACATTGAAATAGATATTACAGAAAAATATTTGTTATTAACAAAAGGGGTGTGATTTATATGTTAATGAATTGAATTAATTAGAAAATTAAGAATTTGAACCAGAGAAAAAAATTACAATTATTCATCAGTAAAGTGACACGAAAGAAATGGGAAAGGAGGAATATTAGAAAAGAAAAAACCTGAAACTTGATCTTTTATATGTTTAATTTGATCAGCATATCTTTAGAAGTTTGGTGAATAATTAAAAACTTTAATTTGGGGTGTTTATATAGTAATAAAATGTTAATGGCATATTCTTAAGAGGGAAGTTTTCTAACAGAGATATATAATACCTGTACCTACCTGGTATGGGTACATGAAAATTTAAAACACAAGGGTAATTAAGTATGACAAATAATATCAACCTTTATAAAATTTACTTTCCCAAATTGAAAATGTGTCAGCACATGAAATTTTATCTGTTTTTCACCTGGCCAAGTCTTTAATCATGTATTTACATGGCCTGTTATCAGATAGAACAATTTAATTGCCCTTCTTAATAATCCCCGTCATCCCCATAAATTATCACATTTATTATCTTGGGTTTTAATTTGGGGTTTTGTTTGGAAGAACAAGGGTTTAATTTTATCTATTTTTAGTGCTGTCACTTGGTGACTTGAAGGTTAATTGGTTGTTATGTACATAATTTTGTGTACATTGTCTTCCATTAATCCTATTTATGATAAGCTTTGAAAGAGACTTGAAAATTTTAATTATAATTAGTATAAATATTGAAGGGGTGACATATGGGAAAATACTTTCAGATTAAGGCACTGCGATAGTAGATTTTCCATTGAAAAGGTTGTTTTATACATATTTACGAACATGGCACTTTAAATTTTGAGAAGGTGGGATTCTCTGGTTTTACCTCAAACTGTATGAGAATTCACAATTTTTGAATTGAATTCAAAATAAAATGGTTAAAGATATCACAAAGATATTTTTACCCAAATCTAACATGATCAGGAGATTTGCAAAACTAAAAAAAAAATTTAGCGATTCAACAAAACATAAGTTGATTTTTAAATCTGTATTTCATAGCATGGTAAAACCCGAGGATTTGTCCCAGCTTCAACTCTGTTATTAAAATAGATAAACACAATGGAATCATCTGATTGGTCGATGTTTAGCTGTGATGTTAGCATGAAATTATGTATAATGTAATAACTTTATTTAACAAAAGTTATTTAATTTGACTAGAATTATTCAAAATTTGAGGTATTGACATTTCTATGCAGTGATCACTTCAGTATGTCATGATTCAGTGTTCACTGATATTACAACATTAGAAATTAGCGGTATACTAATGTCTACATTAAGTTAGTGACTATGTTGCATGCATCTATCCCATTGAACTTAAAATAAAGGTTACAACAGATAAGATAAATATGCCTCATATCTTGACTTACATCCGAAATTGACAATAATGGTAGGTTGAAAACCAAACTTTATGACAAAAGAGATGATTTCAGCTTCCCAATTGTGAACTTTTCATTTCTATGTAGCAATATTCCAGCAGCTTGCATATGAAGTATATATCTCCCAGTTGAAACAATATTCCAGATTATACTGATGTTACAACACATATATATTGATGTCACAGCAAGTCAAGGTATACTTATGTTACAACACATTTATATTGATGTCTACATGTCAATACATACTGATGTTACAACATATTTATTGATGTCACAATATGTCAATGTATACTGATGTTGCAACACATGTTTATTGATGTCAACATGTCAATACATACTGATGTTACAAAATATTTATTGTTGTCACAATATGTCAATGTATACTGATGTCCAAACATGTCAATGTATATTGGTGGTGCAACATATTTATTGATGTCACAATATGTCAGTGTATACTGATGTCACAACACATGTTTATTGATGTCAACATGTCAATACATACTGATGTTACAAAATATTTGTTTATGTCACAACATGTCATTGTATACTGATGTCCAAACATGTCAATGTATATTTGTGGTGCGACACATTTATGTTGATGTCACAACATATCATTGTATACAGATGTTTTGACACATTTATATTGATGGCACAACATGTCAATGTATATTGTATACTGATGTTACAACACAGTTCAGCCCTGCCATGTATTATGTTCTGTGGCTAAGATCTTCAACTGTTTGAATAAGTGACAATTATTTTATATAAAATATACCTACCAGCTTCTTGTTTTTTTTTATGTCCCCGCCATAGGCAATGGGGGCATTAAGTGTTTAACCCTTGACCGTCCTTCTGTCTGTCCCATTTTCGTTTCCGCACTCTTACTTAAGTTAATCTCATCCGAATTTTATGAAACTCATACACAATGCTAAGAACCATAACACGCAGACAGAGTTCGAATTTGGGCAGTGAGTCAATTACCATTCTAGAGTTATGCCCCTTTTTAACTTGAAAAATTGCAAAGCTTGAGCGGGGGCATTCATGTCCTCAGACACATTCTTCTTTTGTTTTTTTTACTTTCAGATTTGATACAAAATTAACAGGACTGGTTTCCTTATGATAGTGATACCCGTAATATGGTATCCCATGTGTAACCTCATTTTATAAAGACAGGTGCTCACTGAACATTAATAATTATCAGTACAATATTCTATGTTTATCTTTTACCTATTCATTATGTACTTAATTTTCACTAGCTTGCTTGACCTACAATATTTGATAATGGGCTTTGATAAAAGAAATTATAAGATCCTTTGTCTATGCAGTTCAACCAGTTTTTAAATAATTTCCAATTAAGAAATTTTATTTCTGCTTCTTTTCTTTTCATTCTGCCAAATTGGGTAGGGTATTTAAAGAAATAATTATCGTTGAGCTAAGATATTTACGTAAAATAATTTTACGACTAAAATGCATGACATTTGGCCATTGTTTGTAATAGGCATTATGCCTTTAATTACTACGTGGAAGTATATTTCTAAAGACTAATTGTAACTGAATGCTTCAAATTGTCCATTTTAATTTTTTGCAAATGATATTAAATATGTGCAGAAAACTTTTATGAAAAGAACTTAAATAAAAAATGCTAATTATTATAATTGCAACAAAGTTCTTTGTTGTGATGTTAATGAATGTTTAATTTGTTTTGTAATAATCTATGGCTTTTTCAAAGAGATTGTTCTTGTATAATTAGCTAATGATGCAAATATCTTGACAATATTTTTTCTTGCTTGCAAAGAGCTCTTTATAATTTGTTGTGTAACAAACTATGCACTTGACATTTTTGATATAGCATCAAAACACCCACAAATACTTCTATATCATTGAAAGTTTCATCACTATTTACATATGCTTAGTTTCATCTGTTACCTATTTTAATATCGGACTCAGACTTCTGAGTTTTATTGTGTGTTTTGCTGTGTGTTTGTTTATTCCACATTAGCTAAAGGTATAGGGGAAGGGTTGAAATCTCACAAAACATGTTTAACCCTGCAGCATTTTTGTGCCTGTCCCTTAAGTCAGGAACCTCTAAACTTTGTTAGTCTTGTGTGTTTTTGTAATTTTGGTTCATTTGTATGAATAGGAGGTTAGTGTGGCGTCCATTTCGCTGAACTAGTATACATTATTGTTTAGGGCCAGCTGAAGCCCTCCTCTTGCTATGGGAATTTCTCACTGCCTTGAAGACCCATTGGTGGCCTTGAGCTGTTTTCTGTTCTTTGGTTGGGTCGTTGTCTCTTTGACACATTTCCCATTTCCATTCTCTATTATTTACTTATATTTTGGCATTAAACAATTATGTCCTGCTTTTCTCAGACTGTTTCATACCTGCCAACATTTCAAAATGGTCATGGGGGTTTTATGTGTGAGATTGCTCTCATAGTCCTACAAAACCTTTAAAGGGGCCTTCAAATTTATTTTATTGTTGTTTATTTGCTTATTCATACTTTTGCAATCCTATAGCCATTGTAAAATTGATTGTTTTGTTATAAATTGTGGACAAAATTCCTCTTTCGAGATTTCCATTTGGGAGCTTTCATGGGGGGGAATCCCCCGCTAATAGTGACAGTTGGCAGGTATGCTGTTTATGGCATATATACACTAAATCTGTTAGATGTGTACTGATTGATACTTCAGACTGGGAGAGCATGATTTATTGTACCCCAACTCTAAAATTTAGAGCTATATTGCATTCACCTTGTCCATCCGTCCAACAAATATTTCTATCACACTTTTCTAAGGTACTTCTGAAAAGAATGACTTTATATTTGGTCTGCAGCTTGCAAGGGATGAGTTGTAATGTATGCACACTTTTCAGATCTGTCAGACAACTGTTTGCTGATACTTTGAATTTTCAATATAATGAATGAACTTAAACTTTTCGTCACACTTTCCTCAATAATTCCTTATTGAATAGAATCATTTTTGATTTGGTCAGCAGCCTAAAAGTAGGAGTTGTTATTTGTATGTGCCTTTTGGATCTGTTGGACACCTTCTTCTTGTTTTCTGATACTTACTGTGTGGTAATGCTTAGCACGACAACATGTGTATTCTTGTTTATAAGGTGTAATTTAGCTTTCAATAATTGCAAGTACTCTTAGATCAGTATCTTGTGTCTTTTGTTTTTATAGTAATTCTTTTTTGTGCTTTGTACAATCTGTTGAGTAAAGCTTTTACTGTGACTTGATTAAAGTGTTTTGACCAAATTTCAATTTGCTTTATCAAATCAAACTGTTCAATTGGTCAGTAATTTTAATCAACTGCAAAGTCAAGTCATCAAAGTGCAATAACAATATAATAATATATATGATAAAATAACAATCCTCCACTTCATGGGAACTTTAAAAATGTTGCCTAAAATACTAAGATTGAATGTAAGTCATGAACAATTCAGTATACTTACGATCAGTCTTTGTCGTAAGTTTTTTTGTGAAACCGACTCTTGTATTTCAGTTGTTGTCTTTGGTTACTGTCTATCATATTTGTTTTTCGTTTATTGTATTATACATAAATCATTTGAATTGTTTTACATTTTGTCATGCCAGGGCCTTTTATAGCTCATTATATGTGGATTTTGCACATTGTTGAAGGCCATATGGTGATCTATAGTTTCTTCTATCTACCTCATTTGGTCTCTGGCGGATAGTTGTCTCATTGGCAATCATAAAGCATTTTATGTTTTTATTGATTTTTTGCACCAAAATAGGCTATAACCCTACCTACCCCTATTTGTGGGTATTAGCAAATTTAAGTGTTCAACATTATTCAAGATGACTGGATACAGTTTTTATCATATATTCTTTTTGACTGTGTTAAGTAAGATTGTATCACAGCTGAACAGATGAGAACCATGTTACAGTCATAACAGATTGTCAAAAAGGAAGGACATCTGTAATAACCTTTTATTGTGTTTATACAATAGGCTTCACAACAGATGATATTGACAGAGTAAAAAGTACTGCAGTATTTGATAAACTGTTAAATTTTATTTTGTAACAAGCAGAGCTGTTGGCAATTATTTTATTAATGAATGTTAAATAACAATGCCACATGAGCAAATATAGTAACTGTATGACTGTTATACAACAATGTCACATAAGCAAATACAGCAACTGTATGAGTATTATACAACAGTGTCAAATTGGCAAATATAGCAGTACTTTGTCTGTTATACAACAGTGTTACATTAGCAAATATAGCAACTGTATGGCTGTTATAAATCAGTGTTACATTAGCAGATATAGCAACTGTATGAGTATTATACAACAGTGTCAAATTGGCAAATATAGCAGTACTTTGTCTGTTATACAACAGTGTTACATTAGCAAATATAGCAACTGTATGGCTGTTGTACATCAGTGTTACATTAGCAAATATAGCAACTGTATGGCTGTTATACAACAATGTCACATTAGCAAATATAGCAACTGTATGGCTGTTGTACAATAATGTCACATTAGCAAATATAGCAACTGTATGACTGTTATACAACAATGTCACATTAGCAAATATAGCAACTGTATGACTGTTATACAACAATGTCACATTAGCAAATATAGTAATTGTATGTCTGTTATACAACAATGTCACATTAGCAAATATAGCAACTGTATGGCTGTTATACAACAATGTCACATTAGCAAATATAGTAATTGTATGGCTGTTATACAACAAGGTCACATTAGCAAATATAGAAACTGTATGACTGTTATACAACATTGTCACATTAGCAAATATAGCAACTGTATGACTGTTATACACCAATGTCACATTAGCAAATATAGCAACTGTATGACTGTTATACAACAATGCCACATTAGCAAATATAGCAACTGTATAGCTGTTAAACAACAAGGTCACATTAGCAAATATATTAACTGTATGGCTGTTATACAATAATGTCACATTAGCAAATATAGCAACTGTATGTCTGTTATACAACAATGTCACATTAGAAAATATAGCAACTGTATGGCTGTTATACAACGATGTCACATTAGCAAATATAGTAACTGTATGGCTGTTATACAACAATGTCACATTGGCAAATATAGCAACTGTATGACTGTTATACAACAATGTCACATTAGCAAATATAGCAACTGTATGACTGTTATACAACAATGCCACATTAGCAAATATAGTAACTGTATGGCTGTTATACAACAATGTCACATTAGCAAATATAGCAACTGTATGACTGTTATACAACAATGTCACATTAGCAAATATAGCAACTGTATGGCTGTTATACAACAATGTCACATTAGCAAATATAGCAACTGTATAGCTGTTATACAACAATGCCACATTACCAAATATAGTAACTGTATGGCTGTTATACAACAATGTCACATTAGCAAATATAGCAACTGTATGACTGTTATACAACAATGTCACATTAGCAAATATAGCAACTGTATGGCTGTTATACAACAATGTCACATTAGCAAATATAGCAACTGTATAGCTGTTATACAACAATGCCACATTAACAAATATAGTAACTGTATGGCTGTTATACAACAATGTCACATTAGAAAATATAGTAACTGTATGGCTGTTATACAACAAGGTCACATTAGCAAATATAGCAACTGTATGACTGTTATACAACATTGTCACATTAGCAAATATAGCAACTGTATGACTGTTATACACCTATGCCACATTAGCAAATATAGCAAGTGTATGACTGTTATACAACAATGCCACATTAGCAAATATAGCAACTGTATGGCTGTTATACAACAATGCCACATTAGCAAATATAGTAACTGTATGGCTGTTATACAACAATGTCACATTAGCAAATATAGCAACTGTATGGCTGTTATACAACAATGTCACATTAGCAAATATAGCAACTGTATAGCTGTTATACAACAATGTCACATTAGCAAATATAGTAACTGTATGGCTGTTATACAACAATGTCACATTAGCAAATATAGCAGTACTTTGTCTGTTATACAACATTTTTACATAGGCAAATACAGCAACTGTATGATTATTATACAACAGTGTCAAATTGGCAAATATAGCAGTACTTTGTCTGTTATACAACAGTGTTACATTAGCAAATATAGCAACTGTATGGCTGTTATACATCAGTGTTACATTAGCAAATATAGCAACTGTATGGCTGTTATATATCAGTGTTACATTAGCAAATTGAGCAACTGTATGGCTGTTATACCACAGTGTTACATTAGGAAAAGCAACACTTTGACTGTTATGCAACAGTGGCACATTTTAGATCAACACATGTTGACTGATGCTATGAGTTTGATATAAGCAGGATTTATGGTTCTTGGCTACTCTGAAGACCTTTTGGATATGCTTACCCTTCAAGAACACATGATATCACTCCCAGGTTTTATTTTTTGTCACCCATGCTTTTGTTCTCAGTGTTATTTCAGTTGTTTAAATGTTCACAGGTCTTTGAGATACTTTATGTGGTAGTCTATGGTTTTGTGTGTTTTCCTTACATGTAGTAAAGTTTATTTTGTACAATTCATGTTGCTGCATGATGCTCTTATGTAATAAGCAACCTGACAGAGCAACTAGTGGGCTTACTTGGTTTCATGTTGAACAATCTTTAGGGGTTTTTAATTGCCTTTCATCTTTTCATTTTATTTTTTTTCTGCTGCAGTATTGTCTGACCTTCAAAATATGATATTTGAATGACCCCTTGGTATTTTCTTAATTTTCTTAGAATTGCAAGAATGTTGATAGTCACACATTTGATCTATTGATTGTTGTATTTTTAACATCCAAAGGCAAATGACTCAAATTTGTATGATAGAGTCATAGACATGTTCTTTTTATAAATTCTCTGAAAAAGAATGAGGAAATGACCACTCATAATTGTTCTTCATCTTAACTGTACTTGAAGGTCTTTATTAATGGACAAGAGAGAGCCCATAATAATGATACCCCTAGCATAAACTTATGTGTCCTGTTAGATATTTATGAATAAATGGTTTTTTGTCGAGCCTGCGACTTCTGTTGCAGAAAGCTCGACATAGGGATAGTGATCCGACAGCGGCGGCGTTAACTAACTACTTTTATATTTTATAAGGTGAAAGACCTGGATGCTTCATACTTTGTATATAGATGCCTTATGTTATGAAGTTTCCGTCTGTTATATGTCCATTGTCCTTGGCCTCATTTTCATGGTTCAGTGACTATTTTAAAAAAAGTTAAGATTTTTTGTAATGTTAATTTCTCTCTTATTATGAGTAATAGGATAACTATATTTAGTATGTGCGTACCTTGCAAGGTCCTCATGCTTGTCAGACAGTTTTCATCTGACCTTGACCTCATTTCATGGATTAGTGAACAGGTTAAATTTTCATGGTCAAGTCCATATATCAGATACTATAAGCAATAGGTCTGCTATATTTGGTGTATGGAAAGATTGTAAGGTGTACATGTCCAACTGGCAGGTGTCATCTGACCTTGATCTCATTTTCATGGTTCAGTGGTTAAAGTAAGTTTTTGTGTTTTGGTCTTTTTTACTAATACTATATGCAAAAGGTCTATATTGGGGGTATGGAAATATTTTACGATGTACATGTCAGTCTGGCAGGTTTAATTTGACCTTGACCTCATTTTCACGGTTCATTGCCCCATGTTAAGTTTTTGTGTTTTGGTCTGTTTTTCTTAAACTTTAAGCAATAGGTCAACTATATTTGGTGTATGGAATGATTGTAAGGTGTATATGTCTGTCTTGCAGGTATCATCTGACCTTGACCTCATATTCATGGTTCATTGGTCAATGTTAAATTTTCATGGTTAAGTTTGTTTCTTAGATACTATAAGCAATAGGTCAACTATATTTAATGCATAGATTGACTGTAAGGTGTACATGTCTGTCTGGCATGGTTCATCTTACCTTGACCTCATTTTCATGGTTCATTGGTCAATGTTAAATTTTCCTGGCTAAGTTTGTTTCTTAGAAAATATAAGCAATAGGTCAACTATATTTTGTGTATGGAATGATTGTAAGGTGTACATGTATTTCAGGCTTGGTTTATCTGACCTTGGCCTCATTGTCTTGGATCATGTTAAGTTTATGTGATACTTGTAGTAACGCTTTATATTTAGGACTATCAACATAAATTCAATGATCAGTAAAGCATGCATGCGAGACATTTCAACGTGTGTACACTTGTTTTTGTTAGGGAATGTTAAACAATGTTTGTATTTTGAAAAAGCACTTCTTTGATTTGATGATTTCTTAGTCTCCCTGATATATATACTAGACAAAATGATAGGTCTGCACTTGTTTTATCAGTGATATTCTTTCTCAAATATACTTTAATTTGTCAAAATTATTGATTTTAATTTTGTCATAAAGAGCTTTTCTTTTAACTCAAATCATGTACTAAATTTGCTCAACTTTCATAATAAATTTCATATTCTCAATTACATCTTGTGATCAAAAGAAAAAAATCACAGGCAAATGAACTTCTTGTCGGCCTTTGTTTGAAATACGACTTTAAATGATTCTTAATAAGTATTAATTTATTTTTACAGAGAACTACAGTTGAAATCCTAGCCATCTCATTTACAACGGAATGAAAAGGTACATTTACAAATAAGTTATAATAATGACTTACCTAATCATTTCATGTAAATCACAATTAGTAAGTATATATATTTCAGCCTTATTTTTTTTATATATATATATATCTAAAAGGTCATAAGTGAAATTTTCAATCCAAATGTTTTTATTCCTTGATATGGTTTCATTATTGGTTTCCCTCAAACATGATAGGTAATCCTATGAAAAAGCTCAGTTTACCCTCTAAATGTTGGAACTTGAAAAAATGTTTGTTTGTTATAATTTATTTCTTATGTGATGACTAATGTGAAATCTCTTGATTTTTTTATCATAAAAATCAAATTCATAGAAGTGTTAACTTTTTTTTTAATTGTGATGACCTTCACAAGAAAAACAAGTTAACATTTGTATGAGTTCGGTTATAAAAATACTATTGAGGTAAATCATATGTTAATCTATATATCCTTTTCAATGCAACCATAACTTAATGAAAAAGAAAATATGGTGAATTACCAGGAAACTTACATGGCATGAAATTCTTACACCATATTTAAAACATAAAGCAAAGTAACAGCACTTGCATTGCAATTCTTCAAATCAAAGTCAACACAGAGAAAAGCTAATATCTATAGTCCCTTGTATTGTCTCAAGCATGCTTTGCCTATTGCTAAATAGCCTTTTTGTTGTTGTGTTTTTTAGGGGGGTGTCAGATAGTGTTTTTGAATCTGCTTTTATGCATATTCTGATCATAAATGAAGTCATGAAACAACTGGTCTTAAAGAAATAAAGTGCACACCTGTTGCATTCATGTTTTTGAAATAGTCAAAGGTGTCCAGTTAACACAACAGATATCAATAGGATTTTAGATCATGATTGCTAGCAGATAATTAAGAGATGTAAAATGATAAGGTTCAGTCTCTGCAGTGTAGACTGGTCACCTATTGTAGATAGTTAATTAGATTTGTATTAATGAGAATGATTGATGTTATGGGATACAGTTGGTGGTTCATATCTCACCTGTTACTGTCAAGTTCAGGGTTCTTATGATTATTGATACCATCAGTTTGATTATTTTGATAACTCACAGGACACCATCAAACAAATCTGAGTTAAGGGCATACAAAACAGAAAAGATTTTTTTTGGATTTTTCCTTAGAATTTTGACACAAAGTCAATTTTGATATGCGCAATCGAAATATGTAGGGACAATTATACCTTAATGACTTTTTTTTTGAGATAATCAGTTTGAAATTTGCCTATTTCATGTAAAAACGCAAAATTTCATTTTTCAATACTTTTCCTAAAAAATAACACTACTTTGTAACAAAAAGATATCTTTTCACCAATTTTTTATGCCCCATCCCGTCCCAAACCTCCCTGCGTAAGCGAAGGGGCCATAAAGTGTTATCCTTGACCATCCCATTTTCGTTTCCGCACTCTAACTTAAGTTTGCCTCATGCAAATTTTATGAAACTCAAAAACAATGCTAACAACCAAGACAGAACTGATTTTAGTGTTGAGTCACTTACCATTTTTTTAGTTGTGCCCCTTTATAACTTGGAAAATTGCAAATGTGTATGTTTCTGCACACTAACTTAAGTTTGCCTCGTGCAAATTTTATGAAACTCATACACAATGCTAAGAATCAAATTCACAGATAGAGTTCGAATTAGGTCAGTGAGACTTGTACTGTTCTAGAGTTACACCTCTTAATAATTTGAAAAATTGCAATTTTTTTGTTTCCAAACTCTAACTCAAGTTTGCCTCATGCAAATTTTATGAAACTCATACACAATGTTGAGAACCACAACAGGCAGACAGATGTCAAATTTTGGCAGTTTATCATTAACCGTTCTAGAGTTATGCCTCTTAATAAATTGGAAAATTGCAAAGCTTGATTCGGACATTCATGTCAACAGACACATTCTTCTTTTATTTGCAAAGTGTTCCTTAATTTATAGACCTTTAAGAAAGTCTCTATGATAAAGACTGAATGTGATAAAAAAAATTGTGAAATCATACAATTGATTATTGGAAGTAAAAAGCTGTAGACATTTATTTTTCAAAAGAAATGTACATAGAACAAAATCTACAGTTGATTTTTATGCCCCCGCCATAGCGGAGGAGGCATTAAGTTTTACCCTTGTCCATTCGTACGTCCCAAAATTGGTTTCCATTCTCTAACTTGAGTTTGCCTCAACCAAATGTTATGAAACTTATACACAATGCTTTTTACCACAAAACACAGATCAAGTTTGAGTTTTAGTGGCGTCACTTCAATCATTATCGAGTTATGCCCCTTTATAAATCAAAAATTGCAAAATTTTTAGTTTCCGTTCTGTAACTTAAGTTTGCCCCAACCAAACATTATGAAACCTTTACACAATACTTATTACCACAAAACTCAGATCAAGAACAAATTTGGGTATTGTCACTTTTATTGTTCTTGAGTTATATCCCTTTATAATGTTGTATGCAAGCGGGGGCATCATCTGTTTCAATGGGGACACATTCTCCATTTATTTTTTTTCTAATTTCAAAATAAAATTCCTGAAGTAGTACATAGCCAATTGCAAAAGAAAAAAAGGGGGTTCATGTGCTCATTTTTAGCTAGAGATTGAAAACCTTTTTTTTTTTTAATGCTGGAGATCCCATTTCCCTTTTTTGGGCGCTAAATTAGGATAAAAATACTTGACAATTTTTTTAATGCTGGAGATCCCATTTCCCTTTTTTGGTGCTAAATTACTTTGTATTCTTAATGCAACATCGTATTGCAGCTATTCCCGCCCTTCACAAAACTGCTATAGGAATTACTGTCATATACAAATTAATTGATGTTAAAAAAAATATTATTCCCCCACAGTAGATTTGCGTGATTAGATATACTACATGTTTGTTTCCCTTTGCAAATACTTTCTAATTCATGTAACTGATTTGATGATAAAAGTGATTATTATCTGCCCTTGCTAACTGTATTGTATCCCCTTAAAGGGTGTATATTCAGGACAAGGCGACATACATCAAAAACTTTTGGGTGAGAGATATTTGTAATAGGACAGGGCAATATTTAACAAATCTGATTGGATTGGAGTTGTAGGAAGTAGGTTTGTTTGGTAGCTAAAGGGATTTTGTATTGACCATATGATAATTCTTTTTGACTGGATTTTTTCTCATATGTTGTCTTGAAAGTAAAAGTATACAAAGAAAAAGCCTAATGTCATAAAATCTCCAAATAAACACATATTATTTCCATTCTAATATGGTAATGGTGAAAAAAATCAATTTTCAACGACATTGCAATTAAAGAAGAAACAATTATTTTGTGTACATGCAAAACTTGCAACATCGCTAAGTGGTCTGGGTGGATTATTGTTCGGTTGTTATTTAACCCTGACTGTATTGACATGATGTTGACAGCATACAATGATAAGTCACAATAAAGTGTCAGGAGAATGGGTAGATTCTCTTTCTTTTTTGATATAATTAGTATTTTATTTGGAATATCCAATATGAATAAATGGGTGTGTGAAAATAACATTGCATTAAACACTCAAACAAATGGCAAGTTAATTTTGCAACAAGATACCCCCACTCCTCAGCCTCTCTACTTGTAAGTTAACAAATTAAACAAATTAAGGCACCAACCACTGACATCAAAAGAAATGAAAATAAAAACAGGTCCAATTTAATTAAGGCTGGAATACTGTAAAATTTGTGTATAGATTGGGAGTAGCGATAATTAAGCAGTATAAAATGATATCACTCTGGGTTGAATTTTTACTTATCAGTTGTTTCCATTAGTTAGGGAAAATTGTTGATTAGGTTGTAACTCACACATATGTATTTACCATTAAAACTGAGATATAGAAATAAATTATCTTTGTTTATCTGATTTTTCTACTAATGTAATTTTGATGGAGATTTCACACACTGTTTATTCTAGGGCTGTCATTAAAATCTTAGTTAATTTTTCAGTTCTTTTTCACCAGGAGATTGTGCTGATAAAAATTTATTTTTAAAAATGTACTCCTATGAATCACTGTATATAATTATGATAATATTTCACAAGTGATGTTTTCACTAAATTAAAGTTTACAGGATTTTGTTATGTCTTTGAATCCAGAGCAAAGGGATATAACTCCATTTTGTTTTTCTCAAGACAATGGTTTTTAGTTACTAGCCTCATAGCCATTGACTTCCATCCTTAATTTTAATATAAATAGTATTCAAATTGTCATCTGACGGATTCTGGTCTTGATAATAACTGATCTGTAATTACATTAATAAAAAATCGGAAGAACTATTGATTTTGTTGGCGCTGTGGAGTGCAGGAATTTGACCTGTTGTCACAAAAACAATATAGTCGTATTCTGTGGTAAAGTATTGTTGTTGGTGTGACCAATACGATGAGATAATTGGATACCCAAGTTCATTAATCCCAGATCGCAATAGGAGACAAAAGTGCCAATGCTTCTGAAGGAAAAGTGAAGCATTTCTTCATTTCAGAATAAATAACGACTGTTTTGATTAATGATGAGCCGGTATAATGAAGCTTAAGTATGATTCTCATATCTTTATTTTTTATAATTGACTTATTCAGGATTGGTTTGGCAAGGAATAAGATTGGAAGCATGTAGCAAATTGCAGTAATTTGTTGTCAGACTTAATCATTTTTTTTTCTTTCTGGTAATGAGTCTACAAGACCAAAGAGTTATATAGTAAAATCTTTAAAGAAAAAGGGAATTGTTTTATGTATTTTTTACCATGCAGAAGTTGACAATCTAAATTTCATGTTTTGGTCATTTGATATCAAGTTTTATTGTAATAATGTTAACTGTGCATTTTCACCACTTTGACAATTTGACCAACATTGTTAATGTAATGTTAGCTGACCATGCATTTTTATCTTTTTATCATTATATAAACAATTGTTTTTTTTTATATAAAATATCAACATTGCACCAAAAGGTTATTTTCTCTGTTTTCCTTTATATCTATTTATATCCTTTAGCTGTTTTCCTATATATCTATATATGTCCTTTAGCAAAGACAAACCTACAAATAGACATATTTTTTTTTCATTAAGTGTCTGAAAGAGGGAAAACTTTAAACAAATGAGCTCATAATTGACTTTAATGAAATAGTTGGATACCATTCGCTCCATTTAAATGTAATTATTATAAATAATCATTCATAATTTTCCCCTCAAGATACCTCGTTTCTTTGATAATTATAAAAATGTCTCTTTATCCCTTTGGGAAATCCAATCTTAATAATTTCCTTTCATTTTACCTTTGAACAAAAGAAATAATTACATCACTCAGTTAGATAATCTTAATTGTTCGCCTCAATTAATAGTCCTAATTACCCTAGGCTATTTTCGTTCATTACCGGACAAAAGAAGGATTACAGGCATTTTTAATTGTAACATTTTCCATGTTGAGGGTGAATGTTTACCATGGAGAAATTATTAGAAGGTGTCATCCACATTAACAAAACATTTAATTTGCAAAATCCTGTGAAAAATTGACAGAAAGCATTATGTCACATATTGATTTTTCTGCCAAAATCACCCATTTTAATCGTAATTTGTGTTTGTAAACTTGTGATATATTGATAATATTGTAGATATTTGGTTTTATGACAAGACAATCAAAATTAATATATGAAAATGGTGTAACATCTATAAGTCCTCATAGTCAAACCTCAAGTGTAAAAGTAGTGCATCTTAAATGTATATTTGGACATAAATATCTCCTTATTAAGAGTAAGAATTACTCCTAGCAGACCAGACAACTTTAAATGTCAGGGGTATTTTATGCTTCTGTTTTTAGCTAGTTAAATTGTAAAAACACACATTTGATTTTGAAAGTTTAGGACTTTTCAAGAACTTCAGTCCTTACTGTAAGATGTACTTTTAAAAAGCAAATAGATCTTTCTCTTTCTCGTCAAATACTGCAGTAATTAACTACCATACAGACTAGTCATTAACAGCAGATTTAAAGGTAAGAATGCTGATTTTGAACTTGTAGCAGTATAATGAATATTTTGTGTCACAAAAACCCAAAGCATGATACAGTAATTAGAACTGTGAAGAAATTTTTCAGTAGCAGCCAGATAAACACTTTGATAAGGTCAAGTCTTAAACAGATAATTGTTTCAACATGGATTATAATTTTATTTCACATACATCACACACAAGGCAGTCTACTAATGAATGATTTGTCGAGATAATAATTGCCCAGATCTTTTACACACTCAAAATTTGAAATTCCACAGCCCTTCAAGCAGCCAAGCCATTGGACAGGGTGACTAACTAATTTAGATTTTATTTCCAATCAACTCGGCCTTCTTTTGTTTGATGTGATGTGTATTAATTTGGGAGTAGCATTCAGAACAATTATAATAGACGTGGTCTTATTGATTATTTCACAAATAATAATTTTGTCTTAGATGGTATTTTTTGCAAGTCGTTGGTATAATTAATGTGTTGCTGTGAATAGTGTTAATGAGATAGATGTTTTTCTCAAGCTTTTGTCTTTTTCATATTTCACTTCATTTTAATATTTGACGAAGATGGCTGTTGTTTAATATTAAGACTATTTCGGTTACTTTTCTTTTCTGTGTAATTAAGAGGAAATTCTGATCGCAGCTTTAAAGGATTTAAGTTTATCCAAAGGTGAGTGCACTAGATGGTAAAGATATCATTGAATAAATGTTCTGTAGACTAAATGTTAGCAGTCTGTGTCAAATTTATAATTGTTAATTTTTTTTACATGATATGGAACGTTATATTAATCAACAGAGATTTCCAGCAGATTATAGCTTGGAATATAATAAGACAGGAAGATGCTATATTTAGAAAACAGTATAATTTTTAATTACTCCAAATTTCAGAGGTAATTTGTCAAAAAAGGTAGCATTTTCATTATATAAAATTGATGAGAGAGAAAAATACTTGCTATTAATGTATTGTTAAAATGTAAATTTTTTTCCAGTTAATATTTTAATGACTGATTAAGTTGTGGTTAAATAGAATTTTTCTGTGAGATCAATAGAACATGGCTGAGATGTTTAGGATCGTCTGCAGGTGTAAATCATTCAAATTCAAATTGATCACAATTTTGAGGTTTTGACTTTAATTATAGAGTAGACTTACCCCATTGACAGAGTACACCTGTATTACAAACTGCCTTCAAAGTGATTCGTCAGTCATCAGTAGCCATATAAATTTGTTTACCTTCAGTGCTGCTGGTGGGGTAGATTCCAATAAAGTGTTAAAATGAGGCTGTACTTTCAATAACTGACTTAATTCAAGGAATCTTAAAAGTTCATCGAATATTTTCAACTGATCTCAAACAATGCACAGGCTGAAATCTTTGACATTCAATTTTCAAAACATACTTTTGGAATTTTTTTTTAATTATTGACACAATCAAATATAGTGCTTATCATTACATTTTAATTGAACATGGTATTTTTAGCATGTGTAGTACCTCAAAATAAGAAAATCAAATTTTAGGCCAAAGTGACAGTTACTTTCTTATAGCTGCCATTTCACAAAAATAAATTTAATACAATGAATGATAAAGTTTGTACAAATATTGATTGCCTTTATAGATTTTTGAAAAAAAAATTAAGGGGGAGGAAGATTATTGTGTTGTTCAATTTCTGTCTTGTCAATACTGTCTAAGTAAAAAAAAATAGATATTCACTTGTTTCCTGTCTCCTGGAGTCCTGGCATAAAAAAGAAAAAAATTAGGATAGGAGTTGTTAAGAAAAATTATTTTTATTTTAAATAATATTTTACATAGACTATAAATGGGAATTTTCTTGACTTTGACAGTGCTTAACCAAAAATGTCAATAAAATGTGATGGGGTAAGTAGGGAGGCAGGAAACACAACTCAATTTTTTTTTTTGCCTCATCTTCTATATTATTCACATGTTAATCATTGGTTCATTAGATTCCTTTTTATTAGTATCCTCAGGAGTTTATTCAAGTGTTAATCAAAATCCAAAGTCAAAAATGTCACTGAGCAAAGTGAGGCAAAAAAAATTTTAAGGGTTATAAGCAAGGTACACCAACTCTGAATCTGTGCTCAACAATATTCAGCTTGATGTTTAAGTCCAGTGTCAAATAGTACATGTATATTCTGTATAATGAGAGCATATTGATAAGAAAAGGAATAGGACATTTCCTTTGTACTAGACCAAGAAGCTGAGCCATATGATGCTAGGTCACAGAACAACAGTCCACAGGAAGACATATTCATGACACACTATAGATATAGATTTCACAGTCAAGAGTAATGTAAAAAAATCCTTGATTTGATTTCTCCCAAAATGTAAGATTGCAAAAGTTTCTTTACTAGTTTTAAGTTAGTTGCTTGATTGCCAAATAGAGTTCAGTTGCTTTCCTAAAGTGCAAAATCAATCTGTATCCTGAAACAGTTTTCAGTTGTATTACAAATGATATTGCTCTGTCGAAAATTTAATGCATACCATTCGTGTATTGAACTGAATTGACATGGACTTGAATCTTTTAACGATATATGACCTTATAAGTGCTTCTTTCAAATGTACTTAAAGTGTAATCCTGTTTTGAGCCTCAATTTTAGCCCCTGTTGTGTAGGAAATAATTAGTGCAGCTGTATGGTGTGTAATTATCAGTTTCTCATCAGGATAATAATTGACTAATAGAAAATATATGGCAACTTTTGTTCTTAGCGCATAATTTTCTAAAACAGTTCTTTTGTAATTTGTCATTTCCCTAAATTAATTTTTGTCACTTTTTTTTTCTTTTTCCATTTGACGAATCTATTTTTACATGGTTGTTGCTATTGGCAGTAAAAATAATGTGTGACGAGTCTAATGAATTAACTAAGGGAAAAGGGATTAGGTCTGATTCCATTACACGTTTAATTAATATGTCTGAAGGTGATCTCTCGACTGCAGGCTTTTCAACTGTCACTGCCATTTTGAAAGTTTTGATTAAACAAATTTCCCATCAGGCATGACTTTTCCTAGCATTAATATATTTGAATTACCAGGGTGACCAGTAATTTTTTTCATATACTAATATTTTTAGTATAACATTCTTACTTGATGACGTTACAGCAACATGAATAGATTTTTATTTTCTTCTATCTGAATGATTTTTGCTAATTGATTCAAAGGAAATTGGATAAATATTGCTGAAAGATTTCAGGAGGTAGTGACAGGGTTTCATAATTTGTATGTTTTATATTTTAAATAAATAGCAGGATATTGCTAAATATGATATCATCTGTTTAAGGATAGTGCTGTATGAAGAAAGGATGTCCTTTGACTTCTTAGATGTGAAAAAACACAGAATGAAAGAAGAAATGTAGTTTTTTTCTTCCTGTATTCCCCTTTGTGAACCCAATCATCTCATCTCATTACCACACAGAGATGTAAAAATATGGAAATTTCTTATTAATCTTTTTTATTACAGCATTTTACTCTTCAATGGTCTTCTTATTTTATGAAAAATGCAAATTAAGCATGAACACGACGTTAATGTCCCATTTAAAAATCATGTCAGGCAGGAATTGTTTTCTAAGAAAAAAGTTTTAAATGGTAAGATAAATTTGTATTTTAAATCATTTTTAATTAAAAAGTTCAAATAAGGCTACAGATCTTCCTGTTTCTATAGAGCATATGTTGAAAGGGAAGTAACTCAAATTGCTTGTAATAATTCACTGATGAGCTACAACAGTGCTCAATGATTTTGAAAATTGTAAAAAATCAATGGAGATTACATTTGTGTGATGTTTATAATTGGATTGGTATAGTTTTTTCTTCTCTACCAGACAGTCAATTATATTATGACTTACGTTTATTTGTCATGTTCATTTATATCATATCTTGTGAGTTTTACATCAATTTGATTTGAAATTAGTAAGGATGAAATCATAACTACCATCTAAAATGGCAGAATGTTCTTTGGACACTAGAACTAATTAATGTTTGTAGTTATAAAACATACAGACTATATATAATTGTGACAGATTGGGCATCAGAGGAAAAAGACCTACAAATAACCACAATAAATATTAAGATTTCTAAGCTAATGATTATCTTGAGAAGAGGTTTCTTTCTAATCATCGCTTCACTGACTGCCTATAGAAAACACATTATTTAAATTTCATTTTCTGTCTTTACTTTTAATTATAAATCAGATTTCTTTCTTTTCAAAAACACATTTGTTATACATTATACATCCTTTATTTAAATTATCATTTTGTGAAATTTTTATATATATATTCTTATCTCTAATCTACAGCATTGTGAATAATTATAATTTAAATTTTCCTTGACCTGAGGGTTGTGTTTGTAATTACGATGTCTGTCTCTGTCGCCAGGGCTTTATGATGAAAACAAAACATTGGATCAGTTATACCTCCGAATTTCTTTACATTTACTCTGATGCATGATACATATTCATGTAATTACAATAAAAACTGATTATATCATTTTCAATTAGTGACATTCAGACGTAGAAAATTGGATTCCCCGATCTAATCTAATTAAGAAACATTGATAATTTGGCTTTTTCTTGAGAAGAAGTACATAATTAAAGGACCAGCATTTACAGGGAATAATTTCCTTGGCCATTGTTTTCAATAAAAAATCTATGAGATCAAATCGCCCAATGTGAATACAGATGACAGTTGCTTTTGTTCCGAATACATCTAGAATGGTTATAATATGTTTAAATGCAAGGCAGTAATCTTAATGAATTTCCTTTATTTTGTCGTCAAATATGATTTATATTTGAGGAAATTAATCCTGTCGATCTCATTAAGAGCACTACAATTTAAACTTAATCAAATTGCAGTCTTTTTAAACATGTGAACAAAAGATTCTGTTTTGAGGAAGGACAAACATGATATTTAGTCTAAATAAAGTGGAACAATTTTCATGAAAAGAAATTTTTGATGTAATTAATGTTTGTCTTTTTTAAGCTTTGGAAAAGATTTGTAATCAAATTTAGAAAAATTGTCTGTGTCATCTTTAGATAAAATCTTGAAACAGCTGAGGCATACAGGTATACTTGTACTGTGAAAAAGAATAAGATAGAGATGTGGCGTAAAGGTCAATGAGACAGCAACTCAACAACACAAATAAACTTGAATATACATTGAAAGTCACCAAGGGAACTTCAACAAACGCTTTTTTTCTAGTCAATTACACTGAAGAAGCTAAATTTATTTATACAGGTGTAAAAAACAACCAACCTTTAGCTTAAGATGAGTAGGATCCATCTCAATATGCAATGGTTTTTTTATACGCCTGTTTACTATTATGGTTTGCCGTTGTGTGTCTGTCCGTCTGTCTGTCTGTCCGACATCAACATGTCATGCAATAACTCATAAACGCTTTAACTTATTTTCATTATACTTTGGTGAATTGTTTATATCTATTGACATAAGCTCCCATTTGATTTTTTGAGCAGTTTTCATGAAACTTTCGTGACTGATTTATATCTATTCAAATACACTCCCTTTAGTTTTTTACAAATTTCTGATATAACATTGAGGAGTAATGGATCTTTAATTGTTGAAAAAGTGACGAGTGTATCATGCGCTCATGGCACAGCTCTTTATTTTTGTATAGTTTTGTGTGGTGTAGTAGGGTTGACTTTATTTTGGTTTTAGATAATAGCATACCAATAGATCTTCAAAACTGGATTCAGTGTCTCCCCGCAAAGGAACTTTGCTTTTGAACTGATAAAACCTTAGGTTTATGAATCATGTGGCTTAATACTTATACAAAACAACAAAGATCATGTAAATAATAGTACATGAATCCTCAGTAATGATAGTCAGTGTGAAACAGACAACCATCTTAATTAATCTAAACAGTTTGTGTGTGTTGGTTGTGCAATCTTTTCTATCATTAGATTCAGAGTGCTTTTAAAGTTTGTTCTGTTTCATTGACTGTTTTGTTATAATCATATTTACACAACTACTGTTTGTTATGCTTAATGTCTTTTATTATACCCCACGCAACGAGTTGCGGAGGGTATAATGTTTTTGACCCGTCCGTCCGTCTGTCAGTCCGTCAGTCCTGTTTCTTGTCATCGCAACTTCTCTCAAACCACACAACAGAATTTCACGAAACCTTTTTAGATAATAAGGACATACTATGTAGTTGTGCATATCGACAGGAAATTACGATTCAATTTTTTTTCTAGGAGTTACTCCCCTTTGAACTTATTTACTTTAATGTACTGCAACAGTTTGTCATCTCAACTCCTCTGAAACCACACAACAAAATTTCATGAAACTTTGTAGATAATAAGGACATACTATGTAGATGTGCATATCGACAGGAAATTACCATTCAATTTTTTTTCCAGGAGTTACGCCCCTTTGAACTTATTTGCCCAATATACTACTGCAACCTTTTGTTATCGCAACTCCTCTCAAACCACACAACAGAATTTCATGAAACCTTTTCAGATAATAAGGACATACTACGTAGATGTGCATATCGACAGGAAATTACAATTCAATTTTTTTTCTAGGAGTTACGCCCCTTTGAACTTATTTGCTTCAATTTACCTCTGCAACAGTTTGTCATCGCATCTCCTCTGAAACCACACAACAGAATTTCATGAAACTTTGTAGATAATAAGGACATACTAGGTAGATGTGCATATCGACAGGAAATTATGATTCAATTTTTTTTCTAGGAGTTACGCCCCTTTGAACTTATTTACTTTTATGTACTACTGCAACAGTTTGTCATCTCAACTCCTCTGAAACCACACAACAAAATTTCATGAAACTTTGTAGATAATAAGGACATACTACGTAGATGTGCATATTGACAGGAAATTACGATTCAATTTTTTTTCTAGGAGTTACGCCCCTTTGAACTTATTTGCTTCAATATACCTCTGCAACAGTTTGTCATCGCATCTCCTCTGAAACCACACAACAGAATTTCATGAAACTTTGTAGATAATAAGGACATACTAGGTAGATGTGCATATCGACAGGAAATTATGATTCAATTTTTTTTCTAGGAGTTACGCCCCTTTGAACTTATTTACTTTTATGTACTACTGCAACAGTTTGTCATCTCAACTCCTCTGAAACCACACAACAAAATTTCATGAAACTTTGTAGATAATAAGGACATACTACGTAGATGTGCATATTGACAGGAAATTATGATTCAATTTTTTTTTCTTACAGTTATTTTATTTCTCCAGTGACAATGTGGGGACGTGGGGTATGTGAGCGCGCTCACTAAGGTTCTTTAATTTTCATTTATTTTCTTTAAATATTTTTACATCCTAAATGTAGGCCCAGGCTCCAGTAGACAACTCACTTAAATTTTTGGTGACCCACAAAATAAAAAAATGTTGATTTTTTATTAAACCCCAAAATACTAAACAAGTATTTTGACTCTTTTTTGTGTTCATATTTGTCCGTTTGATTTCGGGATAAATCTATGAAAAAATTCCAAAACTGATTGAAGGTTGGATTTTCATAAATAAGAAACCATTTTTTCCTGGGGTGGAGTGGACAAAAAACATGAAAATCTGATTTAGCTAGTAAATAGGTACCTACTCTATCAGGAAAATGGAATGCCACAATTTGCAAAAAATGAATGTATCTATTTATTGTATTTAATGTAAAATGAATAAGTTTTAGTAGACAACTCTTTCTACATTTATTGAACATGTACAACTGAAATACTTTGCATCAAAAAGGAAAAGTAACAAACAAAATATTTAATTTTTGGTAAAATCTTCAGAGTACATGTATTCCATGTGTCCTGAAATGTCCTTAATGTACTGCATTTATTTATTTCAAATGTATTTACATGTCTCAGCTTCTCCAATTATTTTCCCATGCATATCATTTAGCAGAATAGAAGACTGGGAATGTGTTTCAAGTGCCATAACTTATGAGATTTACTGTTGTAATTAATAAATCTAATCTAACATATGTACCCTCTCATTATACAGAACATAGTTTAATTAAGGTTAAAAGTAATTTGCACTGGCGCTTGTTTACAAGTTTCAGTCAAACTTAATTAAAGTGGCAAGCTGAAGGCTAGAAGAAATATACAATTAAGATTTTCTTGTAATGTCTGGACAAGGAAAGTTAAAGAAGGGTCATTCAGTCATTGGTCGTAGATTTCTCTTTGTAATAGTGTTAATTTCATCAGCAGCCATTAATGTAAACAGGAAGTGACAGACTCAGTTCTGATAATTTTACTAATTTAATTAACTTAATTATGTCCAGACACAGGTGATGGATTTTCTCTCTGACAGGAGCCTGCTGAGAACTAGATAAGTTTTCAGACTTTTATAATTTAGTATAGACAGAATCCATAACTCATATTTCTTCTTAATTGCTTCACAGACATATCTAACTTGTAGGATATGGTAAGGTCAACTCTATTGACCAGGAAAGGGAGATAACTTAGAAATATGATTCAGATCATGGTTTGTGTACCATTAATTCACTTAGTATACAATGAATATTGATTTATTTTTAAAGAATCAAGTAAAATTAGTTTAGGAGAATTGTTAATTCTTTTCATTTTATGTTAAGGTATTTTGTTAAGGTTCAACAGTTTGTTGAAATTTTTTATCCATTTTGATTATGAAACCTGTTTCTGCAATATTATGGATGTTCAAAGGGAAGTAATTCTGTAAGTAATTTCATTATAAATGAAAGATTATATAATTCCCTTGTTAATTGTTTACAGAATTGCAAATATGTAGTTTGATTATCTTAGCAAAATTGAAAAAAGGAGAAAAAGAAATAAAAATTCGATGTACTTCTCAATTTAGATCAAATTCTTTTATATCCCCTTGTGGACCCTCTTATTATCCCAATCAGTAGATTTGAAATTCTAAGGTAATTTATTTATAAAGTATTCTAGCAGAACTAATTATTGTTGAGATGTCAGAGTCAAGAAAAATATTGTTATAGGAATCATAGAAAATGACATATTATCAACATCACAGTGGCTTGATTAACCAGAATAATGATTTTACCATCTCAGTACTTGCTGGGATAGAAGCCATTTTACTGATACACTCAGATATCTCTTATCATGGGTTATCATATGTAACATTGTGAAAAACGATTTACTCATCCTATAAAGGAATTTAATTACTGTAGAAGTTTCCCATAATTTAAGTGAATTTTTCCTCATTTGGTGAACTAATGATACCTGTATGTCCTTGTTTAGCTCAAATCTGCTTTTACAACTGTCAATAATTTTCAAAGTTTGGAAAGTCAAATACTTAAGCATGAAGATCTAAATAAAAATGAGTAGATAAAAGCCATTTACATGATCTTGTTTTTGTTTTGTTTGGGGTGTTGTTGAATATGCCCTATTGATTTGCACCCTACTCCTCTGTTTATCTATACCATATTTTACCATATGCCATTCCAGTTTATGAGGATTGCTAAAACTCTAAACCCTACACCTCCATTTATCATACATACCATATTAGAGGGTGGTAAAGGGTTATTTTCGTGCAACATGATCGTCGTTTTTTATTTCATGTTCAATATGTTTTTTATTTTTTTATTTGACGTTCAGTCGTGCAAGACAGGTGCCTAGTTCAACGTGTTCTGCTTATTTAATTTTATGTGCATCGTGATTTTCACAAATTTTCAAATGCATATTCTGCGTGCTCTGTATTTTTCAAATAAAATTCAAACATGTTTGCGGGATATTTGCATTTTAAAAGTTAAGATCGTTATATACTTTTTTAAAAGCTGTAAATCATTTATATCATACATATGTATACTAAATGAGAAAAATCAAGTAAAACAGAATGTTTATATATATACAGAAAGACAGTGAATCAGTCACAAAAGGTTCACATCAAAGTCTTTATTTTTTTTCGTGCAACATTCATGACATTTCACATTTTTTCCGTGCAAGCACCCTCCTTTACCACCCTCATATAATACCATTCCAGTTTAGAGGATTTTAAGCAGTCTATACATAACACCTACATTATCCTATACCATATTTCATCATATTCCATTCCAGTTTATGAGGATTGTTAACACTCTATACATTAACATTTACCATATTTTACCATATGCCATTCCAGTTGAGAGGATTATGATGACTCCATACACCTCCTTTAACCTATACCATATGCCATTCCAGTTAGAGGATTGTTAACACTCTATTCCTAATTCTTCTACAAACTCCAACAACAAAAGTAAAAACTCAGACAGTGAAAAGAAATTTAACTTCCATTCCTGTAAATAAGATTGCATCGACTCTGCATCCATTTAATGATAGAGTCGACCAATCAGTAACATCTTAATCAATGATGTTCTCATTATAATCAAGAACAGTATCACTGATCATCAACATTTTGTGACCCTCTGTCCATAAACATATGAATAGACTCCACTAACATGTTGTTACTCCAGTTCAACAAATATATAAACAGATATCATGATCAAACTCCTGGTTAAACAAATTTCTGAAGAGACGTCATGAATAAGATGTAACCCTAGTTCAACAAATATGTGAATGAATATCATGAACAAGCTTTTACAATGGTTCAACAAATATATGAAGAGACATTATGAACAAGCTGTAACGCTGGTTTAAAAAGTATATGAAGTGATTTCAATGGTTAAAAATAAAGTAAGACACCATGAACAATTTTAAGTCCTAGTTCAACAAATATATGGACAGCTGTCATAAAAAAAGCTTTTACCTTTATTCAAGCAAACAAATGCATAAACTTTCCCTATCAGGCTGGATAACATTAACAGGCAAATGTATATACAACTACTATCAAGTAGAATTCAATTACAGTGAAATGCAGAAAAAATCACTGTCAAGCAGGATATCATTAACAGACAAATGTATAAATAATCACTGACAAGCAGGATATCATTAACAGACAAAAGTATAAATAATCACTGACAATCAGGATATCATTAACAGACAAATACATAAACAGTCACTGTCAAGCAGGATTTAATTAACATAAAAATGCATAAACAATCACTGTCAAGTACGATAACATTAACAGACCAATGAATATACAGTCAAGCAGAGTTCATTTATAGATGAATTCATAAACAATCACTGTCACTCAGACTATCATTAACTGACAAATGCATAAACAATAACTGGTTAGCAGGACATCTTTAACTGACAAATGCATGAACAATCACTGGTTAGCAGGACATCATTAACAGGTAAATGCATTAACAATCACTGTCAAGTAGGAAATCATCAACAGGATATCATTAACAGTCAAATGGTAATGATATCCTGCTAAACAATCACTGCAAAAATTTATTAACAATCACTGGTTAACAGGACATCATTTACAGTCATGCATTAACAATCAATGCCAAGAAAAAAATCATAAACAATCAGTGTCTAGCAGGATGATATCATTAACAGACAAATGTTAATGATATTCTGCAAAACAATCACTGCCAAGCAGGATATCATTAACAGACAAATGCATAAACAAGCACTGTCAAGCAGGACACCATTACGACAGACAAGTGTTTGAACCATCACTGTCAATAGGGATATGGTTAACAGACAAAGGCATAAACAATCACTATGAAGCAGGATATCATTAACATAAAAATGTGCAATAACAATTTCTGTCAAGTAGGATATCATTAACAGACAAATACATTAACAATATCTGCCAAGCAGGACACCATTAACATATACTAATGCATAAACAATCACTATCAATCATTATACCATTAACTGACAAATACATTTAAACAACCATTCAAGTAGGATATCATACAGACAAATGCATGATTAATGACTAACAAGCAGGACACTTTATGCATTATCAACTACTATTTAGCAGGATATCATTAACAGACAAATATATGAACAAATAAATGTGGATAGTGGACACAGATGATGCCCCCGCTTGCATATCATGTAGTTATAAAGAGACATAACTGAAGAACAGTAAAAGTGACGCTACCCAAATTTTGAACTTGATCTGAGTTTTGTGGTAATAAGCATTGTGTGTAAGTCTCATAACATTTGGTTGAGGCTAACTTAAGCAGAGAACGGAAACTAAAAATTCAGCAATTTTTCTATTTGTAAACACACATAACTCTAGAACGGTTGTGTATAAGTTTTATAACATTTGGTTGAGACAAACTAAAGTTAGAGAACGGAAACGAAAAATTCAGCAATTTTTATCTTTACAAAGGGACATAACTCAAGAAGGGTAAAAGTGTCGCCACCAAATTTAGTACTTAATCTGTATTATGTAGTAATAAGCATTGTGTATTAAGTTTCATAACATTTGGTTGAGGCAAACTAAAGTTAGAAAACGGAAACAAAAAATTTGTACTTGATCTTAGTTTTGTGGTAGTGAATATTGTGTATAGGTTTCATAATGTTTGGTGGGGGCAAACTTAACTTACAGAATGGAAACTAAAAATTTTGCAATCTTTCGATTTATAAAGGGGCATAACTCAATAATGGTTAAAATGACACTACCAAAATTCAACTTGATCTGTGTTTTATCAGTGGAAGTCAAAATTAAACATTGCATTGTATAAAGCATTGATTGTAGTTGATTCAACTATAATTATGGACAAAGGAAGATAACTCCAATTTAAAAAATTATTTGATATTTAGAAGAAAATAAAAATTTTACAATTTTTCCATTTATAAAGGGGCATAACTCTAGAACGGTTAAAATGACGCCACCAAAATTCAAACTTGATCTGTGTTTTGTGGTAATAAGCATTGTATATAAGTTTCATAACATTTGGTTGAGGCAAACTCAAGTTAGAGAACGGAAACCAAATTTGGGATGTACGTACGTACAGACGGACAAGGGTAAAACTTAATGCCCCCACCACTACGGCGAGGGCATAACAAAATATTGTCAAAATCATGCACACGGCTGAACAGATAGTCAAACAAACAGAAAAGTGCATTAATGAGTGAGACCATTAATTGGTGAATACAAATGGTACTGTATGCATATACTCAACACCTTGACTATCCTAGCACCCTAGATAGTCAGTATAAAAATTATGCATTAATTGTACAAGTTATAAAAAAACAAATTATTGAATATAATGATTCCAGAAGTCAAAATGCACAAACAAACAAGCCTGTTTGATTCTTGTCATTAAATAAGGGATGGGGACTTCGTGGCCAAGTTGTCTAAGTAGTCTGCAGTTGTATTAGCATTGGCACATCTCAATTCCATGGACTTTGAAACTTTTAAATTGTTTACATGTTTAAAGTTTGTGTTTAGGTCAGTTTAAAGGGAACCACTTATGATAAGTCAAAATTGCATGACAGCAAGAAATATCTCTATGTCAACAGTTTTTTTATACATTCTTGGACGTTAATTTTTCGCAATTATTTTGAAATCATATAATATGGTATAAGGTTGCTAATTAAATATTGATTTGCAAATTAAGTTGCAACTATGAGAGAAGGTGTGAAGCTAGCAGGAGGTGTGTAAAACTCTGATGACAGAAACTTGTTAATTACCTAACTATACAGGTAGACAGAAAAATAGTTAACAGTTTATTGTTTAGTTATGTAATAAAAGAATAATCAGCTTAAGGCACAGCAATACAATTATCACTTTTTTCACTATTACCAAGAACCTCATTAATTTGTTTTACTTTGTCAATCAGTCCACCATTTTATATTTATTTTGGACAAGGAAAAAAAATTCTAAATTTGGAGCTAATTGTTATGAAAGTTTCTATATTGAAAGTTAAAGGAGTGTTAGTTTTTTTACTGGAAATCTCAGAAGAGTTTCTTCTTCATTTTTTGGTTTTAAAGCTGATTTTGTAGAAATTTACACTGTATTCAGTATCATTCACAATTACTCACACACATGCAACCTGTTTAAGATTTTACTTATTTTAATTTGCTTTATTTGTTGACTTAGAAAACAAATAAAAGTAAAATGTACACACTAACAACTATTTATTAAGTAATATAACTTAAAACTTTGAACGAGAGATTACAGTATATAAAGATTTGAACCACAGGCAAGTGGATTTCTATAATATGATTACATGTTTTATCTAAATAAGGTGTCCATCGTAAGGAATTTTTAAATAGGTCAAACAGCTCTTAATTATCAGTTTTATGGATCTTTAAAATTAAGGCTTGCTCAGAGCAACATTAGTGTCACAATGGACTAATCTTCTCTTATGACAAAAAGACAATGGATCTGTGTTAATATCTTAACTAGAATTATCTCCAAATTACACCTGAAGCACCTGGGGGTCCACATTCAGATGACCATATTATCTGTTTAATTGTGTGACCTTTCAGATGTCTGAATTAATTGATTAGTCTGTGGGAAAGTAAACATTTTCTACCTGTTTTATTTTGAAGCAGCATTTTCAAAGGTATTTTCAAAATATTATATTCTCTGAGATTTTTAACTGATATCTTCTCAATATGTATGTCTGACAAAGTTGAAAATGAATTTGTGAAATTTATTTGTAACTGCTAGTAGTTAATTTGTCTGTGTCCATATATTATGCAAAATTATAAGGCCTCATCAGATTTGTTTTTATATTCTGAACCTCATCTCAAGAAATATAATGGAGGGGAATAATTACATACCTGCCAGTCTTGAATGCATGATGGTGATTTAAAAAAAAAACCATCATTTTATGAAAATCTACACGAAACTGTTTATTTTGATTCTTTATTTGTTGGAAGAGCATTGAAAGGTAATTTATGTATATTTCTGTTAATTTAAATAAAATCACTATTAGAATTTTTCATATAAATATTCAAAAATGTAATATTATATATGAAAACTGGGACATAATATACTATTCCCAGATGAATTAAAGGGAGAATCAGGATGGAGAAGTGGGGAGGGTTAGGGTGAAAACATAAAAATTAATTTCATATGGTCTAAATGACACATGCATGTATCTAATATTCAGAGGCTTCATTTTCCATTAGAGACTTGCAATGCTTGTAAATTCAGGATGGGAAGTGAATGGTTATAAGGAGGCCTTAAAGAAGAGTAACTCAATTTGACCTCCAGTAATTAGAAAAGAACACTCCTTCCTGTTCAGAGAAAGTTCAAGTTTGCTGTTATGAAATTATCTCTAACCACAAATACAAACAAGTAGTGTCCGTTGGTTGCTTAATTCACTATTTAAAATCAAATATGCTGGTATTGTTTAACTAATTATGTTCAAAATGTATATTAACAAAATCATGCTTCATTGGGTTAGAACTATGAAGAGATTGATTTCAATTGAGAATTGCCTTTTTGTCTTAGTTTTTGGTCATTGACTTAAATTCCTTTGCCCAAGAACTTTAATATTATCTGGAAAAGGGGGCGGGGGTAACTTTGTGGTAGGTGTGAGTAGCTGAGACATCTAGTACTCTACCCTTCATATATTTTAGATATTAAAAATAAGGTAAGTGGACAGAAAGTCACAAATTTGATAGGACAAAGAGTCACAAATAATTTGTTTATAATTGTTTGAATATTAAGAGAAAGTTCTTGAAATAATTTCTTTTTATTAAATTTATTTCTTTTACAGTTTAAGAAATTGTTCATAAGCCTTAATAAATGAAAATGTATCAAATTTTAATCATGCAAAGGATATATTTCTTGGCACCATGAAGCCATCTAAGTACCAAGCCACTTTGACAAATTGTTTTCTTTTCAATTATTTGATCATTTTTGATTTTTTTTCAAATAAATTTTGTTTTCAAAGTTGCTTTATATATAATAAATCATAAAAAATACAATTTGTTGTTAAAAATAAATGTTTTCTTATTCAAAGAAAAATAATCTCAAAACTGAAATGTGACTTTTTGTCCTGTGACTTTTTGTTCACGACTTATTGTCTGTGACTTTTTGTCCTGTGACTTTCTGTCCTACATTCAAAAATAATACCTTATTATAATTATATTGTGACAAAAAATATATCTATGATTTATCATGAAAACGCTTCTTCATGGAGAGATCAACTGATTTGAAAAATATCTGATGCATTTTCCGACAATGGTTTAAATCTCATCTGTTTAAAAAAAAATCGACATCTGACTAATTTAACTTATACTTATGATTTAGTCAGCAACCTTGTCATACATTTCATCTTAATTTCTCTTCCTTATCATATATCATGAAGCTGGCAGCTCATCCCTGCCACACATTACATAGTAAGTGCCCCCACCCCCATCCGCGAGATAAGACTATAAGGTTCTATTATGTCTTTAGAATTTTGAGTTTTTCAAAAGACAAATTACAAGTACCTATACACAATTTGTCTACAAACAAATGAAATAATACCTTGATAATTAAGTTTTATAACTCTCATCTCATTTGGTTGGTTTTTTGGCAAGTACTTTTATAAATATAACTATAGTCAGCTTTAAGTAGTTATAAATGGGATATAATCAACTCATAAAATCTATCACATAATTAATGCTAAAATTTGTAATTTTCCCACAGTTTACATTTGTTTATTTCCTTTAATAATTAACCCTGTGCTATTTTTTCATCAAGTATTCACAATTTGGAACATCAATCAAAGTTCAAAGTTTGCTAATAATTTGTGTATTAGACCTTCCTTGTCTATTTTCGAAAAGACAATGTCCCTTGAATGAACCTCAGAGGAACCATTCTGACATTAATTAATTTATTACTGGAGGTCACTAATTAAGGACCTGTTTGGGCCTCGAAGCAGACAATAAGAAGGACAGGATATGATAGAGGTCAGGTGTTATATTGCCCTCAGGTTGTACAGGTAAACCATGACCATCATCGGCAAAAGGTGACAAACTTCCATACCATCCAACGGGACATGTAAAAAGATTTTTTTTAAATTAATGTGGAATTTTTAAAACTGACTTACACTTTTTCAGGTAAACAATAACTTTTCTATCATAAATAAAAAGAAAATGAATATTTGTTGATGATGCGGTTGAAGTTTGTATGCTGTTTTCTAATATTTTTTACTTAAATATTTATGCTGTCATTTTAACTTGTTGCATAAACAATTTAGAAATAAAAATGAATCAGAAGATATACCTTTTAAAAGATGACACAGATTTTTCTGAATTTAAATTTAAATTACTTCAATAAATTTTTCAGATAGGCATAAATAAAGTTTATATGTATACTAAACTCTTGAGTAATCTTTTAATGCTAGCTTTTGAAATGTAGGTATTGATTATTTAATTGCATCAGATGAATATTAAAAAGTTATATCTATTTTATAAGTAAAAATAGTTAATCTAAAAATTTAATTAAACAAAAGACCATTAGAACAACTATTCGTTTAACAGATGCTAAAGAAAGCACTCATAGTGGCACTCAGCTTATAACAATGCAGGTTTTGTCTATTTCATTTCAATATGAATTTTCTGACTTTCTTTTTTTTATTAATCTGTCTCCAGATTTTTTTTCCCATTTTGATGGGTACAAAGTTTTTTTAACAGATGTGTTACATTTAAGTTAAATTGAAATTAATGATTGATTATTATATCATGAATAGTTTTTTATATCTATTTTCAGGGTTTAAACCATGATGTAGTTCAAAGTAAGAGATGAGGAAAGCCATATTAGAATGGACTTTGAACCCCTGACACCCCCAGGAACCCATTGTGGACCTGACATGACTCTAGTACTTTCCTCTACCCCTAACTCGTTCGTGGGTATGAAGGGATCACCTCAAAAGTTTGGCTTGGACCAAGAATCTGAATCAGTTAGACTCTTCAATGTTAACAAGCACACTGATCTTGAGAAATCAGGGTCAGGTCCAAGCTTCAACAGCTTACCATCACCATTATCTATCTGCAAAACATCCCAAAAAATGGAGACACCCATCACAGAAAATAAAGAAATGAATGATATGGAAGAGGAAATGTCCGAACTAGAGGATGATGATGAACCAATCATTTGTGATGATTGTAACACAGACTTTCCATCACTACAGCAATTTCTCGATCATAAATGTACAAAACTAGATGGTTCAAATAAAAGTAACATGATACGAGAGTATTGTCGAACACCTAGTAATGCTAGCGAATTAAGTGAAGGGGAGAGTTTTGATGGACGAATTGTTTATAATCCAGATGGATCCGCATATATTTTGGAGGATGGTGATTCTAGTCTGAGTGACCTTGACTCTTTAATTGGAGTTTCTAATCAGCAAGAATTAATTGTTGATAAGAAAGGAAGTGACACTGTCTCTCAAGTCCCAGCTTTGCCACAAATTGCCAATGCCATATTTGTTCCCAGAAATCCAAGCTATGATCCTTCACGAGAATATTTGTCTCAGGCACCTATGATGTTTAGTTATAAAGTGTATGATATGCGCTCAGGCAAAAGTGAAAATGATGAAAAGTCAAGCAAGACTGATGATGATAGTCTATCTACCTCTGAAGAAAGTCAGGACTTCACAAATGTTCCTACTAAGCCAATTCTGATGTGTTTCATTTGTAAATTGTCTTTTGGATACAGTAAGTCTTTCATAGCACATGCTGTTTCTGAACATTCTATGATATTGAATGAAGATGAAAAGAGAGTAATGTTGCGTAAAAATTCATCAGCTATAATACAGTGTGTTGGTACAAAGAAAGAGCCATTGATGTCATTCTTAAAGCCAAGAGCACTGAAAAATCCTACTTCTGGAAGAGATATGCTTTTGTCGGAAAGTGTAACATTGCCAAACTCTTTTAAGTCATCACTGAACGACAGTACCAAAGTCAGTTTTGTACATTCCAAACCAAAGCTATCAGATGCTCTTGTCTTGAATTCTGTTTCAAAATTAGAGAATTTAGACATGTCTCAGGGCAGTTCAAAGCCATACCACTATGGTGCTACAAGCATTACTACCTGTGTTCATTCATCCATGTCTCCTGTATCATCGTCTTTATCATCGACAGCAATTGAGAATCTAACAAGTAATCTTCGCTCAAAGCTAAGTCGACAATTAGATTCACCTAGTGCTTCCTCCCCTGTGCCATCAATGTCACCCATTACAAACTCTACATTATTTCTTGGCATCTGTGATGAGCATCCACAGGGTCGTGTTCAGGGCGTTGAATGTCCAAAATGTGATATGATACTAGGGTCCTCTCAGTCATTAGGAGGTCACATGACCATGATGCATTCACGTAATTCATGTAAGACTTTAAAATGTCCAAAATGTAATTGGCATTACAAGTATCAAGAAACACTGGAAATTCATATGAAGGAGAAACATCCAGAAGGGGACCAGCAGTGTATATACTGTCTATCAAACCAGGCTCATCCACGATTAGCGAGAGGTGAGAGTTACTCTTGTGGCTACAAACCTTACAGGTGTGAGGTTTGTAATTACTCCACAACAACGAAAGGCAATCTCAGTATTCATATGCAGTCTGATAAACATTTAAACAATGTTCAGGATTTGGCAAATGGAGGTGGAGAACTGAAACTCCAAGCCCCTCCTCAACAACAGCAACTACAACAACAACAACAGCAATCTCAACAACAACAAGTACAGGAACAGACCCCACAACAGCAATCCTTACCATCCATTAATGATGCACAACTAAAGAAAAACAACAAACCTAAACCTACATGGAGGTGTGACGTCTGTAATTATGAAACTAATGTTGCACGAAATCTACGCATTCACATGACAAGTGAAAAACATACGCATAATATGATGGTACTACAGCAGAACATGAAGCACATGCAACGGGACATGCATATTCAACAGATGAATCAACTGATGTTACTTCAGAATGACCCAGCTTTCATAACAGGCTATCCCAGCAGTATTCCAGCCTCTAACATGCCATTTAATATAGAGCAATCTCTCTATGGGAATGCTGTTCCCAGCTCATATGGAGAAATCCCAATGGATCTGAGAAAGGAGAATGGAGGAATTGGTGTTTCATTTGATCCACAAACTCCCGACAGTTCTAGACTCTATAATTGTTGTGTTTGCAATTTATATGTTACTGATTCACTTGAATCTCTTCATCAGCATTTACAAGTCGATCGCACTAAGCAAAGAGAGTCAGAGACAATTTCTATATCACAAGGTACATATATATGTAACCTGTGCTCCTATAAGACTAACTTGAAAGCGAACTTCCAACTGCACTGTAAAACTGACAAACATTTGCAACGATTGCAGCTTGTCAATCACATCAAAGAGGGAGGATCTAATAATGAATGGCGACTCAAGTATCTCAATGTAAGCAATCCAGTTCAGGTACGATGCAATTCTTGTGACTATTACACAAATAGTATTCATAAGTTACAAATCCATTCTGGAAATCCTAGACATGAGAAGAATGCCCAGCTTTTCCATTTCTTGCAGCTGGGAGAAAGCAAAATTAAAAGCAAATCCAAATATTACCACTGCACTCTATGTAATTTTTCGACAAGAGCCAAGCTCAACATGATCCAGCATGTACGTGCTATGAAACATCTACACAACGAACAGATCAAACAGCTACAGATGAAAGAACAAGGTGTGACTGACATTGACCCTGGAGAAATTTTCCAAGTTAAAGAATACAATGAAAGTGAAGAAGACCAAATCAAGTTTGATGAAGAAGGCAAGTGATATTTATTGAAATACCATAATTGACCAAATAAGCAGCCCAATTTGTTAAGATTTTTTTAAAACAAAGCTTACTGTTTTTGAGCTAACAAACACAGTCCTGTGAAATTTTTTTAGGGTGTTTTTTTCATAAAGTACTTAAAACCAGAAAATTTTATCATTCAGTAAACAGAATATGATATAAAAAAAAAATATATAATGCTTCAAAAACTTTTGAAACTGTAAATCATTTTTATACGACTGCAAAAAATTTTGCGGTCGTATATTGGTATCACTTCGTCTTCGTCTTCGTCCAAAGACATTTGGTTTTCCGGACAATAACTTTAGTATTAGTAAATAGAAATCTATGAAATTTAAACATAAGGTTTATAACCACAAAAGGAAGGTTGGGATTGATTTTGGGGGTTATGGTCCCAACAGTTTAAGAATTAGGGGCCAAAAAGGGGCCCAAATAAGCATTTTTCTAGTTTCATGACAATAACTTGTGGAACAGTGTATGGATCTCTCGGAAATTATACCATAAAGGGATGGTTAGGATTGGTTTTGGGGGGTTATGGCTCAAACCGTTTAGGAATTAGGGGCAAAAAAGTGAGAAAAAACAAGGGTGTCCTGGTTAATGGACAATTAAGTACAAATTACAGTGTAAGGGAGGTAATTCAAACACAACTTTGAATTACCTCCCTAGCATTGCTTTTAAATTATGTATAAAGAATTTTTGTATTGTCTTGAGGTGATTAACTGTCAATTCATTTTTATACGACCGCAAAAATTAAAAATTTTTTGGTCGTATATTGGTATGACGTTGGCGTCGTCGTCGTCGTCGTCGTCGTCGTCGTCTGGCGTCGTCCGAAGACACATTGGTTTTCGCACTCTAACTTTAGTGTAAGTGAATGGATCTCCATGAAATTTTACCATAAGGTTCAATACCACGAAAGAAAGGTTGGGATTGATTTTGGGGGTTATGGTACCAACAGTTAAGGAATTAGGGGCCAAAAAGGGGCCAAAAATAAGCATTTTTGTAACTTCCAGACAATAACTTGTGTGTAAGTGTATGGATCTCTCTGACATTGTACCACAAGGTTCCATATCACAAAGGAAAGGCTGTAATTGATTTTGGGGGTAATTGCCTCAAAATTTTAGGAATTAGGGGCCAAAAAAGGGGCAAAAAACAAGCATTTTTCTAGTTTCATGACAATAACTTGTGTGTAAGTGTTTGGATATTTCTGAAATTGTACTACAAGGTTCCATATCACAAAGGGAAAGCTGGAATTGAGTTTGGGGGTAATTGCCCGAAACGTTTAGGAATTGGGGGCCAAAAAGGGGCCAAAAATAAGCATTTTTCTAGTTTCCAGACAATAACTTGTGTTCAAGTGTATGGATCTCTCTGAAATTGTACTGCAAGGTACCATACCACAAATGGAAGGCTGGGATTGAGTTTGGGGGTGATGAATCATAAGGGGGTTCAAAAAATTTGGGGGGGAGGATTTTTTTTTACTTTTTTTTCTTTTTTTCCTTTTTTTTTTCTTTTAAAATTTTCCATTTTAAGTTGGTTATTTCTGATTAATATTTAAAAGCAAATAATAATGATATGGTAGGAGATACACACCAAACAGGATGTGTAAATTATTATATAATAAGTATTGTGCAATAGCAAGAAATTTTCAATTGCACAGTATTGCACAATAGCAAGAAATCTTCAATTGCACAGTATTGCGCAATAGCAAGAAATCTTCAATTGCACAGTATTGCGCAATAGCAAGAAATATCCAATAGCACAATATTGCGCAATAGCAAGAAATTGTCAATTGTACAGTATTGCGCAATAGCAAGAAACATTCAATTGCACAGTATTGTGCAAAAGAAGATACTTCGTATAAATTGCTTATTTCTTGATCAATTTCAATGGGGTTTTATTCTTGAATTCTTGGGGTTCTTTAATATGCTGAATCTAACCATGTATTAAGTTTTTGGATTTTGGGCCCCGTTTTTAAATTGGTCCACATTGAGGTCCAAAGGGTCCAAAATTTAACTTTGTTTGATTTCATCAAAAATTGAATTATTGGGGTTCTTTGATATGCTGAATCTAAACATGTATTTAGATTTTTGATTATGGGCCCAGTTTTCAAGTTGGTCCAAATCGGGGTCCAAAATTAAACTTTGTTTGATTTCAACAAAAATTGAATATATGGGGTTCTTTGATATGCTGAATTTAACCATGTATTTAGATTTTTGATTTTTGGGCCCCGTTATCAACTTTGTCCACATTGAGGTCAAAAGGGTCCAAAATTAAACTTTGTTTGATTTCATCAAAAATTGAATTCTTGGGGTTCTTTGATATGCTGAATTTAACCATGTATTTAGATTTTTGATTTTTGGGCCCCGTTATCAACTTTGTCCACATTGAGGTCCAAAGGGTCCAAAATTTAACTTTGTTTGATTTCATCAAAAATTGAATTATTGGGGTTCTTTGATATGCCGAATCTAGCCGTGTATTTAGATTCTTAATTTTTGGTTCCGTTTTCAAATTGGTCTACATTAAGGTCCAAAGGGTCCAAAATTAAACTTAGTTTGATTTTAACAAAAATTGAATTTTTAGGGTTCTTTGATATGCTGAATCTAAACATGTATTTAGATTTTTGATTATGGGCCCAGTTTTCAAGTTGGTCCAAATCGGGGTCCAAAATTAAACTTTGTTTGATTTCAACAAAAATTGAATATATGGGGTTCTTTGATATGCTGAATCTAACCATGTATTTAGATTTTTGATTTTTGGGCCCCGTTATCAACTTTGTCCACATTGAGGTCAAAAGGGTCCAAAATGAAACTTTGTTTGATTTCAACAAAAATTGAATATATTGGGTTCTTTGATATGCTGAATTTAACGATGTATTTAGATTTTTGATTTTTGGGCCCCGTTATCAACTTTGTCCACATTGAGGTCAAAAGGGTCCAAAATTAAACTTTGTTTGATTTCATCAAAAATTGAATTCTTGGGGTTCTTTGATATGCTGAATCTAACCATGTATTTAGATTTTGGATATTGGACCATAATAGGTGAATGTCCAATTTAAAATTTTTAAGTTCATAGACCACATTCATTCTGTGTCAGAAACCTATGCTGTGTCAAATATTTAATCACAATCCAAATTCAGAGCTGTATCAAGCTTGAATGTTGTGTCCATACTTGCCCCAACTGTTCAGGGTTCGACCTCTGCGGTCGTATCAAGCTGCGCCCTGCGGAGCATTTTATTAGAAGTTACTATTTTAATAATTTGAAAAATGCTGATTAAGGTAAATTAATTTTAGCTATGATTATGTATGTCATTTTCTATTTTAAGACTTTTATGATGTATTTAAATGGGTTATTATGGTTGCAAACTCCATTGGAAATTTGAATTGAAATTATGACCATGACTGAGGGAAAGAATTTTTTTTTGGAAAAAAGGGGGGGGGGGGGGGGGAAGGTTTAAAACAAAATTTTTTTTCCTAAAGATTTCAGAAATCAAAAAGAAAATCATCCTTCAATTTTTTTTTTTTTTTTAAAAAGGGGGGGAGGTCAATTCACAACAGCATAGTGTATTGCACAAAAGCAAAAAATTGAATATAAATTCAAATCATATAACCAATTCTAAGTTCTTTGACTACAGTTATTCTGTGTCAGAAACCTATTATGTGACAAATATTGAATTACAATCCAAATTCAGACCTGTATCAAGCGTGAATATTGTGTCCATTTTTGCCCCAACTGTTCAGGGTTGGACCTCTGCAGTCGTATCCAGCTGCGCTCAGCGAAGCACTTTGTTTCAAGTAGAAGTGAATGTTCAGGGTGTTTTTAGTTATTGAGGGACGTTTCTCTGGCCAATTGTGGTTCAAATAAGCTCATCATAGATATATGTACCAGGATTAAAATTTTGTATGCCAGACACGCATTTCGTCTGCAAAAGACTCTTCATTGTCTTTTGAATAAAAAAGTAAAAAGGCCCAAAAATGTACGATGTAATCTATTCCGTGGGTAGAAAATATTAGTATTTAAAAAAATTCAAAGTTTTATAAACAGTTAATTTATAAATATGACCATATCAATGATAACTATATGTCAGCACAGAAGTGCTGAATACTGGGCTGGTCTTTTGTTTAGTATGACATTAAAGACAATTTCATGTGGCATTAAATTTTTAAATGACTTAAAGGGCATAAGATAGGTAAAATAGAAGTTGTTGTATACGACAAGTAAAATAAAAAAAAAACCCAAGTCAGGCTATCTGAACCAGTTTTTTTGTCTTTTTTTGTACATCGAATGGGTATTTTCTCGAGGGATAAGGGTAGGCAGTGTTTGGTGTGGTCTGTAACTTACTGTCCAATATTTTTATTAATTCTTGTTACTTATCCTTTTTATGTACTCAATCATCAATTACATAAGTCATTTCTTTCAAAAGGTTTTAATTAGTCTAATGTGTATATGTATTGAACTTTCTAAATAAAGAAAATAATCGTTATTTTTCTGATAGTTAATTTGTGGACCGACAGTTGTTTTATTTAAGGATTTGGTTTTGGTTATTTTTTCTTTAAAGACATTTGCTTTTGTGATAAAGAACGAACTATGTGCATCAAATTAACAAAGCAACTGTTCTAAATTAAAAAACTTTAAAAAGTTGAGATTCTGCAAAAAAAAAAATTTGACAAACTGAAAAGTTATGTATCACTAAAGGCTAATGTCTGTTAAATACATTTAGCATTATTCATTCTAATTGAAAGGTTAATTTTGAATTTGTTTGTTTTGTTTTATAACAAGTATTCCTGTTTTCACAATAATTATTTAATATTTAATTGTCAGCATTATGTAGAAACTTTAGTCCAACTAAAGTCCAAATACAAATATAGTTTGAAGTTCTTCTAAAGACAAAAGTCATTATGAATTTCACTTTGAAGAAACAAAGAAGTTAAAGGTAGACCAAAGAATAACAAAATTTTCCAATCAAATATGAGAACAATACAGCGATGTTTTGTGGAACAAAAGTTGGCTGATTGGAAAACTTTGTGTCAACATACGAATATAAATTTGTATTGAAATATTCCTTAAATGAATGCATACATTTTGTTTACAAGAGAGCTCAATTCTTTTGTTTGGCAGAGCTAACAAATTTCTTAAATCAATTTGTAATCTCAAAAGTTCTCATTATATGAAAAGACATTTTATTCGTCTAGGAGTCAAATAGGAAATCCTCTTCATGAAAACAGGTACGTTAGTTGCCGAGGGATACCTATGATCGCCATTGTTTAAATTTTATAATGCTTTGATAGGCCGGCAATGAATTTTCATTTCTCTATCTTTTTTTAATCTATTCATCACAGGTAAAAGTTAAGAATATTGATAGTGAGTTTATGAGCGTTGATTTTAATGAATTGGGCCAGCAAACAAAATTTTATGACTCAGTGCAACAATTTTATACACAAGATGTTTTTATCATTCATTCATAGACAATACATAAAGGGCATTGAAATTATATAGAAATCAAACTTTTAATGACATTCAAGAGATCATCTTATATTTCTTATAATTGACTTAAAGTGATAATATGAGTCTAGTTTACCTGTGTGGATTAGAACAAGAGAACTTATTAAGAATTGAGAAATTGAACATATAGAAAGGTGTTTATTACCCCATCACACAAGGACAAAAGACATATTTGGAAATGAATGGCTTATATTCAATTGGTCTGTGAGGTGTGTCTGATTATTAACGTGTCACTGTTTACTGAGAAATTAAAGAAAGTGTTATGATAGTGATTACAGCTTCGATGACGGGACATCTAATGATGAAAGCTGACATGTCTGGTAAGCCAAATTTTCATTTAGTTTGGACAACAGATTTTGTTTCAGTTCACAGGTGAACTTCAGTAAGAATTTCACTTGGCCAGGTATTAGGTATTTGTTTTAAATATCCCACTTGATCATCTTGTGGAATTGTGATACTACATTTTATGTAGTTAAATTGAACTACCTGCATTTTTACAATATATGTATTACAGGTAAATTATTTCTGTATTCAGTGGGTAGATTGCCAATGTGGCCACTTCCTATAAGATGTTAAGTGATCTATATCAGCTAAGATTCATTCATGAAAACAGACTGCTGATGCTGAGGAATTTCTTGACCTTGTTCTATTTGTAGCTGTGTTTATTTTTAGTAATCTATATATAAATTACTTTCAATTTTGTTTACTGAGACAGGTTATTGTGGAAGTTTTGGTATAGTGTGGGAGGTTTTAAAAATTGATTCTGTAAGAAAACTTATTCTTGTGGGTTGAATAATTTATCAGCGTTTCATAATCTGTTCCTGCAGGTGATGTGGTTTTGTTGTAATCAGATATATTGAAGAGTTAAAATTGCTATTATATGGGGAATTCACACAATGATATTTAAGTTAGATTTTCTATGAAAAATTTGGTAGGAAATGAAAACCTCAAAGCACTTACATGAAAGTTGTCACACACATGTTTTACCTTAATTAAAGAACCATTGTTTTGTTACAGAAACTTAAGAAGGATATGAATTGATGTTTTAAAAGTACTGGTCGTTTTTTTTTGTGGTCATGTAATTTTTCAGATATTGCTAATGCTTTGGATATTTTTTATTTGGATAATTTTTATTTTGTTAGATTTGACAAATGAGATAAAATAATTAAGCTAATAGCCGACCAGTGATTCATTATATATTTTTTTATGCAATTGTAAGAATGAAAGGATAAAGACACTCAGTTGCATAGGTTTTTACTGGAGAACTTTCACCCTTAAGCCTCTCGTCAATTATTGAATAAGGTTCCCCCTTTTTAGCTCACCTGGCCCAAAGGGCCAAGTGAGCTTTTCTCATCACTTAGCGTCCGTCGTCCGTAAAATTTTAGAAAAATCTTCTCCTCTGAAACTACTGGGCCAAATTTGACCAATCTTGGCCACAATCATCATTGGGGTATCTAGTTTAAAAAATGTGTCCGGTGACTCGGCCAACCAACCAAGATGTCGGCCATGGCTAAAAATAGAACATAGGGGTAAAATGTAGATTTTGGCTTATATCTCTGAAACCAAAGCATTAAGAGCAAATCTGACATGGTATAAAATTGTTTATCAGGTCAAGATCTATCTGCCCTGAAATTTTCAGATGAATCTGACAAGCCGTTGTTGGGTTGCTGCCCCTGAATTGGTAATTTTAAGGAAATTTTGCCGTTTTTGGTTATTATCTTGAATATTATTATAGATAGAGATAAACTGTAAACAGCAATAATGTTCAGCAAAGTAAGATCTACAAATAAGTCAACTTGACCAAAATGGTCAGTTGACCCCTTAAGGAGTTATTGCCCTTTATAGTCAATTTTTAACAATTTTTCGTAAATTTTTGTAAAAGAGGGACGAAAGATACCAGAGGGACAGTCAAACTCATAGATCGAAAACAAACTGACAAAGCCATGGCCAAAAATAAAAAGACAAACAGACAAATAATAGTACAGATGACACAACATAGAAAACTAAAGACTAAGCAACACGAACCCCACCAAAAACTGTAATCTTTTACAAAAATCTTCTCCTCTGAAACTACTAAGACAAATTTAACCAAACTTGTCCACAATCATCATTAGGGTATCTAGTTTAAAAAATGTGTCCGATGACCCCGCCCGCGAACCAAGATGGCTGACATGGCTAAAAAATAGTACATAGGGTAAAATGCAGTTTTTGGCTCATATCTCTGAAACCAAAGCATTTAGAGCAAATCTGACAGGATAAAATTGTTCATTAGGTCAAGATCTATCTGAAATTTTCAGACCAATCAGGCAACACGTTGTTGGGTTGCTGCCCCTGAATTTGTAATTTTAAGAAAATTTTGCAGCTTTTGGTTATCATCTTGAATATTATTATAGATAGAAATAAACTGTAAACAGCAATAATGTACAGCAAAGTAAGATCTACAAATAAGTCAACATGACCAAAATTGTCAATTGACCCCCTTAAGGAGTTATTGCCCTTTATAGTCAATTTTTTACAATTTTCATAAATTTTGTAAATTTTTGTAAATTTTTACAAAATATTTTCCACTGTAACTACTGGGCCAAGTTCATTATAGATAGAGATAATTGTAAGCAGCAAGAATGTTCAGTAAAGTAAGATCTACAAACACATCACCATCACCAAAACACAATTTTGTCATGAATCCATCTGTGTCCTTTGTTTAATATGCACACAGACCAAGGTGAGCGACACAGGCTCTTTAGAGCCTCTAGTTTTATCTAACCAGACCCCCCATGTCCATGTGAGCTTTTCTAATCACTTGTAGTCTGTTGTCTTCGTCAATTAACTTTTCCAAAAATATTTTCCATTAAAGTACTGAGCCAAATTAAACTAAACTTGGCTACACAGGGGTATCTAGTTTTTAAAAATGTGTCTGATGACCCCAGCTGCAAAGATTTGTTTATTATCTTGAAAACCACTATAAATGGAGTAAATATGACAGGAGCAGAAATTTTAGGAAGGTAAAGATCCATCTAATGTCTGTTTATGTCAAAACTGTCAGACGACTTCTTATGGGAGTTATTGCCCTTAAATGACAAATTTCATAATTTTTTAAAATATTTGCCTATTTACTTGAAAACTATAATAAATAGAGAGAAACCTTAAGTAGCAAAAATTATCAGCAAGACAAGATTTACAAATAAGTCACCAGGTCGAAATCATCAGTCGACTCCTTATTGAGATCACCCCCAGTTTTTGGTGGGGTTTGTGTTGCTTAGTCTTTAGTTTCCTATGTTGTGTCTTGTGTACTATTATTTGTCTGTTTGTCTTTTTATTTTTTAGCCATGGCGTTGTCAGTTTATTTTCGATCTATGAGTTTGAATGTTCCTCTGGTATCTTTCACCCTTTTTTAATGGAGTTATTGCCCTTTAATAAGCAATTTTTATCAACTTTTTTATATTTTTGTCTAATATCTTAAAAACTGTAATAAATAGATAGAAACTAAAACAGCAAAAATGATCAGCAAGTCAAGATCTACATATAAGTCAAATGGCCGAAATCCCAGTTGATTCTTTCTTGGAGTACTTGCTCTTTAATGACGATTTTTACCAATTTTTTCTGTTTTTGCCTATAACTTTGAAAACTATAAAAGATAGACATATATCCGGTCAGGTCAGTAAAAAGGTCAAGATAATCAGAAAATGCTAATGACAGCAACCCAACAATAGATGCTTACCTAGAATAGAGTGGCTAGAAATGAAAATCTGTCTGGTTTCAGATATCATTTCAAATCTGCACTGTCATTACACTCAACTGCAGTTTTATTGGTTGTTTTAAAAAGGAACCAAGCTTATTTACCTGAATGTATGATACAGGATTGAGGATATATGATTGATTGGTGTTTAATGCCACTTAAGAACTATTGTGCTATTTCATGGCGGTAAGTTTCCATCAGTGGAGGAAGCCCAGAGAGAACCACAGACCTTTGGTTGGAAAAATGACAATCCTAGTCGGTCCGGCACACTTGCCATGTGCTGGATTCAAACTGACAACCTCAGTGGTCACAGGCTAGTGATACAGTAGTTCAACAACTTGGACCACTCGGCTACCTAGGCCCCCTTGAGGATATATGTCTTTTATTCTAAATCAGTAAAATCTATAAATTGTATATTTTCAATTTTTGCCAATAGAGAAGACATAGTATGTTTTTTTTCAATTTTCAATTGTCATTTCAAGGAGGTTTTTTTCTCTCATTCAATTAAATGGTTCTTGATCAACTTTTTTTGTTTGCTTCATACTTTGCAAGGACAGTAACTCTTGATATGACTAAATTGTTTTGACAACTTCAGAAGCTTAAACAAAATAGATACAACTGTGTCTATCTGTGGCATTTCTCATCAGATTATAGCAAAAGTTGTACTATGTGGTGAAAGGACACCTATCCATGGCAAATTTAAACCAAACAATAGCCTTGTCATGACCTTTTGAAATTAATTTTCTCATTAGTTGGAAAATGCAAATTAATCATAGAAGTCTACCTGTTGAACAGAAAGAACAGTTATTTTGGTTAATAGAAAGCCAGATTGAATCTTTTGTTCAATGACAGTCTCTTGTACCTAGCTAAAAATTAATTACATTGTAAAAGGTATAAATGGTGGGAAAAACTCGCATCACCTTTTCAAAGTCTAGTGGCAATTTCTAAAGCTTAATGACTGATGTTTCTTTATCTTTAAATGTTTTAGCAAACATTGTGTTAGATTTTGGGAGCGGAAGGTGTAACAGGTTTTTATTTGACAATTCCATGGCATTTATAATGATCAATTTAAAAACTCACCAAAGACATAGAATTTAATGACAATATGTTGTTCCTAATAAATGAAATTAGTTTGAGGCTAAATTAAATAGATGTGTTAAATAAAGAGACGAGGTTTTCTTTGGCTGACATAAAGATCATTATCCTAGCTTATAGGTTTGAAAAGAAAGTCTTAAAAGCTAGTATTGTACTAGACCTTTAAACACAAGAGCTTTTATAAATTGCCAAAAATACAAGTGTTATATACACTATCAGAACAAAAAAAACACAAATTACATTTCATACATTAAGATGAAGGCATTCAATTAACTTTATTGAAGTTAGCCTATGGAATACATAAACAGTGAGTGGCTAAGGAATTGAGGTATTGAAAGAAAGTTGACGAAGGGATGAAAAATTACAATCAGAATAATCATTAATTTTCCATTTGAAAGCGTCCTTTCATTAGACAAGGGTAACAAATTTTATTGAAGACAGTAGTGTACCGATGTGCTGTGAATATCTTGTTAATAAATTATAATTCAGATTGCATTCATTATTTACAGATATCCCCAGTTTTCTCTCCCCATCGACTGATCACATCCTCAAACAAGGCTTGTTACCTGCAAGGTGTTGTTCATTTGCATAAATGATAATTTTTTTACTGTTTATTTTAAAGATTTCTTAAAATCAAGAGATGTTGTATTGGTATTGAGAATTAATTAAATAGAAAAACTTGTTCAAAGTTCAATAGATTGATGGATACAAGAATTTTATAATGAAAGAGGCACAATAAAGGATTAATACACATACTTTCTAGAAATAAAGGATAAAGAATATCTAAGGTTTTTTCAAGTTTATTAAATACTTATTTGCTAGGAACAACATGAAAGGTATCAATGATGGAGCAGGAAATGCTAAGCATTCTGGAACATCTAAGTTTATCCCTGGTTTCTTGTTGGGTTGATGTTGCTTTATCTTTTCTATATAATGTTTTGTATACTGTTATTATCTGTCTTTTAGTCATTTTTATATGCCCATTTACGGGAAGTATTATGGTATACTGTTGTCTATCCGTCAACATGGCGGACAATAACTCAAAAACCCTTTAACCAATTTGCATGAAACATTGGTGAACTATTTATATCTATTGACATGAGCTCCCATTCCGATTTTTATAAATTTTAGATATTACGTTTCCAAGTTACAGGGTTTTATTCATTGAAAAAGGGGGATTTTCCAGTTTTCGGACAATAACTCAAAAATGCTTTGAGCAGTTTTCATGAAACTTTGGTGAATTGTTTATATCTATTGATGTAAACTCCCTTTCGATTTCTATGATTTTAGATTTTATGTTTCCAAGTTATGGGGTTTTATTCATTAATAAAGGGGGATTTTCCAGTTTTCTGACAATAGCTCAAAAATGCTTTGAGCAGTTTTTATGAAACTTTGGTGAATTGTTTTTATCTATTAACGTAAGCTCCCTTTTGATTTATATAAATTTTAGATTTTACGTTTTGAGTTATGGGATTTTATTCATAAAAAAGGGGTGATTTTCCAGTTTTCAGACAATAACTCAAAAGTGCTTTGATCAGTTTTCATGAAACTTTGTTGACTGGTTTATATCTATTAAAATAACCTCCCTTTAGTTTTTATAAATTTTTGATATGACATTGAGGAGTTATGGAACTTTATTCTTTGAAAAAGCGACGGGCGTATCATGCGCTCATGGAGCAGCTCTTTATTTATTGTTCCGTTGGTTTCTTCTTTCCTCTTTGGGGACAAATCTTGTACTCATGTATATATATACATATTTGTATAGATATTGATATTTAGTTGCACTTTATTTCATAATATTGATTTTAATTGATTAATTGATTTTTGGAGGTTTTATTTGTTTAACTTTCCTGTAAACAAAATTATTTAGTCTAAAATACCTGTGTTTCTTTTTTAAAGAAACAACTGTACAATATTATAATAAGAACATTATTTATACTTTAAGGGAATGTAGCAAATAAAGATCCTATTCTTGTTGACAGGAAATTGTCTCTAAGGCTATTTTAAGTTTCTCTCTTCACTGGCTTCTGTAGAACATGTGTAGTGCATTTTGTAAAGGGAAGTAACTTTGATGAAGATCTTCAGCAATTATATCTGCATGGAATCATCTGATATGGGTACCAGTTTTATAGTTTGAGTGATTTTCTTATTTAATTAGAATCTGATTGCATTTTCAAATACATATACTTTTTTGTTGTTATATCTTATGTTTTCAGTAAAACAAGTGAGGAGATGTTTTTCTTTAGGAAAATGAATTCAGTTTGCCTCAACTTTAGAAAACATTAAGAATAAGTAAACCAGAAACAAAAATGAACCCACACTGTCAAAAATAAACTGGGAACAATAATGAATCCACACTGTCGGAAATAAACCAGAAACAATAATGAATCCACACTGTCCAAAATAAACCAGGAACAACAATGAATCCACACTGTCCAAAATAAACCAGGAACAATAATGAATCCACACTGTCCAAAATAAACAAGGAACAATAATGAATCCACACTGTCCAAAATAAACCAGGAACAATAATGAATCTACAATGTCTAAATTATTTGCTTATTTTCATTCAATAGGGGATGTAAAGAGAACTTTGACAGCAAAAAGTATTTTAAAATGTAAAACTTTCTTGATACTGCTTGATCATTGATCTGTCCTTTTCAAATAAAAAGTATAGATTTTAAAAATGAATATAACGTGCAAAATTAACAGTACTATGATTTTTTTGGTATAATAGAAGCTAAGGTAAATGCCTCTGCTTTCGGAACTTCCATTGCTTCGATTACAGAATTGACAAGACAAAAGTGCTGTTACACAGCTTTCTCATCTTTTAAATACAATTAATGCAAATGCTAGAGTAAATTACAGATTAGCTTTGTGTATGAATCATCCAATTAAAACTAATATTTTATTATGGCCAACAGCTGTGGAGATCAACTGAATTGTTTTATATCAAAATTGATTATTTGTTAGGGAACTGGGTGAAAAGAGGGGAGATTTCTTCTTTAATTTTTTTCTTTTTTTTGTCACACAGTGTAAAAAAAGATGTTAAGTTTTAGAGCTCAAAGGGTAAAAGAGGGTGTCTTTGTGATGGGAAAACATATTCTACACAGAACACCAATTTTTTTAACGCATTTTATTACATCAAAAGGGACGCTGTCAATTTTTTTTTTAATTCTTACTAGAAAATCAGATCGTCACACCCAGAACATGAACCAGAAACCTCTGTGTTCGAAATCACCCTCTAAAACGCTGAGCCAGAGAAGTATTTTCCGACCTCAACTGATTACGGCTGGTTAAGTATCTAATACTCAAGGGAAGCAATCCTGTGACACATAAATCCTGAATTCACAACGGTACCAGTAATATTATATAGAATATTTTTAACATTGCATCAAGGAAGAAATGTTAGAAGTACTGATCCATTTCTTATCTTAAGCAGTTGTAATTAAATCATTTTCATGGGTTATTTAGGCTGGTTGTAGTTGGAGACAAGTATAAATGCACTTATTGCTAATTTTCTTATGTCAAGGAAGTAAAAAATTTCCAGGGAACAATGCACAATGCATTAATTCAAATTGTACTTTCAAGTAGTTGTTGAAATCGAGAAACTATTTATAGCATCACAGTAAAGAAAGACTTCTTATATCTTAGGTTGATGAAATATGGTTTTTTATTCAACAGCCGTTTCGTTTATATTTAATTATCTCTGAATCATATGCAATAAAATAAATGAAAATGAAGGATAATTTGATATTTGTATAATTTCTCCTTGGCAACATATTTTACTGTTATTTTGATAATATTTTAGAGGATTAGATTGTCTTGTTGGATATTTTTAATGAAGGCTCTGAACAACACATGTTAAAGTGATTGTAGTTTTATTACAATTGGTTATTTAGGCTGAATGAATAGAAAGTCATTTGCATATTGATAATCAGATGAGGTCACTCAATCAGAACATAAAACATAAGCCTTTTTGATTAATCACATTAATTTACACAAGCTGTTTACATCAGGTAAAACGGGGGCCTACCTGTAAATTACTTTTAATTTTTAATGTTTTAACGTGTCAGTTGTCATGGAATTTCCCATAATTTGTGTGTAAAAAAATTGAATGACTTTCTCATTAATTTGATACGAAAGATTCAGTTACTGGCTGTAGTTATAATTAAGGAAGTTAACAATTTAATCAACAAATATTAAATTAGCGAGCGATTTAGTATTGTATCATTCTGAGGAAGTTATGTTGTTTATACAACAAGTGAGAGAAGAGAGACATTTTTTGTAAGTATTTTTATTTCAAATTTTGTTAAATTGATAACAAATCTGTTTAAGTATTCAACTTTTTAAAATTTTTCTTTGAAAAGTTTAAACAGTGCTTCTGATATCTGATGATGTTGACATGAAAAAATAAATTTCATAAAGAGAAAAATTAATTTCCATGACAATCAATATAGATTATATTTAAGGGTTAACAGTTATTCGGTTTAATAAAAGGTTGGAAAATTTGTTTTTATGGAATGTTTGTCACTTTTAAATTATAAATTTCACGGAAGAACAAGTAGTGATCATGTCTGTCTAATTTCATCCTTAGGCAAATTTTGTCCTGTAATCGATCAACTTTTCCTCTCATTACCACTTTTCCTTACTTATTTTAAGGAATGAATTCACATAAGGTAAACATAGGGTGTTTGAAATTACCATTAAAAATTTGATATGACAACTTATACCAATGATTTTTTTGTAAAATGTAACAATTTCAGTCCATTGGACACTGATATTGTCTTGAGGTCAAAGGTCAGATTTGTAACAATTCACCTGCATGGGGTTTTTTTTATATATTAAAAATGACTTTTCAGGATGACTGTCAGCTGTCCTTTTTGGATCCTCAGATAACTAAATGTAATATATTAACCAACTGTGTCATACCCAGTTGATGAAAAAGAAGTAATTTGTAGAAAGTTGGTACCTGTTTACAAATTTCACTCCAGCTTTTTGTTTTCTATTACAAAGGAGACCAAAGATATGAGGCAACCATGCGAAAAACGAAATAAATTGAGGCCGTGACCAGTGCTTATTTACCCATAGACAATAAACAGGAAACCGGTTTCATTCACCTATACAAATCTAAATGACGATTATTCTTGATCTTTAATTAGTGCATCCCCAGGCAAAATTTGCAAGGTGGAAGATGATTGGTGCTTTAAATCTCTTTTGTTAATTCTTGGGTCAATTTAAATACAATTTTTACTTATGACAATTTGTAAGTGACGCAGGGAGTTTAAAAGTAAATTAATTAGCAGATGAAATTTTTTACCAAAGGTTCAGTGAAGCGAAAGTAATGAAAACTGATGCGTTGAGAAGCAGTGAAACGTAGGTTGTTTAAATGTTTTATCCATTTTTTTTAAAGTTTGGACTTTGTTTAGTTAGTAAATAATTTTGTTTGTGTATTCATGTTTTGAAAAGTGTGTTGTGGAATTAGGAAAAGAACAAAGATGTTTAGATCAAGTATTACCATTACTTAAGGAAGTTTGTCTTTATTTTTTTTGTGGTTGAAAGTCAAGTAAGAACTATTATTAGTTATTGTCAAATGAAAATATTATTTCTGAAGTATGTAATTATCTATTTTTGCATAGTTAACAGTTTAAAGTATCATTTAAATTCACTATTTAGGAATGATATTTATAAATAGTGTCTTTTTTTAACAGAGTTGGGGTGACTATTTACTTTAGAACAATTAAAACAAGAATTAATTTTTTTATTTTTTGATTGTTTATCTACCATTTTTTTCTATACAATTTTTTAATCGCTTCAGTTTATATCATCCTATTAAATTTAATACAATGTGTATTGAAAGCTGGAATTGTGAAGAGTCTTGTAGCTACAGATTTTTTCACACACAAGGGGAGGTTACTCCAGTGGGATTACTATTTGATCAAATTGACACCTGATAGTTTACGTAACATGTTATTTACCTGTGTTGGAACAAAACAAATTTTCTATACATATTTATTTTTCAGATTTGTTTTATGTAAATAGGGGTTACCTGAAAAAAAACTTCAGACAACCTTTAACCCAAAAACTTTAAATGATGATTTCCTATATCAAGATTTGTATGTAATTAATCTACAATTCTTCATCAGAGTGATTCATTGCTTTGAGATGAAAGAAGGAAAAAGTTTAGTAATTTTATGAAATTCAATTATGCATACAAATGAGCCTAGCTATCTGATTCAAATATCCTGCTAGATGGCTTAACACTCCTTTTACATTCTTTCATTAAATATATGTCATATGAACCTTAATTATTTTGCACTGAAGTAGACATTTGATTTTTACTAATTTCAGCTTTCTTGATTAAATTGATCCCTTGATATAATTAGAGATTAGTGCTCCTAGACAGGCTAATTTAACTTTTGTTCTTATTATTGAGAGCCCTAAGCTAATTATGTGCCTTTATTTCTAGACAGGACTTTGATTAATCCCCACTTCCATTGTATTTCAAATGCCAATGAAAAATCACATTTGGGAGAATTTTTAATCTACACACAAACATTATTCATCTAGTGAAGAACAGGTGAATGTTTTTGGTGGAGACTGGTTGAAACAAAATGTCTTCTGATTTTATAAAGGGTTTGCACATTTTTTTATAAGAATAAGATTTTAAGATAGGATGCTATTTGGAAGGTCATTAATATGTCTCACTTTGTCTCATTAACTATGTGAAGACATTGAGGCAATTTGATAGAATGGAAAATTGAAAAAATTCATTTGAGTTTGCAATTAAGAAGTAAGTGAGATTCATTTTCAATATCATTTTGGGTGATTGCTGTTTATCCTAGTTTTATGTCTTATTTTTTATATATTCAATTACATTTGGTCCTCAAGGGCTAATTAAGAAATAAAATGTTTGACATTATATCAAACTAAACCCATTACTGTTTGAAATATGAAGATGAAATAATAAAATCAGCACTCCCATATGAGCTATGGAGACTATTATAAGAGAAAAAATCATTAATGTAACTTCACCCTGAAAAGATTAATTATTTTTTTCTGAAGTCACTTATTCAAGTTAAGATATATTTCATGCTAATTATTCCAACCTTTAAAATTTCCACATTTAAAGTTAAGATTACATTATCACTAGATCTCAAAATCTTTTGCTTTTCTTCTGATAGATAAATGATAGGGAAGAGAAACACCTTCCTGTGTTCAAGAGTTTTGACTATTGATCATCGGGGGACACAAGAGTTTTCCAATTTTATCGTCATTATATCATAATAATGAAAACCTACATTTTGACAAGTGACGCTGTTAGAAATATTCTTATTAAATCAGATGTATATTGCTTGATGGTATAGACCATGCAACCAACCGTTGTCAGATAGAGATTTGAAATATTATATGCCCATGAAAGCTTATTAGTTATTATTGCTTTTTGTCTCAGTAGCTAATTTTCTTTGTTCAAATTAAGGAGATGGTGTAATTTTTTTGTTTCTCTTGAGCACATTAATGATGACTGTGACTTCATAAATCATATAAATTACTGACTTGGAAAGCAAATTTGTGGAAATTTCTATATAACAAAAACGTCCATCAACATGCAATTGTCACTAGAGATTTATGTTTCGAGGAGGTCATCGAAGACTATTACGTTTTCTTTTTCGTAAAAATCAATGAATACCGTCTGAGTTTGTTAATTGTTATCACACACAAATAATAAAATGCCATAATATTACTTTTCTTAATGTAAAGTATCAGAAAAGCTAGACATTTAATATAGAAATATGTATGTAATTTACATCAGTTTCTCCTATCTTAATGAAACAGTAAGACCTGATGAATATTACATGTTTTCATAAAATCCAAAATAAAAATATTCATTAAAAGATGCTTAAGTGCTATGTAGCATGATTATTCTAAATTACAAATGATTGTTTATCAATAGTTACAATGATATTTGGAAATTTTCAAAGAGCTCACTGGAATAGCTGTGCTCCAAAATAACCATTAGAAAAAGATGCTTAAGTTGCTAACTCAGACCATTGGCAGTAGTATGTCAGCTCTAATTTATAAGCTGGCCAATATTTTTTCAGAAGCTCATAACTGAAGATTTTTCCTTTCTGTTTTCTCTCTCAAATTTTTCATAACCAATAAATGAGGTAACTGTACGCTGAGATTGCTCTGATAGCCTTTTATCTCACCTAGCACAAAGGGCCAAGCGAGCTTTTTCATCACTTAGTGTTCTGCATTGTTAACTTTAACAAAAATCATCCTCTGAAACTACTGGGCCAAATTTAACCAAACTTGGCCACAATCATCATAGGGGTATCTTGTTTTAAAAAATGTGTCTGATGACCCTGACTGCAAACCAACAAGGCAGACATGGCAAAAAATAGAAGATAGGAGTAAAATCCAAGTTTTGACTACTTCTTATAGGAGATATTGCCCTTAAATGACACATTTTACCTTTACTTTTCATTTTTAATAGAAAAAAAAAGGATATGGGGTATCCATTCATGACATAAAATCAGTACATGAACAACAAAAAACCCAAAAAGCAAAGGCACAGCGCTTTTATTTTCTTGGAATATATAATTAAGAAATGAATGCTTCTTTTTGTAATTTTATTGGGGTGTAAAAGTGTTGACCGAAGCATATTTTGTATGAAGCGTGGAAGCGCTCATTCTAAAAATGTGTGCACGATCAACACTTTTACAACCCTGTCAAAATACTAAAAAAGCATTCATTTCTTATAATTACATTTTTATGCCAAGACCATGAAAAAAAGTTTTATCAAGTTTTTCTTTTATTTACCTGTGCGCTTTTTGTGGAAGCATGTGTCATCACGAATGTAACATTTCATTTTGATATGAAGGTTAATTTTTGAATGACGTGCAATTGTTGTTAGCCAATCAAAATAACAGATTCTCATGAAACATACATGTAATTATTAGATAATAAATTACAAAAATGATCAGGAAGACAAGATCTACAAATAAGAAGATGCACATAGACCTAGGTGAGCAACACAGGCTCTTTAGAGTCTCATGTTTTTGTCATGCCTTGACGGAGTCAAAAAGCGAGACATAGGTATGCTGTTTCCGGCGTCAGCGGCGACGACGGCGTCAACAATGTATTAGTTTGTGATTAGGTCTAGTTCATGGTGAACCACTAGTGGTAGGTTAATGATATTTGGTATGCAGTTGTATTAGCATTGGCACATCTCATTACCATGGAGACTATTTGGCCCCGCCCCCTCAGTCAAGGTCTATTGACTTTGAAACTTTTCATAGTTTACATGTATTAGTTTGTGATTAGGTCAATTTATGGGGAACCACTAGTGGTAGGCCAATGTTAATTGGTGTTCAGTTGTATAAGCATTAGCACATCTCATTTCCATGGAGAATATTTGGCCCCGCCCCCTCAGTCATGGTCTATTTACTTTGAAACTTTTGCTTAGTTTACATGTATTAGTTTGTGATTAGATCAGTTTAAGATGAACTGCTAATTTTAAGTCAATGATATTTGGTATGCAAATTTATTGGCATTTGCAAGTATCATTTCCATGGAGATTATATAGCCCCACCCCTGATCATGGTTCATTGACATTGAAACTTTTACATAGTTTACAAGTTAATGTTTGTGTTTAGGTTTGTTTAAAGGGAACGACTTATAATAAGTCAATGGTATTTGGTATGCAGTTGTATTAGCATTGGCACATCTCATTCCATGGAGATTGTTTAGCCATGTACCTTCAGTCATGGTTCATCGACTTTGAATATTTGCATAACTTACATGTTAAAGTATTGCTATTTTAATTTCAACATTTGCATTATCAAAATTACAAAAAGGCGAGACATATCTCTGTGATAACAGTTTATTTTTAAGTTGCTGGGACATCATGGTAGTCAAATCATCTAGAACATTGCATTGACTTTTTTTTTAGGTAAACCTTTCACAACAATCAAAATCATTTTATAAAACTTAAACTAAATCTAAAGATGCAAAGACTTCCAATTTTTTAATGGAAAAAGGCAATATGATATTTTGTAATGTGCAATGACCTCATTAAACCATTTAAATAGGAACTTAACTTATGTGTAATTGGGAAGCTGATCGATAACATTTCTGTTAATTACATTCATACTTTTCTTCCAAAGTTTGGTTTTGAAGGGAGATTGGGTATTTCTCTGGAACAGTGCTTACTAGTGAATAATGTAATTCAAACAAGTGGAACATGAAGCTTTGTTAGTTGTTAACGTTTGCATATTTGGCTTTTTTATCTATTCTCATAAAGTCAGATTTTTTTTCATTTTTTTAAGTCTTCTTGGTTTATTTAATTTTGATTGACATTGCTTTAGGTGTAATACCACCAAATCATAGTACGTCACATCCGGTTGCATACGAAAATAGGTCGAAAAAAAATATTCCCTTGAATTTGACAGTTGTAGGTAATTGATCCTACATTTCATTGCAGTAAAACATTTCTGGGTCATAAACATATATCTTGGGTATTTCAAAGCACCATTATTTTTTTATTTGGGGTTTCTATAGAATATTTTGGAAACTTGAGGTTACATGGTTACTAAAGCTTGTATACAGGTTAAAAAAGGGGGAAAATTTGATTGGTTAACTTCCAGTGATGGTTATTTTCTTATATGCAATGAAATGTTATGTGAAATTTTTTCTATAGTACTGGACAGGATCAAACTTTACTCATGCCAAGTATTTCTTTATTTGAAACAAAGATAAATTCTGCACAATTTTTTGAAAAGTGCAAATTTAACAAAGACTAATAGGGGAAAATCAATGGTGGTATTACACCTAATATAGGAAGCTGTACATGCACCTTTGACCTTGTGAGTACTCTCATGTGTTAAAATTTCTTGCTATTTAAGTGAAATATTACTAATAATGAAATATTCTGAGTGGATTGAGTCTCCAAAACACATTTTATGAGAAAATTTCCTTGAAATAGGACTTTACCATGAATATTAGTTGACAGAATAAGCCATACTTAGAGTTTTGGGGAGCTTTTTCTCCTTTTTTCTTATATTCTGCTATACTAGAAATTTTTTCCTAAGAAATACTTTAATAAATATATAGTTTTAAGTAAATGAAATTATTTTTAAAGCAGTAACAACAAATTATTCACCAAAAGAGAAGCTTTTTATGTCCCTCTCTGGAACGCGGCGTAAATTTAAGTTTTACGTAAGGACTTATTGAAACCTCCTTGGAGACAGTAAACTTTTATACGGATAGTTCATTCAGCTTGAATACTTCAATTAATCATTTATTATAACATTTCTATCATAAATGAGTGAAAGTTACCCCAAAATTTTTATTTATTGGCCTATAAAGTAAAAATTTTGAGGAAATGAGAGGTATAAATGGACCAAAAGAGACCTTATAAGGAAGACAAAGAGGTCCATTGGTAGTATTTATCATCCTAAAGTCATCTTTTGTATCATATTCAACTGTTTGTAGGCAGATGAGATAAATATTTGATCATTTATTGGTCCACACTATATTCTATCATGATGCGGCTTGGTTTGGATTTTTCGAAGAAATTTTGCTCGAATCGCTGCAGATGTCGTCTTACATTATACTAGATTTTTCTCAAACTATTGAACTGATTATGACAAAACTTGACAGGAATGCTTGAAATAACCAGCATAACAAAGGAAAAAAGTCACATTCAGTTTATTTAACAAAAAAGTCTTCTTTAGGTGTAATACCACCAAATCATAGTACGTCACATCCGGTTGCATACGAAAATAGGTCGAAAAAAAATATTCCCTTGAATTTGACAGTTGTAGGTAATTGATCCTACATTTCATTGCAGTAAAACATTTCTGGGTCATAAACATATATCTTGGGTATTTCAAAGCACCATTATTTTTTTATTTGGGGTTTCTATAGAATATTTTGGAAACTTGAGGTTACATGGTTACTAAAGCTTGTATACAGGTTAAAAAAGGGGGAAAATTTGATTGGTTAACTTCCAGTGATGGTTATTTTCTTATATGCAATGAAATGTTATGTGAAATTTTTTCTATAGTACTGGACAGGATCAAACTTTACTCATGCCAAGTATTTCTTTATTTGAAACAAAGATAAATTCTGCACAATTTTTTGAAAAGTGCAAATTTAACAAAGACTAATAGGGGAAAATCAATGGTGGTATTACACCTAATATAGGAAGCTGTACATGCACCTTTGACCTTGTGAGTACTCTCATGTGTTAAAATTTCTTGCTATTTAAGTGAAATATTACTAATAATGAAATATTCTGAGTGGATTGAGTCTCCAAAACACATTTTATGAGAAAATTTCCTTGAAATAGGACTTTACCATGAATATTAGTTGACAGAATAAGCCATACTTAGAGTTTTGGGGAGCTTTTTCTCCTTTTTTCTTATATTCTGCTATACTAGAAATTTTTTCCTAAGAAATACTTTAATAAATATATAGTTTTAAGTAAATGAAATTATTTTTAAAGCAGTAACAACAAATTATTCACCAAAAGAGAAGCTTTTTATGTCCCTCTCTGGAACGCGGCGTAAATTTAAGTTTTACGTAAGGACTTATTGAAACCTCCTTGGAGACAGTAAACTTTTATACGGATAGTTCATTCAGCTTGAATACTTCAATTAATCATTTATTATAACATTTCTATCATAAATGAGTGAAAGTTACCCCAAAATTTTTATTTATTGGCCTATAAAGTAAAAATTTTGAGGAAATGAGAGGTATAAATGGACCAAAAGAGACCTTATAAGGAAGACAAAGAGGTCCATTGGTAGTATTTATCATCCTAAAGTCATCTTTTGTATCATATTCAACTGTTTGTAGGCAGATGAGATAAATATTTGATCATTTATTGGTCCACACTATATTCTATCATGATGCGGCTTGGTTTGGATTTTTCGAAGAAATTTTGCTCGAATCGCTGCAGATGTCGTCTTACATTATACTAGATTTTTCTCAAACTATTGAACTGATTATGACAAAACTTGACAGGAATGCTTGAAATAACCAGCATAACAAAGGAAAAAAGTCACATTCAGTTTATTTAACAAAAAAGTCTTCTTTAGGTGTAATACCACCAAATCATAGTACGTCACATCCGGTTGCATACGAAAATAGGTCGAAAAAAAATATTCCCTTGAATTTGACAGTTGTAGGTAATTGATCCTACATTTCATTGCAGTAAAACATTTCTGGGTCATAAACATATATCTTGGGTATTTCAAAGCACCATTATTTTTTTATTTGGGGTTTCTATAGAATATTTTGGAAACTTGAGGTTACATGGTTACTAAAGCTTGTATACAGGTTAAAAAAGGGGGAAAATTTGATTGGTTAACTTCCAGTGATGGTTATTTTCTTATATGCAATGAAATGTTATGTGAAATTTTTTCTATAGTACTGGACAGGATCAAACTTTACTCATGCCAAGTATTTCTTTATTTGAAACAAAGATAAATTCTGCACAATTTTTTGAAAAGTGCAAATTTAACAAAGACTAATAGGGGAAAATCAATGGTGGTATTACACCTTTAGTAACAATCTGGTTAATTATATAAGGGGTGTAGGAGGAATCATATTTAATACGTAAAAAAGCCAGTTTCATTGACAATTATTGTTTTGCTGTTGCAAATTGGAGGTTGACCTGAAAACAGGACAACTTTTTATGTTTTTATGCCCCTGCCTCAGCAGAGGGGGCATTAAGTTTTACCCTTGTCTGTCTGTAGGTCTGTCTGTCAATTTCAAAATTGGATGGCATCACTTTGCCATTCTTGAGTTATGTCCCTTTCCAAATTGAAAAATTGCAGAATTTGCAGGTATCTGTGTTCCATGGACATATTCTTCATTTATTTTAGTTATCATATACCAATGCAAGGTTTGATTCACAACAACACAAGTGATAAGTAATAGTTGACCCTTACATTCCACATCACTACAGAAAGTTATGCCTTTTTGACCAATACTTGGGTTATGTTTAATGAACTTATTTAATTAGGACGAAGTGACGTTTTGACACATAAGTAAAACCTGTTTACTCTTTCAGTTGACATAAAACAATAAATTTTTGACAGGTGATTGTTAATTAGGAACAGATGTATAATTTGGACTGTCCACTTATTTGATACTAAAGGTAATATGAAGGTCAATTTATTTTTATTTTAAACCTTGTTATCAAACACAAAGTACTAATTTTTTCCCATTCATTTCGATCTTTCACTTTCAGGCAGCATTCATTTCGTTCTGAAAATGAACAATTAATTTTTAAGGTGATGTTGGTAACCGAGTCCTGTAAAATTTAGATACAATCCAAGTAAAATAATGATCCTTTAAATAACTTATTCTAAAAGATTACCAATTCAACACTGTTATTAGATCTTCGAATATTGTTTTTATTGGTATAAGTAAATTAAAACCAATCTAAATATTATTGTTATACACATATGTACATTCATGGTCGTCCTATCTGTTGATACCTATATTTTGGCATTGCAAAAGGTGTTATTCTCTGACTGTCTTTACACTAAATCCATTGGATATGTACTGATTGATATTTTAGTCTTAAATACATGATTTGTTTATTAGATGTTTTTGGCTTTGAACTAGCTTTCAGTAACTGCGAGTACTCTCAGAACTTTGTGTCTTTTGTGTTTTTGTTAGGGTTTTTTAGTGCTTTGTATCGATCTGATGAGTTGAACCATTTTCAACTGATTTTTATAGTTTGTTCTGATGTTGTTTTGTTACACCACTGTCCAAGTTTAGGGGGAGAATTTGGCACCAGCAAACAAGATTAACCTCACCTCATTCTGTATGAGCCTGTAATTCAGTGGTTGTTGTTTGTTGCTGTATATCCTATTTGTTTTTCTTTTATTGTTTTGTTCATAAATGAGGCCATTAGTTTTCTCGTTTGAATTATTTTACATTTTGTCATTTTGATGCCTTTTATAGCTTACCATGCGTCATGGATTTTGCTCATTGTTGAAGGCCTATAGTTGTTAACTTCTATGTCATTTGATGTCTGTTGGAGAGTTGTCTCATTGTCAATCATACCACATTTTTATAATCAATTATAGCTGTACCTTGAATTATTGTGCCTGTTTTTGATTGATTTTTGTTTGCTTAATATCCAGTGCATCAATATGAAGAGTTTCTTAGATGAGAGAGAACATGCAAGGGCTACAGAACTAGTCAGAGGCACCTATTATTAAACACCCAGTAGAAGTTGTGAGATACAGTTAATATCAACATGCAGTTTAAATATTTTAAACTATATAACTGATGGAATTTTGATTTGAAACTTTTTAATTATAACATGTTGGATATTGACTGCTGGATGTATTTAAATATAGTGGTTGATCTATAAACCTTTGTTATTGTAAAGATGAAAGTTGATGGTTTTCACTAACAGCTGTCATTATACCCCTATTCAGGACCTCAACAATAGAATGTAGTGAACTGTTCAGTGATTAAAAGATATCCAGTTTTATTACCATATAACTTTTCTTGCTTGATGAAAAAAAGTTGTTGGAAATGTTTCTACTGTCTTAAATTATAGGGCTGTGAATTAATTGCTTTTTTGATGGCATTACCTTCTTCAAATTAAAATAACAGTTGAAGGAATTTTTTTTGAATTAGTGAGATAATGCAGTGTTTCTTTCAATGTTTCAGGTTACAAGGTTACTTTGTCTGGAATATAAATGTTACGTACACATCTTTAAAAAATTCTAACTTCAATACACATACTCTTCCTTATTTTTGGGAAATGAAAATTAGGGAGGTAATAATAAACAATCAAAATCCCACATCTTTTTTAATCAGCACCAGAGAAACAAGAAGTTCCAGAGGGGTAGTTTAGGAATTCTATACATATTTTTGATGACTGGAGAAAAAGTTATTGATGAAAATCTTTACAATAACAAGTACCTAGTACACCACAGGAGTTATTGTTTGATGTGGTCTATGTCAGGCAGAGTTATCTTAGGTTAGACAGATTATCATGGCAGATAACAACACATAAATCATTTCCTCACATTTCAATAGGATCTACTTTATTCTTGTAATTATTGAAACCTGTCATGCTCTTTAAAATAAACACATGTGTTGTTCACTTTTATGCCGCCCCCCCTCCCCCCTGTAATAGAGGAGTGGGCATTAAGTTTTACCCTTGTCTGCCTGTACATCAGTCCATACTTCCATACATCCTGAAATTGGTTTCCGTTCTCTAACTTTAGTTTGCCTCAACCAAATGTTATGAAACTTATACACAATGCTTATTACCACAAAACACAGATCAATTTTGAATTTGGGTGGTGTCACTTTTACCTTTCTAGAGTTATGCCCTTTACAAATGGAAAAATTCAACTTAAGTTTGCCTCAACCAAATGTTTTGAATCTTATACACAATGCTTATTACCACAAAACACAGATCAAGTTTGAATTTTGGTGGCGTCACTTTTATCATTCTAGAGTTATGTCCCTTTACAAATTGGAAAATTGCTGAATTTTTCGTTTCCGTTCTCTAACTTAAGTTTGCTTCAACCAAATGTTATAAAACTTATACACAATGCTTATTACAACAAAACTCAGATCAAGTACAAATTTGGGTAGCGTCACTTTTATGTCCCTTTATAACGTTGTATACTGCAGCTGTGCTATTTGTGCAGTCAAATTGCATTGACTGTATAATCATTTGTGATAGATATACAGTCACTGACCGTATATCGCCTTGTTTATGACGTTGACAATGCTTTTCTGTAGAGTTTTATTTATGACTGGTTAAAAGGACAGGTTCATGGACTTTTTACATCGTTCACTCCAAATTAAAAAAATGATGGTTTTTACCCAAAATATTTCTTTTGGAACAGTTGTAGGAGTTGCAGTATATAAAGAATAACTGTACATTGTTCGAAATATAAATTTTATTTGTACAAGGCTTAGAAACAGGTAGAAAGCAAGGCTATATATGCAAGCGGGGACATTATCTGTGTCCCATGGACACATTCCCCATTTATTTAAGTTTTTCAGTTGCTGGCTGCACATGAAATCTTGCTGCATATAAACCTTTGTCCATAATTTGGCAAGATTGCTTTTGTCATAATTAATTTTATAGTTTTACTAAAAGGCTTTGATATTGAAGTTGAATAAAAGATTTAATCGGAACCAAAAAGTATAAGTTTGTAGATATATATTCAAATAAAAAGCAGAAGATAAGTCCCTGTCTCTCCCCTATCCCATAATGTCCCATAGATGCTGAGTATGTTGTAATTTTCCACGATAAACATGTGCATTTTTTCCAGATTTATGATGCTTTTAGGTTGTTTTTTGTGGTGTCTTTGGGATCCTTTGTTTGTGGTTTGTCTCTTACTTGCAAAACCTAACAATCCTAAGTGTCCTCATAGCATATCTTACATTGCCATTTCCAGACTGTGCAGACTGACTTCCTTTGCAGCAATGTAATTCTTTCAAATATGCACATTTATCATAAGCTTATTGGGTTTTTATTTTATGTGTAAAGCAGATACAGATCTTCCAGTTTTCTACTGAATGACTTCTACTTTACAAAGTGGTTTATTTTCTACATGTCTTGATTGTTAAGATAGATGTAATTAGAAAAGCCATTTGTTAGATGCAAAGAATAAATGATAAATAAGTTTTATATTAAACTTTAGAAGATGATTGTTCATTTTAGTTCTACTTACAAATAATTGTAGCGCTTGATTAGTAGACTCGAAAATTAATGTATATAACAAAAGATACAAGTTTCTCCTAAGGGTCATACTGATGAAGTTTATGGAGGTAATTTAAGGGTATTTAATTACATGTTGGATATGTAAGTTTATCAATGGGGTATTATAAAGGTTGTAAAGAATGTGTGAAAACAAAAGGGAATTTTAAAGTATGTTGTGAAAACAATAGTCAATTTATATTTAATTTAGGTCAGTGTAGATTTTCTATTTAGAATTAGTTTATAAGGACTTCCTTTAATTGTATAAGTAAAATTTAAATACTTAATCAAGTTAAATCAGGATAAAGACCATAATTACACTAATTGTTTTCAAAGGAAATAGTTTTAAGTGTTTAGACCGAGATCTGTTAATTTAAGACATCCTGTCACAGCGAAAAAATTAAATACTCAAATTACATAGATTTTTGTCCTGCACAAAGCTGATTGTTTTTGTATGATTAGATGAAGCAATACTTGTTTACAGTTACCAGTATCATACAGGTAAAAAATGTGACTAGTGGCTTCATCATGTTGATTTCACCAAATTAAATTACCTTTTTATATGTCTTTTTTTTTCACAATAAAGATTTTTTGAATACCTGAATATAATTGTTCTCAAACCCTATTAAAGTTTCCTAATTTTATCTTGAGATTAAATGGGCTAGAAGATAATACTCAGTTGGACATTTTCTTTATTAAATAATTACACTTTATAGGTTGACACCCGTTTGTTGTGTGAAATGAAAAATTAGATATGACACTGGAATCCTACCTGAATAACAGGTTAAGAAAGCTGTTCATTGAAGGCCAGGCTTAATCAATTTTTCATTCTTATACATTTCCCCCTTCTTGAATCTTGAACAGATCAAGTTTTAAAACTTCTTAATCTTGCAAAACTTCTACTATTGAATATTTCCTTCTGTTGAAGAGTATAAAACTGTAACATGGGCTCTTAAAAAAAATTGATATCTTCCAAAAGATTTAAAAAAAAAAAATTGTATGGCCTTATTTGTATGTATATTTTGGTTTGGTCACTACATTTCTACTGATCAGTGCTAATTATATTTACCTGATACTCATGGAGACAGAATTTTGCTGGAATATTGAAATTGTTAACAGTTTCAAGGTTATGAACAGCTTTTATTTAGGTTTTAAAAAAATCTATTAATTTTTTATAGAAGTGTTGAATTTTGTTATCATTATAAAAAGCTTTGTTTATGTGAATTTGAATAGAAATATGCTCATTAGAAAAAGCAGAGTGATAGAAATAGTCAATTAATCAGAAACAGACATGATTAATCAAAATTTGTGACAGGGCATAGCACTTGTTGGTAATTAAGGTACACAGGTGATGTTGTCAAGGTGAAAACTAGTTAATCCTGGATATTTTTCAATATCTGATTTCTAATTATCACAAAAGATAATTCAGCTATAATGAAATCAATGGAAACATTCAACAATAACTTTCTAAATCCACAATCAACTGTCTTAATTGCGTCTGTACTGTTTGTGTGCTATTTTTCCAGAATCGATTTCTGAGATAGAGACAATTTAATTAATTAATTGATTAATTTTGTAGATGGAGAATTAGATGATGAAGATACTGTGACCTCGTCTTACGAAAACGACATTCAGGACAAGTTTGATCATCCAACGACCAGTAAAGAAAGCACACCAGAAAGTTTAGGTAAGCATGAGGTGGACAAAGGGAAGCAACTCTACAGTCGCTTTCTTTTGACTTGCAACATTTAGATAAGATGATTTTTTGGGAGGGGGAGTTAAAAAGATGTGTTTTACAATAATATGTAGAAAATTCATACATTTTTCTGCATTTACAATTAATAGACTGAATTTGTTTATTTTAAATTAAATAATGTTGTTAACTGAGATAAACTGTAAATTAAGAAATGTGCATTTGAAAAGATTAATTTGTTAATTGATTTCATACAACAATTAAGGAATTGAAAAATTAATTGACATTGTCTTTGTCAAACTAAAACAAGACATGCAGCAAAGTGTTACATCCTTAAAAGATTACAAGAAAATGTATAAATTTCTACATTTATCAAATGGATTTTTTGAAACAATATGACATGAGCATTTTTATATCATCATGTATATATTTTTGCTCAGGGACTTTAGAAAAAGTCATCAATAATTACATTATTTATAGCTGACACTTTAATTACTAACTCTTGTCTTAACTTGAATCAATAACCCGGATCTGTCCTTAATTAATGAAAAATCAATTAATAATTACTGGCCTGAAATAATACTGTTAATTTCTGTTCAAGCTGATAAGGCATTGTATTGAATAAGATTTTATGGCTTTTGTTAATTAAATAGCTCAACACATTAATTGCCATGAGCATAGAAATTAAATTTTTGTGTCAACAAAATGGACTGGTTTCTAATGGGTGAAACAAACAATAGATAATGACTAAATGGACAAAGTAATTGTAACACCTGTAGGCTTAATATTTCAAAGATAAAACTTAACCAGGTAGGAAATATTTGTCATTTTATGTAATATTATCATTGAACCACAGGATTTGAAACTTTGTTTTTAACTGTAAGACATTTTGTTTTGTTGGCTTCATCTTAATTGATTTTTGCTATAAATAATTGAATATTTCATTTGAAACAAAGTGTAAGTTATTATTGGAAAATAAGTAGCAGTCAGGGTGAAATGAAAATCATTATGTACAATCATTGAAATGAACACGTTGCATCATGTGTGGAATTCATTAATTAGCTGTTAGTGTGTGGGCTAAAGTTGGTTCATTTCATTTAATTTTCACTAAGTTGATAAAAAAGATAGACATATATGATCTATATATAAATTGTGTTAATTTCCTTCTGTAAGAAAATTCTTGCGAAACATTTAAATATGGGTGTTAATTTGATCAGTTGTACATATACATTGGAAATGAAATTTACACATTTATTTATAAACTTTTTAAGTAAATTAAATACTTTTACTAATGTGTTTAAGTTGATTTTGTGTTGTTGTTCTTTGGTGATGGATTCTCATTGATATTATAGAATAATTATGTCTTTACCTACTATTGAATGAGGATTTGAAAAAGTGTTTTTATATATTTTTTTGATTAGTTTTATGTTTATGAAATTGGAATACTTAATGAGGAATTTAAATTCACATTTGTAATATTACAGGTTTGAAACATGACTATAATCAAAATATGTTGATTTGTAATTGTTTATATTTTGCAGATCGAGCAAAAACACCTACAGAATCGAAAGAGGATCAAATACATGTTTGTCCCTACTGTAACTATAGCAGTGTTAATGAAATGAGGATACAAGCCCATGTTATATCTCAGCATTCTCAAAATGACTCAAAGATTCTCTGCCCACTTTGCCAAGAAGACTTTAAAGAGAAACGTGGATTAGAGAAACATTTGATGAACACACATAGCGTAAAACCAGAAGGTCTTCAACGTCTTTTGTTAATGGTTGACCAAGGAGATTGGATGATGCCACCAACAAGTATACCAACAGTTACACCATTTATGCCCATTGATGAATTTGGGGAGATTAATACTGAAGCTTTAGAAGCTGAAGCTGCTCGTCTAGCTGCCGAAGAAGGTAAACATCAATTCATAGTTTAGAATAAAGTTTAGAAATTAAATTAAGGAAAAAAATTAAGTTTAGGAAAAAAAAACGTCTCTGGATTAAATTTGAAGGTTTAGTTTATATATAATAATAATAATAATAATAATAAATTCTTTATTTGAAGAGGGTAACTCAATTAGAACTAGTCTAATTTTCATAGAGGCCCTCAAACAAAATACATGTTTACAGTTTACATTCATACATCAAAATATAACATAGATATTATACAATTATAGCCTTTGTATGAGGTCGATACAAGGATATATTGACCTGAAAGAAATATATTTACTGAGGACGAAGTCCGAGGTCAATATACTTCTTTGGGTCGATATATCCTGTATTGACCTCATACATAGGCTATAATTGTTATATTATTAATTTCTGACCATATTTGTATCAAAATCGTCGTTTGATTTTGTTGGAAATTTATAGACATCATATTGTCTCCTAGTTTCATTTATTTTTTATGTTTGTTTTTTAACACCTTATGTATTTGAAGATTTGTTTTCTATAGTTTTTAATAAAACTTTTAACAATATCATGAAATTCATTACATGACGTCACAAAGTATATCGGTTTTTAGATTTTCTAAAAATAACCGTGCAATATGCTTTTTTGCTATGCAATATGCTTTTTGCTATCCGCCGTTTTCTGTCTACCTTCGAAAATATAGTTTAACATGTGACTATCCCTGAACGAATCAAATTAGTTAAAATATACGAATTAATAATATATATATATATATATATCAACCATTCATACATTTTAAAGGCAACAATGTATTGGGTGTTATTACATTTAAAAAAATGCATTAATTATTGTTGTGTTTAAACTTAAAACCTCTTTATATCTATCAGTATAATCTATGGGTAGAAAGTTTATATTGAATAAACAAAAACTTATCATCAAATTATAACATGTAAGGGGGTCTCATTGGGGGGTTTGATCCCGGATCATGTCAGATTCCCTTATCCCGCTTATCATAATGCTTGTAATTTCATGACTCATGTTTTCACACACAATAATTTGACTTTCATGTGTCACGCTTACGAAAAATCAGCCAATCCCGCATCACGCTTAGACCTCAATGAGACCCACATATAACTGTTATATCCTGTAATTTTTGTAGATATCTAAAATAAGTCTTGAAAAACAGAAATGAAATTGATATTACTTAATTTGATAAATTAAACATTTCTTAGGTGAGGGGCAGAAGGACCTTTTTCAGGATGTAAGGATTAGGCCTTTATATTTGCAGGAATATGGGATTGGGCCTTTCTTTTTGTGGGAATTTCGGGGTTGAGCCTTTATTTTTGTGGGAATTCAGGATTTACACCTATCGGAATTTACTCAGGAATTAATTTTTTCAGGAATTAAGGATGACACCCCCTCTTAGGACATTGTATTAGTTTGATTGTTGTCTCTTAAGAACCAAAACCATGTTTTGTACATAATCTATGGTGATAGAATTATAAAAGTTACCTGGACAATATGAAGACCTTAGTTTAACCAACATAACATAAGATCATGATAAAACTTAAAATGCCGAACTGTATAAATTGACACTTTGTCCAATAGATACATAATTAAACCACTGACATTCAAATGATCGAATACAACATATAAATAATTAAGAAATGAAACACATATTTTCAGATTTTTATGCATTTGTTGGTATTTTTTTTGTTTTACAAAAATGATATACATTATAAAAATAATTTGATAAACAATTATCCTGTTTCACCCCTACATTGAATCCGTTAATTAACCTAAAAGTAAAAAAATCAAAGAACAATACAAATTATACATGTAGACAACTTCAAAGAAAAACAAAGATTAACACTATTAATCATTAAGGCTTGAATACATATAAACAACACATGACACTGAAAAAAATAGAAATTTATTTTACAAATAAAACTTGTTCTTTTTGTTAAAACATATTCTTGATGTTTTTACTTGTATCTTTACAGCCATAGACACAGCAGCTGTACTAGATAAGAATGATGCTGATGATCAGTACCGATGTCAGACATGCTCAAAAACATTCACCAACATTGATGGATTGTATGCTCATCAGAATGAACTTGGACATTTAGAATTGAAACAGACCCCGCGGGGGCCAGGATATCTGTGTTGGAAGAAAGGATGTAATCAGTATTTCAAAACTGCTCAAGCTCTTCAAGTCCACTTCAGAGAAATCCATGCCAAACGACAACCAAACATTACTGATCATTCCGCATACAAGTATGAGTGTAATCAGTGCAGCCTAGCATTTAAATCACCTGACAAACTTCAACTTCATTCACATTTTCACCTGATTCAGTCTGCCACTCGATGCAGTTTCTGTTCTAGATCATTCCGATCCATTGCAGCATTGCGTAAACACATTGACACTGGACATTCAGAAATCAGTGAGATTGAGAAAGAGCAATATCATGCATCAATGAATGTTGCTTCAATGGCGTTAGGAGCAGTGTTGAAACAGTCAGGAGTGGAAAATCTTTCTGACATCATAAACACAAATTCTGAAGGATCTACAACTGTCAATGCTGTCATGACCCCTGTTGCTAGTACAATACAGGCAGAAAAACTGTTGGCCAAAACAGATATGAACTCAAATGAAACGGTTGGAAAAGTTGATGAAAGTATGGATACCGACAATTCATCACTTATTGAGAATGATTTCGAAGATGAAAACATGGACACAAGTGAGAGAGAAGATGCAGGAGATATGCCCTATAAAGAACAGCAATTTCTGGAGGACTATATTAATAGTCAGGCTATTGCAGAGAACAGTTATGAAGATCCATCACGTAAATTTAAGTGCCATCGTTGCAGACTAGCATTCACAAAACAGAATTATTTGACAGCACATAATAAGACATTGTTGCACAGAAGAGGAGACAAAATAAGCTATCCAATGGAAAAATATCTTGATCCAAATCGTCCTTTTAAGTGTGACGTCTGCAAGGAATCTTTCACACAGAAAAACATTTTACTTGTTCACTATAACTCTGTGTCACATTTACATAAACTGAAACAGATAACTCAAGGATCTCCATCATCAATGTCTGCTCCACCAGCAGAAAGTTCAGAGTCAGAATTAATAAATACAACTACTACATCCCCAATAGTGAACGGTGAAAGTGACAAACTAAAGCCATACAAGTGTAATATATGTAAAGTGTCATATTCTCAAGGAACTACTTTGGACATTCATATACGATCTGTAAGCCATCAGAATAAGGCTTCAAAACTGCAAGAATTGGTGCTAACTGGACAAGTTGATATAATGCAGCCATTGATTGAACAGCCAAGCGATCCTCAGATGTCACAACAACAGAAGATGTTGTCAGAAATTATAGCTCAGCAATCGTCTGCTTTTAACCAATCAATGTTGTTCTCAGGCATGCCAGGATTTGGAGATTATGGACAGTTTCCAATGACAACAGGATTACCACTGTTGCTACCGAAGATGTCAATTCCAGAGACAGTTACAACCTCAAGTACATCTACCAAATCTTCAACTGTCATAAAGTCAGAAAGAATCGACTCAAAGTCAAAGTTTGCAATCAGTGAACAAGAAGAAATGAATGGACTTCATATGTTAGCTCAAGCTGCTGCCAACAATGATATTGTGAAGAAAGAATTGGCTGAACTTGTGAAAGACTCACCAAGTGTTGTAGGACCTACTTATCTCTGCCAGTTATGTAATGCTGTATTCACCAATCAGGACTCATTACAACAGCATCAGATAATATGCATGTACCAGGCTGGTATGACTACTCCAACTTCTCATATGAGACCAAAAAGTCTTATGGGACGTGTCAGTTCGCAAGTTCATCGAAATTTACTGGAGAATATTGGGTTTGAATGTGTGATGCAGTTTAATGAGTTCAACAACCAGCCAGCTTCAATGAGGGAGGAAGCATTAGACAAAGCTGAGACAGAATTTGAAATTAAGCAAGAGATTAAAGAGGAGAAAGATGATGAATCTGATAAGAAAGAGGATTTACCTGAATTAAACAAAGGAGTATGTCCCACATGTCACAAAGAGTTTTCCAGTGTCTGGGTTTTAAAAGCTCATCAGGAGGAAGTTCACAAAGAAGTGGTACCAACAATATTTGTTGAAGATTTTGGTGAACAATTCAAAAATGATATGGACATAAAACAAGCAAAGGAAAACGACAGTTTACAGTTAGGTGCTCTCAATGATGCTGCCATCAAAGAAGGCAGTGTTAAAGATATGCCTCCACCGCCAGCACCACCACCTCCTCCACCATTGATGAGTCCACAAGTAGATATGTCACAAATGATGCCAATGTATGGAATGCATCTTCCCATGCCACTCAATATGGCCATGATGAATATGCAGCCACAACTGATGCCAATGATGTTCCCAGTTAGTACTCCCGATGGTTTGACCTCACCAATGGGTGTTGGTGATGCAGGTTTGCAGAGTTCTCAGTCAAAGATGCCATCAGGACAACAAGCTGCAGCTGTGGCTGCCATGCAAAATCAAAACAAGCGAGCCAGGACACGCATCAATGATGAGCAGTTGAAAGTCCTAAGAGCATATTTTGACATCAATAATTCACCAAGTGAGGAGCAAATCAATGCTATGTCAGAACAGTCTGGTCTTCCAACTAAAGTCATCAAACACTGGTTCAGGAATACACTATTTAAAGAAAGACAAAGGAACAAGGACTCACCATACAACTTCAACAATCCTCCACTGACCACACTTGATTTGGAGGAATATGAAAAGACTGGGAAGATAACATCATCAGATGATCCTCAAGAAATAGTGATAAAGAAAGAGGTGGATATCATGGAAGAACCAAGTATTGGTAGAATTAGTGAGAAGGAAGTGCTACCTTCTCTAACCGAAACTAAACCCAATCCATCTCCAATTGTATCTTTGCAGTTGACTGCACCTATTTCTGCTTTGAAACTGGAACCTCCACCCAAGACAGAATCTCCTAAGTCACAAGACACAATGATGGATGACAGCGACAGTATGTCTAACTCATCTGGACCACCAGCAACTTCATCATTTTCAGCTCCACCACCTCTTGTCAACATCAACATGTCTACTGCGCTCAGCTTCAGTTCAAATGTGGAAGAAATTCGACCAAGATTTGAATTCTCTCCTCATCATTCAGCTTACAACAAGAGAGCCAATCGAACCAGATTTACTGACTACCAGATCAAAGTTCTTCAAGAATACTTTGAACAGAATGCCTACCCAAAAGATGATGAGCTGGATCATTTGTCCAAGATTCTCAATTTAAGTCCAAGGGTTATTGTTGTATGGTTTCAGAATGCTAGACAGAAAGCTAGAAAGATCTATGAAAATCAGCCTAACCCAGAAGTAGCTGCAAAGGAAACTTCCTCAAATTCACCATTTAACAGAACTGCAGGTCTCAACTACCAATGCAAGAAGTGTACAGCTGTATTTCAACGATACTATGACTTGATTCGACATCAAAAGAAACACTGTAATGCTGGAGATGGTGACAAATCACAGTCTGTAAGCACATATAATGAAGATGATGATAGCAATGATTCTCTCTCCAGCATGTCAAAAGATGAACTGAACTTATCAGAGGATGGATCATTAAACTCATATGAGCTATCAGGGGAACAGGATATGTCAACTGGAATTAAATTCAACTGCGAGAAATGTAACAAGTCATTTGATAAGCTTGAAGCCTGGCGTGACCACCAAAACATCCATATGAGTGGCAACCCATTCTCAGGACTGGCAACAAACAGTGCTTTTGGAGTGCTGCAGAATATGGCTGCTGCCCAACAAATAGAATCAGACAAGTTAAAAAGAAAATATGAAGTTTTTTTAGATGATGATGATCATGATCAGCCAAGAGATAAAAGGCTAAGGACAACTATTTTGCCTGAGCAGCTAGATTACTTGTATCAAAAATATCAGCTTGATTGCAATCCAAGTCGTAAACAGTTGGAAAATATCTCAAGAGATGTCAACTTGAAGAAACGTGTTGTACAAGTATGGTTCCAGAATACTAGAGCTAGAGAACGTAAAGGACAATATCGAGCACATCAGCAACTGATACACAAACGCTGCCCATTCTGCCGAGCATTGTTTAGAGCCAAATCTGCACTAGAATCCCATCTTGCAACAAAACATCCAGAAGAAATGGCTAAAGGAGATATTAACATAGACAATATTCCTGATGCTGCACTGGAAAGTCCATCAGAATGTCTGTCAGTAGCATCCTCAATGTTTACATCTACACCAACATCTGCTGATTTTAGCAAGATGATTTCACCTCAAAGCATGCAGTCATTCCTGCCAATACTTCCATCTCCTGGAGCCATGCCAGGTTTACCCAATGATCCACTACAGATGTCAATGACAAAATTTTATGCTGACTCCTTCAAGAAGTACATGAATGAGTTGTCTGCTCCTGAATCCAAGGAGGAAGAGAAAACAGTGCCATTGCCATCACCAGTAAAGACTCATGAGAGTAAGCCAAAGCCATCACTGAGTAGTAACGAAGATGAAGCTCCCTTAGACCTGAGCAAACCCTTGAAGGTGAAAGTAGAAAATGATAAAACATCAGATGGTCCATCAACAGATATTAGTGAGAACTCCAGTGACAACATGAATATGTCTAGACACTTTGATGATTCTGCATCTGATGTTTCCATGAATAAAAGTGATTACTACAACAACAGTCAGCATGCTATCAATACCAGTGGTCCTAACTCTCCAGTATCCGTCAGTCACAGTAGCAGCCTTTCTGCAAGTCAAGCATCAAAACGTTATCGAACTCAAATGACCAGCCTTCAAGTGAGAATTATGAAGACCATCTTTGTTGATTACAAAACTCCAACCATGGCTGAATGTGAAATGTTGGGAAGGATCATTGGTTTACAGAAACGAGTGGTACAAGTATGGTTCCAGAATGCCAGAGCTAAGGAAAAGAAATCCAAACTTCAAATGTCCAAAACATATGGTACCAATCCAGACCTTGACTTTCACAAACCTCCAGAGGAATGTAAATTGTGTAACTTTAAGTATTCCCATAAGTACACTATCCAAGACCACATCTTCACCAAGAAACATATAGAGCATGTTCGTAACTACGTCCAGTCCCAATCTGAAGCAGAGAGTCACCTTTCCAGTCAAGGTATGGCAGGATTGACTGGTTCCATGAACAAACAAACAGATAGGAAACAGTGGGAGGACCAGTCATCACAGTCACACTTAGCACAGCTTCAGTCTATGGGAATGGGAATGCCACTTGCTGGATTATCTGGTATGTGACATAGTTTTAATCACAAATTTTAAAAGTGGTAGAATGAACAAGGCAAACAAACATTATTAGAAAATTGCATTTTATCTAACAAAAACAGAGTAGATGTGGGATAAAGACCAGTGAGAAAGTAAATCAACTAAAAGTAAAATTAAGTAACAATGGATGAGCACACACTGTATGGCAAGCTCAAAATTTCCTAAACAGATATGAAATTAGTTTTATGAAAAGAGTGAACAAAACAGTGAAATTAGTTTTATGAAAAGAGTGAACAAAACAGTGAAATTAGTTTTATGAACAGAATGAACAAAACATTGAAATTAGTCTTATGAAAAGAGTGAACAAAACATTGAAATTAGTCTTATGAAAAGAGTGAACAAAACAGTGAAATTAGTTTTATGAAAAGAGTGAACAAAACAGTGAAATTAGTTTTATGAAAAGAGTGAACAAAACAGTGAAATTAGTTTTATGAATAGAGTGAACAAAACAGTGAAATTAGTTTTATGAATAGAGTGAACAAAACAGTGAAATTAGTTTTATGAAAAGAGTGAACAAAACAGTGAAATTAGTTTTATGAAAAGATTGAACAAAACAGTGAAATTATTTTTATGAAAAGAGTGAACAAAACAGTGAAATTAGTTTTATGAAAAGAGTGAACAAAACAGTGAAATTAGTTTCATGAAAAGAGTGAATAAAACAGTAATAATGTTAGGTAAACTGAATGTTTTGTTTTAAGTACTGATACACTTCAAAGAATTTAGTAGTAAATTAGATAATTAAAGAATAAAGTATTTATAGAGGTTTCATAAATGTATGTAATTGTTATCCTAATCAATATAATTAAAGTTAATGTTGTCTGTTTCAGGTCTTGGTTCATCGTTTAATCCAAGTGACATTCTGAAGAAAGATAAAGATAATAGTGGGGACAAAAAGTCACCTGAAGGTAGCTATAATTATTTATGGGTCCTTGTCTTCTGAAATTGCTGATTCACATTGTGATTTCATCATTGCAATAATGAGTGCATGAAATTAATTGTATTTTATTTTTGAAAAGCAATTAAGATGTTTTATGCTTATGTCAAAAAGGAAAATGTGGATTTTTCACTAATATGTTTACTGATGAGATCAGAATAGAAAATTAAAGCAAAATAGTCAAACCCATTGATTAAGGCATTTATCATTGTTTATGAAGAAAAGAAATATTTTGTTAAGGGAGAAAAACATTTACTAAAACATTGAAAGGAGCTTTTTATTAATTTTCTATTATCAGTATTTAGATGTCTTAAAATTAATATGTTGACTTATAGCTATAATTTTTGACAGATCAAATCTATAAATGGGGACATAAATTTCTCATTTACAGCTAACACTTAAGATCATTTAGAAAAATAAAGGTTATAGTTAAAAAATTATTTCCAAGCAGAAGAAAACTGAAATTCATAAAAAATACTGTAGACTAGGATGAGTTTTTTGTAGGAAAATAAAATTAATTTACTCTTAATTACTTTTTAGGATCCAACAAAGACCTAATGAACATGGACCCTACTCAGCTGGCTGCCATGATGTCATCACCCTTCTCAGGATTTTTCCCGGGCATTGATCCAGCAATGCTGCCTTATATGTACGCAGGATTTCCAGGATACATGCCAGGTATGGGCATGCCTTTCATGCCCCCAGGATTTATGCCTGGTAAGTAATATTTATTAATATATACAGTATGTAAAGAAAGTTTTGGACAACACCATCATTTCTGTTCAAATAGTGAATGTTTATGGATGTATATACTATATTCCTAGTACACAGTTCAAGGTCAGAAGTGATTTCATGTATAAACCTAAACTGCTAGGTTATATGCTGTTATGGATATTAAATGTTCAAAGTTTAGGTTTGTAAGTAGATAAAAGGCCTGCAGTTTTTTCATTTTTAGCTCCTGTTGAAACATCATGAAAATTATATTTAGGCTTCCTGATTTTCTTGAAAAATTATGACCATTGCTGCTTTTTTATAAAGAAGTCATGGTGACTTTTATTTAAATATTTGTTGGTATGTTTTATATAAAAACAAAATGAATCAAACAAAACAGGATAAACAATATATCAATTACTGACACCTTAAGATGGTGAAATACTGAACCACATCTGATAGACTGGATTTTTTTACTAGGATGTAAAACCACAGTCTTCTGATTATTCTACGTTTTGTATTGGTCCATTAGAGATAAACCAAGCCTGTAACAGTGACCTTAATACCAAGTTTGTGAAGGGAAATAATGAATAATAAAAGTTTTCAAATTTACAATATATACATAAATAACAAAATTAAGGAAATTTATGAAAGGATGAACGAACATGATTTATTTTACATTACATCAGGACACTGTTTTGTATAAGTGCTGATTTGAATCATTTTAAAATATTTTCAGGTGCAGAACAGCTAATGGGAGGATTTGATCCTATGTCATTTGGAACTCCTCTACCTTTATTGCAAATCCCACCACAAGCTATTAAAGATGTCAGTGTAAAACTTTCTGAGCCAAAAGCATCAGTTGCTCAATACACTCAGGACTGTAAATCAATTTCCAGTTTGAAATCTCTTGTAAACAATGTAGACTATTTATGTGTTCGTGAATCAACGGTGGATGTTGGATATATATGTAAGAAATGTCAAATGGTCTATCCAGGGAAAGAAGCATGTCTGGGACATCAGAGGACAATGTGTTTCGCCGGTGGTAAAATTCCAGATAACATCAGTCCCGTATTAAAGCTTGAACAGATTCAATACGAATGTAAACTGTGTTCTGATAAATCGTCTACAGTTCAAGAGTATAAATCCCACTGTCAGTCAGAGGGACATAAAGCCAAAACTGCCAGAATCCAAAACAAGTCGGGAAAAATACACAGTCCTGTCAGTTCTGTTCCGCCATCACCATCAAAGACACCAAGTTCTTCCAACCCTAGTGTATCCCCATTGCCAAAAACTGACCTCAATTCTCCAGGTTTCTCACGACCAAAGGACAATGCATCTAATGCAAAATGATTTGTAGTAATTGTGTAATTGATTACTTAAGTGCTATTGATTTTATTATATGTCATTTTTAATTTTTGTTTTTAGAGACATATGTACTGCACCGTATTAAATATGGTGTATGAATATTGAACTACACAACTCTTGCTATGTAAGTTCATGCATCTATTGTTTTTTCTGTCATGAAATGTGTTTTTTCTGTGTCCTGCAGCTTACACATGTTTTAACTGCCATTTTAAGTTTCCGAAGGTTGTGTTTGTATGTTGGTTGTTTTGGATCAATGCCAGATTTTATGGCAGTTATAGTGAAACATTCCTTAAATTTATTGGAAGCAAAAAATGCCAATCATACAATTGCATTTTTCTTGTTAACTTTTTTGTTTTGCAAAGATTTGAAGAAAAAAATTAAGGGCTTATTTGTTTAGTCCCAGACTTTTACTGAATATATTTGTTAGTGTTATAATTGCATTTAGATTTTAATACATTTTATAATTTCATTATTAATTTTTTGTTCAAAATGTTTATTTTTTCATCCCTGTATCTGGGACCTAGTGTAATACAAAGCATATTATATGAACATATATATATATATCTATAAACTATATATACCTATAAGTTAGTCATTTTATTGTTATAGTCATATTGATTTTTTTCATGATAAGCTTACATAATAGTTGTAGACAGTCACATCCTTTGTCCAGTTTTTAGAACTGGATTGGGTCGTACAAACGAAAACGTAATTTTTATAATAAAACAAGCAAAGTTATGACTATGTATGATGATAAATAGTAGATATGAATGCTAGAAATGGTTATGTTTTGTGATGAAAATGTGAGGGTCTTTGAATGGGTATAGCAGCATGAAGTATACATTATATAGCATATACATATATTTCTATATTACTAACTTTTTGCCATGTTAGAATTTTATCAAGTCTGAAGGTTTGAAATATAATAAGCCCTTAAGGGGCAAACATTTTTGGTAAAGTTTGCATGCATTTATTAGTTTCATTATTTTTGGTCATAGAAGATGGTATCTTTGTTTATTATTATTATTACTTCTATGTATTCATTTGAGTTTAATTTTGCTGCACAATGAAATTGAATGAAAAAATCAAGGATATTTTAAATGAATTTAAGATTAATTGCATAGTTACATGAGGGTCTGGGTGTGGTTTAAAGAACAAGGAATAATGAGCAACATATAAAAGAATAGAGAATAATTAGGTGCTTAAATTTAAAGAATAGTGATAAATGGCCCCCAAAAAAATTATAAGACAGAAATGAAGGATCCCATCCAGATCCTGTTACAAATTAGCTTTAGCATCTTGATTTCAACATATCTCATTTGCCACATATCATATGCTTCCTCAGAATGATTCTGATGTTGATCGTTAAGGGTATTTTTTCTTAGATCTCCAAAATAAACAAAATAGTGACCTCATAACGAAATCCTTACATGTACATAGTCATTCTCTCAGTGTTGTATATGCAACTTGTTACATTTTTTTTTATTTCATCCAGTTATGTTAAAAGAGTTAAATTTTAGTCAGATGTTGTTAGCGTTCTACCTTGTGTTTGAAAGAGTTTTCAAGAAGAAAAAATCCTTGTAACATTTAATTTTTCTGTTAAAAGTGTTATTAATGTTCTATGAGCTCATTTGATGGGACCAAATTGTTTATGACCATCAGTTTTGATGTATTGATGTAATGAGTGTAAACAATTATAAATTAAAATCAAATTATTGTTGTACCCATTTAATATTTTAAAAGTATTGTAGAAAAATCAAAATCCAGGAAAAAAATATTTCTGTCATTCACAAGGTAAAACTTTATACTGTTAAACTGCAATCTCAGTTGTTAAAATTGTTATACTTTTGTTAGGGTTCAAAGTTCAAACAAGGTGCTTTTTAGTCTACATTGGACTAAATCTAAGTCAATATTTCTCTGTTTTCTTTTCCAGATTTTTTTTTCATTATTTTTTTGCTCTGACATAATGTTGTTATCTCTGTTAAAGGGAGTATTATTTTAAAGTATTTTATCAGCAAAAATATTACTAGTTGAACTAGTACAGGTCTTTATAAATAATGTCAATATTTTAGACATTTTCTTAAAATGGTTATGTAGTCTGCTTTGCAAATATAAAATCTAAAATAAAAATACATATAAAGTGATGTTATTTTAATTTTTTCCAAATATTAGGATAGACAAGAGGTTTGTATTTATTTAAACAAGTAAAAGTGATGGTGTTGTCATGGAGACAAATACCAATAAAAAGAACAAGATATTAAGGGGACCATACAAAGCTACAAGTTGAATAAAAACAGGCAACATGGCCAAAAAGAAAAATGATTGAAAAATAACAATAGTCTACAAAACACTACACAGGAAATTGATAATTGAGCAGCCCACCAAGACAGTAGGCGAACTCAGGTTTCTAAGAAGGGTAAGCAGTGCATGCTCAACTAGTGGCACCTGTTTTGTTACTCAATGCAAGTAAAATTTTGGTGATAAGTCACATTAGGTCAAAGATCACAAAAGAAGGAGAACTTGTTAAAGTCTTGGTCTTATATTCTGCAAATGAGCACAGGATTAAACTATATGATAAGTTTAGAAGGCCACAAAACAATATTAAACCACTGAAGGGAAACAACCTTTGTGCAAAAAAATTGCTTTTAACAAACAAGGGGCCTAGGTGGCCAAGTTGTCTAAGTAGTCGAACTACATAGTATCACTAGCCTGTCAACACAGAGGTTGTGTGTTTCGAATCCCGCACGTGGCTGGTGCGCTCAACCTTTATTGACTAGGATTGTCAGTTTTTCTACCAAATTTCTTGGTTCTTTCCGGGCACTCCGACTTCCTCCACCAATAAAAACTGACTGCCACGAAGTAGCACAATAGTGCTGAAAGTGGCATTAAACATCAATCAATCAATCAATTAAACACACAAAACAAAACCAAAGCAAGACCACCACTGTTTTATCACAGGTTTCTAGCATAGGATAGGCATTGTCAGAAAATATATCATTTATATGTAGAAACTGAAGAGACAGTAAGAAAAGCAATTCTTGCCAAGGTTTTCCCCTGCGCTAAATAGCAAGGTTCAAATACTTTTTTTCATTTTCTGTTCATCCTGCAATTTCACTTTCCTATAACTTTTAGTTTTACATTCACAAACACTGTTGTGATTCTTATCCAAAGAAATTCATGTTGCTTTAATGAGACTCAAAATTGAAATTATAAAGATCACACTGACTTGTACAAATACTGCATAAAAAGGATTACACCCAACTTCACCCAGGTTTCATCGTGTCTCATTAAATAAATTTAATAGATTTCGGCTAATTTTGTGAGAACAAAATTCAAAAATTATTGTTGACTCATTATAGAAGCAGGACAACTGCAGATGATAATTATATATTATGTGGATATTGTACAAGTATATTTTTGCACCTTATTTTATATGGTAAAATAGCTGAGTGCAGATAAAAGAAGTGAAAGAGGCGTTTTCAAATCTACAACAGTAGCACAACAGCAATCACAAAGTAACATAAAGTTGTCAAAAATCTGCTCACTATAACTAAGAATATATGGATGTGATATTTTAACATTACATACACAGGCACTTGTCTCTGAAAATAAAATCCTATATACCTTAATATATATTATTAGTTACATGGTGTGTTAGTGACCTAATACGATATATATGGAATTTACTGACCCCATATATATCGTATTAGGTCACTAGCACACCGTGTAACGAATTTATCTTACCGACTATCTTCACATGTGATATTTAGACTAGCTGCCTGTCAAAGTGATTAAGTTTTCAATACTTAGTATTAAAAACCTACTTCCATTTGTCTATACAAAAAACAAATGCCAACAATAACAACTTGTTAGCTTTAATTTGTTTTATGAATTTATTTCAATCGTTCACTAGATGTATCAATTTCTTCGTCTGTTGAAACCTTTCAGATTTCTTTTTTGTTTTGAAAGGGAAGTAACTCCTTAATGCCAACAATAACAACTTGTTAGCTTTCAATGTGTTTAATGAATTTATTTCAATCTTTCATCATCAATTTCTTCGTCTGTTGAAACCTTTCTGATTTTCCCTCAACACTGTGTTGTTTTTATAAAGGGACGTGCCATCTTTTTTGTTTTGAAAGGGAAGTAACTCCTTACTAACCCCATATGGTAACTAACCCTATATGGTAACTAACCCCATATTTTTTTTCCCCATAGGGTCTTATGTTAAACGAAGTCCCCTGTTGGCGGCCATCTTGGATGACAAATCAGCTACAAAGTAACAACACTTGGTCAGCACCTCAAAAGAAACATTCATACTATGTTTGGTTTCATTCCATCCAGTGGTTCTCTAAAAGACGACTTTTGTATGTATTGTCCATAGGGTCCTATGTTAAACGAAGTCCCCCGCTGGTGGCCATCTTGGATGATGGATCCCCTACAAAGTTACAACACTTGGTCAGCACCTCATAATGAACATTCATGCCATGTTTGGTTTCATTCCATTCAGTGGTTCTCTAAAAGTAGTCATTTGTATGTATTTCTAATAGGGTCCTATGTTAAACCAAGTCCCTCTCTGGGGTCATCTTGGATGATGGATCAGCTTCAAAGTAACAACACTTGGTCAACACCTCATAAGGAACATTCATTCCATGTTTGGTTTCATTCCATTCAGTGGTCCTCCAAAAGAAGACATTTTTGTATGTATTGTCCATAGGGTCCTATGTTAAACTAAGTCCCTCTCTGGCGGCCATCTTTGATGATGGATCGGCTTCAAAGTAACAACACTTGGTCAGCACCTCATATGGAACATTCATGCCATGTTTGGTTTCATTCCATTCAGTGGTTCTCTAAAAGAAGACTTTTGTATTTATTGTCCATAGGGTCCTATGTTAAATAAAGTCCCCCGCTGGCAGCCATCTTGGTAACCTACAAAGTAACAACACTTGGTCAGCACCTCATAAGTAAACATTTATGCCATGTTTTATTTCATTCCATTTAGTGGTTCTCTAAAAGAAGACATTTGTATGTATTTCCCATAGGGTCCTATGTTAAACTAAGTCCCCCTCTGGCGGCCATCTTGGATGATGGATCGGCTTCAAAGTAACAACACTTGGTCAGCACCTCATAAGGAACATTCATGCCATGTTTGGTTTCATTCCATTCAGTGGTTCTCTAAAAGAAGACTTTTGTATGTATTGTCCATAGGGTCCTATGTTAAACGAAGTCCTTCGCTGGCGGCCATCTTGGATAATGGATCGGCTTCAAAGTAACAACACTTGGTCAGCACCTCATAAGGAACATTCATGCCATGTTTGGTTTCATTCCATTCAGTGGTTCTCTAAAAGACGACTTTTGTATGTATTGTCCATAGGGTCCTATGTTAAACAAAGTCCCCCGCTGGCGGCCATCTTGGATGATTGGTCACCTACAAAGTAACAACACTTGGTCAGCACCTCATAAGTAACATTTATGCCATGTTTTATTTCATTCCATTTAGTGGTTCTCTAAAAGAAGACTTTTGTATGTATTTCCCATAGGGTCCTATGTTAAACTAAGTCCCCTCTGGCGGCCATCTAGGATGATGGATCGGCTTCAAAGTAACAACACTTAGTCAGCACCTCATAAGGAACATTCATGCCATGTTTGGTTTCATTCCATTCAGTGGTTCTCTTAAAGAAGACATGTGTATGTATTGTCCATAGGGTCCTATGTTAAACGAAATCCCCCCGCTGGCGGCCATCTTGGATGATGGATCGGCTTCAAAGTAACAACACTTGGTCAGCACCTCATAAGGAACATTTATGCCATGTTTGGTTTCATTCTATTCAGTGGTTCTCTAAAAGAAGACATTTGTATGTATTTCCCATAGGGTCCTATGTTAAACGAAGTCCCCCGCTGGCGACCATCTTGGATAATGGATCAGCTACAAAGTAACAACACTTGGTCAGCACATCATAAGAAACATTCATGCCATGTTTGGTTTCATTCCATTTAGTGGTTCTCTAAAAGAAGACATTTGTATGTATTTCCCATAGGCTCCTATGTTAAACTAGGTCCCCCTCTGGCGGCCATCTTGGATGATGGATCGGCTTCAAAGTAACATCACTTAGTCAGCACCTCATAAGGAACATTCATGCCATGTTTGGTTTCATTCCTTTCAGTGGTTCTCTAAAAGAAGACATGTGTATGTATTGTCCATAGGGTCCTATGTTAAACGAAATCCCCCCCACTGGCGGCCATCTTGGATGATGGATCGGCTTCAAAGTAACAACACTTGGTCAGCACCTCATAAGGAACATTCATGCCATGTTTGGTTTCATTCCATTCAGTGGTTCTCTAAAAGAAGACTTTTGTATGTATTGTCCATAGGGTCCTATGTTAAACGAAGTCCTTCGCTGGCGGCCATCTTGGATAATGGATCGTCTTCAAAGTAACAACACTTGGTCAGCACCTCTTAAGGAACATTCATGCCATGTTTGGTTTCATTCCATTCAGTGGTTCTCTAAAAGACGACTTTTGTATGTATTGTCCATAGTGTCCTATGTTAAACAAAGTCCCCCGCTGGCGGCCATCTTGGATGATTGGTCACCTACAAAGTAACAACACTTGGTCAGCACCTCATAAGTAACATTTATGCCATGTTTTATTTCATTCCATTTAGTGGTTCTCTAAAAGAAGACTTTTGTATGTATTTCCCATAGGGTCCTATGTTAAACTAAGTCCCCTCTGGCGGCCATCTAGGATGATGGATCGGCTTCAAAGTAACAACACTTAGTCAGCACCTCATAAGGTACATTCATGCCATGTTTGGTTTCATTCCATTTAGTGGTTCTTTAGAAGAAGTTCAAAATGTAAAAACTTTTAACGACGACGACGACGACGGACGACGGACGCCAAGTGATGAGAAAAGCTCAATTGGCCCTTTGAGCCAGTTGAGCTAAAAAGGAAATTGAATAAATAAAAAAATCAGTGATTAATTAAATTGACTGATTGGTGTTTTTTAACGTCCAGTGACAAATATTTCATACATATATAAACAAATACTCCTTTAACGACGAATTTAAAATAAGGAAGGTTCTAAAAAGGCGGTTGGCCGAGATAAACGATGGGAAGTTCGGGCTGCAACTGAAAAAGAGGATATGTTGGGTAAGAAAAGGAATTCTTTTTCCTTGCAATAGGACACCCACGGTCCCTAAATGTTATTGTTAGGGTTCTTTTAATGCGACCAGAGAGTCTGAAATTCTCCCTACACGCGGCATGTGATTTAACACTTTTTACTCGGATGAAAGGTCATCGTAGTAATGCTATGACAGTTTCTGAGTGTGCTATTAAACACCCATTACTGCATATATGTATAAATACGCTAACGTTATCTAGTGCAAAATAAAATTCTTTATCGCTTCATATATATTAATAGTATCAGAGACATATAATACAATATATATGTCTCTGATAGTATCAACAAGTTGCTTTTAAAAAAAAAAAAGTCAATACGTGAACCTTAGAACTTTTTTTATGCTAATTATTATTTCAACTGAATTGTAAATTATATCTCAGTATTTTCATTACCATGTGTGTGGAGGATAATATTTTCTTTTTATTGGAAATCAGGACAATTATGGCATGTTGAGAGTGGTGTTAATTATAAAGTAGGGAGATAAGGAATGTTTTAATTTCAATAGTTCATTTCTGGATGGTGTTAGCTTTCATTTTTACCAGTGTGAAAGGTCAAACTACTACCAATGGATGACACTTCTAGGGTGTTTATTGGTAGAGGTAATATTTCAACTAGAATCCCTCAGTAATTTTATATATTTTTCTTTTTAAAATACATATTTCAGAGTATTAAAGTACGATATTTTGTTTCATAAAATGTGAAAGTTTTATTCCTACCAAATAAGACAAAATCTTCTTGCTTATCATTTTATTTTGTGTCGTAAAATCCCGTTCCACCTTCGAAATGGGTTTGGATCCAGCTAATACATTCAATTTGCTGCTTATTCATGTATACTTAATATACCTGTCCAAATCCGGAGCCTGTTTTTTTTTTGTTTGCTTATTATCGTGTCTGTTTTTCGTTTTTTTTTTGTATAAAAATATTGCCATTGATTTATATCTTGTACAACACTGGTCAATTTGATGTCATTTAGCTCGCTTTGCTAAGACTCAACATTCAACGCCATGTTTATTGAAAAGTTCTCTCATTGGCAAGCATAGTTTACCAAATATTATATAATCATATCAGTCGCAGGATAATTCGATTATTATGAAATGCGGTTCCTTAAATCAACATACGTAATAAATCTCAAAACTTTACACTGTTTTTTGCTAACTTATGTTTGTTGCCTATAATTCAGAAATTTAACAGTGTTTTGGGATTTTTAGCTTAAAGTTAACTTTTTAAGCATGGGTCCCTTTTCAATAGTCTCCCAACTACTACCTCATATGTGAACTTAAGTATAGGGGAAATTTTGTTCGCTATGTTAAAGAAATCTTCAACTTGCTCTATTTTGCATGTGAAGACCATAAAACCGTCATCTCTATATTGACAGTGTAATTTGATGTTTTCTTTCCATTTGAACTTATCTAAGATATTTATTTATAGGACAGACAGATGCAGATATGTGCATGATGGTGAAAATATACCACCTATGGAGGGGGCGCTTCTATAACTTGTTTGTATAACTTTCCATTAAACTCAAATTTATTTTTTCTTAGAATTAATTAAACAAATGCAGTTTAATCTTTTTTGTTGAGAATCTTTAAAGGATATTCTTTTGTGTCAATTAATTCTTCTGAACTGTTTCTTTTAAATTATCAATGATTATATTTGTGTACATTTACGTTTCATCATAGGCAATAAGAATGCATTCCCTTTTTACCTCGTGTGTTTTATTAATGGAATCTTTTGTATCTTGAACTTAAAAGTTATGCCTCTACAAAAATGGTTTTATATTAGATCATTTAATCTCTCAATGCGTCTCGTGGTAGAGTCTACACTTATTGATGATCAGTTGTAAGGAACATTAATTAATGTCTCCCACTAGTTGACCATTACTCAATGCCTCATTAATCATTTCTAGATTAATTTAATGAATTTTTGAAAGACTGAGGTACATGTGTCCATGTTTTGAATCATTATTATTCTTTAAGAATTATACGTATGGGAATCTATTGCTATTTTTTTCTATATAGATTATCAACTATATCTTTTATTACCATATAGCATATAAGTGAGGTTAATCGATCTGTGTAAAGTTCTTTATTGCCAAGTTTAAGATATCTTAAATGATCCGTATGGAGGTGCTCTTAATTGCAGGAAGCTAATACAGACAAGAAATATAAATGTTCCGAACGAACAATAATTAGGGTTCCGAATATTCCCCCATAGACTATATTTCTAACTAATAATATGCAATGAAATTTCATGAAAATATTTTTTTTGACGAACATTTATCTGTAATTAACATGTTTGGTCTTGAGAAATATCTATCAGTGAAAAATCATAATAACGAACAGGGACCTTGATAACATAGGTCATCTTAGTACCCGTAATGCACGCGGATGAATTTAATGAATTGTATACATAACAATATATGACGAACTTAATTATACAGAGTTATCTACCTTTTGAATACTATCACTAGTTTTGTTACATCATCGATCGTACCAATAAACACTACGGAGACAATATATACTCTCATCTCATGATTGTGCATAATTAATATCTATTTATTAGCGTATGATATACCGGCACAATACACAAAGTCCAATACACACCTTGCTTATTATATCATTTTATAGAAGAAATGTTTAATAAAATAATTTCAAGTAAAAGTTAAGAAAACAGAAGTAAACTATCCCTTTCCTTATTTTGATTTTGTCAAGTGCTTGTAAGGATCAACAGGGCGGATTCAGAAATTTTTCAGGGGGTGTCACCAAAACAAACTTTTAAAATATTTCAATTTTTTTAGTTGATATCACAGACTTATAATACTATTATATATCTCTGTTGATATGAAGGTTATCATAGGTACTGGCAAAAACAAATGGTAACTATTTTATTTTTCTTTGGCCGCCTTGTGGGCTTTTTGTAGCGTGCTCCCCTCGAGTGCGGGAAGTTGTGGGTTCGAACCCCGGCCGGGCCAAACCAAAGACTTGGAAATACGTCTTTGCTGCTTCTCCGCTAGGCACGCGGAATTTAGGAGTAAGATCATAGACTGGTCGACTCGGAGTCAGAATACATGTCTACCTGTGGACTGTTCCCTTGTGAAAAAGCACGTTAAAATCAGGTTTAGTGTGTCGGTTCAGTACACAGCAGGGTTTATATTCTGATCATATCACATTATTATGATGCCCGCAAAGTGTAATCTATCATATCAAGGTAACAGTGTAAATATATAATACACATGCATCACTGTTAAGTCATTTCTCACCTATTGTAGGACGTCATAAAACTTTCAGGAACATGATCTCACTATTTAAACGCTCACATTCGAAAATGGTTACTATCATGCAGACAATTTAAGAATGACAACGATGCATTTGGATGGTCTAACTAGATGCATTTCTTAATGCTTTCAGTTGCTGACCATGGGCAATGTGTTACGGAGTTCTTCCTACGGCACTGGTTTCATAAAACACAATTACGTATATACATATTTATAATATACAAGTATTTGATACAACTTGAGGGAGTTAGCCCGAATTGGGATATTTTGCGAGAAAGATACCCCACTTTTCTAAACACCAAAAACATTTTTAGGTTTTCGAGCCATGACATGTTAGGTCTTAATTTGGTAGGGGGCATTTTCCATATATATGGTAGGGATCGTTGGAATAGGTAACTGTTTTCTGCTTCATTATATGGATTAGACTGAAAATGTGGTTGTGTATTATGTATGTGTGTGGTTTGGGGGGGGGGGGGTTGATAGATGTCTATACATGTTTATCTTTTATGTTAGATTGATGACCCGCTGACTTTTAACTAATGAACTCCTTATTCATATCTTAAATATTAGTATTAAGTATAATAGAAGGTTTGGCTCCTTCCTCCTCTCCTTACTTACATGTAACCACTCCCCCTTTTTAAAAGTTCCTTGATCCACTACTGATTAAATAAGCGAACCAAAATACTGTGATTTACCTCTCTCGTTTGAACAATTCATCAAGACAAATAAAACAATTGCTATTATAAACATGGAAGAAATTACATGAATTTAATATGTTATGCATTGGTGGGGTCATGGCATGATTAAGAAAAAGTGAGTGAATTCGAAATATTCAAAGCTAATCAAAGAACAAAAAAGGTCTACGCTGTGAAGTTTTAGGGAAAAGGGCAAGCAACGCATACTGTTTACATAATCAAGAGTCACATGAGTAGAGAATCACTTAAACTTCTCAAGTCTTGCATTGGGGAAGGGTGTCTGTTTTAAACACAATCACGTCTGATCGAAATGCATTCATTAAATGTATTATACAGTCTTCAGATAGTGCAAAACACATTTAACTGTTTTTGTTATCCCATTCGACCCTCTATGCCCACAGAACCTAGACAATTGATTACATGTTTAACACTAGTCTAGTATGTTAACGTCTTAAATGTGGCTGAAATGTTTAATATTTGACTTGAAAATGCAACTGCTAGTAGTCTACATGGATATAGAACATTTTTTTGATTTATTCGCCAGCCATCAGATCCTGGGTTCATCCGAGTAAACAGCACGTCAGTACTTTGATTTTTAATTGAATACACGGCTGACAAGGTTGATTCAACTTCTGGTAGACTTAGTTAAAGCAGAGACACACATACAATATGTATTAATGTCAACTAGAAGCAAGTCCCCGATCGTTGTCTGTACTTCGTCACTTGCATGAATTATTACATACAAACACGGTGCAGTAGAAAGAAAGCTGATACAAAGAAATTGGATTCTGTTTTTAAAAAAGCATAAATCTTGTTGATGGTCGTAACTGAGACTATCATTACAATAGTAAGAGCATAAATTTTACTATCGTTCAAAGAATAAAGATTGAAAAAAATCACATGATCTCGAAAAACTTTTGTACCAGCTGATAAAGTAGCAAAGAATGTCACTATACCAAGATACGCTAAAACTGAGATCGCACGAAGTCCGTTCATAGCTACTTCTGAAGAACAGATAGTTGATAAACACATTTCCAAGACGACAACTCGAGGTTCGCTAAATGTATTTGCCCCCCTAAATTACAACAGGAAACACGTCACAAATTTAGTTTTATATCTTCAGAATCACGTCTGTTCCTTTGAAGAGTGCTCTTACAACCGTTATGGAAATATCTTGACAAGCTTGGGTTAAAAGCGATATTTACTATTTTGAAGCCATTGTATATTACATCTTTGTGTCCTCTGTGGGTTAGTTTGCCTCCGTTGACACACATTAATGATGTCTCTGCTCTGTATACTGCTAATCAAACAGAAATTTTCTCTTCAATGAAATTGCCTTTCAATAAATCTGTGAGTATCAATATCTGTCATATTGCTTACAATTTCTATAATAAAACATACAAAAATACGTTGATGTTCATGGAAGGAAATGATGATAGCCATTTGTTTTTGTTAGATGTTTTCTTATACTGTTTGGAATCAAAGTTTATGCCTCTCTCAGAATTATTAACTTCTATTTTATGAGCCATTAAAGCCAGACTTATAGCTTTGATACTATATCTGCCCTTGAATTTTTACTTGATAACATTTTTGTTCGCTTTGGAGATTCCGTATATCGTCAAGTTATCGGAATGCCAATGGGGACTAACTGTGCACCACTTATTGCGGACCTGTTTTTGTATTGTTATGAGTTACAATTTATGACTAAAATCAGCAAAGACCCATCGAAACAACATCTGATACAAAAATTTAACAATACTTTTAGATATTTGGATGATATATTGGCTCTCAATAATGACGACTTCAGTGTGTATACTAAAGAAATTTATCCTGTTGAACTTACTTTAAATAAAGCTAATACTAACAATGACCACTATCCTTTCCTCGATCTTGATATCTTTATTATTAACGGGAAGCTTAATACAAAAATTTATGATAAGAAAGATGATTTTTCATTTCCTATTGTTAATTATCCATTTTTAGATGGTGACGTTCCCTTGTCACCATCTTATGGTGTTTATATATCTCAACTTGTACGATTCGCTCGTGTATGTAACAACGTATTAGATTTAAGAGAGAGAAATTTATGTATCACTGAAAAATTATTACCCCAGGGTTTTCGATATCATAAACTAGTCAAAACATTTACTAAATTTTATCATCGGTATAAGGACATCATTCGTAAATATAACTCAACATGCAGACATCTTATACGTTCGGGTATTTCACATCCAATCTTTTATGGTAATATTCTTTACAAAGCACAAAAATGTCAGTATTCACCTCAAAAGCTAACAAAGCCTTTAAACCGACTTATTAAGAAGGGATATAGTTACGATACTATTGTCAGGTCATTATGATTGCATATTTTGGCTTTAATATTGATTCACTTATAGGGTCTTTGCATCGGAATTAAATATATTTATTCTAAAACCAGTTGTTGGCATGACACGGGTTATGTTCTTTTCATATATTTTATGATGGTATAATACTAAACCCCTAACAGGAGGGACTGTGCCTGATATTCATATAATGAAGACATAATCTTTCAATCAGTTTAACTGAGGTCTGGAGCTGGCATGTCAAGTAACTGCTAGTAGTCTGTTGTTATTTATGGATTATTGTCATTTGGTTAATTTCTTTTGTTTTCTATTCTGACAGCGGACTCGGACTTCTCTTAAACTGAGTTTTACTGTGCATACTGTTGTACGTTTGTTTTTTTCTACATTGGCTAGAGGTATAGGGGGAGGGTTGAGATCTCAAAAAACATGTTTAACCCCGCCGCATTTTTGCGCCTGTCCCAAGTCAGGAGCCTCTGACCTTTGTTAGTCTTGTATCATTTTTAATTTTAGTTTCTTGTGTATAATTTGGAGTTTAGTATGACGTCCATTATCACTGAACTAGTATACATATTTGTTTAGGGGCCAGCTGAAGGACGCCTCTGGGTGCGGGAGTTTCTCGCTGCATTGAAGACCCATTGGTGGCCTTCGGCTGTTGTCTGCTCTATGGTCGGGTTGTTGTCTCTTTGACACATTCCCCATTTCCATTCTCAATTTTATTATAGAACTACTGTGAACTTGAACTATCTACTCGAGGTGCGATGTGCATCAGATGTGGATGTTGATAAATCTTTACATCCTTTACACAAGTTTTCCTCATTCCAAACTTAAAAGACAGATTTTATGAGTAAGCCCAACTTTTTTTTTTATAAAAACGAATGGCCAATGAAGATACAAATATCTATGGAACCTGGGTACGACTGTCGTGTCATGTGGAATTGTTATTATTTCAATTTAACTCGTTATAACGACTTAACCATACCCCCTGATATCTTGGCCTTGATTTATTTTCGCTTGTGTTCTTGTTTATAGATTTCCAAATTTCGACTAAGTGCAAATAAATTAGAAATAGAAGTTGGAAGATGTACAATTGCACTTGCAAAATGATATAGAATATGAAATAAAATTGAGAATGGAAATGGGCAATGTGTCAAAGAGACAACAACCCGACCAAAGAGCAGAAAACAGCCGAAGGCCAGCAATGGATCTTCAACACAGCGAGAAACTCCCGCACCCGAATGTGGGCTTCAGCTGGCCCTTAAACAAAAATGTGTACTAGTTCAATGAAAATGGACGTCACACTAAACTCCAAAACATATAAATGAACTAAAATTAAAAAAACATACAAGACTAACAAAGGCCAGAGGCTTCTGACTTGGGACAGGCGCAAAAATGCGGCGGGGTTAAACATGTTTTGTGAGATCTCAACCCTCCACGGCCCTATACCTCTAGCCAATGTAGAATAAATAAACACAAAGCAATACGCACAATAAAAATCAGTTTAAAAGAAGTCCGAGTCCGATGTCAGAATAGGTAACTTTATTTAAAGTCAGCAGGATAAATCTCTTTAGTGTAGATACTGAAGTCGTCATTATTGAGAGCCAATATATCATCCAAATATCTAAAAGTGTTATTAAATTTTTGTATCAGGTGTTGTTTCGAAGGGTCTTTGCTGATTTTAGTCATAAATTGTAACTCATAACAATACAGAAACAGGTCCGCAATAAGTGGTGCACAGTTAGTCCCCATTGGAATTCCGATAACTTGACCATATACGGAATCTCCATAGCGAACAAAAATGTTATCTAGTAAAAATTCATGGGCAGTTATCGTATCAAAGCAGGTCCAATTGACATAGTTCTTTTGTCTTTTGTTACTAAAAAATGACCTAAAAGAGTTAGAACATATATATTCGCATTCTGACTTTTGAAATGCCCATTTAATTAGGTGTGTGAATTTTTTCTTAATAAGATTATGAGGCAAAGTGGTATATAGGGTAGGAAAGACTTATTTGTGAGAGCTGATGTCTCCTCTAATAAAAGCTCTTCAACTGCAGCATGGTGCAAGCGGCGTGTGGTAACAGACGATGTCTGACTTGCCAACAAATACTGAATACTCAAACATTTACTTGCCACTCCACTGGGTCCGTATACACTATATATTGCAATGTAACTTACAAAACCCAGAATATTGTATACCTTCTTCAGTGTCGATGTGGCATGCACTATGTTGGCGAGACAGAACAGCCATTCAACAAACGCATGAATGGTCATCGAAGTAACTACACCTGCAAGCCCGACCTCCCCGTAAGTCGTCATTTGAGATCACCTGGGCACGCCCAAGCTGATCTAAAAAACCTTACCATCACTATCATAGACCACAACGAGGGTTGGTCAAGTGCCGACAGACTTGCTCGGGAAAGTTTTTGGATAAGAAAGTTAAGGACAGTTTCCCCAGAGGGCATTAATGAACAAACATAGAATGAGTCCCTACCATCACTTGTTTCCTGTAACTCAGGCTTCAGTACAGGACTCTAATAGAACCTTATGCCAATTTTCCTGTTCCAACATGCATGTAATATAGATGCCACTGGACGTAATCTAATGATCCCCAAAAAGTTTATTTTAAGAAATAAAGAAACTTCAATCCGGATAGACTGATAGTAGTTGTATTAACGTCTGACCAGCTTGAGGGTTGATTACTTTATTACGTTAGCTTGTGGGGGAATAAACCATACCCAATATTGCACTTATGCATAAAATATTAAATAAGAGTAATATAAGAGAAAATATAAATACGAAAAGTCGCATATCTGGTAAAAAAAAAAGTCTCACCAACCAGGGACTTTCTATACTAACGTTAGTATAAACTGTCCCTGCACCAACTATAGGATTTCACGTACAATTGTCATTATAATCGAAATAACGGACAGTCATTAAAATACATACATGTACGCTTTGATAAAAAGGGGTGCCGCAGTTGCATATTATTCATCATAAATCTATTTCAAGTTTATACTTTTCTGTTATTCTTATCAGTTAACGCAGAGACATGTAACTATACATCTCTAGTTAACGACAATCAACTATATAAATATCTGAATCTGATGTGACTTACCGTTCATCTCTAGTGGTTCATCTCTTTCTTTTTTTTTTTTCTTTTTTTTTTTTATTTGGGCACGGAACATAAACATTGTTAGATACAATGTTCCCAGGTTTGAGGGGGTTTGGAGGTCAAGTCTATCGAAAGTTACAAAATAAGAACGTTGTATTTATTTATTTACAAGAAGAATTCTGTTCTTGGACGTAGTTTTCTTCTTTTTTTTTTAGTTCAGTGATTTAAATTGAGAAAAAATCTAGTCAGAATTTAAATCGTTCCGGCAATCCCCCACCTAAGACTCCTCTAAAATCATGAATGGTCATGCTTCACAATCATCAGAATTTACTTTGCATTGGTACATTCTGTATCGGTAGTGATTAACCTTGACATTTCCGGGTATAACAGAGCTACTTGTATATTACCTGTATGTGGTTAGGTACATCGTCCCATGAGGTCTTACGTATACAGGTTCACATTTATAATGGTTTCTGATACAGTATAACAAGGTTTTATGACATTCACACTTCTGCATGTTCTGTATACCAGTTTCTTATCTTATTTTCAGACCGAATGAGGATGTGAATATTTTCCAGGAAAAATATTGAGTATCAAAGTATCAAATTAATTTCGGGATTTTTTTCTTTCTTGTTATTAAATCACAGAAATTTAAAGAATATACTGCTTATAGATACAAGAAGATGTGGTATGAGTGCAAATGAGACAACTCTCCATCCAAGTCACAATTTATAAAAGTAAACCATTATAGGTCAAAGTACGGTCTTCAACACGGAGCCTTGGCTCACACCGAACAGCAAGCTATAAAGGGCCCCAACAAATTACTAGTGTAAAACCAGGAGTATTCTTGTCAGTTAAGACAGACATATAATTATATGTATATATATGTCTGCGGTATAGACATGGTTTATGAATGAATGATAAGTCTTGCAAAGGTACAAGATATAAAGCACATTGAAAATTGATTCCGCCGGTCTGTCTCCATTCAATAAAGGAAAGTTGACGTTAGATTGATTCTGTAAAAAAATTTTAAACATCGTTGGTCAAATAGCTAAAGTATTTGTTGTGAGATGTAGAATATTTTAATAAGGACATTCCCGATTAGGTAAATGTAGATCGCTTTGGACGGACCAAACTATATAAATGTAACTGATAATTTTCTCTGCACATTTAAATATTCAAGGTTACCGATGATAATTCAAAATAGCACAGTTTTTGTTTTATACGCTCGTTTTCGTGGGCCATTTTTATTTATAAAATTATTTCATTGAAAGCTATTCAGAATTCCGATGTTACAACAAAATACTCACCCATTTAAAAACTGGGCTAACGCAAAATATAAAAAATATATATAACGGCGATTCAGGTATTTTGCCACCATATTCCTCCCCAAATAATTATTTTTTTCTGTCTCAAACCCACATTTCTCTTTTATCATTTTTTTTTTTATCTTTTTCAAACCGGAAAATAATTTTTGTTCGTAATTATTCGATCTCATTCCAATAAGACAAAGTTGACCTTAAATTTCCTGTCAACTTTTTCAACATCTTTCTTCAAATGGCTGAAGTATTTATACGTTGTGAGATTTAAAATATTTTGATAAGGACATTAATTCCTGAATATGTAAATAAAGATCGGCTTTGGACAGACCAGAGTATATAATTGCAATTGGTAATTATCTATTTCAAATATTCAAGGTTACCAATTCTTATTTAAAATAGTACAATTTTTAGTTCATACACTCGTGTTTAGAATGTCATTATTATTATTCAATTAAATTAATTCAGTATTTCATTGTTACAAAAATATTCAGCAGTCATAATTCATTTTAAACTGAGCTTACGGAAAACATAAAAATATGCCACGGCTATCCAGTTATTGTGCCACCATATTACTCCCCCAAAATAATTATATTTCTTTTTTTATTTTCTGTTTCAAACTATCACTCCTGTTTATCATTCATACGAAATGATGTTCACACCTGGAACGGTGAACCGTGACGGCTAAAATTCACTGAGTGAAGATCAAAAGATTAGAATTACAGAATGCAAACCTTTAAATACCTTGAATTTAACCACGCATTCAACAGGTAGTCACTAAGTGTCACAGTACAATACACATTGTATTAATTTTACACAGTACTAGCGAGAAATGTTTGCTAGACTGAAGTAAAAGGTGAGAATACTAACATGCATTTTTAATACACTATCAGTTATATATGTTTGTTGAAAATATCCGTCGGAAAAAAAATTCATAAAAATATTCTATTGTATGATTTACTTTTATTACTATAATGACTATAATCATATCAGAAATCCTTAAAATATAAATCGTACATTTTATTTTTAAAAGTTGCACGGCTGATCACTTTACTTTCTTAATTATTAGTTGGTTAATAGCTACGCCAAAAGTCGTCGATGCGCTTTAAATCGCGTTATTAGATGATTAACGAACAAGACTTAAATGAGATTACTTCTACTCCCGGCATGCAAAAAGACTTAAACTACGTCACAGAAGTCAGGAAGTTCGAATAAATAAAATTAATAATTTCCAATTTTCTTCTTTATTAGCTTTTATATCCAGATAAAACTTGGTGAATATGTTTTTCATGGTATTATGAACATAATAAGATGATAAGTAAAAAATCGCGAATTTTCCCTTTAAGGAATTTATTCCTCCTCCCAAACATCAATATTGAAAAAATTTATCAGCGTATTGATTCGTGATAATTTGTATAACGATCAAGATTATTATTTCAGTCTGACTACCACATGTCAAGATAAGAATCATCTTACTGATGAAGGATATTAGTTATCCGAAATATTTAACATTTGTTCATGATTTTATTTTTTTTTTGGTGATGTACCCTTTTTAGACTTGCTTATTATATGTTACATTTATTTATATATGTATGTCTGCCTATGTATATATATAGTATCTTTTAGAGCAAAAAATAGAGCTGTAAATTCTGGAAAAAGAAGTAGACATTTTAAGTTTTGCTGAAAAAAGTCCAATTGAAAAATTACATTTGGAATTTTGTAAACTTTTACTTGGAACTAGAAAGAATGCATCTAATTTTGCAACTAGAGATGAACTGAGGAGACTTCCTATAGAATTTAATATTAAAACACAAACTTTATCATATTTAAAGAGATTTGAATGTTAGAAGTTTAATCCTCTTTTGAAGAAGCTTTCGGGCTTAATGGTTTACTTTTATAAATTTTGACTTGGATGGATAGTTGTCTCATTGGCACTCATACCACATCTTCTTATATCTAATTAGTAAAAATTTAGACACGGAAGGAGTATACTCCTGGCCAAGTTTACCTATGTAAAAAATATTCTATGTGAACTTAATTTAGATATAACGCAAATCCAACAAGATACTAGTTCAGAAATAAAAATAAACAATTCATTTAAAGGTTATATAAAAAAAAACAAGTTCTAAAAACTACTTTGAAAATTTGATTCATAATAAGATGCAAAAGATTGATGAAAAAGGTAAACTTTATTTATATAAGAACTTTAAACCAAATTTATTTTTTTAAGACTATTTAGAAACACCAAACTTTACACATAGAAAATTTTAAAACAAAACTAAGAATTAGTGACCACAATTTAAATATAGAAAAAGGAAGACATTCTAATATTCCTAGAGAGCAGAAAATTATGCCTTAAATGTAACATATTAGAAGACGAAAAACATTTTTTATTAGATTGTGAATTCAATAGGGAACTGAGAAACAACTTTTTTTCATAATTTGGAAATTAAATTTTCTGTTAAAGATTTGTACAAGGGTCCTATAATATATGTGAATTTCAGTTATATTGTATACTTATTTAGTATTTGTCGCAAACTTATTGTTTAAAAGTTTTTATGGCAATGAACATTTGAATTGAATTGAATTAAAATGATGTTCTTTTAAGTAGCTTTCTATCACCTGAATCTAGCTAGCTAACAATAAATCAGAAAAAAATAAGTTGCGTCAAGCTAACGAACAATAAGGTGTATCAATTTAGCGAACAATAAAAAAAAAACCGCACCAAACTGATCATGCCTAAAAACCGAAAACTTGCAATAACATGAAACGTCCTTTGAAATCTGATGACTAAGTTTTTGGTGGAGTTCGTGTTGCAAAGTTTGTGTTTGTGAACTCGTCCAACGGCCTACTTTAAGACTGAATGTGTGTGTGTGTGTGTGTGTGGTGTTGCAAATTTCTGAAAGTGAAAAGCAAAAAACTAACCTTTTCTATAGAAAACGACAGACATAAATAAATCAGTGTCAACCACTGTACTATAGGCTCCTCACTTTGGACAGACACATAAAGAATGTTGCGGGGTTAAACATATTTGTGTGCGCTCAACCCTCTCCTTAGCATGGGACAGTGGTGTAACAGCACAACATAAGAACAAGATGTAACAATGAGTTGCAATTGGCTTATCTCAAAAAGAACGATAACGTTTTGTTTTGCATGATGTTGGGTCAACCACAGGAATAGCCAAAAAGATCCAAAAAGAACAGGTAATTGAGGTACACGTGTATGCACTCCTTTTCTCCTTTTTTTGTGGAGAGGGGTCTTAGAAAGAGGTAAGGCCAATTTCCCTAATTTCATTCGTTGGATCAAACCTAAAATTGGTCTTGAAATTGAAAATTGAAGATGTCGTACGTACAATGTAATATATAGCGTCACAGTTTCACATATTCCCATGTCAACAAAATACTTTTTAGCGCTATATGTTGCTGTTGACGGCATTTTAGTATAGAGTTGCAAAAGGGTAAATCCAATTTCCCCAATACTTGTTTCACTCACAGGGTCTAAATTTTTTTTTCATATATCTTTATTTTACTTGAAATTTAATATGAAAGAGTCCTTATTGTATATTTAAAATAACTTTTTAACAATTTTACACATATTTCAATACACTCAAAATGCTATTCAGCGTTACCATACTCAGCATACCTGCCAACCTCTGAAACCTTAAAAGAGGGAGATCTCCCTCTCAGCTATGACAGCTGAGGGAGAGATATTGCGCGAACGACATTTTCAAGTTAAATATATGACTTGTTTATTTATTCATCTACAAAACACCAATTAGAGTTAAAAGATATACTTTATTTCTTCAATTCATGGTAATAATCTATACAAGGTGTGTTTTTTTCCCTTTTCAATACCTCTGAATCTCATAACTCATAACATTCCATATTTTCATTTTGTTGTGAGACCCACACTAAGCATGCTTTCAAACGTCGTACAGACCACCAGAAGAAACCGAAAATTTGATTGAACATGATGTGCAAAATGAAGATTCATTGCCAAGTGTCAATGAACTTGGTCGTAAAAATCTTTCATTCAGTCTGCTTGACATATGCAGTTATCTATTTCTTCTTTTTTACACTGCCGATTGGTCAAGACAAAGACCTCTATCTTGTTGGAGTTGACATAGCAGAAATGAATTTCGATTACTTATAAATCGAACATAAAAACTACTGACCAAAGTTTTCAAATGATCGCCGATCTACTGACAGTAATGAAAAAGCCAGAGAATTACGAACGCGGGTCATTCCGGGTTAAAATATCCGAAAGCGGGAGATTCTATACTCCCGCGCGGGGCGGACTGGCAAGCGGGAGATTTCTGGAATTTCGCCGTTTGAGCGGGAGTCTCCTGCTCAAAACGGGAGGGTTGGCACATACACAAGAATCAGGGACAGCTCAGCGGGGGTAACGTTATCAGTGAATAACAAGGGAGCACTTCTGGACTGATAAAATTTAACATTGTTGTATATGGAAAAAACATGACAGTTGCTTTAAAATGATTTGTCAACATTTTATTTCTACAATCATAAACTATTGCCATGGCAGGTGAAAAAGTTATGAGATTTATCTTTATTTTGATGTAAAAAAAATTATTTTATGTTATTTAAAAGTGGTGTCCCTAATGATTTGAAAATTTCCCATGAAAAGATACGTTTTTCCTACATAACTTAACCAAATTCAATGATGACGAGTGGTAGTAAAAAATTCCTATAAATTTCATTATTGCAGTGACATTATTTCGCCATGTCCCATGTTATTTTTGTATAATTCTTCTTTCTGAAGGTGCAAAAAAAAATATTTTAAGTTTGCATTTGATGGTGTCCCTGGAAGTTTGAATATGGTGATTATTTCGTTATCAAACGTCAGTTCATGTATACGTATATTGTAAAGAACTGAAACCGATATCTATACGTACCATATTGGGAAAGACGGAAAATGTTTGATATAAGATAGCGTCGAAACTTTAAAAAAAAAATATTAATATTAATCATTTTTCAATTATTGTTTAAAATAAATTCATGATGACGAAAATGTTAAATTGAATTTTAGTCCCGATTAAAAATTGTTGAAATTTTAAACATTATCCGGATAATTTAGATATATAGATAGAACTTAAACACATTTTGTATGATTAGAAAATTGCTAATGCATTACAAAGAGCTTGTTTGCAGTATACACCTAATGACAAAGGAAACAATGTGAATATGAAATGCTGTACTAAAAGTTGGATGATGAATAAATTAACTTGAAATGCAAAGCATTTGTGTATTGCTATTTAAGTTTTGTAGGGTTCGGGAAAAGTTACATTAATGATTTAATTGTTTTTCTTTCTCGTAAACACTTATTATGTATAATACATATTTTATTTATTGGAAGGAAAAAGCTATATACAAGTATCGTTTATTGTGTTCTTATCTAACCATATTAAGGTGTGAATTTAAACAATAACCACCCGCTGTTTTATCATCTGCCAGCTATTCAGTTAATGAAAGATGTAGACCGACATTCATGCTGATTTTGAATATCATTTGACAGTACTAAAAGTTTAATGTACACTTAACGTATAACTCTGTCAACTTCTGTACTCAGGGATGTTTATACATGAACATATATAGCCCCGTCTAGCATGTCTAGTGTGCACGAGAGATTTAACTAAAATTTTGAATGTTGAAATATTGGAATGATTCGTTCATTGTTGAAGACCCTACATCAACTGTCAAGATGTAGAACAGGAATAAAAGCCCTGTTCATTGATAATTTTCTATGTTTTCTATGTATTGTGTGCGATTTTGTCCCATGTACATTTACTCCATATCCTTTTATTTTCTATTCAATATGTTAATTGTGCATCTAGAACATTCAAATGCCCGATGATATAAAAAAAATACTTATTCAACAGTTAAATTATAATAATAAATCCAAAAACAGTTGGGCACTCTCTTTGACATATCATTTGATACGTGCAACAGGTTTTCTGATATTTCAAAAATAATATTACTTTGCCTTTTCAATATCAGTGTAATCATTTCTATCAGACCATACTTTTTCTATGAATGAAGGTAGATGTGGGGTATAAGTAAATGCAGAAGTCATGAACTTCTGGTAAATGAGATAGCAACCCAACCATGCACATAAATAACTTAGACATCTAGAGAGCAAAATATAGCCTTCTCCAAAAGACAGGCTCTTACAGGGCAACTTAAATACTCAACAATAGACATGCCTTTATAAAAATGTCAGGATCTAAATCGCCCAGAGTCTATACGTTCAATGTGAATTTAAAAAAAAACTATGTGGTATTTGCTTACATCCTCGTTTTTCAGTCTCTGGTGGATTGTTTTCTAATATTGACAATAATACCGCATCTTCTTATTTTTCTTAAGGTCTGTTATAAACACAAACATTCTTCAAATAACGAAAACAAATAAGATATGACATACGACAACTACTTACGAGGTCCCCAAATTTTGACAGGAACTAGTACATGTATATGGAAATGTGTTCGAGTTAAACTTACTTTTGTAGGTCTCAACCCTCCCCTTTTGAATCTCAGTATAGATTAACAGAACGTGCATAAAAGAAAATACAAAACAGACAAGTTCTAGAAAAGAACTTAACTCTGGTTTGTTCAAGTTTATGCCACACATCTTATTTTTGGTACGTAAATTTGCTATCCTATGCCTTTTTTCACAGTTAATCGTCTAAGTTCCAATTCGCCTCCTATTGGTGTCAATATAAAAATGATCGTCCCACATGAGTGCATATTAAATATTTTTGAAAATCTATTTTGCCTTTCTGCTTACCGGGTTATGTGATTACAAAATTATTTTGAATAGACATGTTTTGTTTATAGATATAAGAAGATGTGGTATGAGTGCCAACGAGACAAATTTCCATCCAAGTCAAAATTTATAAAAGTAAACCATTATAGGTCACAGTACGGTCTTCAACACGGAACCTTGGCTCACACCGAACAGTAAGCTATAAAGGGCCGTCTAAAATTCAAAGAACCCTCATACAATGGCTGTATAAAAAGTAGTATATAGCAGACCTATAATGCTTTTTCATGAACTTATTTAGCGATTTTGCAGGTTAATATATATGAAAACATTTGTTATCTTCATCAATATGAATTGCTTTTTAAACTTGCCTGAGGAAGACGGGAAAACGATCCCGGATACACATGTGAAGATGAAGCTCTATAGTTTATTGAAAAATTTAGATTCACACCGCATATGTTTTCGAAATTTATGACTGAGTTTCATATGAAATTGTATTGTGTCTGGTTTTTGCATATTACTCCCATCTTTTCTTTTCAATATGGGTTTATGTTAAGAATAAACATCATTATCTAACGGTTATACAGATACAGCGAAAATTGACACGAAGTAGGCAAATATTTCGAAAAATAGGAATTATACCAACCTGTATGTATTTCACACTAGTAAAAAAAGAAGAAAAAACGCGAGATTGCCTTTTAATTTACCTCTTTAAAATTATTGTAGCCTTAAAATTGTCAAAACTTATCAAATCGACTTTCTAAAATTCACAGGTTTAGTCTTTTTTACCCAAATCTTCTGAAAAGCGTCTCAAAATCGAAAAATGGATTTTTTAAGATTAGAAAAAAAACCACCGCTATTTTAACTAGTTGCGATTTTAGTCTTTTTTTTTTTTAACTATGTTAGAACATAAATCAGGCCATTGTTTTTCTCTTTTAAATGATTTCTCATTTTTTCATACCGGGGCATTTTATAACATAACTTTTTATAACATATATAACTGGGTTTACTCATTGTTGAATGACGTACAGTGTCCTATAGTAACTGTTGATAACATCCTCGTATTTTGTTCTTTCAATTGACGGAAAGTTTTCATCATACCACAACTTTTTATTTATAAGCCAATATATCCATTTGTTGAATTAAGATGATACATTTCAAATGTAGGACATAAAAGCCCCGGACACGAAGATGGTACCAGAAAAAAGTCAGGTTAGAGATAGTTTGTCTCTGATTTACAATGTGAAAAACTTATTTCATAGTAATAGTTTGTGTTTTCTTGAACATTAATAATTATAAGTTTATACAACTTTGTAAACAAAATTAATTCACGGTAAAAGAATTCATAATGATCTAGTGATTATTTAGAAAATAGGCTGCGAAAATTTGTTATTACTTGACTGGCTTTATGGTACCAAGAAATATATCCTTTGCATGAATAAAATTTGATAAGTCTTCATTTATCAATTCGAACGAACAATATCCCAAGCTGTATAATGAATTTATGTGATAAAAAGAAAGTACTTCAATAATTTAAGTTTCTCTAATATATTCAAACGATAGTAAACAGTTTTACAATTTAATTGTGAATTTTTGTCCTATCAATTATGTGACGGTCAGGCGTGGGACTTTGTGCCATTTACTTGCAACTCAGGACTGAAAAATTACCTTTACTTATGACCTCATAATTACCATATTAAAGTCAAACGTTTACGGTTTCAGAGGCGTATAAAACAGATAGTAAATACCTTTTTTTCAGATTTTTTTTTTACATAATCAAGAAGGACAAAGAAGATTCTTTTGAAAGAAAGATTTGTAATTATGCCAAATGAAAATTAAACTATGAACTTTTTGACATAGTTAGTCGTGAATTCTTTCTACCACAGCCCAAGTAATTGCATATTTAAATATAATTTTTCTTTCTCTTTAAAACCAAGTGTCTTGCTGATAGCAAGGATTTAAAACTATACAAATCCTTGCTGATAGTTAACATGTTAAAGGATTCCCACTGATTACAATCAATTAGCACATATATGATCATATATAGACCATCGCGACACATATCGAGAGTTGTCTTATCTTGCGAACTGGACACCAGATGAGTCAAGGAGATTAGAAACCCAGTTCAAAAGAATTATTTCTTAATTTGAGTTATCTCCCTCAAAAGTGTCCACAATTCTTGTACATGAGGTATGCAGTTACTGATACAAGTTTGCAAATTTTACATGTTTTTGGCAAATTTTGTATCGAAGGACATCGATAAATAAAACGGATTACTTAGTGTCCGAAAGATAATATATAGCCTAACTTCCAACATAATTTTGTTTTTGGTTAAGGATGACCTTCTTATACCTTTTGGGAATAAATACTAATCAAAGTACTGACGTACTGTTTACTCGGATGAACCCAATATCTGATGACTGACGAATAAATCATACATATTTCCATCTCCCTGAAGACTACTAGAAGAAACTTTCAGTTGCTTTATAACGACTTAATTAAGTCGTTAAAATGAGTTATCTAAGTAGTTATAACGAGTTAGCTACGTCAGGATAACGAGTTAGCTAAGTCGTTATATCGAGTTAAAATAAATAAAATAAAATAAAACCCTGACACTAACCGTCTTTTTCTGTAGGAACCACGGTAATTCTCTTTCAGACTTGTTGATTCATTAGTATTTCTAATGTAGCCATCATACAGACGCTTCTCAAGAAAAATCGATGGATATAAAGCATTATCTTCTAAATTTACGTTCCTCAATATAAAGATGATGTCATCTCATCGGATTATTCAAAGTCTAATGACTATGTTGATCGCATCTTCCCCATTGAACGTGAAATAAAAGATACTCCGAATACAATTAAGACTGCCTCATATCTTGACTTACATGAAAATCTCTAGAATTTGACAGTGATGGTAGGTTGACGATTAAAGGGAATGTCTCAATTTTTATGAGAGTTTCATTTTATTTTAGCTACAATCCAGTAGCACCTGCATATAGAGTATACATCTATCGGATTAAAAATAAGATATTCGAGGACTTTCGTTTCCTTCCGTGATTTTTTATAGTGACTGGTTGCCTATTATCGCAAGGAGGCTGTTCTATAAATTGTTCCTAGTGGTAATATATCCCCAATTTCCGCTGAATTGTTATCACACCAAGCCCCCCCCCATTCCAAAAAAATCAAGTCATGGCTTAAATTCAAAGTACAATTGCTTATTTTTAAACGGATCACAAAATTGCATTAGCCTGCAGATAGCCCAAAAACAGCATTATAAAAGATTAGGGAAATTTCAAGTATTCAAAATATTCGTAAAGGGGTCAGTGGAATCATGCGTCTCGCCTTCGATTGCTGCTGTAAATGTAAAGGAGTACTGTTGACTGCCAAAACTTATGTCCATTTATGAGAAAAATACAGAAAAACGGAAGAAAAAACAATTTTGGTCACAAAGAAGTTTATGTCAATTTTTTGAAATTCCAAGAAGGTTTGACAAAGTTATTGCTGTCTAAAACAAAACTAATCACAGACAACCTAAATGTTGACGACACAACGATGCCGACGACGGACGACGACGGAATGTAGGATCGCTATGTCTCGCCTTCATGACTTTTGTCACAGGTAAGACAAAAATGCGTAGGAAGGACATTCTAAAACAAAACCCAAATTATGTTGAAAGTTAAGCTATATTGTCTTTTAATTGATAATCACATAGGAATACATTTTGGTAAGAGACGTCGTTCGATGCTAGATTTTACAAAAGCATGTACAATTTGCAATTTTGTATCAAAATACTTTTTATCGGAAGCATGTAGCGCTGAATAGAATTTTATGGAAATAAATAAAATTGTTGAAAAAGGTGTATTTAGATTCCAGTATATTATGGTTTGATAACTTTTAGATTTTCAGCCTGCGATTGAAACAAATATAGGAGAAATCGGGTTCTGACTCTTAATGTACGCGACCATATGATATATGTTCCACTTCTCGTAGCCGTAACCCCGTCCTCTTTTCCTTGATTGGGAATTCACCGTATGCAACTTTCATCGAAATTTTACTTGCTACGAGTAACGCGACTGGTGGAGCAGGAACTGATTAATTATTCCCTTCCAGATACCTATATTCACCTGATTTTTGTTTTAAAGGGTCTGGGGTTCTTGTTGCTCTGCCTTAATTTTCAGTGTTGTTTGTGCTATTTTATTTTTCAATGGCGTTCTTGGTTTCGATGACATATCCAACTATCACGGTCATCACGTGACTTTACAAGTCAATGGTTTATCATTAATGAGTGTTTTTGCTAGTGGTCGTTTTTCTTTTTGTTTTGGTGTTGTCCTAAAATATTTGGTGAAAAAATAATAGACATCACAAATAACAATGATCTTAACAAAGGGATAAATAAACAAACAAGAAAACAAAGAAATTACAACAAACCCAGGACAAATCTAGTCATTTTTTGAATGACTCTACCGTTCAAAACTTTATGCCTCCATATTTTGATAACATAGAACCATCTATAATTTCTTATACGTATAAAAAAACAGTAGAAAATTCATTTTTAATCATCATCAGTTACATCAGACGTCAGTATAGAAAACAATTATCGATCAACATGAGTAAAAAATCAATTGTAAAAATTGGTGTAAACGGGAGAAATCTGACAAAAAAGAAAATGGCCAAACGCAGAAAAGATTCATCTAAATTACATTTAATTAATAAATTTAATAACACTTACCGTTACCTAGATTTTTTTGCTTTAACTGATCAAGATTTTATAATTTTACTGCGGAAATTTACACAAAAGGAACTTACTTTAAATAAATTTAATACAGACCGCGATAATCGTCCTTTTCTAGATTTGGATATTTGAGTTTCTCACGGGAATCTCTATACAAAAATTTACGACAAAAGAGACGATTTTGCGTGCCCGATTGTTAATTTTCCAATTTTGGACGGTGTTGTTCTTTTAGTCCCTTCTAACGGTGTGTATATTTCACAATTTTAGCGATATGCCCGTGTCTGTAGGCGCGTTTCAGATTTCATTGAACTTAATGTTTGTATTACCGGTAAATTATTAAGTGAGGGATTTCGTTACCACAAGTTAATTAAAACCTTTACCTAATTTTTCATAGATACAAAGATTGGTTAGGAACTTTGGCTGTAGAATTCTTATTAAAAACGGGATATCACATCCCAATCTTTACGGTGATGTTATTTATATATAGAGCCCGTAAATTTAGATACGAGACATGAAAATTCTTTGAATAAACGTATTCTCAAGGGCATACGATACAGTTACAGGGGAGGTAATGACGTTGCTAACGTAAAATGTTATTTTTCACGACGTCAAACTGTGACATATCGGGAAAAGATGCATTTTCGACTGATTTTTATCATTCAGACAGATTTTTTAAAACTGACATTAGGCTTGATTATGTATGAAGATTATTTGTGCCAATTTTTATGAACAAATCACCGATGAATTTTTTTTTAATACGATGTTTTTTTACTAAAATCATGAAAATATGATAAAAATTAATTATTTCCAAAGAATTGTTACACAAACTCAAAACACACTTATGTAGAGAAGATATTCCAGATGTTTTTACAAAACTCCGCTTACGTTTATCTTTTGAAACAAAAGTGTTAAGTATGTCTTTCCATTGGATAGAAATGTCCAAGAAACCGAAATGTCCAGTAAATGTCTAAAAGAGGTAGGGCCAATTTCCCTTAAAATTTACGATAAAAACAAGAAATAAAATGTTTTTTGATCAATATATCGATTTTTATATATTATGATATGTCTGAAAAACAGTTTATGTAACCCCCAAAAAAGATGAAAGTCAAATATGCGGAATTTACCGTGTTTTGAGGTGGGAAAAACTGGGAATCCCCCGAGAAGGACATTTCAAACCAAAACAAAGTTATGTTTTTTTGGTTGTTGTTGTAATTTATACAACTTTTTTCCTCAAAAATGAAATTGGTTTAGTGTGTCCTTAATACCTAAAACAACTTTTGTAGTAAAAAAGTGGAACATCACTAAATTGTACCTATATAGCTGCTAAATAACAGATTTGTCTCCAAGAGTCTCCATCGGTAGCAAAGATAAAAAAAAAGCGCATAGAACTGTAAATGATAGATTGTTTTTTTAAGAAGGGGTTCAAATCTCACGCAGATTTTTTGCATTTTTTGTGTTGAAATATTAAATTGTAATGTTTCTATCATATGTTTTCGGATGTTTGTTTAACTCATAGAGTCATTATGGATCATTTTGACTATATATCATTTCATTAAAGGAAAAATATAATGTGTTGCTTATTGTGTGCGTTCCTATTACTATCCATACTTTTAACTTACTTCCTATTCCTGTGTTTACATTTATTATATATATGCAAGGAACAATTGCCGTCAAACTGAAGTAACCAATAACAACTCGGAGAATTGATTATATATATAGCAATGAAGCCCAAATGTTGTGTGTGTAATATACACATAACGAAAAAAGGCCATAGGAGAAAAATTTCAAAACAACAAAAATAATTTTTCGAAACCTTGAACAAGAACGTTTTTGAAAATGGTATTATATGTAACAAATGCAGACAGCAATTTTATCGCCAATCCACCAACTGTGTAGATACTAGTACTGACATTGTTACCACCGTCCCTACATCGGTACCTAAGTCATCAGAAAATAAAACAACACCACAGAACAAATTAATTACACTACCAATCGTGACTGTAGGTAAAACATCAAGAAAGTGTTGCATCTGTATCACAACAAAGGGTCCATTTGTTACAATGCCAGACAAGGCCAGATTACATGTGTTTGTAACACAAGGTGTTCTAGTACCAACTGGTGTAAGATGTTGTCCGGTTCATATAGACAAAGATAGATACATCCAGATTGAGGAAAACAACATCCCAGTTAAATGCGTCCGATATTATTTGGCTTCTTGACAGGTTACGTGGTATGGTATCTCATGAAAAGAAAAAGAGACTAGATTTCGATGATCCGAGTTCTCTTACGGATGAAGATATTTTGAGCCTGACCGGAATCACCAAGGAACAATTTGAATTTTTAGTTTCAAGTGTTTCTAAATTGAAAAAGTCGGCGAATAGAACTCCAAGAACAGCAATAGCAATACTGTTAGTCAAGTTAAAACCGGACTTTCTCATAGGTGAGTTTTTTTGTTTTTGTTGTTGTTTTTTTAGAGGGGGGGGAGGTAAGAATTATAAGCCCTCACATGTTGTAGGGCTTTTGGGCTACTAAGTATACAGTTTTTCAGATAAAACAAAAAAGTTAAGATGACCGCTGTAAATATAAATAAGAAGATGTGTTATGAGTGCCAATGAGACAACTCTCCATCCAAGTTACAATGTATTTGAAGTTAACAACTACAGATATATATATATATATATATATTATAAGTACGTCTGAACCAGTGACAACTATACGACAGATTTTATCCATCGGATCACCAGTGATGGTGGTACAAGGCTGAAAGCATATTCCATCTTCATGCCTTATATATCATGTACTGTGTTACGACGCTAGATAAAAACTGACGAGGAAAGGTAACACCTGGCCACAGAAAGCTTGTTTTTTTGTCGAACCTAGGTGGTCGAGTGGTCTAGCGCGTCTGGCATAGTGAATGGCGATTTGGTGCCACGATATCTCAGTAGCATGAGTTAGAATCCCGGCCAGGGAAGAACAAAATTTGCTTCCACAAATTTACAGATCTAACATTGGTGGGCTGTTATTTAGATATAAATATTTGAATAGCAAAAGGGATGTCGAGTGACCAAAAACTCAACCGGTAAAAAGAAAACAAAAAATACACGAAAGTAAACACCAAACAAAATAAACAAAACAAAACATAGGTTTGGTACCATTAAAACGTTTAAACCCGCTGCATTTGTTTGCACCTGTCCTAAGTCAGGAATCTGATGTTCAGTAGTTGTCGTTTGTTGATGTGGTTCATAAGTGTTTCTCGTTTCTCGTTTTTTATATAGATTAGACCGTTGGTTTTCCCGTTTGAATGGTTTTACACTAGTAATTTTTTGGGGCCCTTTATAGCTTACTGTTCGGTGTGAGCCAAGGCTCCGTGTTGAAGACCGTACTGTGACCTATAATGGTTTACTTTTATAAATTTTGACTTGGATGGAGAGTTGTCTCATTGGCACTCATACCACATCTTCTTATATCTATATGAATCAAGTACTGACTGCGCCTAAAAATTTTAATTGATGTAGATGATCATGTACGGGTAACCAGTGTTTGCCACTTGCAAGACACCCACCGTGTTGTTTGTTGAAGAAACTCGTAGAAGCGACCACATTCAAGCACTCTATTAATGTATGAGTTGTGAGATATAATCTGACATACGCCAGCGCTCTTAACGCATTTGTTTCATTTTGAAACTTAACTTCAGTTAAACAAACTTAATGTTATATTTGTTATAAATGTTATGAAATACGTTCTTGAAAACAGAGTACACATTTTTCAGATATTTGGCAGCTCTTTTTGGAATCGGAAGCAAACGCACCGTTTCGAAAATAGTACAACAAGCAAAATCTGCACTGTTCGAAGATTTCGTACCTTCATATATTGGCTTTCATCACATCAGTAGAGACGAAATTATCGATAACCATACTACTAATTTCGCTACTCAACTTTTCAGTAACTTTTTATCAGACTCTGTCATCACAATTATGGATGGGACATATATTTACATTCAGAAAAGCAATAAATTCAAATTCCAGGGACGATGCTTTTCTATGCATAAGCATAGACCTTTGCTTAAACCGATGGTTGTTACGTCCACGGGTGGATACATATTAAGTATATTGGGGCCGTACTTAGCGGGCGGCAAAAACAATGATGCTAGCATTGTGCAGCATATGATGCGTTCCAATGATGAAAATATAATGAAATGGTTTAAGAAAGATGATATTCTGATTCTAGATAGAGGATTCAGAGATGCGTTAGAGTTTTTACATGCCTGTGGGTTTCAAACCGAATCGCCGGCGTTTCATGCTAAATCTTCTAAGCAGTTTTCGACTGAAGATGCTAACTTGTCAAGACTAGTTACTAAATTTAGATGGACGGTTGAGTCGGTAAACGCGTGCATTAAAACATGGAGGTATTTCGATAAAGTTGTCCCAGATATCGATATCTTGAACCTTAAAGAATACTTGCGAGTAGTAGGCGCTATATGCAATAAATTCAAGCCGCCGTTAATCACATCCGTTGAGGAACACTGTGACATAGCTAGAAATATGCTAGAAAAGTCTAAACAACCAAACCTTTTACAAGAAAGGGTTTTGAAAGACCAAGCATTGAGTAAACGAGCACGAGAGTGTGTTCCGTTACACGAATGTAAACATTATGACAACTTCCCTAAACTGACAGAAGATTATTTACGATCTCTTCCATTTGGTGTTTACCAATTATACCAGGCTCCTAACTTTGCCGACCAGCATCTTGACAATGACGGCGATATCGATATCTTTCTACATACTGTCTCGTCGTCCATCGTTCAAACCAAAATACAATTCAGACACACTAGCTGTAAACAATACTGTCTTTGGCTTGAATTAAATGAGGAAACTGATACCCATCCAGTTATAACGGTTGGTTTTGTGAGTGTAAGGCGGGAGCCCGAACTTTGGGATGCTGTGCCCATGTAGCTACGATATTGTGGTACATGGGATATGACAGACATACAGATTATCAAACCATAACAAACAGATATTCCGCTGCATTTAAAGATGCCAGAATAGGCATTGAAACAGAGACCGATCTTGAATCAGATTAGCTGATTTATATCAGATATTTAGATTATTAAATGTGTTTTGTATTTATATTTAACCCCCATTTTTTTTATTATTTTCTTAGTTTTAAAGGGAAACTCCGCAAAAAAATTAAAAATTGATATTTTGTTCTTTAAGCATAAAAAACCACATGTTCATAAATAAAATACTTTTATTCTCTATGTTAAGAGATCAAAATCGATTTTTGAAATTCACTATCAGTTCTCGACATATCGCCATCTTGTCGGCATGTTCGATCTAAAAAGTCACGTGATATCTATAAACCACAAAGAACAAAAAGAATCGGGGATTTACCGACCGTGCGTTAAAAACTCCAATCATCAATTGGGGATTACCGTAGACAGTTATTCAGTGTCAAAATGTCTTGTCAAGCGTACGGTTGTTCCGTCAGACAAGGTTATGACAAAAGTCTACATAGTTTTCCCAATCCCACAAAAAAAGAAAGAATTGTATCAGACATGGTTGTACAACCTTACACTAACAGCAAATAGTTGCATCTATATCAAGCACAAGTTGGTGTGTGAAGACCATTTTGAACAATATTGTTTCGAGGGAGATTCGATGGTAATTATCCTTTTTTAATAACAAAATAGCCTAGCAGTTCTGGTAGCTATAGTTATCAAATCCTTATATGATAAGATCTCGTTGAATAAAAAAAATATAGATTTGATGAGGAAGAACAGTTTCAATTATAAGAAAGACAAATGCAGTGTTCTTGTAACAATCACTGATTTACAGAAGATTCATTAGTATGCCTCTTTTATATAAAGTGCATTGATTTGTATAAAGAATAGTTCCGTATTTAGACAAGGTAATTTTTCAATTGATAAAGTTATACGATATAAAATAACATTTTTTTAATTATGATATTTAACGGCTATTGACAAGGAGCAATGTTAGGAAGAGGTTTCAGCTGGGACATAATATGTTGATATAGTATAATATTCCCAGGTTATAGATATGTAAATATCGAAATATCGGACATCTCAATTTTTTTTATTAAAAGTGGGTTTTTTTAACTGATCTTTAAATTATATCAGATTGATACGGGATCAATTCGGAACGGTCACTTATAAAGACACTTAGCTTTACAGTTAAATGTGTGACTCTATCTGGTATGTTTGGTGAAAAATTTATAGGTTTTTTTTCTTTTTAAATTTTATTTACGTTATCTTATTATATATATATATTTTGGCTTCCTCCCGAATTGATAATAGGTATGTCAGAATTATTGATAGATGTCGTGTCAGAGCGACACATTCAGTTAGGTATTCCAAGGACGTATATTAGATACACGTCCCTGGGTATTCCAGTGACATCCTGTCAACTAAAAATTCGTATTACACAATTATATAATACATGTTCATGCATGGCCTCTTTATTGAGGTACCCGGTGTGCACAGGTAACATTTATTGAACCATATATTTGTGTCTAACGTTGTTTATCTTGTGTGTGTTTGAAATTATAATTCCACCTTTTAATGAATGACGTTCTGATAATAATATTATCCACTATTTTTGCTGATAATAAGTTTTAAAAAATTAGAAAAATGACCTTTGAACATGTTTGTGAAATGAATATTGTTTTGTCATGATTCTGGACCATATTTTTGAAGAAAAAAAAATTCTTCACGCAAATACAAGCTTTTGTCGATTGGCAAACATGCAGATATATAAAGTAATGCAGCACTTATAGTCATTATCAATATTAATTCATTGAAGATACATGTAAGAGAGCCTTTCTATGTCTAATGTCCCTATCTTTATAAGGATTAGGACGACAGGGGAAAAAGGAGCGGAGATAGAGTGGCATAGTGAAAAAAAAAACCGAATAGAGAACAATATAGAGAATGATCGACGAAAAGCGAAATAGTTATTGTAAAGGAGCGGAAATAAAGAGAGGCATAGTGAAAAAAAATGTTTGCTTGACAAAGTTATTGCTCGCTTTGATATTTTTAGTTATACAAAATCACACATCGTGTTCCTAATTGGTATTCACGTGCACTAACTTGATGCTGGGAACAGTATATTAATATATATGTTCCTGCTTGATGTGTTAAGTTTCTGCATAGCATGGTTAAAAATAATTATTATCCCATTTGTTATATCGTAGTGTCACGGTGTTACTTTGTTAAATTTATTTAGTTTGTTAATGATTGTGTAAATAAGAATAAATCTGTATAAAAACTTCATACCATTTTAGTGATTGCCTATAGGCGTTTGATTATTGTTACATTTAAGATATATATATATATTTAGAACCTTTCATACATCTTAAAGTAAAAGATGTGTGTCTGAGTTAAACGACACAAGAACCCTGTAATACTAGTACGAGAGTACAGCATGTAAAAATTCCTACTCAATATGGTTATATTGGAAATCTTTTCATACAGATTGACAACTCATGGTCCGACATGCATGTAATATTTTCCTCATGACGCTCATAGTTCTTTCTACAATCGTCATCTTATTCATTAAATATTGCTGTAAACATCGATGGTTCACACCCAAACAAAATGGGAGTAATATACCTTCAGATCTTCTCCGTGGTATACACTTGTGAAATATATAGACGAAATTCGGTATTGAAGTGAATCTACATCTCACAAACACAATTTTTGAATTACGATTTTGAGTGAACACCAACCAAACCAATACAAACGTATGGCAAGATATAACCATGCAGGCATTTAGTTTTCGTCAGACACAAGATAAATAATCACTCTCATAAACGTATATATGCATGCAGTTTCAAATATCAAGAACAAGCGGTCGATGTCTATAGATAATTGTTAAGTCCGTTTACTAACTGTTCAGAGTCAGACATGTCAATAGTTCATTCTTGGAACCTTCATATACCCCATACGACGATGGGAACTCTTTCTGATAGTGTTGACAACATAAGCTTGTTTATCTATACAAGTGGTTGCATGGCCTCTCCTGCCCCAACAAACAAATACGCTACTAGTCTGCTATCTCTGGAGCTCATCCTCAATGGCGCTTATACGTCAGGAAACTTACAAGTATACTAGTAAAGATTGTTTCAAGAACAACGAGGTTGGGACGACGAACTGTTCTAAAATTGTCAATATCAGTAATACATTACTAAGATATGCCTTTAATTACAACAACTGTATTACTAATTTGGATTAATGACGGCTATCCAAAAAAAAAAAATCCTCAAACAAATTAATGTATTAGCTTAGATTTATAATGTATGTATATTCATTACTTAAATGAACGATAATTGGTATTCTTTTCACAAATAATTTGTCTAAGTGATTGTCAGATTAATTTAATTATGAAAGAATGAAATGTTAATAAGAAAATTTTAAAAAATCATGCATGTTGTACTGTTGTATTTTTTCAATTTAAAACTTTAAAATTGCGATAGTTTTACGATTGTTAGCATTTAAACATCGCCAGATTTAAATACAAGTTAAAGAATTCCAGTAAAGTAAATTAAACAGATGTGCAATGATTATTAATTGGGAAATGTAACATTTAATTTTAAGATTAAAAGTACTATTCTTTTAACTTCATATCTTAACTTTATGCTAATTGCATAGAACGTAACCGAAAGTTGTTCCATTTTAATATTGTAACACTTCCGGAATTAAAAAGTTGAATGTTAATTTTCAATTAATTTATACAATTTAATAATTGTTTCTCTATTGTCATCGGGTATTTCATCTGGGTATATTAAACACGCTATACTCTTTCTTTTAATCCATTCAAGATGACAATATTCACACCTGTGTACGCCTGAGGCTAAATTGCTGCAAGGTAAAGTTCAAACGAATTCTCCTCAAATCGAGAAATAAACAATGACTTTACAAAATAATATACACACTCTGTTCACAAATATTTTGCATTGAAATGGTTATCAAAGTTATAACGGTAAATAAAACTTAAAATATTTTCAGTTCAATATCAGTAAAAATGTTCTATAGATATTTTATGAAAAAATCTCAATAATTTATGAAATTAATTCAAAAATATTCATATTTAGATAACTTCATATAGGAAGTTTTATTCAAACAATACAAAACGGTACACACATATTCATTTTCTTTCATTCTTATATTGTGGTTATCAACTACGACCAACGGTCATCTGTGCGCTTTTAATTACGTTAAATTCTGATAAGCAATTAAGACTTTAACAGATTTTATTTTTTCCCATGATTCAACAAATCGGGTTAAAACGTCACAACCCAGTGACGTAGGTCAACCAAAAAAGTTACAAATACTTGATTTTCTCCGTTATTAGAAAGAATATAAATTTAAAACTTTGTGAATGTGTTTTTTATGTTAAGATGAACATATTTAGATGATAAGTAAAAAATCGCGGACTTTCCCTTTAAGTTAAACATAGCTATAAAATACATGTACGCTACAAATCACCTACCAACATTTTCACGCTAAATGAAGCAACATGTTTTTTTAATACAAAACTAATTTTGAATATCTATTAGTTGATAATTCATATTTTAATGCTCCTCAGGGGCGTTAACAAACAAAATCAACATTGGTTTTGATAAACCAAAAACTCAATTGTCTTGGCCTTGTTTAGTGTAGGTTGTAGGAATACCTGTTCAAGGTATGAAACTAGATGATGTGACGTATTTTCATGTACCATAATTAGCATCTATCGGGCTATTTTAAAACATGATTTACCTACCTAATCAAATGAAGAAAAAAATCAGGGGAATATGGCCCTACCTCTTTCGACCCCATTTATCTCTAAAAGTAGCACATGAAGGTATACTTTTTATTACATATTTGAATTGACTAAGGGAAACATATCTTGTGTGCAAATTTTCGTCAAAATTTCACCGTGTGATCAAAACTGTATTGTATGCCCTTAGAGGTACTCAATTTAACACAGTCGTAAAATCTTCAAATATTGAATTTGTCGTTACTTATATTGATTTTGTTTTTCCGAAATTAAAACATAATCAAATACATATTACTATATACAGTTATGAGAACTCGTGATCATACATCCTGTCGATACTGTTTACATATATTTTGGCATTGCACAAGGTCATGCGTTTCCCAGAATGCTTACGACGTCTTTACACTAAAGCCGTTGGATGTGTACTGATTGATACCGGGAGAACATTATTCATTTATAGTTATAATTAGCTTTGAGCTAGCTTCCAGTAACTGTGAGTACTCTTGTATCGGTGCTTTGTGTCTTTTGTTTTTATGTTAGTTGTTTTTGTGATTTGTATCGATCTTTTGAGTTAAGCCAATTGCAACTGATTTTCACAGATTGTTCTTATGTTGTCCTGTAACACCACTGTCCTAAGTAAGGGGAATGAGCGGCCACAAACATGTTTAACCTCGTCACATTTATGTGCATCTCCCAAGTCAAAAGCCTCTAGTTCAGTGGTTGTCGTTGGTTCATGTCTGTCATATTTGATTTTCGTAAATCGTTTTGTTATAAACTAGGACGTTAGTTTGAATTTTGAAACTAACCATATTTAAGTGGGACTGTGCATGCATTTTTGTGTTATAATTTAGCAATGGTTTTTCCCAGTTTTGTTATTTACGATAACATTGTGTCTAAACTACCCCGGCAAAAAATGTTTGGACTCGATGGTATCTAATATCCGGCACGGTGACGGAACATCAATAGACAGAGAAAAGGTAGTTTTCTGTTTATTTATGTGTTATTGTTATGATATCGAAGAATATTTATACATATATAACTATTTTCTATTGTGAGATGTAATATTTTCTACAACCGTTCTAGATTAACGGAGAAATAAGTAAAAATGCACGTCAAAATGACGAATTGAGCGAACCTTGCCTCGAATTTGTTTAATTTCTCCTTAAATTGTTCACATGGTACGGAAAGAAAGGTACGGAAAGAAAGATATTGATATGGAGATTGCAAAACTAGTCACTTTGGGCACCTCAATACTTGTATTTCTGCGTATGGAACGAAAGAAATGGGTCATGTCAAAATGGAAGCACCCGGTTTTGTCAATGTGTACAACCCGGTTTTGTCCTAGATTTCACAAGGCAAAACCCGGTTTTGTCAAAGAAAAAAAGGCATAATCGCATAACATAATTGAACTTCAGCAATTAAAAGGAGTTTGGTGGCTGGTTGGAAAACGATTTCTTACAGAGGATAACTTATTATTTATTTGAATTTGAAACACTTGAATTCCTACTTTATTGGAACAAAAATAATTATAATTTTGCTTTGCATTTAAAAAGAATACTCTAACTGTGAAATAGATAGAAATGAAGGTTAAACCGCAAATTGAGGTTTAAGCTTACTTTACGTTTTTTTTTATATGAATTATGTAAATTTTAGTGTTTAAATTTAAAATTATAGTTTACGGTCTTAAAAATTGAAGAACGCACATTTGATATGTGATTTTCTTGCACAACAGGATGGTTATCTTTATAAGTAATCCAATCTACCTAGGGGTGTAACATTTCCTATGATCGTTTAAAATAAATCTTCTTAAGGCTAAATGTTCATTATACGACATGATAATCAGACAAATGTATATATGCTTGCAGAATCGCCATAGAAGGGGCGTGTGACCTATACGCCGCCAGGATTCGCAACTGATGTTATATAACTAAATAGTATACCAACTTAAAATTTTATAAGAAATAAGAAAGCTGGGACACCCGCGAAATTGGATGTATGTGAGTAGGATTATCATGTTTATTCTAAAAACTCACATTGATATTTTGGAATTGTCGGAATGCGAGACCAAGGCATAAAATTCGTGGCGGCTTGAACTATTTACATGAAGCTTCATATGTCAGAAGTTAGAAGGCCTGACTGCAACATACCTCGCAAACAGATCTTTTATGTAACGATGATTCTACCTGTCATATGTCCATTGCCCTTTTTTTATGGTTCCATGAACAATGTTAATTTTATGAGATACTTTTATTAAATTATTTTTCTTACAGACCTTCAAAATAAATTCGATAACGATCATTCCAGCAGTCGCGGCATGTCAGTGCGTACAGGGTGTCATCCTGGTTTGCCCACTTTTAATTACATGCCTATGTAAACAAAGGGGGAATTGTTGTTTTAACAATTATAGTTTATTTCTGAATTATAGTCATATTTTTTACCTTTTATTTTACCTGTAAAATTTTATAAAAGATACTATATTCTGCTATTAAATCAAGGAAAATGTGCAAAAATATTCTATATTTGATATAGTTTTTAGCCGGAAAATGTATTTAATTTGACAAATAGAAAAAAAAAATAGGGAAAAATGTGTACAAAAATGTTTATTATTTTTACAATTTATCAACAAATAGTTTTAATTATTGGTACATTTAAAAAAAAAAGTAAAAAGTAAAATAATGAAACTAAAGATTAGAATAAATGTCATTCGAATTTCTTTTTATTTATTCAACTTAGTTTTTTCAAATTTTTAATAAATACACTGTTCTGAAATTTAACATAAAAAATATCCAATTGATTCTAACAAATAGCTAATTAACAAACTTAAGAATGGACTCCAACATGCCCACCCCAACATCTACGAGATCATTGAGTTACTGAAGAAGACCCAGGAACTAACAGAATGTAATATTATCCAGTATGCAGCAGGAGGAGCCCGCCCACCAAAAAGACGAAGATACAGAGTAATAGACACCAGACTCCTACTACTGAAAGACAGATACCAACAAGGACTCATCAACGTTGTAGACTACTCTGACGCAGCATCCCATCTTCTCCATTTGAACTGAACAACTAAGTGAAATATTGTAATTTGTGACTTTGTAAATATTATGTTTTGTGACTTTTGATGTATATATAAAAGATTGTATTTCCCATTATTATACATATAGAGCCCCAAATTACTTATTTTACCATAGTGCTTTATTTATTTCCCTATGCAATGTATTTATAAACTTGATTCATATATTATATATATTATGTTTGCAATAAAAGAGGACTTGCATTGGTGTATTTATATCATAAAAATCATTCAGAAACTAATGAATTATAAAGACACTTTTATAACTGAATCTCATTGTTTTGTCATTAGTTGTACATGTTTGTTAAATGAATCGATTGAATTGATATTAAATTATTGAGAAAAAAATATTTGATTTATTTATTATTTTTCTATACAAATGAAAACGGAATTACAAAATAAAAAAAAATACCTGAATATAAAGAAACACTAATAAACTATATACCTAAGTTGGAACAGACTATACAATTGTATGCTCATTAAATCTTTTGTCTTTTTTGTTTTCTTTACTAATAGATAATTGATATAATTAAAAGTGGGCAAACCAGGAGTAAACCGCGTACAGTCACTCTTGTATAAATAATACGTAGTATTTATTTTTGTTAGAAAAAAACGCAATTGAAGTTTGTTTTGCCATGTCTGATTAGTTTATCTCGTTCGTGTAACCCTTAATTATGAATTGTTAGACTTTTTTTTTTATTAAAGAACGGTGCAATCTTGTTTGGAATTCTTGGTTGGTTCAAGCTCACCTTACCCCAAGGGAAAAGTGAGCTTTTGTCATCACTTTGCCCCCGTCGTCCGTCGTCTTCCGTTAATTTTTTACATGTTTTTCATGATCATTGGGGTATCTAGTTTTAAAAGTTTTTGATGACCCCGCTTGTCAACAAAGATGGCCGACATGGCTTAAAATACAACATAGGGGGATGCAAGTTTTGTCTATTATTTAAAAACAGCTATAGAAAGAGAAAATTTAACAGGGGCAGATATGTTCATAATGTTGAGCTTTACCTTTTGTCCATACACATCAAAACTCTCACACGAATTCTTATAGAAGTTAATGTCCTTGAATGACAAATTTCTCCTTTTATTCCAGTCTATTATCTTGAAATATATAAAAGTTATATAGCAAAAATGATCAGCAAGACAATTATATACGAATAAGTCGACTTGGTCGATATCCTTGTAAGAATTATTGACCTTTAATTAAGATTTTCACCATTTCTTTGCGTTTTTGCCAATGATCTTACAAAAATCTTCTCCTCTTTAACAATTTAATCAAACTTGGCCACACGCTTTATTGAGGTATATGGTTTGAAAACCCACATGATCAGCCATTTGTAAATTAATTTTTTGTTTCAGGGTACCAGTGTTAACCTTGCTTTTCATAAAATAAACAAAACCGGGTTCTATACATAGACAAAACCGGGTCATTGTGTAGTAAACAACATTGACAAAACCGGGTGCTTCCAATTTGACATGACCCATTTCTTTCGTTCCATACGCAGAAATACAAGTATTGAGGTGCTCAAAGTGACTAGTTTTGCAATCTCCATGTCAATATCTTTCTTTCCGTACCTTTCTTTCCGTACCAAGTGAACAATTTAAGGAGAAATTAAACAAATTCGAGGCAAGGTTCACTCAATTTGTCATTTTGACGTGCATTTTTACTTATTTCTCCGTTAATCTAGAACGGTTGTAGAAAATATTACATCTCACAATAGAAAATAGTTATATATGTATAAATATTCTTCGATATCATAACAATTACACATAAATTAACAGAAAACTACCTTTTCTCTGTCTATTGATGTTCCGTCACCGTGCCGGATATTAGATACCATCGAGTCCAAACATTTTTTGCCGGGGTAGTTTAGACATAGTGGATAATATACTACATTTTTCTTTTGACGATTTGAAACTTGTAGACGGACGACGTTCCTTTTAAGTAAAACGAAATATACTCAGAAACGGTAAATTTTATTTTTAACTAAAATTCTCTATTCTTATAAGTGGGTTATATTATCTTATATATATATTATCTTATATGTGGGTTATACTATCTTATACGTGGGTTATATTATCTTATATGTGGGTTATATTATCTTATACGTGGGTTATATTATAATTTATATTTCATACTTTCATTCAAATCTAACTGGAAACAAATAATTATAATATAAATACATATAATATAAACACGAGCATGACATCAGTTACGTTTTGAGGACATTGTGACAAAACGACTATACTAACTTTTTGATACGTTCTAAAAATCGTGTTTTCTAACGAAACACGTTATAAACTTTTTAGTTTATAGGGGCATTAGCTGTCAAATTCATGATCATCGATTTTACTTAAATTCTTATATTTGAGTTATAACATAAAACGTAAATCCCAAATTTCAAAAAGTCCAAAAGAAACAATTAACAATGGATAGACTCGTTATAATGTATCAGCATTATATATAGAATATAGATATAAGAAGATGTGGTATGAGTGCCAATGAGACAACTCTCCATCCAAGTCACAATTTATAAAAGTAAACCATTATAGGTCAAAGTACGGCCTTCAACACGGAGCCTTGGCTCACACCGCACAGCAAGCTATAAAGGGCCCCAAAAATTACTAGTGTAAAACCATTCAAACGGGAAAACCAACGGTCTAATCTATATAAAAAACGAGAAACGAGAAACACTTATAAACCACATCAACAAACGATAACTACTGAACATCAGATTCCTGACTTAGGACAGGTGCAAACAATTGCAGCGGGTTTAAACGTTTTAACGGTACCAAACCTTTACCCTTAAACAATAGTGTAACATCACAACATAGAAAGACACACTATAAAATATCAATTGAAATGGCTTAACTCAATCAAAAGACATATTACCACAAGTGAACATACACTGAACGAATAAATTTGATCCATGATACAATGTAAATACAAAATCAATAAAAATAAGGGATGAATAATTAAAGTAACAGTATTATAACGCTGTGAAATGTTAAACAATTTCAGAAAAAAACAACAATAACCTTAAACAAAAATCTGCCATTTACAATAATATTATACACAGGTAAATAAAAATAATTTTTTTGTTAGGTATACAGTTTAAAAGGGAGTAAGGAAATATTTTTACAAAATAAATAATTTTGATGTTCATAGTTCGAAGAAGTGAAAATTTATAGTAATTAGTTATCAAAGGTACCAGGCTTATAATTTGATACGTCAGACGCGCCTTTCGTCTACATTAGACTCATCAGTGACGCTCATATCAAAATAGTTAGAAAGCCAAACACTTATCAAAGCTAGTATATAGACCAGAAGTATGGATCTAAGTTCATATAAAACAATGATAAGTCATGTAGGGGGCAATGATGCCAGCAGCAATAAGAATTTACAACAATTTGTGGAAATTTATCAAGAAATGATTTACTATTTAAGAAGTCAAAATTGTCGAGCAATTGTGTCTGGAATATTGCCAAGGTTAGACTGCGATGTCACTGAATATGACAGGATTTTAATACAAATGTGTCAACATAATGGAGTAAAATTTGTATCAAATTATTAATCTTTTGTTTACAAGGATACCAACATAGCCAAATCATTTTACCATATAGATGGCATTCATCTCAATAGATATGGAACAATAAAGCTGTTGACAAACGTAAATAAAATAATTAAAGTACTCAAGGGAAAACCCTTACAACATCATTTATACCAACAAAACAACAATAGATTCCAAAGTTCTGGTTCTCAAAATTACATAAGCAACTTCAGACGGAGCACTCTAAAACCAAGATATCAATCACAGAGTACTAAGAACACAAGAGTCAGGCGAAATTTCAACCATTTAGGAATCAAAAAACGTAAAGGACAGGCTAGAATTCAATATTAACAATCGTGACTCGTGGGGAAACAATATTGAACTAAATAGACAAAATGTAAACTATTCACACCTAGATAATACGGTTGTCGGAAATCAAAAATGGAAGGACTGTATTAATTTTGATGGTTTAGAACAAATTGTACATAAACCGACAAAAGTAACAGATAAATGTGCAACTACTATATACCATATCTATACTACTAATGTAGACCATATTATAGAAGTAAATGTGCCTAGTTATGATCATTATCTTGTTTGCGTAACAAGAAAACTAAACCCAAAAATATCAAAAATGGAGCATTTATCCATAGAATACAGATCATCCAAACAATTTGATCAAAATAAATTTATTGAAAATTTAACAAATACTACTTTTCATCTCATTGAATCGATTGGGAATGTTGATGACGCAGCTAATTTTTGGTATAATCTATTTCTAAACACCCTAGACAAGCATGCTTCAAAGAAAATTAGAAGGGTGAAAAATACTCAACAACCAGAGTGGTGGACTTCTGATATAAATAGCGCTTGATACCAAAGAGATTATTTTCCGACCGTGCGAGAGCTTTATAGCCAGTCAAGGTCGTTAAAAAAACCCCATAAGTAAGTAAGAGATTATTTTCATAGAATTGGAGATATATATAATTATAAAATGTGGCGTAATAAGGTTTTATTTTTAGTAGAACAGGCAAAGAAAAATTGTTTTAAAAATGCTATTTCAAATTGTAAAGATAGTAAAACTATTTGGAAGTATGCTAAAAGTTCAAATCCCAAAAAATTACATAATAATATCACGCATTTAGAATATAAAAATAGTGTACTTGACAATGATGTTGATATAGCAAATACATTTAATATGCATTTCACAAATATTTATGAAGGTATAGTTGGTAACAGATTATGTAATGATGATGAAGGTCCAAGTTTCGATGTACTCAACAGATTTGTGAAATCAAAGTTACAAAGGGGTAGTGAAAAATTCATTATACCTGAAATGAGTATTTCAGATGTAAACATGTATTTGAAAAATCTTGACAAGTCTAAACCAATTGATTTAGATGATGTTGGACCAAACATTTTGAGTATGTGCAGTGATGTCAGTGCACCAGCTTTAACATATTTATTTAATCTAAGCATCAAATGTGGTAAATTTCCTAGTATTTTTAAAACTGCAAGAGTTTGCCCAATTTTTTAAAGTGGCGATGCTTGTAATCCTGATAATTATAGACCAATAGCAGTTTTGCCTTGTCTCTCCAAAATCATAGAACGAAATATCGCTGATAGTTGGTAGATGTTTAGATGTTTATTTCAAAATACAGCTCAGCCGCAGTAACTGCGTAACAGGAGCGAAAACACATACATGTTTATATATAGCAAACGAATCGAGTACAACATGATTAACATATAAATATACAAAATTTGCATATGAATTGATTCTATTTCAAATAATACTTTGACATCGAACAGAGGTAACCCGAGAAGATCGTTGTAAACAATTCCACGAGGTCGAACATGTCCCCGTAACAAATATTTATAATTAACACATAGAGTATCAGAAAAAGAAATAATTTAAAATCTCATAGATCTATATGCATATGATTAGATCAACAATCTTTCTACTTTTTGTGTAAAAATGACAAAATTCGTAAGTACAGCTATATTACAGTATTTAAGCATATCATACATTTTACTAACCTGCGGATATATTACATAATAATCTGGAATGAATTTTTTCCTTAAATTCTTTACTTTATCCTTATTACATAAACATATATAATGAAATTCGTCCCCAAGAACAGTCTTGCAGATATGAAAATTTCTTCCTTGTCTCGGTATATTTCGCCATCTTCCAGTTTCTACAGGAAATTTAATGTTGCAAGTCCGTAACTTACATATATAAATCCGATTCAGTCTCAATAGGTATGGTTCCAGTATAAATTCTGTTTTAAATTGCGAGTAAAAGTCCCCCCTCGACGAATTGTGTATATCCGCAAACCATCTTTGAATGAACTGGTCTTGAAGTCGTTGTCTGACAGTATATTTTAAATATTCTAAATTAATACCTTGTTGAACATTCCATATTTCACTAAAACCACAATCGTCATATCTAGATTTAATATAGTTTATCCATTTAAGCTGATAATTTTCATTATCTTGTAAATGCTTCAAAAGTTTGTATAGTTTTCCAGACAATTTATTTTCATTAGTAACAAGCTTGTTCCAGAAGCAAATCATTTTCATCTTGATTTGCAATTCTTAAGGAAATCTACCTAACTCAACATATATCATGAAATTAGGAGTGGATGTTTGGACAGACAAAATACGCTTACAAAACTGTCAGTATTTGCTTTATTTTCTAACCCCCAATTTTCAGAGGAGTACGTCAAAATGGAAACAACTAAAGAATAAAATAATTTTAACTGTAGATCAATAGGAATGGATAAATTTTGAATCTTCTTATAGAGAGCATATAGTGCCTTTTGAGCTTGGTCAACTGGTTTATTTCCCAGCCTGGAAAAATTTCTGTTATAGTTGAACAAAAGACCAAGGTAAATATAACTGTCCTTGGTTTCCACATCCTGATTACTTAGTGTAAATGAATTAATTTGTTTACATTTTCTCTTAGAAAAAATTACAATTTTTGTTTTTGACACATTAGCACTAGGTTTCCAATCTTCCCAGTATTTTTCAAAAACAGAAAGTGCATTTTGTAATTCTTGTGCCGATTCAGCAAATATAACAGTGTCATCGGCATATAATAAAATAAACATTTAAATATACATACTCAAATTATCCATACATTTTTCATCTTAAAAAATTTAAACAATCAACAGAGTTGGCACACAAATATTCTTCCAAGTCGTTTAAGTACAAGGCAAAGAGGAAAGGATACAACTTTTCTCCTTGCCTTACACCTATCTCACAAGGAATAAAAATTGTTTTCATCTCACCATTCTTTACACAAGACTTAATATTTGTATATATGTTCAAAATAATGTTGAGCATTTTCTCACCAATATTTCTCTTAAGTAGTTTTTGCCAGAGACCACCTCTCCAAGCAGTGTCAAATGCACTTTTAACATCAACGAATGAACAAAATAATTTTCTACCCAATGACAAATAAAGTGAAATAAGAGCATGCATGATAAATATACTGTCTTGAAAAGAGTAGCCTTGACGAAATCCTCCCTGTGCATCTGTTATAATCCCTATTTCGTCAGATAATTCATTAAGTCTTGCATTCAGAATTGCTGTAAAAACTTTTCCTAAATTTGAAGCGAGACAAATCGCCCGATAATTATCAAGATTGTTAATATCTCCCTTATTTTTAAACAAGGGTTTTATTACACAAAATAACCAAGAATCAGGTATTATACTGAATTAAAAACTAAGTTGAACAATTTCATGTATATAGTTAGAAACTGGTTAATCGTTCTTTGAATGTATTCATTGACTATATCATCATTCCCCGGAGCTTTGCCAATACTGAGTTTTTTAACGCTTGATAAAATTTCCTCTTCCGAAATACCTCGATCAAGAATATTTATAATATCTTGATTATCTGTATCTGCATCTTCATTTTTATTCAAATATTTAAAATAATCGTATGACTGATCTATACTTATTTAATCTCCTGCGCCGAATTATTTTTGTCTAAACGTTTCAAAATTTTCCAAAACTTTTTCGAATCTTTTCTGGAGATTTTACTAAGATCACATTTGAAATTATGCTGAAAACTTTTGAAACATTTATTCATCTCAAATTTATATTTTTTCCAGCTTTCTTTGTATATATATTTAAATATTAATGACCTTCTTAAACAACACAGTCAGGCTTCAGACCAAAACATTCGTGCACCACTGCACTTACTAAATTAGTAGATGAATGGTTAACAAATATCTGCTTTTTGGTCGGGTTGTTGTCTCTTTGACATATTCCCCATTTCCATTCTCAATTTTATAATGGAGAGATAAACGGAGCTATATTTTTAGATTTAAAGAAGGCATTTGATCTGGTTAATCATATAATTTTATTGAAAAAACTTGAATATTATAATGTTTCAAACTGTACACTTGACTGGTTTAAGTCATACTTGATTGAACAAATTCAACAAGTTAAGGCCAATAACGTCATGTCTGATACTAAGTACATAAAAACTGGTGTACCACAAGGCTCTATCCTTGGCCCTCTGTTATTTATTTAATAAATCAATGATTTACCACTGAACATAGAAAATTCATTAATAGATTTATATGCAGATGATTCTACTTTACATAGTAAAGGTAGTAATGTACATGAGTTAGATGCTAACCTTCAAAATGATATTTATATAATTGAATACTGGTGTTCGGAAAATTGTATGAAACTAAATCCCAAAAAATGTAAATCAATGATTATTGGTTCAAAACAGAGGCTTTATTCAACTTGAAACAGTTTAGGTATCAATATTTCAGATGAACGATTAGAGACTGTAGATTGTGAAAAACTTCTTGGTTTATATATCGACAATAACCTAAATTGGAATGAGCAAATAGATAAAATGTCATGTACATTATCAAATAGAATCAACTTATTACAAAAGATGAGAAAGTATTTACCTATGCATATACGTATTATTTATTTTAATGCTTATATTCTGCCATTGTTTGATTATTGTTGCAATATATGGGGTAGTTGTAATGAAAGTGGAATAAACAAACTTAATAAGTTATTAAAGAATTCTGCTAGAGTATAGTAGAAGCTGACAAAATGACATCCTCCAGTTTATTGTTTAATAGTTTAAACTGGTTGAATGTGAAAAAACGAATTCAGTATCAATAGGCAATACTTGTATTTAAATCATTAAAGGATATGGTTCCTTACTATTTATGAGAACACTTTTATTTTACTGATAATCAAAATTATAATTTACGTTCAGCTGATGAAAAACTTCCGAAGTCAAAAACAAATTTTTTGAAAAAAACTTTTATATATTCTGGTTCTCAAATATGGAGCAGTTTACCAAATGAAATAGAGATGACTAATACGCTTGTAACTTTTAAAACAAAATGTTACAAACTTTTCATGAAGAGGGCAGAGGATTGTGTACCCTTTTGTTGTTTCAATGTTCAATATATGGACATTTTATAGAAAATTCAAAGCCTTTCCCCTTGTACTCTAATATTTGACAATTCGGGGCTTGATAGCAGGGATGGGGTAATCGTAATCTGAAATCGTAATCGATTGTAATTGATTACATTTTTTCCAGTAATCGACAGTAATCTGTAATGGAAGATTTTTTCGATTACATGTAATCGTAATTTAATCGATTACAGCAAAAATTATGATGTAATCATCGATTACTTTTCGATTACATTTCGATTACTTTAGTAAAATAGTTTGATGAAATATAAACTATTTTAAATGAAAATATGTATGTATTTAGCACTTTATAGTACAGATAAAATAGAATGTATTGATAAGACTTCAAATGCCTTATTTCTATCTATTGTCTCAAGCTGCGTTATGATCAACCAGATCCCCTACCAAATGTTACTTTATATCTAGGTTTTGAAACAAATGGATTTATATGCTTGTCAATAATTCAAGACCTTTTATATTAAAATAAAAAAATAGATTTGAAATAAAAAAATATATTTAGAATAAGAAATGAGTCTTAAGTTAAAGTTAAAGTGGTAAGCTTATTTGTATTAAAACTCCTTAAATCATAATTTTCAATAAGAGTTGGAATTTTAGCTTAGAATAGATAATCAGTTGATTCCTTATAATGTTATGATATTAAAATTAAGAAAGTACACAAAATCCTTTTGACAATGGCTATGCATTTAAATTCTTTTTTTTTCAGAAATAGATGCATGTATCCCATTTTGACACTGTAAATATATATTGTTTATAATTTGATTAGAGAATAAAAAAAACTTCTTGTCTTTACTAATCAGATGATCAAAGACTTCTAATCAATAAGATGGAGACTGCTTTCATTTCAATTATGTCTAATTAAGAGGAAGATTTACATTATTTTGCCCCAGGTTATAAATTGTACTCCATTGACAGTTTTATATCCTGTAACAAGGCTGGTTATCCAAACAAAAGGATTAATTCATGCACGTCATACTTTGATCTTTATAAAAATTACCAGAACTAATTAATTATTCTATTTATTTTTTTCAGAGGAAACTTCCAAAATTGTAATTAGCTATGTTAAAATATACCTGTTTTTAATGAGTAAAAGCAAAAAAGCTACCCTAAGTTAGTTTGACAGCAAAATTTTTGAACAAAACTACAATATAAATAAATGATTGATGCAATGCGAATATGTCATCTCTCATTCATGTTGAAAGCCAAAATTTCAAGAACTTTTGAATATTTCTTATCCTCAGTAAGAGATTCCATCTAAAAAACAACTGTCAACTTAAAATTTGGAAACAATGCTTTAAAAGTTGTTTAAGTAAACTTCTAAATTTAAACTATACAAACGTTGAGCAACATAATTGTGTTTAACTTACTTTATTTTTTGGTTATTTTGTAGCATGTATTTGACAGTAATCGAAAAGTAATGTAATTACTTTTGATAAAGTAATCGATTGCAATCGATTATATACAAAAATCAGAGTAATCGATTATTAATCGATTGCACAAAAATCCTTCATGTAATCGATTAATAATCGATTACATTTGTCAGTAATCGTGCCTATCCCTGCTTGATAGATAGAGGATTATTGCATGCAGTGCTAGCAATTATTTCCTTAAAGCAAGTTTATAAATTAAGATATTGGTTAAAACAAATATAAATATGGAACAATTCAGTTCACCTTCTAGGGTGCTCGACTTTAGTGACTCAGCACGAGGTTTTTTTTTAATGTAAAGGTTGTTCAGGACTTTTTATAGACAATAAACGCTTAGCACATCATGGACAAACACGTGAGTAATCTATGTTTAAAGTTTTATAACGAAAATCTCTGTATTAAAGTCTGTGGATTTTCTGCAAAAATCTTGGCTTTTTTGCCACAAAATCCCCATTTTTTATTAAATGCACTAAAACAATAAATAATATTGCTTTGAACGAAGTTTCCCTTTGGTATATGTACAAAATGGCACATCCCTATTATTCATTGTCTTTGCTCTTTTGATATTATTGCACTTTGAAAATTTCGTAATACACATGGCTACAGAAGGGGTCATAAACCTTAATATGCTTTCATTAATATGTATATACTTAACAACAAAATTATTTTCATTTACCTGTGTATAATATGACGCAGGTTTCTTCAAAAGTGATGATTCTCGAAAAATTGTTTGACATTTCACAGTGATATCATACTTTAACTTTGTTTAAACCTGTTTATTTACTTTTGACTTTAATTATTTATCCCTTGTAATTTTTTATTAACTGTGTATTTGCATTCAGGTGTCACAGGTCAAATTTATTCGTTCATTGTGTGTTAATTTACGTTTTTTGATTGAGTTAAGCCTTCCAATTGATATTTTATAGTGTGTTTTTCTATGTTGTGATGTTATACTATTGTTTCAGAAAAGGGAGAAGGTTTGGTACCATTAAAACGTTTAATCCCGTTGCAAATGTTTGCACCTGTCCTAAGTCAGGAATCTGATTACAGTAGTTGTCGTCTGTTTATGTAGTTCATACGTGTTTCTCGTTTCTTTTTTATATAGATTAGACCGTTGGTTTTTCCGTTTGAATGGTTTTACACTAGTAATTTTTGGGGCCCTTTATAGCTTGCTGTTCGGTGTGAGCCAATGCTCCGTGTCGAAGGCCGTACCTTGACCTATAATGGTTTACTTTTATAAATTGTAACTTGGATGGAGAGTTGTCTCATTGGCACTCATACCACATCTTCCTATATCTATATAAAATTGTACTTTTTTAAAGTAAAATGAGATTTTATTAAATAGATACTTACCATCATAAATTCTAAGTAGATCCATCTGCGCAAGTCTGATAGGCGGAATCCTCAAATAAAAATATCATCAAATGAAAAACAAGGGATGACCTGTGCCCATATAACCCCTGCCTTTATATCATCCCTTTAATTTCCTCGAGTAAGCAAGAAGCCATAGGAATAAATCAGGGGATGAAGGGGAGGTTGTGAGGGACCTTTAATTTATGATGGTAAGTATTTATTTAATAAAATCTCATTTTACTTTAAAAATGTACAATTTTATATCAATAAATACGTTACCATCATAAATTCTGAGTAAATACAGAATCCCCTGAACCAGAAGATGCAGGAGGAAAAACAACTCTTTGTGCAGAAACTAAAGGTCCTAAGGAATACAAACTCGGAGCTTGAGACGATAAAGATTGCAGATAGTGAGAAATGAAAGAATTTTCAGTTCTCCAGAAACCTGCAGAAAAAAACTTCCTCTAAAGAAGCATTATTGAAAAGTGCCCAGGAGGTAGAAATAGCTCTAACATCATGGGCCTTAACGTGCATACTATACAGGAATTCTTCATTAGAAGAATTGTAAGCTAATTTAATAGTTTTACAGATCTAATTTGAAATGGTTTTAGCAGACAAAGCTTGTTTTCCTTTTTTAAAAGGAATAAATAACCTGGAATTTGAGGAGGTGCGAAGACTACGAGTTCTCTGAAGATATAAAAGTAAGGCTCGAATAGGACAGAGTACTTAAGAACTTGAATCATCAGGAAGGGCTGGAATCACTATCGGTTCTGAACCTCGGCCATGAATTTGATTTTTGACTTAAAAAAGCTGGTTAAGTTAAGAGAGTAACCTAAGACTTATCCCTATTAAAACGAAGACAGTAATCGGCAGTGGAAAACGCATAAATTTCATTTCTTTTTCAATCAGAAGCCAAGACAAGAGGAAAACAACACTTATACGATAAGAACTTGATTTCAACCTTTTCAGCAGGTTCAAAAGGATGGGTTTTTAAAACAGACTCAAATTCCAAGACGGAATTAAAACCCTCTGTCTCGGGCGTTCAAGAGTGAAATTCTTAACTAAAAGAGAAATGAACTAATTATTACCAAAATCTGGACCTCCAGACAGTTGAATCGTCCTACAAATAGCTGATCGATAGCATTTAATGGTAGAGGGAGATAAACCTTTCTCCTCAAAAAGGTGGATCAGGAAGTCTGCTAGTTGCTGTACAGAGATTTGGAAAGGATCAACTTCCTTCTCACTACACCAACTACTGAAGATTGTCCACTTGGCATCATAGACGATGTTAGTGGAATCTCTAACTGCTCGGGAGAGATGTCTGCCTGCGCATTCAGAAAAACCTCTCTCCTTGAAGCTATCCCTGAGAGAAGCCACGCGATGTAGCTTCTCTGGATTGGCATGAAGAATCTTGCCCTTGAACTGGGACAGAAGATTGTGTCGTACCGGTAGAACCAGTGGACGAACACAAAACATTCCGTCCCATAGAACACACATGGCGTCTACTGCGTAGGCTTTTGGATCTGGTACAGGAGACACGAACACTTGAAGTTTGTACTTGAGGCTTGTTGCAAACAGGTCTACACGAGGAGACCTCCACTGAAGAGTAATTGCCTGAAAAACTGATTGGAGAAGTTCCCACTCTGTATTGACTGGGGTAAGTGTTCTGGACAGAGCATCTGCTAACACATTGAGTTTCCCTGGGACATGACGAACTACAATCTGTAGATGAAGATGATTGCAAAGAAGGAGGATTTCTCTTGCTAAAAGGAACAGCTCGTAACAATGAGTTCCTCCTTGGTTTCGCAAATAAGCCACCACCGTGGTGTTGTCCGATGCAAAAAACAGAGATTTGTTCTGCAGAAGGGACTGGAAATGAGACAGTGCAAGAAGAACTGCCTTCATTTCTAGGATGTTGGTGTGCTCTTTCAAAAGATCTGGAGTCCACACTCCCGAGACTGAAAGACCTTCCAGATAGGCTCCCCAACCGATGTTGGAGGTATCTATGAAAAAAAGTCTGATTTGGAACTGGAGAGGACAAAAGTTGGCCTCTCAAAACGTTTGTTTGAAAAATCCACCAAACCAGATGAGGATACAATTCCTGATGAATGATTGGAACTAGAAAATCCCAATCCTAATTGTTTCTCTTTTTTTACCATTATTATTATTTACTTTTAAGTTTGTCAAATGATTCAAAATATCAACTATATGTACTTGTCTCGATTTTGCTGATGTACTATGGACTTACTTACTATGATGATTTATATATGTAGTTTTTGCCAATAAACACATTACAAAAAAAAAAAAGGAAAAAAAAAAGGAAAAAGAAAATCCCAATCCTGCGTAGCTGGGCGCCAATGCTGAATGAAGAGTTCGAATGCGGAGGCGACCAAGAGGAACAACGTCCGCTAGAAAATTCAAAAGACCTAGCAGTTGTGGAAATTGGCGAGCAGTAACTGTTTTCTGAAATAGAAACAGATGAATTCTTGAACAAAGATTCTGAAACTTTTCCTGTGGCGGTAGAACTATGCCTTGATGAGTAAGGTAATGTTCGCCTAGGAAAATAAAGTCCTGAATCAGGAATCGGGTATGACATTTCAAAGATGAGAAACCCCAGAGAGAGATGCAGTATGATGACTACATCGGTGTTGAGATAGAGTTTCTCCGGAGAAAGCTCCTTGATCAGTGAGTCGTCCAGGTAAAATGAATCTGAATAGCCTGCGAATGAAGGTGAGCTATGGCTACCTGCATGAGTTTGGTAAAGGCTAGTGGCGCAGTTGACAGGACAAAAGGAAGAAAGGAAGAGCTCTAAATTGGTAAACCCTGTTGTTCCAAACAAACCGAAAGAATTTGCGGAATGAATGGCAAACCGGAACATGAAAATAAGCGTCTGTCAGATCAAGGGATGTGGTCCACATACCGGGAAGAATGGAAGCTCTGATTGAACGATTGGTCTCCATCTTGAAGTGGGGAATACCCATATAAGAATTGAGGATAGACAGAACCCAACAATCTGAGGTAATACTTGTCCAATTTTTTTTAGAATCCCCCCCTACTGATATTTTGGAAAGAGGAGTTTTGTAATACATCTCTGGATTGGGTTCTGACAGTAACGTACGAGGGGGCAACTTCCTAGGAAGAAGGATTGACCCTCTTGCCGCCTCTCTTAAAACTGCTTGGTTAAGACCTAGGGATTGAAGTCTTCTTAGGACCGTATTTATTACCACCATCATTAGTCACTTTCCTCCTCTTTTCTATAGAAGTAAAGGATTAGCCTCCAGCAGAAGAAAAACTACCTCGCTTGGAATTATTTCCAGAGAGATAAATGTTCACCTCAACTGGAGCTGGGGTTTGACTGAGGTGCTTCTGAACCTCGATAAGTGGTAAACCGAAAATTTTAGGAGACTTTATAAGAGCATCCTTGAGACTATCAGAGACTTATGCCTTCTACAAAATTTCAGATCTTTTGGATAAGGTGCTGTTAGCTATAGAACCCATAATCAATAACTGAGAGGCACCTAAAGCCTTGTCAACATGTAAAAGAAAAGGCTTGGCCTCAGGTGGAAGTGACGAGTCCTTCAGCACAGAAGCAATTGCAGTCAAACAATGTTCAGCAGTACCTAAAGCATGAGAAGCATTCCTAAGTAGATTCTCCGTTTTGGACCACACAGACTGAGAAAGACGCAGTCTAGCAGAAGGTTTAGAAAGAATAGAAGACGATAAAGCCTTGTCACATTTAGGTACCAACTGACCCAAAAAAGAACAAAGATATCATAATCTTTAGAACGGAACTGCTCAGAAAATGAGGCAAGACCAAAACCATTTACTTGGGAAAATTGAGACTCATTAGCCACAATCCCATCATTGTTGATCTGAAGACATGTCGACATATAGTTAGATTGTGGGAAAATAGTATGTGACCTAACATTGTCTATTAACAGACCACAGGAAGCCTCGAAAGTAGAGGTAAGTATCTTGGGTCTAGGTGGAGACTGAAAAGGTACCTTGTTTACGTCTCTCATAATGGTATAAACCGAATCTCTAAGATCTTTCAAAGAAGAAGGAGTATCCTCAGCCTCAGGATCCTTACTGGAATTGGTAGAAGAACGACCAATTACAGAAGAAGAAGGGATAGAAACAGGAACAGAAGGTTGTGAAACATTCTGAGAGTCCTGAACTGGATTATCACCTTCTTCATCAGAAGAAAAACCTTCTTCCTGGCTACCTGAGGCCACTGAAAAACGTTCTTCCTCATCACTGTCCTCCTGATCACTTTCATGATTATGATCTTGAGGGTGTGAAATCACTGGAGAGATATACTTATTGGCGTTATTCTCTAGTGTACATAGGCGGTTAGAGAAAGACGTCAATTCAGATGAAATAGACTTGACGAAAGTCGTCCAGAATACTCTTGGACCCATCTAAAGAGGGGCCAGAGTCAGTAACCTGATTAACTTTGTGCCTAACAGAAAAGGTTGGCATAGCAGCAGGAACAGACACACTACAACTAGATGACAATGCTAAATGAGGAGCAGGAACTGACAGACTAGAAGTAGCAATCTGAGGACCAACAACAGGAGTAGTAACTGGTCCACAATCAGGCCAGAAACCTGGAAAAGACCGACAAGGAAAATTCTGACTAGGAAAACTCTGACCAGGAAATTTCTGACTAGAAAAACCCTGACCAGGAAACCCCTGACCAGGAAAACCTGAATAAGTATATACTTGAGGCCAAGGAGGTCTAGACCATGACATGGCGTTACTAGCCGAAGCAGGGAAAGTAAAACCACAGTAAGAAGCTGGGGCTTAGAACCAGGTAAACTTAGACCCATAGAGATACCAGGGTAAGATGAAACTGACTCATTGGTGTCAACTGGCTAAGAAACTGTGTTGGTAACAGTGGTAATGGTAGGGATACCTCCATCATAACCGACAGAACCTGTATTGAGGGTCTGCTGACCGGTATTAGTAGTCACCGAAGTTAAAACGTCGGTTAATTGACTATAAATATTAGGAGGGACTACCTGACTTCCCGTTGTTGCAGCCACAGGGTAGGGTAACGACAAATCTAGAAATACATCATTGCCTGTAATAGCTTCGAACGGACTGGAAGCATTAAGCTCCATAATTGCGAAGTTAAATACTTATAATACACAATATTATAACAACAACATAATAGCAATAAACAATGGTATAGGGGATACCTCTAATATTAACACTACAAAAAAAATCCCCAAAAAGTCTTCTCTGTTATAGTTAAAGCAAAAAATAAACACGTGTGTCTTGTTACACAGGCGGAAATTAAATGGATGATATAAAGGCAGGGTTAAATGGGCACAGGTCATCCCTTGTTTTTCATTGGATGATATTTTTATTTGGGGATTCCGCCTGTCAGACTTGCGCAGATGGATCTACTGAGAATTTATGATGGTAACGTATTTATTGATATAAAATTGTATATTGTGTATATATCATTATAATATTGTATGTACTTTATGAATATGTTATTATTATTTTGAGGACTCTCAGGAAGATTAGGTTTTAAATAATGGGATTATCCTCTTAAAAAAAGATTATTTATTTATTTATTTACAAGTTTGAGCGTTTATATAAATATACATTGTTAATTTCCATTGTGTAATGCAATGTAGGCGTACATATAATAATAATTTTGCAGCTGATATAATAGTTTTAAGTAAATAAATTGAAGAATAAAATGCTCCGCTAGGCGCAGCTTGATACGACCGCAGAGGTCGAACCCTGAACAGTTGGGGCAAGTATGGACACAACATTCAAGCTTGATACAGCTCTGAATTTGGATTGTGATAAAATATTTGACACAGCATAGGTTTCTGACACAGAATGAATGTGGTCTAAGAACTTAATTTTTTTTAATTTACCTATTATGGTCCAATATCCAAAATCTAAATACATACACGGTTAGATTCAGCATATCAAAGAACCACAAGAATTTAATTTTTGTTAAAATCAAACTAAGTTTTAAACTTTAATTTTGGACCCTTTGGACCTTAGTGTAGACCAATTTGAAAACGGGACCAAAAATTAAGAATCTAAATACACGGTTAGGTTAAGCATATCAAAGAACCCCAATATTTCAATTTTTGATGAAATCAAACCATATCATTATTATTTGCTTTTATATATAAATAAAAAATAACCAACTTAAAATGGAAAATTTTAAAGAAAAAGAAAAGGAAAAAAAAAATCCCCCCCCCCTAATTTTTTGAACCCCCTTATGATTCATTACCCCAAAACTCAATCCCAGCCTTCCCTTTGTGGTATGGTACCTTGCAGTACAGTTTCAGAGAGATCCATACACTTGAACACAAGTTATTGTCTTGAAACTGTAAAAATGCTTGTTTTTTGGCCCCTTTTTGGCCCGAAATTCCTAAACGTTTAGGGCAATTACCCCCAAAATCAATTCCAGCTTTCCCTTTGTGGTATGGTACCTTGCAGTACAATTTCAGAGAGATCCATACACGTGAACACAAGTTATTGTCTGGAAACTAGAAAAATGCTTATTTTTGGCCCCTTATTCCTAAACGTTTTGGGCAATTACACCCAAACTCAATTTCAGCTTTCCGTTTGTGATATGGAACCTTGTAGTACAATTTCAGAAAGATCAATACACTTACACACAAGTTCTTGTCATAAAACCAGAAAAATGCTTGTTTTTTGCCCCTTTTTTGGCCCCTAATTCCTAAAATTTTGAGGCAATTACCCCCAAAATCAATCCCAGCATTCCCTTTGTGGTATGGTACCTTGCAGTACAATTTCATAGAGATCCATACACTTGAACTGGAAACTAGAAGAATGCTTATTTTTGGCCCCTTATTCCTAAACGTTTTGGGCAATTACACCCAAACTCAATTTCAGCTTTCCGTTTGTGATATGGAACCTTGTAGTACAATTTCAGAAAGATCCATACACTTACACACAAGTTATTGTCATGAAACTAGAAAAAATGCTTGTTTTTTGCCCCTTTTTTTGCCCCTAATTCCTAAAATTTTGAGGCAATTACCCCCAAAATCAATCCCAGCCTTTCCTTTGTGGTATGGTACCTTGCAGTAAAGTTTCAGAGAGATCCATACACTTGAACACAAGTTATTGTCTGGAAACTAGAAAAATGCTTATTTTTGGCCCCTTTTTGGCCCCTTATTCCTAAACGTTTTGAGCAATTACACCCAAACTCAATTTCAGCTTTCCGTTTGTGATATGGAACCTTGTAGTGCAATTTCAGAAAGATCCATACACTTACACACAAGTTATTGTCATGAAACTAGAAAAATGCTTGTTTTTTACCACTTTTATGGCCCATAATTCCTAAAATTTTGAGGCAATTACCCCCAAAATCAATCCCAGCATTTCCTTTGTGATATGGAACCTTGTGATACAATGTCAGAGATCCATACACTTACACTCAAGTTATTGTCTGGAAGTTACAAAAATACTTATTTTTTGCCCCTTTTTGGCCTTTTTAATTCCTTAACTGTAGGTACCATAACGTCATACCAATATACGACCGCAAAAATGTTTGCGGTCGTATAAAAACTACGGTTTCTTATTGGTGCATTCTGAATAAAATTCGGATCTATCATAACTTTCATTCGTATACACCTCTATGTCTTGCATTGTTCTGGACATACTATTCAATTTCATGTATGATAGTATAGGTACATTCTATTAAGCAAATGCTGTGTTGCTCTTTTAAATGTCTTTTAACACCCTGTTTTGAACAAAACGATTTGTTACATATACAGCACCAAATGGGTTCTCAACTCATCTTAAATTCTCATATGCTGTTATAGAAATTATTGATATCTTAGAATTTTTATAATCATTTTGTGTTACTTTCTACGAAATTTCACCATGTTCTGGGAAAAAGTTAAGCTTTTATTTTATTTTCTATTAAATTGCTTTTTTATAGTATCAACATAATTTATGCTAATCTTACTTCAAGCATATGGATTCATTTCATCTCTATGGGTAGCAGATTCTGCTGAACAAATTTTATTGGTTCTAAAAAAATATGGGATGCCTATATAATTATTTCATTACCTTTTGTAGTGGAGATGTTGTTTTATACAATTAACAACTATTATTTTTGTATACAGGATATTTTAAAAATGCATTGGCGGATTATACAAAAAATATGGAAATAGCATCTTCATCTTTGCAGGATGCTGATATGGCTTTATAAAGTTCCATATTGAACACACCAGCATTTGGATGCTGGCATCTCATATATATATAGACTTTGATATACCTTTTGTTTGGATGCTGGCATCCCAATTATATGCATGCAGACTCAACTTTCTCTTTGGATGCTGCATCCCATTAAAAAAATTGGATGTTCATCCTTTAAAGTTAATCTCAGGGATGCTGGAATCCCAGTTATAAGTAAAAGTTATCTCAACACATTATAAACTGAATGCTGACAGTCATTTCCTTTGGATGCTGGCATCCATCTTCATTGGATGCTAGCATCTGTCTTCTTTGGATGCTGGCATTCGTCTTCTTTGGATGCGAGCATCTGTTTCTTTGGATGCTGGCCTCCGTCTTTTTTGGATGCTGGCTCTGTTTCTTATGATGCTGGCATCTGTTTCTGTAAAAGCTGGTGGTCGTTTTGTTTAAAGTCATTTCCTTTTGATACTGGCTTCCACCTTTTTAGGATGCTGGTATCTGTTTCTGTGAAAGCCGGTGGCCGTTTTGTTTAAAGACTGACATCTTTGCATTATATGTTTCTTTATATATATATTTGACCAGGTGACTTAAGTTTAATCGCTCAATTGAAAAGTCTTTCATCTTTTAAAACAAATTCACATATTTGGTGTTTGTTTATTATTTATATAAAAAATATATAGGAAAAGCGCATAAATCTAAATCTGGTGACTATTATTGTGATGAATTACAAAAATACAAATAAAACGAAACAGTTATATACAATATTATATTGTATCAAAGAGTGTTTGGAGTTACTGAAAGTGAGCTTAACCTCATAGCCTGCTGAAATGATATCATAGACATACACTCTACTATTCAGATTGGTGACTGCCCTTTATGAAGGTGCTTCATATGAAGTCTGTAAGCCTGCGTTATAATTTTGTGTCTATGACAAACCCCCATTTTTAATTAAAGTATATATTGGCATTAAATATATAAGATATCACAAGGAGATCTGTCTTCCCCAGTTGCCTACATACAATAATACATGTACCACTTTGATAACAATGCAAAATCTTTAAAATTTTTATTTTAATTATCAGTACTGGTCTCTTTAATCTGTACGTCCTGGATATTGCCAATATCACTGGACTTGCTGTATGCAACTTCCCATGCGTAGGCACATCATGTCGACCATGATCTATTTTCATTTCAATCACAAAACTTACATTTTCTTTATAATGATCGTTGTTAAGCTTTTTTTCTGTATTCAATATGTATCAATCATCTGATAAATATAAAATCGGTTACATGAACTAGAGCTTTAATTTCTAACTTTCTTTTATCATTTATTACTAATCTGAAATCAGCTGGAATCGCAAATGATCATGATGATCTGGTGCTGCTGGATGTTTTGTCGCCTAAATTCAACCTGTCCAGTAACTATAAAGTGTTATGATACATAATACACAACACATAAATAGTAACCGGAAAGGTACAGCCACTGCTTAAAAAATGCTGAAACGAGAAATGAAAATCCAGTATAGTTTTTAATACAGATAAATATTCTGATCAATATAAATGTTTAAAGAAATTGCTTAAAATGAGTTTCCTGTTGCTTACGTCTTTCATCCACGACAATTTGGGCTCATATTTGTCTCTAAGGCAATTATACCACACCTCCTTAGTTTTACATTCACAGTAAAATATAAACTGGCCTCAAGCAATCAGTGAGTCTATATTCTTCATATAAAATCTTGCAAATATATGAAAGATTGTCAACAATAAGTTTTCGTTGTAACATCACAATACTGTTTAAGTAGATATTCATGTAGAATAAAGTGTTAAAAATATACTGCTTTCCTCCCAACGTTGAAAATGAATACTCATGGTTGCAAAAAAAACTACTTACACCCTCCCATCCTTTTCCACCCCCAAGAACATGAAGAAAATGCATGATTATTTGAAGAAATCCTCCATGTAAACTTCACTTTACCAATTTTTTCCATACCAAGCCTGGTGCTTCTGAGTAGTCATCAGATAAAACTATTAAAAAAACCCATCTGAACCACTTATTAAATCGAATTATAATTATGGAACAACACGCAGATCTAAACACTATCAAATAAATAGCTGCGCCATGAGTGCATGATACGCCCGTCGCTTTTTAAAAGAATAAAGTTCAATAACTTTTCAATGTCATATCAGAAATTTATGAAAAACTAAAGGGAGGTTATCTTAATAGATATAAACCAGTCACCAAAGTTTCATGAAAACTCCTCAAAGCACTTTCAAGATATTGTCTGTAAACTGGAAAATCACCCCTTTTTTAAGAATAAAATCCAATAACTCGGAAACGTAAAATCTAAAATTTACAATAATAGAAAGGGAGCTTACGTCAATAGATATAAACAATTAACCAAAGTTTCATGAAAACAGCTGAAAGCGTTTTTGAGTTATCGTCCGAAAACTGGAAAATCACCCTTTTTATAATAAATAAAACCCCATAACTCGGAAATGTAAAATCTAAAATTTATAAAAATCGAAAGGGAGCTCATGTCAATAGATATAAACAATTCACCAAAGTTTCTTGCAAATTGGTGAAAGTGTTTTTGAGTTTTTTTCCAAAAACTGGAAAATCCCCCTTTTTAATGCATAAAACCCCACAACTCGGAAAGTTAATATCTAAAATTTATAAAAAACGAAAAGGGAGCTCACGTCAACAGATATAAACAATTCACCAAAGTTTCATGCAAATTGGTTAAAGCGTTTTTGAGTTATTGTCGGACATGTTGACGACGGACGGACAACGGTATACTATAATACATCCCGTAAACGGGCGTATAAGAAGGGTGCAATTTCATCAATGTCATTCGTTTTGGAGAAATATACCCTATTTGCAGATATTTCATGAAATTGCAATTCCATCCTAGGGTGGATTCATTTTATACCTTAATTTATGTTCTGTTTTTTTCCTTGACCCTAGTCCTAAAACACAAACATTGTGGGGCGATATTTACATTTTCTTTAATTTTTCGTATTTTCTTTTTCATTCATTTTGCTATTTGCTGTCACGAGTTTCAAAATTAAAAAAAAAGCAAGAAATGAAAATAACAGCTTTAAAGGATATTAGCTACGAGATATGGAAAAAATACGTTTTCATTTTGTTCAATCATTAATGAAAGTGAAATAGTGAAATGATAATTCGCTTTTAGCAGCCAGTTTGGTTCAATTTTGTCATAATAATCTAAGAAACATCTCTGATTAATTATTCACATGCAAGTGAATAATTCGACCTCATTAAATCTCTTTTTATGTGACCTTCAATAAAACCCCTTAGCTAGAGATTGATTATGCATAAACTAGGCATGTTTAGCTAATAAAAGGAAAAGAATGTCAACATTGAAACTCAAAAAGTGAAACAAAAGTAAACAATTTGGTTGACTGATTCGATCCACAAAAACTCATTCTTATACTGGAAAAAACGATGATTAACATATTTTTTAACCTACAATATGAAATCAAACAGACCTAGAAAAATCCAATTTTGATATCTATTTTTATCTGTATTTATGTTTATATCAGGTTATATGACCGTCGGCAGTCTTGGAGGTCACCTCGATGGTTAATTAGAGGCGTCTAGACAAAAATACACACGAAATTCTGATAGATATTATCGAGTTCATACATTGCAAATTGTTTATTTAAGACTTTTTTTTTAAATTGGGATATACGTTTTAGTATGTTATAAATCAAATATAAGAATTTGAGTCAAATCGGTGAACATTAATTTGACAGCTAATGCCCCTTTAAAAACACTAAATAATGAAAGGATGACGCAAAGGCATATATATATATATAGGACAAGCTTGACCCATAAAAACATGTAGCAAATAATTTCTTCAAGTATATGTATTAGAGTAAATTTTATTTCAAGTCGATAAATCTATATGTGCTCCTTTCTTAAACATTATTTACATAGTATTCATAGTGACATTCACCCTTTAATATTCATACATGACAATGCAGTAAGGGTTTTGCTCATTGTTGAAGATTGTACTGTGACCTATAGTTGTTAACTTCTATGTCATATGGTCTCAGGCTGGTGGAGAGTTGTCTCATTGGCAATCATACCACATCTTCTTATTATTATATATACTGTAGCTCTGGTTCCTTAACTGATTTGTGTCCTTTTCAACATTTGTATTAGCTGTGGAATCACAACATGTATGATCCTTGTGATATGATTCTACCCTCAGTTTTATTGAAATGAACTATTAAATCAACCAACTTGCTAGATGAGCATAGTATTATCAGACTTTAAGGTAAGCCTCTAAAGTAACAAGTGAAAATGAATGTTATGTCCGATAAATCCCCCCCTCCCCCACCCCCACAAAGAATTTCAAATACTTGTTCCCTTCAGACCCGTGCAATTAAGATGCAAACAACACATTCAACTTTCTGGTAAACTGGACAGACCTTATCGCTATTTGTCTGTCATTTCTGGAATCACAAAGGTTCCCGTAAAATTTTGACGTCACAATAGAAAATGTCTGACGCCACAAAGGAAAAGCGATTGTTGTATGACGTCAATATTTCAAGTGTAGCAGATTATCAGGTCAAGTGTTTTGATATTCAATTAGCGATATGGTCTATTGTCTCCTGGTACGAGGAAAATTCTCCCTTACAAACCCGAAAATCAGTAATTCATGGAATTTCTTTTGGTTTATATGGCTTGTGAGGCATTTTTCAGGGCAAATTCAGTCTAGACCGAAAATCAATCTTAAATCAAATTTCTTATACTTTACATTGATTGTATTAAAATTGTAAGGCCTCTTACCAGTGATGAAATTTACTGGTGTAGGTCATACGGCTAGTGGTGAACAAATTAATTTAGCTGATCGATTTTTATATTGGCCATGGCAGTAGGGCTTGTGGTTCATCGTAATTAGAGACATTGGTGGGGTGTCCTGTGCATCAGATTTTTATACGACCGCAAAAAAATTTGGCGGTCGTATATTGGTATGACGTTGGCGTCGTCGTACGAAGACACATTGGTTTTCGCACAATAACTTTAGTTTAAGTGAATGGATCTCTATGAAATTTTACCATAAGGTTCAATACCACAAAAGGAAGGTTGGGATTGATTTTGGGGGTTATGGTACCAACAGTTAAGGAATTAGGGGCCAAAAATAAGCATTTTTGTAACTTCCAAACTATAACTTGTGTGTTAGTGTATGGATCTCTCTGACATTGTACCACAAGGTTCCATATCACAAAGGGAATGCTTGGATTGATTTTGGGGGTAATTGCCTCAAAATTTTAGGAATTAGGGGCCAAAAAAGTGGCAAAAAACAAGCTTTTTTCTAGCTTCATGACAATAACTTGTGTGTAAGTGTATGGATCTTTCTGAAATTGTACTACAAGGTTCCATATCACAAAGGGAAAGCTGGAATTGAGTTTGGGGGTAATTGTCCAAAACGTTTAGGAATAAGGGGCCAAAAAGGAGCCAAAAATAAGCATTTTTTTCTAGTTTCCAGACAATAACTGGTGTTCAAGTGTATGGATCTCTCTGAAATTGTACTGCAAGGTACCATACCACAAAGGGAAAGCTGGGATTGAATTTGGAGGTGATGAATCATAAGGGGGTTCAAAAAATTGGGGGGGATTTTTTTTTCCTTTTTTTTTTCTTTAAACTTTTCCATTTTAAGTTGGTTATTTTTTATTTATATATAAAAGCAAATAATAATGATATGGTTTGATTTCATCAAAAATTGAAATATTGGGGTTCTTGGACATGCTGAATCTAACCGTGTATTTAGATTCTTAATTTTTTGTCATGTTTTCAAATTGGTCTATATTAAGGTCCAAAGGGTCCAAAATTAAACTTAGTTTGATTTTAACAAAAATTGAATTCTTGGGGTTCTTTGATATGCTGAATCTAACCGTGTATGTATTTAGATTTTGGATATTGGACCATAATAGGTAAATTAAAAAATTTTAAGTTCTTAGACCACATTCGTTCTGTGTCAGAAACCTATGCTGTGTCAAATATTTAATCACAATCCAAATTCAGAGCTGTATCAAGCTTGAATGTTGTGTCCATAATTGCCCCAACTGTTCAGGGTTCGACCTCTGCGGTCGTATCAAGCTGCGCCCAGCGGAGCATTTTATTGTCAAATTTATTTATTTCTCTGCGGAAGAGCTTAATCACGCATTGCATGATAGGATACATATTTTCAAAATATAAAGGGTACTGGATGTCTCAGATGCTCACCGCTTAACCCATCTCTAGATTTTCCATCGTCTATCATGGAAAATTCATGGAGTTCCATGGAATATTTTTCCATGGAATTCCATGGAGTATTGGAACCTGTTTTCCATGGAATTCCATGAAAAAATAAAAAGATAAAAAAAGGAAAAAATAGTATTTCCATCTAAAACATTTTCCATGGAATTCCATGGAAATATTTTCCATGATATTTTTCCATGGAATTCCATGGAAATATATTCCATGATGTTTCTTTTTGCATGGAATTCCATGGAAAAATTCCATCATTTCCATTTAAAATGGATTGCTCAAATCAAGCTATTGGCGAAGGTTATCCTGTTTAACCTTATCTGTAATAATGAACATAAAAAATTACATGCAATGCATTGTTTCAGTTTGGTACGGTCTTTTGTGTCTTGCATTGGTCAGTAAAAGCAAAAACTGCCTGCTTTTTACTGAAGAATTCCAAGTACAACATGAAACAACCACTCAGTCATCATTTTAACCTTCACTTAAGATTAATCTGATGTATTATGATAAATACAATAAACAAGCAAAAACTTTGGTATATGTTTGCACTGCCTTAACAACAAGAAAATCAAGGTTATTTAAATGTCACTTTTGTCAACAAGGCTTCAGTAGATCCATCTCGTAGAACAGCATTAACCATTATTTGGAGTTTCATTTATTCCTCATGATACCTAAAAAATATAATTTTATTTTAATAAATAATTGAATATTCTTTAAATATTGTCCTTTAACAATAATGGTTTTTAACTGTAGGAAGTGATATGTTCATTTGATTCTAATTTCATGGGGAAAACTCAATCAAAAGGAATCATTTTAATCACAAATAAAAATGTTTATTTGGAATGTGTCATGTCTAACAAAGTCAATTCTTTACCTTTCAAAATCCTAAATTCACAACTGATGTTTAACTGTAGAATACTTTTAACCTCACTTCAGTGTTATATGTACTTGTCCCAAGAAGCCGGTGCATGAAGTTTAGAGGTTGTTCTGGCCTTTGTCCCAAATATTTGTTTTTCATTGCATGTAAATTTCATGATGGGTTTTGTCCATTTTTTTAATTCTTAGTTTTGATATGTAGTTTGTTATAAAGATACACTTTTTATTTTTATGGATATATGTCTCATTGGCAATCAAACCACAGATCTTTAATTTTATAACCAAATTACTTCATTAGTAGAAAGTAAAATACCAAAAATACCGAACTCCGAGGAAAATTCAAAAAGGAAAGTCCCTAATCAAATAAGTAGATTATTAGTTTATATATAATACATTATAAACATTTTTTTCTTGTCTTTGGCAATCATCATAAGTATATGCATAAATCTATTATCTATAGGACCTTTCTTGACTCTTATTGTCATTATGTTATTATGTTGAACTAAAGGAGCATGCACACATTCAAAATGGTGGATCTAATTCATTGTACTTACCAAAAGATGTATATGCTGCTAAATCCAACAGTAAAGTCATCATAGAATACATCTGCACTATTCAATGTCAAGAACTATTTGGAATTATTTCATCTGCATCCAATGTAAAATTTACATTTTGTTCTGGAGAGAAGACATTTACCATCTTTATGTTTTAAGTTATAATAATTGCACAAAAATGTATAAAGCCATGTGCTCCCCTTCATTTGGCCTCACACTCTATATTCAAATTACTTCCTGTGGTGAAAACCAGATGGCACATTACATTTCTTTCACTGGCTCACATGTCTAATTGATGATAAAGAATTAATGCATGGAAATAATTTGTGTGTACAATTTTTCCATGCTAAAGTCATCATTCAACCCCCTTTCCATCTTAAAAATATTCTAAGTCAACTTTCCATCCTCTTTTCCATCTACAAAAGTTTCTAAGTCTATTTTCCATCCAAACAGTATTTTTTCCATGGAATTCCATGGAAAGTTTTCCATCATATCATGGAAAATGATGGAATAAGTGACACATATAAGTTTTCCATCAGTGATGGAATATTTTTCCATGAAATTCCATGGATTTCCATGGAAAAAAAACGAAATTTCCATCATTTTCCATCATTTTTTCATGGAAAAAGTTGAGCTGCATGTAAAAACTAGGGATGGGTACTACAAAAGCATCGAAGTGCTATATGTACATATCGTTGGCCAAATGAACGACATGTCCTAATCAGTGTTTTTAAAACGTCTGGAAAATATTGACGGAAATGAGGGATGAGTAGTGAAAAATAAATGAAAACGGAACGGCTCTGATTCTAAAAACGGATGCTAGATATACTGTATATTCAGTGATATTTGGGTTGATATAGATGTATACGATGTTATATTTTTGTCCAGTTTCCATGTTAAATAATTAAAATGAGAAGGTATTTACCTTACAGCTTCATTTTCCGGCGATGCTGGAATGTATAAATGATATAAAACAAGGTAAGCGTCTTTGGCTTACTTTATCTCTTTATTCGGATACTTGCGGATATCTTCTCAAAGTTCAACGGGAATATTAGAAAAGACCCCGGATAGAACCAAGAAGTTGGGTTTCTATAACCAAACAACCAAGATGTTGAACCAATTACCATGGTTTCGAACCAAAGAACCCGGATAGAACCAAGGTTCAGAACTAAAAGACCCGGATGGAACCAAGGTTTTGAACCAGAGTGCCCGGATAGAACCTTATTGCATTCGGAAATCTCATGACTTATTATACCTTTAACGTATTTTCCAAATCAAATGTTCAATCAAATTTATATGCAAGTCGTCAAGTGACTTTATGTACATATCGTTGGACAATTAAAAGACATGTCCTAATTTGGTGTAGATAAAACTTCTAGAAAAATATTGACGGAAATAAGGGATGAGTGGTAAAAAATAAATGAAACTGACAGTTTCGTTCCGACTGATTTAAAAAGAAAAGGATGTTCGATATACTGTATATCTAGGTTGATGGAAATATCATAAGATTCTATATGTTTGTCCAGTCTCCAATGTCAAAATAATTTAAATGAGAAGATATTTACCTCAAAGCTTCATTTTCCGGCGATGCTGAAATGTTTAATGTTATAAAACTAACACCTCGTTCATATAAGATGCAAATACATGAAAGCTGAACCGATAATCTGTCCTGCTTGAACTATTGATGTCATGCAACAATCATTTTTCAATTGTGGCATCAGATATTTTGTATTGTGACGTCAAAATTTTACAGGAACCTGGGTGATGTCCAGTAATGGCAGACAAATAGCAATAAGGTGTATTGGAAAACATGACCTAACACCTCGTTCATATAAGATGCAAATATATGGAAGCTGAATGGTTGAATGTGTTCAATATGAAAATAATAGTTAAAATGTCAAAATCACAAAACAGCCGTTTGACTATGAGTATGACTTTTGAGCAAATTTTGAGGGAAATGGGGCGTAGAGGGGGTGAAATAGTGTTCAAAGGAAGCAAATGCTCTTTAAATTATGCGTGTTTCAAAAATTGAGGAAAAATTACAGGGAAAGTTGGGTCATCTTTTCAGACTTAAGTTAAATAATGACTAATGTACTAACCTTTTAATTCTATATAAAAAAAATCACAACTCAGAACAGGAACAATAACACTTTGTCTATTTTACTTTGACTACTGATCTGCAAACCTACAAACAGACACAAAAATATCATAAAATAGTGAAATATAAGATTGATTGCACTTTGTATGGATAATTCCGACACGTGTTACATGGGGAGCCCGTTTGTTTACAAATAATAATGTCACGTGATCGCGCACTGACGTCACAAATTTGCATCGCCCTTACAATACACTACACAATTCACACATACATAACCCATATATCATGCAAACATGCAAAGTGAATGTGATTGGTTATCAAATAATACAAAAATATTGCATGTACAGTTAATTAAGAAATTAGTTCATCAAATAGATAAGATTTTCACTCATGACACAAATCGACTGGGTTGACATTTCTGTCATCGGGGATAATTGATAAATGGGATTAAACTGACCGTCAAGAAGGTCTAGAGAACCACCTCTGGAGAACCTTAACATTAATAAGTAATACTTACCAAAATTATCCTATATTGTCAAACGCTATTTAAATGAAATGTCAGAAAAATTACGATATAATACTGATGCAGGCGGGGATGCAGGTTATATTGGCGCGAAAAAATATTCTTACTCCTATTGCTTGACGTAATAAAATTTGTATAGAATTAAATTTAACTAAAGTTCAGCTGAAACAAAAGTGAATATGCAGAAGCATGACAATATATTAATGATAAAATGTGTATATATTCCTGTAAAAGAAGTTGCCAGTATACTTCACTAAGAATTACATTTGAGCGCAAGGAGATCTCTATTTGTGAATTGGTTTATCAACCCCGGTTGAACCCGGGGTCGAAGTTCAACATGTTAACATATTAACGGAAATTTTTTGCGTTGCTTTGCATCATCGAGGCCATCTATTTTTACTGCAGGTTTTGACATATTTAAATCGGAATTATAGAAAAAATGGAATGTTGTTAGCAGATACAAAACAGAAAATGATGAACACTTGATCATTTTCAGCAAAAGATAAATTGGGTCGGGGGTCTGTGTATTCACATTATTTGTAAAACTCTCCTTATTCCTGGGAAGCGTGTGCTTTACATCGACGCCACAGTAGTTCAACCAATCGGGGAATGTTTATTTGGGGCATGTGACCTATTTTAACTGCAGGTTTTGGCACATTTTAATCGAAATAGAAAAATGGAATGTTGTTAGTACATACAAAATAGAAAATGATGAAAATTTTTAGCAAAAGATGAATTGGATCGGGGTTCTGTGTATTCACATTATTTGTACAACTCTCCTTACTGATGCCATATTTTGGAATTTCCGTGACCTAAATGGTTCGGGAAAATTAATATTTTTATATATAGTAACAAATTTAGCGTCTTTGACCTTTGCCCCGATAGCTGATTATTGATTTTTTGTTTTGATTGACAGCTTATCGTGTCATGTAGTAGATTAGCATTCGGTACATGAATGTAAACAATAGATTTCGGCAAACAAGTCAGCATATATATAATACTGTTAATATCGGTGGATTTGAAATAAAATAGATAATTATTAAATTAATTAGTTTAAATGCAAAAAATATATATTGTTTACGAAAAATTATTCATAAGTAGTCAATATATTAGTGTTGAAAATAAACCAGATATAGTCGAAATGCCGGCGCTTTACTTGACCGCTAAGAAAACAACGTGTCAAAGGTTAACAGATCATAATTAATCCTGATAAAAACAATAAGTGTGTAATAAAAACAATGTTTACAATTTCAGTTCATAATTAATTCATATAACAAAAGTTACCCGGGTCTCATAAAAATATAGCCACATTGTTTTGAACTTTTGTGAACTTCGTGTTTACAGCAAAATTTCAATACTTTTGTAGTTCTAATTATGGAACCTAGTGTACATATTTTCACGAAGACATATGCTAATGCCACCAGAAGACCATTACTAAGCAAAATTAATCCTGATTATAATAAAAATAGTGCACACATAAAAAGGAGTAGGTAATTTTATAGGAACAGTATAATTTATTTGAGCCGTGCATGTGGGTTCCGGTTGTAATGAGAAAGAGATTTATATTCCACTTTTGATTATTTTAAAAAGCGACAATAAAAATAGGCAAATCCAAACTATAACCTATAAATATGATTTTACAACAAACCGAACTTGCGTATCTCTTTTCAATCAACAGTTATAAGAAATTTTATGAATCATATACTTTTTTCCACATCGTCCCCACGCTATTTTCATCCTGAAAATTTCAATCTTTATGTGTCATTTTTACACTTAAGACTGGATTTGGTGATTAATAACAACTGTCAAAGATCGAGATATCTTTTATCATTATAGTAATCATGTTTATATTAAGGATTATCATTTTGAATAACTATAAAATAAAAAAAACAAATTAAAAACCAATTGTTCAGAGAACAATTGAAGGTCTTTCCACATCAATTTTCTAAATAATTGACAAGAAGCTACTTCCGGTTTACTCAAAGTTACTTTTGGCATCAAATCATAGGTTTCTGTATACTGATTCAATAAATAAATGGTTTATATATACTTTTGCCTGAAATAATGGAGATATTTGCCAACTTCCGGTTTAGAAATTGTCACTTCCGGTCTCAAATGATAGCTTTATTTACACTGATTCCAAAAATATATGGTTTATATATACTTATGCCTGTAATAAGGCAGATAATATGCTACTTCCGGTTAATAAAATGTCACTTCCGGTCTCAAATGATAGGTTAATGTATGCCTATTCAAAAAATATATGGTTTTTAAGTCCTTTTCCATGAAATAAGTGCAAAAATGGCTACTTCCGGTTTACTCAAGGTCACTTTCGGTTGACATTTTTCAAGGCCATATGTTACCTAACACTTTTCAAAAGACCCTATGGCTTCATAATGAACCAAGATGAAGTAATTATCAATTAACCTTATATTAAAACATTTTAAGGGCAATAACTCCTATAAGATGTCATTACATTGTTTCAGACCAAATGTATCATATCTTCGTTACAATAGAGCAAACATTTTGCACTAGTTCTTTTATATGTATCTTTAAAAGTGTCATAGATAATGTAAAAACTAGTAAAAGTCAAAATTGAGAACATGACCTTGACCTTTGACCTTGACCACATTTTCTAAGTTAGGACCCAGGGGCCTCAAATAAAAAGATTCTAGGGTTATATACGGCTAAGGGTTTATGAGATTCAAAAACATACCGACAAATTAATTTGGTAAAGGTAGATAACTCCTATAAAATTTCATCGAATCGCTTCGATCTAAATTAGCCAAAAATTCCTGAGGATGTAACGAACAATTTGTAAAAAGAATTTTGTCGATATCTTTTTTTGTTACGAAGGAGATGCACACAGATGATAAACAGTGAATAGGGAGATAACTCTTACAAAGAAAATGGTTCGGCTTAGCAGGGTGAAATTTAAAAGCGCATAAACTATACGATACAATATGAAAAATATCTAAGCGACATATTGCGAAACAAACATTTATCGCAAGAACAAAATAAGGCGGAAAAAAAAACAAAAAAATTAAAAACCAATTGTTCAGAGAAAGGTCTTTCCACATCAATTTTCAAAGTTATTGAAAACAAGCTAGTTCCTGTTTACTTACAGTTAAAATTTGCATCCAATCATAAGTTTCCTCATTCTGATACGATAAATTAGTGGCTTTTATTTACTTTTGAGTGAAATAAGGAAGATAATTAATTACTTCCGGTGAAGTAAATGTCACTTCCGGTCTCATATGATAGCTTCTTTCGAACTGATTCCAAAAATATATAGTTTCTATATACTTTAGTCTGTAAAACAGGAGATAATTGGCCACTTCCGGTTGATCGTAAGTCACTCGTGGTCATTAGTGAGAAGTTTATGTATCTATATTATAAAAAATATGGATTCTGAGTACTTTTCCATGAAAAAAGTGCAAAAATGGCTACTTCCGGTTTTCTCAAGGTCACTTCCGATTGTCATTTTTCAAGGTCATATGTCACCCAACCTTTTGTAAAAGGTCATATGGCTTTGTAATGAAACAAGTAGAAGTAATAATCAATTAACCTTATAATTAAACATTTCAGGGACAGTAACTCCTATAAGATGACATTGGATCTTCATTACAATAAAGCAAACATTTGTTCTTTTATATATACCTTTAAAAGTGTTTGAGAAAATGCAAAAATAAGCAAAAGTCAAAATTTAGAACTTGACCTTGACCTTTGACCTTGACCTCATTTTCTAAGTTAGGACCTAGGGACCTCAAATAAAAAAAGTTCCAGGGTTATATGGTTAAAGGTTTATAAGTTAAAAAATCATACCGACAAATTTATTTTGTAAAGGTAGATAACTCCTATAAAATTTCATCGAATCGCTTCGATCCAAATTAGCCAAAAATTCCTGAGGAAAAAAGATAATTGTTTGGCTTAGCAGGGTGAAATTTAAAAGCGCATAAACTATACGATACAATATGAGAAATATCTAAGCGACATATTGCGAAACAAAAATTTCAAAAGTTGGCGGAAAAAAAATAAAAAAATAATAATAATAATAATCAGAACAAATACAATAGGTCTTTCCACAGAAAAGTGGAAAGACCTAATAATCAGAACAAATACAATAGGTCTTTCCACAGATAAGTGGAAAGACCTAATAATAATAATAATTAGAAACCAATTGTTCAAAGAACAATTGAAGGTCTTTCCACATCAATTATCTAAATAAATGATAGGAAGCTACTTCTGGTTTACTCAAAGTTATTAATAGCGTCAAAGTATAGATTTCTTCATACTGATTTAATAAATGAATGGTTTCTATATACTTTTGCCTGAAATAAGGGAGATAATTGCCAACTTCCGGTTTAGAAAATGTCACTTCCGGTCTCATATGATAGCTTTATTCACACCGATTCCAAAAATATATAGTTTGTATATACTTATGCCTGTAATAAGGAAGATAATATGCTATTTCCGGTTTATAAAATGTCACTTCCGGTCTCAAATGATAGGTTAACCTATGATTATTCAAAAAATATATGGTTTCTAGGTACTTTTCCATGAAATAAGTGCAAAAAATACTACTTCCGGTTCACTCAAGGTCACTTCCGGTTTACTTTTTACAAGGTCATATGTCAACCAACAGTTTGCAAAAGACTCTATGGCTTTATCATGTACCAAGTTGGAGTAATAATCAATTAACCTTAAATTGAATCATTTCAGGAACAATAACTCCTATAAGATATCATTGGATTGTTTCAGACCAAATGTATCATATCTTAATCACAATTAAGCAAACATTTTGCACTAGTTCTTTAATTTGTAATTTTAAAAGTGACAGAGGAGATCAAATAACAAGGAAAAGTCAAAATTTAGAATATGACCTTGACCTTTGACCTTGGCCTCAATTTCATTTAAATGAACCAAGGAACTCAAATCAATATACCTTAGGTCTCTATCACTTACCATTCATGCTATACATTTATATATCCCTTATGTCAAATACAGAAGGGGAAATAACTCTCATATGGAGTTTACGTATCGCTTCCGTCAAAATTGGACAAAACATCCTGAGGATATAACGAGCAATTTGTTAAAATAAATTTGTCGCTTTCTTTTACGGTTACAGAGGAGATGCATGCACAAGGGAAACAGTGTTCGGGGAGATAACTCCTACAAAGAAAAGTATTCGGTTAAGCAGGGTCAATTTCAAAAGATAAACTGTTCGATATCATATACGAAACATCTAAGCGACATCTTGCGAAACAAAAATTTATCGCAAGAACAAAATTTGGCGGAAGAAAAAAAAAAAAAATTAAAAACCAATTGTTCAAAGAACAATTGAAGGTCTTTCCACATCAATTTTCTAAATAATTGATAGGAAGCTACTTCTGGTTTACTCAAAGTTATTAATAGCGTCAAAGTATAGATTTCTTCATACTGATTCAATAAATAAATGGTTTCTATATACTTTTGCCTGAAATAAGGGAGATAATTGCCAACTTCTGGTTTAGAAAATGTCACTTCCGGTCTCATATGATAGTTTTATTCACACTGATTCCAAAAAATATATAGTTTGTATATACTTATGACTGTAATAAGGAAGATAATATGCTACTTCCGGTCTAAAATGATAGGTTAACCTATGATCATTCAAAAAATATATGGTTTTTAGGTACTTTTCCATGAAATAAGTGCAAAAAATACTACTTCCGGTTCACTCAAAGTCACTTCCGGTTTACTTTTTTCAAGTTCATATGTCAACCAACAGTTTGCAAAAGATCTTATGGCTTTATTATGTACCAAGTTGGAGTAATAATCAATTAACCTTAAATTGAATCATTTCAGGGACAATAACTCATATAAGATATCATTGGATTGTTTCAGACCAAATGTATCATATCTTAATCACAATTAAGCAAACATTTTGCACTAGTTCTTTAATTTGTAATTTTAAAAGTGATAGAGGAGATCAAATAACAAGGAAAAGTCAAAATTAAGAATATGACCTTGACCTTTGACCTTGGCCTCAATTTCATTTAAATGAACCAAGGAACTCAAATCAATATACCTTAGGTCTCTATCACTTACCATTCATGCTAAACATTTATATATCCCTTATGTCAAATACAGAAGGAGAAATAACTCTCATATGGAGTTTACGTATCACTTCGGTCAAAATTGGACAAAACATCCTGAGGATATAACAAGCAATTTGGTAAAATGAATTTGTCGCTTTCTTTTACGGTTACGGAGGAGATGCATGCACAAGGAAAACAGTTCTCGGGGAGATAACTCCTACAAAGAAAAGTATTCGGTTAAGCAGGGTCAATTTCAAAGGTGCATAAACTGTTCGATATCATATACGAAACATCTAAGCGACATCTTGCGAAACAAAAATTTATCGCAAGAACAAAATTTGGCGGAAGAAAAAAAAAAAAAAAATAATCAGAAGAAAACCAATAGGTCTTTCCACAGAAAAGTGGAAAGACCTAATTAAAAACCAATTGTTCAAAGAACAATTGAAGGTCTTATCACATCAATTTTCTAAATAATTGATGAGAAGCTAATTCTGGTTTACTCAAAGCTACTATTGGCGTCCAATCATTGGTTTCTTCATACTGATTCAATAAACATATGGTTTCTATAGACTTTTGCCTGAAATAAAGGAGATGATTGTCAACTTCCGGTTTAAACAATGTCACTTCCGGTCTCATATGATAGATTTATTTACACTGATTCCAAAAATATATGGTTTATATATACTTTCGCCTGTAAAAAGGGAGATAATTGACTACTTCCGGTTTAGAAAATGTCACTTCCGGTCTCATATGATAGATTTTTTTACACTGATTCCAAAAATATATGGTTTATATATACTTTTGCCTGTAAAAAGGGAGATAATTGGCTACTTCCGGTTTAGAAAATGTCACTTTCGGTCTCATATGATAGCTTATTTACACTGATTCCAAAAATATATGGTTTATATATACTTATGCCTGTAATAAGGGAGATAATATGCTACTTCCGGTTTATAAAATATCACTTCCGGTCTCAAATGATAGATTAATGTATGACCATTCAAAAAATATATGGTTTCTATGTACTTCTACATGAAATAAGTGCAAAAATGACTACTCCTGGTTCACTCAAGGTCACTTCCGGTTGACATTTTTCTAGGTCATATGTCACCCAACATTTTGCAAAAGATCTTATGGCTTTATCATGTACCAAGTTGGAGTAATAATCAATTAACCTTAAATTGAATCATTTCAGGGACAATAACTCATATAAGATATCATTGGATTATATCAGACCAAATGTATCATATCTTAATCACAATTAAGCAAACATTTTGCACTAGTTCTTTAATTTGTAATTTTAAAAGTGACAGAGGAGATCAAATAACAAGGAAAAGTCAAAATTTAGAATATAACCTTGACCTTTGACCTTGGCCTCAATTTCATTTAAATGAACCAAGGAACTCAAATCAATATACCTTAGGTCTCTATCACTTACCATTCATGCTATACATTTATATATCCCTTATGTCAAATACAGAAGGGGAAATAACTCTCATATGGAGTTTACGTATCGCTTCGGTCAAAATTGGACAAAACATCCTGAGGATATAACGAGCAATTTGTTAAAATAAATTTGTCACTTTCTTTTACGGTTACGGAGGAGATGCGTGCACAAGGAAAACAGTGTTCGGGGAGATAACTCCTACAGAGAAAATTATTTGGTTTCGCAGGGTAAATTTCAAAGGCGCATAAACTGTTCGATATCATATACCAAATATCTAAGCGACATATTGCGAAACAAATATTTATCGCAAGAACAAAATTTGGCGGAAGAAAAAAAAAAAAAAATTAAAAACCAATTGTTCAAAGAACAATTGAAGGTCTTTCCACATCAATTTTCTAAATAATTGATGAGAAGCTAATTCTGGTTTACTCAAAGCTACTATTGGCGTCCAATCATAGGTTTCTTCATACTGATTCAATAAACATATGGTTTCTTTAGACTTTTGCCTGAAATAAGGGAGATAATTGTCAACTTCCGGTTTAGAAAATGTCACTTCTGGTCTCATATAATAGCTTTATTTACACTGATTCCAAAAATATATGGTTTATATATACTTTTGCCTGAAAAAAGGCAGATAACTGGCTACTTCCGGTTTAAAAAATATCACTTCCGGTCTCAAATGATAGATTTTTTTACTCTGATTCCAAAAATATATGGTTTATATATACTTTTGCCTGTAAAAAGGCAGATAATAGGAATCATTCACGACTTTTCACGCGTGGCGGCGCTGCGGTTCCATAAGTGGTTACTTGAACGCTTCAATCACGTAAAACGCTTGCATCTGTATTTACAACGTAAACAATGGCATCCGATGATTACATCACCTGGTCTGTTCCAGAACTAACGTTACATGGAGCTGTCACAAGAGACAGAACTATAGATCTTATAGAAAGGTAAACGATGTATTTAAAAAAATATTGAGATTTCTTCTATTATATAAAGCGGAAACGCCGCTACAGTACATGGCCAAAAAGATTTCGGTACCTACATTTTTGGGCTATATATTTCATATAAAAACACGTTTATTGGAGGCATTTATGGTTGTATTTTTACAAATAATGTGTTGAAAAACGCTGAATTGTATATAAAGAGTATTTGATTGTTTTGTCATAGCTCTGTCATCAGTTGTTTTTATTTTCTCCTGATGTGAACACATGTACTATTTTTTACAATTCAATTTGGTTGAAATATAAATATATAGCAAGATTGTTTATAATAGACAATAATATTTATGTTTATCTCAGAAGAAAATGAAAATAAACAAATAATTATTCTGCTGTTGGTACCAAGTTGCATAAAATCAAATCAGAAATGTCCCCTAAATAATCTTTTGAAATGCAATTTTATATGAAATATTTAGTGAAATACCAAGTGACAAATACATGTACCCCAAGTTAGAAAAAAAACAACAACAAAAAACCCACTGAACTTATAAATAGTCATGAATGTATAATTAAACTTTCTAGGATACATTTAAATGATTTTGTATAATAATAATTAAAAATAGGGGTTCTATACAGATATTATCTGTTGGCCATGAAATGTGATATAAACCATGCAGACTGGGCAAGGGAAAATTAAATTTAACTTGTTATACACTGGGACTATTATACTAATAGTATTATAGTCCCAGTTATATATAAACAATTTATTACTTTTGAAAATGGGACAATTACACAAGGAAAGTATTAAATCCTCCCAATACCACTTTTAAACAAGACATGATTCTACATTTTTAAGCTTTAAATCTTTTAATATGTCTCAGCTTCATCAACTTAAAAAAAAGACAGTGTAAAAAAAATATAAAGGCCCTTCTCTGCAAACTTTTTACATATAACATGATGGGGCCATTTTTGGAAATTTTAAAGATATATACATCTATAATGAAGTTTTATTTGTAATTCAAGTTCAAACAAGGAATTATTTAAATATGGAATAATTCAAATTCTTCAAAATTGATTAGAAAATAATTATGAAAACTAACCCAACTAAATATTTTTTAAACTTAGAAATGTGGTCCCTATAGTTCTACGTCCTTTTTTGAATCCTATCTGTTCTTGGCAGATAATCTTATATGATTCTAAATAGTTTTCTAAACTATTATTCTCTAGAAAAAAATGTTCCTAAACTAGTAAAAAGGGTTATACCTCTATGGTTTGAAGGGCTATTAAAACATCTTCCTTTGAATATGGGTTAAATAAATTTTCTCTCCAATAAGAACTTCTTGCTAGAGAGAAAATTTTATTAATTTTTAAGAAAAAAGTAGTGTTTCATAATTTTATATACATATCATGCCCAACATTCAGCATACAAGAATTTTTCAAAATTTTATTAGTTATACCATTAAATCCACTTGATATCTTGTTTTTCAAATATTTCATGGCAAGCAGAAACCTCCTTTGTAATCCTAACATTTTAATCTATGTAATAGTACTTTAAAAAATCTTTACCTACATGTTTAAAAAAAATTCAAACCATTCCTTAGCTTGTTTAATTAAACTTTGGCTGGAACATGCATTAAATATTTGTCACTGGACATTAAGATTCCAACAATCCATCAATATATTTGAACTTGAATCATTGATTTCTTTCCTTTTTGTCTTGCCTTGACAGAGTCCAAAAGCAAGACATAGCATATATTAGGTATGCTGTTTTCAGCGTCATCAACAATGTATTAGTTAGTAAAGTAATATAAAATAGTGAAATATTGCAGACATTTTCTACTGATAGATAACATTTTCTACTGATAGATATTTGTAACCATGAAAGACAATATATTCATTATACAGTTTTCATGATTAATCGCACAGGCACTTGTCTCAGAAAAAAATTTCCTATATACCTCAATATATAACACGTGTTATATTAAGGCATATAGGAAATTTTTTCTGAGACAAGTGCCTGTGATTAATCGCTAGCCCTTCAGGCCAGGCCAGATACATTTTTTGTAAGTATAGATAATTGTTAATGTGTCAATCCTAGTCAGGAGCCTTTAATCTAGTAGTTATAGTTGGTTAATTTCTGATATATATACATATATATTTGTTTTTTTATTGTCTTATTTTATAATTTAAAATCAAGCCATTAGTTTTCTTGTTTGAATTTTCTTTCATTTTTGAATGTTGTGACCTTTGTAGCTGACTTGTACAATGTGATTTTTTCTTGACTGTATTTTATTTGATATTTTGTCTTTTTTTTTATCTTTTGTAGAATCAATTAGAGGAGCCAAAATGTATAAGCTTAGGTTCAAAACATTCTGGAGGAGCAGATTGTGTGAAGGTATTTATCCTTTTATAGCCTCAATCTATATCACAAAAATGTATTTGTGTTAAGACCAAGTAAAGGTTACAGGACCTAATCTCAGTTGGGAAAATGGTACTGTACAGTTTTATTTTAGTACTGGTGAACTCTACCGTTACAGACTCGTATGATAATAATACACCTGAAACTCCACAGATGTACGTGCATATCTAATAGCTATGAATATTCCTTCCGAATCCAGCCACACTGATTAGATGTCGCTTTTCAATATAAATTTTTATGAAACCAGACTGGATTAAAATAAAATTTTCTTGTGTAATTTGGTGAAATTTAAATTATCTCCACTAGTTTACTCACTAAACAACAGGACTAATTTGTTAACATTTTCTTTACAGATGCCAGCAGAAGTCAAGAGAAATAAAAAGAATGGAACAAAAGAAAAAATGAAAAAGAACAGTGAAATGACAAAATTAAATAAAATTTTTGCATTTCTTATTGTTGTTATCTTGTGTATTGTTGACCAAGACAGCAAAAAAAAAAACCATCGAAAAGCTGTTCAGACAGAAAATGACAGATGCTACACATGATCAAACAAAAGATAAAAAAACACTTCTAAGTAAAAAATTTGTTCAATGCTGGACCAAATGAAATGCATGAGGATATTTATAATCTGAAAAAATTAATACCTCTATGCAAGTGAAACAAATTATGTGGTATGGGCTTTGCTCATTGTTGTAGGCTGTACGGTGACCTATAGTTGTAATTATTTCTGTGTCATTTGGTCTCTTGTGGAGAGTTGTCTCATTGGCAATCATACCACATCTTCTTTTTCATATGTGTTCAGTGCAAAATACAAAAAAATGGACTATTCAATAAAATTGATATCTAAGACAGGAAATATTGGGGTTTGTCAATGAGACATCAACCCGACAAAAATAGCCAAAATATATGTAGATTAAGCCGGCATCAACAGCATGCAGACAAATGTAAAAGGAGATGTGGGGTAAAGATCAGTATGACGGCAGTTGTTTTCTCAAATGTTGATCCAGGATTTTGAATCTAAATAAAGTGATCCCCCCCAATCCACTCTGAAGTAACTGTATTAAAACAAAGTCAATGTAGGACTTTCTTTGAGATATTATTGTGTCTGGGAGACACAATTGATGCCCCCGTAGATGCAAAGTGTTATTTTAAAATAACTATAACATTTAACCGCTTATACCCCAAAAATGACAAAGTTCAACTACATTGTATCTCCCAAAAGAGCAAATATTAATAAAAATCAAAACCCTGACCACATGCACATCTTCAATATATGTACAAACAGACAGCAAAGTGAAAACTTCCTAGGATTCTAACTGTAGGAGGAGTTATGCTGAATAACTATATACCCATAATGGGACGGACGGACAGACAGACCGGGGTAAAATAATATGCCCCCTCCCCCCAACTTTCAGTTGCGGGGGCATAGAAAGGGGTCATCATACCCCAAACTAGACAAAGTTTTGAGAGTAATAAAAAAATCTGGATTAACCATAAATGTAGCTCCATAAGGGCCATAAAGGCACCCCACTCCTAAATCTGTCTCTGATATTAAACATTGTTTATGCGTACTGTTGTACGTTTGTTTTTTCTACATTGGCTAGAGGTATGGGGGGAGGGGGGAGATCTCAAAAAACATGTTTAACTCCGCCGCATTTTTGCGCCTGTCCCAAGTCAGGAGCCTCTGGCCTTTGTTAGTCTTGTATCATTTTTAATTTTAGTTTCTTGTGTAAAATTTGGAGTTTAGTATGACGTCCATTATCACTGAACTAATATACATATTTGTTTAGGGGCCAGCTAAAGGACGCCTCCGGGTGCGGGAGTTTCTCGCTGCATTGAAGACCCATTGGTGGCCTTCGGCTGTTGTCTGCTCTATGGTCGGGTTGTTGTCTCTTTGACACATTCCCCATTTCCATTCTCAATTATATTCTGAATATTTTATAAAAGGACTTGAAAGATTATGTTAGAAAACATTTTTATAATGATATTTCGTATAACATTTAAATGATTTTTTTTAACGATTTTTTGAGAATATGAAGATGATTAAAACATTTTGTTAAAAAATATTTTTTGAACTTTTTCAAAACATTTTATCCTGCAGAAATGAATTTTTATATGTTTTTAAAATGTTTCAGGGATATTTGATTAACAAACACATTCAAATCATTTATAAGACATTTTACAAACATTGTCATCAAAATTCAGTAACATTTTAATGATGTTTGAAAAGTATCATGAAAATGTTTTGAAAATATTTTTAACGCCATACATTTTTGCATGAGTTTGATATTTTTCTACAATATTTTTTCAACATTTTCTATTTTTTTTTGGTGCTAACTGGGAAAGCAGTGGTGAAACAGCACCACATTAGAACAAATAATAAAATCAATTGCATGTAAATCCATTTCATCTTTTATGCATATTTATTTACAATGTATTTTTATGAGATTAGAAAGAACACAGCAAACATAGATAATTCTGGAACCAAGTTGAATTAGAAGTTTCCACGTGGAATTACATGTTTCAGATTTTTTATTCCCCTGCCACAGCGAAGGAGGGGCATTAAGTTTTACCCTTGTGTAACTTTTAGACAATACAAGGACTCTTTTAATGTGAATTCGGTTGGATGACACTTTTCTATCACAAACTACTTTCTTCTGATCTAGTTGGAATTTCCCTTTCAGAAAAGTTTGTGTGTTAATATAAGGATCGAACTGTCTTGGCTAGTAAATAAATCCTGTTTCATAATTCCACTATTTGCCATTTGTTGTCACCTTTGTCAAATTTTTTTTTTACATCTGGTTCTGACAGAAGTATTGATCCTCGCACTTGCAGCCACTTGGATTTTAACCATGAATTCATTTTAAACATAAAGATGTATCCCATCCATCACTTCATGGTTGGGTAAAAAGTCTGTTATCCATGATGGCTTCTGAAATATTAAAACAGGAAACCACAAAGCATCATGTTATTTAATAAACTGCAGGTTCAGAAATTTTTCTTATCATTCATAAAGGACAAGCGTTTAATGCGGGTATGTGTGTGATGTTTTTTTTCTCACAAAAATACTCTTTGATTTCCAACTTTGAAGAATTAAAAAAAATTGTTCACACAGCTTTTGCCATAAGTTTAATGTCAAGTCCTTAGAAAATTCAGACTTTATTGCGACAAACAAATAAAAAAATTATGCTCATGTGTACCATGGTTTTTTTTAGAATGCAATATAGGGATTGTCATATTTCCCAATATATGTAGTTCTCTTCCTTTCATGCATTGTTTTGTCAGGGAAATATATTTCACTTGCTATAATTAAGTGCACAACATAATTATTATTTCTTATTTACAATGCAAACAAAGGTAAAAGGGTGAAAAAATGTGAAGACTAGTAAAAAACTTACGAAGTGTGAGGACTAGGAAAAAGCTTACAAAGTGGGAGGACTAGGAAAAAACTTACAAAGTGTGAGGACTAGGAAAAAACTTACAAAGTGTGAAGACTAGGAAAAAACTTACAAAGTGTGAAGACTAGGAAAAAACTTACAAAGTGTGAAGACTAGGAAAAAACTTACAAAGTGTGAGAACTAGGAAAAAACTTACAAAGTGTGAAGACTAGGAAAAAACTTGCAAAGTGTGAGGGTATATTTGAAGAATAAAATACATCCCTGTGTCATCCCCCTATTTTAATAAATAATAACCTGTCAAATTATTGGGCTGTTTAATCGAGAAAAAATGAAACAAAGAGGTTTAATAATGTACTAAATATAAAAAAAAATATAAATACATAATAACCTAATCCTGTTGTTATATAATCTCCTGGCATGACATGGTTATCAGCTGGTTATGGCAAACTTGGTCGACTTTCCGCCGGGTTTCCCTAGAAGGCTAGATATTTTTGATGGGTGGATCAACTCTCTTGATGCCTTCTCTCCATTTCAAAAGAATTTCATTGTCTTTTGGGAATCTGTGGTCCCCCTTCAGAATAATTGCAGCCGGGGACACAACAATTTTGAAGCTTAGGTTGGTGAAATTAGCGAGTGTCGATAATTTGTGGTTACTAATGTAAACATGTGCAACGTAATGCGATTCAAGCGTCCAAGTGATTAAAACGTTTCCGACAACCACTTATGGAACACCAGCGACGTCTACAGGAAGAAATATTACGAATGATCCCTATTGGCTACTTCCGGTTTAAAAAATGTCACTTCCGGTCTCAAATGATAGATTTATTTACTCTGATTCCAAATATATATGGTTTATATATACTTTTGCCTGTAAAAAGGGAGATAATTGGCTACTTCCGGTTTAGAAAATGTCACTTTCGGTCTCATATGATAGCTTATTTACACTGATTCCAAAAATATATGGTTTATATATACTTATGCCTGTAATAAGGGAGATAATATGCTATTTCCGGTTTATAAAATATCACTTCCGGTCTCAAATGATAGATTAATGTATGACCATTCAAAAAATATATGGTTTCTATGTACTTCTACATGAAATAAGTGCAAAAATGACTACTTCCGGTTCACTCAAGGTCACTTCCGGTTGACATTTTTCAAGGTCATATGTCACCTAACATTTTGCAAAAGATCTTATGGCTTTATCATGTACCAATATGAAGTAATAATCAATTTACCTTAAAATAAAACATTTCAGGGGCAATAACTCCAATAAGATGTCGCTGGATTGTCTCAGACCAAATGTATCATATCTTCATCACAATATAACAAACATTTTGCACTTGTTCTTTAATATATAACATTAAAAATATCGGAGAAAATGCAAAAACAAGCAAAAGACAATATTCAGAACATGACCTTGACCTTTGACCTTGACCTCATTTTCGAAGTAAGGATCCAAGGACCTCAAATAAAAAGACTATAGGTTTATACGGCTGTCAGTTTATGAGTAACAAAAACATAACGACAAATTTATTTCATAAAGGTAGATAACTCCTATAAAATTTCATCGAATCGCTTCGATCCAAATTAGCCAAAAATTCCTGAGGATGTAACGAACAATTTAGAAAAAGAATTTTGTCCATATCTTTTTTTGTTACGAAGGAGATGCACACACTTGATAAACAGTGAATAGGGAGATAACTCTTACAAAGATAATTGTCCGGCTTAGCAGGGTGAAATTTAAAAGCGCATAAACTATACAATACAATATGAGAAATATCTAAGCGACATATTGTGAAACAAATATTTATCGCAAGAACAAAATTTGGCGGAAGAAAAAAAAAAAAATAATAATAATAATAATAATAATAATAATTAAAAACCAATTGTTCAAAGAACAATTGAAGGTCTTTCCACATCAATTTTCTAAATAATTGATGAAAAGCTTATTCTGGTTTACTAAAAGCTACTATTGGCGTCCAATCATAGGTTTCTTCATACTGATTCAATAAACATATGGTTTCTATAGACTTTTGCCTGAAATAAGGGAGATAATTGGCTACTTCCGGTTTAGAAAATGTCACTTCCGGTCTCATATGATAGATTTATTTACACTGATTCCAAAAATATATGGTTTATATATACTTTTGCCTGTCATAAGGAAGATAATATGCTACTTCCGGTTTATAAAATTTCATTTCCGGTCTCAAATGATAGGTTAACCTATGATCATTCAAAAAATATATGGTTTCTAGGTACTTTTCCGAGAAATAAGTGCAAAAAATACTACTTCCGGTTCACACAAGGTCACTTCCGGTTTTATTTTTTCAGGGTCATATGTCAACCAACAGTTTGCAAAAGACCCTATGGCTTTATCATGTACCAAGTTGGAGTAATAATCAATTAACCTTAAATTTAATCATTTCAGGGACAATAACTCCTATAAGATATCATTGGATTGTTTCAGACCAAATGTATCATATCTTAATCACAATTAAGCAAACATTTTGCACTAGTTCTTTAATTTGTAATTTTAAAAGTGACAGAGGAGATGAAATAACAAGGAAAAGTCAAAATTTAGAATATGACCTTGACCTTTGACCTTGGCCTCAATTTCATTTAAATGAACTAAGGAACTCAAATCAATATACCTTAGGTCTCTATCACTTACCATTCATGCTATACATTTATATATCCCTTATGTCAAATACAGAAGGGGAAATAACTCTCATATGGAATTTACGTATCGCTTCGGTCAAAATTGGACAAATCATCCTGAGGATATGACGAGCAATTTGGTAAAATAAATTTGTCGCTTTCTTTTACGGTTACGGAGGAGATGCTTGCACAAGGAAAACAGTGTTCGGGGAGATAACTCCTACAAAGAAAATTATTTGGTTACGCAGGGTAAATTTCAAAGGCGCATAAACTGTTCGATATCATATACCAAATATCTAAGCGACATATTGCGAAACAAATATTTATCGCAAGAACAAAATTTTGCGGAAGAAAAAAAAAAAATAATAATAATAATAATAATCAGAACAAATACAATAGGTCTTTCCACCGAAAAGTGGAAAGACCTAATAATCAGAACAAATACAATAGGTCTTTCCATAGAAAAGTGGAAAGACCTAATAATCAGAAGAAAACCAATAGGTCTTTCCACAGAAAAGTGGAAAGACCTAATAATCAGAAGAAAACCAATAGGTCTTTCCAAGACCTAATAATAATCAGAACAATTACAATAGGTCTTTCCACCGAAAAGTGGAAAGACCTAATAATAATAATCAGAACAAATACAAAAAGGTCTTTCCACAGAAAAGTGGAAAGACCTAATTACCGAAATTATAAGATCAAGGCACGCTGTCACTGTCAAAACAATATGGCGTATCGATAAATAGCGCAGGTAAAGTCTCGTTCTAACGACCGTGATGTTGATATTATTACACTAATTGGTGTAACGGTTTCCAGTCCCGTTAGTATAATAGTCCTAGATCATATACTTTTTTCCTCATCGTCCCCACGCTATTTTCATCCTGAAAATTTCAATCTTTATGTGTCATTTTTACACTTAAGACGGGATTTGGTGATTAATAACAACTGTCAAAGATCGAGATATCTTTTATCAGTATAGTAATCATGTTTATATTAAGGATTATCATTTCGAATAACTATAAAATAAAAAAACAAATTACCGAAATTATAAGATCAAGGCACGCTGTCACTGTCAAAACAATATGGCGTATCGATAAATAGCGCAGGTAAAGTCTCGTTCTAACGACCGTGATGTTGATATTATTACACTAATTGGTGTAACGGTTTCCAGTCCCGTTAGTATAATAGTCCCAGGGCGTATTGATAAATAGCGCAGGTAAAGTCTCGTTCTAACGACCGTGATGTTGATATTATTACACTAATTGGTGTAACGGTTTCCAGTCCCGTTAGTATAATAGTCCCAGCTTTGACCTACTTTATCTTTTTATTCGGATCCTTGTGGATATCTTCCCAAAGTTCAACGGGAACATTAGAAAAGAACCCAGATGGAACCAAGAAGTTGGGTTGCTATAACCAAACAACCCGGATGTTGAACCAGTTACCATGGTTTCGAACCAAAGAACCCGGATAGAACCAAGGTTCAGAACCAGAGTGCACGGATTGAACCTAATTGCATTCGGAATTCTCATGACTTTTTATTCCTTCAAAGTATTTTGCAGTCGGAATTCTCATGACTTTTTATACCTTCAACGTATTTTCCAAATCATTTATTTATTTAGTATATTTATATATAATTTATTTATTTATTTATTTACAAGTTTGATCGTTTATATAAATATACATTGTTAATTTCCATTGTGTAGCGGGTGGGCGTTTTGTTTAAAGTCATTTCCTTTTGATGCTGGCTTCCGTCTTCTTTGGATGCTGGCATCTGTATCTGTGAAAGACGGTGGCCGTTTTGTTTAAAGGCTGACATCTTTGCATTATATGTTTCTTTATATATATATTTGACCAGGTGACTTAAGTGTAATCGCTCAATTGAAAAGTCTTCTATCTTTTAAAAAAAGATTCACATATTTGGTGTTTGTTTATTATTTATATAAAAAATATATAGGAAAAGCGCATAATTCTAAAACTGGTGACTATTATTGTGATGAATTACAAAAATACAAATAAAACGAAACAGTAATATACAATATTATATTGTATAAAAGAGTGTTTGGAGTTACTGAAAGTGAGCTTAACCTCATAGACTGCTGAAATGATATCATAGACATACACTCTACTACTTAGATTGGTGACTGCACTTTATTAAGGTGCTTCATATGAAGTCTGTAAGCCTGTGTTATAATTTTGTGTCTATGACAAACCTCCATTTTTAATAAAAGTATATATTGGCATTAAATATATAAGATATCACAAGGAGATCTGTCTTCCCCAGTTGCCTACATACAATAATTCATGTACAACTTTGATAACAATTCAAAATCTTTTAAATTATTATTTTAATTGTCAGTACTGGTCTCTTTAATCTGTACGTACTGGATATTGCCAATATCACTGGACTTGCTGTATGCAACTTCCCATGCGTAGGCACATCATGTCATGATCTACTTTCATTTCCATCACAAAACTTACATTTTCTTTATTACGATCATTGTTAAGCTTTTTTTTCTGTATTCACTATTTATCAATTATCTAATAAAATCGGTTACATGAACTAGAGCTTTCTAACTTTCTTTTATCATTTATTACTTATCTGAAATCAGCTGGAATCGCAAATGATCATGATGATCTGGTGCTGTTTGGATGTTTTGTCGCCTAAATTCAACCTGTCCAGTAACTATAAAGTGTTATGATACATAATACACAACACATAAATAGTAACCGGAAAGGTACAGCCACTGCTTAAAAGATGCTGAAACGAGAAATGAAAATCCAGTATAGTTTTTAATACAGATAAATATTCTGACCAATATAAATGTTTAAAGAAATTGCTTTAAATGAGTTTCCTGTTGCTCACGTCTTTCATTCATGACAATTTGGTCTCATATTTGTCTCTAAGGCAATTATACCACATCTCCTTAGTTTTACATTCACAGTAAAATATAAACTGGCCTCAAGCAATCAATGAGTCTATATTCTTCATATAAAATCTTGCAAATATATGAAAGATTGTCAACAATAAATTTTCGTTGTAACATCACAATACGTTTAAAGTAGATATTCATGTAGAATATGTGTTAGAAATATATTGCTTTCCTCCCAACGTTCAAAATGACTACTCGTGGTTGCAAAAAAAACTACTTACACCCTCCCATCCTTTTCCACCCCCAAGAAAATGCATGATTATTTGAAGAAAACCTCCATTTAAACTTCACTTTACCAAAGTTTTCCATACCAAGCCTGGTGCTTCTGCGTAGTCACAGATAAAACTATTAATAAAAAACCATCTTAACCACTAATTAAATCGAATTATAATCATGGAACAACACTCAGATCTATACACTATCAAATAAACAGCTGCGTCATGAGTGCATGATACGCCCGTCGCTTTTTAAAAGAATAAAGTTCAATAACTTCTCAATATCATATCAGAAATTTATGAAAAACTAAAGGGAGGTAACTCAGGTTATCTTAATAGATATAAACCAGTCACCAAAGTTTCATGAAAACTCCTCAAAGCACAATTGAAGATATTGTCTGAAAACTGGAAAATCACCCCTTTTTTATGAATAAAATCCCATAACTCGGAAACGTAAAATCTAAAATTCATAATAATCGAAATGGAACTTACGTCAATAGATATAAACAATTCACCAGAGTTTCTTACAAATTGGTGAAAGTGTTTTTGAGTTTTTTTCCTAAAACTGGAAAATCCCCCTTTTTAATAAATATAACCCCATAACTCGGAAAGTTAAAATCTAAAATTTATAAAAAACGAAAGGGAGCTCACGTTTACAGATATAAACAATTCACCAAAGTTTCATGCAAATTGGTTAAAGCGTTTTTGAGTTATTGTCGGACATACGGACAGACGGACGAACAAGGATATACTATAATACGTCCCGTAAACGGGCGTATAAAAAGGGTGCAATTTCATAAATGTCATTCGTTTTGAAGAAATATACCCTATTTGGAGATATTTCATGAAATTGCAATCCCATGGGTAGATTCATTTTACATCTTAATTTATGATCCGTTTTTTGCTTGACCCTAGTCCTTAAACACAAACATTGTGTGGCGCTATTTACATTTTCTTTATTTTTTTCGTATTTTCTTTTTCATTCATTTTGCTATTTGCTATTTTCAACTTTTATAATCAAGCTGTCACGAGCTTCAAATTAAAAAAAAAATGCAAGAAATGAAAATATCAGCTTTAAAGGGGCATGAGCTACGAGATATGGAAAAAATATGTTTCTATTTTGTTCAATCATTAATGAAAGTGAAATAGTGAAATGATAATTCGCTTTTAGCACCCAGTTTTGTTCAATTTTGTCATAATAAGCTAAGAAACATAGCTGATTAATTATTCACTTGCAAGTGAATAATTCGACCTTATTAAATCCGTTTGTATGTGACCTTCAATAAAACCCCTTAGCTAGAGATTGATTAGGCATAAACTACGCATATTCAGCTAATAAAAGGAAAAGAATGTCAACATTGAAACTCAAAAAGTGAAACAAAAGTAAACCATTTGGTTGACTGATTCGATCAACAAAAACTCATTCTTATACAGGAAAAACGATGAGTAACATATTTTTTTAACCTACAATATGAAATCAAACAGACCAAGAAAAATATAATTGCACGTGTTTGCTATCTATTTATATCTGTATTTATGTTTATATCAGGTTACATGACCGTCGGCAGTCTTGGAGGTCACCTCGATGGTTAATTAGAGGCGTCTAGACTGAAATACACACGAAATTCTGATACATAATATCGAGTTCATACATTGCAAATTGTTTATTTAAGACTTTTTTTAAATTGGGATATACGTTTTAGTATGTTATAAATCAAATATGAGAATTTGAGACAAATCGGTGAACATGAATTTGACAGCTAATGCCCCTTTAAAAACACTAAATAATGAAAAGATGATGCAAAGGCATATATATATATAGGACTAGCTTGACCCATAAAAACATGTAGCAAATTAATTTCTTCAAGTATATGTATTAGAGTAAATTTTATTTTAAGTCGATAAATCTATATGTGCTCCTTTCTTAACCATTATTCACATAGTATTCATAGTGACATTCACCCTTTAATATTCATACATGACAATGCAGTAAGGGTTTTGCTCATTGTTGAAGACCGTACGTACGGTGACCTATAGTTGTTAACTTCTATGTCATATGGTCTCAGGCTGGTGGAGAGTTGTCTCATTGGCAATCATACCACATCTTCTTATTATTATATATACTGTAGCTAAGGTTTCTTAACTGATTTGGGTCATTTTCAACATTTGTATTAGCTGTGGAATCGCAGTGGCGAATCCAGGGGGGGGGGGGGGATTCCGGGGGTTGGACCTCTCCTTTTTTTTGACGATCAATGCATTTGAATGGGGACATATAGTTGGAACTCCCCCCCCCCCCCCCCCCCCCCCCCCCGTTTAAAAATGGCTGGATCCGCCCCTGAATCATAACATGTTTGATCCTTGTGATATGATTCGACCCTCAGTTTTAATGACATGAACTATTAAATCAACCAAATTGCTAGATGAGCACAGTAATCCTCTATAGTAACAGGTGAAAATGAATGTTATGTCCGATAAATCACCCCCCCCCCCACCCCCTTTCCTCCTGTGTAAGCGTAATTTCATTCCACCGTGTATATATTCCGGGAAGCTGTTTTTCACTAGAGTATATTGGATGTAAATAGTGTGAAAACGTCGATCTTGATATCGTTGTTTTGTTTATATAAGACCGGTTTATTGTTTACATAAATTAATGGATTAAAATTAATATAATTTTCAAGGAACCAGTTCATCAATTATCTAGCGTTTTATGATATAGTATTAAAAGTATTAAAAGTCGTATAACATTAAATATGATTTGACGGCGTTTTCACACTAACTTCCGAAATGGATGATTAAAATATACTGAAGATTCAAGTGAAAATGATTTCTATCTCTCCAAGTCGACCAAAACGCAATTGCATAGAAAAACTTCGGCAATCCAGTATATATGAATATTACAATTAGTGATAATTTATAAGCATTTGATTTTATGGATTTGCATAGAAAAAATATTTAAATCTAATTCGTAAATAAAGCATTATTGTGTTATCATGTGTTCAAAATTAGTACTGAACACTTCCTCAATGTTTGGATCTAAACCACTAGTGTAATCAATCCTAGTTCAAAATAACTAGTGTAATCATTCCTGGTACAAAAGCTCTAGTGTAATCATTCCTGGTTCAAAAACATTTGTGTGTACAAATAAATGAAACTGACAGTTTTGTTCCGACTGATTTAAAAAGAAAAGGATGTTCGATATACTGTATATCTAGGTTGATGGAAATATCATAAGATTCTATATTTTTGTCCAGTTTCCAATGTCAAAATAATTTAAATGAGAAGATATTTACCTCAAAGCTTCATTTTCCGCTGAAATGTTTAATGTTATAAAACTAACACCTCGTTCATATAAGATGCAAATACATGAAAGCTGAACCGATAATCTGTCCTGCTTGAACTATTGATGTCATGCAACAATCATTTTTCAATTGTGGCATCAGATATTTTGTATTGACGTAAAAATTTTATAGGAACCTGGGTGATGTCCAGTAATGGCAGACAAATAGCAATAAGGTGTATAGGAAAACATGACCTAACACCTCGTTCATGTAAGATGCAAATACATGGAAGCTGAATGATTGAATATGTTCAATATGAAAATAATAGTTAAAATGTCAAAATCACAAAACAGCCGTTGGACTATGAGTATGACTTTTGAGCAAATTTGGAGGGAAATGGGGCGAAGACGGGGTCAAATAGTGTTCAAGGGAAGCAAATGCTCTTTAAATTATGCGTGTTTCAAAAATTGAGGAAAAATTACAGGGAAAGAGTTGGGTCATCTTTTCAGACTTAAGTTAAATAATGACTAATGTACTAACCTTCTAATTCTATATTAAATAAAATGCTCCGCTGGGCGCAGCTTGATACGACCGCAGAGGTCGAACCCTGAACAGTTGGGGCAAGTATGGACACAACATTCAAGCTGAATTTGGATTGTGATTAAATATTTGACACAGCATAGGTTTCTGACACAGAATGAATGTGGTCTTAGAACTTAAAAAAATTTAATTTACCTATTCAAACCATATCATTATTATTTGCTTTTATAGATAAATCAGAAATAACCAATTTAAAATGGAAAATTTTAAAGAAAAAAAAGGAAAAAATGGAAACCCCCCCAATTTTTTGAACCCCCCTTATGATTCATCACCCTCAAACTCAATCCCAGCCTTCCCTTTGTGGTATGGTACCTTGCAGTACAATTTCAGAGAGATCCATACACTTGAACACAAGTTATTGTCTGGAAACTAGAAAAATGCTTCTTTTTTTGCCTCTTTTTTGCCCCACATTCCTAAACGTTTGGGGCAATTACCCCCAAACTCAAACCCAGCTTTCCCTTTGTGATATGGAACCTTGTAGTACAATTTCATAAAGATCCATACACTTACACACAAGTTATTGTCATGAAACTAGAAAAATGCTTGTTTTTTGCCCCTTTTTTGGCCCCTAATTCCTAAAATTTTGAGACATTTACCCCCAAAATCAATCCCAGCATTCCCTTTGTGGTATGGAACCTTGTGATACAATGTCAGAGAGATCCATACACTAACACACAAGTTATGTCTGGAAGTTACAAAAATGCTTATTTTTTGCCCCTTTTTGGTCCCTAATTCCTTAACTGTTAGTACAATAACCCCCAAAATCAATCCCAACCGTTCTTTTGTGGTATTGAACCTTATGGTAAAATTTTATAAATATCCATTCACTTAATCTAAAGTTAGAGTGCGAAAACCAAAGTGTCTTCGGACGACGACGACGACGACGACAACGACGACGCCAACGTCATACCAATATACGACCGCAAAATTTTTTTGCGGTCGTATAAAAATCACAACTCAGAACAGGAACAATAACACTGTGTCTATTGTACTTTGACTACTGATCTGCAAACCTACAAACAGACACAAAAATATCATAAAATAGTGAAATATAAGATTGATTGCACTTTGTATGGATAATTCCGACACGTGTTACATGGGGAGCCCGTTTGTTTACAAATAATAATGTCACGTGATCGCGCACTGACGTCACAAATTTGCATCGCCCTTACAATACACTACACAATTCACACATACATAACCCATTTATCATGCAAACATGCAAAGTGAATGTGATTGGTTATCAAATAATACAAATATATTGCATGTACAGTTTATGAAGAAATTAGTTCATCAAATAGATAAGATTTTCACTCATGACACAAATCGACTGGGTTGACATTTCTGTCATCGGGGATAATTGATAAATGGGATTAAACTGACCGTCAAGAAGGTCTAGAGAACCACCTCTGGAGAACCTTACATTAATAAGTAATACTTACCAAAATTACTCTATATTATTAAACGCTATTTAAATGAAATGTCAGAAAGATTACGATATACTACTGATGCAGGCGGGGATGCAGGTTATTTTGGCGCGAAAAAATATTCTTTTTCCTATTGCTTGACGTAATAAAATTTGTATAGAATTAAATTTAACTAAAGTTCAGCGTAAACAAAAGTGAATATGCAGAAGCATGAGAATATATTAATGATAAAATGTGTATATATTTCTGTAAAAGAAGTTGCCAGTATACTTCACTAAGAATTACATTTGAGCGCAAGGAGATCTCTATTTGTGAATTGGTTTATTAACCCGGTTGAACCCGGGGTCGAAGTTCAACATGTTAACATATTAACGGAAATTTTTTGCGTTGCTTTACATATCATCGAGGCCATCTATTTTTACTGCCGGTTTTGACATATTTAAATCGGAATTATAGAAAAATGGAATGTTGTTAGCAGATACAAAACAGAAAATGATGAACACTTGATTATTTTCAACAAAAGATAAATTGGATCGGGGGTCTGTGTATTCACATTATTTGTAAAACTCTCCTTATTCCTGGGAAGCGTGTGCTTTACATCGACGCCACAGTAGTTCAACCAATCGGGGAATATTTATTTGGGGCATGTGACCTATTTTAACTGCAGGTTTGGCACATTTTAATCGAAATTATAGAAAAATGGAATGTTGTTAGTACATACAAAATAGAAAATGATGAATACTTTTAGCAAAAGATGAATTGGATCGGGGTTCTGTGTATTCACATTATTTGTACAACTCTCCTTACTGATGTCATATTTTGGAATTTCCGTGACCTAAATGGTTCGGGAAAATTAATATTTTTATATATAGTAACAAGTTTAGCGTCTTTGACCTACTTTATCTTTTTATTCGGATCCTTGCGGATATCTCCCCAAAGTTCAACGGGAACATTAGAAAAGAACCCAGATGGAACCAAGAAGTTGGGTTGCTATAACCAAACAACTCGGATGTTGAACCAGTTACCATGGTTTCGAACCAAAGAACCCGGATAGAACCAAGGTTCAGAAACAAAAAAAAAAACCAGATGGAACCAAGGTTTTGAATCAGAGTGCACGGATTGAACGTAATTGCATTCGGAATTCTCATGACTTTTTATACCTTCAACGTATTTTGCATTCGGAATTCTCATGACTGTTTATACCTTCAACGTATTTTCCAAATCATTTATTCATTTAGTATATTTATATATAATTTATTTATTTCGTGCGTATTTTAGAATCTAATTAATCATCGAGATTACCTCCGAAGACTGCCGATTGTTATTCGACCCGATATAAACATAAATATAGATATAAATAGACTGAGAAGCACGTGGAGTTGTGTAATTACGATTTTTCCAGGTCTGTTTGGTTTCATGTAATAGATTTAAAAAATGTAAATCATAATTTTACTTAGATATGAATGATTTTTTTGTGTGCCGAATCAGTCAAAGAGAGTTTTTTTTATGGTGGCTCCCTTGTCTCACTTTTCAATGTTGACATTCTTTTCTTTTAAATAATGAACACGCTCAGGACATGCGTATATATATATATAATTCTTATATGATTTGCATATTAGGGAATACGTTGATATGATTGGCCGAGAGGACTTCCGGTAGTTGTTCTTGACGTTGTTTATTTTTCGATAGACGACGTTGACCGGACTTCTTTTTGTAACCAATGTAAACAAGATGGCGACGATAATAACTGACAATCCGGCTCGACGTTTAAATTTTATTTATTTTCACCTCGCGTTAATCGTTAAATTAAATAATAAACACAAAACATTCATTTGAATGATATTATGATTTTTTGTAGTTTATTTTTTATCAGATATCAAATTTCATGGAGTACATACTTTTGATTTAACAAATAAATATACTCATGCGCCAGACTGATTCAATGACATAATTATACAATTTACGTGTGAAAGAGGTTATGAGTGTGGAAAAATAAATTCCTTGTCTCCAATTTAAAGAATTATAAGGATTAAACGCCTTTTTAAAGGAATTTATTGGTGTATAAACTGGACCAAGTCACTCACAAACATATCATAAAAGTCCTTCGGACTTTAATTGTTTGTGAGTGAATTGGTCGAGTTTATACACCAATAAATTCCTTTAAAAAGGCGTTTAATCCTATTATATAACCCATCTTCAGTTAAAGGTCAAGTTAGGTATATATATATACTGGTTCAATGAGGTTGAATTATTAACTTGCATTCTTTTTTTCAATGAGGTTGAATTATTAACTTGATATAAGAAGATGTGGTATGAGTGCCAATGAGACAACTCTCCATCCAAGTAAAAATTTATAAAAGTAAACCATTATAGGTCACAGTACATACTTTTATTTTTTTCAGCATGCAACGTGTTAATAATAATTCCCAACTTGTTTCTTTATCATGTTTCAAATTTAAGATCTGAAGAAAATTCACATGAAACTTAGTTACAAATATTGTAAATAAAAACAGAACAATGATGTAAAGAGTACAGACATTCATGTCTAATACACGGCTGTCATTCGGTATATCGAGAAAAAATGATCGTGAAAGAATAAGTAATGGTGGTCAAGTATTGCGATTGGATCGTGAAAGATCTGGCATAGGTATCGTGAATGAAATCTTATCGAAAAGACACATGCAACGTCAGTAAAAAGTCTAATTTAAAGGGGCATTAGCTGTCACCGATTTGACTTAAGTTCTCACATTTGAGTTATAACATACTAAAACGTATATAATCAAATTGCAATAAGTCTGAAATAAACGATTAACAATGCATGGGCTCGATAATATATACCAGCATTTCTTGTGTATTTTAGTCTAGACGCCATCTAATTAACCATCGAGATTACCTCCGAAGTCTGCCGACGGTCACATAATCCGATATGAACATAAACATAAATATAAATAGATAGCGACCACGTGCAATTGGATTTTTCTAGGTCTGTTTGATTTCATGTTATAGGTTAAAAAATAAGTTAATCATCGTTTTTACTTGTATAAGAATGATTTTTTTTGTGGATCGAATAAGTCAACAAAATGGTTCACCTTCGTTTCACTTTCAATGTTGACATTTTTTTCCTTTTTATGGCTGAACACGCCTAATACATGCGTAACCAATCTCTAGCTAAGGGGTTTAATTGAAGGTCACATGAATACTTGCAAGTGAATAATTCATCAGCGATGTTTCTTGGCTTATTTTGACAAAATTGAACTAAACTGGATGCTTAAAACGAATTATTATTTCACTATTTCACTTTCATTAATGATTGAACAAAAAAAAATCATTTTTTTTTATATCTCGTAGCTAATGCCCCTTCAATCAATTATAATGACAAATATTGGAAAAATAAAACTGTCTGTCAAAATGGTTCAACATTATGATCAGTATCCGAAAAAAAAAATCAAGTCTTAAAAGTACACCGTTTTTACAAAACTACAAAAGGCCTATTGCTCATCGAAATTTCAGAGAAATAAAAATTGTAAACAAACATGATTTTTTTTCAAATTTTGCATGCATAAATTACTTTTAAAAACATCGTTCAATGTTACTATTTAAAATAGTTCTTAAAATTTTTGATTTAGTCTAATCAGAAACTTTGCAAAAATGGTAATATTTGTAAATAAATGATATTTCGGATCGTGATAGATCGAGTACCGTATTTTGATGATGGTGAAAGATCTGTTGCCGCTTATTTGTTATTGCATAAATTCCACGAAAACGATCAAATCATTCTTTAAACAAATGACAATTTATATTTGTAATTGTTATAACAAAAGATTGGATTTGCATGACTTATTCCGCTTCACTCTTGTTTGTGGTTCAATGCCATTGGATCTGATTATTTGATAATACCACACCGACTAGTTTTTTTATAACAGTATGAGCCCGTCTGTCCGTTCTGCATAAGTTTTATGTCGTTTGAAAAAAGTTAAGATTGTATAATCTGATTTTCATTAATTTTTATGCACAGTTATATCTATAAAACGAAGATCCTTGTTGATTTTTGTAAAAATTTGAAGAAAAAAAATTGTTAAAAAAAACCGTAGGAAAACAACTGATATTTCCCTGACTTGGCACAGGCATTTTCCTAAGAAAATGGTGGATTAAATCTCGTTTTCTAGCTAGCTTATACGCCCACTTGTATGACAGTTGTTTAATGTTCCGTAATATTACCAAATTAGGTGAGCAACCCAAACAGACATAATTGGTTAATGTGGCCATATCTGGGATCCAGCGATCAAAATTGTGTAAACATACACCACAGACATACAACACAGCTGAATTAAACATTCAAACACACTCACAATTAGATCAAACAAAGACGATAACAAAAAGTTTTTTTGTAGTTGATAGTACAGTCAGTATAGTAAAGCATAATTACGGAGCCCCTTTAGTGTCATGTAAATATAATATTTTCCTTTGCCGGAGATTTAATTTGGTACGCACCAGTTTGAAAAATCGTGCACACGACTTTGAAACTCGTTTGCACGACTTTGAAACTCGTTTGCACGACTTTGAAACTCGGGCTTTAACTTATAGCTCGTGCGCACGACTTTTAAACTTGTGCGCATGATTTTCAAACTGGCGCGCACGAATTTCAAAATGAATTTCAAACTCGTGTTCACGACTTTCAAAAATGGTGCGCACGACTTACAAAATGGTGCTAATGATTTTCAAGAACTGTTGCGCACGACTTCGAAACTCGTGCGCATCCGTTTTAAAGTCGTGAGCACCAGTTTGAAAGTCAAACCACGTTAAGAGGCATACGATCAAATGGAACACATTAGTACAAAGACAAATCAAGGTAAAACTGTAAAGAAGATAAAATGCTACACAGAGTCAGTACCTAGAATCTATAACTCAAGACCATCCTGTATTATCTGTTAAGTAGACAATGCATATTTATTTATGAGATCGCGGAAGCTGTATATTTGGTTTCTGTAATAGCTAGTTCATGACTATTAATTGGACCCAATCAGACTGAAAATTTGTATTGTTAATGAAAAGAACATATTCGATACACATGTATGTAAAATTAAATGATATAGCTTCTTTGATCTAACCCTTGCGAAAACAAAAACTTACACATACAAATATTTTCCGGGGAAGACCACCCCTCTCGCTTCATTTATTCGTGGATGCATTTAGCATTATGTAGATATAAGAAGATGTGGTATGAGTGCAAATGAGACAACTCTCCATCCAAGTCACAATTTGTAAAAGTACACCATTATAGGTCAAAGTACGGCCTTTAACAACACAGAGCCTTGGCTCACACCGAACAGCAAGCTATAAAGGGCCCCAAAAATTACTAGTGTAAAACCATTCAAACAGGAAAACCAACGGTCTAATCTATATAAAAAACGAGAAACACTTATGAACCACATCAACAAACGACAACCACTGAACATCAGGTTCCTGACTTCGGACAGGTGCAAACAAATGCAGCGGGTTTAAACGTTTTAATAGGCGCCAACCTTCACCCTATCTATATATACAAAGATATTTTACGCTTCTTATTATCTTGGATGCCTAGTTACATGTAGCATTGCCTCTTAAATGAAAACAGGTCTTAATATGGGTATATATATATATACCCATATTTATATAAATTACAAAAAAATAAATTAAAGCATTCATTTAAATTCTTAGTAAGTAAGTACACGCTTCAACCAATTACAAGTAAATCAATTGGTAAAAGAAATGTTGTTTTCTGATCATTGAGCCTGGTCACGCCTTGTCTTTCACGATCAAAATAATGCGTTGAATGATCTTTCACGATCAATTTTGATTAAAACTCAACAAAATTATACTTTTTAAAAAATGATATTAACTTTTTCAAGTAATTACATACTTTTATTTTATTGGACTATCTGACACAATAAAGATTAAGTTTCAAATATATCATGATATATTTCAATGTGACCATTATAGATACAAAACGTGATTTGTTCTTAATGGTTCGCATAGAATTGTGTGTCGCCTTTTGTGTTTTCTGAAAAAGTACTGTATTTTTTCTTTAACTTGGTGTAACTTATTAAGGAAGTTGAATCATTTTGACAGACATCTTTTTTTCTGATTTGTTCCACCTTTTGAAAATACAGTTGATTTTTCACAGAATTACACTTAATTGCTTTCACGATTCGATACCAGATCTTTCACGATCCAATCGCTATGCTTAACCACCGTTAGTTATTCTTTCACGATCAGTTTTCTCGATATACCGAATGACACCCGTGTAATACCGGCGATAAGGACCGTTTTTGGCCCCATCCCCAAATTTCATTAAGATTGTAATGTTGTAACTCTATATCATGCACAGACCTTCTGAAAATGGTGACATTTTGGGTCTATCTGATATATTCTGTTGCCTAGCAAACAGTATAATACGGTTTATCTCATTTATAAGATAAACCAATTTAATGAAAGAGAAATGATTACTGCGTCATTCGGATCCGATTCTCGTTTCCCGATAATCAACGTCACATGACTCTTCAGCATTACATTGAACTAGCCACTCTTGTAGATATGTAAAAGTTTCAATAATGCAATCGTAAAAAATCATTGACATCCGCATGTCATATTCCAATATTTTGATATGAAACTATCGAAGAGACAAGGTAATTCTCCAAGAAAGGATTTTCATTTGTAAGGGCCAGCAAATGACGAAATTAAAAGGTAAACCGAACAATCACCATACGAACCGATGCCATCAACACGAGGAACACCTCCAGCTTCTTTCGACACGTATGGATGTGTAAAGATCATAGAACAAATTAATGTATCTTCGCCAAAAAAATTATGCAATGCACCAATGACAGGGACAGCTTCCAATTTGTCAGTGGCTCATTGACCGGTTATCAATTTAATGGCAGAACAAAATCTTCACACCAGAAGCCCCCATTTATAATTCCACACGGCACAACATGCACAAGGAATACACGATTCAAAAGAATAGGAAAACCACTGATCCAAAGAATTCATAACCTGGTTCCAGCGGTTTGCAGATTTCGTCAAACATTAATCTTGGTATGTTGAATTTATAAAAAAGTTGATGTTTTGTGGCGTATAATTATTCTTATTGATATTTATCTCATAATGAATAAGATTAATCGGATAGTGATAAAGATAAGATTACTGATTACTGAAAGGATTATTTATTATTATTATTTGATGTCATATATTTAATTTGAATTTCACATGAGCAATATGATCGCACTGTGACTTTAATCAGAGACATAAATACACATAGATTCTACCACTGCATCGAGTGTGATACGATATTTATCCACTCGAGACAGTTAAATTTTCAAATTTAAAACGCGAGGCTCGCCGAGCGTTTTAAATATTTAAAATTTAACTGTCGAGAGTGGATAAATATCGTATTACACGAGATTTGGTGGTGGAATCTGTTTCTCTAATGATTTTCAAACAATACGCAGGCAAATCTATTTCGTCTTTTCGAATGATCTGCAAAAAAAATGTGTTCTATGTGACGTCATCAGGCATGGTCGCCTTTTGTCATGCCGTCACAATAGGAAATTCAGAGGAAAGCAAGAAAATTCGACGTCATAATCGGATTTTAACCAATGAAGAACTGAGATCAAACGAACCACTTGTTGATTAAATTTTTTTTTATACAATGGGTGCAGAAAGGGATAAATTGACGAAGAGTTAGAGAAAGTAAGTTTTACATGTCTCTGCTTTAATGTACAATATGGTATATCACCATGCAGTCGTTTGAAAGACGCACCTAGCGCTATTACACACAAGATACACACGAGGGCAATAAGTGCAAATTCGTCAACCTTTATCTCAGTTAATAACATTATACCACTTATTATACACAATTATACACTATGTGTTAGATGGTTCAGCTGACGTAGTAAATGAAATACACTATATGAGATTTAGAAGACAAATGACAAATTTTGTGGCGGATGACGCTATAGCTTTAGAACAAATCCAATCAGAGTCGATGGCTTCGATTAAAGTATTTACACGTGCAAATTCTTTGAACAGTCTTAAATATTTCCGAATACTGTTTGATACACTTAAATTGGCATTACTATAAATAAAATGTACGTAATTTATGCCTACAGTTTTCTCGTTTGAATTATTTAACATTTTTCTTTTGGGGTTTTTTAATAACTCACTAATGCGGTATGGGCTCTGCTCATTGTTGAAGGCAGTACAATGACTTATTGTTATTAATGCGGTATGGGCCCTGCTCATTGTTGAAGGCAGTAAAATGACTTATTGTTATTAATGCGGCATGGGCTCTGCTCATTGTTGAAGGCAGTAAAATGACTTATTGTTATTAATGCGGTATGGGCCCTGCTCATTGTTGAAGGCAGTACGATGCCTTATTGTTATTGATTTCTTTGCCATTTGGTCTACTGTGAAGAGTTGTCTCATTGGCAATCATACCAATTCTTTTTTACATGAGTGAGTTACTCAGTTACATGTCTATATATATACTTTTCAATTTGCGTTTCTTTTCTTGTTAGCTTGCTTGCTTGCTTTAATTTATGCATGTTTGCCTAGCTATTTACATTTATATGCATGTGTTCTTGTTGTATAATATGCTTATAATTTGATATTTGATTTTTATATTAAATATCAAGTCAGTTGAGAGATCTACAGAGCTCATGTTTACGTTGTTGAATCATACATATCATGCCCGACCCTAAATTTTCTTACTTACGCAAATAGAGTTAATATAGTTATACAAGCAAATATAGTTATACAAGCAAAGCTGAGTTGATATTTTCAAAAAAGACCTCAACATATGATATGTTATTACTATTGGTATAGGATATTCAGATTGATCACTAAAACTCATTTATCGTTGTTTATGATAGTATATATATACACAACAGACACTGGACTTCCAGAACAACAGCATAACATGCTACGAATGAATTTAATACGATCAGAATATACCTTGCCCAAATTCACACTTCAATCAGTTCACAAAGATAAACTACGTCTTCTTCAAACCAGTAGTTAATAGGCAACTATGGACAGGTCAATTAATTTATCAACAAGTCAACTCAGAGCAAATAAGGGAATTATGTGCACTTTTGACACAATTATTAAATTACTTTATGAACTCACGAAGCAGCAGACAGAGCATGGTACACAATATCCTCTTTTCTTTGAAGTGCGATAATGTTGTTGTATATATACATGTATTGTTTATAATATTTTTGATTGTCATCATCATCTAACACGGATATATGTGAACATTGAGGATACCTTTGTATTTTACTATATATCACATTTCTTTTACATGTCAGCACGAACTATGGGCTTTCCCACAACTATTTTTAGAAACAAAACAAATATGTGGTATTTAAGTTAAGGACTTTTACAGAAAAACACGTATATTATCCAGATGGGAGCCTCAATGAATTTTTAAATTTATTTCAAATACTCTTGATCTATTTCCTTCTATTAAAAGGAACATTTAGCATTCCTATCTATTCACAGAGCTGATGGACTCATTCTTTTTAATTCTAGTCGGAATTAATCAACTATGCATCTATATACACCCAATACTTAGAGTAATACATGGAATTTCACTCTAGCACCTAGTTCTTTTAGGTCACAAAATATATTCGACGTAAAACTATTCAAGTTTGAACTTTCCAAAAAGCTGCACGGACTGTTTAGCTGTATCCGAATTTTAAGTACTAGTAGGAATGCATGTGGTTGCCGATTTAGTACAGGAAGTGTAGTACTTTCTATATATTGATTGATACGAATAAATTAATTTTTAAAAGTGTACGTTATACACCCATGGTTTTAAAATATTGGTCACGATACTTGTTGAAAATAAAAATATATACAAATGTACACGACTTCGAAGGAGTGCCTAGAATAGCATGAATTATATATACAGGTAATGCATTTTCGTAAACTTTGTAGAGGAACATAGATTTGCAAAACTAATAGTGCATATTGCAGATTAACAAAGCAATTAGGTAGATTCATGGTATACCACTATCTTGGATTGTACTTTTGCAGTGAACAATCAGTCTAGTTGTTACCCAAATCTCCGAATTTGTAGACAGATGTTCAATGTTATTGATTAGACTGTTTATCTCTATGAAGAAAACTTCCTGATTTATCGCATTATTAAAAATATTTTAACAAGTACCAAACATATGTGTTTTAGAATAAATTTGTTCAACAAAGCCGGTTAAGGCGAGATAACTCTTTTAGTAAACCTATTGATAATTCATGATCGGTTTATCAGTGGATGTATTACTGCTAAAATATTGCGTTTTTATGATGATATTAAATATATATATAACATGGATAATACAACAAAAGAAGTGATATCGTCCAAAACAAATCTTGCTGAGGGGATATCATGGAAGGATAACAGCCCCATTATAACAAAGCTATTACAAAAGGAAAAATATTATTGTCCAAGATTCAAACGTATTAACAAAGAGTAATGCCTTCTTAGCTAGTTCACTTAAATAGACTTTTAGGTTGTGGAAAAAGGGGGGAGGGATTCTGATGATTGTGTATAGACACACTCAAGTGGCAAGATTAAGGGGTTATGATCGTTTCCCGTAATTGTACGTCGGATCATATTAGGTTTTTACTTTCCTGCGGTACCGCAGGAAGTTCTGTTGAGACCATCTCATGTCTACCCTGAGTGGCCGGTTCTGAATTGGTACCAGTTCGAGCTTGACTGTTTTATGATACATAGTATGGACTATGTATTCAGCGTGCATATAGAGTTTTATGATATAGAAACTGTTAATCTTTACTCCCTTGAAACGAGGGGGTGATGCGAATAAGACCCGACGTATTTGGGGATCATAACCCTCGTTCTCTTTAGGATGAACCTTGAGGAACTTGAGCATCCATTGCTACCAATGGTGCACATATTTGTCAGTTAAATCAATCATGTCGGCATTCTGTTATCATGTCAGACCTCGTCATTCAAAGTGAACTGTGGCCGATATTTCCACATTAATTATTTGTTTGTTATGTTTTTGCCTGAAACTTGACTCTTTGATTAATACGGTTTATCTCATTTATAAGATAAACCAATTTAATGAAAGAGAAATGATTACTGCGTCATTCGGATCCGATTCTCGTTTCCCGATAATCAACGTCACATGACTCTTCAGCATTACATTGAACTAGCCACCCTTGTAGATATGTAAAAGTTTCAAAAACCCACCCACCTCCCCTTGCAATCTTCCATCTTATAACAATTCTTTTGTCTGCTGCTGTTTTATTTATCTTTTCAGAATGACCAGAACAGGCCGGATCTATAACATTTTGGACAAAAAAGAGGAGACAAACAAGCCGATGGATTTGCTTGCTGAATCATACGTTCGAGAACTATATATGTTAATGCTAATTTTCATGAATGGCTACCACTTTTATCTAAATATTCAGACACCAGCAGTGTGAAAATGGAATTATCAATACCTGCTTAGTGCTATTAGTTCTTCGCCTGGAATGCATTTAACTTTTGACTTTATTTGGATAAAGATCAGCATTTATCTTGATTACTTGATTCTAATTGTTCATTATTTTGTAATAAACTCATTCGTCACAGTCAAAAAGGATGTCGGGATCTGGCAAGATTAAGGGTTATGATCGTTTCCCGTAATTGTACGTCGGATCATATTGAGGGGCCTGATGGGGGGGGGGGGGGGGGGGGGGGGGGGGTCTCATCACGATTCACGAGTTGATTTTTTTGTCAATCACGATTCACAGAAAATAAATTTCCATGATCACGGATCACGTAAATATAAAAAAAAAAAAAAAAATCTGTAGAAAAACGGATCACGATAGCGAAAATGCGCCGATCACGAAGAACGAAAATAACCCATCAGGCCCCTCCATATTAGGTTTTTACTTTCCTGCGGTACCGCAGGAAGTTCTGTTGAGACCATCTCATGTCTACCCTGAGTGGCCGGTTCTGAATTGGTACCAGTTCGAGCTTGACTGTTTTATGATACATAGTATGGACTATGTATTCAGCGTGCATATAGAGTTTTATGATATAGAAACTGTTAATCTTTACTCCCCTGAAACCACGGGGTGATGCGAATAAGACCCGACGTATTTGGGGATCATAACCCTCGTTCTCTTTAGGATGAACTTGAGGAACTTGAGCATCCATTGCTACCAATGGTGCACAGATTTGTCAGTTGAATCAATCATGTCGGCATTCTGTTATCATGTCAGACCTCGTTATTCAAAGTGAACTGTGGCCGTTATTTCCACATTAATTATTTGTTTGTTATGTTTTTGCCTGAAACTTATTCTTTGATTAATGGTTGCTATAAACTAAACAAATATGCTAAATATACAGCTTTAATCTATTTATATCTAAGATCCAACCAGTTTAACATTCAGTAAATTATACATTTATGTGACAGAGTGTTTTAAAATAAAGCATATTGTATTGTATTGTATTGTACATACACTGTTTTAATTTAAAGCACATTTGTATGGCAAAATCATTTTAATTCCTCCCTAGCAAACAGAACTTTGCCCATAGCAACGGCAATTTTATAAGATTAAACTTTAATATGTTGCTTCAAAAAGATAATTTAAGATGCACATTTTAAAAAGTACCAAACTCCATGGAAAATGTCAAGGATAAAAACCAATGCTAAATAGCATCAACATACAAAACTACAGACAAACAACTGTTATTCTTCAAGAGAATGTAGTAACGAAATGCACTCGTAGAGAATCACAGTGGAATAAAAAAAATTGTACCATTGCTCTTATTTAGAAATTGCTCGTTGTTAAATTTATTTTTAGGAATTAATACATGTACAACTTATATATTCTTTTAATTATACCGTATTGATGATATTTACAGATATTGTGCTGAGTGGAGTCCTTTTAGAGTTATTTCGTACTTGAGGTGTATACTCTTGTATTTTAACAGTTATGGAATAATAACTCCCATTTGGGAACTTTCTCTCTTTTGACCTATTTGTTAATCAACATGTTTATGTGAACCATTATCTTACCGAATCTTTATGGATATACTGCTTTAATCGAATAACAGTTTTTTCTGTTGGATACTGTTTTTTTTCCTCTTATTTCTGTATCTGTCGAATACGTTGCCCATTTGTACCAAATGTTGATATATATGTTGTTTATGGCTCAAAGAGCCGTTAGGATACAGAAATGTAAATTTCTGAATGACGAAAGCATTCATCATATTATAAGCTAAGTTTGACCTACTATCTTGCAACTTGCAACTAATATTTAAAAACACATCTCTTTAATTTTATATTTATATTGACATATAAAAAAAATACTGCTCCATTCTCTTCTTTTTTATCATATTATACATAATCTCAGTTTATGACCAAACTCAGTAAAGACACGTCATTGTTACATTTGGTTGATACATTCAACAATACCTACCGTTATCTTAATGTTATTTTTTCGTTAAATAATCCAGAGTTCTCTAAATATACTACCGAAATTTACCCAAATGAACTTACTTTAAATAAATCTAACATAGACAGCAGTAGTTGTCCTTTTCTAGATTTAGACATTTCAATTTTAAAGGGAAACTCCATACTAAAATTTACGACAAAAGAGACGATTTTTCATTCCCTATTGTTAATTTTCTTTTTTTAGACGGCGATGTTCCTTTGGCTCTATCATGCGGTGTTTATATATCCCAACTCGTTCGTTATGCCCGTGTGGGTAGTTATGTCATAGATTTTAACGAACGTAATCAATGCATCACTAGTAAAATCACTAAATTATTAAGTCAGGGATTTCGTTACCATAAATTTCTTCAAACTTTTACTAAATTCTTTCATAGCTACACAGATTTGATTAGTAAATTTGGTATTACCTGTAGAAAACTTATTAAAAAAAAGGTATTTCACATCCCAAATTTTACGGTAATATTGTACTAAAAGCGCGGAAATCACTATGTGATCCGTGTAAACTCATCGAACCTTTAAACAAAGTTATTAGTAAAGGTTATGTTACTAATGTTGTAATTAGATCTTTGAATATAGTTTACATTGGCACAACTATCGATTTTGTCATCAGCAAATTAAAATATAACTAAATATGTTTTCTTTTCAAACGGTTTTTTGGGATGAATAAATACACATCCACGTTCATTTTCTATATAGAGATTTTTCTGTCTATATATTACATTATACATATTTATTAACAGGTTAACTCCTAACTATCCTACTGCCTGTCGATACTTTTATTTTGGCATTGCACAAGTCATGTCTTCTTTGACTGTCCATGACGTTAAAACACTAACTCCCTGGGATGTGTTTTAGTTGATTTTAGTCTCTGATGCAAGATTTTTTATTATTTATTGTTTTTGGCTTTTAACTAGCTTTCAGTAACTGCGAGTACTCTCAAATCGTACTTTCGTGTTAATTTGACCTGTTGATACAATTTGTAATGTATTTTTGTTATTTAATGATTTCTTATTTAGTGTTATATCTCATCTCACTATTTTTAATATATAAACCTTTGATAAGTGTTTAGTATGACGAGAATTTTTCACTTTTGTTGTTCTCGTACTAGGAACAACAAAATTATTTATTTTGTAAAAATTATTTCCATACTCCATGTATACCTTACAACAAAATTATTTTTATTTACCTGTGTACGTTATTTTATTTGACGGCATTTTGTCCAAGGTTATGGTTGTCTCTCTGATATTGTCTTACATCTAACCCCTTGTTTTATTAATTTTGTATTTACATTATGTCATAGATCAAATTTATTCGTTAAGTGTATGTTCACTTGTTTTTGTTAATATGTCTTTTGATTGAGTTAAGCCATTTCAATTGATATTTTATATAGTGTGTCTTTCTTTGTTGTGATGTTACACTATTGTTTCAGGTAGGGTGAAGGTTGGCGCCTATTAAAACGTTTAAATCCGCTGCATTTGTTTGCAACTGTCCTAAGTCAGGAACCTGATGTTCAGTGTTTGTTGATGCGTTTCATAAGTGTTTCTCGTTTCTCGTTTGTTATATAGATTAAACCGTTGGTTTTCCTGTTTGAATGGTTTTACACTAGTCATTTTTGGGGCCCTTTATAGCTTGCTGTTCGGTGTGAACCAAGGCTCCGTGTTGAAGGCCGTGCTTTGACCTATAATGGTTTACTTTTACAAATTGTGACTTGGATGGAGAGTTGTCTCATTGGCACTCATACCACATCTTCTTATATCTATATCTATAAACTTTACACATTTGTTTTAAACCCCTATTTTGTGTTTTAGTCTCTCAGTAGCAAATTCAGATCTCACACCATTAACCAAAACTGCTGAAAATCATGATACCCAAGGCCGGATCAAAGAGGGGCATAGAAGGCGTATGCTCCCTCCTAGTTTTGATCGCCAACAAAGAAATCTCATGTTTCTCACGATTTATATAAATTCTTAATAACGTTTGTTATGATATTGTAATTATAATATTTATTAATCTTGGCTTAATTTGTTTTGTGTGGCCTCATAATGTTTATATAATTGAGGTATAGTTGTTTACAAAATAATGTTATGATTGTGCAGTTCAGAAATCACTGGAACAATCATAGATACTGATGGAATTATTAGAACTTTCTATTTGACTTGCATAATAATTCCAGAAGGATCATAATCAACGATGCGTAATTTAAACTTCCAGAGTATTCTAGAAATTCCCCTTCTACAGTGTTCTAGAAGTTTCCGTGGCAACTATATATAAAGACACCGAAATTAGACTTATCAGACATTAATATACTTGCATTCTCAGAAGATCTCTGGAGTTGTTGGATTGACACTTTTATTTACGAACAACATCATACTAGATTGTGAACTTATTGGACATATATATTACATTGGATTCCGTACAGTTAAGAGAAGAATTCCGGATAAAGAAAAGACAAAGGATCGGACTAATATTTTAACAGTTAAGTTGACATTTCTATTTGTATAATATTTCTTGTAAAATTGTATAATAAATCTTGTTAAATTCTATTATTGATTTGTGTCTTTTGTTGGCTACAATTTAAAGGTGATTTCTGGCCGTAACAGAAATTGGAGGCTCGTCCGGGAGAACAAATAATTTTTCAATATTTTTATTGAATTAGAATTAGCCAACAAAATTCAACAAAATGGCATTTGAATTTTTAAAAACGTCAGACTTGGAAGGTTTTGATAACTTAAAGTAAGAGGAATTAGTGTTGCTTGCTAAACATCTTAAAATTGATTTTAGAGTATCTATGAGAAAACAAATTATAAAAAATTTGGTAATAGACAAATTAGTTGACACAGACTTTTTTTGCGAAGAGGCTATTGAACTTATAAAGGTCGAAAATGTTGATGCTACCAAGTAAAAACAGCTTCAAAAAGAACGTGAACTTAAATTAAAACAATTGGAAAACGAAATTAAAATAAAAAAAAATTGGAAAAAGAAAAAGAAGAAAGACAGGCAGAACTTGAAATGAAGGAAAGGTTAGAGATGGAGAAAATGAAAAAAAAAAAAGACGAATTTAAATTAAAACAGGCAGAACTTGAAATGAGGGGAAGGTTAGAGATGAAGAAAATATGTCAACAAAATAGAAAGCATTACTAATGTAGAGTCAAAATCAGAACATTTTGATGCAGCAAAAAAATATACGTTTGGTTCCCAGATTTTGTGAAAAAACAGTTGATAAATAGTTTCCACAGTTTGAAAAAATTGCTCAAATTTGAAAAGGCCAAAGCCTTATTGGACTACAATGCTGCAAAGTTTTTTGAGGGCCAGGCCGCTGAAATTTACTCAGCACTTTCTTCAGAAAAAAGTTCTGATTATGACACTGTAAAACAGGAAGTTTTGAAAGCTTATGAGCTAGTGCCAGAAGCATATAGACAGAAATTTAGGTCTGATAAAAAGTTTGAATCACAAAGCTATGTTGAATTTGCTAGGGAAAAAGAAGATCTATTTGATAAATGGCTTACGTCAAAGAAAATAGATAACAATTTTGATAAAATAAGACAGTTAATGTTATTAGAAGAGTTCAAGCAGTGTGTTCATTTAGACTTAAAACCACATTTAGATGACAAAACTGTTGAGACATTGCAAGATGCAGCTGTTGTTTCCGATAATTATACCCTTTCACATAAAAGAAGTTTCAAAGGTCAAAATTTTAGTACTTCGAGCGGAAATTACAAAAATAAAAGTACTGAGCGTACTGATAGTAAGCCTGTTGCACAGAATAAGAGTTTATCTAGTTATAATATGTCTACTCCAAGATCTGATCCTTTTGAGAAAAAGTCACTAACTTGTGTTTATTGTAAGAAAAATGGTCACCTGATGGCTGATTGTTTTAGACTCCAGAAGAAGAATGAAAGAGATAATAAACCCAAGTCCAGTGCTTGTACGACACCCCTTGTTACCAATAAGTTGGAATGTCCTGTGAGTCAGTCCATTTTTTGTATTTAGATGGAAGATTATAAACCCTTTATGTCTGATGTTTGTTTCTAATGTTGATAATGTGTGGAATAAACTAAGTAAGTCGTATATGTACTTTGCGTTGTGTTTACTTTGCGTATAATATTTACAATGGCGAAGCCCATATAAGGCGAAAGTAACGTCACAAACATGTGAACGTAAATACGGGAAACGTAACGTTATTACTTCGTACTATTCTCAACATACTGGGGCCCGCAAAGTGTATTTATGTACAAACAATGGAATATTACTTTAAATGTTCATCAATAAAGAAAAGAAATTTTAATTTTACACTTGCAGGAATTACTGTCTCTTCATAACACAAAAAATAAGAATTTGAATTAAACTTTAACGAGTCCATGATTTTATTCTTTCCTTTGCACGAATTGATGCCTTCCGCACGGGCAATGTTCTTGTCGGTATTTCTTCGTTGTTTGGTTCTTCCATATATTCATCAGATGGTGGTATTTCGTTTATTTCTAGAGGATAGAGTTTGACGATCGGACGTGAAGTTCGACCACTGTTCGTTCTGATTATCGCCGAACGCACTAAACCATCGTTACCAGTAACAACTTCCTCCACTACTGCTGTTTTCCATTTAATTCGCGGTTTATCGTCATGCACTTGAACTACATCTCCTACTTTAATGTTAATCTTATTGTCTCCGGTCCTTTGGTGAAATTCTCGAAGTGAGGTGAAGTACTCAAATTTCCAACGGTTCCAAAAATGTTCAATAAGTGTAGATAATCTTTGAACACGCTTTGAAATATCTGAAGCAGTCAATGTATATGTTTCGTTAATGTTGTCAACTTCGGTACGTGGATACGGTAATGTTGTAACTCGGCGTCCATAAAACAGGTGCGCGGGTGTTAACGGTTCACTATCAATAATGTCTGTAGAAACATATGTTAGTGGTCGGTCGTTAAGAATTTTCTCTATTTCTGTGACAAATGTCTGTAGCATGTCCAAATTGATTAACGCACGTCCTAGTGTCTTTTTCAAATTTGTTTTTTGTCAGTGCAATTAATCTCTCCCACCACCCTCCGAACCAGGGTGCACGCTTCGGAATGAATCTCCATTCGACTCCAAAAGAAGATAAAGCTTCTTCAATTTTCTTTGACTCGCATAGCCGTTTTACTTCCTGTGACGCTGTAATAAAAGAAAGCGCATTGTCCGACATAACGATCTGCGGTAATGATTTCCTACTTGTAAATCGTCTAAATCCAAGTAAAAAAGATTCTTTGTTCATAGTAGGTATTATCTCCAAATGCACGGCTCTTGTCGACGCACACGTAAATAAACATATGTAAATTTTTTTCAATGTACCATCATTTTCCTTGACTTGAAGCGCTGCTGTAAAGTCTATACCCGTAACTGTGAAAGGCGGTGCTTCTTGAAGTCTTATTTTCTGTAACGGTGGAGGGTCTGGTGCCCTGAACGGTTTTCCATTGATCTTTTTGCAAGTTGTACATCTGTGAAGTAGTTTTCGGGTGAATTGGCGCAAAGACGGTATCCAAAATGTTTGACAGATTTGTGTAACGGTGGCATTAACTCCAGAATGTGTTAGTTCGTGTTAGTTCGTGTGAGTTCAACACTATAAGCTCTGACAATCGGTGATTTGCTGGTAAAATATAAGGATGTTTTGCTGATTCGGATAATGGCGCATTATGAATTCTACCTTTACATCTCATTAAATTGTTTTCATCTAAATATAATTGAAGTTGTCGAAGTCGTGGAAGTTTGGTTTTCTCCGCATTTTTTAATGTGAGTGCACGTACTTCACCGGTCGCTTGGCAACATCGTATCAATAATATAGTTGATTGCTGTAATTCATCTGGTTTTAATTCCCCAGTGTTTCTCATAGACTTAGTTGTCTTACAATTTTGAATAAAACGTTGGACATAAGTTGTCACTCGCAAAAGTTTCTCGTAAGATCCATAACTATAAGCATTTATAATTTTGTCAATTCGAAAATGAAGATCATCATTTTTGTCAGTGTTGCTTTCTTCATCTAATGTCTCCTCATTGTCGTCTGCTAATACGGGTAAAGCTGTGTTAATAGGTATATTCGTTTCGAAGTTGGTTGAATTTTGAATTAGGCAAGTCGGTCCTGTTTTCCATAATACGCTCTCCATAAACTGTTTTCGGTTAAACCACGAGTGAGCAAATCAGCAGGGTTACAATTTGTCGGGCAGTATTTCCATTTGCATTCTTCCGTTAATTCCTTAATCTCTTTAATTGGATTTGATACGAAGCGTTTCAACGATTTTGACGTATTTAGCCATTGAAGTACAATTTGGCTGTCCGACCAAAGTGTCACATCTGTAAATTCCAAAGTAGATTTAAGATGTTGTGTCAAGCGAGCTCCTATTACGGCGGCCATTAATTCTAATTGTGGCAATGTAAGCTTTTTAACGGGTGCAACTCGTGTTTTTGCCATCACTAATGCGGCACTATGTCCTTTCGATAGATACATGTATGCTACAGCTCCATACGCTTTCATGCTTGCGTCGACAAATACATGTAGTGATCTTGAGTTTGTATTTCCGGTAAAGTATAGTCTAGGCAATTTCATACTTGTAACGGTTCCTATGTCTTTTGCCAGATCCTTCCATTGTAACTGTAGATTTTCGGGTAGGGGTTCATCCCAATCATAGCGTTCTTTCCACAAAGCTTGCATAAAAATCTTTGCTCGTATACTTACTGGGCTTAAAATTAAAAATCCTAGCGGGTCAAAAATCTTTGAAGATTCTTTCAGAATTTCTCGTTTTGTGATATGTGATGATACAGACGGTAAAGCTCGTTTTGCGTAAGATAATTCATCCGTTTCGACATTCCAACGCATTCCCAATATTTTTGCTTCTTTGTCGGTATCTAACACGTCCTCCTTGATAGCTGGATTTCTCACATTTTCGTTGTTTGAGGTCCATGAGCGAAGATTAAATGCTGCATTTAACATCAATTGTCGCGCTTCAATGAAATAATTTACGGCTTGAGTTTCATTGCAAATGCTAGATAAAATGTTGTCAACATATAAATCCCTTGTGAGTATTTTAGTAGTTTCATTTTCTGTTTGCTGTAAGTGTTTTAGCAGTACAGCGTTTAAGATAAACGGTGAACACGTCGCTCCAAATAATACAGACTTGAACCTATATGTCTCTAAATCGCTTTGTGGGTCAACAGGGTTATTTAACCATAAAAATCGTGTGACATCACGGTCCTGTTCATGGAGTCCGACATGTAAAATGCCTTCTCAATGTCAGTTACTATGGCAACGGGGTTCAATCGAAATCTTATTAAAATCTTTGTAATGTCGTTTAAAATCATTAGGCAATCATTAAGACTCGGTAACTGTGAAGACTGACGGCAGCTACAATCGCACACTATCCTTATGGGCGTAGTTGTTGAATCCTTCTTAACGGGATGATGCGGGATATAATGTACAATACCTTTACTAATATCGGGATCCTTAACCTTCTCAATAAATCCTCGGCGTTCTTGATCCTTGATTATCTGTCCATATACCTTAAGCATTTCGGGATTTTGACTTAATTTTCGAATGACGTTTTCAGTTCTTCGTTTCGTAACGAAGAATTTGGTAGGCAAGGGTTCGTGATCTGGTTTCCATGGCAACTTTGCTATGTACTTGTTTTCTCGGAATTCAATTGCTGACTTTTGATATGTTTCCATAAAGTCTTCCGTTTCAACATCTGTCGTGTTGCTATCTATTCCTAACGACTCTAATTCCCAGAATCTTTCTAAATTGAACTCCTCTGGTTTGTGCGATGTCAATATGTTGTACATACCTACATTACTCTGTTGATGATTAGACGTCGAAGTCCAGACAACATATAACCAAGTTTTGACTTTACGGCGGTTGGACCATTTCCTCTTAATATTGTATCCTCTACGAAATCCCAATAGAAATCAGCTCCGATGAGCAAGGAAATTTCAAAAGAAGAGTTGTCTTCTGTAAACGGATGAGCTAAACGTAATCCTTTCAGGTACTTGAATTCTCGTATACCATTACCGATGTAATTGGTTAACGGGCTGGCGATGTTCGGTACTACTAGAACCTCAACTGGAATTTTCGTTCTATTTATCGACTCTACGTATACGCGTGCTCTTGACAAATGACGGACTTTGTTGTCGGTACTTCCAAATGCCGATAAATGTATGGTTTCTGTTCCTAGTATTTCTAAGTCTATTTTCGACGCTAACTCCTCGGTAACAAAAGAACGCTGTGCTCCTTCATCAAACAAAATGTGCGTATCAACATATCGATTTCCCCCAACTGGTGCAACGGCAGTTTTTAGAAGCACGTTCGAACGGGATTTTTCTTCAGACGAATGAAAACTTGCGGCGATCAATGTATTTTCGCTATCATTAACTACGGCATTTACTGACGTTTGCTTATTATTAGTACATGTTTTTTCATGGCAAAGACTTGTGTGGTGCTTCTTATGGCACTGGCGGCAGCGAAATTTCTATTTACAATCTACGGAACGGTGTGATCCTAAACAGTTAAAACATAACTTCTTTTGTTTGACGATTGATAGGCGTTTGTCGTTATCTGTAACATTTGTGCATTTTGCAGGGTTATGTAAATTCTGGCAGAATATGCAAGGTTTTTGTCGAATATTTGGTGTTTGTCTCTCACGGTTATCGAATGTATCTACTTTACTCGGTTCACCTTTTCTATTAATGCTTGTCAAAAACGATGCGGTCATTGCGGTAGGCTGCATTGAATCCATAAACGACGACGAGCGTTGTCCAGCTTCAATTATAGTGATTTCTTTCAAAATCCCACGTCTCAAATCAATCAATTCCCAATTATCGGAACCGTTTTCACGGGCTAAGTGTTGTCGTATTTCTGACGGAAGCTTGTTCAGTATTATCGGAATAAGTAATGCACCATACGATTCTCCGGAGTGGCCTAACGATTCAAGACCTCTTATATATGCCTCTAACTTGTCGTAATAACCGCGTAGACTGAGCAGGTTGTTTTGTGGTGCTCTAAGTTCTAGCATAGCTTGCATATAAGCATTTGTAATCTTATGCGATTGTCCGAAGCGCTCCTTTAAAAGTTTAATAGCTTCCATGTAATTTGAGTTTGTGAGCGGTAAACCGTCAATAGTTCTTGCAGCATCATTAACAAGCTGGGATTTTAAATAACTAAATTTCTGTACGTCTGTGAGTGTTACATTGTAATGGACGGAAGATTCAAAAGAGTCCCAAAATGTTTGCCAAGTCAGAATTTCTCCGTTAACCATGGGTAGTGTAAGTTTCGGCAAATGGTGATTTTGGTTGCTAGGTTGCTGTACGGGATACATTTGTGTTGTGTACGGATCAGACCTGTGTTGATTAATGTTTTCAAAAGTGTGAGAAGGTAATGCGTGATCATGCTGTGGGGGCATCAGTACATACTTTGTTTGCGAATGTTTTCCGTATATGTCGTATTTTGGTGTTCAAAAAGAATTTGTACTCATCTGCATTAAGAATTTCTTCCTCGATGTCCTCCTCCTTTAAAGAATTCATAATATCTTCGTCCAATGCACTAATAGTTTTCTGTTTTTGAATTAATGTTTCTAAAAGTTCAGCACTTTCTTCATTGTCCAAGTTTGAATCATCTTCCGTTTTCCGTAAAAGTCTCTTGACTGCACTTTTGTGACCGGCTTTTAGCTTGCTGTCCATCTTATCCAATGGTGACGGCACCATAAATGTGTGGAATAAACTAAGTAAGTCGTATATGTACTTTGCGTTGTGTTTACTTTGCGTATAATATTTACAATGGCGAAGCCCATACAAGGTGAAAGTAACGTCACAAACATGTGAACGTAAATACGGGAAAAGTAACGTTATTGCTTCGTACTAATCTCAACAGATAATACTCAGCCCATTAAGATTTTACGGGACACTGGAGCTTCTCAGACTTTGTTGTTAGAAGGTGTGTTGCCTTTGTCCGAGGTGACTTCTGTTGGTGCCTCCGTTTTGTTACAGGGTGTGGAGTTAGGTTGTATTAATGTTCCCCTCCATCGTATTTATTTGAAGTCAGATTTAATTACTGGACCAGTTGTTGTGGGTGTTCGTCCTAATCTCCCTGTTGAGGGTGTTTCATTATTGCTAGGAAATGAACCGGTGGTGGATGTTAAATCACATTAAGATGATGTTGAACTGAATCCAGCTTGTGTTGTTACTAGGGCGATGGTAAGAAAACAACAAAGTGAGGATTTACAAGAAGACCAGGATGATTATATGGACCTTTCTGACACTTTCCTTGCCGACATTGAAGGTCCCACTAGCTCAGAAAAAGCCATAGTAAGACCACCTAGTAATAACAAGCATGTAATTATGCCATGGCCAGACGTGAACAGACATTCATTAGACAAAAGACAGTTTGCGGAAGAGCAAAATAAAGTTCTTCAGCTCCGCAAGAGGGCTCAACCGCAGGAGGAAGCAGACAAAGTGGCCGAATGCTACTACCATCAAGACGGTATTTTAATGAGGAAATGGAGGCCACCTGATGCTATCCAAGAGGAGGAATGGAGAGTGGAATACCAAGTGGTGGTGCCTAAAAGTCTATAGGCAAGAAATTATTGGTCTTGCCCATGACACCCCCTTGGCCGGACATTTAGGTATAAGGAAGACTTGCCTTAAGATCTTACGACATTTCTACTGGTCCAGACTTAGAAATGATGCCATATATGCCAGGTTGTTGGTAAGCCTAACCAGAAAATACCACCAGCACCAATTCTGCCAATTCCAGTCTTTGAAGAACCTTTCAGCCGAGTACTAATTGATTGCGTTGGACCTTTACCGAAGACAAAGACTGGAAATGCGTATTTATTGACGGTCATGTGTACATCCACTCGCTTTCCTGATGCTATTCCGTTAAGGGATATCAAGACACCAACTATTGTCAAAGCTCTTATCAATTTTTTCACGTTAGTAGGACTTCCTAAGTCTATACAGTCCGACCAGGGTTAAAATTTCATGCCAGGTTTATTTCAGCAGGTCGTTTACCAGTTAGGGATTGCTCAGTGTATGTCAAGTGCTTATTATACAGAATCTCAAGGTGCCTTAGAACGTATCCATCAAACATTGAAGAACATGATAAGAACTTTTTGTCTTCAATGTGACAGGGACTGGGATGATGGTGATCACTTTCTACTTTTTTGCGGTCCGAGAGGCTGTTCAAGAATCCCTTGGTTTTAGCCCCTTTGAGTTGGTGTTTGGTCATACTGTAAGGGGACCTTTGAAATTAGTTAAGGAAAAATGGCTTACTGAACACACTGACTTGAATCTTCTAGACTATGTAACCCCCAAGGGTGACTGGGGAATAGAAGTATGGTCACCATTGGTTTTCCTCCGACCGGCAGTAAAACCCTTGCTAAAGTGGGGCGTCCGTTTGGCTGTGCGGGATGTACAAATTTGCAGCCAGGTCCGGTCAGAATGGGGACGTTAAATCCGATGCCTCGTGTAAAGAGAGTGCCACGCTCTTTGCACGTTAAGAACCCTTGCAACAACTCTTTGAGGGGTCCGTAGGTGACCTGTTTCAAGGCTAAATTTCTGTCCCTATCCAATATACCCTCATTTCCCGTGGCAGTCTAAACTTCTCCGACCTTAAACCCGGACGCCTCTATTACAGAACCTACCTATTGTATTTATTGTTAATTTGTTCTCGTCCTGAATATGCATGAAATATTTGCCACTGGACGTTAAGCAACCAACAATCAATCAATCAATCTAGACTATGTATCTAAATTTAAAGAAATATTGTATACTGCTTGTCAAATTGCTCAGAAAATCTTAAAAACTGTTCAGAGTAAGATGAAAATATGGTATGATAAAGATGCCAGGGACAGAATTTTTGAGCCTGGTGATAAGGTAATTGTATTTTTGCCAGTCCCTGGACATCGTTTACAGGGCCAAATACTGTGGTTCATATACAATAGAGAGTAAAATCAAAGATTTGAATTATATTGTAAAAACTCCAGGTCGGCGCAAACAAAATAGAGTGTGTCACATTAATATGTTAAAACCATATTTTGAGCGTACTAATGAAGGTGAGAGCAAACCAGTTGCCACTGTAGCCATGGTTAAATTGGAGAACGATCATGACAAACCAGATATAATTGAACCACCTTTTGATTCTAAGACCCGTTCACACTAGCATTTTTCTTTAATCGATCTAATTTGAATCGATCTAAATAAAACCAGTTAGCGTTCACATTATCTTTAATCATAACGATATCTATCGGTCTAATCTGAACCAGTGCGTTCACACTACAATTAAAAATGCAATTGATCTGGCCTTATTACCCGTAAAACTGTAAACATTGTGTATAAATAGAACTAATTTATCAAATTGATGTGTTGATACACTGATACACACACTTGAAAAAAAATGGACGAAGTTATTGTTTCTCTTGAATCGCAAGTTCAAATTTTGATACTGGTGTTCTTGCAGTTTTCTTTGATTTTGAAACAAAAAACTGTAGCAACGAAGTTACAACACGACGAAATACTGCGGTTCCTGAAAAGAAAAATCAACTAAAAAAGAAGACACAGATTTCGCAAATTTATGCTACGGCGAAGACAACATGTTTCAGTTTGTTTTTAGGTGCATGTACACAAAGGTCTGTTAACAGAGAAATATGGGTTAAACAACGAACCATTGATAAAGTTGTGCCGCTATACATGCGCATACATTATTTTCGATTCAATGGTACTAGTTTAAACCGATCTCTGCGTTCACATTTAAAGTAAGATCGGTTCACTTTGAATCGATTCAAACTAAACTACCTCTTTTGGTGTTTTAGTTTAGACCGATTGAAGATCGATTCAACGCGTTCACATTGACCCTTAAATCGATCTAAAGTGAACCGATCTAGTTTAGATCGATCTAAATGTCCTAGCGTGAACGAGGTCTTAGACTATGGAAGAGACAGTTAGATTGAAAAATTCAGAAATTTTGTCAAATTTGGACTAAAAACTTGCACATCTGACTTTTGATCGCAGAGAAAAATTGAAAATTTTTAAAAATCTTTTTCCAGATGTGCCAAACAAAACCACTGCTGTTCAAACCAGATAAAACCTTTCGTTTCGTTACTGATTTCAGAAAAGTAAATTCAGTTTCAAAATCTGATTCCTATCCTATTCCAAGGATAGACGATTGCATTGATAATATTGGGCAAGCAAAATTTGTGAGCAAATTTGATTTATTGAAAGGTTACTGGCAGGTGCCCTTGACACAGAGAGCTCGTGAAATATCAGCTTTTGTGACACCAGACGTCTTATTTCAGTATACTGTCATGCCGTTTGGTATGAAAAGTGCTCCAGCTACATTTCAAAGAATGATCAATAATGTTATAAAACATTTAGACTGTTGTTATGCTTATATTGATGATCTTATTGTATGTATTTATAGCTGGGAAGAGCATTTAACACATTTATATGATGATATTTTTGATAGATTGTCACAATCAAATTTGATTGTTAATCTTGGTAAAAGTGAATTTTGTCAGGCCACTGTTGATTGTTTAGGGCATACAGTTGGCCAAGGTCCTATTATGGCTAAAGTGGATGCAATTACCAAATTTCTTCCTCCTACAAATAAAAAACAACTTATGAGATATTTAGGCATGATTGGATTTTACAGGCAATTCTGTTGAATTTTTCTACTGTTGTTCAACCATTGACTCATCTTTTACGAAAAGATTCTTAATTCATCTGGAGTGATAATTGTCAAAACGCTTTTGAAAATAGCAAATCTCATTTAATTAAGCCCAGTTCTGATCACTCCAGACTTTAAAAAACAATTCAAACTTGCCGTTGACGCAAGTGATGAAGGAGTTGGAGCTGTTTTATATAAAAAAAACAGATGTTAATGTTGAGAAACCTATATCATATTTTTCTAAGAAATTAGATAAACATCAGAAAAAATATTCAACTATTGAAAAAGAGTGTTTGGCACTGTTGTCTTCATTTCAACAATTTGATGTATATTTAAATCCCACTATGCATCCTATTCTTTTTTATACTGATCATAATCTTCTCAACTTCATACAAAAAATGAGAAACAAGAACCAGAGGTTGACTAGGTGGAGTTTATTGTTACAGGAATATGATGTTATTGTAAAACATATTAAAGGTAAAGATAATGTAATAGCAGATGCTTTATCTAGATCTTATTAAATCACTGTATACATACTATATATTTTTGTATATATTGTTTATGAAAAGTTCACACTACACTCAAACTATTTTTAAGAGGGGAGGTGTTATGATATTGTAATTATGATATTTATTTATCTTGGTCTTATTTGTTTTGTGTGGCCTTATAATGTTTATATAATTGGGTTATAGTTGTTTACAAATAATGTTATAATTGTGCAGTTTAGAAATCACTGGAACAATCATAGATACTGATGGAATTATTAGAACTTTCTATTTGACTCACATAATAATTCCGGAATGATCATAATCAACGAGTATTCTAGAAGTTTCCCTTCTATAATTTTCTAGAAGTTTACCTTCTACAGTGTTCTAGAGGTTTCCGTGACAACTATATATACAGACACCAAAATTAGACTTATCAGACATTACTATATTTGCATTCTCAGAAGATCTCTAGAGTTGATGGAATGACACTTTTATTTACGAACAACATCATACTAGATTGTGAACTTATTGGACATATATATTACATTGGATTCCGTACAGTTAAGAGAAGAAATCCGGATAAAGAAAAGACAAAGGATCGGACTTATACTTTAACAGTGAAGTTGACGTTTCTATTTGTATAATATTTCTTGTAAAATTATATAAAATCTTTTTAAATTTTATTATTGATTTGTGTCTTTTGTTGGCTACAATTTAAAGGTGATTTCTGGCCGTAACACGTTAAAATCTTTTTTCGGTATATTCTCTTTTCTGGAATTACACACACCCCTTTTTCAACAATCCTGAACCCCTCGCCCCTAACAGCAGAGAAGATACTCCCATTTCGAACACCCAATTTTCAATTGAGATTAGCAGAAACATGAAAATGATCATATTTTGTTATTATATGTCTATCTTAAAGTTAAAAGAGAATTTCATATTTTCAGAAAAAAATAAGCTGTTTTCCTCGACTGAATCATCGTTTACTCTTACAAAAACAATATGTAAGTTCATTGTTTTTTTTTCAAGTAAAAATATATATACTTACGAAAATAATTAATAGAAATACATGTTACCGATTCATAAGTGCAAAAGTAAAATTTATATATGTATATGTATAAATTACACTTTGTCTGACGAATCGTTCGCATTTTAAAATCTCTAATTTCGGTGTTTTGTTGTGCTGTTTGGCTATGCAAAAATGTGCAATAAACTATCGCAACCTTACACCAAAATGATTTTTTATCTGAAGTTTATGAACTTGTTAAAATTTAGAAATGGTGCATGTATGGTGCTGTGGTAGAAATGAAGGAAAACCATCCCAATTTCGTTATTTTTGCTTATTTTCCCGATTATGACGACAGTAGGACTTCAGATGGTGTGTTTATTGTAAAGACTCTGTTTAATAGATATATGAACCTTAAAAGAAAAAAAAAATTGATGGATAATTTGTAGACTAAAAAAACACCTCGGGCATCTAATTCAGTGTGGAGGTTAGGTCTTTTTTTATATAAAATAACAAAACATGAGAACATAAGTATGAAGTTGTATAATTTGACAAAGTTATATGTATAAGAATGCTAAAGCTTCAGTGAAACCAAAGGAGAGTACATCTGAATATGTCTCTATTGGCAGAGGAGTGAAACAAGGGGATAATATGAGTCCAAAATTATTCAATGTAATATAAGTGATTTACCAGATATTTGATGAAAACTGTAAACCAGTGACTAAGCAAAAATGTCAATGCACTGCCTTATGTTTGCAGATGACGTTCTGTTATTATTTGAAACTTCTGAAGGTTTATAGAACTCTATAGATAAATTAAACTCTTATTGTAATAAGTGGCAGCTCAAAATAAATACACAAGAAAGCTTAAAGAATGGTCTTTCAAAAGAAGAATATTGAAGCGTCTGGGAGATTAACTTCATCACACATTTAATTTGCTATTTTAAAGAAAGGTACTATAGGTATGTTTTCTATTTTCAAATTATTATCTTTCTCCGATAGAAAATGTGTTAATAAAACTATACAACAAAAATTGTTTGAATCCCTAGTTAAACCAATTCTCTACATAACTCTGAAATTTGTTATATTTTTGTGAGAAAATAATAAGAGCTGATAGGCGAGCACAAAATAAAGACATGAGTAACTTTGATCGTATAGCAATGATTGATAGCAGCCAAGTGGAGAAAACACATTTAAAATTTGGCAAATATATACTAGGGCTTATAGTCATCTGTCAATACTGCTAGAGCAGACCTAGCCCAGTATCTCATATATGCTTTTATTAAAGCACACCGAAATACTTAAAGGAGCATTAGATACGAGATACATAAAAAAAATAATGATTTATTTTGTTCAATCTTTAATTAAAGTGCATTCGTTTTTAGCATCCAGTTTAGTTCAATTTTGTCAAAATAAGCCAACATCGCTGATGAATTATTCCCTCGCAAGTGAATAATTCGATGTCATTGAATCCGTATTGGTGTGACCTTCAATTAAACCCCTTAGCTAGAGGTTGGTTACGCATGTATTAGGCGTATTCAGCCATTAAGAGGAAAAGAATGTCAACATTGAAAGTGAAACAAAGGTGAACCATTTCGTTGACTGATTCTATCCACAAAAAATCATTCTTATACAGGTAAAATCGATATGATTAACTTAATTTTTTAACCAATGACATGAAATCAAACAGACCTAAAAAAAAATCTAATTGCACGTGGTCGTTATCTATTTATATTTGTGTTTATGTTTATATCGGTTTATGTGACCATCAGCAGTCTTCGGAGGTCATCTCGATAGTTAATTAGATGGCGTCTAGACTAAAATACACAAGAAATGCTGATATATATCATCGAGCCCATGCATTATTAATTGTTTATTTCAGACTTATTGCAATTTGGATATACGTTTTAGTATGTTATAAATCAAATATGAGAATTTGAGTCAAATCGGTGAACATGAATTTGACAGTTAATGCCCCTGTAACAAGAATATCCAGTGATGAAAATAACCCTTTATTAAATGATGCTTTCTGTTTATCTAAATGGCTCAGCACAAACGGTATATTTTCATGGTTCTCTAAAATAGACATAAGTTAAACACAAGATATGAAATTTAAACAAGAGAAGAACTCATTCTAAATAAATATTAAGAAAGAACTAAAAGATTGCTTTGAAAATATATTCTTTGAAAAATTCAAATCAACTAACGAAAGGAGTAAAATGTTCTTGTACAGTAAAATTGAGACAAAATATAAATCAGACGAATATATTCTTAAAAATAATTTTGAAAATTGAAAAATATTATGTAAAATGCGAGTAAGTGACCATTTTTTTGGAAATAGAGAGTGGCAGATATAAAAGAATTTCAAGAGAAAATAGAATTTGTAAACATTGTAATATTAATAAGGTTGAAGATGAAACCCATTTAATAAATCCTTTACAGCTTGAAAAAGATATAAATAATATTCAACCAGGATTTACGAAATCATCCAAAAAAGATAGATTGCAATTACTTCCATCTTCATTTAAGATTATGCAGTTTACTGTTCCGTTCATTAAAAAGTCATTTGCACTGAGGATAGGGGATACCACACTTGCATAAATAGTATTACAATGTACCTTTATTACAATCGGTCTATGAAAAGCAATTAAATGTGATGTGATTTTTAACAGTTTTCCACATTAAAAAAAAATCTACTATTTCAGGTTGCCATAGCAACGTTTCATAAATATTTATTTGCTCAATAGTGTACAAATCATAGCAAGGCAAGATGTCCTCTTTATGAAACTAGAGGCTCCCAGAGCATGTGTCGCTCATCTGTATCTAGTTGTTTTCGAAATCATGTAAAATAAGGTTTCAATCATAATTAATAGTATTAGATACCCTAATAATGATTGAGGCCAAGTTTGGTTTAATTTGGCCCAGTAGTTAAATTAAAAGCAGGTCATCCCATTGTAGTCTTACAATAGTTACTGAAGACCCCTTATCATTATTCAAATTAGTTTTCAAGTTGGGATCATTTGAAATTGTTTTTTTTACAATTTTACCTTAGACTTCTATAGTAAACTCCTATGTTCTATTTTTAGCCATGGCGGCCATGTTGGTTGGATGACAGGGTCATCGGATACATTCTTCAATCAAGATATCCTATTGAAAATTGTGGCTAAGTTTAATTCTATTTGGCCCAGTAGATTAAGTGGAGAAGATTTTTGTAAAAGATTACAAAAATTTACGAAAAATTGACTATAAGGAATAGGACTGGAATAGTGATATTGTGTCTGTTTCGAAAATTATAAAATAACTAATGTCAGATAAAAATTCTGGGACCAAGTCATGTAGATAATATGGAGCCTGATTGTTAATAATTTTATAAAACATAGCCATTTTTTTTACCTCCCGCCTTACGCTTAATTTTCCCCATCCCGTCTCCCTGTAAACAGCGTTGCGGCTAGCATAACCACTGTGTGGGAACGGAACTGTACGGTTTTTAAATTTTTTTGTCATTCGTGAGACTGTCAAGCGGGGTTCCGACATTCGAAAAAATAACAAGTTGCTAGATGGGAAGTTTGATGAACTTAAATGTTACTATATAAAATTTCTGCTACAAAATGTGGTAACGAAAACATTCTACATGTAAGTATGAACCAACCAAATAATAAAAACGATATATTCATCCAAACGTTTTCCTTAGAATGGTAGAGCTCCGAGTAAATCGATCAAAATGGCACACAACAGCGACAAAAAATAAATATTAAAAGCGAATAGTGCATGGTATTTTAAAATCATATGTGGATTCTTAAAATTTCCAAAGAACTTTCTGGATAATTTTAAATCTCGATCTTTCTCTGAAATTAATTCTATCAAAACCTTTGATTTTTAAATTCTTTATAACACCATTCACCATGTGAAATTGAAAAATCGTCTAAAAGAAATAATCCACAATGCTTTTCAATATAAAAATGGTAGCATACGGTATACATTTATTGCTTTGGGATACCATACGGCATATTTTGTTTATAGTGAACATAAACTGTTATCACAGAGATATGTCTCGCCTTTTTGTAATTTTGATAATGCAAATGTTGAAATTAAAATAGCAATACTTTAACATGTAAGTTATGCAAATATTCAAAGTCGATGAACCATGATTGAAGGTACATGGCTAAACAATCTCCATGGAATGAGATGTGCAAATGCTAATACAACTGCATACCATTGACTTATTATAAGTCGTTCCCTTTAAACAAACCTTAACACAAACATTAACTTGTAAACTATGTAAAAGTTTCAAAGTCAATGAACCATGATCAGGGGTGGGGCTATATAATCTCCATGGAAACGATACTTGCAAATGCCAATAAATTTGCATACCAAATATCATTGACTTAACATTAGCAGTTCATCTTAAACTGATCTAATTACAAACTAATACATGTAAACTAAACAAAAGTTTCAAAGTAAATAGACCATGACTGAGGGGGCGGGGCCAAATATTCTCCATGGAAATGAGATGTGCTAATGCTTATACAACTGAAAACCAATTAACATTGGCCTACCACTAATGGTTCCCCTTGAACTGACCTAATCACAAACTAATACATGTTAACTTAGCAAAATTTTCAAAGTCTATAGACCACGACTAAGGGGACGGAGCCAAATAATCTCCATGGAAATGAGATATACCAATGCTTATACAACTGCATACCAAATATCATTGACCTACCACTAGTGGTTCCCGATAAATTGACCTAATCATAAACTAATACATGTAAACTATGAAAAGTTTCAAAGTCAATAGACCTTGACTGAGGGGGCGGGGCCAAATAATCTCATGGTAATGAGATGTGCCAATGCTAATACAGCTGCATACCAAATATCATTGACCTACCACTAGTGGTTCACCATGAACTAGACCTAATCACAAACTAATACATTGTTGACGCCGCCGCCGCCGACGCCGGAACAGCATACCTATGTCTCGCTTTTTGACTCCGTCAAGGCGAGACAAAAAAGGTAAAACATGCTACACCGAGGAACAAGTGATCAGTATAATGGAGTTTCTTATTGGCAACATATTTGGAGGTAGACTTTTTCAACAAATTGTGGGCATTCCTATGAGAACGAACTGTGCGCCTCTCCTTGCCGACCTCTTCTTGTTTTCATATGAGTCAGAGTTCCTTCAGGACACAAAAACAAGAAGATCAAAGAAGCCAGATCATTTAATTTTACATTCAGATATATTGATGATGTTCTTTCTATTAACAATCAAAACCTTTCAGATTGGGTTCCATTAAGTATATCCTCCAGAACTAGAAATTGAAGAAACAACAGACACGGCTTCCTCCGCCCCATGTTTAGACTTATTCCTCGAATTTGACATAAGCGGTCTTCTCAGTACCAGAATCAATGACAAACGAGGCTATTTTAATTTTGAAATTATAAATTTCCCCCACCTTAGCAGAAATATATCAACTTCACCGGCATATGGGATATACATTTCCCAACTCATTCGATATTCAAGAGCTTGCAGCTGCAACTCAGACTTTATAAAACGTCACCAGTGTCTGAGCATAAAGTTGATGAACCAGGGTTATGTTAAAGAACGTCTCGTCCTTTTTTAAAAAAGTTCATCGGAAGATACCAATACCTTGTTGATAAATATTCCGTATCAACTTCACAAATAATACATGATGGTCTTGAAGTATAGATTCTAGGTACTGACGTTGCTTATCATCTTAATTACGTGTTATACTGTTCTTTTTATTTGTCTTTGTATATTTCTAACCTTTACTGTTTAGTCCATATTCAGTAATATCCTTTTGGCGTGGCTCGGTATTTTTACATCCCGTCATTGTTTTCTTGTGCTATGGTCATTTTTAGCTCACATGACCCAAAGAGTCAAGTGAGCTTTTCTCATCACTTGGCGTCCATCTTCCGTCGTCGTCCGTTTTACAAAAATCTTCTCCTCTGAGACTACTGGGCCAAATTAAACCAAACTTGGCCTAAATCATCCTTAGAGTATTTAGTTTTAAAAATGTATCCAATGATTACACGCCATTTTGAAATAATTTCTTATCACATATAGATTCTGATTGGTTGCTTTATGATGCGGCTGAGATACAGCAACAACTACTGGCTTAAATGAGATAAAGAATTACCTGAGATCACCCCCAGTTTTTGGTGGGGTTCGTGTTGCTTAGTCTTTAGTTTTCTATGTTGTGTCATCTGTACTATTATTTGTCTATTTGTCTTTTTTATTTTTGGCCATGGCGTTGTCAGTTTGTTTTCGATCTATGAGTTTGACTGTCCCTCTGGTATCTTTCGTCCCTCTTTTACAGGTGTTTTTCTCGTCTCAGGATAAGACATCAAATACCGGAAAATTAACTATGTGTATTTCAGTTCCGATCAACTGTCATTAATTCATGTTCGTTTTATTATGCATATATTGCACACTGAAGTTCAATATTGAAATATTAATTATAAATACGCGTTTATTTGCTTTATTAATCTGCAATATACACGATTTGTTTTACTGAACAATGTTCCTATACAATGTTTACAAAAATGCATTATCTGTATTTAATAACTTCTGCCAATCTAGGCACACCTCCAGAGTCGTGTCTATTTGTAAATGTTTTAATTTTCAACAAGTGAAGTGAACAAATATTACCTTAAATTAGGAAAGAGCGAAGCAGTCCACAGCTTTTTACAAAGCTCAAACTTGTTACCTATTATGTCTGTTTGTTTTGCTCACACATTGTTGTCAATATTAAAGAATTCTTTGCGACTGTCATATAAGTGAGAGGCTTAGCTAGCTACAAACCCAGGTTTAATCCCCCATTTTCTACATAAGGAAATGCCTGCACCAAGTCAGGAATATGACAGTTGTATTCCATTCGTTTGATGTGTTTGAGCTTTTGATGATTTTACCATTTGATAAGGGACTTTCCGTTTTGAATTTTCCTTGAATTCGATATTTTTGTTATTTCACTTTTATCTATCCACAAAAAATATAAAAGACAACAGATAGTATGTAAAAAACACTTCGTATTGGACCTGCATTTCAATTCATAGGTAACCAACCAGGCAAAAGTAGGTCCCCTTGATAATTTTGTCATACTTCACTTGCTTTGGTCATATCTTAGATACTGTGATATACATCCGTACTATCACAACGGAGTAAATAACTTTCTAATTTTTTTTATTAACTTTCTATATCAAAATCAAATGAAAACGGTAAATTTTATTATTATCAATAATTCCATGGTACGAAGTTCTTCAATGTGGAGATGGGGCCTCGGTGGCCGAGTGGTCTAAGTAGTTACTACTGTAATCACTAGCCAGTCAACACTGAGGTTGTGAGTTCGAACCCCGCTCGTGCGGGTGCACTCGACTCCAATCTTAATTGACTAGGATTGTCAGTTTTCCTATCGAAGGTCGGTGGTTTTCTCCGGGCACTCCGGCTTCCTCCACCAATAAAAACTGGCCGCCACGAAATAGCCCAAAAGCGGTGCTTAAAAGTGGCGTTAAAACACCAAAAATCAAATCAAATCAAATCAATGTGGAGATGTAAAAAACAGACCGGTGTGCCAGTCGAAAAGCAGAGCAATTATGTTACCCAAATTTATTATGCAAAAATAAGTAAATTGTAGTGTTTATATCTGCACATAAAAAATATGACTACATTTGTATTTGCATTTATAATGAGAACCGATATGTATTACCAGAAGTCCAAATTACTTTAAAAAAATTGTTTCCAAATGTAAATACGTTTTTTTGACCAATGAAACAAATAAAAAAGTGCTTGTTCCGAGGAAAACCCAAAATAAAAATAAGGAGATGTGGTATGATTGCCAATGAGACAACTATCCAAAAAAGTTCAAATGAAGTGGATGTAAGCAAGTATATGCAACCGTACGGCCTTCAACAATGAGAAAAACCCATACCGTATAGTCGGCTATAAATGGCCCTGACATGAAAAATATGAAACTATTCAGTTGAGAAAACTAACGGCCTAATTTACATGTATAACAAAACAATTTACGAAAAACAAATATGACAGACATGAACCAACGACAACCACTGGACTACAGGCTCCTGACTTGGGACAGGCACTTAAATAATGTGGTGGGGGATAAACATGTTTGTGAGCGCTCAACCCTCCCCCTAACCTGGGACAGTAGTGTAACAGCACAACATAAGAACAAACTATAAAAATCAGATGAAAAAGGCTTAACTCATCAGATCGATATAAAGCAGAAAAACATCAAACAAAAACACAGACCGGACGTGGCAGGGTATTTATCTATCCCTCATCCTTAAAAACAAAAAAAAAACACTAAGTATAGATCTGAGAGTACTCGCAGATACTGACAGCTACTTCAAAGCCAATAACAACTAATAAATAAAATCATGTATCTAAGACTAAAATATCAATCAGTACACATCCAACAGCCAATGGATTTAGTGTAAAGACGTCATTAACAGTCAGAGAAAACATGACCTTGTGCAATGCCAAAATAAAGGTATCGACGGATTGTAGTACAGTGTAAGTACATATGTATATATAACAATATTTAGTGTGGTTTTAATTTACTGATAACAAAATCAATATTTATACCAATAAAAACAATATTCAAGGATTTAATTACAGTGATAAATTGGTAACCTTTAAAACTAAGTTTATTTAAAGGATTGATAAGTTTACCCGGATCGTATCTAGAGTTCCGGGATCGGTTAACATGACCGTAAAATTAAGGATGTGTTATTCCGTTTAAAATAAGTTTTCTACAGGTACAGCCAAACTTGAAAACCAAATCTTTGTATCTATGAAAAAAATTAAGTAATTTGTAATAACGAAATCCCTGACTTAATAATTTAATTGTAATACATTGATTACGCTCATTGAAATCCAAAACGTCACTACAGACACGAGCATAGCGAACGAGTTGGGATCTATAAACACCGTAAGACGGTCGGCCGAAGGAACATCACCGTCCAAAACTAAACTAAAATTAATCATCCCTTTTGTCGTAAATTTTTGTGTAGAGTTTCTGATGTAACACTGAAATATCAAAATCTAGGAAAGGACAGTTATTGCTGTTAATATTTGATTTATTTAAAGTACGTTCCTTTGGGTAAATTTCAGCAGTATATTTTGAGAATTCTTGATTATTTAACGACAAAATAGCATCAAGATTACGGTAAGTGTTGTTGAATTTATCAATTAAATGGAATTTATACGGTTCTTTACTGAGTTTGGCCATAAACTGTGATTCATAACAGTATAGGACCAAGTCTGCTATTAAAGGTGCACAATTGTTGCCCATAGGAATACATACAACCCGTTGATAAACTTTATTGCCGAAACGTACATAAATGTTGTCAATGGGAGAAAATTTACGGCTTTAATCATCTCTTCACACCTCCAGTAAGTATATCTAGCATATTTACCTTTCTCGTTTAAGAAAAAGGCTTGTGAGTTTCAGCAAATAAATTTGCAAATCAGATTTATCAAACGACCATTTAATTAAATAGGAAAACTTTTGTTTAATAAGATTGAGTGAAAGTATAGTATAAAGATTGGAGAAGTCAAAACTGTCAACCGAATCAAAAGGACCATCAAAAGCACGCAATTTATCTAAAACATTCAAAGAATTTTTTAAACTCCAAAAATGGTTAATTCCACTATTTTCATATGTTTTATCAAAGCTCCCTCCAAACAGAAAAAGACGAATGATAAGTATTAACCTACCCCCCTCCCCCCCCCCCTTTTTTTTAGAGGTATATAAATCACAGTATGATCGAAAGCTTGTAAATTTCATGCAGAGTAATTTGACATGTCCAGCCGATAATTAAACTATTAAATTGTGATTATTCAGCAATAAAACCAGGATCATCTTGCAATCAAATTGCCCATCCTGCAATCAAACTGCGATCATCCAGCAATCAAATAGACAATGGACAATATTTATATGCACAAACATATTTGCATTAAATGGTTACGGCCACGACCATCCTGCAATCGAATCCCGCCATCCTGCAATCGGACTGCAATAAAACCGCAATAAGCCTGCAATCAAATTAGATTGCGGTTTGCTTGTCCAACAATTCTGAGCGGTTCCAATTACCTGTCAATTCGCAAGCATGAATGCAAAACATGATTGTGACATTCTTGTTTGATTAAACATATTTTATTTGCAAAAGTAGAAAAGGGCATTGTACACGTTATAACAGTTTATATAACAAAATTAGTGACGTCCTCTCCTCATGCTTGCAATTGTTTTTGGGACACATCTATTTTGTTTATAAAGGCAGCAAAATATTCACGGATATATTATGCATACTTTACTTGTAAAACTATTGTGATATATGTTTTAGACAAGAAATGAAATACTGAAAATGAACCTGCGACATTTATGCCGCGAAAGCGAGACATAGCGATCCAAGATTTCGGCGTCGGCGGCGGCGTCAACATTTAGGTTCAGTCTGTGGTTAAAGTTTTTTCAGTCATCAATAACTTTGTCAAACCTTCATGGAATTTTATGACGTTTGGACAGAAGCTTGTTTATGAACAAAAGACAGAATCCAGAGCAAAATTTTGAAAATATTTATTTTCATTTTTCCGTATTTGACTTACTAATGGGCTTAGTTTTTTTTTTTAAAGTTAACATTTAGATTTAGTCTGAGGTTAAATGTTTTTCAGTCATCAATAACTTTGTCAAACTTCATGGAATTTAACGAAGGTTTGACAGAAGCTTGTTTATGACAAACAGACAGTATCCAGAGCAAAATATTGAAAATATTTATTTTCATTTTTCTGTATTTTACTGATAAATGCACTTAGTTTTTTTACAGTTAACAAGTGAATACAGTTTTGGTTTAAAGTTTGTTACACATCAATTACTTTATTTGTCAATCCTTCATAGAATTTTACGAAACTTTGGCAAAAGCTTTTTTTATGATTAAGAGATAATGTCTGAAGCAAACTTTTGAAAATATATTTTTTTCATTTTCAGTATTTATCTGATAGATGGACTCAGTTTTTATTAGTTAACATTTACAGACAGTCTTATGATTGTTATGAAAATTGGACAGAAGCTAATCTTCAAGACCAAGAAATAGCATCTAAAGAAAAAAATCTGTATTTTACTGATAAATGGACTCACTTTTTTATTCATCATTACACTTTTACACTGACATCAGCAATCGCAAGCGAGACACAGGGTTCCGCGGAACCACTTACAATTTTTTTTAATAAACTGTTAACACAGAGATATGTCTCGCCTTTTTGTTATTTTGATAGTAAAATGTAAATGTTGAAATTAAAATAGCTTTACTTTTTAACATGCAAGTTATGCAAAATATCCAAAGTCAATAAACCATGACTGAAGGTACAAGGCCAAACAATCTCAATGGAAATGAGATGTGCCAATGCTTATACAACTGCATACCAAATATCATATTTTAAGTGGTTACCCAAAACTGACTTAAACATAAAATTCAACGTGTAAACTATGCAAAAGTTTCAAAGTCATTAGATCATTACTGTGCACGTGGGGGCAAGGCCAAACAATCCCCAAGGAAATGAGATGTGCCAATGCTTATACAACTGCATACCAAATATCATTGACCAACCATTATTGGTTTATTAAACTTACCTAATCACAAACTTTAACTTGTAAACTATGCGAAAATTTCAAGGTCAATAGACCATGACTGAGGGGCAGGGCCAAATAATCTCCATGGAAATGAGATGTGCCAATGATTTTACAAAGATCATTAATTTATCATTAGTGGTTCCACTTTAACTGACCTATTCACAAACTTTAAAAAATTGTTGACGCCGCCGCCGTCGAAAACAACATACCTAAGTATCGTCAAGGCGAGACAAAAATTGAATGTATGGAATGGTGACCCAGATGTTGTGAAATTGGTCTGCACTGCACAGTAGAATTGTAGCAATGAATTTATTTACATGAACCATCAAGGGTACTAGTAATTCTTTTTCTGTCAATTTACTAGGAAATCAGCAACATCGGTTTTTTTCAGACAGAAAAAACAATTTGATGTTCTTTTATAGATAGATCTGGTAATACAAATAACCCAAAACAAATACATATGATGCACTATAAACATGTACACATTTAAAAAAAATTGTGAAAATTGAAACATTTAAGAATTTTTGTGAGATGTCCGGACTTCTTGTTTTTTTTCCTACGATACAGGGTAAAATATTTTGCCCCATATCACCCACTTTTCTTTTCATAGAAGACTTCAATAGCTCATAAAAAGGTCATTACCAAAGTTTAAGCAGATTCTAAAAATTTTTTTCTTACGATTTGAGACCCAAATAATGCCAATGCTAAATATAAGGTAAAAGTCCGAGTCCGCCTTTTCCCGCTATTGTTTAAAAATCAAATATCGCAAAAATAGTTCCATTACCTATCAATATTTTTAGCTTAGTTTGTTCCTTTCCTAATGCTCTTCTGACTTATAGTATCAATTTTAAATTCTAGATTTTTCTAATTTCACCTAACTACATCCTTAAAGGGGCATTAGCTGTCAAATTCATGTTCACCGATTTGACTCGATTTATAACATACTAAAACGTATATCTAAATTATAAATTCTAAAATAAACAATTTACAATGCATGGGCTCGATAATATGTATCAGCATTTCGTGTGTATTTTAGTCTAGACGCCATCTGATTAACCATCGAGGTGACCTCCGAAGACTGCCGACGGTCATATAACCCGATATAAACATAAATATAGATTAAAATAGATAGCGAACTAGTGCAATTGTATTTTTCTAGGTCTGTTTGATTTCATATTAAAGGTTAAAAATATATGTTAATCATAGTTTTTACCTGTATAAGAATGAGTTTTTGTGGATCGAATCAGTCAATCAAATGGTTTACCCTTGTTTCACTTTCAATGTTGACTTTCTTTTCCTTTTAATAACTGAACACGCCTAATTCGTGCGTAACCCATCTCTAGCTAAGGGGTTAAACTGAAGGTCACATGAATTCGGATTCAATGAGGTCGAATTATTCACTTGCAAGTGAATAATTCATCAGCCATGTTTCTTAGTTTATTTTGACAAAATTAAACTAAACTGACTGCTAAAAGCGAATTATTATTTCACTATTTCACTTTCATTAATGATTGAACAAAAAAAAATCATGTTTTAGATATTATATCTCGTAGCTAATGCCCCTTTAATAAAAAATAAACATAAAATATCACCAATAAGGAGAGGCAGAATATACTAAAGGGGTACATTCTCAAACTCATAGGTCGATTACAAACTGACAACGCCATGGCGAAAAAACAAACAAAAAGCAAACAACAGTATAAATAAAATGCTCCGCTGGGCGCAGCTTGATACGACCGCAGAGGTCGAACCCTGAACAGTTGGGCCAAGTATGGACACACCATTCAAGCTTGATACAGCACTGAATTTGGATTGTGATTAAATATTTGACACAGCATAGGTTTCTGAAACAGAATGAATGTGGTCTAAGAACTTAAAAAAATTTAATTTAACTATTTAAACCATATCATTATTATTTGCTTTTATATATAAATCAGAAATAACCAATTTAAAATGGAAAATTTTAAAGAAAAAAAAAAGGAAAAAAAGGAAAAAAAAAATCCCCCCCCCCCAATTTTTTGAACCCCCTTATGATTCATCACCCTAAAACTCAATCCCAGGCTTCCCTTTGTGGTATGGTACCTTTCAGTACAATTTCAGAGAGATCCATACACTTGAACACAAGTTATTGTCTGGAAACTAGAAAAATGCTTGTTTTTTGGCCCCAAATTCCTAAACGTTTAGGGCAATTACCCCCAAACTCAAACCCAGCTTTCCCTTTGTGACATGGAACCTTGTAGTACAATTTCATAAAGATCCATACACTTACACACAAGTTATTGGTCCAAGGACACAGTTATCGTCCTTTGGTTTTCGTTGTCTACGAAAATCAATATAGTCTCTAGTGTGAACAGTGTATAACTTGCATTTTTTTGATACACTTTCCCAATTTATTTCTTGATATTTTATGCATGAAATATTAAGTAAGGGGATGAAATTACATGTTGAAAAAATTTGGGTGCTGAATTTTTATGTTAAGTAGTGATTTGGTCCAGTTAAAAAAGGTAGAAAATTAGAATGTCTGAAGCTGTCAAACTGAATTCTAGCCCCCTTAACACAGAATTGTCAATATTTTGAGTTAGAACTAGTAGAAATTTCTATAACTTTGATATTATTTGTATCAATAGTAGTACACTACACTGTAAAAATCTTTTTGAGATAGAGCAGGTGCGATTTTTTTAATTTGAATTTATTGTCTAAAAGAAATGCACTACGAAATAACTGTGTTCTCGGGCCTAAGAGATGAATTCCGTAAATGTAGATTCTGTACTTTGGCAACTTTCCTGAATGGTTTGCTGGTTTCAATTTGTCAAACTCAATAAAAGTAAAGGATTTACATCTTTGTTTGACAGAAATTCTGTTAAAATGTCCCATTTTGCCATTATACGGCTACAATAAGCATTTTAAAGCAGTTTCCATTTTATGCCTAAGAGCCATGCTGACTTTCTATCTGACAGCTTTTTATGTTCCTGATATTTGTGTTTCTATGCTTAAATCAAATTCAATTAACCATTTGTGAACTCTGAATCTAAAGAAAAGTAGTTTATCACAGAAAAAATGTGCAGAACATTTGTATTTATTTCCCTGGTTAAACGGCCTGTTTGATGTATGTGAAATGTGAAGAGCTTTGTACATAAAATCTGTAGTCCATCACAAATATTTCACTAAATCTGTAAAAAGAACACTTTACAATGATCAGTACACCCTATTCATTTCATATGCTACCATAATTTTCTTCTTTAGGATAGTAAGTGGTTCAAATATATGCCAATTGAGACTAAAACTACATGCAAATTTTCCATTGAAAAGTGAAAAACTGGTCATCAGACCATACTGTCTGCAAAAAAAAGTTGAATTTAAGAGTCCTTTTGCAATTAGACTTCTTGTATCATGACAGTTGAAAATATTTGATTTAAACGTCAAAAATAAACATCCAAATTTCAATATTAAAATGGCCCTAGTTTCTATAATATAGATTCTTTGGCCATGAAACTTTGTCAACTATCTTATAATTTCCTAAGGTTAGGTCATGCAAAGTTTTATTAAAATTGGTCAAGTCTTTCTATCCTATTAGAGATGAATTCCTTAAATGTAGATTCTGTACTTTGGCAACTTTCCTGAATTGTTTGCTGGTTTCAATTTGTCAAACTCAATAAAAGTAAAGGATTTACATCTTTGTTTGACAGAAATTCTGTTAAAATGTCCCATTTTGCCATTATACGGCTACAATAAGCATTTTAAAGCAGTTTCCATTTTATGCCTAAGAGCCATGCTGACTTTCTATCTGGCAGCTTTTTATGTTCCTGATATTTGTGTTTCTATGCTTAAATCAAATTCAATTAACCATATGTGAACTCTGAATCTAAAGAAAAGTAGATTATCACAGAAAAAATGTGCAGAACATTTGTATTTATTTCCCTGGTTAAACGGCCTGTTTGATGTATGTGAAATGTGAAGAGCTTTGTACATAAAATCTGTAGTCCATCACAAATATTTCACTAAATCTGTAAAAAGAACACTTTACAATGATCAGTACACCCTATTCATTTCATATGCTACCATAATTTTCTTCTTTAGGATAGTAAGTGGTTCAAATATATGCCAGTTGAGACTAAAACTACATGCAAGTTTTCCATTGAAAAGTGAACAAGAGTGCACACGCTGAAATGTCTCGCCTTCTTTACTAATCATTGATATTATGTTGACAGTCCTAAATATAAAGCTTTATTACAACTGTCACATAAACTTAACATTAACCAAGTAAACTAAACATTGACCAATGAACCATGAAAATGAGGTCAAGGTCAGATGAACCATGCTGGGCAGGCATGTACAGCTAACAATTCTTCCATACAACAAATATGGTTGACCTATTGCTTATAGTTTAAGAAAAACAGTCCAAAACACAAAAACTTAACACTGAGCAATGAACCTTGAAAATGAGGTCAAGGTCAAATAAAACCTGTGTGACTGACATATAGATCATAAAATATTTCCATACACCAAATGTAGTTGAACTATTGCATATAGTATTAGAAAAAAAGATCAAATTCTAAAAAACTTAACTTTGACCACTGAACCATGAAAATGAGGTCAAGGTCAGATGACACCTGCCAGCTAGACATGTACACCTTATAATCATTCCATACACCAAATATAGTAGACCTATTGCATGCAGTATTAGAAAAAAAGACCAAAACTCAAAAACTTAACTTTGACCACTGAACCATGAAAATGAGGTCAAGGTCAGATGACACCTGCCAGCTAGACATGTACACCTTACAATCATTCCATACACCAAATATTGTTGACCTATTGCATACAGTATAAGAAAAACAGACCAAAACACAAAAACTCAACTATAACCACTGAACCATGAAAATGAGGTCAAGGTCAGATGACACCTGCCAGCTAGACATGTACACCTTACAATCCTTCCATACACCAAATATTGTAGACCTATTGCATACAGTATAAGAAAAACAGACCAAAACACAAAAACTCAACTATAACCACTGAACCATGAAGATGAGGTCAAGGTCAGATGACACCTGCCAGCTAGACATGTACACCTTACAATCCTTCCATACACCAAATATTGTAGACCTATTGCATACAGTATAAGAAAAACAGACCAAAACACAAATACTCAACTATAACCACTGAACCATGAAGATGAGGTCAAGGTCAGATGACACCTGACAGCTAGACATGTACACCTTACAATCCTTCCATACACCAAATATAGTAGACCTATTGCATACAGTATAAGAAAAACAGACCAAAACACAAAAACTCAACTATAACCACTGAACCATGAAAATGAGGTCAAGGTCAGATGACACCTGCCAGCTAGACATGTACACCTTACAATCCTTCCATACACCAAATATAGTAGACCTATTGCATACAGTATAAGAAAAACAGACCAAAACACAAAAACTCAACTATAACCACTGAACCATGAAAATGAGGTCAAGGTCAGATGACACCTGCCAGCTAGACATGTACACCTTACAATCCTTCCATACAACAAATATAGTAGACCTATTGCATACAGTATAAGAAAAACAGACCAAAACACAAAAACTCAACTATAACCACTGAACCATGAAAATGAGGTCAAGGTCAGATGACACCTGCCAGCTAGACATGTACACCTTACAATCCTTCCATACACCAAATATAGTAGACCTTTTGCATACAGTATAAGAAAAACAGACCAAAACACAAAAACTCAACTATAACCACTGAACCATGAAAATGAGGTCAAGATCAGATGACACCTGCCAGTTGGACATGTACACCTTACAGTCCTTCCATACACCGAATATACTAGACCTATTGCTTATAGTATCTGAGATATGGACTTGACCACGAAAACTTAACCTTGTTCACTGATCCATGAAATGAGGTCGAGGTCAAGTGAAAACTGTCTGACGGGCATGAGGACCTTGCAAGGTACGCACATACCAAATATAGTTATCCTATTACTTATAATAAGAGAGAATTTAACATTACAAAAAATCTGAACTTTTTTTTCAAGTAGTCACTGAACCATGAAAATGAGGTCAAGGACATTGGACATGTGACTGACGGAAACTTCGTAACATGAGGCATCCATATACAAAGTATGAAGCATCCAGGTCTTCCACCCTCTAAAATATAAAGCTTTTAAGAAGTTAGCTAACGCCGCCGCCGCCGTAGCCGCCGCCGCCGCCGCCGCCGCCGCCGGATCACTATCCCTATGTCGAGCTTTCTGCGACAAAAGTCGCAGGCTCGACAAAAACTGGTCATCAGACCATACTGTCTGCAAAAAAAAGTTGAATTTAAGAGTCCTTTTGCAATTAGACTTCTTGTATCATGACATCTCAGCATAGAAATGAGCAAAAAGTAACAAATTTCCATTTCTTATAGCCTCTGTGTGCATTTTTATATGTAAATATGGGCTACGGCCTAAATCGACTCTAAATAATTCTCAGTCTTACATGGCCTAAGACCATTTTATACTAATGTGGTATGCTTTTTGTAACTTTTCTTTACATTTAAAGTACATTTAATATATATGGAAGAATAATGTATGGTTAAAAAACTTCAAAAACTTCAACTTGGTTGAAAAAAAAATGCATATTTATGTAAGGCTTCCCTTAATTCGAAAATCTATATTTTCAGGCACAGGCTCATATAAATTTGACATTTGAATAGCTGTAATAGATCTGATAAATCAAATGAGTGTTCCGTTGCTTTTAATACTTATTACATTATATTCAAGAGTATTTAAAAAGCAAATTTTTGCAATATTTAAATTTTTTAGGCCAAAATCTTGACAGTTGAAAATATTTGATTTAAACGTAAAAAATAAACATCCAAATTTCAATATTAAAATGGCCCTAGTTTCTATAATATAGATTCTATGGCCATGAAACTTTGTCAACTATCTTATAATTTCCTAAGGTTAGGTCGTGCAAAGTTTTATTAAAATTGGTCAAGTCTTTCTATCCTATTAGAGATGAATTCCGTAAATGTAGATTCTGTACTTTGGCAACTTTCCTGAATGGTTTGCTGGTTTCAATTTGTCAAACTCAATAAAAGTAAAGGATTTACATCTTTGTTTGACAGAAATTCTGTTAAAATGTCCCATTTTGCCATTATACGGCTACAATAAGCATTTTAAAGCAGTTTCCATTTTATGCCTAAGAGCCATGCTGACTTTCTATCTGACAGCTTTTTATGTTCCTGATATTTGTGTTTCTATGCTTAAATCAAATTCAATTAACCATTTGTGTACTCTGAATCTAAAGAAAAAGTAGATTATCACAGAAAAAATGTGCAGAATATTTGTATTTATTTCCCTGGTTAAATGGCCTGTTTGATGTATGTGAAATGTGAAGAGCTTTGTACATAAAATCTGTAGTCCATCACAAATATTTCACTAAATTTGTAAAAAAAACACTTTACAATGATCAGTACACCCTATTCATTTCATATGCTACCATAATTTTCTTCTTTAGGATAGTAAGTGGTTCAAATATATGCCAGTTGAGACTAAAACTACATGCAAGTTTTCCATTTAAAAGTGAAAAACTGGTCATCAGACCATACTGTCTGCAAAAAAAAGTTGAATTTAAGAGTCCTTTTGCAATTAGACTTCTTGTATCATGACAGTTGAAAATATTTGATTTAAACGTCAAAAATAAACATCCAAATTTCAATATTAAAATGGCCCTAGTTTCTATAATATAGATTCTATGGCCATGAAACTTTGTCAACTATCTTATAATTTCCTAAGGTTAGGTCGTGCAAAGTTTTATTAAAATTGGTCAAGTCTTTCTATCCTATTAGAGATGAATTCCGTAAATGTAGATTCTGTACTTTGGCAACTTTCCTGAATGGTTTGCTGGTTTCAATTTGTCAAACTCAATAAAAGTAAAGGATTTACATCTTTGTTTGACAGAAATTCTGTTAAAATGTCCCATTTTGCCATTATACGGCTACAATAAGCATTTTAAAGCAGTTTCCATTTTATGCCTAAGAGCCATGCTGACTTTCTATCTGACAGCTTTTTATGTTCCTGATATTTGTGTTTCTATGCTTAAATCAAATTCAATTAACCATTTGTGTACTCTGAATCTAAAGAAAAAGTAGATTATCACAGAAAAAATGTGCAGAATATTTGTATTTATTTCCCTGGTTAAATGGCCTGTTTGATGTATGTGAAATGTGAAGAGCTTTGTACATAAAATCTGTAGTCCATCACAAATATTTCACTAAATTTGTAAAAAAAACACTTTACAATGATCAGTACACCCTATTCATTTCATATGCTACCATAATTTTCTTCTTTAGGATAGTAAGTGGTTCAAATATATGCCAGTTGAGACTAAAACTACATGCAAGTTTTCCATTTAAAAGTGAAAAACTGGTCATCAGACCATACTGTCTGCAAAAAAAAGTTGAATTTAAGAGTCCTTTTGCAATTAGACTTCTTGTATCATGACAGTTGAAAATATTTGATTTAAACGTCAAAAATAAACATCCAAATTTCAATATTAAAATGGCCCTAGTTTCTATAATATAGATTCTATGGCCATGAAACTTTGTCAACTATCTTATAATTTCCTTAGGTTAGGTCATGCAAAGTTTTATTAAAATTGGTCAAGTCTTTCTATCCTATTAGAGATGAATTCCGTAAATGTAGATTCTGTACTTTGGCAACTTTCCTGAATGGTTTGCTGGTTTCAATTTGTCAAACTCAATAAAAGTAAAGGATTTACATCTTTGTTTGACAGAAATTCTGTTAAAATGTCCCATTTTCCCATTATACGGCTACAATAAGCATTTTAAAGCAGTTTCCATTTTATGCCTAAGAGCCATGCTGACTTTCTATCTGACAGCTTTTTATGTTCCTGATATTTGTTTTTCTATGCTTAAATCAAATTCAATTAACCATATGTGAACTCTGAATCTAAAGAAAAGTAGTTTATCACAGAAAAAATGTGCAGAACATTTGTATTTATTTCCCTGGTTAAACGGCCTGTTTGATGTATGTGAAATGTGAAGAGCTTTGTACATAAAATCTGTAGTCCATCACAAATATTTCACTAAATCTGTAAAAAGAACACTTTACAATGATCAGTACACCCTATTCATTTCATATGCTACCATAATTTTCTTCTTTAGGATAGTAAGTGGTTCAAATATATGCCAGTTTAGACTAAAACTACATGCAAGTTTTCCATTGAAAAGTGAAAAACTGGTCATCAGACCATATTGTCTGCAAAAAAAAGTTGAATTTAAGAGTCCTTTTGCAATTAGACTTCTTGTATCATGACATCTCAGCATAGAAATGAGCAAAAAGTAACAAATTTCCATTTCTTATAGCCTCTGTGTGCATTTTTATATGTAAATATGGGCTACGGCCTAAATCGACTCTAAATAATTCTCAGTCTTACATGGCCTAAGACCATTTTATACTAATGTGGTATGGTTTTTGTAACTTTTCTTTACATTTAAAGTACATTTAATATATATGGAAGAATAATGTATGGTTAAAAAACTTCAAAAACTTCAACTTGGTTGAAAAAAAAATGCATATTTATGTAAGGCTTCCCTTAATTCAAAAATCTCTATTTTCAGGCACAGGCTCATATAAATTTGACATTTGAATAGCTGTAATAATTCTAATAAATCAAATGAGTGTTCCGTTGCTTTTAATACTTATTACATTATATTCAAGAGTATTTAAAAAGCAAATTTTTGCAATATTTAAATTTTTTAGGCCAAAATCTTGACAGTTGAAAATATTTGATTTAAACGTCAAAAATAAACATTCAAATTTCAATATTAAAATGGCCCTAGTTTCTATAATATAGATTCTATGGCCATGACACTTTGCCAACTATCGTATAATTTCCTAAGCTTAGGTCATGCAAAGTTTTATTAAAATTGGTCAAGTCTTTCTATCCTATTAGATGAATTCCGTAAATGTAGATTCTGTACTTTGGCAACTTTCCTGCATGGTTTGCTGGTTTCAATTTGTCAAACTCAATAAAAGTAAAGGATTTACATCTTTGTTTGACAGAAATTCTGTTAAAATGTCCCATTTTCCCATTATACGGCTACAATAAGCATTTTAAAGCAGTTTCTATTTTATGCCTAAGAGCCATGCTGACTTTCTATCTGACAGCTTTTTATGTTCCTGATATTTGTGTTTCTATGCTTAAATCAAATTTAATTAACCATTTGTAAACTCTGAATCTAAAAAAAAGTAGATTATCACAGAAAAAATGTGCAGAATATTTGTATTTATTTCCCTGGTTAAATGGCCTGTTTGATGTATGTGAAATGTGAAGAGCTTTGTACATAAAATCTGTAGTCCATCACAAATATTTCACTAAATCTGTAAAAAAAACCACTTTACAATGATTAGTACACCCTATTTATTTCATATGCTACCATAATTTTTTTCTTTAGGATAGTAAGTGGTTCAAATATATGCCAATTGCGACTAAAACTACATGCAAGTTTTCCATTGAAAAGTGAAAAACTGGTCATCAGACCATTCTGTCTGCAAAAAAAAGTTGAATTCAAGAGTCCTTTTGCAATTAGACTTCTTGTATCATGACATCTCAGCATAGAAATGAGCAAAAAGTAACAAATTTCCATTTCTTATAGCCTCTGTGTGCATTTTTTTATGTAAATATGGGCTACAGCCTAAATCGACTCTAAATAATTCTCAGTCTTACATGGCCTAAGACCATTTTATACTAATGTGGTATGCTTTTTGTAACTTTTCTGTACATTTAAAGTACATTTAATATATATGGAAGAATAATGTTTGGTTAAAAAACTTCAAAAACTTCAACTTGGTTGAAAAAAATGCATGTTTATGTAAGGCTTCCCTTAATTCCAAAATCTCTATTTTCAGGCACAGGCTCATATAAATTTGACATTTGAATAGCTGTAATAGATCTGATAAATCAAATGAGTGTTCCGTTGCTTTTAATACTTATTACATTATATTCAAGAGTATTTAAAAAGCAAATTTTTGCAATATTTAAATTTTTTAGGCCAAAATCTTGACAGTTGAAAATATTTGATTTAAACGTCAAAAATAAACATTCAAATTTCAATATTAAAATGGCCCTAGTTTCTATAATATAGATTCTATGGCCATGACACTTTGCCAACTATCGTATAATTTCCTAAGCTTAGGTCATGCAAAGTTTTATTAAAATTGGTCTAGTCTTTCTATCCTATTAGAGATGAATTCCGTAAATGTAGATTCTGTACTTTGGCAACTTTCCTGAATGGTTTGCTGGTTTCAATTTGTCAAACTCAATAAAAGTAAAGGATTTACATCTTTGTTTGACAGAAATTCTGTTAAAATGTCCCATTTTGCCATTATACGGCTACAATAAGCATTTTAAAGCAGTTTCCATTTTATGCCTAAGAGCCATGCTGACTTTCTATCTGACAGCTTTTTATGTTCCTGATATTTGTGTTTCTATGCTTAAATCAAATTCAATTAACCATTTGTGTACTCTGAATCTAAAGAAAAAGTAGATTATCACAGAAAAAATGTGCAGAATATTTGTATTTATTTCCCTGGTTAAATGGCCTGTTTGATGTATGTGAAATGTGAAGAGCTTTGTACATAAAATCTGTAGTCCATCACAAATATTTCACTAAATCTGTAAAAAAAACACTTTACAATGATCAGTACACCCTATTCATTTCATATGCTACCATAATTTTCTTCTTTAGGATAGTAAGTGGTTCAAATATATGCCAGTTGAGACTAAAACTACATGCAAGTTTTCCATTGAAAAGTAAAAAACTGGTCATCAGACCATACTGTCTGCAAAAAAAAGTTGAATTCAAGAGTCCTTTTGCAATTAGACTTCTTGTATCATGACATCTCAGCATAGAAATGAGCAAAAAGTAACAAATTTCCATTTCTTATAGCCTCTGTGTGCATTTTTATATGTAAATATGGGCTACGGCCTAAATCGACTCTAAATAATTCTCAGTCTTACATGGCCTAAGACCATTTTATACTAATGTGGTATGCTTTTTGTAACTTTTCTTTACATTTAAAGTACATTTAATATATATGGAAGAATAATGTATGGTTAAAAAACTTTAAAAACTTCAACTTGGTTGAAAAAAACGCATGTTTATGTAAGGCTTCCCTTAGTTCGAAAATCTCTATTTTCAGGCACAGGCTCATATAAATTTGACATTTGAATAGCTGTAATAGATCTGATAAATCAAATGAGTGTTCCGTTGCTTTTAATACTTATTACATTATATTCAAGAGTATTTAAAAAGCAAATTTTTGCAATATTTAAATTTTTTAGGCCAAAATCTTGACAGTTGAAAATATTTGATTTAAACGTCAAAAATAAACATTCAAATTTCAATATTAAAATGGCCCTAGTTTCTATAATATAGATTCTATGGCCATGACACTTTGCCAACTATCGTATAATTTCCTAAGCTTAGGTCATGCAAAGTTTTATTAAAATTGGTCTAGTCTTTCTATCCTATTAGAGATGAATTCCGTAAATGTAGATTCTGTACTTTGGCAACTTTCCTGAATGGTTTGCTGGTTTCAATTTGTCAAACTCAATAAAAGTAAAGGATTTACATCTTTGTTTGACAGAAATTCTGTTAAAATGTCCCATTTTGCCATTATACGGCTACAATAAGCATTTTAAAGCAGTTTCCATTTTATGCCTAAGAGCCATGCTGAATTTCTATCTGACAGCTTTTTATGTTCCTGATATTTGTGTTTCTATGCTTAAATCAAATTCAATTAACCATTTGTGTACTCTGAATCTAAAGAAAAAGTAGATTATCACAGAAAAAATGTGCAGAATATTTGTATTTATTTCCCTGGTTAAATGGCCTGTTTGATGTATGTGAAATGTGAAGAGCTTTGTACATAAAATCTGTAGTCCATCACAAATATTTCACTAAATCTGTAAAAAAAACACTTTACAATGATCAGTACACCCTATTCATTTCATATGCTACCATAATTTTCTTCTTTAGGATAGTAAGTGGTTCAAATATATGCCAGTTGAGACTAAAACTACATGCAAGTTTTCCATTGAAAAGTAAAAAACTGGTCATCAGACCATACTGTCTGCAAAAAAAAGTTGAATTCAAGAGTCCTTTTGCAATTAGACTTCTTGTATCATGACATCTCAGCATAGAAATGAGCAAAAAGTAACAAATTTCCATTTCTTATAGCCTCTGTGTGCATTTTTATATGTAAATATGGGCTACGGCCTAAATCGACTCTAAATAATTCTCAGTCTTACATGGCCTAAGACCATTTTATACTAATGTGGTATGCTTTTTGTAACTTTTCTTTACATTTAAAGTACATTTAATATATATGGAAGAATAATGTATGGTTAAAAAACTTTAAAAACTTCAACTTGGTTGAAAAAAACGCATGTTTATGTAAGGCTTCCCTTAGTTCGAAAATCTCTATTTTCAGGCACAGGCTCATATAAATTTGACATTTGAATAGCTGTAATAGATCTGATAAATCAAATGAGTGTTCCGTTGCTTTTAATACTTATTACATTATATTCAAGAGTATTTAAAAAGCAAATTTTTGCAATATTTAAATTTTTTAGGCCAAAATCTTGACAGTTGAAAATATTTGATTTAAACGTCAAAAATAAACATTCAAATTTCAATATTAAAATGGCCCTAGTTTCTATAATATAGATTCTATGGCCATGACACTTTGCCAACTATCGTATAATTTCCTAAGCTTAGGTCATGCAAAGTTTTATTAAAATTGGTCAAGTCTTTCTATCCTATTAGATGAATTCCGTAAATGTAGATTCTGTACTTTGGCAACTTTCCTGAATGGTTTGCTGGTTTCAATTTGTCAAACTCAATAAAAGTAAAGGATTTACATCTTTGTTTGACAGAAATTCTGTTAAAATGTCCCATTTTGCCATTATACGGCTACAATAAGCATTTTAAAGCAGTTTCCATTTTATGCCTAAGAGCCATGCTGACTTTCTATCTGACAGCTTTTTATGTTCCTGATATTTGTTTTTCTATGCTTAAATCAAATTCAATTAACCATATGTGAACTCTGAATCTAAAGAAAAGTAGATTATCACAGAAAAAATGTGCAGAACATTTGTATTTATTTCCCTGGTTAAACGGCCTGTTTGATGTATGTGAAATGTGAAGAGCTTTGTACATAAAATCTGTAGTCCATCACAAATATTTCACTAAATCTGTAAAAAGAACACTTTACAATGATCAGTACACCCTATTCATTTCATATGCTACCATAATTTTCTTCTTTAGGATAGTAAGTGGTTCAAATATATGCCAGTTGAGACTAAAACTACATGCAAGTTTTCCATTGAAAAGTAAAAAACTGGTCATCAGACCATACTGTCTGCAAAAAAAAGTTGAATTCAAGAGTCCTTTTGCAATTAGACTTCTTGTATCATGACATCTCAGCATAGAAATGAGCAAAAAGTAACAAATTTCCATTTCTTATAGCCTCTGTGTGCATTTTTATATGTAAATATGGGCTACGGCCTAAATCGACTCTAAATAATTCTCAGTCTTACATGGCCTAAGACCATTTTATACTAATGTGGTATGCTTTTTGTAACTTTTCTTTACATTTAAAGTACATTTAATATATATGGAAGAATAATGTATGGTTAAAAAACTTCAAAAACTTCAACTTGGTTGAAAAAAAAATGCATATTTATGTAAGGCTTCCCTTAATTCGAAAATCTATATTTTCAGGCACAGGCTCATATAAATTTGACATTTGAATAGCTGTAATAGATCTGATAAATCAAATGAGTGTTCCGTTGCTTTTAATACTTATTACATTATATTCAAGAGTATTTAAAAAGCAAATTTTTGCAATATTTAAATTTTTTAGGCCAAAATCTTGACAGTTTAAAATATTTGATTTAAACGTCAAAAATAAACATCCAAATTTCAATATTAAAATGGCCCTAGTTTCTATAATATAGATTCTATGGCCATGAAACTTTGTCAACTATCTTATAATTTCCTTAGGTTAGGTCATGCAAAGTTTTATTAAAATTGGTCAAGTCTTTCTATCCTATTAGAGATGAATTCCGTAAATGTAGATTCTGTACTTTGGCAACTTTCCTGAATGGTTTGCTGGTTTCAATTTGTCAAACTCAATAAAAGTAAAGGATTTACATCTTTGTTTGACAGAAATTCTGTTAAAATGTCCCATTTTGCCATTATACGGCTACAATAAGCATTTTAAAGCAGTTTCCATTTTATGCCTAAGAGCCATGCTGACTTTCTATCTGACAGCTTTTTATGTTCCTGATATTTGTTTTTCTATGCTTAAATCAAATTCAATTAACCATATGTGAACTCTGAATCTAAAGAAAAGTAGATTATCACAGAAAAAATGTGCAGAACATTTGTATTTATTTCCCTGGTTAAACGGCCTGTTTGATGTATGTGAAATGTGAAGAGCTTTGTACATAAAATCTGTAGTCCATCACAAATATTTCACTAAATCTGTAAAAAGAACACTTTACAATGATCAGTACACCCTATTCATTTCATATGCTACCATAATTTTCTTCTTTAGGATAGTAAGTGGTTCAAATATATGCCAGTTGAGACTAAAACTACATGCAAGTTTTCCATTGAAAAGTGAAAAACTGGTCATCAGACCATATTGTCTGCAAAAAAAAGTTGAATTTAAGAGTCCTTTTGCAATTAGACTTCTTGTATCATGACATCTCAGCATAGAAATGAGCAAAAAGTAACAAATTTCCATTTCTTATAGCCTCTGTGTGCATTTTTATATGTAAATATGGGCTACGGCCTAAATCGACTCTAAATAATTCTCAGTCTTACATGGCCTAAGACCATTTTATACTAATGTGGTATGCTTTTTGTAACTTTTCTTTACATTTAAAGTACATTTAATATATATGGAAGAATAATGTATGGTTAAAAAACTTCAAAAACTTCAACTTGGTTGAAAAAAATGCATGTTTATGTAAGGCTTCCCTTAATTCCAAAATCTTTATTTTCAGGCACAGGCTCATATAAATTTGACATTTGAATAGCTGTAATAGATCTGATAAATCAAATGAGTGTTCCGTTGCTTTTAATACTTATTACATTATATTCAAGAGTATTTAAAAAGCAAATTTTTGCAATATTTAAATTTTTTAGGCCAAAATCTTGACAGTTTAAAATATTTGATTTAAACGTCAAAAATAAACATCCAAATTTCAATATTAAAATGGCCCTAGTTTCTATAATATAGATTCTATGGCCATGAAACTTTGTCAACTATCTTATAATTTCCTTAGGTTAGGTCATGCAAAGTTTTATTAAAATTGGTCAAGTCTTTCTATCCTATTAGAGATGAATTCCGTAAATGTAGATTCTGTACTTTGGCAACTTTCCTGAATGGTTTGCTGGTTTCAATTTGTCAAACTCAATAAAAGTAAAGGATTTACATCTTTGTTTGACAGAAATTCTGTTAAAATGTCCCATTTTGCCATTATACGGCTACAATAAGCATTTTAAAGCAGTTTCCATTTTATGCCTAAGAGCCATGCTGACTTTCTATCTGACAGCTTTTTATGTTCCTGATATTTGTTTTTCTATGCTTAAATCAAATTCAATTAACCATATGTGAACTCTGAATCTAAAGAAAAGTAGTTTATCACAGAAAAAATGTGCAGAACATTTGTATTTATTTCCCTGGTTAAACAGCCTGTTTGATGTATGTGAAATGTGAAGAGCTTTGTACATAAAATCTGTAGTCCATCACAAATATTTCACTAAATCTGTAAAAAGAACACTTTACAATGATCAGTACACCCTATTCATTTCATATGCTACCATAATTTTCTTCTTTAGGATAGTAAGTGGTTCAAATATATGCCAGTTGAGACTAAAACTACATGCAAGTTTTCCATTGAAAAGTGAAAAACTGGTCATCAGACCATATTGTCTGCAAAAAAAAGTTGAATTTAAAAGTCCTTTTGCAATTAGACTTCTTGTATCATGACATCTCAGCATAGAAATGAGCAAAAAGTAACAAATTTCCATTTCTTATAGCCTCTGTGTGCATTTTTATATGTAAATATGGGCTACGGCCTAAATCGACTCTAAATAATTCTCAGTCTTACATGGCCTAAGACCATTTTATACTAATGTGGTATGGTTTTTGTAACTTTTCTTTACATTTAAAGTACATTTAATATATATGGAAGAATAATGTATGGTTAAAAAACTTCAAAAACTTCAACTTGGTTGAAAAAAAAATGCATATTTATGTAAGGCTTCCCTTAATTCAAAAATCTCTATTTTCAGGCACAGGCTCATATAAATTTGACATTTGAATAGCTGTAATAGATCTAATAAATCAAATGAGTGTTCCGTTGCTTTTAATACTTATTACATTATATTCAAGAGTATTTAAAAAGCAAATTTTTGCAATATTTAAATTTTTTAGGCCAAAATCTTGACAGTTGAAAATATTAGATTTAAACGTCAAAAATAAACATTCAAATTTCAATATTAAAATGGCCCTAGTTTCTATAATATAGATTCTATGGCCATGACACTTTGCCAACTATCGTATAATTTCCTAAGCTTAGGTCATGCAAAGTTTTATTAAAATTGGTCAAGTCTTTCTATCCTATTAGATGAATTCCGTAAATGTAGATTCTGTACTTTGGCAACTTTCCTGCATGGTTTGCTGGTTTCAATTTGTCAAACTCAATAAAAGTAAAGGATTTACATCTTTGTTTGACAGAAATTCTGTTAAAATGTCCCATTTTCCCATTATACGGCTACAATAAGCATTTTAAAGCAGTTTCTATTTTATGCCTAAGAGCCATGCTGACTTTGTATCTGACAGCTTTTTATGTTCCTGATATTTGTGTTTCTATGCTTAAATCAAATTTAATTAACCATTTGTGAACTCTGAATCTAAAAAAAAGTAGATTATCACAGAAAAAATGTGCAGAATATTTGTATTTATTTCCCTGGTTAAATGGCCTGTTTGATGTATGTGAAATGTGAAGAGCTTTGTACATAAAATCTGTAGTCCATCACAAATATTTCACTAAATCTGTAAAAAAAACCACTTTACAATGATTAGTACACCCTATTTATTTCATATGCTACCATAATTTTTTTCTTTAGGATAGTAAGTGGTTCAAATATATGCCAATTGCGACTAAAACTACAGGCAAGTTTTCCATTGAAAAGTGAAAAACTGGTCATCAGACCATTCTGTCTGCAAAAAAAAGTTGAATTCAAGAGTCCTTTTGCAATTAGACTTCTTGTATCATGACATCTCAGCATAGAAATGAGCAAAAAGTAACAAATTTCCATTTCTTATAGCCTCTGTGTGCATTTTTATATGTAAATATGGGCTACAGCCTAAATCGACTCTAAATAATTCTCAGTCTTACATGGCCTAAGACCATTTTATACTAATGTGGTATGCTTTTTGTAACTTTTCTGTACATTTAAAGTACATTTAATATATATGGAAGAATAATGTTTGGTTAAAAAACTTCAAAAACTTCAACTTGGTTGAAAAAAATGCATGTTTATGTAAGGCTTCCCTTAATTCCAAAATCTCTATTTTCAGGCACAGGCTCATATAAATTTGACATTTGAATAGCTGTAATAGATCTGATAAATCAAATGAGTGTTCCGTTGCTTTTAATACTTATTACATTATATTCAAGAGTATTTAAAAAGCAAATTTTTGCAATATTTAAATTTTTTAGGCCAAAATCTTGACAGTTGAAAGTATTTGATTTAAACGTCAAAAATAAACATCCAAATTTAAATATTAAAATGGCCCTAGTTTCTATAATATAGATTCTATGGCCATGAAACTTTGCCAACTATCTTATAATTTCCTAAGCTTAGGTCATGCAAAGTTTTATTAAAATTGGTCAAGTCTTTCTATCCTATTAGGTCCAAGGACACAGTTATCGTCCTTTGGTTTTCGTTGTCTATGAATATAGTCCCTAGTGTGAACAGTGTATAACTTGCATTTTTTTTAATACACTTTCCCAATTTATTTCTTGATATTTTATGCATGTAATATTAAGTAAGGGGATGAAATTACATGTTGAAAAAAATTTGGGTGCTGAATTTTTATGTTAAATAGTGATTTGGTCCAGTTGAAAAAGGTCAAAAATTAGAATGTCTGAAGCTTTCAAACTGAATTTTAGCCCTCTTTACACAGAATTGTCAATATTTTGAGTTAGAGCTGGTAGAAATTTCTATAACTTTGATATTATTTGTATCAATAGTAGTACACTACACTGTAAAAATCTTTTTGAGATAGAGCAGGTGCGATTTTTTTAATTTGAATTTATTGTCTAAAAGAAATGCACTACGAAATAACTGTGTTCTCTGGCCTAAGAGATGAATTCCGTAAATGTAGATTCTGTACTTTGGCAACTTTCCTGAATGGTTTGCTGGTTTCAATTTGTCAAACTCAATAAAAGTAAAGGATTTACATCTTTGTTTGACAGAAATTCTGTTAAAATGTCCCATTTTGCCATTATACGGCTACAATAAGCATTTGAAAGCAGTTTCTATTTTATGCCTAAGAGCCATGCTGACTTTCTATCTGACAGCTTTTAATGTTCCTGATATTTGTGTTTCTATGCTTAAATCAAATTTAATTAACTATTTGTGAACTCTGAATCTAAAGAAAAGTAGATTATCACAGAAAAAATGTGCAGAATATTTGTATTTATTTCCCTGGTTAAACGGCCTGTTTGATGTATGTGAAATGTGAAGAGCTTTGTACATAAAATCTGTAGTCCATCACAAATATTTCACTAAATCTGTAAAAAAAACACTTTACAATGATCAGTACACCCTCTTCATTTCATATGCTACCATAATTTTCTTCTTTAGGATAGTAAGTGGTTCAAATATATGCCAGTTGAGACTAAAACTACATGCAAATTTTCCATTGAAAAGTGAAAAACTGGTCATCAGACCATAATGTCTGCAAAAAAAAGTTGAATTCAAGAGTCCTTTTGCAATTAGACTTCTTGTATCATGCATCCCAGCATAGAAATGAGCAAAAAGTAACAAATTTCCATTTCTTATAGCCTCTGTGTGCATTTTTATATGTAAATATGGGCTACGGCCTAAATCGACTCTAAATAATTCTTAGTCTTACATGGCCTAAGACCATTTTATACTAATGTGGTATGCTTTTTGTAACTTTTCTTTACATTTAAAGTACATTTAATATATATGGAAGAATAATGTATGGTTAAAAAACTTCAAAAACTTCAACTTGGTTGAAAAAAATGCATGTTTATGTAAGGCTTCCCTTAATTCCAAAATCTTTATTTTCAGGCACAGGCTCATATAAATTTGACATTTGAATAGCTGTAATAGATCTGATAAATCAAATGAGTGTTCCGTTGCTTTTAATACTTATTACATTATATTCAAGAGTATTTAAAAAGCAAATTTTTGCAATATTTAAATTTTTTAGGCCAAAATCTTGACAGTTGAAAATATTTGATTTAAACGTCAAAAATAAACATCCAAATTTCAATATTAAAATGGCCTACGAATATAGTCCCTAGTGTGAACAGTGTATGACTTGCATTTTTTTTGATACACTTTCCCAATTTATTTCTTGATATTTTATGCATGAAATATTAAGTAAGGGGATGAAATTACATGTTGAAAAAAATTTGGATGCTAAATTTTTATGTTAAGTAGTGATTTGGTCCAGTTAAAAAAGGTCCAAAATTAGAATGTCTGAAGCTGTCAAACTGAATTTTAGCCCCCTTAAGACAGAATTGTCAATATTTTGAGTTAGAGCTGGTAGAAGTTTCTATAATTTTGATATTATTTGTATCAATAGTAGTACACTTCACTGTAAAAATCTTTTTGAGATAGAGGCGGTGTGATTTTTTTAATTTGAATTTATTGTCTAAAAGAAATGCACTACGAAATAACTGTGTTTTTGGGCCTATTGTCCTGAAACTAGAAAAATGCTTGTTTTTTGCCCCTTTTTGGCCCCTAATTCCTAAAATTTTGAGGCAATTACCCCCAAAATCAATCCCAGCCTTCCTTTTATGGTATGGTACCTTGCAGTACAATTTCAGAGAGATCCATACACTTGAACACAAGTTATTGTCTGGAAACTAGAAAAATGCTTATTTTTGGCCCCTTATTCCTAAACGTTTTGGGCAATTACCCCCAAACTCAATTCAAGCTTTTCCTTTGTGATATGGAACCTTGTAGTACAATTTCAGAAAGATCCATACACTTACACACAAGTTATTGTCATGAAACTGGAAAAATGCTTGTTTTTTGCCCCTTTTTTGGCCCCTAATTCCTAAAATTTTGAGACAATTACCCCCAAAATCAATCCCACCATTCCCTTTGTGATATGGAACCTTGTGGTACAATGTCAGAGAGATCCATACACTAACACACAAGTTATGTCTGGAAGTTACAAAAATGCTTATTTTTGGCCCCCAATTCCTTAACTGTTGGTACCATAACCCCCAAAATCAATCCCAACCTTCCTTTTGTGGTATTGAACCTTATGGTAAAATTTCATAGAGATCCATTCACTTAAACTAAAGTTAGAGTGCGAAAACCAATGTGTCTTCGGACGACGACGAAGACGACGCCAACGTCATACCAATATATGACCGTAAAATTTTTTTGCGGTCGTATAAAAAGTAAAAACTGAGCGACAAGAACCCAACCAAAAAACCCGAGTGATCTCAGGTGCTCCGAAAGGGTAAGCATGTGGCACCCGTCGTGTTACTTATCTAATTTGGTGAAGTGTGTTTGTCCATCAACACGTGATGGCGTCCGTAAAATATTCAGAGAGATGACTTCAACTTAACCACTTGAAACCCTTGGATTAATAGCTTCCTTGAAAGCAGCAACCCTCTATCAAGGCCTTGGAATCATGACAGGAAATACAAGCTGTAAAATATCGTATAAAAAATAGGAGATATATACTCCATATATAGCACTACTGGAATATTGCTTCATACACAATTGGATAGCTCGTAAAGTTTTAAAGTAATAAAGACAATCAAATTCTGTGGATCAAAAGTATAACCTTTGATTCTGTGAATTAAATATCATTACCGATGACATGTAATATCATTCAAGTTTGAAATCACTGGTCAATAAAATCTTCACACACTTGAATTCAGCCAGCTATGACTATGACCGAGTGATTATAAGATACAAATATTAAAATCACCAAATGCACATTACAAACATTTGTTTCGCATCACTTGTCCTCAAAACCAAATACTAGTATTAGAAATCAAAATCTAAAAAGGTTGAAAAAAATAATATATCCAAAATAACACCTTAATTATCCCAATTGAACCAGTTATGGAACACCTGTGCATTCGGGAGGATAGTCATAGAATTTAACAAATCATGACTGAATTTTTTTCCAAGAACTGGTACTATTATCATTTAAGAGATTCTGCTGATATTGCAAATTCAATTGTGACATCAAGCATACAAAAGCACCAATAAAGAGAGAACCAAATACAGTGTGTGGACTCTTATGTTCATTTAGTCAGTTCATTATGGTCACATGGACTAGTTTTTCCTATCCAATGCTGAACAGGTATCAGATTGACTGTTGGAATGTATAAATACGCAGCCACATCCAATTAAAATGGAGATGTTAAATCTGATGCATCATCTAGAAAGAGTGCAACACTCTTTGCACATTAAAGAACTGCACTATATTTGTATAATTTACAGATGAGGCATACACATTTTGAATATTTTAATTTTTAACAAAAGTCTATAAATTATCATATAGCACTCACTTTTGGATTATATATATATATATATACATATTGAAGAATTATAGATTTCTGTCATATATTTTCAAATGTATTTTTCTATAGATAACAATCTTTGAGACAGACATACAATAAGTAAATAGGTTTTAGCTTTAAATATCTATTTAATTATATGAATAACATAATTTCTTGAAAAATATAAGTGTTTAGTGAGTTGATGAATAATGCCAATAGTATCTAAAGGACATTGAATAAACTGACCAACATCCAATGCAAATGTCAGCATGAGGGAATTCCTTAAGGGATCATTACCACGTGCGGATCCAGAATATAAAAAAATATAAAAAAAAAGGATGGGGCCCTGTTAAGCAAACATTTTTGAGTGATACTTGTAAAAAGTCTATACATTTATAGTCATATATGAAGCTCCATAAGGGGGTGGGGGACTGCCCCCTAAATCCGCCGCTGATTACAGACAGTCAAGTTTGATTACAATGGTTTCAAAGGAAAGGAGACTACTGTGAAGTAATTTTACATATGGTCTATTATATTCACCAAAAATATCACTCATAAACAATTAAAAAGCTAACAAAATTCATGTGTCATTTGCTATCAAGTAATTATCCCTATGCACATAATCAAAAACAGAAGTATTCAACCATCTATACAAAGACGGCAATTCTTCTAACTGTTCAGTGGATTTTTTTTAAACCTTTCCAACGACAGCTCTTTTGTAATGCATCCAGGGAATATGTCCTTAACATAAAGAGGAGCCTGCACATGTCTCCTGCTAATGGACTAATGAATATTGATGTACTGTGGAGTGGTTATCATTTACAATGTATTTCTAAAAAATTTTCCTGCCAAAAATAATAATTTCATCATAACATTGATAAAACATATACCGTAATTTAAAAATCAATGGACTGTGACCAAGGGACTAAGCCTTTTAAAATTAAGAAGTCCATTTGAGCTGATATAGCAAACCAGATAGCTTCATTCAACAGGTCTAACGTATAAAACATTTTCTATTTAGAATAATAATCTTAAGGTCAATTGGCCATGACTTAGGAAAGAAGACTGAATAATCTCCATGAAATGAGATGCATTGAAGTAATGCAATTGTATATCAAGTATTATGTATTATTGAGTCATAATAATATTGACCTATTATCATTTGTTCCAAAAGGGAGGCGAAAGACACATTGGGATATTCACTCATAAATCGAAAACAAACTGACTATGCCATGGCAAATAAAATGCTCCGCTGGACGGAGCTTGAAACGACCGCAGAGGTCAAACCCTGAACAGTTGGGGCAATTGTCATGGTGTGATATTTGGCTTATATTTGTGTTAGTGTTATTTTGGATAAAAAATATGTTTTATCTTTTAGAAAGTAAATTTTAAGTTTGTATTTTGTAAAATTTTTAATTAATTTGTTTAATTAATTTTACCTATCCTGTGGCATACTCGAAATGTCACAGTTTGCTCAAAGCACTTTGATTTGAAATATTAATTGTAATTAGCATATGTCACTTGGAAAGTTTAAGATTTTATCAAAACATTATAGGATTAGGCTTTGTTAATTAAAGTCTATTTTTGCTAATGAGAGTACTATTGACATGTCAAGTCTTATTCATTAGTTTTTGGTTTTAGTATAAATAGCGTTGTAAAATTTTGGAAAAGCAGTCACCTTTCGGAAACCTAAACTTGCACTGCTAAAGTCTACTATACTGGATCTGTAAGACTGTTGATCAGTCTACCAGTTGACTTTGTAGTGTTTAGACAAAAATGTTTATTTTTGACTCACCTTTTATTTTTTGATATTTTTTTAGAAAACAGTCAGTGTTTCGGAAGCGCAACCTCTCACTACTCACGTCATGATACTGGACCTATAAGACTGTCTACCAGTCTACCAGTTGACAGTGTAGTGTTGAGACAAAATTTATCTCTGACTCATAATTTAACCTTGGAAAATACTTTTGAGAATCTTTTATTTTTGAGACTTTTACATTTTGATTTTGAGATTAAGTTCATTTTATGATTTAGTAGTTTTGGCATTTATTTTACATTTTACATTGTAAGGAGAAATAGTTTTACTTTGGATTTGATATTAAGTTTTGATACTTTGTACTTTAATTATTATTATTATTTGGCATTGTTTACTAATTGATTGTTATCATCATTCATCTAAATTGTTATCGTTAATTAAATTATGAAAACCTTCCTTGCGTTTTAGCTATGCCTATCAGAACATTAAGTCTAGTGATAGACTGACCCCCTGTCCCTTGGTTCCGGCACATACGAGTTAGCTCCCCCTTTTCTAACAGTGCTCTGGACCTTGGTGACAGATATGGTGGAGTTTGACCCTGGGCACGATACAAATAAGATTCTGAAACTGCATAGCTAGAATGTAGGTTGGCAAAATTCATTCAAAATTATCTAAAACTTAAATTTTCAAAATTGAGACAACAGCAGGAGAGACAATGAGAGGAAGAGAGAACCAGTAACAGCAGAGACAAGTTGCAGATTCAACAACACACAACTAAAAGATAAGTACATCTTGCTTATTATATTACACTTTAATATTTTTTAGTGAAAAGTATAGATGTATGTTGATTCTTGGTGTGAATCTGTAATTTTATAAAATTTGTTTGTGCAAAACATTACAGAAGTAAACGTTCAGTTCAGGAGAGATTTTAATAGCGTAATTAATTAAATATTAAGAGTACATTAAGATAGAGTATTGACATAAACAAGATATTGACAAAAATTCCTTTTAGTTTCAGTTTGGTAATTGGAATAGAAATATCATGGGAAGAAAAAGAATTTCAAAAGGATGGTGCTGCCAAAAAGACAGATGTGCCAAGCTTTCCAGTGTAATACCAGGAACCACAAGTTTCCAGTTTACAACAACCATGGAGAGGAACTTTGTCGAAATTGGACTAGAGAACCTTCAAGTGAGATGTTTAGTTGACAGCGGAGCATCTTTTAGCTGTATCAGTCAACATCAATTATATCGTCTAAACACCACTACAGCGATACAGAAGTCAACAATCAGTAGTGCAATAGGTGTCTGTGGAGAAGTACATGCAATAATCGGTGAAATAGTGCTACAACTTTCTTTTGGACAATACAAAAATAACCAGAAATTCAGAATTTTTGAAACGCTACATGCAAAAGCTATTTTAGGATTGGATTTTTTGAGAGACAATAAAGTAAAAACAGACTAAAAGAACATAACTTTGACATTACCAACTCAGATCATTTAGACATTAGTGAATATCATGAATGTGCTTATCATGTTACCATAGCAACCTTCCAAGACAGTAGTACATAGAAAACAATCAGTTTCTTTCTTTTTTTTGTAGTTTTAGGAATTAGTAGGAGTGCACACCTGTTGGTTCTTTTTACTACATCAATTTGAATTTTGGATCAGAGGGATATTATTTTATAATTCATCTGTTAAATTTCCTTACAAGGAATACAGGTTGCTGGAAGCTAGCACGTTGAAATAAATTGTTGGTATATTTATTTTTTGACACCAGGTTATAGTTTGTACAGAGTGTATTCAGATTTTTATAGGTGTTACTAATGTGAATGTTTATATCATGTTTGGGGACAAACATATACGAGTAGGGGGGAATATGTCATGGTGTGTTATTTGGCTTATATTTGTGTTAGTGTTATTTTGGATAAAAAATATGTTTTATCTTTTAGAAAGAAAATTTTAAGTTTGTATTTTGTAAAATTTTTAATTAATTTGTTTAATTAATTTTACCTATCCTGTGGCATACTCGAAATGTCACAGTTTGCTCAAAGCACTTTGATTTGAAATATTAATTGTAATTAGCATATGTCACTTGGAAAGTTTAAGATTTTATCAAAACATTATAGGATTAGGCTTTGTTAATTAAAGTCTATTTTTGCTAATGAGAGTACTATTGACATGTCAAGTCTTATTCATTAGTTTTTGGTTTTAGTATAAATAGCGTTGTAAAATTTTGGAAAAGCAGTCACCTTTCGGAAACCTAAACTTGCACTGCTAAAGTCTACTATACTGGATCTGTAAGACTGTTGATCAGTCTACCAGTTGACTTTGTAGTGTTTAGACAAAAATGTTTATTTTTGACTCACCTTTTATTTTTTGATATTTTTTTAGAAAACAGTCAGTGTTTCGGAAGCGCAACCTCTCACTACTCACGTCATGATACTGGACCTATAAGACTGTCTACCAGTCTACCAGTTGACAGTGTAGTGTTGAGACAAAATTTATCTCTGACTCATAATTTAACTTTGGAAAATACTTTTGAGAATCTTTTATTTTTGAGACTTTTACATTTTGATTTTGAGATTAAGTTCATTTTATGATTTAGTAGTTTTGGCATTTATTTTACATTTTACATTGTAAGGAGAAATAGTTTTACTTTGGATTTGATATTAAGTTTTGATACTTTGTACTTTAATTATTATTATTATTTGGCATTGTTTACTAATTGATTGTTATCATCATTCATCTAAATTGTTATCGTTAATTAAATTATGAAAACCTTCCTTGCGTTTTAGCTATGCCTATCAGAACATTAAGTCTAGTGATAGACTGACCCCCTGTCCCTTGGTTCCGGCACATACGAGTTAGCTCCCCCTTTTCTAACAGTGCTCTGGACCTTGGTGACAGATATGGTGGAGTTTGACCCTGGGCACGATACAAATAAGATTCTGAAACTGCATAGCTAGAATGTAGGTTGGCAAAATTCATTCAAAATTATCTAAAACTTAAATTTTCAAAATTGAGACAACAGCAGGAGAGACAATGAGAGGAAGAGAGAACCAGTAACAGCAGAGACAAGTTGCAGATTCAACAACACACAACTAAAAGATAAGTACATCTTGCTTATTATATTACACTTTAATATTTTTTAGTGAAAAGTATAGATGTATGTTGATTCTTGGTGTGAATCTGTAATTTTATAAAATTTGTTTGTGCAAAACATTACAGAAGTAAACGTTCAGTTCAGGAGAGATTTTAATAGCGTAATTAATTAAATATTAAGAGTACATTAAGATAGAGTATTGACATAAACAAGATATTGACAAAAATTCCTTTTAGTTTCAGTTTGGTAATTGGAATAGAAATATCATGGGAAGAAAAAGAATTTCAAAAGGATGGTGCTGCCAAAAAGACAGATGTGCCAAGCTTTCCAGTGTAATACCAGGAACCACAAGTTTCCAGTTTACAACAACCATGGAGAGGAACTTTGTCGAAATTGGACTAGAGAACCTTCAAGTGAGATGTTTAGTTGACAGCGGAGCATCTTTTAGCTGTATCAGTCAACATCAATTATATCGTCTAAACACCACTACAGCGATACAGAAGTCAACAATCAGTAGTGCAATAGGTGTCTGTGGAGAAGTACATGCAATAATCGGTGAAATAGTGCTACAACTTTCTTTTGGACAATACAAAAATAACCAGAAATTCAGAATTTTTGAAACGCTACATGCAAAAGCTATTTTAGGATTGGATTTTTTGAGAGACAATAAAGTAAAAACAGACTAAAAGAACATAACTTTGACATTACCAACTCAGATCATTTAGACATTAGTGAATATCATGAATGTGCTTATCATGTTACCATAGCAACCTTCCAAGACAGTAGTACATAGAAAACAATCAGTTTCTTTCTTTTTTTTGTAGTTTTAGGAATTAGTAGGAGTGCACACCTGTTGGTTCTTTTTACTACATCAATTTGAATTTTGGATCAGAGGGATATTATTTTATAATTCATCTGTTAAATTTCCTTACAAGGAATACAGGTTGCTGGAAGCTAGCACGTTGAAATAAATTGTTGGTATATTTATTTTTTGACACCAGGTTATAGTTTGTACAGAGTGTATTCAGATTTTTATAGGTGTTACTAATGTGAATGTTTATATCATGTTTGGGGACAAACATATACGAGTAGGGGGGAATATGTCATGGTGTGTTATTTGGCTTATATTTGTGTTAGTGTTATTTTGGATAAAAAATATGTTTTATCTTTTAGAAAGAAAATTTTAAGTTTGTATTTTGTAAAATTTTTAATTAATTTGTTTAATTAATTTTACCTATCCTGTGGCATACTCGAAATGTCACAGTTTGCTCAAAGCACTTTGATTTGAAATATTAATTGTAATTAGCATATGTCACTTGGAAAGTTTAAGATTTTATCAAAACATTATAGGATTAGGCTTTGTTAATTAAAGTCTATTTTTGCTAATGAGAGTACTATTGACATGTCAAGTCTTATTCATTAGTTTTTGGTTTTAGTATAAATAGCGTTGTAAAATTTTGGAAAAGCAGTCACCTTTCGGAAACCTAAACTTGCACTGCTAAAGTCTACTATACTGGATCTGTAAGACTGTTGATCAGTCTACCAGTTGACTTTGTAGTGTTTAGACAAAAATGTTTATTTTTGACTCACCTTTTATTTTTTGATATTTTTTTAGAAAACAGTCAGTGTTTCGGAAGCGCAACCTCTCACTACTCACGTCATGATACTGGACCTATAAGACTGTCTACCAGTCTACCAGTTGACAGTGTAGTGTTGAGACAAAATTTATCTCTGACTCATAATTTAACTTTGGAAAATACTTTTGAGAATCTTTTATTTTTGAGACTTTTACATTTTGATTTTGAGATTAAGTTCATTTTATGATTTAGTAGTTTTGGCATTTATTTTACATTTTACATTGTAAGGAGAAATAGTTTTACTTTGGATTTGATATTAAGTTTTGATACTTTGTACTTTAATTATTATTATTATTTGGCATTGTTTACTAATTGATTGTTATCATCATTCATCTAAATTGTTATCGTTAATTAAATTATGAAAACCTTCCTTGCGTTTTAGCTATGCCTATCAGAACATTAAGTCTAGTGATAGACTGACCCCCTGTCCCTTGGTTCCGGCACATACGAGTTAGCTCCCCCTTTTCTAACAGTGCTCTGGACCTTGGTGACAGATATGGTGGAGTTTGACCCTGGGCACGATACAAATAAGATTCTGAAACTGCATAGCTAGAATGTAGGTTGGCAAAATTCATTCAAAATTATCTAAAACTTAAATTTTCAAAATTGAGACAACAGCAGGAGAGACAATGAGAGGAAGAGAGAACCAGTAACAGCAGAGACAAGTTGCAGATTCAACAACACACAACTAAAAGATAAGTACATCTTGCTTATTATATTACACTTTAATATTTTTTAGTGAAAAGTATAGATGTATGTTGATTCTTGGTGTGAATCTGTAATTTTATAAAATTTGTTTGTGCAAAACATTACAGAAGTAAACGTTCAGTTCAGGAGAGATTTTAATAGCGTAATTAATTAAATATTAAGAGTACATTAAGATAGAGTATTGACATAAACAAGATATTGACAAAAATTCCTTTTAGTTTCAGTTTGGTAATTGGAATAGAAATATCATGGGAAGAAAAAGAATTTCAAAAGGATGGTGCTGCCAAAAAGACAGATGTGCCAAGCTTTCCAGTGTAATACCAGGAACCACAAGTTTCCAGTTTACAACAACCATGGAGAGGAACTTTGTCGAAATTGGACTAGAGAACCTTCAAGTGAGATGTTTAGTTGACAGCGGAGCATCTTTTAGCTGTATCAGTCAACATCAATTATATCGTCTAAACACCACTACAGCGATACAGAAGTCAACAATCAGTAGTGCAATAGGTGTCTGTGGAGAAGTACATGCAATAATCGGTGAAATAGTGCTACAACTTTCTTTTGGACAATACAAAAATAACCAGAAATTCAGAATTTTTGAAACGCTACATGCAAAAGCTATTTTAGGATTGGATTTTTTGAGAGACAATAAAGTAAAAACAGACTAAAAGAACATAACTTTGACATTACCAACTCAGATCATTTAGACATTAGTGAATATCATGAATGTGCTTATCATGTTACCATAGCAACCTTCCAAGACAGTAGTACATAGAAAACAATCAGTTTCTTTCTTTTTTTTGTAGTTTTAGGAATTAGTAGGAGTGCACACCTGTTGGTTCTTTTTACTACATCAATTTGAATTTTGGATCAGAGGGATATTATTTTATAATTCATCTGTTAAATTTCCTTACAAGGAATACAGGTTGCTGGAAGCTAGCACGTTGAAATAAATTGTTGGTATATTTATTTTTTGACACCAGGTTATAGTTTATATCCAAAATATAAGTACATGGTTAGAATCAGCATATTAAAGAACCCCAAGAATTCAATTTTTGATGAAATCAAAAAAAGTTTAATTTTGGACCCTGATTTGGATCAACTTGAAAACTGGGCCCAAAAATCAAATTTTTAAATACAGGTTTAGATTAAGCATTTCAAAGAACCCCACATATATTCAATTTATGTTGATATCAAACACAGTTTAATTTTGGACTCAGATTTTGATCAACTTGAAAACTGGGCCCAAAATCAAAAATCTAAAAACATGTTTATTAACAGACCATATAAGCTTAGTTTTTAAAGGAGTTCGCTTCATAAAAAAAAATAAAAAAATGGGTGAATGTGTCCATGGGACACAGATGATGCCCCCGCATGCATATAACATTATAAAGGGACATAACTCAAGAACAGTAAAAGTGACACTACCCAAATTTGTACTTGATCTGAGTTTTGTGGTAATAAGTTTCATAACATTTGGTTGAGGCAATCTTAAGTTAGAGAACGGAAACGAAAAATTTAGCATTTTTCCATTTGTAAAGGGGCACAACTCTAGAACGGTAAAAGTGACACCACTAAAATTCACCCTTGATCTGTGTTTTGTGGTAATCAGCATTGTGCATAAGTTTCAAACGTTTGGTTAAGGCAAACTAAAGTTAGAGAACAGAAACGAAAAATTCAGTAATTTTTCCATTTGTAAAGAGGCATTACTCTAGAACGGCAAAAGTGCAAGTCACCAACATTCAAACTTGATCTGTGTTTAGTGGTAATAATTATGGTGTAAAAGTTTAATAATATTTGTTTGAGGCAAACTAAAGTTAGAGAACGGAAACGAAAAATTCAGCAATTTTTCCATTTGTAAAGGGGCATAACTCTAGATCGGTAAAAGTGACGCCACCCAAATTCAAACTTGATCTGTGTTTTGTGGTAATCCGCATTGTGTATAAGTTTCATAGTATTTGGTTGAGGCAAACTAAAGTTAGAGAACGGAAACCAATTTTGGGACGTACGGACGTACAGACGGACAAGGGTAAGACTTAATGCCCCCTCCGCTACGGTGGGGGCATAAAAATATATATAGCATTCAGAAAATTAGTTTATACAGAATAACATACAAACCAACAATATTCTACAAACAATTTACCAAAGAAAAGAAAAAAATAATTTCCAAAATATCATTTATCATTAATACAATGTCTTTAAAAAATCTTTTAAACTTATCTGTAATTATCTTCAAAATATCTAGTAATGAACAGTAAATTTCAAACTATATTTATACCGTCCTACAGAGCTTATCATCAACAACACTTAGGAAACACAAAATTTCAATATATATATCCTTTAATACAAATAGATTATTATCTAAAAATAACATTTTTTTTATTAAGATGTAACATAACATAATGTATGGCACAATTGTATCTAAAAACTTCACTTACCTACACTTCCACTTCAACAGATGGACAAATGTCTCTTTTAATTTCCAAGGGAATTTTCAACCATAAGAAAATATTCAAACATGTTAACAATCTTTAAATAAAACACAATGCATACACAATTATCACCACAATTAATATATCTGAATCAGCAAATCTATTTTAAACTATGACTCAATTTAAAATTTCTATAATAAATCTATAAATGTAGAGCTTGATTAACTATTTAATATCCCAACCCTCCTATTGTGGTATGGAACCTTGTGCTAAAATTTCTTACACATCCATACACTTCTACTAAATTTATTGTCTGTGAACCAATTTTTTTTCCATGAACCAGTGATGTAAACCACAAAAATAGTTCTCTAAGATTAGATATGATGTTATATCTATTTTCAACTATGACTCAACTTAAAATTTCTGTTAATTGTGCAATAACATCTCTGAATTTAGATTCTGAGCAAATATGTTATAAAAGCATAGTTTCTGACACAGAATGAATGTGGTATAAGTTCTTAAATAATTTTAAAATTGGACATTTACCAATTATCGTCCAATATTCAAATTCTAAATACATGGTTGGATTCAGCATATCAAAGAACCCCAACCATCCTTATTTTTTTTAAATAAAAAAAAGTTTAATTTTGGACCCTTTGGACCTTAATGTGGGCCCACCATGCCCCAAATAAAAAATCTAAATACACGCTTAGATTCAGCATATCAAAGAACACCAAGAATTCAATTTTTTTTTAAATAAAAAAAAAGTTGTATTTTGGACCCTTTGAACCTTATTGTGGACCAATTTGAAGACAGGCCTCAAACTTAAAAAATCTAAATACACAATAAGATTAGCATATCAAGGTACACCAAGAATTTAATTTTTAAAGAAATCAAACAAAGTTTAATTTTGGACCCTTTGGACCTTAATATGAATCATTTCAAAAACAGACCCTAAAATCCAAATATTAAATACCCAATTAGATTCAGCACATTAAAGACTCCCAAGAATTAAGTACTTTTGAATTAAATCCCATTCAAATTTGCCTAAAAAAATAAGCAATTTATACAAAGTATTGGTTTTGGCCCCTTTTAACTAAACCAATAGGGTCATAACCCCTAAAATCAATCCCAAACTTTAATTTATGGTATAACACCTTGTGGCACAATTAAATAGCAATAAATAGACTTATACTCCAAGTTATTGTCCAGAAATCAGAAAATCCTAGTTTTTTTGCCCCTTTTCGGCCCTTATTATTAAACAGTTTGGACCATGACCCCTAAAATTAATCCCAACTTTCCTTTTGAAGTATGGAACCTTGTAGTAAAATTTTATAGAAATCCATACTCAAATACACAAATTAGTGTCCTGAACCATGAAAAATGCTTGTTTTGATCACTTTTTGGTCCTTTATTACTAAACAGCTACAACAATAACCCCCAAAATAAATCCAAACCTTCCTATTGTGGAATGGAACCTTGTGCTTAAATTTAATACAGATCTATAGTTATACTCAAGTTATTGTCTGTGAACCAGACAAATAATTGTTTTTGTTAGGTCCTTTTTGGCCTCTAATTCCTAAACAGCTTCTATAACCCCCAACCTTCCTATTGTGGTATGGAACATTGTGCTAAAATTGAATAGGAATCCATTATTCCCAGAAATTTCAAAATGCATTCAATAATAGAGGAAATTTCAAATATAATCTTATTGCTGAAAGTGATTAAACTATGGTTTACTTTCTTTGAGGTAACTTTATCTCATATCAAAACATTAAAGACATTAATTTTATATCTGATGGGATCCAGGTAAAGTATTGTAGCATTATGATATCCGGAAGCAAAAGAACTTTAACTCATGTTCACTATTATCTTAAAACAAATATTTTTGCACCTCTTTCAACATTCACTTTTTCTTTGGCTCTTTGAATGTTCCATTGGTATCTTTCACCTCTCTTTTATATGATATGATATATTTATTTCCCCCTAAGATCATTTTACTTCTATTCAACTACATACAAACCTTAATTTTCTGCTATCTACACTAAAATGAACACTTTAAATATGACAGTTAGACTAGCCATCAATTGTAATGCAACATAAAACAGACTAAATACACTGCATGTAAATGCATAGAACTATAATGATATAATGTTAATATAGGGTCAAACATGGAGTGGGGGCTACCTACAGAAGAGAACATAAAACTAATAATGAATTTCAAAATAAAAAAAATTATCCTATGCTTGCATATTTTAAAATGATTTGGTGTGCAAAATATGATGAATAAAAACTATCAAACATGTTAACATGTTGAATAAAAAGGACCCTATTCAACCTGTTTTCCCCAGAAGAATGATGCATTTGGAAGCAACATGATAAGTATTATATTTGCTGAATAATATCTGCAAATCTTTTTAGTTTTTGTCTTGGTATAATATATCAGAGATCTAATATCAAAAAAAGGTTGAAGGAGGTGATGCATTTTAGGGCTTTTCTGTTCCTCAAAATTAGCAGAAATCAGATAATTTACAGTATGACATTTGGTTTGAACAATTTTCCAGCATTGAAGACTATATATGTTGACTTTTTTATGTCTTTTTTTATGTTTACTTTGATTTCGAGGTTTATGTCTTAATGATATTTACTTGAAATCACTTTTTATTCATACCCATTTAAAAAAGTCCTATCAAGTTAAGGCTGTAATGAATCATTTCTTAAATGAATAACCTTACAAGGCAGAAACATTTTTTTCATCTGTTTAAAATAGATAAATGGCTGTGCATGCCAATTTATGCAATCATCATGCCAGTGACAATTAAAACCAAGTATCACTATACCAAATGCAGCTAAATAGAACTTTCATTCCTTTAATGTCTTTAACTGTTGTTTTTTATGTGAACCTGAGTTTCGTTTTTTGGTAACACCATTTTCAGATGATTTTAATGTTGGAAGACTGCCACCAGAAACTGATCTTGCGACTTGTTTTAAGTCGTCATTTTCAGTTTTTACATGATTTAGCTGTCTTTTTAACTGAACGAAATCCTGAAATGTTTTGTGCTGACTGTCTACAACATATTTTTCACGTAGCTTGTTGTACTCTTCCAACAATTTCTTGTAGTCCGCATACAATCTGTGTTTTGTTACTTCACAAACTGAAACTCCCTCTCTAAGCTGTTCAATTTCCGCTTGCAACTCTTTTATTAATTTCTCAAAATATCGCTCTCTTTCTGTACCAGCAGATCTTTCTGCTTGCATTTGCGTAATTTTTATTCTCAAATTTTCAATCAATGTTATTTTGTCAGCATCTTCTGGATTTTCGTCCAATTCTCTCTCCATCTTATCCAATCGGAAATCTAATTCAATAATTTTTTGAGTTTTTGCCCTGACTTCATGTGTCAATACACAATTTTTCTTTTTCAATTCCTCTATTTCAGCTAAATATTCAGTTGGATCTATAGTATTTTTTTCTTTTTCTTTAATTGATTTTAGCTCTTCTTCCAGTTCTTTAATTCTCTTTTTAAGACTTTCTATCTCCTTCTTTAGAGACTGAAATAAAGATATTTAAGCTGATGAAGTCAGTTAAAAAAAAAAAAAATTAGTTCATAAGATTATTTTTTCGCGTACAAAAAATTTTGACAGTTGTTCGGTTGTATGAATGAAATTGCATGCATTTCATCAATAAATTGATGCGGATTGACTATGAGAATGTTACGTTGCTGCACTGATAGGTTATGTTGCAGCCTAATATTTTTGAGTATCAGGTTCTGTCCATGATATAGAAAAAATATTAGGCAGTAAGATCAAGGAGAAAATGAACCAATTGCTGATAAATATACAAATTATTTTCTGATTAATGTCAAGAAAAAAACAGAGTACCAGTAGTCTTTCTTAATCAAGTTATGGGTAAGTTGCACATGGCACAAAATTGATTTCCTAATACTCTCAATGATCCTGTTCTCTTAAAGTTCTCATATCCAATAATTTCTATCCATAATATTGTTATTCATACTGGTTAAAGCACATCTAACATTACCACAACAACTTATTTACTATGTTGTCCTTGAACTTAAACGAAAACACTGAATTAAGAACATTTTAGAACATTGAATCTAACTTTAACTGGCTGTTTATTTTCAATCAGAACAAATTTGTCAGCTTTAGAGATCAATTTAGCTTATTTATTTATTAATTTATTTATCAAAATTTGAAATCTATATGTATTGATTAAATGTCGTGTTGTTGGTCCCATAAATTTATGGTTTGAGTCTGTTTTGGTTGTTTAGTGTTTACTAAAGGTTGTAATGAGTAACTCATACATAAACGGTATGGGGTTTTCTCATTGTTGAAAGCTGTACAATGGACTATAATTGCTTACTACCAATTCATTTTAACTCTGAGGGATAGTTGTCTCATTGGCCATCTTACCACATCTCATTTTTATAAAAATTAAAAAAAACATGCAAAGATATGAGGTGTGCAAATGCTGAATGCAACTGAATAACAAATATGAGTGTCAGGATGGGGGTCCTTCATTTCTGTATTCTTTAATTTTTTAGACCATTTTTCTCTATTCTTTATAAATTTTGCCTGTTATTCTCTATTCTTTATATTTAAGCACCCCATTATTCTCTATTCTTAATTTTTAGGCCTATTTTTCTCTATTCTTTATGGTTTTTTGCCCTTTATTCTGCACATTTTGCCCATTATTCTTTATTCTGTAAACCCCATCCACACCCTCAAATATCCTTGACTAACCCTAAACATTGTCAATAACACTTCTCTGTGAAATGTGTTATCCAAAGGCCAGAAATATCTTGAGCCTAAATCCATCAATTGGAAACACAACTTCAAAATACTGATGGATTCAGTCGAGGATTATGCCAGGCAATGCCAATGGGTTAAACGCGAGAAAGAAGACGTAGATACTCTTTCTGAATGGATTAAGGCTGTGAGGTCGTTGATACAAATCAGAATTAAGAAACCGAATGGGTCTATCTAATACCAATGCTACATCAATCTTTAAAGACCCAAATGTTGCAAAAGACTTGTCCTACCTCCATGACAAATATGTTGTTGTCCCCGCATATAAAGCCCCAAACAACATCGTTTTTATGTGTAAATCACATTACATAAACTGCTTGATAAATGAATTAGGTATTGAAAATTCACTTGGAAACTGAACATATACACTCACGACACTTACTAAAGAGGAAATCCTGGATAATCATAAGTCTGTTCTATGTTCCTTTGGAATTTCAACCAAAGATGAAGAACTGGATCTTCCATCACTGTATTGGATACCTAAACTACATAAGTGTCCTTACAAACAATGGTATATTGCTGGGTCTTCCAAGTGCTCAACGAAACCTCTTTCTAAATTATTAACATCAATTTTATCAGCATTCAAAGCCGGGCTTCAAAGTAATTGTGAAACTACCTATTTTAGAGGTGGTGTGAATCAGATGTGGATGCTAAAAAATTCCAAAGATCTTTTAGAGTACATACAATCTAAGACTCTTTCATCTTGCAATAGTATTATAACATTTGACTTTTCTACACTTTACACAATTCCATTCCAAACTAAATGACAAATTGAAAGAGTTGGTAATGCTTTGTTTCATAAAAAAGAATGGCCAACGTAGATACTAGTATCTTGTCTTAGGGAGGGATAAATCCTACTTTGTAAAAAATCGCTCTGATTCAAACAAAAAATTTTCTGAAACTGACATTATCAAGATGCTTGATTTCTTGATTGACAACATATTTGTTTGTTGTGTTTGGAGGACGTGTCAACAAACAATCGGCATTCCCATGGGAATCAACAGTGCCCCTCTTCTTGCCGACTTGTTCCTTTATTCATATGAGGCTGACTTCATACAGGAACTTCTTAGGAAGAAAGAAAAGAAGTTAGCAGTATCCTTTAACTTTACTTTCAGCTATATAGATGTTCTCTCACTAAATAATTCAAAATTTGGTTACTATGTTGAATGCATCTATCCCATCGAACTTGAGATAATTGATACAACAGATACAGTTAAGTCTGCCTCATATCTTGACTTACATCTAGAAATTGACAGTGAGACGGGTGCCACATGTGGAGCAGGATCTGCTTACCCTTCTGGAGCACCTGAGATCACCCCCTGTTTTGGTGGGGTTCTTTTGCTCAGTCTTTAGTTTTCTATGTTGTGTTTTGTGTACTATTGTTAGTCTGTTAGTCTTTTTCTTTTTTAGCCATGGCGTTGTCAGTTTATTTTTGTCTTATGAGTTTGAATGTCCCTCTGGTATCTTTCGTCTTTCTTTCACAAACTTTCACATTTAAAATAAGCAAAAGTTTCAAAGTAAATAGACCATGACTGAGGGGGCAGGGCCAAAAAAGTCTCTGTAGAAATGAAATGAGCTATTGCTTTATACAAATGCATACCAAATATCATCAACCTACTAATAGTGGATCCCCTTTAGACCCCTTAAACTAACCTAAGCACAATTTGGACACATTGTTGCCGCCCCTTCGAGAAACAGCACACCTTATTGTCTAGCTGTGACAAAAATGCATTTATTTACAAAAGATATTAATACATGATTAAACAAAAATTGTCAAAACATTAGTTACAAATAGTTATTGTAACATGGAATTTGTAACATTCCTGTATAGAATATCTTACATGAACTTGCTCTTCAGATTCTGCCATACTGTCTATTCTGAATAATAACTCTCTGTTTGTAGTCTCTAGTTGAGAAATCTGAGCTTTTAACTGAAAAAAAAAGAACAAACATTTTTTTCTAGAAAGCTGGCTATTTAAAAAGGTCAGGTATGATTTCACCAAATTGTTTAATAAATCAAAGGGTTTGATAGCTCCGAGGGAAAAGATGACCATTGTTTCCATTGATATTATCATTCTTTTCCAAAAATAATTCAACTGCACAGGTATTTCCTATTGGATTCAACCTAAATCTAAATCGGCTCAGAGACAGAATAATGTGTTTTGGTAGGGTGACATGTCTTCCTGCGTACTGTTACCTTGTGTACTAGCATGTTAAAAAAAACCTGCACAGCCTGTGGGTCTAGTACAAACCAGGGTAAATATTCATATATCATTCACATGTTTTCATCCTGAATATGCATTTCATTTGCTGCTGGACTTAAAGCAAGAAATATCTGTAGAAAATAGTTTGATTTTGTTTTAATTTTCCCTATTCCACTTTGAATGGGCTTAGTTTTTGGCAGTCAACTACACTTTAACACTGACTGATCATAATCATCAATCAATCTAAATATGGTTTTTCAACTATATAAAATTGCCAATATCCTGTATCTTGTACGGTATATATATACAAATGAACAATATGATTTGTGTGTTTACCATTTTGCTCTTCATTTACCTTATTCTTGATCGATTGTTGGTTGCTTATCATCCAGTGGCAATTATTGTCATTCTTGGAAATTCAAATGCAATTATGTTAACAGTATTCATTGTGAATGCTCTTATCAATCACACATAATCAATGTCAAGCTTACATTTGTACAAGGATAAACTAACTGGTCAATCTGTTTTTTTCTTTTACTTTAAGGGTCATATGGTCAAAAAAGTTACAAGACTGCTAAGCAGTTAATTGTGCAAGTCCAAGAACTCCTCCATAAATTTAGAATTTCAAATGGAGGTAGGTAGAGTATGTTGTCAAGATAGTATGATGACAAATAAATTCTACTACCGGTAAGTATGAAAGCAATTTGGAAAAGAGTCTTGGTTATAAGAATTAATATGTTTGGTAAAACTTATCCTTAACCTTAAAACCTGAACATACCTGCCTATTTTTCAAAATTTCCAAGAGTGGTAGACCCAAATTTAGCATGTGATGACATTGTTAAGGGTTGCCATTTTTTGCGGCATATTTGAATGGCTTTATTTCCTGTAGAATTTGTGTCATAAATTATTTATATTCCTTTTTATTAAGGCATACACTGCTGATGAATTTATGAGCTTTTCTTTCTTTTCTATAAAATATATGATTTGGTTTACTTTTTCATCTTATTGAGTGGTAAAAAAAAAAGAATTTACCTGCAAGATCTAATTTCTATGTCGAAATAACTGACCATTGAAAAATGTTTACACATTTTAACTCATTTATCTGATACTTGAAAAGAAAGACAATGATTCTAATTTCAAGATTTAATATAACAAGAAATGTAAAGGAATCCACAGGTTGCTGCTGTCAATGTTAAAGTGTAGTTGACTGCCAAAAACTAAGCCCATTCAAAGTGGAAAAGGGAAAATTAAAACAAAATCAAACTATTTTCTACAGGAGGGTGGTAATGCCCTTTACTGTCAGGCGTCAAACGGTCATTTTCGGCTATCGTTAGCATCTAAATGATTAAAAATTTATCGTGATTTGTCAAAATATCCTTATCGTGATGTCAGAGGTCTCAAATAATTTACTGTTACCGTTATTAGAAAAATTAATGTGATTCATCAAAGTCAGTCAATTTTTTTTTATCGTCATGAAGAAAATAAAACCCGCATTTTTTTTTCAAGTCCTTACCAAGAGATACCAGATTCTACAGGTTACCAACGTCATCATAGCTCATATTAGGATATTGTTCAACAGTATGTCCTTCAAAGATTTAAAGTTTATGGAACTGCTTAAAGTTGCAACACTAAACCAAGATCATGAAAGTCAAATGCAAGACTGGGTTGAGCGTTTCAAACCATTACGAAAACGCTCAGTCAGATCTGACTACCAAAGACAAAGCAGGAATCCTACCTATTGCTTTGTACTGCAATCACACATCTAATACTACGGAATTCCAGGAGATAAATTTTAGTACTACAAACATTTCAGTTGAACAACAAGAATCTGAATATGAAGATGAGTCAGATGATGACGACGACCAAAACCATGAAACTGTGGATGATTCAAACGATATGACAATTCAAAGACCTGTAACAAAATCTGGAAGACAGACCAAAGCTGTTGTTAAATTAGACTTATAGTTTATATTTTCGAATTTCTTCACCATAATTACTCACACCCTTTATCAATTTAGTTCATAGATATTAACACTTAAGTTTCGGGTATACCTATTCAAATCTTATTGCTGACGCCGGGATATCAACTTCTTTTTTGCGATAGATTGTAAAGCTCTTAAATTAAGATAAGATCCGTGTTAACTTAATGATTCTTTAAATAAACTTATTCTTATTGCGAACCAAATGAAAGTTTTCCACAGAGTCATCTGCTCTTGGTCAAGGTATTTAAACTTTTGTCAGTTCTATTGTCCCATTTAATAAATACAATAGCTATTGTTCTCTGTGTAGTTTATTCACTGGGACCTTTAAATTTCTTCTAGGAGAAATCTATCATTCATTGATTAATTTACCTGACCAAAAATTTATCTTAATAGTTCATTGAAATACATGTTTTACACTTACAAATCTGCAAGTGATGTGGTATTTATTCATAATCAATAATATAGTTTCAATCTGTTCAATATAAACACTGTTTTAATTATAAAAAGTTTATTTCTAACAAAATATTTAGTATTATTCCAATGAATTTACATGTTTTTTTGTGGTTGTTTAGTTAAAGAAAACATTTATGAAGGCCTTAATTTAAACATCATCATTTTTAAGTTTTTATTTGTCAAACACACAAAAAAAAGCAAATTTTAAAAGGGTAAAATATTGAAAATTTGATCAGAAATCAAATTTTAATTTTTGAATCACTGTTTATATTGAACAAATTGAAAATGTATTATTGATATTGAATAAATACAACATCACATGCAGTTTTGTGAGTCCTTATTTAGTATTGGTACATGTATTTTCATCATTGAAAGTTAAATTTTTTGTTCAGGTAAATTAATCAGTGAGTGATAGATTTCTCTTTGAAGAAATTTAAAGGTCCCATTGAATAAACTCCACAGAGAACAATAGCTATTGTATTTATTTGATGGGACAAAAGAACTTGGAAAAGTTTATTGCCAACCCCATGATACTTTTCCACAGATTCACCTGCAAGTTACCTGTCGATTTTAAACTTTTGTAAGTTCTTTTGTCCCATCTAATAAATACAATAGCTTAAACTGCCTGTGGTGTTGTATTTATTCAATATCAATAATTCATTTTTAAAAGTTTCAATATGAACACTGATTCAAAAATTAAAAGTTGATTTCTGAACAAATGTTTTCCATATTAAAACAGGCCATAATCTTGCCGGCGAAATGACGATTTAAGTCGCCAAAGAATTTTGAAAATCGCTAAATCTTGCCGGCCGACTGACTTCATAGCGAAGTCAAATCGCTATCAAAATTGGTAAAAGGGAGACAACTTGTGATTGACAAATATCACAGGTAAAAATAAATGGCGGCTGACAAGGAAAATCGAGATTTTCGAAACGACCAAGGACTAATACTGTAAACGATCAAATTAAATAAATACATCGGCGACTTTGAACATCCTCGGATACAACTTTCAAAACTGTTCAAACGGAAAACCGACCGTCTGTTTAAGTTATCGTTTTACGATAGTTTCAATATAAACACTGATTAAAAAATTAAAAGTTGATTTCTGAACAAATTTTTTATATTTTCCATATTAAAAAATAAAATTTGCTTTTTTTGTGTGTTTGACAAATAAAAACTTGAAAATTAATTTGTTTAAATCAAGGTCTTGATAAATGTATTCTATAACTGAACAACAACAAAAACATGCAAATTCATTGGATACTAAAAATTTTGTCAGAAATAAACTTTTTATAATTAAATCAGTGTTTATATTAAACAGATTGAAAATATATTATTGATATTGATTAAATACAATATTGCATGCAGTTTATGCGAGTTTATACAACTATGTCCCCCAAAAAAGAAGATAATTTTTTGGTCAGGTAAATTAATCAATGAGTGATAGATTTCTCCTAGAAGAAATTTAAAGGTCCCAGTGAAAAAACTATACAGAGAACAATAGCTATTGTATTTATTCAATAGGACAAGAGAATAGACAAAAGTTTAAATACTCTGGTCAAGAGCAGACGACTCTGTGGAAGACTTTCATTTGGTTCACAATAAATCGACAGGTAACCTTCAAATGCATCTGTGGAAAAGTATCATTTCTTTCGCAATAAAAGTATTTTCTCAATTCAATATTATTGTAAATTCTTTGATTATTGCCTTAACCTTTAATATCTTTCATCACATTTTCAATATTTAAGGTTAACCTTAATATATATTATGATCACTGATTGCAGTCCAATTCAATTAACATTAATGATTCTGCACCCTGTCAAAACTTAAATTTTGGCATTGTACAAGGTCATGCTTTTACCAGATTCTTTTGAAGTCTTCAATGCAAATCTGTCAGTGGTGAACTAAATGAAATCTTAGTATTTGGAAACAATATCTTTTTTGGTAAACTTGTTTTATATAAATTTTGGCTTTGAGTGACCAGATTTTAGTAACTGCGAGTAATCTTAAATTTACATTTCGTTTTTTGTTACTTTGCTACTTGTTTTATTTGTTATTGTGCTAAGTAAAACGATCTTTCGAGTAAAGCACATGTTCAACTGATTTAAGTCAGTTGTTACCCCACTATTCCGACCAGGTTAATGGGTGGGGAGCTGATAGGGGGCTAGATAGCGCTCATCTGTTTAAAGTACATTTTCTTTGACATTTTTTTCGCTTTTAGTCATCAAGGGGCCTTTTATAGCTTGCTAACTATACGATATCAATTTTGCCCATTGTTGAAGGTCAATAGTTGACCTGTATTGGGTCTGTTTGCCCACATTACACATTGGGCCCAGGTCAGCTCGTCCAGGATTCGTTCGACCTCATTTTAAATATGAAAACGTCTTTATCATTAAATGATTTTTGGAGTCGGTTATTGGAAATAAAAGGTAAAATTATAAACAAAAGTATGTTTTTGAAATCAATTGATAAGTTTTGAGCTGTTTGGATTCATTTATAGTTTTTGTTTTTAATTAGAATAAATTTTAATGACAGTTGATTGTTATAAACTATGCCAATTAAGTATTATTATTATGTGTTTAAACTGCATGATGGTTATAATAACTAGCTTTTATAGTTTAATTTTTAAAGTAAAGTGTTTGTAAAATAAACTGGTCAATTAGTATAACTAGTGAATATACGAAATGTAAAATAAAAAAGCAAATTCATGTTTTAAAGACACAGCTTTGGTCCTTTGGTCTCTAGTTTGATTTCACAAATATTATACATATGAGGTCTATTATGGATTCAACGTTTACTCATATAGTATGACAGGAGCGGTTATAAAGTCGAGGCGCATGCTTTTTTCCCTTTGGATTGGGAAATTATTTTTTGGCCAAAATCGTCAAAATTCTCTTGCCATTTTCTGTACTGCAGATCACGGGCCAAATTCACCCCTTGAAAGAACCCATGATCTGCCCATGTAGGGTTAGTAAATGTGCGTTTCAAGTGACAGTGACACAGACACTTGTTTCATGCAATAGTAAAGGCCCCCTCCTTCTAGGCTTTACCATCGCATGAAACAAGTGCATGTGGACAGAGGTCCGTCCTTGGCAACATCATTAACTTTTCATTTGAGTAACAATTAATGTCTACAAACATTTTAATGTCTTTGGTATTAACCTTTTGCTTTTATAACAAATCGACATCTATTATTCATGACACGATTATACAACAAAATAAACAAAACAAAATTATCAATGTCGTCGGTCAAACCATATGTTATTTTATATATTGTGGCCTAGATTTTATGTTTCTGTATAATGTATCATACAACTGCTATTAATACCAGTACGTTGATGTACCTTTACATTTTTATTTTATAGTCCTCGGATCATTACATCACTTTAACTCTGCTAGTATTCAAACCAAGCAATAAAGACCTTGTTCGAATAATCCAACATTGAACTCACTTCCATTGATCTGTTGATTGATTGTTATCGTCCGAACGTGTACATTTTATCGTCATGCACCAAAATTTACCGTTAACGTCAAATACGGATAACAAATTACCGTTAATGTTATTTGGCTAAATTTTTTACCGTTATTCGTCATGAAGGTACCACCATTATGACCCTCCTACAGGAATATTTCTTGATCATGAAGAAAATAACAAAATCCATGTATGTTTGACAAAGTTATTGATGTCTGAAAAACTTTGACCATAGACTTAAGTTAAATGTTTACTACAAACAATAAAAACATGAATTGATGGAAAATGCATTTGCTATGCACTGTCTTTTTTACTTGACTCATTGATGTAATGTAAATTTGCTCTTGTGCCGTGAGATGTCAAAAAAGTGAACAACATGATATCGTAAAATAGTTTTACTCTATATACTTTCACTTTCGTTTTAAGTACCAACATTGTACTATATTATGAGTTAAGGATCTTATAATGATGTCGCTTATAAACGTTATCCTGTCGACTTCGCAAGCAACCATATCCATGAATATTTGTGAAACAGTGTAACTAGAAGAACATTTTAGAACAATTTGATGTCTTAATCGACAAAATGTGATTATTCATATTGAATATAAATATTTAGTGCATTTTCAGCCTTATTTTTTTCCTATTTTGTGCACATCGTAGACAAATTTTATAACTTTTCAATATATATGTATATTAATTGTCGAAATACGGATATGGTGTTCCAATTTTTGCACCTCATGTTTGCGGTATACCATCTTTTCTGCAAGTTTATTGTTTTCTGTTTGGTATTAAATTAATAATTAAGATCCATTTTGTTACATCTGGTGATCTGTTTATTTGGCAATCGTCATGGCAGTCAGCAGGGTTTAAGAACATCCGTTATTCGACCTGCTAGCCAAATGCATTTTGTTAAAATATACTTTTTCACTTTTTTGGTCTTTTGGAAAATGTTGTTTGTGCTGTATTTTGACCCCTCTACCAAGAAATTTGTTTTGCATGCACACATATAAAAATTGCGGTTTTTATCAAACGCAATCATAGGTTTGAACGTTAGTTTCAATTTGGATTTGTTTATATATATATATATATATATATATATATATACTTATACATGGATCAGTTTATACTGTCTTGAATCTCAAAAATGATACCCATCTTTCTTTTGCTCACAATGTTCCATTTAATTTATATGATCCATAGTTTGGCATATGACATTAAGTTACAAAATGAACTGATGTGTAATCTATAGTAAACAATCCAAACACACAAGATATTTTAATGCAATTTGACCAGCTTTACATATGATTTGGTAGACTGTATCTGGAGGTTTTGGGTAGATTATCAATAGGGAAAATTGGTTTGAAGTTTTGGAAAAAAACATCCTGTTAGAGCTGATATTTGGCTGAAAATCATTGGTAGAAAAAAGACTGTGTACCACACAAAAAACATTTTCATCACTGCGCCCGGAAATAATGTCTGTTATATAACTATTAGTGGAACATTTTGGAGGAAAATCTAATTTCAAATTAAAACTCATTTAGATATTGTGTTTGAGGAACAATTCAATCATATAAAAATAATTTTCAATATGAAATCAAGCAAAATCATACTTTTACCTGATCTTGAAACAACTAAAGAATGAAAAACTTGTGCACTCTATTTTAGGAAAAAAAGTCAGTCAACAAAATGGCTATTACTTAGTATATGATGCCAATAAAAGGCAAATGCCTTTTAAAAAACTAAATACATTTATCAGTAAAACCCAGAAAAATGAAACACTTTTCTTTGATTATGATAGAGCATCTGTCCCAATCATGCCAAATTTTTCCAAAAATCTATGAATGTATGACAAAGTTACTGCATGATGTCTAATAAAAAATTTAACCTTAAGACTATAATTGAATGTTTTGCAAGTTGCTATAATTTTGTCCATAATGGGTCAGAAAAGAATTGTATGGACTCCACTGTATATATCGGCGTTGTTCACTAAATTTCTGATATTTGAATGTAAGTTTAAACATAAACTTGCATTTGTTGTTATATTCTACAACTCCCAAGCGGGAGTGAACACTGATGATGACTTCATTTTTTTCGCAAATTGTATCGTACAAATTGAATATTAGGTATTTAATAACCAGTTGGTATCAATAAAAGTCAGATATTCCCAGGTATATCCTTTTTATAGTGGATAAAAATTTTATTTAGTCTGATACAGACTTTTAGTAGGCAAAGTATTCAACTGAGGTACTAAACAGAGGTGTCAAAATGCATCATTATGGAGTGAAGGGGGCGGCGTCAAAAGAGGTAATTACGAAGGGATAGGTTAAATACAAAAAAAATCTAAAAAATCTAAATTTTGCTCTTTATACTGTCTTTTGATCATGACAAGGCTTCTGCAAAAGTTTCATAATATTCCATGAAGGTTTAACAAAGTTATGATGTCAAAAAATTCGTAATGAATTCTCCAAAACCCTGTGTCATGCCAGTGATTGCCGCTGTCTGTGTAAAAGTGTAATGTTGACTGTAAAAAGTCCATTTATCAGTAAAAAAAAATAGAATTTAAAAAAAAAACCATCTATGAGTAAAATACTGAAAATGAAAAAATAGACATTTTTTTAAATTCTGCTTCAGACATTATCTCTTAATCATAAACAAGCTTATTCCAATGTTTTATAAAATTCTGTGCAGGTTTTACACAGTAATTGATGTAACAAGCTTGAACCCCAGACATTAACTGTTTAATACTATAAGTCTTTTTATCTGTAGAATATGGAAAATTAAAAAAAAAACAAACATTTTCATTAATTTGCATGTGATTCTGTCTTTTGACCATAGTAATCTTCTGTCAAACTTGAGTAAAATATCATGAAGGTTTGACAAAGTTATGGATGACTGAAAAATTACTTCAAAATAAGCTTAAAAACATCGATAATGTATTATTAACCGATGCAAGTCAATAAATCAACTCATTTGAATCCTTATTCATGCAACCTTTTAATTTGATCTTTTGTGGAAACGGTGTGCATGTGTTAATCATGTGGTTCATTCATTAAAAAGAAAAGAATGTCATCATTGAAAAGTGAAACAAGGTAGACACCAAGAATAACCATTTCGTTGACTGATATGACCCACAAAAATTCATTCTTACACCGGTAAAAAATTATTTACATATATTTTTATCCTATTAAATGAAATCAAATGGACCTGGAAAAATCTGACTGCACGTTCTCATTATCTATTTATATTCATATTTATGTTTATATAGGGTTATATCACCATCTGCAGTCTTTAGAGGTTACCTCCATGGATAATTAGATGTCTAAAATATGTACGAAATGCTGATACATTATAGAGAGCCCATGCATTGTAAATTGTTTCTTTTGGACTTTTTATAATTTGGATGTACTTTTTAGTATGTTAAACATAACATAAATATAAGAATTTTGGTCAAATCAGTGAACATGAACTTGACAGCTAATGCTCCTTTAACCTTAGATTAAATCTTAATGTTAACTGCAAAAATCAAAGTACTGATGTACTGAACATCGGATGACTGCAAGTTCTTGTGGATGGTCACAAGCACTTGTCTCAGAAAAAAAATCACATCTCTATACTTGAAAGTGAGGTTAATGTACAGATATAATTTTTTTTCTTAGACAAGTTCGTGCGTGGATGATAAATAAATGACAGGGAATTCAACCTCACCGTAATAAATATGATATTGAAGTGATACAAATCAGTATACTCTGGTTTGTTGTTATATATTATATTAATATTTGTATGTACAGTTACATGTATATATAATTTTCATCCATTTGTATATCATTCTATTCTACTATATTAACTGCATGGTGGACACTCTTCTGTAATAATTCGATTTTTCTAATAGATTGGATTTGAGTAGGCATTCATATTTTCCCGCCAAACTTTCAATCTCCCATGCAGAGTTATCGGTCCGAGAGAGAGAGCGAGGACCGATAACTCTGCATGGGAGATTGCAAATGTTCTTGAGATATTCTTCCGCATGCGTTAACACATATTTTCTGTACGTGTGCATAGATATTCAAGATTTTTTACTTATATATATATTTCTAACGACAAAACATTTTCATATTATTAATTTATGTTCTAAAAAAAATATTTTTAGGAGTATCCATTGAAGAAATGAATTTATAACAAGCGATAAGGAATGTTTTTTGCACTCGATAATGTCTGCGTATTTATCATGTTTATAAATAGGTTACAATCCCAACACGAAAGTTACGTAATGGAAATCTAGGCGACAGCAATATACCGGAATGCCCTCACGGTCAAGTCCATTTATCAGCAAAATACTGAAAAACAAAAATAAATATTTTCGAAATTTTTGTCTTGCAACTGTCCATTGGTCATAAAAAAGCATTCGTCCAAATTTTATAAAATTCCATACAGGTGTGACAAAGTTATTGATGTCTAAAAAATCTTTACCACAGACTGAACCTTAATGTTGACGATGACGAAGACGGAATCTAGGATCGTTGTGTTTCAGTTATGTGACATAAATGTTGAAGCCTTCATGACAAAAAGGGGGATATTTTGGATAGTTATTTAAATCCAATTGGTTTGTTTATTTTTGTTTTTTAAATCATATCAATCTGAAAGAATATGAGTTGTTCCTTTAATAATGTAAAGCACACTATGGTTGACCTGGGAGTCTTAGAAAGTAGAAATAAACATCTGGTCAGGAGTATAGGCCATAAGAGCCATCTTTCCCCCAAAAAAAAGTTTTCACTTAATCCATCATGACCATATCTAACTTTTTCCTTGCTGAAAAATTTAAATTGTATAAACATGAGCTAGTCATTATGGCAAATTGTCAAGCACATCATTAGCATGTATTTTCATAGCAAGATAGCCCATTGAGTCTGAATATTTGAAGAAAATTGTCTTTTAAGTCACATCCAATAACCCTAAATAGACAGACCATCATGAAACCTGAGAGCAACAATACAAAAACCTATAAAACATGTCTTTTTTATAATTAAGGTATCATTTGTAGGGTTTTATAATTGTTTCTTTTCTTTTTATTTCACAAAATTAATGCTTTTGTTCACTTTCTTAAAATAGAAAAATATAGGTCAACTTCCGACATTCAAATAACATTCCTTTCTTCTTTTATCTTGTCCAGTTTAACTGTGATATTATGATGTATAATCACAGGTGTATGCTTTTAAGTTAAGTGGAAATGTGAAGTCCAGCAATATTTCTGAAAAAAATATTCAAAAGTTCCAAAAATATTCTCTCACTTCAATTAGATCTTTGGATAGAAGTTAATTAGTTGCTGACCCCTACAATTACTAGTATTTTACAGTATTTGACAACCAACATACATAGTTAAATGAATCATACAAACCTTTTCTATTTGTTCTTTGTACTTTTGTTCCATGTTCAACTTTTCTTGTACTATTTTCATTATCTGAAAAGGGAGTGCAAACGCTGAAATGTTTCGCCTGCTTTACTTATCATGATTGAATTTATGTTTACTGCAAGTATCACATACACTTACCATTATGAATGATCAATGAAAATGAGGTCAAGGTCAGATGAACCATGCCAGACAGACATGTACACCTTACAATCATTCCATACACCAAATATAATGAAGGTATTGCTTATGGTATCTGTTAAACTGACAAGAATATAAAAACTTAAATTGACCAATGAACCATGCAAATGAAGTCAAGGACAATGGACATAGGACAGATGGAAACTCCGTGACATAAGCCTTGATCAGGTATCTGTATACAAGGTATAAAGCATCCAGGTATTCTACCCACTGAAATATAAAGCTTTATACAAACAGTTTAAGCTGTTACCGCCGCCGACAGATTGTAATCCCTATGTCTCGCATTCTACGGCTTTCGTCTCAGGCCAGACTAAAACCAACAACAAATATGTCTAGTAAATTGACTAAAAAGCAAAATACCTAAAACACTAAGAGATTAGACAAATTGTGATCAGAAAAAAAAAAGCATGACATTAATGTTTTCTTGAGTGGTAGTATTCAATAAAAAGTTGTGGCTACATCAGCTAGTGACCTATATTATTGAAAAATAAATTTGACCCTATTTGACATCACTGAAATATGTAAACAAAATGGCAATTGCCAGGTTAGAAGTTCATCAAGTGACAAGGATACAAGTATATGAATTCATCTTGCGCCAAGGATAGCTTTCACAAACAGCCCTTTTCAGGACCAACAATATTTTACAGATAGAGTATACCTTTGTTGTAAATTTATACAAGGCATTTAAGACACAAAATAATTCTCTGATGCAAGTGTTTTGACAATCTGTATCTACAGTAAGGCATGTGGATAAAAATCATGAGCTTCAATGGTTAGAAAGACCTTTCTACTGTTAGTTTGGTATAATAAGACATTTGTGGCCACTTAGAAGCTGTGCACATCCAAAATTGTCAACCCTAAAAACTTATTTCACTTCAGACTGCACACTAAGAGAAATAACCATTTACAGTTGATAATTATGGAATTTCACCCTTTCTACTGGCTATAATTGGATATACTCAATTAAAAAAATATTATAGCATATGAAAATAACTACAAGTTTAACGTCAAACTTGTTGAAATCTTTCATTTTGTGTAATACACTCTTCCATTTTCTGACACCTTTTTTGAACCAATAACAGGAAGATAAAATCCCGTATTAGACAAGTTAAAATCATGTATTAGACCAGTTTTACTGTTATTTGACCTGAATTAATGACCAGTTCTCAGACACATGGAATTGTTATAAATAGACAATTTATAATGTATTTTGAAGTCATCAGTTAATAATGTCCAATTTTTTTTTGTGATTCCTAATATGGTTTTTAGGTATTATGTAAATTTTCTGTCTTTCAAATTCACAGGATAAATTATTAATTGATAAATAAATCCATCGCCACCCCCCCCCTCCCCTCCCCCCTCCCCCCTGGATACATGTGTGTATTGGTTGATAGATTACACTTTGCAGGTGGACTATAGCAAAGTTTAGTTCTTGATTAGAAATTTTGTTTAAGGGCATATGATACAGAAAAAATCTCTCAGAAAAACATACCTTCATGGCTAAATTTTATGAGATATTTCAGTTTGAAATATTCCAGTTTCATGTAAAAGAACAAAATTTCATTTTTCAATCTTTTTCTAAAAATAACACAATTTTAAAAGGAAAAGTTATATTTTCACTAGTGTTGTCAATGATTAACTGGTTTACCGTCGGAAGGACCGAATATCGAATAAAAAACGATAACCGGTTATATATAACCAGAACTTTTTTTTCGATTTTAATAGATTTGGTATAAATGTGTATTGAAATGATTAATTAATTTTGTTGAATTTTAAAATGATCGTCGTGGTAATTAATTTGATAGATCAATTGTCCAATATAGTGATTGCTATTGTTAACCCTTGAAAACATTTCAATTTTATAAAATTGATTAGCACAAAAACAACTTGTCTATCAGCTCGGTGCAAAATCTAAAGTATACATAGTTAGCCTACATGTATTTAAAACGGTCTCTGCAACCTATGCCAACATGTGATAAATATGGTGTCATCTTGGTTTGCCCACATTTAATTGCAGGTTTATAAAAACATACGGCGTTTTGTTGTTTTAACAGTTATAGTTTATTTCTGAATTATAGTCATATTTTTTACCTTTATTTTACCTGTAAAATGTTATAAAAGATACTTAATTCTATTATTAAATCAAGGAAAATGAGCAAAAACATTTTGACTTAACATAAGTGGTTCATCTTAAACTGACCTAATCACAAACCAATACATGTAAACTGAGCAAAAGTTTCAAAGTCAATAGACCATGAATGAGGAGGCAGGGCCAAATATTCTCCATGGAAATGAGATATGCCAATGCTTATACAACTGCATACCAAATATCATTGACCTACCACTAGTGGTTGCCCATAAACTGACCTAATCACAAACTAATACATGTAAACTAAGCAAAGTTTCAAAGTCAATAGACCTTGACTGAGGGGGCAGGGCTAAATAATCTCCATGGTAATGAGATGTGCCAATGTTAATACAACTGCATACCAAATATCATTGACCTACCACTAGTGGTTCCCCATAAACTGACCTAATCACAAACTAATACATGTAAACTAAGCAAAGTTTCAAAGTCAATAGACCTTGACTGAGGGGGCGGGCCCAAATGATCTCCATGGTAATGAGATGTGCCAATGCTAATACAACTGCATACCAAATATCATTGACCTACCACTAGTGGTTCACCATGAACTAGACCTAATCACAAACTAATACATTGTTGACACCGCAGCTCAGTCGCCGACGCTGGAAACAGCATACCTATGTCTCGCTTTTTGACTCCGTTAAGGCGAGACAAAAAATGAAGACATCACTCGACTTATACAACGAGCCACAGTATCTCTCGTTCACCCCACCTTGTTGCGGATGTTTGGCTTACAACTTTAGAAGACATTGGTGAAGCTGACAACATACCCGCTACAACATCATTTACTGATTACGTGACAGAGTTTTGGGTTGAAGGATACCGCTTTTGATGGAACCACTACTTCACCGAAGGACCCCGCACCACCAGCCACCTGAAGGATGGCACAGCAAAAGTAAGATCGAGTTACTAAAGACCCAGGCACTAACAGAATGTACCATTATCCAGTATGCAGGAGGAACCCCCCCCACCAAAAAGACGACAATACAGAGTTATGTTAGAGACACCAGACTCCAGCTACTGAAAGACAGATACCAACACGGACTCTTCATGTGGGATAGACTACTCTGACACAGCATCCCATCTTCTTCTTGCCTCTTATTTAGCAATGTAGATAGATTAGAAATGTTTTAAATTTCGGACGAATTTATGAGGGAGAATTTAAATGAATGTCATTGTTTTGTCTAATGTTAAAAAAAATTCGATTTAATTGATATTAAATTATTGAGAAACAAAATGTTTGGTTTATTTATTATTTGTCTATATAAAAATGGAACTACAAAATGAAAAATACCTAAATATATAGAAAACACAGATAAACTATATAGCTATAAAGTTGGAACAGACTATATAATTATATGCTCATTAAACCTTTTGTCTTTTTTGTTTTCTTTTTACTAATAGATAATTGGTATAATTAAAAGTGGACAAACCAGGAGTAAATCATAAATATATATTCAACCTATGCCTACAAACAAAATACAATAGGTGTTGTTATAACAATTATTAATTAATAACAGGTAAAATACATTCAGTATTTTTAAGCCTTAAATATTACTTTTTAAAAATTAGAAACAAAAATAAAAATTTCAACTAGATCAAAAAGATTTATATTTTCTCAATCTGATTAGTTATTACAAACATCATAGTAGATACGGTAGTATTAGATTATCAAAAGTAAAACTTCACCAGGAATGCTCATAGCCAAGCCTTATAATGCCAAAGGATAAACTTCAATTTATCGTAATATCATGAAAATGTACATTTGTAGGATAATTATTAATATAAATAAGGCCGTTAAATGTCAACTTAACTACTGGTTAACCGATTAATCAGTCGAAAGTTAATCCGAGTAACCAGTTAGGGAAAACTGTTAGATTTGACAACACTAATTTTCACCCATTTTTTTTTTGGCAAAGTGTTCCTTAATCTATAAACCTTTGAAGAAGTCCTATAATGATGATTTAATAAGATAAGAGTTTTGTGAAATCATGCAAATAAATAGCTATTGGTAATAAAAAGAAATAGACAATTTTCTTGTCGAATCAAATAAATATAGCAAAAATCTACTGCTGATTTTTTTTTGCAATTTCGATATAACATTCTTGAAGTAGTACATAGTTGATTGCAATGGAAACTAATGGCTCTTAAGTGCCTGTGTCCCTCACCTAGGTCTATGTGCATCTTTAACAATGGACACTCTCCAACATTGTGGACTAGAATAGAATTCTTGACAAAAAATCTCTTTTTGTTGATCTTGTATTGCTGATAATTTTTTCTATTTTTCGTTTCACCCTATCTTCTTTAGTTTTTGCCCAAAACGCTAAAAAGATTTAAAAAAATGTCAATAAAGGGCAATCACTCCTTTACCTATTTGTAGATTTTGTTTTACTGATAATTTTTGCTATTACAGTTTCTATCTATTATAGTTTTTAAGATAATAGGCAAAAATGAAAAAAATGATACGAACATTCTATAAGAAGTCTATTATTTTTTTAAACTACGAGGGTTGTCCGTAAAGTTCGTGGACAAGCTGAAGTCTGTGTAAAAATAGCATTTCAGGTAAATTCTTTTTGCATATTTGTAATCCTGAACTATATCCTAGTTCGGTTATATCAATATTTGTCCAATTTTAAATGTGAAATAATAACACTTACTTCATATAAATATAAGCAATAGGGACCCGGAGCAAGGCGAAAATATCACATAACATGCAGGCTGGTGTTTTCATACTTTTGTTATTTTAAGTTTCAAAATCCGCCAAAAAATACATGACACTTACATTGTGACGTCGACAATAGTCTTGACGTTACACCTGCTAAATTTGAATGGTCAAAATTTTGAAATGGCGGAAAAATCTTGACGTGAAGCATTGAATCCAGAATTGGAATCACTGAAAAAAAATTCTAAATCAGTCTGAGAAACATAGCAAAGTAAGTCGTTCATCGGTATTCAAGTGGCACAAAAGGTTTGGGGACGGAAGAGACAATTTGGAAGACGATGAGCGGGAAGGTACGCCATCTTTCAGGGAATCAGATGCGATAAAAGATGAAGTTCTGAACGTTATCAACAGTGACCGGCGACTAACAGTTCGCGAAGTTGCAGACAAATGTGACATTTCTAAGACTACAGCGCACCACATTTTAGCAAATGATTTAAATATGAATCTAGTATGTGCTAGATGGGTACCGCGACTTCTTACAGCAGAACATTTAACAAAAAGAATGGAATTGTCTAATCAATTTATTAAAAAAGTTTCTCATGGTGGCATACGATTTCTAGACAGAATAATTACAACCCACAAAAGCTGGTTTCATTACTACGATCCGGAAACTAAACAACAGTCAAGTCAGTGGAAAAACTGTAACTCACCGCCACCAAAGAAGGCAAAGATAACCAAATCAATGGGAAAGAATATGTTCATTCTCTTCATGGACTGAAAAGGAATGTTACTGACACATGCTGTACCCCGTGGCCAGACTGTTAATTCTGAATACTATTCCAAGGTATTAAACATAATATTTGCTTTTAAAAATAATGAATGATCTTATATTAATAATTAAAACCTAAATAAAATGAAATAAACAGTTTAAGAAGGTGTTTATCAAAGAATAAAAAATAAATTATCAATCTTATTTTAATTTAGATGCAATACGATTAAAAGTCTGTTTATTTTGTACTTTCAGGTACTGAGGCGAGATTTGGTTCAAGCTTTGAGAAAGAAACGCCCTTATTTAGCAGCCAACATAGAGCAAGTGATATTACACCAAGACAATGCACCGGCCCACACTTCTCTAAAAACTCATCTAGAAATTGATTTACTTGGATTCGAATGTCTGAAACATCCTCCGTATAGCCCTGACTTAGCGCCAATGGATTTTGCGGTATTCCCGCATATTAAATCTTTTTTCCATGGACAAAGGTTCGACGATTTACCTCAACTAAGACAGGAAGTAATTAACATAATCTTAAAAATGAAAACAGAACAGTTTGAGAAAATATTTGATGACTGGTTAAAAAGATGTACAAAATGTGTTGCTTTGAAAGGAGACTACGTTGAGAAAAGTTAAAATGTTGATGTCGTCGAACGTTGGAAATATTTGTTTGGGTGCTGCGGGTGACAGTTTCTTATGATTTTAAATTGATGAAAATACGATTATTTAAGCAGGTACTGAAATAAAATTTTGTACACTTAATCAGTAAATCATGAAATTAGTTATATACTTGTTTTATTTATTTCGGACGGGTAAATAATATTTTATTGAGATTGTCCTCAAACTTTAAGGACAACCCTCATATATACCCCAATATTGATTATGGCCAAGTTTGGTTAAATTTAGCCCAGTAGTTTCAGAGAAGATTTTTGTAAAAAATGATGGACAACAATGACGGAAACAACAGATGACTATGGACGCCAAGTGATTGGAAAAGCTCACTTGGCCCTTTAGATCAGGTGTGATATAAATGGGGGTACTTGTTCTCATTTTCTAGCTAAATAAGCTCACTTGGCCCTTTAGATCAGGTGTGATATAAATGGGGGTACTTGTTCTCATTTTCTAGCTAAAAATAAAAATCCTAGTTTTTATATGCTGGAGATCTCATTTTCCATTTTTGGTGATAAATTATGTCCCAGTGTTTTCTTTATGCAACATCAGTGTGCAGCTATTCCTGCCATATATCAAATACCTTATTCATTGCAAATACTTTCAATTTCCTTTTTAATGATTTGATGATGTAATTAAAAGTGATTTTTCTGTAATTTTTTTAAGACTATCATTAGCAACATTGCGAAAACAACATGTTAAATTTGGATGCATTATAATTTGCCTTTGATACTGTATCATATGCCCTGATGTCCTTTCTATTCATAAATTTTCATTTTTACTTTGGAGAAAATTTATTTGAAAATGACCACTGATGAATAAACAAACACCTTGTCAATAATTATACAACACCTACATCTGATTTATAGTAGTGGATTCATTTCGGAATGTCAATGACATTTAGACTTATGAATGCATGTGTTAAAACTAAGAAATCATGGCTGATAGAAATCGACCTGATGAGTTAAAAACATGTAGTATATCAGTATGATATTTCACTTTGTTTTGAAAAAAAAATAAAATTCTGACAACATTTTGAAATATAACTTTCAGGTGTATAAGGTAATTAATTCATTAAAACAGCTGTGAACCTCCTGTTTTTGTTTTTCAGCCAGCATAGCATTCACTTCATCCATCTGCTTGAGATGTTGTTCTTGAATCTGTTTAATTTTTTCTTTACTCTCCTTAACGTATGTGCGTAATTCCACACAGTTTGCATGTTCAGTCTGGAAATAGAATAAATAAATAAAATAAATGTTAAAATTTATAAATGTATGTATAAAAGTATATGCATAAATGTTTTATTTGAAATAAAAAATACACCATCAATCAGCAATCATCAGCATGTTTATATAAATTGTGTTTGATAAAAACATTTCCACCTTGCTGATAACCATAATAAGTATGTTTTTAGAATTAGTGATAATTTCAAAAATACCTATAGCAAATAGGTTCAAAACCAATAGTAGTATTCTAGTCTAAAAAGTTGAAATGTCTATTCCCCCATGGGGTGAAATAAAAAGAGGTGTGTGATATATATCAACTAGACATCACAATAAACTCTATGAAATTTATGATGGTTTCCTTTATATTAGTTTTTATGTTCAAAATGTGATCCTTGTTTTCTTCAAGGAATTGGAGCTTTACCAACAGTGAAAATATCTTGAACACTTCAATTCTATTTCCTTTAACTGTCTGTGTCAACCAAGCCAACTTTTTAATTTCATTTGCTGCTTGGATGAAGAACATAACTTGATAAGACTACAAAGGGAATTATTGTATTCAGAATTTTTTATATGAAGAAAATATAATTTAACCAAACTGCTAAATATTCATTTAAATTTAAAACAAGAGTGCACACCCTGAAATGTCTTAACTGCTTTACTTATCTTGATTGAACTTTTAATTTGGTTTAAGTCTGTTATATGTAGGTTTTACTACAAATATCAGACAACATTAACATTATAAAAGATCTAGGTAAATGAGGTCAAGGTCAGATGAACCCTGCCAGACTGACATGTCCACTTAATAATCATACCAAACACGAAATCTAGTTAACCTATTGCTCAAAACATCTAAGAAACCAACCTAATCATGAAAAACTTAAAATTCACCAATGAACCATAAAAATGAGGTCAAGGTTAGAAGAAACATGCCAGGCACCATATCCTCCATGCAATCATTCCATACACCATATATAGTTGACCTATTGCTTTAAGTATCCGAGAAACAGACATAACCATGAAAACTTAACATTGACCAATGAACCATGAAAATGTGGTCAAGGTCAGATGAGCCCTGTCAGACAGACACCCACACCTTATACTATCATTCCATACATCAAATATAGTTGACCAACTGCTTATAGTATCTGATAAACTGACAAAATCATGAAGACTTAACATTGACCAATAAACCATGAAAATGAGGTCAAGGTCATATGAAAAATGCCAGACAGACATGCACACCTTACAATCATCCAATACACCAAATAGAGAGGCCCTATTACTTATAGTATCTGAGAAACAGACATAAACTTGAAAATGTAACATTGTCCAATGAGTCATAAAAAGGTCAAGGTCAAATGAAACATGCCAGACAGACATGTACAGTCTATAATCAAACCATACACCAAATACAGAGCTCTAATCTAGTGCTCATAAAAAGACCAAACAACAAAAACTTGTCACTGACCATAAACCATGAAAATGAGGTCAAGGTCAGATGAAACTTGGACATGTGTGTAGGATTTAATAATGTCCCCCATGAAATAATGTCTGCTGGACATTTTTTCATAGTAAATACTGTCCTTGGACAATATCTACTTATTTAAATGTGTACCGGACATAATTTACCTATGAAAAAATGTCCTAAGCTGTACAAAAGTGTCCATGTTATCATTGGACACATTTTACCATTAAATTTGGTCCTTCAACAGAAAATGTGATAATGTAGGATTTAATAATGCCCTTCAAGAAATAATGTTTAACTCCATTACATTCTTTTGTGCCTGTACTTAATCAAGCAATTTTTACTCTGTTTCATACTGATTTTAGATTTTGAGGCTGATCTCATTTTAGATCAGCAGTTTATGAAATATGGGTAACATGTATATACTAAAATGTAAAATGAAGTGAAACCTGAGAAGTCTGGTATAAAAATGAATTCATTATTTAAAAAAATACATTTATAATGAAATTTTGTCTCTTAAGTGGACAAAATTTTACAGCAACAGTTATAAAATAGTGTCCTCCCACAGGACAATATTTCATAGCAGTTGTTATATAAAATTATGTCTTCCAAGGGAAGTAATACAAAGGTCATCAAAATGTTTTATTATACGTGCATTTTAATTAATTAAGGAAGGTGTATTGTCGGAGGACGCAATTTCATAACTGTAGCTATAAATTTTTGTCCACTTAAAGAGACAAAATTTTATGGCAATGGACATTATTTATTACTTTAATTCTGTGAAAAACTGTCCAGGCAGAAACTTTTTCACAGGACACTATTATGTCTTACATGTGCATCTTGAAATCATTCCATACACAAAAAAAATATTGATGACTTATGTCTTATAATATCTGACATATTGCTTGACCAGGAAAACTTAATCTTGATCACTGATCCATGAAATTTTTTGTTCAGGTAAATTAATCAATGAGTGATGGATTTCTCTTAGAAGAAATTTAAAGGTCCCATTGAATAAACCCCACAGAGAAAAATAGCTATTGTATTTATTCAATGGGACAGAAGAACTTACAAAAGTTAAATCCACAGATAACCTACAAGTGATTCTGTGGAAAAGTTTCATTTCTTTCGCAATAATTTATGTTAAGGGACATTAGCTGTCAAATTCGTTCGCCAATTATATTTGATATAACATACTAAAACGTATATCCAAGTTGTAAAAAGTCTGTTTGATTTCAAATTATAGGTTATAAAATATGTTAATCATAGTTTTAAACTGTATAAGAATGAGTTTTTGTGGATCGAATCAGACAAACAAATGGTATACCCTTGTTTCACTTTCAATGTTGACATTCTTTTCCTTTTAATAGCTGAACACACCTAGTTTATGCATAATCCATCTCTAGCTCAGGGGTTAAACTGAAGGTCACATAAATACAGATTCAATGAGGTCGAATTGTTCACTTACAAGTGAATAATTCATCAGCGATGTTTCTTAGCTTATTTTGACAAAATTGAACCAAACTGGCTGCTAAAAGCGAATTATAATTTCACTATTTCACTTTCATTAATGATTGAACAAAAAAAAATCATATTTTTATTTTTTTTTATATCTCGTAGCTAATAATAATAATAATAATAATAAATTCTTTATTTAAAGAGGGTAAACTCAGTTAGTTACAATAAACTAATCTTCCCTGAGGCCCTCACATACAAATTACAATACAATCAAAAACAGATATTTACACAAAGTTAATTTACATTCAATTAGTTCAATGTAATATTACTAACATGATAAGATATAAGGCTGTTCAAGATGTACATGTAGTCAAAAAATCAAATACAAATAAAAATAAAAGAATATACAAATACATTGTAGAAAATATAATCTTATCAGGACTGTGTTAAGTACTTCTTGATACTTTGTTTAAAAGTATAAGTGTTTTGAGCTTTACGCATTTTGTGTGGTAGTCCATTCCATAACACTGATCCAGAATAAACAAAAGATTTCTTAAATAGCTCAGCTTTTGGCTTAGGAACTATCAGATTACCTTGAGTGACGCCTCTCAGGGAGTAAGGATTATTATCTGATTTCAGTTTAAACTTTTGAACTAGGTACATTGGTGCTTCCATATGCATACATTTATATAGAAGTAAATATTTGTGGTATTTTATTCTATTGTCAACTGTCATCCACCCAAGTTTTTTAAATAAGGGGGCTGAGGGGGATAAAGGATCTGCATCTAGAATTAATCTTGCTGCCCTTTTTTGGAGTTTTAAAATTCTTGCTATCCCTTCATTTTTACATTCACCCCAAATATTACAGCAGTAGTCAATCAGGGGCAGAATATATCCATTGTAATATGTTTTCCTTGCATTTATATCTAAAAATTTCTTTATTTTAGAAAGAAGGTATATTCTGGATGATATATTAGCACAAACTTGGTCAATTTGATTTCTCCAGTTAAGTGTGCTGTCAATTTTAACACCTAATAATTTTTCACATGAAGAATTTTGTAATACTTTTGAATCTATTATTAAGTTTGGTTGATAAGTCTGAATTGATAGTTTCTGCTTTGTTCCAGTAACCAAACATTTTGTTTTATTTGCATTAATGAACATGTTATTCATAATGCCCCTTTAAATACATAGAACATTACAATACAAATGTTACACCAAGTCGCAAAGTGAAAGACAATTCAGTCTAAAATTGCTTGCTAACCACAGCACCATTAAAAATCCTGGGGAGAACACTGGATAATATTGAAAAAAATTTGGTTACTTTTGACAAAAAAAATAAAAAAAGGTCACATTGAGTTTTTCCTACTGAGTATAAGTGTATTAACAGATTTTACAAAAAACTATTTAGTTTACAATCAAGATCAAACTTACTCATTTATTTCTCTTTATTTGTTGTAAATTTTAAAGGAACCTGATGTTATATAATATTTATCATCTATACTTTGTAGTTATAAAAAATAAATATATTGTATGTGTAATACGATAAATGGCAATCATCATGCATCAGACATCGGTGATGAAATCGATATTAGCCATAGTAACAGGCTTTATCAACAGGCATAATGACATCGATCAGTCAAGGTTGCACATGCTTTATAAAACCCAAACATAAAAACAACTGTTTGTTATGATATGATATGGTCATTCCAATATTGCACCTGTATCAACCTACATGTAAGACACCAATATAATCCCAAGAGCTCAGCGCATGGGATTATATTGGTTAATTTGGGATATTTCAATAGTTTACATATAGGGTAAAGACCCAGTTTTGGCACAAGAAAATAAATTTATTGAGAACTATTTTAAATTTGCACATAATGTTTGGAAATGCATAAAATCAAGAAATATAAACAAATTACATATGATTTTTGATTTTTTTGTCTCAATTATGTCATAATATGCACTATTTTAATGAAAAGGAAGAAAACTGCAGCACTTATGCAGTTTTCCATGTTATTTCTTTTGTTGAAACATCGTGTGCAGCCAAGGAACAACAAAATAATTTATTATAACTATTGACATAATCCCTCCAAATATAAAGTTTTTTCTTGGGTGTGCACACATTTTTCCAATCCAATTTATACTTAAAAGTTGATGTAAATGTATAACAAGGAAAATCAAGAAATGTTACCAAATATATAAATTTCTTCATGGTTTGTTGCCATGGTTACTTGTTTAATGTGAAATTTGTTTTTATTTTCTGAAAAACCATTATACCTTAGTGTAGTTATTTAAGAATATAAATTTATTTTGTAAAAAATGTTTCGGTACTCCTAACAACAAAATTATTATATTTAAATTTACCTGTGTATGTTACTTTATTTAACGCCATATTGTCCTAGGTTAAAGTTGTCTTTTTGACATTGATACAACTTTTTTATTTATATTGTGTCATAGATCAAACTCATTGGTTCAGTGTATATTTACTTTTTTTTGTGAATATGTCTTTTTGATCGAGTTAAGCCATTTCAATTGATATTTTATTGTGCGTCTTTTTATGTTGTAATGTTACACCACTGTTTCAGGTTAGGGTGAAGGTTGGCGCCTGTTAAAACGTTTAAACCCATTGCATTTTTTTGCACCTGTCCTAAGTCAGGAGCCTGTTGTTCAGTGGTTGTCGTTTGTTGGTGTGGTTCATAAGTGTTTCTCGTTTTTTATATAGATTAGACCGTTGGTTTTCCTGTTTGAATTGTTTTACACGTCATTTTAGGGCCCTTTATAGCTTGCTGTTCGGTGTGAGCCAAGGCTCCGTGTTGAAGGCCGTACTTTGACCTATAATTGTTTACTTTTTACACATTGTGACTTGGATGGATAGTTGTCTCATTGGCACTCATACCACATCTTCTTATTTATATACGGTAACTTTTCAATTTGCACTAATATTCTGACCATATAAGGGCCTTAATGCCCCTACTCCTTTAATACTGTTTTTGACATTTTTTAGTTATGATATAAGCACACTTAGCTAATTGACGCCAACTTGTGTCCAATTTAAATTTACATGCTTTGAAATGTTTTGTTTCAAATTTATGTCTCCAGAAGTTTTGTTCTCAAATGCATAGGACACTTTTTCACAAGTTCTTACCAAAGGGAGATAATCTTTTTCTTGCCTTTTTGGGGAAATCACCAGCTGCAGGATATAATATTTGTTTGAGACAACCTTGTAAAAAATTGTTCCAAAAAAAGTACTGGAAAAGATTATCTCCCTTTAGTAACATTTCCAGACATTTAAAGGAGCATACAATATCCTGCAAATTCTTATCTGATTACACCAAAAAAGGTACATATTTCCCATAAATTTTAGGACAATAAATCAAACATGCAAAATCCACTTGTTAAAAAAAACAATCATATCCAGCTATAGAAATCAAGACATCATGTGAATTTGTGATGTAATTATCTGTTGTCTGGTTATCTAATTACAAAAAAAAAAGTAGTACATACATATAAATGCATAGGCACTGTTGAAAAATGTCTTATACATTGTATTCTAATTAAACGATAACCAAAGAAACAATCGTCAAGCCAGAGTTCTATCTATATCCTTAACATATTAAGGACAATACTGCCCTGCTTTCATGATATTCATATATTAGGAAGAATATTCATGAATATTCCAGGTTCCTAAAATAGCACTTTAAATATAGATTTAGTCCCTCCCCTACAAAATTGAAAATTATCAACAATTTGGGAGGAATCAGCTGTTATGTGTTCTGTGTAAAATGTTGAAAATGGTAGTCTTAACATAATATTTTTTCTTCTTTACACGATTTAAATATTTTAAGGGTGTGTCAGAGCTCTCAACAAATTGATGAATATAATATTGGATATGAGATATATTTAAAATTTACATTTTAATTTGAGGTCTTATCCCTTCCCATCTGACTGAGTGGTTTGGGTATTAACTTATTTCATAGATCTGCACTTTTATCATATCAAAAAACAGTCTTCCATATTTTTATAGGAGGTTATATGCATCAATTGTTCATTGTTTACATTGTCAGTCAACCATGAAAAATGTTCAAATGAAAGATTTTTACATTTTAAATCAAAAAAGTTTTTTGATGTCTAAATTGATGAAAGTGTTTTCTAAGAATGAATTAATTAAAGAAGCAGAGATTGAAACATTATTTTTTGCTTTTTGAGATATTGCATACAGTCTACATTGCATTTGTTTGAATTAAACTTTGAAGTAAATAAAAATCATCATGTTACCATTAAATATGTACATATGTCTGCTTCCATTATTTGTGGTCATTTACTCTCAGTGTTAATGTTGAAATTAAGTTTGACAATAAAATATCATTCTAATAATAATCTGTGAATTACATAAACATCACAAAAAACAAATCTGGCATGCATACATGCAGATAACTGAAAGTTTTGACTAAATTATTGTAGATTTGATTTATAATCAAATAAATATCATAATACATTGTATTATGAATGGTTTCATTTTGAATTAATTAATATAAAATCATTTCTAACACATGTAGATGGAAAGGAGGTGATTTTAATGATTTTTTTCTTTATAAAGTTTTCAGCAGAAAAACAATTATCACACGAGTGAGTGAGGTGACCAGTCAATTTAACATAATCATAAAGCAGTACACATCAGAGATATGGAGCATTATAAAGTTTGATGTAGTTCCATATGAACCATAAAAAGATCTTATCACTGTTTGAGAATCTCATACATGTGACAGAGTTGTCAAGTCACAACTGGAGATTTAAAAATTTTCAGCTGGAGTTTGGGCCTCATAACTGGAGATTTTTTATCGATGTTTTCAGCGTTCATTTTGATGATAATTTAGCTACATATTTCCCCTTTTTTAAGATAACAGTTTTACTATTAATGTATTCTATCTGTATTGTAACCATGTGAAATATTTGTCAACATTAAGATATACTATTTGTTGTGATTTTTTCCTTTATTCATCTTTGTCATCTATCTAGTAAGTGTGTTCCTCAGTTCCCAATTTCCTATTATGGTATATGTATTTTATATTATTATACTTCACGTCAGAATGCCAGATTTTGATTGGCTAATACGAGGAAGATAATTTACTCTATCCCATGGCTCAGCGGGTGACAATTTTTTGAATGTCCCTCTCATGCAGACCAATCAAAAATCGATAATTTTAAGGGAAAATGAATTGAATTTACATCAATAATTCTAAAGACAATGCTAATGTTCTAGGTTTTGGCCACAGAACTCTTTCATAGACTGTCAAAATAAAAAAATCTTGCTTCACTTTTGCTGTTTTTCTAATAACTGTAACGTTGTTATTTTCATGACGTCATAGTAAAGTACTAAAAGAAAAAATGACAGAACATTCAGTATAATAAATTAAATAACACATTGCTGAGAGGGTGATAGAGCCGATTGTTACCCCTTGAAAAAACATTGTCAACCGAGGCTTTGCCTTGGTTAACAATATTTTCTCCGGGTAGCAATCGGCTCTATCACCCTCAGCTATGTGTTATTTATATAGTGTTTTTCCATTTCTCTTGCTAGTGATGATTTTGCAAGATTTAGCATAATCATACGATGAGGGGCTGGGCGGTTTATAACGACCTTGACTACCCATGACGGTCTTGCACGGTTGGTTCGAATTCTACTATAAGTCAATACATACGTTATAAATTTCAATTTAAGCATTGAAAAGAAGTAAAGATCTCTCAAATAATTTTCAAAATATATAATTTTTTTTATTTGTCCTATGACATTTAAAATCATTAAATTACCATCCTTATGTGAGGGTAGTAATGGGGTACCTCACTTGAGGAATGACAGTAAAATATTTGTTAAAATAACGTTAACGATAAATATTTTACTCCATTTGACGCTAACGGTAGCTACAAAATTAGATTTGACGAATGACAATAAAAAAATTTAGGCTCATTTGATGCCAACGGTAGCGCAAAAAGGACGTTTGATGCTTGACGGTAAAGGGCATTCTTACCCTCTTATATGATTCTTTGTTCAATTTATATTTCATTTACATTATTTTATCAATTTACACTATTTTAAGGAGGGTAACTTAAAACATGATAAAACAAGGGAAGTAGCCGGAAATTTCTTTTGTTTTCAAATACACAAATCATTTATTACATAACGGCAGTCAGCCCGAGATAAAAATTGTTAATTAATTACAAGTATGTTTGACACCCAAGCTGTGATGTGAAGCCATATAATTATACAAGTTCTTTGATTTACAGGTAAAAATTACCTTCATCAGTGACACAAAAACGAAATCAATGTTGACATTGATGGTAATAAAAAATAGAGACTGACAAATTTTTTTGGGTTGAAATATTGAAAAAAAAGGAAGAATTGAATTATTAAAGGGAGGGGCTGAAGAGGGTTAAAAAATCAGGAGATTTTGACTCCCGCTGGAAGATTCACATGTCTGGAATCTGTTACACTTGAACTATTTATGCCATACAAGAATCACTTTTCCTTTATGGCGTCAGACATTTTCTATTGTGGCTGACAAATAGCGATAAAGTGTATACATGATCTTCCAATGGGTGCTTTTTTCCTGGAAGAATTTGATGTCACAAAGCAAATATCTTTAAGTCACAATGTCCTTTGAGGTGTTTTCCCCCAAATGACTCCAGGTCAATCAGGGCAGTTCATTCAAAAAATCGAAATTGGAATCTTGTATATTAGCTGGGACTATTATATAAGAAATAGTGAACTAATATGAAACACCAATATGTAACTTTTCATTCTATAATGATATGTTATCATGTAACTTTTCATTCTACCATGTCAATTAATATATATATATGTATGCAATAGGTCTTAACCATTTATTGTTAATGAGTTTGTGCCAATAAAATATTTGTATTTGTATTATACTCAATATAATCGTTCCAGGTATTAGGAAGCTCTTTAGCTGTTTAGGTAGCACCTGACTGTATTAATTTTTGAACAACCTGCAACCACAGGGGCTTGTTTAGTGGGTCAGACGAGGTTTTACTGTCAATGCCAATGGCTAAACAAGCCCATGTGCTGCAACTGTAGTCTGGAAGAGCAGGGGGAAAATATGAATAAGTAAGATTTTCTTAAACTAGAAATTAAAGATGCTGTGATAATATTAACCTCTAGCTCTTCAATTCTTAGTTTCAAGAGTTTATTCTGCTCAGCTAATTCTTTGATAAAGTTAAATGATTCTGCTTGACCCTTGACATTTTGATCATGCACATTTTCTCTAGGTATTCGTCCAGCATTATAACAATTCTGCATAATGGTGCAATACTGCTACACTACAAAAATGTGGATTTTCTAATGCATATAATTTCATTCATTGCCTAGCAGCTGTAAACAAATCTGAACTTCTTCCGCCGGATGTTGACACTAAAAACAAAATCTGGGAAGGTCTAAAAACAGGACAGATAAAACCAGGACAGTTATTTTTGATACGTTTTCATCTGTTACTTTTGTTTTACTCAACATATTGTTGAAATTTAAACTGTATAATAAAGAACAGGGTATATACTTACATTATTTGTAAAAAAAATAAAAATAAAAAATTAATAAGTTAAAAAAAATCTGCCAGGACAGTTAAATTTTAAGAAAAAATGGCTGAAATTGCCGAGAAAAATTTACTTATGATTGAAATAATTTCTCCAAAACAACTGTCTGGCATAATATTTTTGTACGATTATAAAGTTTAGGGAATAATCATTCTAAAGATCTAAAATTTAATATAATTTTCGATTTTTAAAGTTAAAAAAATCTGCCAGGACAGTAGCCGATTACTTTAGAAATTTTGTTGAAATTACCTCAAAATCGTAATATAAAGTTAAATATCTTCTTCAAAATGAATGTCTGGTAAGCAAATGTTGGTTCATTGGAAAGTTTAAAGTATAAGCTTAAAGAAAATAAAAAAAAATATGGACTTTTATTTCATTAACACAAAAAAAATCTGCCAGGACAGTAGCCTACTCCGTTAAATTTCTGTATAAATGGCGGAAATTCACAACGCAATTTCTAACTATAAATGAAATATTTTCTTTATTTCGATTGTCTGACATACTATATTGATACTATCATAAAGTAACAGACACAATTATAATATAAAACTAAAGAAATTGATCAATTTTCATTCTTAAAGTAGATAAAAATCTGCCAGGACAGTAACTTATTTGTCTTAACTTGTGAGGAAATTTTTTTCAAATCGAAATAGAAAGTTGAATAGAATATTATTATTTTTGTTATTCGTTGTAAAGTATGAACAATAAATTTTGTGAAAAGAAAAAAAAATATTCATTTGATAATAAAACCTCAAAAATCTGCCCAACAGTCGTCCTATAGCTAATTAAATAATTGGTTGGCACGTGCCAAACTTAAGACCTGTCATTGAATCTGTGTATTTGTGTATTCTGTTATGTCAACCGTAAACCGAGCGTGTGGTAATGAGTACCTATGAGAAGATATTTAGTTTTTTTATGTTCTAATTATTTACTAGGAATACAATTGAAAACAAAACACATCGAAACACTAATTGATTGTATATTTAAAAGTAAAATTAGATTAGATCTCAATTTTACCGCAAGAATCAAAGATAACTTGGAACGTATAGGCGTGTGATAATCAACTTAATTAATCCGGTGATTACATGTGAGCACGTGTCATTCTGGGTATATATAGATTGCATTTTAATACAGATGTTCATTATTAAAAGTTATTAGACTAGTGCTATAATATATGAGAAGAGAAAAAAAAAAAAAAAAAGTGCTATAATATATAATAACTTTCCTGCTTTTGTAAGTAGTCAACACGCTTTGGCAAAGTATATAGTTGACAACAACCTAATCACACTTGTTCCATCTCAAGGTGCTTTCATTGTTCAAGGTCGAAATGGTAAGTATTGTGTCACCTTATTCCCGAAGGAAAGTTGTCAGTGTCCATCTACTACTACATGCTTTCATATCCTTGCAGCAAAAATGAGCATTGGCCAAGAACCCATTGAAAAAAGAACAGTAGTAAATCTCAGACTTTTAACAAAAAACAATAGAAAGAGAGTTGACAAAAAATCAGGTAAAAAACAACCTAGACAGAACGATTACGATCCTGTTGTAGAACCAGCACCAGACTCGGCTTATTTAGTCAACACACCAAAAACACCGTCACAAGGACATTCAACACAAAAATCACTACAAAAATCCGCATTAAAAACAAAATCAAAAACACCACATTCTAAAAAGAAACTACACTTCAATTTGGAGACCGTTAACGAGGACGACAATGATTCATGTCATATCTCACCAGACGAAAAAAAAAGATAACATAGTTACATTAGATGAGACACCACCAAGTAAAAAAATGAAACTTGAATTTCCAACTCCGCCGATTTCGATTGAAATTGAACAGGAAAAAAAACCATGGGTAGGTACACTTACACAAGTAGACAAAAAAATAATTTCAGATAGAAAGTGTTTAACTTCCGACATTGTTAATTTTGCACAAAACATTCTTTTAAAACAGTTTCCATTAATCCAGGGTTACCAGAACACATGTTATGCTCCAGTTTTCTGTAATCAAAAAAAAAAAAAATGGCTTTCTGAGACAAGTTTTACACCTACACAGGGTCCGGCTGTACAAATTCATCATACAGGACATTCACACTGGGTTACTTCTTTAACCAAACAATCAAATGAAGTTTATATATTGGACAGCATGTACGACACACTTACAACATCTTCAGAAATACAACTTTCACAAATATATTCACATGGTAAAAAAAGTCTGTTGGTCAAGATACCAGAAGTTCAGAAACAAACTAATTCCATAGATTGTGGGTTGTTTGCAATTGCAAATGCTGTAGAATTTTGTTTTACAAGTTTTTCAGGTGGAATACATGTAGAATTTGACACAGAAATTTTTAGAGAACATCTTGTGATTTGTTTAGAAAAAGGTGAATTTATTCCATTTCCAAAGAAAAAAAATGGCATGAAAGGTAAACCGAAATATAAAACTAGTGTGGTGGAATGTAACTGTCAGTGTGGCAAATGTGATTCAGTAGAAGACATGTTAGGGTGTGAATGGCAGAAAGGAGTTAAAAAATGCAACATTTGGAAACACGTTTCGTGTACGGGGATAAAAGAAGGTGACACATTCCTGTGCTCTAAACACATTACTAATTAGTGAATAAACACCAATCAGTGACTTTGAAGTTTTTATTACTGTCAAAACTTAATTTAATTTGTTAAGAGTTTGCTTCCGATAAAAAGGAGATTTTACAGTTTTTAATTTTTGTGTTTTTTTTTTTTATTGTATTGTATGATTATTTATATATATATGTATGTATGTGTATGAAATGTTTTTGATTAATAAAATATAAGCCCATGCCCTTTCAATGATCTGTCTGCTACCTTTAATTAACTGAAAAGAGATCAAATTAATCAACATAACGAAATAAGTAAATATTTTTTTAATGAACAAACCAATAATTATGTTTTCTAAATATGTTCACTTTCATGATATATATCACTGATAAAGCTTAAACTGCAAACTTTGAATAGAATAAAACAAAAAAATCTTTGAGAATTATTTTAAATTTAAAACAAATTTCTTCACTAGTTCCAATGTAATAATGTACTGTCCTAGCATATTTGTTTTACATTAAGAAATGATTAAAAAATAAAGTTATATTTTTTTGAATGATTTGGTCCTAATAATATCAAAAAAGTATGCCAGACAATGGTAATAAAAATACTATTTCATTTATAATTAAAAAATTACGTTGATTTCCGCCATTTATTCAAACATTTAAGATAGTTGGCTACTGTCCTGGCAGATTTTTTTTATGTTTACAAAATAAAAGTTCATAAAATTTTATATTTTCATAAAGCTGATAATACAAACTTTCCAATGAACACACATTTTCTTGCCAGACATGCATTTTGAACAAAATATTCAAATTTATCCATTGATTTTAAGCGAATTTCAACAAAATTTCTGACGCAAAAGGCTACTGTCCTGGCAGATTTTGTTTGTGTTAATGAAATAAAAGTCCATATTTTTTTATATTTTCTTAAAGCTTATATTTCAAACTTTCCAATGAACCAAAATTTGCTTACCAGACATTCATTTTGAAGAAGATATTTAACTTTATATTTTGATTTTGAGCTGATTTCAACAAAATTTCTAACGTAATAGGCTACTGTCCTGGCAGATTTTTTTACCTTTAAAAATCGAAAATTATATTAATTTCTAGATTTTTAGAATGAGTATTCCCTAAACTTTATAATCTTACAAAAATATTATGCCAGACAGTTGTTTTGGAGAAATTATTTCAATCATAAGTAAATTTTTCTCGGCAATTTCAGCCATTTCTTTTTTTAAATTTAACTGTCCTGGCAGATTTTTTTTAACTTATTAATTTTTTATTTTATTTTTTTTTACAAATAATGTAAGTATATACCCTGTTCTTTATTATACAGTTTAAATTTTAACAATATGTTGGTTAAAACAAAAGTTACAGATGAAAACGTATCGAAAATAACTGTCCTGGTTTTATCTGTCCTGTTAATAGACCTTCCCACAAAATCTCAATCGGCAAACCTCGGCAGATTTTTATGAAATCTGCCAAGCAAGACATCTCGGCACATTCAAAAATCGGCCCACTAATGACAAATTCTCTCATAATACATAAATTACATAAATTTATTTAGGATTTAGGATTTAAAAATTTATTAAGAAACAATCTTTTCAAAATTAGACCTTCAAAGCTTATTACAGAGAGGCGAAAGATACCAAAGGAACATTCAAACTCATAAGTCGAAAATAAACTGGCAACGAACACCATGGCAAAAAAAAAAAGACCCGGGCAAGGACAAACAACTGATAGATCCGTGTTTCTACTCGCTTGGCTTTATAATAATTAATAACTATATTTCTGATCTAAATTTCTATTCTATAAACTACATATGTACAGTTATGCTACAAATCTACAACTCAACTCCCAGTTTTAGGCTACACGTACTGTTCTTATCTATGGTCATGCATATTCATCAGCTTTGTAGGCGTGACAAAGTCGCATACGCGATAATGACCAGCCACTACACACTGTTATGATTTCATCATGGAAGTAATATTGCTTCCATGATTTCATTAACCAGTATTAAAAAGATAAATATAACATCCCCGCCCACAAATTAGAAAATTCTATAAATTTCTTACTGGTAAATGAAATCTGTATATTTAAAAATTATGATTATAAAAAAAAATCTGAATATACACACATTAAAAAAAACTCAAAAGTTCTCATTAAAATATTATGTTTTAAATTTAGTAACTGCAAAATTTGGTAATCAAAAATAAAACCAAAAAAAATAAAAGAATTAGAATAAAAGGTTTCTTTTTCTTCGTTAAAATATGCAGTAAAAAAAAATTCATTATGTCAAAATGTATATGAAAACAGAAAACAATAAAACATTTTTCAATCAGTAGAATCAATGATGATGGTTTAAACCTGAGACTACTAAAAAAAAAAGCAGAACAAAATTGTTCATCCTAGCCCCCCATAAAAATCAAATGGTAGCTCCCTTATATTCTTAAGGAAGTTCGCTTCTCAATTTCAAAATAATAAGCTTTTCATAAAACTAGTATATATTGATAGGGGATAATTAAAGGAACCAAAAGAGCGAAAAAATATATAGGTCAATGTGCTTGTTTTCGAGATATTAGCCATTGAAATTTTGGCGGTAAAATGTTCTCTCTTGACTTTTCATAGCCTTACCATTGAAAAGTTCAAGTTCTCAAAAACTATTAAAAAATAACAAAGATTTTATAAGACTTTTACAGATGGCTTATAATTATACATGTAAAAGATTTATAAAAAGAAAAATGGAGGTCAATGGGCAAAATTTGTTAAGGCATTCACATAGATAAAACCAGAGGATTCCGAAAATCTGACAAAAATTCCAAAACATGACAAGCGAACTTTATTAGTTTGTCAGTCTTGAAATTTCAACATATAAAATGCACTTATAGAAGAAGATGTTTTATTTCCATTAAATGGGCTCACAAAGAGCATAATACAATCGATAAGACATTAATAAGACATAAAAAAACAACAAAAAAAAACCCAATAATCAAGTATACATACAAAGAAAAGAAAAAGCAGTTTGAACATGAATGAACTCACTGAATGAACTACACACACACACACATAAATATATTTATATATACCTTTAACAATGTTTTACCTCCTTCTCAGGCACACACCAACACGAAAAAGTTCTTTAAATAAATTGGCAATGTATTGGATATGTAACTTAACTGTGCAAAAGCCACCAAGGGACGGTACTGCATGGCAAGGTGGGAGATAGAGACACATGGTATACATGTATGTAAATAGACAATTTGATTATGATATTATGAGTCATGAGATGCACAAACCTGGTATGTCATCCTCGTGCCTGATGCAGAGGGGTTGATGGATATTGTAAGGTGACCCGACTGCAAGAGGCACCAAGGGACGATGCTAAATGACATGCCCAAGTGCACATAGTACTAAATAGAAAATTACTTATATATAATATGTATGGGAATAATTCTGATTGTCAATGATAACTTGAATAAATACAAGAAGGTACATTATAATTATTGGTGAGTCTAGGTAACCACCATGCCATCCTCGTGCCTGATGCAGAGAAGCTAGATCCATATTTTGCCTTCGTCAATCAGATCACGAACAGATATTAATGTATCAACATTCTCTACATTAAGTAGTCAAATTAGTTTTTTGCTAGGAATCAAGTGCTTAAGGTTAGGACAGAGTGAGTTAATCATGGAGTACATGCAGTTTCTCCTAGTTAAAGATGATGTGCATGAAAATAAAAAAATGTTTTTCATCATTAATTTCATTTGAGGTGCACCTGAGACAAACTAATACCTTGATATCTACCTTGTTCAATTCTTAGTCTATGTGACGAAATACGCAATCGAGTAAAATTTCTCCTCCACTCAGGGGATCGCAATGAAATAAGATATCTTTCAAGACCAAAATTTGTCTTGAAAGTGCTATAGTTACAGAGCTTTCCATCAGCACAGTTGTGCATTTGGAGTCTCCACTGATCCTCATAAAACGGTACAGAATGTTTGTGTATACAAATTTAAAGCTATAATTGCTTGCAGAAGCTAAACTGTCAAACTCTTTTAGATTCTTTAGAAAGAAGTTTAAGGATCCATACCATGATGGAATTTTTGACTCGTGTAGTAATGTTGACTCTAAATATGCCTCCTTTAGTAATAGAAAAGATGAACCCAAATTTTCAAGCCTGTGTCAGTATCTGATCATAGATTTTGCAATGTCAAAATGCAGATGTAATCTATACCTAGTTCAGAAAGAGTGGCAAAATTTGTCGCCCTTTTGCCAACGCCAAGTAATACAAAATTTATGATCAGTGACATTTTCATGCATTACTCAAACAGACTCGCCGTCTAATGAGAGGAAAGCTTGACATAGCATTTACTTGCAGTTTATGCAAGAACACGACCTGAGAAAATGCTCCTGAGGAATCCAACAGCAAGGACAGCGGGATATGGTACCTTCAATATTTGCTTGATTATATATAGCAGACGATCAAGTTATGTAGAAAGAACACTAAGTTCAACATTCACAGTGGTACAGTCAGTTATGAGAAATCCAACAAAAGCTATTCCCCAAGCATCGCCAGTTAATATACCACACCGAAATAGTTTACCACGTATTCTGTCAACATTGGTACCTAACAGGACATTCAACGTTGCAAGTTTAACACATGAACGGTCATCAATAGAGCAACACATGCAACTAAACTACTGAGCCCATCAATACCTGGTGTGCTGCAGACACATACAGCCATACACAGTTCAACACAAGCTGTAACTCGAGCGTCACCAATATGCACACCACACCGAAACGACGTCCGAAGAGTGCCAATGCGTATAGTGCAACCATTGCCACTAAACAGAACAGTCAATGTGCTTCCTCTATCGCCCTTACCGCATCGTTTGATTTCACTCATTATCAAAAGGAAAACGATGACCAGGAGATTGTTGAAAAGTAAGAGATTCGACTTAGTGCAGTTAGTGCAGTTTTATATAAGATTAAATATGAATATAAATATCACATGGGAAATTTAATTCAGTTGAAACTGACATATTTAAGGTAATAGTTATTCTTATTATCACTATGACAAACTGGTCACGTTCTCTCGCGCTGATGACACAATATAAATATATATATGTTCCAGTTCTCACATACGGTAAAATATCAATATTTTGTTTCTCTCAAAATAATCATAATATAATATTGTTTTTTTTAGATAAATGTAAAATACATGAATTAGAACTATTTCGAATAATAGGCCGAGTTTGTACTGTGCCGAGTTTGACATTTCCCAAGTTTGTAATGTGTCGAGATGTCCTGTATTTAATATGCAAACTCGGCCTTTAACAAACTCTATAAGACTATAAGAAGAATTCGCAGTGGAAGAATTTAAGTAAGACTAGAACACACCCGCGACATCGCGGGTCTGTGATTAAAGTACCTACGCCTTATGTTTAGCCTGGAATTTTAGTATTCGTATTGTCATCTGATAAAGTCATGCTGATTATAGCCTTAGTGCACGGTTTTCTCTGCTTTTAAAATCTTTCTGTTTGAACCCGTCCTGGTTTTCTTACTACAAACGGAAACTACATGGCCTACTTCGATTCGTCAAACTCGGGTTGATGACTAGAGTCAGTGTTAATGCGCGTGTGCGCACCCGGGCTTCCCGAATCGAAGTGAAAACTCTTCTCGAGTTGACTCTCAAAATGGTGGATATAAATATAGCAGCAGTAGTTAGTTTTCTTTTTTATATACGTCGATAATAAACAACATGTTCAAATTTTTAACATTATTGAACTAAAGAACTTTTATCATTTAATCTTTCCCGGCAGTTCTTCCCAGGTCATTACATTCATTTTAAAACTCGTGTTGTAAGTAAAGAGAATGGATTGTCGTAATACATTCACATCTTACTCTTAGCAACTAAAATTCACGAAAATATCTTTTTTCTCTGCTCTATTTATAAACATCACCGACAGTATTTACACACGAAAAATATTTATTCGATTCCCAAAAAAAAAACAAAAAATAATTTCACTAACAGCCCCTTTCTCTGGCTGTATTTTGTAAAATTTTCAAGTAGTCTTTGTATCATACTTTTCTTTGCTGGAGCTGCTTGAGACGCCATTTTGAAACTCTACTAAACCTGCCCCAACCCAGGATTGATGTCGAGTTAACTCGGGTAGGTTCATAAGGTCAAACTCGGGGGGTTCGATTGTCAGTCGAGTAAACTCGACAGACTCTACTAACCCGAGTTGGACGAATCGAAGTAGGCCCATGTGACATATACATATGCAGCTTCCGAAGCCAGTACATAGTTGGAACTTTCATGTTATTCGGTTTTGCTTGTAAAGAGATAGCGAAATGTTTATGTTTGTAAACGATGTCATTTTCCAAAAATTGAGTCAGTTAGAACTGTGACATAATATATCGCAAGTCTCGTAAAATCTCGTGTAGTCCTGTAATTAGGTCATATCATAAGGAAAACCCTACGAGATTCTAATCCCGTTAGTATAATAGGCTATAGGTTGGTTCCCTCCGTAAAATATTCAGTATGCCTTCGGAATATGCAAATATTAAAGTCATCACTGGGACACAATATATTGTATAACAGTCCCAACCATCATGATTAATTTCGTCTAAATAATCAATAAAACACAAAGGATTTGTATAGTAATCCTAAACAAATCCTTGAAAACACTAAAGGAAACCTGTAATTACGTTTTTATAATGTCACTTTATTTTAAAAAAATAAAAAAAACTTATTTATAGCAATACACTAACTTAAACACGATTAAATATTTATTCCACACCAAAACCAATAAAAAGGGTGCGAACAGACCCAGGGTGCGAACGTGTGGGGAGCGAACATTCAAGGGGACGAACGCGAATGGGAGCGAACAGACCCGGATTCGTATAATAGTCCCAGGATTTGTGATTTCCTTTTGCAGAACTTCAATACAAAATTAATGGCAAACATTAATGATATTATTGGCAGCTTTATCAGCAGGGACCAACAAAATCCTCGCCGAGTTCTGTTAGCTCCGACTGACTTATAGGCCGAGTTTGTATAAGGCCGGGTTAAACAGCAGCGCTTCCGACAAAACCGGAAGTTGAATATTTGAGCATGATTCAGTAAATTTTTTTTGTGATAGTGCTATCTTCTACACTACAAAAACTACAGTGAACATGCTACCAACAGACCCTTCTAAAATTTCTAAAGTTGTGGTTCATCCACTCGTTCTTTTGAGTGTGGTAGATCATTTTAATAGAATGGGAAAGGTTGGGAATATGAAAAGAGTTGTCGGAGTCCTTCTTGGGGCAAACCGGCAAGGTGTCCTCGATGTCTCCAATAGTTTTGCAGGTAATATTGCGTTTTGATTCTTTCATCAAATAAATTAAAAGTAAAATACATAGTACCAGGCACAGAAACATATGACGCCCAATAATTTCCAACAGAGATGTTTCTTGCCGGGTCGGAAAACTACTGTCTGTAGTCCATTTTGGGATCAGGTACCGTTTTATGTTTAAATATAATTTACCCTTGAAGCTTCTGTAGGCCTGTGCATAACGTAATTTAATGAGCAATAATATCAAAACATCAAACTAGCTGATTGGAACGCTTTCATGTCGATCCGGCCCCAAGTTGATCCGGCACTAGTCGATCTGTCCCCAATATAAAAATATTTATAAGGAATAAAAATAAAGATATATAGAAATTCAGTGTCATTCATAAATGTTTATGAATTTAATAATTAATATAAAAGGTCGATGGTAAAGAAGTTGGCCTTTGACGAATATATGAATATTAAATTTACATTTATTGGAATATTTTTATGCCCCCGCCGTAGCGGAGGGGGCATTAAGTTTTACCCTTGTCCGTCTGTACGTCCGTACGTCCCAAAATTGGTTTCCGTTCTCTAACTTGAGTTTGCCTAAACCAAATGTTATGAAACTTATACACAATGCTAATATTACCATAAATTACAGATCAAGTTTGAATTTTGGTGGCGTCACTTTAACCGTTCTAGAGTTATGCCCCTTTAGTAATGGAAGAATTCCAAATTTTTTTGTTTCCGTTCTCTAACTAAAGTTTGCCTCAACCAAATGTTATGAAACTTATATACACAATGCTTATTACCACACAATACAGATCAAGTTTGAATTTTGGTGACGTCACTTTAACCATTATCGAGTTATGCCCCTTTATAAATCGAAAAATTGCAAAATTTTTAGTTTCCATTCTGTAACTTAAGTTTGCCCCAATCAAACATTATGAAACCTATACACAACACTTATTACCACAAAACTCAGATCTAGTACAAATTTGAGTACGTCAGTATGTCCCAAAGTTGGTTTCCATTTTGTAACTTTAGTTTGCCTCAATCAAATGTTATGAAACTTATACACAATGCTTTTTACCACAAAATACAGATCAAGTTGAATTTTGGTGGCGTCACTTTAATCATCGAGTTATGCCCCTTTAAAAATCGAAAAATTGCAAAATGTTTAGTTTCCGTTCCGAAACTTAAGTTTGTCCCAACAAAACATTATGAGACCTATACACAATACTTATTACCAAAATACTCAGATCAAGTACAAATTTGGGTAGCGTCACTTTTATTGTTCTTGAGTTATGTCCCTTTATAATGTTGTATGCAAGCGGGGGCATCATTCTCCATTTATCTATTTTAAGACTTTTATGACGTATTTAAATGGGTAACTATGGTTGCAAACTCCATTGGAAATTTGAATTGAGATTATGACCATATCTTGAGGGAAAGAATTTTTTTTTTGGAAAAAGGGGGGAGGTGAAAAAAAAATTGATGGGGGGGACAATTTTTTCTCATTTCAGATTTCAGAAATTTAAAAGAAAATTTCTTCAAATATTTTTTTTGGGGGGGGGGGGTCAATTCCCAACAGCATAGTGTATTGCACAAAAGCCAAAAAAAGGGAGGGTAAATCTTTTTTTTTTGGGGGGGGGGTCAATTAGCAACAGCATAGTGTATTGCACAAAAGCAAAAAATTGAATATAAATTCAAATCATATAACCAATTCTAAGTTCTTTGACTACAGTTATTTTGTGTCAGAAACCTATTATGTATCAAATATTTAATTACAATCCAAATTCAGACCTGTATCAAGCGCGAATATTGTGTCCATTTTTGTCCCAACTGTTCAGGGTTGGACCTCTTCGGTCGTATCCAGCTGCGCTCGGCGAAGCAATTTATTGTAGTTTCAGGACAATAACTTGTGTAAGTGTATGGATCTCTCTGGAATTGTACCACGAGGTTCCAAATCACAATGGGAAGGCTTGGAATGAGTTTGGGGGTAATTGCCCCAAATGTTCAGGAATTAGGGGCAAAAAAGGGGCCAGAAACAAGCATTTTTCTAGTTTCCAGACAATAACTTGTGTATGGATCTCTCTGAATTTGTAATCCAAGGTTCCCTACCACAAAGGGAAGGCTGGGATTGAGTTTGGTGGTAATTACTCCAAGGGGGAGGGGTAAAAAAGTTTGGAGGAGATTTTTTTCAAATTTTTTTGGAGGTTTCATATTTTTTTTCTTCAAGATTTTTTCAAATTTCAACTTTTTTTCAAAACTTTTCTGGTGGGGGGGGGGGGGGGGGGGGGGGGGGGAATGGAATTTTTTCATATTTTTTTTTTTTTTTTCTAAAAATTTTCCATTTTTACATTGATTATTTCTGATTTATATATAGAGCAACAAATACTGATATGGCAGGAGATACACACCAAACAGCGTGTGTAAATTATTATATATAACAGATTAACAGTATTGCACAATAACAAGAAATCTTCAATTGCACAGTATTGCCCAATAGCAAGAAATCTTTAATTGCATAGTATTGCGCAATAGCAAGAAATCTTCACTTGCACAGTATTGCGCAATAGCAAGAAATCTTCAGTTGTGCAGTATTGCGCAATAGCAAGAAATCTTCAATTGCACAGTATTGCGCAATAGCAAGAAATCTTCAATTGCACAATAGCACAGTATTGCGCAATAGCAAGAAATCTTCAATTACACAGTATTGCGCAATAGTAAGAAATCTTCAATTGCACAGTATTGCCCAATAGCAAGAAACCTTTAATTGCACAGTATTGCACAATAGCACAGTATTGCACAATAGCACATTATTTCGCAATAGCACAGTATTGCGCAATATCACAATAATGAGCAAGAGCACAGTATTGCACAATAGATAGAAATCTTTAATTGAACAGTATTGCGCAATAGCAAGAAATCTTCAATTTAAAATAAATACAAATCTTTTAACCAATTTCAATGGGATTAATTTAAAGTCTTTAATTTTTGGGGGTTCTAACCTTGTATTATAACTATTTTGGATATTGGGCCCCATTTTTAAATTGGTCTACATTGAGGTCAAAAGGGTCCCAAATTAAACTTTGTTTGATTTCATCAAAAACTGAATTAATGCGGGTGTACGATATGTTGAATCTTATTGTGCATTTAGATTTTTTATTTTGGGCCCTGTTTTCAAATAAGTCCATATTAAGGTTTGAAGGGTCTAAAATTAAACTTTGTATGATTTCAACTAAAATTAAATTTTTGGTGTTTTTTATATGCTGAATCTAACCATGTTGTTAAATTTTGGATATCAGACCATTCTAGGTAAATTAAATGTCCTATTTCAAATTTTTAAGCTCTTTGACCACATTTATTTTGTGTCAGAAACCTATATTATGTCAAAAATTTGATCACAATCCAAATTCAGACAGTATCAAGCTTGAATATTGTGTCCAAACTTGCCCCAACTGTTCAAGGTTCGACCTCTACGGTCGTATCAGGTTGTGCTCAGCGAAGCATTTTATTGAATAATTTATTTACAAATAAAATATGTGTTATGTTATTGTTTGTATTAAATTTCTTATTTTACAGTTCCATTTGATGAAGATGACAAAGACAGATCCGTGTGGTTTTTGGACCATGACTATTTAGAAAACATGTATAGCATGTTTAAAAAGGTCAATGGTACGTTTAATTAAATTCGTATGAAATGAATACATTCTGATCAATATTAGAAAATATTTCAGTCAATGTACATGTATATACTGTGGATTCATTTATTTTCCTGTGTACTTATTTTCGTGGATATTTGATTTTGTGGTTTTGTCAAAGTTCGCATATACGGCTTAATTTGTGTAATAATTCTTTGAAATTAATTCATCTTTATTATAATTAAAACTTCATGATTAAAGTAAAAAACAGCATTTTTTGCTGCATATTTATCTAATTAAAAAAAAATTCATCAGTGATTTTTTCATAAAAATTGGAACAAATAATCTTCATACAGTATCTAATAATGCTTCCAAAAAATATTTGAGCCAGCCGGACATTTTTTTGTTGTCTTATCCCGATTTTAATCCCTTAAGACTTAGCAACAAATGAGGATTTTTTTTACTCTCTTTTGTGTTTTGAGCAAAAACTAAAGAAGATTGAGAGAAATTAAACAGACTAAATGATCAGCAATACAAGATCAACAAAAGAGAGATTTTTGTCATGAATTCTATTTTTGTCTACAATGTTGGAGAGTGTCCTTTGTTGAATATGCACATAGACCAAGGTGAGTGACACAGGCTCTTTAGAGCCTCTAGTTTGTTGTTATTGGCTTTGAACTAGCTGTCAGTAACTTTGAGTACTCTCAGATATGTACTTAATGTCTGTTTTGTTGTAGGAAGTTATAAATACCCTGCCAAGTCCTGTCTGTGTTCTTGTGATCTGATGAGTTCAAAAGCCATTATAAATTGATTTTTATGCGCCCGTTTACGGGACATATTATGGTATACCTCTGTCCGTCAGTCGTCAACATGTTGGACAATAACTCAAAAACGCTTTAACCAATTTGTATGAAACTTTTGTGAATTGTTTATATCTATTGACATGAGCTCCCTTTCGATTTTTATAAATTTAGAATTTACGTTCACGAGTTATGGGGTTTTATTCATTAAAAAAGAGGAATTTTCTAGTTTTCAGACAATAACTCAAAAATGCTTTTAAGTATAAGCAGTTTTCATGAAACTTTGGTGAATTGTTTATATCTATTGACGTACATGACGTAAGCTCCCTTTTGATTTTCATAAATTTTAGAGTTTACGTTTCGGAGTATATCTATTAAAATAACCTCCCTTTAGTTTTCTGATATGACATTGAGGAGTTATGAAACTTTATTCTTTGAAAAAGCGACTGGCGTATCATGTGCTCATGGCGCAGCTCTTTATTATAATTTGTTCTTATGTTGTACTGATTCACTGCTTTCCCAGGTTAAGGGGAGGGTTGGGCGCACGCTAACATGTTTAACCCCGCCACATTCTGTATGTGCCTGTAATTCAGTGGTTGTCGTTTGTTGCTATATATCATATTTGTATTTCGTTCATTGTTGTTTTACATAAATCAGGCCGTTAGTTTTCTCATTGAATTGTTTTACATTTGTCATTTTGGGGCCTTTTATAGCTGACTATGCAGTATGGGTTTTGCTCATTGTCGAAGGCCGTACGGTGACCTATAGTTGTTAACTTCTATGTCATTTGGTCTCTTGTGGAGAGTTGTCTCATTGGCAATTATACCACATCTTATTTTTATATTCAAAATTGTGAACACTGATATTGATATTGATTGGATAAAAGATTATTTGCAGTGGACAGAATATTAACATTTTTATTATACCTTATCCTGCGCATGCTTTAAGATTAGAAACTATATAAGATGTACAAGTTTTGCTGCTGGCTATAAATAAAATTAAAAAATCCAAATCCAGAAATGAATTTAAAACATAAATAAAAGAAGAATGTGTCTGAGGACCTGAATGCCCCCGCTCAAGATTTGCAATGAAAACGGATGGACAGACGGAAGGAAAGACAGTCGCTCAAAGGTAACACTTAATGCCCCCATCCTCTACGGAGGGAGCATAACAATGCAAAGAAAACTGAACAAAAAGCTGAAATGCAATATGATATCATACAGTTCACATTATTTCTGTCGATAGAAGTTGGTAAATTTTTTTCTTCAATTTGAATTCAAAAGTGCTACAAATAAACGCTGAGTTTCAACAAATGGAAAGAGTCCTTTATTAGTCCCCAACCGACAAAGTTGAAGGGACTATAGGTTTGCACTCCGTCCATCTGTCTGTCTGTCCATCCGTCAGTCAGTCCAGCAAATCAGTTTTCCACACTTGCTTTTTGCTTGAAGATATTGATTTGATATTTGGTATATAGTTTTATAATGACCAGTTACAGATCAAATTTGAATTTTATTTCAGTCTGATGATTTTGTGCAGAGTAATGGTCCTTGCACTTCAAAATTTACACAAGTAATTAGTTTTCTGCACTCTTTTTCTTCATGCTTGAAGATATTGATTTGATGTTTGGTATATAGTTCGACCATGACAAGTTACATATCAAGTTCGAATTTTGTTCGGGTCTGATGATTGTGTGCAGAGTTATGGTCCTTGGACTTCGAAAATTTACACAAATAATCAGTTTTCCGCACTTTCATTTGGTTATGCTTGAAGATCTATTGATTTGATATATATGGTATAAAGTTTTACCATGACAAGTTACAGATCAAGTTCAAATTTTGTTAGGTTTGGATGATTTTTTTGCAGATTTATGGTCCTAGGACTTAGAAAATTCAAGCAAATAATCAGTTTTCCACACTTTTTTCGTCATGCTTGAAGATATTGATTTGATATTTTACCTTTCATGAGTTATGGCCCTTTATAAACATAAAAATTGCTAAATTTTTTGTTTCCATTCTCTAACTTTTGTTTGCCTCAACCAAATATTATAAAACTTATACACAATGCTTATTACCACAAAACACAGATCAAGTTTGAAATTGGGTGGCGTCACTTTTACCTTTCTTGAGTTATGCCCCTATATAAATGGAAAAATTGCTAAATCTGTTGTTTCCATTCTCTAACTTTAGTTTGCCTCAACCAAATGTTATGAAACTTATACACAATGCTTATAATCACAAAAAACGGTCTTAATAATGTGAGTCCTGCATCTGTATGTGGAAGTTGACTTGTGCATATTTACAAGTCTGTAGACACATTTTCTATTTATTTTACGAAAATTTGCATACAAGCTATTTTTCACTTAGTTAATTCAAATATGTAATAAAAAATAGACCTTCATGTGCTAAATTTTGAGATAAATGGGGTTGAAAATTTAGACATTTACTTAAAATTTCTGTTTCTTGGTTTTTCTATCCTTTAGACAGACATACTTAAATTTTTTGTTACAAAAGATAAACACATTCGATTTTTGTAAAACGTTTTGGAATATTTTCTTTAGAAAAGTTTGCTCTTAATTTGTGTAATAATTCTTTGAAAGTAATTTTTATTAAAACTTCATGATTATAGTAAAAAACTGCATTTTTGCTGAATATTTATCTAATTAAAAAAAAATTCATCGGTGATTTTTTCATAAAAATTGGAACAAATAATCTTCATACAGAACTTATGATTTTCTAATCATTTGTCATTTAAAAGAAAAGGGGTCCATGTACTTGTTTTCAAGGTAATGATTAAAATCCCTTGAAAAATGCATCTTTTTGCGATATGTCGCAGTTTGACGTCGCGAAAAATAACATAATACGTTAGCAACGTCTCCTGTAACTATCTTATGTCCTTAAATGACTTGAATACAGTAAATTCAGAAATTATTGGGTGCATTTGTTATTGGGATTTTTGAAGAAAGGACAAAAATGCGAGGTTTAATGATTGCAATTTCAGGAAAATCTGCATAGTATTAGATATCAGAATATGAGTTCTTATTATTGCGATAATCACTAAGTTGCATTATTTGCATTAATAAAAACCTCACAATAATTTCTGAATTTAAAGTATTTAGTTTGTCAAACTCTGCACTCTTCATTTCCTAGGCCTAAATGTGGTTGAAATTACTTTCACCAAAAATCTTTATTTTAGGTCCACAACAAAAATAGATTATTACCATTTCAGAAAAAGTTGCATACAGATATACATGTACATGTATCAGATATCAGAATGCGAGTTTGTATCATTGCAATAAGTTATTATTCACATTAATAGAAACCATTAATAATTTTTGAATTTACAGTACATTGTTAGTGGCCCAAAATATCAAACTGGAATCACTTCATCAATCCTTTAAATTAGGGAACTTAAATGAATTGTGTTGACACAAAACTGTGGACAATTACAAACATAATGACACCATTTATACAACCAAATTTTATTGTTGATACATATTGATTAATGTATATAAATTGAAATCTCAAAATGGCAACATGTAAATCATTGCAGAATTAATTTTTTTCAAATGATTGAATGTGTGTTAGTCATCAGATGATCTACTTCAAATAACCCATAGTTAAATAAGGAGATGTGGTATGATTGCCAATGAGACAACTATCCACCAGAGTTCAAATAATGTGGCTGTAAGTAGTTTTAAGTCACTGTACAGACATCAACAATGAACAAAACCGGTACATCGTTTTCAGCCAGCAAGGGAAAAAGAGAGAGTTGTAGCTTGGTGGCATTCCAGTGGGGGCTTACAAGGTACTCTAGACTCAGAAAAAAAAATAGAGACCAGAAAAGACAGGACTTAGCCGCTTGACTATGTATAAAGTGTCCCCTTACTTTACCTTAGAGATGCTGCTTTATACTTAGAAAAGAAAGATGTTGGGGACTTAGCCAGAGTGAGCAGAAAATGAGACATAGGAACAACAGAGTACAATTTTTGTAGATGTATGGCCAATATATATATATATATAAACTAGTCTAAATTGAAAACAACGTTCAAACCTATGATTGCGTTGGATAAAAACCGACATTTTTATACGTTTATACAAATTTGTACACCATATCCGGATTTCGACAATTAATGTCTCTTCAGTGATGTTAGGGATCGAAACGGTATTTGGAAGGCCATATAATTTTCTTCAATTTAGGATAGACTCCTGAATTTTAAAGAGTCGAAATAGGATGAACGGATCATATAAACCCTAAGGAAAATATAATACAAGCCCAAACGAAAAAATATAAACTAGTCTAAATTGAAAACAACGTTCAAACCTATGATTGCGTTGGATAAAAACCGACATTTTTATACGTGTGCATGTAAAACATATTTCTTGGTAGAGGGGTCTAAATACAGCACAAACAACATTTTCCAAAAGACCAAAAGAGTGAAAAAGTATATTATATATATATATAAGTCTAAATTCAAAACAATGTTTAAACCTATGATTGCATTGGATAAAAACTGCAATTTTTATACGTGTGCATGTAAAACAAATTTCTTGGTAGAGGGGTCTAAATATAGCACAACATTTTCCAAAAGACCAAAAAAGTGAAAAAGTATATTTTAACAAAACGCATTTGACTAGCAGGTCGAACAACGGATGTTCTTAAACCCTGTTGACTGCCATGGCAATTGCCAAATAAACGGATCACCAGATGTAACAAAATGGATCTTAATTATTAATTTAATACCAAACAGAAAACAATGAACTTGGGGAAAAGATGGTATACCGCAAACATGAGGTGCAAAAATTTGTACACCATATCCGGATTTCGACAATTAATGTCTCATCTGTGATGTTAGGAATCGAAACGGTATTTGGAAGGCCATATAATTTACCTCAATTTAGGATAGACTCTTGAATTTTGAAGAGTCGAAATAGGATGAACGGATTATATAAACTCGAAGGCAAATATAATACAAGCCCAAACGAAAATATATATATATATATATATATATAAACAAGTCTAAATTGAAAACAACGTTCAAACCTATGATTGTGTTGGATAAAAACCGACATTTTTATACTTGTGCATGCAAAACAAATTTCTTGATAGAGGGGACTAAGTACAGCACAAACAACATTTTCCAAAAGACCAATAAGTGAAAAAGTATATTTTAACAAAACACATTTGACTAACAGGTCGAACAACAGATGTTCTTAAACCCTGCTGACTTCCATTGGCGATTGCCAAATAAACGGATCACAAGATGTTACAAAATGGATCTTTTAAAATTTAAAAATTTAATACCAAACAGAAAACAATAAACTTGCGGAAAAGATGGTATACCGCAAACAAAAGATGCAAAAATTAGTACACCATATCCTATTTCAACAATTAATGTCTCTTCAGTGATGTTAGGGATCGAAACGGTATTTGGAAGGCCATATAATTTACCTCAATTTAGGATAGACTCTGAATTTTGAAGATCGAAATATTAGAAATAGGATGAACGGATCATATTAACCTGAAGGAAAATATAATACAAGCCCAAACGAAAAAATATAAACAAGTCTAAATTGAAAACTATATATATATATATATAAACAAGTCTAAATTGAAAACAACGTTCAAACCTATGACTGCCTTGGATAAAAACTGCAATTTATACGTGTGCATGCAAAACAAATTTCTTAGTAGAGGAGTCTAAATACAGCACAAACAACATTTTCCAAAAGACCAAAAAAGTGAAAAAGTATATTTTAACAAAACGCATTTGACTAGCAGGTCGAACAACGGATGTTCTTAAACCCTGTTGACTACCATTGGCGATTGCCAAATAAACGGATCACCAGATGTTACAAAATGGATCTTAATTATTAATTTAATACCAAATAGAAAACAATAAACTTGCGGAAAAGATGGTATACCGCAAACAATAGGTGCAAAAATTAGTACACCATATCCGGATTTCGACAATTAATGTCTCTTCAGTGATGTTAGGAATCGAAACGGTATTTGGAAGGCCATATTATTTACCTCAATTGAGGATGGACTCTTGAGTTTCGAAGAGTCGAAATAGGATGAAGGGATCATATAAACCCGAAGGCAAATATAATACAAGCCCAAGCGAAAAAATATAAACAAGTCTAAATTGAAAACAACGTTCAAACATATATATACAAGTCTAAATTGAAAACAATGTTCAAAACTATGATTGTGTTGGATAAAAACCGCAATTTTTATACGTGTGCATGCAAAACAAATTTCTTAGTAGAGGGGTCTAAATACAGCACAAACAACATTTTCCAAAAGACCAAAAAAGTGAAAAAGTATATTTGAACAAAACGCATTTGACTAGCAGGTCGAACAACGGCTGTTCTTAAACCCTGCTGACTTCCATTGGCGATTGCCAAATAAACGGATCACCAGATGTAACAAAATGGATCTTAATTAAAGATATATATATATATATATATATATATAGGCCAATCTGCCAGCTTTACATTCGCCTATGAAGATTGATGCCTAGGTTGGGAATTGAACCCACGTACGTCTACTCCATTGTTCTCTATGAACATGTAAATATTATAAATGCAAAAAATGCAGCTCTAATGTGAACATGGTAAATTGACATCATTGTAGCCTTAATTTTTTACAGGGACATATAGCTAGACTGTTTTTTTTTAGGCAAAATGTATTATATAACTCTTGAAAGCAATAAAATACCATCAGTAAATACTAATTATATTTACTGTTAAACAATAAGAACAAAAAAGTGGTCATTACTTAGTAAACATTGGAATCCACAATTTTGACATAGGAAACCAACACTTTTTATACGACCCAAATTTATTTGCGTTCGTATTATGTTATGGTGGTGTCTGCGTCTGCATCTGAAGACATTTTGGTTCGCAGACAATAACTTGAGTATAAGTGCATGGATCTCTATGAAAATTTAGCACAAGGTTCCATACCACTAAAGGATGGTTGGGATTGTTTTTGGAAACTATTGTCCTAGCGGTTTTGTAATGAGGGGCCAAAAAAGGTCAGTTTTACTGGTTCATAGAAAATAAATTGGTTCACAGACAATAACTTTAGTATAAGTGTATGGATGTGTAAGAAATTTTAGCACAAGGTTCCATACCACAATAGGATGGTTGGGATTGATTTTTGGGGTTATTGTCGTAGCCGTTTTGTAATTAGGGGCCAGAAAGGGGCCAAAAACAATTATTTGTCTGGTTTTAAGACAATAACTTGAGTAAAAGTGTATATACATGTATCTCTGTTAAATTTTAGCAGAAGGTTCCACACCACAATAGGAAGGTTGGGATTAATTTTGGGGGTTATTGTCATAGCTGTTTAGGAATTAGGGGCCAAAAAGGGCCTAACAAAAACAATTATTTGTCTGGTTCAGAGACAATAACTTGAGTATAAGTGTATGGATCTCTATTAAATTTAAGCACAAGGTTCCATACCACAATAGGAAGGTTGGGGTTTATTTTGGGGTTATTGTTGTAGCTGTTTAGTAATTAGGGACCAACAAGGGGTCAAAAACAAGCATTTTTTCATGTTTCAGGACAATAATTTGTGTATGAGAGTATGGATCTCTATTAAATTTTACCACAAGGTTCCATACTTCAAAAGGAAATCATGGTTTAGTTAAAAGGGGCCAAAAATCATTCTTTTGTAATACTTTGTATAAATTGCTAATTTCTTTAGCAATTTCAAAGGGGTTTAATTCAAAGTCTTGAGTTCTTTCATTTGGGTTCTTTAATATGCTGAATCTAATTCATTATTTTTTATTTGGATTTTCGGTCTGTTTTTGAATTGATCCATATTAAGGTTCAAAGGGTCCAAAATTAAACTTTGTTTGATTTCTTCAAAAATTGAATTATTGGTGTTCTTTGATATGCTGAATCTAACCATGTATTTAGATTTTTAATTTTGGGGCCTGTTTTCAAATTGGTCCACATTAAGGTCCAAAGGGTCCTAAATTAAACTTTGATTTAAAAAAAAATGAATGGTTGGGGTTCTTTGATATATATGCTATATCTAAACTTGTATTTAGATTTGTGATTTTGGGCTCAGTATTCAAATTGGTCTAAATTGGGGTCCAAAATAGAACTTTGTTTGATTTCATCAAAAAATTGAATTATTGGTGTTATTTGATATGCCCAATCCAACAGTGTTTTAGATGTTTGATTTTGGGCTTGGTTTTTAAAGTTGGTCCAAATTTGGGTCCAAAATTAAACTTTGTTTGATTTCATCAAAAATTAAATTATTGGTGTTTTCTAATATGTGCAATCTAACAGTGTTTTTAATTTTTATACGCCCGTTTAAGGGACGTATAATGATATACCGTTGTCCGTCCGTCCGTCGTCTACATGTTGGACAATAACTGAAAAACGCTTTAACCAATTTGCATGAAACTTTAGTGAATTGTTTAAATCTATTGACGTGAGCTCCCTTTTGATTTTTATAAACTTTAGATTTTACGTTTCCGAGTTATGGGGTGTTATTCATTAAAAAAGGGGGATTTTCAAGTTTTTCGACAATAACTCAAAAATGCTTTGAGCAGTTTTCATGAAACTTTGGTGAATTGTTTATATCTATTGACGTAAGCTTCCTTTTGATTTTTATAAATCTTAGATTTTACGTTTCCGAGTTATGAGGTTTTATTATGCCCCTGTCGTAGTGGAGAGGGCATTAAGTTTTACCCTTGTCCGTTTGTACGTCCATCCCAAAATTGGTTTCCGTTCTCCAACTTTAGTTTGCCTCAACCAAATGATATGAAACTTATACACAATGCTTAATACCACAAAACACAGATCAAGTTTGAATTTTGGTGGCTTCACTTTTACCGTTCTAGAGTTACGCCCCTTTACAAATTGAAAAATTGTTGAATTTTTCGTTTCTGTTCTCTAATTTTAGTTTGCCTCAACCAAATGTTTGTTTGTTATTCTGTTTAAACTAATTTTCTGAATGCTAAAATGCTAAATATATATAATTTTTTTTTTTTTGATGAAGCGAACTCCTTTTAAACAAAGCTTATATTGTGTATTAATGAACATGTATTTAGATTTTTGATTTTGGGCCCAGTTTTCAAGTTGGTACAATTCGGGGTCCAAAATTAAACTTTGTTTGATTTCAACATAAATTGAATATATATGGGGTTCTTTGAAATGCTAAATTTAAACATGTATTTAAATTTGGATTTTTGGGCCCATTTTCAAGTTGGTCCAAATCGGGGTCCGAAATTAAACTTGGTTTGATTTCAACAAAAATTGAATATATAGGGTGAAATGTTGAATCTAACCGTGTATTTAGATTTTGGATTTTGGGCTCTGTTATCAAATTGGTCCACAATGAGGTCCAAAGGGTCCTAAAATAAACTTTTGTTTGATTTCATCAACTTCATCATTCATTCTTTCCATGTATTTAGATTTTGGATATTGGACCATAATAGGTAAATGTCCAATTTCAAATTTTTCACTTCTTTGACCCCATTCATTTTGTGTCACAAACCTATGCTGTGTCAAATATTCAATCACAATCCAAATTCAGAGCTGTTTTAAGCTTATATGTTGTGTCCATACTTGCCCCAAATGTTCAGGGTTCGACCTCTGAGGTTGTATCAGGCTGCAGCCAGCGGAGCATTTTATTCCGTCTTGGATTTAAGGATATATTGCGCCCATTGCCAGCATATCATGCATAATCAGTCGTGTGAAAATATATATCTTTTAATTTGTTTTCTACACTTACATGACTTACTATTCTATATATGTTTCAATTAATTTTATGTTTTAATTTCCTAAAGAATGGGACATCGTTCAAAGAGACGACGAAAAAAAATGTAGGTGGCACTGTTTATGGGCGTAAACATTTTACATACAAGTACTTTTTGTGTCGATAGATTGACCTTTATCTGTCAGATCCAGGCATTTGCCGTTCAACTGAATGTGTGCATTCAATGAATGAACATTTGCCTAATAGGTTATAAAGATGATCTGCTATCCACTGTTATACATATATTGATATGATATAAAGCAGCACTCCAGATTATAATGATAGTAAGATGATGCATATAAGTGAAGTGTATTGAAACAACAGTGAGATTAAAATCCCTATCATTTATTCATTAACCAACTTTAACAGATCTTGAGGTCATCCGAGTAGACAGTACTTCAGTACTTTGATTTTCTTAAGGCCTTCACATATTGAGCTGATTTATAGCATGTGAGTCTACTATGATGAGTTACAGACCAAGTTTACTTTGGTTCTACTCTGCTGATTTTTGCCAAAACAACAGGCTTTGTACTTTGATCATTTTGTGAAAATAACAGTTTTACAGATTTTTTTACTGAACGCCTTCACATATTGATATGATTTTTAGTATGTGAGTCTACTATGATGAGTTACAGAATGAGTTACGGGCTTTGGACTTCGAAAATTTCTTGAAAATAACAGTTATTCAGACTTTCATTCTCAAATTTCCACTCCTAAAAATAGCTTCAAGCTTTTTTGAGAGGGGGTCATTCGACACATCTAGTTATTTATGTCACAAATCAAGATGATCATACACTGTTATATATAAATTTCATTCCAGTATGTATATGATAGCTAAGCTGTTTTATTAACTGGATTTTCGAAGTAAATCAGTTATTGATTTGGGGATGTATGGCGGGCGGCTGCCAAACAGTGTCCATTCATTTACATGAAAACGCTTTGAAGAAATTTAGATATGTTGTTTCCTGTGACCAAATGAAGGTCCAGTTCAATTTTCATGATTTTAGCTTTTCTCGTTGTTAAGTTATAGCCCTTTCCTAAGAATTCAATTTTTGATGAATTAATCCATTTCTGTACAAAGGGAAATAACTAATTTTTTAAAAGATTTTTAAAAGACATTGTATTAATGATAAATATAATTTTGTTTTTTTCTTTCTTTTCTTTGGTAAAATGTTTGAAGAATTTTGTGGTAGGTTTGTTTGTTATTCTGTATAATCTAATTTTCTGAGTGCTATAATATATAATTTTTTTCATATGAAGTGAACTCCTTTAATTAGATAATAATCTATTTTTATTAAAGGATATATTTCATTATAACTACATTGTGTAGATAAAGTTGATAGATAAGTTGTAGATCTATATTAGTTTGTGACAAATGAAAGAAAAAATATTTGGAACTACATGTATTAATTATATTTGATTATAATTTGAAAATTGATATACATTGTGTTACATCATATCTAATTTTAGAGAACTATTTTTAGTTATTACATTTTTTGTAAATCATATCTAATGTTAGAGTACTATGTTAAACCATATATATAAGCTCTGTTATCTATACCCAAGGGAAATTGACATGTTTTCATTAAATTTGATGGAAAATTGAACTTATGCTAATTTTGATGCCATAGATAGAATGCTTCCAAGAAAACCCTATAAAAGTGATGTTCTGATAATTGATTATAATATTAAAATGGATCCATTATTGGAAATTTTCGATTATTTGATTATTATATTCAATAATAGATATAAGTAGAAAATATTTAGAAAATGTTACTTTTTTACAGAAACCTTTAAGGGATTCCTGTAAATGTAAGGAATCCCTTTGATTTTCCATCAAATGTCCATTTTGTACATAATTACACATTGCTTTGGGGTACAGTACTCTGTAAGTTTGGGTAATTCTACTTTGATACTGTAAATGACTTGCACAAGTGTTCATATATAAGGGAAAGTATATTACTGATTTCCTACATTATTTGCATATAAATCAAAGGATTATAATAACTAAATCAATGGAGCTCGCTGTCTGATTAATCTATTATAATTTACCAGCTTATTCCCAACACTTACCGATAACACAATGTGATAATGGCCATAATATCCTAATGAAAGGTTTTAGCTTAAAATTTAGGCTATTTAGTAGCTATATCAACCTACATTTACTCCTTTAGAATTTTCAGCTTCTCTGCTAAGCAGTTTCATACAGTACATATGTAGCAACTAACAAGAGCAAAGAAATTTGATCTTGGAATTGGAATCACAATAAAGTGTCTGGGTAGGGGGACATATATTCCCGTAGGCACCTTCTTAGCTAGCAAGATAAAAATCATAGTCCCGACTGCAAAATATTTGCCACAAGACTATAAACACTAACATGAGCATGATGTTAAACACATGGCATGAATAGGTTATCATCCTGATTATGCTTGTAATATTTGCCACTGAATGTTAAAACTTAAATACAGCCTTAAATATATCAAATCACACAGTGTAACACCCTATAGACGTTTTAAGCAGAGCCAAAAAGATACAACTGGCTTGTTATCAAGCACATCAAGAAAAGAAAACTATACACAATGTATAAGTAAAAAGGTTTGCATCAAATTTATTGAACAGAGTTATAATTAAACTTATATCCTTGTTGGTTTATGTCTCGCCTGCGATGAAAGCCGAGGAAGGCGAGACAAAGGTGTGGCTTTCCGGCGACCTCACGATGGCTTCAACAAAAGTTAAGATTTCTGTTTAAGTTAGTTTGATAGGAACTACTTGTGATAGATCAATGATATTTTGTATGAAGTTGCATTACTATCAGTACATATTAGTTTGGCAACTATTTTGAGACCCTGCCCCCTAGATCATGGTCAAGTGACTTTCTATTAATTACCAATTTTCAATGTTAAGTTTTCTGCTTAAGTTAGATTGATAGGAACTACTTACAAAAGACTATGATTTTTATGCCCTGGCCGTAGCGGAGGGGGCATTAAGTTTTACCCTTGTCCGTCTGTACGTCCGTCGGTACGTCCGTCGGTACGTCCCAAAATTGGTTTCCATTCTCTAACTTTAGTTTTCCTCGACCAAATGTTATGAAACTTATCCACAATGTTTATTATATGTACCACAAAACACAGATCAAGTTTGAATTTTGGTGGCGTCACTTTTACCGTTCTAGAGTTATGCCCCTTTACAAATGAAAAAATTGCTGATTTTTTTGTTTCCGTTCTTTTACTTAAGTTTGCCTCAACCAAATGTTATGAAACTTATCCACAATGTTTATTACAACAAAATACCGATCAAGTTTGAATTTTGGTGGTGTCACTTTCACTGTTCTAGAGTTATGCCCCTTTACAAATGGAAAAATTGCTGAAATATAAGTTTGTGTTCTCTAACTTTAGTTTGCCTCAACCAAATGTAATGAAACTTATGCACAATGCTAATTACCACAAAACACAGATAAAGATTGAATTTTGGTGGCGTCACTTCTACTGTTCTAGTGTTATGCCCCTTTAAAAATGGAAAAATTGCTGAATTTTTTCGTTTCTGTTCTCTAATTTAAGTTTACGTCAACTAAATGTAATGAAACTTATTACCACAAAACTCAGATCAAGTTCAAATTTGGGTAGTGTCACTTTTACAGTTCTTGAGTTATGGCCCTTTATAACGTTATATGCAAGCGGGGGCATCATATGTGTCCCATGGACATATTCCCCATTTATTTCTATAAAGTTACATTACTGTATGTACATCTCAGTTTGTTGACCATTTCAAGGCCCTGCCCTCTAGTTCATGGTCCAGTGACTTTGAATTAATAAGCAATGTTACGGTCCATCAGATTGTCTTTGTCTGAATTTTATGCTGACAGGTGAGACATATCTCTGTGGCAACAGTTTATTTAATATAAACATTTGTTATTTTATAGCTCGTGAGAGAGTTGTTGGTTGGTACCACACTGGCCCCAAACTTCACCAGAATGATGTTGCTGTAAATGAATTGATGCGGCGATATTGTCCCAATTCTGTAAGTAGTACACCATGTATTGAGTAGTATAAAGCACAATATAATAGACCATGGGAAAAGATAGAAAATGCCCTTTTTTAGCTCACCTGACCCAAAGGGTTTAGTTTATGTGTAATCTCAGCCTTTCAATCACAAACTTAATTAACATAAAGTTTTTTGGAGTATATTCAGTTTGTGAGTGAAAAAGCAGGCAGAGTTTACACATCCATAGAATAAGCTTTATTGACTCCTGTGCGTTGCAATATGTGGGGGGATATGGTGATGGTCTCTGTCTGTCCGTCCATCCAAAACATATCATGATCAATACTCAAAATAAAGTTTGACATAACATATAGCTTTGATCAGTCAGAGATATAACTCTATAGGGTTATTACAGAAAATAACTTGCGTGTGTTATTACAGATACTTTCATGAGTTGTCTACTCTTTATTCCTTAAATTTTCTGAATCTGTAATAACATATGTTTGTTATTTGTAAAATAAATCAAAAATATTTTAATTTATAGTGGGCTCTAGGGAACTCTAGAGACTTTGCGCAGAAACTAAATGCATAGCCTTGATAACTAATTTTTTAATTAAAATAATACATTTTTGATTAACCATGGTAAATCAATGAGACGAGGCTTTTAAGGGATAAACTAAGCTGTAATAACAAGGCTTAGTTATTAAAGGAATGTAACTTATTATATGAGACACTTGGGAATTACTGGGAAGCTTGCGCAGAACCTTATTACATGCTCTGGTCATTATTTCTTACATTAAATTAAAATACATTGTAATTAAGCATGATTTATGTCAGAGCAAATGCTTTGGAGTGATATAGAGAAACTGTGATAACACCCTTTAGTTATTCCAGGCATATTTTTTCTGTAATAAGATAGGTGTACTAAGCAAGATTGGCAAACTATGAACTGTTATATCTTTCTATAGTTAAGTATACATAAAGACAATAGTAATATCAATAGAACTTGTATACATTTTCACTAAACTAATGATGTATATTGTCCCTTTGAAACATGTAACATACATATGTTATCACAGTTCTTTGATTTTTTAGTCCACAATAACAAATGTATGTTATTTTTCTGTAATAACCCTATAGAGTTATATCCCTGACTGTTGATAGTTGGTAGGATTTATTATTTGTTGTAATATTCTCTTGACCATGCATGCTATATTTAAGAAAAAATGTATGTAAGTCATAGATTTGTAGGAAATTTTCAGATGGCCTTGATATTATATTTGTATTTTATCCAGAGCATTTATGAGGGATAAAATTAAGGAATTTAATGCCCTAGTCCATGTGAAAATGGCGACTTCTATCATTTTAAAATTTCCTTTGCCTATTATCTCAAAAATTATAATAGATAGATGGAAACTTTAAACAAGACAAGATCTACAAATAAGTCAACATGACCAAAATTGTCAGATGACTCCTTATTAGAGTTATTACCTGTTAATGATGATTTTTACCAATTTTTTCCGTTATTGCCTATTAACTTAAAAACAAGAATAGATAGAGGGATTCTTCAAAAAACTAAATTTGCCTGACAGGATCTACATATAAGCCAATATAGAGGAAATCATCAGTTGACTCCTTATTAGAGTTATTGCCCTTTAATGGGCCTAATATCTTAAAAAAATATAATTGATAGATAGAAACTTTTAAAAGCAAAATGATCAGCAAGACAAGATCTACAAATAATTCAACATAACCGAAATCGTAAGTCGACTCCTTATTGATGTTTTTGCCCTTTAATGACGATTTTCCCCATTTTTGCCTATTATCTTGTATATACTGTAATAGATAGATAAAATCTTCAAATAGCACAAATGATCAGCAAAAAAAGATCTACAAATGTGCCATAATGACTGAAATCTTTAGTGGATCTGTTATTTGAGTTATTGCCCTTAAATGATAATTTTTTACATTTTTATGCATTTTTATGCCCCTTCCGCAGTGGAGGGGGCATTAAGTGTTACCCTTGTCTGTCCGTCCATACGTCTGTACATCCCAAAATAAGTTTCCATTCTCTAACTTTAGATTGCCTCAACCAAATGTTATGAAACTTATACACAATGCTTATTTCCACAAAAAACATATCAATTTCGAATTTTTGGGTTGCATCACTTTTACTGTTCTTGAATTATGTCCCTTTATAACATTATATGCAAGCAGGGGCATCATCTGTGTCCCATGGACACATTCTCCATTTATTTTTGACTATTATCTTGAAAACTGTAATAGATAAATAGAAACTTTAAAAAGGAAAAATTATCAGCAGGATTAGATCAGCAAACATGTCAACATGACTGAAATTGTCAGTTAACTCTTAAAGGGAAAAATTCAGGATTTTTTACTTATCATCTAAATATGTTCATCATAACATAAAAAGCACATTCACAAAGTTTTAAATTTATATTCCCTCTATTAATGGAGAAAATCAAGTATTTGTAACTTTTTTGGTTGACATACGTCATAGGGTTGTGATGTTTTAACCCGATTTGGCGTATGCTGGGAAAAATTAAAATCAGTTAAAGTTTTAATCGCTTATGGAATTTTTACGTAATTAAAAGCACACAGATGCATAATTAATTTCTGGTAGGCGGTAATGGTAGCCTTTTCCTCAATTCTTCTGCTCATATCGTAATCTTTGATATATGTATGATGGCTTGTTTCGAAGCTTTGATATTTTCACATGTGTGGTTAAATTTTCATGGTACGAAGTGAGATTCATTTTTCCAGTAAGTTAGCACACCCCGAAAAATCCTTTCGAGATGAGGCTCCTCGAGGTAAAAAAATCCCTTTTTTCACACAATAAGTTCTTTGAAAATTTAGTTCTTTGCATACATTTAATAACACCATAGTTTTTACACATTTATTCTATGGTCCTTTACTCCCCAAATCAGCATAAATGGTTAAGCTCAGTCACTTGTTAAAAATTGAAACATGTCCAATATCACTACACAGAGATTTTTTGTTTACGCACAACTATTGAGTTCCTCAATTTGAGGCACATTAGAGATATTGACCCATATTGAAATCCATAGTTCTGATTTTTCCAAATATTCTTGTGTGATCTTCTTCAGTATGACTTTCTGAATAAATCTGTGTATTTTTGTCCATTTCTGAAAGAAAATAAAGTTGTTTCAGCACTATAAGGCATTGACCCTTTTATAGCTATATTTATTAATTCTGAATACAATGTGTAAGTATAATTGATTTCTTCCAGTATACCTTCACAGGTCACAATATGGATAAAACATCTGATGATAACCTTCAATTACAATATACAGACCCTGTTAAAGCATTGAATAAAATTTTCTGATGTCTGAAAGTGCATTTTGACTGAGAAATTATGCAAAAATGTAGATTTTATCAAAAACCCTAAAAAAATACTTAATAATTTTTACCACTGAAAATTTTGTATTTTCAACCTTAGAAAACCACTCTAAACTGCTGAATATGTCATATTTATCATATAATTAAAGCACAATGAAGTGCAAATTTTCAAAATTTGTCCTTGCACATAATTCTATTTAAAAAAAAGTTTTTATGCCCCACCTATGATAGTAGAGGGGCATTATGTTTTTCGTTCGTTCATCCGTTCGTCCGTCTGTCCCACTTCAGGTTAAAGTTTTTGGTCATGGTAGTTTTTGATGAAGTTGAAGTCCAAACAACTTGAAACTTAGTACACATGTTCCCTATGATATGATCTTTCTAATTTTATTGCCAAATTAGAGTTTTAACCACAATTTCACAGTCCACTGAACATAGAAAATGATAATGCGAGTGGGGCATCTATGTACTATGGACACATTCTTTTTTTAAAATGTACTTCAGTGAAAACCCTTTATCACTGAGAAATGCACATTAGGTTTTTAAGTAAACATTATGACATCACACGTGTAATGATTTCATTAAATAACAACTGATTAAAATAATGCTAAGCACAGTTTGCAGTGTTACATAATGAACAGTTGCCTCTGGGTTTAACTCAAAATGTGGAGTCATAAAGATCAGTAACTAAGCATTTTTAGCTCACCTGGCCTGAAAGGCCAAGTGAGCTTTTCTAATCACTTGGCGCCAGTCGTCGTCGTCCGTCGTCGTCTGTTAACTTTTACAAAAGCCTTCTCCTCTGAAATAAGGTATTTAGTTTAAAAAATGTGTCCGATGACCCAGCCGGTCAACCAAGATGACGGACATGGCTAAAAATAGAAAACATAGTGGTAAAATGCAAGTTTTGCCTATTGTTTTGAAAACCGCTATGAATAGAGAAAATCTGACAAGGCAAAAATGTTCAGAATGTTGAGCTCTACCCATTGTTCATTTACGTCAAAACTGTCAGGTGACTTCTTGTGGGAGTTATTGCCCTTAGATGATGAATTTTACCATTTTTAACTGGATTTTTCGAAGGAAATATCGGTTATTAAAATGGTGATGTACGGCGGGCGGCTGCCAAACAGTGTCAGCACAATAACATGAAAACGCTTTAAATTTTTTTTTTCAAATTTAAATATGTTGTTTCTTGGGACTTAATGAAGGTCTAGTTCAATTTTCAAGATATTAGTATATCTCCTTTGTGAGTTATTGCCATTTTTAATATCCAAAAGTGGAATTTTTAAATATTTTACTCTTGTTATCTTTTTTATGACTTAGCATAATGTCTTATCTCACAATAAAAATTGGAGTGACAGATTTATTTGAAAATTATCTATTTCCTAAGTGGTAATGATTATAAGCTATATTATTAGACATTTTGAATTTAATTACATTATTAATTATTAATTAGATCTGGGTTATATCTTAGCATATAATATCATTGGAGTGACAGATTTATTTGAAAATTTTCTGTTTCCTAATGAGATCTGTAGGACTGTATATATAAAGTTTGAAATTTATTAGTAGGACTGTATAAATGAAATTTGAAATTTACTGTTCATTATTAGACATTTTGTAGATAATTAAGTCTCCCTAAACCATATATATTCTTACCCCCACCCCCTTTCAATTTGAGAATGAGCTTTTATCTTGTAAACGGTTGAGATCCCCACCCCTAAACCAAATATATTCTTGTATGGGACAATAAAACAAATCAAATGAAATATAGGGGAAGTCCATGGGGGTCACCCCCACCCCCCTTCTTTTTGAAAACTTGTAAACGGTCAAGATCCCCACCTAGAAACCATATATATTGTTGTATGGGACAATAAAACAAATCTAATGAAATAAAAGGTGAGTCCCCTGGGGTCACCCGACCCCATCCTGTTTAAGAACTTGTAAACCGTCGAGATCCCCACCCCTAAACCATATATATTCTTGAATGGGACAATAAAACAAATCAAATGATATATAGGGGAAGTCCATGGGGGTCACCCCCACCCCCCTTCTTTTTGATAACTTGTAAACAGTCGAGATCCCCACACCTAAACCATATATATTCTTGAACGGGACAATAAAACAAATCAAATGAAATTGAGGGGGAGTCCCCTGGGGTCACCACCCCCCCCCCCTTTTTTTTGAAAACTTGTAAACGGTCAAAATCTCCACCACGAAACCATATATATTCTTGTATGGGACAATAAAACAAATCAAATGAAATATAGGGGAAGTCCAGGGGGGTCACCCCCACCCCCTTTCTTTTTGAAAACTTGTAAACGGTCAAGATCCACACCCTGAAACTATATATATTCTTGTATGGGACAATAAAAAAATAAAATAAAAATAAAAGGCGAGTCCCCTGGGGTCACCCCCACCCCCTCCTGTTTGAGAGCTTGTAAACAGTCGAGATCCCCACCCCTAAACCATATATATTCTTGTTTGCAATAAAACAAATCAAATGAAATATAGGGGAAGTCCAGGGGGGTCACCCCTAACCCCTTTCTTTTTGAAAACTTGTAAACGGTCAAGATCCACACCCTGAAACTATATATATTCTTGTATGGGACAATAAAAAAATCAAATAAAAATAAAAGGCGAGTCCCCTGGGGTCACCCCCACCCCCTCCTGTTTGATAACTTGTAAACAGTCGAGATCCCCACCCCTAAACCATATATATTTTTGAACGGGACAATAAAACAAATCAAATGAAATTGAGGGGGAGTCCCCTGGGGTCACCCCACCCCCCCTTTTTTTTGAAAACTTGTAAACGGTCAAAATCTCCACCACGAAACCATATATATTCTTGTATGGGACAATAAAACAAATCAAATGAAATATAGGGGAAGACCAGGGGGGTCACCCCCACCCCCTTTCTTTTTGAAAACTTGTAAACGGTCAAGATCCACACCCTGAAACTATATATATTCTTGTATGGGACAATAAAATAATCAAATAAAAATAAAAGGCGAGTCCCCTGGGGTCACCCCCACCCCCTCCTGTTTGATAACTTGTAAACAGTCGAGATCCCCACCCCTAAACCATATATATTCTTGAACGGGACAATAAAACAAATCAAATGAAATTGAGGGGGAGTCCCCTGGGGTCACCACCCCCCCCCCCCCCCCTTTTTTTTGAAAACTTGTAAACGGTCAAAATCTCCACCACGAAACCATATATATTCTTGTATGGGACAATAAAACAAATCAAATGAAATATAGGGGAAGTCCAGGGGGGTCACCCCCACCCCCTTTCTTTTTGAAAACTTGTAAACGGTCAAGATCCACACCCTGAAACTGTATATATTCTTGTATGGGACAATAAAAAAATAAAATAAAAATAAAAGGCGAGTCCCCTGGGGTCACCCCCACCCCCTCCTGTTTGAGAGCTTGTAAACAGTCGAGATCCCCACCCCTAAACCATATATATTCTTGTTTGCAATAAAACAAATCAAATGAAATATAGGGGAAGTCCAGGGGGGTCACCCCCACCCCCTTTCTTTTTGAAAACTTGTAAACGGTCAAGATCCACACCCTGAAACTATATATATTCTTGTATGGGACAATAAAAAAATAAAATAAAAATAAAAGGCGAGTCCCCTGGGGTCACCCTCACCCCCTCCTGTTTGATAACTTGTAAACAGTCGAGATCCCCACCCCTAAACCATATATATTTTTGAACGGGACAATAAAACAAATCAAATGAAATTGAGGGGGAGTCCCCTGGGGTCACCCCACCCCCCCTTTTTTTTGAAAACTTGTAAACGGTCAAAATCTCCACCACGAAACCATATATATTCTTGTATGGGACAATAAAACAAATCAAATGAAATATAGGGGAAGACCAGGGGGGTCACCCCCACCCCCTTTCTTTTTGAAAACTTGTAAACGGTCAAGATCCACACCCTGAAACTATATATATTCTTGTATGGGACAATAAAAAAATCAAATAAAAATAAAAGGCGAGTCCCCTGGGGTCACCCCCACCCCCTCCTGTTTGATAACTTGTAAACAGTCGAGATCTCCACCCCTAAACCATATATATTCTTGTTTGCAATAAAACAAATCAAATGAAATATAGGGGAAGTCCAATGGGATCACCCCCACCCGCCTTCTTTTTGATAACTTGTAAACGGTCTTGATCCCCTTCCCTAAACCATATATATTCTTGAATTGGACAATAAAACAAATCAAATGAAATAAAGGGGAAATCCCCTGGGGTAACCCCCACTACCCTTCTTTTTGAAACTTGTAAACGGTCAAGATCCCCATGCGGAAACCATATATATTCTTGTATGGGACCATAAAACAAATCAACTGAAATATAAGGCGAGTCCCCTGGGGTCACCCCCACCCCCTCCTGTTTAAGAACTTGTAAACGGTCAAGATCCCTACCCCTAAACAATATATATTCTTGTATGGGACAATAAAACAAATCAAATGAAATATTTGGGGAGTCCCCGGGTTCACCCCCACCCCCCTACTTTTTGAAAACTTGTAAACGGTCAAGATCCCAACCCTGAAACCATATATATTGTTGTATGTGACAACAAAACAAATCAAATGATCACCAAGACAGGATCCACAAATAAGCAATAATGGCCGAAATCTTCAGTCGACTCATTATTTGAGTTATTGCCCTTTAATGATAATTTTTAACATTTTTTTTGCATTTTTTGCGTATTATCTTGAAAACTTTAATAGATGAATAGAAACTTTAAATAAAAGAAATTATCAGCTGGATAATATCTACAAATATGCCAACATGACTGAAATTGTCAGTTAACTCTTGATAGAGTTATTCCCCTTTAATGAGGATTTTTACTAAAAAGTGGCCATTGTTGAAGATGCAGGTGAGCAACACAGGCTCTTTAGAGACTCTAGTTATATAATATCAAGACCATAGCAACAGTTTTCATATCAGCATATTTTCAACATCCGACTGTAATTTCAATTGCATAAATACTATAAATAAACAATTTAGAGCTTGCCTAATAAAACAAAATGCTTACCAGTAATTCAGAATTTTATAAAACCTCTAAATTGCCATCTCAGGTTAAATTGGAATGATATGTCTGAAACTGAAAGACAAAAAATTGATTCAGGTTGTGTTATCATGTCATTTAAATAAAAACTGTATTATTGAGAGAAAAAAAATCAAATACTTGAAAGTTTTATCCCATAAAAAAAAGAGAGATGCTTCTCCCTTGTGGCTTCAGAACCTTCATTTTAACCTTTTTTTAATCAGTAGTTCATGTAGCTTAATAGCTGAATAGGTGAAGCACTTTGTTTTTAAAAGGTTTGACCCTCCCCCTTTTTCACTGATTTGTGATTTGTTACTGTGCATTAAAATATAGCAATTCATTCTTTTTTTAAAATATGTTTGTCTGTTTATTTGCATGTTTTAGTGAGCAGCTGCTAATTAATGGTCAAATTATTGGTGTAAAACACATGTATCAAATTATACTCGTAGGAAGTGTGTAATTTCCCTTGATTATCAGCTATTCCTGTAGCATACATGTGTAGACATGAATGATAATGGCATAACAATGTCTTTCGTGTGTCATGTTGACTTACAATTTAACAATGTTAAATGTTTCCATAAGAAGGTAGTCCCATTTTCAAGTCAATGACATGTGCCTTTCAGCGTCTCATGTAAACAAAAATTTTGATTGTGCCTAAAAGAAGTGTTCCAGCCCGGTGCCAGTAATACATTTCAAAAGCGAAAATTGTTGCTGATCTTTATAAATAAAGTTAATCTAGAACCAGCTTTGATAACTAGGTATTTATAAAAAGACAACTAACCTTCATATTCACAATTTTCTCTGGTGTACAAGATGCAATCATGCATAAATCAGTCTGACAACTTCTAAGATACAGCTTATAAATTGGGCACAGATACATATTTCATTTCTCAGGAAGGCGGTAATGATAGCCTTTTCCTCAGTTCCTCTGCTCAAATCGTAAACTTGGATATGTATGATGGTTTGTTTCAAAGCTGAGACATTTTCACATATGTGGTTCAATTTTTAGGGTACGAAGTGAGATTCATTTTTCCAAAAATCCATAAGTGATGTGGCTCCTCAAGGTCGAAAATCCCTTTTTTCACACAATAAGTTCTTTGAAAATTTAGTTCTTTGCATACATTTATGACTCCATAGTTTTAACACATTTATTCTATGGTCCTCTACTCCCCAAATCAGCATAAATGGTTAAGCTCAGTCACTTGTTAAAAATTGAAACATGTCCAATATCACTACACAGAGATTTTTTGTTTACCCACAACTTTTGTGGCGCATTAGGGATATTGACCCAGATGACTGTTTATCATCCTTCCCTACCGCTATATCAGCTTCCTCAACATATCTGTAAAACTGGTATCCAGTTAGCGCGTGCAAGTGAGGAGACATTATCAAGTGAGCAGGACTTATCAACAAATTCTCCCAACATATTGCCTTGTATTGTAATGGTGATAAAAAAAAATAAATTCTTTTAATAAAATAAATTACACTTGCAGTACATATTTTACAATGAACCATTTCTTTTTTCCTAAAATTACTTTACATTCTGAAACGAGATGTTGATAAAATGGTGTCGATGGCAGTCTTGATAAGTTCTGCAGGGACTACTTTTTTTCAGAACTGAACTATTTGACCTAATTTGAACTATTGATCTTCTTCTTTCAAATACTGCCCACATTCAACATGATGAATATTCTGGCAAGTTGCGCATGATTAAAAACAGGTTAAAAACAGGATAAAAACAAATTGTTCTGTTGATTTAGTTTGTGGTTTTGGTGACTTGAGACTTGAATATCTCAAGAGACTTTGCTGTGGCGGTATCTGGTGGCAGTTTGTTCCAATCCTTGACGGTGTTTATGAAGAAGGACCATTTCCTACAGTCTTTGGTGACTGGCTGTAATAGGTAAGTATGTTGTCCTGTTTGGTTTGAGCTTCTTGTTGGTTTTTGTAGATATTTATTCTTGTCTATGGCTACAAGGTCGTTTGTTATTTTGTAACACATGATGAGTCGTGCTTCTTTTCGTCTTGTTTGTAAGCTTTTCCATCCTAATTCATTTATCATGTTGCTGACACTTGATCTATTTCTATGTCTGCTGGTTACATATTGTGCAGCTCTTCTTTGTACCTTTTCAATTTTATCTATGTGGTTTTGCTGGTACGGGTCCCATACTGTCGTGGCGTATTCCATTCGCGGTATTACTAATATTTTATAGGCATGCTCTTTGATGGATTTTGAGCTAATGTGGAGGTTTCGATGTAGGAAACCAAGGCTTCGGCTGGCTTTTCCTGTGATGTTGTTTATATGTTCTCCCCAATCTAGATCGTTTGCGATGGTGCAGCCTAGGTATTTAGTTGATGTTTCATGCACCAGAGTATGGCCGTGGAGTTTATAGTCCCAATTGGTTGGCTTTTTCTTTTTATACGACCGCAAAAAAATTTTTGTGGTCGTATATTGGTATGACGTTGGCGTCGTCGTCGTCGTCGTCGTCCGGCGTCGTCCGAAGACACATTGGTTTTCGCACTCTAACTTTAGTTTAAGTGAATGGATCTTTATGAAATTTTACCACAAGGTTCAATACCACAAAAGTAAGGTTGGGATTGATTTTGGGGGTTATGGTAATAACAGTAAAGGAATTAGGGGCCAAAAAGGGGCCAAAAATAAGCATTTTTGTAACTTCCAGACATAACTTGTGTGTTAGTGTATGGATCTCTCTGACATTGTACCACAAGGTTCCATATCACTAAAGGAATGCTGGGATTGATTTTGGGGGTAATTGCCTCCAAATTTTAGGAATTAGGGGCCAAAAAAGGGGCAAAAAACAAGCATTTTTCTAGTTTCATGACAATAACTTGTGTGTAAGTGTATGGATCTTTCTGAAATTGTACTACAAGGTTCCATATCACAAAGGGAAAGCTGGGTTTGAGTTTGGGGGTAATTGCCCTAAACGTTTAGGAATTTGGGGCCAAAAAGGGGCCAAAAAACACATTTTTTTCTAGTTTCCAGACAATAACTTGTGTTCAAGTGTATGGATCTCTCTGAAATTGTACTGCAAGGTACCATACCACAAAGGGAAGGCTGGGATTGAGTTTGGGGGTGATGAATCATAATGGGGGTTCAAAAAATTTTGGGGGGGGGATTTATTTTTTTTTCCTTTTTTTTCTTTTTTTCCTTTTTTGTTTCTTTTAAAATTTTCCATTTTAAGTTGGTTATTTCTGATTTATATTTAAAATCAAATAATAATGATATGGTAGGAGATACACACCAAACAGGATGTGTAAATTATTATATAATAAGTATTGTGCAATAGCAAGAAATTTTCAATTGCACAGTATTGCACAATAGCAAGAAATCTTCAATTGCACAGTATTGCGCAATAGCAAGAAATCTTCAATTGCACAGTATTGCGCAAAAGCAAGAAATATCCAATAGCACAATATTGCGCAATAGCAAGAAATTGTCAATTGTACAGTATTGCGCAATAGCAAGAAATATTTAATAGCACAGGATTCTGCAGAAGAAGATACTTCCTATAAATTGCTTATTTCTTGACCAATTTCAATGGGGTTTTATTCTTGATTTCATGGGGTTATTTAATATGCTGAATCTAACCGTGTATTTAGTTTTTGGATTTTGGGCCCCGTTTTTAAATTGGTCCACATTGAGGTCCAAAGGGTCCAAAATTAAACTTTGTTTGATTTCATCAAAAATTGAATTATTGGGGTTCTTTGATATGCCGAATCTAACTGTGTATTTAGATTCTTAAATTTTGGTTCCGTTTTCAAATTGGTCTACATTAAGGTCCAAAGGGTCCAAAATTAAACTTAGTTTGATTTTAACAAAAATTGAATTCTTAGGGTTCTTTGAAATGCTGAATCTAAACATGTATTTAGATTTTTGATTATGGGCCCAGTTTTCAAGTTGGTCCAAATCGGGGTCCAAAATTAAACTTTGTTTGATTTCAGCAAAAATTGAATATATGGGGTTCTTTGATATGCTGAATCTAACCATGTATTTAGATTTTTGATTTTTGGGCCCCGTTATCAACTTTGTCCACATTGAGGTCAAAAGGGTCCAAAATTAAACTTTGTTTGATTTCATCAAAAATTGAATTATTGGGGTTCTTAAATATGCCGAATCTAACCGTGTATTTGGATTCTTAATTTTTGGTTCCGTTTTCAAATTGGTCTACATTAAGGTCCAAAGGGTCCAAAATTAAACTTAGTTTGATTTTAACAAAAATTGAATTCTTAGGGTTCTTTGATATGCTGAATCTAAACATGTATTTAGATTTTTGATTATGGGCCCAGTTTTCAAGTTAGTCCAAATCGGGGTCCAAAATTAAACTTTGTTTGATTTCAACAAAAATTGAATATATGGGGTTCTTTGATATGCTGAATCTAACCATGTATTTAGGTTTTTGATTTTTGGGCCCCGTTATCAACTTTGTCCACATTGAGGTCAAAAGGGTCCAAAATTAAACTTTGTTTGATTTCATCAAAAATTGAATTCTTGGGGTTCTTTGATATGCTGAATCTAACCATGTATTTAGATTTTGGATATTGGACCATAATAGGTGAATGTCCAATTTAAAATTTTTAATTTCTTAGACCACATTCAATCTGTGTTAGAAACCTATGCTGTGTCAAATATTTAATCACAATCCAAATCCAAAGCTGTATCAAGCTTGAATGTTGTGTCCATACTTCCCCCAACTGTTCAGGGTTCGACCTCTGCGGTCGTATCAAGCTGCGCCCTGCGGAGCATTTTATTTGTAACTGTGAGGACACTACATTTTTCAGGATGGAACTCCATTTTCCAGAGTTCTTCCCATTTTGCCAGTTTGTCCAGGTCTTCTTGGAGTTTATGGCAGTCGCTGTCTGATGAAATTGTCAAATAGACCACAGTATCATCCACAAACAGTCTCACTGTGGAGTGTAAGCCTTCTGGTAGGTCGTTGATGTAAAACAGAAAAAGACTGGGTCCTAATACTGATCCTTGCGGTACTCCGGATTCTACTTTTACTTTGTCAGATGTTTCGCCTTCAACAACTACTACCCCAGGGTTCTATTGGTGAGAAATTCCTTTATCCATTTGTTTGTTTTTCTTCGGATGCCATAATGGTGTAATTTATGGAGGAGTAAGCGGTGGGACACCTTATCAAAAGCTTTTGAAAAGTCAAGTATTAGCAGATCTGATTGTTTTCCATTTTCCAGGTTTTTTGTGATGTCATCGATACATTCAAGGAGTTGTGTTTTGCATGATCTTTTACTTCTGAAGCCGTGTTGTAATGGGTATAGTATGTTATTTACCTCTGCATGTTTCATGATGTTACTGGTGACTATGTGTTCTATTATTTTGCAGCAAATACATGTTAGGGATATTGGCCTATAGTTAGCTGCTTTGTATTTCTGGCCTTTCTTATATGCCGGAGTGACATTTGCAGTTCGCCAGTCATCGGGTATCTTTCCTTTCTCCATTGAAAAATTGTATCTGATGGTTAAGGTTGGAGCAATTTCACTGGCTAGTTCTTTCAGAATCAATGGCTTGATGTTGTCTGGTCCAGCAGCCTTGTGTGGTTTTAGATTTTTCAGCTGTTTTTCCACTCCATTAATTGTGATGATTATTTGTTCGCTGTCTGGATAATTTTCTGGTAGATCTGACATGAGTTTTTTCTTTTCAAAATCTCGTTTACTGATTGGACATGCAGCAGAGAAGACTGATTGAAATTGATCATTTAGAATATTTGCTTTATTTATTGGGTCAGTTTCTAATTTCCCATTTCTTCTAAGTGGTGCTACTCCATTTTTATCACTTTTCTTGTGTTTGATATAGGTCCAGAATCTTTTTGTTGGTGAATGGATGTCCTCGTTATCTTCTGGAGTTATTATGTCTTCTATATATACTTCCAATAGGCTTGTCTTGATTTTCTTTGGATGGTTTGTTTCAGTTGTTTAAATCTTTTAACATCAGTAGCATGGTTTGATTTCTTTTTCTTTTTATAGGCTCTGTCTCTTTGTCTCATCAGTTTTTTGATTTCCTGGGTTATCCATGGGTTTTTGTCCTTAGTCTTGCATACTTTGGAAGGTATATGCTGGTTAGTACTGCTTTCTAGGTCTTCTTCGAACATGTTCCAGAGTATATTGATGTTTGTCTTCTTGTTCATGCTTTCTTTTTGAATTTTGATATAAAGCAAATTCATATCCTCTTTTATGCTGTCCCATTTAGCTCTTCTATACAGTTGGATTTTTCTTGGCTTTTGTTTGTTTGTCATTGGATTGGTGTTCATTTCTGCATACACAATATCATGGTCTGAAATTCCTGGAATGACATCAAGTCTCATCATTTTACTAGGACAGTTGGTTATAAGAAGGTCCAAAGTGTTTTTATTTCTAGTCGGCTCTTGTACTAATTGAGTTAATCCATTGTCATCAAGAATATCTGTAAGCTGGTAATGTTGTTCTGCATGTTGAGTTCCTTGGCGGACTGTTTTGTTTGTCCAGTTCCATCCTGGTAGGTTGAAGTCACCCCCAATCAATAAGCATGCACTGTTTTGTGAGGCTCTAGTTACAGCTGTTTCAAATTCTGAGAGGCTCTCTTTGTTAGATGTTTTTGGATTATAATATGAGCATATGTAGAGGTCTTTTGTGCCTTTTTGTTGTATTCGTGCCCATATTATTTCACAGTTAGTGTCTAGTTCTGGTATTTCAGTGCTTAGAAACTTGTTGTGTATGGCAATAAGGACTCCACCCCCAGTTTTATTTTCCTTTCTGTCCTTGCGATAGATGTTATATTCTGGAGGGAATATTTGGCTGTTGGTGATTGATGAATCCAACCAAGTTTCTGTCATTATCATTACGTCTGGCTTTGTACTATCTATAAGATTTTGGACTTGGTGTTGTTTGTTTCTGATGGACTGACAATTCACATTTAGGATCCTTAATGGTATAAATGGTTTATTCCTAGTTTCTTGTTTTTCTCTCTTTGGAGTTGATGTGTGTTTTGGTTTTACACATTCTTGTTGGGATGCTGTACTCATATCAAGTGTACCATCTAGTAATAAGTTAAAGCTATTGTTTGTTGAGATAGCTGTTGAACCATAGCATAAGGAATTGTAGTTTGGATTATCACAAATGATACAATCCCATCACACAGAGATGTTTTTATCATCCACAAGGTAGCTATAATCTGACCTGTATTGAGATCAATCTATCGATACAAATGTCAACAATGTGGGGGTGGCAGTTTAAATTATTAAAAACATTTATAGTGAACATAAAATTAACAGTAAAACTTATAATAAAAATTGATTAATTAAATGCACATATATTATACACTCTAGATTAAACATTTCATTTTAAATAATAAAATAGGGGACAAAATCTACCACAAAACAACAACCCTCTTTCTGACAAGTCTAAAATACTTATTTCGTCTGCTAAAACAAAACAAAACAAACATACAAAATGGTTACCGACAAAGATAATGCTTTTGAAGACCAATCAAACAGACATTTTTTACTTCAATTCGGGGGAAATTCAGCAAATGAAAGTCAAAGTCAAACTGAGTGCATGTACAGATACATGTATCACTAATGTCAAATTATTTGAGCCTGAATTACATATACATTTTTTGTACCAAGTTTTCTCAAATTGCTTGTAAAACAAAGAAAAATAATTGTTTCAAGAAAAAAGCACACATACATTGTTGTACAACAATTTATTATCATGTTCACTGCATATTAAATTGGTATCCTGAAAAATTCCACAAAAAGTCACAATTTAATGTTTTTGTTTTGAAAAATGGTGTAAATCATATATATTGGCTATATCTGTATATGTACATTGATAATTCACATGAAATAGACTGAAGAGGGCAAAATATTAAATGATTAATACATGTAAAACATGTTAAGATTCCATTTATAGTATTTACTGTTTCAGTGTAACTAAGTTAGGATTTGAACCTAAGACCTTCTCATAAAGAGATGCTCTGACCCCTGAGCTACCTAGTTGAATACACTGAAAGCATAATTTTTTTCAAGAATCATAAACATGATGTACCTTGTCATTTTAACTCCAAGTCATCAAAAGAATGATATATCAATGTACATGGACAAACAGAATGCAGCGAATCAATTTTGTATAATATTTCAAAAATCCAGGTGATCTGGTTCTGTTTTTTGTCAGTACAGAAGAAAATATCTGACGGAAAATTTGACATGTTTGAACCAAATATGTTTTCCTCAATGATAACATTTGGCAAAGCACTTATAGGAAATGGTACCCCATAACCTGAACCAGAATACCGTCCCAATGCAATTTGGTGGGGTAGTCGTTTCAAAAATAACACCTACCTTCCTTGTCTTCTCACGTACAAATGGCGGGTACAAGGTGCGAGATGTCGAGGTATTTACATACAAGAAGGACAATTTACCAACATCTGTCTTTCTCAAATTAACTTCTCCTTTACGAATTATGACTACTTAAATATATATGTGTACTTTTAGTCTTGAAAACAAACAGCATTTTGATGTGATTCTGGAATTTTTTTATGAAGCGTATGCTGTTCAGCGGTCAGCGAGTAGAAATTTTCTTCTTCTGGTGATATGAAATTTTACGATCTTTCAATATAATCTTTAATTTTTCTTTTTTTTTTTTGTATCAGCTTCAAATATTATACTCTCATATATGCATTATCATGTACACGAAACATTTTTCTTCCTCTAGTTAATGGGAATATTTTACCCTGCATATTTTGGCCACAAGGTGTATCCGCCGTTTAATATTTTGATGACATGTGTTGCCTAGTAATAACAGAGACACTCTGGTAATAACAATTCCCGCGAAATTATTGAAAAAGGAAATTTTGATAAAAAACATTGCTTTGAAAGATGATAAAAATGTTATCTGAATGTGGATTGTATAGATATTGAAAAATATCAGCCCCCTCGACAGAATATGAAGCTAAATGGCTCGTTCGCTACGCTCACTCGACATTTAGCTTCATATTCTGGCTCGCGGGCTGATATTTTTCTATATCTACATATCCACATCCAGATAACATGTACTTATTGTAGCTAATAACCACAATATAAGAATGAAAGAAAATGAACAAACGCGCGTACCGTTTTGCATTGGTTGAATAAAAATTCCTATATGGTATATATTTTCGATTTAATTTCATTAATTGTTGTTGAGATTTTTTTCAGGAAATATTTATTGAACACAAATTATTTACTGATATTGAACTGAAAATATTTTTCGCTTTTATTTACCTTAATAATTTCCACAACCATTTCTACACAAAGTCTGTGTGAATAGTATGTTTCTATTATTTTGTTAATGCATTGTTTAAATCTCGAATAGATGAGAACATAAAACATTTCGTTTGAACACACACTGTTACAGGTTTGAATGTTGTCATTTTGAATGGATTAACAGAAAGAGTATGGAGAGTTTAATATACCAAGATTAAATACCCGATGATAATAAGAAAAGAATAATTTAATTGTATAAATTCAAAATAAAATTAAAATTTTTAATTACGGTATTCAGTGTATAAAATTAAAAAAGGAAAAATTTTCGATTACGTACTATGCAATTAGCGTAAAGATTCAAATATGAAGAATAAAAGAATAATGCTTTTAATGTTATATTTCCCAATTTAATAGAGAGAAACCATTGCACGTGTGTTTAATTTAGTTTACCGTACTTCTTTAACTTGTATTTAAATCTGGCGATGTATAAATGTTAACAGGTGGAAACAATCGTAAAACTATCTAAAGTGTAAAGTTTTCAATGCAAAAAAATACAACAGTACAACGTGCATAATTTTTATGCCCCCGCAACTCCCCAACATATTGTTTTACCCCTGTCCGTCCGTCCTTCCGTCCGTCCTTCCGTCTGTCCTGTCCGTTCGTCAGTCCGTCCCATTATGGGTATATAGCTATTCCAAATAACTCCTCCTACAGTTGAATGCTAGGAAGTTTTCACCTTGCTGGTATTTTGTACATTTATTGAAGGTGTGCATGTGGTCAGTGTTTTGATTTTTATTGATATTTGCTCTTTTGGAAGATAGTTGAACTTTGTCATTTTTGGAGTATATACTTGCATAAGAGGTGCGTAGGGTTTCCGGATCACTCCTCCTACAGTTTGAATGCTAGGAAGTTTTCACTTTGCTGACTGTTTGTACATATATTGAAGGTGTGTATGTGGTCAGGATTTTGATTTTTATTAATATTTGCTCTTTTGGGAGATAGTTGACCTTTGTCATTTTTGGAGTATATACTTGCATAAGAGGTGCATAGGGTTTCCGGATAACTCCTCCTACAGTGAACCATAGACCTATGTGCTCCATTGCTCAACTTTGTGTATTTTAAAATAACACTCTGCATCTGTGGGATCATCATTTGTGTCTCCCAGACACAATAATATCTCAAAGAAAGTCCTACATTGGCTTTGTTATAATACAGTTAATTCAGAGTGGTGAGCAGGGGCATCACTTTGTCTAGTTTAATATTCTTTTTAACATTTTATTCTTACATAATAAAATTCATATATAACAATCACCTAGACGAATTCTTTGTGAAAAAAATGTCAATCATCATGTATTATAAATCTAAGCTAGTTAATTAATTATTATACCCCAGCTTTAAAAAAGTGGGGGTATACTGTATACTCTGTCTGTCCATTTGTCAGTCCGTATACTCTGACTGTCCATTCGTCAGTCCGTCCGTCCATCCCATGAATATTTTTCGTCGCATCTTTCTCAGGAACTACATTACAAGGATTTCTGAAATTTGGTTTCAGGGTTAATATGAGTCAGGTATACCGTGTGATGCGTTTTCAGATTCATCACTCAACAATTTCCTGCTTACCTTATACTTTTAGCGGGGCGGGGGTATCATTTGTGAGCAGTAGCTCACAGATTCACTTGTTTATTCTGTTTGAGGATTTTTTTTAACAAGTTAATTCAAGATCAAAGGAGACTAATTTTCCTCATCAAATGAACTTTTACTCACATATTTGTTTTCTTATGAAAAGAGTGTGTTATAAATGGTCCCTCAATATATCTTTAAGTTTGAAAACATGAAAATTAAATATAACAATTTAATATTATATGATCATTTGGTGCAATACCCTACAGAGTAGCCGTTATTAATCCAAATTAGTAATAATATTAATTTAAGTTATAGCTTAGTAATGCATTACTGACAATGTTGATTTTGAGAACAGTTCTTCTCAACCCCATTGTTCTTGAAACAAGCTTTATTAGTTTCCTGAGGTATAAGTGCCATTGAAGACGAGCTCTTGAGGTACAGACAAAGCAGACAAATGGTGTACCGTTAGTTTGTTTGTTGGGTCAGGAGAGGCCAACCACTTGAACAGAAAAACAGAATTACCGTACAAGCTTGTTTTGTCAACACTATCAATTAGAGTTCCTATCACCTGATGGGGTATATGAAGGCTTCCAAGAATGTACAAGTGACATGTCTGACTCTGAATAGTCAGTTAACTGACTAAACATTGATCTACAGACATCGACTTCTATTTTTGATATTGTAAACTGCATGCATGTACGTTTATAAGAGTGTTTATTTCTCTTATGTCTGACAATAGCAAAATGTCTGCATGGTATAAACATTGCCATATGTTTTTATTAGTTTGGTGGGTGTTAATTCAAGATCGTAATTCAAATAATGATATTTTTTATGCAAAATGAAGGGACTGAAATTTGAATTGTTTCATGTGAACAGATACAAGGTAATTTTACGAAGACAGATGAAGCATTTCTGGGTTTCCGTACGAGTTTAATCATAGATCAGAAATACAACTTGTCTGATAATAAAACAGGGATTTTGTTTCGAACCATCGTATTGAAGTTTTAAAAAACTGATGTTTTAAATAAAGCCACCTTTTCTCTAGTTTTTCTATTACTGGTGTTGAAATGAATGTCTATACTACACAACGGATATGTTTCCTTGGCTTATATGAGTAAAAAATTACAATATAGGGTTGTTGCGAACATTGAAACTGACTTTATATGTGCCATAAATAACGGTTTCTAAGTAACACATGTGTGACCAGCCATGAGATTTTCAGGCTTATGGAGGTATCAGGGTCAAAATGAGTTTTTTTTATTATACGACTGCAAAAAAATTTTTGTTGTCTTATATTGGTATGACGTTGGCGTCGTCGTCGTCCGAAGACACATTAGTTTTCGCACTCTAACTTTAGTTTAAGTGAATGGATCTCTATGAAATTAAAGCATAAGGTTCAATACCACAAAAGGAAGGTGGGGATTGATTTTGGGGGTTATGGTACCAACAGTTAAGGAATTAAGGGCCAAAAAGGGGCCAAAAATAAGCATTTTTGTAACTTCCAGACATAACTTGTGTGTAAGTGTATGGATCTCTCTGACATTGTACCACAAGGTTCCATATTACAAAGGGAATGCTGGGATTGATTTTGGGGGTAATTGCCTCCAAATTTTAGGAATTAGGGGCCAAAAAGGGGCAAAAAACTAGCATTCTTCTAGTTTTATGACAATAACTTGTGTGTAAGTCTATGGATCTCTCTGACATTGTATCACAAGGTTCCATATCATAAAGGGAATGCTGGGATTGATTTTGGGGGTAATTGCTTCTAAATTTTAGGAATTAGGGGCAAAAAAGGGGCAAAAAACAAGCATTTATCTAGTTTCAGGACAATAACTTGTGTGTTAGTGAATGGATCTTTATGAAGTTGTACTGCAAGGTTCCATATCACAAAGGGAAAGCTGGGTTTGAGTTTGTGGGTAATTGCCCAAAACGTTTAGGAATTTGGGGCCAAAAAACAAGCATTTTTCTAGTTTCCAGACAATAACTTGTGTTCAAGTGTATGGATCTCTCTGAAATTGTACTGCAAGGTACCATACCACAAAGGGAAGGCTGGGATTGAGTTTGGGGTGATGAATCATAAGGGGATTCAAAAAATTGGGGGGAGGGATTTTTTTTTCCTTTTTTTTCTTCAGAATTTTCCATTTTAAATTGGTTATTTCTGATTTATATATAAAAGCAAATAATAATGATATGGTTTGGATAGGTAAATTGAAAATTTTTAAGTTCTTAGACCACTTTCATTCTGTGTGAGAAACCTATGCTGTGTCAAATATTTAATTACAATCCAAATTCAGTGCTGTATCAAGCTTGAATGTTGTGTCCATACTTGCCCCAACTGTTCAGGGTTCGACCTCTGCGGTCGTATCAAGCTGTGCCCCAGCAGAGCATTTTATTTTTATCATGTATACATATAGATTCAAAACACCTTGACAAGTTATTTTGCTAGGTTCTTCAAAATACCAAAATTATGATCATTTTTGTTAGCTTCGATTTTATTAAAAGTTTTCATTTTTTTCCACAATTTTTATGCGACCGCAAAAAAATTTTTGTGGTCGTATATTGGTATGACGTTGGCGTCGTCGTCATCTTCCGAAGACACATTAGTTTTCGCACTCTAACTTTAGTTTAAGTGAATGGATCTCAATGAAATTTTACCATAAGGTTCAATACCACAAAAGGAAGGTGGGGATTGATTTTGGGGGTTATGGTACCCACAGTTAAGGAATTAGGGGTAAAAAAGGGGCCAAAAATAAGCATTTTTGTAACTTCCAGACATAACTTGTGTGTAAGTGTATGGATCTCTCTGACATTGTACCACAAGGTTCCATATCACAAAGGGAATGCTGGGATTGATTTTGGGGGTAATTGCCTCCAAATTTTAGGAATTAGGGGCCAAAAAGGGGCCAAAAATAAGCATTTTTCTAGTTTCCAGACAATAACTCGTGTTCAAATAATGTATGGATCTCTCTGAAATTGTACTGCAAGGTACCATACCACAAAGGGAAGGCTGGGATTGATTTTGGGGGGTAATTCCCTCAAAATTTTAGTAATTAGGGGCCATAAAAGGGGCAAAAAAACAAGCATTTTTCTAGTTTCAGGACAATAACTTATGTGTAAGTGTATGGATCTTTATGAAATTGTACTGCAAGGTTCCATACCACAAAGGGAAAGCTGGAATTGAGTTTGGGGGTAATTGCCCAAAACGTTTAGGAATAAGGGGCCAAAAAGGGGCAAAAAATAAGCATTTTTCTAGTTTCATGACAATAACTTGTGTTCAAGTGTATGGATCTCTCTGAAATTGTACTGCAAGGTACCATACCACAAAGGGAAAGCTGGGATTGAGTTTGGGGTGATGAATCATAAGGGGGTTCAAAAAATTTGGGGGTGGGGGGGATTTTTTTTTCCTTTTTTTTTCTTTAAAATTTTCCATTTTAAATTGGTTATTTCTGATTTATATATAAAAGCAAATAATAATAATATGGTTTGAACAGGTAACTTAAAAAATTTTAAGTTCTTAGACCACTTTCATTCTGTGTGAGAAACCTATGCTGTGTCAAATATTTAATTACAATCCAAATTCAGTGCTGTATCAAGCTTGAATGTTGTGTCCATACTTGCCCCAACTGTACAGGGTTCGACCTCTGCGGTCGTATCAAGCTGCGCCCCAGCGGAGCATTTTATTCACATTTATGTTCATGTATTATAGTTGCTATGTCATATAAGTTTGTTTTTTTTGGTTTTTTTTTTGGGGGGGGGATGTTTCAAGTCTTTTTAGCTCAACGGGGCCCAAAGGGGCCCATGTGAGCTTATGCCATCACTTGGCGTCCGTCGTCGTCGTCTGTCGTCATAAACTATTTCAAAAATCTTCTCCTCTGAAACTACTGGGCCAAATACCTTCAAACTTTAACTAAATGTTCCTTAGGGTATCTAGTTTATAAATTGTATCCGAAGTTTTGATCCATCGACAAACATGGCCGCCATGGCTAAAAATAGAACATAGGGGTCAAATGCAGTTTTTGGCTTATATCTCAAAAACTAAACCTTTTAGAGCAAATGTGACAAAGGGTAAAATTGTTTAATTGGTCAAGATCTATCGGCCCTATAATTATCAGACTAATCGATCAACCTATTGTTGGGTTGCTGCCACCGAATTGGTAGTTTTAACAAAATATTGCAGTTTTTATACGACCGCAAAAATTAAAAATTTTTTGGTCGTATATTGGTATGACGTTGGCGTCGTCGTCGTCGTCGTCGTCGTCGTCGTCGTCGTCGTCGTCGTCGTCCGGCGTCGTCTGGCGTCGTCCGAAGACACATTGGTTTTCGCACTCTAACTTTAGTTTAAGTGAATGGATCTCCATGAAATTTCACCATAAGGTTCAATACCACGAAAGGAAGGTTGGGATTGATTTTGGGGGTTATGGTACCAACAGTTAAGGAATTAGGGGCCAAAAAGGGGCCAAAAATAAGCATTTTTGTAATTTTCAGACAATAACTTGTGTGTAAGTGTATAGATCTCTCTGACATTGTACCACAAGGTTCCATATCACAAAGGGAAGGCTGTAATTGATTTTGGGGGTAATTGCCTCAAAATTTTAGGAATTAGGGGCCAAAAAAGGGGCAAAAAACAAGCATTTTTCTAGTTTCATGACAATAACTTGTGTGTAAGTGTTTGGATATTTCTGAAATTGTACTACAAGGTTCCATATCACAAAGGGAAAGCTGGAATTGAGTTTGGGGGTAATTGCCCGAAACGTTTAGGAATTTGGGGCCAAAAAGGGGCCAAAAATAAGCATTTTTCTAGTTTCCAGACAATAACTTGTGTTCAAGTGTATGGATCTCTCTGAAATTGTACTGCAAGGTACCATACCACAAAGGGAAGGCTGGGATTGAGTTTGGGGGTGATGAATCATAAGGGGGTTCAAAAAATTTGGGGGGGGAGATTTTTTTTTTTTTTTTTTTTTCTTTTTTTCCTTTTTTTTTTCTTTTAAAATTTTCCATTTTAAGTTGATTATTTCTGATTTATATTTAAAAGCAAATAATAATGATATGGTAGGAGATACACACCAAACAGGATGTGTAAATTATTATATAATAAGTATTGTGCAATAGCAAGAAATTTTCAATTGCACAGTATTGCACAATAGCAAGAAATCTTCAATTGCACAGTATTGCGCAATAGCAAGAAATCTTCAATTGCACAGTATTGCGCAATAGCAAGAAATATCCAATAGCACAATATTGCGCAATAGCAAGAAATTGTCAATTGTACAGTATTGCGCAATAGCAAGAAATATTCAATTGCACAGTGTTGTGCAAAAGAAGATACTTCGTATAAATTGCTTATTTCTTGATCAATTTCAATGGGGTTTTATTCTTGAATTCTTGGGGTTCTTTAATATGCTGAATCTAACCGTGTATTAAGTTTTTGGATTTTGGGCCCCGTTTTTAAATTGGTCCACATTGAGGTCCAAAGGGTCCAAAATTTAACTTTGTTTGATTTCATCAAAAATTGAATTATTGGGGTTCTTTGATATGCCGAATCTAACCGTGTATTTAGATTTTTAATTTGGGGTCCCGTTTTTTAAATTGGTCTACATTAAGGTCCAAAGGGTCCAAAATTAAACTTAATTTGATTTTAACAAAAATTGAATTCTTGGGGTTCTTTGATATGCTGAATCTAAACATGTGTTTAGATTTTTGATTATGGGCCCAGTTTTCAAGTTGGTCCAAGTTGGGGTCCAAAATTAAACTTTGTTTGATTTCAACAAAAATTGAATATATGGGGTTATTTGATATGCAAAATCTAAACATGTATTTAGATTTTAGATTTTTGGCCCAGTTTTCAAGTTGGTCCAAATTGGGGTCCAAAATTAAACTTTGTTTGATTTCAACAAAAATTGAATATATGGGGTTCTTTGATATGCTGAATCTTACCATGTATTTAGATTTTTTATTTGTGGGCCTGCTATCAAATTGGTTCATATTGAGGTCAAAAGGGTCCAAAATTAAACTTTGTTTGATTTCATAAAAAATTGAATTATTGGGGTTCTTTGATATGCCAAATCTAACTGTGTATTTAGATTTTTAATTTTGGGTCCTGTTTTTTAAATTGGTCTTCATTAAGGTCCAAAGGGTCCAAAATTAAACTTAGTTTGATTTTAACAAAAATTGAATTTTTGGGGTTCTTTGATATGCTGAATCTAAACATGTGTTTAGATTTTTAATTATGGGACCAGTTTTCAAGTTGGTCCAAGTTGGGGTCCAAAATTAAACTTTGTTTGATTTCAACAAAAATTGAATATATGGGGTTCTTTGATATGCTGAATCTAAACATGTATTTAGATTTTAGATTTTTGGCCCAGTTTTCAAGTTGGTCCAAATTGGGGTCCAAAATTAAACTTTGTTTGATTTCAACAAAAATTGAATATATGGGGTTCTTTGATATGCTGAATCTTACCATGTATTTAGATTTTTTATTTGTGGGCCCGCTATCAAATTGGTTCATATTGAGGTCAAAAGGGTCCAAAATTAAACTTTGTTTGATTTCATCAAAAATTGAATAATTGGGGTTCTTTGATATGCCAAATCTAACCGTGTTTTTAGATTTTTAATTTTGGGTCCCGTTTTTTAAATTTGTCTACATTAAGGTCCAAAGGGTCCAAAATTAAACTTAGTTTGATTTTAACAAAAATTGAATTCTTCGGGTACTTTGATATGCTGAATCTAAACATGTGTTTAGATTTTTGATTATGGGACCAGTTTTCAAGTTTGTCCAAGTTGGGGTCCAAAATTAAACTTTGTTTGATTTCAACAAAAATTGAATATATGGGGTTCTTTGATATGCTGAATCTAACCATGTATTTTGATTTTGGACATTGGACCATAATAGGTAAATTAAAAAAATTGAAGTTCTTAGACCACATTCTTTCTGTGTCAGAAACCTATGCTGTGTCAAATATTTAATCACAATCCAAATTCAGAGCTGTATCAAGCTTGAATGTTGTGTCCATACTTGCCCCAACTGTTCAGGGTTCGACCTCTGCGGTCGTATCAAGCTGCGCCCAGCGAAGCATTTTATTAGTAAATAAAATGTTATTTTGTTACTTTAATATTAAAGTTTTAACCAATTTACACTGAACATTCAAACCATGTGAGAACTGGAAAAAAACCAACATTTGTTTGGCAGTCTGCTTATTAAAATGAAGTTTTATTTTATCCATAGCATGCAGCACTGTTTATTATATTATCAAGTCATGCTTGAAATAGAGGTTTAAATTTTACCAATATGGCCCTAGTAATACAATACTGAAATAACTAGGCACACTTTTAATGCAATACTTAGGAAAATCACAGAAGATATACATTAAATGTTAGAAAGGTAGAAAAAACACCCTTATATATAACTACTTGGAAATGATAATATTACCTCCAGTGTGAATGTTCACCCTGAGATGTTCACCTTGGAAATGATAATATTACCTCCAGTGTGAATGTTCACCCTGAGATGTTCACCTTGGAAATGATAATATTACCTCCAGTGTGAATGTTCACCCTGAGATGTTCACCTTGGAAATGATAATATTACCTCCAGTGTGAATGTTCACCCCGAGATGTTCACCTTGGAAATGATAATATTACCTCCAGTGTGAATGTTCACCCTGAGATGTTCACCTTGGAATTGATAATATTACCTCCAGTGTGAATGTTCACCCTGAGATGTTCACCTTGGAAATGATAATATTACCTCCAGTGTGAATGTTCACACTGAGATGTTCACCTTGGAAATGATAATATTACCTCCAGTGTGAATGTTCACCCTGAGATGTTCACCTTGGAAATGATAATATTACCTCCAGTGTGAATGTTCACCCTGAGTTGTTCACCTGTATCAAACATTTCAGAGGATTATTGAATGTGTTCTGATCAGGATGACAGAAAAACAATATATCAGCATTTAATAAGACAAAGCCATAGTGTATATGTTATAATATCCTGGACAATCATGTAAAGTAGAAATCAATCATATCATTGGATATAAACAACATTTATCTGTGAGGACAGGTCTTTGTAAACAAGTTATCATCAGCAGAACATGACATTAGCCTTCATGTCAACTCTTTACACTATATGACTTTTTATTTGTAAAATAACCCAGTAGAGTAAAAGCAGAGGATACCACACATTTGCTTTATGAACATTTGTCTGATTAACAAACAGTAGTTTCAGTTTATTTAACACAACTGAAATAGATTTTTAATTGCCATGTACTGTATTGAATTAAGTCACTATAGCCAAAAAGCTTTGACTCACTGCATGAAAATAGTCCCTGCAGGTTGAATTACTCCCCCCCCCCTCCAGGAAAGCTGGACTCACTGCATGAAAATAGTCCCTGCAGGTTAAATACCCCCCCAGAAAGCTGGACTCACTGCATGCAAATAGTCCCTGCAGGTTAAATACCCCCAGAAAGCTGGACTCACTGCATTGAAATAGTCCCTGTAGGTTGAATACTCCCAGAAATCTAGACTCATTGCATGGAATTAGTTCCTGTAGGTTGAATAACCCAAAAAAGCTTGACTCAATGCATGGAAATCGTCCTTTCAGGTTGAATACCCCCAGAAAGCTAGACTCACTGCATTGAAATAATCCCTGCAGGTTGAATACCCCCAGAAAGCTTGACTTACTGCATGGAACAGTCCCTGCAGGTTGAATTATTGAATACCCCCAGAAAGCTAGACTTACTGCATGGAATTAATCCCTGCAAGTTGTATAGCCCCAGAAAAATTGACATTCTGCATGGAAATAGTCCCTAGAGGTTCAATAGCTCCAGAAATGTTAAATTGCGGTAGGAAAAAAATCCCTGCAGGTTGAATAACCCCAGAAAGCTAGAATCACTGCATGGAAATAGTCCCTGGAGGTTGAATAGCGCCAGCAGAAATGTTAACTTGTGGTAGGGAAATAATCCCTGCAGGTTGAATAACTCATGAATGAAGAATGATATTGTAAATTGAAATTTCCCTTGACTACACTGATTAATTTCCTGTAATCTGAAACCTCTAATAAATAAGAGAAAAAATGTCTGCTGAACAATTTATTGTGAGATAATATTACTTATGCTTGACACTCAATTGTCTGATTTTTGTCAGTGGCTGTTTAAGGATTAGTCAGGCTTACAAATTTTTCTGTTAAACAACATTTTGCTGACGGGAAACCTGAAACTAAACAATCTTCCAGATTATTTTATCAAATAAATGATATAAAAATGTAATTAAAATGTTTCTCAAAATTGTAAAACTATCAGTATGGATTGTAACTTTCATATTTTATTTCAAATTAATCTTTCAAATTCCTATATAATATAAGTATATTAATTTAACTACCAATAGTTAAAATTTGTTTTAAAATTACTTCTTTATTTACTGGGTTTATTCATTTTATTTATCAGGAAATATTATTTAACAGATCAAAAGACTTGGTATCATAGAAAATAGTCATAAATATGTCTGAATTTAAATTTATATGTACACCACTATACCTCGGTAAGATAAAGCAGCAAGTCTGCATGATATTGAAAAATTATTTCAGTTTTACATGAATTCATAAAAATGTATCTGCTGGACTTTTCTAAGTTTTAATTAATTTCTGCTCTTAGAATTAGGCCATCAGGAGAAAGTCGGGGAGTTTGTATCATGATATGTAACTATTTGTTTGTAAATATTTAATGGAAAAGAAAAGACTTCAAAATGTTAGAAAATAGGGTACAGTAATGAAACTTCCTGTACAAACTTGGTGTAGATTCTAGGGAAAGTAGTAGTATTTTAATTTTCCTGGCTTTAGGTTGCCCTTTTGTGTTCCCATGTGAAGAAAGGCAATTTTGGAGTGCTGTGATTGGATGCATGAGTATTATAAAGATATGTTTTTTATTTATTTATGAACAACTGCAGTAGGTTTGTTTATGGTATAAATTTTGAAACAGACGGAATTATTAATTTGATAGTTTTGAGAAGAACTTGTGAAGATGTATTGCTTGTTTATAGCCAACTATGGTTGATTTTAAGAAGTTATAGCCACCTTTGGTTGTACTGGGATTGGTTTTATGGTTATTTGGTGAAGTCAGCTTTCATTATTCTGTTTCTTATATATAACTGAGTAAATCTAGACTTGGATGTTTAAAGATAAAAGAACTTAGCTAAAATTGTGAAGATTTTGATTTTATGAGAATACCTTCCTTGAACTTTCTGCACTTGGAGGTCTTCTGAATTAAAATGCATGATGTAAATTTAAGTAGGAGTAAACTATATTGTCAAGTATTCACAAGATCATTTCTAACACTCTGTTGACCAAGTTCTGACCTTGCAAATAATTGCTTGATCAATTTTTTAAAGGATTTTTTGTCAATTGTCATATCCCTGTAGACATGGTTTACTCTATAGAATTTCTCACATAAATAACATAATGAAGTGGTCAGTAGGGTATCCTTTGTCAGTTAATCTGATTTATCTCCTATGGATCCTTCTTCTAAAATCGTTTTTATTTAATCATTAAGTAACAATTCAATATTTGAGAGAACACAATTTTTTTTATCTCTTTTAGCAAGTCAAGTTCTACTAGAATACTTGTGTTAACTTATTATTTGAGTAATTTTTATTAGTGCTGATCAACTTATGAAAAGAAAAGTTAAACAAATATATTCTGACAAAAAGTCAGGACAAATATATTTTGACAAAAAGTCAGGACAAATATATTCTGACAAAAAGTCAGGACAAATATATTCTGACAAAAAGTCAGGACAAATATATTCTGACAGAAAGTCAGGACAAATATATCCTGACAGAAAGTCAGGACAAATATATTCTGACAAAAAGTCAGGACAAATATATTCTGACAAAAAGTTAGGACAAATATATTCTGACAGAAAGTCAGGACAAATATATCCTGACAGAAAGTCAGGACAAATATATTCTGACAAAAAGTCAGGACAAATATATTCTGACAAAAAGTTAGGACAAATATATTCTGACAGAAAGTCAGGACACTCAAGCTGTATTAAAAGATCATTTGTTTCATTATGATTTAATGGAATAAATATTGGGTAAGAAATATCTAGTAGTTTCAGATAAAAAAAAATGATTCATTCTATGTTATACATAAGGAGCTATACTACACTTTCTAACACTGTTCTGTTTTTCGATAGATAAAAACTTAACTTAAAATATATTGCTATACAGTTATGCACACTTATTGGCCTATATCATGCTGATACTTAATTTATTGCATTGCACAAGGTCATGCTTTTCTCAGGCTGTTTATGACATCTCCACACTAATTACATTAGATGAGTACTGATTGATATTTTAAGTCTGGTAAAACATGATTTATTTGTATGTTGCAGTGAGCTTTGAACTACAATGTTCAGTAACTGCTTGTCTCTAAGATTGGTACTCTGTGTCTTTAGTCTTTTTGTAAGTTGTTTTTGTGCTTCTTGTCGATCAGATGAGTCTAGGCGTTCCCTACTGACTTGTATAATTTCTATAGCTGTTACACAACTGTTTCAGGTCAGGGGGAAGGTTATGCACTCAGAAAAATTCTTTATGTGGTTTTCGTTGAATGCTGCATGTCATATTTGATGATGGTTTATTGTTTTAGCATAAATCAATTCCCTGGTTTTGTCATTTCAATTGGTTCACATTTATCATGACGAAACTGTCAGACAACTCCTCATACGAGTTATAGCCCTTCAATAACAATTTTCACCTTATTGCAATTTTGGCTATTATTTTGAAAACTATAATAGATAGAGAAACTATGAATTCCAAAAATGATCAGCAGGACAAGATTTACAAATAAGTTACATGCCAGAAATCATCAGTAGACTACTTCTAGGAGTTATTGCCCTTGAAAGACCCTTTTTACAAATAATATGTTGTATGATTGCATGAGATAACTCTCCACCAAATACCAATTGAAGTAGTAGGTTAGCAACTATAGTTCACCATACAGCCTTTAATAATGAGCAGAACCCATACTGCATACAAGGTATCAAAGGTCATGAAATGACAAATTTCCCATTTTTGTTGGCCGGGTTCGACAAAGTGGATCTGTAGTGATTACTAGGAGAAGGTCCTTAACATCCTTTAAGAGGATTAAAGTTTGATATCTGTAGAATAATAGCATAAGACAGATCAAGATATGTTAGCAGAAATACAAAACTATATTTTTAATGTACCTCCCTGTGCCCTAATTATTTCCTGCACCCCAATTAGATGCTCATGTACTTGTTTTATGGTTTTGTTAATATAGAGCAGAATTTATCAGTGATGTCAAACTAAGATGTATGTGTTCTATCCCTATGAGAAAGGCATTATAACCTGTGTATGTAGATAAAATGGAATTGTCTATTTTTATCTATTTTAATAGCAATACACATCTGATAATAAAAACTATCCAGCTAATTTGACTAAGTTCCTGATGTGAATTTATAATTAACCTAGAGCTAAAACTGTCATAAACACACATTTTCTGAAGCCTTTTTAACTACTCCTTAGCCAGTTGATAAAGTATCATTTATATCTGACATATTTTTGCCTGATGACAATTCGACTGAATTAAGAGAACTAAGGAAAATTATCTTTGGGCAAAAATAATAAATTGGAATCTGGAGATGATGCTAAGTAAGATCACACAAATTAAGTATTCATTGACCAGATATTTGTAGAAGTCTTGATTGCTTCCTGTTTAAAGGTTTTACCAAGTTTTTCTAATGGATGGAATGGACTGGCTTTTAGTGAAATATGTTGCTGGTTGTTGTTTTGGGTCATACTGTGTGAAAAGTACCAAAATCTTTCTTGTCTTTTTTTTATTTTCATTCACATAAAAAAATAAAAAAAAAATAAAAACAAGTACTATAAGCAGGAAAATTCTTTGTTGTAATAAATGATTATTTTAAAATGATTGAAACACATGCTGCATTGAAAGAAAAATGTGATCTTCAATTCAAAGTTCAATTGTATGAATGCCTTGCATTTTTTAGAGATAAAATATGAATAAAAGAAAATGAAGGGCATATTTCAAATAGACCAAAATAAAGACACCATCCAGACAATTATGTGTTATCCAATATCAACAAATGGAAGTTTGATCATGAATGGCTTTCATTCACATTTCTCTGATGGCAGTTATATTCTGAGAAAATACTCATTACATTCAGCTGTAAACCATAAAGCATTTACTAAGTCTCTTGTTACTGATTGTGGATCTGATCAAATTTGTTTTCTCCATATTGACAAAATTATTGTTTCATTTCCAAATGTAATGAGATTTCTGACAGTCATGTCATATCACCAGTCTCAATAAAAGGCAACGGTTTAGGGAAATTAAGAAACACTACAATTACTCATTCAAGTTATAATGGAGCTAAAAAAAGATACAGTGGAACAAAATTGTTCATTCCTTGGTTTGAAATCTAATAAAGTTTATTATTGCTGAATTTGAAGTTGTTCTGAAGTGCATGCTTTCTGTGGATGAAATTTTGTATGAATGAAACCAACTCATTTATTTCAGTCAAGAAGCTTGAATAAGTTTACAGTACTGGTATCCTTGGCAATAAAAAGAATACAAAATGGTCATACTTAATTTCCATCATATATCCTTTCACTACAACTTTATATTGCATGGTCCTATCACATCTATTTCCTATCACAACTTTATACCTTATTTTTTTTACAACCTTATTTATTATAAACAACAACAAAAAGCATTAAATTCTTTAAATTACATTTTATAACTTGTTCATTATTATACTCCATTCTTCTGTGTGTCTGTTTGTCAATTCACATTTTGTATGTGCTAACCTTTCTCAACCAGGGACTGAATTTCAATGATATGTTCAGAGAATCTTGTTTTCTGGTATTGTATACCTTCTATTTTATTTTTGTGTCCAAATGATGATATTTGGGGATGGCCATACCAAAACATGGAGATTGCCATATCAAAACATGGAGATTGCCATATCAAAACATGGAGATTGCCATATCTGCAAAACAGACAGTTGCCTATAATTGCTTACATCCACTTCATTTGAACTTTGATGGATAGTTGTCTCATTTGCAATCATACCACATCTCCTTATTTTTATGTTTATGCTGGCTATTTCTTTCAATGAAACTTTCATAGAAATTTTCTTACAAAATGCCATTGTGCCTCTTGTATTCTATTTTTGTGAAGCCTGCGAAATTTACCTCTCGAAGGTGAGACATAGCGATCCGTTGTCAGCGGCGGAGTCGTCAACATTTAGGTTCAGTCTGTGGTTAAAAGTTTTTTTGGACATCAATAACTTTGTCAAACCTACAGGGAATTAGATGAAATTTGGACAGAAGATTGTTTATGACCAAAATACAGTATCCAGCGCAAAATTTTGAAAATATTTATTTTCATTCTTCCATATTTTACTGATAAATGGACTTAGTTTTTTTTAACATTTAACAAAGGTTAAAGTTTGTTAGACATCAAATACATTGTCAAACCTTCATAGAATTTTATGAAACTTTTTTATGATTAAGAGATAATGTCTGAAGCACAGTTTTGAAAATATATTGTTATTTTCACTATTTTTCTGATAGATGGACTTTTTTACAGTTAACATTTACTGACAGTCTGGGATTAAATTTTTTTTGACATGATAAGTTTGTTAACCTTCATGGATTGTTATGAAACTTGAACAGAAGCTAATCTTCAAGACCAAGAAATAGCATCTAAAGAGAAAGTTTGAATCTTTTTTAACATTCTGTATTTTACTAATAAATGGACTCACTTTTTAAGTCAATATTACACTTTTACACTGACAGCAGCAATCGTAGGCCAGACACAGGGATCCGCGGAACTCCTTACAAATTTTTCAATCACAATATTGGAATTGTTTGGATAGCAAATCATGACATATCTATACACATTTGGGGGTGTCTTTGTCAGTTGTCTTGTGACAATTTCACTAGTTTTTACTGCTGTTTTCTGCCTATTTGCACTCACTTTTTATACGACCGCAAAAAAATTTTTGTGGTCGTATATTGGTATGACGTTGGCGTCGTCGTCGTCGTCGTCGTCGTCGTTGTCGTCGTCGTCGTCGTCCGAATACACATTAGTTTTCGCACTCTAACTTTAGTTTAAGTGAATGGATCTCAATGAAATTTTACCATAAGGTTCAATACGACAAAAGGAAGGTGGGGATTGATTTTGGGGGTTATGGTACTAACAGTTAAGGAATTAGGGGCCAAAAAGGGGCCAAAAATAAGCAATTTTGTAACTTCCAGACATAACTTGTGTGTAAGTATATGGATCTCTCTGACATTGTACCACAAGGTTCCATATCACAAAGGGAATGCTGGGATTGATTTTGGGGGTAATTGCCTCCAAATTTTAGGAATTAGGGGCCAAAAAGGGGCAAAAAACAAGCATTTTTCTAGTTTCATGACAATAACTTGTGTGTAAGTGTATGGATCTCTCTGACATTGTATCACAAGGTTCCATATCACAAAGGGAATACTGGGATTGATTTTTTGGGGTAATTTCCTCCAAATTTTGGGAATTAGGGGCCAAAAAGGGGCAAAAAACAAGCATTTTTCTAGTTTCAGGACAATAACTTGTTTGTAAGTGTATGGATCTTTATGAAATTGTACTGCAAGGTTCCATATCACAAAGGGAAAGCTGGGTTGGAGTTTGGGGGTAATTGCCCTAAACGTTTAGGAATTAGGGGCCAAAAAGGGACAAAAAAACAAGCATTTTTCTAGTTTCCAGACAATAACTTGTGTTCAAGTGAATGGATCTCTCTAAAATTGTACTGCAAGGTACCATACCACAAAGGGAAAGCTGGGATTGAGTGTGGGGGCGATGAATCATAAGGGGGTTCAAAAAATTTGGGGGGGGGGATTTTTTTTTCATTTTTTTCCTTTAAAATTTTCCATTTTAAATTGGTTATTTCTGATTTATATATAAAAGCAAATAATAATGATATGGTTTGAATAGCATACATGTGAACCTCCCGACAGGTGTACAATAATCCTGTTTTCAGGAGTCTCCTCCTGACCTCCGGTTGAAGAGGAAAATTATAATCCCGTGTATGAAATTTTTCATGAATGAAAAATTTCTGCCCAACATATCATCTCAGGCATCTTGTGTAACTCACATTACCTGAAGTTATATTTTACCTGTAAATCAATTAACATGCATAATTATATGGCTTCACTTGTCAGCTTGGGTGTCAAACATACTGGTAATCAATGATTTTTTACCTCAGGCTAACTGCCGTTGTGTAACAAAAACTGTGTATTTATTGGGTTACTTCCCTTGATTTATCCTGTTTTAAGTTACTTTCCTTTTAATAATGAAAATTTTTAAAAGAATATAAATAAAATATAAATTGAACAAATAATCATAAAAGGATGGTAAATAAATGATTTTAAATGTCTTAGGACAAATAAAAAAATAATAATTTGAAAATTATTTGAGGATTCTATACTTCCTTTCAAGGCTTAATTTGAAATTTATATAATAACTATGACCCTTGTTTTACAGTTAGAATGATTTTCTGAGTATGCAAACATAAGCTATTTGCAGATAGTTAAACAAATGTTCTGGTTGCAATAAATGTTTTATAGAATATGAAGTAAAAAATTTAAAGAACATACTGAAAAAAAAAAATGTTAGATTGAACATGTAAAATATAAAGATGGAGAAACTTTATAAGTACAAGGGTACTATAAACATAATAAATTGGATGGAAAGTTGAAGAAAACACACTTTAAAAGACCATTTTTACAGCACACGGTTACATTTACGACAAAATTTATGTCGATTAAAAACCTCCTGATCTGAGTCCTAATCTCCTGACCAAAATTTCCCAATCTCCTGATCTGAGTTTCACAGTCCATCACATGTATGAATAGGTAAATTAAAAAATTATAAGTTCTTAGACCACTTTCATTCTGTGTCAGAAACCTATGCTGTGTCAAATATTTAATTACAATCCAAATTCAGTGCTGTATCAAGCTTGAATGTTGTGTCCATACTTGCCCCAACTGTTCAGGGTTTGACCTCTGCGGTCGTATCAAGCTGCGCCCCAGCGGAGCATTTTATTTGTTATTATTTTGAATATTATTATAGATATATATAAACTGTAAGCAGCAATAATGTTCAGCAAAGTAAGATCTACAAAAATTTAATATGACCATAATTGTCAATTGACCCCTTAAAGAGTTATTGCCCTTTAAAGACAATTTTACACAATTTGTTCATCAAGTTTGCTAACATTTAAAAATCTTCTCCTCTGAAACTACTGGGCCAATTACCTTCAAACTTTAACTAAATGTTCCTTAGGGTATCTTGTTTATAAACTGTATTCGAAATTTGTATTCATCGACAAACATGGCCGCCATGGCTAAAAATAGAACATAAGGGTCAAATGCAGTTTTTATACGACCTTTTTGCAGCGTATATTGGTATGACGTTGGCGTCGTCGTCGGCGTCGTCCTGCGACGTCTGAAGACACATTGGTTTTCGCACTCTAACTTTATTTTAAGTGAATGGATCTCTATGAAATTTTACCATAAGGTTCAATACCACAGAAGGAAGGTTGGGATTGATTTTGGGGGTTATGGTACCAACAGTTAAGGAATTGGGGGCCAAAAAGGAGCCAAAAATAAGCATTTTTGTAACTTCCAGACATAACTTGTGTGTTAGTGTATGGATCTCTCTGAAATTGTACTGCAAGGTACCATACCACAAAGGGAAGGCTGGGATTGAGTTTGGGGTGATGAATCATAAGGGGATTCAAAAAATTGGGGGGAGGGATTTTTTTTTCCTTTTTTTTCTTCAGAATTTTCCATTTTAAATTGGTTATTTCTGATTTATATATAAAAGCAAATAATAATGATATGGTTTGGATAGGTAAATTGAAAATTTTTAAGTTCTTAGACCACTTTCATTCTGTGTGAGAAACCTATGCTGTGTCAAATATTTAATTACAATCCAAATTCAGTGCTGTATCAAGCTTGAATGTTGTGTCCATACTTGCCCCAACTGTTCAGGGTTCGACCTCTGCGGTCATATCAAGCTGTGCCCCAGCAGAGCATTTTATTTTTATCATGTATACATATAGATTCAAAACACCTTGACAAGTTATTTTGCTAGGTTCTTCAAAATACCAAAATTATGATCATTTTTGTTAGCTTCGATTTTATTAAAAGTTTTCATTTTTTTCCACAATTTTTATGCGACCGCAAAAAAATTTTTGTGGTCGTATATTGGTATGACGTTGGCGTCGTCGTCATCTTCCGAAGACACATTAGTTTTCGCACTCTAACTTTAGTTTAAGTGAATGGATCTCAATGAAATTTTACCATAAGGTTCAATACCACAAAAGGAAGGTGGGGATTGATTTTGGGGGTTATGGTACCCACAGTTAAGGAATTAGGGGTAAAAAAGGGGCCAAAAATAAGCATTTTTGTAACTTCCAGACATAACTTGTGTGTAAGTGTATGGATCTCTCTGACATTGTACCACAAGGTTCCATATCACAAAGGGAATGCTGGGATTGATTTTGGGGGTAATTGCCTCCAAATTTTAGGAATTAGGGGCCAAAAAGGGGCCAAAAATAAGCATTTTTCTAGTTTCCAGACAATAACTCGTGTTCAAATAATGTATGGATCTCTCTGAAATTGTACTGCAAGGTACCATACCACAAAGGGAAGGCTGGGATTGATTTTGGGGGGTAATTCCCTCAAAATTTTAGTAATTAGGGGCCATAAAAGGGGCAAAAAAACAAGCATTTTTCTAGTTTCAGGACAATAACTTATGTGTAAGTGTATGGATCTTTATGAAATTGTACTGCAAGGTTCCATACCACAAAGGGAAAGCTGGAATTGAGTTTGGGGGTAATTGCCCAAAACGTTTAGGAATAAGGGGCCAAAAAGGGGCAAAAAATAAGCATTTTTCTAGTTTCATGACAATAACTTGTGTTCAAGTGTATGGATCTCTCTGAAATTGTACTGCAAGGTACCATACCACAAAGGGAAAGCTGGGATTGAGTTTGGGGTGATGAATCATAAGGGGGTTCAAAAAATTTGGGGGTGGGGGGGATTTTTTTTTCCTTTTTTTTTCTTTAAAATTTTCCATTTTAAATTGGTTATTTCTGATTTATATATAAAAGCAAATAATAATAATATGGTTTGAACAGGTAACTTAAAAAATTTTAAGTTCTTAGACCACTTTCATTCTGTGTGAGAAACCTATGCTGTGTCAAATATTTAATTACAATCCAAATTCAGTGCTGTATCAAGCTTGAATGTTGTGTCCATACTTGCCCCAACTGTACAGGGTTCGACCTCTGCGGTCGTATCAAGCTGCGCCCCAGCGGAGCATTTTATTCACATTTATGTTCATGTATTATAGTTGCTATGTCATATAAGTTTGTTTTTTTTGGTTTTTTTTTGGGGGGGGGGATGTTTCAAGTCTTTTTAGCTCAACGGGGCCCAAAGGGGCCCATGTGAGCTTATGCCATCACTTGGCGTCCGTCGTCGTCGTCTGTCGTCATAAACTATTTCAAAAATCTTCTCCTCTGAAACTACTGGGCCAAATACCTTCAAACTTTAACTAAATGTTCCTTAGGGTATCTAGTTTATAAATTGTATCCGAAGTTTTGATCCATCGACAAACATGGCCGCCATGGCTAAAAATAGAACATAGGGGTCAAATGCAGTTTTTGGCTTATATCTCAAAAACTAAACCTTTTAGAGCAAATGTGACAAAGGGTAAAATTGTTTAATTGGTCAAGATCTATCGGCCCTATAATTATCAGACTAATCGATCAACCTATTGTTGGGTTGCTGCCACCGAATTGGTAGTTTTAACAAAATATTGCAGTTTTTTGTTATTATTTTGAATATTATTATAGATATATATAAACTGTAAGCAGCAATAATGTTCAGCAAAGTAAGATCTACAAAAATTTAATATGACCATAATTGTCAATTGACCCCTTAAAGAGTTATTGCCCTTTAAAGACAATTTTACACAATTTGTTCATCAAGTTTGCTAACATTTAAAAATCTTCTCCTCTGAAACTACTGGGCCAATTACCTTCAAACTTTAACTAAATGTTCCTTAGGGTATCTTGTTTATAAACTGTATTCGAAATTTGTATTCATCGACAAACATGGCCGCCATGGCTAAAAATAGAACATAAGGGTCAAATGCAGTTTTTATACGACCTTTTTGCAGCGTATATTGGTATGACGTTGGCGTCGTCGTCGGCGTCGTCCTGCGACGTCTGAAGACACATTGGTTTTCGCACTCTAACTTTATTTTAAGTGAATGGATCTCTATGAAATTTTACCATAAGGTTCAATACCACAGAAGGAAGGTTGGGATTGATTTTGGGGGTTATGGTACCAACAGTTAAGGAATTGGGGGCCAAAAAGGAGCCAAAAATAAGCATTTTTGTAACTTCCAGACATAACTTGTGTGTTAGTGTATGGATCTCTCTGAAATTGTACCACAAGGTTCCATATCACACAGGGAATGCTGGGATTGATTTTGGGGATAATTGCCTTAAAATATTAGGAATTAGGGGCCAAAAAAGGGGCAAAAAACAAGCATTTTTCTAGTTTCATGACAATAACTTGTGTGTAAGTGTATGGATCTTTCTGAAATTGTACTACAAGGTTCCATATCACAATGGGAAAGCTGGAATTGAGTTTGGGGGTAATTGCCCAAAACGTTTAGGAATAAGGGGCCAAAAAGGGGCAAAAAAAAGCATTTTTCTAGTTTCCAGACAATAACTTGTGTTCAAGTGTATGGATCTCTCTGAAATTGTACCACAAGGTTCCATATCACACAGGGAATGCTGGGATTGATTTTGGGGGTAATTGCCTCAAAATATTAGGAATTAGGGGCCAAAAAAGGGGCAAAAAACAAGCATTTTTCTAGTTTCATGATAATAACTTGTGTGTAAGTGTATGGATCTTTCTGAAATTGTACTACAAGGTTCCATATCACAATGGGAAAGCTGGAATGAGTTTGGGGGTAATTGCCCAAAACGTTTAGGAATAAGGGGCCAAAAAGGGGCAAAAAATAAGCATTTTTCTAGTTTCATGACAATAACTTGTGTTCAAGTGTATGGATCTCTCTGAAATTGTACTGCAAGGTACCAAACCACAAAGGGAAGGCTGGGATTGAGTTTGGGGGTGATGAATCATAAGGGGGTTCAAAAAATTTGAGGAGGGGGATTTTTTTTTTTTCCTTTTTTTTCTTTTTTTTCCTTTTTTTTTTCTTTTAAAATTTTCCATTTTAAGTTGGTTATTTCTGTTTTATATTTAAAAGCAAATAATAATGATATGGTAGGAGATACACACCAAACAGGATGTGTAAATTATTATATAATAAGTATTGTGCAATAGCAAGAAATTTTCAATTGCACAGTATTGCACAATAGCAAGAAATCTTCAATTGCACAGTATTGCGCAATAGCAAGACATCTTCAATTGCACAGTATTGTGCTGTAGCAAGAAATATCCAATAGCACAATATTGCGCAATAGCAAGAAATTGTCAATTGTACAGTATTGCGCAATAGCAAGAAATATTCAATTGCACAGTATAAATTGCTTATTTCTTGACCAATTTCAATGGGGTTTTATTCTTGAATTCTTGGGGTTCTTTAATATGCTGATTCTAACTGTGTATTAAGTTTTTGGATTTTGGGCCCCGTTTTTAAATTGGTCCACATTGAGGTCCAAAGGGTCCCAAATTAAACTTTGTTTGATTTCATCAAAAATTGAATTATTGGGGTTCTTTGATATGCCGAATCTAACCGTGTATTTAGATTCTTAATTTTAGGTTCAGTTTTCAAATTGGTCTACATTAAGGTCCAAAGGGTCCAAAATTAAACTTAATTTGATTTTAACAAAAATTGAATTCTTAGGGTTCTTTGATATGCTGAATCTAAACATGTACCGGTATTTAGATTTTTAATTATGGGCCCAGTTTTCAAGTTGGTCCAAATCGGGGTCCAAAATTAAACTTTGTTTGATTTCAACAAAAATTGAATATATGGGGTTCTTTGATATGCTGAATCTAACCATGTATTTAGATTTTTGATTTTTGGGCCCCATTATCAACTTTGTCCACATTGAGGTCAAAAGGGTCCAAAATTAAACTTTGTTTGATTTCATTAAAAATTGAATTCTTGGGGTTTTGTGATATGCTGAATCTAACCATGTATTTAGATTTTGGATATTGGACCATAATAGATGAATGTCAAATTTAAAATTTTTAAATTCTTAGACCACATTCATTCTGTGTCAGAAACCTATGCTGTGTCAAATATTTAATCACAATCCAAATTCAGAGCTGTATCAAGCTTGAATGTTGTGTCCATACTTGCCCCAACTGTTCAGGGTTCGACCTCTGCGGTCGTATCAAGCTGCGCCCTGCGGAGCATTTTATTGGCTTATATCTCAAAAACTAAACCTTTTAGAGCAAATGTGACATGGGGTAAAATTGTTTAAAGACAATTTTACACAATTTGTTCATTAAGTTTGCTAACATTTAAAAATCTTCTCCTCTGAAATACAGGTGAGCGATTCAGGTAAGTAAGATGTAATTGTAGCTATAGTAACTAAATAACTGAAGAATTTTAATTCGGTTGCCATAGCAACAATGTACCGGAATCTCCAATCAAAATCATAAGGACTTAAACTTTTTTCTTTCTTTCGTCTAATTGTAAGGAAAACTACATTAATGCTAAGAAAGTGAATACCAAGATATATATTAAACCATAAAGGAGCTGTGTATTATTTAATATGCTTTCTAATGTTCATATATTATCTCATTGTGAATACATATTGTACATGTATCCTGACAAAGTGATTAAATCAAAGACCTGTTAATGCAGAGTAAGATGAAAATCAAACAGCATGACCAATGATATTAGGACATGTAGGTGAAAGGGATGCCAAAAAACTTTCAACAACACATACATCTTGTCTATGTAGTTCTCAGACAGTCAAACATAAAAAAAACTAGGAATAAACATGGGATGAGACACTGTTGGGGTCCTAATGGACAGGTTTATCATACTTAATTTACATGTACCGTTGTATGTCAATACATATAGATATAAGAAGATGTGGTATGAGTGCCAATGAGACAACTCTCCAACAAAGTCACAATTTGTAAAAGTAAACCATTATAGGTCAAATTACGGCCTTCAACGCGGAGCCTTGGCTCACACCGAACAGCAAGCTATAAAGGGCCCCAAAAATGACTAGTGTAAAACCATTCAAACAGGAAAACCAACGATCTATATGTTCATATTTTCGCTTACAATGTGAAACAATGAGATTTACTCCAAAAAATTGGTGTACATGCTGCACATCTGTTTCGGTAAAGTTATAATTTTTCGGTACTTTATTTTTCTAAATAATATCTTGCAATGGTGATATAATTACAACCATTTTGTATAATCGAAAACATATTAATGATTCAGGAGAAACTTCAAAGTGAATTACGCAATGAAATCTAAAAGATAAATTGTGTGAATTCAGAACGTGATACTACACGGGATTTTAACCTAAATTATTAATTTTACGTAAAAGATCTATTTGTTTTGTATATCTTAATATAAAATTCAAATTTTCTCAAGTCATAAAAAAATAAAACTTTATTTTACCGCATGATATAATTGGACACACAATATATAACAAGTGCCATGATTACGTTACATGACTTAACATCGACGTTTTCTCATTATGACGTTTACCGCCATAAGCCTGAAAATGTCATGGCTGGCCACATGTATCTGAAAGGGGTCTCCTTACATGTGCATTACTTTGGTGGATAGTACACAAAAAATATAGTCAGACCAGTTTAGTCTCGGGTGCATATTTTATCACATAGGCAATCATACTTCATCTTCGTATTTTGATATGTTCTAAATCTTGAAAGGTACATATATGTGACTTTTTATCCGTGAATTTCAATTTCTACATTGTTACTTTGGGTATTTTTCACTGCCCTTGTACAATTATTTATATATATATATTTGTTATTTTTCACAAAGATTTATACAAAGCAAAATTTATTATCATTCATCAAATCTTTTATATTTTTACGAAACTATCATAAAAAGAACAATGACTTAAAAAAATTTCTTGTTAAAATCTAGTATTGCTTACAACAAACGATCAAAGATCTCAAAGTGGCTTCGAGGTTCCTAGAAATATTTTTCCCTTTGTATGATTTTTTCAATTTTATATCTTTATTCAACAATTTCCTAAGCCTTATAAAATAGGGACATTAGCCATAGAAGTGGCTCTCATTTTCATTAAATAAATATTGATAGGGACGATAAGTGCTGCATTACTTTATATCTGTTTGCCAATCGACAAGAGGCTGTACTTGCGTTAAAATATTTATTAAAAGTAAATGTTTCTTTTTTGTTTGTTTTTTTTTCAAAAAGGGTTCAGAATCATGCCAAAACAGTATTTTTTTCACAAAAATTGCCATAGGTCATGTTTAAAAAGATTTTTTTTAACTTATAATCAAAAAGAACTATTTAAATTTTAATAAATATCGGAATATCATTCATAACAGATGGAATTATAATTTCAAATACGGGTGAGATCATCAACCTCCATTATGTCTATTTAGACACAAAATTGTACACAGGATGTATATTATTGCTGATAGTTTTATGGTTCAACAAATGTTACCTGTGCACACCTGGTACCTCTATAAAGAGGCCATGCATGGACCTGTATTATATAATTGTGTAATACGAATTTTAAATCGACAGGATGTCATTGGAATACCTTACTGAATGTGTTGCTCTGACACGACCTCAATCAATCAGTTATCTAGCCATGCCGATTATCAATTTTGGGAAGAACCGAAACATTTACAAAAAGATAACGTAAACAAATGTTAAAAAGAAAATATTTTTATCAGTGTTATAACAAAACAACCAAGATAGGATCACACTTAAAACTGTGAAAGCATCCAAATAAGTGACTGTTCTAAACTGATCCCGTATTAATTTGATATCATATAAAGCTCAGTGTAAAAAAACACCTTAATTTTTAATAAAACACATCATATATGAACAAAAAAGTTGAGATGTCTGATATTCTGACCTTAACATATAAAACCTGAGACTATAATGCTATATCATCATATTATTTCCCAGCTAAAACCTCTTCCTAACATTGCTCCTTATCAAGTATAAACAAAATAGCTGTTAGATATCATAATAAAAAAATCAGGGTATTCATCGTTTATTAACTTAAAATTTATTCTATGACTCCAGGGACTTTTGGGGTATAACAGTAGGGCTTTTATACCCTGTATTTGTAGCTCTTGTTTAGGTGTTCTTTGTTAATCTTTTATACCCTGTATTTGTAGCTCTCTTGTTTCGGTGTTCTATGTTAATCTTTTATACCCTGTATTTGTAGCTCTCTTAGTTAGCTGTTTGTGATGATTTATTTTGCATAAATCAATGTTCATATACCAAATTTGTACTTGAATCATTATTCCTTAACATACTCCTGCAGTGATGTATAACTGACTAGATAGGAAAGAACCTATTTGATGTAGTACATACTTGTACATCAGCTCTTTGCCCTAGGAGGCTATACCTTATCTATACACCAGTTCTAGAAGCAAAGGGGCTAAGAGACAACCTTGACAATTATACGTGACCATCAGACTTGGACATTCCTATGAGATTGAAATGTACAATCCAGTATAACCAAATAGTATATCAATGAGTTTGCTGCTGACAACAAGGTTATTTAAATTCTATTTTTTATGCCCCCGCCGGAGCGGTGGGGGCATTAAGTTTTACCCTTGTCCGTCTGTACGTACGTATGTCCGTACGTCCCAAAATTGGTTTCCGTTCTCTAACTTGAGTTTGCCTCAACCAAATGTTATGAAACGTATACACATTGCTTATTACCACAAAACACAGATCAAGTTTGAATTTTGGTGGCGTCACTTTAACCATTCTAGAGTTATGCCCCTTTATAAATGGAAAAATTGCTAAATTTTTAGTTTCCGTTCCCTTACTTAAGTTTGCCTCAACCAAATGTTATGAAACTTATACACAATGCCTATTACCACAAAACACAGATCAAGTTTGAATTTTGGTGGCGTCACTTTAACCGTTCTAGAGTTATGCCCCTTTATAAATGGAAAAAATTGCAAAATTTTTATTTTCTTCTAAATATCAAGTAATTTTTAAAATTGGAGTTATCTTCCTTTGTCCATGATTATAGTTGAATCAACTACAATCAATGCTTTATACAATGCAATGTTTAATTTTGACTTCCACTGATAAAACAGATCAAGTTGAATTTGGGTTGTGTCACTTTAACCATTATTGAGTTATGCCCCTTTATAAATCAAAAGATTGCAAAATTTTTAGTTTCCATTCTGTAACTTAAGTTTGCCCCAACCAAACATTATGAAACCTATACACAATATTCATTACCACAAAACTTAGATCAAGTACACATTTTTTGTTTCTGTTTTCTAACTTTAGTTTGCCTCAACCAAATGTTATGAAACTTATACACAATGCTTATTACTACATAATACAGATTAAGTACGAAATTTGGTGGCGACACTTTTACCATTCTTGAGTTATGTCCCTTTATAAACATAAAAATTGCTGAATTTTTCGTTTCCGTTCTCTAACTTTAGTTTGTCTCAACCAAATGTTATAAAACTTATACACAACCATTCTATAGTTATGCGTGTTTACAAATAGAAAAATTGCCTAATTTTTAGTTTCTGTTCTCTACTTAAATTAACCTCAACCAAATGTTATGAGACTTACACACAATGCTTATTACCACAAAACTCAGATCAAGTTCAAATTTGGGTAGCGTCACTTTTACTGTTCTTAGTTATGTCCCTTTATAACTATATGATATGCAAGAGGGGGCATCATCTGTGTCCACATTTATTTATTTTATTGATAAAATATAAAAAATAATTTGGCCCTTGGGAGTCAAGTATTCAGCAAAGGGAAATTTAGCTCCAGGCCCTGTCGATGACACTTGGTATAGATGGACCAAGACCCATGGACATGGACACTCTGTTAACCAACCGGAACAAGATAAGTTCCTATAAGGGGATGAAGCGTTGCTCCATCTCGTAGCAGGTGGCTACGATAAAAGGGGGTTAGATTGGCGTGGAGAGAGAAATAAATGTAGATGTATTACATTTAATGACTTGGGGGAAATGAGAAATTAGACCAGTGGTCAATTTCGAAAGGGTCCAAAAAGTCAGGTGTGAAACAGCTGAGTGACCCCCAAGGTAATAAATGGGAAAAATTGGGTTTTGAGGAATGAAGCCTTCAACTACACACTGAGGAATTCTATTAAACACAATTTTAAACTGTACATAGTTTAATGATATAACACACAACTGTAGTTCATGAAAATAAAATGTATAAGAGTAAATCTTAATGCTACCTATATTTATATATATATACATATATGGAGTTAACTAATAACTGTAAGAAAATTTAACTGTTACAAATTTGTTGCTGTGTGTTCTTAATAGAAGATTTATCTGTTCTAACATAGTGACAATAACTATCAGAACTCTATCTACCCAATTAAGTGATCTTCAGTATTAGCTTTACCAGCACTGGTTGCTGCCCCTATACGAATAGAATTTCCATTATATAGGGCTGCTTGGTATCCACAGGCTTCTAATAAAATTTTTAAATTTGTAATGAAATATTTTCTTTCTAAAGCTGAAAAATTTTCATTAATGAACAATGGATCTGAAAGTGCACATTTCCCTTTAACTGATCTTAATTGTAAGTAGTTCTTTAAATTTGTATAAGGGCATAGCATATTATTTAGCCTATGCAATTGTATGTCAATTCCTTTTCTAAAAAGATCTGTTTTAGACTGCTTTAGGTGAAGAATTGCAAAATCTTCATAAAATGTAACATCAGAAACACATAAATTATATTCTGAATCAAAATTAGATGCATTATCTACAGTAAATTCACCACAACGTAAAAAACCATGAAATGCTACAATACAAACAGTTTCAAGCATTAAGTCTATAAATTCTGAAAAAAAGCCTCTCTTCAGTTTAACACATATTTGCTTTAGTATGTCAGAAGTAATTGGAAATCTTGGCCTGACTGACTGTTTTTGTGAAAGTTTAACTGACTTTAGAAATAAAGAGAGTCGAACCATTGATTTGTGGTCTCTGTCTGATAATTGAAAGGGTGAGGGAATATCGTCCTTGATGCACATATATCTTTTACCACAACAGCTTAATAGTAGAATATTGTAATTTCAGAATTTAAAAACAATGACCAACGAAATAAATTAAAAGTTCTTCAGATATGGGAGGTAATTTATTCCCATTCAGGTTGACCCTATTTAAAAGTAAAAATGTTTTGAAATGGTTATATCCTGTCTCATAAACAGCTCTTGTCCTCATAGCTATACTGCATTAGACCATAGTTTGTTGACTGTGTTTGTTAAGACCACATTACTTCTGACACACATGGGCATATATGAGGGTTCTGCTCTGCCTGGGGAGCCAGTTTTCGAAAGCGAGTCATCTGAAAACGAGACAAAGCATAAGTTTCCTGATTTCTAAACATTTAGAGCGTCCCTTTCTGACAATAGCAACAGTAGCTTCATTATCACACCAAAATAATATCTTTTTACAGGGCCAGATTTGGCCCCATAACAATGTTGCTACTACAATAGGGTATAACTCAAGGAAAGCCATAGAAATTTTTTTAGTTAATAAATTAATAGGCCAATAAGAAGAGAACCATTTGCCTTGAAAACAACCCCTAAAGCCTATTGTAGAAGCAGCATCTGTATATAATTCATAGTCATAACTGGATGTAAAATAACAATCATGAAACATAGTGATGCCATTCCAGTTTGATAAAAATAACCAAAATTCTAAATCTACCTTACACTTTTTGGTTAAATGTACAAATTTATTTAAATGTTTAACAGTAGTTGACAAATTAATTAGGTAAGACAAAAAAGATCTGCCAAGTAAAATAACTCTTGTGGCAAAATTAAAATGTCCTAACAACTGTAATACTGTAGAAACATTATTTTTCGTGGGGTGAAAATTTCGTGGTTTTGTCTCTATATAAAATTTCATGGGGATTTAATTTCGTGGTTTCCATTAAATGGAAGTGATATTATATGTAGGTTAAATTTTCGTGGGGGTTTTAATTTCGTGGATATATTCTTTCCACGAAATAAACGAAATTAAATCCTCCACGAAAATTTCTGCTTTTACAGTAACTGTCTCTTGGTACAAGATGATTTTGACAACAATTTGGAAATAAACTCACATATTCTCTGTACTTTAATATTTGGAAATCTTGCTTCCATTTTGTTTGTATCTAAAATAATACCTAAGTACTCTAGACAAGTTACTGGTCCTTCAGTCTTGTGCTTGACTTTTGGAATATTTAAACGTTTAAAAATGGTCAGCATTATAGCCATGCTTCTTTCACCATCCTCACTAGGATGATCAATAGTAAGAAAATCATCGAGTAAATGTAAAATATTCTTAATCTTATAATTTTTCGCTGCAATATGGCAAATTGCCTGTGACACTGTGTCAAAAATTTTAGGACTAGACCGGCAGCCAAAAGTTTATCTTACATAATAATAATAAAAAGACTGCCATTTGAAAAAAAATAAAGGCCACTGGGATGGCAAGTAAGGACAAATTTTGAACGCATCGGATAAGTCATACTTGAATAATTCTTATAGCATCATCAATTTTAACATAAGACAAGGGACATTCTTCTTTATCAATCATATCATTAATACTTAGAAAACTGTCATTGTCATGTGGAGATGAAAGATCTAAAATCAAAACGTTTTTTCCCAGAGTATTTACCTTCAGCATCACCCAGTGGAATTACTCTATAATTTACAAAAGGTAAGGACTGAAAAGGTCCATGTACAAAGCCTTTTTGGCATTCTGTTTTAATTAACTCTGATACAACTGAAACCTGAGACCTAGCAGAAAAATTAGTTTTACAGTCTTTAGATTCTGAAATTTCTACTTGAACTAAACAATCAAAACCTTGTCTCAACCCTTTTACATAGATATAATACCAATTTTTTATCAGGATGTGATGATAACTAGTACTCTTCCTCCAATTTATCAACATTTATTGGTGTTGAAGCTTCACAAAAGAACTTTTCCTTGGATAGTCATCCTGAATTTGGTTTCTCCAGTTCCCCTTGGAGGACACTGAAGATGTTGAAGAATGAACAGGCATATTGCTATTGGATTTCCTACAGGTTGCGGCACCATGGCCTGTTGCGCGACATTTTGTACACTGATGGAGGAGATAACACACTTTCCTATAGCAACCTTTAGGATTAGTGAAATTATTGCACTATTCCCGACCTTCATGAAATACTCTTGAACGACCTTGCTTGTCTACGGATTGTAGGTTGCTAGAAGAATATGATCTTGAAGTGGAATTTTCAACCTGGACTGATGATTGCAATGGGCAGTATTGTGTAGCATGATCAATTAAATTACAGATTTTACACACATTTACTGAGGATCCTGCTATTATCAAAGAAAGGACGTCACGATCATGAAGGCTCCAATCGACCTTAACATGCCTTTCCCTCAGAAGCACTGCTGCCTTTGCTGTAAAAATTTTATGATAGTCATAAAATTTTGGGCCATAGTAATTATTAATGTTAATAATGTCAGCTTCATAGGCATCTTATTCATCCTGACGATCTGGGTAGGCACCACACATGATTCTTTTGAATTTTCCAAATGCTTGAATAAACTCTTGGATTGACAGATGCCTGTTTAATCTTGGGTCTGGTTTATTTGCTAAATTTACAAGCACCCCGTCTGCTATTATTGAATGATTTACAGGAGACTCAAGTTTACATCCTTACCCTCAATAATGTTTCTTTGTAATGATGGAGCCACAATATCCACATTTGAGTAAGCATTTGATCGGACTCCAGCTGTAGGACGAGTATCCAAGAGATGGTGCTGTTACCAGTGTTGGGCGGTTCTGTACGGATCTGTGCACGGCTAGTGGTGCGTCCTCCATGTTTCTGTTCTGTACCACTGCGCCAGATCTAATTTCTTTGCAGGATCATTTTCTGTAGTCTTTTGGTTGGCGATAAGGTTAACTGTCTGTTGGAGACCTGACGCGCACTGTGCTACAGACTGCGACACTATACTGAAAGATTGGATAATGGCAGCCATGTTGTTGCCACCAACGCTGCCGAACTGCACACTTCCGGTTGATTCATTGATTTCGCTCCGCAAACTACTTCTTTCATCAGCTGCGGGATTGCGCAATTCGTCTGTCACATTTGTGGTACTGTCTGAGGCACTCCCAGAGTGTTGCGTAATAGGATTCAACACGGCTTGTTCTTGTTCACTAAAATTCTCCTCGTTCTGGGCGGTATTACGGTGGCTATTTTGACGATCTTTATTTTCTATATAAAATTGTTTAAGAATAGATTTACAAACGTTTTTGGGTACAACAATCCCCAGCTGCTGCAGTTTTCCCCTAAACTGCTGTGATTGTCTGGATTATTTAAGTCCAAATGTCTGCTTGAATATGGGTGATTTCTTGAATAGAGTCTGAAAGCCATAATTATTAAAAGTTCAATATCTTTGAAACTTTACGAAAATGTTCTTTCAAATTGCTAAGTAAATGTGATTATTAAAATATAACAATTTAAAACACATAGTTTCTTTTAGTAAGATAAACGCAAAAGTCCAATACTGAAAGTTTCTTTTAGTTTGTACTCACATATATAAAGATAAACGCAAAAGTCCAATAACTGAATATTGCAATAACATACGAATATTAACAACTAGTTAATATTATACTTGAAAACGATATTTTGTAACTTTATGATAACTAATGTATGACTTTCACTGTCAGCAGCAAAACTAAAACTGAACAACTACCTAGAATCCTGGGGAATTTTGAGAAGGGTATGTATCACTTCTTCGCCTTATGACCAAATAAGGAGTGTTCATGAAGCTAGAGGCATGTCAGTAGCAAACATGTGCTACACACATGCAAGCTATGATGTGACATGAATAAACAACGCTTATACATAACATAAGCTTCTAATAATCATTTCTAAATAAGGGACTATTCTTTATATTTTTTTTCTTTTTTCTTTTTCTTTATACCAATGCACTTTATATAAAAGAGACATACTAATGAAAACTTCGTCGACAGTGAACTTGCTTTTCTTATAATTGACATTTTACTTCCTCATAAAATTTATAATTCTTTTATTATCAACGAGGTCTTATAAGGATTTGAAAACAATAGTTAGCAGAACTGCTAGGTTATTTTGTTATTAAAAAAGGACAATACCATCAAATTTCCTTCGAAACAAGATTTCTCTAAAGGGTCTTCACACACCAACTTGTGCTTGCTATAGATGAAACTGTTTGCTGTTAGCTTAAGTTTGCACAACCATGTCTGATACAATTCTGTCTTTTTTGTGGGATCTGGAAAACTATGTAGACTTTTGTCATAACCTTGTCAGTATGCTTGACAAGACATTTTAACACTGAATGACGACAACGGTAATCCCTGATTGTTTTGGTACTTTGTGGTTTATAGATATCACATGACTTTTTACATCAGGGATGCTGTCAAGATGGCGACATGTCGAGAACTGAAAGTTAATTTGAAAAATCAATTTTGATCTCTTTGCAAGGAGGATAAAACTTAAATATTTATGAATGTGATTTATTATACTTAAAGAACAAAATATCAATTTTTCATTTTTTGGTGGATTATCCCTTTAATAGAGTTATTAGTCCCCTATCGAAGAAGTCGAAGGGGAGTTTAGGTTTGCACTCCGTCCGTCTGTCCATCCGTCAGTCCGGCAAATCAGCTTTCCACAATTTTTTTCTTTGTTCTTGAAGATATTGATTTGATATTTGGTAAATAGTTTTATCATGACAAGTTATAGATCAAGTTCGAATTTTGTTCCGGTCTGATGATTTAGTCCAGAGTTATGGACCATATCTAATGTTAGAGTACTATGTTAAACCATATTTCTGTACAAAGGGAGATAACTCATTTTTTAAAAGACATTCTTTGTAAAATTATTTGAAGAATTTTTTGGCAGGTTTGTTTGTTATTTAGTATAAACTAATTTTCTGAATGCTATAGATATAAAAAAAAATTATGAAGAGAAATCCTTTAATTAGATAATAATCTATTTTTATTAATGTATATATTTCAATACATTACATTGTGTAGATAAAAGTTGTTGACATTTTATAGATAAGTTACAAATCTATATTAGTTTGTGACAAATGAAAGAAAAAATATTTGGAACTTTTAATTATATTTAATTATAATTTGAAAATAGATATACACTGTATTACATCATATCTAATTTTAGAAAACTATTAATCATATCTAATGTTTTTTTCACTCATATAATCAGTTTTCCACACTGTTTTTAGTCATGCTTGAAGATATTGATGATATTTACTTTTTGTTTACACCATGACAAGTTATAGAACAAGTTAGCATTTTGTTCCAGTAAAATGATATTTTACCCGTTAGGGGACTATGTATTGCCATGCAATACTCAGAATGCTTGTTCCCCTTTTATTACAGTGTTACTAAAAACTGGCCATTGTTGAAGATGTAGGTGAGCGACACAGGCTCTTTAGAGCCTCTAGTTTCGAATTTTGATGTAACTAGAACCAAAGTACAAGTGTGCAAAAAATTATAGAAATCGGGGGTATGCAATTTGATATCGTGTTACCTCAGCAAATAAATATTATCAGGTGATTGTTGGTGAATATTTTATTCCTATATCTTTTAAAGAGAGTAGTGTGAAATTAGAAAATATTTAACTTACACTAGCATTCTTGTTTTTTAGTTCTGTACTATTTATTAAGAATCTAATAAAATGCCAATAACAAGTAATTTCTATGTATTACAGGTATTAGTTGTGATTGATGCCAAGCCTAAAGATTTAGGATTACCTACAGAAGCTTACATTTCAGTAGAGGAAGTCCATGATGTAAGATGATGATTCATATAAAAAATTATGCTTCAATATTTAGGGCCAAAAAGAAATGTCAGATGTACCAATGTGTAAATTTACTTTATTAAGTTTATACTCAGCTGATTTATACTTTCACTGACTAAATAATTGTGTTTTAAAAATCCACTTTTTGTTTGGTTTAGTTGTTCCAAATTTCTTGAAGAAGTCTATTTTTTTAGCGCCTAAAAGGCCAAGTGAGCTTTTCTCATTACTAGGTGTCCTATTCCGTCGTCTGTTAATTTTTACAAAATTCTTCTCTGAAACTACTGTGCCAAATTTAACCAAACTTGGCCACAATCATCATTGGGATATCTAGTATAAAAAATGTGTCTGATGACCCCGCCAGACACCAAGATGGCCGACATGGCTAAAAATAGAACAAAGGGGTAAAATGCAAGTTTTGCCTATTTTGAAAACCGCTATATATAGAGAGAATCTGACAAGGGTAAATTATAATAGATATACAGAAACTTTAAATAGCAAAAATGATCAATAAGACAAGATGTACAAAAAAGTCAACATGGCCGAAATTTTCATTCGACTCTTCATTAGAGTTATTGCCCTATAATGACGATTTTTACGATTTTTATACGACCGCAAAAAAATTTTTGTGGTCGTATATTGGTATGACGTTGGCGTCGTCGTCGTCCGAAGACACATTAGTTTTCGCGCTCTAACTTTAGTTTAAGTGAATGGATCTCAATGAAATTTTACCATAAGGTTCAATACCACAAAAGGAAGGTGGGGATTGATTTTGGGGGTTATGGTACCAACAGTTAAGGAAAAAGGGGCCAAAAATAAGCATTTTTGTAACTTCCAGACATAACTTGTGTGTTAGTGTATGGATCTCTCTGACATTGTACCACAAGGTTCCATATCACAAAGGGAATGCTGGGATTGATTTTGAGGGTAATTGCCTCCAAATTTTAGGAATTAGGGGCCAAAAAGGGGCAAAAAACAAGCATTTTTCTAGTTTCATGACAATAACTTGTGTGTAAGTGTATGGATCTCTCTGACATTGTATCACAAGGTTCCATATCACAAAGGGAATGCTGGGATTGATTTTGGGGGTAATTGCCTCCAAATTTTAGGAATTAGGGGCCAAAAAGGGGCAAAAAACAAGCATTTTTCTAGTTTCATGACAATAACTTGTGTGTAAGTGTATGGATCTTTATGAAATTGTACTACAAGGTTCCATATCACAAAGGGAAAGCTGGAATTGAGTTTGGGGGTAATTACCCAAAAAGTTTAGGAATAAGGGGCCAAAAAGGGGCCAAAATAAGCATTTTTCTAGTTTCCAGACAATAACTTGTGTTCAAGTATATGGATCTCTCTGAAATTGTACTGCAAGGTACCATACCACAAAGGGACGGCTGGGATTGATTTTTGGGGTTATTCCCTCAAAATTTTAGTAATTAGGGGCCATAAAAGGGCAAAAAAACAAGCATTTTTCTAGTTTCAGGACAATAACTTGTGTGTAAGTGTATGGATCTTTATGAAATTGTACTGCAAGGTTCCATATCATAAAGGGAAAGCTGGGTTTGAGTTTGGGGGTACCGGTAATTGCCCTAAACATTTTTTCTAGGAATTTGGGGCCAAAAAGGGGCCAAAAAACAAGCATTTTTCTAGTTTCCAGACAATAACTTGTGTTCAAGTGTATGGATCTCTCTGAAATTGTACTGCAAGGTACCATACCACAAGGGGAAAGCTGGGATTGAGTTTGGCGGTGATGAATCATAAGGGGGTTCAAAAATTTGGGGCGGGGGGATTTTTTTTTCCTTTATTTTCTTTAAAATTTTCCATTTTAAATTGGTTATTTCTGATTTATATATAAAAGCAAATAATAATGATATGGTTTGAATAGGTAAATTAAAAATTTTTAAGTTCTTAGACCACTTTCATTCTGTGTCAGAAACCTATGCTGTGTCAAATATTTAATTACAATCCAAATTCAGTGCTGTATCAAGCTTGAATGTTGTGTCTAACTTGCCCCAACTGTTCAGGGTTTGACCTCTGCGGTCGTATCAAGCTGCGCCCCAGCGGAGCATTTTATTTGCGTTTTTGCCTAATATCTTAAAAACTATATTAGATACACAGAAACTTTAAAAAGCAAAAATGACCAGAAAGACAAGATCTAAAAATAAGTCAAATGTCTGAAATTGTTAGTTGACTTTTTATTGAAGTTATTGCCCTTTAATGAAGATTTTTCCCTTTTTTGCCTTATATCTTGAAAACTGTAATCGATATATAGAAACTTTAAACAGCACAAATGATCAGCAAGACAAGATCCACAAATGAGCCATAATGGCCGAAAACTAAAGTCAACTCGTTATTGGAGTTATCGCCCTCTAATGTAATTAGATTTGTGGATTTTTTTGCATTTTTAACCAGATTTCGAAGGAAAAATCGGTTATTGATTTGGGGATGTACGGCAGTCGGGCGGGAAGCTGCCAAACAGTGTCCGTTCATTAACATGAAAACGCTTTGACGAAATCTTTTCAAATTTAGATATGTTGTTTCCTGTGACTAAATGAAGGTCAAGTTCAACAGAATAGCTGTTCTCGTTGTTGAGTTGTAGACCTTTCAGTAGCAAAAGTGATACTTATTATTTGATTTATTTATTTTGAGTTATTTCCCTTTGAACAGAAATGGTGTAATTAATAAGTATATGGACAGATAGTCTATCAATGATTGTATCTGTTTGATTCATGCAATAATTTCCACCTTTTATCAAGATAACAAACATGTGGTAATTATCAACTAACAAAATTATAATTGGAATGACAGTTTTATTTGAAAATTTAATGTTTCCTAAGTGTTGTTGATGATAAACTCTGTAGGACGGTATAAATATAGTTTAAAATTTACTGCTCATTATTATAAATTTTGAAATTAATTACAGATAAGTTTTATCATGTTTATAGATTATTATTAATTATTATTATAGTATTAATGATGAATGATATTTTGGAAATTTGTTTTTTCTTTTTTTATTTGGTAAATGTTTTGAAGAATTTTGTGGTAGGCTTGTTTGTTATTCTGTATGAACTAATTTTCTGAATGCTATATATATATATACATTTTTTATGGAGCAAACTCCTTTAGAAACTAAAACTTGTATTGTTTATTAATAAACATGTATTTAGATTTTTGATTTTGATCCCAGTTTTCAAGTTGGTCCTAATCGGGGGCCCAAAATTAAACTGTTTGATTTCAACAAAAATTGAATTTATGGGGTTCTTTGAAATGCTGAATCTAAACTTTTTAGCTCACCTTTCCTAAAAGGAAATGTGAGCTTTTGCCATCACTTGGCGTCTGTCGTCATCTGTCGTCCGTCCGCCCGCCCGGTGTAAACTATTTCAAAGATCTTCTCTGAAACTCCTGAACCAATTTCAACCAAACTGGTATCTAGTATAAAGTTTGTGTTTTATTTTCTGTTTCGTCAAAAAACATGGCCGCCATGGATAAAAATAAAACATAGGGGTAAAATGCAGTTTTTGGCTTATATCTCAAAAACTAAAGCATTTAGAGCAAATCTGACACGGGGGTAAAAGTGTTTATTAGGTCAAGAACTACCTTCTCTGAAATTTTCAGACGTAATTAAACATTAGAAATACAGGTATTCAGAAACAAGAAAATCTTATATAAATCTGTCTCCATTAAAGGTGTTCAATTTCTCCTACAAATGACTAACTCAATATTGTAATACAGCGCCTTATCTCTTCATAATTTAAATAAAAAGTTTAGACTAGGGAGAGATGATGTTAACAATAATTTGGTTTGGCTTAGCACTTCTGTTTATAATTAAAAGTATATAAAAAAAAAAAAATCGGCAATACAAGATCTATAAAAATGTTAATATCCAAGATAGCATTTGATATCTTGTTAGGAGTCTTTTTCCGTTGGTGACTAGTTTTAGTGTTTTTGCCTATTATATCAAAATCTATGATAGATAGACAGAAATTGTAAACAATAAAAATTATCAGAAATGCCAAACGGCCGAAACAATTGAATGACATCTAAAGGAGTTGTCGCCTTAAACGAAGACTATAAACTCAAATAGTCTTAAAGGCAATGTGAGCTTTTGTCATCACTTGGTGTCCGTTGTTGTCTGTCGGTCGTCGTTTGCGTAAGCTTTTTCAAAGATCTATAAAACCAAATTAAACAAGATTTGCAATTGTGAGCAATAGCGGATGACACCCTCGTCCGCCAATTGCCACTAAACTGTAGACATTTTGAAAATTCTAAACAGTGAACACACACATATATACATTACAAAACGTCTGTCTGTAAATTTTCTTGTAAACTATTTCAAACATCTTTTCCTCTGAAACTGCTGAATCAATTCCAACCAAATTTAAGCTGAATGATCCTTAGGGTATCTAGTATAAAGTTTGTGTTTTATTTTCTGTTTCATCAAAAAACATGGCCACCATGGTTAAAAATAGAACATAGGGGTAAAATGCAGTTTTTGGCTTGTATCTCAAAAACTAAAGCATTTAGAGCAAATCTGACATGGGGTAAAAATGTTCATTAGGTAAAGTTCTATCAGCCCCAAATTTTCAGATGAATCTAACAACCCATTTGCTGCCACTAAATTGGTAATTTTAAGGAAATTTTGCAGTTTTTAACCGGATTTTCGAAGTAAAATATTGGTTATTGATTTGGGGATGTACGGCAGGCGGGAGGCTGCCAAACAGTGTCCGTTCATTTACATGAAAACGCTTTGAAGAAATTTAGATATGTTGTTTCCTGTGACTAAATGAAGGTCAAGTTCAATTTTCATGATTTTAGCTTTTCTCGTTGTTCAGTTATAGCCATTTCCCAAGAATTCAATTTTTGATGAATTAATCCATTTCTGTACAAAGAGAAATAACTCATTTTTTAAAAGATTTTTAAAAGACATTGTATAAATGATAAATGACATTTTGGATTTTTTTTTCTTTTTTTTTTGGTAAATTGTTTGAAGAATTTTGTGGTTGGTTTGTTTGTTATTCTGTATAAACTAATTTTCTGAATGCTATATATATATTTTTTATGAAGTGAACTCCTTTAATTAGATAATAATCTATTTTTATTATAGGATATATTTCATTACATTTAAAGTGGTTGACATTGATCATAGATAAGTTAGTTTGTGACAAATGAAAGAAAAATATTTGGAACTATTAATTATATTTGAATATAATTTGAAAATAGATATACATTGTGTTACATCATATCTAATTTTAGAGAACTATTTATCATATCTAATGTTAGAGTTCTATGTTAAACCATATTTCTGTTCAAAGGGAAATAACTCAAACTTATTCCATGAGCACATGATAACATCCAAATTTCTTTATAACTGTTTTTTTAAGTGATGTGTGTTATGAAGGTAGATGTCACAGTTGTTATGTGGTATTTTATTTTTGTTGTGTGTGTTAATGTTTAATTTTTACATGATCCTGTTTGGAGTTCAGATTTGCAAATATTATTTTCATTATTAATTAGATAATAATCTATTTTAAATATTCAATCACAATCCAAATTCAGAGCTGTTTTAAGCTTAAGAGCCAGTCTGCCTAAGAATCAGGCAGTGGTGAAAACATGACAAATAAAAACCCACTCAAGTTTACATTGATTTCAGTTCATAATAGGTAGTAATGCACGAAAATTACTTTCTTTTGCGTTTCCTGTTCTGTTAATAGAAGATACAATTTGGTTGAAATGCACTATAAATTAACATTAAGGGGAGATAACTCCGTAATTTGCTATCATTACAACCAAAACTTATCTTGAGTTTTTTGAATTACCAGACACACAGAAACAAAAGACATACTATTTCTGGCTTAGGATGATGGTTTCTTCAAAATAGCATTGTAAGGTTGGCGGGTTTTTTATGACCATGTTTTGTTTTTTATTTGAATCGCCTGATCCTTACAAAGACTGGCACTCAAATGTTGTGTCTATACTTGCTCAACTGTTCAGGGTTCAACCTCTGCAGGAAAATCCGGTTTGCTGTCACTCGACAGCCTCTGGTTGATTATTATCTTGAATATTATTATAGATAAAGATAAACTGTAAACAGCAAAAATGTTCAGTAAAGTAAGATCTACAAATAAGTTTTGTTTGTCCATAATTATCAATTGACCCCTTAAGGTGTTATTGTCCTTTAAAGACCATTTTTCACAATTTGTTCATCTAGTTTGCTTACTTTAAAAAAATCTTCTCCTTTGAAACTGCTGAATCAATTTCAGCCAAACTTGGGCTGATTGAGTTTCAAAGTATATAGTATACATTTTGTATTTTATTTCCTTGTACGTCAAGAAACATAGCCACTATGGCTAAAATGGAACATAGGGGTAAAATGCATTTTTAGCTCACCTGACCTGAAAGGTCAAGTGAGCTTTTCTCATCACTTTGCGTCCGTCGTCCGTAAACTTTTACAAAAATCTTCTCCTCTGAAACTACTGGGCCAAATGCACCCAAACTTAAACACAATCATCATTCAAGTATTTAGTTTAAAAAATGTGTCCGATGACCCCGCCAACCAACCAAGATGGCCGCCATGGCTAAAAATAGAACATAGGGGTAAAATGAAGATTTTGGCTTATATCTCTGAAACCAAAGCATTTAGAGTAAATCTGACATAGGGTAAGATCTATCTCCCTGGAAATTTTCAGACAAATCTGACAACCTGTTGTTGGGTTGCTGCCCCTGAATTGTTAATTTTAAGGAAATTTTGCAGTTTTTATACGACCGAAAAAAAAATTTTGTGGTCGTATATTGGTATGACGTCGTCGTCGTCGTCGGCGGCGGCGTCGTCTGGCGTCGTTTCGGCGGCGTCCGAAGACACATTGGTTTTCGCACTCTAACTTTAGTTTAAGTTAATGGATCTCTATGAAATTTTACCACAAGGTTAAATACCACAAAAGGAAGGTTGGGATTGGTTTTGGGGGTTATGGTACCAACAGTAAAGGAATTAGGGGCCAAAAAGGGGCCAAAAATAAGCATTTTTGTAACTTCCAGACATAACTTGTGTGTTTGTGTATGGATCTCTCTGACATTGTACCACAAGGTTCCATATCACAAAAGGAATGCTGGGATTGATTTTGGGGGTAATTGCCTCAAAATTTTAGGAATTGGGGGCCAAAAAAGGGGCAAAAAACAAGCATTTTTCTAGTTTCAGGACCATAACTTGTGTGTAAGTGTATGGATCTTTCTGAAATTGTACTACAAGGTTCCATATCACAAATGAAAAGCTGGGTTTGAGTTTGGGGGTAATTGCCATAAACGTTCAGGAATTTGGGACCAAAAAGGGGCCAAAAAACACATTTTTTTAGTTTCCAGACAATAACTTGTGTTCAAGTGTATGGATCTCTCTGAAATTGAACTGCAAGGTACCATACCACAAAGGGAAGGCTGGGATTGAGTTTGGGGGTGATGAATCATAAGGGGGTTCAAAAAAGTTGGGGGGGGGGGATTTTTTTTTTTTTTTCATTTTTTTTCTTTTTTCCTTTTTTTTTCTTTTAAAATTTTCGATTTTAAGTTGGTTATTTCTGATTTATATTTAAAAGCAAATAATAATGATATGGTAGGAGATACACACCAAACAGGATGTGTAAATTATTATATAATAAGTATTGTGCAATAGCAAGAAATTTTCAATTGCACAGTATTGCACAATAGCAAGAAATCTTCAATTGCACAGTATTGCACAATAGCAAGAAATCTTCAATTGCACAGTATTGCGCAATAGCAAGAAATCTTCAATTGCACAGTATTGCGCAATAGCAAGAAATATCCAATAGCACAATATTGCGGAGCATTTTATTGGTTATTATCTTGAATATTATTATGGATAGAGATAAACTGTAAACAGCAATAATGTTCTGCAAAGTAAGATCTACAAATAAGTTGTCATGACCAAAATTGTCAGTCGACCTCTTTAGGAGTTATTGCCCTTAATAGTCAATTTTTAACAATTTTTTGTAAATTTTTGTAATCTCTTACAAAAATCTTCTTCTCTGAAACTATTGAGACAAATTTAACCATACTTGGCCATAATCATTATTAGGGTATCTAGTTTAAAAAATTTGTCCGATGACCCCGCCTTCCAACCATCATGGCCGACTTGGTTAAAAATAGAACATAGGGGTAAAATGCAGTTTTTGGTTTATATCTCTGAAACTAAAGCTTTTAGAGCAAATCTGACAGGTGGCAAAAATGTTCATCAGATTTAGATTTATCTGCCCTGAAATTTTCAGACGAATCCGACAACCTGTTGTTGGGTTGCTGCCCCTGAGTTAGTAATTTTACAAAAATTTTGCAGTTTTTTGTTATTATCTTAGATATCATTATAATATCTAATATCTAATACTATTAATTATGATTTTAACCTTATTTTACATGATTTCCAAAGCATCAGTAAATACAGGTGAGCGACACAGGCTCTTGAGAGCCTCTAGTTTTACTTTTGAAGAAAATATGACAGATACAAAGAACATTTAAATGGCATTTTTAAGCCACTCATTAAAATATATTGAAAAGCAAAAATAATCATTGATGAAAGATTTAAGCAAAAAATTACAGGTGAGCGATTCAGGCTCTTGAGAGCCTCTTGTTTTCTAATTTTTGCATTTTTGCCTATTATCTCAAAATTATGATAGATAGATGGAAACTTCAAACATCAAAAATGATCAGGAAAACAAGATCTACAAGGAAGCCATCATGGATGAAATCTTAAGTCAACTCATTATTGGAGTTATTGCCCTTTACTGATAATTTTTACCATTTTTGTGTAAATAGATAAATTGAACCTTTAAAAAGAAGAAAAATGATCAGCAGGATAAGATCTATAAATATGTCAATATGACTGAAATTGTCAGTCAGCTCTTAAATAGAGTTATTCCCCTATAAATTATAATGATGATTTTTACTAAAAAGTGGCCATTGTTCAAGATGCAGGTGAGGAACACATGCTCTTTAGAGCATCTAGTTGTGGAGAGTATTTGGTCCCACCCCCTCAGTCATGGTCTATTGACTATAAAACTTTTGCTTTAAAGTAATGTGTAGCTGTTGTCCTGCAGTCTACTGTTCAGACTGTTGCAATGTATTGTAAATGTGGAAGGTAACAATTGTTTAAAATATAGAAATCTTATATTATATTGCTATTGTAATGTTGTTAATGACTTTCATGTATCACAGAAATCATTTGATGGCTGTTTGTTTCACGCATGTGAATACTTTTAGGATGGAACTCCAACATCAAAAACATTTGACCATGTTCCAAGTGAAATAGGTGCTGAGGAAGCAGAAGAAGTTGGAGTAGAACATCTACTTAGGTATGTACCTATAAAAAAAAAGTATGCGTTTGTAACAAAAAAGGTAGAAATTGTTATTGCGAAAGAAATGAAACCTTTCCCAGAATCAGTTATAGATAATCTGTCCATTTAAAATTTTGCAAGTTGAGCAGTCCCATTGAATAAATACAATAGCTTTTGTTCTCCCTAAAGTTTATTCAATGGAAAGTTTAGATTTCTCCTTGAAAATCCATCATTCATTGATTAATTTAGCTGAACAAAAAATGTAACTCCTGGTTATGAAAATGCATATACCAATACTGATTAAAGGAATTAGGGGCCCAAAAACTAGGATTTTCTGGTTTCTGGACAATAACTTGAGTATAAGTCTATGGATTGCTATTAAATTGTACCACAATGTTCCATACCATAAAAGGAAGGTTTGGATTGATTTTGGGGGTTATGACCCTAACAGTTTAGGAAAAAGAGGCCAAAACAATACTTTTGTAATACTTAGTATAAATTGCTTATTTCTTGACCAATATCAATGGGGTTTAATTCAAAGTCTTGAATTCTTGGGGTTCTTTAATATGCTGAATCTAACTGTGTATTTAGAATTTAGATATTGGACCCTGTTTTTGAATTGGTCAATATTAAGGTCTAAAGGGTCCTAAATTAAACTTTGTTTGATTTCATTAAAAATTGAATTACTGGTGTTCTTTGATATGCAGAATCTAACTGTGTATTTTGATTTTTATACGACCACAGTCGTATATTGGTATGACGTTGGCATCGTCATTGTCGTCGTCGTCCGAAGACACATTGGTTTTCGCACCCTAACTTTAGTTTAAGTGAATGGATCTCTATGAAATTTTACCATAAGGTTAAATACCACAAAAGGAAGGTTGGGATTGATTTTGGGGGTTATTGTACCAACAGTTAAGGAATTAGGGGCCAAAAATAAGCATTTTCTAGTTTCCAGACAATAACTTGTGGAACGGTGTATGGATCTCTCTGAAATTATACCACAAGTTTCCATACCACAAAGGGATGGTTAGGATTTGCTTTGGGGGGTTATGGCTCAAACCCTTTAGGAATTAGGGGCAAAAAAGGGGGAAAAACAAGGTTGTCCTGGTTAATGGACGAATACTTTAGTATAAAACATAATTTAAAGCAGTGTAAGGGAGATAAATCAAATACATCATTTGAATTACCTCCCTTACACTGCTTTTAAATTATGTTTAAAGAAATGCATATTTCTAAAGGAAGACCAGTAAAAATATCTGCAAATGTTGCATCTTTTTTTTTTTACAAAAAAATCCATATGAAAGATTTGACACCATATTTTAAATTCTATTATAAAATATATTAAGTTAGCACTATGGTAAATTTAAATGGGTAATTATGGTTGCAAATTCCATTGGAAATTTGAATTGAGATTATGACCATATCTTGAGGGAAAGAATTTTTTTGGGGGAAAAAGGGAGGGGGGAAGCTAAAAAGAAATTGTGGGGGGTCAATTTTTTTTCATTTCAGATTTCAGAAATTAAAAAGAATTATTCTTCAAATATTATTTTTTTTTCAGATTTCAAATATTGAAAAATTTCAAGAAGTAATCTTTAATTGCACAGTATGGCGCATTAAATATGTAAAATCTATGACCACATTAATTTATTTGTTATGCCGAATCTGACCGTGTATTTAGATTTTTAATTTTGGGTCCAGTTTTCAAATTGGTCTACATTAAGGTCAAAAGGGTCCAAAATTAAACTTAGTTTGATTTTAACAAAAATTGAATATATGGGGTTCTTTGATATGCTTCATCTAAACATGTATTTAGATTTTTGATTTTGGGCCCAGTTTTCAAGTTGGTCCAAATTGGGGTCCAAAATTAAACTTTGTTTGATTTCAACAAAAATTGAATATATGGGGTTCTTTGATATGCTGAATCTAACCATGTATTTAGATTTTTTATTTGTAGGCCCCACTATCAAATGAGTTCATATTGAGGTCAAAAGGGTCCAAAATTAAACTTAGTTTGATTTTAACAAAAATTGAATTCTTGGGGTTCTTTGATATGCTGAATCTAAACATGTGTTTAGATTTTTGATTATGGTCACAGTTTTCAATTTGGTCCAAGTTGGGGTCCAAAATTAAACTTTGTTTGATTTCAACAAAAATTGAATATATGGGGTTCTTTGAAATGCTGAATCTAATCATGTATTTTGATTTTTGGTCCCTGTTATCAAATTGGTCCACATTGAGGTCAAAAGGGTCCAAAAACAAACTTTGTTTGATTTCATCAAAAATAGAATTCTTTTGATTCTTTGATATGCTGAATCTAACCATGTATTTAGATTTTGGATATCTGACCATAATAGGTAAATTAAAAAATTTTAATTTCTTAGACCACATTCATTCTGTGTCAGTAACCTATGCTGTGTCAAATATTTAATCACAATCCAAATTCAGAGCTGTGTCAAGCTTGAATGTTGTGTCCATACTTGCCCCAACTGTTCAGGGTTCGACCTCTGCAGTCGTATCAAGCTGCGCCCAGCGGAGCATTTTATTTATTTTGGGGCCTGTCTTCAAATTGGTCCTTATTAAGGTCCAAAGGGTCCAAAATTAGACTGTTTGATTTAAAAAAAATTGAATTCTTGGGTTTCTTTGTTGTGCTGAATCTAAGCGTGTATTTAGATTTTTGATTTTGGGCACAGTATTCAAGTTGGTCCAAATTGTGGTCCAAAATTAAGCTTTTTTTTTATTTCATCAAAAATTGAATTATTGGTGTTCTTTGATATGTCCAATCTAACTGTATTTAGATTTTTATACGACCACAAAAAATTTATAATGCTATCATGTCGTCGTCATCCGAAGACACATTTGGTTTCGGGACAATTACTTGTGTTCAAGTGAATGGATCTCTATGAAATTTTACCAGAAGGTTCAATACCACAAAAGGAAGGTTGGGATTGATTTTGGGGGTTATGGTACAAACAGTTTAGGAATTAGGGACCAAAAAGGGGCCAAAAACAAGCATTTTTGTAGTTTCCGGACAATAACTTGTGTGTAAGTGTATGGATCTCTCAGAAATTGTACCACAAGGTTCCATATCACAAAGGGAAGGCTGGGATTGAGTCTGGGGGTAAAGGCCCAAACGTTCAGGAATTAGGGACAAAAAAGGGGAAAAAAACAAGCATTTTTCTAGTTTCCAGACAATAACTTGTGTTCAAGTTTATGAAACTCTCTGACATTGTACATTTTTCCATTTTTTTTTGGGGGGGGGGGGGGGGGGGATTATTTTTCATAATTTTTGGGGGGTTTTTTTCCCCAAAAAATTTTCCATTTTTACATTGATTATTTCTGATTTATATATAAAAGCAACAAATACTGATATGGCAGGAAATACACACCAAACAGGGTGTGTAAATTATTATATATAACAGATTAACTAAGTATTGTGCAACAGCACAGTATTGCGCAATAGCAAGAAATCTTCAATTGAAAATAAATACAAATCTTTTAACCAATTTCAATGGGATTAATTTAAAGTCATTAATTTTTGGGGGTTCTAACCCTGTATTACTAATTTGGATATTGGGCCCCATTTTTAAATTGGTCTACATTGAGGTCCAAAGGGTCCAAAATTAAACTTTTTTTGATTTCATCAAAAACTGAATTATTGCGGCTCTATGATATGTTGAATCTTATTGTGCATTTAGATTTTTTATTTTGGGCCCTGTTTTCAAATTAGTCCATATTAAGGTTTGAAGGGTTCAAAATTAAACTTTGTTTGATTTCAACTTAAATTAAATTTTTGGTGTTTTTTTATATGCTGAATATCACCATGTTGTTAGATTTTGGATATCAGACCATACTAGGTAAATTAAATGTCCCATTTCAAATTTTTAAGATCTTTGACCACATTTATTTTGTGTCAGAAACCTATATTATGTAAAAAATTTGATCACAATCCAAATTCAGACAGTATCAAGCTTGAATATTGTGTCCAAACTTGCCCCAACTGTTCAGGGTTCAACCTCTGTGGTCGTATCAGGCTGCGCTTGGCGAAGCATTTAATTTTCATTATTTTGTCAATTTTTTTAAGAACTTTATGGTAAGTTAGTTTGCTATTCTGTATAAATTGATTTGCAGAATGCGATATATAAAAAAAATAATTTTATGAAGCCAACTCCTTTAAAAGTTTAGCTAATTTTTGTCCATCAATGAATAAATACATTGAATTCTTGATGTACTTGGAAATGCTGAATCTAACCGTGTATTTAGATTTTGGATATTGGACCATAATAGGTAAAAGTCCAATTTCACATTTTTCAGTTCTTTGACCACATTCATTCTGTGTCAGAAACCTATGCTGTGTCAAATATTTAATCACAATCCAAATTCAGAGCTGTATCAACCTTGAATGTAGTGTCCATACTTGCCCCAACTATTCAGGGTTTGGCCTCTGCGGTTGTATCCAGCTGCGCTCAGCAGAGCATTTTATTGTTCTTGTAAATTAAATAACAGTGATCTAAAACCGTCAATTTGTGTATTTATCCAAAAATGTATGAGAAGGACATTCTCACCAAAACCAAAATCATGTTGTAAGCAGAGTTATGTATTGTCTTTTTATATGCATTATTTCGTGTTGATAGTGAAGTCCTTCGATGCAAAGTTTTACACAAAATATGTTAAATATTCAGTTTTGTATCAAAATGCCTGCAACATCAACATATATCATCGAATTACATTTTCAATTGTTGGAAATTTTTTGAGGAATATGATAAAGAATTTGAATTCTAGTAGGATTTGACAACTTTTGCATTTTGACTTTATGAGTGAAACAAATACCAGACAATTGGCCTTACCTCTTTCTTTATAAATCTCAATTTAGATTTTCATGAGGAATCTTAAAAATAATTTTGAAGGAATTTGACGTAAAATTGCACCTCAACGGTGAAATGAATCGGAATTCTGAAACCACCTTTGTTGCCATTGTACATTATATACACTGGAAATACAGGTTATTTCATGACACAAAACCTTACAAGCATTTGACAAAAAAGGAAAACAATGGTGCTTGTTTGCTATTTTGGCGTTATCTTGAAATACTTTTTATACGCCTGTTTACGGGACGTATTATGGTATACCGCTGACCGTCTGTCCGTCCGTACGTCATCAACATGTCGGACATTAATTCAAAAATGCTTTAAACAATATGCATGAAACTTTGGTGAGCTCCCTTTCGTTTTTAATAAATTTCAGATTTACCATTTTCGAGTTTTGGGGTTTTATTCATTAAAAAAGGGGGGATTTTCCAGTTTTTGGACAATAACTCAAAAACAATTTCACCAATTTGCATGAAACTTTTGTGAATTGTTCATATCAATTGACGTGAGCTCCCTTTCATTTTATAAATTTCAGAATATATATTTATGGAGTTTTATTCATTACAAAAAGGGGGATTTTCCAGTTTTCGGACAATAACTCAAAAATGCTTTCAGCATTTTTTATGAGACTTTGGTAAATTGTTTATATCTATTTTTGTAAGCTCCCTTTTGATTTTTATAAATTTTTGATTTTACATTTCAGAGTTATAAGATTTTATTTGTTTATAGTCTGACAACAGATTTACTAAGTATTGCCCAACAGCACAGTGTATTGCACAACAGCAAGAAATCTTTCGTATAACCAATTTCAAGTTCTTTGACTACATTTATTCAGAAACCTATAATATATCAAATATCTAATTACAATCCAAATTCAGACCGGTATCAAGTTTGAATATTGTGTCCATTTTTGCCCAAACTGTTCAGGGTTGGACCTCTGCGGGTGTATCCAAATTTGCACATAATGTTTGTAAATGCATAAGATCAAGAAACATAATGGATTACACCAGATTTTTGGGCCCTTTTCACGAAAAACAAAGAAAACTGGTGATTTTTTGCAGTTTTCCAACCATATTTCCTTTTTCATGTTTTTGGAAACATTGTGCGCAGCCAGGAAACAACAAAATATTATAGAGAAGCTTTAGTACCTATAGCTATTTACATAATCTCACCAAATATAAAGTTGTTTCTTGGGTGGGCACATATTTTTCCGATCTAAATCATACACAAAAAATGATACAAAACAAGTAAAATCAAGAAATTTTGCAAAATATACAAATTTTGATATGGTTTGTTGCCATGGTTACTTGTTTTAATGTGAAAATATTCTAATCACCTTGTACCGTAGTATTGTTGGTACAAATTCAAGAATGTTTATGGTAACTTTGAAATATGCACTAATATTTGGGCCGAATAAGGGCCTTATTTCCCTGACTCCTTTAACCTCTATCCGACGTATAATCAATTATTTATTCTCAAAGCAACTAAGAACTTGTGAAATCCAGCGTTAAGCTTGTACAAGCGTAATGTTCTATGATTTCTCAGTTGTAAACAGCATTAAAAACCAATAAGTAGTGCGTAAATTCTTGTTGATAGCATTACTACCGATTTCATCCTCGTAATAATATACATTTGTTTATGAACACTGTAAATATGTATTTGTTTTTGTATGCTCATAAGTAGCATGCATTTTTATACGACTGCAAAATTTTGCGTTCGTATTAAATTATGGCAGTTTTCTGCGTCGTCGTACGAAGACATTTTGGTTTCCAGACAATTACTTGAGTATAAGTGTATGGATATCTATGAAATTGTAGCACAGGGTTGCATACCACAATAGGAATGTTGGGATTGATTTTGGGGATTATTGTCTTTGCTGTTTAGGAATGAGGGGTCAAAATAGTACCAAAAACAAGCATTTTTGTCGAGCCTGCGACTTTTGTCGCAGAAAGCTCGACATAGGGATAGCGATCCGGCGGCGGCGGCGTTAGCTAACTTCTTAAAAGCTTTATATTTTAGAAGATGGAAGACCTGGATGCTTCATACTTTGTATATGGATGCCTCATGTTACGAAGTTTCCGTCAGTCACATGTCCAATGTCCTTGACCTCATTTTCATGGTTCAGTGACTACTTGAAAAAAAAGTTCAGATTTTTTGTAATGTTAAATTCTCTCTTATTATAAGTAATAGGATAACTATATTTGGTATGTGCGTACCTTGCAAGGTCCTCATGCCCGTCAGACAGTTTTCACTTGACCTCGACCTCATTTCATGGATCAGTGAACAAGGTTAAGTTTTGGTGGTCAAGTCCATATCTCAGATACTATAAGCAATAGGTCTAGTATATTCGGTGTATGGAAGGACTGTAAGGTGTACATGTCCAACTGGCAGGTGTCATCTGACCTTGACCTCATTTTCATGGTTCAGTGGTTATAGTTAAGTTTTTGTGTTTTGGTCTGTTTTTCTTATACTGTATGCAATAGGTCTACTATATTTGGTGTATGGAATGATTGTAAGGTGTACATGTCTAGCTGGCAGCCCTCATGAAAAAAAAATTCTGATTATTGTCTGAATTTGTCTGAAAATGTCTGAATTTTTGCTGAAATTGTCTTACATGATAAATGGTGTCTGAATTTTTCTGAATCCCGATATTTCTATTCTGAATTGATGCTGACAATTCTGGATTTTTGCTGAATATTTCTGAATCAATAAGAATTTTATTCAGACAAATTAAGAACTTCTGAAAAGTGTCTGAATTGTTCTGAAAGTGTCAGAATTATGTTTAAGAATGTTAGACGAATTGAGAATCTGTCTGTATCAGTAAGAATATGATTCAGACAAATTCAGAACTTCTGAAAAATGTCTTAATTTTTCTAAATGTGTCAGAACTATGTTTAATAAATTGTTGACACAGATGACTAACCTTTTTGTTATGTTGACACTAAAATGCAAATGTTGAAATCAAAATAGTAATAGTTTAATATGTAAGTAATACAAAATATTCAAAGTCAATGAACCATGACTGAAGGTACAGGGCCAAACAATCTCCATGGAAATGAAATGTGCCAATGCTAATAAATAATTTGCATACCAATTATCAATAGACCATGACAGATGGAGCAGGGTCAGATTATCTCCATGGAAATGAGATGTACCAATGCCAGTTAAACTGCATACCAAATATCATTGACATATCACAATACGTTCCCCATGCATTAATTGACCTTATCACAAACTAATACAGTTGTAAACTAAGCAAAAGTTTCAAAATCTATAGACCATGACTGAGGGGGTATGGTCAAATAATCGCAATGGAAATGAGGATGTATGTACTATGCTAGTTCAACTAGTGGTTCCCCATAAACTGACCTAATCACAAACTAATACATGAAGACTTAGCAAAAGTTTCAAAGTCAATAGACCATGACAGAGGGTGCAGGGTCAAATAATTTCCATGGAAATGAGGTGCACCAATGCTAGTTTAACTGCATACCAAATATCATTGACCTACCACTAGTGGTTCCCCATAAACTGACCTTATCAAACTAATAAAAGTAAACTAAGCAAAAGTTTCACAGTGACAAATTAACTTGTAATACGTTGTTCAAAGCCACTGCCGTCGCCGATGCCGGAAACAGCACACCTATATATATGTCTCGATTTTTTGTTTCTTCAAGGAGAGACGAAACTCTAGGAATTATCGTTTCTGTATTCCTGTGTATTACGAAATTTTCAATGTGCAAAAATATCGAGGATAACTGTATAAAAGGAATGCCATTTTGTATATAAAACAAAGAGAAATGTCGTTCTTAGCAATTATATCTGTTTCATTGCATTTAACAAACATGTTGATCCGTGAAATAGGACCCCATTGATATATTCGAAATTCCTAAGAAGTGACCCAATTTAGGTACAGAGGTGCTGCTGGTATTTTAAACCCCATTCATCGTCATTCATTTATTTCTTAGTTATCACCAGGAACATAGTTCCCAGATTATCACATATATACAATTTGGATCTGATCTAATTGAAAGATACCCATTGAAAGCGGCACAGTATATATGGAGAGCCAAAAGACCCCCCCCCCCCCCCCCCCTCCCATTATGTTGATACTCTTTCAAGGTCAAAACAGATGCAGTCAAACGAAAGAATAGCTTAACGAAAGAACAGCTTAACGATGTAAAATGTTTTCAGACAAGAGGAAAAAAGAAAATATGGAATATTCGTTGACGAGTATTAATAAAAATTAAACAACTGATGTCTGGAATGTTTTTTATATTAAAAAAAAAATGTAAATGGTTTCTATGAAACCATATGTGTCTCACACTTTTGCTGCTGTCAGAGTAAAAGTGCATTGTTGTTTGTCAAAAACATACGTCCACTTCGGGAGTTACCATTTGATTATTAGGGGTGGGGGTGGGGCTAGGATGAAAAATGTTGTCCTGCGTTTTATTTAGTTGTAATCTCCGTCCTGAATACTTATTTTCGCTCTAATCAGTCCTGCCATTTTCTTATCCTGACTTTTTGTATAAATTTTCGTCCTGCCTTTTTTTGCCAAGTTGCTCATCGTGTCTTTTTTTTTTACTCAAAACTCTTTTTTTCAAATTCCATCCTAACCCTCCCCCTAAACATCAAATAATAGCTCCTTTATTAGTAAAATTACGGGAATTTTTTTCTAGTTTTTCTATTTCTAGATCACGAGATAAAAAGTGTAAGCCGAGTTTCACTGATAACATTCCAATATATATTTTTAAAGAAAAATTTCGGCACTGCTTTCATCAGCAATGTTTTGTTTTCAATAAATTCAACAAATATAAAAGTTTGGGTGAATAACAAACAGTTTTCATCAGATTCAGATCGCCCGTTATTCATTGGGTTTTTTCACCGACAAGTTTTAAAATTCCAAAAAAGATCAAATCATTGATCTACTAAGTATAAGTCAATTCCGTTTTTAAAAGGTAATATTTATTGCAGAAATTATGCTATCAACTAACAATTGACATCGCTTACAAAAATTTCGTTTTTGATACGATTTGTGTATTGCATAAATTATACAATCAACTGCTTGAGCATTGGGACTTGACATTGCTTTCAAAATAGAAATGTTAAACATAACTGACATCGAAATACAAAAGCGTGTTGACTGCACGAGGTAAGATTGGTGGGAAATTAAGATACCGGGTTAAATGTTTACTTGATTGACAGGAATCAATTATCGGTGAGGCTCCAGTAGGGAAAATATGATGACGTTTTTAAAAGTTGCCTTTTATTATAAGTGGATTATATACGATCAGTTCGCACAGGGACAGTCTATACAAACGATATGGTACCCAACCAGATTTGATGTTCGGACTCCAGGCCGTTTTTTTCACAGAAACTCGGTTAGCAGGTTAATTGTTTTAATGATAAATGCCTAAAAAAAATCCCGTTTTTCCTGTCCATTTGTATAACTTCCTACGTAAAATACGTCAGTGGTAAATACCTGGGACTATTACAATATCATTTGAAGGACCCACAACAACTTATTAAACTACCAAGCCACTGTACATAATGTATATATATATATATATGTTATTGTTAACTATTTTTTCCTTGTTATATTAATTTTAATTAAGTCCATATGTACATAGCACACAGGTTCCGGGAAGTTTTACACTCCCACCTAGGACTCTACTAACTCCCGTATTCGGAAAAAGAAGAACAGTTAGTATAATAGTCCCAGTAAATACACTGGAAATTTCAGTAGACGGATATTAATAGTAAATTGCTTGAAAATCTCCACAAATTAATCATACAAGTAAGCTAAGACTTCTATAACACGTGTATTATATTAGATTCAGAAATTAGGTAAGATTTTCCTTGTACGATTTATTTATTCCCGACGATTTTTAAATAGTAATCGGTGAGCGTAAAAGTCTATAATCCGGAAAATGATTCGGAGTCGGTTTTCATGTTAAAACACTGCTGAGATCTAGATCTTGTGACGCAGACGACGAAAGAACGCTGCAGAACAGATTAACAAGAACCTTTGTATATAACAGCTTCAATGCCTTCATAATCATAGGAAAAGATGTGGTCTGCCATTCAGAAGATGGTTTTCAACTTGCCCAGAAAATTGACTACAACTTGTGAACTGTCAGTGTCAATCCAACCGCACATACAACTATCCACCACAGCCTGCACAGGCTAAGAACAATGTCAATAATGATGTCCCCAACGAAACGCCAACGGGTATGAGTCCATTTCAATGACAATTTTTTTATTTGGAAACGGCCATTTAATATTGTGGGTGGGAGCAGTGGATTTGGAAAATGAATAATCTTGCCTTGCCCTTAAAGATATCAGAATGAAAAATTATTTTACCCACCAAAATAAAAGATATTTAAGACTTAAATATGTGTGAAAATATCTTTTTTTACAACAAAAAAATAAAACAATCAGGAATCACAAAATAAATATTCCAAAATTCATCCTGCCTCCTCCTGTAACAGAATATTGAATGGTCGTTCCCTTATAAAGTCAGATTATACAATATTTATTCAATGCAAAATTCAAAACATGTAATATAATATGGGTAAACATAGTCCAAATCATTATGAGGTCTTGTAGTTTTAAGGCTATGTTTATAGTCTTGCTGAGCAGAAGCAAGGTGTCACAGAAAAGCAATGAAATTACTTACCATTCAATGAGGGGCGTAAAAGGGGGGTGGGTATCTGCACGGAAGAACGCAAAATAAAATGGCCATTTCATGATGAACGAACAATTAAAAATTTCTTAATAAAGATTTCACAAAAAGTATTACTATTAATTCAGAAATTAATGCGATGTTTTTATTATTCCGAAAAATGCGACAGGGTTGTAATCGCAATAATTTAAACTCGCATTAATGATTTTGAAATTTTGTATATGAAGTGAACAGGATTTGTCTCAATATCGCAAAATTTAAAATCGCACTTTAGTTTAAATGACAATATCTCAATAATAAATGCACGCAATAATTCTGAATTTACAGTATTTTAATTACAATACACCTTATCATTATTTGTCCGCCATTACTGGACTTCACACAGGTTCCCCGTAAAATTTTGACATCATCATACAAAATATATGACGCCACAATGGAAAAGGGATTGTTGTATGACGTCAATAGTTCAAGCAGGACAGATTCTCGGGTCAGCCGGGAATAGGGATAAGGTGTATATAAAAAAGATGTGGTATGATTGCCAATGAGACAACTCTCCACAAGAGACCAAATGACACAGAAATTAACAACTATAGGTCACCGTACAGCCTTCAACAATGAGCAATGCCCATACCACATAGTCGGCTATAAAAGGCCCCGAAATGACAAATGTAAAACAATTCAAATGAGAAAACAAACGGCCTTAGGCCTTGAAAAAGGCACTTAACTCATCAGATGGATACAAATAAAATACATCTAACAAAAACACAGAGTGGACGTGGCAGGTCTAAGTACTGATCTGAAAGTACTTGAAGTATAAACTGACAGCTAGTTCAAAGCCACTAACAACTAATAAAAATAATCATGCATCTAACATGTCTAAGACTAAATACAAGTATGTCATTATGCACTTCCTACTTTTCTTATTTTTGTGACTTGTGTGTGGACCATACAACTTATAGCTATTTATCCACCATGACTGGACATTACAAAGGTTCCTGTAAAATTTGTTTGTCACTTTTTAACTATGAGGCAAACCTATACCATGTATGGACGGCTTTAATCGGTCATGACAAGAAAAATATGAAACAATTCAATTGAGAAAATTAAAAGTCCAATTTATTACAAAACAATTAACGAAAACAAGAGATATTGCATGACAGTACATGAAACAACAACAACCACTGAACTACAGGCTCCTGACTTTGGACAGGCACATATAGAATGTGGAGTTAAACTAAATTTGATTGCACCAGCCGGGACAGTGGTGTTGTGGCACAATATTCGAACAAACTATGCAAAACATTAAAAGAAAAACAAATATGACAAACAGCAAAACACAACAACCACTCAATTACATGCTCCTGACTTGGTACAGGCACATAGAATATGGTAGGCTATTAAATCCCTACCTACCTACCCTAACTTTTTTTTTAGATGTAACTGGAACCACACATACTATTTTATAGAGAACATACGTATGATTGAAGAGATTGTTGTAGCTTAAGTTAAATGTGCATGTGTTTAAAAATAATATTTAGTATGGTTTTAATTGATTGATAACAATAAAAAACAATATTCACTTCTTTTAAAAGATCTGGGCCATTTGAAGTTAGATGAAAGATGATCTGCATCAATGCGTTTATGATAATGTGGGAAAACACCAATTGTTTTGAGGTAAGAATGACACAGAAGAGACACAAAATAAGTCACAGCAACCTTACAATTTATAAGAATATACAAATATTCATTTTTTCTCCTTGGCATAGTCAATGAGTATATTAGTGCCAAAATCATATAGCGTAAGCTCTATGAAAATAGTACTGGTAAAACAATGAAAACTTTGTAAAAATTAATTCTCCTAACTATACTTACACTAAAAATGGTTAATCTTGGAAAGAATATTAAATTGATGATTTTTTGCTTTACATCCAGTCGCAAATACTTCACTTTGATGTCAACTTACCTTCGATTATATATATTAGTTGCACATGTTACTTGTGCGTTATCTATTTAAAATCACAGTATGGGCTGTTAGGTTCCAAGCGAAGGGGGTCGTAAGACACTTTTTGTTTTCAATCAGCACTGATAAAACTTTAATTGATTATTTCCAATATATCTTTCTAAAAAAAACACAACCCATCACATTTAAACAAAGTGTTTTCTGATGGCTCTTTTTGATTTTCACTTTGACAACTGATGAATATTTTATAAGAATTCATAAATTTAGGTGTCGGTATTGATACTTATATTTAATTTTTAGAATTGGCTCGTCAGACGTCAGTGAATGAGACTTATGACTTTATGTTCATGATTTTCAACAGAACTATTAAAAAGAAAAATGGTGCAGATCAACAGTATCTGGTATGTACATGCTTTAGTTTTAATAGTATAAAAATAAGCTGGAAGTGTGGTATGTTTTCCAATGAGACAACTATCTACATGTACTATATAAATGCTTTACAAATGTAGATGAGAGCAATAATAGCTATAGGTCACCATACAGCCGTTAAATTTAAAGCCAATACCTTAAATTTAGCTATAACGCTGACACATTCATTACACATGACAATATAAAGCACTAAAATTCCAAATATATTTGAAATAATGAATTCCTACATTTTTTGCATATACATTGAAAACTAATACATGTACATTGTACTATAAATTTGTATAAGCAATACATGTGTATATGGGACAAGTCGAAATATCAGAGGTTATAAATTATTTTAATAGGAGTTAAGTCTCTTAGAAATGTTAATTTTATATAGAAAATAGCACTCATATGTAAAATTTATGCCAGATTTTTATAAAATGTATATCAATGGCTTACATCATCAATGTCAAGATTTGGATTTAGGGAAATAGAAAGAAATATTATAGAGAATTACTAACAGTTCAAACAAGAATTTGTGGAATTTTAGTTGTTGTCCCTGGGCAGACAAGACATATGCAACACAGGGGACATTGGAATTCTGTTCTTTTATTAGCTTGAAGTTGTTTTTACCTCACCTGGCCCGAAGTCCGTCGTCGTCGTTAACTTTTTACATTTTGAACTTCTTCTAGAGAACCACTGAATGGAATGGAACCAAACATGGCATGAATGTTCCTTATGAGGTGCTGACCAATTGTTGTTACTTTGTAGCCGATCCATCATCCAAGATGGCCGCCAGCGGGGGACTTAGTTTAACATAGGACCCTATGAGAAATGCATACAAATATCTTCTTTTAGAGAACCACTGCATGGAATGAAACCAAACATGGCATAAATGTTCCTTATGAGGTGCTGACCAAGTGTTGTTACTTTGTAACCGATCAATCATCCATGATGGCCGCCAGGGGGGGGGGGGGACTTAGTTTAACATAGAACCCTATGGGAAATACATACAATTGTCTTCTTTTAGAGAACCACTGAATGGAATGGAACCAAACATAGCATGAATGTTCCTTATGAGGTGCTGACCAAGTGTTGTTACTTTGTAACCGATCCATCATCCAAGATGGCCACCAGCGGGGGACTTAGTTTAACATAGGACCCCATGGGAAATACATACAAAGGTCTTCTTTTAGAGAACCAGTGAATGAAATGATACTAAACATAGCATAAAAAAGCCATAAATGTTTCTTATGAGATGCTAACCAAGTGTTGTTACTTTGTAGCCGATCCATCATCCAAGATGGCCGCCAGCGGGGGACCTAGTTTAACATAGGACCCAATGAGAAATGCATACAAATGTCTTCTTTTAGAAAACCACTGCATGGAATGAAACCAAACATGGCATAAATGTTCCTTATGAGGTGCTGACCAAGTGTTGTTACTTTGTAGCCGATCAATCATCCAAGATGGCCGCCAGGGGGGGACTTAGTTTAACATAGAACCCTATGGGAAATACATACAATTGTCTTCTTTTAGAGAACCACTGAATGGAATGGAACCAAACATAGCATGAATGTTCCTTATGAGGTGCTGACCAAGTGTTGTTACTTTGTAACCGATCCATCATCCAAGATGGCCGCCAGCAGGGGACTTAGTTTAACATAGGACCCCATGGGAAATACATACAAAGGTCTTCTTTTAGAGAACCAGTGAATGAAATGATACTAAACATAGCATAAAAAAGCCATAAATGTTTCTTATGAGATGCTAACCAAGTGTTGTTACTTTGTAGCCGATCCATCATCCAAGATGGCCGCCAGCCGGGGACCTAGTTTAACATAGGACCCTATGGGAAATGCATACAAATGTCTTCTTATAGAAAACCACTAAATGGAATGAAACCAAACATAGCATGAATGTTGCTTATGAGCTGCTGACCAAGTGTTGTTACTTTGTAGACGATCCATCAACCAAGATGGCTGCCAGCGGGGGACTTAGTTTAACATAGAACCCTATGGAAAATACATACAAATGTCTTCTTTTAGAGAACTACTGAATGAAATGAAACCAAACATAGCATGAATGTTCCTTATGAGGTGCTGACCAAGTGTTATTACTTTGTAGCGATCCATCATCCAAGATGGCTGCCAGCTGGGGACTTAGCTTAACATAAGACCCTCTGAGAAATAAATACAAATGTCTTATTTTAGAGAACCACAGAATGGAATGCAATATTAAACCAAATTTGGCCTCTATCATTATTTAAGTATCTGTTATGATTTTTATCTTTTTTTATATGATTTCAAAAACCTAATTAGAGTCAAGTGAGCAACACAGGCTCTTGAGAGCCTCTAGTTTATTTACTCAGGTCACAAGATACCTGCACTTACTTGATATAATTTTTTATGTGAAATGATCCTGTTCTATTTTGAAGGGAATTTACTCATAAAGAAAAGAGAGCTGGAGACTCAAGAGAGGCAGGAAAAGAACAGACCAGGGAATCACAGATCCATATCAGATAATAAAATTGAATCGAAAATTTAAAGTTTGAATTTTATGTTATTGAAACTATTAATTTACAAACTTCCTGAAAATTTGGATTTTTTTATTATTGTTTAGAGGCTATGGGTATTTGACCATCATCAATGTGTAAGCACATTGATTTTCATTCAACTTCAAGAACTTCTTTTTAGATTTTTAGGGGAATTTCTGTTGTATAAGTTTCAAAGTTTTGTATGGATATCCACATTTTGAATCATTCTGAATGTTTTCTGAATATATCTGAATCCTTCTGAATCTTTCTGAATCCATCTGAATGTTGTCTGGATATTTCTGAATGTTGTCTGGATATTTCTGAATGTTGTCTGATTATTTCTTAATCTTTCTGATTAAGTTCAGAAGTTTTCTGAATTCATTCTGAATAATGTCTTAATTTATTCTTACATTATTCTGATTTTTGTCTGAATGCTATTCTGATTTTTGTCTGAATGTTCGTATGAAAGTTCTGAATTTTTCCTTAAAAGTCCGAAATCCAGCAAAAATTCAGACATTTGCATAAATGTACATTATTACAGCCATTCAGACATTATTCAGAAAAAAATAAGAATAATTAAGAATACTTGTCAGACAGAATTCAGACACCATTTTTTCATGAGGGAGGTGTCATCTGACCTTGACCTCATTTTCATGGTTCAGTGGTCAAAGTTAAGTTTTTGAGGTTTGGTCTTTCTTTCTAATACTGCATGCAATAGGTCAGCTATATTTGGTGTATGGAATGATTGTAAGGTGTACATGTCTAGCTGGCAGGTGTCATCTTACCTTGACCTCATTTTCATGGTTCAGTGGTCAAAGTTAAGTTTTTGAGTTTTGGTCTTTTTTTCTAATACTATATGCAATAGTTCAACTATATTTGGTGTATGGAAATATTTTATGATCTATATGTCAGTTACGCAGGTTTTATTTGACCTTGACCTCATTTTCAAGGTTCATTGCTCAGTGTTAAGTTTTTGTGTTTTCGTCTGTTTTTCTTAAACTATAAGCAATAGGTCAACTATATTTGTTGTATGGAAGAATTGTTAGCTGTACATGCCTGCCTAGCATGGTTCATCTGACCTTGACCTCATTTTCATGGTTCATTGGTCAATGTTTAGTTTACTTGGTTAATGTTAAATTTATGTGACAGTTGTAATAAAGCTTTATATTTAGGACTATCAACATAATATCAATGATTAGTAAAGAAGGCGAGACATTTCATGTGCACTCTTGTTCTTGTTTCAGGACAATAACTTGTGTATAATAGTATGGATCTCTATGAAATTTTACCATAAGGTTCCATACCATAAAAGGAAGGTTGGGATTGATTTAGGGGGTCATGGCCCAAACCGTTCAGGAATTAGGGGTCAAAAAGAGGCAAAAAAACTAGGATATTTTGGTTTCTTGCAGAGTCAAAAAAGCGAGACATATAGGTATGCCGTTTCTGGCAGCAGCGGCAGCGTCAACAATATATTAGTTTGTGATTAGGTCTAGTTTATCATCAGGTGAACAACTAGTGGTAGGTCAATGATATTTGGTATGCAGTTGTATTAGCATTGGCATATCTCATTTCCATGAAGATTATTTAGCCCAGTACCTTCAGTCATAGTTTGCTTAAATTACATGTATTAGTTTGTGATTAGGTCAGTTTAAGATGAACCACTAATGTTAAGTCAATGATATTTGGTATGCAAATGTATTGGGATTTGCAAGTTTCTTTTCCATGGAGATAATATAGCCCCACCCCCTCATCATGGTTCATTGACTTTGAAACTTTTACATAGTTTACAAGTTAATGTTTGTGTTTAGGTTTGTTTAAAGGCATTGACTTATGAAAAGTCAATGGTATTTGGTATGCATTTATATTAGCATTGGCACATCTCATTTCTATGGAGATTTGTTTAGCCCTGTACCTTCAGTCATGGTTCATTGGCTTTGAATATTTGCATAACTTGCATGTTAAAGTATTGCTGTTTTAATTTCAACATTTGCATTATCAAAATAACAAATAGGCGAGACACATCTCTGTGTTAACAGTTTATTAATGCTGTTTACAACTGAGAAATCATAGAACATTACGCTTGTACAAGCTTAACGCTGGATTTCACAAGTTCTTAGTTGCTTTGAGATCATGATTTCTAATAAATAATTGATTATACATCGGCTAGAGGTTAAAAGAGTGGGGGCAATAATGCCCTTATTCAACCCAAATATTAGTGCAAATTTCAAAGTTACCATAAATATTCTTGAATTTGTACCAACAATACTACGGTACAAGGTGATTAGAATATTTTTACATTAAAACGAGTAACCATAGCAACAAACCATGTCAAAATTTGTATATTTTGCAAAATTTCTTGATTTTACTTGTTTTGCATCATTTTTATACGCCCGTTTACGGGACGTATTATGGTATATCGTTGTCCGTCCGTCCGTCGTCAACATGTCTGACAGTAACTCAAAAAACGCTTTTACCAATTTGCATGAAACTTTGGTGAATTGTTTATATCTTTGGACGTGAGCTCCCTTTCGTTTTTTATAAATTTTAGATTTTAAGTTTCCAAGTTATGTTTTTTTTGTCGAGCCTGCGACTTTTGTCGCAGAAAGCTCGACATAGGGATAGTGATCCGGCGGCGGCGTTAGCTAACTTCTTAAAAGCTTTATATTTTAGAAGGTAGAAGACCTGGATGCTTCATACTTTGTATATGGATGCCTCATGTTACGAAGTTTCCGTCAGTCATATGTCCAATGTCCTTTACCTCATTTTCATGGTTCAGTGACTACTTGAAAAAAAAGTTAACATTTTTTGTAATGTTAAATTCTCTCTTATTATAAGTAGTAGGATAACTATATTTGGTATGTGCGTACCTTGCAAGGTCCTCATGCCCGTCAGACAGTTTTTCACTTGACCTCGACCTCATTTCATGGACCAGTGAACAAGGTTAAGTTTTGGTGGTCAAGTCCATATCTCAGATACTATAAGCAATAGGTCTAGTATATTCGGTGTATGGAAGGACTGTAAGGTGTACATGTCCAACTGGCAGGTGTCATCTGACCTTGACCTCATTTTCATGGTTCAGTGGTTATAGTTAAGTTTTTGTGTTTTGGTCTGTTTTTCTTATACTGTATGCAATAGATCTACTATATTTGGTGTATGGAATGATTGTAAGGTGTACATGTCTAGCTGGCAGGTGTCATCTGACCTTGACCTCGTTTTCATGGTTCAGTGGTCAAAGTTAATTTTTTGAGTTTTGGTCTTTTTTTCTAATACTATATGCAATAGGTCAACTATATTTGGTGTATGGAAAAAATATATGATCTATATGTCAGTCGCGCTGGTTTTATATGACCTTGACCTCATTTTCACGGTTCATTGCTCAGTGTTAAGTTTTTGTGTTTTGGTCTGTTTTTCTTAAACTATAAGCAATAGGTCAACTATATTTGTTATATGGAAGAATTGTTAACTGTACATGTCTGCCTGGCATGGTTCATCTGACCTTGACCTCATTTTCATGGTTCATTGGTCAATGTTTAGTTTTCTTGGTTAATGTTAAGTTTATGTGACAGTTGTAATAAAGCTTTATATTTAGGACTATCAACATAATATCAATGATTAGTAAAGAAGGCGAGACATTTCAGCGTGTGCACTCTTGTTTTCATTAAAAAAGGGGATTTTCCAGTTTTCGTACAATAACTCAAAAACACTTTCACCAATTTGCAAGAAACTTTGGTGAATTGTTTATATCTATTGGCATGAGCTCCATTTCGATTTTTATAAATTTGAGATTTTACGTTTCAGAGTTATTGGGGTTTTATTCACTAAAAAAAGGGGGATTTTCCAGTTTTCAGACAATAACTTAAAAATGCTTTCAGCAGTTTTTATGAAACTTTGGTGAATTGTTTATATCTATTGACGTAAGCTCCTTTTCAATTTTTATAAATTTTCGATTTTACATTTCCAAGTGATGGGATTTTATTCATAAAAAAGGGGTGATTTTCCAGTTTTTGGACAATATCTTTAAAGTGCTTTGAGCAGTTTTCTTGAAACTTTGGTGACTGGTTTATATCTATTAATATAACCTCCCTTTAGTTTTTCATGAATTTCTGATATGACATTGAGAAGTTATTGAACTTTATTCTTTTAAAAAGCAGAGGGCGTATCATGCGCTCATGGCGCAGCTGTTTATTTGTGTATGATTTAGATAGGAAAAATAACTTTATATTTGGTGAGATTATGTAAATAGCTAAAGGTACTAAAGCTTCTCTAAAAATATTTTGGTGTTTCTTGGCTGCGCACAATGTTTCCAGCTTATGCCCCTTTAAGGGATATTTGCATTGTGTTATCAAAGGTATTCATGTAAAAAATATTCCTGATTTATGTTGCTGATAGTAGTACATATTCAATGATGATTTACAGTTTGAGGAGGAGAATGCGTTGAACATGTTCTAAAGAATTGTCATAGGAATGATACTAAAGATTTTCAGCAAATATTTTTGAGAATACTTAAACTTGTTTTCTAAAAATTTCAGAGACATTAAAGATACATCAGTTGGCTCACTGTCCCAGAGGATTACAAACCAACTGATGGGACTGAAAGGTCTTCACTCTCACATCACTGATATTAATTCCTATCTACAGAAAGTATCATCAGGTCAACTACCAGTCAATCATCAAATCATTTATCAGCTGCAAGATGTGTTTAATTTACTGCCAGACGTTAATCTGCAGGACTTTGTGAAGTCTGTTTATGTGAAAACCAATGATCAGATGTTGGTTGTTTATCTTGCTTCGCTGATCCGATCTGTCATTGCATTGCATAATCTAATAAGTAATAAAGTACAAAATCGCGATGCAGAGAAAAATGAAGGAAAAGATATATCCAAAGATAAAAAAGACATAAAAAAAGATGAAAAAGATGGAGAAAAGAAAGATTCTCAAAAAGGAAAGAGCACTGAAAAAAGTGACATAAAATCTGGAAGTAAATCCACTGGTAAAAAGTAGCTATTTAAGTATTTGTATTTGTTTCAATAAAGAATTAAATTTATAACTTGATCTCATTTACCTTTTTGCATGTAAAGTACACTGATAGAGATCACCTCTGGGGTCTTGTGGAGTGTGTTTTCCTTGATTAGGCTGGGGTTGTTTTTAGATTGATTTACAGTCATATCAAATAAAGACTTAATTAATATGTGTTTATTTTTGTCTGCTTAATGTTTTGTGGCAAATATTTCATTGCATATTTAGAATGAGTTTCTGCTTTTTCACAGTCAGCAGGGATTAAAAGTACAGAGTGGTCAGCTGTTTATTATCATATGATTGAACACGTCTGTTTAGCACATAGCAGGTGTGACATACTCATCAACCAATTAAAAAAAAGCTACTAGATTAACAATGATTATCAAATTCACCATTCAAGGACTTATCATCCGTTGTTGTCATACATGTAAGCTTTTTAAGAAATCTTCTGTGAAACCACTGGACCAATTTCAACCAAACTTAACCTGAAACTTAGGGCATCTAGTATAAAGTTCATGTTTTTTGTTCCTGCCTATCAACCAACATGGCCCCAATGGGTAAAAAAAGAACATAAGGCCTAAAGGATAAATAGCATAAATAGTCTTAATACATGTATCTTGAAAACCAAAATAAATAGTAAGTGATAATGCTCAGAATGTTGAAATCTATCCCCATTAAAATTATCAGATGCCTCCTTGTAAGAGTAATTACCCTTCAATGGCAATAGTTAGACATATTTTCAAGTTTTTGCATATTATCTTGAACTTTTTATTTAAAAGATCCATAGAAACTGTAAACAACAAAGGTAATCACTAATACAAGAGCTACAAAAATGCCAATATGATTGAAGAAATTTTATACAAATTATTGCCCTTAAATGATGAATTCAGACGTATTTTGCATATTATCTAGAAAATGTACATCTATCAAAACTGTGCACATAAATTTCTTAAGGAAGGTAACCATTTGATGACTCCTTACATGAGTTATTGGTCCGAGGACACAGTTATCGTCCTTAGATTTTCGTTGTCTACAAATATAGTCCCTAGTGTGGACAGTGTATAACTTGCAAATTTTTTTCATACACTTTTCAAATTTATTTCTTTATATTTTATGCATGAAATATTAAGTAAGGGGATGATATTACATGTTAAAAAAATTTGGGTGCTGAATCTTTATGTTAAGTAGTGATTTGGTCCAGTTAAAAAAGGTCAAAAACTAGTATGTCTGAATCTGTCAAACTGAATTTTAGACCCCCTTAACATATAATTGTCAATATTTTGAGTTAGAGCTGGTAGACTTTTCTATAATTTTGATATTATTTGTCCCAATAGTAGTACACTACACTGTAAAAATCTTTTTGAGATAGAACAGGTGCGATTTTTATGCCCCCGCCATAGCGGTAGGGGCATTAAGTTTTACCCTTGTCCGTCTATACGTATGTACATCCCAAAATTGGTTTCCGTTCTCTAACTTGAGTTTGCCTCAACCAAATGTTATGAAACTTATACACAATGCTTATTACCACAAAAGACAGATCAAGTTTGAATTTTGGTGGCGTCACTTTAACCGTTCTAGAGTAATGCCCCTTTATAAATGGAAAAATTGCAAAATTTTTAGTTTCAGTTCTCTAAAAGAGGGACAAAAGATACCAGAGGGACAGTCAAACTCATAGATCGAAAACAAACTGACAACGCCATGGCCAAAAATAAAAAGACAAACAGACAAATAATAGTACAGATGACACAACATAGAAAACTAAAGACTAAGCAACACGAACCCCACCAAAAACTGGGGGTGATCTCAGGTGCTCCGGAAGGGTAAGCAGATCCTGCTCCACATGTGGCACCCGTCGTGTTGCTTATGTTATTAAAAATCCGGTAAATAGTCTAATTCGGTAAGTCACATTCGTGAAAAGGGAAGGGTATTGTAGTTACGACATAAGGAACATATCCGATATCATCTGTGAAACGGTTATTCCATAACGGTCAACCAACTCGTGATGGCGTCCGTAAAATTTACGAAGGGATGATTTCAACTTCACCATTTGGAACTCTTGGTTTAATAGCTTCTTTGTGAGCAGCAATCCTCTATCAAGGAAATCATGATAGGAAACACAAGCCCGGGAATATCGTAACTTAAGTTTGCCTCAACCAAATGTTATGAAACTTATACACAAAGCTTATTACCACAAAACACAGATTTTACCATAAGGTTCAATACCACAAAAGGAAGGTTGGGATTGATTTTGGGGGTTATAGTACCAACAGTTAAGGAATTAGGGGCCAAAAAGGGGCCAAAAATAAGCATTTTTGTAACTTCCAGACAATAACTTGTGTGTTAGTGTATGGATCTCTCTGACATTGTACCACAAGGTTCCATATCACAAAGGGAATGCTGGGATTGATTTTTGGGGTAATTTTAGGAATTAGGGGCCAAAAATGGGGCAAAAAACAAACATTTTTCTAGTTTCATGACAATAACTTGTGTGTAATTGTATGGATCTTTCTTGAATTGTACTACAAGGTTCCATATCACAAAGGGAAAGCTGGAATTGAGTTTGGGGGTAATTGCCCAAAATGCTTAGGAATTAGGGGCCAAAAATAAGCATTTTTCTAGTTTCCAGACAATAACTTGTGTTCAAGTGTATGAATCTCTCTGAAATTGTACTGCAAGGTACCATACCACAAAGGGAAGGCTGGGAATGATTTTGGGGGTAATTGCCTCAAAATTTTAGGAATTACGGGCCAAAAAGGGGCAAAAACAAGCATGTTTCTAGTTTCAGGACAATAACTTGTGTGTAAGTGTATGGATCTTTATGAAATTGTACTACAAGGTTCCATATCACAAAGGAAAAGCTGGAATTGAGTTTGGGGATAATTGTCCAAAACGTTTAGGAATAAGGGGCCAAAAAGGGGCCAAAAATAAGCATTTTTCTAGTTTCCAGACAATAACTTGTGTTCAAGTGTATGGATCTCTCTGAAATTGTTCTGCAAGGTACCATACCACAAAGGGAAGGCTGGGATTGAGTTTGGGGGTAATTGCCCTAAACGTTTAGGAATTTGGGGCCAAAAAACAAGCATTTTCTAGTTTCCAGACAATAACTTGTGTTCAAGTGTATGGATCTCTCTGAAATTGTACTGCAAGGTACCATACCACAAAGGGAAGGCTGGGATTGAGTATGGGGGTGATGAATCATTAGGGGGTTCAAAAAATTGGGGGGGGGGGGGGGGATTTTTTTTTCCTTTTTTTTTCTTTAAAATTTTCCATTCTAAATTGGTTATTTCTGATTTATATATAAAGCAAATAATAATGATATGGTTTGAATAGGTAAATTAAAAATTTTTAAGTTCTTCGACCACATTCATTCTGTGTCAGAAACCTATGCTGTGTCAAATATTTAATCACAATCCAAATTCAGTGCTGTATCAAGCTTGAATGTTGTGTCCATACTTTCCCCAACTGTTCAGGGTTTGACCTCTGCAGTGGTATCAAGCTGCGCCCAGCGGAGCATTTTATTGATTTATATATAAAAGCAAATAATAATGATATGGTTTGATTTCATCAAAAATTGAAATATTGGGGTTCTTTGATATGCTGAATCTAACTGTGTATTTAGTTTCTTAATTTTTGGTCCCATTTTCAAATTGGTCTATAGTAAGGTCCAAAGGGTCCAAAATTAAACTTAGTTTGATTTTAACAAAAATTGATTTCTTGGGGTTCTTTGATATGCTGAATCTAACCGTGTATGTATTTAGATTTTGGATATTGGACCATAATAGGTAAGTTAAAATTTTTTAAATTCTTAGACCACATTCATTCTGTGTCAGAAACCTACATGTATGCTGTGTCAAGTATTTAATCACAATCAAAATTCAGAGCTGTATCAAGCTTGAATGTTGTGTCCATACTTGCCCCAACTGTTCAGGGTTCGACCTATGCGGTCGTATCAAGCTGAGCCCAGCGGAGCATTTTATTAAAATTGGAGTTATCTTCCTTTGTCCATGATTATAGTTGAATCAACTACAATCAATGCTTTATACAATGCAATGTTTAATTTTGACTTCCACTGATAAAACACAGATCAAGTTGAATTTGGGTAGTGTCACTTTAACCATTATAGAGTTATGCCCCTTTATAAATCGAAAGATTGCAAAATTTTTAGTTTTCATTCTGTAACTTAAGTTTGCCCCAACCAAACATTATGAAACCTACACAATATTCATTACCACAAAACTAAGATCAAGTACAAATTTTTTGTTTCCTTTTTCTAACTTTAGTTTGCCTCAACCAAATGTTATGAAACTTATACACAATGCTTATTACTACATAATACAGATTAAGTAGGAAATTTGGTGGCGACACTTTTACCATTCTTGACTTAAGGCCATTTATAAACAAAAAAATTGCTGAATTTTTCATTTCCGTTCTCTAACTTTAGTTTGTCTCAACCAAATGTTATAAAACTTATACACAACCGTTCTAGAGTTATGCGTGTTTACAAATAGAAAAATTGCTGAATTTTTAGTTTCTGTTCTCTACTTAAGTTAGCCTCAACCAAATGTTATATGAGACTTACACACAATGCTTATTTCCTCAAAACTCAGATCAAGTTCAAATTTGGGTAGCATCACTTTTACTGTTCTTTAGTTTATAACGATTTTATTTGCTCATAGATACAAAAAGGATCGGACACAAGTTTAACCAACTTATGAAGTCTTCTCCTTTACATAATATTACAATAACAATTATACAGAGCATGCACAGTTCAGTATATATATATATATTAAAGGTAATAGTAAAATGAGGCATTTGCAGAGTCAGAGAAGAAAAAGAAACAAAATAAAAAGCCTAACGCAATTAACAAGGAAAAGGATAGAGAATTGAGAAAAAGAAAAGAAAAGAAAAAATATAAATAAAAGAAAAAAAAAAAAAAAAAGGAAAAAATAGGAAATAATACAAATATAAAGAAAAAAAAAATAAATGAAATTCTGTGGACACGATGTTTTTTGTTCAGTCATATCTTATTTGATTATACTACAAGGAATCTTTTTGATTTTTTTATATATCTAAAGACTTCTTTAAAAATTTCACAGTTTTCCTCGTATGTTAAAAGTTTGGCTACCCTCAGTGAGCAACTGTAGATTTATTGTCACTTGTAGACGATGAATGTTGGTTAATAGATCGTTCCTTATATCGGCGTATTTATTGCAATTAAAGAAGAAATGAAATGAATCCTCACGCGGAGCGCCACAAGCACAATATGGACTTTGTATTATATTTGATTCAAATAGGTCGTTATTTAGAAATGAGGCTGAACATCGCAGCTGTGTTAAAATTACACTCAATTTCCGCGGACCATACATAAAATGCTTAGGTACAGTCTTTGCTTCGTATGTATTATTCAACAAATAGCGTTTGAACTTAGATAGGGTATCAAGTGTACGGATAGAATTATCAAGTTTGTTCCATTCTCTGATGGACGAGGGAATAAATGCAGAATTTGTTAAGGAGAGTCGACAAAAGGGGACTATTAAGTCATTGCCATTACGCAGTGGATAAACAGTTGTACTTTGTATAGTTGGGGGAATTAAATCACATAAATATTGTGGAGCGAGACCATTGTACATATTATAAAATAATTGGAGTTTTCTTCTGTGCCTCCTACTGTGAAGGGGTTCCCAGCCAGTCTCTAAATATAAATATTCGGTTTTAGTAAAGATTGGCAGTCCTGTTACAATCCTCGCAGCTTGCAGTTGAAGTTTTTCTAATTTGTTTGAATAGCAAATACCACAATTGTCCCACACTTCGCAAGCATACTCAAATATAGGACGAATATATACCAGATACATTTTTTCTAAGTTCTGTCTTTTCATCTTAAATTTTAATATTCTTAAGACTCCTAAATGCTTTATAATATTTTTGGAAATATTTTCTACGTGCTCATTCAACTTTGCGTCCTGGGAGAGAGTTACACCTAAGTGTTTATGACTTGATGTGTTGGATATTGATCTTCCATTGAAAGAAAAACTTAAATTACTTGGAATCTTAGTATTTGAGCAAATCATTATTTCCGTTTTATCTGGGTTAAAGGACATTAACCAATTTTTTGACCAATCATTGAGTTTGTTTAAATCATGATTAACTACTACCTCTAAGTCTGTTATGCTTGCGGTGGAATATCCCAGCGACGTATCATCAGCAAAAAGTCTAGTCAGTGAAATTAAATTTTCGCCAATATCATTTATATACAGCAAAAATAAAAGGGGACCGAGAACAGAGCCTTGGGGGACCCCCGCAGAAACAATGGACAATGACGAAGACGAATCTCTAATAACTACTTTTTGTTTTCTTTGAAAAAGATAATTTTTAGTCCATGCAAGTAAATTTCCCTTTATTCCATAAGAATTCATTTTATATATAAGTCCATTATGCCATACTTTATCAAATGCTTTGGAAAAATCACAGAAAACGAAGCAACTGAATTCTTTTTTTTCAAGAGAATTTAATATAGTGTTATAAAGTTCAATAAGCTGATGTACAGCTGAATGTTTAGGTAAAAATCCTGACTGATACATATAAATAAGTTTGTTCCTATGTAGATGGTTATAAATATATTTGTAGACTACCCTCTCCATTACTTTTCCTACACAGCTAATTAGGAATATCGGTCGATAATTAGATGGTAGGGATGCATCTGCTTTCTTAAATATGGAAATTACATTGGCTATTTTCCATGAAGAAGGGTATTTACCTTGGGACAGGGATTTATTAAACATAATTTTAAGGGGTTTTGCAATTTTTTGGGGGGATATTTTGAGCATCCTGTGACTGATTTTGTCTGGCCCAGATGCTTTTTTAGGATCAAGAGTAAGAAGTATATCGATTATTTCACTCTCTGTTATTTGAATATCACTAATTATACTTTCCGTTCTATTCTCAAATGGGGGCATCTCAACATTTTGTTCCTCAAATTTTGATATTGACGCGAAGTATTTATTCATTAGTTCACATTTGTCAGTATCGTCATATACAATATGGTCAAAATTTGGTTCATTATTTATATTTTGAATTGGTGGAATTGCGTTATTCCCCTTATTAGATTTGATTAACATCTTCATTATTTTCCAGTAATTTTTAGGACTGGAATTATCCAGTAGAAAATTATCCAAATTTTTTTCAAAATTTTCTCGGGCAGTTTTTTTCATATTATTTACCTCATTTCTTTGTTTTTTAAATCTTATTTTATCACTTTCTTTATTATTTTTTAGAACTGTTTTCCGTAACCTATCGCGAATTCTAATTTCCTTTCTTAATTGATTATTGAACCAAGGTTTGTCATTACATCTTATTGTTATTTTCTTTGTGGGTATACATTCCCTAGCTATTTCCAAAAATATTTTTGTGAATTCATCACACATATCATCGACGTCCTCAAAATTTCCTATCTTGTCACTCCAGTTAGTTTCGTCCAGATTGTTATTAAATTTAACCAAATCTATTTTGTCATTTTGCCATATTTCTCTTTTGAATGTAGTTGATGTTCCCTTTGGGCAGTTAATGTATGCAATAGCTGCATCGTGGTCACTTATATCTTTTGAGATTTTTATAACATCAGAATAAGCGCATATAAGATTTTCACTCAATATAATAGGATCTAATAAAGTACTTGAATTTTCCGTCACTCTAGTAGGCTTATCAATAACATTTAGAAAACAAAAGGAATTCAATATATCAACGAGTTTGTTATTGTTTTCACAAAATAAGTTAGAATTAAAGTCACCGACCAGCACGATATTTTCGTTTATCTGGGTGGCCAACTCGATTGCATATGTTAATCTGTGCCAATAATCTGGGTCAGTCCATTGTGCTCGATATGAGTTGCATAGTAAGAAAGACTTGCCTTTGGCATTTATTTCAACCCAAATAGTTTCGTCAATGGAATTTTCTAGTTCATGTTTTCGTACCATTCGAATCTCGTCTTTGGCATAAATAAGTAGACCACCACCCGCATTTGTTCTATCTTTTCGCTGTATTATATTTGAAAAGCATTCTAGAAAAATAGTACAATCGTCAATCCGTTCGTCAAGATGTGTCTCGGTTAACAATAGAATATCAATATCTTCAGCAAAGTCATGGAGAAAGTCTATTTTGTTCCTTATACTTCGAATGTTAAGATTAAAAAGTGAGATTGTATTGTCTAAAGTATTATTTAGTGAACTGCACGAACTTGATCTTTCTGGACCCGGATTAGTTTCAATGTTACCTACCATAAGTATGAAATTCAATACGAAGAGAAGAAATACTGCATTTACATTTGGATTTAAGCTTTGTAGACAGAGCAGGGCAGCAAAGAGGAACGAGCAACGCAGGTTAGTTAATAGTATATATGTATATGAAGAAGGAGGGTGATTTACAAATCTTCTTGATTTCCTCGTATGAGCATGAAACATTCCTATGGCCGCTCTTTATGTCTCTAGGCTGTTACCCATTCGGTAACAAGACTATGACTAAACATCTTGAGCGACCAAAGTTATGTTTCATTTTCAGTGTGATAAACAAGCCATCGTGTCCACAGTCGTAAAAAAGAATAAAGTATGAACAAAACGTAAGTAAGTGAACTATGTAAACTTTACAAGTAAATCTACAAAAAGTTGAAAGAAAATTTAATACCATTTGGTATGGAATCAGGTGTTTTTGATAAATGGGATATAATCATTTTAGTTAAGTTTTACCTACGATACAATAGTATGTGTATAACAGAAAAAAAGAGGTTATTTACAAAAGAAAATAGCAGGAGTTCAATCACATAAATTTACAAACTTACATATAAACATGCATACATTCATCCACATTGAATACATACTCACATTCAGACGTACAAACATACAAATACAAAGATACATTAATCGTACTATTATATACAAATTTCAACACTCATATGGTATTGATGTAAGTCCAAAGCTCATTATGGAAATGGTTTTCGAAAGTTCGTGAAGATAGGCTATTTAGATAGAACTTCCGAGTGTTACCTTATCATTTAATAGACATTAATTTTCGTTGTTTTAAATACTAGTACTAAAAATGTTGTATGATTATTCATGTATAACAATAGATACGATTATAATATGAATTTAAATAACATACTCTAGTCCACATAAATAAATTAGGCAAGTTTGAGAAAAAAAAAAACAACAAAGTCTAACAATTATGCTCGTATATCTATTACTGCGACAGGTTCTCTTTCAGTGCAGGAATATTTTTGATTTGACTATGAATATGTATATATATATATACATGTACTGAAAGTATGTAATAGCGTCGTCGCTAAGGAGACAAGTTACATTTATATGAACAGTGCCTAGAGGCTTGAAGGCGTTGTCAAGCATTTTTGATTAAAACGTTTAAACTTTTGAAGAAAGAAAAAAAAAGAAAAATAAGAAAGAAATTTTATTCTAGAATGTAGTCTTTTACTGTTCTTCAGTTATGTCTGTAAATTTCTGTAAATCGCACTCCTCGGGTTTGTGCGCCACTAAAACATTCATCATTGTAGAGTTCCATTGTCTAGTGTTAATACCTGTGTTCATCGGTCCTGATAGCAAATAGCCTAATTGGATTTAACCGCTGTCTGTCCGTTACGTCGAATGATTTCATCTTGTACTACAGACCAGTAGTAATCTGTTCCAACGAGTAGTGAAATGTTGAACTTTTCATCATGTGTGACTGGGTGGGCAAGTTGAAAACCCTGTAAATAGGACACGCTGTTGATGTTTACACGTTTCTTCATATGTATTGGTTCGACAATTTTTTGGAACAATTATTACTTCCATTGGAATTCTTTCTTTGCTTTCGGTCTAAATCGATATTGTCGCTTTCTCCAGGTTGCGTACCTCACCCTCTTTCCCGCCAAATGCTGAAATTTGCATACTTACTATACCATTCGGTTTGATATGAAGTTTTTCTACTAATTCTTGAGAAATAAAAAAGTTTTGGGCTCCTTCGTCGAGTAGAATGTTAGTCATAACACTTTCATCATGATGCCAAATGGGCGCTACGGCAGTTTTTAATAGATATGTGCTGTAACGGCAGAATGCATGGCGACGCTCTTTGTTTCTGCAGTACTTCGTACATCTTCATGGGCAGGTTTTGTTAAGGGTTTATCCTCATTTGAAGTGGAATTTTTATTTTGTGAAGTATTACGGCAAATGCTGCTATGATGTTTCTTACTGCAATATCGGCAACTATATTGTGACTTACATTCCGAAATTAAACCTTGTGATTACCGAAACAGTTAAAGCAAACTCGTTTTTCCTTGACGATTTTCGTGAGGATGTTTGAATCGGTGATCTTTGTACATTCATTTGGGTGATGAGGGTTTTGACAAAACAAAAACGGCGTTTTAGTCTTAAATCTACCATTGTCGTTACTATCTTTAGACCCTGTTGACCTCCATCTTTTATTTGTAGTTTATGTTACGAACGATGTGGTTGGGATAATATCGGTGTCAGTAGGATTGGCAGTAGCGGCCTCTTGAATACAAATTTCTTTCTTTATTGCTTTACGTAAACTTGAAATTTCCCAATCGTCATTACCGTGCAGGCAAATTTAGCAAGTTTTGCATGTATTCATTTACGATTTTGTGTTGTTGGCCAAATCTCTCGTGTTGAATTTGTATTGCTTGGTTATAATTTGTACTAATAATTTGCATTCCCGATATAAACTGGCTAGCTTCTCTGTAAAGTTGCGATTTCAGATAGTTAAATCTTTGTACGTCACTCAATGAAGGATTTTCTTGTACGGCAGAGTTGTATGAATCCCAAAAGGCTTACCATTCTAGTAGGTTTCCGCCAAAAGTGGGCAAGTTCAGCTTAGGCAATTTGTTGTAATGATTTGACGACATAGATGTGAGCATGTTTGACTGGCTTACGCTTGTTTGTTTTGAGTTCCATATAATCTGATTTGAATGCTCTTGCACGCTGGGGTTAGTGTATATGAAATCTGGTGCTTAAGGGTTAAATGTGGATTGATTTTTGTCGAGCCTTCGACTTTTGTCGAAAAAGCGAGACATAGCGATCCTACATTCCGTCGGCGTCGTCGTCGTCGTCGTCGTCGGCGGCGTCCACAAATATTCACTCTGTGGTTAAAGTTTTTGAAATTTTAATAACTTTCTTAAACTATCCTGGATTTCTACCAAACTTGGAAAGATGCTTGTATATGATCATAAGATAATATTCAAAAGTAAATTTTGTAAAAAAAAAATTCCATTTTTCCGTATATTACTTATAAATGGACTTAGTTTTTCTGCCAGGAAACATTACATTCATTCTGTGGTTAAAGTTTTTGAAATTTTAATAACTTTCTTAAACTATCCTGGATTTGTACCAAACTTGGAAAGAATCTTGTTTATGATCATAAGATAGTATCCAGAAGTAAATTTTGTAAAAAAAATATTCAATTTTTTCCGTATTTTACTTATAAATGGACTTAGTTTTTCTACCAGTTAACATTACATTCACTGTGGTTAAAGTTTTTAAAATTTTAACAACTTTCTTAAACTATCCTGGATTTGTACCAAACTTGGACAGAAGCTTGTTTTTGATTAAAAGGTAGTATGTAGAAGGAAATTTTGTTAAAATTTTATTCCATTTTTTCCGTATTTTACTTATAAATGGACTTAGTTTTTCTTCCAGTTAACATTACATACAGTCTGCAGTTTAAGTTTTTAAAACATTTATTAGATTCATAAACTATCCTGGATTTTTACCAAACTTGGACAGAAGCTACTTACAATCAAAAGATAGTATAGAGAGGAATATTTTTATTATTTTTTTTCCTCTTTTTTGTTGAGCCTGCGATTAACAGCAAAAGTAGGCGAGACACTGGGTTCCGCGGAACCCTTACGAATTTTTTGACTGACTTACTTCTCAATTTTTCTGATTCCAATCTGTATGTCCAACTCGTATCTGTCAACTTCTTCAATTTCTCCTTCGAGGTCTTCTTCTTCTTCAATTATTTCCATAATCTTCTCATTAAGGTTGGACACTGTCTTTTGCTTTGTTTTAATCATCATGGATTGTAGTTTTACAACATCTTGTTGTGGTTCTTCTGCCGGATCTCCTTTCTTCAGTAGCTTTATTACGGCTAGCCGATGTGCTGCTCGGCCTGTTTTGAGCTTCGAACTCATCTCTTTTCGTTTTCGTCACGGCACCAATATCTTGAGGGTTATTAACTTATAAGACTTGTTTAAAGAAAATAACGTCTTGCTAGTTGGGATGCTTTATGATTCTATATATGCGTAGATACGTAACAATAGTGTTATGTTACATTACAATAGTGTGCGAGGTGGTCTGCGAAACTATTACATTACATTGCGTTTTAATGTCTCTTTGCCCATATTCATGACAATAACTAAATTTGTATTCTTTTCGAATGGTTTTTGGGATGCACGTTAATTTTCTATTTAGAGATTGCTTTATCTATTTATAACATGATACATATTTATTATAAGGTTAATTCCTAACAGTCATACTGCCTGTCGATACTTTTATTTTGGCATTGCACAAGTCATGTCTTCTTTGACTGTCCATGGCGTTAAAACACTAAACCCTGATGTGTTTTAATTGATTTTAATCTCTGATGCATGATTTTTTATTGTTAATTGTTTTTGGCTTTTAACTAGCTTTCAGTAACTGAAAGTACGATTTGTAAAATTTATCGTCAAACTAAATACTTATCAAAGGTGATAAATGCATTACAAATCGTTATAAATTGACCTGTTGACACAATTTGTAATGCATTTATCACCTTTGATAAGTATTTAGTTTGACGATAATTTTTCACTTCTGTACTCGTACTCTGAACAACAAATTTATTAATTTTGTAAAAAATATTTACATCCGTACTCCTAACTGCAAAATTATTATATTTAAATTTACCTGTGTACATTGTTTTAATTAACGCCTATTTGTCCCAGGTAAGAGTTGTCTTATTGACACTCTTCCTTTATCTTTTTTATTACTACCTGTAACGTCTATGTTATATAGGCACCTTCGTTTTAATATTGTATTTATATTGTGTCATAGATCAAACTTATTCGTTCAGTGTATGTTTGCTTGTTTTTGTTTAAATGTTTTTTTGATCGAGTTAAGCCATTTCAAATGATATTTTATAGTGTGTCTTTTTATGTTGTAATGTTACACTACTGTCTCAGGTTAGGATGAAGGTTGGCGCCTATTAAAACGTTTAAACCCGCTGCATTTTTATGCACCTGTCTTAATTCGGAAGACTGTTGTTCAGTGGTTGTCATTTGTTGGTGTGGTTCATAGGTGTTTCTCGTTTCTCGTTTTTTGTCTCGCCTTGACGGAGTCAAAAAGCGAGACATAGGTATGCTGTTTCCGGCGTCGGCGGCGGCGGCGTCAACAATGTATTAGTTTATGATTAGGTCTAGTTCATGGTGAACCACTAGTGGTAGATCAATAATATTTGGTATGCAGTTGTATTAGCATTGGCACATCTCATTACCATGGCGATTATTTTGCCCCGCCCCCTCAGTCAAGGTCTATTGACTTTGAAACTTTTCATAGTTTACATGTATTAGTTTGTGATTAGATCAATTTATGGGAAACCACTAGTGGTAGGTCAATGATATTTGGTATGCAGTTGTATAAGCATTGGCATATCTCATTTCCATGGAGATTATTTGGCTCCGCCCCCTTAGTCATGGTCTATAGACTTTGAAATTTTTGCTAAATTAACATGTATTAGTTTGTGATTAGGTCAGTTCAAGGTGAACCATTAGTGGTAGGCCAATGTTAATTGGTGTTCAGTTGTATAAGCATTAGCACATCTCATTTCCATGGAGAATATTTGGCCCCGCCCCCTCAGTCATGGTCTATTTACTTTGAAACATTTGCTTAGTTTACATGTATTAGTTTGTGATTAGATCAGTTTAAGATGAACTGCTAATGTTAAGTCAATGATATTTGGTATGCAAATTTATTGGGATTTGCAAGTATCGTTTCCATGGAGATTATATAGCCCACCCCTGATCATGGTTCATTGACTTTGAAACTTTTACATACTTTACAAGTTAATGTTTGTGTTTAGGTTTGTTTAAAGGGAACGACTTTTAATCAGTCAATGGTATTTGGTATGCAGTTGTATTAGCATTGGCACATCTCTTTTCCATGGAGATTGTTTAGCCATGTACCTTCAGTCATGGTTCATCGACTTTGAATATTTGCATAACTTACATGTTAAAGTATTGCTATTTTAATTTCAACATTTGCATTATCAAAATTACAAAAAGGCGAGACATATATCTGTGATAACAGTTTATTATATAGATTAGACCGTTGGTTTTCCTGTTTGAATTGTTTTACACTAGTCATTTTGGGGCCCTTTATAGTTGCTGTTCGGTGTGATCCAAGTCTCCGTGTTGAAGGCCGTACTTTGACCTATAATTGTTAACTTTTTATACATTGTGACTTCGATGGAGAGTTGTCACATTGGCACTCATACCACATCTTCTTATTTATATTGGTAAGCAGTTGCATCATGGGGGTGGGGTGTGTCATATACCAAAGAGGTATCACTCTGACCTTGACTTTGACCTTTGACCACTAATAGTAAAACTTTATCCAATTTATGTCCTGCTCGTATCTTTTGTACTTTCTAATTTAGGTTAACCAATCTTGATATGCTGTTGCATCATGGGCTTGGGGTGTGTCATATACCAAAGTCAGGTCACTCTGAACTTTGACCTCTATGATAGTTTAACCTTGTCTTGATTTGTGTCCTGCTTGTAACTTTTGTACAGTAGAACATAGGTTGATCAAACTTTGTATGCTGATACTTCATGGGATGGGGTGTCATATATCAAAGTCAGGTCACTCTGAACTTGAATTTGACCATTGACCCCTATGATAGTAAAACATTGTCTGATTCGTGTTTGATGTATACATTTTGTACTGTAGCACTTATATTGACAAAACTTTGTATGCAGAGGCGTTATACTGACCTTGACCTTGAACACAGTATATGAACCTCCGACTTTGCTCCTGGATCAGTATAATTCTTCCAGACTGACCGATCAGTAACCATGTGTCAATCTAACATAATTGCAATGATTATTTACAATGAATAGCTGAAAACCAAAATCTCAAAACGTCATTGCCTCAATACTGAATTTCACAGTAGCAACTAAAATGCATGTACAGGGGTATTAGTCATGACACAGTTCTAGTTATACTTGTTTTTATACGACTGCAAAATATTTACGTTCGTATTATGTTATGGCGATGTCTGCTTCGTCGTTCGAAGACATTTGCCGTCCGAAGACATTTTGGTTTCCAGACAATAACTTACGTAAAAGTGTATGGATCTCTATGAAATTGTAGCAAAAGGTTCCATACCACAATAGAAAGGTTGGGATTGACTTTTGGGGGTTATTGTCCTAGCTTTTTAGCAATTAGGTGCCAAAACATGTGTCGTCTGAAGACATTTTGGTTTCCAGACAATAACTTGAGTATCAGTGTATGGATCTCTATGAAATTGTAGCACAGGGTTCCATACAACAATAGGAAGGTTGGGATTGATTTTGGGAGTTATGACCCTAACAGTTCAGGAAAAGGGGGCAAAAAACAATACTTTCGTAATACTAAAACAGTACTTTGTATACATTGCTTATTTCTTGACCAATTTCAATGGGGTTTAATTCAAAGTCTTGAATTCTTGAGGTTCTTTAATATGCTGAATCTAACCGTGTATTTAGAATTTGGATTTTGGGCTTGTCTTCAAATTTGTCCACATTAAGGTCCAAAGGGTCCGAAATTATACTTTGTTTGATTTAAAAAAAAATGAATTCCTGGGGTTCTTTGATATGCTGAATCTAACCGTGTATTTAGATTTTTGATTTTGGGACAGGTTTTCAAAAGTCCAAAGGGTCCAAAATTTAACTGTTTGATTTTAACTAAAATTGAAATCAAGGGTTTCTTTGATATGCTGAATCTAAACAAGTTTTAAGATATTTGATTTTGGGCCCAATTTTCAAGTTTTTGTTTGATTTCAACAAAAATTGAATATATGAGGTTTTTTGATATGCTGATTCTAACCGTGTATTTAGATTTTTGTCAGCTAAATAATTCTTCTTTCTCTAAGAAATGACACGAACAATGTACCAAGGATTCGAGTTCATTTGCCTAATATCTAACTCAAGATTTGTGATAAAAGTCATTTATTCAAAGTATCATAAAAGCATTATACAACTAACAATTATGGAAAATTGAGTAATAAAACATGAATACATGACAACAATTTGCAAAGGTCGGGAATAAATACCGCCAACCATCAACAAACAAATTTCAAGACATAAACAAACAAATTTTATACAATCAACAATAGATATCTTTATGAGTATAAACATATACTGAGTAATCAGGATGTAGGTGGGTGGGAAATTGAAAATCAGTGCAATTGCGAGAATGCGGGCGCAACTAGACGCTTGTGAAGAGTTAGCATGCACTTTATCCTAATTGGCTAATTGTCTCCCGCGTAATAAGTTGCGGGGGACATGGAAATACCGGCCGTTTGTCTGTGCGTCCGTCCGTCCGGTCTTGTTAGCGCTCTCACGTGTACAATTTTTGCCAGATTTTTATGAAACTTATATCGTTGGTTTATATAAGCAATGTCTTAGACGAGTTCGAAAATCAGTGCCGATCAATTATTTTTAAAAGAGTTATGCCCCTTGGACACATTAGTGTTATGGAAAATTGCATCGTCAGCACTCTCATGTGTACAATTCTTTCCAGAATTTTATGAAACTTATATAATAGGTTTATATTAGCAATGTCTTGGACGAGTTCGAAAATCAGTGCCGATCAATTATTTTTAAAAGAGTTATGCCCCTTGGAAACATTAATTATATTGAAAATTGCATCGTTAGCGCTCTCATTTGTACAATTCTTGCTAGATCTTTATGAAACGTATATCATATGTTTATATTGGCAATGTCTTGGACGAGTTCGGAAATCAGTGCCGATCGATTATTTTTAAAAGAGTTATGCCCCTTGGAAACATTAATTTTTATGGAAAATTGCATCGTTAGCGCTCTCATGTGTTCAATTCTTGCCATATTTTTATGAAACTTATATCATAGGTTTATGTCAGCAATGTCTTGGACGAGTTCGAAATCATTGCCGATCAATTATTTTTAAAAGAGTAATGCCCCTTGGAAAAATAAATTATATGGAGAATTGCATTGTTAGCGCTCTAATGTGTACAATTCTTGCCAGATTTTTATGAGATTTATATTATAGGATTATATCATCAATGAACTTGAAGAGTTCAAAAATCAGTGCCGATCAATTATTTTTGAAAGAGTTATGCCCCTTGAAATATTGATTATATGGAAAATTACAATGTTATCGCTCTCATGTGTTCAATTCTTGCCAGAATTTTATGAAAATTATATCAAAGGTTTATATCAGCACTGCCTTTGACACTTTCGAAAATAAGTTCTGATCAAATATTATTATCCTTGTACCTTTGATAGATAAAATATGTGCAACGCGGGGGATATTGGAACTCTGTTCTTTTATTAAAATATTATTAGCCAATGATAATTAATATTGACCCTGATCATGATAGGATGACCTTCCTGACCTTGACTGCCTGTAATCAAAAACTTACATAATTCCTAGACAAACCCCATGGAAATTTTCAGTTTCATATTACAACATTGATAAGAAACAAAACCTACACAAGTTGTAACAGTATCCTAATTAGTGTATAAAAATTTCCTGCCAAAAATGTTTTTATTACCATAAAACTGATTTTTTTGTCAGCTAAATTTTTCTTCTTGCTCTAAGAAATGACATGGAAAATGTACCAAGGATTCGAGTTCATTTGCAGAATATCTAACTCAAGATTTGTGATAAGGTCATTTATTCAGAATATCATAAAAGCATTATACAACTGATAATTATGGACAATTATGTAATAAAACAAAACTGAATAAAAGACAACAATTTGCAAAGGTGGGTAATAAATACCGCCGCAATCCCCAAGTCCCTGAGTTGGGGAGACCGCCACCCGAGACATCCTTGAAGATTAAGAAAAAAAAAGCGAAAACAAAAAACCCCCCAAAAAACAGAAAAATTACATATTATTCAATGTCACAAACATAATAAAAAATAAAAATTAGGCAGAGCTAGCCCTGTTGACCTCTACCTTTACTATTTGACAAGTAGACATGTCAATGTAAAGCAAACCCTTTTGACCTTTACATTCCCATTCAACCTATTACCAATATTGAAGTAAATTATTTGTGTAAGGTACGCAGAGTGTAACAAAAAAACAAAATTTAATCATAGACAAAATACATATATATACATGTAGATACAAGATATGCAAAAACATATAAAATATATAACAACAATATCTACATGTAATTTTCCAAACAATGCTAAAAAAAAGTATGGAGCAAGCCCTGTTGACCTCAATCCATATTGTCATAACTGTCTACTCTAAATAAATTCAATGATTCAATTAAAGAAAATACTAAAAGGTAGGGTAGAGCAAGCCCTGTTGACCTCTTCCAACTTAATACAAAAAGAAAAATAAGCTTTATTTGGCAAAGCAAGCCCTGTTGACCTCTGCCAAAGCCATGATTAAAAATTATTCATTCTAATGTCATTTTGTAATGCATTTGATTTCCATCTGCCTATTTGTTGTATGACTGAAAAAGATGTTTCTTTGGCTGCTTCGCTTGTTGCAGCGCATATTCTGAAACTATGTCATAATGACCCTTGTAAAGCTCTGGGCTTCGGCCTATGAAATTTAATAGGGACTCCAAAGAGGAATTATAGTAAGTGTATGATACTGGTGTACATGAACATATGAAAAAGGGGCCCCGACTTATGTTTAGCCACCTCTATATAATTCATATATATCCCATAGTAATGTCTGAAAACTCTAAAACTTTGTTACTTTCATTTGTTTTTAACAGCAATATCTCCTATCCTGAGAAAACAATGAAATGCCAAGGACATCATAGCCTTTAATAAAAACTGATTGACCTGACCCTGTATAACCTGGGAAACAGCTAACAATAATTTTGATATCTCTTTTGTAATGGGCAATCTATTGTCATAGGAACTCCTAAAATTTTGTGCACCCTTGATAATCTTTTTTATTATTTGTAGGATCAGGCAAACATTTTAACTTGTGAACATAACTTATAGCAGAAACATAAGATGCTATTGTAGATGGTTTATAATTTTGCAAGAAGAGAAAACTAATAAAATGAGATAGATGGATAATAATAATAATAATAATAATGACTTTATTTAAAGAGGGTGACTCAATTAGCATTCTCTAATCTACCTTGAGGCCCTCACAATGATATGCCTGTGATGAAGGAAAATGTTCCTTACAAAATTGTTCGTATGCTTTTAACATCCTATTATAAGATGCTCTTGTTGTAGATGATAGTGATGCTTGCAATAATTTTCTCGTCATAGATTCAAAAGATGCTTTGGCACTGAGACTGGAGTTGGACTTAACCAAGGAGCTACGTGTTGGGCTTTCTGAAAAGAAAAACGAGAAAACAAGTCGCAGACTACATTTGTCTTACTTGCGATATGCTTTGCTTTAAAATGAATATTAAATCTGAGTGATGCTATAACTAGTCTGCGGACCAATTTCATTAAAACTTTGTCTCGTGATAAAGTTTTATTGATAATATCTGCAACAGCCTGATTATCAGTCAAAAATAATACTTTATGATTTGACAACGAATGCCCCCATATTTCCACAGCAAGAACAATAGGAAACAACTCCTTCACTGTAATGTGTAATTGAAGCAAATTTTGAGGCCATTCTCCCGCAAACCAGGTCCTACCAAAAACAGCAGCATATCCCCCATGTACTCCAGCTGCATCTGAATACAATTTCAATGATTCCGAAAATACCCATTTTTGAAACAAAAAACAAGATTTCCCTTTGAAATTAGATACAAAATCGGCCCTGGCATCTGAATTAAGTGTAATTCTAAAGTGGGGACATGTGTGGCCAATTGTGAGGTCAAATAACCGTCGCAGAAATGCTCGTCTTGGAACTACAACACTAAAGGCAAAATTCAATAAACCTAATAGAGACTGCAATTCTCGGATAATAACTTTGCTTTTTACCATAAATATGTTAAGGAGACCCAAAATTTTGTCAATTTTATCCTTTGGTAATCGAGAACCATAGCTTTATAAACAATCTCAATGCCATAAATTGTTATGCATGTGGTAGGTAATTGACTTTCCTCATCTTTTATAGGAACACCCAAAGTTTTTGATAAAGTTAATAAATAAATTTGGAAGTTTTGGTCCTCGGTGCTCTTCAGCTTTGTACTTGTTTTGGCTTTCAAACTTTTTTCATCTGAGCGTCACTGGTTGGTTTTGTGTAGACGAGACGCACGTCTGGCGTATTGAATTTTAAGCCTAGTACCTTTTGTTAGCTATTATTCGTGTGTTTCTTTGTCCTATATGTTCTCCCATTTATTTGTATTGTGGTCCTGTCATGTGATGTTGTCGTTTTGGTGTTGTGTTTGACGTTGCCATAAAAGCGGGAGGTTTGGCATGCCACAAAACCAGGTTCAACCCACCATTTTTTTCTTAAAATGTCCTGTACCAAGTCAGGAAAATGGCCATTGTTATATTATAGTTCGTTTCTGTGTGTGTTACATTTTAATGTTGTGTTTTTGTTGTGTCGTTGTTCTCCTCTTATATTTGGTGCGTTTCCCTCAGTTTTAGTTTGTAACCCGGATTTGTTTTTATCTCTATCGATTTATGAGTTTTCGAACAGCGGTATACTACTGTTGCCTTTATTTAATGGGGTTAAGCTAGCAATAAAACCAGGTTTAATCCACCATTTTCTACATAAGGAAATGCCTGTACCAAGTCAGGAATATGACAGTTGTTTTCCATTCGTTTGGTGTGTTTGAGCTTTTGATTTTGCCATTTGATATGGGACTTTTCGATTTGAATTTTCCTTGGAGTTTGGTATTTTTGTTATTTTACTTTTTGCTACAGAACACTTGTTTGTATTTGCGTCCCCTAAAAAAGAAATCATCTAGCAATGTGAAGCACCTCTAATTTGAAATTTGATATTAAAAATCCACTGAAGAGCAGAGGAACAATGTTCAAACAGTTGGCACGAAGAAGATGCCCCCATGGGGAGGGCTGCATCATGATAACATTTACCCTCACATTTAAAGCCTAATAAATGGTATTCTGAAAAATGCACAGGGATTAAACGGAGCGCATCCTCAATATCAACTTTACTAATTTCACAGTTGACACCACGTTCTTGGACCAGTTCTATGACAGTTTCAATATTCTGATATGAGACTGAAGTGTATTCAAGTGGTGTCCAAAAATCAACAGAGTCCCCTTTTGGAGAAGATAGTTCTATGACAGTTTCAATATTCCGATATGAGACTGAAGTGTTTTCAGGTGGTGTCCAAAAATTAACAGAGTCCCCTTTTAAGTCATGAATTAACCGGAAAGACCCACTTTCTTTTTTAGGAACCAGACCCAAAGGTGAACAAATAAAAATTTTAAAAGGTGGTTTATCAAAAGGTCCTCGTATTCTGCCTTTCATAATATCCTTATATAACTTGAGAGTGACCACCCCAGGATTTTCCCTTGCGCTTTTATGGTTGGAAAGAAATGTGTAATCTTTTTTTATCAAGCAATGAATTTATCTTAAAGCCAAATGTAAACCCCTGAATTAATTTTAATTTCATTTCCCTGTTATAACCCTTGATGAAATTGTTCAATTTATTTACCTTTATTGGTGTTGGTAGACTTGTGAGTTGTAACCCGCTCTTCACAGGAGACTGTGGCATGTTTATTGTCACATTGCACGCATTGGTGCTTATGTTTGCAGTTGTCTCTAGAACAACCACCTTTTCTACAGTAGTTCCAGCAGAAACCAGGTGGGAATTGACTGCTTTGTTGCTGAACCCGCCGTTGAAAGGGAGGATTTCCACTTTGTTTATTAAATTTATAATTTGATGTATATGTGACAGAGGAAAATGCAGCTTCGTTTATTATTTTGGACTTTGATATAAAATTCTCAATTTTGATATTTTGGACTTTAATTCTCTGTGTTTCATAATTCATTTAATTTTATATTTTCGTTTCTATTTACATTTAATATCCAGGACTTAAAATCAACATGCTTTGATATGCAATTTAATTCTCAGTTTGGACATTGAGTGACATGTTTTATTCTATTAGCTAATTAGTGACATTATACCTTTTTCATTATTATATATTTTTAAATATCATAATCAGATTAGTAAATTAACTTTATTTTTCAAGTTCTAAAAATAGTTTAATCCTTGTCAGTGAACAATATTACTCAAATTAATTGTCATTTGTTGTGTCTATACTTGTCAATTCAATTGTGTATATATACTTGTTTATAATTTTTATAAAGAAGATTTGGACTCAGGACTTTACACTGAACACAGTCCATCTGTAATAAAAGTATTAGTTTTCCATGCTGAATTATTGGTTTATTCATCGCTAGTTCCAGAGTCTCAAGAGTTAGTTTTCACCAGAGTTTCAGTCTCAGAAGTGTCATTGCTATTCAGAGCAATCGTTCGTTGTGTGATCAGGTGCATCACACAGTTTCAGTAACAAGAGGCCATTCAGTCAGGCTCTTGTTACACACAACCCTACAAGTCACCCAGTTTCCCCGGTGACAGATTGGTGGACGACGACGGCGTGCTGACTTCTATGCTCAGCACACGATCTAGAGACCTCAAGCAGCCAAGCGAGTTCCCAAACAAGTATCGTAGACAATATTCAGCGATGGAGTACAGCTTTCGACCACAATGGAAACCATGGAACTTCCAGTCAGGTTATAGTCCAGCATGTGGAAGATGCGGTAAATTTCATAAACACTATATATGTAATTCCATCAATCAGAGATGCTTTTCTTGTGGAAAATTCGGACATTATTCGAGTAAGTGTTTTTCAAAAGCAGCAAAGAACAGACAAAGTACACCAGTTCATGTAAAATCACGAAAGCAAAAGGAGCGTGATACAGCTAGAATGACCAGCTACATTGAGCGCAAAAATATCGTCCGAGCCTTACCGTTCTCTGGTATGAGAAATTCAGCGTTCGTTCAATATTTGGATATTGCAAATGTGCTCAAAACAGAACTGATAAATGTAAAGCAGAAAATTTCACAGGAAAGGAATAAAAATCTAGAACAACAAAAGTGCATCGTGGACCTTAAAATTCAATTAAAAAATCAACATAGTGTCGAGTCAGAGAGAGACCAGTTGAAACAAGAACTTGAAATCATTCGTCAACAAAAAGAACAAAGTGCCTCGCCTATAGACGTACAAGAATATGTACATCAAATTCAGGAATTGCAAGACCAGGTTATTGAAAAAGACAAGACTGTGAAAATGGTGCAGGATCTTTACTATTTACGTTCAACCGAATTTTCTGACGAAATACAAACATTGAAAAAAGAAAAATCAGACCTTCATTCAAAATTGCAATTTCATGAACATTCTATCAAACAGCTGACAGAAGAACTTCAAAGCCTTCGTCATGAAAACTACATGTTGTCTTCCAGCCAAAACCAACAGCGACCCAACTATAACAACAGACACTATAACAACCGCAGAGGAGGCCGATTTAGATAGTGCTAAGTCCGAGGACGGACTTAATTGGGAGGAGAGGCATATGTGACAGAGGAAAATGCAGCTTCGTTTATTATTTTGGACTTTGATATAAAATTCTCAATTTTGATATTTTGGACTTTAATTCTCTGTGTTTCATAATTCATTTAATTTTATATTTTCGTTTCTATTTACATTTAATATCCAGGACTTAAAATCAACATGCTTTGATATGCAATTTAATTCTCAGTTTGGACATTGAGTGACATGTTTTATTCTATTAGCTAATTAGTGACATTATACCTTTTTCATTATTATATATTTTTAAATATCATAATCAGATTAGTAAATTAACTTTATTTTTCAAGTTCTAAAAATAGTTTAATCCTTGTCAGTGAACAATATTACTCAAATTAATTGTCATTTGTTGTGTCTATACTTGTCAATTCAATTGTGTATATATACTTGTTTATAATTTTTATAAAGAAGATTTGGACTCAGGACTTTACACTGAACACAGTCCATCTGTAATAAAAGTATTAGTTTTCCATGCTGAATTATTGGTTTATTCATCGCTAGTTCCAGAGTCTCAAGAGTTAGTTTTCACCAGAGTTTCAGTCTCAGAAGTGTCATTGCTATTCAGAGCAATCGTTCGTTGTGTGATCAGGTGCATCACACATTTTCAGTAACAAGAGGCCATTCAGTCAGGCTCTTGTTACACACAACCCTACAAGTCACCCAGTTTCCCCGGTGACATATACTTGGTATTTGCATTATTGAAATGATCATAAAAGGCAGTCCACCAAAGATCATCATTTACAACTGCCCAATCAAATTTCATCACTGCGTACCTTTCGAAAAGTTTCATCGTAAGATTTTGCCATGTTGAAACCAAATTGTTTTGATATTGCCTTAACATTATATGAATATTTGATTAAGCTTAAAATATGTTCTGGATAGTTTACAAAATATATAGACATTATCACATATAAATATCAAAAGCTGCAGTCCACTGATGGATTGTCATTAACTGCTTTGGTTTTGCATAGGTTGAAATCTTAACCGCTTTAGATCTGAAAAGAACATTATCGTCTTCATCTTGATTCAAATTTGGAGAAAGGGTGACAAAATCGCTACATAACTATCGGCCCAAATGTCTTTTCTGATTTTTTCGCTGACATTAAAGCCAAACGGCAAGTTATTTCTTAACATATAACTGGCTATCTGCCCTATAACAGAATTGTCAAAACCTAATGATTGGTCCTCTTGTCGGAGTGTTGTTGGACTATTGGCTGCAAAGTATCCTGAAACTGATTGGTCTGAAGTCACAGGTGGTACCAATGAGCAGTGGACATCGTTTGTGGATGAAGACGGCAAAGTATTCTGTCTCTGTGTTTGATAGTTAGTGCTGCAGACTGATTTCTGTGTTACACTAGAGCTTATACCACTTACACTGGACAATCTGTCATCTGCTATTCTGACTCCACTGCTGTCAGTTAAATGTAAACCAGCTCCCCTCAACTGAGCGATTATTGCTGCAGCTATTTCATCCACTGTTGGCTGTGTTGTTGATGTACTTTCAATTGTCATCACAGGAGCTGTTGATGTACTTGGACCATTGTTTCGGACCCGTTTTCGTCCCCTTGGTGGATTAACAGTTTCACTCAGAACCTCAGGAATTATTACAAGGTCCCTTTCTGTAAATTTTTAGGCATCTTTAAAAGAAACAAATATAATTCTTGAGTACCCGATAATGTGCGAAAACTTACAATATAAAATGAAGAAAACTGTACATGCATCACTTAATATTATTTTCATTGTATATTGTCACTTGCTTAGATTTGTTTGTATGATATACTTATTTCTAGTGACTGTTTAATGAATTAAATCATTATCCCATATGGTATATAAAAATTGTTGAGTTAGATTGCTGACAAATAAAAAAACATTGTGTATAGAAAAAACAATTACATCTACACACGCTAAAAACACGTCTTATGTCCATCTCTAAATTCGCCCTACGTGACAAGGTAACACTACGACTATTGAAATTATATTTTTATATAGCGGATGTGGTCTAGAGCGCTGGACATGAGGGTAAGCGATTGGTGCTGTAGTGTGTCAAAGGTGTAAGTTCAAATCCCGTTGAGGGACAAAAATTTGTCAGCATAAAAATCTAATTCTAACACTGTTGGGTTTAATTTTTATATATATTGTAAGTACGTCTGAACCAGTGACAACTCTACAACAGATTTATCCATCGGATCACCAGCAGTGATGGTGATACATGGCTGTGTACATTCTGTATATACAACTCGTCTAAACATCAGCCCAACAATGTTAGATCTGTAAATTTGCTTTCGCAAATTTACAGATCTCACATTGTTGGGCTGATGTTTAGACGAGTTATATATATATTGTATATAGACAAAGTTCCAACAACAAAACACGTGGCACACAATAATGCAAAAGTATATGACAAACGCATTGTAACCATACATGATAACAACCATGTGTGTATGGTACATGTTAAACAGTATAAAACCAGTGTAATATGAAAGTTATTAAAATTTTAAAAACTTTAACCACAGAGTGAATGTAATGTTTCCTGGCAGAAAAACTAAGTCCATTTATAAGTAAAATATGGAAAAACAGGATTTTTTTTTAAAATTTACTTCTGGATACTATCTTATGATCATAAACAAGCATCTGGCCAAGTTTGGTAGAAATCCAGGATAGTTTAAGAAAGTTATTAAAATTTTAAAAACTTTAACCACAGAGTGAATGTAATGTTTCCTGGCAGAAAAACTAAGTCCATTTATAAGTAAAATACGGAAAAACAGGATTTTTTTTTTTACAAAATTAGCTTCTGGATACTATCTTATGATCATAAACAAGCATCTAGCCAAGTTTAGTAGAAATCCAGGATAGTTTGAGAAAGTTATTAAAATTTTAAAAACTTTAACCACAGAGTGAATGTAATGTTTCCTGGCAGAAAAACTAAGTCCATTTATAGGTAAAATACGGAAAAACAGGATTTTTTTTTTTACAAAATTAACTTCTGGATACTATCTTATGATTATAAACAAGCTTCTGTCCAAGTTTGGTAGAAATCCAGGATAGCTTAAGAAAGTTATTTAAATTTCAAAAACTTTAACCACAGAGTGAATATTTGTGGACGCCGCCGACGACGACGACGACGCCGACGGAATGTAGGATCGCTATGTCTCGCTTTTTCGACAAAAGTCGAAGGCTCGACAAAAATCATGTATCTAAGACTAAAATATCAATCAGTACACATCCAACATCAACGGATTAAGTTTTAAGACAGTCAGAGAAAAACACGATCTTGTGCAATGCCAAAATATAGGTATCGAGAGATTGGTAAGCGGACAGAAAGTCACAAATTTTATAGGACAAAAAGTCACAAATAATTTGTTTATAATTGTTTAAATATACAAGAGAAAGTTCTTGATATAATTTCTTTTTATTACATATATTCTCTTTACAGTTTAGGAAATTGTTCATGAGGTTTGATAAATAAAGATTTATCAAATTTTAATCATGCTAAGGATATATTTCTTGGAACCATGAAGCCATTTAAGTACCAATTAAGCCACTTTGACAAATTGTTTTCTTTACAATTATTTGATCATTATTGATTTTTTTAGAATAAATTTTGTATACAAAGTTGCTTTATATGTAATAGTTCAAGAAAAATAAAAAAATGTTTTTAAAAAATAAGTTTTTTCTTATTCAAAGAAAAATACTCTCAAAACTGAATTGTGACTTTTTGTCTGTGACTTTTTGTCCTGTGACTTTCTGTCCTACATTCGACAGATTGTAGTACAGTGAATGTGCATATGTGTATAACCATAGGTGCTTGAGAACAGGACCCTGTGTTGAGCCCCTATAGTCCCTCCCCTTCTTTATCATAAATCCCCGATTTTGCAATATATATATCAGTTATTTGTACCATATGAATACCAATATGCCATATTTTTACTCTGAATATACATGTTTACTATCAACGTGCCGACCGACTATAGAGCGAAGGGGAGGGACTATGAGGGGGAGGGGGCTCAACACAGGGTCCTGTCCTCAAGCACCTATGTGTATATCAATAATATTTAGTATGATTTTAGTTTACTGATAACAAAATCAATATTTATTCCAATAAAAACAATATTCAAAGTTTATGATTGTTTGTGGAAACTAGTAAATAGAGAGAATCTTTCAGTAGTAAAAATGTTAAGCAAAATTAGATCTACAAGTAAGTCAACGAAATCGTCAACTCCTTATAGGAATTATTGCCCTTGAAAGACATTGTTTACCAATCTTTGTGTTATGTGCAGAAACTATAATGGAGAAAAACTGTAAAACGCACAATAAGATCTACGAATTAGTCAACATGGCCGTTTTTGTTTGCATTAACTATGATAGAGAGCAAAAATTTTCAGTAAAATTAGATTTACAATGAAGTCAGCATGGTTGCAATCGTCAATGACACCATAAAGGAGTTTGTTCCCTTGAAAGATGATTTTACCTATTTTTGCGTATTTTGCAGAAACTATAATAGATCAAGAGGAACATTTAAAGCAAAACTTTTCAGGATAATAAGATCTACCAATAAAGTCAATGTGGCTGAAATTGTCAAGCGACTGCTTAAATGAGTGATGATTTTTACCCATGTTTTTACATTTTTGTCAAAATCTATAGTGGATAGAGGAAAACTTTATATAGCGAAAAAATATCAGCAAAATCAGATCTATACACAAGCATGTTTTTGTCCTTAAAGCGATTTTTTAAAAATCCAATTTTACCAATTATTGAAAACTTTATCTACAAAAATGCCACTAAATATGATTTACAAATAAGCAAACATAACTGATTGCAAGCAATAAAAGTAAAATGAATATCAAAAAAGCATATATTCACCAGGTGAGCAATCTTAGGGTCTTCAAGTAGCCTCTTGTATTTTACCGTTATGTGTATATGTTCTTTTTCCATGATTATTTGTATCGTTAATCTCACAAGTCAAAAAATATATAGTCGTTATTTTTTTAAATTTTTGATATGCTTTCATTGAACTGCCAACTAGTCCAAGAAATTTAAGAATTTTTTTTATCATTCCAAAAAAAAGTTCCTCATTTCGAACAAACACTTAATTTTGACTCTGTTTGATAGTTGTCTCATTTGCAACAATACCACATCTTATTTTATAGAAATAAAAACAAAACTATTTGTTCATTGCAAACAAACAGAAAATGGTAATTTTATTTTGAATGTTAATTGGAAGACTAAGAGAGCACAATACATTTGCGCGCATTTAGGGATTAATTTCTTGTGTGAATGCGCGCAAATCAAGATTATATAAAGATAATTCATCACTACAGTCAGCAGAGTCCATGTGTACTACATCCGGTATGGAATCATTTCATGCTCACTACAATGAGCTATTTTAATCAGCACATCCATGTATTTTTGTGCTTCTAAAATTTTTTAATGTATCTGTATTTGATTACCCTCGCCATTTCAACACATTATATTCATTACAAATTATTAAAATCGCAGGTTTTGCGTATCTTTTGAATATGCTTACATGCTTAAGCTTTGAAAATTATCTGCATAAAAAAATGTAAAAAATCGTTGGGCGTACAGTGGGAAATCTAGTGACAAAATATTAGCTGCCCTGTAAACACTGAAAACTTATCTTCTCACCGTTTGTCCCGTTTTAGCAACGACAAGTTATCAATTATAAATTCACGAGAACACGTTCTCGTAAATAGTAAAAATAAAAATAAGTTGAAATAAAAACTGGTTTAAAATATTGCTATGCGAATAAATTCCTTTTTTTTTCTACTGGCTGTATACCTCTCTGGAACATGCCAATTATCTGTATATGTATGCAGATAGATCAGAGAAGTTCAGGGGAATAATTCCAAAGGAATCGATTGATATGGAGTAAAGATTAACCGGTGCACTCGAAAACTTAAGATATGAAGAATAGGTATTCTAAAACCAGTTGTTGGCACGACACGGGTTATGTTCTTCTCATATATTTTATGACGGTATAATACAAAACCCCTAACAGGAGGGATTGTGCCTGATATTCATATGACGAAGACATAATCTTTTAATCAGTTTAATTGAGGTCTGGAGCTAGCTGGCATGTCAGTAACTGCTAGTAGTCTGTTGTTATTTATGTATTATTGTCATTTTGTTTATTTTCTTTTGTTTCCTATTCTGACATCGGACTCGGACTTCTCTTATACTGAGTTTTACTGTACGAACTGTTGTTCGTTTGTTTTTTCTACATTGGCTAGAGGTATAGGGGGAGGGTTGAGATCTCAAAAATCATGTTTAACCCCGCCGCATTTTTGCGCCTGTCCCAAGTCAGGAGCCTCTGGCCTTTGTTAGTCTTGTATCATTTTTAATTTTAGTTTCCTGTGTATAATTTGGAGTTTAGTATGACGTCCATTATCACTGAACTAGTATACATTTTTGTTTAGGGGCCAGCTGAAGGACGCCTTCGGGTGCGGGAGTTTCTCGCTGCATTGAAGACCCATTGGTGGCCTTCGGCTGTTGTCTGCTCTATGGTCGGGTTGTTGTCTCTTTGACACATTCCCCATTTCCATTCTCAATTTTATATTGTGGGAAATTGTAACATGCTAATGACTTTATGGAACACTCCGAAAATTGGTAACCTGAAAGATTTTTTAGATTTTATATATGTAAATGATTTTTTCCAAATTTTTTTTATCAATACGCAGCAAAGATTAGCATTTTTTTAGATTTCAGTTTCACAAGCTTCTAATGCAATTATCTCGATAAATACTGAACATAAAACATCGTGTATTTGCATGTATATTTCTATTAACACATTTTATTTTAGATATTTTGTTTAAGATGTACGAATGTTGTTGATAATTAGCTTTTGAGCAGTATCGTCACCGGCATCGTTTTATTATGCCCCACCTAGGGGCATTATGTTTTTCGGTCTGTGCGTCCGTTCGTTCGTTCGTCCGTCCGTCCGTCTGTCACGCTTCGGGTTAAAGTTTTTTGTTTAAGTTTTTGGTCAAGGTAGTTTTAGATGAAGTTGAAGTCCAATCAACTTGAAACTTAGTATGCATGTTCCCTATGATATGATCTTTCTAATTTTAATGCCAAATTAGAGTTTTTACCCCAATTTCACGGTCCACTGAACATAGAAAATGATAGTGCGAGTGGGGCATCCGTGTACTATGGACACATTCTTGTTATTAATTTTCTAGACTTTTCATAGGAAGAATGAATTTTATTTTGTTCTCGGTTACTAGATTTCCCACTGGTAGCATCTTCTGCAACCTCATTTTCATGGTCCAGCGACTGCTTGAAAAAAAATTTTGTCATGTCAATTTCTCACTTATTATGAGTAATATGATAACAATATTTGGTATATGGGTTCCTTGCAACGTCTACATGTACGTCAGACAGAATTAACCTGACCTCGACCTCATTTCATGGACCAATGATTAATGTTAAAGTTACGTAATTAGGTCCGCTTTTCAGATACTATAAGCAGTAGGTCAACTATATGTGGTGTATGGAATGATTGTAAGGGGAACATGTCAGTCTGACAGGTTTCATCTGACCTTGATCTCATTGTCGTGGATCTTAAAAAATGTTAAAGGTTTCTGTGATACTTGTAGTAAAACCTTTATCTTTAAGATTTTTAACATAAAAATCAATGGTCAGTAAAGCAGGCGAGACATTTCAGCGTGTGCACTCTTGTTAAAGATATAAATCAGAACAAAATGTAACTTTGAGATTCGAGTGTACCTAAATACTTTCGAGTCCATGTTTTAACTACTAAAGAATAATAGAACTTGTGTCTTTAACATTTGCATTTTTACTTATGCTGCATTAAGTTAGATTGTGGAGAACAAGGTCATTTAGAAATATGCACCAGAAAAATTTCACCAAAATGTTAAATTATACTATTTGATTATTTATAATTCATGCAGGAATGCAAGCTTTTGTCTTGATTTACTTACTTATCCCTAAATTGTTCTCTGGAGGAATTCAGAAAAAGATTTAAATAGTTTTACTTAAAAGACAAATAGTCACAAAAAAACTGATATTGGTAGGTTTACATCATTTTAAATCTTGAAGATGCATCAATAAAATTACATTGAAATAAATTTCCGCATAAAGCTAAGAGAGTGATCTGTTAAAGGCATTTATCTCTGCAGCTGGCAACAGTATTTAAAAAAAAACATCCCAAAAAATGGTAACAATTAATGTTATCAATATTATCATGTATAGAAAAGTCAGGTACACCGTATTTGGGTCCACTGCTTTGTCCTACAGAAACAAAGAATATATCAGCTCGATTCAAATTCCATTTTTTTTTTTAGCTCATCTGGGCCAAAGGTCCAAGTGAGCTTTTCTCATCACTTGACGTCCGTCGTCCGTCGTCCGTTAACTTTTACGAAAAAATCTCTCCTTTGAAACTACTGGACCAATTTTAACCAAATTTGGCCACAATCATCAGTGGGGTAATTAGTTTAAACTGTAAAGACTCTTAAAAGCATGTGTCGCTCACCTTGGTCTATGTGAATATTCAACAAAGCACACTCTCCAATGAGTCATCATAACAGGGTAGGCGTGTTTGAATATAAAAAAATAACCTTTTGCAAATTATTAAACGTCTTCTTCGTAAATGTATTTTATTTGACCAATTATTAAAATGAAATTTAGACATGTTAATTATCTTATTCATGAAAATGTACTATAAAAATATAAGTCTGACGTTCTTCCCTCCTTCCCTTAAATTTTTGCCGAAAACACTTGACGAGACTTTATTTTTCGGTCTTTGAGATGCATTCAATGTATTAGTCCCAGTTTTCAGTAACTATTGGTCTTCATATTCTAATCTTAAAATTTCTTTCTGCCTTTCATGAAATATAACATAGAATTTTTGCCCCTCGGAGTGTTTCACTGAGCTTTGCAAAATTTCCACCCGACAACCAATCAAAAAATAATTTTAAGTATTACAAAGACATAAACATATACTAAATGATGCTTATTAGTTAAAAGGAACCACATTTTTCCTGGCTTTAGGTTGGCCTTTCGTGTAGGCGAAGAAAGTCAACTTAGGAGCGTTGTGATTGGATGTAAAGGTATAATATATTTTATTTATTTATTTATGAATAACTGCAGTGTGTGTATTTACAATGTAAATTTTGAAACACATTGAAATATTTTCTTGAGAATAATTCGAAAAAGCTTCCAAATTTTAATAAATTTGATGTAAAATGACGGTGGTCGTGGATACCATAAACAAGCTCCGTTCGAAGATGGTCATGATACCATTTGACTTCAATTTCTAAAACAGAATAATAAAGTACTAATATCACACATAACTGTTAAAGAGTAGTAGTGTTCTCGTTTTAGCGATGTTTTTTTTTAACATTGCCATATAAGCGGGAGGTTTCGCTAGCCATAAAACCAGGTTCAACCCACAATTTTTTCTTAAAATGTCCTGTACCAAGTCAGGAACATGGCAGTTGTTATCAAATAGTTCGTTTCTATGTATGTTGGCGTTTGTTTTTGTTGCACTTTAATGTGTCTGTTGTTCCGTTGTTTTCCTCTTATATATATATATATAGTTGATGTGTTTCCCTCGGTTTTAGTTTGTAACCCGGATTTGTTTTCTCTCAATCGATTTATGACTTTTGAACAGCGGTATACTACTGTTGCCTTAATTTAACATCGTACTCAGACTTCTTCTGAACTGAATTTTTCTGTGCGTATTACTGTGTTTGATTATTCCACATTGGCTAGAGGTATAGGGGGAGGTTTGAGATCTCACAAAACATGTTACACCGCCGCATTTTTGCGCCTGTCCCAAGTCAGGAACCTCTGGCCTTTGTTAGTCTTGTCTGTTTTTTTTAAATTTTGGTTCATTTATATGTTTCGGAGTTTAGTATGACGTCCATTTTCGCTGAACTAGTATACATTATTGTTTATGGGCCAGCTGAAGCCTGCCTCTGGGTGCGGGATTTTCTCGCTGTGTAGAAGACCCATTGGTGGCCTTTGGCTGTTTTCTGCTCTTTGGTCGGGTAGTTGTCTCTTTGACGCATTCCCCGTTTCCATTCTCAATTTTAACTCTGTGGTATGCAATTATATGACAGTTTTTTGTTCATGAGAGTTACACACCAGCTTCATAAGAACCTCTTATATACTTATATTCAAAAGTTTTACGAATACATGAACATGCTCTCAAAAAAGCCAATTTATATAAAAAGTTTATGTTTGGTAAAAGTCAATAAACTCATCATAGATACGTGGTCAGGATTAAAGTTTTGTACGCCAGAAGCGCATTTCGTCTACAAAAGACCTATAAGTGACACTCGAATCAAAAAAGTAAAAAAAGGTCAAATATTGTACAAAGTTGAAGGGCATTGAGGACCCAAAATTCCGAAAAGTTCTGCCAATTACAGTTAGGTGATCTATTCCTCGGGTAGAAAATCCTTAGTATTTCTAAAATTTCAAAATTGTTAATAAGACAGTCAATGAAAAAAAAAGATTGGAAAGAAGAGAGAAACAACTTGAAGTCAGAGTACCTTAATGACGACCATGCTTCAAAGTCACATGTCAAGCTCTTACTGCCGTGTACTGGATTTAAATAAGAAATGCGAAAATTTACATTCCGCGAGTGAAATAAATGTATAAGCATTCACATGGTTTTCTTGCGCAAGAAATAGTAAATGGAAAGCATACGCATTGATATTCTGGATTAGGATATTCATTGACTTCAAACCAGTAAAAGTCTGAAATGGCCTATATCTGTACTCGACTGTACTGATTTTTACTCGACCAGTCTGTATTGGTCTGAATTTTACTTAATATTACTCGACCCAGTCTCAACCATACTCGACCATGTCGACTGTACTGATTTGTACTTGACCCTTATCTTTGCTATTGAAAATAGTCTGAACTATTATTCGACCAGTCTGAAACAGTCTTAATCCATTCTCGACCTGTACTCGACCAATACTTGATCAGTTCTCGACCTATTTTTTCAGTCTGAACCATACTCGACCAAAGGTCTGAACAATACTCGACCAGTCTGAACCATACTCGACCAAATAACCTCTACTTTTTATAACTTTGATTGTTAAAATAACAGCCACAATAAAATAAAGATATATAAAAACAGATTTTTACATCCTTACATGATTCTCAGATTTATCAAATGGAGATAGTTAAATTATCTTATTTCGAAGTCTGAGTCTTGTTAAAAAAAGACTTTCTTTTACCTGAAAACCACACATATACTGAGGGTAATAAAACCTTATTAAGTGCTTTTTGTTTGGCATGTGTTTTTTTAAAACAAAACTTGATTTTCCTAAATTCCTAAATAAAAACTATATAGGTTTCATGGTTACATACAACAATTATATAACTATTTCTTTAATGAGGTAACAACAGCCAACAAAATCACTGACATTGTTTAAACTTATATCAGAAATATAGCTATTCTTATTATAATTTGGGATATATATATATTTTAAAGGTAAACGGACAGAAAGTCACAAATTTGATAGGACAAAAAGTCACAAATATTTGTTGACAATTGTTTGAATATATAAGAGAAAGATCTTGAAATATTTTCTTTTTATTACATATACATTGCATTTATTTTACAGTTTATGAAATTGTTTATTAGCCTTGACAGAGACATATATACACATATATACGCGTTTTTTAACGGGATTTCACGGAGTTGCCAATCTCTGTGTATATATGTCTCTGGCCTTGATAATTGAAAATTTATTAAATTTTGATTATGCAAAGGATATATTTGTTGGCACAATGAAGCCGTATAAGTACCAAGCCACTTTACATTTTGTTTTCTTAATAATTATTTGATCATTATTGATATTTATTAAATAAATTTTAATTAAAAAGTTGCTTTATATATAGTAGTTAAAGAAAAATACCAAGGATTTACTTACTATACAAATCCTTGAAAATACAAAAATGTTTTTTTTTTTAATTATGTTTTCTTTTTCAAAGAAAAATAATCTCAAAACTGAATTGTGACTTTTTGTCCTGTGACTTATTGTCCGTGACTTTTTGTCTGTGACTTTTTGTCCTGTGACTTTTTGTCCGTGACTTTGTTTGTGACTTTGTGTCCTGTGACTTTGTGTCCTACATTCATGACATTCATTTTAAAAAGGGATAAAATATTAAAGAAATGAATAAAATTATTCTTCCGATTAGGGGCAAACTATAAAGTAATACATGCTGCTTGGGGCACACTGATTAAAAAGATCACACCTGGTCAGAGAGTAATAAATTTTAAATAACATCCATTGAAAATTACAACATCCTGTAAAGTTAAATCACAAGGCCTTTTGAATTCACTAGATAAGTAATACACGAGTTTAAGAAAAATAGGGTTTTCTTTTTACCTGTCAAACACACCAGTACTAAGGTAATTAAACATTATTAAAGTGCTTCTTGTATGCCGAGTCTTTAGTTTTGACAAAACATATTTAAATTTAATTAAGATAAATTTCTACTGCAACTTTGGAATACATTTTCTTTTTTTAAAAGATTATCAAGGATTGCTATGAACGTTTTATCATTATTATTATATTAAATTCTTGGTTTTACAAAACAAAGGTGTCAATGTTAACATTTATTAAGTTGCTTTATATACTATTTTATATATATTTTGACAGAGACATATATGTCTCTGATTTTGATAAAAAAAAATTGAATAACATTTAAGATATTTAATAATGGTTGAAAGTTCTAGTATTTTTGTCGAGCCTGCGACTTTTGTCGCAAAAGCGAGACATAGCGATCCTACATCCCGTCGTCGTCGTCGGCGGCGGCGGCGTCCACAAATATTCACTCTGTGGTTAAAGTTTTACAAATTTTAATAACTTTCTTAAACTATCCTGGCTTTCTACCAAAGCTTGTTTATGATCATAAGATAGTATTCAAAAGTAAATTTTGTTAAAAAAAATCCTGTTTATCCGTATTTTACTTATAAATGGACTTAGTTTTTCTGCCAGTTAACATTACATTCACTCTGTGGTTAAAGTTTTTCAAATTTTGATAACTTTCTTAAACTCAAAAGATAGTATCAAGAGGAAATTTTTTAATAACTATTTCCACATTTCTGTTGAGCCTGCGACTAACAGCAAAAGTAGGCGAGACACTGGGTTCCGCTGAACCCTTACGATTTTTTTAGTACATAAAGCAATATAAACATGATATCAGGTATATAAAATTCATTTAACGAAAACTTAATTATTACATGATATTTTTTAATCCAACCAGAAATTACCTCCTTTGATCATCTTGTTTTATTTTTATTTTAAATGGGGTACGTCTAAACACCGCTCAGGACCTGGCCAAAGACCACAATTAATGATCCCGCTTTTCGTTGTCCACGAATATAGTTCCTTTTAATTAGAGTGTATTTTTTCTAAATTTTTTTTCTTTCCCTTCCTCACTCATTTCTTAGATTTTTTTGGATGGAAATGAAAGAAGAGAGGTGGAATAAACTTTTGGATGTTGTATTTTAACTGATTTTGATATGGAAAGAGTGATTAGGCCAGGTGCAAAAAGGTGATATTAACAGTTTTCGGAACATCTGTTGACTTGTCCATAGGGGTATGGATGTGTATTAGCTAAATTTGTAAGATGCTGGGGAGCGATATTTCTGAATGTTTGATATATGTTTGGACTAGTACTGTACTTTACACACACAAAATATTTGACAAAAAGTTCCTTTTAATTCGAGTGTATTTTTTCTAAAAAAAATTTCTTTCCCTTCCTCACTCATTTCTTAGATTTTTTTGGATGGAAATGAAAGAAGAGAGGTGAAATAAACTTTTGGATGTTGTATTTTAACTGATTTTGATATGGAAAGAGTGATTAGGCCAGGTGCAAAAAGGTGATATTAACAGTTTTCGGAACATCTGTTGACTTGTCCATAGGGGTATGGATGTGTATTAGCTAAATTTGTAAGATGCTGGGGAGCGATATTTCTGAATGTTTGATATATGTTTGGACTAGTACTGTACTTTACACACACAAAATATTTGACAAAAAGTTCCTTTTAATTCGAGTGTATTTTTTCTAAATTTTTTTTCTTTCCCTTCCTCACTCATTTCTTAGATTTTTTTGGATGGAAATGAAAGAAGAGAGGTGGAATAAACTTTTGGATGTTGTATTTTAACTGATTTTGATATGGAAAGAGTGATTAGGCCAGGTGCAAAAAGGTGATATTAACAGTTTTCGGAACATCTGTTGACTTGTCCATAGGGGTATGGATGTGTATTAGCTAAATTTGTAAGATGCTGGGGAGCGATATTTCTGAATGTTTGATATATGTTTGGACTAGTACTGTACTTTACACACACAAAATATTTGACAAAAAGTTCCTTTTAATTCGAGTGTATTTTTTCTAAAAAAAATTTCTTTCCCTTCCTCACTCATTTCTTAGATTTTTTTGGATGGAAATGAAAGAAGAGAGGTGAAATAAACTTTTGGATGTTGTATTTTAACTGATTTTGATATGGAAAGAGTGATTAGGCCAGGTGCAAAAAGGTGATATTAACAGTTTTCGGAACATCTGTTGACTTGTCCATAGGGGTATGGATGTGTATTAGCTAAATTTGTAAGATGCTGGGGAGCGATATTTCTGAATGTTTGATATATGTTTGGACTAGTACTGTACTTTACACACACAAAATATTTGACAAAAAGTTCCTTTTAATTCGAGTGTATTTTTTCTAAATTTTTTTTCTTTCCCTTCCTCACTCATTTCTTAGATTTTTTTGGATGGAAATGAAAGAAGAGAGGTGGAATAAACTTTTGGATGTTGTATTTTAACTGATTTTGATATGGAAAGAGTGATTAGGCCAGGTGCAAAAAGGTGATATTAACAGTTTTCGGAACATCTGTTGACTTGTCCATAGGGGTATGGATGTGTATTAGCTAAATTTGTAAGATGCTGGGGAGCGATATTTCTGAATGTTTGATATATGTTTGGACTAGTACTGTACTTTACACACACAAAATATTTGACAAAAAGTTCCTTTTAATTCGAGTGTATTTTTTCTAAAAAAATTTTCTTTCCCTTCCTCACTCATTTCTTAGATTTTTTTGGATGGAAATGAAAGAAGAGAGGTGAAATAAACTTTTGGATGTTGTATTTTAACTGATTTTGATATGGAAAGAGTGATTAGGCCAGGTGCAAAAAGGTGATATTAACAGTTTTCGGAACATCTGTTGACTTGTCCATAGGGGTATGGATGTGTATTAGCTAAATTTGTAAGATGCTGGGGAGCGATATTTCTGAATGTTTGATATATGTTTGGACTAGTACTGTACTTTACACACACAAAATATTTGACAAAAAGTTCCTTTTAATTCGAGTGTATTTTTTCTAAATTTTTTTTCTTTCCCTTCCTCACTCATTTCTTAGATTTTTTTGGATGGAAATGAAAGAAGAGAGGTGGAATAAACTTTTGGATGTTGTATTTTAACTGATTTTGATATGGAAAGAGTGATTAGGCCAGGTGCAAAAAGGTGATATTAACAGTTTTCGGAACATCTGTTGACTTGTCCATAGGGGTATGGATGTGTATTAGCTAAATTTGTAAGATGCTGGGGAGCGATATTTCTGAATGTTTGATATATGTTTGGACTAGTACTGTACTTTACACACACAAAATATTTGACAAAAAGTTCCTTTTAATTCGAGTGTATTTTTTCTAAAAAAAATTTCTTTCCCTTCCTCACTCATTTCTTAGATTTTTTTGGATGGAAATGAAAGAAGAGAGGTGAAATAAACTTTTGGATGTTGTATTTTAACTGATTTTGATATGGAAAGAGTGATTAGGCCAGGTGCAAAAAGGTGATATTAACAGTTTTCGGAACATCTGTTGACTTGTCCATAGGGGTATGGATGTGTATTAGCTAAATTTGTAAGATGCTGGGGAGCGATATTTCTGAATGTTTGATATATGTTTGGACTAGTACTGTACTTTACACACACAAAATATTTGACAAAAAGTTCCTTTTAATTCGAGTGTATTTTTTCTAAATTTTTTTTCTTTCCCTTCCTCACTCATTTCTTAGATTTTTTTGGATGGAAATGAAAGAAGAGAGGTGGAATAAACTTTTGGATGTTGTATTTTAACTGATTTTGATATGGAAAGAGTGATTAGGCCAGGTGCAAAAAGGTGATATTAACAGTTTTCGGAACATCTGTTGACTTGTCCATAGGGGTATGGATGTGTATTAGCTAAATTTGTAAGATGCTGGGGAGCGATATTTCTGAATGTTTGATATATGTTTGGACTAGTACTGTACTTTACACACACAAAATATTTGACAAAAAGTTCCTTTTAATTCGAGTGTATTTTTTCTAAAAAAATTTTCTTTCCCTTCCTCACTCATTTCTTAGATTTTTTTGGATGGAAATGAAAGAAGAGAGGTGAAATAAACTTTTGGATGTTGTATTTTAACTGATTTTGATATGGAAAGAGTGATTAGGCCAGGTGCAAAAAGGTGATATTAACAGTTTTCGGAACATCTGTTGACTTGTCCATAGGGGTATGGATGTGTATTAGCTAAATTTGTAAGATGCTGGGGAGCGATATTTCTGAATGTTTGATATATGTTTGGACTAGTACTGTACTTTACACACACAAAATATTTGACAAAAAGTTCCTTTTAATTCGAGTGTATTTTTTCTAAATTTTTTTTCTTTCCCTTCCTCACTCATTTCTTAGATTTTTTTGGATGGAAATGAAAGAAGAGAGGTGGAATAAACTTTTGGATGTTGTATTTTAACTGATTTTGATATGGAAAGAGTGATTAGGCCAGGTGCAAAAAGGTGATATTAACAGTTTTCGGAACATCTGTTGACTTGTCCATAGGGGTATGGATGTGTATTAGCTAAATTTGTAAGATGCTGGGGAGCGATATTTCTGAATGTTTGATATATGTTTGGACTAGTACTGTACTTTACACACACAAAATATTTGACAAAAAGTTCCTTTTAATTCGAGTGTATTTTTTCTAAAAAAATTTTCTTTCCCTTCCTCACTCATTTCTTAGATTTTTTTGGATGGAAATGAAAGAAGAGAGGTGAAATAAACTTTTGGATGTTGTATTTTAACTGATTTTGATATGGAAAGAGTGATTAGGCCAGGTGCAAAAAGGTGATATTAACAGTTTTCGGAACATCTGTTGACTTGTCCATAGGGGTATGGATGTGTATTAGCTAAATTTGTAAGATGCTGGGGAGCGATATTTCTGAATGTTTGATATATGTTTGGACTAGTACTGTACTTTACACACACAAAATATTTGACAAAAAGTTCCTTTTAATTCGAGTGTATTTTTTCTAAATTTTTTTTCTTTCCCTTCCTCACTCATTTCTTAGATTTTTTTGGATGGAAATGAAAGAAGAGAGGTGGAATAAACTTTTGGATGTTGTATTTTAACTGATTTTGATATGGAAAGAGTGATTAGGCCAGGTGCAAAAAGGTGATATTAACAGTTTTCGGAACATCTGTTGACTTGTCCATAGGGGTATGGATGTGTATTAGCTAAATTTGTAAGATGCTGGGGAGCGATATTTCTGAATGTTTGATATATGTTTGGACTAGTACTGTACTTTACACACACAAAATATTTGACAAAAAGTTCCTTTTAATTCGAGTGTATTTTTTCTAAAAAAATTTTCTTTCCCTTCCTCACTCATTTCTTAGATTTTTTTGGATGGAAATGAAAGAAGAGAGGTGAAATAAACTTTTGGATGTTGTATTTTAACTGATTTTGATATGGAAAGAGTGATTAGGCCAGGTGCAAAAAGGTGATATTAACAGTTTTCGGAACATCTGTTGACTTGTCCATAGGGGTATGGATGTGTATTAGCTAAATTTGTAAGATGCTGGGGAGCGATATTTCTGAATGTTTGATATATGTTTGGACTAGTACTGTACTTTACACACACAAAATATTTGACAAAAAGTTCCTTTTAATTCGAGTGTATTTTTTCTAAATTTTTTTTCTTTCCCTTCCTCACTCATTTCTTAGATTTTTTTGGATGGAAATGAAAGAAGAGAGGTGGAATAAACTTTTGGATGTTGTATTTTAACTGATTTTGATATGGAAAGAGTGATTAGGCCAGGTGCAAAAAGGTGATATTAACAGTTTTCGGAACATCTGTTGACTTGTCCATAGGGGTATGGATGTGTATTAGCTAAATTTGTAAGATGCTGGGGAGCGATATTTCTGAATGTTTGATATATGTTTGGACTAGTACTGTACTTTACACACACAAAATATTTGACAAAAAGTTCCTTTTAATTCGAGTGTATTTTTTCTAAAAAAATTTTCTTTCCCTTCCTCACTCATTTCTTAGATTTTTTTGGATGGAAATGAAAGAAGAGAGGTGAAATAAACTTTTGGATGTTGTATTTTAACTGATTTTGATATGGAAAGAGTGATTAGGCCAGGTGCAAAAAGGTGATATTAACAGTTTTCGGAACATCTGTTGACTTGTCCATAGGGGTATGGATGTGTATTAGCTAAATTTGTAAGATGCTGGGGAGCGATATTTCTGAATGTTTGATATATGTTTGGACTAGTACTGTACTTTACACACACAAAATATTTGACAAAAAGTTCCTTTTAATTCGAGTGTATTTTTTCTAAATTTTTTTTCTTTCCCTTCCTCACTCATTTCTTAGATTTTTTTGGATGGAAATGAAAGAAGAGAGGTGGAATAAACTTTTGGATGTTGTATTTTAACTGATTTTGATATGGAAAGAGTGATTAGGCCAGGTGCAAAAAGGTGATATTAACAGTTTTCGGAACATCTGTTGACTTGTCCATAGGGGTATGGATGTGTATTAGCTAAATTTGTAAGATGCTGGGGAGCGATATTTCTGAATGTTTGATATATGTTTGGACTAGTACTGTACTTTACACACACAAAATATTTGACAAAAAGTTCCTTTTAATTCGAGTGTATTTTTTCTAAAAAAATTTTCTTTCCCTTCCTCACTCATTTCTTAGATTTTTTTGGATGGAAATGAAAGAAGAGAGGTGAAATAAACTTTTGGATGTTGTATTTTAACTGATTTTGATATGGAAAGAGTGATTAGGCCAGGTGCAAAAAGGTGATATTAACAGTTTTCGGAACATCTGTTGACTTGTCCATAGGGGTATGGATGTGTATTAGCTAAATTTGTAAGATGCTGGGGAGCGATATTTCTGAATGTTTGATATATGTTTGGACTAGTACTGTACTTTACACACACAAAATATTTGACAAAAAGTTCCTTTTAATTCGAGTGTATTTTTTCTAAAAAAATTTTCTTTCCCTTCCTCACTCATTTCTTAGATTTTTTTGGATGGAAATGAAAGAAGAGAGGTGAAATAAACTTTTGGATGTTGTATTTTAACTGATTTTGATATGGAAAGAGTGATTAGGCCAGGTGCAAAAAGGTGATATTAACAGTTTTCGGAACATCTGTTGACTTGTCCATAGGGGTATGGATGTGTATTAGCTAAATTTGTAAGATGCTGGGGAGCGATATTTCTGAATGTTTGATATATGTTTGGACTAGTACTGTACTTTACACACACAAAATATTTGACAAAAAGTTCCTTTTAATTCGAGTGTATTTTTTCTAAAAAAATTTTCTTTCCCTTCCTCACTCATTTCTTAGATTTTTTTGGATGGAAATGAAAGAAGAGAGGTGAAATAAGCTTTTGGATGTTGTATTTTAACTGATTTTGATATGGAAAGAGTGATTAGGCCAGGTGCAAAAAGGTGATATTTACAGTTTTCGGAACATCTGTTGACTTGTCCATAGGGGTATGGATGTGTATTAGCTAAATTTGTAAGATGCTGGGGAGCGATATTTCTGAATGTTTGATATATGTTTGGACTAGTACTGTACTTTACACACACAAAATATTTGACAAAAAGTTCCTTTTAATTCGAGTGTATTTTTTCTAAAAAAATTTTCTTTCCCTTCCTCACTCATTTCTTAGATTTTTTTGGATGGAAATGAAAGAAGAGAGGTGAAATAAACTTTTGGATGTTGTATTTTAACTGATTTTGATATGGAAAGAGTGATTAGGCCAGGTGCAAAAAGGTGATATTAACAGTTTTCGGAACATCTGTTGACTTGTCCATAGGGGTATGGATGTGTATTAGCTAAATTTGTAAGATGCTGGGGAGCGATATTTCTGAATGTTTGATATATGTTTGGACTAGTACTGTACTTTACACACACAAAATATTTGACAAAAAGTTCCTTTTAATTCGAGTGTATTTTTTCTAAAAAAATTTTCTTTCCCTTCCTCACTCATTTCTTAGATTTTTTTGGATGGAAATGAAAGAAGAGAGGTGAAATAAACTTTTGGATGTTGTATTTTAACTGATTTTGATATGGAAAGAGTGATTAGGCCAGGTGCAAAAAGGTGATATTAACAGTTTTCGGAACATCTGTTGACTTGTCCATAGGGGTATGGATGTGTATTAGCTAAATTTGTAAGATGCTGGGGAGCGATATTTCTGAATGTTTGATATATGTTTGGACTAGTACTGTACTTTACACACACAAAATATTTGACAAAAAGTTCCTTTTAATTCGAGTGTATTTTTTCTAAATTTTTTTTCTTTCCCTTCCTCACTCATTTCTTAGATTTTTTTGGATGGAAATGAAAGAAGAGAGGTGGAATAAACTTTTGGATGTTGTATTTTAACTGATTTTGATATGGAAAGAGTGATTAGGCCAGGTGCAAAAAGGTGATATTAACAGTTTTCGGAACATCTGTTGACTTGTCCATAGGGGTATGGATGTGTATTAGCTAAATTTGTAAGATGCTGGGGAGCGATATTTCTGAATGTTTGATATATGTTTGGACTAGTACTGTACTTTACACACACAAAATATTTGACAAAAAGTTCCTTTTAATTCGAGTGTATTTTTTCTAAAAAAATTTTCTTTCCCTTCCTCACTCATTTCTTAGATTTTTTTGGATGGAAATGAAAGAAGAGAGGTGAAATAAACTTTTGGATGTTGTATTTTAACTGATTTTGATATGGAAAGAGTGATTAGGCCAGGTGCAAAAAGGTGATATTAACAGTTTTCGGAACATCTGTTGACTTGTCCATAGGGGTATGGATGTGTATTAGCTAAATTTGTAAGATGCTGGGGAGCGATATTTCTGAATGTTTGATATATGTTTGGACTAGTACTGTACTTTACACACACAAAATATTTGACAAAAAGTTCCTTTTAATTCGAGTGTATTTTTTCTAAAAAAATTTTCTTTCCCTTCCTCACTCATTTCTTAGATTTTTTTGGATGGAAATGAAAGAAGAGAGGTGAAATAAACTTTTGGATGTTGTATTTTAACTGATTTTGATATGGAAAGAGTGATTAGGCCAGGTGCAAAAAGGTGATATTAACAGTTTTCGGAACATCTGTTGACTTGTCCATAGGGGTATGGATGTGTATTAGCTAAATTTGTAAGATGCTGGGGAGCGATATTTCTGAATGTTTGATATATGTTTGGACTAGTACTGTACTTTACACACACAAAATATTTGACAAAAAGTTCCTTTTAATTCGAGTGTATTTTTTCTAAAAAAATTTTCTTTCCCTTCCTCACTCATTTCTTAGATTTTTTTGGATGGAAATGAAAGAAGAGAGGTGAAATAAGCTTTTGGATGTTGTATTTTAACTGATTTTGATATGGAAAGAGTGATTAGGCCAGGTGCAAAAAGGTGATATTTACAGTTTTCGGAACATCTCTTGACTTGTCCATAGGGGTATGGATGTGTATTAGCTAAATTTGTAAGATGCTGGGGAGCGATATTTCTGAATGTTTGATATATGTTTGGACTAGTACTGTACTTTACACACACAAAATATTTGACAAAAAGTTCCTTTTAATTCGAGTGTATTTTTTCTAAAAAAATTTTCTTTCCCTTCCTCACTCATTTCTTAGATTTTTTTGGATGGAAATGAAAGAAGAGAGGTGAAATAAACTTTTGGATGTTGTATTTTAACTGATTTTGATATGGAAAGAGTGATTAGGCCAGGTGCAAAAAGGTGATATTAACAGTTTTCGGAACATCTGTTGACTTGTCCATAGGGGTATGGATGTGTATTAGCTAAATTTGTAAGATGCTGGGGAGCGATATTTCTGAATGTTTGATATATGTTTGGACTAGTACTGTACTTTACACACACAAAATATTTGACAAAAAGTTCCTTTTAATTCGAGTGTATTTTTTCTAAAAAAATTTTCTTTCCCTTCCTCACTCATTTCTTAGATTTTTTTGGATGGAAATGAAAGAAGAGAGGTGAAATAAGCTTTTGGATGTTGTATTTTAACTGATTTTGATATGGAAAGAGTGATTAGGCCAGGTGCAAAAAGGTGATATTTACAGTTTTCGGAACATCTCTTGACTTGTCCATAGGGGTATGGATGTGTATTAGCTAAATTTGTAAGATGCTGGGGAGCGATATTTCTGAATGTTTGATATATGTTTGGACTAGTACTGTACTTTACACCCACAAAATATTTGACAAAAAGTTCCTTTTAATTAGAGTGTATTTTTTCTAAATTTTTTTTCTTTCCCTTCCTCACTCATTTCTTAGATTTTTTTGGATGGAAATGAAAGAAGAGAGGTGGAATAAACTTTTGGATGTTGTATTTTAACTGATTTTGATATGGAAAGAGTGATTAGGCCAGGTGCAAAAAGGTGATATTAACAGTTTTCGGAACATCTGTTGACTTGTCCATAGGGGTATGGATGTGTATTAGCTAAATTTGTAAGATGCTGGGGAGCGATATTTCTGAATGTTTGATATATGTTTGGACTAGTACTGTACTTTACACACACAAAATATTTGACAAAAAGTTCCTTTTAATTCGAGTGTATTTTTTCTAAAAAAATTTTCTTTCCCTTCCTCACTCATTTCTTAGATTTTTTTGGATGGAAATGAAAGAAGAGAGGTGGAATAAACTTTTGGATGTTGTATTTTAACTGATTTTGATATGGAAAGAGTGATTAGGCCAGGTGCAAAAAGGTGATATTAACAGTTTTCGGAACATCTGTTGACTTGTCCATAGGGGTATGGATGTGTATTAGCTAAATTTGTAAGATGCTGGGGAGCGATATTTCTGAATGTTTGATATATGTTTGGACTAGTACTGTACTTTACACACACAAAATATTTGACAAAAAGTTCCTTTTAATTCGAGTGTATTTTTTCTAAAAAAATTTTCTTTCCCTTCCTCACTCATTTCTTAGATTTTTTTGGATGGAAATGAAAGAAGAGAGGTGAAATAAACTTTTGGATGTTGTATTTTAACTGATTTTGATATGGAAAGAGTGATTAGGCCAGGTGCAAAAAGGTGATATTTACAGTTTTCGGAACATCTCTTGACTTGTCCATAGGGGTATGGATGTGTATTAGCTAAATTTGTAAGATGCTGGGGAGCGATATTTCTGAATGTTTGATATATGTTTGGACTAGTACTGTACTTTACACCCACAAAATATTTGACAAAAAGTTCCTTTTAATTAGAGTGTATTTTTTCTAAATTTTTTTTCTTTCCCTTCCTCACTCATTTCTTAGATTTTTTTGGATGGAAATGAAAGAAGAGAGGTGGAATAAACTTTTGGATGTTGTATTTTAACTGATTTTGATATGGAAAGAGTGATTAGGCCAGGTGCAAAAAGGTGATATTAACAGTTTTCGGAACATCTGTTGACTTGTCCATAGGGGTATGGATGTGTATTAGCTAAATTTGTAAGATGCTGGGGAGCGATATTTCTGAATGTTTGATATATGTTTGGACTAGTACTGTACTTTACACACACAAAATATTTGACAAAAAGTTCCTTTTAATTCGAGTGTATTTTTTCTAAAAAAATTTTCTTTCCCTTCCTCACTCATTTCTTAGATTTTTTTGGATGGAAATGAAAGAAGAGAGGTGAAATAAACTTTTGGATGTTGTATTTTAACTGATTTTGATATGGAAAGAGTGATTAGGCCAGGTGCAAAAAGGTGATATTAACAGTTTTCGGAACATCTGTTGACTTGTCCATAGGGGTATGGATGTGTATTAGCTAAATTTGTAAGATGCTGGGGAGCGATATTTCTGAATGTTTGATATATGTTTGGACTAGTACTGTACTTTACACACACAAAATATTTGACAAAAAGTTCCTTTTAATTCGAGTGTATTTTTTCTAAATTTTTTTTCTTTCCCTTCCTCACTCATTTCTTAGATTTTTTTGGATGGAAATGAAAGAAGAGAGGTGAAATAAACTTTTGGATGTTGTATTTTAACTGATTTTGATATGGAAAGAGTGATTAGGCCAGGTGCAAAAAGGTGATATTAACAGTTTTCGGAACATCTGTTGACTTGTCCATAGGGGTATGGATGTGTATTAGCTAAATTTGTAAGATGCTGGGGAGCGATATTTCTGAATGTTTGATATATGTTTGGACTAGTACTGTACTTTACACACACAAAATATTTGACAAAAAGTTCCTTTTAATTCGAGTGTATTTTTTCTAAAAAAATTTTCTTTCCCTTCCTCACTCATTTCTTAGATTTTTTTGGATGGAAATGAAAGAAGAGAGGTGAAATAAGCTTTTGGATGTTGTATTTTAACTGATTTTGATATGGAAAGAGTGATTAGGCCAGGTGCAAAAAGGTGATATTTACAGTTTTCGGAACATCTCTTGACTTGTCCATAGGGGTATGGATGTGTATTAGCTAAATTTGTAAGATGCTGGGGAGCGATATTTCTGAATGTTTGATATATGTTTGGACTAGTACTGTACTTTACACCCACAAAATATTTGACAAAAAGTTCCTTTTAATTAGAGTGTATTTTTTCTAAATTTTTTTTCTTTCCCTTCCTCACTCATTTCTTAGATTTTTTTGGATGGAAATGAAAGAAGAGAGGTGGAATAAACTTTTGGATGTTGTATTTTAACTGATTTTGATATGGAAAGAGTGATTAGGCCAGGTGCAAAAAGGTGATATTAACAGTTTTCGGAACATCTGTTGACTTGTCCATAGGGGTATGGATGTGTATTAGCTAAATTTGTAAGATGCTGGGGAGCGATATTTCTGAATGTTTGATATATGTTTGGACTAGTACTGTACTTTACACACACAAAATATTTGACAAAAAGTTCCTTTTAATTCGAGTGTATTTTTTCTAAAAAATTTTCTTTCCCTTCCTCACTCATTTCTTAGATTTTTTTGGATGGAAATGAAAGAAGAGAGGTGAAATAAACTTTTGGATGTTGTATTTTAACTGATTTTGATATGGAAAGAGTGATTAGGCCAGGTGCAAAAAGGTGATATTAACAGTTTTCGGAACATCTGTTGACTTGTCCATAGGGGTATGGATGTGTATTAGCTAAATTTGTAAGATGCTGGGGAGCGATATTTCTGAATGTTTGATATATGTTTGGACTAGTACTGTACTTTACACACACAAAATATTTGACAAAAAGTTCCTTTTAATTCGAGTGTATTTTTTCTAAATTTTTTTTCTTTCCCTTCCTCACTCATTTCTTAGATTTTTTTGGATGGAAATGAAAGAAGAGAGGTGGAATAAACTTTTGGATGTTGTATTTTAACTGATTTTGATATGGAAAGAGTGATTAGGCCAGGTGCAAAAAGGTGATATTAACAGTTTTCGGAACATCTGTTGACTTGTCCATAGGGGTATGGATGTGTATTAGCTAAATTTGTAAGATGCTGGGGAGCGATATTTCTGAATGTTTGATATATGTTTGGACTAGTACTGTACTTTACACACACAAAATATTTGACAAAAAGTTCCTTTTAATTCGAGTGTATTTTTTCTAAAAAAATTTTCTTTCCCTTCCTCACTCATTTCTTAGATTTTTTTGGATGGAAATGAAAGAAGAGAGGTGAAATAAACTTTTGGATGTTGTATTTTAACTGATTTTGATATGGAAAGAGTGATTAGGCCAGGTGCAAAAAGGTGATATTAACAGTTTTCGGAACATCTGTTGACTTGTCCATAGGGGTATGGATGTGTATTAGCTAAATTTGTAAGATGCTGGGGAGCGATATTTCTGAATGTTTGATATATGTTTGGACTAGTACTGTACTTTACACACACAAAATATTTGACAAAAAGTTCCTTTTAATTCGAGTGTATTTTTTCTAAATTTTTTTTCTTTCCCTTCCTCACTCATTTCTTAGATTTTTTTGGATGGAAATGAAAGAAGAGAGGTGGAATAAACTTTTGGATGTTGTATTTTAACTGATTTTGATATGGAAAGAGTGATTAGGCCAGGTGCAAAAAGGTGATATTAACAGTTTTCGGAACATCTGTTGACTTGTCCATAGGGGTATGGATGTGTATTAGCTAAATTTGTAAGATGCTGGGGAGCGATATTTCTGAATGTTTGATATATGTTTGGACTAGTACTGTACTTTACACACACAAAATATTTGACAAAAAGTTCCTTTTAATTCGAGTGTATTTTTTCTAAAAAAATTTTCTTTCCCTTCCTCACTCATTTCTTAGATTTTTTTGGATGGAAATGAAAGAAGAGAGGTGAAATAAACTTTTGGATGTTGTATTTTAACTGATTTTGATATGGAAAGAGTGATTAGGCCAGGTGCAAAAAGGTGATATTAACAGTTTTCGGAACATCTGTTGACTTGTCCATAGGGGTATGGATGTGTATTAGCTAAATTTGTAAGATGCTGGGGAGCGATATTTCTGAATGTTTGATATATGTTTGGACTAGTACTGTACTTTACACACACAAAATATTTGACAAAAAGTTCCTTTTAATTCGAGTGTATTTTTTCTAAAAAAATTTTCTTTCCCTTCCTCACTCATTTCTTAGATTTTTTTGGATGGAAATGAAAGAAGAGAGGTGAAATAAACTTTTGGATGTTGTATTTTAACTGATTTTGATATGGAAAGAGTGATTAGGCCAGGTGCAAAAAGGTGATATTAACAGTTTTCGGAACATCTGTTGACTTGTCCATAGGGGTATGGATGTGTATTAGCTAAATTTGTAAGATGCTGGGGAGCGATATTTCTGAATGTTTGATATATGTTTGGACTAGTACTGTACTTTACACACACAAAATATTTGACAAAAAGTTCCTTTTAATTCGAGTGTATTTTTTCTAAAAAAATTTTCTTTCCCTTCCTCACTCATTTCTTAGATTTTTTTGGATGGAAATGAAAGAAGAGAGGTGAAATAAGCTTTTGGATGTTGTATTTTAACTGATTTTGATATGGAAAGAGTGATTAGGCCAGGTGCAAAAAGGTGATATTTACAGTTTTCGGAACATCTCTTGACTTGTCCATAGGGGTATGGATGTGTATTAGCTAAATTTGTAAGATGCTGGGGAGCGATATTTCTGAATGTTTGATATATGTTTGGACTAGTACTGTACTTTACACACACAAAATATTTGACAAAAAGTTCCTTTTAATTCGAGTGTATTTTTTCTAAAAAAATTTTCTTTCCCTTCCTCACTCATTTCTTAGATTTTTTTGGATGGAAATGAAAGAAGAGAGGTGAAATAAACTTTTGGATGTTGTATTTTAACTGATTTTGATATGGAAAGAGTGATTAGGCCAGGTGCAAAAAGGTGATATTAACAGTTTTCGGAACATCTGTTGACTTGTCCATAGGGGTATGGATGTGTATTAGCTAAATTTGTAAGATGCTGGGGAGCGATATTTCTGAATGTTTGATATATGTTTGGACTAGTACTGTACTTTACACACACAAAATATTTGACAAAAAGTTCCTTTTAATTCGAGTGTATTTTTTCTAAAAAAATTTTCTTTCCCTTCCTCACTCATTTCTTAGATTTTTTTGGATGGAAATGAAAGAAGAGAGGTGAAATAAGCTTTTGGATGTTGTATTTTAACTGATTTTGATATGGAAAGAGTGATTAGGCCAGGTGCAAAAAGGTGATATTTACAGTTTTCGGAACATCTCTTGACTTGTCCATAGGGGTATGGATGTGTATTAGCTAAATTTGTAAGATGCTGGGGAGCGATATTTCTGAATGTTTGATATATGTTTGGACTAGTACTGTACTTTACACCCACAAAATATTTGACAAAAAGTTCCTTTTAATTAGAGTGTATTTTTTCTAAATTTTTTTTCTTTCCCTTCCTCACTCATTTCTTAGATTTTTTTGGATGGAAATGAAAGAAGAGAGGTGGAATAAACTTTTGGATGTTGTATTTTAACTGATTTTGATATGGAAAGAGTGATTAGGCCAGGTGCAAAAAGGTGATATTAACAGTTTTCGGAACATCTGTTGACTTGTCCATAGGGGTATGGATGTGTATTAGCTAAATTTGTAAGATGCTGGGGAGCGATATTTCTGAATGTTTGATATATGTTTGGACTAGTACTGTACTTTACACACACAAAATATTTGACAAAAAGTTCCTTTTAATTCGAGTGTATTTTTTCTAAAAAAAATTTCTTTCCCTTCCTCACTCATTTCTTAGATTTTTTTGGATGGAAATGAAAGAAGAGAGGTGAAATAAACTTTTGGATGTTGTATTTTAACTGATTTTGATATGGAAAGAGTGATTAGGCCAGGTGCAAAAAGGTGATATTAACAGTTTTCGGAACATCTGTTGACTTGTCTATAGGGGTATGGATGTGTATTAGCTAAATTTGTAAGATGCTGGGGAGCGATATTTCTGAATGTTTGATATATGTTTGGACTAGTACTGTACTTTACACACACAAAATATTTGACAAAAAGTTCCTTTTAATTCGAGTGTATTTTTTCTAAAAAAATTTTCTTTCCCTTCCTCACTCATTTCTTAGATTTTTTTGGATGGAAATGAAAGAAGAGAGGTGAAATAAACTTTTGGATGTTGTATTTTAACTGATTTTGATATGGAAAGAGTGATTAGGCCAGGTGCAAAAAGGTGATATTAACAGTTTTCGGAACATCTGTTGACTTGTCCATAGGGGTATGGATGTGTATTAGCTAAATTTGTAAGATGCTGGGGAGCGATATTTCTGAATGTTTGATATATGTTTGGACTAGTACTGTACTTTACACACACAAAATATTTGACAAAAAGTTCCTTTTAATTCGAGTGTATTTTTTCTAAAAAAATTTTCTTTCCCTTCCTCACTCATTTCTTAGATTTTTTTGGATGGAAATGAAAGAAGAGAGGTGAAATAAGCTTTTGGATGTTGTATTTTAACTGATTTTGATATGGAAAGAGTGATTAGGCCAGGTGCAAAAAGGTGATATTTACAGTTTTCGGAACATCTCTTGACTTGTCCATAGGGGTATGGATGTGTATTAGCTAAATTTGTAAGATGCTGGGGAGCGATATTTCTGAATGTTTGATATATGTTTGGACTAGTACTGTACTTTACACACACAAAATATTTGACAAAAAGTTCCTTTTAATTCGAGTGTATTTTTTCTAAAAAAATTTTCTTTCCCTTCCTCACTCATTTCTTAGATTTTTTTGGATGGAAATGAAAGAAGAGAGGTGAAATAAACTTTTGGATGTTGTATTTTAACTGATTTTGATATGGAAAGAGTGATTAGGCCAGGTGCAAAAAGGTGATATTAACAGTTTTCGGAACATCTGTTGACTTGTCCATAGGGGTATGGATGTGTATTAGCTAAATTTGTAAGATGCTGGGGAGCGATATTTCTGAATGTTTGATATATGTTTGGACTAGTACTGTACTTTACACACACAAAATATTTGACAAAAAGTTCCTTTTAATTCGAGTGTATTTTTTCTAAAAAAATTTTCTTTCCCTTCCTCACTCATTTCTTAGATTTTTTTGGATGGAAATGAAAGAAGAGAGGTGAAATAAGCTTTTGGATGTTGTATTTTAACTGATTTTGATATGGAAAGAGTGATTAGGCCAGGTGCAAAAAGGTGATATTTACAGTTTTCGGAACATCTCTTGACTTGTCCATAGGGGTATGGATGTGTATTAGCTAAATTTGTAAGATGCTGGGGAGCGATATTTCTGAATGTTTGATATATGTTTGGACTAGTACTGTACTTTACACCCACAAAATATTTGACAAAAAGTTCCTTTTAATTAGAGTGTATTTTTTCTAAAAAAATTTTCTTTCCCTTCCTCACTCATTTCTTAGATTTTTTTGGATGGAAATGAAAGAAGAGAGGTGGAATAAACTTTTGGATGTTGTATTTTAACTGATTTTGATATGGAAAGAGTGATTAGGCCAGGTGCAAAAAGGTGATATTAACAGTTTTCGGAACATCTGTTGACTTGTCCATAGGGGTATGGATGTGTATTAGCTAAATTTGTAAGATGCTGGGGAGCGATATTTCTGAATGTTTGATATATGTTTGGACTAGTACTGTACTTTACACACACAAAATATTTGACAAAAAGTTCCTTTTAATTCGAGTGTATTTTTTCTAAAAAAATTTTCTTTCCCTTCCTCACTCATTTCTTAGATTTTTTTGGATGGAAATGAAAGAAGAGAGGTGAAATAAACTTTTGGATGTTGTATTTTAACTGATTTTGATATGGAAAGAGTGATTAGGCCAGGTGCAAAAAGGTGATATTAACAGTTTTCGGAACATCTGTTGACTTGTCCATAGGGGTATGGATGTGTATTAGCTAAATTTGTAAGATGCTGGGGAGCGATATTTCTGAATGTTTGATATATGTTTGGACTAGTACTGTACTTTACACACACAAAATATTTGACAAAAAGTTCCTTTTAATTCGAGTGTATTTTTTCTAAAAAAATTTTCTTTCCCTTCCTCACTCATTTCTTAGATTTTTTTGGATGGAAATGAAAGAAGAGAGGTGAAATAAACTTTTGGATGTTGTATTTTAACTGATTTTGATATGGAAAGAGTGATTAGGCCAGGTGCAAAAAGGTGATATTAACAGTTTTCGGAACATCTGTTGACTTGTCCATAGGGGTATGGATGTGTATTAGCTAAATTTGTAAGATGCTGGGGAGCGATATTTCTGAATGTTTGATATATGTTTGGACTAGTACTGTACTTTACACACACAAAATATTTGACAAAAAGTTCCTTTTAATTCGAGTGTATTTTTTCTAAAAAAATTTTCTTTCCCTTCCTCACTCATTTCTTAGATTTTTTTGGATGGAAATGAAAGAAGAGAGGTGAAATAAGCTTTTGGATGTTGTATTTTAACTGATTTTGATATGGAAAGAGTGATTAGGCCAGGTGCAAAAAGGTGATATTTACAGTTTTCGGAACATCTCTTGACTTGTCCATAGGGGTATGGATGTGTATTAGCTAAATTTGTAAGATGCTGGGGAGCGATATTTCTGAATGTTTGATATATGTTTGGACTAGTACTGTACTTTACACACACAAAATATTTGACAAAAAGTTCCTTTTAATTCGAGTGTATTTTTTCTAAAAAAATTTTCTTTCCCTTCCTCACTCATTTCTTAGATTTTTTTGGATGGAAATGAAAGAAGAGAGGTGAAATAAACTTTTGGATGTTGTATTTTAACTGATTTTGATATGGAAAGAGTGATTAGGCCAGGTGCAAAAAGGTGATATTAACAGTTTTCGGAACATCTGTTGACTTGTCCATAGGGGTATGGATGTGTATTAGCTAAATTTGTAAGATGCTGGGGAGCGATATTTCTGAATGTTTGATATATGTTTGGACTAGTACTGTACTTTACACACACAAAATATTTGACAAAAAGTTCCTTTTAATTCGAGTGTATTTTTTCTAAAAAAATTTTCTTTCCCTTCCTCACTCATTTCTTAGATTTTTTTGGATGGAAATGAAAGAAGAGAGGTGAAATAAGCTTTTGGATGTTGTATTTTAACTGATTTTGATATGGAAAGAGTGATTAGGCCAGGTGCAAAAAGGTGATATTTACAGTTTTCGGAACATCTCTTGACTTGTCCATAGGGGTATGGATGTGTATTAGCTAAATTTGTAAGATGCTGGGGAGCGATATTTCTGAATGTTTGATATATGTTTGGACTAGTACTGTACTTTACACCCACAAAATATTTGACAAAAAGTTCCTTTTAATTAGAGTGTATTTTTTCTAAATTTTTTTTCTTTCCCTTCCTCACTCATTTCTTAGATTTTTTTGGATGGAAATGAAAGAAGAGAGGTGGAATAAACTTTTGGATGTTGTATTTTAACTGATTTTGATATGGAAAGAGTGATTAGGCCAGGTGCAAAAAGGTGATATTAACAGTTTTCGGAACATCTGTTGACTTGTCCATAGGGGTATGGATGTGTATTAGCTAAATTTGTAAGATGCTGGGGAGCGATATTTCTGAATGTTTGATATATGTTTGGACTAGTACTGTACTTTACACACACAAAATATTTGACAAAAAGTTCCTTTTAATTCGAGTGTATTTTTTCTAAAAAAATTTTCTTTCCCTTCCTCACTCATTTCTTAGATTTTTTTGGATGGAAATGAAAGAAGAGAGGTGAAATAAACTTTTGGATGTTGTATTTTAACTGATTTTGATATGGAAAGAGTGATTAGGCCAGGTGCAAAAAGGTGATATTAACAGTTTTCGGAACATCTGTTGACTTGTCCATAGGGGTATGGATGTGTATTAGCTAAATTTGTAAGATGCTGGGGAGCGATATTTCTGAATGTTTGATATATGTTTGGACTAGTACTGTACTTTACACACACAAAATATTTGACAAAAAGTTCCTTTTAATTCGAGTGTATTTTTTCTAAAAAAATTTTCTTTCCCTTCCTCACTCATTTCTTAGATTTTTTTGGATGGAAATGAAAGAAGAGAGGTGAAATAAGCTTTTGGATGTTGTATTTTAACTGATTTTGATATGGAAAGAGTGATTAGGCCAGGTGCAAAAAGGTGATATTTACAGTTTTCGGAACATCTCTTGACTTGTCCATAGGGGTATGGATGTGTATTAGCTAAATTTGTAAGATGCTGGGGAGCGATATTTCTGAATGTTTGATATATGTTTGGACTAGTACTGTACTTTACACCCACAAAATATTTGACAAAAAGTTCCTTTTAATTAGAGTGTATTTTTTCTAAATTTTTTTTCTTTCCCTTCCTCACTCATTTCTTAGATTTTTTTGGATGGAAATGAAAGAAGAGAGGTGGAATAAACTTTTGGATGTTGTATTTTAACTGATTTTGATATGGAAAGAGTGATTAGGCCAGGTGCAAAAAGGTGATATTAACAGTTTTCGGAACATCTGTTGACTTGTCCATAGGGGTATGGATGTGTATTAGCTAAATTTGTAAGATGCTGGGGAGCGATATTTCTGAATGTTTGATATATGTTTGGACTAGTACTGTACTTTACACACACAAAATATTTGACAAAAAGTTCCTTTTAATTCGAGTGTATTTTTTCTAAAAAAATTTTCTTTCCCTTCCTCACTCATTTCTTAGATTTTTTTGGATGGAAATGAAAGAAGAGAGGTGAAATAAACTTTTGGATGTTGTATTTTAACTGATTTTGATATGGAAAGAGTGATTAGGCCAGGTGCAAAAAGGTGATATTAACAGTTTTCGGAACATCTGTTGACTTGTCCATAGGGGTATGGATGTGTATTAGCTAAATTTGTAAGATGCTGGGGAGCGATATTTCTGAATGTTTGATATATGTTTGGACTAGTACTGTACTTTACACACACAAAATATTTGACAAAAAGTTCCTTTTAATTCGAGTGTATTTTTTCTAAAAAATTTTTCTTTCCCTTCCTCACTCATTTCTTAGATTTTTTTGGATGGAAATGAAAGAAGAGAGGTGAAATAAACTTTTGGATGTTGTATTTTAACTGATTTTGATATGGAAAGAGTGATTAGGCCAGGTGCAAAAAGGTGATATTAACAGTTTTCGGAACATCTGTTGACTTGTCCATAGGGGTATGGATGTGTATTAGCTAAATTTGTAAGATGCTGGGGAGCGATATTTCTGAATGTTTGATATATGTTTGGACTAGTACTGTACTTTACACACACAAAATATTTGACAAAAAGTTCCTTTTAATTCGAGTGTATTTTTTCTAAAAAAATTTTCTTTCCCTTCCTCACTCATTTCTTAGATTTTTTTGGATGGAAATGAAAGAAGAGAGGTGAAATAAGCTTTTGGATGTTGTATTTTAACTGATTTTGATATGGAAAGAGTGATTAGGCCAGGTGCAAAAAGGTGATATTTACAGTTTTCGGAACATCTCTTGACTTGTCCATAGGGGTATGGATGTGTATTAGCTAAATTTGTAAGATGCTGGGGAGCGATATTTCTGAATGTTTGATATATGTTTGGACTAGTACTGTACTTTACACACACAAAATATTTGACAAAAAGTTCCTTTTAATTCGAGTGTATTTTTTCTAAAAAAATTTTCTTTCCCTTCCTCACTCATTTCTTAGATTTTTTTGGATGGAAATGAAAGAAGAGAGGTGAAATAAACTTTTGGATGTTGTATTTTAACTGATTTTGATATGGAAAGAGTGATTAGGCCAGGTGCAAAAAGGTGATATTAACAGTTTTCGGAACATCTGTTGACTTGTCCATAGGGGTATGGATGTGTATTAGCTAAATTTGTAAGATGCTGGGGAGCGATATTTCTGAATGTTTGATATATGTTTGGACTAGTACTGTACTTTACACACACAAAATATTTGACAAAAAGTTCCTTTTAATTCGAGTGTATTTTTTCTAAAAAAATTTTCTTTCCCTTCCTCACTCATTTCTTAGATTTTTTTGGATGGAAATGAAAGAAGAGAGGTGAAATAAGCTTTTGGATGTTGTATTTTAACTGATTTTGATATGGAAAGAGTGATTAGGCCAGGTGCAAAAAGGTGATATTTACAGTTTTCGGAACATCTCTTGACTTGTCCATAGGGGTATGGATGTGTATTAGCTAAATTTGTAAGATGCTGGGGAGCGATATTTCTGAATGTTTGATATATGTTTGGACTAGTACTGTACTTTACACCCACAAAATATTTGACAAAAAGTTCCTTTTAATTAGAGTGTATTTTTTCTAAATTTTTTTTCTTTCCCTTCCTCACTCATTTCTTAGATTTTTTTGGATGGAAATGAAAGAAGAGAGATGGAATAAACTTTTGGATGTTGTATTTTAACTGATTTTGATATGGAAAGAGTGATTAGGCCAGGTGCAAAAAGGTGATATTAACAGTTTTCGGAACATCTGTTGACTTGTCCATAGGGGTATGGATGTGTATTAGCTAAATTTGTAAGATGCTGGGGAGCGATATTTCTGAATGTTTGATATATGTTTGGACTAGTACTGTACTTTACACACACAAAATATTTGACAAAAAGTTCCTTTTAATTCGAGTGTATTTTTTCTAAAAAAATTTTCTTTCCCTTCCTCACTCATTTCTTAGATTTTTTTGGATGGAAATGAAAGAAGAGAGGTGAAATAAACTTTTGGATGTTGTATTTTAACTGATTTTGATATGGAAAGAGTGATTAGGCCAGGTGCAAAAAGGTGATATTAACAGTTTTCGGAACATCTGTTGACTTGTCCATAGGGGTATGGATGTGTATTAGCTAAATTTGTAAGATGCTGGGGAGCGATATTTCTGAATGTTTGATATATGTTTGGACTAGTACTGTACTTTACACACACAAAATATTTGACAAAAAGTTCCTTTTAATTCGAGTGTATTTTTTCTAAAAAAATTTTCTTTCCCTTCCTCACTCATTTCTTAGATTTTTTTGGATGGAAATGAAAGAAGAGAGGTGAAATAAACTTTTGGATGTTGTATTTTAACTGATTTTGATATGGAAAGAGTGATTAGGCCAGGTGCAAAAAGGTGATATTAACAGTTTTCGGAACATCTGTTGACTTGTCCATAGGGGTATGGATGTGTATTAGCTAAATTTGTAAGATGCTGGGGAGCGATATTTCTGAATGTTTGATATATGTTTGGACTAGTACTGTACTTTACACACACAAAATATTTGACAAAAAGTTCCTTTTAATTCGAGTGTATTTTTTCTAAAAAAATTTTCTTTCCCTTCCTCACTCATTTCTTAGATTTTTTTGGATGGAAATGAAAGAAGAGAGGTGAAATAAGCTTTTTGATGTTGTATTTTAACTGATTTTGATATGGAAAGAGTGATTAGGCCAGGTGCAAAAAGGTGATATTTACAGTTTTCGGAACATCTCTTGACTTGTCCATAGGGGTATGGATGTGTATTAGCTAAATTTGTAAGATGCTGGGGAGCGATATTTCTGAATGTTTGATATATGTTTGGACTAGTACTGTACTTTACACACACAAAATATTTGACAAAAAGTTCCTTTTAATTCGAGTGTATTTTTTCTAAAAAAATTTTCTTTCCCTTCCTCACTCATTTCTTAGATTTTTTTGGATGGAAATGAAAGAAGAGAGGTGAAATAAACTTTTGGATGTTGTATTTTAACTGATTTTGATATGGAAAGAGTGATTAGGCCAGGTGCAAAAAGGTGATATTAACAGTTTTCGGAACATCTGTTGACTTGTCCATAGGGGTATGGATGTGTATTAGCTAAATTTGTAAGATGCTGGGGAGCGATATTTCTGAATGTTTGATATATGTTTGGACTAGTACTGTACTTTACACACACAAAATATTTGACAAAAAGTTCCTTTTAATTCGAGTGTATTTTTTCTAAAAAAATTTTCTTTCCCTTCCTCACTCATTTCTTAGATTTTTTTGGATGGAAATGAAAGAAGAGAGGTGAAATAAGCTTTTGGATGTTGTATTTTAACTGATTTTGATATGGAAAGAGTGATTAGGCCAGGTGCAAAAAGGTGATATTTACAGTTTTCGGAACATCTCTTGACTTGTCCATAGGGGTATGGATGTGTATTAGCTAAATTTGTAAGATGCTGGGGAGCGATATTTCTGAATGTTTGATATATGTTTGGACTAGTACTGTACTTTACACCCACAAAATATTTGACAAAAAGTTCCTTTTAATTAGAGTGTATTTTTTCTAAATTTTTTTTCTTTCCCTTCCTCACTCATTTCTTAGATTTTTTTGGATGGAAATGAAAGAAGAGAGGTGGAATAAACTTTTGGATGTTGTATTTTAACTGATTTTGATATGGAAAGAGTGATTAGGCCAGGTGCAAAAAGGTGATATTAACAGTTTTCGGAACATCTGTTGACTTGTCCATAGGGGTATGGATGTGTATTAGCTAAATTTGTAAGATGCTGGGGAGCGATATTTCTGAATGTTTGATATATGTTTGGACTAGTACTGTACTTTACACACACAAAATATTTGACAAAAAGTTCCTTTTAATTCGAGTGTATTTTTTCTAAAAAAATTTTCTTTCCCTTCCTCACTCATTTCTTAGATTTTTTTGGATGGAAATGAAAGAAGAGAGGTGAAATAAACTTTTGGATGTTGTATTTTAACTGATTTTGATATGGAAAGAGTGATTAGGCCAGGTGCAAAAAGGTGATATTAACAGTTTTCGGAACATCTGTTGACTTGTCCATAGGGGTATGGATGTGTATTAGCTAAATTTGTAAGATGCTGGGGAGCGATATTTCTGAATGTTTGATATATGTTTGGACTAGTACTGTACTTTACACACACAAAATATTTGACAAAAAGTTCCTTTTAATTCGAGTGTATTTTTTCTAAAAAAATTTTCTTTCCCTTCCTCACTCATTTCTTAGATTTTTTTGGATGGAAATGAAAGAAGAGAGGTGAAATAAACTTTTGGATGTTGTATTTTAACTGATTTTGATATGGAAAGAGTGATTAGGCCAGGTGCAAAAAGGTGATATTAACAGTTTTCGGAACATCTGTTGACTTGTCCATAGGGGTATGGATGTGTATTAGCTAAATTTGTAAGATGCTGGGGAGCGATATTTCTGAATGTTTGATATATGTTTGGACTAGTACTGTACTTTACACACACAAAATATTTGACAAAAAGTTCCTTTTAATTCGAGTGTATTTTTTCTAAAAAAATTTTCTTTCCCTTCCTCACTCATTTCTTAGATTTTTTTGGATGGAAATGAAAGAAGAGAGGTGAAATAAGCTTTTGGATGTTGTATTTTAACTGATTTTGATATGGAAAGAGTGATTAGGCCAGGTGCAAAAAGGTGATATTTACAGTTTTCGGAACATCTCTTGACTTGTCCATAGGGGTATGGATGTGTATTAGCTAAATTTGTAAGATGCTGGGGAGCGATATTTCTGAATGTTTGATATATGTTTGGACTAGTACTGTACTTTACACACACAAAATATTTGACAAAAAGTTCCTTTTAATTCGAGTGTATTTTTTCTAAAAAAATTTTCTTTCCCTTCCTCACTCATTTCTTAGATTTTTTTGGATGGAAATGAAAGAAGAGAGGTGAAATAAACTTTTGGATGTTGTATTTTAACTGATTTTGATATGGAAAGAGTGATTAGGCCAGGTGCAAAAAGGTGATATTAACAGTTTTCGGAACATCTGTTGACTTGTCCATAGGGGTATGGATGTGTATTAGCTAAATTTGTAAGATGCTGGGGAGCGATATTTCTGAATGTTTGATATATGTTTGGACTAGTACTGTACTTTACACACACAAAATATTTGACAAAAAGTTCCTTTTAATTCGAGTGTATTTTTTCTAAAAAAATTTTCTTTCCCTTCCTCACTCATTTCTTAGATTTTTTTGGATGGAAATGAAAGAAGAGAGGTGAAATAAGCTTTTGGATGTTGTATTTTAACTGATTTTGATATGGAAAGAGTGATTAGGCCAGGTGCAAAAAGGTGATATTTACAGTTTTCGGAACATCTCTTGACTTGTCCATAGGGGTATGGATGTGTATTAGCTAAATTTGTAAGATGCTGGGGAGCGATATTTCTGAATGTTTGATATATGTTTGGACTAGTACTGTACTTTACACCCACAAAATATTTGACAAAAAGTTCCTTTTAATTAGAGTGTATTTTTTCTAAATTTTTTTTCTTTCCCTTCCTCACTCATTTCTTAGATTTTTTTGGATGGAAATGAAAGAAGAGAGGTGGAATAAACTTTTGGATGTTGTATTTTAACTGATTTTGATATGGAAAGAGTGATTAGGCCAGGTGCAAAAAGGTGATATTAACAGTTTTCGGAACATCTGTTGACTTGTCCATAGGGGTATGGATGTGTATTAGCTAAATTTGTAAGATGCTGGGGAGCGATATTTCTGAATGTTTGATATATGTTTGGACTAGTACTGTACTTTACACACACAAAATATTTGACAAAAAGTTCCTTTTAATTCGAGTGTATTTTTTCTAAAAAAATTTTCTTTCCCTTCCTCACTCATTTCTTAGATTTTTTTGGATGGAAATGAAAGAAGAGAGGTGAAATAAACTTTTGGATGTTGTATTTTAACTGATTTTGATATGGAAAGAGTGATTAGGCCAGGTGCAAAAAGGTGATATTAACAGTTTTCGGAACATCTGTTGACTTGTCCATAGGGGTATGGATGTGTATTAGCTAAATTTGTAAGATGCTGGGGAGCGATATTTCTGAATGTTTGATATATGTTTGGACTAGTACTGTACTTTACACACACAAAATATTTGACAAAAAGTTCCTTTTAATTCGAGTGTATTTTTTCTAAAAAAATTTTCTTTCCCTTCCTCACTCATTTCTTAGATTTTTTTGGATGGAAATGAAAGAAGAGAGGTGAAATAAACTTTTGGATGTTGTATTTTAACTGATTTTGATATGGAAAGAGTGATTAGGCCAGGTGCAAAAAGGTGATATTAACAGTTTTCGGAACATCTGTTGACTTGTCCATAGGGGTATGGATGTGTATTAGCTAAATTTGTAAGATGCTGGGGAGCGATATTTCTGAATGTTTGATATATGTTTGGACTAGTACTGTACTTTACACACACAAAATATTTGACAAAAAGTTCCTTTTAATTCGAGTGTATTTTTTCTAAAAAAATTTTCTTTCCCTTCCTCACTCATTTCTTAGATTTTTTTGGATGGAAATGAAAGAAGAGAGGTGAAATAAGCTTTTGGATGTTGTATTTTAACTGATTTTGATATGGAAAGAGTGATTAGGCCAGGTGCAAAAAGGTGATATTTACAGTTTTCGGAACATCTCTTGACTTGTCCATAGGGGTATGGATGTGTATTAGCTAAATTTGTAAGATGCTGGGGAGCGATATTTCTGAATGTTTGATATATGTTTGGACTAGTACTGTACTTTACACACACAAAATATTTGACAAAAAGTTCCTTTTAATTCGAGTGTATTTTTTCTAAAAAAATTTTCTTTCCCTTCCTCACTCATTTCTTAGATTTTTTTGGATGGAAATGAAAGAAGAGAGGTGAAATAAACTTTTGGATGTTGTATTTTAACTGATTTTGATATGGAAAGAGTGATTAGGCCAGGTGCAAAAAGGTGATATTAACAGTTTTCGGAACATCTGTTGACTTGTCCATAGGGGTATGGATGTGTATTAGCTAAATTTGTAAGATGCTGGGGAGCGATATTTCTGAATGTTTGATATATGTTTGGACTAGTACTGTACTTTACACACACAAAATATTTGACAAAAAGTTCCTTTTAATTCGAGTGTATTTTTTCTAAAAAAATTTTCTTTCCCTTCCTCACTCATTTCTTAGATTTTTTTGGATGGAAATGAAAGAAGAGAGGTGAAATAAGCTTTTGGATGTTGTATTTTAACTGATTTTGATATGGAAAGAGTGATTAGGCCAGGTGCAAAAAGGTGATATTTACAGTTTTCGGAACATCTCTTGACTTGTCCATAGGGGTATGGATGTGTATTAGCTAAATTTGTAAGATGCTGGGGAGCGATATTTCTGAATGTTTGATATATGTTTGGACTAGTACTGTACTTTACACCCACAAAATATTTGACAAAAAGTTCCTTTTAATTAGAGTGTATTTTTTCTAAATTTTTTTTCTTTCCCTTCCTCACTCATTTCTTAGATTTTTTTGGATGGAAATGAAAGAAGAGAGGTGGAATAAACTTTTGGATGTTGTATTTTAACTGATTTTGATATGGAAAGAGTGATTAGGCCAGGTGCAAAAAGGTGATATTAACAGTTTTCGGAACATCTGTTGACTTGTCCATAGGGGTATGGATGTGTATTAGCTAAATTTGTAAGATGCTGGGGAGCGATATTTCTGAATGTTTGATATATGTTTGGACTAGTACTGTACTTTACACACACAAAATATTTGACAAAAAGTTCCTTTTAATTCGAGTGTATTTTTTCTAAAAAAATTTTCTTTCCCTTCCTCACTCATTTCTTAGATTTTTTTGGATGGAAATGAAAGAAGAGAGGTGAAATAAACTTTTGGATGTTGTATTTTAACTGATTTTGATATGGAAAGAGTGATTAGGCCAGGTGCAAAAAGGTGATATTAACAGTTTTCGGAACATCTGTTGACTTGTCCATAGGGGTATGGATGTGTATTAGCTAAATTTGTAAGATGCTGGGGAGCGATATTTCTGAATGTTTGATATATGTTTGGACTAGTACTGTACTTTACACACACAAAATATTTGACAAAAAGTTCCTTTTAATTCGAGTGTATTTTTTCTAAAAAAATTTTCTTTCCCTTCCTCACTCATTTCTTAGATTTTTTTGGATGGAAATGAAAGAAGAGAGGTGAAATAAACTTTTGGATGTTGTATTTTAACTGATTTTGATATGGAAAGAGTGATTAGGCCAGGTGCAAAAAGGTGATATTAACAGTTTTCGGAACATCTGTTGACTTGTCCATAGGGGTATGGATGTGTATTAGCTAAATTTGTAAGATGCTGGGGAGCGATATTTCTGAATGTTTGATATATGTTTGGACTAGTACTGTACTTTACACACACAAAATATTTGACAAAAAGTTCCTTTTAATTCGAGTGTATTTTTTCTAAAAAAATTTTCTTTCCCTTCCTCACTCATTTCTTAGATTTTTTTGGATGGAAATGAAAGAAGAGAGGTGAAATAAGCTTTTGGATGTTGTATTTTAACTGATTTTGATATGGAAAGAGTGATTAGGCCAGGTGCAAAAAGGTGATATTTACAGTTTTCGGAACATCTCTTGACTTGTCCATAGGGGTATGGATGTGTATTAGCTAAATTTGTAAGATGCTGGGGAGCGATATTTCTGAATGTTTGATATATGTTTGGACTAGTACTGTACTTTACACACACAAAATATTTGACAAAAAGTTCCTTTTAATTCGAGTGTATTTTTTCTAAAAAAATTTTCTTTCCCTTCCTCACTCATTTCTTAGATTTTTTTGGATGGAAATGAAAGAAGAGAGGTGAAATAAACTTTTGGATGTTGTATTTTAACTGATTTTGATATGGAAAGAGTGATTAGGCCAGGTGCAAAAAGGTGATATTAACAGTTTTCGGAACATCTGTTGACTTGTCCATAGGGGTATGGATGTGTATTAGCTAAATTTGTAAGATGCTGGGGAGCGATATTTCTGAATGTTTGATATATGTTTGGACTAGTACTGTACTTTACACACACAAAATATTTGACAAAAAGTTCCTTTTAATTCGAGTGTATTTTTTCTAAAAAAATTTTCTTTCCCTTCCTCACTCATTTCTTAGATTTTTTTGGATGGAAATGAAAGAAGAGAGGTGAAATAAGCTTTTGGATGTTGTATTTTAACTGATTTTGATATGGAAAGAGTGATTAGGCCAGGTGCAAAAAGGTGATATTTACAGTTTTCGGAACATCTCTTGACTTGTCCATAGGGGTATGGATGTGTATTAGCTAAATTTGTAAGATGCTGGGGAGCGATATTTCTGAATGTTTGATATATGTTTGGACTAGTACTGTACTTTACACCCACAAAATATTTGACAAAAAGTTCCTTTTAATTAGAGTGTATTTTTTCTAAATTTTTTTTCTTTCCCTTCCTCACTCATTTCTTAGATTTTTTTGGATGGAAATGAAAGAAGAGAGGTGGAATAAACTTTTGGATGTTGTATTTTAACTGATTTTGATATGGAAAGAGTGATTAGGCCAGGTGCAAAAAGGTGATATTAACAGTTTTCGGAACATCTGTTGACTTGTCCATAGGGGTATGGATGTGTATTAGCTAAATTTGTAAGATGCTGGGGAGCGATATTTCTGAATGTTTGATATATGTTTGGACTAGTACTGTACTTTACACACACAAAATATTTGACAAAAAGTTCCTTTTAATTCGAGTGTATTTTTTCTAAAAAAATTTTCTTTCCCTTCCTCACTCATTTCTTAGATTTTTTTGGATGGAAATGAAAGAAGAGAGGTGAAATAAACTTTTGGATGTTGTATTTTAACTGATTTTGATATGGAAAGAGTGATTAGGCCAGGTGCAAAAAGGTGATATTAACAGTTTTCGGAACATCTGTTGACTTGTCCATAGGGGTATGGATGTGTATTAGCTAAATTTGTAAGATGCTGGGGAGCGATATTTCTGAATGTTTGATATATGTTTGGACTAGTACTGTACTTTACACACACAAAATATTTGACAAAAAGTTCCTTTTAATTCGAGTGTATTTTTTCTAAAAAAATTTTCTTTCCCTTCCTCACTCATTTCTTAGATTTTTTTGGATGGAAATGAAAGAAGAGAGGTGAAATAAGCTTTTGGATGTTGTATTTTAACTGATTTTGATATGGAAAGAGTGATTAGGCCAGGTGCAAAAAGGTGATATTTACAGTTTTCGGAACATCTCTTGACTTGTCCATAGGGGTATGGATGTGTATTAGCTAAATTTGTAAGATGCTGGGGAGCGATATTTCTGAATGTTTGATATATGTTTGGACTAGTACTGTACTTTACACACACAAAATATTTGACAAAAAGTTCCTTTTAATTCGAGTGTATTTTTTCTAAAAAAATTTTCTTTCCCTTCCTCACTCATTTCTTAGATTTTTTTGGATGGAAATGAAAGAAGAGAGGTGAAATAAACTTTTGGATGTTGTATTTTAACTGATTTTGATATGGAAAGAGTGATTAGGCCAGGTGCAAAAAGGTGATATTAACAGTTTTCGGAACATCTGTTGACTTGTCCATAGGGGTATGGATGTGTATTAGCTAAATTTGTAAGATGCTGGGGAGCGATATTTCTGAATGTTTGATATATGTTTGGACTAGTACTGTACTTTACACACACAAAATATTTGACAAAAAGTTCCTTTTAATTCGAGTGTATTTTTTCTAAAAAAATTTTCTTTCCCTTCCTCACTCATTTCTTAGATTTTTTTGGATGGAAATGAAAGAAGAGAGGTGAAATAAGCTTTTGGATGTTGTATTTTAACTGATTTTGATATGGAAAGAGTGATTAGGCCAGGTGCAAAAAGGTGATATTTACAGTTTTCGGAACATCTCTTGACTTGTCCATAGGGGTATGGATGTGTATTAGCTAAATTTGTAAGATGCTGGGGAGCGATATTTCTGAATGTTTGATATATGTTTGGACTAGTACTGTACTTTACACCCACAAAATATTTGACAAAAAGTTCCTTTTAATTAGAGTGTATTTTTTCTAAATTTTTTTTCTTTCCCTTCCTCACTCATTTCTTAGATTTTTTTGGATGGAAATGAAAGAAGAGAGGTGGAATAAACTTTTGGATGTTGTATTTTAACTGATTTTGATATGGAAAGAGTGATTAGGCCAGGTGCAAAAAGGTGATATTAACAGTTTTCGGAACATCTGTTGACTTGTCCATAGGGGTATGGATGTGTATTAGCTAAATTTGTAAGATGCTGGGGAGCGATATTTCTGAATGTTTGATATATGTTTGGACTAGTACTGTACTTTACACACACAAAATATTTGACAAAAAGTTCCTTTTAATTCGAGTGTATTTTTTCTAAAAAAATTTTCTTTCCCTTCCTCACTCATTTCTTAGATTTTTTTGGATGGAAATGAAAGAAGAGAGGTGAAATAAACTTTTGGATGTTGTATTTTAACTGATTTTGATATGGAAAGAGTGATTAGGCCAGGTGCAAAAAGGTGATATTAACAGTTTTCGGAACATCTGTTGACTTGTCCATAGGGGTATGGATGTGTATTAGCTAAATTTGTAAGATGCTGGGGAGCGATATTTCTGAATGTTTGATATATGTTTGGACTAGTACTGTACTTTACACACACAAAATATTTGACAAAAAGTTCCTTTTAATTCGAGTGTATTTTTTCTAAAAAAATTTTCTTTCCCTTCCTCACTCATTTCTTAGATTTTTTTGGATGGAAATGAAAGAAGAGAGGTGAAATAAGCTTTTGGATGTTGTATTTTAACTGATTTTGATATGGAAAGAGTGATTAGGCCAGGTGCAAAAAGGTGATATTTACAGTTTTCGGAACATCTCTTGACTTGTCCATAGGGGTATGGATGTGTATTAGCTAAATTTGTAAGATGCTGGGGAGCGATATTTCTGAATGTTTGATATATGTTTGGACTAGTACTGTACTTTACACACACAAAATATTTGACAAAAAGTTCCTTTTAATTCGAGTGTATTTTTTCTAAAAAAATTTTCTTTCCCTTCCTCACTCATTTCTTAGATTTTTTTGGATGGAAATGAAAGAAGAGAGGTGAAATAAACTTTTGGATGTTGTATTTTAACTGATTTTGATATGGAAAGAGTGATTAGGCCAGGTGCAAAAAGGTGATATTAACAGTTTTCGGAACATCTGTTGACTTGTCCATAGGGGTATGGATGTGTATTAGCTAAATTTGTAAGATGCTGGGGAGCGATATTTCTGAATGTTTGATATATGTTTGGACTAGTACTGTACTTTACACACACAAAATATTTGACAAAAAGTTCCTTTTAATTCGAGTGTATTTTTTCTAAAAAAAATTTCTTTCCCTTCCTCACTCATTTCTTAGATTTTTTTGGATGGAAATGAAAGAAGAGAGGTGAAATAAGCTTTTGGATGTTGTATTTTAACTGATTTTGATATGGAAAGAGTGATTAGGCCAGGTGCAAAAAGGTGATATTTACAGTTTTCGGAACATCTCTTGACTTGTCCATAGGGGTATGGATGTGTATTAGCTAAATTTGTAAGATGCTGGGGAGCGATATTTCTGAATGTTTGATATATGTTTGGACTAGTACTGTACTTTACACCCACAAAATATTTGACAAAAAGTTCCTTTTAATTAGAGTGTATTTTTTCTAAATTTTTTTTCTTTCCCTTCCTCACTCATTTCTTAGATTTTTTTGGATGGAAATGAAAGAAAAGAGGTGGAATAAACTTTTGGATGTTGTATTTTAACTGATTTTGATATGGAAAGAGTGATTAGGCCAGGTGCAAAAAGGTGATATTAACAGTTTTCGGAACATCTGTTGACTTGTCCATAGGGGTATGGATGTGTATTAGCTAAATTTGTAAGATGCTGGGGAGCGATATTTCTGAATGTTTGATATATGTTTGGACTAGTACTGTACTTTACACACACAAAATATTTGACAAAAAGTTCCTTTTAATTCGAGTGTATTTTTTCTAAAAAAATTTTCTTTCCCTTCCTCACTCATTTCTTAGATTTTTTTGGATGGAAATGAAAGAAGAGAGGTGAAATAAACTTTTGGATGTTGTATTTTAACTGATTTTGATATGGAAAGAGTGATTAGGCCAGGTGCAAAAAGGTGATATTAACAGTTTTCGGAACATCTGTTGACTTGTCCATAGGGGTATGGATGTGTATTAGCTAAATTTGTAAGATGCTGGGGAGCGATATTTCTGAATGTTTGATATATGTTTGGACTAGTACTGTACTTTACACACACAAAATATTTGACAAAAAGTTCCTTTTAATTCGAGTGTATTTTTTCTAAAAAAATTTTCTTTCCCTTCCTCACTCATTTCTTAGATTTTTTTGGATGGAAATGAAAGAAGAGAGGTGAAATAAGCTTTTGGATGTTGTATTTTAACTGATTTTGATATGGAAAGAGTGATTAGGCCAGGTGCAAAAAGGTGATATTTACAGTTTTCGGAACATCTCTTGACTTGTCCATAGGGGTATGGATGTGTATTAGCTAAATTTGTAAGATGCTGGGGAGCGATATTTCTGAATGTTTGATATATGTTTGGACTAGTACTGTACTTTACACACACAAAATATTTGACAAAAAGTTCCTTTTAATTCGAGTGTATTTTTTCTAAAAAAATTTTCTTTCCCTTCCTCACTCATTTCTTAGATTTTTTTGGATGGAAATGAAAGAAGAGAGGTGAAATAAACTTTTGGATGTTGTATTTTAACTGATTTTGATATGGAAAGAGTGATTAGGCCAGGTGCAAAAAGGTGATATTAACAGTTTTCGGAACATCTGTTGACTTGTCCATAGGGGTATGGATGTGTATTAGCTAAATTTGTAAGATGCTGGGGAGCGATATTTCTGAATGTTTGATATATGTTTGGACTAGTACTGTACTTTACACACACAAAATATTTGACAAAAAGTTCCTTTTAATTCGAGTGTATTTTTTCTAAAAAAATTTTCTTTCCCTTCCTCACTCATTTCTTAGATTTTTTTGGATGGAAATGAAAGAAGAGAGGTGAAATAAGCTTTTGGATGTTGTATTTTAACTGATTTTGATATGGAAAGAGTGATTAGGCCAGGTGCAAAAAGGTGATATTTACAGTTTTCGGAACATCTCTTGACTTGTCCATAGGGGTATGGATGTGTATTAGCTAAATTTGTAAGATGCTGGGGAGCGATATTTCTGAATGTTTGATATATGTTTGGACTAGTACTGTACTTTACACCCACAAAATATTTGACAAAAAGTTCCTTTTAATTAGAGTGTATTTTTTCTAAATTTTTTTTCTTTCCCTTCCTCACTCATTTCTTAGATTTTTTTGGATGGAAATGAAAGAAGAGAGGTGGAATAAACTTTTGGATGTTGTATTTTAACTGATTTTGATATGGAAAGAGTGATTAGGCCAGGTGCAAAAAGGTGATATTAACAGTTTTCGGAACATCTGTTGACTTGTCCATAGGGGTATGGATGTGTATTAGCTAAATTTGTAAGATGCTGGGGAGCGATATTTCTGAATGTTTGATATATGTTTGGACTAGTACTGTACTTTACACACACAAAATATTTGACAAAAAGTTCCTTTTAATTCGAGTGTATTTTTTCTAAAAAAATTTTCTTTCCCTTCCTCACTCATTTCTTAGATTTTTTTGGATGGAAATGAAAGAAGAGAGGTGAAATAAACTTTTGGATGTTGTATTTTAACTGATTTTGATATGGAAAGAGTGATTAGGCCAGGTGCAAAAAGGTGATATTAACAGTTTTCGGAACATCTGTTGACTTGTCCATAGGGGTATGGATGTGTATTAGCTAAATTTGTAAGATGCTGGGGAGCGATATTTCTGAATGTTTGATATATGTTTGGACTAGTACTGTACTTTACACACACAAAATATTTGACAAAAAGTTCCTTTTAATTCGAGTGTATTTTTTCTAAAAAAATTTTCTTTCCCTTCCTCACTCATTTCTTAGATTTTTTTGGATGGAAATGAAAGAAGAGAGGTGAAATAAGCTTTTGGATGTTGTATTTTAACTGATTTTGATATGGAAAGAGTGATTAGGCCAGGTGCAAAAAGGTGATATTTACAGTTTTCGGAACATCTCTTGACTTGTCCATAGGGGTATGGATGTGTATTAGCTAAATTTGTAAGATGCTGGGGAGCGATATTTCTGAATGTTTGATATATGTTTGGACTAGTACTGTACTTTACACACACAAAATATTTGACAAAAAGTTCCTTTTAATTCGAGTGTATTTTTTCTAAAAAAATTTTCTTTCCCTTCCTCACTCATTTCTTAGATTTTTTTGGATGGAAATGAAAGAAGAGAGGTGAAATAAACTTTTGGATGTTGTATTTTAACTGATTTTGATATGGAAAGAGTGATTAGGCCAGGTGCAAAAAGGTGATATTAACAGTTTTCGGAACATCTGTTGACTTGTCCATAGGGGTATGGATGTGTATTAGCTAAATTTGTAAGATGCTGGGGAGCGATATTTCTGAATGTTTGATATATGTTTGGACTAGTACTGTACTTTACACACACAAAATATTTGACAAAAAGTTCCTTTTAATTCGAGTGTATTTTTTCTAAAAAAATTTTCTTTCCCTTCCTCACTCATTTCTTAGATTTTTTTGGATGGAAATGAAAGAAGAGAGGTGAAATAAGCTTTTGGATGTTGTATTTTAACTGATTTTGATATGGAAAGAGTGATTAGGCCAGGTGCAAAAAGGTGATATTTACAGTTTTCGGAACATCTCTTGACTTGTCCATAGGGGTATGGATGTGTATTAGCTAAATTTGTAAGATGCTGGGGAGCGATATTTCTGAATGTTTGATATATGTTTGGACTAGTACTGTACTTTACACCCACAAAATATTTGACAAAAAGTTCCTTTTAAATAGAGTGTATTTTTTCTAAATTTTTTTTGTTTCCCTTCCTCACTCATTTCTTAGATTTTTTTGGATGGAAATGAAAGAAGAGAGGTGGAATAAACTTTTGGATGTTGTATTTTAACTGATTTTGATATGGAAAGAGTGATTAGGCCAGGTGCAAAAAGGTGATATTAACAGTTTTCGGAACATCTGTTGACTTGTCCATAGGGGTATGGATGTGTATTAGCTAAATTTGTAAGATGCTGGGGAGCGATATTTCTGAATGTTTGATATATGTTTGGACTAGTACTGTACTTTACACACACAAAATATTTGACAAAAAGTTCCTTTTAATTAGAGTGTATTTTTTCTAAATTTTTTTTCTTTCCCTTCCTCACTCATTTCTTAGATTTTTTTGGATGGAAATGAAAGAAGAGAGGTGGAATAAACTTTTGGATGTTGTATTTTAACTGATTTTGATATGGAAAGAGTGATTAGGCCAGGTGCAAAAAGGTGATATTAACAGTTTTCGGAACATCTGTTGACTTGTCCATAGGGGTATGGATGTGTATTAGCTAAATTTGTAAGATGCTGGGGAGCGATATTTCTGAATGTTTGATATATGTTTGGACTAGTACTGTACTTTACACACACAAAATATTTGACAAAAAGTTCCTTTTAATTCGAGTGTATTTTTTCTAAAAAAATTTTCTTTCCCTTCCTCACTCATTTCTTAGATTTTTTTGGATGGAAATGAAAGAAGAGAGGTGAAATAAACTTTTGGATGTTGTATTTTAACTGATTTTGATATGGAAAGAGTGATTAGGCCAGGTGCAAAAAGGTGATATTAACAGTTTTCGGAACATCTGTTGACTTGTCCATAGGGGTATGGATGTGTATTAGCTAAATTTGTAAGATGCTGGGGAGCAATATTTCTGAATGTTTGATATATGTTTGGACTAGTACTGTACTTTACACACACAAAATATTTGACAAAAAGTTCCTTTTAATTCGAGTGTATTTTTTCTAAAAAAATTTTCTTTCCCTTCCTCACTCATTTCTTAGATTTTTTTGGATGGAAATGAAAGAAGAGAGGTGAAATAAACTTTTGGATGTTGTATTTTAACTGATTTTGATATGGAAAGAGTGATTAGGCCAGGTGCAAAAAGGTGATATTAACAGTTTTCGGAACATCTGTTGACTTGTCCATAGGGGTATGGATGTGTATTAGCTAAATTTGTAAGATGCTGGGGAGCGATATTTCTGAATGTTTGATATATGTTTGGACTAGTACTGTACTTTACACACACAAAATATTTGACAAAAAGTTCCTTTTAATTCGAGTGTATTTTTTCTAAAAAAAATTTCTTTCCCTTCCTCACTCATTTCTTAGATTTTTGTGGATGGAAATGAAAGAAGAGAGGTGAAATAAGCTTTTGGATGTTGTATTTTAACTGATTTTGATATGGAAAGAGTGATTAGGCCAGGTGCAAAAAGGTGATATTTACAGTTTTCGGAACATCTCTTGACTTGTCCATAGGGGTATGGATGTGTATTAGCTAAATTTGTAAGATGCTGGGGAGCGATATTTCTGAATGTTTGATATATGTTTGGACTAGTACTGTACTTTACACACACAAAATATTTGACAAAAAGTTCCTTTTAATTCGAGTGTATTTTTTCTAAAAAAATTTTCTTTCCCTTCCTCACTCATTTCTTAGATTTTTTTGGATGGAAATGAAAGAAGAGAGGTGAAATAAACTTTTGGATGTTGTATTTTAACTGATTTTGATATGGAAAGAGTGATTAGGCCAGGTGCAAAAAGGTGATATTAACAGTTTTCGGAACATCTGTTGACTTGTCCATAGGGGTATGGATGTGTATTAGCTAAATTTGTAAGATGCTGGGGAGCGATATTTCTGAATGTTTGATATATGTTTGGACTAGTACTGTACTTTACACACACAAAATATTTGACAAAAAGTTCCTTTTAATTCGAGTGTATTTTTTCTAAAAAAATTTTCTTTCCCTTCCTCACTCATTTCTTAGATTTTTTTGGATGGAAATGAAAGAAGAGAGGTGAAATAAGCTTTTGGATGTTGTATTTTAACTGATTTTGATATGGAAAGAGTGATTAGGCCAGGTGCAAAAAGGTGATATTTACAGTTTTCGGAACATCTCTTGACTTGTCCATAGGGGTATGGATGTGTATTAGCTAAATTTGTAAGATGCTGGGGAGCGATATTTCTGAATGTTTGATATATGTTTGGACTAGTACTGTACTTTACACCCACAAAATATTTGACAAAAAGTTCCTTTTAATTAGAGTGTATTTTTTCTAAATTTTTTTTCTTTCCCTTCCTCACTCATTTCTTAGATTTTTTTGGATGGAAATGAAAGAAGAGAGGTGGAATAAACTTTTGGATGTTGTATTTTAACTGATTTTGATATGGAAAGAGTGATTAGGCCAGGTGCAAAAAGGTGATATTAACAGTTTTCGGAACATCTGTTGACTTGTCCATAGGGGTATGGATGTGTATTAGCTAAATTTGTAAGATGCTGGGGAGCGATATTTCTGAATGTTTGATATATGTTTGGACTAGTACTGTACTTTACACACACAAAATATTTGACAAAAAGTTCCTTTTAATTCGAGTGTATTTTTTCTAAAAAAATTTTCTTTCCCTTCCTCACTCATTTCTTAGATTTTTTTGGATGGAAATGAAAGAAGAGAGGTGAAATAAACTTTTGGATGTTGTATTTTAACTGATTTTGATATGGAAAGAGTGATTAGGCCAGGTGCAAAAAGGTGATATTAACAGTTTTCGGAACATCTGTTGACTTGTCCATAGGGGTATGGATGTGTATTAGCTAAATTTGTAAGATGCTGGGGAGCGATATTTCTGAATGTTTGATATATGTTTGGACTAGTACTGTACTTTACACACACAAAATATTTGACAAAAAGTTCCTTTTAATTCGAGTGTATTTTTTCTAAAAAAATTTTCTTTCCCTTCCTCACTCATTTCTTAGATTTTTTTGGATGGAAATGAAAGAAGAGAGGTGAAATAAACTTTTGGATGTTGTATTTTAACTGATTTTGATATGGAAAGAGTGATTAGGCCAGGTGCAAAAAGGTAATATTAACAGTTTTCGGAACATCTGTTGACTTGTCCATAGGAGTATGGATGTGTATTAGCTAAATTTGTAAGATGCTGGGGAGCGATATTTCTGAATGTTTGATATATGTTTGGACTAGTACTGTACTTTACACACACAAAATATTTGACAAAAAGTTCCTTTTAATTCGAGTGTATTTTTTCTAAAAAAATTTTCTTTCCCTTCCTCACTCATTTCTTAGATTTTTTTGGATGGAAATGAAAGAAGAGAGGTGAAATAAGCTTTTGGATGTTGTATTTTAACTGATTTTGATATGGAAAGAGTGATTAGGCCAGGTGCAAAAAGGTGATATTTACAGTTTTCGGAACATCTCTTGACTTGTCCATAGGGGTATGGATGTGTATTAGCTAAATTTGTAAGATGCTGGGGAGCGATATTTCTGAATGTTTGATATATGTTTGGACTAGTACTGTACTTTACACACACAAAATATTTGACAAAAAGTTCCTTTTAATTCGAGTGTATTTTTTCTAAAAAAATTTTCTTTCCCTTCCTCACTCATTTCTTAGATTTTTTTGGATGGAAATGAAAGAAGAGAGGTGAAATAAACTTTTGGATGTTGTATTTTAACTGATTTTGATATGGAAAGAGTGATTAGGCCAGGTGCAAAAAGGTGATATTAACAGTTTTCGGAACATCTGTTGACTTGTCCATAGGGGTATGGATGTGTATTAGCTAAATTTGTAAGATGCTGGGGAGCGATATTTCTGAATGTTTGATATATGTTTGGACTAGTACTGTACTTTACACACACAAAATATTTGACAAAAAGTTCCTTTTAATTCGAGTGTATTTTTTCTAAAAAAATTTTCTTTCCCTTCCTCACTCATTTCTTAGATTTTTTTGGATGGAAATGAAAGAAGAGAGGTGAAATAAGCTTTTGGATGTTGTATTTTAACTGATTTTGATATGGAAAGAGTGATTAGGCCAGGTGCAAAAAGGTGATATTTACAGTTTTCGGAACATCTCTTGACTTGTCCATAGGGGTATGGATGTGTATTAGCTAAATTTGTAAGATGCTGGGGAGCGATATTTCTGAATGTTTGATATATGTTTGGACTAGTACTGTACTTTACACCCACAAAATATTTGACAAAAAGTTCCTTTTAATTAGAGTGTATTTTTTCTAAATTTTTTTTCTTTCCCTTCCTCACTCATTTCTTAGATTTTTTTGGATGGAAATGAAAGAAGAGAGGTGGAATAAACTTTTGGATGTTGTATTTTAACTGATTTTGATATGGAAAGAGTGATTAGGCCAGGTGCAAAAAGGTGATATTAACAGTTTTCGGAACATCTGTTGACTTGTCCATAGGGGTATGGATGTGTATTAGCTAAATTTGTAAGATGCTGGGGAGCGATATTTCTGAATGTTTGATATATGTTTGGACTAGTACTGTACTTTACACACACAAAATATTTGACAAAAAGTTCCTTTTAATTCGAGTGTATTTTTTCTAAAAAAATTTTCTTTCCCTTCCTCACTCATTTCTTAGATTTTTTTGGATGGAAATGAAAGAAGAGAGGTGAAATAAACTTTTGGATGTTGTATTTTAACTGATTTTGATATGGAAAGAGTGATTAGGCCAGGTGCAAAAAGGTGATATTAACAGTTTTCGGAACATCTGTTGACTTGTCCATAGGGGTATGGATGTGTATTAGCTAAATTTGTAAGATGCTGGGGAGCGATATTTCTGAATGTTTGATATATGTTTGGACTAGTACTGTACTTTACACACACAAAATATTTGACAAAAAGTTCCTTTTAATTCGAGTGTATTTTTTCTAAAAAAATTTTCTTTCCCTTCCTCACTCATTTCTTAGATTTTTTTGGATGGAAATGAAAGAAGAGAGGTGAAATAAACTTTTGGATGTTGTATTTTAACTGATTTTGATATGGAAAGAGTGATTAGGCCAGGTGCAAAAAGGTGATATTAACAGTTTTCGGAACATCTGTTGACTTGTCCATAGGGGTATGGATGTGTATTAGCTAAATTTGTAAGATGCTGGGGAGCGATATTTCTGAATGTTTGATATATGTTTGGACTAGTACTGTACTTTACACACACAAAATATTTGACAAAAAGTTCCTTTTAATTCGAGTGTATTTTTTCTAAAAAAATTTTCTTTCCCTTCCTCACTCATTTCTTAGATTTTTTTGGATGGAAATGAAAGAAGAGAGGTGAAATAAGCTTTTGGATGTTGTATTTTAACTGATTTTGATATGGAAAGAGTGATTAGGCCAGGTGCAAAAAGGTGATATTTACAGTTTTCGGAACATCTCTTGACTTGTCCATAGGGGTATGGATGTGTATTAGCTAAATTTGTAAGATGCTGGGGAGCGATATTTCTGAATGTTTGATATATGTTTGGACTAGTACTGTACTTTACACACACAAAATATTTGACAAAAAGTTCCTTTTAATTCGAGTGTATTTTTTCTAAAAAAATTTTCTTTCCCTTCCTCACTCATTTCTTAGATTTTTTTGGATGGAAATGAAAGAAGAGAGGTGAAATAAACTTTTGGATGTTGTATTTTAACTGATTTTGATATGGAAAGAGTGATTAGGCCAGGTGCAAAAAGGTGATATTAACAGTTTTCGGAACATCTGTTGACTTGTCCATAGGGGTATGGATGTGTATTAGCTAAATTTGTAAGATGCTGGGGAGCGATATTTCTGAATGTTTGATATATGTTTGGACTAGTACTGTACTTTACACACACAAAATATTTGACAAAAAGTTCCTTTTAATTCGAGTGTATTTTTTCTAAAAAAATTTTCTTTCCCTTCCTCACTCATTTCTTAGATTTTTTTGGATGGAAATGAAAGAAGAGAGGTGAAATAAGCTTTTGGATGTTGTATTTTAACTGATTTTGATATGGAAAGAGTGATTAGGCCAGGTGCAAAAAGGTGATATTTACAGTTTTCGGAACATCTCTTGACTTGTCCATAGGGGTATGGATGTGTATTAGCTAAATTTGTAAGATGCTGGGGAGCGATATTTCTGAATGTTTGATATATGTTTGGACTAGTACTGTACTTTACACCCACAAAATATTTGACAAAAAGTTCCTTTTAATTAGAGTGTATTTTTTCTAAAATTTTTTTCTTTCCCTTCCTCACTCATTTCTTAGATTTTTTTGGATGGAAATGAAAGAAGAGAGGTGGAATAAACTTTTGGATGTTGTATTTTAACTGATTTTGATATGGAAAGAGTGATTAGGCCAGGTGCAAAAAGGTGATATTAACAGTTTTCGGAACATCTGTTGACTTGTCCATAGGGGTATGGATGTGTATTAGCTAAATTTGTAAGATGCTGGGGAGCGATATTTCTGAATGTTTGATATATGTTTGGACTAGTACTGTACTTTACACACACAAAATATTTGACAAAAAGTTCCTTTTAATTCGAGTGTATTTTTTCTAAAAAAATTTTCTTTCCCTTCCTCACTCATTTCTTAGATTTTTTTGGATGGAAATGAAAGAAGAGAGGTGAAATAAACTTTTGGATGTTGTATTTTAACTGATTTTGATATGGAAAGAGTGATTAGGCCAGGTGCAAAAAGGTGATATTAACAGTTTTCGGAACATCTGTTGACTTGTCCATAGGGGTATGGATGTGTATTAGCTAAATTTGTAAGATGCTGGGGAGCGATATTTCTGAATGTTTGATATATGTTTGGACTAGTACTGTACTTTACACACACAAAATATTTGACAAAAAGTTCCTTTTAATTCGAGTGTATTTTTTCTAAAAAAATTTTCTTTCCCTTCCTCACTCATTTCTTAGATTTTTTTGGATGGAAATGAAAGAAGAGAGGTGAAATAAACTTTTGGATGTTGTATTTTAACTGATTTTGATATGGAAAGAGTGATTAGGCCAGGTGCAAAAAGGTGATATTAACAGTTTTCGGAACATCTGTTGACTTGTCCATAGGGGTATGGATGTGTATTAGCTAAATTTGTAAGATGCTGGGGAGCGATATTTCTGAATGTTTGATATATGTTTGGACTAGTACTGTACTTTACACACACAAAATATTTGACAAAAAGTTCCTTTTAATTCGAGTGTATTTTTTCTAAAAAAATTTTCTTTCCCTTCCTCACTCATTTCTTAGATTTTTTTGGATGGAAATGAAAGAAGAGAGGTGAAATAAGCTTTTGGATGTTGTATTTTAACTGATTTTGATATGGAAAGAGTGATTAGGCCAGGTGCAAAAAGGTGATATTTACAGTTTTCGGAACATCTCTTGACTTGTCCATAGGGGTATGGATGTGTATTAGCTAAATTTGTAAGATGCTGGGGAGCGATATTTCTGAATGTTTGATATATGTTTGGACTAGTACTGTACTTTACACACACAAAATATTTGACAAAAAGTTCCTTTTAATTAGAGTGTATTTTTTCTAAATTTTTTTTCTTTCCCTTCCTCACTCATTTCTTAGATTTTTTTGGATGGAAATGAAAGAAGAGAGGTGGAATAAACTTTTGGATGTTGTATTTTAACTGATTTTGATATGGAAAGAGTGATTAGGCCAGGTGCAAAAAGGTGATATTAACAGTTTTCGGAACATCTGTTGACTTGTCCATAGGGGTATGGATGTGTATTAGCTAAATTTGTAAGATGCTGGGGAGCGATATTTCTGAATGTTTGATATATGTTTGGACTAGTACTGTACTTTACACACACAAAATATTTGACAAAAAGTTCCTTTTAATTCGAGTGTATTTTTTCTAAAAAAATTTTCTTTCCCTTCCTCACTCATTTCTTAGATTTTTTTGGATGGAAATGAAAGAAGAGAGGTGAAATAAACTTTTGGATGTTGTATTTTAACTGATTTTGATATGGAAAGAGTGATTAGGCCAGGTGCAAAAAGGTGATATTAACAGTTTTCGGAACATCTGTTGACTTGTCCATAGGGGTATGGATGTGTATTAGCTAAATTTGTAAGATGCTGGGGAGCGATATTTCTGAATGTTTGATATATGTTTGGACTAGTACTGTACTTTACACACACAAAATATTTGACAAAAAGTTCCTTTTAATTCGAGTGTATTTTTTCTAAAAAAATTTTCTTTCCCTTCCTCACTCATTTCTTAGATTTTTTTGGATGGAAATGAAAGAAGAGAGGTGAAATAAACTTTTGGATGTTGTATTTTAACTGATTTTGATATGGAAAGAGTGATTAGGCCAGGTGCAAAAAGGTGATATTAACAGTTTTCGGAACATCTGTTGACTTGTCCATAGGGGTATGGATGTGTATTAGCTAAATTTGTAAGATGCTGGGGAGCGATATTTCTGAATGTTTGATATATGTTTGGACTAGTACTGTACTTTACACACACAAAATATTTGACAAAAAGTTCCTTTTAATTCGAGTGTATTTTTTCTAAAAAAATTTTCTTTCCCTTCCTCACTCATTTCTTAGATTTTTTTGGATGGAAATGAAAGAAGAGAGGTGAAATAAGCTTTTGGATGTTGTATTTTAACTGATTTTGATATGGAAAGAGTGATTAGGCCAGGTGCAAAAAGGTGATATTTACAGTTTTCGGAACATCTCTTGACTTGTCCATAGGGGTATGGATGTGTATTAGCTAAATTTGTAAGATGCTGGGGAGCGATATTTCTGAATGTTTGATATATGTTTGGACTAGTACTGTACTTTACACACACAAAATATTTGACAAAAAGTTCCTTTTAATTCGAGTGTATTTTTTCTAAAAAAATTTTCTTTCCCTTCCTCACTCATTTCTTAGATTTTTTTGGATGGAAATGAAAGAAGAGAGGTGAAATAAACTTTTGGATGTTGTATTTTAACTGATTTTGATATGGAAAGAGTGATTAGGCCAGGTGCAAAAAGGTGATATTAACAGTTTTCGGAACATCTGTTGACTTGTCCATAGGGGTATGGATGTGTATTAGCTAAATTTGTAAGATGCTGGGGAGCGATATTTCTGAATGTTTGATATATGTTTGGACTAGTACTGTACTTTACACACACAAAATATTTGACAAAAAGTTCCTTTTAATTCGAGTGTATTTTTTCTAAAAAAATTTTCTTTCCCTTCCTCACTCATTTCTTAGATTTTTTTGGATGGAAATGAAAGAAGAGAGGTGAAATAAGCTTTTGGATGTTGTATTTTAACTGATTTTGATATGGAAAGAGTGATTAGGCCAGGTGCAAAAAGGTGATATTTACAGTTTTCGGAACATCTCTTGACTTGTCCATAGGGGTATGGATGTGTATTAGCTAAATTTGTAAGATGCTGGGGAGCGATATTTCTGAATGTTTGATATATGTTTGGACTAGTACTGTACTTTACACCCACAAAATATTTGACAAAAAGTTCCTTTTAATTAGAGTGTATTTTTTCTAAATTTTTTTTCTTTCCCTTCCTCACTCATTTCTTAGATTTTTTTGGATGGAAATGAAAGAAGAGAGGTGGAATAAACTTTTGGATGTTGTATTTTAACTGATTTTGATATGGAAAGAGTGATTAGGCCAGGTGCAAAAAGGTGATATTAACAGTTTTCGGAACATCTGTTGACTTGTCCATAGGGGTATGGATGTGTATTAGCTAAATTTGTAAGATGCTGGGGAGCGATATTTCTGAATGTTTGATATATGTTTGGACTAGTACTGTACTTTACACACACAAAATATTTGACAAAAAGTTCCTTTTAATTCGAGTGTATTTTTTCTAAAAAAATTTTCTTTCCCTTCCTCACTCATTTCTTAGATTTTTTTGGATGGAAATGAAAGAAGAGAGGTGAAATAAACTTTTGGATGTTGTATTTTAACTGATTTTGATATGGAAAGAGTGATTAGGCCAGGTGCAAAAAGGTGATATTAACAGTTTTCGGAACATCTGTTGACTTGTCCATAGGGGTATGGATGTGTATTAGCTAAATTTGTAAGATGCTGGGGAGCGATATTTCTGAATGTTTGATATATGTTTGGACTAGTACTGTACTTTACACACACAAAATATTTGACAAAAAGTTCCTTTTAATTCGAGTGTATTTTTTCTAAAAAAATTTTCTTTCCCTTCCTCACTCATTTCTTAGATTTTTTTGGATGGAAATGAAAGAAGAGAGGTGAAATAAACTTTTGGATGTTGTATTTTAACTGATTTTGATATGGAAAGAGTGATTAGGCCAGGTGCAAAAAGGTGATATTAACAGTTTTCGGAACATCTGTTGACTTGTCCATAGGGGTATGGATGTGTATTAGCTAAATTTGTAAGATGCTGGGGAGCGATATTTCTGAATGTTTGATATATGTTTGGACTAGTACTGTACTTTACACACACAAAATATTTGACAAAAAGTTCCTTTTAATTCGAGTGTATTTTTTCTAAAAAAATTTTCTTTCCCTTCCTCACTCATTTCTTAGATTTTTTTGGATGGAAATGAAAGAAGAGAGGTGAAATAAGCTTTTGGATGTTGTATTTTAACTGATTTTGATATGGAAAGAGTGATTAGGCCAGGTGCAAAAAGGTGATATTTACAGTTTTCGGAACATCTCTTGACTTGTCCATAGGGGTATGGATGTGTATTAGCTAAATTTGTAAGATGCTGGGGAGCGATATTTCTGAATGTTTGATATATGTTTGGACTAGTACTGTACTTTACACACACAAAATATTTGACAAAAAGTTCCTTTTAATTCGAGTGTATTTTTTCTAAAAAAATTTTCTTTCCCTTCCTCACTCATTTCTTAGATTTTTTTGGATGGAAATGAAAGAAGAGAGGTGAAATAAGCTTTTGGATGTTGTATTTTAACTGATTTTGATATGGAAAGAGTGATTAGGCCAGGTGCAAAAAGGTGATATTTACAGTTTTCGGAACATCTCTTGACTTGTCCATAGGGGTATGGATGTGTATTAGCTAAATTTGTAAGATGCTGGGGAGCGATATTTCTGAATGTTTGATATATGTTTGGACTAGTACTGTACTTTACACCCACAAAATATTTGACAAAAAGTTCCTTTTAATTAGAGTGTATTTTTTCTAAATTTTTTTTCTTTCCCTTCCTCACTCATTTCTTAGATTTTTTTGGATGGAAATGAAAGAAGAGAGGTGGAATAAACTTTTGGATGTTGTATTTTAACTGATTTTGATATGGAAAGAGTGATTAGGCCAGGTGCAAAAAGGTGATATTAACAGTTTTCGGAACATCTGTTGACTTGTCCATAGGGGTATGGATGTGTATTAGCTAAATTTGTAAGATGCTGGGGAGCGATATTTCTGAATGTTTGATATATGTTTGGACTAGTACTGTACTTTACACACACAAAATATTTGACAAAAAGTTCCTTTTAATTCGAGTGTATTTTTTCTAAAAAAATTTTCTTTCCCTTCCTCACTCATTTCTTAGATTTTTTTGGATGGAAATGAAAGAAGAGAGGTGAAATAAACTTTTGGATGTTGTATTTTAACTGATTTTGATATGGAAAGAGTGATTAGGCCAGGTGCAAAAAGGTGATATTAACAGTTTTCGGAACATCTGTTGACTTGTCCATAGGGGTATGGATGTGTATTAGCTAAATTTGTAAGATGCTGGGGAGCGATATTTCTGAATGTTTGATATATGTTTGGACTAGTACTGTACTTTACACACACAAAATATTTGACAAAAAGTTCCTTTTAATTCGAGTGTATTTTTTCTAAAAAAATTTTCTTTCCCTTCCTCACTCATTTCTTAGATTTTTTTGGATGGAAATGAAAGAAGAGAGGTGAAATAAGCTTTTGGATGTTGTATTTTAACTGATTTTGATATGGAAAGAGTGATTAGGCCAGGTGCAAAAAGGTGATATTTACAGTTTTCGGAACATCTCTTGACTTGTCCATAGGGGTATGGATGTGTATTAGCTAAATTTGTAAGATGCTGGGGAGCGATATTTCTGAATGTTTGATATATGTTTGGACTAGTACTGTACTTTACACCCACAAAATATTTGACAAAAAGTTCCTTTTAATTAGAGTGTATTTTTTCTAAATTTTTTTTCTTTCCCTTCCTCACTCATTTCTTAGATTTTTTTGGATGGAAATGAAAGAAGAGAGGTGGAATAAACTTTTGGATGTTGTATTTTAACTGATTTTGATATGGAAAGAGTGATTAGGCCAGGTGCAAAAAGGTGATATTAACAGTTTTCGGAACATCTGTTGACTTGTCCATAGGGGTATGGATGTGTATTAGCTAAATTTGTAAGATGCTGGGGAGCGATATTTCTGAATGTTTGATATATGTTTGGACTAGTACTGTACTTTACACACACAAAATATTTGACAAAAAGTTCCTTTTAATTCGAGTGTATTTTTTCTAAAAAAATTTTCTTTCCCTTCCTCACTCATTTCTTAGATTTTTTTGGATGGAAATGAAAGAAGAGAGGTGAAATAAACTTTTGGATGTTGTATTTTAACTGATTTTGATATGGAAAGAGTGATTAGGCCAGGTGCAAAAAGGTGATATTAACAGTTTTCGGAACATCTGTTGACTTGTCCATAGGGGTATGGATGTGTATTAGCTAAATTTGTAAGATGCTGGGGAGCGATATTTCTGAATGTTTGATATATGTTTGGACTAGTACTGTACTTTACACACACAAAATATTTGACAAAAAGTTCCTTTTAATTCGAGTGTATTTTTTCTAAAAAAATTTTCTTTCCCTTCCTCACTCATTTCTTAGATTTTTTTGGATGGAAATGAAAGAAGAGAGGTGAAATAAGCTTTTGGATGTTGTATTTTAACTGATTTTGATATGGAAAGAGTGATTAGGCCAGGTGCAAAAAGGTGATATTTACAGTTTTCGGAACATCTCTTGACTTGTCCATAGGGGTATGGATGTGTATTAGCTAAATTTGTAAGATGCTGGGGAGCGATATTTCTGAATGTCTGATATATGTTTGGACTAGTACTGTACTTTACACACACAAAATATTTGACAAAAAGTTCCTTTTAATTCGAGTGTATTTTTTCTAAAAAAATTTTCTTTCCCTTCCTCACTCATTTCTTAGATTTTTTTGGATGGAAATGAAAGAAGAGAGGTGAAATAAACTTTTGGATGTTGTATTTTAACTGATTTTGATATGGAAAGAGTGATTAGGCCAGGTGCAAAAAGGTGATATTAACAGTTTTCGGAACATCTGTTGACTTGTCCATAGGGGTATGGATGTGTATTAGCTAAATTTGTAAGATGCTGGGGAGCGATATTTCTGAATGTTTGATATATGTTTGGACTAGTACTGTACTTTACACACACAAAATATTTGACAAAAAGTTCCTTTTAATTCGAGTGTATTTTTTCTAAAAAAATTTTCTTTCCCTTCCTCACTCATTTCTTAGATTTTTTTGGATGGAAATGAAAGAAGAGAGGTGAAATAAGCTTTTGGATGTTGTATTTTAACTGATTTTGATATGGAAAGAGTGATTAGGCCAGGTGCAAAAAGGTGATATTTACAGTTTTCGGAACATCTCTTGACTTGTCCATAGGGGTATGGATGTGTATTAGCTAAATTTGTAAGATGCTGGGGAGCGATATTTCTGAATGTTTGATATATGTTTGGACTAGTACTGTACTTTACACCCACAAAATATTTGACAAAAAGTTCCTTTTAATTAGAGTGTATTTTTTCTAAATTTTTTTTCTTTCCCTTCCTCACTCATTTCTTAGATTTTTTTGGATGGAAATGAAAGAAGAGAGGTGGAATAAACTTTTGGATGTTGTATTTTAACTGATTTTGATATGGAAAGAGTGATTAGGCCAGGTGCAAAAAGGTGATATTAACAGTTTTCGGAACATCTGTTGACTTGTCCATAGGGGTATGGATGTGTATTAGCTAAATTTGTAAGATGCTGGGGAGCGATATTTCTGAATGTTTGATATATGTTTGGACTAGTACTGTACTTTACACACACAAAATATTTGACAAAAAGTTCCTTTTAATTCGAGTGTATTTTTTCTAAAAAAAATTTCTTTCCCTTCCTCACTCATTTCTTAGATTTTTTTGGATGGAAATGAAAGAAGAGAGGTGAAATAAACTTTTGGATGTTGTATTTTAACTGATTTTGATATGGAAAGAGTGATTAGGCCAGGTGCAAAAAGGTGATATTAACAGTTTTCGGAACATCTGTTGACTTGTCCATAGGGGTATGGATGTGTATTAGCTAAATTTGTAAGATGCTGGGGAGCGATATTTCTGAATGTTTGATATATGTTTGGACTAGTACTGTACTTTACACACACAAAATATTTGACAAAAAGTTCCTTTTAATTCGAGTGTATTTTTTCTAAAAAAATTTTCTTTCCCTTCCTCACTCATTTCTTAGATTTTTTTGGATGGAAATGAAAGAAGAGAGGTGAAATAAGCTTTTGGATGTTGTATTTTAACTGATTTTGATATGGAAAGAGTGATTAGGCCAGGTGCAAAAAGGTGATATTTACAGTTTTCGGAACATCTCTTGACTTGTCCATAGGGGTATGGATGTGTATTAGCTAAATTTGTAAGATGCTGGGGAGCGATATTTCTGAATGTTTGATATATGTTTGGACTAGTACTGTACTTTACACACACAAAATATTTGACAAAAAGTTCCTTTTAATTCGAGTGTATTTTTTCTAAAAAAATTTTCTTTCCCTTCCTCACTCATTTCTTAGATTTTTTTGGATGGAAATGAAAGAAGAGAGGTGAAATAAACTTTTGGATGTTGTATTTTAACTGATTTTGATATGGAAAGAGTGATTAGGCCAGGTGCAAAAAGGTGATATTAACAGTTTTCGGAACATCTGTTGACTTGTCCATAGGGGTATGGATGTGTATTAGCTAAATTTGTAAGATGCTGGGGAGCGATATTTCTGAATGTTTGATATATGTTTGGACTAGTACTGTACTTTACACACACAAAATATTTGACAAAAAGTTCCTTTTAATTCGAGTGTATTTTTTCTAAAAAATTTTTCTTTCCCTTCCTCACTCATTTCTTAGATTTTTTTGGATGGAAATGAAAGAAGAGAGGTGAAATAAGCTTTTGGATGTTGTATTTTAACTGATTTTGATATGGAAAGAGTGATTAGGCCAGGTGCAAAAAGGTGATATTTACAGTTTTCGGAACATCTCTTGACTTGTCCATAGGGGTATGGATGTGTATTAGCTAAATTTGTAAGATGCTGGGGAGCGATATTTCTGAATGTTTGATATATGTTTGGACTAGTACTGTACTTTACACCCACAAAATATTTGACAAAAAGTTCCTTTTAATTAGAGTGTATTTTTTCTAAATTTTTTTTCTTTCCCTTCCTCACTCATTTCTTAGATTTTTTTGGATGGAAATGAAAGAAGAGAGGTGGAATAAACTTTTGGATGTTGTATTTTAACTGATTTTGATATGGAAAGAGTGATTAGGCCAGGTGCAAAAAGGTGATATTAACAGTTTTCGGAACATCTGTTGACTTGTCCATAGGGGTATGGATGTGTATTAGCTAAATTTGTAAGATGCTGGGGAGCGATATTTCTGAATGTTTGATATATGTTTGGACTAGTACTGTACTTTACACACACAAAATATTTGACAAAAAGTTCCTTTTAATTCGAGTGTATTTTTTCTAAAAAAATTTTCTTTCCCTTCCTCACTCATTTCTTAGATTTTTTTGGATGGAAATGAAAGAAGAGAGGTGAAATAAACTTTTGGATGTTGTATTTTAACTGATTTTGATATGGAAAGAGTGATTAGGCCAGGTGCAAAAAGGTGATATTAACAGTTTTCGGAACATCTGTTGACTTGTCCATAGGGGTATGGATGTGTATTAGCTAAATTTGTAAGATGCTGGGGAGCGATATTTCTGAATGTTTGATATATGTTTGGACTAGTACTGTACTTTACACACACAAAATATTTGACAAAAAGTTCCTTTTAATTCGAGTGTATTTTTTCTAAAAAAATTTTCTTTCCCTTCCTCACTCATTTCTTAGATTTTTTTGGATGGAAATGAAAGAAGAGAGGTGAAATAAGCTTTTGGATGTTGTATTTTAACTGATTTTGATATGGAAAGAGTGATTAGGCCAGGTGCAAAAAGGTGATATTTACAGTTTTCGGAACATCTCTTGACTTGTCCATAGGGGTATGGATGTGTATTAGCTAAATTTGTAAGATGCTGGGGAGCGATATTTCTGAATGTTTGATATATGTTTGGACTAGTACTGTACTTTACACACACAAAATATTTGACAAAAAGTTCCTTTTAATTCGAGTGTATTTTTTCTAAAAAAATTTTCTTTCCCTTCCTCACTCATTTCTTAGATTTTTTTGGATGGAAATGAAAGAAGAGAGGTGAAATAAACTTTTGGATGTTGTATTTTAACTGATTTTGATATGGAAAGAGTGATTAGGCCAGGTGCAAAAAGGTGATATTAACAGTTTTCGGAACATCTGTTGACTTGTCCATAGGGGTATGGATGTGTATTAGCTAAATTTGTAAGATGCTGGGGAGCGATATTTCTGAATGTTTGATATATGTTTGGACTAGTACTGTACTTTACACACACAAAATATTTGACAAAAAGTTCCTTTTAATTCGAGTGTATTTTTTCTAAAAAAATTTTCTTTCCCTTCCTCACTCATTTCTTAGATTTTTTTGGATGGAAATGAAAGAAGAGAGGTGAAATAAGCTTTTGGATGTTGTATTTTAACTGATTTTGATATGGAAAGAGTGATTAGGCCAGGTGCAAAAAGGTGATATTTACAGTTTTCGGAACATCTCTTGACTTGTCCATAGGGGTATGGATGTGTATTAGCTAAATTTGTAAGATGCTGGGGAGCGATATTTCTGAATGTTTGATATATGTTTGGACTAGTACTGTACTTTACACCCACAAAATATTTGACAAAAAGTTCCTTTTAATTAGAGTGTATTTTTTCTAAAATTTTTTTCTTTCCCTTCCTCACTCATTTCTTAGATTTTTTTGGATGGAAATGAAAGAAGAGAGGTGGAATAAACTTTTGGATGTTGTATTTTAACTGATTTTGATATGGAAAGAGTGATTAGGCCAGGTGCAAAAAGGTGATATTAACAGTTTTCGGAACATCTGTTGACTTGTCCATAGGGGTATGGATGTGTATTAGCTAAATTTGTAAGATGCTGGGGAGCGATATTTCTGAATGTTTGATATATGTTTGGACTAGTACTGTACTTTACACACACAAAATATTTGACAAAAAGTTCCTTTTAATTCGAGTGTATTTTTTCTAAAAAAATTTTCTTTCCCTTCCTCACTCATTTCTTAGATTTTTTTGGATGGAAATGAAAGAAGAGAGGTGAAATAAACTTTTGGATGTTGTATTTTAACTGATTTTGATATGGAAAGAGTGATTAGGCCAGGTGCAAAAAGGTGATATTAACAGTTTTCGGAACATCTGTTGACTTGTCCATAGGGGTATGGATGTGTATTAGCTAAATTTGTAAGATGCTGGGGAGCGATATTTCTGAATGTTTGATATATGTTTGGACTAGTACTGTACTTTACACACACAAAATATTTGACAAAAAGTTCCTTTTAATTCGAGTGTATTTTTTCTAAAAAAATTTTCTTTCCCTTCCTCACTCATTTCTTAGATTTTTTTGGATGGAAATGAAAGAAGAGAGGTGAAATAAGCTTTTGGATGTTGTATTTTAACTGATTTTGATATGGAAAGAGTGATTAGGCCAGGTGCAAAAAGGTGATATTTACAGTTTTCGGAACATCTCTTGACTTGTCCATAGGGGTATGGATGTGTATTAGCTAAATTTGTAAGATGCTGGGGAGCGATATTTCTGAATGTTTGATATATGTTTGGACTAGTACTGTACTTTACACACACAAAATATTTGACAAAAAGTTCCTTTTAATTCGAGTGTATTTTTTCTAAAAAAATTTTCTTTCCCTTCCTCACTCATTTCTTAGATTTTTTTGGATGGAAATGAAAGAAGAGAGGTGAAATAAACTTTTGGATGTTGTATTTTAACTGATTTTGATATGGAAAGAGTGATTAGGCCAGGTGCAAAAAGGTGATATTAACAGTTTTCGGAACATCTGTTGACTTGTCCATAGGGGTATGGATGTGTATTAGCTAAATTTGTAAGATGCTGGGGAGCGATATTTCTGAATGTTTGATATATGTTTGGACTAGTACTGTACTTTACACACACAAAATATTTGACAAAAAGTTCCTTTTAATTCGAGTGTATTTTTTCTAAAAAAATTTTCTTTCCCTTCCTCACTCATTTCTTAGATTTTTTTGGATGGAAATGAAAGAAGAGAGGTGAAATAAGCTTTTGGATGTTGTATTTTAACTGATTTTGATATGGAAAGAGTGATTAGGCCAGGTGCAAAAAGGTGATATTTACAGTTTTCGGAACATCTCTTGACTTGTCCATAGGGGTATGGATGTGTATTAGCTAAATTTGTAAGATGCTGGGGAGCGATATTTCTGAATGTTTGATATATGTTTGGACTAGTACTGTACTTTACACCCACAAAATATTTGACAAAAAGTTCCTTTTAAATAGAGTGTATTTTTTCTAAATTTTTTTTCTTTCCCTTCCTCACTCATTTCTTAGATTTTTTTGGATGGAAATGAAAGAAGAGAGGTGGAATAAACTTTTGGATGTTGTATTTTAACTGATTTTGATATGGAAAGAGTGATTAGGCCAGGTGCAAAAAGGTGATATTAACAGTTTTCGGAACATCTGTTGACTTGTCCATAGGGGTATGGATGTGTATTAGCTAAATTTGTAAGATGCTGGGGAGCGATATTTCTGAATGTTTGATATATGTTTGGACTAGTACTGTACTTTACACACACAAAATATTTGACAAAAAGTTCCTTTTAATTCGAGTGTATTTTTTCTAAAAAAATTTTCTTTCCCTTCCTCACTCATTTCTTAGATTTTTTTGGATGGAAATGAAAGAAGAGAGGTGAAATAAACTTTTGGATGTTGTATTTTAACTGATTTTGATATGGAAAGAGTGATTAGGCCAGGTGCAAAAAGGTGATATTAACAGTTTTCGGAACATCTGTTGACTTGTCCATAGGGGTATGGATGTGTATTAGCTAAATTTGTAAGATGCTGGGGAGCGATATTTCTGAATGTTTGATATATGTTTGGACTAGTACTGTACTTTACACACACAAAATATTTGACAAAAAGTTCCTTTTAATTCGAGTGTATTTTTTCTAAAAAAATTTTCTTTCCCTTCCTCACTCATTTCTTAGATTTTTTTGGATGGAAATGAAAGAAGAGAGGTGAAATAAGCTTTTGGATGTTGTATTTTAACTGATTTTGATATGGAAAGAGTGATTAGGCCAGGTGCAAAAAGGTGATATTTACAGTTTTCGGAACATCTCTTGACTTGTCCATAGGGGTATGGATGTGTATTAGCTAAATTTGTAAGATGCTGGGGAGCGATATTTCTGAATGTTTGATATATGTTTGGACTAGTACTGTACTTTACACACACAAAATATTTGACAAAAAGTTCCTTTTAATTCGAGTGTATTTTTTCTAAAAAATTTTTCTTTCCCTTCCTCACTCATTTCTTAGATTTTTTTGGATGGAAATGAAAGAAGAGAGGTGAAATAAACTTTTGGATGTTGTATTTTAACTGATTTTGATATGGAAAGAGTGATTAGGCCAGGTGCAAAAAGGTGATATTAACAGTTTTCGGAACATCTGTTGACTTGTCCATAGGGGTATGGATGTGTATTAGCTAAATTTGTAAGATGCTGGGGAGCGATATTTCTGAATGTTTGATATATGTTTGGACTAGTACTGTACTTTACACACACAAAATATTTGACAAAAAGTTCCTTTTAATTCGAGTGTATTTTTTCTAAAAAAATTTTCTTTCCCTTCCTCACTCATTTCTTAGATTTTTTTGGATGGAAATGAAAGAAGAGAGGTGAAATAAGCTTTTGGATGTTGTATTTTAACTGATTTTGATATGGAAAGAGTGATTAGGCCAGGTGCAAAAAGGTGATATTTACAGTTTTCGGAACATCTCTTGACTTGTCCATAGGGGTATGGATGTGTATTAGCTAAATTTGTAAGATGCTGGGGAGCGATATTTCTGAATGTTTGATATATGTTTGGACTAGTACTGTACTTTACACCCACAAAATATTTGACAAAAAGTTCCTTTTAATTAGAGTGTATTTTTTCTAAATTTTTTTTCTTTCCCTTCCTCACTCATTTCTTAGATTTTTTTGGATGGAAATGAAAGAAGAGAGGTGGAATAAACTTTTGGATGTTGTATTTTAACTGATTTTGATATGGAAAGAGTGATTAGGCCAGGTGCAAAAAGGTGATATTAACAGTTTTCGGAACATCTGTTGACTTGTCCATAGGGGTATGGATGTGTATTAGCTAAATTTGTAAGATGCTGGGGAGCGATATTTCTGAATGTTTGATATATGTTTGGACTAGTACTGTACTTTACACACACAAAATATTTGACAAAAAGTTCCTTTTAATTCGAGTGTATTTTTTCTAAAAAAATTTTCTTTCCCTTCCTCACTCATTTCTTAGATTTTTTTGGATGGAAATGAAAGAAGAGAGGTGAAATAAACTTTTGGATGTTGTATTTTAACTGATTTTGATATGGAAAGAGTGATTAGGCCAGGTGCAAAAAGGTGATATTAACAGTTTTCGGAACATCTGTTGACTTGTCCATAGGGGTATGGATGTGTATTAGCTAAATTTGTAAGATGCTGGGGAGCGATATTTCTGAATGTTTGATATATGTTTGGACTAGTACTGTACTTTACACACACAAAATATTTGACAAAAAGTTCCTTTTAATTCGAGTGTATTTTTTCTAAAAAAATTTTCTTTCCCTTCCTCACTCATTTCTTAGATTTTTTTGGATGGAAATGAAAGAAGAGAGGTGAAATAAGCTTTTGGATGTTGTATTTTAACTGATTTTGATATGGAAAGAGTGATTAGGCCAGGTGCAAAAAGGTGATATTTACAGTTTTCGGAACATCTCTTGACTTGTCCATAGGGGTATGGATGTGTATTAGCTAAATTTGTAAGATGCTGGGGAGCGATATTTCTGAATGTTTGATATATGTTTGGACTAGTACTGTACTTTACACACACAAAATATTTGACAAAAAGTTCCTTTTAATTCGAGTGTATTTTTTCTAAAAAAATTTTCTTTCCCTTCCTCACTCATTTCTTAGATTTTTTTGGATGGAAATGAAAGAAGAGAGGTGAAATAAACTTTTGGATGTTGTATTTTAACTGATTTTGATATGGAAAGAGTGATTAGGCCAGGTGCAAAAAGGTGATATTAACAGTTTTCGGAACATCTGTTGACTTGTCCATAGGGGTATGGATGTGTATTAGCTAAATTTGTAAGATGCTGGGGAGCGATATTTCTGAATGTTTGATATATGTTTGGACTAGTACTGTACTTTACACACACAAAATATTTGACAAAAAGTTCCTTTTAATTCGAGTGTATTTTTTCTAAAAAAAATTTCTTTCCCTTCCTCACTCATTTCTTAGATTTTTTTGGATGGAAATGAAAGAAGAGAGGTGAAATAAACTTTTGGATGTTGTATTTTAACTGATTTTGATATGGAAAGAGTGATTAGGCCAGGTGCAAAAAGGTGATATTAACAGTTTTCGGAACATCTGTTGACTTGTCCATAGGGGTATGGATGTGTATTAGCTAAATTTGTAAGATGCTGGGGAGCGATATTTCTGAATGTTTGATATATGTTTGGACTAGTACTGTACTTTACACACACAAAATATTTGACAAAAAGTTCCTTTTAATTCGAGTGTATTTTTTCTAAAAAAATTTTCTTTCCCTTCCTCACTCATTTCTTAGATTTTTTTGGATGGAAATGAAAGAAGAGAGGTGAAATAAGCTTTTGGATGTTGTATTTTAACTGATTTTGATATGGAAAGAGTGATTAGGCCAGGTGCAAAAAGGTGATATTTACAGTTTTCGGAACATCTCTTGACTTGTCCATAGGGGTATGGATGTGTATTAGCTAAATTTGTAAGATGCTGGGGAGCGATATTTCTGAATGTTTGATATATGTTTGGACTAGTACTGTACTTTACACACACAAAATATTTGACAAAAAGTTCCTTTTAATTCGAGTGTATTTTTTCTAAAAAAATTTTCTTTCCCTTCCTCACTCATTTCTTAGATTTTTTTGGATGGAAATGAAAGAAGAGAGGTGAAATAAACTTTTGGATGTTGTATTTTAACTGATTTTGATATGGAAAGAGTGATTAGGCCAGGTGCAAAAAGGTGATATTAACAGTTTTCGGAACATCTGTTGACTTGTCCATAGGGGTATGGATGTGTATTAGCTAAATTTGTAAGATGCTGGGGAGCGATATTTCTGAATGTTTGATATATGTTTGGACTAGTACTGTACTTTACACACACAAAATATTTGACAAAAAGTTCCTTTTAATTCGAGTGTATTTTTTCTAAAAAAATTTTCTTTCCCTTCCTCACTCAATTCTTAGATTTTTTTGGATGGAAATGAAAGAAGAGAGGTGAAATAAGCTTTTGGATGTTGTATTTTAACTGATTTTGATATGGAAAGAGTGATTAGGCCAGGTGCAAAAAGGTGATATTTACAGTTTTCGGAACATCTCTTGACTTGTCCATAGGGGTATGGATGTGTATTAGCTAAATTTGTAAGATGCTGGGGAGCGATATTTCTGAATGTTTGATATATGTTTGGACTAGTACTGTACTTTAGACCCACAAAATATTTGACAAAAAGTTCCTTTTAATTAGAGTGTATTTTTTCTAAATTTTTTTTCTTTCCCTTCCTCACTCATTTCTTAGATTTTTTTGGATGGAAATGAAAGAAGAGAGGTGGAATAAACTTTTGGATGTTGTATTTTAACTGATTTTGATATGGAAAGAGTGATTAGGCCAGGTGCAAAAAGGTGATATTAACAGTTTTCGGAACATCTGTTGACTTGTCCATAGGGGTATGGATGTGTATTAGCTAAATTTGTAAGATGCTGGGGAGCGATATTTCTGAATGTTTGATATATGTTTGGACTAGTACTGTACTTTACACACACAAAATATTTGACAAAAAGTTCCTTTTAATTCGAGTGTATTTTTTCTAAAAAAAATTTCTTTCCCTTCCTCACTCATTTCTTAGATTTTTTTGGATGGAAATGAAAGAAGAGAGGTGAAATAAACTTTTGGATGTTGTATTTTAACTGATTTTGATATGGAAAGAGTGATTAGGCCAGGTGCAAAAAGGTGATATTAACAGTTTTCGGAACATCTGTTGACTTGTCCATAGGGGTATGGATGTGTATTAGCTAAATTTGTAAGATGCTGGGGAGCGATATTTCTGAATGTTTGATATATGTTTGGACTAGTACTGTACTTTACACACACAAAATATTTGACAAAAAGTTCCTTTTAATTCGAGTGTATTTTTTCTAAAAAAATTTTCTTTCCCTTCCTCACTCATTTCTTAGATTTTTTTGGATGGAAATGAAAGAAGAGAGGTGAAATAAACTTTTGGATGTTGTATTTTAACTGATTTTGATATGGAAAGAGTGATTAGGCCAGGTGCAAAAAGGTGATATTTACAGTTTTCGGAACATCTCTTGACTTGTCCATAGGGGTATGGATGTGTATTAGCTAAATTTGTAAGATGCTGGGGAGCGATATTTCTGAATGTTTGATATATGTTTGGACTAGTACTGTACTTTACACACACAAAATATTTGACAAAAAGTTCCTTTTAATTCGAGTGTATTTTTTCTAAAAAAATTTTCTTTCCCTTCCTCACTCATTTCTTAGATTTTTTTGGATGGAAATGAAAGAAGAGAGGTGAAATAAACTTTTGGATGTTGTATTTTAACTGATTTTGATATGGAAAGAGTGATTAGGCCAGGTGCAAAAAGGTGATATTAACAGTTTTCGGAACATCTGTTGACTTGTCCATAGGGGTATGGATGTGTATTAGCTAAATTTGTAAGATGCTGGGGAGCGATATTTCTGAATGTTTGATATATGTTTGGACTAGTACTGTACTTTACACACACAAAATATTTGACAAAAAGTTCCTTTTAATTCGAGTGTATTTTTTCTAAAAAAATTTTCTTTCCCTTCCTCACTCATTTCTTAGATTTTTTTGGATGGAAATGAAAGAAGAGAGGTGAAATAAGCTTTTGGATGTTGTATTTTAACTGATTTTGATATGGAAAGAGTGATTAGGCCAGGTGCAAAAAGGTGATATTTACAGTTTTCGGAACATCTCTTGACTTGTCCATAGGGGTATGGATGTGTATTAGCTAAATTTGTAAGATGCTGGGGAGCGATATTTCTGAATGTTTGATATATGTTTGGACTAGTACTGTACTTTACACCCACAAAATATTTGACAAAAAGTTCCTTTTAATTAGAGTGTATTTTTTCGAAATTTTTTTTCTTTCCCTTCCTCACTCATTTCTTAGATTTTTTTGGATGGAAATGAAAGAAGAGAGGTGGAATAAACTTTTGGATGTTGTATTTTAACTGATTTTGATATGGAAAGAGTGATTAGGCCAGGTGCAAAAAGGTGATATTAACAGTTTTCGGAACATCTGTTGACTTGTCCATAGGGGTATGGATGTGTATTAGCTAAATTTGTAAGATGCTGGGGAGCGATATTTCTGAATGTTTGATATATGTTTGGACTAGTACTGTACTTTACACACACAAAATATTTGACAAAAAGTTCCTTTTAATTCGAGTGTATTTTTTCTAAAAAAATTTTCTTTCCCTTCCTCACTCATTTCTTAGATTTTTTTGGATGGAAATGAAAGAAGAGAGGTGAAATAAACTTTTGGATGTTGTATTTTAACTGATTTTGATATGGAAAGAGTGATTAGGCCAGGTGCAAAAAGGTGATATTAACAGTTTTCGGAACATCTGTTGACTTGTCCATAGGGGTATGGATGTGTATTAGCTAAATTTGTAAGATGCTGGGGAGCGATATTTCTGAATGTTTGATATATGTTTGGACTAGTACTGTACTTTACACACACAAAATATTTGACAAAAAGTTCCTTTTAATTCGAGTGTATTTTTTCTAAAAAAATTTTCTTTCCCTTCCTCACTCATTTCTTAGATTTTTTTGGATGGAAATGAAAGAAGAGAGGTGAAATAAGCTTTTGGATGTTGTATTTTAACTGATTTTGATATGGAAAGAGTGATTAGGCCAGGTGCAAAAAGGTGATATTTACAGTTTTCGGAACATCTCTTGACTTGTCCATAGGGGTATGGATGTGTATTAGCTAAATTTGTAAGATGCTGGGGAGCGATATTTCTGAATGTTTGATATATGTTTGGACTAGTACTGTACTTTACACCCACAAAATATTTGACAAAAAGTTCCTTTTAATTAGAGTGTATTTTTTCTAAATTTTTTTTCTTTCCCTTCCTCACTCATTTCTTAGATTTTTTTGGATGGAAATGAAAGAAGAGAGGTGGAATAAACTTTTGGATGTTGTATTTTAACTGATTTTGATATGGAAAGAGTGATTAGGCCAGGTGCAAAAAGGTGATATTAACAGTTTTCGGAACATCTGTTGACTTGTCCATAGGGGTATGGATGTGTATTAGCTAAATTTGTAAGATGCTGGGGAGCGATATTTCTGAATGTTTGATATATGTTTGGACTAGTACTGTACTTTACACACACAAAATATTTGACAAAAAGTTCCTTTTAATTCGAGTGTATTTTTTCTAAAAAAATTTTCTTTCCCTTCCTCACTCATTTCTTAGATTTTTTTGGATGGAAATGAAAGAAGAGAGGTGAAATAAACTTTTGGATGTTGTATTTTAACTGATTTTGATATGGAAAGAGTGATTAGGCCAGGTGCAAAAAGGTGATATTAACAGTTTTCGGAACATCTGTTGACTTGTCCATAGGGGTATGGATGTGTATTAGCTAAATTTGTAAGATGCTGGGGAGCGATATTTCTGAATGTTTGATATATGTTTGGACTAGTACTGTACTTTACACACACAAAATATTTGACAAAAAGTTCCTTTTAATTCGAGTGTATTTTTTCTAAAAAAATTTTCTTTCCCTTCCTCACTCATTTCTTAGATTTTTTTGGATGGAAATGAAAGAAGAGAGGTGAAATAAGCTTTTGGATGTTGTATTTTAACTGATTTTGATATGGAAAGAGTGATTAGGCCAGGTGCAAAAAGGTGATATTAACAGTTTTCGGAACATCTGTTGACTTGTCCATAGGGGTATGGATGTGTATTAGCTAAATTTGTAAGATGCTGGGGAGCGATATTTCTGAATGTTTGATATATGTTTGGACTAGTACTGTACTTTACACACACAAAATATTTGACAAAAAGTTCCTTTTAATTCGAGTGTATTTTTTCTAAAAAAATTTTCTTTCCCTTCCTCACTCATTTCTTAGATTTTTTTGGATGGAAATGAAAGAAGAGAGGTGAAATAAGCTTTTGGATGTTGTATTTTAACTGATTTTGATATGGAAAGAGTGATTAGGCCAGGTGCAAAAAGGTGATATTTACAGTTTTCGGAACATCTGTTGACTTGTCCATAGGGGTATGGATGTGTATTAGCTAAATTTGTAAGATGCTGGGGAGCGATATTTCTGAATGTTTGATATATGTTTGGACTAGTACTGTACTTTACACCCACAAAATATTTGACAAAAAGTTCCTTTTAATTAGAGTGTATTTTTTCTAAATTTTTTTTCTTTCCCTTCCTCACTCATTTCTTAGATTTTTTTGGATGGAAATGAAAGAAGAGAGGTGGAATAAACTTTTGGATGTTGTATTTTAACTGATTTTGATATGGAAAGAGTGATTAGGCCAGGTGCAAAAAGGTGATATTAACAGTTTTCGGAACATCTGTTGACTTGTCCATAGGGGTATGGATGTGTATTAGCTAAATTTGTAAGATGCTGGGGAGCGATATTTCTGAATGTTTGATATATGTTTGGACTAGTACTGTACTTTACACACACAAAATATTTGACAAAAAGTTCCTTTTAATTCGAGTGTATTTTTTCTAAAAAAATTTTCTTTCCCTTCCTCACTCATTTCTTAGATTTTTTTGGATGGAAATGAAAGAAGAGAGGTGAAATAAACTTTTGGATGTTGTATTTTAACTGATTTTGATATGGAAAGAGTGATTAGGCCAGGTGCAAAAAGGTGATATTAACAGTTTTCGGAACATCTGTTGACTTGTCCATAGGGGTATGGATGTGTATTAGCTAAATTTGTAAGATGCTGGGGAGCGATATTTCTGAATGTTTGATATATGTTTGGACTAGTACTGTACTTTACACACACAAAATATTTGACAAAAAGTTCCTTTTAATTCGAGTGTATTTTTTCTAAAAAAATTTTCTTTCCCTTCCTCACTCATTTCTTAGATTTTTTTGGATGGAAATGAAAGAAGAGAGGTGAAATAAGCTTTTGGATGTTGTATTTTAACTGATTTTGATATGGAAAGAGTGATTAGGCCAGGTGCAAAAAGGTGATATTTACAGTTTTCGGAACATCTCTTGACTTGTCCATAGGGGTATGGATGTGTATTAGCTAAATTTGTAAGATGCTGGGGAGCGATATTTCTGAATGTTTGATATATGTTTGGACTAGTACTGTACTTTACACCCACAAAATATTTGACAAAAAGTTCCTTTTAATTAGAGTGTATTTTTTCTAAATTTTTTTTCTTTCCCTTCCTCACTCATTTCTTAGATTTTTTTGGATGGAAATGAAAGAAGAGAGGTGGAATAAACTTTTGGATGTTGTATTTTAACTGATTTTGATATGGAAAGAGTGATTAGGCCAGGTGCAAAAAGGTGATATTAACAGTTTTCGGAACATCTGTTGACTTGTCCATAGGGGTATGGATGTGTATTAGCTAAATTTGTAAGATGCTGGGGAGCGATATTTCTGAATGTTTGATATATGTTTGGACTAGTACTGTACTTTACACACACAAAATATTTGACAAAAAGTTCCTTTTAATTCGAGTGTATTTTTTCTAAAAAAATTTTCTTTCCCTTCCTCACTCATTTCTTAGATTTTTTTGGATGGAAATGAAAGAAGAGAGGTGAAATAAACTTTTGGATGTTGTATTTTAACTGATTTTGATATGGAAAGAGTGATTAGGCCAGGTGCAAAAAGGTGATATTAACAGTTTTCGGAACATCTGTTGACTTGTCCATAGGGGTATGGATGTGTATTAGCTAAATTTGTAAGATGCTGGGGAGCGATATTTCTGAATGTTTGATATATGTTTGGACTAGTACTGTACTTTACACACACAAAATATTTGACAAAAAGTTCCTTTTAATTCGAGTGTATTTTTTCTAAAAAAATTTTCTTTCCCTTCCTCACTCATTTCTTAGATTTTTTTGGATGGAAATGAAAGAAGAGAGGTGAAATAAGCTTTTGGATGTTGTATTTTAACTGATTTTGATATGGAAAGAGTGATTAGGCCAGGTGCAAAAAGGTGATATTTACAGTTTTCGGAACATCTCTTGACTTGTCCATAGGGGTATGGATGTGTATTAGCTAAATTTGTAAGATGCTGGGGAGCGATATTTCTGAATGTTTGATATATGTTTGGACTAGTACTGTACTTTACACCCACAAAATATTTGACAAAAAGTTCCTTTTAATTAGAGTGTATTTTTTCTAAATTTTTTTTCTTTCCCTTCCTCACTCATTTCTTAGATTTTTTTGGATGGAAATGAAAGAAGAGAGGTGGAATAAACTTTTGGATGTTGTATTTTAACTGATTTTGATATGGAAAGAGTGATTAGGCCAGGTGCAAAAAGGTGATATTAACAGTTTTCGGAACATCTGTTGACTTGTCCATAGGGGTATGGATGTGTATTAGCTAAATTTGTAAGATGCTGGGGAGCGATATTTCTGAATGTTTGATATATGTTTGGACTAGTACTGTACTTTACACACACAAAATATTTGACAAAAAGTTCCTTTTAATTCGAGTGTATTTTTTCTAAAAAAATTTTCTTTCCCTTCCTCACTCATTTCTTAGATTTTTTTGGATGGAAATGAAAGAAGAGAGGTGAAATAAACTTTTGGATGTTGTATTTTAACTGATTTTGATATGGAAAGAGTGATTAGGCCAGGTGCAAAAAGGTGATATTAACAGTTTTCGGAACATCTGTTGACTTGTCCATAGGGGTATGGATGTGTATTAGCTAAATTTGTAAGATGCTGGGGAGCGATATTTCTGAATGTTTGATATATGTTTGGACTAGTACTGTACTTTACACACACAAAATATTTGACAAAAAGTTCCTTTTAATTCGAGTGTATTTTTTCTAAAAAAATTTTCTTTCCCTTCCTCACTCATTTCTTAGATTTTTTTGGATGGAAATGAAAGAAGAGAGGTGAAATAAGCTTTTGGATGTTGTATTTTAACTGATTTTGATATGGAAAGAGTGATTAGGCCAGGTGCAAAAAGGTGATATTTACAGTTTTCGGAACATCTCTTGACTTGTCCATAGGGGTATGGATGTGTATTAGCTAAATTTGTAAGATGCTGGGGAGCGATATTTCTGAATGTTTGATATATGTTTGGACTAGTACTGTACTTTACACCCACAAAATATTTGACAAAAAGTTCCTTTTAATTAGAGTGTATTTTTTCTAAATTTTTTTTCTTTCCCTTCCTCACTCATTTCTTAGATTTTTTTGGATGGAAATGAAAGAAGAGAGGTGGAATAAACTTTTGGATGTTGTATTTTAACTGATTTTGATATGGAAAGAGTGATTAGGCCAGGTGCAAAAAGGTGATATTAACAGTTTTCGGAACATCTGTTGACTTGTCCATAGGGGTATGGATGTGTATTAGCTAAATTTGTAAGATGCTGGGGAGCGATATTTCTGAATGTTTGATATATGTTTGGACTAGTACTGTACTTTACACACACAAAATATTTGACAAAAAGTTCCTTTTAATTCGAGTGTATTTTTTCTAAAAAAATTTTCTTTCCCTTCCTCACTCATTTCTTAGATTTTTTTGGATGGAAATGAAAGAAGAGAGGTGAAATAAACTTTTGGATGTTGTATTTTAACTGATTTTGATATGGAAAGAGTGATTAGGCCAGGTGCAAAAAGGTGATATTAACAGTTTTCGGAACATCTGTTGACTTGTCCATAGGGGTATGGATGTGTATTAGCTAAATTTGTAAGATGCTGGGGAGCGATATTTCTGAATGTTTGATATATGTTTGGACTAGTACTGTACTTTACACACACAAAATATTTGACAAAAAGTTCCTTTTAATTCGAGTGTATTTTTTCTAAAAAAATTTTCTTTCCCTTCCTCACTCATTTCTTAGATTTTTTTGGATGGAAATGAAAGAAGAGAGGTGAAATAAGCTTTTGGATGTTGTATTTTAACTGATTTTGATATGGAAAGAGTGATTAGGCCAGGTGCAAAAAGGTGATATTTACAGTTTTCGGAACATCTCTTGACTTGTCCATAGGGGTATGGATGTGTATTAGCTAAATTTGTAAGATGCTGGGGAGCGATATTTCTGAATGTTTGATATATGTTTGGACTAGTACTGTACTTTACACCCACAAAATATTTGACAAAAAGTTCCTTTTAATTAGAGTGTATTTTTTCTAAATTTTTTTTCTTTCCCTTCCTCACTCATTTCTTAGATTTTTTTGGATGGAAATGAAAGAAGAGAGGTGGAATAAACTTTTGGATGTTGTATTTTAACTGATTTTGATATGGAAAGAGTGATTAGGCCAGGTGCAAAAAGGTGATATTTACAGTTTTCGGAACATCTCTTGACTTGTCCATAGGGGTATGGATGTGTATTAGCTAAATTTGTAAGATGCTGGGGAGCGATATTTCTGAATGTTTGATATATGTTTGGACTAGTACTGTACTTTACACCCACAAAATATTTGACAAAAAGTTCCTTTTAATTAGAGTGTATTTTTTCTAAATTTTTTTTCTTTCCCTTCCTCACTCATTTCTTAGATTTTTTTGGATGGAAATGAAAGAAGAGAGGTGGAATAAACTTTTGGATGTTGTATTTTAACTGATTTTGATATGGAAAGAGTGATTAGGCCAGGTGCAAAAAGGTGATATTAACAGTTTTCGGAACATCTGTTGACTTGTCCATAGGGGTATGGATGTGTATTAGCTAAATTTGTAAGATGCTGGGGAGCGATATTTCTGAATGTTTGATATATGTTTGGACTAGTACTGTACTTTACACACACAAAATATTTGACAAAAAGTTCCTTTTAATTCGAGTGTATTTTTTCTAAAAAAATTTTCTTTCCCTTCCTCACTCATTTCTTAGATTTTTTTGGATGGAAATGAAAGAAGAGAGGTGAAATAAGCTTTTGGATGTTGTATTTTAACTGATTTTGATATGGAAAGAGTGATTAGGCCAGGTGCAAAAAGGTGATATTTACAGTTTTCGGAACATCTCTTGACTTGTCCATAGGGGTATGGATGTGTATTAGCTAAATTTGTAAGATGCTGGGGAGCGATATTTCTGAATGTTTGATATATGTTTGGACTAGTACTGTACTTTACACCCACAAAATATTTGACAAAAAGTTCCTTTTAATTAGAGTGTATTTTTTCTAAATTTTTTTTCTTTCCCTTCCTCACTCATTTCTTAGATTTTTTTGGATGGAAATGAAAGAAGAGAGGTGGAATAAACTTTTGGATGTTGTATTTTAACTGATTTTGATATGGAAAGAGTGATTAGGCCAGGTGCAAAAAGGTGATATTAACAGTTTTCGGAACATCTGTTGACTTGTCCATAGGGGTATGGATGTGTATTAGCTAAATTTGTAAGATGCTGGGGAGCGATATTTCTGAATGTTTGATATATGTTTGGACTAGTACTGTACTTTACACACACAAAATATTTGACAAAAAGTTCCTTTTAATTCGAGTGTATTTTTCTAAAAAAATTTTCTTTCCCTTCCTCACTCATTTCTTAGATTTTTTTGGATGGAAATGAAAGAAGAGAGGTGAAATAAACTTTTGGATGTTGTATTTTAACTGATTTTGATATGGAAAGAGTGATTAGGCCAGGTGCAAAAAGGTGATATTAACAGTTTTCGGAACATCTGTTGACTTGTCCATAGGGGTATGGATGTGTATTAGCTAAATTTGTAAGATGCTGGGGAGCGATATTTCTGAATGTTTGATATATGTTTGGACTAGTACTGTACTTTACACACACAAAATATTTGACAAAAAGTTCCTTTTAATTCGAGTGTATTTTTTCTAAAAAAATTTTCTTTCGCTTCCTCACTCATTTCTTAGATTTTTTTGGATGGAAATGAAAGAAGAGAGGTGAAATAAGCTTTTGGATGTTGTATTTTAACTGATTTTGATATGGAAAGAGTGATTAGGCCAGGTGCAAAAAGGTGATATTTACAGTTTTCGGAACATCTCTTGACTTGTCCATAGGGGTATGGATGTGTATTAGCTAAATTTGTAAGATGCTGGGGAGCGATATTTCTGAATGTTTGATATATGTTTGGACTAGTACTGTACTTTACACCCACAAAATATTTGACAAAAAGTTCCTTTTAATTCGAGTGTATTTTTTCTAAAAAAATTTTCTTTCCCTTCCTCACTCATTTCTTAGATTTTTTTGGATGGAAATGAAAGAAGAGAGGTGGAATAAACTTTTGGATGTTGTATTTTAACTGATTTTGATATGGAAAGAGTGATTAGGCCAGGTGCAAAAAGGTGATATTAACAGTTTTCGGAACATCTGTTGACTTGTCCATAGGGGTATGGATGTGTATTAGCTAAATTTGTAAGATGCTGGGGAGCGATATTTCTGAATGTTTGATATATGTTTGGACTAGTACTGTACTTTACACACACAAAATATTTGACAAAAAGTTCCTTTTAATTCGAGTGTATTTTTTCTAAAAAAATTTTCTTTCCCTTCCTCACTCATTTCTTAGATTTTTTTGGATGGAAATGAAAGAAGAGAGGTGAAATAAACTTTTGGATGTTGTATTTTAACTGATTTTGATATGGAAAGAGTGATTAGGCCAGGTGCAAAAAGGTGATATTAACAGTTTTCGGAACATCTGTTGACTTGTCCATAGGGGTATGGATGTGTATTAGCTAAATTTGTAAGATGCTGGGGAGCGATATTTCTGAATGTTTGATATATGTTTGGACTAGTACTGTACTTTACACACACAAAATATTTGACAAAAAGTTCCTTTTAATTCGAGTGTATTTTTTCTAAAAAAATTTTCTTTCCCTTCCTCACTCATTTCTTAGATTTTTTTGGATGGAAATGAAAGAAGAGAGGTGAAATAAGCTTTTGGATGTTGTATTTTAACTGATTTTGATATGGAAAGAGTGATTAGGCCAGGTGCAAAAAGGTGATATTTACAGTTTTCGGAACATCTCTTGACTTGTCCATAGGGGTATGGATGTGTATTAGCTAAATTTGTAAGATGCTGGGGAGCGATATTTCTGAATGTTTGATATATGTTTGGACTAGTACTGTACTTTACACACACAAAATATTTGACAAAAAGTTCCTTTTAATTCGAGTGTATTTTTTCAAAAAAAATTTTCTTTCCCTTCCTCACTCATTTCTTAGATTTTTTTGGATGGAAATGAAAGAAGAGAGGTGAAATAAGCTTTTGGATGTTGTATTTTAACTGATTTTGATATGGAAAGAGTGATTAGGCCAGGTGCAAAAAGGTGATATTTACAGTTTTCGGAACATCTCTTGACTTGTCCATAGGGGTATGGATGTGTATTAGCTAAATTTGTAAGATGCTGGGGAGCGATATTTCTGAATGTTTGATATATGTTTGGACTAGTACTGTACTTTACACACACAAAATATTTGACAAAAAGTTCCTTTTAATTCGAGTGTATTTTTTCTAAAAAAATTTTCTTTCCCTTCCTCACTCATTTCTTAGATTTTTTTGGATGGAAATGAAAGAAGAGAGGTGAAATAAACTTTTGGATGTTGTATTTTAACTGATTTTGATATGGAAAGAGTGATTAGGCCAGGTGCAAAAAGGTGATATTAACAGTTTTCGGAACATCTGTTGACTTGTCCATAGGGGTATGGATGTGTATTAGCTAAATTTGTAAGATGCTGGGGAGCGATATTTCTGAATGTTTGATATATGTTTGGACTAGTACTGTACTTTACACACACAAAATATTTGACAAAAAGTTCCTTTTAATTCGAGTGTATTTTTTCTAAAAAAATTTTCTTTCCCTTCCTCACTCATTTCTTAGATTTTTTTGGATGGAAATGAAAGAAGAGAGGTGAAATAAGCTTTTGGATGTTGTATTTTAACTGATTTTGATATGGAAAGAGTGATTAGGCCAGGTGCAAAAAGGTGATATTTACAGTTTTCGGAACATCTCTTGACTTGTCCATAGGGGTATGGATGTGTATTAGCTAAATTTGTAAGATGCTGGGGAGCGATATTTCTGAATGTTTGATATATGTTTGGACTAGTACTGTACTTTACACCCACAAAATATTTGACAAAAAGTTCCTTTTAATTAGAGTGTATTTTTTCTAAATTTTTTTTCTTTCCCTTCCTCACTCATTTCTTAGATTTTTTTGGACGGAAATGAAAGAAGAGAGGTGGAATAAACTTTTGGATGTTGTATTTTAACTGATTTTGATATGGAAAGAGTGATTAGGCCAGGTGCAAAAAGGTGATATTAACAGTTTTCGGAACATCTGTTGACTTGTCCATAGGGGTATGGATGTGTATTAGCTAAATTTGTAAGATGCTGGGGAGCGATATTTCTGAATGTTTGATATATGTTTGGACTAGTACTGTACTTTACACACACAAAATATTTGACAAAAAGTTCCTTTTAATTCGAGTGTATTTTTTCTAAAAAAATTTTCTTTCCCTTCCTCACTCATTTCTTAGATTTTTTTGGATGGAAATGAAAGAAGAGAGGTGAAATAAACTTTTGGATGTTGTATTTTAACTGATTTTGATATGGAAAGAGTGATTAGGCCAGGTGCAAAAAGGTGATATTAACAGTTTTCGGAACATCTGTTGACTTGTCCATAGGGGTATGGATGTGTATTAGCTAAATTTGTAAGATGCTGGGGAGCGATATTTCTGAATGTTTGATATATGTTTGGACTAGTACTGTACTTTACACACACAAAATATTTGACAAAAAGTTCCTTTTAATTCGAGTGTATTTTTTCTAAAAAAATTTTCTTTCCCTTCCTCACTCATTTCTTAGATTTTTTTGGATGGAAATGAAAGAAGAGAGGTGAAATAAGCTTTTGGATGTTGTATTTTAACTGATTTTGATATGGAAAGAGTGATTAGGCCAGGTGCAAAAAGGTGATATTTACAGTTTTCGGAACATCTCTTGACTTGTCCATAGGGGTATGGATGTGTATTAGCTAAATTTGTAAGATGCTGGGGAGCGATATTTCTGAATGTTTGATATATGTTTGGACTAGTACTGTACTTTACACCCACAAAATATTTGACAAAAAGTTCCTTTTAATTAGAGTGTATTTTTTCTAAATTTTTTTTCTTTCCCTTCCTCACTCATTTCTTAGATTTTTTTGGATGGAAATGAAAGAAGAGAGGTGGAATAAACTTTTGGATGTTGTATTTTAACTGATTTTGATATGGAAAGAGTGATTAGGCCAGGTGCAAAAAGGTGATATTAACAGTTTTCGGAACATCTGTTGACTTGTCCATAGGGGTATGGATGTGTATTAGCTAAATTTGTAAGATGCTGGGGAGCGATATTTCTGAATGTTTGATATATGTTTGGACTAGTACTGTACTTTACACACACAAAATATTTGACAAAAAGTTCCTTTTAATTCGAGTGTATTTTTTCTAAAAAAATTTTCTTTCCCTTCCTCACTCATTTCTTAGATTTTTTTGGATGGAAATGAAAGAAGAGAGGTGAAATAAACTTTTGGATGTTGTATTTTAACTGATTTTGATATGGAAAGAGTGATTAGGCCAGGTGCAAAAAGGTGATATTAACAGTTTTCGGAACATCTGTTGACTTGTCCATAGGGGTATGGATGTGTATTAGCTAAATTTGTAAGATGCTGGGGAGCGATATTTCTGAATGTTTGATATATGTTTGGACTAGTACTGTACTTTACACACACAAAATATTTGACAAAAAGTTCCTTTTAATTCGAGTGTATTTTTTCTAAAAAAATTTTCTTTCCCTTCCTCACTCATTTCTTAGATTTTTTTGGATGGAAATGAAAGAAGAGAGGTGAAATAAGCTTTTGGATGTTGTATTTTAACTGATTTTGATATGGAAAGAGTGATTAGGCCAGGTGCAAAAAGGTGATATTTACAGTTTTCGGAACATCTCTTGACTTGTCCATAGGGGTATGGATGTGTATTAGCTAAATTTGTAAGATGCTGGGGAGCGATATTTCTGAATGTTTGATATATGTTTGGACTAGTACTGTACTTTACACCCACAAAATATTTGACAAAAAGTTCCTTTTAATTAGAGTGTATTTTTTCTAAATTTTTTTTCTTTCCCTTCCTCACTCATTTCTTAGATTTTTTTGGATGGAAATGAAAGAAGAGAGGTGGAATAAACTTTTGGATGTTGTATTTTAACTGATTTTGATATGGAAAGAGTGATTAGGCCAGGTGCAAAAAGGTGATATTAACAGTTTTCGGAACATCTGTTGACTTGTCCATAGGGGTATGGATGTGTATTAGCTAAATTTGTAAGATGCTGGGGAGCGATATTTCTGAATGTTTGATATATGTTTGGACTAGTACTGTACTTTACACACACAAAATATTTGACAAAAAGTTCCTTTTAATTCGAGTGTATTTTTTCTAAAAAAATTTTCTTTCCCTTCCTCACTCATTTCTTAGATTTTTTTGGATGGAAATGAAAGAAGAGAGGTGAAAAAAACTTTTGGATGTTGTATTTTAACTGATTTTGATATGGAAAGAGTGATTAGGCCAGGTGCAAAAAGGTGATATTAACAGTTTTCGGAACATCTGTTGACTTGTCCATAGGGGTATGGATGTGTATTAGCTAAATTTGTAAGATGCTGGGGAGCGATATTTCTGAATGTTTGATATATGTTTGGACTAGTACTGTACTTTACACACACAAAATATTTGACAAAAAGTTCCTTTTAATTCGAGTGTATTTTTTCTAAAAAAATTTTCTTTCCCTTCCTCACTCATTTCTTAGATTTTTTTGGATGGAAATGAAAGAAGAGAGGTGAAATAAGCTTTTGGATGTTGTATTTTAACTGATTTTGATATGGAAAGAGTGATTAGGCCAGGTGCAAAAAGGTAATATTTACAGTTTTCGGAACATCTCTTGACTTGTCCATAGGGGTATGGATGTGTATTAGCTAAATTTGTAAGATGCTGGGGAGCGATATTTCTGAATGTTTGATATATGTTTGGACTAGTACTGTACTTTACACCCACAAAATATTTGACAAAAAGTTCCTTTTAATTAGAGTGTATTTTTTCTAAATTTTTTATCTTTCCCTTCCTCACTCATTTCTTAGATTTTTTTGGATGGAAATGAAAGAAGAGAGGTGGAATAAACTTTTGGATGTTGTATTTTAACTGATTTTGATATGGAAAGAGTGATTAGGCCAGGTGCAAAAAGGTGATATTAACAGTTTTCGGAACATCTGTTGACTTGTCCATAGGGGTATGGATGTGTATTAGCTAAATTTGTAAGATGCTGGGGAGCGATATTTCTGAATGTTTGATATATGTTTGGACTAGTACTGTACTTTACACACACAAAATATTTGACAAAAAGTTCCTTTTAATTCGAGTGTATTTTTTCTAAAAAAATTTTCTTTCCCTTCCTCACTCATTTCTTAGATTTTTTTGGATGGAAATGAAAGAAGAGAGGTGAAATAAACTTTTGGATGTTGTATTTTAACTGATTTTGATATGGAAAGAGTGATTAGGCCAGGTGCAAAAAGGTGATATTAACAGTTTTCGGAACATCTGTTGACTTGTCCATAGGGGTATGGATGTGTATTAGCTAAATTTGTAAGATGCTGGGGAGCGATATTTCTGAATGTTTGATATATGTTTGGACTAGTACTGTACTTTACACACACAAAATATTTGACAAAAAGTTCCTTTTAATTCGAGTGTATTTTTTCTAAAAAAATTTTCTTTCCCTTCCTCACTCATTTCTTAGATTTTTTTGGATGGAAATGAAAGAAGAGAGGTGAAATAAGCTTTTGGATGTTGTATTTTAACTGATTTTGATATGGAAAGAGTGATTAGGCCAGGTGCAAAAAGGTGATATTTACAGTTTTCGGAACATCTCTTGACTTGTCCATAGGGGTATGGATGTGTATTAGCTAAATTTGTAAGATGCTGGGGAGCGATATTTCTGAATGTTTGATATATGTTTGGACTAGTACTGTACTTTACACCCACAAAATATTTGACAAAAAGTTCCTTTTAATTAGAGTGTATTTTTTCTAAATTTTTTTTCTTTCCCTTCCTCACTCATTTCTTAGATTTTTTTGGATGGAAATGAAAGAAGAGAGGTGGAATAAACTTTTGGATGTTGTATTTTAACTGATTTTGATATGGAAAGAGTGATTAGGCCAGGTGCAAAAAGGTGATATTAACAGTTTTCGGAACATCTGTTGACTTGTCCATAGGGGTATGGATGTGTATTAGCTAAATTTGTAAGATGCTGGGGAGCGATATTTCTGAATGTTTGATATATGTTTGGACTAGTACTGTACTTTACACACACAAAATATTTGACAAAAAGTTCCTTTTAATTCGAGTGTATTTTTTCTAAAAAAATTTTCTTTCCCTTCCTCACTCATTTCTTAGATTTTTTTGGATGGAAATGAAAGAAGAGAGGTGAAATAAACTTTTGGATGTTGTATTTTAACTGATTTTGATATGGAAAGAGTGATTAGGCCAGGTGCAAAAAGGTGATATTAACAGTTTTCGGAACATCTGTTGACTTGTCCATAGGGGTATGGATGTGTATTAGCTAAATTTGTAAGATGCTGGGGAGCGATATTTCTGAATGTTTGATATATGTTTGGACTAGTACTGTACTTTACACACACAAAATATTTGACAAAAAGTTCCTTTTAATTCGAGTGTATTTTTTCTAAAAAAATTTTCTTTCCCTTCCTCACTCATTTCTTAGATTTTTTTGGATGGAAATGAAAGAAGAGAGGTGAAATAAGCTTTTGGATGTTGTATTTTAACTGATTTTGATATGGAAAGAGTGATTAGGCCAGGTGCAAAAAGGTGATATTTACAGTTTTCGGAACATCTCTTGACTTGTCCATAGGGGTATGGATGTGTATTAGCTAAATTTGTAAGATGCTGGGGAGCGATATTTCTGAATGTTTGATATATGTTTGGACTAGTACTGTACTTTACACCCACAAAATATTTGACAAAAAGTTCCTTTTAATTAGAGTGTATTTTTTCTAAATTTTTTTTCTTTCCCTTCCTCACTCATTTCTTAGATTTTTTTGGATGGAAATGAAAGAAGAGAGGTGGAATAAACTTTTGGATGTTGTATTTTAACTGATTTTGATATGGAAAGAGTGATTAGGCCAGGTGCAAAAAGGTGATATTAACAGTTTTCGGAACATCTGTTGACTTGTCCATAGGGGTATGGATGTGTATTAGCTAAATTTGTAAGATGCTGGGGAGCGATATTTCTGAATGTTTGATATATGTTTGGACTAGTACTGTACTTTACACACACAAAATATTTGACAAAAAGTTCCTTTTAATTCGAGTGTATTTTTTCTAAAAAAATTTTCTTTCCCTTCCTCACTCATTTCTTAGATTTTTTTGGATGGAAATGAAAGAAGAGAGGTGAAATAAACTTTTGGATGTTGTATTTTAACTGATTTTGATATGGAAAGAGTGATTAGGCCAGGTGCAAAAAGGTGATATTAACAGTTTTCGGAACATCTGTTGACTTGTCCATAGGGGTATGGATGTGTATTAGCTAAATTTGTAAGATGCTGGGGAGCGATATTTCTGAATGTTTGATATATGTTTGGACTAGTACTGTACTTTACACACACAAAATATTTGACAAAAAGTTCCTTTTAATTCGAGTGTATTTTTTCTAAAAAAATTTTCTTTCCCTTCCTCACTCATTTCTTAGATTTTTTTGGATGGAAATGAAAGAAGAGAGGTGAAATAAGCTTTTGGATGTTGTATTTTAACTGATTTTGATATGGAAAGAGTGATTAGGCCAGGTGCAAAAAGGTGATATTTACAGTTTTCGGAACATCTCTTGACTTGTCCATAGGGGTATGGATGTGTATTAGCTAAATTTGTAAGATGCTGGGGAGCGATATTTCTGAATGTTTGATATATGTTTGGACTAGTACTGTACTTTACACCCACAAAATATTTGACAAAAAGTTCCTTTTAATTAGAGTGTATTTTTTCTAAATTTTTTTTCTTTCCCTTCCTCACTCATTTCTTAGATTTTTTTGGATGGAAATGAAAGAAGAGAGGTGGAATAAACTTTTGGATGTTGTATTTTAACTGATTTTGATATGGAAAGAGTGATTAGGCCAGGTGCAAAAAGGTGATATTAACAGTTTTCGGAACATCTGTTGACTTGTCCATAGGGGTATGGATGTGTATTAGCTAAATTTGTAAGATGCTGGGGAGCGATATTTCTGAATGTTTGATATATGTTTGGACTAGTACTGTACTTTACACACACAAAATATTTGACAAAAAGTTCCTTTTAATTCGAGTGTATTTTTTCTAAAAAAATTTTCTTTCCCTTCCTCACTCATTTCTTAGATTTTTTTGGATGGAAATGAAAGAAGAGAGGTGAAATAAACTTTTGGATGTTGTATTTTAACTGATTTTGATATGGAAAGAGTGATTAGGCCAGGTGCAAAAAGGTGATATTAACAGTTTTCGGAACATCTGTTGACTTGTCCATAGGGGTATGGATGTGTATTAGCTAAATTTGTAAGATGCTGGGGAGCGATATTTCTGAATGTTTGATATATGTTTGGACTAGTACTGTACTTTACACACACAAAATATTTGACAAAAAGTTCCTTTTAATTCGAGTGTATTTTTTCTAAAAAAATTTTCTTTCCCTTCCTCACTCATTTCTTAGATTTTTTTGGATGGAAATGAAAGAAGAGAGGTGAAATAAGCTTTTGGATGTTGTATTTTAACTGATTTTGATATGGAAAGAGTGATTAGGCCAGGTGCAAAAAGGTGATATTTACAGTTTTCGGAACATCTCTTGACTTGTCCATAGGGGTATGGATGTGTATTAGCTAAATTTGTAAGATGCTGGGGAGCGATATTTCTGAATGTTTGATATATGTTTGGACTAGTACTGTACTTTACACCCACAAAATATTTGACAAAAAGTTCCTTTTAATTAGAGTGTATTTTTTCTAAATTTTTTTTCTTTCCCTTCCTCACTCATTTCTTAGATTTTTTTGGATGGAAATGAAAGAAGAGAGGTGAAATAAACTTTTGGATGTTGTATTTTAACTGATTTTGATATGGAAAGAGTGATTAGGCCAGGTGCAAAAAGGTGATATTAACAGTTTTCGGAACATCTGTTGACTTGTCCATAGGGGTATGGATGTGTATTAGCTAAATTTGTAAGATGCTGGGGAGCGATATTTCTGAATGTTTGATATATGTTTGGACTAGTACTGTACTTTACACACACAAAATATTTGACAAAAAGTTCCTTTTAATTCGAGTGTATTTTTTCTAAAAAAATTTTCTTTCCCTTCCTCACTCATTTCTTAGATTTTTTTGGATGGAAATGAAAGAAGAGAGGTGAAATAAGCTTTTGGATGTTGTATTTTAACTGATTTTGATATGGAAAGAGTGATTAGGCCAGGTGCAAAAAGGTGATATTTACAGTTTTCGGAACATCTCTTGACTTGTCCATAGGGGTATGGATGTGTATTAGCTAAATTTGTAAGATGCTGGGGAGCGATATTTCTGAATGTTTGATATATGTTTGGACTAGTACTGTACTTTACACCCACAAAATATTTGACAAAAAGTTCCTTTTAATTAGAGTGTATTTTTTCTAAAAATTTTTTCTTTCCCTTCCTCACTCATTTCTTAGATTTTTTTGGATGGAAATGAAAGAAGAGAGGTGAAATAAACTTTTGGATGTTGTATTTTAACTGATTTTGATATGGAAAGAGTGATTAGGCCAGGTGCAAAAAGGTGATATTAACAGTTTTCGGAACATCTGTTGACTTGTCCATAGGGGTATGGATGTGTATTAGCTAAATTTGTAAGATGCTGGGGAGCGATATTTCTGAATGTTTGATATATGTTTGGACTAGTACTGTACTTTACACACACAAAATATTTGACAAAAAGTTCCTTTTAATTCGAGTGTATTTTTTCTAAAAAAAATTTCTTTCCCTTCCTCACTCATTTCTTAGATTTTTTTGGATGGAAATGAAAGAAGAGAGGTGAAATAAACTTTTGGATGTTGTATTTTAACTGATTTTGATATGGAAAGAGTGATTAGGCCAGGTGCAAAAAGGTGATATTAACAGTTTTCGGAACATCTGTTGACTTGTCCATAGGGGTATGGATGTGTATTAGCTAAATTTGTAAGATGCTGGGGAGCGATATTTCTGAATGTTTGATATATGTTTGGACTAGTACTGTACTTTACACACACAAAATATTTGACAAAAAGTTCCTTTTAATTGGAGTGTATTTTTTCTAAAAAAATTTTCTTTCCCTTCCTCACTCATTTCTTAGATTTTTTTGGATGGAAATGAAAGAAGAGAGGTGAAATAAGCTTTTGGATGTTGTATTTTAACTGATTTTGATATGGAAAGAGTGATTAGGCCAGGTGCAAAAAGGTGATATTTACAGTTTTCGGAACATCTCTTGACTTGTCCATAGGGGTATGGATGTGTATTAGCTAAATTTGTAAGATGCTGGGGAGCGATATTTCTGAATGTTTGATATATGTTTGGACTAGTACTGTACTTTACACCCACAAAATATTTGACAAAAAGTTCCTTTTAATTAGAGTGTATTTTTTCTAAATTTTTTTTCTTTCCCTTCCTCACTCATTTCTTAGATTTTTTTGGATGGAAATGAAAGAAGAGAGGTGAAATAAACTTTTGGATGTTGTATTTTAACTGATTTTGATATGGAAAGAGTGATTAGGCCAGGTGCAAAAAGGTGATATTAACAGTTTTCGGAACATCTGTTGACTTGTCCATAGGGGTATGGATGTGTATTAGCTAAATTTGTAAGATGCTGGGGAGCGATATTTCTGAATGTTTGATATATGTTTGGACTAGTACTGTACTTTACACACACAAAATATTTGACAAAAAGTTCCTTTTAATTCGAGTGTATTTTTTCTAAAAAAATTTTCTTTCCCTTCCTCACTCATTTCTTAGATTTTTTTGGATGGAAATGAAAGAAGAGAGGTGAAATAAACTTTTGGATGTTGTATTTTAACTGATTTTGATATGGAAAGAGTGATTAGGCCAGGTGCAAAAAGGTGATATTAACAGTTTTCGGAACATCTGTTGACTTGTCCATAGGGGTATGGATGTGTATTAGCTAAATTTGTAAGATGCTGGGGAGCGATATTTCTGAATGTTTGATATATGTTTGGACTAGTACTGTACTTTACACACACAAAATATTTGACAAAAAGTTCCTTTTAATTCGAGTGTATTTTTCTAAAAAAATTTTCTTTCCCTTCCTCACTCATTTCTTAGATTTTTTTGGATGGAAATGAAAGAAGAGAGGTGAAATAAGCTTTTGGATGTTGTATTTTAACTGATTTTGATATGGAAAGAGTGATTAGGCCAGGTGCAAAAAGGTGATATTTACAGTTTTCGGAACATCTCTTGACTTGTCCATAGGGGTATGGATGTGTATTAGCTAAATTTGTAAGATGCTGGGGAGCGATATTTCTGAATGTTTGATATATGTTTGGACTAGTACTGTACTTTACACCCACAAAATATTTGACAAAAAGTTCCTTTTAATTAGAGTGTATTTTTTCTAAATTTTTTTTCTTTCCCTTCCTCACTCATTTCTTAGATTTTTTTGGATGGAAATGAAAGAAGAGAGGTGAAATAAACTTTTGGATGTTGTATTTTAACTGATTTTGATATGGAAAGAGTGATTAGGCCAGGTGCAAAAAGGTGATATTAACAGTTTTCGGAACATCTGTTGACTTGTCCATAGGGGTATGGATGTGTATTAGCTAAATTTGTAAGATGCTGGGGAGCGATATTTCTGAATGTTTGATATATGTTTGGACTAGTACTGTACTTTACACACACAAAATATTTGACAAAAAGTTCCTTTTAATTCGAGTGTATTTTTTCTAAAAAAAATTTCTTTCCCTTCCTCACTCATTTCTTAGATTTTTTTGGATGGAAATGAAAGAAGAGAGGTGAAATAAGCTTTTGGATGTTGTATTTTAACTGATTTTGATATGGAAAGAGTGATTAGGCCAGGTGCAAAAAGGTGATATTTACAGTTTTCGGAACATCTCTTGACTTGTCCATAGGGGTATGGATGTGTATTAGCTAAATTTGTAAGATGCTGGGGAGCGATATTTCTGAATGTTTGATATATGTTTGGACTAGTACTGTACTTTACACCCACAAAATATTTGACAAAAAGTTCCTTTTAATTAGAGTGTATTTTTTCTAAATTTTTTTTCTTTCCCTTCCTCACTCATTTCTTAGATTTTTTTGGATGGAAATGAAAGAAGAGAGGTGAAATAAACTTTTGGATGTTGTATTTTAACTGATTTTGATATGGAAAGAGTGATTAGGCCAGGTGCAAAAAGGTGATATTAACAGTTTTCGGAACATCTGTTGACTTGTCCATAGGGGTATGGATGTGTATTAGCTAAATTTATAAGATGCTGGGGAGCGATATTTCTGAATGTTTGATATATGTTTGGACTAGTACTGTACTTTACACACACAAAATATTTGACAAAAAGTTCCTTTTAATTCGAGTGTATTTTTTCTAAAAAAATTTTCTTTTCCTTCCTCACTCATTTCTTAGATTTTTTTGGATGGAAATGAAAGAAGAGAGGTGAAATAAACTTTTGGATGTTGTATTTTAACTGATTTTGATATGGAAAGAGTGATTAGGCCAGGTGCAAAAAGGTGATATTAACAGTTTTCGGAACATCTGTTGACTTGTCCATAGGGGTATGGATGTGTATTAGCTAAATTTGTAAGATGCTGGGGAGCGATATTTCTGAATGTTTGATATATGTTTGGACTAGTACTGTACTTTACACACACAAAATATTTGACAAAAAGTTCCTTTTAATTCGAGTGTATTTTTTCTAAAAAAATTTTCTTTCCCTTCCTCACTCATTTCTTAGATTTTTTTGGATGGAAATGAAAGAAGAGAGGTGAAATAAGCTTTTGGATGTTGTATTTTAACTGATTTTGATATGGAAAGAGTGATTAGGCCAGGTGCAAAAAGGTGATATTTACAGTTTTCGGAACATCTCTTGACTTGTCCATAGGGGTATGGATGTGTATTAGCTAAATTTGTAAGATGCTGGGGAGCGATATTTCTGAATGTTTGATATATGTTTGGACTAGTACTGTACTTTACACCCACAAAATATTTGACAAAAAGTTCCTTTTAATTAGAGTGTATTTTTTCTAAAAAAATTTTCTTTCCCTTCCTCACTCATTTCTTAGATTTTTTTGGATGGAAATGAAAGAAGAGAGGTGAAATAAACTTTTGGATGTTGTATTTTAACTGATTTTGATATGGAAAGAGTGATTAGGCCAGGTGCAAAAAGGTGATATTAACAGTTTTCGGAACATCTGTTGACTTGTCCATAGGGGTATGGATGTGTATTAGCTAAATTTGTAAGATGCTGGGGAGCGATATTTCTGAATGTTTGATATATGTTTGGACTAGTACTGTACTTTACACACACAAAATATTTGACAAAAAGTTCCTTTTAATTCGAGTGTATTTTTTCTAAAAAAATTTTCTTTCCCTTCCTCACTCATTTCTTAGATTTTTTTGGATGGAAATGAAAGAAGAGAGGTGAAATAAGCTTTTGGATGTTGTATTTTAACTGATTTTGATATGGAAAGAGTGATTAGGCCAGGTGCAAAAAGGTGATATTTACAGTTTTCGGAACATCTCTTGACTTGTCCATAGGGGTATGGATGTGTATTAGCTAAATTTGTAAGATGCTGGGGAGCGATATTTCTGAATGTTTGATATATGTTTGGACTAGTACTGTACTTTACACCCACAAAATATTTGACAAAAAGTTCCTTTTAATTAGAGTGTATTTTTTCTAAATTTTTTTTCTTTCCCTTCCTCACTCATTTCTTAGATTTTTTTGGATGGAAATGAAAGAAGAGAGGTGAAATAAACTTTTGGATGTTGTATTTTAACTGATTTTGATATGGAAAGAGTGATTAGGCCAGGTGCAAAAAGGTGATATTAACAGTTTTCGGAACATCTGTTGACTTGTCCATAGGGGTATGGATGTGTATTAGCTAAATTTGTAAGATGCTGGGGAGCGATATTTCTGAATGTTTGATATATGTTTGGACTAGTACTGTACTTTACACACACAAAATATTTGACAAAAAGTTCCTTTTAATTCGAGTGTATTTTTTCTAAAAAAATTTTCTTTCCCTTCCTCACTCATTTCTTAGATTTTTTTGGATGGAAATGAAAGAAGAGAGGTGAAATAAGCTTTTGGATGTTGTATTTTAACTGATTTTGATATGGAAAGAGTGATTAGGCCAGGTGCAAAAAGGTGATATTTACAGTTTTCGGAACATCTCTTGACTTGTCCATAGGGGTATGGATGTGTATTAGCTAAATTTGTAAGATGCTGGGGAGCGATATTTCTGAATGTTTGATATATGTTTGGACTAGTACTGTACTTTACACCCACAAAATATTTGACAAAAAGTTCCTTTTAATTAGAGTGTATTTTTTCTAAATTTTTTTTCTTTCCCTTCCTCACTCATTTCTTAGATTTTTTTGGATGGAAATGAAAGAAGAGAGGTGAAATAAACTTTTGGATGTTGTATTTTAACTGATTTTGATATGGAAAGAGTGATTAGGCCAGGTGCAAAAAGGTGATATTAACAGTTTTCGGAACATCTGTTGACTTGTCCATAGGGGTATGGATGTGTATTAGCTAAATTTGTAAGATGCTGGGGAGCGATATTTCTGAATGTTTGATATATGTTTGGACTAGTACTGTACTTTACACACACAAAATATTTGACAAAAAGTTCCTTTTAATTCGAGTGTATTTTTTCTAAAAAAATTTTCTTTCCCTTCCTCACTCATTTCTTAGATTTTTTTGGATGGAAATGAAAGAAGAGAGGTGAAATAAGCTTTTGGATGTTGTATTTTAACTGATTTTGATATGGAAAGAGTGATTAGGCCAGGTGCAAAAAGGTCATATTTACAGTTTTCGGAACATCTCTTGACTTGTCCATAGGGGTATGGATGTGTATTAGCTAAATTTGTAAGATGCTGGGGAGCGATATTTCTGAATGTTTGATATATGTTTGGACTAGTACTGTACTTTACACCCACAAAATATTTGACAAAAAGTTCCTTTTAATTAGAGTGTATTTTTTCTAAATTTTTTTTCTTTCCCTTCCTCACTCATTTCTTAGATTTTTTTGGATGGAAATGAAAGAAGAGAGGTGAAATAAACTTTTGGATGTTGTATTTTAACTGATTTTGATATGGAAAGAGTGATTAGGCCAGGTGCAAAAAGGTGATATTAACAGTTTTCGGAACATCTGTTGACTTGTCCATAGGGGTATGGATGTGTATTAGCTAAATTTGTAAGATGCTGGGGAGCGATATTTCTGAATGTTTGATATATGTTTGGACTAGTACTGTACTTTACACACACAAAATATTTGACAAAAAGTTCCTTTTAATTCGAGTGTATTTTTTCTAAAAAAATTTTCTTTCCCTTCCTCACTCATTTCTTAGATTTTTTTGGATGGAAATGAAAGAAGAGAGGTGAAATAAGCTTTTGGATGTTGTATTTTAACTGATTTTGATATGGAAAGAGTGATTAGGCCAGGTGCAAAAAGGTGATATTTACAGTTTTCGGAACATCTCTTGACTTGTCCATAGGGGTATGGATGTGTATTAGCTAAATTTGTAAGATGCTGGGGAGCGATATTTCTGAATGTTTGATATATGTTTGGACTAGTACTGTACTTTACACCCACAAAATATTTGACAAAAAGTTCCTTTTAATTAGAGTGTATTTTTTCTAAATTTTTTTTCTTTCCCTTCCTCACTCATTTCTTAGATTTTTTTGGATGGAAATGAAAGAAGAGAGGTGAAATAAACTTTTGGATGTTGTATTTTAACTGATTTTGATATGGAAAGAGTGATTAGGCCAGGTGCAAAAAGGTGATATTAACAGTTTTCGGAACATCTGTTGACTTGTCCATAGGGGTATGGATGTGTATTAGCTAAATTTGTAAGATGCTGGGGAGCGATATTTCTGAATGTTTGATATATGTTTGGACTAGTACTGTACTTTACACACACAAAATATTTGACAAAAAGTTCCTTTTAATTCGAGTGTATTTTTTCTAAAAAAATTTTCTTTCCCTTCCTCACTCATTTCTTAGATTTTTTTGGATGGAAATGAAAGAAGAGAGGTGAAATAAGCTTTTGGATGTTGTATTTTAACTGATTTTGATATGGAAAGAGTGATTAGGCCAGGTGCAAAAAGGTGATATTTACAGTTTTCGGAACATCTCTTGACTTGTCCATAGGGGTATGGATGTGTATTAGCTAAATTTGTAAGATGCTGGGGAGCGATATTTCTGAATGTTTGATATATGTTTGGACTAGTACTGTACTTTACACCCACAAAATATTTGACAAAAATTTCCTTTTAATTAGAGTGTATTTTTTCTAAAATTTTTTTCTTTCCCTTCCTCACTCATTTCTTAGATTTTTTTGGATGGAAATGAAAGAAGAGAGGTGAAATAAACTTTTGGATGTTGTATTTTAACTGATTTTGATATGGAAAGAGTGATTAGGCCAGGTGCAAAAAGGTGATATTAACAGTTTTCGGAACATCTGTTGACTTGTCCATAGGGGTATGGATGTGTATTAGCTAAATTTGTAAGATGCTGGGGAGCGATATTTCTGAATGTTTGATATATGTTTGGACTAGTACTGTACTTTACACACACAAAATATTTGACAAAAAGTTCCTTTTAATTCGAGTGTATTTTTTCTAAAAAAATTTTCTTTCCCTTCCTCACTCATTTCTTAGATTTTTTTGGATGGAAATGAAAGAAGAGAGGTGAAATAAGCTTTTGGATGTTGTATTTTAACTGATTTTGATATGGAAAGAGTGATTAGGCCAGGTGCAAAAAGGTGATATTTACAGTTTTCGGAACATCTCTTGACTTGTCCATAGGGGTATGGATGTGTATTAGCTAAATTTGTAAGATGCTGGGGAGCGATATTTCTGAATGTTTGATATATGTTTGGACTAGTACTGTACTTTACACCCACAAAATATTTGACAAAAAGTTCCTTTTAATTAGAGTGTATTTTTTCTAAATTTTTTTTCTTTCCCTTCCTCACTCATTTCTTAGATTTTTTTGGATGGAAATGAAAGAAGAGAGGTGAAATAAACTTTTGGATGTTGTATTTTAACTGATTTTGATATGGAAAGAGTGATTAGGCCAGGTGCAAAAAGGTGATATTAACAGTTTTCGGAACATCTGTTGACTTGTCCATAGGGGTATGGATGTGTATTAGCTAAATTTGTAAGATGCTGGGGAGCGATATTTCTGAATGTTTGATATATGTTTGGACTAGTACTGTACTTTACACACACAAAATATTTGACAAAAAGTTCCTTTTAATTCGAGTGTATTTTTTCTAAAAAAAATTTCTTTCCCTTCCTCACTCATTTCTTAGATTTTTTTGGATGGAAATGAAAGAAGAGAGGTGAAATAAGCTTTTGGATGTTGTATTTTAACTGATTTTGATATGGAAAGAGTGATTAGGCCAGGTGCAAAAAGGTGATATTTACAGTTTTCGGAACATCTCTTGACTTGTCCATAGGGGTATGGATGTGTATTAGCTAAATTTGTAAGATGCTGGGGAGCGATATTTCTGAATGTTTGATATATGTTTGGACTAGTACTGTACTTTACACACACAAAATATTTGACAAAAAGTTCCTTTTAATTAGAGTGTATTTTTTCTAAATTTTTTTTCTTTCCCTTCCTCACTCATTTCTTAGATTTTTTTGGATGGAAATGAAAGAAGAGAGGTGAAATAAACTTTTGGATGTTGTATTTTAACTGATTTTGATATGGAAAGAGTGATTAGGCCAGGTGCAAAAAGGTGATATTAACAGTTTTCGGAACATCTGTTGACTTGTCCATAGGGGTATGGATGTGTATTAGCTAAATTTGTAAGATGCTGGGGAGCGATATTTCTGAATGTTTGATATATGTTTGGACTAGTACTGTACTTTACACACACAAAATATTTGACAAAAAGTTCCTTTTAATTCGAGTGTATTTTTTCTAAAAAAATTTTCTTTCCCTTCCTCACTCATTTCTTAGATTTTTTTGGATGGAAATGAAAGAAGAGAGGTGAAATAAGCTTTTGGATGTTGTATTTTAACTGATTTTGATATGGAAAGAGTGATTAGGCCAGGTGCAAAAAGGTGATATTTACAGTTTTCGGAACATCTCTTGACTTGTCCATAGGGGTATGGATGTGTATTAGCTAAATTTGTAAGATGCTGGGGAGCGATATTTCTGAATGTTTGATATATGTTTGGACTAGTACTGTACTTTACACACACAAAATATTTGACAAAAAGTTCCTTTTAATTAGAGTGTATTTTTTCTAAATTTTTTTTCTTTCCCTTCCTCACTCATTTCTTAGATTTTTTTGGATGGAAATGAAAGAAGAGAGGTGAAATAAACTTTTGGATGTTGTATTTTAACTGATTTTGATATGGAAAGAGTGATTAGGCCAGGTGCAAAAAGGTGATATTAACAGTTTTCGGAACATCTGTTGACTTGTCCATAGGGGTATGGATGTGTATTAGCTAAATTTGTAAGATGCTGGGGAGCGATATTTCTGAATGTTTGATATATGTTTGGACTAGTACTGTACTTTACACACACAAAATATTTGACAAAAAGTTCCTTTTAATTCGAGTGTATTTTTTTCTAAAAAAATTTTCTTTCCCTTCCTCACTCATTTCTTAGATTTTTTTGGATGGAAATGAAAGAAGAGAGGTGAAATAAGCCTTTGGATGTTGTATTTTAACTGATTTTGATATGGAAAGAGTGATTAGGCCAGGTGCAAAAAGGTGATATTTACAGTTTTCGGAACATCTCTTGACTTGTCCATAGGGGTATGGATGTGTATTAGCTAAATTTGTAAGATGCTGGGGAGCGATATTTCTGAATGTTTGATATATGTTTGGACTAGTACTGTACTTTACACACACAAAATATTTGACAAAAAGTTCCTTTTAATTAGAGTGTATTTTTTCTAAATTTTTTTTCTTTCCCTTCCTCACTCATTTCTTAGATTTTTTTGGATGGAAATGAAAGAAGAGAGGTGAAATAAACTTTTGGATGTTGTATTTTAACTGATTTTGATATGGAAAGAGTGATTAGGCCAGGTGCAAAAAGGTGATATTAACAGTTTTCGGAACATCTGTTGACTTGTCCATAGGGGTATGGATGTGTATTAGCTAAATTTGTAAGATGCTGGGGAGCGATATTTCTGAATGTTTGATATATGTTTGGACTAGTACTGTACTTTACACACACAAAATATTTGACAAAAAGTTCCTTTTAATTCGAGTGTATTTTTTCTAAAAAATTTTTCTTTCCCTTCCTCACTCATTTCTTAGATTTTTTTGGATGGAAATGAAAGAAGAGAGGTTAAATAAGCTTTTGGATGTTGTATTTTAACTGATTTTGATATGGAAAGAGTGATTAGGCCAGGTGCAAAAAGGTGATATTTACAGTTTTCGGAACATCTCTTGACTTGTCCATAGGGGTATGGATGTGTATTAGCTAAATTTGTAAGATGCTGGGGAGCGATATTTCTGAATGTTTGATATATGTTTGGACTAGTACTGTACTTTACACACACAAAATATTTGACAAAAAGTTCCTTTTAATTAGAGTGTATTTTTTCTAAATTTTTTTTCTTTCCCTTCCTCACTCATTTCTTAGATTTTTTTGGATGGAAATGAAAGAAGAGAGGTGAAATAAACTTTTGGATGTTGTATTTTAACTGATTTTGATATGGAAAGAGTGATTAGGCCAGGTGCAAAAAGGTGATATTAACAGTTTTCGGAACATCTGTTGACTTGTCCATAGGGGTATGGATGTGTATTAGCTAAATTTGTAAGATGCTGGGGAGCGATATTTCTGAATGTTTGATATATGTTTGGACTAGTACTGTACTTTACACACACAAAATATTTGACAAAAAGTTCCTTTTAATTCGAGTGTATTTTTTCTAAAAAAATTTTCTTTCCCTTCCTCACTCATTTCTTAGATTTTTTTGGATGGAAATGAAAGAAGAGAGGTGAAATAAGCTTTTGGATGTTGTATTTTAACTGATTTTGATATGGAAAGAGTGATTAGGCCAGGTGCAAAAAGGTGATATTTACAGTTTTCGGAACATCTCTTGACTTGTCCATAGGGGTATGGATGTGTATTAGCTAAATTTGTAAGATGCTGGGGAGCGATATTTCTGAATGTTTGATATATGTTTGGACTAGTACTGTACTTTACACACACAAAATATTTGACAAAAAGTTCCTTTTAATTAGAGTGTATTTTTTCTAAATTTTTTTTCTTTCCCTTCCTCACTCATTTCTTAGATTTTTTTGGATGGAAATGAAAGAAGAGAGGTGAAATAAACTTTTGGATGTTGTATTTTAACTGATTTTGATATGGAAAGAGTGATTAGGCCAGGTGCAAAAAGGTGATATTAACAGTTTTCGGAACATCTGTTGACTTGTCCATAGGGGTATGGATGTGTATTAGCTAAATTTGTAAGATGCTGGGGAGCGATATTTCTGAATGTTTGATATATGTTTGGACTGGTACTGTACTTTACACACACAAAATATTTGACAAAAAGTTCCTTTTAATTCGAGTGTATTTTTTCTAAAAAAATTTTCTTTCCCTTCCTCACTCATTTCTTAGATTTTTTTGGATGGAAATGAAAGAAGAGAGGTGAAATAAGCTTTTGGATGTTGTATTTTAACTGATTTTGATATGGAAAGAGTGATTAGGCCAGGTGCAAAAAGGTGATATTTACAGTTTTCGGAACATCTCTTGACTTGTCCATAGGGGTATGGATGTGTATTAGCTAAATTTGTAAGATGCTGGGGAGCGATATTTCTGAATGTTTGATATATGTTTGGACTAATACTGTACTTTACACACACAAAATATTTGACAAAAAGTTCCTTTTAATTAGAGTGTATTTTTTCTAAATTTTTTTTCTTTCCCTTCCTCACTCATTTCTTAGATTTTTTTGGATGGAAATGAAAGAAGAGAGGTGAAATAAACTTTTGGATGTTGTATTTTAACTGATTTTGATATGGAAAGAGTGATTAGGCCAGGTGCAAAAAGGTGATATTAACAGTTTTCGGAACATCTGTTGACTTGTCCATAGGGGTATGGATGTGTATTAGCTAAATTTGTAAGATGCTGGGGAGCGATATTTCTGAATGTTTGATATATGTTTGGACTAGTACTGTACTTTACACACACAAAATATTTGACAAAAAGTTCCTTTTAATTCGAGTGTATTTTTTCTAAAAAAATTTTCTTTCCCTTCCTCACTCATTTCTTAGATTTTTTTGGATGGAAATGAAAGAAGAGAGGTGAAATAAGCTTTTGGATGTTGTATTTTAACTGATTTTGATATGGAAAGAGTGATTAGGCCAGGTGCAAAAAGGTGATATTTACAGTTTTCGGAACATCTCTTGACTTGTCCATAGGGGTATGGATGTGTATTAGCTAAATTTGTAAGATGCTGGGGAGCGATATTTCTGAATGTTTGATATATGTTTGGACTAGTACTGTACTTTACACACACAAAATATTTGACAAAAAGTTCCTTTTAATTAGAGTGTATTTTTTCTAAATTTTTTTTCTTTCCCTTCCTCACTCATTTCTTAGATTTTTTTGGATGGAAATGAAAGAAGAGAGGTGAAATAAACTTTTGGATGTTGTATTTTAACTGATTTTGATATGGAAAGAGTGATTAGGCCAGGTGCAAAAAGGTGATATTAACAGTTTTCGGAACATCTGTTGACTTGTCCATAGGGGTATGGATGTGTATTAGCTAAATTTGTAAGATGCTGGGGAGCGATATTTCTGAATGTTTAATATATGTTTGGACTAGTACTGTACTTTACACACACAAAATATTTGACAAAAAGTTCCTTTTAATTCGAGTGTATTTTTTCTAAAAAAATTTTCTTTCCCTTCCTCACTCATTTCTTAGATTTTTTTGGATGGAAATGAAAGAAGAGAGGTGAAGTAAGCTTTTGGATGTTGTATTTTAACTGATTTTGATATGGAAAGAGTGATTAGGCCAGGTGCAAAAAGGTGATATTTACAGTTTTCGGAACATCTCTTGACTTGTCCATAGGGGTATGGATGTGTATTAGCTAAATTTGTAAGATGCTGGGGAGCGATATTTCTGAATGTTTGATATATGTTTGGACTAGTACTGTACTTTACACACACAAAATATTTGACAAAAAGTTCCTTTTAATTAGAGTGTATTTTTTCTAAATTTTTTTTCTTTCCCTTCCTCACTCATTTCTTAGATTTTTTTGGATGGAAATGAAAGAAGAGAGGTGAAATAAACTTTTGGATGTTGTATTTTAACTGATTTTGATATGGAAAGAGTGATTAGGCCAGGTGCAAAAAGGTGATATTAACAGTTTTCGGAACATCTGTTGACTTGTCCATAGGGGTATGGATGTGTATTAGCTAAATTTGTAAGATGCTGGGGAGCGATATTTCTGAATGTTTGATATATGTTTGGACTAGTACTGTACTTTACACACACAAAATATTTGACAAAAAGTTCCTTTTAATTCGAGTGTATTTTTTCTAAAAAAATTTTCTTTCCCTTCCTCACTCATTTCTTAGATTTTTTTGGATGGAAATGAAAGAAGAGAGGTGAAATAAGCTTTTGGATGTTGTATTTTAACTGATTTTGATATGGAAAGAGTGATTAGGCCAGGTGCAAAAAGGTGATATTTACAGTTTTCGGAACATCTCTTGACTTGTCCATAGGGGTATGGATGTGTATTAGCTAAATTTGTAAGATGCTGGGGAGCGATATTTCTGAATGTTTGATATATGTTTGGACTAGTACTGTACTTTACACACACAAAATATTTGACAAAAAGTTCCTTTTAATTAGAGTGTATTTTTTCTAAATTTTTTTTCTTTCCCTTCCTCACTCATTTCTTAGATTTTTTTGGATGGAAATGAAAGAAGAGAGGTGAAATAAACTTTTGGATGTTGTATTTTAACTGATTTTGATATGGAAAGAGTGATTAGGCCAGGTGCAAAAAGGTGATATTAACAGTTTTCGGAACATCTGTTGACTTGTCCATAGGGGTATGGATGTGTATTAGCTAAATTTGTAAGATGCTGGGGAGCGATATTTCTGAATGTTTGATATATGTTTGGACTAGTACTGTACTTTACACACACAAAATATTTGACAAAAAGTTCCTTTTAATTAGAGTGTATTTTTTCTAAAAATTTTTTCTTTCCCTTCCTCACTCATTTCTTAGATTTTTTTGGATGGAAATGAAAGAAGAGAGGTGAAATAAACTTTTGGAAGTTGTATTTTAACTGATTTTGATATGGAAAGAGTGATTAGGCCAGGTGCAAAAAGGTGATATTAACAGTTTTCGGAACATCTGTTGACTTGTCCATAGGGGTATGGATGTGTATTAGCTAAATTTGTAAGATGCTGGGGAGCGATATTTCTGAATGTTTGATATATGTTTGGACTAGTACTGTACTTTACACACACAAAATATTTGACAAAAAGTTCCTTTTAATTCGAGTGTATTTTTTCTAAAAAAATTTTCTTTCCCTTCCTCACTCATTTCTTAGATTTTTTTGGATGGAAATGAAAGAAGAGAGGTGAAATAAGCTTTTGGATGTTGTATTTTAACTGATTTTGATATGGAAAGAGTGATTAGGCCAGGTGCAAAAAGGTGATATTTACAGTTTTCGGAACATCTCTTGACTTGTCCATAGGGGTATGGATGTGTATTAGCTAAATTTGTAAGATGCTGGGGAGCGATATTTCTGAATGTTTGATATATGTTTGGACTAGTACTGTACTTTACACACACAAAATATTTGACAAAAAGTTCCTTTTAATTAGAGTGTATTTTTTCTAAATTTTTTTTCTTTCCCTTCCTCACTCATTTCTTAGATTTTTTTGGATGGAAATGAAAGAAGAGAGGTGAAATAAACTTTTGGATGTTGTATTTTAACTGATTTTGATATGGAAAGAGTGATTAGGCCAGGTGCAAAAAGGTGATATTAACAGTTTTCGGAACATCTGTTGACTTGTCCATAGGGGTATGGATGTGTATTAGCTAAATTTGTAAGATGCTGGGGAGCGATATTTCTGAATGTTTGATATATGTTTGGACTAGTACTGTACTTTACACACACAAAATATTTGACAAAAAGTTCCTTTTAATTCGAGTGTATTTTTTCTAAAAAAAATTTCTTTCCCTTCCTCACTCATTTCTTAGATTTTTTTGGATGGAAATGAAAGAAGAGAGGTGAAATAAGCTTTTGGATGTTGTATTTTAACTGATTTTGATATGGAAAGAGTGATTAGGCCAGGTGCAAAAAGGTGATATTTACAGTTTTCGGAACATCTCTTGACTTGTCCATAGGGGTATGGATGTGTATTAGCTAAATTTGTAAGATGCTAGGGAGCGATATTTCTGAATGTTTGATATATGTTTGGACTAGTACTGTACTTTACACACACAAAATATTTGACAAAAAGTTCCTTTTAATTAGAGTGTATTTTTTCTAAATTTTTTTTCTTTCCCTTCCTCACTCATTTCTTAGATTTTTTTGGATGGAAATGAAAGAAGAGAGGTGAAATAAACTTTTGGATGTTGTATTTTAACTGATTTTGATATGGAAAGAGTGATTAGGCCAGGTGCAAAAAGGTGATATTAACAGTTTTCGGAACATCTGTTGACTTGTCCATAGGGGTATGGATGTGTATTAGCTAAATTTGTAAGATGCTGGGGAGCGATATTTCTGAATGTTTGATATATGTTTGGACTAGTACTGTACTTTACACACACAAAATATTTGACAAAAAGTTCCTTTTAATTCGAGTGTATTTTTTCTAAAAAAATTTTCTTTCCCTTCCTCACTCATTTCTTAGATTTTTTTGGATGGAAATGAAAGAAGAGAGGTGAAATAAGCTTTTGGATGTTGTATTTTAACTGATTTTGATATGGAAAGAGTGATTAGGCCAGGTGCAAAAAGGTGATATATACAGTTTTCGGAACATCTCTTGACTTGTCCATAGGGGTATGGATGTGTATTAGCTAAATTTGTAAGATGCTGGGGAGCGATATTTCTGAATGTTTGATATATGTTTGGACTAGTACTGTACTTTACACACACAAAATATTTGACAAAAAGTTCCTTTTAATTAGAGTGTATTTTTTCTAAATTTTTTTTCTTTCCCTTCCTCACTCATTTCTTAGATTTTTTTGGATGGAAATGAAAGAAGAGAGGTGAAATAAACTTTTGGATGTTGTATTTTAACTGATTTTGATATGGAAAGAGTGATTAGGCCAGGTGCAAAAAGGTGATATTAACAGTTTTCGGAACATCTGTTGACTTGTCCATAGGGGTATGGATGTGTATTAGCTAAATTTGTAAGATGCTGGGGAGCGATATTTCTGAATGTTTGATATATGTTTGGACTAGTACTGTACTTTACACACACAAAATATTTGACAAAAAGTTCCTTTTAATTCGAGTGTATTTTTTCTAAAAAAATTTTCTTTCCCTTCCTCACTCATTTCTTAGATTTTTTTGGATGGAAATGAAAGAAGAGAGGTGAAATAAGCTTTTGGATGTTGTATTTTAACTGATTTTGATATGGAAAGAGTGATTAGGCCAGGTGCAAAAAGGTGATGTTTACAGTTTTCGGAACATCTCTTGACTTGTCCATAGGGGTATGGATGTGTATTAGCTAAATTTGTAAGATGCTGGGGAGCGATATTTCTGAATGTTTGATATATGTTTGGACTAGTACTGTACTTTACACACACAAAATATTTGACAAAAAGTTCCTTTTAATTAGAGTGTATTTTTTCTAAATTTTTTTTCTTTCCCTTCCTCACTCATTTCTTAGATTTTTTTGGATGGAAATGAAAGAAGAGAGGTGAAATAAACTTTTGGATGTTGTATTTTAACTGATTTTGATATGGAAAGAGTGATTAGGCCAGGTGCAAAAAGGTGATATTAACAGTTTTCGGAACATCTGTTGACTTGTCCATAGGGGTATGGATGTGTATTAGCTAAATTTGTAAGATGCTGGGGAGCGATATTTCTGAATGTTTGATATATGTTTGGACTAGTACTGTACTTTACACACACAAAATATTTGACAAAAAGTTCCTTTTAATTCGAGTGTATTTTTTCTAAAAAAATTTTCTTTCCCTTCCTCACTCATTTCTTAGATTTTTTTGGATGGAAATGAAAGAAGAGAGGTGAAATAAGCTTTTGGATGTTGTATTTTAACTGATTTTGATATGGAAAGAGTGATTAGGCCAGGTGCAAAAAGGTGATATTTACAGTTTTCGGAACATCTCTTGACTTGTCCATAGGGGTATGGATGTGTATTAGCTAAATTTGTAAGATGCTGGGGAGCGATATTTCTGAATGTTTGATATATGTTTGGACTAGTACTGTACTTTACACACACAAAATATTTGACAAAAAGTCCTTTTAATTAGAGTGTATTTTTTCTAAATTTTTTTTCTTTCCCTTCCTCACTCATTTCTTAGATTTTTTTGGATGGAAATGAAAGAAGAGAGGTGAAATAAACTTTTGGATGTTGTATTTTAACTGATTTTGATATGGAAAGAGTGATTAGGCCAGGTGCAAAAAGGTGATATTAACAGTTTTCGGAACATCTGTTGACTTGTCCATAGGGGTATGGATGTGTATTAGCTAAATTTGTAAGATGCTGGGGAGCGATATTTCTGAATGTTTGATATATGTTTGGACTAGTACTGTACTTTACACACACAAAATATTTGACAAAAAGTTCCTTTTAATTCGAGTGTATTTTTTCTAAAAAAATTTTCTTTCCCTTCCTCACTCATTTCTTAGATTTTTTTGGATGGAAATGAAAGAAGAGAGGTGAAATAAGCTTTTGGATGTTGTATTTTAACTGATTTTGATATGGAAAGAGTGATTAGGCCAGGTGCAAAAAGGTGATATTTACAGTTTTCGGAACATCTCTTGACTTGTCCATAGGGGTATGGATGTGTATTAGCTAAATTTGTAAGATGCTGGGGAGCGATATTTCTGAATGTTTGATATATGTTTGGACTAGTACTGTACTTTACACACACAAAATATTTGACAAAAAGTTCCTTTTAATTAGAGTGTATTTTTTCTAAATTTTTTTTCTTTCCCTTCCTCACTCATTTCTTAGATTTTTTTGGATGGAAATGAAAGAAGAGAGGTGAAATAAACTTTTGGATGTTGTATTTTAACTGATTTTGATATGGAAAGAGTGATTAGGCCAGGTGCAAAAAGGTGATATTAACAGTTTTCGGAACATCTGTTGACTTGTCCATAGGGGTATGGATGTGTATTAGCTAAATTTGTAAGATGCTGGGGAGCGATATTTCTGAATGTTTGATATATGTTTGGACTAGTACTGTACTTTACACACACAAAATATTTGACAAAAAGTTCCTTTTAATTCGAGTGTATTTTTTCTAAAAAAATTTTCTTTCCCTTCCTCACTCATTTCTTAGATTTTTTTGGATGGAAATGAAAGAAGAGAGGTGAAATAAGCTTTTGGATGTTGTATTTTAACTGATTTTGATATGGAAAGAGTGATTAGGCCAGGTGCAAAAAGGTGATATTTACAGTTTTCGGAACATCTCTTGACTTGTCCATAGGGGTATGGATGTGTATTAGCTAAATTTGTAAGATGCTGGGGAGCGATATTTCTGAATGTTTGATATATGTTTGGACTAGTACTGTACTTTACACACACAAAATATTTGACAAAAAGTTCCTTTTAATTAGAGTGTATTTTTTCTAAATTTTTTTTCTTTCCCTTCCTCACTCATTTCTTAGATTTTTTTGGATGGAAATGAAAGAAGAGAGGTGAAATAAACTTTTGGATGTTGTATTTTAACTGATTTTGATATGGAAAGAGTGATTAGGCCAGGTGCAAAAAGGTGATATTAACAGTTTTCGGAACATCTGTTGACTTGTCCATAGGGGTATGGATGTGTATTAGCTAAATTTGTAAGATGCTGGGGAGCGATATTTCTGAATGTTTGATATATGTTTGGACTAGTACTGTACTTTACACACACAAAATATTTGACAAAAAGTTCCTTTTAATTCGAGTGTATTTTTTCTAAAAAAATTTTCTTTCCCTTCCTCACTCATTTCTTAGATTTTTTTGGATGGAAATGAAAGAAGAGAGGTGAAATAAGCTTTTGGATGTTGTATTTTAACTGATTTTGATATGGAAAGAGTGATTAGGCCAGGTGCAAAAAGGTGATATTTACAGTTTTCGGAACATCTCTTGACTTGTCCATAGGGGTATGGATGTGTATTAGCTAAATTTGTAAGATGCTGGGGAGCGATATTTCTGAATGTTTGATATATGTTTGGACTAGTACTGTACTTTACACACACAAAATATTTGACAAAAAGTTCCTTTTAATTAGAGTGTATTTTTTCTAAATTTTTTTTCTTTCCCTTCCTCACTCATTTCTTAGATTTTTTTGGATGGAAATGAAAGAAGAGAGGTGAAATAAACTTTTGGATGTTGTATTTTAACTGATTTTGATATGGAAAGAGTGATTAGGCCAGGTGCAAAAAGGTGATATTAACAGTTTTCGGAACATCTGTTGACTTGTCCATAGGGGTATGGATGTGTATTAGCTAAATTTGTAAGATGCTGGGGAGCGATATTTCTGAATGTTTGATATATGTTTGGACTAGTACTGTACTTTACACACACAAAATATTTGACAAAAAGTTCCTTTTAATTCGAGTGTATTTTTTCTAAAAAAATTTTCTTTCCCTTCCTCACTCATTTCTTAGATTTTTTTGGATGGAAATGAAAGAAGAGAGGTGAAATAAGCTTTTGGATGTTGTATTTTAACTGATTTTGATATGGAAAGAGTGATTAGGCCAGGTGCAAAAAGGTGATATTTACAGTTTTCGGAACATCTCTTGACTTGTCCATAGGGGTATGGATGTGTATTAGCTAAATTTGTAAGATGCTGGGGAGCGATATTTCTGAATGTTTGATATATGTTTGGACTAGTACTGTACTTTACACACACAAAATATTTGACAAAAAGTTCCTTTTAATTAGAGTGTATTTTTTCTAAATTTTTTTTCTTTCCCTTCCTCACTCATTTCTTAGATTTTTTTGGATGGAAATGAAAGAAGAGAGGTGAAATAAACTTTTGGATGTTGTATTTTAACTGATTTTGATATGGAAAGAGTGATTAGGCCAGGTGCAAAAAGGTGATATTAACAGTTTTCGGAACATCTGTTGACTTGTCCATAGGGGTATGGATGTGTATTAGCTAAATTTGTAAGATGCTGGGGAGCGATATTTCTGAATGTTTGATATATGTTTGGACTAGTACTGTACTTTACACACACAAAATATTTGACAAAAAGTTCCTTTTAATTCGAGTGTATTTTTTCTAAAAAAAATTTCTTTCCCTTCCTCACTCATTTCTTAGATTTTTTTGGATGGAAATGAAAGAAGAGAGGTGAAATAAGCTTTTGGATGTTGTATTTTAACTGATTTTGATATGGAAAGAGTGATTAGGCCAGGTGCAAAAAGGTGATATTTACAGTTTTCGGAACATCTCTTGACTTGTCCATAGGGGTATGGATGTGTATTAGCTAAATTTGTAAGATGCTGGGGAGCGATATTTCTGAATGTTTGATATATGTTTGGACTAGTACTGTACTTTACACACACAAAATATTTGACAAAAAGTTCCTTTTAATTAGAGTGTATTTTTTCTAAATTTTTTTTCTTTCCCTTCCTCACTCATTTCTTAGATTTTTTTGGATGGAAATGAAAGAAGAGAGGTGAAATAAACTTTTGGATGTTGTATTTTAACTGATTTTGATATGGAAAGAGTGATTAGGCCAGGTGCAAAAAGGTGATATTAACAGTTTTCGGAACATCTGTTGACTTGTCCATAGGGGTATGGATGTGTATTAGCTAAATTTGTAAGATGCTGGGGAGCGATATTTCTGAATGTTTGATATATGTTTGGACTAGTACTGTACTTTACACACACAAAATATTTGACAAAAAGTTCCTTTTAATTCGAGTGTATTTTTTCTAAAAAAATTTTCTTTCCCTTCCTCACTCATTTCTTAGATTTTTTTGGATGGAAATGAAAGAAGAGAGGTGAAATAAGCTTTTGGATGTTGTATTTTAACTGATTTTGATATGGAAAGAGTGATTAGGCCAGGTGCAAAAAGGTGATATTTACAGTTTTCGGAACATCTCTTGACTTGTCCATAGGGGTATGGATGTGTATTAGCTAAATTTGTAAGATGCTGGGGAGCGATATTTCTGAATGTTTGATATATGTTTGGACTAGTACTGTACTTTACACACACAAAATATTTGACAAAAAGTTCCTTTTAATTAGAGTGTATTTTTTCTAAATTTTTTTTCTTTCCCTTCCTCACTCATTTCTTAGATTTTTTTGGATGGAAATGAAAGAAGAGAGGTGAAATAAACTTTTGGATGTTGTATTTTAACTGATTTTGATATGGAAAGAGTGATTAGGCCAGGTGCAAAAAGGTGATATTAACAGTTTTCGGAACATCTGTTGACTTGTCCATAGGGGTATGGATGTGTATTAGCTAAATTTGTAAGATGCTGGGGAGCGATATTTCTGAATGTTTGATATATGTTTGGACTAGTACTGTACTTTACACACACAAAATATTTGACAAAAAATTCCTTTTAATTCGAGTGTATTTTTTCTAAAAAAATTTTCTTTCCCTTCCTCACTCATTTCTTAGATTTTTTTGGATGGAAATGAAAGAAGAGAGGTGAAATAAGCTTTTGGATGTTGTATTTTAACTGATTTTGATATGGAAAGAGTGATTAGGCCAGGTGCAAAAAGGTGATATTTACAGTTTTCGGAACATCTCTTGACTTGTCCATAGGGGTATGGATGTGTATTAGCTAAATTTGTAAGATGCTGGGGAGCGATATTTCTGAATGTTTGATATATGTTTGGACTAGTACTGTACTTTACACACACAAAATATTTGACAAAAAGTTCCTTTTAATTAGAGTGTATTTTTTCTAAATTTTTTTTCTTTCCCTTCCTCACTCATTTCTTAGATTTTTTTGGATGGAAATGAAAGAAGAGAGGTGAAATAAACTTTTGGATGTTGTATTTTAACTGATTTTGATATGGAAAGAGTGATTAGGCCAGGTGCAAAAAGGTGATATTAACAGTTTTCGGAACATCTGTTGACTTGTCCATAGGGGTATGGATGTGTATTAGCTAAATTTGTAAGATGCTGGGGAGCGATATTTCTGAATGTTTGATATATGTTTGGACTAGTACTGTACTTTACACACACAAAATATTTGACAAAAAGTTCCTTTTAATTCGAGTGTATTTTTTCTAAAAACATTTTCTTTCCCTTCCTCACTCATTTCTTAGATTTTTTTGGATGGAAATGAAAGAAGAGAGGTGAAATAAGCTTTTGGATGTTGTATTTTAACTGATTTTGATATGGAAAGAGTGATTAGGCCAGGTGCAAAAAGGTGATATTTACAGTTTTCGGAACATCTCTTGACTTGTCCATAGGGGTATGGATGTGTATTAGCTAAATTTGTAAGATGCTGGGGAGCGATATTTCTGAATGTTTGATATATGTTTGGACTAGTACTGTACTTTACACACACAAAATATTTGACAAAAAGTTCCTTTTAATTCGAGTGTATTTTTTCTAAAAAAATTTTCTTTCCCTTCCTCACTCATTTCTTAGATTTTTTTGGATGGAAATGAAAGAAGAGAGGTGAAATAAGCTTTTGGATGTTGTATTTTAACTGATTTTGATATGGAAAGAGTGATTAGGCCAGGTGCAAAAAGGTGATATTTACAGTTTTCGGAACATCTCTTGACTTGTCCATAGGGGTATGGATGTGTATTAGCTAAATTTGTAAGATGCTGGGGAGCGATATTTCTGAATGTTTGATATATGTTTGGACTAGTACTGTACTTTACACACACAAAATATTTGACAAAAAGTTCCTTTTAATTAGAGTGTATTTTTTCTAAATTTTTTTCTTTCCCTTCCTCACTCATTTCTTAGATTTTTTTGGATGGAAATGAAAGAAGAGAGGTGAAATAAACTTTTGGATGTTGTATTTTAACTGATTTTGATATGGAAAGAGTGATTAGGCCAGGTGCAAAAAGGTGATATTAACAGTTTTCGGAACATCTGTTGACTTGTCCATAGGGGTATGGATGTGTATTAGCTAAATTTGTAAGATGCTGGGGAGCGATATTTCTGAATGTTTGATATATGTTTGGACTAGTACTGTACTTTACACACACAAAATATTTGACAAAAAGTTCCTTTTAATTCGAGTGTATTTTTTCTAAAAAAAATTTCTTTCCCTTCCTCACTCATTTTTTAGATTTTTTTGGATGGAAATGAAAGAAGAGAGGTGAAATAAGCTTTTGGATGTTGTATTTTAACTGATTTTGATATGGAAAGAGTGATTAGGCCAGGTGCAAAAAGGTGATATTTACAGTTTTCGGAACATCTCTTGACTTGTCCATAGGGGTATGGATGTGTATTAGCTAAATTTGTAAGATGCTGGGGAGCGATATTTCTGAATGTTTGATATATGTTTGGACTAGTACTGTACTTTACACACACAAAATATTTGACAAAAAGTTCCTTTTAATTAGAGTGTATTTTTTCTAAATTTTTTTTCTTTCCCTTCCTCACTCATTTCTTAGATTTTTTTGGATGGAAATGAAAGAAGAGAGGTGAAATAAACTTTTGGATGTTGTATTTTAACTGATTTTGATATGGAAAGAGTGATTAGGCCAGGTGCAAAAAGGTGATATTAACAGTTTTCGGAACATCTGTTGACTTGTCCATAGGGGTATGGATGAGTATTAGCTAAATTTGTAAGATGCTGGGGAGCGATATTTCTGAATGTTTGATATATGTTTGGACTAGTACTGTACTTTACACACACAAAATATTTGACAAAAAGTTCCTTTTAATTCGAGTGTATTTTTTCTAAAAAAATTTTCTTTCCCTTCCTCACTCATTTCTTAGATTTTTTTGGATGGAAATGAAAGAAGAGAGGTGAAATAAGCTTTTGGATGTTGTATTTTAACTGATTTTGATATGGAAAGAGTGATTAGGCCAGGTGCAAAAAGGTGATATTTACAGTTTTCGGAACATCTCTTGACTTGTCCATAGGGGTATGGATGTGTATTAGCTAAATTTGTAAGATGCTGGGGAGCGATATTTCTGAATGTTTGATATATGTTTGGACTAGTACTGTACTTTACACACACAAAATATTTGACAAAAAGTTCCTTTTAATTCGAGTGTATTTTTTCTAAAAAAATTTTCTTTCCCTTCCTCACTCATTTCTTAGATTTTTTTGGATGGAAATGAAAGAAGAGAGGTGAAATAAGCTTTTGGATGTTGTATTTTAACTGATTTTGATATGGAAAGAGTGATTAGGCCAGGTGCAAAAAGGTGATATTTACAGTTTTCGGAACATCTCTTGACTTGTCCATAGGGGTATGGATGTGTATTAGCTAAATTTGTAAGATGCTGGGGAGCGATATTTCTGAATGTTTGATATATGTTTGGACTAGTACTGTACTTTACACACACAAAATATTTGACAAAAAGTTCCTTTTAATTAGAGTGTATTTTTTCTAAATTTTTTTTCTTTCCCTTCCTCACTCATTTCTTAGATTTTTTTGGATGGAAATGAAAGAAGAGAGGTGAAATAAACTTTTGGATGTTGTATTTTAACTGATTTTGATATGGAAAGAGTGATTAGGCCAGGTGCAAAAAGGTGATATTAACAGTTTTCGGAACATCTGTTGACTTGTCCATAGGGGTATGGATGTGTATTAGCTAAATTTGTAAGATGCTGGGGAGCGATATTTCTGAATGTTTGATATATGTTTGGACTAGTACTGTACTTTACACACACAAAATATTTGACAAAAAGTTCCTTTTAATTAGAGTGTATTTTTTCTAAATTTTTTTTCTTTCCCTTCCTCACTCATTTCTTAGATTTTTTTGGATGGAAATGAAAGAAGAGAGGTGAAATAAACTTTTGGATGTTGTATTTTAACTGATTTTGATATGGAAAGAGTGATTAGGCCAGGTGCAAAAAGGTGATATTAACAGTTTTCGGAACATCTGTTGACTTGTCCATAGGGGTATGGATGTGTATTAGCTAAATTTGTAAGATGCTGGGGAGCGATATTTCTGAATGTTTGATATATGTTTGGACTAGTACTGTACTTTACACACACAAAATATTTGACAAAAAGTTCCTTTTAATTCGAGTGTATTTTTTCTAAAAAAATTTTCTTTCCCTTCCTCACTCATTTCTTAGATTTTTTTGGATGGAAATGAAAGAAGAGAGGTGAAATAAGCTTTTGGATGTTGTATTTTAACTGATTTTGATATGGAAAGAGTGATTAGGCCAGGTGCAAAAAGGTGATATTTACAGTTTTCGGAACATCTCTTGACTTGTCCATAGGGGTATGGATGTGTATTAGCTAAATTTGTAAGATGCTGGGGAGCGATATTTCTGAATGTTTGATATATGTTTGGACTAGTACTGTACTTTACACACACAAAATATTTGACAAAAAGTTCCTTTTAATTCGAGTGTATTTTTTCTAAAAAAATTTTCTTTCCCTTCCTCACTCATTTCTTAGATTTTTTTGGATGGAAATGAAAGAAGAGAGGTGAAATAAGCTTTTGGATGTTGTATTTTAACTGATTTTGATATGGAAAGAGTGATTAGGCCAGGTGCAAAAAGGTGATATTTACAGTTTTCGGAACATCTCTTGACTTGTCCATAGGGGTATGGATGTGTATTAGCTAAATTTGTAAGATGCTGGGGAGCGATATTTCTAAATGTTTGATATATGTTTGGACTAGTACTGTACTTTACACACACAAAATATTTGACAAAAAGTTCCTTTTAATTAGAGTGTATTTTTTCTAAATTTTTTTTCTTTCCCTTCCTCACTCATTTCTTAGATTTTTTTGGATGGAAATGAAAGAAGAGAGGTGAAATAAACTTTTGGATGTTGTATTTTAACTGATTTTTATATGGAAAGAGTGATTAGGCCAGGTGCAAAAAGGTGATATTAACAGTTTTCGGAACATCTGTTGACTTGTCCATAGGGGTATGGATGTGTATTAGCTAAATTTGTAAGATGCTGGGGAGCGATATTTCTGAATGTTTGATATATGTTTGGACTAGTACTGTACTTTACACACACAAAATATTTGACAAAAAGTTCCTTTTAATTAGAGTGTATTTTTTCTAAATTTTTTTTCTTTCCCTTCCTCACTCATTTCTTAGATTTTTTTGGATGGAAATGAAAGAAGAGAGGTGAAATAAACTTTTGGATGTTGTATTTTAACTGATTTTGATATGGAAAGAGTGATTAGGCCAGGTGCAAAAAGGTGATATTAACAGTTTTCGGAACATCTGTTGACTTGTCCATAGGGGTATGGATGTGTATTAGCTAAATTTGTAAGATGCTGGGGAGCGATATTTCTGAATGTTTGATATATGTTTGGACTAGTACTGTACTTTACACACACAAAATATTTGACAAAAAGTTCCTTTTAATTCGAGTGTATTTTTTCTAAAAAAATTTTCTTTCCCTTCCTCACTCATTTCTTAGATTTTTTTGGATGGAAATGAAAGAAGAGAGGTGAAATAAGCTTTTGGATGTTGTATTTTAACTGATTTTGATATGGAAAGAGTGATTAGGCCAGGTGCAAAAAGGTGATATTTACAGTTTTCGGAACATCTCTTGACTTGTCCATAGGGGTATGGATGTGTATTAGCTAAATTTGTAAGATGCTGGGGAGCGATATTTCTGAATGTTTGATATATGTTTGGACTAGTACTGTACTTTACACACACAAAATATTTGACAAAAAGTTCCTTTTAATTAGAGTGTATTTTTTCTAAATTTTTTTTCTTTCCCTTCCTCACTCATTTCTTAGATTTTTTTGGATGGAAATGAAAGAAGAGAGGTGAAATAAACTTTTGGATGTTGTATTTTAACTGATTTTGATATGAAAAGAGTGATTAGGCCAGGTGCAAAAAGGTGATATTAACAGTTTTCGGAACATCTGTTGACTTGTCCATAGGGGTATGGATGTGTATTAGCTAAATTTGTAAGATGCTGGGGAGCGATATTTCTGAATGTTTGATATATGTTTGGACTAGTACTGTACTTTACACACACAAAATATTTGACAAAAAGTTCCTTTTAATTCGAGTGTATTTTTTCTAAAAAAATTTTCTTTCCCTTCCTCACTCATTTCTTAGATTTTTTTGGATGGAAATGAAAGAAGAGAGGTGAAATAAGCTTTTGGATGTTGTATTTTAACTGATTTTGATATGGAAAGAGTGATTAGGCCAGGTGCAAAAAGGTGATATTTACAGTTTTCGGAACATCTCTTGACTTGTCCATAGGGGTATGGATGTGTATTAGCTAAATTTGTAAGATGCTGGGGAGCGATATTTCTGAATGTTTGATATATGTTTGGACTAGTACTGTACTTTACACACACAAAATATTTGACAAAAAGTTCCTTTTAATTCGAGTGTATTTTTTCTAAAAAAATTTTCTTTCCCTTCCTCACTCATTTCTTAGATTTTTTTGGATGGAAATGAAAGAAGAGAGGTGAAATAAGCTTTTGGATGTTGTATTTTAACTGATTTTGATATGGAAAGAGTGATTAGGCCAGGTGCAAAAAGGTGATATTTACAGTTTTCGGAACATCTCTTGACTTGTCCATAGGGGTATGGATGTGTATTAGCTAAATTTGTAAGATGCTGGGGAGCGATATTTCTGAATGTTTGATATATGTTTGGACTAGTACTGTACTTTACACACACAAAATATTTGACAAAAAGTTCCTTTTAATTAGAGTGTATTTTTTCTAAATTTTTTTTCTTTCCCTTCCTCACTCATTTCTTAGATTTTTTTGGATGGAAATGAAAGAAGAGAGGTGAAATAAACTTTTGGATGTTGTATTTTAACTGATTTTGATATGGAAAGAGTGATTAGGCCAGGTGCAAAAAGGTGATATTAACAGTTTTCGGAACATCTGTTGACTTGTCCATAGGGGTATGGATGTGTATTAGCTAAATTTGTAAGATGCTGGGGAGCGATATTTCTGAATGTTTGATATATGTTTGGACTAGTACTGTACTTTACACACACAAAATATTTGACAAAAAGTTCCTTTTAATTAGAGTGTATTTTTTCTAAATTTTTTTTCTTTCCCTTCCTCACTCATTTCTTAGATTTTTTTGGATGGAAATGAAAGAAGAGAGGTGAAATAAACTTTTGGATGTTGTATTTTAACTGATTTTGATATGGAAAGAGTGATTAGGCCAGGTGCAAAAAGGTGATATTAACAGTTTTCGGAACATCTGTTGACTTGTCCATAGGGGTATGGATGTGTATTAGCTAAATTTGTAAGATGCTGGGGAGCGATATTTCTGAATGTTTGATATATGTTTGGACTAGTACTGTACTTTACACACACAAAATATTTGACAAAAAGTTCCTTTTAATTCGAGTGTATTTTTTCTAAAAAAATTTTCTTTCCCTTCCTCACTCATTTCTTAGATTTTTTTGGATGGAAATGAAAGAAGAGAGGTGAAATAAGCTTTTGGATGTTGTATTTTAACTGATTTTGATATGGAAAGAGTGATTAGGCCAGGTGCAAAAAGGTGATATTTACAGTTTTCGGAACATCTCTTGACTTGTCCATAGGGGTATGGATGTGTATTAGCTAAATTTGTAAGATGCTGGGGAGCGATATTTCTGAATGTTTGATATATGTTTGGACTAGTACTGTACTTTACACACACAAAATATTTGACAAAAAGTTCCTTTTAATTAGAGTGTATTTTTTCTAAATTTTTTTTCTTTCCCTTCCTCACTCATTTCTTAGATTTTTTTGGATGGAAATGAAAGAAGAGAGGTGAAATAAACTTTTGGATGTAGTATTTTAACTGATTTTGATATGGAAAGAGTGATTAGGCCAGGTGCAAAAAGGTGATATTAACAGTTTTCGGAACATCTGTTGACTTGTCCATAGGGGTATGGATGTGTATTAGCTAAATTTGTAAGATGCTGGGGAGCGATATTTCTGAATGTTTGATATATGTTTGGACTAGTACTGTACTTTACACACACAAAATATTTGACAAAAAGTTCCTTTTAATTCGAGTGTATTTTTTCTAAAAAAATTTTCTTTCCCTTCCTCACTCATTTCTTAGATTTTTTTGGATGGAAATGAAAGAAGAGAGGTGAAATAAGCTTTTGGATGTTGTATTTTAACTGATTTTGATATGGAAAGAGTGATTAGGCCAGGTGCAAAAAGGTGATATTTACAGTTTTCGGAACATCTGTTGACTTGTCCATAGGGGTATGGATGTGTATTAGCTAAATTTGTAAGATGCTGGGGAGCGATATTTCTGAATGTTTGATATATGTTTGGACTAGTACTGTACTTTACACACACAAAATATTTGACAAAAAGTTCCTTTTAATTCGAGTGTATTTTTTCTAAAAAAATTTTCTTTCCCTTCCTCACTCATTTCTTAGATTTTTTTGGATGGAAATGAAAGAAGAGAGGTGAAATAAGCTTTTGGATGTTGTATTTTAACTGATTTTGATATGGAAAGAGTGATTAGGCCAGGTGCAAAAAGGTGATATTTACAGTTTTCGGAACATCTCTTGACTTGTCCATAGGGGTATGGATGTGTATTAGCTAAATTTGTAAGATGCTGGGGAGCGATATTTCTGAATGTTTGATATATGTTTTGACTAGTACTGTACTTTACACACACAAAATATTTGACAAAAAGTTCCTTTTAATTAGAGTGTATTTTTTCTAAATTTTTTTTCTTTCCCTTCCTCACTCATTTCTTAGATTTTTTTGGATGGAAATGAAAGAAGAGAGGTGAAATAAACTTTTGGATGTTGTATTTTAACTGATTTTGATATGGAAAGAGTGATTAGGCCAGGTGCAAAAAGGTGATATTAACAGTTTTCGGAACATCTGTTGACTTGTCCATAGGGGTATGGATGTGTATTAGCTAAATTTGTAAGATGCTGGGGAGCGATATTTCTGAATGTTTGATATATGTTTGGACTAGTACTGTACTTTACACACACAAAATATTTGACAAAAAGTTCCTTTTAATTCGAGTGTATTTTTTCTAAAAAAATTTTCTTTCCCTTCCTCACTCATTTCTTAGATTTTTTTGGATGGAAATGAAAGAAGAGAGGTGAAATAAGCTTTTGGATGTTGTATTTTAACTGATTTTGATATGGAAAGAGTGATTAGGCCAGGTGCAAAAAGGTGATATTTACAGTTTTCGGAACATCTCTTGACTTGTCCATAGGGGTATGGATGTGTATTAGCTAAATTTGTAAGATGCTGGGGAGCGATATTTCTGAATGTTTGATATATGTTTGGACTAGTACTGTACTTTACACACACAAAATATTTGACAAAAAGTTCCTTTTAATTCGAGTGTATTTTTTCTAAAAAAATTTTCTTTCCCTTCCTCACTCATTTCTTAGATTTTTTTGGATGGAAATGAAAGAAGAGAGGTGAAATAAGCTTTTGGATGTTGTATTTTAACTGATTTTGATATGGAAAGAGTGATTAGGCCAGGTGCAAAAAGGTGATATTTACAGTTTTCGGAACATCTCTTGACTTGTCCATAGGGGTATGGATGTGTATTAGCTAAATTTGTAAGATGCTGGGGAGCGATATTTCTGAATGTTTGATATATGTTTGGACTAGTACTGTACTTTACACACACAAAATATTTGACAAAAAGTTCCTTTTAATTAGAGTGTATTTTTTCTAAATTTTTTTTCTTTCCCTTCCTCACTCATTTCTTAGATTTTTTGGATGGAAATGAAAGAAGAGAGGTGAAATAAACTTTTGGATGTTGTATTTTAACTGATTTTGATATGGAAAGAGTGATTAGGCCAGGTGCAAAAAGGTGATATTAACAGTTTTCGGAACATCTGTTGACTTGTCCATAGGGGTATGGATGTGTATTAGCTAAATTTGTAAGATGCTGGGGAGCGATATTTCTGAATGTTTGATATATGTTTGGACTAGTACTGTACTTTACACACACAAAATATTTGACAAAAAGTTCCTTTTAATTCGAGTGTATTTTTTCTAAAAAAAATTTCTTTCCCTTCCTCACTCATTTCTTAGATTTTTTTGGATGGAAATGAAAGAAGAGAGGTGAAATAAGCTTTTGGATGTTGTATTTTAACTGATTTTGATATGGAAAGAGTGATTAGGCCAGGTGCAAAAAGGTGATATTTACAGTTTTCGGAACATCTCTTGACTTGTCCATAGGGGTATGGATGTGTATTAGCTAAATTTGTAAGATGCTGGGGAGCGATATTTCTGAATGTTTGATATATGTTGTGACTAGTACTGTACTTTACACACACAAAATATTTGACAAAAAGTTCCTTTTAATTCGAGTGTATTTTTTCTAAAAAAATTTTCTTTCCCTTCCTCACTCATTTCTTAGATTTTTTTGGATGGAAATGAAAGAAGAGAGGTGAAATAAGCTTTTGGATGTTGTATTTTAACTGATTTTGATATGGAAAGAGTGATTAGGCCAGGTGCAAAAAGGTGATATTTACAGTTTTCGGAACATCTCTTGACTTGTCCATAGGGGTATGGATGTGTATTAGCTAAATTTGTAAGATGCTGGGGAGCGATATTTCTGAATGTTTGATATATGTTTGGACTAGTACTGTACTTTACACACACAAAATATTTGACAAAAAGTTCCTTTTAATTAGAGTGTATTTTTTCTAAATTTTTTTTCTTTCCCTTCCTCACTCATTTCTTAGATTTTTTTGGATGGAAATGAAAGAAGAGAGGTGAAATAAACTTTTGGATGTTGTATTTTAACTGATTTTGATATGGAAAGAGTGATTAGGCCAGGTGCAAAAAGGTGATATTAACAGTTTTCGGAACATCTGTTGACTTGTCCATAGGGGTATGGATGTGTATTAGCTAAATTTGTAAGATGCTGGGGAGCGATATTTCTGAATGTTTGATATATGTTTGGACTAGTACTGTACTTTACACACACAAAATATTTGACAAAAAGTTCCTTTTAATTCGAGTGTATTTTTTCTAAAAAAAATTTCTTTCCCTTCCTCACTCATTTCTTAGATTTTTTTGGATGGAAATGAAAGAAGAGAGGTGAAATAAGCTTTTGGATGTTGTATTTTAACTGATTTTGATATGGAAAGAGTGATTAGGCCAGGTGCAAAAAGGTGATATTTACAGTTTTCGGAACATCTCTTGACTTGTCCATAGGGGTATGGATGTGTATTAGCTAAATTTGTAAGATGCTGGGGAGCGATATTTCTGAATGTTTGATATATGTTTGGACTAGTACTGTTCTTTACACACACAAAATATTTGACAAAAAGTTCCTTTTAATTCGAGTGTATTTTTTCTAAAAAAATTTTCTTTCCCTTCCTCACTCATTTCTTAGATTTTTTTGGATGGAAATGAAAGAAGAGAGGTGAAATAAGCTTTTGGATGTTGTATTTTAACTGATTTTGATATGGAAAGAGTGATTAGGCCAGGTGCAAAAAGGTGATATTTACAGTTTTCGGAACATCTCTTGACTTGTCCATAGGGGTATGGATGTGTATTAGCTAAATTTGTAAGATGCTGGGGAGCGATATTTCTGAATGTTTGATATATGTTTGGACTAGTACTGTACTTTACACACACAAAATATTTGACAAAAAGTTCCTTTTAATTAGAATGTATTTTTTCCAAATTTTTTTTCTTTCCCTTCCTCACTCATTTCTTAGATTTTTTTGGATGGAAATGAAAGAAGAGAGGTGAAATAAACTTTTGGATGTTGTATTTTAACTGATTTTGATATGGAAAGAGTGATTAGGCCAGGTGCAAAAAGGTGATATTAACAGTTTTCGGAACATCTGTTGACTTGTCCATAGGGGTATGGATGTGTATTAGCTAAATTTGTAAGATGCTGGGGAGCGATATTTCTGAATGTTTGATATATGTTTGGACTAGTACTGTACTTTACACACACAAAATATTTGACAAAAAGTTCCTTTTAATTCGAGTGTATTTTTTCTAAAAAAAATTTCTTTCCCTTCCTCACTCATTTCTTAGATTTTTTTGGATGGAAATGAAAGAAGAGAGGTGAAATAAGCTTTTGGATGTTGTATTTTAACTGATTTTGATATGGAAAGAGTGATTAGGCCAGGTGCAAAAAGGTGATATTTACAGTTTTCGGAACATCTCTTGACTTGTCCATAGGGGTATGGATGTGTATTAGTAGCTAAATTTGTAAGATGCTGGGGAGCGATATTTCTGAATGTTTGATATATGTTTGGACTAGTACTGTACTTTACACACACAAAATATTTGACAAAAAGTTCCTTTTAATTCGAGTGTATTTTTTCTAAAAAAATTTTCTTTCCCTTCCTCACTCATTTCTTAGATTTTTTTGGATGGAAATGAAAGAAGAGAGGTGAAATAAGCTTTTGGATGTTGTATTTTAACTGATTTTGATATGGAAAGAGTGATTAGGCCAGGTGCAAAAAGGTGATATTTACAGTTTTCGGAACATCTCTTGACTTGTCCATAGGGGTATGGATGTGTATTAGCTAAATTTGTAAGATGCTGGGGAGCGATATTTCTGAATGTTTGATATATGTTTGGACTAGTACTGTACTTTACACACACAAAATATTTGACAAAAAGTTCCTTTTAATTCGAGTGTATTTTTTCTAAAAAAATTTTCTTTCCCTTCCTCACTCATTTCTTAGATTTTTTTGGATGAAATGAAAGAAGAGAGGTGAAATAAGCTTTTGGATGTTGTATTTTAACTGATTTTGATATGGAAAGAGTGATTAGGCCAGGTGCAAAAAGGTGATATTTACAGTTTTCGGAACATCTCTTGACTTGTCCATAGGGGTATGGATGTGTATTAGCTAAATTTGTAAGATGCTGGGGAGCGATATTTCTGAATGTTTGATATATGTTTTGACTAGTACTGTACTTTACACACACAAAATATTTGACAAAAAGTTCCTTTTAATTAGAGTGTATTTTTTCTAAATTTTTTTCTTTCCCTTCCTCACTCATTTCTTAGATTTTTTTGGATGGAAATGAAAGAAGAGAGGTGAAATAAACTTTTGGATGTTGTATTTTAACTGATTTTGATATGGAAAGAGTGATTAGGCCAGGTGCAAAAAGGTGATATTAACAGTTTTCGGAACATCTGTTGACTTGTCCATAGGGGTATGGATGTGTATTAGCTAAATTTGTAAGATGCTGGGGAGCGATATTTCTGAATGTTTGATATATGTTTGGACTAGTACTGTACTTTACACACACAAAATATTTGACAAAAAGTTCCTTTTAATTCGAGTGTATTTTTTCTAAAAAATTTTCTTTCCCTTCCTCACTCATTTCTTAGATTTTTTTGGATGGAAATGAAAGAAGAGAGGTGAAATAAGCTTTTGGATGTTGTATTTTAACTGATTTTGATATGGAAAGAGTGATTAGGCCAGGTGCAAAAAGGTGATATTTACAGTTTTCGGAACATCTCTTGACTTGTCCATAGGGGTATGGATGTGTATTAGCTAAATTTGTAAGATGCTGGGGAGCGATATTTCTGAATGTTTGATATATGTTTGGACTAGTACTGTACTTTACACACACAAAATATTTGACAAAAAGTTCCTTTTAATTCGAGTGTATTTTTTCTAAAAAAATTTCTTTCCCTTCCTCACTCATTTCTTAGATTTTTTTGGATGGAAATGAAAGAAGAGAGGTGAAATAAGCTTTTGGATGTTGTATTTTAACTGATTTTGATATGGAAAGAGTGATTAGGCCAGGTGCAAAAAGGTGATATTTACAGTTTTCGGAACATCTCTTGACTTGTCCATAGGGGTATGGATGTGTATTAGCTAAATTTGTAAGATGCTGGGGAGCGATATTTCTGAATGTTTGATATATGTTTGGACTAGTACTGTACTTTACACACACAAAATATTTGACAAAAAGTTCCTTTTAATTCGAGTGTATTTTTTCTAAAAAAAATTTCTTTCCCTTCCTCACTCATTTCTTAGATTTTTTTGGATGGAAATGAAAGAAGAGAGGTGAAATAAGCTTTTGGATGTTGTATTTTAACTGATTTTGATATGGAAAGAGTGATTAGGCCAGGTGCAAAAAGGTGATATTTACAGTTTTCGGAACATCTCTTGACTTGTCCATAGGGGTATGGATGTGTATTAGCTAAATTTGTAAGATGCTGGGGAGCGATATTTCTGAATGTTTGATATATGTTTGGACTAGTACTGTACTTTACACACACAAAATATTTGACAAAAAGTTCCTTTTAATTAGAGTGTATTTTTTCTAAATTTTTTTTCTTTCCCTTCCTCACTCATTTCTTAGATTTTTTTGGATGGAAATGAAAGAAGAGAGGTGAAATAAACTTTTGGATGTTGTATTTTAACTGATTTTGATATGGAAAGAGTGATTAGGCCAGGTGCAAAAAGGTGATATTAACAGTTTTCGGAACATCTGTTGACTTGTCCATAGGGGTATGGATGTGTATTAGCTAAATTTGTAAGATGCTGGGGAGCGATATTTCTGAATGTTTGATATATGTTTGGACTAGTACTGTACTTTACACACACAAAATATTTGACAAAAAGTTCCTTTTAATTCGAGTGTATTTTTTCTAAAAAAATTTTCTTTCCCTTCCTCACTCATTTCTTAGATTTTTTTGGATGGAAATGAAAGAAGAGAGGTGAAATAAGCTTTTGGATGTTGTATTTTAACTGATTTTGATATGGAAAGAGTGATTAGGCCAGGTGCAAAAAGGTGATATTTACAGTTTTCGGAACATCTCTTGACTTGTCCATAGGGGTATGGATGTGTATTAGCTAAATTTGTAAGATGCTGGGGAGCGATATTTCTGAATGTTTGATATATGTTTGGACTAGTACTGTACTTTACACACACAAAATATTTGACAAAAAGTTCCTTTTAATTCGAGTGTATTTTTTCTAAAAAAATTTTCTTTCCCTTCCTCACTCATTTCTTAGATTTTTTTGGATGGAAATGAAAGAAGAGAGGTGAAATAAGCTTTTGGATGTTGTATTTTAACTGATTTTGATATGGAAAGAGTGATTAGGCCAGGTGCAAAAAGGTGATATTTACAGTTTTCGGAACATCTCTTGACTTGTCCATAGGGGTATGGATGTGTATTAGCTAAATTTGTAAGATGCTGGGGAGCGATATTTCTGAATGTTTGATATATGTTTGGACTAGTACTGTACTTTACACACACAAAATATTTGACAAAAAGTTCCTTTTAATTAGAGTGTATTTTTTCTAAAAATTTTTTCTTTCCCTTCCTCACTCATTTCTTAGATTTTTTTGGATGGAAATGAAAGAAGAGAGGTGAAATAAACTTTTGGATGTTGTATTTTAACTGATTTTGATATGGAAAGAGTGATTAGGCCAGGTGCAAAAAGGTGATATTTACAGTTTTCGGAACATCTCTTGACTTGTCCATAGGGGTATGGATGTGTATTAGCTAAATTTGTAAGATGCTGGGGAGCGATATTTCTGAATGTTTGATATATGTTTGGACTAGTACTGTACTTTACACACACAAAATATTTGACAAAAAGTTCCTTTTAATTCGAGTGTATTTTTTCTAAAAAAAATTTCTTTCCCTTCCTCACTCATTTCTTAGATTTTTTTGGATGGAAATGAAAGAAGAGAGGTGAAATAAGCTTTTGGATGTTGTATTTTAACTGATTTTGATATGGAAAGAGTGATTAGGCCAGGTGCAAAAAGGTGATATTTACAGTTTTCGGAACATCTCTTGACTTGTCCATAGGGGTATGGATGTGTATTAGCTAAATTTGTAAGATGCTGGGGAGCGATATTTCTGAATGTTTGATATATGTTTGGACTAGTACTGTACTTTACACACACAAAATATTTGACAAAAAGTTCCTTTTAATTCGAGTGTATTTTTTCTAAAAAAATTTTCTTTCCCTTCCTCACTCATTTCTTAGATTTTTTTGGATGGAAATGAAAGAAGAGAGGTGAAATAAGCTTTTGGATGTTGTATTTTAACTGATTTTGATATGGAAAGAGTGATTAGGCCAGGTGCAAAAAGGTGATATTTACAGTTTTCGGAACATCTCTTGACTTGTCCATAGGGGTATGGATGTGTATTAGCTAAATTTGTAAGATGCTGGGGAGCGATATTTCTGAATGTTTGATATATGTTTGGACTAGTACTGTACTTTACACACACAAAATATTTGACAAAAAGTTCCTTTTAATTAGAGTGTATTTTTTCTAAATTTTTTTTCTTTCCCTTCCTCACTCATTTCTTAGATTTTTTTGGATGGAAATGAAAGAAGAGAGGTGAAATAAACTTTTGGATGTTGTATTTTAACTGATTTTGATATGGAAAGAGTGATTAGGCCAGGTGCAAAAAGGTGATATTAACAGTTTTCGGAACATCTGTTGACTTGTCCATAGGGGTATGGATGTGTATTAGCTAAATTTGTAAGATGCTGGGGAGCGATATTTCTGAATGTTTGATATATGTTTGGACTAGTACTGTACTTTACACACACAAAATATTTGACAAAAAGTTCCTTTTAATTCGAGTGTATTTTTTCTAAAAAAATTTTCTTTCCCTTCCTCACTCATTTCTTAGATTTTTTTGGATGGAAATGAAAGAAGAGAGGTGAAATAAGCTTTTGGATGTTGTATTTTAACTGATTTTGATATGGAAAGAGTGATTAGGCCAGGTGCAAAAAGGTGATATTTACAGTTTTCGGAATATCTCTTGACTTGTCCATAGGGGTATGGATGTGTATAAGCTAAATTTGTAAGATGCTGGGGAGCGATATTTCTGAATGTTTGATATATGTTTGGACTAGTACTGTACTTTACACACACAAAATATTTGACAAAAAGTGCCTTTTAATTCGAGTGTATTTTTTCTAAAAAAATTTTCTTTCCCTTCCTCACTCATTTCTTAGATTTTTTTGGATGGAAATGAAAGAAGAGAGGTGAAATAAGCTTTTGGATGTTGTATTTTAACTGATTTTGATATGGAAAGAGTGATTAGGCCAGGTGCAAAAAGGTGATATTTACAGTTTTCGGAACATCTCTTGACTTGTCCATAGGGGTATGGATGTGTATTAGCTAAATTTGTAAGATGCTGGGGAGCGATATTTCTGAATGTTTGATATATGTTTGGACTAGTACTGTACTTTACACACACAAAATATTTGACAAAAAGTTCCTTTTAATTAGAGTGTATTTTTTCTAAATTTTTTTTCTTTCCCTTCCTCACTCATTTCTTAGATTTTTTTGGATGGAAATGAAAGAAGAGAGGTGAAATAAACTTTTGGATGTTGTATTTTAACTGATTTTGATATGGAAAGAGTGATTAGGCCAGGTGCAAAAAGGTGATATTAACAGTTTTCGGAACATCTGTTGACTTGTCCATAGGGGTATGGATGTGTATTAGCTAAATTTGTAAGATGCTGGGGAGCGATATTTCTGAATGTTTGATATATGTTTGGACTAGTACTGTACTTTACACACACAAAATATTTGACAAAAAGTTCCTTTTAATTCGAGTGTATTTTTTCTAAAAAAATTTTCTTTCCCTTCCTCACTCATTTCTTAGATTTTTTTGGATGGAAATGAAAGAAGAGAGGTGAAATAAGCTTTTGGATGTTGTATTTTAACTGATTTTGATATGGAAAGAGTGATTAGGCCAGGTGCAAAAAGGTGATATTTACAGTTTTCGGAACATCTCTTGACTTGTCCATAGGGGTATGGATGTGTATTAGCTAAATTTGTAAGATGCTGGGGAGCGATATTTCTGAATGTTTGATATATGTTTGGACTAGTACTGTACTTTACACACACAAAATATTTGACAAAAAGTTCCTTTTAATTCGAGTGTATTTTTTCTAAAAAAAATTTCTTTCCCTTCCTCACTCATTTCTTAGATTTTTTTGGATGGAAATGAAAGAAGAGAGGTGAAATAAGCTTTTGGATGTTGTATTTTAACTGATTTTGATATGGAAAGAGTGATTAGGCCAGGTGCAAAAAGGTGATATTTACAGTTTTCGGAACATCTCTTGACTTGTCCATAGGGGTATGGATGTGTATTAGCTAAATTTGTAAGATGCTGGGGAGCGATATTTCTGAATGTTTGATATATGTTTGGACTAGTACTGTACTTTACACACACAAAATATTTGACAAAAAGTTCCTTTTAATTCGAGTGTATTTTTTCTAAAAAAATTTTCTTTCCCTTTCTCTCTCATTTCTTAGATTTTTTTGGATGGAAATGAAAGAAGAGAGGTGAAATAAGCTTTTGGATGTTGTATTTTAACTGATTTTGATATGGAAAGAGTGATTAGGCCAGGTGCAAACAGGTGATATTTACAGTTTTCGGAACATCTCTTGACTTGTCCATAGGGGTATGGATGTGTATTAGCTAAATTTGTAAGATGCTGGGGAGCGATATTTCTGAATGTTTGATATATGTTTGGACTAGTACTGTACTTTACACACACAAAATATTTGACAAAAAGTTCCTTTTAATTAGAGTGTATTTTTTCTAAATTTTTTTTCCCTTCCTCACTCATTTCTTAGATTTTTTTGGATGGAAATGAAAGAAGAGAGGTGAAATAAACTTTTGGATGTTGTATTTTAACTGATTTTGATATGGAAAGAGTGATTAGGCCAGGTGCAAAAAGGTGATATTTACAGTTTTCGGAACATCTCTTGACTTGTCCATAGGGGTATGGATGTGTATTAGCTAAATTTGTAAGATGCTGGGGAACGATATTTCTGAATGTTTGATATATGTTTGGACTAGTACTGTACTTTACACACACAAAATATTTGACAAAAAGTTCCTTTTAATTCGAGTGTATTTTTTCTAAAAAAATTTTCTTTCCCTTCCTCACTCATTTCTTAGATTTTTTTGGATGGAAATGAAAGAAGAGAGGTGAAATAAGCTTTTGGATGTTGTATTTTAACTGATTTTGATATGGAAGGAGTGATTAGGCCAGGTGCAAAAAGGTGATATTTACAGTTTTCGGAACATCTCTTGACTTGTCCATAGGGGTATGGATGTGTATTAGCTAAATTTGTAAGATGCTGGGGAGCGATATTTCTGAATGTTTGATATATGTTTGGACTAGTACTGTACTTTACACACACAAAATATTTGACAAAAAGTTCCTTTTAATTAGAGTGTATTTTTTCTAAATTTTTTTTCTTTCCCTTCCTCACTCATTTCTTAGATTTTTTTGGATGGAAATGAAAGAAGAGAGGTGAAATAAACTTTTGGATGTTGTATTTTAACTGATTTTGATATGGAAAGAGTGATTAGGCCAGGTGCAAAAAGGTGATATTTACAGTTTTCGGAACATCTCTTGACTTGTCCATAGGGGTATGGATGTGTATTAGCTAAATTTGTAAGATGCTGGGGAGCGATATTTCTGAATGTTTGATATATGTTTGGACTAGTACTGTACTTTACACACACAAAATATTTGACAAAAAGTTCCTTTTAATTCGAGTGTATTTTTTCTAAAAAAATTTTCTTTCCCTTCCTCACTCATTTCTTAGATTTTTTTGGATGGAAATGAAAGAAGAGAGGTGAAATAAACTTTTGGATGTTGTATTTTAACTGATTTTGATATGGAAAGAGTGATTAGGCCAGGTGCAAAAAGGTGATATTTACAGTTTTCGGAACATCTCTTGACTTGTCCATAGGGGTATGGATGTGTATTAGCTAAATTTGTAAGATGCTGGGGAGCGATATTTCTGAATGTTTGATATATGTTTGGACTAGTACTGTACTTTACACACACAAAATATTTGACAAAAAGTTCCTTTTAATTCGAGTGTATTTTTTCTAAAAAAATTTTCTTTCCCTTCCTCACTCATTTCTTAGATTTTTTTGGATGGAAATGAAAGAAGAGAGGTGAAATAAGCTTTTGGATGTTGTATTTTAACTGATTTTGATATGGAAAGAGTGATTAGGCCAGGTGCAAAAAGGTGATATTTACAGTTTTCGGAACATCTCTTGACTTGTCCATAGGGGTATGGATGTGTATTAGCTAAATTTGTAAGATGCTGGGGAGCGATATTTCTGAATGTTTGATATATGTTTGGACTAGTACTGTACTTTACACACACAAAATATTTGACAAAAAGTTCCTTTTAATTCGAGTGTATTTTTTCTAAAAAAATTTTCTTTCCCTTCCTCACTCATTTCTTAGATTTTTTTGGATGGAAATGAAAGAAGAGAGGTGAAATAAGCTTTTGGATGTTGTATTTTAACTGATTTTGATATGGAAAGAGTGATTAGGCCAGGTGCAAAAAGGTGATATTTACAGTTTTCGGAACATCTCTTGACTTGTCCATAGGGGTATGGATGTGTATTAGCTAAATTTGTAAGATGCTGGGGAGCGATATTTCTGAATGTTTGATATATGTTTGGACTAGTACTGTACTTTACACACACAAAATATTTGACAAAAAGTTCCTTTTAATTAGAGTGTATTTTTTCTAAATTTTTTTTCTTTCCCTTCCTCACTCATTTCTTAGATTTTTTTGGATGGAAATGAAAGAAGAGAGGTGAAATAAACTTTTGGATGTTGTATTTTAACTGATTTTGATATGGAAAGAGTGATTAGGCCAGGTGCAAAAAGGTGATATTAACAGTTTTCGGAACATCTGTTGACTTGTCCATAGGGGTATGGATGTGTATTAGCTAAATTTGTAAGATGCTGGGGAGCGATATTTCTGAATGTTTGATATATGTTTGGACTAGTACTGTACTTTACACACACAAAATATTTGACAAAAAGTTCCTTTTAATTCGAGTGTATTTTTTCTAAAAAAATTTTCTTTCCCTTCCTCACTCATTTCTTAGATTTTTTTGGATGGAAATGAAAGAAGAGAGGTGAAATAAGCTTTTGGATGTTGTATTTTAACTGATTTTGATATGGAAAGAGTGATTAGGCCAGGTGCAAAAAGGTGATATTTACAGTTTTCGGAACATCTCTTGACTTGTCCATAGGGGTATGGATGTGTATTAGCTAAATTTGTAAGATGCTGGGGAGCGATATTTCTGAATGTTTGATATATGTTTGGACTAGTACTGTACTTTACACACACAAAATATTTGACAAAAAGTTCCTTTTAATTCGAGTGTATTTTTTCTAAAAAAATTTTCTTTCCCTTCCTCACTCATTTCTTAGATTTTTTTGGATGGAAATGAAAGAAGAGAGGTGAAATAAGCTTTTGGATGTTGTATTTTAACTGATTTTGATATGGAAAGAGTGATTAGGCCAGGTGCAAAAAGGTGATATTTACAGTTTTCGGAACATCTCTTGACTTGTCCATAGGGGTATGGATGTGTATTAGCTAAATTTGTAAGATGCTGGGGAGCGATATTTCTGAATGTTTGATATATGTTTGGACTAGTACTGTACTTTACACACACAAAATATTTGACAAAAAGTTCCTTTTAATTAGAGTGTATTTTTTCTAAATTTTTTTTCTTTCCCTTCCTCACTCATTTCTTAGATTTTTTTGGATGGAAATGAAAGAAGAGAGGTGAAATAAACTTTTGGATGTTGTATTTTAACTGATTTTGATATGGAAAGAGTGATTAGGCCAGGTGCAAAAAGGTGATATTAACAGTTTTCGGAACATCTGTTGACTTGTCCATAGGGGTATGGATGTGTATTAGCTAAATTTGTAAGATGCTGGGGAGCGATATTTCTGAATGTTTGATATATGTTTGGACTAGTACTGTACTTTACACACACAAAATATTTGACAAAAAGTTCCTTTTAATTCGAGTGTATTTTTTCTAAAAAAATTTTCTTTCCCTTCCTCACTCATTTCTTAGATTTTTTTGGATGGAAATGAAAGAAGAGAGGTGAAATAAGCTTTTGGATGTTGTATTTTAACTGATTTTGATATGGAAAGAGTGATTAGGCCAGGTGCAAAAAGGTGATATTTACAGTTTTCGGAACATCTCTTGACTTGTCCATAGGGGTATGGATGTGTATTAGCTAAATTTGTAAGATGCTGGGGAGCGATATTTCTGAATGTTTGATATATGTTTGGACTAGTACTGTACTTTACACACACAAAATATTTGACAAAAAGTTCCTTTTAATTCGAGTGTATTTTTTCTAAAAAAATTTTCTTTCCCTTCCTCACTCATTTCTTAGATTTTTTTGGATGGAAATGAAAGAAGAGAGGTGAAATAAGCTTTTGGATGTTGTATTTTAACTGATTTTGATATGGAAAGAGTGATTAGGCCAGGTGCAAAAAGGTGATATTTACAGTTTTCGGAACATCTCTTGACTTGTCCATAGGGGTATGGATGTGTATTAGCTAAATCTGTAAGATGCTGGGGAGCGATATTTCTGAATGTTTGATATATGTTTGGACTAGTACTGTACTTTACACACACAAAATATTTGACAAAAAGTTCCTTTTAATTCGAGTGTATTTTTTCTAAAAAAATTTTCTTTCCCTTCCTCACTCATTTCTTAGATTTTTTTGGATGGAAATGAAAGAAGAGAGGTGAAATAAGCTTTTGGATGTTGTATTTTAACTGATTTTGATATGGAAAGAGTGATTAGGCCAGGTGCAAAAAGGTGATATTTACAGTTTTCGGAACATCTCTTGACTTGTCCATAGGGGTATGGATGTGTATTAGCTAAATTTGTAAGATGCTGGGGAGCGATATTTCTGAATGTTTGATATATGTTTGGACTAGTACTGTACTTTACACACACAAAATATTTGACAAAAAGTTCCTTTTAATTAGAGTGTATTTTTTCTAAATTTTTTTTCTTTCCCTTCCTCACTCATTTCTTAGATTTTTTTGGATGGAAATGAAAGAAGAGAGGTGAAATAAACTTTTGGATGTTGTATTTTAACTGATTTTGATATGGAAAGAGTGATTAGGCCAGGTGCAAAAAGGTGATATTAACAGTTTTCGGAACATCTGTTGACTTGTCCATAGGGGTATGGATGTGTATTAGCTAAATTTGTAAGATGCTGGGGAGCGATATTTCTGAATGTTTGATATATGTTTGGACTAGTACTGTACTTTACACACACAAAATATTTGACAAAAAGTTCCTTTTAATTCGAGTGTATTTTTTCTAAAAAAAATTTCTTTCCCTTCCTCACTCATTTCTTAGATTTTTTTGGATGGAAATGAAAGAAGAGAGGTGAAATAAGCTTTTGGATGTTGTATTTTAACTGATTTTGATATGGAAAGAGTGATTAGGCCAGGTGCAAAAAGGTGATATTTACAGTTTTCGGAACATCTCTTGACTTGTCCATAGAGGTATGGATGTGTATTAGCTAAATTTGTAAGATGCTGGGGAGCGATATTTCTGAATGTTTGATATATGTTTGGACTAGTACTGTACTTTACACACACAAAATATTTGACAAAAAGTTCCTTTTAATTCGAGTGTATTTTTTCTAAAAAAATTTTCTTTCCCTTCCTCACTCATTTCTTAGATTTTTTTGGATGGAAATGAAAGAAGAGAGGTGAAATAAGCTTTTGGATGTTGTATTTTAACTGATTTTGATATGGAAAGAGTGATTAGGCCAGGTGCAAAAAGGTGATATTTACAGTTTTCGGAACATCTCTTGACTTGTCCATAGGGGTATGGATGTGTATTAGCTAAATTTGTAAGATGCTGGGGAGCGATATTTCTGAATGTTTGATATATGTTTGGACTAGTACTGTACTTTACACACACAAAATATTTGACAAAAAGTTCCTTTTAATTAGAGTGTATTTTTTCTAAATTTTTTTTCTTTCCCTTCCTCACTCATTTCTTAGATTTTTTTGGATGGAAATGAAAGAAGAGAGGTGAAATAAACTTTTGGATGTTGTATTTTAACTGATTTTGATATGGAAAGAGTGATTAGGCCAGGTGCAAAAAGGTGATATTAACAGTTTTCGGAACATCTGTTGACTTGTCCATAGGGGTATGGATGTGTATTAGCTAAATTTGTAAGATGCTGGGGAGCGATATTTCTGAATGTTTGATATATGTTTGGACTAGTACTGTACTTTACACACACAAAATATTTGACAAAAAGTTCCTTTTAATTCGAGTGTATTTTTTCTAAAAAAATTTTCTTTCCCTTCCTCACTCATTTCTTAGATTTTTTTGGATGGAAATGAAAGAAGAGAGGTGAAATAAGCTTTTGGATGTTGTATTTTAACTGATTTTGATATGGAAAGAGTGATTAGGCCAGGTGCAAAAAGGTGATATTTACAGTTTTCGGAACATCTCTTGACTTGTCCATAGGGGTATGGATGTGTATTAGCTAAATTTGTAAGATGCTGGGGAGCGATATTTCTGAATGTTTGATATATGTTTGGACTAGTACTGTACTTTACACACACAAAATATTTGACAAAAAGTTCCTTTTAATTCGAGTGTATTTTTTCTAAAAAAATTTTCTTTCCCTTCCTCACTCATTTCTTAGATTTTTTTGGATGGAAATGAAAGAAGAGAGGTGAAATAAGCTTTTGGATGTTGTATTTTAACTGATTTTGATATGGAAAGAGTGATTAGGCCAGGTGCAAAAAGGTGATATTTACAGTTTTCGGAACATCTCTTGACTTGTCCATAGGGGTATGGATGTGTATTAGCTAAATTTGTAAGATGCTGGGGAGCGATATTTCTGAATGTTTGATATATGTTTGGACTAGTACTGTACTTTACACACACAAAATATTTGACAAAAAGTTCCTTTTAATTCGAGTGTATTTTTTCTAAAAAAATTTTCTTTCCCTTCCTCACGCATTTCTTAGATTTTTTTGGATGGAAATGAAAGAAGAGAGGTGAAATAAGCTTTTGGATGTTGTATTTTAACTGATTTTGATATGGAAAGAGTGATTAGGCCAGGTGCAAAAAGGTGATATTTACAGTTTTCGGAACATCTCTTGACTTGTCCATAGGGGTATGGATGTGTATTAGCTAAATTTGTAAGATGCTGGGGAGCGATATTTCTGAATGTTTGGACTATTTCTGTACTTTACACACACAAAATATTTGACAAAAAGTTCCTTTTAATTCGAGTGTATTTTTTCTAAAAAAAATTTCTTTCCCTTCCTCACTCATTTCTTAGATTTTTTTGGATGGAAATGAAAGAAGAGAGGTGAAATAAGCTTTTGGATGTTGTATTTTAACTGATTTTGATATGGAAAGAGTGATTAGGCCAGGTGCAAAAAGGTGATATTTACAGTTTTCGGAACATCTCTTGACTTGTCCATAGGGGTATGGATGTGTATTAGCTAAATTTGTAAGATGCTGGGGAGCGATATTTCTGAATGTTTGATATATGTTTGGACTAGTACTGTACTTTACACACACAAAATATTTGACAAAAAGTTCCTTTTAATTCGACTGTATTTTTTCTAAAAAAATTTTCTTTCCCTTCCTCACTCATTTCTTAGATTTTTTTGGATGGAAATGAAAGAAGAGAGGTGAAATAAGCTTTTGGATGTTGTATTTTAACTGATTTTGATATGGAAAGAGTGATTAGGCCAGGTGCAAAAAGGTGATATTTACAGTTTTCGGAACATCTCTTGACTTGTCCATAGGGGTATGGATGTGTATTAGCTAAATTTGTAAGATGCTGGGGAGCGATATTTCTGAATGTTTGATATATGTTTGGACTAGTACTGTACTTTACACACACAAAATATTTGACAAAAAGTTCCTTTTAATTAGAGTGTATTTTTTCTAAATTTTTTTTCTTTCCCTTCCTCACTCATTTCTTAGATTTTTTTGGATGGAAATAAAAGAAGAGAGGTGAAATAAACTTTTGGATGTTGTATTTTAACTGATTTTGATATGGAAAGAGTTATTAGGCCAGGTGCAAAAAGGTGATATTAACAGTTTTCGGAACATCTGTTGACTTGTCCATAGGGGTATGGATGTGTATTAGCTAAATTTGTAAGATGCTGGGGAGCGATATTTCTGAATGTTTGATATATGTTTGGACTAGTACTGTACTTTACACACACAAAATATTTGACAAAAAGTTCCTTTTAATTCGAGTGTATTTTTTCTAAAAAAATTTTCTTTCCCTTCCTCACTCATTTCTTAGATTTTTTTGGATGGAAATGAAAGAAGAGAGGTGAAATAAGCTTTTGGATGTTGTATTTTAACTGATTTTGATATGGAAAGAGTGATTAGGCCAGGTGCAAAAAGGTGATATTTACAGTTTTCGGAACATCTGTTGACTTGTCCATAGGGGTATGGATGTGTATTAGCTAAATTTGTAAGATGCTGGGGAGCGATATTTCTGAATGTTTGATATATGTTTGGACTAGTACTGTACTTTACCCCTTCCTCACTCATTTCTTAGATTTTTTTGGATGGAAATGAAAGAAGAGAGGTGAAATAAGCTTTTGGATGTTGTATTTTAACTGATTTTGATATGGAAAGAGTGATTAGGCCAGGTGCAAAAAGGTGATATTTACAGTTTTCGGAACATCTCTTGACTTGTCCATAGGGGTATGGATGTGTATTAGCTAAATTTGTAAGATGCTGGGGAGCGATATTTCTGAATGTTTGATATATGTTTGGACTAGTAATGTACTTTACACACACAAAATATTTGACAAAAAGTTCCTTTTAATTCGAGTGTATTTTTTCTAAATTTTTTTTCTTTCCCTTCCTCACTCATTTCTTAGATTTTTTTGGATGGAAATGAAAGAAGAGAGGTGAAATAAACTTTTGGATGTTGTATTTTAACTGATTTTGATATGGAAAGAGTGATTAGGCCAGGTGCAAAAAGGTGATATTAACAGTTTTCGGAACATCTGTTGACTTGTCCATAGGGGTATGGATGTGTATTAGCTAAATTTGTAAGATGCTGGGGAGCGATATTTCTGAATGTTTGATATATGTTTGGACTAGTACTGTACTTTACACACACAAAATATTTGACAAAAAGTTCCTTTTAATTCGAGTGTATTTTTTCAAAAAAAATTTTCTTTCCCTTCCTCACTCATTTCTTAGATTTTTTTGGATGGAAATGAAAGAAGAGAGGTGAAATAAGCTTTTGGATGTTGTATTTTAACTGATTTTGATATGGAAAGAGTGATTAGGCCAGGTGCAAAAAGGTGATATTTACAGTTTTCGGAACATCTCTTGACTTGTCCATAGGGGTATGGATGTGTATTAGCTAAATTTGTAAGATGCTGGGGAGCGATATTTCTGAATGTTTGATATATGTTTGGACTAGTACTGTACTTTACACACACAAAATATTTGACAAAAAGTTCCTTTTAATTCGAGTGTATTTTTTCTAAAAAAAATTTCTTTCCCTTCCTCACTCATTTCTTAGATTTTTTTGGATGGAAATGAAAGAAGAGAGGTGAAATAAGCTTTTGGATGTTGTATTTTAACTGATTTTGATATGGAAAGAGTGATTAGGCCAGGTGCAAAAAGGTGATATTTACAGTTTTCGGAACATCTCTTGACTTGTCCATAGGGGTATGGATGTGTATTAGCTAAATTTGTAAGATGCTGGGGAGCGATATTTCTGAATGTTTGATATATGTTTGGACTAGTACTGTACTTTACACACACAAAATATTTGACAAAAAGTTCCTTTTAATTAGAGTGTATTTTTTCTAAATTTTTTTTCTTTCCCTTCCTCACTCATTTCTTAGATTTTTTTGGATGGAAATGAAAGAAGAGAGGTGAAATAAACTTTTGGATGTTGTATTTTAACTGATTTTGATATGGAAAGAGTGATTAGGCCAGGTGCAAAAAGGTGATATTAACAGTTTTCGGAACATCTGTTGACTTGTCCATAGGGGTATGGATGTGTATTAGCTAAATTTGTAAGATGCTGGGGAGCGATATTTCTGAATGTTTGATATATGTTTGGACTAGTACTGTACTTTACACACACAAAATATTTGACAAAAAGTTCCTTTTAATTCGAGTGTATTTTTTCTAAAAAAATTTTCTTTCCCTTCCTCACTCATTTCTTAGATTTTTTTGGATGGAAATGAAAGAAGAGAGGTGAAATAAGCTTTTGGATGTTGTATTTTAACTGATTTTGATATGGAAAGAGTGATTAGGCCAGGTGCAAAAAGGTGATATTTACAGTTTTCGGAACATCTCTTGACTTGTCCATAGGGGTATGGATGTGTATTAGCTAAATTTGTAAGATGCTGGGGAGCGATATTTCTGAATGTTTGATATATGTTTGGACTAGTACTGTACTTTACACACACAAAATATTTGACAAAAAGTTCCTTTTAATTCGAGTGTATTTTTTCTAAAAAAAATTTCTTTCCCTTCCTCACTCATTTCTTAGATTTTTTTGGATGGAAATGAAAGAAGAGAGGTGAAATAAGCTTTTGGATGTTGTATTTTAACTGATTTTGATATGGAAAGAGTGATTAGGCCAGGTGCAAAAAGGTGATATTTACAGTTTTCGGAACATCTCTTGACTTGTCCATAGGGGTATGGATGTGTATTAGCTAAATTTGTAAGATGCTGGGGAGCGATATTTCTGAATGTTTGATATATGTTTGGACTAGTACTGTACTTTACACACACAAAATATTTGACAAAAAGTTCCTTTTAATTAGAGTGTATTTTTTCTAAATTTTTTTTCTTTCCCTTCCTCACTCATTTCTTAGATTTTTTTGGATGGAAATGAAAGAAGAGAGGTGAAATAAACTTTTGGATGTTGTATTTTAACTGATTTTGATATGGAAAGAGTGATTAGGCCAGGTGCAAAAAGGTGATATTTACAGTTTTCGGAACATCTCTTGACTTGTCCATAGGGGTATGGATGTGTATTAGCTAAATTTGTAAGATGCTGGGGAGCGATATTTCTGAATGTTTGATATATGTTTGGACTAGTACTGTACTTTACACACACAAAATATTTGACAAAAAGTTCCTTTTAATTCGAGTGTATTTTTTCTAAAAAAATTTTCTTTCCCTTCCTCACTCATTTCTTAGATTTTTTTGGATGGAAATGAAAGAAGAGAGGTGAAATAAGCTTTTGGATGTTGTATTTTAACTGATTTTGATATGGAAAGAGTGATTAGGCCAGGTGCAAAAAGGTGATATTTACAGTTTTCGGAACATCTCTTGACTTGTCCATAGGGGTATGGATGTGTATTAGCTAAATTTGTAAGATGCTGGGGAGCGATATTTCTGAATGTTTGATATATGTTTGGACTAGTACTGTACTTTACACACACAAAATATTTGACAAAAAGTTCCTTTTAATTAGAGTGTATTTTTTCTAAATTTTTTTTCTTTCCCTTCCTCACTCATTTCTTAGATTTTTTTGGATGGAAATGAAAGAAGAGAGGTGAAATAAACTTTTGGATGTTGTATTTTAACTGATTTTGATATGGAAAGAGTGATTAGGCCAGGTGCAAAAAGGTGATATTAACAGTTTTCGGAACATCTGTTGACTTGTCCATAGGGGTATGGATGTGTATTAGCTAAATTTGTAAGATGCTGGGGAGCGATATTTCTGAATGTTTGATATATGTTTGGACTAGTACTGTACTTTACACACACAAAATATTTGACAAAAAGTTCCTTTTAATTCGAGTGTATTTTTTCTAAAAAAATTTTCTTTCCCTTCCTCACTCATTTCTTAGATTTTTTTGGATGGAAATGAAAGAAGAGAGGTGAAATAAGGTTTTGGATGTTGTATTTTAACTGATTTTGATATGGAAAGAGTGATTAGGCCAGGTGCAAAAAGGTGATATTTACAGTTTTCGGAACATCTCTTGACTTGTCCATAGGGGTATGGATGTGTATTAGCTAAATTTGTAAGATGCTGGGGAGCGATATTTCTGAATGTTTGATATATGTTTGGACTAGTACTGTACTTTACACACACAAAATATTTGACAAAAAGTTCCTTTTAATTCGAGTGTATTTTTTCTAAAAAAATTTTCTTTCCCTTCCTCACTCATTTCTTAGATTTTTTTGGATGGAAATGAAAGAAGAGAGGTGAAATAAGCTTTTGGATGTTGTATTTTAACTGATTTTGATATGGAAAGAGTGATTAGGCCAGGTGCAAAAAGGTGATATTTACAGTTTTCGGAACATCTCTTGACTTGTCCATAGGGGTATGGATGTGTATTAGCTAAATTTGTAAGATGCTGGGGAGCGATATTTCTGAATGTTTGATATATGTTTGGACTAGTACTGTACTTTACACACACAAAATATTTGACAAAAAGTTCCTTTTAATTCGAGTGTATTTTTTCTAAAAACATTTTCTTTCCCTTCCTCACTCATTTCTTAGATTTTTTTGGATGGAAATGAAAGAAGAGAGGTGAAATAAGCTTTTGGATGTTGTATTTTAACTGATTTTGATATGGAAAGAGTGATTAGGCCAGGTGCAAAAAGGTGATATTTACAGTTTTCGGAACATCTCTTGACTTGTCCATAGGGGTATGGATGTGTATTAGCTAAATTTGTAAGATGCTGGGGAGCGATATTTCTGAATGTTTGATATATGTTTGGACTAGTACTGTACTTTACACACACAAAATATTTGACAAAAAGTTCCTTTTAATTCGAGTGTATTTTTTCTAAAAAAATTTTCTTTCCCTTCCTCACTCATTTCTTAGATTTTTTTGGATGGAAATGAAAGAAGAGAGGTGAAATAAGCTTTTGGATGTTGTATTTTAACTGATTTTGATATGGAAAGAGTGATTAGGCCAGGTGCAAAAAGGTGATATTTACAGTTTTCGGAACATCTCTTGACTTGTCCATAGGGGTATGGATGTGTATTAGCTAAATTTGTAAGATGCTGGGGAGCGATATTTCTGAATGTTTGATATATGTTTGGACTAGTACTGTACTTTACACACACAAAATATTTGACAAAAAGTTCCTTTTAATTAGAGTGTATTTTTTCTAAATTTTTTTTCTTTCCCTTCCTCACTCATTTCTTAGATTTTTTTGGATGGAAATGAAAGAAGAGAGGTGAAATAAACTTTTGGATGTTGTATTTTAACTGATTTTGATATGGAAAGAGTGATTAGGCCAGGTGCAAAAAGGTGATATTAACAGTTTTCGGAACATCTGTTGACTTGTCCATAGGGGTATGGATGTGTATTAGCTAAATTTGTAAGATGCTGGGGAGCGATATTTCTGAATGTTTGATATATGTTTGGACTAGTACTGTACTTTACACACACAAAATATTTGACAAAAAGTTCCTTTTAATTCGAGTGTATTTTTTCTAAAAAAATTTTCTTTCCCTTCCTCACTCATTTCTTAGATTTTTTTGGATGGAAATGAAAGAAGAGAGGTGAAATAAGCTTTTGGATGTTGTATTTTAACTGATTTTGATATGGAAAGAGTGATTAGGCCAGGTGCAAAAAGGTGATATTTACAGTTTTCGGAACATCTCTTGACTTGTCCATAGGGGTATGGATGTGTATTAGCTAAATTTGTAAGATGCTGGGGAGCGATATTTCTGAATGTTTGATATATGTTTGGACTAGTACTGTACTTTACACACACAAAATATTTGACAAAAAGTTCCTTTTAATTCGAGTGTATTTTTTCTAAAAATTTTTTCTTTCCCTTCCTCACTCATTTCTTAGATTTTTTTGGATGGAAATGAAAGAAGAGAGGTGAAATAAGCTTTTGGATGTTGTATTTTAACTGATTTTGATATGGAAAGAGTGATTAGGCCAGGTGCAAAAAGGTGATATTTACAGTTTTCGGAACATCTCTTGACTTGTCCATAGGGGTATGGATGTGTATTAGCTAAATTTGTAAGATGCTGGGGAGCGATATTTCTGAATGTTTGATATATGTTTGGACTAGTACTGTACTTTACACACACAAAATATTTGACAAAAAGTTCCTTTTAATTAGAGTGTATTTTTTCTAAATTTTTTTTCTTTCCCTTCCTCACTCATTTCTTAGATTTTTTTGGATGGAAATGAAAGAAGAGAGGTGAAATAAACTTTTGGATGTTGTATTTTAACTGATTTTGATATGGAAAGAGTGATTAGGCCAGGTGCAAAAAGGTGATATTAACAGTTTTCGGAACATCTGTTGACTTGTCCATAGGGGTATGGATGTGTATTAGCTAAATTTGTAAGATGCTGGGGAGCGATATTTCTGAATGTTTGATATATGTTTGGACTAGTACTGTACTTTACACACACAAAATATTTGACAAAAAGTTCCTTTTAATTCGAGTGTATTTTTTCTAAAAAAAATTTCTTTCCCTTCCTCACTCATTTCTTAGATTTTTTTGGATGGAAATGAAAGAAGAGAGGTGAAATAAGCTTTTGGATGTTGTATTTTAACTGATTTTGATATGGAAAGAGTGATTAGGCCAGGTGCAAAAAGGTGATATTTACAGTTTTCGGAACATCTCTTGACTTGTCCATAGGGGTATGGATGTGTATTAGCTAAATTTGTAAGATGCTGGGGAGCGATATTTCTGAATGTTTGATATATGTTTGGACTAGTACTGTACTTTACACACACAAAATATTTGACAAAAAGTTCCTTTTAATTAGAGTGTATTTTTTCTAAATTTTTTTTCTTTCCCTTCCTCACTCATTTCTTAGATTTTTTTGGATGGAAATGAAAGAAGAGAGGTGAAATAAACTTTTGGATGTTGTATTTTAACTGATTTTGATATGGAAAGAGTGATTAGGCCAGGTGCAAAAAGGTGATATTAACAGTTTTCGGAACATCTGTTGACTTGTCCATAGGGGTATGGATGTGTATTAGCTAAATTTGTAAGATGCTGGGGAGCGATATTTCTGAATGTTTGATATATGTTTGGACTAGTACTGTACTTTACACACACAAAATATTTGACAAAAAGTTCCTTTTAATTCGAGTGTATTTTTTCTAAAAAAAATTTCTTTCCCTTCCTCACTCATTTCTTAGATTTTTTTGGATGGAAATGAAAGAAGAGAGGTGAAATAAGCTTTTGGATGTTGTATTTTAACTGATTTTGATATGGAAAGAGTGATTAGGCCAGGTGCAAAAAGGTGATATTTACAGTTTTCGGAACATCTCTTGACTTGTCCATAGGGGTATGGATGTGTATTAGCTAAATTTGTAAGATGCTGGGGAGCGATATTTCTGAATGTTTGATATATGTTTGGACTAGTACTGTACTTTACACACACAAAATATTTGACAAAAAGTTCCTTTTAATTCGAGTGTATTTTTTCTAAAAAAATTTTCTTTCCCTTCCTCACTCATTTCTTAGATTTTTTTGGATGGAAATGAAAGAAGAGAGGTGAAATAAGCTTTTGGATGTTGTATTTTAACTGATTTTGATATGGAAAGAGTGATTAGGCCAGGTGCAAAAAGGTGATATTTACAGTTTTCGGAACATCTCTTGACTTGTCCATAGGGGTATGGATGTGTATTAGCTAAATTTGTAAGATGCTGGGGAGCGATATTTCTGAATGTTTGATATATGTTTGGACTAGTACTGTACTTTACACACACAAAATATTTGACAAAAAGTTCCTTTTAATTAGAGTGTATTTTTTCTAAATTTTTTTTCTTTCCCTTCCTCACTCATTTCTTAGATTTTTTTGGATGGAAATGATAGAAGAGAGGTGAAATAAACTTTTGGATGTTGTATTTTAACTGATTTTGATATGGAAAGAGTGATTAGGCCAGGTGCAAAAAGGTGATATTAACAGTTTTCGGAACATCTGTTGACTTGTCCATAGGGGTATGGATGTGTATTAGCTAAATTTGTAAGATGCTGGGGAGCGATATTTCTGAATGTTTGATATATGTTTGGACTAGTACTGTACTTTACACACACAAAATATTTGACAAAAAGTTCCTTTTAATTCGAGTGTATTTTTTCTAAAAAAATTTTCTTTCCCTTCCTCACTCATTTCTTAGATTTTTTTGGATGGAAATGAAAGAAGAGAGGTGAAATAAGCTTTTGGATGTTGTATTTTAACTGATTTTGATATGGAAAGAGTGATTAGGCCAGGTGCAAAAAGGTGATATTTACAGTTTTCGGAACATCTGTTGACTTGTCCATAGGGGTATGGATGTGTATTAGCTAAATTTGTAAGATGCTGGGGAGCGATATTTCTGAATGTTTGATATATGTTTGGACTAGTACTGTACTTTACACACACAAAATATTTGACAAAAAGTTCCTTTTAATTAGAGTGTATTTTTTCTAAATTTTTTTTCTTTCCCTTCCTCACTCATTTCTTAGATTTTTTTGGATGGAAATGAAAGAAGAGAGGTGAAATAAACTTTTGGATGTTGTATTTTAACTGATTTTGATATGGAAAGAGTGATTAGGCCAGGTGCAAAAAGGTGATATTAACAGTTTTCGGAACATCTGTTGACTTGTCCATAGGGGTATGGATGTGTATTAGCTAAATTTGTAAGATGCTGGGGAGCGATATTTCTGAATGTTTGATATATGTTTGGACTAGTACTGTACTTTACACACACAAAATATTTGACAAAAAGTTCCTTTTAATTCGAGTGTATTTTTTCTAAAAAAATTTTCTTTCCCTTCCTCACTCATTTCTTAGATTTTTTTGGATGGAAATGAAAGAAGAGAGGTGAAATAAGCTTTTGGATGTTGTATTTTAACTGATTTTGATATTGAAAGAGTGATTAGGCCAGGTGCAAAAAGGTGATATTTACAGTTTTCGGAACATCTCTTGACTTGTCCATAGGGGTATGGATGTGTATTAGCTAAATTTGTAAGATGCTGGGGAGCGATATTTCTGAATGTTTGATATATGTTTGGACTAGTACTGTACTTTACACACACAAAATATTTGACAAAAAGTTCCTTTTAATTAGAGTGTATTTTTTCTAAATTTTTTTGCTTTCCCTTCCTCACTCATTTCTTAGATTTTTTTGGATGGAAATGAAAGAAGAGAGGTGAAATAAACTTTTGGATGTTGTATTTTAACTGATTTTGATATGGAAAGAGTGATTAGGCCAGGTGCAAAAAGGTGATATTAACAGTTTTCGGAACATCTGTTGACTTGTCCATAGGGGTATGGATGTGTATTAGCTAAATTTGTAAGATGCTGGGGAGCAATATTTCTGAATGTTTGATATATGTTTGGACTAGTACTGTACTTTACACACACAAAATATTTGACAAAAAGTTCCTTTTAATTCGAGTGTATTTTTTCTAAAAAAATTTTCTTTCCCTTCCTCACTCATTTCTTAGATTTTTTTGGATGGAAATGAAAGAAGAGAGGTGAAATAAGCTTTTGGATGTTGTATTTTAACTGATTTTGATATGGAAAGAGTGATTAGGCCAGGTGCAAAAAGGTGATATTAACAGTTTTCGGAACATCTCTTGACTTGTCCATAGGGGTATGGATGTGTATTAGCTAAATTTGTAAGATGCTGGGGAGCGATATTTCTGAATGTTTGATATATGTTTGGACTAGTACTGTACTTTACACACACAAAATATTTGACAAAAAGTTCCTTTTAATTAGAGTGTATTTTTTCTAAATTTTTTTTCTTTCCCTTCCTCACTCATTTCTTAGATTTTTTTGGATGGAAATGAAAGAAGAGAGGTGAAATAAACTTTTGGATGTTGTATTTTAACTGATTTTGATATGGAAAGAGTGATTAGGCCAGGTGCAAAAAGGTGATATTAACAGTTTTCGGAACATCTGTTGACTTGTCCATAGGGGTATGGATGTGTATTAGCTAAATTTGTAAGATGCTGGGGAGCGATATTTCTGAATGTTTGATATATGTTTGGACTAGTACTGTACTTTACACACACAAAATATTTGACAAAAAGTTCCTTTTAATTCGAGTGTATTTTTTCTAAAAAAATTTTCTTTCCCTTCCTCACTCATTTCTTAGATTTTTTTGGATGGAAATGAAAGAAGAGAGGTGAAATAAGCTTTTGGATGTTGTATTTTAACTGATTTTGATATGGAAAGAGTGATTAGGCCAGGTGCAAAAAGGTGATATTTACAGTTTTCGGAACATCTCTTGACTTGTCCATAGGGGTATGGATGTGTATTAGCTAAATTTGTAAGATGCTGGGGAGCGATATTTCTGAATGTTTGATATATGTTTGGACTAGTACTGTACTTTACACACACAAAATATTTGACAAAAAGTTCCTTTTAATTAGAGTGTATTTTTTCTAAAATTTTTTTCTTTCCCTTCCTCACTCATTTCTTAGATTTTTTTGGATGGAAATGAAAGAAGAGAGGTGAAATAAACTTTTGGATGTTGTATTTTAACTGATTTTGATATGGAAAGAGTGATTAGGCCAGGTGCAAAAAGGTGATATTAACAGTTTTCGGAACATCTGTTGACTTGTCCATAGGGGTATGGATGTGTATTAGCTAAATTTGTAAGATGCTGGGGAGCGATATTTCTGAATGTTTGATATATGTTTGGACTAGTACTGTACTTTACACACACAAAATATTTGACAAAAAGTTCCTTTTAATTCGAGTGTATTTTTTCTAAAAAAAATTTCTTTCCCTTCCTCACTCATTTCTTAGATTTTTTTGGATGGAAATGAAAGAAGAGAGGTGAAATAAGCTTTTGGATGTTGTATTTTAACTGATTTTGATATGGAAAGAGTGATTAGGCCAGGTGCAAAAAGGTGATATTTACAGTTTTCGGAACATCTCTTGACTTGTCCATAGGGGTATGGATGTGTATTAGCTAAATTTGTAAGATGCTGGGGAGCGATATTTCTGAATGTTTGATATATGTTTGGACTAGTACTGTACTTTACACACACAAAATATTTGACAAAAAGTTCCTTTTAATTAGAGTGTATTTTTTCTAAATTTTTTTTCTTTCCCTTCCTCACTCATTTCTTAGATTTTTTTGGATGGAAATGAAAGAAGAGAGGTGAAATAAACTTTTGGATGTTGTATTTTAACTGATTTTGATATGGAAAGAGTGATTAGGCCAGGTGCAAAAAGGTGATATTAACAGTTTTCGGAACATCTGTTGACTTGTCCATAGGGGTATGGATGTGTATTAGCTAAATTTGTAAGATGCTGGGGAGCGATATTTCTGAATGTTTGATATATGTTTGGACTAGTACTGTACTTTACACACACAAAATATTTGACAAAAAGTTCCTTTTAATTCGAGTGTATTTTTTCTAAAAAAATTTTCTTTCCCTTCCTCACTCATTTCTTAGATTTTTTTGGATGGAAATGAAAGAAGAGAGGTGAAATAAGCTTTTGGATGTTGTATTTTAACTGATTTTGATATGGAAAGAGTGATTAGGCCAGGTGCAAAAAGGTGATATTTACAGTTTTCGGAACATCTCTTGACTTGTCCATAGGGGTATGGATGTGTATTAGCTAAATTTGTAAGATGCTGGGGAGCGATATTTCTGAATGTTTGATATATGTTTGGACTAGTACTGTACTTTACACACACAAAATATTTGACAAAAAGTTCCTTTTAATTAGAGTGTATTTTTTCTAAATTTTTTTTCTTTCCCTTCCTCACTCATTTCTTAGATTTTTTTGGATGGAAATGAAAGAAGAGAGGTGAAATAAACTTTTGGATGTTGTATTTTAACTGATTTTGATATGGAAAGAGTGATTAGGCCAGGTGCAAAAAGGTGATATTAACAGTTTTCGGAACATCTGTTGACTTGTCCATAGGGGTATGGATGTGTATTAGCTAAATTTGTAAGATGCTGGGGAGCGATATTTCTGAATGTTTGATATATGTTTGGACTAGTACTGTACTTTACACACACAAAATATTTGACAAAAAGTTCCTTTTAATTCGAGTGTATTTTTTCTAAAAAAAATTTCTTTCCCTTCCTCACTCATTTCTTAGATTTTTTTGGATGGAAATGAAAGAAGAGAAGTGAAATAAGCTTTTGGATGTTGTATTTTAACTGATTTTGATATGGAAAGAGTGATTAGGCCAGGTGCAAAAAGGTGATATTTACAGTTTTCGGAACATCTGTTGACTTGTCCATAGGGGTATGGATGTGTATTAGCTAAATTTGTAAGATGCTGGGGAGCAATATTTCTGAATGTTTGATATATGTTTGGACTAGTACTGTACTTTACACACACAAAATATTTGACAAAAAGTTCCTTTTAATTAGAGTGTATTTTTTCTAAATTTTTTTTCTTTCCCTTCCTCACTCATTTCTTAGATTTTTTTGGATGGAAATGAAAGAAGAGAGGTGAAATAAACTTTTGGATGTTGTATTTTAACTGATTTTGATATGGAAAGAGTGATTAGGCCAGGTGCAAAAAGGTGATATTAACAGTTTTCGGAACATCTGTTGACTTGTCCATAGGGGTATGGATGTGTATTAGCTAAATTTGTAAGATGCTGGGGAGCGATATTTCTGAATGTTTGATATATGTTTGGACTAGTACTGTACTTTACACACACAAAATATTTGACAAAAAGTTCCTTTTAATTCGAGTGTATTTTTTCTAAAAAAATTTTCTTTCCCTTCCTCACTCATTTCTTAGATTTTTTTGGATGGAAATGAAAGAAGAGAGGTGAAATAAGCTTTTGGATGTTGTATTTTAACTGATTTTGATATGGAAAGAGTGATTAGGCCAGGTGCAAAAAGGTGATATTTACAGTTTTCGGAACATCTCTTGACTTGTCCATAGGGGTATGGATGTGTATTAGCTAAATTTGTAAGATGCTGGGGAGCGATATTTCTGAATGTTTGATATATGTTTGGACTAGTACTGTACTTTACACACACAAAATATTTGACAAAAAGTTCCTTTTAATTAGAGTGTATTTTTTCTAAATTTTTTTTCTTTCCCTTCCTCACTCATTTCTTAGATTTTTTTGGATGGAAATGAAAGAAGAGAGGTGAAATAAACTTTTGGATGTTGTATTTTAACTGATTTTGATATGGAAAGAGTGATTAGGCCAGGTGCAAAAAGGTGATATTAACAGTTTTCGGAACATCTGTTGACTTGTCCATAGGGGTATGGATGTGTATTAGCTAAATTTGTAAGATGCTGGGGAGCGATATTTCTGAGTGTTTGATATATGTTTGGACTAGTACTGTACTTTACACACACAAAATATTTGACAAAAAGTTCCTTTTAATTCGAGTGTATTTTTTCTAAAAAAAATTTCTTTCCCTTCCTCACTCATTTCTTAGATTTTTTTGGATGGAAATGAAAGAAGAGAGGTGAAATAAGCTTTTGGATGTTGTATTTTAACTGATTTTGATATGGAAAGAGTGATTAGGCCAGGTGCAAAAAGGTGATATTTACAGTTTTCGGAACATCTCTTGACTTGTCCATAGGGGTATGGATGTGTATTAGCTAAATTTGTAAGATGCTGGGGAGCGATATTTCTGAATGTTTGATATATGTTTGGACTAGTACTGTACTTTACACACACAAAATATTTGACAAAAAGTTCCTTTTAATTAGAGTGTATTTTTTCTAAATTTTTTTTCTTTCCCTTCCTCACTCATTTCTTAGATTTTTTTGGATGGAAATGAAAGAAGAGAGGTGAAATAAACTTTTGGATGTTGTATTTTAACTGATTTTGATATGGAAAGAGTGATTAGGCCAGGTGCAAAAAGGTGATATTAACAGTTTTCGGAACATCTGTTGACTTGTCCATAGGGGTATGGATGTGTATTAGCTAAATTTGTAAGATGCTGGGGAGCGATATTTCTGAATGTTTGATATATGTTTGGACTAGTACTGTACTTTACACACACAAAATATTTGACAAAAAGTTCCTTTTAATTCGAGTGTATTTTTTCTAAAAAAATTTTCTTTCCCTTCCTCACTCATTTCTTAGATTTTTTTGGATGGAAATGAAAGAAGAGAGGTGAAATAAGCTTTTGGATGTTGTATTTTAACTGATTTTGATATGGAAAGAGTGATTAGGCCAGGTGCAAAAAGGTGATATTTACAGTTTTCGGAACATCTCTTGACTTGTCCATAGGGGTATGGATGTGTATTAGCTAAATTTGTAAGATGCTGGGGAGCGATATTTCTGAATGTTTGATATATGTTTGGACTAGTACTGTACTTTACACACACAAAATATTTGACAAAAAGTTCCTTTTAATTAGAGTGTATTTTTTCTAAATTTTTTTTCTTTCCCTTCCTCACTCATTTCTTAGATTTTTTTGGATGGAAATGAAAGAAGAGAGGTGAAATAAACTTTTGGATGTTGTATTTTAACTGATTTTGATATGGAAAGAGTGATTAGGCCAGGTGCAAAAAGGTGATATTAACAGTTTTCGGAACATCTGTTGACTTGTCCATAGGGGTATGGATGTGTATTAGCTAAATTTGTAAGATGCTGGGGAGCGATATTTCTGAATGTTTGATATATGTTTGGACTAGTACTGTACTTTACACACACAAAATATTTGACAAAAAGTTCCTTTTAATTCGAGTGTATTTTTTCTAAAAAAATTTTCTTTCCCTTCCTCACTCATTTCTTAGATTTTTTTGGATGGAAATGAAAGAAGAGAGGTGAAATAAGCTTTTGGATGTTGTATTTTAACTGATTTTGATATGGAAAGAGTGATTAGGCCAGGTGCAAAAAGGTGATATTTACAGTTTTCGGAACATCTCTTGACTTGTCCATAGGGGTATGGATGTGTATTAGCTAAATTTGTAAGATGCTGGGGAGCGATATTTCTGAATGTTTGATATATGTTTGGACTAGTACTGTACTTTACACACACAAAATATTTGACAAAAAGTTCCTTTTAATTAGAGTGTATTTTTTCTAAATTTTTTTTCTTTCCCTTCCTCACTCATTTCTTAGATTTTTTTGGATGGAAATGAAAGAAGAGAGGTGAAATAAACTTTTGGATGTTGTATTTTAACTGATTTTGATATGGAAAGAGTGATTAGGCCAGGTGCAAAAAGGTGATATTAACAGTTTTCGGAACATCTGTTGACTTGTCCATAGGGGTATGGATGTGTATTAGCTAAATTTGTAAGATGCTGGGGAGCGATATTTCTGAATGTTTGATATATGTTTGGACTAGTACTGTACTTTACACACACAAAATATTTGACAAAAAGTTCCTTTTAATTCGAGTGTATTTTTTCTAAAAAAATTTTCTTTCCCTTCCTCACTCATTTCTTAGATTTTTTTGGATGGAAATGAAAGAAGAGAGGTGAAATAAGCTTTTGGATGTTGTATTTTAACTGATTTTGATATGGAAAGAGTGATTAGGCCAGGTGCAAAAAGGTGATATTTACAGTTTTCGGAACATCTCTTGACTTGTCCATAGGGGTATGGATGTGTATTAGCTAAATTTGTAAGATGCTGGGGAGCGATATTTCTGAATGTTTGATATATGTTTGGACTAGTACTGTACTTTACACACACAAAATATTTGACAAAAAGTTCCTTTTAATTAGAGTGTATTTTTTCTAAATTTTTTTTCTTTCCCTTCCTCACTCATTTCTTAGATTTTTTTGGATGGAAATGAAAGAAGAGAGGTGAAATAAACTTTTGGATGTTGTATTTTAACTGATTTTGATATGGAAAGAGTGATTAGGCCAGGTGCAAAAAGGTGATATTAACAGTTTTCGGAACATCTGTTGACTTGTCCATAGGGGTATGGATGTGTATTAGCTAAATTTGTAAGATGCTGGGGAGCGATATTTCTGAATGTTTGATATATGTTTGGACTAGTACTGTACTTTACACACACAAAATATTTGACAAAAAGTTCCTTTTAATTCGAGTGTATTTTTTCTAAAAAAATTTTCTTTCCCTTCCTCACTCATTTCTTAGATTTTTTTGGATGGAAATGAAAGAAGAGAGGTGAAATAAGCTTTTGGATGTTGTATTTTAACTGATTTTGATATGGAAAGAGTGATTAGGCCAGGTGCAAAAAGGTGATATTTACAGTTTTCGGAACATCTCTTGACTTGTCCATAGGGGTATGGATGTGTATTAGCTAAATTTGTAAGATGCTGGGGAGCGATATTTCTGAATGTTTGATATATGTTTGGACTAGTACTGTACTTTACACACACAAAATATTTGACAAAAAGTTCCTTTTAATTAGAGTGTATTTTTTCTAAATTTTTTTTCTTTCCCTTCCTCACTCATTTCTTAGATTTTTTTGGATGGAAATGAAAGAAGAGAGGTGAAATAAACTTTTGGATGTTGTATTTTAACTGATTTTGATATGGAAAGAGTGATTAGGCCAGGTGCAAAAAGGTGATATTAACAGTTTTCGGAACATCTGTTGACTTGTCCATAGGGGTATGGATGTGTATTAGCTAAATTTGTAAGATGCTGGGGAGCGATATTTCTGAATGTTTGATATATGTTTGGACTAGTACTGTACTTTACACACACAAAATATTTGACAAAAAGTTCCTTTTAATTCGAGTGTATTTTTTCTAAAAAAATTTTCTTTCCCTTCCTCACTCATTTCTTAGATTTTTTTGGATGGAAATGAAAGAAGAGAGGTGAAATAAGCTTTTGGATGTTGTATTTTAACTGATTTTGATATGGAAAGAGTGATTAGGCCAGGTGCAAAAAGGTGATATTTACAGTTTTCGGAACATCTCTTGACTTGTCCATAGGGGTATGGATGTGTATTAGCTAAATTTGTAAGATGCTGGGGAGCGATATTTCTGAATGTTTGATATATGTTTGGACTAGTACTGTACTTTACACACACAAAATATTTGACAAAAAGTTCCTTTTAATTAGAGTGTATTTTTTCTAAATTTTTTTTCTTTCCCTTCCTCACTCATTTCTTAGATTTTTTTGGATGGAAATGAAAGAAGAGAGGTGAAATAAACTTTTGGATGTTGTATTTTAACTGATTTTGATATGGAAAGAGTGATTAGGCCAGGTGCAAAAAGGTGATATTAACAGTTTTCGGAACATCTGTTGACTTGTCCATAGGGGTATGGATGTGTATTAGCTAAATTTGTAAGATGCTGGGGAGCGATATTTCTGAATGTTTGATATATGTTTGGACTAGTACTGTACTTTACACACACAAAATATTTGACAAAAAGTTCCTTTTAATTCGAGTGTATTTTTTCTAAAAAAATTTTCTTTCCCTTCCTCACTCATTTCTTAGATTTTTTTGGATGGAAATGAAAGAAGAGAGGTGAAATAAGCTTTTGGATGTTGTATTTTAACTGATTTTGATATGGAAAGAGTGATTAGGCCAGGTGCAAAAAGGTGATATTTACAGTTTTCGGAACATCTCTTGACTTGTCCATAGGGGTATGGATGTGTATTAGCTAAATTTGTAAGATGCTGGGGAGCGATATTTCTGAATGTTTGATATATGTTTGGACTAGTACTGTACTTTACACACACAAAATATTTGACAAAAAGTTCCTTTTAATTAGAGTGTATTTTTTCTAAATTTTTTTTCTTTCCCTTCCTCACTCATTTCTTAGATTTTTTTGGATGGAAATGAAAGAAGAGAGGTGAAATAAACTTTTGGATGTTGTATTTTAACTGATTTTGATATGGAAAGAGTGATTAGGCCAGGTGCAAAAAGGTGATATTAACAGTTTTCGGAACATCTGTTGACTTGTCCATAGGGGTATGGATGTGTATTAGCTAAATTTGTAAGATGCTGGGGAGCGATATTTCTGAATGTTTGATATATGTTTGGACTAGTACTGTACTTTACACACACAAAATATTTGACAAAAAGTTCCTTTTAATTCGAGTGTATTTTTTCTAAAAAAATTTTCTTTCCCTTCCTCACTCATTTCTTAGATTTTTTTGGATGGAAATGAAAGAAGAGAGGTGAAATAAGCTTTTGGATGTTGTATTTTAACTGATTTTGATATGGAAAGAGTGATTAGGCCAGGTGCAAAAAGGTGATATTTACAGTTTTCGGAACATCTCTTGACTTGTCCATAGGGGTATGGATGTGTATTAGCTAAATTTGTAAGATGCTGGGGAGCGATATTTCTGAATGTTTGATATATGTTTGGACTAGTACTGTACTTTACACACACAAAATATTTGACAAAAAGTTCCTTTTAATTAGAGTGTATTTTTTCTAAATTTTTTTTCTTTCCCTTCCTCACTCATTTCTTAGATTTTTTTGGATGGAAATGAAAGAAGAGAGGTGAAATAAACTTTTGGATGTTGTATTTTAACTGATTTTGATATGGAAAGAGTGATTAGGCCAGGTGCAAAAAGGTGATATTAACAGTTTTCGGAACATCTGTTGACTTGTCCATAGGGGTATGGATGTGTATTAGCTAAATTTGTAAGATGCTGGGGAGCGATATTTCTGAATGTTTGATATATGTTTGGACTAGTACTGTACTTTACACACACAAAATATTTGACAAAAAGTTCCTTTTAATTAGAGTGTATTTTTTCTAAATTTTTTTTCTTTCCCTTCCTCACTCATTTCTTAGATTTTTTTGGATGGAAATGAAAGAAGAGAGGTGAAATAAACTTTTGGATGTTGTATTTTAACTGATTTTGATATGGAAAGAGTGATTAGGCCAGGTGCAAAAAGGTGATATTAACAGTTTTCGGAACATCTGTTGACTTGTCCATAGGGGTATGGATGTGTATTAGCTAAATTTGTAAGATGCTGGGGAGCGATATTTCTGAATGTTTGATATATGTTTGGACTAGTACTGTACTTTACACACACAAAATATTTGACAAAAAGTTCCTTTTAATTCGAGTGTATTTTTTCTAAAAAAATTTTCTTTCCCTTCCTCACTCATTTCTTAGATTTTTTTGGATGGAAATGAAAGAAGAGAGGTGAAATAAGCTTTTGGATGTTGTATTTTAACTGATTTTGATATGGAAAGAGTGATTAGGCCAGGTGCAAAAAGGTGATATTTACAGTTTTCGGAACATCTCTTGACTTGTCCATAGGGGTATGGATGTGTATTAGCTAAATTTGTAAGATGCTGGGGAGCGATATTTCTGAATGTTTGATATATGTTTGGACTAGTACTGTACTTTACACACACAAAATATTTGACAAAAAGTTCCTTTTAATTAGAGTGTATTTTTTCTAAATTTTTTTTCTTTCCCTTCCTCACTCATTTCTTAGATTTTTTTGGATGGAAATGAAAGAAGAGAGGTGAAATAAACTTTTGGATGTTGTATTTTAACTGATTTTGATATGGAAAGAGTGATTAGGCCAGGTGCAAAAAGGTGATATTAACAGTTTTCGGAACATCTCTTGACTTGTCCATAGGGGTATGGATGTGTATTAGCTAAATTTGTAAGATGCTGGGGAGCGATATTTCTGAATGTTTGATATATGTTTGGACTAGTACTGTACTTTACACACACAAAATATTTGACAAAAAGTTCCTTTTAATTCGAGTGTATTTTTTCTAAAAAAATTTTCTTTCCCTTCCTCACTCATTTCTTAGATTTTTTTGGATGGAAATGAAAGAAGAGAGGTGAAATAAGCTTTTGGATGTTGTATTTTAACTGATTTTGATATGGAAAGAGTGATTAGGCCAGGTGCAAAAAGGTGATATTTACAGTTTTCGGAACATCTCTTGACTTGTCCATAGGGGTATGGATGTGTATTAGCTAAATTTGTAAGATGCTGGGGAGCGATATTTCTGAATGTTTGATATATGTTTGGACTAGTACTGTACTTTACACACACAAAATATTTGACAAAAAGTTCCTTTTAATTAGAGTGTATTTTTTCTAAATTTTTTTTCTTTCCCTTCCTCACTCATTTCTTAGATTTTTTTGGATGGAAATGAAAGAAGAGAGGTGAAATAAACTTTTGGATGTTGTATTTTAACTGATTTTGATATGGAAAGAGTGATTAGGCCAGGTGCAAAAAGGTGATATTAACAGTTTTCGGAACATCTGTTGACTTGTCCATAGGGGTATGGATGTGTATTAGCTAAATTTGTAAGATGCTGGGGAGCGATATTTCTGAATGTTTGATATATGTTTGGACTAGTACTGTACTTTACACACACAAAATATTTGACAAAAAGTTCCTTTTAATTCGAGTGTATTTTTTCTAAAAAAAATTTCTTTCCCTTCCTCACTCATTTCTTAGATTTTTTTGGATGGAAATGAAAGAAGAGAGGTGAAATAAGCTTTTGGATGTTGTATTTTAACTGATTTTGATATGGAAAGAGTGATTAGGCCAGGTGCAAAAAGGTGATATTTACAGTTTTCGGAACATCTCTTGACTTGTCCATAGGGGTATGGATGTGTATTAGCTAAATTTGTAAGATGCTGGGGAGCGATATTTCTGAATGTTTGATATATGTTTGGACTAGTACTGTACTTTACACACACAAAATATTTGACAAAAAGTTCCTTTTAATTAGAGTGTATTTTTTCTAATTTTTTTTTCTTTCCCTTCCTCACTCATTTCTTAGATTTTTTTGGATGGAAATGAAAGAAGAGAGGTGAAATAAACTTTTGGATGTTGTATTTTAATTGATTTTGATATGGAAAGAGTGATTAGGCCAGGTGCAAAAAGGTGATATTAACAGTTTTCGGAACATCTGTTGACTTGTCCATAGGGGTATGGATGTGTATTAGCTAAATTTGTAAGATGCTGGGGAGCGATATTTCTGAATGTTTGATATATGTTTGGACTAGTACTGTACTTTACACACACAAAATATTTGACAAAAAGTTCCTTTTAATTAGAGTGTATTTTTTCTAAATTTTTTTTCTTTCCCTTCCTCACTCATTTCTTAGATTTTTTTGGATGGAAATGAAAGAAGAGAGGTGAAATAAACTTTTGGATGTTGTATTTTAACTGATTTTGATATGGAAAGAGTGATTAGGCCAGGTGCAAAAAGGTGATATTAACAGTTTTCGGAACATCTGTTGACTTGTCCATAGGGGTATGGATGTGTATTAGCTAAATTTGTAAGATGCTGGGGAGCGATATTTCTGAATGTTTGATATATGTTTGGACTAGTACTGTACTTTACACACACAAAATATTTGACAAAAAGTTCCTTTTAATTCGAGTGTATTTTTTCTAAAAAAATTTTCTTTCCCTTCCTCACTCATTTCTTAGATTTTTTTGGATGGAAATGAAAGAAGAGAGGTGAAATAAGCTTTTGGATGTTGTATTTTAACTGATTTTGATATGGAAAGAGTGATTAGGCCAGGTGCAAAAAGGTGATATTTACAGTTTTCGGAACATCTGTTGACTTGTCCATAGGGGTATGGATGTGTATTAGCTAAATTTGTAAGATGCTGGGGAGCGATATTTCTGAATGTTTGATATATGTTTGGACTAGTACTGTACTTTACACACACAAAATATTTGACAAAAAGTTCCTTTTAATTAGAGTGTATTTTTTCTAAATTTTTTTTCTTTCCCTTCCTCACTCATTTCTTAGATTTTTTTGGATGGAAATGAAAGAAGAGAGGTGAAATAAACTTTTGGATGTTGTATTTTAACTGATTTTGATATGGAAAGAGTGATTAGGCCAGGTGCAAAAAGGTGATATTAACAGTTTTCGGAACATCTGTTGACTTGTCCATAGGGGTATGGATGTGTATTAGCTAAATTTGTAAGATGCTGGGGAGCGATATTTCTGAATGTTTGATATATGTTTGGACTAGTACTGTACTTTACACACACAAAATATTTGACAAAAAGTTCCTTTTAATTCGAGTGTATTTTTTCTAAAAAAATTTTCTTTCCCTTCCTCACTCATTTCTTAGATTTTTTTGGAAGGAAATGAAAGAAGAGAGGTGAAATAAGCTTTTGGATGTTGTATTTTAACTGATTTTGATATGGAAAGAGTGATTAGGCCAGGTGCAAAAAGGTGATGTTTACAGTTTTCGGAACATCTCTTGACTTGTCCATAGGGGTATGGATGTGTATTAGCTAAATTTGTAAGATGCTGGGGAGCGATATTTCTGAATGTTTGATATATGTTTGGACTAGTACTGTACTTTACACACACAAAATATTTGACAAAAAGTTCCTTTTAATTAGAGTGTATTTTTTCTAAATTTTTTTTCTTTCCCTTCCTCACTCATTTCTTAGATTTTTTTGGATGGAAATGAAAGAAGAGAGGTGAAATAAACTTTTGGATGTTGTATTTTAACTGATTTTGATATGGAAAGAGTGATTAGGCCAGGTGCAAAAAGGTGATATTAACAGTTTTCGGAACATCTGTTGACTTGTCCATAGGGGTATGGATGTGTATTAGCTAAATTTGTAAGATGCTGGGGAGCGATATTTCTGAATGTTTGGACTAGTACTGTACTTTACACACACAAAATATTTGACAAAAAGTTCCTTTTAATTAGAGTGTATTTTTTCTAAATTTTTTTTCTTTCCCTTCCTCACTCATTTCTTAGATTTTTTTGGATGGAAATGAAAGAAGAGAGGTGAAATAAACTTTTGGATGTTGTATTTTAACTGATTTTGATATGGAAAGAGTGATTAGGCCAGGTGCAAAAAGGTGATATTAACAGTTTTCGGAACATCTGTTGACTTGTCCATAGGGGTATGGATGTGTATTAGCTAAATTTGTAAGATGCTGGGGAGCGATATTTCTGAATGTTTGATATATGTTTGGACTAGTACTGTACTTTACACACACAAAATATTTGACAAAAAGTTCCTTTTAATTCGAGTGTATTTTTTCTAAAAAAATTTTCTTTCCCTTCCTCACTCATTTCTTAGATTTTTTTGGATGGAAATGAAAGAAGAGAGGTGAAATAAGCTTTTGGATGTTGTATTTTAACTGATTTTGATATGGAAAGAGTGATTAGGCCAGGTGCAAAAAGGTGATATTTACAGTTTTCGGAACATCTCTTGACTTGTCCATAGGGGTATGGATGTGTATTAGCTAAATTTGTAAGATGCTGGGGAGCGATATTTCTGAATGTTTGATATATGTTTGGACTAGTACTGTACTTTACACACACAAAATATTTGACAAAAAGTTCCTTTTAATTAGAGTGTATTTTTTCTAAATTTTTTTTCTTTCCCTTCCTCACTCATTTCTTAGATTTTTTTGGATGGAAATGAAAGAAGAGAGGTGAAATAAACTTTTGGATGTTGTATTTTAACTGATTTTGATATGGAAAGAGTGATTAGGCCAGGTGCAAAAAGGTGATATTAACAGTTTTCGGAACATCTGTTGACTTGTCCATAGGGGTATGGATGTGTATTAGCTAAATTTGTAAGATGCTGGGGAGCGATATTTCTGAATGTTTGATATATGTTTGGACTAGTACTGTACTTTACACACACAAAATATTTGACAAAAAGTTCCTTTTAATTCGAGTGTATTTTTTCTAAAAAAATTTTCTTTCCCTTCCTCACTCATTTCTTAGATTTTTTTGGATGGAAATGAAAGAAGAGAGGTGAAATAAGCTTTTGGATGTTGTATTTTAACTGATTTTGATATGGAAAGAGTGATTAGGCCAGGTGCAAAAAGGTGATATTTACAGTTTTCGGAACATCTCTTGACTTGTCCATAGGGGTATGGATGTGTATTAGCTAAATTTGTAAGATGCTGGGGAGCGATATTTCTGAATGTTTGATATATGTTTGGACTAGTACTGTACTTTACACACACAAAATATTTGACAAAAAGTTCCTTTTAATTAGAGTGTATTTTTTCTAAATTTTTTTTCTTTCCCTTCCTCACTCATTTCTTAGATTTTTTTGGATGGAAATGAAAGAAGAGAGGTGAAATAAACTTTTGGATGTTGTATTTTAACTGATTTTGATATGGAAAGAGTGATTAGGCCAGGTGCAAAAAGGTGATATTAACAGTTTTCGGAACATCTGTTGACTTGTCCATAGGGGTATGGATGTGTATTAGCTAAATTTGTAAGATGCTGGGGAGCGATATTTCTGAATGTTTGATATATGTTTGGACTAGTACTGTACTTTACACACACAAAATATTTGACAAAAAGTTCCTTTTAATTAGAGTGTATTTTTTCTAAAAATTTTTTCTTTCCCTTCCTCACTCATTTCTTAGATTTTTTTGGATGGAAATGAAAGAAGAGAGGTGAAATAAACTTTTGGATGTTGTATTTTAACTGATTTTGATATGGAAAGAGTGATTAGGCCAGGTGCAAAAAGGTGATATTAACAGTTTTCGGAACATCTGTTGACTTGTCCATAGGGGTATGGATGTGTATTAGCTAAATTTGTAAGATGCTGGGGAGCGATATTTCTGAATGTTTGATATATGTTTGGACTAGTACTGTACTTTACACACACAAAATATTTGACAAAAAGTTCCTTTTAATTCGAGTGTATTTTTTCTAAAAAAAATTTCTTTCCCTTCCTCACTCATTTCTTAGATTTTTTTGGATGGAAATGAAAGAAGAGAGGTGAAATAAGCTTTTGGATGTTGTATTTTAACTGATTTTGATATGGAAAGAGTGATTAGGCCAGGTGCAAAAAGGTGATATTTACAGTTTTCGGAACATCTCTTGACTTGTCCATAGGGGTATGGATGTGTATTAGCTAAATTTGTAAGATGCTGGGGAGCGATATTTCTGAATGTTTGATATATGTTTGGACTAGTACTGTACTTTACACACACAAAATATTTGACAAAAAGTTCCTTTTAATTAGAGTGTATTTTTTCTAAATTTTTTTTCTTTCCCTTCCTCACTCATTTCTTAGATTTTTTTGGATGGAAATGAAAGAAGAGAGGTGAAATAAACTTTTGGATGTTGTATTTTAACTGATTTTGATATGGAAAGAGTGATTAGGCCAGGTGCAAAAAGGTGATATTAACAGTTTTCGGAACATCTGTTGACTTGTCCATAGGGGTATGGATGTGTATTAGCTAAATTTGTAAGATGCTGGGGAGCGATATTTCTGAATGTTTGATATATGTTTGGACTAGTACTGTACTTTACACACACAAAATATTTGACAAAAAGTTCCTTTTAATTCGAGTGTATTTTTTCTAAAAAAATTTTCTTTCCCTTCCTCACTCATTTCTTAGATTTTTTTGGATGGAAATGAAAGAAGAGAGGTGAAATAAGCTTTTGGATGTTGTATTTAAACTGATTTTGATATGGAAAGAGTGATTAGGCCAGGTGCAAAAAGGTGATATTTACAGTTTTCGGAACATCTCTTGACTTGTCCATAGGGGTATGGATGTGTATTAGCTAAATTTGTAAGATGCTGGGGAGCGATATTTCTGAATGTTTGATATATGTTTGGACTAGTACTGTACTTTACACACACAAAATATTTGACAAAAAGTTCCTTTTAATTAGAGTGTATGTTTTCTAAATTTTTTTTCTTTCCCTTCCTCACTCATTTCTTAGATTTTTTTGGATGGAAATGAAAGAAGAGAGGTGAAATAAACTTTTGGATGTTGTATTTTAACTGATTTTGATATGGAAAGAGTGATTAGGCCAGGTGCAAAAAGGTGATATTAACAGTTTTCGGAACATCTGTTGACTTGTCCATAGGGGTATGGATGTGTATTAGCTAAATTTGTAAGATGCTGGGGAGCGATATTTCTGAATGTTTGATATATGTTTGGACTAGTACTGTACTTTACACACACAAAATATTTGACAAAAAGTTCCTTTTAATTAGAGTGTATTTTTTCTAAATTTTTTTTCTTTCCCTTCCTCACTCATTTCTTAGATTTTTTTGGATGGAAATGAAAGAAGAGAGGTGAAATAAACTTTTGGATGTTGTATTTTAACTGATTTTGATATGGAAAGAGTGATTAGGCCAGGTGCAAAAAGGTGATATTAACAGTTTTCGGAACATCTGTTGACTTGTCCATAGGGGTATGGATGTGTATTAGCTAAATTTGTAAGATGCTGGGGAGCGATATTTCTGAATGTTTGATATATGTTTGGACTAGTACTGTACTTTACACACACAAAATATTTGACAAAAAATTCCTTTTAATTCGAGTGTATTTTTTCTAAAAAAAATTTCTTTCCCTTCCTCACTCATTTCTTAGATTTTTTTGGATGGAAATGAAAGAAGAGAGGTGAAATAAGCTTTTGGATGTTGTATTTTAACTGATTTTGATATGGAAAGAGTGATTAGGCCAGGTGCAAAAAGGTGATATTTACAGTTTTCGGAACATCTCTTGACTTGTCCATAGGGGTATGGATGTGTATTAGCTAAATTTGTAAGATGCTGGGGAGCGATATTTCTGAATGTTTGATATATGTTTGGACTAGTACTGTACTTTACACACACAAAATATTTGACAAAAAGTTCCTTTTAATTAGAGTGTATTTTTTCTAAATTTTTTTTCTTTCCCTTCCTCACTCATTTCTTAGATTTTTTTGGATGGAAATGAAAGAAGAGAGGTGAAATAAACTTTTGGATGTTGTATTTTAACTGATTTTGATATGGAAAGAGTGATTAGGCCAGGTGCAAAAAGGTGATATTAACAGTTTTCGGAACATCTGTTGACTTGTCCATAGGGGTATGGATGTGTATTAGCTAAATTTGTAAGATGCTGGGGAGCGATATTTCTGAATGTTTGATATATGTTTGGACTAGTACTGTACTTTACACACACAAAATATTTGACAAAAAGTTCCTTTTAATTCGAGTGTATTTTTTCTAAAAAAAATTTTCTTTCCCTTCCTCACTCATTTCTTAGATTTTTTTGGATGGAAATGAAAGAAGAGAGGTGAAATAAGCTTTTGGATGTTGTATTTTAACTGATTTTGATATGGAAAGAGTGATTAGGCCAGGTGCAAAAAGGTGATATTTACAGTTTTCGGAACATCTCTTGACTTGTCCATAGGGGTATGGATGTGTATTAGCTAAATTTGTAAGATGCTGGGGAGCGATATTTCTGAATGTTTGATATATGTTTGGACTAGTACTGTACTTTACACACACAAAATATTTGACAAAAAGTTCCTTTTAATTAGAGTGTATTTTTTCTAAATTTTTTTTCTTTCCCTTCCTCACTCATTTCTTAGATTTTTTTGGATGGAAATGAAAGAAGAGAGGTGAAATAAACTTTTGGATGTTGTATTTTAACTGATTTTGATATGGAAAGAGTGATTAGGCCAGGTGCAAAAAGGTGATATTAACAGTTTTCGGAACATCTGTTGACTTGTCCATAGGGGTATGGATGTGTATTAGCTAAATTTGTAAGATGCTGGGGAGCGATATTTCTGAATGTTTGATATATGTTTGGACTAGTACTGTACTTTACACACACAAAATATTTGACAAAAAGTTCCTTTTAATTCGAGTGTATTTTTTCTAAAAAAATTTTCTTTCCCTTCCTCACTCATTTCTTAGATTTTTTTGGATGGAAATGAAAGAAGAGAGGTGAAATAAGCTTTTGGATGTTGTATTTTAACTGATTTTGATATGGAAAGAGTGATTAGGCCAGGTGCAAAAAGGTGATATTTACAGTTTTCGGAACATCTCTTGACTTGTCCATAGGGGTATGGATGTGTATTAGCTAAATTTGTAAGATGCTGGGGAGCGATATTTCTGAATGTTTGATATATGTTTGGACTAGTACTGTACTTTACACACACAAAATATTTGACAAAAAGTTCCTTTTAATTAGAGTGTATTTTTTCTAAATTTTTTTTCTTTCCCTTCCTCACTCATTTCTTAGATTTTTTTGGATGGAAATGAAAGAAGAGAGGTGAAATAAACTTTTGGATGTTGTATTTTAACTGATTTTGATATGGAAAGAGTGATTAGGCCAGGTGCAAAAAGGTGATATTAACAGTTTTCGGAACATCTGTTGACTTGTCCATAGGGGTATGGATGTGTATTAGCTAAATTTGTAAGATGCTGGGGAGCGATATTTCTGAATGTTTGATATATGTTTGGACTAGTACTGTACTTTACACACACAAAATATTTGACAAAAAGTTCCTTTTAATTAGAGTGTATTTTTTCTAAATTTTTTTTCTTTCCCTTCCTCACTCATTTCTTAGATTTTTTTGGATGGAAATGAAAGAAGAGAGGTGAAATAAACTTTTGGATGTTGTATTTTAACTGATTTTGATATGGAAAGATTGATTAGGCCAGGTGCAAAAAGGTGATATTAACAGTTTTCGGAACATCTGTTGACTAGTCCATAGGGGTATGGATGTGTATTAGCTAAATTTGTAAGATGCTGGGGAGCGATATTTCTGAATGTTTGATATATGTTTGGACTAGTACTGTACTTTACACACACAAAATATTTGACAAAAAGTTCCTTTTAATTCGAGTGTATTTTTTCTAAAAAAATTTTCTTTCCCTTCCTCACTCATTTCTTAGATTTTTTTGGATGGAAATGAAAGAAGAGAGGTGAAATAAGCTTTTGGATGTTGTATTTTAACTGATTTTGATATGGAAAGAGTGATTAGGCCAGGTGCAAAAAGGTGATATTTACAGTTTTCGGAACATCTCTTGACTTGTCCATAGGGGTATGGATGTGTATTAGCTAAATTTGTAAGATGCTGGGGAGCGATATTTCTGAATGTTTGATATATGTTTGGACTAGTACTGTACTTTACACACACAAAATATTTGACAAAAAGTTCCTTTTAATTAGAGTGTATTTTTTCTAAATTTTTTTTCTTTCCCTTCCTCACTCATTTCTTAGATTTTTTTGGATGGAAATGAAAGAAGAGAGGTGAAATAAACTTTTGGATGTTGTATTTTAACTGATTTTGATATGGAAAGAGTGATTAGGCCAGGTGCAAAAAGGTGATATTAACAGTTTTCGGAACATCTGTTGACTTGTCCATAGGGGTATGGATGTGTATTAGCTAAATTTGTAAGATGCTGGGGAGCGATATTTCTGAATGTTTGATATATGTTTGGACTAGTACTGTACTTTACACACACAAAATATTTGACAAAAAGTTCCTTTTAATTCGAGTGTATTTTTTCTAAAAAAAATTTTCTTTCCCTTCCTCACTCATTTCTTGGATTTTTTTGGATGGAAATGAAAGAAGAGAGGTGAAATAAGCTTTTGGATGTTGTATTTTAACTGATTTTGATATGGAAAGAGTGATTAGGCCAGGTGCAAAAAGGTGATATTTACAGTTTTCGGAACATCTCTTGACTTGTCCATAGGGGTATGGATGTGTATTAGCTAAATTTGTAAGATGCTGGGGAGCGATATTTCTGAATGTTTGATATATGTTTGGACTAGTACTGTACTTTACACACACAAAATATTTGACAAAAAGTTCCTTTTATTTCGAGTGTATTTTTTCTAAAAAAATTTTCTTTCCCTTCCTCACTCATTTCTTAGATTTTTTTGGATGGAAATGAAAGAAGAGAGGTGAAATAAGCTTTTGGATGTTGTATTTTAACTGATTTTGATATGGAAAGAGTGATTAGGCCAGGTGCAAAAAGGTGATATTTACAGTTTTCGGAACATCTCTTGACTTGTCCATAGGGGTATGGATGTGTATTAGCTAAATTTGTAAGATGCTGGGGAGCGATATTTCTGAATGTTTGATATATGTTTGGACTAGTACTGTACTTTACACACACAAAATATATGACAAAAAGTTCCTTTTAATTAGAGTGTATTTTTTCTAAATTTTTTTTCTTTCCCTTCCTCACTCATTTCTTAGATTTTTTTGGATGGAAATGAAAGAAGAGAGGTGAAATAAACTTTTGGATGTTGTATTTTAACTGATTTTGATATGGAAAGAGTGATTAGGCCAGGTGCAAAAAGGTGATATTAACAGTTTTCGGAACATCTGTTGACTTGTCCATAGGGGTATGGATGTGTATTAGCTAAATTTGTAAGATGCTGGGGAGCGATATTTCTGAATGTTTGATATATGTTTGGACTAGTACTGTACTTTACACACACAAAATATTTGACAAAAAGTTCCTTTTAATTCGAGTGTATTTTTTCTAAAAAAATTTTCTTTCCCTTCCTCACTCATTTCTTAGATTTTTTTGGATGGAAATTAAAGAAGAGAGGTGAAATAAGCTTTTGGATGTTGTATTTTAACTGATTTTGATATGGAAAGAGTGATTAGGCCAGGTGCAAAAAGGTGATATTTACAGTTTTCGGAACATCTCTTGACTTGTCCATAGGGGTATGGATGTGTATTAGCTAAATTTGTAAGATGCTGGGGAGCGATATTTCTGAATGTTTGATATATGTTTGGACTAGTACTGTACTTTACACACACAAAATATTTGACAAAAAGTTCCTTTTAATTAGAGTGTATTTTTTCTAATTTTTTTTTCTTTCCCTTCCTCACTCATTTCTTAGATTTTTTTGGATGGAAATGAAAGAAGAGAGGTGAAATAAACTTTTGGATGTTGTATTTTAACTGATTTTGATATGGAAAGAGTGATTAGGCCAGGTGCAAAAAGGTGATATTAACAGTTTTCGGAACATCTGTTGACTTGTCCATAGGGGTATGGATGTGTATTAGCTAAATTTGTAAGATGCTGGGGAGCGATATTTCTGAATGTTTGATATATGTTTGGACTAGTACTGTACTTTACACACACAAAATATTTGACAAAAAGTTCCTTTTAATTCGAGTGTATTTTTTCTAAAAAAATTTTCTTTCCCTTCCTCACTCATTTCTTAGATTTTTTTGGATGGAAATGAAAGAAGAGAGGTGAAATAAGCTTTTGGATGTTGTATTTTAACTGATTTTGATATGGAAAGAGTGATTAGGCCAGGTGCAAAAAGGTGATATTTACAGTTTTCGGAACATCTCTTGACTTGTCCATAGGAGTATGGATGTGTATTAGCTAAATTTGTAAGATGCTGGGGAGCGATATTTCTGAATGTTTGATATATGTTTGGACTAGTACTGTACTTTACACACACAAAATATTTGACAAAAAGTTCCTTTTAATTAGAGTGTATTTTTTCTAAATTTTTTTTCTTTCCCTTCCTCACTCATTTCTTAGATTTTTTTGGATGGAAATGAAAGAAGAGAGGTGAAATAAACTTTTGGATGTTGTATTTTAACTGATTTTGATATGGAAAGAGTGATTAGGCCAGGTGCAAAAAGGTGATATTAACAGTTTTCGGAACATCTGTTGACTTGTCCATAGGGGTATGGATGTGTATTAGCTAAATTTGTAAGATGCTGGGGAGCGATATTTCTGAATGTTTGATATATGTTTGGACTAGTACTGTACTTTACACACACAAAATATTTGACAAAAAGTTCCTTTTAATTAGAGTGTATTTTTTCTAAATTTTTTTTCTTTCCCTTCCTCACTCATTTCTTAGATTTTTTGGATGGAAATGAAAGAAGAGAGGTGAAATAAACTTTTGGATGTTGTATTTTAACTGATTTTGATATGGAAAGAGTGATCAGGCCAGGTGCAAAAAGGTGATATTAACAGTTTTCGGAACATCTGTTGACTTGTCCATAGGGGTATGGATGTGTATTAGCTAAATTTGTAAGATGCTGGGGAGCGATATTTCTGAATGTTTGATATATGTTTGGACTAGTACTGTACTTTACACACACAAAATATTTGACAAAAAGTTCCTTTTAATTCGAGTGTATTTTTTCTAAAAAAAATTTCTTTCCCTTCCTCACTCATTTCTTAGATTTTTTTGGATGGAAATGAAAGAAGAGAGGTGAAATAAGCTTTTGGATGTTGTATTTTAACTGATTTTGATATGGAAAGAGTGATTAGGCCAGGTGCAAAAAGGTGATATTTACAGTTTTCGGAACATCTCTTGACTTGTCCATAGGGGTATGGATGTGTATTAGCTAAATTTGTAAGATGCTGGGGAGCGATATTTCTGAATGTTTGATATATGTTTGGACTAGTACTGTACTTTACACACACAAAATATTTGACAAAAAGTTCCTTTTAATTAGAGTGTATTTTTTCTAAATTTTTTTTCTTTCCCTTCCTCACTCATTTCTTAGATTTTTTTGGATGGAAATGAAAGAAGAGAGGTGAAATAAACTTTTGGATGTTGTATTTTAACTGATTTTGATATGGAAAGAGTGATTAGGCCAGGTGCAAAAAGGTGATATTAACAGTTTTCGGAACATCTGTTGACTTGTCCATAGGGGTATGGATGTGTATTAGCTAAATTTGTAAGATGCTGGGGAGCGATATTTCTGAATGTTTGATATATGTTTGGACTAGTACTGTACTTTACACACACAAAATATTTGACAAAAAGTTCCTTTTAATTCGAGTGTATTTTTTCTAAAAAAAATTTTCTTTCCCTTCCTCACTCATTTCTTAGATTTTTTTGGATGGAAATGAAAGAAGAGAGGTGAAATAAGCTTTTGGATGTTGTATTTTAACTGATTTTGATATGGAAAGAGTGATTAGGCCAGGTGCAAAAAGGTGATATTTACAGTTTTCGGAACATCTCTTGACTTGTCCATAGGGGTATGGATGTGTATTAGCTAAATTTGTAAGATGCTGGGGAGCGATATTTCTGAATGTTTGATATATGTTTGGACTAGTACTGTACTTTACACACACAAAATATTTGACAAAAAGTTCCTTTTAATTAGAGTGTATTTTTTCTAAATTTTTTTTCTTTCCCTTCCTCACTCATTTCTTAGATTTTTTTGGATGGAAATGAAAGAAGAGAGGTGAAATAAACTTTTGGATGTTGTATTTTAACTGATTTTGATATGGAAAGAGTGATTAGGCCAGGTGCAAAAAGGTGATATTAACAGTTTTCGGAACATCTGTTGACTTGTCCATAGGGGTATGGATGTGTATTAGCTAAATTTGTAAGATGCTGGGGAGCGATATTTCTGAATGTTTGATATATGTTTGGACTAGTACTGTACTTTACACACACAAAATATTTGACAAAAAGTTCCTTTTAATTAGAGTGTATTTTTTCTAAATTTTTTTTCTTTCCCTTCCTCACTCATTTCTTAGATTTTTTTGGATGGAAATGAAAGAAGAGAGGTGAAATAAACTTTTGGATGTTGTATTTTAACTGATTTTGATATGGAAAGAGTGATTAGGCCAGGTGCAAAAAGGTGATATTAACAGTTTTCGGAACATCTGTTGACTTGTCCATAGGGGTATGGATGTGTATTAGCTAAATTTGTAAGATGCTGGGGAGCGATATTTCTGAATGTTTGATATATGTTTGGACTAGTACTGTACTTTACACACACAAAATATTTGACAAAAAGTTCCTTTTAATTCGAGTGTATTTTTTCTAAAAAAATTTTCTTTCCCTTCCTCACTCATTTCTTAGATTTTTTTGGATGGAAATGAAAGAAGAGAGGTGAAATAAGCTTTTGGATGTTGTATTTTAACTGATTTTGATATGGAAAGAGTGATTAGGCCAGGTGCAAAAAGGTGATATTTACAGTTTTCGGAACATCTCTTGACTTGTCCATAGGGGTATGGATGTGTATTAGCTAAATTTGTAAGATGCTGGGGAGCGATATTTCTGAATGTTTGATATATGTTTGGACTAGTACTGTACTTTACACACACAAAATATTTGACAAAAAGTTCCTTTTAATTAGAGTGTATTTTTTCTAAATTTTTTTTCTTTCCCTTCCTCACTCATTTCTTAGATTTTTTTGGATGGAAATGAAAGAAGAGAGGTGAAATAAGCTTTTGGATGTTGTATTTTAACTGATTTTGATATGGAAAGAGTGATTAGGCCAGGTGCAAAAAGGTGATATTAACAGTTTTCGGAACATCTGTTGACTTGTCCATAGGGGTATGGATGTGTATTAGCTAAATTTGTAAGATGCTGGGGAGCGATATTTCTGAATGTTTGATATATGTTTGGACTAGTACTGTACTTTACACACACAAAATATTTGACAAAAAGTTCCTTTTAATTAGAGTGTATTTTTTCTAAATTTTTTTTCTTTCCCTTCCTCACTCATTTCTTAGATTTTTTTGGATGGAAATGAAAGAAGAGAGGTGAAATAAACTTTTGGATGTTGTATTTTAACTGATTTTGATATGGAAAGAGTGATTAGGCCAGGTGCAAAAAGGTGATATTAACAGTTTTCGGAACATCTGTTGACTTGTCCATTGGGGTATGGATGTGTATTAGCTAAATTTGTAAGATGCTGGGGAGCGATATTTCTGAATGTTTGATATATGTTTGGACTAGTACTGTACTTTACACACACAAAATATTTGACAAAAAGTTCCTTTTAATTCGAGTGTATTTTTTCTAAAAAAATTTTCTTTCCCTTCCTCACTCATTTCTTAGATTTTTTTGGATGGAAATGAAAGAAGAGAGGTGAAATAAGCTTTTGGATGTTGTATTTTAACTGATTTTGATATGGAAAGAGTGATTAGGCCAGGTGCAAAAAGGTGATATTTACAGTTTTCGGAACATCTCTTGACTTGTCCATAGGGGTATGGATGTGTATTAGCTAAATTTGTAAGATGCTGGGGAGCGATATTTCTGAATGTTTGATATATGTTTGGACTAGTACTGTACTTTACACACACAAAATATTTGACAAAAAGTTCCTTTTAATTAGAGTGTATTTTTTCTAAATTTTTTTTCTTTCCCTTCCTCACTCATTTCTTAGATTTTTTTGGATGGAAATGAAAGAAGAGAGGTGAAATAAACTTTTGGATGTTGTATTTTAACTGATTTTGATATGGAAAGAGTGATTAGGCCAGGTGCAAAAAGGTGATATTAACAGTTTTCGGAACATCTGTTGACTTGTCCATAGGGGTATGGATGTGTATTAGCTAAATTTGTAAGATGCTGGGGAGCGATATTTCTGAATGTTTGATATATGTTTGGACTAGTACTGTACTTTACACACACAAAATATTTGACAAAAAGTTCCTTTTAATTAGAGTGTATTTTTTCTAAATTTTTTTTCTTTCCCTTCCTCACTCATTTCTTAGATTTTTTTGGATGGAAATGAAAGAAGAGAGGTGAAATAAACTTTTGGATGTTGTATTTTAACTGATTTTGATATGGAAAGAGTGATTAGGCCAGGTGCAAAAAGGTGATATTAACAGTTTTCGGAACATCTGTTGACTTGTCCATAGGGGTATGGATGTGTATTAGCTAAATTTGTAAGATGCTGGGGAGCGATATTTCTGAATGTTTGATATATGTTTGGACTAGTACTGTACTTTACACACACAAAATATTTGACAAAAAGTTCCTTTTAATTCGAGTGTATTTTTTCTAAAAAAATTTTCTTTCCCTTCCTCACTCATTTCTTAGATTTTTTTGGATGGAAATGAAAGAAGAGAGGTGAAATAAGCTTTTGGATGTTGTATTTTAACTGATTTTGATATGGAAAGAGTGATTAGGCCAGGTGCAAAAAGGTGATATTTACAGTTTTCGGAACATCTCTTGACTTGTCCATAGGGGTATGGATGTGTATTAGCTAAATTTGTAAGATGCTGGGGAGCGATATTTCTGAATGTTTGATATATGTTTGGACTAGTACTGTACTTTACACACACAAAATATTTGACAAAAAGTTCCTTTTAATTAGAGTGTATTTTTTCTAAATTTTTTTTCTTTCCCTTCCTCACTCATTTCTTAGATTTTTTTGGATGGAAATGAAAGAAGAGAGGTGAAATAAACTTTTGGATGTTGTATTTTAACTGATTTTGATATGGAAAGAGTGATTAGGCCAGGTGCAAAAAGGTGATATTAACAGTTTTCGGAACATCTGTTGACTTGTCCATAGGGGTATGGATGTCTATTAGCTAAATTTGTAAGATGCTGGGGAGCGATATTTCTGAATGTTTGATATATGTTTGGACTAGTACTGTACTTTACACACACAAAATATTTGACAAAAAGTTCCTTTTAATTCGAGTGTATTTTTTCTAAAAAAATTTTCTTTCCCTTCCTCACTCATTTCTTAGATTTTTTTGGATGGAAATGAAAGAAGAGAGGTGAAATAAGCTTTTGGATGTTGTATTTTAACTGATTTTGATATGGAAAGAGTGATTAGGCCAGGTGCAAAAAGGTGATATTTACAGTTTTCGGAACATCTCTTGACTTGTCCATAGGGGTATGGATGTGTATTAGCTAAATTTGTAAGATGCTGGGGAGCGATATTTCTGAATGTTTGATATATGTTTGGACTAGTACTGTACTTTACACACACAAAATATTTGACAAAAAGTTCCTTTTAATTAGAGTGTATTTTTTCTAAATTTTTTTTCTTTCCCTTCCTCACTCATTTCTTAGATTTTTTTGGATGGAAATGAAAGAAGAGAGGTGAAATAAACTTTTGGATGTTGTATTTTAACTGATTTTGATATGGAAAGAGTGATTAGGCCAGGTGCAAAAAGGTGATATTTACAGTTTTCGGAACATCTCTTGACTTGTCCATAGGGGTATGGATGTGTATTAGCTAAATTTGTAAGATGCTGGGGAGCGATATTTCTGAATGTTTGATATATGTTTGGACTAGTACTGTACTTTACACACACAAAATATTTGACAAAAAGTTCCTTTTAATTAGAGTGTATTTTTTCTAAATTTTTTTTCTTTCCCTTCCTCACTCATTTCTTAGATTTTTTTGGATGGAAATGAAAGAAGAGAGGTGAAATAAACTTTTGGATGTTGTATTTTAACTGATTTTGATATGGAAAGAGTGATTAGGCCAGGTGCAAAAAGGTGATATTAACAGTTTTCGGAACATCTGTTGACTTGTCCATAGGGGTATGGATGTGTATTAGCTAAATTTGTAAGATGCTGGGGAGCGATATTTCTGAATGTTTGATATATGTTTGGACTAGTACTGTACTTTACACACACAAAATATTTGACAAAAAGTTCCTTTTAATTAGAGTGTATTTTTTCTAAATATTTTTTCTTTCCCTTCCTCACTCATTTCTTAGATTTTTTTGGATGGAAATGAAAGAAGAGAGGTGAAATAAACTTTTGGATGTTGTATTTTAACTGATTTTGATATGGAAAGAGTGATTAGGCCAGGTGCAAAAAGGTGATATTAACAGTTTTCGGAACATCTGTTGACTTGTCCATAGGGGTATGGATGTGTATTAGCTAAATTTGTAAGATGCTGGGGAGCGATATTTCTGAATGTTTGATATATGTTTGGACTAGTACTGTACTTTACACACACAAAATATTTGACAAAAAGTTCCTTTTAATTCGAGTGTATTTTTTCTAAAAAAATTTTCTTTCCCTTCCTCACTCATTTCTTAGATTTTTTTGGATGGAAATGAAAGAAGAGAGGTGAAATAAGCTTTTGGATGTTGTATTTTAACTGATTTTGATATGGAAAGAGTGATTAGGCCAGGTGCAAAAAGGTGATATTTACAGTTTTCGGAACATCTCTTGACTTGTCCATAGGGGTATGGATGTGTATTAGCTAAATTTGTAAGATGCTGGGGAGCGATATTTCTGAATGTTTGATATATGTTTGGACTAGTACTGTACTTTACACACACAAAATATTTGACAAAAAGTTCCTTTTAATTAGAGTGTATTTTTTCTAAATTTTTTTTCTTTCCCTTCCTCACTCATTTCTTAGATTTTTTTGGATGGAAATGAAAGAAGAGAGGTGAAATAAACTTTTGGATGTTGTATTTTAACTGATTTTGATATGGAAAGAGTGATTAGGCCAGGTGCAAAAAGGTGATATTAACAGTTTTCGGAACATCTGTTGACTTGTCCATAGGGGTATGGATGTGTATTAGCTAAATTTGTAAGATGCTGGGGAGCGATATTTCTGAATGTTTGATATATGTTTGGACTAGTACTGTACTTTACACACACAAAATATTTGACAAAAAGTTCCTTTTAATTCGAGTGTATTTTTTCTAAAAAAATTTTCTTTCCCTTCCTCACTCATTTCTTAGATTTTTTTGGATGGAAATGAAAGAAGAGAGGTGAAATAAGCTTTTGGATGTTGTATTTTAACTGATTTTGATATGGAAAGAGTGATTAGGCCAGGTGCAAAAAGGTGATATTTACAGTTTTCGGAACATCTCTTGACTTGTCCATAGGGGTATGGATGTGTATTAGCTAAATTTGTAAGATGCTGGGGAGCGATATTTCTGAATGTTTGATATATGTTTGGACTAGTACTGTACTTTACACACACAAAATATTTGACAAAAAGTTCCTTTTAATTAGAGTGTATTTTTTCTAAATTTTTTTTCTTTCCCTTCCTCACTCATTTCTTAGATTTTTTTGGATGGAAATGAAAGAAGAGAGGTGAAATAAACTTTTGGATGTTGTATTTTAACTGATTTTGATATGGAAAGAGTGATTAGGCCAGGTGCAAAAAGGTGATATTAACAGTTTTCGGAACATCTGTTGACTTGTCCATAGGGGTATGGATGTGTATTAGCTAAATTTGTAAGATGCTGGGGAGCGATATTTCTGAATGTTTGATATATGTTTGGACTAGTACTGTACTTTACACACACAAAATATTTGACAAAAAGTTCCTTTTAATTAGAGTGTATTTTTTCTAATTTTTTTTTCTTTCCCTTCCTCACTCATTTCTTAGATTTTTTTGGATGGAAATGAAAGAAGAGAGGTGAAATAAACTTTTGGATGTTGTATTTTAACTGATTTTGATATGGAAAGAGTGATTAGGCCAGGTGCAAAAAGGTGATATTAACAGTTTTCGGAACATCTGTTGACTTGTCCATAGGGGTATGGATGTGTATTAGCTAAATTTGTAAGATGCTGGGGAGCGATATTTCTGAATGTTTGATATATGTTTGGACTAGTACTGTACTTTACACACACAAAATATTTGACAAAAAGTTCCTTTTAATTCGAGTGTATTTTTTCTAAAAAAATTTTCTTTCCCTTCCTCACGCATTTCTTAGATTTTTTTGGATGGAAATGAAAGAAGAGAGGTGAAATAAGCTTTTGGATGTTGTATTTTAACTGATTTTGATATGGAAAGAGTGATTAGGCCAGGTGCAAAAAGGTGATATTTACAGTTTTCGGAACATCTCTTGACTTGTCCATAGGGGTATGGATGTGTATTAGCTAAATTTGTAAGATGCTGGGAAGCGATATTTCTGAATGTTTGATATATGTTTGGACTAGTACTGTACTTTACACACACAAAATATTTGACAAAAAGTTCCTTTTAATAAGAGTGTATTTTTTCTAAATTTTTTTTCTTTCCCTTCCTCACTCATTTCTTAGATTTTTTTGGATGGAAATGAAAGAAGAGAGGTGAAATAAACTTTTGGATGTTGTATTTTAACTGATTTTGATATGGAAAGAGTGATTAGGCCAGGTGCAAAAAGGTGATATTTACAGTTTTCGGAACATCTCTTGACTTGTCCATAGGGGTATGGATGTGTATTAGCTAAATTTGTAAGATGCTGGGGAGCGATATTTCTGAATGTTTGATATATGTTTGGACTAGTACTGTACTTTACACACACAAAATATTTGACAAAAAGTTCCTTTTAATTAGAGTGTATTTTTTCTAAATTTTTTTTCTTTCCCTTCCTCACTCATTTCTTAGATTTTTTTGGATGGAAATGAAAGAAGAGAGGTGAAATAAACTTTTGGATGTTGTATTTTAACTGATTTTGATATGGAAAGAGTGATTAGGCCAGGTGCAAAAAGGTGATATTAACAGTTTTCGGAACATCTGTTGACTTGTCCATAGGGGTATGGATGTGTATTAGCTAAATTTGTAAGATGCTGGGGAGCGATATTTCTGAATGTTTGATATATGTTTGGACTAGTACTGTACTTTACACACACAAAATATTTGACAAAAAGTTCCTTTTAATTAGAGTGTATTTTTTCTAAATTTTTTTTCTTTCCCTTCCTCACTCATTTCTTAGATTTTTTTGGATGGAAATGAAAGAAGAGAGGTGAAATAAACTTTTGGATGTTGTATTTTAACTGATTTTGATATGGAAAGAGTGATTAGGCCAGGTGCAAAAAGGTGATATTAACAGTTTTCGGAACATCTGTTGACTTGTCCATAGGGGTATGGATGTGTATTAGCTAAATTTGTAAGATGCTGGGGAGCGATATTTCTGAATGTTTGATATATGTTTGGACTAGTACTGTACTTTACACACACAAAATATTTGACAAAAAGTTCCTTTTAATTAGAGTGTATTTTTTCTATTTTTTTTTTCTTTCCCTTCCTCACTCATTTCTTAGATTTTTTTGGATGGAAATGAAAGAAGAGAGGTGAAATAAACTTTTGGATGTTGTATTTTAACTGATTTTGATATGGAAAGAGTGATTAGGCCAGGTGCAAAAAGGTGATATTAACAGTTTTCGGAACATCTGTTGACTTGTCCATAGGGGTATGGATGTGTATTAGCTAAATTTGTAAGATGCTGGGGAGCGATATTTCTGAATGTTTGATATATGTTTGGACTAGTACTGTACTTTACACACACAAAATATTTGACAAAAAGTTCCTTTTAATTCGAGTGTATTTTTTCTAAAAAAATTTTCTTTCCCTTCCTCACGCATTTCTTAGATTTTTTTGGATGGAAATGAAAGAAGAGAGGTGAAATAAGCTTTTGGATGTTGTATTTTAACTGATTTTGATATGGAAAGAGTGATTAGGCCAGGTGCAAAAAGGTGATATTTACAGTTTTCGGAACATCTCTTGACTTGTCCATAGGGGTATGGATGTGTATTAGCTAAATTTGTAAGATGCTGGGAAGCGATATTTCTGAATGTTTGATATATGTTTGGACTAGTACTGTACTTTACACACACAAAATATTTGACAAAAAGTTCCTTTTAATAAGAGTGTATTTTTTCTAAATTTTTTTTCTTTCCCTTCCTCACTCATTTCTTAGATTTTTTTGGATGGAAATGAAAGAAGAGAGGTGAAATAAACTTTTGGATGTTGTATTTTAACTGATTTTGATATGGAAAGAGTGATTAGGCCAGGTGCAAAAAGGTGATATTAACAGTTTTCGGAACATCTGTTGACTTGTCCATAGGGGTATGGATGTGTATTAGCTAAATTTGTAAGATGCTGGGGAGCGATATTTCTGAATGTTTGATATATGTTTGGACTAGTACTGTACTTTACACACACAAAATATTTGACAAAAAGTTCCTTTTAATTCGAGTGTATTTTTTCTAAAAAAATTTTCTTTCCCTTCCTCACTCATTTCTTAGATTTTTTTGGATGGAAATGAAAGAAGAGAGGTGAAATAAACTTTTGGATGTTGTATTTTAACTGATTTTGATATGGAAAGAGTATTTAGGCCAGGTGCAAAAAGGTGATATTTACAGTTTTCGGAACATCTCTTGACTTGTCCATAGGGGTATGGATGTGTATTAGCTAAATTTGTAAGATGCTGGGGAGCGATATTTCTGAATGTTTGATATATGTTTGGACTAGTACTGTACTTTACACACACAAAATATTTGACAAAAAGTTCCTTTTAATTAGAGTGTATTTTTTGTAAATTTTTTTTCTTTCCCTTCCTCACTCATTTCTTAGATTTTTTTGGATGGAAATGAAAGAAGAGAGGTGAAATAAACTTTTGGATGTTGTATTTTAACTGATTTTGATATGGAAAGAGTGATTAGGCCAGGTGCAAAAAGGTGATATTAACAGTTTTCGGATCATCTGTTGACTTGTCCATAGGGGTATGGATGTGTATTAGCTAAATTTGTAAGATGCTGGGAAGCGATATTTCTGAATGTTTGATATATGTTTGGACTAGTACTGTACTTTACACACACAAAATATTTGACAAAAAGTTCCTTTTAATTAGAGTGTATTTTTTCTAAATTTTTTTTCTTTCCCTTCCTCACTCATTTCTTAGATTTTTTTGGATGGAAATGAAAGAAGAGAGGTGAAATAAACTTTTGGATGTTGTATTTTAACTGATTTTGATATGGAAAGAGTGATTAGGCCAGGTGCAAAAAGGTGATATTAACAGTTTTCGGAACATCTGTTGACTTGTCCATAGGGGTATGGATGTGTATTAGCTAAATTTGTAAGATGCTGGGGAGCGATATTTCTGAATGTTTGATATATGTTTGGACTAGTACTGTACTTTACACACACAAAATATTTGACAAAAAGTTCCTTTTAATTCGAGTGTATTTTTTCTAAAAAAATTTTCTTTCCCTTCCTCACTCATTTCTTAGATTTTTTTGGATGGAAATGAAAGAAGAGAGGTGAAATAAGCTTTTGGATGTTGTATTTTAACTGATTTTGATATGGAAAGAGTGATTAGGCCAGGTGCAAAAAGGTGATATTTACAGTTTTCGGAACATCTCTTGACTTGTCCATAGGGGTATGGATGTGTATTAGCTAAATTTGTAAGATGCTGGGGAGCGATATTTCTGAATGTTTGATATATGTTTGGACTAGTACTGTACTTTACACACACAAAATATTTGACAAAAAGTTCCTTTTAATTAGAGTGTATTTTTTCTAAATTTTTTTTCTTTCCCTTCCTCACTCATTTCTTAGATTTTTTTGGATGGAAATGAAAGAAGAGAGGTGAAATAAACTTTTGGATGTTGTATTTTAACTGATTTTGATATGGAAAGAGTGATTAGGCCAGGTGCAAAAAGGTGATATTAACAGTTTTCGGAACATCTGTTGACTTGTCCATAGGGGTATGGATGTGTATTAGCTAAATTTGTAAGATGCTGGGGAGCGATATTTCTGAATGTTTGATATATGTTTGGACTAGTACTGTACTTTACACACACAAAATATTTGACAAAAAGTCCTTTTAATTCGAGTGTATTTTTTCTAAAAAAATTTTCTTTCCCTTCCTCACTCATTTCTTAGATTTTTTTGGATGGAAATGAAAGAAGAGAGGTGAAATAAGCTTTTGGATGTTGTATTTTAACTGATTTTGATATGGAAAGAGTGATTAGGCCAGGTGCAAAAAGGTGATATTTACAGTTTTCGGAACATCTCTTGACTTGTCCATAGGGGTATGGATGTGTATTAGCTAAATTTGTAAGATGCTGGGGAGCGATATTTCTGAATGTTTGATATATGTTTGGACTAGTACTGTACTTTACACACACAAAATATTTGACAAAAAGTTCCTTTTAATTAGAGTGTATTTTTTCTAAATTTTTTTTCTTTCCCTTCCTCACTCATTTCTTAGATTTTTTTGGATGGAAATGAAAGAAGAGAGGTGAAATAAACTTTTGGATGTTGTATTTTAACTGATTTTGATATGGAAAGAGTGATTAGGCCAGGTGCAAAAAGGTGATATTAACAGTTTTCGGAACATCTGTTGACTTGTCCATAGGGGTATGGATGTGTATTAGCTAAATTTGTAAGATGCTGGGGAGCGATATTTCTGAATGTTTGATATATGTTTGGACTAGTACTGTACTTTACACACACAAAATATTTGACAAAAAGTTCCTTTTAATTAGAGTGTATTTTTTCTAAATTTTTTTTCTTTCCCTTCCTCACTCATTTCTTAGATTTTTTTGGATGGAAATGAAAGAAGAGAGGTGAAATAAACTTTTGGATGTTGTATTTTAACTGATTTTGATATGGAAAGAGTGATTAGGCCAGGTGCAAAAAGGTGATATTAACAGTTTTCGGAACATCTGTTGACTTGTCCATAGGGGTATGGATGTGTATTAGCTAAATTTGTAAGATGCTGGGGAGCGATATTTCTGAATGTTTGATATATGTTTGGACTAGTACTGTACTTTACACACACAAAATATTTGACAAAAAGTTCCTTTTAATTCGAGTGTATTTTTTCTAAAAAAAATTTCTTTCCCTTCCTCACTCATTTCTTAGATTTTTTTGGATGGAAATGAAAGAAGAGAGGTGAAATAAGCTTTTGGATGTTGTATTTTAACTGATTTTGATATGGAAAGAGTGATTAGGCCAGGTGCAAAAAGGTGATATTTACAGTTTTCGGAACATCTCTTGACTTGTCCATAGGGGTATGGATGTGTATTAGCTAAATTTGTAAGATGCTGGGGAGCGATATTTCTGAATGTTTGATATATGTTTGGACTAGTACTGTACTTTACACACACAAAATATTTGACAAAAAGTTCCTTTTAATTAGAGTGTATTTTTTCTAAATTTTTTTTCTTTCCCTTCCTCACTCATTTCTTAGATTTTTTTGGATGGAAATGAAAGAAGAGAGGTGAAATAAACTTTTGGATGTTGTATTTTAACTGATTTTGATATGGAAAGAGTGATTAGGCCAGGTGCAAAAAGGTGATATTAACAGTTTTCGGAACATCTGTTGACTTGTCCATAGGGGTATGGATGTGTATTAGCTAAATTTGTAAGATGCTGGGGAGCGATATTTCTGAATGTTTGATATATGTTTGGACTAGTACTGTACTTTACACACACAAAATATTTGACAAAAAGTTCCTTTTAATTAGAATGTATTTTTTCTAAATTTTTTTTCTTTCCCTTCCTCACTCATTTCTTAGATTTTTTTGGATGGAAATGAAAGAAGAGAGGTGAAATAAGCTTTTGGATGTTGTATTTTAACTGATTTTGATATGGAAAGAGTGATTAGGCCAGGTGCAAAAAGGTGATATTTACAGTTTTCGGAACATCTCTTGACTTGTCCATAGGGGTATGGATGTGTATTAGCTAAATTTGTAAGATGCTGGGGAGCGATATTTCTGAATGTTTGATATATGTTTGGACTAGTACTGTACTTTACACACACAAAATATTTGACAAAAAGTTCCTTTTAATTAGAGTGTATTTTTTCTAAATTTTTTTTCTTTCCCTTCCTCACTCATTTCTTAGATTTTTTTGGATGGAAATGAAAGAAGAGAGGTGAAATAAACTTTTGGATGTTGTATTTTAACTGATTTTGATATGGAAAGAGTGATTAGGCCAGGTGCAAAAAGGTGATATTAACAGTTTTCGGAACATCTGTTGACTTGTCCATAGGGGTATGGATGTGTATTAGCTAAATTTGTAAGATGCTGGGGAGCGATATTTCTGAATGTTTGATATATGTTTGGACTAGTACTGTACTTTACACACACAAAATATTTGACAAAAAGTTCCTTTTAATTAGAGTGTATTTTTTCTAAATTTTTTTTCTTTCCCTTCCTCACTCATTTCTTAGATTTTTTTGGATGGAAATGAAAGAAGAGAGGTGAAATAAACTTTTGGATGTTGTATTTTAACTGATTTTGATATGGAAAGAGTGATTAGGCCAGGTGCAAAAAGGTGATATTAACAGTTTTCGGAACATCTGTTGACTTGTCCATAGGGGTATGGATGTGTATTAGCTAAATTTGTAAGATGCTGGGGAGCGATATTTCTGAATGTTTGATATATGTTTGGACTAGTACTGTACTTTACACACACAAAATATTTGACAAAAAGTTCCTTTTAATTCGAGTGTATTTTTTCTAAAAAAATTTTCTTTCCCTTCCTCACTCATTTCTTAGATTTTTTTGGATGGAAATGAAAGAAGAGAGGTGAAATAAGCTTTTGGATGTTGTATTTTAACTGATTTTGATATGGAAAGAGTGATTAGGCCAGGTGCAAAAAGGTGATATTTACAGTTTTCGGAACATCTCTTGACTTGTCCATAGGGGTATGGATGTGTATTAGCTAAATTTGTAAGATGCTGGGGAGCGATATTTCTGAATGTTTGATATATGTTTGGACTAGTACTGTACTTTACACACACAAAATATTTGACAAAAAGTTCCTTTTAATTAGAGTGTATTTTTTCTAAATTTTTTTTCTTTCCCTTCCTCACTCATTTCTTAGATTTTTTTGGATGGAAATGAAAGAAGAGAGGTGAAATAAGCTTTTGGATGTTGTATTTTAACTGATTTTGATATGGAAAGAGTGATTAGGCCAGGTGCAAAAAGGTGATATTTACAGTTTTCGGAACATCTCTTGACTTGTCCATAGGGGTATGGATGTGTATTAGCTAAATTTGTAAGATGCTGGGGAGCGATATTTCTGAATGTTTGATATATGTTTGGACTAGTACTGTACTTTACACACACAAAATATTTGACAAAAAGTTCCTTTTAATTAGAGTGTATTTTTTCTAAATTTTTTTTCTTTCCCTTCCTCACTCATTTCTTAGATTTTTTTGGATGGAAATGAAAGAAGAGAGGTGAAATAAACTTTTGGATGTTGTATTTTAACTGATTTTGATATGGAAAGAGTGATTAGGCCAGGTGCAAAAAGGTGATATTAACAGTTTTCGGAACATCTGTTGACTTGTCCATAGGGGTATGGATGTGTATTAGCTAAATTTGTAAGATGCTGGGGAGCGATATTTCTGAATGTTTGATATATGTTTGGACTAGTACTGTACTTTACACACACAAAATATTTGACAAAAAGTTCCTTTTAATTAGAGTGTATTTTTTCTAAATTTTTTTTCTTTCCCTTCCTCACTCATTTCTTAGATTTTTTTGGATGGAAATGAAAGAAGAGAGGTGAAATAAACTTTTGGATGTTGTATTTTAACTGATTTTGATATGGAAAGAGTGATTAGGCCAGGTGCAAAAAGGTGATATTAACAGTTTTCGGAACATCTGTTGACTTGTCCATAGGGGTATGGATGTGTATTAGCTAAATTTGTAAGATGCTGGGGAGCGATATTTCTGAATGTTTGATATATGTTTGGACTAGTACTGTACTTTACACACACAAAATATTTGACAAAAAGTTCCTTTTAATTCGAGTGTATTTTTTCTAAAAAAATTTTCTTTCCCTTCCTCACTCATTTCTTAGATTTTTTTGGATGGAAATGAAAGAAGAGAGGTGAAATAAGCTTTTGGATGTTGTATTTTAACTGATTTTGATATGGAAAGAGTGATTAGGCCAGGTGCAAAAAGGTGATATTTACAGTTTTCGGAACATCTCTTGACTTGTCCATAGGGGTATGGATGTGTATTAGCTAAATTTGTAAGATGCTGGGGAGCGATATTTCTGAATGTTTGATATATGTTTGGACTAGTACTGTACTTTACACACACAAAATATTTGACAAAAAGTTCCTTTTAATTAGAGTGTATTTTTTCTAAATTTTTTTTCTTTCCCTTCCTCACTCATTTCTTAGATTTTTTTGGATGGAAATGAAAGAAGAGAGGTGAAATAAACTTTTGGATGTTGTATTTTAACTGATTTTGATATGGAAAGAGTGATTAGGCCAGGTGCAAAAAGGTGATATTAACAGTTTTCGGAACATCTGTTGACTTGTCCATAGGGGTATGGATGTGTATTAGCTAAATTTGTAAGATGCTGGGGAGCGATATTTCTGAATGTTTGATATATGTTTGGACTAGTACTGTACTTTACACACACAAAATATTTGACAAAAAGTTCCTTTTAATTCGAGTGTATTTTTTCTAAAAAAATTTTCTTTCCCTTCCTCACTCATTTCTTAGATTTTTTTGGATGGAAATGAAAGAAGAGAGGTGAAATAAACTTTTGGATGTTGTATTTTAACTGATTTTGATATGGAAAGAGTGATTAGGCCAGGTGCAAAAAGGTGATATTAACAGTTTTCGGAACATCTGTTGACTTGTCCATAGGGGTATGGATGTGTATTAGCTAAATTTGTAAGATGCTGGGGAGCGATATTTCTGAATGTTTGATATATGTTTGGACTAGTACTGTACTTTACACACACAAAATATTTGACAAAAAGTTCCTTTTAATTCGAGTGTATTTTTTCTAAAAAAATTTTCTTTCCCTTCCTCACTCATTTCTTAGATTTTTTTGGATGGAAATGAAAGAAGAGAGGTGAAATAAGCTTTTGGATGTTGTATTTTAACTGATTTTGATATGGAAAGAGTGATTAGGCCAGGTGCAAAAAGGTGATATTTACAGTTTTCGGAACATCTCTTGACTTGTCCATAGGGGTATGGATGTGTATTAGCTAAATTTGTAAGATGCTGGGGAGCGATATTTCTGAATGTTTGATATATGTTTGGACTAGTACTGTACTTTACACACACAAAATATTTGACAAAAAGTTCCTTTTAATTAGAGTGTATTTTTTCTAAATTTTTTTCTTTCCCTTCCTCACTCATTTCTTAGATTTTTTTGGATGGAAATGAAAGAAGAGAGGTGAAATAAACTTTTGGATGTTGTATTTTAACTGATTTTGATATGGAAAGAGTGATTAGGCCAGGTGCAAAAAGGTGATATTAACAGTTTTCGGAACATCTGTTGACTTGTCCATAGGGGTATGGATGTGTATTAGCTAAATTTGTAAGATGCTGGGGAGCGATATTTCTGAATGTTTGATATATGTTTGGACTAGTACTGTACTTTACACACACAAAATATTTGACAAAAAGTTCCTTTTAATTCGAGTGTATTTTTTCTAAAAAAATTTTCTTTCCCTTCTTCACTCATTTCTTAGATTTTTTTGGATGGAAATGAAAGAAGAGAGGTGAAATAAGCTTTTGGATGTTGTATTTTAACTGATTTTGATATGGAAAGAGTGATTAGGCCAGGTGCAAAAAGGTGATATTTACAGTTTTCGGAACATCTGTTGACTTGTCCATAGGGGTATGGATGTGTATTAGCTAAATTTGTAAGATGCTGGAGAGCGATATTTCTGAATGTTTGATATATGTTTGGACTAGTACTGTACTTTACACACACAAAATATTTGACAAAAAGTTCCTTTTAATTAGAGTGTATTTTTTCTAAAAATTTTTTCTTTCCCTTCCTCACTCATTTCTTAGATTTTTTTGGATGGAAATGAAAGAAGAGAGGTGAAATAAACTTTTGGATGTTGTATTTTAACTGATTTTGATATGGAAAGAGTGATTAGGCCAGGTGCAAAAAGGTGATATTAACAGTTTTCGGAACATCTGTTGACTTGTCCATAGGGGTATGGATGTGTATTAGCTAAATTTGTAAGATGCTGGGGAGCGATATTTCTGAATGTTTGATATATGTTTGGACTAGTACTGTACTTTACACACACAAAATATTTGACAAAAAGTTCCTTTTAATTAGAGTGTATTTTTTCTAAATTTTTTTTCTTTCCCTTCCTCACTCATTTCTTAGATTTTTTTGGATGGAAATGAAAGAAGAGAGGTGAAATAAACTTTTGGATGTTGTATTTTAACTGATTTTGATATGGAAAGAGTGATTAGGCCAGGTGCAAAAAGGTGATATTAACAGTTTTCGGAACATCTGTTGACTTGTCCATAGGGGTATGGATGTGTATTAGCTAAATTTGTAAGATGCTGGGGAGCGATATTTCTGAATGTTTGATATATGTTTGGACTAGTACTGTACTTTACACACACAAAATATTTGACAAAAAGTTCCTTTTAATTCGAGTGTATTTTTTCTAAAAAAATTTTCTTTCCCTTCCTCACTCATTTCTTAGATTTTTTTGGATGGAAATGAAAGAAGAGAGGTGAAATAAGCTTTTGGATGTTGTATTTTAACTGATTTTGATATGGAAAGAGTGATTAGGCCAGGTGCAAAAAGGTGATATTTACAGTTTTCGGAACATCTCTTGACTTGTCCATAGGGGTATGGATGTGTATTAGCTAAATTTGTAAGATGCTGGGGAGCGATATTTCTGAATGTTTGATATATGTTTGGACTAGTACTGTACTTTACACACACAAAATATTTGACAAAAAGTTCCTTTTAATTAGAGTGTATTTTTTCTAAATTTTTTTTCTTTCCCTTCCTCACTCATTTCTTAGATTTTTTTGGATGGAAATGAAAGAAGAGAGGTGAAATAAACTTTTGGATGTTGTATTTTAACTGATTTTGATATGGAAAGAGTGATTAGGCCAGGTGCAAAAAGGTGATATTAACAGTTTTCGGAACATCTGTTGACTTGTCCATAGGGGTATGGATGTGTATTAGCTAAATTTGTAAGATGCTGGGGAGCGATATTTCTGAATGTTTGATATATGTTTGGACTAGTACTGTACTTTACACACACAAAATATTTGACAAAAAGTTCCTTTTAATTCGAGTGTATTTTTTCTAAAAAAAATTTCTTTCCCTTCCTCACTCATTTCTTAGATTTTTTTGGATGGAAATGAAAGAAGAGAGGTGAAATAAGCTTTTGGATGTTGTATTTTAACTGATTTTGATATGGAAAGAGTGATTAGGCCAGGTGCAAAAAGGTGATATTTACAGTTTTCGGAACATCTCTTGACTTGTCCATAGGGGTATGGATGTGTATTAGCTAAATTTGTAAGATGCTGGGGAGCGATATTTCTGAATGTTTGATATATGTTTGGACTAGTACTGTACTTTACACACACAAAATATTTGACAAAAAGTTCCTTTTAATTAGAGTGTATTTTTTCTAAAAATTTTTTCTTTCCCTTCCTCACTCATTTCTTAGATTTTTTTGGATGGAAATGAAAGAAGAGAGGTGAAATAAACTTTTGGATGTTGTATTTTAACTGATTTTGATATGGAAAGAGTGATTAGGCCAGGTGCAAAAAGGTGATATTAGCAGTTTTCGGAACATCTGTTGACTTGTCCATAGGGGTATGGATGTGTATTAGCTAAATTTGTAAGATGCTGGGGAGCGATATTTCTGAATGTTTGATATATGTTTGGACTAGTACTGTACTTTACACACACAAAATATTTGACAAAAAGTTCCTTTTAATTCGAGTGTATTTTTTCTAAAAAAATTTTCTTTCCCTTCCTCACTCATTTCTTAGATTTTTTTGGATGGAAATGAAAGAAGAGAGGTGAAATAAGCTTTTGGATGTTGTATTTTAACTGATTTTGATATGGAAAGAGTGATTAGGCCAGGTGCAAAAAGGTGATATTTACAGTTTTCGGAACATCTCTTGACTTGTCCATAGGGGTATGGATGTGTATTAGCTAAATTTGTAAGATGCTGGGGAGCGATATTTCTGAATGTTTGATATATGTTTGGACTAGTACTGTACTTTACACACACAAAATATTTGACAAAAAGTTCCTTTTAATTAGAGTGTATTTTTTCTAATTTTTTTTTCTTTCCCTTCCTCACTCATTTCTTAGATTTTTTTGGATGGAAATGAAAGAAGAGAGGTGAAATAAACTTTTGGATGTTGTATTTTAACTGATTTTGATATGGAAAGAGTGATTAGGCCAGGTGCAAAAAGGTGATATTTACAGTTTTCGGAACATCTCTTGACTTGTCCATAGGGGTATGGATGTGTATTAGCTAAATTTGTAAGATGCTGGGGAGCGATATTTCTGAATGTTTGATATATGTTTGGACTAGTACTGTACTTTACACACACAAAATATTTGACAAAAAGTTCCTTTTAATTCGAGTGTATTTTTTCTAAAAAAATTTTCTTTCCCTTCCTCACTCATTTCTTAGATTTTTTTGGATGGAAATGAAAGAAGAGAGGTGAAAAAAGCTTTTGGATGTTGTATTTTAACTGATTTTGATATGGAAAGAGTGATTAGGCCAGGTGCAAAAAGGTGATATTTACAGTTTTCGGAACATCTCTTGACTTGTCCATAGGGGTATGGATGTGTATTAGCTAAATTTGTAAGATGCTGGGGAGCGATATTTCTGAATGTTTGATATATGTTTGGACTAGTACTGTACTTTACACACACAAAATATTTGACAGAAAGTTCCTTTTAATTAGAGTGTATTTTTTCTAAATTTTTTTTCTTTCCCTTCCTCACTCATTTCTTAGATTTTTTTGGATGGAAATGAAAGAAGAGAGGTGAAATAAACTTTTGGATGTTGTATTTTAACTGATTTTGATATGGAAAGAGTGATTAGGCCAGGTGCAAAAAGGTGATATTAACAGTTTTCGGAACATCTGTTGACTTGTCCATAGGGGTATGGATGTGTATTAGCTAAATTTGTAAGATGCTGGGGAGCGATATTTCTGAATGTTTGATATATGTTTGGACTAGTACTGTACTTTACACACACAAAATATTTGACAAAAAGTTCCTTTTAATTAGAGTGTATTTTTTCTAAATTTTTTTTCTTTCCCTTCCTCACTCATTTCTTAGATTTTTTTGGATGGAAATGAAAGAAGAGAGGTGAAATAAACTTTTGGATGTTGTATTTTAACTGATTTTGATATGGAAAGAGTGATTAGGCCAGGTGCAAAAAGGTGATATTTACAGTTTTCGGAACATCTCTTGACTTGTCCATAGGGGTATGGATGTGTATTAGCTAAATTTGTAAGATGCTGGGGAGCGATATTTCTGAATGTTTGATATATGTTTGGACTAGTACTGTACTTTACACACACAAAATATTTGACAAAAAGTTCCTTTTAATTAGAGTGTATTTTTTCTAAATTTTTTTTCTTTCCCTTCCTCACTCATTTCTTAGATTTTTTTGGATGGAAATGAAAGAAGAGAGGTGAAATAAACTTTTGGATGTTGTATTTTAACTGATTTTGATATGGAAAGAGTGATTAGGCCAGGTGCAAAAAGGTGATATTAACAGTTTTCGGAACATCTGTTGACTTGTCCATAGGGGTATGGATGTGTATTAGCTAAATTTGTAAGATGCTGGGGAGCGATATTTCTGAATGTTTGATATATGTTTGGACTAGTACTGTACTTTACACACACAAAATATTTGACAAAAAGTTCCTTTTAATTCGAGTGTATTTTTTCTAAAAAAATTTTCTTTCCCTTCCTCACTCATTTCTTAGATTTTTTTGGATGGAAATGAAAGAAGAGAGGTGAAATAAACTTTTGGATGTTGTATTTTAACTGATTTTGATATGGAAAGAGTGATTAGGCCAGGTGCAAAAAGGTGATATTTACAGTTTTCGGAACATCTCTTGACTTGTCCATAGGGGTATGGATGTGTATTAGCTAAATTTGTAAGATGCTGGGGAGCGATATTTCTGAATGTTTGATATATGTTTGGACTAGTACTGTACTTTACACACACAAAATATTTGACAAAAAGTTCCTTTTAATTAGAGTGTATTTTTTCTAAATTTTTTTTCTTTCCCTTCCTCACTCATTTCTTAGATTTTTTTGGATGGAAATGAAAGAAGAGAGGTGAAATAAACTTTTGGATGTTGTATTTTAACTGATTTTGATATGGAAAGAGTGATTAGGCCAGGTGCAAAAAGGTGATATTAACAGTTTTCGGAACATCTGTTGACTTGTCCATAGGGGTATGGATGTGTATTAGCTAAATTTGTAAGATGCTGGGGAGCGATATTTCTGAATGTTTGATATATGTTTGGACTAGTACTGTACTTTACACACACAAAATATTTGACAAAAAGTTCCTTTTAATTAGAGTGTATTTTTTCTAAATTTTTTTTCTTTCCCTTCCTCACTCATTTCTTAGATTTTTTTGGATGGAAATGAAAGAAGAGAGGTGAAATAAACTTTTGGATGTTGTATTTTAACTGATTTTGATATGGAAAGAGTGATTAGGCCAGGTGCAAAAAGGTGATATTAACAGTTTTCGGAACATCTGTTGACTTGTCCATAGGGGTATGGATGTGTATTAGCTAAATTTGTAAGATGCTGGGGAGCGATATTTCTGAATGTTTGATATATGTTTGGACTAGTACTGTACTTTACACACACAAAATATTTGACAAAAAGTTCCTTTTAATTCGAGTGTATTTTTTCTAAAAAAATTTTCTTTCCCTTCCTCACTCATTTCTTAGATTTTTTTGGATGGAAATGAAAGAAGAGAGGTGAAATAAGCTTTTGGATGTTGTATTTTAACTGATTTTGATATGGAAAGAGTGATTAGGCCAGGTGCAAAAAGGTGATATTTACAGTTTTCGGAACATCTCTTGACTTGTCCATAGGGGTATGGATGTGTATTAGCTAAATTTGTAAGATGCTGGGGAGCGATATTTCTGAATGTTTGATATATGTTTGGACTAGTACTGTACTTTACACACACAAAATATTTGACAAAAAGTTCCTTTTAATTAGAGTGTATTTTTTCTAATTTTTTTTTCTTTCCCTTCCTCACTCATTTCTTAGATTTTTTTGGATGGAAATGAAAGAAGAGAGGTGAAATAAACTTTTGGATGTTGTATTTTAACTGATTTTGATATGGAAAGAGTGATTAGGCCAGGTGCAAAAAGGTGATATTTACAGTTTTCGGAACATCTGTTGACTTGTCCATAGGGGTATGGATGTGTATTAGCTAAATTTGTAAGATGCTGGGGAGCGATATTTCTGAATGTTTGATATATGTTTGGACTAGTACTGTACTTTACACACACAAAATATTTGACAAAAAGTTCCTTTTAATTCGAGTGTATTTTTTCTAAAAAAATTTTCTTTCCCTTCCTCACTCATTTCTTAGATTTTTTTGGATGGAAATGAAAGAAGAGAGGTGAAATAAGCTTTTGGATGTTGTATTTTAACTGATTTTGATATGGAAAGAGTGATTAGGCCAGGTGCAAAAAGGTGATATTTACAGTTTTCGGAACATCTCTTGACTTGTCCATAGGGGTATGGATGTGTATTAGCTAAATTTGTAAGATGCTGGGGAGCGATATTTCTGAATGTTTGATATATGTTTGGACTAGTACTGTACTTTACACACACAAAATATTTGACAAAAAGTTCCTTTTAATTAGAGTGTATTTTTTCTAATTTTTTTTTCTTTCCCTTCCTCACTCATTTCTTAGATTTTTTTGGATGGAAATGAAAGAAGAGAGGTGAAATAAACTTTTGGATGTTGTATTTTAACTGATTTTGATATGGAAAGAGTGATTAGGCCAGGTGCAAAAAGGTGATATTTACAGTTTTCGGAACATCTGTTGACTTGTCCATAGGGGTATGGATGTGTATTAGCTAAATTTGTAAGATGCTGGGGAGCGATATTTCTGAATGTTTGATATATGTTTGGACTAGTACTGTACTTTACACACACAAAATATTTGACAAAAAGTTCCTTTTAATTCGAGTGTATTTTTTCTAAAAAAATTTTCTTTCCCTTCCTCACTCATTTCTTAGATTTTTTTGGATGGAAATGAAAGAAGAGAGGTGAAAAAAGCTTTTGGATGTTGTATTTTAACTGATTTTGATATGGAAAGAGTGATTAGGCCAGGTGCAAAAAGGTGATATTTACAGTTTTCGGAACATCTCTTGACTTGTCCATAGGGGTATGGATGTGTATTAGCTAAATTTGTAAGATGCTGGGGAGCGATATTTCTGAATGTTTGATATATGTTTGGACTAGTACTGTACTTTACACACACAAAATATTTGACAGAAAGTTCCTTTTAATTAGAGTGTATTTTTTCTAAATTTTTTTTCTTTCCCTTCCTCACTCATTTCTTAGATTTTTTTGGATGGAAATGAAAGAAGAGAGGTGAAATAAACTTTTGGATGTTGTATTTTAACTGATTTTGATATGGAAAGAGTGATTAGGCCAGGTGCAAAAAGGTGAAATTAACAGTTTTCGGAACATCTGTTGACTTGTCCATAGGGGTATGGATGTGTATTAGCTAAATTTGTAAGATGCTGGGGAGCGATATTTCTGAATGTTTGATATATGTTTGGACTAGTACTGTACTTTACACACACAAAATATTTGACAAAAAGTTCCTTTTAATTAGAGTGTATTTTTTCTAAATTTTTTTTCTTTCCCTTCCTCACTCATTTCTTAGATTTTTTTGGATGGAAATGAAAGAAGAGAGGTGAAATAAACTTTTGGATGTTGTATTTTAACTGATTTTGATATGGAAAGAGTGATTAGGCCAGGTGCAAAAAGGTGATATTTACAGTTTTCGGAACATCTCTTGACTTGTCCATAGGGGTATGGATGTGTATTAGCTAAATTTGTAAGATGCTGGGGAGCGATATTTCTGAATGTTTGATATATGTTTGGACTAGTACTGTACTTTACACACACAAAATATTTGACAAAAAGTTCCTTTTAATTAGAGTGTATTTTTTCTAAATTTTTTTTCTTTCCCTTCCTCACTCATTTCTTAGATTTTTTTGGATGGAAATGAAAGAAGAGAGGTGAAATAAACTTTTGGATGTTGTATTTTAACTGATTTTGATATGGAAAGAGTGATTAGGCCAGGTGCAAAAAGGTGATATTAACAGTTTTCGGAACATCTGTTGACTTGTCCATAGGGGTATGGATGTGTATTAGCTAAATTTGTAAGATGCTGGGGAGCGATATTTCTGAATGTTTGATATATGTTTGGACTAGTACTGTACTTTACACACACAAAATATTTGACAAAAAGTTCCTTTTAATTCGAGTGTATTTTTTCTAAAAAAATTTTCTTTCCCTTCCTCACTCATTTCTTAGATTTTTTTGGATGGAAATGAAAGAAGAGAGGTGAAATAAACTTTTGGATGTTGTATTTTAACTGATTTTGATATGGAAAGAGTGATTAGGCCAGGTGCAAAAAGGTGATATTTACAGTTTTCGGAACATCTCTTGACTTGTCCATAGGGGTATGGATGTGTATTAGCTAAATTTGTAAGATGCTGGGGAGCGATATTTCTGAATGTTTGATATATGTTTGGACTAGTACTGTACTTTACACACACAAAATATTTGACAAAAAGTTCCTTTTAATTAGAGTGTATTTTTTCTAAATTTTTTTTCTTTCCCTTCCTCACTCATTTCTTAGATTTTTTTGGATGGAAATGAAAGAAGAGAGGTGAAATAAACTTTTGGATGTTGTATTTTAACTGATTTTGATATGGAAAGAGTGATTAGGCCAGGTGCAAAAAGGTGATATTAACAGTTTTCAGAACATCTGTTGACTTGTCCATAGGGGTATGGATGTGTATTAGCTAAATTTGTAAGATGCTGGGGAGCGATATTTCTGAATGTTTGATATATGTTTGGACTAGTACTGTACTTTACACACACAAAATATTTGACAAAAAGTTCCTTTTAATTCGAGTGTATTTTTTCTAAAAAAATTTTCTTTCCCTTCCTCACTCATTTCTTAGATTTTTTTGGATGGAAATGAAAGAAGAGAGGTGAAATAAGCTTTTGGATGTTGTATTTTAACTGATTTTGATATGGAAAGAGTGATTAGGCCAGGTGCAAAAAGGTGATATTTACAGTTTTCGGAACATCTCTTGACTTGTCCATAGGGGTATGGATGTGTATTAGCTAAATTTGTAAGATGCTGGGGAGCGATATTTCTGAATGTTTGATATATGTTTGGACTAGTACTGTACTTTACACACACAAAATATTTGACAAAAAGTTCCTTTTAATTAGAGTGTATTTTTTCTAAATTTTTTTTTCTTTCCCTTCCTCACTCATTTCTTAGATTTTTTTGGATGGAAATGAAAGAAGAGAGGTGAAATAAACTTTTGGATGTTGTATTTTAACTGATTTTGATATGGAAAGAGTGATTAGGCCAGGTGCAAAAAGGTGATATTAACAGTTTTCGGAACATCTGTTGACTTGTCCATAGGGGTATGGATGTGTATTAGCTAAATTTGTAAGATGCTGGGGAGCGATATTTTTGAATGTTTGATATATGTTTGGACTAGTACTGTACTTTACACACACAAAATATTTGACAAAAAGTTCCTTTTAATTAGAGTGTATTTTTTCTAAATTTTTTTTCTTTCCCTTCCTCACTCATTTCTTAGATTTTTTTGGATGGAAATGAAAGAAGAGAGGTGAAATAAACTTTTGGATGTTGTATTTTAACTGATTTTGATATGGAAAGAGTGATTAGGCCAGGTGCAAAAAGGTGATATTAACAGTTTTCGGAACATCTGTTGACTTGTCCATAGGGGTATGGATGTGTATTAGCTAAATTTGTAAGATGCTGGGGAGCGATATTTCTGAATGTTTGATATATGTTTGGACTAGTACTGTACTTTACACACACAAAATATTTGACAAAAAGTTCCTTTTAATTCGAGTGTATTTTTTCTAAAAAAATTTTCTTTCCCTTCCTCACTCATTTCTTAGATTTTTTTGGATGGAAATGAAAGAAGAGAGGTGAAATAAGCTTTTGGATGTTGTATTTTAACTGATTTTGATATGGAAAGAGTGATTAGGCCAGGTGCAAAAAGGTGATATTTACAGTTTTCGGAACATCTCTTGACTTGTCCATAGGGGTATGGATGTGTATTAGCTAAATTTGTAAGATGCTGGGGAGCGATATTTCTGAATGTTTGATATATGTTTGGACTAGTACTGTACTTTACACACACAAAATATTTGACAAAAAGTTCCTTTTAATTAGAGTGTATTTTTTCTAAATTTTTTTTCTTTCCCTTCCTCACTCATTTCTTAGATTTTTTTGGATGGAAATGAAAGAAGAGAGGTGAAATAAACTTTTGGATGTTGTATTTTAACTGATTTTGATATGGAAAGAGTGATTAGGCCAGGTGCAAAAAGGTGATATTAACAGTTTTCGGAACATCTGTTGACTTGTCCATAGGGGTATGGATGTGTATTAGCTAAATTTGTAAGATGCTGGGGAGCGATATTTCTGAATGTTTGATATATGTTTGGACTAGTACTGTACTTTACACACACAAAATATTTGACAAAAAGTTCCTTTTAATTCGAGTGTATTTTTTCTAAAAAAATTTTCTTTCCCTTCCTCACTCATTTCTTAGATTTTTTTGGATGGAAATGAAAGAAGAGAGGTGAAATAAGCTTTTGGATGTTGTATTTTAACTGATTTTGATATGGAAAGAGTGATTAGGCCAGGTGCAAAAAGGTGATATTTACAGTTTTCGGAACATCTGTTGACTTGTCCATAGGGGTATGGATGTGTATTAGCTAAATTTGTAAGATGCTGGGGAGCGATATTTCTGAATGTTTGATATATGTTTGGACTAGTACTGTACTTTACACACACAAAATATTTGACAAAAAGTTCCTTTTAATTAGAGTGTATTTTTTCTAAATTTTTTTTCTTTCCCTTCCTCACTCATTTCTTAGATTTTTTTGGATGGAAATGAAAGAAGAGAGGTGAAATAAACTTTTGGATGTTGTATTTTAACTGATTTTGATATGGAAAGAGTGATTAGGCCAGGTGCAAAAAGGTGATATTAACAGTTTTCGGAACATCTGTTGACTTGTCCATAGGGGTATGGATGTGTATTAGCTAAATTTGTAAGATGCTGGGGAGCGATATTTCTGAATGTTTGATATATGTTTGGACTAGTACTGTACTTTACACACACAAAATATTTGACAAAAAGTTCCTTTTAATTCGAGTGTATTTTTTCTAAATTTTTTTTCTTTCCCTTCCTCACTCATTTCTTAGATTTTTTTTGGATGGAAATGAAAGAAGAGAGGTGAAATAAACTTTTGGATGTTGTATTTTAACTGATTTTGATATGGAAAGAGTGATTAGGCCAGGTGCAAAAAGGTGATATTAACAGTTTTCGGAACATCTGTTGACTTGTCCATAGGGGTATGGATGTGTATTAGCTAAATTTGTAAGATGCTGGGGAGCGATATTTCTGAATGTTTGATATATGTTTGGACTAGTACTGTACTTTACACACACAAAATATTTGACAAAAAGTTCCTTTTAATTCGAGTGTATTTTTTCTAAAAAAATTTTCTTTCCCTTCCTCACTCATTTCTTAGATTTTTTTGGATGGAAATGAAAGAAGAGAGGTGAAATAAGCTTTTGGATGTTGTATTTTAACTGATTTTGATATGGAAAGAGTGATTAGGCCAGGTGCAAAAAGGTGATATTTACAGTTTTCGGAACATCTGTTGACTTGTCCATAGGGGTATGGATGTGTATTAGCTAAATTTGTAAGATGCTGGGGAGCGATATTTCTGAATGTTTGATATATGTTTGGACTAGTACTGTACTTTACACACACAAAATATTTGACAAAAAGTTCCTTTTAATTCGAGTGTATTTTTTCTAAAAAAATTTTCTTTCCCTTCCTCACTCATTTCTTAGATTTTTTTGGATGGAAATGAAAGAAGAGAGGTGAAATAAGCTTTTGGATGTTGTATTTTAACTGATTTTGATATGGGAAGAGTGATTAGGCCAGGTGCAAAAAGGTGATATTTACAGTTTTCGGAACATCTCTTGACTTTTCCATAGGGGTATGGATGTGTATTAGCTAAATTTGTAAGATGCTGGGGAGCGATATTTCTGAATGTTTGATATATGTTTGGACTAGTACTGTACTTTACACACACAAAATATTTGACAAAAAGTTCCTTTTAATTAGAGTGTATTTTTTCTAAATTTTTTTTCTTTCCCTTCCTCACTCATTTCTTAGATTTTTTTGGATGGAAATGAAAGAAGAGAGGTGAAATAAACTTTTGGATGTTGTATTTTAACTGATTTTGATATGGAAAGAGTGATTAGGCCAGGTGCAAAAAGGTGATATTAACAGTTTTCGGAACATCTGTTGACTTGTCCATAGGGGTATGGATGTGTATTAGCTAAATTTGTAAGATGCTGGGGAGCGATATTTCTGAATGTTTGATATATGTTTGGACTAGTACTGTACTTTACACACACAAAATATTTGACAAAAAGTTCCTTTTAATTAGAGTGTATTTTTTCTAAATTTTTTTTCTTTCCCTTCCTCACTCATTTCTTAGATTTTTTTGGATGGAAATGAAAGAAGAGAGGTGAAATAAACTTTTGGATGTTGTATTTTAACTGATTTTGATATGGAAAGAGTGATTAGGCCAGGTGCAAAAAGGTGATATTAACAGTTTTCGGAACATCTGTTGACTTGTCCATAGGGGTATGGATGTGTATTAGCTAAATTTGTAAGATGCTGGGGAGCGATATTTCTGAATGTTTGATATATGTTTGGACTAGTACTGTACTTTACACACACAAAATATTTGACAAAAAGTTCCTTTTAATTCGAGTGTATTTTTTCTAAAAAAATTTTCTTTCCCTTCCTCACTCATTTCTTAGATTTTTTTGGATGGAAATGAAAGAAGAGAGGTGAAATAAGCTTTTGGATGTTGTATTTTAACTGATTTTGATATGGAAAGAGTGATTAGGCCAGGTGCAAAAAGGTGATATTTACAGTTTTCGGAACATCTCTTGACTTGTCCATAGGGGTATGGATGTGTATTAGCTAAATTTGTAAGATGCTGGGGAGCGATATTTCTGAATGTTTGATATATGTTTGGACTAGTACTGTACTTTACACACACAAAATATTTGACAAAAAGTTCCTTTTAATTAGAGTGTATTTTTTCTAAATTTTTTTTCTTTCCCTTCCTCACTCATTTCTTAGATTTTTTTGGATGGAAATGAAAGAAGAGAGGTGAAATAAACTTTTGGATGTTGTATTTTAACTGATTTTGATATGGAAAGAGTGATTAGGCCAGGTGCAAAAAGGTGATATTAACAGTTTTCGGAACATCTGTTGAGTTGTCCATAGGGGTATGGATGTGTATTAGCTAAATTTGTAAGATGCTGGGGAGCGATATTTCTGAATGTTTGATATATGTTTGGACTAGTACTGTACTTTACACACACAAAATATTTGACAAAAAGTTCCTTTTAATTCGAGTGTATTTTTTCTAAAAAAATTTTCTTTCCCTTCCTCACTCATTTCTTAGATTTTTTTGGATGGAAATGAAAGAAGAGAGGTGAAATAAGCTTTTGGATGTTGTATTTTAACTGATTTTGATATGGAAAGAGTGATTAGGCCAGGTGCAAAAAGGTGATATTTACAGTTTTCGGAACATCTGTTGACTTGTCCATAGGGGTATGGATGTGTATTAGCTAAATTTGTAAGATGCTGGGGAGCGATATTTCTGAATGTTTGATATATGTTTGGACTAGTACTGTACTTTACACACACAAAATATTTGACAAAAAGTTCCTTTTAATTCGAGTGTATTTTTTCTAAAAAAATTTTCTTTCCCTTCCTCACTCATTTCTTAGATTTTTTTGGATGGAAATGAAAGAAGAGAGGTGAAATAAACTTTTGGATGTTGTATTTTAACTGATTTTGATATGGAAAGAGTGATTAGGCCAGGTGCAAAAAGGTGATATTAACAGTTTTCGGAACATCTGTTGACTTGTCCATAGGGGTATGGATGTGTATTAGCTAAATTTGTAAGATGCTGGGGAGCGATATTTCTGAATGTTTGATATATGTTTGGACTAGTACTGTACTTTACACACACAAAATATTTGACAAAAAGTTCCTTTTAATTCGAGTGTATTTTTTCTAAAAAAATTTTCTTTCCCTTCCTCACTCATTTCTTAGATTTTTTTGGATGGAAATGAAAGAAGAGAGGTGAAATAAACTTTTGGATGTTGTATTTTAACTGATTTTGATATGGAAAGAGTGATTAGACCAGGTGCAAAAAGGTGATATTTACAGTTTTCGGAACATCTGTTGACTTGTCCATAGGGGTATGGATGTGTATTAGCTAAATTTGTAAGATGCTGGGGAGCGATATTTCTGAATGTTTGATATATGTTTGGACTAGTACTGTACTTTACACACACAAAATATTTGACAAAAAGTTCCTTTTAATTAGAGTGTATTTTTTCTAATTTTTTTTTCTTTCCCTTCCTCACTCATTTCTTAGATTTTTTTGGATGGAAATGAAAGAAGAGAGGTGAAATAAACTTTTGGATGTTGTATTTTAACTGATTTTGATATGGAAAGAGTGATTAGGCCAGGTGCAAAAAGGTGATATTAACAGTTTTCGGAACATCTGTTGACTTGTCCATAGGGGTATGGATGTGTATTAGCTAAATTTGTAAGATGCTGGGGAGCGATATTTCTGAATGTTTGATATATGTTTGGACTAGTACTGTACTTTACACACACAAAATATTTGACAAAAAGTTCCTTTTAATTCGAGTGTATTTTTTCTAAAAAAAAATTCTTTCCCTTCCTCACTCATTTCTTAGATTTTTTTGGATGGAAATGAAAGAAGAGAGGTGAAATAAACTTTTGGATGTTGTATTTTAACTGATTTTGATATGGAAAGAGTGATTAGGCCAGGTGCAAAAAGGTGATATTAACAGTTTTCGGAACATCTGTTGACTTGTCCATAGGGGTATGGATGTGTATTAGCTAAATTTGTAAGATGCTGGGGAGCGATATTTCTGAATGTTTGATATATGTTTGGACTAGTACTGTACTTTACACACACAAAATATTTGACAAAAAGTTCCTTTTAATTCGAGTGTATTTTTTCTAAAAAAATTTTCTTTCCCTTCCTCACTCATTTCTTAGATTTTTTTGGATGGAAATGAAAGAAGAGAGGTGAAATAAGCTTTTGGATGTTGTATTTTAACTGATTTTGATATGGAAAGAGTGATTAGGCCAGGTGCAAAAAGGTGATATTTACAGTTTTCGGAACATCTCTTGACTTGTCCATAGGGGTATGGATGTGTATTAGCTAAATTTGTAAGATGCTGGGGAGCGATATTTCTGAATGTTTGATATATGTTTGGACTAGTACTGTACTTTACACACACAAAATATTTGACAAAAAGTTCCTTTTAATTAGAGTGTATTTTTTCTAAATTTTTTTTCTTTCCCTTCCTCACTCATTTCTTAGATTTTTTTGGATGGAAATGAAAGAAGAGAGGTGAAATAAACTTTTGGATGTTGTATTTTAACTGATTTTGATATGGAAAGAGTGATTAGGCCAGGTGCAAAAAGGTGATATTAACAGTTTTCGGAACATCTGTTGACTTGTCCATAGGGGTATGGATGTGTATTAGCTAAATTTGTAAGATGCTGGGGAGCGATATTTCTGAATGTTTGATATATGTTTGGACTAGTACTGTACTTTACACACACAAAATATTTGACAAAAAGTTCCTTTTAATTCGAGTGTATTTTTTCTAAAAAAATTTTCTTTCCCTTCCTCACTCATTTCTTAGATTTTTTTGGATGGAAATGAAAGAAGAGAGGTGAAATAAGCTTTTGGATGTTGTATTTTAACTGATTTTGATATGGAAAGAGTGATTAGGCCAGGTGCAAAAAGGTGATATTTACAGTTTTCGGAACATCTCTTGACTTGTCCATAGGGGTATGGATGTGTATTAGCTAAATTTGTAAGATGCTGGGGAGCGATATTTCTGAATGTTTGATATATGTTTGGACTAGTACTGTACTTTACACACACAAAATATTTGACAAAAAGTTCCTTTTAATTAGAGTGTATTTTTTCTAAATTTTTTTTCTTTCCCTTCCTCACTCATTTCTTAGATTTTTTTGGATGGAAATGAAAGAAGAGAGGTGAAATAAACTTTTGGATGTTGTATTTTAACTGATTTTGATATGGAAAGAGTGATTAGGCCAGGTGCAAAAAGGTGATATTAACAGTTTTCGGAACATCTGTTGACTTGTCCATAGGGGTATGGATGTGTATTAGCTAAATTTGTAAGATGCTGGGGAGCGATATTTCTGAATGTTTGATATATGTTTGGACTAGTACTGTACTTTACACACACAAAATATTTGACAAAAAGTTCCTTTTAATTCGAGTGTATTTTTTCTAAAAAAATTTTCTTTCCCTTCCTCACTCATTTCTTAGATTTTTTTGGATGGAAATGAAAGAAGAGAGGTGAAATAAGCTTTTGGATGTTGTATTTTAACTGATTTTGATATGGAAAGAGTGATTAGGCCAGGTGCAAAAAGGTGATATTTACAGTTTTCGGAACATCTCTTGACTTGTCCATAGGGGTATGGATGTGTATTAGCTAAATTTGTAAGATGCTGGGGAGCGATATTTCTGAATGTTTGATATATGTTTGGACTAGTACTGTACTTTACACACACAAAATATTTGACAAAAAGTTCCTTTTAATTAGAGTGTATTTTTTCTAAATTTTTTTTCTTTCCCTTCCTCACTCATTTCTTAGATTTTTTTGGATGGAAATGAAAGAAGAGAGGTGAAATAAACTTTTGGATGTTGTATTTTAACTGATTTTGATATGGAAAGAGTGATTAGGCCAGGTGCAAAAAGGTGATATTAACAGTTTTCGGAACATCTGTTGACTTGTCCATAGGGGTATGGATGTGTATTAGCTAAATTTGTAAGATGCTGGGGAGCGATATTTCTGAATGTTTGATATATGTTTGGACTAGTACTGTACTTTACACACACAAAATATTTGACAAAAAGTTCCTTTTAATTCGAGTGTATTTTTTCTAAAAAAATTTTCTTTCCCTTCCTCACTCATTTCTTAGATTTTTTTGGATGGAAATGAAAGAAGAGAGGTGAAATAAGCTTTTGGATGTTGTATTTTAACTGATTTTGATATGGAAAGAGTGATTAGGCCAGGTGCAAAAAGGTGATATTTACAGTTTTCGGAACATCTCTTGACTTGTCCATAGGGGTATGGATGTGTATTAGCTAAATTTGTAAGATGCTGGGGAGCGATATTTCTGAATGTTTGATATATGTTTGGACTAGTACTGTACTTTACACACACAAAATATTTGACAAAAAGTTCCTTTTAATTAGAGTGTATTTTTTCTAAATTTTTTTTCTTTCCCTTCCTCACTCATTTCTTAGATTTTTTTGGATGGAAATGAAAGAAGAGAGGTGAAATAAACTTTTGGATGTTGTATTTTAACTGATTTTGATATGGAAAGAGTGATTAGGCCAGGTGCAAAAAGGTGATATTAACAGTTTTCGGAACATCTGTTGACTTGTCCATAGGGGTATGGATGTGTATTAGCTAAATTTGTAAGATGCTGGGGAGCGATATTTCTGAATGTTTGATATATGTTTGGACTAGTACTGTACTTTACACACACAAAATATTTGACAAAAAGTTCCTTTTAATTCGAGTGTATTTTTTCTAAATTTTTTTTCTTTCCCTTCCTCACTCATTTCTTAGATTTTTTTGGATGGAAATGAAAGAAGAGAGGTGAAATAAACTTTTGGATGTTGTATTTTAACTGATTTTGATATGGAAAGAGTGATTAGGCCAGGTGCAAAAAGGTGATATTAACAGTTTTCGGAACATCTGTTGACTTGTCCATAGGGGTATGGATGTGTATTAGCTAAATTTGTAAGATGCTGGGGAGCGATATTTCTGAATGTTTGATATATGTTTGGACTAGTACTGTACTTTACACACACAAAATATTTGACAAAAAGTTCCTTTTAATTCGAGTGTATTTTTTCTAAAAAAATTTTCTTTCCCTTCCTCACTCATTTCTTAGATTTTTTTGGATGGAAATGAAAGAAGAGAGGTGAAATAAGCTTTTGGATGTTGTATTTTAACTGATTTTGATATGGAAAGAGTGATTAGGCCAGGTGCAAAAAGGTGATATTTACAGTTTTCGGAACATCTCTTGACTTGTCCATAGGGGTATGGATGTGTATTAGCTAAATTTGTAAGATGCTGGGGAGCGATATTTCTGAATGTTTGATATATGTTTGGACTAGTACTGTACTTTACACACACAAAATATTTGACAAAAAGTTCCTTTTAATTAGAGTGTATTTTTTCTAAATTTTTTTTCTTTCCCTTCCTCACTCATTTCTTAGATTTTTTTGGATGGAAATGAAAGAAGAGAGGTGAAATAAACTTTTGGATGTTGTATTTTAACTGATTTTGATATGGAAAGAGTGATTAGGCCAGGTGCAAAAAGGTGATATTAACAGTTTTCGGAACATCTGTTGACTTGTCCATAGGGGTATGGATGTGTATTAGCTAAATTTGTAAGATGCTGGGGAGCGATATTTCTGAATATTTGATATATGTTTGGACTAGTACTGTACTTTACACACACAAAATATTTGACAAAAAGTTCCTTTTAATTCGAGTGTATTTTTTCTAAAAAAAATTTCTTTCCCTTTCTCACTCATTTCTTAGATTTTTTTGGATGGAAATGAAAGAAGAGAGGTGAAATAAGCTTTTGGATGTTGTATTTTAACTGATTTTGATATGGAAAGAGTGATTAGGCCAGGTGCAAAAAGGTGATATTTACAGTTTTCGGAACATCTCTTGACTTGTCCATAGGGGTATGGATGTGTATTAGCTAAATTTGTAAGATGCTGGGGAGCGATATTTCTGAATGTTTGATATATGTTTGGACTAGTACTGTACTTTACACACACAAAATATTTGACAAAAAGTTCCTTTTAATTAGAGTGTATTTTTTCTAAATTTTTTTTCTTTCCCTTCCTCACTCATTTCTTAGATTTTTTTGGATGGAAATGAAAGAAGAGAGGTGAAATAAACTTTTGGATGTTGTATTTTAACTGATTTTGATATGGAAAGAGTGATTAGGCCAGGTGCAAAAAGGTGATATTAACAGTTTTCGGAACATCTGTTGACTTGTCCATAGGGGTATGGATGTGTATTAGCTAAATTTGTAAGATGCTGGGGAGCGATATTTCTGAATGTTTGATATATGTTTGGACTAGTACTGTACTTTACACACACAAAATATTTGACAAAAAGTTCCTTTTAATTAGAGTGTATTTTTTCTAAATTTTTTTTCTTTCCCTTCCTCGCTCATTTCTTAGATTTTTTTGGATGGAAATGAAAGAAGAGAGGTGAAATAAACTTTTGGATGTTGTATTTTAACTGATTTTGATATGGAAAGAGTGATTAGGCCAGGTGCAAAAAGGTGATATTAACAGTTTTCGGAACATCTGTTGACTTGTCCATAGGGGTATGGATGTGTATTAGCTAAATTTGTAAGATGCTGGGGAGCGATATTTCTGAATGTTTGATATATGTTTGGACTAGTACTGTACTTTACACACACAAAATATTTGACAAAAAGTTCCTTTTAATTCGAGTGTATTTTTTCTAAAAAAATTTTCTTTCCCTTCCTCACTCATTTCTTAGATTTTTTTGGATGGAAATGAAAGAAGAGAGGTGAAATAAGCTTTTGGATGTTGTATTTTAACTGATTTTGATATGGAAAGAGTGATTAGGCCAGGTGCAAAAAGGTGATATTTACAGTTTTCGGAACATCTGTTGACTTGTCCATAGGGGTATGGATGTGTATTAGCTAAATTTGTAAGATGCTGGGGAGCGATATTTCTGAATGTTTGATATATGTTTGGACTAGTACTGTACTTTACACACACAAAATATTTGACAAAAAGTTCCTTTTAATTCGAGTGTATTTTTTCTAAATTTTTTTTCTTTCCCTTCCTCACTCATTTCTTAGATTTTTTTGGATGGAAATGAAAGAAGAGAGGTGAAATAAACTTTTGGATGTTGTATTTTAACTGATTTTGATATGGAAAGAGTGATTAGGCCAGGTGCAAAAAGGTGATATTAACAGTTTTCGGAACATCTGTTGACTTGTCCATAGGGGTATGGATGTGTATTAGCTAAATTTGTAAGATGCTGGGGAGCGATATTTCTGAATGTTTGATATATGTTTGGACTAGTACTGTACTTTACACACACAAAATATTTGACAAAAAGTTCCTTTTAATTAGAGTGTATTTTTTCTAAATTTTTTTTCTTTCCCTTCCTCACTCATTTCTTAGATTTTTTTGGATGGAAATGAAAGAAGAGAGGTGAAATAAACTTTTGGATGTTGTATTTTAACTGATTTTGATATGGAAAGAGTGATTAGGCCAGGTGCAAAAAGGTGATATTAACAGTTTTCGGAACATCTGTTGACTTGTCCATAGGGGTATGGATGTGTATTAGCTAAATTTGTAAGATGCTGGGGAGCGATATTTCTGAATGTTTGATATATGTTTGGACTAGTACTGTACTTTACACACACAAAATATTTGACAAAAAGTTCCTTTTAATTCGAGTGTATTTTTTCTAAAAAAAATTTCTTTCCCTTCCTCACTCATTTCTTAGATTTTTTTGGATGGAAATGAAAGAAGAGAGGTGAAATAAGCTTTTGGATGTTGTATTTTAACTGATTTTGATATGGAAAGAGTGATTAGGCCAGGTGCAAAAAGGTGATATTTACAGTTTTCGGAACATCTCTTGACTTGTCCATAGGGGTATGGATGTGTATTAGCTAAATTTGTAAGATGCTGGGGAGCGATATTTCTGAATGTTTGATATATGTTTGGACTAGTACTGTACTTTACACACACAAAATATTTGACAAAAAGTTCCTTTTAATTAGAGTGTATTTTTTCTAAATTTTTTTTCTTTCCCTTCCTCACTCATTTCTTAGATTTTTTTGGATGGAAATGAAAGAAGAGAGGTGAAATAAACTTTTGGATGTTGTATTTTAACTGATTTTGATATGGAAAGAGTGATTAGGCCAGGTGCAAAAAGGTGATATTAACAGTTTTCGGAACATCTGTTGACTTGTCCATAGGGGTATGGATGTGTATTAGCTAAATTTGTAAGATGCTGGGGAGCGATATTTCTGAATATTTGATATATGTTTGGACTAGTACTGTACTTTACACACACAAAATATTTGACAAAAAGTTCCTTTTAATTCGAGTGTATTTTTTCTAAAAAAAATTTCTTTCCCTTTCTCACTCATTTCTTAGATTTTTTTGGATGGAAATGAAAGAAGAGAGGTGAAATAAGCTTTTGGATGTTGTATTTTAACTGATTTTGATATGGAAAGAGTGATTAGGCCAGGTGCAAAAAGGTGATATTTACAGTTTTCGGAACATCTCTTGACTTGTCCATAGGGGTATGGATGTGTATTAGCTAAATTTGTAAGATGCTGGGGAGCGATATTTCTGAATGTTTGATATATGTTTGGACTAGTACTGTACTTTACACACACAAAATATTTGACAAAAAGTTCCTTTTAATTAGAGTGTATTTTTTCTAAATTTTTTTTCTTTCCCTTCCTCACTCATTTCTTAGATTTTTTTGGATGGAAATGAAAGAAGAGAGGTGAAATAAACTTTTGGATGTTGTATTTTAACTGATTTTGATATGGAAAGAGTGATTAGGCCAGGTGCAAAAAGGTGATATTAACAGTTTTCGGAACATCTGTTGACTTGTCCATAGGGGTATGGATGTGTATTAGCTAAATTTGTAAGATGCTGGGGAGCGATATTTCTGAATGTTTGATATATGTTTGGACTAGTACTGTACTTTACACACACAAAATATTTGACAAAAAGTTCCTTTTAATTAGAGTGTATTTTTTCTAAATTTTTTTTCTTTCCCTTCCTCACTCATTTCTTAGATTTTTTTGGATGGAAATGAAAGAAGAGAGGTGAAATAAACTTTTGGATGTTGTATTTTAACTGATTTTGATATGGAAAGAGTGATTAGGCCAGGTGCAAAAAGGTGATATTAACAGTTTTCGGAACATCTGTTGACTTGTCCATAGGGGTATGGATGTGTATTAGCTAAATTTGTAAGATGCTGGGGAGCGATATTTCTGAATGTTTGATATATGTTTGGACTAGTACTGTACTTTACACACACAAAATATTTGACAAAAAGTTCCTTTTAATTCGAGTGTATTTTTTCTAAAAAAAATTTCTTTCCCTTCCTCACTCATTTCTTAGATTTTTTTGGATGGAAATGAAAGAAGAGAGGTGAAATAAGCTTTTGGATGTTGTATTTTAACTGATTTTGATATGGAAAGAGTGATTAGGCCAGGTGCAAAAAGGTGATATTTACAGTTTTCGGAACATCTGTTGACTTGTCCATAGGGGTATGGATGTGTATTAGCTAAATTTGTAAGATGCTGGGGAGCGATATTTCTGAATGTTTGATATATGTTTGGACTAGTACTGTACTTTACACACACAAAATATTTGACAAAAAGTTCCTTTTAATTAGAGTGTATTTTTTCTAAATTTTTTTTCTTTCCCTTCCTCACTCATTTCTTAGATTTTTTTGGATGGAAATGAAAGAAGAGAGGTGAAATAAACTTTTGGATGTTGTATTTTAACTGATTTTGATATGGAAAGAGTGATTAGGCCAGGTGCAAAAAGGTGATATTAACAGTTTTCGGAACATCTGTTGACTTGTCCATAGGGGTATGGATGTGTATTAGCTAAATTTGTAAGATGCTGGGGAGCGATATTTCTGAATGTTTGATATATGTTTGGACTAGTACTGTACTTTACACACACAAAATATTTGACAAAAAGTTCCTTTTAATTCGAGTGTATTTTTTCTAAAAAAAATTTCTTTCCCTTCCTCACTCATTTCTTAGATTTTTTTGGATGGAAATCAAAGAAGAGAGGTGAAATAAGCTTTTGGATGTTGTATTTTAACTGATTTTGATATGGAAAGAGTGATTAGGCCAGGTGCAAAAAGGTGATATTTACAGTTTTCGGAACATCTCTTGACTTGTCCATAGGGGTATGGATGTGTATTAGCTAAATTTGTAAGATGCTGGGGAGCGATATTTCTGAATGTTTGATATATGTTTGGACTAGTACTGTACTTTACACACACAAAATATTTGACAAAAAGTTCCTTTTAATTAGAGTGTATTTTTTCTAAATTTTTTTTCTTTCCCTTCCTCACTCATTTCTTAGATTTTTTTTGGATGGAAATGAAAGAAGAGAGGTGAAATAAACTTTTGGATATTGTATTTTAACTGATTTTGATATGGAAAGAGTGATTAGGCCAGGTGCAAAAAGGTGATATTAACAGTTTTCGGAACATCTGTTGACTTGTCCATAGGGGTATGGATGTGTATTAGCTAAATTTGTAAGATGCTGGGGAGCGATATTTCTGAATGTTTGATATATGTTTGGACTAGTACTGTACTTTACACACACAAAATATTTGACAAAAAGTTCCTTTTAATTCGAGTGTATTTTTTCTAATTTTTTTTCTTTCCCTTCCTCACTCATTTCTTAGATTTTTTTGGATGGAAATGAAAGAAGAGAGGTGAAATAAACTTTTGGATGTTGTATTTTAACTGATTTTGATATGGAAAGAGTGATTAGGCCAGGTGCAAAAAGGTGATATTTACAGTTTTCGGAACATCTCTTGACTTGTCCATAGGGGTATGGATGTGTATTAGCTAAATTTGTAAGATGCTGGGGAGCGATATTTCTGAATGTTTGATATATGTTTGGACTAGTACTGTACTTTACACACACAAAATATTTGACAAAAAGTTCCTTTTAATTAGAGTGTATTTTTTCTAAATTTTTTTTCTTTCCCTTCCTCACTCATTTCTTAGATTTTTTTGGATGGAAATGAAAGAAGAGAGGTGAAATAAACTTTTGGATGTTGTATTTTAACTGATTTTGATATGGAAAGAGTGATTAGGCCAGGTGCAAAAAGGTGATATTAACAGTTTTCGGAACATCTGTTGACTTGTCCATAGGGGTATGGATGTGTATTAGCTAAATTTGTAAGATGCTGGGGAGCGATATTTCTGAATGTTTGATATATGTTTGGACTAGTACTGTACTTTACACACACAAAATATTTGACAAAAAGTTCCTTTTAATTCGAGTGTATTTTTTCTAAAAAAATGTTCTTTCCCTTCCTCACTCATTTCTTAGATTTTTTTGGATGGAAATGAAAGAAGAGGGGTGAAATAAGCTTTTGGATGTTGTATTTTAACTGATTTTGATATGGAAAGAGTGATTAGGCCAGATGCAAAAAGGTGATATTTACAGTTTTCGGAACATCTGTTGACTTGTCCATAGGGGTATGGATGTGTATTAGCTAAATTTGTAAGATGCTGGGGAGCGATATTTCTGAATGTTTGATATATGTTTGGACTAGTACTGTACTTTACACACACAAAATATTTGACAAAAAGTTCCTTTTAATTAGAGTGTATTTTTTCTAAATTTTTTTTCTTTCCCTTCCTCACTCATTTCTTAGATTTTTTTGGATGGAAATGAAAGAAGAGAGGTGAAATAAACTTTTGGATGTTGTATTTTAACTGATTTTGATATGGAAAGAGTGATTAGGCCAGGTGCAAAAAGGTGATATTAACAGTTTTCGGAACATCTGTTGACTTGTCCATAGGGGTATGGATGTGTATTAGCTAAATTTGTAAGATGCTGGGGAGCGATATTTCTGAATGTTTGATATATGTTTGGACTAGTACTGTACTTTACACACACAAAATATTTGACAAAAAGTTCCTTTTAATTCGAGTGTATTTTTTCTAAAAAAATTTTCTTTCCCTTCCTCACTCATTTCTTAGATTTTTTTGGATGGAAATAAAAGAAGAGAGGTGAAATAAGCTTTTGGATGTTGTATTTTAACTGATTTTGATATGGAAAGAGTGATTAGGCCAGGTGCAAAAAGGTGATATTTACAGTTTTCGGAACATCTCTTGACTTGTCCATAGGGGTATGGATGTGTATTAGCTAAATTTGTAAGATGCTGGGGAGCGATATTTCTGAATGTTTGATATATGTTTGGACTAGTACTGTACTTTACACACACAAAATATTTGACAAAAAGTTCCTTTTAATTAGAGTGTATTTTTTCAAAATTTTTTTTCTTTCCCTTCCTCACTCATTTCTTAGATTTTTTTGGATGGAAATGAAAGAAGAGAGGTGAAATAAACTTTTGGATGTTGTATTTTAACTGATTTTGATATGGAAAGAGTGATTAGGCCAGGTGCAAAAAGGTGATATTAACAGTTTTCGGAACATCTGTTGACTTGTCCATAGGGGTATGGATGTGTATTAGCTAAATTTGTAAGATGCTGGGGAGCGATATTTCTGAATGTTTGATATATGTTTGGACTAGTACTGTACTTTACACACACAAAATATTTGACAAAAAGTTCCTTTTAATTCGAGTGTATTTTTTCTAAAAAAATTTTCTTTCCCTTCCTCACTCATTTCTTAGATTTTTTTGGATGGAAATGAAAGAAGAGAGGTGAAATAAGCTTTTGGATGTTGTATTTTAACTGATTTTGATATGAAAAGAGTGATTAGGCCAGGTGCAAAAAGGTGATATTTACAGTTTTCGGAACATCTCTTGACTTGTCCATAGGGGTATGGATGTGTATTAGCTAAATTTGTAAGATGCTGGGGAGCGATATTTCTGAATGTTTGATATATGTTTGGACTAGTACTGTACTTTACACACACAAAATATTTGACAAAAAGTTCCTTTTAATTAGAGTGTATTTTTTCTAATTTTTTTTCTTTCCCTTCCTCACTCATTTCTTAGATTTTTTTGGATGGAAATGAAAGAAGAGAGGTGAAATAAACTTTTGGATGTTGTATTTTAACTGATTTTGATATGGAAAGAGTGATTAGGCCAGGTGCAAAAAGGTGATATTAACAGTTTTCGGAACATCTGTTGACTTGTCCATAGGGGTATGGATGTGTATTAGCTAAATTTGTAAGATGCTGGGGAGCGATATTTCTGAATGTTTGATATATGTTTGGACTAGTACTGTACTTTACACACACAAAATATTTGACAAAAAGTTCCTTTTAATTAGAGTGTATTTTTTCTAAATTTTTTTTCTTTCCCTTCCTCACTCATTTCTTAGATTTTTTTGGATGGAAATGAAAGAAGAGAGGTGAAATAAACTTTTGGATGTTGTATTTTAACTGATTTTGATATGGAAAGAGTGATTAGGCCAGGTGCAAAAAGGTGATATTAACAGTTTTCGGAACATCTGTTGACTTGTCCATAGGGGTATGGATGTGTATTAGCTAAATTTGTAAGATGCTGGGGAGCGATATTTCTGAATGTTTGATATATGTTTGGACTAGTACTGTACTTTACACACACAAAATATTTGACAAAAAGTTCCTTTTAATTAGAGTGTATTTTTTCTAATTTTTTTTCTTTCCCTTCCTCACTCATTTCTTAGATTTTTTTGGATGGAAATGAAAGAAGAGAGGTGAAATAAACTTTTGGATGTTGTATTTTAACTGATTTTGATATGGAAAGAGTGATTAGGCCAGGTGCAAAAAGGTGATATTAACAGTTTTCGGAACATCTGTTGACTTGTCCATAGGGGTATGGATGTGTATTAGCTAAATTTGTAAGATGCTGGGGAGCGATATTTCTGAATGTTTGATATATGTTTGGACTAGTACTGTACTTTACACACACAAAATATTTGACAAAAAGTTCCTTTTAATTCGAGTGTATTTTTTCTAAAAAAATGTTCTTTCCCTTCCTCACTCATTTCTTAGATTTTTTTGGATGGAAATGAAAGAAGAGAGGTGAAATAAGCTTTTGGATGTTGTATTTTAACTGATTTTGATATGGAAAGAGTGATTAGGCCAGGTGCAAAAAGGTGATATTTACAGTTTTCGGAACATCTCTTGACTTGTCCATAGGGGTATGGATGTGTATTAGCTAAATTTGTAAGATGCTGGGGAGCGATATTTCTGAATGTTTGATATATGTTTGGACTAGTACTGTACTTTACACACACAAAATATTTGACAAAAAGTTCCTTTTAATTAGAGTGTATTTTTTCTAATTTTTTTTCTTTCCCTTCCTCACTCATTTCTTAGATTTTTTTGGATGGAAATGAAAGAAGAGAGGTGAAATAAACTTTTGGATGTTGTATTTTAACTGATTTTGATATGGAAAGAGTGATTAGGCCAGGTGCAAAAAGGTGATATTAACAGTTTTCGGAACATCTGTTGACTTGTCCATAGGGGTATGGATGTGTATTAGCTAAATTTGTAAGATGCTGGGGAGCGATATTTCTGAATGTTTGATATATGTTTGGACTAGTACTGTACTTTACACACACAAAATATTTGACAAAAAGTTCCTTTTAATTAGAGTGTATTTTTTCTAATTTTTTTTCTTTCCCTTCCTCACTCATTTCTTAGATTTTTTTGGATGGAAATGAAAGAAGAGAGGTGAAATAAACTTTTGGATGTTGTATTTTAACTGATTTTGATATGGAAAGAGTGATTAGGCCAGGTGCAAAAAGGTGATATTTACAGTTTTCGGAACATCTCTTGACTTGTCCATAGGGGTATGGATGTGTATTAGCTAAATTTGTAAGATGCTGGGGAGCGATATTTCTGAATGTTTGATATATGTTTGGACTAGTACTGTACTTTACACACACAAAATATTTGACAAAAAGTTCCTTTTAATTAGAGTGTATTTTTTCTAATTTTTTTTCTTTCCCTTCCTCACTCATTTCTTAGATTTTTTTGGATGGAAATGAAAGAAGAGAGGTGAAATAAACTTTTGGATGTTGTATTTTAACTGATTTTGATATGGAAAGAGTGATTAGGCCAGGTGCAAAAAGGTGATATTAACAGTTTTCGGAACATCTCTTGACTTGTCCATAGGGGTATGGATGTGTATTAGCTAAATTTGTAAGATGCTGGGGAGCGATATTTCTGAATGTTTGATATATGTTTGGACTAGTACTGTACTTTACACACACAAAATATTTGACAAAAAGTTCCTTTTAATTAGAGTGTATTTTTTCTAATTTTTTTTCTTTCCCTTCCTCACTCATTTCTTAGATTTTTTTGGATGGAAATGAAAGAAGAGAGGTGAAATAAACTTTTGGATGTTGTATTTTAACTGATTTTGATATGGAAAGAGTGATTAGGCCAGGTGCAAAAAGGTGATATTAACAGTTTTCGGAACATCTGTTGACTTGTCCATAGGGGTATGGATGTGTATTAGCTAAATTTGTAAGATGCTGGGGAGCGATATTTCTGAATGTTTGATATATGTTTGGACTAGTACTGTACTTTACACACACAAAATATTTGACAAAAAGTTCCTTTTAATTCGAGTGTATTTTTTCTAAAAAAATGTTCTTTCCCTTCCTCACTCATTTCTTAGATTTTTTTGGATGGAAATGAAAGAAGAGAGGTGAAATAAGCTTTTGGATGTTGTATTTTAACTGATTTTGATATGGAAAGAGTGATTAGGCCAGGTGCAAAAAGGTGATATTTACAGTTTTCGGAACATCTCTTGACTTGTCCATAGGGGTATGGATGTGTATTAGCTAAATTTGTAAGATGCTGGGGAGCGATATTTCTGAATGTTTGATATATGTTTGGACTAGTACTGTACTTTACACACACAAAATATTTGACAAAAAGTTCCTTTTAATTAGAGTGTATTTTTTCTAATTTTTTTTCTTTCCCTTCCTCACTCATTTCTTAGATTTTTTTGGATGGAAATGAAAGAAGAGAGGTGAAATAAACTTTTGGATGTTGTATTTTAACTGATTTTGATATGGAAAGAGTGATTAGGCCAGGTGCAAAAAGGTGATATTAACAGTTTTCGGAACATCTGTTGACTTGTCCATAGGGGTATGGATGTGTATTAGCTAAATTTGTAAGATGCTGGGGAGCGATATTTCTGAATGTTTGATATATGTTTGGACTAGTATTGTACTTTACACACACAAAATATTTGACAAAAAGTTCCTTTTAATTCGAGTGTATTTTTTCTAAAAAAATTTTCTTTCCCTTCCTCACTCATTTCTTAGATTTTTTTGGATGGAAATAAAAGAAGAGAGGTGAAATAAGCTTTTGGATGTTGTATTTTAACTGATTTTGATATGGAAAGAGTGATTAGGCCAGGTGCAAAAAGGTGATATTTACAGTTTTCGGAACATCTCTTGACTTGTCCATAGGGGTATGGATGTGTATTAGCTAAATTTGTAAGATGCTGGGGAGCGATATTTCTGAATGTTTGATATATGTTTGGACTAGTACTGTACTTTACACACACAAAATATTTGACAAAAAGTTCCTTTTAATTAGAGTGTATTTTTTCTAATTTTTTTTCTTTCCCTTCCTCACTCATTTCTTAGATTTTTTTGGATGGAAATGAAAGAAGAGAGGTGAAATAAACTTTTGGATGTTGTATTTTAACTGATTTTGATATGGAAAGAGTGATTAGGCCAGGTGCAAAAAGGTGATATTAACAGTTTTCGGAACATCTGTTGACTTGTCCATAGGGGTATGGATGTGTATTAGCTAAATTTGTAAGATGCTGGGGAGCGATATTTCTGAATGTTTGATATATGTTTGGACTAGTACTGTACTTTACACACACAAAATATTTGACAAAAAGTTCCTTTTAATTCGAGTGTATTTTTTCTAAAAAAATGTTCTTTCCCTTCCTCACTCATTTCTTAGATTTTTTTGGATGGAAATGAAAGAAGAGAGGTGAAATAAGCTTTTGGATGTTGTATTTTAACTGATTTTGATATGGAAAGAGTGATTAGGCCAGGTGCAAAAAGGTGATATTTACAGTTTTCGGAACATCTCTTGACTTGTCCATAGGGGTATGGATGTGTATTAGCTAAATTTGTAAGATGCTGGGGAGCGATATTTCTGAATGTTTGATATATGTTTGGACTAGTACTGTACTTTACACACACAAAATATTTGACAAAAAGTTCCTTTTAATTAGAGTGTATTTTTTCTAATTTTTTTTCTTTCCCTTCCTCACTCATTTCTTAGATTTTTTTGGATGGAAATGAAAGAAGAGAGGTGAAATAAACTTTTGGATGTTGTATTTTAACTGATTTTGATATGGAAAGAGTGATTAGGCCAGGTGCAAAAAGGTGATATTAACAGTTTTCGGAACATCTGTTGACTTGTCCATAGGGGTATGGATGTGTATTAGCTAAATTTGTAAGATGCTGGGGAGCGATATTTCTGAATGTTTGATATATGTTTGGACTAGTACTGTACTTTACACACACAAAATATTTGACAAAAAGTTCCTTTTAATTCGAGTGTATTTTTTCTAAAAAAATTTTCTTTCCCTTCCTCACTCATTTCTTAGATTTTTTTGGATGGAAATAAAAGAAGAGAGGTGAAATAAGCTTTTGGATGTTGTATTTTAACTGATTTTGATATGGAAAGAGTGATTAGGCCAGGTGCAAAAAGGTGATATTTACAGTTTTCGGAACATCTCTTGACTTGTCCATAGGGGTATGGATGTGTATTAGCTAAATTTGTAAGATGCTGGGGAGCGATATTTCTGAATGTTTGATATATGTTTGGACTAGTACTGTACTTTACACACACAAAATATTTGACAAAAAGTTCCTTTTAATTAGAGTGTATTTTTTCTAATTTTTTTTCTTTCCCTTCCTCACTCATTTCTTAGATTTTTTTGGATGGAAATGAAAGAAGAGAGGTGAAATAAACTTTTGGATGTTGTATTTTAACTGATTTTGATATGGAAAGAGTGATTAGGCCAGGTGCAAAAAGGTGATATTAACAGTTTTCGGAACATCTGTTGACTTGTCCATAGGGGTATGGATGTGTATTAGCTAAATTTGTAAGATGCTGGGGAGCGATATTTCTGAATGTTTGATATATGTTTGGACTAGTACTGTACTTTACACACACAAAATATTTGACAAAAAGTTCCTTTTAATTCGAGTGTATTTTTTCTAAAAAAATGTTCTTTCCCTTCCTCACTCATTTCTTAGATTTTTTTGGATGGAAATGAAAGAAGAGAGGTGAAATAAGCTTTTGGATGTTGTATTTTAACTGATTTTGATATGGAAAGAGTGATTAGGCCAGGTGCAAAAAGGTGATATTTACAGTTTTCGGAACATCTCTTGACTTGTCCATAGGGGTATGGATGTGTATTAGCTAAATTTGTAAGATGCTGGGGAGCGATATTTCTGAATGTTTGATATATGTTTGGACTAGTACTGTACTTTACACACACAAAATATTTGACAAAAAGTTCCTTTTAATTAGAGTGTATTTTTTCTAATTTTTTTTCTTTCCCTTCCTCACTCATTTCTTAGATTTTTTTGGATGGAAATGAAAGAAGAGAGGTGAAATAAACTTTTGGATGTTGTATTTTAACTGATTTTGATATGGAAAGAGTGATTAGGCCAGGTGCAAAAAGGTGATATTAACAGTTTTCGGAACATCTGTTGACTTGTCCATAGGGGTATGGATGTGTATTAGCTAAATTTGTAAGATGCTGGGGAGCGATATTTCTGAATGTTTGATATATGTTTGGACTAGTACTGTACTTTACACACACAAAATATTTGACAAAAAGTTCCTTTTAATTCGAGTGTATTTTTTCTAAAAAAATTTTCTTTCCCTTCCTCACTCATTTCTTAGATTTTTTTGGATGGAAATAAAAGAAGAGAGGTGAAATAAGCTTTTGGATGTTGTATTTTAACTGATTTTGATATGGAAAGAGTGATTAGGCCAGGTGCAAAAAGGTGATATTTACAGTTTTCGGAACATCTCTTGACTTGTCCATAGGGGTATGGATGTGTATTAGCTAAATTTGTAAGATGCTGGGGAGCGATATTTCTGAATGTTTGATATATGTTTGGACTAGTACTGTACTTTACACACACAAAATATTTGACAAAAAGTTCCTTTTAATTAGAGTGTATTTTTTCTAATTTTTTTTCTTTCCCTTCCTCACTCATTTCTTAGATTTTTTTGGATGGAAATGAAAGAAGAGAGGTGAAATAAACTTTTGGATGTTGTATTTTAACTGATTTTGATATGGAAAGAGTGATTAGGCCAGGTGCAAAAAGGTGATATTAACAGTTTTCGGAACATCTGTTGACTTGTCCATAGGGGTATGGATGTGTATTAGCTAAATTTGTAAGATGCTGGGGAGCGATATTTCTGAATGTTTGATATATGTTTGGACTAGTACTGTACTTTACACACACAAAATATTTGACAAAAAGTTCCTTTTAATTCGAGTGTATTTTTTCTAAAAAAAATTTCTTTCCCTTCCTCACTCATTTCTTAGATTTTTTTGGATGGAAATGAAAGAAGAGAGGTGAAATAAGCTTTTGGATGTTGTATTTTAACTGATTTTGGTATGGAAAGAGTGATTAGGCCAGGTGCAAAAAGGTGATATTTACAGTTTTCGGAACATCTCTTGACTTGTCCATAGGGGTATGGATGTGTATTAGCTAAATTTGTAAGATGGTGGGGAGCGATATTTCTGAATGTTTGATATATGTTTGGACTAGTACTGTACTTTACACACACAAAATATTTGACAAAAAGTTCCTTTTAATTAGAGTGTATTTTTTCTAATTTTTTTTCTTTCCCTTCCTCACTCATTTCTTAGATTTTTTTGGATGGAAATGAAAGAAGAGAGGTGAAATAAACTTTTGGATGTTGTATTTTAACTGATTTTGATATGGAAAAGGTGATTAGGCCAGGTGCAAAAAGGTGATATTAACAGTTTTCGGAACATCTGTTGACTTGTCCATAGGGGTATGGATGTGTATTAGCTAAATTTGTAAGATGCTGGGGAGCGATATTTCTGAATGTTTGATATATGTTTGGACTAGTACTGTACTTTACACACACAAAATATTTGACAAAAAGTTCCTTTTAATTCGAGTGTATTTTTTCTAAAAAAAATTTCTTTCCCTTCCTAACTCATTTCTTAGATTTTTTTGGATGGAAATGAAAGAAGAGAGGTGAAATAAGCTTCTGGATGTTGTATTTTAACTGATTTTGATATGGAAAGAGTGATTAGGCCAGGTGCAAAAAGGTGATATTTACAGTTTTCGGAACATCTCTTGACTTGTCCATAGGGGTATGGATGTGTATTAGCTAAATTTGTAAGATGCTGGGGAGCGATATTTCTGAATGTTTGATATATGTTTGGACTAGTACTGTACTTTACACACACAAAATATTTGACAAAAAGTTCCTTTTAATTAGAGTGTATTTTTTCTAATTTTTTTTCTTTCCCTTCCTCACTCATTTCTTAGATTTTTTTGGATGGAAATGAAAGAAGAGAGGTGAAATAAACTTTTGGATGTTGTATTTTAACTGATTTTGATATGGAAAGAGTGATTAGGCCAGGTGCAAAAAGGTGATATTAACAGTTTTCGGAACATCTGTTGACTTGTCCATAGGGGTATGGATGTGTATTAGCTAAATTTGTAAGATGCTGGGGAGCGATATTTCTGAATGTTTGATATATGTTTGGACTAGTACTGTACTTTACACACACAAAATATTTGACAAAAAGTTCCTTTTAATTCGAGTGTATTTTTTCTAAAAAAATTTTCTTTCCCTTCCTCACTCATTTCTTAGATTTTTTTGGATGGAAATAAAAGAAGAGAGGTGAAATAAGCTTTTGGATGTTGTATTTTAACTGATTTTGATATGGAAAGAGTGATTAGGCCAGGTGCAAAAAGGTGATATTTACAGTTTTCGGAACATCTCTTGACTTGTCCATAGGGGTATGGATGTGTATTAGCTAAATTTGTAAGATGCTGGGGAGCGATATTTCTGAATGTTTGATATATGTTTGGACTAGTACTGTACTTTACACACACAAAATATTTGACAAAAAGTTCCTTTTAATTAGAGTGTATTTTTTCTAATTTTTTTTCTTTCCCTTCCTCACTCATTTCTTAGATTTTTTTGGATGGAAATGAAAGAAGAGAGGTGAAATAAACTTTTGGATGTTGTATTTTAACTGATTTTGATATGGAAAGAGTGATTAGGCCAGGTGCAAAAAGGTGATATTAACAGTTTTCGGAACATCTGTTGACTTGTCCATAGGGGTATGGATGTGTATTAGCTAAATTTGTAAGATGCTGGGGAGCGATATTTCTGAATGTTTGATATATGTTTGGACTAGTACTGTACTTTACACACACAAAATATTTGACAAAAAGTTCCTTTTAATTCGAGTGTATTTTTTCTAAAAAAAATTTCTTTCCCTTCCTCACTCATTTCTTAGATTTTTTTGGATGGAAATGAAAGAAGAGAGGTGAAATAAGCTTTTGGATGTTGTATTTTAACTGATTTTGGTATGGAAAGAGTGATTAGGCCAGGTGCAAAAAGGTGATATTTACAGTTTTCGGAACATCTCTTGACTTGTCCATAGGGGTATGGATGTGTATTAGCTAAATTTGTAAGATGGTGGGGAGCGATATTTCTGAATGTTTGATATATGTTTGGACTAGTACTGTACTTTACACACACAAAATATTTGACAAAAAGTTCCTTTTAATTAGAGTGTATTTTTTCTAATTTTTTTTCTTTCCCTTCCTCACTCATTTCTTAGATTTTTTTGGATGGAAATGAAAGAAGAGAGGTGAAATAAACTTTTGGATGTTGTATTTTAACTGATTTTGATATGGAAAAGGTGATTAGGCCAGGTGCAAAAAGGTGATATTAACAGTTTTCGGAACATCTGTTGACTTGTCCATAGGGGTATGGATGTGTATTAGCTAAATTTGTAAGATGCTGGGGAGCGATATTTCTGAATGTTTGATATATGTTTGGACTAGTACTGTACTTTACACACACAAAATATTTGACAAAAAGTTCCTTTTAATTCGAGTGTATTTTTTCTAAAAAAATTTTCTTTCCCTTCCTAACTCATTTCTTAGATTTTTTTGGATGGAAATGAAAGAAGAGAGGTGAAATAAGCTTCTGGATGTTGTATTTTAACTGATTTTGATATGGAAAGAGTGATTAGGCCAGGTGCAAAAAGGTGATATTTACAGTTTTCGGAACATCTCTTGACTTGTCCATAGGGGTATGGATGTGTATTAGCTAAATTTGTAAGATGCTGGGGAGCGATATTTCTGAATGTTTGATATATGTTTGGACTAGTACTGTACTTTACACACACAAAATATTTGACAAAAAGTTCCTTTTAATTAGAGTGTATTTTTTCTAATTTTTTTTCTTTCCCTTCCTCACTCATTTCTTAGATTTTTTTGGATGGAAATGAAAGAAGAGAGGTGAAATAAACTTTTGGATGTTGTATTTTAACTGATTTTGATATGGAAAAGTTGATTAGGCCAGGTGCAAAAAGGTGATATTAACAGTTTTCGGAACATCTGTTGACTTGTCCATAGGGGTATGGATGTGTATTAGCTAAATTTGTAAGATGCTGGGGAGCGATATTTCTGAATGTTTGATATATGTTTGGACTAGTACTGTACTTTACACACACAAAATATTTGACAAAAAGTTCCTTTTAATTCGAGTGTATTTTTTCTAAAAAAATTTTCTTTCCCTTCCTCACTCATTTCTTAGATTTTTTTGGATGGAAATGAAAGAAGAGAGGTGAAATAAGCTTCTGGATGTTGTATTTTAACTGATTTTGATATGGAAAGAGTGATTAGGCCAGGTGCAAAAAGGTGATATTTACAGTTTTCGGAACATCTCTTGACTTGTCCATAGGGGTATGGATGTGTATTAGCTAAATTTGTAAGATGCTGGGGAGCGATATTTCTGAATGTTTGATATATGTTTGGACTAGTACTGTACTTTACACACACAAAATATTTGACAAAAAGTTCCTTTTAATTAGAGTGTATTTTTTCTAATTTTTTTTCTTTCCCTTCCTCACTCATTTCTTAGATTTTTTTGGATGGAAATGAAAGAAGAGAGGTGAAATAAACTTTTGGATGTTGTATTTTAACTGATTTTGATATGGAAAGAGTGATTAGGCCAGGTGCAAAAAGGTGATATTAACAGTTTTCGGAACATCTGTTGACTTGTCCATAGGGGTATGGATGTGTATTAGCTAAATTTGTAAGATGCTGGGGAGCGATATTTCTGAATGTTTGATATATGTTTGGACTAGTACTGTACTTTACACACACAAAATATTTGACAAAAAGTTCCTTTTAATTCGAGTGTATTTTTTCTAAAAAAATTTTCTTTCCCTTCCTCACTCATTTCTTAGATTTTTTTGGATGGAAATGAAAGAAGAGAGGTGAAATAAGCTTTTGGATGTTGTATTTTAACTGATTTTGATATGGAAAGAGTGATTAGGCCAGGTGCAAAAAGGTGATATTTACAGTTTTCGGAACATCTCTTGACTTGTCCATAGGGGTATGGATGTGTATTAGCTAAATTTGTAAGATGCTGGGGAGCGATATTTCTGAATGTTTGATATATGTTTGGACTAGTACTGTACTTTACACACACAAAATATTTGACAAAAAGTTCCTTTTAATTAGAGTGTATTTTTTCTAATTTTTTTTCTTTCCCTTCCTCACTCATTTCTTAGATTTTTTTGGATGGAAATGAAAGAAGAGAGGTGAAATAAACTTTTGGATGTTGTATTTTAACTGATTTTGATATGGAAAGAGTGATTAGGCCAGGTGCAAAAAGGTGATATTTACAGTTTTCGGAACATCTCTTGACTTGTCCATAGGGGTATGGATGTGTATTAGCTAAATTTGTAAGATGCTGGGGAGCGATATTTCTGAATGTTTGATATATGTTTGGACTAGTACTGTACTTTACACACACAAAATATTTGACAAAAAGTTCCTTTTAATTAGAGTGTATTTTTTCTAATTTTTTTTCTTTCCCTTCCTCACTCATTTCTTAGATTTTTTTGGATGGAAATGAAAGGAGAGAGGTGAAATAAACTTTTGGATGTTGTATTTTAACTGATTTTGATATGGAAAGAGTGATTAGGCCAGGTGCAAAAAGGTGATATTAACAGTTTTCGGAACATCTGTTGACTTGTCCATAGGGGTATGGATGTGTATTAGCTAAATTTGTAAGATGCTGGGGAGCGATATTTCTGAATGTTTGATATATGTTTGGACTAGTACTGTACTTTACACACACAAAATATTTGACAAAAAGTTCCTTTTAATTCGAGTGTATTTTTTCTAAAAAAATTTTCTTTCCCTTCCTCACTCATTTCTTAGATTTTTTTGGATGGAAATGAAAGAAGAGAGGTGAAATAAGCTTTTGGATGTTGTATTTTAACTGATTTTGATATGGAAAGAGTGATTAGGCCAGGTGCAAAAAGGTGATATTTACAGTTTTCGGAACATCTCTTGACTTGTCCATAGGGGTATGGATGTGTATTAGCTAAATTTGTAAGATGCTGGGGAGCGATATTTCTGAATGTTTGATATATGTTTGGACTAGTACTGTACTTTACACACACAAAATATTTGACAAAAAGTTCCTTTTAATTAGAGTGTATTTTTTCTAATTTTTTTTCTTTCCCTTCCTCACTCATTTCTTAGATTTTTTTGGATGGAAATGAAAGAAGAGAGGTGAAATAAGCTTTTGGATGTTGTATTTTAACTGATTTTGATATGGAAAGAGTGATTAGGCCAGGTGCAAAAAGGTGATATTTACAGTTTTCGGAACATCTCTTGACTTGTCCATAGGGGTATGGATGTGTATTAGCTAAATTTGTAAGATGCTGGGGAGCGATATTTCTGAATGTTTGATATATGTTTGGACTAGTACTGTACTTTACACACACAAAATATTTGACAAAAAGTTCCTTTTAATTCGAGTGTATTTTTTCTAAAAAAATTTTCCTTCCCTTCCTCACTCATTTCTTAGATTTTTTTGGATGGAAATGAAAGAAGAGAGGTGAAATAAGCTTTTGGATGTTGTATTTTAACTGATTTTGATATGGAAAGAGTGATTAGGCCAGGTGCAAAAAGGTGATATTTACAGTTTTCGGAACATCTCTTGACTTGTCCATAGGGGTATGGATGTGTATTAGCTAAATTTGTAAGATGCTGGGGAGCGATATTTCTGAATGTTTGATATATGTTTGGACTAGTACTGTACTTTACACACACAAAATATTTGACAAAAAGTTCCTTTTAATTAGAGTGTATTTTTTCTATTTTTTTTTCTTTCCCTTCCTCACTCATTTCTTAGATTTTTTTGGATGGAAATGAAAGAAGAGAGGTGAAATAAACTTTTGGATGTTGTATTTTAACTGATTTTGATATGGAAAGAGTGATTAGGCCAGGTGCAAAAAGGTGATATTAACAGTTTTCGGAACATCTGTTGACTTGTCCATAGGGGTATGGATGTGTATTAGCTAAATTTGTAAGATGCTGGGGAGCGATATTTCTGAATGTTTGATATATGTTTGGACTAGTACTGTACTTTACACACACAAAATATTTGACAAAAAGTTCCTTTTAATTCGAGTGTATTTTTTCTAAAAAAATTTTCTTTCCCTTCCTCACTCAATTCTTAGATTTTTTTGGATGGAAATGAAAGAAGAGAGGTGAAATAAGCTTTTGGATGTTGTATTTTAACTGATTTTGATATGGAAAGAGTGATTAGGCCAGGTGCAAAAAGGTGATATTTACAGTTTTCGGAACATCTCTTGACTTGTCCATAGGGGTATGGATGTGTATTAGCTAAATTTGTAAGATGCTGGGGAGCGATATTTCTGAATGTTTGATATATGTTTGGACTAGTACTGTACTTTACACACACAAAATATTTGACAAAAAGTTCCTTTTAATTAGAGTGTATTTTTTCTAATTTTTTTTCTTTCCCTTCCTCACTCATTTCTTAGATTTTTTTGGATGGAAATGAAAGAAGAGAGGTGAAATAAACTTTTGGATGTTGTATTTTAACTGATTTTGATATGGAAAGAGTGATTAGGCCAGGTGCAAAAAGGTGATATTAACAGTTTTCGGAACATCTGTTGACTTGTCCATAGGGGTATGGATGTGTATTAGCTAAATTTGTAAGATGCTGGGGAGCGATATTTCTGAATGTTTGATATATGTTTGGACTAGTACTGTACTTTACACACACAAAATATTTGACAAAAAGTTCCTTTTAATTCGAGTGTATTTTTTCTAAAAAAAATTTCTTTCCCTTCCTCACTCATTTCTTAGATTTTTTTGGATGGAAATGAAAGAAGAGAGGTGAAATAAGCTTTTGGATGTTGTATTTTAACTGATTTTGATATGGAAAGAGTGACTAGGCCAGGTGCAAAAAGGTGATATTTACAGTTTTCGGAACATCTCTTGACTTGTCCATAGGGGTATGGATGTGTATTAGCTAAATTTGTAAGATGCTGGGGAGCGATATTTCTGAATGTTTGATATATGTTTGGACTAGTACTGTACTTTACACACACAAAATATTTGACAAAAAGTTCCTTTTAATTAGAGTGTATTTTTTCTAATTTTTTTTCTTTCCCTTCCTCACTCATTTCTTAGATTTTTTTGGATGGAAATGAAAGAAGAGAGGTGAAATAAACTTTTGGATGTTGTATTTTAACTGATTTTGATATGGAAAGAGTGATTAGGCCAGGTGCAAAAAGGTGATATTAACAGTTTTCGGAACATCTGTTGACTTGTCCATAGGGGTATGGATGTGTATTAGCTAAATTTGTAAGATGCTGGGGAGCGATATTTCTGAATGTTTGATATATGTTTGGACTAGTACTGTACTTTACACACACAAAATATTTGACAAAAAGTTCCTTTTAATTCGAGTGTATTTTTTCTAAAAAAATTTTCTTTCCCTTCCTCACTCATTTCTTAGATTTTTTTGGATGGAAATGAAAGAAGAGAGGTGAAATAAGCTTTTGGATGTTGTATTTTAACTGATTTTGATATGGAAAGAGTGATTAGGCCAGGTGCAAAAAGGTGATATTTACAGTTTTCGGAACATCTCTTGACTTGTCCATAGGGGTATGGATGTGTATTAGCTAAATTTGTAAGATGCTGGGGAGCGATATTTCTGAATGTTTGATATATGTTTGGACTAGTACTGTACTTTACACACACAAAATATTGGACAAAAAGTTCCTTTTAATTAGAGTGTATTTTTTCTAATTTTTTTTCTTTCCCTTCCTCACTCATTTCTTAGATTTTTTTGGATGGAAATGAAAGAATAGAGGTGAAATAAGCTTTTGGATGTTGTATTTTAACTGATTTTGATATGGAAAGAGTGATTAGGCCAGGTGCAAAAAGGTGATATTAACAGTTTTCGGAACATCTGTTGACTTGTCCATAGGGGTATGGATGTGTATTAGCTAAATTTGTAAGATGCTGGGGAGCGATATTTCTGAATGTTTGATATATGTTTGGACTAGTACTGTACTTTACACACACAAAATATTTGACAAAAAGTTCCTTTTAATTCGAGTGTATTTTTTCTAAAAAAAATTTCTTTCCCTTCCTCACTCATTTCTTAGATTTTTTTGGATGGAAATGAAAGAAGAGAGGTGAAATAAGCTTTTGGATGTTGTATTTTAACTGATTTTGATATGGAAAGAGTGATTAGGCCAGGTGCAAAAAGGTGATATTTACAGTTTTCGGAACATCTCTTGACTTGTCCATAGGGGTATGGATGTGTATTAGCTAAATTTGTAAGATGCTGGGGAGCGATATTTCTGAATGTTTGATATATGTTTGGACTAGTACTGTACTTTACACACACAAAATATTTGACAAAAAGTTCCTTTTAATTAGAGTGTATTTTTTCTAATTTTTTTTCTTTCCCTTCCTCACTCATTTCTTAGATTTTTTTGGATGGAAATGAAAGAAGAGAGGTGAAATAAAATTTTGGATGTTGTATTTTAACTGATTTTGATATGGAAAGAGTGATTAGGCCAGGTGCAAAAAGGTGATATTAACAGTTTTCGGAACATCTGTTGACTTGTCCATAGGGGTATGGATGTGTATTAGCTAAATTTGTAAGATGCTGGGGAGCGATATTTCTGAATGTTTGATATATGTTTGGACTAGTACTGTACTTTACACACACAAAATATTTGACAAAAAGTTCCTTTTAATTCGAGTGTATTTTTTCTAAAAAAATTTTCTTTCCCTTCCTCACTCATTTCTTAGATTTTTTTGGATGGAAATGAAAGAAGAGAGGTGAAATAAGCTTTTGGATGTTGTATTTTAACTGATTTTGATATGGAAAGAGTGATTAGGCCAGGTGCAAAAAGGTGATATTTACAGTTTTCGGAACATCTCTTGACTTGTCCATAGGGGTATGGATGTGTATTAGCTAAATTTGTAAGATGCTGGGGAGCGATATTTCTGAATGTTTGATATATGTTTGGACTAGTACTGTACTTTACACACACAAAATATTGGACAAAAAGTTCCTTTTAATTAGAGTGTATTTTTTCTAATTTTTTTTCTTTCCCTTCCTCACTCATTTCTTAGCTTTTTTGGATGGAAATGAAAGAATAGAGGTGAAATAAGCTTTTGGATGTTGTATTTTAACTGATTTTGATATGGAAAGAGTGATTAGGCCAGGTGCAAAAAGGTGATATTAACAGTTTTCGGAACATCTGTTGACTTGTCCATAGGGGTATGGATGTGTATTAGCTAAATTTGTAAGATGCTGGGGAGCGATATTTCTGAATGTTTGATATATGTTTGGACTAGTACTGTACTTTACACACACAAAATATTTGACAAAAAGTTCCTTTTAATTCGAGTGTATTTTTTCTAAAAAAAATTTCTTTCCCTTCCTCACTCATTTCTTAGATTTTTTTGGATGGAAATGAAAGAAGAGAGGTGAAATAAGCTTTTGGATGTTGTATTTTAACTGATTTTGATATGGAAAGAGTGATTAGGCCAGGTGCAAAAAGGTGATATTTACAGTTTTCGGAACATCTCTTGACTTGTCCATAGGGGTATGGATGTGTATTAGCTAAATTTGTAAGATGCTGGGGAGCGATATTTCTGAATGTTTGATATATGTTTGGACTAGTACTGTACTTTACACACACAAAATATTTGACAAAAAGTTCCTTTTAATTAGAGTGTATTTTTTCTAATTTTTTTTCTTTCCCTTCCTCACTCATTTCTTAGATTTTTTTGGATGGAAATGAAAGAAGAGAGGTGAAATAAACTTTTGGATGTTGTATTTTAACTGATTTTGATATGGAAAGAGTGATTAGGCCAGGTGCAAAAAGGTGATATTAACAGTTTTCGGAACATCTGTTGACTTGTCCATAGGGGTATGGATGTGTATTAGCTAAATTTGTAAGATGCTGGGGAGCGATATTTCTGAATGTTTGATATATGTTTGGACTAGTACTGTACTTTACACACACAAAATATTTGACAAAAAGTTCCTTTTAATTCGAGTGTATTTTTTCTAAAAAAAATTTCTTTCCCTTCCTCACTCATTTCTTAGATTTTTTTGGATGGAAATGAAAGAAGAGAGGTGAAATAAGCTTTTGGATGTTGTATTTTAACTGATTTTGATATGGAAAGAGTGATTAGGCCAGGTGCAAAAAGGTGATATTTACAGTTTTCGGAACATCTCTTGACTTGTCCATAGGGGTATGGATGTGTATTAGCTAAATTTGTAAGATGCTGGGGAGCGATATTTCTGAATGTTTGATATATGTTTGGACTAGTACTGTACTTTACACACACAAAATATTTGACAAAAAGTTCCTTTTAATTAGAGTGTATTTTTTCTAATTTTTTTCTTTCCCTTCCCCACTCATTTCTTAGATTTTTTTGGATGGAAATGAAAGAAGAGAGGTGAAATAAACTTTTGGATGTTGTATTTTAACTGATTTTGATATGGAAAGAGTGATTAGGCCAGGTGCAAAAAGGTGATATTAACAGTTTTCGGAACATCTGTTGACTTGTCCATAGGGGTATGGATGTGTATTAGCTAAATTTGTAAGATGCTGGGGAGCGATATTTCTGAATGTTTGATATATGTTTGGACTAGTACTGTACTTTACACACACAAAATATTTGACAAAAAGTTCCTTTTAATTCGAGTGTATTTTTTCTAAAAAAATTTTCTTTCCCTTCCTCACTCATTTCTTAGATTTTTTTGGATGGAAATGAAAGAAGAGAGGTGAAATAAGCTTTTGGATGTTGTATTTTAACTGATTTTGATATGGAAAGAGTGATTAGGCCAGGTGCAAAAAGGTGATATTTACAGTTTTCGGAACATCTCTTGACTTGTCCATAGGGGTATGGATGTGTATTAGCTAAATTTGTAAGATGCTGGGGAGCGATATTTCTGAATGTTTGATATATGTTTGGACTAGTACTGTACTTTACACACACAAAATATTTGACAAAAAGTTCCTTTTAATTAGAGTGTATTTTTTCTAATTTTTTTTCTTTCCCTTCCTCACTCATTTCTTAGATTTTTTTGGATGGAAATGAAAGAAGAGAGGTGAAATAAACTTTTGGATGTTGTATTTTAACTGATTTTGATATGGAAAGAGTGATTAGGCCAGGTGCAAAAAGGTGATATTAACAGTTTTCGGAACATCTGTTGACTTGTCCATAGGGGTATGGATGTGTATTAGCTAAATTTGTAAGATGCTGGGGAGCGATATTTCTGAATGTTTGATATATGTTTGGACTAGTACTGTACTTTACACACACAAAATATTTGACAAAAAGTTCCTTTTAATTCGAGTGTATTTTTTCTAAAAAAAATTTCTTTCCCTTCCTCACTCATTTCTTAGATTTTTTTGGATGGAAATGAAAGAAGAGAGGTGAAATAAGCTTTTGGATGTTGTATTTTAACTGATTTTGATATGGAAAGAGTGATTAGGCCAGGTGCAAAAAGGTGATATTTACAGTTTTCGGAACATCTCTTGACTTGTCCATAGGGGTATGGATGTGTATTAGCTAAATTTGTAAGATGCTGGGGAGCGATATTTCTGAATGTTTGATATATGTTTGGACTAGTACTGTACTTTACACACACAAAATATTTGACAAAAAGTTCCTTTTAATTAGAGTGTATTTTTTCTAATTTTTTTTCTTTCCCTTCCTCACTCATTTCTTAGATTTTTTTGGATGGAAATGAAAGAAGAGAGGTGAAATAAACTTTTGGATGTTGTATTTTAACTGATTTTGATATGGAAAGAGTGATTAGGCCAGGTGCAAAAAGGTGATATTAACAGTTTTCGGAACATCTGTTGACTTGTCCATAGGGGTATGGATGTGTATTAGCTAAATTTGTAAGATGCTGGGGAGCGATATTTCTGAATGTTTGATATATGTTTGGACTAGTACTGTACTTTACACACACAAAATATTTGACAAAAAGTTCCTTTTAATTCGAGTGTATTTTTTCTAAAAAAATTTTCTTTCCCTTCCTCACTCATTTCTTAGATTTTTTTGGATGGAAATGAAAGAAGAGAGGTGAAATAAGCTTTTGGATGTTGTATTTTAACTGATTTTGATATGGAAAGAGTGATTAGGCCAGGTGCAAAAAGGTGATATTTACAGTTTTCGGAACATCTCTTGACTTGTCCATAGGGGTATGGATGTGTATTAGCTAAATTTGTAAGATGCTGGGGAGCGATATTTCTGAATGTTTGATATATGTTTGGACTAGTACTGTACTTTACACACACAAAATATTTGACAAAAAGTTCGTTTTAATTAGAGTGTATTTTTTTTAATTTTTTTTCTTTCCCTTCCTCACTCATTTCTTAGATTTTTTTGGATGGAAATGAAAGAAGAGAGGTGAAATAAACTTTTGGATGTTGTATTTTAACTGATTTTGATATGGAAAGAGTGATTAGGCCAGGTGCAAAAAGGTGATATTAACAGTTTTCGGAACATCTGTTGACTTGTCCATAGGGGTATGGATGTGTATTAGCTAAATTTGTAAGATGCTGGGGAGCGATATTTCTGAATGTTTGATATATGTTTGGACTAGTACTGTACTTTACACACACAAAATATTTGACAAAAAGTTCCTTTTAATTCGAGTGTATTTTTTCTAAAAATTTTTTCTTTCCCTTCCTCACTCATTTCTTAGATTTTTTTGGATGGAAATGAAAGAAGAGAGGTGAAATAAGCTTTTGGATGTTGTATTTTAACTGATTTTGATATGGAAAGAGTGATTAGGCCAGGTGCAAAAAGGTGATATTTACAGTTTTCGGAACATCTCTTGACTTGTCCATAGGGGTATGGATGTGTATTAGCTAAATTTGTAAGATGCTGGGGAGCGATATTTCTGAATGTTTGATATATGTTTGGACTAGTACTGTACTTTACACACACAAAATATTTGACAAAAAGTTCCTTTTAATTAGAGTGTATTTTTTCTAATTGTTTTTCTTTCCCTTCCTCACTCATTTCTTAGATTTTTTTGGATGGAAATGAAAGAAGAGAGGTGAAATAAACTTTTGGATGTTGTATTTTAACTGATTTTGATATGGAAAGAGTGATTAGGCCAGGTGCAAAAAGGTGATATTAACAGTTTTCGGAACATCTGTTGACTTGTCCATAGGGGTATGGATGTGTATTAGCTAAATTTGTAAGATGCTGGGGAGCGATATTTCTGAATGTTTGATATATGTTTGGACTAGTACTGTACTTTACACACACAAAATATTTGACAAAAAGTTCCTTTTAATTCGAGTGTATTTTTTCTAAAAAAATTTTCTTTCCCTTCCTCACTCATTTCTTAGATTTTTTTGGATGGAAATGAAAGAAGAGAGGTGAAATAAGCTTTTGGATGTTGTATTTTAACTGATTTTGATATGGAAAGAGTGATTAGGCCAGGTGCAAAAAGGTGATATTTACAGTTTTCGGAACATCTCTTGACTTGTCCATAGGGGTATGGATGTGTATTAGCTAAATTTGTAAGATGCTGGGGAGCGATATTTCTGAATGTTTGATATATGTTTGGACTAGTACTGTACTTTACACACACAAAATATTTGACAAAAAGTTCCTTTTAATTAGAGTGTATTTTTTCTAATTTTTTTTCTTTCCCTTCCTCACTCATTTCTTAGATTTTTTTGGATGGAAATGAAAGAAGAGAGGTGAAATAAACTTTTGGGTGTTGTATTTTAACTGATTTTGAGATGGAAAGAGTGATTAGGCCAGGTGCAAAAAGGTGATATTAACAGTTTTCGGAACATCTGTTGACTTGTCCATAGGGGTATGGATGTGTATTAGCTAAATTTGTAAGATGCTGGGGAGCGATATTTCTGAATGTTTGATATATGTTTGGACTAGTACTGTACTTTACACACACAAAATATTTGACAAAAAGTTCCTTTTAATTCGAGTGTATTTTTTCTAAAAAAATTTTCTTTCCCTTCCTCACTCATTTCTTAGATTTGTTTGGATGGAAATGAAAGAAGAGAGGTGAAATAAGCTTTTGGATGTTGTATTTTAACTGATTTTGATATGGAAAGAGTGATTAGGCCAGGTGCAAAAAGGTGATATTTACAGTTTTCGGAACATCTCTTGACTTGTCCATAGGGGTATGGATGTGTATTAGCTAAATTTGTAAGATGCTGGGGAGCGATATTTCTGAATGTTTGATATATGTTTGGACTAGTACTGTACTTTACACACACAAAATATTTGACAAAAAGTTCCTTTTAATTAGAGTGTATTTTTTCTAATTTTTTTTCTTTCCCTTCCTCACTCATTTCTTAGATTTTTTTGGATGGAAATGAAAGAAGAGAGGTGAAATAAACTTTTGGATGTTGTATTTTAACTGATTTTGATATGGAAAGAGTGATTAGGCCAGGTGCAAAAAGGTGATATTAACAGTTTTCGGAACATCTGTTGACTTGTCCATAGGGGTATGGATGTGTATTAGCTAAATTTGTAAGATGCTGGGGAGCGATATTTCTGAATGTTTGATATATGTTTGGACTAGTACTGTACTTTACACACACAAAATATTTGACAAAAAGTTCCTTTTAATTCGAGTGTATTTTTTCTAAAAAAAATTTCTTTCCCTTCCTCACTCATTTCTTAGATTTTTTTGGATGGAAATGAAAGAAGAGAGGTGAAATAAGCTTTTGGATGTTGTATTTTAACTGATTTTGATATGGAAAGAGTGATTAGGCCAGGTGCAAAAAGGTGATATTTACAGTTTTCGGAACATCTCTTGACTTGTCCATAGGGGTATGGATGTGTATTAGCTAAATTTGTAAGATGCTGGGGAGCGATATTTCTGAATGTTTGATATATGTTTGGACTAGTACTGTACTTTACACACACAAAATATTTGACAAAAAGTTCCTTTTAATTAGAGTGTATTTTTTCTAATTTTTTTTTCTTTCCCTTCCTCACTCATTTCTTAGATTTTTTTGGATGGAAATGAAAGAAGAGAGGTGAAATAAACTTTTGGATGTTGTATTTTAACTGATTTTGATATGGAAAGAGTGATTAGGCCAGGTGCAAAAAGGTGATATTAACAGTTTTCGGAACATCTGTTGACTTGTCCATAGGGGTATGGATGTGTATTAGCTAAATTTGTAAGATGCTGGGGAGCGATATTTCTGAATGTTTGATATATGTTTGGACTAGTACTGTACTTTACACACACAAAATATTTGACAAAAAGTTCCTTTTAATTCGAGTGTATTTTTTCTAAAAAAAATTTCTTTCCCTTCCTCACTCATTTCTTAGATTTTTTTGGATGGAAATGAAAGAAGAGAGGTGAAATAAGCTTTTGGATGTTGTATTTTAACTGATTTTGATATGGAAAGAGTGATTAGGCCAGGTGCAAAAAGGTGATATTTACAGTTTTCGGAACATCTCTTGACTTGTCCATAGGGGTATGGATGTGTATTAGCTAAATTTGTAAGATGCTGGGGAGCGATATTTCTGAATGTTTGATATATGTTTGGACTAGTACTGTACTTTACACACACAAAATATTTGACAAAAAGTTCCTTTTAATTAGAGTGTATTTTTTCTAATTTTTTTTCTTTCCCTTCCTCACTCATTTCTTAGAATTTTTTGGATGGAAATGAAAGAAGAGAGGTGAAATAAACTTTTGGATGTTGTATTTTAACTGATTTTGATATGGAAAGAGTGATTAGGCCAGGTGCAAAAAGGTGATATTAACAGTTTTCGGAACATCTGTTGACTTGTCCATAGGGGTATGGATGTGTATTAGCTAAATTTGTAAGATGCTGGGGAGCGATATTTCTGAATGTTTGATATATGTTTGGACTAGTACTGTACTTTACACACACAAAATATTTGACAAAAAGTTCCTTTTAATTCGAGTGTATTTTTTCTAAAAAAATTTTCTTTCCCTTCCTCACTCATTTCTTAGATTTTTTTGGATGAAAATGAAAGAAGAGAGGTGAAATAAGCTTTTGGATGTTGTATTTTAACTGATTTTGATATGGAAAGAGTGATTAGGCCAGGTGCAAAAAGGTGATATTAACAGTTTTCGGAACATCTGTTGACTTGTCCATAGGGGTATGGATGTGTATTAGCTAAATTTGTAAGATGCTGGGGAGCGATATTTCTGAATGTTTGATATATGTTTGGACTAGTACTGTACTTTACACACACAAAATATTTGACAAAAAGTTCCTTTTAATTCGAGTGTATTTTTTCTAAAAAAAATTTCTTTCCCTTCCTCACTCATTTCTTAGATTTTTTTGGATGGAAATGAAAGAAGAGAGGTGAAATAAGCTTTTGGATGTTGTATTTTAACTGATTTTGATATGGAAAGAGTGATTAGGCCAGGTGCAAAAAGGTGATATTTACAGTTTTCGGAACATCTCTTGACTTGTCCATAGGGGTATGGATGTGTATTAGCTAAATTTGTAAGATGCTGGGGAGCGATATTTCTGAATGTTTGATATATGTTTGGACTAGTACTGTACTTTACACACACAAAATATTTGACAAAAAGTTCCTTTTAATTAGAGTGTATTTTTTCTAATTTTTTTTCTTTCCCTTCCTCACTCATTTCTTAGATTTTTTTGGATGGAAATGAAAGAAGAGAGGTGAAATAAACTTTTGGATGTTGTATTTTAACTGATTTTGATATGGAAAGAGTGATTAGGCCAGGTGCAAAAAGGTGATATTAACAGTTTTCGGAACATCTGTTGACTTGTCCATAGGGGTATGGATGTGTATTAGCTAAATTTGTAAGATGCTGGGGAGCGATATTTCTGAATGTTTGATATATGTTTGGACTAGTACTGTACTTTACACACACAAAATATTTGACAAAAAGTTCCTTTTAATTCGAGTGTATTTTTTCTAAAAAAATTTTCTTTCCCTTCCTCACTCATTTCTTAGATTTTTTTGGATGGAAATGAAAGAAGAGAGGTGAAATAAGCTTTTGGATGTTGTATTTTAACTGATTTTGATATGGAAAGAGTGATTAGGCCAGGTGCAAAAAGGTGATATTTACAGTTTTCGGAACATCTCTTGACTTGTCCATAGGGGTATGGATGTGTATTAGCTAAATTTGTAAGATGCTGGGGAGCGATATTTCTGAATGTTTGATATATGTTTGGACTAGTACTGTACTTTACACACACAAAATATTTGACAAAAAGTTCCTTTTAATTAGAGTGTATTTTTTCTAATTTTTTTTCTTTCCCTTCCTCACTCATTTCTTAGATTTTTTTGGATGGAAATGAAAGAAGAGAGGTGAAATAAACTTTTGGATGTTGTATTTTAACTGATTTTGATATGGAAAGAGTGATTAGGCCAGGTGCAAAAAGGTGATATTAACAGTTTTCGGAACATCTGTTGACTTGTCCATAGGGGTATGGATGTGTATTAGCTAAATTTGTAAGATGCTGGGGAGCGATATTTCTGAATGTTTGATATATGTTTGGACTAGTACTGTACTTTACACACACAAAATATTTGACAAAAAGTTCCTTTTAATTCGAGTGTATTTTTTCTAAAAAAAATTTCTTTCCCTTCCTCACTCATTTCTTAGATTTTTTTGGATGGAAATGAAAGAAGAGAGGTGAAATAAGCTTTTGGATGTTGTATTTTAACTGATTTTGATATGGAAAGAGTGATTAGGCCAGGTGCAAAAAGGTGATATTTACAGTTTTCGGAACATCTCTTGACTTGTCCATAGGGGTATGGATGTGTATTAGCTAAATTTGTAAGATGCTGGGGAGCGATATTTCTGAATGTTTGATATATGTTTGGACTAGTACTGTACTTTACACACACAAAATAATTGACAAAAAGTTCCTTTTAATTAGAGTGTATTTTTTCTAATTTTTTTTCTTTTCCTTCCTCACTCATTTCTTAGATTTTTTTGGATGGAAATGAAAGAAGAGAGGTGAAATAAACTTTTGGATGTTGTATTTTAACTGATTTTGATATGGAAAGAGTGATTAGGCCAGGTGCAAAAAGGTGATATTAACAGTTTTCGGAACATCTGTTGACTTGTCCATAGGGGTATGGATGTGTATTAGCTAAATTTGTAAGATGCTGGGGAGCGATATTTCTGAATGTTTGATATATGTTTGGACTAGTACTGTACTTTACACACACAAAATATTTGACAAAAAGTTCCTTTTAATTCGAGTGTATTTTTTCTAAAAAAATTTTCTTTCCCTTCCTCACTCATTTCTTAGATTTTGTTGGATGGAAATGAAAGAAGAGAGGTGAAATAAGCTTTTGGATGTTGTATTTTAACTGATTTTGATATGGAAAGAGTGATTAGGCCAGGTGCAAAAAGGTGATATTTACAGTTTTCGGAACATCTCTTTACTTGTCCATAGGGGTATGGATGTGTATTAGCTAAATTTGTAAGATGCTGGGGAGCGATATTTCTGAATGTTTGATATATGTTTGGACTAGTACTGTACTTTACACACACAAAATATTTGACAAAAAGTTCCTTTTAATTAGAGTGTATTTTTTCTAATTTTTTTTCTTTCCCTTCCTCACTCATTTCTTAGATTTTTTTGGATGGAAATGAAAGAAGAGAGGTGAAATAAACTTTTGGATGTTGTATTTTAACTGATTTTGATATGGAAAGAGTGATTAGGCCAGGTGCAAAAAGGTGATATTAACAGTTTTCGGAACATCTGTTGACTTGTCCATAGGGGTATGGATGTGTATTAGCTAAATTTGTAAGATGCTGGGGAGCGATATTTCTGAATGTTTGATATATGTTTGGACTAGTACTGTACTTTACACACACAAAATATTTGACAAAAAGTTCCTTTTAATTCGAGTGTATTTTTTTCTAAAAAAATTTTCTTTCCCTTCCTCACTCATTTCTTAGATTTTTTTGGATGGAAATGAAAGAAGAGAGGTGAAATAAGCTTTTGGATGTTGTATTTTAACTGATTTTGATATGGAAAGAGTGATTAGGCCAGGTGCAAAAAGGTGATATTTACAGTTTTCGGAACATCTCTTGACTTGTCCATAGGGGTATGGATGTGTATTAGCTAAATTTGTAAGATGCTGGGGAGCGATATTTCTGAATGTTTGATATATGATTCGACTAGAACTGTACTTTACACACACAAAATATTTGACAAAAAGTTCCTTTTAATTAGAGTGTATTTTTTCTAATTTTTTTTCTTTCCCTTCCTCACTCATTTCTTAGATTTTTTTGGATGGAAATGAAAGAAGAGAGGTGAAATAAACTTTTGGATGTTGTATTTTAACTGATTTTGATATGGAAAGAGTGATTAGGCCAGGTGCAAAAAGGTGATATTAACAGTTTTCGGAACATCTGTTGACTTGTCCATAGGGGTATGGATGTGTATTAGCTAAATTTGTAAGATGCTGGGGAGCGATATTTCTGAATGTTTGATATATGTTTGGACTAGTACTGTACTTTACACACACAAAATATTTGACAAAAAGTTCCTTTTAATTCGAGTGTATTTTTTCTAAAAAAATTTTCTTTCCCTTCCTCACTCATTTCTTAGATTTTTTTGGATGGAAATGAAAGAAGAGAGGTGAAATAAGCTTTTGGATGTTGTATTTTAACTGATTTTGATATGGAAAGAGTGATTAGGCCAGGTGCAAAAAGGTGATATTTACAGTTTTCGGAACATCTCTTTACTTGTCCATAGGGGTATGGATGTGTATTAGCTAAATTTGTAAGATGCTGGGGAGCGATATTTCTGAATGTTTGATATATGTTTGGACTAGTACTGTACTTTACACACACAAAATATTTGACAAAAAGTTCCTTTTAATTAGAGTGTATTTTTTCTAATTTTTTTTCTTTCCCTTCCTCACTCATTTCTTAGATTTTTTTGGATGGAAATGAAAGAAGAGAGGTGAAATAAACTTTTGGATGTTGTATTTTAACTGATTTTGATATGGAAAGAGTGATTAGGCCAGGTGCAAAAAGGTGATATTAACAGTTTTCGGAACATCTGTTGACTTGTCCATAGGGGTATGGATGTGTATTAGCTAAATTTGTAAGATGCTGGGGAGCGATATTTCTGAATGTTTGATATATGTTTGGACTAGTACTGTACTTTACACACACAAAATATTTGACAAAAAGTTCCTTTTAATTCGAGTGTATTTTTTTCTAAAAAAATTTTCTTTCCCTTCCTCACTCATTTCTTAGATTTTTTTGGATGGAAATGAAAGAAGAGAGGTGAAATAAGCTTTTGGATGTTGTATTTTAACTGATTTTGATATGGAAAGAGTGATTAGGCCAGGTGCAAAAAGGTGATATTTACAGTTTTCGGAACATCTCTTGACTTGTCCATAGGGGTATGGATGTGTATTAGCTAAATTTGTAAGATGCTGGGGAGCGATATTTCTGAATGTTTGATATATGATTCGACTAGAACTGTACTTTACACACACAAAATATTTGACAAAAAGTTCCTTTTAATTAGAGTGTATTTTTTCTAATTTTTTTTCTTTCCCTTCCTCACTCATTTCTTAGATTTTTTTGGATGGAAATGAAAGAAGAGAGGTGAAATAAACTTTTGGATGTTGTATTTTAACTGATTTTGATATGGAAAGAGTGATTAGGCCAGGTGCAAAAAGGTGATATTAACAGTTTTCGGAACATCTGTTGACTTGTCCATAGGGGTATGGATGTGTATTAGCTAAATTTGTAAGATGCTGGGGAGCGATATTTCTGAATGTTTGATATATGTTTGGACTAGTACTGTACTTTACACACACAAAATATTTGACAAAAAGTTCCTTTTAATTCGAGTGTATTTTTTCTAAAAAAATTTTCTTTCCCTTCCTCACTCATTTCTTAGATTTTTTTGGATGGAAATGAAAGAAGAGAGGTGAAATAAGCTTTTGGATGTTGTATTTTAACTGATTTTGATATGGAAAGAGTGATTAGGCCAGGTGCAAAAAGGTGATATTTACAGTTTTCGGAACATCTCTTGACTTGTCCATAGGGGTATGGATGTGTATTAGCTAAATTTGTAAGATGCTGGGGAGCGATATTTCTGAATGTTTGATATATGTTTGGACTAGTACTGTACTTTACACACACAAAATATTTGACAAAAAGTTCCTTTTAATTCGAGTGTATTTTTTCTAAAAAAAATTTCTTTCCCTTCCTCACTCATTTCTTAGAATTTTTTGGATGGAAATGAAAGAAGAGAGGTGAAATAAGCTTTTGGATGTTGTATTTTAACTGATTTTGATATGGAAAGAGTGATTAGGCCAGGTGCAAAAAGGTGATATTTACAGTTTTCGGAACATCTCTTGACTTGTCCATAGGGGTATGGATGTGTATTAGCTAAATTTGTAAGATGCTGGGGAGCGATATTTCTGAATGTTTGATATATGTTTGGACTAGTACTGTACTTTACACACACAAAATATTTGACAAAAAGTTCCTTTTAATTAGAGTGTATTTTTTCTAATTTTTTTTCTTTCCCTTCCTCACTCATTTCTTAGATTTTTTTGGATGGAAATGAAAGAAGAGAGGTGAAATAAACTTTTGGATGTTGTATTTTAACTGATTTTGATATGGAAAGAGTGATTAGGCCAGGTGCAAAAAGGTGATATTAACAGTTTTCGGAACATCTGTTGACTTGTCCATAGGGGTATGGATGTGTATTAGCTAAATTTGTAAGATGCTGGGGAGCGATATTTCTGAATGTTTGATATATGTTTGGACTAGTACTGTACTTTACACACACAAAATATTTGACAAAAAGTTCCTTTTAATTCGAGTGTATTTTTTCTAAAAAAATTTTCTTTCCCTTCCTCACTCATTTCTTAGATTTTTTTGGATGGAAATGAAAGAAGAGAGGTGAAATAAGCTTTTGGATGTTGTATTTTAACTAATTTTGATATGGAAAGAGTGATTAGGCCAGGTGCAAAAAGGTGATATTTACAGTTTTCGGAACATCTCTTGACTTGTCCATAGGGGTATGGATGTGTATTAGCTAAATTTGTAAGATGCTGGGGAGCGATATTTCTGAATGTTTGATATATGTTTGGACTAGTACTGTACTTTACACACACAAAATATTTGACAAAAAGTTCCTTTTAATTAGAGTGTATTTTTTCTAATTTTTTTTCTTTCCCTTCCTCACTCATTTCTTAGATTTTTTTGGATGGAAATGAAAGAAGAGAGGTGAAATAAACTTTTGGATGTTGTATTTTAACTGATTTTGATATGGAAAGAGTGATTAGGCCAGGTGCAAAAAGGTGATATTAACAGTTTTCGGAACATCTGTTGACTTGTCCATAGGGGTATGGATGTGTATTAGCTAAATTTGTAAGATGCTGGGGAGCGATATTTCTGAATGTTTGATATATGTTTGGACTAGTACTGTACTTTACACACACAAAATATTTGACAAAAAGTTCCTTTTAATTCGAGTGTATTTTTTCTAAAAAAATTTTCTTTCCCTTCCTCACTCATTTCTTAGATTTTTTTGGATGGAAATGAAAGAAGAGAGGTGAAATAAGCTTTTGGATGTTGTATTTTAACTGATTTTGATATGGAAAGAGTGATTAGGCCAGGTGCAAAAAGGTGATATTTACAGTTTTCGGAACATCTCTTGACTTGTCCATAGGGGTATGGATGTGTATTAGCTAAATTTGTAAGATGCTGGGGAGCGATATTTCTGAATGTTTGATATATGTTTGGACTAGTACTGTACTTTACACACACAAAATATTTGACAAAAAGTTCCTTTTAATTAGAGTGTATTTTTTCTAATTTTTTTTCTTTCCCTTCCTCACTCATTTCTTAGATTTTTTTGGATGGAAATGAAAGAAGAGAGGTGAAATAAACTTTTGGATGTTGTATTTTAACTGATTTTGATATGGAAAGAGTGATTAGGCCAGGTGCAAAAAGGTGATATTTACAGTTTTCGGAACATCTCTTGACTTGTCCATAGGGGTATGGATGTGTATTAGCTAAATTTGTAAGATGCTGGGGAGCGATATTTCTGAATGTTTGATATATGTTTGGACTAGTACTGTACTTTACACACACAAAATATTTGACAAAAAGTTCCTTTTAATTCGAGTGTATTTTTTCTAAAAAAAATTTCTTTCCCTTCCTCACTCATTTCTTAGATTTTTTTGGATGGAAATGAAAGAAGAGAGGTGAAATAAGCTTTTGGATGTTGTATTTTAACTGATTTTGATATGGAAAGAGTGATTAGGCCAGGTGCAAAAAGGTGATATTTACAGTTTTCGGAACATCTCTTGACTTGTCCATAGGGGTATGGATGTGTATTAGCTAAATTTGTAAGATGCTGGGGAGCGATATTTCTGAATGTTTGATATATGTTTGGACTAGTACTGTACTTTACACACACAAAATATTTGACAAAAAGTTCCTTTTAATTAGAGTGTATTTTTTCTAAATTTTTTTTCTTTCCCTTCCTCACTCATTTCTTAGATTTTTTTGGATGGAAATGAAAGAAGAGAGGTGAAATAAACTTTTGGATGTTGTATTTTAACTGATTTTGATATGGAAAGAGTGATTAGGCCAGGTGCAAAAAGGTGATATTAACAGTTTTCGGAACATCTGTTGACTTGTCCATAGGGGTATGGATGTGTATTAGCTAAATTTGTAAGATGCTGGGGAGCGATATTTCTGAATGTTTGATATATGTTTGGACTAGTACTGTACTTTACACACACAAAATATTTGACAAAAAGTTCCTTTTAATTCGAGTGTATTTTTTCTAAAAAAATTTTCTTTCCCTTCCTCACTCATTTCTTAGATTTTTTTGGATGGAAATGAAAGAAGAGAGGTGAAATAAGCTTTTGGATGTTGTATTTTAACTGATTTTGATATGGAAAGAGTGATTAGGCCAGGTGCAAAAAGGTGATATTTACAGTTTTCGGAACATCTCTTGACTTGTCCATAGGGGTATGGATGTGTATTAGCTAAATTTGTAAGATGCTGGGGAGCGATATTTCTGAATGTTTGATATATGTTTGGACTAGTACTGTACTTTACACACACAAAATATTTGACAAAAAGTTCCTTTTAATTAGAGTGTATTTTTTCTAATTTTTTTTCTTTCCCTTCATCACTCATTTCTTAGATTGTTTTGGATGGAAATGAAAGAAGAGAGGTGAAATAAACTTTTGGATGTTGTATTTTAACTGATTTTGATATGGAAAGAGTGATTAGGCCAGGTGCAAAAAGGTGATATTAACAGTTTTCGGAACATCTGTTGACTTGTCCATAGGGGTATGGATGTGTATTAGCTAAATTTGTAAGATGCTGGGGAGCGATATTTCTGAATGTTTGATATATGTTTGGACTAGTACTGTACTTTACACACACAAAATATTTGACAAAAAGTTCCTTTTAATTCGAGTGTATTTTTTCTAAAAAAAATTTCTTTCCCTTCCTCACTCATTTCTTAGATTTTTTTGGATGGAAATGAAAGAAGAGAGGTGAAATAAGCTTTTGGATGTTGTATTTTAACTGATTTTGATATGGAAAGAGTGATTAGGCCAGGTGCAAAAAGGTGATATTTACAGTTTTCGGAACATTTCTTGACTTGTCCATATGGGTATGGATGTGTATTAGCTAAATTTGTAAGATGCTGAGGAGCGATATTTCTGAATGTTTGATATATGTTTGGACTAGTACTGTACTTTACACACACAAAATATTTGACAAAAAGTTCCTTTTAATTAGAGTGTATTTTTTCTAATTTTTTTTCTTTCCCTTCCTCACTCATTTCTTAGATTTTTTTGGATGGAAATGAAAGAAGAGAGGTGAAATAAACTTTTGGATGTTGTATTTTAACTGATTTTGATATGGAAAGAGTGATTAGGCCAGGTGCAAAAAGGTGATATTTACAGTTTTCGGAACATCTCTTGACTTGTCCATAGGGGTATGGATGTGTATTAGCTAAATTTGTAAGATGCTGGGGAGCGATATTTCTGAATGTTTGATATATGTTTGGACTAGTACTGTACTTTACACACACAAAATATTTGACAAAAAGTTCCTTTTAATTCGAGTGTATTTTTTCTAAAAAAATTTTCTTTCCCTTCCTCACTCATTTCTAAGATTTTTTTGGATGGAAATGAAAGAAGAGAGGTGAAATAAACTTTTGGATGTTGTATTTTAACTGATTTTGATATGGAAAGAGTGATTAGGCCAGGTGCAAAAAGGTGATATTTACAGTTTTCGGAACATCTGTTGACTTGTCCATAGGGGTATGGATGTGTATTAGCTAAATTTGTAAGATGCTGGGGAGCGATATTTCTGAATGTTTGATATATGTTTGGACTAGTACTGTACTTTACACACACAAAATATTTGACAAAAAGTTCCTTTTAATTCGAGTGTATTTTTTCTAAAAAAAATTTCTTTCCCTTCCTCACTCATTTCTTAGATTTTTTTGGATGGAAATGAAAGAAGAGAGGTGAAATAAGCTTTTGGATGTTGTATTTTAACTGATTTTGATATGGAAAGAGTGATTAGGCCAGGTGCAAAAAGGTGATATTTACAGTTTTCGGAACATCTCTTGACTTGTCCATAGGGGTATGGATGTGTATTAGCTAAATTTGTAAGATGCTGGGGAGCGATATTTCTGAATGTTTGATATATGTTTGGACTAGTACTGTACTTTACACACACAAAATATTTGACAAAAAGTTCCTTTTAATTAGAGTGTATTTTTTCTAATTTTTTTTCTTTCCCTTCCTCACTCATTTCTTAGATTTTTTTGGATGGAAATGAAAGAAGAGAGGTGAAATAAACTTTTGGATGTTGTATTTTAACTGATTTTGATATGGAAAGAGTGATTAGGCCAGGTGCAAAAAGGTGATATTAACAGTTTTCGGAACATCTGTTGACTTGTCCATAGGGGTATGGATGTGTATTAGCTAAATTTGTAAGATGCTGGGGAGCGATATTTCTGAATGTTTGATATATGTTTGGACTAGTACTGTACTTTACACACACAAAATATTTGACAAAAAGTTCCTTTTAATTCGAGTGTATTTTTTCTAAAAAAAAATTTCTTTCCCTTCCTCACTCATTTCTTAGATTTTTTTGGATGGAAATGAAAGAAGAGAGGTGAAATAAGCTTTTGGATGTTGTATTTTAACTGATTTTGATATGGAAAGAGTGATTAGGCCAGGTGCAAAAAGGTGATATTTACAGTTTTCGGAACATCTCTTGACTTGTCCATAGGGGTATGGATGTGTATTAGCTAAATTTGTAAGATGCTGGGGAGCGATATTTCTGAATGTTTGATATATGTTTGGACTAGTACTGTACTTTACACACACAAAATATTTGACAAAAAGTTCCTTTTAATTAGAGTGTATTTTTTCTAATTTTTTTTCTTTCCCTTCCTCACTCATTTCTTAGATTTTTTTGGATGGAAATGAAAGAAGAGAGGTGAAATAAACTTTTGGATGTTGTATTTTAACTGATTATATGGAAAGAGTGATTAGGCCAGGTGCAAAAAGGTGATATTTACAGTTTTCGGAACATCTGTTGACTTGTCCATAGGGGTATGGATGTGTATTAGCTAAATTTGTAAGATGCTGGGGAGCGATATTTCTGAATGTTTGATATATGTTTGGACTAGTACTGTACTTTACACACACAAAATATTTGACAAAAAGTTCCTTTTAATTCGAGTGTATTTTTTCTAAAAAAATTTTCTTTCCCTTCCTCACTCATTTCTAAGATTTTTTTGGATGGAAATGAAAGAAGAGAGGTGAAATAAACTTTTGGATGTTGTATTTTAACTGATTTTGATATGGAAAGAGTGATTAGGCCAGGTGCAAAAAGGTGATATTTACAGTTTTCGGAACATCTCTTGACTTGTCCATAGGGGTATGGATGTGTATTAGCTAAATTTGTAAGATGCTGGGGAGCGATATTTCTGAATGTTTGATATATGTTTGGACTAGTACTGTACTTTACACACACAAAATATTTGACAAAAAGTTCCTTTTAATTAGAGTGTATTTTTTCTAATTTTTTTTCTTTCCCTTCCTCACTCATTTCTTAGATTTTTTTGGATGGAAATGAAAGAAGAGAGGTGAAATAAACTTTTGGATGTTGTATTTTAACTGATTTTGATATGGAAAGAGTGATTAGGCCAGGTGCAAAAAGGTGATATTAACAGTTTTCGGAACATCTGTTGACTTGTCCATACGGGTATGGATGTGTATTAGCTAAATTTGTAAGATGCTGGGGAGCGATATTTCTGAATGTTTGATATATGTTTGGACTAGTACTGTACTTTACACACACAAAATATTTGACAAAAAGTTCCTTTTAATTCGAGTGTATTTTTTCTAAAAAAATTTTCTTTCCCTTCCTCACTCATTTCTTAGATTTTTTTGGATGGAAATGAAAGAAGAGAGGTGAAATAAGCTTTTGGATGTTGTATTTTAACTGATTTTGATATGGAAAGAGTGATTAGGCCAGGTGCAAAAAGGTGATATTTACAGTTTTCGGAACATCTCTTGACTTGTCCATAGGGGTATGGATGTGTATTAGCTAAATTTGTAAGATGCTGGGGAGCGATATTTCTGAATGTTTGATATATGTTTGGACTAGTACTGTACTTTACACACACAAAATATTTGACAAAAAGTTCCTTTTAATTAGAGTGTATTTTTTCTAATTTTTTTTCTTTCCCTTCCTCACTCATTTCTTAGATTTTTTTGGATGGAAATGAAAGAAGAGAGGTGAAATAAACTTTTGGATGTTGTATTTTAACTGATTTTGATATGGAAAGAGTGATTAGGCCAGGTGCAAAAAGGTGATATTAACAGTTTTCGGAACATCTGTTGACTTGTCCATAGGGGTATGGATGTGTATTAGCTAAATTTGTAAGATGCTGGGGAGCGATATTTCTGAATGTTTGATATATGTTTGGACTAGTACTGTACTTTACACACACAAAATATTTGACAAAAAGTTCCTTTTAATTCGAGTGTATTTTTTCTAAAAAAATGTTCTTTCCCTTCCTCACTCATTTCTTAGATTTTTTTGGATGGAAATGAAAGAAGAGAGGTGAAATAAGCTTTTGGATGTTGTATTTTAACTGATTTTGATATGGAAAGAGTGATTAGGCCAGGTGCAAAAAGGTGATATTTACAGTTTTCGGAACATCTCTTGACTTGTCCATAGGGGTATGGATGTGTATTAGCTAAATTTGTAAGATGCTGGGGAGCGATATTTCTGAATGTTTGATATATGTTTGGACTAGTACTGTACTTTACACACACAAAATATTTGACAAAAAGTTCCTTTTAATTAGAGTGTATTTTTTCTAATTTTTTTTCTTTCCCTTCCTCACTCATTTCTTAGATTTTTTTGGATGGAAATGAAAGAAGAGAGGTGAAATAAACTTTTGGATGTTGTATTTTAACTGATTTTGATATGGAAAGAGTGATTAGGCCAGGTGCAAAAAGGTGATATTTACAGTTTTCGGAACATCTCTTGACTTATCCATAGGGGTATGGATGTGTATTAGCTAAATTTGTAAGATGCTGGGGAGCGATATTTCTGAATGTTTGATATATGTTTGGACTAGTACTGTACTTTACACACACAAAATATTTGACAAAAAGTTCCTTTTAATTCGAGTGTATTTTTTCTAAAAAAAATTTCTTTCCCTTCCTCACTCATTTCTTAGATTTTTTTGGATGGAAATGAAAGAAGAGAGGTGAAATAAGCTTTTGGATGTTGTATTTTAACTGATTTTGATATGGAAAGAGTGATTAGGCCAGGTGCAAAAAGGTGATATTTACAGTTTTCGGAACATCTCTTGACTTGTCCATAGGGGTATGGATGTGTATTAGCTAAATTTGTAAGATGCTGGGGAGCGATATTTCTGAATGTTTGATATATGTTTGGACTAGTACTGTACTTTACACACACAAAATATTTGACAAAAAGTTCCTTTTAATTAGAGTGTATTTTTTCTAAATTTTTTTTCTTTCCCTTCCTCACTCATTTCTTAGATTTTTTTGGATGGAAATGAAAGAAGAGAGGTGAAATAAACTTTTGGATGTTGTATTTTAACTGATTTTGATATGGAAAGAGTGATTAGGCCAGGTGCAAAAAGGTGATATTAACAGTTTTCGGAACATCTGTTGACCTCTCCATAGGGGTATGGATGTGTATTAGCTAAATTTGTAAGATGCTGGGGAGCGATATTTCTGAATGTTTGATATATGTTTGGACTAGTACTGTACTTTACACACACAAAATATTTGACAAAAAGTTCCTTTTAATTCGAGTGTATTTTTTCTAAAAAAATTTTCTTTCCCTTCCTCACTCATTTCTTAGATTTTTTTGGATGGAAATGAAAGAAGAGAGGTGAAATAAGCTTTTGGATGTTGTATTTTAACTGATTTTGATATGGAAAGAGTGATTAGGCCAGGTGCAAAAAGGTGATATTTACAGTTTTCGGAACATCTCTTGACTTGTCCATAGGGGTATGGATGTGTATTAGCTAAATTTGTAAGATGCTGGGGAGCGATATTTCTGAATGTTTGATATATGTTTGGACTAGTACTGTACTTTACACACACAAAATATTTGACAAAAAGTTCCTTTTAATTAGAGTGTATTTTTTCTAATTTTTTTTCTTTCCCTTCCTCACTCATTTCTTAGATTTTTTTGGATGGAAATGAAAGAAGAGAGGTGAAATAAACTTTTGGATGTTGTATTTTAACTGATTTTGATATGGAAAGAGTGATTAGGCCAGGTGCAAAAAGGTGATATTTACAGTTTTCGGAACATCTCTTGACTTGTCCATAGGGGTATGGATGTGTATTAGCTAAATTTGTAAGATGCTGGGGAGCGATATTTCTGAATGTTTGATATATGTTTGGACTAGTACTGTACTTTACACACACAAAATATTTGACAAAAAGTTCCTTTTAATTCGAGTGTATTTTTTCTAAAAAAATTTTCTTTCCCTTCCTCACTCATTTCTTAGATTTTTTTGGATGGAAATGAAAGAAGAGAGGTGAAATAAGCTTTTGGATGTTGTATTTTAACTGATTTTGATATGGAAAGAGTGATTAGGCCAGGTGCAAAAAGGTGATATTTACAGTTTTCGGAACATCTCTTGACTTGTCCATAGGGGTATGGATGTGTATTAGCTAAATTTGTAAGATGCTGGGGAGCGATATTTCTGAATGTTTGATATATGTTTGGACTAGTACTGTACTTTACACACACAAAATATTTGACAAAAAGTTCCTTTTAATTAGAGTGTATTTTTTCTAAATTTTTTTTCTTTCCCTTTCTCACTCATTTCTTAGATTTTTTTGGATGGAAATGAAAGAAGAGAGGTGAAATAAACTTTTGGATGTTGTATTTTAACTGATTTTGATATGGAAAGAGTGATTAGGCCAGGTGCAAAAAGGTGATATTAACAGTTTTCGGAACATCTGTTGACTTGTCCATAGGGGTATGGATGTGTATTAGCTAAATTTGTAAGATGCTGGGGAGCGATATTTCTGAATGTTTGATATATGTTTGGACTAGTACTGTACTTTACACACACAAAATATTTGACAAAAAGTTCCTTTTAATTCGAGTGTATTTTTTCTAAAAAAAATTTCTTTCCCTTCCTCACTCATTTCTTAGATTTTTTTTGGATGGAAATGAAAGAAGAGAGGTGAAATAAGCTTTTGGATGTTGTATTTTAACTGATTTTGATATGGAAAGAGTGATTAGGCCAGGTGCAAAAAGGTGATATTTACAGTTTTCGGAACATCTCTTGACTTGTCCATAGGGGTATGGATGTGTATTAGCTAAATTTGTAAGATGCTGGGGAGCGATATTTCTGAATGTTTGATATATGTTTGGACTAGTACTGTACTTTACACACACAAAATATTTGACAAAAAGTTCCTTTTAATTCGAGTGTATTTTTTCTAATTTTTTTTCTTTCCCTTCTGCACTCATTTCTTAGATTTTTTTGGATGGAAATGAAAGAAGAGAGGTGAAATAAACTTTTGGATGTTGTATTTTAACTGATTTTGATATGGAAAGAGTGATTAGGCCAGGTGCAAAAAGGTGATATTAACAGTTTTCGGAACATCTGTTGACTTGTCCATAGGGGTATGGATGTGTATTAGCTAAATTTGTAAGATGCTGGGGAGCGATATTTCTGAATGTTTGATATATGTTTGGACTAGTACTGTACTTTACACACACAAAATATTTGACAAAAAGTTCCTTTTAATTCGAGTGTATTTTTTCTAAAAAAATTTTCTTTCCCTTCCTCACTCATTTCTTAGATTTTTTTGGATGGAAATGAAAGAAGAGAGGTGAAATAAGCTTTTGGATGTTGTATTTTAACTGATTTTGATATGGAAAGAGTGATTAGGCCAGGTGCAAAAAGGTGATATTTACAGTTTTCGGAACATCTCTTGACTTGTCCATAGGGGTATGGATGTGTATTAGCTAAATTTGTAAGATGCTGGGGAGCGATATTTCTGAATGTTTGATATATGTTTGGACTAGTACTGTACTTTACACACACAAAATATTTGACAAAAAGTTCCTTTTAATTCGAGTGTATTTTTTCTAAAAAAAATTTCTTTCCCTTCCTCACTCATTTCTTAGATTTTTTTGGATGGAAATGAAAGAAGAGAGGTGAAATAAACTTTTGGATGTTGTATTTTAACTGATTTTGATATGGAAAGAGTGATTAGGCCAGGTGCAAAAAGGTGATATTTACAGTTTTCGGAACATCTCTTGACTTGTCCATAGGGGTATGGATGTGTATTAGCTAAATTTGTAAGATGCTGGGGAGCGATATTTCTGAATGTTTGATATATGTTTGGACTAGTACTGTACTTTACACACACAAAATATTTGACAAAAAGTTCCTTTTAATTCGAGTGTATTTTTTCTAAAAAAATTTTCTTTCCCTTCCTCACTCATTTCTTAGATTTTTTTGGATGGAAATGAAAGAAGAGAGGTGAAATAAGCTTTTGGATGTTGTATTTTAACTGATTTTGATATGGAAAGAGTGATTAGGCCAGGTGCAAAAAGGTGATATTTACAGTTTTCGGAACATCTCTTGACTTGTCCATAGGGGTATGGATGTGTATTAGCTAAATTTGTAAGATGCTGGGGAGCGATATTTCTGAATGTTTGATATATGTTTGGACTAGTACTGTACTTTACACACACAAAATATTTGACAAAAAGTTCCTTTTAATTAGAGTGTATTTTTTCTAAATTTTTTTTCTTTCCCTTCCTCACTCATTTCTTAGATTTTTTTGGATGGAAATGAAAGAAGAGAGGTGAAATAAACTTTTGGATGTTGTATTTTAACTGATTTTGATATGGAAAGAGTGATTAGGCCAGGTGCAAAAAGGTGATATTAACAGTTTTCGGAACATCTGTTGACTTGTCCATAGGGGTATGGATGTGTATTAGCTAAATTTGTAAGATGCTGGGGAGCGATATTTCTGAATGTTTGATATATGTTTGGACTAGTACTGTACTTTACACACACAAAATATTTGACAAAAAGTTCCTTTTAATTCGAGTGTATTTTTTCTAAAAAAATTTTCTTTCCCTTCCTCACTCATTTCTTAGATTTTTTTGGATGGAAATGAAAGAAGAGAGGTGAAATAAACTTTTGGATGTTGTATTTTAACTGATTTTGATATGGAAAGAGTGATTAGGCCAGGTGCAAAAAGGTGATATTTACAGTTTTCGGAACATCTCTTGACTTGTCCATAGGGGTATTGATGTGTATTAGCTAAATTTGTAAGATGCTGGGGAGCGATATTTCTGAATGTTTGATATATGTTTGGACTAGTACTGTACTTTACACACACAAAATATTTGACAAAAAGTTCCTTTTAATTAGAGTGTATTTTTTCTAATTTTTTTTCTTTCCCTTCCTCACGCATTTCTTAGATTTTTTTGGATGGAAATGAAGGAAGAGAGGTGAAATAAACTTTTGGATGTTGTATTTTAACTGATTTTGATATGGAAAGAGTGATTAGGCCAGGTGCAAAAAGGTGATATTAACAGTTTTCGGAACATCTGTTGACTTGTCCATAGGGGTATGGATGTGTATTAGCTAAATTTGTAAGATGCTGGGGAGCGATATTTCTGAATGTTTGATATATGTTTGGACTAGTACTGTACTTTACACACACAAAATATTTGACAAAAAGGTCCTTTTAATTCGAGTGTATTTTTTCTAAAAAAAATTTCTTTCCCTTCCTCACTCATTTCTTAGATTTTTTTGGATGGAAATGAAAGAAGAGAGGTGAAATAAGCTTTTGGATGTTGTATTTTAACTGATTTTGATATGGAAAGAGTGATTAGGCCAGGTGCAAAAAGGTGATATTTACAGTTTTCGGAACATCTCTTGACTTGTCCATAGGGGTATGGATGTGTATTAGCTAAATTTGTAAGATGCTGGGGAGCGATATTTCTGAATGTTTGATATATGTTTGGACTAGTACTGTACTTTACACACACAAAATATTTGACAAAAAGTTCCTTTTAATTAGAGTGTATTTTTTCTAATTTTTTTTCTTTCCCTTCCTCACTCATTTCTTAGATTTTTTTGGATGGAAATGAAAGAAGAGAGGTGAAATAAACTTTTGGATGTTGTATTTTAACTGATTTTGATATGGAAAGAGTGATTAGGCCAGGTGCAAAAAGGTGATATTTACAGTTTTCGGAACATCTCTTGACTTGTCCATAGGGGTATGGATGTGTATTAGCTAAATTTGTAAGATGCTGGGGAGCGATATTTCTGAATGTTTGATATATGTTTGGACTAGTACTGTACTTTACACACACAAAATATTTGACAAAAAGTTCCTTTTAATTCGAGTGTATTTTTTCTAAAAAAATTTTCTTTCCCTTCCTCACTCATTTCTTAGATTTTTTTGGATGGAAATGAAAGAAGAGAGGTGAAATAAGCTTTTGGATGTTGTATTTTAACTGATTTTGATATGGAAAGAGTGATTAGGCCAGGTGCAAAAAGGTGATATTTACAGTTTTCGGAACATCTCTTGACTTGTCCATAGGGGTATGGATGTGTATTAGCTAAATTTGTAAGATGCTGGGGAGCGATATTTCTGAATGTTTGATATATGTTTGGACTAGTACTGTACTTTACACACACAAAATATTTGACAAAAAGTTCCTTTTAATTAGAGTGTATTTTTTCTAAAATTTTTTTCTTTCCCTTCCTCACTCATTTCTTAGATTTTTTTGGATGGAAATGAAAGAAGAGAGGTGAAATAAACTTTTGGATGTTGTATTTTAACTGATTTTGATATGGAAAGAGTGATTAGGCCAGGTGCAAAAAGGTGATATTAACAGTTTTCGGAACATCTGTTGACTTGTCCATAGGGGTATGGATGTGTATTAGCTAAATTTGTAAGATGCTGGGGAGCGATATTTCTGAATGTTTGATATATGTTTGGACTAGTACTGTACTTTACACACACAAAATATTTGACAAAAAGTTCCTTTTAATTCGAGTGTATTTTTTCTAAAAAAATTTTCTTTCCCTTCCTCACTCATTTCTTAGATTTTTTTGGATGGAAATGAAAGAAGATAGGTGAAATAAGCTTTTGGATGTTGTATTTTAACTGATTTTGATATGGAAAGAGTGATTAGGCCAGGTGCAAAAAGGTGATATTTACAGTTTTCGGAACATCTCTTGACTTGTCCATAGGGGTATGGATGTGTATTAGCTAAATTTGTAAGATGCTGGGGAGCGATATTTCTGAATGTTTGATATATGTTTGGACTAGTACTGTACTTTACACACACAAAATATTTGACAAAAAGTTCCTTTTAATTAGAGTGTATTTTTTCTAATTTTTTTTCTTTCCCTTCCTCACTCATTTCTTAGATTTTTTTGGATGGAAATGAAAGAAGAGAGGTGAAATAAACTTTTGGATGTTGTATTTTAACTGATTTTGATATGGAAAGAGTGATTAGGCCAGGTGCAAAAAGGTGATATTAACAGTTTTCGGAACATCTGTTGACTTGTCCATAGGGGTATGGATGTGTATTAGCTAAATTTGTAAGATGCTGGGGAGCGATATTTCTGAATGTTTGATATATGTTTGGACTAGTACTGTACTTTACACACACAAAATATTTGACAAAAAGTTCCTTTTAATTCGAGTGTATTTTTTCTAAAAAAATTTTCTTTCCCTTCCTCACTCATTTCTTAGATTTTTTTGGATGGAAATGAAAGAAGAGAGGTGAAATAAGCTTTTGGATGTTGTATTTTAACTGATTTTGATATGGAAAGAGTGATTAGGCCAGGTGCAAAAAGGTGATATTTACAGTTTTCGGAACATCTCTTGACTTGTCCATAGGGGTATGGATGTGTATTAGCTAAATTTGTAAGATGCTGGGGAGCGATATTTCTGAATGTTTGATATATGTTTGGACTAGTACTGTACTTTACACACACAAAATATTTGACAAAAAGTTCCTTTTAATTAGAGTGTATTTTTTCTAATTTTTTTTCTTTCCCTTCCTCACTCATTTCTTAGATTTTTTTGGATGGAAATGAAAGAAGAGAGGTGAAATAAACTTTTGGATGTTGTATTTTAACTGATTTTGATATGGAAAGAGTGATTAGGCCAGGTGCAAAAAGGTGATATTTACAGTTTTCGGAACATCTCTTGACTTGTCCATAGGGGTATGGATGTGTATTAGCTAAATTTGTAAGATGCTGGGGAGCGATATTTCTGAATGTTTGATATATGTTTGGACTAGTACTGTACTTTACACACACAAAATATTTGACAAAAAGTTCCTTTTAATTAGAGTGTATTTTTTCTAATTTTTTTTCTTTCCCTTCCTCACTCATTTCTTAGATTTTTTTGGATGGAAATGAAAGAAGAGAGGTGAAATAAGCTTTTGGATGTTGTATTTTAACTGATTTTGATATTGAAAGAGTGTTTAGGCCAGGTGCAAAAAGGTGATATTTACAGTTTTCGGAACATCTCTTGACTTGTCCATAGGGGTATGGATGTGTATTAGCTAAATTTGTAAGATGCTGGGGAGCGATATTTCTGAATGTTTGATATATGTTTGGACTAGTACTGTACTTTACACACACAAAATATTTGACAAAAAGTTCCTTTTAATTAGAGTGTATTTTTTCTAAAAAAATTTTCTTTCCCTTCCTCACTCATTTCTTAGATTTTTTTGGATGGAAATGAAAGAAGAGAGGTGAAATAAACTTTTGGATGTTGTATTTTAACTGATTTTGATATGGAAAGAGTGATTAGGCCAGGTGCAAAAAGGTGATATTAACAGTTTTCGGAACATCTGTTGACTTGTCCATAGGGGTATGGATGTGTATTAGCTAAATTTGTAAGATGCTGGGGAGCGATATTTCTGAATGTTTGATATATGTTTGGACTAGTACTGTACTTTACACACACAAAATATTTGACAAAAAGTTCCTTTTAATTCGAGTGTATTTTTTCTAAAAAAATTTTCTTTCCCTTCCTCACTCATTTCTTAGATTTTTTTGGATGGAAATGAAAGAAGAGAGGTGAAATAAGCTTTTGGATGTTGTATTTTAACTGATTTTGATATGGAAAGAGTGATTAGGCCAGGTGCAAAAAGGTGATATTTACAGTTTTCGGAACATCTCTTGACTTGTCCATAGGGGTATGGATGTGTATTAGCTAAATTTGTAAGATGCTGGGGAGCGATATTTCTGAATGTTTGATATATGTTTGGACTAGTACTGTACTTTACACACACAAAATATTTGACAAAAAGTTCCTTTTAATTAGAGTGTATTTTTTCTAATTTTTTTTCTTTCCCTTCCTCACTCATTTCTTAGATTTTTTTGGATGGAAATGAAAGAAGAGAGGTGAAATAAACTTTTGGATGTTGTATTTTAACTGATTTTGATATGGAAAGAGTGATTAGGCCAGGTGCAAAAAGGTGATATTAACAGTTTTCGGAACATCTGTTGACTTGTCCATAGGGGTATGGATGTGTATTAGCTAAATTTGTAAGATGCTGGGGAGCGATATTTCTGAATGTTTGATATATGTTTGGACTAGTACTGTACTTTACACACACAAAATATTTGACAAAAAGTTCCTTTTAATTCGAGTGTATTTTTTCTAAAAAAATTTTCTTTCCCTTCCTCACTCATTTCTTAGATTTTTTTGGATGGAAATGAAAGAAGAGAGGTGAAATAAGCTTTTGGATGTTGTATTTTAACTGATTTTGATATGGAAAGAGTGATTAGGCCAGGTGCAAAAAGGTGATATTTACAGTTTTCGGAACATCTCTTGACTTGTCCATAGGGGTATGGATGTGTATTAGCTAAATTTGTAAGATGCTGGGGAGCGATATTTCTGAATGTTTGATATATGTTTGGACTAGTACTGTACTTTACACACACAAAATATTTGACAAAAAGTTCCTTTTAATTAGAGTGTATTTTTTCTAATTTTTTTTCTTTCCCTTCCTCACTCATTTCTTAGATTTTTTTGGATGGAAATGAAAGAAGAGAGGTGAAATAAACTTTTGGATGTTGTATTTTAACTGATTTTGATATGGAAAGAGTGATTAGGCCAGGTGCAAAAAGGTGATATTTACAGTTTTCGGAACATCTCTTGACTTGTCCATAGGGGTATGGATGTGTATTAGCTAAATTTGTAAGATGCTGGGGAGCGATATTTCTGAATGTTTGATATATGTTTGGACTAGTACTGTACTTTACACACACAAAATATTTGACAAAAAGTTCCTTTTAATTCGAGTGTATTTTTTCTAAAAAAATTTTCTTTCCCTTCCTCACTCATTTCTTAGATTTTTTTGGATGGAAATGAAAGAAGAGAGGTGAAATAAGCTTTTGGATGTTGTATTTTAACTGATTTTGATATGGAAAGAGTGATTAGGCCAGGTGCAAAAAGGTGATATTTACAGTTTTCGGAACATCTCTTGACTTGTCCATAGGGGTATGGATGTGTATTAGCTAAATTTGTAAGATGCTGGGGAGCGATATTTCTGAATGTTTGATATATGTTTGGACTAGTACTGTACTTTACACACACAAAATATTTGACAAAAAGTTCCTTTTAATTAGAGTGTATTTTTTCTAATTTTTTTTCTTTCCCTTCCTCACTCATTTCTTAGATTTTTTTGGATGGAAATGAAAGAAGAGAGGTGAAATAAACTTTTGGATGTTGTATTTTAACTGATTTTGATATGGAAAGAGTGATTAGGCCAGGTGCAAAAAGGTGATATTTACAGTTTTCGGAACATCTCTTGACTTGTCCATAGGGGTATGGATGTGTATTAGCTAAATTTGTAAGATGCTGGGGAGCGATATTTCTGAATGTTTGATATATGTTTGGACTAGTACTGTACTTTACACACACAAAATATTTGACAAAAAGTTCCTTTTAATTCGAGTGAATTTTTTCTAAAAAAATTTTCTTTCCCTTCCTCACTCATTTCTTAGATTTTTTTGGATGGAAATGAAAGAAGAGAGGTGAAATAAGCTTTTGAATGTTGTATTTTAACTGATTTTGATATGGAAAGAGTGATTAGGCCAGGTGCAAAAAGGTGATATTTACAGTTTTCGGAACATCTCTTGACTTGTCCATAGGGGTATGGATGTGTATTAGCTAAATTTGTAAGATGCTGGGGAGCGATATTTCTGAATGTTTGATATATGTTTGGACTAGTACTGTACTTTACACACACAAAATATTTGACAAAAAGTTCCTTTTAATTAGAGTGTATTTTTTCTAAAAAAATTTTCTTTCCCTTCCTCACTCATTTCTTAGATTTTTTTGGATGGAAATGAAAGAAGAGAGGTGAAATAAACTTTTGGATGTTGTATTTTAACTGATTTTGATATGGAAAGAGTGATTAGGCCAGGTGCAAAAAGGTGATATTTACAGTTTTCGGAACATCTCTTGACTTGTCCATAGGGGTATGGATGTGTATTAGCTAAATTTGTAAGATGCTGGGGAGCGATATTTCTGAATGTTTGATATATGTTTGGACTAGTACTGTACTTTACACACACAAAATATTTGACAAAAAGTTCCTTTTAATTAGAGTGTATTTTTTCTAAAAAAATTTTCTTTCCCTTCCTCACTCATTTCTTAGATTTTTTTGGATGGAAATGAAAGAAGAGAGGTGAAATAAGCTTTTGAATGTTGTATTTTAACTGATTTTGATATGGAAAGAGTGATTAGGCCAGGTGCAAAAAGGTGATATTTACAGTTTTCGGAACATCTCTTGACTTGTCCATAGGGGTATGGATGTGTATTAGCTAAATTTGTAAGATGCTGGGGAGCGATATTTCTGAATGTTTGATATATGTTTGGACTAGTACTGTACTTTACACACACAAAATATTTGACAAAAAGTTCCTTTTAATTAGAGTGTATTTTTTCTAAAAAAATTTTCTTTCCCTTCCTCACTCATTTCTTAGATTTTTTTGGATGGAAATGAAAGAAGAGAGGTGAAATAAACTTTTGGATGTTGTATTTTAACTGATTTTGATATGGAAAGAGTGATTAGGCCAGGTGCAAAAAGGTGATATTTACAGTTTTCGGAACATCTCTTGACTTGTCCATAGGGGTATGGATGTGTATTAGCTAAATTTGTAAGATGCTGGGGAGCGATATTTCTGAATGTTTGATATATGTTTGGACTAGTACTGTACTTTACACACACAAAATATTTGACAAAAAGTTCCTTTTAATTCGAGTGTATTTTTTCTAAAAAAATTTTCTTTCCCTTCCTCACTCATTTCTTAGATTTTTTTGGATGGAAATGAAAGAAGAGAGGTGAAATAAGCTTTTGGATGTTGTATTTTAACTGATTTTGATATGGAAAGAGTGATTAGGCCAGGTGCAAAAAGGTGATATTTACAGTTTTCGGAACATCTCTTGACTTGTCCATAGGGGTATGGATGTGTATTAGCTAAATTTTTAAGATGCTGGGGAGCGATATATCTGAATGTTTGATATATGTTTGGACTAGTACTGTACTTTACACACACAAAATATTTGACAAAAAGTTCCTTTTAATTAGAGTGTATTTTTTCTAAAAAAATTTTCTTTCCCTTCCTCACTCATTTCTTAGATTTTTTTGGATGGAAATGAAAGAAGAGAGGTGAAATAAACTTTTGGATGTTGTATTTTAACTGATTTTGATATGGAAAGAGTGATTAGGCCAGGTGCAAAAAGGTGATATTTACAGTTTTCGGAACATCTCTTGACTTGTCCATAGGGGTATGGATGTGTATTAGCTAAATTTGTAAGATGCTGGGGAGCGATATTTCTGAATGTTTGATATATGTTTGGACTAGTACTGTACTTTACACACACAAAATATTTGACAAAAAGTTCCTTTTAATTCGAGTGTATTTTTTCTAAAAAAATTTTCTTTCCCTTCCTCACTCATTTCTTAGATTTTTTTGGATGGAAATGAAAGAAGAGAGGTGAAATAAGCTTTTGGATGTTGTATTTTAACTGATTTTGATATGGAAAGAGTGATTAGGCCAGGTGCAAAAAGGTGATATTTACAGTTTTCGGAACATCTCTTGACTTGTCCATAGGGGTATGGATGTGTATTAGCTAAATTTGTAAGATGCTGGGGAGCGATATTTCTGAATGTTTGATATATGTTTGGACTAGTACTGTACTTTACACACACAAAATATTTGACAAAAAGTTCCTTTTAATTAGAGTGTATTTTTTCTAATTTTTTTTCTTTCCCTTCCTCACTCATTTCTTAGATTTTTTTGGATGGAAATGAAAGAAGAGAGGTGAAATAAACTTTTGGATGTTGTATTTTAACTGATTTTGATATGGAAAGAGTGATTAGGCCAGGTGCAAAAAGGTGATATTTACAGTTTTCGGAACATCTCTTGACTTGTCCATAGGGGTATGGATGTGTATTAGCTAAATTTGTAAGATGCTGGGGAGCGATATTTCTGAATGTTTGATATATGTTTGGACTAGTACTGTACTTTACACACACAAAATATTTGAGAAAAAGTTCCTTTTAATTAGAGTGTATTTTTTCTAATTTTTTTTTCTTTCCCTTCCTCACTCATTTCTTAGATTTTTTTGGATGGAAATGAAAGAAGAGAGGTGAAATAAACTTTTGGATGTTGTATTTTAACTGATTTTGATATGGAAAGAGTGATTAGGCCAGGTGCAAAAAGGTGATATTAACAGTTTTCGGAACATCTGTTGACTTGTCCATAGGGGTATGGATGTGTATTAGCTAAATTTGTAAGATGCTGGGGAGCGATATTTCTGAATGTTTGATATATGTTTGGACTAGTACTGTACTTTACACACACAAAATATTTGACAAAAAGTTCCTTTTAATTCGAGTGTATTTTTTCTAAAAAAAATTTCTTTCCCTTCCTCACTCATTTCTTAGATTTTTTTGGATGGAAATGAAAGAAGAGAGGTGAAATAAGCTTTTGGATGTTGTATTTTAACTGATTTTGATATGGAAAGAGTGATTAGGCCAGGTGCAAAAAGGTGATATTTACAGTTTTCGGAACATCTCTTGACTTGTCCATAGGGGTATGGATGTGTATTAGCTAAATTTGTAAGATGCTGGGGAGCGATATATCTGAATGTTTGATATATGTTTGGACTAGTACTGTACTTTACACACACAAAATATTTGACAAAAAGTTCCTTTTAATTAGAGTGTATTTTTTCTAATTTTTTTTCTTTCCCTTCCTCACTCATTTCTTAGATTTTTTTGGATGGAAATGAAAGAAGAGAGGTGAAATAAACTTTTGGATGTTGTATTTTAACTGATTTTGATATGGAAAGAGTGATTAGGCCAGGTGCAAAAAGGTGATATTTACAGTTTTCGGAACATCTTTTGACTTGTCCATAGGGGTATGGATGTGTATTAGCTAAATTTGTAAGATGCTGGGGAGCGATATTTCTGAATGTTTGATATATGTTTGGACTAGTACTGTACTTTACACACACAAAATATTTGACAAAAAGTTCCTTTTAATTCGAGTGTATTTTTTCTAAAAAAAATTTCTTTCCCTTCCTCACTCATTTCTTAGATTTTTTTGGATGGAAATGAAAGAAGAGAGGTGAAATAAGCTTTTGGATGTTGTATTTTAACTGATTTTGATATGGAAAGAGTGATTAGGCCAGGTGCAAAAAGGTGATATTAACAGTTTTCGGAACATCTGTTGACTTGTCCATAGGGGTATGGATGTGTATTAGCTAAATTTGTAAGATGCTGGGGAGCGATATTTCTGAATGTTTGATATATGTTTGGACTAGTACTGTACTTTACACACACAAAATATTTGACAAAAAGTTCCTTTTAATTCGAGTGTATTTTTTCTAAAAAAAATTTCTTTCCCTTCCTCACTCATTTCTTAGATTTTTTTGGATGGAAATGAAAGAAGAGAGGTGAAATAAGCTTTTGGATGTTGTATTTTAACTGATTTTGATATGGAAAGAGTGATTAGGCCAGGTGCAAAAAGGTGATATTTACAGTTTTCGGAACATCTCTTGACTTGTCCATAGGGGTATGGATGTGTATTAGCTAAATTTGTAAGATGCTGGGGAGCGATATATCTGAATGTTTGATATATGTTTGGACTAGTACTGTACTTTACACACACAAAATATTTGACAAAAAGTTCCTTTTAATTAGAGTGTATTTTTTCTAATTTTTTTTCTTTCCCTTCCTCACTCATTTCTTAGATTTTTTTGGATGGAAATGAAAGAAGAGAGGTGAAATAAACTTTTGGATGTTGTATTTTAACTGATTTTGATATGGAAAGAGTGATTAGGCCAGGTGCAAAAAGGTGATATTTACAGTTTTCGGAACATCTCTTGACTTGTCCATAGGGGTATGGATGTGTATTAGCTAAATTTGTAAGATGCTGGGGAGCGATATTTCTGAATGTTTGATATATGTTTGGACTAGTACTGTACTTTACACACACAAAATATTTGACAAAAAGTTCCTTTTAATTCGAGTGTATTTTTTCTAAAAAAAATTTCTTTCCCTTCCTCACTCATTTCTTAGATTTTTTTGGATGGAAATGAAAGAAGAGAGGTGAAATAAGCTTTTGGATGTTGTATTTTAACTGATTTTGATATGGAAAGAGTGATTAGGCCAGGTGCAAAAAGGTGATATTTACAGTTTTCGGAACATCTCTTGACTTGTCCATAGGGGTATGGATGTGTATTAGCTAAATTTGTAAGATGCTGGGGAGCGATATTTCTGAATGTTTGATATATGTTTGGACTAGTACTGTACTTTACACACACAAAATATTTGACAAAAAGTTCCTTTTAATTCGAGTGTATTTTTTCTAAAAAAATTTTCTTTCCCTTCCTCACTCATTTCTTAGATTTTTTTGGATGGAAATGAAAGAAGAGAGGTGAAATAAACTTTTGGATGTTGTATTTTAACTGATTTTGATATGGAAAGAGTGATTAGGCCAGGTGCAAAAAGGTGATATTTACAGTTTTCGGAACATCTCTTGACTTGTCCATAGGGGTATGGATGTGTATTAGCTAAATTTGTAAGATGCTGGGGAGCGATATTTCTGAATGTTTGATATATGTTTGGACTAGTACTGTACTTTACACACACAAAATATTTGACAAAAAGTTCCTTTTAATTCGAGTGTATTTTTTCTAAAAAAATTTTCTTTCCCTTCCTCACTCATTTCTTAGATTTTTTTGGATGGAAATGAAAGAAGAGAGGTGAAATAAGCTTTTGAATGTTGTATTTTAACTGATTTTGATATGGAAAGAGTGATTAGGCCAGGTGCAAAAAGGTGATATTTACAGTTTTCGGAACATCTCTTGACTTGTCCATAGGGGTATGGATGTGTATTAGCTAAATTTGTAAGATGCTGGGGAGCGATATTTCTGAATGTTTGATATATGTTTGGACTAGTACTGTACTTTACACACACAAAATATTTGACAAAAAGTTCCTTTTAATTCGAGTGTATTTTTTCTAAAAAAATTTTCTTTCCCTTCCTCACTCATTTCTTAGATTTTTTTGGATGGAAATGAAAGAAGAGAGGTGAAATAAGCTTTTGGATGTTGTATTTTAACTGATTTTGATATGGAAAGAGTGATTAGGCCAGGTGCAAAAAGGTGATATTTACAGTTTTCGGAACATCTCTTGACTTGTCCATAGGGGTATGGATGTGTATTAGCTAAATTTGTAAGATGCTGGGGAGCGATATTTCTGAATGTTTGATATATGTTTGGACTAGTACTGTACTTTACACACACAAAATATTTGACAAAAAGTTCCTTTTAATTAGAGTGTATTTTTTCTAATTTTTTTTCTTTCCCTTCCTCACTCATTTCTTAGATTTTTTTGGATGGAAATGAAAGAAGAGAGGTGAAATAAGCTTTTGGATGTTGTATTTTAACTGATTTTGATATGGAAAGAGTGATTAGGCCAGGTGCAAAAAGGTGATATTTACAGTTTTCGGAACATCTCTTGACTTGTCCATAGGGGTATGGATGTGTATTAGCTAAATTTGTAAGATGCTGGGGAGCGATATTTCTGAATGTTTGATAAATGTTTGGACTAGTACTGTACTTTACACACACAAAATATTTGACAAAAAGTTCCTTTTAATTAGAGTGTATTTTTTCTAATTTTTTTTCTTTCCCTTCCTCACTCATTTCTTAGATTTTTTTGGATGGAAATGAAAGAAGAGAGGTGAAATAAACTTTTGGATGTTGTATTTTAACTGATTTTGATATGGAAAGAGTGATTAGGCCAGGTGCAAAAAGGTGATATTAACAGTTTTCGGAACATCTGTTGACTTGTCCATAGGGGTATGGATGTGTATTAGCTAAATTTGTAAGATGCTGGGGAGCGATATTTCTGAATGTTTGATATATGTTTGGACTAGTACTGTACTTTACACACACAAAATATTTGACAAAAAGTTCCTTTTAATTCGAGTGTATTTTTTCTAAAAAAAATTTCTTTCCCTTCCTCACTCATTTCTTAGATTTTTTTGGATGGAAATGAAAGAAGAGAGGTGAAATAAGCTTTTGGATGTTGTATTTTAACTGATTTTGATATGGAAAGAGTGATTAGGCCAGGTGCAAAAAAGTGATATTTACAGTTTTCGGAACATCTCTTGACTTGTCCATAGGGGTATGGATGTGTATTAGCTAAATTTGTAAGATGCTGGGGAGCGATATTTCTGAATGTTTGATATATGTTTGGACTAGTACTGTACTTTACACACACAAAATATTTGACAAAAAGTTCCTTTTAATTAGAGTGTATTTTTTCTAATTTTTTTTCTTTCCCTTCCTCACTCATTTCTTAGATTTTTTTGGATGGAAATGAAAGAAGAGAGGTGAAATAAACTTTTGGATGTTGTATTTTAACTGATTTTGATATGGAAAGAGTGATTAGGCCAGGTGCAAAAAGGTGATATTTACAGTTTTCGGAACATCTCTTGACTTGTCCATAGGGGTATGGATGTGTATTAGCTAAATTTGTAAGATGCTGGGGAGCGATATTTCTGAATGTTTGATATATGTTTGGACTAGTACTGTACTTTACACACACAAAATATTTGACAAAAAGTTCCTTTTAATTCGAGTGTATTTTTTCTAAAAAAATTTTCTTTCCCTTCCTCACTCATTTCTTAGATTTTTTTGGATGGAAATGAAAGAAGAGAGGTGAAATAAGCTTTTGGATGTTGTATTTTAACTGATTTTGATATGGAAAGAGTGATTAGGCCAGGTGCAAAAAGGTGATATTTACAGTTTTCGGAACATCTCTTGACTTGTCCATAGGGGTATGGATGTGTATTAGCTAAATTTGTAAGATGCTGGGGAGCGATATTTCTGAATGTTTGATATATGTTTGGACTAGTACTGTACTTTACACACACAAAATATTTGACAAAAAGTTCCTTTTAATTAGAGTGTATTTTTTCTAATTTTTTTTCTTTCCCTTCCTCACTCATTTCTTAGATTTTTTTGGATGGAAATGAAAGAAGAGAGGTGAAATAAACTTTTGGATGTTGTATTTTAACTGATTTTGATATGGAAAGAGTGATTAGGCCAGGTGCAAAAAGGTGATATTTACAGTTTTCGGAACATCTCTTGACTTGTCCATAGGGGTATGGATGTGTATTAGCTAAATTTGTAAGATGCTGGGGAGCGATATTTCTGAATGTTTGATATATGTTTGGACTAGTACTGTACTTTACACACACAAAATATTTGAGAAAAAGTTCCTTTTAATTAGAGTGTATTTTTTCTAAAATTTTTTTCTTTCCCTTCCTCACTCATTTCTTAGATTTTTTTGGATGGAAATGAAAGAAGAGAGGTGAAATAAACTTTTGGATGTTGTATTTTAACTGATTTTGATATGGAAAGAGTGATTAGGCCAGGTGCAAAAAGGTGATATTAACAGTTTTCGGAACATCTGTTGACTTGTCCATAGGGGTATGGACGTGTATTAGCTAAATTTGTAAGATGCTGGGGAGCGATATTTCTGAATGTTTGATATATGTTTGGACTAGTACTGTACTTTACACACACAAAATATTTGACAAAAAGTTCCTTTTAATTCGAGTGTATTTTTTCTAAAAAAATTTTCTTTCCCTTCCTCACTCATTTCTTAGATTTTTTTGGATGGAAATGAAAGAAGAGAGGTGAAATAAGCTTTTGGATGTTGTATTTTAACTGATTTTGATATGGAAAGAGTGATTAGGCCAGGTGCAAAAAGGTGATATTTACAGTTTTCGGAACATCTCTTGACTTGTCCATAGGGGTATGGATGTGTATTAGCTAAATTTGTAAGATGCTGGGGAGCGATATTTCTGAATGTTTGATATATGTTTGGACTAGTACTGTACTTTACACACACAAAATATTTGACAAAAAGTTCCTTTTAATTAGAGTGTATTTTTTCTAATTTTTTTTCTTTCCCTTCCTCACTCATTTCTTAGATTTTTTTGGATGGAAATGAAAGAAGAGAGGTGAAATAAACTTTTGGATGTTGTATTTTAACTGATTTTGATATGGAAAGAGTGATTAGGCCAGGTGCAAAAAGGTGATATTTACAGTTTTCGGAACATCTCTTGACTTGTCCATAGGGGTATGGATGTGTATTAGCTAAATTTGTAAGATGCTGGGGAGCGATATTTCTGAATGTTTGATATATGTTTGGACTAGTACTGTACTTTACACACACAAAATATTTGAGAAAAAGTTCCTTTTAATTAGAGTGTATTTTTTCTAAATTTTTTTTCTTTCCCTTCCTCACTCATTTCTTAAATTTTTTTGGATGGAAATGAAAGAAGAGAGGTGAAATAAACTTTTGGATGTTGTATTTTAACTGATTTTGATATGGAAAGAGTGATTAGGCCAGGTGCAAAAAGGTGATATTAACAGTTTTCGGAACATCTGTTGACTTGTCCATAGGGGTATGGATGTGTATTAGCTAAATTTGTAAGATGCTGAGGAGCGATATTTCTGAATGTTTGATATATGTTTGGACTAGTACTGTACTTTACACACACAAAATATTTGACAAAAAGTTCCTTTTAATTCGAGTGTATTTTTTCTAAAAAAAATTTCTTTCCCTTCCTCACTCATTTCTTAGATTTTTTTGGATGGAAATGAAAGAAGAGAGGTGAAATAAGCTTTTGGATGTTGTATTTTAACTGATTTTGATATGGAAAGAGTGATTAGGCCAGGTGCAAAAAGGTGATATTTACAGTTTTCGGAACATCTCTTGACTTGTCCATAGGGGTATGGATGTGTATTAGCTAAATTTGTAAGATGCTGCGGAGCGATATTTCTGAATGTTTGATATATGTTTGGACTAGTACTGTACTTTACACACACAAAATATTTGACAAAAAGTTCCTTTTAATTAGAGTGTATTTTTTCTAATTTTTTTTCTTTCCCTTCCTCACTCATTTCTTAGATTTTTTTGGATGGAAATGAAAGAAGAGAGGTGAAATAAACTTTTGGATGTTGTATTTTAACTGATTTTGATATGGAAAGAGTGATTAGGCCAGGTGCAAAAAGGTGATATTTACAGTTTTCGGAACATCTCTTGACTTGTCCATAGGGGTATGGATGTGTATTAGCTAAATTTGTAAGATGCTGGGGAGCGATATTTCTGAATGTTTGATATATGTTTGGACTAGTACTGTACTTTACACACACAAAATATTTGAGAAAAAGTTCCTTTTAATTAGAGTGTATTTTTTCTAAATTTTTTTTCTTTCCCTTCCTCACTCATTTCTTAGATTTTTTTGGATGGAAATGAAAGAAGAGAGGTGAAATAAACTTTTGGATGTTGTATTTTAACTGATTTTGATATGGAAAGAGTGATTAGGCCAGGTGCAAAAAGGTGATATTAACAGTTTTCGGAACATCTGTTGACTTGTCCATAGGGGTATGGATGTGTATTAGCTAAATTTGTAAGATGCTGGGGAGCGATATTTCTGAATGTTTGATATATGTTTGGACTAGTACTGTACTTTACACACACAAAATATTTGACAAAAAGTTCCTTTTAATTCGAGTGTATTTTTTCTAAAAAAATTTTCTTTCCCTTCCTCACTCATTTCTTAGATTTTTTTGGATGGAAATGAAAGAAGAGAGGTGAAATAAGCTTTTGGATGTTGTATTTTAACTGATTTTGATATGGAAAGAGTGATTAGGCCAGGTGCAAAAAGGTGATATTTACAGTTTTCGGAACATCTCTTGACTTGTCCATAGGGGTATGGATGTGTATTAGCTAAATTTGTAAGATGCTGGGGAGCGATATTTCTGAATGTTTGATATATGTTTGGACTAGTACTGTACTTTACACACACAAAATATTTGACAAAAAGTTCCTTTTAATTAGAGTGTATTTTTTCTAATTTTTTTTCTTTCCCTTCCTCACTCATTTCTTAGATTTTTTTGGATGGAAATGAAAGAAGAGAGGTGAAATAAACTTTTGGATGTTGTATTTTAACTGATTTTGATATGGAAAGAGTGATTAGGCCAGGTGCAAAAAGGTGATATTTACAGTTTTCGGAACATCTCTTGACTTGTCCATAGGGGTATGGATGTGTATTAGCTAAATTTGTAAGATGCTGGGGAGCGATATTTCTGAATGTTTGATATATGTTTGGACTAGTACTGTACTTTACACACACAAAATATTTGAGAAAAAGTTCCTTTTAATTAGAGTGTATTTTTTCTAAATTTTTTTTCTTTCCCTTCCTCACTCATTTCTTAGATTTTTTTGGATGGAAATGAAAGAAGAGAGGTGAAATAAACTTTTGGATGTTGTATTTTAACTGATTTTGATATGGAAAGAGTGATTAGGCCAGGTGCAAAAAGGTGATATTAACAGTTTTCGGAACATCTGTTGACTTGTCCATAGGGGTATGGATGTGTATTAGCTAAATTTGTAAGATGCTGGGGAGCGATATTTCTGAATGTTTGATATATGTTTGGACTAGTACTGTACTTTACACACACAAAATATTTGACAAAAAGTTCCTTTTAATTCGAGTGTATTTTTTTTAAAAAAATTTTCTTTCCCTTCCTCACTCATTTCTTAGATTTTTTTGGATGGAAATGAAAGAAGAGAGGTGAAATAAGCTTTCGGATGTTGTATTTTAACTGATTTTGATATGGAAAGAGTGATTAGGCCAGGTGCAAAAAGGTGATATTTACAGTTTTCGGAACATCTCTTGACTTGTCCATAGGGGTATGGATGTGTATTAGCTAAATTTGTAAGATGCTGGGGAGCGATATTTCTGAATGTTTGATATATGTTTGGACTAGTACTGTACTTTACACACACAAAATATTTGACAAAAAGTTCCTTTTAATTAGAGTGTATTTTTTCTAATTTTTTTTCTTTCCCTTCCTCACTCATTTCTTAGATTTTTTTGGATGGAAATGAAAGAAGAGAGGTGAAATAAACTTTTGGATGTTGTATTTTAACTGATTTTGATATGGAAAGAGTGATTAGGCCAGGTGCAAAAAGGTGATATTTACAGTTTTCGGAACATCTCTTGACTTGTCCATAGGGGTATGGATGTGTATTAGCTAAATTTGTAAGATGCTGGGGAGCGATATTTCTGAATGTTTGATATATGTTTGGATTAGTACTGTACTTTACACACACAAAATATTTGACAAAAAGTTCCTTTTAATTCGAGTGTATTTTTTCTAAAAAAATTTTCTTTCCCTTCCTCACTCATTTCTTAGATTTTTTTGGATGGAAATGAAAGAAGAGAGGTGAAATAAGCTTTTGGATGTTGTATTTTAACTGATTTTGATATGGAAAGAGTGATTAGGCCAGGTGCAAAAAGGTGATATTTACAGTTTTCGGAACATCTCTTGACTTGTCCATAGGGGTATGGATGTGTATTAGCTAAATTTGTAAGATGCTGGGGAGCGATATTTCTGAATGTTTGATATATGTTTGGACTAGTACTGTACTTTACACACACAAAATATTTGACAAAAAGTTCCTTTTAATTAGAGTGTATTTTTTCTAATTTTTTTTCTTTCCCTTCCTCACTCATTTCTTAGATTTTTTTGGATGGAAATGAAAGAAGAGAGGTGAAATAAACTTTTGGATGTTGTATTTTAACTGATTTTGATATGGAAAGAGTGATTAGGCCAGGTGCAAAAAGGTGATATTTACAGTTTTCGGAACATCTCTTGACTTGTCCATAGGGGTATGGATGTGTATTAGCTAAATTTGTAAGATGCTGGGGAGCGATATTTCTGAATGTTTGATATATGTTTGGACTAGTACTGTACTTTACACACACAAAATATTTGACAAAAAGTTCCTTTTAATTAGAGTGTATTTTTCTAATTTTTTTTCTTTCCCTTCCTCACTCATTTCTTAGATTTTTTTGGATGGAAATGAAAGAAGAGAGGTGAAATAAACTTTTGGATGTTGTATTTTAACTGATTTTGATATGGAAAGAGTGATTAGGCCAGGTGCAAAAAGGTGATATTTACAGTTTTCGGAACATCTCTTGACTTGTCCATAGGGGTATGGATGTGTATTAGCTAAATTTGTAAGATGCTTGGGAGCGATATTTCTGAATGTTTGATATATGTTTGGACTAGTACTGTACTTTACACACACAAAATATTTGAGAAAAAGTTCCTTTTAATTAGAGTGTATTTTTTCTAAATTTTTTTTCTTTCCCTTCCTCACTCATTTCTTAGATTTTTTTGGATGGAAATGAAAGAAGAGAGGTGAAATAAACTTTTGGATGTTGTATTTTAACTGATTTTGATATGGAAAGAGTGATTAGGCCAGGTGCAAAAAGGTGATATTAACAGTTTTCGGAACATCTGTTGACTTGTCCATAGGGGTATGGATGTGTATTAGCTAAATTTGTAAGATGCTGGGGAGCGATATTTCTGAATGTTTGATATATGTTTGGACTAGTACTGTACTTTACACACACAAAATATTTGACAAAAAGTTCCTTTTAATTCGAGTGTATTTTTTCTAAAAAAAATTTCTTTCCCTTCCTCACTCATTTCTTAGATTTTTTTGGATGGAAATGAAAGAAGAGAGGTGAAATAAGCTTTTGGATGTTGTATTTTAACTGATTTTGATATGGAAAGAGTGATTAGGCCAGGTGCAAAAAGGTGATATTTACAGTTTTCGGAACATCTCTTGACTTGTCCATAGGGGTATGGATGTGTATTAGCTAAATTTGTAAGATGCTGGGGAGCGATATTTCTGAATGTTTGATATATGTTTGGACTAGTACTGTACTTTACACACACAAAATATTTGACAAAAAGTTCCTTTTAATTAGAGTGTATTTTTTCTAATTTTTTTTCTTTCCCTTCCTCACTCATTTCTTAGATTTTTTTGGATGGAAATGAAAGAAGAGAGGTGAAATAAACTTTTGGATGTTGTATTTTAACTGATTTTGATATGGAAAGAGTGATTAGGCCAGGTGCAAAAAGATGATATTTACAGTTTTCGGAACATCTCTTGACTTGTCCATAGGGGTATGGATGTGTATTAGCTAAATTTGTAAGATGCTGGGGAGCGATATTTCTGAATGTTTGATATATGTTTGGACTAGTACTGTACTTTACACACACAAAATATTTGACAAAAAGTTCCTTTTAATTCGAGTGTATTTTTTCTAAAAAAATTGTCTTTCCCTTCCTCACTCATTTCTTAGATTTTTTTGGATGGAAATGAAAGAAGAGAGGTGAAATAAGCTTTTGGATGTTGTATTTTAACTGATTTTGATATGGAAAGAGTGATTAGGCCAGGTGCAAAAAGGTGATATTTACAGTTTTCGGAACATCTCTTGACTTGTCCATAGGGGTATGGATGTGTATTAGCTAAATTTGTAAGATGCTGGGGAGCGATATTTCTGAATGTTTGATATATGTTTGGACTAGTACTGTACTTTACACACACAAAATATTTGACAAAAAGTTCCTTTTAATTAGAGTGTATTTTTTCTAAATTTTTTTTCTTTCCCTTCCTCACTCATTTCTTAGATTTTTTTGGATGGAAATGAAAGAAGAGAGGTGAAATAAACTTTTGGATGTTGTATTTTAACTGATTTTGATATGGAAAGAGTGATTAGGCCAGGTGCAAAAAGGTGATATTAACAGTTTTCGGAACATCTGTTGACTTGTCCATAGGGGTATGGATGTGTATTAGCTAAATTTGTAAGATGCTGGGGAGCGATATTTCTGAATGTTTGATATATGTTTGGACTAGTACTGTACTTTACACACACAAAATATTTGACAAAAAGTTCCTTTTAATTCGAGTGTATTTTTTCTAAAAAAATTTTCTTTCCCTTCCTCACTCATTTCTTAGATTTTTTTGGATGGAAATGAAAGAAGAGAGGTGAAATAAACTTTTGGATGTTGTATTTTAACTGATTTTGATATGGAAAGAGTGATTAGGCCAGGTGCAAAAAGGTGATATTTACAGTTTTCGGAACATCTCTTGACTTGTCCATAGGGGTATGGATGTGTATTAGCTAAATTTGTAAGATGCTGGGGAGCGATATTTCTGAATGTTTGATATATGTTTGGATTAGTACTGTACTTTACACACACAAAATATTTGACAAAAAGTTCCTTTTAATTCGAGTGTATTTTTTCTAAAAAAATTTTCTTTCCCTTCCTCACTCATTTCTTAGATTTTTTTGGATGGAAATGAAAGAAGAGAGGTGAAATAAGCTTTTGGATGTTGTATTTTAACTGATTTTGATATGGAAAGAGTGATTAGGCCAGGTGCAAAAAGGTGATATTTACAGTTTTCGGAACATCTCTTGACTTGTCCATAGGGGTATGGATGTGTATTAGCTAAATTTGTAAGATGCTGGGGAGCGATATTTCTGAATGTTTGATATATGTTTGGACTAGTACTGTACTTTACACACACAAAATATTTGACAAAAAGTTCCTTTTAATTAGAGTGTATTTTTTCTAATTTTTTTTCTTTCCCTTCCTCACTCATTTCTTAGATTTTTTTGGATGGAAATGAAAGAAGAGAGGTGAAATAAACTTTTGGATGTTGTATTTTAACTGATTTTGATATGGAAAGAGTGATTAGGCCAGGTGCAAAAAGGTGATATTTACAGTTTTCGGAACATCTCTTGACTTGTCCATAGGGGTATGGATGTGTATTAGCTAAATTTGTAAGATGCTGGGGAGCGATATTTCTGAATGTTTGATATATGTTTGGACTAGTACTGTACTTTACACACACAAAATATTTGACAAAAAGTTCCTTTTAATTAGAGTGTATTTTTCTAATTTTTTTTCTTTCCCTTCCTCACTCATTTCTTAGATTTTTTTGGATGGAAATGAAAGAAGAGAGGTGAAATAAACTTTTGGATGTTGTATTTTAACTGATTTTGATATGGAAAGAGTGATTAGGCCAGGTGCAAAAAGGTGATATTAACAGTTTTCGGAACATCTGTTGACTTGTCCATAGGGGTATGGATGTGTATTAGCTAAATTTGTAAGATGCTGGGGAGCGATATTTCTGAATGTTTGATATATGTTTGGACTAGTACTGTACTTTACACACACAAAATATTTGACAAAAAGTTCCTTTTAATTCGAGTGTATTTTTTCTAAAAAAATTTTCTTTCCCTTCCTCACTCATTTCTTAGATTTTTTTGGATGGAAATGAAAGAAGAGAGGTGAAATAAGCTTTTGGATGTTGTATTTTAACTGATTTTGATATGGAAAGAGTGATTAGGCCAGGTGCAAAAAGGTGATATTTACAGTTTTCGGAACATCTCTTGACTTGTCCATAGGGGTATGGATGTGTATTAGCTAAATTTGTAAGATGCTGGGGAGCGATATTTCTGAATGTTTGATATATGTTTGGACTAGTACTGTACTTTACACACACAAAATATTTGACAAAAAGTTCCTTTTAATTAGAGTGTATTTTTTCTAATTTTTTTTCTTTCCCTTCCTCACTCATTTCTTAGATTTTTTTGGATGGAAATGAAAGAAGAGAGGTGAAATAAACTTTTGGATGTTGTATTTTAACTGATTTTGATATGGAAAGAGTGATTAGGCCAGGTGCAAAAAGATGATATTTACAGTTTTCGGAACATCTCTTGACTTGTCCATAGGGGTATGGATGTGTATTAGCTAAATTTGTAAGATGCTGGGGAGCGATATTTCTGAATGTTTGATATATGTTTGGACTAGTACTGTACTTTACACACACAAAATATTTGACAAAAAGTTCCTTTTAATTCGAGTGTATTTTTTCTAAAAAAATTGTCTTTCCCTTCCTCACTCATTTCTTAGATTTTTTTGGATGGAAATGAAAGAAGAGAGGTGAAATAAGCTTTTGGATGTTGTATTTTAACTGATTTTGATATGGAAAGAGTGATTAGGCCAGGTGCAAAAAGGTGATATTTACAGTTTTCGGAACATCTCTTGACTTGTCCATAGGGGTATGGATGTGTATTAGCTAAATTTGTAAGATGCTGGGGAGCGATATTTCTGAATGTTTGATATATGTTTGGACTAGTACTGTACTTTACACACACAAAATATTTGACAAAAAGTTCCTTTTAATTAGAGTGTATTTTTTCTAAATTTTTTTTCTTTCCCTTCCTCACTCATTTCTTAGATTTTTTTGGATGGAAATGAAAGAAGAGAGGTGAAATAAACTTTTGGATGTTGTATTTTAACTGATTTTGATATGGAAAGAGTGATTAGGCCAGGTGCAAAAAGGTGATATTAACAGTTTTCGGAACATCTGTTGACTTGTCCATAGGGGTATGGATGTGTATTAGCTAAATTTGTAAGATGCTGGGGAGCGATATTTCTGAATGTTTGATATATGTTTGGACTAGTACTGTACTTTACACACACAAAATATTTGACAAAAAGTTCCTTTTAATTCGAGTGTATTTTTTCTAAAAAAATTTTCTTTCCCTTCCTCACTCATTTCTTAGATTTTTTTGGATGGAAATGAAAGAAGAGAGGTGAAATAAGCTTTTGGATGTTGTATTTTAACTGATTTTGATATGGAAAGAGTGATTAGGCCAGGTGCAAAAAGGTGATATTTACAGTTTTCGGAACATCTCTTGACTTGTCCATAGGGGTATTGATGTGTATTAGCTAAATTTGTAAGATGCTGGGGAGCGATATTTCTGAATGTTTGATATATGTTTGGACTAGTACTGTACTTTACACACACAAAATATTTGACAAAAAGTTCCTTTTAATTAGAGTGTATTTTTTCTAATTTTTTTTCTTTCCCTTCCTCACTCATTTCTTAGATTTTTTTGGATGGAAATGAAAGAAGAGAGGTGAAATAAACTTTTGGATGTTGTATTTTAACTGATTTTGATATGGAAAGAGTGATTAGGCCAGGTGCAAAAAGGTGATATTTACAGTTTTCGGAACATCTCTTGACTTGTCCATAGGGGTATTGATGTGTATTAGCTAAATTTGTAAGATGCTGGGGAGCGATATTTCTGAATGTTTGATATATGTTTGGACTAGTACTGTACTTTACACACACAAAATATTTGAGAAAAAGTTCCTTTTAATTCGAGTGTATTTTTTCTAAAAAAATTTTCTTTCCCTTCCTCACTCATTTCTTAGATTTTTTTGGATGGAAATGAAAGAAGAGAGGTGAAATAAACTTTTGGATGTTGTATTTTAACTGATTTTGATATGGAAAGAGTGATTAGGCCAGGTGCAAAAAGGTGATATTTACAGTTTTCGGAACATCTCTTGACTTGTCCATAGGGGTATGGATGTGTATTAGCTAAATTTGTAAGATGCTGGGGAGCGATATTTCTGAATGTTTGATATATGTTTGGATTAGTACTGTACTTTACACACACAAAATATTTGACAAAAAGTTCCTTTTAATTCGAGTGTATTTTTTCTAAAAAAATTTTCTTTCCCTTCCTCACTCATTTCTTAGATTTTTTTGGATGGAAATGAAAGAAGAGAGGTGAAATAAGCTTTTGGATGTTGTATTTTAACTGATTTTGATATGGAAAGAGTGATTAGGCCAGGTGCAAAAAGGTGATATTTACAGTTTTCGGAACATCTCTTGACTTGTCCATAGGGGTATGGATGTGTATTAGCTAAATTTGTAAGATGCTGGGGAGCGATATTTCTGAATGTTTGATATATGTTTGGACTAGTACTGTACTTTACACACACAAAATATTTGACAAAAAGTTCCTTTTAATTAGAGTGTATTTTTTCTAATTTTTTTTCTTTCCCTTCCTCACTCATTTCTTAGATTTTTTTGGATGGAAATGAAAGAAGAGAGGTGAAATAAACTTTTGGATGTTGTATTTTAACTGATTTTGATATGGAAAGAGTGATTAGGCCAGGTGCAAAAAGGTGATATTTACAGTTTTCGGAACATCTCTTGACTTGTCCATAGGGGTATGGATGTGTATTAGCTAAATTTGTAAGATGCTGGGGAGCGATATTTCTGAATGTTTGATATATGTTTGGACTAGTACTGTACTTTACACACACAAAATATTTGACAAAAAGTTCCTTTTAATTAGAGTGTATTTTTCTAATTTTTTTTCTTTCCCTTCCTCACTCATTTCTTAGATTTTTTTGGATGGAAATGAAAGAAGAGAGGTGAAATAAACTTTTGGATGTTGTATTTTAACTGATTTTGATATGGAAAGAGTGATTAGGCCAGGTGCAAAAAGGTGATATTAACAGTTTTCGGAACATCTGTTGACTTGTCCATAGGGGTATGGATGTGTATTAGCTAAATTTGTAAGATGCTGGGGAGCGATATTTCTGAATGTTTGATATATGTTTGGACTAGTACTGTACTTTACACACACAAAATATTTGACAAAAAGTTCCTTTTAATTCGAGTGTATTTTTTCTAAAAAAATTTTCTTTCCCTTCCTCACTCATTTCTTAGATTTTTTTGGATGGAAATGAAAGAAGAGAGGTGAAATAAGCTTTTGGATGTTGTATTTTAACTGATTTTGATATGGAAAGAGTGATTAGGCCAGGTGCAAAAAGGTGATATTTACAGTTTTCGGAACATCTCTTGACTTGTCCATAGGGGTATGGATGTGTATTAGCTAAATTTGTAAGATGCTGGGGAGCGATATTTCTGAATGTTTGATATATGTTTGGACTAGTACTGTACTTTACACACACAAAATATTTGACAAAAAGTTCCTTTTAATTAGAGTGTATTTTTTCTAATTTTTTTTCTTTCCCTTCCTCACTCATTTCTTAGATTTTTTTGGATGGAAATGAAAGAAGAGAGGTGAAATAAACTTTTGGATGTTGTATTTTAACTGATTTTGATATGGAAAGAGTGATTAGGCCAGGTGCAAAAAGGTGATATTTACAGTTTTCGGAACATCTCTTGACTTGTCCATAGGGGTATGGATGTGTATTAGCTAAATTTGTAAGATGCTGGGGAGCGATATTTCTGAATGTTTGATATATGTTTGGACTAGTACTGTACTTTACACACACAAAATATTTGACAAAAAGTTCCTTTTAATTCGAGTGTATTTTTTCTAAAAAAATTTTCTTTCCCTTCCTCACTCATTTCTTAGATTTTTTTGGATGGAAATGAAAGAAGAGAGGTGAAATAAGCTTTTGGATGTTGTATTTTAACTGATTTTGATATGGAAAGAGTGATTAGGCCAGGTGCAAAAAGGTGATATTTACAGTTTTCGGAACATCTCTTGACTTGTCCATAGGGGTATGGATGTGTATTAGCTAAATTTGTAAGATGCTGGGGAGCGATATTTCTGAATGTTTGATATATGTTTGGACTAGTACTGTACTTTACACACACAAAATATTTGACAAAAAGTTCCTTTTAATTAGAGTGTATTTTTTCTAAATTTTTTTTCTTTCCCTTCCTCACTCATTTCTTAGATTTTTTTGGATGGAAATGAAAGAAGAGAGGTGAAATAAACTTTTGGATGTTGTATTTTAACTGATTTTGATATGGAAAGAGTGATTAGGCCAGGTGCAAAAAGGTGATATTAACAGTTTTCGGAACATCTGTTGACTTGTCCATAGGGGTATGGATGTGTATTAGCTAAATTTGTAAGATGCTGGGGAGCGATATTTCTGAATGTTTGATATATGTTTGGACTAGTACTGTACTTTACACACACAAAATATTTGACAAAAAGTTCCTTTTAATTCGAGTGTATTTTTTCTAAAAAAATTTTCTTTCCCTTCCTCACTCATTTCTTAGATTTTTTTGGATGGAAATGAAAGAAGATAGGTGAAATAAGCTTTTGGATGTTGTATTTTAACTGATTTTGATATGGAAAGAGTGATTAGGCCAGGTGCAAAAAGGTGATATTTACAGTTTTCGGAACATCTCTTGACTTGTCCATAGGGGTATGGATGTGTATTAGCTAAATTTGTAAGATGCTGGGGAGCGATATTTCTGAATGTTTGATATATGTTTGGACTAGTACTGTACTTTACACACACAAAATATTTGAGAAAAAGTTCCTTTTAATTAGAGTGTATTTTTTCTAAATTTTTTTTCTTTCCCTTCCTCACTCATTTCTTAGATTTTTTTGGATGGAAATGAAAGAAGAGAGGTGAAATAAACTTTTGGATGTTGTATTTTAACTGATTTTGATATGGAAAGAGTGATTAGGCCAGGTGCAAAAAGGTGATATTTACAGTTTTCGGAACATCTCTTGACTTGTCCATAGGGGTATGGATGTGTATTAGCTAAATTTGTAAGATGCTGGGGAGCGATATTTCTGAATGTTTGATATATGTTTGGACTAGTACTGTACTTTACACACACAAAATATTTGACAAAAAGTTCCTTTTAATTCGAGTGTATTTTTTCTAAAAAAATTTTCTTTCCCTTCCTCACTCATTTCTTAGATTTTTTTGGATGGAAATGAAAGAAGAGAGGTGAAATAAGCTTTTGGATGTTGTATTTTAACTGATTTTGATATGGAAAGAGTGATTAGGCCAGGTGCAAAAAGGTGATATTTACAGTTTTCGGAACATCTCTTGACTTGTCCATAGGGGTATGGATGTGTATTAGCTAAATTTGTAAGATGCTGGGGAGCGATATTTCTGAATGTTTGATATATGTTTGGACTAGTACTGTACTTTACACACACAAAATATTTGACAAAAAGTTCCTTTTAATTAGAGTGTATTTTTTCTAAATTTTTTTTCTTTCCCTTCCTCACTCATTTCTTAGATTTTTTTGGATGGAAATGAAAGAAGAGAGGTGAAATAAACTTTTGGATGTTGTATTTTAACTGATTTTGATATGGAAAGAGTGATTAGGCCAGGTGCAAAAAGGTGATATTAACAGTTTTCGGAACATCTGTTGACTTGTCCATAGGGGTATGGATGTGTATTAGCTAAATTTGTAAGATGCTGGGGAGCGATATTTCTGAATGTTTGATATATGTTTGGACTAGTACTGTACTTTACACACACAAAATATTTGACAAAAAGTTCCTTTTAATTCGAGTGTATTTTTTCTAAAAAAATTTTCTTTCCCTTCCTCACTCATTTCTTAGATTTTTTTGGATGGAAATGAAAGAAGATAGGTGAAATAAGCTTTTGGATGTTGTATTTTAACTGATTTTGATATGGAAAGAGTGATTAGGCCAGGTGCAAAAAGGTGATATTTACAGTTTTCGGAACATCTCTTGACTTGTCCATAGGGGTATGGATGTGTATTAGCTAAATTTGTAAGATGCTGGGGAGCGATATTTCTGAATGTTTGATATATGTTTGGACTAGTACTGTACTTTACACACACAAAATATTTGAGAAAAAGTTCCTTTTAATTAGAGTGTATTTTTTCTAAATTTTTTTTCTTTCCCTTCCTCACTCATTTCTTAGATTTTTTTGGATGGAAATGAAAGAAGAGAGGTGAAATAAACTTTTGGATGTTGTATTTTAACTGATTTTGATATGGAAAGAGTGATTAGGCCAGGTGCAAAAAGGTGATATTAACAGTTTTCGGAACATCTGTTGACTTGTCCATAGGGGTATGGATGTGTATTAGCTAAATTTGTAAGATGCTGGGGAGCGATATTTCTGAATGTTTGATATATGTTTGGACTAGTACTGTACTTTACACACACAAAATATTTGACAAAAAGTTCCTTTTAATTCGAGTGTATTTTTTCTAAAAAAATTTTCTTTCCCTTCCTCACTCATTTCTTAGATTTTTTTGGATGGAAATGAAAGAAGAGAGGTGAAATAAGCTTTTGGATGTTGTATTTTAACTGATTTTGATATGGAAAGAGTGATTAGGCCAGGTGCAAAAAGGTGATATTTACAGTTTTCGGAACATCTCTTGACTTGTCCATAGGGGTATGGATGTGTATTAGCTAAATTTGTAAGATGCTGGGGAGCGATATTTCTGAATGTTTGATATATGTTTGGACTAGTACTGTACTTTACATACACAAAATATTTGACAAAAAGTTCCTTTTAATTAGAGTGTATTTTTTCTAATTTTTTTTCTTTCCCTTCCTCACTCATTTCTTAGATTTTTTTGGATGGAAATGAAAGAAGAGAGGTGAAATAAACTTTTGGATGTTGTATTTTAACTGATTTTGATATGGAAAGAGTGATTAGGCCAGGTGCAAAAAGGTGATATTTACAGTTTTCGGAACATCTCTTGACTTGTCCATAGGGGTATGGATGTGTATTAGCTAAATTTGTAAGATGCTGGGGAGCGATATTTCTGAATGTTTGATATATGTTTGGACTAGTACTGTACTTTACACACACAAAATATTTGAGAAAAAGTTCCTTTTAATTAGAGTGTATTTTTTCTAAATTTTTTTTCTTTCCCTTCCTCACTCATTTCTTAGATTTTTTTGGATGGAAATGAAAGAAGAGAGGTGAAATAAACTTTTGGATGTTGTATTTTAACTGATTTTGATATGGAAAGAGTGATTAGGCCAGGTGCAAAAAGGTGATATTAACAGTTTTCGGAACATCTGTTGACTTGTCCATAGGGGTATGGATGTGTATTAGCTAAATTTGTAAGATGCTGGGGAGCGATATTTCTGAATGTTTGATATATGTTTGGACTAGTACTGTACTTTACACACACAAAATATTTGACAAAAAGTTCCTTTTAATTCGAGTGTATTTTTTCTAAAAAAATTTTCTTTCCCTTCCTCACTCATTTCTTAGATTTTTTTGGATGGAAATGAAAGAAGAGAGGTGAAATAAGCTTTTGGATGTTGTATTTTAACTGATTTTGATATGGAAAGAGTGATTAGGCCAGGTGCAAAAAGGTGATATTTACAGTTTTCGGAACATCTCTTGACTTGTCCATAGGGGTATGGATGTGTATTAGCTAAATTTGTAAGATGCTGGGGAGCGATATTTCTGAATGTTTGATATATGTTTGGACTAGTACTGTACTTTACACACACAAAATATTTGACAAAAAGTTCCTTTTAATTAGAGTGTATTTTTTCTAATTTTTTTTCTTTCCCTTCCTCACTCATTTCTTAGATTTTTTTGGATGGAAATGAAAGAAGAGAGGTGAAATAAACTTTTGGATGGTGTATTTTAACTGATTTTGATATGGAAAGAGTGATTAGGCCAGGTGCAAAAAGGTGATATTTACAGTTTTCGGAACATCTCTTGACTTGTCCATAGGGGTATGGATGTGTATTAGCTAAATTTGTAAGATGCTGGGGAGCGATATTTCTGAATGTTTGATATATGTTTGGACTAGTACTGTACTTTACACACACAAAATATTTGAGAAAAAGTTCCTTTTAATTAGAGTGTATTTTTTCTAAATTTTTTTTCTTTCCCTTCCTCACTCATTTCTTAGATTTTTTTGGATGGAAATGAAAGAAGAGAGGTGAAATAAACTTTTGGATGTTGTATTTTAACTGATTTTGATATGGAAAGAGTGATTAGGCCAGGTGCAAAAAGGTGATATTTACCGTTTTTCGGAACATCTGTTGACTTGTCCATAGGGGTATGGATATGTATTAGCTAAATTTGTAAGATGCTGGGGAGCGATATTTCTGAATGTTTGATATATGTTTGGACTAGTACTGTACTTTACACACACAAAATATTTGACAAAAAGTTCCTTTTAATTAGAGTGTATTTTTTCTAAAAAATTTTTCTTTCCCTTCCTCACTCATTTCTTAGATTTTTTTTGCATGGAAATGAAAGAAGAGAGGTGAAATAAACTTTTGGATGTTGTATTTTAACTGATTTTGATATGGAAAGAGTGATTAGGCCAGGTGCAAAAAGGTGATATTAACAGTTTTCGGAACATCTCTTGACTTGTCCATAGGGGTATGGATGTGTATTAGCTAAATTTGTAAGATGCTGGGGTGCGATATTTCTGAATGTTTGATATATGTTTGGACTAGTACTGTACTTTACACACACAAAATATTTGACAAAAAGAACCGGTGCATTTTTTTTAATGAAACAAAACGTTATAAAGAACTAATAGAGAATTTAATTGTGGTCTGTGGCCTAAGAGGTGAAATTCAGGAAATATTGAATTTGTACTTTGACAACTTCCCTGAATGATCTATTGGTATTAATTTGTCAAACTACATGAGAATAAATGATTTCCACTTTTATTTGATAGAAATTTTGTAAAAAGTGACATTTCAGCCTACATGCCCAAAATTGAACTTTTTCAGTTGTTTCAATATTTTTACAAAAGTAGCATGCTTACTTTCTCTCTGACAGGTTTTTCTGATTTTCTTCTTGTGTTTGTGGTATCTAATGTAGATGTTTAACTCATTTTTGAACACTAAACATACAAAAAAAGTAGATAAAATCAGAATAAGAGTGCAAAATGTGCTGCTTTAATGGTCCTAGTCTAAAGGTCAGTATGAAGCAAGTGAAAAATGAGGTTCTATGCACATACAAGTTGAATTCCTTTTAGCAGATTTCACTGAATCTGTATCAAAATCACTTATTACTGGTTGTTTGACCTTGTCTGTTTCACAGACTATCTTTATTTTCTTTTGTTTGATAGCTAGTGGTTAAAATATTGACCTTTTGAGGCTGAAATTTCATGCCGGTTTTAAAAAGTAAAGTAAATAACTTTGCATCAGATCATACTGTCTACATATATAGTTGTAAGTGACAGTCTTGTTACATCCAGGTTCCATGTTTTATCATATCTGAGCAAAGATTAGAGCAAAAAGAAGCATATCTCCATCTCCCATATCATTTATATGCTTTTTAATATGCAAATGTGGGGAACGACCTAAATTGACAACCTGTTTTTTTAAGCTTGACATTGCTGAAGACCATTTTATTCACATGTGTTATGCTATTTGAAACTTATATTTCCATTAAAAGTACATTTATAACATGTAAAAGGTTTTTTTTATAACTTAGCAACTTCAGAAAATTGTGGTAAGTGAAAAATATTACATTTCATATAAGGCCTCACTTCATTTGAAAACCTCTATTTTTTGGCACAGGCCCATATGAAATTTACTTCTGGCCATTTTTTATAAGTCTGAAACATGAAGTATGCTATCTGTTGCTTTTAATAGGTGATAACTTATACATAGAGACATTAAAAAGTGTAAGTTTTGGTATATTTTGGTTTTTGGAAGCCCAAATTTGATAGTTGAAATTATTCTAATTCAACGCCACAATTCAGCACCCAAAGTTCAGATATAAAAAATGCCACAATTTTTATAATTGGTATCATATGGCTTTGAAACTTTGTAAACTGTTTCATAATACACTAAGCTTAAATCATGCCAAGTTTTATTAGAATTAGTCAAGGTTTAGACCCCTAATAGGCCAAAGACCACAATTAATGATCCCGCTTTTCGTTGTCCACGAATATAGTTCCTTTTAATTAGAGTGTATTTTTTCTAAATTTTTTTTCTTTCCCTTCCTCACTCATTTCTTAGATTTTTTTGGATGGAAATGAAAGAAGAGAGGTGAAATAAACTTTTGGATGTTGTATTTTAACTGATTTTGATATGGAAAGAGTGATTAGGCCAGGTGCAAAAAGGTGATATTAACAGTTTTCGGAACATCTGTTGACTTGTCCATAGGGGTATGGATGTGTATTAGCTAAATTTGTAAGATGCTGGGGAGCGATATTTCTGAATGTTTGATATATGTTTGGACTAGTACTGTACTTTACACACACAAAATATTTGACAAAAAGTTCCTTTTAATTCGAGTGTATTTTTTCTAAAAAAATTTTCTTTCCCTTCCTCACTCATTTCTTAGATTTTTTTGGATGGAAATGAAAGAAGAGAGGTGAAATAAGCTTTTGGATGTTGTATTTTAACTGATTTTGATATGGAAAGAGTGATTAGGCCAGGTGCAAAAAGGTGATATTTACAGTTTTCGGAACATCTCTTGACTTGTCCATAGGGGTATGGATGTGTATTAGCTAAATTTGTAAGATGCTGGGGAGCGATATTTCTGAATGTTTGATATATGTTTGGACTAGTACTGTACTTTACACACACAAAATATTTGACAAAAAGTTCCTTTTAATTAGAGTGTATTTTTTCTAATTTTTTTTCTTTCCCTTCCTCACTCATTTCTTAGATTTTTTTGGATGGAAATGAAAGAAGAGAGGTTAAATAAACTTTTGGATGTTGTATTTTAACTGATTTTGATATGGAAAGAGTGATTAGGCCAGGTGCAAAAAGGTGATATTTACAGTTTTCGGAACATCTCTTGACTTGTCCATAGGGGTATGGATGTGTATTAGCTAAATTTGTAAGATGCTGGGGAGCGATATTTCTGAATGTTTGATATATGTTTGGACTAGTACTGTACTTTACACACACAAAATATTTGAGAAAAAGTTCCTTTTAATTAGAGTGTATTTTTTCTAAATTTTTTTTCTTTCCCTTCCTCACTCATTTCTTAGATTTTTTTGGATGGAAATGAAAGAAGAAAGGTGAAATAAACTTTTGGATGTTGTATTTTAACTGATTTTGATATGGAAAGAGTGATTAGGCCAGGTGCAAAAAGGTGATATTAACAGTTTTCGGAACATCTGTTGACTTGTCCATAGGGGTATGGATGTGTATTAGCTAAATTTGTAAGATGCTGGGGAGCGATATTTCTGAATGTTTGATATATGTTTGGACTAGTACTGTACTTTACACACACAAAATATTTGACAAAAAGTTCCTTTTAATTCGAGTGTATTTTTTCTAAAAAAAATTTCTTTCCCTTCCTCACTCATTTCTTAGATTTTTTTGGATGGAAATGAAAGAAGAGAAGTGAAATAAGCTTTTGGATGTTGTATTTTAACTGATTTTGATATGGAAAGAGTGATTAGGCCAGGTGCAAAAAGGTGATATTTACAGTTTTCGGAACATCTCTTGACTTGTCCATAGGGGTATGGATGTGTATTAGCTAAATTTGTAAGATGCTGGGGAGCGATATTTCTGAATGTTTGATATATGTTTGGACTAGTACTGTACTTTACACACACAAAATATTTGACAAAAAGTTCCTTTTAATTAGAGTGTATTTTTTCTAATTTTTTTTCTTTCCCTTCCTCACTCATTTCTTAGATTTTTTTGGATGGAAATGAAAGAAGAGAGGTTAAATAAACTTTTGGATGTTGTATTTTAACTGATTTTGATATGGAAAGAGTGATTAGGCCAGGTGCAAAAAGGTGATATTTACAGTTTTCGGAACATCTCTTGACTTGTCCATAGGGGTATGGATGTGTATTAGCTAAATTTGTAAGATGCTGGGGAGCGATATTTCTGAATGTTTGATATATGTTTGGACTAGTACTGTACTTTACACACACAAAATATTTGAGAAAAAGTTCCTTTTAATTAGAGTGTATTTTTTCTAAATTTTTTTTCTTTCCCTTCCTCACTCATTTCTTAGATTTTTTTGGATGGAAATGAAAGAAGAAAGGTGAAATAAACTTTTGGATGTTGTATTTTAACTGATTTTGATATGGAAAGAGTGATTAGGCCAGGTGCAAAAAGGTGATATTAACAGTTTTCGGAACATCTGTTGACTTGTCCATAGGGGTATGGATGTGTATTAGCTAAATTTGTAAGATGCTGGGGAGCGATATTTCTGAATGTTTGATATATGTTTGGACTAGTACTGTACTTTACACACACAAAATATTTGACAAAAAGTTCCTTTTAATTCGAGTGTATTTTTTCTAAAAAAAATTTCTTTCCCTTCCTCACTCATTTCTTAGATTTTTTTGGATGGAAATGAAAGAAGAGAAGTGAAATAAGCTTTTGGATGTTGTATTTTAACTGATTTTGATATGGAAAGAGTGATTAGGCCAGGTGCAAAAAGGTGATATTTACAGTTTTCGGAACATCTCTTGACTTGTCCATAGGGGTATGGATGTGTATTAGCTAAATTTGTAAGATGCTGGGGAGCGATATTTCTGAATGTTTGATATATGTTTGGACTAGTACTGTACTTTACACACACAAAATATTTGACAAAAAGTTCCTTTTAATTAGAGTGTATTTTTTCTAATTTTTTTTCTTTCCCTTCCTCACTCATTTCTTAGATTTTTTTGGATGGAAATGAAAGAAGAGAGGTGAAATAAACTTTTGGATGTTGTATTTTAACTGATTTTGATATGGAAAGAGTGATTAGGCCAGGTGCAAAAAGGTGATATTTACAGTTTTCGGAACATCTCTTGACTTGTCCATAGGGGTATGGATGTGTATTAGCTAAATTTGTAAGATGCTGGGGAGCGATATTTCTGAATGTTTGATATATGTTTGGACTAGTACTGTACTTTACACACACAAAATATTTGAGAAAAAGTTCCTTTTAATTAGAGTGTATTTTTTCTAAATTTTTTTTCTTTCCCTTCCTCACTCATTTCTTAGATTTTTTTGGATGGAAATGAAAGAAGAGAGGTGAAATAAACTTTTGGATGTTGTATTTTAACTGATTTTGATATGGAAAGAGTGATTAGGCCAGGTGCAAAAAGGTGATATTTACCGTTTTTCGGAACATCTCTTGACTTGTCCATAGGGGTATGGATATGTATTAGCTAAATTTGTAAGATGCTGGGGAGCGATATTTCTGAATGTTTGATATATGTTTGGACTAGTACTGTACTTTACACACACAAAATATTTGACAAAAAGTTCCTTTTAATTAGAGTGTATTTTTTCTAAATTTTTTTTCTTTCCCTTCCTCACTCATTTCTTAGATTTTTTTGGATGGAAATGAAAGAAGAGAGGTGAAATAAACTTTTGGATGTTGTATTTTAACTGATTTTGATATGGAAAGAGTGATTAGGCCAGGTGCAAAAAGGTGATATTAACAGTTTTCGGAACATCTGTTGACTTGTCCATAGGGGTATGGATGTGTATTAGCTAAATTTGTAAGATGCTGGGGAGCGATATTTCTGAATGTTTGATATATGTTTGGACTAGTACTGTACTTTACACACACAAAATATTTGACAAAAAGTTCCTTTTAATTCGAGTGTATTTTTTCTAAAAAAATTTTCTTTCCCTTCCTCACTCATTTCTTAGATTTTTTTGGATGGAAATGAAAGAAGAGAGGTGAAATAAGCTTTTGGATGTTGTATTTTAACTGATTTTGATATGGAAAGAGTGATTAGGCCAGGTGCAAAAAGGTGATATTTACAGTTTTCGGAACATCTCTTGACTTGTCCATAGGGGTATGGATGTGTATTAGCTAAATTTGTAAGATGCTGGGGAGCGATATTTCTGAATGTTTGATATATGTTTGGACTAGTACTGTACTTTACACACACAAAATATTTGACAAAAAGTTCCTTTTAATTAGAGTGTATTTTTTCTAATTTTTTTTCTTTCCCTTCCTCACTCATTTCTTAGATTTTTTTGGATGGAAATGAAAGAAGAGAGGTGAAATAAACTTTTGGATGTTGTATTTTAACTGATTTTGATATGGAAAGAGTGATTAGGCCAGGTGCAAAAAGGTGATATTTACAGTTTTCGGAACATCTCTTGACTTGTCCATAGGGGTATGGATGTGTATTAGCTAAATTTGTAAGATGCTGGGGAGCGATATTTCTGAATGTTTGATATATGTTTGGACTAGTACTGTACTTTACACACACAAAATATTTGAGAAAAAGTTCCTTTTAATTAGAGTGTATTTTTTCTAAATTTTTTTTCTTTCCCTTCCTCACTCATTTCTTAGATTTTTTTGGATGGAAATGAAAGAAGAGAGGTGAAATAAACTTTTGGATGTTGTATTTTAACTGATTTTGATATGGAAAGAGTGATTAGGCCAGGTGCAAAAAGGTGATATTAACAGTTTTCGGAACATCTGTTGACTTGTCCATAGGGGTATGGATGTGTATTAGCTAAATTTGTAAGATGCTGGGGAGCGATATTTCTGAATGTTTGATATATGTTTGGACTAGTACTGTACTTTACACACACAAAATATTTGACAAAAAGTTCCTTTTAATTCGAGTGTATTTTTTCTAAAAAAAATTTCTTTCCCTTCCTCACTCATTTCTTAGATTTTTTTGGATGGAAATGAAAGAAGAGAAGTGAAATAAGCTTTTGGATGTTGTATTTTAACTGATTTTGATATGGAAAGAGTGATTAGGCCAGGTGCAAAAAGGTGATATTTACAGTTTTCGGAACATCTCTTGACTTGTCCATAGGGGTATGGATGTGTATTAGCTAAATTTGTAAGATGCTGGGGAGCGATATTTCTGAATGTTTGATATATGTTTGGACTAGTACTGTACTTTACACACACAAAATATTTGACAAAAAGTTCCTTTTAATTAGAGTGTATTTTTTCTAATTTTTTTTCTTTCCCTTCCTCACTCATTTCTTAGATTTTTTTGGATGGAAATGAAAGAAGAGAGGTGAAATAAACTTTTGGATGTTGTATTTTAACTGATTTTGATATGGAAAGAGTGATTAGGCCAGGTGCAAAAAGGTGATATTTACAGTTTTCGGAACATCTCTTGACTTGTCCATAGGGGTATGGATGTGTATTAGCTAAATTTGTAAGATGCTGGGGAGCGATATTTCTGAATGTTTGATATATGTTTGGACTAGTACTGTACTTTACACACACAAAATATTTGAGAAAAAGTTCCTTTTAATTAGAGTGTATTTTTTCTAAATTTTTTTTCTTTCCCTTCCTCACTCATTTCTTAGATTTTTTTGGATGGAAATGAAAGAAGAGAGGTGAAATAAACTTTTGGATGTTGTATTTTAACTGATTTTGATATGGAAAGAGTGATTAGGCCAGGTGCAAAAAGGTGATATTTACCGTTTTTCGGAACATCTCTTGACTTGTCCATAGGGGTATGGATATGTATTAGCTAAATTTGTAAGATGCTGGGGAGCGATATTTCTGAATGTTTGATATATGTTTGGACTAGTACTGTACTTTACACACACAAAATATTTGACAAAAAGTTCCTTTTAATTAGAGTGTATTTTTTCTAAATTTTTTTTCTTTCCCTTCCTCACTCATTTCTTAGATTTTTTTGGATGGAAATGAAAGAAGAGAGGTGAAATAAACTTTTGGATGTTGTATTTTAACTGATTTTGATATGGAAAGAGTGATTAGGCCAGGTGCAAAAAGGTGATATTAACAGTTTTCGGAACATCTGTTGACTTGTCCATAGGGGTATGGATGTGTATTAGCTAAATTTGTAAGATGCTGGGGAGCGATATTTCTGAATGTTTGATATATGTTTGGACTAGTACTGTACTTTACACACACAAAATATTTGACAAAAAGTTCCTTTTAATTCGAGTGTATTTTTTCTAAAAAAATTTTCTTTCCCTTCCTCACTCATTTCTTAGATTTTTTTGGATGGAAATGAAAGAAGAGAGGTGAAATAAGCTTTTGGATGTTGTATTTTAACTGATTTTGATATGGAAAGAGTGATTAGGCCAGGTGCAAAAAGGTGATATTTACAGTTTTCGGAACATCTCTTGACTTGTCCATAGGGGTATGGATGTGTATTAGCTAAATTTGTAAGATGCTGGGGAGCGATATTTCTGAATGTTTGATATATGTTTGGACTAGTACTGTACTTTACACACACAAAATATTTGACAAAAAGTTCCTTTTAATTAGAGTGTATTTTTTCTAATTTTTTTTCTTTCCCTTCCTCACTCATTTCTTAGATTTTTTTGGATGGAAATGAAAGAAGAGAGGTGAAATAAACTTTTGGATGTTGTATTTTAACTGATTTTGATATGGAAAGAGTGATTAGGCCAGGTGCAAAAAGGTGATATTTACAGTTTTCGGAACATCTCTTGACTTGTCCATAGGGGTATGGATGTGTATTAGCTAAATTTGTAAGATGCTGGGGAGCGATATTTCTGAATGTTTGATATATGTTTGGACTAGTACTGTACTTTACACACACAAAATATTTGACAAAAAGTTCCTTTTAATTAGAGTGTATTTTTTCTAAATTTTTTTTCTTTCCCTTCCTCACTCATTTCTTAGATTTTTTTGGATGGAAATGAAAGAAGAGAGGTGAAATAAACTTTTGGATGTTGTATTTTAACTGATTTTGATATGGAAAGAGTGATTAGGCCAGGTGCAAAAAGGTGATATTAACAGTTTTCGGAACATCTGTTGACTTGTCCATAGGGGTATGGATGTGTATTAGCTAAATTTGTAAGATGCTGGGGAGCGATATTTCTGAATGTTTGATATATGTTTGGACTAGTACTGTACTTTACACACACAAAATATTTGACAAAAAGTTCCTTTTAATTCGAGTGTATTTTTTCTAAAAAAAATTTCTTTCCCTTCCTCACTCATTTCTTAGATTTTTTTGGATGGAAATGAAAGAAGAGAAGTGAAATAAGCTTTTGGATGTTGTATTTTAACTGATTTTGATATGGAAAGAGTGATTAGGCCAGGTGCAAAAAGGTGATATTTACAGTTTTCGGAACATCTCTTGACTTGTCCATAGGGGTATGGATGTGTATTAGCTAAATTTGTAAGATGCTGGGGAGCGATATTTCTGAATGTTTGATATATGTTTGGACTAGTACTGTACTTTACACACACAAAATATTTGACAAAAAGTTCCTTTTAATTAGAGTGTATTTTTTCTAATTTTTTTTCTTTCCCTTCCTCACTCATTTCTTAGATTTTTTTAGATGGAAATGAAAGAAGAGAGGTGAAATAAACTTTTGGATGTTGTATTTTAACTGATTTTGATATGGAAAGAGTGATTAGGCCAGGTGCAAAAAGGTGATATTTACAGTTTTCGGAACATCTCTTGACTTGTCCATAGGGGTATGGATGTGTATTAGCTAAATTTGTAAGATGCTGGGGAGCGATATTTCTGAATGTTTGATATATGTTTGGACTAGTACTGTACTTTACACACACAAAATATTTGAGAAAAAGTTCCTTTTAATTAGAGTGTATTTTTTCTAAATTTTTTTTCTTTCCCTTCCTCACTCATTTCTTAGATTTTTTTGGATGGAAATGAAAGAAGAGAGGTGAAATAAACTTTTGGATGTTGTATTTTAACTGATTTTGATATGGAAAGAGTGATTAGGCCAGGTGCAAAAAGGTGATATTTACCGTTTTTCGGAACATCTCTTGACTTGTCCATAGGGGTATGGATATGTATTAGCTAAATTTGTAAGATGCTGGGGAGCGATATTTCTGAATGTTTGATATATGTTTGGACTAGTACTGTACTTTACACACACAAAATATTTGACAAAAAGTTCCTTTTAATTAGAGTGTATTTTTTCTAAATTTTTTTTCTTTCCCTTCCTCACTCATTTCTTAGATTTTTTTGGATGGAAATGAAAGAAGAGAGGTGAAATAAACTTTTGGATGTTGTATTTTAACTGATTTTGATATGGAAAGAGTGATTAGGCCAGGTGCAAAAAGGTGATATTAACAGTTTTCGGAACATCTGTTGACTTGTCCATAGGGGTATGGATGTGTATTAGCTAAATTTGTAAGATGCTGGGGAGCGATATTTCTGAATGTTTGATATATGTTTGGACTAGTACTGTACTTTACACACACAAAATATTTGACAAAAAGTTCCTTTTAATTCGAGTGTATTTTTTCTAAAAAAATTTTCTTTCCCTTCCTCACTCATTTCTTAGATTTTTTTGGATGGAAATGAAAGAAGAGAGGTGAAATAAGCTTTTGGATGTTGTATTTTAACTGATTTTAATATGGAAAGAGTGATTAGGCCAGGTGCAAAAAGGTGATATTTACAGTTTTCGGAACATCTCTTGACTTGTCCATAGGGGTATGGATGTGTATTAGCTAAATTTGTAAGATGCTGGGGAGCGATATTTCTGAATGTTTGATATATGTTTGGACTAGTACTGTACTTTACACACACAAAATATTTGACAAAAAGTTCCTTTTAATTAGAGTGTATTTTTTCTAATTTTTTTTCTTTCCCTTCCTCACTCATTTCTTAGATTTTTTTGGATGGAAATGAAAGAAGAGAGGTGAAATAAACTTTTGGATGTTGTATTTTAACTGATTTTGATATGGAAAGAGTGATTAGGCCAGGTGCAAAAAGGTGATATTTACAGTTTTCGGAACATCTCTTGACTTGTCCATAGGGGTATGGATGTGTATTAGCTAAATTTGTAAGATGCTGGGGAGCGATATTTCTGAATGTTTGATATATGTTTGGACTAGTACTGTACTTTACACACACAAAATATTTGAGAAAAAGTTCCTTTTAATTAGAGTGTATTTTTTCTAAATTTTTTTTCTTTCCCTTCCTCACTCATTTCTTAGATTTTTTTGGATGGAAATGAAAGAAGAGAGGTGAAATAAACTTTTGGATGTTGTATTTTAACTGATTTTGATATGGAAAGAGTGATTAGGCCAGGTGCAAAAAGGTGATATTTACCGTTTTTCGGAACATCTCTTGACTTGTCCATAGGGGTATGGATATGTATTAGCTAAATTTGTAAGATGCTGGGGAGCGATATTTCTGAATGTTTGATATATGTTTGGACTAGTACTGTACTTTACACACACAAAATATTTGACAAAAAGTTCCTTTTAATTAGAGTGTATTTTTTCTAAATTTTTTTTCTTTCCCTTCCTCACTCATTTCTTAGATTTTTTTGGATGGAAATGAAAGAAGAGAGGTGAAATAAACTTTTGGATGTTGTATTTTAACTGATTTTGATATGGAAAGAGTGATTAGGCCAGGTGCAAAAAGGTGATATTAACAGTTTTCGGAACATCTGTTGACTTGTCCATAGGGGTATGGATGTGTATTAGCTAAATTTGTAAGATGCTGGGGAGCGATATTTCTGAATGTTTGATATATGTTTGGACTAGTACTGTACTTTACACACACAAAATATTTGACAAAAAGTTCCTTTTAATTCGAGTGTATTTTTTCTAAAAAAATTTTCTTTCCCTTCCTCACTCATTTCTTAGATTTTTTTGGATGGAAATGAAAGAAGAGAGGTGAAATAAGCTTTTGGATGTTGTATTTTAACTGATTTTAATATGGAAAGAGTGATTAGGCCAGGTGCAAAAAGGTGATATTTACAGTTTTCGGAACATCTCTTGACTTGTCCATAGGGGTATGGATGTGTATTAGCTAAATTTGTAAGATGCTGGGGAGCGATATTTCTGAATGTTTGATATATGTTTGGACTAGTACTGTACTTTACACACACAAAATATTTGACAAAAAGTTCCTTTTAATTAGAGTGTATTTTTTCTAATTTTTTTTCTTTCCCTTCCTCACTCATTTCTTAGATTTTTTTGGATGGAAATGAAAGAAGAGAGGTGAAATAAACTTTTGGATGTTGTATTTTAACTGATTTTGATATGGAAAGAGTGATTAGGCCAGGTGCAAAAAGGTGATATTTACAGTTTTCGGAACATCTCTTGACTTGTCCATAGGGGTATGGATGTGTATTAGCTAAATTTGTAAGATGCTGGGGAGCGATATTTCTGAATGTTTGATATATGTTTGGACTAGTACTGTACTTTACACACACAAAATATTTGAGAAAAAGTTCCTTTTAATTAGAGTGTATTTTTTCTAAATTTTTTTTCTTTCCCTTCCTCACTCATTTCTTAGATTTTTTTGGATGGAAATGAAAGAAGAGAGGTGAAATAAACTTTTGGATGTTGTATTTTAACTGATTTTGATATGGAAAGAGTGATTAGGCCAGGTGCAAAAAGGTGATATTTACCGTTTTTCGGAACATCTCTTGACTTGTCCATAGGGGTATGGATATGTATTAGCTAAATTTGTAAGATGCTGGGGAGCGATATTTCTGAATGTTTGATATATGTTTGGACTAGTACTGTACTTTACACACACAAAATATTTGACAAAAAGTTCCTTTTAATTAGAGTGTATTTTTTCTAAATTTTTTTTCTTTCCCTTCCTCACTCATTTCTTAGATTTTTTTGGATGGAAATGAAAGAAGAGAGGTGAAATAAACTTTTGGATGTTGTATTTTAACTGATTTTGATATGGAAAGAGTGATTAGGCCAGGTGCAAAAAGGTGATATTAACAGTTTTCGGAACATCTCTTGACTTGTCCATAGGGGTATGGATGTGTATTAGCTAAATTTGTAAGATGCTGGGGTGCGATATTTCTGAATGTTTGATATATGTTTGGACTAGTACTGTACTTTACACACACAAAATATTTGACAAAAAGAACCGGTGCATTTTTTTTAATGAAACAAAACGTTATAAAGAACTAATAGAGAATTTAATTGTGGTCTGTGGCCTAAGAGGTGAAATTCAGGAAATATTGAATTTGTACTTTGACAACTTCCCTGAATGATCTATTGGTATTAATTTGTCAAACTACATGAGAATAAATGATTTCCACTTTTATTTGATAGAAATTTTGTAAAAAGTGACATTTCAGCCTACATGCCCAAAATTGAACTTTTTCAGTTGTTTCAATATTTTTACAAAAGTAGCATGCTTACTTTCTCTCTGACAGGTTTTTCTGATTTTCTACTTGTGTTTGTGGTATCTAATGTAGATGTTTAACTCATTTTTGAACACTAAACATACAAAAAAAGTAGATAAAATCAGAATAAGAGTGCAAAATGTGCTGCTTTAATGGTCCTAGTCTAAAGGTCAGTATGAAGCAAGTGAAAAATGAGGTTCTATGCACATACAAGTTGAATTCCTTTTAGCAGATTTCACTGAATCTGTATCAAAAGCACTTATTACTGGTTGTTTGACCTTGTCTGTTTCACAGACTATCTTTATTTTCTTTTGTTTGATAGCTAGTGGTTAAAATATTGACCTTTTGAGGCTGAAATTTCATGCCGGTTTTAAAAAGTAAAGTAAATAACTTTGCATCAGATCATACTGTCTACATATATAGTTGAAAGTGACAGTCTTGTTACATCCAGGTTCCATGTTTTATCATATCTGAGCAAAGATTAGAGCAAAAAGAAGCATATCTCCATCTCCCATATCATTTATATGCTTTTTAATATGCAAATGTGGGGAACGACCTAAATTGACAACCTGTTTTTTTAAGCTTGACATTGCTGAAGACCATTTTATTCACATGTGTTATGCTATTTGAAACTTATATTTCCATTAAAAGTACATTTATAACATGTAAAAGGTTTTTTTATAACTTAGCAACTTCAGAAAATTGTGGTAAGTGAAAAATATTACATTTCATATAAGGCCTCACTTCATTTGAAAACCTCTATTTTTTGGCACAGGCCCATATGAAATTTACTTCTGGCCATTTTTTATAAGTCTGAAACATGAAGTATGCTATCTGTTGCTTTTAATAGGTGATAACTTATACATAGAGACATTAAAAAGTGTAAGTTTTGGTATATTTTGGTTTTTGGAAGCCCAAATTTGATAGTTGAAATTATTCTAATTCAACGCCACAATTCAGCACCCAAAGTTCAGATATAAAAAATGCCACAATTTTTATAATTGGTATCATATGGCTTTGAAACTTTGTAAACTGTTTCATAATACACTAAGCTTAAATCATGCCAAGTTTTATTAGAATTGGTCAAGGTTTAGACCCCTAATAGGCCAAAGACCACAATTAATGATCCCGCTTTTCGTTGTCCACGAATATAGTTCCTTTTAATTAGAGTGTATTTTTTCTAAATTTTTTTTCTTTCCCTTCCTCACTCATTTCTTAGATTTTTTTGGATGGAAATGAAAGAAGAGAGGTGAAATAAACTTTTGGATGTTGTATTTTAACTGATTTTGATATGGAAAGAGTGATTAGGGCAGGTGCAAAAAGGTGATATTAACAGTTTTCGGAACATCTGTTGACTTGTCCATAGGGGTATGGATGTGTATTAGCTAAATTTGTAAGATGCTGGGGAGCGATATTTCTGAATGTTTGATATATGTTTGGACTAGTACTGTACTTTACACACACAAAATATTTGACAAAAAGTTCCTTTTAATTCGAGTGTATTTTTTCTAAAAAAATTTTCTTTCCCTTCCTCACTCATTTCTTAGATTTTTTTGGATGGAAATGAAAGAAGAGAGGTGAAATAAGCTTTTGGATGTTGTATTTTAACTGATTTTGATATGGAAAGAGTGATTAGGCCAGGTGCAAAAAGGTGATATTTACAGTTTTCGGAACATCTCTTGACTTGTCCATAGGGGTATGGATGTGTATTAGCTAAATTTGTAAGATGCTGGGGAGCGATATTTCTGAATGTTTGATATATGTTTGGACTAGTACTGTACTTTACACACACAAAATATTTGACAAAAAGTTCCTTTTAATTAGAGTGTATTTTTTCTAATTTTTTTTCTTTCCCTTCCTCACTCATTTCTTAGATTTTTTTGGATGGAAATGAAAGAAGAGAGGTGAAATAAACTTTTGGATGTTGTATTTTAACTGATTTTGATATGGAAAGAGTGATTAGGCCAGGTGCAAAAAGGTGATATTTACAGTTTTCGGAACATCTCTTGACTTGTCCATATGGGTATGGATGTGTATTAGCTAAATTTGTAAGATGCTGGGGAGCGATATTTCTGAATGTTTGATATATGTTTGGACTAGTACTGTACTTTACACACACAAAATATTTGAGAAAAAGTTCATTTTAATTAGAGTGTATTTTTTCTAAATTTTTTTTCTTTCCCTTCCTCACTCATTTCTTAGATTTTTTTGGATGGAAATGAAAGAAGAGAGGTGAAATAAACTTTTGGATGTTGTATTTTAACTGATTTTGATATGGAAAGAGTGATTAGGCCAGGTGCAAAAAGGTGATATTAACGGTTTTCGGAACATCTGTTGACTTGTCCATAGGGGTATGGATGTGTATTAGCTAAATTTGTAAGATGCTGGGGAGCGATATTTCTGAATGTTTGATATATGTTTGGACTAGTACTGTACTTTACACACACAAAATATTTGACAAAAAGTTCCTTTTAATTCGAGTGTATTTTTTCTAAAAAAATTTTCTTTCCCTTCCTCACTCATTTCTTAGATTTTTTTGGATGGAAATGAAAGAAGAGAGGTGAAATAAGCTTTTGGATGTTGTATTTTAACTGATTTTGATATGGAAAGAGTGATTAGGCCAGGTGCAAAAAGGTGATATTTACAGTTTTCGGAACATCTCTTGACTTGTCCATAGGGGTATGGATGTGTATTAGCTAAATTTGTAAGATGCTGGGGAGCGATATTTCTGAATGTTTGATATATGTTTGGACTAGTACTGTACTTTACACACACAAAATATTTGACAAAAAGTTCCTTTTAATTAGAGTGTATTTTTTCTAATTTTTTTTCTTTCCCTTCCTCACTCATTTCTTAGATTTTTTTGGATGGAAATGAAAGAAGAGAGGTGAAATAAACTTTTGGATGTTGTATTTTAACTGATTTTGATATGGAAAGAGTGATTAGGCCAGGTGCAAAAAGGTGATATTTACAGTTTTCGGAACATCTCTTGACTTGTCCATAGGGGTATGGATGTGTATTAGCTAAATTTGTAAGATGCTGGGGAGCGATATTTCTGAATGTTTGATATATGTTTGGACTAGTACTGTACTTTACACACACAAAATATTTGAGAAAAAGTTCCTTTTAATTAGAGTGTATTTTTTCTAAATTTTTTTTCTTTCCCTTCCTCACTCATTTCTTAGATTTTTTTGGATGGAAATGAAAGAAGAGAGGTGAAATAAACTTTTGGATGTTGTATTTTAACTGATTTTGATATGGAAAGAGTGATTAGGCCAGGTGCAAAAAGGTGATATTAACGGTTTTCGGAACATCTGTTGACTTGTCCATAGGGGTATGGATGTGTATTAGCTAAATTTGTAAGATGCTGGGGAGCGATATTTCTGAATGTTTGATATATGTTTGGACTAGTACTGTACTTTACACACACAAAATATTTGACAAAAAGTTCCTTTTAATTCGAGTGTATTTTTTCTAAAAAAAATTTCTTTCCCTTCCTCACTCATTTCTTAGATTTTTTTGGATGGAAATGAAAGAAGAGAGGTGAAATAAGCTTTTGGATGTTGTATTTTAACTGATTTTGATATGGAAAGAGTGATTAGGCCAGGTGCAAAAAGGTGATATTTACAGTTTTCGGAACATCTCTTGACTTGTCCATAGGGGTATGGATGTGTATTAGCTAAATTTGTAAGATGCTGGGGAGCGATATTTCTGAATGTTTGATATATGTTTGGACTAGTACTGTACTTTACACACACAAAATATTTGACAAAAAGTTCCTTTTAATTAGAGTGTATTTTTTCTAATTTTTTTTCTTTCCCTTCCTCACTCATTTCTTAGATTTTTTTGGATGGAAATGAAAGAAGAGAGGTGAAATAAACTTTTGGATGTTGTATTTTAACTGATTTTGATATGGAAAGAGTGATTAGGCCAGGTGCAAAAAGGTGATATTTACAGTTTTCGGAACATCTCTTGACTTGTCCATAGGGGTATGGATGTGTATTAGCTAAATTTGTAAGATGCTGGGGAGCGATATTTCTGAATGTTTGATATATGTTTGGACTAGTACTGTACTTTACACACACAAAATATTTGAGAAAAAGTTCCTTTTAATTAGAGTGTATTTTTTCTAAATTTTTTTTCTTTCCCTTCCTCACTCATTTCTTAGATTGTTTTGGATGGAAATGAAAGAAGAGAGGTGAAATAAACTTTTGGATGTTGTATTTTAACTGATTTTGATATGGAAAGAGTGATTAGGCCAGGTGCAAAAAGGTGATATTAACGGTTTTCGGAACATCTGTTGACTTGTCCATAGGGGTATGGATGTGTATTAGCTAAATTTGTAAGATGCTGGGGAGCGATATTTCTGAATGTTTGATATATGTTTGGACTAGTACTGTACTTTACACACACAAAATATTTGACAAAAAGTTCCTTTTAATTCGAGTGTATTTTTTCTAAAAAAATTTTCTTTCCCTTCCTCACTCATTTCTTAGATTTTTTTGGATGGAAATGAAAGAAGAGAGGTGAAATAAGCTTTTGGATGTTGTATTTTAACTGATTTTGATATGGAAAGAGTGATTAGGCCAGGTGCAAAAAGGTGATATTTACAGTTTTCGGAACATCTCTTGACTTGTCCATAGGGGTATGGATGTGTATTAGCTAAATTTGTAAGATGCTGGGGAGCGATATTTCTGAATGTTTGATATATGTTTGGACTAGTACTGTACTTTACACACACAAAATATTTGACAAAAAGTTCCTTTTAATTAGAGTGTATTTTTTCTAATTTTTTTTCTTTCCCTTCCTCACTCATTTCTTAGATTTTTTTGGATGGAAATGAAAGAAGAGAGGTGAAATAAACTTTTGGATGTTGTATTTTAACTGATTTTGATATGGAAAGAGTGATTAGGCCAGGTGCAAAAAGGTGATATTTACAGTTTTCGGAACATCTCTTGACTTGTCCATAGGGGTATGGATGTGTATTAGCTAAATTTGTAAGATGCTGGGGAGCGATATTTCTGAATGTTTGATATATGTTTGGACTAGTACTGTACTTTACACACACAAAATATTTGAGAAAAAGTTCCTTTTAATTAGAGTGTATTTTTTCTAAATTTTTTTTCTTTCCCTTCCTCACTCATTTCTTAGATTTTTTTGGATGGAAATGAAAGAAGAGAGGTGAAATAAACTTTTGGATGTTGTATTTTAACTGATTTTGATATGGAAAGAGTGATTAGGCCAGGTGCAAAAAGGTGATATTAACGGTTTTCGGAACATCTGTTGACTTGTCCATAGGGGTATGGATGTGTATTAGCTAAATTTGTAAGATGCTGGGGAGCAATATTTCTGAATGTTTGATATATGTTTGGACTAGTACTGTACTTTACACACACAAAATATTTGACAAAAAGTTCCTTTTAATTCGAGTGTATTTTTTCTAAAAAAAATTTCTTTCCCTTCCTCACTCATTTCTTAAATTTTTTTGGATGGAAATGAAAGAAGAGAGGTGAAATAAGCTTTTGGATGTTGTATTTTAACTGATTTTGATATGGAAAGAGTGATTAGGCCAGGTGCAAAAAGGTGATATTTACAGTTTTCGGAACATCTCTTGACTTGTCCATAGGGGTATGAATGTGTATTAGCTAAATTTGTAAGATGCTGGGGAGCGATATTTCTGAATGTTTGATATATGTTTGGACTAGTACTGTACTTTACACACACAAAATATTTGACAAAAAGTTCCTTTTAATTAGAGTGTATTTTTTCTAATTTTTTTTCTTTCCCTTCCTCACTCATTTCTTAGATTTTTTTGGATGGAAATGAAAGAAGAGAGGTGAAATAAACTTTTGGATGTTGTATTTTAACTGATTTTGATATGGAAAGAGTGATTAGGCCAGGTGCAAAAAGGTGATATTTACAGTTTTCGGAACATCTCTTGACTTGTCCATAGGGGTATGGATGTGTATTAGCTAAATTTGTAAGATGCTGGGGAGCGATATTTCTGAATGTTTGATATATGTTTGGACTAGTACTGTACTTTACACACACAAAATATTTGAGAAAAAGTTCCTTTTAATTAGAGTGTATTTTTTCTAAATTTTTTTTCTTTCCCTTCCTCACTCATTTCTTAGATTTTTTTGGATGGAAATGAAAGAAGAGAGGTGAAATAAACTTTTGGATGTTGTATTTTAACTGATTTTGATATGGAAAGAGTGATTAGGCCAGGTGCAAAAAGGTGATATTAACGGTTTTCGGAACATCTGTTGACTTGTCCATAGGGGTATGGATGTGTATTAGCTAAATTTGTAAGATGCTGGGGAGCGATATTTCTGAATGTTTGATATATGTTTGGACTAGTACTGTACTTTACACACACAAAATATTTGACAAAAAGTTCCTTTTAATTCGAGTGTATTTTTTCTAAAAAAATTTTCTTTCCCTTCCTCACTCATTTCTTAGATTTTTTTGGATGGAAATGAAAGAAGAGAGGTGAAATAAGCTTTTGGATGTTGTATTTTAACTGATTTTGATATGGAAAGAGTGATTAGGCCAGGTGCAAAAAGGTGATATTTACAGTTTTCGGAACATCTCTTGACTTGTCCATAGGGGTATGGATGTGTATTAGCTAAATTTGTAAGATGCTGGGGAGCGATATTTCTGAATGTTTGATATATGTTTGGACTAGTACTGTACTTTACACACACAAAATATTTGACAAAAAGTTCCTTTTAATTAGAGTGTATTTTTTCTAATTTTTTTTCTTTCCCTTCCTCACTCATTTCTTAGATTTTTTTGGATGGAAATGAAAGAAGAGAGGTGAAATAAACTTTTGGATGTTGTATTTTAACTGATTTTGATATGGAAAGAGTGATTAGGCCAGGTGCAAAAAGGTGATATTTACAGTTTTCGGAACATCTCTTGACTTGTCCATAGGGGTATGGATGTGTATTAGCTAAATTTGTAAGATGCTGGGGAGCGATATTTCTGAATGTTTGACACAATATCACACACCTATATCCCCCTCCAAAAAAAAAAAAATTTGACCCCCAAAAAATTACCCTCATTTCAAGTAAAAGAGCCCTAAATTTTCATAAAAAAAAAAGCAAAAAAAAACGCAAAAACACCAAAATTTTCTTACTCCCAAAAAAATTTTTTTTTTACTTTGGAAAAAAACGTTATTAAAAACACCCAAAAAAACAACCAAAAAATTCCAAAAAAAAAATAAATAAAAAAACCGGGAGAACAGGCGAAGAAAGAATTCTGTGGGATTTAAGAGAAAAAATAATTTCCCCAGTGCGCCCCAACCTTGATTTTTAATTAATTTTATCAATATAGTCTAGTAATAAAACGGATCAATACGACTACAACTTCAATTGCTTTTTACATTTGTGAAGTGTTATAAACTAAATCGATCATTGAAAATATTTACATGGTTGTCAAGAGTATGTTTACATGTTGCCTAGATAACGTTGTCATCACATGTAAACATATAGCAGACTGGTGTGGTCTTTCGTTTCAAATTAACAGTGGTGAGAAGACGTGAATTAATGTTTCAAGAAAGTAATTCTACAAAAGAAATACAAATGGAAATTCAAGAGTGTCAGGCGCAGCCTCAACCACAGAACTGGCCATGGAGTTTAGAAGAAAGTAACATTTTGATAGAAAATATTTATTACTATCAGATAATGATTGAGACAATCGAAAGAGCTAAGAGTTTGGGACCGGTTAAACTTCCAAAAGCTCCGAAAAGAAAGGTGCAGGACTTATTTAAAGAAAAACTGGGAAAGAAAAAAAAGCAAACTATCCCGACGACCCCTGAAGAACTTCACACCTTTCTAAGAAGCAGAAAGGCGGATTTATCAAAGACAATTTCGAGGCAGAAGTTTATTTTTAATAGTGAAAAAGAACCTGTTAAACAGTTACAAGAAGCATACAAACACTTGGGAAGACATAACGCCCAAGGTATGCTGTTTAACATTACTTTCGGTGATTTCCTTAATGATTTGAGAGACTGGTTTCTTTTGACAAAGGTCAATACAACGTGGGACACATGGTTATCATCTAAGATAGATATATCTATACCTCATGCTCGGAAATTAAGACAACTTGCTAATCTACTTAAAGGATTTAAAGGTTTTCTGAACATTAATGTTTCAATCAATGATATTCTTTCAAAACAAGAACTTATCAAACAAATGTTAGCAATTGATCAGTTTGCCACCTTTTGGAGACAGGTAGACTATATTCCAGCAGATGATGAACTTACTCCGTCACAAGAAGTTTGATATGTATGTGATATTGTATTCCATATCAGGAGTGATCATACATGATCAGTAGGTGGGACAACTCTTTACTATTGATTTTCTTATTCCATATCAGGAGTGATCATACATGATCAGTAGGTGGGACATAGTAACGGTTATTCATAACCGGGTAACTTTTAGTGGATGTGACAGTTCTAACTTTGAACAGTGATATTATGTTTATAGTGTTTGATTTGTATGTATTCATTGCACTTTTGTTTTCAAATTAAAATTTTGAAACTGATTATTGTTTTGGTAATAAATTAACCGTAAGTAAAGGAGGAGCAAAAAACCAAAGGGACGTTATATCTCATAAGTAAAAAGTAAATCGACAAAGCCATGGCTAAAAAAGAAACAGACAAACAGACAAACAACAGAACACAAAATACAACACAGAAAAAAAACCTAAAGACTGAGAAACACGAACCCCACCAAAAACCGGGGGTGATCTCAGGTGCTCTGGAAGGGTAAGCGGACCCTGTTCCACATGTGGTACCTTTCATTTAGAAAGATTTAAAACTTAGTCATCATTAATTCTTGTTTATAGAAAGCACCTGTTATTTCGTCGCCTTTTAAATCAATTATTTTATAAGTAAAAGGAATTGTATTTAAAACTTTTTCAATTACAAATATTTCTTTAGTCCAACGAGTAGTATAACCCTTTTCAAATTTACCCTTCTTTTTTGTTATTCTTACTCTAGTACCTACTTCGAATTTAGGTTTTTTAATTTTCTCTTCTTTTTCTGGATATAAATTTTTATACACTGTTAATTCATTTTTTAATTTACTTGCTTCAACAGGTGTCATTTTAATTGAAGAATGTACTGTATTATTATAATTTTTAACTAATTTATCTAATATATCATAATATTTTAAAGTTTCATTAGCAGTAAAGTATTTATACATATGTTGTTTCATTGTTCCTATCCATCGTTCCACTACACTGGATTTTTCTTCATTCTCAGTTGAATATAACTTTATGTTATTATCTTTTAACAATTCTTTTACTTGTCGATTATAAAATTCGGATCCTTTATCTGACCAAATATATATTGGTTTTCTTTCTTTAAATAATGTTTTAAATGCTTCACTCACTGCTACTCCTGTTTTATTTTTCAATGGAATCAACCAACCATATTTACTAAAAACATCTATAACTGCTAATAAATATTTATAGTGTTTATTTTGTTTTGAATATTGTTGTATATCTATCAAATCAACTGCCCATGTTTGATCTATTGAATTAACATAAACACGTCTTTTAGGAAAAGATTTTATAACTCTATGATGTAATTCATCTGCTAATTTATTTGTTAGATTTGTTTTAGACATTTTTAAGTAACTAAAATGTTTTCTTAAAAAATGGAGGCAAAAAAGGATAAAATTTTATCCAAGCGAGAAGATTCATATAAACTTGTTTTGACAAAAGAATATAAACATAAAGCAAGTATTTATGTATTTAATTATAAAATTAGTCTAAAGGATGAAAAACAAGAAACATTTACAAATGCTTTTGACCACATGGTAGACTATTCCATAAAAGATTACCCTAATGGAAGAATTAAAATAGTACCTATTCATGAAATCATAATTACTAAACATAAAAGCTGGCCTATAAGAACATATAATACAGTTAAAAAGTTATTCATGGATCAAATGGAAAGATTATTAAATAGTGCTGAAGAATTAAATTTAGAAGAAGTTATTTTTGAAGTTACTATTATACCCAATAAAAGAGGAAAAGGTAAAGCTTTAAAAATATTAGATGTCATAAATAAAAGAAGTATTATCAAAATAAAAAATGATGATACAATATGTTTATCAAGGGCAATTGTAACTTTTTTGGCTTCAAATAAGTTATTAAAAGATTTTACAGATTCTCAATTAAAACACATTAAAGAGGGTAGACCATTACAAAAAAGATTAGCTGAAGATTTGCATGAACAATCAGGAGTAGAAATAAAAGAAGAAGGAAATGATTTTGAAGATTTAAAAGTTTTTGAAAATTATCTTAATATTAGGATAATTGTTTTTACATCAAATAGTGCAGAATATATTTTATATAGTGGCAATGAAGAATATAATAAACAAATATATTTATATTATCATTATGAACACTTTGACACTATAACAAATATAACAGGATTTTTAGCTAAACGTAGGTTTTGTAAAGTATGTTTAATTGGTTATACTGAACAACATACATGCAAAGATAATACAGTAACAACTATCAGAAAACAACATATTTGTGATAAATGTAACAAAACATATACAGGTAAAAATCACAAATGTGGTGAAAAAATATGTTTAATATGTTATGAAAAATACACGGAAAGTAATGAAGAACACTTATGTTATATGAAACCATCAGTACCAAAACAAGTAAAAAATAATAAATATATATATTTTGATTTTGAAGCAAATCAAGAAACAGGAATACATATAATGAATTTTTGTATAGCTTACGATTTAGAAAATATTTATTGTTTTAAAAATAACTATGTAAAAGTATTTAAATGTGATTTCAATATTGATAATTTAAACTTGTTAGAATTAGACATAGATGATTGTTTTAGTGATGTAGAAAAAATTAAATATGAAACAAATTCTGTAATAGACAACTTTTGTAAATATTTCATAAGAGATAAATTTAAAGACTACACTTTTATTTCACATTATGGAAAAGGTTATGATATGCAACCGATTTTAGGATACATTGTAAAAAATAAAATTGAACATAACATAATTTCTTCTGGACTAAAATTAACAGCTATATTTATTAAAGGAATAAATTTAAGATTCATAGATTCTATAAATTTTACATTATGTGGATTATCTGCTTTCCCAAAAACATTTGGATTTGTGGGTAACAAAGGTTATTTTCCACATTATTTTAATACAACAGAGAATCAAAAATATGAGGGAATTTATCCTGATAAAGAATATTTTGGTTATAATACTATGACAATTAAAAATAAAGAATTATTTGATGAATGGTATAATAAAGTTAAAGAAAAAGAATTTAAATTCTATAAAGAAATATTTTATTATTGTCTATTGGATGTTTTAATTCTTGCCAAAGGTTGTACCTTATATAGAAAATTATTTTTAAATATAACCAATAATTGTATCGATCCATTTCAATATATTACAATTGCTCAATGTTGTACAAAAATATTTAAAACATTAATGTTGACAAATGAAACAATTGGAATTCACAAAAAGATGACAATTAAAGAAGTACATTCACAAAAATCAATACAATGGTTAGAGTATATTTCTTTAGAATATAATATAATGATTCAACATGCTAAAAGGGGAGGTGAAAAGAAATTATTCATTAATAATAAATGTTATAAAGTCGATGGTTATTATTATGATAGAGAAAATAAAATGCGTAATGTTTATGAATTTTTTGGATGTTATTGGCATGGATGTACAAAATGTTATAGTCCTGAAGAAATATGTAAAAAAGATAGAAATAAAAAAACTATGAAAGAGTTATATGACCAAACTGAAGAAAGACTTAAAACTATTGAAGATTATCTAAAACCAAATGTAAAAATTCATACAATATGGGAATGTGAGTTTGATCAACAAAAATATCCTGAAGTTGATCCACATTTAAAACCTATTGATAAAAGAGATGCATTTTATGGAGGAAGAACAGAAACTATTCAATTATACAATAATCTTTCTGATTTAAAAGGTAGATATGTAGATTTTTGTTCTCTGTATCCATCAGTAAATAAATATTGTAAATATCCTATAGGGCATCCTATTACATCTACAGATATTTCTGTAGATGATTATATAAAAAATAATTATTTCGGAATAATGAAATGTAAAATATTACCACCTAAAGGATTGTATCACCCTGTTTTACCTTATAAACAATTAACTAGTGATAATACACATAAATTACTTTTTGGATTATGTAGAACATGTATGAATAAAATATCTTTTAAATGTAAACACATAGATTATCCTACTTTAAATAAACATGATAAAATACATGAAATAAAAAGATGTAAAGAATGTAAAAATATTAAAAATGAAAAATGTATACATTCTGATGAGGAAAGAGTTATAGTAGGTACATGGTCTACAATAGAAATAGATAAAGCAATAGAAAAAGGTTATGAATTACAAAAAATATATGAACTAGAACATTTTGAAAAAACATCTACAGATATATTTAAACTTTATGTAGATACGTTTATGAAATATAAACAAGAAGCTTCAGGATGTAAATGTGATCCTAAATATTGTAAAAATGATTGTAAAAACGATAAAGAATGTAAAACAAAAATACAATACATTATAGATAATACTGCTTATGATCTAGATATTGACAAAGTTAAGTACAATTCAGGATTAAGATTTATAGCTAAAATATGTTTAAATAATTTATGGGGACATTTTGGTATGAGAGATAATTTTACACAAAAAGAATATTGTTTTACTTTAGAACATATAACTAAAATAGTATTTAATGAAAAATATAAAGATATAAGTACTATGATATTAGATGAAGATATTGTTTTAACAGAATATAAAAATAAAGAAGAATACTCTAAACCTAATCCAAGTGTAAATGTTTATATAGCTTTGTTTACAACAGCACATGCTAGATTAAAATTATACGAACTATTGGATATTCTTCAAGAAAGAGTTTTATACATGGATACAGATTCTTGCATTTATAATGATGATGGTTCTGAAGCTTGTAAAAAAATAGAAAGTATGATGGGAAATAAATTAGGAGATTTAACAGATGAAATTGTTTCAAAACATAACGCTAATCATATAAAACAATTTATATCTGCTGGTCCAAAAGATTATTCTATGAAACTAGATACAGAAAAACTAGTTAGCTGTTGTAAAGGTTTTAGATTAAATGCTGAAGTAGAAAAAAAGATTACATTAGATAAAAAAATAAAAATAGTTACTGATGAAAATGAAAAATATGAAACTGTTAAATATAATAATATAAAAATAGGAAAAGATCATCAACTTAAAACAGTTAAACAAGTTAAAGCTTATGATTATATGTTTGATAAAAGAATGGCATATTGTGAAAATGAAAATCTAATTAGAAGTTTTCCTTATGGATATTAAAAAATATATAATTTAAATTTTTATTTTAAAAAATAGAAGACTAAAAAATGATTGAAGCTTATACTGAGAAAGATGATCCTTATGCTAAAGTTATATTAGGAAAAATAAAATTATCAAATTATCAGATATGTTGTTTAAGAGATGATGGAGAATGTCCTTTAACTTCAAAACAAATGGAAGTAATGGATAAGTATGAAGGTAAAAAGTTATCTAAGTTTCCTCCTGGTTGGGATGCTTTTATTAGACCAGATAAAGTTTATGAATATGTTTTTGAAAAACCATGTCCTGAAATTTAATTTTTTATTTTATTTTATTATTTCTCTATACCCCTAAAAACAGAAAAAGTACAGGAATTAGGGACTCTAATTTTTATCAATTTTTTCTTATTTTTCCAATTTTTCATACAAACGTAAATTGTATTTATTTTTTATTTTAATTTCCAAACAATAAAACCAGTTAATGTCATACCACCAACAACAAATGCAATCTCTCTATTTTTCTGGTCTTCTGATGGAGTATAAAAATCACTTAATGTAGGTTTAGGTGATAATGAAGTTAATTTTTTATTCGTGACACGATAGTATAGTTTCATTGCCTGGTCAACATCATCAAAAGTCTGAACCGCATGATGTTCCTTTTGTAATTGTTCATTTATAAAATCTAATCTTTGTATTCTTTTTTTATTCCATTCTGATTGTGCTTTTTCTAATTTTTCTATAGCTTTATCATGTCTTATTTTCTCTTCATTTGCATTACTACCCATATGTGAAAATAAATAATTACTCCCTGAAAATGCAAAAGCATTTGTTATTGCCCCACCAAGCATCATTGTTAAAGCACTTGCCATTTTATAAAAACAAAAATTACTTCATAATATCAGCAGGTATAATACCTTGCTTAATCAACATATCTTTTGTTGCTATCGCAAGTAATATATCAATGGATAACATTACAACATCATTCATATTAAAATCCACTTTTGGTGCTGGCCTCCTTAATACCTTTTTACCTATTTCTGCATATCCAACTGTTAACAATGTTTCCACTCCAGCATGATATAACATATTTGCTATTTGTTTTCCGTCTTTTTGAGTTGTCATTTTAATGTACTAAATTTAATTAAATTCAAAAGGATCAATTTCTTTCTTTTGTTTTTCTGGTTTTGTTATTTCTTTAATCATTCTTTCTGGTTTCTTACTTTGGTTGTAAAAAAACAATCCCAATCCAACAATAATTATAGGAAAAAGTACAAATTTGTAATCAACTAGGGAACTGGAGTGTTTTTTGACAGAAGGGATATGTTCGTTTGATTCATAATCTGTTTCTGTATCAGAATCTTTTGTTATTTGTTTGATTTTTGAATTTTCTTTTTTTAATTTTTCCACTTCTTTTTTTCTCAATTCTGCATTTCTTATTCTTACTTCTGCACCTTTCTTACCAGCAGCTACTCTTTTTGGGTCTTTTGGTTTGGGTTTTTTAAATACTTCTTTTTGTTCAGGATTTTCATTCATCATTTTTTATGTCATTATTTTCATCTTTTTTTCGGAAATCGAGCGAAGCGAGTGGTTCAATATGTCTTGCTGTTGTTAATATTGCAGTAAAAGGAGCAAGATACATTCCATATCTATAGTACAGTTCACAACATGTATTAGTTAAAGCATTATTGATAAAAGGATCTTCCTCTAAGTCTTGTATTAAAATTGGTGGATTAACAACTTTGAAAAACTTTGATACACCCATGACATATAAATTTATAAAAGAGTTTCCTAATGTCTTGGTCATACTAGCTCCCAATCTTGCTTCATATTTACAGTATAGTTTGTTTATTTGTTCTGTTGTCATTTTATCAATATCTGACAGTTGTAATTCTTTACCCAGATATTGTTTACTACTCCCACCAGCAACAACGGATGATAATCTTTCGCGTTTTTTTTCTTGAAGGGAACCGTTCACTTCGCTCGCTTCATCATCAATATTTATGTTTTCCACAATTTGCTCGCTTAATAATTCTTCAGCATTCATTTTATACGTTTCAAAAAACGGATATAATTTATTTTTAACTTTAAAAAAATTAAATACAACATATCCAACCAATGATAAGACTGCAGTGTTTGTTGCAATTGTTAGTATTTCCAACAGCATTGCTTTTTTTTATTGCTTATTTTGGTTAAATTACTTAAGAATTACTTATTTTGGTTAAATTACTTAAGAATTACTTAAGCATTACTTAAGCATTATTTTGCTTATTTTGGTTAAATTACTTAAGAATTACTTATTTTGGTTAAATTACTTAAGAATTACTTAAGCATTACTTAAGCATTACTTAAGCATTACTTAAGCATTACTTGAGAATTGCTAAAAAAATCAATTAAGTAACCAATAATCAGTAGGTTGATCTGTCTTTAATATTAATTTACGATGTTTCTTTTTTTTAAGTTCTTCCTTTATTCTTTGTCTTTCTTCCAAAGTAGGAATAACATCATTTTCTCTTAGGCAATTATCAAAACTATCTCTATCTTTTGTGTAGAACATGCATAACCATTTTGTTTGTTCTCTTAAATCTTTTAAAACAGAGTTGTATCTCTGTGAAATGACCCACACTGATTGTTCCGCATGTCTTCCTGAAAATGCAAGCTCGGACAGCATATCTTTTTTCTTTGTTAGTTCTTTTGTTGCACTGCAGTCATCAATGATATATAATGTTGGATGACCAGCATATTTTTTAAAGAACATTCTTAGTAGTTCTTGTAGCTTCTCTTCTTCATAAAGGGAACCGTTCGCTTCTCTCACTTCAACAATAGGATTAACAATTATTAGATTTTTTGTTTTTGGTTTTCTAACATCACCAATCCACCCACGATTTTTGTATGCTTTGTTCCATTGGATGGTTGGACAAAGTATGACTATATATTTGAAAACTCCACTATATTCTCCTTCTAATAAATCAAGAACAAACTCTGTTTTTCCACATCCTGTTTGTCCACATATAATAGCACAATGGGGATATTTTGGTAATTCATAAAGGGAATCGGAGTGTATCTCGCTCCGCTCGTTTGTTTCCATTTTTTAAGGGGAACCGCTAGTAATTAACTTCTTTAAATCTTCCATCTTCAAAATTAATTTGTGCATCTTGTATAACAAACAGATAAACATTTATTAATTTATTTGCTCCTGCTGTTTTAGTTATTTGGATAGTAATACCTTCAGAAGCATTTTCAATTCTTCTACCTGAACCGTGTAATGAGTTGTCATCTGTTGAACGTAAATCTAACCATAATGCATAATTAGTTGTAAGATATTTTTCTAATGTTGTATAGGATAAATTTAAATCCTTTAAAACTTCTTCTGTTGTTTTATTTCTTTTTGAATTTAAAGCAAAGAATTTATTTATTTCATCCCATTGTTGATATGCTTTCATTCCTTGACTGTATAGTTGATTTGGAACACCTTCTATTGTCATTTCTACTTTTGTTATGTTAGGATTATAATAAGTTTCGGTACTTGTTCTTTCAGGATCTTCGAACAACATTAGAATTCCTTTCATACTTCTAGCTGGAACATTTAAATTTATATTCCACAATGTATCAGATTTGTTTTTGGTTATTTTTCTATGTCTTAGTATTCTATCGTACAAAATAACCATCTTACCATTAACTTGTTGTCTTATCTGTCTTGCTAATTCTGCATCAGTAACCATATCAAATTCTAAACAAATGTTTTTGATTGTATAACTTGCAGATGTATCTGTTGATTTAATAACATTGCTATAATTATTAAATGTAAGTTCATATTCAAGTCTATCACCAAGACCTGCTTGATAAAAAGGCATATGAGTTTCTAATAGTTCAAAATCAAGTGGGATACAAAATCTTGCACCATATGCAGTTGCAATTGCTTCATCACCTATGTCTGATGCTTTATTATCTGCACCAACTCTGTGTTTTAACATGTTTGTTTCACCAATTCCTTGGTATGCCATATTTAAACGTTCAGATGTAGATTTCCATAAATCAACATAACAATGATAAATATCACTATCATCAATTGACATAATTTCATTTCCACTTATACGAATTGTTGTTTTTTTAACTATTGTTCTTCCTATGTTTTGATATATAGTTGCATTGTCGTCTGTAGATGTGAGTTCTATTTCAAATGCCAATCTGGTTGTTCCAGGAACAATAACATCATTATTGCTTAGATTGGGGAATCTCACTAATAGCTGTTGATTTTGATCAATAGTTGAAGGATTATTTGTTATTGATACACTTTGACGAATACCTTTCACACCACGGGGTTCTCTTATTTTTCTGTAAGGATTTAATTTGTTTCCGTATGCCGACATTTTTAAGGATTAAATTTGTTATAAAAATAATTCAATTATCACTGATACTAGAGTATTGATACATGTATAATTATTAGTCATACTAATAAAACTTATTAAATCTCCAGCCTTAACTTCAAAAGGTGTATAAAAGTTATTAAAACCGTGTGTGACACCATTATCCAAACTCATTTTGTAAATAGTTGACTTATCATTAACAATCATCTTAATGGCTATAATATCTGTGCTTGTTCTTAAACTTACTAAACTAATACCCAATATTTGTCCTGGAAAGTTCATTACATAATAACCACCACCAACACCAAAATTAAACTTTTTATTTCTATTTATTGGACCATCAATTCCAGCATATATACTTATTATTTTTCTGTCTGGTTTATTTTTAATATTATCAACTATATTTTCAACATTTAAAACTCTGATGCTTAGGGCAGCGACACTCCGATGTAAATTTTTATCCTTAGTATCCATTGTTTGAAGCTCACTCTTCATATTTAATATTTCTTTTTCTACGTTTTTTTTTTTGACACCAAGTATGCTCATTTTATTAAATAAATTATATAACTTCTAAAACACAATTAATTGGTAAATGATTAATTATCTTGTTATTATTTTCATCTCTTATTTCTAATTTCAATTCTGTTATAACATCATTTACTAAACACTTATATTCCGGATGCTCAAATCCTGCTGTTATAACTTCACCAAACTCTTTATTTTCAACTGGAATAACAGCTAATAATTTACTTGGCTTACCATCAAGATAATTATGAGAAGTGCTAACTTGTTCCAAATGGATATATAATGATTTATGGATAGCAAAATCCACAAATTTGTTTCCATAATGTAATTCATTAGGTTCGAATTTACGTTTATTATTAAACCCTAACATATTTCCCAAACCCTTACTTATCCTTAACTCAGTAGTAGTGTTTAATGAAGCGATACCATTTGCTTCATTTACGGATAATACAATATTTTCTTTTTGAAATTCATCCACTATTTGTTGAAAACTATAATAACCATTCATAATCCTTTGCTGTTCCTCTCCGGTTTTTGTTATAAACCCATGATAAACATTATACCAACCTATGCTGTATCTTATAAATTTCAAACCAATACGTTTATTTCCATTTCTGTTATTTATGTATTGTTCTAAGTTTATTGTATTATCAATATTTGAAATAGTATGAAACATTTTTAATATAAAAAAATGATAACAAAAGAATTTAAATATAATCCTAATGTTTCATATAATCCAGGTATTAAATATTCTGAAAAAGATCATCAATTAAAAACAAATCTTGTAAATCAAACGATATTTGTAAATCAAAAAGAGAACTTTAAAACAGCTTTTCCTGATTTATTTCAAAACTATCAAAACCCATCAATACACACTAACGAACCATGGAATACCTGGATTCATTCTTCATTTGATTGGTGGCAATGTCAGTTAAATTTTGCAGTTTGGTGTGCAAGTACAGGATGTGGTGTTTCTTATAATGATCATATACAAAATACTTCAAATCTTACAAAGTCTTTTTATATGTTTCATTTATATTATTGTATTGCCAGAATTTTAAAAGAACTTAAATCACCTTTACCAACAGATTCTTCTTTCTGTTATTACAAGAACCCATATGACAAAGCTGCATATCAGAAATTATGTGATGAATTTAATATTTCTCCAAATACAAATTGGAGACAAAAACTAGAATCATCATGTCAAGGATTAGGAAGTTTTGAGCAATATTATAAACCAAGTGGAGAATATAGACAAAGAAATAAAATTAAAGGACCTTTCTTTAGTACTCATGATACTATTAAGCATGAAAAAGATATAAGTATGGCTTGGACAACATTTATTTTAGATAACTCTAATGGGTTTACACAAGCAGGTATTGAACGTATTAATGAAAGTATTAAAATTTATGTATGGGCTTTGTTAGGTGCACAATCTCAAACAAAAACAAAAATTTTAAAAGTAGGAACAGGATTTGATGCACAAAAACAATTCTTAGCAAATGTACAAGATGTAATAAATAGTCCTATCGATTTACCCACCCAGATATCGAATTATGAAAATGTTTTAAAATATGCAAGAAGTAAAGTTGATTATGCTTATGGACTTGGTTTATATATGTCTCCCAGTGATATGGTTTTACAAATTGGAAGTATTGTTGGTTATAATAATAAAATTATAATTGCAACAGAAAATCAAACACTTGGGTTAAATGATGATTTAAATAATAAAAATTTTGATCATGTTGATTTTAAACCAAAAGAACCTGTAAAACCACAAGAACCTATAAAACCTGAAAAGCCTAAAGAACCAAAAATAGATCCAATAAAAAAAATTGAACATGAAGATCATGAAGATAATAAACAAGCAATAATATTTGTAAGTATTGTAATAGGATTTACAGCACTTTATTTTTTCAAATAATCTCTAGCAGCAGTAAACAATAAACTAACAACTAAAATAAGCAATGCCCATAAGTTGTTTGCAAACCAATTTACTACGTCTTTTGTTGCAGACAATAACCAAGAAACAATAGAACCTATAATACCTGGTAATGCAGCTGCTAATTTTCCTGCAAGAAAAGATAATAATTTTCCAAGATTTTTTAATTGTTTTTTTATCCAGTCTTGTACACCACCACCTTTTGATGGAGGAGAAGGAGAAGGAGAAGGAGAAGTAGTTCCACCAGTAAATGCTTCAACAATAACACCAATAATAATTCCAAAAGCAGTTAAAACACTAACTATTGTTATTCCTTGTTCTCTGAATAATGTTCTTATTCTTTCACCTAATGTTTTGTCTTCGTTTAACATTTTATGTATTGTTTGTTTAAATCTGTTTACTTGACTACGTAGTTTTTCTTTATTAATATTAATTACTTCTAGTCTTGCACTTCTCTCAGATTCCAACTCTCTTATTCGACTACTTATTCTATCTATTTGAAATTTATTATTGTCTTCTTTAGCTTGTTCTAATTTGGCATTTTCTTTTGCTAAGTCTTTATTTGTTTCATTCAGTTTTGCTAAATTATTTGCAATCTCATCTTCCGCTGTTGTAAATGCTTTTATTATACCATCCATCTCTCTTTTTGTCATTTTTGTTTGTGTTTCTTCATTTATTAAAGATGTTCCTTGTTCAATAAATGAAGTTTCTATTTCTTTCACATATGTTTCTGCATTACTTGCTGTTTCTAATAATTCTTGTCCTTCTTCTTGTGTAGATATTTCTTGTAATGGAATTTCTATATTATCGAGTTCATTTAACATTCTCTGAAACCCTGCTCTACCTTCTCTTAAATTATCAGATATTTTATAATCATCTACACCTAAAACATCCCTGACAAAATTAACACCGTATTCTCTTTGAAGAGTGCTAAATTTATAAAACTTTAATACTCCTTTTTGGTAATATGTTAATGCAATATCATTACCTTTTTCATCTTTTACATATAAGATTTGTCTTCCCTTATGATTTTCCCCAACAAAAAAAACCTTTTCATTACGTATAGTTTCACCATTTTTTTTATAAAATTGTTTAATCATTTTTTTTGTAGTTTCTTTTTTACGAATTTTAACATCATTTTCTGATAAATCTCTTGATATTTCAAATTCCTTATTTATATTATTTTGAAACTCTTCATCATCTTGAAAAGACGTTTCTTCTTCTTCATAATCATCATCATAATCATTATTTTTAAACACAGGATTATCAAACTCATAACCTCCTTCAGCCATTTTATTCATCTAAAATATTAGATAATAAACAATAAAAAGAACCTGTTAAAAACAACTTAAGATAAAAATAATTAAATTTTTTATTTAACATTATTTTTACATTTTTTACTAATTTTTCTTTTGTTTCTTCATCCATTTATTTAATTAAAAATTGATTCATAGTTTGGTGGATTTCCGTTATCAACTAAAATTATTTTATTAAAGAAAATCAAAGATTTTCCATTTTTTTTTTTAATTCGTTTTTTACTCTATTTTCTGTTTCCTCAATTAGTTTTTTTCTTTCATTATCATTCATTACTGTTTGTGTTTGTTTTGTTCGTATATTTTCTTTCATTTTGTTGTATTTTTCTAATTCATCTAAAATAAGTTTAAATTCATCTGCACTTATCTGTCCGTCAGTTAAAGATTTTGATATTAAATCTTTTATGCTGTTTAACTTGCATTCTGCCATTGTTTTAATTTCATAATGTTTTTTTGATTTTGTTGTCAACTTTCTTCTAATTAATTTAACTAGACCTCCTAAACTTCCACATACAACAGCTGCAATTTGTATGGGAAGTAAGATAGGAAAAGCTATTCCTATACCAGCTAAAACAACAGATGTCGAAATTAAACTTGTATCAACACCATCAGTAACATTAACTCCGCGTTTATATTTTTTGTATAGTGATTTACGTTTATCTCTCTCATTTATTAATGTTTTTTCTATTTCTGTTATTTTTTGTAGTCTATAATTTTGTCCATCTTCTATAGGTAATTCTGGATATAAATCAGGAGCTGTAGGTTGTTTCATTTTTTAAAGTAAAAATTGATTTTTTTTTTTTCTCTTAAATCCCACAGAATTCTTTCTTCGCCTGTTCTCCCGGTTTTTTTATTTATTTTTTTTTTGGAATTTTTTGGTTGTTTTTTTGGGTGTTTTTAATAACGTTTTTTTCCAAAGTAAAAAAAAAATTTTTTTGGGAGTAAGAAAATTTTGGTGTTTTTGCGTTTTTTTTTGCTTTTTTTTTTATGAAAATTTAGGGCTCTTTTACTTGAAATGAGGGTAATTTTTTGGGGGTCAAATTTTTTTTTTTTTGGAGGGGGATATAGGTGTGTGATATTGTGTTGTTTGATATATGTTTGGACTAGTACTGTACTTTACACACACAAAATATTTGAGAAAAAGTTCCTTTTAATTAGAGTGTATTTTTTCTAAAAATTTTTTCTTTCCCTTCCTCACTCATTTCTTAGATTTTTTTGGATGGAAATGAAAGAAGAGAGGTGAAATAAACTTTTGGATGTTGTATTTTAACTGATTTTGATATGGAAAGAGTGATTAGGCCAGGTGCAAAAAGGTGATATTAACGGTTTTCGGAACATCTGTTGACTTGTCCATAGGGGTATGGATGTGTATTAGCTAAATTTGTAAGATGCTGGGGAGCGATATTTCTGAATGTTTGATATATGTTTGGACTAGTACTGTACTTTACACACACAAAATATTTGACAAAAAGTTCCTTTTAATTCGAGTGTATTTTTTCTAAAAAAATTTTCTTTCCCTTCCTCACTCATTTCTTAGATTTTTTTGGATGGAAATGAAAGAAGAGAGGTGAAATAAGCTTTTGGATGTTGTATTTTAACTGATTTTGATATGGAAAGAGTGATTAGGCCAGGTGCAAAAAGGTGATATTTACAGTTTTCGGAACATCTCTTGACTTGTCCATAGGGGTATGGATGTGTATTAGCTAAATTTGTAAGATGCTGGGGAGCGATATTTCTGAATGTTTGATATATGTTTGGACTAGTACTGTACTTTACACACACAAAATATTTGAGAAAAAGTTCCTTTTAATTAGAGTGTATTTTTTCTAAATTTTTTTTCTTTCCCTTCCTCACTCATTTCTTAGATTTTTTTGGATGGAAATGAAAGAAGAGAGGTGAAATAAACTTTTGGATGTTGTATTTTAACTGATTTTGATATGGAAAGAGTGATAAGGCCAGGTGCAAAAAGGTGATATTAACGGTTTTCGGAACATCTGTTGACTTGTCCATAGGGGTATGGATGTGTATTAGCTAAATTTGTAAGATGCTGGGGAGCGATATTTCTGAATGTTTGATATATGTTTGGACTAGTACTGTACTTTACACACACAAAATATTTGACAAAAAGTTCCTTTTAATTCGAGTGTATTTTTTCTAAAAAAATTTTCTTTCCCTTCCTCACTCATTTCTTAGATTTTTTTGGATGGAAATGAAAGAAGAGAGGTGAAATAAGCTTTTGGATGTTGTATTTTAACTGATTTTGATATGGAAAGAGTGATTAGGCCAGGTGCAAAAAGGTGATATTTACAGTTTTCGGAACATCTCTTGACTTGTCCATAGGGGTATGGATGTGTATTAGCTAAATTTGTAAGATGCTGGGGAGCGATATTTCTGAATGTTTGATATATGTTTGGACTAGTACTGTACTTTACACACACAAAATATTTGACAAAAAGTTCCTTTTAATTAGAGTGTATTTTTTCTAATTTTTTTTCTTTCCCTTCCTCACTCATTTCTTAGATTTTTTTGGATGGAAATGAAAGAAGAGAGGTGAAATAAACTTTTGGATGTTGTATTTTAACTGATTTTGATATGGAAAGAGTGATTAGGCCAGGTGCAAAAAGGTGATATTTACAGTTTTCGGAACATCTCTTGACTTGTCCATAGGGGTATGGATGTGTATTAGCTAAATTTGTAAGATGCTGGGGAGCGATATTTCTGAATGTTTGATATATGTTTGGACTAGTACTGTACTTTACACACACAAAATATTTGAGAAAAAGTTCCTTTTAATTAGAGTGTATTTTTTCTAAATTTTTTTTCTTTCCCTTCTTCACTCATTTCTTAGATTTTTTTGGATGGAAATGAAAGAAGAGAGGTGAAATAAACTTTTGGATGTTGTATTTTAACTGATTTTGATATGGAAAGAGTGATTAGGCCAGGTGCAAAAAGGTGATATTAACGGTTTTCGGAACATCTGTTGACTTGTCCATAGGGGTATGGATGTGTATTAGCTAAATTTGTAAGATGCTGGGGAGCGATATTTCTGAATGTTTGATATATGTTTGGACTAGTACTGTACTTTACACACACAAAATATTTGACAAAAAGTTCCTTTTAATTCGAGTGTATTTTTTCTAAAAAAAATTTCTTTCCCTTCCTCACTCATTTCTTAGATTTTTTTGGATGGAAATGAAAGAAGAGAGGTGAAATAAACTTTTGGATGTTGTATTTTAACTGATTTTGATATGGAAAGAGTGATTAGGCCAGGTGCAAAAAGGTGATATTTACAGTTTTCGGAACATCTCTTGACTTGTCCATAGGGGTATGGATGTGTATTAGCTAAATTTGTAAGATGCTGGGGAGCGATATTTCTGAATGTTTGATATATGTTTGGACTAGTACTGTACTTTACACACACAAAATATTTGACAAAAAGTTCCTTTTAATTAGAGTGTATTTTTTCTAATTTTTTTTCTTTCCCTTCCTCACTCATTTCTTAGATTTTTTTGGATGGAAATGAAAGAAGAGAGGTGAAATAAACTTTTGGATGTTGTATTTTAACTGATTTTGATATGGAAAGAGTGATTAGGCCAGGTGCAAAAAGGTGATATTTACAGTTTTCGGAACATCTCTTGACTTGTCCATAGGGGTATGGATGTGTATTAGCTAAATTTGTAAGATGCTGGGGAGCGATATTTCTGAATGTTTGATATATGTTTGGACTAGTACTGTACTTTACACACACAAAATATTTGAGAAAAAGTTCCTTTTAATTAGAGTGTATTTTTTCTAAATTTTTTTTCTTTCCCTTCCTCACTCATTTCTTAGATTTTTTTGGATGGAAATGAAAGAAGAGAGGTGAAATAAACTTTTGGATGTTGTATTTTAACTGATTTTGATATGGAAAGAGTGATTAGGCCAGGTGCAAAAAGGTGATATTTACCGTTTTTCGGAACATCTCTTGACTTGTCCATAGGGGTATGGATATGTATTAGCTAAATTTGTAAGATGCTGGGGAGCGATATTTCTGAATGTTTGATATATGTTTGGACTAGTACTGTACTTTACACACACAAAATATTTGACAAAAAGTTCCTTTTAATTAGAGTGTATTTTTTCTAAATTTTTTTTCTTTCCCTTCCTCACTCATTTCTTAGATTTTTTTTGGATGGAAATGAAAGAAGAGAGGTGAAATAAACTTTTGGATGTTGTATTTTAACTGATTTTGATATGGAAAGAGTGATTAGGCCAGGTGCAAAAAGGTGATATTAACAGTTTTCGGAACATCTCTTGACTTGTCCATAGGGGTATGGATGTGTATTAGCTAAATTTGTAAGATGCTGGAGTGCGATATTTCTGAATGTTTGATATATGTTTGGACTAGTACTGTACTTTACACACACAAAATATTTGACAAAAAGAACCGGTGCATTTTTTTTAATGAAACAAAACGTTATAAAGAACTAATAGAGAATTTAATTGTGGTCTGTGGCCTAAGAGGTGAAATTCAGGAAATATTGAATTTGTACTTTGACAACTTCCCTGAATGATCTATTGGTATTAATTTGTCAAACTACATGAGAATAAATGATTTCCACTTTTATTTGATAGAAATTTTGTAAAAAGTGACATTTCAGCCTACATGCCCAAAATTGAACTTTTTCAGTTGTTTCAATATTTTTACAAAAGTAGCATGCTTACTTTCTCTCTGACAGGTTTTTCTGATTTTCTTCTTGTGTTTGTGGTATCTAATGTAGATGTTTAACTCATTTTTGAACACTAAACATACAAAAAAAGTAGATAAAATCAGAATAAGAGTGCAAAATGTGCTGCTTTAATGGTCCTAGTCTAAAGGTCAGTATGAAGCAAGTGAAAAATGAGGTTCTATGCACATACAAGTTGAATTCCTTTTAGCAGATTTCACTGAATCTGTATCAAAAGCACTTATTACTGGTTGTTTGACCTTGTCTGTTTCACAGACTATCTTTATTTTCTTTTGTTTGATAGCTAGTGGTTAAAATATTGACCTTTTGAGGCTGAAATTTCATGCCGGTTTTAAAAAGTAAAGTAAATAACTTTGCATCAGATCATACTGTCTACATATATAGTTGAAAGTGACAGTCTTGTTACATCCAGGTTCCATGTTTTATCATATCTGAGCAAAGATTAGAGCAAAAAGAAGCATATATATCTCCCATATCATTTATATGCTTTTTAATATGCAAATGTGGGGAACGAACTAAATTGACAACCTGTTTTTTTAAGCTTGACATTGCTGAAGACCATTTTATTCACATGTGTTATGCTATTTGAAACTTATATTTCCATTAAAAGTACATTTATAACATGTAAAAGGTTTTTTTATAACTTAGGAACTTCAGAAAATTGTGGTAAGTGAAAAATATTACATTTCATATAAGGCCTCACTTCATTTGAAAACCTCTATTTTTTGGCACAGGCCCATATGAAATTTACTTCTGGCCATTTTTTATAAGTCTGAAACATGAAGTATGCTATCTGTTGCTTTTAATAGGTGATAACTTATACATAGAGACATTAAAAAGTGTAAGTTTTGGTATATTTTGGTTTTTGGAAGCCCAAATTTGATAGTTGAAATTATTCTAATTCAACGCCACAATTCAGCACCCAAAGTTCAGATATAAAAAATGCCACAATTTTTATAATTGGTATCATATGGCTTTGAAACTTTGTAAACTGTTTCATAATACACTAAGCTTAAATCATGCCAAGTTTTATTAGAATTGGTCAAGGTTTAGACCCCTAATAGGTGAAATTCAGGAAATATTGCATTTGTACTTTGACAACTATTGGTATTAATTTGTCAAACTACATGAGAATAAATGATTTCCACTTTTATTTGATAGAAATTTTGTAAAAAGTGACATTTCAGCCTACATGCCCAAAATTGAACTTTTTCAGTTGTTTCAATATTTTTACAAAAGTAGCATGCTTACTTTCTCTCTGACAGGTTTTTCTGATTTTCTACTTGTGTTTGTGGTATCTAATGTAGATGTTTAACTCATTTTTGAACACTAAACATACAAAAAAAGTAGATAAAATCAGAATAAGAGTGCAAAATGTGCTGCTTTAATGGTCCTAGTCTAACGGTCAGTATGAAGCAAGTGAAAAATGAGGTTCTATGCACATACAAGTTGAATTCCTTTTAGCAGATTTCACTGAATCTGTATCAAAAGCACTTATTACTGGTTGTTTGACCTTGTCTGTTTCACAGACTATCTTTATTTTCTTTTGTTTGATAGCTAGTGGTTAAAATATTGGCCTTTTGAGGCTGAAATTTCATGCCAGTTTTAAAAAGTAAAGTAAATAACTTTGCATCAGATCATACTGTCTACATATATAGTTGAAAGTGACAGTCTTGTTACATCCAGGTTCCATGTTTTATCATATCTGAGCAAAGATTAGAGCAAAAAGAAGCATATCTCCATCTCCCATATCATTTATATGCTTTTTAATATGCAAATGTGGGGAACGACTTAAATTGACAACCTGTTTTTTTAAGCTTGACATTGCTGAAGACCATTTTATTCACATGTGTTATGCTATTTGAAACTTATATTTCTATTAAAAGTACATTTATAACATGTAAAAGGTTTTTTTATAACTTAGCAACTTCAGAAAATTGTGGTAAGTGAAAAATATTTCATTTCATATAAGGCCTCACTTCATTTGAAAACCTCTATTTTTTGGCACAGGCCCATATGAAATTTACTTCTGGCCATTTTTTATAAGTCTGAAACATGAAGTATGCTATCTGTTGCTTTTAATAGGTGATAACTTATACATAGAGACATTAAAAAGTGTAAGTTTTGGTATATTTTGGTTTTTGGAAGCCCAAATTTGATAGCTGAAATTATTCTTATTCAACGCCACAATTCAGCACCCAAAGTTCAGATATAAAAAATGCCACAACTTTTATAATTGGTATCATATGGCTTTGAAACTTTGTAAACTGTTTCATAATACACTAAGCTTAAATCATGCCAAGTTTTATTAGAATTGGTCAAGGTTTAGACCCCTAATAGGTGAAATTCAGGAAATATTGAATTTGTACTTTGACAACTTCCCTGAATGATCTATTGGTATTAATTTGTCAAACTATATGAGAATAAATGATTTCCACTTTTATTTGATAGAAATTTTGTAAAAAGTGACATTTCAGCCTACATGCCCAAAATTGAACTTTTTCAGTTGTTTCAATATTTTTACAAAAGTAGCATGCTTACTTTCTCTCTGACAGGTTTTTCTGATTTTCTTCTTGTGTTTGTGGTATCTAATGTAGATGTTTAACTCATTTTTGAACACTAAACATACAAAAAAAGTAGATAAAATCAGAATAAGAGTGCAAAATGTGCTGCTTTAATGGTCCTAGTCTAACGGTCAGTATGAAGCAAGTGAAAAATGAGGTTCTATGCACATACAAGTTGAATTCCTTTTAGCAGATTTCACTGAATCTGTATCAAAAGCACTTATTACTGGTTGTTTGACCTTGTCTGTTTCACAGACTATCTTTATTTTCTTTTGTTTGATAGCTAGTGGTTAAAATATTGGCCTTTTGAGGCTGAAATTTCATGCCGGTTTAAAAAGTAAAGTAAATAACTTTGCATCAGATCATACTGTCTACATATATAGTTGAAAGTGACAGTCTTGTTACATCCAGGTTCCATGTTTTATCATATCTGAGCAAAGATTAGAGCAAAAAGAAGCATATCTCCATCTCCCATATCATTTATATGCTTTTTAATATGCAAATGTGGGGAACGACTTAAATTGACAACCTGTTTTTTTAAGCTTGACATTGCTGAAGACCATTTTATTCACATGTGTTATGCTATTTGAAACTTATATTTCCATTAAAAGTACATTTATAACATGTAAAAGGTTTTTTTATAACTTAGCAACTTCAGAAAATTGTGGTAAGTGAAAAATATTACATTTCATATAAGGCCTCACTTCATTTGAAAACCTCTATTTTTTGGCACAGGCCCATATGAAATTTACTTCTGGCCATTTTTTATAAGTCTGAAACATGAAGTATGCTATCTGTTGCTTTTAATAGGTGATAACTTATACATAGAGACATTAAAAAGTGTAAGTTTTGGTATATTTTGGTTTTTGGAAGCCCAAATTTGATAGTTGAAATTATTCTAATTCAACGCCACAATTCAGCACCCTAAGTTCAGATAAAAAAATGCCACAATTTTTATAATTGGTATCATATGGCTTTGAAACTTTGTAAACTGTTTCATAATACACTAAGCTTAAATCATGCCAAGTTTTATTAGAATTGGTCAAGGTTTAGACCCCTAATAGGTGAAATTCAGGAAATATTGAATTTGTACTTTGACAACTTCCCTGAATGATCTATTGGTATTAATTTGTCAAACTACATGAGAATAAATGATTTCCACTTTTATTTGATAGAAATTTTGTAAAAAGTGACATTTCAGCCTACATGCCCAAAATTGAACTTTTTCAGTTGTTTCAATATTTTTACAAAAGTAGCATGCTTACTTTCTCTCTGACAGGTTTTTCTGATTTTCTTCTTGTGTTTGTGGTATCTAATGTAGATGTTTAACTCATTTTTGAACACTAAACATACAAAAAAAGTAGATAAAATCAGAATAAGAGTGCAAAATGTGCTGCTTTAATGGTCCTAGTCTAACGGTCAGTATGAAGCAAGTGAAAAATGAGGTTCTATGCACATACAAGTTGAATTCCTTTTAGCAGATTTCACTGAATCTGTATCAAAAGCACTTATTACTGGTTGTTTGACCTAGTCTGTTTCACAGACTATCTTTATTTTCTTTTGTTTGATAGCTAGTGGTTAAAATATTGGCCTTTTGAGGCTGAAATTTCATGCCGGTTTTAAAAAGTAAAGTAAATAACTTTGCATCAGATCATACTGTCTACATATATAGTTGAAAGTGACAGTCTTGTTACATCCAGGTTCCATGTTTTATCATATCTGAGCAAAGATTAGAGCAAAAAGAAGCATATCTCCATCTCCCATATCATTTATATGCTTTTTAATATGCAAATGTGGGGAACGACCTAAATTGACAACCTGTTTTTTTAAGCTTGACATTGCTGAAGACCATTTTATTCACATGTGTTATGCTATTTGAAACTTATATTTCCATTAAAAGTACATTTATAACATGTAAAAGGTTTTTTTATAACTTAGCAACTTCAGAAAATTGTGGTAAGTGAAAAATATTACATTTCATATAAGGCCTCACTTCATTTGAAAACCTCTATTTTTTGGCACAGGCCCATATGAAATTTACTTCTGGCCATTTTTTATAAGTCTGAAACATGAAGTATGCTATCTGTTGCTTTTAATAGGTGATAACTTATACATAGAGACATTAAAAAGTGTAAGTTTTGGTATATTTTGGTTTTTGGAAGCCCAAATTTGATAGTTGAAATTATTCTAATTCAACGCCACAATTCAGCACCCTAAGTTCAGATAAAAAAATGCCACAATTTTTATAATTGGTATCATATGGCTTTGAAACTTTGTAAACTGTTTCATAATACACTAAGCTTAAATCATGCCAAGTTTTATTAGAATTGGTCAAGGTTTAGACCCCTAATAGGTGAAATTCAGGAAATATTGAATTTGTACTTTGACAACTTCCCTGAATGATCTATTGGTATTAATTTGTCAAACTACATGAGAATAAATGATTTCCACTTTTATTTGATAGAAATTTTGTAAAAAGTGACATTTCAGCCTACATGCCCAAAATTGAACTTTTTCAGTTGTTTCAATATTTTTACAAAAGTAGCATGCTTACTTTCTCTCTGACAGGTTTTTCTGATTTTCTTCTTGTGTTTGTGGTATCTAATGTAGATGTTTAACTCATTTTTGAACACTAAACATACAAAAAAAGTAGATAAAATCAGAATAAGAGTGCAAAATGTGCTGCTTTAATGGTCCTAGTCTAACGGTCAGTATGAAGCAAGTGAAAAATGAGGTTCTATGCACATACAAGTTGAATTCCTTTTAGCAGATTTCACTGAATCTGTATCAAAAGCACTTATTACTGGTTGTTTGACCTTGTCTGTTTCACAGACTATCTTTATTTTCTTTTGTTTGATAGCTAGTGGTTAAAATATTGGCCTTTTGAGGCTGAAATTCCATGCCGGTTTTAAAAAGTAAAGTAAATAACTTTGCATCAGATCATACTGTCTACATATATAGTTGAAAGAGACAGTCTTGTTACATCCAGGTTCCATGTTTTATCATATCTGAGCAAAGATTAGAGCAAAAAGAAGCATATCTCCATCTCCCATATCATTTATATGCTTTTTAATATGCAAATGTGGGGAACGACCTAAATTGACAACCTGTTTTTTTAAGCTTGACATTGCTGAAGACCATTTTATTCACATGTGTTATGCTATTTGAAACTTATATTTCCATTAAAAGTACATTTATAACATGTAAAAGGTTTTTTTATAACTTAGCAACTTCAGAAAATTGTGGTAAGTGAAAAATATTGCATTTCATATAAGGCCTCACTTCATTTGAAAACCTCTATTTTTTGGCACAGGCCCATATGAAATTTACTTCTGGCCATTTTTTATAAGTCTTAAACATGAAGTATGCTATCTGTTGCTTTTAATAGGTGATAACTTATACATAGAGACATTAAAAAGTGTAAGTTTTGGTATGTTTTGGTTTTTGGAAGCCCAAATTTGATAGTTGAAATTATTCTAATTCAACGCCACAATTCAGCACCCAAAGTTCAGATATAAAAAATGCCACAATTTTTATAATTGGTATCATATGGCTTTGAAACTTTGTAAACTGTTTCATAATACACTAAGCTTAAATCATGCCAAGTTTTATTAGAATTGGTCAAGGTTTAGACCCCTAATAGGTGAAATTCAGGAAATATTGAATTTGTACTTTGACAACTTCCCTGAATGATCTATTGGTATTAATTTGTCAAACTACATGAGAATAAATGATTTCCACTTTTATTTGATAGAAATTTTGTAAAAAGTGACATTTCAGCCTACATGCCCAAAATTGAACTTTTTCAGTTGTTTCAATATTTTTACAAAAGTAGCATGCTTACTTTCTCTCTGACAGGTTTTTCTGATTTTCTTCTTGTGTTTGTGGTATCTAATGTAGATGTTTAACTCATTTTTGAACACTAAACATACAAAAAAAGTAGATAAAATCAGAATAAGAGTGCAAAATGTGCTGCTTTAATGGTCCTAGTCTAACGGTCAGTATGAAGCAAGTGAAAAATGAGGTTCTATGCACATACAAGTTGAATTCCTTTTAGCAGATTTCACTGAATCTGTATCAAAAGCACTTATTACTGGTTGTTTGACCTTGTCTGTTTCACAGACTATCTTTATTTTCTTTTGTTTGATAGCTAGTGGTTAAAATATTGGCCTTTTGAGGCTGAAATTTCATGCCGGTTTTAAAAAGTAAAGTAAATAACTTTGCATCAGATCATACTGTCTACATATATAGTTGAAAGTGACAGTCTTGTTACATCCAGGTTCCATGTTTTATCATATCTGAGCAAAGATTAGAGCAAAAAGAAGCATATCTCCATCTCCCATATCATTTATATGCTTTTTAATATGCAAATGTGGGGAACGACCTAAATTGACAACCTGTTTTTTTAAGCTTGACATTGCTGAAGACCATTTTATTCACATGTGTTATGCTATTTGAAACTTATATTTCCATTAAAAGTACATTTATAACATGTAAAAGGTTTTTTTATAACTTAGCAACTTCAGAAAATTGTGGTAAGTGAAAAATATTACATTTCATATAAGGCCTCACTTCATTTGAAAACCTCTATTTTTTAGCACAGGCCCATATGAAATTTACTTCTGGCCATTTTTTATAAGTCTGAAACATGAAGTATGCTATCTGTTGCTTTTAATAGGTGATAACTTATACATAGAGACATTAAAAAGTGTAAGTTTTGGTATATTTTGGTTTTTGGAAGCCCAAATTTGATAGTTGAAATTATTCTAATTCAACGCCACAATTCAGCACCCAAAGTTCAGATATAAAAAATGCCACAATTTTTATAATTGGTATCATATGGCTTTGAAACTTTGTTAACTGTTTTATAATACACTAAGCTTAAATCATGCCAAGTTTTATTAGAATTGGTCAAGGTTTAGACCCCTAATAGGTGAAATTCAGGAAATATTGAATTTGTACTTTGACAACTTCCCTGAATGATCTATTGGTATTAATTTGTCAAACTACATGAGAATAAATGATTTCCACTTTTATTTGATAGAAATTTTGTAAAAAGTGACATTTCAGCCTACATGCCCAAAATTGAACTTTTTCAGTTGTTTCAATATTTTTACAAAAGTAGCATGCTTACTTTCTCTCTGACAGGTTTTTCTGATTTTCTTCTTGTGTTTGTGGTATCTAATGTAGATGTTTAACTCATTTTTGAACACTAAACATACAAAAAAAGTAGATAAAATCAGAATAAGAGTGCAAAATGTGCTGCTTTAATGGTCCTAGTCTAACGGTCAGTATGAAGCAAGTGAAAAATGAGGTTCTATGCACATACAAGTTGAATTCCTTTTAGCAGATTTCACTGAATCTGTATCAAAAGCACTTATTACTGGTTGTTTGACCTTGTCTGTTTCACAGACTATCTTTATTTTCTTTTGTTTGATAGCTAGTGGTTAAAATATTGGCCTTTTGAGGCTGAAATTATATGCCGGTTTTAAAAAGTAAAGTAAATAACTTTGCATCAGATCATACTATCTACATATATAGTTGAAAGTGACAGTCTTGTTACATCCAGGTTCCATGTTTTATCATATCGGAGCAAAGATTAGAGCAAAAAGAAGCATATCTCCATCTCCCATATCATTTATATGCTTTTTAATATACAAATGTGGGGAACGACCTAAATTGACAACCTGTTTTTTTAAGCTTGACATTGCTGAAGACCATTTTATTCACATGTGTTATGCTATTCGAAACTTATATTTCCATTAAAAGTACATTTATAACATGTAAAAGGTTTTTTTATAACTTAGCAACTTCAGAAAATTGTGGTAAGTGAAAAATATTACATTTCATATAAGGCCTCACTTCATTTGAAAACCTCTATTTTTTGGCACAGGCCCATATGAAATTTACTTCTGGCCATTTTTTATAAGTCTGAAACATGAAGTATGCTATCTGTTGCTTTTAATAGGTGATAACTTATACATAGAGACATTAAAAAGTGTAAGTTTTGGTATATTTTGGTTTTTGGAAGCCCAAATTTGATAGTTGAAATTATTCTAATTCAACGCCACAATTCAGCACCCAAAGTTCAGATATAAAAAATGCCACAATTTTTATAATTGGTATCATATGGCTTTGAAACTTTGTTAACTGTTTTATAATACACTAAGCTTAAATCATGCCAAGTTTTATTAGAATTGGTCAAGGTTTAGACCCCTAATAGGTGAAATTCAGGAAATATTGAATTTGTACTTTGACAACTTCCCTGAATGATCTATTGGTATTAATTTGTCAAACTACATGAGAATAAATGATTTCCACTTTTATTTGATAGAAATTTTGTAAAAAGTGACATTTCAGCCTACATGCCCAAAATTGAACTTTTTCAGTTGTTTCAATATTTTTACAAAAGTAGCATGCTTACTTTCTCTCTGACAGGTTTTTCTGATTTTCTTCTTGTGTTTGTGGTATCTAATGTAGATGTTTAACTCATTTTTGAACACTAAACATACAAAAAAAGTAGATAAAATCAGAATAAGAGTGCAAAATGTGCTGCTTTAATGGTCCTAGTCTAACGGTCAGTATGAAGCAAGTGAAAAATGAGGTTCTATGCACATACAAGTTGAATTCCTTTTAGCAGATTTCACTGAATCTGTATCAAAAGCACTTATTACTGGTTGTTTGACCTTGTCTGTTTCACAGACTATCTTTATTTTCTTTTGTTTGATAGCTAGTGGTTAAAATATTGGCCTTTTGAGGCTGAAATTATATGCCGGTTTTAAAAAGTAAAGTAAATAACTTTGCATCAGATCATACTGTCTACATATATAGTTGAAAGTGACAGTCTTGTTACATCCAGGTTCCATGTTTTATCATATCTGAGCAAAGATTAGAGCAAAAAGAAGCATATCTCCATCTCCCATATCATTTATATGCTTTTTAATATACAAATGTGGGGAACGACCTAAATTGACAACCTGTTTTTTTAAGCTTGACATTGCTGAAGACCATTTTATTCACATGTGTTATGCTATTTGAAACTTGTATTTCCATTAAAAGTACATTTATAACATGTAAAAGGTTTTTTTATAACTTAACAACTTCAGAAAATTGTGGTAAGTGAAAAATATTACATTTCATATAAGGCCTCACTTCATTTGAAAACCTCTATTTTTTAGCACAGGCCCATATGAAATTTACTTCTGGCCATTTTTTATAAGTCTGAAACATGAAGTATGCTATCTGTTGCTTTTAATAGGTGATAGCTTATACATAGAGACATTAAAAAGTGTAAGTTTTGGTATATTTTGGTTTTTGGAAGCCCAAATTTGATAGTTGAAATTATTCTAATTCAACGCCACAATTCAGCACCCAAAGTTCAGATATAAAAAATGCCACAATTTTTATAATTGGTATCATATGGCTTTGAAACTTTGTAAACTGTTTCATAATACACTAAGCTTAAATCATGCCAAGTTTTATTAGAATTGGTCAAGGTTTAGACCCCTAATAGGTGAAATTCAGGAAATATTGAATTTGTACTTTGACAACTTCCCTGAATGATCTATTGGTATTAATTTGTCAAACTACATGAGAATAAATTATTTCCACTTTTATTTGATAGAAATTTTGTAAAAAGTGACATTTCAGCCTACATGCCCAAAATTGAACTTTTTCAGTTGTTTCAATATTTTTACAAAAGTAGCATGCTTACTTTCTCTCTGACAGGTTTTTCTGATTTTCTTCTTGTGTTTGTGGTATCTAATGTAGATGTTTAACTCATTTTTGAACACTAAACATACAAAAAAATTAGATCAAATCAGAATAAGAGTGCAAAATGTGCTGCTTTAATGGTCCTAGTCTAACGGTCAGTATGAAGCAAGTGAAAAATGAGGTTCTATGCACATACAAGTTGAATTCCTTTTAGCAGATTTCACTGAATCTGTATCAAAGGCACTTATTACTGGTTGTTTGACCTTGTCTGTTTCACAGACTATCTTTATTTTCTTTTGTTTGATAGCTAGTGGTTAAAATATTGGCCTTTTGAGGCTGAAATTTCATGCCGGTTTTAAAAAGTAAAGTAAATAACTTTGCATCAGATCATACTATCTACATATATAGTTGAAAGTGACAGTCTTGTTACATCCAGGTTCCATGTTTTATCATATCTGAGCAAAGATTAGAGCAAAAAGAAGCATATCTCCATCTCCCATATCATTTATATGCTTTTTAATATGCAAATGTGGGGAACGACTTAAATTGACAACCTGTTTTTTTAAGCTTGACATTGCTGAAGACCATTTTATTCACATGTGTTATGCTATTTGAAACTTATATTTCCATTAAAAGTACATTTATAACATGTAAAAGGTTTTTTTATAACTTAGCAACTTCAGAAAATTGTGGTAAGTGAAAAATATTACATTTCATATAAGGCCTCACTTCATTTGAAAACCTCTATTTTTTGGCACAGGCCCATATGAAATTTACTTCTGGCCATTTTTTATAAGTCTGAAACATGAAGTATGCTATCTGTTGCTTTTAATAGGTGATAACTTATACATAGAGACATAGAAAAGTGTAAGTTTTGGTATATTTTGGTTTTTGGAAGCCCAAATTTGATAGTTGAAATTATTCTAATTCAACGCCACAATTCAGCACCCAAAGTTCAGATATAAAAAATGCCACAATTTTTATAATTGGTATCATATGGCTTTGAAACTTTGTAAACTGTTTCATAATACACTAAGCTTAAATCATGCCAAGTTTTATTAGAATTGGTCAAGGTTTAGACCCCTAATAGGCCAAAGACCACAATTAATGATCCCTCTTTTCGTTGTCCACGAATATAGTTCCTTTTAATTAGAGTGTATTTTTTCTAAATTTTTTTTCTTTCCCTTCCTCACTCATTTCTTAGATTTTTTTGGATGGAAATGAAAGAAGAGAGGTGAAATAAACTTTTGGATGTTGTATTTTAACTGATTTTGATATGGAAAGAGTGATTAGGCCAGGTGCAAAAAGGTGATATTTACAGTTTTCGGAACATCTCTTGACTTGTCCATAGGGGTATGGATGTGTATTAGCTAAATTTGTAAGATGCTGGGGAGCGATATTTCTGAATGTTTGATATATGTTTGGACTAGTACTGTACTTTACACACACAAAATATTTGACAAAAAGTAACTTTTAATTAGAGTGTATTTTTTCTAAATTTTTTTTCTTTCCCTTCCTCACTCATTTCTTAGATTTTTTGGATGGAAATGAAAGAAGAGAGGTGAAATAAACTTTTGGATGTTGTATTTTAACTGATTTTGATATGGAAAGAGTGATTAGGCCAGGTGCAAAAAGGTGATATTTACAGTTTTCGGAACATCTCTTGACTTGTCCATAGGGGTATGGATGTGTATTAGCTAAATTTGTAAGATGCTGGGGAGCGATATTTCTGAATGTTTGATATAAGTTTGGACTAGTACTGTACTTTACACACACAAAATATTTGACAAAAAGTTCCTTTTAATTAGAGTGTATTTTTTCTAAATTTTTTTTCTTTCCCTTCCTCACTCATTTCTTAGATTTTTTTGGATGGAAATGAAAGAAGAGAGGTGAAATAAACTTTTGGATGTTGTATTTTAACTGATTTTGATATGGAAAGAGTGATTAGGCCAGGTGCAAAAAGGTGATATTTACAGTTTTCGGAACATCTCTTGACTTGTCCATAGGGGTATGGATGTGTATTAGCTAAATTTGTAAGATGCTGGGGAGCGATATTTCTGAATGTTTGATATATGTTTGGACTAGTACTGTACTTTACACACACAAAATATTTGACAAAAAGTAACTTTTAATTAGAGTGTATTTTTTCTAAATTTTTTTTCTTTCCCTTCCTCACTCATTTCTTAGATTTTTTGGATGGAAATGAAAGAAGAGAGGTGAAATAAACTTTTGGATGTTGTATTTTAACTGATTTTGATATGGAAAGAGTGATTAGGCCAGGTGCAAAAAGGTGATATTTACAGTTTTCGGAACATCTCTTGACTTGTCCATAGGGGTATGGATGTGTATTAGCTAAATTTGTAAGATGCTGGGGAGCGATATTTCTGAATGTTTGATATAACTTTGGACTAGTACTGTACTTTACACACACAAAATATTTGACAAAAAGTTCCTTTTAATTAGAGTGTATTTTTTCTAAATTTTTTTTCTTTCCCTTCCTCACTCATTTCTTAGATTTTTTTGGATGGAAATGAAAGAAGAGAGGTGAAATAAACTTTTGGATGTTGTATTTTAACTGATTTTGATATGGAAAGAGTGATTAGGCCAGGTGCAAAAAGGTGATATTTACAGTTTTCGGAACATCTCTTGACTTGTCCATAGGGGTATGGATGTGTATTAGCTAAATTTGTAAGATGCTGGGGAGCGATATTTCTGAATGTTTGATATATGTTTGGACTAGTACTGTACTTTACACACACAAAATATTTGACAAAAAGTAACTTTTAATTAGAGTGTATTTTTTCTAAATTTTTTTTCTTTCCCTTCCTCACTCATTTCTTAGATTTTTTGGATGGAAATGAAAGAAGAGAGGTGAAATAAACTTTTGGATGTTGTATTTTAACTGATTTTGATATGGAAAGAGTGATTAGGCCAGGTGCAAAAAGGTGATATTTACAGTTTTCGGAACATCTCTTGACTTGTCCATAGGGGTATGGATGTGTATTAGCTAAATTTGTAAGATGCTGGGGAGCGATATTTCTGAATGTTTGATATAAGTTTGGACTAGTACTGTACTTTACACACACAAAATATTTGACAAAAAGTTCCTTTTAATTAGAGTGTATTTTTTCTAAATTTTTTTTCTTTCCCTTCCTCACTCATTTCTTAGATTTTTTTGGATGGAAATGAAAGAAGAGAGGTGAAATAAACTTTTGGATGTTGTATTTTAACTGATTTTGATATGGAAAGAGTGATTAGGCCAGGTGCAAAAAGGTGATATTTACAGTTTTCGGAACATCTCTTGACTTGTCCATAGGGGTATGGATGTGTATTAGCTAAATTTGTAAGATGCTGGGGAGCGATATTTCTGAATGTTTGATATATGTTTGGACTAGTACTGTACTTTACACACACAAAATATTTGACAAAAAGTAACTTTTAATTAGAGTGTATTTTTTCTAAATTTTTTTTCTTTCCCTTCCTCACTCATTTCTTAGATTTTTTGGATGGAAATGAAAGAAGAGAGGTGAAATAAACTTTTGGATGTTGTATTTTAACTGATTTTGATATGGAAAGAGTGATTAGGCCAGGTGCAAAAAGGTGATATTTACAGTTTTCGGAACATCTCTTGACTTGTCCATAGGGGTATGGATGTGTATTAGCTAAATTTGTAAGATGCTGGGGAGCGATATTTCTGAATGTTTGATATAACTTTGGACTAGTACTGTACTTTACACACACAAAATATTTGACAAAAAGTTCCTTTTAATTAGAGTGTATTTTTTCTAAATTTTTTTTCTTTCCCTTCCTCACTCATTTCTTAGATTTTTTTGGATGGAAATGAAAGAAGAGAGGTGAAATAAACTTTCGGATGTTGTATTTTAACTGATTTTGATATGGAAAGAGTGATTAGGCCAGGTGCAAAAAGGTGATATTTACAGTTTTCGGAACATCTCTTGACTTGTCCATAGGGGTATGGATGTGTATTAGCTAAATTTGTAAGATGCTGGGGAGCGATATTTCTGAATGTTTGATATATGTTTGGACTAGTACTGTACTTTACACACACAAAATATTTGACAAAAAGTAACTTTTAATTAGAGTGTATTTTTTCTAAATTTTTTTTCTTTCCCTTCCTCACTCATTTCTTAGATTTTTTGGATGGAAATGAAAGAAGAGAGGTGAAATAAACTTTTGGATGTTGTATTTTAACTGATTTTGATATGGAAAGAGTGATTAGGCCAGGTGCAAAAAGGTGATATTTACAGTTTTCGGAACATCTCTTGACTTGTCCATAGGGGTATGGATGTGTATTAGCTAAATTTGTAAGATGCTGGGGAGCGATATTTCTGAATGTTTGATATAAGTTTGGACTAGTACTGTACTTTACACACACAAAATATTTGACAAAAAGTTCCTTTTAATTAGAGTGTATTTTTTCTAAAAAAATTTTCTTTCCCTTCCTCACTCATTTCTTAGATTTTTTTGGATGGAAATGAAAGAAGAGAGGTGAAATAAATTTTTGGATGTTGTATTTTAACTGATTTTGATATGGAAAGAGTGATTAGGCCAGGTGCAAAAAGGTGATATTTACAGTTTTCGGAACATCTCTTGACTTGTCCATAGGGGTATGGATGTGTATTAGCTAAATTTGTAAGATGCTGGGGAGCGATATTTCTGAATGTTTGATATATGTTTGGACTAGTACTGTACTTTACACACACAAAATATTTGACAAAAAGTAACTTTTAATTAGAGTGTATTTTTTCTAAATTTTTTTTCTTTCCCTTCCTCACTCATTTCTTAGATTTTTTGGATGGAAATGAAAGAAGAGAGGTGAAATAAACTTTTGGATGTTGTATTTTAACTGATTTTGATATGGAAAGAGTGATTAGGCCAGGTGCAAAAAGGTGATATTTACAGTTTTCGGAACATCTCTTGACTTGTCCATAGGGGTATGGATGTGTATTAGCTAAATTTGTAAGATGCTGGGGAGCGATATTTCTGAATGTTTGATATAAGTTTGGACTAGTACTGTACTTTACACACACAAAATATTTGACAAAAAGTTCCTTTTAATTAGAGTGTATTTTTTCTAAAAAAATTTTCTTTCCCTTCCTCACTCATTTCTTAGATTTTTTTGGATGGAAATGAAAGAAGAGAGGTGAAATAAACTTTTGGATGTTGTATTTTAACTGATTTTGATATGGAAAGAGTGATTAGGCCAGGTGCAAAAAGGTGATATTTACAGTTTTCGGAACATCTCTTGACTTGTCCATAGGGGTATGGATGTGTATTAGATGAATTTGTAAGATGCTGGGGAGCGATATTTCTGAATGTTTGATATATGTTTGGACTAGTACTGTACTTTACACACACAAAATATTTGACAAAAAGTTCCTTTTAATTAGAGTGTATTTTTTCTAAATTTTTTTTCTTTCCCTTCCTCACTCATTTCTTAGATTTTTTTGGATGGAAATGAAAGAAGAGAGGTGAAATATACTTTTGGATGTTGTATTTTAACTGATTTTGATATGGAAAGAGTGATTAGGCCAGGTGCAAAAAGGTGATATTTACAGTTTTCGGAACATCTCTTGACTTGTCCATAGGGGTATGGATGTGTATTAGCTAAATTTGTAAGATGCTGGGGAGCGATATTTCTGAATGTTTGATATAAGTTTGGACTAGTACTGTACTTTACACACACAAAATATTTGACAAAAAGTTCCTTTTAATTAGAGTGTATTTTTTCTAAAAAAATTTTCTTTCCCTTCCTCACTCATTTCTTAGATTTTTTTGGATGGAAATGAAAGAAGAGAGGTGAAATAAACTTTTGGATGTTGTATTTTAACTGATTTTGATATGGAAAGAGTGATTAGGCCAGGTGCAAAAAGGTGATATTTACAGTTTTCGGAACATCTCTTGACTTGTCCATAGGGGTATGGATGTGTATTAGATGAATTTGTAAGATGCTGGGGAGCGATATTTCTGAATGTTTGATATATGTTTGGACTAGTACTGTACTTTACACACACAAAATATTTGACAAAAAGTTCCTTTTAATTAGAGTGTATTTTTTCTAAATTTTTTTTCTTTCCCTTCCTCACTCATTTCTTAGATTTTTTTGGATGGAAATGAAAGAAGAGAGGTGAAATAAACTTTTGGATGTTGTATTTTAACTGATTTTGATATGGAAAGAGTGATTAGGCCAGGTGCAAAAAGGTGATATTTACAGTTTTCGGAACATCTCTTGACTTGTCCATAGGGGTATGGATGTGTATTAGCTAAATTTGTAAGATGCTGGGGAGCGATATTTCTGAATGTTTGATATATGTTTGGACTAGTACTGTACTTTACACACACAAAATATTTGACAAAAAGTAACTTTTAATTAGAGTGTATTTTTTCTAAATTTTTTTTCTTTCCCTTCCTCACTCATTTCTTAGATTTTTTGGATGGAAATGAAAGAAGAGAGGTGAAATAAACTTTTGGATGTTGTATTTTAACTGATTTTGATATGGAAAGAGTGATTAGGCCAGGTGCAAAAAGGTGATATTTACAGTTTTCGGAACATCTCTTGACTTGTCCATAGGGGTATGGATGTGTATTAGCTAAATTTGTAAGATGCTGGGGAGCGATATTTCTGAATGTTTGATATAAGTTTGGACTAGTACTGTACTTTACACACACAAAATATTTGACAAAAAGTTCCTTTTAATTAGAGTGTATTTTTTCTAAAAAAATTTTCTTTCCCTTCCTCACTCATTTCTTAGATTTTTTTGGATGGAAATGAAAGAAGAGAGGTGAAATAAACTTTTGGATGTTGTATTTTAACTGATTTTGATATGGAAAGAGTGATTAGGCCAGGTGCAAAAAGGTGATATTTACAGTTTTCGGAACATCTCTTGACTTGTCCATAGGGGTATGGATGTGTATTAGATGAATTTGTAAGATGCTGGGGAGCGATATTTCTGAATGTTTGATATATGTTTGGACTAGTACTGTACTTTACACACACAAAATATTTGACAAAAAGTTCCTTTTAATTAGAGTGTATTTTTTCTAAATTTTTTTTCTTTCCCTTCCTCACTCATTTCTTAGATTTTTTTGGATGGAAATGAAAGAAGAGAGGTGAAATGAACTTTTGGAACATCTCTTGACTTGTCCATAGGGGTATGGATGTGTATTAGCTAAATTTGTAAGATGCTGGGGAGCGATATTTCTGAATGTTTGATATATGTTTGGACTAGTACTGTACTTTACACACACAAAATATTTGACAAAAAGTAACTTTTAATTAGAGTGTATTTTTTCTAAATTTTTTTTCTTTCCCTTCCTCACTCATTTCTTAGATTTTTTGGATGGAAATGAAAGAAGAGAGGTGAAATAAACTTTTGGATGTTGTATTTTAACTGATTTTGATATGGAAAGAGTGATTAGGCCAGGTGCCAAAATGTGATATTTACAGTTTTCGGAACATCTCTTGACTTGTCCATAGGGGTATGGATGTGTATTAGCTAAATTTGTAAGATGCTGGGGAGCGATATTTCTGAATGTTTGATATAAGTTTGGACTAGTACTGTACTTTACACACACAAAATATTTGACAAAAAGTTCCTTTTAATTAGAGTGTATTTTTTCTAAATTTTTTTTCTTTCCCTTCCTCACTCATTTCTTTGATTTTTTTGGATGGAAATGAAAGAAGAGAGGTGAAATAAACTTTTGGATGTTGTATTTTAACTGATTTTGATATGGAAAGAGTGATTAGGCCAGGTGCAAAAAGGTGATATTTACAGTTTTCGGAACATCTCTTGACTTGTCCATAGGGGTATGGATGTGTATTAGCTAAATTTGTAAGATGCTGGGGAGCGATATTTCTGAATGTTTGATATATGTTTGGACTAGTACTGTACTTTACACACACAAAATATTTGACAAAAAGTAACTTTTAATTAGAGTGTATTTTTTCTAAATTTTTTTTCTTTCCCTTCCTCACTCATTTCTTAGATTTTTTGGATGGAAATGAAAGAAGAGAGGTGAAATAAACTTTTGGATGTTGTATTTTAACTGATTTTGATATGGAAAGAGTGATTAGGCCAGGTGCAAAAAGGTGATATTTACAGTTTTCGGAACATCTCTTGACTTGTCCATAGGGGTATGGATGTGTATTAGCTAAATTTGTAAGATGCTGGGGAGCGATATTTCTGAATGTTTGATATATGTTTGGACTAGTACTGTACTTTACACACACAAAATATTTGACAAAAAGTTCCTTTTAATTAGAGTGTATTTTTTCTAAAAAAATTTTCTTTCCCTTCCTCACTCATTTCTTAGATTTTTTTGGATGGAAATGAAAGAAGAGAGGTGAAATAAACTTTTGGATGTTGTATTTTAACTGATTTTGATATGGAAAGAGTGATTAGGCCAGGTGCAAAAAGGTGATATTTACAGTTTTCGGAACATCTCTTGACTTGTCCATAGGGGTATGGATGTGTATTAGATGAATTTGTAAGATGCTGGGGAGCGATATTTCTGAATGTTTGATATATGTTTGGACTAGTACTGTACTTTACACACACAAAATATTTGACAAAAAGTTCCTTTTAATTAGAGTGTATTTTTTCTAAATTTTTTTTCTTTCCCTTCCTCACTCATTTCTTAGATTTTTTGGATGGAAATGAAAGAAGAGAGGTGAAATAAACTTTTGGATGTTGTATTTTAACTGATTTTGATATGGAAAGAGTGATTAGGCCAGGTGCAAAAAGGTGATATTTACAGTTTTCGGAACATCTCTTGACTTGTCCATAGGGGTATGGATGTGTATTAGCTAAATTTGTAAGATGCTGGGGAGCGATATTTCTGAATGTTTGATATATGTTTGGACTAGTACTGTACTTTACACACACAAAATATTTGACAAAAAGTTCCTTTTAATTAGAGTGTATTTTTTCTAAAAAAATTTTCTTTCCCTTCCTCACTCATTTCTTAGATTTTTTTGGATGGAAATGAAAGAAGAGAGGTGAAATAAACTTTTGGATGTTGTATTTTAACTGATTTTGATATGGAAAGAGTGATTAGGCCAGGTGCAAAAAGGTGATATTTACAGTTTTCGGAACATCTCTTGACTTGTCCATAGGGGTATGGATGTGTATTAGCTAAATTTGTAAGATGCTGGGGAGCGATATTTCTGAATGTTTGATATATGTTTGGACTAGTACTGTACTTTACACACACAAAATATTTGACAAAAAGTAACTTTTAATTAGAGTGTATTTTTTCTAAATTTTTTTTCTTTCCCTTCCTCACTCATTTCTTAGATTTTTTTGGATGGAAATGAAAGAAGAGAGGTGAAATAAACTTTTGGATGTTGTATTTTAACTGATTTTGATATGGAAAGAGTGATTAGGCCAGGTGCAAAAAGGTGATATTTACAGTTTTCGGAACATCTCTTGACTTGTCCATAGGGGTATGGATGTGTATTAGCTAAATTTGTAAGATGCTGGGGAGCGATATTTCTGAATGTTTGATATATGTTTGGACTAGTACTGTACTTTACACACACAAAATATTTGACAAAAAGTAACTTTTAATTAGAGTGTATTTTTTCTAAATTTTTTTTCTTTCCCTTCCTCACTCATTTCTTAGATTTTTTGGATGGAAATGAAAGAAGAGAGGTGAAATAAACTTTTGGATGTTGTATTTTAACTGATTTTGATATGGAAAGAGTGATTAGGCCAGGTGAAAAAAGGTGATATTTACAGTTTTCGGAACATCTCTTGACTTGTCCATAGGGGTATGGATGTGTATTAGCTAAATTTGTAAGATGCTGGGGAGCGATATTTCTGAATGTTTGATATAAGTTTGGACTAGTACTGTACTTTACACACACAAAATATTTGACAAAAAGTTCCTTTTAATTAGAGTGTATTTTTTCTAAATTTTTTTTCTTTCCCTTCCTCACTCATTTCTTAGATTTTTTTGGATGGAAATGAAAGAAGAGAGGTGAAATAAACTTTTGGATGTTGTATTTTAACTGATTTTGATATGGAAAGAGTGATTAGGCCAGGTGCAAAAAGGTGATATTTACAGTTTTCGGAACATCTCTTGACTTGTCCATAGGGGTATGGATGTGTATTAGCTAAATTTGTAAGATGCTGGGGAGCGATATTTCTGAATGTTTGATATATGTTTGGACTAGTACTGTACTTTACACACACAAAATATTTGACAAAAAGTAACTTTTAATTAGAGTGTATTTTTTCTAAATTTTTTTTCTTTCCCTTCCTCACTCATTTCTTAGATTTTTTGGATGGAAATGAAAGAAGAGAGGTGAAATAAACTTTTGGATGTTGTATTTTAACTGATTTTGATATGGAAAGAGTGATTAGGCCAGGTGCAAAAAGGTGATATTTACAGTTTTCGGAACATCTCTTGACTTGTCCATAGGGGTATGGATGTGTATTAGCTAAATTTGTAAGATGCTGGGGAGCGATATTTCTGAATGTTTGATATAAGTTTGGACTAGTACTGTACTTTACACACACAAAATATTTGACAAAAAGTTCCTTTTAATTAGAGTGTATTTTTTCTAAAAAAATTTTCTTTCCCTTCCTCACTCATTTCTTAGATTTTTTTGGATGGAAATGAAAGAAGAGAGGTGAAATAAACTTTTGGATGTTGTATTTTAACTGATTTTGATATGGAAAGAGTGATTAGGCCAGGTGCAAAAAGGTGATATTTACAGTTTTCGGAACATCTCTTGACTTGTCCATAGGGGTATGGATGTGTATTAGATGAATTTGTAAGATGCTGGGGAGCGATATTTCTGAATGTTTGATATATGTTTGGACTAGTACTGTACTTTACACACACAAAATATTTGACAAAAAGTTCCTTTTAATTAGAGTGTATTTTTTCTAAATTTTTTTTCTTTCCCTTCCTCACTCATTTCTTAGATTTTTTTGGATGGAAATGAAAGAAGAGAGGTGAAATAAACTTTTGGATGTTGTATTTTAACTGATTTTGATATGGAAAGAGTGATTAGGCCAGGTGCAAAAAGGTGATATTTACAGTTTTCGGAACATCTCTTGACTTGTCCATAGGGGTATGGATGTGTATTAGCTAAATTTGTAAGATGCTGGGGAGCGATATTTCTGAATGTTTGATATATGTTTGGACTAGTACTGTACTTTACACACACAAAATATTTGACAAAAAGTAACTTTTAATTAGAGTGTATTTTTTCTAAATTTTTTTTCTTTCCCTTCCTCACTCATTTCTTAGATTTTGTGGATGGAAATGAAAGAAGAGAGGTGAAATAAACTTTTGGATGTTGTATTTTAACTGATTTTGATATGGAAAGAGTGATTAGGCCAGGTGCAAAAAGGTGATATTTACAGTTTTCGGAACATCTCTTGACTTGTCCATAGGGGTATGGATGTGTATTAGCTAAATTTGTAAGATGCTGGGGAGCGATATTTCTGAATGTTTGATATATGTTTGGACTAGTACTGTACTTTACACACACAAAATATTTGACAAAAAGTTCCTTTTAATTAGAGTGTATTTTTTCTAAAAAAATTTTCTTTCCCTTCCTCACTCATTTCTTAGATTTTTTTGGATGGAAATGAAAGAAGAGAGGTGAAATAAACTTTTGGATGTTGTATTTTAACTGATTTTGATATGGAAAGAGTGATTAGGCCAGGTGCAAAAAGGTGATATTTACAGTTTTCGGAACATCTCTTGACTTGTCCATAGGGGTATGGATGTGTATTAGATGAATTTGTAAGATGCTGGGGAGCGATATTTCTGAATGTTTGATATATGTTTGGACTAGTACTGTACTTTACACACACAAAATATTTGACAAAAAGTTCCTTTTAATTAGAGTGTATTTTTTCTAAATTTTTTTTCTTTCCCTTCCTCACTCATTTCTTAGATTTTTTGGATGGAAATGAAAGAAGAGAGGTGAAATAAACTTTTGGATGTTGTATTTTAACTGATTTTGATATGGAAAGAGTGATTAGGCCAGGTGCAAAAAGGTGATATTTACAGTTTTCGGAACATCTCTTGACTTGTCCATAGGGGTATGGATGTGTATTAGCTAAATTTGTAAGATGCTGGGGAGCGATATTTCTGAATGTTTGATATATGTTTGGACTAGTACTGTACTTTACACACACAAAATATTTGACAAAAAGTTCCTTTTAATTAGAGTGTATTTTTTCTAAAAAAATTTTCTTTCCCTTCCTCACTCATTTCTTAGATTTTTTTGGATGGAAATGAAAGAAGAGAGGTGAAATAAACTTTTGGATGTTGTATTTTAACTGATTTTGATATGGAAAGAGTGATTAGGCCAGGTGCAAAAAGGTGATATTTACAGTTTTCGGAACATCTCTTGACTTGTCCATAGGGGTATGGATGTGTATTAGCTAAATTTGTAAGATGCTGGGGAGCGATATTTCTGAATGTTTGATATATGTTTGGACTAGTACTGTACTTTACACACACAAAATATTTGACAAAAAGAACCGGTGCATTTTTTTTAATGAAACAAAACGTTATAAAGAACTAATAGAGAATTCAATTGTGGTCTGTGGCCTAAGAGGTGAAATTCAGGAAATATTGAATTTGTACTTTGACAACTTCCCTGAATGATCTATTGGTATTAATTTGTCAAACTACATGAGAATAAATGATTTCCACTTTTATTTGATAGAAATTTTGTAAAAAGTGACATTTCAGCCTACATGCCCAAAATTGAACTTTTTCAGTTGTTTCAATATTTTTACAAAAGTAGCATGCTTACTTTCTCTCTGACAGGTTTTTCTGATTTTCTTCTTGTGTTTGTGGTATCTAATGTAGATGTTTAACTCATTTTTGAACACTAAACATACAAAAAAAGTAGATAAAATCAGAATAAGAGTGCAAAATGTGCTGCTTTAATGGTCCTAGTCTAACGGTCAGTATGAAGCAAGTGAAAAATGAGGTTCTATGCACATACAAGTTGAATTCCTTTTAGCAGATTTCACTGAATCTGTATCAAAAGCACTTATTACTGGTTGTTTGACCTTGTCTGTTTCACAGACTATCTTTATTTTCTTTTGTTTGATAGCTAGTGGTTAAAATATTGGCCTTTTGAGGCTGAAATTTCATGCCGGTTTTAAAAAGTAAAGTAAATAACTTTGCATCAGATCATACTGTCTACATATATAGTTGAAAGTGACAGTCTTGTTACATCCAGGTTCCATGTTTTATCATATCTGAGCAAAGATTAGAGCAAAAAGAAGCATATCTCCATCTCCCATATCATTTATATGCTTTTTAATATGCAAATGTGGGGAACGACCTAAATTGACAACCTGTTTTTTTAAGCTTGACATTGCTGAAGACCATTTTATTCACATGTGTTATGCTATTTGAAACTTATATTTCCATTAAAAGTACATTTATAACATGTAAAAGGTTTTTTTATAACTTAGCAACTTCAGAAAATTGTGGTAAGTGAAAAATATTACATTTCATATAAGGCCTCACTTCATTTGAAAACCTCTATTTTTTGGCACAGGCCCATATGAAATTTACTTCTGGCCATTTTTTATAAGTCTGAAACATGAAGTATGCTATCTGTTGCTTTTAATAGGTGATAACTTATACATAGAGACATTAAAAAGTGTAAGTTTTGGTATATTTTGGTTTTTGGAAGCCCAAATTTGATAGTTGAAATTATTCTAATTCAACGCCACAATTCAGCACCCAAAGTTCAGATATAAAAAATGCCACAATTTTTATAATTGGTATCATATGGCTTAGAAACTTTGTAAACTGTTTCATAATACACCAAGCTTAAATCATGCCAAGTTTTATTAGAATTGGTCAAGGTTTAGACCCCTAATAGGTGAAATTCAGGAAATATTGAATTTGTACTTTGACAACTTCCCTGAATGATCTATTGGTATTAATTTGTCAAACTACATGAGAATAAATGATTTCCACTTTTATTTGATAGAAATTTTGTAAAAAGTGACATTTCAGCCTACATGCCCAAAATTGAACTTTTTCAGTTGTTTCAATATTTTTACAAAAGTAGCATGCTTACTTTCTCTCTGACAGGTTTTTCTGATTTTCTTCTTGTGTTTGTGGTATCTAATGTAGATGTTTAACTCATTTTTGAACACTAAACATACAAAAAAAGTAGATAAAATCAGAATAAGAGTGCAAAATGTGCTGCTTTAATGGTCCTAGTCTAACGGTCAGTATGAAGCAAGTGAAAAATGAGGTTCTATGCACATACAAGTTGAATTCCTTTTAGCAGATTTCACTGAATCTGTATCAAAAGCACTTATTACTGGTTGTTTGACCTTGTCTGTTTCACAGACTATCTTTATTTTCTTTTGTTTGATAGCTAGTGGTTAAAATATTGGCCTTTTGAGGCTGAAATCTCATGCCGGTTTTAAAAAGTAAAGTAAATAACTTTGCATCAGATCATACTGTCAACATATATAGTTGAAAGTGACAGTCTTGTTACATCCAGGTTCCATGTTTTATCATATCTGAGCAAAGATTAGAGCAAAAAGAAGCATATCTCCATCTCCCATATCATTTATATGCTTTTTAATATGCAAATGTGGGGAACGACCTAAATTGACAACCTGTTTTTTTAAGCTTGACATTGCTGAAGACCATTTTATTCACATGTGTTATGCTATTTGAAACTTATATTTCCATTAAAAGTACATTTATAACATGTAAAAGGTTTTTTTATAACTTAGCAACTTCAGAAAATTGTGGTAAGTGAAAAATATTACATTTCATATAAGGCCTCACTTCATTTGAAAACCTCTATTTTTTGGCACAGGCCCATATGAAATTTACTTCTGGCCATTTTTTATAAGTCTGAAACATGAAGTATGCTATCTGTTGCTTTTAATAGGTGATAACTTATACATAGAGACATTAAAAAGTGTAAGTTTTGGTATATTTTGGTTTTTGGAAGCCCAAATTTGATAGTTGAAATTATTCTAATTCAACGCCACAATTCAGCACCCAAAGTTCAGATATAAAAAATGCCACAATTTTTATAATTGGTATCATATGGCTTAGAAACTTTGTAAACTGTTTCATAATACACCAAGCTTAAATCATGCCAAGTTTTATTAGAATTGGTCAAGGTTTAGACCCCTAATAGGTGAAATTCAGGAAATATTGAATTTGTACTTTGACAACTTCCCTGAATGATCTATTGGTATTAATTTGTCAAACTACATGAGAATAAATGATTTCCACTTTTATTTGATAGAAATTTTGTAAAAAGTGACATTTCAGCCTACATGCCCAAAATTGAACTTTTTCAGTTGTTTCAATATTTTTACAAAAGTAGCATGCTTACTTTCTCTCTGACAGGTTTTTCTGATTTTCTTCTTGTGTTTGTGGTATCTAATGTAGATGTTTAACTCATTTTTGAACACTAAACATACAAAAAAAGTAGATAAAATCAGAATAAGAGTGCAAAATGTGCTGCTTTAATGGTCCTAGTCTAACGGTCAGTATGAAGCAAGTGAAAAATGAGGTTCTATGCACATACAAGTTGAATTCCTTTTAGCAGATTTCACTGAATCTGTATCAAAAGCACTTATTACTGGTTGTTTGACCTTGTCTGTTTCACAGACTATCTTTATTTTCTTTTGTTTGATAGCTAGTGGTTAAAATATTGGCCTTTTGAGGCTGAAATTTCATGCCGGTTTTAAAAAGTAAAGTAAATAACTTTGCATCAGATCATACTGTCTACATATATAGTTGAAAGTGACAGTCTTGTTACATCCAGGTTCCATGTTTTATCATATCTGAGCAAAGATTAGAGCAAAAAGAAGCATATCTCCATCTCCCATATCATTTATATGCTTTTTAATATGCAAATGTGGGGAACGACCTAAATTGACAACCTGTTTTTTTAAGCTTGACATTGCTGAAGACCATTTTATTCACATGTGTTATGCTATTTGAAACTTATATTTCCATTAAAAGTACATTTATAACATGTAAAAGGTTTTTTTATAACTTAGCAACTTCAGAAAATTGTGGTAAGTGAAAAATATTACATTTCATATAAGGCCTCACTTCATTTGAAAACCTCTATTTTTTGGCACAGGCCCATATGAAATTTACTTCTGGCCATTTTTTATAAGTCTGAAACATGAAGTATGCTATCTGTTGCTTTTAATAGGTGATAACTTATACATAGAGACATTAAAAAGTGTAAGTTTTGGTATATTTTGGTTTTTGGAAGCCCAAATTTGATAGTTGAAATTATTCTAATTCAACGCCACAATTCAGCACCCAAAGTTCAGATATAAAAAATGCCACAATTTTTATAATTGGTATCATATGGCTTAGAAACTTTGTAAACTGTTTCATAATAGACCAAGCTTAAATCATGCCAAGTTTTATTAGAATTGGTCAAGGTTTAGACCCCAAATAGGTGAAATTCAGGAAATATTGAATTTGTACTTTGACAACTTCCCTGAATGATCTATTGGTATTAATTTGTCAAACTACATGAGAATAAATGATTTCCACTTTTATTTGATAGAAATTTTGTAAAAAGTGACATTTCAGCCTACATGCCCAAAATTGAACTTTTTCAGTTGTTTCAATATTTTTACAAAAGTAGCATGCTTACTTTCTCTCTGACAGGTTTTTCTGATTTTCTTCTTGTGTTTGTGGTATCTAATGTAGATGTTTAACTCATTTTTGAACACTAAACATACAAAAAAAGTAGATAAAATCAGAATAAGAGTGCAAAATGTGCTGCTTTAATGGTCCTAGTCTAACGGTCAGTATGAAGCAAGTGAAAAATGAGGTTCTATGCACATACAAGTTGAATTCCTTTTAGCAGATTTCACTGAATCTGTATCAAAAGCACTTATTACTGGTTGTTTGACCTTGTCTGTTTCACAGACTATCTTTATTTTCTTTTGTTTGATAGCTAGTGGTTAAAATATTGGCCTTTTGAGGCTGAAATTTCATGCCGGTTTTAAAAAGTAAAGTAAATAACTTTGCATCAGATCATACTGTCAACATATATAGTTGAAAGTGACAGTCTTGTTACATCCAGGTTCCATGTTTCATCATATCTGAGCAAAGATTAGAGCAAAAAGAAGCATATCTCCATCTCCCATATCATTTATATGCTTTTTAATATGCAAATGTGGGGAACGACCTAAATTGACAACCTGTTTTTTTAAGCTTGACATTGCTGAAGACCATTTTATTCACATGTGTTATGCTATTTGAAACTTATATTTCCATTAAAAGTACATTTATAACATGTAAAAGGTTTTTTTATAACTTAGCAACTTCAGAAAATTGTGGTAAGTGAAAAATATTACATTTCATATTAGGCCTCACTTCATTTGAAAACCTCTATTTTTTGGCACAGGCCCATATGAAATTTACTTCTGGCCATTTTTTATAAGTCTGAAACATGAAGTATGCTATCTGTTGCTTTTAATAGGTGATAACTTATACATAGAGACATTAAAAAGTGTAAGTTTTGGTATATTTTGGTTTTTGGAAGCCCAAATTTGATAGTTGAAATTATTCTAATTCAACGCCACAATTCAGCACCCAAAGTTCAGATATAAAAAATGCCACAATTTTTATAATTGGTATCATATGGCTTAGAAACTTTGTAAACTGTTTCATAATACACTAAGCTTAAATCATGCCAAGTTTTATTAGAATTGGTCAAGGTTTAGACCCCTAATAGGTGAAATTCAGGAAATATTGAATTTGTACTTTGACAACTTCCCTGAATGATCTATTGGTATTAATTTGTCAAACTACATGAGAATAAATGATTTACACTTTTATTTGATAGAAATTTTGTAAAAAGTGACATTTCAGCCTACATGCCCAAAATTGAACTTTTTCAGTTGTTTCAATATTTTTACAAAAGTAGCATGCTTACTTTCTCTCTGACAGGTTTTTCTGATTTTCTTCTTGTGTTTGTGGTATCTAATGTAGATGTTTAACTCATTTTTGAACACTAAACATACAAAAAAAGTAGATAAAATCAGAATAAGAGTGCAAAATGTGCTGCTTTAATGGTCCTAGTCTAACGGTCAGTATGAAGCAAGTGAAAAATGAGGTTCTATGCACATACAAGTTGAATTCCTTTTAGCAGATTTCACTGAATCTGTATCAAAAGCACTTATTACTGGTTGTTTGACCTTGTCTGTTTCACAGACTATCTTTATTTTCTTTTGTTTGATAGCTAGTGGTTAAAATATTGGCCTTTTGAGGCTGAAATTTCATGCCGGTTTTAAAAAGTAAAGTAAATAACTTTGCATCAGATCATACTGTCTACATATATAGTTGAAAGTGACAGTCTTGTTACATCCAGGTTCCATGTTTTATCATATCTGAGCAAAGATTAGAGCAAAAAGAAGCATATCTCCATCTCCCATATCATTTATATGCTTTTTAATATGCAAATGTGGGAAACGACCTAAATTGACAACCTGTTTTTTTAAGCTTGACATTGCTGAAGACCATTTTATTCACATGTGTTATGCTATTTGAAACTTATATTTCCATTAAAAGTACATTTATAACATGTAAAAGGTTTTTTTATAACTTAGCAACTTCAGAAAATTGTGGTAAGTGAAAAATATTACATTTCATATAAGGCCTCACTTCATTTGAAAACCTCTATTTTTTGGCACAGGCCCATATGAAATTTACTTCTGGCCATTTTTTATAAGTCTGAAACATGAAGTATGCTATCTGTTGCTTTTAATAGGTGATAACTTATACATAGAGACATTAAAAAGTGTAAGTTTTGGTATATTTTGGTTTTTGGAAGCCCAAATTTGATAGTTGAAATTATTCTAATTCAACGCCACAATTCAGCACCCAAATTTCAGATATAAAAAATGCCACAATTTTTATAATTGGTATCATATGGCTTAGAAACTTTGTAAACTGTTTCATAATACACCAAGCTTAAATCATGCCAAGTTTTATTAGAATTGGTCAAGGTTTAGACCCCTAATAGGTGAAATTCAGGAAATATTGAATTTGTACTTTGACAACTTCCCTGAATGATTTATTGGTATTAATTTGTCAAACTACATGAGAATAAATGATTTCCACTTTTATTTGATAGAAATTTTGTAAAAAGTGACATTTCAGCCTACATGCCCAAAATTGAACTTTTTCAGTTGTTTCAATATTTTTACAAAAGTAGCATGCTTACTTTCTCTCTGACAGGTTTTTCTGATTTTCTTCTTGTGTTTGTGGTATCTAATGTAGATGTTTAACTCATTTTTGAACACTAAACATACAAAAAAAGTAGATAAAATCAGAATAAGAGTGCAAAATGTGCTGCTTTAATGGTCCTAGTCTAACGGTCAGTATGAAGCAAGTGAAAAATGAGGTTCTATGCACATACAAGTTGAATTCCTTTTAGCAGATTTCACTGAATCTGTATCAAAAGCACTTATTACTGGTTGTTTGACCTTGTCTGTTTCACAGACTATCTTTATTTTCTTTTGTTTGATAGCTAGTGGTTAAAATATTGGCCTTTTGAGGCTGAAATTTCATGCCGGTTTTAAAAAGTAAAGTAAATAACTTTGCATCAGATCATACTGTCTACATATATAGTTGAAAGTGACAGTCTTGTTACATCCAGGTTCCATGTTTTATCATATCTGAGCAAAGATTAGAGCAAAAAGAAGCATATCTCCATCTCCCATATCATTTATATGCTTTTTAATATGCAAATGTGGGGAACGACCTAAATTGACAACCTGTTTTTTTAAGCTTGACATTGCTGAAGACCATTTTATTCACATGTGTTATGCTATTTGAAACTTATATTTCCATTAAAAGTACATTTATAACATGTAAAAGGTTTTTTTATAACTTAGCAACTTCAGAAAATTGTGGTAAGTGAAAAATATTACATTTCATATAAGGCCTCACTTCATTTGAAAACCTCTATTTTGGCACAGGCCCATATGAAATTTACTTCTGGCCATTTTTTATAAGTCTGAAACATGAAGTATGCTATCTGTTGCTTTTAATAGGTGATAACTTATACATAGAGACATTAAAAAGTGTAAGTTTTGGTATATTTTGGTTTTTGGAAGCCCAAATTTGATAGTTGAAATTATTCTAATTCAACGCCACAATTCAGCACCCAAAGTTCAGATATAAAAAATGCCACAATTTTTATAATTGGTATCATATGGCTTAGAAACTTTGTAAACTGTTTCATAATACACTAAGCTTAAATCATGCCAAGTTTTACTAGAATTGGTCAAGGTTTAGACCCCTAATAGGTGAAATTCAGGAAATATTGAATTTGTACTTTGACAACTTCCCTGAATGATCTATTGGTATTAATTTGTCAAACTACATGAGAATAAATGATTTCCACTTTTATTTGATAGAAATTTTGTAAAAAGTGACATTTCAGCTTACATGCCCAAAATTGAACTTTTTCAGTTGTTTCAATATTTTTACAAAAGTAGCATGCTTACTTTCTCTCTGACAGGTTTTTCTGATTTTCTTCTTGTGTTTGTGGTATCTAATGTAGATGTTTAACTCATTTTTGAACACTAAACATACAAAAAAAGTAGATAAAATCAGAATAAGAGTGCAAAATGTGCTGCTTTAATGGTCCTAGTCTAACGGTCAGTATGAAGCAAGTGAAAAATGAGGTTCTATGCACATACAAGTTGAATTCCTTTTAGCAGATTTCACTGAATCTGTATCAAAAGCACTTATTACTGGTTGTTTGACCTTGTCTGTTTCACAGACTATCTTTATTTTCTTTTGTTTGATAGCTAGTGGTTAAAATAGTGGCCTTTTGAGGCTGAAATTTCATGCCGGTTTTAAAAAGTAAAGTAAATAACTTTGCATCAGATCATACTGTCTACATATATAGTTGAAAGTGACAGTCTTGTTACATCCAGGTTCCATGTTTTATCATATCTGAGCAAAGATTAGAGCAAAAAGAAGCATATCTCCATCTCCCATATCATTTATATGCTTTTTAATATGCAAATGTGGGGAACGACCTAAATTGACAACCTGTTTTTTTAAGCTTGACATTGCTGAAGACCATTTTATTCACATGTGTTATGCTATTTGAAACTTATATTTCCATTAAAAGTACATTTATAACATGTAAAAGGTTTTTTTATAACTTAGCAACTTCAGAAAATTGTGGTAAGTGAAAAATATTACATTTCATATAAGGCCTCACTTCATTTGAAAACCTCTATTTTTTGGCACAGGCCCATATGAAATTTACTTCTGGCCATTTTTTATAAGTCTGAAACATGAAGTATGCTATCTGTTGCTTTTAATAGGTGATAACTTATACATAGAGACATTAAAAAGTGTAAGTTTTGGTATATTTTGGTTTTTGGAAGCCCAAATTTGATAGTTGAAATTATTCTAATTCAACACCACAATTCAGCACCCAAAGTTCAGATATAAAAAATGCCACAATTTTTATAATTGGTATCATATGGCTTAGAAACTTTGTAAACTGTTTCATAATACACCAAGCTTAAATCATGCCAAGTTTTATTAGAATTGGTCAAGGTTTAGACCCCTAATAGGTGAAATTCAGGAAATATTGAATTTGTACTTTGACAACTTCCCTGAATGATTTATTGGTATTAATTTGTCAAACTACATGAGAATAAATGATTTCCACTTTTATTTGATAGAAATTTTGTAAAAAGTGACATTTCAGCCTACATGCCCAAAATTGAACTTTTTCAGTTGTTTCAATATTTTTACAAAAGTAGCATGCTTACTTTCTCTCTGACAGGTTTTTCTGATTTTCTTCTTGTGTTTGTGGTATCTAATGTAGATGTTTAACTCATTTTTGAACACTAAACATACAAAAAAAGTAGATAAAATCAGAATAAGAGTGCAAAATGTGCTGCTTTAATGGTCCTAGTCTAACGGTCAGTATGAAGCAAGTGAAAAATGAGGTTCTATGCACATACAAGTTGAATTCCTTTTAGCAGATTTCACTGAATCTGTATCAAAAGCACTTATTACTGGTTGTTTGACCTTGTCTGTTTCACAGACTATCTTTATTTTCTTCTGTTTGATAGCTAGTGGTTAAAATATTGGCCTTTTGAGGCTGAAATTTCATGCCGGATTTAAAAAGTAATGTAAATAACTTTGCATCAGATCATACTGTCTACATATATAGTTGAAAGTGACAGTCTTGTTACATCCAGGTTCCATGTTTTATCATATCTGAGCAAAGATTAGAGCAAAAAGAAGCATATCTCCATCTCCCATATCATTTATATGCTTTTTAATATGCAAATGTGGGGAACGAACTAAATTGACAACCTGTTTTTTTAAGCTTGACATTGCTGAAGACCATTTTATTCACATGTGTTATACTATTTGAAACTTATATTTCCATTAAAAGTACATTTATAACATGTAAAAGGTTTTTTTATAACTTAGCAACTTCAGAAAATTGTGGTAAGTGAAAAATATTACATTTCATATAAGGCCTCACTTCATTTGAAAACCTCTATTTTTTGGCACAGGCCCATATGAAATTTACTTCTGGCCATTTTTTATAAGTCTGAAACATGAAGTATGCTATCTGTTGCTTTTAATAGGTGATAACTTATACATAGAGACATTAAAAAGTGTAAGTTTTGGTATATTTTGGTTTTTGGAAGCCCAAATTTGATAGTTGAAATTATTCTAATTCAACGCCACAATTCAGCACCCAAAGTTCAGATATAAAAAATGCCACAATTTTTATAATTGGTATCATATGGCTTAGAAACTTTGTAAACTGTTTCATAATACACCAAGCTTAAATCATGCCAAGTTTTATTAGAATTGGTCAAGGTTTAACCCCTAATAGGTGAAATTCAGGAAATATTGAATTTGTACTTTGACAACTTCCCTGAATGATTTATTGGTATTAATTTGTCAAACTACATGAGAATAAATGATTTCCACTTTTATTTGATAGAAATTTTGTAAAAAGTGACATTTCAGCCTACATGCCCAAAATTGAACTTTTTCAGTTGTTTCAATATTTTTACAAAAGTAGCATGCTTACTTTCTCTCTGACAGGTTTTTCTGATTTTCTTCTTGTGTTTGTGGTATCTAATGTAGATTTTTAACTCATTTTTGAACACTAAACATACAAAAAAAGTAGATAAAATCAGAATAAGAGTGCAAAATGTGCTGCTTTAATGGTCCTAGTCTAACGGTCAGTATGAAGCAAGTGAAAAATGAGGTTCTATGCACATACAAGTTGAATTCCTTTTAGCAGATTTCACTGAATCTGTATCAAAAGCACTTATTACTGGTTGTTTGACCTTGTCTGTTTCACAGACTATCTTTATTTTCTTTTGTTTGATAGCTAGTGGTTAAAATATTGGCCTTTTGAGGCTGAAATTTCATGCCGGTTTTAAAAAGTAAAGTAAATAACTTTGCATCAGATCATACTGTCTACATATATAGTTGAAAGTGACAGTCTTGTTACATCCAGGTTCCATGTTTTATCATATCTGAGCAAAGATTAGAGCAAAAAGAAGCATATCTCCATCTCCCATATCATTTATATGCTTTTTAATATGCAAATGTGGGGAACGAACTAAATTGACAACCTGTTTTTTTAAGCTTGACATTGCTGAAGACCATTTTATTCACATGTGTTATGCTATTTGAAACTTATATTTCCATTAAAAGTACATTTATAACATGTAAAAGGTTTTTTTATAACTTAGCAACTTCAGAAAATTGTGGTAAGTGAAAAATATTACATTTCATATAAGGCCTCACTTCATTTGAAAACCTCTATTTTTTGGCACAGGCCCATATGAAATTTACTTCTGGCCATTTTTTATAAGTCTGAAACATGAAGTATGCTATCTGTTGCTTTTAATAGGTGATAACTTATACATAGAGACATTAAAAAGTGTAAGTTTTGGTATATTTTGGTTTTTGGAAGCCCAAATTTGATAGTTGAAATTATTCTAATTCAACGCCACAATTCAGCACCCAAAGTTCAGATATAAAAAATGCCACAATTTTTATAATTGGTATCATATGGCTTAGAAACTTTGTAAACTGTTTCATAATACACTAAGCTTAAATCATGCCAAGTTTTATTAGAATTGGTCAAGGTTTAGACCCCTAATAGGCCAAAGACCACAATTAATGATCCCTCTTTTCGTTGTCCACGAATACAGTTCCTTTTAATTAGAGTGTATTTTTTCTAAATTTTTTTTCTTTCCCTTCCTCACTCATTTCTTAGATTTTTTTGGATGGAAATGAAAGAAGAGAGGTGAAATAAACTTTTGGATGTTGTATTTTAACTGATTTTGATATGGAAAGAGTGATTAGGCCAGGTGCAAAAAGGTGATATTTACAGTTTTCGGAACATCTCTTGACTTGTCCATAGGGGTATGGATGTGTATTAGCTAAATTTGTAAGATGCTGGGGAGCGATATTTCTGAATGTTTGATATATGTTTGGACTAGTACTGTACTTTACACACACAAAATATTTGACAAAAAGTTCCTTTTAATAAGAGTGTATTTTTTCTAATTTTTTTTCTTTCCCTTCCTCACTCATTTCTTTGATTTTTTTGGATGGAAATGAAAGAAGAGAGGTGAAATAAACTTTTGGATGTTGTATTTTAACTGATTTTGATATGGAAAGAGTGATTAGGCCAGGTGCAAAAAGGTGATATTTACAGTTTTCGGAACATCTCTTGACTTGTCCATAGGGGTATGGATGTGTATTAGCTAAATTTGTAAGATGCTGGGGAGCGATATTTCTGAATGTTTGATATATGTTTGGACTAGTACTGTACTTTACACACACAAAATATTTGACAAAAAGAACCGGTGCATTTTTTTTAATGAAACAAAACGTTATAAAGAACTAATAGAGAATTTAATTGTGGTCTGTGGCCACCTCCTGAGTGCACTCAGGACATACAATGTGCACCCAGGACCCTTTATAGTCATCGTATTTGCACACAGGATGGATGAATATATTCGTTACACGCTGCTTATTTAAGAGTTAAATTTTGGTAGAATTTGAAATCGAACTTAGATAGATATGTTAATTCTTATTAAATAATTAGGGCACATGTCACTGATGACACAACTACTGAGCCGTGAATTATCCAATCAACAAAATTGATTGGATTATCTTTATTGTTGTTTATGCATTGTGTTGTTAGTAGGAATACAGATCAAGGAATACTGGAAAAATGAATGTCATTATGAAAAAATGGAAAAAACATCACTTAAATACATAGAGATACAGAACAATCCATTAAATGAAGCTCACAATATATGGAAAAGCGTAAAAAACAATAGTAAAGATGTAAAGGCAGGAGAAATAAAAGCAAGAATAAGTACTCAAACGTACATATTCCAAGCCAAAAGAGCTAAGTTCGATCCGAAAGTTAACCCGATATGTACAATTTGTGAACAGGAAAATGAAGATCTAGAACATTTTATTCTACGCTGCAAAGAATTGGAGCAAATAAGATCTAAATGTTGCTCAAAAATCGAACAGACAATGGATGAAATTGATACCTCAACATACAAGAAGATCATACAACAAGGGAATTTACTGCAACTCATAATGGACTGTACTAGCAAGGACATAAACTGTTACTCAACTGTGTATGAAAACATTGAAACTCTGGCTAGAAATATATAACACACACACAATTATATAAATAAGAATTAGAACGCAATGATACCAATATTCTTTTTTAATTCAACGCTATTTATAGTGAGTGATCAGATAAACTGTTAGCTTGAAAGTAAATTATAAATGGTGTTTCACCGATTCTTTTTTTTACCATGGAACAATGCAATTAAAGTCTATTGTAATATATCTAGAGATATGAAAATACGAAAGAATTATTCTTCTTAATTTTTGAAATTAGAATAAAACTAAACTTTTTATTGCACGAAATTTTAATAAAATACGAAAATCTATACAAAGAAAATAATAACGATATTTTTTTTATCTATTAAGTTAATGAATTGAAATGAATTGAATGAAAATTTCCCATCTATATATGTAGATTTCTCATATTTCTCGACTGGCTTTAATTATTACAAACAAAAAGAAAAATGTTTATTTAACGGTTTTTTTCTAAAACAACATATCTTCATTGTTCTTTATTTTTCAAAAGACATATTGATTTTGTTTGTTTGCCAAGCTTACTTGTATGAGCTTAGCACCATCATTACACCCCAGTTCTATTGTTATACTTCATAGTTTCTATTTCTGAAACAAGTGTAAATTGAATAGATCTATTGTTACGAATAACAAATGATTTTGACCACAGGGTGTGACGAGCGGGGTTTCTGGAAACCCCTGCTTCTACATCCCGCAAACAAAGTCCATTGTTATTCGTTACAATAGAAATTGATTTTTTTAAATAGCATGAACATAAGAAACTACTTATAGTGTTCACTACAAATTGTTTCAAGATATTAAAAAAACACATTTTAGGAAATTCCAATTGCGAAAAAAATTAAGCATCTATTTTGAATACAAAAATAATCCTTTAAATACTCCTTTGCTTGAAGGTAATCTTTTTTATCCCAGTCATATGTCTCTATTCTAAAGCATTGGTCTTTAAAAAAAATGGGGATTCTAACTCCCGGGACCCCCCCCCCTTCCCCCGTTTACCCATTGGCCGATCTGAGGATGGGGATTCCGCGGTTTGGACCCGACTTTTATTTAAAAGATCAATGCATTTGAATGGTTGGACCCCCCTTTTTTCTCTTGAGTTGGGAACCTCAAGCTGGATCAGCCCCTGTTTGCCCCCAAAAAGGGAGTTCCTAAATATTAAATCTGTATTTTTGTATGTTGAGCGTGTCTGATAGTCGGGTCACACCTATCCCTTAGTATGTCCGAATATGAATGTTTGTTTATTTTGAGAAGAGGGGGGGTGGTTATAAAACCGTAAGATATAAAATACAGTTATGATTACCTTTATTACACTGATACAGGTAAGTACTTTGGGTTATAATATAGCCTTTATCTTAAGTCTCTTCTACCAAATCCAACGCTTGCCACAAAATGTCGTCCGTCTTATACCCGTCCATATTGACAACTGCATACAAGGAGCATGATGTATTTTTTGTTTGTAATAAGAATACACGAAACGGTCAACCTTGACCCGCTGATCCATTTTAGCACTTGGATTTAACGGGAATATGCAAAACAACTTTGACATTTGTAAAATATACTCACTTGTCAAAGTTTGAACAAAGATACCATAAGAAAGGTTACTAGTGGGGTTTCATGTAATAAAAAAAAAATCTTATAAATCATGGTTTGATATTGTCAATAAATATGCTATCGGTTTTTTTTTTCATTTAATAATCAATGTTAACAAATAATGGGTTTAGAATGGGGTGTAAGTTAGTTATACACCTCGGGATACGGCGTGTCTGGATAAGAAACCCCTCCTGCCTCCGGCCGACGGGGTTTCTTATCCAGACACACCTATCCCTCGGTGTATAACTATTACCTGATCACTCCTAGTTATTAAAGATCAAACGACCTAATCAACATGATAATTGGCATTCAATACAATCCTCGGTCATCCCTGACATATTTCACGCGTGCCGATGAAAACTTCAATAACTCCTTAAATGTTAAAATAATTTTATCAAAACAAAAATCATTAGATGAAGAATTAAATTTTCTATCGAATGCATACCTTCACCACTCACTAAAACATATATTTCATGTCCTGAGTGCACATTGTATGTCCTGAGTGCACTCAGGAGGTCCTGAGCGGTGTTTAGACGTACCGTTTTAAATGTGATATACATTGTGTATATATATATATAAACAAGTCTAAATTGAAAACAACGTTCAAACCTATGGTTGCGTTGGATAAAAACCGCAATTTTTATACGTGTGCATGCAAAACAAATTTCTTGTCAGAGGGATCTAAATACAGCACAAACAACATTTTCCAAAAGACCAAAAAAGTGAAAAAGTATATTTTAACAAAACGCATTTGACTAACAGGTCGAACAACAAATGTTCTTAAACCCTGCTGACTGCCATTGGCGATTGCCAAATAAACGGATCACAAGGTGTAATAAATGGATCTTAACTATAAATTTAATACCATACAGAAAACAATAAACTTGCGGCAAAGATGGTATACCGCAAACAAAGGTGAAAGATTTTTTGTACACCATATATATCCGGATTTCGACAATTAATGTTAGGAATCGAAACGATATTTGGAAGGCCATATAATTTACCTCAATTTAGGATAGACTCTTGAATTTTGAGGAGTCAAAATAGGATGAACGGATCATATAAACCCGAAGGCAAATATAATACAAGCCCAAACGAAAAAATATAAACAAGTCTAAATTAAAAACAACGTTCAAACCTATGATTGCGTTGGATAAAAACCGCAATTTTTATACGTGTGCATGCAAAACAAATTTCTTGTCAGAGGGATCTAAAAACAGCACAAACAACATTTTCCAAAAGACCAAAAAAGTGAAAAAGTATATTTTAACAAAACGCATTTGACTAACAGGTCGAACAACAAATGTTCTTAAACCCTGCTGACTGCCATTGGCGATTGCCAAATAAACGGATCACAAGGTGTAATAAATGGATCTTAACTATAAATTTAATACCAAACAGAAAACAATAAACTTGCGGCAAAGATGGTATACCGCAAACAAAGGTGCAAAGATTTTTTGTACACCATATCCGGATTTCGACAATTAATGTCTCTTCAGTGATGTTAGGAATCGAAACGGTATTTGGAAGGCCATATAATTTACCTAAATTTAGGATAGACTCTTGAATTTTTAGGAGTCAAAATAGGATGAACGGATCATATAAACCCGAAGGCAAATATAATACAAGCCCAAACGAAAAAATATAAACAAGTCTAAATTGAAAACAACGTTTAAACCTATGATTGCGTTGGATAAAAACCACAATTTTTATACGTGTGCATGTAAAACAAATTTCTTGTCAGAGGGATCCAAATACAGCACAAACAACATTTTCCAAAAGACCAAAAAATTGAAAAAGTATATTTTAACAAAACGCATTTGACTAACAGGTCGAACAACAAATGTTCTTAAACCCTGCTGACTGCCATTGGCGATTGCCAAATAAACGGATCACAAGGTGTAATAAATGGATCCTAACTATAAATTTAATACCAAACAGAAAACAATAAACTTGCGGCAAAGATGGTATACCGCAAACAAAGGTGCCAAGATTTTTGTACACCATATCCGGATTTCGACAATTAATGTCTGTTCAGTGATGTTAGGAATCGAAACGGTATTTGGAAGGCCATATAATTTACCTCAATTTAGGATAGACTCTTGAATTTTGAGGAGTCAAAATAGGATGAACGGATCATATAAACCCGAAGGCAAATATAATACAAGCCCAAACGAAAAAATATAAACAAGTCTAAATTAAAAACAACGTTCAAACCTATGATTGCGTTGGATAAAAACCGCAATTTTTATACGCGTGCATGCAAAACAAATTTCTTGTCAGAGGGATCTAAATACAGCACAAACAACATTTTCCAAAAGACCAAAAAAGTGAAAAAGTATATTTTAACAAAACGCATTTGACTAACAGGTCGAACAACAAATGTTCTTAAATCCTGCTGACTGCCATTGGCGATTGCCAAATAAACGGATCACTAGGTGTAATAAATGGATCTTAACTATAAATTTAATACCAAACAGAAAACAATAAACTTGCGGCAAAGATGGTATACCGCAAACAAAGGTGCAAAGATTTTTTGTACACCATATCCGGATTTCGACAATTAATGTCTCTTCAGTGATGTTAGGAATCGAAACGGTATTTGGAAGGCCATATAATTTACCTCAATTTAGGATAGATTCTTGAATTTTGAGGAGTCAAAATAGGATGAACGGATCATATAAACCCGAAGGCAAATATAATACAAGCCCAAACGAAAAAAAATAAACAAGTCTAAATTGAAAACAACGTTCAAACCTATGATTGCGTTGGATAAAAACCGCAATTTTTATACGCGTGCATGCAAAACAAATTTCTTGTCAGAGGGATCTAAATACAGCACAAACAACATTTTCCAAAAGACCAAAAAATTGAAAAAGTATATTTTAACAAAACGCATTTGACTAACAGGTCGAACAACAAATGTTCTTAAACCCTGCTGACTGCCATTGGCGATTGCCAAATAAACGGATCACAAGGTGTAATAAATGGATCCTAACTATAAATTTAATACCAAACAGAAAACAATAAACTTGCGGCAAAGATGGTATACCGCAAACAAAGGTGCCAAGATTTTTGTACACCATATCCGGATTTCGACAATTAATGTCTGTTCAGTGATGTTAGGAATCGAAACGGTATTTGGAAGGCCATATAATTTACCTCAATTTAGGATAGACTCTTGAATTTTGAGGAGTCAAAATAGGATGAACGGATCATATAAACCCGAAGGCAAATATAATACAAGCCCAAACGAAAAAATATAAACAAGTCTAAATTAAAAACAACGTTCAAACCTATGATTGCGTTGGATAAAAACCGCAATTTTTATACGCGTGCATGCAAAACAAATTTCTTGTCAGAGGGATCTAAATACAGCACAAACAACATTTTCCAAAAGACCAAAAAAGTGAAAAAGTATATTTTAACAAAACGCATTTGACTAACAGGTCGAACAACAAATGTTCTTAAATCCTGCTGACTGCCATTGGCGATTGCCAAATAAACGGATCACTAGGTGTAATAAATGGATCTTAACTATAAATTTAATACCAAACAGAAAACAATAAACTTGCGGCAAAGATGGTATACCGCAAACAAAGGTGCAAAGATTTTTTGTACACCATATCCGGATTTCGACAATTAATGTCTCTTCAGTGATGTTAGGAATCGAAACGGTATTTGGAAGGCCATATAATTTACCTCAATTTAGGATAGACTCTTGAATTTTGAGGAGTCAAAATAGGATGAACGGATCATATAAACCCGAAGGCAAATATAATACAAGCCCAAACGAAAAAATATAAACAAGTCTAAATTGAAAACAACGTTCAAACCTATGATTGCGTTGGATAAAAACCGCAATTTTTATACGCGTGCATGCAAAACAAATTTCTTGTCAGAGGGATCTAAATACAGCACAAACAACATTTTCCAAAAGACCAAAAAAGTGAAAAAGTATATTTTAACAAAACGCATTTGACTAACAGGTCGAACAACAAATGTTCTTAAACCCTGCTGACTGCCATTGGCGATTGCCAAATAAACGGATCACAAGGTGTAATAAATGGATCTTAACTATAAATTTAATACCAAACAGAAAACAATAAACTTGCGGCAAAGATGGTATACCGCAAACAAAGGTGCAAAGATTTTTTGTACACCATATCCGGATTTCGACAATTAATATCTCTTCAGTGATGTTAGGAATCGAAACGGTATTTGGAAGGCCATATAATTTACCTCAATTTAGGATAGATTCTTGAATTTTGAGGAGTCAAAATAGGATGAACGGATCATATAAACCCGAAGGCAAATGTAATACAAGCCCAAACGAAAAAATATAAACAAGTCTAAATTGAAAACAATATTCAAACTTATGATTGCGTTGGATAAAAACCGCAATTTTTATACGTGTGCATGCAAAACAAATTTCTTGTCAGAGGGATCTAAAAACAGCACAAACAACATTTTCCAAAAGACCAAAAAAGTGAAAAAGTATATTTTAACAAAACGCATTTGACTAACAGGTCGAACAACAAATGTTCTTAAATCCTGCTGACTGCCATTGGCGATTGCCAAATAAACGGATCACTAGGTGTAATAAATGGATCTTAACTATAAATTTAATACCAAACAGAAAACAATAAACTTGCGGGAAAGATGGTATACCGCATACAAAGGTGCAAAGATTTTTTGTACACCATATCCGGATTTCGACAATTAATGTCTCTTCAGTGATGTTAGGAATCGAAACGGTATTTGGAAGGCCATATAATTTACCTCAATTTAGGATAGACTCTTGAATTTTGAGGAGTCAAAATAGGATGAACGGATCATATAAACCCGAAGGCAAATATAATACAAGCCCAAACGAAAAAATATAAACAAGTCTAAATTGAAAACAACGTTCAAACCTATGATTGCGTTGGATAAAAACCGCAATTTTTATACGCGTGCATGCAAAACAAATTTCTTGTCAGAGGGATCTAAATACAGCACAAACAACATTTTCCAAAAGACCAAAAAAGTGAAAAAGTATATTTTAACAAAACGCATTTGACTAACAGGTCGAACAACAAATGTTCTTAAACCCTGCTGACTGCCATTGGCGATTGCCAAATAAACGGATCACCGATGTAATAAATGGATCTTAATTATAAATTTAATACTAAACAGAAAACATTTTCCAAAAGACCAAAACAAGTGAAAAAGTACATTTTAACAAAACGCATTTGACTAGCAGGACGAACAACGTATGTTCTTAAACCCGGCTGACTGCCATTGGCGATTGCCAAATAAACGGATCACCAGATGTAAAAAAATGGATCTTAACTATTAATTTAATATCAAACAGAAAACAATAAACTTGCGGAAAAGATAGTATATATATATATGTATGTATAACAGTTCCTTAAATGATGAAATACAATAGATAGATACAAAAAATAGATCTAGGCTGGTTAAGACTTGGTCGAGTATGGTTCAGACTAGGTCGAGTATGGTTAAGACTAGGTCGAGCATGGTTCAGACTTGGTCGAGAATAGTAAGACTATGTCGAGTATGGTTCAGACTCGTATAAAAATGGTTAAGTACTGGTCGAGTACAAGTTCAGACTGTTAAGTATGGTTCAGACTACAGTCGAGTAATTTATATATTTATATACCGGTTAACCGCTATTTTTATCGGTAAACCGCTATTTAAATGTCGGTTAACTGCTGTTTTTATCGATTAACCGCTATTTATATGTCGGTTAACCGCTAATTTTATCGGTTAACCGCTTTTTTTATCGGTTAATCGCTATTTATATATCGGTTAACCGCTATTTTTATCGTTTAACCGCTATTTCTTATTGTTAATCACTTCTAATTAATCGTCTATGCACAAAACAACGAATTATTAGAAATAAGTAAGTGATTGATGGATGAAGTTTATCGCTTAACCTGTTTAAACAGTAATTTGAATTGCTTACTCCTCCCATGTTGGTCAATAATTCCCACCCAACTTATAGAATTGTTTGACGAACGCCCACGTGTTTCGAGTGTTGAGCACGTGGTAATATTATAGCACATAACACTATATTGGACGTCAGTAATCTTTATTTTATTTATGACAAAACGTATTGCTTTGCATGAATTAAACACCAAAGAATGGATTCATTTACCTCTCAGCTTCCCCTCTTCTACTGCCCTCGTCTCCTATTTTATATTTACGCCGACATAACCACGCGGTAGACGCTTTCCTGGTGGTAGAATTTACAGTTTCCCCCTCTTTATTCCTAAATATCATAATTTCTGGATCGATTTGTGAATTATTGTTTGTTTTGTACATTCTTTTTATAATATATGGAAAAAATATTATGCACTGGTTGTTTTTGGCTTTTTAAGCATCGTTAACGCTTCCACAAGAGACCAAATGACACAGAAATTAACACCTATAGGTCACCGTACGGCCTTACCGTATAGTTAGCTATAAAAGGCCTCGAAATGAAAAATGTAAAACAATTCAAACGAGAAAAACTAACGGCCTAATTTATATACAAAATAATGAACGAAAAACAAAATCGTAACACAGCAACAAACGACAACCATCGAATTACAGTCTCCTGACTTGGGACAGGCAGATACAGAATGTGGTGGGGTTAAACTAGAATACATTTTGCAGAATATTTCTGAAGAGCTATTTTCTTGAATTTATATCACTGGAATTTTTAAGAAGCGGTTTTTTGTTTGGGTAAAACACATTTTACTATCACATGAACCCAGAATCCTTCATGTAATGATATATTTAAACTAAAACCATATACTGTGACCTCTAAGAGTCTAGTGGTTATTCGTGTCATTGGATTGCTGTCTAAATGACGTATACCACTGTCTCTAATTATTCATACAGAAAAGTATAAGAAGAATGCTCTCAGAATTATGAGAATAAAATGTTTCTTTGGAAATGGTTAAGATATGTTATAAACCAAAAAACCATTGGATGGTAATAAAATAGATGCATATGTTTGGGGCTCTTTATAGCTTGCTGTTCGTTGTGAGCCAAAGCTCCGTGTTGAAGACCGTACTTTGACCTATAATGGTTTAATTTTATAAATTTTGACTTGGATGGAGAGTTGTCTCATTGGCACTAGTACTCATACCATGCACATCTTATATCTATAGAATGTCCAACGGGAGTTTACAATACATTTTAAGGCACAAGTAACACGATACCGAATGGCATATCACTCGATTTCTAAAATATTTTGCACACTTGTACTTTGATCCGAGTTACATCGGAATATGAAATAAAAATGAGGGTCACCATTTTTGTTTTCTTATAATTTTCATAGGAAAACGTCAATTTTGGGGACATAGGACAATGTTCACTTTAGGCCAAATGCGGCCCTGAATTTCAGCTTTATCGTAAAATTTCAAAATCGCCAGAATTTGGTTCTCAAATTGATCTTTTTCAAAAGATTTACTTCCTTGATAAAAGAAATCTCTTTATAAGAATGCATTTTTTGCTTCAAAATCAGCACATTTTTTATATTTTGTTAAAATACGATGATTTTGTGAATTTTCCGGATCTATAAGCTTGAGAAAACCCTTGGCTGCAACCTAGGATTCAAAATGTTCTGTAACCAAGAGTTGCGAATGATGATATTGAATCCCTAGACACAAAACTTTCTAGATTTTGGATGGCGGCCAAAGTAAATTATGCTAAAAAATGTTAAGAATTATTGAAAATTTGACCAAAACTGACGTTACAACTCAAATAATGCATACTTAAAGAGTCAATACTTCGTCATATTTAATATGATGTGTCAAAATGAAGTTATTTTGTATTAATTATAATATCATAACTATTTCTATGTGATATTTGTAGTATTATGGCCTGATTAAAAAAAAAATCAAAATCTTAGGGCCAATTTTAATCCTTCGTGAACTTACATGGATATATAGGGAAAATGCCTTTTTTCGACTCATCTATTTAGATTTTTCATTGTATGGCTATTTTCTTAAATACGGAGAAAGACTAGACTAACATTATATCCGGGATTGTATACTGATTGCATGCATGTATAAAAATACTAATGTCACCATCCCTTTTTTTTTTATAGATAAATTGCTTCAAAGTTGATCAATCAATACGCTTAGAATTTGACCGAAAACGTGTATCAGTAACGTTATTGAATACAGAAAAACGTTATTCTTACTCAGAGGTTTTGAAAAAAATATATGTCGGGATTTGACAGGTGTTTATTTTAGTTTTATTTCCCCTGTCGTTTTTCGTAAATTTTATAGTTATTCAATATAAATTTCTACTGATTTAATATATTTCGTCCTACACAGGGATATTTCACTATCGTGTTTAATCCACACGAATTTCGTCTGAAGAACTCGTACCAAATTTCACATATTTTCACACTCATAATTTTTTACTGGCCTGATTTTTCAGATCATTGTCAGATCTCATGCATGTTAAAATGCAACACAAAAGTATATGAAAGAAACTCAAATCTAGCTTTATTGCCAGATAAATATATATGGGATGATAACTCAGTCTCAGCGTTTCAAGATGCTATAAATTCAAATGAAATCAAAAATTTTATTAGAGAGTATAAAGATAAAATTTACGACCAAGATTCAATTAATAATGCAGCAGAAGATTGAAATAATATTTTCCTAAAAGCTGCAGATTTATCACTTAAGAAAATTATTAGAAAACCAAAGGAAAGCAAGAAGAAGAAAATTAAAAAGAAAAGAGAACGGCAAGATCAAGATATAATTAATTTAAAACAAAACTTAAATCGAAAATACAGATTAATGCAAAATCACAACATAGATCCTTATATACGTGGGTCCTTTTTTAAATGCCTGAAATTGTATCGAAAGCAAAGAAGAACAAAAATAAGAAAATTCAAACAAGACATCATGAATAAACTTGATAATTTATATGATCAAAATCCCAAAGCCTATTGGCAACTATTAGATAAGATTAAAAATATCTCAAATAATAGTCGAAACAACTCTGAGAATACTATCAAACCATCTGAATGGCAAGAATACTTTCAAAAATTTAATACGAATGACAATACAGTGATGATTTGATTAAGAAGAAACTTGAATCATTTCATAATAATAATGTTTTTAATGAACTTGACTACTTGATAACACCTGAGGAAATAGAAAAGGCAATAAAAGGTCTTAAGCATTCTAAAACAAGTGGATTTAGTATGATCTCGAATGAAATGATAAAAAAATAGCCAAGCTGTTTGTATCCCTTTAATACAAAAACTCTTTAGTTTAGTATTTTCAAGTAGTATTTACCCAAAATTATGGAGTCAATGCTTTATCACCCCCATACAAAAGTCTGGTCCTAAACATGATCCAGCAAACTACAGGGGCATAACCATTGCAGACAACATAGGCAAGTTATTTAATCTTATTCTAAATAACAGGTTGCTATTTTTTTTTAAAACTAGACTGATATAATTAGAAGTGAGCAAATTGGTTTTACTAAAGGATGTCGCACAACAATACCATCATTCAAAAATTTGTGAAAAATAATTCGAAGCCTCTGTATGCATGCTTTGTAGATTTTAAGCGTGCATTTGATTCAGTTTCACATCTCCACCTTTTTTATAAATTTAAATGTATAGGTGTTGGAACAAAGTTTTATGACATTATAAAATGTATGTATGGAAACACAGAAACCTGTCTTAAAATAGACCAACACAGGACAAACCTATTTAAATCAAATATAGGAGTAAGACAAGGAAATCCTCTTAGTACCTGCCTCTTTAACATATATTTAAATGATTTGCCAACCTATTTTGACCAAACATGTGACCAAATCCCATTGAACACACACCCCTTAAATATTTTAATGTATGCTGATGATGCAGTTCTTTATCATGTTTATCATCATCTGAGCAAGGACTTCAAACTGATTGTGTTAATAAATTATTTGAATTTACAGTTGATTGTAAAATGACAGTTTACACCCAAAAGACCAAGGTTCTTGTATTTAACAAATCAGGACGACATAAAAATATTAAAATATCCTTAGGAAACCAGATTTTAGAATGTGTACCGAACTACACATACATAGGAATATATATACCACATAAGAAACAAAAAACATATGCATAACTTTATATCAAAAGAAACTGATTATCTTGTTCTAGAGAAAATTCATACTAAGCTTTGTAAATTTTCACTTGGAGTTAATATAAAAACATCAAATATGGCAGGGGAACTAGGTTCACTCCCTACACTTTATCATGTAATTATCAATATGATAAAATATTGGATTCATCTTATGAAAGAAATTGAACATGTTGAACCTTCAAATATAATCCTATGGGAGGCCATAAATCTATCCTTTTCTATGAACAAACCTAACCAGGAATCTTGGATAGGAAACATTAAACATATATTTAAATTCCTAGATTAGATTATCTATTTATAAACCAGTCAAACTTTAAACAAAACCATATATTAAAAAAAGTAATCAAAGTACTGAAGTACTGAACATCGGATGACCACAAGTTCTTGAGGATGGTCAAAAGCACTTGTCTCAGAAAAAAACAACATATCTCTTTACCTGAAACTGAGGTTAATGTACAGAGATATATTTTTTTCTGAGACAAGTTCGTGCGTGGATGATGAATAAATGACAGGAAATTCAACTTCACCGTAATAACTATTATATTGTAGTGATACAAATCAGCATACACTGATTTGTTGTTATATATCATATTAAAATAACAGTTACATATATATATGATTTGCATTCATTTGTATATCATTCTATTCTACTATTCTAATAATAGTGCAATGCAAGTGCATGGTGGACACTTTTCTGTAAAAATTCAATTTTTCTAAGATTGGATACGAGTAGGCATTCATATTTTCCCGCAAAAACAATTACAGAGTTACCGGTCCTTGCCGTTATTGTCGCAAAACGTTCTTTGAGATATTCTTCCGCATGCCTTAACACAATTTTTCGGTACGTGTGCATTGATATTATCAATGATTTTTTACTTATATATATATATATCTAACTACAAAACATTTTCATATTATTAATTTATGTTGTAAACAAAAATATTTTTATCAGTATTCATTGAAGAGATGTATTTATATCAAACGATAAGGAATGTTATTTTGCACTCGTTTATGTGCGCATATTTATCATGTTTATAGATCGGTTACAAACCCAAAACTAATTTACATAATGGAAATCTAGGTGATAGCAATACATCGGAATGACCTCAAGGTCATCGCGATGTAAAAAAATCTCTAACAAAAAGATTTAAAGAAATTTGGGTAGCTAGTTTAGAAAGCAATTCTGGGAAGAGTACCAATATACAGTCGGGCAATAAATTATGAACTTACAGAAAATTTAAAAATATTTTTATTTTTGAACCATATTTAACAATAAATTCCAAAAAAGACAGGCAAATAATAAGACACTGTATATATACAAATAAAAGCTATAATAATAATACTAAAGGAAAACCTTTTTTACAAAAAGGCAAAGTCATGTTTTACATCATTTAAAATTAATTGAATATGTACAAATGATTATAAAATATCTATTCATGAACGCATCAAAATAATAATAATCTGGTACTTAATAATATAAATCAACGATAAAAACAAAGAATTATCATTACAGTTAAATTCGTTTAAAAACACCACTAGGGTAAAGGTTACGTAAAAATTCAGTAAAAAATTCAGTAAAATTTCAGTAAAAATTCTGTAAAAATTAACGTTTACTTCAAAAGTCGCTAAGAGATTCATTAAGTAAAGATTTACATTGTAAAAAGAAACAACAAATAACTAAAGCAAGCCAAGTGTGTGAGCCAAGAGAGGTTGGATTTCATCACATTTCATTATAGATGTAAATGTGTGTGCTGTTGTAAACATTTTAAAACTATCAATCAACAGTTTAGCATTTTGTATTAGTTCAAATCGAATGTCAGAATAGAGCGGACAGTTCATCATGAAGTGTATTTCATTTTTTACAGTTGAAATGTCACACAATTTACAGAATCGTTCATTCAAAGCCTATAAGGTATCTGTGGTCTGGAGTATCGTCCCGTTTCAATAGCCAAAGACAACGCCCCACTTCTAAAGAGTGTCATTGTTCGTCTTACGGAGCGTGGGATGTTACGCTGTATATATGGTTCTGTTTTAACATTCTCTTTGTTAAACCGATAAGTTATAAGTTTGTTTCCTTTTAGTTGATTTCTGTCATTAAAAAGTTCAGATACAAATTCATCAGTATCTCGAATTTGTCTTTAACAGATTTTGGCTTCCAATGTCTCAATGGTACTCATAACAAAATAGATACCAAGATTTTTAAAGGCCCTTGGTGTCTCTTCTGATTCAGATTCAGATTTAAATCGTAAGCTTTTTTTTTTCGTTTTCTTGCTATTTTTTATGACTTCTGCAGTAGGAAAAAAAATCACACAATGCAACATATAAAACAGACATTCAGTTACCGCATAGTCTGCATTTTGGTTAAAGACCCCAATCTCCATCCCACCCCCCCCCCCCCCTCAAAAAAAAAAAAAAAGGAAACAAAGTTACTATCTTTGATCGAATAAAAAGGAATTAAATATGACAGCGAAGCATGATGTCAAAATATCAAATTGTAAACTAAATATTCTATTGTGACAAAAACTTACCAATTGCAATGACCAACTTGTTTAGGAATTGTTTCAGGCGCATAAAACATGCGGCGGGGTTTCACTAGTATAATTGGGATCTTAAATCTCACCTATGTATGGTCAGAGATGAAATTTAAAAACCTTTATGCATGGAAAAAATAGAAAAGAGTAGAAGACCAAAGCTATGTCCTGAAAAGGGGAAGGGTAAGCAGTTCTCGCTTCTTGCAAGACACACGAAGGTCATTTTCCAGGAACAGGGAAAGGAAAGGAAAGGAATCTACGACAGGAGAAAAAGGTATGTTCACGTCTTTCGGGACACGGACAACCTATAACGGTCAATCAGTTCGGCGCTGTCAAAAAGACACTGCAATGACAACAAGCTCTGTTGGGATATAAATACCATACGCATCACTGAAGAGACATTAATTGTAAAAATGCATGTGGCGCAGAAAAAAATGGTGCCGTTAATGTAGGAAACATCTCAATTTTAACATGGTATCTTAAAGCGGAGTAGTCTCTCGTAACTAAATTATCGATGTGGCCTTTTCCTTTGACCTTTAAACAAATAGGCTTTTACCCCTCCCAAAATTGAATGTGTACAACAAGTGACGTGACGAACGGTTGAGAAACACAACTCTAGCGGACGGACGGTAGTCCTGTTACAATGTTGCTTCAGCAAATTTCATAAATAGCATTACAAAAGCGAATTAATCGCAATTGGCATGTGGAACAATCTGCGTTGACAGACTCGCTTATCTAAATACTCACATAATAATGAAATTTAAGAAGAAAAAAAGGCAGATTATGTGAATTGATTGCAGTAATTATTTACTTGAAGGTTTAATCAATTCAACGTACAACTACATGTAATAAGAATGCTATACAAAAGAGAGAGATATAGTTCATATTTGTTTGAAATATGTTCTTTCGTCAAAATAGTGTAAAACGATAAATCGAAGGTGTAAAAATAATACTATTCATGAATGATTTTTAGTTTTGAGACGACCCCTTCATTTTACCTGTAAACTGTAGGTGTCATTAGTCGGTGTCGAGAGTTATTGAAAAGGTCTACTATTAGACCTTTTCAACAACTCTCGACACCGACTAATGACACCTACAGTTTACAGGTAAAATACAGGGGTCGTCTCAAAAATAGAAATCATTCATGAATAGTACTACGTTTACTATTATACACTATTTTGATTAAAGAACATATTTCAAACAAATATGGATATATTATCTCTCTCTTAGACTCTTTCATATGATATTCTTATTACATGTATTTATACGACATTTCACCACGTTGAATTTATAAATTTCACATCGTGATCTGCTTTATTTCTTCTTAAAATGTATGATTATGAGTATTTAGATTAACGAGTCTGTCAACGAAGATTGTACCACATGCCGCCCGATCGTCACGTCACGTGGTGTACACATTCAATTTTGGGACATTATGGTTCGCCCTCATATTTGATTCCTTGTTAGTCGATCAAAGATCGCTATTTTTTTCTTCTTTTTTTTTTTTGGGGGGGGGGGGGGGGGGGGGGTAAGATGAGGGTCTTTAACCAAAATGCAGATCACAAGCGACGGCACCGTAAGCCGAAAATTTAAAGATAAAGAGTCGAAAATTGAATTGCATTGTCGCTGAATATCGAATTCAAGTTGAACATCAAATTGGCGAATTGAAAAGAAATAAAGTAGTGAGTACATTGAAGCACCCGAACCAAAAATTAAAAGACATTGTAGAAATATGTGCCGCTCTAGTCAACAGACATAAAACATTGTTTAATTAAACCTCTAATACAAAAATACAGTTTGGTTTTTTTTTACAATTTCCATCTCGACGTCTAAAAAATGAAATTTCGAAGCCTTTCTTTTCATCAAAAATAACTTTAATTTTAATTAGCAAATACTTAGTAAACAAAACAAGGTACGGTACACAATAATTGCGTAAATACGCACGTGCACGTCATGTTGGATAGTTGTCTCATTGGCAATCAATATAATCATGTGCGATCAATAATATTTTTTTCAATTTAATTTTTGAGACGACCCCTCATATCTCACCTGTCGTAGTCGTTCTCAACTGTAGGTGTAGACAATTGTTGAAAAGGTCTTATAGAAATGAAATGTATAATGCGATCATTTGAAAACAAAACAAAAACTTTTTTAATGATCAAGTCCGAGTTTATTGAAAAACAAATCATTTTTTCATATTATTACATTTTATATATTCATATGTTTTGCCTGGTATATTAGTGGATTTTATCACACTGGCATTGGGTAATTTTAAAACAAGTGGAATGGAAACGCGGCATACATGAACAATAATTTTCTTATATCATCTCTGTCTCGGGTGATGTATTAATTATGTACACAGCAGAGCCTTTTCGCTAGCAAATATTCACTTGTACGTCCCTGCCGTGGCAATTAAGGGCATATCCAACAGTTTATTTCTGACGGTGAGAATTTTTCCCTTTAAGATATATAGGCTATTTTTTACCTGCTTAAATCAAATGTGTAATAAAAAATATACCTTCATGTGCTACTTTTTGAGTAAAATGAGGTCAAAATTTCAGATATTTGCTCAAAATTCGGATTTGTGGACGTATTTTTCCTCCCGACAGATGTGCATAACTTTTTTGTTTTAAAAGATAAACAGATAAACACAAGCTGTTTTTTTTTGTTAAATTATTCATAAGTTCTCTTTTATATAAGTATCCTATAAATTTATGAAATATTTTGTTTAGAAATAACTAAAAGGACAAGGTACGATAAGTATCAGAGAACGGCCCCCGATTTCGATTCAAATTAAAAGTGATATGCCATAAATTATAGTACTATATTTTTAAAGTTTAAAACCTATATTTTTGTAAACATCAATAGATTTGTCAACTTTCGCTAATATTATTCATGCTTTGGTGCTGTAAACACCTCAAGATTCGCGAAAACGGCAGATAAATGGCAGTTTCCAAATCTTTTCCTGCATTTTAAACTATGAGCGTACCTACGGCCCACGATAATATTTAAACCTAACATTCCTTGAATATAAATGTTGATGCAGTTCAAATTTCTTTGTGGGCCGTAGGTACGCTCATAGTTAAAAATTAAAAAAAGGTGAAAAAAATCGTCAGTTTTCATTGAATCATCGAAATATTTAAACGAACTGCGGACAGGAGATGATTTCCGGTATTCACTGGATTCGACAAAAAGACTTTTCTTCGTGCTAAAATGGCTAGTTTTTTATGACAAATTTTACATCTACGAGAAAGGAACACAGAATATTCCTGTATTTATTATTGTATGAATTTAAAGTGAGATTATAGCAGATTGTCGGGGTTTGACACAAATCAGAACTTAGGAACTGTGACAAACTGCAGAGAAATTTTGGGAATGTAAATCACTAACTGAAACCAAAGTTATTAAATAACTGGTTCATGCTCAAACAGTTCCTTTTTAACTAAATTTCAATATTTGGAACACTGTGACACAGACGTTGATTGGCATGTCGAAGCATACATATGTCTTAAAATATATATGTAGCGTAAAAACTGCACAGATTTGTTAAACATGTTATCCATGGAATGGTGTATTCTAAACAAAAACAAGTTTTGACTATAAATTCTATACACAACAGATTGATAATGGCAATGAATGGTGTCAACAGTAAATGTTAGTACAACTTTACCCGTCAGAAACACGTATTTTGTTTTATAAATGACGAAATCGTGGCCCGATCTCCGTTGACGCTTTTGTGAAAAGTCCTTTCTTTCACGTCCGCATTTCTTTTATGTATGGCATGTCAAGTTAACATTTTAGGCAATCATTACGGATGGCGAAAATAAATTACAGAACTACAGGACAGTAAATAATAACATACATTGTATCATACGACATAAGACGACACCATGTGATAATTTTAATTATTTAATTGTGAAACTGTAACAGTAATAAAGATCAAACAAAACTATCCAACACTATTGCGAATTCATATTGTGTAATTTTTTACCATGATGTTTATAAAAAAGAAGATGTGGTATGATTGCTAATGAGACAACTCTTGACAAATGACCAAATGGCACATAAATAAATTAACAACTATAAGTCACCGTACGTCCTTCAACTATGAGTAAAGCCCATACCGCATAGTCAGCTATAAAAGTCCCCAAAATGACAAATGTAAAACAATTCAAACGAGAAAACTAACGGCATAGTTGATGTACAAATAATGAACGAAAAACAAATATGTAACACAGTAACAAACGACAACCACTTAATAACAGGCTCCTGACTTGGGACAGGCACATACATACAGAATGTGGCGGTGTTGAACATGTTAGCCGGATCCCAACACTCCCCCTAACCTGGGACAGTGGTGTAACAGTACAACATAAGAACGAACTATAAAAATCAGTTTAAAAAGGCTTAACTCATCAGATGGATACAAATATAAATACATCTAACAAAAACACAGAGTGGATTTGTTAGTATTTATTGGACTTAGGATTTGTAATTGTCCCCCGCCTTCCCGATGCTCTTTTTCAACGACAACGCGTGCAACTTCGTATTTCTTGTCTGAAAATTGTTCTCTGCATTACTTTCCGTCATAAACATTCATGAAGTATTTGTCACTGGACGGTCAGAAAACAACATTCAATCAATCATATCTCCTCTTAATTTGCAGTACTATAATGACTTTAAACGTACTTAAATAAATAAAAATGGTTATTTTTTTAATCAGATATTCATACGTCAAAGAAAAGAAAAAAAAACGAATATTGAATATCAAAGGAAAAAAATGCATCATAGTCAAAGATATCATGCTTGTAATTTTGTATGTGTGTTTCGTGTACAAAAGGTCGATTATAAAAGGCATTAGATCATAAAAGGCCCAAGATTCCGGAACGTTTTGCCAAATACAGATCAGATTATCTATTCCTGAATATAAAATTCGAAGTTTGTCAAACAATTTAAAGTTTTACTCAACAGTTTATTTATTTATTTGACCATATCAATGATAATTCATGTTTACACAGAAGTGCTGACTACTAGACATCGTGTTAATGCATGGGTTGTTTGTGTCACTATTTTTAATGTGCTGACATATCACCCTAACTGGACACTATATATTCTGACTCCGACCCAACTAGTCTTTGATCTTGCCCCTTAATGTCACGTGATACGGAAAATCAGCAAATACCAATTTTAAAGTCTTTGGTTTGACCCGGCCGGGGTCAGAACCCACGAAATCTGACACTCGAGGTGAAGACGCCTCCACAAGACAACCGAGGCGACGTTTGTCTCACGAGTTTATCGCTGGGTGAGAAAACGACAAACCCAGCGAAAATGTGCACCTAAATGTGCATGTTGTTTTAAAAGATGAATATTTAATATTCTCAAATTAACTACAATAGACAAATGTGATTATAAGTATTTAATATTTCAAACTTGGAAAAAATTAGAATTTTTTTTTATCTATATGTATTCATTAAAGTTTTTAAAAATATTCACTGGCTATAGTGCTGCTCTTAATAAGACATTTACAGGAACATTTTGGGGACTACTCTTCAGCTGCCGACGCCAAGTTTTTAATTTGAACAAGAAATATAGAAAAGAGTCTTAACGGGCTATATTCCTTAAATTAATTCTAGAAAAATTGCATCCAGGAAACTTACTTTCTATTTTGAAATGATACCAAAATCTACGTTTTATCATACATAATTCTATAGTTTTTGGAAATATTCAGAGCTCTCTGTAACATCCATAGACAAATAAAGAACACAAAAAAACCAGAACAGAATGAATTAACTATTTCCTTGAAAATCGGCACAAGCAATTAAACAGAATTTCAGCTTTAGAGCGAGGGCAAGAGGTCATAATTCTATATTACACAATTTTGAAGTTTTTAGCCGGACAGAATCCAGAAATATGGGGAAAAATTAATATATCTCATAAGTGAAAAAGTTCGTGTATGTGTTGTTATAATAAAACACCCATGCAACCACGCATCCCATATTGCATGATAGGACCCGACACTACTTTTATTTAGTGTTTCGGCAGTTAAGCTTGGGATGGTCATTTTAAGATGCATTATTTGAATATACTCAAATATGAAAGTTATTCATGTATATATTGATATATTTATATTTCAATTCTTCTTCAATAGATCTAGTTATTATGACAGATCTGCCATCATCAGGGGTCCAACTGTCAATTTTATGTTAAAGTCTTTAACTTTGATCTACTAAGCATATCTCCAACACTCTTGTGTTTGCTATACGCAACAATTGGTGCTGTATTGAATATTTGTACACAAACTTTGTCTAACTGTAATAAATGCCCGTGTTTCATAATACGTTTCTTTATTTTACGTATATATGGATTATATTTAGTTATTAAAACTAATGGAATATTTTGTTTTTCTTTTGATTTGTTTTGTTGTAGTAATTCAGTACTGTCAATTGATAAAGCATCAGTAATACTATCATCTATTTCCACGTTATCATAACCCCTATCTAATAATTTCACTTTGAAATTAGTTAGATTGTTTATTAATTTGTTATGGTCACTTGTGTTTCTAATTTGCCGTATTGCTTCACCTTTAATAAATCCTCTGAATACATGCTGTGAGTGACAGCTATATCTGTGCAGAAACAGATAAGAATTGGTTTCTTTAAAATGAAGTCAAGGTCAAGCATGCCATGTGTTGTAAATCTTTGACCTTTGATTACATCAACATCTAAGAACGACATTTTATCGTTCGAGATTTCATATGTGAACTTTAATAAGGGGTTATAATTATTTGCTAGACGAAACGAATCTATAATTTAATCTAGATATGCAGATCTGATTAACTTTCATAACTTTGCTACTGCCAAAATATTTTGTCATTGTTCATTAATTTTAACTAAACAAATGATTAACTACGCAAAAATTACTCCAAGTACAGTACTTGTCTGTACTTCTACAAGGAGGGTTAATATTTAAAAAGAGCGGCAAACGATACCAAAGGAACAATCAAATTCAAAGGTCGAAAACAAACCGACACAGCCATGGCGAAAAACGAAAACCAACGAGAAGACAAACAGCAGCCAACATATCACAGCATAGAAAACAAAAAACTTAGCAACACGAAACCCATTTAAAAACTGGGATGATCTCAGATGCACCGGAAGGAAATTTGATCGTGCATTTTGGCCACGGAGGATTTTTTTCAAATATGAAAGTAATTGTGCAAAAACAATCTTTTTTAGAAAGCCTTCAAAGTTTGTTTATATGAACATCAAGATTATTTTTCACTCGTTTTATGGGTTATTTTCTTTTTGACAGTCCGTATTTTCCTTAGATCCAGAAACTTTTGTAGTACAAAATGTATATGTTTCAACACAGGGAGAAAATTTCGCACCCGGTGGCGGGCTACATCTGGCCCCTAAAAGAAAATGTGTACTAATTCATTGAAGAGGCCCCTGACTTGGGAGAGGCACAAACATGCAGCGGGGCCAAATGTTTACAAAAATTTTTTTCACATGATCTTTTTGACGCAACTTTACAAAAAAATGAGACGAAAGTCAAATGATTTTTATTTGATCTCTTGATGGATATATGTCAACAGTTTGAGAAAAGGTATCACTCCAAGGGATTGAAATTTCAACTTTTGACCAAATTTTGAGGAAATGTGTGACACCTTTACACCACTTTTAGCAAAAACATGTAGGTTTGTGCCATGGATACGTCAAAAATACATTCTAGCTTTAACCTTTCAACTTCTGGATATCATATCTATACAAAATACTGATTACATGCATATACACAAATATGACACAAACAGTAGGCTTAATTTGTAAGAAAGGAAAGAAAAGGGGCTGGTAAAATTTATGTATATTGTTATCTAACATAAGTACCAATCTGAGGACAAATCTCATTTCATGATGTCATTTTCAAGAAAAGAGCAACGAAAGCTACCATAACATATCAGCTTCCTTCTCTACTTTGAGGACTATTTTATAAACATTTGGGGTCTTCTTTGTTGAACTCCTGCAAGTCTTTCATTTTGCCCATACAGCTGTCGTCGTGTCAACCTCTGTCTCACCTAGATTCTTTGGCGCACGTTGCTGTCTACGACTTTTTGTTCGTCTTCTACGCCCTTTTCAAGGTACTTCACAGCTATTAACCTGACATTCTGGAGGACTAACCACATTGCCTACAAATCCAACTGTTTTATTTCGACGTAGATATCTTACATGTCTGATTTTACTCAGACCTTCTGTAAACTAATGAATCTAACCAAATGAATTAAATAGAGATTGTGTCCATGGGACACAAATAATGACCCGCTTGCATATATATAGCATTATAAAGGGTCATTACTCAAAATCGATAAAAGTGACGCCATCCAAATTAGCACATGATCTGTGTATTATGGTAATAAGCATTGTGTATACATGTCATACCATTTGGTTGGGGTAAAATTTAGAGAGAAGGGAAACTAACTGATTGGAGGTACACGTGTACGGACGGACAAGGTTAACACTTAATGCGCCCTACGCTGCGGCGGGGCTTAACAAATTCAGACATTTTTTATACTGAAATTGTACATACCCGACAAATTCCCGACTATCCCTACGACCCCTATACGACCAGGTCGACCTGGTCTGGTCAAGATCGGGCTGAGATCGAGTATAGTTGATTTGGTCTAGCTAGTTGAGTAAAGAACGTCTAGAGATTGTGAATTGGTCGGAATTCGAATATGTTTTCAATTAGTGGTCGGGTGGGAGTCTTGATGGAGACATTAACGAGTCGTGAATGGTCGAGTTAAAGAAATTCTGAAGTTAACAAAGTTTACTTATAGTTCACAAAAAAAGAATTAATTTGAACTTTTTGTTAAAATTCATCCAAATACTACAGTCAAAGGTTGTCGTTTTCATCTTGGACAAAATACAAAATTTAGGTTTAGCTAATGAGGACAAAGATAGGTCAAATGAAATAGAAAAATGGTTAACGCAGATTTTCTGATTGCCATTTCTTCCAGCGGAGGAAGTTGAGGACGGTTTTGCTGACGATATAATGTCAGATGTTCCTGATAATAAAAAATGAAATAAATTTGCCGACTACATAAAAGAAATTTACGTAACTAGTGAGCTGAAATTACAGTGTGGACGACTGTGTCTAATGAAGTAACAAATCGTACTAACAATGGTCCAGTCTTTTTACAGCTATTACCACATGTATTATGCCCATCGCTATCGCTCGGAAATAATCCAATATAAATGCCCAACCCATTGTAAAATGAAAACAAATCTATACGGCTGCCACAAATTATTTCTTAAGTATAAGAATTGAAAATGTGGTATGCAAACTATGTTCTTAACAAATATGATAGACAACCACCAACATGTTATCTCATTTTCCTAAAAAAAAAAAAATCATAAAAATCCATAAAATTCAGGTTATTCTCACAATAAAAACTCAAGTGAAAACTCAGGTGAATTACAGGTAGATTCGCGCAAGCGTATTAATACAATTTCTTCGCGCAAACGAAATGCTTGTCATTTTGAATTTCGCGCAAATGTAGTTCGCTCGTATAATACGTTTACGGTCGCGCAATCAAAATCCCAAAACTAGTTATTTTATACATATAAAGTACCAACGGGATTATATGTTTATGTACGTTACAATGTATTCGGCGTAAGATGCTTAACAAATATAAGAAAAACTGCAGTCGCACTATATATCATGACACCAAATATTGAAACATAGCATCACACAAAATAACTCTTTTGATAATAGCAAAAAAAAAAACCTTAAAAAAACCCAAATGGTATTGTCATATAAACTATTTGCATATATATGTAAGACTCATCGGTCTCTAATCGACGGCCGTTCCTCAAATCGACGTCCAAATCCGACGACATTAAAATAACATGCCAAATCGACGGCTAATTTTATACCCTACTAATCGACGTCTTTTTTGTTGTTCTCAAATCGACGTCCACTTTTTAGCTTCTCTAATCGACGTACGCTTTATTGGTTTTTTTGCAATGACGTCATAACTTTATCAAATGACCGATGTTTATACAGGTTGTGATATCAATTTTAAATTTAACAGATTATACAAAACTAAGGAGATTTGGTATGATTGCCAATGGGACAATTATGCAATAGAGTACAAATGAAGTTGATGTAAGCAATTATAGACAACCGTACGGCCTTCAACAATAAGAAAAACCCATTCCGTAAAGTCGGCTATGAAAGGCAACGACATTTAAAATGTAAACAATTCAAACTAGCAAACAAACGGTCTTATTTATAACAAAACAATTCAGAAAAACAAATATGACAGGCATAAACCAACGACAACCACTGAACTACCGGTGTTATATAGACATTCTTCCCCCATGCCAGTCCCCCCCGGGGGAAAACTATCATGATCCAATTTTACCCCCGGGGAAATGTTGTATCATTGCCATTCTTCCCCCAGCGAAAAATTGGCAATACGTATACATATAGTCACTTTTCCCCCACAGTATAGATTTCACTATATACAGTCAAACCTGTTTTAAGAGACCACTTATGGGATAGCAAAAAAGTGGTCTCTTAAGACAGGTGGTCTTTTAATAAAGGTTCGATATTTATGAAATGTACTATACAGAGGGATTTAAAATCGGTGGTCTTTTAACACAGTTTTTTGCTTAATACAGGTGGTCTCTTAAGCAGGTTTGACTGTATGTCTAAAAATTAAAATCAGTGTTAGACATAGATTTTTATGTTGACAAATTGTTTGCCCATTTACATTTACACAAGTCTGTCTTCATTCTCATCGGTCCGTCTATGTGTCAACAAGTCTGTCTTCATGTTCACCTGTCTATCTACATGTTTACAAGTCTGACTATGTCCACTAGTCCGTCTACATTTTCACCATTCTGTCTATGTGTCCTCTCGACTAGTCTGTGTCTACATGTTCAAAAGTGTGACTACATATTAACCAGTCCTTCTTTGTGTCTTCTATTCTGTCTACATGTCCAACAGTCTGTCTCTGTGTTCACTATAGTCTATTAACATGTTTACCGTTCTGTGTATGTGTCCACCAGTCTGCCTTCATGTCCAACAGTCTGTCGACATGGATATCAATCGGTCTATATGTCTAACAATCTGTGTCTACATGTCCAACAGTCTGTCGACATGGATATCAATCGGTCTATATGTCTAACAATCTGTGTTTACATGTCCAACAGTCTGTCGAATTGGATATCAATCGGTCTATATGTCTAACAATCTGTGTCTACATGTCCAACAGTCTGTCGACATGGATATCAATCGGTCTATATGTCTAACAATCTGTGTCTACATGTCCAAAAGTCTGTCGACATGGATATCAATCGGTCTATATGTCTAACAATCTGTGTCTACATGTCCAACAGTCTGTCGACATGGCTATCAGTCGGTCTATATGTCTAACAATCTGTGTCTACATGTCCAACAGTCTGTCGACACGGCTATCAGTCGGTCTATATGTCTACCAAGCTGTGTCTACATGTCCAACAGTCTGTCGACATGGCTATCAGTCGGTCTATATGTCTACCTAGCTGTGTCTACATGTCCTACAGTCTGTCAACATGGCCATCAATCGGTCTATATGTCTACCAAGCTGTGTCTACATGTGCATCAGTCTGCTACATGTCCACCAGTCTGTGTATGTATAGAAAAGAAGATTTGGTATGACTGCTAATGAGAAACTCTCCAGAAGAGATCAAATGATCGACACAGAAATTAATAGCCATAGGTCACCGTACGTCCTTCAACAATGAGCAAATCCCATACCGCATAATCAGCTATAAAAGGTCCCAAAGTCACAAATGTAAAACAATTCAAACGAGAAAACTAACGGCTTAATTAATGTACAAAAACGATCGAAAAACAAATATGTAACACAGCAGTCTGTCAACATGTCTATCAGTCGGTCATTATGTCTACCAAGCTGTGTCTACATGTCCATCAGTCTGTAACATGTTCACAAGTCTGTCTACATGTTTAACCGTTTGTAATTGCATTTTGTTGTGTTGTTTCGTCTGATCGTCCAAATCATCAATTTGCTAACAGCTACATGCATTCTTTTGACCTGAAAATTCACTGGGTGTATTTTCCATACCAATACCTTCACCACACCACCCTTTGTTTACACCGAACTCCAAACCCCAGGGAAAAGGCGTCTTTTACTTTCATTTAATTAACATGATTTTTCACAATGAAATGTATGCTAAGCTTTTCTTGGTGAGTATTTTTTTTCAGGTAATGCAAGATGCACAACTTATTTGGTCTCAATTTTTTTTTATCGTCTTGATATTATTTTTTCACATCGTAGGTGTCCGTAAATGACAAAGTCAATCTTCGTGCTCATTTATGTTTGTGCATCCGATCTTTAACTTTGTATTGTGCAACACAGGTCTGAAAATTGCAAACATTTTTTTAGGGACCAGCTACAGCCCGCCTCCGGGTGCGGGATTTTCTCCTTGTGTGGAAGACTCATTGGTAACCTTGTGCTGTTTTCTGCTCTTTGTTGGATGGTTGTCTCTTTGACACATTCCCCATTTCCGTTCTCAATTTTGTTGTTTTCAAGATGGAAAAAGGCTTAACTTTATATAAATACAAACAAAAAACAATATCCCAACTTCTAATTACGTAGGTTTTCTGTCTCTGCACGGGTTTCTCATCGTTGTTTTTTTAAATTTTTTATTTAACTATAATTCCTTACTGCCAATTCTTGTTTGCGTTCAAATGCCAAACAGTTTTCGTTGGGGTTCATTATAAGCCAAGGAAAATTTTAATATGTATCGCCAAAACAATTCACGTTGCAATTTTAGTTTTTTCTGACAACAGGCTAGTATAACTGGTAAACCTGTATTTCAATGATGCAATTAAAGCATCAAAATTAAAAAGCCTACTTATATCCGGTTGACAAACTGTCGTTTCACAACCATAATAAATATACATGTTTTCGCAGTTAATGTCTGTCTCTGCATGATTGGTGTCCTTTCTTATATGAAATGTAGCATTGTTTCATAGATATATATCTCGTTAGTAGTTATTTCGTTATTAAAGAACAACCCGTCTGGAAGAATATAGTCATATTAGTTGAAATTGGCTTTGACATAGCTTTCGGTAAATGAGTGTGCTCCTATTTCGGTGCTTTTTTTGTAAGTTAATTGTTTATTAAAAAAGCACTTATACTCCCATAATATGGACCTATGGCTTACAAACATTACACATGATATACATATAATACTGTTACGCAATGAAAATGAACAATATTGTAACCCGTACCTCTACAGTTTTAGTGAAGCAAATTGTAATAGATATTTTACAGTTTTTTCCTATTGTGTGCTGTCCTAGGTTGGAGCTTTTTTGTGATTTTTTTTGGGGGGATGGGGTGTCGAGCGCCCACGAATATGTTTAATCCCGCCACATTCTGTATTCGCCATTCCCATGTTAGGTGCTTGTAATACAGTGGTTGTTGTTGGTTCGTTTTAATTGTTTTAGTAAACTATTTTGTTTTTATAATTAGGCCATTAGTTTTCTCGTTTGAATTGTTTCACATTTTTATTGCCGGGGCATTTTATAGCCGACTATATGGTATGGGCTTTTCTCATTGTTGAAAGCCATACGGTGGCCTCTAGTTACTTATTGCCACGTCAGTTTAATACGTTGGATATTTGTCTCATTTATGCTGGATAGAGTAGATCCTGTGCACGTTTAGGGCATGCGTGATCTTTTTGTAGATCTTGTACAGCTACAACTGATGGGGTAGATATCTGCATTCGATTGATGTAGTTTCTGGTAATTCCTGTACCTCCACGTCTCCCATGCTGGTTGGAGCGGGTATACCGATAACCACTGGGTTTGATGATGTTTCATCCGTATCGGACTTCTTCTGAAAGAAAGCTTTCAGGCGGCGAGTATTTTTCTCTGTCCAGCTTTCGATGTGTTCTTTTTCTTTGTCATCTCTCTTTTAGTTGTTATCTTTCCTAATGGCGGCCATCTAACTGGTAGAGTGGACTGTCCATTCCTCCTGGTAAAGACCAGTCGGCAGTTGTACTTCCTTGTACAGCTAGTACATATACCGATATGACATAATTGGGTAGAGATAGAGTAGGTTCTTTGCATGATTAATATGAAGTCATTTTACCATACAAGTATTACGAGACATCATAAACATGTCTGTCCAGGGGAATGTCTTCTTACAGACCTGAAGTGGTTTAACTAATTGTATTCGTCTAGTCATATGATACTAAGGGTTCATGAATGAAAATGGATGTGATCACCACATAAGAATGTGCTTCATGTATATATATATATATAAGTATTCTGATATCAAATGTATATTAATACGCCAAAGGTTCGGTACCGCTAAAGTAATCAAAAGAAGTTACTATTATTTTTTTGGATTTCTAACTGACATCGCCGATGTTAATAATTTACAAGGGGGGAAAATTAGCTTCTCGTGCTATTAGGGGGGAAAATTGGCCTGATCCTGGTTTGTCCCCCCTTTCCCATCACGCTGAGGGGGGAAAGTAGGATCATGCCAATTTTCCGGGGGGAACTAGATCGACCCAGTTCTACCGCCCGGAAAAAAAGTATGGGGGAAGAATAGCAATAGGACACCGGCACATAAAGAATTTGGCGAAATTCAACATGTGTGTGAGGGGGTAAGTCCGACAGTCCGACGCCCCTTTAGTCCGACTGTTCAATAGTCCGACGGTTCGATAGTCCGACAGTTAAATATTCCGACAGTTAAATATTCTGACAGTTCGATAGTCCGACAGTTAAATATTCCGACAGTTAAATATTCCGACAGTTCGATAGTCCGACAGTTCGATAATCCGACAGGGTGACACATAATTATACAAGTCAAGGGCTTAAATATTCTTATTTTTGTCCCGCTATCACACTTAGAGTGTTTATTCAGGCCTTTCAACCCAAAAGGTTTTTTTTTCTTTTTTTTTAATTATTAAACAGTGCTTTTTAAATAAAAGATAAAACCAAAATGCTGATACTTGGATTAATCATAAATCACATACTTTTTTTCAGGAACTTTAAGATTTAAACAATAATACTTCTTCATGGTTGTAAAAATTCTTCATGTTGAGGAATCTGTCATTTAAGCGACTTTTAAAATTGTCATTTAAATTAATTTATATTCTGAATACCAGGGAAAATGGTCTTTATGTATTTTCACAAAAAAACAAAAAAGTTGTAAAATTCCTTCAGTATTATAAAATACTATAGTATAATATGCGACATTCAGATTTGAAACCTCATAGCTGACAAAATTGATGACGTCAGTATAGCGATTAGACGGTATAAAAGGACGGACAGAACCAAATTAAAATGCATGAACTTCAAACTTTTTATGTGAAAAAAAAACGGTGATGTGTGTTCCCCAGTTGATGATGCAAGCACAGGAAGTGTCAAAATATGGCTCTGTACTATATTTGTAGAAATGTCAGTATATTTTTTTGTAAATTGACATCTTTGGTATGTTGAAAGTTCACATGTACAATACAATATCTATGTAACGAAAGCTGAAACTATAGAATTTTCTTATCATTTTCTGTAATAGTCCCCGAATTTTTTCACTATTGGAATAACCAAACCCTTCCGGGCTTGGCTGAAGTGTGCTTCACACGAATACAAGAACAAATCGACTGAAAGCGGTGTACAAATTGTACCAATGTTTGTTCAAACACAGACCCCAAAATCAACAATATGCTGTCAATTATGAAATCAAGTATCTTCCATGTACATTTTGTTGGAATTTATAGTTTATTTTTATTTTATTTGCTCAAAGAGTCAAAACGGTTAAGACGCACGTTTTTCGAACTTAGGAAGTCTTCTCCTGGAAACAATACTACAATTTAGTTTACATGTAAAATATATATGCACTAATGTTGAACAAAAGATAATTTCGAGGAGATAGATTTAAAGCATAAATTATTAACTAGAAAAAGTAGCACACAGGATGAAGAAAAAGCTACAAAAATAGACGAAAAAACGTGAGTGAAGTATATGGATACCGTCACGGAGTATGATGATGTATACAGCATAGTATAGTAATGTTCAAAGTTAGACAACAAGGTATCTTTTAGACCCTCTGATAAATATAATTATAGACATTTTTTTAAATGTTGCAGTTTTCTTCATAACTAAGGTCCGGCGGTACTTCCTTGAGTCACCTAAGCAAGATTATCAGTTACTATTTCAAGATTTTGTATATTCATTTTAAACTTTAACTTTCACAATAAATCTGGCCAAGTGTTTCGATATATATTTGTATATATTTTCAACATGTTCGTTCCTTTTTGCATCAGAAGAAAGAGTTACTTCTAAGTGTTTAGGAATATCGTTGAGAATAGTGTACACAATTTCATCACGAATCAAAATGGTCATAATCGCCTTAAGTTTCAAAATGCTTACAACTTCCAACTTTCTTTCATTGTCTGATTTTTTATTCAAAGTTTTTTGAAGACGTAAATATTGTAACCAACTAGTGTTTGAATTACACCAAAAATAATGGCACAGTCAGGAACCTAATGTTCAGTGGTTGTCGCTTGTTGATGAGGTTCATAAGTGTTTCTAGTTTGTTTTTATATGGATTAGACCGTTGGTTTTCCTGTTTGAATGAGTTTACGCTAGTCCTTATTGGGACCCTTTATAGCTTGATGTTTGGTTTGAGCCAAGGCTACGTGTTGAAGGCCGTACTTTGACATATAATGGTTTAAATTTACAAATTGTGACTTGGATGGAGAGTTATCTCATTGGCACTCATACCACTTCTTAAGATTACCCGTTGCCTTAGTTACAGGGTCATGAGACGAAAATAAAGGGAAAAACAGGTATAATAGACAAACGGAAAAGTAGGGACATACATTTAATAGAGTAGTCCGATGTCGGTAATCTGCATCTTTTCTGCCTGCTTGGCCCTGATGCATGTATACATTTTCTGTTGATAATCAATTTGACATTATAATTATAAAAAAAGAAGATGTGGTATGATTGCCAATGAGACAACTCTCCAAAAGAGACCAAAATGACACAAAAATTAACAACTAACTATAGGTCACCGTAAGCATGTCTTCCTATGGCATAACATTTTTATGGCAGTGACAATATACAGCTACATCCAGTTTGATGAATCGATGTTACCACTGTGCTACCATCTTGTTGTTCTATTTCACATTTCTTTCCTGCTTTACAACAGTCAAGAGAGAACTAAGGAATGTTGAAAATCAGTTTACCAATTATCATGGTCAATTTGTATCGATTTAAAACTGTCTGAACATCGGAAGATAATGTTTATTCTTTACAGGTGAATCTGGTCACCATAAATCCTTCGAAAATGCTGACAAATACAAACTTTGAATATCGAACACGAATTCTTTGGCAATTACAAAAATATATGTCTCCTTTACGTTACATACTATTAAAAATACCAAATTTGTATATATTTTTATAAAACGTATTGTTCATTTGTAATGCCATATTTTTCGATACAATTTGACATTCAATCTAGCTGGGTATTTGCATAATATTGAAGTGGCAAAACTATTATGCAAACTTGTTGTCTGCCCATAAAGTGAGAACTGTAAATACTACCTTGTCCATCGGATTTCTTATAAGTAAGAAATCCAGGCTTTATAAAAATTTAAAAAGTGCCTAGAATATCAACCAATGTTAAGAGTTAGATTTGATTATTTACTTCCTCCCCGGCAGGGGCTGTATATATATTGACTGTGAAATAAAGACTGGCTAAACTTTTTGGGACATATTAGCAAATCGGTAACCTAATTTTGCGAAAAAAAATGGACAGTATACATCCCATTTTAGCGAAATAAGAAAACACGTATGTCACTTTACGGAAATTGCTACATGTTCCTTCTATTATTTGTATTTAGATTGTAAGGATACAAAGTGGATGTGTTCATAAAACTTGTTTTTCTTTTTTGTTTCAATTACTTTTATTTATATTTAGTAATTAATACATGACTTCGAACAGTTTAATATTTCATCGTTTCTTGAAAATTCTTATATACATGTAGTCGAATAGACTACGTGCGTACTATAGTAAAACTTATAACGAACACACATTTCGCTAATCTGTGCTATAAAACAGACATGTAAACATATAAATTCTGATGATTGAATTCAGCATAAAATAAATAGTACATCAATCTCATTCTTGTATTTTTCATCATACAATAGACAATTTGTAACTAGTGTTTGCTGTATTGTGTGATTTTTACTAATTTTGTAAAGTCTCGCAGCGACTTTAAGACGTTCAAAGCCATTGTTTTTCGTACCCGTACCTTTATCTTGGTTGTTTGCCTGAAATGTTGAGGGATTCGGTATCATTGTCTACACTATTCTTTCTCTCGGTAGCACAATACAAAGATTATTTTACCCCTAATCAGACAACTTTAAACGGATGTAACCTCTTTCATCCAGCTTTAAATTTTATAGGGTACCAAAAGAAAGAAGAAAGATTAAAGTGCCATATCAGTCTAAATGTCGAACTATTTTTTTATGGTTTTACTTCTTTCAAATAAATTTAGGAATCGATTGCAAAAAACCCGATTTCAAAATTCTGTGTATTTAAAATGATGAGAATTTCATTATGACATAATTATTACATGATTAGTTGCTATATTGTGATGTCCACACTTGAATGAAATAAGCTTCTTTGTTTTTCATTCCATCCCAAAATATTTTAAAGATTCTTGTACAACACAGTTTGAACTCCGAAACCATGTCTCAGATTTTCCCTATTGCATTTCATTCTCTCATAAACCTTCAATGAAGATGTCAACCTCAGTTTATAAGAGATCACTAAATTTAATTGGGTAGAACATTTGTTCTATTGATGCTTTTTGGATCTGAGACTATATGTTGAAGATAACTGTTCAAGGAACAACATGTGTGAAAATCAGGCATATAGGGGCACACTTCTAGTACTGTAGCTAATTTCATTTAAAACTACATTTTAATGTCAAAAATGAATGTGTCAAAATTGAATAAATAAGAATTTTCCTACTTTTACCCCATTTACTTCAATATAATTCACACATGTACCATTTGGATACTTCAGGATTGGCCTTTCATCATAAATCAGTTAGGTTTTGACCAGTAAGAAAGCATTTCATTTCAGCAATTCTAAATATACCAAGAAAATGCACACACCTACGCATCAATATACATCTGGCGGGAGATGTTATATCATCACTGACCTTGCTGTAAGTCACGGTTGCTACTGATATGGTCAAAACTCCGCTTATTATGATAAACAGTTACAATAAATAATATCAGAAATTTAATTACACATTGCATTTTCAATATTGATTTTATTCCTCTTAGTACATAAAATAATATATTTTGTTTTTTTGCATTCATTTTTGTTACAAAAAGTAAGTTATGCATGTGTACACAAAATGATCAGTTGGTCAGTTTAGATGATCTTTATGGGGGATTTCTAGAAATATATATTGTATACAATGACAATATGGTGTTTTACTCCAAGTATATTTTTTTTTATTTTTGCAGTTTGAAAATGAAATATTTAATTCTTTTAATAAGAATTCATATTTATTACATTATCCTCAAGCAATTCTAGTATAAACATCAGCAACATTAATTGTTAAAAGAAGTAACAAAAACAGATGAAAATTAAATTTTGATAAAATTTAGTTGCTTTTGTATTGTGCTACCTTAAATATAATTCTAAGATAAGCATGATATAATTTCATGTAAATATTCCGAATATTTCATTAACTCTCTGAACTCGACTATCAATTACTTAAATCATAATGCTCTTTAATTTTCACCCATCCTAAACAAAATGTGGTTCTGATGGGCGTTATCCTAATTTGTGAATAGCCTTCAAAGTTGAAGAGTGATTGACAGTAATTACAATGTATATAATAGAATCATTTGTGATTGACAGTAGCCCCACCTTATAACCATATGGCACAATACAGCTTATGCTACATTTACTTTTGACCCTTTCGGGACTGTTATAACTTAAATGTAAATAATGTACATGTTTCAACAATTATAGCGTAATCTGTATTTTCTTTTGAACCTTATGGTACGTCAACTGGACGCTTAAGCTGCATATGCTATTTATTACAGCATAGGCTGTATTTAATATAGCATATGCTGTATTAATTATAGCATACGCTGTATAAATTACAGCATATGCTATATATTATAGCCTAAGCGACATTAATTACAGCATAGGGTGCATAAATTATAGCTTAAGCTGTAGTTTATATAGCATATGCTGTATTAACTGTAGCATATGCGAAATAATTTACTTTTGACCCTTTCCGTACGCCATAGAATTGTGGGTTTGATGATAAAAGCATGAAACTTTGCAAAATTATAAATATATATTTGGTAGTCAATTTAAGCTATGGACCCACTCTGAAAAATCCAATATGGCGGCCATTTTCAAGATGTCTTTCAATCAGTCCAAATTTCACAACCATGTATAAATTAAAGCAAATAATATTCAAACCAAATCTTTTAAAAACATATAAAATGTAATCCAACGTTTCTAGTAAGTCATGACGTTATATCTAACCTTTCATTTTTTTTTCAAAATGGCTGAAAATTTCAAAATGGCCGCCAAAAAGTGAAAATGAACAAAATGCTGAGACAAGGCTTTGCTAATATTTATTTCTTCTATCGAATAACACTTTGCAGTTCATAAAATTTTCTAGGGATTGCGTTTCCATGATTCATTTCAATCAAAGATCCCATAAATGGAAACATTCGAACGTTTTCAGGACGCCATCAGAATATGTTTGACCGTTTAGTACCATCTAAATCACAAATGATAATGGATATGTTCCACTTCTCCTTGCCACAATCCTTTTTTTTTTTTCTTCGATTGTGGTAACATCAAGATGATAAATAAATACTTCTTTTGAATTTCTACTTGAATTGATTAACATCCCATATTACGGGATATGACTCATTAATCTATTTAAACAAGAGCACATAGGTGTCACTTGTTGAACAAGAACTGCCTACCCTTCTAAGCACCTGAGATCATCATCGGATGATACGGTGCTTTTTGTCCGCTATTTGCTTTTTGTCCGCTTTTGCTTTTTGTCCGATAATTTTGCTTTTTGTCCGACACTTTTGCTTTTTGTCCGTTGCTTTTTGTCCGTTTTGCTTTTTGTCCGATAATTTTGCTTTTTGTCCGACACTTTTGCTTTTTGTCCGTTGATTTTTGTCCGTTTTGCTTTTTGTCCGATAATTTTGCTTTTTGTCCGACACTTTTGCTTTTTGTCCGTTGCTTTTTGTCCGTTTTGCTTTTTTTAGCTCACCTGGCCCAGAGGGCTAAGTGAGTGGTGTTTTCTCATCACTTGGCATCCGTCGTCGTCCTTCATTTTTAAAAAATCTTCTCCTCTGAAACTACTGGCAAAATTTAAGCAAATATGGCCAAAATCATCCTTAGGGTATCTTGTTTCAAAAAAGTATCCGATGATCCCCCCCCCCCATTAATCAAGATGGCCGCCATGTCTAAAAATAGAACATTGAGGAAAAATGTAGATTGTGGCTTATATCTCTGAAACTAAAGCATTTAGAGCTAATCTGACCGGGGTAAAAATGTTCATCAGTTCAAGATTTATCTGTCCGAAATTTTTCAGACACATCAGACAACGCGTTTTGGGTTGCTGCCCCTGCATTGGTAATTTTTAGGAAAATTAGCAGTTTTTGGTTTTTATTTGATTGGAGTTTTATTTTTAAGTCGTTATAACTAACTCGTTTACTTAAAAACTACTTATTGTAAATGCACAATTTTTTAACAGAGTTATGTTTGATTATATTTTTTTTTTAATTCATTGATATTTTCCACTTGTATCACATATTGATTTGTAAAATTCAACCGTCTGGGTAACCCAGACTAGTTCCAGATTTTATTTTATTTCTCTTTTCAAGAGTAATAACCCGGGATACAGTCATATTTCTTTGGTTGGTACATGAATACTCTATTGATAAGAAATATACCGAAAACTTAATCACATTTACGGATTAGTATTAAAAGTATCGCATTTCAGTGAGGAGAAAAAAAATAACAATAACTTCTACTTTTGCCGCCCTACAGACTTGACCAATTTTAAAATAAACACTGTTGATGTATTTATTTCAAATGTTTCTATTAAAAAAGTGTTTTATATTTAGAAATGCACTATCTTTTTCTAAAATATTGTGCACAACTATTTCGTTATAAAAATTAAGTAAATGCTAAGTAGCCTTTTAATTACTTTCCACCCTCTTTTCGAGTTTGTCAAACAACAATTAACTACTTGGCTGACAATGCTGTTAACCAAATTTTCCTTATTACTTGAATAGCCTCGAACGCTTAACGGTACGCCATTTGGAAATAGTTGCTAGACAATTCCGAAATTTAAAAATTAATACAGTTTATCTCAATAAATAGCTACACATGTCTTCCTTAAACTTTCCGATAGTGTTCCAAAAGTTAAAGCATTGTTTGTTATATTTGTAATGTTTGTAATGTTTAAAAAAAAAACAAAGTTGTTGGAAATATGATGAAATTATTACCAGGCTTGAACAAATTTTTTAAACTAAAATGTTGCAAAATATATTGGAGCGACGAACAGACGGCCGTTCGTATATCAGTGCAAATGGTGACTATATATCACTAGCGGAAAGAAGAAACTGTGCGTATAAGCTATAAAATGTCGTAAATGTATGCACTTCCACATGCAGCAAACGCCGACACCATTTACCATAATGGTAAAACAATTCAAACGAGAAAAACCAACGGCTTGATTGATTTACAAAACTGTATACGACAAACAAATATGATATACAGAAACAAACAACAACTACTAAATTACAGGTTGAACCCCCGTTCCTGACTTATTTGTATAATTGTCATATATAATATTTAGCGTGGTTAAACCTATACAGAATTTCAATAGCGAAACCATCACCGTTACATGGCCGGATTATTTGATTTAATCAATTTCTAAACTATTCTAAAGTTTCGAACATGTTCGTCTAAATCTTTGAATATCCCATGTATTCTACAAATTTGAGAAGGTACACCATTGCTAACACGTTTGAGGATGACAGACTAACTAACGATTAGAATGAATAAGCGTGTGTCTATATAACACGATCTAAAATATTCCTTGTTGTGTAAAACACTAAGAATGCCAACTCCTCACACGTACAAATATCCTTATATCTTGCCTTCTATTTCTCCTGTTTATGTCCCCTTTTTTCTATTTCTTCAATTTCTTTTTTTCACTCATCTAATTATTATGTCTATTTAAATTCAACATTGTATCCATATAAATGCATATGAACGCTTACATATATATATAATTATTGTGATATCATATTTAAGAGCGAGGCGAAAGATACCAAAGGGGCAATCACACTAAAAAAGGTCGAAACAAACCAACAAAGCCACAGCTAAAATGAAAAACAACAAGACACACAACAGTCCACAAAACACAACATTGAAAAATAAAATCTGAGCAAGAAGAACCCTGTAAAAAACCGTGATGATTTATGGTTTTCGGGAAGGGTAAGCAAATCCTGCTCAGTTTGTGTCGTATTATAATCATATTTTGGACAAGACTTCAGTGTGCCAGGTCCATTAATATTATGTTTAAAAAAAACATATGTTTAACTGAACTTTCGAACCTTGGAAGATCTTTAATCCAAGGGGGTCCTAAATAGTTGCTTTTTGATGACCCTACAAGGAGTTACAATTTAACTCCTTGCGAACACATTCATAAGGACCGAAAATTCCCATCTGCATCTTTTAAAGATTCCGAATATTGTATAAATTGAATGGGATACCCCATTTCAAACCCAGCGTCTCGGAAAATCTCATATAAGGGCACTAGATAATGATTAAATTTGTAGCTATTAAATAATTATACATGGATTTCTGGCGAAAACATTTAAAACGGCCGAATTTAAAGTTCGTCTTTGCTGATAGAAGAAATTTCACAATAAAAACTGAAACGCAAAAACGCACAAACGCATAAAGATGTTTATTCAGGACAATAACTTATATACAAAAAAACAGCAGAAATATATATGAACTACCACCAATGAAGGTTGTAAAATACTATAGGTGATACTTAATGCTTTACGTAATGTTCTTTTTATCTTTTTTTTTGTCGTTAAGAGCAAAAATTGCACAAAAAAAAAAGGAATCATCCTTTAACGAAAACAACTCTTGAAAAGTCATCGGCTATTCGTTGATGGCTAAAGGCTATTTATTTCTGAAATCTAAATTTTGTTTCGCTGTTCTGAGTGTTCAAGATGTTACATGCAGCTAGAATATTGGTAAAAACAATTGAAAAAATACTGCTCTGTATAAAATGTACACAAAAGTAAACGAATGAAAGCCGCTGGAACGCAGTCCAGGACTCGGATAAGCACATTTAAAAAAATGACAGCTTACATGAACTGAGTGCCAATAAAAGTCCAACACTTGCTTTTTCAAAAATAAAATCTTTAAAAAAATATTGAATATGAAAATTTACAATTCAAACAATTGATCGATATCAACATGATCAAACAAAAATGTTTCATTATCATTTTTCGGCTACAATGGGTATATGAAACATCCAATGTCGAATTATCAACATAGAGTCCTAATAAAGAATGTTTCTGTCATGTTGTGCAACGAAATCTCTACAGCACATGGTAGTGACAACACTAAATGTTTAATAGGATCCCGCGAAAAGCCAGACTTTGGTCCACGAAGATAGCAAATTGTCTGTGTGACCATCGCTGACGGCTTTTGGTACACATAAGATGGTTGTTGGTTAACAGATATTTTTTACGCCGGACAGCCATTAAAATATCACCAAGGAAAGGTCGCCGTGCTCTTTATTAATTTCCACGCAAACTGATATAGCTCCAAAGGTTTTACCATGAACACCAATGGATACTCGTGTCAATTAGAAAGCCACGCGGAATCAATATCGGAGATGTTTAAGACAAATGCATCGGTCCTGCTGGGCGTTTGTTGCTTTATGTCTCCCTGGACATGGCCTATCATTAAAAGATCCCTTTTGCGCAATTCAATAATGTAATTAAAATATACCTTCATGTGCTACTTTAAGAGATAAAAGGGGTAAAAATTTCGGTTTTTTGGACATTTCTATCCTTTTGATAGACACACCTAACTTTTTTATTTCAACAGATAAACACAAGCGGATTTTTGTACAAAAATTATGAAAATCTTCTTTACTCATCTCTTAGTATGTTCAACAATTCTTTGAAAATAGTAAATGTTAACAAAATTTCGGAATCTTAGGAAAAACGGCATTTTTGCGATATATTTATCAAATTTAAAAAAAATCAATGTTGACTTTTCATTAAAATTGGTAATGTACCAATAAACTTTATACGTAATCAAACATAATGCAATTTTAAAAGAGAGGGGTCCATGTACTCGTTTTTAAGTTAAATGAGTTTAAATCACAAAAAAAAACCCAGTAATTTCCCGATATGTCACAGTTTGACCTCGCGAAAATTACGTTTTACGTTAGCAACGCCATTATCTCCCCTGTAATTGTATTGTATGCCCTTAATGACAGAGGGTAGTCGTGAAAGTATGGATTTCTTGTACAATTCATTCAAACGTTTATAACATTTAAAACAATAAGAGGGGTTTGTATGTTTAAGAACACATATTAATGTCATATAATTTTCACAATTCTTTTCTTCAGGCCAATTTGATTATACGTTTTGACTTTTAAGGAAAGATTCCTCTGAAAGACACTTTTCTAAATGTATTCACCGTGTTTTTACACATCAGGAAGATGTATTTTTCTTTCATTAAAACTTTTTTATCAGAATTTTTTATTTCTTACGTTTTGTATTTTAATCTATACAGTAATGCAAATACCGTATAGCGGAAAGTTTGACTTCAGTCTTATTGATTAAAAAATCAGAAGACATCAAAAATTCCATGCCAATCCAATGGTTTCGTGTAAAACTTGTGTGGTATATTTGTACATTAGATGACTATCCAGTAAAGCCAATAATCAAAAGAGTGATCATTATAAACCAGTTTTCGCTCGGCTTTTAACAGTGAATAAATCCCACTTCACAGAAAAAAACTCGCTCAAGCCCTGGAATGGTCGATATTTAACGCTAATGGCATTTTCTGAATTTGCAACCACGAGCTCGTTAGTTTATGCGTGCAAATCGTAACAATACTTGTATCTACATATTTTCAAAGTTTCTTGTTTCAAGGGCCATAACTAAGACAACAAATCAGTAGTCTGAAACGAATTCAAAAATAAATTAAACAACTCAAATTAATTAAATAAATAATAATTATGCCTCGATACAAAAAAGATGTAAAATTGACATTTCAAAGCAATTATTTATTTCAAGTCCTTCAACTTTGGCAAACATTTCTTTATCTGAATGAAATTGAAGGACGCTATGCATTTTCTCAGGATAAAACCATACATAATGTTACAAGCTTACAGATAGATTAGGAAAATGGAAATCTAAGGTTTCAAGCAGAAATGTTCCATCTAAAGATCTAGAGGGAGGCGAAGGATACCACGGGGGCATAGAAACTCAGAAGTCGAAAATGGACTGACAACGCCATGGCTAAAAAAGAAAAAGACAAACACACAAACAATTTAAGTACAAAAAACATAACATACTGAGCAAAACTGGGGCTGATCTCAGGTGCTCAGGAAGGGTAACATGTATAACCCCGCCACATTCTGTATGTATGTTTTCTGTCCCAAGTCAGGAGCCTGTAATTCAGTGGTTGGTGTTTGTTGCTGTTGTTTTTCGTTAATTTTTTTGTACGATAATTAGGCCGTTAGTTTTTCGTTTAAATTGTTTTACATTTGTGATTTCGGGGACTTTTATAGCTGACTATGCGGTATGGGCTTTGTTCATTGTTGAAGGCCGTACGGTGACCTATAGCTGTTAATTTCTGTTTCATTTGGTCTCTTGTGGAGAGATGTCTCATTGGCAATCATAACACATCTTCTTTTTTAAAAGAAATTCCTGCTACACACGTGGCACTCAATGTGTTGCTTATGTTAGTACAAACCCGGTAACAATAATTCGATAGGCCACATTCAGGGAAAAGGGGACGGGATTGTAGTTAAGACATTTGAAACCTATCCGCTATACATCATCTGTGAAACAGATATTCCATAACGGTCAACCAACTCTTGATGGCGTCCGTAAAACTTACGAGGGGGAGATTTCAACTTCACCACTTGGAACTCTTGGTTTAACAGCTTCTTTGTGAGCAGCAACTCTCTTTCAAAGAAATCATGATTGGAAAATTAGTATTATTGTCGGCAAAATAGTCTTGAAGAAAATGGGTCAACAAAATAAGTCAAGTTGACCGATTAGTAAAAGTATCTGAAAAACTTGACTATCACAATATTGATCAAGGTCAAACAGACGTCTGATGTTCAGTCGTTTGTTGATGTGGTTCATATGTGTTTCTCGTTTCTCGTTTAATATATAGATTAGACCGTTCGTTTTCCCCTTTGAATGGTTTTACACACGTCATTTTTGGGGCCCTTTATAGCTTGCTGTTCGGTGTGAGCCAAGGCTCCGTGTTGAAGACTGTACTTTGACCTATAATGGTTTACTTTTACAAACTGTGACTTGGATGAGAGAGTCGTCTCATTGCACTCATACCACATCTTCTTATATCTATTCTAACGCTATCTTTACGGTTTTTAGGTTTATGCATTATAAATGATGCCGATGATTTTCACGTTTTTGATTGTCTATGAGGTGAAGATTTCTGCTCCGCGTTGAGTGTCGTACGGTGTCATGTAGTCTCTATCATCAAAGACATTTGGTCTCTTGTAGAGAATGGTTTCATTGGCAATCTTACCAATTATTCTAAGTTCCATATTTTATTTTTAATCGACCGTCACTGATGAATCCTTTGTAGGGAAACGCGAGTTTGGAGAATACAGTTATACATCTGCATGGTATCTTTCATGAATGTTTTAATTATTATCCGAGATACAGACCTATAACCACCAATACTAAAAATTGACCAATGAACTAAGAAACTGAGGTCAAGGTCAGATTGCCACTTCTTGTCGGATATGTAAATCATACATAAATTAAATCTAGCTTATGTCGAGAACTCATGATTGATCGATGAATGACGAAAGTAAGGGCAGTGTCAGTTTACATGCAATTAGACATCTATATATTGCAATTATCCAATACAACCAATATTGTCCACCTATTGTATTTATTATCTAAGCTACCACACTCATTAAGACAAACAAATAAACCATAAAAATGTATTAAATTTCAGACATACTATTTGCGAATAGTATGTTCACGTTACAATCATTTCAGAAAATATACTTGGTCTACTATGAGATTATTAAAAAAAACCCACCAAAATCTCATGAAAAGTAAGCATCGAACAATAGCACATGAAAATAAGATCAATGTTAGATGAACCCCATTCAATATTCTAGTAAAAATAACAAGCCCTGCATACGCTAATGGTAATTGACCCATTGCTTAAAAAGCATCAGAAAAAAAAAAAAAAACCGAACCATAAAAATAGAACATTGACAAAAAGTTAGTTGAATGAAACCTACCGGTTGGACATGTGCACCATACAATCAGCCTATACACAAACGAAACAACGAAAATTAAATCAAGGACAATTGAAAATTATGTCATTGAAACATAAAGTTTTAGTATGCAAAATTTGAAGCATTCGGATCTTCTTCACATCTGAAATAAAAGAAATATATACCAAAAGATAATGACGTCGAACTTAAATTGCATACCTATATTTTGTATTATGTTGCGCTCTTCTCAGGCGAAACTAAATGTATGTCAAAATTATAAATGCTCATAATAACGATCTTCTAAAACTTTTCCAATGAATCATTTTAAACGTAAGTGAGCGGTAAATTCAGAACATATTGATCATACTAGATGGAGAGTTGTTTCATTGGCACTCATACCACATCTTATATCTTATATCTAGTGAAAGAAACGAATATTTCATGTACAAATCATTTATAAAGTGAGTATGGTCTGTATTTAACTCCAAAAAGGGCATGGTGTTTCGAAGTTCAAGGTGAAACCTGCAAAAAATATACCCATTTTTATATCGGACATAAAGCAAAATCAGCGGACAAAAAGCAAAACGGACAAAAAGCAACGGACAAAAAGCAAAAGTGTCGGACAAAAAGCAAAATTATCGGACAAAAAGCAAAAAGGACAAAAAGCAACGGACAAAAAGCAAAAGTGTCGGACAAAAAGCAAAATTATCGGACAAAAAGCAAAAGAGGACAAAAAGCAAATTGCGGACAAAAAGCACCGTATCAATCGGATTTAAGTGGGGTTGGTTTTTGTCAATTTGTAGATTTTTGTGTAGTGATTTGTGTTAGCATTTTTTTGCGTTATTTCATCCATGTTCTTATCTGGTTTTGTTTGACTAATGATTTTTGAGTGCCAAAGTATCTTTTCCATCGTTTTATGATCTAAACAACAACTTATTTTCACAGCAGTTTTCAAATGTTTCTTGCGGAAAGCCCATTTAGTGTTTCCCCACTGCCCACCACATTTTAAACAGGACCGTAAATAACATTATTGTCCTCGACATTTTCATCTGCCGTGACATCTGTTTTATATCTGTCATCCACATTTTATTACCTCATTACAAAATGCTGATACCTCTGTGATAAATATTCAATAGGGTATATGCCATCTGCATTCACTCGAAGTAGCACTCTGAGTAAAAGGCATTCTCTCACTTTAAGCTTTCACATGGTTTGAGAAAGTTGTGTTCTTGCTTTTAAACCGTTCCTGGTGTAAAAAATCATGTGAATTACCTGATCACGTTATATTATTTTAAAAGTGGGTTTAAACTTGTTTTAAATTACTATGGCCTTTTCTAGACAAAACACTGTTAAATGCTGTAGTTGTACGATATTGATAGTCAATCTGATTGCCCCACCTTCTCCTTTTACAAGTGTGTAATTCTACTCTTGAGCTTGATCTACATTTTCCTTTTCAAATTACGTTTGCAACATTTAAACTGTATAGTTAAATGTCATAATATAGCCCAGGGGTACTGGAAGCCATAAGGTGGATATAAAATGCAAAGAAACAATGAAAAAGCAGCATAAAGGAATCTTTGTACACCTAGAAGGAACAGTCTCCTAATGATCTCACATCAACATGTCCAGTTCAATCTTTAATGTTGCTGACCAGTTGCGGTTAAGGGGACTTTAAATTTCCCTCTCATTACTCCATTCTTTGAATGTTACATAGTTCTCACCAGGGTCTCGGTCCTCAGTAAAAATTTTGTCAGGATCTTTGCATAAGAATGGGAAGTACACCTACTATAAGCTCATAGAAATGTCTTTTTCATGATGCATGAGAACCTCTAAAAAGACTGTGCTATTCATTAAGTACTATGTTTCCTTGACCAAACACTTGTTCAACCACTGTTTTCTAACCAAATCACATAAGGTTCTCAACGATATCATTTCTATATGAAGGCCTTAAACAAAACTATTCTTTATTCTGCTCGAAATTTGTTTGGCCAATTCCACTGCTCCGATTTTGCAACAGCAAAAACCAATTGATCACAAGTGTAATTGATACATGTCTCGGAAAAGATTAACGCATTGCTGGATTATATTCACGGAATGTCGAACCGTTGTGACAGGTTTGATCTCTTCCTGTAACATCGGTCAATGCGGTCTGATATATATAAAGGCCAATTTTGTCTTGGCTCTACATGCGTGGAATTCTGTCAAGACATATTTAATGTTTTCGTTATCATCTGCTTCAAGCCATCTGTGTTATCATTTTGTTAAATTATTTATACCATACAAGGATAGTGTAGCACAATTGAGTAATTATACCAGGTTGGCATACATGTATTTCTGGTAAGACAATTGACAGAGTGCATGTCCATAAAACGGCTATTATTAGATGTAAGTATGAAACGCATGCATATACTTCAAAGCAAAAGGTTATGAAAAATTTGCCAAGTTAGACTAAGAAAATGCTGAAATATTGAATATTGTCGTACTATGGAACGATTCGTTTGCCGTAATTGACCTCTTGTTGTTGTCAATATCCACGGGTGCGGTTGAAAAATTACCAGGTTTCACAGGAGGAACTACATATTCAATGTTGAATGTTTCGTGAATGGAATCTTCTAGTACTGTAAACGACAAACGTAAACTGTACATTTTGTCATTTGGTACCTCTTCCTTTCCTGGTCCTAGCATCCAGTAGAAGGTCCTATACATTATGAGATGGTTTTAATTCAGTTGAATGTAATGTTAAAGAACAATAGAGAAATGAAACAAGACGTAACTTTGAAATGGATAATGTCATATATGCCTCAATGGAATAACTTGACTGCATCTGAAGATGTGGCCAAACGATTATCAACTAGTGTGTTTAATGATTGTTGAAAAGACTTTTTCCTACATTATGTCTTCTTTTTAAGATAAATTAAGATAAGATAAAGACGTTTATTGCAATAAGCAAAATTATGCTATAGCATATGTAAATTACAACATTATCATGTTCTTGGATTACTTGCATGTGCAGCTTTTTCAAGTATCGTTGTCATACAAACAGATTGTTGCGGTTGCTTGTTTAATTGCAAAACCAAAATAATTACTAAATAGAAGAAGCAAGCACCTGTCTTGTTAATGGCCTGGCAAGCCTGATATTACTGCAATGTTTAGATCATTACTGTGTCCTCTTCTTCAAGTTGGTCACAGAGAAAACTGTTCAACTCGAGAAGTATACATTCTAGTTAAGTCTAGCTTAAATATTGAAGTGATCACTCTTTGTAGACTTCTGTTCTGCAGGAATGATACCGTAGTAACGATTTTCTATACTTTCCTCAAAAATCTGTTTAGTTTAAATGTGGCACACACTTGATGGTATAGGGCACTTAGCTTTACTTAAGGTACGTCAAAGCAAAACACTTTGTAACCTTCTATAAGGGAATTTTGTCGATTTTGATATCTTATGGCGGCCATCTTGGAAAGAGCCGCCATATTGTAATTTAAAGTTGGGTCCATAGCTTTTATTGTTCGAAGCGCCCAGCACTACTAAAATAACAAATTTGAACTAATATAAAGGATATTTGTTGATTTTGATATTTTGTGGCGGCCATCTTGGAAAAAGCCGCCATATTGAATTTTCATGGTGGTTTCATAGCTAATATTTTTTGAAACAATTAGCACTACTGCCATACCAAATTTGATTATAAATTGACCTTATACAAGAGATATATGTTGATTTATATATTTTATGGTGGCCATCTTGGAAAAGGCCGCCATTTTGAAATTTCAAGGTGGGTCCATAGCTGATATTATTTGAATCACCAAGAACTACTACCATGCAAAATTTGGTGCTTTTATCATCAAACCCACAATTTTTTCCCCGATCTGCCGGACTACCAGTCCGACACCGTTGTAATAAGTCTGTCATCGTCTGTGCGTCTCAGCCTACATAATTGACGAATGCATGAAGTTTTTGTTTGTTGAAACATGTAATTAGTCCCAAATCGCCACGCACTGCTGAGTTTGATGTTCGTTTTCCTATAGCTAAAAATAATTTGCATGCTTTGTTTTGAACGTTGTTAATCACAATTTATTGACTTGTTCCCCATATACCACTTCCACAGAATAAGATAGGCTCAACTGTTAATTCATACAACTTAAAGAAAACACGATGAGTCATACCCCCACTACTTATAAATTTTCTGTATAGGGCGCCTAGTGCACGGCTAGCCGACTTGGCCAATTCCCGAACAGCTTTGTTCATGTTCAAATGTTCATCCAGCCAGAGGCCGAGGTACTTGTATGAATCAGCGTATCCGATGTTGGTATTAGAGCACGTAAATAAGTAGTTACTACGGCTAATTAATGGACAACCTGCGTTTTGCCAGTATTAATATGAAGTTTCCATTCTTCTTTTTTTCATTGGTTACTACGATCGCGTGATCCAAAGGGTAATTTAAGTATATGGACGCTATCCCAGGTAGCACAAAACATTCCATTCATCACGTCATCATTCCACCACGTCTCAGTCATTACAGCTGAACGGACCGCGTCAGCATACATTGTGTACACTCCAAAATAAATAAGAAGATGTGGTATGAGTGCCAATGAGACAACTCTCCATCCAAAACCCATTATTGATGGAGGAATGTTATGCCGTCTGACGTCCGAGGGCCTGTATGCGTGGTGTTGAATAATCATGGGCCGCCATTGCACTGTCTCACGACTTTGGTCCTGATAATGCTTCCTGTCATCATTATAACTGCGTTCTAGACTCATCGACCAGTACTCCGTCATCGTGGTTGGTGGGCTGCACAGCTGACCTACCTGGCCCTGAGGACAGCCGTTGTAAAGACAGTAATACTTCAAACCAAACAACAATAGTAAACAAACCAAAATATATCTACGTAAAAACAAAATGGCCGCCTTTTTCTAGCTTGACGACAATATATAAATAACACATAGCTGAGAGGGTGATAGAGCAGATTGTTACCCCGAGAAAACATTGTCAACTGAGGCGAAGCCAAGGTTGACAATGTCTTTTCGAGGGGTAACAATCTGCTCTATCACCCTCTCAGATATGTGTTATTTAATTTATTATACTGAATGTTCTGTTATTACTGTCGATTAAATTTCAAATTCAAAGTAATAAACTATGATGTCTTGTACATAACAACCATCCTTATTTAATAAAGCGCACATTTGATCAAGCGTTTCCGTGAAGGGTAATAGAGTATTTACCATAGAACAGAGTAAATTAACACCCTCGTATAAGCCAATCAAAATATTGCATTTTTACGTGAAGTATAATAAAACAAAATATTAAATGCTCACCAAACGCCTTCGGGCACCGAGCCGACCGTGCGGGGCCTTACCAGCCAGTCAAGGTCGTTAAAAACCACCAAGTAGCACAAAACATTTTCAAAACATTTTAATAAGGTTGTATAAATGTCGACTCAAAACGTTGTCGAACAAATATTATTGTGATGTTATGTAGATATTACACGGGGGGGGGGGGGGGTCTCAACATGGGATTTTAAGATACCGAAGCATCGATGTGTTACGCAATAAGTGCAAAAGGTTCGATATGTGACCTTTTTTTTTACTATACTCTAGTGGAAAAAGATTATTAATTGTGACAGTGTAATAAAATTTGATCAATAACAAAACTTGTGTCAATAAGTTTCAGCAGATGTGGAAATTTTAATGACAAAGAGTTTGGGAAATTCAGTGAAGTTCGTTGCACAACAAACTGAAAAATTATGACCCATTGATATATCACAATTGGTCAATTACTACCTATTGATATATTTCCTCGGTAAAATTGCACCCCATTGATATATTTGACGTATCAAAAAAGGGACCCATTCCAGCGGCAAATATGTATATACCCCCATATAGGAAGAGACCCCCCCCCCCCCCCCCGTGAGATATTATTTCGGTATTTTAAAAACATTTTTTGGAAAAAATTTTACAATGATTTAAGATCATTCATGAAAATTTTTTCAATAACTTTTTTTAGATATTTTATTTTAATATTTTATTAATGTTCTGAAGACATTAAGGTCCTACCTCTAAATAACATTATTAAAGAAAATGGGTAAAACATTCTTTAACAATGTTGTTCCTTTGTTTTATAAACCTTATCTCAAAACTTTTCATAAAATGTTTTAATAACATGCCTTTTTGAGTTTTAACATCATTTCTTTATATTATTTGACGGAAACATTTTATATTTTACATTTGATATTGAGAAAATGTATTTACAAATCATTTGTTGCTAATATTTTAACAACATTTTTTTAATGTTATGAAAACATTTACGTAAAAACATTGATTAGAAAATGTTTATAAAATATTTAACAAAATTTCAGTTACGTTATGGAATAAAAATTCTTATATCAAATGACAGAAAGCTAAAAGATGAAGGCGCTTATTCCCAGATATAGAGATATGATATAGTGTACGTATGGCTTTTTACGGATTTACTGTTCCGGTGCTGACAATATAAAATTTAACTGTTCCCAACGCCTAACGGACACGATCACTTGCAATTATGGAACCCTGAGGGGTTCACGCCTACATATTGGTGAGTTTTGGTAGCTTCTATTGGCCATTCGGATATTTCCGGAAACAAGATTCTCGGAACTTCTCGAAAATGTTCGATCATTTATACAGGTAGTTATCTATGTCTTTGATACGGTCCCTCTATGGATAGGTTACCACGTGACATTTTATAGTTCAACAATCAAAGTTCATTTGTAGATCGGACAGTACAGAAATAAAGACTAGGTTGCAGTAAAAAAATAATTTATATGTTGGAACCTATTTACCTTTTGACAAAACATATGTGTTTTTAATAATGCGAATGTTTATTAAATATCAAGTATAATGATAACGCAATTATATAATTCATGCTTTGAGACGGTACCTGTACGTGTTGTGTGTGTGTAGTTTTAATACAGCGTGCTGTTGTGCATTGTGACAATAAACCTGGGAATAGTTTATTAATATATAAAGTCCCAGAATAAACTGATTATTTTTGAACGTTATTCACGTGATATTTTGTATTTCAATCATAGCCTGGGAAAATGTCGGAAAGCATGAAGAAAATTAAGAAAATGATATTTCAGTTATAAATATTTATCTTAGGTCGGAAACACAGTGGTCGGAAAGCAGAAGATAATTAAACAAAAGGATTTTTCTGTCAAAAATATTTAATTTCATTAATAGATACTATCAGATCAAGAGAATATTCATTAAAATTATTAAATTTAAACTGAGACTAATTTATCCTTAATTGAATATAACTAAAAATGTTATATATACGTTTATCATATATTTAGTACAAAATACAGCAATTTTGTATATCTAATAAAGGTTCTTTTTTCCAGTCTTTATCACCTATCCTGTATCGCATACCCTGTATCGCATAGCTAAACCCGTATCGCATACCCCGTATCGCATAGCAAAACCCGTATCGCATACCTGGCGTGACGTCATGTTTGACATATGACGTCCAGTTGCTGTATTTCCTGGCATAGGAAAAAAATGAGTTCCCACTAAAACAAATGTCCCATCATTTCAACTAAAATCGATATTTTAACAACAAAATTATTTTCATTAACTTGTGTTTTAAGTAATTGTAAATGGCTGATATTTTTGTTCAAGCATATCGTTTTTCTTAAATTGTTTAACATTTCACAGCCGTATAATATGTTACTTTAATTATTAAGTCTCCCAAACGAAGTTTGGGAAGACTTATTGGTTTTGCTCAGTTCTTCTTCTTCTTCTTCTTCTTCTTCTTCCGCCACTTTTAAATTTGAACTTGTCCGCACTTGTTCTCCAAAACCGCTTGTCAGATTAACTTAGGGTTTCACAATATGTTAGACTATAAAATTGAGAATGGAAATGGGGAATGTGTCAAAGAGACAACGACCCGACCATAGAGCAGACAACAGCCGAAGGCCACCAATGGGTCTTTAATGCAGCGAGAAACTCCCGCACCCGGAGGCGTCCTTCAGCTGGCCCCTTAACAAATATGTATACTAGTTCAGTGATAATGGACGTCATACTAAACTCCAAATTATACACAGGAAACTAAAATTAAAAATGATACAAGACTAACAAAGGCCAGATGCTCCTGACTTGGGACAGGCGCAAAAATGCGGCGGGGTTAAACATGTTTTTTGAGATCTCAACCCTCCCCCTATACCTCTAGCCAATGTAGTAAAAACAAACGCACAACAGTACGCACAGTAAAACTCAGTATAAGAGAAGTCCGAGTCCGATGTCAGAATAGGAAACAAAAGAAAATAAACAAAATGACAATAATACATAAATAACAACAGACTACTAGCAGTTACTGACATGTCTAGTGGTGCAATCAGGGTTTTGTTTGTGCAATGGGGTTTATAAAGGGGTACTTTGAGGGGCAAAACGAAAGGAGGGTTTTACTATAGAACCCTATGGGATTTTATTTTTTTTAATTTTCAAATGATTATAAATTGAAAACCGTTTGAGATAGACACAATCTTTTTAATTGAAAATGTTCTAAACAGTGTAAATAATAAAGCACATCAAATGAAATACAGGGTTAGTCCCCAGGGGTCACCCCCACCCCCTGCCATTTAAGAAAGTTCTAATATCTTGTAAGTGGTCAAGATCATCACCCCTAAACCATATATATTCTGGTTTGTCATGATAAAGCACATCAAATGAAATACAGGGTTATTCCCCAGGGGTCACCCCACCCCCTGCCATTTAAGAAAGTTCTAATATCTTGTAAGTGGTCAAGATCCCCACCACTAAACCATATATATTCTGGTTTGTCATGCAAAGATGGTTTGAATGATATTCAGGGTTAGTCCCTAGGGGTCATCCCGACCCCCTGCCATTTGAGAAAGTTCTAATATCTTGTAAATGGTCGAGATCCCCACCCCTAAACCATATATATTCTGGTTTGTCATGATAAAGCACATCAAATGAAATACAGGGTTATTCCCCAGGGGTCACCCCCACCCCCTGCCATTTAAGAAAGTTCTAATATCTTGTAAGTGGTCAAGATCCCCACCCCTAAACCATATATATTCTGGTTTGTCATGCAAAGATGGTTTGAATGATATACAGGGTTAGTCCCCAGGGGTCATGCTGACCCCCTGCCATTTGAGAAAGTTCTGATATCTTGTAAATGGTCGAGATCCCCACCCCTAAACCAGATATATTCTGGTTTGTCATGATAAAGCACATCAAATGAAATACAGGGTTATTCCCCAGGGGTCACCCCCACCCCCTGCCATTTAAGAAAGTTCTAATATCTTGTAAGTGGTCAAGATCCCCACCCCTAAACCATATATATTCTGGTTTGTCATGCAAAGATGGTTTGAATGATATACAGGGTTAGTCCCCAGGGGTCACCCTCACCCACTGTCATTTAAGAAAGTTCTAATATCTTGTAAATGGTCGAGATCCCCACCCCTTAATCATATATATTCCTGTTCATCATGTCTCGAACATTTGAATGACGTATACGGTCAGTCCCCAGGGGTTCCCCCCCACCCCCAATGTTCTAATATCTTGTAAATGGTCGAGATCCCCACCCCTAAACCATGTATATTCCTGTTCGTCATGTCTCTAACATTTGAATGACGTATAGGGTCAGTCCCCAGGGGTTCCCCCCACCCCCAATGTTCTAGTATCTTGTAAATGGTCGAGATACCCACCCCTAAACCATATATATTCTGGTTTGTCATGCCAAGATGATTTGAATGATATACAGGGTCAGTCCCCAGGCATCACTAATGCATATAACTTTACTGGACCAAACCAATTTTCACTGGACTTTGTCCAATGTCAGGCGACCCTGGGAATTACGAATTATGGGAGCTTCGTTTGGGAGACTTCGTAACAGCATCCTGTTACAATCATTTCTTGTTCTTCCCTTAGTTTATTTATTTTGAATTTGCATTGTATCATAGATCAAATTTATTTGTTCAGTGTATGTTCACTGGTGTTAAGATTGAGTTAAGCCATTTCAATTGATATTTTATAGTGTGTCTTTCTATGTTGTGATGTTACACTATTGTTTCATATAAGGGTGAAGGTTTGGTACCATTAAAACGTTTAAACCCTCTGCAATTGTTTGCACCTGTCCTAAGTCAGGAATCTGATGTTCAGTAGTTGTCGTTTGTTGATGTGGTTCATAAGTGTTTCTCGTTTCTCGTTTTTTTATATAGATTAGACCGTTGGTTTTCCAGTTTGAATGGTTTTACACTAGTAATATTTGGGGCCCTTTATAGCTTGCTGTTCGGTGTTAGCCAAGGCTCCGTGTTGAAGACCGTACTTTGACCTATAATGGTTTACTTTTATAAATTTTGACTTGGATGGAGAGTTGTCTCATTGGCACTCATACCACATCTTCTTATATCTATCAGTGCGTATGCTTTCTATTCACTATTTCTTGCGCAAAAAAACCACGTGCATGCATAAATATTAATTTCACTCGCGAATGTGAATTTTCGCTTTTTTTTATCTAAACTTCAGGACACGGTAGTAAGAGCTTGACATGTGACTTTTCAAGCATGGTCATCATTACTTCAGGTATTCTGACCTCTAGCTGTTTCTCCTTTCTTTTTCTTTTTTGAGTGACTATCCTGTTATAAACTTTGACATTTTCGAAATGCTTAGGATTTCCTACCCCAGGAGTAGATTACCTTAGATGTATTCGGCAAAACCTTTGTTTCGAAATTTTAAGTCCTTAATTCCTTTCAGCTACGAGCGTCACTGATGAGTCTTTTGTAGACTGAACTCGCGTCTGGCGTAAAACATTTTTGTCCTGGTATTTTTTTTATGTCTTCATATCTTTTTATATAAATTGGTTCTTTTGAGTGTATGTTCAGGTATTCATAAAACTTCTGAAAACCAAGTTTTCCTGTAGAATATTTGGATACTAGTAGATTTAAGTAACTTCAGGAAATTCTTAAAATTTGAGATGTTTTATGAAACCAAAATAATTGTCAGTATATAAGAGGTCCCAATGAAACTGGTGTGTTACTCTCAAGAAAAATATACGAAACCTTCTTCAAGTTGCATGCCACAGGGTTTCACTTCACATGGAAATTTATCTATACAACATCAACCATGAGTACAGGCAGCTTCAATAACGAGTATAAGAATAATTGAAGGCATCCAGGAAACAAAATATGAAGATATGATAGATAAAATAAATGCATCCAGATTATAAAGCCAACTGAGTACTTAAATTTATATTGCGTTTGGTTGATGCAATTTGCATTAGACATCCGGTTTTCAGTAACTGGGATTTGCAATAGATTATAAAAAAAATAATGTACACTCCCAAGTAAAAAAAAAATAGACAAGCCTTAAAATCTAAATTCAAATAGTAGCAGTATATATACACTTTTCTATTCACAACTATCCAACATTGCTTTCAATTGACTTGTGCAAGAATCTACGCACAATTACATATTTTCAAGTGTTTTAACATCATCATTATCTTTTTCTATTCAAGTCAATTATTTCAAATCAAAAGCAAACAAAAATTCAACAACATTTTTTTGGGGTGACCAGTCAGCGGTCTCGGGTTCACGTATTGCTTTTCTTTTTTAAAAGAAAGCAACTTGTTTTTTCTTCTGCCGTCTGAAGACATATTGAAAGGATTTTTGGCCCATGATGTCGTACAGTGATGAGGGTTTCCTCATTTACCCTGTGTAACCGAACACTTGTTCTTATAGGAGTTATCTCCCCGCATCCCATTTGTCTTGTTATCGTTATTTCTCTGAAACCGTAAAAAATATCCACAATTTTTTTTCCAAATTGTTCGTCTACTCTTTAGAATGTTTTGATTAAGTTAAACCGAAGTGTTCCAATGACATCTTATGGGAGTTATTTCCCTTTAAAAATTTAACATAGGTGAATTGTTTAAAATATTCATACACCATAAGTCAAAGAGACCTAAAGTCTTTTGATATGAAGTCCTTGGTCCATTTGGAGGAAATTGAGGTCAAGGTCAAAGGTCAAGGTATGTTCTTAATTTTGAACTTTGCTTGTTATTTTTGTTCCAAAGAAACCGTAACAGTTAATGATACGATGCGTTTACCAAATAAATGTTCAAATGTTTAAATATCTAGTTTACACAAATCTCATACAGTATTTCATTCATTCCAAATTTATGACGATACACTCGACCTTGGATGAGTCGAACCTCTGATAAGTCGAATACTTTTGTCCGATTCCTTCGACTTCGACATAACAGTTGGGCGGCGAGGTTCGACTGTATTTTCGAGAGATGAATAGCTATCGTCAACTTCAGAAACAAGGTTGCGGGAGGACCACGCGCCCGTAGGGGGACACACAAAATAAAGATGACCGTTCTCATAAAAATCGAGGCGGAGTTTTTTTTTTAGAAAAAGCTAATAATTATAGCAGACCAATAGACGTAAAATAAAAAAAAAGTGCCTTATTCAATTTCGAAAAAAATCTATAATTTTACAATTTATTGGCAAATATTGTCATTTATAAAGGGGTTAAATAACTAAGAATTCACCTATTCGTGACATTTGAATGAATATTTACTTTTATAACAGAAACTCTCAATTTCTTAATCTACCGCACATGCAAAGAAAAATCTATAAAAAGTTGAGACACCTACTTTAAAATGGGTACACATTTTTGCCCTGACTTGAACACCCCTGTTCTTACGAATTTCGATTCCAAATTCTAGCGAGAATAGTATGTACAAAATTTTAGAAAATCGAATAATATGTATTTTTTGGTACCCATTTCGAAAATCGTCATTTAATTTTACAGTGCAGAAAACCAAAATCCTTAATTCTATGTTCAGATATAAAAAAAGTAAGAGTTCCTGTTGTTTTAGTATAAAAAATGACAATAATAAGTATTTTCATATATTTTTCTCATATAAATGTGTTTATAATCTAATCAACCGTCTTATTCGTCAGTACTTTGTATTAAACAAATGAAAAAAGTTAAAGAAAGCACGCCAATTTTCAGTTGACGTCGGCCGACACAAAATAGTCCAATTTTGCGTGTAGGACTACTGAGCACCACCGAATCACATTTTGGATAAAAAGCCAAATCCGGTTGTCCTACTGCATAAAATTGCATATCACGGCTTTGTGACATCAAATACGTTAACCCGGCCTAAATAACTTTGACCCTAACATATCACCGACGTCATAATGAATAAACCGACGTTGATAAGTTTGACTCGATCTTAGTCAAGTCATTTTCCGGTTTGCTGGTGAAACAAAGAAAAACACTAGTTTCTATCATGCAACCTACACAAATACAATCCTATAGATCGATTTTAAGATTTTCATCATGATAATCGATACATATCAGCTGCTCGATACAATATTATTAGTTGCACCGTGTGCTAGTGACCTAATACGATATATGTGGGGTCAGTAAATTCAATATGGGGTGAGAGCGAAGATCGAACCCTATATGGAATTTACGGACCCCATATATATCGTATTAGGTCACTGCTAGCACACTGTGTAACGAATTTATTTTACCGACTATCTTAACATGTGGCATATAGACTAGTGGCCTATCAAAGTGATTTATTTTCAGTCGTTCATCGTCAATTTCTTCATCTGTTGTTTGGGCGAAACGTTTCAGATTTTTCACGTCATGTTGTTTTTATGATAAAGGGACGTATCACTGCTACTAATCGTATATTAAAATAAAACACGCCCACTAACACCATATTTAATGAGGGTATGGATGGGTGTTCTTTATTTCTGTTTTCTTTATTTTTTTCGCTCATTATTCTTTATCTTTAAAAATAATGACTATTTTGTAATTACTTGATAACTGTATTCTGGACATTGTTCTTTTCTGTAATCAGTATATTTTTACCCAATTCTTTAATTTTTGCAGTTATTAGTCCCCTACCGACGAAGTCGAAGGGGACTTTAGGTTTGCACTCCGTCCGTCTGTCTGTCCGTCTGTCTATCCGTCTGTCTGTCCTTCTGTCAGTCCGGCAAATCAGTTTTCCACACTTTTTTTCTTCGTTCTTGAAGATATTGATTTATATTTGGTGTATAGTTTTATCATGACAAGTTATAGATCAAGTTCAAATTTTGTTCCGGTCTGATGATTTAATCCAGAGTTATGGACCAAAACTCTGGACCATATCTAATGTTAGAGTACTATGTTAAACCATATTTCTGTACAAAGGGAGATAACTCATTTTTTAAAAGACATTCTTTGTTCGATTATTTGAAGAATTTTTTGGCAGGTTTGTTAGTTATTTAGTATAAACTAATTTTCTGAATGCTATATATATAAAAAAAAATTATGAAGAGAAATCCTTTAATTAGATAATAATCTATTTTTATTATGTATATATTTCAATACATTACATTGTGTAGATAAAAGTTGTTGACATTTTATAGATAAGTTACAAATCTATATTAGTTTGTGACAAATGAAAGAAAAAATATTTGGAACTATTAATTATATTTGATTATAATTTGAAAATAGATATACACTGTATTACATCATATCTAATTTTAGAGAACTATTAATCATATCTAATGTTTTTTTCATCATACTTATACGATATTGATTGATAATTGGTATATAGTTTTATCATGACAAGTTACAGATCAAGTTCAAATTTTTGTTTCGGTCTAATAATTTTGTGCAGAGTTATGGTCCTTGGACTTGAAAAATTCACTCATATAATCAGTTTTCTGAATGCTATATATATAAAAAAAAATATGAAGAGAAATCCTTTAATTAGATAATAATCTATTTTTATTATGTATATATTTCAATACATTACATTGTGTACTAGATAAAAGTTGTTGACATTTTATAGATAAGTTACAAATCTATATTAGTTTGTGACAAATGAAAGAAAAAATATTTGGAACTATTAATTATATTTGATTATAATTTGAAAATAGAAAATATTCTGTATTACATCATATCTAATTTTAGAGAACTATTAATCATATCTAATGTTTTTTTCATCATGCTTATACGATATTGATTGATAATTGGTATATAGTTTTATCATGACAAGTTACAGATCAAGTTCAAATTTTTGTTTCGGTCTAATAATTTTCGGTGCAGAGTTATAGTCCTTGGACTTGAAAAAATTCACTCATATAATCAGTTTTCCACACTGTTTTAGTCATGCTTGAAGATATTGACATGACATTTACTTTTTGTTTACACCATGGCAAGTTATATAACAAACACCATGGCAAGTTATATAACAAGTTAGCATTTTGTTCCAGTAGAATGAATTTTTACCCGGTAGGGGACTATGTATTGCCATGCAATACTCTCAGAATGCTTGTTCTGTATATTTTAGCATCCCATTATTCTTTATTCTTTATTTTTTGGTCCATTTTTCTCTATTCTGTAAACCCCATTCACACCCTCTTTAATATACAGGGTCTCCACGTACGTGTTTGCTTTTAACCAATGATTTTCCTAGAAATGTAATGGGCCTCACTAAAATTTTACCCAGAAAAAAAAAAAGGAATATTAAATGTGCAATTTGTTTTTCTTAGTATAGGATGGTTATACACATTTGACTTCTCTAATGTTTACACAAGTATTTACACATGCTCTTGAATACCGAATGAGTTGGGAAATGTATATCCCATATGCAGGTGAAGTTGGTATATTGCTACTAAGGTGGGGGAAATTGATAATTTCAATATTAAAATCGTCTCGTGTGTCATAGATTCTGGTACTGAGATGACCGCTTATGTCAAATTCGAGGTATGAGTCTAAAAATGAGGCGGAGGAAGCCGTGTCTGTTGTTTCTTAAATTTCTTGTTCTGGAGGATATATTAATGGAACCCAATCAGAAAAGTTTAGATTGTTAATGGAAAGAACATCATCAATATATCTGAATGTGAAATTAAATGATCTGGCTTCTTTGATCTTCTTGTTTTTGACAAGTGTCTGAAGGAACTCCGGCTCATATGAAAATAAGAAAAGGTCGACAAGGAAAGGTGCACAGTTCGTTCCCATAGGAATGCCGATAATTTTTTTGAAACAGTCTGCCTCCAAATTCAACCAATATGTTTTCAATATGAAACTCCAGCATACTGATCACTTGTTCCTCCGTGTAGTATGGTTTACCTTTTTGTTCACTATTAACAAAATATGCCGTATGGTATCCCAAGGTAATAAATATATAGCGTATGCTACCATTTTTGTATTGAAAAGCATTGTGGATTATTTCTTTTAGACGATTTTTCAATTTCACATGGGGAATGGTGGTGTACAGGGTTGAAAAATCAAAACTTTTGATAGGTTTAATTTCAGAGAAAGATCGAGATTTAAAATTATCCAGAAGTTCTTTAGAGTTTTTTAGATTCAACATATGGTTAATACCACTACGCGAGTAAACAGTTTCACAGTATTTCTGAAGACCCTCTTTCACTGCGGACACAATTTTTGTCATTCTGATGGACAATTCCTTTGTAGAACATGCAGATGAGCCGGCAATGTACCGTTGTTTGTACGGAATTTTGAGAAGCTTAGGTATCCAATACAAACAAGGTAAGTCCTCAGATTTGCTGTTCAATGTAATGCTCATTGAAGCCATGAAGTACTTATGATTCGCCAAAATCTCATACTTGTCAAATGATATGTTTTTATACGCCCGTCAATTTTTGACGAGACGTATTATGTTATACCAATGTCCGGTGTCCGTCCGTCTGTCCGTCTGTCCGTCTGTCTGTCCGGCGTAAACATGTCGCACCGTAACTTGAGAATGACTTATCCAAATTTCATGAAACTTAACATAGTTGTTTCTTATGATGGTCAAACGATCTGTATACTTTTTGGTGAAAATAAGATTAAAACTTTTTGAGTTACGGGACTTAGTAACTAAAACAGGTGTGTGTTTTTTTTTCACATGTCGCGCCGTATCTCAAAAACAATTTATGACTATTGCTTAAAATTTTACACACTTCTTAGTTATATTAATCTTAAGATCTGTATACTTATTGGTGATGATTCAAAATTTTATTTTAGAGATATTGAGTATTTTGTTAAAAAAGGGGGAGGGGTTTTTCACATGTCGCGCCGTATCTCAAAAACAGTTTATGATTATTGCTTAAAACTTTACACACTTCTTATTTATATTAACCTTAAGATCTGTATACTTTTTGGTGATGATTCAAAATTTTATTTTTGAGTTATTGAGTATTTTGTAAAAAAAAGGGGAGGGGTTTTTCACATGTCGCGCCGTATCTCAAAAATTATTTATGATTATTGCTTAAAATTTTACACACTTCTTAGTTATATTAATATGAAGATCTGTATACTTTTTGGTTTTGATTCAAAGTTTTATTTTTGAGATATTGATTTTTTTTTTTTTAAAAGGGGGGTTTTCACATGTCGCGCCGTATCTCAAAAACGATTTATGATTATTGCTTAAAATTTTACACACTTCTTAGTTATATTAATCTAAAGATCTGTATACTTTTTGGTTTTGATTCAAAATTTTATTTTAGAGATATTGAGTTTTTTGTAAAAAAAAAAAAGGGGGGTTTTCGCATGTCACGCCGTATGCCAGAAACTATTTATGCTTATTGCATAAAAATTCACACACAAGACGACGGGCGTATCATGCGCTCATGGTGCAGCTGTTTATTGTATGTGGGATTACCTGAGTGCTCATTTATTCCTAATTCTAGCTTTACAAGACACTCGTAGTACATATTATTTGAAATAAACTCGTATCCAAGGATTATAAGAAGTCAATTGACTTAAGATTTTAAAAGTACTACGATATTCGATGTGCGTATAACCAGAGACATATAATACAATATGTCTCTGGTAAAACATATAAAATTAACGCTTAAAACTGTAAAGCAGTTGAAATTTAGATTTTATGATAACGTGGATAGTGTTTGAACAGTAAACATTTATCCGTGGGCAGGACTTATTAGTCTGTAGAATATACAGATTCTGTGAAAGGCTTGACAATAGTGGATAAAGTATTTAAAAATGTTTTATATTTTATTTCTTCGAACAGAGACATACACATTATGTCTCTGATTCGAACGAATAACATGCGTACTCGTATTTACATTCGTATATGTGGTGCTGGATTAGTCAGCATTCTGTAAAACAATTGGGGATATATTAAATTTAAGTTTATGTACATAAATTGTAAACCATTTTTTACCGTAGTAAGAGTGCTCCGTGTGTAAGTTAAGGGTGCAAATTAATTACGCTTTAGAAGCGAAGTTCCTTCAAGAGGAGGAAGATAAAACCTTTTATTTATTTATTCGAACAGAGACATATATATTCATTATGTCTCTGATTCGAACCATAGGTACTTGGTGACAGGACAATTTTTTTTAGCCCTCCCCCTTTTTTTCCAAAATCAGTTATTTTTTTTGTTTTCTTTTAATTTCAATTATTTTCGCGTTTTCTGTATAATATGAACATAGATATACTATAAATAACTCGTATATGCTATATACTATCAATTCCAAGTTTATTATCCACGGCGGTCACTTATATATTATATCAAGGAATTATATATTTAACGTTAAATATACAATTCCTTGATTATTTATATTAGAGCAGGGATTATAGAAAGTCCCTGACGATATAGAGAGCTTTAGGAGCGAAGCTCCTGCAAGAGGAGAAAGATCATGATTGAAAATATATATGTAAAAAAAAACTATACACGGTATGCCCATCCCTAAATAAAAGATGGCAATGGCTACGGTTACATGGAAATGTAACAATTAATAATATAAAAGTAAAATCACGAAAATACTGAACTCCGAGAAAAATTCAAAAAGGAAAGTCCCCAATCAAATGGCAAAATCAAAAAAACAAACACATCAAACGAATGGATAACAACTGTCATATTCCTGACTTGGTACGGGCATTTTCTTATGTAGAAAATGGTGGATTGAACCTTGTTTTATAGCTAGCTAAACCTCTCACTTGTATGACAGTCGCATCAAATTCCATTATATTGACAACGATGCGTGAACAAAACAAACAGACACAATAGGTAAAAATGTCAAAAATAGGGGTACAGCAGTCATCATTGTGTTATCATCTTAATCACTATAAAAACAAACAAATGTAACGAAGAAGCACAAAAAGGCATACATCAAATTTAACATCCTCATTTTGCTTTATATTATACGATTTTATTTATCTATGTAAAATCCACCCATAAAGGATGGAAGGTTTTAAGTACTGGCGTAAAATCGCGCGTTTGAAATTCGCACAGGTAGACATAAAATAATTTTGTCGTTCAAAGTATGAGGGGATACATAAATACAGAGTCACGTAAAATGGATATAACAAAAAAACAGACTTAACAGTAAAAGTAATATTAATAAATAAAATAAAATAATTGTGTGGTACAAAGTATGACGATATACATAAGTACAGAGTCACGTCAAATGTATATCACAAAAAACAGACTCAACAGTAAAAGTAATATTAATAAATAAAATAATTGTGTCGTTCAAAGTATGACGGGATACATAAGCACAGAGTCACGTCAAATGGACATCATGCTAAAAAAAACAGACTTAACAGTAAAAGTAATATTAATAAAGATAAATAAAAGAATACTATAACACGTTATTAAGATGATAAACAACGTCAGTACGCAAAATCTATACTTCAAGACCATCGTGTATTATTTGTGAAGTTGATACGGAATATTTATCAACAAGTTCTTGGTACCTTCCGATGAACTTTTTTAGAAAAAGGACGAGACGTTCTTTGACATACCCTTGCTTCATCAACTTTCTGCTCAGACACTGGTGACGTTTTACAAAGTCTGAGTAGGAGCTGCAAGCTCTTGAATACCGAATAAGTTGGGAAATGTATATCCCATATGCAGGTGAAGTTGGTATATTGCTACTAAGGTGGGGGAAATTGATAATTTCAAAATTAAAATCGTCTCGTTTGTCATAGATTCTGGTACTGAGATGACTGTGTATGTCAAATTCGAGGTATAAGTCTAAAAATGAGGCGGAGGAAGCCGTGTCTGTTGTTTCTTTAATTTCTAGTTCTGGTGGATATATTAATGGAACCCAATCAGAAAAGTTCGGATTGTTAATGGAAAGAACATCATCAATATATCTGAAAGTGAAATTAAATAACCTGGCTTCTTTGATCTTAAAAATTATTGTTACATTGGAGACTAATTGTCGGAATGCAGGGTTGGGTAAGGAACCGATTAATTACGAATGTAACAATAATATTTGGGTTTACGGTTACATTGCGTTATTGTTACATTAAAGACTGCAATGTATGATAGATTTATTAAACTTAAACCTTCTATAGTTATGTTGCTTAATTCTTCGATATGTACTAGATAATATTAATAATAATAATATTATTCTGCTAATAAGTATTGATTGTTTTGGTGTTGTTAAAAATCATGACAACTACAGACCTGACTCAAGCTAGCGAACAATTGTAGCGAACAATTAGCTAGCGAACAATTAGGAGGTATAACTAAAAACCACAATATCACATAAGGTTATCACGTTTTTTCGAGCTGGCGAACAATTATGAGAATACATACAATCTTAAACAAAAACGAAAAAACTAACTTAAAACAAAAGGGAAACCATACTTCATATATAAAGAATACAAAGCTTTTCTTTCCTAACTAAATAAATCCACATAAGGCATTCAATAGACAGCTGGATTACAATGACCATAAGTTAACACATTGACACAATGCATTTTTAGGGAATGGGGGTGCGCTTTACGTTGTTTGGTCCGATTAATAGAGATTGTGACAGGTTACAACTATATAGGTGTTTAAGAGGAGATAGTGCCGCATCGTTTAGGAAAATCTCCAGAGTGGTTTATGTTCGAAGATCTTAAATTGTGGTAGAAAAAAACTGAAATTAACAAAATGAAATTAGGGTATAGGACATTTTAAGTTATTTTTTGACCAATTTGAATAGATTGTTACAGGCAACGACTATATATGTGTTTAGAGGAGACATTTCCGCATCGGTTAGGAAAATCTCCAGAGAGGTTTATTTTCGAAAATCTGAAGTTACGGTAAAAAAACTGAAATTGACAAAATGAGATTAGGGGGGTAGGGCACTAAAAGTTAATGTTGAACCAATTTATAGAGATTGTGACGGGCAACGACTATATACTTGTTCTAGAGGAGACATTGGCGCATCGTGTAGAAAAAAAATCCAGATCACTTTATGTTCGAAAATCTGATGTTTGGGTTAAAAAACTGAAATTTACGAAATGAGATTTGGGGAATTTGGGAAATTTACAAAGTTAATTTTGGACCAATTTTAAGAGATTATGACGGGCAACGACTATATAGGTGTTGTAGAGGAGACATTGGGGCATCGTTTAGAAAAATCTCCAGAGTGGTTTATGTTCGAAACTCTGAAGTTACGGTTAAAATACTGAAATTGTGAAATTGACAAAATAAGATTGGGGGGTAGGCCAATTAAAGTTAATTTTGGACCATTTTGAAGAGATTGTGACGGGCAACGACTATATAGGTATTGTAGAGGAGACAATGGCGCATCGTTTAAGAAAATCTCCAGATGGGTTTATGTTCGAAAATCTGAAGTTACGGTTAAAAAACAGAAATTGTGAAATTGACAAAATGTAATTAGGGGGGTAGGCCAATTTAATTTCATTTTGGACCAATTTCAAGAGATTATGACGGGCAACAACTATATAGGTGTTGTAGAGGAGACATTGGCGCATCGTTTAAGAAAATCTCCAGAGTGGTTTATGTTCGAAAATCTGAAGTTACGGTTAAAAAACTGAAATTTTGAAATTGACAAAATGAGATTAGGGGATAGGCCAGTTTAAGTTAATTTTCGACCAATTTCAAGAGATTGTGACGGGCAACGACTATATAGGTGTTGTATAGGAGACATTGCCGCATCGTTTTAGAAAATCTCCAGAGTGGTTTATGTTCGAAAATCTGAAGTAACGGTTAAAAAACTGAAATTGTGAAATTGCCAAAACGAGATTAGGGGGGTAGGCCAATTTAAGTTAATTTTGGACCAATTTTAAGAGATTGCGACGGACAACGACTATATAGGTGTTGTAGAGGAGACAATGGCGCATCGTTTAAGAAAATCTCCAGAGTGGTTTATGTTCGAAAATTTGAAGTTACGGTTAAAAAACTGAAAATTTTAATGTGAAATTGACAAAATGAGATTAGGAGGGTAGGGCACTAAAAGAAAAATTTGGACCATTTTAAAGAGATTGTGACGGACAACGACTATATATGTGTTGTAGAGGAGACATTGGCGCATTGTTTAAGAAAATCTCCAGAGTGGTTTATGTTCGAAAATCTGAAGTTACTGTTAAAAAACTGAAATTGTGAAATTGCCAAAATGAGATTGGGGGGTAGGCCAATTAAAGATAATTTTGGACCAATTTTAAGAGATTGTGACGGGCAACGACTATATAAGTGTTGAAGAGGAGACATTGGCGCATCGTTTAAGAAAATTTTCAGAGTAATTTATGTTCGAAAATCTGAAGTTACGGTTATTAAAAAACTTAAAATTTTATTGTGAAATTGACAAAATGAGATTAGGGGGTAGGGCACTAAAAGAAAAATTTGGACCATTTTGAAGAGATTGTGACGGGCAACGACTATATAGGTGTTGTAGAAGAGACATTGGCGCATCGTTTAAGAAAATCTCCAGAGTGGTTTATGTTCGAAAATCTGAAGTTACGGTTAAAAAACGGAAATTTTGAAATTGACAAAATGAGATTGGGGGATAGGCCAGTTTAAGTTAATTTTGGACCAATTTCAAGAGATTGTGACGGGCAACGACTATATAGGTGTTGTAGAAGAGACATTGCCGCATCGTTTTAGAAAATCCCCAGAGTGGTTTATGTTCGAAAATCTGAAGTTACGGTTAAAAAACTGAAATTGTGAAATTGACAAAATGAGATTAGGGGGGTAGGGCACTAAAAGATAAATTTGGACCAATTTCAAGAGATTGTGACGGGCAACGCCTAAATAGGTGTTGTAGAGGAGACAATGGCGCATCGTTTTAGAAAATCTCCAGAGTGGTTTATGTTCGAAAATCTGAAGTTACGGTTAAAATACTGAATAATTTATTGTGAAATTGACAAAATGAGATTAGGGGGGTAGGGCACTAAAAGAAAACTTTGGACCAATTTAAAGAGATTGTGACGGGCAACGACTATATAGGTGTTGAAGAGGAGACATTGGCGCATCGTTTAAGAAAATCTCCAGAGTGGTTTATGTACGAAAATCTGAAGTTACGGTTAAAAAACTGAAATAGTGAAATTCACAAAATGAGATAAGGGGGGTAGGGCACTAAAAGAAAAATTTGGACCAATTTCAAGAGATTGTGACGGGCAACGACTATATAGGTGTTGTAGAAGAGACAATGGCGCATCGTTTAAGAAAATCTCCAGAGTGGTTTATGTTCGAAAATCTGAAGTTACGGTTAAAAAACCGAAAATTATATTGTGAAATTGACAAAATGAGATTAGGGGGTAGGCCAATTTAAGTTAATTTTGGACCAATTTCAAGAGGTTGTGACGGGCAACGACTATAAAGGTGTTGTAGAGGAGACATTGGCGCATCGTTTAAGAAAATCTCCAGAGTGGTTAATGTTCGAAAATCTGAAGTTACGGTTAAAATACTGAAAAATTTATTGTGAAATTGACAAAATGAGATTAGGGGGGTAGGGCACTAAAAGAAAATTTTGGACCGATTTCAAGAGATTGTGACGGGCAACGACTATATAGATATATATAGGTGTTGTAGAGGAGACATTGGCGCATCGTTAATGAAAAACTCCAGAGTGGTTTATGTTCGAAAATCTGAAGTTACGGTTAAAAAACTGAAATTTGAAATTGAAAAATGAGATTAGGGGGGTAAGGCACTAAAAGAAAAATTTGGACCAATTTCAAGAGATTGTGACGGGCAACGACTAAATAGGTGTTGTAGAGGAGACAATGGCGCATCTTTTAGGAAAATCTACAGAGTGGTTTATGTTCGAAAATCTGAAGTTACGGTAAAAAAACTGAAATTGTGAAATTGAAAAAATGAGATTAGGGGGTAGGGCACTAAAAGAAAAATTTGGACCATTTGAAAGAGATTGTGACGGGCAACGACTATATAGGTGTTGTAGAGGAGACATTGGCGCATCGTTTTAGAAAATCTCCAGAGTGGTTTATGTTCGAAAATCTGAAGTTACGGTTAAAAAAACTGAAATTGTGAAATTGACAAAATGAGATTAGGAGGGTAGGGCACTAAAAGAAAAAATTAAGTTAATTTTGGACCAATTTTAAGAGATTGTGACGGGCAACGACTATAAAGATGTTGCAGAGGAGACAATGGCGGATCGTTTAAGAAAATCTCCAGAGTGGTTTATGTTCGAAAATCTGAAGTAACGGCTAAAAAACTGAAATTTTGAAATTAACAAAATGAGATTAGGGGGATAGGCTAATTAAAGTTAATTTTGGACCAATTTCAAGAGATTGTGACTGGCAACGACTATATAAGTGTTGTAGAGGAGACATTGGTGCATCGTTTTAGAAAATCTTCAGAGTGGTTTATGTTCTAAAATCTGAAGTTACGGTTAAAAAACTGAAAATTATATTGTGAAATTGATAAAATGAGATTAGGGGTGTAGGGCACTAAAAGAAAAATTTGGACCAATTTCAAGAGGTTGTGACGGGCAACGACTAAATAGGTATTGAAGAGGAGACAATGGCGCATCGTTTAAGAATATCTCCAGAGTGGTTTATGTTCGAAAATCTGACGTTACGGTTAAAAAACTGAAAATTTTATTGTGAAATTGACAAAATGAAATTAGTGGGGTAGGCCAATTTAAGTTAATTATGGACCAATTTCAAGACATTGTGACGGGCAACGACTATAAAGGTGTTGTAGAAGAGACAATGCTGCATCGTTTAAGAAAATCTCCAGAGTGTTTTATGTTCGAAAATCTGAAGTTACGGTTAAAATACTGAAAAACTTATTGTGAAATTGACAAAAAGAGATTAGGGGGGTAGGGCACTAAAAGAAAATTTTGGAGCAATTTCAAGAGATTGTGACGGACAACAACTATATAGGTGTTGTAGAGGAGACATTGGCGCATCGTTTAAGAAATCTCCAGAGTGGTTTATGTTAAAAAATCTGAAGTAACGGTTAGAAAACTGAAATTGTGAAATTGAAAAATGAGATTAGAGGGGTAGGGCACTAAAAGAAAAATTTGGACAAATTTCAAGAGATTGTGACGGGCAACGACTAAATAGGTGTTGTAGAGGAGACAATGGCGCATCGTTTAAGAAAATCTTCAGAGTGGTTTATGTTCGAAAATTTGAAGTTACGGTTAAAAAACTGAAAAATTTATTGTGAAATTGACAAAATGAGATTAGGGGGGTAGGGCACTAAAAGAAAATTTTATAATAATTTCAAGAGATTGTGACGGGCAACGACTATATAGGTGTTGTAGAGGAGACATTTGCGCATCGTTTTAGAAAATCTCCAGAGTGGTTTATGTTCGAAAATCTGAAGTTACGGTTAAAAAACTGAAAATTTTATTGTGAAATTGACAAAATGAGATTAGGGGGGTAGGGCACTAAAAGAAAACTTTGGACCAATTTCAAGAGATTGTGACGGGCAACGACTATATAGGTGTTGTAGAGGAGACATTGGTGCATCGTTTAAGAAAATCTCCAGAGTGGTTTATGTTCGAAAATCTGAAGTTACGGTTAAAAAACTGAAATTTTGAAATTGACAAAATGAGATTGGGGGATAGGCCAGTTTAAGTTAATTTTGGACCAATTTCAAGAGATTGTGACGGGCAACGACTATATAGGTGTTGTAGAATAGACATTGCCGCATCGTTTTAGAAAATCTCCAGAGTGGTTTATGTTCGAAAATCTGAAGTTACGGTTAAAAAACTGAAAATTGTATTGTGAAATTGACAAAATGAGATTAGGGGGGTAGGGCACTAAAAGAAAATTTTGGACCAATTAAAAGAGAATGTGGCGGGCAACGACTATATAGGTGTTGTAGAACAGACGTTGGCGCATCGTTTAAGAAAATCTCCAGAGTGTTTTATGTTCAAAAATCTGAAGTTACGGTTAAAAAACTGAAATTGTGAAATTGACAAAATGAGATTTGGAGGGTAGGCCAATTTAAGTTAATTTTGAACCAATTTCAAGAGATTGTGACGGGCAACGACTATATAGGTGATGTAGAAGAGACAATGGCGCATCGTTTAAGAAAATCTCCAGAGTGGTTTATGTTCGAAAATCTGAAGTTACGGTTAAAAAACTGAAATTGTGAAATTGACAAAATGAGATTAGGGAGAGGTAGGGCAATTTAAGTTAATTTTGGACCAATTTCAAGAGATTGTGACGGGCAACGACTATAAAGGTGTTGTAGAGGATAAACAATGGTGCATCGTTTAAGAAAATCTTCAAAGTGGTTTATGTTTAAAAATCTGAAGTTACGGTTACAAAACTGAAATTGAGAAATTGACAAAATGAGATAAGGGGGTAGGCCATTTTAAGTTAATTTTGGACCAATTTCAAGAGATTGTGACAGGCAACGACTAAATAGGTGTTGTGGAGGAGACATTGGCGCATCGTTTAAGAAAATCTCCAGAGTGGTTTATGTTCGAAAATCTGAAGTTACGGTTAAAATACTGAATAATTTATTGTGAAATTGACAAAATGAGATTAGGGGGGTAGGGCACTAAAAGAAAACTTTGGACCAATTTCAAGAGATTGTGACGGGCAACGACTATATAGGTGTTGTAGAGGAGACAATGGCGCATCGTTTAAGAAAATCTCCAGAGTGGTTTATGTTCGAAAATCTGAAGTTACGGTTAAAAAACTGAAAATATATTGTGAAATTGACAAAATGAGATTAGGGGGGGTAGGGCACTAAAAAAAAATGTTATACTAATTTCAAGAGATTGTGACGGGCAACGACTATAAAGGTGTTGTAGAGGAGACATTTGCGCATCGTTTAAGAAAATCTCCAGAGTGGTTTATGTTCGAAAATCTGAAGTTACGGTTAAAAAACTGAAAATTTTATTGTGAAATTGACAAAATGAGATTAGGGGGGTAGAACAATTTAAGTTAATGTTGGACCAATTTCAAGAGATTGTGACGGGCAACGACTATATAGGTGTTGTAGAGGAGACAATGGCGCATCGTTTAAGAAAATCTCAAGAGTGGTTTATGTTCGAAAATCTGAAGTTACGGTTAAAAAACTGAAAATTTTATTGTGAAATTGACAAAATGAGATTAGGGGGTAGGCCAAATTAAGTTAATTTTGGACCAATTTCAAGAGATTGTGACGGGCAACGACTATAAAGGTGTTGTAGAAGAGACATTGGTGCATCGTTTAAGAAAATCTCCAGAGTGGTTTATGTTCGAAAATTTGAAGTTACGATTAAAAAACTGAAAATATATTGTGAAATTGACAAAATGAGATTAGGGGGGGTAGGGCACTAAAAAAAAATGTTATACTAATTTCAAGAGATTGTGACGGGCAACGACTATAAAGGTGTTGTAGAGGAGACATTTGCGCATCGTTTAAGAAAATCTCAAGAGTGGTTTATGTTCGAAAATCTGAAGTTACGGTTAAAAAACTGAAAATTTTATTGTGAAATTGACAAAATGAGATTAGGGGGGTAGAACAATTTAAGTTAATGTTGGACCAATTTCAAGAGATTGTGACGGGCAACGACTATATAGGTGTTGTAGAGGAGACAATGGCGCATCGTTTAAGAAAATCTCAAGAGTGGTTTATGTTCGAAAATCTGAAGTTACGGTTAAAAAACTGAAAATTTTATTGTGAAATTGACAAAATGAGATTAGGGGGTAGGCCAAATTAAGTTAATTTTGGACCAATTTCAAGAGATTGTGACGGGCAACGACTATAAAGGTGTTGTAGAAGAGACATTGGCGCATCGTTTAAGAAAATCTCCAGAGTGGTTAATGTTCGAAAATCTGAAGTTACGGTTAAAATACTGAAAAATTTATTGTGAAATTGACAAAATGAGATTAGGGGGGTAGGGCACTAAATGAAAATTTTGGACCGATTTCAAGAGATTGTGACGGGCAACGACTATATATATATATATATAGGTGTTGTAGAGGAGACATTGGCGCATCGTTTAAGAAAATCTCCAGAGTGGTTTATGTTCGAAAATCTGAAGTTACGGTTAAAAAAACTGAAATTGTGAAATTGACAAAATGAGATTAGGAGGGTAGGGCACTAAAAGAAAAAATTAAGTTAATTTTGGACCAATTTTAAGAGATTGTGACGGGCAACGACTATATAGGTGTTGTAGAGGAGGCAATGGCGCATCGTTTAAGAAAATCTCCAGAGTGGTTTATGTTCGAAAATCTGAAGTAACGGCTAAAAAACTGAAATTTTGAAATTAACAAAATGAGATTAGGGGGATAGGCTAATTAAAGTTAATTTTGGACCAATTTCAAGAGATTGTGACTGGCAACGACTATATAAGTGTTGTAGAAGAGACATTGGCGCATCGTTTTAGAAAATCTCCAGAGTGGTTTATGTTCGAAAATCTGAAGTTACGGTTAAAAAACTGAAAATTATATTGTGAAATTGACAAAATGAGATTAGGGGGGGTAGGGCACTAAAAGAAAATGTTATACTAATTTCAAGAGATTGTGACGGACAACGACTATAAAGGTGTTGTAGAAGAGACAATGGCACATCGTTTAAGAAAATCTCCAGAGTGGTTTATGTTCGAAAATCTTATGTTACGGTTAAAAAACTGAAAATTATATTGTGAAATTGATAAAATGAGATTAGGGGGGTAGGGCAGTAAAAGAAAAATTTGGACCAATTTCAAGAGGTTGTGACGGGCAACGACTAAATAGGTATTGTAGAGGAGACAATGGATCATCGTTTAAGAATATCTCCAGAGTGGTTTATGTTCGAAAATCTGACGTTATGGTTAAAAAACTGAAAATTTTATTGTGAAATTGACAAAATGAAATTAGTGGGGTAGGCCAATTTAAGTTAATTATGGACCAATTTCAAGACATTGTGACGGGCAACGACTATAAAGGTGTTGTAGAAGAGACAATGCTGCATCGTTTAAGAAAATCTCCAGAGTGTTTTATGTTCGAAAATCTGAAGTTACGGTTAAAATACTGAAAAATTTATTGTGAAATTGACAAAATGAGATTAGGGGGGTAGGGCACAAAAAGAAAATTTTGGACCAATTTCAAGAGATTGTGACGGACAACGACTATATAGGTGTTGTAGAGGAGACATTGGCGCATCGTTTTAGAAATCTCCAAAGTGGTTTATGTTCAAAAATCTGAAGTAACGGTTAAAAAACTGAAATTGTGAAATTGAAAATGAGATTAGAGGGGTAGGGCACTAAAAGAAATATTTGGACCAATTTCAAGAGATTGTGACGGGCAACGACTAAATAGGTGTTGTAGGGGAGACAATGGCGCATCGTTTAAGAAAATCTTCAGAGTGGTTTATGTTCGAAAATTTGAAGTTACGATTAAAAAACTGAAAAATTTATTGTGAGATTGACAAAATGAGATTAGGGGGGGTAGGGCACTAAAAGAAAATGTTATACTAATTTCAAGAGATTGTGACGGACAACGACTATAAAGGTGTTGTAGAAGAGACATTGGCGCATCGTTTAAGAAAATCTCCAGAGTGGTTTATGTTCGAAAATCTGAAGTTACGGTTAAAAAACTGAAATTGTGAAATTGAAAAATGAGATTAGGGGGGTAGGCCACTAAAAGAAAATTTTGGACCAATTTCAAGAGATTGTGACGGGCAACGACTATATAGGTGTTGTAGAGGAGACATTGGCGCATCGTTCAAGAAAATCCCCAGAGTGGTTTATGTTCGAGAATTTGAAGTCACGGTTAAAAAACTGAAAATTTTATTGTGAAATTGACAAAATGAGATAAGGGGGGTAGGCCAATTTAAGTTAATTTTGGGCCAACTTCAAGAGATTGTGACGGACAACGACTATATAGGTGTTGTAGAGGAGACATTGGCGCATCGTTTAAGAAAATCTCCAGAGTGGTTTATGTTCGAAAATCTGAAGTTACGGTTAAAAAACTGAAATTGTGAAATTGAAAAATGAGATTAGGGGGTAGGGCACTAAAAATTTGGACCAATTTCAAGAGATTGTGACGGGCAACGACTTAAAAGGTGTTGTAGAGGAGACAATGGCGCATCGTTTAAGAAAATCTCCAGAGTGGTTTATGTTCAAAAATTTGAAGTTAGGGTTAAAAAACTGAAAATTTTATTGTGAAATTGACAAAATGAGATTAGGAGGGTAGGGCACTAAAAGAAAAATTTGGACCATTTTTAAGGGATTGTGACGGACAACGACTATATATGTGTTGTAGAGGAGACATTGGCGCATTGTTTAAGAAAATCTCCAGAGTGGTTTATGTTCGAAAATCTGAAGTTACGGTTAAACAATAAACAGCTGCGCCATGAGCGCTTGATACGCCCGTCGTCTTGTGTGTGAACTTTTATGCAATAATCATATATAGTTTCTGACATACGGCGCAACATGTGAAAACCCCCCTTTTTTTTACAAAAAACTCAATATCTCTAAAATAAAATTTTGAATCAAAACCAAAAAGTATACAGATCTTTAGATTAATATAACTAAGAAGTGTGTAAAATTTTAAGCAATAATCATAAATCGTTTTAGAGATACGGCGCGACATGTGAAACCCCCCCCCCCCCCCTTCTTTTTTTTACAAAAAACTCAATATCTCAAAAATAAAATTTTGAATCAAAACCAAAAAGTATACAGATCTTTAGATTAATATAACTAAGAAGTGTGTAAAATTTTAAGCAATAATCATAAATCGTTTTTGAGATACGGCGCGACATGTGAAAAACCCCTCCCGCTTATTTTACAAATACTCAATAACTCAAAAATAAAATTTTGAATCATCACCACAAAGTATACAGATCTTAAGATTAATATAACTAAGAAGTGTGTAAAGTTTTAAGCAATAATCATAAATTGTTTTTAAGATACGGCGCGACATGTGAAAAAAAAACACACACCTGTTTTAGTTACTAAGTCCCGTAACTCAAAAAGTTTTAATCCTATTTTCACCAAAAAGTATACAGATTGTTTGACCATCATAAGAAACAACTATATTAAGTTTCATGAAATTTGGATAAGTCGTTCTCAAGTTACGGTGCGACATGTTTACGCCGGACAGACAGACGGACAGACGGACAGACGGACGGACGGACAGACGGACAGACGGACGGACGGACAGACGGACAAACGGACCGACGGACAGACGGACAGACGGACAGACGACATTTGTATACCATAATACGTCCCGTCAAAATTTTGACGGACGTATAAAAACTGAAATTGTGAAATTGACAAAAACGGAAAAATTGATGAAATTTTCGTTTCCGTTCTCTAACTTCAGTTTGCCTCAACCAAATGTTATGAAACTTAGACACAATGCTTATTACCACAAAACGGTCTCAACTGTATGTGGAAGTTGACTCATGTATATTTAAAATCTTGAAAAAAAATAGACCAACACTCATCCTTAATGTTTAAAATTAATTATTTCCCAGTTAATCAAAGTGACAATTTATATACCTTCAGACATTTATTGACATGTACAATATATTTCAGATCACTTGAAGTAGTATTGGCAGTAATTTTAAAGTGATCATTTGATTAAGTATTTGAATGGGCTTGATAGTGCTTTCTTTTTTCGATATCTCACTTTTTGTAGTAGTCATTCAAAATTCGTAATTTGTCTAAATAAACATATCTTTAATAAAAAAATATCACAAAATAATAAAGAAAAAACGTACGGAAACAGAAGAGGGCAAGTGGCCGAAAATGGTTTATTTATTACAATAACAAAAATAGACATAATTTGAAAGTCACAATAATGAAATGCTTACGTTTTCCCTTTTCTTTAGATTACTACGTATTCGTGAACATATACATGCAAACAAATAAATATTTTCCTCTCATTCTACGTTTAGAATTAACAATGGTAATGGAATTAAATGAGGTTTTTCTAAACATTTAATTATGTATACTTCTGTTAATATTTGAAATGTATGTTCTTATTATTTAGTTACTTTTTGTTGGGTTGCTTAATGATTGACATTTGCACTTCATTTGGTCTTATTTATACCAAATGAATACTCATTCATTTTACAATAACAATAACAATAGGTCTTGACAGATACAAGTTCTTAATTACTTCATTTAATTTAAGGATGAAAATGCAAAGGGATACTGAATTGCACATAACTATTACATCTTATTTACTTTTGTTTTAATGAGTTTGGACAGATGGGCATAAATCCTTCATTTGAAACAATTAAACTTGTTATAAAATATTGTAAGAGGAAATCTGTCACTGAAACCAATTAATCCACCTTAAAATTTGGTGGTTCACACAATAAAATTCTAACCTTAGAGATTTGGTAAATTGTTTTAAATGGCTTTCTATAATCATTATCATGATAATATATCATGTGTCTCTAGATTTCAATTAAATTCATGTTTTATTAAAGAAACAGGGGGGGGGAGGGGGGGGGGGACACACACATTGAATGAAAAGTGATATTACATGTTTAATATAACATAACAAAATAACAAAACATTTAACATAAATAGTTTAAGAAAGGTCGTAATGGAATTGTAGCAAACTTTGCACACTTTTAAATGACTTTGTAAATCAACAAAAAATACTCCGGCGTTATGGTCATTATTTTTCATAACAATTCTTTCAGTGGAATTTTGATAAAGTCGTGTATTTCTTCCTGAAAAGGTTCTGTTTCGTACACATCGCTATGCAACCAACAGTCCGCTCCGGTATCACTTGGTCCAACTCTTTATTGGAATAATTGAAATCTAAACAAGCTTCTGTCCAAGTTTGGTACAAATCCAGGATAGTTTAAGAAAGTTATTAAAAGTTTGAAAACTTTAACCACAGAGTGAATGTAATGTTAACTGGCAGAAAAACTTAGTTCATTTATAAGTAAAATACGGATAAACAGGATTGTTTTTTTTTAACAAAATTAACTTTTGAATACTATCTTATGATCATTAACAAGCTTCTGTCCAAGTATGGTACAAATCCAGGATAGTTTAAGAAAGTTATTAAAATTTGAAAACTTTAACCACAGAGTGAATGTTATGTTAACTGGCAGAAAAACTAAGTCCAGTTAGGAGTAAAATACGGATAAACAGGATTTTTTTTTTTACAAAATTTACTTCTGGATACTATCTTATGATCATAAACAAGCTTCTGTCCAAGTTCATTAGAAATCCAGGATAGTTTAAGAAAGTTATTAAAATTTCAAAACTTTCGTGTGAATATGGTGTAAAATGTTAACAAACAGACTTCTTCTCTGGTAAGACGGGAAATAAAAGTTTAAAAAAAGCGTCAAAGGTAAAAACATCAATTGAACTTATACACGTTGAATATAAAATTATCCTTAGAATTCTCTTTTTGAATATTCAAAAATGTGTAATAAAGCCAACTGTAGGGTGTAGGTAGGTGAAATTCTAACATAAAAACCGATCTAGAATTGATACTTTAAGTCAGAAGAGCATAAGTTATGGAACAAAATAACATTTGGCTGAGACAAATTGGAGTTAAAGAGAACGGAAATGAAAATTTCAGCATTTTTTTCTATTTGTAAAGGAGTATAACTCTAGAACGGTAAAAGTGACGCCACCAAAGTTAAAATTTGATCTGTATTTTGTGGTAATAGGCATCGTTTGTTGATGTGGTTCATAAGTGTTTCTCGTTTCTCGTTTTTTATATAGATTAGACCGTTGGTTTTCCCGTTTGAATGGTTTTACACTAGTAATTTTTGGGGCCCTTTATAGCTTGCTGTTCGGTGTGAGCTAAGGCTCCATGTTGAAGACCGTACTTTGACCTATAATTGTTTACTTTTATAAATTTTTACTTGGATGGAGAGTTGTCTTATTGGCACTCATACCACATCTTCTTATATCTTTATATTGTGTATAAGTTTTATGACAATTGGTTGAGGCAAACTAAAGTTAGAGAACGGAAACCAATTTTGGGACGTACGGACACAGGGACGTTCAGACGGACAAGGGTAAAGTTTAATGCCCCTCCGCTACGGCGGAGGCATAATAAGCTAAAAAATATCGATAGGTTATCGAGTTCCTTTTTGTGATATATGTTTTGTTTTTTTTAGATGGGGCGAAAAGGATGACTCGGACTTTTACATTAAATTTTGCATTGGCATTATTTGGGACATACGGATGCACGGACGTACAGACGGACAAGGGTAAAGTTTTAATGCCCCTCCGCTACGGCGGGGGCATAAAAAGCTAAAAAAATATTGATAGGTTATCGAGTTCCTTTTTGTGATATATGATATTTTTTTTAAATGGGGCGAAAAGGATGAATCGGACTTTTACATTATATTTAGCATTGGCATTATTTGGGACGTACGGATGCACGGACGTACAGACGGACAAGGGTAAAGCTTAATGCCCCTCCGCTACGGCGGGGCATAATAAGCTAAAAATGTTGATAGGTTATAGAATTCCTTTTAGTGATATATGTTTTTTTTTAATGGGGGGAAAAGGATGACTAAGACTTTTACATTATATTTAGCATTGGCATTATTTGGGGCGTACAGACGCACGGACGTACAGACGGACAAGGGTAAAGCTTAATGCCCCTCCGCTACGGCGGGGGCATAATAAGCTTAAAATATTGATAGGTTATAGAATTCCTTTTTGTGATATTTATTTCACACGCGAGTAAATGTAAATATATTTATTTTCTAAAAAGATATAAGTTCGATATCGCACAGCTAATTCTTCTAAAATCTAGAAACAACTGATTAACATAAAAGTTGACAAACACTAAAATTGGAACACGTGCAACCTAGTTCACGAGAAAGATAATAAACCGTTATTAGCTACCACAGACGAACATCTATCAACTCTTGCCATAAACTTGCGTATCGTCCCCATAACATTTATGAATTTGACAGTTGCTGAGTTCGGACAGAGAAAACAATAAACATTGATATAAACATCTATTAAAATTTTAAATTCAAATGAAAGTTGTGTTTTAAATTTCGTTTATATACGACCGCAAAAATTTTTGCGGTCGTATATTGGTATGACGTTGGCGTCGTCGTCGTCGTCGTCGTCGTTGTCGTCGTCGTCCGGCGTCGTCCGAAGACACATTGGCTTTCGCACTCTAACTTTAGTTTAAGTGATTGGATCTCTATGAAATTTTACCATAAGGTTCAATACCACAAAAGGAAGGTTGGGATTGATTTTGGGGGTTATGGTACCAACAGTTAAGGAATAAGGGGCCAAAAAGGGGCCAAAAATAAGCATTTTTGTAACTTCCAGACATAACTTGTGTGTTAGTGTATGGATCTCTCTGACATTGTACCACAAGGTTCCATATTACAAAGGGATTGCTGGGATTGATTTTGGGGGTAATTGCCTTAAAATATTAGGAATAAGGGGCCAAAAAGGGACAAAAAACAAGCATTTTTCTAGTTTCATGACAATAACTTGTGTGTAAGTGTATGGATCTTTCTGAAATTGTACTACAAGGTTCCATATCACAAAGGGAAAGCTGGAACTGAGTTTGGGGGTAATTGCCCGAAACGTTTAGGAATAAGGGGCCAAAAATAAGCATTTTTCTAGTTTCCAGACAATAACTTGTGTTCAAGTGAATGGATCTCTCTGAAATTGTACCACAAAGTTCCATATCACACAGGGAATGCTGGGATTGATTTTGGGGGTAATTGCCTCAAAATTTTAGGAATTAGGGGCCAAAAAAGGGGCAAAAAACAAGCATTTTTCCAGTTTCATGACAATAACTTGTGTGTAAGTGTTTGGATATTTCTGAATTGTACTACAAGGTTCCATATGAAAAAGGGAAAGCTGGAATTGAGTTTGGGGGTAATTGCCCGAAATGTTTAGGAATTGGGGGCCAAAAAGGGGCAAAAAAACAAGCATTTTTCTAGTTTCCAGACAATAACTTGTGTTCAAGTGTATGGATCTCTCTGAAATTGTACTGCAAGGTACCATACCACAAAGGGAATGCTGGGATTGAGTTTGGGGGTGATGAATCATAAGGGGGTTCAAAAAATTTGGGTTTTTTTTTTTGTTTTTTTTTCCTTTTTTTTGTTTTTTTTCTTTTAAAATTTTCCATTTTAAGTTGGTTATTTCTGATTTATATTTAAAAGCAAATAATAATGATATGGTAGGAGACACACATCAAACAGGATGTGTAAATTATTATATAATAAGTATTGTGCAATAGCAAGAAATTTTCAATTGCACAGTATTGCATAATAGCAAGAAATCTTCAATTGCACAGTATTGCGCAATAGCAAGAAATATCCAATAGCACAATATTGCGCAATAGCAAGAAATTGTCAATTGTGCAGTATTGCGCAATAGCAAGAAATATTCAATTGCACAGTATTGTGGAAAAGAAGATACTTCGTATAAATTGCTTATTTCTTGACCAATTTCAATGGGGTTTTATTCTTGAATTCTTGGTGTTCTTTAATATGCTGAATCTAACCGTGTATTAAGTTTTTGGATTTTGGGCCCCGTTTTTAAATTGGTCCACATTGAGGTCCAAAGGGTCCAAAATTAAACTTTGTTTGATTTCATCAAAAATTGAATTATTGGGGTTCTTTGATATGCCGAATCTAACCGTGTATTTAGATTCTTAATTTTTGGTTCCGTTTTCAAATTGGTCTACATTAAGGTCCAAAGGGTCCAAAATTAAACTAAGTTTGATTTTAACAAAAATTGAATTCTTAGGGTTCTTTGATATGCTGAATCTAAACATGTATTTAGATTTTTGATTATGGGCCCAGTTTTCAAGTTGGTCCAAATCGGGGTCCAAAATTAAACTTTGGTTTGATTTCAACAAAAATTGAATATATGGGGTTCTTTGATATGCTGAATCTAACCATGTATTTAGATTTTTGATTTTTGGGCCCCGTTATCAACTTTGTCCACATTGAGGTCAAAAGGGTCCAAAATTAAACTTTGTTTGATCTCATCAAAAATTGAATTCTTGGGGTTCTTTGATATGCTGAATCTAACCATGTATTTAGATTTTGGATATTGGACCATAATAGGTGAATGTCCAATTTAAAATTTTTAAGTTCTTAGACCACATTCATTCTGTGTCAGAAACCTATGCTGTGTCAAATATTTAATCACAATCCAAATTCAGAGCTGTATCAAGCTTGAATGTTGTGTCCATACTTGCCCCAACTGTTCAGGGTTCGACCTCTGCGGTCGTATCAAGCTGCGCCATGTGGAGCATTTTATTGTATTACTGTTCTTTTATATTTTCCATTATTTTGTAAAAAAAAATTGAAATTGTCTCAGTCAAATAATTTGACAAAGTTTATCAGAAGTTTAGCTATTACCCTATTATACTCAACGAAGCTCGGAGATAAATATACGTTCACCCGTTAGAAAGTAAAAAAGACCGTTGACTCGTCGAAAAAAGGAAAGGGGTGTGGTTTGGTCATTCAACAAGATAATTCCAAAGCTTTCAGACAAATTACTTCTTTATTTCAGCAATCACTTCTTTTTTATTAGTAAAATAAAATTAATAGGACTGTATTATATTTCTTTCCTTTTTTGGGGACCATTATTATCAATTATGTTGTGTGCAGTATACAAATATGTAATAATGTGCACGTTTACAATCATCCATGTTTTATGTGGATGGCGAAGTTGTTGACAGAAAGAGATATGCAAAAAGAATATAAAATGACATTGTCAAAGTTTTAGGACCCTGTTATTTCAATATAAAAAATTACTTACTTCATTGTCGTGTTTGTGGACTACCGACTCAAGATAATGTTGATTTCAACAAAGTGTGTTGTAAACGGTGTATACATACTGTCGGATAAATTTCGCGGGAAAAATATTGATGTACTTTTTTATACAAGTATAAAAAGTAACATCTTTCCATTATAAAATGGTAAACCCCGCTATTTATTTTCACCTAACTTCAGATTTCCAAACATAAACGATTCTGGAGTTTTTCTAAATAGATACGCCAATGTCTTTTCTAATGTCTCCTCTACGTTACATAAACAGTCGTTGCCCGTCACAATCTCTATAAATTGGTCTTCAATCATCTTAAGGTACGCCATCCCTCGTTTTTTAACCGTAACTTCAGATTTTGAACATAAACCACTCTGGAGATTTTCCTAAACGATGCGCCAATGTCTCTTCTACAACACCTATATAGTCGTTGTGCGTTACAATCTCTTTAAAACGGTCCAAATTTTTCTTTTAGTGCTCTACCCCCCTAATCTCATTTTGTCAATTTCACAATAAAATTATCAGTTTTTTAACCGTAACTTCAGATTTTCGAACATAAACCACTCTGGAGATTTTCTTAAACGATGCGCCATTGTCTCCTCTACCTTACCTATATAGTCGTTGGCCATCACAATCTCTTTGAAATGGTCCGAAATTTCCTTTTAGTGCCCTACCCCCCTAATCTCATTTTGTGAATTTCACAATAAAATTTTCATTTTTTTAACCGTAACTTCAGATTTTCGAACATAAACCACTCTGGAGATTTTATTAAACGATGCGCCATTGTCTCCTCTACAACACCTATATAGTCGTTCCCGTCACAATCTCTTGAAATTGGTTCAAAATTAACTGAAATTGGCCTACCTCCTTAATCTCATTTTGTAAATTTCACAATTTCAGTTTTTTAACCGTAACTTGATTTTCGAACCTAAAACACTCTGGAGATTTTCCTAAACGATGTGCCAATGTCACCTCTACAACAGCTATATATATAGTCGTTGTCCGTCACAATCTCTTTAAAATGGTCCAAACTTTACTGTTAGTGCCCTACCCCCCTAATCTCATTTTCTCAATTTCACAATTTCAGTTTTTTAACCGTAACTTCAGATTTTCGAACATAAACCACTCTGGAGGTTTTCTTAAACGATGCGCCAATGTCTCCTCTACAACACCTATATAGTCGTTGCCCGTCACAATCTCTCAAAATTGGTCCAAAATCAACTTAAATTGGCCTACCCCCCTAATCTCATTTTGTCAATTTCACAATTCAGTTTTTTAACCGTAACTTCAGATTTTCGAACATAAACCACTCTGGAGATTTTCTCAAACGATGCGCCATTGTCTTTTCTTCAACACCTATATAGTCGTTGCCCGTCACAATCTCTTCAAAATTGGTCCAAATTTTTCTTTTAGTGCCCTACCCCCTAATCTCATTTTGTCAATTTCACAATAAAATTTTAAGTCTTTTAATAACCGTAACTTCAGATTTTCGAACATAAACCACTCTGGAAATTTTCTTAAACGATGCGCCAATGTCTCCTCTTCAACACTTATATAGTCGTTGCCCGTCACAATCTCTTAAAATTGGTCCAAAATTAACTTAAATTGGTCTACCCCCCAATCTCATTTTGTCAATTTCACAATTTCAGTTTTTTAACCGTAACTTCAGATTTTCGAACATAAACCACTCTGGAGATTTTCTTAAACGATGCGCCGATGTCTCCTCTACAACACCTATATAGTCGTTGCCCGTCACAATCTTTTGAAATTGGTCCAAAATTTTTTTTTAGTGCCCTACCCCCCTAATATTATTTTGTCAATTTCACAATTTCAGTTTTTTAACCGTGATTTCAGATTTTCGAACATAAACCACTCTGGAGATTTACTTAAACGATGCGCCATTGTCTCCTCTACAACACCTTTTTAGTCGTTGCCCGTCATAATCTCTTGAAATTGGTCCAAAATTAACTTAAATTGGCCTACCCCCCTAATCTCATTTTGTCAATTTCACAATTTCAGTTTTTGAACCGTAACTTCAGATTTTCGAACATAAACCACTCTGGAGATTTTCTTAAACAATGCGCCATTGTCTCCTCTACAACACCTATAAAGTCGTCGCCCGTCACAATCTCTTGAAATTGGTCCAAAATTAACTTAAATTTGCCTACCCCCCTAATCTCATTTTGTCAATTTCACAATTTCAGTTTTTTAAACGTAACTTCAGATTTTCGAACATAAACCACTCTAGAGATTTTCTTAAACGATGCGCCAATGTCTCCTCTTCAACACCTATATAGTCGTTGAACGTCACAATCTCTTTAAAATGGTCGAAATGTTTCTATTAGTGCCCTACCCCCCTAATCTCATTTTGTCAATTTCACAATAAAATTTTCAGTTTTTTAACCGTAACTTCAGATTTTCGAACATAAACCACTCTGGAGATTTTCTTAAACGATGCGCCATTGTCTCCTCTACAACACCTATATAGTCGTTGTCCGTCACAATCTCTTTGAAATGATCCAAAATTTCCTTTTTGTGCCCTACCCCCCTAATCTCATTTTGTCAATTTCACAATAAAATTTTCAGTTTTTTAACCGTAACTTCAGATTTTCGAACATAAACCACCTTGGAGATTTTCTAAAACGATGCGCCATTGTCTCCTCTTCAATACCTATTTAGTCGTTGCCCGTCACAATCTCTTGAAATTGGTCCAAAATTAACTAAAATTGGCCTACCCCCCTAATCTCATTTTGTCAATTTCACAATTTCAGTTTTTTAACCGTAACTTCAGATTTTCGAACATAAACCACTCTGGAGATTTTCTTAAACGATGCGCTATTGTCTCCTCTACAATACCTTTATAGTTGTTGCCCGTCACAATCTCTTGAAATTGGTCCAAAATTAACTTAAATTTGCCTACCCCCCTAATCTCATCTTGTCAATTTCACAATTTCAGTTTTTTTACCGTAACTTCAGATTTTGGAACATAAACCACTCTGGAGATTTTCTTAAACGATGCGCCAATGTCTCCTCTACAACACATATAAAGTCGTTGCCCGTCACAATTTCTTGAAATTGGTCCAAAATTAACATAAATTGGCCTACCCCCTAATCTCATTTTGTCAATTTCACAATATAATTTTCAGTTTTTTAACCGTAACTTCAGATTTTCGAACATAAACCACTCTGGAGATTTTCTTATACGATGCGCCATTGTCTCCTCTACAACACCTATATAGTCGTTGCCCGTCACAATCTCTTGAAATTGGTCCAAAATTAACTTAAATTGGCCTACCCCCCTAATCTCATTTTGTCAATTTCACAATTTCAGTTTTTTAACCATAACTTCAGATTTTCGAACATAAACCACTCTGGGGATTTTCTTAAACGATGTGCCATTGTCTCCTCTACAACACCTATATAGTCGTTGCCCGTCACAATCTTTTGAAATTTGTCCAAAATTAACTTAAATTTGCCTACCCCCCCCTAATCTCATTTTGTCAATTTCACAATTTCAGTTTTTTAACCGTAACTTCAGATTTTCGAACATAAACCACTTTGGAGATTTTCTAAAACGATGCGCCAATGTGTCTTTTACAACCCCTATATAGTCGTTGCCCGTCACAATCTCTTGAAATTGGTCCAAAATTAACTTAAATTGACCTACCCCCTTAATCTCATTTTGTCAATTTCACAATTTCAGTTATTTTACCGTAACTTCAGATTTTCGAACATAATGCCTTGGAGATTTTCTTAAACGATGCGTCATTGTCTCCTCTACAACACCTATATAGTTGTTGCCCGTCACAATCTCTTTGAAATGGTCCAAAATTTCCTTTTTGTGCCCTACCCCCTAATCTCATTTTGTCAATTTCACAATAAAATTTTCAGTTTTTTAACCGTAACTTCAGATTTTCGAACATAAACCACCTTGGAGATTTTCTAACACGATGCGCCATTGTCACCTCTACAACTATTTAGTCGTTGCCCGTCACAATCTCTTGAAATTGGTCCAAAAATAACTTAAATTTGCCTACCCCCCTAATCTCATTTTCTCAATTTCACAATTTCAGTTTTTTAACCGTAACTTCAGATTTTGGAACATAAACCACTCTGGAGATTTTCTTAAACGATGCGCCAATGTCTCCTCTACAACACCTATATAGTCGTTGCCCGTCACAATCTCTTGAAATTGGTCCAAATTTTTCTTTTAGTGCCCTACCCCCCTAATCTTATTTTGTCAATTTCACAATTTCAGTTTTTTAACCGTGACTTCAGATTTTCGAACATAAACCACTCTGAAAATTTTCTTAAACAATGCGCCAATGTCTCCTCTACAACACCTATATAGTCGTTGCCCGTCACAATCTCTTGAAATTGGTCCAAAATTAACTTAAATTGGCCTACCCCCCTAATCTCATTATGTCAATTTCACAATTTCAGTTTTTTAACCATAACTTCAGATTTTCGAACATAAACCACTCTGGAGATTTTCTTAAACGATGTGCCATTGTCTCTTCTACAACACCTATATAGTCGTTGCCCGTCACAATCTCTTGAAATTGGTCCAAAATTAACTTAAATTGGCCTACCCCCCTAATCTCATTTTGTCAAATTCACAATTTCAGTTATTTAACCGTAACTTCAGATTTTCGAACATAAACCACCTTGGAGATTTTCTTAAACGATGCGCCATTGTCTCCTCTACAACACCTATATAGTTGTTGTCCGTCACAATCTCTTTGAATTGGTCCAAAATTTCCTTTTTGTGCCCTACCCCCCTAATCTCATTTTGTCAATTTCACAATAAAATTTTCAGTTTTTTAACCGTGACTTCAGATTTTCGAACATAAACCACTCTGGAGATTTTCTTAAACGATGCGCCATTGTCTCCTCTACAATACCTATATAGTCGTTGCCTGTCACAATCTCTTGAAATTGGTCCAAAATTAACTTAAATTGACCTACCCCCTAATCTCATTTTGTCAATTTCACAATTTCAGTTTTTTAACCGTAACTTCAGATTTTCGAACATAAACCACTCTGGAGATTTTCTTAAACGATGCGCCATTGTCTCCTCTACAATACCTATATAGTCGTTGCCTGTCACAATCTCTTGAAATTGGTCCAAAATTTCCTTTTTGTGCCCTACCCCCTAATCTCATTTTGTCAATTTCACAATAAAATTTTCAGTTTTTTAACCGTAACTTCAGATTTTCGAACATAAACCACCTTGGAGATTTTCTAACACGATGCGCCATTGTCTCCTCTACAACACCTATTTAGTCGTTGCCCGTCACAATCTCTTGAAATTGGTCCAAAATTAACTTAAATTGACCTACCCCCTTAATCTCATTTTGTCAATTTCACAATTTCAGTTATTTTACCGTAACTTCAGATTTTCGAACATAATGCCTTGGAGATTTTCTTAAACGATGCGTCATTGTCTCCTCTACAACACCTATATAGTTGTTGCCCGTCACAATCTCTTTGAAATGGTCCAAAATTTCCTTTTTGTGCCCTACCCCCTAATCTCATTTTGTCAATTTCACAATAAAATTTTCAGTTTTTTAACCGTAACTTCAGATTTTCGAACATAAACCACCTTGGAGATTTTCTAACACGATGCGCCATTGTCTCCTCTACAACACCTATTTAGTCGTTGCCCGTCACAATCTCTTGAAATTGGTCCAAAAATAACTTAAATTTGCCTACCCCCCTAATCTCATTTTCTCAATTTCACAATTTCAGTTTTTTAACCGTAACTTCAGATTTTGGAACATAAACCACTCTGGAGATTTTCTTAAACGATGCGCCAATGTCTCCTCTACAACACCTATATAGTCGTTACCCGTCACAATCTCTTGAAATTGGTCCAAATTTTTCTTTTAGTGCCCTACCCCCCTAATCTTATTTTGTCAATTTCACAATTTCAGTTTTTTAACCGTGACTTCAGATTTTCGAACATAAACCACTCTGAAGATTTTCTTAAACAATGCGCCAATGTCTCCTCTACAACACCTATATAGTCGTTGCCCGTCAAAATCTCTTGAAATTGCTCCAAAATTAACTTAAATTGGCCTACCCCCCTAATCTCATTATGTCAATTTCACAATTTCAGTTTTTTAACCATAACTTCAGATTTTCGAACATAAACCACTCTGGAGATTTTCTTAAACGATGTGCCATTGTCTCCTCTACAACACCTATATAGTCGTTGCCCGTCACAATCTTTTGAAATTTGTCCAAAATTAACTTAAATTTGCCTACCCCCCCCTAATCTCATTTTGTCAATTTCACAATTTCAGTTTTTTAACCGTAACTTCAGATTTTCGAACATAAACCACTTTGGAGATTTTCTAAAACGATGCGCCAATGTGTCTTTTACAACCCCTATATAGTCGTTGCCCGTCACAATCTCTTGAAATTGGTCCAAAATTAACTTAAATTGACCTACCCCCTTAATCTCATTTTGTCAATTTCACAATTTCAGTTATTTTACCGTAACTTCAGATTTTCGAACATAATGCCTTGGAGATTTTCTTAAACGATGCGTCATTGTCTCCTCTACAACACCTATATAGTTGTTGCCCGTCACAATCTCTTTGAAATGGTCCAAAATTTCCTTTTTGTGCCCTACCCCCTAATCTCATTTTGTCAATTTCACAATAAAATTTTCAGTTTTTTAACCGTAACTTCAGATTTTCGAACATAAACCACCTTGGAGATTTTCTAACACGATGCGCCATTGTCACCTCTACAACTATTTAGTCGTTGCCCGTCACAATCTCTTGAAATTGGTCCAAAAATAACTTAAATTTGCCTACCCCCCTAATCTCATTTTCTCAATTTCACAATTTCAGTTTTTTAACCGTAACTTCAGATTTTGGAACATAAACCACTCTGGAGATTTTCTTAAACGATGCGCCAATGTCTCCTCTACAACACCTATATAGTCGTTGCCCGTCACAATCTCTTGAAATTGGTCCAAATTTTTCTTTTAGTGCCCTACCCCCCTAATCTTATTTTGTCAATTTCACAATTTCAGTTTTTTAACCGTGACTTCAGATTTTCGAACATAAACCACTCTGAAAATTTTCTTAAACAATGCGCCAATGTCTCCTCTACAACACCTATATAGTCGTTGCCCGTCACAATCTCTTGAAATTGGTCCAAAATTAACTTAAATTGGCCTACCCCCCTAATCTCATTATGTCAATTTCACAATTTCAGTTTTTTAACCATAACTTCAGATTTTCGAACATAAACCACTCTGGAGATTTTCTTAAACGATGTGCCATTGTCTCTTCTACAACACCTATATAGTCGTTGCCCGTCACAATCTCTTGAAATTGGTCCAAAATTAACTTAAATTGGCCTACCCCCCTAATCTCATTTTGTCAAATTCACAATTTCAGTTATTTAACCGTAACTTCAGATTTTCGAACATAAACCACCTTGGAGATTTTCTTAAACGATGCGCCATTGTCTCCTCTACAACACCTATATAGTTGTTGTCCGTCACAATCTCTTTGAATTGGTCCAAAATTTCCTTTTTGTGCCCTACCCCCCTAATCTCATTTTGTCAATTTCACAATAAAATTTTCAGTTTTTTAACCGTGACTTCAGATTTTCGAACATAAACCACTCTGGAGATTTTCTTAAACGATGCGCCATTGTCTCCTCTACAATACCTATATAGTCGTTGCCTGTCACAATCTCTTGAAATTGGTCCAAAATTAACTTAAATTGACCTACCCCCTAATCTCATTTTGTCAATTTCACAATTTCAGTTTTTTAACCGTAACTTCAGATTTTCGAACATAAACCACTCTGGAGATTTTCTTAAACGATGCGCCATTGTCTCCTCTACAATACCTATATAGTCGTTGCCTGTCACAATCTCTTGAAATTGGTCCAAAATTTCCTTTTTGTGCCCTACCCCCTAATCTCATTTTGTCAATTTCACAATAAAATTTTCAGTTTTTTAACCGTAACTTCAGATTTTCGAACATAAACCACCTTGGAGATTTTCTAACACGATGCGCCATTGTCTCCTCTACAACACCTATTTAGTCGTTGCCCGTCACAATCTCTTGAAATTGGTCCAAAATTAACTTAAATTGACCTACCCCCTTAATCTCATTTTGTCAATTTCACAATTTCAGTTATTTTACCGTAACTTCAGATTTTCGAACATAATGCCTTGGAGATTTTCTTAAACGATGCGTCATTGTCTCCTCTACAACACCTATATAGTTGTTGCCCGTCACAATCTCTTTGAAATGGTCCAAAATTTCCTTTTTGTGCCCTACCCCCTAATCTCATTTTGTCAATTTCACAATAAAATTTTCAGTTTTTTAACCGTAACTTCAGATTTTCGAACATAAACCACCTTGGAGATTTTCTAACACGATGCGCCATTGTCTCCTCTACAACACCTATTTAGTCGTTGCCCGTCACAATCTCTTGAAATTGGTCCAAAAATAACTTAAATTTGCCTACCCCCCTAATCTCATTTTCTCAATTTCACAATTTCAGTTTTTTAACCGTAACTTCAGATTTTGGAACATAAACCACTCTGGAGATTTTCTTAAACGATGCGCCAATGTCTCCTCTACAACACCTATATAGTCGTTACCCGTCACAATCTCTTGAAATTGGTCCAAATTTTTCTTTTAGTGCCCTACCCCCCTAATCTTATTTTGTCAATTTCACAATTTCAGTTTTTTAACCGTGACTTCAGATTTTCGAACATAAACCACTCTGAAGATTTTCTTAAACAATGCGCCAATGTCTCCTCTACAACACCTATATAGTCGTTGCCCGTCAAAATCTCTTGAAATTGCTCCAAAATTAACTTAAATTGGCCTACCCCCCTAATCTCATTATGTCAATTTCACAATTTCAGTTTTTTAACCATAACTTCAGATTTTCGAACATAAACCACTCTGGAGATTTTCTTAAACGATGTGCCATTGTCTCCTCTACAACACCTATATAGTCGTTGCCCGTCACAATCTCTTGAAATTGGTCCAAAATTAACTTAAATTGGCCTACCCCCCTAATCTCATTTTGTCAAATTCACAATTTCAGTTATTTAACCGTAACTTCAGATTTTCGAACATAAACCACCTTGGAGATTTTCTTAAACGATGCGCCATTGTCTCCTCTACAACACCTATATAGTTGTTGTCCGTCACAATCTCTTTGAATTGGTCCAAAATTTCCTTTTTCTGCCCTACCCCCCTAATCTCATTTTGTCAATTTCACAATAAAATTTTCAGTTTTTTAACCGTGATTTCAGATTTTCGAACATAAACCACCTTGGAGATTTTCTAAAACGATGCGCCATTGTCTCCTCTACAACACCTATTTAGTCGTTGCCCGTCACAATCTCTTGAAATTGGTCCAAAATTAACTTAAATTGACCTACCCCCTAATCTCATTTTGTCAATTTCACAATTTCAGTTTTTTAACCATAACTTCAGATTTTCGAACATAAACCACTCTGGGGATTTTCTTAAACGATGTGCCATTGTCTCCTCTACAACACCTATATAGTCGTTGCCCGTCACAATTTCTTGAAATTTGTCCAAAATTAACCTAAATTTGCCTACCCCCCCTAATCTCATTTTGTCAATTTCAAAATTTCAGTTTTTTTACCGTAACTTCAGATTTTCGAACATAAACCACTCTGGAAATTTTCTTAAATGATGCGCCAATGTCTCCTCTACAACACCTATAAAGTCGTTGCCCGTCACAATCTCTTGAAATTGGTCCAAAATTAACTTAAATTGGCCTACCCCCTAATCTCATTTTGTCAATTTCACAATATAATTTTCAGTTTTTTAACCGTAACTTCAGATTTTCGAACGTAAACCACTCTGGAAATTTTCTTAAACGATGCGCCAATGTCTCCTCTACAACACCTATATAGTCGTTGCCCGTCACAATCTCTTTAAAATGGTCCAAATTTTTCTTTTAGTGACCTACCCCCCTAATCTCATTTTGTCAATTTCACAATATAATTTTCAGTTTTTTAACCGTAACTTCAGATTTTCGAACATAAACCACTCTGGAGATTTTCTTATACGATGCGCCATTGTCTCCTCTATAACACCTATATAGTCGTTGCCCGTCAGAATCTCTTGAAATTGGTGCAAAATTAACTTTAATTGGCCTACCCTCTAATCTCATTTTCTCAATTTCACAATTTCAGTTTTTGAACCGTAACTTCAGATTTTGGAACATAAACCACTCTGGAGATTTTCTTAAACGATGCGCCAATGTCTCCTCTACAATACTGTATAGTCGCTGCCCGTCACAATGTCTTGAAATTGGTCCAAAATTTTCTTTTAGTGACCTACCCCCGTAATCTTATTTGGTCAATTTCACAATTTCAGTTTTTTAACCGTGACTTCAGATTTTCGAACATAAACCACTCTGAAGATTTGTTTAAACAATGCGCCAATGTCTCCTCTACAACACCTATATAGTCGTTGCCCGTCACAATCTCTTGAAATTGGTCCAAAATTAACTTAAATTGGCCTACCCCCCCCCCCCCCCCCCCCCCCCCCTAAATCTAATTTTTTCAATTTCACAATTTTAGTTTTTTAACCGTGACTTCAGATTTTCGAACATAAACCACTCTGAAGATTTTCTTAAACAATACGCCAATATCTCCTCTACAACACCTATATAGTCGTTGCCCGTCACAATCTCTAGAAATTTGTCCAAAATTAACTTAAATTTGCCTTCCCCCCCCCTAATCTCATTTTGTTAATTTCACAATTTCAGTTTTTTAACCGTAACTTCAGATTTTCGAACATAAACCACTCTGGAAATTTTCTTAAACGATGCGCCAATGTGTCTTCTACAACACCTATATAGTCGTTGCCCGTCACAATCTCTTGAAATTGGTCCAAAATTAACTTAAATTGGCCTACCCCCCTAATCTCATTTTGTCGATTTCACAATTTCAGTTATTTTACCGTAACTTCAGATTTTCGAACATAAACCACTCTGGAGATTTTCTTAAACAATACGCCAATATCTCCTCTACAACACCTATATAGTCGTTGCCCGTCAAATCTCTTGAAATTTGTCCAAAATTAACTTAAATTTGCCGTCCCCCCCTAATCTCATTTTGTTAATTTCACAATTTCAGTTTTTTAACCGTAACTTCAGATTTTCGAACATAAACCACTCTGGAAATTTTCTTAAACGATGCGCCAATGTGTCTTCTACAACACCTATATAGTCGTTGCCCGTCACAATCTCTTGAAATTGGTCCAAAATTAATTTAAATTGGCCTACCCCCCTAATCTCATTTTGTCAATTTCACAATTTCAGTTATTTTACCGTAACTTCAGATTTTCGAACATAAACCACTCTGCAGATTTTTTTAAACGATGCGCCAATGTCTCCTCTACAAGACCTATATAGTCGTTGCCCGTCACAATCTCTTTAAAATAGTCCAAATTTTTCTTTTAGTGACCTACCCCCCTAATCTCATTTTGTCAATTTCACAATATAATTTTCAGTTTTTTAACCGTAACTTCAGATTTTCGAACATAAACCACTCTGGAGATTTTCTCAAACGATGCGCCATTGTCTCCTCTACAACACCTATTTAGTCGTTGCCCGTCATAAACTCTTGAAATTGGTCCAAATTTTTCTTTTAGTGCCCTACCCCCCTAATCTCATTTTGTCAATTGCACAATTTCAGTTTTTTAACCGTAACTTCAGATTTTCGAACATAAACCACTCTGGAGATTTTCTTAAACGATGCGCCATTGTCTCCTCTACAACACCTATTTAGTCGTTGCCCGTCACAATCTCTTCAAATTGATGCAAACTTTACTTTTAGTGCCCTACCCTCCTAATCTCATTTTGTCAATTTCACAATTTCAGTTTTTTAACTGTAAATTCAGATTTTCGAACATAAACCACTCTGGATATTTTCCTAAACGTTACGACAATGTCTCCTCTACATCACCTATAGGCAGTCGTTGCCCGTCACAATCTCTATAAATGGGTCAACAATCAACTTAAGGTATCCCCCCTTTTTGTTTTTAATTACAATTTTTCAACCTAACTTCAGATTTTTTAACATAAACCATCCTGGAAATTGTCTTAATAGATACACTAATGTCTCAGCTGCACAATCTCTATAAATGGGTCAAAAATCAACTTAATGTATGCCCCCTCCTCCCTTTTCGTTTTTACAATTTCAGTTTTTTAAACTTAACTTCAGATTTTTAAACATAAACCATTCTGGAGTTTGTCTTATTAGATACGACAATGTCTCCTCTATGTTACCTTTACAGTCGTTGCCTGTCACAATCTCTACAAATTGGTCAAAATCTTTATGGTATCCCTTTTGTTTTAATTTTTTTTATTCTTTTTTGTTTAATATTTTGAATATTCTTATAATTGTCCGCTAGGTCTCTGTAATTGTTCGCTAGCTCGAAAAGAACGTGATTGTCTTATGTGAAATTGTGGTTTTTAGTTATACATCCTAATTGTTCGCTGGCTAATTGTTCGCTACAATTGTTCGCTAGCTTGAGTCAAGTCAACTACAGTTTAGTCCAATATCACTAAGTTGATGAATACTTAATGAACTGTTCAATAGAGCATGTACTGTCACGACTGAAAAGATCACAAAATATCTTGACTCTGAAAATGAAAACACTGTTTCCACCAATTTCAATCTGTCGGCAAATGTCAACATTAATTGCTTTCACATGCTTCCAAAAAAAATATTGGACGAAAATGTAAACATCGCAAGAGTAATAAAATATTTTTCACCTGAAGCATGGCATTCAGACATTGAAAGTTTTTTAAACTTCATAAAGGGAAAATGCAGAATGGAATTGTACGGTATGCAATATAGAGCGTACACATTGCCGTATCACTGGTTTGTGACTGCTGCTTAGAGTGGTTTCACCGAAAATGCGTCGGACTAAAACATGCTCCAAAAACAACATACTGGATTTGTAGAAACTGTCATTGTAAATAAAAAATCAAAATATTGTATGCAATATTGTAAATATCAAATAAAAGTTTTCAAGTTTTATTTTAATACATATTTATTACTATTCCAATCGTACATTGCAGTGCGTTAATGTAACAATAACGCAATGTAACCGTAGACCCAAATATTTACATTCGTAATTAATTAATCGGTTCCTTACCCAACCCTGCATTCCGGCAATAAGTCTCCAATGTAACAATAATTTTTATATTATTGTTACATTTCCATGTAACCGTAGCCAGTGCCATAATATAAGTTATATGGTTCGCTACTGACCCCTACGGATCCATAGAGGGTTAGTAAAATCCATAGGGGGTGAGGCCGAAGGCCGAATCTCCTATGGATTTTATACACCTTATCGCTATTTGTCCGCCATTACTGGACATCACACAAGTTCCCGTAAAATTTTGACGTCATAATAGAAAATATCTGACGCCACAATGGAAAAGTGATTGTTGTATGACGTCAAAAGTTCGAGCGGGACTGATTCTCGGGTCAAGCGGGATTAGCGATAAGGTGTATTCACCCTCTATGGTCCGTAGGGGGTCAGTAGTAAACCGTATAACGAATTTATCGCACGCGGGACTTTTTCTGTTGCGTTTTGTAGAAAAATAAACAATGAAACACAACAACATTAATAGATGACGTCACCATTAACAGTAGACGTGACGTCATGAACCCCCTATGAAATTTACTAACCCCCTATGGATCCACCACATGACTGCGTTAAACCAATCACAACGTGATGATTTACCCACGGTGCGATATTAAATATCAAACAGCAACAATACTGAATAAAAGAGACGTGATATTTTATACAAGTACCAAAGAGAAACGTCATTCACAGCAATCATATCTATTGTTTCACTGCATTTTAAAAAATGTTTTTTTTTTGGCAACGCAAGCCAAGATTTTTTACAGAAAATCAACGGCCTTTATTACATATAATTTAGTTATAACAATGACTCACTTGTTTTTGTCCTGCAGTCAGCAAAGTATTGTACAAGTACATGTAACAGGTTCACAAATAGATATTTGCTTTATTTGTATAACGTGATAATTTACCGGCGGTGCGATAAAAGATAATATTACGTTCCGAATTGACTAACCAAATGACAATTTGACCTTTTCTATTGGTGACGGAATTCATCAGGTGCCGAGTTTAATACTACATCCTCTGTTTTTTTTTATATTTCAGAATCAAGTACGCGCTTTTGCTCATAGAGTGTTGACACACAGTGGAGACAAACCATTTGATACAGAAATGAATATGCGGCAAAATCGATTTTCCCGATTTCTATCATACTGACAAACTAATTATTTGAAAATGGCTACTCTTAATATAGAAATGGAACAGTTAGACAGAATGAAAGCTAGATTCGAGGCATTACGTGCAGAGGTACCTTTAATCAATGTGTTAAGCAAACTATAAGACCTGGTTCGTTTCCCTAAGAAAAAGTGGAGAATCCACTATTTTCTTAGGAAAATGCCTGTCCCAAAAATGAGGAAAAATTATACACGAAGGACAGCGGCTCTTTTCACAAATTATTTACAACAAATATTGGTCTCGCTTATTAACGACAAGAAGTACAATTTAGCAACAAGATTTGTCAAGAACTTGAAGAAGACAAAATAACACCTTATCCCTAAACACCTTATCGCTATTCCCGCTTGACCCGAGAATCTGTCCCGCTTGAACTTTTGACGTCATACAACAATCAATTTTCCATTGTGGCGTCAGACATTTTCTATTATGACGTCAAAATTTTACGGGAACTTGTGTGATGTCCAGTAATGGTGGACAAATAGCGATAAGGTGTATTTATTCCAATCTGGAGGGTTACACTAATGACTGGACCGATGACAGGACCAAAATGAAAATGCTAATATCTTTTTTATTTATCATAGGATTTTTCTCAAATTTGAAATATAATGAGATTTAATCATTTAATACTTAAATATAACAAATAAAATAAATTTTTTTTTTCAAAGCTTGCGAAAATGTGACCTGACCATCGTTGACAATGACCTGACTTACATCGGCAAAGACAGGACCAAATGAAAATGCTAATAACTTTTTTATTTCTCAAAGAATTTATCTCAAATTTGAAATATAATAAGATTTCATCATTTCATACATTGATATAAGAAAACAAAATTTCAAAGCTTGAGAAAACATGACCTGACCAATGTTGACAATGACTTGACCAACATGGACATGACCTGACCTATGAAAAGTCGGGAAGTTGTTTAAATGCAAATCGTAGTCGGTGAATCTTATAAATAAATAAATTGTAATATTTATGTTGATATATTAGTGCTAAAATAAATATTAATCTCTGCTAATTTCATTTATTGTTTGTTGGTACTCATTGAATCGTTTAATCCGGATTATCACACTCTTATTGAGGAAGTCTAATCGTTGTCAAAACAAATAAATTGACAGATTAATTTTATTCCTTACAAATTCGTACATTTTACAAGATGTCATTGACATGTCTGCAATTAGGATTTGTATGAAGGTTTTCATGCCCCAGCCGAAGAGGAGGGGGCATTAAGTTTTACGTACGTATGTCCCAAAGTTGGTTTCCGTTCTCCAACTTTAGTTTGCCTCGACCAAATGTTATGAAACTTACACAAAATGCTTATTACCACACAAAACACAGATAAAGTTTGAATTTTGGTGGCGTCACTTTAACCGTTCTAGAGTTATGGCTTTACAAATGGAAAAATTGCTGAATTTTTCGTTTCCGTTCTCTAACTTTAGTTTGCCTCAACCAAATGTTATGAAACTTACCCATGATGCTTATTACCACAAAACACAGATTAAGTATGAATTTTTGGTGGTGTCACTTTAACCATTCTAGAGTTATGTCCCTTTACAAATGGAAAAATTGCTGAATGTTTCGTTTCTGTTCTCTAACTTAAGTTAGCCTCAACCAAATGTTATGAAACTTATACACACTGCTTTTAACCACAAAATACAGATCAAGTTTGAATTTTGGTGGTGTCACTTCAACCGTTCTAGAGTAATATTAATGCCACTTTACAAATGGAAAAATTGCTTAGTTTTTCATTTCCGTTCTCTAACTTAAGTTTGCCTCAACCAAATGTTATGAAACTTATACACAATGCTTATTAACACAAAATACAGATCAAGTTTGAATTTTGGTGGTGTCACTTTTACTGTTCTAGAGTTCTGCCCCTTTACAAATGGAATAAAATGCTCCGCTGGGCGCAGCTTGATACGACCGCAGAGGTCGAACCCTGAACAGTTGGGGCAAGTATGGACACAACAATCAAGCTTGATACAGCACTGAATTTGGATTGTGATTAAATATTTGACACAGCATAGGTTTCTGACACAGAATGAATGTGGTCTAAGAACTTAAATTTTTTTAATTTACCTATTCAAACCATAACATTATTATTTGCTTTTATATATAAATCAGAAATAAACAATTTAAAATGGAAAATTTTAAAGAAAAAAAAAAAGGAAAAAAAATCTCCCCCCCCCCCAATTTTTTGAACCCCCTTATCACTCATCACCCCCAAACTCAATCCCAGCCTTCCCTTTGTGGTATGGTACCTTGCAGTACAATTTCAGAGAATCCATACACTTCAGTGTTCTCCCCAGGCCCTTAAAGGACCGCGGGCCCGCGATGTATAATTTTCTACCGTGGTGGTATCGTTCTTGCCGCGATGTATAATTTTTCTCCGTGGTGCTAAAATTTTCGGTAAAAATATCGTAAATCGGTAAAGTTTTAAACGACTTGTTAAACCTTTTCCGTGGGGTATAAAATTTCAGATGGAAATTGACCAGTTCAAACCAGTTCAAACAACTTGATTGTTTACACCACGTGATCGATTTACCTTTTGAGGTTAACCTTGATGATTGGATTTAATCGATGTACATGATTCTTTTGTGTTTTAATTAATTAAGAGATCATAATTAATGATCAGACTTGTGAGGGACAAGCAGACATTTGTTAATTAACTCTATTACTCCAGCCTTTGGTTATAAATAACTTGCGTATTTTAAACGTGTTGGAGTTACTTCCCCTGAATTAGCTTATTACAAATAAGTGCTCCTAAAATATCATCTATCATTGAAAATAGAAATAAAGTACAAATTGAATGCAAAATTATACAAGAATGTTACCTTAAGGATAAAAACTTTCTTTGAACATACCAACAAAAAATATATTGCAAATTATTTTTGATAATCATACTTTAATTAATGCACAGACATATTATAATAAATAGGTAGTATTTTCTAATTGGTAACTGATTTCTTCCCAGTCTTTAAACACTGATTGGAACTCAGCTTGATATGATATGTGGGTGTACATATAGATGATATATATTTACTTTACATGTCTATCTACCAAGTAACACAATAATGATTCTAATAATAATTGTATTGTTGTTTAAAAGAATCATGTCTAAAGCTATGGAAAATAGTTTTTAATTTACTAGAGGTTCTGCATTAAAATTTAATCTTGTTTAAATTTAATTGTTATGGTGTAATCTAACAAAAATGGGGAAAGTGTAGTGTAACTACAAGTATCAGGACAAATTGGCTTGATCAAAATATAAAAAGTGACTTAAGTTTAAAGACTAATAGTGCTTTCTTTTATTTATTCTTAAAAGAAATTAAAGTATACAAACTGTTTATTGATTTACTTCTTTTTTTACCAGTAATTTTTTGACCCAAAGTCTACATAACACAGTAAACAAAACAAAGACAAAAAGGTAATGACACAAAAACTAACAAGAAAACAAAAGCAATGCAACGCGACACAGCATATTGTACAAATCATTTTGACACGCGTTACCCTGGTGCTATCGAAAAATCCTGGGGAGAACACTGCACTTGAACACAAGTTATTGTCTGGAAACTAGAAAAATGCTTGTTTTTAGGCCCCTTTTTGGCCCCAAATTCCTTAACATTTAGGGCAATTACCCCCAAACTCAAACCCAGCTTTCCCTTTGTGATATGGAACCTTGTAGTACAATTTCATAAAGATCCATACACTTACACACAAGTTATTATCATGAAACTAGAAAAATGCTTGTTTTTTGCCCCTTTTTTGCCCCTAATTCCTAAACTTTTAAGGCAATTACCCCCAAAATCAATCCCAGCCTTTCCTTTGTGGTATGGTACCTTGCAGTACAATTTCAGAGAGATCCAAACACTTGAACACACGTTATTGTCTGGAAACTAGAAAAATGCTTATTTTTGGCCCCAAATTCCTAAACATTTTGGGCAATTAACCCCAAACTCAATTCCAGCTTTTCCTTTGAGATATGGAACCTTGTAGTACAATTTCATATAGATCCATACACTTACACACAATTTATTGTCCTGAAACTAGAAAAATGCTTGTTTTTTGTCCCTTTTTGGCCCCTAATTCCTAAAATTTTGAGGCAATTACCCCCATAATCAATCCAAGCATTTCCTTTGTGATATGGAACTTTGCATTTCAATTTCAGAGAGATCCATACACTTGAACACAAGTTATTGTCTGGAAACTAGAAAAATGCTTATTTTTGGCCCCTTTTTGGCCCCTTATTCCTAAACGTTTTGGGCAATTACCCCCAAACTCAATTCCAACTTTCCCTTTGTGAAATGGAACCTTGTAGTACAATTTCAGAAAGATCCATAGACTTACACACAAGTTATTGTCATGAAACTAGAAAAATGCTTGTTTTTTGCCCCTTTTTTGGCCCCTAATTGCTAAAACAATTACCCCCAAAATCAATCCAAGCATTTCCTTTGTGATATGGAACCTTCTGGTACAATTTCAGAGAAATCCATACACTAACACACAAGTTATGTCTGGAAGTTAAAAAAATGCTTATTTTTGGCCCCTTTTTGGCCCCTAATTCCTTAACAGTTGGTACCATAACCCCCAAAATCAATCCCTGCCTTCCTTTTGTGGTATTGAACCTTATGGTAAAATTTCATAGAGATCCATTCACTTAAACGAAAGAGTGCGAAAACCAATGTGTCTTCGGACGACGACGACTACGACGATGACGACGCCGGACGACGAAGACGCCAACGTCATACCAATATACCACCACAAAATTTTTTGCGGTCGTATAAAAATTGCTGAATTTTTTGTTTTAGTTCTCTAACTTAAGTTTGCCTCAACCAAATGTTATGAAACTTATACATAATACTTATTACCACAAAAAAAAACTCAGATCAAGTACAAATTTGGGTAGCATCACTTTTACTGTTCTTCAGGTATGTCCCTTTATAAATGTATATGATATGCAAGCGGGGGCATCATCTGTGTCCCATGAACACATTCCCCATTTATATAAAAAATGTTACATAGTAAAAACCTGTTTAAAATAATCAATTTATTCAACTTTAGGACAACTGTAAAAGTCACATGACATGTAATCACCTGATACTACGAAAGTAAAAAAAAATAATGGCGGTCGCTATCATCAAACAAGCTTGTTTCATTCAATTTTCATACATTTACCTTCTGTATTCCTTGTTAGAACACACATATATATATATATATATATATATATATATACAAAGTAAGTAATAGACTCGAGAAACACCTACACTAATTTGGTTGGCCATTGACAGAATCGTTCATCTCTTATTTGGACATGATCAAACGCAACTTCCTGGAGGCAACTGAGAACACAAGACAATGCAAAAAACAACTACTAAGTCTAAAGCATTTAAATGATTTTTATTTGCATATAACATTACAAATTACATACAAGAAGGTACAAATATACATATTAAACATAACAACAATCACTTTTATGCTACAAAAGTATTTTCCTCCAGACCACCTGGTTTCTTGGTCGGAATTCGGCCTGAAAAAAGTTAAATAACATTGTGGCCATACATAATATGCACCCCCCTTTTCAAAAATCATTCCCATAGTAAAAACCTGCATACTATAAATACCTGAACTTGGGCTAAAGATGGTAGTTAAATTTTGATCCATAATAAGATATTACTTCAAAAATTGGGAAAATATATTTTTTAGGGTAAAAGATTTGACCTGACCAACGTTGACGATGATCTTACCAACATCGACAATGACCTGACCGATGAAAAATCCTAATTTCTTTGTTATTTTACTTACAAAATTTTTAAATTGTTAAATTTTGGTCCATTATTAATAAGGGGACGACCATTTGATATTCTGGGGGGGGGGGGGGGGGGGGGTCAGGAGGATTTTGAAAATAAATAACTCAGCCTTGATAATCACAAAAATAAATGGTTTGTTCTATGGTAGTTTGAAAATAAATTACCTGACTTGCAATGTATTGAAAATAAATAGCTCAGCAGGTCTAATCGAAAGTATGAGATGGCACCAGATTCTTTCTTAAATTCATTTTTTTTTCCAAAAAAAAAATCAGGAAACACTTCCAATATCTTTTAATAATAAAAGTATAAATATTATTTAAATATACTTGAAATGTCAGAAAATTGGTTTCATTTAACTTGAGGTTAATTGTCTCAGGAACACTTACCTCACTTTTATTAAATCAGGGCCGTAACTACATTGAGACAAATGCCTCATGTAGGAAATTTCAAAACCAAACGCTTGTCTCCATATCAAATTGTGTTCATTGTGAGTGCCTTGCAAGAAGCAAGTTCTGTTCTCCCTCAGACGTAGTCCCTGATTTTTCGGGATCAATGTTTCTTATTTATTTGTCTTTTGTTCACTGATTGCCCTTCTGTATTCTGTTAGTGTTGCATTCATTTTGTAATTTAGTAATTTTATTATTAACTTGATCATGAGTTTAAAAAAACACAGCAGCCACAGACTTAACTATGTGAATTACATTTTTGCTTTATCATGCATATTTGTCTTTTGATGTTGTCCCTAGAAACTTAAGTCTTACACTGAATCTATAACGTGATATTTTGCTTTGAGACCAAAATATTGTCATAAAATTATTACAACAGAACTTGCATTTTCAGTTTAAGAAAGGGTCTGGGGAACACCCAGAAGGCATGATTTTGCATCATTTGTTCTATAGCTTCTTGGGCCTTCAGCGGTTCAAAAACCCTTCAAAAAAAATTTTGCCTCGCTCCGCTTGGCGAAACATGTTTGCCAATACTTTTAAAAGAGCCTTAGTTACAACCAAACTTTAATACTGTGTATGTATGCAATACATGTATATGCATTGGGGAATATAGAAGATTCATTTCTGCAGAGGATAATAATTAATTCTGATTAAACGGTACATAATGACTTTGACTATACATGAATTATTTATAATAAACAAATAATTTAAAAATTGTATGTTTTCGAATATTAAAAATATAGTTGTGAAAATAAATAATCAGTCCCTTGCTTTAATGAAAATGAAAAATCTTGCTTCAATAGTGCAGAAAAAAGATAATCTGTCCTCTTAGTTTACAAAAATAAATAACCGATCCAAAACAAATCCTCCTGGCCCCCCCAGAATATCAAATGGTCGTCCCCTAAGATATAACTAAAAAAATCGGGAAAAATATATTTTTTGGGGTAAAAAGCTTGACCTGACCAATGTTGACAGTGTCCTGACCGTTTTCATGACCAGGAATATTTATATGTAATAGGATTTGCTTCAAATTAATAGAAATTAAGATTGAATCATTCATTTTATCAATTAAAAAAAGAAACTTAAAAAAAACTCGACCTGACCAAAGTTCCAAATGTTCAACTTGTCCAGACTAATTTACATATCAGCTTATTGTAATTAGATTACAGGCTTCATCAATCCAATTATGTTCATTCAATGGACATCAAGTAGAGAATACAAGTCAAAGTAGCGTTTAATTCAAATCTCAAATTTGTGTATAATCTAATACTGATTCTGTAGCATAATTTCGAACTGTTTAGCTAGCATTCTGCATGATATTTATGGACATCCCAGGGTACAAGACGTGGACCTAGCTAGCAGTGTACCCCACCCTGAAATAAAGAAAAATAACTATTATTAAACAAGCAAATAGATCATTACATTTCGATTTTCAAATATTAATAATTGCCCATTACTATAATAGAAATGTACTTATAAAAGAATAAAGACTAAACTTTAAATGTATAGATCACAATAAAAAAACTACTTCAATGTTTGAAAGCATAAGAAAGCAAAATTATGTAATAGAAATGATCTTACCTATAAGAATAGCTGAAAGGTAATGCATTGGTGTAGTGAGTAGCGCCTTCTTGTACGGTGCTTGGTCTACAGCAATAGGGTAAGCCACATGCTTTTGGTGGTGATGGTGGAAGATATTTATCAAAATACTTGCCCTTGGCCTGGGGGCCAGCAATCAACACTGGAAATGAAGACATGATTAAAATTAAACAATATGAAACACAAAACAAAATATATCTAAACACTTTTCTTTTTCTGAAATTATTTACACTATATGATATACTCTGATTTTTTTGTCTTTTCTGAATTATTTACACTACATGTATATATATTTTGATTTTTTTGTCTTTTCTGAATTACTTACATAAATAATAAATACTTTAAAGTAATACAAAGAATATTAGATCTAAAACAATATAGCAATTCAAAATAATAAAAAGCACTGTGGTTGTATGTATTATAGCACTTAGAATATAGCAAAGTACTCTCGACCAATGAAATTGTAGAATTGGATGCCTCTTAATTGTGAAGAATGAATGTAAATCATGTTCTTAGTAAGGAATTATCCTATTATTTGGGTCTATTTACAGTTCAAAACAAAGAGTTTCTATAAATGAGTTACAACTGCCCCGAAGCACATTTATCAGATTGAAAGGATTTATCACACAGTGATTGAAACTGACTAAAAGTTGAATTGTGAAACAAACAAAAATCTCAAAATAAGTTGAAGTTAACTGGTGCAGTAAAATTGGTACCGTGAATTTTATTATGAAAATATTAATAACTTACCAAAGCAATGCAAAAAAAAGAAAAAAATTCTTTCAGATAAAAAATAACCTAAATCTTATTGGCTGTGAAATAAAATTTAGTTGTAACTCAAATGTATTAATTGATTTATAAAATTGAGAATGGAAATGGGGAATGTGTCAAAGAGACAACAACCCGACCATAGAGCAGACAACAGCCGAAGGCCACCAATGGGTCGTCAATGCAGCGATCGAGAAACTCCCGCACCTTAAACTGTAAATAAAAAAGGATAATTCCTCACTAAAATATTACATGATTTACATTCATACTCACAATCAGGAAACATACAATTCCTACCTTTTCTTTCTACTGTTGTGTCACCTAATATCTATAACGCATTTTTTTAAAAATATTTCCCAAATGATAAGAAAGTCCTCACATCACTAAAACTTATCCATAAATGACATGTCGAAAAAGGAAGTCATGCATCAATTATAAACATTGCACTGACAATGAAACTAATTCTTGAATAGATCATTTGAGCCTCGAGCACTTTACAATATTCTAAGTTTGTAAGAGAATGATAATCCCTTACTTCATGATAAGTACTCGCTAACGCTCGTACTTATTCATGAAGAAAGGAATTATCATTCTCTTACATATACTAGGAAAAAAATGGAAATACATGTTGGTGACCTTCTGCTGTTGTCTGTTCTATGGTCAGGTTGTTGTCTCTTGACACATTCCCCATTTCCATTCTCAATTTTAATTTTATTTATAACTGTATGAGTTCTTTTAATTGAGTTCACTCAAATTATAAATGCCGAACAAATTTCCTTTATTCTTACATTGAGTCAATGCTCACCAATTATCCTCCAATCAGTAGCTGATTACATTGAATGTTTATTGATAATCAATTGGATTAACAAGCCAGTAATCTAATCACAATAAGCTGATAATTAGATTAGTATGGACAAGGTGTACATTGGTCAGGTCAGGTTTTTTACCCCTAAACTGTTATTTTTTCCCCATTTAATTTGATAAACTTAACTATTCAATCTTAATGTTCTTAAACATTTGAAGCAAATCCTATAACATATAAATAAGTATAAAGTAATTTCCCTTGAACAGTACAACGGTCAGGACACCGCCAATGTTGGTCAGGTCAAGTTTTTTAAACCCCAAAATATATTTCTCACAATTTTTTTAGTAATATCTTATTAATTATGGATAGTCGGGTCTCGTTTTCACAAGCTTTTAATATTTTTTTCTTCGTTTTTTTTCCCTTATATTTATGTATTAAATGATGAAATCTTATTATATCTCAAATCCTATAATAAATAAAAAAGTTATTAGCATTTTCATTTTGGTCCTGTCATTGTCCTGTCATCAGTCCAGTCATTAGTGTAACCCCAATCCGGATAAGTTCTGGAATTACAGAACTTTTTCATCCAGTTGAGGCTATCTGGGGCCCTGTTTAAACAATGTATTATGCATAATACTTTTCAAAGAGGCATGTTTAAACCATCGTAAACACTTCAAACAAAGCATTTTTATGATTTTAATTTGTGTGTTATAAACTGTTAAAAAAGTGGATCGTAATCTATCAAAGTTTCAAAATGTTCTGTTTTAAACTTTTTCTCCCCTCAGCTCTTACTGATGATCTTTGTTTGACACTTGACCCAAACAGGTAGTTGTCTAAGTGACTTTTTTCCAGATTGGACTAAATAGCGATAAGGTGTATTAGCGACAAGAAGACAAATTTAGCAACAAGAAAGTTTATATTCTATTAAAAAATATAAATTAAAAATTTATAGAAAAAAGTCAATTTAGTTACCATGATTACAGCATAGGAACTAGGGGACAGGACAATTTTTTTTAGCTCTCTCCTTTTTTTCCAAAATTCGTTATTTTTTTGTTTCCTATCAATTTCAATTATTTTTGTGTTTTTCTGTATTATATGAACATCAGTTTACTAGAAATAATTTGTATTTTCTGTTTACTATCAATTTCAAGTTTACTATCCACAGCGGTCACTGATATATTATATAGACAGAAGGTATCTCACTTCGTACCTTATCACCTATTTTCCTACGTGAAATCTAGGAGGAATCCCAAGTCTATTTAATAATTATTTAATTTCATTCGGGTCAGTGTTCATGATTGTTTCCGCTATCATTCCTCCTTTTAAGAAGTCAACGCTTTTAATGAAATTCGACGTCTGTCTGCAGAACAAATCAATTTTACTCGTTGTTTCGTTGTATTTTGATTCTTAAATGACGGATGTATTGTATGGGCAACAACTCTAATTCCACGCCAAATCTGGTTTGTTGAAACAAATGTCCCGTGGGTTATTGTACAGCACGATAAAGTACAATATTTAATCATAACAGTATAAAATATAAATAAACTGTAAAAACATGCTTGACAAAGATCAACAAATTTATTTAAATATATTTGAATTAGCTCTCGCTGTGATATAGCCTTTTTGCGCTAAGGCAGCGTAAAGCAAACACCCAGCAATCAATCAATCAACAAATTTTCACAAAATATTTACAACAAAAATTGATGGTCTCACTAATTAGCATGATTAGCGACAAGAAGCGACAAGAAGTTCAATTTAGCAACAAGAAGACAAAATTAGCGACAAGAAGACAAATTTAGCTACAAGAAAGTTTATATTAAATTCTATTAAAAAATATAAATTTAATATTTGTAGAAAAAAGTCAGTTAATTTCCATGATTACAGCATAGGTACTTGGGGGACAGGACATTTTTTTAAGCCCTCCTCCTTTTTCCAAATTTGTTATTTTTTTGTTTCCTATCAATTTCAATTATTTTTGCTTTTTTCTGTATTATATGAACATAGATATACATGTACTAGAAATAACTTGCATTTTCTATTTACTATCAATTCAAAGTTTACTACCCACAGCAGTCACTGATATATTATATAGACAGAAAGTATCTCACTTCGTACCTTATCACCTATTTCCTATGTGAATTCTAGGAGGAATCCCAAGTCTAATTCATAACATTATTTAATTTCCTACGGGTCAATGATCATGATTCGTTTCGGCTATCATTCCTCCTTTTAAGCAGTCAACAGTTTTAATGAAATTCGAACATGTGGACAGAACGAATCAATTTTACTCGTTGTGTCATCGTATTTTGATTCTTGTCTATCTGACATTATTTATCTGACCTTGACCTCATTGTCACAGATCTTTAAAATGTTAAGATTATGTGATACTTTTAGTAAAACCTTTAATTTATTATTTAAGACTCAACATAAAATCAATGCTCAGTAAAGCAGGCGAGGCATTTCAGCATGTGCACTCTTGTGTTTATACGACCGCAAAAAATTTTGCGGTCGTATCTTGGTATCACGTCGTCCGAAGACATTTGGTTTCCGGACAATAACTTTAGTAAATGTAAATAGAAATCTATGAAATTTAAACACAAGATTTATAACCACAAAAGGAAGGTTGGGATTGATTTTGGGGGTTATAGTCCTAACAGTTTAGGAATTAGGGGCCAAAAAGGGGCCCAAATAAGCATTTTTCTAGTTTCCAGACAATAACTTGTGGAACGGTGTATGGATCTCTCTGAAATTATACCACAAGTTTCCATACCACAAAGGGATGGTTAGGATTGGCTTTGGGGGGTTATGGCTCAAACCGTTTAGGAATTAGGGGCAAAAAAGGTGGAAAAACAAGGGTTTCCTGGTTAATGGACAATTAAAAAAAAGTACAATGTTATGTTTGGATTACCTCCCTTACACTGCTTTTAAATTATATATAAAGAAATGTTGTATTGTCTTGAGGTGATTAGCTGTCAATTTATTTTTTAGAAGTTACTATTTAAAAATGCTGATTAAGAAATATTGATTTTAGCCATGATTATGTATGTCATTTTCTATTTTAAGACTTTTATGATGTATTTAAATGGGTAATTATGGTTGCAAACTCCATTGGAAATTTGAATTGAGATTATGACCATATCTTGAGGGAAAGAATTTTTTTTTGGGAAAAAAGGGGGGGGGGGGAGTGAAAAAAAAATTGGGGGGGGGGGGGTAAAAAAAGAAAAATTGTGGAAGGGGGGGACAATTTTTTCTCATTTCAGATTTCAGAAATTAAAAAGAAAATTTCTTCGAATTTTTTTTTTTTTGGCAAAAAAAAAGGGGGGGGGAGGGTCAAAATTGCTTTTTGTTTTTTGGTTACAGTTATTCTGTGTCAGAAACCTATTATGTGTCAAATATTTAATTACAATCCAAATTCAGACCTGTATCAAGCGCGAATATTGTGTCCATTTTTGTTCCAACTGTTCAGGGTTGGACCTCTGCAGTCGTATCCAGCTGCAGTCGTATCCAACTGCGGTCGTATCCAGCTGTGCTCGGCAAAGCAATTTATTTTTATTTGATATACGTAATACAATAGGAAATCAAACAAGAGGAAAACGTAATTGAAACGTAAATAAATATACATCATTCTATTTTGTGTATTGCATCATTGAACAATATTTACCATGTTTATACATAGTTTAATGTTGCTTGAAGTTTAAAGGAATTAAAGACAATGTTGAGTTTTCAACAGGTGTTCACTATTTTCAATGATTGTACATTCTGGTGCATGTAATTGTATAGTCTTGACACATGTTAAGGATGTTCGCTACTCTGTTTCAAAATAACAAGCTTTTTAAAAGACTGTTATAAATTGATATAATATATATATAAAGAAACTAAAAAAGCAGAAAAAAATGAAGGGTCCGTGTGCTTGTTTCCGAGATATAAGCCATTGAAAATTTGGCGGGAAATAAATCTCTATAGATTTTTCATACATTTAACATTGACACCTTTTTTCTTTCAAAAACGATGAAAAAATAACAAGGATTTTATAAGATTTTCAAAGATAAAATTTTAAACTATATGTAATCAAATTACGGAAAGTAAAGTAGGGGTTAGTGGGCAAATTTTTTAATGGCTCTACATGGATAAAACCAGAGGATTCCGAATATCTGGCAAAAATTCAAAAACAAGAGGAGCGAACATCCTTAAAGGTGAAATCAAACAAAACAAAGTTTTTTTAAAATATGAAGCAAATATATGTGTCTGCAGTTAATAGTAGTATGCCAATTCATGCAACACATCTGTTATTACAAATAATGACTAGTGACAGTAACTGATAGTAACTGGTCCTTGGCCAGTACTGTTTTACCTCTGTATGCCTGTCTATCCCATGAAGGTTCTGTTGCATTTTTCGCAGGAACTGCAAATAAGAGCTTTCTGAAATTTTTATCTGGCTTCATGTGAACATGCTTCAAAAAATGTCACTAAAAAGATTTAGCTGATAGCAATAAGATTAAATTGAATATCAAAATGGCATATTTTTACCAGGTGAGAAATTCAGGCTCTTAGGCATTTTGGGAGTCTTGTTTTTTCATTACCTTTGTACATGTACTTCCAATTTATGTTGTTTATGTTATGTTTTTTTTTTTATACTTTTCTGAATTAAAAAAATCATTGGGAGAATGTATTTGATACAAATTGATAGGTTATTTGACAGTCTGCAAAACCGAGTATATATATATTAAAAACCAAACAATTGGAGGTCTTTCCACATTAAATTTCAAAATAATTGAAGCTACTCCCACTTTACTAAAAGTTACTATTGGCGTCCAATCATAGGTGTGAAGGGAGCGGTATAATTTTAAAAAAAAATTGTGTGATTTAGAAGTTGTACAATTTATGTACATGTTATAACTTGATTATTTCATAGAAAAACGAGGAGCAACAGATGCTCTAAATCTAATGCATACAATTTGATTTATTTGTGCCTGTACCATAAGGAAGTATGTTAGTTAGGTAAATGACACTTGTTGAATAAAATTAAAATATGTGTATGTTTCCAAAAAAATGCCCCTGAAAGATATTTGATATTTGTTTTCATTATATGGTAATGATTGTTTATTGTTGTAGTTCAGTGTTTCTGTTGCTGCATTGTTTTCCTCTTATAGTTGATGTGTTTCCCTCGGTTTTAGTTTGTTACCCGGATTTGTTTTTGCTTAATCGAATTACAACTATTGAACAGCGTTATACGTAACTGTTTATTATTGGATTCTTGACATCCAGTTGGAAGTATTTATGCATATTTAGGATCAAAATAATGAGTGAGGTTTGTACTAAAACAACATCCTGAGTAAGATACATGCATTTTTCTTACTGAGCAAAATACTCTTTCCTTTTGCTCCTAAAAGCTGCAATGCATTTAAAACTCTTTAGGTTGACTAGAAGTGGTTGAACCAATTACACACCCCTAATTATAATGAGCATGCCAATAACAATACGGCATCACCTTGGTCTCGTTGGAACTCTTTAAATTCCCCTCAACAAAAGAAGAGTTCTGCTTTCATGCCAAAAGACTAACAAGGGGATATGGGGTTTCATCAACATCAAATACTTCTGTGATTTTTGAAAAAGTTCATGGGAATTTACAATTCATTTCATCCAAAAGATAGATAGGTCTATGCCTGTTGGAAGAAGGATTACCCCTGACAATGGTTCTAACAAATACTGATGTGTTTGTGGTCATCTAACGAAAGATTTTTAATTTTTGCATCCTAGAGCAGGTCTTTTTCGGATAACTGTGTGTTCAATAACTACTTGTCCATGGCAATGAGCTTACACAACTGAATGTTGGCATCCTGATTTTTGACCTTTTATTTACAAATCGATTTATCACATGTGCTTTTAAAAGATAGGAGCATTATATACAACAGAAAAGAGTCTATGTGAAAAAAAATTTCAAGGAGAAACTAATTTTGGAGCGGCATGCGGTCACTTTCAGTCTCATATGATAGCTTTCACACAGAGTCCAAAAATATATGGTTTCTATATACTTTTGCCTGAAATAAAGGAGATAATTTCCAACTTCAGGTTTAGAAAATGTCACTTCCAATCTCAATTGATAGCTGTATTTACACTGGTACCAAAAAAATATGGTTTCAATATACTGTTGCCTCAGTGTACAGGGGTGTGGAAATGCTACATTTGACCGACTGGACAAGCAATTTTTTGTGTCTTGGTTGCCCATGGACAAGTAAAAAAAATGTTGCTTGAGTCAACAATGTTAATTTAAATAATCATATAGAAATTCCTCAAAATTTATTCATTGAAGTGGAAAAAATATCAATTAACAAGACGAAAGCAACATGTTTAGGTAAAACAACATCAATGATCAAGAAATTGATCGATTATCAAACAACAAAAAATAAGAGTTTTGTTGACTACCTCGAGGCCATGCCTCTGAAGGCAATAATCTGGTAGCTTTCAATTAATTTAGCAATTTTTAATGTTAAGTTTTCTGCTTGTATTAAAATAAGTTTGATAGGAACAGCTTATGATAGACAAAGATATTTTCTTTAAAGTTGCATTACTATCAGTACATTTCAGTTTGAAGATCATATTTTGATGCGCTGCCGTCTATGTCATGGTCCAGAAACTTTGAATTAATTAGAAATGTTGCTGTCTATCAGATTGTCTTTCTGAATTAACAGAAGAGACATATCTCTGTGTCAACAGTTTATTATGATTAAGAGATATTGTCTTATATGAAATTTTGAAAATATATAATTTTTTAAAGGCAGTGCTTTAATGCCTTTCTAGTTGCCGTGTTAATATTTCTTTCCGCGATATCCAACTTATCTACGTGGGGGGTCATTAGGCTCCAAGTAGATCCGGAAAATGTTGATTCTCTCCTCTTCTTATTGCGGTATCAAATGTTTTTTGTCTCATTTCATTTACATTGGAAAATAGAGAAACGATCATTGTGTTTTGTTAGTTTTAAAAACTTTTGATATATTTGTATTTTACATTATAAGCAGTCAACCGATTGACAAACTAGAGTTATTTGAATTCCGTGTGGAAAGAGGTCGGGTTAATTTCGAGTGTTATCTGCAATCAAGGATTTGTATAGTCTCACTATACAAATCCTTGCTGCAATCTAGATGTTTATAAATCATTTCAGTCGTTGATATAATAATTAAAGGTCGACTGAACATGAATTATATTATACAATTTAAAGCGCATTTCTGTTTATGCACGCGAACTCGTCTAACGTTATTGTTATTTCGCAGTTATATAAAGTAGCAAATTATCGTTCCTGAATAGGTGGCGCCGTAGTAGCCGATCCTGTACTTCAACTTCCGGTTTCTGCACTGTGCAACTATTACAGTTGCATTTTTAAATGACGATGCCAAGTACTTGTTGTTGTGTACCTGGATGTCATTTAAGAGGAGGACATGCATTTCCAAATGACTTAAAAAGAAGGAAAAGTTGGATCAACGCCATGGCCCATACGCAGATTGGACGAGAACACGATGAAATCGTGGAGTCCATCTCAATCAGCTGTTGTTTGCAAGGCACATTTTACTGAAAAAGACTACGTGCAGGAAACTATTCATGGTAAAACTCTATTTTCTTTTTAAAATATATAGTTATATATGTAATCGCCATGCGAATAAACCAAAGTCTGTTTACAACCGCAATTATCGTTTTAGAATAAAAGGGGGTGGTTAATTCAAGACGTCATAATTTTTTGGATTACGATTCAATGTGAGCTGTTTGAGATTTTTTGGTGCTTGCTACAATTATAATGATTTCTTACAAGAGGTATTTCATACTGAGAATTATTTTAGCAGTAATTATGCTAATGTAGTAATGACAGGAATGCATAAGCTATGCCTCATAGACTTTCTTGAAAAATATCAATGACAATGTTAACAGGAACAAAACAACGACATGATCTCATCTATATTATAGTTATTTAGGTACAAACAATGTATGTTTGTTTCATACGTCTCTCATTGTTTGTCCTTTGGATTTACATAACAAACATTTTGATGTACATTGAATCAGGCTAACATAGTTTTATCCAGATTGTAATGAATAAATCTAGTTAATATTTTGACAGGTAGTACAAAGGAATTATAGTTATCTCGTACCATTGTAAACTCGTACCAATGTCAACTCGTACCACTAAACAAAAACTCGTACCAATGCAAACTCGTACCACTGCTAACTCGTACCACGGTAAATTCATACCATTGTAAACTCGTACCAATTTATTTAAATGCATTCAAATGGTGTTTAATGATGAATATATACTTTAATTTCACTCAATACCTCTTAAGTCTGTAAAATGTATATAATTTGAAATTACAATAACCAATTTGTAGCTAATTTTCCTTGTCTAATTGGATGGAGAAAACCGTGGCAGATTGGCTTTGTTGTCTCCCTTGAATAGACTCTTTTTTAAACTTTTACTGACAACTATTTGATTTAATTTTTAATCATTCCAAATCAGTAACATTGAATAGATTTGGGTATTTTTCTATTGTTTCTAAAAGGAATTTTATTTAATGAAAGAATTTATTGATTGTGTTTTAAAGGTTTAAAATTGTTTATGACCAACAGTTAGAAAGTATGAAATTTATTTTTATACAATATTCAGCACATTTCAGCAGAATATGACCATGCTTATATGATTATACAAGTTGATTAGTTAAAGATAAAAAAAACAAGTTGATTAGTTAATAAACAACCAATAATCACACAATCAAAGGAATTTAATATAATTATTAGCATGGTAATTAAGAAATTACATTTGTATTTTTGTCTAAGTTTTCATTAAAAAATGGTATAAATTTCAAAGATATTTTAATTTTTTGTATAAAGCTTAAAAAAAAATAATCATAAAACATTCGTATTTTTGTCTAAGTTTTCATTAAAATCTAGTATAAAATTCAAGTAATTCAACTTTTTTTATTTAGTTTACCAAAAAAAAATTCATAAAACATTCGTATTTTTGAATATATTTTTAATGGTATGATTTGCAGTGGTACGAGTTCTGATTGGTACGACTTCCCAGTGGTACGAGTTTACGTTGGTACGAGTTAACTTTTTTGGTACGAGTTTACGTGGTACGAGTTAACTTGCTTCCGTACAAAGTATGCATTGCTAATGGAAGTTCATTTAATTATCAAAAAACTAATGTTTTATAAACTTTTTCAGGACACAAACCCACCATACAGAGACTTAAGTCTACTGCCAATCCCAGCCTATTTTCCTGGACCAAGCAAGAGACTGAATCGTCCGCAAAAAGAAAAATCAGGGCAGTTTCCTGTGAAAACAAAAGAACTAAACTTGATGAATATTGTAGTAGAAATCCAGAGGAAAGTTTTGATTGTAAAGTTGGTTTTCCTGAAGAAGTAATTCATACTGCAGACAGGATTTATGACTGTCCACCACCAACTGCCGAGCTAATGTTGAGCTTCACAGATGGAATTACGCAAACACCATCAATGCCTATATTTTCAGCAGAGAATTTTGAAATGAAGACACGTGACACAGCCATGCATTTTTATACCGGTTTAGAGTTGTATACTAAATTTTTATTTGTTTTGACCACACTTGGTCCAACAGCACATTGTTTGAGATACATATATATTCAAATTGATAGGGTGTCATTTGAAAATCAGTTTTTTTATGACTTTGATGAAATTGATGCATTATACAACCAACTTTGAACTGTCTAGATTCTAGATTGAAACTAGTGTTAAGAATATTGTGTAAACATGGATTGTTTTTATGTCTAAACAGTGGCGTGAGGCTAACACTTGGCCATTTAGTGGTTTAGTCAGGTATTTTTCGCCATCCAACTTTAAATTAAAGTTTCCTACAACTTGGATTATTATTGACAGCACAGAATATCCCGTGATAAAACCTAAAGCTCCTAGAGCTCAGGCAACCTTTTCATCATATAAAAACAGAAACACTGAAAATACTTGTATGTTCGACACCTGGTGGTTTAGTCAACTATGTCTCTAATGCATATGATGGTTGTACCAGTGACTGTGAAATAGTTGAAAGATGTAGAATAGTTCAATTATGTGATCCAGGTGACAGTGTGATGGCAGACAAAGGTTTAAATGTGCAAGATTTGTTTGCTCACTTTTTTCAAAAAAAGAAACAGAATTAGTTCCAAAAACTCTTATACGGGATAGAAAAGTCTCCAATTAACATGTGCACATAGAGCTAATTATTGGACTTGGCAAAACATACAAAATTCTAATAAATCCTATGAATGGAACTGAAACAAAACTTTCATCTGAAATAACATTTAGTTGTTTTATGTTGTGTAATTTTAGAACTTGTATTGTGCCAAAGGATGCATAAATAAAAGTGACGCAATGAAGTTTGTTCTGATATATATATATATAAATATTATTTACAATTACATGCACATGTAAATTGTAATGCATATAAAAATAAGGAGATGTGGTATGATATTCAGTGAGTTTATCGAACCAAAGTGCATAAGAAATGGGTTAAGCAGTTACAGGTGTTACTGTCACCATACAATCTCCAACAATTAGAAAAACTTGTACCGTGTAAAAAATTTCAGAGATCTTACAACCTAAGTTTTGTTGTCTCACCTTGACTTTGGTGAATTGTTTATATCTGTTGATGTAAATATAAAAAAGAAGATGTGGTATGATTGCCAATGAGACAACTCTCCACAAGAGACCAAATGACACAGAAACAGCTATAGGTCACAGTACGGCCTTCAACAATGAGCAAAGCACATACCGCACAGTGAGCTATAAAAGGCCCCGAAATGACAATGTAAAACAATTCAAACAAGAAAACTAACAGCCTAATTTATGTACAAAAAATGAACGAATAACAAATATGCAACACATAAACAAACGACAACCACTGAATTACAGGCTCCCGACTTGGGACAGGCACATACATGTACATGCAGAGTGTGGCGGGGTTAAACATGTTCACGGGATCCCAACCCACCCCCTAACCTGGGACAGTGGTGTACCAGTACAATATAAGAGCGAACTATAAAAATCAGTTGAAAGAGGCTTAACTCATCAGATGGATAAATACAAATACAAGTGGACGTGGCCGGGTAGTTGTACATCCAAACAACAAAAAGACACTAAGTACAGATCTGAGAGTACTCGAATTTACTGACAACTAGTTCAAAGCCACAAACAACTGATAAAAAAATCTTGCATCTAAGACTAAATTATCAATCCGTAAGCTCCCTTTAGAATTTTATAAATTTTAGATTTTACATTTCTGAGTTATTGGGTTTTATTCATTAAAAAAGGGGGGATTTTCCAGTTTTTGGACAACAACTCAAAAATGCTTTAAGCAGTTCGCATGAAACTTCGGTGAATTATTTATAGCTATTGATGTAATCTCCCTATTGATTCTCATAAATTTATAATATGACATTGAGAAGAAATTGAACTTTATTTGTTTATAGTCTGGCAACAGATTTATTAAGTATTGCGCAACAGCACAGTGTATTGCACAACAGCAAGAAATCTTTAATTGAATATAAATTCAATTCATATAACCGATTTCAAGTTCTTTGACTACATTTATTCAGAAACTGTAATATGTCAAATATTTAATTACAATCCAAATTCAGACCGGTATCAATCTTGAATATTGTGTCCTTTTTTGCCCCAACTGTTCAGGGTTGGACCTCTGTGGGTGTATCCAGCTGTGCTCAGCGAATCAGTTTATTACTTAATTAAGAACTCCTTTTTTTCGAGCCTGCGATTTTTGTCCCAGAAAGCTCGACATAGGGATAGTGATCCGGCGGCGGCATTAGCTAACTTCTTAAAAGCTTTATATATTAGAAGGTGGAAGGTCTGGATGCTTCATACTTTGTATATGGATGCCTCATGTTACGAAGTTTCCGTCAGTCACATGTCCAATGTCCTTGACCTCATTTTCATGGTTCAGTGACTACTTGAAAAAAAAGTTAAGATTTTTTGTAATGTTTAATTCTCTCTTATTATAAGTAATAGGATAACTATATTTGGTATGTGCATACCTTGCAAGGTCCTCATGCCCGTCAGACAGTTTTCACTTGACCTCGACCTCATTTCATGGATCAGTGAACAAGGTTAAGTTTTGGTGGTCTAGTCCATATCTCAGATACTATAAGCAATAGGTCTAGTATATTCGGTGTATGGAAGGACTGTAAGGTGTACATGTCCAACTGGCAGGTGTCATCTGATCTTGACCTCATTTTCATGGTTCAGTGGTTTTAGTCAAGTTTTTGTGTTTTGGTCTGTTTACTTATACTGTATGCAATAGGTCTACTATATTTGGTGTATGGAATGATTGTAAGGTGTACATGTCTAGCTGGCAGGTGTCATCTGACCTTGACCTCATTTTCACGGTTCAGTGGTCAAAGTTAAGTTTTTGAGTTTTGGTCTTTTTTTCTAATACTATATGCAATAGTTCAACTATATTTGGTGTATGGAAATATTTTATGATCTATATGTCAGTCACGCAGGTTTTTTTTTACCTTGACCTCATTTTCAAGGTTCATTGCTCAGTTTTAAGTTTTTGTGTTTTGGTCTATATTTCTTAAACTATAAGCAATAGATCAACTATATTTGTTGTATGGAAGAATTGTTAGCTGTACATGCCTGCCTAGCATGGTTCATCTGACCTTGACCTCATTTTCTTGGTGCATTGGTCAATGTTTAGTTAAGTTTATGTGACAGTTGTAATAAAGTTTTATATTTAGGACTATCAACATAATATCAATGATTAGTAAAGAAGGCGAGACATTTCAGCATGTGTACTCTTGTTTCATTCATAAATTACTTTATACTTGGAAATATAATTTTGCTTGGAGTTATAGTTTCTAAAAAAAGTATTGTCATTGAAAGAGTTGACATGTTGCAATGTACATTTATTCTACATAGTTCTATGGTACCAAATCAAAAGTTTATATTAAAGAAAGAAGTCAAAGGTTTCCCATCATAGTTTAGTTACATACATTTTTTTTGTACCTGAGGTCGTTGAATATAGATCATTATATAAATAAGGAGATGTGTTATGATTGCCAATGAAACAACTATCATCCATACATTGTACTTACCAGTAACAAACCACATTTGCAAAGTTGAATAAAATACAGTTGATAACATTTACTTATTACTAAAAAGAAAATGTCAAACTATTTTAAACAGTATTTGACTATAAACATAGATAAAAAAGGTACAAACTGGACATAATGCACTAGTTCATAAACAAGTGAGAACAATCGCCTTCATATGGTGCTCAGAATATGACATTCATAAAACTTGTTCAATATCATTAGAGAAGTCTAAATCTTAAATACTGAAAGCCACCTCTGATAAGTACAATGTACTATGCAAGATAATGATATAACTGGACTAAAAATACAGACAACCTGTAATTAACTGCCTTTACAGCGCTTTCGCGCTTTGATTAGCTCACCTGGCCCGAAGGGCCAAGTGAGCTTTTCTCATCACTTGGCGTCCATCGTCGTTAGCTTTTTACAAAAATCTTCTCCTCTGAAACCACTGGGCCAAATTTAACCAAACTTGGCCACAATCATCATTAGGGTATCTCGTTTCAAAAATGTGTCCGATGACCCCGCCAACCATCCAAGATGGCCGCCATGGCTAAAAATAGAACATAGGGGTAAAATGTAGATTTTGGCTTATATCTCTGAAACCAAAGCATTTAGATTAAATCTGACATGTGGTTTATTCATTAATATGTTTTTTAATTTTAGTTCATTTATATGTTTCAGAGTTTAGTGTGACGTCCATTTTCACTGAACTAGTACACATTTTTGTTTAGGGGCAAGCTGAAGCCCTCCGGGTGCGGGATTTCCTCGCTGTGTTGAAGACCCATTGGTTGCCTTGGGCTGCTTTTATATGACCGCAAAAAATTTTTGTGGTCGTATATTGGTATGACGTTGGCGTCGTCGTCGTTATCGTCGTCCAACATCGTCGTCCGAAGACACATTGGTTTTCGCACTCTAACTTTAGTTTAAGCGAATGGATCTCTTTGAAATTTTACCATAAGGTTCAATACCACAAAAGGAAGGTGGGGATTGATTTTGGGGGTTATGGTACCAACAGTTAAGGAATTAAGGGCCAAAAAGGGGCCAAAAATAAGCATTTTTTAGTTTCCAGACAATAACTGTGGAACAGTGTATGGATCTCTCTGAAATTATACTACAAGTTTCCATACCACAAAGGGATGGTTAGGATTAGCTTTGGGGGGTTATGGCTCAAACCGTTTAGGAATTAGGGGCAAAAAAGGTGGAAAAACAAGGTTGTCCTGGTTAATGGACAAATACTTTAGTACAAAACATAATTTAAAGCAGTGTAAGGGAGATAAATCAAATACATCATTGAAATTATCTCCCTTACACTGCTTTTAAATTATGTATAAAGTAATGCTAATGAACAATTAAGATAATTTAAAACAGTGTAAGGGAGGTAATCAAAATACAACGTTTTGGTTACTTCCCTTACACTGCTTTTAAATTATGTTTAAAGAAATGCATATTTATAAAGGAAGACCAGTAAAAGAAATTGTGGGGGGTCAATTTTTTCTCATTTCAGATTTCAGAAATTAAAAAGAATTATTCTTCAAATATTATTTTTTTTTCAAATTTCAAATATTGAAAAATTTCAAGAAGTAATCTTTAACTGCACAGTATGGCGCATTAGATTTTTAAAATCTTTGACCACATTTATTTATTTGTTATGCCTAATCTAACCGTGTATTTAGATTTTTAATTTTGGGTCCAGTTTTCAAATTGGTCTACATTAAGGTCCAAAGGGTCCAAAATTAAACTTTGTTTGATTTTAACAAAAATTGAATTTATGGGGTTCTTTGATATGCTGAATCTAAACATGAATTTAGATTTTTGATTTTTGGCCCAGTTTTCAAGTTGGTCCAAATTGGGGTCCAAAATTAAACTTTGTTTGATTTCAACAAAAAATTAATATATGGGGTTCTTTGATATGCTGAATCGAACCATGTATTTAGATTTTTTATTTGTGGACCCCGCTATCAAATTGGTTCATATTGAGGTCAAAAGGGGCCAAAATCAAACTTTCACTTTGTTTGATTTCATCAAAAATTGAATTAATGGGGTTCTTTGATATGCCAAATCTAACTGTGTATTAAGATTTTTAATTTTGGGTCCTGTTTTTTAAATTTGTCTACATTAAGGTCCAAAGGGTCCAAAATTAAACTTAGTTTGATTTTAACAAAAATTGAATTCTTGGGGTTCTTTGATATGCTGAATCTAAACATGTGTTTAGATTTTTGATTATGGGCCCAGTTTTCAAGTTGGTCCAAGTTGGGGTCCAAAATTAAACTTTGTTTGATTTCAACAAAAATTTAATATATGGAGTTCTTTGATATGCTGAATCTAAACATGTATTTAGATTTTTAATTTTGGGTCCCGTTTTTTTTAAATTGGTCTACATTAAGGTCCAAAGGGTCCAAATTTAAACTTAGTTTGATTTTAACAAAAATTGAATTCTTGGGGTTCTTTGATATGCTGAATCTAAACTTGTGTTTAGATTTTTGATTATGGGCCCAGTTTTCAAGTTGGTCCAAGTTGGGGTCCAAAATTAATTTTTTTTTTAGATTTCAACAAAAATTGAATATATGGGGTTCTTTGATATGCTGAATCTAACCATGTATTTAGATTTTTTATTTGTGGGCCCCTGCTATCAAATTGGTTCATATTGAGGTCAAAAGGGTCCAAAATTAAACTTTGTTTGATTTCATCAAAAATTGAATAATTGGGGTTCTTTGATATTCCAAATCTAACCGTGTATTTAGATTTTTAATTTTGGGTCCTGTTTTTTAAATTGGTCTACATTAAGGTCCAAAGGGTCCAAAATTAAACTTAGTTTGATTTTAACAAAAATTGAATTCTTGGGGTTCTTTGATATGCTGAATCTAAACATGTGTTTAGATTTTTGATTATGGGCCCAGTTTTCAAGTTTGTCCAAGTTGGGGTCCAAAATTAAACTTTGTTTGATTTCAACAAAAATTGAATATATGGGGTTCTTTGATATGCTGAATCTAACCATGTATTTTGATTTTGGACATTGGACCATAATAGGTAAATTAAAAAAAATCAAGTTCTTAGACCACATTCTTTCTGTGTCAGAAACCTATGCTGTGTCAAATTTTTATTCACAATCCAAATTCAGAGCTGTATCAAGCTTGAATGTTGTGTCCATACTTGCCCCAACTGTTCAGGGTTCGACCTCTGCGGTCGTATCAAGCTGCGCCCAGCGAAGCATTTTATCTGCTCTTTGGTCGGGTTATTGTCTCTTTGACACATTCCCCATTTCCATTCTCAATTTTATTAAAAAGAAAAGAATGTTGATATTGAAAAGTAAAGCAAGGGAGACACCTGGAATAACCATTTCTTTGACTCATCCGGCCCTCAAAAAATCATTCTTAATCAGGTTAAACAATGATATACATACATTTTTTTTATGCCCCTGTTGTCCGAAGACACATTGGTTTTCGCACAATAACTTTAGTTTAAGTGAATGGATTTCTATGAAATTTTACTATAAGATTCAATACCACAAAAGGAAGGTTGGGATTGACTTTGGGGGTTTTGGTACCATCAGTTAAGGAATTAGGGGCCAAAAATAAGCATTTTTGTAACTTCCAGACAATTACTTTTGTGTTAGTGTATGGATCTCTCTGAAATTGTACCACAAGGTTCCATATCACAAAGGGAATGCTGGGATTGATTTTTGGGGGTAATTGCCTCAAAATTTTAGGAATGAGGGGCCAAAAAAGGGGCAAAAAACAAGCATTTTTCTAGTTTCATGACAATAACTTGTGTGTAAGTGTATGGATCTTTCTGAAATTGTACTACAAGGTTCCATATCACAAAGGGAAAGCTACAATTGAGTTTGGGGTAATTGCCTAAAACAATTAGAATAAGGGGCCAAAAATAAGCATTTTTCAAGTTTCCAGACAATAACTTGTGTTCAAGTGTATGGATCTCTCTGAAATTGTACTGCAAGGTACCATACCTCAAAGGGAAGGCTGGGATAGATGTTGGGGGTAATTGCCTCAAAATTTTAGGAATTAGGGGCCAAAAAGGGGCAAAACAAGCATTTTTCTAGTTTCATGACAATAACTTGTGTGTAAGTGTATGGATCTTTGTGAATTGTACTAAGGTTCCATATCACAAAGGAAAAGCTGGGTTTGAGTTCGGAGGTAATTGCCCTAAACTTTTAGGAATTTGGGGCCAAAAAGGGGTAAAAAAAGAAGCATTTCTAGTTTCCAGACAATGACTTGTGTTCAAATGTATGGATCTCTCTGAAATTGTGCATCAAGGTACCATACCACAAAGGGAAGGCTGGGATTTAGTTTAGGGGTGATGAATCATAAGGGGGTTCAAAAAATTTGGGGGGGATTTTTTTTTTCCTTTTTTTCCTTTTTTTTTTTCTTTAAAATTTTTCATTTTAAGTTGGTTATTTCTGATTTATATATAAAAGCAAATAATAATGATATGGTTTGAATAGGTAAATTAAAAATTTTTAAGTTCTTAGACCACATTCATTCTGTGTCAGAAACCTATGCTGTGTCAAATATTTAATCAAAATCCAAATTCAGAGCTCTATCAAGCTTGAATGATGTGTCCATACTTGCCCCAACTGTTCAGGGTTAGACCTCTGCGTTCGTATCAAGCTGCGCCCAGCGGAGCATTTTATTCGTTTCTGTTTTCTAACTTTAGTTTGCCTCAACCAAATGTTATGAAACGTATACACAATGCTTATTACCACATAATACAGATCAAGTTCGAAATTGGGTGGCGTCACTTTTACAATTCTTGAGTTATGCCCCTTTATAAACATAAAAACTGCTGAATATTTCGTTTCTGTTCTCTAACTGAAGTTAGCCTCAACCAAATGTTATGAGACTTATACACCATACTTAATACCACAAAACTCAGATCAAGTACAAATTTGGGTAGCGTCACTTTTACTGTTCTTCAGTTATGTCCCTTTATAACTTTATATGATATGCAAGAGGGGGCATCATCTGTGTCCCATGGACACATTCCCCATTTATTATTTTTTGCCGCAAATGAAATATAACCTTGTGGCGCAAATAAAAGATAGGATTTTTAAAAAATTGGCGCAAATGCAATGCGCTCCAAAATCTACATTAATCAATTTAATGATAAGAAATGATTGTAAAATCAATTACACGATTATAATTGGAGTGACAGATTTATTTGAAAATTTTGTGTTTCCTAAGTGTTGTTGATGATAAACTCTGTAGGAAAGTGTAAATATAGTTTGAAATTTACTGTTCATTATTAGATATTTTGAAGATGATTACAGATAAGTTTTATAGATTTTTTGAAGATAAATGATATTTTGGAAATTATTTTTTTCTTTTCTTTGGTAAATTGTTTGAAGAAGTTTGTGGTAGGTTTGTTTGTTATTCTGTATAAACTAATTTTCTGAATGCTATATATATTTTTATGCCCCGCCGTAGCGGAGGGGGCATTAAGTTTTACCCTTGTCAGTCTGGACGTACGGACGTACGTCCCTACGTCCCAAAATTGGTTTATGTTCTCTAACTTCAGTTTGCCTTAACCAAATACTATGAAACTTATGCACAATGCTGAATACCACAAAACACAGATCTAGTTTGAATTTGGGTGGCATCACTTTTACCATTCTAGAGTTATGCCCCTTTACAAATGGAAAAATTGCTGAATTTTTTGTTTCCATTCTCTAACTTTAGTTTGCCTCAACCAAATGTTATGAATCTTATACACAATGCTTATTACCACAAAACACAGATCTGGTTTGAATTTTGGTGGCGTCACTTTTATCATTCTAGAGTTATGCCCCTTTACAAATGGAATAATTGCTGAATATTCGTTTCCGTTCTCGAACTTTAATTTGCCTCAACCAAACGTTATGAAACTTATGCACAATGCTGATTAGCACAAAACACAGATCAAGTGTGAATTTTGGTGGCGTCACTTTTATAGCTCTAGAGTTGTGCCCCTTTGCAATGCTGAATTTTTCGTTTCCGTTCTCTAACTTAAGTTTGCCTCAATCAAATGTTATGAAACTTATACACAATGCTTATTACGAAAAAACTCAGATGAAGTACAAATTTGGGTAGTGTCACTTTTACTGTTCTTGAATTATGTCCCTTTAAAAAGTTATATGCAAGCGGGGGCATCATCTGTGTCCCATGGACACATTCCCCATTTTTTTTTTGATGAAGCGAACTTCTTAAAAAACTAAGCTTATATTATCTGTAAATAAACATGTATTTAGATTTTTATACGACCGCAAAAGATTTTCTGGGATCGTATAATGGTATGATGTCGTTGTCGTGTGTGTCGTCTACGTCGTCTGTGTCGTCTGCGTCGTTGTCCGAAGACACATTGGTTTCCGGACAATAACTTTTAGTTTAAGTTAATGGATCTCTATGAAATTTTTTAAGAAGGTTCAATACCACAAAAGGAAAGTTGGGATTGATTTTGGGGATGATGGTCCCAAACGTTTAGGAATTAGAGGCCCAAAAGGGGCCCAAAACAAACATTTTTCTAGTTTCAGGATAATAACTTGTGTATAAGTATTTCAGTTGCTCTGAAATTGTACAACAATGTTTAATACCACAAGTAGAAGGTTGGGATTCATATTAGGGGTTATGGGGCAAACAGTTTAGGAATTAAGGGCCTAAAAGGGGCCAAAAACAACAATTTTTGTAGTTTCCGGACAATAACTTGTGTGTTAGTGTATGGATCTCTCTGATATTGTACCATGAGGTTCCATATCACAAAGGGAAGGCTGGGATTGAGTTTGAGGGTAATTGCCTCAAACATGTAGGAATTAGGGGCCAAAAACATGCATTATTGTAGTTTCCAAACAATAACTTGTGTTAGTTGTGTATGGATCTCTCTGAAATTGTACTACAAGGTTCCATACTACAAAGGAAAGAATTGGATTGAGTCTTGGGGTAATTGCTCCAAGGGGGGATTCCAAAAGTCGCGGGGAGGGGGGGGTTTCCAATTTTTTTGAGGAATTCATATTTTCAAATTTCAAATTTTGTAAAAGTTTCAAGAAGTAATCTTCAATTGCACAGTATTGCGCAATAGATTTGTAAGATCTTTGACCACATTTATTTTGTGTCAGAAACCTATATTAGGCCGAGAAAAAAAAATCTGTGTTTCCGGTAATCCGACCGACCATGTTTATTTAGCCCTGACCCTAATTTTTTTATTGGATCTTCAAAAAAAAAAAAAAATGGTGTCAACCGACCCTGTTTTTGACACAGACTTCTGTTAATGGACATAATTATTTATCTAACTTGCTTCTACTGGCACAGAGAGCCAGTAAAACATTTTATTTATGTCAAAAGGTATTCCAAATAGGTTAAAATCCAAGAAATTTGCACAACAGGTGCTTCAAAAACATTGCAAATGGCCGCACTTTCGGTATTTGAAACTAATTACGGACCCGGACTTGGAAAAACCATGATAATTTTCCGGATTTCGTTTACAATGTCAAAAATTTGATCACAATCAAAATTCAGACAGTATCAAGCTTGAATATTATATCCAAATTTGCCCCAACTGTTCAGGGTTCGACCTCTGCGGTCGTATCAGGCTGCGCTCAGCGAAGCATTTTATTAATTTTGGGCCCAGTTTTCAAGTTGATCCAAATCTAGGTCCAAAATTAAATTGTGTTTGATTTCAACATAAATTGAATATATATATGGGGTTCTTTGAAATGCTGAATCTAAACCTGTATTTAAATTTTGGATTTTTGGGCCCAGTTTTCAAGTTGATCCAAATCAGGGTCCAAAATTAAACTTTGTTTGATTTCAACAAAAATTGAATTTATGGGGTTCTATGAAATGCTGAATCTAACCATGTATTTAGATTTGGGATTTTGGGCTCCATTATCAAATTGGTCCACATTGAGGTCCAAAGGGTCCTAAATTAAAAATTTTTTTGATTTCATCAAAAATTGAATTCTTGGGGTACTTTGATATGCTGATTCTAACCAGGTACTTAGATTTTGGATATTGGACCATAATAGGTAATTGTCCAATTTCAATTTTTTTAGTTCTTTGACCACATTCATTTTGTGTCACAAACCTATGCTGTGTCAAATATTCAATCACAATCCAAATTCAGAGCTGTTTTAAGCTTAAATGTTGTGTCCATACTTGCCCCAACTGTTTAGGGTTCGACCTCTGCGATCGTATCAAGCTGCTTCAAGTGGAGCATTTAATTTTTCTTATAAATTTACCTATATAGATATTTAAAAAGGATATAATGCCCCTTACTGTCAAAGCCTTGTAAACAAATTCGATGTTTGATGATTCTGCTGATCTTGAAGTTTTGTCTTCTTGTTTTCAAACCTGCAAAATATTTCCTTCCGTATACATGTATTGCCAAATGTAACATGTAGTTAAACCTAAATAGTGATATGTAGGTAGCTAATGATTCTACCTTTTTTCAGGACAATTATTGTGATTATTGTTTTCTATTTCTTGTAGTATCAAGTTTGTAAGAGGAAACTGGAAAGCAAATGCCAAGCCCTTATGATTATAAGTAAAGAATTGGACCATTGTAGAAGTGAAAGGGACCAGTTTAAATTGATGGCTGAGCAGCTTCAAGAGAGGTATCAAAACATTAAACGACAACTTGGACAGGTAAGTTTTTAGCACATATGAGCTTCCAAAATGTTTTTATTCTGGAGAATTTTTGTCTGGCCTGCTACTTTCGGTGCAGAATGCAAGACATAGGGATTACTATCAGGTGGCGGTGTAAACTATTTGTTTAAAGCTTTATATTTCAGAAGGTAAAAGACCTGTATGCTTCATACCTTATATGCAGATGCCATATGTTATGAAGATTCAGTCTGTCATATGTCCATTGTCCTTTTTCATGGTTCAGTGAGACTGATTGAAAAAAAATTATAGTTGTTTTGTCATGTGAAGTACTCACTCAGTATGATTAAAAGGATAAATACATTTGGTATATTCGACCGCATTTCATGGATCAGTTATCAAGGTAAAGTTTTCGTCGTCAAGTCCCTATCTCAGATAATGTAAGCTATAGATCAACAAAACTTGGTCTATGTAGTATGTAGTGATTTTAAAGTGTACATGTCTTACTGGCAAGTTTCATCTGATCTTTACCTCTTTTTCATGGTTCATTGGTCAATGTTAATTTTTTCTGATTTGTTCTATTTGTCAGATACTCTTTAAGTTACAGGGCCACTATATTTGATGTATGGAATGAATAGAATATGTACATGTCTATCTGGCAGGTTTCATCTGACCTTGATGGTCTTGACCTCAATTTTATGGTTCACTGGTCACTGTTAAATTTCATAGTTTTGACCATTTATGTCAAATTATGAGAAACATGTACTATAAACAATATGTCAACTATAATTGGTGTATGGAATGATTGTAAGACATACATGTCTGTCTGTCAGGGTTCATCTGACCTTGACCTCTTTTTGATGGTTCATTAGTCAATATTAATTTCAGTTAAGTTTTCAAGTACCCTGGATACACCCCTGAAGATCCTATTTACAATTACATTCAAGTCATATGATTTATTTACAACACCTAAAATAGTGCATTTTATGGACTGTCACTGAAATTGTAAGGTCACCATGATGCAAGGTCTACAAAGAAACCATATGACAGAAACAATCAATTCATGAGCTATTATCTTGAAAACAATATACATGTATATTATAGACAGAAAATGTTATACATATATATATATATATATATATATTTATAAAAGGTCAATGTATAACTTTTTGACCATATATATATAATAGACAGAGTTCAAATTTGGGCAGTGAGTCACTTACCGTTCTAGAGTTATGCCCCTTTATAACTTGGAAAATTGCAAATTTTTTCGTTTCCACTCTCTTCTTTAAGTTTGCATCATCCAAATTTTATAAAACTCAAACAATGCTAAGAACCACAACAAGCAGACAGATTCGAATTTTGGCAGTATGTCATTAACGGTTCTCCTTTATAACTTGGAAAATTGCAAATTTTTCAGTTCGGCACTCTAACTTAAGTTTTCTTCATCCAAATTTTTTACAAAAATCTTCTCTGAAACTACTTCGCCAAATTTAACCAAACTTGGCCACAATCATCATTGGGGTATATAGTTTAAAATATGTGTCCGATGACCCTGCCTACCAACCAAGCTGGCCTACATGGCTAAAAATAGAACATAGGGGTAAAATGCAAGTTTTGTCTATTATTTTGAAAACTGTTATAAATAGAGAAAATATGACAGAAGCACAAATGTTCAGAATGTTGAGCTCTACCAATTGTCCATATATGTCAAAACTGTCAGACGACTTCTTATAGGAGTTATTGCCCTTAAATGACAAATTTTACCATTTTTTTTTATTTTTGCCTATTATCTTGAAAACTATAATAGATAGAGAGAAACTTTAAAATGCAAAAATGATCAGCAAGACAATTTATACAAATAAGTCTCATGGTCGAAATAGTCAGTCAACTCCTTATTAGAGTTATTGCCCTTTGATGACGATTATTACCAATTTATTTAGTTTTTGCCTTATATCTTAAAAATTATAATAGATAGTTAGACACTTAAATAAGCAAAAATGATCAGCAAGACAAGACTTACAATTAATACAATATGGAGATGTATAAGTACCCTGCCACTCTGTGTTTTTGTTACTTGTTTATTGCTCTGTATCGATCTGATGAGATAAGCCTTTTCAACTGATTTTTGTCGAGCCTTTTTGTCTCAGAAAGCTTGACATAGGGATAGTGATCCGGCGCCGCGTTAACTAACTTCTTAAAAGCTTTATATTTTAGAAGGTGGAAGACCTGGATGCTTCATACTTTGCATATAGATGCCTTATGTTACGAAGTTTCCGTCTATCGCATGTCCATTGTCCTTGACCTCATTTTCATGGTTCAGTGACTACTTGAAAAAAAAGTGAAGATTTTTTGGAATGTTAATTTCTCTCTTATTATGAGTAATGGGATAACTTTATTTGGTATGTGCGTACCTTGCAAGGTCCTCATGCCCGTCAGACAGTTTTCACTTGACCTTGACCTCATTTCATGGATCATTGAACAAGGTTAAGTTTTCGTGGTCAAGTCCATATCTCAGATACTATAAGCAATAGGTCTAGTTTATTTGGTGTATGGAAGGATTGTAAGGTGTACATGTCCAACTGGCAGGTGTCATTTGACCTTGACCTCATTTTCATGGTTCAGTGGTTATAGTTAAGTTTTTGGGTTTTGGTCTGTTTTTCTTATACTGTATGCAATAGGTCTACTGTATTTGGTGTATGGAATGATTGTAAGGTGTACATGTCCAACTGGCAGGTGTCATCTGACCTTGACCTCATTTTCATAGTTCAGTGGTCAAACTTAAGTTTTTGAGTTTTGGTCAGTTTTTCTAATACTATATGCAATAGGTCAACTATATTTGGTGTATGGAAATATTTTATGATGCACATGTCAGTCTCGCAGGATTTATTTGACCTTGACCTCATGTTCACGGTTCATTGCTTAGTGTTAAGTTTTTGTGTTTTGGACTGTTTTTCTTAAACTATAAGCAATAGGTCAACTATATTTTTTGTATCGAAGGTTTGTAAGCTGTATATGTCTGTCTGGCAGGTATCATCTATCCTTGACCTCATTTTGTTGGTTCATTGGTCAATGTTAAGTTTTCATGGTTAAGTTTGTTTCTTAGATACTATAAGCAATAGGTCAACTATATTTAATGCATAGGTTGATTTTAAGGTGTACATGTCTGCAATAGGTCAACTATATTTGGTGTATGGAAATATTTTATGATGCACATGTCAGTCTCGCAGGATTTATTTGACCTTGACCTCATGTTCACGGTTCATTGCTTAGTGTTAAGTTTTTGTGTTTTGGACTGTTTTTCTTAAACTATAAGCAATAGGTCAACTATATTTTTTGTATCGAAGGATTGTAAGCTGTATATGTCTGTCTGGCAGGTATCATCTATCCTTGATCTCATTTTGTTGGTTCATTGGTCAATGTTAAGTTTTCATGGTTAAGTTTGTTTCTTAGATACTATAAGCAATAGGTCAACTTTATTTAATGCATAGGTTGATTTTAAGGTGTACATGTCTGCCTCGCATGGTTCATCTGACCTTGACCTCATTATCATGGTTCATTGGTCAATGTTTAGTTTTCTTGGTTAAGTCTGTTTCTTAGAAACTATAAGCAATAGGTCAACTATATTTAGTGTATTGAATGATTGTAAGGTTGATAGTTGTAGTAAAGCTTTATATTTAGGACTATCAACATAATATCAATGGTTAGTAAAGAAGGCGAGACATTTCAGTGTGTGCACTCTTGTTATAGTTTGTTCATATGTTGCACTATCTCAGGTTCCGGGGAAGGTTGGGGGCGCCTGCTAACATGTTTACCCCACCACATTCTGTATGTGCCTGTCCCAAGTCAGGAGCCTGTAATTCAGTGGTTGTCGTTTGTTGTTTGTATATCATATTTGTTTTTCTACATTATTTTGTACGTAAATCAGGCCTTTAGTTTTCTCGTTTGAATTGTTTTACATTTGTCATTTCAGGGCCTTTAATAGCTGACTATGCGGTATGGGTTTTACTCATTTTTGAAGGCCGTACGGTGACCTATAGTTGTTAATTTCTGTGTCATTTGGTCTCCTGTGGAGAGTTGTCTCATTGGCAATCATACCACATCTTCTTATTTTTATATTAATTAAGATATTACACAAATCCTACAAGATCAAGACTTGTTCCGACCTAAAAATAAATAGTTCATTCAAAGGTAATATAAAAACTACTTTGAAAATTTGATTCATAATAAAATGCAAAAAACTGATGAAAAAAGTAATATAAGAACCTTCAGCAAAATATAATTTTTGAAGACTATTGAAGAACCAAACTTTACATATAGAAAATTAATAACAAAACTAAGAATTAGAGATCATAATTTGAATATAGAAAAAGGAAGGCATTCTGACATTCCTAGAGAGCAGAGATTATGCCTTAAATGTAACATATTAGAAAATGAAAAACGTTTTTTATTAGATTGTGAATTAAATAGGGAGCTGAAAAACAACACATTTTTATACGCCCGTTAAAATTTTGACAGGACGTATTATGGTATACAAATGTCGTCTGTCTGTCTGTCCGTCTATCCGTCCGTCCGTCTGTCCGTCTGTCTGTCCGGCGTAAACATGTCGCACCGTAACTTGAGAATGACTTATCCAAATTTCATGAAACTAAACATAGTTGTTTCTTATGATGGTCAAACGATCTGTATACTTTTTGGTGAAAATAACATTAAAACTTTTTGAGTTACGGGACTTAATAACTAAAACAGGTGTGTGTTTTTTCACATGTCGCGCTGTATCTCAAAAACAATTTATGATTATTGCTTAAAACTTTACACACTTCTTAGTTATATTAATCTTAAGATCTGTATACTTTTTGGTGATGATTCAAAATTTTATTTTAGAGATATTGAGTATTTTGTTAAAAAAGGGGGAGGGGTTTTTCACATGTCGCGCCGTATCTCAAAAACAGTTTATGATTATTACTTAAAACTTGACACACTTCTTAGTTATATTAATCTTAAGATCTGTATACTTTTTGGTGATGATTCAAAATTTTATTTTAGAGTAATTGAGTATTTTGTAAAAAAAGGGGGAGGGGTTTTTTAAATGTCGCACTGTATCTCAAAAACGATTTATGATTATTGCTTAAAATTTTACACACCTCTTAGTTATATTAGTCTAAAGATCTGTATACTTTTTGGTTTTGATTCAAAGTTTCATTTTAGAGATATTGAGTTTTTTGTAAAAAAAGGGGGTTTTCGCATGTCAGGCCGTATGTCAGAAACTATTTATGATTATTGCATAAAAATTCACACACAAGACGACGGGCGTATCATGCGCTCATGGCGCAGCTGTTTATTTGATAATTTGGAAATAAACTTTTCTGTTCAAAATTTGTCTGATGAAGAAAGGCGATTTTTGTCGAGCCTGAGACTTCTGTCGCAGAAAGCTCGATATAGGGATAGTGATCCGGCATCGGCGGCAGCAGCATTAACTAACTTCTTAAAAGCTTAATATTTCAGAAGATAGAAGACCTGGATCCTTTATACTTTGTATATAGATGCCTTATGTTATGAAGTTTCTGTTTGTCATATGTCCATTGTCCTTGACCTCATTTTCATGATTCAGTGACTACATGAAAAAAAAGTGAAGATTTTTAGTATTCTTAATATCTCTCTTATTATGAGAAGTAGGATAACTATATTTGGTATGTGCGAACCTTGCAAGGTCCTCATGCCTGTCAGACAGTTTTCACTTGACCTCAACTTCATTTCATCGATCAGCAATCAAGGTTAAGTTTTCGTGGTCAAGTCCATATCTCAGATACTATAAGCAATAGGTCTAGTATATTTGGTGTATGGAATGATTGTAAGGTGTACATGTCCAACTGGCAGGTGTCATCTGACCTTGACCTCATTTTCATGGTTCAGTGGTTAAAGTTAAGTTTTATACGACCACAAAAATTTTTTGCGGTCGTATATTGGTATGACGTTGGCGTCTTCGTCGTTGTTGTCGTCAGAAGACACATCGGTTTTTGCACCATAACTTTAGTTTAAGTGAATGGATCTCTATGATGAAATTTTACCATAAGGTTAAATATCACAAAAGTTAGGTTTGGATTGATTTTGGGGGTTATGGTACCAACAGTTAAGGAATAAGGGGCCAGAAAGGGGCCAAAAATAAGCATTTTCTAGTTTCCCGACAATAACTTGTGGAACGGTGTATGGATCTCTCTGAAATTATACCACAAGTTTCCATACCACAAAGAGATGGTTCGGATTTGCTTTGGGGGGTTATGGCTCAAACCGTTTAGGAATTAGGGGCAAAAAAGGTGGAAAAACAAGGTTGTCCTGGTTAATGGACAAATACTTTAGTACAAAACATAATTTAAAGCAGTGTAAGGGAGATAAATCAAATACATTATTTGAATTACCTCCCTAACACTGCTTTCAAATTATGTATAAAGTAATGGTTAATGAACAATTAAGACAATTTTAAAGCAGTGTAAGGGAGGTAATCCAAATACAACGTTTTGATTACCTCCCTTACACTGCTTTTAAATTATGTTTAAAGAAATGCATATTTATAAAGGAAGACCAGTAAAAATATCTGCAAATGTTGCATCTTTTTTTTTTACAAAAAAATCCATATGAAAGATTTGACACCATATTTTAAATTCTATTATAAAATAGATTAAGTTAGCACTATGGTAAATTTAAATGGGTAATTATGGTTGCAAACTCCATTGGAAATTTGATTTGAGATTATGACCATATCTTGAGGGAAAGAATTTTTTGGGGGAAAAAGGGGGGGTTAAAAAGAAATTGTGGGGGGGTCTATTTTTTCTCATTTCAGAATTCAGAAATTAAAAATAATTATTCTTCAAATATTATTTTTTTTTCAAATTTCAAATATTGAAAAATTTCAAGAAGTAATCTTTAATTGCACAGTATGGCGCATTAGATTTGTAAAATCTTTGACCACATTTATTTCTTTGATATGCCGAATCTAACTGTGTATTTAGATTTTTAATTTTGGGTCCAGTTTTCAAATTGGTCTACATTAAGGTCCAAAGGGTCCAAAATTAAACTTAGTTTGATTTTAACAAAAATTGAATATATGGGGTTCTTTGATATGCTGAATCTAAACATGTATTTAGATTTTTGATTTTGGGCCCAGTTTTCAAGTTGGTCCAAATTAAGTTTTATACGACCACAAAAAATTTTTGCGGTCGTATATTAATATCAAAATTAAACTTTGTTTGATTTCAACAAAAATTGAATATATGGGGTTCTTTGATATGCTGAATCTAACCATGTATTTAGATATTTTATTTGTGGGCCCCGCTATCAAATTGGTTCATATTGAGGTCAAAAGGGTCCAAAATTAAACTTTGTTTGATTTCATAAAAAATTGAATAATTGGGGTTCTTTGATATGCTGAATCTAAACATGTGTTTAGATTTTTGATTATGGGCCCAGTTTTCAAGTTGGTCCAAGTTGGGGTCCAAAATTAAACTTTGTTTGATTTCAACAAAAATTGAAAGATGGGGTTCTTTGATATGCTGAATCTAACCATGTATTTTGATTTTTGGGCCCCGTTATCAAATTGGTCCACATTGAGGTCAAAAGGGTCAAAAATTAAACTTTGTTTGATTTCATCAAAAATTGAATTCTTTGGATTCTTTGATATGCTGAATCTAACCATGTATTTAGATTTTGGATATAGGACCATAAAAGGTAAATTAAAAAATTTTAAGTTCTTAGACCACATTCATTCTGTGTCAGAAACCTATGCTGTGTCAAATATTTAATCACAATCCAAATTCAGAGCTGTATCAAGCTTGACTGTTGTGTCCATACTTGCCCCAACTGTTCAGGGTTGGACCTCTGCGGTCGTATCAAGCTGCGCCCAGCGGAGCATTTTATTGTGTTTTGGTCTGTTTTTCTAATACTGTATGCAATAGGTCAACTATATTTGTTCATGAAAATATTTTACGATGTACATGTCAGTCTGGCATGTTTTATTTAACCTCATTTTTACGGTTCATTGCTCAATGTTATTTTTTTGGTTATTTGGTCTGGCAATTATCATCTGACCTTGACCTCATTTTCATGGTTCATTGAACAATGTTAAGTTTTCTTGGTTAAGTTTATTTCTAATAGATACTATATGCAATAGGTCAACTATATGTAAAGCATGTAATGATTGTAAGGTGTATATGTCTGTCTGGCAAGGTTCATCTGACCTTGACCTCATTTCCATGGTCCATTGATCTATGTTAAGTTTTCCAGGTTAAGTTTGTTTCTTAGATACCATATGCAATAGGTCAACCATATTTAAAGTATATAATGATTGTAAGGTGTACATGTCTGTCTGGCAGGGTTCATCTGACCATGACCTTATTTTTATGGTTCATTGATCAATGTTAAGTTTTCCTGGTTAAGCTTGTTTCTTAGATATTATGTGCAATAGGTCAACTATATTTAAAGCATATTTGGTGTTTGGAATGATTGTAAGGTGTACATGTATTTCCAGTTTGGTTTATCTGACCTTGACCTCATTTTCTAGGATCATGGTAGGTTAATGTAATAGTTGTAGTAAAGCTTTATATTTAGGATTATCAACATAAAATCAATGGTCAGTAAAGAAGGCGAGACATTTCAGCGTGTGCACTCTTGTTATACTCAATCCATCAACACCATCACAAGTAACGAAATTGGGATCCTACATTAAAAAAACACTAGAACTGAGGACATGGGACTCTGGTCTATTCACTGTAAATGATTGTGTATATATATGTGAATTTCAGTTATATTGTATATATACTTATTTTGTACTTGTCACAAACTTATTGTTGGAAGTTTATATGGTAATAAACATTTGAATTTGAATTTGAATTATAAGCCTATCTATTTTTATACGACCGACCCGCAAAAAATTTTTTGGGATTGTATAATGGTATGATGTCTTTGTCGTCTGCGTCTGCGTCATCGTCCGAAGACACATTGGTTTCTGGATAATAACTGTAGTTTAAGTGGATGGATCTCTATGAAATTTTTTAAGAAGGTTCAATACCACAAAAGGAAGGTTGGGATTGATTTTGGGGATGATGGTCCCAACTATGGAACGCCTCAGCTGTCTTATGTGGAACTCTAATATTACTTAATGTTGTTTTATTATTACTTGATGATATTTTGTCTTTACTTAATATGGTTTTGACATTACGTAATGATGTTTTGATATAACTCAATATGGAATAGTCATTACTTAATGATATTTCGATATTACAGGATATGGTTTCGTATTGACTTGATATAGTTTTGTCATTACTCAATATGGTTTTGTCATTACTCGATGTGGTTTCACCATTATTTAATGTGGTTGTGTCATTAGTCAATGTGGTTTTAACATTACTTGATGTGAATGTGACTTAACGTTATGTAGTTGTTTCATTACATGATGTGGTTTTGTTATTTCATAATGATGATTTGCCTATTCTTTGTATGGTTTTAACATTACGTAATGATATTTCAAAATTTGACGATTTTACACTACATGATGTGTTTGTTTCATTATTTGATGTGGTCCTGTCATTCTTTGATGTGGTTATCCCATTACTTGATGAGGTAAAACCACGTGACCAATTCGGAAAAAAATATGTTCTATTTTTAAACAGATTTCAATATATCATTTGTTTAATGTGCTTTGGATGGGTATCGCTATCCATATTGAATTAAAGTTCAAATTAAAGTTCGAGTGGTTGTTCAGAGTTATTTAGCATGAAAAAGGTAACCAGCAGACAATAATAAGAAAAAAAGTATTAAAAAGTTTACAGTATTTCTTACATTATTGGGATATCCCCAAACCACTTTGTCTTGTTGTTTTTATCCTAAGTTCTCAAACGGAAGCAGTATTTTTGAAATAAATTTGTAAAATATACCACGGAACCCTATGTCTCGCTTGATATTGCTGCTGTAAGTGTAAAAGCGTCATGTTGATCGGCTGTACATTTATCTATACATTTATCGGTAAAAACAAAATTAAAAAAAAATGTTTTTCTGTAGATGCTTTTTCTTGAAATTGAGGAATAACTCCTATACTCCTATACAAGTTTTAAAACACTTCATGGAGGTTTAGAAATTTATCATGTCAAAACAGTTTAATTCGGTTTTATTTGACTAAAACAAAACTGTATGGTTTTCAACAATAAGCAAAACCTATACCCTATAGTAAGCTATAAAAGGTCCCGAAATGAAAAATGTAAAAAACTAGAAACCTAACGATCTATAGATGATAGATAGATGGATAGATACTTTATTCTCTAAAAACTAATTACAAGTTTACAGAGAAACATACAATATAAATACAGATACAATAGTTGCGGTAAACAAATATAGTATGATATTCTAAAAGTACAAAATTATAATGGCATATGTGTTTAGTAACATGTATAATGAAAGGTTAAACTCAATAGAAATTAAAAAAAAATGGAGATGGAGACGCCGACGCCACTATCGACGACGAAATATAGGTTTGTTGGGTCTCACTGCCGCTACATTGATGTCGCAGGCTCGACACAAATCAAACGGCTTGAACTTTAATGTTAACAAATGAAGCACTTCAAATCAAATCACACTTAAGTTACAGGGAAACGGGGGGAGGGGGCTCGGACTTAGCGACAAAGCATCAATACTATAAAATAAGAATTCTCCGATTTTTTTTTAGGGTAAATGATCATTTGAACTTATAAAATATCAATCTTTTATTTGTAATCAATTGAATTCCCTGATCTACCTCGCACTAATTGAAAAATAAACTTTTTGGAATCTGTTTCACATGTGACGACGGACATGTTCCAGTGGTCGTAACCATAATACCGTCATCTTTTTCTTGAATGTGAACTACCAAATAAAACCAAATCACTGGGTTTGTACTTTCTCGAATAACACGACGGGTGCCTTTCAGGAGCATCCGAGATCACCCCGATGGATTTATATTACCCAGTCATACCGATCTATTGAGTCAGCTCAATGAAACTGTTTTGTATGCCACCTCAACTGAAAGTTGGAGGGGGGGGGGATATTGTTTTACCCCTGTCCGTCCGTCCGTCCATCTGTCCGTCCCATTATGGGTATATAGTAATTACGCATAACTCCTCCTACAGTTTGAATCCGAGGAAGTTTTCTGCACTACAAAAGTCTAAAAGTCTGAAAAGACCAGTTTTTGTCTTAATTTGCATGAACTTTTACTCGACATTCTCCAAAAGTATGACTTGTGTCTTAATTTTTCTTGACAAATTCTCATTTATATAAAATTTGTATGAAATTTACTTGACATGTTCTCGACATTCTGAATATGGTCTTAAAATTTCTTGACAAATTCTTGACATTTGAATACTGTCTTGAAATTTCTCGACATATTCTCGACATTCTTATTTTTTCTCCGTATGGCTTGACATATTCTGAACATTTTGAATCGTGTCTTAAATTTACTTGACAGTTCTGAGTTTTACAAATCATGACCAATATTCATGATACAAGGTAAACGGACAGAAAGTCACAGGACAAAAAATCACAGGACATAAAGTCACAAATTGGATAGGACAAAAAGTCACAGGACAAAAAGTCACAAATAGTTTGTTGACAATTGTTTGAATATATAAGAGAAAGATCTTCAAATAATTTCTTTTTTTACATTTATTCATTTTTAAGTTTAGCAAATTGTTCATAAGCCTTGATAAATGAAAAATTATTAAATTTTAATCATGCAAATGATATATTTCTTGGCACCATGAAGCCATTTAAGTGCCAAACCACTTTGACATTTTGTTATCATAACAATTATTTAATCATCATTGATATTTATTGAATAAATTTTAATTACAAAGTTGCTTCATATATCATAGTTCAAGAAAAAATCAAAAATTTATTTTTAAAATTAGTGTTTTCTTGTTCAGAGAAAAATAATCTCAAAACTGAATTGTGACTTTTTGTCCTGTGACTTTTCGTCCGTGACTTTTTGTCTGTGACTTTTTGTCCTGTGACTTTCTGTCCTACATTCTATAATCCCTGTTTCTCTTTATATGATATACTGTTGTTTCAAGTTACACTTCTTTACAACAAAAATTAAAGTTGGGCATGTAAAATAATTGAAAATTTGGGTATATAAATATTTTTACAAATGCAAATATGGCTATGAAATCTAAAGTATAAAATAATTCAAATGCGGGTGTGTTGATATAAAACAATTTCAATGTGGGTTTTTAAATAATTACAAATTTTGATTCCTAAATCTTATAAATTAAATGATTGAAACCAATCATACTGTAGACATATTTCATTCTACATTCATAATATTCAATGTTGATATGGTAAATAATTATTATACCAAATGTGGTTTATATAAATAGCAAATTATGATGATATAGTAATACAAATCATTCATTTAACAGAAGAAAAATTTGTGTAATGTCATCTGTTGGAATATATTAAGTATTACACATGGACAGGATGTTCCCCATAAAATTAAGGTATTCCACACCCCAGAGTACACGCAACTGTCAAATAGTAGTTATTGCTTTACCTGTAATCAGCCATACAACTTATCAGTTGACCGACCATGCCACTACAATTTAAAAAGTTTGTTGATAGATGAAAATGAAAATCATCATTTTGATGAAAAAAAATTGAATTGAAATGGATTTTCTTCATCAAAATTATGAAGTTAATTATTTTAACATAAAAACAAATTGAATAATTCCCAAAGATTAAAAGAAAATTATTATCTACTCCAGGAATAATAAATAAAATGTATTTCTAATGGGTCCCATCAATGATTTCTATAGAAATCATCGGTCTTATGAAATGTTCTCAAACAGACATGCATAATATAGATCTAAACATTTTTTTCTTTTCAGGAAGGAGTTATCACAAGTATTTATTTTTGATAAAAAATTATAAAATTCAACACTCAAATTTGAATAAAAAATGTTTTTGGGTTGTTCTAAAAAATGAATAAGGTTTTTGAATCAAGATGGGAACAAATTCTTTGACCTAAACGAAAGCCCCCCCCCCCTTCTTTTTTTAGCCACACAAACCCAAAAGATGAATTGTGGGGTCCAAAAGAGATACAAGACACCTATTTTAGTAAAGCAAATTTGACTGGCAGTTTTGCGAACTGCAAAAATCTAAATGCTGTTTGTCAATACCTTCGACTTATATTCCAAGTGAAAACAATTACTTAAATGTTTAATAAAAATAAATCAAAATTAAACTACATGGGGAATTATTCGGGGTATTCCAACTTCAGTGCACCAAAAGGGTATCTTACTATACCAAATTAATCCTTGATTCTTTAAAGTTTAGTTTAGCCATAATAAAAAGTAGTATATAACAGCAATAGAATGTCATAAACAGTGCAGAATAAGTCTGTTCACATTTCAGGCGAAATTTATACTGTTGAGATAGTGTCAAGACATATTTAAGACTGTCAAGAATGTGTCGAGACATATTCAGACATTATTTAGAATGTCAAGAATATGTCGAGACATATTCAGACATTATTAAGAATGTCAAGACAGATCGAGACAAATTTAAGACAGTCAAGAATTGGTCGAGACTAATCCAGACTCTTATCGGATGATACAGGAAGTGTCGAGAAATTTTAAGACAATGTTCATACTGTCAAGACACTTGTCAAGAAAAATCAAGAACCTTATTAGACAAATTCATACTATGTCAAGAATTTTTAAAAATTATTCAGACAAATTAAGAATGTCGAGTAAAAATTCATGCAAATTCAGACAAAAACTGGTCTTATCAGACTTTTTGACTTTTGTAGTGCTGTTTACTGTCTGTTTGTACATATATTGAAGGTGTGCATGTGGTCAGGGTTTAATGTTTATTAGTATTTGCTCTTTTGGGAGATAGTTGAACTTTGTAATTTTTTGGGAAATTTACTTGCAGAAGAAGAGCGTTTCCAGATAACTCCTCCTACAGTTTGAATGCTAGGAAGTTTTCGCTCTGCTGGCTGTTTGTACATATATTGAAGGTATGGATGTGGTCAGGGTTTTTATTTTTATTATCTTTTGCTCTTTTGGGAGATAATTGAACTTTTTTTTTGTCATTTTTTGGGTATAAGCGGTTAAATGAGTTGAGTGCGGGGCATCACTTTGTCTAGTTTACATTTTTTTCTCGTGTTGTGCTGTTACACAAGTGTAACAGTCCGATGTAAGGTTAGGATTTAGCGCTCACATACATGTTAAACTCCGCCACGTGCACTTTCTTTATGTACCTGCCCCAAGTCAGGAGCACGAAGTTCAATTGTTGTCGTTGTATAAATGTGTGTCATTTTTTTTTGTAGATTGTTTAAATATAAATAAGACCCTTTGTTTTTTCGTTTGAATTTTTTCACATGGTGCATGGTGGCCTTTTATAGCTGACTATATGGTGTGTTGAAGGCTGTATGGTTGCCTATATATGATTTCTTACATCCACTGCATTTAAACTCTGGTGGATAGTTGTCTCATTGTCAATCACACCACATCTAACTTTATTTCAACTTCTATGTTGCGTTTTGTATACTGTAACATTGTTTATCTTTTGTACGCATACCCTGGGGCAAAAGTCCTTGTTCCGCGATAGAAAATTTAATTACAAACTCATATAAGATAGCACGAATTTCAACTCAAAATCTTAATTAATCTAAATGAGACTTAAATTCGAATCTTACTCAAACTCCAAAAGTGACTCAAATTTAATGGTGTAACTAGAACTCTATCTTTAAATGTGACTCAAACTTGAAGTCCAACTCGAAACTCAATGCTAACTAAAACTTTAATTCTAATAATGACTTGAATTCGGAATCGGAGACTAACTCAAAGTTCTACTCAAACAGTAACCCTAACTTTAATTTGAACTTTATTTCGATGGATGGCCACACTCATCCAAGGCACATACAACATGGAAATCTATCTAAAAATAGAACATGTTTTTTCCGAATTGGTCACGTGATTTTACCTAATCAAGTAATGGGATAACCACATCAAAGAATGACAGGACCACATCAAATAATGAAACAAACACATCATGTAGTGTAAAATCGTCAAATTTTGAAACATCATGACGTAATGTTAAAACCATATATAAAGAATAGGCAAATCATCATTACAAAATAACAAAACCACATCATGTAATGAAACAACTACATAACGTTAAGTCACATTCACATCAAGTAATGTTAAAACCACATTGACTAATGACACAACCACATTAAATAATGGTGAAACCGCATCGAGTAATGACAAAACCATATTGAGTAATGACAAAACTATATCAAGTCAATACGAAACCATATCGTGTAATATCGAAATATCATTAAGTAATGACTATTCCATATTGAGTTATATCAAAACATCATTACGTAATGTCAAAACCATATTAAGTAAAGACAAAATATCATCAAGTAATAATAAAACAACATAAAGTAATATCGGAGTTCCACATAAGACAGCTGAGGCGTTCCATACCCAACAGTTTAGGAATTAGGGGCCCACAATGGGCCCAAAACAAGCATTTTTCTAGTTTCAGGATAATAACTTGTGTATAAGTATTTCGATTGCTCTGAAATTGTACCACAATGTTTAATACCACAAGTAGAAGGTTGGGATTCATTTTAGGGGTTATGGGGCCAACAGTTTAGGAATTAAGGGCCAAAAACGGGCCAAAAACAAGCATTTTTCTAGTTTCCAGACAATAACTTGTGTGTAAGTGTATGGATCTCTCTGACATTGTACCACAAGGTTCCATATCACAAAGGGAAGGCTGGGATTGAGTTTGGGGTTTATTGCCCAAAACTTGTAGGAATTAGGTGCCAAAAAGGGCCAAAAACAAGCATTTTTCTAGTTTCCAGACAATAACTTGTGTTTAAGTGTATGGATCTCTCTGAAATTGTACTACAAGGTTCCATACTACAAAGGAAAGGCTGGGATTGAGTTATGGGGTTATTGCTCCAAGGAGGGTTTCAAAAAAGTGGGGGGGGGGGGGGGATTTATTTTTCCAATTTTTTTACGGGATTCATATTTTTTTTTCAAAATTTTTTAAATTTCGAATTTTTGAAAAGTTTCAAGAAGAAATCTTCAGTTGCACAGTATTGCGCAATAGATTTGAAAGATGTTTGACCACATTTATTTTGTATCAGAAACCTATATTATGTCAAAAAAATTTTCACAATCCAAATTCAGACAGTATCAAGCTTGAATATTGTGTCCAAATTAGCCCCAACTGTTCAGGGTTCGACCTCTGCGGTCGTATCAGGCTGCGCTGAGCGAAGCATTTTATTAAATTTAAATCCAGTTTCCAAGAGATGTATTATATCAGGACTGGTTTCAATGATATTTATTTATCACTGAGATTACTCTTAGTTTATCAACATAACACTACAGAGACAATATACTTTCATATTTGTTTAAGGGCCAGTGAAGGACGCCTCCGGGTGTGGGAGTTTCTCGCTGCATTGAAGACCCATGGGTGGCCTTCGGCTGTTGTCTGCTCTATGGTCGGGTTGTTGTCTCTTTGACACATTCCCCATTTCCATTCTCAATTTTATTTCATCTCTTGATTGTACATAATTTTGAAAAATATCTATTTATTAGCGTATGATATACACAATACACAGCTTGCTTATCATTTTATAGAAGGAATGTTTGATAACATAATAAAGTAATTTGAAGTAAACGTTAAGAAAACAGAAGTAAAGTACCATCCCTTTCCTTATTTTGTTTTTGTCAAATGCTAGTAAGGATCAACAGGGATGGATCCAGAAATTTTTCATAGGGTGTCACCAAAACGAATTTTCAAAATATTTAAATGTTTTTAGTTGATATTAATGTCATTATAGGTAGTCATAAAACAAATGGTAACACATGGTTTACAAAATTTATTATACCCCCGCTTTTAAAAAGTGGGGGTATACTGTTTTACCTCTGTTTGTCCGTCCGTCTGTCCATCTGTCTGTCCATCCATCCGTCAGTCAGTCCATCCGTCCTATGAATATTTTTCGTCGCATCTTTCTCAGGAACTACATCATAAAGATTTCTGAAATTTGGTTTCAGGGTTTATTTAAGTCAGCTATACCGTGTGATGTGTTTTCAGATTCCTCACTCAACAACTTCCTGTTTACCGAACACTTACATCTTTTTACACTATTAGAATTATCCATATTTGGGTGGGGTACATCAATGAGCAGAAGCTCGCAGTTTCACTTGTTTTAATTCTATTTTTCTTTCACCGCCTCATGGTCTTTTTGTAGCATGCTCCCCTCGAGTGCGGGTAGTTGTGGGTTCGAACCCTGGCCGGGTAAAACCAAAGACTTGAAAATACTTCTTTGCTGCTTATCTGCTAGTCACGAGGCATTTAGGAGTAAGAGTAAAGACTGGTCAGCTGGGAGTCTGAAATAATTTGTCCGCGTAGGCTGATGTGTCTACCTGTGGACTGTTTCCTTGTGAAAAAGCACGTTAAGAATCAGGCTTAGTGCTTCGGTTCAGTTCACAGCAGGGTTTATACTCTGATCATATAACATCATTATGTTGCCCGAAAAGTTTAAACTATCATATCAAGGTATAAGTGTAAATATATAATACACGTTCATCAGTGCTGATCCATTTTCAGGAACATGATCTCACTATTTAAAGGCTCACATTCGGAAATGGTTACTATCATGCAGACAATTTAAGAATGACAACGATACATTTGGATGGTCAAACAAGATGTATATCTTCATGTTTCAGTTGCTGTCCTTGGGCAATATTTCTTTTGTATTTTGCCAGAAAGAAAGCCCACTTTTTTTTTTTTTTTTTATTTGTTTTTCAGTAGTCAGGCTTTTACAATCCCTGTACATCACCACCTGACTATGGTGTTAAGGGGTATGATATAGGAAACAAAAAATTTAATAATTGACTACATTTTTTTTCTACTGTAAAAGTGTAAATATATATTATATGAATATCAACATTATAATAAAAAGGGGAAAAGAAAACAATCACACACACATACACCCACTCTTGCACTTGCTTTAACATAACATATATCAACTTGTGTATTGCAAAGAAAAATGTTATCTTTGTAAAGATCTGCTCTTTATAAACTGTAAGTTTCATTTTTTACTTTATATGATTTGAATCAAAAGTAATTGTTACTTATCAGTAAAAATGTAATCTACTTGGGCCCAGAATTTTTGAAAAAAAGGTGTGGTACCATTTTTCTTTGCTATATAATGTTCATTTTCCTGATATTTTCTTATTTTTGCTAAAAGCCCATAATACTTGGCTTCTTTTCATACAATTTACATTTGTATATATAGTTCTTTGCAATGATAATCATCAAATTCAACAGTAAACTCTCATTTTGAAGGCCAAGAAAAATGTGTTTCTTAGATAATGTAAAGTTCACAAAATATTGTTTCAATTTTTGTGAAAAAGATTGCCATATAAAATGTGTTATTGAACATTCATAGAATAAATGCTCCATGGTTTCATCAGAAACCTTACAAAAAGTACAAAGCTTTGAATCTTTAAGTTTAACTTTATACAAGAAAGTATTAGTTGCAATTATTCTATGTAAAAATTTGTACTGAAAAGTTCTTAAATAAGTGTCTTTACATGATTTTCTTAGAATAATATAATATTCTGACCAATCTGCAATTTCAATACCTAATAATTTCTCCCATTGTAAGAACTTTTCTGTTGGCAGTTGCACATTTCTGTCAACAAGATCTTTGTATACAAACTTTGCCTTTTTGTTACACAATAATCTTTCCAAAAAATTATCAATACAGTTAAAAGTTTCAAAATTTACATGAGCAATGTTTTCTTTAATATGTTCTCTCATATACTTTGGAATGTTTGCAATGAGACCATAATACTTTAAGAAATTATTTGTTTGAAGTCTTGGTCCTATCTGATCAAAATTACAAAAATTCTTAGTCTCTACGTTAACAAGGTCAAACAAAGACTGCACTCCCCTTCTCTGCCACTGAATAAAGTACGGAAAATCTACTAGAGATGCAAAATTTAAAATATCTAATGACAAAATATCTTGAACAGAAATATTGGTAGTAGGCCTTGCTACATGAAAGCTAAAAAATACATCTTTCCAAAAAGGATTGCTAAGACTATCAGAGATTTCTCTGAGTTTCTCCTTTTGAAAATGCAATACTCTTTCTCCTCCATACTGTTCAAGGCTTTTCAATAACAATGATTGCCAACTACCAGATAAATTGGATGAAAACCTCTTTATCCAACCAATCTTAAGGTATATATTAAAATAATGTATATTAATCATATTTAAACCTCCTTGTGGAATATCTCCGATTAAAGTACTTCGTTTAATTCGATCAGGTTTTCCATTCCATATGAATTGAAAGAATAAAGTATTCAATTCATTTAATTTTGACTCTGGCAAGTTGGGTAGTGCAGTCAACAGGTGAATTAATTTTGGAAGTGCCAAAGTCTTGATAACAGTAATCTTTCCCATTAGTGTTAATTTTCTATGTTGCCAACTCTTAAGAATGCCTGACACTTCCTTTATCTTTTTGTAGAAGTTAATTTCTGGCATACTGTCAAGATCTAAAGAGAATTCAATTCCCAAAAGTTTAAAATTTGAATAGCACCACTGAAGTTTTAAATCAGGACAGAGAATCAGATCTGAATACTTTTTCTTCCCAACCCACACAGCTTTAGTTTTAGAAGAATTAATTTTTAACCCAGATAATTTTTGGAAAGAGTCAAAACAATTCAAAGTCCCTCAATGATGTTTCAGTTCCATCTAAAACAAGGAAAGTGTCATCAGCATATATATTGACTCAAAAGGGATTCATTTTCATGAACAAAAGTTCCCTTTATTTTGGGGTTTGACCTTATTTTCATAGAAAGTAACTCAACACCTATAATAAAAAGGTAAGGGGAGAGGGGGTCTCCTTGTCTACAGCCTCTCTCCAAATTAAAGAAGCTTGAAAGATGACCATTATTTATAACACAACTTGATGCTTTTAAATAAAATACTTCAAACCATCTGCATATAGATGGTCCAAAATTGAAACTCTTCAATGCTTTTTTCAAAAAAGACCATTCGATAGAGTCAAAAGCCTTTTCAAAATCTACTGATAGTAAAAGACCAGTTTTGTTATGTTTTTCTAAATAGTGCATCAAATCATACAATAGACGTGTATTCTCACCCATAAATCTATCCTTTATAAAGCCTTTCTGACAGTCACTGATAATAGATGGTAAAACAGGTTTTATTCTATTAGCAATGACAGCAGAAGCAATCTTCGTGTCAGTATTCATAAGGCTAATTGGGCGCCAATTAGCTAAATGACGTCTTATCTTTATCTTCTTTTGGAATACATGTAATGACACTTTGATACTGAAAGTTTGAAAATTCCCCCTTTTTATAGCCAAAATATAACGATCTAAAAAGAAAAGGTCCAATATCTCTCCAAAAGACTTTGTAAAATTCTACAGTATACCCATCTGAGCCTGGACTCTTTCCATTTGACATAGATTTTAGTGATTCTGCACATTCTTTAAAAGAAATATTACCCTCACACAAATCCTTCTGTTCTTCTGTGAGTTTAACATTGTGCTTGAAAAAGGATTCATCATCACATTCCAGATTTTTACTTGAGTATAATGTTTTAAAAAATTCATTTCTTCTTGTAAAACTCTAGATTGATCTGATATATGTTTCCCTTTTTCATCTATGAGCTCAGTTATCGTTTTTTTAATAAAATTTTTCTTTTCCAATTTACAAAAGAACTCTGAACACTTTTCCCCGTTCTCTTGCCAGTTAGCGTGGGATCTTAAAAAAACACCTTCAATTTTTCTTTCCCTTATGTTTTCTAATTCTAACTTTTTCTGGTTTAAAGCTGCATGAATTTGACTATCAGGAGATATGTTCATACGATTTTCCAAATTTTGAATGTGATTTTCAAGAAAAAGTGTTGCAGCTTTTTCCTCTCTTGCTTTTTGAATACTATAACCAATAGACAAAGATCTAATTTTCATTTTTAACAACTCAAAAAATACTTGATCATTGCATGAGAGTTTAACATTTAACGGATCATCTATGTTGCCTGATTCATAATATTCTAAAATACTCTCATTTATACATGTTTTAACTTTTTTGATATAGTCTAAATCTCGTAACAGTTGGGAGTTAAATTTCCAATATCCCTTTCCCCGCTTTGCTAAACTGGCAGAAAAGGTGAAAATTATAGCAGAATGATCTGTCTTATACCCAGGAATAATGTTAGTATTTTTCATGAGTGAAAACAGATCCTCTGTGAATAGAAAAAAATCAAGCCGACTTTGTTTTATGGGTGAGCATTGACGCCATGTATATTTTCTTTCATTTGGATAACAGCTCCGCCAAGGATCCAATAACTCAAGACTTTCTACTATTTCTTCAATCTTTTTTCTTGAATTTGGGTTTCTATTATGAATAATATTGTAAGTGTCTATGTTTATATCTTGTACAACATTCCAGTCCCCACATAATAAAAAGCTAGTACACATGTATTTGAAAATGTTGCCATTTTCTTATATATGTCATTAAAAAATGAAGGTTCATCAGTATTAAATCCATACAAACAAACGAAAGTAATACGTTGACTTAACAAGGATAAATCTAAAATAATATAACGACCATCTATATCAATAATAGAATTATGCACTTCAAAATCTAGACCTTTTTTAAACATTATACTGACACCTGCACTTTTGTTACTATGATGACTAAGAAACATGTATTTCCCCATTCCTCTTCCCATTTTTTTTCAATATCTTTATTACTATGGGTTTCTTGAAAGCAAATAACTGATGCATGTTTGCCCTTTGCCCAATCAAAAACATCTGTTCTCTTTTTTGAATTAGAAAAAAGACCCCTTACATTCATAGACAATACTGTTACAATATTATCCATTATCATATAAAACAAAACAACATTTCAAACTTGAGCAGATAAATTCTAACATAAAAACAAATACACTATCATAGTTTATACAATCATACACACATCCAACAATAAGATGACACTTCTTCTTCCATATACTGCCCACATTCAACATGATGAATATTCTTTGGCATAGATACCTGTAAAGTCATTTTTGTACAACAAAATTTCATTTACAGTATGGCATTTTTATTATTAACAATATGAAAAATAGTTGTATTCTAAAAACAATGAATTAAATTGATATACATGTACTAGTATTTAGTAGAGAGATTCATGACATGTAAACAGAATAAAAGATTTTTGTTATCTCCCTTTGATTTGTAAAATATTTTGAATTATCTCCCTTTAATAAATATACAGTTATCTTCAAATTAAGGAGGGTTTCACACAAACAGAATAAAAATAATTATACAAAAAAGTACTTTAAATCAAATATTTATTCAAACTATTCAAATCAACTTCAGAGAGAGTCTTTATAAATAAATAAATGATAATCATGCACAGCCCAGATTGTTTTAAATCATATTACTATCTTTCAAATTTTTTACAGTGATGAAACATTAAGCAATGTATCAAATAAAGAAATGAATGTCTAATGACCTTTTTTGTTTTTGTTTTTCAGTTTTTGTTCAATATTGTCAAATAAGTCAAATCTAATTCTACTTCCATCCTGTTGCTTGGCATAGACATTGCAATTATAAAACCAGACATTTTCAAAATGTTCACCATTTTTTAATCTTGTCATAAGTCCTAGGTTACGCTGTGTAATATCATCATGGAACTTGATGTCATTTTTTAGTCCTCTCTTCTGTCTCATAATTTTAATTTTCAGTTCAGTATTGCGTACTTTTACAATGACAGGTTTTATGTGTCCCTCTTTCCCTGGAATTCTGTGTATTGCCTGTACATCATCAGGTTTAAAATCTACCTTCAACACTTTGTTCACCATAGTGACAAAATCATCTCTCAATACCTCATTAGGCCTTTCTGGGTAATTTAGCATTCTGATGTTATGCTTTTTACTATACTGTTCATTATAGTTTCCTAGTTTTATTGCTTCAATAGCTCTATTGTTGTTATCACTTACTTGATCCTCTAATCTTTCAATAGTTTTATCTTTTGCCCTCACACGTTCTCTCAGGTTTTCATTGTCTATCATCAGAGAATCCATCTGATCTTGTAACTTTCCAGTTGTCTCCCTTACTTTTGCTTCAACTTTTTCTGACAAATTCTTTTCAAAAGTTAATAATAATTGTTTAACAATGTTGGTAACAATATCTTTTAAGTCATTTTGTTGAACCAGACAATTAATTGCACTACTTAAATCATCTTTAGTAACTGTTACCTGAAGGGCCTTTTTGATTTCACTAAGAGTACTTTGAATACTGGTCATACTCTCATGACATTCCAAACTTTCATCTGCTACATCTGAATGAGTTCGTTTGTTCTGCTTTGGTGGTTTTTCTTGTGAAGATTATTTAGCTCCAGGCTTTTTAGCTGCCAACATTGTTTGTACAGTTTTAACACCTTTCTGATTTCTTTCCCCAGGCATACTTTTTATATTTAAAACAACAGTTCAAAATACAATATTATTAAATTCCAATGAATTCCAAAATGTTTTTTTCACTAATATAAGTCCATCCATCAAGGAAATTTCAAAGTAACTTGAAATATATATAGTCCATACAATTTGGAATCTAATGATATAACTTTCAATATAACTCTTCATCAAAATCCAGCTTAAAAATGCCAAATACTGCAGAGCTGATGTTTAACTCCTTTCTATCTTGGCGGCCATCTTAATCTTCGAAAGAAAGCCCACTTTGCTAAATGCCAAAACTGTTTTAGGTTTTGGAGCCATGACATGATAGGTCTATACTCTGGGGAGGGGGAATTTCTATATAATATGTGGTAGGGATGGCTGTATCGCTGTAGTAGGTAACTGTTTCATTATATGGATTAGACTGAAAATGTGGTTGGGGGGAGTCTAAAAGTGGAAAGCAAAAAAACAAACTTTTCTATAGTCATATAGTCTAGAAGTAATTCAGTTTTACCTCTTGCTCCAAAGCCCTTGAAGTTGAGCAGGCACTTAATTCAATTTCTGAATTCTAGCAAAACAAAAGATATTTCATATGGACTTTGAATTTTCAATATGGCAAGTAGTCAATAGATGTCTATATGCATGTCAATCTTTTATGTTAGGTTGCTGCCCCGCTGACTTTTAACTAATTATCTCCTTATTCATATCTTAAGTATTTAGTATAATAGAATGTTTGGCTCCTTCCTCCTCCCCGAACTGACATGTAACCACACCCTTTTTAATAATTCCTTGATCCACTACTGATTAAACTAAGCAAATCAAAATATGCTTCTGTGATTTGCCTCTTCCGTTTGAACAATTCATAAAGACAAATAAAACAATTGCTACTATATACATGGTAGAAAGTAAATGAATTTAATATGTTATGCATTGGTGGGGTCATGGCATTATCATATCTGTCAACCTATGAAAATGAAAATGCAGGTCATGACCTGCATTGAAGAAGAAAATCGCAGGTCATAACGCGTACAAACTTTTTTCAGCTGAATTTAAGTATTAAGGGGACATTTTTTTTATATTTTAAATCGAAGTTTCCATAACATGTTCACTTGGTTTTAAGTATTAACTGAAAATAATTAGAGACTTGAATTTTATTTTTTCATTGCACTTATATGCCATTGATATATTAATGAATGTACTATTTTAATTCAAGCTAAGCCATACCCCCTCTTCTGTTTTTATCTACACATGCCATAAGATTCACAGTAAATGATACCTTTTTTTTTGTCTTTAAACAGTAAATTATGTCTTTTTTTTCATGTAAATTTGGAGGTAGTTGTTATTATAAAATATAATTTAAGCATTCAAAGCTTAAGGAAGTAGAGATGAAAAATATAATTTCAAAATATTGAATTTTTAATTGTTCTAAGTTAAAAAATAATAGAAAGTAATATTCTGATATGTATTTGCATTCAATTTGCCTTAGATTTCATCTTTTTACAAAAAAAACATAAATTTAAGGAGTATATTGTGAGAGGTGACAAAAAAGGGGGAGTAACTCAATTTATTTGTCAACTTTGAAATACACAAATTATTTATGACTTTAAGCTACCTGGTAATTAGCGTTAATTAACAGTGTGTTTGATACCAAAGCTGTCAAGTGAAGCCATGCACTTAATGGGTCACTTAATTTGACAGTAAACACAGCTAGTTGAACCTCATGTCCAGGAAAAATTACGAATTTGCCAGTATTTTGAAGGAAAATCACTTATGAAATCAGTCTAAAGGCTCAAGAATCTGGGTGAAAACTGGTCATTTTCCGAATTCCTGGGTTATTTAACGACCCGGCGGGTATTTTAAAATTCCCAGATGAGATGTGAAATTTGCGGGATACAGGTCAGTTGACAGGTATACATTATTAAGAAACCATGAGTAGATTAGAAATATTTGAAACATATTCAAAGAACAAAAAAGGTCTACTCTGTGAAGTTTTAAGGAAAAGGGCAAACTTCGCCTACTGTCTACACACGAGTATAGAATTATAGTCACATAAAAACTTCTCCAGTCTTATTTTGGGGAAGGGTGTGTGTTTTAAACACAATCACATCTGTTCGAAATGCATTCATTAAATGTATTATCCATCCAGTCTTCAGACAGTGCAAATCACATTTAACTTTTTTTGTTATCCCTTTTGACCCTCTATACCCACAGAACCTAGACAATTGACTACATGTTAAATACTAGTATGTTAACATTTTAAATATGGCTGAAATGTTTGATATTTGACTTGAAAAAGCAACTGCTAGTAGTCTATATGGAGGTAAAACATTTTCTTAATGTATTTGCCAGTCATCAGATCTTGGGTTTATCCGAGTAAACAGCATGTCAGTACTTTGATTAGTATTTGAGTCTACTATGATGAGTAACAGATTGAGTTTACGGGCTTTGGACTTTGATAATTTCGTGAAAAAAACAGTTATACAGACTTTCATTCACAAATTTCCACTCCTAAAAATGGCTTCAAGCATTTTTTTGTGTCGTTCAGACACCTCCAGTTTTAAGTTATTGCCCTTGGATAGATAAAATATGTGCAAGGCGGGGGACATTGGAACTCTGTTCTTTTATTCCTCTAGAAAAAATCCTTTGAGCATTCCTCTTTCTTTCCATTATGTTTTAAGATTTTAAAGATCAGTGAACTTTCTAGAATATTAAAAAAGAATTTGCCTCAAAAATTAAAATTCTCCATTTTTGGATCATAGAATAAAAAATATTATATTAAGTTTTTTTTATGTGAAAATGGCTCTCTGCCATCCTTCAACCATGTATCTTTAGTGTCTTTATTTTTTCTTCTTCTTCTCAAAATCAATAAGTCATCCTTAGGAGTGAGAACACACGTATACATGTTTAAACATAGAAATGCCCCCCGCCCCCCAAACCATTCAAGTCTCTTTATCTATTGGTCCCAGGTTTACTGAGAAACTACATTTGTACAATGATAATTTTTTATTAGGTTATTTCTTCTGTTTCAAAATATATAAATATCAAATATGATTGAATTCATACACACAATTCTTCCAATCTTTCCATCAGTGATTTCAGATCACTTTGATTATTTTAATGAAACCTGAACCACACTTATATTTTTAGATCAGTTTAAGATGAACCATTAATGTTAAGTCAATGATATTTAATATGTAGTTGTATAAGCATTTGCAAGTCTCATTTCCATTGAGATTATATGGCCCAGCCCAGGGATCTCCATGGATGAAAATTTAACGATGGAGGAACTTTCACCATGACAAAACCCAGCGTCTACGGCGTGGCGTGATCAAAGGTTTTTCATTCCTCAATTTCTATGTAAGGAATGGTGAACAGACCTATATATTGCTTATCATATTTATTTCATTATAGAATATATATATTTTCATTAATTGTCATTATTAACAATTCCAATGTCAAGCCTGCATGGCTCCCCCTTAGTCAGAATGAACACAAGCTGTCTTTAAGGTTCCCAAGTCATTTTCTTGCTTTTTATGCCCCCGCCATAGCGGTGGGGGCATTAAGTTTTACCCTTGTCCGTCTGTACGGACGAACGTACGTCCGTCCTTACGTACCAAAATTGGTTTCCGTTCTCTAACTTGAGTTTGCCTCAACCAAATGTTATGAAACTTATACACAATGCTTATTACCACAAAACACAGATCAAGTTTGTATTTTGGTGGCGTCACTTTAACCGTTCTAGAGTTATGCCCCTTTATAAATGTAAAAATTGCAAAATATTTAGTTTTCGTTCTCTTTCTTAAGTTTGCCTCAACCAAATGTTATGAAACTTATACACAATGCTTATTACCACAAAACACAGATCAATTTTGAATTTTGGTGGCGTCACTTTAACCGTTCTAGAGTTATGCCCCTTTATAAATGTAAAAATTGCAAAATATTTAGTTTTCGTTCTCTTTCTTAAGTTTGCCTCAACCAAATGTTATGAAACTGATACACAATGCTTATTACCACAAATCACAGATCAATTTTGAATTTTGGTGGCGTCACTTTAACAGTTCTAGAGTTATGCCCCTTTATAAATGGAAAAAATTGCAGAATTTTTAGTTTCCGTTCTCTAACTTAAGTTTGCCTCAACCAAATGTTATGAAACTTATACACAATGCTTATTACCACAAAACACAGATCAAGTTTGAATTTTGGTGGCGTCACTTTAACCGTTCTAGAGTTATGCCCCTTTACAAATGTAAAAATTGCAAAATATTTAGTTTTCGTTCTCTTTCTTAAGTTTGCCTCAACCAAATGTTATGAAACTTATACACAATGCTTATTACCACAAAACACAGATCAAGTTTGAATTTTGGTGGCATCACTTTAACCGTTCTAGAGTTATGCCCCTTTATAAATGGAAAAATTGCAAAATTTTTATTTTCTTCTAAATATCAAGTAATTTTTAAAATTGGAGTTAACTTCCTTTGTCCATGATTATAGTTGAATCAACTACAATCAATACTTTATACAATGCAATGTTTAATTTTGACTTCCACTGATAAAACACAGATCAAGTTGAATTTGGGTAGTGTCACTTTAACCATTATTGAGTTATGCCCCTTAATAAATCGAAAGATTGCAAAATTTTTAGTTTCCATTCTGTAACTTAAGTTTTCCCCAACCAAACATTATGAAACCTATACACAATATTCATTAAGTACAGATTTTTTGTTTCCATTTTCTAACTTTAGTTTGCCTCAACCAAATGTTATGAAACTTATACACAATGCTTATTACTACATAATACAGATTAAGATCTTGAGTTATGTCCCTTTATAAACATAAAAATTGCTGAATTTTTTATTTTGTCTTTACCAAATGTTATAAAACTTATACACAATCGTTCTAGAGTTATGCGTGTTTACAAATAGAAAAATTGCTGAATTTTTAGTTTCTGTTCTCTATTTAAGTTAATAGCCTTAACCAAATGTTATGAGACTTACACACAATGCTTATTACCACAAAACTCAGATCAAGTTCAAATTTGGGAAGCGTCACTTTTACTGTTCTTCAGTTATGTCCCTTTATAACTATATGATATGCAAGAGGGGGCATCATCTGTGTCCACATGTGGACACTATCCACATTTATTTGGTAATTGTTTAGGACTTAAAAGATCGGGGGTGGGGGGGAAGTTCGTACCCATTTTGTAAAACATTGAAGAAAGATTTGGAGGGCAAACGTTTACATCTTAAAAGTTTTAATGACTTTAAATTGCAAATTTCATAGTAATAGACTATGCAACACGCACCTTTCGATTCTGAATCTAAACCAGATGTATTAATTTGATTGTAAATTACGAAATGAATTTGGAATCACGATACGAAATTTCTTCAAATTATCAAGTTGCAGTTAATATTCATGTATTTACTTTTAAACTTGTAAAGTGATTCAATATTATCGATAATTGCTATACTCGTGTTATTTGGCATGAAATTATGTTCTGTTTTAAGTCTTATTTTGTACTCTTTTAAAAAGGCGGAGGCTGATTGCATAAGTCAATGTTATAGCACGTGTTCGACTTTTTTCTTCGTAACTGGATTGAAAATTTATTTTTTAATCTAAATTTTCATTAGCATTTGCTGAAACGTAATTAAATAACGAATCAATCGTCTATCTTGATCAAGTGTTCTCCTGTCAGGTGTGTCGATCTACCTGTACAAGTGATTAGCTATCTTAAGCCTGATATCCCCCAGGGCTTTAAAACTGTAATCAGGAGGACCCTTTGGATTATAATACAATAAGGGTTATGCAATTACATGCAGTTGATTATAATTTCTAATAAAAATGGCAGCATCTAAAGCAAAAAAAAAAAAAATTTTGACAATGGCGGGGATCATTTGACGATGGCGGAAAAAAATTTAACGATGGCGGGGATTATTTGACAATGGCGGAAGATATTTTAACAATGGCGGTGCGCCATCATAAAACAGGTCATGGAGATGCCTGCCTAGCCCCCTCATCATGGTTCATTAACCTTTTCACTTTTACATGTATAAGTTTGTGTTGAAGTTGGTTTAATGGGAACCACTTCAGCATTGTTATCATTTGGCATTTCTCATTTCAATGGAAGTTATTTGGCCCTGCACCTTCAGGATTCATTGACTTTGAATGTAACGCATAGTTTACATGTTTAAATAATGCCATTTTAATTTTAATTTGATTTTCAATTTGCATTATACTATCAAAATTACAAAAAAGCGAGGCATATATCTGTGTTAACAGTTTATATTTCACAGAATTTTTCAGTATGCATACCTGTGCAGCTGAGAGATAAAAGCATGTGAAAAAATTGACCCATTTATTTTTACCTGCGGGGTAGTAGAAGGATCAGGTCTAATAAGGACTCGACTCGGTCCGTCTGAAAGAAAAACTTTCGTCAAAGTTTTCCTGGCTTCTATGAAAGAGAAAGATTTAATATTTGGTCTGCAGCTTCATAATATTAAGTTGTAGCAATAACATTTATTCTTCAGTATTGAAGCTTTGTTGACCCAAAGAAGAAGTAATCATTTTTTTTTTTACATCTGCCATGTTGCCACTTCCTGTTTGCCAATAGTTTGAAATTTTACAACTCTAATATAATTGTACAAGGAAAATTTTCTTCAAAGTTTTCTCTGCTCCTATTGATGGCAATGATTTAATATTTGATCTGCAGCTTGATAATGTTGAGTTGTAGCGAGGAAGCAATTTGTACATCTGCTGTGTAACCACTTCCTATTTGCCGATAGTTTGAAACTTACAACACTCAGTGTACAAGGAAAATTTTGTCAAACCTTTCTTGGAATCAGTGAAAGGGAATGATCAGTTATGCTCACATATACATGTTACCTCAATCAATTGCATGAAGAGACACAGGTCTAATCCCGGAATTGGTCTTGTTTTATGTCAGTTTTAAATAAGCAAGTTAATCACACATTGCAATGAGAACAATAAATTTTACCTGTTTTACTTGCTTATTTTAAATTTAAAGACTTTTTCTTGGTACCTGTCTCTTCCTGCACCCCCAACCAGGGTGACTATGATAATCTAGTTTACTTATGATATTTAATAGGTACATTTATGGTGTGTCTTGAGAGAAATTTGGATTTTTCAATCTTATTACTGCTATGTTATTAAATCAATTCAACCTGTAGCTGATAAATAATGGAAAAACATTAAAAATCAGCCTATTATTAAACATTACAAGACACTTTAATCCTTTTAAAACTGGTTTCCTCTACCTTACAAAATCTATTTAGACACTTTAGCATATCTCTTTATATTATTCTTAATCATAATAAAAAAATAGAATTAAACAGTACTGACATGTCTCTTCAGAGATTATTACGCTAGGCCCAAATATTTATAACACTTGTACAAATGTTATAGAGCGTTAGCTGATATAACTGCAAAAAGGAACATGCCCTGTGAAATACATTACTTGTCCTAAATATGTCTGAACATTGGACAAAAAATTGAACCACAATCAATACAAATAAATTATGAAATGTGACTTTTTGATAGTTCAAAAGCTAGTTGGTTCCATGGGGGATAAGGTAATGGTCTCCATCTGTTCATCTAAAACACATCAATATTAAGAGACCTATTGACATAAAGCTTTCATACTTGGTAAGATCATGTGTCAACATATTCTCTTGATCTACTGTATTATCAGTTTGAGTCTCTGAGTCCGTTTTAAAAGCTTTCATATTTGGTACTTGGTAGAATTATTTGCCATCATGTGTTGTTGACCATATTGTACTTTTATTTTGATTCAACCATTTTTACAGGAGTTATTCAGGACTTTGACCATTTTTGGGAGTATTGTAACAAAAACTTCTTGTGAATGCAACATCTCTGAGAGGCTTTGACAGAAAGCTCTCATACTTGGTACTATATTTTGCCATCATGTGTTGTTGAATACTGTCATTTTGATCAGCACATTCTTATGGGAGTAATTGGAATTTTCTATATTCTTTTAGTATGTGATATTAATATTTTTAATGCAACTCCTCTGAGAATTCATTTGATAGAAAGCTCTCTTATGAGATACGATTGGTTGCAATCGTGTGTATTTGACCATTTTTATACGACCCCAAAAATCTTTGCGGTTGTACATTGGTATTACGTCATCGTCATCGTCCGAAGACATTTGGTTTCCGGACAATAACTTTAGTAAATGTAAATAGAAATCTATGAAATTTATACACAAGGTTTATAACCACAAAAGGAAGGTTGGGATTGATTTTGGGGGTTATGGTACCAACAGTAAAGGAATTAGGGGCCAAAAAGGGGCCAAAAATAAGCGTTGTCCACGAATATAGTTCCCTTTAATTAAAGTGTATTTTTTCTTTATTTTTTTTTCTTTCCCTTTCCCATACATTTCTTACTTTTTATGGGGTGGAAATGAAAGAAGAGAGCTGAAATAAATTTTTGGATGTTTTATTTTAACTGATTTCAATATGGAAAGAGTGATTAGGCCAGGTGCAAAAAGGTAATATTTACAGTTTTCAGAACATCTCTTGACTTGTCTATAGGGGTATGGATGTGTATTGGCTAAATTTGTAAGATGTACACATGCAATTTTTCTGAATGTTGGATATATTTTTGGACTTGTACTATACATTACACACACAAAAGATTTGACAAAAAAAGCAGGTAAATTTTTTTTAATGCGACAAAACGTTATAAAGAACTAATAGGGGAATTAATTGTGGTCTGTGGCCAACTGTTCAAGGTTGAACCTCTGCGGTCGTATCCAGCTGCGCTCGGCGAAGCAATTTATTAAGGTAGTTATCGAACTTTGACCATTGGTAAGAGTATTGTAACAGCAGCTTGTGCATCCACTCCTCTATAAGACTATTTTACAGAAAGCTTTCATACTTGGTAGTATTGTTTGCCATTATGTGTTGGTGGCCTTACTGTAACATGATTTTCATTTGATGAATTCTGGAAAATTGATAAGAAATGTATGATGAAAACTAACCCAATTATGGAGGGTTAGCCACTGACACATGGCAAAGGGGGTTAGTTAGTTCATACTGAAATATCAGTGAAAGTAACCTGAATCCTATTTAGTTGGGTTAGTTTTCATTACAAAATTATTATCAATTTCCCCGAGATTCAAAATTTTTCCTGAGTTATTTGAATAATTCCTTGTTTTAACCATATTCTGTTTATTGTACCACAATGACACATTCATGACATTGTCACATGCAAAGTAATTCCTTATTTTTATACAGGGAGGGGGACATTTGGCTACGGCTTAGCAATCTTGTTTATTTATAATAATTGTCTTGTCAAAATTTAATGTTTTTTAGATTTACTCATAGAATCACCACTCAATAGCAAGGACATTTCTAGTCCATTTGTTGCATCTTTTAATGAAATATGATTTTGCATATAATAAATCAAATGACATTTATCTATTTCAGCCATGTTATTCACCATCCTTAGATGAAGCCAAATCCAGATGTTCAACCAACACTAAGGTGATTTAATTATAATACAGTATTATCAAATATATATTAAAAATTCTGTATGCTTGCTTTCCTTTAGATTTTATATAATGGAATAGAATTTCTTATATAAGTATTCGTATCAGCATTTTATATTATTGCTGAATAAGAAACATACAATTAGTTATTCACAACTTTTATATACTCAGTACAATTTAAAGCTTGACAAGCTGAATGTTGTGCTCTTACCTCTTTACTCCATAACACCTTTTGATGCCACTATGTGTTACCTCAGTTGAAACGTTTTGCCTTTGTAAAATCTGTGTCAGATTTCATAAAATTTGTATCCAATATAAAAAGGATATCCAAATGTACTTGAATATCTGACGTGAATTTCATTGATGAATTATTTGTTTTTGCCATGCATTAATAATGTAAACTTGATGATTTAAAAAAAAAAATAGCCATCACCATTTTTTCCAAGTTCTTGTTGACAACCAAGACTTCCACCATTGACATTGTCATCTTAAAGATATTTATTAATGGTTATTGATACCAACTGGTTATTAAATACATAATCTTCATTTTGTACAATACAGTTTGTGTCAAAAATGATTTTTCGGGAGAAAATCTGTATGTTGAAAAAGTCTTCATCGATGTTCAATCTTGGTTTTGAGTAGTAGATGATAACAACTAAAGCAAGGGTAATACTTAATGACCCTGCTTTCACAGGCATTAAGTGTAACCCTTGTCCGTACGTACGTCCGTCCATCATCTATCCGTCCATCCGTACGTAGGTCCCAAAAATTGGTTTCCGTTCTCTAACTTTAGTTTGCCTCAACCAAATGTTATGAAACTTATACACAATGCTTATGGCGTCACTTATACTGTTATCAAGTTATGCCCCTTTATAATGTTATATGCAAGCGGGGTCATCATCTGTGTCATTCTCCATTTATTTAATTTTGAATCAGTTTCCTTCAACTTTGGATTTTGTTAAACAAATCTATAGATTAATTTTTCATCAAAAGGAAAAAAAAATACTGCAAAAATATATTTTTATGCCCCACCTAGGGGCATTATGTTTTCTGGTCTGTGCATCCCTTAGTCCGTTCGTCTGTTCGTCCTTCCGTCCGTTTGTCCATCTGTTCGTTCGTCTGTCCATCTGTCCCGCTTCAGGTTAAAGTTTTTGGTCAAGGTAGTTTTTGATGAAGTTGAAGTTCAATCAACTTGAAACTTGGTACACATGTTCCCTATGATATGATCTTTCTAATTTTAATGCCAAATTAGAGTTTTGACCCCAATTTCACGTTCCACTGAACATAGAAAATGATATTGCGAGTGGGGCATTTGTGTACTATGGACACATTCTTGTTTATTGTTAAAACTTGAACCTGAATGGGAAAATTAAAAGATCTGAATGGACCTGAATAGGCCTGAACATATGCTGGCTAATTTATTCAAGTTTACAAAACATTGTCATTCAAGAAGAAACCAAAATAATTTGTGAAAAAAATTGTCATTTTTGTCAAGCCTGGGACATTTGTCGCAGAAAGCTCGACATAGGGATAGTGATCGGCATCGGCGGCGTTAGCGTTAACTAACTTCTTAAAAGCTTAATATTTCAGAAGATAGAAGACCTGGATCCTTCATACTTTGTATATAGATGCCTTATGTTATGAAGTTTCTGTTTGTCATATGTCCATTGTCCTTGACCTCATTTTCATGGTTCAGTGACTACTTGAGAAAAAAAGTGAAGATTTTTTGTAATATTAATTTCGCTCTTATTATGAGTAATAGGATAACTATATTTGGTATGTGCGTACCTTGCAAGGTCCTCATGCGGAGGTGGTGGCGGCGTTAACCAACTTCTTAAAAGCTTGATATTTCAGAAGGTAGAAGACCTAGATGCTTCATACTTTGTATATAGATGCCTCATGATATGAAGTTTCTGTCTGTCATATGCCCATTGTCCTTGACCTCATTTTCATGGTTCAGTGACTACTTGAAAAAAAAGTTAAGATTTTTTGTAATCTTAATTTCTCTCTTATTATGAGTAATAGGATAACTATATTTGGTATGTGCGTACCTTCCCTCATGGAAAATTGGTGGCTGAATACTGTCTTAATTATTTCTGAATTATATCTGAATAATCGTCTGAATATGTCTGAATGTTGTATTTGTGTCTATTTCTGAATATTTACTGAATTTCGGACTATTCAGCCAGTATTCAGAAACAGAAATATTCAGAAAATTTATGGTTTAAATGCTGTATTTAAGAAATATTCAGCCATTGTTTAAGACATATTCAGCAATATTCAGAAATCTTCAGCCAATATTCTTCCAATCTTCAGCCATACTAAGAAATATTCAGACATATTAAGAAATATTCAGACATATATAGAAATATTCAGACATATTGAGAAATATTCAGATACATTCAGAAATATTCAACCATATTAAGAACTATTCAGACAAATTAATCCAATCTTCAGCCTTATTAAGACATATTCAGCCATAATAAGAACTATTAATTCAGCCATATTAAAAACCATTCAGCAAAAGTGCATCCTTGTTCAGTCAGTGTTTTGTACTACAACTTCCAACAATAGTATTGCTGTGCAACTATTTTTTACTTAATTACCTTATACTATGATGATGATTATCCAACCTTCTCCACTTATAGGTCCCTTCTCTCATGAAAATATTTTTCTGAATTTTTTCTGAACATGATGTTGGAATTTTGCTGACGCATTACATATATTTAAGTAAACCCTTTTCTTAAAAATGCCTGAATTTGGCACGGTCCAGCAAATTTTCAGCAAATTTTCAGTAAAAATTCAGCAGTACCTTTTCAGTAAGTATTCAGCATTAATGCTGAATTGCTCTGAACACCTTGCTGATATTTTCAGAACCTATTATAAAACCTTTTGCTTAAAAATGGCTGAATTTGGCACATTCCAGCAAGTTTTCAGCAACAATTCAGCAAGACATTTTCATATTCAGCAATAATTCAGCATTACTTCTGAATTTTTCTGAACATCTTGCTGAAATATTCAGAACCTATTATAAAACCTTTTGCTTAAAATGGCTGAATTTGGCACATTCCAGCAAGTTTTCAGCAAAATTTCAGTAACATTTCAGCAAGATGTTTTCAGTAAATATTCAGCATTGATTTTGATTTTTTCTGAACACCTTGCTGAAATATTCAGAACCCTTAAAACAACATTTTCTCAAAAATGGCTGAATTTAACACGCTGCAGTAGGTTTTCCACAAATTTTCAGTAAAAATTAAACTAAGATACTTTAGGTAATTATTCAAAAAAATTTCAGCATTTCTTTCTGCAATGTTCAACAAACAGAAGAATATTTAAGCGAATGTTCAGTAAAAATTTTAAAGAATCTATACTCAGTCATTATTCAGTCTTCAGCTATTGTTTCAGTCTTCAGCTATTGTTCAGGATGGGTTCAGACCATTTTCAGCTTTAGCTTACATTTTTCAGGAAAGGTTCAGATGATTGTCAGTTTATAATTCTGGAAAGTTTCCATAGGTTTTTAGATAATATGAGCTTTTTAATATTCTGTCTGAAAGACACTATTTTATCAAAAACCAATAAACATTATTTAAGAAATACAATAATTGAAATTCCATGGTGCCATATGTGAAATAGAATAAATAGATTGGTATTTGTCTTTTTATTATTGCTATTTTTTTTGTGTCTTATAATTGCAATCCTTTAAAAACTGATGATTAGTTTGTGTTATGTTGTGACATCATTGACCCAGCATTGTGACATAAGAAATTTATGAGAAAGTGCAAAAATTTTAAAGTCGGATTTACATAAAACAGTATAGATTTTGCTCATTTAAGCTTAATCTTCAACTGACCAGTAATGGTTTGTATCTTTGAATTGTTTGCTCAGCATCAATAATGCCAGATCTAATTTTTTTTTCATTTGTATTATAAACTTATAACTGTCCCAAGTGAAAGCTTCCGTGCTGCTGTTGATACTTGGGCTAAGTATTGTACACCGTTAGGTTACCACACGAAAGGAGCACTACAGTAAATCTACATGTAATCTCACGTCTTTCACTTGTAACATTAACAATATTGCTAGGACAAATTCATCAACCTATAGTACTTTTAAAAACTAAATTTAGTGTGTGTGTCCCTGAATCAACAATCAAACTCTGCATTGACCAAAAGAACAGTGAAAATGAGGTGAAAGTCAAATCACACCTTTCAGTTGGACATATACACCTTACAAACATTCCATACACCAAATATAGTTGACAAATTATTGCTCACAGTATCAAATACTGATTTAATCACAAAAAATGAGCTTAACATCATCCATGAATCAAGGTCAATTGAGTCTTGTATTTTTTCATGAATTTCAAGTTCATGGGGTTTAAAACAATGTGTCTTGTTCAATTTTTCAAACTAAAAAATAATGAAGTCTAAACTGTCTTTCAGGCTCTTTCCTGTCCTTCTACCGTTTGAAATTTTCTTTAGTAATAGGGAAAATCAGCATTATATTTTCAATGGTCTGATCATATATTGTGAATCATGAATTATTCATGAACTTTTATCTCTATTAATTCAGAAATTGAGAATCATTTGTAAATAGTTATCAAAGGTACCAGGATTATAATTTAATACGCCAGACGCGTGTTTCGTCTACATATAATAAGACTCATCAGTGACGCTCAGATCAAAATATTTTTAAAGCCAAACAAGTACAAGTTGAAGAGCATTGAGGACCCAAAATTTCAAAAAGTTTTGCCAAATACGGCTCAGATCATAATCTATTCCTGGGATAAGAAAATCCTTAGTTTGTAATATATCAAATAAAAATCAGATAATAATATGTAAACTTCTCTTTGTTTCTGTAATCAAAATTGATGTTTCAGAGCTTCAAACTAGATCAGTTCAATTTCTGCTTGAATTTCAAAAAGTTTTCATGGAAGATGCAGGACTTTCACCTGCAAGAAAATACAATTCACAAAGAATCCAATGTCTTACTTATTTTCTAATTAAATATAAATTATCTTAACACCATTTTTTTTTAATTGATTGATTTTATTTCATGAAAAAATTTAATTTAAGAAGGGAATTGAAAAAAGTAATAACATTTAACACATTATTTTTAAGAGAGTTTTATGTATTGAAAGGTGCAGATCTATGATTTTGTTCAAGGAAAGGGACCCTGACAAGCCAATGGCAATGTTTGGTGTTAATACTTGTAAAAAGTATATGCTTTTTAGTTTTATCATATATGAAGCACCTGGCATATGTGGGACCCTGAAACAGTATCTGCCACTGACTGATACTTTCATAAAGAAAAGCATTGTGGCTTGTCACAATCATGGCACATTGTGCCATGATTAAGAGTCTACATTTGTAAGTTCAGGTTGGGGGCATAATATGGGTCATTTCCTAAATCTTGCTTCTTTGTATTTTTTTCCCATTATTTCTCTCACATTCTCCCCTACATTCAACCCCTATAACTCACATCCCAAAACTTGCAAAAGCATGCCCCCCCTTTTTTCCCCCTCAAACTCAAAGTAAAAACTGCTGGTTCCTAAAATACGGTTCATTTTACATTTACCAAATCCTGCTTTGGAATTTGTTTCCACTTCCTTTTTTTTATTAATTCTCTCACTTAACTTTCATCCCCTCTTTTAGTCCCATATTAACCCGTATGATGCCTATCTATATCTCACATTCCAAAACGCGAAAAAGCATGTCACCCCCTTTTTTCCCTTCAACTTCAAGTAAAAAACCAGTGGCTGATTCAAAACTTTTCATATGCTCCAGTCATGCCTCAGTGATTCCCTATTTCCCTATATAATCAACCAAATTTTTCACATGAAAGGGGGGGGACCAGGCCCCCCCCCCCTTGGATCCACCAATGAAAACAGCTGGTTCCTAAACAAACAAGGACCCCCCTTCCTCCTCTGATTTTCTATGAGTTAGTTGAATATGCACAAGTTCAATACACAATTTCAAGGATTTTCTTTATTTTCATTTTTTTTTTGGGCTTGACTTGCTCAAAAATAGTATTTTTAGTTTGTCTCAATAAACTTATATCTTCAAATTTGATTGAAAAATAGCAATAAACATTTCAGTTCAAACTGTAATATACTTATCTGATAAAAAAAAAAAGCCTTCATTTGACAAATCGTATTTCGGGCGCCTATATAGTGTTTTGCTGACGTAATTTGTTAAGCGTTTCCGGTTCAGAAAGGTTTCACATTATTAAACTGGTACCCACTTGTAATAACCTACTTTCAAGGAACATATAGTGTAGTAGCCAGCAGGGGACCAGCTTATCAGATCATGTCGACGTTTTAACTCCCAACATAACTGACTGTATTGTCAATGCTTGTAAATAACACTGCATTGTTTAGTTTACAACAACGATTGACTAATCTGATATTTTTCTTAGTTCTTTTTTATGCCGAAATGCAATAAAGTAAGGCATATTTAAGAACTTGGAGAGAGATTCAGAAAACTTCTTCTACTGATAAAACTAACACTGGCAGTGCACCAGCAAAAACAGATAGGATATCGAACATGTCGCAAATAATGTCAACGTAAGTATCCTTACCCTTTTCAAATTTTGAAATTCTATAAATACTTCAACACCAAGACACATTGATGCCTGGCAAGATCTCCAGGGTCAATATCTTTTAATATAACATAGGTCTTTGCTGGTATAATATTGGTAGGCCTCTCAAGTCTAATAAAAATGAATTCTAGACATTCCGGCACCTTGTCAAATCGGCACCGTTATAGACAGTTCGGCACCATCAAATCGGACCTGGATAATTCGGCACCCAAATTTAACAGATTATGTTTGAAAATAAATCATGGAAATTTATTGTTGAAACAACAAACTCGTTATAATTTGTAATTGATGTAAGATCCTCAGGTTTTAATGTGATTATCAATCAAAACATTATTAATAGAGTAGTGAGAAAACTTCAAACAGAAAGCCAGCTGATTATTGTTTATTGTAGATTTCACAGGTACCTGTGGACATGATTACATTTGGGGGCCCCTGAGTGGGAGTCAATTGTCTGACATAACTTCTGAATGATTTAGAAAAATTCAGACAATATTCAGATCTATAAGATTATAATTTTCTTATTTCCAGTTTTCTGAATTTTGTCTGACATAACTTCTGAATGATTAAGAATAATTCAGACAATATTCAGATATTTAGGGGTGTATTTAATTTAATTGTTGGTTTCTGAATTGATCTTACTTTTTTTCTTAATAATTCAGACAAATAAGACAGTATTCAGAAGTTCTGAATATGTCTGAAACTTTTTCTGACTAAATAAGAAGTATTAAGACAAAATTCAGAACTATAAGACAATATTCAGTCACCATCAATAAACAGGTCAGACAGGATTCAGACACCTGATTTGTTCTAAGACACATTTCAGCCAAAATTCAGAAAATTTCAGCCTCATTCAGCTAATATTCAGAAATTATGGTTCATGAGGGCAGTGCAAGGTCCTCATGTCTGTCAGACAGTTTTCACTTGACCTCGACCTCATTTCATGGATCAGTTAACAAGGTTACGGTTTCATGGTCAAGTCCATATCTCAGATACTATAAGCAATAGGTCTACTATATCTGGTGTATGTAATGATTGTAAGGTGTACATGTCCAACTGGTAGGTGTCATCTGACCTTGACCTCATTTTCATGGTTCAGTGGTAATAGTTTAGTTTTTGTGTTTTGGTCTGTTTTTCTATTACTGTATGCAGTAGGTCAACTATATTTGGTGTATGGAAATATTTTATGATGTACATGTCAGTCTGGCAGGTTTTATTTGACCTTTACCTCATTTTCACGGTTCATTGCTCAATGTTAAGTTTTTATGTTATGGTCTGTTTTGCTAATACTGTATGCAGTAGGTCAACTATATTTGGTGTATGGAAATATTTTACGATGTACATGTCAGTCTGGCAGATTTTATTTGAATGTGACCTCATTTTCATGCTTCATTGCTCAATGTTAAGTTTTTATACTCCCGTTTACGGGACGTATTATGGTATACCATTGACCGTCTGTCCGTCCGTCGTCAACATGTCGGACATTAACTCAAAAAAGCTTTAACCAATATGCATGAAACTTTGGTGAATTGTAAATATCTATTGACGTGAGCTCCCTTTCATTTTTTATAATTTTCAGATTTACCGTTTCCGAGTTTTGGGGTTTTATTCATTAGAAAAGGGGGGATTTTCCAGTTTTCCGACAATAACTCAAGAATGCTTTCACCAACTTGCAAGAAATTTTGGTGAATTGTTTATATCTATTGACATGAGCTCCCTTTCGATTTTTATAAATTTTAGATTTTACGTTTCAGAGTTATAGGGTTTTATTCATAAAAAAAGGGGGATTTTCCAGTTTTCGGGCAATTACTAAAAAATACTTTCAGCAGTTCTCATGAAATTTTGGTGAATTGTTTATATCTGTTGATGTAAGATCCCTTTAGAATTTTATAAATTTTAGATTTTATATTTCTGAGTCATGGGGTTTTATTCTTTAAAAAAGGGGGAATTTCCAGTTTTTGGACAATAACTCAAAAATGCTTTCAGCAGTTCTCATGAAACTTTGGTGAATTATTTATAGCTATTGATGTAATCTCCCTATTGATTTTCATAAGTTTCAAATATGACATTGAGAAGAAATTGAACTTTATTTGTTTATAGTCTGACAACAGATTTACTAAGTATTGCACAACAGCAAGAAATCTTTAATTGAAGATAAATTCAGTTCATATAACCAATTTCAAGTTCTTTGACTACATTTATTCAGAAACCTATAATATGTCATATTTAATAACAATCCAAATTCAGACTTGTATCAAGCTTGAATAGTGTGTCCATCTTTGCCCCAACTGTTCAGGGTTGGACCTCTGCGGGTGTATCCAGCTGTGCTCAGCGAAGCAGTTTATTATGTTTTGGTCTGTTTTTCTTAAACTTTAAGCAAAAGGTCAACTATATTTGGTGTATGGAATGATTGTAAGGTGTGTATGTCTATCTGGCAGGTATCATCTGACCTTCACCTCATTTTCATGGCTCATTGGTCAATGTTCAGTTTTCCTGGTTAACTTTGTTACTTAGATACTATAAGCAATAGGTCAACTATATTTGATGCATGGAATGATTTTAAGGTGTACATGTCTGTCTGGCAGGGTTCATCTGACCTTGACTTCATTTTCATGGTTCATTGGTCAATATCTATATTCTGTGTATGGAATGATTGTATTAAAGGTGTACATGTATGTCCGGCTTGGTTTATATGACCTTGACCTCATTTTCTTGGATCATAAATGTTAATGTGATACTTGTAGTAAAACTTTATATCATTATGTAGTACTATCAACATAAAATCAATGGTCAGTATAGTAGGCGAAATATTTCAGTGTGTGCACTCTTGTTTTATTGTAAAGTTTATAGCAAAAGTTGTAGATAAACAATGTTCGAGTCATGAAACCAGATTAAATGATAATCCAATTAAAAGATTAAAATGAAATGTTTATTTAGGCTAAAATAATGATGATCCAATTATCACCTAATACAAGGTATGAATTACAGCTGGCACACGTTCATGTAATTAATATATTCTAACAAAAAACGAACACACATCTTTAGATTACATGGTTTATGTGCAAAATATTATCAATTGATATATAATAGTTTTATAGAACTAAAGTACTGAAGAAGTGACCGGAGATTTTAAGGTCAATTTATGTAATTTAATTACCCTTTCAGGTCAAAGTTTTGACCCCGCTACAGTGGGGGCATTAAGTGTTACCCTTGTCTGTCTGTATGTCCGTACGTAGGTCCCAAAATTAATTTCCGTTCTCTAACTTTAGTTTGCCTCGACCAAATGTTATGAAACTAATACACAATGCTAATAACCACAAAAAACAGATCAAGTTCGAATTTGGTGGCGTCACTTTCGCCGTTCTCGAGTTATGCCCCTTTATAAAGGGAAAAATTGTTGAATTTTTTCTTCTGTTCTCTTACTTTAGTTTGCCTCAACCAAATGTTAATAAACTTATACACAATGCTTATTACCATAAAACACAGATCGAGTTCGAATCGGGTGGCGTCACTATTACAGTTCTCTAGTTATGTCCCTTTAATAACGTTATATGCACACTCTGGCATAAAAAAAAAATTGTTTTTTAGGTAAAATATTTTATTCTGAATAAAATGTTGATCTTTACCTTTAATAGAATTCAAACTTGACAAAAATCCATTGGATAATAAAAAAGATATTGTAATTTGAATAAATCTAGTTGTATATTTTCAGATCTGTTCAGGTCTTTTCATGTCCACGTTCAGGTCTTTTGCGTAACTCGCTTGAAAATGATTATATAAATATGTTTAACAAACGCTCTGGTGATTGTGACTGTCAAGTTCGACACATGGCGCGATGCCGAAATGAAAGTATCATGGATGAAAGGGGAATATGAAAAAGACAAGCAGAAGAAGCTTTGTCAGCATTGTAGTTAGGAATATGCTGAGATTTGGAAGTGTCTCGATTCATCCAAGAAGGGAGACCAATATGTACACTGCAGGTTATACCTAATGGACTTTTTATGTGCGCAAAATCTAGTCATTGTTGTTTTACTGACTTATTAAAAATTAGAATAAATAATTTGAACTGTTCAAAGGTTTTCAATTAGTTACATATATTGTGATGCCAGACTTTATTCATGATGCTTTCGAGATTTAACACCAACTAAAAACAAGAAGCTGTACCATACACTATAATTTCATATGACAAGGCAACACAACAATCAAGATAATTTTTTGTCTCATGATAGGAAATTCAGTAAAAGAATGCTTGCTGTCTTAGCATTTACCCTAAATACTATCAAATTGCAGGAAAGGACAACTTCTATTCAAAATTTTCTTGGGGGGGATGGGGGTGGGCAATCCCACAACAAAATTCAGGCAGCAATACAGCCATCAATAAAACTACACCTAAATATTGAAAACTACACTTTTTAAATGTATAAACTACACTACTAGCTTAAAGGGGGTAAACAGGTCTAGAGACACTATGGACAAAAATATAGCAACTTGCAACTTGGGGAATCCTACTGTACTGGCTGAAAGGACAAGTGAGCTTTTCTCATCACTTGGCGTCCATCGTTGTCGTCCGTCGTCATCATTAACCTTTTACAAAAATCTTCTCTGAAACTACTGGGCCAAATTTAACCAAACTTGGCCACTGTGAATCATCATTAGGGTATTTAGTTTAATAAATGTGTCCAATGACCCTGCCTGCCAACCAAGATGGCCGACATGGCTAAAAATAGAACATAGGGTAAAATGCAAGTTTAGTCTATTATCTTGAAAACAGCTATATAAAAATAAGGAAATGTGGTATGATTGCCAATTCAATGAGACAATTATCCACCAAAGTTAAAATGAAGTGGATGTAAGCAATTGTAAATGTAGATGAAAATGAATGGAGAAAATCAGTAAGGGGCAAAAATGTTCAGAATGCTGAGATCTACACTTTGTTTATTTACTTCAAAATTATCAGACGATTTCTTATAGGAGTAATTGGCCTTAAATGATGATTTTTACCGATTTTTTTCATGTTTACCTAATATCTGAAAAACTATAATAGATGGACAGAAACTTTACAAACCAAAAATGATCAACAAGACAAGATTTACAAATAAGTACGTCCACTTAGTTGAAATCATTAGAAAACTCCTTATCGGAGTTATTGCCCTTTAATGATGATTTTTATCAATTTTTTATGTTTTTGCCTAATATCTGAAAATTATTATAGATAGATAGAAACTTAAATGACAATTTTTAGCAATATTTTATGTTTTTGACTACTATCTTGAAAACTATAATATAAAGATAGACACTTTAAATAGCAAAAATTGTCAGCAAGACGAGATCTACAAATAAGTAAAATGTTGCCGAAATTTTTGGTTTACTCTTTATAGGAGTGATTGACTTAATTGATATCTTTTTTACCGTTTTTTGTGTTTTGGGCAAAATCCAAAGAAAGTAGAGAGAAACTGTAAACAGAAAAAATTATCAGCAATACAAGATCAACAAAAAAAAGATTTTTGTCATGCATTCTATTCTAGTCCACAATGTTGGAGTCCATTGTTGAAGATGCTCAAAGACATAGGTGAGCGACACAGGCTCTTTAGAGCCTCTTAGTTTTCTGAAAACAGGATGCTGGAATTTTACTGAACACACTTAGTAGACCCTTTTCATAAAAATATCTAAATTTGACATGTTCCAGCAAGTGTTCAGCAAAATTTAAGTAAAAATTGTACAGAACATTTTTAGTAAATATTCAGCAAAATTCATTAATTCTGCATTTTTTCTGAACACATTGCTGAAATTTTCAGAACCTCTTAAAAGACTTTTATCTTAAAAATGGCTGAATTTGGCACGTTCCAGCAAGTTTTCAGCAAATTTTCAGTAAAAATTCAACAAGACAATTTCAGTAAATATCAAGCAATATTCAGAAAAATTTAGATTATTCAGAAATAATTCAATAATATTCAGAAATAATTCAGAATATTTAGAAATAATTCAGAATATTTAGAAATAATTCAGAATATTTAGAAATAATTCAGCCAAAATTCTGATTTTTGTCAAGCCTTCGACCTTAGTCGAAAAAGCGAGACATAGCAATCCTACATTCCGTCGGCGTTGCTGTCGTCGTCGTCGGCGTCCACAAATATTCACTCTGTGGTTAAAGTTTTTGAAATTTTAATAACTTTCTTAAACTATCTTGGATTTCTACCAAACTTGGACAGAAGCTTGTTTATGATCATAACATAGTATCCAGAAGTAAATTTTGTAAAAAAAAATTTCATTTTTTCCGTATTTTACTTATAAATGGACTTAGTTTTTCTGCCAGGAAACAATACATTCACTCTGTGGTTAAAGTTTTTAAAATTTTAATAACTTTCTTAAACTATCCTGGATTTGTACCAAACTTGGACAGAAGCTTGTTTATGATCATAAGATAGTATCCAGAAGTAAATTTGTAAAAACAAAATTTAATTTTTTCCGTATTTTACTTATAAATGGACTTAGTTTTTCTGCCAGGAAACAATTCATTCACTCTGTGGTTAAAGTTTTTAAAATTTTAATAACTTTCTTAAACTATCCTGGATTTGTACCAAATTTGGACAGAAGCTTGTTTATGATCAAAAGCTAGTATCTAGAAGGAAATTTTGTTAACATTTGTACCTGTTTATCCGTATATTACTTATAAATGGACTTAGTTTTTCTTCCAGTTAACATTCTGCAGTTAAAGTTTTTAAAACATTTATTAGATTCATAAACTATCCTGGATTTATACCAAACTTTGACAGAAGCTTCTTACAATCAAAAGATAGTATCTAAAGGAATATTTTTATTGATTTTTTTCCTCATTTTTATTGAGCCTGCGATTAACAGCAAAAGTAGGCGAGACACTGGGTTCCGCGGAACCCTTACGATTTTTTTTTCTGAAAATTTTCAGAATCTCATACATTTTCAGAAAATATTCAAAAATAGTTCAGCATTAATAGTTTCAGATGTTTGTTTGAGGAGTTCAAAATATTTTCAGCTTCAGTACTGAACATTTCAACACTGTGAATTTTTCAGCACAGTCTGAACTTTTCAGAAAATGAAACAGTACTTATTCTAGCAATATCTGAACATTCCAGTAAGTTTTTTAGTATTTGTTCAGAATGTGGAAAAAGTGCTTCAGCAATTTTCAGATCCTAAAATTTGGTTCAGCATGTATACAGCTAGGGTCCAGAACCTATTCAGCAAAGTTCAACAAAAGTTCAGAATTCTGTAGATACCTTATGTTAAGTAGTTTCAGTCTGTCATATGTCCATTGTCCTTGACCTTATTTTCATGGTTCCGTGACTGCTTGAAAAAATATTTCAGTTTTTTTGTCAAGTGAAATACTCAATTATTATGAGTAATAGAATAACTATATTTGGTATAAAAAGTAAAATCACAAAAATACTGAACTCCGAGGAAATTCAAAACGGAAAGTCCCTAATCAAATGGCAAAATCAAATGATAAAATACATCAAACGAATGGACAACAACTGTCATATTCCTGACTTGGTACAGGCATTTTCAAATGTAGAAAATGGTGGATTGAACCTGGTTTTATAGCGCTAAACCTCTCACTTGTATGACAGTCGCATCAAATTCCATTATATTTACAACGATGCTTGAACAAAACAGACATAATAGGTGACATTGTCAAAATATGGGTACAGCAGTCATCACTGTGTCACAATCTCAAGACAAACAAACATTTAATAAAGAAGCACAAAAAGCATCTATCAAATTTAACAACCACATTCATTACTTACTTATATATGTATTTTAAATCAACCCATAAAGGATTGAAATATTTAAAGTCCTGTGACTGCATTCACAACTTCTCTTAGTGTAGAGTCGCGTGTTTGACGCCAGAAAATGTTAACGTCACACAAAAAGAAATATAAAAGAATTTTGTCGTTCAAAGTATTTTCAAAATTATAATTTCACATGGGGAATGGTGGTATAAAGGGTTGAAAAATCAAAAGTTTTTGTTAGAACTAATTTCAGAAAAAGACCGAGATTTAAAATTATCCAGAAGTATATGGGTTCCTTGCAACGTTTACATGTCCATCAGGTAGGGTTCACCTGACCTCAACCTCATTTCATGAATCAGTGATATAAAGGTTAAAGTTAAGTGATCAAGTCTGTATCTCAGATACTATAAGTATTAGGTCAACTATATTTGGTGTACGGAATGATTGTAAGGTGTACATGTTCCACTTGCAGGTTTCATATGACCTGGACCTCAATTTCATGGTTCATTGGACAATGTTTAGTTTTTGTGGTTTGGTCTATTTTTCAGATACTTTAAGGAATAAGACTACTATATTTGGTGTATAGAATGATTGTCAGGTGTAAAATTTCAACTGGCAGGTTTCATTTGACCTTGACTTCATTTTCATGGTTCATTGGACAATGTTTAGTTTTTATACGACCGCAAAAAAATTTTTGTGGTCGTATATTGGTATGACGTTGGCGTCGACGTCGTTGTCGTCGTCGTCCGGCGTCGTCGTCGTCCGGCGTCGTCGTCCGAATACACATTAGTTTTCGCACTCTAACTTTAGTTTAAATGAATGGATCTCAATGAAATTTTACCATAAGGTTCAATACCACAAAAGGAAGGTGGGGATTGATTTTGGGGGTTATGGTACTAACAGTTAAGGAATTAGGGGCCAAAAGGGGCCAAAAATAAGCATTTTTGTAACTTCCAGACATAACTTGTGTGTAAGTGTATGGATCTCTCTGACATTGTACCACAAGGTTCCATATCACAAAGGGAATGCTGGGATTGATTTTGGGGGTAATTGCCTCCAAATTTTAGGAATTTGGGGCCAAAAAGGGGCAAAAAACAAGAATTTTTCTAGTTTCATGACAATATCTTGTTTGTAAGTGTATGGATCTTTATGAAATTGTACTACAAGGTTCCATATCACAAAGGGAATACTGGGATTGATTTTTGGGGTAATTTCCTCCAAATTTTAGGAATTAGGGGCCAAAAAGGGGCAAAAAACAAGCATTTTTCTAGTTTCATGACAATAACTTGTTTGTAAGTGTATGGATCTTTATGAAATTGTACTACAAGGTTCCATATCACAAAGGGAAGGCTGGGATTGATTTTGGGGGTTTTCCCTCAAAATTTTAGTAATTAGGGGCCATAAAAGGGCAAAAAAAACATGCATTTTTCTAGTTTCAGGACAATAACTTGTGTGTAAGTGTATGGATCTTTATGAAATTGTACTGCAAGGTTCCATATCACAAAGGGAAAGCTGGAATTGAGTTTGGGGGTAATTGCCCTAAACGTTTAGGAATTTGGGGCCAAAAAGGGGCCAAAAAACAAGCATTTTTCTAGTTTCCAGACAATAACTTGTGTTCAAGTGTATGAATCTCTCTGAAATTGTACTGCAAGGTACCATACCACAAAGGGAAAGCTGGGATTGAGTTTGGGGGTGATGAATCATAAGGGGGTTCAAAAAATTGGGGGGGGGGATTTTTTTCTTCCTTTTTTTTCTTTAACATTTTCCATTTTAAATTGGTTATTTCTGATTTATATATAAAAGCAAATAATAATGATATGGTTTGAATAGGCATACATGTGAACCTCCCGACGGGAGTACAATAATCCCGTTTTCAGGGGTCTCCTCCCGACCTCCCGTTGAAGAGGAAAAAATCCCGTGTATGAAATTTTTCATGAATGAAAAATTTCTGCCCAACATATCATCTCAGGCATCTGGTGTAACTGACATTACCTGAAGTTATATTTTACCTGTAAATCAATTAACATGCATAATTATATGGCTTCACTTGTCAGCTTGGGTGTCAAACATACAGGTAATCAACGATTTTTACCTCAGGCTAACTGCCGTTGTGTAACAAAAACTGTGTATTTATTGGGTTACTTCCCTTGATTTATCCTGTTTTAAGTTACTTTCCTTTTAATAATGAAAATTTTTAAAAGAATATAAATAAAATATAAATTGAACAAATAATCATAAAAGGATGGTTATTAAATGATTTTAAATGTCTTAGGACAAATAAAAAAATAATAATTTGAAAATTATTTGAGGATTCTAGACTTCCTTTCAAGGCTTAAATTGAAATTTATATAATAACTATGACCCTAATTTTACAGATGAAATGATTTTCTGAGTTTGCAAATAAAAACTATTTGCAAGAGAAAAAAAAAAAAATAAAAACTATTTGCAGATAGCTAAACAAATGTTCTGGTTGCAATGATTGTTTTATAGAATATGAAGTAAAAAATTTAAAGAACATACTGGAAAAATACAATGTTAGATTGAACATGTAGAATATAAAGATGGAGAAACTTTATAAGTACAAGGGTACTATAAACATAATTAATTGGATGGAAAGTTGAAGAAAACACACTTTAAAAGACCATTTTTACAGCACACGGTTACATTTACAACAAAATTAATGTCGATTAAAAACCTCCTGATCTGAGTCCTAATCTCCTGACCAAAATTTCCCAATCTCCTGATCTGAGTTTCACAGTCCATCACATGTATGAATAGGTAAATTGAAAATTTTTAAGTTCTTAGACCACTTTCATTCTGTGTCAGAAACCTATGCTGTGTCAAAAATTTAATTACAATCCAAATTCAGTGCTGTATCAAGCTTGAATGTTGTGTCCATACTTGCCCCAACTGTTCAGGGTTCGACCTCTGCGGTCGTATCAAGCTGCGCCCCAGCAGAGCATTTTATTGTGGTTTGGTCTATATCTAAGATACTATAAGCAATAGGTCAATTATATGTGGTGTATGAAATGACTAAGGTGTACATGTCTGTCTGGCAGGTTTCATATGATCTTAAAGTCATATGAAACGAGTTTCTTGTAATTTTAATGTTATTGTAATTATTGAACCAATGCATGCATATATACTAAGCTAAATCCTGTATGCTCGTTTTAAATATTTATTACAAATCTATAATGTATTATCGACAAATAATAATTCATTCAGTGATTGTTGATCGCAAGCTAAATTAACTTTTGAGTTTGTTGCAGAAGTTTACCAGATCGTGACATTGATAAATAATCAACACACAGGGCATTGAAATTTTATTTTAATATTTTCCATGCGTTCCAATTTGTTAATCAAACTTTCTTAAAGGGGCATTAGCTGTTAAATTCATGTTCACCGATTTGACTCAAAGTCTCATATTTGATTTATAACTTTCTACAACGTATATCCAAATTACAAAAAGTCGAAAATAAACAATTAACAATGCAAGAACTTGATGATATGTATCAGAATTTTGATTATATTTTTGTCTAGACGTCATCTAATTAACCATAAAGATGACCTCCGAAAACTGCAGACGGTCATATCACCCAATAGAAATATAAATATAAATAGATAGCAACCATGTGGAATTGGATTTTTCTGGGTCTGTTTGATCTCATATTGTAGGTTAAAAAATATGTTTATCATTGTTTTTACCTGTTTAAGAATGATTTTTGGATTATGGATCGAATCAGGCAACCTAATGGTTCATCCTTGTTTCTCTTTCAATGTTGACATTCTTTTCCTGTTAATAGCTGAACACATGCGTAATCCATCTCCAGCTAAAGGGTTAAATTGAAGGTCGCATGAATATGGTTCTATGAGGTTGAATTATTCACTTGCAAGTGAATAATTCATCAGCAATGTTTCTTAGCTTATTTTGACAAAATTGAACCTAACTGGCTGCTGAAAGCAAATTATTACAATGTATTTCACTTTTTCACTTTCATTAATGATTGAACCAAAAATAATTATATTTAATTTTTTTGTATCTCGTAGCTTATGCTCCTTTAACAGTTGTAAATGATTTGTTTTATTAAATTTGTTCTTTAAGAATCAGTTATTACTATCTACCTTCCAGTGCATGTTTGTTTACATTCTTTCATCACGGATTTCCCCTTGCACTTGCACTGTGCGGTGGCCGAGTTCTAACGAGAGGTCTCATAGTTAAGGTCACTGCATACGGGAAAATATCGGTGAATTAGTGTACGGGAAGACAATAATTCAATAGCAGTACATTTACAAAGATTTTGATGATATAAAGGATTTTCTTTTACAAGAAAGTTCACGTTCACTTGTGTTATAGTAAAAATTAGCCATTCAAGTATATAAAACATATTCAACTTTTTTTTTAAATTTGAAGTTTCATATGACTTTAACCTCATTTTCATGGTTAGTTGGTCAATAATAAGTTTCATGGTTTTGTCAGGTTGTCATAAGCAATATATAAAAATAAAAAACCTCATTTTCATACAACATTAATAATGTTAAGTTTATGTGATACTTGTATTAAAACTTTCATATTACAGACTTTCAACATAGATTCAATCATAAGTAAAGCAGGCAAGTCATTTCAGCATGTGCACTCTTGTTACAGTGATGTTTACATAAATAAAAGACTATAAATAATTTTCCATAATCTTTATTTCAACGACCATAAAAAAATGTTTCAAGAACTGCTTTATGAAAAAGTAGCAATTTGACTAAAAAATAACAGAGCTTTAACTATGTGGTTCACTTCCCATTACAAAAAAGGTCTACAAAATATGTGAATTTCTCCGTTCACGATTTGTGCCGTTTTCGAGTTTGGAGAATTAGAATGCAAGGTGGATGGAAAAATACAGGTACAGATTTGATTCACTTCTTAGTAAAATATCAGCAAACAGTTGATCAGTGCATCTGATGATGACATTTCATCAGAGGACCAAATGGGATATTGATATCCTAAACTTTAATGAAAGAACACGCCCTGTTCATATGTTGCTATTGTTTGCAAGTTGTTTTTGTCTCGCCTACGACGAAGGTCGCGGAAAACGAGACCTATGGGATTACTTTCCCTGGGACGATGACGACAGCTTCAACAATTGTTTTCTGCTTAAGTTAGTTTGATAGGAACTACTTGTGATATATCAATGATATTTTGTATGAAGTTGCATTGCTATCAGTACATATCAGTTTGACAACTATTTTGAGGCCCCCACCCCCTAGGCCATGTTCCAGTGACTTTGAATTAATTAGCAATTTTCAAAGTTAAGTTTTCTGCTTAAGTTAGAATGATATGAACTACTTGCGATAGATCAATGATATTTTGTATGAAGTTGCATTGCTATCAGTACATATCAGTTTGATGACTATTTTGAGGCCCTGCCCCCTATCAATGATATTTTGTATGAGAAAATGACAAATGTAAAACAATTCAAGCGAGAAAACTAATGGCCTGATTTATCTACAAAACAATGAACGAAAAACAAATATGATATACAGCAACAAATGACAACCACTGAATTACAGGCTCCTGACTTTGGACAGGCACATACAGAATGTGAGAGGTTTAAACTTGTTTGCTGGCGCCAAACCCTTCCCTGTAACATGCGACAGTAACATAAGAACAAACTATAAAAATCAGTTGAAAAGGACTTAACTCATCAGATCGATACAAAGCAGAAAAACATCCAACAAAAACACAGACCGGACGTGGCAGGGTATTTATACATCCCCATAACAAAAAAGACACTTAGTACAGATCTGATGCATTAATTATATAAACATTGCAGTGACAATGAAACAGATTCTTGATTAAAACCAATCAAGAGATCATATTCTAAGTTTGTAAGAGAATGATTTTCCCTTTCTTCATGATTAAGCATACTTCATCATGATAAGTACAAGCATTAGCAAGTACTCATCATGAAGAAAGGGATTATCATTCTTTTACATATATGAAGACTATTCTAGCATTTTTGAGATGAATATTGTTTACAACTATTCACTCATGTACATGTCATAGATTATTGATTTTTTGCTTACAGCAATTTTATGACTTTCTGTAATAGTTATCCCATGAGGACGCGGTGTGTCAGTGTAAGATCACCCCGATGGCCAGTGGGTGATCTTACAATGACACACCAAGTCCGAATGGGATAACTATTTTACATCCCAGCTGTTCTAGATTAGAAAAAAAAACAATTTACGCTTCATAAAATTTAGTTTAGAACACCAAACAATCATTATCATATACTTTATATATTACTATATAGTATATACCCTTTATGAGCCCCGGACACAATGTTTAAATATGTTAAATTAACTGAGCGTCTGTATCCAGGCGTCCTGGTGTAGGGGTATGCATCGTGGGTCTATATGCTAAAGGTCTTGAGTTCGAATCCCAGCATAGACACTGGATTTTTTCTACATAAATTTTGATAGTTAGTCTTTTCCGTATAAATAATTCTAAGTTTTATTGTGGATTTGACATTGCCACCAAAATGTTACAGAACAAAGGAAAGCATGCAAAACAAAGAAACTCAAGCTAGGGTGATCTGGTAGGGGTGATCCGGCTCAGATCACCCCTGGTAGAACAAAGGAGCTGGGATGTAATGTCTATTTCCATTGAAGTTTGACACCTCTAAAAGCCACAATTAACAAGATAATTAGCAGATTTGTAACTTTTACATCAATGGATTGCCAAACTCATTTTGGCAGCTGTAGAACAATGTTAAAACATAAATTAAGTTCAAATTGAACTTCAAGTCTTATTTCTTAAAAGTATATCAGAGGAAAAGTTGCTATTTTGACCTCAAAAGTCTCATGGAACTAGAATATGTGTGAAAGCGGGTCAGATACTGAAATCCTTGGTTATTTTATGACCTGGGTAGGTCATTTACAAATCTCGGGTGAGCTAGTAAATACCTAGGTCACACCAGCAGTTGACTGTTATGAATGTACTAACCATTTTTGGAAGATTTAAATTTTAAGATGCATTGATGGTTGCATCCAGTTGTCAATGCATCTTTGGTTGTTAATGATTCACCTCTTAAAGGGGATATCCTAATGTAATTGTCAGTTGGTCAAAGCAGTTATATATATATTCAAAGAGGAGAAACGTTTGGTTTCCAAATACATTGTACATTCAATGATTGTGTGTAGTAATTGCTTTGATGATTAAATGATTAATTGTTGTTTGCTCAATGTTCAGTGGCAAATATTTCATGCAAATTTAGGACAAGAACAAAAACCAATAAGTCCTATAGGTTAGCAGTGATAAGTTATAATATGTGAATGTTTTTTTATATCTGTCAGACACCTACTTCCTGTTTTCAGATGATTGCAGCTTCCCAATTGTGAACTTTCCATTTCTATGTAGCAACATTCCAGCAGCACCTGCATATGGATTATATATCTCCCATTTGATTAGATATTCCATAGCTTGCATTTCTTTTCATGATTTCCTTGATAGAGGGTTGCTGCTTACAAGGAAGCTGTTGAACCAAGAGTTCTAAGTGGTGAAGTTGAAATCATCCCTTCGAAAATTTTACAGACACCATCACAATCCTGTCCTCTTTTCCTTGAATTTGACCTACCAAATTAGACTAATCACCGATTTGTACCCACTGGAGCGACACGACAGGTGCTACATGTTGAGCAGGATCTGCTTACTCTGCCTTAACACCTGAGATCACCCCAGGTTTTTGGTGGGGTTTGTGTTGCTCAGTCTATTTTTATACGACAGCAAAAAAATTTTGCGGTCGTATATTGGTATGACGTTGGCGTCGTCGTCGTCGTCCGAAGACACATTGGTTTTCGCACTCTTTAGTTTAAGTGAATGGATCTCTATGAAATTTTACCATAAGGTTCAATACCACAAAAGGAAGGTGGGGATTGATTTTGGGGGTTATGGTACCAACAGTTAAGGAATTAGGGGCCAAAAATAAGTATTTTTGTAACATCAAGACATAACTTGTGTGTTAGTGTATGGATCTCTCTGACATTGTACCACAAGGTTCCATATCACCAAGGGAATGCTGGGATTGATTTTGGGGGTAATTGCCTCTTAATTTCAGGAATTAGGGGCCAAAAAGGGGCAAAAAACAAGCATTTTTCTAGTTTCATTACAATAACTTGTGTGTAAGTGTATGGATCTCTCTGACATTGTACCACAAAGTCCATATCACAAAGGGAATACTGGGATTGATTTTGGGGGTAATTGCCTCCAAATTTTAGGAATTAGGGGCCAAAAAGGGGCAAAAAATAAGCATTTTTCTAGTTTCCAGACAATAACTTGTGTTCAAGTGTATGGATCTCTCTGAAATTGTACTGCAAGGTACCATACCACAAAGAGAAGGCTGGGATTGAGTTTGGGGGTGATGAATCATAAGGGGGTTCAAAAAATTTGGGGGGGATTTTTTTTTCCTTTTTTTTCTTTAAAATTTTCCATTTTAAATTGGTTATTTCTGATTTATATATAAAAGCAAATAATAATGACATGGTTTGAATAGGTAAATTAAAAAATTTTAAGTTCTTAGACCACATTCATTCTGTGTCAGAAACCTATGCTGTGTCAAATATTTAATTACAATCCAAATTCAGTGCTGTATCAAGCTTGAATGTTGTGTCCATACTTGCCCCAACTGTTCAGGGTTCGACCTCTGCGGTCGTATCAAGCTGCGCCCCAGCGGAGCATTTTATTTTATGTTTATTTTATTTTTTTCAAAACACATAATGCATGCATAATATACAAAGGTATATAAATTATCCTTTACAGTGCAGATAATACAATGTCAGATAATTATAATTAAGTTAATTTCAACAATTTTTGTTGAGCCTCGCGAAAGCGAGACATAGCGATCCTAGATTCCGTTGTCGGCGGCATCAAGATTTAGGTTCAGTCTGTAGTTAAATTTTTTTGGGACATCAATAACTTTGTCAAACCTGCATGGAATTTTATGAAATTGGGACAGAAGCTTGTTTATTACCAAAATACAGTATCCAGGGCAAAATTTTTAAAATATTTATTTTCATTTTTCCGTATTTTACTAATAAATGGACTTAGTTTTTTTTACAGTTAACTTCAGATTTTGTCTGAGGTTAAAGTTTTTCAGTCATCAATAACTATATCAAACCTTCATGGAATTTTATAAAAGTTGGACAAAACTTGTTTATGACCAAAATATAGTATCCAGAGCAAAATTTTGGAAATGCTTATTTTCATTTTACCTTATTTTACTGATAAATGGACTTAGTATTTTTACAGTTAACAATTAGATACAGTCTGGGGTTAAAGTTTGTTACACATCAATTACTTTGTCAAAACTTCTTAGAGTTTTATGAAACTTTGACAGTAGCTTTTTAATGATTAAGAAATAATGTCTGAAGCAAACCTTTGAAAATATATTTTTTTAGTCCCATACCGACGAAGTCGAAGGGGACTTTAGGTTTGCACTCCATTTGTCTGTCTGTCAGTCCACCAAATCAGTTTTCCACACTTTTTTTCTTCGTGCTTGAAGATATTGATTTGATATTTAGTATATTGTTTTATCATGACAAGTTATAGATCAAGTTCGAATTTTGTTCCAGTCTGATAATTTTGTGCAGAGTTATGGTCCTTGGACTTAGAAAATTCACTCAAATATTCAGTTTTCCACACTTTTTTTACGTCATTCTTGAAGATATTGATTTAATAATTGGTACATTGTTTTATCATGACAAGTTACAGATCAAGTTCGAATTTTGTTCCGGTCTGATGATTTTGTGCAGAGTTATGGTCCTTGGACTTAGAAAATTCACTCAAATAATCAGTTTTCCACACCTTTTTTCGTCATGCTTGAAGATATTGATTTGATAATTGGTATATAGTTTTATCATGACAAGTTACAGACCAAGTTTGAATTTTGTTCCTGTCTAATGATTTTGTGCAGAGTTATGGTCCTTGGACTTAGAAAATTCACTTAAATAATCAGTTTTCCACACTTTTTTCATCATGCTTGAAGATATTGACTTGATATTTGTTCTATAGTTTACACCATGACAAGTTATAGATCAAGTTAGCAATTTTTCCAGTACTATTAATTTTTAACCGGTAGGGGACTATGTATTGCCATGCAATACTCTCAGAATGCTTGTTCATTTTTAGTATTTTTTCTGGACTTTATTTTTTACAGTTAACATTTACAGACAGTCTGGGATTAAATTTTTTTTACATGATAAATTTATAAACCTTCATGGATTGTTATGGAACATGGACTTCAAGACCAAGAAATAGCATCTAAAGAAAAAGTTTGAATTTTTTTTGGAATGCTGTATTTCACTGATAAATGGACTCACTTTTCAAGTCAACATTACACTTTTACACTGACAGCAGCAATTGCAGGCAAGCCATAGGGTTCCGTGGAACCCCTTATGAATTTTTATAATTACTATTTTCTCATTAACAGTTTAAGTTTTCTGCAGCAAACTAATTCATGTGTGTTTTGTTTTATTTTTATAGTTAAATTTTGAAGAAAAAAAAAATGGGAATAAGAAATTAACAGAAAAAAAAATATTTTTGCGGAAAAAATCAGAACAAGTATAATTTTGTAGGAGAAAAAAAGGAGGAAAATTTGATCATTGGTGGTTTTCTCTATATATCACTGCATTTATATGGGACTGGATTCAAGGCAGATGGAAAATAAAAAGTCAGATTTATTGTCCTGTCTTTAGTTTTCTATGTTGTGTTTTGTGTACTGTTGTTTGTCTTTTGGTCGTTTTTTGTTTGCCATGGCATTGTCAGTTTGTTTTCAACTTGTGAGTTAGAATGTCTCTTTGATATCTTTTGCCTCTTTCTTATACTATTGGTAGCAACTAACTTTTCAGGTCTATATAATGTCATTTTTAAAAGAATTACCAGTTGTATAATGCAAATATCTAATTATTTAAAATATTTTTTGTGTCTTTCAGAATCTTGGAAGCTCGTTGTTTACATGCAAAGAGAGAAATAAGTCATTAGAATTTGAAGTGGAAGATTTTAAGCAAAAACTTCATGATGCTAATGGAGACATTAAGGTACTTAGATGAATCAAAGCTCTTTACAAATATATATGGAAGTCACACAAACGTATCTTTTATTTCAATCCTGGCACCAATTTTCTGCTGATGAGTTTTAAATGAAAACAATTTTCCCTGCATCAAAAGAAGGGATAACCCAAACCTTATAAATGTTTTTACTCCTGAAAATCAACTTGAAACAGTGTGTTCAACTATTCAGTGTTTTGTTGTATATCTCTTTATATAAATGTAATGGATTTGAGTTGAGGAAACAGATATATTTAACACCCAAATTGTGAAGAAGCCATTCAATTGTCCAAATTTATTATACCCCAAGCAACACAGCATGCAACAAGGGTATACTGTATTTGAACTGTCCCTCTGTCTGTCCATCAGTCCTGTTCTTGTCACAGCAACTCCTCTGAAACCAAACAACAGAATTTCATGAAACTTTGTAGATAATAAGGACATAGTACTATGTAGATGTGCATATCGACAGGAAATTATGATTTATTGTTTTTTCTAGGAGTTCTGCCCCTTTGAACTTAGAATTTTGGCCTAAATATACTACTGCAACAGTTTGTCATCGCAACTCCTCTAAAACCACACAACATAATGTGATCAAACTTTGTGGATAATAAAGACATACTATGTAGATGTGCATAAGGACAAAAAATTATGATTCAATTCTTTTACCGTAATCAGCCTTGTATAATTCGCACTGGTACATTGTCCACACCCCCCTTCGCGCCACGAAAATTCAAGTAAAAAAACTTTTTGTAACTGTTCCAAAATGTCTAATGAAACTTTGGTAATTTCAAATCGTGTGTAATCGTTTGTGGTATTTTCATGCACGGTTACATTGGCACGAAGCTTTATTTCATTCCCCTTACAAAACTTCATTCTTTGTACAGCTTATGTTTGGAAACCACTGTTACAAATCCCAATTCAAACCAATACAAACTTACAGGTATCATCTTAGATATTGGCAGTCACAGACTTTTCAAATCAGTTTGCATTGGAAAAGATGAAAAGGAGAAAAAATCCTTTCTAAAACATCAACTTCATCATAAATCAGTTCACTCGAAAATACCTCCCTACTTTAAGATCAATCTGAACCTATCATCTCTTATACCTATACCAAACCAATTGCAACAAAAATACCAATTACAAACATGTGTTGCAGGATCTCAATATTGTCTCAACCTCCTGAGCGCACCTGTGCTAGTTCACATTTATTTATGATCTGGCTGGCCACATTATTACTGGTGTCCTGAACATTGTTAATAACACTTCTCTGCGAAACGTGTTATCCAAAGGCCTGAAATATGGTAAGCCTTAATCCATCAATTGGAAACACATCTGTCACATGTGTCAGTGGATTAAACATGAAAAGAAGACATAGACACTCTTTTTAAATGGTCTAAGGCTGTGAGGTCGTTGATACAAATTAGAATTAAAAACTTAATGGGTCTATTAAAACACATGCTACATCGACCTTTAAAGACCCAAATGTTGCTAAACACCTGTCTAACCTTCATTAATATGTTTCAGGTGAATCCCCACACAGCATTGTTTTTGTGTGTAGATCACATTACATAAACTGCTTGATAAAAGAATTATGTATTGACAATTCACTTTGAAACTCGACATATACCCCATCACCAAAACCAAGGAGGAAATCCTGAATAATTATAGGTCAATGTTTTATGTTACTTTTGATTTCAACCAAAGATGACGAACTGGATATTTCATCACTTTATTGATTACCTAAATTACATAAGTGTCCTTACAAACAACGTTATATTACTGGGTTGTCCATGTGCTCCACAAAACTATTAACATCAATTTTATCAGAAATCAAAGCCAGGCTTCAAAGTTATTGTGAAACTACCTACTCTAGGGGTGGTGTGAATCAGATGTGGATACTAAAAATTTTTGAAGATCTATTGCAGTACATACAATCTAAGACTCTTTCATCTTGCAATAGTATTAAAAAATTTGACTTTTCTACCCTTTACACAAGTATTCCCCATTCCAAACTAAAATAGAAATTAAAGAGAATTGGTCCTGCCTTGTCTCGCCTGCTACGAAAGTCGTAGGGATTACAATTCGGCAGCGACTTGTTTTAAGCTTTATACATCAGAAGGTAGAAGACCAGGATGCTTCATACCTTGTTAAAGATACCTTATGTTACAAATTTTTCTGTCTGTCATATGTCCATTGTCTTTGACCTCATTTTCATGGTTTAGTGACTGCTTGAAAAAAAATTACAGTTTTTTGTTTAGTGAAATACTCACTTATTATGGGTAATAGGATAACTATATTTGGTATATTGGTCCCTTGCAACGTCTACATGTTCGTCAGGTAGAGTTCACCTGACCTCAACCTCATTTCATGGTCAAGTTCGTATCTCAGAAACTATAAGCATTAGGTCAACTATATTTGGTGTATGGAAATTGTATTTTAAAGGTGTACATGTCCCACTATCAGGTTTCATTTGATCTTGACCTCAATTTCATTGGACAATGTTTAGTTTCTGTGGTTTGGTTTATTTCTCATATATTTTAAGCAATAGGTCAATTATATTTGGTGAATAGAATGATTGTAAGGTGTACATATAAAAATGAGACAACTATCCACCAAAGTTCAAATGAAGTGGATGTCTGTCTAGCAGGGTTCATATGACCTTGACCTCATTTTCATGGTTCATTGGTCAATGATAAGTTTTCCTAATTTTGTCATTTTTAACCGGAATTTTCGAAGGAAATATGGGTTATTGATTTGGGGATGTAGGGCGGGCGGGCGGGCGGGTGGGGTATTGGACGGGTGACTGCCAAACAGTGTCTCTTCAATAACATGAAAACGCTGTGATGGTTTTTTTTCAAATTTAAATATGTTGTTTCTTGTGACTAAATGAAGGTCAAGTTCAATTTTCACGATTTATGTATTTCTCCTTTTTGAGTTATCGCCATTTTCAATATCCAAAAGTGGTATTTTTAAATATTTTTCTCTTGTTATCATATTATGACTAAGCAGATGGAAAATGTCTTATCTCACAATAAAAATTGGAGTGACAGATTTATTTGAAAATTTTCTATTTCCTAAGTGGTGGTGATTATAAGCTATATTATTAGACATTTTGAAGCTTATTACATTATTTAATTATTATATATGTAATGTTAGAGTACTATGTTAAACCATAGTTCTGTTCAAAGGGAAATAACCATTCAGATTTGCAAGTATGATTTTCATTATTAATTAGATCTGGGAAATATCTTATCATATGATAATCATTGGAGTGACAGATTTATTTGAACATTTTCTGTTTCCTGATAAGATCTGTAGGACTGTATATATAGTTTGAAATTTACAAGTAGGACTGTATAAATGAAGTTTGAAATTTTCTGTTCATTATTAGACATTTTGTAGATAATTAATAGTCCAGTGAGATTGCCGTTTGACCCAGAACAAATTGCAACAGAAAAAATAAAGACGTTAAAATATTCACCTTCCATCTCCATACAATACAGAAAACATCGCCACCATAATACACTGTTTTTCACAAATAATACATTATAAAATTTTTTTTAAAAATTATGACACCAACGCTGATCCATAGCCGATCCGGTATTTAGAATTTTGTTTATCATGACGTCAAACATGACGACAGAAAGAAAGGAAATTGTTTCAAAGACGAAATTTTGTAAGTATTACAATACAATGAACTTATTCTTTATGATTATGATTCAATTAAACCCAATTTAGTGTCAATCAACCCTGATTGAGATGGTTTTAATCCGCGTCTATAATTAGCAGACGCTATCTTCCCAAGATGCAACACTCAACAAAAACAATTTGCCTTTTACTTTGTTTTATACCAAACCTTTTAGAGATTCTAATAAGTTACAAGTAATTTAATGAAATAGCCATATCTAGTTAAAAGAAACTTGTTTATGATGTGAAATTTTTTAAAATCGTGAAATGGGGGTTGCTGACGAAAAATTAATCTATGGAACGCCGGTTTAACATTTATAAAAGTCAAAAATTTTATATTTGCGATTTTTTCTATTTTGCTGCTTGTTTAGTGTAATACTAATTAGCGGATAAGTTCTTATTTGTTCTTTTTCACTTTTTTTGCAGCTTACTACGTGAAATGAAGCATAATTATTATAAGCAACCCAAACTAAGAACTATGAGGAGTTTACTGTAATAAATCGTAAAAAAGGGTAAGTTTAATTTACAGAAATCAATTTATTATTATTTATTAATCGACTATTATCATTACTATTTTTTTATCTAATACTCTTATTTCTATATTAATAAAAAAAAATAATTTATTTACTAGTTTTACATGAACAAAGAGCTTTTAATTAGGCAAATCAAACATTTAATTGCCTATATACTATTTTTTTAAGTGGACAAATGTTGCTTAGTAGTTATTATTGTTACACAACATACAATATTTTAAAAACTTATTTTTTACAGACACTTCTTGATGTTGATATTCCAATGGCATCATCTGAAATCTCGAGTAAACCTGCCTCTGTAAAATTATCAGGTAAAGTAGAAACAAATATATGAAATAGATTTTAACACACCTAACTGCACCAAATAAAAATAACAGGATACCAATTTCAACAGTCATCGACTTTTAAAAACCAAACAGAGGAATAACAAATATACATCTTGGATGCTTTTTAACACAATAATACAAAACGTATTTGTTTTTTAGGCTTAGGATAGAAAATTTATGATATATGTATATAAATCTTCATTACTGTAGATGAATGAATAAGCGCTCCTAGTAGTTTAAAAGAACAATCTTTCTGTATAAGATAAAACCATGACCAATTTATGAAAAAAAGAAGTAACTTGAACATTTTGAATGTAGATTGCTCATAAATTATCTTCTTTCTGTATTTTGTAATTTAATAATTCCTTATCTTTTTTTTTCAGATGAAGAACTATTACAGATTGATATGGAACCAAAATGCGTTTTTTGCAAACAGCCCCTTGACAATGGTGAGAAAACGGTAATTCTTCGTCAGAAAGGATGTGAAGGTATAAACAGAGCCAATGAGGTGCTGAACACTAGTATTGTAACCCTTCCTGGTCAAACAGTACATCAGTATTGTCGTAGGGATTTCTGTCGCCACAGAGAAATAAGACAATTGGAAAATAATTCCATGTTAAGCGAGAAAACTCGTCAGTTACGATCAGCTGCAAATAATTTTTCCTTCCATGACCATTATTTGTTCTGTGCACTACCAATCAAAAAGAATGGCAACAAAAGAAGTGCAGATTGTTACCCTGTGCGCACGTTTGACTTTCAAAATGCTGTTAGGGCCGCATGCTTAGATCGCTATGATAAATGGGGACATCAGGTTTTAGAACGAATAGAATTTGGCAGAGACTTACCAGCGGTTGATGCAGTTTATCATCAAGTATGTAGCACAAACTTTAGAACAATGAGACAGATACCAAAACATATGCAAGAACCTAGTCCAAAAGTGCAGAAAGTCGGCAAAGGAAGGCCAACAAATTGGACACAAACGGAAGCATTTTTGAAAACGGTGACATATCTGGAAATCAATGACGATGAACAGTTATCAATCGCAGATCTTTGTGCAAAAATGAAAGAATACTGCAGAAATGAAGATGACCCATACAGCTCCAAGTATATGAAAAGGAAACTCCTTGATCATTTTGGGCCATCCATTGTTATAGCTGAAATTAACGGGAAACCAGATGTTGTAACTTTCAAAATGACAGCATCAGAAATACTTCACGAATTTTATAACCAACCGAAAGACGAAGACATCCAAGTGAAACAGAATAGGTTGATTGAAGCAGCAGCAAAACTTATATTAAATGACATAAAAAGCATTCCGACAAACAAAGAAGTGTACCCAGATCCAAGCATATTGTCTTTAATCGCTGCAAATCAAGAGTTTCTACCGGCATCTTTAAGAACATTTTTGACAACGTTGTTGAAGAGTACGACATCTGATATAAAAATTTGTTCGGTGGGACAAGCTGTTATGCAAGCCACCAGACCGAGAGTAATTATGGCAGCCCTACAAGTCGGTTTAGGAATACAACTGCACCACCATTTTGCATCAAAATACTTGATAGATGTACTTCATACACTTGGCTTCTACTCTTCGTACGGCGAAATCTTGAAATTTGAATCCAGCGCGGTAGTCTCCCAAGAAACATATCTACCAAACGATGTTGATGATCATACGATCATGTTTTCGGCGACAATGTAGATCATAATTTACAGACTTTAGACGGTAATGACACATTTCACGGCATGGGAATCATTGCTACTGTTACACCAGGTATTACTTTCAAAGAGCCCTTTCCAAGAATAGATACAACACCAGAACAAATTATAAAATCCGGCAAAATTGAAATAAAATTCCACAAATTGCCAGCTGAAATTCACCCTTTTAATTTGAAGGAACTAAGACGCATGAATATCAATGACTGGACGAAAACCTTAGAGACGTTATTGAAGATATCATGGCCTCTTCATTCACCACGTGTTGGCTGGTTGGGATTTATTCAGACAGTTCAAGAAGGACCATATCCTGGAGAATCATCTATACACTTTATACCAATGATTGATTTGAACCCTAGCGACCTCTCATGCATTTTCTCCACATTATCGTTCATTTGCAAAGAAGCCAATCGCCTTCAAGTTACACCTTCAATTACTTTCGATCAACCTCTCTACTGGAAAGCCTTAATGATATTACACAACGAGCCAAGAGACAGTCCACTAAAATCTATTGTTCTACGCCTTGGTGGTTTTCACATGCAGATGAGTTTTCAGGGGTATATTGGCCATACCATGCAGTCGTCTGGGCTCTATGAGTTATTAGAAAATATTTATGCATCAAACACAATAGAGCATATGATGTCAGGAAAGTATGTATCGAGAGCCGTTCGAGTGCATAACATAATTGATTGTGCTTTATACATTCTGCTGTTATCGAAATGATTGACGTTTCCTTACTTGAAATTGAAGGAAATACAGATGAAAATGTGGATGAAGTCAATGCCGCAGACAATGAAGTCATTGTAGGCATTAGTACAGAGCAAAATAAATCATCCCTGAAAGCAAAGTTTGAATCTGCACTGCAGATATTCCTGCAAATTCTAGACAACAAAACATCATTTGAAAACATCCAGAACAAAGAAAATGTAGAAGACACTTATCAATCGATCAGGAACGAGTTTGATAGATTGTCGAAGTATCCTACTGCAAAACTCTGGATTCAATATATGGACATGATTAACATTATGAAACTGTTCATTAAAGCAGAGAGAACCGGCAATTGGTTTTTACATTTGCACGCTATACAGGAAATGCTACCCTTTTTTGCTGCAACCGGACACAACTTATATTTGAAGTCAGCCTATTGTTATCTTCAACAAATGCAAACATTAGAAACAGAATATCCCGATATGTATTCGAAGTTTTGTGAAGGATATCACGTTGTAAGGAGAAGCAACAGATATTGGGCAGGAATTTAAACGGATTTTGCCATTGAACAGACGTTAATGAGGAGCGTTAAAACAAGTGGAGGAATGACAAGAGGCAAAGGGATGTCTGAAGTGCAAAGGGCGCAATGGCTACTTTCAATGCCAGCATGCTCAGGTATTAATTCAGCTATGCAAACAGTGGAAAATATACAGTATACAACTAGCGAACAACACAAAGAAAGCACAAAATCGAGACAAGAGAGAGATAACAAAGATGTATTGACTATTCTTTCATATCTAAGTGAGAGAAATCCCTTTTCTGAGAGTTTAGATCTTCGAAATATAGAAACTGGGGTTACTGCTACCGATGAAGTTAACGTACACAACACTCAGTTAGTTGGAAGAAACATCATTGAATCGATGAAAGATCAGGATGCATTTTCGATATCATTTAAAAGAAGCATGCAAGTGAAAACTTTGAATGAAAAGACAAAAATCAGAACACAAGGTGACACCCTAAATGTTAGTTCTCAGCTACTTTTTCAGAGATTGATTACCGCAGCTAAACATGTCACAGATGATGTATCTAAAATCTTTTCATACGAACTGAGTAACTTTCCATCAGTGATGTTTGATACATCAGGTGCCATGCGAGAACCTCAAAAATCAAACCTTGCTGAAGCTTTGTGGGCAATCGGTGATTGTTCAGCGGAATATGAGACTTCTACAACTGACGTTCAGTACGTTCTTGATGGCGGATCCTCGTTGCATGGCATTCAATGACCGAGAGGTGTAACGTTTGGAAGAATTGCTGACTTGTATGTTGATCACGTCTGTAGAAAATATCACACAGCAATTGTTGTTTTCGATGGCTATGGAAATGGACCCTCTACAAAAGACCCCACTCATCAAAGACGAACAAAAGGTATAGTTGGAACCAAAGTGCTATTCAAAGAAGACACTCCCTTTAAATCAAAGAAAGAACAGTTCTTAGGAAATGTAGAAAACAAACAAAACTTTATAACACTTCTTGCTGAACGCTTCAAAAGTCAAAATATTGTCTCACATCATGCAGAAAGCGACGCCGATGTATTAATTGTTCAAACTGCAGTTGAGAGTGCAAAATCTACAACAACTGTTCTAATTGGTGAAACGGATCTTTTGGTATTGTTGTGTTACCAAAAGAACTCTCGCAATCACAACATTATCTTTCAATCTGAAATGAAACAGTCAACTAAAAAGTTCAAGGTATGGGACCTTAAGAAAACAAAGAAAGTTCTTGGAGAGGAGTTCTGCAAAGTTCTGCCATTTGTCCATGCAATTTCGGGATGCGATACAACCTCTAGACTTTTGGAATCGGAAAAGGACAAGCCGTGAAGAAGGCACAAACCGATGCATATTTCATGGAATGTGCAAATACATTTACCGATACCATGTCTAAGGAGGAAGTACTAAGAATTGGCGAAGAAGTAATAGTGTGTCTCTATAATGGAGTTGAGCATGAAGGCTTAGATCTGCTACGCTTTAGAAAATTTACATCGAAAGTAATGACCAGTTCAAAATTTGTAGAGGTACACACTCTTCCCCCAACATCGAATGCAGCACAATTCCATATTCTAAGAGCATTCTATCAAATGAAAGTCGAGGACGTTAACTTGAATGTAAAAGACTGGGGTTGGTTAATCGATGGAAACATGTACCTACCTGTTAGATCTAGCTTGCCTCCTGCTCCCGAAGAACTCTTGAAAACAATTTATTGTAGATGCAAATGTAACTGTGATACGAAACGATGTAACTGTAGGAAGCATGGTCTTGAATGTTCTGTTGCTTGTATAGAATGCCGGGGCACAACTTGTTGTAATGGATGTACCCCGAACTATGATTCAGAATCTGATGATTAATCAACTTATCGTGATTCTTGCATTGAAATACTACTTCTGATATAATACAATATTAAACAAGTTTGTTTGTAAAAAGAGTTCTTAGATTAATAACAACTTATATAATAGATTTAGTAAACTGAACTAATTTTGAGACAGGGGTGAATTTTGCGTATTGACAAATGTTTTTATATACTTTACCTATTATTCTAGCCAATATTAACATAAGACAAGTGTTTCAAATGAATTTTCATATCAATTTGCATCACTTAATAATTTGGAAATACAGTTTCTACATCGATATTGCATATTCTAACCACGTTTGCTGTCTACTTTTAAATTTAAGAGAGTATAGGGAAAATCCCAGTTTTCATTGATTTTCTGCCAAAAAATGCTTATTTTCACCCAAAATTGCAATAATATTGCATTTGATTGTAAACAATCGTATTGGAAGCGAAGACAGCAACGTTGATTTCTTATTAACTTAACCAATTTCGCTTGTATTTTGAAAGAAGAGTGTTGAACATGTTATTTCCAGTTTTTCACGGTTTTTCGTCAGAATCCACATTTTCTTCCCCAAAAAATCGGTAAATGCCTTCTTGGATTTATGGCGATTTTTTATACAAAAATAATTGAACCTTCATCTAGTCAATAAACCCACCACTTTCTAATTGACAATTTAACCAAGTTTGGTTTCTATCAATAACTTTATGGTATTGTTGGGAATTTCCCATTTTTTCATGATTTTTTGCCAAAGATGCTTATTTTCACCCATAATTGCAATAATACTGCATTCTATTGAAAACAGTCATGTTTGAAGCAAAGACAACAACATTTATATCGATTGAACGTAACCAATTCTGCTTGTATTTGATAGAAGAGTGGGTTGGAGGTTATTTCCAGTTTTTCACAATTTTTCTTCAAAATCCACATTTTCTACCCCAAAAAATCACTAAATGCCTTCCTGGATTTATGGCGACTTTTAATATGTGATTAAGTACACCTTAAACTTTTAAATAAACTCTAAAAACTTTCTGTTGCATTTAGTTCTCGGTCAGGCTATTTTTGGCGCAGATTGACTGGACTATAAGTCTGCCTAAACCATATATATTCTTGCCCCCACCCCCTTTCAATTTGAGAATGTGCTTTTATCTTGTAAACGGTCGAGATCCCCACCAAATATATTCTTGTATGGGACAATAAAAAAAAATCAAATGAAATATTGGGGGAGTCCCCGGGTTCACCCCCACCCCCTTGAAAACTTGTAAACGGTCAAGATCCCCACCCTGAAACTATATATATTCTTGTATGGGACAATAAAACAAATCAAATGATATAAAACACGAGTTCCCTGGGGTCACCCCCACCCCCTCCTGTTTGAGAACTTGTAAACGGTCGAGATCCCCACCCCTAAACCATATATATTCTTGTATGGGACAATAAAACAAATCAAATGAAATATAGGGGAAGTCCCCTGGGGTAACCTCCACCCCCCCCCCCCCCCCCCCCCCTTCTTTTTGAAAACTTGTAAACGGTCAAGATCCCCACCCTGAAACCATATATATTCTTGTATGGGACAATAATACAAATCAATTGAAATAAAATGCTAGTCCCCTGGGGTCACCCCCACCCCCTCCTCCTGTTTAAGAACTTGTAAATGTTCGAGATCCCCACCCCTAAACCATATATATTCTTGTATGGGACAAAAAACAAATCATATGAAATATAGGCGAGTCTCCTGGGGATCACACCCCTAAACCATATATATTCCTGTTCGTCATTTCAAGAAGATTTGAATGACATACAGGGTCAATCCATGACATACAGGGTCAATCCATAGGCGTCACTTATGCATATCACAAACCAATTTGTACTGGACTTTGCCAAATGTCAGGCGACCATGGGAATGATGAATTATTGGAGCTTTGTTTGGGAGACTTCGTAACAGCATCCTGTTACAATTATTTCTTGTTACTGATAAGTTTTATAGATTTTGAAAAGACATTGTATTAATGATAAATAAAATTTTGGAGTTTTTTCTTCTTTTCTTTGGTAAATTGTTTGAAGAATTTTGTGGCAAGTTTGTTTGTAATTCTGTAAAAACTAATTTTCTGAATGCTATATATTTTTTTTGATGAAGTGAACTCCTTTAAAAACTAAGCTTATATTTTCTCTTTTTTTTGCCTATTATCTTGAAAACTATTATCATGATTATCGATGGATAGCTGCTTTAAATAGCAAACACATTATCAGCAAGACTATATCTACAAACAAGTCAGCATAGCCAAAATCACCAGTCGACTCTTTATTTGAGTTCTTGCTCTTTAATGATGATTTTTACCAATATTTTATGTTTTTGCCTATTACCTAGAAAACTATAAAAGATAGATAGACACTTTAAATAGCAAAAATGATTAGCAAGACAAGATCTACAAATACCTTAAAAATGGCCTAAATCGTTAGTAGACTCTTTATAGGAGTGATTGCCCTTAAATGACTATTTATTTTACCCTTTTTTGTGTTTTGGGATAAAACTTAAGAAGATAGAGAGAAACTGTAAAACAGAAAAAATTATCAGACTTGTAAGATCAACAAAAAAGGGATTTTTTTCATGAGTTCTATTCTAGTCCACAATGTTAGAGAGTCCATTGTTGAAGATGCACATAGACCTAAGTGAGTGATTCAGGCTCTTTTGAGCCTCTAGTTATGTTTATATCAATATGGCTCATTTTTGTCAGATTAGGGATTTTGCTTCTTTGAACCTATAGTTATGCAATAAATGATATGATACTATGCTATTAGTGAAGGAAAAAGTTATTTATTGTCCTGTATATCACTTGAAGGCACTTGAAAAGCTGTATATTTGTCCCCTGTGTGACGCGTTGCAGGGGACATAGAAATACTTGGAGTCTGGTCTTGTTAGCGCTCTCACCAGATTTTTATAAAACCTATATCATAGGTTTATATCAGCAATGTCTTGGACAAAGTACAAAATCAGTGCTGATCATCTATTCTTAAAAGAGTTATGCCCCTTGGAAATATTAATTATATGGAAAATTGCATTGTTAACGCTCTCATGTGTACAATTCTTGCATAGTTTTTTTAAAGCTTTTCATAGGTTAAAAATCAGTAATGTCTCAGACAAGTTCGAAAATCAGTGCAGATAAATTATTTTTAAAAGAGTTATGTCCCTGGAAAATATTCCTTATACGGATAACTGCAATGTAAGCACTCTTACGCGTAAGTGTACAATTGTCAGATTTTTAACCGGATTTTCGAAGGAAAAATTAGTTATTGAATTGGGAATGTACGGTGGGCGGACGGGAGTGCGGGCGTGTGGGCGGCTGCCAAATAGTGTCCGTTCATTAACATGCAAACGCTTTGACAAATTTTTTTCAAATTTTGATATGTTGTTTCCTGCGACTAAATGAAGGTCAAGTTCAATTTTCACAATTTTAGCTTCTCTCGTTTTTTGAGTTTTCGATTTTTAGAAGTCCAAATATACTTATATGATTGAGTTATTTCCCTTTGAACAGAAATTGTGATTAGCAAATACCATTTTCATTAGATAATAATATATTTTTATTAAAGGATATAGTTCATTACATTACATTGTGTTAATAAAATTGTTGACATTGATAGATAAGTTGAGGATCTATATTAGTTTGTGACAAATGAAAGAAAAAATATTGGGAACTATTAATTATATAAATAAAGTTTCATTACACTATGTGTTTTTAAATAATTTTCACCTGTTAATAGATAACAAAACATCCGGTAAATATCTTATCACACAATTATAATTGGAGTGACAGATTTATTTAAAATTTTCTGTTTCCTAAGTGTTGATGATAAGATCTGCAGGACGGTATAAATAAAGTTTGAAATTTACTGTTCATTATTAGACATTTTGAAGATAATAACAGATAAGTTTTATAGATTTTTAATAGATATTGTATTAATGATAAATGACATTTTGGATTTTTTTTTCATCTTTTCTTTTGTAAATTGTTTGAAGAATTTTGTGGTTGGTTTGTTTGTTATTCTTTATAAACTTATTTTCTGAATGCTATATATATATTTTTTTGATGAAGCAAACTCCTTTAAAAACTAAGCTTAATTTGTCTATTAATAAACATATATTTAGATTTCTGATTTTGGGCCCAGTTTTCAAGTTGGTCCAAATCGGGGTCTAAAATTATACTGTGGTTGATTTCAACATAAATTGAATATATATAGGGTTCTTTGAAAAGCTGAATCTAAACCTGTATTTATTTTCATTATTGATTAGATAATACCCCATTGAGGGTCAAAGGGTCCTAAATTAAACTTGTGTTTGATTTCATCAACAATTCAAAAATTGAATTCTTGGGGTTCTTTGATATGCTAATGATAACAATGTTATTAGATTTTGGATATTGGACCATAATAGGTAAATTTCCAATTTCCAATTTTTCAGTTCTTTGACCACATTCATTTTGTGTCACAAACCTATACTGTGTCAAATATTCAATCACAATCCAAATTCAGAGCTGTTTTAAGCTTAAATGTTGTGTCCATACTTGCTCAACTGTTCAGGGTTCTACCTCTGCAGGAAAATCTGGTTTGTTGTCACTCTGACAGCCTCTTGTTTTAGATAATATGAGCTATTTTCTGTATGGAATGATTGTAAGGTGAAGGCTGTATTTTGACCTATAATGGTTTACTTTTACAAATTGTGACTTGGATGGAGAGTTATCTCATTGGCACTCATACCACATCTTCTTATATCTATATAAAAATAAGGAGACGTGGTATGATTGCCAATGAGACAACTATCCACCAAAGTTCAAATTAAGTGGATGTCTGTCTAGCAGGGTTCATTTGACCTTGACCTCATTGGTTCATTGGTCAATGTTAAGATTTTTGTGGTTTGATCTGTTTTTCAGGTACTATTACGGTATGGGTTTAGCTCATTATTGAAGGCCATACGGTGACCTATAGTTGAACGTGGCAGGGTATTTATACATCCCCACAACAACAAAAGCACAAAGTATAAAACAAAACAAAAAAGACGCTAAGTATAGATCTGAGAGCACTCACAGTTACTGACAGTTAGTTCAAAGCCAATAACAACTTAATATAAAAATCCTGTATCTAAGACTAAAATATCAATAAGTACACATCCAACATCCAATGGATTTAGTGTAAAGACATCATTAACAGTCAGAGAAATACATGACCTTGTGCAATGCCAAATTACAGGTATCAGATTGTAGAAAGGTGAATGTGCATATGTACATGATGTAATGTATATAATAATAATATTTAGTTTGGTTTTAATTTACTGAAAACAAAATCAATATTTATACCAATAAAAACAATATTCAAAGATCTAATTACAGTGCTGAATTGGTAACCTTTTAGAATAAGTTTACCTGGATCGTATCAATTTCCGATCTCAGTAAACAACATCTCTGTTAAAATTAGGATGTGCTATCCCGTTTGAAATAAGTTTCCAAAGGTACAGCCAAACTTCCAAACCAAATCTTTGTGTCTATGGAAGAATTCAGTAAAGGTTTTAAGTAATTTGTGGTATCAAAATCCCTGACTTAATAGTTTACCAGTAATACATAGATTACCTTCATTGAAATCTAAAATGTCACTACAGACACGGGCATAGCGAATGAGTTGTGATATATAAACACCGTAAGATGGTGCAAAAGAGTTCCAAGTGATGAAGTTGAAATCATCCCTTCGATGAGGACATATATGTTCCAATTGTCGTTACCACAACCCCGTCCTCTCTTCTTTGAATTTGACCTACCAAATTAGACTTTTCACTGGGTTTGTACTTGCATGAGCAAAAGGATGGGTGCACCTGTGGAGCAGGATCTGCTTACCCTACTAGAGCACCTGAGATCACCGCTGTATTTTGTTTGGTGTTAGTATTTCACAATTTTTAGTTTACGATGTTGTGTTTTGTGTACTGCAGTTTTTTTGTTTTTTTTATGCCCCCGCCGTAGCAGAGGGGGCATTAAGTTTTACCCTTGTCTGTCTGTACCTCTGTCCTTACGTCCATACGTCCCAAAATTGGTTTCTGTTCTCTAACTTTAGTTTGCCTCAACCAAAATGTTATGAAACTTATACACAATGCCTATTACCACAAAACACAGATCAAGTTTGAATTTGGGTGGCATCACTTTCACCTTTCTAGATTTATGCCCCTTTACAAATGGAAAAATTGCTGAATTTTTGTTTCCATTCTCTAACTTCATGAACTTAAGTTTGCCTCAACCAAATGTTATGAAACTTATACACAATGCTTATTACCACAAAACACAGATCAAATTTGAATTTTTGTGGTGTCACTTTTACGGTTCTAGAGTAATGCCCCTTTACAAATGGAAAAATTGCTGAATTTTAAGCTCACCTGGCCCAATGGGCCAAGTGAGCTTTTGTCTTCACTTGGCGTCTGTCGTCCATCGTCGTCATCCTTTAACTTTTACAAAAATCTTCTCCTCTGAAACTACTGGGCCAAATTTAACCAAACGTGGCCACAATCATTACTGGGGTATCTAGTTTTAAAAAATGTGTCGGATGACCCAGCCTGCCAATCAAGATGGCCACCATGGCTAAAAATAGAACATAAGGGTAAAATGCAAGTTTTGTCTATTATTTTGAAAACCTTTATAAATAGAGAAAATCTGACAACGGCAGAAATGTTCAGAATGTTGAGCTCTACCTATTGACCATATACGTCAAAACTGTTAGAAGATTTCTTATAGGAGTTATTGCTCTTAAATGACAAATTTTACCTTTTTTTTTTCATTTTTGCCTATTATCTTGAAAACTATAATAGATAGAGAGAAACTTTAAAATGCAAAAATGATCAGCAAGACAATTTCTACAAATAAGTCTGCAATTGTCGAAATCGTCAATCGACGCCTTATTAGAGTTATTACCCTTTGACGACAATTTTTACCAATTTTTTGCATTTTTGCCTTATCTTAAAAATTATAATAGATATGTCATGGTGTGTTATTTGGCTTATATTTGTGTTAGTGTTATTTTGGATAAAAAATATGTTTTATCTTTTAGAGAGAAAATTTTAAGTTTGTATTTTGTAAAATTTTTAATTAATTTGTTTAATTAATTTTACCTATCCTGTGGCATACTCGAAATGTCACAGTTTGCTCAAAGCACTTTGATTTGAAATAATAATTGTAATTAGCATATGTCACTTGGAAAGTTTAAGATTTTATCAAAACATTATAGGATTAGGCTTTGTTAATTAAAGTCTATTTTTGCTAATGAGAGTACTATTGACATGTCGAGTCTTATTCATTAGTTTTTGGTTTGAGTATAAATAGCGTTGTAAAATTTGGAAAAGCAGTCACCTTTCGGAAACCTAAACTTGCACTGCTAAAGTCTACTATACTGGATCTGTAAGACTGTTGATCAGTCTACCAGTTGACTTTGTAGTGTTTAGACAAAAATGTTTATTTTTGACTCACCTTTTATTTTTTGATATTTTTTTAGAAAACAGTCAGTGTTTCGGAAGCGCAACCTCTCACTACTCACGTCATGATACTGGACCTATAAGACTGTCTACCAGTCTACCAGTTGACAGTGTAGTGTTGAGACAAAATTTATCTCTGACTCATAATTTAACTTTGGAAAATACTTTTGAGAATCTTTTATTTTTGAGACTTTTACATTTTGATTTTGAGATTAAGTTCATTTTATGATTTAGTAGTTTTGGCATTTATTTTACATTTTACATTGTAAGGAGAAATAGTTTTACTTTGGATTTGATATTAAGTTTTGATACTTTGTACTTTAATTATTATTATTATTTGGCATTGTTTACTAATTGATTGTTATCATCATTCATCTAAATTGTTATCGTTAATTAAATTATGAAAACCTTCCTTGCGTTTTAGCTATGCCTATCAGAACATTAAGTCTAGTGATAGACTGACCCCCTGTCCCTTGGTTCCGGCACATACGAGTTAGCTCCCCCTTTTCTAACAGTGCTCTGGACCTTGGTGACAGATATGGTGGAGGACCCGGGCACGATACAAATAAGATTCTGAAACTGCATAGCTAGAATGTAGGTTGGCAAAATTCATTCAAAATTATCTAAAACTTAAATTTTCAAAATTGAGACAACAGCAGGAGAGACAATGAGAGGAAGAGAGAACCAGTAACAGCAGAGACAAGTTGCAGATTCAACAACACACAACTAAAAGATAAGTACATCTTACTTATTATATTACACTTTAATATTTTTTAGTGAAAAGTATAGATGTATGTTGATTCTTGGTGTGAATCTGTAATTTTATAATATTTGTTTGTGCAAAACTTTACAGAAATTAACATTCAATTCAGGAGAAATATTATTTGTGCAATTTTCTTTGATTGGCAAATTTGAGTCATAGTAGAGAAATTAACATAAACAAGATACTGACAAAATTCCTTTTAGTTTCAGTTTGGTAATGGGAATAGAAAAATCATGGGAAGAAAGAGAATTTCAAAAGGATGGTGCTGCCAAAAAGACAGATGTGCCAGGCTATCCAGTGTTAAACCAGGAACAGCAAGTTTCCAGTTCACAACAACCATGGAGAGGAACTTTGTTGAAATTGGACTAGAGAACCTTCAAGTGAGATGTTTAGTCGACAGTGGAGCTTCTTTTAACTGTATCAGCCAACATCAGTTGTATCGTTTAAACACCACTACAGCAATACAGAAATCAACAATCAGTAGTGCAATAGGTGTCTGTGGAGAAGTACATGCAATAATCGGTGAAATAGTGCTACAACTTTCTTTTGGACAATACAAAAATAACCAGAAATTCAGAATTTTTGAAACGCTACATGCAAAAGCTATTTTAGGATTGGATTTTTTGAGAGACAATAAAGTAAAAACAGACTAAAAGAACATAACTTTGACATTACCAACTCAGATCATTTAGACATTAGTGAATATCATGAATGTGCTTATCATGTTACCATAGCAACCTTCCAAGACAGTAGTACATAGAAAACAATCAGTTTCTTTCTTTTTTTTTGTAGTTTTAGGAATTAGTAGGAGTGCACACCTGTTGGTTCTTTTTACTACATCAATTTGAATTTTGGATCAGAGGGATATTATTTTATAATTCATCTGTTAAATTTCCTTACAAGGAATACAGGTTGCTGGAAGCTAGCACGTTGAAATAAATTGTTGGTATATTTATTTTTTGACACCAGGTTATAGTTTGTACAGAGTGTATTCAGATTTTTATAGGTGTTACTAATGTGAATGTTTATATCATGTTTGGGGACAAACATATACGAGTAGGGGGGAATATGTCATGGTGTGTTATTTGGCTTATATTTGTGTTAGTGTTATTTTGGATAAAAAATATGTTTTATCTTTTAGAAAGAAAATTTTAAGTTTGTATTTTGTAAAATTTTTAATTAATTTGTTTAATTAATTTTACCTATCCTGTGGCATACTCGAAATGTCACAGTTTGCTCAAAGCACTTTGATTTGAAATATTAATTGTAATTAGCATATGTCACTTGGAAAGTTTAAGATTTTATCAAAACATTATAGGATTAGGCTTTGTTAATTAAAGTCTATTTTTGCTAATGAGAGTACTATTGACATGTCAAGTCTTATTCATTAGTTTTTGGTTTTAGTATAAATAGCGTTGTAAAATTTTGGAAAAGCAGTCACCTTTCGGAAACCTAAACTTGCACTGCTAAAGTCTACTATACTGGATCTGTAAGACTGTTGATCAGTCTACCAGTTGACTTTGTAGTGTTTAGACAAAAATGTTTATTTTTGACTCACCTTTTATTTTTTGATATTTTTTTAGAAAACAGTCAGTGTTTCGGAAGCGTAACCTCTCACTACTCACGTCATGATACTGGACCTATAAGACTGTCTACCAGTCTACCAGTTGACTGTGTAGTGTTGAGACAAAATTTATCTCTGACTCATAATTTAACTTTGGAAAATACTTTTGAGAATCTTTTATTTTTGAGACTTTTACATTTTGATTTTGAGATTAAGTTCATTTTATGATTTAGTAGTTTTGGCATTTATTTTACATTTTACATTGTAAGGAGAAATAGTTTTACTTTGGATTTGATATTAAGTTTTGATACTTTGTACTTTAATTATTATTATTATTTGGCATTGTTTACTAATTGATTGTTATCATCATTCATCTAAATTGTTATCGTTAATTAAATTATGAAAACCTTCCTTGCATTTTAGCTATGCCTATCAGAACATTAAGTCTAGCGATAGACTGACCCCCTGTCCCTTGGTTCCAGCACATACGAGTTAGCTCCCCCTTTTCTAACAGTGCTCTGGACCTTGGTGACAGATATATAGAAACTTAAATAAGCAAAAATGATCAGCAAGTCATGAACTACAATTAAGACAAATAGAGGAAATCATCCAATGACTCCTTATTGGAGTTATTGCCCATTAATGATGATTTTCCCCATTTTTTTTGCATTTTGCCTTATATGATATGAATTATAATAGATAAATATACACTTTAAATCACAAAAATAATCAGCAAGTCAAGATCTACTAACAAGTTAAATTGTGCTGATATAGTTAGTAGACTGTCACTCTTTATAGGAGTGATTGCCCTTAAATGAGGATTTTTTTACCCTCTTTTGTGTTTTGAGCAAAAAATAAAGAAGATAGAGAGAAACTAAACAGATTAAATGATTAGCAATACAAAATAAACAAAACAGATATTTTTGTCATGAATTCTTTTCTTGCATATGCACATAGACCAAGGTGAGCGACACAGGCTCTTTAGAGCCCCTAGTTTGTTTCTGTTCTCTAACTTAAGTTTGCCTCAACCAAATGTTTTGAAACTTATACACAATGCTTATTACCACAAAACTCAGATCAAGTACAAATTTGGGTAGCGTCACTTTTACCGTTCTTAAGTTATGTTTCTTTATAACGTTATATGCAAGTGGGGGCATCATCTGTGTCCCATGGACACATTCCCTATTTATTTTTTATGTTTTTGCCATGGCATTGTCAGTCTTTTTCAACTTATGTGTGCAATTATTCCTTAGTTATCTCTTGCCCGTCTTTTAGAAGATATGTTTTCTCAGGCAAAGAAGCTTGAGAGGGGACCTATCATTTTGTCCACTTTTTTGACTGAAACCCTTGAGGGGTTCTGGCCTATATATTCATGAGTTTTGGTAGCTTCTATGGGTATTCAGATATCCTCAGAAACAGTCTTTTTAAAAAGTGTCTTTAAAACAATGTCACACTCCTGACATTATGACTAAAACCAATTCTGTATCAGACATCAGATTCTCAGTGACCTACAACCAATTCTGTACCAATATTCATCAAGGGTATTTTATATATCAGACATCAGATTCTTAGTGACCTACAACCAATTCTGTACAAGTATGCATCAAGGGTATATTTATGTATCAGACATCAGATTCTTAGTGACCTACAACCAATTCTGTGCAAGTGTGCATCAATGGTATGTTATATTCCTGTTATTTTTTGTTTGTTTATTATATGAATAAATGAAGATGTGGGGTATACACCAATTGCTGACTTCCAGTTATTTCAATTTGTATTACAACATTGTGTACAATTGTCTCATACAGATATAACTTTTCAGCTTTTAAGAGAACAGATTGCCCGTCAAAGAGTTGGGACTTCAGATGAAGGCATTAACATCAGACATTTTCCTGCACATGAAAGGGAAGATCTTGTAAAACAACTGGAAGCATCGAGAGAAGAGGTAAAAATAATTGTAAAGTAATAAATTTCTCTGGTGAATTGTAGGTGTCAATCCTAAATCACATTTTCTTACCTATTTGTGGGTTGATATGCATGTTGGGAAGGAAAGATATCTATTGATGTTTCATGTCGCTGGATCCAATGTCAAGGTGACAGCAGGATTATTAATTCTAGATAATATTCTTTTAGTCTTATGAAACATGTGACCAGTTTTGTATATACAGCATTTTGGTTTTTGTCTCCACTGCGACGAAAGCTGTTGAAGGCGAGACATAGGTTAAGTTTTCTGCTTAAGTTAGTTTGATAAGAACTACTTGTGATATATCAATGGTATTATTACAGAAACTTTAATAAACCTTGGTGGATTGTATCTGGAACCAATTATCCTGGACCTTCATATCGTAGGAGATGACATTAAAAAAATCTATTAATATTGCCTATTGGAATATTAAAGGCATTAACTATCAAATTTGTGTTCACCGATTTGACTCAAATTCTCATATTTGATTTATGACATACTAAAACGTATATTCAAATTAAAAGTCTAAAATAAACAATTTACGATGCATGGACTCGATAATATGTATTTATATATATTACTGATAAGTAGATATCTGCAAGTTGATGTTTACCTATAAACAATAACCAGTATCAATACCATACCACATTTATCTATAACTAATATTGATTCTATGAATAGAAACGGAAGTGTTCTTTTTGTGAGGAAACCCATATGCTTACCATTATTAATGCTATAATATCATACACGAAACTTTTAAACTTTTAATTTTATTAACATACTCATACTAAGGCACAATTGTATAAAAACTATACAAATATCATATTCAAAAACAATTTTAAAATACATAGAATAACAATAATTGTATCATTTGGCTTTCTAGGGGCTACTCATTAAAACTTACAATAAACATGATAAAAATAATTAAAATAACACAACTCAAAAACACTACCTATACTCATTAATTGCCTAAATTATGCACCTGTGGTATATCCCAGACAGGTGATGCTTTTTGTTCATAAAAACCTGTTGTAGAACCCAGACAGGTGAAACAATTATACGATCCTGTGGTAGAACCTGGACAGTTGAAATTTATTAGAACCTGTGGTAGAAACCAGACAGGTAAACAATTCTTGAAACCTGTGGTAGAACTCAGGTGAAAAATGCAATAAGCTCCAAGGTAAAACTTGATAAGTTCATGTATTCCTATACATGATCATGCTGAAATCATATTAAAAAAATTGCACTTCCGGTGCAACTACATGGAAAACGAATCTTGAACAGAACTTCGAACATGGTTTGAGACCTACCATCTCCGGTATTATCTCAAGTTTTTTTGCTCGATAATCCTCTAACAGTCTGTATGTGTAGATAGCTGTAGTGTCCGTTACGTTCCCTTATTTAATTATACCATTGTATTTAGAACATATATGTGGGGAAAATTTCAACAAAGCAGTTAATGTGATCACACACACACACACACACACACACACACACAAATATTGTTTACAAAAAATAATATCTGTAGAGTGTACTGTAAATACAGTCTGAAAAAAAGGGGCATATTAATATTATTTTGAAAGTTATATTAATTGTTCTAAGACAAATAGTATTTGTATAATAATTAATATAACTTTCAACTTGGAAAGTGGCAGTCAGGGAAAGGGGGTAGGGGAATCTTCTTGTATCAATATGGGATGGGAGACAGTGGAGAAATGATGACAAGGGAATGAATTGCCATGTTGGTTTTTTTTTCTAAAACCTTAACTGTGAATAGCAGACGAAGTGAACTGCCGCTACTGCATGGATTCCTATGTATGTTTTTAGTTGAACATGTTGAAAATACATATATTGATTGTTGTTAAATTACATTATTCAGTATCCTTACTATCTCGTGTGCAATGGTATATGGTTAAACTATCTTTAAATCGCAATAAACTGGCTGTATAATGCAAAAAAAAAACTATCACGCTGATTTCCAATCAAAACTAAACCAAAAGCTGTCCATGCAAGGGAAATAACTATGTATACACAAAAAGGAGGGTTATTTATAAAAATTAATTTTGATATGAACGCAGCTATCTAGATTTATTTATTGGACCTGATTATTTAATTAATATATTAAACTTAATAAAAAAGTACATTTTATGGCTGTATAACATTCCCTTGTATTTTTTTTAAACGAATGTAACTTTCAAACCCTTGTTTGTACCTCAAATATTTCATCGTATTCCTGAAAATTATAATATACAGAATCATGAATATTCATATAATATCTATCAAAAGCAATCAGAACCTTCTGAGACTTAACAAGTTAATAGAAGGCCGTAATCGGAGGTCACCCAAAGATTTTATTTTTACACACATCTGGGAACAATTATTTAGGGTAATTTGGAGTTATCTCCCATTGGTTTGCCATACCTAATATATGCATGATTTTAAATTCCTCTAGAAAAATCCATTTTCAAATAATCCAATGCCAACAGTATTTTCGACTTTTAGATGTATATCTATTTTCTTTCTCTTTTTCATATAGCATCTTTAGTATAAATAGTATAATAAATCTCAAAAACAAGTATAAGATGATTGTTTCTGACTCTGTTCATTGTTTTCAGTTATATATATTAATTCATTTTTATACGACCCCAAAAAATTTTGCGGTCGTATATTGGAGTCACGTCGTCTTCGTCCGAAGACAGTTGGTTTCCGGACAATAACTTTTGTATAATTAAATAGAAATCTATAAAATTTAAACACAAGGTTTATAACCACAAAAGGAAGGTTGGGATTTATTTTGGGGGTTATGTTCCTAAGAGTTTAGGAATTAGGGGCCAAAAAGGGGCCCAAATAAGCATTTTTCTAGTTTCCAGACAATAACTTGTGGAACGGTGTTATGGATCTCCCTGAAATTATACCACAAGTTTCCATACCACAAAGGGATGGTTAGGATTTGCTTTGGGGGGTTATGGCTCAAACTGTTTAGGAATTGGGGGCAAAAAAGGGGGAAACAGGGCCTAATCTAGGATTTTGAAGAGGGAGAAGTGACTTCTCCTTCCATGAGAGAAGGGAGAAGTGGTCAATTTCTTGGAGAAGTGAGATTCCATTACCGTTTCGGTTGCATCGTGTTTTCATGATTATCACTAAGGAAATTGTTTTAACTTCAATAAAAGATATACTTGCAGTTTTTTCATATGTTATTGTACACCATGTATATATAGAAAGTTCTTAATAAAAAGGTTTAGACAATTTATAGTTGTTATTTATTTATTGATACCATTGTGTTGAACTGTTCTAAATAAAATTTGTTGATTGGGACATGAGGGAGTAGCCTAGTAATATTATCATGATTTTGATGCATTAAATTCATGTGCATCTGCCTCAATTTATTTTTAAAACTCCAGACAAATATGACTCCCAGTTTACCTGATGAATTTCACATGACCTGGTTAATGGACAATTACTTAAGACAATTTAAAAGCAGTGTAAGGGAGGTAATCCAAACACCATGTTTTGAATACCTCCCTTACACTGCTTTTAAATTATGTATAAAGAAATGTTGTATTGTCTTGATATGATTAGCTGTCAATTTATTTTTAGCTCACCTGGCCCGAAGGGCCAAGTGAGCTTTTCTCATCACTTGGCGTCCGTCGTCCATCGTCGTCGTCCGTCGTCGTTATCTTTTACAAAAATCTTCTCCTTTGAAACCACTGGGCCAAGTTTAACCAAACTTTGCCACAATCATCATTAGGGTATTTAGTTTAAAAAATGTGTCCGATGACCCCGCCAACCAACCAAGATGGCCGCCATGGCTAAAAATAGAACATAGGGGTAAAATGTAGATTTTGGCTTATATCTCTGAAACCAAAGCATTTAGAGTAAATCTGACAAAGGGTAAAACTGATAATCAGGTCAAGATCTATCTGCCTTGAAATTTTCAGACAAATCTGACAACCCGTTGTTGGGTTGCTGCTCCTGAATTGGTAATTTTAAGGAAATTTTGCAGTTTTTGGTTATTATCTTGAATATTATTATAGATAGAGATAAACTGTAAACAGCAATAATGTTCAACAAAGTAAGATCTACAAATAAGTTGCCATGACCAAAATTGTCAGTCGACCCCTTTAGGAGTTATTGCCCTTAATAGTCAATTTTTCAACAATTTTTTGTAAATTTTTGTAATCTTTTACAAAAATCTTCTTCTCTGAAACTACTGAGACAAATTTGACCATACTTGGCCATAATCATTATTAGGGTATCTAGTTTAAAAAATTTGTCCGATGACCCCGCCTTCCAACCATCATGGCCGACTTGGTTAAAAATAGAACATAGGGGTAAAATGCAGTTTTTGGTTTATATCTCTGAAACTAAAGCATTTAGAGCAAATCTGACAGGTGGCAAATATGTTACTCAGATTTAGATTTATCTGCCCTGAAATTTTCAAAAATTTGTTGGGTTGCTGCCCCTGAGTTAGTAATTTTACAAAAAATTTGTAGTTTTTTGTTATTATCTTATATATCATTATAATATCTAATACTATTAATTATGATTTTAACCTTATTTTACATGATTTCCAAAGCATCAGTAAATACAGGTGAGCGACACAGGCTCTTGAGAGCCTCTAGTTAGTAGTTACTATTAAGGAATATTAATTTCAGCCATGATTATGTATGTCATTTTCTATTTTAAGACTTTTATGATGTATTTAAATGGGTAATTATGGTTGCAAACTCCTTTGGAAATTTGAATTGAGATTATGACCATATCTTGAGGGAAAGAATTTTTTATTGGGGAAAAAGGGGGGGTCAATACGCAACAGCATAGTGTATTGCACAAAAGCCAAAAAAAAGGGGGGGGTAAATTTTTTTTTTTTTGTGGGGGGAGATGGGGGTCATTTCGCAACAGCAAAGTGTATTGCACATAAGCAAAAAATTTAATATAAATTCAAATCATATAAACAATTCTAAGTTTTTTGACTACAATTATTCTGTGTCAAATATTTAATTACAATCCAAATTCAGACCTGTATCAAGCGCGAATATTGTGTCCATTTTTGCCCCAATTGTTCAGGGTTGGACTTCTGCGCTCGTATCCAGCTGCGCTCAGCGAAGCAATTTATTTGACATAATTTTTTTAACATTTATTCACAACTTTACTACAGTATCATGCTAGCTAGACTTGGGAGGGTTAAAAGCTAAAATTTGTAATGACATTATATGTCCATTGTAGAAGACTTTATAACTTGTAAGAGGCATGCGCTGTTTGATCTTTAGAAGTACTTAAGCAGTTTTGTGTGTCGATTAATTGGGTTGCCTGTCCTAATTATTTTTGTATACTTCGCATCTCCTTTAAATCATATTTAGACTCGCCGCAGTATAACCTTTTGGTGCTGATGTGGTGTAAAGCAATCACCAATCAATCAATCGTATTTAGAAATTAAAATATGTTCACATGCAAAAATAATATTGCTTTTATAGTCTGAGAGTCGTTTTTATGCACCCGCCGTAGCGGAGGGGGCATTAAGTTTTACCCTTGTCCGTCTGTACATAAGTACGTAAGTCCCAAAATTGGTTTCCGTTCTCTAACTTTAGTTTGCCTCAACCAAATGTTATGAAACTTATACACAATGCTTACTACCACAAAACACAGATGGAGTTTAAATTTTGGTGGCGTCACTTTTACAGTTTTTGGTGGGGTTCGTGTTGCTTAGTCTTTGGTTTTCTATGTTGTGACATCTGTACTATTATTTGTCTGTTTGTCATTTATTTTTTGCCATGGCGTTGTCAGTTTGTTTTCGATCTATGAGTTTGACTGTCCCTCTGGTATCTTTCGTCCCTCTTTTACTGTTCTAGAGTTATGCCCCTGTACAAATGGAAAAAATGCTGAATTTTTTGTTTCTGTTCTTTAACTTAAGTTTGCCTCAACCAAATGTTATGAAACTTATATAGGTAAACATTCTATAGGTCTTTTCTTGACTCTTATTGTCATATGCACACATTCAAATAGTGGAATCTAATTCATTTGTACTTACCAAAAGATATGATCCAAAATGCATGTAAACATCAATGCTCCTTAAAATAAAACAGTCATGTCATCAGAAGAATACATCTGCACTATTAATTCAATGTCAAAATATAGAACTGTTTGGAACTATTTCATCTGCATCCATTTTGTTCAGGATAGAAGACATCTTTGCTTGTTGTCTCCATGTCCATTGCAAGTTCAAATTCTAAATGTGTTTGGGGTTGTTTAAGGAAGTCTGATTTCTATTTTCTTTGAAATGTGCCCCGAATGAATACCGTTTATGACCTATATCTTGAATATTTGATATATATTATGATAAAAAATTATCCGTTTATTGTTTATTTACCATCTTAATGTTTTAAGTTATAGTAATTGCAGAAAATGTAGAAAGCCATGTGCTCCCCTTCATTTGGCCTCACACTTTATGTTCATAATACTTCCTGTCCAGTGTCTACACAAAGATTAATGGAAAACAGATGGCACATTTGTACATTTCTTTCACTGGCTCACATGTCTAATTGATGATAAAGAATTATAGCATGGAAATAATTTGTGTGTTCATTAAGATACTTGAAATTTTATAGATTTAACCTGTGTACAGGTAATCTCCTGTTATCTTTTATTTTCAAAGCTCAAGATAGAATAGTTGTATGATCATGATCTTGGGCTTTGAAAATTTTTATATTTAATTACAAAAATTCATATTGTGTTGTTACTCAAATTTTGGCTTGGGGCATATGACATGATTTGTGATATGTGAGTTTTGCATTTTTCCGAAATTCTAAACTAACATTTTTCATCAGCATGATCATATAAAAGTCTAACTGTGCGTAAACAAGTCTTGGAAGTTGTAAATATACTTAAGTGGAATTTAAATTGCATAAAAAGACTAAGTCCTGAAAAGTAACCCATTATTTGTAAGAAAAACTAAAACGGTGAAGCAAAATTTTAAGTCCTTAAATATCCCAGTAATTCATGAAACAAATTTAAAGGTCTTGGAAATTCCTGAAATATCAGGAAAACAGATTTCAGGACTTCATGGGACTTCCTGGGACACTTAATATATCAGGAATTACAAAATGACCAATGCTGGGATTTTTTGGGATATCTTGATAGAAAAGATTTTTTCAGGACAGCATTTTGCAGGGGAGATCAGCTATTTACTCTATTTTTGGAACTAAAGTAGATTTCCTAAAATTACAAAAATAGATTAATTACGCAGCAACAATTTATTGATTAGGGTAAATTAGGATTCAACAGCGATTAGAAGGGTTGCGTGATGCATAGTTTTGACATATAATTGGGTTCTCCTTTGCAAGAATTGGGTTTTTGAATGATGAAATTGAAAAATGGATTGGGTTTTTGATTATTTTTATTGCATAATAACGAAATATGCAACTTATCTGAGCTCTGCTGGTCAGCAGGTCAAAGGTCCAAGTCATCTATACTACTAAAATAACAAGGTCCAATTTGTTAGCCGGCATGACGTAAAAACGACGAATCAAAGAATTCAACTTTATATATAACTAATATAGGATAATGGTGTTGATTAAAAATGACACCATTCCAGGCCCTTTTGTTTTCCAGATAATTAATATTACCAATAATTAACAAGTTCCGGCTCGAATCCGATACCTGTACCAATAGTATATGTCACCTGTTACCTTTAACCTATTCTGTACGGTCCGCCTCTGTGAGGTGCACCACCAAGCGGTGTATTTGGAATTTGCTATATATACAGGTCATAATCACATCTGAACTTCATCATTATACAGGTATTGACACTACATGTACTAAATTCAATCATTGTCACATGTAGTTTCCGGTTGTAGTAAGAAAACCAGGGTGAGTTCAAACAGAAAGATTTTGAAAGCAAAGAAAGCTGTGCATCTTATAATCAGCATTTATCAGATGACAATAGGAATTCTAAAAATCCAGACTAAAAATAAGGCGTAAGGTACTTTGATTCAGTCACGGACCCGAGATGTCGCAGGTGTGTTCTAGTAGTTTATTAAAAAATAGACCAAAATGTGTGCTGAAAAGTGTTTTCCTGATGCTTTATCAAATATTACATTTGGGATTGCAACCTTTCTTGGATATATAAGGTCACATAGAATGAGATGAAGGTCCCAATTGGTTTTGAGACCACCAGGTCAAAGGTCAAGGTCAGTTTAGGAATGCTATTAATCAAATACTTCATATGGGATTAAAATCTTACATGGATTCATGATCACATAGAATTAGAGGAAGATCCCTATTGATTTTGATATCAATACTTCAATGGTCAATGTCGTAGTTACTAAAAAAAGATTTGTAAAAGATAATTTTACTTTAAAATCACAACACGAAAGATTCATACCTTAAGTAAATAGAAAATAATCCACATTTTGTTTGGGAGAGGAGGGGGGATTGTGAGCTTGCTCACTAAACATTCTTTTATATTTGTTGTTAACTTGAGAGAAGTCTACATCCAAATCTTGAACATGTCGATGACATTTCAGTGTAAACTCTTTGTTTAATATGTCGAAGGCATGTCAAAGAGGTTACTTGTCTACATTGAAAATGAAATATAATTTCCTATTAACTTGAAGAAATTAAAGTAAAAGTTTGTTATACCCAAATTATTAAGTCAATTGTACAAATATATTTGATGGCCTCATTTCAATTCATGGGTTTTTGGAAAGATTGAAACTATTGTTCCAAGTCTTTCCTAAGGCACCGGCCTCCCAAACATGAAGTAGCACAGGTTAGCTACTAAATCTACAGAATGTATACACACTGAAATATAGTTCCCTGTAATTCTCATGCCTATTGTACAAATGCACATATGAACTGTGAAAAGATTGGGTTATATCTTTGGAGCAGTTCATTCAAGTATGTGTGTCGTTAGTTTTGTCAATTTACAGGCTAGTTTGTCATTTTAATTAGGTAAGAGTAATGATACATTACCAGCATGATTGACAACTGCCATGATCACCAAGCAATCAGAGAAAAGGTGGGGCTTAATTAGAAAGTCCCACCTCCTTAAATGCCAATCATATTGACCAAATTCCTAATCAACCTCAGTAATAATAATAATAATAATAATGATTTATTTTATTATAGTGTCACATATTTGATCAGACATATTCACTTTTTTGGTCTTTTGGAAAATGTTGTTTGTGCTGTATTTAGACCCCTCTACAAAGAAATTTGTTTTGCATGCACACGTATAAAAATTGCGGTTTTTATCCAACGCAATCATAGGTTTGAACGTTGTTTTCAATTTAGACTTGTATATATATATATACACAATTACATAAACAACACAAAATAAAATGACCAAATATCCAGCCTTATGTAGACTTATGAGACACTTATGTACAAACATTTCTAAAATCTAAATGTTAAAAGAATTAACTAAACAAGTCATTTTAGTCTGTATGTGTAAAATTCAAATTCTAAAAATCTAGAAAAGATTTAAATCTTTTTACTTAACATAACACTGAGCTTTAAAAATAAGAAATCAAAATAGAAATATTTAATTATCACAGTTAAACTTAAAAAAAGTAAAAGGTTTTCCAAAATAACTAAATTATCTGTTTATGATTAAAAATAGAAAAACATTAAATATTATTGCTTGATAAATTTTCATGTGCTAAATAGTTTTCGCCTCTGAAAAGATTTAAAAATTGTATATGACAAAGAAGTTTGTATATCTTCACAAGACATTATTTCGATAAATTTACTGTCCATATCAAGAGTATCAAAACCATCCATTAAAGTGATAGCTTTTGCAAACAATTCAAACCTAATATCGTCATATAATGGGCAAAACAACAAAAAAAAATTTTCACTTTCAATATCGTTCCTATTACATAGTCGGCATAGTCTTTCATCTACTGGTGTTTGCGGTCGGGCATATCATCCTGTCTCGATTGGCAATGGCAGAGACCCGCTACGGAACAGGGAAACAGTTCATCGCACAGTTTTTGGGAGTTGTAGCTTAAGGTAGCGCTCAGTTTTAACATTTGTTTTGTATAGACGGTATGTCCTTAATTAGTCCCCTACCGATGAAGTCGAAGGGGACTTTAGGTTTGCACTCTGTCCGTCAAATTAGATGTTTGAAATATAGAAATGATAAGATTTATTCATTGCCTATTACTTTTGATCTACACTACATAAAATGATTCTATAAATTATGTCTGAAAGAAAAATGATTAACAATTTTAAACAAGATCTTTTTTAGTCAAAAGAAAAGACAAAATATTAAGTATAAAAATAAAAATAAAAAAAGGTATTCAAGTAAGGTCTATATTTTACTTGATAAATTTATGCAATAATCATCTAATGAATAAATAATTTAGATAACACTTATCAGTGATTGGCTTGAAGCAGTATTAAAGTAAAATTTCAAAATTTGTAACTGAGCAAACCAATTTTTTTTTTTTTTAGTTTATTCCCCATCAAATTTCTTTGAACAATATAAGTTATTGGAATACAGGAAGTGTATTTTTGCAATGAAGAATGAATCCCCATTTCAATAAAAATAAGTTTTTTAATTTGTTTATGTTGAAAAAGTATATTTTCAATGCCTTTTTTCTTGAAAATATTAAATTATAAATTGAATTAAAATACACCCTGCAACTGTTAATCTTCAGTAACATATAATCATAATCATTTTTTTCATAATCAATAAGCAATTTTTAGAGGAGAAAAACATTATTCCTATGTTTCAACTTACAAAATGTCCCCTAAAAAACCTTTTCAGAATATTTTTTGGAGACAATACAGATCTTATTTTCATGTCAAGGATAATTGATAAACTTTATTAGAAGAATCTTTATTTGGTAGTTTCTTCTGTTTCTAAATATAAAATGTAAAAGGTGAAACATGTAACAGGGAACATTATTTGGTGACGATATTAATTACAATTTAAACGAAATTGTTGACCCACTCTCATTGATTCATATTTAGCTCATTTTATCTACTGAAAAAGTGCTTTTTCTTCTAAAGACCTGTAGTAAGTGCAATTGTCTGCAATAGTGCTATATTAAGGTTCTTTTTTGTCCACATCATACTTAATTAATGATACCGTTTCCTAAAAAATCTTACAGGATATCTAGAATAAATTTGAAATCCTTGTAAAATATCTCTAACAACATCAAATATTATCAAATCTCATTTCAGATTAATCAGTTAGAAAGAGATCTTCAACAAGTGATAGATGAAAAAGAAGAATTAGTTATCGAAAGGGTGGCATATAAAAGTAAATATGACAGACTGAACCAGGAACTCAATTACATTCTAAAGGGAGATGAGAAAAGAATTGTTGATATAGATGCACTTAGTATGGAAAACAAGTAAGTAGATTTAAACTGTACAAAGTGAAATAAGTAACTGTGGTTGCTACTTTAATTAGTCAGTTCATCTCCACTTTTTACATGACCAAAAAAATAAAAGGACGAGGTACAATCAGAGTCATCATCTGGCCCCTGAAATTTAAAAAATAATGAAATTCTTCAATACTTCCAATTTTATAAAAGTTTTATTCATAAATGAATATAATGACATAATCTCAAAACTTAATCACATAAATGATGTGACGTAATAACATGTTTTGACCTAAAATGGAAATTATAGACATTGTTTTGTCTAGCCTGTGACACATGTTGCTGAATGAGAAACAAGGATAATAATCCGGCAGAGATGGTGAAGGCAAAAACTCTTTGAATAAAGCTTTATATTTCAGAAAGTAGTAAGGAGACCTGGAAACTTCATATCTTGGATGCCTTATGTGACGAAGTTGTCTTGTCTTGGACCTCATTTTCTTTAAACTCATGATTTTCACACTTAATATGAGTAATAGTCTAATAGGACAATATAATAGGGTATATAGAATCATTGCAAATCTATGTGACAGGCTGAATTCACCTGAACTTGCCCTCATTTCATGGATCAGTGATCAAGGTTATGTATTTGTGGTCAAGTCAATGTCACAGATACTATAAATGAACTATACTTGCTGTGTGGAATGATTATAAGGTGTACATGTCTGTCTGGCATGGTTCATTGGATGAAGTTTAGTTACATATAATAATTATAAATAGACATAAATTAATAATGATCAGTTCAGCAGACAAGACAGTTCAAACTGTGCACTCTTTTTGAGATCTAGTCATTAATATAAAGATAATGGTCAAGGCCGTACCCAATAGGATTTTTTGTTACAAGATGTCATATCCAAAGATGTTAATGTGGATAACAAATCTTTGTGGTAAGGCCTAGGCCATATCTAATTGGTCCAAAATCAATGTAAAAACATGATAAAATAGCTTTGGGCATCTTTGGCAACTCTGTCTTTTTGACATATTTATGACATCACAAGTGACATTTCTGGACTTAAATGTCAATATTATATCATGCTATTCATTTATAAATAGAATTAAGATGATTTTTGTAAGATCACAAACATTTTATATTTTACATTTTAGGGGCCAAATAGTGACTCTTATCATACCTCCTCCTTTTAACCAGGTTTTCAGATAAAAAACTGGTAATGAATTTATGGTTGTGTGGCCAATGTTTGGGCTTATCCAGTTGTTTCTGTGCAATAACTAATGACCTTTTTAACTAATGTTTTTTAAATTGTAATATGTTATTACTGATTACAAAATTCAGGTATATTGCAATATTGAGGATTTTCACTGTTGCTGTTCATGAGTTCTTGGAAGAATGAAAAATAGCATTTTAATTTGTATATGTGCAGTAAGTTGAGAATTGTTCTACCAATGCTTTTGAAATTTCAATATGCTGTAATGATTTTTTAATTTTGCCGTTCAGGAGGTGGTCTTACATTGCTTTAATTCCTGCAGAAGAAAGGTGGTTCTCTTCACGTACCCTGGCAAAATCCTCCACCAATCAATACTGGCCAACATGATATAGGCAAGTGTGCTGAAAGTGTCATTAAACACAAAACAATCAATCAATCATTGGGTATTGCTTTTACAATGACACTGATAAATGAAACAGAAACCTCTCGTCTCATTACTGTGTACTCATTATAGTTTGTGGGATACCAAATTTTGTGGATTTTATGGTTAAAGGTGAACCACGAATTTAAATATTCAACAAAGTACAAATTTTCTATAGGCTTGTATGCAGACTTTGGTAAAACCATGAAATAAAATATCCACGAAAATACAGTTTATCCTTAATCAATGATATTCGTACCCATGAAAATCAATGAATTCGCCATATGTCAGTCGTTGCTTCAACCTCTAAAATAAGGTATTGCTTAAATTCCTGACAGCCTTGTATATTGTATATATTCTTGATGGAATACCCTCATATACATATGACCATCATGAAATGAGACAAATATGACGTGCATTTACGGGACATCTGTTATGATATTTATCAACACCTTAATGAGAATATCTAAGTTGAATATGAATTTGCCAAATAAGCCAAGAATAATCTAGCATAGTTCAAAATTGGAGACATGACTCTAATGACGAGCGTGTGCTCTTCATCTTGGAAACGATCGCTTTGAGGGATCTTCTCAAAAATAATTTTGACGACATTGGAACGCGGACGTGTCTGAGTGTCTGAGATCACCCTTTCCCGATGTCAAAAAGCGATGCAAAATTTTCTACAAAAAAGAAAATACAGTCACAAATACAGAGTGGTTTGGTAATTTTTCATACAAAATTTTAAAAGGACAGAAATATGAGCATGGTGTTGTGCGTTAAAAAAAGAAAATTGAAATATTGACATGTTAAACGACTGCCAATGACACAATTGCAATGTTTAACTGTAAACAAAGGACAGCGATATAAACAACTGCATGTCACTGTACAGCCTTCAACAACGAGTAAAACCCATATACTAGTAGTATGCTATAAAGGCATCGGGGGTTCATCTGCACGCTATTAATTTTGCGTATTATATAACATTGTGTCACTCTCATTAAATCTTTTTTTTAATTTGAAGTTGAATTTTGAACTATCTTCATTTTCAAGTAATGACCAGGAGTTTATTCTGAAGAATGTAAAATATTTTCTCACTACTAAATTTTTGGTAATAGTTAAATATTTTTTATTCAACGAAAACAGTTTTGAATATAAAAATTTTCAAGCAAAGAATAAATACTTGGCAGTCATATCCAACATTTTAATTTTACACATTTATATTCTTTATCAAATCATGGGCACAAACAAGCACTTACAAACAACCACTGTCTTCTAACCTGGAATTATTTTTGTATTGTATTTGTTAGCATAAAGAGGATATCTAACAAATTCTATCACGTCATAATTCGATTATTTCCGGAACTCTAGTCCTATAACATATGACCTCGGGGGTAATGTTTTCTATTTCTGATATTTTTCTTTTTACTATTTTGCTATTTGTTATTTTTTTAATTTTCTATTTTATCTATCAATGTGCTAACCGAGTTTGCATTTAAAAAAAAAGAAAATATCAGTGTTAAAACGTTAAGAATTGAATAAGAATGTGTTATAGACTACCATAACTCGAGCAACATATTTCACTAAATTAATTATTTGTTTTACTCAGAAAAAAATCAACACTTCACAATAATTTGCTGTTTTCAACTTTTGTTAATAGATGAAAATTGGCTAATTACAACCTGGACCTATTATTCAGACCTTATATAATGGTCTATGCTATTATCCCTCAATGCCACATGCTTTGACCCAGTCAGGAATTTAGCCTAGGACCCCCACAGTCTCAGATGCAACTATTATCAGCACCAGCAGTGCGCATGTGTTAAATTGGGCCACAATCGATATTGATAAATTTAATATTACTATAAATTTTTAAAGGAATTCTTAGATATTGATTAGCATTCAGTAAACAAAAATAAATTTCTTTTTCATTCACATCAATTTTTAAGCTTTCTAAAGATATAAATTGTATTTTGATAAGGATTGTAGAAGTTTGTTCCATTTTCAATTGAAAAACACAGAGAACACGCCTTATAACTTCATACAATACAAAACCAAAAATGTGTGCATATGGGTTTTCATATATAAATACAAATTAAATAGTTATTAGAAACAACTTCATTCGCATATACATTTATTCTCTAGTTTAAAATCTATCCAACGATATAAATTTCATATTTTACAAAATTTTGTGAATATGTTCTTTTTTATTCAAAAATCGAGTTGTGATCATTTTCTGAAGATGACAAGAAATATTCTAAGTCATATCAGGTAAATCTTCATGGACACAAAACAAAGGCTAATTTAATAACACATGACCATGTGATGACTTCTATTACTCTCTGTAGGTGGTGTTTTTTTTCTTCATGACATTAGCCCATACTCTTTCTTTTTAGCTCACCTTTCCTAAAAGGAAAATGTGAGCTTTTGCCATCACTTGGTGTCTGTTGTCTGTCCGGTGTAAACTATTTCAAAGATCTTCTCCTCTGAAACTATTGAACCAATTTCAACCAAACTTAAGCTGAATGATCCTTAGGGTATCTAGTATAAAGTTTGTGTTTTATTTTCTGTTTCGTCAAAAAACATGGCCACCATGGATGAAAATAGAACATAGGGGTAAAATGCAGGTTTTGGCTTATATCTCAAAAAAACTAAAGCATTTAGAGCAAATCTGACATGTGGTAAAAGTGTTCATTAGGATAAGAACTACCTGCCCTGAAATTTTCAGACGAATCAGACAACCTATTTTTGATAAATTGATAATTTTAATGAAATTTTGCAGTTTTTGGTTTTTATCTTGAATATTATCATAGATAAAGATAAACTGTAAACAGTAAAAATGTTCAGCAAAGTAAGATCTACAAATAAGTTATTGAGTTATACATATTTTGTGAGATATAAACCCATCACCAATAAATTTTGTACCTCTAGCTAATGTGGAATAAATAAATACACTGATACATACAGGAAGTCTAATTAAAAAAAAAAAAAATGTTTGTACTTATGTTGTGCTGTAACACCACAGTCCCATGTTAAAGACAGGGTTTGGATACAGTACATAAATTTTATCCCTCCTTGCACAACTCAAAATCCAATGATTTTAGTGGTTGTCATTTGTTGTTGTGTTTCATATTTGCTTTTTGTTTATTTATTTTTAGCTCACCTTTCCTAATTGCCATGCAATACTCTCAGAATGATGGATACTATCCACACTGGTTTGTGTCCACACTTATTAATTATACATTAAAAACTTAAAAGCAAAAGACTAACCTTGATTAAATAATTTTAATAAAAAACTACAGGTGAGCGATTCAGGCTCTTGAGAGCCTTATATTTACTTTTATAAATTGTAAATTTCCATGCATAAAAGATTCAAATAAGTTAAAAAAATATATTCTTCAAGACAAACCAATTGCCAAAGTCTGAAAAGAATAAGATCAGGGTAGTATATGTGCCACTGTGAACTACATATGCGAAACTAAATGTGCGAAACTAAATGTATATAGTAAATGTTTAATTTAGAGATTACAAAAAGACAATCGCTTAAAATTGAAATAAATTGAACTAGATAATTTAAGAAGCAATATTTTCGATACATGACATACATGTAATACTTTTATTAGTCTGTTGACTATTTGATGCACATTCTCCTTTTATCCACTTAACTTTTAGAAAAATAATCGCATAAAATAAAGTAAAAATTATTCCTTTTTTGTTTCTGCCTTTCAAAAGTTTCTTTCGCGAAAAATATTTAATTTTGTATTTGAACAATAATATAAAATTTCTTAATAAGGACACATTTTTTATTAATTTTTTGTTGATGTAAATTGCATTACTTAACGTGTTTACATGTACCTGTATTTGCAGAATTTTAAATTAATCTATTAATAAAATAAGTTAATCGGTATTGTAAAAATCTAGAATTAAACTTGAAAACAGATGTCTGCGACGACTAGCATTTCTAAATTTATCTGTGTGAAGTCCACAAATTTCAACATGTGTTTGGTCACCTGGTGTGAAATTCAGATGAAATTGTCAAGTTCAAATCCGTTGTTAAAACTTTCCTTTAGTATAGCATTGCATATCAATAATTTTGTTTTCCAGGCAGCCCCCCCCCCCCCCCCCCCTTTTTTTTTTAATACTTGGAACATTATTGTAAACATTTCTTCTGTAGGACATTTTTGTGTTTTAGTCGGTTTGCCATGAAATTTTGGGAACACTTGCTGATTAGTTTGAGAATATCTATCTCTGGATTTTGTCAATCATTATATAAATTCACTAGTCTTTGCTTTGATTGACTTCTATCTAAGAATTTTCAAGTAATCTGGGACTATATCATTATTGTTAGTGTAATAGTCCCAAAAGTAATGTATAGTTCTTATTCGCTATTAATATTCCAACAAATGTCCCTGATTGAAATGATTTCATGATTACCCAAAAAGGAGTGAATACGTATGGACAGCTTTCGTGTACCAATTCTTCATAATTAAGAAGACATTAGTTTTTATTTTTAGCTCACCTTGGGGTCTGTTGTCTGTCTTTGTCTGTTAACTTTTACAAAAATCTTCTCCTCTAAAACTACAAGGCCAAATTTAACCAAACTTGGCCACAATCATCATTGGGGTATCTAGTTTAAAAAAAGTGACCAATAACACGGCCTGCCAACCAAGATGGCTGACATGGCTAAAAATAGAACATAAGAGTAAAATGCAAGTTTTGTCTATTATTTTGAAAACCGTTATCAATAGAGAAAATCTGACACAAATGTTCAGAATGTTGAGCTCTACCAATTGTCCTATACGTCAAAACTGTCAGACCACTTCTTATAGGAGTTATTGCCCTTAAATGACAAATTTTACTATTTTTTTCATTTTTGCCTATTATCTTGAAAACTATAATAGATAGAGAGAAACTTTAAAGTGCAAAAATGATCAGCAATACAAGTTCTACAAATAAGTCTAATGGTCGAAATCGTCAGTCGACTCCTTATTAGAGTTATTGCCCTTTGATGATGATTTTTAACAATTTTTGCGTTTTTGCCTTATATCTTAAGAGTTATAATAGATAGATAGAAACTTAAATAAGCAAAAATTATCAGCAAGACAAGATCTACAATTAAGACAATATGGAGGAAATTGTCCGATGACTCCTTATTGGAGTTATTGCCCTTTAATTATGATTTTTACTATTTTTTTTGCGTTTTGCCTAATACAATAAAAATTATAATAGATAAATAGACACTTTAAATCACAAAAATGATCAGCAAGATAAGATCTACTAACAAGTCAAATTTTTGCTGATATAGATAGTAGACTGTCACTCTTTATAGGAGTGATTGCCCTTAAATGAGGATTTTTTTACCCTCTTTTGTGTTTTGAGCAAAAACTAACGAAGATAGAGAGAAGCTGAAAAGCCTAAATGATCAGCAATACAAGATCAACAAAACAGAGATTTTTGTCATGAGTTCTATACTTGTCTACTATGTTGAAGAGTGTCCTTTGTTGAAGGGCACTCCGGCTTCCTCCACCAATAAAAACTGGCCGCCATGAAATATTTCAAAAGTGGTGCTTAAAAGTGGCGTTAAAACACCAAAAATTAAAATCAAATCCTTTGTTGAATATGCACATAGACCTATGTGAGCGACACAGGCTCTTTAGAGCCTTTAGTTTTGCATAGAAAAAGCTCATCTAGGACAATAAGTTTAGGTAGCGTGTGTCATGATTTATTAACAAAATGCACCGTCGTTGGACGAATGTATCATTAAAGGGTGAAGGCCCTTTTTGAGTAAAATGTCTCGCAGAAATCGTGGCTGAAAAGTTAGTGAAATTAGAAATCAACATACAATTCTATTTAACAAATCTAAAACAAGAGTAAAAAATCAAAATCTTGCAATGTTTTTTGTGTATAAGAGAGGCGAAAGATACCAGAGCATAGGTGGATCCAGGGGGGGGCCCGGGCCCCCCCTTTCGTGGGAAAAATTTGGTTGATTATATAGGGAATCACTGAAGCATGACTGGAGCGGGGCCCCCCCTTAGGTCAGTCAGCCGGCCCCCCTTATGAAAAGTTCTAGATCCGCCACTACAGAGGGACATTCAAACTCATAAGTCGAAAATAAACTGATGTGTATTCAAATTCTATATTGTCGCTATTTCGGTTGTACGTCAAACGTGGCCTTATTGTTCAATCGCTAGTTATTGTTTGCTAGCTTCAGTCTGATGACCATAGACGATAAATCACAATGAACATATCAATTTCTAAATAGGATATTACATAATGTAAAAGTTAAAACATAATTACTGATAAAATGAAAATTTCTATTGGTGTTATCATTTTTTGATGATGTATAAAATTTATTAGTTTGTTGTTACATGAATTACATCTAGATACTCAGGGTCCACATTTTGATTGTCAACTCATTGCACATTTCTCTAAAAAAATCATGTTACGTCAGATCACAACATCCTTGCTGCAATTAATACATAGCAATCTTAAAACTTATTATACACAAAGTGTTTCTATAAAATATAACCAGACAATGGATTTAATAATATATATTTTTGTATATCATAATCTTTTATTTTCCTTTTTCATCTTTTTTTTGTATATTTGAAATTGAATAAAATATAATTTTATCTTTAACAATAATGATATACAATTCGTATTTATGTGGAACCAAACATGTTACATTGTCATGTGGTCATAATATTGTTTACTTTAAGGGTTGTTAAATTATTTACGAGTGTCAACACTGTCTTAACAAACTCAGCATGCTGTCTTGATATGATATCACACACAGAAAAGACTGATCCTTGGATAAGAAACTATATTGGCAAAAAAAAAAGGCAGGATGACAATTTATGTAAAAAAAGACAGGATAAACTAATAAAAAAAAAAGGCAGGACCGAATAGAGTGAAAAATAAAAAGGGTGGACAAGTAAAAATAATAATTGAATAATTAAAAAAATGACTAAAAGAGGCAAAATTCCAAAATGGACAATACAATGAGAAACATTTCAAAATTACAAGTTAGACAAGTTAGAAAGATAACATTCAAAATAACATTAAAATTAAATAATTAATTGTCAAAATGTGTCCAAATTTATTTATAGTGCAGATTCTCTTCCTCGCCTCGTCCATCTCATAATGTAAAAGTTTCGTCACATTAAAAATCATTATTTTGCCAGAAAGTCTACTGGTTTAAGAAACAATAATAATTGACTTTGCTTCTCTCTATACATGCATAAAATTTATCAACACAGTTTAACTCATCTTTTCCCGCCTCTGGAGTCAAGCATTGCCCTGAATTTCTTTACAAAAAACTTTTAACTTCATGGAGGACTGAGATGTACATGGCCAGTGGCGGATCCAGAACTTTTCATAAGGGGGGCCCGCTGACTGACCTAAGGGGGGCCCGCTCCAGTCATGCTTCAGTGATTCCCTATATAACTATATAATCAACCAAATTTTTCCAACGAAAGGGGGGGCCCGCTCCAGTCATGCTTCAGTGATTCCCTATATAATCAATCAAATTTTTCCAACGAAAGGGGGGGCCCGCTCCAGTCATGCTTCAGTGATTCCCTATATAATCAACCAAATTTTTCCCACGAAAGGGGGGGCCCGGGCCCCCATCTGGATCCGCCTATGATGGCTCATTCATCACTCATATTTTCCATAATCCACTGCCTGCATATCACTTCAGATAGTCAATATGCAAGAAACAATACCCTGTAGATTGCTAGTTATTGAGTAATTGCTGATGTAACACTACTCTAGGTATTTAACATGATTTGTTTCGCCTATAACTGTTTTTGAGTTTCCATTTTAAAAATCACAGAGTGAGGTTGTTTATAACTATTCCTTGACCTTACCATCAACTGTACATTCTGAAATGTAAAATAAACAGTGTATGAGTAAATAATGTATCATGTCCATAATGCTAAAGAATTACAAATTCTAATTCCTTTCAGCAATTCCAATTTTAAAAAGTCATCATTATTAGAGATTATTTGGAATCAGTGCAATATTTCAGAAGTTGTTACAGATGCATTTTTACTGTTTTTACTGATTAATTGTCCCCTGCGTAATGCGTTGCGGGGGACATGGAAATACTGGGCGTCCGTCCTGTCTTGTTAGCGCTCTCACAGGTACAATTCTTGCCAGATTTTTATAAAACTTATACTATAGTTTAATATCAGCAATATCTCGGACAAGTTCTATAATGGTGGCGGATCAACTTTTTTTAAAAGAGCTATGGCCCTTGGAAATATTAAATTTATGGAAAATGGCCTCGTTAGCGCTCTCATGGGTATAATTCTTGCCAGATTTTTGTCTTGCCTTGACGGAGTCAATAAACTGCTTCGCTGAGCGCAGCTAGATACACCCGCAGAGGTCGAACCCTGAACAGTTGGGGCAAAAATGGACACAATATAAGCTTGATTCAGATCTGAATTTGGATTGTTATTAAATATTTGACATATTATAGGTTTCTGAATAAATGTAGTCAAAGAATTTGAAATTGGTTATATGAATTGAATTTATATTCAATTAAAGATTTCTTGCTGTTGTGCAATACTTAGTAAATCTGTTGTCAGACTTTAAACAAATAAAGTTCAATTAATTCTCAATGTCATATTAGAAATTTATGAAAATAAAAAGGGAGCTTACATCAATAGATATAAACAATTCACCAAAGTTTCATGAGAATTAGTGACAGCATTTTTGAGTTATTGTCCGAAAACTGGAAAATCACCCCTTTTTTTAATGAATAAAACCCCATAACTCAGAAATGTAAAATTTAAAATTTATAAAATTCTAAAGGGAGCTTACATCAATACATACAAACAATTCACCAAAGTTTCATAAGAATTGCTGAAAGCGTTTTTGAGTTTTTGTCCGAAAACTGGAAAATCCCCCCTTTTTTTATGAAAAAAAAACCTGTAACTTGGAAATGTAAAATCTTAATTTTATAAAAATCGAAAGGGAGCTCATGTCAATCGATATAAACAATTCACCACAATGTCTTGCAAGTTGATGAAAGCATTCTTGACTTATTGTCAGAAAACTGGAAAATCCCCCCTTTTTTTAATGAATAAAACCCCATAACTCGGAAACGTAAAATCTAAATTTTATAAAAAACGAAAGGGAGCTCATGTCAATAGATATAAACTTGTAATCTATGTAAAAGTTTCAAAGTCAATGAACCATGATCAGGGGTGGGGCTATATAATCTCCATGGAAACGATACTTGCAAATGCCAATAAATTTGCATACCAAATATCATTGACTTAAGTTCATTAGCAGTTCATCTTAAACTGATCTAATCACAAACTAATACATGTAAACTAAGCAAAAGATTCAAAGTAAATAGACCATGACTGAGGGGGCGGGGCCAAATATTCTCCATGGAAATGAGATTTGCTAATGGTTATACAACTGAACACCAATTAACATTGGCCTACCACTAATGGTTCCCCTTTGGCCTGTGGGAATCTGTTTGGCTAGATTTGAAACTGAAAAAGAAAAGTATTTTATTATTTGATTATCATTAAGCACGTTAAATGCTTAATCAAATCGCTACATTGTAGTTCTCCTCTCACATGTATTGTTATGATTGCAACATAGGGTGCACAATGCGTTACTCGTCTCTCGATAATTTAAACTTGAACTCCCAAATATAATTTGTAAATCTTGAAATTTATCTTGGTACGTACACATCGTTTTCGCTTAGCAATCGGCTCTTTAGACGACGGTACAGGTCCTGAAAGCGAACTATTTCTGGCGACATTTCCCATAAGTGAATTTGAAAGAAAGAAAGTCACAAAATCGTAAAAACTAATCACAAACTACTTACCATAAGGGCTTTTTCTGTTCGTCCATATAGAAAATAAACCATGGCGACGATACAATTACTTCGAAATTTTCTGTATTTTTTTGTCTAATAATGAAAAAACCCGAGAATCGCGATATCACCAACGACCAAAAAATCAAAACAACGAAAAAGCGTGTAATTGCGTGTAAAGTGGCGAAAAGCGTGTACACGCCATGTGACAAAATCCTCGCGTGTAAACCGTTGAAAAAGCGTGTATTACACGCGAATATCATGTCAGTTGGCAACTTTAGGTTTGTTTAAAGGGTACTACTAATAATAAGTCAATGGTATTTGGTATGCAGTTGTATTAGCATTGGCACATCTCATTCCATGGAGATTGTTAAGCCATATACCTTCAGTCATGGTTCATCGACTTTGAATATTTGCATAACTTGCATGTTAAAGTATTGCTATTTTAATTTCAACATTTGCATTATCAAAATTACAAAAAGGCGAGACATATCTCTGTGATAAGAGTTTATTATAAAACTTATACTATAGGTTAATATCAGCAATATCTCGGACAAGTTCTATAATGGTGGCTGATTGACTTTTTTAAGAGTTATGCCCCTTGGAAATATTAAATTTATGGAAAATGGCCTAGTTAGCGCTCTCACGGGTACAATTCTTGCCAGATTTTTATAAAACTTATACTATAGGTTAATATCAGCAATATCTCTAACAAGTTCTATAATGGTGGACGATCAACTTTTTTTAAAAGAGTTATGACCCTTGGAATTATTAAATTTATGGAAAATGGCCTCGTTAGCGCTCTCACGGGTTTTATAAAACTTATAGTATACTATAAGTAATGCCCTTGAAGGTCTGTTTGAAATATTTAGTATACAAAAAAAAAAAATTTTCCCCTGTGTACGTTTTTTATACGCCCGTTTACGGGACGTATTATGGTATACCGTTGTCCGTCCGTCTGTCTGTCCATCTGTCCGTCCGTCGTCAACATGTCGGACATTAACTCCAAAACGCTTTAAATAATATGCATGAAACTTTGGTGAATTGTTTATATCTATTGATGTGAGCTCCCTTTCCTTTTTTATAAATTTCAGATTAATCGTTTCTGAGTTTTGGGGTTTTATTCATTAAAAAAGGGGGGATTTTCCAGTTTTCCGACAATAACTCAAGAATGCTTTCACCAACTTACAAGAAATTTTGGTGAATTGTTTATATCTATTGACATGAGCTCCCTTTCGATTTTTATAAATTTTAGATTTTACGTGTATGAGTTACAGGGTTTTATTCATAAAAAAGGGGGATTTTCCAGTTTTCAGACAATAATTTAAAAATGCTTTCAGCAGTTCTCATGAAACTTTGGTGAATTGTTTATATCTGTTGACATGGTTAATGTAAGCTCCCTTTAGAATTTTATAAATTTTAGATTTTACATTTCTGAGTTATGGGGTTTTATTCATTAAAAAAGGGGGGATTTTCCAGTTTTTGGACAATAACTCAAAAATGCTTTAAGCAGTTCGCATGAAACTTTGGTGAATTATTTAAAGCTATTGATGTAATCTCCCTATTGATTTTCATAAAGTATTGGGCAACAGCACAGTGTATTGCACAACAGCAAGAAATCTTTAATTGAATATAATTTAATTCATATAACCAATTTCAAGTTCTTTGACTACATTTATTCAGAAACCTATAATATGTCAAATATTTAATTAAAATCCAAATTCAGACCTGTATCAAGCTTGAATATTGTGTCCATTTTTGCCACAACTGTTCAAGGTTGGACCTCTGCGGGCGTATCCAGCTGCGCTCAGCGAAGCAGTTTATTATTTATAAATTGTTTTAAAGAACAACAAAAAAAGTGTTGTTTTTTTTAGTTATTGCCCCTGGATAGATAAAATATGTGCAACGCAGGGGACATTGGAACTCTGTTCTTTTATTGTTAAAGGGTGGACTATTTTCAAGTTAGAAGCTCTCCGATTCTACAATGTATAGCTTTCAAAAATAAAAATTATAAAATACAGCAAATAATCATCATTGTTTTAGACAACATTATGTCTTTAGACAAGCTTAAAGACACTTAGTTGACTGCAGACATCTCAATAATCTAATGATCATTTGGTAAATATATATGCTTCAAGTCATGAAGACCTCTTTTCAGAAAATGTTTAGGAATTTCATCATTTGAACTATAATTACGTTTTTACAAATGTGCATCTTCAAAAGTGTGAGTAATCGCCTAACTGTTGCTTTCTATTCACACTATGTGCTTTGTGTTTTTATGCCCCCGCGGTACAGGAGGGGGCATTAAGTTTTACCCTTGTCCATACGTTCCAAAGTTGGTTTCCGTTCTCTAACTTAAGTTTGCCTCAACCAAATTTTATGAAACTTATACACAATGCTTATTACCACAAAACACAGATCAAGTTTGAATTTTTTTGGCGTCACTTTAACCGTTCTAGAGTTATGCCCCTTTACAAATGGAAAAATCGCTGATTTTTTCATTTTCGTTCTCTATAACTTAAGTTAGCCTCAAACAAATGTTATGAAACTTATACACAATGCTTATTACCACAAAATACAGATCAAGTTTGAATTTTGGTGGTGTCACTTTTACTGTCCTAGAGTTATGCCCCTTTACAAATGGAAAAATTGCTGAATTTTTAGTTTCCGTTCTCTAACTTAAGTTCGCCTCAACCAAATTTTATGAAACTTATACACAATATTTATTATCATAAAACTCAGATCAAATACAAATTTGGGTAGCGTCAATTTTACTGTTCTTCAGTTGTTTTATGCAAGCGGGGGCATCATCTGTGTCCCATGGACACATTCCCCATTTATTTTTTTAACTTTAAATGTTTCCCATCTGGCAGTTGTGAAAGTGCATATACCAATAGTGAAAGACACAAAGAAATAGGTTCATTTTCGTGCATTCTCACAAAGTACCTGCTTATTTCGTTTAAAAGAATTATGGCATAACTGTTATGATAACAGCACGTTTCAAACGACCTATATTTTTTACTTCCATTTACTTTAATGTGGCTTGTCAGAGGATGAAATTTTCATTGAAATCCTTATTGATTTCGTAATTTGTTATTCATATTGCAATACATTCCTATTAAATCAAGTTGTGTTGGTAATATTTTTCAGTGACGCTTCTTTATGTTCTATTAAAAAAACAAGAACTCAAAAACCAACTTCCGGTAAAGTAATATGTCACATCCTCTTATTGATGCAAACATTTTTGGAAAAGTGTCAGTTGTAATGCGTCGTGTTCGAGACCAGAACGCTTTTACAATAGCAACAATTTTATTACTATGAACTTATTTACATTGGTAAAGAAACTAAGTTGTTTAGAAAAGGATATATATAAAATTTCGAACATTTCCAAGTTTCCAAATATGACAATGAGACATGATTCATGGTTCATTTTTCTCAACTATAATTTGCTTATGTGGATGCAGCTAAAAGACATTTGTCATCAATTTATGATAATAAACATCATTATTCATGTCTGGTTGAGTTTAAAGCTATGAAATATTAGTTTATTCACCGTTACAGTATTAGAACACTCAAGTGTTCAAATTCAGCACACTGTTTTTGAACACAATGTGTTATATATTTTAATGCTGGCTTCGAATGTTATAAACAGGAAATATTGTTTTCAAAATTGGAACACATCCAGACGTGTCATGTATTCATAGCATCAACGAACATGACGAACTTGTATTGCTGTTTCATCGCATTAACTAAGTAAATGTCTTTCCATTACCATGAAGGACAGTTAAGGGAAGGCAACAGTCTAAAATTGAAATGATTTTAATGACTCAAAATGGTTAATTTATCAGACATTGCTTACGTTTCTTTCGATTAGACAAAAGGCCCGAGAACACAGTTATTTCGTAGTGCATTTCTTTAAGAGAACAAATTCAAATTAAAAAAATCGCACCTGCTCTATCTCAAAAAGATTTTTACAGTGTAGTGTACTACCATTGATACAAATGATATCAAAATTATAGAAACTTCTACCAGCTCTAACTCAAAATATTGACAATTCTGTGTTAAGGGGGGCTACAATTCAGTTTGACATTCTAATTTTTGACCTTTTTTAACTGGACCAAATCACTACTTAACATAAAGATTCAGCACCCAAATTTTTTTAACATGTAATTTCATCCCCTTACTTAATATTTCATGCATAAAATATCAAGAAATAAATTGGGAAAGTGTATAAAAAAAAAATGCAAGTTATACACTGTTCACACTAGGGACTATATTCGTAGACAACGAAAACCAAAGGACGATAACTGTGTCCTTGGACCTAATAGGATAGAAAGACTTGACCAATTTTAATAAAACTTTGCATGACCTAAGCTTAGGAAATTATAAGATAGTTGGCCAAGTTTCATGGCCCTAGGATATATATTATAGAAACTAGGGCCATTTTAGTATTGAAATTTGGATGTTTATTTTTGACGTTTAAATCAAATATTTTCAACTGTCAAGATTTTGGCCTAAAAAATTTAAATATTGCAAAAATTTGCTTTTTAAATACTCTTGAATATAATGTAATAAGTATTAATAGCAACGGAACACTCATTTGATTTATCAGATTTATTACAGTTATTCAAAAGTCACAAATTTATGTGAACCTGTGCCTGAAAATAGAGATTTTCGAATTAAGGGAAGCCTTACATAAACATGCATTTTTTTCAACCAATTTGAAGTTTTTGAAGTTTTTATGCCCCCGCGGTAGCGGAGGGGGCATTAAGTTTTACCCTTGTCCGTCTGTACGTACGTACGTACGTACGTTCGTCCGTACATCCCGAAATTGGTTTCCGTTCTCTAACTTCAGTTTGCCTCAACCAAATGTTATGAAACTTATACACAATGCTTATTACCACAAAACACAGATCAAGTTTGAATTTTGGTGTTGTCACTTTAACCGATCTAGAGTTATGCCCCTTTATAAAAGGAAAAAATGCAAAATTTTTATTTTCTTCTAAATATCAAGTTTATATAATATATTTTTAAAATTGGAGTTATCTTCCTTTGACCATGATTATAGTTGAATCAACTACAATCAATGCTTTATACAATGCAATGTTTAATTTAGACTTCCACTGATAAAACACAGATCAAGTTGAATTTGGGTAGTGTCACTTTAACCATTATTGAGTTATGCCCCTTTATAAATAGAAAGATTGCAAAATTTTTTAGTTTCCATTCTGTAACTGAAGTTTTCCCCAGCCAAACATTATGAAACCTATACACAATATTCATTACCACAAAACTCAGTAAGGATCAAGTACAATTTTTTTGTTTCAGTTCTCTAACTTGAGTTTGCCTCAACCAAATGTTATGAAACTTATACACAATGCTTATTACTACATAATACAGATTAAGTACGAAATTAGGTGGCAAGACTTTTACCATTCTAGAGTTATGTCCCTTTATAAACATAAAAATTGCTGATTTTTTTTAGTTTGTCTCAACCAAATGTTGTAAAACTTATACACAATGCTTATTACCACAAAACTCAGATCAAGTTCAAATTTGGGTAGCGTCACTTTTACCGTTCTTCAGTTATGTCCCTTTATAACTATATGATATGCAAGCGGGGGCATCATCTGTGTCCACGTGGACACTATCCACATTTATTTAACCATACATTATTCTTCCATATATATTAAATGTACTTTAAATGTAAAGAAAAGTTACAAAAAGCATACCACATGAGTATAAAATGGTCTTAGGCCATGTAAGACTGAAAATTATAGAGTCGATTTAGGCCGTAGCCCATATTTACATATAAAAATGCGCACAGAGGCTATAAGAAATGGAAATTTGTTACTTTTTGCTCATTTCTATGCTAAGATGTCATGATACAAGAAGTCTAATTGCAAAAGGACTCTTGAATTCAACTTTTTTTTTGCAGACAGTATGGTCTGATGACCAGTTTTTCACTTTTCAATGGAAAACTTGCATGTAGTTTTAGTCTCAATTGGCATATATTTGAACCACTTACTATCCTAAAGAAGAAAATTATGGTAGCATATGAAATGAATAGGGTGTACTGATCATTGTAAAGTGTTTTTTTTTACAGATTTAGTGAAATATTTGTGATGGACTACAGATTATATGTACAAAGCTCTTCACATTTCACATACATCAAACAGGCCGTTTAACCAGGGACATAAATACAAATATTCTGCACGTTTTTTCTGTGATAATCTACTTTTCTCTAGATTCAGAGTTCACAAATGGTTAATTAAATTTGATTTTAGCATAGAAACACAAATATCAAGAACATACAATGCTGTCAGATAAAAAGTCAGCATGGCTCTTAGGCATAAAATGGAAACTGCTTTAAAATGCTTATTTAGCCGTATAATGCCAAAAAGGGACATTTTAACAGAATTTCTGTCAAACAAAGATGTAAATCCTTTACTTTTATTGAGTTTGACAAATTGAAACCAGCAAACCATTCAGGAAAGTTGCCAAAGTACAGAATCTACATTTACGGAATTCATCTCTTAGGCCCGAGAACACAGTTATTTCGTAGTGCATTTCTTTTAGAGAATAAATTCAAATTAAAAAAATCTATCTCAAAAAGATTTTTACAGTGTAGTGTACTACTATTGATACAAATAATATCAAAATTATAGAAACTTCTACCAGCTCTAACTCAAAATATTGACAATTCTGTGTTAAGGGGGGCTACAATTCAGTTTGACAGCTTCAGACATTCTAATTTTTGACCTTTTTTAACTGGACCAAATCACTACTTAACATAAAGATTCAGCACCCAAATTTTTTTAACATGTAATTTCATCCCCTTACTTAATATTTCATGCATAAAATATCAAGAGATAAATTGGGAAAGTGTATAAAAAAAAAATGCAAGTTATACACTGTTCACACTAGGGACTATATTCGTAGACAATGAAAACCAAAGGACGATAACTGTGTCCTTGGACCAATAGAAATACTTGACCAATTTTAATAAAACTTTGCATGACCTAAGCTTAGGAAATTATAAGATAGTTGGCCAAGTTTCATGGCCATAGGATATATATGATAGAAACTAGGGCCATTTTAGTATTGAAATTTGGATGTTTATTTTTGACGTTTAAATCAAATATTTTCAACTGTCAAGATTTTGGCCTAAAAAATTTAAATATTGCAAAAATTTGCTTTTTAAATACACTTGAATATAATGTAATAAGTATTAATAGCAACGGAACACTCATTTGATTTATCAGATTTATTATAGTTATTCAAAAGTCAAATTTATGTGAGCCTGTGCCTGAAAATAGAGATTTTCGAATTAAGGGAAGCCTTACATGCATTTTTTTCAACCAATTTGAAGTTTTTGAAGTTTTTTAACCATACATTATTCTTCCATATATATCAAATGTACTTTAAATGTAAAGAAAAGTTACAAAAAGCATACCACATGAGTATAAAATGGTCTTAGGCCATGTTAGACTGAGAATTATATAGAGTTGATTTAGGCCGTAGCCCATATTTACATATAAAAATGCACACAGAGGCTATAAGAAATGGAAATTTGTTACTTTTTGCTCATTTCTATGCTAAGATGTCATGATACAAGAAGTCACATTCAAAAGGACTCTTGAATTCAACTTTTTTTTGCAGACAGTATGGTCTGATGACCAGTTTTTCACTTTTCAATGGAAAACTTGCATGTAGTTTTAGTCTCAATTGGCATATATTTGAACCACTTACTATCCTAAAGAAGAAAATTATGGTAGCATATGAAATGAATAGGGTGTACTGATCATTGTAAAGTGTTTTTTTTTACAGATTTAGTGAAATATTTGTGATGGACTACAGATTATATGTACAAAGCTCTTCACATTTCACATACATCAAACAGGCCGTTTAACCAGGGACATAAATACAAATATTCTGCACATTTTTTCTGTGATAATCTACTTTTCTCTAGATTCAGAGTTCACAAATGGTTAATTAAATTTGATTTTAGCATAGAAACACAAATATCAGGAACATAAAATGCTGTCAGATAGAAAGTCAGCATGGCTCTTAGGCATAAAATGGAAACTGCTTTAAAATGCTTATTTAGCGGTATAATGCCAAAAAGGGACATTTTAACAGAATTTCTGTCAAACAAAGATGTAAATCCTTTACTTTTATTGAGTTTGACAAATTGAAACCAGCAAACCATTCAGGAAAGTTGCCAAAGTACAGAATCTACATTTACGGAATTCATCTAATAGGATAGAAAGACTTGACCAATTTTAATAAAACTTTGCATGACCTAAGCTTAGGAAATTATAAGATAGTTGGCCAAGTTTCATGGCCATAGGATATATATTATAGAAACTAGGGCCATTTTAGTATTGAAATTTGGATGTTTATTTTTGAAGTTTAAATCAAATATTTTCAACTGTCAAGATTTTGGCCTAAAAAATTTAAATATTGCAAAAATTTGCTTTTTAAATACTCTTAAATATAATGTAATAAGTATTAATAGCAACGGAACACTCATTTGATTTATCAGATTTATAACAGTTATTCAAAAGTCAAATTTATGTGAGCCTGTGCCTGAAAATAGAGATTTTCGAATTAAGGGAAGCCTTACATAAACATGCATTTTTTTCAACCAATTTGAAGTTTTTGAAGTTTTTTAACCATACATTATTCTTCCATATATATTAAATGTACTTTAAATGTAAAGAAAAGTTACAAAAAGCATACCACATGAGTAAAAAATGGTCTTAGGCCATGTAAGACTGAGAATTATATAGAGTCGATTTAGGCCGTAGCCCATATTTACATATAAAAATGCACACAGAGGCTATAAGAAATAGAAATTTGTTACTTTTTGCTCATTTCTATGCTAAGATGTCATGATACAAGAAGTCTAATTGCAAAAGGACTCTTGAATTCAACTTTTTTTGCAGACAGTATTGTCTGATGACCAGTTTTTCACTTTTCAATGGAAAACTTGCATGTAGTTTTAGTCTCAATTGGCATATATTTGAACCACTTACTATCCTAAAGAAGAAAATTATGGTAGCATATGAAATGAATAGGGTGTACTGATCATTGTAAAGTGTTTTTTTTACAGATTTAGTGAAATATTTGTGATGGACTAAAGATTATATGTACAAAGCTCTTCACATTTCACATACATCAAACAGGCCGTTTAACCAGGGACATAAATACAAATATTCTGCACATTTTTTCTGTGATAATCTACTTTTCTCTAGATTAAGAGTTCACAAATGGTTAATTAAATTTGATTTTAGCATAGAAACACAAATATCAGGAACATAAAATGCTGTCAGATAGAAAGTCAGCATGGCTCTTAGGCATAAAATGGAAACTGCTTTAAAATGCTTATTTAGCCGTATAATGTCAAAAAGGGACATTTTAACAGAATTTCTGTCAAACAAAGATGTAAATCCTTTACTTTTATTGAGTTTGACAAATTGAAACCAGCAAACCATTCAGGAAAGTTGCCAAAGTACAGAATCTACATTTACGGAATTCATCTACGGTAATAGGATAGAAAGACTTGACCAATTTTAATAAAACTTTGCATGACCTAAGCTTTGGAAATTATAAGATAGTTGGCCAAGTTTCATGGCCATAGGATATAAATTATAGAAACTAGGGCCATTTTAGTATTGAAATTTGGATGTTTATTTTTGACGTTTAAATCAAACATTTTCAACTGTCAAGATTTTGGCCTAAAAAATTTAAATATTGCAAAAATTTGCTTTTTAAATACTCTTGAATATAATGTAATAAGTATTAATAGCAACGGAACACTCATTTGATTTATCAGATTTATTACAGTTATTCAAAAGTCAAATTTATGTGAGCCTGTGCCTGAAAATAGAGATTTTCGAATTAAGGGAAGCCTTACATAAACATGCATTTTTTTCAACCAATTTGAAGTTTTTGAAGTTTTTTAACCATACATTATTCTTCCATATATATTAAATGTACTTTAAATGTAAAGAAAAGTTACAAAAAGCATACCACATGAGTATAAAATGGTCTTAGGCCATGTAAGACTGAGAATTATATAGAGTCGATTTAGGCCGTAGCCCATATTTACATATAAAAATGCACACAGAGGCTATAAGAAATGGAAATTTGTTACTTTTTGCTCATTTCTATGCTAAGATGTCATGATACAAGAAGTCTAATTGCAAAAGGACTCTTGAATTCAACTTTTTTTTTGCAGACAGTATGGTCTGATGACCAGTTTTTCACTTTTCAATGGAAAACTTGCATGTAGTTTTAGTCTCAATTGGCATATATTTGAACCACTTACTATCCTAAAGAAGAAAATTATGGTAGCATATGAAATGAATAGGGTGTACTGATCATTGTAAAGTGTTTTTTTTTTTACAGATTTAGTGAAATATTTGTGATGGACTACAGATAATATGTACAAAGCTCTTCACATTTCACATACATCAAACAGGCCTTTTAACCAGGGACATAAATACAAATATTCTGCACATTTTTTCTGTGATAATCTACTTTTCTCTAGATTCAGAGTTCACAATTGGTTAATTAAATTTGATTTTAGCATAGAAACACAAATATCAGGAACATACAATGCTGTCAGATAGAAAGTCAGCATGGCTCTTAGGCATAAAATGGAAACTGCTTTATAATGCTTATTTAGCCGTATAATGTCAAAAAGGGACATTTTAACAGAATTTCTGTCAAACAAAGATGTAAATCCTTTACTTTTATTGAGTTTGACAAATTGAAACCAGCAAACCATTCAGGAAAGTTGCCAAAGTACAGAATCTACATTTACGGAATTCATCTAATAGGATAGAAAGACTTGAACAATTTTAATAAAACTTTGCATGACCTAAGCTTAGGAAATTATAAGATAGTTGGCCAAGTTTCATGGCCATAGGATATATATTATAGAAACTAGGGCCATTTTAGTATTGAAATTTGGATGTTTATTTTTGACGTTTAAATTAAATATTTTCAACTGTCAAGATTTTGGCCTAAAAAATTTAAATATTGCAAAAATTTGCTTTTTAAATACTCTTGAATATAATGTAATAAGTATTAATAGCAACGGAACACTCATTTGATTTATCAGATTTATTACAGTTATTCAAAAGTCAAATTTATGTGAGCCTGTGCCTGAAAATAGAGATTTTCGAATTAAGGGAAGCCTTACATAAACATGCATTTTTTTCAACCAATTTGAAGTTTTTTAACCATACATTATTCTTCCATATATATTAAATGTACTTTAAATGTAAAGAAAAGTTACAAAAAGCATACCACATGAGTATAAAATGGTCTTAGGCCATGTAAGACTGAGAATTATATAGAGTCGATTTAGGCTGTAGCCCATATTTACATATAAAAATGCACACAGAGGCTATAAGAAATGGAAATTTGTTACTTTTTGCTCATTTCTATGCTAAGATGTCATGATACAAGAAGTCTAATTGCAAAAGGACTCTTGAATTCAACTTTTTTTTTGCAGACAGTATGGTCTGATGACCAGTTTTTCACTTTTCAATGGAAAACTTGCATGTAGTTTTAGTCTCAATTGGCATATCCCTTCCCTAGATTTTCCATCAAACATGATGGAATTTTGTGATGGAAAAAATGCCATCACATTCCATCATGTTGATGGAGTATTGGAACAACTTTCCATCAACTTTCCATCAATGCTGGAAAATGGTTGATGGAAAAGGTTTGATGGAATTTGTGTTCATGATGATGGAAAATTGATGGCATAATTTCCATCTGATGGTATTTTTGCCATCTGATGGATAATTGATGGTATTTTTGCCATCTGATGGAAAACTGATGGTAATTTTGCTATCAGATGGAAAACCAATGGAATATTTCCATTACATGTAAAATGCATGGAAACTTGATGGAGAATTGACCATCAGATGGAATTTGATGGATGAGTAAGGAGAATGTCTTTAGAAAATCTTTCCATTTATGGCATTTTCTGTGATTTAATAAAACAATATTTGTTCTCTGTCGTCTATAGGTAGTCCTGTTACATGCGTGTATCTTTTTCGTTCAGTGTCCCATTGAACTCGCTGTCCTTAAAGTTGAATTAGTTGATGGCAAATTCTGCAAAATAAAAGTAAAAGAATCTAGCATATAAAAGAATAAGTCCAGTGTTCCCGCCTGCCCTAAATAGAAGGGCGGCCCGCCCTTGGTGCCCTTACCCCCGCCCTTCTGCCCTCAAAAGTAAAAGAATGCACCCCTCTGCCTTTTCAAAAAAATAAAATTTCAAAATTTTATGCCTACCGGCGTTTCCGGTAAAATTGTTACCTGATTGTGTAACACTAATTAACTGACAATGGGATTAAGTTAAATACCTAATGCTTTGGCAGTTTTATCACCTTTGTTAATGATTGTTTACTGCTAATTAGTGGATTTAAGATAATTGAACAAATACTAGATATTTAATACAGAATGAAATGTCCACATGCTATCCATTTGTAATGTTTATGTACAGCATGTACACCTGAAAAAAATTATTTCAGAAGGCATAACATAAAAAATAAAATCTTAAACAATTTTAAATGCATACATAGTTTTGACTTCATTGGTAAAAAATGTTTTGTTTCATAACCATGAGTATGAAATTTAAAGAGGAATCAAAGAAATTTGTACTTTGAACATAGATTCACTTCCTGTTTTTAATACTTCTTGTATTTTATAATCCTCCTGACATGGAGCACTCAACAAATTTATTTTTAGCAATGATGGAGAAAAAAGTAACTGTTTATACTTTCTGCAATATATAATTGCATCAATATAAATATGATCATCTCCTGTCTCACCTGTTATATTTATAAAACTCCTTACTGAGGAGCACTTTGGTGTGCACTTAAAAATACTTTTTTGTAACAATTTAAAAGATAATAAATAACTTTCAATAACATATATACTATATGTTTGAACAAGTAATTTAAATGTAGATAATTTAATTACATTCAACATTCAATTTTGCATGTATAACTCCATCTTTCAAAACTACTTGTTTATTTTGGTATAAGTTATAAAACATTGAAATTTCTGATGATTATTTTCCATACCAAATGTACAAGTTTGTTTAGATTAACATCAGAATGATATGCTTTGCTTCATGGTATGATAATTTGATGAAAAAAAAATCTTACTGGAACCAACATCAAGAACACATTAATTTCTGAATATGGTTTAAATACAACTAATGTTCTCCAGCTGAGCCTCGCAATATTCAAGGTAATTTATACACTGTCCAACATTGCCCTTAAAATCTGGGTTATAACGCTAAAGTGCCCTTTCAGACAACTAGCACCCTTCTGCCCTGAGATTCAAGCTGGAACACTGTAAGTTAACATTGTACAGATATAAAGTTAGTTAGTTACATTTGTTGTCAATTCTGAAATTATCAAATGAAAATAACACTTTTTGAAAAGATTTGTATTTATAAATGTGTCACTTGCAGGGTCAATTTCTAAGAGTGTCAAATCCTTCTAGAAATTTAATATTCAGAGGTGGATTTAGGAAAGTGGTCTCCCCCTTTCTGAGCTTTAGAGCTACATAACTTATTAAATAGAAGTTTTATAAGTCTTACTCCTAATGTTGACTTAATTGCCACCACCACCACCCTGGTTCAGCAGCTGATATATAACTGTACAATACATTAAACCTCATGTCAGTACTAAATTATCATTATAATAAGTGACTGTCCCTAGAAATAAAGAGGTTGTCCTTTCTTTTTTGTTTAATATTTGTTTTTCATAATCATTGTACTTATAATAACATAATGGGTCTTGCCCATGTTTTATATCATACTTTTGGTGGGTAGTGTATATACTATACATGTATATATAAAGATATATTATTTTACCATTTGTGGATATATAAATGTCATATTGTCAGTCACACCACAGATCTCTAATTTTATAGCAAAATTACTTTTTCAGAAGTACTATTTTATAAAACAAATAATGTTTTAAAATGATACAAAATATGACTCATGTCCTACACAATTTTCTCTGGTCTCTTGTGGAGAGTTGTCTCATTGGCAAGCATACCACATCTTCTTTATTAATACTTTTTATAAATCTATAACCTTCTTTTTTTCTTGACTCTTAAACGTTAATAAAACACTTTAAATGTCACTACTTTGAACTAAAAGAGCATGCACATATATTCAAAATTGTGGAAATTCTAATACATTGTACTTACCAAAAGATATAATCCAAAATATGTTTACACCCGAGACGTCCCAAAAATATATATAGAGCGGTGCTCCTATCATTGGCGGTAACGCTACACAGTTTTGTACATACACATGGCGACATGAAACACAATCGGAAATCCATTTTACGATATCAAATGTTTCATAATGGAGTGGAAAATATCATGCGCCACGCGGGCGCTTACATTTGTCACTCTATGCACCATTTCTGGTCGAAAAGGGCAATTGGCGCAAGGCGGACGTCCTTCCCGATAACTGTGTTTAATAATTTATTTAAATGGCTGTCAAGTTCCCATTAAAAAAAATTGACTTGTATTTATTTTAATGTCAGATCCTTAAACTCCCATCAAAATTAGATACAAGTACTTACTACTAGCAAACTTGTTGGCCATTTTTAATGGCTGCTTAGATTGTTAAATTACCAAAATTATCAAAATGGTTCCCAACCCCACCCCCTCCTCCTCATGTTCACTAATACCCTTAAGCATTTCATTGTCTTAATTCAATAATTGTATTTAGATACACATTGTTCACCATGGCTTAACGATGCTCGCTGTTCAGTTTCAAATATTATATTAGGCCTAAAATAAAATATTGTCTGTTTCCCCAATCCCTACCGACCCTGCAAAAACGGGTCCGACTCATAAAATTTTATTGTCAAAACTAAGTCAAATATTATTTTATTCAGTTCCAATTTTCAGGCTTGCCAGATCGACCAATATTGTTCCAGCTTTTTGGAAAAAATAAAATTATTTCCCTACCTACCTACCCACACCTGGCTTGGCGGTGTCGGATTGGGGAAACAAACAATATATTAATTTAGGCTTAATAAAAATCAGATATAAAGGATACATGTTAAGTTCTTCTCCTTTCTGTAATTAAATTTGCTGTCTCTGTACTTCCAACTAGTATTGCTGAGTAAAGGTACCTGGAATCTGCATGCAATCTGTTTACTATCAAAATTGGCAGCTCCATTTTAAAATCATTAAATCCCTTAAAAGTAAAAAACAAAAACCACAAAGAATCAATTGTTCAAGACGTTTTGAAGCAATGAATTCAATAGAAATATTATTGCATGTTTATACAGTACATTGGAAGCCATTTGGAATCAAATTAATTACCCTCCCCCTTTTTTATCCCCTGAAGATTAAAAACTGGCGACTTATTATTTTCACCAAATAACCATTCACACAACTCAATATTTGTTTACATGTCTACCAGTTATGCCTGTTATGTGACAACAAGATTATTCATTGTCAAAAACTCATGTTAAAAATAAATATAATTTTCAGTTTACGATTTCAGACTTTCTGATGTTGATTTGCTCAAATAAAAACAATAAAAAAATCATAGTTCTTCAATGAATTAAAATTTATAATCATAATATACACATGTTGAATTAAATTTCTAATGCACTTATCTGAAAACATCTGCATCGGATTTTCCAGCATCGGATTTTCAAGTTTGATCTCCATATCAGCGTAATCACATTTTGATGACGTGTTTCTCAAGTGCGCTAACGTCGAAGTGACAATCTCGCCCCATATTATATCGACCAGAAGTTGATCCGTTCCCGTACCGGTATTATGAAAATAGATCAAGGGTGTCGCATAAAAATATTACAACTGGCCAGTTTTAAATAAAAGAAAAAAACAACGTTAATTTAATCGGCACAGGGTGCATGCGGATGAACTATTGGCCGCATTATCTAGAACGGTATTTTCTAGGGTCGAACTGTTCAGTACAATTACAAAAAACACGTGGTCATGATTTGTTTACATTTTACACAAGTTGAGAAACCAATCAATGTTTCACGATGTCGATCATTGATCTGATAATTAATAGAAACGCACTTATGTGAACTTGGGAGAAAATCAGAAACGCCCCAGCTTGTCTGGCAAAACAGCCGTTGGCGTTTCTCGAGTTCCCTGTCGTTTATATCGCGAAAATCTCGGCATTTTTCTTACTTTGAAATACGGTCAAACTGAAATTCGTAATTCTTCCATGAACAGGAAGTTCAGCTAGCTGTGTAAACTGTAAAATTAAGTGACCCATTAAGTGCATGGCTTCACCTGACAGCTTTGGTGTCAAACACATTGTTAATTAAACACCAATTATCTTTGCTTTATGTCAAAAACAATTTGTCTATTTCAAAAATGTTTGCCAAAAAAAAAAAATTAGTTACTTCCCCTTTTTTATCACCTTTTCACAATATATTCCGTTTATTTATGGTTTTTTTGTCGTAATTAAATAAATATAAAACAAATTAAATGCAAATGCATATTAGAATATTTCTTTTAATTATTTTTAACCTGAAAACACTTAGAATATAAATATTTTGAAAATTGTTTTTTCATCTTTACCTCCATTCATTGCTCTATCAAGTGCATTAAAAAATAATAATTCAAATTACTAAATTGTAAGATTGCATAAGATTCTAAAGATGAGTAACTAACAGGTTAACTTGTATGAAACTCATAAGCCACTAAATAATTAAATTCAGCTACAGTGTGAACGTGTTATTAGTCACTATTAATGACCCGGGATTTTTAAATCTAAACATAAAAAATTGTGCCAAAAGTATTGAATTTTATTACTCCCCTTCAACTGAAACTTGATTTTACCTTAGTGCCTGAGTTTTATTTTAGTTTAATTGCCCTTTTTTCAATGACATTTTACGAATAAAATTGTCATTTTTCTGACTAGAGCACCCTGCCCTTTTTAAATCCTGGCTAGAACACTGTATCTTCATGTGAATGTGAATATATATATATTTAACAAACAATAGTTAATTTCAGTCCCAAAGATTTTCTTTTTTATTTGGTTGAATTTGTAATACAGATTATATTTTTTCTTAAGTCCCAATACCAGGAATCATCCAGGCCTTTCTTTTTTTTTTTCATTCAGATAGAATTTGTAAATGTCCTGAAAGTTGGATGAATGATGATCGAAAAGTCCTGATATATTCTGGTTTATATAATATGATTTTTGAAAGTCTTGAGATATCCTGAGAATTCCCCCAGTTTTAAGCTGCTTGATTTGAAAGTCCTGACATTTTCTGGAATTCTCCCATTAAGTTTTTTCCTCAAAAAAGGGCTTATAGCCTAACAGGATATTTTCAGGATATCCCAGGATAATCATGAGATATCCTTATTATAAAAGTTGTCAGGATTTATTTCTGCAAGGGGTGTATGCATCATTTGATGGAAAATGTAAAAATAAAAGTATTGGTTACAGAACAGTCATATAAATAGTGACAAAAAGTAATTTTAACAAAAAATAATATGTCACATTTAATAAGTTTACACTGGTTGAAATAAAAACCAAAGTATTCTTGAAATCCTTTCCTGTTACAAGATATATACAAGGTATTGCACAGTTTAGGAAATTGTTTGTTGCAACTTTCTAGCAAACAAACTCATTCTTGCAACATTGCAGAAAAATACTGCAACTTTCTCACGAACAAATATTATTTCAGTAACATTGAGAGATTATGTTACAAGTTACAGCTGCAACAACATGTAACTTTCTTGCTAGTACTTCTTGTAAACAAATTTGTTTGCTCCAATATACTAGAAAACTTTTTACCTCAGTAAGGGATGTTAAATTTTCAGACACAATTATGCTGAAATTTTCTAAGTTTTTTTCCATCAAGCAAAGAAACAGAGTTTAAATACCATCACACTTTCCGTCAACAAAATATTCTAAGTCCAAATTCCATCTCACTTTCCATCAAAGAAAATGTTTAAGTCCAATTTCCATCAAACTTCCTTCATTTCCATCCTATTTTCCATCAGGTGGAATAAATGCCATCATATTTTCCATCAGAGGGTAAAAATGCCATCCAATTTTCCATCAGGGGTTAAAGATGCCATCAAATTTTCCATCAAAAGAATGCGGATGGAAATAAAATTCCTAATTTCCATCATCCTTTGATGGATTTTTTTGGTGTAGGATGGAATTCCATCAAGTACCATCAACTTTCCATCAATTGTCCATCAAGTGTTGATGGAAAATGAAGAAATTGATGGAAGATCTAGGGAAGGGATATTTGAACCACTTACTATCCTAAAGAAGAAAATTATGGTAGCATATGAAATGAATAGGGTGTACTGATAATTGTAAAGTGTTTTTTTTTACAGATTTAGTGAAATATTTGTGATGGACTACAGATTATATGTACAAAGCTCTTCACATTTCACATACATCAAACAGGCTGTTTACCAGGGACATAAATACAAATATTCTGCACATTTTTTCTGTGATAATCTACTTTTCTCTAGATTCAGAGTTCACAAATGGTTAATTAAATTTGATTTTAGCATAGAAACACAAATATCAGGAACATAAAATGCTGTCAGATAGAAAGTCACCATGGCTCTTAGGCATAAAATGGAAACTGCTTTAAAATGCTTATTTAGCGGTATAATGCCAAAAAGGGACATTTTAACAGAATTTCTGTCAAACAAAGATGTAAATCCTTTACTTTTATTGAGTTTGACAAATTGAAACCAGCAAACCATTCAGGAAAGTTGCCAAAGTACAGAATCTACATTTACGGAATTCATCTAATAGGATAGAAAGACTTGACCAATTTTAATAAAACTTTGCATGACCTAAGCTTAGGAAATTATAAGATAGTTGGCCAAGTTTCATGGCCATAGGATATATATTATAGAAACTAGGGCCATTTTAGTATTGAAATTTGGATGTTTATTTTTGAAGTTTAAATCAAATATTTTCAACTGTCAAGATTTTGGCCTAAAAAATTTAAATATTGCAAAAATTTGCTTTTTAAATACTCTTGAATATAATGTAATAAGTATTAATAGCAACGGAACACTCATTTGATTTATCAGATTTATTACAGTTATTCAAAAGTCAAATTTATGTGAGCTTGTGCCTGAAAATAGAGATTTGAATAATGGGAAGCCTTACATAAACATGCATTTTTTGCAACCAATTTGAAGTTTTTTAACCATACATTATTCTTCCATATATATTAAATGTACTTTAAATGTAAAGAAAAGTTACAAAAAGCATACCACATGAGTATAAAATGGTCTAAGGCCATGTAAGACTGAGAATTATATAGAGTCGATTTAGGCCGTAGCCCATATTTACATATAAAAATGCACACAGAGGCTATAAGAAATGGAAATTTGTTACTTTTTGCTCATTTCTATGCTAAGATGTCATGATACAAGAAGTTTAATTGCAAAAGGACTCTTGAATTCAACTTTTTTTTGCAGACAGTATGGTCTGATGACCAGTTTTTCACTTTTCAATGGAAAACTTGCATGTAGTTTTAGTCTCAATTGGCATATATTTGAACCACTTACTATCCTAAAGAAGAAAATTATGGTAGCATATGAAATGAATAGGGTGTACTGATCATTGTAAAGTGTTTTTTTTACAGATTTAGTGAAATATTTGTGATGGACTACAGATTATATGTACAAAGCTCTTCACATTTCACATACATCAAACAGGCCGTTTAACCAGGGACATAAATACAAATATTCTGCACATTTTTTCTGTGATAATCTACTTTTCTCTAGATTCAGAGTTCACAAATGGTTAATTAAATTTGATTTTAACATAGAAACACAAATATCAGGAACATAAAATGCTGTCAGATAGAAAGTCACCATGGCTCTTAGGCATAAAATGGAAACTGCTTTAAAATGCTTATTTAGCCGTATAATGCCAAAAAGGGACATTTTAACAGAATTTCTGTCAAACAAAGATGTAAATCCTTTACTTTTATTGAGTTTGACAAATTGAAACCAGCAAACCATTCAGGAAAGTTGCCAAAGTACAGAATCTACATTTACGGAATTCATCTCTTAGGCCCGAGAACACAGTTATTTCGTAGTGCATTTCTTTTAGAGAATAAATTCAAATTAAAAAAATAGCACCTGCTCTATCTCAAAAAGATTTTTTTAACAGTGTAGTGTACTACTATTGATACAAATAATATCAAAATTATAGAAACTTCTACCAGCTCTAACTCAAAATATTGACAATTCTGTGTTAAGGGGGGCTACAATTCAGTTTGACAGCTTCAGACATTCTAATTTTTGACCTTTTTTAACTGGACCAAATCACTACTTAACATAAAGATTCAGCACCCAAATTTTTTTAACATGTAATTTCATCCCCTTACTTAATATTTCATGCATAAAATATCAAGAAATAAATTGGGAAAGTGTACAAAAAAAAAATGCAAGTTATACACTGTTCACACTAGGGACTATATTCGTAGACAACAAAAACCAAAGGACGATAACTGTATCCTTAGACCTAATAGGATAGAAAGACTTGACCAATTTTAATAAAACTTTGCATGACCTAAGCTTAGGAAATTATAAGATAGTTGGCCAAGTTTCATGGCCATAGGATATATATTATAGAAACTAGGGTCATTTTAGGATTGAAATTTGGATGTTTATTTTTGACTTTTAAATCAAATATTTTCAACTGTCAAGATTTTGGCCTAAAAAATTTAAATATTGCAAAAATTTGCTTTTTAAATACTCTTGAATATAACGTAATAAGTATTAATAGCAACGGAACACTCATTTGATTTATCAGATTTATTACAGTTATTCAAAAGTCAAATTTATGTGAGCCTGTGCCTGAAAATAGAGATTTTCGAATTATGGGAAGCCTTACATAAACATGCATTTTTTTCAACCAATTTGAAGTTTTTGAAGTTTTTTAACCATACATTATTCTTCCATATATATTAAATGTACTTTAAATGTAAAGAAAAGTTACAAAAAGCATACCACATGAGTATAAAATGGTCTTAGGCCATGTAAGACTGAGAATTATATAGAGTCGATTTAGGCCGTAGCCCATATTTACATATAAAAATGCACACAGAGGCTATAAGAAATGGAAATTTGTTACTTTTTGCTCATTTCTATACTAAGATGTCATGATACAAGAAGTCTAATTGCAAAAGGACTCTTGAATTCAACTTTATTTTGCAGACAGTATGGTCTGATGACCAGTTTTTCACTTTTCGATGGAAAACTTGCATGTAGTTTTAGTCTCAATTGGCATATATTTGAACCACTTACTATCCTAAAGAAGAAAATTATGGTAGCATATGAAATGAATAGGGTGTACTGATCATTGTAAAGTGTTTTTTTTTACAGATTTAGTGAAATATTTGTGATGGACTACAGATTATATGTACAAAGCTCTTCACATTTCACATACATCAAACAGGCCGTTTAACCAGGGACATAAATACAAATATTCTGCCCGTTTTTTCTGTGATAATCTACTTTTCTCTAGATTCAGAGTTCACAAATGGTTAATTAAATTTGATTTTAGCATAGAAACACAAATATCAGGAACATACAATGCTGTCAGATAGAAAGTCAGCATGGCTCTTAGGCATAAAATGGAAACTGCTTTAAAATGCTTATTTAGCCGTATAATGCCAAAAAGGGACATTTTAACAGAATTTCTGTCAAACAAAGATGTAAATCCTTTACTTCTATTGAGTTTGACAAATTGAAACCAGCAAACCATTCAGGAAAGTTGCCAAAGTACAGAATCTACATTTACGGAATTCATCTCTTAGGCCCGAGAACACAGTTATTTCGTAGTGCATTTCTTTAAGAGAATAAATTCAAATTAAAAAAATAGCACCTGCTCTATCTAAAAAAGATTTTTTTAACAGTGTAGTGTACTACTATTGATACAAATAATATCAAAATTATAGAAACTTCTACCAGCTCTAACTCAAAATATTGACAATTCTGTGTTAAGGGGGCTACAGCTTCAGACATTCTAATTTTTGACCTTTTTTAACTGGACCAAATCACTACTTAACATAAAGATTCAGCACCCAAATTTTTTTAACATGTAATTTCATCCCCTTACTTAATATTTCATGCATAAAATATCAAGAAATAAATTGGGAAAGTGTATAAAAAAAAAAATGCAAGTTATACACTGTTCACACTAGGGACTATATTCGTAGACAACGAAAACCAAAGGACGATAACTGTATCCTTGGACCTAATAGGATAGAAAGACTTGACCAATTTTAATAAAACTTTGCATGACCTAAGCTTAGGAAATTATAAGATAGTTGGCCAAGTTTCATGGCCATAGAATATATATTATAGAAACTAGGGTCATTTTAGTATTGAAATTTGGATGTTTATTTTTGACGTTTAAATCAAATATTTTCAACTGTCAAGATTTTGGCCTAAAAAATTTAAATATTGCAAAAATTTGCTTTTTAAATACTCTTGAATATAATGTAATAAGTATTAATAGCAACGGAACACTCATTTGATTTATCAGATTTATTACAGTTATTCAAAAGTCAAATTTATGTGAGCCTGTGCCTGAAAATAGAGATTTTCGAATTAAGGGAAGCCTTACATAAACATGCATTTTTTTCAACCAATTTGAAGTTTTTGAAGTTTTTTAATCATACATTATTCTTCCATATATATTAAATGTACTTTAAATGTAAAGAAAAGTTACAAAAAGCATACCACATGAGTATAAAATGGTCTTGGGCCATGTAAGACTGAGAATTATATAGAGTCGATTTAGGCCGTAGCCCATATTTACATATAAAAATGCACACAGAGGCTATAAGAAATGGAAATTTGTTACTTTTTGCTCATTTCTATGCTAAGATGTCATGATACAAGAAGTTTAATTGCAAAAGGACTCTTGAATTCAACTTTTTTTTGCAGACAGTATGGTCTGATGACCAGTTTTTCACTTTTCGATGGAAAACTTGCATGTAGTTTTAGTCTCAATTGGCATATATTTGAACCACTTACTATCCTAAAGAAGAAAATTATGGTAGCATATGAAATGAATAGGGTGTACTGATCATTGTAAAGTGTTTTTTTTTACAGATTTAGTGAAATATTTGTGATGGACTACAGATTATATGTACAAAGCTCTTCACATTTCACATACATCAAACAGGCCGTTTAACCAGGGACATAAATACAAATATTCTGCCCGTTTTTTCTGTGATAATCTACTTTTCTCTAGATTCAGAGTTCACAAATGGTTAATTAAATTTGATTTTAGCATAGAAACACAAATATCAGGAACATACAATGCTGTCAGATAGAAAGTCAGCATGGCTCTTAGGCATAAAATGGAAACTGCTTTAAAATGCTTATTTAGCCGTATAATGCCAAAAAGGGACATTTTAACAGAATTTCTGTCAAACAAAGATGTAAATCCTTTACTTTTATTGAGTTTGACAAATTGAAACCAGCAAACCATTCAGGAAAGTTGCCAAAGTACAGAATCTACATTTACTGAATTCATCTCTTAGGCCCGAGAACACAGTTATTTCGTAGTACATTTCTTTTAGAGAATAAATTCAAATTAAAAAAATAGCACCTGCTCTATCTCAAAAAGATTTTTTTAACAGTGTAGTGTACTACTATTGATACAAATAATATCAAAATTATAGAAACTTCTACCAGCTCTAACTCAAAATATTGACAATTCTGTGTTAAGGGGGCTACAATTCAGTTTGACAGCTTCAGACATTCTAATTTTTGACCTTTTTTAACTGGACCAAATCACTACTTAACATAAAGATTCAGCACCCAAATTTTTTTAACATGTAATTTCATCCCCTTACTTAATATTTCATGCATAAAATATCAAGAAATAAATTGGGAAAATGTATAAAAAAAAAATGCAAGTTATACACTGTTCACACTAGGGACTATATTCGTAGACAACGAAAACCAAAGGACGATAACTGTATCCTTGGACCTAATAGGATAGAAAGACTTGACCAATTTTAATAAAACTTTGCATGACCTAAGCTTAGGAAATTATAAGATAGTTGGCCAAGTTTCATGGCCATAGGATATATATTATAGAAACTAGGGCCATTTTAGTATTGAAATTTGGATGTTTATTTTTGACGTTTAAATTAAATATTTTCAACTGTCAAGATTTTGGCCTAAAAAATTTAAATATTGCAAAAATTTGCTTTTTAAATACTCTTGAATATAATGTAATAAGTATTAATAGCAACGGAACACTCATTTGATTTATCAGATTTATTACTGTTATTCAAAAGTCAAATTTATGTGAGCCTGTGCCTGAAAATAGAGATTTTCGAATTAAGGGAAGCCTTACATAAACATGCATTTTTTTCAACCAATTTGAAGTTTTTTAACCATACATTATTCTTCCATATATATTAAATGTACTTTAAATGTAAAGAAAAGTTACAAAAAGCATACCACATGAGTATAAAATGGTCTTAGGCCATGTAAGACTGAGAATTATATAGAGTCGATTTAGGCTGTAGCCCATATTTACATATAAAAATGCACACAGAGGCTATAAGAAATGGAAATTTGTTACTTTTTGCTCATTTCTATGCTAAGATGTCATGATACAAGAAGTCTAATTGCAAAAGGACTCTTGAATTCAACTTTTTTTTTGCAGACAGTATGGTCTGATGACCAGTTTTTCACTTTTCAATGGAAAACTTGCATGTAGTTTTAGTCTCAATTGGCATATATTTGAACCACTTACTATCCTAAAGAAGAAAATTATGGTAGCATATGAAATGAATAGGGTGTACTGATAATTGTAAAGTGTTTTTTTTTACAGATTTAGTGAAATATTTGTGATGGACTACAGATTATATGTACAAAGCTCTTCACATTTCACATACATCAAACAGGCTGTTTACCAGGGACATAAATACAAATATTCTGCACATTTTTTCTGTGATAATCTACTTTTCTCTAGATTCAGAGTTCACAAATGGTTAATTAAATTTGATTTTAGCATAGAAACACAAATATCAGGAACATAAAATGCTGTCAGATAGAAAGTCAGCATGGCTCTTAGGCATAAAATGGAAACTGCTTTAAAATGCTTATTTAGCGGTATAATGCCAAAAAGGGACATTTTAACAGAATTTCTGTCAAACAAAGATTTAAATCCTTTACTTTTATTGAGTTTGACAAATTGAAACCAGCAAACCATTCAGGAAAGTTGCCAAAGTACAGAATCTACATTTACGGAATTCATCTAATAGGATAGAAAGACTTGACCAATTTTAATAAAACTTTGCATGACCTAAGCTTAGGAAATTATAAGATAGTTGGCCAAGTTTCATGGCCATAGGATATATATTATAGAAACTAGGGCCATTTTAGTATTGAAATTTGGATGTTTATTTTTGAAGTTTAAATCAAATATTTTCAACTGTCAAGATTTTGGCCTAAAAAATTTAAATATTGCAAAAATTTGCTTTTTAAATACTCTTGAATATAATGTAATAAGTATTAATAGCAACGGAACACTCATTTGATTTATCAGATTTATTACAGTTATTCAAAAGTCAAATTTATGTGAGCCTGTGCCTGAAAATAGAGATTTGAATAATGGGAAGCCTTACATAAACATGCATTTTTTGCAACCAATTTGAAGTTTTTTAACCATACATTATTCTTCCATATATATTAAATGTACTTTAAATGTAAAGAAAAGTTACAAAAAGCATACCACATGAGTATAAAATGGTCTTAGGCCATGTAAGACTGAGAATTATATAGAGTCGATTTAGGCCGTAGCCCATATTTACATATAAAAATGCACACAGAGGCTATAAGAAATGGAAATTTGTTACTTTTTGCTCATTTCTATGCTAAGATGTCATGATACAAGAAGTTTAATTGCAAAAGGACTCTTGAATTCAACTTTTTTTTGCAGACAGTATGGTCTGATGACCAGTTTTTCACTTTTCGATGGAAAACTTGCATGTAGTTTTAGTCTCAATTGGCATATATTTGAACCACTTACTATCCTAAAGAAGAAAATTATGGTAGCATATGAAATGAATAGGGTGTACTGATCATTGTAAAGTGTTTTTTTTTACAGATTTAGTGAAATATTTGTGATGGACTACAGATTATATGTACAAAGCTCTTCACATTTCACATACATCAAACAGGCCGTTTAACCAGGGACATAAATACAAATATTCTGCCCGTTTTTTCTGTGATAATCTACTTTTCTCTAGATTCAGAGTTCACAAATGGTTAATTAAATTTGATTTTAGCATAGAAACACAAATATCAGGAACATACAATGCTGTCAGATAGAAAGTCAGCATGGCTCTTAGGCATAAAATGGAAACTGCTTTAAAATGCTTATTTAGCCGTATAATGCCAAAAAGGGACATTTTAACAGAATTTCTGTCAAACAAAGATGTAAATCCTTTACTTTTATTGAGTTTGACAAATTGAAACCAGCAAACCATTCAGGAAAGTTGCCAAAGTACAGAATCTACATTTACTGAATTCATCTCTTAGGCCCGAGAACACAGTTATTTCGTAGTACATTTCTTTTAGAGAATAAATTCAAATTAAAAAAATAGCACCTGCTCTATCTCAAAAAGATTTTTTTAACAGTGTAGTGTACTACTATTGATACAAATAATATCAAAATTATAGAAACTTCTACCAGCTCTAACTCAAAATATTGACAATTCTGTGTTAAGGGGGCTACAATTCAGTTTGACAGCTTCAGACATTCTAATTTTTGACCTTTTTTAACTGGACCAAATCACTACTTAACATAAAGATTCAGCACCCAAATTTTTTTAACATGTAATTTCATCCCCTTACTTAATATTTCATGCATAAAATATCAAGAAATAAATTGGGAAAATGTATAAAAAAAAAATGCAAGTTATACACTGTTCACACTAGGGACTATATTCGTAGACAACGAAAACCAAAGGACGATAACTGTATCCTTGGACCTAATAGGATAGAAAGACTTGACCAATTTTAATAAAACTTTGCATGACCTAAGCTTAGGAAATTATAAGATAGTTGGCCAAGTTTCATGGCCATAGGATATATATTATAGAAACTAGGGCCATTTTAGTATTGAAATTTGGATGTTTATTTTTGACGTTTAAATTAAATATTTTCAACTGTCAAGATTTTGGCCTAAAAAATTTAAATATTGCAAAAATTTGCTTTTTAAATACTCTTGAATATAATGTAATAAGTATTAATAGCAACGGAACACTCATTTGATTTATCAGATTTATTACTGTTATTCAAAAGTCAAATTTATGTGAGCCTGTGCCTGAAAATAGAGATTTTCGAATTAAGGGAAGCCTTACATAAACATGCATTTTTTTCAACCAATTTGAAGTTTTTTAACCATACATTATTCTTCCATATATATTAAATGTACTTTAAATGTAAAGAAAAGTTACAAAAAGCATACCACATGAGTATAAAATGGTCTTAGGCCATGTAAGACTGAGAATTATATAGAGTCGATTTAGGCTGTAGCCCATATTTACATATAAAAATGCACACAGAGGCTATAAGAAATGGAAATTTGTTACTTTTTGCTCATTTCTATGCTAAGATGTCATGATACAAGAAGTCTAATTGCAAAAGGACTCTTGAATTCAACTTTTTTTTTGCAGACAGTATGGTCTGATGACCAGTTTTTCACTTTTCAATGGAAAACTTGCATGTAGTTTTAGTCTCAATTGGCATATATTTGAACCACTTACTATCCTAAAGAAGAAAATTATGGTAGCATATGAAATGAATAGGGTGTACTGATAATTGTAAAGTGTTTTTTTTTACAGATTTAGTGAAATATTTGTGATGGACTACAGATTATATGTACAAAGCTCTTCACATTTCACATACATCAAACAGGCTGTTTACCAGGGACATAAATACAAATATTCTGCACATTTTTTCTGTGATAATCTACTTTTCTCTAGATTCAGAGTTCACAAATGGTTAATTAAATTTGATTTTAGCATAGAAACACAAATATCAGGAACATAAAATGCTGTCAGATAGAAAGTCAGCATGGCTCTTAGGCATAAAATGGAAACTGCTTTAAAATGCTTATTTAGCGGTATAATGCCAAAAAGGGACATTTTAACAGAATTTCTGTCAAACAAAGATTTAAATCCTTTACTTTTATTGAGTTTGACAAATTGAAACCAGCAAACCATTCAGGAAAGTTGCCAAAGTACAGAATCTACATTTACGGAATTCATCTAATAGGATAGAAAGACTTGACCAATTTTAATAAAACTTTGCATGACCTAAGCTTAGGAAATTATAAGATAGTTGGCCAAGTTTCATGGCCATAGGATATATATTATAGAAACTAGGGCCATTTTAGTATTGAAATTTGGATGTTTATTTTTGAAGTTTAAATCAAATATTTTCAACTGTCAAGATTTTGGCCTAAAAAATTTAAATATTGCAAAAATTTGCTTTTTAAATACTCTTGAATATAATGTAATAAGTATTAATAGCAACGGAACACTCATTTGATTTATCAGATTTATTACAGTTATTCAAAAGTCAAATTTATGTGAGCCTGTGCCTGAAAATAGAGATTTGAATAATGGGAAGCCTTACATAAACATGCATTTTTTGCAACCAATTTGAAGTTTTTTAACCATACATTATTCTTCCATATATATTAAATGTACTTTAAATGTAAAGAAAAGTTACAAAAAGCATACCACATGAGTATAAAATGGTCTAAGGCCATGTAAGACTGAGAATTATATAGAGTCGATTTAGGCCGTAGCCCATATTTACATATAAAAATGCACACAGAGGCTATAAGAAATGGAAATTTGTTACTTTTTGCTCATTTCTATGCTAAGATGTCATGATACAAGAAGTTTAATTGCAAAAGGACTCTTGAATTCAACTTTTTTTTGCAGACAGTATGGTCTGATGACCAGTTTTTCACTTTTCAATGGAAAACTTGCATGTAGTTTTAGTCTCAATTGGCATATATTTGAACCACTTACTATCCTAAAGAAGAAAATTATGGTAGCATATGAAATGAATAGGGTGTACTGATCATTGTAAAGTGTTTTTTTTACAGATTTAGTGAAATATTTGTGATGGACTACAGATTATATGTACAAAGCTCTTCACATTTCACATACATCAAACAGGCCGTTTAACCAGGGACATAAATACAAATATTCTGCACATTTTTTCTGTGATAATCTACTTTTCTCTAGATTCAGAGTTCACAAATGGTTAATTAAATTTGATTTTAGCATAGAAACACAAATATCAGGAACATAAAATGCTGTCAGATAGAAAGTCAGCATGGCTCTTAGGCATAAAATGGAAACTGCTTTAAAATGCTTATTTAGCCGTATAATGCCAAAAAGGGACATTTTAACAGAATTTCTGTCAAACAAAGATGTAAATCCTTTACTTTTATTGAGTTTGACAAATTGAAACCAGCAAACCATTCAGGAAAGTTGCCAAAGTACAGAATCTACATTTACGGAATTCATCTCTTAGGCCCGAGAACACAGTTATTTCGTAGTGCATTTCTTTTAGAGAATAAATTCAAATTAAAAAAATAGCACCTGCTCTATCTCAAAAAGATTTTTTTAACAGTGTAGTGTACTACTATTGATACAAATAATATCAAAATTATAGAAACTTCTACCAGCTCTAACTCAAAATATTGACAATTCTGTGTTAAGGGGGGCTACAATTCAGTTTGACAGCTTCAGACATTCTAATTTTTGACCTTTTTTAACTGGACCAAATCACTACTTAACATAAAGATTCAGCACCCAAATTTTTTTAACATGTAATTTCATCCCCTTACTTAATATTTCATGCATAAAATATCAAGAAATAAATTGGGAAAGTGTACAAAAAAAAAATGCAAGTTATACACTGTTCACACTAGGGACTATATTCGTAGACAACAAAAACCAAAGGACGATAACTGTATCCTTAGACCTAATAGGATAGAAAGACTTGACCAATTTTAATAAAACTTTGCATGACCTAAGCTTAGGAAATTATAAGATAGTTGGCCAAGTTTCATGGCCATAGGATATATATTATAGAAACTAGGGTCATTTTAGGATTGAAATTTGGATGTTTATTTTTGACTTTTAAATCAAATATTTTCAACTGTCAAGATTTTGGCCTAAAAAATTTAAATATTGCAAAAATTTGCTTTTTAAATACTCTTGAATATAACGTAATAAGTATTAATAGCAACGGAACACTCATTTGATTTATCAGATTTATTACAGTTATTCAAAAGTCAAATTTATGTGAGCCTGTGCCTGAAAATAGAGATTTTCGAATTAAGGGAAGCCTTACATAAACATGCATTTTTTTCAACCAATTTGAAGTTTTTTAACCATACATTATTCTTCCATATATATTAAATGTACTTTAAATGTAAAGAAAAGTTACAAAAAGCATACCACATGAGTATAAAATGGTCTTAGGCCATGTAAGACTGAGAATTATATAGAGTCGATTTAGGCTGTAGCCCATATTTACATATAAAAATGCACACAGAGGCTATAAGAAATGGAAATTTGTTACTTTTTGCTCATTTCTATACTAAGATGTCATGATACAAGAAGTCTAATTGCAAAAGGACTCTTGAATTCAACTTTATTTTGCAGACAGTATGGTCTGATGACCAGTTTTTCACTTTTCGATGGAAAACTTGCATGTAGTTTTAGTCTCAATTGGCATATATTTGAACCACTTACTATCCTAAAGAAGAAAATTATGGTAGCATATGAAATGAATAGGGTGTACTGATCATTGTAAAGTGTTTTTTTTTACAGATTTAGTGAAATATTTGTGATGGACTACAGATTATATGTACAAAGCTCTTCACATTTCACATACATCAAACAGGCCGTTTAACCAGGGACATAAATACAAATATTCTGCCCGTTTTTTCTGTGATAATCTACTTTTCTCTAGATTCAGAGTTCACAAATGGTTAATTAAATTTGATTTTAGCATAGAAACACAAATATCAGGAACATACAATGCTGTCAGATAGAAAGTCAGCATGGCTCTTAGGCATAAAATGGAAACTGCTTTAAAATGCTTATTTAGCCGTATAATGCCAAAAAGGGACATTTTAACAGAATTTCTGTCAAACAAAGATGTAAATCCTTTACTTCTATTGAGTTTGACAAATTGAAACCAGCAAACCATTCAGGAAAGTTGCCAAAGTACAGAATCTACATTTACGGAATTCATCTCTTAGGCCCGAGAACACAGTTATTTCGTAGTGCATTTCTTTAAGAGAATAAATTCAAATTAAAAAAATAGCACCTGCTCTATCTAAAAAAGATTTTTTTAACAGTGTAGTGTACTACTATTGATACAAATAATATCAAAATTATAGAAACTTCTACCAGCTCTAACTCAAAATATTGACAATTCTGTGTTAAGGGGGCTACAGCTTCAGACATTCTAATTTTTGACCTTTTTTAACTGGACCAAATCACTACTTAACATAAAGATTCAGCACCCAAATTTTTTTAACATGTAATTTCATCCCCTTACTTAATATTTCATGCATAAAATATCAAGAAATAAATTGGGAAAGTGTATAAAAAAAAAAATGCAAGTTATACACTGTTCACACTAGGGACTATATTCGTAGACAACGAAAACCAAAGGACGATAACTGTATCCTTGGACCTAATAGGATAGAAAGACTTGACCAATTTTAATAAAACTTTGCATGACCTAAGCTTAGGAAATTATAAGATAGTTGGCCAAGTTTCATGGCCATAGAATATATATTATAGAAACTAGGGTCATTTTAGTATTGAAATTTGGATGTTTATTTTTGACGTTTAAATCAAATATTTTCAACTGTCAAGATTTTGGCCTAAAAAATTTAAATATTGCAAAAATTTGCTTTTTAAATACTCTTGAATATAATGTAATAAGTATTAATAGCAACGGAACACTCATTTGATTTATCAGATTTATTACAGTTATTCAAAAGTCAAATTTATGTGAGCCTGTGCCTGAAAATAGAGATTTTCGAATTAAGGGAAGCCTTACATAAACATGCATTTTTTTCAACCAATTTGAAGTTTTTGAAGTTTTTTAATCATACATTATTCTTCCATATATATTAAATGTACTTTAAATGTAAAGAAAAGTTACAAAAAGCATACCACATGAGTATAAAATGGTCTTGGGCCATGTAAGACTGAGAATTATATAGAGTCGATTTAGGCCGTAGCCCATATTTACATATAAAAATGCACACAGAGGCTATAAGAAATGGAAATTTGTTACTTTTTGCTCATTTCTATGCTAAGATGTCATGATACAAGAAGTTTAATTGCAAAAGGACTCTTGAATTCAACTTTTTTTTGCAGACAGTATGGTCTGATGACCAGTTTTTCACTTTTCGATGGAAAACTTGCATGTAGTTTTAGTCTCAATTGGCATATATTTGAACCACTTACTATCCTAAAGAAGAAAATTATGGTAGCATATGAAATGAATAGGGTGTACTGATCATTGTAAAGTGTTTTTTTTTACAGATTTAGTGAAATATTTGTGATGGACTACAGATTATATGTACAAAGCTCTTCACATTTCACATACATCAAACAGGCCGTTTAACCAGGGACATAAATACAAATATTCTGCCCGTTTTTTCTGTGATAATCTACTTTTCTCTAGATTCAGAGTTCACAAATGGTTAATTAAATTTGATTTTAGCATAGAAACACAAATATCAGGAACATACAATGCTGTCAGATAGAAAGTCAGCATGGCTCTTAGGCATAAAATGGAAACTGCTTTAAAATGCTTATTTAGCCGTATAATGCCAAAAAGGGACATTTTAACAGAATTTCTGTCAAACAAAGATGTAAATCCTTTACTTTTATTGAGTTTGACAAATTGAAACCAGCAAACCATTCAGGAAAGTTGCCAAAGTACAGAATCTACATTTACTGAATTCATCTCTTAGGCCCGAGAACACAGTTATTTCGTAGTACATTTCTTTTAGAGAATAAATTCAAATTAAAAAAATAGCACCTGCTCTATCTCAAAAAGATTTTTTTAACAGTGTAGTGTACTACTATTGATACAAATAATATCAAAATTATAGAAACTTCTACCAGCTCTAACTCAAAATATTGACAATTCTGTGTTAAGGGGGCTACAATTCAGTTTGACAGCTTCAGACATTCTAATTTTTGACCTTTTTTAACTGGACCAAATCACTACTTAACATAAAGATTCAGCACCCAAATTTTTTTAACATGTAATTTCATCCCCTTACTTAATATTTCATGCATAAAATATCAAGAAATAAATTGGGAAAATGTATAAAAAAAAAATGCAAGTTATACACTGTTCACACTAGGGACTATATTCGTAGACAACGAAAACCAAAGGACGATAACTGTATCCTTGGACCTAATAGGATAGAAAGACTTGACCAATTTTAATAAAACTTTGCATGACCTAAGCTTAGGAAATTATAAGATAGTTGGCCAAGTTTCATGGCCATAGGATATATATTATAGAAACTAGGGCCATTTTAGTATTGAAATTTGGATGTTTATTTTTGACGTTTAAATTAAATATTTTCAACTGTCAAGATTTTGGCCTAAAAAATTTAAATATTGCAAAAATTTGCTTTTTAAATACTCTTGAATATAATGTAATAAGTATTAATAGCAACGGAACACTCATTTGATTTATCAGATTTATTACTGTTATTCAAAAGTCAAATTTATGTGAGCCTGTGCCTGAAAATAGAGATTTTCGAATTAAGGGAAGCCTTACATAAACATGCATTTTTTTCAACCAATTTGAAGTTTTTTAACCATACATTATTCTTCCATATATATTAAATGTACTTTAAATGTAAAGAAAAGTTACAAAAAGCATACCACATGAGTATAAAATGGTCTTAGGCCATGTAAGACTGAGAATTATATAGAGTCGATTTAGGCTGTAGCCCATATTTACATATAAAAATGCACACAGAGGCTATAAGAAATGGAAATTTGTTACTTTTTGCTCATTTCTATGCTAAGATGTCATGATACAAGAAGTCTAATTGCAAAAGGACTCTTGAATTCAACTTTTTTTTTGCAGACAGTATGGTCTGATGACCAGTTTTTCACTTTTCAATGGAAAACTTGCATGTAGTTTTAGTCTCAATTGGCATATATTTGAACCACTTACTATCCTAAAGAAGAAAATTATGGTAGCATATGAAATGAATAGGGTGTACTGATAATTGTAAAGTGTTTTTTTTTACAGATTTAGTGAAATATTTGTGATGGACTACAGATTATATGTACAAAGCTCTTCACATTTCACATACATCAAACAGGCTGTTTACCAGGGACATAAATACAAATATTCTGCACATTTTTTCTGTGATAATCTACTTTTCTCTAGATTCAGAGTTCACAAATGGTTAATTAAATTTGATTTTAGCATAGAAACACAAATATCAGGAACATAAAATGCTGTCAGATAGAAAGTCAGCATGGCTCTTAGGCATAAAATGGAAACTGCTTTAAAATGCTTATTTAGCGGTATAATGCCAAAAAGGGACATTTTAACAGAATTTCTGTCAAACAAAGATTTAAATCCTTTACTTTTATTGAGTTTGACAAATTGAAACCAGCAAACCATTCAGGAAAGTTGCCAAAGTACAGAATCTACATTTACGGAATTCATCTAATAGGATAGAAAGACTTGACCAATTTTAATAAAACTTTGCATGACCTAAGCTTAGGAAATTATAAGATAGTTGGCCAAGTTTCATGGCCATAGGATATATATTATAGAAACTAGGGCCATTTTAGTATTGAAATTTGGATGTTTATTTTTGAAGTTTAAATCAAATATTTTCAACTGTCAAGATTTTGGCCTAAAAAATTTAAATATTGCAAAAATTTGCTTTTTAAATACTCTTGAATATAATGTAATAAGTATTAATAGCAACGGAACACTCATTTGATTTATCAGATTTATTACAGTTATTCAAAAGTCAAATTTATGTGAGCCTGTGCCTGAAAATAGAGATTTGAATAATGGGAAGCCTTACATAAACATGCATTTTTTGCAACCAATTTGAAGTTTTTTAACCATACATTATTCTTCCATATATATTAAATGTACTTTAAATGTAAAGAAAAGTTACAAAAAGCATACCACATGAGTATAAAATGGTCTTAGGCCATGTAAGACTGAGAATTATATAGAGTCGATTTAGGCCGTAGCCCATATTTACATATAAAAATGCACACAGAGGCTATAAGAAATGGAAATTTGTTACTTTTTGCTCATTTCTATGCTAAGATGTCATGATACAAGAAGTTTAATTGCAAAAGGACTCTTGAATTCAACTTTTTTTTGCAGACAGTATGGTCTGATGACCAGTTTTTCACTTTTCAATGGAAAACTTGCATGTAGTTTTAGTCTCAATTGGCATATATTTGAACCACTTACTATCCTAAAGAAGAAAATTATGGTAGCATATGAAATGAATAGGGTGTACTGATCATTGTAAAGTGTTTTTTTTACAGATTTAGTGAAATATTTGTGATGGACTACAGATTATATGTACAAAGCTCTTCACATTTCACATACATCAAACAGGCCGTTTAACCAGGGACATAAATACAAATATTCTGCACATTTTTTCTGTGATAATCTACTTTTCTCTAGATTCAGAGTTCACAAATGGTTAATTAAATTTGATTTTAGCATAGAAACACAAATATCAGGAACATAAAATGCTGTCAGATAGAAAGTCAGCATGGCTCTTAGGCATAAAATGGAAACTGCTTTAAAATGCTTATTTAGCCGTATAATGCCAAAAAGGGACATTTTAACAGAATTTCTGTCAAACAAAGATGTAAATCCTTTACTTTTATTGAGTTTGACAAATTGAAACCAGCAAACCATTCAGGAAAGTTGCCAAAGTACAGAATCTACATTTACGGAATTCATCTCTTAGGCCCGAGAACACAGTTATTTCGTAGTGCATTTCTTTTAGAGAATAAATTCAAATTAAAAAAATAGCACCTGCTCTATCTCAAAAAGATTTTTTTAACAGTGTAGTGTACTACTATTGATACAAATAATATCAAAATTATAGAAACTTCTACCAGCTCTAACTCAAAATATTGACAATTCTGTGTTAAGGGGGGCTACAATTCAGTTTGACAGCTTCAGACATTCTAATTTTTGACCTTTTTTAACTGGACCAAATCACTACTTAACATAAAGATTCAGCACCCAAATTTTTTTAACATGTAATTTCATCCCCTTACTTAATATTTCATGCATAAAATATCAAGAAATAAATTGGGAAAGTGTACAAAAAAAAAATGCAAGTTATACACTGTTCACACTAGGGACTATATTCGTAGACAACAAAAACCAAAGGACGATAACTGTATCCTTAGACCTAATAGGATAGAAAGACTTGACCAATTTTAATAAAACTTTGCATGACCTAAGCTTAGGAAATTATAAGATAGTTGGCCAAGTTTCATGGCCATAGGATATATATTATAGAAACTAGGGTCATTTTAGGATTGAAATTTGGATGTTTATTTTTGACGTTTAAATCAAATATTTTCAACTGTCAAGATTTTGGCCTAAAAAATTTAAATATTGCAAAAATTTGCTTTTTAAATACTCTTGAATATAACGTAATAAGTATTAATAGCAACGGAACACTCATTTGATTTATCAGATTTATTACAGTTATTCAAAAGTCAAATTTATGTGAGCCTGTGCCTGAAAATAGAGATTTTCGAATTATGGGAAGCCTTACATAAACATGCATTTTTTTCAACCAATTTGAAGTTTTTGAAGTTTTTTAACCATACATTATTCTTCCATATATATTAAATGTACTTTAAATGTAAAGAAAAGTTACAAAAAGCATACCACATGAGTATAAAATGGTCTTAGGCCATGTAAGACTGAGAATTATATAGAGTCGATTTAGGCCGTAGCCCATATTTACATATAAAAATGCACACAGAGGCTATAAGAAATGGAAATTTGTTACTTTTTGCTCATTTCTATGCTAAGATGTCATGATACAAGAAGTCTAATTGCAAAAGGACTCTTGAATTCAACTTTTTTTTGCAGACAGTATGGTCTGATGACCAGTTTTTCACTTTTCGATGGAAAACTTGCATGTAGTTTTAGTCTCAATTGGCATATATTTGAACCACTTACTATCCTAAAGAAGAAAATTATGGTAGCATATGAAATGAATAGGGTGTACTGATCATTGTAAAGTGTTTTTTTTTACAGATTTAGTGAAATATTTGTGATGGACTACAGATTATATGTACAAAGCTCTTCACATTTCACATACATCAAACAGGCCGTTTAACCAGGGACATAAATACAAATATTCTGCCCGTTTTTTCTGTGATAATCTACTTTTCTCTAGATTCAGAGTTCACAAATGGTTAATTAAATTTGATTTTAGCATAGAAACACAAATATCAGGAACATACAATGCTGTCAGATAGAAAGTCAGCATGGCTCTTAGGCATAAAATGGAAACTGCTTTAAAATGCTTATTTAGCCGTATAATGCCAAAAAGGGACATTTTAACAGAATTTTTGTCAAACAAAGATGTAAATCCTTTACTTCTATTGAGTTTGACAAATTGAAACCAGCAAACCATTCAGGAAAGTTGCCAAAGTACAGAATCTACATTTACGGAATTCATCTCTTAGGCCCGAGAACACAGTTATTTCGTAGTGCATTTCTTTAAGAGAATAAATTCAAATTAAAAAAATAGCACCTGCTCTATCTAAAAAAGATTTTTTTAACAGTGTAGTGTACTACTATTGATACAAATAATATCAAAATTATAGAAACTTCTACCAGCTCTAACTCAAAATATTGACAATTCTGTGTTAAGGGGGCTACAGCTTCAGACATTCTAATTTTTGACCTTTTTTAACTGGACCAAATCACTACTTAACATAAAGATTCAGCACCCAAATTTTTTTAACATGTAATTTCATCCCCTTACTTAATATTTCATGCATAAAATATCAAGAAATAAATTGGGAAAGTGTATAAAAAAAAAAATGCAAGTTATACACTGTTCACACTAGGGACTATATTCGTAGACAACGAAAACCAAAGGACGATAACTGTATCCTTGGACCTAATAGGATAGAAAGACTTGACCAATTTTAATAAAACTTTGCATGACCTAAGCTTAGGAAATTATAAGATAGTTGGCCAAGTTTCATGGCCATAGAATATATATTATAGAAACTAGGGTCATTTTAGTATTGAAATTTGGATGTTTATTTTTGACGTTTAAATCAAATATTTTCAACTGTCAAGATTTTGGCCTAAAAAATTTAAATATTGCAAAAATTTGCTTTTTAAATACTCTTGAATATAATGTAATAAGTATTAATAGCAACGGAACACTCATTTGATTTATCAGATTTATTACAGTTATTCAAAAGTCAAATTTATGTGAGCCTGTGCCTGAAAATAGAGATTTTCGAATTAAGGGAAGCCTTACATAAACATGCATTTTTTTCAACCAATTTGAAGTTTTTGAAGTTTTTTAATCATACATTATTCTTCCATATATATTAAATGTACTTTAAATGTAAAGAAAAGTTACAAAAAGCATACCACATGAGTATAAAATGGTCTTAGGCCATGTAAGACTGAGAATTATATAGAGTCGATTTAGGCCGTAGCCCATATTTACATATAAAAATGCACACAGAGGCTATAAGAAATGGAAATTTGTTACTTTTTGCTCATTTCTATGCTAAGATGTCATGATACAAGAAGTTTAATTGCAAAAGGACTCTTGAATTCAACTTTTTTTTGCAGACAGTATGGTCTGATGACCAGTTTTTCACTTTTCGATGGAAAACTTGCATGTAGTTTTAGTCTCAATTGGCATATATTTGAACCACTTACTATCCTAAAGAAGAAAATTATGGTAGCATATGAAATGAATAGGGTGTACTGATCATTGTAAAGTGTTTTTTTTTACAGATTTAGTGAAATATTTGTGATGGACTACAGATTATATGTACAAAGCTCTTCACATTTCACATACATCAAACAGGCCGTTTAACCAGGGACATAAATACAAATATTCTGCCCGTTTTTTCTGTGATAATCTACTTTTCTCTAGATTCAGAGTTCACAAATGGTTAATTAAATTTGATTTTAGCATAGAAACACAAATATCAGGAACATACAATGCTGTCAGATAGAAAGTCAGCATGGCTCTTAGGCATAAAATGGAAACTGCTTTAAAATGCTTATTTAGCCGTATAATGCCAAAAAGGGACATTTTAACAGAATTTTAGATGTAAATCCTTTACTTTTATTGAGTTTGACAAATTGAAACCAGCAAACCATTCAGGAAAGTTGCCAAAGTACAGAATCTACATTTACTGAATTCATCTCTTAGGCCCGAGAACACAGTTATTTCGTAGTACATTTCTTTTAGAGAATAAATTCAAATTAAAAAAATAGCACCTGCTCTATCTCAAAAAGATTTTTTTAACAGTGTAGTGTACTACTATTGATACAAATAATATCAAAATTATAGAAACTTCTACCAGCTCTAACTCAAAATATTGACAATTCTGTGTTAAGGGGGCTACAATTCAGTTTGACAGCTTCAGACATTCTAATTTTTGACCTTTTTTAACTGGACCAAATCACTACTTAACATAAAGATTCAGCACCCAAATTTTTTTAACATGTAATTTCATCCCCTTACTTAATATTTCATGCATAAAATATCAAGAAATAAATTGGGAAAATGTATAAAAAAAAAATGCAAGTTATACACTGTTCACACTAGGGACTATATTCGTAGACAACGAAAACCAAAGGACGATAACTGTATCCTTGGACCTAATAGGATAGAAAGACTTGACCAATTTTAATAAAACTTTGCATGACCTAAGCTTAGGAAATTATAAGATAGTTGGCCAAGTTTCATGGCCATAGAATATATATTATAGAAACTAGGGTCATTTTAGTATTGAAATTTGGATGTTTATTTTTGACGTTTAAATCAAATATTTTCAACTGTCAAGATTTTGGCCTAAAAAATTTAAATATTGCAAAAATTTGCTTTTTAAATACTCTTGAATATAATGTAATAAGTGTTAATAGCAACGGAACACTCATTTGATTTATCAGATTTATTACAGTTATTCAAAAGTCAAATTTATGTGAGCCTGTGCCTGAAAATAGAGATTTTCGAATTAAGGGAAGCCTTACATAAACATGCATTTTTTTCAACCAATTTGAAGTTTTTGAAGTTTTTTAATCATACATTATTCTTCCATATATATTAAATGTACTTTAAATGTAAAGAAAAGTTACAAAAAGCATACCACATGAGTATAAAATGGTCTTAGGCCATGTAAGACTGAGAATTATATAGAGTCGATTTAGGCCGTAGCCCATATTTACATATAAAAATGCACACAGAGGCTATAAGAAATGGAAATTTGTTACTTTTTGCTCATTTCTATGCTAAGATGTCATGATACAAGAAGTCTAATTGCAAAAGGACTCTTGAATTCAACTTTTTTTTGCAGACAGTATGGTCTGATGACCAGTTTTTCACTTTTCAATGGAAAACTTGCATGTAGTTTTAGTCTCAATTGGCATGTATTTGAACCACTTACTATCCTAAAGAAGAAAATTATGGTAGCATATGAAATGAATAGGGTGTACTGATCATTGTAAAGTGTTTTTTTTTACAGATTTAGTGAAATATTTGTGATGGACTACAGATTATATGTACAAAGCTCTTCACATTTCACATACATCAAACAGGCCGTTTAACCAGGGACATAAATACAAATATTCTGCACATTTTTTCTGTGATAATCTACTTTTCTCTAGATTCAGAGTTCACAAATGGTTAATTAAATTTGATTTTAGCATAGAAACACAAATATCAGGAACATACAATGCTGTCAGATAGAAAGTCAGCATGGCTCTTAGGCATAAAATGGAAACTGCTTTAAAATGCTTATTTAGCCGTATAATGCCAAAAAGGGACATTTTAACAGAATTTCTGTCAAACAAAGATGTAAATCCTTTACTTTTATTGAGTTTGACAAATTGAAACAAGCAAACCATTCAGGAAAGTTGCCAAAGTACAGAATCTACATTTACTGAATTCATCTCTTAGGCCCGAGAACACAGTTATTTCGTAGTGCATTTCTTTTAGAGAATAAATTCAAATTAAAAAAATAGCACCTGCTCTATCTCAAAAAGATTTTTACAGTGTAGTGTACTACTATTGATACAAATAATATCAAAATTATAGAAACTTCTACCAGCTCTAACTCAAAATATTGACAATTCTGTGTTAAGGGGGCTACAATTCAGTTTGACAGCTTCAGACATTCTAATTTTTGACCTTTTTTAACTGGACCAAATCACTACTTAACATAAAGATTCAGCACCCAAATTTTTTTAACATGTAATTTCATCCCCTTACTTAATATTTCATGCATAAAATATCAAGAAATAAATTGGGAAAGTGTATAAAAAAAAATGCAAGTTATACACTGTTCACACTAGGGACTATATTCGTAGACAACGAAAACCAAAGGACGATAACTGTGTCCTTGGACCTAATAGGATAGAAAAACTTGACCAATTTTAATAAAACTTTGCATGACCTAAGCTTAGGAAATTATAAGATAGTTGGCCAAGTTTCATGGCCATAGGATATATATTATAGAAACTAGGGCCATTTTAGTATTGAAATTTGGATGTTTATTTTTGACGTTTAAATCAAATATTTTCAACTGTCAAGATTTTGGCCTAAAAAATTTAAATATTGCAAAAATTTGCTTTTTAAATACTCTTGAATATAATGTAATAAGTATTAATAGCAACGGAACACTCATTTGATTTATCAGATTTATTACAGTTATTCAAAAGTCAAATTTATGTGAGCCTGTGCCTGAAAATAGAGATTTTCGAATTAAGGGAAGCCTTACATAAACATGCATTTTTTTCAACCAATTTGAAGTTTTTGAAGTTTTGTAACCATACATTATTCTTCCATATATATTAAATGTACTTTAAATGTAAAGAAAAGTTACAAAAAGCATACCACATGAGTATAAAATGGTCTTAGGCCATGTAAGACTGAGAATTATATAGAGTCGATTTAGGCCGTAGCCCATATTTACATAAAAAAATGCACACAGAGGCTATAAGAAATGGAAATTTGTTACTTTTTGCTCATTTCTATGCTAAGATGTCATGATACAAGAAGTCTAATTGCAAAAGGACTCTTGAATTCAACTTTTTTTTTGCAGACAATAACTTGTGTGTAAGTGTATGGATCTTTATGAAATTGTAATACAAGGTTCCATATCACAAAGGGAAAGCTGGGTTTGAGTTATGGGGTAACTGCCTTAAACATTTAGGAATTTGGGGCAAAATGGGGCCAAAAATAATAATGATATGGTTTGAATAGGTAAATTAAAATTTTTTAAGTTCTAACTTCTTAGACCACATTCATTCTGTGTCAGAAACCTATGCTGTGTCAAATATTTAATCACAATCCAAATTCATTGCTGTATCAAGCTTGAATGTTTTGTCCATACTTGCCCCAACTGTTCAGGGTTCGACCTCTGCGGTCGTATCAAGCTGCGCCCAGCGGAGCATTTTATTACCTTTAAAAGTGTTTGAATATAGCAGATAATAGTTGCACTCGTTTAATTTAGCATGAAATCAATTTGCATTTTACGATTAAATATTTAATTTGCTGAAGACAATTTCACGCATGCGTATTACATAGTAAATAAAGCACATGTGTGACTCATGAAAAAATACTTTTTTTCTACGTAAATTTAGATTTAATTTTTAAATCAGAATTGATGACTGTCTTTGATGAAAAGTAAATAAATAATGAATACACTTGTCAGGGAACTTTAAGTCTAGGTTAGTCTATGGAAAGGTATATACTATGAAATTTAGAGCGAGGGGCTTGCCCCGAGCTCTTAATTTCATAGTATATATCTTTTCATAGACTATCCAATTTAGCACATATTTACAACTCGAGTAATCTTTTAATTGGTCTATTGATAGTTAAATTTGGCTGACTACTTGTATCACAGGTGTTTGTAAAACGGAGCTCATTAACGAAGTTTTGTAAATCTACTCACTAGTATCATTGTAAAATATGTGATTTCAAAAGGCCCTTCACTCCAGAATGAAAAGATGGTAGCTGCTGGTGTAAGTATGTATACTGATATAAGCGGTGTTTTACTATACATGTTCTTCTGACATGGTATGATGACAAAATAAATTGACCAAAAGCAGGCAATAATTAAATTGCAGTGGAAGCTTTATATGTTTTGAAAACATTTTCTAATTTCACAGTAAAACTAAAGCTATAATAAATTTGAAACATATAGATAGTTTGTCCCCATAGATATAGTCTAGCAGATAGGCATTAAAAAGCAACTACCAATAGATCAGAGATTATAGGTTTTGTGTTTTGTGTTTTTTTTTATTATTTCAAAGTAAAAACTAAAAGATTTATCAGAATATGTTTATATATATATATAGGTGGCACATTATCTTCAGACATAATCACAGTTTTTCAATTCATGACATCGTCCTAAACATGCATGAAATATTTGCCACTGGACATTAAGCAACCAATAATCAATAAATCAATCAATTCATGACGAAATAGATCACCTTCCTTAAGAAAGTTTAAAAAATTATCACCAAGTTGCTTTAATTTTCCTTCACAAGGTTTCATAGTACACACTTTTCTGTGTACAAAGTAATTGCATGGATGATACATTATCATAATTTTAAGATATCGTTGTACTCTAATCAAGGTATAAAGAACCATATGTATTACCCTTTATTTAAATGATAAAATTTGCAATTGTCAAAAACATTTTTTAGATCCAAAGATTTTAATAGCAGGATATTTAAAAATCAACGTGAAAACTAATTACAAACTATTTAATTTAATTTGGAACACAGCATTTTATTTCAAAATAGCCAGTGGCAATTTTTGTTTTAAATATCTTGATTACGATACAATGAAATCTTACCCTTGTGGTCATTCATGCGTAGGTACTTAGTACACAGGAAAGGTATGTACTATGAAAATTAGAAGGTAAATATAAGCAATTTGATTGGACGAGAAGTTGTAAGTATGTGCTAATGTTTTAAAGATATTATTCTGAGCTTGTGATCACTGTCAGGTGTGAATCAAAACCAGAGGTAAAAAGTGATTAGCGACCATTATATATATAGCCAATGTCGTGGAATTTTACATCAAACAAAATTAAATGGGATAAAATCGATTTACTTCAATATCGAGAATATCTAACCAAAAGCCTACAAGAAAATATAATTGATTACGAAAATGATCCAACTGCAATAACTAAACTAATGGATACCATCGTAGCTACTCAAGAAAGTATTGTACCAACATCAAAAAAATCATCACAACGTAACAAACATATATGGAATGATGAGATTGAATAAGACAGCACTCTATGAATGGAAAATGGAGGGGAAACCACAGATTGGTGAAACTATACAAGTTAGAAAAAGAACCAAGAAACAACTACGAAAAGCCAGAAGACAAGAAATCGCACGGCAAAGAGACGAATCATTACAGACAATTATGAACGCAAAACAAAGAGATAGTAAAATCTTTCACAAACTAGTTAATGCGCAGAGGAAGTCGAAAACAAATGGCATCTCAGATCTATGTGTAGAAGATAAAACCTATTCTACAAGAGAAGAGATACTCCAAGGCTGGAATGAGCATTTTAGCAAGCTTGCAACACCTGAAAATGCTGATCTCAAATCTGATTATACCAACAAAAAATTTGATATTGATATCATAGAAGAAATCTCCAAAGAAAATGCGGAACCCCTGGTCTTTAAACCAGAAGAAGTTGACAAAGCTATAAACCAGCTTAACACCAACAAAGCGCCAGATATATATGGCATAACAGTAGAACACATTAGATATGGCGGTGATGGTCCAAGGACACAGTTATCGTCCTTCGATTTTCGTTGTCTACAAATATAGTCCCTAGTGTGGACAGTGTATAACTTGCAAATTTTTTTCATACACTTTCCAAATTTATTTCTTTATATTTAATGCATGAAATATTAAGTGAGGGGATGAAATTACATGTTAAACAAATTTGGGTGCTGAATCTTTATGTTAAGTAGTGATTAGGTCCAGTTTAAAGAGGTCAAAAATTAGTATGTCTGAAGCTGTCAAACTGAATTTTAGACCCCCTTAACATAGAATTGTCAATATTTTGAGTTAGAGCTGGTAGACTTTTCTATAATTTTGATATTATTTGTCCCAATAGTAGTACACTACACTGTAAAAATCTTTTTGAGATAGAGCAGGTGCGATTTTTTTAATTTGACTTTATTGTCTAAAAGAAATGCACTACGAAATAACTGTGTTCTCGGGCCTGATGCTTTACTGCAAGGAATTACCTCAATAATTAACAACATATGCAAGGATCCCTCAGCTCCAGATTGCCTAAAACATGGAATACTAACCCCAATCTTCAAAAATAAAGGGTTACCAACAGATGCAAAAAATTACCGTGGTATCACTGTACTCCCAATCATCGGGAAAATACTAGAAATACTTCTCATACAGCTGATCAGAGATATTATTGAAATTCTCCAAAATCGTCTTCAAAGGGGCTTTACCCCAGGAGTTTCTCCACTATACTGTGCTCTCATACTATTAGAATCAATTGCAGAATCCATGGACCAAAAATTACCCGTCTTTGTAGTTCTACTGGATGCTAAGGCTGCTTTTGATGTTGTCAACCACGATAGCTTGCATCGTAAACTCTTATTATCAGTAATAGGTGGAACACTCTGGCTCGTAATACGCCAACTTAGTACTTATGCCATAACCTCCATCAAATGGAATGGTTTAATATCAAATCCATTCCATGTTAACCAAGGAGTACGACAAGGTGGAAAACTCAGCACCGAACTCTATAAAGTATATATAAATGACATTCTGGACCAACTGGAAAATAGCGGTCTTGGTTCTTACATTGGGAATATATATTGTGGTTCGCCAACCTGCGCTGATGATGTTGCCCTGGTTGCAAATTCACCTTCAGATCTCCAGTCAATGATAAGTACAGTTGAAAACTACAGTATTCATGAAAAATACAAACTCCAACCCACCAAGAGTTTTACTCTGAAAAATGTGACCTCCACAAAAAATACAGACTTCGAATTTGAGATCAATGAGACAGCAATGCTTCAGCCAAGTTCAGCTCCTCATATAGGAATTAAACACAGCTCTGACTTAAAGAAAACAATCAACATTCATATTGAAGGAAATATCTCTAAAGCCAGACGAACAATGTATAGCCTGATGGGGGCTGGACTTCATGGAAAGAACGGGCTCAACCCAATTACTTGTCTACACATCTTTCAAATATATATCCTACCTGTTCTTATTTATGGACTAGATATATTACTTCCAGACAAAAAACACATAGAGCCACTAGAAGTATATTATAGGAAAGCAATCAAACAAATCCCATCATTGCCAAACAACACTGCAGATGCAGCTGTCTGTACTATAACAGGAGTCATTCCAATACAAGGAACTGTACATAAAGCTGTCATAAATATCTACAACAAAATATGTGGAATGGAATCCTCAATAGAAAAGGATCTAGCTGAACGGCAACTACTTATGTCTGGTTTCAACTCTCAAAGCTGGTTCTCAAAAGCAAGATGCATTCTAGCGCAATATAAGCTACCTTCAGCTCGTGATCTAATGCTCAATCCGGTCAATAAAAATCGATGGAAAACACAAGTCAAAAAAGCAGTTGACAGTGTCTGGCATGATCAATTGAGAACAACAGTATCCCTATATAGTTCTCTCAATTATCTATCCACTAATAATATACTCTGGCGAAACACTCATCCTTGTCTTGCAAGTGTTGGCACATCATCTCAGGATATAAGTCGTCTTCAAACAAAACTAAAGCTTCTAACAGGAACCTACTATCTTCAAAGCAACAAAGCTTCATTTAATCAAAATACTGTAGATCCAACCTGCTTACTATGCAAAGAATCCGCAGAAACGGTAGATCACTTCTTTCTTGAATGTAAGACTTTGCATGATACCCGCATACCATACCTGCATGAACTGGAAAGCTTTCTTCGTAGCTTTAGAAACTGTACTAAATGCTCAAATCTTACCAACATTGTAATAGAAGCACAGATCATTATAGATCCGAGTTACTCGCTATGTGCTTGTGGTTGTAGATGCAAATGCACTGACAATTGCTTTATGGTAGAATATATAACCAGAAAACTGTGCTATGCTTTGCATTCTCAAAGAAATGAACTCTTAAAGACCTTCCCGTCCAGCAAGTGTAAAGGTCAGCGACTGTAGCCAATGTACACCCCACGGGGCGTACATTTATTTTTATTTTTTATATTCCCAAACCAAGTGGGATTTCCTAATACAGATACAGATACAGATACAGTGGCAGTAGTATTACAGGAAAGGGATTATAAACAAAAACAAGTGATCACAAGTGCAAAATGGCGATTAAGAAATCCGATTTCAAACATTGAGTCAATGAAATGACCGAAATTACTTCTGTAAAAAAATGAAATTTGTCCTAAATCCCAATTACTCGTTTAGGACAAATAGTTTCATCTTAGGACATGACTGGCAAATCATGACCGTTTCCGGATCCTTGTTCCATACACCAAATATAGTTTACCTATTGCTTATATTATCTTAAAAGAGGACTTAACATTGATCAATGAACCATGAAAATAAGGTCAAGGACAAATGATACCAGCCAGACAGACATGTACACCTTACAATCATTCCACACATCAAATGCAGTTTACTTATTGCTTTTAGTATTAGAAAAACAGACCAAAACACAAAAACTTATCATTGACAAATGGCCTACTGCTAACAGTATCTGAGAAACACCCCTCATCAGGTAACTTAAACCTAGATCACTGATCCATGAAATGAGGTTGCGGTCAGGTGAACCCTGTCTGAAGGACATGTAGACCTTGCAAGAGACCCATATACCTAATATAGGTATTCCAAACTAAAAGATAAATTGAAAGAGTTGGTATTACTTTGTTTCATTAAAAAGGATGGCGAACGTAGATACAAGTATCTTGTCTTGGGTAGGGATAAATCCTACTTTGTAAAGAATCACTCTGATTCAAACAAAAAATTCTCTGAAACTGACATTATCAAGATGCTTGATTTCTTGATTGACAACATATTTGTTACGTTTGGAGGACGTGTTTTTCAAAAGACTGTCGGAATTCCAATGGGAACCAATTGTGCCCCTCTTCTTGCCGACTTGTTTCTTTATTATTATGAGGCTGACTTCAAACAGGAACTGGGGCCTCGGTGGCCGAGTGGTCTAAGTAGTTACTACTATAATCACTAGCCAGTCAACACTGAGGTTGTGAGTTCGAACCCCGCTCGTGCGGGTGCACTCGACTCCAATCTTAATTGACTAGGATTGTCAGTTTTCCTATCGAAGGTCGGTGGTTTTCTCTGGGCACTCCGGCTTCCTCCACCAATAAAAACTGACCGCCACGAAATAGCCCAAAAGCGGTGCTTAAAAGTGGCGTTAAAACACCAAAAATCAATCAAATCAAATCAAACAGGAACTTCTTAGGAAGAAAGATAAGAAGTTAGCAATATCCTTTAACTTTATGTTCCGCTATATAGATGATGTTCTCTCACTAAATAAAACAAAATTTGGTGACTATGTTGAACGAATCTATCCCATCGAACTAGAGATAAAGGATACTACAGATACAGTTAAGTCTGCCTCATATCTTGACTTACATGTAGAAATTGACAATGAGGGTCGGTTGAAAACAAAACTTTACGACAAAAGAGATGATTTCAGCTTCCCAATTGTGAACTTTCCATTTCTATGTAGCAACATTCCAGCAGCGCCTGCATACAGAGTATATATCTCCAAATTGACACGATATTCCCGGGCTTGTATTTCCTATCATGATTTCCTTGATAGAGGATTGCTGCTCACAAGGAAGCTATTAAACCAAGAGTTCCAAATGGTGAAGTTGAAATCATCCCTTCGTAAATTTTACGGACGCCATCACGAGTTGGTTGACCGTTATGGAATAACCGTTTCACAGATGATATCGGATATGTTCCTGAAGTCGTGACTACAATACCCTTCCCTTTTCACGAATGTGATCTACCGAATTAGACTATTTACCGGATTTGTAATAACATAACGGGTGCCACATGTGGAGCAGGATCTGCTTACCCTTCCGGAGCACCTGAGATCACCCCCAGTTTTTGGTGGGGTTCGTGTTGCTTAGTCTTTAGTTTTCTATGTTGTTTCATCTGTACAATTATTTGTCTTTTTATTTTTGGCCATGGCGTTGTCAGTTTGTTTTCGATCTATGAGTTTGACTGTCCCTCTGGTATCTTTCGTCCCTCTTTTAGCAGTCACTAAACCATGAAAATGAGGCCAAGGACAGCAGACATGCATGTACATGTATGACGGACAGAAAGTTTGTAACATAAGCATACCTGTCAACCTATGAAAATGAAAATGCAGGTTAAAACTTGCATTGAAGAAGAAAATCTCAGGTCATAACGTGTACGAACTTTTTTTTAGCTGAATTTAAGTATTTATAGGAGACATTTGTTTATATTTTAAATCAAACCATTTCCAAAACATGCTGACATGGTTAAGTATTAACTGAAAATAATTGAAAACTTTAATTTTATTTTTTCATTGCCTCTAAAAGCCATTGAAATATTAATGTATTATACTTTATCAATTCAAGCCAATTCCCCTTCTTCTTGTTTCAATCATACTTTTAAATCAATTCACCAGCCACATGTTTCACAGTATGCATCAGTATACATGTACAGCCTTATTTATTTCTCTCTCTGACGGTAGTTGATATTACAATATGATAAAAAAAATTACAGCACATTGACTTGATTGTGTAGGTAAATGTAGTATCTTTGGTTACCTTGCTTGCTAGCTCAACCATGAAATCATTATTAGCTAAGGTTCAACCTTCTTTTGGGTGAAGTCAATAGTTAAGCAGGGAACCAATCAAAAATAGGAACAGTATACCAATATTGTGAAACCAGTTTTACAAGTTAGTTCAAACGTATGTTTTCAGGTTGTAGGTGTGTTTGATTTGCCAAACATTTATATAACTAGATTGTTTACATGTCTAATTCTATAGAACATTATGATCTAATGTATTTAATAAAAAAACTTTTCATATCCTTATTATATTTATATATATATATATATCATAAGGATAGCATTATCTTTGATTTTGATGTGTAATTTTTTAGGGGAGTGCTACAGAAGGTGTAAAAATAAATTAAGTCTGGTCAAATCTTTGAGATGTTCCTCTTAGGGAGCTACCATTTGATTTTTAGGGGGGAGGGGGCTAGGATGAAAAATTTTGTCCTGCCTTTTTATTTTTCCCTCTATTCGGTTCTGCCTTTTTATTTTCCACTCTATTCTGTCCTGCCTTCTTTTTTTTTAGTTTATCCTGACCTGTTTTTTTACATGAATTGTCATCCTGCCTTTTTTTTGGCAAATAATCTCATCCTGCCTTTTTTTTTACTCAAAACTCCTGTCCTGCCTATTTTTTTCTAATTTCATCCTAGCACACCCCCCCCCCCCCCCTAAAAATCAAATGGTAGCTCCCTTACCATGCTATTGTAAAAATGGTAATGTATTGTTTTGATTAAAATGAAATTGACAAATCAAACACAGCTACAACAAGCTTGTAATTGACACTGTATTTTAAATTTAGATTGAAAACATATTTCTAAACTGGTTTCACATTGTTTATGCGCTGTCCTTACTTTTGATTGGTTCTTTACTGAACTATAATAATTGACTCCGCCCAGAGGAAGGTGGTACCTTACCTAATAATGATTTCATGGCTCAGCTAGCAAGCAAGCTTACCAAAGAAATCATTTACCTACACACTCAAGTCATTTGGCTGTAAGCATTTAAAGGAAGTAGAGATGAACAATATAATTTTCAAAATATTGATTTTTTAATTGTTCTAATGTAGAAAAATAATAGAAAGGAATATTCTGATATGTATTTGCGTTCAATTTGCCTTAGATTTAATCTTTTTACCCAAAAAAAACATAAATTTAAGGAGCATATTGTGAAAGGTGGCAAATAAGGGGAAGAAACTCAAATTATTTGTCAAACAACTTTGAAACCATGCACTTAATGGGTCACTTAATTTGATAGTAAACACAGTTATTTGAACTTCCTGTCAAGGAAGATTTACGAATTTGCCGGTATTTCAAAGGAAAATCACTTATGAAATCAGTCTGAAGGCTCAAGAATCCGGGTGAAAACGGGTCATCTATGAATTCCCAGATTATTTAACGACACGGCGTGTATTTAAAAAATCCCGGATGAGGGGTGAAATCTATGGATGCATAAGGCACCTATATACAAGGTATGAAGCTTCAAGGTTTTCTACCTTCCGAAATATAAAGCTTAATACAAATAGTTTATGCCGACTCCAGATTGTAATCCCTATGTCTCACATTGTCACTTTCATCCCAGGCAAGAAAAAATGTTGTTGGGTTGATGTTTTGTTTATGAATGCTCCATATTTCTCCTGCAATCTTTAAAGGATTTTTTGGGTAACAAAATTTGTAATTCTAGTAATGTTAAAGTCCATTATTGATGTCATTCAGGTGATTGATCAAACATAATTCAAATGAGATAAAAATTGTGCAGACAGGATTTTTCCATTTCTACTCTTAGAAATATTTGCAAGTTTAATTATATGTTTATAAGGCCATACTTTTTTTTATCATTTCCTGAAATCTTTTTTGCAATACATGAACCTATTAATTGGAGTGCACATATAATTTTACAAACAATATTTATTTGATTTTAGTACCCATACAGAAAAAATGATAGCATGGCCAACTGCATTGCTCAACTGGCGGCCAGTTGAACAAACAGTTGAGGGCCAGTTGAGGGCTAGCCGGCTGTCAGTTGAGCAAATAGTTGAGGGCTACTTGGATTTTTGCCATGCAAATTAGGTAGCCCTCAACTATCAATTGCTCAACTTTATGCAAATTAGTTGAGCAAGGTTGAGCAAAATATCATAGTTGAGGGCTAGGTGTTCAACAGTTGAGCAATTAGAGTTGAGGGCTACCTGGCCAACAGTTGATGGCTAGGTGGCAAATAGTTGAGGGCCAGGTCATTAACATTAGCTGGTCATTGCAAACTGATGACTACAAATTGTAGAAAAAATAAATTTAAATTGTGTATTTTATATAGCTAAAATACTGCTAAAAGATCTAAACTCACAACAGACTACATGACAGCTTTATCCTTGCTTTTTAAAAGTTATCTAGTAAATAAAATCTAGTTAATCCTGCAGCCATATTACTTTTTATGCAAGAGAAGTAAGATATATATTGAAACAATGTTTAATGTTGAAAAATCCTTAATTGTCCTTTTCTTTCTTTTGTAATATCTTCCTTCCACTGTACATTTTTTCATTAATTGCACATGTGACATCTGTGGGCAACATCTTGAAATAGATAAGACCAAAGTCTGAAGTAAAAAGAAATTAAACCTATATATATATATATATATATATATATATATATATAATTATGATAACTATAAATGTGATAAAACACTATTTGTAAAATTAATAAGATGACATAAACATATATCATATTTTTTAAATGTTATTTAACAAACATTTACATCAAAAGTCTTCTGTATTGCCTACATTTAACCAATTATACAAATCAATTAAACTAAACAAATGTGGATAAATACAAGATAAGAATGTGTCTGATACTTTGCTTCACTATTTGAGAGAAAAAATGTTATGAAATTGTTCTTCCCCACTATTTTTATCTGTTGACTGTCAGAGTGCCTCGATATAAAGCAAAGTATTGTAAAAAAAGTTCTAAATGCTGTCTTCAAAATTGATCACTCTATAGCTTAAACCAGAGGCTAGTAAAATTGCTCTAGCTATGTCTAAGTAAAATTGTTTTAAATTATAGTTAAAGGCCTTCATAAAATTTCTATTACCCTATTAACTGTATTAATTTAAGGGGTCATCCATAATTGTAAACCATTTTCCAAAGTGAACAAAACGTTCACTTGGGGGGAGGGGGTTAAAAAATCAACATTTTTACCGTACGCTTTTTTTTATTTCATCAAATAAAACAGTCAGACATGTTTCAGTTTATTTTCAATGCAAATTTGTATATTTAACTAAACTATAATAGACAGATCTTCTTTTTATTAAAAATGATTGATTCTTGTCTTGAAATCTGAAAATGGTTGATGTACACTTTTGAAGGGAGGGTGGGGGGTCTGAAAAAGTGTATGTTTTGTACACTTTGGAAATGGTTGACAATTATGGATGACCCCTAAGTGTACCTGCTCATTTAACCCTAAAACAATTTTCTTTCCTTAACAATTTCTACCACCACCTCCCTTTATAAACCAGAATGGCAAAAGTCAGTACGATGGGGGGTATTCAAAGTGCACATTGCAAAAATACTCAAAACAGAAAGTGTTGTTCAACCAGAAAAAAGATATATATGTTTATCTGTCATTTGTGGATAGATGTCTTATTGGCAGTCATACCCCAGATCTCTAGTTTTATACCAAATTCATTAGATTAGAAGTTTCTTATTTTATTAGTAATACTTTCTAAAACAAATTGTCTTAATAATAAAAAAAATATGTCTCCTGTTTTACACATTTTGATAATATATAAATTAATGCATAAATATATTGTCTGAAAATCAATTAAATGAATTCAATAAACAAGTATTCAATTAATGTACATGCCGTACGAAATAAGTCAACGGGAATTAGCAGAGTTAATAAAGGGATAAATATGTATATCCCCAGCAAATAATGACAATTACCAAATTCGTTTATTATATATACATGTAGGAATATTGTATAATAATTACAACTGTATATTACTGCTTCTGCTTGAGTTTATTAGCTCATTCAACAAATTTCGAGTATCTAGGTGATGTTCACACCATGACGTGCTTGTAATAACAAATGACACATTATCACTGCGACTGATCGATTATATAAGACAAATCTGCGTGCTTTGTGCAGAGTGTCGTCCCTCCTCTAATCTCCTCTGTAACCAAAAAATATAACGACAAAATTCTTTTTCTTATTCGTTACATCCTCAGGAATTTTGGGCTGATTTGGATCAAAGCGATCCGGTGAAATCTTATAGGAGTTGTCTACTTTTATCAAATAAATTTGTTGTTAAGTTTTTGTTACTCATATAAACCTAGATTCTCATACCTGCCAACCCTCTCGTTTTGAGCGGGAGACGACGAAATTTCGGAAATCTCCCGCTTCCCGGTCCCCTCCCGCGCAGGAGTATCGAATGTCCTGCTTTTTGGATATTTTACCTTGAAAAGGCTTGAATTGACTAGTCAACATTAATAACGTTTTTGTGTCACTGATGAGGGTATTTTTTACCTGTAAATCACAGTCCATGTGAAAATTAAATGGCTTCACATGACAGCTTGGGTGTCAAACATAATACTAATTAACGATCATTAACGACTTTTACCTCAAGCTTTGTATATTTGAAAACACTTCAAAGAAATTTCGGGTTACTTCCCCTGTTAAATTCTGTTTTAAGTTACCCTGCTTAAAATAATGTGAATTGGTTAAAGAATATAAATTAAATACAAATTGAACAAAGAATCATAAAAGGATAGTAATTTAATGATTTTGAAGACCTTAGGACAAAAAATATAATTATATTTTGAAAATAATTTAATAGATTTATACTTCTATTCAATGTTTAAATTGAAATTTATAAGGTATGTATTTCACTTTTGTGTATTAAATCCGACTGTGCGAGGGATGTATATTCAGTCAAGGTCGTTAAAAACTTCCATTTGTTTGTGTATTAAATGTTACTGTTCAGACATATAATGCACCAATCATTACATTAAAGATGAACACTTGAAACAGACATGTCTTTGAGATATGCTGGCCTGAAGGGACATATATGGAAAGACATTGAAAAAGTATATGAACAACCCAAGGTCAAAGGTCAAGGTCATGTTCTCAATTTTGACTTTTGCTTGTTTTTGCATTTTCTTTGACACTTTTAAAGATCTTTATAAAAGAACTAGTGCAAAATGTTTGCTGTATTGTGATGAAGATATGATACATTTGGTCTGAAACAATCCAATGACATCTTATAGGAGTTATTGCCCCTGAAATGTTTTAATTTAAGGTTAGTTGATTATTACTTCAACTTGGTTTATAATAAAGCCATAGTGTCTTTTGCAAAATGTTGGGTGACATACGACCCTGAAAAATGTGACCTTGAGTAAACAGGAAGTAGCCATTTTTTCATTTTTTTCATGGAAAAGTATGTAGAAACCATATATTTTCTTAATAGGCATACATAAATCTATTTTTTGAGACCGGAAGTGACCTTCAATAAACCGGAAGTAGCTAATTATCTCCCTTATTAAAGGCAAAAGTTTAAAGAAACCATGTATAAATGGAATTAGTGTAAAAACAGCTAGCATGAGACCAAAAGTGACATTTTCTAAACTGGAAGTAGCAAATTATCTTCCTTATTTCAGACAAAAGTATATAGAAAACATACATTTTTTGAATCAGTATGAAGAAACCTATCATTCGACGCCAATAGTAACTTTGAGTAAACCGAAAGTAGCTTCTTATCAATAACTTAGAAAATTGATGTGGAAAGACCTTCTTTTTTTTTATTCATCATCAGTGTTCTTTTAATGACTCTATTCACTATTCATCATTGGGACATGTAGGTAAAGTAGGTCCTTTTGACGTTGGATTTTTACATGGATTTTGACAGCACTTTGCATATAGTTCCCAAGTGAAGTTGATCTCGGCTTCTAATGTGGATTCTGACAGCACATTGCATATAGTCACCAAATATAGTTGATCTTGGGTTCTCATGTTGATTCTGACAGTACTTTGATTATACTTGTAGTTCAAAGTATTGTTGATCTTGGCTTCCAGATTGCACTTTATAAATACAGCTGTTTCACAAACCAAGCCTCTTTTGGGGAGATATATAATATTCGTAGATATTTTGTTTTGTTTACATACTGGTTCCCAGATATGATCTCTATGTTTCATCTCATAGAGACATAACTTGGGAATGTTACCAGTATAAATACACATGGATAGGGGCTAAATCAAATTCTGAGGAAGACCCAAAGTGAAGGGAGGGGTAGTACAGAATTTAAGTATAAGTTTAAACTCTTGGAAGTTCGAGGCATATAAATGTTGAAAATATGCCGCACAAGCCCTATGTTTTCACCTTTGAAAAAAATAATAGTGCATCTGAACTTTCCATCCTAGGATATATTTTTTTACGAAACTTCATAGTAAAAGTGACACAGTTTTAAAAGGAATTCCTATGGGAAATTGCATTGTCTATATATACAGAAGTGCAACCTCCAATGTCGATTCTTAAGTTTCAGCACTTTACACATGGTACATAGTTCCCAATATTGCAAGATAAGTTGATCTTGTAATTATAAGAATTCTGTCAGTACTTTGCCAAGAGTTCCCAAGTAAAGTTGAACATTCGAGAACCTTTAACAACAAATCACTAAGTGCCTCTTACATGTATCATACGACCCAGTATTCAGTATTTGAAGCCTGAAACTAAATTTCAGAGTAATTGTGTAAGAAAAATCAACCATGATTGACATTTAAATGCATAATGTAATTCATCTTTAAAAAAAAAAGCTATGGGATCAATAATGAGCCAACAAAATAGAATTACATGCATGGCATGTATGAATAATGATTTTTTTTTTAATCACAAACACCTCTTAACCTGTCCAGAATACATACTTTTTAGGCCAGGCTGTTAGGCTGCCAAGGACAAGTAATTTCTCTCTTAAATTCTGAAATGCAGCTACATTTGTGCTCAGTATCAACCAATGTTGAGGTTACTTGTACATTTAAAAAACAAGCTTCCTACTTTCAATTTCCAATGCACCATATTTTGTGTCCCCTGCGAAACGCTTTGTTGGGGACATGGAAATACGTGTTAAATTAGTTTAAGTGAATGGATCTCTAAGAAATTTTACCAGAAGGTTCAATACCAAAAAAGGAAGGTTGGGATTGATTTTGGGGGTTATGGTACCAACAGTTTAGGAATTAAGGGCCAAAAACAAGCATTTTTGTAGTTTCAGGACAATAACATGTGTGTTAGTGTATAGATCTCTCAGAAATTGTACCACAAGGTTCCATATCACAAAGGGAAGGCTGGGATTGAGTTTGGGGGTAATTGCCCCAACGGTTCAGGAATTAGGGGGAAAAAAAGACGCCAAAAACAAGCATTTTTCTAGTTTACAGACAGTAACGTTGTGTTTAAGTGTATGGATCTCTCTAAAATTGTATTACAAGGTTCCATACCACAAAGGGAAGGCTGGGATTAATTTGGGGGTAATTACTCCAAGGGGGAGGGGGTTCAAAAAGTTTGGGGGGATTTTTTTTGGGGGGTTCATATTTTTTTTCTTCAAAATTTTTGAAATTTCAAATGATTGCACAGTATTGCATGATAGCAAGAAATCTTCAATTGCACAGTATTGCGCAGTAGCACAGTATTGTTCAATACCACAGTAATTGACTAGGATTGTCAGTTTTCCTATCGAAGGTCGGTGGTTTTCTCCGGGCACTCCGGCTTCCTCCACCAATAAAAACTGGCCGCCACGAAATAGCCCAAAAGCGGTGCTTAAAAGTGGCGTTGAAACACCAAAAATCAAATCAAATCTTCTATTGCGCAATAGTAAGAAATCTTCAACTGCACAGTAATGCGCAATAGCACGGTATTGCACAATAGCACAGTATTGCACAATAGCAAGAAATCTTCAATTGCACTGTATTGGGCAATAGCAAGAAATCTTCAATTGCACAGTATTGCGCAATAGTAAGAAATCTTCAATTGCACAGTAATTGGCAATAGCACAGTATTGCACAATAGCACAGTATTGAGAAATAGCACAGTATTGCCCAATAGCAAGAAATCTTCAAATGCACTGTATTGGGCAATAGCAAGAAATCTTTAATTGCACAGTATTGCGCAATAGCAAGAAATCTTCAATTGCACAGTATTGCGCAATAGCAAGAAATCTCCAATTGCACAGTATTGTGCAATAGTATAGTATTGCGCAACAACAAAGTATTGCGCAATAGCACAGTATTGCGCAATAGCAAGAAATCTCCAATTGCACAATAGCACATTATTGCGCAATAGCAAGAAATCTTCTATTGCACAGTATTGCGCAGTTGCAAGAAATCTTCAATTGGCCAGTATTGCACAATAGCATAGTATTGCGCAACAACACAGTATTGTGCAATAGCAAGAAATCTTCAATTGCACAGTATTGCGCAATAGTACAGTATTGCACAATAGCAAGAAATCTTAAATTGCACAGTATTGCACAATAGCAAGAAATCTTCAATTGAAAATATATACAAATCTTTTAACCAATTTCAATGGGATTAATTTAAAGTCTTTAATTCTTTGGGTTCTAACCTTGTATTATTTTTTTGAATATTCGGCCACATTTTTAAATTGGTCTGCATTGAGGTCAAAAGGGTCCAAAATTAAACTTTGTTTGATTTCATCAAAAACTGAATTATTGCGGCTGTATGATATGCTGAATATTATTGTGCATTTAGATTTTTTATTTTGGGCCCTGTTTTCAAATTAGTCAATATTAAGGTTTGAAGGGTCTAAAATTAAACTTTGTTTGATTTCAACTAAAATTAAATTTTTTGTGTTTTTTTTATATGCTGCATCTAACCATGTTGTTAGATTTTGAATATCAGACCATCCTAGGTAATTAAATGTCCCATTTCAAATCAAATTTTTAAGATCTTTGACCACATTTATTTTGTGTCAGAAACCTATATTGGTCAAAAATTTAATCACAATCCTAATTCAGACAGTATTAAGCTTGAATATTGTGTCCAAACTTGCCCCAACTGTTCAGGGTTAGACCTCTGCGGTCATATTTGGCTGCGCTCAGCGAAGCATTTTATTAAAAGAGTTATGTCCCTTGGAAATATTGATTATGTGGAAAATTGCATTGTTAGCACTCTCATGTGTACAATTCTTGCCAGATTTTTATGAAATTTATATTAAAGGTTTATATCATCAATGTCTCAGACAAATTTGAAAATTGGTGCCGATCAATTATTTTTAAAAGAGTTATGTCCATTGGAAAAATTTATTTTATGGAAAATTGCATTGTTAGCGCTCTCATGTGTACAATTCTTGCCAGAATTTTATGAAACTTATATCATAGGTTTATATCAGCAATGCATACCTGCCAATGTTTCAAAATTTCCATGGGGGATTTTAAGCGCAAGAGGACCTAATACTCCTCTTATATTGTCATAAGTGTTTGTAATCTACTACTTTATTGTTTGAATTAGTATATATGGGCTTAAATACCATTTTAACTCATTTCAATGTCTGTTTTAAGGTGTTAAATCAATACACAAAAGAATTTAAAAGTTCAGGTCAACACCTCTCATTGGGGATGTCCCCCATAAATCGGGATAGTTGGCAGGTCTGGTAATGTCTTTGACACTTTCGAAAAATAAGTGCTGATCAAATATTTTTAATGAGTTGTGCCCCTTGGAAAAATTATTTATAACGGAAATCACATCGCATTTGCTCTGAAGCCTTCATTTCTCTTAAGATATTTATAACTTGTTTTAAAGAACAAAAAAATAGGTACTTTTTTTAGTTATTGCCCTTGGATAGATAAAATATGTGCAACGCAGGGGACATTGGAACTCTGTTTTTTTATTATTTGAATGTTACAGGAACCACACAATTTTATATGACCCAAAAAATTTGCGTTCGTATATTGCTATCACGTCATCGTCGTCCGAAGACATTAGGTTTACAGATAATAGCTTTAGTATAAGAATGAAATTCTATGAAATTTAAACACAAGGTTTAATACCACAAAAGGAAGGTTATGATTGATTTTGGGGGTTATGGTCCCAACTGTTTAGGAATGGGCCAAAAAGGGGCCCTAAACAAGCATTTTTCTAGTTTCAGGACAATAACTTGTGTATAAGTATTTTGATTGCTCTGAAATTGTACCACATGGTTCAATACCACAAGTAGAAGGTTGGGATTCATTTTGGGGGTAATTGCCCAAACCGTTCAGGAATGAGGGGCCAAAAACAAGCATTTTTCAGACAATAACTTGTGTTTAAGTGTATGGATGTCTCTTAAATTGTACCACATTGTACAAAAAAAAAATTTCTTCAAGTATTTAGGAGGGGGGGTAAAAAAAAATTTTTTTTGGGGGGGGTCAATTTTTTTTCCCTCAAGATTTAAGAAATTATCAATTTTCCCCCCAAAAAATTGGGGGTCACAATTTATTTTGCTGATTTCTTGTATATATATAGTCTGAAAAAAGATTTACTAAGTATTGCGCAACAGCACAGTGTATTGCACAACAGAAAGAAATCTTCAATTGAATATAAATTCAAATCATATAACCAATTTCAAGTACTTTGACTACATTTATTCTGTGTCAGAAACCTATAATGTGTCAAATATTTAATTACAATCCAAATTCAGACCTGTATCAAGCTTGAATATTGTGTCCATTTTTGCCCTAACTGTTCAGGGTTGGACCTCTGGGGTCGTATCCAGCTGCGCTCAGCGAAGCACATTTTTTTATTTGACCTGACCATTCATCTTTTCAAAAGGAGGCATTTAGTAAATTGTTTTTTTCTTTCTAAAAGTCTATAAAAAAAAATTGTTTCACTATGGAAACTGTGAAATATTTTTGTATTGTTGCAAGTAGTAAAAAAAAAAAAAAATTTGACTTCAACAGAATTCTAAATCTTTTTGATAAATTTGAAACACATTGTTTGTCTGAACAAAACCATACCTCTTAACAAACATGCTAAAGTGCCTTTATCACGCTATTTAGATAACAAATGAATAATGTTAAAACAATGCAAAAATAAGACCTTAAAGTTTAATGTTTAATTTAGGTATATAATGTATATATAAGTGTATGTTTTGATAAGCTAAGGTTCTTACTGTAAACAGAACAGGACAAGTCACCCAAATTGGTTATTATACCATGTTTGGGATATGGGATACACACATTTTGTATTTCAAATATAGAACACAAAAAAGTATTGAATTGTGAGTTTTGAAGATTAACCTTAAACTCATATGTATGTTCTTGTTTCAAAATTACAATAGGGAACATATATTACATTATTGTAGTAAAATTAAATAAACCATTTTTTAAGACGTTTCAGCCACTGGCCTTCTCTAGTTTCTTTATTTTTCTTCTTCACTACATCCCCAAGAGAAAATAAATCTGGAATCCCACTGAAATCCCAGCTGGAATTTTGATGGGATTCCAAGTGGGATCCCACCTAATTCCACCGGGATAAAATTTCGGGAATCCCGCCAAAAGTCCGGGAATTCCGATGTAAATCCCGGTTGAAATATACTGGGATCCCACTGGGATATTGTGGGATTTTGATTGGAATATACTGGGATTCTGATTGGGATCCCGCTCTTTTAGCGGGAATCCCGAAATTTTATCCCAGTGGAAATATACTGGGATTCCAGTATATTTCCACTGGGATTTACATCGGGAATCCCGGACTTTTGGCGGGATTCCCGAAATTTTATCCCAGTGGAAATATACTGGGATCCCAGTATATTTCTACTGGGATTTACATCGGGAATCCCGGACTTTTTTTTCTGAGGGAATATACACATTTATTACTCATTATAAGGTAGATGAATATTGCCCTTGTTGTATCAAATCTGTCACGTATATATAAACATTGCGGCATGAATTACATTGTATTGGCCATGTTTAATATCTTATTTCAATGGCTGTCAAGTTCCCATTCAAAAAAAATGTACTTGTATTTAATGTCAGATCCTTAAACTTCCATCAAAATTATAGATACTAGTAGTAGTACTACTAGCAAACTTGTTTGCCATTTTTAATGGCTGCTTATATTGTTAAATTACCCATTAATTAAATATGGTACTCACCCCACCCCTCCTCCCCATGTTCACTAACACCTTCAAGCATTTCATTGTCTTAATTGTATTTAGATACGCAGTTTTCACCATGGCTTAATGATGCTCGCTGTTCAGTTTCAAATATTATAATATTAAAAATGTGTGTCAGATATAAAGGATACATGTGAAGTTCTCCTCCTTTCTGTAATTAAATTTGCTGTCTCTGTACTTCCAACTAGTATTGCTGAGTAAAGGTAACTGGAATCTGCATGCAATCCGTTTACTTTCAAAATTGGCAGCTCCATTTAATCATTTAATCCCCTAAAAGTATCAAAAAAATCCACAAAGAATCAATTGTTCTAGACATTTTGAAGCAATAAATTCAATAGAAATATTATTGCATGTTTATACAGTATACATTGGAAGCCAGTTGGAATCAAATTAATTACCCTCCCTCTTTTTTTATCCCCTGAAGATAAAAAACTAGCGACTTATTATTTTCACCAAATAACCATTCACACAATTCAATTAAATTTTTACATATCTACCAGTTATGCCTGTTATGTGACAACAAGATTATTCAATGTTGTTAAAAATAAATATATTTTTCAGTTTATGCAGGAACATATATATATTAGATATATCTGCATGTTCCCAGGTTTATGCTTTCAGATTTTCTGATGTTGATTTGCTAAAAAAAAAACCATAAAAAAATCATAGTTCCTCAATAAATTATATTTTATAATCTCATTATATACACATGTTAAATTAAATTTTTAATGCACTTATCTGAAAACATCTTCACCATCACATGGAATCTTCTATTTTGCTACAGCGTAATCACATTTTGATGACGTTTTTATTGAGTACTCTAACGTCGAGGTGACAATCTCGCCCCATATTATATCGGCCAGAAGTTGATCCGTCCCCGTAACGGTATTATAAAAATAAATCAAGGGTGTCGTATAAAAGTATTTATTACTGGCCAGTTTTTAAAAATAAGAAAAAAAAACCTTTAATTTAATCGGCACAGGGTGCATGCGGATGAACTAGTGGCCGCATTATCTAGGACGGTATTTTCTAGGGTCGGACTGTTCAGTACAATTACTAAAAACCACGTGGTCATGACTTGTTTACATAAGTTGAGAACCAAGGTTTTACGATGTCGATCGTTGGCCTATCATTGATCTGATAATTTTTATACGACCGCAAAAAAATTTTTGTGGTCGTATATTGGTATGACGTTGGCGTCGTCGTCGTCGTCGTCGTCGTCGTCTGGCGTCGTCCGGCGTCGTCCGAAGACACATTGGTTTTCGCACTCTAACTTTAGTTTAAGTGAATGGATCTCTATGAAATTTTACCACAAGGTTCAATACCACAAAAGGAATTAGGGGCCAAAAAGGGGCCAAAAAAATAAGCATTTTTGTAACTTCCAGACATAACTTGTGTGTTAGTGTATGGATCTCTCTGACATTGTACCACAAGGTTCCATATCACAAAAGGAATGCTGGGATTGATTTTGGGGGTAATTGCCTCAAAATTTTAGGAATTTGGGGCCAAAAAAGGGGCAAAAAACAAGCATTTTTCTAGTTTCATAACAATAACTTGTGTGTAAGTGTATGGATCTTTCTCAAATTGTACTACAAGGTTTCATATCACAAAGGGAAAGCTGGAATTGAGTTTGGGGGTAATTGCTGAAACATTTAGGAATTGGGGGCCAAAAAGGGGCCAAAAATAAGCATTTTTCTAGTTTCCAGACAATAACTTGTGTTCAAGTGTATGGATCTCTCTGAAATTGTACTGCAAGGTACCATACCACAAAGGGAAGGCTGGGATTGATGATGGGGGTAATTGCCTCAATATTTTAGGAATTAGGGGCCAAAAAGGGGCAAAAAACAAGCATTTTTCTAGTTTCAGGACAATAACTTGTGTGTAAGTGTATGGATCTTTCTGAAATTGTACTACAAGGTTCCATATCACAAAGGGAAAGCTGGGTTTGAGTTTGGGGGTAATTGCCCTAAACGTTTAGGAATTTGGGGCCAAAAAGGGGCCTAAAAACACATTTTTCTAGTTTCCAGACAATAACTTGTGTTCAAGTGTATGGATCTCTCTGAAATTATACTGCAAGGTACCATTCCACAAAGGGAAGGCTGGGATTGAGTTTGGGGGTGATGAATCATAAGGGGGTTCCAAAAATTTGGGGGGGGGATTTTTTTTTTTTTCCTTTTTTTTTTCTTTTAAAATTTTCCATTTTAAGTTGGTTATTTCTGATTTATATTTAAAAGCAAATAATAATGATATGGTAGGAGATACACACCAAACAGGATGTGTAAATTATTATATAATAAGTATTGTGCAATAGCAAGAAATTTTCAATTGCGCAGTATTGCACAATAGCAAGAAATCTTCAATTGCACAGTATTGCTCAATAGCAAGAAATCTTCAATTGCACAGTATTGCGCAATAGCAAGAAATATCCAATAGCACAATATTGCGCAATAGCAAGAAATTGTCAATTGTACAGTATTGCGCAATAGCAAGAAATATTTAATTGCACAGTATTGTGCAAAAGAAGATACTTCGTATAAATTGCTTATTTCTTGACCAATTTCAATGGGGTTTTATTCTTGAATTCTTGGGTTTCTTTAATATGCTGAATCTAACCGTGTATTTAGTTTTTGGATTTTGGGCCCCGTTTTTAAATTGGTCCACATTGAGGTCCAAAGGGTCCAAAATTAAACTTTGTTTGATTTCATCAAAAATTGAATTATTGGGGTTCTTTGATATGCCGAATCTAACCATGTATTTAGATTCTTAATTTTTGGTTCCGTTTTCAAATTGGTCTACATCAAGGTCCAAAGGGTCCAAAATTAAACTTAGTTTGATTTTAACAAAAATTGAATTCTTAGGGTTCTTTGATATGCTGAATCTAAACATGTATTTAGATTTTTGATTATGGGCCCAGTTTTCAAGTTGGTCAAAATCGGGGTCCAAAATTAAACTTTGTTTGATTTCAACAAAAATTGAATATATGGGGTTCTTTGATATGCTGAATCTAACCATGGATTTAGATTTTTGATTTTTGGGCCGCGTTATCAACTTTGTCCACATTGAGGTCAAAAGGGTCCAAAATTAAACTTTGTTTGATTTCATCAAAAATTGATTTCTTGGGGTTCTTTGATATGCTGAATCTAACCATGTATTTAGATTTTGGATATTGGACCATAATAGGTGAATGTCCAATTTAAAATTTTTAAGTTCTTAGACCACATTCATTCTGTGTCAGAAACCTATGCTGTGTCAAATATTTAATCACAATCCAAATGCAAAGCTGTATCAAGCTTGAATGTTGTGTCCATACTTGCCCCAACTGTTCAGGGTTCGACCTCTGCGGTCGTATCAAGCTGCGCCCTGCGGAGCATTTTATTCTATGTTATTTAAATGCCGGACAACAGGTAGAAAATCAGAAACGATCCAGCTTGTCTGGCAAAACAGCCGTTGGCGTTTCTCGGGCGCCCTTTCGTTTTTATCGCGAAAATCTCGGCATTTTTCTGACTTTGAAATACTGTCAAACTAAAATTTGTAATTCTTCCATCAACAGAAGTTCAGCTAGCTGTAAACTGTCAAATTAAGTGACCCATTAAGTGCAGGGCTTCACCTGACAGCTTTGGTGTCAAACACATTGTTAATTAACACAAATAACCTTTGCTTTATGTCATAAATAATTTGTGTATTTCAAAAATGTTTCAGTTACTTCCCCTTTTTTATCACCTTTTCACAATATATTCCTTAAATTTATTGGTTTTTTTTCTAAAAAAAAAAAAATAAAACAAATTGAATGCAAATGCATATCAGAATATTACTTTTAATTATTTTTAACCTGAAAACACTTCAAATATAAATATTTTGAAAATTATTTTTTTCATCTTTACTTCCATTAATTGATCTATCAAGTGCATTCAAATAATAATTCAAATTTTCATTGAAAGAGGACAACTTTTATTTTTAGAAGCAATAAGTGGGGGAGAGGCATTTAAAAAAGGGCATCCAATTTTTCAAAGCACCAGTTTTAAGTGGGGTCATTCAAAATATATCGATTTAAAAAGGAAAATTTACAAAATTAAGGTTTTTCACAGAAATCTATAACCAGGATATATTTTACATTTCCAGGATAATTTTTTTTAAATTCCACACAAAATTCTGGTTTATGTTTCCCTGTTTAAAGTAAGATGGGATCCCGGTTTCAGACAGTTATCCCAATGGGATCCCAGTTTCGTATATTTATCTTGCTTCAACTGGGATTGGATCCCAGCTTGAGACAGATATCCCAATGGGATCCCAGTTTCAGACATATATCCCGAATGGGATCCCAGTTTCAGATATTTATCCCGAATGGAATCCCGACTTCTGAGGCCCATCCCGGCTTATCCCGCTAATTTTACCGGGATTTGACTGGGATCCCGATAGATCCCGTTTTCATTTTCTCTTGGGTCTGCTATGTGTTCTTTGATTCTCTCATTGAGGGATCTGTCTGTTTCTCCTTCATAGACATAGTGGTCACATTTTACACAGTGTAGTCCATAAACAAGGTTTACAAGTTTACATCCATGAATGTTGTCTTTGAAATTGAATGTCCTATCTCCAAGTACAATTTTTTCTTCATTTCTTTCAATATTGCACAATTCACAGTCTTCTTTACATGTTTTGTTGTTACTGTTGCTAGTCATTTTTTTAGTGAACACATAGCAGATGTTAGACATAACAGGGAAAAAGCGATAGCTGAATACTTTAATCAGAAGGACTATTGTAAAGAAGACAATGATTTGACAGTTCAAGTTCTGAACTAATTTACGAAAAATCTGCCAATTATAGAAGATATATGGAAGCACAGTGGATGCAAAAACTAAATACAATTAGGCCATTTGGGGTCAACATTAGCAAAGAATAACTTTGAATTTTCTAATTCAATATACTTTTACTTTCATTCATAAAACGATATTATGACGTCATGTTATTGTGACATCAAATTATTATGACATCATAACATTACCAAGGAACTAAATCTATAACATTTCAATGATTGTGAAAGTAAAATGTCTACCATTTTTGGCAAAATTTTGACATAATTCTAAAAATAAAAGGAATTTTAAGTCTAAAACAACCAAGGGAAATTTTAACATTTTGAATTGTAATGTTTAAATTGTTAAATATTAATTATTAATCAAATATCAATATAAAGCAATGCCCTCTAATTATTTCATTCACACTATTTTTAATTAATGAATTTTATAAACCCCAACTATTCAAGAATTCAGCTATAGCTAATGTGCTCCTATACATTAGAGAAAGATAAAGAGAAAGAAGAGTTCACTGTTTACATTCTTCATGTTGGTAACACATGTGTGTGACAACAAAAATAAATGGTTACAAATAGTTAAGGGACTTTGTATCTCTCCAGTAGATATATATACAGTGGTTCAAATTGTTTTTAAATGATTAAGATGGGATAATTGATTTTTGTAAATGGCAAATTTTATATATCAGGAATTAAAGTCATATATGAAAGGAGTTGCTTGTAATTTTAATGTTATTGAAATTATTGAACCAATGCATGCATACATACTAAACTAAGTCCTGTATGAACATTTTTTTTATATTAATTACGAACCTATAACGTATTATAGACAAATAATCTTTCAGCCTGTGATTGATTAGAAGTTTCATATGACTTTAAAATTGTATGTCAAGCTTGACTGGCTTCAACCTTTCAGGGGTACAATTAACAAGGTAATTAGTGAATTTGTTTTTACCTTTCATTCAGAAGAGTGTCAAAATTATGTTTTGATAGCTGTAAATCATTCAATTGGAAGCAAATTATCGAACTTCCTGTCTATGAAAAATTTCGAATTTGCTGTTTTTCAAAGGAAAAATTAGCATTTTAGACATTGGAAGTCTCGTGGCACTAGAATACGGGTGAAATAGGTCATTTGATGAAATCCAGGGTTATTTCATGACCAAGACAGGTGTTGAAAAATCCCAGATGAGCTGGTTAATTCACAGGTCACACCCGCATAATGCAGGTCAGTTGACAGGTATGTTGCTTTGTACATTGTACATAAATCAGGCCATTGGTATTCTCGTTATACGACCACAAAAAATTTGCATTCGTATATTGCTATCATGTCGTCGTCTTTGTCGTCCAAAGACATTTGGTTCCGGCCATATAACTTTAGAATAAGTGAATGGATCTCTATGAAATTTAACCACAAGGTTCAATAGCACAAAAGGAAGGTTGGGATTGATTTTGGGGGTTATGGTTCCAACTGTTTAGGAATTAAGGGTCAAAAAGGGGCCAAAAAAGGCATTTTTCTAGTTTCCAGACAATGTTAAGTTTTTGTGTTTTGGTCTGTTTTTCTCATACTGTATGCAGTAGGTCAACTATATTTGGTGTATGGAAATATTTTACGATATTCATGTCAGTCTGACAGGTTTTATATAACCTTGACCTCATTTTCACGGTTCATTGCTCAGTGTTAAGTTTTTGTGTTTTGGTCTGTTTTTTTTTTTAAACTTTAAGCAATAGGTCAACTATATTTGGTGTATGGAATGATTGTAAGGTGTATATGTCTGTCTGGCAGGTATCATCTGACCTTCACCTCATTTTCATGGTTCATTGGTCAATGTTCAGTTTTCCTGGTTGACTTTGTTTCTTAGACACTATAAGCAATAGGTCAACTATATTTGATGCATGGAATGATTTCAAGGTGTACATGTCTGTCTGGCAGGGTTCGTCTGACCTTGACTTTATTTTCATGGTTCATTGGTCAATATAGAATTTCCATGGTTTGGTCTGTTTCTTATATACTATATAAGTGATAGGTCATCTATATTCTGTGTATGGAATGATTGTATTAAAGGTGAACATGTATTACGGCCTTGGTTTATCTGACCTTGACCTCATTTTCTTGGATCATAAATGTTTATATGATACTTGTAGTTAAACTTAATATGTAGGACTATCAACATAAAATCAATGGTCAGTATATAGTAGGAGAGACATTTCAGCGTGTGCACTCTTGTTTTTTTATATGCTGAATCTAACCATGGAATTTGATTTTGGATATTGGACCATTAAGTAGATTAAATGTCCCATTTCAAATTTTTAGCTCACCTGACCCAAAGGGTCAAGTGAGCTTTTCTCATCACTTGGCATCTGTCTTCGTCGTTGTTAACTTTTACAAAAATCCTCTCCTCTGAAACCACTGGGCCAAATTAAACCAAACTTCGCCTAAATCATCCTTAGGGTATCTAGTTTAAAAAATGTATCAGATGACCCTGCCCACCAATCAAGATGGCCGCCATGGCTAAAATAGAACATAGGGGTAAAATGCAGTTTTTGGCTTTTATCTCTGAAACTAAAGCATTTATAGCAAATCTGACTGAGTAAAAATGTTCATCAGGTCAAGATCTATCTGCCAAGAAATTTTCAGACAAATCAGACAACCCGTTGTTGGGTTGCTGCCCCTGATTTGGTAATTTTAAGGAAATTTTGCAGTTTTTATACCACCGCAAAAAAAATTTTCCGTCGTATAATGCTATGGTGTTGTCGGCGTTGTCCGAAGACACATTTGGTTTCCAGACAATTACTTTAGTTTAAGTGAATGGATCTCTAAGAAATTTTACCAGAAGGTTCAATACCACAAAAGGAAGGTTGGGATTGATTTTGGGGGTTATGGTACCAACAGTTTAGGAATAAGGGGCCTAAAACAAGCATTTTTGTAGTTTCCAGACATTTACTTGTGTGTTAGTGTATAGACCTCTCAGAAATTGTACCACAAGGTTCCATATAACAAAGGGAAGGCTGGGATTGAGTTTGGGGGTAATTGCCCCAACGGTTCAGGAATTAGGGGCAAAAAAGGGGCCAAAACAAGCATTTTTCTAGTTTACAGACAGTAACTAAAATTGTATTACAAGGTTCTATACCACAAAGGGAAAGCTGGGATTAATTTGGGGGTAATTACTCTAAGGGGGAGGGGGTTCAAAAAGTTTGTAGGGATTTTGTTTTCCAATTTTTTTTTGGGGGGGGTTCATATATTTTTCTTCAAAATTTTTGATATTTCAAATGATTGCACAGTATTGCACCACAGGAATAAAACTTTACTTTTTTTTTTACAGGAGCCAGCTGGGCTACTAACCTTTTATTTCTTGGGGCCCAACAAAATTGTTTGTGGCCCAGTTTTTTCTTGGGGGAAAAAACAAATATACATCAAACAGTTCTTTAGTTTAATATATTTATCAAGAGCTGAAAATGTTTGTCAAATGTTGACATGTTAGGCAAATCATTCCCTCCTCACTGTCTTTTAACCAGGACCTGTCTTTTTCCCAATCAGTTGACTAATTCCTCACCCTTTTTGTTTTCTCATATTCGAGAAAGTATGTAACCTTATCCCTCATTTTTTTCTTTTCTGTGGAGGCTTAGCGCCGCTCGGTCTCACTAATTAGTGACAAGAAGAATTTTAGCGACAAGAAGCGTCAAGGAGCGACAAGAAGAATAAATTTAGCGACAAGAAAACTTAATAAAAATATTTTATTAAAAAAATATGCATTGACATTTTTATTTTAATATACGGAAAGTAAAGTGATTTTCATAATTTTTTTTAAATATATTGATATGTATTGATAAATATAGGCATTTCCCTGTCATAGTATGATATTAATTTTTACATGTTCTTGTGATTTAGAACAATAATATATTTATTTTATAAATTTTTTAACACTCTCTTTGTCTAAAATATAATAAACTGACCTGCATGCAAAATGCATTATCCGTGAATCTGTCCAGAAAAGATAATGTTACTAAAACGTGAATATTTTATTTGGGTATTGACTTATCAAACGATATGTATGATGTTTATGCATAGTTTAAAGTTGATTGAAGATTGAAGGTAATTAAAGACAATGTTGAGTGTTCAACAGTTGCTCACTATTTACAATTATTGTATATTCTGGCGGGTGTAGTTGTATAGTCTGATGCGTGTACAAAATTATAGGTGTTAATTGAATGTTATTGTAGTAATACAATAAGGGACACACGTCCTTTACTCCAACCATGATTCTAATTTGTTCATCATTAAGCGTCATTATGCTTCTATGAAAAGAAGTAATTCTTACAAGAAAATAATCAGCTGGTTCGAAAAAAATGCCTGGCCATTCTCTTGAAACCATGAATAAAGCAATAGCAGAATACATAGGTACCTATCCTATTAAACAAACAAAATATTGCTGATGATATATGCAAGCTGTCATCAATATTAATTCTTTGAAAGAAATTGTTCAGATCACAGGCAAACCTCCAAATGTTATCTTGACTCATTTATTTCTTCATCTATCAATATAATAAAAAAAAAATGAAAATCTCTTTATTGCTGTCAATGCATATTTTTTTTCAATATATTTATTCTAATAATATTTTTTTTTAGTTTTCTTGTCGCTAAATAGTCTTTTTGTCGCTTCTTGTCGCTTCTAGATGGTTCTTGTCGCTTCTTGACACTTCTTGTCGCTAATTAATGAGACCCTCACCGCTTATATATTTCCACATTTTGAAACAGGAAGTTTACAAATTGTTTCTAATTTTAAATTTTGACAGACATGGGCATGACAACGATATGTACTTACCGTTATATTAATATTTAGGAATAAATAAATTGATTTGTTACTGGCTGTTTGAGTAGAAATGTTTGAACTATATATCAAATTCGCTTCAGTATTTTTCAGAAATGAAAAAAAAAGCGTGTATGTAATGAAATTCAACCGGATTGACTAGGACGTACCGATTTCATCTATTCATTCGTTAACTGGTTCCCCGTTTGAAAACATGTGAATTCCATTTAAAACAAAACTAGCGATGTTTTTTTTTCTACGGAAAGCTTTTCGATAATGTGTTTTGAATGATTAAATAACCGTCGAGTACTTCTAGCGATAGAACAAACTTGTCAGTTGGAGTTATCAAATAAATATATTGCAATCGCCACCTGGGCGATCTGGAAAGTGATGTGAAGTCGCCCATGTGAAATTTTGCTCGCCATGGGCAACTGGGCAACCGTTAAGTTTTATCCCTGCACCATAGCAAGAAATCTTCAATTGCACAGTATTGCCCAATAGCACAGTATTGGGCAATAGCAAGAAATATTCAATTGCACAGTATTGCGCAATAGCAAGAAATCTTCAATTGCACAGTATTGCGCAATAGCAAGAAATTTTCAATTGCACAGTATTGCACAATAGCAAGAAATCTTAAATTGCACTGGTATTGCGCAATAGCAAGAAATCTTCAATTGAAAATAAATACAAATCTTTTAACCAATTTCAATGGGATTAATTTAAAGTCTTTAATTTTTGGGAGTTCTAACCTTGTATTACTTTTTTGAATATTGGGCCCCATTTTTAAATTGGTCTACATTGAGGTCAAAAGGGTCCAAAATTAAAATTTGTTTGATTTCATCAAAAACTGAATTATTGCGGCTGTATGATATGCTGAATCTTTTTGTGCATTTAGATTTTTTATTTTGGGCCCTTTTTTAAAATTAGTCAATATTAAGGTTTTAAGGGTCTAAAATTAAACTTTGTTTGATTTCAACTAAAATTAAATTTTTGGTGTTTTTTTTATGCTGAATCTAACCATGTTGTTAGATTTTGGATATCAGTCCAATCTAGGTAATTAAATGTCCCATTTCAAATCAAATTTTTACGATCTTTGACCACATTTATTTTGTGTCAGAAACCTATATTATGTCAAAAATTTGATCACAATCCAAAATCAGACAATATCAAGCTTGAATATTGTGACCAAACTAGCCCCAACTGTTCAGGGTTAGACCTCTGCGGTCGTATCTGGCTGCGCTCAGCGAAGCATTTTATTGGATATTATCTTGAATACTATTATAGATAGAGATAAACGTAAACCTCAAAAATGTTCAGCAAAGTAAGATCTACAAATAAGTCACCATGACCAAAATTGTCAATTGACCCCTTAAGGAGTTATTGCCCTTTAAAGTCAAATTTTCACAATTTTTTGTAAATTTTTGTAATCTTTTACAAAAATCTTCTCCTCTGAAATTACTGGGCCAAGTTAAACCAAACTTGGCCTAAATCATTCTTAGGGTATCTAGTTTAAAAAATGTAACCGATGACCCTGCCCACCAACCAAGATGGCTGCCATGGCTAAAAATAGAACATGAGGGTAAAATGCAGTTTTTGGCTTATATCTCTGAAACTAAAGTGTTCATCAGGTCAACATGACCAAAATTGTCAATTGACCCCTTAAGGAGTTATTGCCCTTTAAAGTAAATTTTTTTCACTATTTTTCGTAAATTTAATCTTTTACAAAAATCTTCTCCTCTTAATCTACTTGGCCAAATGGAATTAAACTTGGCCTCAATTATTTTTAGAGTATCTTGAATGAAAAATGTATCCGATGACCCTGCCCTACAACCAACATGGTCCCCATTGGTAAAAATAGAACATAGAGGTTTACTATAGAAGTCTATGGGAAAAATTTTAAAAAAAAATTTCAAATGGTCACAACTTGAAAACTTATTTAAATAATGATAAGGGGTCTTCAGTAACTATTGTAAGACTACAATGGGATGACTTGATTTTTTTCCAGGGGGTGCAATTTTTTCAGGGGAGGGTGCTAATAATTTCTCCTTGACATTTTTAGAATTATTCAGTGTTACTTTTTCTATAAACCATATTATTATATCTTTTTTTCAGCATACTTATATTGGGTGAATGCCCCCTAGACCTGGCGGGATATTTGTGGGTCAGGGGAACCCCTACCCAAATTTTTTTTGAAGGGTGTTCCATAAAAACATTTAAAGGCATTTTCAGCATTATACAGGCCCTGGGTGAAATAAACTTTGGAGCGGAGGAAAATTTATTTTTGTTTTTGTTTGTTAATTATCTTGAATATCATTATAGATTGAGATATACTGTAAACAGCAAAATATCAAGCAAAGAAAGATCTACAAATAAGTTAACATGACCAATTGGCAATTGACATCTTATTGGAGTATATTATTAATTGTCCTTTAAAGTTATTTTCTGCAATTTATTGGTAATTTTTGTAAATCTTTTCAAAAATCTTCTGCTTTTAGTATAACTACTGGACCAAATTAAACCAAACTTGGCCTCAATCATTATTAGGGTGTCTATATGATTTTAACCTTATTTTACATGATTTCCAAAACCACAGTAGATACAGGTGAGCGACACAGGCTCTTGAGAGCCTCTAGTTAAGTTATCTGACCACATTTATCCTGTGTCAGAAATCTATAATGTGTTAAATATTTAATCACTATCCAAATTCAGAGCTGTATCAAGCTTGAATATTGTGTCCATACTTGCCCCAACTGTTCAGAGTTTGACCTCTGCGGTCGTATCCAACTGCTCCAGGCGGAGCACATTTTTTGAATTGTTTTACAATTTGTCATGTCAGGGCCTTTTATAGCTTACTATACCGTATGGTTTACTCATTGTTGAAGGTCTCACAGTGACCTCTAGTTGCTTTCATCTAGGCATTTGGTCTCTTGTTGATAGTTGTCTTATTGGCAATCATACCACATCTTTTTATGTTTACCTAATTATATTTGTAGGTATTTACAAGAGAGCTTAAAGCAGATGGCAGAGGAAAAATCAATGGCTATGGCAACAGTTTCTAAATATAAGGTTTTGTAATAAATAATATATTAATTAGAAAAGAAAGAGAAAGCGTTACCAAAATTTTAAGTCTGTTCAACAGAATTCCGAGACAACAAACACCTGACTATGAAAAAATAAGACATACAGTAAAATTGTCAATCAGTGCTGACTTTATAAAATGATAATTAAAGCAGTCTTACTAATCCTTGCAGATTTCAAATCTAATGCATATTATTGCTTGTATTTTTATAAAACAGACCATATCAGAAGAATACCTGAAAAGTTATAGGTTTCTCTTTTGACAAACTGAGGGAAGAAAAATATTACCAAATATTTTTGAACATAATTTTAGCTTGATTTGGTTTCTTTAATTGGTCGTTAATTAACCCCAGCTTCAACCACACATGATGTATTACTACTTATCAATGGGTTTGTAAATATTGACAACTATAATGTCTATTTCCAAAAGCTTTTATTAACTACATGATGATTGGAATACAAATATGAATATTTTTGTCGAGCCTGCGACATTTATGTCATGAAAGCTAGACATAGCAATCCTAGATTCCGTTGTCAGCGTCAACATTTAGGTTCAGTCTGTGGTTCAAGTTTTTTTAGGCATCAATAACTTTGTCAAACCTTCATTGAATTTTAGGAAATTTGAACAGAAGTTTGTTTATGACTAAAATACAGTATCCAGAGCAAAATTTTGAAAATATTCATTTTCATTTTTCCGTATTTTACTGATAAATGGACTTAGTTTTTTTTACAGTTAACATTTCAGATTCAGTCTGAGAAAGTTTTTCAGTCATCAATAACGTTGTCAAACCTTCATGGAATTTTATAAATTTGGACAGAAGCTTGTTTATAACCAAACTACAGTATCCAGAGCAAAATTTTGAAAATATTTATTTTCATTTTTCCGTATTTTACTGATAAATGGACTTATTTTTATGCCCCACCTAAGATAGTAGAGGGGCATTATGTTTTTCGGTCTGTGCGTCCATTCGTCCGTTTGTTCATCTGTTCGTTCGTCCGTCCGTCCTTCGGTCCGTTTGTCCGTCTGTCCCACTTCAGGTTAAAGATTTTGGTCAAGGTAGTTTTTGATGAAGTTGAAGTCCAATCAACTTGAAATTTAGTACACATGTTCCCTATGATATGATTTTCTAATTTTAATGCCAAATTAGAGTTTTGACCCCAATTTCAAGGTCCACTGAACATAGAAAATGATAGTGCGAGTGGGGCATCAGTGTAGACTATGGACACATTTTTGTTTTTTTACAGTTAACAAGTAGATACAGTCTGGGGTTAAAATTTGTTACACATCAATTACTTTATCAAATCTTCATAGAATTTTATGAAACTTTGGCATAAGCTTTTTTATGATGAAGAGATAATGTCTGAAACAAACTTTTGAAAATATAATTTCATTTTCAGTATTTTTCTGATAGATGGACTTAGTTTTTTACAGTTAACATTTACAGACAGTCTGGGATTAAATCCCCCGATTAATTTTTTTTGACTTGATAAATTTGTAAACCTTCGTGGATTGTTATGAAACTTAGACAGAAGCTAATCTTCAAGACAGAGAAATAGCATCTATAGAAAAAGTTTGATTTTTTTTTAAATGCTGTATTTTACTGATAAATGGACTCACTTTTAATACGACAGCAAAATATTTTTGCGGTCGTATATTGGTATGACGTTGGCGTCTCCGTCGTCGTCCGAAGACACATTGGTTTTCGCACAATAACTTTAGTTTAAGTGAATGGATCTCTATGAGATTTTACCATAAGGTTCAATACCACATAAGGAAGGTTGGGATTGATTTTGGGGGTTATGGTACCAACAGTTATGAGTTAAGGAATTAGGGGCCAAAAATAAGCATTTTTGTAACTTCCAGACAATAACTTGTGTGTTAGTGTATGGATCTCTCTGGCATTGTATTACAAGGTTCCATATCACAAAAGTAATGCTGGGATTGATTTTGGGGGTAATTGCCTCAAAATTTTAGGAATTAGGGGCAAAAAAAGGGGCAAAAAACAAGCATTTTTCTAGTTTCATGACAATAACTTGTGTGTAAGTGTATGGATCTTTCTGAAATTGTACTACAAGGTTCCATATCACAAAGGGAAAGCTTGATTGAGTTTGGGGGTAATTGCCCAAAACATTAAGGAATAAGGGGCCAAAAATAAACATTTTTCTAGTTTCCAGACAATAACTTGTGTTCAAGTGTATGGATCTCTCTGAAATTGAACTGCAAGGTAACCATACCACAAAAGGAAGGCTGGAATTGATTTTTGGGGTAATTGCCTCAAAATTTTAGGAATCATGGACCAAAAAGGTGCAAAAAACAAGCATTTTTATACGCATATTATATTATTATTATTTTATACGTATTATGGTATACAAATGTCCGGCGTCCGTCCATCTGTCTGTCTGTCCGTCTGTCTGTCCGTCCGTCCGTCCATCTGTCTGTCTGTCTGTTTGTCTGTCCGTCTGTCCGTCTGTCTGTCCGGCGTAAACATGTCGCACCGTAACTTGAGTATGACTTATCCAAATTTCATGAAACTTAACATAGTTGTTTCTTAGGATGGTCAAACGATCTGTATACTTTTTGGTGAAAATAAGATTAAAACTTTTTGAGTTACGGGACTTAGTAACTAAAACAGGTGTGTGTTTTTTTTCACATGTCACACCGTATCTCAAAAACAATTTATGATTATTGCTTAAAACTTTACACACTTCTTAGTTATATTAATCTTAAGATCTGTATACTTTTTGGTGATGATTCAAAATTTTATTTTAGAGATATTGAGTATTTTGTTATAAAAGGGGAGGGGTTTTTCACATGTCGCGCTGTATCTCAAAAACAGTTTATGATTATTGCTTAAAAATTTACACACTTCTTAGATATGTTAACCTTAAGATCTGTATACTTTTTGGTGATGATTCAAAATTTTATTTTTGAGTTATTGAGTATTTTGTAAAAAAAGAGGGAGGGGTTTTTCACATGTCGAGCCGTATCTCAAAAACGATTTATGATTATTGCTTAAAATTTTACACACTTCTTAGTTATATTAATCTAAAGCTCTGTATACTTTTTGGTTTTGATTCAAAATTTCATTTTAGAATATTGATTTTTTTGTAAAAAAAAAGGGGGTTTTAGCATGTCACGCCGTATGTCAGAAACTATTTATGCTTATTGCATAAAAGTTTACACACAAGACGACGGGCGTATCATGCGCTCATGGCGCAGCTGTTTATTCTAGTTTCAGGACAATAACTTGTGTGTAAGTGTATGGATCTTTATGAAATTGTACTACAAGGTTCCATATCACAAAGGGAAAGCTGGGTTTGAGTTTGGGGGTAATTGCCTTAAACGTTTAGGAATTTGGGGCCAAAAAACAAGCATTTTTACAGTTTCCAGACAATAACTTGTGTTCAAGTGTATGGATCTCTCTGAAATTGTACTGCAAGGTACCATACCACAAAGGGAAGGCTGGGATTGAGTTTGGGGGTGATGAATCATAAGGGGGTTCAAAAAATTGGGGGGGATTTCTTTTTCTTTTTTTTCCTTTTTTTTTTCTTTAAAATTTTCCATGTTAAGTTGGTTATTTTTGATTTATATATAAAAGCAAATAATAATGATATGGTTTGATTTCATCAAAAATTGAAATATTGGGGTTCTTTGATATGCTGAATCTAACCATGTATTTAGATTCTTAATTTTTGGTCCGGTTTTTCAAATTGGTCTACATTTAGGTCCAAAGGGTCCAAAATTAAACTTAGTTTGATTTTAACAAAACATGAATTCTTTGGGTTCTTTGATATGCTGAATCTAACCCTGTATGTATTTAGATTTTGGATATTGGACCATAATAGGTAAATTAAAATTTTTTAAGTTCTTTGACCATATGCTGTGTCAAATATTTAATTACAATCCAAATTCAGAGCTGTATCAAGCTTGAATGTTGTGTCCATACTTGCCCCAACTGTTCAGGGTTCGACCTCTGCGGTCGTATCAAGCTGCACCCAGCGGAGCATTTTATTAAGTCATCATTACACTTTTACACTGAAAGCAACAATCGTAGGCAAGACACAGGGTTCCACGGAACCCCTTACGAATTTTTTCAAAAATTCTGAGCCCCAGTAGATTACATTTTTACTGATTGATAACAATTCCTTTTGATTCAAATCATATAAAAAATGGAACTTACAGTTACAGTACTTGCAACCTTAGGCGTTACTGTTTTAGCGATCAGTCAGCAGTCATCGATCAGTCACCGATCAGTCAAGTTCGCGTCAAACTCATGTCACCAATCCGTCAGACTTATAGTAAAATATTTGACTGATCGGACGGATCTGACGGATCGGACCGATAGACCTTTCTGATGGATTGAACTCTACTACGTCACATGATGAACTAATACAAGCTACGGAATCTTAGATTCGTTTCATTTAATTAAAATGGCGCCACGGAAAATACGAAACATTCAAGTACAAAAGATCAACATTTTTTTTAGTAATTATTCAGCAAAGTTTTAAGAATTTAAAAAGAAAAGAAATATAAAACTAATTTTAAATATTATTATAAAAGAATGGTGATTTTCGTTTTTATTTAGGTTATATATTTTCATACCCGAAGAGTGCTTAAACGATTTTTATCGCGATTGGGGTTTTTCCCCCAGAAATGCTCCATTAAAATAAAGAAATGATAGCATTCTTATTCAACAAAAACAAAAGTTTATGCATATTTATCCTTCAATTATTCACATTTTATACAAAATTACTTATCTAAAGGCATTTATAATGACTGATTGCAATTGACGTTCCATTATTTCTGATAAAAAAGAAGAAATATTTTCATTTTTAAGCAACACGAACAAAAATTTAGTATCTTTTCCCTGAAATTCAGCATAATTTTGAAAAACAACCAATCCTGATGTACAAAAAGTACTGAAATCAAATGGCGGTTCATATCTCTATCAAAATAAAGAAATTATTGTATATGTTTTCAACACAAATAAAAGTTTAAGTAATATTCTCCTTACATTATTAAAATTCTTATAAAAAAACTTATCTCAATGCCTCTGAAATAACTAGTTACAAATAACATTGCATTTTGTTATCATAAAAAGAACAATTGGTAATTTTAAACAATGCGAACAACATTTTAGTATATTTTCTCTGATATTTTTTTAATTTTATGAAAAACACCCAATCCTGAACTACAAAAAGTACAAAATCCAATGGCTGTCAATAATTTCCATTAGAATAAAGAAATAATAGCATTCTTATTCAACAAAAACAAAAAGTTTATGGATATTTATCCTTCAATTATTCACATTTTATACAAAATTACTTATCTAAAGGCATTTATAATGACTGATTGCAATTGACGTTGCATTATTTCTGATATAAAGGAAGAAATATTTGCATTTTTAAGCAATGCAAACAAAAATTTAGTATCTTTTCCCTGAAATTCAGCATAATTTTTGAAAAACAACCAATCCTGATGTACAAAAAGTACTGAAATCAAATGGTGGTTCATGATTTCTATCATAATAAAGAAATTATTGTATATGTATTTAACACAAATAAAAGTTTAAGTAATATTCTCCTTACATTATTAAAATTCTTATAAAAAAACTTATCTCAATGCCTCTGAAATAACTAGTTACAAATAACATTGAATTTTTTGTTATCATAAAAAGAAAAATTGGTAATTTTAAACAATGCGAACAACATTTTAGTATATTTTCTCTGATATTTTTTTTAATTTTATGAAAAACAACCAATCCTGAACTACAAAAAGTACAAAATCCAATGGCGGTCAATAATTTCCATTCAAATAAAGAAATGATTGCATTCTTATTCAACAAAAACAAAAGTTTATGCATGTCTATCCTTCAATTATTCACATTTTATACAAAATTACCTATCTAAAGGCATTTATAATGACTGATTGCAATTGACATTGCATTATTTCTGATATAAAGGAAGAAATATTTGCATTTTTAAGCAATGCAAACAAAAATTTAGTATCTTTTCCATGAAATTCAGCATAATTTTTGAAAAACAACCAATCCTGATGTACAAAAAGTACTGAAATCAAATGGTGGTTCATGATTTCTATCATAATAAAGAAATTATTGTATATGTATTTAACACAAATAAAAGTTTAAGTAATATTCTCCTTACATTATTAAAATTCTTATAAAAAACTTATCTCGAGGCCTTTGAAATAACTATTTACAAATAACATTGCATTTTTTGTTATCATAAAAAGAAAAATTGATAATTTTAAACAATGCGAACAACATTTTAGTATATTTTTTCTGATATTCTTTTAATTTTATGAAAAACAACCAATCCTGAACTACAAAAAGTACAAAATCCAATGGCGGTCAATAATTTCCATTCAAATAAAGAAATGATTGCATTCTTATTCAACAAAAACAAAAGTTTATGCATGTCTATCCTTCAATTATTCACATTTTATACAAAATTACTTATCTAGAGGCATTGATAATGACTGATTGCAATTGACCTTGCATTATTTCTGATATAAAGGAAAAAATATTTGCATTTTTAAGCAATGCGAACAAAAATTTAGTATCTTTTCCATGAAATTCAGCATAATTTATGGAAAACAAACCAATCCTGATGTCAAAAAAGTACTGAGATCATAATCTCTATCAAAATAAAGAAACTATTGTATATGTATTCAACACAAACAAAAGTTTTAAGTATTATTCTACTTACATTATTAAAATTCTTATAAAAAACTTATCTTGAGGCCTTTGAAATAACTATTTACAAATAACATTGCATTTTTTGTTATCATAAAAAGAAAAATTGATAATTTTAAACAATGCGAACAACATTTTAGTATATTTTTTCTGATATTCTTTTAATTTTATGAAAAACAACCAATCCTGAACTACAAAAAGTACAAAATCCAATGGCGGTCAATAATTTCCATTAAAATAAAGAAATGATAGCATTCTTATTTAACAAAAACAAAAGTTTATGCATATTTATCCTTCAATTGTTCACATTTTATACAAAATTACTTATCTAAAGGCATTTATAATGACTGATTGCAATTGACGTTCCATTATTTCTAATAAGAAAGAAGAAATATTTTCATTTTTAAGCAACACGAACAAAAATTGAGTACTTTTCCCTGAAATTCAGCATAATTTTTGAAAAACAACCAATCCTGATGTACAAAAAGTACTGAAATCAAATGGCGGTTCATGATTTCTGTCATAATAAAGAAATTATTGTATATGTATTCAACACAAATAAACGTTAAAGTAATATTCTCCTTACATTATTAAAATTCTTATAAAAAAACTTATGTCGATGCCTCTGAAATAACTAGTTACAAATAACATTGAATTTTTTGTTATCATAAAAAGAACAATTGGTAATTTTAAACAATGCGAACAACATTTTAGTATATTTTCTCTGATATTTTTTTAATTTTATGAAAAACAACCAATCCTGAACTACAAAAAGTACAAAATCCAATGGCGGTCAATAATTTCCATTCAAATAAAGAAATGATTGCATTCTTATTCAACAAAAACAAAAGTTTATGCATGTCTATCCTTCAATTATTCACATTTTATACAAAATTACTTATCTAAAGGCATTGATAATGACTGCAGCTGATTGCAATTGACCTTGCATTATTTCTGATATAAAGGAAAAAATATTTGCATTTTTAAGCAACACGAACAAAAATTTAGTATCTTTTCCCTGAAATTCAGCATAATTTATGAAAAACAAACCAATCCTGATGTAAAAAAAGTACTGAAATCATAATCTCTATCAAAATAAAGAAACTATTGTATATGTATTCAACACAAACAAAAGTTTAAGTATTATTCTACTTACATTATTAAAATTCTTATAAAAAACCTTATCTCGAGGCCTTTGAAATAACTATTTACAAATAACATATCATTTTTTGTTAACATAAAAAGAAAAATTGGTAATTTTAAACAATGTGAACAACATTTTAGTATATTTTTTCTGATTTTTTTTTAATTTTATGAAAAACACCCAATCCAGAACTACAAAAAGTACAAAATCCAATGGCGGTCAATAATTTCCATTAAAATAAAGAAATGATAGCATTCTTATTCAACAAAAACAAAAGTTTATGCATATTTATCCTTCAATTTTTCACATTTTATACAAAATTACTTATCTAAAGGCATTGATAATGACTGATTGCAATTGATGTTGCATTATTTCTGATATAAAGGAAGAAATATTTGCATTTTTAAGCAATGCGAACAAAAATTTAGTATCTTTTCCCTGAAATTCAGCATAATTTTTGAAAAACAACCAATCCTGATGTACAAAAAGTACTGAAATCAAATGGTGGTTCATGATTTCTATCATAATAAATAAATTATTGTATATGTATTCAACACAAATAAAAGTTTAAGTAATATTTTCCTTACATTATCAAAATTCTTATAAAAAACTTATCTCGAGGCCTCTGAAATAACTAGTTACAAATAACATTGAATTTTTTGTTATCATAAAAAGAACAATTGGTAATTTTGAACAATGCAAACAAAATTTTAGTATATTTTCTCTGATATTTTTTTAATTTTATGAAAAACAACCAATCCTGAACTACAAAAAGTACAAAATCCAATGGCTGTCAATAATTTCCATTCAAATAAAGAAATGATTGCATTCTTATTCAACAAAAACAAAAGTTTATGCATATCTTTCCTTCAATTATTCACATTTTATACAAAATTACTTATCTAAAGGCATTGATAATGACTGATTGCAATTGATGTTGCATTATTTCTGATATAAAGGAAGAAATATTTGCATTTTTAAGCAATGCGAACAAAAATTTAGTATCTTTTCCCTGAAATTCAGCATAATTTTTGAAAAACAACCAATCCTGATGTACAAAAAGTACTGAAATCAAATGGTGGTTCATGATTTCTATCATAATAAATAAATTATTGTATATGTATTCAACACAAATAAAAGTTTAAGTAATATTTTCCTTACATTATCAAAATTCTTATAAAAAACTTATCTCGAGGCCTCTGAAATAACTAGTTACAAATAACATTGAATTTTTTGTTATCATAAAAAGAACAATTGGTAATTTTGAACAATGCAAACAAAATTTTAGTATATTTTCTCTGATATTTTTTTAATTTTATGAAAAACAACCAATCCTGAACTACAAAAAGTACAAAATCCAATGGCTGTCAATAATTTCCATTCAAATAAAGAAATGATTGCATTCTTATTCAACAAAAACAAAAGTTTATGCATATCTTTCCTTCAATTATTCACATTTTATACAAAATTACTTATCTAAAGGCATTGATAATGACTGATTGCAATTGACGTTGCATTATTTCTGACATAAAGGAAGAAATATTTGCATTTTTAAGCAACGCGAACACAAATTTAGTATCTTTTTCCCTGAAATTCAGCATAATTTATGGAAAACAAACCAATCTGATGTCAAAAAAGTACTGAAATCATAATCTCTATCAAAATAAAGAAACTATTGTATATGTATTTAACACAAACAAAAGTTTAAGTATTATTCTACTTACATTATTAAAATTCTTATAAAAAAACATATCTCGAGGTTTGAAATAACTAATTACAAATAACATTGCATTTTTTGTTATCATAAAAAGAAAAATTGATAATTTTAAACAATGCGAACAACATTTTAGTATATATTCTCTGATATTCTTTTAATTTTATGAAACACAAGCAATCCTGAACTACAAAAAGTACAAAATCCAATGGCGGTCAATAATTTCCATTAGAATAAAGAAATGATAGCATTCTTATTCAACAAAAACAAAAGTTTATGCATATTTATCCTTCAATTATTCACATTTTATACAAAATTACTTATCTAAAGGCATTTATAATGACTGATTGCAATTGACATTCCATTATTTCTGATTAAAAAGAAGAAATATTTGCATTTTTAAGCAACATGAACAAAAATTGAGTATCTTTTCCCTGAAATTCAGCATAATTTTTGAAAAACAACCAATCCTGATGTACAAAAAGTACTGAAATCAAATGGCGGTTCATAATCTCTATCAAAATAAAGAAATTATTGTATATGTTTTCAACAAAAACAAAAGTTTAAGTAATATTCTCCTTACATTATTAAAATTCTTATAAAAAAACTTATGTCGATGCCTCTGAAATAACTAGTTACAAATAACATTGAATTTTTTGTTATCATAAAAAGAACAATTGGTAATTTTAAACAATGCGAACAACATTTTAGTATATTTTCTCTGATATTTTTTTAATTTTATGAAAAACAACCAATCCTGAACTACAAAAAGTACAAAATCCAATGCAGTCAAAAAGTTCCATTCAAATAAAGAAATGATAGCATTCTTGTTCAACAAAAACAAAAGTTTATGCATATCTATCCTTCAATTATTCACATTTTATACAAAATTACTTATCTAAAGGCATTGATAATGACTGATTGCAATTGACGTTTCATTATTTCTGAAATAAAGGAAGAAATATTTGCATTTTTAAGCAACACAAACAAAAATTTAGTATCTTTTCCCTGAAATTCAGCATAATTTTTGAAAAAGAACCAATCCTGAAGTACAAAAAGTACTGAAATCAAATAACGGTTCATAATCTTTATCAAAATAAAGAAATTATTGTATATGTATCAAAAGAAGAAAAATTAGTAATTGTATACATTGCGAACAACATTTTAGTATATTTTCTCTGATATTCTTTCAATTTTATGAAAAACAACCAATCCTGAACTACAAAAAGTACAAAAATCCAATGGCGGTCAATAACTTCCATAACAATAAAGAAATGATTGCATTCTCTATCAAAATAAGAGAATATGAAGTAATACATATAATCAGGAACATATATTTTGACATACTGTTCCCAGATATAATGCGTGAACATTAATTTATAATCAACTTGGTTGCAATAACATAATATATTTTTTTATGTGTTATTGCGACCAAGTTGATTACAAATTAACGAGTAAAGGTGTCCTCGTAGAGGTCCGCGTTTTATTGAATGTAAATACTGTGGAGTTCGTTTTACATAAGAATTTTAATTATATACGTATCCGTCCGATCCGTGCATATACTTACTTTACTGGTCGATCGCTGACCGTTGTCACGGTAACTCTCACATAGCTGATTTGACGTATCTGACGGATTCTATGGGTCATCGATCACCGATCAGTCATCGATCAGTCAAACATCCGTCACCGATCATTCACCGATCAGTCAAGTTCACGTCAAACAGTAACGCCTAAGGTTGCAAGTACTGTAATAAACAGTAGATCTTTACAAAGAAAACATTTTTCTTTGCAATACACAAGTTGATGTATGTTATGTAAATGCAACTGTAAGAGTGTGTGTATGTGTGTGTGATTGTTCTTTTCCCCTTTTTATTATAATGCTGATATTCATATAATATATATTCACAGTAGTAGAAAAAATGTAGCAATTATTTAATTTTTTTTTTATTCATCTTACCCCTTAACACCATAGTCAGGTGATGATGTACAGGGATTGTAAAAGCCTGACCACTGAAAAAAAGTAAAAAAAAAAAAAGAAGTTGTGACCTTGCAGAAAAATTTTCTTTACATTCTATGTTTACAACAATTTCTTCATCATATGGGGAAGACAAATCTAAGATGGGGCGCTTTTTATCTGAATACTTACTAGTTGTTATCTCAAAGGGCTTACTCTATAAGTTTGAAAAGGTAAGGTCTTCAATGGTCCATGAACAAAACCTTTTAACATTCTTTTTTCAATTAAATCAGGAAACAATTCCATATTTAGTTGTGACCTTGTGAAAAATTGTTTTTACACTCTTTGTTTACAACAATTTCTTCATCATATATATGGAGAAGACACATCTATGATGGGGCGCTTTTTATCTGAGTACTTAAAGTACTTTTTGCTACTCTCAAAGGGCTTACTTTATAAGTTTGAAAAGGTAAGGTCTTAAATGGTCCATAAACAAAACCCTTTTTACACTTTTTTTTCAATTAAATCAAACAATTTTAAGTTTTGACCTGCATAAAAATTAGGTCTTTCCACTTTTCCAAGGAAAGAACTATTCATTTTGTTCTGATTATTACTATTTTCTTCCGCCAAATTTATTTCTAGCGCTGTTTGTTTCTTTCGCAAGATGTCCCTTATAGGTTTGGTATATGATATGGAACAGTTAATGCACTTTTGAAACTCAGACACTGCTTAACCAAACACTTTTCTTTGTAATAGTTATCTCCTAGAACACTGTTTTTCTTGTTATGATTACTCTTTCACAACCATAAAAGAAAAAGACAAATTTTTTTTCCATATTGCTGGTGATATCCTCAGGATATTTTGTGAGATCCCATATGAGAGTTATTCCCCCTTCTTTTCTTGATTTAAGTGAAATGTATTTGTAACTGGCAAACCATAAGTGATAGAGACCTAGGGTCTTTTGATTTGAGGTTCTTGGTCCACAAAAAAGAAAATGAGGTCAAGATCAAAAGTCAGGTCACTTTCTAAATTTTGATTTTGGCTTAGTATTGCTTCTCCACAGAAACCGTACAAGATATCGACAAAATATTTTTACTAAACTGAGAGTTGTGACATGTCTTCACATATTTATGTTGGTTATAAGGGGTCGTTGACATTTGATGGTTAGGTTTTCTCCTTTCTAATGTTTAAAATTAGCTGTATTGTGATATAATCATTACGACCTTGAAATTTAGGTCAAGGTAAAACTAAATTTGTCGTTCAAGATTGTGACCTTTACAATAAATTCATATTTATACATGATAAAGCCATGGGGTCTATTGCATTCCGGTAGTAGACACATGACCTAGAAAAGGTCAGCCGAAAGTGACCATATGTAAACTGGAAGTAGCCATTTGCTGCACTGATTTCATTTAAAAGTACATGCACTTGGAACCATATATTTTTGGAATCAGTGCATGGCCGGACATTTTTTGTCTTATCCCAATTTTAATCCCTTAAGACTTTGTAACAAAAGGCAATCATTGTAATCAGCTGAGCATCATATAAACAATAATTGACATAAAAAGATATTAAACTTGACTTTTGATATAATTCGATTTTCAGACGTAAACTGTTAAATTGACAGTGCTTCATTTGAAGTTAGCAACATCAGTGTACTAATATCTGCCTAGTAGACTCTTTATTTGTGCAAAGTTACCCTGTCAGAAACTTAACTTTTTAAAAAGTACATTTTCCTAATACCTGATATTGACTGGACAATGGTAAAACACGTACCAGAGATTGTTATGTAAAATCTGTGTACGTTAACAAAGCACGATAGAGTTTAAGTATCTCTTTCCATGTTATTTCTTCCAGAAAACACTCGAAATGAACGTTAGATAAAATTATCAAAGATCATCTTAGCATGTTTTAAGAATTCGGACGCATAATAAAATCTTACACCTGGGCACACATGTACCAGTTCAAATAATGAGGTTCTGACGATTTTTCGCTTATTAAGTCTCTCAAACAAAATTTGGAGACTAATTGGTTTAGTTCAGTTCTTCTTCTTCTTCTTCTCTTCCGCTGCTTTTAAATTTGAACTTGTCCCCACCCGTCAAGATTAACTTAGGGTTCCACAATATGTTAGACCAACATGTCTAGTGGTGCAATCAGGGTATTGTTTGTGAGGGTACTTTGAGTGGCAAAAAGAAAGGAGGGGTTTTACTATAGAACCATATGGGATTTTTATGCCCCATCTACGATAGTAGTAGGGCCATTATGTTTTCTGGTCTGTGCGTCTGTTCGTTTGTCCTTCCGTTCGTCCATCCGTCCGTCGTCTGTCCCGCTTCAGGTTAAAGTTTTTGGTCAAGGTAGTTTTATGATGAAGTTGAAGTCCAATCAACTTGAAACTTAGTACACATGTTCCCTATGATATGATCTTTCTAATTTTAATGCCAAATTATAGATTTGACCCCAATTTCACGGTCCACTGAACATAGAAAATGATAGTGTGAGTGGGGCATCCGTGTACTATGGACACATTCTTGTTAATTTTTATTTTCAAAAGATTATAACTTGAGAACAGTTAGTGATAGACACATGGGGTCTTCAGTTATGAACATGGGAACATATGGCCTACTTCAGGTCAACAGGTCAATTATGACCTTGACCTTTGACCTTGAACGGATTTTTTTCAATTTATACAAAGTTAAAAAAATATTGGAAATTCTATTGAATTGAAAGAATAGTAAGGAGAGTTCTTATTGGTTTAAACTTATGGGGAATTTGTTTGGGAGACTTCGTAACAGCATCCTGTTAAAATCATTTCTTGTAACCTTTATTACTACCTTTTTAAATTTTTCATCAAATCATATTTATATACATATTTTTGATAATCTAAATTATGCTTTTGGTTGCATGCTCGAGTCCGACTCATTTTTGGTGGAACCACACAACATGCTCAAGGCATCCACCTCAAACGAGTGATGCTGTTTTGTACGTTGTCTTTTAAAATTATCTCATTACTGATGTTATATTCAACTCTGCATTTAATATCCAACTTAGCATGGCTGAAGTGGAAAAAAAATATAACATAAAAGTACGAGTCGGGAACTATATATTTGAGAAGGTAATTGATTCTGACATTTACCGACAGGTTTTAACAGTATGTAGCTGAAGATGAACTGATTTTCATTTTCATCATCCAGATGTTTTGTGATCGTAATTTCATTCTTTTTGGCGATAGTACGTACATTCTCTTTTGAACAGTTCATCAAGTATCAAGAACCTTGTAATACTGTTTCAACAGCTTATTAATTTCAGGTTGGCTACCCTAAATCATTAATTAATAGTGCCATCAAAATAATTATTTTTTTCCACTCTTGTTTTTATACGACCGCAAAAATTAAAAAATCTTTTGGTTGTATATTGGTACCACGTTGTCATCGTCGTCTTCATCGTCGTCAGCGTTGTCCGAAGACAGATGGTTTCCGGATAATAACTTTAGTATAAGTAAATAGAAATCATTAAAATTTTAATACAAGGTTTATAACCACTAAAGGAAGGTTGGGATTGATTTTGGGGGTTATGGTCCCAACTGTTTAGGAATAAGGGGCCAAAAAAGGGGCCCAAATAAGCATTTTTGTAGTTTCCAGACAATAACTTGTGTTAAAGTGTATGAATCTCTCTGAAATTATACCACAAGTTTCCATACTACAAAGGGATGGTTAGGATTGACTTTGGGGGGTTATGGCTCAAACCATTTAGGAATTAGGGGCAAAAAAAGGGGGAAAACAAGGCATTTTCTGGTTATAGGACAATTGAGACAATTTAAAAGCAGTGTAAAGGAGGTAATCCAAATCAAAATCCAAGTCAATTTAAATAACAATGTTTGATTACCTCCCTTACACTGCTTGTAAATTATGTATTAAGAAATGATGATTGTCTGAGAAACTGACCATAAATTGAGGGAAAGAATTATTTTTTGGAACAAAAAAAGGGGGGAGGTGAAAAAAATTGAAGGGGACAATCTTTCTCATTTCAGATTTCAGAAATTAAAAGAAAATTTCTTCAAATATTTTTTTTTGGGGGGTTAATATTCAACAGCATAGTGTATTGCACAAATGCAAAAAAACGGGGTAAAATTTTTTTTTTTTTGGGGGGGGGGTCAATTTGCATAGTGTATTTTACAAAGCAAAAAATTGAATATAGATTCAAATCATATAACCGATTCTAAGTTCTTTGACTACAGTTATTCTGTGTCAGAAATATATTATGTGTCAAAAATTTAATTACAATCCATTTCAGACCTGTATCAAGCATTAATATTGTGTCCATTTTGGCCCCAACTTTTCAGGGTTGGACATCTGCGGTCGTATACAGCTGCGCTCAGCGAAGCAATTTATTGATTCATTATTATCCGAAAATTCAGCAACAAAACTAAAAGCGATTAAAAGTTTGATAAATCTAACGTAACAATAATGCAACGTAACCGTAGATACAAATATTATTGTTGCGTTCGTAATTAATCAGTTCCTAACCCAACCTAGTATTCCGGCAATAAGGGGCCAACATAACAATAACTTTTTTGTAATTGTTACGTTGCAAAGTAATCATAGCCAGTGCTTATTCTTTATTGTAAAATTTTTGCCAAAACACTTACAAGTAGAAATGTTTCGAATTGTAAGTTTTATTTATAGAGGTACAATTTTTTTCTTGTAGAATTTACTAGAGAGAAGAAAAACTAAAAGTTCTTCATTAAAACTAGGACAAAGTAGAAGTGGCGGGTTAGTTATTACACAGAAACAAGGTATATAAACTCATCATAGATACCAGGCTTTAAATTTTGTCAGCCAGATGAGCATTTCATCTACAAACTCATCAATGATTCTCTAATAAAAAAAACTAAAATAGGCCAAATAAGGTACGAAGTTGAAGAGCATTGAGGGCCAAAGTTTCCAAAAAGTTTTGCCAAATACAGTTAAGGTAATCTATTCCTGGGGTAGAAAATCCTTAGTATTTAGAAAAATTCAAAGTTTTGTAAACAGTTAACTTATAATTGTGACCATATCAATGATAATTCATGTCAACACAGAAGTGCTGACTACTTATATTTATTATACAGTGTCAAGTGATCCTATATGCCTACATTATTAGGACATAGCTGTATTTCCTATATTTGCCAAAAAATTTCTACATTTCCATTTTATATTCTTTATTTATTACCCTGCTCCCAATTTGGAAGGGGTTTACTGTTTTACCCTTTTCTGTTCCATGAAATTTTTGTCGAGCCTGCAACATTTATGTCGCCATAGCAATCCTAGATTCCGTCAACATTTAGGTTCAGTCTGTGGTTCAAGGTTTTTTTTAGGCATCAATAACTTTGTCAAACCTTTATGAAATTTTAGGAAATTTGGACAAAGGCTTTTTTTCACCAAAAGAAAGTATCGAGAGCAAAATTTTTAAAATATTTATTTTCATTTTTCTGTATTTTACTGATAAATGAACTTAGTTTTTAAAGGCTTTGTCTTTATTGTCATGATGTCCATGCCATTTTGTTTACTGACCTAAAAAGTGCAGAAGTTTTTCATTCTATAGTTCCTTCAAGATCGAGTAAAACTATGTTTTTGCTTGATTTCATATTGAAAATTAAGTTAATTTGATCGAACATTCCTTGCAAAATTTTAAATGTATTGTAATGTTTTAATCTTTTTACTTAGAAAATGATCCATTAACAGTTATATATATATAACAGACTTTCATTTTGGACACAGTGATCCAGGAAATTGTTTGTTTTTTATTAGTGCAGTTTCTTTTCTAACCACGATTTTCTATCAAAACCAGCTGTTTACCTAATTTTTCCAATTGTATATGAATAGGAATACTTTATTAAATCCAATTAAAGGGCCCATTTCCGAGCATATACATATATTTATATAGTATTAATTATTCAGTTATTTTTATACCACCGTTTACGGGACGTATTATGATATACTATTGTCCTTCCGTCAGTCTGTCCGTCCACCTATCCGTCCGTCAGTCGTCAACATGTCGGACAATAACTCAAAAAACGCTTTAACCAATTTGCATGAAACTTTGGTGAATTGTTTATATCTATTGACGTAAACAATTTCGATTTTTATAAATTTTAGATTTTACGTTTCCAAGTTATGGCTATAAAAAAAGGTGTAGTCAAAATTTGTTTTCAATTTGCTATCCGCCACCATTTTCAGTCTATTCACTATTCCTTACAAAGAAATGGAGGAATTAAATCATTTCGATCATAACACAGAGTTTTGTCCTAGTGAAAGTTCCTCCATGGTTAAATTTTCATCCATTGAGATCCAGCTAGTGACAAACTTGCTATGTTTGTATTTTTTTGTGGTTTTGCATTATCTTTAACACTCACGAAGGTGTTCTATAATCATTTTTTAACACTTTTTTTTTCCTAATTTTGTTTAGCTTTGATTAAGTCAAAAAGTGAGACATAGGTATTTGATAAAGTTTGTGATCAGGTCAGTTTAAGGAGAACCTGTAACTAATGGTAAATCAATGATATTTGGTACACAGTTGTATAAGCATTGGCACATCTTTTGGAGATTATTTGGCCCCACCAACTCAGTCATGGTCCATTGACTTTGAAATATTTTCATAGTATAAATGTTAAAGTTAGTGACTAGGTCAGTTCAAGGGAACCACTGTTGATAAGTCAATGATATTTGGTATGCAGTTGTACAAGCATTGGCACATCTCATTTCCTTTGAGATTATTTGGCCTTGCCCCCTCAGTCATGGTCTATAGAATTTATAAGTTTTGCATAATTTAACATGTTAAAGTTTGTGTTTATGTCAGTTTAAGGAAAACCACTAATGATAAGTTATAATATTTGGTATGCAGTTGTACTAGCATTGGCACATCTCATTTCCATGGAGATTATTATGCCTGTCCCCGTCAGTCATGGTCTATTGAGTTTATAACTTTTGCATACTTAACATGTTAAAGTTTGTGTTTATGTCAGTTTAAGAAAAACCATTTATGATAACTTATGATATTTGGTATGTAGTTGTATAAGCATTGGCACATCTTAAATTACATACAGGTGAGACATATCTATGTTTCAACAGTTTATTAGTTCTCTCATCACTTTGTGTCCGTCGTCTGTTAACTTTTACAAAAATCCTCTAAAACTACTAGGCCAAACTTGGCTACAATCATCATTGGGGTATCTGTTTATTAAATTTGTTGAAGAACAGCGGGCAACAGGCCGCTGCAAACAGTTGCTGTGCAACCAATGTTTTATCAAATTTAAAATTTTTGATACTGATGACAAAATGGAGGTCATGTTCGGTATTGACCATTTTCACTTTTACTGTGTAGGAGTTATGCTCCCTAATCTATTGGAAAATGGCAGTTTATGTCATTTCCATGCAATTTCTTATGAACCACTTTACCTATGCTACTAAAATTTGAATATGCTCTTAATAATGTCAAAATGGTGGTCAAGTTTAATATTGTCTTTAAGGAGTTACGGTCCTTGATAGAAGGGAAATTTGCTCTTTATTTCGTTTCCCTGCAATTACTTATGAACTTTTCAGCCTGAATGCCCTTAAAATTTTAATATGCTGTTACTGATGACATAACGCCATTCAAGAGTTATGGTCCTCGAGAGATTGGAAAATAGGCATAGAATGTGGCAGGTAAAAAAAGCCTGAAAGCGCCTTTCAAAAAACAGAAAACCCAGATTGCTGTCAATTTGACAGCTCATTCCTTGTTGCCTATTATCTTGAAATTTTTATTACCAGTAGATATATATGTCCCTTAAAAGAAGATTTTTGTTTACCCTTTTTGATGTTTCAGGAAACTGTAAACAAAAAAATGATCAGCAATAGATTTTTGTAATGAATTATATAATTATAATGAGTGTCCATTGTTGAAGCTGCACATAGACATAGGTGAGCATACAAGCTCTTAAGGGCCTCTAGTTCTTGGACTTCCAATATTTTCGTCTTTTAGACAAAAATCTTCTATATTATTCTTATTTGCAAAAAAAGTAAAACAAGTAATGATGTGGACAAAAAATATGAAAGCTGTAGTCTATGTTCTTGGATTTAAGAATTGTATGAAAGAGTTTTAAAAAAAATAGCAGTTATACATGTATATTGTAGAAATATAGTGTTGGCTTCTGAACAGTTGAGATTAGTCGCAAATTCAGATGAATCAGACACCATAATAGTCCAAATTAGTTGCCAATCCAGACGAATCACAATAAACACTTGGTATTTCAACCATCTGACAAATGTTACTAAAGCAGAAATTGTTTTGGATCTAAAAAAGGCCAGTTCTGGTATGACCTATAGGACCTATAATGAAATAATAGAAACACTTAATTCTAAGTTTCATTGCCAAAATTGCTAGAAATTTTCAGTTGTCTAAAAATCAGTGATAAAGTCTACTGTGGATTCATTGTTATTCATGGGATACCAATTTTTGTTTGTGGGTATAGGTGAACAGCAATTTTTAATGATTGAAGAAGTACCCATGTATGCAGATTTTGGCAAAACCAGGATATCAAATATTCAAGAAAAAACATTTTGTTTCAATCCACAAAAATTAGTACCCATGAAAATAAATGAATCCACAGAACTAGTATTTAATCATAATTTGAATGTTTAAGGCAATTGTTTTTTGCCTTTATGCTATGGGGAGACTGCCATATTTTTACACTAGATTCATGCCAAACTGGTAGAAGTAGATTCTTCTTCTGCTATGATACTTTTTCTAAATTTTTAGATTTAATCCAGTCAAACCTATATTAAGCAGTCACTCAATGTGAAATATCAAAAGTGAGTGCTCAAGAGAGGTGACCTTTTAAATGAGGTTCTGGGGGGAAAAAATGGATTCTGACATTGCACTTCGCCAGGATCGGGGGAAATTGTTTCAGTTTTTTAGCTTACCTGGCCTGAAAGGCCAAGTGAGCCTTTCTCATCACTTGTCGTCCTTCATCATCTGTTAACTTTTACAAAAATCTTCTCCTCTGAAACTGCTGGGCCAAATTTAACCAATCTTGGCCACAATCATCATTGGGGTATCTAGTTTGAAAAATGTGTCTGATGACCCCGCCGGTCAACCAAGATGGCCAACATGGCTAAAAATAGAACATAAGGGTAAAATGCAAGTTTTGGCTATTATTTTGAAAACCGCTATGAAAAGAGAAAATCGGACTAGGGCAAAAAGGTTCCAAATGTTGAGCTCTATCTATTGTTCATTTACATCAAAACTGTCAGATGACATATTGTAGGAGTTATTGCCCTAACATGATGAATTTTACCATTTTTTTTTAATTTTTGCCTATTATCTCGAAAGTTATAATAGATAGACAGAAACTTTGAAAAGCAAAAATGATCAGCAAGACAAGATCTACAAATAAGTCAACATGGTCGAAATCTTTAGTCCACTCCTTATTAGAGTGATAGTCCTATGATGACAATTTTACAATTTTTTTGCGTTTTTGCCTAATATCTTAAAAGCTATATAAGATAGATAGAAACTATAAATAGCAAAAATGATCAGCAAGACTAGATCTACAAATAAGTCAACATGACTGAAATTGTTAGTCGACTCCTTATTGAAGTTATTGCCCTTTAATGACGATTTCCAGTTTTGCCTATTATCTTGAAAACTGTAATAGATAGATAGAAACTTTAAAGAGCAAAATGATCAGCAAGACAAGATCCACAAATAAGGCATAATATGGCCAAAATATTTAGTCGACTCATTATTGGAGTTATTGCCCTTTAATGATAGTTTTTAACATTTTTTTGCATATTATCTTGAAAACTATAATAGATAGATAGAAACTTTAAAAGTGAAAAATTATCAGCTGGATAAGATCTACAAATAAATGCCAACATGACTGAAATTGTCAGTTAACTCTTAATAGAGTTATTCCCCTTTAATGATGATTTTTACTAAAAAGTGACCATTGTTGAAGATGCAGGTGAGCGACACAAGCTCTTTAGAGCCTCTAGTTTCAAACGGTCGAGTTATCGTTCTACGAGCAGAAAAATAAGAATTGGCGGATTCTGGCAAAAAAACATTGGAAATAGTTAATATACGTGGAGAATTAAGTGGATGATATGGTTTTCAATGGAAACTGAAAGCATTGGAACATGAGAAATTCACATTTTCACCTCCTTTTGTGCAATCTCTGTTACAAGCGGGTTACGATTCTCCTTTTTATACGACCGCAAAAAAATTTTTGTGGTCGTATATTGGTATGACGTTGGCGTCGTCGTCGTCCGGCGTCGTCCGAAGACACTTGGTTTTCACACTCTAACTTTAGTTTAAGTGAATGGATCTTTATGAAATTTTACCACAAGGTTCAATACCACAAAAGGAAGGTTGGGATTGATTTTGGGGGTTATGGTAATAACAGTAAAGGAATTAGGGGCCAAAAATAAGCATTTTTGTAACTTCCAGACATAACTTGTGTGTTAGTGTATGGATCTCTCTGACATTGTACCACAAGGTTCCATATCACTAAAGGAATGCTGGGATTGATTTTGGGGGTAATTGCCTCCAAATTTTAGGAATTAGGGGCCAAAAAAGGGGCAAAAAACAAGCATTTTTCTAGTTTCATGACAATAACTTGTGTGTAAGTGTATGGATCTTTCTGAAATTGTACTACAAGGTTCCATATCACAAAGGGAAAGCTGGGTTTGAGTTTGGGGGTAATTGCCCTAAACGTTTAGGAATTTGGGGCCAAAAAGGGGCCAAAAAACACATTTTTTTCTAGTTTCCAGACAATAACTTGTGTTCAAGTGTATGGATCTCTCTGAAATTGTACTGCAAGGTACCATACCACAAAGGGAAGGCTGGGATTGAGTTTGGGGGTGATGAATCATAATGGGGGTTCAAAAAATTTTGGGGGGGGATTTATTTTTTTTTCCTTTTTTTCTTTTTTTCCTTTTTTGTTTCTTTTAAAATTTTCCATTTTAAGTTGGTTATTTCTGATTTATATTTAAAATCAAATAATAATGATATGGTAGGAGATACACACCAAACAGGATGTGTAAATTATTATATAATAAGTATTGTGCAATAGCAAGAAATTTTCAATTGCACAGTATTGCACAATAGCAAGAAATCTTCAATTGCACAGTATTGCGCAATAGCAAGAAATCTTCAATTGCACAGTATTGCGCAATAGCAAGAAATATCCAATAGCACAATATTGCGCAATAGCAAGAAATTGTCAATTGTACAGTATTGCGCAATAGCAAGAAATATTTAATAGCACAGGATTGTGCAAAAGAAGATACTTCCTATAAATTGCTTATTTCTTGACCAATTTCAGTGGGGTTTTATTCTTGATTTCATGGGGTTCTTTAATATGCTGAATCTAACCGTGTATTTAGTTTTTGGATTTTGGGCCCCGTTTTTAAATTGGTCCACATTGAGGTCCAAAGGGTCCAAAATTAAACTTTGTTTGATTTCATCAAAAATTGAATTATTGGGGTTCTCTGATATGCTGATTCTAACTGTGTATTTAGATTCTTAAATTTTGGTTCCGTTTTCAAATTGGTCTACATTAAGGTCCAAAGGGTCCAAAATTAAACTTAGTTTGATTTTAACAAAAATTGAATTCTTAGGGTTCTTTGATATGCTGAATCTAAACATGTATTTGGTTTTTAGATTATGGGCCCAGTTTTCAAGTTGGTCCAAATCGGGGTCCAAAATTAAACTTTGTTTGATTTCAACAAAAATTGAATATATGGGGTTCTTTGATATGCTGAATCTAACCATGTATTTAGATTTTTGATTTTTGGGCCCCGTTATCAACTTTGTCCACATTGAGGTCAAAAGGGTCCAAAATTAAACTTTGTTTGATTTCATCAAAAATTGAATTATTGGGGTTCTTTGATATGCCTAATCTAACCGTGTATTTAGATTCTTAATTTTTGGTTCCGTTTTCAAATTGGTCTACATTAAGGTCCTAAGGGTCCAAAATTAAACTTAGTTTGATTTTAACAAAAATTGAATTCTTAGGGTTCTTTGATATGCTGAATCTAAACATGTATTTAGATTTTTGATTATGGGCCCAGTTTTCAAGTTGGTCCAAATCGGGGTCCAAAATTAAACTTTGTTTGATTTCAACAAAAATTGAATATATGGGGTTCTTTGATATGCTGAATCTAACCATGTATTTAGATTTTTGATTTTTGGGCCCTGTTATCAACTTTGTCCACATTGAGGTCAAAAGGGTCCAAAATTAAACTTTGTTTGATTTCATCAAAAATTGAATTCTTGGGGTTCTTTGATATGCTGAATCTAACCATGTATTTAGATTTTGGATATTGGACCATAATAGGTGAATGTCCAATTTAAAATTTTTAAGTTCTTAGACCACATTCAATCTGTGTTAGAAACCTATGCTGTGTCAAATATTTAATCACAATCCAAATCCAAAGCTGTATCAAGCTTGAATGTTGTGTCCATACTTCCCCCAACTGTTCAGGGTTCGACCTCTGCGGTCGTATCAAGCTGCGCCCTGCGGAGCATTTTATTACCTTTTATGAACACATATATTTTTCATCATGATTATATTTTGGTTTTTAAAAACATGAAAATCATTTAAATGACCGTTGTTTAAAGTTGAAATGACGATTTTGTGCGAAAATAAGGTGACAGCTGACCGCGTTATCTAGACAGGTAACTGCTGAAATGAGTTAAATTATATAGAAAAAAATGTTTGGGAGGGTCTGAAAGTGACCGTTAGAGGCAGGTGACCACTGAAAAGAGATGACTGTAACGGCTGGTTTCACTGTATTTAGAACTATTTCAATTAAAGATAACGGTGGACTGGAGCAGTTTCAAAACATTGATTTATAAATGTATTTTGCATTTTTCATGTTTTCCAATTGACTAAGATGAATTAAGTAGAAATCTGAGTGAAAAAGTGTGTCAGTTTTATCATTAACATTTCATTCTTTAGATCTTTCATCCTAATATGTCAGTTGTTTATTAAGTTCCCAAACGAAGTTTGGGAAGACTTATTGTTTTTGCTCAGTTCTTATTATTATTATTATTATTATTATTATTATTATTATTATTCTTCTTCTTCTTCTTCTTCTTCTTCTTCTTCTTCTTCTTCTTCTTCTTCTTCTTCTTCTTCTTCTTCTTCTTCTTCTTCCGCCGCTTTTAAATTTGAACTTGTCCGCACCCGTTCTCCAAAACCGCTTGTCAGATTAACTTAGGGTTTCACAATATGTTAGACTAACATGTCTAGTGGTGCAATCAGGGTTTTGTTTGTGCAATGGGGTTTATAAAGGGGTACTTTGAGGGGCAAAAAGAAAAGAGGGTTTTACTATAGAACCCTATGGGATTTTATTTTTTAAAATTTTCAAATGATTATAAATTGAAAACCATTTGTGATAGACACAATCTTTTTAATTGAAAATGTTCTAAATGATAAAGCCCATTAAATGAAATACAGGGTTAGTCCCCAGGGGTCACCCCCACCCCCTGCCATTTAAGAAAGTTCTAATACCTTGTAAGTGGTCAAGATCCCCACCCCTAAACCATATATATTCTGGTTTGTCATGCTAAGATGGTTTGAATGATATACAGGGTTAGTCCCCAGGGGTCATCCCGACCCCCTGCCATTTGAAAAAGTTCTAATATCTTGTAAATGGTCAAGATCCCCACCCCTAAACCATCTATATTCTGGTTTGTCATGATGATGCACATCAAATGTAATACAGGATTAGTCCCCAGGGGTCACCCCCACCCCCTGCCATTTAAGAAAGTTCTAATATCTTCTAAGTGGTCAAGATCCCCACCCCTAAACCATATATATTCTGGTTTGTCATGATAAAGCACATCAAATGAAATACAGGGTTAGTCCCCAGGGGTCACCCCCATCCCCTGCCATTTAAGAAAGTTCTAATATCTTGTAAGTGGTCAAGATCCCCATCCCCTAAACCATATATATTCTGGTTTTTCATGCTAAGATGGTTTGAATGATATACAGGGTTAGTCCCCAGGGGTCATCCCGACCCCCTGCCATTTGAGAAAGTTCTAATATCTTGTAAATGGTCGAGATCCCCACCCCTAAACCATATATCTTCTGGTTTGTCATGATAAAGCACATCAAATGTAATACAGGGTTAGTCCCCAGGGGTCACCCCTACCCCCTGCCATTTAAGAAAGTTCTAATATCTTCTAAGTGGTCAAGATCCCCACCCCTAAACCATATATATTCTGGTTTGTCATGCTAAGATGGTTTGAATGATATACAGGGTTAGTCCCCAGGGGTCATGCCGACCCCCTGCCATATGAGAAAGTTCTAATATCTTGTAAATGGTCGAGATCCCCACCCCTAAACCATATATATTCTGGTTTGTCATGATAAAGCACATCAAACGAAATACAGGGTTAGTCCCCAGGGGTCACCCCCACCCCCTGCCATTTAAGAAAGTTCTAATACCTTGTAAGTGGTCAAGATCCCCACCCCTAAACCATATATATTCTGGTTTGTCATGCTAAGATGGTTTGAATGATATACAGGGTTAGTCCCCAGGGGTCATCCCGACCCCCTGCCATTTGAGAAAGTTCTAATATCTTGTAAATGGTTGAGATCCCCAGTCTTAACCATATATATTCTGGTTTGTCATGATAAAGCACATCAAATGTAATACAGGATTAGTCCCCAGGGGTCACCCCCACCCCCTGCCATTTAAGAAAGTTCTAATATCTTGTAAGTGGTCAAGATCCCCACCCCTAAACCATATATATTCTGGTTTGTCATGCTAAGATGGTTTGAATGATATACAGGGTTAGTCCCCAGGGGTCATCCCTACCCCCTGCCATTTGAGAAAGTTCTAATATCTTGTAAATGGTCGAGATCTTCACCCCTAAACCATATATATTCTGGTTTGTCATGATAAAGCACATCAAATGAAATACAGGGTTAGTCCCCAGGGGTCACCCCCACCCCCTGCCATTTAAGAAAGTTCTAATATCTTGTAAGTGGTCAAGATCCCCACCCCTAAACCATATATATTCTGGTTTGTCATGCTAAGATGGTTTGAATGATATACAGGGTTAGTCCCCAGGGGTCATTCCGACCCCCTGCCATTTGAGAAAGTTCTAATATCTTGTAAATGGTCGAGATCCCCACCCCTAAACCATATATATTCTGGTTTGTCATGATAAAGCACATCAAATGAAATACAGGGTTAGTCCCCAGGGGTCACCCCCACCCCCTGCCATTTAAGAAAGTTCTAATATCTTCTAAGTGGTCAAGATCCTCACCCCTAAACCATATATATTCTGGTTTGTCATGCGAAAATGGTTTGAATGATATACAGGGTTAGTCCCCAGGGGTCATCCCGACCCCCTGCCATTTGAGAAAGTTCTAATATCTTGTAAATGGTTGAGATCCCCACCCCTAAACCATATATATACCTATTTGTCATGTCTCGAACATTTGAATGACGTATACGGTCAGTCCCTAGGGGTTCCTCCACCCCCAATGTTCTAATATCTTGTAAATGGTTGATATCCCCACCCCTAAACCATATATATTCCTGTTCGTCATGTAATGAACATTTGAATGACGTATAGGGCCAGTCCCCAGGGGTTCCTCCCCACCCCCAATGTTCTAGTATCTTGTAAATGGTCGAGATCCCCACCCCTAAACCATATATATTCTGGTTTGTCATGCCAAGATGATTTGAATGATATACAAGGTTAGTCCCCAGGCATCACTACTGCATATAACTTTACTGGACCAAACCAATTTTCACTGGACGTTGCCCAATGTCAGGCGACCCTGGGAATTACGAATTATGGGAACTTCGTTTGGGAGACTTCGTAACAGCATCCTGTTACAATCATTTCTTGTTAAATATTGAAAATTAGAGTGAACAATCCCTCTTATCATTACTTAATTTGAAACATATTTGTTTTTCCACAACATTTGGTAAAAAAATATGATAATCCTTGAGCGAGGCCTTCACAAGTTTTGCTTGTGAAAACGCATAACTGGTCACAAGTACACTGCTTGTTAAAGTGCCAGTTGTGTGATATAAAATTGAGAACTAAGCCCAATGATTTGAATTCTGACTGGTCGTATGATATTTCAAAGGAAAAACTTTTTATGCCAATGAATTGATGTTTTTTTTTAACTTCAGGTACTCGTACAGGTAACAGCGTACATCAAAAGATTTTAATTTTTAGCCAAAAATTTTTTCACTGAATTAAAACGTGATTATAAAGGCATTGAGATAATGTTTGATTCATTTATTGCATTAAAAATGACATATTCTGTCAAAGATAAAGTTTCCTTCATCTGCCCAAGGACCAAACAAATCCAAGGTCCCCCATTGAAAAAAATTATACAATTTGGATTTGAACAATACAAAATGTTACCTTATCCAAGCATCACCAGTGTTGTGAAGGATAAGGTTCATTATATGAGGGCTTCGAGGGTTAATAAGTGAACCTTTACTTTATGTCGAGGCCACACACCTTTTTTCACAGCTGAGTGATTTTTTGTATAACCACTACACTATATTGGCCTATGCAGAGACCTGACCAGCCTCTTTTAAAAAAAAGAAACCAAGCCGTCATGGGCATTTATTGGTCTGAAAACTTCTTTTTGGGACGGGCATATTATTGTTTATATAATTTCGGAGGGTACATATTAACCCTCAAAGCCCTTAGGCTTCTTCATATAATGAACCTTATCCTTCACATCACTGATGATGCTTGGATAAGGTAACATTATATATCATAATCCTGGGCTTGCTCAGGTTAATAAGTGAACTCTTTGTAGCTCCAATAAATGCAACTTCCAAATAAAATTATAAGAAATAAATGGAAATTAATAAAGAATTGATCTTATGTACATTACCAGTAAAAAACTTGAACAGAGATATAAACAAACAAATTCAGCAAATTATAAGTATCCAACACTAACTGATTTGAAAATCAGTCAAATCATTCTGACTCGAGTCTTATTCTGTTTTTAAACAGACTAGTCTTTGCTCTTAACCTCTATTCCACATACCTAGCAATTTTTATCAAATACCAAAATTAAGTCTAATTTGAAGCAGTATAAAGCAAAACTTAAAATTCTTGAAGCAAAGAAGATATCTACATATGTAGAAAAAATAAAAATATATGATTAATTCTTTTAATCTTGTCATGTATAATATGCATCACATGTTAACACAACATAATTGGAAAACAAGTATTTTTTAATGTCCATCACTAGTTCATAAAATCTTAAGTATCTCCATAAGAAAATCGCAATACGATATATATGTAACATCACTAATGTCCAGTAACTATATATATCCTTCACTAAAACAACATTTTGAATGATGGTTCCTCCATCTCCAATCTGTTAGTCCCTCAAAGACAGTACATCTCCTGATGCAGAAAAACTCTGAAACTGTATCTGTAAGTCACTGTCAACATCAACATGATCAGGCTGTAAAAGTATGATTAAATACTGAATGGACATAATTTGAATTTGTATTGTCTACCTCAATATCCTTACAGTAAAACTTTTTGAATGTCTGAGCTGATGCCCAATTCGCTGTTTTTGTCGAGCCTGCGACTTTTGTCGCAGAAAGCTCGACATAGGGATAGTGATCTGGCGGCGGCGGCAATGGCGTTAGCTTACTTCTTAAAACCTTTATATTTTAGAAGCTAGAAGACCTGGGTGCTTCATACTTTGTGTTAATTTCTTTCTTATTATGATTAATAGATATATATTTAGTATGTGCGTACCTTGCAAGGTCCTCATGCCCGTCAGACATTTTTCATTTGACCTCGACCTCATTTCATGGATCAGTGAACAAGGTTAAGTTTTCGTGGTCAAGTCCATATATCAAGTATTATAAGCAGTAGGTCTACTATATTTGGTATATGGAATGATTGTAAGGTGTACATGTCCAACTGGTGTCATCTGACCTTGACCTCATTTTCATGGTTCAGTGGTCAAAGTTTTGATCTTTTTTTCTAATACTCTATGCAATAGGTCAACTATATTTGGTGTATGAAAATATTTTATGATGTACATGTCAGTCTCGCAGGTTTTATTTGACCTTGACCTCATTTTCATGGTTCATTTCTCAGTGTTAAGTTATTGTATTTTGGTCTGTTTTTCTTCAACTATAAACAATAGATCAACTATATTTGTTGTATGGAAGGATTGTAAGGTATATATGTCTGTCTGGCAGGTATCATCTGACCTTGAACTCATTTTCATGGTTCATTGGTCAATGTTAAGTTTTCATGGTTAAGTTTGTTTCTTAGATACTATAAGCAATAGGTCAACTATATTTAATGCATAAATTGATTGTAAGGTGTAAATGTCTGTCTGGCATGGTTCATCTGACCTTGACCTCATTTTCATGGTTCATTGGTCAATTTTAAGTTTTCTTGGTTTAGATTGTTTCTTAGAAACTATAAGCAATAGGTCAACTATGTTTGGTTTATTGAATGATTGTAAGGTGTACATGTATTTCTCGTTTGGTTTATCTGACCTTAACCTCATTTTCTTGGATCATGTTAAGTTTTTGTGTTACTTGTAGTAATGCTTTATATTTAGGACTATCAACATAAAATCAATGGTTAGTAAAGAAGGCGAAACATTTCAGCGTGTGCACTCTTGTTTTTATCTGAATATCATATAATGATATACCTGCTCTTTTAGCTGCAGAAGAAGATACAGATCTATATGAATGAGTTTTAAATTTCCACACATTTATGCCTGCATTAGACAGTACCAATTTCAGCCATCTGGCAATTGAACAGCTTGTTACAGCTTTTAAAGTTTTGAATGAAATGAAAAATTTACTACTTTTTCTTAAGTCTTTAGTTCGGTGAATATAATGTTTTAAAGTTTCAACAGGACAAATTTCTTTTTTCTGAAAAACAGGAATAATAACATCTTGTCCTATGTTTTTAGGTCTTGTCGTCTTTAATAAAGTTGTGACATGAAAAACAAATGATGTGCCTGTATTTAGTACTGAGTTTAAATCGAGACTTGCAAGTGTTTGCGATCTTTGAGCAGATGCTAGAGCAATTAAAGCAACACATTTTAGAGTTACGTTTTTAAATCCAAATCCTGTAAAGGGTACAGAGATTCTAAATAGCTGAACACTTTGCCAACATCCCAAGTAAACAAGTATCTTGGTCTTGGTGGTCTAAGATTAAACACACCTTTCAAAAAACTTTGAATATAACTGTTATTTTCAAAAGATAAGTTACCCAACAAAGTCAGTGTCTGACATATTGCTGAGTTGTGACTATTTATACAGCTATAAAATCGTCCTTTTTGAAACAACATAGACAGATAATCTAAGAATAACTTAACAGATGGAGAAGTGGGACTAGCTTGTCTCGAATTACACCACAAAACCCAGCTTCTCCAAGAGTATTCATACTGAACATTGGTTGACTTTCTCCAAGATTTAAGAAAGATTTTTGTAAATTTGTCTGAAAAACCTTGATTAAGGAGATGTTTCCTGAAACAAGACAGGCGATAAGAAACATTTTTCTTGTGTTCATTGTGTGTCTTTGATTGTTGTGTACTAGAGTTAGCAAGTTTGACAACTGAAGCAATTTTACAGAAACATCTTTTAATGCTTTCAATAACTTTGGATACCATAACTGAGTTGTCCATACAGGGACGATTGAAATTGCGCTGCTTACCTGATCTTCTTCTATCTTTTGTAGTACTCTGCTAATATGACTGAAAGGAGGAAATATATAAGGATATAATTTATGCCATGAAAATGAAAAAGCTTCAGTTGCATAAGCATCACTATCTGGAAACCAGCTTACAAAATTATTCAATTGTTTATTTAGCCTCGAGGCAAACAAATCTGTATCTGGGATGAAAAAATGTTTGGTTACTTGATGAAAAACAGATTCATTGAGTTTCCACTCTGAAGTGTCATTAAAATTTCTTGATAAATTATCTGGTATAATGTTTTCTTTCCCTGGAATATGAACAGCAGAGAGTAAAACTTGGTTTTTTTTATACACCAATACCATATTTGTTTTGTTATTTCTAATAAAGGTAAAACTGATCCTCCTTGATTATTAGCTCACCTGGCCAAAAGGGCCAAGTGAGCTTTTCTCATCACTTGGCGTCCGTCGTCGTCGTCGTTAACTTTTTAAATTTTGAACTTCTTCTGGAGAACCACTGGATTGAATGAAACCAAACATGGCATGAATGTTCCTTATGAGTTGCTGACCAAGTGTTGTTACTTTGTAGCCGATCCACCATCCAAGATGGCCGCCAGCGGGGGACTTCGTTTAACATAGGACCCTATGGACAATACATACAAATGTCTTCTTTTAATGAACCACTGAATGTAATGAAACCAAACATGGCATGAAAGTTCCTTATGAGGTGCTGACCAAGTGTTGCTACTTTGAAGCCGATCCATCATCCAAGATGGCCGCCAGCAGGGGACTTCGTTTAACATAGGACCCTACGGACAATACATACACATGTCTTCTTTTAGAGAACCACTGAATGGAATGAAACCAAACATGGCATGAATGTTCCTTATGACGTGCTGACTAAGTGTTGTAACTTTGTAGGTGATCAATTAGTCAAGATGGGCGCTGGCGGGGACTTCGTTTAACATAGGACCCTATGGACAATACATACAAATGTCTTCTTTTAGAGAACCACAAAATGGAATGAAACCAAGCATGGCATGAATGTTCCTTATGAGGTGCTGACCAAGCGCTGTTTCTTTGAAGCTGATCCATTATCAAAGATGGCTGCCAGAGAGGGACTTAGTTTAACATAGGACTCTATGGGAAATACATACAAATGTCTTTTTTTAGAGAACCACTAAATGGAATGCAATAAAATATGGCATGAATGTTTCTTATGAGGTGTTGACCAAGTGTTGTAACTTTGTAGGCGATCAATTATCCAAGATGATTGTCAGCGGGGACTTACTTTAACATAAGACGTACCCTATTGGAAATACATAAAATGTTTTCTTTTAGAGAACCAATGAATGGAATAAAACCAAACATGGCATGAATGTTCCTTATGAGGTGCTGACCAAGTGTTGCTACTTTGAAGCCGATCCATCATCCAAGATGGCCGCCAGCAGGGGACTTAGTTTAAAATTGGACCCTACAGACAATACATACACATGTCTTCTTTTAGAGAACCACTGGCATGAATGTTCCTAATGAGGTGCTGGCCAAGTGTTGTTACTTTGTAGCCAATCAATCATCCAAGATGGCTGTCAGAGGGGGACTTTGTTTAACATAGGACCCTATGGACAATACATACAAATGCCTTCTTTTAGAGAACCACTGAATGGAATGAAATCAAACATGGCATGAATGTTCCTTATGGGGTGCTGACCAATTGTTGTTACTTTGTAGCAAATCCATTATCCAAGATGGCTGCCAACGGGGGACTTACTTTAACAAGGGACCCTATGGGAAATATATACAAATGTCTTCATCTATTTAACCGCTTAATGGATTGAAACCAAACATGGTATGAATGTTTCTTTTGAGGTGCTGACCAAGTGTTGTTACTTTGTAGCTGATTTGTCATCCAAGATGGCTGCCAACAGGGAGAGTAAGTTTAACATAGGACCCTATGGGAAATACATACAAATGTTTTCTTCTAAAGAACCACTGAATAGAATGAAACCAAACATGGCATGAATGTTCCTAATGAGGTGCTGACCAAGTGTTGTTACTCGTAGACAAACCATCATCCAAGATGGCCACAAGCAGGGGACTTAGTTTAACATAAGACCCTATGGGAAATACATACAATGATACAAATGCTTCTTCTAGAAGAGCACTGAATGAAATGAAACCAAACACGGGATAAATGTTCCTTATGAGGTGCTGATGAAGACCTTAATACATGTATCTTTATAGATTGAGATATACTGTAAACTATATCAAGAAAAAAAGATCTACACATAAGTCAACATGAGCAAAATTGTCAATTGACATCTTGTTGGAGTTATTGTCCTTATAAAGTCATTTTCTACAATTTCAATGAATTTATTGGTAATTTCTGTAAACTTTACAAAAGTCTTCTGCTTTTGATTAAATTATGGGGCCAATATTAAACCAAATTTGGCCTCAATCATTATTAGGGTATCTGTTATGATTTTAATCTATTTTTACATGATTTCAAAAACCAAAGTAGAATCAAGTGAGCGACACAGGCTCTTGAGAGCCTCTAGTTTATATAATTTACAGCAGTTGAACTATCTGATTTTACACAAATATGTGTTCTTTCTAAATGACAGCAAAGTGATATTATGCTAAAATAGATAGCTTTTAATTCTAGAATATTAATGTGTAAACACTGTTCTTTTAAACTCCAATGACCTTGAGTTTGCTTTCCATGAAAAACAGCTCCCCAACCATTGAGGGAGGCATCTGTGTAAATGATAACTAGGGGAATCATTTTTAATAGGTCTCCCGTTTACTGTTTTAACATTTTCTAACAACCAAACTATTTCAGATTTGCCTTCTACCGAAATATTCAAATATGAATTGAAATTATTATTTGATGTATGTAAAGCTCGTGTTTTGTCTAAATCTAAATATCTATGAAACAAGTGAGCGTATTGTACTGCATAATGTGCAGATGAATAAAGTCCTGTTAATTGTTCCAGACTTCTTATTGATACTTTGTGAGCTTTTAGTATATTCTTTGACAGTTCAATTATTTTCTGTACTTTCTCCTCTGGTAAAAATACCTTAAATAGTACTGAATCCATAATATATCCCAAAAATATAATTCTGTTTGTAAGAATAAAGACAGATTTTTCAATATTGATGTCAAAACCAACTGGCTCTTTAAAAGTTTTAACCCTTTCTGTATTTTTTATTGCCAAATCAAAGTTTTCTGCTTGCAAAAGGGAATCATCAAAGTAAAAATATGAATCAATACCCATACTCCGAATATGTGAAAATATTACTTTCAGTATTTTTGTAAAGTTTCTGGGAGCAGAAGCAATTCCGAATGGTAGACATTGAAATTCATATAATTTTTCATCCCATATGAATTTTAAGTATTTTCTATCTGATTCATAGATTGAAATGGAAAAATATGCATCTTTCAAATTCAAAGATGTAAAAAAGCTATTTTTGAAATTCTAAAGTTTCTTGTTTAAAATGGTGATAGCTAATAAATTGATTCAATGTTTTTAGATTATTGACTGGCCTTAATTTTCCATTTTTCTTTTTTACTAGAAATATATTTGAAATAAACTGTTCTGACTCATCAAAAGATTCTTTGATAGCACCTTTCTCAAGCATATCAACTATTTCTTTATCAATAAGCTCCTTTTCCTTATTGTTAAATTTTATAGGAACTGGAATTTTTTCCTGAACTGGCTTTTTATCAAATTCTATCTTATATCCCTTAATTGTAGAGATAATTGTTTTTGGTTAAATATTTCCAATTAGAAATAAAGTTTTTCAGTTTACCTGACTTTCTTTTAGTTTTTGAAGTTTTATTTCTCACCTTTAGAATCTTCTTTTCTGACTGTAGCCATTGGGTCTGTTTCCTCTCGATTGAACCATCTGAAAGCTTTGTCTTGGCTGATAGCCCCTTCTGCCTAAAAAACGATTTCTTCCCCTAGTATTACCTCTGTAGCTGGAATTTCTACCATAGCTGCTTGTTATGTTCTTGTTAATTTTAAGTCTCTTGCCTACGTCATCTCCAAAAAGGTTACTACCTACATCTTCATTGCGATTGCAAAGTTGGTGGTATTTTCTATCAATGTGTGGTTTCAAAGACATCCGTCTTTTAATTGACAACTCGAAATGTGTATTACTCAAAATTGCCATTGCTTTGGAAATGTTCTATCGCATCATTTTTACATATGAAGTTTTGGATTTGAGAATTTCTGCCACTCTTATTAATGGCACCATGCCACACCCTAAAGATTTTTGTATCGTCTGAAGATTCAAATCTGAAGTTTTTGCCTTACGTTCGAGAAAGTGCCATATCTCGGCATTAACTGGTATTTTCATTTCTCTTGTCATTACCGACACATCAGATTTCTTCTTACAGATACTTTCGAAGACTTTAGCCAAATCATCATATTTTTCATCATCCTCAAAAATTTTAGGTAATTCGTAATCAAACTCATCATCTGATGTAACAACTTGTGGTTCATTCTCCTCATCAGAAAATATATTATAGTTGGTTTATAATCACCTGTTCATCAGCTACCGACTCATTCTCTGAAAATGCCATGTCAGCTAATCTAGAATATATACTATCTGGACTTTGTGACTGTTCTTTGTTCTGATTTAACGTGGATAAACCTTTAAACAGAGTTTTAAGTTATTCTGACTGATCTAGATTATTCTTTGTAGTAGTTTTCTTTACTGTGGCTGTGCGAGGTTTTGTAGCCTTCGTAACTTTTCCATGTTTTTTCACCGGACTTACTATTATTCCGCTACCTGATGGCAACCAATTGTCCACCTCAGTAACCTGTCTTTTAGGTGATTTTTGCTTACTGACTAGAGCCTTGCCTTTTGCAGAGTTGACACTCTTCTTACCTTTCATTACTGAATTTTCAGTCTGTTTTTGTTTTGTGTAACTGCCATTTGGATATCCTCGGCAATTAATATTAGTGCTTCCCGGTTATCCAACTCAGGGTCAATGTTCTCAATTTGTGAGAAACCAGAAAACGAAGCATCAACTTCTTCGTCCGACGCAAACAATTTCAATATTTCATCGCCATTGTCATCACTGGCACTGTCGCTTAAGTGCGATGAACAGCGCGACATAATTTATGTATTAAACAGCTGACAGGTTCTGTCAAATTTTCAATATGTATCCAATTCGGATAAAATGTTTTACAACAGAGTCTGTTGCAAACTTATTATCTCGTGTTTAAATCGGTTCGACTTATTCCACGTGCGTCCTTTTAAAATAAAGAGGCTGGTCAGGTCTCACCACGGGGTTATATAGTGTTAGTGGTCATACAAAAAATCACTCAGCTGTGAAAAAAAGGCGTGCGGCCTTGACATAAAGTAAAGGTTCACTTATTAACCTGAGCAAGCCTAGGATTATGATATATAATAATGGATTTGAACAATACAAAAAAGAATTGAATTAATAGGATACAAATAGTAAGATAAAAACCAAACATTCTAAGGCCATAAGCGAACAAGCACTTCTCTTTTTTTCTCACCACTTCTCCCTGGCCTATTAGCTTTTAAAAGAGAAGTCACTTCTCCCTATGATACTAAAGTAGTGAAAAATCAATTGTCAATAGTCTTTTCTAAATTTGACCAAATTACACCCCTGTCCAGTGTAATTCTTCTATATCAGATGAAAACTAAAAATCACAAGAACATTGACTTGGAGGCAATTGCCTTTGTTTGTATAGGTCTCGCTCTTTGATTTCATTTTCCTACATTTGAACCTATGGATTTTTATACGACCGCAAAATTTTTGCAGTAGTATAATGTTAATTATGATGTTGTCAGCGTCTTCATGTCAAAAGACATTTGGTTTCCAGACAATAACTTGAGAATAAGTGTACGAATCTCTATGAAATTGTACCACAAGGTTCCATACCACATAAGGAAGGTTGGGATTGATTTTGGGGGGTTATTGTTCTACCTGTTTAGGAATTAGGGGCCAAAAAGGGGCAAAAACTAGCATTTTTTCTTGTTTCAGGACAATAGCGTGTATAAGTGTATGAAATTGTACCACAAGGTTCCAGAATCTCAAAAGGAAGGTTGGGATTTGTTTTTGGGGTATGGCCCTAACCGTTTAGGAAAAAAGGGGCCAAAAACTACTTTTCTAATACTTTTTAGAAATTCCTTATTTTTTCACCAATTTCAATGTGGTTTAATTCAGTGTGTTGAATTCTTGGGGTTCTTTGATAGCTGAATCTAACCGTGTATTTATATTTTGGATTTTTGGGCCCCATTGTTCAGTTGGTCCACATTGAGTCCAAAATTAAAGTTTGTATGATTTCATAAAAAAAATTGAATTATTGGAGGTTCTTCATATGCAAAATCTAACCGTGTATTAAGATTTTAATTTGGGGCCCTTTTTATACGCCCGTCAAATTTTGACGGGACGTATTATGGTATACAAATATCCGATGTCCGTCCTTCTGTCCGTCTGTCTGTCCGTCTGTCCCTCTGTCCGTCTGTCCGGCGTAAACATGTCGCACCGTAAATTGAGAATGACTTATCCAAATTTCATGAAACTTAAAATAGTTGTTTCTTATGATGGTCAAACGATCTGTATACTTTTTGGTGAAAATAAGATTAAAACTTTTTGAGTTACGGGACTTAGTAACTAAAACAGGTGTGTGTTTCTTTTCACATGTCGCGCCGTATCTCAAAAACAATTTATGATTATTGCTTAAAACTTTACACACTTCTTAGTTATATTAATCTTAAGATCTGTATACTTTTTAGTGATGATTCAAAATTTTATTTTAGAGATATTGAGTATTTTGTTAAAAAGGGGGGAGGGGTTTTTCACATGTCGCGCCGTATCTCAAAAACAGTATATGATTATTGCTTAAAACTTTACACACTTCTTCGTTATATTAACCTTAAGATCTGAATACTTTTTGGTGATGATTCAAAATTTTATTTTTGAGTTATTGAGTATTTTGTAAAAAAAGGGGGAGGGGTTTTTCACATGTCGCGCCGTATCTCAAAAACGATTTATGATTATTGCTTAAAATTTTACACACTTCTTAGTTATATTAATCTAAAGATCTGTATACTTTTTGGTTTTGATTCAAAATTTTATTTTTGAGATATTGTTTTTTTTTTTTTTTTAAAGGGGGGTTTTCACATGTCGCGCCGTATCTCAAAAACGATTTATGATTATTGCTCAAAATTTTACACACTTCTTAGTTATATTAATCTAAAGATCTGTATACTTTTTGGTTTTGATTCAAAATTTTATTTTAGAGATATTGAGTTTTTTGTAAAAAAAAAAGGGGGGTTTCGTATGACACGCCGTATGTCAGAAACTATTTATGCTTATTGCATAAAAATTCACACACAAGACGACGGGCGTATCATGCGCTTATGGCGCAGCTGTTTATTCAAATTGGTCCACATTTAGCTCGAAAACTTAGTTTGATTTAAAGAAAAATTGAATTCAAGGGTTTCTTTGATATGCTGAATCTAAACATGTATTAAGATTATTGATTTTGGGCCCAGTTTTCAACTAAGTCACAATTGGGGTCCAAAATTAAAATTTGTTTGATTTTAACAAAAATTGAATATATGGGGTTCTTTGATATGCTGAATCTAACCGTGTATTAAGTTTTTTGATATTGGGCCCCGTTATCAAATTGGTCCACATTGAGGTCCAAAATTTAACTTTTGTTTGATTTCATCAAAAATTGAATTGTTAGGGTTCTTTGATATGCTGATTCTTACCATATATTTAGGTTTTGGATATTGGACCATAAAAGGTAAATGTCCAATTTCAAATTTTTATACGACTGCAAAAAATTTTTGCGGTCGTATATCGGTATGACGTTGGCGTCGTCGTTGTTGTCGTCGTCGTCCGAAGACACTGAAATTGGTTTCCGTTCTCTAACTTGAGTTTGCCTCAACCAAATGTTATGAAACGTATACACAATGCTTATTACCACAAAACACAGATCAAGTTTGAATTTTTGTGGCGGCGTCACTTTAACCGTTCTAGAGTTATGCCCTTCATAAATGGAAAAATTGCCAAATTTTTAGTTTTCGTTCTCTAACTTAAGTTTGCCTCAACCAAATGGTATGAAACTTATACACAATGTTTATTACCACAAAACACAGATCAAGTTTGAATTTTTGTGGCGTCACTTTAACCGTTCTAGAGTTATGCCTCTTTACAAATGGAAAATTTGCAAAATTTTTAGTTTCCGTTCTCTAACTTAAGCTTGCCTCAACCAAATGTTATAAAACTTATACAAAATGCTTATTACCACAAAACACAGATCACGTTTGGATTTTTGTGGCTTCACTTTAACCGTTCTAGAGTTATGCCCCTTTATAAATGGAAAAATTGCAAAATTTTTATTTTCTTCTAAATATCAAGTAATTTTTAAAATTGGAGTTATCTTCCTTTGTCCATGATTATAGTTGAATCAAACACAATCAATGCTTTATACAATGCAATGTTTAATTTTGACTTCCACTGATAAAACACAGATCAAGTTGAATTTGGGTAGTGTCACTTTAACCATTATTGAGTTATGCCCCTTTATAAATTGAAAGATTGCAAAATTTTTAGTTTCCATTCTGTAACTTTAGTTTGCCCCAACCAAACATTATGAAACCTATACACAATATTCATAACCACAAAACTAAGATCAAGTAAAAATTTTTTGTTTCCGTTTTCTAACTTTAGTTTGCCTCAACCAAATGTTATGAAACTTATACACAATGCTTACTACTACATAATACAAATTAATTACGAAATTTGGTGGCGACACTTGTACCATTCTTGAGTTATGTCCCTTTATAAACATAAAAATTGCTGAATTTTTCGTTTCCGTTCTCTAACTTTAGTTTGTCTCAACCAAATGTCATAACACTTATACACAACCATTCTAGAGTTATGGGAGTTTACAAATAGAAAAATTGCCGAATTTTTAGTTTCTGTTCTCTACTTAAGTTAGCCTCAACCAAATGTTATGAGACTTACACACAATGCTTATTATTGTCAATTCGCACAGGCACAGTGTATTGCACAAAAGCAAAAAATTGAATATAAATTCAAATCATATAACCAATTCTAAGTTCTTTGACTACAGTTATTCTGTGTCAGAAACCTATTATGTGTCAAATATTTAATTACAATCCAAATTGAGACCTGTATCAAGCGCAAATTTATTGTGTCCATTTTTGCCCCAACTGTTCAGGGTTGGACCTCTGCGGTCGTATCCAGCTGCGCCCGGCGAAGCAATTTATAAAGTTCTAAGACCACATTCATTCTGTGTCAGATACTATGCTATGTCAAATTATGCTATGAATTTTCCTTGGAGTTCAGTATTTTTACTTTATTTAAGTTATTTTACTTTTTTTTCAAATATTTAATCGAAATCAAAATTCATAGCTGTATTGTACAATTAATAGAAATTGTTAGTAGAGTCATAGTTAAATAAAGGCAATAGTGGTATACCTTCAAAAGTCATAAATCTATTAAGAGAAAACAAATCCGGGTTACAAACTAAAACTGAGGGAAACAAATCAACTATAAGAGGAAAACAACGGAACAAAAGAAACACTATCTGCAACAAAAACAAACGCCAACATACACAGAAACGGACTATTTGATAACAACTGCCATATTCCTGACTTGGTACAGGACATTTTAAGAAAAAATGGTGGGTGGAACCTGGTTTTATGGCTAGCCAAACCTCCCGCTTATATGGCAATGTTAAAAATACTGTTAAAATGACAACACTACGTGACAGGAATACAGTACAAACAAACGCAAGAACAGTCAGCACAGAGAAATACATAAATAAATAATATAGGAGTACATTACAACATGTAAACCGCAGAATAACAACGGACACCTTCCCAGCACATGACACCACAACGAAGTATAAACTGCGTTACGTTAATGGATCAACGCTACAAAAAGTGACATAATTTTGTGACGTCACAGGTAAATTTCTAAAAATTGAATAGATTAGTTTTATTCATAAAAATAGATACAGCATCAAATTTAATTTTAGAGAAGAAACTATGTATAAATAATGTTTGAAATTTCCTGTTCATTGTTAGATATTTTGAAAAATAATGAGCGGTAAGTCTTAAAGATTTTTTAAAGACATTGTATTAATGAGGAATGACATTTTGGAAATCTTTTTTTTTCATTTTTTTGGTAAATTTTTTTAAGAACTTTGTGGTATGTTTGTTTGTTATTCTGTATAAATAAATTTTCAGAATGCTATGTATATATATTTTTTTTTATGAAGGGAACCTCTTTAAAAACTTAGCTAATAGTGTCCATTAATAAATAAATAAAATAAATTCTTGGTGTACTTGGATATGCTGAATCTAACTGTATTTAGATTTTGGATATTGGACCATAATAGGTAAACGTCTGATTTCAAATTTTTCAGTTCTACGACCACATTCGTTCTGTGTCAGAAACATATGCTGTGTCAAATATTTAATCACAGTCCAAATTCAGAGCTGTATCAAGCTTGAATATAGTGTCCATACTTGCCCAAAATGTTCAGGATTCGACCTCTGCGGTCGTATTTAGCTGCGCCCCAGTGGAGCTTTTTATTATTTAATGTAACTTTTTTTTTATAAAATTTTTAACTCAAAGGTGCTTGAAAGTTTGTAAATACAAGGAGGTTGTATGAGAAGGAGAGAGCACGAAAGATGATAATTACACATATAATGTTACCGCCTTTTCTGTAAGTGGGTGTTAATTAGTTGAGACCGATTCGATCACAGAGGGAAACTTTGTCCTAATTACACATCAGAGTAAGAACGAAAACACCCGAAGTGTTATAAACCATCCGAGATTTTACAAAATAAGCCTGAGATCATGGCTCAATTCTCGACAGCATATATATAAGACTTACTTGCGAGAAGTGGAGGTTTAGCCAGGATCCCATGCTATTAAAAAATACACACAGAATGTTTACTTTTGAGGTAATTCAGTCATTATTTGATCATGGTTGATGATTTATTTATAAGTGATGCCGAATTGTTGGAGCTCGAAAAAGAATTTGATCTAGAAATATCTGCATCTGCAAGACGAACGTTTCAACTGACCTGAATTGCTCTGTAACTGATGTATATATATATGGAATTAATATTTACAACATAAAACATGTATTAAAATGTGCAGGAAAAATGTCTGTAAATAAAAGAATAGATACGCTTTTCTTGTCGTGGTATCTTTATTAACAAATTGACGTATTTTCCATTTTTTTAATGAATATTACAACCATGCATGGCCTGAAATAAGTATTGATTAAGATGTCTGGTTATTGAAAAAAAAATCTACACATAACATGTGTATTGTTGAAATATAAAAGTGTAATATAGGTACCAATCTACATGCCTGGCAATCCTAGTATTAATGTCCAAAATGCAAGTGTTAGTTTTCTGACACTTTATCGTGTTATTAAGCCAGTAAATTCCTCTCTGTTTCAATAAAAAAAAAAGATCACTCTGGTCGCAATGGGTCACCGTAATAAAAGTACCTTACATATTCCTTTAAGGGTTTAACCCACAATTTCCCAACATGTGAGGTGAAAATCTAAGCGCCTTTGCTCATATATCTACAGCATTACGCCATGAGAAACAAACTTTTCGCTGCCTCTCGATAAATTTCTCTTCGTTTCAATTACAAATATTTGCTCCGGTCACAACCGGTCACCGAAACGAAAGGAGCTCACATATTCCTCTATTTTCTATGATATTACCTATCAATTTTCATCAAAACGTTTTGGTAATTATATTATAGTAACAATATAAAATGAATTGAAATAAAAAAAAAATTTCCATATAATGTATCTTTTCCTTCTTAAAGTAGCAAACAACAAGTACAGAAGGCTATAGGAGCTTTGTGTAAAATTGGTTTAAAATGTTGCTGTGCACATAAATTTCTGGAGTACCAACTTCAATTTATTTTTCTACTAGCTCACAGTATACCTCTCTGGAACATGCCAATTATATGTATATGTATGCAGTTAGATCAGAGAAGTACAGAGAAAAAAATTTGAAAGGAATCGATTGATATAAAGCAAAGATTAACCCTTTTGAAATTTAGTTACTTATCAAATTAAGGACCTTGTCCCGATGTAAACATTGAATGTGAATAGATTGAGAAGACCGCAAATACATGTTCAGAAATCAAGATTTTGTATGTACATGATTTTTTTCAATTTTTTATACGACCGCAAAATTTTTGCGTTCTTATTATGTTATGGCAATGTCTGCGGCGTCTTCCGAAAACATTTGTCGTCCGAAAACATTTTGGTTCCCAGACAATAACTTGAATATATTAGAGTGTATGGATCTCTATGAAATTTTAGCACAAGGTTTCATACCACGATAGGAAGATTGGGATTTATTTTGGGGGTTATTGTTGTAGCTGTTTAGTGTTTAAGGGTAAAAAAGGGGCCAAAAACAAGCATTCTTCTTGTTGTCCTTGACATTTTGGTTCACAGACAATAACTTGAGTAAAAGTGTATGGATCTCTATGAAATTTTAGCACAAGGTTCCATACCACAATAGGAGGGTTGGGATGATTTTGGGGGTTACTGTCGTAGCTATTTAGTAATTAAGGGCTAAAAGGGGACAAAAAACAAGCATTTTTGTCGAGCCTGCGACTTTTGTCGCAGAAAGCTCGACATAGGGATAGCGATCCGGCGGCGGCGGCGGCTACGGCGGCGGCGGCGGCGGCGTTAGCTAACTTCTTAAAAGCTTTATATTTTAGAAGATGGAAGACCTGGATGCTTCATACTTTGTATATGGATGCCTCATGTTACGAAGTTTCCGTCAGTCACATGTCCAATGTCCTTGACCTCATTTTCATGGTTCAGTGACTACTTGAAAAAAAAGTTCAGATTTTTTGTAATGTTAAATTCTCTCTTATTATAAGTAATAGGATAACTATATTTGGTATGTGCGTACCTTGCAAGGTCCTCATGACCGTCAGACAGTTTTCACTTGACCTCGACCTCATTTCATGGATCAGTGAACAAGGTTAAGTTTTCGTGGTCAAGTCCATATCTCAGATACTATAAGCAATAGGTCTAGTATATTCGGTGTATGGAAGGACTGTAAGGTGTACATGTCCAACTGGCAGGTGTCATCTGACCTTGACCTCATTTTCATGGTTCAGTGGTTATAGTTAAGTTTTTGTGTTTTGGTCTGTTTTTCTTATACTGTATGCAATAGGTCTACTATATTTGGTGTATGGAATGATTGTAAGGTGTACATGTCTAGCTGGCAGGTGTCATCTGACCTTGACCTCATTTTCATGGTTCAGTGGTCAAAGTTAAGTTTTTGAGTTTTGGTCTGTTTTTCTAATACTGCATGCAGTAGGTCAGCTATATTTGGTGTATGGAATGATTGTAAGGTGTACATGTCTAGCTGGCAGGTGTCATCTTACCTTGACCTCATTTTCATGGTTCAGTGGTCAAAGTTAAGTTTTTGAGTTTTGGTCTTTTTTTCTAATACTATATGCAATAGTTCAACTATATTTGGTGTATGGAAATATTTTATGATCTATATGTCAGTCACGCAGGTTTTATTTGACCTTGACCTCATTTTCAAGGTTCATTGCTCAGTGTTAAGTTTTTGTGTTTTCGTCTGTTCTTAAACTATAAGCAATAGGTCAACTATATTTGTTGTATGGAAGAATTGTTAGCTGTACATGCCTGCCTAGCATGGTTCATCTGACCTTGACCTCATTTTCATGGTTCATTGGTCAATGTTTAGTTTACTTGGTTAATGTTAAGTTTATGTGACAGTTGTAATAAAGCTTTATATTTAGGACTATCAACATAATATCAATGATTAGTAAAGAAGGCGAGACATTTCAGCGTGTGCACTCTTGTTCTGGTTCGCAGACAATAAATTGAGAATAAGTTTATGGATCTCTATGAAATTTTAGCACAAGGTTCCATTCCACAATAGGAAGGGAAGGTTGGGCGAATTTTGGGGGTTATTGTCGTAGCTGTTTAGTAATAAGGGACCAAAAACAAGCATGTTTCTTGTTTCAGGACAATAACATGTGTATAAGTGTATGGATCTCTATCTCCATACTTCAAAAGAAAGGTTGGGATTGATTTTGGGGGTCATGGCCCAAATCGTTTAGGAATTAGGGGCGGAAAAGGGTTAACAAACTAGGATTTTCTGGTTTCTGGACAATAACTTGGGTATAAGTCTATGGATTGTTATTTAATTGTGCCACAAGGTTTTATATCATAAAAGGAAGGTTGGGATTGGTGGTTATGACCCTAACAGTAAGGGACCAAAAACAATATTTTTGTAATACTTTTTATAAATTGCTTATTTCTTGACCAATTTCAATGGGGTTTAAAGGGGCATTAGCTACGAGATATGAAAAAATTAAAAAAAGATTTTTATACGCCTGTCAAAATTTTGACGGGACGTATTATGGTATACAAATGTCGTCTGTCCGTCTGTCTGTTTGGCGTAAACATGTCGCACCGTAACTTGAGAATGACTTATCCAAATTTCATGAAACTTAACATAGTTGTTTCTTATGATGGTCAATCGATCTGTATACTTTTTGGTGAAAATAAGATTAAAACTTTTTGAGTTACGGGACGTAATAACTAAAACAGGTGTGTGTTTTTTTTCACATGTCGCGCCGTATCTCAAAAACGATTTATGAATATTGCTTAAAATTTTACACACTTCTTAGTTATATTAATCTTAAGATCTGTATACTTTTTGGTTTTGATTCAAAATTTTAGTTTAGAGATATTGGAGTTTTTTGTAAAAAAAGGGGGTTTTCGCATGTCAGGCCGTATGTCGGAAACTATCTATGATTATTGCATAAATATTCACACACAAAACGACGGGCATATCATGCGCTCATGGCGCAGCTGTTTATTTTTTTGTTCAATCATTAATGAAAGTGAAATAGTGAAATAATAATTCGCTTTTATCAGACAGTTTGGTTCAATTTTGTCAAAATAATCTAAGAAACATCGCTGATGAATTATTCACTTGTAAGTGAATAATTTGACCTCATTGAATCCTTATTCGTGTGACCTTCAATTAAACCCCTTAACTGGAGATGGGTTACGCATGGATTCAGCTTTTAAAAGGAAAGAATGTCAACATTGAAAGTGAAACAAGGATGAACGACTTGGTTGACTGATTCGATCCACAAAAAATCATTATTCAGGTACAAACGATGATAAACATACTTTTTAACCTATAATATGAATTCAAACAGACATAGAAAAATCCAATTGGACGTGGCCGCTATCTGTTTATGTTTATATCGGGTTTGTGACGGTCGGCAGTCTTTGGAGGTCATCTCGATGGTTAATTAGATGACGTCTAGACAAAAATACACTCGAAATGCTGATACATATTATCGAGTCTATGCATTGTTAATTGTTTATTTTAAACTTTTTTGTAATTTGGATATACGTTTTAGTAAGTTATAAATCAAACATGAAAATTTGAGTCAAATCGGTGAACATGAATTTGACAGCTAATGCCCCTTTAATTCAAAGTCTTGAATTCTTGGGGTTCTTTAATATGCTGAATCTAACCATATTAAGGTCTAAAGGGCAAAAATGAAACTTTGGTTGATTTCATCAAAAATTAAATTATTGGTGTTCTTTGAAATGCTGAATATAACTGTGCATTTAGATTTTTAATGTTGGGGCCTGTCTTTAAATTGGTCCACATTAAGGTCCAAATGGTCCAAAATTAAACTTTGTTTGATTCCGAAAAAAAAGATGAATTATTGGGGGTTCTTTGATATGCTGTATCTGAGAGTTATATTAATAAACGTTATAAAATACGATTTTTGATTTTGGGGTCCAAAATTAAACTTTGTTTGATTTCATCAAAAATTGAATTATTGGTTTTCTTTGTTATGCCCAATCTAACAGTGTTTTAGATTTTTGATTTTAGGCCTGGTTTACAAAGTTGGTCCAAATTGGGGTCCAAAATTAAACTTTGATTTCATTAAAAAATTGAACTATTGTTGTTCTTTGATGTGCCCAATCTAACAGTGTTTTAGGTTGTTGATTTTGATCCTGTTTTTCAAATTGGTCCACATTAAGGTCCAAAGTATCCAAAATTAAACTTAGTTTGATTTTTTTGAATTCTTGGAGTTCTTTGATATGCTGAATCTCAGCATATAATTAGGTTTTTGTCGAGCCTGCGACTTTTGTCGCAGAAAGCTCGACATAGGGATAGTGATCCGGCGGCGGCTACGGCGGCGGCGGCGTTAGCTAACTTCTTAAAAGCTTTATATTTTAGAAGGTGGAAGGTCTGGATGCTTCATACTTTGTATATGGATGCCTCATGTTGCGAAGTTTCCGTCAGTCACATGTCCAATGTCCTTGACCTTATTTTCATGGTTCAGTGACTACTTGAAAAAAAAGTTAAGATATTTTGTAATGTTAGATTCTCTCTTATTATAAGTAATAGGATAACTATATTTGGTATGTGCGTACCTTGTAAGGTCCTCATGCCCGTCAGACAGTTTTCACTTGACCTCGACCTCATTTCATGGATCAGTGAACAAGGTTAGGTTTTGGTGGTTAAGTCCATATCTCAGATACTATAAGCAATAGGTCTAGTATATTCGGTGTATGGAAGGACTGTAAGGTGTACATGTCCAACTGGCAGGTGTCATCTGACCTTGACCTCATTTTCATGGTTCAATGGTTATAGTTAAGTTTTTGTGTTTTGGTCTGGTTTTCTTATACTGTATGCCATAGGTCTACTATATTTGGTGTATGGAATGATTGTAAGGTGTACATGTCTAGCGGGCAGGTGTCATCTGACCTTGACCTCATTTTCATGGTTCAGTGGTCAAAGTTAAGTTTTTGAGTTTTGGTCTTTTTTTCTAATACTATATGCAATAGTTCAACTATATTTGGTATGTGCGTACCTTGCAAGGTCCTCATGCCCGTCAGACAGTTTTCACTTGACCTCGACCTCATTTCATGGATCAATGAACAAGGTTAAGTTTTGGTGGTCAAGTCCATATCTCAGATACTATAAGCAATAGGTCTAGTATATTCGGTGTATGGAAGGACTGTAAGGTGAACATGTCCAACTGGCAGGTGTCATCTGACCTTGACCTCATTTTCATGGTTCAGTGGTTATAGTTAATTTTTTGTGTTTTGGTCTGTTTTTCTTATACTGTATGCCATAGGTCTACTATATTTGGTGTATGGAATGATTGTAAGGTGTACATGTCTAGCTGGCAGGTGTCATCTGACCTTGACCTCATTTTCATGGTTCAGTGGTCAAAGTTAAGTTTTTGTGTTTTGGTCTGTTTTTCTTAAACTATAAGCAATAGGTCAACTATATTTGTTGTATGGAAGAATTGTTAGCTGTACATGCCTGCCTAGCATGGTTCATCTGACCTTGACCTCATTTTCATGGTTCATTGGTCAATGTTTAGTTTACTTGGTTAATGTTAAGTTTATGTGACAGTTGTAATAAAGCTTTATATTTAGGACTATCAACATAATATCAATGATTAGTAAAGAAGGCGAGACATTTCAGCGTGTGCACTCTTGTTTGATATTGGGCACAGTATTCAAGTTGGTCCAAAATTAAACATTGTTTGATTTCAACAAAAATTGAATACATGGGGTTCTTTGATATGCTGAATCTAACCGTGTTTTTAGATTTTGGATTTTGTGTCCCGTTTTAGAATTGCTCCAAAGGGTCCGAAATTTAACTTTGTTTGATTTCTTCAAAAATTGAATTCTTGGTGTTCTTTGATATGCTGATTCCAACCATGTATTAAGAATTTGGATATTGGATCATAATTGGTAAATGTCCAATGTTTAATTATTTAAGTACTTAGACCACATTCATTCTGTGTTAGAAACTATGCTATATCAAATATTTAATCAGAATCCATATTCAGAGATGTATTGTACAATTAATAGAAATTGTAATTAGAGTCATAGTTAAAAATAGATATAGCATCAAATCAATCTGATTTTAGCGAAGAAATTATGTATAAATGTAACTTTTGTAGATTTTTAAAGACTTTGTATTCAGTCTTAATCTTAATCCTTAAGAATGAAAGTTTCATATCCTCTCTCAATTATAAAATGGTTAAATAGCGCTGTAAATTTGTTATGTAGAGATGATTGTGTCCAGTTTTTGATATTACCTGGACAGGAACAATGAAGTTAATTGAAATTTTGTTTATTTTAACATTTTTATAACTAATTGTGGAAATTAAATATTAAAATGAATGAAGGAAAGTTTTTGATATATTATTTCCCTACACATTAGCTAATGTGTGTATTTTGTTTGAATATTTTGTAATTCTTTGTTTTTATATATTTATTTTGTAATTCTTTGTTATATTTATTTTGTAATTCTATGTTTGTTATATTTATTTTGTAATTCTTTGTTTGTTATATTTCAATGTATTTCACGGGGGCCTCAGGGAAGTTTAGTTTTACAGCTAACTGCATAACCCTCTTTAATAAAATAATTATTATTATTATTAAAAACAAATGGAAATTTTTACTTTTGCTTCGTATAAAAACTTCACACAATTTGTATTGCATATTTACATTTGTAATTAACTAAATATTCACATTTATGAATATGGATAAGTATACCACATCTTCTTATATCTATAAGTGTTGTGTATTTACTATAAATTCATTCATGCAGCAATTACCACCTATTATCAAGAAAACAAAACAAGTGGTATTCATCAACTAACACACTTATAATTGGAGTGACAAATTTATTTGAAAATTTTGTGTTTTCTAAGTGGCAAGGCTGATAAGCTAATTTTCAATCCATCATTTGATGTGATTTTGTAGGACTGTATTAATGAGGAATGAAATTTTGGAAATAGTTTTTTTAATTTTTTTGGTAAATTTTTTGAAGAACTTCGTGGTAGGTTTGATTGTTATTCTGTATAAATTAATATTCAGAATGCTATATATATATTTTTTTTGATGAAGCGAACCCCTTGAAAAACTAACATTATATTGTCCATTAATAAATAAACTATTAAATTCATGGTGTACTTGTATATGCTGAATCTGTCCAAATCGGGGTCCAAAAGTAACCTGTTTGATTTCAACAAAAATTGTATATATGGGGTTCTTGGATATGCTGAATCTAACCTCGTATTGAGATTTTGGATTTCTAGCACTGTTATTTAATTGGTCCACATTGAGGTCCAAAGGGTCCAAAATTAAGCCTTTGTTTGATTTCATCAACAATTAAATTCTTGGGCTCTTTGATATGCTGATTCCAACCGTGTATTTAGATTTTGGATATTTAACCATAATTGAAAGAGAGAGAAAATTATCAAACCACCAAAAAGTTTTTTCTGAGGTATTTATGAGCATAGGTGCTTACTGGTAGATTTTCATTTCCCGTGTAGGCTCCTGGAAAACAAAAATAGCCGTTTATACAATGAATCATAGAAATTGACAAATATGTGAGGTACTATCGTTAAGCTGAACAGTTGAATATGGTATGACTACCTATAAGACAACTCTCTTTCAGAGATCAAATGACGTAGAAGTTGGCAACTATAGGTTACCTTGCAGCCTTCTATAACGAGCCAAACCCATACTCCATAGCAAGCTGTAAAAGGCAAAAAGGAAAATAAGAGAAATTACAAATGTAAAACAATTCAAATGAGAAAACTAACTAGTTATGTACAAAACAATAAATGAAAAACGAATATGATATACAGCCACAAACGACAACCATTAAATTACAGGCTCCTGACTTGGGACAGGAACAAATACACTATGTGCCGTGGTTAATCATGTTTGGGGGCGGCCAACCTGTCTTTCTGAGTGTGTAATGCTGTAGACATCAGGACATAGGCGCTTCTTATGCCCCCGCCGTAGTGGAGGGGGCATTAAGTTTTACCCTTGTCCGTCTGTACATCCGTACGTCCCGAAATTGGTTTCCGTTCTCTTACTAAAGTTTGCCTCAACCAAATATTATGAAACTTATACACAATGCTTATTACCACAAAACACAGATCAAGTTTGAATTTGGCTGGCATCACTATTGCCTTTTTAGAGTGCCCCTTAACAAATGCAAAATATGCTGAAATTTTCGTTTCTGTTCCCTTACTTAAGTTTTCCTCAACCAAATGTTATGAAACTTATACACAATGCTTATTACCACAAAACTCAGATCAAGTACGAATTTGGATAGCGTTACTTGTACTGTTCTTGAGTTATGTCCCTTATATGCACATTCCCTATTATGATTATATCATTTATGTGCAAAATTAGTATATTTCTTTATTATTTCTTTTTAATTTTCAATATTATACACGTGGTTCCTTCTAATTGGTGTGCCCTCACTAAATGCAAAGGAATAAAAAAAAAATTGAACAAATATGATAACATTTTTTTTAAGTCCTCACTGTGGCCAGGCCAAATCAGTTCCTCGTTATATTCTGTATAATTTAAATTTTGTTAATAGCAGCCAGTACTACATTGGCCTAATAACACGATCAGGTGTCAGAAAATATACACATTCATTTTGTACATGTACATTAATACTAGGATCATGTAGATTAGTACCTAACTAATGTGATTTTTTTTCGATAACACACATGGTATGTGTAGATCCATTTGTGTAATAACCAGCTGTCTTTTTCTAATCAACTGTATATTCAGGCAATGGGTGAAATATTCATTAAAAAATGGAAAAGACATCAATTTGTTAACAGAGAAACCACAACAGGAAAAGCATGTCCATTCACTAATAATGGAAATTTTTCCAGCACTTTTTACAAATGTTTTATAAAGGAAATGTTATTTATTTAATTCCACAGTCATCAATTACGCAGCAAAACTGGTTGGACTTGTCATTAGTCTTGCAGATGCAGAATAGTTCTAGATCAAATTCTTTTTCAAGCTCCAACACTTATGCATAGCTAATAAATAAATCATCGGCCATGATCAAATATGACTGAAATATGTAAAACGGAAAACATCTGGTGTGTATCTTATAACAGTCAGTTGGGATCCTAGCCAAACCTCTACTTCACGCAAGTAAGTCTACTGTCGCGAATTGAGCCAGGATCACATGCTTATTTTTGTTTCGCCTGCGACGAAAGTCTCAGTATGCGAGAAATAGGTATTACTATCCGGCGGTGGCTGCGTAAACCATTTGTATAAAACCTTATATTTCAGAAGATAGACGACTCGGATGCATTATATCTTGTATGCAGATACCTTATGTTACGAAGTTTCCGTCTGTCATATTGCTATTGTCCTTGACCTCATTTTCCTGGTTCAGCGACTGTTTGAAAAAAAATTGATTTTTTTTGTCATGTGAATTTCTCACTTATTATGAGTAATAGGATTACTATATTTGGTTTATGGATTCCTTCCACCGTCTACATGTCCGTCAGACAGGGTTCACCCGACCTCGACCTCATTTCATATATCAGTGATCAAGGTTAAAGTTACGTGATTAGGTCCGTTTCTCAAATACTATATGCAGTAGGTCAACTATATGTAGTGTATGGAATGACTGTAATGGGTACATGTCAGTCTTGCAGGTTTCATTTGACCTTTACCTAATTTTCATGGTTCATTGGTCAATGTTAAGTTTTTGTGTTTTGGTCTGTTTTTCAAGTACTATAAGCAATAGGTCAACTATATTTGGTGTATGGAATGATTGTAAGGTGTACATGTCTGTCTGGCAAGTATTATCTGACCTTGACCTCATTTTCATGGTTCATTGGTCAATGTTAAGTTTTTGTGTTTTGGTCTGTTTTTCAAGTACTATAAACAATAGGTCAACTATATTTGGTTAAGGAATGATTGTAAGGTGTACATATCTGTCTGGCAGGTATCATCTGACCTTGACCTCATTTTCATGGTTCATTGGTCAATGTTATTTTTTGTGTTTTGGTCTGTTTTTCAAGTACCTTAAGCAGTAGGTCAACTATATTTGGTGTATGGAATGATTGTTAGGTGTACATGTCTGTCTGGCAGGTATGATCTGACCTTGACCTCATTTTCATGGTTCATTGGTCAATGTTATGTTTTTTTTGTTTTGGTCTGTTTTTCAAATATCATAAGCAATAGGTGAACTATATTTTGTGTATAAGAAAATTGTAAGGTGTATATGTCTGTCTGACAGGATTTATCTGACCTCAATTTCTGTGTTGCTTTTAGTAAAACCTTTATCGTTTAAGACTTTCAACATAAAATCAATGGTCAGTAAAACAGGCGAGACATTTCAGCGTGTGCACTCTTGTGTAAAATATTGGTCGGTTTATAACACTTTGGGTGTTTTTATTCCTACTCAGATGTCTAATTAGGACACAGTTTCCCTCTGCGACCGAATCAATCTAAACTAATTTACAACCACTTACAGAAAAGGCCATAACATTTTAAGTGTTATTATCGTCTTTCCTGCACTCTCCTTCTAATGTAACCTCCTTGGTCTGAACTAATTTGATAAGTTTTACAGAACAGTTCTTCAATTTAATAACCACCACCAACCCCTTCCTAGCCTTTTATAATGTTGCATGGCAAGGGAACGCATAGTCTCAACCCCCAGTATGCATATTGTTGAGCATACAGGTTCATCCTCACGTGAAGATTGTAAGCTGAATTACTTAGGTAGGAATTCTTTTGTTTGTGAGTGTTTCTCTGAGGCCACAGGGCCATGTGAGCTATTGCCATCACTTGGCATCTGTTGTCATCGTCTGTCGTGGTTAATTTCAAACTTCTTTTCCTCTTATCCTGGTCAGTCAACAAACTTTTCTACCATGGCTAAAAATAGAACATAGGGGTAAAATGTAGTTTTTGACTTTTATCTCAAATCTTAAATACTAAGAGAAAAACTGACATGGGATGAAAATGATCAGCTGGTCAAGATCTATAAGTGAAGAAATTTTCAGACGAATTGGACAGCACAATTTCGATTTATTGTCCCTGAAATAATATTTTTTATGAAGATTTTTGAAAAAGGTCATTTATTCAGAATATCATAAAAGAATTATACAACTGACAGTTATGGACAATTATGTCATAAAAAAAACCGAATAAATGACAACAATTGCAAGGGTGAGGAATAAATACCGCCACAATCCCCAAGTCCCTGAGTTGGGGAGACCGCCACCCGAGACATCCTTGGAGACTATTTTTATGACAAAATGAAAAATTCAGAAAAATTACATATTATTCAGAATCAAAAATATGATAACATTTAAAAATTAAAAACCAATTGTTCAGAGAACAATTGAAGGTCTTTCTACATCAATTTTCTAAATAATTGATAAGAAGCTACTTCTGGTTTACTCAAAGCTACTATTGGCGTCCAATCATAGGTTTCTTCATACTGATTCAATAAACATATGGTTTCTATATACTTTTGCCTGAAATAAGGGAGATAATTGCCAACTTCCGGTTTAGAAAATGTCACCCCCGGTCTCATATGATAGCTTTATTCACACTGATTCCGAAAGTATATAGTTTGTATATACTTATGCCTTTATTAAGGGACATACTATGCTACTTCCGGTTTATAGAATGTCACTTCCGGTCTCAAATAATAGGTTAATGTATGACCATTCAAAAAATATAAGGTTTCTTTGTACTTTTACATGAAATAAGTGCAAAAATTACTACTTCCGGTTCACTCACGGTCACTTTCGGTTGACGTTTTTCAAGGTCATATGTCACCCAACATTTTGCAAAAGATCTTATGGCTTTATCATGTACCAATCTGAAGAAAAAATCAATTTACCTTAAAATAAAACATTTCAGGGGCAATAACTCCAATAAGATGTCACTGGATTGTCTCAGACTAAATGTATCATATCTTCATCACAATAGAACAATCATTTTGCACTAGTTCTTTTATATATAACGTTAAAAATATCAGAGAAAATGCAAAACAAGCCAAAGACAAAATTCAGAACAAGACCTTGACCTTTGACCTTGACCTGATTTTCTAAGTTAGGATCCAAGACCTCAAATAAAAAGACTATAGGTTTACACGGCTTAGGGTCTATGAGTTACAAAAACTTTACCACAAATTTATATGATAAAGGTAGATAACTCCTATAAAATTTCACCGGATCGCTTCGATCAAAATCAGCCAAAAATTCCTTAGGATGTAACGAACAAATATGAAAAAGAATTTTGTCGTTATCTTTTTTGGTTACGGAGGAGATACACTAACAAGAAAAACAGTGTTTGGGGAGATAACTCTTACAATAACAAGCCTTCGCCTTAACAAGATGAGTTTTTAAAAGCGCAATAACTGTTCGATACAATATCCAAAATATCTAAGCGACATCTTGCGAAACAACTTTATACCGCTAGAAAAGGGTTTGGAGGAAGAAGAAAAAAAAAATAATAATAATCAGAACAAATACAATAGGTCTTTCCACAGAAAAGTGGAAAGACCTAATTAGGCAGAGCAAGCCCTGTTGACCTCTACCTTAACTGTTAGGCATGTAGACATGCCAATGTAAAGCAAACCCTTTTGACCTTACATTCCCATGTCATACTGTTTGAATTTAAATCTTTAAACTTGATGTTGGTTCAACCTATTACCAATATTGAAGTAACTTATATGTGTAAGGTACACAGAGTGTAACAATTTAATCAAAGACAAAATATACATATTTATAGATAAAAGTTGAGCAAAAACATATAAAATGCAATACAACAATATGTACATGCAATTTTGCAAACAATGTTAAAAAATGGATGGAGCAAGCCCTGTTGACCTCTATCCATATGGACATAAATGTCTACTCCAAATAAATGCAATGATGCAATTAAAAGACAAAGGAAACATATACTTTATTTGGCAGAGCAAGCCCTGTTGACCTCTGCCAAATCATACTTAAAAATTATTCATTCTAATGTAATTTTGCAATGCATTTGATTTCCATCTGCCCATTTGTTGTATAACAGATAAAGATGTGCCTTTGGCTTCTTCGCTTGTTGCAGCACCTATTCTGAAACTATGACCTTTGTAAAGCTCTGGGCTTAAACCTATGAAAAATAATAGGGACTTCAAAGAGGAATTAAAGTAAGTGTATGATACTGGTGTACAACACAGGAATTGAAAAAGGGGACCCGACTTATGTTTTGCCACCTCTATATAATTCATCATAGTTTTTACAGGGCAAAACATATTACCAAAATTCCGAGTAATTAAAATAGTCTTGGGACGCAAGTCGCTATGTTTATAGAATGTTATTATGACAGTCATGTTTATTGGGACCTGATTTTTATATCCCATAGTAATGTCTGAAAACTGTAAAACTTTGTAATTTTCATTTTTGTTTTTAACAGCAATTTCTCCTATCCTGAGGAAACAATGGAATGCCATGGACATCATAGCCTTTAATAAAAACTGATTGAACTGACCCTGTATAATCTGGGAACAGGCTAACAATAATTTTGATAATATCTCTTTTGTAATGGGCAATCTATTGTCACAGGAACTCTCTCAAATTTTGTGCACCCTTGATAATCTTTTTTATTAAAAAGGAATTTGTAGGATCAGGCAAAACATTTTAACTTGTGAACATAACTTATAGCAGAAACATAAGATGCTATTGTAGATGGTTTATAATTTTGCAAGAAGAGAAAACTAATAAAATGAGATACCATCATGTGTGTAGATGGATATGCCTGTGATAAAGGAAAATGTTCCTTACAAAGTTGTTCGTATGCTTTTAACATCCTATTATGAGATGCTCTTATTGCAGATGATAGTGAAGCTTGCAATAATTTTCTCGTCATAGATTCAGACTACATTTGTCTTACCCGCAATGTGCTTTGCTCTAAAATGAATTTTAAACTTTAGTGATGCCAAAACTAGTCTGCGGACCAATTTCATTAAAATTTTATCTCGTGATGAAGTTTTATTGATAATATCAGCAACAGCCTGATTATCAGTCAAAAACAATACATTATGATTTGACAATGAATGCCCCCATATTTCCACAGCAAGAACAATAGGAAACAACTCATTTATTGTAATGTGTAATTAAAGCATATTTTGAGGCCATTCTCCCGCAAACCATGTACTGCCAAAAACAGCAGCATATCCCCCATGTACTCCAGCTGCATCTGAATACAATTTCAATGATTCTGAAGACACCCATTTTTGAAACAAAAAACAAGACTTCCCATTGTAATTAGATATAAAATCAAACCATGCCCTCAAATCGGCTCTCGCTTCGCTTCTGAATTTAGTGTAATTCTATAGTGGGGACATGTATTGCCAATTGTTAGATCAAATAACCTTCTCAGAAATGCTCTTCCTGGAACTACAACACTACAGGCAAAATTCAATAAACCTAAAAGAGACTGCAATTCTCGAAGAATTACTTTCATTTTACCTTTAATATGCTAAGCAGACCCAAAATTTTGGCTATTTTATCCTTTGGTTATCGAGCTACCATAGCCCTTGAATTAATCTCAATGCCATAAATTGTTATGCATGTTGTAGGTAATTGAGTTTTCTCATCTTTTATAGGAACACCCACAGTTTCTGATAAAGTTAAAAATGTGTTAAGTGCTACAGAACACTTGTTTGTATTTGCTTCCCCTACAAAAAAGAATTCATCTAGCAAATGTGAAACACCTCTAATTTGAAATTTGCCACTGAAGAGCAGAGGAAAAATTTTCAAACAGTTGGCACGAAGACGACGCCCCCATGGGGAGGGCTGCATCATGATAAAATTTACCCTCCCATTTAAAGCCTAATAAATGATATTCTGAAAAATGCACAGGAATTAAACGGAACGCATCCTCAATATCGGCCTTACTCATTTCACAGTTGAAACCATGTTCTTGGACAAGTTCTATGACAGTTTCAATATTTTGATATGAGACTGAAGTGTATTCAGGTGGTGTCCAAAATTGACAGAGTCTCCTTTTGGAAAAGATAGGTCATGAATTAAGCGGAAAGACCCACTTTCTCTTTTAGGGACCAGACCCAAAGGAGAACAAATAAATTTTCAAAGGGTGGTTCATTAAAAGGTCCTCTTATACTGCTTATCATAATTTCCTTATTTAATTTGAGAGTGACCACCTCAGAATTTTCCCTTGCGCTGTTATGGTTGGAAGGAAATTTGTTATCTTTTTTATTAAGCAATGAATTTATTTTAAAGCCAAATGTAAAACCCAGAATTAATTTGAATTTCATTTCTCTGTCATAACCCTTGAGGAAAATGTTCAATTTATTTACTTTTATTGGTGTTGGTAGACTTGTGGGTTGTAAGCCATTCTTTACATGAGACTGTGGCATGTTTTTTACCACATTGCACACATGGGTGCTTATGTTTGCAGTTGTCGCTGGAACGGCCACCTGTTATACAGTAGGTCCAGCAGTAACCAGGTGGGAATTGACTGCTTTGTTGCTGAACACGCCGTTGAAAGGGAGGACCTCCACTTTGTTTATTAGATTTGTAATTTGATGCATGATTGGTATTTGCATGATTGAAATGATCATAAAAGGCTGTCCCCCAAAGATCATCATTTACAACTGCCCAATCAAATTTCATTACTCTGCGTACCTTTCTTAATGTTTCATCATATGATTTTGCCATGTTAAACCCAAATTATTTTGACATTGCCCTAACATTATATGCATATTTGATAAGGCTTAAAATATGTTCTGGATGGTTTACATAATATATATAGACATATAAATATAAAAGGCTGCAGTCCACTGATGGATTGTCAATAACTGCTTTAGTTTAGCGTAAGTAGAAATTTTAACTGCGCTCGATCTAAAAAGAACATCGTCGTCTTCATCTTCATTAAAATTTGTAGAAAGGGTGATAAAATGCACATAACTATCAGACAAAATGTCTTTTCTGATTTTTTTCGCTGACAGTAAAGCCCAAGCAAGAGCAAAGTATTTCTTAATTAGTAACTGGCTGTCCGCCCTATAACAGAATTGTCAATACCTAATGATTGGTCTTCTTGTGTTGTTGGACTATTGGTTTTGAAGTATCCTGCAACTGATAGGTCTGAACTCACTGGTGGTACCAATGAGCAGTGGACAGCGTTTGTGGATGAAGACGGCAATGTATTCTGTCTCTCTGTTTGATAATCAGTGCCTGAGACCACTTCCTGCATTGCACTAGAACGTATACCACACACACTTGACAATCTATCATCTGATATTCTGACTCCACTGCTGTCGGTTGAGTGTAAACCAGCTCCCCTCAACCGAGTGATCATTGCTGCAGCTATTTCATCCGCTGTTGGCTGTTGGCTGTGCTGTTGTACTTGCACTATTCATCACAGGAGCAGTTGTTGTACTTAGCCCATTGTTTCGGACTCGTTTTCGCCCTCTTTGATTAGTAGTTTCAGTCAGTACCTCGGGTTCTATGACAAGGTCCCTTTCTGTGAGATCGGAAGGAGCAGCTCTTCTTTTCGATCTAGCTCTTTGTTTAGGCATCTTTAAAGGAAACAAAAATAATTCTTGAATACCCGATAATGTGTGTTAACTTACAATATAAAATCAGAAAAATGTGCATGTATCACTTATTTAATACTATTTCATTGTATATTGTACATAGACAAAGTTTACACAACAAACAATGTGGCACACAATAATGCAATATTATATGATAACTACATTGTAACCATACATGATAATAACCATGTAAGTGTATGGTACATGTAAAACAGTATGTATATAAAACCAGTGTAATCTGATACATGAATACAAAAGTGCAATATGTATACAGAACCATAACCATAATGATGGTTAACCATATGTATGTATAATGATACAAAATATAACCATATAAAATCAGTGCAAATTGATACCATTTCACAAAATTGCACAAACATTTATGATAACCATAGCCATAAAGATGGCAAATAAAACCATGTGTAATAATGATACATTTGTGTGTCACAATAATTGGATAAATTAAACAACAGCAGTGGATTGTCTGCAAAAATTTGTATATACTGAATAAAGTATTCAATAACTGATGCATAGTTTTTCATGAATAATAAAACAAAGATACATGTACAGATAATAGCATACTTTAACTATAAAGCTTTTTAATTATAATAAGCAAACTATGTAAACGTATCGTTTGATATGTCGGTCTGATTTTATTTATTTTTAATTATTTCACATATGATGTGCACTACCGACAGCTGCACGAATACTTTTAGCGTAGATGTGCATACCTTCGTCAGTTAAATGAACTTTATCTGACAACAAAGCTTTCGAGTTTTTCCACAGACCCCGATGTTTCCAAAAAGTTATATTTGTACGTGATTTCAGAGTTGAAGACAATACCTGATTCACTTTGTTTACTTTGTTGTTATAATCGGGACCCGACCTTTCGGAATACTTCGGCAGTAATTGCCCAACGATCACGTGACTAACACCATACACTGTAATTATGTAATCACAGAATGACGCGCGATATCTCGAGCCAATTTCTCAGGTTTCCCCTCGCTTGTCAAGTCATTGCCGCCAATTTGAATAAATACAGAATCTGGTTTAAAAGTGTGAAAAACGTGCATATATTCTGCTTTCTGAATGCTTTTATGACCCGGACGCAATGTACTTCCACCCAAACCTGCAAATTCAACCTGAATTTCGTTACCATCGAACCCTAAATTATATCGCCCCTCTGCACGATTCTCATACAAAAAGGATTCTAATCTATTTACAAATGAATGACCAAAAATCAAAACTCGATGAACCATAATATACAAATTTAAGAATTTACACAATATCAAACGAATATTTTTAAACTAAATAATATTTTAGATGGCTTTTACCTTCTGATCAAGTTCTGTAATCGTAACTACGTCTTTTCTGTACAAAATCGTTAGTTATCTTCTGTCTAAGACTGAATAATGACTCTCTTCAGGAACAAAATTTTCTTCTGACAAAATTGAAAATTTTTACTTTTCCGGCAAAACAAAAATAGCGTCTAGTAGCATTCAGTGCAATTGCGAGAATGCGGGCGCAACTAGACGCTTGTGAAGAGTTAGCATGCACTTTATCCTCATTGGTCAATTAAAATATTTGCAGCCAATGATGATTAATATTTGACCCTGATCATGCCATGACCATGCTGACCTTGACTGCCCGTAATCAAAAAGCATAATTCCTAGACAAAGCCCATGGAGATTTTCGGTTTCTTATTACAACATTGATAAGAAACAAAACCTATACAAGTTGAAACAGTATCCTATGTAGCTAATTAGTGTATAAAAATTTCCTGCCAAAAATGTTTTTATTACTATAAAACTGATTTGTTTATGAAATTTCTCAATTTTTGGTTGTTACTTGAAAATAATTAACGATAAAGAGAAATTTTAAACAGCAAAAATGTTCAGCAAAGTAAGATCTACCAAAAAGTCTAAGAACAGAATTTGTCAATTGATCTTAAAAGGAGTTATTGCCCTTAAAAGACTTTTTTTTTTTAATTTTAAAGTTTTTTCAGAAACTATGATAGATAGATACTCCAAACAGCAAAGATGTTCACCTACAAAGATGTCAACATGACTGAAATTGTCTATTGATCCCTTATATGAGTTATTGTCCTTGAAAGAGATTCTTCTACAGCAAATGTGTACAGCAAAGTGAGAACTACAAATAAGTCAACATGACCGAAATTGTCAATGTTTCCTTAAAGGAGTTATTGCCCTTGAAAGAAGTTTTAAAAAACTTTTTGACTTAGTTTTTATCAATCTACATAACACTTTTACACTGACAGCAGAAGAAATTGCAGGCAAGACACAGGGTTCTGTGGAACCTTTTACAAATGTTTATGTACTTTTCATTTTAATATTGGCCAAGAACACAGTTACTTCATAGTGCATTTCTTTTAGACAAAAAAACGCAAATTAAAAAAATCTCACTTGCTCTATCTAAAAACTTTTTTTACAGGGCAGTGTACTACTATTGGGACTAATTGTATCAAAATTATAGAAAAGTCTATCGGCTCTAACTCAAAATGTGGACAATTTTATGTTAAGGGGGTCTATAATTCAGTCTGACAGCTCCACATACTAATTTTTGACCTTTTCAAACTGGACCAAATCACTACTAGTACTTAACCTAAAAATTCATGCCCCAAATTTTTTTCACATGTAATTTCACCCTCCTACTTACTATTTTATGCATAAAGTATAAAGAAATAAATTTGGAAGTTGTATGAAAAAAATTTACAAGTTAAACACTGTCCACACTAAGAACACTATTTGTAGACAACTGAAATCAAAGGACAATAACTGTGTCCCCAGAACTATTGACACAAATCTGTTTTTCAACAAAAAAATTTATAAAAGTCTAAATTTTTATCATGGGTAAATTAGAACGATATCAGGAGGAAAGATGTCAAGGAAAATATGATGAAGTAGAGCAAACAATGGTGGTTGCATGTTTTATGCCCCCGCCGCGGCTGAGGAGGCATTTAGTGTTACCCTTGTATGTACGTCTCAAAATTTTTAAGTTTCCGTTCTTTAAGTTTAGTACTTATTACCACAAAACACAGATCAAGTTTGAATTTGAGTAATGCCCTTAATAAATGGAAAAATTGCTGAATTTTTCGTTTCCGTTCTCTAACGTTAGTTTGCCTTAAATCAACTGTTTCGAAACTTATACACAATGCTTATTACCATAAAATACAAGTTCGAATTTGGGTGGCGTCACTTTTACAGTTCTCTAGTTGTGTGCCATCATAACGTTTTATGCAAGCGGGGGCATCATCTGTGTCCCATGGACACATTCTCCATTTATTTGTTTTTAAAATAAGACAAAAGATTTCTTTTTAAGAAAAGAAAAGACTATTCATAATTTATAATTCCAGTACACCAGATTTTAGAGGACCATTCACAGATGGCAGCCACACCTCAAGCAATGTCAGACCTTCAGGCACTTGCATCAGCTTTGCTTGAAACTGTCAATGATAAAAACTTAGCTTTGTCTCATCAGAGAAAAACAAACAAGTAAGTAAATAATTAAGTATGACAACTGTGTGTGAGACTGTGATTATTACATACAAAGGATAACAAACCTATTAGACAGTACAACAGACCACATTTCACATGAACAAGCAACTCCTCCAAAAAATTGACATACAAACAAAGTCAGAAGCTGGTAATACAATGGTTGTCTTTTGTTGCTGTATATCATATTTGTCCTCCGTGCAACGCGTTGTGGGGGACATAGAAATACCGGGCGTCCCTTAGTCCCTCTGTCCAGTCTTGTTAGCACTCTTACGTGTACAGTTCTCGCCAGATTTTTATAAATCATAAATCATTTATATCATAGGTTTAAATCAGCAATGTCTTGGACAAGATCGAAAATCAGTGCTGATCAATTATTTTTAAAAGAGTTATGCCCATTTGAAACATTAATTATATGGAAAATTGCATCGTTAATGCTCTCATTTGTACAGTCCTTACCAGATTTTTATGAAACTTATATCATAGGTTTATATTAGCAATATCTTGATATCTTATCATGCAATTGATAAACAAGATGACAGTAGATAATTAATTTCGGATTAGTGTATTATATTATTATTGAACATTGTACTTAATTGTAAAAAAAACAGTAGATAATCAATTTCGGATTAGTGTGTCATATTACTATTGAACATTGTATTTAATTGTACTATTACTAATATGAAATATAAGAAAATACTACTTATCTATATGAAACCCTGTTCTTATAGATATTAACAATATCAAGGTACCTTACAGTTAAAGCTGTAGCGGCAAGGTCATTGTTAACAGCTTTAGTGCAATAAATCTATATTCAAGTGTTAAAAAAAAAAAGAAGCATTATCTTAGACGAGTTCGAAAATCAGTGCCGATCAATTATTTTTAAAAGAGTTATGCCCCTTGGAAACATTAATTATATGGAAAATCATTGTTAGCACTCTCATATGTACAATCCTGTCAGAATTTTATGAAACTTAAATCATAGGTTTATATCAGCAATGTTCGGACAACTTTGAAAATCAGTGCCGATCAATAATTTTTGAAAGAGTTATGCCCTTGGAAATATTAAATATATGGAAAATTGCCTTATGAGCGCTCTAATGTGTTCAATTCTTGCCAGAATTTTATGAAACTTGTATCATAGGTTTATATCAGCAATTTCTTTGACACTTTCGAAAATAAGTTCTGATCAAATATTTTTAATGAGTTATGCCCCTTGGAAATGTTAATTATAATGGAAATCATTTTGCATTTGCTCTGAAGCCTTCATTTCTATAAGATATTAATAAAAAGTTTTAAAGAACAAAAAAAAGTGCGTACCCTTCCAATGGATTTAATGTAAAGACGTCATAAACATTCTGTGAAAAACATGACCTGTGGAATGCCAAAATATTATTAAGTATTGACAAGATGTAGGACTGTAAGTGATCCTAACTGGATAGGAATACATATTTAGTTATCTTTCAATTTATCAATACCAAAATCAGTCTTAGTACCGAGTTGGTATCAAGTTGTATATTACTTGTACACATCAAAATACCTACTACTTGGTGGTATATTTTATCTCCAATACAAAGTTAATTATTGTCAAGCAAATAATTAATGGATCTAACAATTTTGTTGCATGTCCAATTAGTATAATTTTTATACACCCATAAAAGACGGGACATATTTTGGTCTGTCTGTCCGTCCGTCAACACTTCGTACGATAACTCAAATTAGCTTTAACTAATTCTCATATAACTGTAACACAATATTATTTTTTTTTTTATTTTGGAGATATGTCATTCCGAGTTACGGAACTTTGACCCTTAGATTTAAGGCAATTTTTCATAAATTGCACACTAACTCCGGTATTCCTAAATTGATTTCCTCTCCAACTTGACATTATTGTAGGAATTGAGAATAGGAAGCTCCCTTGTGATTTTTTTTAATTATGCCCCCGCCGAAACAGAGGGGGCATTAAGTTTTACCCTTGTCCGTCCGTACGTCCCAAAATTGGTTTCCGTTCTCTAACTTAAGTTAACCTCAACCAAATGTTATCAAACTTATACACAATGTTTATTACCACAAAACACAGATCAAGTTTGAATTTTGGTGGCGTCACTTTAACCTTCTAGAGTTATGCTCCTTTATAAATGGAAAAATTGCAAAATTTTTCATTTCCGTTCTCTAACTTAAGTTTGCCTCATCCAAATGTTATGAAACTTATACACAATGCTTATTACCACAATACACAGATCAAGTTTGAATTTTTGGGGCGTCACTTTTACTGTTCTAGAGTTATGCCCCTGTACAAATGGAAAAATTGCAAAATTTTTCATTTTTTTCCCAAAAATATCAATGTCATTATTCAAGTAATTTTTAAAATTGGAGTTATCTTCCTTTGTCCATGATTATAGTTAAATCAACTACAATCAATGCTTTATACAATGCAATGTTTAATTTTGACTTTGACTGATAAAACACAGATCAAGGTGAATTTGGGTAGTGTCACTTTAACCATTATTGAGTTATGCCCCTTTATAAATGGAAAAATTGCAAAATTGTTAGTTTCCATTCTGTTACTTAAGTTTGCCCCAACCAAACATTATGAAACCTATACACAATACTCATTACCACAAAACAAAGATCAAGTACAAATATTGTTTCCGTTCTCTAACTTTAGTTTGCCTCAACCAAATGTTATGAAACTTATACACAATGCTTATTACTACATAATACAAATTAAGTACGAAATTCGGTGGCGTCACTTTTACCTTTCTTGAGTTTTGTCCCTTTATAGACATAAAAATTGTTGATTTTTTCGTTTCCGTTCTCTAACTTTAGTTTGTCTCAACCAAATGTTATAAAACTTATACACAACCGTTCTAGAGTTATGCGAGTTTACAAATAGAAAAATTGCTGAATTTTTCGTTGCTGTTCTCTACTGAAGTTAGCCTCAACCAAATGTTATGAGACTTACACACAATGCTTATTACCACAAAACTCAGATCAAGTTCAAATTTGGGTAGCGTCACTTTTCCCGTTCTTCAGTTATGTCCCTTTATAACTATATGATATGCAAATGGGGGCATCATCTGTGTTCACATGTGAACACAATCCACATTTATTTTCTGGTATTTAATATCAATCCAGAGTTACGGAACTGTTACATTTCAGGCAATTTATCACCAAGAGCGGACTAACTCCAGTATTCCTGTATTGATTTCCTCCAAACTTTACTTTATTATGGGGATTGATGAAAGGAAGCTTCCTTTTGATTTTTTTAATTTTCCAGTTGCTCCAGAGTTATGGGACTTAATTGTCAGATTTTAGTAAATTTTTCACATATTGTACCATAACTTGAGTTTGCTTTAATTGATTCAGTGGAAACTTTACGTAATTGTTTGAATTGGTGAATATATGAATAAATGCCTTTGAAATTCATGCAACAATTTCAATATGCACAAAAAGGGCATATCATGCAATTGCAACACATTTTTCAAAAGACCATTGTAAACAAATGTCTGTTTGATAAAATTGTGTGGTAGTGAAATGAGTAAAACAATCATAACTGCTTATCACAGACAAGCTGACCTACAAAAGAGTGTATCTTTTCAAAGACTTCTAAAGAGTATATTTTACACTCTAGATGAAATTACTTTCCATATGAACATAAACTTTGACATAATATTTTATTCTTGTTTCAAAATTCAAATAGGGAACACATAATACATTATTGTAGTAATTAAACCATTTTGTAAGACGTTTTGGCCACTGGCCTTCTTCAGTTTCTTTATTATCCTTCTTAAACCTTAGAGTGCCACAACTTTTTTTGTTAAAATACTGTTGAGTGCCATGGGATAGGCCCTAGATTTGAAATTTGAATGGAAAACGGAAGAAGCGTAACAATGCACAACGTCATCTAATTGTTTCCATCCGGAAACAATTCTGTTTAGACGGTCGGCGTATGTCAGTTAGATTTCTTTAGGTAATAGGACGGTAGATGAAAAGGCAATCTAAAGGATTTTAATGAAATCTTGCAGGCAAAGTAATCCTTTAGAACCGCAAATAAATATTCACAAAGTATGCAAATAAATTTAAGACTTTCGGAAATAAAGGAATCTGACTATTCTATAAAACGAAGAACAAATATATATATATATAAGGATCCACATAATTACCGCAAACACCATTGAATCATTTGATTTTAAGTTGAATTCTCTTAAAAACGTGTACTGCGAATTTTCTTTTTAAAATTATATTTCATTGTCACTAAAATTTCCATTTTATTGATATAAAATTTACAGGGGGCTTAAAAATTCATTTTTTGTTGTACACATTCTCAAAAGTATATGTTTTCTCTAAAAACATGATTTTGCTATAGCGTTTTCAGTTTCTCCTTGAACTTATAAGTTTTGGGTGTCCTTTTGATATCTTCCGCATCTTTTTTTAAATCAAAGTTGCTGAACTTTTTTAGCGATGTTTACATAAATTCTATACTTTCCTACCGCAGATTTCCGGATAGTCAATTTGCTATACATATCGGAAAGTAAACAGCTACATATATCATTTTTCGATACTGATCTTGTGCATCTTATCTACACGTTATCTTGATGAAAAAATATTGCCGCTGGACACTAAGTAGCCGATAATCAAGTAGTTAATCCATAATTTCACAAACGTGTGTACTTTGTAAAGACTTTTATTCACTTTCATTTATTGTTTAAATTTTCCGTTCTTTTGTCCTTTTTTTTGTTTTTTGTTTAATTAGATTTTTTGTTTATTTTTAAACGCTGGATGCCAAGATTGAGTTAGTTTGGCCACTTCTATAATGTCTATGTATATGATAATTTTTTCACGTATGAGCGAAATCCATTGTACTCGCAGTCGTCATCATTAGCTCACCTGGCCTAAAAGGCCGAGTGAGCTTTTCACATCACTTGGCGTCCGTCGTCCGTCGTCGTCGTTAACTTTTACAAAAATCTTCTCTGAAACTACTGGCCCAAATTTAACCAAACTTGGCCACAATCTTTTGGGGTATTTAATTTAAAAAATGTGCCCGCCAACAAAGATGTCCGCCATGGCTAAAAATGGAACATAGGGGTAAAATGTAGATTTTGGCTTATATCTCTGAAACCAAATCATTTAGAGCAAATCTGATATTGGGTAAAATTGTTCATCAGGTCAAGATCTATCTGCCCTGAAATTTTCAGACAAATCAGATATCCCGTTGTTTGGTTGCTGCCCCTGAACTGGTAATTTTAAGAAAATTTAACCAAACTTGGCCACAATCATGATAAGGGTATCTAGTTTAAAAAATGTGTCCGATGACCCCGCCTACCAACCAACATGGCTGCCATGGCTAAAAATAGAACATAGGGGTAAAATGCAAGTTTTGTCTATTATTTTTTTAACCTTTATAAATAGAGAAAATCATAAAGGAGCAAACCTGTTCAGAATAATGAGCTCTACCAATTGTCCATATATGTCAAAACTGTTAGACAAGTTCTTATAGGAGTTATTGCCTATAAATGACAAATTTTACCATTTTTTTTTTTCATTTTTGCCTATTATCATGAAAACTATGATATTTAGAGAGAAACATGTTTTCCATTATGCCTTATATGATTTAAATTATAATAGATAAATAAACACTTTAAATCACAAAAATGATCAGCAAGGCAAGATCTATTAAAAATTCAAATTTTGCCGATATAGTTAGTAGACTGTCACTCTTCATAGGAGTGATTGCCCTTAAATGAGGATTTTTTCTACCCTCTTTTGTGTTTTGAGCAAAAACTAAAGATAGAGAGAAACTAAGCAGACTAAAAGATCAGTAATACAAGATCAACAAAATAGAGATTTTTGTCATGAAGTCTTTTCTCGTCTACAATGTTGGAGAGTGTCCTTTGTTTGATATGCACAAAGATCAAGGTGAGAGACACAGGCTCTTTAGAGCCTCTAGTTTTTGTTTAGCCCTCGTGGTTGTCACACGTTTATTCTTTAGTGTTTTGCAAAAATATTCATCATCTACAATCTTTTGCTAAATCTTTCAAATAATAACACATTTATTTTAAAAAATTATATATATATATTTTGAACGCTGGTACAATGTATGCCTTTATTTCAACAAACTAGGAGTTGGAAAAAAGTATTGTTTGCAGTGTATTTGTCTATTTCATCATAACTTGTCTTCTTTTGTTTTTTGTTTTCTTTTATCCTGATTTTATCATGTATAATTTATATATTTTTTTTACAATTCAGTTTGGTTTATATAGCAAATTTCCTGACAAAAATAATATATGTGTTTATATCATCGGAAGAGGAAAACGCTTCTCATAATACATGTAAATATAACCAAATAAGCAAATAAACCTATGCCAATTATGTTTCTATTGGGAGCAAGTTGGTTAAATTCCAGCCAGAATCATGTTTTTTTAGAATATGTAGTTTTATGGGAAATATATGACAAAAAACTGTAGGTGACGAATATTCATTGCATAACAGCTTTTGCTTCAATTAATCTTTGTGCTACTTTGTCTGTAAATATGTTTGAGAGTTTTATATAACATATTCATTCAGTAAAGTTGCAGTGAAAACAGAAACTCGAAGAAATTTATCGAATTCAAATTGCGTCATTGCACACACATTTTCAATACTGACTAGTAGTTGATACGGGTAATGTTTATTTTAGTATTCCTCAACAAAATATAATCACATCAACATTTTTTTAATCATCTGAACATAAAGAATTTCATATACATGTACCAAGCTAACAGGTGCTCTTGCTTGCCAAAAGTCAACGTAAAAAACATAGAAATTCTTTTAACATGTTTGTTTGTCGCACAAATACTTTTGACGCTCTAAAGAGAACAGTAAATAATAATAAAAAAAACTATTGGCGACGAGTTTATTTCTAGCATTCTTATTGGTCCCCTCTGGTTGATATTAAATTGTGGTTCTTTTTCATCTTCTGGTGGCAAAACCCCAAATCATGGAGTAGGAATAGAGTTGACACCGGACATCTTCCAGATCCCGCACTCTAGCTTAATGACGTATTGTTTTTAATAACGTGACGTCAAAATTCCATTGCCCTTTGGGCCTCACCTGTGGCACTCAAAGGAAGTGTTTTTAAATAGGCCGGATAGGCCTTATGACAGAGATGGTAGACATTTTATTTTCACAAGCATTAAGATGTTATACATTTAGTTCCTTGGTAATGTTATGACTTCATAATAATTTGACGTCACAATAACATGACGTCATAATATCTTTTTATGAATGAAAGTAAAAAAAGTATATGGAATTAGATAATTCAAAGTTATTGTTTTTTAATGTTGACCCCAAATGACCTAATTGTATTTAGTCTTTGCATCCACTGTGCTTCGATATATCTTCTATAATTGGCAGATTTTTTTTGTAAGTTTGTTCAAGAATTTGAACTGTCATGTCCTCTATTTTATTTAACTTCCCATGTACTATTATGTCTACAAAGTTCCTATCTCTTCAGTAAACTACAGGGGGTGGTTCTGGAAATATTTCTTTCATAAAGTTACATTTATGTAAACTATTAATTCTTTTTTTCACAATGTCACATGTGTATATCTGGTAGTTGCTAGGTCAGATTGGGTAATAACAAAAGGTACACATTCTGTTGTCTTTTTGATTTTTGTTTTTCTTTGTAACAGTTCTTTTCTATATAGGTTGTGTGCTCTTTTTAATTGGTTTTCAATAAATTTTCCATTGTAGCCTCTTTTTCGCAGTTGTAATTTAAGTTCTTGTCTGTGTCTTTGGTAGTCTTCTTCCCTTTTGCAAATTCTCTTTAATCGTAATGCTAAACCATATGGAATTGCTCTTTTTACATTTTTTTATGACATGATTTGCTGTGGACAAAGATATGTTTGTCACTTGGTTTGGTATAAAGATCTGTTTTTATTCTGCCATTTTTAATTTTAACAAGTTGAGTTCTTAGACAAACTATAAAATTATTATGACGTCATATCATTACCAAGGAACTAAATGTATAACATCTTAATGATTGTGAAAGTTCAATGTCTACCATGTAGTTAAGAAGGATAATAAAGAAACTGAAGAAGGCCAGTGGCTGAAACCATCTTTAAAAAATGGTTTAATTACTACAATATTTTATAACAAGCTTCTTTACAATTGCAAGAGTACATTAAACTTTTTCCGTGAGTTTGTTTTGAAGTTAAGATATGGTCAAACGAGTTTATATAAAGTTACTATCAAATGTATATACATACTTCAACCATTGAATAATTTATTTTTTATGTCAAAGTTCTGATCCCATATAATTAAACTGAACCCCCTCTTACTTCAACTTGAGATGATTGCAAACAAAATATGAATGGATCAGATTGTTGCCTTTTCTATAAACAAGCTTGATAATGAGATATTGTATTCTTTTTTCTATTGTTATTTTTCATTATTTCTTCTTTTTGTTTTTTTTTACTTTGCTGAATGACTTATGACATGAACTTTTGCAATACCTAAAGTATATACAGGATTCAGTACCACAAGTGACTGATTGCAATATATGTTTACTAGTTATGTATTAACAAATGAAAATGAAATCAATATTAGTGCATATAAAGAAAATATTCGGAGATCATACTACAATGTTAAATTCATAAACTTTAAGAATAAGAATATTTTAAGAACAGATAAGGTTTTCATGGATTGTAACTACCTTGAGCTCTGGTCTGGTAGCATGCTCACCTTTAATGAGCCGTCAAACCAAAGACTTGAAGAGATATATTTGCTGTTCTCCATTTAACACACAGCACTCAGGTAGGTTTGAAGTCAAAATTATGTGTCTGGTTATGATGGCATGTTTTCCTGCAGACTGTCTCCTTTTGAACTAGCATGTTAAAAAGTATTTCTGTCTAGTACAAATTAGGTTTCCTATTTATATCGCATTAACATGGCCTCATTCCAATTTGCATGTTATATACATATATATATGCCACTTGACATTAAACACTAATCTATCATCATCATCATCATCATCATCATGAAATGTATCTTAATTTCTGAGCTCTATAAATATCACCATAAAAATTAAGATGTGATATGCTGTTTGTAATAAGATTCCTACAGTACAGGTACAGCCAAACTTCCATAGAATGGCTACAAAGGGACAAAAGTGTCTTGCATTTAAATTGACTACTGATATATTATATCATCTATCACATTTTAAAAAGTAACTAAAGGTTGTTTTTTTTTCAGAATTTTAGGGAATAGAGTTTCAGAACTAGAAAAAAAGATCAAGACCTTAGAAGTTGCTGGATTATGGAATGTACCAAGTGTGTGTTACAACTTAATGAGTATTTACTGTTACAATTGACAAAATGTTACTAGTCCCCTACCGACGAAGTCGAAGGGGACTTTAGGTTTGCACTCTGTCTGTCTGTCTGTCTGTCTTCTGTCTGTCTGTCTGTCTGTTTGTCTGTCTGTCTGTCTGTCTGTCTGCCAATCCGTCAGTCCGGCAAATCAAGTTTTCTAACACTTTTTTTCTTCATGCTTGAAGATATTGATTTGATATTTGGTGTATTCTTTAATCATGACAAGTTACAGATCAAGTTGGAATTTTGTTCCGGTCTGATGATTTTGTGCAGAGTTATGGTCCTTCGACTTAGAAAATTCACTTAAATAATCAGTTTTCCACACTTTTTTTCTTCATGCTTGAAGATATTGATTTGATATTTGGTGTATTGTTTAATCATGTCAAGTTACAGATGAAGGTCAAATTTTGTTCCGGTCTGATGATTTTGTGCAGAGTTATGGTCCTTGGACTTAGAAAATTCACTCAAATAATCAGTTTCTGCACTGTTTTCGTCATGCTTGAAGTTATTGATTTGATAATTGGTATATAGTTTTATCATGCCAAGTTACAGATCAAGTTCGAATTTTGTACCGGTCTGATGATTTTGTGCAGAGTTATGGTCCTTGGACTTATAAAAATTCACTCAAATAATCAGTTTTCGCACTTTTTTTCGTCATGCTTGAAGATATTGCTTTGATAATTGGTATATAGTTTACACCATGACAAGTTATAGATCAGGATAGCATTTTGTTCCAGTACAATGAATTTTTAACTGGTAGGGGACTATGTATTGCCATGCAATACTCTCAGATGGTTGTTTTTCAGTAGTATTTTTGGGCAGATTGATGTCCGATAGGGGTACAGTGATTTCACTGGGTTACCTTCTCATGCAAATTAAAATTCTAACATGATGTTGGTATTTATGAATAGGTTGATTACGATTTTGATAATCTTGCCAACTACAATGCAGCAGCTGTTTTAGAGGTTTTAGAGAATAGCTTTTCATAGGACCTGTACAGGAAAACACATTAACAAAATTTTCTAAAATAATAGTAACTTTACTAACTTTATTGGATATGATTCATGGTGGCCAATTTGAAAATTCCAAAGTCAAACTGCACATCTGATCACATTTACATATGGTGGTTATCCGCAAGTTGAAGATTAAAACCCAATGAAATTGTATAGATGATTTACTTAAGAGTTGACAAAATATGCTACCATCGAGGAAAGCGAAAATGTGAAAAAAAAAATGCTTACGGTTACAGAAATTTGACAGTCATTTGTTTATGTTTACTTTGTATTTGAAAATTAATAATTTCAACCTCTAAAAACGAAAAGGCACTGGGTAAACAAATTATCATAATATAATGAGAACAAACTTTTTTCATGATGAATTTTATAATACTTTTTATCTGCTCTCAGAGTAATTATTTAGTTGCATTTCTTAATCATTTAAAAATATTTTCTATTTATAAATATAAAAAATAGCCATGGTTGCAACAAACTATTATAAATTTTTCTAGAAGATCATCAAATAACTTTTTCAAACCTCTTCCTGTATTTATGCAAGTTTCAGATTTGTAGTTCAGAAGTTTTATGGATCATTTCATTGAGTGCTCCTTAAAACAGGTGCAATATACAAATGAACAAGAATGGATTTAGGCACATTTTACATTTTTTATGTCATTAAAAGAGAGATAAATTGGTTTTATGCCAGTTTGGAATTTCATATACTTACATTTGATCTCTTTAATCATTACGATTGGCACTTTCTCTGCATGCACACTATTGATTATATAAATTCACAAGAAATCTTTCTGGGAAATAGTAATACATGCATAGCAAACAATGACAAAAGCAGGCTAAATGAGTTGTGTGTAAAATGCTGCTATGCGAATGAATTCCTGGTGTACCAACTTATATTTTTTTTTATTACTGTATACCTCATGAACATGTTAATTATCTGTATATGTATGCAGCTAGATAAACTAAGTTAAGGGAAAAATCGATTGATATGTAGCATTTATACATATTTAAGAAATACTTTTATTATTAAACATACTAAATCTAAGCATTAAATCCAAAATAAAAAGTAACATAACATTACATATCTTTCTACACTGGATGACTAAAAAAATAATACATTATTGGCTTTCTTGGGGCTACTCATTCACTTAAAAGAAAATTTAACTTTACAAATTTTTAAAACTGTCAAAATACGAGTCAAATGAAAATTCCTTAAACAATTAGTAAAAACTCTGTGATTACTTGTACAAAAAAGTTATACATACATGTAACTTACCTTACAATGATGGGAAGATCCATGCAGCTAACTTATACAGTACTTGCAACCTTAGGCGTTACTGTTTGACGTGAACTTGACTGATCGGTGAATGATCGGTGACGGATGTTTGACTGATCGATGACCGATGACCCATAGAATCCGTCAGATACGTCAAATAAGCTATGTGAGAGTTACTGTGACAACGGTCAGCGACCGATCTGTAAAGTAATGTTATGCACGTATCGGACATATACGTATAATTATAATTAAAATTCTAATGTAAAACGAACTACACAGTATATACATTCGATAAACGCGGACCTCTACGAAGACACCTTTACTCCATAATTTATAAACAACTTGGTCGCAATAACACATAAAAAAAATATATATAAATTACTTTCCCTGCATTATATGTATTACTTCATATTCTCTTATTTTTCTGCCAAATAAATTACATAAGTGCAGAATAATGTCAAGCTTAGAATTTTTCTGTACCACTAAAGAGCGATAAAATGTTATCATTTAAAATACGTACTCTATTTAGCAAGTATGCATTATAATGTCACTAGATGATGAAAATAAAAGTAGTATAACAGTAAAGATACGTAAAGCTTTGTTTGGATTGATTTAGGAGTGTTGTTTTAACTATTGTTTCAAATTACAAATATTTTTCTTTTTATAAAAAATATTGCAATGTTATTTGTAATTAATTATTTTAAAGGCCTCAAGATAAGTTTATTTTATATAATATTAGTATAATAAGGATTTAAATACTTAAACTTTTGTTTGTGTTAAATAAGAAGGCAATAATTTCTTTAATTCAATAGAACTTATAAACCGCCATATGATTTCAGTACTTTCGTACAAGAGGATTGGTTGTATTTCATAAAATATGCTGATTGTTAAGGAAAAGATACTAAATTTTTGTTCGTGTTGCTTAAAAAAGCAAATATTTCTTCTCTTATATCAGAAATAATGCAACATCAATTGCAATCAGTTATTATAAATGCCTTTAGATAAGTAATTTTATATAAAATGTGAATAATTGAAGGATAAATATGCATATAATTTTGTTTTTGTTGAATAAGAATGCAATCATTTCTTTATTTTAATGTAAATTATTGACTGTCATTGGATTTTTGTACTTTTTAAAGTTTAGGATTGGTTGTTTTTCATAAAAGTAAAAGAATATCAGAGAAAATATACTAAAATCATGTTGTTCGCATTGTTTAAAATTACCAATTTTTATTATTCTGATAAAAAATAGTGCAATGTTATTTGTAACTAGTTATTTCAAAGGCCTCAAGATAAAATTTTTTATAAGAATTTTTATGATGTAAGGAGAATAATACTTGAATTTCAGGGAAAAGATACTAATTTTTTGTTCGCGTTGCTTAAAAATGCAAATAATTCTTCTTTTATATCAGAAATAATGCAACTTCAATTGCAATCAGTCATTATAGATGCATTTAGATGAGTAATTTTGTATAAGATGTGAATAATTTAAGAATAAATATGCATTAACTTTTGTTTTTGGTGAATAAGAATGCAATCATTTCTTTTTTTTAATGGAAATTATTGACCCCCATTGGATTTTTGTACTTTTATAGTTTAGGATTGGTTATTTTTCATAAAATTAAAAGAATATAAGAGAAAATGTACTAGATTGTTCGCATTATTTAAAATTACCAATTTTTCTTCTTTTGATAAAAAATAATGCAATGTTATTTGTAACTAATTACTTCAAAGGCCTCAAGATAAGATTTTTTTAATAAGAGTTTTAATTATGCAAGGAGAAAAATATTTTAAGTTTTGTTTGTGTTGAATACAAATGTAATAATTTCTTTATTTTGATAGAAATTATGAACCACCATCAGATTTTATTATTTTTTGTACATCAGGGTTGGTACTATTTCATAAAATATGCTGAATTTCAGGGAAAAGATACTAAATTTTTATTCGTGTTGCTTAAAATGCAAATATTTCTTCTTTTACATCAGAAATAATCCAATGTCAATTGCAATCAGACATTATAAATGCATTTAGATCAGTACTTTTGTATAAGATGTGAATAATTTAATGATAAAAATGCATTAACTTTTGTTTTTGGTGAATAAGAATGCAATCATTTCTTTTTCTTAATGTAAATTATTGACCAACATTAGATTTTTGTACTTTTATAGTTTAGGATTGGTTATTTTTCATAAATTAAAAGAATATCAGAAAAATTATACTAAAATGTTGTTTGCATTGTTTAAAATTACTAAATTTTTCATTTTTTGATGAAAAATAATGCAATGTTATTTGTAACTAGTTATTTCAAAGGCCTCCAGATAAGATTTTTTATGAGAATTTTAAATATATAAGGCTTAAACTTTTGCTTGTGTTGAATATGAATGCAATAATTTCTTTATTTTGATAGAAATTATGAACCGCCATTTGATTTCAGTATTTTTTGTACATCGGGATTGGTTGTTTTTCATAAAATATGCTGAATATTAAGGAAAAGATACTAAATTTTTGTTCATGTTGCTTAAGAATGCAAATATTTCTTCTTTTATATCAGAAATGATTCAACGTTAATTGCAATCAGTAATTAAAAATGCCTTTAGATAAGTTATTTTGTATGAAGTGTGAATAATTTAAGGATAAATATGCATGGACTTTTGTTTTTATTTCATTCTAATTGAACTTATTGACAGCAATTGTATTTTTTTTATGTCATAATGGGTTGTTTTTCACAAAATTAAATGAATATCAGAGGAAAGATACTAAAAGTCATTCGCATTGTTTAAACTCTAACAAACTACCAATATTTCTTTTTTTTATAAAAAAATTCAGCAATGTTATTAGGTCTTTCCACTTTTCCATGGAAAGACCTATTGGTTTTCTCCTGATTATTATTAGGTATTTCCACTTTTCCGTGGAAAGACCTATTGATTTTGTTCTGACTATTAGGTCTTTCCACTTTTCCGTGGAAAGACCTATTGATTTTGTTCTGATTATTATTTTTTTTTTTTTTTTTTCTTCCGCCTAATTTTTTTCTTGCGTAGTATTGTTGTTTCATAAGATGTTGCTTAGATATTTTGTATATGATATCGAACAGTTTATACGCTTTCGAAACTGACAACCGCTTAACCGAACACTTTACGTTGTGAGAGTTATCTCCCCAAACACTGTTTTTCTTGTGGCCACTACTCCTTGGCAACCGTAAAAGATAACGACATATTTATTTTACCAAATTGCTTGCTTTATCTTCAGGATGTTGAGTTTGGTTTTCATCGAAGCGTTCCGGAGACTCCATATGAGAGTTATTTCCCCTTATGCATTTGATATAAGTGATATGCATTTCTAACTGGTAAACCATAAGTGAAAGAGACCTAGGGTCTTTTGATTTGAGGTCCTTGGTCCCAAAAAAAAAAAATTTGGTCAAGGTCATATTCTAAATTTTAATTTTAACTTATTTTCACTTCTTTTCAAAAACCGTATAAGATATCGACAACATATTGTTACTAAATTGTTAGTTGCGACATGTCGTAACACATACATTTCGGTTTAAAGGGTGCGCTAACATTAAATTAGAGTTTTCTCCCCTCTTGTATTTAAAAATACGCGTATGGTGATATAACTCATTAACCATATATAATTAAGACCTAGGGTCTTTTGATTTGAGGTCCTTGGTTAATGACCTTGAAATTGAGCTCAAGGTCATAGGTAAATTTGACGTTCTAGATTTTTACCTTTGCTTTTACCTCATATGTATACATGATAAAGCCATTGGACTTTTTGCATAGGTTGCAAGCCATTTGAGACCTTGGAAAATCCAACTAGAAGTGACCTTGTGTAATCCGGAAGTAGCTTTTTTTTGTACTTATTTAATATAAAAGTATATAGGACCATATATTTTTGGAATCAGTGTCAAGTAAACATTCAAATTATACCGGAAGTAACATTTTTTCAAACCGGAAGTGACAAATTATCTCCCTTATTTAAAAAAAATGTAAAGAAACCATATATTTTTGGAATCAGCGTACAATAAGCTATCATTTGACGCCCGAAATGACATTTTAAACCAAATTTTAATATTTTCATATCAAAATAGATCTTTATGGGTGGAAAGACCTTCAATTGTTCTCTGAACAATTGGTTTTTAATTATTATTTTTTTTTTTTTTTTTCTTCCGCCTAATTTTTTTCTTGTGTAGTATTGTTGTTTTATAAGATGTCGTAATCTTTTACAGTTGCAAAGGAGTAGTGGCCACAAGAAAAACAGTGTTTGGGGAGATAACTCTTACAACGTAAGGTATTTGGTTACGCGGTTGTCAGTTTTAAAAGCATATAAACTATACAATATCATATTCCAAATATCTAAGCGACATCTTATGAAACAACAAAACTACGCAAGAAGAAAAATTAGGCGGAAGAAAAAAAAAAATAATTAAAAACCAATTGTTCAGAGAACAATTGAAGGTCTTTCCACCCATTAAGATCTATTTTGATATAAAAATATTAAAATTCGGTTTAAAATGTCATTTCCAGCGTCAAATGAAGGTCATATTCTAAATTTTGATTTTAGCTTATTTTCACTTCTTTTCAAAAACCGTATAAGATATCGACAACATATTTTTACTAAATTGTTAGTTGCAACATGTCGTAACACATACATTTTGGTTTAAAGGGTGCGCTGACATTAAATTAGAGTTTTCTCCCCTCTTGTATTTAAAAATACGCGTATGGTGATATAGCTCATTAACCATATATAATTAAGACCTAGGGTCTTTTGATTTGAGGTCCTTGGTTATTGACCTGGAATTCAGCTCAAGGTCATAGGTAACCATATATAATTAAGACCTAGGGTCTTTTGATTTGAGGTCCTTGGTTAATGACCTTGAAATTGAGCTCAAGGTCATAGGTAAATTTGACGTTCTAGATTTTGACCTTTGCTTTTACCTCATATGTATACATGATAAAGCCATGGGACTTTTTGCAAAGGTTGCAAGCCATTTGAGACCTTGGAAAATCCAACTGGAAGTGACCTTGTGTAAACCGGAAGTAGCTTTTTTTTGTACTTATTTAATATAAAAGTATATAGAACCATATATTTTTGGAATCAGTGTCAAGTAAACATTCAAATTATACCGGAAGTAACATTTTTCAAACCGGAAGTGACAAATTGTCTCCCATTTTTAAAAAACTTGTATAGAAACCATATATTTTTTGAATCAGTGTACAATAAGCTATCATTTGACGCTGGAAATGACATTTTAAACAAAATTTTAATATTTTCATATCAAAATAGATCTTTATGGGTGGAAAGACCTTCAATTGTTCTCTGAACAATTGGTTTTTAATTTGTAATTAGTTATTTTAAAGGCCTCCAGATAAGTTTTTTATAATAATTTTAAGTTAATAATAAAATATTGAAAATAATACACCGAAATTTGCAATAAATGATGATGTCATTTCATTTTTCAGAGCATTTTCGGAAAAAAATCCCAAACGCGATAAAAACCGTTTACTGTAGCACTTCGAGTATGAAAATATAAAACCTAAATAAAAACGAAAATCACCTTTCTTTTATAACAATATTTAAAATCAGTTTTATCTGCATATTTCTTTTCTTTTTAAATTCATAAAACTTTACTGAATAATTACTTTTGTACCTGAACGTTTCCTATTTTCTGAGGCGCCATTTTAATTAAATGAAACGAAACTAAGATTCCGTAATTTGTATTAGTTCATCATGTGACGTAGTAGAGATCAATCCGTCAGAAAGGTCAATCGGTCTGATCCGTCCGATCAGTCAAATATTTTTACTATAAGTTTGTCGGATTGGTGACGTGAGTTTGACGCGAACTTGACTGATCGGTGACTGATCGATGACCGCTGATTGATCGCTAAAATAGTAACGCCTAATGTTGCAAGTACTGTACTTTATGAAATGTTCACCTGGGGAGATCCCGGCAGGTGTAAAGCTATATATAGACTAAAGAGAATAAAGGACCTGGGGAGATCACAGCAGGCCTACGAGACTCCGGGGAGATCCCAGCGGAGTAAAAATAATAAATTAATGGATTGGGATTGTTTCGAGTCATCTATACATCTTAGCGATACTTTAACGCCAATCCAAACGTTCAATTATTTCAAAGCCCAGCTTGAGGGAAGCGTGGCTCAAACAGTAGAGGTATTCGCTTTGACTAATGCAAATTTCAAAACGGCAGTCAACATTCTTACAGGTCGTTACGGTAATCTATTGCGCGAGAACACGGGAGAGGTGATTTGGTCTTAGAAAATTTACTCAAATCAATAACTAGATAGAGCAGGACAAGGAGTCATGGAATCAGACATATAACTGGCCACTGCATTTTTCACGAGTACGCAACCAAAATCAAGATCATTCAACAAGGGCAAATCCACAGTCAGAAGGAAAATACATGTTCAGGTGGACACTTACCAACAGAGTGAATTGAAGGAACAGACGCAAACACGAGAAAGCAAATTGTCAAACAGAAACAGTAATGCTTCAACTGTTTAGGGTCACACCGAGTGGCCGCATGTAAGTCTACAAAACGATGGAAAAAGTGTAAGGAATGCATCATACTAGCATATGTAAAGGAAAAGAGATCATTATAGGTAAGTCCCAGGAGCTTAAAATACAACAGTCAGCGATAAACGTAGTTGAAACAACAGATGAAACTAGTGTAATGTATTCATCACAACAAAGTCACGCCATTCTTTTGAAAACAGCAATTGCACCAGGACGACCAAGGAGTAGAATCTAACATCTTATTTGACGAGGGAGGACAGCGTTCTTTTATAACTCAGAAATTAGTGGCTAAATTGAAAATTAGCCGACGGGAAAAGTCAGCATTCATATGCCTCCATTCAGAGATTTATCTCATAATGTTAGAAACTTAGACACTACTACAATACAACTGCAGACCGACACAGGAGAAAATGTGTGAATAAACACTCATCGTTCCATTGTTCCACAGATTTCCGTCCCGATTAAGAACAAGATTTTGCATACTACACGCAGCTTGTTACACTTAAGAGAACTTAAAGTTGAGAACGTTTTGAAATCAACCTACTCATAGGCGCGGACTACTACTGGGAAATTATCGAGGACAAAGTTATTAGAGGATAAGGACCCATCGCTGTCCAGTCAAAGATCGGATTTTTGTTATCAGGACCAATCAATACAAACATAAGCCAGCCTTCAACATCTACAGTTCTTTTGAACGAGATTTTATACCAGAACATAGCTATTGACTACAAGAACGGAAAGTACACGGCAAAGTTTCAATGGAAACATGACCATCCAGGTCTACCTTCAAATATGGCTGTTGCTAAAAATTATGACAGTGAACTTATCGCAATGGCTCGTACAAAGCAGACCTCACGTAAATCCACCTGAGGAAAAGCCCCAAGGAAGAAACTTACCACCAAGACCGCCCTGAAGAGCACACCTGCAACTCGTGGAGTCGAGAACAAGCCAGGAACTAGTAACTTGCAAAGAAGATAATTGTTTCGTGAAGCTGTCGTGTTTGCTAGAAGTAACATTCATGAATGGACTAAGAGATAAACTTCAATAGTGATCAGTTAGGGTTAAGTGACTATAGTATATATTTTAGATGGACATTAATTACTACTAGTATTTCTTTTATCTATATTGTGAACTTAATTTTTTTTTAATTACTGGATTTCATATTTCACTTGTGTTGGCCCCCCGAATGTCGGAAATAAGTGAAGTACTAACATTGAAATATGGTAACGTTGTATCCATAATGCTGTATTGTATGACGTTATTGTATAGATTTCACAACTATCACCACGATTAAACGTATTTATTGAGATTCCACAACATGTACATGTTTTTTGTCGAGCCTGCCACATTTATATTGCAAAACCGAAACATACTGTTGATTCATTATTATTCCTGGGATACCACTTTTCGTGGATTTAGTGAGTATAGATTAAACACAAATATAATGTTCAACGAAGTACACATTTTGTAAAGGCTTGTGTACAGACTTTCGGAAAACCAAAAATCCAGAATCCACGAAAATACAAGTTTTTCTCAATCCACGATTGGAAAATTGAAAAATACGAAAATAAATGAATCCACAGTAGCAATCCTACATTCCATCGTCGTTGGCGTCAATATTTAGGTTCAGTTTGTTGTTTAAGTTTTTTTTACATTAATAAAATTGTCAAATCTTTATGGAATTTTATGAAATTTGGACAGAAGCTTTTTTACAACCAAAAGACAGTATTCAGAGCCAATGATAATTTCTTTTTATTTTCCCCTACTTAACTGATAAAAGAAAGGAGTTTTTTTGCAGTTAACAAGAAGATACAATCTAGGGTTAAAGTTTGTTACACATAAGTTTATTTGTCAAACCTTCATAGAATTTTATGAATCTTTGGCAGAAGATTTTTTATGATACACAGATAAGGCCTTACCTTGACCTATAATGGTTTACTTTTATAAATTGTAACTTGGATAGAGAGTTGTCTCATTGGCACTCATACCACATCTTCCTATATCTATGAAGTACAATTTTGAAAGAAAATATATTTCTTTCATTTAAGTATTTTACTGATAGATCGACTTATTTTTTTTTTTTTTTTTGCAGTTAACAAATACAGACAGTCTTGGATTACATTTTTTTGAAATGATGAATTTGTTAACCTTCATGGATTGTTATGAAACTTGGAAAGAAGTTAATCTTTAAGATCAAGAAAGGGCATTTAAAGAAAAAGTTAGATTTTTTTTTAAATCCTGTATTTTACTGATAAATGGACTTGCTTTTTACCGAAAACATAACATTTTTATATATATTTTTTACAGCAGTTATCACAGGTGAGACATAGGGTTCAGCTGAAAACCTTTACGATTTTTTTTTTAATTTTTCTTATCAAAGTAAAAATTATAAAATTTCAGTATAACAAGCTTCTAATGCAATTATATAGACAAATAATGAAAATAGGACTATGTATTTGCATGTATATTTCAAATAATATAATTTAGCAGATAATTTCTTAAAAATGTATGATTGACGTTTAGAAATAAATTTTAATCAGAATGGTGACCTGCGTAAATAAACAATTCTAATGCAATTAGTTTGTATCAATGGCTCTGATTGGATGACGACAAGCGTAAAATTCTCAATCTCCCTGTCTGAAACTTAGGAAGCCGACATTTTAAATTCCGGAATAAATTGACATGTAATTTCTCCCATAATAAGCAAAAAAACTCACACTTGGACCTACAAATCTTTTTTTCATCAAATTTTATTACATTTTGAAGCGGACAAGAACCCAGAAAACGCCCGGTGTTTACGTTTGATGCCGGAAGCACACCCATGACGTCACCTAGTTTAGGCGCCAAAGAAGATAACATCATTTCGCGGAATTTTCGTTTAATGAAAATTTTACACAGAAATAATGACTAAAATTGAATGATTTGTTTATTTTGCATTAATTAGAGATAAATGTATTGTATTAGAAGCTTTGCGGACGTCCATCGGTAGTTTTACTGTCGCAAATACCCGTTTACATGTCTCCGCTACGCGTCGCCAGTTAAACTAAATTTGCGACAGTAAAACTACCGATGGACGTCCGCAAAGCTTCAAATACAATACAGTTATCTCTTAATTGACCTTTTCTACTTTATCATAAGAAGAGTCACTTTTCTATTATTCTCACTTCATTGGTTTTCCCATTACATATGTCACACCACGGAAAGAACTGTATTGACAGGAACTCCAACAAAACATTTGTACATAAAGTAACATTCCCATCCCAATTATTTCTTTAGAAAATAAAGGGTTCCGACTCAGTTTTTCAAGAAGGTAATAACATCTGTGTGGGATAAAAGATCTAAAAAATTAGTTAATATTTAGCAGAATTACGCATGAAACTTAGTTGCAATTGGAAGGAAGATAATATTATTTTCTCTTTGTTTATTATGTTTTTATACTTGGAACTTTTTAATTGGTGAATCTCTGATAATAAGAATAACATGTACCTGAAGAAGAATGTTTGCGAAAAATAATGTGATGCACCTTTAGCGTGAAGGATGGCGAAGGATAACTCAAATTAGATTTAAATGTTGTCAATTTTTATCGAATGTTACAAAAATACTGATATTTTTCTCTATCCTCACATTTTATAAAAATGTAGCCGTTTTTACTAAATATTACCCAAACGTGAGACCCTTTGAATACCATTTGAATGAAAGTTATAATCATAATTTTTAGATTTATAAAAATAACTTAATTATTGCAGCAAAAATCTAAGTTCACATACTGCAACTAATTTGAGGCAAATATCAAAATCATACGACAAGTTTAAAGTAACTTTAAACTATGAATGGTTTAAAGTTAACTTTAAATTTAAGTTTTAAATATTTCTGAATTAATTTAAAGAATGGTCATGATCATTGGGCCACAGCACTGTAATATTTTATTGGTTCTTTAGATTCTGTCATGTTCACCGGAAAGGCAGATCTATGGTTCGAACAAAGGGTGACGTAATAGCCCTAAATGGTAGAAATAGCGCCTATAGCGAAGCAAGACGGAAAACAGTTTGGTACGATTTTTTTCTTCTTCCTTCGCTAGGCACTATTTCATTATGCAAAAATATGTCTCTGCTAAAACTGAAATGTTCATGACTTGCGGGTATTTTAACTCTTCAGATTTTTAACCCGTAGAAACTGACATATTTGTCATGTATTGACATGGTCATTAAATTTCATTTCCTTAACAATTAAGTACTCACCAAGTTATTTCGGTATATTTCATTTGCATCTTTATGACATGTCGAGTTTATTAACAGGTACTTAACGATTTTGAGGCATTGCACTATAAACGTTTGAAGTCAGTTTGTTGGAGAAAATATTTTCCCGAAAATTTAAAATGACTGCTACAAGCAAGCGCTGCTTTAAAAATAATTAAGCGTGCGTGTTTAAAACAAAAGCTCTGCTAATTAAGGGCTGATTGGTTAATTCAAAATTAATGAGCATTCTCATTGGTTAATGAGTATGATCTCGCAAAACAATTAGTAAACGAGAAGCACATGCAGCAGTGACTGGTAAACCCCCTTGCTGATTGGATAATAATCTGAACACTTGAGAGGGCACCTGAATAACTTATGTACAGCATTCCAAAACGTATTGTGTCTTTATAATCTTTTTATATAAAATAGTTCCAAACCCCCTTGCTGATTGGATAATAATCTGAACACTTGAGAGGGCCCCAGAATAACCTATGTGTAGCATTCCAAAACGTATTGTGTCTTAATAATCTATTTATATAAAATAGTTCCATGGTCACAGGAATATTGACTTTTGCCTACAGGAATTTTATAACTTCTTTGGCTATTTATTTATCTTTGAATTTTGGCACCTCAATAGGCTTTAATTTAAACAAGGTAGAAGGCAGATTAATAGGCTTTTTCATTAATACCTATATAAAATTGTATATTGTGTATATATCATTATAATATTGATAAGTCTAAATTGAAAACAACGTTCAAACCTATGATTGCGTTGGATAAAACCGCAATTTTTATACGTGTGCATGCAAAACAAATTTCTTGGTAGAGGGGTCTAAATACAGCACAAACAACATTTTCCAAAAGACCAAAAAAGTGAAAAAGTATATTTTAACAAAACGCATTTGACTAGCAGGTCGAACAACGGATATGTTCTTTAACCCTGCTGACTGTCATTGGCGATTGCCAAATAAACGGATCACCAGATGTAACAAAATGGATCTTAACTATTAATTTAAATTATAATATTGTATGTACTTTATGTAAATGTTATTATTATTTTGAGGACTCTCAGGAAGATTCGTTTTAACTATTGGGATTATCCTTTTGAATTTTTTTTATTTAGATGTTTATAAACATTTATATCAAATTTCCAGATTTCAAAATTATTCCATATTCAAATAATTCCTTGTTTTAACGAGATAGTTACTGAATTTTTACCTTTCCATAAATTTATTGTCAAAATATTGTTTCAACAGCTGTTAAACAATCTTTAACTTTATATTTGTTTGAAATTGATCCATGAAAAATTACACATTTACAAATAATTTCATAAGAAAATTTGACTATTTAGACATAGAAAGTCTCACCAGCAAAAATCAGGTTTGTTGACATGAACAAAAAAAGAATAAACAATAAATAATTAGTAAATTCACTCAAAAACTGAATTCTTTAAAGTTTAGGAGAAATTGATTGAATCAATATATATTTTGTAGTAATCAACATTCTTATTATGTCCCTTTTAGCTGGATTACGTCCCCTGCAAGCCAGACCTTCATCTTAGTCGACATTTGAGATCCTTTGGCCATTCTAAGGCAGATCTCAATCGACTTACTATTACCATCATAGACCACAACACTGCTTGGTCTAGGGAGGAAATCAATCACTCAGAAAGATTTTGGATAAAAAAATTTTAAACCAACTGGCACCAAATGGGATCATGTAAAACTGTAGTTCTAATCGTGCAGTTCTATTCAGTTGGGTTGTAAAACTTAGCAGTCTCTGTTGTTATTCCTTTACCTTCGTCAACTCTGCAATTCAAGATTTATACCAGTTCAAATCGCACAGTGCTATCCATTTGGGATGTATAAATACACAGCCACGTTGTAATTACTTAACCTTCGTCAACTTTGAAATTTAAGAATTATACCAGTTCAAATCGACCAGTGCTATTGCTATTAATTTTGGATGTTTAAATACACAACCTCTGTTGTAATTACTTAACCTTTGTCAAATTTGAAATTTTAGTATTATACCAGTTCAAATCCATCAGTGCTATTCTTTGGGAATGTATTTCTACGCAGTCTCTGTTGTAATAACTTAACTTTCATCACCTATGAAATTTTAGAATTGTACTAGTTCATATCGCACATTACTAATCTTTTTAGATGGATATCTATGCAGTCTCTATTGTAAATACTTAACCTACGTCATTTATGAAATTTTAGAATAATACTAGCGTTCTTCAGATTTTAATTGTATAACTGTAGAGATTGTTTCAGTTAAATCAGAATAGATTGATATGATTCATTTTATATCATCATAATCATACTGATGAATGATATCTGTTTTAGGCGTGTATATATATATATATATAAATAAAAAGTTCGTTGTAATATATATATATATAAATATTTCATGAAGTAGCTGTGTTTTGAAAAAATGGAATTGATGAAACTTTGGACTCAGATATTTTATGCTTTTTAATTATTAATTTTATACCAGAGGACATAAATACATGATACTGCCGGATGTAAAAATGTTCAGGAAAAAAAATACACGGAGACCATATCAAATATGAAATTTTGTGTGTGTAGAACATTAATATAGAAAAGTGAAAACCAATACAATGTACCTTAATAGCACACTTACTTATGAGGGAGATCAAACTAATTATTATGTATACTGTAATTTCTGGAACTATTGGGTCCATTTTTAAATGTGATTTTTTTGTCAAGCCTGCGACATTTATGTCGCGAAAGCGAGGCATAGTGATCCTATATTCCGTCTTCGTCAGCGTCGGCTGCTTCAACATTTAGGTTCAGTCTGTGTTTAAAAAATTTAGACATCAATAATTTTGTCAAACCATGGAATTTTATGAAATTTTGACAGAAGCTTGTTTATGACCAAAATACAGTATCCAAAGCGAAATTTTGAAAATATTTAATTTCATTTTTACGTATTTTACTGATAAATGGACTTAATTTTTTTACAGTTAACAAGTAGATACAGTCTGAGGTTAAAGTTCTTCAGTCATCAATAATTTTTCATACTTTCATGGAATTTTATGAAATTTGGAAAGAAGCTTGTTTATGACCAAAATACAGTATCCAGAGTAAAATTTTGAAAATATTTATTTTCATTTTTCCGTATTTTACTATTAAATGGACTTAATTTTTTTTACAGTTAACAAGTAGATACAGTCTAGGGTTAAAGTTTGTTACACATCAAATACTTTGTCAAACCTTCATAGAACTTCATGAAACTTTGACAGAAGCTTTTTTATGATTAAGAGATAATGTCGGAAGCAAACTTTTGAAAATATATTTTCATTTTCAATATTTTTCAGAAAGATGGACTAAGTTTTTTTACAGTTAACATTTACAGACAGTCTGGGATTACATTTTTTTGACATGATAAGTTTGTAAACCTTCATGGATTGTTATGAAACTTGGACAGAAGCTAATCTTCAAGACCAAGAGATAGCATCTAAAGAAAAAATTAGATTTTTTTTTTAAATTCTGTATTTTACTGATAAATAGACTCCTTTTTAAAGTCAACATTACACTTTTACACTGACAGCAGCAATCGTAGGCAATACACAGGGTTCCGCGGAACCTCTTAGGAATTTTTTTATCAATGTAATTAATAAATTGTATTAGAGGAAATACTGCATGTATCAGAATCAAAAATGGTTTTTTTATTCAAACAATACCCCACCTCTAGACGAATGGGACATGAAGGTTTACCCTTGTCAGTCTGTACGTCCATACGTCCCAAAATTGGTTTCCGTTCTCTAACTTAAGTTTGCCTCAACCAAATGTTATGATACTGATACACAAAGTTCAAATTAAGGTGGCGTCACTTTCACCCTTCTCTAGTTATGTCCCTTTATAAATGGAAAAATTGCCAATTTTGTCATTTCCCCACTCTAACTTCAGTTTAATGTGACCAAATTTTATGAAACTTCTACACAATGCTTATTACTCCTGGGACTATTATACTAACTATTAGTATAATAGTCCCAGTTACTACTTAACACAAATCAAGTTCGAAAATCGAGTGGCGTCACTTTCATCCTTTTCGAGTTATGTCCCTTTATAAATAAAAAAAAATGCTAATTTTATCGTTTCCGTACTCTAACTTCAGTTTACTTTGACCAAATGTTATGAAACTTTTCCGCAATGCTTATTACCACCAAACACAGATCCAGTTTGAATTTGGGTGGCATCACTTTCACTGTTCCCTAGTTATGTCCCTTTATAAATGGAAAAATTGCAGAATTTGCCGTTTCCACACACTATCACAGATCAAGTTCGAATTTGGGTGGCTTCTCTTTCACAGATCTTGAGCTATTCCCCCAAGTTCATAAATGGAAAGTTGCCAAATTTGCTGTGTCACTCAGTTTCAATGGAAAAAAATGTCAATAGGTTTAGATTAGGACATTGAATCTTGCATATATACAAGCAGGGGCATCTGTGTCCCATTGACACATTCTTCTTTTATAAACATTAGCTTCAACTGGCTGTTCAGGAAAACAGTTGAACATCACAAAAACTTCTAAATTATAGTAAATAATATAAAAAGTCAAGTAGTATCGAAGTAAAATTACAATCACTGACTTTTTCGTGTTGTGATAAAAGTTCAGTTGATATAAACATGTTTCACTATACTTTGTCATTTTAGGCAGTCTTCCAAACCTGGAAAAGTTAAGAGCAGAGTGTGAGGATGTAAAGACACTAATTCCTCTTATGTCTCAATCAAGTGATGATACTGCACAAGATACAAGTCAAGATATAGATCACTATAATAATGATAACCTAGAGTGCGACCTTTACAGTCCTTCCAGCAGTGAATTGACAAGTCCCACACATTGTAGTTATAGTATTTCTCATGATAACAGTCTTGTACATCATGAAGATATTAAAAATACTAATGTAAACAGGTCATATATGCAGATTCATGGTGTGTCAACAGACTATGGAAATTCAGCTGAATTCCTTTCTCCTGTTAATAATGCAGTTTCAATGGATGACCTTGACCTTCTTCCAACAAAGGAGGAAATAGTTAAATGTACTGAAAGAGATGATTTGAAACAGAGCAATTTATTGTGTAAGTGAATTTAAAGTGCAAAATTTATCCTAAATATTTTTGATTGTGCTTTATAATACTAAGGAGATGTGGTATGATTGCCAATGAGACAAGTATCCTAAGAGTTATGATGATGTAAATATATAAGCAACTATAGGTCACCGTACAGCCTTCAATAATGACCAAAACCAATACTGTAGTCAGTTTTATAATATCCCAACTTGACAAAATGTGAAACAATTCAAATGAGAAAACTAACTGTCTGATTAATTGACAAAACAATAAACAAAAAACACATATGACACACACTACCTAAAAAAAATACTAAATTACAGGTTATTTACTTAGGACAGGTGCATAGAGAATGTGACGTAGTTAAACATGTTTGTAAGAACTCAACTTTTCCTCTAAGGTGGAAAATTTGTGGTACTGCACAACATAAGAACAAGTTTGTAAAGGTCTGCAGTACGTTAATAAAAGTCATTCCATTTTGTTTACTTTACATCTTATACTAATAATAATAATTATAAATTATTTATTTAAAGAGGGTAAACACAGTTAGTTACAATAACTTATCTTCCCTGAGGCCCTCTAATACAAATTACAATACAATCAAAAACAGATATGTTACACATAGTTTATTTACAGTCAAGTAGTTCAATGATTTATTATAAACATGATAAGAGATAAAACTGCTTAAGAGGTACATGTAAAAATATAAATATATATATATATACAAATCAAAATAATACATTGTGGAAAACAGAATCTTACCAGGACTGTGTCAAGTACTTCTTGATACTTTGTTTAAAAGTAAAAGTGTTTTGGCCTTTACACATTTTGTGTGGTAGTCTATTCCATAGCACTAATCTTAAACAGCTGAGCTAAGGTAATCAATAAGGTTTTCAAAAAAAGATGTGTTAAACTCTTTTTTTCTCTCAGATTCTCAGCAATACTGTAAATGCATTAACTATTGCATGCATTATAATTGCGATTTTTTTGGAATTGAACATAAGTGAGGTTTAATTATTGCGATTTTAGGAAAAGCTTCATACAAATACATGCATCAGATATCATAATGCGAGTTCTTATTGTTGCGATACTCAAGGAGTCGCATAATTCGCAATTATAAAAACATTGCAATAATTTCTGAATTTACATTTATCTCAGAAATATATAAAGTGTCTTTATTATGTTTTTTTGTAACATATTTATTTTAATTTTGATAATGAAGAATTTATGATTAATTAAGTTAGTAAATTTTAAACTTTAATTTTATTTGATTACGATATTCATAAAGTAACTTGATTACCACAAATTATTATTTCATCTTTAACTGAAGAATTCTTGAAAACCAAGATTTATACAAAACTATGAAAACTATCCAAAGTAACAACAAACATAATCGGATGTAATAGTAAATATTTGATGAAAACTGGTGAGGAAATGAGTATTTAAAAAAAAGTTTATAAAAAATGATTATATTATTTAGAAAAATAATGAAAAGGGAATAATTGTTTGTCCACTAACTGTAGAGGATTATTATTATTATCAATATTTTGTCTGCATGTTAGAGAAACAAAATTTCCTAAAATTATAACACAATTTCTGAAATATCCTTACAAATTATTATCTTAGCAATTTAATAGCAAGATGATTGCAGATAGCTTGTAGAATGCATGCAGAGTATGTAACAACTAAGATTATATAATTTGTCACTCACTGAAATTAAAAAAGAAATTTTCCATTCTTTTTACTTATCTTTGAAATACAGGAGCTACGAATCTCGCTTCCAATTTCTTACTTTGATAACAAAATTTAAAAAAGTTTTGATGGCAAGGGTAGTTTTTAGGTCACTTGGCCTATGTTCAAAATCATCAGTCTTCATCTGTCATCTGTCATCCATAAGCCTTTCATATTTTGCTCTTCTTGACAACTACCTATAAACAGAATGTAACCAATCTTTGCAGAGATGTTCATTACACGGTCATATCTAAGTGTTGTTACTTTGGTGTCGATTTGTCAATAAACATATCTGCTTTGGCCTTTTCTAATTTATGATAGATTGAATTTAGGAAAACTTCTTCTGAAGAACAACTGAACCAATTCAAATGACACTTGACAAATATTTCTTTTTCCTTGAAGGTCATTAACAAGTTTAATTACTTTGAAGGCAACCAGTAATTGATCGTAATTCAAAATCACCTCATCAGAGTTTATATTGCAACTATTTTACTTATCCAAGAATAGATGTAAATAAGATGAATATAAAACAACCAAAAACAGTCTGTCGAAGGTACTTATCATGTGTTTGTTACTTTGGTCCTGATGAAAAGTCAAATACATTTTGAAGGGGCAAAAAGGGGTCCAAATCACCGTCCAATTGGTCTGATTTTCAAATACTATCTTAAATTTGATAGATATTTTCATTTGTTGGCCAATACAAATGTTGTGACTTTGAAGCCAATCAGAAATTCATAGGTCAAAGATAACATTGAAACTCGATGGGGAAATGAATTTTGCTTTTGTTTTGGGTCCTTGTGAAAAGTCATATATTAGCTTCAAGGGGCCTTAAAGTGGTCCAATTGATCCGATTTAAGATGTTCATCTCTAGTGCTACTCATCCAATTGTAACAAAACTTTCCAGATGTGTCCCTGATAATGTCTAAAGCAAGTGTTTGTTACTTTGACCTGAAATTCAAAATAGCAACAATATGAGGTAAAAGTTTACATAGAAACCCTATATGAAAAATAATTTTACTTTTTTATTCAAGAAGAAATAAAGAAAAATGAGAACAAACCATGTAGAAATGTTCTTTGGAAGGTACCAAGTGCTGGGTTTTTTTTGTGGTCTCGATGAAAAGTCACGTATGGCTTGAGAGGTTCATTTTCAAAGATCGTCTATCAAATTATTGAACCAATTGTAACTAAAACTTGACAGATATGTTCCTGTGCAGAGCATAAATAGTGTTGTTTCTTTGAAGTTGATCAAAGATTCAAAAGGTCAACATCTTATGTGATATATGACATTGAAACCTTTAATAGAAATATTTTTTCTCAGGAACTACTTGACAAGGATTTCTGAAATTTGGATTCAGGGTTTATATAAGTAAGTTACACCGTGTGATGCGTTTTCAGATTCACCACTCAACAACTTCCTGTTTACCGAACACTTGTATTATTTTACACATGATAGCCAAGTTGAAAATTTTAGTCACATTTTTCTCAGGAACTACTTGACAAGGATTTCTGAAATTTAGTTTCAGGGTTTATATAAGTCAGCTATACCGTGTGATGCGTTTTCAGACTCATCACTCAACAAGTTCCTGTTAACCGAAATATTTCGGCGGGGGTATCATCAGTAGTTCACAGTTTTACTTGTTTTTTTTCATTTCTTTCAAGAACAGATTTAGTGAAATGAAAACAATACATTCAAAAATGTTTATTTACTGTACTAACCACATGTTCTTACTCTGGTTCTGATTTTAAAGAAAATACAGCTTGATGTGGCAAAAAAGGGGGATCCATTGGTACGATTCAATGAGCTCCTCAACCACTGAACATAATGTGACCATATTTGATAGATATTTATCTGTGCTTTTCCTTGTGCAGGGCCTAAACAAGTGTTTATACATAAATTAAAACATTACTAAATATGTATTCCTATGAACACTTAGGGAGATACCATATGATTTTTATGGGGGGGGGCTACTAGGATGAAATTTGAAAAAAAGGCAGGAGTTTTGAGTAAAAAAAAAAGGCAGGATGAGCAACTGTGCAAAAAAAAAAGGCAGGATGACAATTTATGTAAAAAAAGTCAGGATAAAGTAATAAAAAAAAAGGCAGGACTGAATAGAGTGAAAAATAAAAAGGCAGGACAGAGATTACAACTAAAAAAAAATGCAGGACAAAATTTTTCATCCTAGCCCCCCATAAAAATCAAATAGTAGCTCCCTTACAGTCCTATATTCTTTAAATACTCATATTTTGGCATTGCACAAGGTCAGGTTTTTCTCAAACTCTTTCTGACATCTTTACACTGATTTATTAATTAGTTGTAATTGGCTTTCATTCAGTAGCCTAGATAACTCTAAGATCAGTATTTTGTGTCTTTAGTATTTGTTTTAGTTTTTTTTTGTGCTTTGTGTCAATCTGATGGGTACATGTAACAAGAATTTGACCTCATTTTCAGGATTTAATGATAAAATGTATAATGTTGATTTGTTGACTTCAGTTATTATCAGAAATAGCAGAAGTTCATTTCTAGGGAAAGTGTTCAAGCTGTACTATATAGCTGGGCAATCACACTGTCCCCTTTATCAGTGGAAAGCGATATAGGTGGTCCTCCCAAATCTCGTTTTTATACGACTGCAAAATGTTTGCTGTCTTATTATGGTAGGACATCGTCGTCCAAAGACATTTGTTTCCAGACAATAACTTTAGTATACCGGTAAGTATATGGATCTCAATGAAATTGTACCACAAGGTTCAATACCTCAAAAGAAAGGTTGGGATTGATTTTGGGGTATGGCCCAAACCATTTAGGAATGACGGGCCAAAATGGGCCCAAAAAACAATGATTTTCTGGTGTCCGGACGATAACTTGAGACGAGTATAAGTCTATGGTTCTCTATAAAATTGTACCACAAGGTTTCATACCAGAAAAGGGAGGTTGGAATTGATTTTGGGGGTTATGGCCCTAACTATTTAGGAAATAAAGGGCCAAAAACAATACTTTTCTAATCTGGACCAATTTCAATGGGGTTTAATTCACAGTCTTGAATTCTTGAGGTTCTTTAATATGCTGAACCTTGTATTCAGATTTGGATTTTGGGCCCCAATTTGAAATTTGTCCACATTGAGGTCCAAAGGGTCCAAAACTAAACTTTGTTTCATCAAAAATTGAATTATTGGGGTTCTTTAATATGCCATATCTGACCCTGTATTTTAATTTTGGATTTGTGGCCCCGTTATCAAATTGGTCCACATTGAGGTCCAAAGGATTCAAAATTAAACTTTGTTTGCTTTCATCAAAAATTGAATTCTTGGTTTTTTTGATATGCTGAATCTAGCCATGTATTTAGATATTGGACCGTAATAGACATGTTGATTTTTAATTTCAAATTTTTAAGTGCTTATACCACATTCATTCTGTGTCAGAAACCTATGATATGTCAAATATTTAATCAAAATCAAAATTCAGAGTTTTATCAAGCTTGAATGTTGAGTCCATACTTGCCCTAATTGTTCAGGGTTCAACCTCTGCGGTCGTATCAAGATGCGCCGTGCGCAGCATTTTATTCAACTATGAAATCATGGGTAGAAATAATATCATCAAACAAATAGCTGTTAACTAGTCTCTTGAGTTTATTAATTATCAGTTTGCTGAAAATAAAGTGAGCCGATTTAGTGTAGTGGATTTCTAATTGCCAATTATTTAAAACTTCATTTTCAACATCAGAAAATGATATAAAATTTTATAAAAGAATACATTGGTACCATCAGGGACTTTCTATACTAACTGTTAGTATAGACTGTCCTCATAAGATTGCGCAAAGGCAAATTAGACCTATAAAATTATATCAAATCCACCATGACTGAAAATCGTCTTTATAGATATAGTGTTTTTTTTCTTCAAAATACAGTCATAAGTGCTTCCTTTTTTAAATCGATCGTTGCGTCTCACTTATAAACTGCACCAAGGGAGCTATGTACTGTGATGTAGGGTGGGAGGTGGAATATTTTCTGGTGGGTTTGAACCTACCCCCACTGAAAAATGGTCATTTTCAGTCTATTTTTCGATGTTAATACGACCTTGAGAGGTGAACATTGACCAAACTTTATTACCTTGTAGTTACAGCAGTACATCTATACTGACTGGAAGTAAACGTGACTTGAGTGTCTTGCTGGGGATTTATTATTGGCAAGCAAGGTCTACCTAAATGTCCGTTTTTACAGAGTTCTGATAAAACAGTGACCTAGATTTTACAGACCAGATTTGTTTTGGCCATATTATACCTCCTTGCGTTCCTGTACCACCTATGCATGTATTTATGACAATAGTTAATACCTACAGCCCATACAAGTAACGTAGTGGCCATCAAAAGACTCCCCCCCTACCTGATTTTGGCTACTTTTTTGAACCCTAAAAAGGCCATTAAAGTTGTCATATTTTCATAAAAACACATCTGGGAAAAGTTTATGCACCATGAATTGCATGGTTGAACTCCCTGCTGTCCAGGCAGTTCATCTGGGGTAGTTCTCAAAAATAATGGAGGGTCATACGGGCAACCAAAGAATGGCTGTTGCAATCACGACTTACAGGCGGGATTGGGGGCGAAGGTGTTAATGTTCAGTGGCAAACATTTCATGCGTATCCCATTAAAGAGATGTGCAAGTGTTATCTAACATGCAAAGAGCTTGACATTCATTCTGTATACGCGAGGTACTAAGTTAAACAACCCTCCTCCAACCTGACGTGGCTGCTAATTTATACACCCCAGACCATTATCCAATGTAATATAACCGTCAAGATCATACTCAGGATTGATGATATTCGAAATTGAATTGAAGAATACAATAATTTTTCCTCTTTTATTTCAAAATTGATGGTACATTTTGCTAATTTTGCTTAAAATGGTAATGTCTGCAGAATTTCTGTGCAACCTTAAAAAAAATTTTAAAAACTGATTTCTGAAAATTTGTAAATTTGTAACATACATACATACTTAAACTTAATATAATAGAATGTTTATTCCTATTAAAGTCTTGAATTCTTTCATCCAGTGTTCATAACGTGTACTGTATAGGTGTCAGACCACCAATTAAAAGTCCCTATCTGTTCAACCAAAATGTGCTATTTTCACAGCTTTCTGAATATTTTACCTTAAGTTTAACTTCATAGAAACCAGATATATCCTGAATTGTACATGTATCAGCTTTCTACATGCCAATTTTCAACATACCTTTGAAATCATATAAGAAAGAAGAGGCCTCCCGAATAGAGGTACCACTAAAAATAACCCCTGGTTTTCTGGAAATCTTAAATTAGTATACTATGGAGTGCATTAATCCTCAATGTTGAATGCAAACTCATAGACAAGTAAATTTTGGCTCAAAATGGTCTTAATATATTTCTCTTTCACAAAAAGTTTCATTTCTGCCAATTTGTTGTTTAGTTTAAGTAAACAATGACATCAAATGCACTATTTTTTGTCTGAGTAGGCCTACTTTCACATACGTTCTAAATTGGAGGGAGTAATTGGTGGTCTGACACCTAAAGAGCCAAAAAAATTGATCAGAAATCTTTTGTTTTTCTTTATTCTTAATCCTTAGTCAATTTGTAGTTAAAAACATCCTATTTGAGCATAATGCGACTTATATTACAAATTTCACAGCTCAATTTAAACTGACTGTAATGTATGATTTTTTTAGAAAATACTTGAAAATTTCATTTTGGACTACAGGAACATAAACTTTCAATATCAAGATCAGTTTTTGTTTATTTTTCCTTGTTTGTTCTACTGCTTTAAAGACTTTCCACAATTTTTGCAATGAGTTTAGTAAAAAATCCAAGGTATTGAAGAGTCAAGGAATATTGACCCCCCTTTTTTTCACCTGGTGTTAGTAATGGGACTATTAATTGATCAAAAGTGCAGTCATGGTCATTTAATGGTTTTATTTACTATCAGTCAATAAAATTTAAGATATAAAAATTTTATTTGAGATAATAAATGGGATTTTTGTGAGTTTATGCAGTGTTTACATCAGGCTATGTTATCTGTCAAATACATGGTATGACACAATGATATAAGGGGTAAAAATCAAATAATTTCATTAAATCTTCATGACAACAATTTTTGTTGGGTAGTAAACAACCTATGTTTTCATGTTTAACACCACAGAAACAACTTACTGTGCATTTATAACAATTTTGGACACTTTTTTATATGAAAGCATATTGTCAGGTTGGGAAAAGCTAAAAATAGCACAAATTCAGGTTTAGGGCTCTTAATTTGCAATATGTGACTTTTTGACCCCAAAAAGATTGAAATGTGGCTACTATCATTTCAAATGATCAGTTAAGACAAAAAAATCAATTGTTTTCTGATTTTGGGGTTTCACCGCATTTCGCTTTAAAGGTGTCAGACCACCAATCAATAGTCCAAATCTGTTCAACCATAATTTGCAATTTTCACAGCTTTCTAAATATTAGACCTTAAGTTTAACTTCATAGAAACCAGGTATATCCTGAATTGTACATGTATCAGCTTTCTACATGCCAATTTTCAACATACCTTTAAAATCATATAAGAAAGAAGAGGCCTCCCGAATAGAGGTACCACTAAAAATAACCCCTGGTTTTCTGGAAATCTTAAATTAGTATACTTATGGAGTGCATTAATCCTCAATGTTGAATGCAAACTCATAGACAAGTAAATTTTGGCTCAAAATGGTCTTAATATATTTCTCTTTCACCAAAAGTTTCATTTCTGCCAATTTGTTGGTTAGTTTAAGTAAACAATGACATCAAATGCACTATTTTTTGTCCGAGTAGGCCTACTTTCACATACGTTCTAAATTGGAGGGAGTAATTGGTGGTCTGACACCTATATGGATGCACAAGTTTATCTTGTGAACTTTTTAATGGCATTTTTCACAATGAACTCTGAAACTAAACGTAAATTGTATTAAGAAGTGACTTTTCTATTCTTACAATTTTTCTAAGGTAATAATTGTAGTTTTTAAATTGATAAATAATACCAAAATTTGATTTCTTAACATTAAAACCATCATAACTCCTGACATTGTTATAATATGGCATCTATGATCTACTGTTCATTAACACATCGATGGTCAAACATTATTTTCAACTGAGAGCAAATTAAGTTATAGCGTGCTTTGCATACATTATCTCTACCCAGAGTGCATTGCAAAAAATTAGGCCACAGATTTTTGTTAATTTTAATAGAAATCTCGCTCAAATCCCGTCTCAATCACAGTTGGAAGTGCGGGGACATCGTGATCGCCTTACTATATAGCGGGTTGAACACTTACCCTAGTAATGGACTTCTGGTAATAGTAATTTGGTATGTACAATCATTATTCCATATTCCTCCGGTAAACTTTCATGGTTCCGTGACTCACAGTAAGTCTTTGTTGTTAAGTCAGTCGTTGTTAAGGGCTTATGTTTGATTATGATATTAAATGGCAGTAGCTCACACCGACCCTTTGATCAGATGAGCTGTAAGGTTGTAAAGTGTATTGAATATCATTAACTATTTTCACGATGAAGAAATTTGTCTATTTAGATCATTGTAATATTAATCTATTTAATATTATAGTATCCTTTTTCTACCATTTTTAAGCATCTGGAGGACAGCTGGCAGATATTTCTATGAAGGAGCAACAAAATGAAGAAACTGTTACTGAAGATAAACTGAAATCGTTAATGGATGATGTCACAAACAAAATGGTGGCGTTTTCTCATAAAACGAAAAGTCATGGACAATTCATAATAGAGACAAGTGTTGATTATAACCAGCAATCCGAGGATTCACAAACAGATGTCAGTATGAAATCTAAAAATATAGAAGAAGAGGGCGAACCTTCAACTGTGGCATGCAATAATCAATTAATAAAGGAGACTTTAACCCACATTTCAAACGAGAATGAATGTTGAATTCCCTTCATAGTTTATTGAATGCAGCCAACATGTTGGAACTTTAATAATAACTATTAAGTATTATATTCATTAGAAACCCAGAATTATACTTTAACATCAGTTCTTTTATTGAATTGGTCTTATTGGAACTAATATTACAGAATAGCCAATGAAAACAATTTTCAATATTTATTCCTGTTGGTGTAAACAGTAAAGAATATTTGATCATTTGGGGAAACATATTTTGGTATACAGAACGGTGGGTATAATGTTTTCATCATGTCAACTTGATCACCCTTCATGTTTTGTCAGCTCTTCTTTAAATTTAAATGAAGATGTTCACTCATGTAATCCATAGTTGAGCTAAGAAAATCAGAACATTTCTGAAATGGAGAACAATGTTTGGGTAGAGAAGACTTGTAAAAATATCTCATATTAATTATTTTCTTTAAATTTGTATGAAGGTTTCTGCTCATCAAACCTTGGATGAGTTTGATAATAAAAAAATCTACAAAAGTTAAAAAATATTCAGAGGGGGTCTTGTAAAGTATAAAGTCTTGTGGCCATGATAGTGCCTTCATTTTTTATCAGATCTTCTTCAGAGTTGAATGTAGGTTTTTACTCATCAACACCTCCAATGAGTTCAATAACATAAACAATCGATATCAGGGTTGCTTGCAAATATATACCATTTGAATACTTGAAGTCTAAGAAATTTTAATGTTTGATTTGCCTACATTTAGGAAAACACAAACATAATATTTAATTTATAAAATACCAACCACATGAAATCGGTCAGAAACAACACGAACAATCGCATAACAAATTTTAAGATTCCAGTAAGATTTGCAAACTTTCTTGGATTGAACAACTAAAGACAGTATATTCCATCTGTCTGCATGGTTATAGCATTGGACAAGGGAACATATATAACACTTCCTCTACAGACACCAGTAATATTGTTGATAAAAGACAATATTATAATAGGTGGCATGGCAAAAGTATTAATCAAAATCAAAATCAATTAAACATTATATAAATTATACTTGATGAATTCTTATCTGTATTTAAAAACAATGGTAGTTATTATGCAAACTTCCAATGGGGACTAACTGTGCACCACTTATTGCGGACCTGTTTCTGTATTGTTATGAGTTACAATTTATGGCTAAAATCAGCAAAGACCCATCGAAACAACATCTGATACAAAAATTTAATAACACTTTTAGATATTTGGATGATATATTGGATCTCAATAATGACGACTTCAGTATGTACACTAAAGAGATTTATCCTGCTGAACTGACTTTAAATAAAGCTAATACTAACAATGAACACTGCCCTTTCCTATATCTTTCACGGGAAGCTTAATACCAAAATTTACGATAAAAAGAGATGATTTTTCATTTCTTATTGTTGATTATCCATTTTTAGATGGTGACGTTCCCTTTTCACCATCTAAATTTGTTTTTGCTACAAATTTGTGGAAACCAATTATATTTCAAGCAAAACCTTGAAATGAATGCAGAAATTACAGAGACATTTCATTTTAGTGGCGACAATGGAGATATCAACTTCAAAAGTCAAAAATTAGTCTTAAGATAAGTCACTTTCAAATTGGTCATCAGACAAGAATTTGATTAAAAAACTGAAAATCAAAGTCATTTTATACGTTTCTTTTGTGGTTGAGTATATGAATATAGGTATTGATTTCAATAAATTATTTAGTATATTTAATGACTATTCAAGGGTCCTTGGTGGCGGAGTGGTTAAGTAGTTCAACTACTGTATCATTGTCCTGTCAACACTGAGGTTGCAAGTTTGAACCACGCACGTGGTAGGTGGGTGCGTTGGACAACTATTGTGATAGACCAGGATTTTCAGCTTTCCTGCTGAAGGTCTTGGTTCTCTCTGGGCACTTCGGCTTCACCAGCCAATAAAAAATGACAGCTACGATATATAGATATATATATTTTTAGTTTAAAGTACAACTTGGTACATGTACATTAAATACAATATATGACAATTATAAACATATGTATATAGTTAATGAACATGTTTATTTATACCAACCAGCCTATAGAGGCTTATGATGCACTGTTGTTTACGTAGTTTACGAAATATTATTAAAATAAATTTCAAGTTCATATTAATCCTTATTATATCTGAGGCTTAAATATTCTGATATTGTTTCAATATATCAGTTGTGTTTAATAATATGAAAATAAAGATGAAAGTATCTAAATAATATTGGTTTGATAACGTAAGGGTTGTAAATGCAGTGGTGTAGCCACTGTAAAATAATTGTAAGCAGATGGTCGGGGGCCGCAGCCCCCCAAAAGCTGAACGATTATAGTAAAATTCTTATTGAAGAAAAATATTAAATAAATTTTTTTGTAAGCACATGCTTACAATGCTACACTGGTGCTACATCACTGAAATGGAAAAGCAGGAGGATAAGAGTTGCCTCCCTCTTTTCGTATCCACATTTTTATCATGATTTGTAATAAAAGATAAAAGATTTGTATCACCTAGATTTGACTTAATTGTGACAGTTGTATAGTTGATCTATACAAAAAAATCATTTATCACATCTACTGAGCCAGCAAAATAGTATGCTGGTCGGGGGCCGCAGCCCCCCAAAAGCTGAACGATTATAGTAAAATTCTTATTGAAGAAAAATATTAAATAAATTTTTTTGTAAGCACATGCTTACAATGCTACACTGGTGCTACATCACTGAAATGGAAAAGCAGGAGGATAAGAGTTGCCTCCCTCTTTTCGTATCAACATTTTTATCATGATTTGTAATAAAAGATAAAAGATTTGTATCACCTAGATTTGACTTAATTGTGACAGTTGTATAGTTGATCTATACAAAAAATCATTTATCACATCTACTGAGCCAGCAAAATAGTATGTTAACACCATAGTTAATTTTTGACAAAATATAATAGAGAATATACATGCATACATATATATATCTGATACTAATTTTCACAATTAGTACACCACAATCATATGTAACAATGAATAGGTCCTGCATTGTACACTGTAGCATGTTAGAAAATATAAATAAATGACCACAGTTTGTATATATGTGCTGTTTGCCTTTTTATCTTGGTGTACATTTGGGTAATGTCCCTTTGGCACAATTCAAATTTTGGCGTCTGCATCTCATTTGGGTTTATTGTGTCTGCTTTTTGTCGAGCGTTCGATTTTTGTCGAAAAAGCGAGACATAGTGATCCTACATTCCTTCGGCGGCGGCGTCCACAAATATTCACTCTGTGGTTAAAGTTTTTGAAATTTTAATAACTTTCTTAAACTATAATAATGAAAAAAAAGGAAGGATTTGTTTATAGGCGAGTGACATTTTTCAAAAAGATGCTTAGTTAACTACTTTAATGCGCCCACCTAACATACGGCTATATTACATATCATTCGAAAGCTTATTATCTGTACTTTCTGTTTTGCCCGGTCGTCAATAATTCTTACGGTACATTTTTTGTTAAATCAAGGTCAAAGGTCAAGAATGAACATTCCTAAATTTCACAAGTATTGAACAAAATGCTCATTGCTGGTTCTTGTATGATATTTTCTTTTCTAAAAATTATATGAAAATGATAGAACAGATTACAAGAATTCAGAATCAAATGCACATTAAAAAATTAATTGCGCTATATTTACAGAAAATTGCAATTTTTAAAAAATCCTTCAAAAATGATAAAATTGCTCTAAAAGCAAAACATTTCTTTAGGTATCAATATTTATATGTCAAAAATAAAACAAATTTGTCGTTCATAGGTAAAGGGATTTTTTCGTCATTTTTAACTGCAATTAATATAATATATTGGCAAGGAATCAGCCTTCTAATGAAGCTTTTGCAGTTGCACCATTTGCAAATAAGGATCATTTTGCTTTTCATTGTTAAGATAACACATCGATTGTTGTCAATATCAGGAGAAAATAGTTTACCATAATTATTTTAAAAAAGAGCTTAAGGGATATACATGGTATAAACAGTAAAAATATTTTTTTCGATGTCGAAAGTGGAAGACATATATATATTGAGAAGTTTATTCTCGTTCAATATTCGAAGAAATACTGTTTGCACCACGCGCTTTACAATCACAAACCTGGCTTTATTTTGTTAGCATATTATTACATACTTATTTAGTATATTAGTTGTTTTATCAAATATGACTGAAAATTGATATTATGGAAGATTGAATACCCTTCCCGACCAACGTCAATCACCACCGGTTAAAGGTAGTGTTCGTACATTTCGGTCTAGTGTTTTGAGGACTTGTTTGTCTATCCTACTTTTATCGCTTTGTTCATGGTGTTATATGTGTGTTTAACAAATGTAGGAATAATCTTGTCCCTGCGCCCATTTGTTTTTGTTCATTCTATTCATTTGTCCATCCATTATTCTAAAAAAAAAAATGTAATGAGCAATACTCCTACATCGCTTGGTAAATTTTAGTGAAGTTCAATGTTTTAAAGTGCACAAATGGAGATTGTACATGAAGGGATTTTACTCATGATAACACATTCAAATATTGTTAAAAAGCTAGGAATTCAAATTCACCATTACAGTCCTACTTTTAAGTTATCTCATTTTTAACGCTTGTTTTTCTCACATTTAAACATATCATTTTGTATGTTTTTGTATGTCAAATAATGATGCCAGGTCAACAACAGAGGGCTTAACGCAGCAATATGAAAAGCGCTATGTTTTGTCAGAGGTTGCCTACTTTTACATATCGTTCTTGGTGGTGATTGGTTGAATTGTTGGTGTGACACCTACACAGTAATATCTTTCTTTATAGCTATGAATTCTACATGTAATAATTTAACTATATATGAAGTCTTATTATAACTATAATTATTGCGAATTGCTAGAATTTCCATATCAAAAGACATAGACTGTAAGTTAATGTAAAATAAACTCATTATAGATACCAGGCTTTAAATGTCGTACGCCATTCGCGGGGGTCCTTTTTCTTTTGACGATCAATGCTTTTGAATGGGAATATATGGTTGGAACCCCCCCCCCTTTAAAAATGGCTCGATCCGCCCCTGATTGAGGACTCAAATTCCGAAAGGTTTTGCCAAATACAGCTAAGGATATATTCCTGGTAGTAAATCCGTAGTATTTCAAAAAACATTTGATGGAAATTTAGATTTGCTTTATTTTTTTTGTTATTTTCAACAGTGGGATACGGTCTAAGTGTTGAAGAAAAACAAAACTTTGATAAAAGGATGCATAACTATTATCAAGGAATTGTATATTTAAAAGGAATGGAAACGCGGCTCGAGATCAATCGGGACTCCTGCGGAGCGATAATCCATGTCTGATTCGGTCGGAAGTATGATGAATAATATAAAGAATCATGACGGAGGTCCATTCCCTGTCATATATGTCGGTCATCTAAATTCACTGGGTCATCTTGTTTGAAAAGCTATAAAGGAGAGAGAAAAAACCAAGCCAAGAATAAACTACTATTCCATGTAAAAGCTATGGCCTTAGGTATCATTTTAATTATATTTCGGACATATGTTTGCAATAAATGTTTATGAAAAGTCTTATTAAACTAGACCTTGGTCTTGAAATTTGCTAGAGTATCATCCGGATTACAAAACAAAAAATACAGTGTTTTGATTTTTTTTCTAAATGCTCGACAACCATGAAAGGCAAAACAAAATAGTTGATATCATTATGAAGCTGAAACTGTATTCTAGAACTTTGCCTTTTTTTATGTTTCTGGTAAAATTTCTGAATTTTCTACGATTTTTCCAAAATTTCAGTTTCATTATTCTGTCAAAACGTGTCTTTCAATCTGGCAGTGTAATACGATTTTTTTTAAATGTTGAAAAGTAGAAGGAACAAATTGACAACTTGATATATCATTTTAAAGAAGAAACTGTATGAGTTGTTTTGATTGGCTGTGTAACTAGTAAGAAGCGTGATTGCAGTAATATCATGATTTCAAAAACTTCTTTAGCACTAAATGAAATATATTATTTGGTTTTATGGTGATTAGCAATTTAATCACAGACGAATATTTTGGTTTTCACTCATTTTTATCATTTTCACTGGAATTTTTGGAAAAAGCACTATTTATTAAAAATATGTGATTTATATTTTAAAGTGCGTTTGATAATTGACTAATAGTCTTTGTTCTAAACGTTTTTTATATTTCCATATATGATTTAATTACTTAGAAGACAAAATATGCAAAAATTCTGACATCTTGTAAAATAAGAAATAATTTTGTCCGTCCTTGACCTTTCATCGTGATTTGACAGAAATTGCACCGTACGAATATTTGACGACCGGACAAAAAAGATAGTACAGATGGTATGCTTTCGAATGATATATGATTTAGCCGTATGTTAGATGGGTGCATTGAAAATGAAATTTAACGGTCAATGTCATTGTCATTCGACTAACAGTCTCACTATACAAATCCTTGAAAAAAATAAATAAATGTTATATGAATCAATTTTTGTCGCAGAAAGCTCGACATAGGGATAGGGATCCGGCAGCAGCGGCGGCGGCGTTAACTAACTTCTTAAAAGCTTTATATTTTAGAAGCTAGAAGAGCTGGATGCTTCATACTTTGTATATAGATGCCTTATGTTACGAAGTTTACGTCTTTCATATGTCCATTGTCCTTGACCTCATTTTCATGGTTCAGTGACTACTTGAAATAAAAGTCAACATTTTTTGTAATGTTAATTTCTTTCTTATCATGAGTAATAGGATAACTATATTTAGTATGTGCGTACCTTGCAAGGTCCTCATGCCCGTCAGACAATTTTCATTTGACCTCGACCTCGTTTATGGATTAGTGAACAAGGTTAAGTTTTCGTGGTCAAGTCCGTATATCAGATACTATAAGCTGTAGGTCTACTATATTAGGTATATGGAATGATTGTAAGGTGTACATGTCCAACTGGTAGGTGTTATCTGACCTTGACCTCATTTTCATGGTTCAGTGGTCAAAGTTAAGTTTTTGAGTTTTAGTCTTTTTTTCTAAATTTTATTAAATTTTAAACCTAGTACCTTTTGTTAGCTATTATTCGTGTGTTTCTTTGTCCTATATGTTCTCCCATTTATTTGTATTGTAGTCATGTCATGTAATGTTGTCATTTTAATGTTATATTTAACATTGCCATAAAAGCGGGAGGTTTGGCATGCTACAAAACCAGGTTCAACCCACCATTTTTTTCTTAAAATGTCCTGTACCAAGTCAGGAAAATGGCCATTGTTACATTATAGTTCGTTTCTGTGTGTGTTACATTTTAATGTTGTGTTTTTGTTGTGTCGTTGTTCTACTCTTATATTTGATGCGTTTCCCTCAGTTTTAGTTTGTAACCCGGATTTGTTTTTATCTCTATCGATTTATGAGTTTCGAACAGCGGTATACTAATGTTGCCTTTATTTCTAATACTATATGTAATAGGTCAACTATATTTGGTGTGTGGAAATATTTTATGCTGTTTACATGTCAGTCTCACAGGTTTTATTTGACCTTAACCTCATTTTCACGGTTCATTTCTCAGTGTTAAGTTTTTGTGTTTTGGTCTGTAAGTAAGAGATCAACTATATTTGTTGTATGGAAGGATTGTAAGGTGTATATGTCAGTCTGGCAGGTAACATCTGACCTTGACCTCATTTTCATGGTTCATTGGTCAATGTTAAGTTTTAATGGTTAATTTTGTTTCTTAGATAGTTTAAGCAATAGGTCAACTTTACTTAATGCATACATTGATTATAAGGTGTACATGTCTGTCTGGCATGGTTCATCTGACCTTGACCTAATTTTCATGGTTCATTGGTCAATGTTAAGTTTTCTTGGTTAAGACTGTTTCTTAGAAACTATAAGCAATAGGTCAACTATGTTTGGTTTATTGAATGATTGTAAAGGTGTACATGTATTTCTCGTTTGGTTTATCTGACCTTGACCTCATTTTCTTGGATCATGTTAAGTTTATGTGTTACTTGTAGTAAAGCTTTATATTTAGGACTATCAACATAAAATCAATGGTTAGTAAAGAAGGCGAGACATTTCAGCGTGTGCACTCTTGTTATTAATATACAGTATTTTCTTTTCTATTTTCCATGTTGTTTAGAAAATCTAAAAGTGCATCCCATTTTTAAACCAGGAGTTCTAAATGGTGCAGTTGAAATCACCACTTCGTAGGTTTTACGGACGCCCTCGCGGGTTGGTTGACCGTTATGGAATATCCGTTTCACAGATGATATCGGATATGTTCCTTATGTCGTAACTACAATCCCGTTCCCTTTTCTAGAATGTGACCTACCGAATTAGACTATTTACCGACTTTCTAATAACATGAGCAACACGACGGGTGCCACATGTGGAGCAGGATCTGCTTACCCTTCCGGAGCACCTGAGATCACCCCCAGTTTTTGGTGGGGTTCGTCTTGCTGTTGTTCCCCTATTTGTGACATTTTTACTTATTGTGTCTGTTTGTTTTGTTCACACATCGTTGTCAATATAATGGAATTCGATGCGACTGTCATACCAGTGAGAGGTTTAGCTAGCTTTAAAACCAGGTTTAATCCACCGTTTTCTACATAAGAAAATGCCTGTACCAAATCAGGAATATGACAGTTGTTATCCATTCGTTCGATGTGTTTGAGCTTTTGATTTTGCCATTTAATTAGGGATTTTCCTTTTTGAATTTTCCTCGGAGTTCAGTGTTTTTGTGATTTTACTTTTTATCTTTTTTAACTGGGTTTTCCGAAGGAAAAATACAGTTATTAATTTGGTAAACATTTTCCGTGCAATATAAACCGTTCAACCAAAGCTTTTCAAATTTTGATATGTTTATACTAATGACAAAATGGAGGTCAAGTTCGATATAGACGATTTTCACTTGTACCGTTCAGGAGTTATGGTCCCTGATATTTTTGAAAATGGCTTTTTATGTAGTTTCCTTTCAATAACTTATGAACCCTTCTACCAATGGTTTTCAAATTATAACATGTTGTTACTGATGACAAAATGGAGGTCAAGTTCAATATTGACGATTTTCACTCTTCCCGTTCAGTAGAATTGGTCCTTGATCTATTGGAAAATGTCACTTTATGTCGTCTACGTGCAATTACTTATGAACCACTTGACCAATGCTTTTGAAGTTTTGATATGTTGTTACTGATTTTATTGTCTCGCCTTGACGGAGTCAAAAAGCGAGACATAGGTATGCTGTTTCCGGCGTCGGCGACGACGACGACGACGGCGGCGGCGGCGGCGTCAACAATGTAGTATTAGTTTGTGATAAGGTCTAGTTCATGGTGAACCACTAGTGGTAGGTCAATGATATTTGGTATGCAGTTGTATTAGCATTGGCACACCTCATTACCATGGAGATTATTTGGCCCCGCCCCCTCAGTCAAGGTCTGTTGACTTTGAAACTTTGCTTAGTTTACATGTATTAGTTTGTGGTTAGGTCAGTTTATGGGGAACCACTAGTGGTAGGTCAATGATATTTGGTATGCAGTTGTATAAGCATTGGCATATCTCATTTCCATGGAGATTATTTGGCCCCGCCCCCTCATTCATGGTATATTGACTTTGAAACTTTTGATTAGTTTACATGTATAAGTTTGTGATTAGGTCAGTTTAAGATGAACCACTAATGTTAAGTCAATGATATTCGGTATGCAGTTGTATAAGCATTAGCACATCTCATTTCCATGGAGAATATTGGGTCTTTACCCCTCAGTCATAGTCTATTGACTTTGAAACTTTTGCTTAGTTTACATGTATAAGTTTGTGATTAGGTCAGTTTAAGATGAACCACTAACGTTAGGTCAATGATATTAGGTATGCAAATGTATTGGCATTTGCAATTAAATTCATCATAGATACCAGGATTGAAATTTTATATTTACGCCAGACGCGCGTTTCGTCTACAAAAGACTCATCAGTGACGCTCGAATAAAAAATGTTAAAAAGGCCAAATAAATTACGAAGTTGAAGAGCATTGAGGACCAAAAATTCCTAAAAGTTTTGCCAAATACAGCTAAGGTAATCTATTCCTGAGGTAGAAAAGCCTTAGTATTTCAAAAATTCAAAGTTTTGTTAACAGTTAATTTATAATAATGAACATATCAATGATAACTCAAGTCAACACAGACGTGCTGACTACTGGGCTGGTGATACCCTCGGGGAATTAAAACTCCACCAGCAGTGGCATCGACCCAGTGGTTGTTAATAAACTCATCATAGATACCAGGATTGAAATTTTATATTTACGCCAGACGCGCGTTTCGTCTACAAAAGACTCATCAGTGACGCTCAAATAATAAAATGTTAAAAAGGCCAAATAAATTACGAAGTTGAAGAGCATTGAGGACCAAAAATTCCTAAAAGTTTTGCCAAATACAGCTAAGGTAATCTATTCCTGAGGTAGAAAAGCCTTAGTATTTCAAAAATTCAAAGTTTTGTTAACAGTTAATTTATAATTATGAACATATCAATGATAACTCAAGTCAACACAGACGTGCTGACTACTGGGCTGGTGATACCCTCGGGGAATTAAAACTCCACCAGCAGTGGCATCGACCCAGTGGTTGTAAATAAACTCATCATAGATACCAGGATTGAAATTTTATATTTACGCCAGACGCGCGTTTCGTCTACAAAAGACTCATCAGTGACGCTCGAATAAAAAAATGTTAAAAAGGTCAAACAAATTACGAAGTTGAAGAGCATATGCAAGTTTCATTTCCATGGAGATTATATAACCCCACCCCCTAATTATGGTTCATTGACTTTGAAACTTTTACATAGTTTACAAGTTTATGTTTGTGTTTAGGTTTGTTTAAAGCTAAGGAAAAGACTTATGAAAAGTCAATGGTATTTAGTTTGCAGTTATATTAGCATTGGCACATCTCATTTCCATGGAGATTGTTTAGCCCTGTACCTTCAGTCATGGTTCATTGACTTTGAATATTTGCATAACTTACATGTTAAAGTATTGCTATTTTAATTTCAACATTTGATAGACATGTCTCTGTGTTAACAGTTTATTATTACTTGTTATGGGCTTTGAACTGGCTTTCAGTAATTTAGAGTACTCTTCGAAAGTACTTTGTTTCTTAAGTGTTTTGTTAGTTTTTTTTAACTGCTTTGTGTCAAGTCATTTTCAACAGTGATTACAGTGATTACAATCTGGCAGCGACGAAAGCGTAAACTATTTGTATAAAGCTTTATACTTCAGAAGGAAGAAAACCAAGATGCCTCATACCTTGTTTGCAGATACCTTATGTTACGAAGTTTCCGTCTGTCATTATATGTCCATTGTCCTTGACCTCATTTTCGTGGTTCAGTGAATGTTTGAAAAAAAATTTGTCATGTGAAATTCTCACTAATTATAAGAAATAGGATAACTATATTATCTCAGGTACTATAAGCAATAAACACTGTGCTGGACAAATTTGCCATTTCAGAATTGGCAAATCTGACTTTGTTGTTTTACAAGATAAGAAAAATATTTTTTCGCCCAAATGATGGATAATTAAAAAAATAAATTTCCCCATATGTCCCAACATGTCACTGTTGTCACTGTTGTCACTAAAGCTGATTAAAAGTACATATCCCACGGGAAGTTGCGATGGGAAAATTTAAAGTACTTTTTCCATGAGAATTTTAAAGCTCCGATCGGAATTACAATTTCCCTATTAGTAAATAGTTTTTTCCCATGGGAAATTCTAAATTTCCAAAGGGAATTTTTGTTCCCAAGGGAACTTATTTTTCTTCCCATGGGAACAACTTTTTCCCTTGGGAACATTTCTTCTTCGTCCCATGGGAACATATATTTATCCCATGGGAACATTTATTTTTCCTTTATTATTTTTCAGAATTTGTAAAAGAGCTATGAAATATCGTAAAGAACGGACGGGTACTAATAACAGGAAGCAGTTTATAACATTTTCATTTGATAAAAAAAAATTATGTAATTACACTAAATTAAAGGTATTTCTATCATACTTTTACATTCAAAAGTCTTATTGTCATTAAATGATTGATAGAAACACATTGATTGTATTGTATCGTCGTTTATTGATTGGTTACTATTTAACGTCCAGCGGCTGATTTTACAATTTAAAATCTTTCACATTTCGGAATTTAATTTATAGATAAAAATTAATAAATCTGTTTGAATTTTTTTACATGGGAAATCACGAATCGTGTTTTAGGTCGTTTTCTAGCTATAATCCTTGAATTTATGAGATTGACATTATAATTATTATTAATATACTTATTCTTATTCATCTACGTAACTCGGTATGCGTGTTTTTCGCCACTAGAAAGATGTGCACTGATTTTTTAAAAGTTTATTTCATTCATTTGGTCAAATTTACTAATTCAATTTGTTACTCGTCTACAAAAAAAATCTTTTATTTTGTTTCATTTTTCGCAAACACCTTTGAAAGTCTTGTTAGATTTTTCTTTTATGGTCTCTCATGTACATATCAAAAAGAATTCAGAGTTTTGCATTTACAAGTACGGATGAGGATTAAATACTTTATGGAAAATTTATTTCCCTTAATGGTATTTTATACACTTGTATTTTACCTTTAGGTGTCTTCAGGTAATTTTATAATTTAAAGCAGCATTGTCGTCTTTTGCAATTAGATCAAAGACTTAAATGATTTTTTTTGCAATTGCATACAAGTAAAAGAACTATTTGATTTTTTTATTTAAAATAATTGCTGGTGATTTTTTGTACTCAAATATAGAACAATTCGAAATTGTTCCAATTTGCAAATTTTATTAAATTTGTTGTTTTTTTCTGCACTATGTAGGTGAAAATTTTATTATCTAGCTCTGCCAAATCTTTATTTATCCCGGGAATTACACGTTGATGAAAAAAATTTATTGTTAAATCGCGAAACTTGCAGTACGGTCATATTTTGTATTTCTAAGTTTGAATAAATAGTGTAAACTTTTCAAATATTGAATACGCAACCAAATCTCTGTAACTTTATCCATGTTTGGTTTATTTATTTTATGTTTCTGAAGGCGATTGATTGGACATTAATTTAATGTAGGCGTGGCTATCTGTAACTTTTCTCCAATCAGCTGGCCAATTCTACAAACCTGTGTGCGATGATGCGTGAATACAGGCAATGACACTGTAATAGATTATTTGACAATGTATAGCAACATATAATTCAATAAAAGTATTTATCATTCGATAGAAAAATTTATTTCTTTAATTGAAATGTTTGTTTTAGGATTATCAAAGCAAAATTCACAACGTTTTACAGTTTTAAATCGGCACGTGTTATACTTCGGGATATGTCATGCGTGACCAATGTTGTTCTAGTATTTCTGGTCATGTTGGTCAAATTTATCTAATATACAAGTTTTAAAAATATCATGAAATAATAGCAATACATTTGATGGAAATTTAGATTTTCTTTTTTTTTTTTTTTTTTCAGCAGTGGGATACGGTCTAAGTGTTGAAGAAAACAAAACTTTGATAAAAGGATGCATTACTATTATCAAGGATTATATTTAAAAGGAATGGAAACGCGGCTGATCAATCGAGACTCCCGCGGAGCGATAATCCATGTCTGATTTGGTCGGAAGTATGATGAATAATATAAAGAATCATGACGGAGGTCCATTCCCTGTCATATATGTCTATGGCACGCCTGAACCACTTTGAGTAATTAATCTTAGATTATCTCAGATAAATTAGGTTTATCTCAGATAATCCCGGTTTATCTCAGATAAACTAAGATTATCTCAGCTTAATTCAAATTCGAAAAAATCCTAGTTTATCTCAGAAAATACAGAAAATTCATTATCTGGAGAAAATCCCGGTTTATTTTAAAATATTAAGAAAATCTAGGTTTATTTGACCGATTTTCATATAATCCTAATTTATCTCCAGATGATTAATTATCTGAATTTCAGATAATTCATTATCTCATTTTCCAGATAATCTATGTTTATTTCGGATTCTAAATATACCAAAGAACGATGTAACAACTGTTTTAATTGGACGGCAATTTTTCGACGTTTTACTTTCGTTTTGAAACCGACAACACTGTTATGATTGTACGATAGAAAAGGTAAGAATCACTTTTTATTTAATAAAAGATGTAAAAATTTCATAAATAAATGATTATATGGATTAACAGGGATTTCAGGTGACAAGTCCTTGTCAAAACAGTTGACAATAGATTAATGAAATGATTGCATATTCTTTTATTCAATTTCAAACAAAAAAAACACACAGTTAATAATATTGTGTGTACCTATGCACCTGTCATAAACTTATTTATTGTAAAGGGTATTGTAAAGGGTCCTCTGCCGACTTGATACTATTGTCATTAAGGATACTAATTAACAGTTATGGCACCTTTGAACATCCTCTTCCATTGTTTTTAATTGACACTGGTTATTTTGAGTAAAAAGGCCAATAAACAAGTCATTACAGGTGTATGGCTTCATTACCAATAAATAAATCCCTGCTAATCCATATAATCATTAAATAGAAAAAAGCAAGATGAATAGTGGTGAGTTTTTAAAAATTTTCTTTTTTCATTTGAATGTGTAGATTATTCATTCCTTGTTAAAATTTATTAAACACTATATTTTTATAGTCTGATACAAGTACGGGTATGCTTTCCATTTCAACTGCTTTCTTGGAGATACTTTAAGTTAACACATGTCTAAAATTATTGGAATAATATCAAAAGATAAGTTTGATGTAGAAAATCATATATTTTTGGGACTTTATAATACATGTTTAGGGGACGACCATTTGATATTCTGGGGGGGGGGGTTGCCAGGAGGATTTGTTTTGGATAGGTTATTTATTTTTGTGGACCAAAAGGACAGATTATTTATTTTCTGCACTGTTGAAGCATGATTTTTCATTTTCATTAAAATTTCATTATGGAAATTACAACATTGGAAAGGGAGATAACCCTGCAAAAATGAGTCTTTTTTGGTCAGTTTTTGGTTGATTTTCTTAAAACTCAAAATTTTGTTATCTCATGTGTGTGCATCCAGCGCTACTATGCAAAAAGTTAATGTTTTCTCACAAAACTCTTGCACTTCCTATTATTATAAATACCATGTGATATTGTTGAAAGACCTTTAATCTTTCAATTATCTGTTCCTACAACCATTGTCATTTGTTTTTCACAATTACAGATCACAACTCTGATGATGATTTCCAAACCAACCTGACCTATGAGGAACGCCTTGAATCAGCCATTGCAGATATTGGTTTACTCAGAAATTACTCAAGACCAGCAAAGAGGTCAAGGACAGCAAAACAGAAACCAGGTCCAAAAGCAAAAGTAGTCCGGTTAAGATTTTATCTGCTTCCAGATGGCAGTGACATTCCCAAGTTCACAAAACCACAAAACCTTGGACAGTGGTATAACAGAACAACATAAGAACGAAGTATTAAAATCAGTTGAAAAAGGCTTAACTCATCAGATGGACAAAAATACAAGTGGTTCAACAAATGCATTGGCTCAACAAATGCATTGGCTCAACAAAACATTTATGATGAGAGTCCCAGACACTATATAAGTTTGAAAGTTTGGTAGTTACCTCAAGTCAAAATAAAAAGAAGTGGCATGAGTGCCAATTAGACAATGTTCCATCAAAACACAATGTTGTTTAAGATAACAATCATATGTTGTAGTATGGCCTTCAATGCTGAGCCATAGCTAAATGTGGATCAGCTTCAATCATATACCTTTTTTCTGATTAACTTACCTCTCATAGGTACAAGTATATAAAACTATAATACTAACCCGCATTTGGATGATCTCTATTATAATCTCAGATTAATCCCTGAAGCCCATCATCTGGCATGTTTGAGAAGGAGGATCTTATCTGTATGTTGTTTTCTTTTAGTTTACGATACAGCGTGTTAACATGTATAACACCACCAAGAAGTTCATCTTCAGCAATCTGTTTAACAGTAAACCCGAGTTGTAGAAGCTGTTGAAACTTTGTCATGTCAATGTCTAGCTGGTTTCTACCTTTACCATACTGGTTTGGTATGGTATGGTTTGGCCTATAAGTACACAGAAAAACAACTCACACATTAATATGTCATGTACAAATTCTAAAACAGTTTGCCACATACTGAATATTTAAGCTTGATACTGTCTGATCTGGTTTCTGACACACAAAAAAAATGGTCAAAGATCTTTAAAATATTAAATGGGACATTTAATTTACCTTACCTAGAATGGTGTGATATCCAAAATCATACATGGTAATTCAGTATTATATAAAACAAATGGAGAACAGGGAATGCATCCCTATGGACACAGATGATCCCCCTGCTCGCATACACCATAAGCATTTGTTTTAAATAATAAAAAAGTTTCAAAAAATTTGGTTGAGGCAACTTTAATATTTTGCTTTTTTACCAATTCAGGGGCAGCAACCCAACAACAGGATGTCTTAATCATCTGAAAATTTCAGAGCAGATAGATGTTGACCTGTTTAACCCCATGTCAGATTTGCTAAATGCTTTGGTTTCAGAGATATGGGCCAAAATCTACATTTTACGCCTATGATCTATTTTAAGCCATGGCGACCATCTTGGTTGGTTGGCCAGGTCACTGGACACATTTTTAAACTAGATACCCCAATGATGATTGTGGCCAAGTCTGGTTGAATTTTGCCCAGTAGTTTCAGAGGAAAAGATTTTTGTAAAAGTTAACGATGAAGGACAACGACGGATGCCAAGTGATGATAAAAGCTCACTTGGCCTTTCAGGCCAGGTTAGCTAATGAGGAAAACAATTAATAAAAATATTCCTCTCTATACTATCTTTTGATTGTAAGAACCTTCTGTCCAAGTTTGGTAAAAATCCAGGATAGTTTATGAATTTAGTGAAGTCAATATTTTAAAAACTTTAACTGCAGAATGTATGTAATGTTAACTAGAAGAAAAACTTAGTCAATTTATAAGAAAAATACGTAAAAAAAACAACAAAATTTTAACAAAGTTTTCTTCTAGATACTAGCTTTTGATCATAAACAAGCTTCGGTAATCCAGGATACATGTAGTTTGAGCAAGTTATTAAAATTTTAAAAACTTTAACCACAGAGTGAATGTAATGACTAATGTTTCTTGGCAGAAAAACTAAGTCCATACAGAATAAGTTTTTTTTTTAAATTTACTTCTAGATACTATCTTATGATCATAACAAGAGGCTCTCAAGAGCCTGAATTGCTCACCTGTATTTCAGGGAAGAAGATTTTTAAATGTTAGCAAACTTGATGAACAAATTGTGTAAAATTGTCTTTAAAGGGTAATAACTCCTTAAGGGGTCAATTGACAATTATGGTCTTAATAACTTATTTGTAGATCTAACTTTGCTGAACATTATTGCTGTTTACAGTATTAGCTATGATTATATTCAAGATAATAACAAAATACTGCAAAATTTCCATGAAACCACCAATTTAGTGGCAGCAACCCAACAATGGGTTATTCTATTCGTCTGAAAATATAAGGTCTGATAGAGGTTGAACATTTGAACAATTTAAACCCATGACAGATTTGCTCTTAAAGTTTTAGTTTTTGAGATATAAGCCAAAAACTGCATTTGACCCTTTTGTTCTATTCTTAGCCATGGCGGCCATGTTTGTCAATGGATCAAAACTTTAGATACAATTTATAAACAAGATAACCTAAGGAACATTCAGTTAAAGTTTGAAAGTAATTGGCCCAGCAGTTTCTGAGGAGAAGATTTTTAAATGTTAGCAAACTTGATGAACAAATTGTGTAAAATTGTCTTTAAAGGGCAATAACTCCTTAAGGGGTCAATTGACAATCATGGTCTTATAAACTCTTTTGTTGATCTTACTTTGTTGAACATTATTGCAGTTTAGAGTTTATATCTATCTATAATAAAATGCTTCGCTGGGCGCAGCTTGATACGACCGCAGAGGTCGAACCCTGAACAGTTGGGGGCAAGTATGGACACAACATTCAAGCTTGATACAGCTCTGAATTTGGATTGTGATTAGATATTTGACACAGCATAGGTTTCTGACACAGAAAGAATGTGGTCTAAGAACTTGAATTTTTTTAATTTACCTATTATGGTCCAATGTCCAAAATCAAAATACATGGTTGGATTCAGCATATCAAAGAACCCCATATATTCAATTTTTGTTGAAATCAAACAAAGTTTAATTTTGGACCCCAACTTGGACAAACTTGAAAACTGGGCCCATAATCAAAAATCTAAACACATGTTTAGATTCAGCATACCAAAGAACCCCAAGAATTCAGTTTTTGTTAAATCAAACTAAGTTTAATTTTGGACCCTTTGGACCTTAATGTAGACCAATTTTAAAAACGGGACCCAAAATTAAAAATCTAAATACACGGTAAGATTTGGAATATCAAAGAACCCCAAAAATTCAATTTTTGATGAAATCAAACAAAGTTTAATTTTAGACCCTTTTGACCTCAATATGAACCAAATTTGATAGCGGGGCCCACAAAAAAAAATCTAAATACATGGTTAGATTCAGCAGATCAAAGAACCCCGTATATTCAATTTTTGTTGAAATCAAAAAAAGTTTAATTTTGGACCCCAACTTGGACCAACTTGAAAACTGGGCCCATAATCAAAAATCTAAACACATGTTTAAATTCAGCATATCAAAGAACCACAAGAATTCAATTTTTGTTAAAATCAAACTAAGTTTAATGTTTGACCCTTTGGACCTTAATGTAGACCAATTTAAAAAACGAGACCCAAAATTAAAAATCTAAAAACACGGTTAGATTTGGCATATCAAAGAACCCCAATAAATCAATTTTTGATGAAATCAAACAAAGCTTAATTTTGGACCCTTTTGACCTCAATATGAACCAATTTGATAGCGGGGCCCACAAATAAAAAATCTAAATACATGGTTAGATTCAGCATATCGAAGAACCCCATATATTCAATTTTTGTTGAAATCAAACAAAGTTTAATTTTGGACCCCAATTTGGACCAACTTAAAAACTGGGCCAAAAATTTAAAATCTAAATACATGTTTAGATTCAGCATATCATGGAACCCCATATATTCAATTTTTGTTGAAATCAAACAAAGTTTTATTTTGGACCCTTTTGACCTCAATATGAACCAAATTTGATAGCGGGGCCCACAAAAAAAAATCTAAATACATGGTTAGATTCAGCAGATCAAAGAACCCCGTATATTCAATTTTTGTTGAAATCAAAAAAAGTTTAATTTTGGACCCCAACTTGGACCAACTTGAAGACTGGGCCCATAATCAAAAATCTAAACACATGTTTAGATTCGGCATATCAAAGAACCCCAAGAATTCAATTTTTGTTAAAATCAAACTAAGTTTAATTTTGGACCCTTTGGACCGTAATGTAGACCAATTTAAAAAAACAGGACCCAAAATTAAAAATTTAAATACACGGTTAGATTTGGCATTTCAAAGAACCCCAATAATTCAATTTTTGATGAAATCAAACGAAGTTTAATTTTGGACCCTTTTGACCTCAATATGAACCAATTTGATAGCGGTGTCCACAAATAAAAAACCTAAATACATGGTTAGATTCAGCATATCAAAGAACCCCATATATTCAATTTTTGTTAAAATCAAACAAAGTTTAATTTTGGACCCTTTGGACCTTAATGTAGACCAATTTGAAAACTGGACCCAAAATTAAAAATCTAAATACAAGGTTAGATTCGGCATAACAAATAAATAAATGTGGTCAAAGATTTTACAAATCTAATGCGCCATACTGTGCAATTAAAGATTACTTCTTGAAATTTTTCAATATTTGAAATTTGAAAAAAAAATAATGTTTGAAGAATAATTCTTTTTAATTTCTGAAATCTGAAATGAGAAAAAATTGACCCCCCACAATTTTTTTTTACCCCCCCCCCCCCTTTTTTTCCCCCAAAATATTCTTTCCCTCAAGATATGGTCATAATCTCAATTCAAATTTCCAATGGAGTTTGCAACCATAATTACCCATTTAAATTTACCATAGTGCTAACTTAATCTATTTTATAATAGAATTTAAAATATAGTGTCAAATCTTTCATATGGGTTTTTTCGTTAAAAAAAAAGATGCAACATTTGCAGATATTTTTACTGGTCTTCCTTCATAAATATGCATTTCTTTAAACATAATTTAAAAGCAGTGTAAGGGAAGTAACCAAAACGTTGTATTTTCATTAACCATTACTTTATACATAATTTAAAAGCAGTGTAAGGGAGGTAATTTCAATGATGTATTTGATTTATCTCCCTTACACTGCTTAAAATTATGTTTTGTACTAAAGTATTTGTCCATTAACCAGGACAACCTTGTTTTTCCCCCTTTTTTGCCCCTAATTCCTAAATGGTTTAAGCCATAACCCCCCAAAGCAATCCTAACCATCCCTTTGTGGTATGGAAACTTGTAGTATAATTTCAGAGAGATCCATACACCGTTCCACAGTTATTGTCTGGAAACTAGAAAATGCTTATTTTTGGCCCCTTTTTGGACCCTAATTCCTTAACTGTTGGTACCATAACCCCCAAAATCAATCCCAACCTTCCTTTTGTGGTATTAAACCTTATGGTAAAATTTCAAAGAGATCCATTCACTTCAACTAAAGTTAGAGTGCGAAAACCAATGTGTCTTCGGACGACGACGACGACGCCTGACGACGACGACAACGACGACGACGCCAACGTCATACCAATATACGACCGCAAAATTTTTTTGCGGTCGTATAATAATATTCAAGATAATAACAAAAAACTGCAAAATTTCCTTAAAACTACCAATTTTAGTGGCAGCAACCCAACAATAAGTTGTTCTATTCGTCTGAAAAAATCAGGACTGATACATGTTAAACAATTTTTCCCCATGTCAGATTTCCTCTAAAAACTTTAGTTTTTGAGATATACATGTAAGCCAAAAACTGCATTTGACCCCTATGTTCTATTTTTAGCCATGGTGGCCATGTTTGTCGATGGACCAAAACTTTGGATACAATTTATAAACTAGATATCCTAAGAAACATTTAATTAAAGTTTGAAGGTATTTGGCCCAGTAGTTTCAGAGGAGAAGGTTTTTGAAATAGTTTACGACGACAGACAATGGACGCCAAGTGATGGTATAAGCTCACATGGGGCACGAACCGGTGAGCTAATAAAGCTTCTGTCCAAGTTTGGAAGAAATTCAGGATAGTTTAAGAAAGTTATTAAAATTTTAAAAACTTTAACCACAGAGTGAATATTTGTGGCCGCCACCACCACCGTATGTAGGATCGCTATATCTCGCTTTTTCGACAAAAGTTAAGGCTCGACAAAATGACTTTACGGTTCCTCTGATGATCAAGCTAACCAAAGATTCTATAGTTACCTACATACTCAATGCATTCTGATGTAATATTGCACAATATGGTGCTTTTCAGCAATACTGTGCAATTGAAGATTTTTTCTTGTAACTTTTTGTAAGACAATCCTCATTCACCCCTTGGGGTCATTACCCCAAAACTTAATCCATGTTTTCCCTTTGTAAAATGGAACCTTGTGGTACAATTTTGAATAGATCCATACACTTCAACACACCCTATTAGATACACTAAGATGTCATGTGGTATGAGTGTCAAGCCCCTTTGGTGTCATTACCCCCAAACTAAATCCCAACCTTTCCCTTTGTGGTATGGAACATCACAAGTCACAGTTTATAAAAGTACATGTAAACTTACCATATCTGTTTAGCTCTGGTTCTTCTGATGTTTCCTTATGGTGTGGTAAATTTTCTTTAAATTCTTTAACTGATCTGATAGCTCTCTTTAAATCTGCATCTGGTAGAGAATCACTGCCTTCCAATCTTGTTAAGTTGCGAATTACCTTAAATACAAACAAATATGTAGTGCACTAAATTCTTTTCTGAGGACAAAAGCAGACACATGTACAGTCCTGGCAGTCACAGTGTCTTTAATTTATATGTCAAAATTATATAAAATATGGCGGATACATGATGGGTAACAATTCAAGAGCCAGTAGGGTATCAGTTTATTTGCAAAATTCAGCAAGCATCTTACATGTACATGTATATCATCAACTTACATTTCTTGTTACACACTGTATACGTTACTCCTGATTATGTTTATTACATTTTCTTAAATCTAATTGGAACATCTGTGTAAACAGTTTCAGTGACAAATCGCTCCACTCTTGTTTACCAACTTGCCCCACTAATGAAAAAAGGTATGATACCATTGAAAATAGGTTAGATAACTTGCCCCACTTATGAACAAGGTTAAAATGCAACTGAAATATTGCCAACTCGCCTCACTTTATATTGAAAAAAATGAAATCCTGTTGTATACCTATGTTCCTGTAACACCTATACATGTAAATACAATCAATACCTATGAAGACCTTATAAGATAAACATGTTTTGGTAGATCTTTGTTTTTTTGTTTGAATAAAGCACAAAGAAGCAGTGTATAACTTGCCCCACTTGTGAAAAATCCTAAAGAATAGAGTCATGCCAATTCGCCCCACTTATGTTATGACAACTTTTCCTTCAATTGTTGTGATAAAAACAATATATCCGATTATAATACAATTAACAGATCCTGTTTCTTTTCAATTGTTTATGTTATGCAAAATTCAATAACTAAGCTTACAAGAACAAAGGGCATTCGATAGTGTCAACAGAGAAGGGATGTGACAACTGCTAAGGCATTATGTATACCAACAAAACTTGTGAACATGATCAAGACATTGTATGAGGATTGCATTCAATATCGTAGCGGCTACATAGATTCATGACTATTGAACGTGTAGCTAGCCTAGCTGCTACATAAATATTGATAGCAGCAAGGCTAGCTACTCGTTCAGAAGCAAAATCTATGGAGCACTATGTAGCCGCTTCGATATTGAACCCATGTTTGAAACAACAGGTTACAAAGTACAAGCATTAATTTAAATAAATATTCTTTCTATTCTTGTATTCTGTGTAGATTAGTTTCCATTTAAGTGGGGCAGGTTGGCAGATTTTCATCTAGATTAAACCATTTTTCATTAATTAGGGCTAGTTGGCAGGAGTAAAATTAGTGGAATTTAACCCTTTTAACAAGTGGGGCGAGTTGATGTTAGCGATTTGTCCTGTTTCCTATTCAAGAGGGGGGATAGGAGGGGTCCTGATCCCGAAATCCCCGACTTACAAACATGAAATTGCCAAATCCCGAATTTAAAGAAATTCAAATCCTGACATCCCAAAATTCTAAAAAAAAAAAATTCCCGGATCCCGAAATCCTGACTTAAAAATACCTGATCTCTGAGTCCCGATTAAGGTCCTCCCCCCCTCATTCAACATAGTCATAATTATTTTTTCAAAATTTTTTTGGATGATATATATTTCTTCATTTTTATTTTTGAAAACTGTACATGTAAGGCCTATCTATTGAAATCTGAGAGGTTAACGTGAGGGTACCGATTCCCGTATCCCGCTTACACTAAAAAAAGTCACTATAAAGCAATTCTCATTTTTTGTAATTTTCAGTGTCCCGCTAGGCTTCATTTCCCGTTTTCACGGCACAACAATTTGATTTTCACGTGTCACACTTACAAAAAATCGGCAATCTCGCGATACGCCTAGACCCCAATGAGACCCACTTTAAACATCCGTACATGGAAGCAACTGACAATCTAAACAATTTAACCGACTTACCTCATCTACCTGTCTATGTGCAGCTTCAGGTTCCAATGTTTTGGCAGAATATTGTCTTTTAATACCTCTTAAAGTGTTACTGATACGATCTAAGACACTGCTTACAGTAGGTTGATGAGATCTTTGAAGAAGATTCATGGCGACTACAACATGTTTTTTTTTTTTTAACTGGCGCTTGTTTGCAAAATGTTTACCGATGTGTCGTGTCTTTCTATTGGTCGAATTAATGTTTCGGAGTCTCTCTTTTTTCCCCAGATAATCAATTTTCTCAGAGTTTTCAGATAATCCCGGATTTTCTCCAGATAATTATTTATCTAATATTTGGAGAAATATATTGAATTATCTCAAAAATGCATTAAGTTCAGAAAATCCCGGTTTATCTGAGCTTAATGAAAAAAAGTGAGATAAACCGGGATTATCTGAGTTAAACCTAATTTATCTGAGATAATCTAAGATTATCTATTTAAGTGGTTCAGGCGTGCCATATATGTCGGTCATTTAAATTAACTAGGTCATCTTGTTTGAGAAGATATAAAGGAGAGAAAAAAAATAAAGTCAAGAATAAACTACTATTCCATGTAAAAGCTATGGCCTTAGGTATCATTTTAATTATATTTCGGACATATGTTTGCAATAAATGTTTATGAAAAGTCTTATTAAATTAGAACTTGGTCTAGAAATTTGCTAGAGTTTCATCCGGATTACAAAACAAAAAATACAGTGTTTTGAATTTTTTCTAAACGTTCGACAACCATGAAAGGCAAACAAAATAGTTGATATCATTATGAAGCTGAAACTTTATTCTACAACTTTGGCTACTTTTTATGTTTCTGGTAAAATTTCTGAATTTTCTACGATTTTTCCAAAATTTCAGTTTGGAATTTCATTATTCTGTCAAAACGTGTCTTTCAATCTGGCAGTGTAATACGATTTTTTTTAAATGTTGAAAAGTAGAAGGAACAAAGTGACAACTTGAGATATCATTTTAAAGAAGAAACTGTATGAGTTGTTTTGATTGGCTGTGTAACTAGTAAGAAGCGTGATTGCAGTAATATCATGATTTCAAAAACTTCCTTAGCACTAAATGAAATATATTATTTGGTTTTATGGTGATTAGCAATTTAATCACAGACGAATATTTTGGTTTTCACTCATTTTTATCATTTTCACTGGAATTTTTGGAAAAAGCGCTATTTATTAAAAATATGTGATTTATATTTTAAAGTGTGTTTGATAGTTGACTAATAGTCTCTGTTCTAAAAGTTGTTCATATTTCCATACATAATTTAATTACTTAGAAGACAGAATATGCAAAAATGCTGACATCTTGTAAAATAAGAAATAATTTTGTCCGTCCTTGACCTTTCATCGTGATTTGACAAATTGCACCGTACGAATATTTGACGACCGGGTAAAAAATATGGTACAGATGGTATGCTTTCGAATGATATATGATTTAGCCGTATGTTAGGTGGGTGCATTAAAAATGAAATTTAACGGTCAATGTCACTCGACTAACAGTCTCACTATACAAATCCTTGAAAAAGTAAATAAATGTTATATGAATCAATTTTTATTAATATACAGTATTTTCTTTTCTATTTTCCATGTTGTTTGGAAAATCTAAAAGTGCTTCCTTTTATCATTTTTAACTGGGTTTTCCGAAAGAAAAATACAGTTATTAATTTGGTAAAGAACGGCGCGCGGGCAGCTGCCAACATTTTCCGTGCAATATACATGTAAACCAATCAACCAGATCTTTTCAAATTTTGATATGTTTATACTAATGACAAAATGGAGGTCAAGTTCGATATTGACGATTTTCACTTGTACAGTTCAGAAGTTATGGTCCCTGATATTTTTGAAAATGGCTTTTTATGTAGTTTCCTTTCAATAACTTATGAACCCTTCTACCAATGGTTTTCAAATTATAACATGTTGTTACTAATGACAAAATGGAGGTCAAGTTCAATATTGACGATTTTCACTATTCCCGTTCAGTAGAATTGGTCCTTGATCTATTCGGAAATGTCACTTTATGTCGTCTACGTGCAATTACTTATGAACCACTTGACCAATGCTTTTGAAATTTTGATATGTTGCTACTGATTATATTGTCTCGCCTTGACGGAGTCAAAAAGCGAGACATAGGTATGCTGTTTCCGGCGTCGGCGACGACGACGACGGCGGCGGCGGCGGCGTCAACAATGTATTAGTTTGTGATTAGGTCTTGTTCATGGTGAACCACTAGTGGTAGGTCAATTATATTTGGTATGCAGTTGTATTAGCATTGGCACATCTCATTACCATGGAGATTATTTGGCCCCGCCCCCTCAGTCAAGGTCTATTGACTTTGAAACTTTGCTTAGTTTACATGTATTAGTTTGTGATTAGGTCAGTTTATGGGGAACCACTAGTGGTAGGTCAATGATATTTGGTATGCAGTTGTATAAGCATTGGCATATCTCATTTCCATGGAGATTATTTGGCCCCGCCTCCTTATTCATGTTCTATTGACTTTGAAACTTTTGCTTAGTTTTCATGTATTAGTTTGTGATTAGGTCAGTTTAAGGGGAACCGTTAGTGGTACGTCAATGATAATTGGTATGCAGTTGTATAAGCATTAGCACATCTCATTACCATGGAGAATATTTTGTCCTTACCCCTCAGTCATGGTCTATTGGCTTTGAAACTTTTGCTTAGTTTACATGTATAAGTTTGTAATTAGGTCAGTTTAAGATGAACCACTAATGTTAAGTCAATGATATTCGGTATGCAAATGTATTGGCATTTGCAAGTTTCATTTCCATGGAGATTATATAACCCCACCCCCTTATTATGGTTCATTGACTTTGAAACTATTACATAGTTTACAAGTTTATGTTTGTGTTTAGGTTTGTTTAAAGCTAAGGGAAAGACTTATGAAAAGTCAATGGTATTTGGTTTGCAGTTGTATTAGCATTGGCACATCTCATTTCCATTGAGATTGTTTAGTCCTGTACCTTCAGTCATGGTTCATTGACTTTGAATATTTGCATAACTTACATGTTAAAGTATTGCTATTTTGATTTCAACATTTGCATTATCAAAATAACAAATAGGCGAGACATATCTCTGTGTTAACAGTTTATTATTACTTGTTATGGGCTTTGAATTGGCTTTCAGTAAGTTATAGTACTCTTCGAAAGTACTTTGTTTCTTTAGTGTTTTGTTAGTTTTTTTAGGTGCTTTGTGTCAAGTAATTTTCAACTATTTTTTATCAAAATGCGAGGCAGTGATTACAATCTGGCAGCGGCGAAAGCGTAAACTATTTGTATAAAGCTTTATACTTCAGAAGGAAGAAAACCAAGATGCCTCATACCTTGTTTGCAGATACCTTATGTTACGAAGTTTCAGTCTGTCATTATATGTCCATTGTCCTTGACCTCATTTTCGTGGTTCAGTGAATGCTTGAAAAAAAATAATAATTTTTTTGTCATGTGAAATTCTCAATTATTATAAGAAATAGGATAACTATATTCAGTACATAGCTTCTTTGAAAGGTCTACATGTCTTTCAGACAGGGAACACCTGCCCTCAAACTCATTTTATGGATCAGTGATCAAGGATAAGTGTATGCGGACAAGTCCGTATCTCAGGTACTATAAGCAATAAACAGTGTGCGGGACAAATTTGCCATTCCAAGATAGGCAAATCTGACTTTGTTGTTTTACAAGATAAGAAAAATATCTTTTGGCCCAATTGATAGATAATATAAAAAAAAATTCCCCATATGTCCCAACATGTCACTGTTGTCACTAAAGCTGATTAAAAGTACATTTTACATGGGAAATTTAAAAATTCCCATGGGAATATAAGAAGTTGCGATGGGAAAATTTAGTGTTCCCATCGGAAAAAGTACTTTTCCCATGGGAATTTTAAAGTTCCCATCGGAACTACAATTTCCCATGGGAATTTTTGGGAAATTCTAAATTCTAAATTTCCCAAGGGAACTCATTTTTCTTCACATGGGAACAACTTTTTCCCTTGGGAACATTTCTTCTTCCCATGGGAACATATATTTATCCCATGTTATCATTTATTTTTCCTTTATTATTTTTCGGAATTTGGAAAAGAGCTATGAAATATCGTAAAGAAGTGACGGGTACTAATAACAGGGAGCAGTTTATAACATTTTCATTTGATAAAAATAATTATGTAATTACACTAAATTAAAGGTATTTCTATCATACTTTTACATTCAAAAGTCATTAAATGATTGATAGAAACACATTGGTTGTATTGTATCGTCGTTTATTGATTGGTTACTATTTAACGTCCAGCGGCTGGTTTTATAATTTAAATCTTTCACTTTTTCTTTCGATTAATCTCATCCTGTATTTCATGTAATATTGTTCGCTGAACTGCCAACGATCAGAACCATGCTTGTGTATTTCGGAATTTAATTTATAGATAAAAATTAATAAATCTGTTTGAATTTTTTTTTTACATGGGAGATCACGAATCGTGTTTTAGGTCGTTTTCTATCTATAATCCTTGAATTTATGAGATTGACATTATAATTATTATTTATATACTTATTCTTATTCATCTACGTAACTCGGTTTGCGTGTTTTTCGCCACTAGAAAGATGTGCACTGATTTTTTTAAAGTTTATTTCATTCATTCGGTCAAATTTCCTAATTCAATTTGTTGCCCGTCTACAAAAAAAAATCTTTTATTTTGTTTCATTTTTCGCAAACACCTTTGAAAGTCTTGTTAGATTTGTCTTTTATGGTCTCTCAGGTACATATCAGAAAGAATTCAGAGTTTTGCATTTACAAGTACGGATGAGGATTAAATACTTTATGGAAAATTTATTATATACACTTGTTTTTTACCCTTAGGCTGTCTTCAGGTAATTTACAGTTCAAAGGAGCATTGTCGTTTTGCAATTAGATCTAAGACTTCAATGTTGTTTTTTTTTCGATTGCATACAGGTAAAAGAACTATTTGATTTTTTTATTTAAAATAATTGCTGGTGATTTTTTGTACGAAAATATAGAACAATTCATAATTGTTCCAATTTGCAAATTTTATCAAATTTGGTGTTTTTTTTCTGCACTATGTAGGTGAAAATTTTATTATCTAGCTCTGCCAAATCTTTATACATCCCGGGAATTACACGTCGATGTATAAAATTTATTGTTAAATCGCGAAACTTGCAGTACGGTCATATTTTGTATTTCTAAGTTTGAATAAAGAGTCTTAACTTTTCAAATATTGAATACGCAACCAAATCTCTGTAACTTTATCCATTACATGTATCTGTTTATCCATGTTTGATTTATTTGATTTATGTTTCTGAAGGCGATTGATTGGACATTAGTTAAATGTAGGCGTGGCTATTTGTAACTTTTCTCCAATCAGCTGGCCAATTCTACAATCCTGTGTGCGATGATGCGTGAATACAGGCAATGACATTGTAATAGTTTATTTGACAATGTAAAGCAACATATAATTGAATAAAAGTATATATCATTCGATAGAAAAATTTATTTCTTTAATTGAAATGTTTGTTTTAGGATTATCAAAGCAAAATTTACAACGTTTTACAGGTTTAAATCGGCACGTGTTATACTTCGGGATATGTCATGCGTGACCAATGTTTATTCTAGTATTTCTGTTCATGTTGGTCAAATTTATCTAATATTCAAGTTTCAAAGATATCATGAAATAATAGTAATACATTTGATGGAAATTTAGATTTGCTTTTTTATTAGGTTATTTTCAGCAGTGGGATACGGTCTAAGTGTTGAAGAAAAACAAAACTTTGATAAAAGGATGCATAACTATTATCAAGGAATTGTATATTAAAAAGGAATGGAAACGCGGCTCGAGATCAATCAAGGTCATTTTATAAAACAATCATTATACTATGAAACAGATGTAAAAAGACGTGATGCCGATTTATTTCAAGAGATCACGTACAAGGGATAACAGAATGGTTCCTTATATATTAATGCATAGACCCGACATGGTATCTACACAAACCTCTTCAATTGTTAAACATGGAGATTTTTGTATATTATCAAATAGGTGCTAAAACCATATACGACAGTTAGTATAAATGAATGTGTGTGAATTAAACAATATAGCACTGATAACTACGATCTCTATTAGATCTCGTGTAGACCATTATGATAGATTAGATTACGGAAATAAAGACAATGAGACTTTTCATTATATATATGAATAATAAACAAAGGTGTTGATCTACTTTGTCAGTTCTTTAGTCTGTAAAAAGACTAGCTACAACCATGGAAGTATTATATTGACAATATAATACTTCCATGCTACAACGTAGACCTATATGCACGTGTAGTAAATTAGAGAAAAAAACAAAACAACTGTTATGAAACAGACACACATCTACATGTATCTACAATGTTAGATCATGAAAGGTCGGCCTCTGATGAGGGTTAACCTGGGAATATTCCCGAAAGAACCCGAAACATTGCAAATTAAATTCTAAAGAATTAAGCAATTATTATTAAAAGTACGTAGTGTCAGGTCAGAAATATTGATGCCATACCATGAATAAGTGGGTTTATGGTCATTTTATAAAACAATTTAACTATACAATTCCTTGCTATTATGTGTTTTGAAAAAAAATAAGTGTCATAAAATTTGAATTACGCAATAACACGGGTGTCATTCGGTTTATCGAGAGAAAAGATCGTGAAAGAATAACTAACGGTGGTCAAGCATTGCGATCAGATCGTGAAAGATCTGGCATATGATCGTGAATGAAATATTATCGAGAAGACACATGCTCCGTCAGTAAATAATCTTATTAAATCAATTATTATGAAAAAATATTGAAAAAACAAAACTGTCTGTCAAAATGGTTCAACATTTTGATTAGTATTCTAGAAAAATCAAGACTTAAATATACACCATTTTTACAAAACTACAAAAGGCAGATTGCTCTTCGAAATTTCAGAGAAATAAAAATGTAAACAAACATGATTTATTTTTTTCAAATTTTTAATGCATAAACGACTTTTCTCCTGGAAATATCGTTCAATATTACTGTTTGAAATAGTTCTTAAAGTTATTTTGATTTAGTTTATTCAGAAACTTTGCAAAAACGGTAGTATTTGTAAAAAATTGATATAACGGATCGTGAAAGATCGGGTACCGCATTTGGATGATCGTGAAAAGGATCGTGAAAGATCTGTTGCCGCTTATACGTTATTGCAAAAAATCCACGAAAACGCTCGAATCTTTCTTTAAACAAGTGATTATTTATGCTTGTAATCGGTATATCAACAGATTGGATTTACATGACTTATTCCGCTTCACTTTTGTTTGTGAATAGGGCTATAATGGTTCAATGCAATTGAATTTTATTTTTTGATAATACCACACCGACTAGTTTTCTTATAACAATATAGGGGTATCTGTCCGTCCTGCATAAGTTTAATTTTGTTTGACAAGTTAAGATTGTCTTATCTGATGCCCATTCATTTTTATGCATAGTCATATCTGTGAAACGAAGATCCTTGCTGATTTTTGTAAAAATTGGGGAAAATAACATTGTTTAAAACAAAAGAGCAGAAAAACAACTGTCATATTTATTCTGTTACGCCGTTCCTCAATTTATGTAGTTCGTTTGATAATATTCTTAATCTGTTTATGTGTTCCAGTTTAGGAGGATTATTCATCTTTAACCTGATAAGAACATTAAAACATCGTATCATCGCTACCTTTCCCTTTCTCTCACGTATCCGTTACAGGAAAACTGCAAGGTCATTACGATCACGAGGAATATCTCGTAGAGACGTCATCTTGGACACAATTTGTGGCTAACCACAGAGTGAGTTAATTATATAACATTGTATTTGCAGCCTTCAAATTGCTCTTCGTATATTTGAACCTTTTCTCCGTGAAATATTGGAAATTTAACCGTTCTTGGAAGTACAACATTTTCTCGCATTAAACGGACGGTGCTATCAATTATTTTTGATATTTCGTTATCATAACATTAATTCAACACATTGTAAAATTGTATTTTATTTGTATTTTCAGCTTTTTACCATTTGTTAGATTGGTTTGAGAATAAATTGTCAGCACCTGATAGTCTTATTGCTTGAACCCAATCGTGGTTATACTTAGTGGTCAGGCCATTACAGTAAAAAGTCTACAACTTGCCTGTTGTGTTTCACAGATAACGCCACTCCACGTCAGTTCTACAGCTACAACCTGCCTGTTGAGCCCTGCAAGAACGCGTCATCCCTTGACGTACAGTAAATTGACAACAACCTGTCTACACATATCCAGACAAGGAACTGCAACGTAGTATCGTTACAACTGTTACATCAACATTACGCAACACAGCTTGTGTGTACCAGGCAGCAAACCGCCAACGTTTGCAACAGTCTATTTTAATTTTACTCTCCGTTAGTTGATTAGGAAACATGGATTTTGATCACGCAGAACGCCAAGATGACCCCGAGCGTCAAGAAACAAAACTCCATACAGAAGCGGAACTGAAAATAGATGCTGGACAGCCTGTGGACAATCCGTCGAATGTAGAGGAAAATCCCGAGACTAGGCGAGTACGTGACCTCACGGAAAAAGGCCAAGGAGCATTCACAGAAAAACGTGACAAGTTCTGTCAGGAACTAGAGGCCCTCTGGTCTGATATAGAATCCCAGTTATTGGAAGTCACCATGCCACCTAACGAGCTCCAGCAACTCTTAACAGCACAGGACAAATTTGTAAAAGCCTGTACTAACTATCGTAGACTCACAGATGAATACCTGAACTTTCTGAAAAGGACCAGAACATTGGACAGTCTAAAGGACATAGACGCATGTAATCTCACGTTGGATATTCGACTGTCCAAAGTGGACCTGGCAATAGAAACATTGCACGAACATCGCATCGCCCTGACCAAGGCTAAATCTACTAAAACAAAGACCTCAAAGAGTAAGAAAACCTCGCATAGCGGCAGCTCTAATGTGTCTGACATGTCGAGCCTAGCACGGAGGAAGCGTGCCAAAGCAGAGGCCGCTAAATCAAAAATATCCTTTGTCGAACAACATGCACTTATCCTACAACAGGAGGCAATATTAGAGGAACAAGCCCTGTTCAGACAAACTGAAATGGAACAGGAAGCAGCACGCAAAAAGGCTGAAATGGAGCAAAAAGCTGCACGCAAAAAGGCTGAAATGGAGCAAGAAGCCGCACGTAGAAAGGCCATAATTGAACAGGAAGCCACACGTATGGAACAAGAAGCCGCGCGAACAAAGGCTGAAATGGAACAACAGGCCATACGCAGCGAGGCTCAAATGCAACAGGAGGCCGCACGTGTAAGCCGAGAAAAATCCGAGCTGAAAGCCAAGTTAAACCTTCTCGAAGCACGAAGAGAAGCTGCAGCCGCAGAAGCCGAGGCTCGTATCCTGGAATACGATGGCAGCCAAGCATATAGCGATCTCCCTGACGAAACAGAAGACCCGCTCAAGCGTGTGCAAGATTTCGTCAATAAACATTCTCTACCATCAGCTGTACAGGAAGTAACAGGACCCCAAAAGATAAAACAAATTCCTGTTAAGATTGAGCTGAGTCATGAAGCACCAGCGTTCGTGCCATCCGTGGCACTGAACTTGCCGTCACAGACATCTGCTGTCTTGCCTTCCGGTACTAAGTCACCGGAAGTTACCTTAATCCCAGATCTGGGAATAGTAACCGGCATACAAAAACTAGGCCTTTCAGAGGAGATCCCTGCTGAACACCAGAAACAAGGTGTTAAAGAAGAGATCCCTGCTACACACCTGCAACCAATCAATCCTACGTTAGAGATAACCAGATTTCTCCTACACAAGGACCTGCTGTTCTCCCGACTAACAAGCTTTAACGACCAGGCAGAATCCTTTCATACATGGAAAGCCAGCTTTAAAAACGTCATATACGAACTACAAGTTTCAGATTCGGAACAGATAGACCTACTTATTAAATGGCTTGGACCAGAGTCTGGTAAACATGCCATGAGTATAAGGGCATCAAATGCCAACAACCCAACAAGAGGCCTAAACAGACTATGGGAAAGACTGGACGATCGATATGGTGCTCCAATAATGTTGCAGACGTCTCTCGTCAACAAACTTGACAACTTTCCAACACTGACAAATAAAGACAACTCACTCCTGTACGATTTGTCAGATATTATCTCAGAAATAGAGTATCACAAAGAAAATCCCAAGCTGGGATGTTTGCTAGCTTACTTCGACTCTTCGAAGGGGATAAATCCTATTGTGGAAAAACTGCCATACGCACTCCAAGAAAAGTGGATAACAAGGGCTTCAAGATACAAGTCTAAATATGAAGTTGCATTTCCACCCTTCACAGAATTCTCTGCCTTCATCAGGGAAATTAGCAAAATAAAGAACGATCCTGGGTTCATCTTTGGGTCAAAAGTCACGCCTAATACAAAAGCCGCTACGCCAAGGTTCACACCTCAGACGTATTCTAAAGTTGACGTCCATAAGACGGCTGTTGAACAACAACCTGAAGACAGTAGCCAACAACAAGTAATGTGCATCCTACACAAGACAAAGCATACCTTGAACGAATGCCGAGCGTTCAGAGCCAAGTCAATCGAGGAACGCAAGGAACTGTTAAAACAAAATAATGTGTGCTACAAGTGTTGTGAGTCAACCACACACAGAAGTCGGGACTGCAATGCAAGTATCAGTTGTAATGAGTGTGGAAGTGAACGACATACCACTGCACTTCACATCACTAGACAACAACAATCTGAAAGTTCTCAGTTTAGCTCACACAGACAAGCCTACGGCGGGGAGCCAACACAAGTCTACGGCAGGGAGCAGACAGAGTCAGCTGAAACAAAGTTAACCTCTGTGAGTTCAACCTGTACAGAGATCCACAAGGATCATAAGAGTGAGAAATTTTGTGCCAAGGTAGTACCTGTGGATGTGTACCACAAGGACAAGACAGACAAAATTATCCGGATGTACGCCGTCGTTGACGACCAAAGCAACCGGTCTCTTGCCTCGCCTGAATTCTTCAATCTGTTCAACGTTCGGGAAAAACATGAAAACTACTCTCTTACAACATGCTCCGGCAGAGTAGCTTCTTCCGGGAAAAGAGGAAAAAATTTCGTCTTAAAATCTGTACATGGTGACGTACAATTTGATCTGCCTACATTAATTGAATGTAATAATATTCCCAATAATCGAGACGAAATTCCTACTCCTGAAGTCGCAATGTATCATCCTCATCTAAAACAACTCATAGACAGCATTCCACCGATAGAGGAACGTTGCCAAGTTCTACTCTTAATTGGAAGAGACCTTATAGAGGCACATCACGTCCTTGAACAACGCCTAGGACCATCCAGAACTCCATTTGCCCAAAAATTGAAACTTGGTTGGGTCATAATTGGAAATACATACATTGACAAGCAAACTGTTACGCTTGAAGTCAACACAAAGATAACTAACGTTTCAATCACGAAACCAGAACAACTTCTCAACGCCTCAAGACCGGAAATATCCGTCAAGGACGAAAATCCAATCGTTAGTGAAGAAAACTACCAAAACTTAAATTCAGATATGAAGGTTGCAAAAATGCACTCCATACAATTCCTTGAGTGTACTGGATCTAGAGGGACAGCACTCGTGTCACTAAAAGCAGAATCTGTGACTTCTATAGAAAATTCTATGGATAAAGAAAATTTCAAGAAGACCTGAAGTTCATGGAGAGGCAATCAGTCCCATTCACAAATCTATTCCGAAAGAAGGACCGATTGCCAATTTCAATCTGCCTGAGAACAATCAACATCTACTCCGAGTAGGAAGCAATATCGCCAAGTCTAACTTTGATATTAGTGAAAAGGAACCAGTGGTCTTATCTGGACACCATCACAAAGCAACATTCTTTGTTGGACATTACTACGACGGAATCAAACATCGAGGACGCCACTTCAAAGATAGAACAACAAGATCAGCAGGATGGAACGTTAGAACGAAACACTTAATTTCATCTGATACTCAAAAAGATGTGACATTTCGCCAAACCGGAAGAGGACCAAGTTTTAGCTCTCGTCATACCCACCGGTGGACCACCTTCAACCGTCGTCGCCGTCTAACAACGTCGGAGAAAACAGTTCCTACTATCACAACAGCAACTATGGAACATTCTACAGATCACAGAGATCTCTTTGGAGAGATCCTTCTTCTTAGGACAAGAAACTGTGCCGAACCCAGTTTCCCGTGGAATTGATCTATTCTGGAGACTTTATATTGAAAAGTCGTAAGTTGAGACCTGATATTTCTCACACGACCAATAGTGGACATTTCTCTTGTACATAATCAATTTATGTTTGGATTTATTTATTATCATATATTCATATGCGATTTAGTTATGGAATAGTGATATCAGAGACATCAGACGGGGAGTATTCTGTTACGCCGTTCCTCAATTTATGTAGTTCGTTTGATAATATTCTTAATCTGTTTATGTGTTCCAGTTTAGGAGGATTATTCATCTTTAACCTGATAAGTACATTAAAACATCGTATCATCGCTACCTTTCCCTTTCTCTCACGTATCCGTTACAGGAAAACTGCAAGGTCATTACGATCACGAGGAATATTTCGTAGAGACGACATCTTGGACACAATTTGTGGCTAACCACAGAGTGAGTTAATTATATAACATTGTATTTGCAGCCTTCAAATTGCTCTTCGTATATTTGAACCTTTTCTCCGTGAAATATTGGAAATTTAACCGTTCTTGGAAGTACAACATTTTCTCGCATTAAACGGACTGTGCTATCAATTATTTTTGACATTTCGTTATCATAACATTAATTCAACACATTGTAAAATTGTATTTTATTTGTATTTTCAGCTTTTTACCATTTGTTAGATTGGTTTGAGAATAAATTGTCAGCACCTGATAGTCTTATTGCTTGAACCCAATCGTGGTTATACTTAGTGGTCAGGCCATTACAATATTCCTGACTTGAAACAGGCATTTTGTTAAGCAAATGGTGGGTTAAATCTGGTTTTCTTGCTTGCTTATACGCCCACTTGTATGACAGTTGTTTAATGTTCCGTAATATTGCCAAATTAGGGGAGCAACACTAACAGAATAAATTGGTTTACATGGTCATATCTGGTATCCAGTAGCATACATCACAGACATACATTTCCACAGCTTAATTTAACGTTCAATAGATATCAGAAGATGTGGTATGAGTGCCAATGAGACAACTCTCCATCTAATTCACAATTTGTAAAAGTAAAGCATTATAGGTCAAAGTACGGCCTTCAACACGGAGCCTTGGCTCACACCGAACAAACACACTTACAATCGAATCAGACAAATACGCCAGCCAAAAAAAGATTATGTAGTTGATAATACAGCCAGTATAGTAAAGCATAATTGAAAACCAATTGTTCAGAGAACAATTGAAGGTCTTTCCACCCATAAAGATCAATTTTGATATAGAACTATGAAAATTCAGTTTGAAATATCATATCCAGCGTCAAATGATAGCTTATTGTACACTGATTCCAAAAATTTATGGTTTCTATACATTTTTTCTAAATAAGGGAGATAAATTGTTACTTCCGGTTTGAAAAATGTCACTTCCGGTTTTATTTGATAGTTTACTTGATACTGATTCCAAAAATATATGGTTCAATATACTTTTACATTAAATAAGTACAAAAAATAGCTACTTCCGGTTTACACCAGATCACTTCCGGTTGACTTTTCCATAGTCAAGTGGCTTGTCCCATGGCTTTATCATGTATACATATGAGGTAAAAGCAAAGGTCAAAATCTAGAACGTCAATTTTACCTATGACCTTGAGCTCAATTTCAAGGTCATAAACCAAGGGCTTCAAATCGAAAGACTATAGGTCTTAATTATATAAGGTTAATGAGTTATATCACTATATGCTTAACTTTTAATAAACGAGGGGAGAAAACTCCAATTTAATGTAAGCGTACCCTTTTAACCAAAATTTATGTGTTACGACATGTCGCAACTTACAATTTAGTAAAAATATGTTGTCGATATCTTATACGGTTTTTGAAAAGAATTGAAAATAAGCCAAAATCAAAATTTAAAATATGACCTTGACCTCTGACCTTGACCTTATTTTCTTATTTTTGGATCAAGGACCTCAAATCAAAAGATCCTAGGTCTCTATCACTAATGGTTTACAAGATAGAAATGCATATCACTTATATCAAATGCATAAGGGGAAATAACTCTCATATGGAATATTCATATCGCCTCGGTCAAAATAGGACAAATCATGCAAAGGATATAACGAGCAATTTTATAAAATAAATTTGTTGCTTTCTTTTACGGTTACGGAGGAGATGCAGTCACAAGGAAAACAGTGTTCGGGGAGATACGAGATACGAGATAACTCCTACAAAGAAAATTGTTCGGCTAAGAATGGGTGAAAATAAAAAGCGCATAAACTGTATGATACTATATAAGAAATATCTAAGCGACATCTTGCGAAACAAAAATTTTACGCGAGAACAAAATTTGGCGGAAGAAAATAATAATAATCAGAACAAATACAATAGGTCTTTCCACAGAAAAGTGGAAAGACCTAATTAAGGAGCCCCTTAAGTGTCATGTAAATATGAATATGTTCGTTTGCCGGATATTAAATCTTGCACGCACCCGTTTGAAAACTCGTGCGCACGACTTTCGAACTTGTGTGCATGGCTTTCAAACTGGCGCGCATGACTTTCAAACACGTGCTCACGACTGTCAAAAATGGTGTTCACGACCTTCAAGATCTGGTGCGCATGCCTTTGAAACTGGAGTGCATGACTTTTAAACTGTTGCGCATGACTATCAAAATGGTGCGCACGACTTTCAAACTGGCGCGTATGACTTTCAAAGATGGTGTGCAAGACTTTCAAGAACTGGCGCACACGACTTTCAAACTTGTTCACATGACTTTCAAACTTGTGTGCATGACTTTCAAACTTGTGTGCATGACTTTCAAACGGGTTCGCATGACTTTCAAACTGGCGCGCACAACTTTCAAATTGGTGCACACGACTTTCAAACTCGTGTGCACCAGTTTAAAAGTCGAGCGCACCAGATTTTGAAAGTTATGCGCATAAAGAACGGTAAAAGTCAAAAATCTGAAAGCTGGATGCACATTTACCGAACCACGACAAGAGGCATACGATCAAATGGAACATAATACTATAGTAGTACAAAGACAAATAAAGATAAAACTGTAAAGTAGATAAAAAGCTACACAGAGTCAACAGTTCATTAATTGTTTGCACAGGCACTGATAACGTTTAACAAACTAGATCGGAGTATCAGCTGCAATCTCTTGAAAATCATATGAGTTCAGAATTGTATACTTCATAGGCGGATGAAGTTGGTAAATCGCTGCTAAGCTGAGGAAATTTTATAATTTCAAAATTGAAATCATCTCGTTTGTCATAGACTCTGGTATTAAAAGATGACCGCTGTAGTCAAATTCGGGGTATATGTTTAAAAATGATGCAGAGGAAGCTGTATATGTGGTGTCTACAATATCTAGTTCATGACTATTAATGGGACCAAATGAGAAAAGTTCTTATTGTTAATGGAAAGAACATCTTCAATACACCTGTGTGTAAAATTAGATGATAAAGCTTATTTGATCTAATATAAAATTAAGAAGATGTGGTATGATTTCCAATAAGACAACTCTGCACAATAGACCAAATGACACAGAATTTAACAACTATAGATCAGTAAATGAGTAAAATCCATACAGCTATAAAAGGCCACGAAATGACATATGTAAAACAATTCAAAGGAGAAAACTAACGGCCTGATGTATGTACAATGAACGAAAAACAAATATGATATACACCAATAAACGACAACCACTGAATTACAGACTCCTGAATTGGGACAGGCACCTACATAATGTGGCGGGGTTAAACTTGTTAGCGACCCTCTTTTTAACCTGGGACAGTGGTGTAACAGAACAAAAATTGAACAAACTATAAAATTCAGTTGAAAAGGGCTTAACTCATCAGATCGATACAAAGCAAAAACAAGTAACAAAAGCACAGAGTGGACTTGTACATCTCCATTACCCTTTCGAAAATAAAAACGCACACATTAAGATATTTCCGGGGGAAAACCACCAGACCCCCTCTCGCTTCTCTCGTTTGTGGATGCATTACGCATTATGTATACACAATATTGACCTTTCGACCATTTACGCTGCTGTAGGTCTTATTATATTGGATGCATAGTTACGCGTAGCATTGCCTCATAAATGAAAACAGGTCTAAATATGGGTAAAAATATATATATCACCAACAAAAATTTAAGCAATGATTTACGTTCTTAGAAAGTAATTACACACTTCAACCAATTACAAGTATATCGATTGGTAAAAAAATGCTGTTTTCTGATCATTAAGTCTGGTCACGCCTTGTCTTTCGCGATCCAAATAATGCGTTGAATGATCTTTCACGATCAATTTTGATAAAAAAAATCAACAAATATAGACTTTTTCAAAAATAATATGAACTTTTTCAAGTAATAACATAAGTATACTTTACTGGACTATCTGACATATAAAGATTAAGTTTTAAATATATCATGATATATTGGAATGTGACTATTATAGTTACAAAACGTGATTTTTTCTTAATGATTTTCATAGGATTGTGTGTCGCCTTTTGTGTTTTCTTAAAAAGTACTGCATTTTTTGATTTATTAAGTACACAGTTTTATTAAGGAAGTTGAATCATTTTGACAGACATAATTGTTTTTTCTAATTTGTTCCACCTTTTGAAACTACAGCAGATTGTTTCATAGATTTTGAAGTAGAATTACACTTAATTGCATTCACGATCTGATTGCAATGCTTGACCACCGTTAGTTATTCTTTCACGATCAATTATCTCGATAAACTGAATGACACCCGTGAATTAGTGCATCTTGATCACTTTTGATAAAACAGTAATGCATTAATGTTACATCGTTGATCTTTAATTCTTAGAAGTGATTTGTGACTGTTATATACACATACGTATAAGCAGAGACATATATACCGTGACATTCTGGTTTAGGCTTGCTATAAAAACACCAAAAAATTGATTTCTTTGAAATATCAATCATTTTTGGGCCGACCTTGTTTAATAATCTTTTTTAGTTGCTTGTAAAAATTATCTTAAGTATCATTCATTTGAATGCTTCAAAATACTATAAGCCTATTATTGTTAAAAAAAAAAATTAGGGGCGAGGAATCCCCCCCACCCCCTTACCACCCCCCACCCACCCCCACCCCCACTCCCAAAAGTAAACTATTTGTACACTTCATTTAAGTTATTGTTTTAAAACGTAATATCCTTTGAGGTCAGCCAAACCCCAATTCAACAACAAGGAGTGTTTCCAATGATCGCACAAGATATTCAACTTAATAAATCAAAATTTTAAGATAAATTGTTCTTCGTTATAAATTTTGATATTTCAAAAAACTTTTTGTAATTTTTGCTATAATTAAACCTGGCCAGGAAAATATCAGCATTATTTTCATCAGACTGAAAGTTTAAAGTTGTTTGTGAAAATTAGATTATTTCAGCTTTCTTTCAAAGTTTCTTACGCCAGGTTTATTTTCTTTCGGTTTTGATCTTTTTATTATGTTTAATTAGTTACATTAAAATTTATTTCCATAATAATCTTGTTTTTATTAGTAATATATATATATGAATTCCTGAATTACACTTTAAATGAATTTTGGATAATGAATTTGTCACCATTTCGCTTTTGTCGTCAGTCCAACTTAGTTTGGTCCTGAATATGCATGAAATACTTGCCACTGAACGTAAAACAAACAAATATCCACCAATCCATCTACAGTTGCGCTATCCTCTGTTACATACCCGTCATTTTGTCACATGCTTGGTACTATTCTTTGAACAAATTTCGTGTTGTAAAATTTTGTCCTACATTTAACTTGTTCTTGTCCAGTATTGCATTCCTTGAACAGGTTTAAATGTAAAACTAAATCTTATCAAATTAATTTGGTGCATTGGTTCTCTGAAACGCGTTTTTGTCGAGCCTTCAACTTTTGTCGAAAAAGCGAGACATAGCGATCCTACATTCCGTCGGCGTCGGCGTCGGCGTCGTCGTCGGCGTCGTTGTCGTTGTCGTCGTCGGCGGCGGCGGCGGCGGCGGCGGCGGCGGCGTCCACAAATATTCACTCTGTGGTTAAAGTTTTTGAAATTTTAATAACTTTCTTAAACTATCCTGGATTTCTACCAAACTTAGACAGAACCTTGTTTATGATCATAATATAATATTCAAAAGTAAATTTTGTAAAAAAAAAATTCCATTTTCCCGTATTTTACTTATAAATGGACTTAGTTTTTCTGCCAGGAAACATTACATTCACTCTGTGGTTAAAGTTTTTGAAATTTTAATAACTTTTTTAAACTAGCCTGGATTTCTACCAAACTTGGACAGAAGCTTGTTTATGATTAAAAGCTAGTATCTAGAAGGACATTTTGTTAAAATTTTGTTCCATTTTTTCCGTATTTTACTTATAAACGGACTTAGTTTTTCTTCCAGTTAACATTACATACAGTCTACAGTTTAAGTTTTTAAAACATTTATTAGATTCATAAACTATCCTGGATTTTTACCAAACTTGGACAGAAGCTACTTACAATCAAAAGATAGTATAGAGAGGAATATTTTTATTAATTTTTTTCCTCATTTTTGTTTAGCCTGTGATTAACAGCAAAAGTAGGCGAGACACTGGGTTCCGCTGAACCCTTACGAATTTTTGTACATTTCAGCGTGTCAACCCCTTATGTAGTAGTGGTTTCGGTTTGTATAAATATACAACAAAAGTCTATGTTGGTAGTCAGTTATTGTTTCATTTTACATATTTAACAAGTGGTGACATATAAATATAAGGAGATGAGGTATGACTGCCAATGAGACAACTATCCACCAAAGTTCAAATTAAATGGATGTACGGTATTTAATTTTTTGCACCATGATCTGACTATGAAAGTCAATCAGTAATTTCCGACATGACAGACCAAATATAGAAACAGTTTTAGCGTTACAATTAATTGGTACTTTGAGAATAATCTTTACTACACTTAGTTTAAAGTTAAACTGATTGAAATATTGATCAGATTTATTGAGAGTCAGCAAATTAAAAACTGTCCAAATATTTTGAAAGAGGGGAAAAGAGGGGTGGTAGTTTAAAACCGAGACAAATATAATACTTCCATGATTTGAGCTACAACATTATTGTTCTACTTGATTAATTGTTACTCAATTTTGCATGTATTTGCATTTCAAATATAATATAGTACTTGCAATGTACTTCTGGAAAATTATCTACATGTATCTACCGAAACAGATGATATTTATATTCCACTCTCTGTAAAAATGAAAATAACACTATAAATTTGGTGCGTTCGAGGCGCTTTTCGGTATTTACCGTCACTGAGTACGCTCAAATTTGAAATATTAAAAGCAATGGATGTTTAAATTCTTGAGGAAATATATGACTGTAACTGTAACTTTTTTTTTATGTGGCTCTTTGATGATCATTTATTAAACCTGGATTTTCATTCTTTTTTCATAAGTACGTCTGGATTTCTACAGAAGTCACACTATAAATATAAATAAAAGTTGTGGTTCATATACGTCAATGACATAGCAACCCAAACACAAATATATATATATATTTATATACAAGTCTAAATTGAAAACAACGTTCAAACCTATATTTGCGTTGGATAAAAACCGCAATTTTTATACGTGTGCATGCAAAACAAATTTCTTGGTAGAGGGGTCTAAATACAGCACAAACAACATTTTCCAAAAGACCAAAACAATGAAAAGGTATATTTTAACAAAACGCATTTGACTAGCAGGTCGAACAACGGATGTTCTTAAACCCTGCTGACTGCCATTGGCGATTGCCAAATAAACGGATCACCAGATGTAACAAAATGGATCTTAATTATTAATTTAATACCAAACAGAAAACAATAAACTTGCGGAAAAGATGGTATACCGCAAACATGAGGTGCAAAAATTGGTACACCATATCCGGATTTTGACAACAAATGTCTCTTCAGTGATGTTAGGAATCGAAACGGTATTTGGAAGGCCATGTAATTTATCTCAATTTAGGATTGACTCTTGAATTCTGAAGAGTCGAAATAGGATGAACGGATTATATAAACCCGAAGGCAAATATAGTACAAGCCCAAACGAAAAAATATAAACAAGTCTAAATTGAAAACAACGTTATATATATATATATATATATATATATATATATATATAGAAGGCATTTATAGATCTGTTTGGTCGAAGCACGAATAAAACTACAGTTATTGTAAGATATAAGGGAAAATATCGAACTATTAAACACTTTTTTTTTTAATCTTAAACACAAAAAATGAAGAAAAAAAAACAGGAAGGTCCATGACCAAAGTCGCAGTGAAATAATGATGCATTTAAGGTTTTAGAAAACTATATCAAGTTAAAATGCAGAATGACAGTACCTTACTTTCATTTGACAAATTGAAATTGCTCCGTAAACTCCCAATTCACATCTAATTGGTATGAGTGTACCGGAAATGAATGTTATAACATGTCTGGGACGTCATGTAATACAAAACCACTGTGTATCATCGCCACCGGAAATTGGGTACCAACGAAGCGGAGAGATAACAATAAATAATAAACAAGGTAAGAAATCCTTTAATTCAAACTATTTCTGCCGTTTTGATGAGGTTAACGTTTATGAAACGATTTTCTGATAGAGTGCTTTATTTTTTTATGTCGACAACAGGGACAGTGTATACTAACGGGACTGGTCACTATTGATTTTATTTAATAACTACGCCTCCCGTGTAAAGCTAGCAACAAACAATTAACCAAACAATTGTAAAGACTAGTGCTAAAAATGTATAATCAAATGTTTTGTTCTTATTTGCAAAGATTAAAAGGACAAATCATTTTGCTTTTGTTTTATTTCTCTTCAGATAAAGTTATTTGCGTGCATGGCTTTGATGTGCGTCAACTATTAAGTTAGAATGTGGTCAGCTTTTAAAATGTTTATGTATTAAAGAGTTATCAAGACAAAAGGAATAAAAATGTCGACAATAAAAAAAATGATATTCTATGCTTAAAATAGATATAAGAAGTTGTGGTATGAGTGCTAATGAGACAACTCTCCATCCAAGTCACGATTTGTAAAAAGTAAACCATTATAGGTCAAAGTACGGCCTTCAACACGGAGCCTTGGCTCACACCGAACAGCAAGCTATAAAGAGCCCCAAAAATGACTAGTGTAAAACCATTCAAACAGGAAAACAATCGGTCTAATCTATATGAAAAACGAGAAACGAAAAACGAAAAACACTTATGAACAAAATCAACAAACGACAACCACTGAACAACAGGTTCCTGAATTAGGACAGGTGCAAACAAATGCAGCGGGTTTAAAAAGCCTTATTGTACGAATAATTCCCGACACTTACGTTACAATGTTCTTAATATTTTCAGAATCGTAAGTGTTAATTTAGAGCAAAAGATATAATTTTGTCAGAAAAAAATATGATTCGTACAAATTTTAATAGCTTAGAAAATATCCTTTTACCAATTGATTAGAAAATTTTAAAATTTGTAATACCTATTACTTTATAATCTATTTCTGACACGACTTCTCGTCCTGAATATGCATGAAATGTTTGCCACTGGACGTTAAGCAACCAACACTCAATCAATAAAATTTTGCTCTAAAAATGAATTAAACAATATAAGCCACAATTGTATCCATCACTTGGTGTCTGTTGTCTGTTTGTACCGTAAAAATACTGAATTCGTTTTTGTCCAGAAATATATTCCTTAGACGAGTTCAAGTATGTAAATAAATTCATAGGATTATGTGATCAGTTGAAATTATTCAGTGCAATCATTTTGTGTCCGTCGTCGTCTTTCATAAATATCAAATGTTGTATCCACTGTTTGCTGTTTGTCGTCTGTTGTTTGTAGCAGTCAGGCCTCGGTCTTAAAATTTTAGCCCCCTCTTAGGTAATAACCAATCATGGGGTGGGGGAGGGGTAGCTTTTAAGTTTTTCTCGAGACAAATATTTTTTCTTTACTAAAAAAACACTAAATAATTTTCTATATTTTATAAATAAATTAACTGATGTATACTATAGATTTTTAACTATAGATGTTGAATTTAAAAAAAAGAATTAAAAACAATGATAAATCCCTAAGCCAGTATTTTTATGGTAAACAAATCTAATGTCTGGGTTATTTTCTTATGCAAATCATTAATTTTTCTTTTTTTTAAGATAATAGTGTAACCAGTTATGTAATTTGACACGTATCTTACGGTTCACTGATTTTCGGTAAAATCTAAGAAAAACCGGCACGTGCCTAAACATTGTTCAATTATTTATTTATTTGTGATTCTTTTTCGATAAAATTTGGAATTTATGCATTAAATATCAATCTCTACCATGATATGAACTTTGTTTACATGTAATAGCACCCTTTCTAGTCCTTAGTTGCATATTATAAGTCCTTAGTGCACTAAAGAGTCCTTAGCAGTGTTTAGACGCACCCGTAGATATTTGCGTATTTCTAAGTACATTGTAGTTTAATTTTTTTTTTTAAATCATACAAATCTGATTAATAGCCACTTACCATGACAAAAAATATAAGATTTTAAAAGAATGTTAAATTATTAAACTGAAACATCTCGTTTTTAAAAACACTCTAGTCGTGCAAAAGGGGGTACATATTGAACAAGTATAGACTGTCCCTGGTCGACAAGTAGCAAACAAAGAAAAGATTTTGTGTTATACTCCGAAACCGTGCACTTGGTTCCCGAAAATTTCAATGTCGATCGCCTTCCGACGTCCCGCTGGCCAAATATTCAATTATTTTTTCATTCTTTTTCCAGACAAATCTTTAGATTATGATAGTGTGACCTCATAATTACTGAAATTCGCTATCAAAAAGATGTTTTCTAAAGAATATGGACTTAAACAGTTATTGCTTACTGTACGGCGAATCATAGTGCAGGACGTTGTACGGCGAATTGCAAAATAACAACTTGTTTTCTGTACGGCGTCTTGTGATAAACTGAAATGTAAAGATGAGTTTAATAACTATATAGATAATAACGAGGGTGATATGGTATACATATCAACGCGTTACCAGCTTACAAATATGCGAAATAAACTACATAGCAAAAAAAATCATACAATATATGCCGTTAATTTCATTCAGATGTCATCATTGCGTACCCTTATAGGATGTTGTGTTTTGAAAGAAAAAAATGGCTACTTTAACTTAGTCATCCTAAATATATTCATATGTCTTTATACTACTAACAACTGTTGTCTTATTTGTTGTAAGGGCGAATTTTCAAAATTTACCGACCATTCAGCTTTTGTGGTGGATTTTTTTTTTTTTTTTTTTATATATATATACTGTTTAATTTCAATTTTCTTGAATATATAATTCTTATATGATTTCCATATTAGGGAATACGTTGATATGATTGGTCGAGAGGACTTCCGGTAGTTATTCTTGACGTTGTTTATTTTTCGATAGACGACGTTGGCCGAACTTCTTTTCGTAACCAATGTAAACAAGATGGCGGCGATAATAACACAATCCGGCTCGACGTTAACAAAATGTATTTTCACTTCGCGTTAATCATTTATTTAAATAATAAACACTTTTGAATGACAATAAGAGTTTTAGCAGTTTATTTATTATCAGATAGCAAATTTCATGGAGTACATAATTTTGCGTTAACCAACAAATATATTCATGCGCCAGGCCAATTCAATGACACAAATATACAATTTACGTGTGATAGAGGTTACGAGTGTGGGAAAATGAATTCCTTATCTTAATTTTTAAAAAATTATAAGGATTAAACGCTTTTTTAAAGGAATTTATTGGTGTATAAACTGGACCAAGTCACTCACAAACATACCATAAAAGTCATTCGGACTTTTATTTGTTTGTGAGTGAATTGGTCGAGTTTATACACCAATAAATTCTTTTAAAAAGGCGTTTAATTCTATAATAATTTAAATAATTACTTGTTTGGAAGGAAAGTGAACAAAATACTTTGTTTGCTTTGAAAATTAGTGGGGGGAGTAATTGTTCATTGCGTTTTGTAAAATTTTCTAGTTACATGACTGTATGTTATTGAGAAATAGCTTGTTTTTATGTTTAAGTCGGGGAAAAAATGTTTGTCATGAGAAAAAAACCATGCCCCCTTAATAAAAAAAGAACGGTCAGTGCCTAAGATATAATTCAATAAAAAAAAAATCCGCAAAGGGATCGCCGACTTAGAATATTTAGTTCTTTTGTAGGACTTTAAACATCATCGGCCAAACTACTATTACGACAGACTATAAATGTGTGGTATTCAAATACAAATAGTCACAGATAAAAGAAAAATATACCAGTATAATTCTTATATGATAAGCATATAAGGGAATACGTTAATATGATTGGTCGAGAGGGCTTCCGGTAGTGGATCTTGACGTTATTTATTTTTCGATAGACGACGATGACAGAACTACTTTTTGTAACCAATGTAAACAAGATGGCGGCGATAATAACACAAACCGGTTCAACGTTAAAAATATATATTTTCACTTCGCGTTCATCGTCAAATTAAATTATAAACACAAAACATTTATTTGAAAGAAAATAAGATATTCTTTAAGTTTATTTTTTCTGATAGCAAATTTCATGGAGTATATTTTTTGGCGTTAACCAAAAACATTTTTCATGCGCCAGGTCAATTCAATGCCACAAATTTACAATTTACGTGTAATAGAGGTTACGAGTGGAGAAATCAAATTCCTTATCTCTATATTCAAAGAATTATAAGGATTAAACGCATTTTAAAAGGAATTTATTGGTGTATAAACTGGACCAAGTCACTCACAAACATATCATAAAAGTCCTTCGGACTTTTATTTGTTTGTGAGTGAATTGGTCAAGTTTATACACCAATAAATTCCTTTAAAAAGTCGTTTAATCCTATATTAACTTTTTATTTTCAAGATAGAAAAATACAACTTTTTTATTTTCAAGTCTTTTTGTTTGGTCTAAATTAAAATGAGTGGATTGAGGTAGTTGGGGAGCGGGGTATATTCGCCCGACATCTCTTTTTGTAGTACTTTTTCATGAATAAGACTTTGATATTGTGTTAAATAAAATTAAATAATTCAATACAAATAAGACTTGCAATTGCGTTAACAGTTACAGCAGCACATGGTTATTTTGCTTTCAAACACACCTTCTCTGTTTTGAAACTTACGAGATTGCAATTTGATTTTCTGGAAGGTGGAAGGAGGATTATGCATGATAAATAACTTGGCCGGGTAAGAACTAAAAAATAAATGACTTTACACAAGACAGGATGAAAATAAATATTCTGCAGCACAAATGCCGGAAACATTGTGTACAAAAAGGCGGAAAAAATAAGCAAATTAATGATCAATCCGAAAAAAAAGTCCTCGTGCCCTTTTCCCCGCAAAAAAATCAAATGGTATGGTCGTCCCTTTATAAAGGTATGGAACTCGACCTATATGTATTAGGATTTAGTGTTTAAAAATCAACATTTATTTAAACCTTCAAATATATGAAAATAATCGGATCTCTAGCGAGAAGCTAAAATAATTTTTTGTCATATGTTGTAAGGAGAAAAAAGTAGAACTAAAGCCCGAAAGCACCCCTAGATGTAAAATCAAATCAATCTTTACTGTTTCGTGGATTTTTTCCAAGGAATTTATGAGAATACACCATCAGGATCTAAACTGATTTTCACCTGCCGTTATTAGATTTTATGTGACTATATGTCTTTAACTTAAAAGATGCACTATAACTTCTAGCTGTAGTGTATAAATAAGTATACAACATATTAATCTAAAAATATCATATAATTATTCTGCATATCAGATATGCGTATCCAGGTCTTCTTATCTTCTCTATTATAAGGCTTTATATAAATAGTCTATGCTATATCCGCAGCCGGATTTGAATCCCTTGTATAGCATTCTGCGATAGCAATAGTTTCTCAAAATGATGTTTTCTAGCATGTTATTTTCAAAAATTATAAGTCGCGAGCTTGTACTTTTTTTTTTACTTAAGAAGAATTTTTGATTTTATTAGAAATGTTCTTAAACTAACAAACATGTTGTATTTTCCTTTATAAATAAGTCAATAATACTTATGAAATAAGGAGATGTGGTATGATTGTCAATGAGAAGACTATTCAACAAGGTCCAAATGAACTGAGCGGATTTAAGCAACTATAGATCACCGTACGACCTTCAACAACGAGAAAATCCCATACCGTATAGTCAGTTATAAAAGGCCCCGACTTGACAAACGAAAATAATAATGTTCTGATTTATGACAAAACGATAAACAAAAAACAAATATGACAGACAGCAACCTACAACAACTACGAAATTACAGGCTCCTGACTAGGAACAGGCACATATAGAATGTCGCGCGGTTTAACATGCTTATGAGCGCTCAAATCTCCCCTCACTTGGGACAGTGAACAGCACAACATAAGAACATACCGGTTGTAAGGCGAGTCTATCTATACTTTAATGTTATATTAAAGAATATAAGAGACAAACGCATGTGATTCTTAAGTGTGTATAAACATATTTTCTCACAAGGTTAACAGAGTTCAAATAGTATAGTTTACATAAAATGTGTATGTAAAATATCATTTGAATTTGCTTGTTTTAATGACAACTGTCATTTAACCATACGAGTAGCCTGTCAAAAACACAGCAAAAGTGTAAATGAAAGTCAAAACATTTATCCGCTGTTGTATGTGTCGTATTCAAATTGTAAACGCTTAATTAAAAAAGTGTTTTTAATATTAAAATTTTATGACTGGGAGAAAAGATAAACTAATCTTTCATTTGTTCAATGTATTAAAATTGACTACATTACATTGGTCAAATATCTAATTATGATTTGCGAAATATTAGTACATTTTGTAGTAACAACTATGAAGTACCCGTTATAGACTAGATATAACCAGAAAATCTTTTTTTTTCCATCTACTACTATTGAATGGAATAGTCTTAACCCCGACATACAAACTTCCCGAAATATTAATACAGCCACCCTCCTACTTTAGTTGTGGCGATAGAAAACTTAATATTATTCATACACGGTTGAGAAATATGCGCAGTTCTTTAAATGCAGATCTGCACCATGTTATTATTAAACTTAATCCCGCATGCAACTGTGGACATGCTGTTGAGGATTGTACTCATTGTTTTTTCGAATGTCCTTTTCACAATGAAGAAAGAGAAATATTGTTTTTGATTTAAAAAAAGATATGCTATATCAGTATAGCTTCTACTGGCTGATGACGGCGACCTTACATTTCAGCAAAATAAACAAATTTTTGAATCTGTACAATCTTATATCAGAATTAAAAACCAATTGTTCAGAGAACAATTGAAGGTCTTTCCACAGCAATTTTTAAATTTCTTGAAAAGAAGCTAGTTCGTGTTTACTCAAAGTTGAGATTGGCATCTTATCATTAGTTTCTTCATACTGATGCGATAAATAAGTGGTTTCTATATTCTTCTGAGTGAAATAAGGGAGATAATAAGCTACTTCCGGTGAAGTAAATGTCACTTCCCGTCTCATATAATAGTTTCTTTCACACTGATTCCAAAAGTATATAGTTTCTATATACTTTTGCTTGTAAGCCAGGAGATAATTGGCCACTTCCGGTTTATCGAAAGTCATTTCTAGTCTTCAGTGATAAGTTAATGTATTAAAATTACAAAATATATGGATTCCGAGTACTTTTTCATGAAGAAAGTGCAAAAATGGCTACTTCCGGTTTTCTCAAGGTCACTTCCGGTTGTCATTCTTCAAGGTCATATGTCATCCAACCTTTTGTAAAAGGTCATATGGCTTTATAATGAACCAAGTTGAAGTAATAATCAATTAACCTTATAATTGGACATTTCAGGGGCACTTACTCCTATAAGATGCCATTAGATTGTTTCAGACCAAATGTAACATATCTTCATTACAATAAAGCAAACAGTTTGCACTTGTTGTTTCATATATATCTTTAAAAGTGTTTGAGAAAATGCAAAAACAAGGAAAAGTCAAAATTGAGAACTTGACCTTTGACCTTGACCTTTGACCTTGACCTCATTTTCTAAGTTAGGACCTAGGGACCTCAAATAAAAAAGATTCCAGGGTTATACGGTTAACGGTTTATGAGTTAAAAAAACATACCGACAAATTTATTTCACAGATGTCAACGGATATGTTCCAATTGTCGTAACTACAATCCCGTGCCCTTTATTCCGAATGCGACCTACCGAATTATACTTATCACCGGCTTTGTACTTTACATGAGCAACATGACGGGTGACACATGTGGAGCAGGATCTGCTTACCCTTCCGGAATTTTTTGTGGGGTTCGTGTTGCTCAGTCTTTGGTTTTCTGTGTTGTGTTTTGTGTACTGTTGTTTGTCTGTTTGTCTTTTTCTTTTTTAGCGATGGCGTTGTCAGTTTATTTTCGACTAATGAGTTTGAATGTCCCTTTGGTATCTTTCGCCTCTCTTATACTAAAACTTATTTAAACAGCTTAATATCTCACAGGCAGTTGAAAGCATTAAATACAATGCTGTATAACGTATTTTGCCATATAAGGAATGATGAGTACTGTATACACTGATAACACGGTTGCTCAGCGTGAACAAGGTTTCACAGTAAAACTTTGAGAAATCCTTCACAGTAAAGGTAAATAGTTTATAAATAGGTTGTAAATATGTTGAAGGGGTCAAATGTGATATTTCAAATGTTACTCACGCTGTGGTTAGCCACAAATTGTGATCCAGAAAGAATCCTGCGACATATCTAAAAGTGTTATTAAATTTTTGTATTAGATGGTGTTTCGATGGGTCTTTGCTGATTTAAGACAAACATTGTGATTCGTAACAAAACAGAAACAGGTCCGCAATAAGTGGTGCACAGTAAGTCCCAATTGGAATTCCGATAACTTGGCGATATACGGAATCTCCATAGCGAACAAAAATGTTAAATAGTAAAAATTCAAGTGCAGTGATCATATCAAAGCAGGGTCCAATTGACATAGTTCTTTTGTTTTTCGTAACTAAAATATAAAAATAAGATGTGGTATGATTGCCAATTAGACAACTCACCACAAGAGACCAAAAGACACAGAAATAAATAACTACAGGTCATCGTACGGCCTTCAACAATGAGTAAAACCCATACCGCAGAGTCAGCTATAAAAGGCCCCGAAATGACAAATGTAAAAAAATTCAAACGAGAAAACTAACGGCCTGATGTATGTACAAAATAATGAACGAAAAACAAATATGATATACAGCAACAAACGACACCAACTGAATTACAGGTTCCTGACTTGGGACAGGAACATACATAATGGGGAAGGGTTAAACTAGTTTGAAGGCGCGCCAAACCCTCCCCCTAACATGGGACAGTGGTGTAACAGTACAACATAAGAACAAACTATAAAAATCAGTTGAAAAGGGCTTAACTCATCAGATCGATCCAAAGCAGAAATACTTCTAACAAAAACACAGAGTGGACGTGGCAGGATACTTATACATCCCCACAACAAAAATACACTAAATATAGATCTGAAAGTACTCGCAGTTACTGACAGCTAGTTCAAAGCCAATAACAACTAATAAAAAAATCATGCAACTAAGACTAAAATATCAATCAGTACACATTCAACATCCAATGGATTTAGTCATTAACAGTCAGAGAAAAACATGACCTTGTACAATGCAAAGATACAGGTATTGACAGATGGTAGAGCCAAGAATGTGCATATGTATATAAAAATAATATTTAGTTTGATTTTAATTTACTGATAACAAAATCAATATTAATACCAATAAAAAAATAATATTCAAAAATCTAATCATAGTGTTGAATTGATAACCTTTTAGAATAAGTTTATTTAAAGTATCGATAAGTTTACCCGGATCGTATCTAAATTTCCGGGCTCGGTAAACAACATCTCTGTAAAAATTAGGATGTGCTATCCCGTTAAAAATAAGTTTTCTACAGGTACAACCAAACTTCCAAACCAAATCTTTATATCTATAGAAGAATTTAGTAAAGGTTTTAAGTAATTTGTGGTATCGAAATCCCTGACTTAATAATTTACCAGTAATACGTAGATTACGTTCATTGAAATTAAAAACGTCACAACAGACAAGGGCATAGCGAACGAGTTGTGATATATAAACACCGTAAGATGGTGCCAAAGGAACATCACCGTCCAAAAAAGGAAAATTAACAATAGGGAACGAAAAAATCGTCCCTTTTGTCGTACATTTTAGTGTAGAGTTTCCCGTGTAAAACTCTAAATCTAGGAAAGGACATTTATTGCTGTAAATATTTGATTTATTTAAAGTAAGTTCCTTTGGGTAAATTTCGTCAGTATATTTAGAAAATTCTTGATTATTTAACGAAAAAATATCATCAAGATAACGATAAGTGTTGTTGAATTTATCAATTAAATGCAATTTAAACGGGTCTTTACTGAGTTTGGCCATAAACTGTGATTCATAACAGTACAAAAACAAGACTTCTAATAAAGGGGCGCAATTGATGCCCATAGGAACAATACCAGCTGTCGATAAACTTTATTGACGAAACGTACATAAATATTATCAAGGAGAAAATTAACAGCTTCAATCATGTCATCACATCTCCAGTAAGTATATCTAGCATATTTACCTTTCTCATTAGAGAAGGATGCCCATTAAATGAGGTTTGTGATTTTTATCTTAATGTTATTATGAGGCAAAGTGGTAAATAGGGTAGAAAAATCTAAACTTTTAAACAGAATCGAAAGCACCAATATGAGCATGCAATTTATCAATTACTTCTAATAAATTTTTAACACTCCAAAAGTAATTAATTCCACTTTTTTCGTAGACCTTATTTGAATAATTTATTACCAGGTTTTTTTTATTGTACCAAGTGTACTAGTAAACACGTGTGATGTTTGTTTCCGCACAGTCGGCATTTAAAATCTAGATTAACCTTTTTTCGCTTTACACTTTCTTGATGTTTCTTAACATCTTTGACGTTTTTACACGTATTTGGAGGATGCGATTCTTAGCAAAACGAGCATTATTTTTACGTGTCATCAACTGAAAGTGTTTTCCGTTCTTCCGTTAATCTTTCCGGCGACAAACGAAGCGGTCGGTAAAATATCTGATTCTTACGGAAGCCGATAAGGGCCATTCAAAAAAAAAAAATATGTCGTAATTACGACAAAGCATGTCGTAATTTCGACATAACATGTCGTTATAACGACATCGCTATGTCGTAATTTCGACATAACATGTCGTTATAACGACATCGCTATGTCGTTATTTCGACATACATGTCGTTATTACGACATCACTATGTCGTAATAACGACATAGCTATGTCGTAATAACGACATCGCTATATATATAAGAATATGTATTATGATTGCCAAGAGACTTAATGACACAGAAATAAACAACTATAGGTCATCATAATGCCCTCAATAATGAGAAAAGCCCCCGCATAGTCAGCTATAAAAGAGGGACGAAAGATACCAGAGGGAGAGTCCCCGACATGACAGCTGTTTAATAATTTAATTCAAACGAATGAAAATAACGGTTTTAATAATGTACAAACAAAGACCGAAAAACGAATATGTAACACACCAACAAATGACAACCACTGAATTACAGACTCCTGACCGCTATGTGATAATAACGGCAACCTTATAGTTTAACTTTTCACTTTTTGATGCGATAGGCATTTCAAAATGGTTGTCAGTAAAGACAAAGTTTGTAGCGGAAACAAATTCATCTTTTTTTTTTAGAATAATGAACACTATATGCAATCAAGCTTAATTAAAGTTATTCACTTGCACCTCAGACTTGCACATACTAGAACTTTATTTATAATGAAGTCAAATGAGACCCAGTTGAATAGGGGAGCAATTCAAGCTCCTTGGAGCCTCTAATTATGTTTGGCATGTACAGATTTGTGTAAATTATGAAGTCCTGCATTTCCATTGCAGGTTCTGAATAAGATGAATTTTAAGCTTTTCCCAATAAAGACTATGTTAAACTTTGGACTCATAGTGCTCAGACCCACGGATCTCTGTACCTTCATTTGTACACACTTGAATCTTAATGTACAGTAACTACTGAGGCTTGATGCAAATTATTACTGCATTGCTATTGTTGGTTCTTAATGAGATTCTTCAAGCGTCCTCCCCATTGAAGCCCTATTAAAACTTTGTACCCCAAGTTCTTTTAACCACTGTTCCCCAGGGCAACTATTCCTACAAACTTAAGGGGAGGGTTAGGATTCCGCTAACATGTTTAACCCCGCCACATTCTTTATGTATGTGTATGTCCCAAGTCTTTAATTTACATATTTGTTTTTCGTTGATTTTTGTACATAAAATAGGCCGCTAGTTTTTCTCGTTTGAATTGTAATACATTTGTCATTTCGTTTCCTTTTATAGCTGACTATGCGGTATGGGCTGTGATCATTGTTGAAGGCCGTACGGTGACTTTAATTGTAAATTTCTGTGTCATTTGGTTTCTTGTTGAGAGTTGCGTTTTTGAACAAACCAGCGTATCCCAAGGCCTTGATAACCTCTGTAGGCCCCAAATAAGACGAAAAAAAACATCAAAATTGGAGAGAAAACTGAAAAAATTGTTTCTAACCTCAGGGATATTAACCCTTGGCTATCTTAGATTTAATGCAATCAGTATGCATCAGCATCAGGGTACAGCTCATTTGCATATCATTTGCATATTTTTACAAATACTCGAAATTTAGACAATTTCTGATAACAATTCAGCATGCCAAGGGTTAATATCCTTGAGGTTAGAAACCATTTATTTTCTGTTTTCTCTCCAATTTTGATGTTTTTTCGTCTTATTTGGGGCCTACAGAGGTTATCAAGGCTTTGGGATAAAAGAATAAAAGAATATGTATTATGATTGCCAAAAGACTAAATGACACAGAAATAAGCAACTATAGGTCATCATAATGCCCTCAATAATGAGAAAAGCCCCCGCATAGTCAGCTTTAAAAGAGGGACGAAAGATACCAGAGGGAGAGTCCCCGAAATGACAGCTGTTCAACAATTTAATTCAAACGAGTGAAAATAACGGTTTTAATACATTATTAAAACCGTTATTTTCACTCGTTTGAATTAAATTGTTGAACAGCTGTCATTTCGGGGACTCTCCCTCTGGTATCTTTCGTCCCTCTTTTAAAGCTGACTATGCGGGGGCTTTTCTCATTATTGAGGGCATTATGATGACCTATAGTTGCTTATTTCTGTGTCATTTAGTCTTTTGGCAATCATAATACATATTCTTTTATTCTTTTATCCCAAAGCCTTGATAACCTCTGTAGGCCCCAAATAAGACGAAAAAACATCAAAATTATTAAAACCGTTATTTTCACTCGTTTGAATTAAATTGTTGAACAGCTGTCATTTCGGGGACTCTCCCTCTGGTATCTTTCGTCCCTCTTTTAAAGCTGACTATGCGGGGGCTTTTCTCATTATTGAGGGCATTATGATGACCTATAGTTGCTTATTTCTGTGTCATTTAGTCTTTTGGCAATCATAATACATATTCTTTTATTCTTTTATATATATATAGCGATGTCGTTTTTACGACATAGCTATGTCGTTATTACAACATAGCTATAGTGATGTCGTAATTACGACTTGTTATGTCGAAATTACGACATAGCGATGTCGTTATAACGACATGTTATGTCGAAATTACGACATATCGATGTCGTTATAACGACATGTTATGTCGAAATTACGACATAGCGATGTCGTTTAAACGACATGTTATGTCGTTTTAACGACATGTTATGTCGAAATTACGACATAATTATGTCGTTATTACGACATGTTATGTCGTAATTACGACATAAATTTTTTTTTTTGAATGGCCCTTATCGGCTTCCGTAGATTCTTCATAACTTGCACTCTCAAATTTTCCCCAAGCTGTCAGCGCTTGACTACAGAGCAGGTAAATCAATAAAATTTTAAATGTTTGCGTTTGTGATTTTGTGATTATGACCAAACCTCTCTCTCAGTATTGCTACGGCTTGATAGTAATTTGCGTTTGTTAGTGGTAAAAAGACACATAAGATACATTGTGCGGGTATGCCCTGAATTGGATTCTGCAAAGACGTAAACTTTTGTACCTCTGTTAATGTTTGGTTGTAAAATATGGATGATTAAATTTTGGTAGCTCATGATAGATGCTTGAATTTGTGCTTATTGACGATCTGTAGCTCATATTATTATTCTGCATGGGATGTGAAGTATTGCATGTAGATATGGAGTTCATGTATACGAAATCTGTTGCATTTGATTAACGTTTTGATTAGACCTAATTTCATTTGATTTTTTTTTCTGTTTCGAGCCAGCATTGCGTCTTTTTGTCAAAATACGTTCTATATTTAAAACATACCGGTTTGCATCTTCAATCTCAACTTTCATATTGTCCTAAGTAATTTCTTCTGGAATGTCATTGCCCAGTTGCGACGAATATCCATTTTCTTCTTTAAAGTCTCACATTTACCTTCAATTTCGGCGCTTTGTGTTGTTGATGTTTCGAATTCTTCTTCTGTCTTAGAAATTATTTTTTACGACTCTAATAGCCTTCTTTTTCGTCATTGTATCCTCTGGCCAAGGCATCAATGTTACGGAAGGGTAAACGCAATGTATGAAAAGACAGTGAACAACGTCTATTTCGTCTCAACTCAATATAATATAACGTATGCTAAATATTAATGATGTGCAACACCACAACTTACGATCTGTCTCTAATAATGATCTATTTGTTCCAAGACCAAATACAAATTTTTATAAAAAATCTTTTAATTATTCTGCAACAAAGGTATGGAATAATTTACCACTCAAAATAAAAAAATGTCGTAATGTGGAATTATTTAAGAAACATTGTTATAATCATTTTCTTGAAAATTCTATGCAAGTCGAATAATTTGTTTTCTTTCTTTTTTTGTAAGAATAAGAAAATTTAATCAAAACTTTACCAATTATTGCCATTTATTGCCATTTGTATGTTTGAATGATTGAATTGTGTATATACTAGTAATATATATTGTATTTTAATGTATGAATGTATGAATGTTAACTGTATACATGTATTTTGTTTGAGGGCCTCAATGAAAATTAGACTACTTCTAATTGAGTTACCCTCTTTAAATAAAGAATTTATTGTTATTATTATTATTATTATTACATAATAATAGAACGTTAACAAAAGTTATAGTGAAGTCGACAATCGTGATCTCGATCTTCTATAATGGAGGTGAGGAATACATACAGATACAGATATTCCGTAGGTAACTCCGTCTTTGCTGGATACTATTGGACAACAAGGATTTCTACTGCGACAAAATTTCAGGACAAGTCCGACTCCGTTCAAAACGATACGATTTTGCTGAAAAACGTCAAGGTGGATGGAACCTGCCATTTCCAAGATGCGTCCTTCGTTCGTGTACATCGAACGACTGTTCAGTTCAGTGTTGGTACCACATCGAACGCAGGCGTCGTCGTGATGTCCCGTCGTGTCCTTCACGAACAGTTGGGTGTCGATGTAGGCCTTGTACCGATTTATGGTTCTAATTTGAGCCACGGATGTGAACAGTCCACTTATGAAAAGACGGATTGTAGAGGAAGGTATACCAATCAAACGTTTTCATCTCAGTTTGAGAACGGGTTTTTGGCGGCGACGGGAGTCGAATTTTGACCCTCAGAGTACTTCTTCTGAGATCCATGTATCTAGCAGACAGGGTTGGAATCAGGAAGTGTGACTCCTCTTCGAATTGTTTGTTGGGACGATATTCTATCCATTCTCTTCTATGTTTGGCCGTATTAGTAGGTGGGAGTTAAAACAGTGACAGTTGGTCTTCGTGATTTTCTTCCTGGTGATTCCTGATTTGTCCAACTGGTTGGCCGAATTTCGTCGGTGTTTCTTTCCTCTTATGATTTTCTGTTTAGCCACTTCCGACTTGACAATCTCGAGGGTCTGCGCCACCGGAGTTACCACATCGGCTTTCGGTGTTTTTTGGCGAAAGAGAGCACTGCTTCCAACGATGTATCTTCTTTTTTTTTCCCTGATGAATCCTTCCCTTCGATACGTTTGCAAAATGCTGGTCCCATTTCTTGCAGTCGAGAACGTATGAGACCTAACGAAATTTGATCTTGTGATCTTAGACTTCTTTCTATTCCATCCTTGTCTTCGAAAGTGAAGCTCGAAGCACAATAGGGTCGATCTTGAATCGATATGGTTTAAGAAAAAATTATTTACAAAAATACCGAACTCCAAGGTAAATTCAAAAAGGGAAAGTCCATAAAACATGACAAAATCTTTATCAACCATCGGAACGAATGGAAAACAACTGTCATGTTCCTTACTTGGTACAGGCATTCTCCGAAGAAAATGGTCGGTTAAAACTAGTTTTATAGCTAGCTAAACCTCCCCCTTGTATGACAGTTGTTTATAGTTCCGTTATATTGACCAAATTGGGTGAGCAACCAAAACGGACATAATTGCCTAATCTGACAATAATTGGGACCCATTAGCAAAAACTGTGTAAACAAACATCACAGACATACACCACTACTGACTAAAAAAATCAAACAAACACACACATATACTAGTGTTGTCAAATTCAACATTTTTACCTAACCGGTTACTCGGATGATCTTTCGACTGACTAACCGGTTAATCGTTATGAAAGTTAATGTTCAAAGAAAATGTACCTTATGGTCACTTTTGGTCTTTTTCCGACCTGCAGTAAAACATTTGCAAAAGTAGGTCGTCCTTTTGGCTATGTGGGATGTATAAATTCGCAGTCACGTCTGGTCAGAATGGGGACATTAAATCCGATGCCTCCTGTAGAGAACATTTCGCGCTCGTGGCACGTTAAGTACCCTTGCAGCAAGTCTTTTAGGGGTCCGTAGGTAGCCTGTTGCAAGGTTTAATTTCTGTCCCTATCAAATATACCCTCATTTTTCAGTAGCATTCCACATGTCCAACCCTCCATGCCGGTCAACCCCTATTGCAGGATCTGTTTATTTAATTAATTGTTAATTTGTTCTCATTCTGAACATGCATGAAATTTTCTCCTCTGGAAGTTACGCAAGCAACAATCAATCAATCAACCAATCAAAGAATTGTTTGCAGTACTTTGTCACAATGTATTGTTATATAATATGATGTATCATAGTTAACGTCCCGCCTTTTCAAAAACATTCTGAATAGTTCATGTCTGCATAGTACTGGAACGACAAGAAAACACTAAGTTTGCATTACTCAATTTTTGAATCAGCATTTCATTTGAAATATGACCAAGCTTTGGATGTTGATGATTTGCATGTTTACATTTACGTTCACTCAATATTAAGTTACTTGTATTTACTTGTATTTAAGAACAAATTAAGTAAAATATAAAAACAAGGGTAATCAAAATGAAAACAACTCTGTAAAAACCTCTTGCATCAAACTCTCACCTCTGGACCCACCTGCACCAGGAACGCCCAAAGTAAAAAAAAAACCGATAGAACGATCGTCTTTTATAAATATTCGCACTCGTTTAAAGACGTTATGTCGAACTTTGTAGAAGGGTCTACCAAACTTTAGATCCAAGGGTATTTCGTCTATCGATGAATACCATACAATAATGGCAGGAATGTTTTTCTCACGTAAGATTGCTACACATGTACAGCCGTTTGGTTCGGTTTGCAGATCAGGGTTATATCAGTCAAGGGTCAAGATCACAAGTCTCCGTTGTGGTTGTCGACATTGGTCGACAAGGAGTCTTTCTGATATGCGTCTATGTCAATTCAGGGTCTTTCTTATTACTGTTCGCCGGGTCGTACCAATAATGTGATTGTCTGCATCAGGTTATGACGTCTCAGTATCTGGTACGTCAACAGTGTGTTCCGTTTTTCTCTTTAGTGATTTCTCGTGACGATCCTTTGTCTAAACACAAGAGAACGTACCCTGAAACGAGTGGCGTCTTGTAGTAGGACTCGAAATGACCCGTCGACGATGAAACGATCGACTTCTACCACAACTTTCGTCTGTTCCCTGGTTATAATTTCCATAAGAATGTTTCACATGGTCGTGTTTGCCAGATTCAGTTCTTAGAGAAAATTATTTACTAAGTAGTCCGTATACGACGGATTGGTTCATGATTACTTGGACGTCACCCTCTGGCCTATTATACTCTTTCAGCGACGATGTGGGGATCCAACTGTTGAATTTCGAGGGCAAACCATCCACTTAAACAACGGTTCGATTCGTGGTCTTAAAAACCTTTTTCGATTACGTACACGGCATTCTCCGTCACCCTCACCTTACTGGTATAAAAATGTAAAAGGATCCCTGGACAGGTTCTTCCAGCGTGTCCTTTAGTACGTACAACGGAAGACGTTCCTTGACACCTCATATGCTCACCACGTAGAAGTTCATGGTCCAGCGCTCGTTGTACTGTCTGTCGAAAGGCTGATTCTGGTGAGAGATAGCAAGGGTGTCTCCTCTTTTGGAAACATAACGTCGCATGTGGACGCCCTATTATAGTTACCATAATCGTGCTTCGTATTTCATTGTCACCACTCGGATGTCATCTTGAACCTTGCGTCAAGGAATCTAAGATAGCGATTCAGCGATGTGACTGATGACGGTACCGATTGAGTTTTGTCTTGGTAGCTCATTTTGTGCTGAAAAGGAGGTCCATTTTCTAGTTTCAGCAGCTATTAAACGTCTTTGTTCCGAAACTCTGTGCCTTTGTCGGTTCTCAGTTTTGTAGATTTCTTTACGGTGCAGAAAAACGTTACAGAGCGGGTGTTGTTTATTGTCTTTGACTGGATAGGAGCGGAAACGTACGCACAAAAGGATATCGGCGTCTTATTTGTAGTTGATGAATGGAGCAATCACTTTTCGTCTGCAGAGCTTTCGTACAATCTGACGGAGCAGACCGAACGTCTCTTAGCTCTCCAACCATTTTCTGATCTTTTCTTTTCCCAGTATGTATTTTCCTTCTCTACAGTCGGACTTTAACAGTTTGCCCACGCCATCAAACGATCATGAGTCCTGGGTGTAACGGATCGTAGTAAATATCTGCTCCAATTATTCTGTCTTTCAGTAATTCGGGGTCAACTGTTCGTGGCTGTAGGCGACTTTACGTAAAGCCATGTTCACGTCGGATGGTTTCTGCGCAAACAGTAAAAACAACATACGCCTTATCCATTTTGTATTTCCTAAAGACATTCCGATTCTTGTAACTACAGCTTTAATTCCAAGAGAACGAAGAAACTGTTGACCATATTGTTCGCTTTTTTCACTGTGATTATCATTTTAATCGCCTTGGATCGATTCTTCCGTTTAATTGATGGACGGTGGAGGGTGTGCCTATTCGGATCCCAGTGAGACAAACGTCGTAACTCATCTTTTGTAATATTTTGACGTATTGTCGGAGACGACCTCGACCGTCTTGCATTAAAACACATTTTCCATTTACAGTTGATTTATCCATTGGAGAACAGTAAGCAATTTTTTTATGTTACCAGATGAGTGCGGCAAGCACTCCAGGATCGTATCGTACGTTGGTTAATTTCTTGGTCATGTGGATCGTACATCTCAAGTTCGCGTGTGCAACTTTGTTGGTCAGGTGCATTCTGAACGATCTACCAGGTCCCAGTACTCGACCGATCGGAGAGCTTCGACTAAAGTGGAAAAAACTCTAGGTTCTCTTCTGACCAAAATCATCAACAGTTGTTCAACTTTATTTTTCACTGTGTTTTGATATGGAATTCTTTGGTGTTTTCGTCTGAGAGAATATCTTTCTGTAGTAAATAATGGACTATGAGGTAGACGGGGTGTAGCCAAACAGTCTGACGAAATTCGTATGCAAATTCTCTTATCGCGTGCGTCCATGGAGATTATCCTAGGAAGACTTAGAGCATGATGTTATCCTTAAAAAAGTTTATTGTACATAGAACTAAATGAATGAAATTGATTGGTTGAATAACTTTTTTTCATTGGTAAGTCAATTGTCCTTGTGACCCATCTTACGTAGGTGAAACTCTGAGATGACTAAATGGAACGACTAAGATATTGAAAGGTGTATAGAAAGAATAGGCGTCTCCAAGCTCTCGTTTTGCCCCATATCAAGTCCTATTATAAGCTCAAATCCGGGTACGTAAGCAAATCTGTTTAAAAAACAGTAAACCCCAAACTTTCTTCGCAATTCTTTTCTAACATTTTTTTTTTATACTAAAATATTTCATGTGATTTCATAATGAGAAAAGATTGAAATGAGGTTTGATCTAATGTATTATGAAATCATTATAAAAAATAAACATATATACATTATAAATCATATATGCCATACATCCACTGCAATATAAAAATTACACGATTCCAAAATTGTTAAGTACATTGATGCTGAAACGTCACCTTTTCGCCAATCTGTGTAATGATCTGGATTACACTTTGGATAGGTGAAAAATCCCAGTTTGTTCATGTCGTCCGATCTATAGGGACGCGGTACGATAGAAGACAGTGCTTGAACAAAGTCACCCATCACACTGACATCGTTCTTCAATTTGGAATATTCGGAGGATCTGAAACAATTTCCCTTCTTGGTAGGTACGACATCTGTTTCGTTAGGCGGTAACCAGTGGTGTCTTATGTCTACACAAGTGCTGTCGGCCTTGATACTGAAAGTTCACATTCCCTTTAAGATGGGTCGAAGAGTTCTGCTGCTTATTCAGATCCTGGTATAAAAAGGCGAAACTGTCCGCTAACATTTTCCATCGGCTAAGGGAAGACTGATTCCTTTTTACATGGGAATTCGCTTCCTATTGTGGGTCTCCAATTTTCGAATGTCTATTTATGTTGACCTTTCCAATCTGTGACCTGGATAAATTTATCGTTTCCTAACTCAATGCGTTCTCCATCTCGATCGACTGTAAATGAAGCGTTGGTGAACCCACGGCTGAGTTTTATACGCCTATCCCTAATTTTCATTGGTGGTTCATGATAATACCATAAAATTGAGAATGGAAATGGGGAATACATCAAAGAGACAACAACCCTACCAAAGAGCAGATAACAGCCGAAGGCCACCAATGGGTGTTCAACGCAGCGAGAAAATCCCGCACCCGGAGGTGGTCCTCAGTTGGCCCCTAAATGAAATTGTGTACTGGTTCAGTGAAAATGGACGTCACACTAAACTCCAAAACATATAAAGGAACTAAAATTAAAAAAACATACAAGACTAACAAAGGCCAGAGGCTCCTGACTTGGGACAGGCGCAAAAATGCGGCGGGGTTAAACATGTTTTGTGAGATCTCAACCCTCCCCCTATACCTCTAAGCCAATGTAGAATAAAGAAACACATAGCAATATGCACAGTAAAACTCAGTTTAAAAGAAGTCCGAGTCCGATGTCAGAATAGGTAACAAAAGAAACTAAGCAAAATGACAATAATGCATAAATTAACAAAGGACTACTAGCAGTTACTGACATGCCAGCTCCAGACCTCAATTAAACTGATTGAAAGATTATGTCTTCATCATATGAAAATCAGGTACAATCCCTCCCGTTAGGGGTTTAGTATCATATCATCATAAAATATATGAGAAGAATATAACCCGTATCATGCCAACAACTGGTTTTCGAATAAATGTTTATTTCCGATGCAAAGATGTATATACGTAACGCTTCCGGTATGAGTCATTGGACGTAAAAGAATCCCAAAATATGAAAGCCATATAGACGTATAAATACTTGACGAGCTATATCACCAAGAAGAGAACCACACAAAAGAAGCATTACGTGACCAAAGGAACAAGTTAACCTTATTATGATGTAAGAAACTGAATCAGCTATCAGCTGTCATAGTTTGTAAAAGGATTCTCTGATTGAAATAAAAGAAAATCTTACTTTATCATGTTTCCCCGCCTTGGAAGAATCAGAGGCCACGCTACGCCTTTGGGCTTACTGAGTACCAACTTTATGCAAACAGTAACAACTGTTGCACAAATAAATATCAATTAAGTATGAATTCTTTGTTATGAGCTGTATAACATGGAAGATTTTCCTGGTTAACTCATTGGCTTATTTAAAAGGACTGACTGGATCTGCATGCTTCACAAGTCATCAATAGGCAGACCGCGTGATCAAAAGGAAACGACACAATGACCAAAGACATTTCGAAACATATACCTAAAAAGGCTTATCTAGATAAAATGAAGAGGGCAACTGATGCTCCCAAGTTCGCGATAGTTTGATTTAATGAAAGATGTTTTTTAATGTACGGGGAATAGAATAGATACTTTTTGCCATCATTGTTTCTTTGCTTCGGGGTACCTATATCCGGTGGTGATGCTATATAGTGTTTATTGGTTTTTGGTGTGTAAACGCCACCTTCAGCACGTTTGGCTATTTCGTAGCGGTCAGTGTTTATTGGTGTAGGAAGCCGGAGTGCCAGGGGAGAATCATCGACCTTCAACAGGAAAACTGACAATCTTAGTCAATTAACATTGAAATCGAACGCACCTGCCACGTGCGTGATTCGAACACAATAACCCACTTGGCTTCGTGTGGTCAGGTGAACTAAAAAGGTTAAGAGATCCCAATCCTGTGTTCATAAGACGCTATAGTAAGTCATGTGTTCTCATATTGAGGTTGAAACCTTTCATATATGCAGTTACATAATATATATACCTTATCTATATACATTTACATAAAGTATGGTACGTTTTCAATAAATTGGCTGTTGTATGTGTGGAAGCCCTACGTTTCGACGAGTCTGAAAAATGATAAAAAAATAAATTAAATAAGTGGATGTAATGCGGAATTGTAAGCCACGGGGTCCCATATTGGGGTTGTTGGTACCTTTCTTATATATTGTTACAAGAATTTTCGGAGATAAACGCAGTTCGGGGTAGCAGTATAACATACGTCTTGGCATCCGTAAGTAACTACCTGGTATGAATATTTGTTACGTCACAGAATTTAGAAAATATCATCTACTCTTTGGAGAATTCTAAAAGTGCATATGAAATGTAAATTTAAAAAAAGGGGGTAATCATAGTATCGAGAAACTGACATGGTTTGATTAAGCATTTGAAATTGTTCTGTTAAGTGTTCAAAATTTTGACATGGTTTGGATAGAAATTGATAAATGTTAGTTTTACGAAAATATTGATAGTTTGTTCGAATGCATCGTTTAAAGAACACAATTATATTCTAAAGTAACCTTTTAAACTGTAATGTAATGGGTATAATCGGTGAACCATACATGAAAAATCTGACTCAAAGATATCATATCTGTAAATGATATGATTAATATAGGAATTACTCGTTTGAGCTGCATGCATTCGGTTACGAATTAAGTCAATGATGCATAGATGAGCGACATTAGTAGTCCCCGGCTTAGAATGATATTTCTCGGATTTCCGATTTGGCTTATTGCACGTCGTTAAAAAAACCCTTAGACCCGGGTATTGCTACTCATTACCTGGGGAACTTAACGCGCGTTTTCCTCAGTTCCGTGGTTGTTCTAAGTGAAAAATTGAATTCTGTATATTAGCCATGATGTAATCCACTAACGATTTTACCATCGGATGTGACCTTGAGAGGTCATACCGGTGTTATGTTGCCGCAGAAATTTCTGCACACGTCCCTTGCGCTTTTGACTGATAACCGAACGTATTTCGTATTAATACGCGGATATTATCGAGTGCAAAATAACATTCCTTATCGCTTGTTATAAATTCATTTCTTCAATGAATACTCATGAAAATATTTTTTAAGAACATAAATAAATAATATGAAAATGTTTTGTCGTGAGAAATATACATATATATATATATATATATATATATATATATATATAAGTAAAAAAATCATTAATATCTATGCATACGTACCGAAAAATTGTGTTTGCGGATGAATATCTCTTATCGCTTGTTATATATTAATTTCATCAATAAATATTCATGAAAATATTTTTTTAAGAACATAGAAAATCTTAATGATATGCAAATGTTTTGTCGTGAGAAATATATATATATCAGTAACAAATCATGAATAACGAAAATTTGTGTTACGCATGCTGAAGAATATCTCGAAGACGTTTTGCAACAACAGCGGGAGAAATATGAATGCCTACTAAAATCAAACCTATTAGAAAAACGAATTATTACAGAAGAGTGTCCACCATGCACTTGCACTGCACTATCATTAGAGTAGTAGAATAGAATGATGGTATAAATGGATGAAAATTTGCCGGTGGAGTTATTAAGATGATTTGCTATATATATAACTGTTCTACAAATATTAATATAATATATAACAACAAACCAGATTATACTGATAACAAATGATTGTCCCATGATTATATCACCACAATATAATAATTATTACGGTGAGGTTGAATTCCCTGTCATTTATTCATCATCCACACAGGAACTTGTCTCAGAAAAAAAAATATAACTATGTACCTTTACCTAACTTTCAGGTATAGAGATATGATTTTTTTCTGAGACAAGTGCCTGTGACTATCAACCAGAACTTGCGGTCATCCGATGTTCAGTACTTCAGTACTTTGATATCCTATTACTGACATTCATTTTAGTAAATTCATCACTTGGCTACCACCACTTCGTCAATGAACGGGACTACTGACCTTGTTATGCAAATGTTCCACGTTGATGTCAAGTCGTCTATGTCTTGCGAATTGAGTGCCAAATTTGATTTTAATATTCTAGTTTCTCTGTCTCTGGATTAAAAACGTCTTATAGTAGGGTTCCCAGTGTCCAAAAAGTCCTCTAGTTAACGAGTTTAAGTTAACGGAATAACACACGGCTAATTTTTTTGGCAAATTAAAAGAAAATCATTATATTTTACAATCATGATTGTCGTCGTAAGTTCCCGTGGTCACGATTTTCTAATTTCTGTGTTTTTACAGGGTACCACCAGATACCACATTGTACGGGGAATTTTTTACATGAAAAATAATATTATTGCGCTCTTTGTTGGTGGTTGAAATAGTACTTATAATATTGATATTTCATTTTTAGTACCTAAATATTATTTCATTGGAAACAGGATGGAAAATATATTGCATACAAAATTACGACACAGATGTAATCCTTTAAAAGCTGATTTATACAGAGTTAATTTAGTAAATGACCCAAGTTGTGAATGTGGGTGTCCATTAGAAGATTCGATTCATTTTTTCTTAGAATCTCCACTCTACATTAATTTAAGAAATCAGCTCTTTGAAAACATTCAACACTTAGTTGCTATTTCCATAGAACATATTTTATTTTGAACAGACGAAATTAGTGTTGAACAAAACACAATCATTTTCAGAAATATACATAGTTATATACGCCATACAAAAAGATTCTTTGATTAATATTGCTGTATCTTAAAGTGTACTCGTATCCAACTGTTACTGTTTAAACATAATATATTTATTGTATATATTTTTCATATTGTACTGAATTATATAATTGCTGTCATCTTGAAATTTTGTATATTGTACTTATTTGGAGAGGATTATTTCAAGTTGTTATAACTTGTATCCAATCCTATTGTATATTTAGACAATAAAATATATTTAAACTAAACTACTTATAATATAGTTTATGTATTAAATATATTATATAACGAAAGCGGAAAGTATTTAAATGATTTTAGTATAAGTATTTCAGCATTTTAGTAAGACTAAAATTTACCCGAAATTTACCACATTTCCATCGAAGGCAAATTTATTACGTGTATCATCACGATATTTTTTACTCTGATTAAAGCAATAAGACGAAGTGCATGTGTGTACCAAATTTCATAAAAGTCGTTTTGAAGAAATTAGCAATTAAAAACACAAAATAAGGCAACATTTTGGCATTGATTTAAGAACATCAGTTGTTCGACCTGCTAGTCAAATGCGTTTTGTTAAAATATACTTTTTTGGTCTTTTGGAAAATGTTGTTTGTGCTGTATATATATATATATATAGAACATCAGTTTTTAAAAAAATAAGGCTTGTGAATTTATATTTATAGTGTATATTAAGTAGTTTAAAAAAATTGACATGTGCAGGGATCTGACAGCCTAGCTAGGTTTTATGAAAAAAAAGAAGGTCATATCTTAAAGGTTAAAAACTGCATTCCTCGAAACATGTCCAGTTACTATCTTTATAGGACTAGGACCAGCTTTAACCCATGTCAAAATTACCAAAATTTAGCCCATGAGGGCCATGATCTATGACTGGGTCCTTATTAACATGTAATATATTTATACTCAAAACAGTATTGCTGTTAAATGCTGGTCTTGACCCTTCAAAAATTCTCCAAGAAACCATAAAGGGGGCCACTAGAATGCAAAAGCAATTTAAATTTTGTAATTAGAAATAAATGAGAAAGTAATTGAAATTTTCACGTCTAATATAGGGAATAAAAAATCTGTCCCTCAATGACCAGTATGATAAAATTGCTTTGAAGTAATGGGGAAAAGAATAGGGTTCATGTTTCTGTCAAGGGTAAGGACCGTAAGGTACACCTGAAGCAATTGAGCAACAAAAATCTTCAAATTGTGGTTTGATTGATAGACTTGACAAAATATTGGAGAATTATAAAGATTTTTTTATAAGTATCATATTGGTGTCATGTTACAGCTGGCTATTATGTAATTATATTTGAGAAATACATGTACATGATTTTCCTTTAATAGTTTGAGCAGATATTTAGTTAAAACTTCATAATATTGACTGCAAAGATGTTTCATATGTCAGACAGCAATATACTGGCAGTCTTTTATAAACTTTACAACCTAGGAGTTGGTAAAAAAAATTATAATATTATTAAACAACAATATATTAACACTAAATCAGCTATCAAAGTGCAGAATCAGCACTCAGACTTTTTTGAAATATCAAGAGGGGTGAAACAAGGAGATTCTTTAAGCCCCTCTTTGTTTAATCTTTTTATAAATGATATTGAAAGTGAACTCTCAAAAAATGATAATTATCCTTTAAAATTAGTTTCTTCTGAGGTAAATTGTCTTATGTTTGCAGATGATCTACTTATACTTTCAGAAAATAAACAAGGTTTGCAAAATAGCTTAAATAATTTAGAAGAATATTGTAACACCTGGCAATTCAACTTACACTAAATGTTAACAAAACTAAAACTATGATTTTGCAAAACAAAAACATTAAGTTAGAACAACCTTTTGTGAAATATAAAGATATAAATTTGATAAATGTTTCAGAATATAAATTTTTAGGTATTCTTATTAAATGTAACGGTAATTTTAATCATAGCTCTGAAGAACTAGTAAAAAAGGCGAAAAGGTAATGTTTGCTATTAAATCCTTTACTGGTTCTTTAAATAATATCCCTATTAAAGAAGCATGTAGTTTGTTTAATACTATGGTGGAATCAATTGCTACATATAATTCAGAGGTTACTTTTATGGATACATATATAACATTATATAGAGCTGTCCAGAGGGCAAATGTATCCCATAAAGACATTGACTTTCTTGATTTTACTGATAAAACTTGTTTTGAAAAACTTCATTTATCATTTTGTAAACATATTTTGGGAACACGAAAACATGCATCAAATTTAGCAGTAAGAAAAGAATTAAGTCGCTATCCATTAGAAATGAAAATAAAGGTCCAAAGTTTACTATATTTAACAAGACTTCTAAATAATTGTATAAATCCCTTATTGTATGAGGCTTTCACTCTATCAAAGAATCTAGACTCAGCAGGATGTTACACATGGTTTACGTATACAAAAAACATTGCAAAAGAAGCAAATGTAGATTTTAAACATATTGAGGAGTGTAAGAATCTAAACCAAATAAAATTGGACTTCTCTTAAACTGAGTTTTACTGTGCGTACTGTTGTGCGTTTGTTTTTTCTACATTGGCTAGAGGTATAGGGGGAGGGTTGAGATCTCAAAAAACATGTTTAAACCCGCCGCATTTTTGCGCCTGTCCCAAGTCAGGAGCCTCTGTTAGTCTTGTATCATTTTTAATTTTAGTTTCTTGTGTATAATTTGGAGTTTAGTATGACGTTCATTATCACTGAACTAGTATACATATTTGTCTGGGGGCCAGCTGAAGGACGCCTCCGGGTGCTGGAGTTTCTCGCTGCATTGAAGACCCATTGGTGGCCTTCGGCTGTTGTCTGCTCTATGGTCGGGTTGTTGTCTCTTTGACACATTCCCCATTTCCATTCTCAATTTTACTTAAAACTGAATTAAAAGTTAAACTCCTTAATCATTATGAAAAATTATATAAACATAAATTTGAGAAAATAGATAATAGCAGTAAACTTCTATTATATAAAACATTAAAACAAAGTAATACAATAGAAACATATGGATTATCTGAATTCTAATATATTTGAAAATAGACGTAATATCACTTAATTAAGATTTTAAATAGTGATCATAATTTATTAATAGAAAAAGGGAGACACCTAAATATCCCTAGGGAAAACCGTTTGTGTCAGTCCTGCAATACCATTGAGGATGAAAAACATTTTCTTTTGTATTGCAGGAAAAACGCTTCCATTAGACCAGTTTTTATTGAAAATTAACAAAGGCTAAAAGTATAGAAAATTTTAATAGCCTCAATGAAAATGAAAAAATGATAAATATTCTTTGCCCATCAACACAAAAACAGGTAGAAAGCATAGGATCCTTTATAAAAAAGTCATTGGCACTAAGGATAGGGGACTCCTAGCTAATTGAATTTTGAACTATTTTCATTAGTTTGTTTAATATGATTATACATTTGTATCTTAATTAATGCCGAGAAAAGAGCATATTTCTCTAGGAATAGCTATTTTGCCGGCGCCGACAAATAGCGAATTTATTATTTTGCCGGTTCTTTGAATGAACTTTATTATATATTTTTGTTAAGTATTACGCGGGAAATGTGCATTGTCAACATAAAAGAATTAAATTATTATACTCATATATATAGTCAAATAAGATAACAGTAACACTATTTGAGAAACATATAATCGTTTAATCAGTCAAAGTAAGCATCCAATTCTAGCAAGAAGTTTTATCAAAACATGTAGTTGAAACAAGGATTTGTACACTATACAAATCCTTGGTTGAAACTACTTCTAAAATCAATCACAGTCTAATGCTACATGTATGCATAAGAGTAAAATCTCAGATTTTTTAACAGTATGGTGTAAAAAAAAACCAGCCGTATGCTTTCTATTTATTTCTTGCGCAAAAATACCAACTTCATGTATAATTATTAATTTCACTCGCGAATGCGATTTTTCGCTTTTCTTATCTAAATTCAGGACACGGCAGTACGAGCTTGACATTTGACTTTCAAGCACGGTCATCATTGCTAACGGTATTCTGACCTGCTAGCTGTTTCTCTTTTGTTTTCTTTTTTGAGTCACTGTACTTTTATAAACTTTGACATTTTCAAAATTCCAAATATTTTCGACCCAAAAGAATAGATTACTTAACTTCGTACTTTATTTGGCCTTTTTAGATATTTTCATTCGAGCGTCACTGATGATTCTTTGTAGACTTAACTCGCGCCTGGTGTACAACATGTGAACCCTGGTATCTTTTTATATCTGCATTTCTTTTAATTTATATAATATTATATATTAAGTATATAATATTTATAGAACTTAAATAAACCGTAGTTCAGTTGATGGGTAATCAATTCACGTTGGTTCTGTTAAACTTTCTGTTTATAATATAAGTTGAATGTTAAAACGGATGGAATGCGACGACTTTAATTTTCGTCGTCTCTTTAGAATAGATACTTTATTAAGCTGAGGACAACCCATGCTTTGCAAATTTTAGGGGGCGCACGCCCCCGCCTGTATCCGCCCCTGGACATATAATACAATTATATTATATGTATCTGGTTTCAGTTTTCACGGCTTTTGAATTATTATATTTATTTATTGAAACACTTTTGATTGGATGGATTTTATATCTATGCTTATCTGAATATCTTTTTGATGTATCGAGCATAGCTTGCATTTCTTCCTCGGTTGATGATAGTACTATCATTCATACATAGAATGGAAGGATTCCGAGAGGTCCGAATCTAAGTTGTGTAACATAACAAGGGCGTGTTTTTTTGTTCTTCGGTAGTGAGCCAGAAGAGGTCCACTTCTGTTTTTTTGAATAGGGAAGATCTTCTTGCTCTCTTCCACCTCTTCTTTTTTGATAGGTAGTTTAGACGGCAGAGGCACATAACAAACATGGCGTCGTTTAGTCTAAATGACATTAATAAATTTATGAATGCAGATATATTAGAATGTGAGCTGTGTTATAAACGTTTTTATGGTATGACAGTCTTAGTAGGACATCCCTGTAGGACGATAAGCTGGATAAATATAAGAACTTCACGGTCAATAACAGTTCAGGGACGACTATTTGATATTCTAGGGAAGGGATTTTGATTGATTGGTGTTAAACGCTACTTTCAACACTAAGTTGGGCTATTCCGTGGTGGTCAGTTTAAATTTATAGATAAAGGATGGGAAAGGGAAGAGGGCATTATTAACTTTTTTAATCTGTCGCTAATTATGCCTATTTTTCAGCTCTTACCAGGCAACCATATTCATATATGAAATCCTCCTGTCCCCCACCCCAATAAATGAATAAATATCAAATGGTTTTTCTTCTTATTTAACACAAGTTTAAATTGATTGATTGTTTGTTGCTAATTTTTAACGCCCAGTGACAAATATGTCATGCCTGTTCAGGACTCGGTTCAGGAAAGCACGAGTTTAAAAGTCGGGTATATAATATAAAAACGAAGAGATGTATGATTGCTAAGGAGGCAACTATCCACCGGAGTTCAAATATGAAGTGGATGTAAGAAATTATAGGCAACCGTAATTAAGGCCTTCAACAATGACAAAACCCGATACTGTATTAAAAGTCGTCTATAAAAGGCCCGACGTGAAAAGTGTGAGAAACAATTCAAACGAAAAAACTAACGGCCTAATTATACATAACAAAATAATTTACAAAATATCAAATATGAGTCGAGGCATGAACCAACGACAACCACTAAGCTATAGGCTCCTGACTTGGGATAGGCACACAAAGAATATGGCAGGGTTGATATAAAAACGAAGATTGCCAATGAGACAAGAGACCAAATGAGACAGCAATTAACAGCTGTAGGTCACCGTACGACCTTCAACAATAAGCAATGCCTATACCGCATAGTCAGATATAAAAGGCTCCGCAATCACAAATGTAAAACAATTCAAACGAGAAAACTAACGGTCTGATTAATGTACAAAAAAATGAACGAAAAACAAATATGTAACACAGCAACAAACGACAACCATTAAATTACAGGCTCCTGACTTGGGACAAGCACATACATACAGAATGTGGCGGGGTTAAACATGTTAGAGAGATCCGGCCCAACCCGCCCCCTAACCTGGGACAGTGGTGTAACAGTACAAGAACATGTTTGTGAGCGCTCAACCCTTCCCGAAGCTGGGACAATGGTGTAACAGTACAATATAAGAACAACCTGCACAAATCAACTGCAATTAGATTAACTCAAAAGATCGGTACGAGACACACAAAAAAAAAAAAACTTACATTAAGACAATAGACACAAAGCACCGAAATAAGAGTATTTGCAATTACTGGAAGTTTGTTCAAAGCTAATAACAACTTATATTGAAATAAATCTTGTTCTCCCAGACTGAAGTATCAATCAGTACACAACCAACGGATTTATTAAAAATAAAAAAGAAAAAAAAAAAACAGTCTGAGAAATGTCTGGTATACATTGTATACTTGCATATTGATACATATACAATGAAAATTTTTGAAAAGTGGTGGTCCGAAGGTTTTGACCATCGAAATTTTGCAATAGAAATAATAGTTAGGACCAGAAGATTTTCTTCAAGGACCACGAGAGAAAAATGATTTCGAGAACTTTCCGATATCTTTGCTTTATACAAAAATAATCCAGTTTGGTTACTTTAAAAAAAATGGATAGACAAGATGTCCTTTTTGATCATATTCGAGACAAACATTGACGAATTTTTGTGCAGTTTAAGATTATTCTTAAAAATCAAATAATGGGGGTTTAAGCCAGATTTGTCTAGCAAAATTGAGTTAGAGGAAAGAACAAAGAAAAATGTCACGAACAGAGCACACTTTTACAGTCATGTCTACCGGACGTATTTTAATTTTCTATAAAATCATCGTAAACTTCATTTATGTCATTCAAAATAACAAAAATCTGCTATATTCGACGGCAAATTGAATTTTTGTTTTATTGATCTTCCGTAGAATATCTCCAGAAGAGGTCCAGATTCATTTTTTTGGACTCTTCACCAGAAGACATTCTGGAGATGTGCAGAAGAGACCAATAAAACACGCCCCAACATAGTTTTCTTCGGGTTACACTAAAGACCTGAAAGTGGACCTGAAAAGACCTGAATAGACCTGAAGATATCCTACTCGATTTCTTCAAAATACGATTACTTTTTTATTTTTCAAAGGATTTTCTTCAAGTTAGAATTTAATTAAATGTAAAGATCCACATTTTATTAAAAATAAAATGTTTTAAATACAAAACAAATTTTTGATGCCAAAACTTGGACCTGAATGGAAAAATGAAAAGACCTGAACGGACCTAAAATTCTACGATCAGACTTATTCAAACTTCAATTACTGTTTTTTTCAATGGATTTTCTTCAACTTTAGATTTTGTGAAACGAAAAATTTAATGTATTAATAATATTAAAAAAAGAATTATGAAAAATATTGTTCCGGTGTCAAAACTCGGACCTGAACGGGAAATTAAATTACCGGAATTGACCTGAAAATCTGCGCTCAGATTTATTCAAGTTCTATAATTGTTTTAGTTTTCAATCAATCTCCTTGAAATATGAATTTTGTTATAGAAAAGGTATAATATTTCATTGAAATGATAAAGAATTTAATGAAAAAAATATTTGTTTAGTTCCAAAAATCGGACCTTGTCGGGGAAATAAACTGAAAGACCGACCTGAATGGATCATACGGGTAGATGTATTTAAACTGACAGAACCTAATTTTTCAATTTGTTTTTATTTTAAATAAAATTATATTAAAGAGAAAGAATGACTTTATATATATATACAGGAACATATTTAAATAACAAATACCTTGTTGATGTTGAAACCAGGGCCTAAAGAGAAAACAGGATTGTCCGTGGAAATTATTCAAACCTGAGACTACTATAACACATAGTAGTCTCAGTTCAAACTAATTAACTTGTTTAAATTGTATTTATATAAACAGGTCTTATTTATATATTGAAAATAAAATCTTATTTATCTATATTGAAAATAAAAGTATCATTTTTGCACATAAACCATGTAATTTAAAGACGCGTGTTCGTCGATTGGAATGTTTTAATTACCATATGATGAACGTGTGCCGGCTGTAATTCACACCTTGTATTGATATAAGGTGTTAATTGTATCATTAGTCTAAATAATAATTTACGAGGAATATTGATGAAATTAAAGCCTAGGATTAAACTTTTTAGATTGAAATTATCATTTTGTATATATGCGTGATTACATGATAATTAATTAGCTTGTTCTATAATAATTGTTTGGTGTTTTCATTGTTAAAATAAGTGTAATGTGTTTTAATTGTGTATAATTATGTAATAATGTGTAACTGATAAAAACGACAATGCACGTTTACAACTGCTCATTTTAAGCTAATTCATTAAAATTAAATATTTTATCACAAGTTACTTTTGACTCTTCTGGAATGAAATGTTTTATAGCTATGTTGAATTAACTTTATATATCCAGGTCCATTCAGGTCTTTTCCTTTTTCATTCAGGTACAAGTTTTGTCACAAACATACAATATGAATATAAAAATAAGAATATGTGGTATGATTGCCAATGAGACTACTCTCACAAGAGACCAAATGACATAGAAGTTAACAACTATAGGTCACCGTACGGCCTTCAACAATGAGCAAAATATTAGTGGAATTTCAGGACCATGCATTCAGATTTTTAATTCTCCCTTCAGGTCCGAGTTTTGTCACCCAAAACATATTTTTTATTATTTAATTTCTAATTTTAATAAAATGTTATATTTTTTATTTTACAAAATCTAAAGTTGAAGGAAATCCATTGAATATTTAAAAAGTTGTTGAAGTTTGAATAAGTCCGACCATAGATTTTTAGGTCCGTTCAGGTCTTTTCATTTCTTCGTTCAGGTCTTTTCATTTCTTCGTTCAGGTCCATGTTTGGGAATCAACAATTTGTTTTTTATTTAAAACATTTTATTTCTAATAAAGTGTGGTTCTTTACCTTTACCAAAATTCTAACTTGAAGAAAATCCATTGAAAAATAAAGAAGTTATTGTAATTTGAATAATTTGAGTCGTATATCTTCAGATTATTCAGGTCTTTTCAGGTCTTTTCAGGTCCACTTTCAGGTCTTTAGTGTAACCCGTTTTCTTCCCCCTTACTTAAATTAACCTGAATTGGAGGGAAAACGTCAATATTGCAGAAATAATCTTTTTCCATAATCATGTCCCAGGAGCTGGAAGACACTTTAGCAAAATTATTAGTACCGGATAATAATACGATACAGCAGGTATTTTTGTCAGTATATATGTATCCAAATGAGAGAAAAGACGAAAAAAATGTATGGACTGTCCACGTGCCTGACGTTTCCTCGACATTAATTGTAAGAAAAAAACTACTAGTGGATGATAGGAAGTAATTCTGAACTGAAAACAATCGTTTCGATGGTAGACTACTTGCCTCTAGGTCAAGAGATGTTTCCATCAGTGGGGATCTAAAGTCGGAGGAAAAGGGGGGTGTAATTGCCCATAACATTAAAATAGGCATTAAAACGTTAAAGATGCTGTATCAACAGGGTTAAACCTGGGACTATCATTCTAACGGGATTATAATCTCGTAGGTTTTTCCGTATGCTATGAACTAATTACTTGTCTCCACGAGATTTAACAAGACTTGCGAGGATTTGGAGAGAAAGATGTCAAGGGCTATGTAAATTGCTTTCATGTCGATCCGGCCCCACGTCGATCCGGCCCAAGTCGATCCGTCCCACGTCGATCCGGCCCAACGTCGATCCGGCCCATAATTAAAGTCGATCCGGCCCAATCAAAAAATATATTTATAAGGAATAAAATTAAAGATATATATTAATTGTAATTCATAAATGTTTATGAATTTTATTATAATGTAAAAGTTGTACGGTAAAAAAAAATGGCCTTTGACAAATATGTTCTTTAGATGAGTATAAAACAACTATGTTGATTATGTTTTCATTACAAGTTTTCAAGATTATTGGGTATAATTATAATAAAAACGTATATAACAGAATTTAGTACAATCAACAGACCTCAACATTAATCAGTAGTAATTAGCATTTTCTTTCAATTGACTGTAATCTTAACAAGTCTTTCATCCTGTGTAATAACAAATAGTTACATACACAACGGTACAAGCCGATCCCCAAGCTGATTCATACAAACTTTGTTTTTGTTTTAAGTTCTTAAAACTTCTCAAATTGAGAAATGTTGTTTGATTTGCCGAATCCTTTCTATAAAAGAGGAGACAGAATGCTTTTGCTTCTAATATCACAATGGCTTTTCCTTGCGTGGTATGTGACCAACATGTTAGACCCCGGCAGCATGCACTTCAGTGTGAGCAATGTTCAAAGTGGCAACTTTAAAAAAATATATTGGCTATATTCGATATTATAAAAAAAAAAAACATGTGTTATAGAAGCCTCTGACTGATGTTACCTGAAAAAAAAAATACAATTAATTATTATAACAAATCACACCAAACAAAAGATCAAACTATAAAGACCTTGTTGATTTATACATAACTTTAATCAATCAGGATTTGATTGAATTAAGTGATTACGAGTGGCATTACCGTAGTTCACAATCATCAGACAATTGTTGAATAAACAAACCAATTATAGACTAATGATTTGATTAAACAAGTCATTGTGATGAGTTAAATTTTATAGGTTCCATTGGACTGTAAATATTTATTTAGCTATTCTGTGTGTGAATTAAATAAAATAAAAATCGCCATGACATTCAAAGTTATCATGGAAAATAACTTCATATTAATATGTTGAAGCTGCTATACAAACAGACACAATCACACTCATTTTCGTATCGATTTAAAATAATTCTTTGACTGGTACTCCAATACTTCACTTGCCTGTTGTCATCCATCATCGATACTTTTTACAAATTCCATTTATACTGTTAAAATTTGTCATAAAATCCTCCAAAGTCAGTTTAGTTTATTCATATTTTATTATGGGGCCGGATCGACGTAGGGACGGATCGACGTGGGCCGGATCGACTTGGGACGGATCGACTTTGGGCCGGATCGACTTGGGGCCGGATCGGTTTGGGGACGGAACGACCGGATACCTGTAAATTTACGGAATAATTCTTAACAATCGTCAAAAACGTTATATTGTTTTAAAAGTATTAAACAAAACAACATATAATTTGTCATTTAGAATGACACATAAAAGAGAGATTTTCAGGTTTTGACGAGATTTAAAGTGTTGTGAAATGGTCAGTGATTTATGGCCATCAAAGCCACCATTTTTATTTATTACCCCTTTGCATGTAGACACACCTCTGAAATGAAATATATTCTTATATAGCTAAAATAAAGCGACAAAGTTAAAATTCATTGTTTTTTTGTAAGAAAGAAATCAATTTAACATGTTCAGTGTTCTCCCCAGGATTTTGGGATAGCACCAGGGTAACGCATGTGGACAGCTTGGTGAAACGATTCATACAATCAGTCGTGTTTACCTTATTGTTTTCCATAAAAGAAGCACTTGTTGTAGCGTGGACCTCGACGAAGACACCTGGATTTTCTGAAAACTGTCAGTCAAGTGTTGATGACCCAAATACACAAAAGAACGAATTGAGATACACAATAAAAGCACAAATACTACAAAATTGTAAGAAAAATGAAACTTACCATATTACGTTTTGTTGGCTCTGCCCTTGAATAAAATACAGCTTCCCGTCTGATCATTTCCAAGTTCGAACTGGTCCACGGACAGATTCCGATGCTCTTCCACACCTCAGAGCTCAAAAAGTTTACTGTTGTAGAAAAGTTTAAAAAGTCAATGTCACTGACCTCCATTTTTGCAGCCATTTCAGACGACTGAAACCCGCATATTGATAATGCAGCGGGAAAGGCACTTTTCATCATCACGTCATTTACCAAATAAAAAAGTGATTGGCTATGTGTAGATACACCATAGGATGGACTAAATTTCACTCGAAAGCAAAGCTTTCTCGTGGAATTTAGTCCCTCCTATGGTGTATCTACACATACCCAACACTTTTTAATTTGGTAACTATAACTTAATTACATCGATTAAATCCAATCAACAAAGTTAACCTCATAAGGTAAATAGATCAGGTGGTGTAAACAATCTGGGTGTGAACTGGTTTGAACTGGTCAAATTTCACCTGGAATTTTATACCGCACGGAAAAGATTTAACAAGTCATTTCAAACTTAACCGATTTACAATTTTTTTACTGAAAATTTTAGCACCACGGAGAAAAATTATACATCGCGTTAGACCGATAGCACCGCACTCAAAAATTATACATCGCGGGCCCGTGGTCCTTTAAGGGCCTGGTGAAAACACTGCATGTTTAATGACATTCAATCAATAATTACAATAACAATTTTCTACTTTAATAGAAAACAATTTGTATTCAACACAAATAATATTTAATGAAATTATTTGTTTTTAAGAAAATATATTTAAAAGAAAAATGGCAATTAATTTCTCATTTGAATATACACATGTCTCGGAGACATATAATTTCACAGTATGACAGGTATATTAGGTGTGAATTATTTGATTACCAGGTAAAGTCAAAAGGTGATATTATATATTTTTCAATTGTTTATTTGATTGTAAATCTCTGTTAATAATTGTAAAATTAAATGAGGCTTAGTTATAAGACGATATTTGATTTAAATTTTTATAAACCAATAGTTATTCTAAGAGTTAAAAGTATAATTGAATAACTTTCTGGGTGGGTTATAAAAAGGGTGGGCATGTTAACTCTTAGCATAACTATTGGTTTATAAAAATTTAAATCAAATATCGTCTTATAACTAAGCCTCATTTAATTTTACAATTTTTATAAACCAATATTATGCAAGAGTTACCATGAGATTTGAGAGCCAATTTACTTGAATAGATGTAATGTATACATGTTTTGTAAGATTACAATAATGTATTGGATTCCCAAATTACTATTAAATTATTTAAAGTTTAGCACATGCGTATTTGAATCATACTCACGGTAAAAGTTATGTATATCAATAATTTGTTTCACTGACATACCAACACCCTAATAATTGTAGACAACAAACCAATATCATAATATGGACTTTTGGTAATGATAAACAAATTTTCAAATAATATTGTATTAACTTATATACATCATGAACATTGTTACAGTATAAGCAAAAACAACTATTTTCCACGAAGTACTCGAACACTATAGTTATCATTGTACTCTTGAACAGTAACTGGTCTATTGTAAAATTGCCTAAACGTAGACTCATTTGTCCATCCTGCCGATTTTAGTATAGAATTTACTCCAGCTCTAAGTGCTGCTGATGTACTAGCTCCCCTAGTACTGTGCGTTTTAAAATTAGAAATATTTACACCTGCAAGTTTTAAAACCAATTTAATCCAATTACTAATTGTTGACTTTGTACATGTACATTGTAGGATGATGGTATGGTTTTACAAATGTAACAAAAAGTTTTTGAGATGTACGTATTGTAGATGTTCTTTCGAGATACGCTTTTAAAACAGTTACAATACACAGTCTTGAGTCTTCAACAAATGCTGACAAGCATATTGGTGATAAATGTTTTCCTGGTTTTGACACTTTCAAAATCTCATTTATTTCAATTACAACATTGTCTTCTGTGATTTTCATAAAATCTAAATCTACACAATGTAAAGTCTGTATTCTCTGTCCAGTAACTAGTGCTAATAACATTACTAATTTCAAAGTTAAACATCTCCATGACAAAACCTTTACAGGCGATAAAGTAATCAAAAAATCTAATACAACATTAACAACTCATGTCTGCTGATATCTAGGAAACATTGGTTGCTTATTATAAACTCCTCGAAGGAACCTTTTAACTAAAGGCCACTGACCTATTGGCAGGGTTTTCCCCAATGTTAAATATGATGATAACGCAGATCGTGCTGTGTTAATGGAACTATATCCTACACCTGACTCATAAAACTCAAAAATTCCATTACATCCACCTCAGTTGGCGTAAAAATATCAATCTTTCGTTTACAACAAAATGTACACCATTTTTTGAGATATGTCCAAAACTGTTTTTGTGTACTTTGTCTCCAGGATGAGATGACAATTTCTGCAGCCTTTTTTGATAGTCCTGTATTTTGCACAATTTGCGCGACAATCTGAAGACACCCAAAATCAGTTTTTTCAACGGATGTTTCTTTTGAGGGTCTGTTGGTAGTATTAACAACTGTTGTCCCTTTTTCCTGGGTATTATGTAAGAGTCCTGAACAATATGATGCAGTATTTGAGGAAACCAATGTTGAGTGCTCCACAAGGGTGTTATTAAGGTTAATTCCGCTTCTTCCAAAATCAGTTTTAGGATTAATTTTCCTACCATGCTGAAAGGAGGAAAAACAAACGAGTTAAAGTTAGTCCATCTTATAGAAAAAGCATCTACTGCTTCAGCATTTGGATCAGGTAAGTATGAAATATACCTTGATAACTGATGATTTATCCTTTAAGCAAATAAATCAATATCATGCGGGCCATATACTATACTTAATTAATGTACATAAAAAAATTAGTGTTAAGTTTCCATTCTAGATCTGTATTGTTAGAACGTGACAATTTTCCGCTTCAACATTAGTTTTTCCTGGTAAATGACAAGCACTTAACCAAATGTTTCTATGTATACACCACTGCCATATTTCTCTTGTTAAGTTATTGAGAGACTGAATTCTACCTCCCATTTTGTCTATATAGGTCACAGCTACCATATTATCCATGTATAATCTCGCATGTTTATCAGATTTTGTTGAACAAAAACATTTAAAGCTAAAAATGCTGCTTTTAGTTCTAAATAATTTATGTGCAATTTCTGCTCCTGATATGACCAAAAACCCTTGGTTTGAAGTTGTGTTTTGTCAACAACACCACCCCAACCAGTTTTTGAACTGTCTGTTTTTAAAATTATCAAAGGATCTGTTCGTACTAATGGCTTCAAACTAGACTCAACATGAGAAATTCACCAATTTAACACATTTACTGATTCATTTGAATTGATAATTTTATGGTCAAAGTTTCCATTGTTTTGTTTTAAAAACTTTTCTTTTTCTATTTCTAAAGATTTTATGTATATAAGCACATGTTCAACTCCTGGTTCTGCAGCAATCATTTTGCCTATAATCTGTGCAAACTGTCTGATTAACATTTGTCTGTTTTTAACATATTTACAGCATAAAAGTTTTATTGCTTGTGCTTTATCGGTGGTAAGTTTAATTGTCATTGTTATGGAATTCAACACAAATCCTAAAAATAAAACTATTAGTGTCGGTTCAAAAACAGACTTGACTGGATGAATAGTAAAGCTTAATTTATCCAATAAGGTGACAGTATCAGAAATATTAATTGTACATTGTGAATAACTATCACTGATCAAAAGACTATCGTCAATGTAAGCTACATTTTTGTGTCCAATTTTTATACGACCGCAAAAATTAAAAATTTTTTGGTCGTATATTGGTATGACGTTGGCGTCGTTGTCGTCGTCGTGTTGTCCGGCGTCGTCGTCGTCGTCCGAAGACACATTGGTTTTCGCACTCAAAGCATTTTTCTAGTTTCATGATGATAACTTGTGTGTAAGTGTATGGATCTTTCTGAAATTGAACTACAAGATTCCATATCAAAAAGGGAAAGCTGGAATTAAGTTTGTGGGTAATTGCCCAAAACGTTTAGGAATAAGGGGCCAAAAAGGGGCCAAAAATAGCATTTTTCTAGTTTCCAGACAATTACTTGTGTTCAAGTGTATGGATCTCTCTGAAATTGTACTGCAAGGTACCATACCACAAAGGGAAGGCTGGGATTGATTTTGGGGGTAATTGCCTCAAAATTTTAGGAATTAGGGGCCAAAAAAGGGGGAAAAAACAAGCATTTTTCTAGTTTCAGGACAATAACTTGTGTGTAAGTGTATGGATCTTTATGAAATTGTACTACAAGGTTCCATATCACAAGAGGAAAGCTGGGTTTGAGTTTGGGGGTAATTGCCCTAAACGTTTAGGAATTTGGGGCCAAAAAGGGGCCTAAAAACAAGCATTTTTCTAGTTTCCAGACAATAACTTGTGTTCAAGTGTATGGATCTCTCTGAAATTGTACTGCAAGGTACCATACCACAAAGGGAAGGCTGGGATTGAGTTTGGGGGTGATGAATCATAAGGGGGTTCAAAAAATTTGGGGGGGGATTTTTTTTTCCTTTTTTTTTTCTTTTAAAATTTTCCATTTTAAGTTGGTTATTTCTGATTTATATTTAAAAGCAAATAATAATGATATGGTTGGAGATACACACCAAACAGGATGTGTAAATTATTATATAATAAGAATTGTGCAATAGCAAGAAATTTTCAATTGCACAGTATTGCACAATAGCAAGAAATCTTCAATTGCACAGTATTGCGCAATAGCAAGAAATCTTCAATTGCACAGTATTGCGCAATAGCAAGAAATATCCAATAGCACAATATTGCGCAATAGCAAGAAATTGTCAATTGTACAGTATTGCACAATAGCAAGAAATATTCAATTGCACAGTATTGTGCAAAAGAAGATACTTCGAATAAATTGCTTATTTCTTGACCAATTTCAATGGGGTTTTATTCTTGAATTCTTGGGGTTCTTTAATATGCAGAATCTAACCGTGTATTAAGTTTTTGGATTTTGGGCCCCGTTTTTAAATTGGTCCACATTGAGGTCCAAAGGGTCCAAAATTAAACTTTGTTTGATTTCATCAAAAATTGAATTATTGGGGTTCTTTGATATGCCGAAGCTAGCCGTGTATTTAGATTCTTAATTTTTGGTTCCGTTTTCAATTTGGTCTTCATTAAGGTTCAAAGGGTCCAAAATTAAACTTAGTTTGATTTTAACAAAAATTGAATTCTTAGGGTTCTTTGATATGCTGAATCTAAACATGTATTTAGATTTTTGATTATGGGCCCAGTTTTCAAGTTGGTCCAAATCGGGGTCCAAAATTAAACTTTGTTTGATTTCAACAAAAATTGAATATATGGGGTTCTTTGATATGCTTAATCTAACCATGTATTTAGATTTTTGATTTTTGGGCCCCGTTATCAACTTTGTCCACATTGAGGTCAAAAGGGTCCAAAATTAAACTTTGTTTGATTTCATCAAAAATTGAATTCTTGGGGTTCTTTGATATGCTGAATCTAACCATGTATTTAGATTTTGGATATTGGACCATAATAGGTGAATGTCCAATTTAAAATTTTTTAAGTTCTTAGACCACATTCATTCTGTGTCAGTAACCTATGCTGTGTCAAATATTTAATCACAATCCAAATTCAGAGCTGTATCAAGCTTGAATGTTGTGTCCATACTTGACCCAGCTGTTCAGGGTTCGACCTCTGCGGTCGTATCAAGCTGTGCCCTGCGGAGCATTTTATTCTTAGATGTGAAAATGGCACTTTTAAAACTTTTGTAAATATCCTTGGCGCAGTTGTCAGCCCATTAGGCAAACATGTATACTCATACAATTGATCATTCCAATAGAACCGTAAATATTTTCGGTATTTATGGTCAATAGAAATAGAATAATATGCGTCTTTCAAATCAATAGAAGCAAACCAGCAATTTTTGGACGCACATTGTATTGCTGACTTTAATGTTTCCATTTTAAAATGGCGTTTTTCAATATCATTGTTGAGAACTTTTAAATTTAAAATCTATCTATATGTACCATCCTTTTTATACGTCCGCAAAAATATTGGTATGACGTTGTCGTCGTTGTCGTCGTCCGGCGTTGTCCGAAGACACATTGGTTTTCGCACTCTAACTTTAGTTTAAGTGAATGGATCTCTATGAAATTTTACCATAAGGTTCAATACCACAAAAGGAAGATTGGGATTTATTTTGGGGGTTATGGTACCAACAGTTAAGGAATTAGGGGCCAAAAAAGGGGCCAACAATAAGCATTTTTGTAACTTCCAGACATAACTTGTGTGTTAGTGTATGGATCTCTCTGACATTGTACCACAAGGTTCCATATCACAAAGGGAATGCTGGGATTGATTTTGGGGGTAATTGCCTCAAAATATTAGGAATTAGGGGCCAAAAAAGGGGCTAAAACAAGCATTTTTCTAGTTTCCAGACAATAACTTGTGTTCAAGTGTATGGATCTCTCTGAAATTGTACTGAAAGGTACCATACCACAAAGGGAAGGCTGGGATTGATTTTGGGGGTAATTGCCTCAAAATTTTAGGAATTTGGGGCCAAAAAGAGGCCAAAAAACAAGCATTTTTCTAGTTTCCAGACAATAACTTGTGTTCAAGTGTATGGATCTCTCTGAAATTGTACTGCAGGTACCATACCACAAAGGGAAATCTGGGATTGAGTTTGTGGGTGATGAATCATAAGGGGTTCAAAAAATTTGGGGGGGGGGGGGATTTTTTTTTCTTTTAAAATTTTCCATTTTAAATTGGTTATTTCTGATTTATATATAAAAGCAAATAATAATGATATGGTTTGAATAGGTAAATTAAAAAATTTTAAGTTCTTAGACCACATTCATTCTGTGTCAGAAACCTGTGCTGTGTCAAATATTTAATCACAATCCAAATTCAGTGCTGTATCAAGCTTGAATGTTGTGTCCATACTTGCCCCAACTGTTCAGGGTTCGACCTCTGCGGTCGTATCAAGCTGCGCCGAGCGGAGCATTTTATTTGGTCTTATAAAAATATTTGAAACATATTGATTATTAATATATGTCACTGGTTTTATAATATGTTTGTGTAAAAATTTATCTATTTCTAACTGCACCATATTTGTTTCATCTGTATTAAATTGCAATATATTTGGTTCCTTGTTTTGTGATAGAATTTGTTCAAACTCAATTTGATACCCTTTTACAACATCTAAAACCCAGTTATCTGAAGTTAAACTCATCCAATTCTCTAAGAATTTTATCACTTTCCCACCAATGAAATTGTCTGGTGTGTTTATAACTTATGTTTAGGTAAATTGTGTATTCAATTGCTGAACTGAAGTACTCACAGGAGAAATTATTTGCTTTATAGGAACTTCTTGTCCTGCTCTTGTAGCTTCTTTTGAATTTTTTCTTTTTGAAAGTTGCTGGTTTCCCTAAACAATCTTTCTTGTTTGATAGTTTGTCAAAATGACGTTTCTGTACATGTACATATGGTTTCTTAAAAGTTCTCTTGTCATCATGTGATTGTCAAGATTGTCAAGATCCCCACCCCTAAACCATATATATTCTTGTATGAGACAATAACACAAATCAAATGAAATATAGTGGAAGTCCAGGGGGGGTCACCCCCACCCCCCTTCTTTTTGAAAACTTGTAAATGGTCAAGATTCCCACACCCAAACCATATATATTCTTGTATGGGACAATAAAACAAATCAAATGAAATAAAAGGCGAGTCCCCTGGGGTCACCCCCACCCGCTCCTGTTTGAGAACTTGTAAACGGTCGAGATCCCCACCCGTAAACCATATATATTCTTGTATGGGACAATAAAACAAATCAAATGAAATATAGGGGAAGTCCATGGGGGTAACCCCTAACCCCCTTCTTTTTGATAACTTGTAAACGGTCGAGATACTCACCCCTAAACCATATATATTCTTGAATGGGACAATAAAACAAATCAAATGAAATTGAGGGGAAGTCCCCTGGGGTAAACCCCACCCCCCTTCTTTTTGAAAACTTGGAAACGGTCAAGATCCCCACCCGGAAACCATATATATTCTTGAATGGGACAATAAAAAAAATCAAATGAAATTGAGGGGAAGTCCCCTGGGGTAACCCCCATCCCTCTTCTTTTTGAAAACTTGTTAATGGTCAAGATCCCCACCCCGAAACCATATATATTCTTGTATGGGACAATAAAACAAATCAAATGAAATATAAGGCGAGTCCCCTGGGGTCACCCCTACTCCCCCCTCCTGTTTAAGAACTTGTAAACGGTTGAGATCCCCACCCCTAAACCATATATATATTCCTGTTCGTAATTTCAAGAAGATTTGAATGACATACAGGGTCAATCCATAGGCGTCAATTATGCATATCACAAACCAATTTGTACTGGACTTTGCCCAATGTCAGGCGACAATGGGAATGACGAATTATTGGAGCTTTGTTTTGGAATTATTTCTTGTTACTGATAAGTTTTATAGATTTTGAAAAGACATTGTATTAATGATAAATAACATTTTGGATTTTTTTCTTCTTTTCTTTGGTAAATTGTTTGAAGAATTTTGTGGCAAGTTTGTTTTTTTTTCTGTAAAAACTAATTTTCTGATTGCTATATATTTTTTTTTGATGAAGTGAACTCCTTTAAAAACTAAGTTTATATTGTCTATTTATTAACATATATTTAGATTTCTGATTTTGGGCCCAGTTTTCAAGTTGTTCCAAATCGGGGTCCAAAATTAAACTTTGTTTGATTTCAACATAAATTGAATATATATAGGGTTCTTTGAAATGCTTAATCTAAACCTGTATTTCTTTTCATTATTAATAAGATAATATCACATTGAGGTCCAAAGGGTCCTAAATTAAACTTTTGTTTAATTTCATCAAAAATTGAATTCTTTGGTTCTTTGATATGCTGATTCTAACAATGTTTGAGTGTTAAATCATATCTAATTTTAGAGAACTTAGTCATCACTGGTTGTTGTTATTATATTATTGATTATAATTTGAAAAATTGCATCATATCTTATTTTAGAAAACTTTTTATCCAGTTTGAGTTATTTCCCTTTGCACAGAAAATATTATGGATAAAATTAACCTGTGTTTCATTTCAACATAAATTAAATATACTGTGAAAGTACTTTTATTCGTGGGGTACCAATTTTCGTGGTTTTCGTGGAAGGCTTTATCCACGAATTTAATTGTCCAACGAAATATGGCAACTGTTGTCCAAATCAATACATGGAAAGATCCCCTGTAGATTTCACTACATGGATACGGACATATAATCTAGAGAAAACATGGAATATTAGCAAACTCAATATGAACTATATGCAGTGGCGTAGCACCAGTGTAGTATATTCAACTTCAGACAGGATTTTAATCTTTAAATTACCTAAGTTGTACGACTTTTAACCTTTTAATTCTCATGAAAAATTAGTTTTGAAAGATGAAAGTCAGACTTCTGAAGAAGATAATATGATGATGAAGTGTTCATTTAATCTTCTTATAATTCTCGCACGAAAAAAAAAAAAAAATAATTTCATATTGGGCTTGAGTTTTTATATAATAAGTATTATTTCATAAGTATTAATTCAAAGTACAGTATTTTGTAGCATTTTTTATGCAACCTTTTTCTTTAAATGACATGTTTATGGCCCAATTATAATTAACACCTTTGATGATTGTTAATCTGTTGATAATTCGATCTCTGGTTAGTTAGTGTCACCACTTCTGATTACAGTTGTGCAACAATTAAAATGTTTACTTTGCAATTTCCTTCAATGAAACAATTTGTATTCAGAGATGAATCAGCTTATTTCAGTTGAAAGCAATTATTTCATTAAAAAAATTGATGAATGTTGTCAGAAATGAGAGAAGAACATGATATGATAACTTTCAAGAATCTTTGTTTCTGATGGGTTCAAAATATTCACCCGATTTTTTTCTTCAGAAAACTAAAAATCCACGAATTTAAAAACCCACGAACATGTCACTTTTGCTCAATTCATGAAAAATTGATACCCATGAATAGAAGTACTTTCACAGTATATAGGATTCTTTCAAATGCTGAATCTAAACCTGTATTTAAATATTAGATTTTTAGTCCCCTACCGACTTGAAGGGGACTTTAGGTTTGCACTCCATCTGTCTGTCTGTCTGTCTGTCTGTCTGTCTGTCTGTCTGTCTGTCTGTCTGTCTGTCCGTCCGTCCGTCCGTCCGTCCGTCCGTCCGTCCGTCTGTCTGTCCATCTATCAGTCCGGCAAATCAGCTTTCCACACTTTTTTTCTTCGTTCTTAAAGATATTGATTTAATATTTGTTATATGGTTTTATCATGACAAGTTATAGATATAAGTTCGAATTTTGTTCCATTCTGATGATTTAGTCCAGAGTTATGGTCCATAAAAAAAATCCATATCTAATGTTAGAGTACTATGTTAAACCATATTTCTATACAAAGAGAGATAACTCATTTTTTTAAAGAAATTCTTTAGTAAATTGTTTGAAAAATTTGTGCCAGTTTGTTTGTTTGTTATTTTGTATTAACTAATTTTCTGAAAATATACATGTCTATATAAAAAATATTATTCAGTGAAATCCTTTAATTAGATAATAATCTATTTTCATTAAGGTATATATTTCATTACATTACATTGTGTAGATAAAATTTGTTGACACTTTATAGATAAGTTACAAATCTATATTAGTTTGTGACAAATGAAAGAAAAAATATTTGGAACTATTAATTATATTTGATTATAATTTGAAAATAGCTATACATTGTGTTACATCATATCTAATTTTAGAGAACTATTAATCATATCCAATGTTAACAGTGTTTTCCACACTTTTTTCATCATGCTTGAAGATATTGATTGATAATTGGTACATGTATATAGTTTTATCATGACAAGTTCCAGATCGAGTTCAAATTTTTGTTTTGGTCTGATAATTTTCTGCATGTTATGGTCCTTGGACTTGAAAAAGTCACTCATATAATCAGTTATTCACACCGTTTTTAGTCATGCTTAAATATAATGACTTGATATTTACTTTTTGTTTACACCATGACAAGTTATAGAACAAGTTAGCATTTTGTTCCAGTATAATGTAATTTTTACCCGGTAGGGGACTATGTATTGCCATGCAATACTCTCAGAATGCTTGTTTTGCCTAGTTTTCAAGTTGGTCCAAATCAGGGTCCAAAATTAAAAATTGAATTTATGGGGTTCTTTGAAATGCTGAATCTAACCATGTATTGAGAGATTTTGGATTGTGGGCTCCTTTATCAAATTGGTCCACATTTAGGTCCAAAGGGTCCTAAATTAAACTTTTGTCTGATTTCATCAAAAATTGAATTCTTGGGGTTCTTTGATATGCTGATTCTAATATGTACTTAGATTTTGGATATTGGACCATAATAGGTATTTAAATGTCCAATTTCAAATATTTCAGTTCTTTGACCACATTCGTTTCGTGTCACAAACCTATGCTGTGTCAAATATTCAATCACAATCCAAATTCAGAGCTGTTTTAAGTTTAAATGTAGTATCCATACTTGCTCAACTGTTTAGGGTTCGACCTCTGCAGGAAAATCCGGTTTGCTGTCACTCTGACAGCCTCTTGTTTATTTTTTAATTGATCAAATGATCCTTTACTGTGTGTATCATAGGGATGGGGTAATCATAATCTATTGTTATTGATTACCTTATTTCAAATAATCAATAGGCATCTGTAATCTTCAAAATTTTCAATTACATTTCGATTAGTTTAGTGAAATAGTTTAAAGAAAATAGACATGCATTTATTCTTCAGTTGATAGCACAGATCTTATGTAATGTATAAATATGACGATTAATAGTTCTATCAAATGCCTTATTCAGATCTGTTGTTGCCTCTTATTCTTCAGTTGATGGTACAGATAAAATATAATGTAATGTATAAATATGAAGGTTAATAGTTCTATCAAACATAAAATGAAAGATAGACATAGTTTAAAGTACACTAAAGAATGATTAAAAGGTGATATATAAAATTGTTCTGTGAACCATACAATTAATCACAAATAATGGTTGTCCTCGAATATAAACTCTTAAAGTAAATCACAAATTTCTCTTTATAATTTATAGATTTTTAGCTCACCTGTCAAATAAGGCCATGTGAGCATTTGCCATCCCTTGGCATCCTCCATCGTCATTGTCGTCATAATCATCATCGTCTGTCCTTCTGTAGTTGTAAACTTGAAAAAAAATTCACCTCTAAAACTATTGGGCTAAATGTTACCAAATTTTACCTGAATGTTCCTCAAGGTATCTAGTTTAAAAATTGTATCCAGGGATTTGATCCATCAACAAACATGGCAGCTGTTGCTTAAAATAGAACATAGGGGTCTAATTCAGATTTTGGCTTATATCTCAAAACTAAGGCAGTAAGAGCAAATTTTACAAGGTAAAAATTATCAGCAGGGAAAGGTCTATCTAGATCTATCAGAAAAATAGGAGAATCCATTTTGGAAATGTTGACTGTTAAAGTGTCAATTTTTGTCTCGTTTTGTCAAAATCAAAAAAGCAAAACTTTAGTCTTGAATTTCTGGCTTTGGCATCAATAAAAAAATGAGAAGGTTTGGTATGATTGCCAATGAGACAACTCTCCACCAGACACCCAATGACATAGAAGTTAACAAATATAGGTCACCATATGACCTTCAACAATGAGCAAAACCCATACAACATAGTCAGCTATAAAAGGCCCCGGAATAACAAATGAACTAACGGTCTGATTATGTACAAAATAATGAACAGACAAAATATGATATACAGCAACAAACTACAATCACTGAATTACAGGCTCCTGATTGGGACAGGCACATACAGAATGTGTCTGGGATTAGGCTAGTTTGAAGGCGAGCAAAACCCTCCCCCTAATCTTGGACAGTAGTGTAACCAACAATGTATTGGTTTGTGTGATTAGTGGTAGGTAAATGATATTTGGTATGCAGTAGCATTGGCACAACTCATTTCCATGGAGATTATTTGGCCCTGCCCTCTCAGTCATAGTTTATTGACTTTAAAACTTTTGCTTAGTTTTCATGTATTAGTAGTATTAGTTTGTGATAAGGTCAGTCTAAGGGGAATCATTAGTCATAGTGGTCTGTCAATGATATCTGGTATGTAAATGATTATTAATTGATTATACAAAAAATATTAATCAATTACTTTTGACAGTAATCATGGTCATCCCTGTTGTATCATTACTGATCCTTTACTGTGAGTAACATTACTGATTCCTTACTGAGTGTATCATAACTGATCCCTTACTGAGTGTATCATAACTGTTCCCTTACTGTGTGTATCATTAATTTACTGATCCCTTACTGGGTGTATCATTACTGATCCCTTACTGGGTGTATCATAACTGATCCATTACTGTGTGTATCATAACTGATCCCTTACTGTGTTTATCATTACTGATCCCTTACTGGGTGTGTCATAACTGATCCCTTACTGGGTCTATCATTACTGATCCCTTACTGGGTGTATCATAACTGATCCATTACTGGTGTATCATAACTGATCCCTTACTGTGTGTATCATTACTGATACCTTACTGGGTGTGTCATAACTGATCCCTTACTGTGTGTATCATAACTGATCCCTTACTGATTGTATCATAACTGATCCCTTATTTTGTGTATCGTAACTGATCCCTTACTGTGTATCATTACTGATCCCTTACTGTGTGTATCATAACTGATTCCTTACTGATTGTATCATAACTGATCCCTTATTGTGTGTATCATAACTGATCCCTTACTGTGTATCATAACTGATCCCTTACTGAGTGTATCATTACTGATCCCTTACTGATTGTATCATAACTGATTCCATACTGAGTGTTTCATTACTGATCCCTTACTGAGAGTATCTTTACTGGTCCCTTACTGGGTGTATCATGACTGATTCTTTACTGAATGTATCCCTTACTAAGTGTATCATTACTAATCCCCTACGGAGTGTATCATGACATCCCTTACTGTGTGTATCATTACTTATCCCCTACCGAGTATATATTGACTGATCCCTAACTGTGAGTATCTTAATGACACCTTACTGGGTGTATCATTACTGACCCCTTACTGGTTGCATCATTACTGATCTTTTACTGGGTGTATTTTTACTGATCCCCTACTGAGTGTATCATTACTGATCCCTTATTATGAGTATCATTATTATTGATCCCTTACTGAGTGTATCATAATTACTGACCCCTTACCAGGTGCATCATTACTGACCCCTTACTGGGTGTATCATTACTGACCCCTTATTAGGTGCATCATTACTGACTGCTTACTGGGTGTATCATTACTGATACTTACTGGGTGTATCATTACTGATCCCTTACTGGGTGTATCATAACTGATACTTTACTGGGTGTATCATTACTGATCCCTTACTGAGTGTATCAATACTGATCCTTTACCAGAACTGATCTCCTACTGAATATCTCATTACAGATCCCTTGTTGTATTATTACTGAGCTCTCATTGTCTACTTTTGTGACATGTTATTCATTCACTAAAATGTACATATTTTTTTACTGTAGGCAACTCAACAGTTGAAGGAGCTATTCAAAGATCCTGATATTATTCCAGGTTTATGCAAAGTTTTAGAGTTATCTCAAGTTCCTCAGGTTTGTACTTAGAAAGAAAAAAAGTAGTAGTAACATGATGTATAATTTCTTAAGAATTTGCAAAGGACCACAGTGACTGTTAGCAGGAATAATTGTGTTTTTTTTTCCAGGGGTGATATGTCCAATGTGTTTTTTTCCCAATTTCACCTAGAAAGGAGTTACGAAGGCCTTAAAATGGCCCTAAAAATTGAACTTTGTAATATCATATATAGTAGTGTTGTCAAATTGAACATTTTTACTTAACTTGTTACTCTGATAATCTTTCGACTGATTAACTGGTTAACTGATATGAAAATTAATGAGGTTTAGAAATATTGTCATTTTTTGTCATCTTCCGACCTGCAGTAAAACACTGGGAAATTTTCTCTTCTTCCTGTCCCTTTTCTTTATGCTTTTTGTCGAACACAGGTGTTAATAACTTTCTCCTTTGGCTGGACAAATCTCTATGTGCATACAAGAGCAAATTCAAGGAATCCAATGACAATTCAAAAGTTTCTTCTGATTTTTTCGACAAACTTTTCAAGGATCTGTCAGAAAGCTGGAACACCTTTTCACTAGGTACCACTGAGTCCTTTGCAGGGATCTGTCGGCATCTTTGAGAAGTTTTGGATTTGTATCCTTAGAATTCCATAATACTTTGTTTACCTTTGGTAAATTCACAATTTCTGATCTTAAATATTTGTCCACTATTTCATGTACTTCTTTGTTTTTGCTTTCTTGGCCCAAATTGCCAAGTGATCTTGACTCATCATTTGGTGTCCATCGTCCGTCTTTGTCTTCGTTCCTTTACCTTTGCAAAAATCTTCTACTCTGAAACTACTGCATCAAATTTACCAAACTTAGCCACAATCATCATTGGAGTATCAATTCAAAAAATGTGTCGGGACGAACTGGCCTGCAAACCAAGAAGGCCAACATGTCTTAAAAATAGAACATGGGGGTAAAAATGCAAGTTTTGTCTATCATTATGAAAACCACTTAAAACAGAAATCTGACAGCGGCAGAAATGTTCGGAATGTTGAGCTCTACCTAGGTCAAAACTGTCAGATGACTTCTTTTGGAATTATTGCCCTTAAATGACGAACTTTACCATTTATACCTATTCTTTTAAGATAAATTCATCATATATACCAAGATAAAAATTTTGTATGCCAAAAAATTATGTTAGAGAGAAACTTTGAATACTAAAAATTATCAGCAAGACAAGATTTACAAGTTAGTCAACATGGCTGAAATGGTCTAGACGACTCCTTATTAGAGTTATTGCCCTTAAATGACGATTTTTACCAGTTCTTTACATTTTTGCCTAATATCTTAAAAACAACAATAGATAGATAGAAACTTTAGAAAGCTTAACTTAGATCAGCAAGACAAGATCTACAAATCAGTCGAATGTCCAAATTCTTCAGTCGACTCATTATTGGAATTATTGCTCTGTAATGGCGATTTTCACCAAATTTTGGGTGTTTTTGCCTAATATCTTGAAAACTGTAATAGATAGATTGACATTTTGAAATTCAAAATGATCTACAAATAAGTCAACATGGTCAAAATTGTTAGTCAACTCGTTGAAGGAGTTCTTGCTCTTTAATGACGATTTTTACCAATTATTGGCATTTTTGCCTATTATCTTGAAAACTATTAACCCTTTCCTCCATAGAGTCAGAAATAGTTAGTAGACTCTTTAAAAGGGATTGCCCTTCAATGAAGATTTTTTACCCTCTTTTTGTGTTTTGGGCAAAAACTAAAGAAGATACTGAGAAGCTGTAAACAGAAAAAATAATCAACAATACAAGATCAACAAAAAAAGAGATTTTTGTCATAAATTTTATTCTAGCCTGCAATGTTGGAGTGTGTCCATTGTTGAAAATGCACATAGACCTAGGTGAGCTACACAGGCTCTTTAGAGCCTCTAGTTATGGTCTATATATGAAACTCTATTATATTTACTGAATATCAAATATCACCCACATTGTAAATTACTAGTTTCTGGAATTCTACCCAGAAAAGGATTTAATATGCATTACCCGAATGAAATGCTGAAAGACCTATGTGAACAGCTTAACATACAATTTATTGACCATACAAACATATTTTATGATAAGAATGATCATCTTTCGTACTCCCTTTTTATACGCCCGTTTACGGGACGTATTATGGTATACCGTTGTCCGTCTGTCTGTCTGTCCGTCCGTCCGTCCGTCTGTCCGTCCGTCATTAACATGTCGGACATAAACTCAAAAACGATTTAACCAATTTGCATAGAACTTTGGTGAATTGTATATATCTATTGACGTGAGCTCCCTTTCGTTTTTTATAAATTTTAGATTTTACGTTTCCGAGTTATGGGGTTTTATTCATTAAAAAAAGGGGGATTTTCCAGTTTTCAGACAATAACTCAAGAATGCTTTCACCAACTTGCAAGAAATTGTGGTGAATTGTTTATATCTATTGACATGAGCTCCCTGTCGGTTTTTGTAAATTTTAGATTTTACGTTTCCGAGTTATGGGATTTTATTCATTAAAAAAAGGGGGATTTTCCAGTTTTCAGACAATAACTCAAGAATGCTTTCACCAACTTGCAAGAAATTGTGGTGAATTGTTTATATCTATTGACATGAGCTCCCTGTCGATTTTTATAAATTTTAGATTTTACGTTTCCGAGTTGTGGGGTTTTATTCATTAAAAAAAGGGGGATTTTCCAGTTTTCGGACAATAACTCAAGAATGCTTTCACCAACTTGCAAGAAATTGTGGTGAATTGTTTATATCTATTGACATGAGCTCCCTGTCGATTTTTATAAATTTTAGATTTTACGTTTCCAATTATGGGGTTTTATTCATTAAAAAAAGGGGGATTTTCCAGTTTTCGGACAATAACTCAAGAATGCTTTCACCAACTTGCAAGAAATTGTGGTGTATTGTTTATATCTATTGACATGAGCTCCCTTTCGATTTTTATATATTTTAGATTTGACGTTTCCGAGTTGCAGGGTTTTATTCATAAAAAAAGGGGTATTTTCCAGTTTTCGGACAAAAAATCAAAAATACTTTCAGCAGTTCTTATGAAACTTTGGTGAATTGTTTATATATCTATTGATGTAAGCTCCATTTAGAATTTTATAAATTTTTCATTTATCATTTCTGAGTTATGGGGTTTTATTCATTTAAAAAAGGGGGGGTTTTCCAGTTGTGGACAATAACTCAAAAATGCTGTCAGCAATTCTCATGAAACTTTGGTGAATTGTTTATATCTATTGATGTAAGCTCCCTTTACATTTTCATAAATTTCTAATATGACATTGAGAATTAATTGAACTTTATTTGTTTATAGTCTGACAACAGATTTACTAAGTATTGCGCCACGGCACAGTGTATTGCACAACAGCAAGAAATCTTTAATTGAATATAAATTCAATTCATATAACCAATTTCAAGTTCTTTGACTACATTTATTCAGAAACCTATATGTCAAATATTAAATTACAGTCCAAATTCAGACCTGTATCAAGCTTGCATATTGTGTCCATTTTTGCCCCAACTGTTCAGGGTTGGACCTCTGCGGGCGTATCCAGCTGCGCTCAGCGAAGCAGTTTATTCATCATGATGGGATTCATTTGTCAAAAAAAGGAACATCAGCCTTCCTTAGATCAGTCAACATGCCTGTTAACATATTAGGGCATACAGATCGATCAGATAGGTACTGTGTTCACTGTGGTGAACCATGGAAGTATTATTTATATTGACAGGAATAACAACCACGCCAGTTCAAAGGTTTCATCTGCGTTACCGCCTATCTTCCAATCACTTGTTAATTAGTTTAGGATATGGAATGATAATTGATTCTCGGCATGTGATCAATCAAATCACTGACACTTGTCAGTCATTTTCGTGTTCACAGAAAATTACGAACAGACGGTTGTTGTCGTATATACGTACGAAGTAACCCGAATAGTTCACTCGTTACATTCCGCTGCTGTACTCTGCCAAATAGAGTCATTCATTCAATGTTGATTTTAGTCTATTTTCCCTATTTATGTCTTTTTCGATCTTGATAGTTTAAGCCGACAGTTATCACATATGAAATTGGTGAAAAAGGGTGGATCATGTTCAATTTTAATATTTAAAGGTAGTTAGGAACCATTTCTGAAAGTTAAGAAGATGATTATACAAAAAATATGTTTCGACCCCCTTTTCTTAAATACGAAAATCAAAGTCTTTTGTGTGTACCAGTCAATTAAAATATTCACAATTTAAAACCTATTCTTTAATTTGTACATAAACTAATTCATATAACATACATTTGCGTTTAAAAAGATAGCGTCAAGCTCATTTTGTTTGGTTGTTTTTCTTTTTGCTGTGACATGTTATATTAATTGTTAACACTTTTTTAAATAGATATAAATTTAACATGTTTTACGAACTTATTATCCTGATTTTAAATGTCCAGTTTCAATAATGTAATCAATGACATTTATTACAAATACATAAACCTAAAATACTTGAAAGTAAATCCTTTTTATAAATCTCGATAAACTTGGCACATTTCAACAGTAAAATATTCTATGTCTACATTTGTCTACATTATTTTGTTAAACATTATGTGAAATCTGATCGCTTCATTGTTATTACCTGTTTTACTCGTGCTCCGCTTTCAATCAGAAAATACTTTTAGAACAGTTTAAAAAAAAACAGTAAAAAGCAAAAATATGCAAAAATAAATACAATTTTCCATGTTAAACTGTTGTAGTTTAAACAATTCTCGTCCGTTTTTCAATTTTGTTACATCATTTGATTTCTTTCTGAAGGTAGAAGTTTTATATGATACAGCACCACCTTGTAATTAATAAACTAGGGATTTCCCACAGGTGCTTTATAATTACGGTACTCAATAAAATCATGTGACTAATAAGAAATTCCAGATGCCATTTTAAAATCGCGGTATCACAGATAGTAACCAAAGGGGTTTTGTTGCTGAGACAATAATTGGATCAAATCATATGACTTTAGTACAGAGCTCTGCAGGTCATTAATACATGCTAATTAGTCCCCTACCGACGAAGTCGAAGGGGACTTTAGGTTTACACTCCGTCCGTCTGTCTGTCCTGTCCGTCTGTCTGTCTGTCTGTCTGTCCATCTGTCAGTCCGGCAAATCAGTTTTCCAGACTTTTTTCTTCATGCTTGAAGATATTGATTTGATATTTGGTTTATTGATTTATCATGACAAGTTACAGGTCAAGTTCAAGTTTCACGATTTTAGCTTTTCTCTTTGTTCAGTTAAAGCCCTTTCCCAAGGGATTAAATTTTTGATGAAATACTTATTAATTAGTAGATTTCTGTTCAAAGGGAAATAACTCATTTTTTAAAGATTAGATTTTTAAAAGACAAAATGACATTTTGGATTTTTTTCCTTTTCTTTGGTAAATTGTTTGAAAAATTTAGTGGTAGGTTTGTTTGACATTCTTGAAGATATTGATTTGATAATTACAATATAGTTTTATCATGACAAGTTACAGATCAAGTTGGAATTCTGTTCCAATCTGATAATTTTGTGCAGAGTTATGGTCTTTGGACATAGAAAATTCACTTAAATAATCAGTTTTCAACAGTTTTTTTCGTCATGCTTGAAGATTTCGACTTGACTTATTTTTACGTAGTTTACACCATGACAAGTTATAGATCAAGTTAGAATTTCGTTCCATTACAATGAATTTGTAACTGGTAGGGGACTATGTATTGCATGGCAATACTCACAGAATGCTTGTTTATCATTGTTATTTCTTCTCATTTTACTTCCATGGGTGAACCAAATCATAATTCAAAATCATGTAGACATGGTAGAAAGGTTCTATGTCACTCTTGTAACAATTTTGGTCTCAAAGAAAAATTCTGTGAATTTTATCATTAGGGTGATGGCAAAGAAGACAAAGCCCTACAAAATCAAATCTTAAAAAATTCCTTTGAAATTTTAAGCCCTTCCAAAATCAAATCTTAAAAAATTCCTTTGAAATTTTAAACCACATATGTTAAGAATGTAATAATATTTCCTGTACATGTATTAAGTATTTCTAGCTAATCAGAAATATGAATCCAGCTGTTCAAAATCTTTCTACCAATTATCTAAACATAAGGGTGTAATGAATAACTGATTAATTAATAATTGATAAAATTGCACCAGCATTAAATCAAGTTGAAACAACCACTCAGCAGGTACCAGATCTAACCCTATCTTTGCTATCTCAAGTTACACAAGACATTATGTACAAAACAAATACTTTTGTAATATAAATCCCTGAGGCCACTTTTACTGTTCAGGATTTTTTGATATTTTTATTTACATGTTATATAATATGCTTGTCATGTTTATGTGTTATTGACAATACTTATTATATTGATAAGGATACAGAAAATGATGATCTTGTAACATATGGATTTGAGAAATGCAAAGGTCTTAAAATATGTTCCCACAATGTGAATAGATTGGAATGCAAGTTTGATGAGATTAAATTCAAGTCCCCCAGATATAATTGGTTACTGTGAAACTTTTTTGGGTGAAAATACTTCTGATAGAGAAATAGACATTCCTGGATATATTTAAAAAGAAAAAATAGACTAATGATCACTATAACACTAACAGATGGTGGGGGTGGCTGGGCTGTCTATTTAACAGAAACCACTTCCTTTTCTAGAAAAATTGATTTTGAAATAAGTAACATTGAAACTATTTGGTTTGAAGTTAAACCTATAGCTATAAGAAATCCTTTTTATTATACAACCGCAAAATTTTTTGCGGTCGTATATTGGTATGACGTTAAAAAATCCATTTGAAAGATTTGACACCATATTTTAAATTCTATTATAAAATAGATTAAGTTAGCACTATGGTAAATTTAAATGGGTAATTATGGTTGCAAACTCCATTGGAAATTTGAATTGAGATTATGACCATATCTTGAGGGAAAGAATTTTTTTGGGAGAAAAAGGGGTGGGGGGGGGGGGGGGGGGGGGTGGGAGGGGGCGGTAAAAAGAAATTGTGGGGGTCAATTTTTTCTCATTTCAGATTTCAGAAATTAAAAAAGAAAAATTCTTCAAATATTTTTTTTTTTTTTGCGTGTGTGTGTGCGTGTGTGTGTGTGTGTGGGGGGGGGGGGGGGGGGGGGGGGGGTGTTAATACGCAACAGCATAGTGTATTGCACAAAAGCAAACAAAAAAAATTTTTTTTTGTGGGGTGAGGGGGAGGGGGTCAATTCGCAACAGCAAAGTGTATTGCACAAAAGCAAAAAATTGAATATAAATTCAAATCATATAACCAATTCTAAGTTCTTTGACTACATTTATTCTGTGTCAGAAACCTTTTATGTGTCAAATATTTAATTACAATCCAAATTCAGACCTGTATCAAGCGCGAATATTGCGTCCATTTTTGCCCCAACTGTTCAGGGTTGGACCTCTGCGGTTGTATCCAGCTGCGCTCGGCGAAGCAATTTTTTGTGCTTTGTTTATAGTCCACCCAAGTCACTAATTGGTTGGAAAGATAAATTTTAGGATGAGATTAAGGTGGCAATGAAATATAGTTCTGATGTAATCCTTACGGGAGATTTTACATAAATTGTTTACAACCCAATAAAATACCACAAAGATGGTTAAATGCTCTAGAAACTTATAACGTTAAAAAGTTAATTAAGGAACCAACCAGAGTAACAAATGAATCAAAAACTTTGATTGACCATATATATGTCACCCACTTAGCATGGTCAAAGAGGCTCATGTTTCTAAATGATTCTATCAGTGATCACTATCCAATATGTATGACAAGACAAGAGAAAACGTATGATAAAAAACATACTGATTCAACAATCACTTATAGAAATTTTGAGACTTTTAATGAGCAAAATTATTTAAAAGATTTAAAAAGTGCACCTTTTCAACAGATTGAATTTGAAAATGACCCATCTGTTTGTATTGAAATGTGGTACAACATTTTTAATAACATTTTAAATAAACATGCCCCTATTGTGACAAAGAGGGTCAGGAAAGACAGACAGCCAGAATGGTACAATAAAGAAATTTGAGGGATAAATATAATTCACGGGGAATGTGGGCAGAATATAGATTATGGAGAAACAGAACAAAACATATCATTGATACATCTAAACAGAAATATTATAATGATATGATAAAAGACTCAAAAGATTCTAAAACACTATGGAAATGTATTCACAGTCTAAATCCATCTAATCCATCAAAACCACATGAACTTATTACAACTGGAGACCATAAAACTACAGATCATGAAGAAATTGCTAATGCATTTAATAATTATTTCACCTCATGTGTTGAAAAATTAAGGCATAGCAGGGCACCAAGCAACTCAAATTTCAATACTCTGACAAACTATGTACAAATGAAATTTTTGCAAAAAAGGCACACTAAATTCATCATTCCCCCAGTAAATGTTACAGAACTATTTGATGAAATACCGTAGAAAGGCTTGTATAGTCCGCGGTTTTATTCTCCAAAATTGGACCTTCCAGACGGGGTGCGGACTATAGAGTACAATAAGCAAGAAATAGGAGAAAAATTTCAATTTCACGGTCGAGGTGGTTTGTTTACGTTCCGCCATCTTTGTTATTTCTATTGTAGAGGGCGCTCTTATCATTTTTCAAACTAATAATTTTAACTCATCCATATTAATAAGTTATTTCTATTCAATATTAAATTAATACTGATAAATATAAAAACTAAACCTTTCATTACAAATTTCTCGTTTCTTTTCAATGCATTGGTTGAAATAAACTGGTATCGCTCGATTGAAACGATACAAACATAGTGAAAAAGACAACCGTAAACCAGCTTAGGATTCGGTTATTGTTCGTTCCGTTTTAGTGTTTCTTACTGACTAATATGGTTTGTATTAGCTTAAGACCCTTCAAACATTAATGTGATAGATATATTAAAGACTGTTTTACAAAAGGATGGAACTGTTTTACTTTCAAAGTCGTATTATAGTGATATCTGTTATGTACGGATTTCGACTCTCACCGGTTAATTTCTTCTTTTACACGTGCTTTTTAAACTTCCTGTTTAAACATACAAGTTTCTAAATTGTTTTTTAAGTGAATTAAACTCATTTTAACAATCATGAAGCGTTCTAGAATCATTAACAAGCAGTTCAGCTTCTGTTTGATGATGGAAAACAGGTTTTTCCAAGAAAATACCGCAAACGACCGCACAGGATTTGAAATTACCAGAGTTTCATTTGACCTTTTCTAACAGTTACAAAAAGTTTTTTTACCTAAAATTTCGTGGGGAAAAGGGGGTGCGGACTATGTACCACTGCGAACTATACAAGCCTTTCTACGGTACCGGTAATCAAGCTAGATGTTAAGACATCTTCTGGTTCTGACAATATAGGTCCAAAGATTTTAAAACTGAGTGCTCCTTTCATAGCATCTTCATTAACATATATTTTTAATCAAATGATTGATACTGGTATTTATCCATGTGTTTTAAAAAATGCCAAGGTAGCTCCTATTTTCAAATCAGGTGAAAAAAATGTAGCTAGCAATTACAGACCAATATCTGTTCTGCCAACATTATCAAAAGTAATAGAGAGACATGTATCTAAACATCTGTATAATTATTTGACTAAGTTTCAAATTTTACACCCTTCACAGTCTGGTTTTAGACCTAACTACTCATGTCAAACTGCCCTCATTAATATCATTGATAAATGGCTACATGAAATGAATAATGAAAATATCAATTTGGCAGTTCTCCTGGATTTTAAAAAAGCTTTTGATGTTGTTGATCATGAAATTTTATGTAAAAAACTTCAAATTTACGGCTTGCACAACAAAACTGTTGGTTTTTTAAAGTCATATTTGAAAGAAAGAACACAGCAAGTCCATATAAGTAATCAGTATTCTGATAAAAAGTTTATAAATTTCGGTGTTCCACAGGGCTCAATACTTGGTCCTATTTTGTTTGTTTTGTACATAAATGACCTTCCATTACACATCAAAAACTGCCATACAGACTTGTATGCTGATGACACAACTATGCATACATCAGGAAAGAGTATTGCTGATATGCAATTAAAAGTACAAGATGATCTCCAATGTGTTGAAAAATGGTGTCATTAAAATAACATGTTCATAAATTCGGATCAAACTAAATGTATAGTCATAGGTACAAGACAAAGGCTGCGTTTAAATCAAGCAGAACCAGTTCTAACTATTGAGAATAATATTCTTCAAAAATCATTAATTGAAAAACTTTTAGGTGTTAGAATTGACTCTAATCTGTCGTGGACAGGCCATGTTAATTACTTATGTTCATCAATATCATCTTAGACTTCATTTACTCTCTAAGATCAAGAAATTTCTAAGTTTCAAGAAAATTATTTTATAATGGTTATATTCTCCCACTGATAGATTATTGTTGTATTATTTTGAGTGGTTGTGCTAAAAATGAGCTAGTAAGAATAATAGAATTGTAGAAAAGGGCTGCAAGACTAATTTTAGATGCTGATCCACTTTCATCATCAGCACCTCTGTTTAAATGACAGTAGAGAACAGAATCTCATACCATAAATCTGTTTTGATGCAGAAATGCATTAAGAATGAAGCCCCTGTATATTTAACTGAAAAATTTAAAGAAATGCCAGAAATAAACCAATATTGTTTGAGGAATACGTCTTGCAAAAAATTGTAAGTTCCAAAAGCCAAAACAGAGCTGTATAAGAAATCTTTTATATATTCAGGATCTATTTTATGGAATAACTTACCAATATCCCTGAAAAAATCAACCTCAAGTACAAGCTCATTCAAAAAAAATTTAAAAATTGCTTGTTGGACAGACATGGGGTCAATTACTTTTGAAAGTAATTAATTACATTCAATTACAATTACAAAATCTTCAATCAAATTACACATTACATTTGACTTTTTTTGACAATGTAATTAATTACTTTCCAATAACTTGGCAAATGTGATTAATTACTTCAATTACTTTTGAAAGGAAAATTTAGAACATGCATTTATTCTATCATGTGTACATAATTATCATACATTGCTTTATAGTAATAACAAATGAGATCTACAGTGACTATTTTCAAATTTAGCCAGTATCAAAGAAGAGTAAAGTTAAATATATGGTGTGTTACGGGAATAAAGAAAAAACAAACATAAATCTGAAGTGCACATAATACTTTGTCTATCAGGAATCGTTGGGACTAGATGTCTGGTTTAATTTAATGCGCAAAATGATAAAAAGCCTTATTCAATATTTGGAAAATATTAAATTTTGTTTAATAACTATTGAAATTTTATGTTTTAATGTATTTCATTGAAAATAATACAAGAAGAGAGCCCTATAGATAAAATTTTATTATTTTATTTTGATCACAACTTATTAAAATAATTTTTCCTAAAGAAATGATTTAGAAAGTCTGACTATTTTAAAAATATAATGTAGTTTTAATCACAATTAATTAATTTAAAAAAAAATCATGTACCTAGGGTTATAATTATCTCTCTCTAATTGGCTTAACACCTGTTTAACATGCAAACATAACTGTTGTAAAAACAGTCATTATATAGTTTATGATAAAACAAATAGCCAGAGGTTATATTTATTAATTGACTTATGACCTTTCAAATTGATTATGTTAAATCAATGTCTAACAATATCCATCTGAATATACATGTAGGTAACAAGCTAATTAAGGTATAAGACAGTGACTTACTAATGGTTTCTTTTAAACACAAATTATGGCATGTTTCTACAATATTTCTTTTTCTTCTTCTTCTTCCAGGTAAGGAACCGGATTCAAAATTGAATGTTATTTCTTTTTCTTTTTTTGTTCATTCATTACAAAATAAAGAATATTCCATGGTTGTGAAATTACAGAAGGTATACTGTGTAGGCTTTGATTTGTCAGCTAACTACATTTGCTAAGGTCATGGCTTTTCATAATTTTTTGAGAAAACACAAGATTCAATCTTTCTGATCCCAAATTTCAAATGTAATTGAGTTGTAATTGAAAAGTAATTGTCAATTACAGACAATTTTGGCTTTGTAATTCAGTACTATCAATTACTTGTAATTGAAAAAATGCTCAATTACACATTACATTCAATTACTTGAGAAATTGTAATTAATTACAGCCAATTACAATTACATATTTCAATTACCCAATGTCTGCCGATGACTCTGCTGGTCAACCAAGATGGCCGACATGGCTAAAAATAGAACATAGGGGTAAAATGCAAGTTTTGCCTATTATTTTGAAAACTGATATGAATAGAGAAAATCTGACAAGGGCAATAATGTTCAGAATATTGAGCTCTACCTATTGTTCTATTATGCAAAATTGTCAGACGACTTTTTGTAGGAGTTATTGCCCTTAGATGATGAATTTTTACCATTTTTTAAATGTTTGCCTATTATCTCGAAAATTATGATCGATAGGCGATTTTACAAATTTTTTGTGTTTTTGCCTAATATCTTACAAACTATATATATATATATTAGATAGATAGAAACTTTAAACAGCTAAAATGATCAGCAAGACTAGATCTACAAATATGTCAACATGACTGAAATTGTAAGTCATTTCCTTTTTGAAGTTATTGCCCTTTAAGGACGATTTTTCCCATTTTTATACGACGGCAAAAAATTTTTGTGGTCGTATATTGGTATGACGTTGGCATCGTCGTCGTCGTTGTCGTCGGGCGTCGTAGTCGTCCGGCGTCGTCGTCCGAAGACACATTGGTTTTCGCACTCCAACTTTAGTTTAAGTGAATGGATCTTTTAGAAATTTGACCATAAGGTTAAATACCACAAAAGAAAGGTTGGGATTGATTTTGGGGGTTATGGTACCAACAGTTAAGGAATAAGGGGCCAAAAATAAGCATTTTCTAGTTTCCAGACAATAACTGTGGAACGGTGTATGGATCTCTCTGAAATTATACTACAAGTTTCCATACCACAAAGGGATGGTTAGGATTTGCTTTGGGGGGTTATGGCTCAAACCGTTTAGGAATAAGGGGCAAAAAAGGGGGAAAAACAAGGATGTCCTGGTTAATGGACAAATACTTTAGTACAAAACATAATTTAAAGCAGTGTAAGGAAGATAAATCAAATACATCATTGAAATTATCTCCCTTACACTGCTTTTGAATTATGTTTAAAGAAATGCATATTTATAAAGGAAGACCAGTAAAAATATCTGCAAATGTTGCATCTTTTTTTTTTTAACAAAAAAATCCATATGAAAGATTTGACACTATATTTTTAATTCTATTATAAAATAGATTAAGTTAGCACTATGGTAAATTTAAATGGGTAATTATGGTTGCCAACTCCATTGGAAATTTGAATTGAGATTATGACCATATCTTGAGGGAAAGAATTTTTTGGGGGAAAAAAGAGGGGGGGGGGGGGGGGATAAAAAGAAATTGTTGGGGGTCAATTTTTTCTCATTTCAGATTTCAGAAATTAAAAAGAATTATTCTGCAAATATTTTTTTTTCAAATTTCAAATATTGAAAAATTTCAAGAAGTAATCTTTAATTGCACAGTATGGCGCATTAGATTTGTAAAATCTTTGATCACATTTATTTATTTGTTATGCCGAATCTAACAGTGTATTTAGATTTTTAATTTTGGGTCCAGTTTTCAAATTGGTCTACATTAAGGTCCAAAGGGTCCAAAATTTAACTTTGTTTGATTTTAGCAAAAATTGAATATATGAGGTTCTTTGATATGCTGAATCTAAACATGTATTTAGATTTTTGATTTTTGGCCCAGTTTTCAAGTTGGTCCAAATTGGGGTCCAAAATTAAACTTTGTTTGATTTCAACAAAAACTGAATATATGGGGTTCTTTGATATGCTGAATCTAACCATGTATTTAGATTTTTTATTTGTGGACCCCGTTATCAAATTGGTTCATATTGAGGTCAAAAGGGTCCAAAATAAAACTTTGTTTGATTTCATCTAAAATTGAATTATTGGGGTTCTTTGATATTCCAAATCTAACCGTGTATTAAGATTTTTAATTTTGGGTCCTGTTTTTTAAATTGCTCTACATTAAGGTCCAAAGGGTCTAAAATTAAACTTAGTTTGATTTTAACAAAAATTGAATTCTTGGGGTTCTTTGATATGCTGAATCTAAACATGTGTTTAGATTTTTGATTATGGGCCCAGTTTTCAAGTTTGTCCAAGTTGGGGTCCAAAATTAAACTTTGTTTGATTTCAACAAAAATTGAATATATGGGGTTCTTTGATATGCTGAATCTAAACATGTATTTAGATTTTTGATTATGGGCCCAGTTTTCAAGTTGGTCCAAATTGGGGTCCAAAATTAAACTTTGTTTGATTTCAACAAAAATTGAATATATGAAGTTCTTTGATATGCTGAATCTAAACATGTATTTAGATTTTTTATTTGTGGGCCCCGCTATCAAATTGGTTCATATTGAGGTCAAAAGGGTCCAAAATTAAACTTTGTTTGATTTCATCAAAAATTCAATTATTGGGGTTCTTTGATATGCCAAATCTAACCGTGTTTTTAGATTTTTAATTTGGGTCCCGTTTTTTAAATTGGTCTTCATTGAGGTCCAAAGGGTCCAACATTAAACTTAGTTTGATTTTAACAAAAATTGAATTCTTGGGGTTCTTTGATATGCTGAATCTAACCATGAATTTAGATTTTTTATTTGTGGGCCCCGCTATCAAATTGGTTCATATTTAGGTCAAAAGGGTCCAAAATTAAACTTTGTTTGATTTCATCAAAAATTGAATTATTGGGGTTCTTTGATATTCCAAATCTAACCCTGTATTTAGATTTTTAATTTTAAGTCCCGTTTTTTAAATTGGTCTACATTAAGGTCCAAAGGGTCCAAAATTAAACTTAGTTAGATTTTAGCAAAAATTGAATTCTTGGGGTCCTTTGATATGCTGAATCTAAACATGTGTTTAGATTTTTGATTATGGGCCTAGTTTTCAAGTTTGTCCAAGTTGGGGTCCAAAATTAAACTTTGTTTGATTTTAACAAAAATTGAATATATGGGGTTTTTTGATATGCTGAATCTAACCATGTATTTTGATTTTGGACATTGGACCATAATAGGTAAATTAAAAAAATTCAAGTTCTTAGACCACATTCTTTCTGTGTCAGAAACCTATGCTGTGTCAAATATTTAATAACAATCCAAATTCAGAGCTGTATCAAGCTTGAATGTTGTGTCCATACTTGCCCCAACTGTTCAGGGTTCGACCTCTGCGGTTGTATCAAGCTGCGCCCCAGCGAAGCATTTTATTGCCTATTATCTTGAAAACTGTAATAGATAGATAGAAACTTTAAATAGCACTAATGATCAGCAAGACAGGATCCACATATAAGCTATGGCCAAAATCTTCAGTCGACTCGTTATTGGAGTTATTGCCCTTTAATGATAATTTTTAACATTTTTTGGCATTTTTTGCGTATTATCTTGAATACTATAAAAGATAAATAGAAACTTTAAAGAGGAAAAATTATGAGCTGAATAAGATCTACAAATATGCCAACATGACTGAAATTGTCAGTTGACTCTTGATAGAGTTATTCCCTTAATTTTACTAAAAAGTGGCCGTTTTTGAAGATCCAGGTGAGCGACACAGGCTCTTTAGAGCCTCTAGTTATTAGTAACATAAACCACTTATATGTATCATCCTATTTTATCACATTTTAGATTAATAACTGCTTTATATCTAATCAATATGGACAATGATTTGGTATTTGAATCGTTTCCAATAACGATAGAAAAGTGATAAATTTGTGTATTTCGGTGAGAGAAGTTGTTTCTCATCTGTAAATGCATTTATTTTTATTTAAATATCAATGTCTTCTACTTTCCTCTAGAGAGAATTTGAAATAAACAAATTATAAAGATTATGCGGATGCTTTTGTGTCTTGTTTCTTATCGTTATTTTCACTTCCGAAGTGCGTAACGCTGCCCGATTTAAAGATAATCGTCGCCTGCAAAATCGCAACTTTTGCTTTCAAATAATAAAGAACATCGACCAATAAGAATAGTCAGAAGAAATTGCCGAGAACTGTAAGTATTTCTGTAGCAGGTGTAAGAAAAGTAGCGTTACTTTGGTTTCCAATTTCGTAACGCCATTTTTAGCTGGTATAATCTGCTTTGTTGTAATTGTATTCTTCACAACAATATGCAAATATGAACTCTCGCGAGATGTTCAAACAGGTAAATCAGTGATTATTTACATTCTAGTTTGTTCTTCGTAATAATTAACTTAGAAAATGACGTTATCGTTATGCGTTACATTTCACACGAAACAGAAGTCTAGTTATTTACTTTTTAGTCCCCTAGCGACGAAGTCGAAGGGGACTTTAGGTTTGCACTCCGTCCGTCTGTCTGTCTGTCTGTCCATCTGTCAGTCTGGCAAATCAGTTTTCCAGACTTTTTTTCTTCGTGCTTGAATATGTTGATTTGAAATTTGGTTTATTGATTTATCATGACAAGTTACAGGTCAAGTTCAATTTTCACGATTTTAGCTTTTCACTTTGTTCAGTTAAAGCCCTTTCCCTAGAAGTAAATTTTTGATGAAATACTTATTAATTAGTAGATTTCTGTTCAAAGGGAAATAACTCATTTTTTAAAAGACAAAATGACATTTTGGATTTTTTTCCTTTTCTTTGGTTAATTGTTTGAAGAATTTAGTGGTAGGTTTGTTTGTCATTCTTGAAGACATTGATTTGATAATTACAATATAGTTTTATCATGACAAGTTACAGATCAAGTTGGAATTCTGTTCCAGTCTGATAATTTTGTGCAGAGTTATGGTCTTTGGACATAGAAAATTCACTTAAATAATCAGTTTTCAACAGTTTTTTTCGTCATGCTTGAAGATTTCGACTTGACTTATTTTTACGTAGTTTACACCATGACACCAGTTATAGATCAAGTTAGAATTTCGTTCCATTACAATGAATTTGTAACTGGTAGGGGACTATGTATTGCCATGCAATACTCACAGAATGCTTGTTTATCGTTGTTATTCCTTCTTATTTTACTTCCATGGGTGAACCAAATCATAATTCAAAATCATGTAGACATAGTAGAAAGGTTCTATGTCACTCTTGTAACAATTTTGGTCTGAAAGAAAAATTCTGTAAATTTTATCATTAGGGTGATGGCAAAGAAGACAAAGCCCTACAAAATCAAATCTTAAAAAAATTCTTTGAAATTTTAAGCCCTTCCAAAATCAAATCTTAAAAAATTCCTTTGAAATTTTAAGCCCTTCCAAAATCAAATCTTAAAAAATTCCTTTGAAATTTTAAGTCTTTCCAAAATCAAATCTTAAAAAATTCCTTTGAAATTTTAAACCACATATGTTAAGAATGTAATAATATTTCCTGTACATGTATTGTATTAAGTATTTCTAGCTAATCAGAAATATGAATCCAGCTGTTCAAAATCTTTCTACCAATTATCTAAACATAAGGGTATAATTAATAATTGATAAAATTGCACCAGCATTAAATCAAGTTGAAACAACCACTCAGCAGGTACCAGATCTAACCCTATCTTTGCTATCTCAAGTTTCACAAGACATTATGTACAAAACAAATACTTTTGTAATACAAATCCCTGAGGCCACTTTTACTATTCAGGATTTTTTGATATTTTTATTTACATGTTATATAATATGCTTGTCATGTTTATGTGTTATTGACAATACTTATCATATTGATAAGGATACAGAAAATGATGATCTTGTAACATATGGATTTGAGAAATGCAAAGGTCTTAAAATATGTTCCCACAATGTGAATAGATTGGAATGCAAGTTTGATGAGATTAAATTCAAGTCCCCCAGATATAATTGGTTACTGTGAAACTTTTTTGGGTGAAAATACTTCTGATAGAGAAATAGACATTCCTGGATATATTTAAAAAGAAAAAATAGACTAATGATCACTATAACACTAACAGATGGTGGGGGTGGCTGGGCTGTCTATTTAACAGAAACCACTTTCTTTTCTAGAAAAATTGATTTTGAAATAAGTAACATTGAAACTATTTGGTTTGAAGTTAAACCTATAGCTATAAGAAATCCTTTTTATTATACGACCGCAAAAATTTTTGCGGTCGTATATTGGTATGACGTTGCATCTTTTTTTTTTTTACAAAAAAATCCATTTGAAAGATTTGACACCATATTTTAAATTCTATTATAAAATAGATTAAGTTAGCACTATGGTAAATTTAAATGGGTAATTATGATTGCAAACTCCATTGGAAATTTGAATTGAGATTCTGACCATATCTTGAGGGATATAATTTTTTTTTGGGGGGAAAGGGGTGGGGGTGGGGGTGGGGGTGGGGTTAAAAGAAATTGTGGGGGGTCAATTTTTTCTCATTTCAGATTTCAGAAATTAAAAAAGAAAAATTCTTCAAATATTTTTTTTTTGCTTGTGTGTGTGTGTGTGTGTGTGGGGTTGTTGTTGTTAATACGCAACAGCATAGTGTATTGCACAAAAGCAAAAAAAAAAAGGGGGGGTTTAATTTTTTTTTTTTTTCTTGTGGGGTGATGGGGGGTCAATTCGCAACAGCAAAGTGTATTGCACAAAAGCAAAAAATTGAATATAAATTCAAATCATATAACCAATTCTAAGTTCTTTGACTACATTTATTCTGTGTCAGAAAGCTTTTATGTGTCAAATATTTAATTACAATCCAAATTCAGACCTGTATCAAGCGCGAATATTGCGTCCATTTTTTCCCCAACTGTTCAGGGTTGGACCTCTGCGGTTGTATCCAGCTGCGCTCGGCGAAGCAATTTATTGTGCTTTGTTTATAGGCCACCCAAGTCACTAATTGGTTGGAAAGATAAATTTTAGGATGAGATTAAGGTGGCAATGAAATATAATTCTGATGTAAGATTTGATGGGAGATTTTACATAAATTGTTTACAACCCAATAAAATTTATAACGTTCAAAAGTTAATTAAGGAACCAACCAGAGTAACAAATGAATCAAAAACTTTGATTGACCATATATATGTCACCCACTTAGCATGGTCAAAGAGGCTCATGTTTCTAAATATTCTATCAGTGATCACTATCCAATATGTATGACAAGACAAGAGAAAACGTATGATAAAAAACATACTCATTCAACAATCCCTTATAGAAATTTTGAGACTTTTAATGAGCAAAATTATTTAAAAGATTTAAAAAGTGCACCTTTTCAACAGATTGAATTTGAAAATGACCCATCTGTTTGTATTGAAATGTGGTACAACATTTTTAATAAAATTTTAAATAAACATGCCCCTATTGTGACAAAGAGGGTCGAGAAAGACAGACAGCCAGAATGGTACAATAAAGAAATTTGAGAGATAAATATAATTCACTGGGAATGTGGGCAGAATATAGATTATGGAGAAACAGAACAAAACATATCATTGATACATCTAAACAGAAATATTATAATGATATGATAAAAGACTCAAAAGATTCTAAAACACTATGGAAATGTATTCACAGTCTAAATCCATCTAATCCATCAAAACCACATGAACTTATTACAACTGGAGACCATAAAACTACAGATCATGAAGAAATTGCTAATGCATTTAATAATTATTTCACCTCATGTGTTGAAAAATTAAGGCATAGCAGGGCACCAAGCAACTCAAATTTCAATACTCTGACAAACTATGTACAAATGAAATTTTTGCAAAAAAGGCACACTAAATTCATCATTCCCCCAGTAAAAGTTACAGAACTATTTGATGAAATAATCAAGCTAGATGTTAAGACATCTTCTGGTTCTGACAATATAGGTCCAAAGATTTTAAAACTGAGTGCTCCTTTCAAAGCATCTTCCTTAACATATATTTTTAATCGAATGATTGATACTGGTATTTATCCATGTGTTTTAAAAAATGCTAAGGTAGCTCCTATTTTCAAATCAGGTGAAAAAAATGTAGCCAGCAATTACAGACCAATATCTGTTCTGCCAACATTATCAAAAGTAATAGAGAGACATGTATCTAAACATCTGTATAATTATTTGACTAAGTTTCAAATTTTACACCCTTCACAGTCTGGTTTTAGACCTAACCACTCATGTCAAACTGCCCTCATTAATATCATTAATAAATGTCTACATGAAATGAATAATGAAAATATCAATTTGGCAGTTCTCCTGGATTTTAAAAAAGCTTTTGATGTTGTTGATCATGAAATTTTATGTAAGAAACTTCAAATTTACGGCTTGCACAACAATACTGTTGGTTTTTTAAAGTCATATTTGAAAGAAAGAACACAGCAAGTCCATATAAGTAATCAGTATTCTGATAAAAAGTTTATAAATTTCGGTGTTGCACAGGGCTCATACTTGGTCCTATTTTGTTTGTTTTGTACATATATGACCTTCCATTACACATCAAAAACTGCCATACAGACTTGTATGCTGATGACACAACTATGCATACATCAGGAAAGAGTATTGCTGATATGCAATTAAAAATACAAGATGATCTCCAATGTGTTGAAAAATGGTGTCATGAAAATAACATGTTCATAAATTCGGATAAAACTAAATGCATAGTTACAAGACAAAGGCTGCATTTAAATCAAGCAGAACCAGTTCTAACTATTGAGAATAATATTCTTCAAAAATCATTAATTGAAAACTTTTAGGTGTTAGAATTGACTCTAATCTGTCATGGAAAGGCCATGTTAATTACTTATGTTCATCAATATCGTCTAGACTTCATTTACTCTCTAAGATCAAGAAATTTCTAAGTTTCAAGAAAATTATTTTATAATGGTTATATTCTCCCACTGATAGATTATTGTTGTATTATTTGGAGTGGTTGTGCTAAAAATGAGCTAGTAAGAATAATAGAATTGTAGAAAAGGGCTGCAAGACTAATTTTAGATGCTGATCCACTTTCATCATCAGCACCTCTGTTTAAACGACAGTAGAGAACAGAATCTCATACCATAAATCTGTTTTGATGCAGAAATGCATTAAGAATGAAGCCCCTGTATATTTAACTGAAAAATTTAAAGAAATGCCAGAAATAAACCAATATTGTTTGAGGAATACGTCTTGCAAAAAATTGTAAGTTCCAAAAGCTAAAACAGAGCTGTATAAGAAATCTTTTATATATTCAGGATCTATTTTATGGAATAACTTACCAATATCCCTGAAAAAATCAACCTCAAGTACAAGCTCATTCAAAAAAAAAATTAAAAATTGCTTGTTGGACAGACATGGGGTCAATTACTTTTGAAAGTAATTAATTACATTCAATTACAATTACAAAATCTTCAATCAAATTACACATTACATTTGACTTTTTTTGACAATGTAATTAATTACTTTCCAATAACTTAGCAAATGTGATTAATTACTTCAATTACTTTTGAAAGGAAAATTTAGAACATGCATTTATTCTATCATGTGTACATAATTATCATACATTGCTTTATAGTAATAACAAATGAGATCTACAGTGACTATTTTCAAATTTAGCCAGTATCAAAGAAGAGTAAAGTTAAATATCTGTTTGTCATTCTTGAAGATATTGATTTGATAATTAGTATATAGTTTTATCATGACAAGTTACAGATCAAGTTGGAATTTTGTTCCAGTCTGATAATTTGTGCAGAGTTATGGTCTTTGGACATAGAAAATTCACTTAAATAATCAGTTTTTAACAGTTTTTTTCGTCATGCTTGAAGATTTTGACTTGATATTTTTATGTAGTTTACACCATGACAAGTTATAGATCAAGTTAGAATTTCGTTCCATTACAATGAATTTGTAACCGGTAGGGGACTATGTATTGCCATGCAATACTCACAGAATGCTTGTTTTTATTAAAATTGTTTTTTGTCGTTAAGTCCAAATCATTTCCGGTCATACGTGAAACATGTGGTTAACATGTGAGTAAGCGCTTACGGCTGGGTATATCATGAAATATTAGGTCTAAACATTGTTTTTGTTTCCAAAGGAATAGTAGCAAGCATATTCTGTACCCTTTTTATATTGTTTAAAAAAGGAAAATACAATTTTCAAAGAGATCACGCTGGAGGTCTATTATTTTTCCTACAAGTATAATGTTACATACAATCTTGAGTGAAAATAAATGCCCAATGACTTGACAAAATCGATTTCAGATTTGCGGGACGTCATTGGGACCACCAAGACTAAAAATCTGGTGGTCCTTGAGAAAATCTGGTGGTCCTGTAATTTTACTTGAATTTATCAAACACCTATTAGTTACATGAAAGTCATTGCTCAATACTATATTAACTCCATCCTAGTTTCTATGTTATATTTTTGGTTTTTTTAATGAAAGTTTGAACTTTGCATTGTTCACTAATTTTTATACTTTGTCAGTTTGATAACATGCTTGATTTCATTTTTGTTTTATGTCTCAGCATTATACGACCTGTAGAGTCATTTAAGGGCTCATGTGTAAGGAAATTCAATCCTTTTTTAGCCTTCCCAAATTCGTACTTGTTTTAAAAGCTAAACTCATAACAATCCTGCATTTTATGGGTCACTTTTGGTTGACGAATAATTCAAATTTTAAATAGTTAATATTTAAAGAAGTCCAAATTCATCATAAGAGCTGGTATTTAATTTCTTCCTAATGCCAATCCACTCATATTAAGAAACAATAAAAAATTGTAATAAAAATAATTTATCACTAGAACTGGTACATAACATCTTCTCAATGATGATCAAGTTGTATTTTAAAGTTATCAACGTTATTTGCAGACACAACATTTTGGGTAAACTGTTCCAATCGTTTATAATTCGTTAGAAAAAAATGCCTTTAACGAAGTGATGAATTACATCGAGGCTTTATCATGTTTATAAGTTTAAAACTGTGTCCACTGCAACCATTTACAGTGAAAAGTGCATTAAAATGGTAGAAGTAAAAGACTAAGTCTGATGTTTATTCCTCGGCTGAAAATTTTGTAATATAGAAAAAATATTCAGTCTGACTCTCTGTAAAAGTCTTTGTTCAAATACAAAGTCCTCTGGTTTAGCACCCTCTCTGATAGTCCAAGATTATTCTGACGTCCAACGGCTGTTTTGCCAGACAAGCTGGGGCTGTGGGACCACCTCAGCTTGTTTTGCAAAACAGCTGTTGCATTCAGAGTAATCTCGGACTACCTTTCTGAATGAAATGTGCCATGCCGAAGCCATGATGACTTTTATGACTGGTTATTTATCAAAAGTATTACCGTAATTTTGAGCTATGCTTCAAAAGTTAAATTACAGTAGTAACCAGTACAAAAACTATCTGAATACCAAAGAAACCGACGACTGGTTCTTTTTCAAAAGTATTACCGTAATTGTGAGCTATGTAGTTAAAGATTGTTTACATCAGCAACCATTTTAAAAGCTTTCTGAATACCGAAAAGATGTTAAAACAAAAGTGAACAACCACCAAAATGTTGTCGGTCATCAGGACTCCCCTGCGAAATGATGATGAATAGTTCATGAATGTTCATGAATGATTCATGAATGATTCATGAACACAATTCATGAATTGTTCATAAAAGATTCATGAACAGTTAATGAACAAGACATGAACTACAAATGGACAAGCATGTTCATGAACCAGTGAATAATGAACTATTCATGAACAGAAAGTGTTCATGAACTCTTTGGTTCATAAAAGTTCATGAACAAAATAGTTCGTGAACTTTTATTATTCATGAATAGTTCATGATTTTATAGTTCATGAACTCTTTCTATTCATGAATTATTCATAATCTAATAGTTCATGAACATGCTTGTCCATTTGTAGTTCATGTCTTGTTCATTTACAGTTCATGATTTTTTTATGAATGTTTCATGAATTTGTTCATGAACAATACCAGTACATGAATCATTCATGAACACATGAAATACTGTGTTCATGAACTGTTCATCAGTAATTTAATTCATGAACATTGTTTGTCCACTTGTAGTTCATGAACTGTTCATTTAAAGTTTATGAAATTATTAAGGGTATTTCTTGAAAGTTCATGAACCAACTCTGCTCTGAATAATTCATGAGCAGATTAATATCATGAATGCAGTCAGTATTTTAAGACAAAATAAAGATTAAATAGACAACTTCTGTCAATAGGATTTAAACATTTAATATTATGATGATAAATAAAAAGATGTATGAATTATTCTTCAATATATATACATATAAAAGTAATATCAACTGGGCAATAGCAAAGTCCAAATTACTACAAGAACACATTAGAATGATCACAGCCTCTCATGGGTGAAGCAATTGTTGACTTAAACATTTAACCATAAAATGATGATGGATAGCTCCAATACAACTTTTGAACTATGGATATGCAGGGTAAAAAAGGGTGTCTGACAGTGAACCTATCCCATAAACTGAATACTTAAAACTTTGTGTTAGATAAGGATGTATAGATCATAAGTAAACTTCTCTTTCTTTCTGTAATTAAAATTGCTGTATCAGATGGCTGAGGACTTCCAACTAGAAATGCTGAATAACATCTTGTTCTCAGTCTGCTTGAAATTCTTCACAGTTATATGAACAGATCTTTTAATCAATAAATGCACCAGTTTCCCCCTGCAAAATTAAAAATCACTCCACAAAGAATCAATAGTCCTTGATATTTTGTTAAAATAAACACTTAACAGATTCTAACATATATAATTACTTTTAATTTAATAAATGTTGTTTTTTATCTATTAAAATTAAAAATTTCCAAAAGATTAAGATAAACATGTATATTATTTCAGGACATTTGAAATAATTAACCCCCCCCCCCCCCCTTAATTTCTTCAATCTTCAATTTAATTTCCCCAAGAATCTCAGAAGCATTATTAATTATCTTTACCTGGAAATAAAATATCTTTCATCTTTTTATACTTTGAACAAATCTATCAGTTAATCCTGATTGAAATTAATCCAATACTGTCAAATTAAAGGCCACTTTCTGGTGTTGATATGCTCAAATGAAAGCCATTTCATAATGCTTCAACAAAAAGTTATCTAGCAAAGAAAATTTCAAAAATATTTCTAATATACTTATCTGATAACAATAGATATAAGAAGATGTGGTATGAGTGCCAATGAGACAACTCTCCATCCAAGTCAAAATTTATAAAAGTAAACCATTATAGGTCACAGTACGGTCTTCAACACGGAGCCTTGGCTCACACCGAACAGTAAGCTATAAAGGGCCCCAAAAATTACTGGTGTAAAACCATTCAAACGGGAAAACCAACGGTCTAATCTATATAAATAACGAGAAACACTTATGAACCACAACAACAAACGACAACTACTGAACATCAGATTCCTGACTTAGGACAGGTGCAAACAAATGCAGCGGGTTTAAACGTTTTAATGGTACCAAACCTTCACCCTTTTTCCGAAACAATAGTGTAACATCACAACATAGAAAGAACAAATCTGCTTTATGTGACAGCTAGATTAATTCACTGCTCATCAAACATCTTCATTTGTATTTTAAGCGTCAAATCACAATTTTGCTGACGTAATTTATGACGTTTTTCTATTCCCAGTCATTCACACGTTTTTCTATTCCATATGAAATGCATTTCTGATCCAAGTCACTTAAATGCTTTGTAAACATGGTAAACATTTGTCAAAGTCATTTAAGCGTTTTAGACTATGTAAAACGTAATTCACTGATGTTGATAATTATTGACACTGGTCTGCAATGTCTAGGAAGGAATGAATTGTCATAAATCTGTGATTTTTTTCAAGTTCTTCAATGTGCCGTATGATGATTAAGAAAGGCACATGTTTGAACTTGGAGAAACAGTCAGAAATTACATCTTTGGAAGAAAGAAATGATAATTTGGCAGTTTACTATAGTAAAAACGAATCATGAGAAACATCTCAAAGTAAGTAACAGAACTTAAAAAGTTTATAGTCCCAAATTTTGTATGACTCTCAAAATGTACTTCTGCTGCCGTAGTGTGAAGAAAGAAAAAAACTGCTGTGCTAATTTCTGTTGTCAAATGTAAAGAGAATACATTTTTATTGACATAATTTTGCTTTATTTCGTATACACGTCACATGTATTCAATTTCAAGTATTAAAGTTGTCCTTTTAAACAATTTTCACCTGATGTTGAATTTCCCTTTAAAAAGATATCAATTTGCTTGATAAGATGTTCACTATTATAGAGAGAAGGGGGGGGGGGGGGGGGGGGGCTGGAGGTAATGTACATGTATGAACATATGAAGCTGCTATTTTTTTGTCAAACCCCACACCAAGTCAACTGAAATAAATTATAAAAAATGTATTTTTAAAACTACAAATAATACACTAAAGAGACATCAGAGTTCTCAGAAAGTATTTTTGAAGGTGATAATGTTTGATCATGGGGAGTCCCAGCACGGCAACAATGAGCATATATATTTTTATTGCTATTTTAATAAACATACATGTACATGAATTTACACTTTTGCTATTTAACTGAATGTTGTCTCAAAATGATCGTAAGATCTGTCTCCGAATAACCTTTTGAAGGGATGCACCAATCACTTTTAATTGTGACCTCAAATTTTTAAAATCGTGATATCATGATATGGATGTCAAATTTTACGGGAACTTGTATGACAGACAAATTTGCATACCAGTTAGTGAGAACCCTGAGATATGCCCCTCAGGCCTGAAACAAAAAAGAAATCTGAGTTGAATTTTGTAAGTCATAATTGAAAATAAGTTTTTCAAAGTTGATAAATTTATTGTTTCATAAAAGTTCATAAAATGTTCATGAAACTGTTATGAATTGATTTATGAATTTTATGAATTAATTGATTCATCAAAAGTTCATAAAATGTTCATGAACATGTGTTATGAACAATTTATGAACATTATGAACAATTTATGAACATTATGAACTGACTAACAGTTCATTAAAGTTCAGAAAATATTCATGAACTGCATTTTATGAACTATTCATGAACTAAATTCATGAACTAACTTAATGAACTTATGAACAATCATGCACTGTTCATGGACATTCATGAACAGTTCATGATGGTTCATCAATTCATGAATTTCATCTGGCAGGGGTTGCCACTACACATGTAATTGTTGGTCCTAGCCGATTTTTGGCAGTCAGGACCGACAGGACCGACGGTTTTCGAGAACACTGCTGGACGCACGTTCGTACGTCCCAAAATTGGTTTCCGTTCTCTAACTTTATTTTGCCTCAACCAAATGTTATGAAGCTTATTACCACAAAACACAGATCAAATTTGAATTTTGGTGGCGTCACTTTTACCGTTCTATAGTTATGCCCTTTACAAATGGAAAAATTGCTGAATTTTTCGTTTTCGTTCTCTTACTTTGGTTTTGCCTCTACCAAATACTATGAAACTTATACACAATGCTCATTACCACAAAACACAGATCAAGTTTGAATTTTGGTGGTGTTACTTTTACCGTTCTAGAGTGATGCCCTTCACAAATGGGAAAATTGCTGAATTTTTCGTGTCCGTTCTCTTTCCTAAGTTTGCCTCAACCAAATGTTATGAAACTTATACACAATACTTATTACCACAAAACTCAGATCAGTACAAATTTGGGTAGAGTCACTTTTACCATTCTTCAGTTATGTCCCTTTATAACTTTATATAATATGCAAGCGGGGGCATCATCTGTGTCCCATGGACATATTCCCCATTTATTTTTTAATTAGATTTATATATTTGTTGTCACAAATTTGGGAAAGAAATTTAGTTAAATAAATCAGGCTCTTCTTTTTGGTATATGAGGTTTTCGGTTATGTTTCTGTAATCCATGGTTCCTGTAATTTTCCAGCAGTTGTAATGAATGGGTGTTAAAAATTATAGGATTTCATTGAATTTCTATACACCTGCAAAATAATGTGTTTTGTAAATGGAATCTTGTCTGCAAATTTTTAGTACACCATATTCGACACCTCACACAGGGATAAAGGTAAACAATTCTAAATTATGTATGTCTCTCTAATTTTGATTTTCTTTTTATGACCACCTATACGATTTGCAATTTGGTATGCAGCTACAGCATGTTTGGTTGTTGCAGTTGGGTCACTTTCTGTTATATAATTAGGTGGGGGCCTATACTATGAACACATATCTTCTACCTCATTTGTCAATATGAAATTTATTGTATCTAGCATATTATTAAGAGAAACTGTTGTAATAAGGTATTTTAAGTTTTTCTCTCTTGTCCATACTAAGATTTGAACCTACATCTATCAAGCTGTAGAGTACACCACTTTAATACTACAGTCCTTTTAAAATGTGAAAAAATAGTTATATTAACGTTTTCATTTCTAATTATTTGTTGTTTACTACTTTTGTCATCTATGATACATATACCTTGTACATACGCATAACACATGCAAATTTATTAAATGGTTGATGTTTATAATCAAGTTTTGTAGTCAATAAGTGCTCTAGTGTTATTGTATTTGTATCTTTGAATTTTGTTTCATCTTCAGATCATAGTTCAGTTTTGTTGTATATCATAGATAATAAGCTATGCCACCAGCCATTATCATTATTGTTGAATTCTCATTGCAGGTCACAAAATTTAAAGATCCATGCTGTGGTTTCAATTCTACAAAAAGCAAGGGACAGGGTGGACGTTACAATATACCACTTATACTGTGGATAGAATGGACATCACTCACATATTGGATCTTCCAAACATTAACATGTTTGTTGGATCACGCTTTTTGTTTTGTGTTCATTAAAATTTAGAAATTTAAAATGTCTTGCATCTTTCTAAATGAATCAAAAGTGAGAGCTGAGAAAGTGCCTCCCAACACCCCCATACATTCACTTCTGGAACAGCCCTTATAGAAAAGTACATTATATAAGATAAGTAGCAATAGCTAGATATCCCAGTTTTCACAGTGCTTGAATTTTCTGGTTAGTGACGCATAAGCACAAAGTGTAAACCATGCAATTGTGTTACAGAGCTAGCTAGCACACTGCATTGGGTTCCTAAGGGTTAGTAGGTACATGTGCTACATTTAAAAGTGTATAAGAATAATAGCAAAAAGCAAGAGAATTAAATACATTGGTAGTCAAAATGGATTAATTTTTTCTCGAAAACCCACTTGTTCCATTAATACTATTCTCACACCAACACAACCCACAGAATAAAAGTTAGTTTTAGAACTTAAAAAAAAAGGATACAAAAAGAAACCAAAGTTTGAATACCAAATCATTGCCGATATCTTTAATATATTTTTTATTTTATACTGTATGTATAAAATAAAAAATCATCAATAAGGAAATTTTTGAAGGATAATAATGAATGCCAATTTACATGTACTTTCTACTTTGTATTCATTTATATTTTGGTTCACCTTAACCCATGAAATACTAATGAATCCACAGTAATAAAAAAATCTATGTTTTTATGTCCCCACCGTGGCATATCCCTTGTCTGTCTGTGCGCACATCTCAAAATTGGTTTCCTTTTCTGACTTTAGTTTGCCTTGACTAAATATTATTAAACTGATACAGATTGACAATGCTTATTACCACCAAAGTGAAACACAAGTAAAGTTCAAATTTGGGTGGCGTCACTATCGGTGTTCTTGAGTTATATCCCTTTATGTTGGAAAAATTGGTGAATTTTCAGTTTCCGCAATATATGTATCATCCTATTTTATTACATTTTAGATTACTGCTTTACATCTAATCAATATCTGTAATAAATTTTTGTAGTAGATCAACTTTACCTTGCCACAACTAAATGTTCTGAAACTTATACTCAAAGCTTATTGCCAATGAACAAAGATCAAGTTCAAATATGGGTGGTGTTGCTTTCACGATTCTTGACTTATTTTCCTTTATAAATTGAAAAATTGGTGAATTTGCTGTTTCCGTACTCTTACAATACTTTGCCTCAAACAAATGTTATGAAACTTATACACAATGCTTATTACATGTACCACCAAACACTGAATTTTGGTGGTATCACTTTAACCATTCTCGAGTTACTTCATTAATGTTTGTTATTGAACAATGAGAACACTCAAAACCCAAAGCAATCTTGAATGACTACATACAGAAACAAATGTCATAAAGTTTCAAATAAAAAAAAAAGTCAATAGATTTGAATAAGTACATTTACTCTTGCTTATTTACTATTGGCGGCATCTGTGTCTCATGGACACATTCTTCTTTTATTTCTTGAGTGCCTTTAGCATTAAATAAAGTGTTTTTTGTTCAAAAGCAGATACCAGCTGAGGTGTTGAGTGTTTCAAGCTCTTTGGAGCTTCTAGTAATAAAATAAACTTTAAGTACTTTATCTTCAGGTCAGACAGTATGCTGCAGTTTTGATAAGAAGAAAAATACAGAAATCAAGACATTGGCATGCACAGTCAGTGGTAATACAACAGAAGTAAGTTTATTATTTCACTTACAAAAAAGAAAATTTATGCTCACCATATTTCATTATGAATAACAGGAAATATGGTGTATACATCAAGGAGAAATCAACCTAATTTTACTTCGTCTTCTATTTAACTGATCAGATCCATATTTAACTCGTCACAGATTTGCTGCTACTTAGAGCCATGATTAATTCTACCCTTGTTGTGAACGTCAAAGACCAAATAACTTCATATTATTATCATGCTATATGTATGCATAAAGTTTCTAGACAGTTTAGTAAACCAATTTTGAATGAACCCACATCTTTCTAAAAGCAAAGTACTAACCATCCACATCAAAATATTGGTGCTGTGACCAAAATCAGGTGGATTTTGCTGGACTGCTATATGTGTGATGACACTGAACTCTTAAATTCATCTATGTCTGTTCATTTGGACTCTGAGATCATTCCTAATTTGGCTGAGTCTTCATACTACTAGCATTTAGAAGATTTGACAGCAAAAATCAGAACCTGGAGCACTAATTTTGGATAGTGCATTAACTAAAATTGCTGCCAGTAAAGAGATGGATTTTTTGTAAAATTGTTTGGAAGAAGTTGCATAGACTTGGATTTATTTCCACATCATTTGGTCTCTCGTGAATAGTTGTCTCACTGGTAATCTTACCAAATATCCTTATTTTTAGTCCCCTACCGACGAAGTCGAAAGGACTTTAGGTTTGCTCTCCGTCCGTCTGTCCGTCTGTGTGTCTGTCCATCCGTCAGTCAGGCAAATCAGCTTTCCACACTTTTTTTTTCCTTCTTAAAGATATTGATTTGATATTTGGTAAATAGTTTTATCATGACAAGTTATAGATCAAGTTCGAATTTTGTTCCGGTCTGATGATTTAGTCCAGAGTTATGGACCATAACTCTGGACCATATCTAATGTTAGTGTACTATGTTAAACCATATTTGTGTACAAAGGGAGATAACTCATTTTTTAAAAGACATTCTTTGTTAAATTATTTGAAGAATTTTTTGGCAGGCTTGTTTGTTATTTAGTATAAACTAATTTTCTGAATGCTATATATATATATATAAAAAAAATTATGAAGAGAAATCCTTTAATTAGATAATAATCTATTTTTATTAATGTATATATTTCAATACATTACATTGTGTAGATAAAAGTTGTTGACATTTTATAGATAAGTTACAAATCTATATTAGTTTGTGACAAATGAAAGAAAAAATATTTGGAACTATTAATTATATTTGATTATAATTTGAAAATAGATATACACTGTATTACATCATATCTAATTTTAGAGAACTATTGTAACTTGGATGGAGAGTTGTCTCATTAGCACTCATACCACATCTTCCTATATCTATTAATCATATCTAATGTTTTTTCACTCATATAATCAGTTTTCCACACTATTTTTAGTCATGCTTGAAGATATTGACATGATATTTACTTTTTGTTTACACCATGACAAGTTATAGAACAAGTTAGCATTTTGTTCCAGTAAAATGAATTTTTAACCGGTAGGGAACTATGTATTGCCATGCAATACTCTCAGAATGCTTGTTTTTTACTGGAAGGGAGTTGATTCAGTAACTCTTAATTTTGGCCCTAACTGCGAAAATGTTGTGAAAGTTTGATAAAAACATGTTAAAATGTTTAATTTGTTTCAGTTAAAAAAGTGTTTTTCCAATTGTGTCATTAGTAATGTCATCAATGTAGGTGAAATCTGTTAAAACTGTTTTTTTTAATATAATTTATGAAAGTTTTTGTCTTGCTTGTGATGAAAGTCACAGTATGCGAGACATAGGGATTACTATCAGGCGGTGGCTGCGGCTTAAACTGTTTGTGTAAAGCTTTATATTTCAGATGGTAGAAGACCTGGATGCTTCTTACCTTGTATGCAGATACCTTATGTTACGAAGTTTCCCTCTGTCGTATGTCCATTGTCCTTGACCTCAGCGACTGCTTGAAAAAAAATTAGTTTTTTTGTCATGTGAATTTCTCACTTATTATGAGTAATAGGGTAACTATATTTGGTTTATGGGTTCCTTGCAATGTTTTCATGTCTGTAAGACAAGGTTCACCTGACCTCAACCTCATTTCATGGATCACTGATCAAGGTTAAACTTATGTGATTAGGTCCGTTTCTCAGATACTATAAGCAGTAGGTCAACTGCTTTTGGTGTATGGGATAATTGTAAGGTGTACATGTCTGTCTGACAGGATTAATCTGACCTTGACCTCATTGTCTTGGATTGTTAAAAATGTGAAGTTTATGTGATACTTGTAGTAAAAGCTTTATCCAGGGGTCACCACACCTGGTGAAGTGAAGTCGCCCTAGGATTCCCGACTAAGCTCTAAGGAAGCTCCAGGGAGAAGTTTATGTCGCCCTCGATTTTCAGTAAAATTCCCCAATGTCGCCTTGTGATTTTTGAAAAATTCTCAATCCAAATGCAAACAATTCAGATTTTCAACGAAATAAACACGTTATCCCCGAATTCAGAATTAATTGTCCATAGTTTTTTTACTCCAACATTAAAATAGCCAGACAGGGTGCTGATTGTGGTGTACTATTAGCAAGAAACAAGAGAAAAACTCGATTTTGCGATGTTTGTTTCGGCTAAAACACAATCAGATGGGGATATTGTGTGTCACATTTAAAAAAAAATGAAAGTAGTTCCACATAATGAATATTGATGAATTTCTGTTGTTACATGTGTCAGGAATAAAATTCCAAAAGGATTTTCTTTTCCATCAAGCAGTTAATTTATATTTAGTATGATAGCCCAGGGGGTCTACAGACACTAACGTCACAGTACCTAAATTGCACCTATTCAGCAAACATAGCAGCGGAAATCTTACAAGTTTTCTTTGAGACTAAATCATTTGTATTTTTATGACTTGACATTATATACGTCTTCCAACATAGGTAAATATATTTAAATATACACAAAACGTTCACAGTATATACAGTCCGTGAAACGTAAAAGTTAACAATACGAACGATGCCCGAATCATGGACGGACGATGCCCGAACAATGTACGTACGCTTCCCGAACGGTGTACGAATGCAAACGAAACGCTGACCGAACGTTGTACGGACGCTGAACGAATGATGTACGAACGAAACCATATACCATAAACCATACCATAAACGATAACATAAGCGCCCTTTTATCGTACATCGTATGGTTTTGCGTACATCGTTTCATTAAGCGTATACCGTATCGTTTAGCGTATTAGCGTACATCGTTTCGTTTAGCGTATATCGTATCGTTTTGTGTACATCGTTTCTTGGCGTGCATAGTTTCGTTTAGCGTATATGTTTTTTTTTAAATATAAAACATGAATGGTGTTCTGTTTAATTTTTTTATATAGGTGATAATAGGCGTAAAATTTAGATTGGATGCATGTTTCAGTTTTTAATTAATAATTTAATAAATTATAATTTGATCTGACTCGATGTTGATCCAAAATTATTTACATAAAACGTTTGAAAAATAAACACTGAAATAAATTTAAACAAATTAAAAGATACGATTAAGAATTTTGTTAGCCGTAGAAATACGTACTTGGTGAATGTGCGAGTAAACTGCAGTCTGCATGGTATTTAGTCAACATTTTTTGAAAATAGCCCAAGGTATTAACATTATTTTTTTTACCTAAATGAACAATTGATTTAAGATGGAATTCGGAATTAATCTAATGTTCTTACAAAAGTTTATTTGGGGTCTTAAGGTTGACCTTTTGTCCAAAAGGTTTGTTAAATATTTTTATGTATTCTCTTTTATCGCATGTATTTTAAAATCGACTGAATAGCAGTTGTATCCATATATCGTTTAAACCAATTTTTTTAGATTATAGATTTTTTTATTCATCTATCAAATCAGTCGAAAAAAACAAATATTCGAGAAATTTCAAATAAAAACAATTACTCGTTATGTGCCTCATCAACCCTAAACATAAATCCCTACCGATGTACATACGATTGTGTATTATTTTAACTATAAATGCACTTGACTTTAAACTATCATCAACAATTGTCCGTCAAAAAAAATAGATCCTCTATTCTTTAATTTTCTTATACCATTTTCCTCTGTTCTTTATTTTTCCCGTTACACTCTATTCTAATTTTATTTTATTTTTTTCTTTATTTTCCTGTATCTATTACTCCTTTATTCGGAGCAACCCCACCCTAAATATACATATGATACACATGGTCTATAGGTCATCGCTTGTGCCGTGATACATGTTTGCATAACAAAGGATGTCCTTGTTCATATTTATAACATTTTAAATGTCCTCCTAATAATACATATAATAGTTGCCACTGGACATTAAACAGCTAACTCTAAATTCATCCGTCATATTCTTAGTTTTGTTATAATGTGTAAATCACACAACATGATGAACAAATAATTATTGCAGATTTTCACTGCCGAAATAATGGGAAATAATTGTAAACAAAACCACTCAATCACATCCCTACGCCACAAAGTCTAGCCTTTTCACATGTAAATAAATTATTTTCATAAATCTATTTCAAAATAATTTTAAACAATTTTAAATCAAACGGTCATTTTTCTTATTTGCCAAAAAAAAACAACAACATCAAACAGTTATTTTCATTTCTTATTTTAAACAGATCTATTGTTTTCAATGGTCGGTGCCTGACAGCATCTATAAAATCTATCACCATGTTTGCCAATAAGAAAGCTTCATAGAACAGGAAAACAACAATGTCTTATAGAAATACTTCCAGGCCATATTTTCCAATTTCTGTTGTAATGTGGTTTAATGCAAAAAAGGTAACTCCTGAATACTGATTTGTACCCATCAGGCATTTGGGGTTAATAACAAATCTATGGTAGTCTCTTTTTCTTTACTCACAAAGTATTCGAGTAAATCATGTTTTATTTATGAAAATTGTTCATTGCTGACGAATGTTGAATATTGATCCCTAGTTTTTCAATTGTTTAGTTGTTAGGTTACTGCCTGATCTCGCAAACCTGACATTTTATGGTCATTATGTTTTGCATCCAATTGCACCAATTTTATAAAAAGATATTAACACGACACCGTACGAGAGTCGTTACTTTACATAAACTACTAGTATTTTTATATGACCGCAAAAAATTTTTGCGGTCGTATATTGGTATGACGTTGGCGTCGTCGTCGTTGTCGTCGTCGTCGTCTGGCATCGTTGGGCGTCGTCCGAAGACACATTGGTTTTCGCACTCTAACTTTAGTTTAAGTGAATGAATCTCTATGAAATTTTACCATAAGGTTCAATACCACAAAAGGAAGGTTGGGATTGATTTTGGGGGTTATGGTACCAACAGTTAAGGAATTAGGGGCCAAAAAAGGGCCAAAAATAAGCATTTTTGTAACTTCCAGACATAACTTGTGTGTTAGTGTATGAATCTCTCTGACATTGTACCACAAGGTTCCATATCACACAGGGAATGCTGGGATTGATTTTGGGGGTAATTGCCTAAAAATATTAGGAATTAGGGGCCAAAAAAGGGGCAAAAAACAAGCATTTTTCCAGTTTCATGACAATAACTTGTGTGTAAGTGTATGGATCTTTCTGAAATTGTACTACAAGGTTCCATATCACAAAGGGAAAGCTGGAATTGAGTTTGGGGGTAATAGCCCAAAACGTTTAGGAATAAGGGGCCAAAAAGGGTCCAAAAATAATCATTTTTCTAGTTTCCAGACAATAACTTGTGTTCAAGTGTATGGATCTCTGTGAAATTGTACCACAAGTATCCATATCACACAGGGAATGCTGGGATTGATTTTGGGGGTAATTGCCTCAAAATATTAGGAATTAGGGGCCAAAAAAGGGGCAAAAAACAAGCATTTTTCCAGTTTCATGACAATAACTTGTGTGTAAGTGTATGGATCTTTCTGAAATTGTACTACAAGGTTCCATATCACAAAGGGAAAGCAGGAATTGAGTTTGGGTGTAATTGCCCAAAACGTTTAGGAATAAGGGGCTAAAAAGGGTCCAAAAATAAGCATTTTTCTAGTTTCCAGACAATAACTTGTGTTCAAGTGTATGGATCTCTCTGAAATTGTACTGCAAGGTACCATACCACAAAGGGAAGGCTGGGATTGATTTTGGGGGTAATTGCCTAATCTAACCATGTATTTAGATTCTTAATTTTTGGTCCTGTTTTCAAATTGGTCTACATTAAGGTCCAAAGGGTCCAAAATTAAACTTAGTTTGATTATAACAAAAATTGAATTCTTGGGGTTCTTTGATATGCTGAATCTAAACATGTACTTAGTTTTTTTATTATGGGCCCAGTATTCAAGTTGGTCCAAATCGGGGTCCAAAATTAAACTTTGTTTGATTTCAACAAAAATTGAATATAAGGGGTTCTTCGATATGCTGAAGCTAACCATATATTTAGATTTTTGATATTTGGGCCCGGTTATCAAATTGGTTCACATTGAGGTTTAAAGGGTCCAAAATTGAACTTTATTTGATTTCATCAAAAATTGAATTCTTGGGGTTCTTTGATATGCTGAATCTAACCATGGATTTAGATTTTGGATATTGGAATACCACAAAGGGATGGTAAGAATTGTCTTTGGGAGTTATGGCTCAAACCGTTAAGGAATAAGGTGCAAAAAAGGGGGGAAAAGGGTTTCCAGGTTAATGGACAATTACTTAAGTACAAAACATAATTTAAAAGGCAGTGTAAGGTTGGTAATTGAAACTCATTTGAATATCTCACCTAAACTGCTTTTAAATTATGTATATTGGAAATTTGCCAAAAACTTTATTATTAATAAATTCCATTGGAAATTTGCCAAGTACTTTAGTTTAATGAACTTCATTGGAAATTTGCCAATATAAAATGTTGCTGATGGAGCTTTTTTGTTTATCTCACCTAAACTGCTTTTAAATTATGTATATTGGAAATTTGCCAAAAACTTTATTATTAATAAATTCCATTGGAAATTTGCCAAAAACTTTAGTTTCATGAACTTCATTGGAAATTTGCCAAAAACTTTATTTTTAATAAATTTCATTGGAAATTTGCCAATAACTTTAGTTTAATAAACTTCATTGCATTTTTTCTAGTTTCCAGACAATAACTTGTGTGTAAGTGTATGGATCTCTCTAAAACTGTACTGGGGGGGGGGGGGGGGGGGGGGGTGCGAAAAGGGGGGGGGATTTTTTTCCCCCAATTTTTTGGGGTTCATATTTTTTTTCTTCAAAGTTTTTGTAATCTTCAATTGCACAGTATTGCGCAATAACAAGAAATCTCCAATTGCACAGTATTGCGCAATTTCACAGTATTGGGCAATAGCAAGAAATCTTCAATTGCATAGTATTGCGCAAAAGCAAGAAATCTTTAATTGCACAGTATTGCGCAACAACACAGTATTGCACAATAGCACAGTATTGCGCAATAGCAAGAAATCTTCAATTACACAGTATTGCGCAATAGCAAGAAATCTTTAATTGCACAGTATTGCGCAACAACACAGTATTGCGCAATAGCAAGAAATCTTCAATTACACAGTATTGCGCAATAGCAAGAAATCTTCAATTACACAGTATTGCGCAATAGCAAGAAATCTTTAATTGCACAGTATTGCGCAACAACACAGTATTGCACAATAGCACAGTATTGCGCAATAGCAAGAAATCTTCAATTACACAGTATTGCGCAATAGCAAGAAATCTTCAATAGCACAGTATTGCGCAATAGCAAGAAATCTTCAATTACACAGTATTGCGCAATAGCAAGAAATCTTCAATTGCACAGTATTGTGCAATAGCAAGAAATCTTCAATTGAAAATAAATACAAATCTTTTAACCAATTTCAATGGGATTCATTTAAAGTCTTTAATTTTTGGGGGTTCTTACCTTGTATTACTTTTTTGGATATTGGGCCCCATTTTTAAATTGGTCTACATTGAGGTCAAAAGGGTCCAAAATTAAACTTTGTTTGATTTCATCAAAAACTGAATGATTGCAGCTGTATGATATGCTGAATCTTATTGTGTATTTAGATTTTTTATTTTGGGCCCTGTTTTCAAATTAGTCCATATTAAGGTTTGAAGGGTCCAAAATTAAACTTTTGATTGATTTCAACTAAAATTAAATTTTTTGGTGTTTTTTTATATGCTGAATCTAACCATGTTGTTAGATTTTGGATATCAGACCATTCTAGGTAAAATGAATGTCCCATTTCAAATTTTTAAGCTCTTTGACCACATTTATTTTGTGTCAGAAACCTATATTATGTCAAAAATTTGATCACAATCCAAATTCAGACAGTATCAAGCTTGAATATTGTGTCCAAACTTGCCCCAACTGGTCAAGGTTCGACCTCTGCGGTCGTATCAGGCTGCGCTCTGCGAAGCATTTTATTTTTTCTATAACGAAATACGAAACCACTTCTCGCAATTCGCTTTGGGGTAATTGTGCTTCTCTTTTGACAAAATATGGCCTTGTCTCAAAAACAAAAAGTATAATATAATATAGAGTAATATATAAAAATGGACTAGAGTGAAGAGTTAGGAAGTAGGAATTCCGAATTTTAATTGAATGTTCTAAATCTTTGTGTATTTCTGATAAATGATTGTACAGACTCAAAAAAGTCTTTGTTTTGCTGAAATGAAAGGTCACCGTCACCAGCCAATAGAAGCAAAATGGATATAGTAGATCTTTCTAATTTTCAAAACAATATTTCTGTTGCTTCGTTGATAAAAGGGCACTTAAAAAATAATGAATACTATCCTCAACAGGATGGCCACAACTGCATGCGGGATTGGGTTTAATATTAATAAGGTTTAAATCTGCATTTGAAGAACTGCACCATATTTCTCAACTGTCAGTATCAATGATATTAAGATTTCTATCACCACAACTAAACTAGGAAGTGCGTACTGTGAATAAATTATTATACTCAGTTTACTATTGCTTACAACAATTTATCACATATAATACCACGTTAACAATTAGGCCCGAGAACACAGTTATTTCGTAGTGCATTTCTTTTAGACAATAAATTCAAATTAAAAAAATCGCACCTGCTCTTTCTCAAGAAAGATTTTTACAGTGTACGTAGTGTACTACTATTGGGACAAATAATATCAAAATTATAGAAACTTCTACCAGCTCCAGAGGAGGGGCGACAGCCTTAGGTGCTGTGTGCAAATTTTTGTAGGTCACGTGGTACGATTTTAGCGTCTCTCGACAATTTTGAATCTGGAAAAGATCGATCTGTTCATGTTTTTATATCAAATATACTCTCTTGCACTCGCAGAAAATATAGAAAGTTTTGAAATAAAAAGATTAATCAATGATAGAAGATCACTTTATATGAAATATTTTCTTTATGTTTTTTATCTTTTAAGTAAATTCTATCAATAAAGAAATGCACTGTAATGGCGGGAAATTTTATTCGATCTCTGCGAAATCACGAGGCACAGATTTTTGTAAATTTTACAGATGTCAGCACGTGAAAATCATTCAAATTTATGCCAATTAAAGAACACTATTCAAACATTCTAAATCTTCTTAAGTCTCCATAAGTCTCCAGCCGTTGCTTTGTAATAAGTCGCTAAAATATGATTTCCGGTAAGTAAAATATCAATAATATTTGTCAAATCCGCTAGTAATTATGTTATTTTAGGCATATAAACTCTTAATGAAAATTTTGTCTTATGAATAACCATCATGATAAATATAGTTTTTTTTCATAATTGAATCTTGCATTATTTGTGTATTGGATTGCTTAATTGCCTTCTCTCTAGTTTTATCTCTGTTTTGTTAACTGACAAATGACGAAATAATGCAATATTTAAAATGAAGTATTTTACAAAACTTTGTCCCGATTAAAAACTTAAAACCGATTGAATAAATTGAGAATTCAGTGATTATCGATGTCGAAATTAGCCCTTGGTAATAAACAGTTAGTTTGGGTATAAATATGTTTATTGTCAAGAAATAACTAACAAATTTGTTTATTATGTATGTACAAAGTATATGTATATTGCATGATCAGCCCTCCTGTATATTACTTGTTTTTATACGACCGCAAAAATTGAAAATTTTTTGGTCGTATATTGGTATGACGTTGGCGTCGTCATCGTCGTCGTCGTCGTCGTCGTCGTCGTCCGAAGACACATTGGTTTTCGCACTCTAACTTTAGTTTAAGTGAATGGAATTCCATGAAATTTTACCATAAGGTTCAATACCACGAAAGGAAGGTTGGGATTGATTTTGGGGGTTATGGTACCAACAGTTAAGGAATTAGGGGCCAAAAAGGGGCCAAAAATAAGCATTTTTATAACTTCCAGACAATAACTTGTGTGTAAGTGTATGGATCTCTCTGACATTGTACCACAAGGTTCCATATCACAAAGGGAAGGCTGTAATTGATTATGGGGGTAATTGCCTCAAAATTTTAGGAATTAGGGGCCAAAAAAGGGGCAAAAAACAAGCATTTTTCTAGTTTCATGACAATAACTTGTGTGTAAGTGTTTGGATATTTCTGAAATTGTACTACAAGGTTCCATATCACAAAGGGAAAGCTGGAATTGAGTTTGGAGGTAATTGCCCTAAATGTTTAGGAATTGGGGGCCAAAAAGGGGCCAAAAATAAGCATTTTTCTAGTTTCCAGACAATAACTTGTGTTCAAGTGTATGAATCTCTCTGAAATTGTACTGCAAGGTACCATACCACAAAGGGAAGGCTGGGATTGAGTTTGGGGGTGATGAATCATAAGGGGGTTCAAAAAATTTGGGGGGGGGGATTTTTTTTTTTCTTTTAAAATTTTCCATTTTAAGTTGGTTATTTCTGATTTATATTTAAAAGCAAATAATAATGATATGGTAGGAGATACACACCAAACAGGATGTGTAAATTATCATATAATAAGTATTGTGCAATAGCAAGAAATTTTCAATTGCACAGTATTGCACAATAGCAAGAAATCTTCAATTGCACAGTATTGCGCAATAGCAAGAAATCTTCAATTGCACAGTATTGCGCAATAGCAAGAAATATCCAATAGCACAATATTGCGCAATAGCAAGAAATTGTCAATTGTACAGTATTGCGCAATAGCAAGAAATATTCAACTGCACAGTATTGTGCAAAAGAAGATACTTCATATAAATTGCTTATTTCTTGATCAATTTCAATGGGGTTTTATTCTTGAATTCTTGGGGTTCTTTAATATGCTGAATCTTACCGTGTATTAAGTTTTTGGATTTTGGGCCCCGTTTTTAAATTGGTCCACATTGAGGTCCAAAGGGTCCAAAATTTAACTTTGTTTGATTTCATCAAAAATTGAATTATTGGGGTTCTTTGATATGCCGAAACTAATCGTGTATTTAGATTCTTAATTTTTGGTTCCGTTTTCAAATTGGTCTACATTAAGGTCCAAAGGGTCCAAAATTAAACTTAGTTTGATTTTAACAAAAATTGAATTTTTAGGGTTCTTTGATATGCTGAATCTAAACATGTATTTAGATTTTTGATTATGGGCCCAGTTTTCAAGTTGGTCCAAATCGGGGTCCAAAATTAAACTTTGTTTGATTTCAACAAAAATTGAATATATGGGGTTCTTTGATATGCTGAATCTAACCATGTATTTAGATTTTTGATTTTTGGGCCCCGTTATCAACTTTGTCCACATTGAGGTCAAAAGGGTCTAAAATAAAACTTTGTTTGATTTTATCAAAAATTAAATTCTTGGGGTTCTTTGATATGCTGAATCTAACCATGTATTTAGATTTTGGATATTGGACCATAATAGGTGAATGTCCAATTTAAAATTTTTAAGTTCTTAGACCACATTCATTCTGTGTCAGAAACCTATGCTGTGTCAAATATTTAATCACAATCCAAATTCAGAGCTGTATCAAGCTTGAATGTTGTGTCCATACTTGCCCCAACTGTTCAGGGTTCGACCTCTGCGGTCGTATCAAGCTGCGCCCTGCGGAGCATTTTATTTTTAATTGATTCAACAAATTTCGTTTGTCCAGGTGTCATTAACGGTGATGTCAACACCACGAGTAGTTTGATATAAGGGTCATCAAAAAAACATGCAAAACTATGTTATTTGGTCTTTTCAAGTCAAAAGACATGAAACTATATCAAAATGTATCAAAATAACTATTGCATATGAAAGATATGAATGTTTTGTGATACACTATACACAGTTTACAGTATGAAATGTTATAAAAACATTCTTAATTTTTTCTCAAACCCTTGGATATAGCCAGAATCAACTGTTATTTTTTACTATAAATCCCTTCAGACCTGAAATAGGGTTATTATTCATATCATTTGTTATTAGAAATTATCACTTTTTATTGCATTTGATACATACAAACATTTTTTTAATGATTTGGAAGGTGTATGTTGGTTTTATAATAAAAAATTTAACCAAAACGAAAAGTCTAATTTTTTTAAATCAATGGTGTAACCAAAAGACAAATTGGTAGGGTAAGAGTTATCTTTCTCAATATTTCAACATTTACAATAGTTTCTCCCTTAGCAATGTTACCTGTAAGCATGTTATGCAAAAGAAAACAAACATTTATGTTAAAAATTTAGTAAAAAAATATTAAAAGTAAGTACAAGCTATATCGTAATTGAAAATAGTGTCCATGGTGTACCCTTATCAAAATCATTTTTTTTTTTAAATTCCTGAATTTTGAATTATGAAATATATTGATTGTAGAAACATGCACCAGGAAAACCATATAAAATAGGGGAATAGAGCCCTTATTTTGTAACTAAACCTTAAAATACACCTGAAAATCAATGGTGTTACTGTCAATGGTGAGACCATTTTTAATAAAATAACACCATTGACCAGCTTAGTAACACCACTGAATATATTATGACAATCAGCATTTTTTGGTGTTTCTTTCATGTTTAACAAGCGAAACATCATATTATTTATAACAAACATTACTTATTTAACAATGTTTTAACAATATCATGTATTACATATACAAAGTTTTCAAAAACTGGTGTATGCTGGTAACACCAATGACACTATTTAGTAACACTACTGACATTTTTAGTTATTGATATTATGTTATATAATTTGAGATTTTTAAGCCTAAGAATTATTTTTTCTTCTTTTTCTTTTGCTCAGTGTTCTCTGTTTTGTGTTCAGTACTTAATAAAAGTAAAATTTGAAATGTGTTGTCAATGGCGATACTTTTGTGTCATTGGAGTTACTGAAGAGTCAGTGGTGTTTCTATATAAAAATGCGATACTTTTTAATTTTTATTCATAAATGAAAGCGTTTTCAGGTTGTATACGAAGGATTAAGCATATTCTTATCATTTCATCTTATACATTATACATATATTCAATTTAAGTGTATTTTTTAGTATTTACAACAGCCATAATTAGGACAGCAAACTTTTTTACGAAAATGTATTCTGAAATTTATGTTTAAAAAGAATGTATAGCTAGAGGAATAATGTCAATAAGTAGTAATTTAAACCTAAACAACAAATTGGAACAGTTGTTTGCTGTTTAACAATAATATTTAGTACCTAAATGCATGTTTTAAATTGGTAACACCATTGACACTATTCTATCAAAGGATGACCTAAAATTGTTAAAATTGAAGGAACCCTTCATTTTTCCCATTGCATATTTCTGAAAATAGTTGCTACCATACTATAGAATAGAGGGACACATTTAAATGTTTTAAACAATGACATCGTTTTTCCAAATATTACTTCATCGAAATTTGCATGTTTTTTGATAATGACCCATAAATGACACAATACCACCGCGACCGATCGATAATATAAGACAAATCTGCGTGCCGTGTGCAGAGTGTCGTCCCTCCTCTATACCAGCTCAAACTCAAAATATTGACAATTCTGTGATAAGGGGGTCTAAAATTCAGTTTGACAGCTTCAGACGTACTAATTTTTTACCTATTTTAACTGGTCCAAATCACTCCTTAACATAAAGATTCAGCACCCAAATTGTTTTAACATGTAATTTCATCCCCCTTCTTGATATTTCATGCATTAAATTTCAAGAAATAAATTGGGAAAGTATATCAAAAAAAAAATGCAAGTTATACACTGTTCACACTAGGGACTATATTCGTAGGGTGACGGTGTTTGACTGTCTGAAAGAGACAGCATCAAGGATTTAATAAGGCAAAGCTTTTGTTGTACTCAATCTTACTTTAAGTTTTCTTTTTATATTTAATAGATATATATCCGAGATAGGATAATGTAGTTTTCTTTTTTTATATCAAACCTGATCATCTATGATATATATGGAACTTTTTAACGACCTTGGCTGGCTATACAGCCCTTGCACGGTCGGTTCATCTATGATGATGATGGGAGTTTTTAACGACCTTGACTGGCTATACAGCCCTCGCACGGTCGGTGTGCAAATGATGTCATCTATAATGGGATATTATTCCACTTCTTATACATATTGATAGTTTAATCAATATCTGATTGGTTGAGACTATCCCACGTGTAGTTGAACAAATCTTCATATTCCATTCTGAGGATCATATTCCCCTCTGAAATGTCGGGATTACATCGTGTGACGTTACGCACGGTTAATGTACATAACGTTTTGAACTTCTTATTCTTCCTAAAATAGCGATAGCAATAATCATTATCATGTTCAAATTTATTTCAGACGATAAAACAAAAAGACTTATAATTAAATTTTGATCCGTACTGTTTATCAATTGATATGTCGTGTTTTGTTTAACTTATAAAAACAAGCGGATAAGAAAACAAAATGTATGCAAAATAATATTTAATGTATTGATAGTAAACAAACCATCTAGGCAGTGGAATAAAACATTCATTTCCCTTTGCTTCGGGAGATATGAAGATTTGCTCACCCTCGAAAAATCAGAGTTCCCTAGGGCAGAGCCCTCGTGAAATATGAATATTCTTGGGTGAACAAATCTTCATATCTCCCTCAGACACGGGAAATAAATGTATAATGTCTAATGAGAGAATTTAACCAGAGACTGAATAATGTAGAAATAACAAATTAAAGGTCACTGTACGGCCTTCAACAATGAGCAAAATCCATACAGCATAGTAAGATATTAAAGACTCCGAAATGACAAATGTAAAATACACTCAACACTGTTCAAACATCACCGCACGTCAAACTTTGAACAACAGAAAAACTTGATTGGACATTGGTGACAATTTGTCACGCCCTCATGAATTGGCGTACATGTACGTCCTATCAAATACCTTCAGAAAGCTTCCATTGAAATTATTTTACACACAAGTAACTGTGTATTTTACTGATTTTCTTAATAAAAAAAAACAAAATGTATTTTGCGTTAAATGTGCAATGAAGCCACGGATTCGTAATCTTCAAAAAATAGTTCAGAAACGGTTGATAAAATGTGGAATGTCTGAATAGAAATATAACAATTATGTCCAGTGCGCGTTTATGAAACGGACTCTATTTGGACATTTTAAGATACTATAAGTACTCGTTTTCTGTGTATAGAATTTTAGAGGTCAATACGACTTTCATAAGTTGGATTTTCAATTTTAATAAAAAATGAGTTGGGTTTTCTTCTTTTCTTTAAATTTATATCATGATTCTTTGATATTTCCCATTATCTTCTGAATATTTTTTAAGATGAATAATTTAAAATTTGTATACCAAACATTTTTAATTTTACTCTGCGTTTATAAATAGCATTGAAAGTACAACATCTTATAAACGATAAACATTGATAGAGAGTTGTCTCATTGGCACTCATACCACATCTTCCTATATCTACTAACAATCGAAACCCCAGAAATATCGTCTCATGACAAGCACGAAAAATGGCGAAACTGAACTTCCAACAGCGGGCGATGATTTTTAATTATACAATATTCTTTCAATGGATTTTTTAAATGCAATGTAGAAATTATCAATTAAGACATTTTTTATCCCTTTTGAAATTACTTAATCGAATATGAAGTCACATGCACGAAGAAGTTTGTCTGACGTGAAAATACGTAAGTCCCATATCTCACGGCTACATGGACACACACAGTGTACTGATCTTAATAATATATTAATGTTTGCAAATTCGTTGTAAGAAGAAAGACCTTTTAACTTTATATCACAATAAGCATATCTAAAGTAAGTCATCACGTAGCTCATTTATGAAGAAATGTCAAACTGCCAATACTGCTAGTTTGTACTCTATTGTCGGAGGACAACTGATTCAAAGTAAGGGAGCTACCATTTATTTTTAGGGGCGGGGGCTGGGGGGGTGGGGGCTAGTATGAAACTTGAAAAAAGGGCATGACAGGAGTTTAGAGAAAAAAAGGCAAGATGGGCATCTTGCCAAAAAGAAAAAGGCATGATGACTTTATGTAAAACAAGTCAGGAAAAATTAATAACTAAGAAAGGAAGGACCGAATAGAGTGTAAAATAAAAAAAGCAGGACTACATTTACATTGAGTTTACATTTAAAGAAAAATGCAGGACAACATTTTTCATCATATTACGCGTCATTGATAATCTGATCACTACAACGTTTTTACAAAATGTTCGTTCCCGTGAAAACTAAGATTTGTTAAACTTTCAAATTTCATCGAGGTCTCTTCTCAGGATATAACGGCCATCTGTATGTTGGCTTTAAAGTCGACAAGATAACAGGTCAATATATTAATGTATTCAAGTGAATTTAAGATTTGTTGCAATTCTAAAGTACAATGGGTAAATCAATCTTATCTTTGATGTGCCACATGGGCATCCCTATAAACATGATAAAGTAAGACAGTCCATGCGTGACCCATATATAGCATTAGATATTTTCTATCACAATCCAGGCAAGCTAATAACCTATATTATTTACGTGTCTGAAGACGAATTTGTATAAAACATTGTGTTTGATTTTAATTTCTGAAAATTAAACTAAACTCTAGAACAGACCTTTTATGAACGTCGGGTTGGGACTTTATTATGTGTGTTAATTCGGTTTTTACACGTATTAAACTCTGGAATTTAATTTGTTAAATATTTGCAACTCTTAAAAAATTTCAAAACCAGCTGATTTTTTTTGTATATCTTCATGTTGAATAATTTAAAAAAGAAATGGGCAGTGTGGCGGATTTACCGGGGGCACAGGGGGCAGTCCAGGTCACCAATACATTTTCTAACATGATTATATTGCTACTGAATCTGCTTATCTAGAGTGGAAATTAATCACAGCTAGATTTGACTTCTTAACTAGCCGTTAATTAACCCCAGCTTCAACATGCGTGATTATGACAAGTTATCGGTGGGTCTGTAAATTTTGACATGTGTGTGTAATGTCTCATTTTAAAAGATTTGATCAAGGAGGTTATATGAGATCTCATATAACCTCCTTAATTTGATGTACATGTTGATTGGAAAAGTACGAATATTTTTATTGGTTTTTAATACAATATCACCCCCTGACCAGGAAAGAAATTACTAACCAAAATATGTGTTTTAAATAAATATGTACAAATAAATGTTTAGTGCCAAGAATATAAGTATCGATGTATGGGATATGTCTTCATAACAAAATTCTCACATTATCATTTTTATAAATTAAATGTCGTATTTTCTTTTCACTCCTATTTTCAAAGGAAACCAATAATTTGTTTTAAAAAAAACTGCCCCCCCCCTCTTTCCACAAAAAAAGAATTAGGTTGTCATTATTTCTAATTAAAACGCAATTGCATTTTATAGAAGATAATCTGGAACTAATACGTTTATCTATTAGTTCCAGCATACAGTAATATGACTGTATATTTTTCCTGTTTCAGTTACAATGTACGTATATGTATGAGGCTAGGAAAAGGTTATCATTTATGAGGATATGAATGGGGTCAGAGATATATAATATATGTCTCTGATTGGGTTTAAAGAACAGAGACTCATGGGACCAATAGATATAAATAAATATAGATAACAGAATAAAGAGGTGATTGTTTGTTGCTTAACGTCCAGTGGCAAAAATTACATTTATGCTTAGGACAATTATTATACAGATTAATTGGCAGAAGAATAAAGAAAACTGAAATGGTAAAAAAAATAAAAGATATAGAACTATAGAAACGACGATCAAGTTAGATAAATATAATCATATTTCTGGACGTACATATGTCGGGGTTTAGGCTATTTCATTCGATAGTAGTAGATGAAAAAAAAAAGAATTTTCTGGTTATATCTATTTATAACTGAAAAAGTGGCATTAAATCGTAGAGGCAGTCCCTCTTTATGTGAAGAATAGAACATATTGAGCTTTCTGGATTTTCTTCTGTCCACTAGCAAATGTGGGCCTGTACCACTGAAAATATATAACTTCCGGACTAGCAAACACGGACAACCCAGTTACTAATCTTCCTGCTTCCAACTAAACGTCATGTTCTAGATTGTCGGAATCTTGTTGAGTACAGCCATCCCATAACTCACATGCATATTCCATAATTAATCTTATAAGTGTTAAGTTTATACGATTAAGATAATTTCTAGTCAATACATATTTCAATTCTTTTTAGAAATTTAATCTTGTGCTTGCACAATTTAAAACGTTTTCTATATGTGTATAGAATTTACCATTGGAATCAAAAGTAATCCCTAAGTGTTTATGACAGGAGACAATTCTACTACTTGTTTTGAAGTTCTATTTTAATATCATCTGGGGAAGAATTACAGGAGAATAGCATAGTAATTGTCTTGTTAGGATTAAAATCAATAAGCCAATCTTTAGACCATGCTGAAATTTGTTCTAAATCGCTATTAAAGACATCCTCTATTGTGTAAGGATTATAATACTTAAATTAGAAAGGGATGTTTCATCAGCAGACAATCGAGTTAGACTTATCAAATTACCAGCTATCTCATATACATCAATAAGGAATAGTACGGAACCTAATACAGAGCCTTGTGGAACTCCTGCATTAGTATTCTAAAAAGGCGAATATGAACTTGAAACAAAAACGCTTTCTTGTATATTTGAAATATAACTAATTAAGTGATTAAATACATTTTAAATACAATTTTTTCAAATACTTTACCCATTGTTGATAATAATGAGATTGGTCTATAATTTGAAATCAGTGATTTGAAGCACAAATAAATTTTCATACATTGTCAGATCAAAATATCTTTAAAACCCCAGTCCAGAGATACCGTATATATTCGACTGAATATACCAATTCGATAATTTTACATTCGAACTTGTTACGTAATAAGATCTGTGTCCAGGTAAAAAGAACCAGCAGGTGATATATATTCTTAAGTGTTTATCACCTTCCATTATACATCTGACAATGACATTTAGCTTTAGGGCCATTTTGTTTGAAAAATCATTTTAAAGGTAAACTGATAAGCATAACGTCCTCGCAATTTCTTGTTCAGATCCAGGGACACAGATGTCAGAATGAATAAGAAAACACTAAATTCTTAAATAATATATTGTAAAATGGACAGCAAGCACATTTTGATGGACTAGTGTACTAATAGATTTTCTTGTGTATTTTCTATGTTCTGGAAACTTCAACATCCCATCAAAAATACTTAAATTAAAGTCTTAAGTTTAATTAAATGTTTTTTTTTTAAATATTATTTGCAAGGCTGCATGGACATTGCACCTATCGTTTTCGTATATTTCTTTTCCGCCATGCATAAGTTTAATGTTTACTGTGACTTCTATAATGCTTAAAAAATGATGCAATTATATTATCAATCTAAAAATATTAATCGTGAACAACAACAAAAATAAATTATATATTAAATGACTAAAGCAATTTAAAATTCTAAAGGATATTGTTACAATATTGCCAAAAACTGAGACTACTATAGATATAAGAAGATGTGGTATGAGTGCCAATGAGACAACTCTCCATCCAAGTCAAAATTTGAAAAAGTAAACCATTATAGGTCAAAGTATGGTCTTCAACACGGAGCCTTGGCTCACACCGAACAGTAAGCTATATAAAGGGCCCCAAAAATTACTAGTGTAAAACCATTCAAACGGGAAAACTAACGATCTAATCTATATAAAAAAAAACTGTTATAGTAGTCTCAGCCGAAAACAATACTAAATTGATAAGCAAGTATGACAAACCAATCAAAATATTTGTTGTTTGGGATTATTCATGGTTGACTAGTTCTATATTAACCAGTGGCACGTGTCCTAATTATTAAGAAAAGGGACAGAAAAGTATTAAACAGAAATAACCGGTTTTTCAAAACCATATTTTCAAAATTCACTGCATGATTTAAACAGCTTAAAAGTGTTTCATTTATTTTATCTGTGTGTGTATACGAAAAATTGATAGCAAGTTAAACTTCAATGTACATGAATTACGAGTATTAGATTTCTTGTGAAATTGATCGATGAGCGGCTTTTTACAAATACCGAAAAAAAGAATACTGCGTAAACGTCAATTAATGGACAAGCAACCCAACGAGAAAAATAAAATTTAAGCGGCATCTATAACTAGTTTTGAGTTGGAGAAATCATTCAATGCAATATGATTATATTTAGGTTTCTGCGTTTTTCGATTTACGAATAAGTCAATTAGAAAAAAAATAAGTAATTGAAGCCAAAAAAGAAGACACAAAAGATACATGAAATAAAGTAATAACATAAGTTTACAAATACGTACCTAGTTGCATTTAATAAAGCAACATTTGAACTTATTATAGAAAAAGGAGAAATTAAATGGAAACATAATGCGCGCTGTTAAATCATGCTTTGCAAGGCTGTTTAGAGATGACTCTTGCACAATCATTTTGATTGGTGAATAAGATCACATACATGCATTAAGCACTCAGAAACTAGCCCGTAAATAGCTAGGAGGAGGAAATCCAGTTATTAATTAAATATCAAAACGGTGTGCAGAAATACCGCAAAGGACTTCTTAGTGCACTAAGACTAACGTGTTAGCACTAAGGTCACTAAAACGATGTTTTAAGACCACAAAGAACATGGATAAAAGAAGATATGAGTATATAACTCATAAATATAAAGTTTGGTGTGAATAGATTTTATTATTTTGAAGTTAAATGACTTTGTAATCAGCGCGTGCCACTGGTACAAATCCAGGATAGTTTAAGAAAGTTTTTAAAAAATTTAAAACTTTTAACCACAGAGTGAAAATAATGTTAGCTGGCAGAAAAACTCCATTTATAAATAAAATACGATTTATTCTACAAAATTTACTTCTGGATACTATTTTGTGATCATAAACAAGCTTCTATCCAAGTTTGGTAGAAATCCGGGATATTTTAAGAAAGTTATTTAAATTTCAAAAACTTTAACCACAGAATGAATGTAATGTTAACTGAGAGAAAAAAAGTCCATTTATACATGTAAGTAAAACACAGATAACCAGGATTTTTTTTCCAAACTTTACTTCTGGATACTATCTTATGATCATAAACATTCTTCTGTTGGTAGAAATCCTGGATAGTTTAAGAAAGTAATTAAAATTTCAAAAACTTTAACCACAGAGTGAGTATGTGGATGTCGCTAGCCGACGCCGACGACGGAATGTAGGATCGCTATACGTCTCGCTTTTGCGACAAAAGTCGCAGGCTCAACAAAAATGTAATAAACTGTTATACTTTGAACAGTCATGTGTATCTAATGTGCTGGTAAACAAGTATATTCATTCTATAATATTTTGTAATAAAAAAATACTAGCAAACTATAAAAAAGTGAAGTTTACAAACAACCAAGAGAAATTAAAAGGAAAAAAAAAAATAAAAAAATAGTAGAACATACATTATTACATTGAACTAAAAAATATAACAGTGTGAAAAACAAAAGAAATACGACAGTAACAAACAGACGAAAAAAATCAGAGACAATTGAAATATCATAAACATGTTAATTTAAAATACAAGCGGATTCAAAACGGGTCAAGGTTGAACGAACATGAATTGCTATCGATTACACAGGTGACAATCAACAGAGGGTGGCGCGTGTCGATAAAACATTAAATAAATTTATAATTACTGGGTACTAAAGATATGATTATAAAATTTGAAATTATATTCCTTCTATATGCCATATTTTTTGTGTCAATTCTATCATTCCATCAGGACTGGTCCTTAGTGCAATATTTGTTCTTAGTGAACAAGTAGAAATACCGCAAAGGGCCTCCTTAGTGCACTAAGAACAACAATTTGCAAATAAGTCTATAACATTTGCGCAATTACATGCTTGTTTTATTGGCGCAAATGAAAGCTGCAGTTTTTAAAATAAAGTGATACGAAAAAAGAATTAGCGTAATTAATTTGCGCGCAAATTAATTCTTTTTCAGCGAAATTGGATATCGGCCTTCAAAACACCGTGTGTACACTAACAAAACAGTATTCATCTTTTACGCTGTCTAGCCTGAGAATAAAAGTTTTGGCAATTTGTGTAGGATTTTAATTTTAGAATGTAACGAACAAGTAAGAAGATCGTTAAAAACCTTTAGTGATTTGGAAAATGAGCTATGCACGATAAAATGAAATAGTTTGGTGCGTCGATATGAAATTTCATAGAGGCATGTGATATTTGTAAAATTTTAAGTCTTTCAATAACAACCATTTGTGGAAGTGGTTATTTCGATCCTTCAAATATGCGTAAAATAATTAAAATTTATATTATTTAGTCTCTTTCATATATACAACTGCAGTATGTTTATAATAGATAAGATAAGATTTTGAAGTGAAAGGATGTGTTTCTGTGAGCTCCTGATTGATAATTACTATGGCTTTACTAAACAGTTTTACTGTTGTTAAATCACTGTTTAATTCTTTTAATGCAACTGTACTTTTTAATGAAAGTAGTGAAAGTAGTGAATTAACTGATCAAGTTATAGAAAATGAAAGTATTTCATTGAATTTATCAGCAGAAAATGTACCAGACTTTTTGCAAATATCTCCAAAGAAACATAGTGTAACTATTCATGTCTCATCACATATGATACAGGATGTTCAAAGAATTTTGGATAATGATTTAAATTTTATAAGGAGTCACTTTCAATATGGAAATATATATAAAACTGTGAACAATTCAGTGACAGTAACACTATACGTAAGTACTGGTACAATTAATGTGCAAGGTCGCAATGTTTTTACTTGGATTGATACTTTTGTTGTTAAATGTGAATCACTTGAAAAGGAAATTATTTCATCTCAACCAAGGTCATCAACACCAGTTGATTTTATTCAAGACATTTTCAATAGCTCAATAGATTCAAATGTAGAAAACTCTCAAATATCTGAAAATGAAAATCAAGAGAAGAGCCTCAATCTCCAAAATGATTCAATAACTGAACTGAAATCAAATTATATCAGTACCAACTCTATATACGAAAGCAAAAGTAGGGAGGACTTAATTAATATCATTAAACATCTTGAAGCTGAACTAGTAGTGAAAAAATGCAATGAGCAATCAACACAAACTGAGTTTTCTGCTGTTTCTGTTGAGTGCCAAACATCACAAATTCAATATGTCAACACTTGTGATGCACCAACACAGACAAGACCTATTCCAGCTCCAAGACTTTCCAAGTTGAAACGCACAGAAAATCAATGCCCACCTGTCCTCGAACCAAAATCCCAACATAAAAACTCAAATCCAAATCCAAAAACTATCAACAACCATAGTTCAGAGAAGGTGACAAAATCAGGTGACAAAAATTTAATCATTGGATCTTCAATACTTAAAGGGATTAGAACTTCTGGCCTATCACAGACCCACATAAGAACATTCAGAGGGGCACAAATTAATAGGATATCAAAGGAAATCGTGAATATGGACCTGAAATCATATAAGAATATTATCCTTCAAGTTGGTGGAAATGACATAAGTGGTAGAAAATCCTTGAATGATTTTGAAATTGAATATGAAAGTTTGCTCCTAGCAGCTTGTACTTGTAGTAACTCTGACTGTAACATCATAGTCTCAGGACTCCCTCCCAGGATTGATGTAGATGTTTACAGGGCAAATGTAGTTTTAGAGAGATTATGTCAACACCTTGGACTAGTTTTTATAAGACAGTATGAAATGTATATGAGTGACAGCTTCAATCAAAACAAACATTTCTATGTTCATGATGGTATTCATTTCAATCCAAGAGGAACATCAAGATACATCAGAACAATAGATAACATAATAGGAATAATCAATTCACATGATAACTGTGAGAACTGTGGTGAACTTAACCATAAAACATCCTTCTGTAGATTTAATATGAAAATTAAATGCTTCAAGTGTAATAGGTATGGCCACAAACTAAAATTTTGTACTGCTTGAAAAAATGGCAAAGAAGAAAATGCCAATTTTACATCTGTTTCAAACAAATTTGATGTACTGACAATATTATGTTCTGAATGCAATTTATTTCCATGCATGTGTAAATTATTTTCTTTGTCACAAGGGCTTCAGATTTCTGAGATAAAGAAAACTAGAAACACTAGAAAAACAATTAAAGAAAAGAATGAGAGTCATTTCTCACTTGACACAACCCAGGAAATGTCTACTGTCAAACTTTATAGTTCTAATGATGGGTTGATTAGTTCTGATAATTTTAACACTGAATCTCAGACATCTGGACAGGATACATTACTTGGTATTAAACAGCATGATACAAACTGTGTAATGTTTGATGATGAGTCTAATGTAGATAATTTATTGTTACCTCTCCCTCAGGTCAACATAATGATTGATGTGAAATTATCCTATGTCTCTGTATTTACTTTAGCAATTATTGTTTGTATATATTATCTAATCAATTTAGAAAACCATGCATTTACAGGGAAACAAATAGACTCTAATGATAAGATTTTTAATTCTTATGGTTTTAGTAAATCCAAAGGTATAAGGATTTGTTCTCATAATGTTAATAGGATTGAAAGTAAATATGAAGAAATTAAACATAACCTTATGTTTTCTGATAACCAACCTGATGTATTGGGATTGTGTGAAACATTTTTAACAAAACACACTACTGATAATGAATTACAAGTACCTGGTTATGTATTTGAAAGAAAGGACAGAACATCACAAGGTGGGGGTGGTCTGGTTGTCTATTTTTCTGAAACAATTAAATTTTTAAGAAAAAACAACATCGAAATAGGGGGTATTGAAACAATGTGGGTTGAAATTAAACCAGATTACAAAAAATCCTTTTTATTATGTTTTGTGTATAGGCCACCAAAGTCACTAATAGATTGGGTTGATGATTTTGAAAAAGAAATAAGAGTGGCAATGACCATGAATTCAGATATAACAATTATGGGTGATTTTAATTTTAACTTTAAAGCACCAAACAAACCTCCTCAAAAATGGCTGAATGTTTTAGAATCGTACAATTTTCAACAACTGATTGTAGATGCCACAAGGGTAACAAAAGATTCTAGTACATTGATTGATCATATTTATGTCAATAATCCAATTATGGTACATGAATCACATGTGTGTAGATATGCAATTAGTGACCATTACCCTATCTGTTTAACAAGGAAAGAAGCAAATATAGGAAAAAAGAATACACACAGTACAATTACTTATAGAAATTTCAAAAATTTCAACCAAAATGAATTTTTATTAGATCTGCAAACTACACCTTTTCATAAAATTGAATTTGAAGAAAACCCCTCTGACTGTCTACAATTGTTTTATGATATGTTGAACAAAGCTTTAGATAAACATGCTCCTGTTGTTAAAAAGAGAGTTAAAAGGGACAGACAGCCTGATTGGTATAACAGTGAAATCATTTATGCTAGGAATATGAGAGATAAATATAATGCACTTGGTTTATGGAGTGAGTATAGATTTTGGAGAAATAAAACTAAACATGTCATAGATAGCTCAAAAAAGAATTATTATAAAAATATGGTAAAAGACTCCAATGACCCTAAAACTTTATGGAAATGTCTTCACAGTCTGAACCCAAAAGTTAAAAATACACCATATGAGTTAGCCACAGAAGATAACAATACAACTAAAAGTAAAAAATCAATAGCAGAAACTTTTAATAACTTTTTCACTTCCTGTGCTGAAAAATTAAGAGAACAAGGAAGTTATACACCTGTAAACAAAGCAGATTTCAGTAATCTTGGCAAATTTGTTAAAAATAAATTACATAAACATGATAAATTTTCTATACCACCAGTGATCATGAATGAGCTATTTAATGAGTTAACAAAACTTGATATAAACAAAGCATCTGGTATGGATAATATAGGACCAAAAATCCTAAGATTAAGCGCCCCTGTTATTGCATCACCTCTCACATACATATTTAACCGAATGATAGATACTGGTATATATCCTTCTTTACTGAAGAATGCTAAGGTAACACCAGTTTTCAAGGATGGTGACAAGCTTTTAGCAACAAATTACAGACCTATATCTGTTCTTCCAACTTTATCAAAATTAATAGAAAGGCATGTTTCTAATAACATGTACAAATACTTATCTAAACTTAACCTTTTACACCCTACACAATCTGGTTTCAGGCCGCAGCATTCTTGTCAAACTGCACTTATTAATATCATTGACAAATGGTTGCAAGAAATGAATGATGGTAATTTAAACCTAGCAATTTTATTAGATTTTAAAAAAGCTTTTGATTTGGTAGATCATGACATTCTTTGCTTAAAGCTTGAAATTTATGGATTTAGTGAGGCTACTGTTAGTTTTTTCAAGTCATACCTGAATAACAGAAAACAGCAGGTAAACATTTGTAATGTTTACTCTGAACAACAACATGTAAAATTTGGTGTACCCCAAGGTTCTATACTTGGTCCTCTATTGTTTGTGCTATTTATAAACGACCTTCCCTTATGCATTGAAAATTGTGAAACAGACCTATATGCTGATGACACCACTCTTCATAAATCAGGGAAAAACATAGAAAATATACATGATGATGTTCAAGAAGATTTATACAGGGTTGAAGAGTGGTGCAAAATGAATAACATGTTCATTAATGCAAATAAAACAAAATGTTTGGTTACTGGAACAAAGCAGAAACTATCAATTCAGACTTATCAACCAAACTTAATAATAGATTCAAAAGTATTACAAAATTCTTCATGTGAAAAATTATTAGGTGTTAAAATTGACAGCACACTTAACTGGAGAAATCAAATTGACCAAGTTTGTGCTAATATATCATCCAGAATATACCTTCTTTCTAAAATAAAGAAATTTTTAGATATAAATGCAAGGAAAACATATTACAATGGATATATTCTGCCCCTGATTGACTACTGCTGTATTATTTGGGGTGAATGTAAAAATGAAGGGATAGCAAGAATTTTAAAACTCCAAAAAAGGGCAGCAAGATTAATTCTAGATGCAGATCCTTTATCCCCCTCAGCCCCCTTATTTAAAAAACTTGGGTGGATGACAGTTGACAATAGAATAAAATACCACAAATATTTACTTCTATATAAATGTATGCATATGGAAGCACCAATGTACCTAGTTCAAAAGTTTAAACTGAAATCAGATAAAAATCCTTACTCCCTGAGAGGCGTCACTCAAGGTAATCTGATAGTTCCTAAGCCAAAAGCTGAGCTATTTAAGAAATCTTTTGTTTATTCTGGATCAGTGTTATGGAATGGACTACCACACAAAATGCGTAAAGCTCAAAACACTTATACTTTTAAACAAAGTATCAAGAAGTACTTAACACAGTCCTGATAAGATTATATTTTCTACAATGTATTTGTATATTCTTTTATTTTTATTTGTATTTGATTTTTTGACTACATGTACATCTTGAACAGCCTTATATCTTATCATGTTAGTAATATTACATTGAACTAATTGACTGTAAATTAACTTTGTGTAAATATCTGTTTTTGATTGTATTGTAATTTGTATGTGAGGGCCTCAGGGAAGATTAGTTTATTGTAACTAACTGAGTTTACCCTCTTTAAATAAAGAATTTATTATTATTATTATTATTATTATAAATACTGTAGATTTGTATTTGATCATCTATTGCATGCATAACGTCAAGTGACAAATATTTCATGTATTCGTACACAGAACAAATCAACAACTTTTAGAATACAATTGTTTGGTTATTTAAGGTAAATGATTTGCGTTAAAATTGGTGAAACTTGGCCAGGAGCTTACCTCTAAAATAAAGAAATATAAAAAACGGTAGAGTTATTTTTTTAATTCTGTATTTTACTCATACATGGACTTAAGCACTGTTTACAGTCAAAATAACAGTTTTAACACTGACAGCAGGAATCACAAGCGACGCTGGTTCCATAGAAGTCTTCAACGAATTTTTATATATCCCTGGCAATTTTCGGTTTATATCAGACTGTGACATTGAGGGGAACAAATACCATGGATGTCTTGTCTTTTCTTTAAATACATTTAAATATAAAACGTGTATCTCATATAAAGCCTCATTTATAGAACATTATATATAATTTATTGTTTCATTGGTGGAGGAGAGAGAGAGAAAGAGAGAGACTTATTTCGCGGTATTTCAAATTGGTCTCATGTTATTCATGTCAAAATGTGGTGTAAGGAAATGTTTCCCCTTCGTTTTATATAGCAGGGTTTTCTATAATGATATTAGTTGCAGATTTTTTTTCTATCTGTAAGATATGGTTTACAGTTCGAAATCTACGTTAAGTTATAGTACATTTAAAGTAAGTTTATTGCATTGCTAAACGTTTCTCAATCAAGATAAAACGTTTACAACCAATACTATTTTTACGACTAAATATGTTTTATGTAAATAAATAGTTCATGTTTCAATTAACTAAGGGTATTGTATAGGTTAGTTTTTTTTTAACATTTTATAAGATCGAATTTGAAATGATTCAAAATTACAAAAAGACATCAAGAACTACGCAGTTAGTATGAAACAAAATATATAATAAATAAGATAACTTATTTGCTTTAATTAACAAGTGAAATGTTTCCAATCCAATGTTTCCAATCTAATATAGTCCAAAGGGTGACAAAAGGATATAAATATGGTCACTAAAGGTTTTCTTACGGCTGGCAGTAAAAAAAAACTTGCCAAAGTGGGGGCATCCGTTTGGTTGTTTGGGATATACAAGTACGCAACCAACTTTCAATCAATCCAAACTAATAATTGTTTTTTTTTTTCCCGCATCTTTTTATATTAATTTATTTTAACTCAAAATAAAAATTGAAATAACTTTCTGAAATAAAACCCTAACATATATCAGACGCTTAACAAAACGATATACCATACGATAGATGAAACGCTTAACGATATCATATACCATACGATAAACGAAACGCTTAACGCTAAACCATACCATGTACCATACGACAAATAAAACGCTTAACGATACCATGAACCATACGATATACAAAACCCTAAACGATGACATTTACCATACGATGAACGAACGATGAACGAACGCTGACCGAACGTTGTACGGACGCTATACGAATGATGTACGAACGATGACCGAACTCTATACGAACGATTCCCGAACGCTGTACGTACGATTCCCGAATGAAAAAAGTGTTAACTTTTACGTTACAGGGACTGTATCAACAAATGAAATATTCACTGGAAAAAGTAAAATGTACGGAAACGTCGCCATACGACATCCACAAAAAGTCATCTTTTAAAAATGAGTAAATAAAATATGATACAAGCATCCATTTCTTAAAAAATGAATATATAGTAAGCACGGACTAATGTCAAATTGTTCTAAATATTTGAAGAAATAAAACAAAACATCTTATTCAATTTTAATACGACCGCAAAAATTTTTACTGTCATATATTGGTATGACGTTGGTGTCGTCGTCGTCGTTGTCCGAAGACACATTGGTTTTCGCACTATAACTTTAGTTTAAGTGAATGGATCTATGAAATTTTACAATAAGGTTAAATGCCACAAAAGGAAGGTTGGGATTGATTTTGGGGGTTATGGTACCAACAGTTAATGAATTAGGGGCCAAAAAGGGGCCAAAAATAAGCATTTTCTAGTTTCCAGACAATAACTTGTGGAACGGTGTATGGATCTCTGAAATTATACCACAAGTTTCCATACCACAAAGGGATGGTTAGGATTTGCTTTGGGGGGTTATGGCTCAAATCATTTAGGAATTAGGGGCAAAAAAGGGGGAAAAACAAGGTTGTCCTGGTTAATGGACAAATACTTCAGTACAAAACATAATTTAAAGCAGTGTAAGGGAGATAAATCAAATACATCATTTGAATTACCTCCCTTGCACTGCTTTTAAATTATGTATAAAGTAATGGTTAATGAACAATTAAGACAATTTAAAACAGTGTAAGTGAGGTAATCCAAATACAATGTTTTGATTACTTCCCTTACACTGCTTTTAAAGGGAAAATTCGCGATTTTTTACTTATCATCTTATTATGTTCATAATACCATAAAAAACATATTCACCAAGTTTTATCTGGATATGAAAACTAATAAAGAAGAAAATTGGGAATTATTAATTTTATTTATTCGAACTTCCTGACTTCTGTGACGTAGTTTAAGTCTTTTTGCATGCCGGGAGTGGAATTAATCTCATTTAAGTCTTGTTCGTTAATTATCTAATAACGCGATTTAAAGCGCATCGACGACTTTTGGCATAGCTATTAACCAACTAACAATTAAGAAAGTAAAGTGATCAGCCGTGCAACTTTTAAAAATAAAATGTACGATTTATATTTTAAGGATTTCTGATATGATTATAGTCATTATAGTAATTAAAGTAAATCATACAATAGAATATTTTTATGAATTTTTTTGTTTCCGACGGATATTTTCAACAAACATATATAACTGATATGCATGTTTGTATTCTCACCTTTTACTTCAGTCTAGCAAACATTTCTCGCTAGTACTGTGTAAAATTAATACAATGTGTATTGTACTGTGACACTTAGTGACTACCTGTTGAATGCGTGGTAAAATTCAAGGTATTTAAAGGTTTGCATTCTGTAATTCTAATCTTTTGATCTTCACTCAGTGAATTTCAGCCGTCACGGTTCACCGTTCCAGGTGTGAACATCATTTCGTATGAATGATAAACGGTAGTGATAGTTTGAGACAGAAAATAAAAAAAGAAATATAATTATTTTGGGGGAGTAATATGGTGGCACAATAACTGGATAGCCGTGGTATATTTTTATATTTTCCGTAAGCTCAGTTTAAAATGAATTATGACTGCTGAATATTTTTGTAACAATGAAATACTGAATTAATTTAATTGAATAAATAATAATGGCATTCTAAACACGAGTGTATGAACTAAAAATTGTACTATTTTAAATTAGAATCAGTAACCTTGCATATTTGAAATAGATAATTACCAATTGCAATTATATAATTTGGTCCGTCCAAAGCGATCTTTATTTACATATTCAGGAATTAATGTCCTTATCAAAATATTTTAAATCTCACAACGTATAAATACTTCAACCATTTGAAGAAAGATGTTTAAAAAGTTGACAGGAAATTTAAGGTCAACTTTGTCTTATTGGAATGAGATCGAATAATTACGAACAAAAATTATTTTCCGGTTTGAAAAAGATAAAAAAAAAATGATAAAAGAGAAATGTGGGTTTGAGACAGAAAAAAAAAAATTATTTGGGGAGGAATATGGTGGCAAAATACCTGAATCGCCGTTTTATATATTTTTTATATTTTGCGTTAGCTCAGTTTTTAAAAAGATGGCTGAGTATTTTGTTGTAACATCGGTATTCTGAATAACTTTCAATGAAATAATTTTATAAATAAAAATGGCCCACGAAAACGAGCGTATAAACCAAAAACTGTGCTATTTTGAATTATCATCGTTAACCTTGAATATTTAAATGTGCAGAGAAAATTATCAGTTACATTAATATGGTTTGGTCCGTCCAAAGCGATCTACATTTGCCTAATCGGGAATGTCCTTATTAAAATATTCTACATCTCACAACAAATACTTTAGCTATTTGACCAACGATGTTTAAAAAATTTTTACAGAATCAATCTAACGTCAACTTTCCTTTATTGAATGGAGACAGACCGGCGGAATCAATTTTCAATGTGCTTTATATCTTGTACCTTTGCAAGACATATCATTCATTCATAAACCATGTCTATACCGCAGACATATATATACATATAATAATATGTCTGTCTTAACTGACAAGAATACTCCTGGTTTTACACTAGTAATTTGTTGGGGCCCTTCCCTTTATAGCTTGCTGTTCGGTGTGAGCCAAGGCTCCGTGTTGAAGACCGTTCTTTGACCTATAATGGTTTACTTTTATAAATTGTGACTTGGATGGAGAGTTGTCTCATTTGCACTCATACCACATCTTCTTATATCTATAAGCAGTATATTCTTTAAATTTCTGTGATTTAATACCAAGAAAGAAAAAAATCCCGAAATTAATTTGATACTTTGATACTCAATATTTTTCCTGGAAAATATTCACATCATCATTCGGTCTGAAAATAAGATAAGAAACTGGTATACAGAACATGCAGAAGTCATAAAACCTTGTTATATCAGAAACCATTATAAATGCGAACCTGTATATATACGTAAGACCTCATGGGACGATGTACCTAACCACATACAGGTAATATACAAGTAGCTCTGTTATACCCGGAAATGTCAAGGTTAAACACTACCGATACAGAATGTACCAATGCAAAGTAAATTCTGATGATTGTGAAGCATGACCATTCATGATTTTAGAGGAGTCTTAGGTGGGGGATTGCCGGAACGATTTAAATTCTGACTAGATTTTTTCTCAATTTAAATCACTGAACTAAAAAAAAAAAAGAAGAACCTGGGAACATTATATCTAACAATGTTTATGTTCCTGCCCAAATCAAAAAAAAAAAAGAAGAAAAAAAATGAAAGAGATGAACCACTAGAGATGAACGGTAAGTCACATCAGATTCAGATATTTATATAGTTGATTGTCGTTAACTAGAGATGTATAGTTACATGTCTCTGAGTTAACTGATAAGAATGACAGGAAAGTATAAACTTGAAATCGATTTATGATGAATAATATGCAACTTCGGCACCCCTTTTTATCAAAATGTACATGCATGTATTTTAATGACTGTCCGTTATTTCGATTATAATGACAATTGTACGTGAAATCCTATAGTTGGTGAGACTTTTTTTTACCAGATATGCGACTTTTCGTATTTATATTTTCTCTTATATTACTCTTATTTAATATTTTATGCATAAGTGCGATATTGGGAATGGTTTATTCCCCCACAAGCTAACCAAGGACGTATATTAGTTATACGTCCTTGAGCTAACTTAATAAATTAATCAACCCTCAAGCTGATCAGACGTTAATACAACTACTATCAGTCTATCCGGAGTGAAGTTTCTTTATTTCTTCAAATAAACTTTTTGGGGATCATTTGTGGCATATATATTACATACATGTCGGAACAGGAAAATTGGCATAAGGTTCTATTAGAACCATGTTCACATTAATATACATTATACCCAACAATTGAGATGATGACAAATTTCTTCAACTGTTCGAGAACAATCTAATTGAAATATAAATCTGTGATTTTACTATGTCCATAACTTCGATGAACCAAAGCAAGTTAGATATCAACCTGTATTTAAATCAAATTGGTTCTGGATGTTCTTTCTTATATTCAATATACAATTTTAAATTGCGACTATCTAAAGTTTCGTAACTTTCTATCTAGGCGTATAAACCAATGATCGACAAGTGCGTACATTTTTGTTAAATCAATAGTCTTTCATGTTTCAAAATGTCCATCATTATTGACAACGAGTATATACTTACATTTTCCCCAATTTACCCTTGGAAAAAATATGTAAATAGATTTTTATTTTGTCAAATCTTTTTTGGGAATTATTTAGATTTTCATAAATATCATTCTTTACACCAGAAATGTTATTTATAAACAAGCGTATGAGTTTAGTAATGACTAGTATATCACTATCGGACACGCAAGACAGAGATATTATACACCTGATGGTTTCAAAATGGAAAGTTACAAGTTATCGGCTGTGTACACTGATCAATACCCTCAGAAGTGAAGCGATGCATGAACATGCTTTATGTTATTGTGTAATAAGAGTTTTGAATACCTGGACGTGTCACCTCACAATACCTCAGGGAATAATTCCTTTAACCATGCTGGTGATCAGATAAGAGAAGGTCCGAATTTATTTAAATAAGTTTATTACATAAAAGAATTATGAACAAATTAGATTTTCAAAAACGATTTTACACGGAACACTTATTTATGACATTGAACTTTGACTTTTTAACTAATTCCCATATAAATTTCTTGTTTCAAAAACTTCGTAAAGAAAAAACAGTTTAAAAACGTCAGACCATAGTTATTTAAAAAAATAATTACATTTTCCGTATCAAGTTAGTTAGTCGGATAAATGCGACTACGTTAGGTTACTGTTGGTTTTGGTCCTTTGTGGTTTATAGATATATCGTGGTTTCTAAACCGAGAAGATGTCAAAATGGCCGCACGCAGAGAATTGATACTCTAAATTTAAAATCGATGGTGATCTCTTATCTAGCAGAATAAAACTTTAATATTTATGAATTTGTGATTTTTTATACAGAATGGACATAATATCAATTTTTTATTTTTTTGCGAAGTTTCCCTTTAAATTATGTTTAAAGAAATGCATATTTATAAAAGAAGACCATTAAAAATATCTGCAAATGTTGCATCTTTTTTTTTTTAAACAAAAAAATCCATATGAAAGATTTGACACCATATTTTAAATTCTATTATAAAATAGAATAAGTTAGCACTATGGTAAATTTAAATGGGTAATTATGGTTGCAAACTCCATTGGATATTTAATTTGAATTGAGATTATGACCATATCTTGAGGGAAAGAATTTTTTTGGGGAAAAAGGGAGGAGGGGGGGGGGGGGGGGGGTAAAAAGAAATTGTGGGGGTCAATTTTTTCTTATTTCAGATTTCAGAAATTAAAAAAATTATTCTCCAAAATTAATTGTTTTTTCAAATTTCAAATATTGAAAAATTTCAAGAAGTAATCTTTAATTGCACAGTATGGCGCATTAGATTTGTAAAATCTTTGACCACATTTCTTTATTTGTTATGCTGAATCTGACCGTGTATTTAGATTTTTATTTTTGGGTCCAGTTTTCAAATTGGTGTACATTAAGGTCCAAAGGGTCCAAAATTAAACTTAGTTTGATTTTAACAAAAATTGAATATATTGGGTTCTTTGATATGCAGAATCTAAACATGTATTTAGATTTTTGATTTTGGTCCCAGTTTTCAAGTTGGTCCAAATTGGGGTCCAAAATTAAACTTTGTTTGATTTCAACAAAAATTGAATATATGGGGTTCTTTGATATGCTGAATCTAACCATGTATTTAGATTTTTTATTTGTGGACCCTGCTATCAAATTGGTTCATATTTAGGTCAAAAGGGTCCAAAATTAAACTTTGTTTGATTTCATCAAAAATTGAATTCTTTGGATTCTTTGATATGCTGAATCTAACCATGTATTTAGATTTTGGATATTGGACCATAATAGGTAAATTAAAAATTTTTAAGTTCTTAGACCACATTCATTCTGTGTCAGAAACCTATGCTGTGTCAAATATTTAATCACAATCCAAATTCAGAGCTGTATCAAGCTTGAATGTTGTGTCCATACTTACCCCAACTGTTCAGGGTTCAACCTCTGCGGTCGTATCAAGCTGCGCCCAGCGGAGCATTTTATTAAGGATGTGAATTTAAGCATGGATGCAATTTGGGTACTCCTTCATTACAGAATCATGGACCGTTCAGTCGGTTCAAACCCATTTTTCTACGATTCAATATGGATTCAAGATTAAATTGGTGTAACTATATAGTAAATAAGGATACATCTACAAAATAAACACAGAATGGAAACTTTTGTCTGGATTATAAATAAACGTAGGTGAAAAAACTGTGAAAATAGGTGCAATTTGGGTACCCTCACGTTACATATGTGTTAAATTAACAATGTGTAGAATGTTAATACACTTCTAAAAACAATTAAAAAGTTTTATTTGTGAAATAATTAGGCATTCTAAATACAATTTCACCAACAGTCCATTAATAATACCATTTTCTTAAAAAGTGCAGCATATCAAATGTGGGGTAAGTATGGACACAACATTCAAGCTTGATACAGCTCTGAATTTGGATTGTGATTAAATATTTGACACAGCATAGGTTTCTGACACAGAATGAATGTGGTCTAAGAACTTAAAAATTTTTAATTTACCTATTATGGTCCAATATCCAAACTGTTGATTTTTAAAATTCTATACACATGACTTTCAAAATAGTGTCTACATTAAAATAATAGTAGTACATTTGTTAAAACAGTTTAAAGTTATACATGTAGCTAATGGTAAGCTTTATGAAAAAATCATTTCAGTTTAAGTTTCAAACACACCAGGAAGTGACAGGAATGTGATAGCCAGGTATACTCCATAGGTCTACGGACACTACAGGTTTTGTAAACTTGTGTTAGTAAAGTTTAATGAATATCTACAAGTTTCCAAAACACAAAATACCTTATATTTTACTACTTAACTAAGACATAAAATAAATCATTAGTAAGTAAATAAGGATAATCATTTTGAAATTAGATACACAAATTTAATTATTTTCCTCTTTGTCTTGTATATTTATTTATATTTGATACAGATTATGAAAATATTTGTACAAAAACACTTCATTTTATATTTAATATAATAGGTTAGTAAAAACAGCCATCAGTTTAAAGTTTATTTGAACATTAAAGACCTTTAATGAGGAGAAAAGTGATAAATGCAGAAGGACTACATCCACTTCAGATTTTGTCTTATATTCATATATTATTAAAAAAGGTTTTTTTTTCTATTTACAGTGTATAATTTAACTTAATAGTAATATACAATTATCATTACATGTCTAACTTTTCATATAAAGCTTGAAATAGAAATATAAAATATGGGTCTACGGACACTACAGGTCTATGGACAAAATTTTCTTCAAAACTGACTATTTCTGTGGAAAGACCTATTGTATTTGTTCTGATTATTAGTCCCCTACCGACGAAGTCAAAGGGGACTTTAGGTTTGCACTCAGTCAGTCAGTCAGTCAGTCAGTCAGTCATGACAAGTTACAGATCAAGTTCGATTTTTTGTTCCGGTCTGATGACTTTGTGCAGAGTTATGGTCCTTGGACTTAGAAAATTCACTCAAATAATCAGTTTTCCACACTTTTTTTCGTCATGCTTGAAGATATTGATTTGATAATTTGTAAATAGTTTTATCTTGACAGGTTACAGATCAAGTTCGAATTTTGTTCTGGTCTCATGATTTTGTGCAGAGTTATGGTCCTTGGACTAAGAGAATTCACTCAAATGATCAGTTTTCCTCTTTTTTAGCTCACCTGGCCCAAAGGGCCAAGTGAGCTTTTCTCATCACTTGGCGTCCGTCGTCCGTCGTCGTCCGGCGTCGTCCGGCGTCGTCCGTCGTCGTCCGTCGTCGGCGTAAACTTTTTACATTTTGAACTTCTTCTAGAGAACCACTGAATGGAATGAAACCAAACATGGCATGAATGTTCCTTATGAGGTGCTGACCAAGTGTTGTTACTTTGTAGCCGATCCATCATCCAAGATGGCCGCCAGCGGGGGACTTAGTTTAACATAGGACCCTATGGGAAATGCATACAAATGACTTCTTTTAGAGAACCACTATATGGAATGAAACCAAACATGGCATGAATGTTTCTTATGAGGTGCTGACCGAGTGTTGTTACTTTGAAGCCGATCCATAATCCAAGATGGCAGCCAGCGGGGGACTTAGTTTAACATAGGACCCTATGGGAAATGCATACAAATGTCTTCTTTTAGAGAACCACTGAATGGAATGAAACAAAACATAGCATGAATGTTCATTAGGAGGTGCTGACCAAGTGTTGTTACTTTGTAGTTGATCCATCATCCAAGATGGCTGCCAGCAGGGGACTTAGTTTAACATAGGACCCTATGGGAAATGCATACAAATGACTTCTTTTAGAGAACCACTGAATGGAATGAAACAAAACATAGCATGAATGTTCCTTACAAGGTGCTGACCAAGTGTTGTTACTTTGTAGCCGATCCATAATCCAAGATGGCCGCCAGCGGGGGACTTAGTTTAACATGGGACCCTATGGGAAAGGCATACAAATGACTTCTTTTAGAGAACCACTGAATGGAATGAAACAAAACATAGCATGAATGTTCATTAGGAGGTGCTGACCAAGTGTTGTTACTTTGTAGCCGATCCATCATCCAAGATGGCCGCCAGCGGGGGACTTAGTTTAACATAGGACCCTATGGGAAATGCATACAAATGACTTCTTTTAGAGAACCACTGAATGGAATGAAACAAAACATAGCATGAATGTTACTTACAAGGTGCTGACCAAGTGTTGTTACTTTGTAGCCGTTCCATCATCCAAAATGGCCGCCAGTGAGGGACTTAGTTTAACATAGGACCCTATGAGAAATACATACAAATGTCTTCTTTTAGAGAACCACTGAATGGAATGAAACCAAACATGGCAAGAATGTTCCTTATGAGGTGCTGACCAAGTGTTGTTACTTTGAAGCCGATCCATCATCCAAGATGGCAACCAGCGGGGGATTTAGTTTAACATAGGATCCTATGGGAAATACATACAAATGTTTTCTTTTAGAGAACCACTGAATGCAATGAAACCAAACATGGCATGAATGTTCCTTATGAGGTGCTGACCGAGTGTTGTTACTTTGAAGCCGATCCATAATCCAAGATGGCCGCCAGCGGGGGACTTAGTTTAACATGGGACCCTATGGGAAATACATACAGACGTCTTCTTTTAGAGAACCACTGAATGGAATGAAACCAAACATGGCAAGAATGTTCCTTATGAGGTGCTGACCAAGTGTTGTTACTTTGAAGCCGATCCATCATCCAAGATGGCAGCCAGCGGGGGACTTAGTTTAACATAGGATCCTATGGGAAATACATACAAATGTTTTCTTTTAGAGAACCACTGAATGGAATGAAACCAAACATGGCATGAATGTTCCTTATGAGGTGCTGACCAAGTGTTGTTACTATGAAGCCGATCCATAATCTAAGATGGCCGCCAGCGGAGGACTTAGTTTAACATAGGACCCTATGAGAAATACGTACAAATGTTTTCTTTTAGAGAACCATTGAATGGAATGAAACCAAACATTGCATGCATGTTCCTTTCGAGGTGCTGACCAAGTGTTGTTACTTTGAAGCTGATCCTTCATCTATGATGGCTGCCAGATGGGGACAATGTTTAACAAAGGACCCTATGGACAATACATACAAATGTCTTCTTTTAGAGAACCACATACTGAATGGATTGAACCAAACATGGCATGAATGTTCCTTATGAGGTGCTGACTAATTTTTGTTACTTTGAAGCTGATCCTTCATCCATGATGGCCGCCAATGGGGGGACTTCCTTTAACATAAGACCCTATGGGAAATACATACAAATGCTTCTTCTAGAGGTGCACTGAATGGAATGAAACCAAAACATGGCATAAATGTTTCTTATGAGGTGCTGATTAAGTGTTGCTACTTTGTTGCTGATTTACTGTTCAAGATGGCCACCAGGATTTTTTATTAAATTACAGGACCAATATTAAACCAAATTTGGCCTCACTCATTATTAGGGTATCTGTTATGATTTTAATCTATTTTTACATGATTTCCAAAACCAAAGTAGAATCAGGTGAGCGACACAGGCTCTTGAGAGCCTCTAGTTTTTAGTCATGCTTGAAGATATTGATTTGATAATTGGTATATAGTTTTATCATGACAAGTTACAGATCAAGTTCAAATTTTGTTCTGGTCTCATGATTTTGTGCAGTGTTATGGTCCTTGGACTTAGAAAATTCACTTAAATAATCAGTTTTCCACACTTTTTTTAGTCATGCTTGAAGATATTGACTTGATATTTGTTATATAGTTTACACCATGACAAGTTATAGATCAAGTTAGCATTTTGTTCCAGTACAATGAATTTTTAACTGGTAGGGGACTATGTATTGCCATGCAATACTCTCAGAATGCTTGTAATTAAGTTGCCAAGTCGCCAAAACAGAGTTTGGAGACTTTATGTTTTTGTTCCGTTTCTTATTAAGTCGCCAAAACGGAGTTTTGGAGACTTTATGTTTTTGTCCCGTTTCTTATTATTATGTCACCCGATCGACAATGTCGGGTGACATATTGCTTTTCCTCTGTTTCTTTTTAGGAAATATCGGTTATTAAAATGGTGATGTACGGCGGGCGGCTGGGCTGACCTACGGGCGGCTGCCAAACAGTGTCAGCACAATAACATGAAAACGCTTTAACAAATTTTTTTCAAATTTAAATATGTTGTTTCCTGGGACTTAATGAAGGTCTAGTTCTATTTTCAAGATATTAGTATATTTCCTTTGTGAGTTATCGCCATTTTTAATATCCAAAAATTGAATTTTTAAATATTTTACTCTTGTTATCTTTTTCATGACTAAGCATAATGTCTTATCTCACAATAAAAATTGGAGTGACAGATTTATTTGAAAATTATCTATTTCCTAAGTGGTAATGATTATAAGCTATTTTATTAGACATTTTGAAGTTAATTACATTATTAATTATTAATTAGATCTGGGTTATATCTTAGCATATAATATCATTGGACTGACAGATTTATTTGAAAATTTTCTGTTTCCTGATAAGATCTGTAGGACTGTATATATAAAGTTTGAAATTTACTAGAAGGACTGTATAAATGAAATTTGAAATTTACTGTTCATTATTAGACATTTTGTAGATAATTAAGTCTCCCTAAACCATATATATTCTTACCCCCACCCCCTTTCAATTTGAGAATGTGCTTTTATCTTGTAAACGGTTGAGATCCCCACCCTAAACCATATATATTCTTGTATGGGACAATAAAAGAAATCAAATGAAATATTTGGGGAGTCCCTGGGTTCACCCCCACCCCCCTACTTTTTGAAAACTTGTAAACGGTCAAGATCCCAACCCTGAAACCATATATATTCTTGTATGTGACAACAAAACAAATCAAATGAAATAAAAGGCGAGTCCCCTGGGGTCACCCCACCCCATCCTGTTTAAGAACTTGTAGTCGTCGTCATTGTCGTCGTCGTCCGGCGTCGTCGTCGTCCGAATACACATTAGTTTTCGCACTCTAACTTTAGTTTAAGTGAATGGATCTCAATGAAATTTTACCATAAGGTTCAATACCACAAAAGGAAGGTGGGGATTGATTTTGGGGGTTATGGTACCAACAGTTAAGGAATTAGGGGCCAAAAAGGGGTCAAAAATAAGCATTTTTGTAACTTCCAGACATAACTTGTGTGCAAGTGTATGGATCTCTCTGACATTGTACCACAAGGTTCCATATCACAAAGGGAATGCAGGGATTGATTTTGGGGGTAATTGCCTCCAAATTTTAGGAATTAGGGGCCAAAAAGTGGCAAAAAACAAGCATTTTTCTAGTTTCATGACGATAACTTGTGTGTTAGTGTATGGATCTCTCTGACATTGTACCACAAGGTTCCATATCACAAAGGGAATGCTGGGATTGATTTTGGGGGTAATTGCCTCCAAATTTTAGGAATTAGGGGCCAAAAAGGGGCAAAAAACAAGCATTTTTCTAGTTTCATGACAATAACTTGTGTGTAAGAGTATGGATCTTTATGAAATTGTACTACAAGGTTCCATATCACAAAGGGAAAGCTGGAATTGAGTTTGGGGGTAATTGACCAAAAAGCTTAGGAAGAAGGGGCCAAAAAGGGGCCAACAATAAGCATTTTTCTAGTTTCCAGACAATAATTTGTCTTCAAGTGTATGGATCTCTCTGAAATTGTACTGCAAGGTACCATACCACAAAGGGAAGGCTGGGGTTGATTTTGGGGGTAATTCCCTCAAAATTTTAGGAAATAGGGGCCATAAACGGGCAAAAAAACAAGCATTTTTCTAGTTTCAGGACAACAACTTGTGTGTAAGTGTATGGATCTTTATGAAATTGTACTGCAAGGTTCCATATCACAAAGGGAAAGCTGGGTTTGAGTTTGGGGGTAATTGCCCTAAACGTTTAGGAATTTGGGGCCAAAATGGGGCCAAAAAACAAGCATTTTTCTAGTTTCCAGACAATAACTTGTGTTCAAGTGTATGGATCTCTCTGAAATTGTACTGCAAGGTACCATACCACAAAGGGAAGGCTGGGATTGAGTTTGGGGGTGGTGAATCATAAGGGGGTTCAAAAAATTTGGGGTTGGATTTTTTTTTCCTTTTTTTTCTTTAGAATTTTCCATTTTAAATTGGTTATTTCTAATTTATATATAATAGCAAATAATAATGATATGGTTTGAATAGGTAAATTAAAAAGTTCTTAGACCACTTTCATTCTGTGTCAGAAACCTATGCTGTGTCAAATATTTAATTACAATCCAAATTCAGTGCTGAATCAATCTTGAATGTTGTGTCCATACTTGCCCCAACTGATCAGGGTTCGACCTCTGCGGTCGTATCAAGCTGCGCCCCAGCGACGCATTTTATTGGCTCATATCTCTGAAACCAAATCATTTAGAGCAAATCTGACGAGGATAAAATTGTTCATTAGGTCAAGATCTCTCTGCCCTGAAATTTTCAGACCAATCAGGCAACACGTTGTTGGGTTGCTACCCCTGAATTGGTAATTTTAAGAAAATTTTGCAGCGTTTGGTTATTATCTTGAATATTATTATAGATAGAGATAAACTGTAAACGGCAATAATGTACAGCAAAGTAAGATCTACAAATAAGTCAACATGACCAAAATTGTCAATTGACCCCTTAAGGAGTTATTGCCCTTTATAGTCAATTTTTTACAATTTTCATAAATTTTGTAAATTTTTATAAATTTTTACAAAATATTTTCCACTGTAACTTCTGGGCCAAGTTCATTATAGATAGAGATAATTGTAAGCAGCAAGAATGTTCAGTAAAGTAGGATTTACAAACACATCACCATCAACAAAACACAATTTTGTCATGAATCCATCTGTGTCCTTTGTTAAATATGCACATAGACCAAGGTGAGCGACACAGGCTCTTTAGAGCCTCTAGTTTTGAAAACTTATAAACGGTCAAAATCTCATCCCCGAAACCATATATATTCTTGTACGGGACAATAAAACAAATCAAATGAAATACAAGGTGAGTCCCCTGGGGTCACTCCCACCCCCTCCTGTTTAAGAACTTGTAAACAGTCGAGATACCCACCCCTAAACCATATATATTCTTGTATGGGACAATAACACAAATCATATTAAATATAGGGGAAGTCCATGGGGATCACCCCCACCCCCTTCTTTTTGACAACTTGTAAATGGTCTAGATCCCCACCCCTAAACCATATATATTCTTGAATGGGACAATAAAACAAATCAAATGAAATTAAGGGGAAATCCCCTGGGGTAACCCCCACCCCCCCTTGCTTTTGAAAACTTGTAAACGGTCAAGATCCCCATGCGGAAACCATATATATTCTTGTATGGGACCATAAAACAAATCAAATGAAATATAAGCGAGTCCCCTGGGGTCACTCCCACCCCCTCCTGTTTAAGAACTTGTAAATGGTCAAGATCCCTACCCCTAAACCATATATATTCTTGTACAGGACAAAAAAACAAATCATATGAAATAAAGGGAGAGTCCCCTGGGGATCACCCCCCCCCCCCCCCCCCCCCCCCCCCCCCCCCCCCCCCCCTCCCCCCCTTCTTTTGAGGACTTGTAAACGGTTGAGATCTCCACACCTAAACCATATAAATTCCTGTTCGTAATTTCAAGAAGATTTGAATGACATACAGGGTCAATCCATAGGCGTCACAAATGCATATCATAAACCAATTTGTACTGGACATTGCCCAATGTCAAGCGACAATGGGAATGACGAATTATTGGAGCTTTGTTTGGCAGACTTCGTAACAGTATTCTGTTACAATTATTTCTTGTTACTGATAAGTTTTATAGATTTGAAATGACATTGTATAAATGATAAATAGAATTTTGGATTTTTTACTTCTTTTCTTTGGTAAATTGTTTGTAGAATTTTGTGGCAATTTTGTTTGTTATTCTGTAAAAACTAATTTTCTGAATGCTATATATATTTTTTTTTTGATGAAGTAAACTCCTTTAAAAACTAAGCTTATATTGTCTATTAATAAACATATATTTAGATTTCTGATTTTGGGCCCAGTTTTCAAGTTGGTCCAGACTGTGTTTGATTTCAACATAAATTGAATGTATATAGGGTTCTTTGAAATGCTTAATCTAAACCTGTATTTCTTTTCATTATTAATAAGATAATACCACATTGAGGTCCAAAGGGTCCTAAATTACACTTTTGATTAATTTCATCAAAAATTGAATTCTTAAGTTCTTTGATATGCTGATTCTAGCAATATTTGAGTGTTAAATCATATCTAATTTTAGAGAACTTAGTCATCACTGGTTGTTGTTATTATATTATTGATTATAATTTGAAAAATTGCATCATATCTTATTTTAGAGAACTATTTCCCTTTGCACAGAAAATATTATGGATAAAATTAACCTGTGTTTCATTTCAACATAAATTAAATATATATAGGGTTCTTTCAAATGCTGAATCTAAACCTGTATTTAAATATTAGATTTTTGGGCCCAGTTTTCAAGTTGGTCCAAATCAGGGTCCAAAATTAAACTTTGTTTGATTCAACAAAAAAATTATTTATGGGGTTCTTTGAAATGCTGAATCTAACCATGTATTGAGAGATTTTGGATTGTGGGCTCCTTTATCAAATTGGTCCACATTGAAGTCCAAAGGGTCTTAAATTAGACTTTTGTCTGATTTCATCAAAAATTGAATTCTTGGGGTTCTTTGATATGCTGATTCTAATATGTACTTAGATTTTTGATATTGGACCATAATAGGTATTTAAATGTCCAATTTCAAGCATTTCAGTTCTAAAACCACATTCATTTTGTGTCACAAACCTATGCTGTGTCAAATATTCAATCACAATCCAAATTCAGAGCTGTTTTAAGCTTAAATGTAGTGTCCATACTTGCTCAACTGTTCAGGGTTCGACCTCTGCAGGAAAATCCGGTTTGCTGTTACTCTGACAGCCTCTTGTTCCCTATTATTATTATTTTTCTTCCACCTAATTTTGTCCGGCAGTTTTCCTGGAGGCAATGGAACCAATCTTCATGATTTTTGAGCATAATGAGGACCACCATCATTGGAGTTGCTGTGAAACTTTGGAACTTTAAAATGGCCGCTGTTTCCATGGAAACAGCAAAAATGTGAAAAATATTTTTTTTGTTTTTGATGACTAATTTGAGAATGCCTGAACCTAAAAATCAAATTTTTATACACACACTATATACAGGTTTTGGATGATTTTGAGAATCATCGGAACTACTGTATTGCAATGGAAACTGGTTAAAGGTTTCCCATTATAACCCTATGGGAAAAACCTTAAAGTAGCTTTTTCTCTCTTAAAATGGTAGGTCAAATCCATTGAAACTTTGATGGTATGTTCCCTCCCATGTACCAATGTGGCATCTGTCATTACAATTTTGGGAATGGTCTTTGTTACCATGGAAACCAGCAAAAATGTCAAAAAATTTCAAAATGCACCAAACTTAATATAACTTTATATTAATGCTAACTGGCATGTATAGATAAGACTTTTGACTTTGGAATTACCAAAATGGTCGCCATTGCCAAGGAAACAGCAAAAATGTGAAAATTTCAAAATGCTCCAAATATTCTGAAAATTTACAGAAAGATGTATTGCCATGCATATATGTGCATTCATCGTTTAAAATTTTTGAAATGACTGCCACTTAGTGGCAATGGGGGAAAGGGTGACTATTGCTTGCAATGGCAAATCTAGTTATGTCACCAGATTGACAATGTCGGGTGACATATTGCTTTTCCTCTGTTTCTTTTTCCCTATTATTATGTCACCCAATCAAAATGTCGGGTGACATATTGCTTTTCCTCCGTTTCTTTTTTTTTATTATGTCACCCAATCGACAGTGTCGGGTGACATATTGCTTTTCCTCTGTTTCTTTGTTATTATGTCACCCTATCGACAATGTCGGGTGACATATTGCTTTTCCTCTTTTTCTTTTTCTGTACTATTATTATTAGTATGTCACCCGATCAACAATGTCGGGTGACATATTGCTACATTCCGTCGGTGTCGTTGTTTGTTGGCAGTGGCGGCGTCGACAAATATTCACTCTGTGGTTAAAGTTTTTGAAATTTTAATAACTTTCTTAAACTATCCTGCATTTCAACCAAACTTGGACAGAAGCTTGTCTATGATCATAAGATAGTATCCGGAAGTAAATTTTGTAAAGAAAAAATCCTGTTTATCCGTATTTTACTCATAAATGGACTTAGTTTTTTTGCCAGTTAACATACATTCACTCTGTGGTTAAAGTTTTTCAAATTTTAATAACTTTCTTAAGCTATCCTAGATTTGTACCAAACTTGGACAGAAGCTTGTTTATAATCATAAGATAGTATCCAGAAGAAATTTTGAGGGAAATTTTGTAAAAAAAAAAATCCTGTTTATCCGTATTTTACTCATATATGGACTTAGTTTTTCCGCCAGTTAACATAACATTCACTCTTTGGTTAAAGTATTTCAAATTTTAATAACTTTCTTAAACTATCCTGGATTTGTACCACACTTGGACAGAAGCTTGTTTATGATCAAAAGCTAGTATCTAGAAGGAAATTTTGTAAAAATTTATTTCCTGTTTTTCCGTATATTACTTATAAATGGACTTAGTTTTATTCCAGTTAACATTACGTACAGTCTGCAGTTAAAGTTTTTAAAACATTTATTAGATTCATAAACCTTCTTGGATTTTTACCAAACTTGAACAGAACTTCTTACAATCAAAAGATAGTATCTAGAGGAAAATTTTTAATAATTTTTTCCCCATTTTTGTTGTGCCTGCGACTAACAGCAAAAGTAGGCGAGACACTGGGTTCCGCAGAACCCTTACAAATTTTTCTGTATTATTATTATGTCACCCGACCATGGAAACAGCAAAAATGTGAAAAAATTTCAAATGCTTCAAACATCAGGGGTTAAAAAATCCAATAGCCCGACGCCCGGGGCTACAGCATTTACGCTTCGGGCAATCAAAACTTGTAACCCAATATGCCCGACGGACTAGTAACAAAAAATTCTTGGCGTTTCCAGAATAGAAAGTGGAAAATCCCCTCATCACTATTCTATCTTAGCCAATCAGATTCAATTACGTCATCCGGGATTCCAAGAATTTGAACTGATTTTGTACATGTTTTAAAATACAACAAATCACTCTGGGTGGACCGGTATCATGTATTGATCGCAATTCCCGTACTTTCAATATCGATTTCTCAGTACAGGGGGTATTGTACATTGCTTATTCCGAGATTTTCAATTACTGGTAACGGTACTGGGCCAGTGGGGGTATGATGCATTGATAGATATTGACCCGTCATGTCGGACAGCTGTTGAGCACTAAACCATGCAACAAAATATTTGAAATATTTTAGTACGGACACCCCAGGAACTTGGTCAGTTTCAAAACAAAAAACGGTAGATGAAGGGGGTAATGAGGCTGAAAATTCATCCCAAAAAAATGCCAAATACAACCGGGAAAATCGGAAAAGAACATTTATAGTGTCATGGACAAAAAGATTCCCAGGGCAAGGTCGGCTGTTGCTGATGATAATGCAGAGACAATGTTTTGTGAATATTGCCGTTATTTTCCCGATCACGCTAATAAAAAGTCAGCTTTGTATGTGGGAACAAATATATGATTTGAACCACTGGTTTCACATGACAAGACCAATGAACATGTTTTCTGTAGTGATCTGTAGTTTATCATGGTGATCAGAGATATTCTTGGGTAAGCACTCGTGCAAAAAGAATGTCATAAATCAATACAGTGGTCAGTGACTGGAAATTTAATTACACGTGTATTATCGGATTAGTAATAACTCTTCAATCCATTTAAATCCCCGAGATCCTGTAAAATATTTAACAACCCATAGTACAACGGATAAAAATGAACAAGTTTAAAGAACTCGTTGTATTATGCAGCAAACTCTGAATTTGTAAGACATACTCGGGCTAGCAGGTCAGTTTTGATGGGCTAGCAGTTCTTCCAACAGGGCTTGTAAAATCCTGCCACCAATAAGTCCTGGGCTAGTGAGCTGTAACAAAATTGTTTAACCCCTGAACATTAATATAAATGTTAACTGGCAAGTATAGAAGAGACTTTTGACCTTGTAATTTCTAAAATGGCTGCCGTTGCCATGGAGACATGCGATAAATTTTTGTTTCGCAGTATGTCGCTTAGATATTTTTTATATTATATCGAACAGTTATTGCGCTTTTAAGACTGACCCTGTTTAACCGAACACTTTTTATTGTAAGAGTTATCTACCCAAACACTGTTTTTCATGTGTGTGCATCTCCTTCGTAACTCTAAAAGATTACGACAAAATTATTTCACCAATTTGCTCGTTATATCCTCAGGATTTGAAGAATAATTTTGACTGAAGCCATCCGGAGACTCCATATGAGAGTTATTTCCCCTTATGCATTTGATATAAGGGATATGCATTTGTAACTGGTAAACCATAAGTGATAGAGACCTAGGGTCTTTTGATTTGAGGTCCTTGGTCCAATAAAAAAGAAAATAAGGTCAAGGTCAGAGGTCAAGAAATTTTGATTTTGTCTTATTTTCACCTCTTTTCAAAAACAGTATAAGATATCGACAACATATATTTACTAAATTGTTAGTTGCGACATGTCATAACACATACATATTGGTTGAAAGGTTACGCTAACATTTAATTTGAGTTTTCTCCCCTCTTATATTTAAAATTATGCATATAGTGATATAACTCATTAACCATATATAATTAAGACCTAGGGTCTTTTTATTTGAGGTCCTTGGTTTATGACCTTGAAATTGAGCTTAAGGTCATAGGTAAATTTGACATTCTAGATTTTGACCTTTGCTTTTACCTCATATGTATACATGATAAAGATATGGGACTTTTTGCATTAGGTTGCAAGCCACTTTTTTTTTTTCTTCTTCTGCCAAACCTTTTTCTTGCAGTATAAAGTTGTTTCGCAAGATGTCGCTTAGATATTTTGGATATTATATAGAACAGTTATTGTGCTATTAAACCTCAACTTGTTCGTATTTGTTCGTTACATCCTCCGGAATTTTTTGCTGATTTGGATCGAACCGATCCTGTGAAATTTATAGGAGTTATCTACCTTCAGTGTTCTAGAATTCCCCTTTCCCGTCACCGGTTGCAAGTTGATTTAGGTCATGGGAAAGTGGAAATTCAAACCTTTGTTGTCCATGGGCAAGTAAAATTAAATTACAGAAACTTTCTATTCATACAGATCAAACGATCAATGTAACCGTTTGTATTCTTTTATTTCAATCAAAGTCTCAAAGTGAGATCGTTGTTGTTGGTGTAAATCTAAAGTCTAGGGGAGAAAAACGTGTGCATGTGTTTTGCGATCACTGTCATAAATACGCTTGCCAGCTAAGCAAGGAAAATCCGAGATGTCAAGTATCCATCCCATCTAGATGCAAAAACCTAATGACCGGAATGCAAACGGTAAAAGATTTAATATCCGAATCTCAAATTCGTGATTTTTTGCGTGTAAATTAATATATTCCATCAAATGTTTTGTATATCTAGATGAACATGACATTGAATTATAGCTAGTTAGACAAACTAATTAGTTTCAAGGGAAATAACAGAGTGTATTATTTCAATTCAAACTACATGTATAAACATGCGATAAAAGGAATAACAAAATTATGAAAACATTTTTAAAGTAGTATAAAATTCAGGGAAAGTTCATTAAACTTGTGGGTAAGTGAATTTTTGATAACAACTTTCCCTTGGAAAGTTGCATATGTATAAAAATCCTAGAACACTACCTTTACCAAATAAATTTGTCGTTATGTTTTTGTAACTCATAAACCGTAAGCCGTATATACCTAGTCTTTTTATTTGAGGTCCTTGGGTCCTAACTTAGAAAATGAGGTCAAGGTCAAAGGTCAAAGGTCATGTTCTGAATTTTGCATTTTCTCTGACACTTTTAAAGTTATATATAAAAGAACTAGTGCAAAATGTTTGCTTTATTGTGATGAAGATATGATATATTTGGTCTGAAACAATCCAGTGACATCTTATAGGAGGTATTGTCCTTGACATGTTTTATTTTAAGATAAATTGATTATTTTTTCAGATTGTACATGATAAAGCCATAAGGTCTTTTGCAAAATGTTGGGTATCATATGACCTTGAAAAATGTCAACTGGAAGTGACCTTGTGTAAAACGGAAGTAGTCATTTTTGCACTTATTTCATGGAAAAGTACCTAGAAACCATATATTTTTTGAATGGGCACACATAAACCTATCAATTGTTACCGGAAGTGACATTCTATAACCGGAAGTAGCAAATTATCTCCCTTTTTACAGGCAAAAGTATATATAAACCATATATATTTGTGAATAAAGTTATCATATGAGACTGGAAGTGATAATTTCTGAACCGGAAGTTGGCAATTATCTCCCTTATTTCAGTCTAAAGTATGCAGAAATCATATATTTATTGAATCAGTATGAAGAAACCTATGATTGAATGCCAAAAGTAACTTTAAGTAAACTGGAAGTAGCTTCTTATCACTTATTTAGAAAATTGATGTGGAAAGACTTTCAATTGTTCTCTGAACAATTGGTTTTTAATTTTTCTTATTATACTTTTCAAAAATAATACATTTAGCAAAAAATACTCATTAGATTTAAATAAGTTATTTGATAAAGAGACTCTTCGCTTATTTTCGTTTCATCATATAAACTTCTGAAGGCGGTACAGTGACCTATAGTTGTTAATTTCTGTGTCATTTGGTCTCTTGTGGAGAGTTGTCTCATTGGCAATCATACCACATCTTCTTTTTATATATTCTATATATAAATTAAGCATACATGGTCTCGAATTACAAAAATTATTTTTACATAAATTAGAAACAGGTAGAATGCAAGGCTGTGCCCAGCATTTCTTTCCTGTTTCGAGCAGAGTACAAATAAAATTGATATTTCAGGACAATTTATGATTATTATATCCCCGCTTTAAAAAAGTGGGGGTATACTGTTTTACCTCTGTCTGCAGGGATGATTCTACTATATAGTTTAGGGCCCCTTAGCGGCCCTAAAATCGGTCTGCGACCCCAAAAACATTTATGTGAATTTAATTTCCCAATTCAGGAAAAATGAAATAAAAATCAATATTTCCGGAAATGTTTCCGTCACCGATTTAGGCAACTAAAATTTTTCCTAGTTTGTCTTCGGAGCTATTTAAAATTTGGATAAGAATGCTGTCAACGATCGCATTTTATTATCAACGATTTAATTATGTCAGCATGTGGTTAAAGGGAAAATAGTACTATTACATTTTCCCAGCATTAGGTTGGCCTTTTGTGTACCCAAGGCAGGTGAAGGAAGTCAACTTAGGAGCGCTGTGATTGGATGTAAGGGTACAATATATTTTTTTATTTATCTATGAATAACTGCAGTGTATATACTTACAATATAAATTTTGAAACCCATTGAAATATTTTCTAGAGAATTATTCGAAAAGACTTTCAAAATTTCATAAATTTGGTGTAAAATGACAGTGGGCATGGATAACATAAACAAGCTCCGTTGGAAGTTGGTCATGATGCTATTTGGCTTCAATTTTTAAAACAGAATAACTGTTTTGTCCAGGTTTTTATTAGCTCACCTGGCCCGAAGGGCCAAGTGAGCTTTTCTCATCACTTGGCGTCCGTCATCCGTCGTCGGTCGTCGGCGTCGTCGTCGTCCGTCATCGTTAGCTTTTTTACAAAAATCTTCTCCTCTGAAACCACTTGGCAAAATTTAACCAAACTTGGCCACAATCATCATTAGGGTATCTAGTTTAAAAAATGTGTCCGATGACCCCTCCAACCAACCAAGATGGCTGCCATGGCTAAAAATAGAACATAGGGGTAAAATGTAGATTTTGGCTTATATCTCTGAAACCAAAGCATTTAGTGTAAATCTGACATAGGGTAAAACTGATAATCAGGTCAAGATCTATCTGCCCTGAAATTTTCAGACAAATCTGACAACCTGTTGTTGGGTTGCTGCCCCTGAATTGGTAATTTTAAGAAAATTTTGCAGTTTTTGGTTTTTATCTTAGATATTATTATAGATAGAGATAAACTGTAAACAGCAATAATGTTCAGCAAAGTAAGATCTACAAATAAGTTGTCATGACCAAAATTGTCAGTCGACCCCTTTAGGAGTTATTGCCCTTAATAGTCAATTTTTAACAATTTTTTGTAAATTTTTGTAATCTTTTACAAAAATCTTCTTCTCTGAAACTACTGCGTCAAATTTAACCATACTTGGCCATAATCATTATAAGGGTATCTAGTTTAAAAAATATGTCCGATGACCCCGCCTTCCAACCATCATGGCCAACTTGGTTAAAAATAGAACATAGGGGTAAAATGCAGTTTTTGGTTTATATCTCTGAAACTAAAGCATTTAGAGCAAATCTGACAGGCGGCAAAAATGTTCATCAGATTTAGATTTATCTGCCCTGAAATTTTCAGACGAATCCGACAACCCGTTGTTGGGTTGTTGCCCCTGAGTTAGTAATTTTACAAAAATTTTGCAGTTTTTTGTTTTTATCTTAGATATCATTATAATATCTAATATCTAATACTATTAATTATGATTTTAACCTTATTTTACATGATTTCCAAAGCATCAGTAAATACAGGTGAGCAACACAGGCTCTTGAGAGCCTCTAGTTATAAAAAGTGGTAAATTTAGAAAATGTTAGTATTGTCGCCTTTGGCAGAATAAATAGTACCGTTTTCCCTAAACGATTTAAGCAGCCGGATTCAATTGATGAAAATGTTATGGGAGTCTTTGATCTCGTAAATGCAGATCGACCAGCAGGTCAATAAAAAAGATGCTTTTGTCAAATGGGTCTTATTAAAGCAGACCTCGGCAGAGAGCAAAATTTAAATGTTGATATAACATTGATGAATTTAATGGGCGCCAATCTCGTAAAAGCAGATTGGCCAACAGAGCCGGTTATATAATATGATGAAAACTTGTTTTGTAAAAGAAATTATTATATATTTTGTCAGGCTCCATTTCTTCAAAAGACAAAAGTTTGAGCGTTTTTGAAAATACATGTGGATGATAGATCATTCATGAAATAGGATGTCAACATTATGGAACCGTTTCAAAAGTGTAAAGATGATCCAAATAATATTTAAATACAAGAGGGTCGTAATGGGGGTACCTTCATGACGAATAACGGTAAAAAATCTCGCAAAATGACGTTAACGGTAATTTTTGGTGCATGACGATAAAATGTACCCTTTCTTTAAGACTGTAAAAAAGTTCAACTGATTTTGACGAATGACGTTAAATTTTTTCCAAAAATAACAGTATCGATAATTATTTCAGACCTTTCACGAATCACGATAAGGATATTTTGAGGAATCACGGTAAAATTTAAATCAATTTGACGCTAACGGTAGCCGAAAATGACCGTTTGACGCCTAACGGTAAAGTGTATTCCTACCCTCATACAATGGTTCAATGCTTTAATTTCATGTTTCTTAGGGTTACTTACACCTAAAGAAAAAATATGGCAACCTTCTACATATTAAACAGCCAGCAAAAACCACAAATTTATCTTATCATGCAATAATGTACTTAAACTTTTGTACATAGCTTTTCTGAATTCGACAATTGGCCAGTTCAATTTGAAATCCATTTGAATCAATGTAAATTTATAAAGATGACCTGTTGTTGAAAAAAATACCCAATGGATGATTTTTTTCAGTGGTTTATGTTAGCTGTTATGCATGTAAAAGGCCTAGGTTACCATAGGTAATATGCAAGCCTACAAAAGATAGTGCATCATGTGCAAGGATCTTCATGTAATAACTGTCAAGCGATCTGGTAATCAATCATATATATTATAATCAGTGACCCGTCCACGATTATTCAAAATGTTTTAACTTCTTACAGCAGTGTACAGGTGAAACTTAATATACATTTTCTGTGTTTACAGGAAAATAATGTTATTTCGTCTTAGATTTTATGTATAAAAAATTCCCAATTGGAATGAAAATTCCCAATTTGATGGTCAAGGGACCCATTTGAAAACACCTGGAATTATCCCTGGTCTGTCCGTCCGTCTATCCGTCCATCCATTAGTCCGTCCGTCCGTCCATCCATTCGTCAGTCCATCAGTCCGTCAGTCCGTCCTTTGTCTGTCCGTCCGTCGTCAACATGTTGGACATTAACTCAAAAACACTTCAACCAATTTGCATAAAACTTTGGTGAATTGTTCATATCTATTGATGTGAGCTCCCTTTCGTTTTTTTATAAAATTTAGATTTTACGTTTCTGAGTTATGGGGTTTTATTCATTAAAAAAAAGGGGGGATTTTCCAGTTTTCGGACAATAACTCAAAAATGCTTTCACCAATTTGCAAGAAACTTTGGTCAATTGTTTATATCTATTGACATGATCTCCCGTTTGATTTTTATAAATTTTAGATTTTATGTTTCCGAGTTGTGGAGTTTTATTCATTAAAAAAAAAAGGAGGATTTTCCAGTTTTCGGACAATAACTCAAAAATGCTCTCAGCAGTTCTCATGAAACTTTGGAGAATTGTTTATATCTATTGATGTAAGCTCCCTTTCAATCTTTATAAATTATAAATTTTACACTTCCGAGTTATGGGATTTTACTCATAAAAAAGGGGTGATTTTCTAGTTTTCGGACAATACCAGTGCTTTGAGCAATTTTCATTAAACTTTGGTGACTGGTTTATATCAATTAAGATAACCTCCCTTTAGTTTTTCACAAACTTCTGATATGACATTGAGAAGTTATTGAACTTTATTCGTAAAAAATGCGATGGGCGTATCATGCGCTCATGGCACAGCTGTTTATGAAAAGAGTTATGTCCTTGGAAATATTTTATATATTTAAAATTGCATTATTAGTGCTCTCATGTGTACAATTCTTGCCAGATTTTTATAAAATTTAAATTATAGGTTTATATCATCAATGTCTCGGACTAATTCGAAAATCAGTGCCTATCAATTATTCTTAAAAGAGTTATACTCCTTGGAAATATTTATTATATATGGAAAATTGCATTGTTAGCACTCTCATGTGTACAACTCTTGCCAGAATTTTATGAAACTTGTATCATAGGTTTATATCAGCAATGTCTTTGACACTTTTAAAAATAAGTGCTGATCAAATATTTTTAACGAATTATGAACTTTGGAAATATTAATTATAACGAAAATTGCATTGCATTTGTTCTCAAGCCTTCATTCCTCTAAGAGATTCATAAATTGTTTTAAAGAACAAAAGTGTTTTTTATTATTATTGCCCTTGTACCTTGGATAGATAAAATATGTGCAACGCGGGGGACATTGGAACTCTGTTCTTTTATAATACAAGGATTAAACAGTGATAATGATACATTGTAATTGTTTGAAATTTTCATTTAATTCCAGTTTTTCTCCTTTTTCATTTTCTTGCGGAAAGAGTAAGATGGCTTTGCCGCAAATCCAAGTCACTGATTAATGCTACCCTTATTGTTAACTTCAGAGACAGTAACATAACTTATTATTTCAATATACTGTATGCATAACGTCTCTAGTCAATGTAGTATACAGATTTTGAATGTATACACATCTTTCTAGTTACATTAAAGCGAAGTACTGACTACTGGGGATTCATTTTTTTTTGTTGATTAAGGAAAAATTGTATTTTCTTCGATATTTGATTTCATGGTTTTACAGAAGCGCATAAAAGCCTATGGAAATTTTGTACTTCTTTGACCATTTAAATTCATATATTCACCTGTATCCACAAAAATATAATTAATCCTCAGTACTAACTAACCAAGTACAAACAAGTTGCTTTTTAAAAAAAAAAAGTCAATTCGTGAACCTTAGAACTTTTTTTATGCTAATTATTATTTCAACTGAATTATAAGTTATATCTCAGTATTTTCATTACCATGTGTGTGGAGAATAATATTTTCTTTTTATTGTAAATCAGGACAATTATGGCATGTTGAGAGTGGTGTTAAATATAAAGAAGGGAGATAAGGAATGTTTTAATTTCAATAGTTCATTTCTGGATGGTGTAAGCTTTCATTTTTTTGCGGTCATATATTGGTATGACGTCGTTGTCGTCGTCGTCGTCGTCGTCGTCGTCGTCTGAAGACACATTGGTTTTCGCACAATAACTTTAGCTTAAGTGAATGGATCTCTATGAAATTTTACCATAAGGTTCAATACCACTAAAGGAAGGTTGGGATTGATTTTGGGGGTTATGGTACCAAAAGTAAAGGAATTAGGTGCCAAAAAGGGGCCAAAAATAAGCATTTTTGTAACTTCCAGACAATAACTTGTGTGTTAGTGTATGGATCTCTCTGACATTGTACCACAAGGTTCCATATCACAAAGGGAATGCTGGGATTGGTTTTGGAGGTAATTGCCTCAAAATTTTAGGAATTAGGGGCCAAAAAAGGGGCAAAAAACAAGCATTTTTCTAGTTTCATGACAATAACTTGTGTGTAAGTGTATGGATCTTTCTAAAATTGTACTACAAGGTTCCATATCACAAAGGGAAAGCTGGAATTGAGTTTGGGGGTAATTGCCCAAAACGTTTAGGAATAAGAAGGCCAAAAAGGGGCCAAAAATAAGCATTTTTCTAGTTTCCAGACAATAACTTGTGTTCAAGTGTATGGATCTCTCTGAAATTGAACTGCAAGGTACCATACCACAAAGGGAAGGCTGGGATTGAGTTGAAAAAGAAATTTAGGGGGGAGGGGGGTAAAAAAGAAATTGTGGGGGCAATTTTTATACGACCGCAAAAATTTTGCAGTCGTAGATTGGTATGACATTGGTGTCGTTGTCGTCGTCGTCCGAAGACACATTGGTTTTCGCACTCTAACTTTAGTTTAAGTGAATGGATCTCTTTGAAATTTTACCATAAGGTTCAATACCACAAAAGGAAGGTGGGGATTGATTTTGGGGGTTATGGTACCAACAGTTAAGGAATTAGGGGCCAAAAAGGGGCCAAAAATAAGCATTTTCTAGTTTCCAGACAATAACTGTGGAACGGTGTATGGATCTCTCTGAAATTATACTACAAGTTTCCATACCACAAAGGGATGGTTAGGATTTGCTTTGGGGGGGTTATGGCTCAAACCATTTAGGAATTAGGGGCAAAAAAGGGTGAAAAACAAGGTTGTCCTGGTTAATGGACAAATACTTTAGTACAAAACATAATTTAAAGCAGTGTAAGGGAGATAAATCAAATACATCATTGAAATTACCTCTCTTACACTGCTTTTAAATTATGTATAAAGTAATGGTTAATGAACAATTACGATAATTTAAAACAGTGTAAGGGAGGTAATCCAAATACAACATTTTGGTTACTTCCCTTACACTGCTTTTAAATTATGTTTAAAAAATGCATATTTATAAAGGAAGACCAGTAAAAATATCTGCAAATGTTGCATCTTTTTTTTTTACAAAAAAATCCATATGAAAGATTTGACACTATATTTCAAATTCTATTATAAAATAGATTAAGTTAGCACTATGGTAAATTTAAATGGGTAATTATGGTTGCAAACTCCATTGGAAATTTGAATTGAGATTATGACCATATCTTGAGGGAAAGAATTTTTTGGGGAAAAAAAGGGGGGGGTAAAAAGAAATTGTGGGGGGTCAATTTTTTCCCATTTCAGATTTCAGAAATTAAAAAGAATTATTCTTCAAATATTATTTTTTTTTCATATTTCAAATATTGAAAAATTTCAAGAAGTAATCTTTAATTGCACAGTATGGCGGCGCATTAGATTTGTAAAATCTTTGACCACATTTATTTATTTGTTATGCCGGATCTAACCATGTATTTAGATTTTTAATTTTGGGTCCAGTTTTCAAATTGGTCTACATTAAGGTCCAAAGGGTCCAAAATTAAACTTTGTTTGATTTTAACAAAAATTGAATATATTGGGTTCTTTGATATGCTGAATCTAAACATGTATTTAGATTTTTGATTTTTGGCCCAGTTTTCAAGTTTGTCCAAATTGGGGTCCAAAATTAAATTTTTTTTGATTTCAACAAAAATTGAATATATGGGGTTCTTTGATATGCTGAATCTAACCATGTATTTAGATTTTTTATTTGTGGACCTCAATTTCAAATTGGTTCATATTGAGGTCAAAAGGGTCCAAAATTAAACTTTGTTTGATTTCATCAAAAATTGTATGATTGGGGTTCTTTGATATGCCAAATCTAACCGTGTATTTAGATTTTTAATTTTGGGTCCTGTTTTTTAAATTGGTCTACATTAAGGTCCAAAGGGTCCAAAATTAAACTTAGTTTGATTTTAACAAAAATTGAATATTTGGGGTTCTTTGATATGCTGAATCTAAACATGTGTTTAAATTTTTGATTATGGGCCCAGTTTTCAAGTTGGTCCAAGTTGGGGTCCAAAATTAAACTTTTTTTGTTTGATTTCAACATAAATTGAATTTATGTGGTTCCTTGATATGCTGAATCTAAACATGTATTTAGATTTTAGATTTTTGGCCCAGTTTTCAAGTTGGTCCAAGTTGGGTTCCAAAATTAAACTTTGTTTGATTTCAACAATAATTGAATATATGGGGTTCTTTGATATGCTGAATCTAACCATGTATTTAGATTTTTTATTTGTGGGCCCCGCTATCAAATTGGTTCATATTGAGGTCAAAAGGGTCCAAAATTAAACTTTGTTTGATTTCATCAAAAATTGAATTATTGGGGTTCTTTGATATTCCAAATCTAACCGTGTATTTAGATTTTTAATTTTGGGTCCTGTTTTTTAAATTGGTCTACATTAAGGTCCAAAGGGTCCAAAATTAAACTTAGTTTGATTTAAACAAAAATTGAATTCTTGGGGTTCATTTATATGCTGAATCTTAACCTGTGTTTAGATTTTTGATTATGGACCCAGTTTTCAAGTTTGTCCAAGTTGGGGTCCAAAATTCAACTTTGTTTGATTTCAACAAAAATTGAATATATGGGGTTCTTTGATATGCTGAATCTAACCATGTATTTTGATTTTGGACATTGGACCATAATAGGTAAATTAAAAAAAATCAAGTTCTTAGACCACATTCTTTCTGTGTCAGAAACCTATGCTGTGTCAAATATTTAATCACAATCCAAATTCAGAGCTGTATCCAGCTTGAATGTTGTGTCCATACTTGCCCCAACTGTTCAGGGTTCGACCTCTGCGGTCGTATCAAGCTGCGCCCAGCAAAGCATTTTATTATTTTTCATTTCAGATTTCAGAAATTAAAAAGAAAATTTCTTCCAATATAATATCTTTTTGCAAAACAGGGGGGGTGGGGGTAAAAAAAATTTTTATGGGGGGGATGGGGAGTCAATACGCAACAGCATAGTGTATTTCACAAAAGCAAAAAAAAGGGGGGTAAATTTTTTTTTGGGGGGAGGGGGGGGTCAATTTCACAACAGCATAGTGCATTGCACAAAAGCAAAAAATTGAATATAAATTCATATCATATAACCAATTCTAAGTTGTTTGACTACAGTTATTCGGTGTCAGAAACCTATTATGTGTCAAATATTTAATTACAATCCAAATTCAAACCTGTATCAAGCGCGAATATTGTGTCCATTTTTGCCCCAACTGTTCAGGGTTGGACCTCTGCTGTCGTATCCAGCTGCGCTCAGCGAAGCATTTTATTACCAGTGTGAAAGGTCAAACTACTACCAATGGATGACACTTCTAGGGTGTTTATTGGTAGAGGTAATATTTCAACTAGAATCCCTCTGTAATTTTATATATTTTTCTTTTTAGAATACATATTTCAGAGCAAGTATGCATACCTGTCAACTGACCCGGATCCTGCGGGTGTCACCTGAGATTTTCACAATTCTGAGGGGTCACCGGGGAATACCCGCCGGGTGACCAAATAACCCGGGAATTCGGAAAATAACCCGTTTTCACCCGGATTCCTAAGGCTTCAGACTGATTAGATATAAAGTGATTTCTTTGAAATACTAGCAAATTCATAATTCTTCCTGGACAAGAAGTTCAACTAGCTGTGTAAACTCAGCTCAAGTGACCCATTTCAGTGCATGGCTTCACTTCACAGCTTTGGTGTCAAACACACTGTTAATTAACACCAATTACCTTTGCTTTAGGTCGTAAATAATTTGTGTATTTCAAAGTTGTTTTAAAAACAATTTGAGTTACTTCCCCTTTTTTGTGAATTCACAATATACTCCTTAAACTTATGTTTTTTTTTGTAAAAAGATTAAATCTAAAATGAATTGAATGCAAAAACATATCAGAATAATACTTTTACTATTGTTCTACCTTAGAACAATTAAAAAATAAAAATTTTGAAAATTACTTTTTTCATCTATACCTCCTTTAATTGTTTAACTTTATTTTATTATACTCTAATATCAACATATGTTAAGTTCTACCGACTGTGAGAGGGCTGAACAGCCAGTCAAGGTCGTGAAACATTTCAAGTAGATATGTTCTACTGTTTAAAAGCTGCACAAATGTATGCAAGGAAAACACAAATTGGCACATTGTATGTATGTCATGGAATGAATATGAACAGGAATAAAGGCAATGTAACACAAATCTATCAATGGCCTCCAAGTGCAATGAAATAATAATATGTACAATTTTAAATTAATTAACCATGTGGACATGTTTTGGAAACTTTGATATAAATTATAAGAAAAATGTCCCCTAAATACTGAAATTCAGCTCGCAAAAGTTCGTACACGTTATGACCTGAGATTTCATTCTTCTATGCTTCTATGCAGGTCATCACCTGCATTTTCATTGTCATAGGTTGACAGGTATGAGTACGATATTTTGTTTCATAAAATATGAAAGTTTTATTCCTACCAAATAAGACAAAATCTACCTGCTTACCATTTTGTTTGTGCCTTAAAATCCTGTTCCACCTTAGAAATGGGTTCGGATCCAGCTAATACATTCAATTTGCTGCTTATACATGTATACTTAATACCTGTCCAAATCCGGAGCCTGTTTTTTTGTTTGCTTATTATTGTGTCTGTTTTTCGTTTTTTTTTTGTATAAAAATATTGCCATTGATTTATATCTTGTACAACACTGGTCAATTTGATGTCATTTAGCTAACTTTGCTAAGACTCAACATTCAACGCCATGTTTATTAAAAAGTTCTCTCTTTGGCAAGCATGGTTTTATATAGATTATAAAGTTAACCTTTCAAGCATGGGTCCCTTTTCAAAAGTCTCCCAACTACTACCTCATATGCAGTTTAATCTTTTTTGTTGAGAATCTTTAAAGGATATTCTTTTGTGTCAATTAATTCTTCTGCATTGATAACTGTTTCTTTTAAATTATCAATGATCATATTTGTGTACATTTATGTTTCATCATAGGCAATAAGAATGCATTCCCTTTTTACCTCGTGTGTTTTATTAATGAAATCTTTTGTATCTTGAACTTAAAAGTTATGCCTCTACAAAAATGGTTTTATATTAGATCATTTCATCTCTCAATGCGTCTGTCTCTTGGTAGAGTTACACTTATTGAAGATCAGTTGTAAGGAACATTAATTAATGTCTCCTACTAGTTGACCATTACTCAATGCCTCATTTATTATTTCTAGATTAATTTAATGAATTTTTGAAAGACTGAGGTACATGTGTCCATGTTTTGAATCATTATTATTCTTTAAGAATTATACGTTTGGGAATCTATTTCTATTTTTTTCTATATAGATTATAAACTATATCTTGTATTACCATATAGCATATAAGTGAGGTTAAGCGATCTGTGTTAAGTTCTTTATTGCCAAGTTTTAGATATCTTAAATGATCCGTATGGAGGTGCTCTTAATTGCAGGAAGCTAATACAGATAAGAAATATAAATGTTCCGAATGAACAATAATTAGGGTTCCGAATATTCCTCCATAGACAATATTTCTAACTAATTAATATGCGTGAACCCTCAGGGGTTCACACACTAATGCTATTGCTATCTTCTTGCCATCTGTCAACTGTTTGAGGGACAGCAAAGGTTCATTCACCTCATTATAATTTGGACTGAATTCCACAGACAAAAAACTTCAAAATTTCCAATCAGAAAACAGTAATAATATTGAACATGTATCGAAGTCCAAAACCAGCTCATGGTATGGTGATGTTGGGCGGGCAGGCTGGTAAAAATAGGTGCCTAATTTGTGTAATCAACTCCTCCTACAGCTTTCTACCCCCATCCCTAAAACTTCACAGGAAGATTGCATGTATCCTGACGTTGTGCACCTGCTAATATGGACGTGTTTGAGGGATTTTTTCGCAATTTTCTAGACTTGGCATTTTCAGCAAAATTTACAAAACAGGGTACCAAATTTTTATGACTAACTCCTGCAGTTTTCATCTCGGATCCCTCAAACATATCATTAACATTACATACATTCTTGAAGTTGTACGCCTGGTTTTATCGAATTGATTGCTGAGTAACTCTTCCTACTGTTCTTCATCCCCTTTATGAAATTACAACTGTATTGTAAACATTCTACATTGAATCACAAATATTGCAACCTATCCAATCAAGACTTTAACCCTTTTTAGCTCACCTGACCCAAAGGGTCAAGTGAGCTTTTCTCATAACTTGGCAGCTGTCAACGTCCGTCGTCGTCTGTTAACTTTTACAAAAATCTTCTCCTCTGAAACCACTGGGCCAAATTAAACCAAACTTGGCCTAAATCATCCTTAGGGTATCTAGTTTAAAAAAATTATCCGATGACCCTGCCCACCAATCAAGATGGCCACCATGGCTAAAAATAGAACATAGGGGCAGGGACTAAACTTAACTCTTTTAAGCTGGGCCCCCAAAATATTTTTTTCAGGGGCCCAGTTGAAATTTATGGGCCCAACCAATTTTTATACTAATAGTATATTGGTATGACGTTGGTGTCGTCGTCGTCGTCCAAAGACGCATTGGTTTTCGCACTCTAACTTTAGTTTAAGCGAATGGATCTCTATGAAATTTTACCATAAGGTTCAATACCACAAAAGAAAGGTGGGGATTGATTTTGGGGGTTATGGTACCAACAGTTAAGGAATTAGGGGCCAAGAAGGGGCCAAAAATAAGCATTTTTGTAACTTCCAGACATAACTTGTGTGTTAGTGTATGGATCTCTCTGACATTGTACCACAAGGTTCCATATCACATAGGGAATGCTGGGATTGATTTTGGGGGTAATTGCCTCAAAATTTTAGGAATTAGGGGCAAAAAAAGGGGCAAAAAACAAGCATTTTTCTAGTTTCATGACAATAACTTGTGTGTAAGTGTATGGATCTCTCTGACATTGTACCACAATAAGGTTCCATATCACAAAGGGAAAGCTGGAATTGATTTTGGGGGTAATTGTGCACAACGTTTAGGAATAAGGGGCCAAAAAGCATTTTTCTAGCTTCCAGACAATAACTTGTGTTCAAGTGTATGGATCTCTCTGAAATTGTACTGCAAGGTACCATACCACAAAGGGAAGGCTGGGATTGATTTTGGGGGTAATTCCCTAGAAATTTGAGGAATTAGGGGCCAAAAAGGGGCAAAAACACAAGCATTTTTCTAGTTTCAGGACAATAACTTGTGTGTAAGTGTATGGATCTTTATGAAATTGTACTGCAAGGTTCCATATCACAAAGGGAAAACTGGGTTTGAGTTTGGGGGTAATTGTCCTAATTGTTTAGGAATTTGGGGCCAAAAAGGGGCCAAAAAACAAGCATTTTTCTAGTTTCCAGACAATAACTTGTGTTCAAGTGTATGGATCTCTCTGAAATTGTACAGTATCATACATGTGAATCTCCCGACGGGAGTACAATAATCCCGTTTTCAGGGGTCTCCTAGATCCTGACCTCCCGTTGAAGACAAAAAATCCAGTGTATGAAATATTTCATGAATGAAAAATTTCAGCCCAACATATCTGGTGTAACTGACATTACCTGAAGTTATATTTTACCTGTAAATCAATTAACATGCATAATTATATGGCTTCACTTGTCACCTTGAGTGTCAAACATACTGGTAATCAACGATTTTTACCACAGGCTAACTGCCGTTGTGTAATAAAACTTTGTGTATTTAAAATGAATGTTGGGTTACTTCCCTTGATTTATCCTGTTTTAAGTTACTTTCCTTTTAATAATGTAAATTTTTAAAAGAATATAAATAAAATATAAATTGAACAAATAATCATAAAAAGATGGTAATTAAATGATTTTAAATGTCTTAGGACAAATAAAAAAATAATAATTTGAAAATTATTTGAGGGTTCTATACTTCCTTTTAAGGCTTAAATTGAAATTTATATAATAACTATGACCCATGATTACAGTTTGAATGTGTTACTTATCATGCATTAAAAATCTATTTGCATAAAGATAAAAATAAAAGATCTACTTGCAGATAGATAAGCAAATGTTCTGATGGTAAAAAAGATATGCCTTAAAAAATTTAAAGAACATACTAAAAAAGAAGAATGTTAGATTGAACAAGTTGAAAGTTTAAAAAGATAGAGAACATTTATAAGTACAAGGGTACTATAAACATAATACATTCGGATGGAAAGTTGAAGAAAACACACTTTAACAGACAATTTCTACAGCACACGGTTACATTTACGACAGAATTTATGTCGATTAAAAACCTCCTGATCTGAGTCCTAATCTCCTGACCAAAATTTCCCAAACTCCTGATCTTAGTTTCACAGTCCATCACATGTATGTGTACTGCAAGGTACCATACCACAAAGGGAAGGCTGGGATTGAGTTTGGGGGTGATGAATCATAAGGGGGTTCAAAAAATTTGGGGGGGGGATTTTTTTTCCCTTTTTTTTCTTTAAAATTTTCTATTTAAAATTTTTTATTTCTGATTTATATATAAAAGCAAATAATAATGATATGGTTTGAATAGATCAATTAAAATTTTTTAAGTTCTTAGACCACATTCATTCTGTGTCAGAAACCTATGCTGTGTCAAATATTTAATTACAATCCAAATTCAGTGCTGTATCAAGCTTGAATGTTGTGTCCATACTTGCCCCAACTGTTCAGGGTTCGACCTCTGCGGTCGTATCAAGCTGCATCCCAGCGGAGCATTTTATTATGTAATCCTATATGTAATGTTTGAGTCTGGTTAAGGTTATGTGTGGTAACTTTATAATATTTTAATTATTGCCATCATAAATATATCATAAGATTTGACAGTACTGAATTTAGAACATTTCCTGCCAAATTATCTCCATTCAGTTTGAACTTCCTGTTGACAATATAGCTGTTTCCATAAAACATTAAATGTTATTTCAAATCCAATCCATCCTCTAATAAGTGTTATATTATATAATTACTTTTCATCGAAGATTGGTTAGCATACTAGATATTAGTATATTTATTTTTGAGATTTTGCGTTTCGTTTTTTCATTGAAGAACAAGTTGTGTTTACAAGTTTTTGTCAAAAACTGATTTGTAATGACTCCCTGAACAACTGGGATGTATCTCTAAAGTAATTCAAATTCAACAGCGAAACGAAAACACTTAAAAATAATGAATTAATGGTTGAAGCTTTAAAAAAGAAATTAGAAAAAGTGTTTAGAGAAGGGGTATACATGTGTCAAATCGTGACTTCGCATCGAAAACTTAGTTGTCCGACTGGGTTTTGGTTATTTAAATGACCTAACTGGTTTCCGGAAATCCTCCGTTCAATTTTCCCGCTTTAATTAGAAAATCAGGTTTCCGTTTGGGAACAGTTTTAGTCTCGCCTTGACGGAGTCAAAAAGCGAGACATAGGTATGCTGTTTCCAGCGTCGGCGGCAACAATGTATTAGTTTGTAATTAGGTCTAGTTCATGGTGAACCACTAGTGGTAGGTCAATGATATTTGGTATGCAGTTGTATTAGCATTGGCATATCTCATTACCATGGAGATTATTTGGCCCCGCCCCCTCAGTCAAGGTCTATTGACTTTGAAACTTTGCTTAGTTTACATGTATTAGTTTATGATTAGGTCAGTTTATGGGGAACTGTTAGTGGTTGGTCAATGATAATTGGTATGCAGTTGTATAAGCATTAGCACAGCTCATTTCCATGGAGAATATTTGGTCCTTACCCCCCAGTCATGGTTTATTGACTTTGAAACTTTTGCTTAGTTTACATGTATAAGTTTGTGATTAGGTCAGTTTAAGATGAACCACTAATGTTAAGTCAATGATATTCAGTATGCAAATGTAATGGCATTTGCAAGTTTCATTTCCATGGAGATTATATAACCCCACCCCCTAATTATGGTTCATTGACTTTGAAACTTTTGCATATTTTACAAGTTACTGTTTGTGTTTAGGTTTGTTTAAAGGGAACGACTTATGAAAAGTCAATGGTATTTGGTTAGCAGTTGTATTAGCATTGGCACATCTCATTTCCATGGAGATTGTTTAGCCCTGTACCTTATGTCATGGTTCATTGACTTTGAATATTTGCATAACTTACATGTTAAAGTATTGCTATTTTAATTTCAACATTTGCATTATCAAAATAACAAATAGGCGAGACATATCTCTGTGTTAACAGTTTATTGTTTATATCGTGGGGGAAAGGATAGACATGGGATTCAATGCAAAATATTTTTCGGTCGCCAGCTGGGCGATCAGGATGATAAATATATTCGCCCAGCCGAAAATCTGGTCGCATTAGACGACTGGGCGACCGTTAAGTTTAATCCCTGAGGGGTAAAATGCAGTTTTTGGCTTATATCTCTGAAAATAGCATTTAGAGCAAATCTGACATGGGGTAAAAATGTTCATCAGGTAGTTTTAAGGAAATTTTGCAGTTTTTGGTTATTATCTAGATCTTGAATATTATAATATATAATGAACTATTTATTTTTATTATATAGCTTAAACTACCTAAGAGTTATAAAGGGCTTCATCAAAACACAGAAAACAGCTGTACTTCCACTGTTTGTTATCGAGAGCAGCCATTTTGAAACACCACATGACCTTATAAATTGTTTCCGGTTCTAATTTTAGTAAATAAAATTTTCAAATTTGATTTATTTACCTTCATGATGTTATTAAAGCTGTTGAAAGAACTGAAATAATATCTTCAGATATAGTAGATTTTAATTGAAATGTTGAATTGAACTGTCAAGAACGGTAAATAGCGTAAACTCCCGGCTTTTATTGGGGTAATATTTTTTTTCCTGAAGGATACACTCGCCCTGCGCACTGTGTATCTTTCAGGATACATCCGCCCTGCGCATTGTGTATCCTCAAGGATACACTCGCCGCGAAGGGTTAAAGTCAAATTTTCACAATTATTGGTAATTTTTTGTAATCTTTTACAAAAATCTTCTCCTCTGAAATTATTGGGCCAAGTTAAACCAAACTTGGCCTAAATCATCCTTAGGGTATCTAGTTCAAAAAACACATCCGATGAACCGTCCCACCAACCAAGATGGCTGCCATGGCTAAAAATAGAACATGGGGGTAAAATGCAGTTTTTTGGCTTATATCTCTGAAACTAAAGCATTAAGAGCAAATCTGACACAGGGGTAAAAATGTTCATCAGGTCAAGATCTATCTGCCCTGAAATTTTCAGTCGAATAAGACAACCTATTGTTGGGTTGCTGCCTCTGAATTAGTAATTTTAAGGAAATTTTTCAGTTTTTATACTTTGCGGTCGTATATTGGTATGACGTTGGGGTCGTCGTCGTCGTCGTCCGAAGACACATTGGTTTTCGCACTCTAACTTTAGTTTAAGTGAATGGATCTCTATGAAATTTTACCATAAGGTTCAATACCACAAAAGGAAGGTTGGGATTGATTTTGGGGGTTATGGTACCAACAGTTAAGGAATTAGGGGCCAAAAATAAGCATTTTTGTAACTTCCAGACATAACTTGTGTGTTAGTGTATGGATCTCTCTGACATTGTACCACAAGGTTCCATATCACACAGGGAATGCTGGGATTGATTTTGGGGTTAATTGCCTCAAAATTTTAGGAATTAGGGGTCAAAAAAGGGGCAAAAAACAAGCATTTTTCTAGTTTCATGATAATAACTTGTGTGTAAGTGTATGGATCTTTCTGAAATTGTACTACAAGGTTCCATATCACAAAGGGAAAGCTGGAATTGAGTTTGGGGGAATTGCCCAAAACGTTTAGGAATGAGGGGCCAAAAATAAGCATTTTTCTAGTTTCCAGACAATAACTTGTGTTTAAGTGTATGGATCTCTCTGAAATTGTACTGCAAGGTACCATACCACAAAGGGAAGGCTGGGATTGATTTTGGGGGTAATTGCTCCAAAATTTTAGGAATTAGGGGCCAAAAAGGGGTAAAAAACAAGCATTTTTCTAGTTTTAGGACAATAACTTGTGTGTAAGTGTATGGATCTCTCTGAAATTGTACTACAAGGTTCCTTATCACAATGGGAAAGCTGGGTTTGAGTTTGGGGGTAATTGCCCTAAATGTTTAGGAATATGGGGCCAAAATGGGGCCTTTAAACAAGCATTTTTCCTAGTTTCCAGACAATAACTTGTGTTCAAGTGTATGGATCTCTCTGAAATTGTACTGCAAGGTACCATACCACAAAGGGAAGGCTGGGATTGAGTTTGGGGGTGATGAATCATATGGGGGTTCAAAAAATTTGGGGGAGGGATTTTTTTTTTCTTTAAAATTTTCCATTTTAAATTGGTTATTTCTGATTTATATATAAAAGCAAATAATAATGATATGGTTTGAAAAGGTAAATTAAAAAATTTTAAGTCCTTAGACCACATTCATTCTGTGTCAGAAACCTATGCTGTGTCAAATATTTAATCACAATCCAAATTCAGAGCTGTATCAAGCTTGGATGTTGTGTTCATACTTGCCCCAACTATTCAGGGTTCGACCTCTGCGGACGTATCAAGCTGCGCCCAGCGGAGCATTTTATTGGTTATTATCTTGAATATTATAATAGATAGAGATAAATTGTAAACTGCAAAAATGTTCAGCAAAGTAAGATCTACAAATAAGTCAACTTAACCAAAATTGTCAATTGACCCCTTAAAGTCAATTTTTCCCAGTTTATGTAAATTTTTGTAATCTTTTACAAATATCTTCTCCTGAAATGACTGGGCCAAGTTAAACCAAACTTGGCCTAAATCATCCTTAGGGTATTTAGTTTAAAAAATGTATCAGATGACCGCACCCACCTACCAAGATGGCCACCCTGGCTAAAAATTGAACATAGGGGTAAATGTAGTTTTTGGCTTATATCTCTGAAACTGAAGCATGAAGAGCAAATCTGACACGCGGTAAAAATTTTATCAGGGCAGGTCTGTCTGCCCTGAAATTTTCAGACAAATCTGACAACCCGTTGTTTGGTTGCTGCCCCTGAATTGGTAATTTTAAGGAAGACACTTTGGTTTTCGCACTCTAACTTTAGTTTAAAGGGTCAAGTGAGCTTTTCTCATAACTTGGCAGCTGTCAACGTCCGTCGTCGTCTGTTAACTTTTACAAAAATCTTCTCCTCTGAAACCACTGGGCCAAATTAAACCAAACTTGGCCTAAATCATCCTTAGGGTATCTAGTTTAAAAAAATTATCCGATGACCCTGCCCACCAATCAAGATGGCCACCATGGCTAAAAATAGAACATAGGGGCAGGGACTAAACTTAACTCTTTTAAGCTGGGCCCCCAAAATATTTTTTTCAGGGGCCCAGTTGAAATTTATGGGCCCAACCAATTTTTATACTAATAGTATATTGGTATGACGTTGGTGTCGTCGTCGTCGTCCAAAGACGCATTGGTTTTCGCACTCTAACTTTAGTTTAAGCGAATGGATCTCTATGAAATTTTACCATAAGGTTAAATACCACAAAAGGAAGGTTGGGATTGATTTTGGGGGTTATGGTACCAACAGTTAAGGAATTAGGGGCCAAAAAGGGGCCAAAAATAAGCATTTTCTAGTTTCCAGACAATAACTGTGGAACGGTGTATGGATCTCTCTGAAATTATACTACAAGTTTCCATACCACAAAGGGATGGTTAGGATTCGCTTTGGGGGGTTATGGCTCAAACCGTTTAGGAATTAGGGGCAAAAAAGGGGGAAAAACAAGGTTGTCCTGGTTAATGGAAAAATACTATAGTACAAAACATAATTTAAAGCAGTGTAAGGGAGATAAATCAAATACATCATTGAAATTACCTCCCTTACACTGCTTTTAAATTATGTATAAAGTAATGGTTAATGAACAATTTAGATAATTTAAAACAGTGTAAGAGAGGTAATCCAAATACAACGTTTTGGTTACTTCCCTTACACTGCTTGTAAATTATGTTTAAAGAAATGCATATTTATAAAGGAAGACCAGTAAAAATATCTGCAAATGTTGCATCTTTTTTTTTTACAAAAAAATCCATATGAAAGATTTGACACTATATTTTAAATTCTATTATAAAATAGATTAAGTTAGCACTATGGTAAATTTAAATGGGTAATTATGGTTGCAAACTCCATTGGAAATTTGAATTGAGATTATGACCATATCTCGAGGGAAAGAATTTTTTTTTGGGAGGGGGGGGGGGGGGGTTTAAAAGAAATTGTGGGGGGTCAATTTTTTCTCATTTCAGATTTCAGAAATTAAAAAGAATTATTCTTCAAATATTTTTTTTTTCAAATTTCAAATATTGAAAAATTTCAAGAAGTAATCTTTAATTGCACAGTATGGCGCATAAGATTTGTAAAATCTTTGACCACATTTGTTTATTTGTTATGCCGAAACTGACCGTGTATTTAGATTTTTAATTTTGGGTCCAGTTTTCAAATTGGTCTACATTAAGGTCCAAAGGGTCCAAAATTAAACTTTGTATGATTTTAACAAAAATTGAATATATGGGGTTCTTTGATATGCTGAATCTAACCATGTATTTAGATTTTTTATATGTGGACCTCGCTATCAAATTGGTTCATATTGAGGTCAAAAGGGTCCAAAATTAAACTTCGTTTGATTTCATCAAAAATTGAATTATTGGGGTTCTTTGATATGCAAAATCTAACCGTGTATTTAGATTTTTAATTTTGGGTCCTGGTTTTTAAATTGGTCTACATTAAGGTCCAAAGGGTCCAAAATTAAACTTAGTTTGATTATAACAAAAATTGAATTCTTGGGGTTCTTTGATATGCTGAATCTAAACATGTATTTAGATTTTAGATTTTTGGCCCAGTTTTCAAGTTGGTCCAAGTTGGGGTCCAAAATTAAACTTTGTTTGATTTCAACAAAAATTGAATATATGGGGTTCTTTGATATGCTGAATCTAAACATGTATTTAGATTTTAGATTTTTGGCCCAGTTTTCAAGTTGGTCCAAATTGGGGTCCAAAATTAAACTTTGTTTGATTTCAACAAAAATTGAATATATTGGGTTCTTTGATATGCTGAATCTAACCATGTATTTAGATTTTTTATTTGTGGGCCCCGCTATCAAATTGGTTCATATTGAGGTCAAAAGGGTCCAAAATTAAACTTTATTAAATTAGTTAGTACAAGGCCAAGACACAGGTAGAATGTGACGCTTTGGTGAGCATTTCTATCCAATTTCCCGAAGTGTACAGCGTTTATATTTTAAGACAATATATAGTTCTTCACTTTATACTGCAACTCTTTACAACTGTTCATATGAAATATTTTGGTTATAACCATCAATTTGTAATTTGAAGCATACAATGTAATAATTCCGTGAGCCTGTATTCTTTTTTGACAGCATAAATAAAACTGTATGGAAACACATTGTCCACATCATAAACAGAGCAATACACAGTCTGACTGTTTATCACAAATGAATATAAGCATGATAAGTATAAGGTCAATTCAATTTGGCTGCGCAAATAGCACAGTTGCAGTAAAAAAGAAGTTTCATTTAAAAGCTGTCATTTGGGTGTGTTGACCCTTGTTTTAGACAAATGTTAATCTAACATATATATGTGATGTAGACTGTAATAGAAATTTCATTTATTTTGCAGTATCAGAGAGAATATCTTACAGATCTTACTGCAGGAATCAGAGTAAGTCATTTTCTAAAAATCTATGTTAAAAATTATAGGGCATACAAGTCTGTTTCCTTGCATTTTTATACGCCCGTTTATGGGACGTATTATGGTATACCGTTGTCTGTCTGTCCATCTGTCCGTCGTCAACATGTCGGACATTAACTCAAAAAGCTTCAACCAATTTGCATAAAACTTTGGTGAATTGTTCATATCTATTGATGTGAGCTCTCTTTCGTTTTTTATAAAATTTAGATTTTATGTTTCTGAGTTGTGGGGTTTTATTCATTAAAAAAGGGGGGACTTTCCAGTTTTCAGTCAATAACTCAAAAATGCTTTCACCAATTTGCAAGAAACTTTGGTCAATTGTTTATATCTATTGACATGAGCTCCCTGTTGATTTTTAATAAATTTTAGATTTTATGTTTCCGAGTTGTGGAGTTTTATTCATTAAAAAAAAAAGGGGGGATTTTCCAGTTTTCGGTCAATAACTCAAAAATGCTTTCAGCAGTTCTCATGAAACTTTGGAGAATTGTTTATATCTATTGATGTAAGCTCCCTTTCAATTTTTATAAATTTTAGATTTACACTTCCGAGTTATGGGATTTTATTCATAAAAAAGGGGTGATTTTCTAGTTTTTGGACAATACCTTTAAAGTGCTTTGAGCAGTTTTCATTAAACTTTGGTGACTGGTTTATATCAATTAAGATAACCTCCCTTTAGTTTTTCACAAATTTCTGATATGACATTGAGAAGTTATTTAATTGTTTATTATACATCTGTCAAAGACGGGAAGTATTATGGTATACCAATGTCCATCTGTCCATCCGTCTGTCCATCTGTCCTTCCCTCACTCTGTCATCACTTTATACGATAAATCAAATTGGCTTTAACCAATTCTCATTGGGAATAAAACTTACTTTATTATATATGGGCTAAGACAGAAAAGCATTAGCCCAACTATAATCTAGGACTGTGCAAGAAAATACTGTATTTTTTTAAAGCCGAATCCTGCATTTTAGACACCTTTTCAAAGAAATGAAACAGTTGAAAAGCAGAAGTTTTTACCCATTAAATCTTGGCTTTTATTCAAATTCTTCTGCCAGAATAAAAAGAAATGTGCATCAATTTTATTTTTTGGTATTAAGGGAAACCAAACCAGCAAAGTCTTAAAAATACCAGACTGACGTCTAGACACCTAGACTCCAGTATGAATTTACAATTATGAATTATGTCACCCAGCACAATTTTTACTGCATTGGGGTGTCAATGCTTTGAGCAGTTACCATGAAACTTTGGTGACTGGTTTGTATCTATTAAGATAATCTCCTTTTAGTTTTTCATGAATTTCTGATATGACATTGAGAAGTTATTGAACTTTATTCTTTGAAAAAGCGACGGGCATATCATGCGCTCATGGCGCAGTTGTTTATTTAGTAATTTTTTATACGACCGCAAAAAAATTTTTGTGGTCGTATATTGGTATGACGTCGTCGTCGTCGTCGTCGTCTGGCGTCGTCCGAAGACACATTGGTTTTCGCACTCTAACTTTAGTTTAAGTGAATGGATCTCTATGAAATTTTACCACAAGTTTCAATACCACAAAAGGAAGGTTGGGATTGATTTTGGGGGTTATGGTACCAACAGTAAAGGAATTAGGGGCCAAAAATAAGCATTTTTGTAACTTCCAGACATAACTTGTGTGTTAGTGTATGGACCTCTCTGACATTGTACCACAAGGTTCCATATCACAAAAGGAATGCTGGGATTGATTTTGGGGGTAATTGCCTCAAAATTTTAGGAATTAGGGGCCAAAAAAGGGGCAAAAAACAAGCATTTTTCTAGTTTCATGACAATAACTTGTGTGTAAGTGTATGGATCTTTCTGAAATTGTACTACAAGGTTCCATATCACACAGGGAAAGCTGGAATTGAGTTTGGGGGTAATTGCCTCATTATTTTAGGAATTAGGGGCCAAAAAGGGGCAAAAAACAAGCATTTTTCTAGTTTCATGACAATAACTTGTGTGTAAGTGTATGGATCTTTCTGAAATTGTACTACAAGGTTCCATATCACAAAGGGAAAGCTGGGTTTGAGTTTGGGGGTAATTGCCCTAAACGTTTAGGAATTTGGGGCCAAAAAGGGGCCAAAAAACACATTTTTCTAGTTTCAAGACAATAACTTGTGTTCAAGTGTATGGATCTCTCTGAAATTGTACTGCAAGGTACCATACCACAAAGGGAAGGCTGGGATTGAGTTTGGGGGTGATGAATCATAAGGGGGTTCAAAAAATTTGGGGGGGGATTTTTTTTTTTTTTTCCTTTTTTTTTTCTTTTAAAATTTTCCATTTTAAGTTGGTTATTTCTGATTTATATTTAAAAGCAAATAATAATGATATGGTAGGAGATACACACCAAACAGGATGTGTAAATTATTATATAATAAGTATTGTGCAATAGCAAGAAATTTTCAATTGCACAGTATTGCACAATAGCAAGAAATCTTCAATTGCACAGTATTGCGCAATAGCAAGAAATCTTCAATTGCACAGTATTGCGCAATAGCAAGAAATATCCAATAGCACAATATTGCGCAATAGCAAGAAATTGTCAATTGTACAGTATTGCGCAATAGCAAGACATTTTTAATTGCACAGTATTGTACAAAAGAAGATACTTCGTATTGCGTATTTCTTGACCAATTTCAATGGGGTTTTATTCTTGAATTCTTGGGGTCCTTTATATGCTGAATCTAACCGTGTATTTAGTTTTTGGATTTTGGGCCCCAATTTTAAATTGGTCCACATTGAGGTCCAAAGGGTCCAAAATTAAACTTTGTTTGATTTCATCAAAAATTGAATTATTGGGGTTCTTTGATATGCCGAATCTAACCGTGTACCGTATTTATTCTAATAAACGCCCTGGGGGCGAAGACAATTTCCAAAAGGGGGGCGTCAATTAGAGAAACGAATTTCGTACCTTACTTCATTGACCTTTAACTGAATTTTGTTGAAACAGACTATAGTTACCTACACGTGTTTCTAATTGTCTCCATAATCTTTAAATAGCGTTTATCGGTAATTTGACTTCATCAAATATTTTGTTAAAATTTTCGAATGAACAAGCGTGCACATCAATGGAACATAATTTCAACAGCTCAATAAGGGGATATCATGTATACAAAAGTATCTGGAGTTATGCAATCGGTGACAAACTAAGATGTGAACAAGAGGAAGATAATCCAAACGATAAATTTGCCGTCAAACTCGTCTTTGTCATTGGAAATGAAGAAAAATGTGTAGGCCACGTGCCGATCGAACATAGTAAAATCTTCAACTTTTTCATAAAAAGAGGAGGCAAAATCAACGCGACTGTGACTGGAAGCAAGTTTTTTAATATCGGACTTGAAATACCTTGCCTTTACACATTTTCCGGGAACAATACTGATATTGAAAAACTTAAAAAATTACTGAAATAGAACAAGGATTTTAATAGTAAGACCAAAATAATGGAATCGAAATCGTCAACACATAAAAATAAATATACGTTTAGTTTTAAACTTAAAGTTATAAAATTTGCCGAAGAAAAAGGGAAACATGCTGCAGCAAAATTTTACAATGTTGACAGAAAACGTGTGCGCGAATGGTCCCAAAATAAATGTAAAATTGAAAGTGGATCAAAAAATCAGAAAAGACTACCAGGTGCTGGACGGCCTGTTAAGTACAAGGAAATTGATCAGAAATTGATGATATGGTTTAAGGAGAAACGAAGTGCGGGAATTCGCGTGACAGGAAAAGCAATGCGAATTGAAGCATTGAGACTTTACAAGGAGAATGGAAGCCAATCGTTTAAGGCATCTCTTGGGTGGTTTAATAAATTTAAAAAGCGTCATAGAATAACGTTCCGACGAGCAACGCATGTAGCCCAACACTCAAAATCAATTGTTGATGACCGCATTGACAAATTTCTAAACTTTGTAATCCGTATGAGACGGTTTCGAGGGTATGCTACAAGTGAAATCGGGAATATGGACGAAACTCCTGTATGGTTTGAAATGCCAGGGAAATCCACATTAGCAGAATGTGGAGAGAGAGAGATACGTATGGCATCAACCGGACACGAAAAAGAAAAATTGACAGTCACGCTAGCTGCATATGCTGATGGCACAAAGCTGCCTCCTTTAGTTCATTTACCCGGTGTTCGTCCACTTCCGAAAAATGAAATACCAAACGGTGTTGTTGTATACATGTGTGGTTCAGGAAAGAAATCTTGGGCCAATGAGGATAGTATCAACTTTTGGTTGAAAAGAGTGTGGGGATTAAACAATCAGAAAAGGCGATTACTTGTATGGGATGCATTTAGAGCACATATCACTCCGAGAGTAAAGGAATCAGTACGAATGAAGTACAATTCGGACATGGCTGTAATTCCCGGAGGCTGCACTTCAAAATTACAACCAGCTGATGTTTCGTGGCATAGGCCATTTAAATCATACATATCGGAAATGTATGACGAATGGTTATTTAATGGACCTGTTGAGAGAACCAAAGGTGGCAACAGACGGGCCCCTTCAAAGTCCGTAATTCTTAGTTGGATTAAAAAAGCATGGGATTCTATCACTCCAGAAATTAAAAAGTGTGGGATCTCGAATGAGTTGGACGGAAGTGAAGATCATTTATTTCAAAATGACCACGATGATGATAATATCCTTTCGAAGGGTTCGACGTGGAAGATGTCGAAATGGATGAGGAAATGTTGGCTAACGTTTCAGCGTACGACGAAGAAGCCATGGAAGTTAGCGAGAGTGAGGGTGAAATAGATTCTGACCTCAATGAGGCTACAGAATCAGACTATGATAGTCCTGGTCACTGAAAACAATAACATTTGATGTATAAATTTATTCAATATTAGTTTAGAAATGCATGCCTGTTTATAACGTTGAACTTTACTGATAGCGTACTGCGTAACTGACAGATCTATTTTTGGAACTTGTACACACTGTGTTATATTATCGGAGTGGATTAAAACATGGGCATTATTGATTTTTCGTTTCATGTTTCTGAGTGACCGGCTCGATGTCCTTTGCAATATTGTAATGAGTAAGTTTCAATTTTATTTTGTAACTACAAAATGGGGGCGTTTATTAGAAGTCAAAAGTTCTGAACACACGTTTTTCGGTAGGGGGGCGTTAATTAGAAGGGGGGCTTTAATTAGAATAAATACGGTATTTAGATTCTTAATTTTTGGTTCCGTTTTCAAATTGGTCAACATTAAGGTCCAAAGGGTCCAAAATTAAACTTAGTTTGATTTTAACAAAAATTGAATTCTTAGGGTTCTTTGATATGCTGAATCTAAACATGTATTTATATTTTTGATTATGGGCCCAGTTTTCAAGTTGGTCCAAATCGGGGTCCAAAATTAAGCTTTGTTTGATTTCAACAAAAATTGAATATATGGGGTTCTTTGATATGCTGAATCTAACCATGTATTTAGATTTTTGATTTTTGGGCCCCGTTATCAACTTTGTCCACATTGAGGTCAAAAGGGTCCAAAATTAAACTTTGTTTGATTTCATCAAAAATTGAATTCTTGGGGTTCTTTGATATGCTGAATCTAACCATGTATTTAGATTTTGGATATTGGACCATAATAAGTGAATGTCCAATTTAAAATTTTTAAGTTCTTAGACCACATTCATTCTGTGTCAGAAACCTATGCTGTGTCAAATATTTAATCACAATCCAAATGCAAAGCTCTATCAAGCTTGAATGTTGTGTCCATACTTGCCCAAACTGTTCAGGGTTAGACCTCTGCGGTCGTATCAAGCTGCACCCTGCATTTTATTAGTGTTTTGTTTTAATAAATAGTTTAGTTTTATATCTTATCTTTGTTTTATACTAGTAAGTTAATAATTGTAGTTTTGGTATATGTTGGTTTGCCAAGGTTACTCAGGACCACTTGAGATAGCACACACACTCACATACATACTGGTGCCCTTAACACTTAGTTTGATATTTGGTTATTTTGGATGTCGCTATCATATTTCGATAAGCTTGTATTCTTGGATTCCAATTCTTGCTGAAAACTGTAAAGGTTTTACAAACAGCTGTATCCATTAGACAAATCCCAGCAAACCTTACTATTTCCCTTGCCTATATGCCTCGACATAATGGTCCATTTATGTAGCCCTTTGTGCTTTAAGTATATATTCACTTTACTTTCTTTATACGGCGTAAACAGTTATTTGTTGATTTGACCTTTCTTCAGTAGATTGTTCTGTGCATGGATTATACAATTCTACACATTTATATATTGGAAAGGATTTTTTAAAGATCTTGGTTATCAAATAGTTTAATTACTAGAAATTTCGGAAGCGTAGCTATAAATCGACACTGAAACTCTGACAGTCCAGTAGTCTGATATAAAATCCCTAGTGTAATACTGTATTTCACTGTATTATATGCACCGGGGATCTATATAAGAGTCTTATACAAATTCAGGATAAAAATATACAAAAACACTGTTTTTTGGGGGGGAAGGAGGGTTGGCAAAACACAAACCCTACTCATCGAAAGCATAGCGAAATTCATGTGTGCGAAGACAAAGATAAGACGAAAAAGTCACTCAATTATGAGCAGTATACGTGCGTCGAACCACAAGCTCAAAAATCTCGGTCTCTATGAACAAATATATTGAAACGTTACATGCTTTATAGGTACAGTATATTTATTTCAGAGACAAATAACTGCTTGTGGGACGAAACAGGCTGTCGGATTATAGGGACGTCAGACTTGAGGAATGTAAAATTTTAAGACTGTCTGATTATAGGGAAGTCGTACTTGAGGAATGTTGAATTTTAAGACTGTTTGATGATAGGTCTGACCGCAGAAATTTCTATGATTTGATAAAATTGTACCTGGTGTTTCTGATATCACATTTGACCTGGCAAGGCTGTAAATCCTCATCAGATACCCTAGCCCAATGTACTTTTAATAACTAAAATAATCAATTATGATTACCAAGTAATTATAATCTATATGTAACCTGGGATTAGTATACTTTAGTCAATATATTATGTCCCGGGTGTAATGTATCAGTTTCATTTTTAGGGCTCGACACCTGGCCTGCAATGCACTTATAATTTGAATGTTCATTCCTTATCTAATTACTTAGCTTTATTATTTAAAGCATTTATAATTTTGCCGAGGTCAAATACACCTTCTCATTCTTGTGTTTACGTTAGGCAATTATAAGCGGTCTGGGAAATAGATGTGTAGCTTGTATATAATTTTTTCACGACTGTAATGGCGACTGCTACTACGACGACACCGTCGCGTTGCAAACTAAGGCAGATAATCGGAAAAACCTGTCTATAAAACAAAAACTATTGTAACATATATCCCAATCTTTTAGGTAAACATATTGGTCATCTTCCTTATAATAAGGTTAACCATCAAGCAAGGATTGATTACCATTCACATCTATTTGTCAATAATCATTAAAATGCATACTACGAAGCTTTTGACCTATCCCTCCTTCAGTCAAGACAGTTAGTCAGTCCATCAGTATGTCAGTCATTTTAGTTTCCAGTTGCTTACTCAAATACTTTATACCATATTGCAACCTTACATATATATATATATGATGACATATAATGATAGGAAGATCCCTATTGATTTTGAGGTCGCTATTTCTAAGGTCAAGGTCATATATACATAAAAAACTTTCCAAAATTTGTGCAGGAAAGGGGTATCTGAAGGCTGGTGAAAAGGGGGGGGGGGGGGGGCGAAGGGGAGGCATGGTGTATGCAGCCCAAAAGGGGACAGAGGGAGCACTCCTCTATTTTGGACATTTATTATCTTGTTTATGCCAACTGACCCATGACAAAAAGTCCATTGGTTTACCTTATCATTACACAGTGGTGTAAAATTCATTTATCAAGACCTTTTCATCAGATAAATAGAATTTTTCACATCAGTCTCACATTCACCAACAGTGGTTAGCAGGATATTGTACTCAACCCTACAAGTTCATTCACATCCACTTGATCCTTTTGTCATTGCCAAAGGCACTACTTAGCAGAATGAGCTCATATTTGGTTAGCAGCTTGGTAGTAATGAGTTGTAAGGTGTGAGAGCTTGGGGAATATGTCATACACCTACTTCCTGTACTGGGGGTCTCGGTGGCCGAGTGGTCTAAGTAGTTACTACAAAAATGTACTGTAATCACTAGCCAGTCAACACTGAGGTTGTGAGTTTGAACCCCGCTCATGCGGGTGCACCTGACTCCAATCTTAATTGACTAGGATTGTCAGTTTTCCTATTGAAGGTCGGTGGTTTTTCCCCGGGCACTCCAGCTTCCTCCTCCAATAAAAACTGGCCGCCACGAAATAGCCAAAAAGCGGTGCTTAAAAGTGGCGTTAAAACACCAAAAATCAAATACTTCCTGTACTTTGAATTAAAAGTGGCTGTATGCTTGGTGTGTCAATATGTGCATTCGTGTTGGACTTTTTATACGACCGCAAAAAATTCGTCGTTGTCAGACATTTGGTTTCCAGACAATAACTTTAGTAAATGTAAATATAAATCTATGAAATTTAAACACAAGGTTTATAACCACAAAAAGAAGGTTGGGATTGATTTTGGGGGTTAAAGTCCTAACAATTTAGGAATTAGGGGCCAAATAGGGGCCCAAATAAGCATTTTTCTAGTTTCCAGACAATAACTTGTGGAACGGTGTATGGATCTCTCTGAAATTGTACCACAAGTTTCCATACCACAAATGGATGGTTAGGACTGGCTTTGGGGGGTTATGGCTCAAACCCTTTAGGAATTAGGGACAAAAAAGGGGGAAAAACAAGGGTTTCCTGGTTAATGGACAATTAAAAAAAAGTACAATGTTAAATTTGGATTACCTCCCTTACACTGCTTTTAAATTATGTATAAAGAAATGTTGTATTGTCTTGAGGTGATTAGCTGTCAATTTATTTTTAGAAGTTACTATTTAAAAAAGCTGATTAAGGAATATTAATTTTAGCCATGATTATGTATGTCATTTTTTATTTTAAGACTTTTATGATGTATTTAAATGGGTAATTATGGTTGCAAACTCATTGGAAATTTGAATTGAGATTATGACCATATCTTGAGGGAAAGAATTTTTTTTTGGGGGGAAAAGGGGGTGGGGGGAGGGGTTAAAAAGAAATTGTGAGGGGGGGGGGGGGGGGACATTTTTTCAGATTTCAGAAATTGAAAAGAAAATTTCTTCAAATATTTTTTTTTTGAAAAAAAAGGGGGATGGGGTAAAAAAATTTTGCTTGTTAGTTTGTTTTTTTTTGGGCGGGGGTTCAGTTCGCAACAGCATAGTGTATTGCACAAAAGCAAAAAAATGAATATAAATTCAAATCATATAACCAATTCTAAGTTCTTTGACTACAGTTATTCTGTGTCAGAAACCTATTATGTGTCAAATATTTAATTACAATCCAAATTCAGACCTGTATCAAGCGTGAATATTGTGTCCATTTTTGCCCCAACTGTTCATGGTTGGACCTCTGCGCTTGGCGAAGCAATTTATTGGTATTATTTTGGTATTATTGACATTTACATTTTTTTACCTCCCGTTAACTTTGCTAAACTAAGAGTTATGAAGTATGAAAGGAAAAAGGAGAAAAATAATTTTTCTGAATGATGGAATAAATCTTAACTATGATGGGGGCATAGAAAATGTCTTATGGACATAACAATTTCAAGTTGTATTTCATCACTTTAAAATTTAATGTTTAAGGCCTCAAATCATCTTTCTCTAGTTCTTGATTATATTTCATTTGTAATGTTTAAAATATATTCTTTGAGTAACTGTCTTGCATTTAGTATTTGGGATTTTTAGCCGCAGAATGCAAGACATAGGGATTATTATCCTGTGGCAGCGGCGTTAACTATTTGTATAAAGCTTTATATTTCAGAAGATAGAAGACCTGGATGCTTCATACCTTGTATGCAGATGCCTTATACTACAAAGTTTTCGTCTGTCATGTGTCCATTGTCCTTGACCTCTATTTCATGGTTCAGCAACTGCTGGAAAAAAATCTAAAGTTATTTTGTCATGTGAAATACTCTCTTATTATGAGTAATAGGATAACTATATTTAGTATATGGGTTCCTTGCAAGGTCACCTGACCTCCACCTCACTTCATGAATCGTGGTCAAGGTAAAGTTTTCATTGCCAAGTCCATATCTCAGGTACTCTAAGCAATAGGGCGACTATATTTGGTGTATGGAATGATTGCAATGTGTACATGTCTGTCTGGCAGGGTTCATCTGACCTTGACCTCATTTGTATTGATCATTAATAATGTTTAGTTTATGTGATATTTGTAGTAAAAGCTTACATATTACACATTTTGAACATAAATTCAGTCTTCACAATATTGAATAAACCAGTAGTCCGAAGCCCGAGGCTTGTAAACTTCCTGGTGGGCCTGTGAAAATTAGTTGTACAGGCCTATAAAATTTAAACAAAAAATTCTGAAAAATGGGGTGTGGGCCTGTGGTCCAAAAAGTTTACTGTGAAGACTGTAAATTCAATTATGACAAGTAAAGCAGGCAAGATATTTCAGCATTTGCACTCTTGTATATTTGGGAAAAGCATGTGTGTAAACTACTATACAATTACAAAATCATTGTTTCAGAAAGAATGTCAGGAATGCAATTGCACAGGTTGTTGCAACTGTTGCAAAACATGATTTACCCAAGAACCAGTGGCCACAACTTTTCCAGTTTCTAACAGCTTATACAAAAAGTCAGAATCCAGTTGAAAGGGAGGTAAATATAAATCCTAAATGGTCATTGCATGTAAGCTGTTTGTTCTGATATTAAATGTATTATATGCCAGTATTTCTTTTCAGTTTTCAAGGGTTGACAATTGCACTAGCCCAAGCTCATGAATATCACTTTTCACTGCTGGGTTATCAGTTATAGTAATTCATAAAGCTTAACGAACTAGCATATGATAAACTTTGTGCCATTTACCTGTAACCTTGTCTTCCATTTTCCTTCGGCCAGGTACAGCTTTTGCCATCACTTTGTCCATCGTCCATAAACTTTTCTTTTAAAATCTTCTCTGAAACTGCTAAATGAATTGAAACCAAAGTTTGTCTACCTTATCTGTCGAGACATAGGTATTACTACCCGGCAGCGGCCCCGATGATGTAAACTATTTGTATAAAGCTTTATATTTCAGAAGGTAGAAGACCTGAATGCATCATACCTTGTATGCAGCTACTTTTTGTTGCGAAGTTTCCATCTGTCAATTGTCTACCGGTATTGTCCTTGACCTCATTCTCGTGATTTTTTGTCATGTGAATTTCTCACTTATTATGAGTAGTAGGATAACTATATATGGGTTCCTTGCAGCGCCTACATGTCCGTCAGACAGGGTTTAACTGACCTTGACCTCATTTCATGGATCAATGATCAAGGTTAAAGTTACGTGATTATGTCCATTTCTCAGAGACTATAAGCAGTAGGTCAACTATATGTGGTGTATGTAATGATTATTAGGTGTACATGTTTGTGTAGCCAGTATCATCTGACCTTGACCTCATTTCCATGGTTCATTGGTCAATGTTAAATTTTTGTGTTTTGGTCTGTTTTTCAAGTACTATATGCAATAGGTCAACTATATTTGGTGTATGGAATGTGTTATCATCTGACCTCATTATCATAGAACATTTATAATGTTAAGTTTATGTGATACTTGTAGTAAAACCTTCATGTTACAGACTTTCAACATAAATTCAATGATAAGTAAAACAGGCAAGACATTTCAATGTGTACACTCTTGTTGTCCAGTTTGATCAACCAATATGATGGCCATGTAAAAATAAAACAAAGTGGTCAAACCGTAGTTATTGCCTTGTTGATTTTTAACTTTTTTGGTATTTCCTTGTCCTTGTCATTGTTATTAGAAATGTAGGAGCTAGATTAAAAAATAAAATGGAGAAAAATGATCAACATGACAAGATGTATCCACCCTGAAAATAACAAATTGTGACAGGTCTGCTGCAGATGGTAACTCATTTTGCAGCATGAGGACATGAATCATTGGAGAACAGAAATACCTATTATTTGGAGCATTTACATTGATGTACCAATTCTGACAGTCACAAAATGTGTTCAACCAACAGTGATTCCCAGCATTTGTCAACACCTATAAATTAAGCAATTGTGTTGATTATGTCACTCAGTTTTTGTTGTCCTAGAAGGCATGACATAGTACTGCTTTTCAGGCAGGCGTTGGCAGCAGGGGTGGGTGAGAAATCTGAGAGGCTGTTTTAGGAGTGCACATAATTTATTACATGCATGTTTTAAATGTTAGTCATCTGGCCATGCGGCTATGTCATGTTGTAAACAACTGGAGTTATCATCATCAGCAAGACCCTCCAATTGCTTCAGAGGATAATTTAAAGAGAGAGGAATCTAAATGACTAGATAACAATAATCTGAACATGTCTACTTCAATCACTCTAAATGTTGACAGATTAGAGCATCAATTAGAATCACATTCAAATAAAAAAATTGTCTCTTATTCATGTAATGGTTTAAGATCAGGTTTTGATTGTATGATAAGTGAAGAAATTGTGGTAATTCAAAGAATGTAAAAAATAATTTTTCTGCAAGGTCAAACAAGGTCACAACTTAATATTGTTTTTGATGTAGGCCAATGTTTTTTATGCCCCCGCCGTAGTGGAGGGGGCATTAAGTTTTACCCTTGTCTGTCTGTATGTCCGTCCGTCCGTCCGTCCGTTTGTCAGTCTGTCCGTCCGTCCGTCTGTCTGTCCGTCCGTCGTCAACATGTCGGACAATAACTCATTGCTTTGAACAATTTTCATACAACTTTGGTGAATTGTTTATATATATTGACATAAGTTCCCTTTCGATTTAAAAAAATTTCTGATTTTAAGTTTTGGAGTATTGGGACTTTTTCATAAAAAAGGGAGGATTTTTCAGTATTTCGGACAATAACTCAAAAACGCTTTTAGCAGTTATCATGAAACTTTGGTGACTTGTTTATATCTATTAAAATAAGCTCCCTTTTGTTTTTTATAAATATATGAGATGACATTGCAGAGTTATGGAACTTTATTAGTTGAAAATTGTTGAAAACTGTCCAGTTGGCGACGGGCATATCATGTGCTCATGGCGCAGCTCTTAATTGATTTTGCCATTTGTGAAGGGATTTTCTGTTTTTAATTTTCCTTGGAGTTCAATATTTTTGTTATTTTACTTTTTACATATTTTTGACTAGTACCAGTTGTATTTCTACATGAGTACACCTACCAGGGAGAAAAATATCTGAAACAAGATTTGGCTTCCGGCAAGGAGAGCGCCAAAAAGTGTTGATCTTTTATTTTTGCAACCTTAAAATTTCAGTGCTAGGTGATAATTAAAAAAAAATTTAACAGCATTCTCTTTTAAATTTTTATCAATTTTCGCAAAAATAAGGTTGGTAAAACAGTTAATTAAAAAATCTTGGCCTTAATTGAAAAGACTGTGTAAAAAGTTTTGTTTATGGACCATTAAAGACTTTACCTTTTCAAACTCACGAGGTAAGCCCTTTGAGAGTAGCAACAAGTAAATACTCGGAAAAAAAACACCTCATCTTAGATTTGTCTTCTCCATATGATGATGAAAATTGATGATGCTATTCAAACTATTCTTAAGTGTGGAAGAAACAGTACCTTATGCAAGTTCAATGTTTTAGATTCATTCAAATTTGTTCTTATAAGTCACTTACTATGTAATGGGAGGTGGTGATGAATCCCTGGAATAAGTCACTATTTCATGCTTCATAATATATGATAAGGTTAAGAAATTTGAATTAGATATATATGATAAACATATCTGAAATATTTAGTATTTTTAGCTTTGGGCCAGGTGAGCTTATGCCATCACTTGGAGTCCGGCTTTGTCCGTAGTTCGTCGTCATCGTCGTCGTAAAATATTTCAAGAATCTTCTCCTCTGAAACTACTGGGCAAAATACCTTCAAACTTTAACTGAATGTTCCTTAGGGTATCTAGTTTATAAATTGTATCTGAAATTTTGATTTATCAACAAACATGGCCGCTGTTGCTAGAATTAGAACATAGGGGTCAAATGCAGTTTTTGGCTTATATCTCAAAAACTAAAGCAGTTAGAGCAAACGTAAAAAGGTCAAGATCTATCTGCTATGCAATTTTCAGGCCAATTGGAGAACCCATTGTTGGGTTACTGTCAGAAGTTTATGGGTATTATCTATAAAATTATAGTAGATATAAAGAAAGTGTAAATGAGAAAAATGTTCAGCTAAGTAAGATCTACAAATAAGTCAGCATGATCAAATTATCAATTGACCCCTTAAGGAGTTATTGCCCTTGAAACACAATTTTTTACATTTTTTTGTGCATCTATTACTTTTAAGCTCACCGTTCTGAAGGAACTGTGAGCTTTTGCCATCACATGGCGTACTCCGTCGTCCGTCGTGTTCGTTGTTGTCTGTCATCGTCCGTCTGGTGTAAACTATTTCAAACATCTTCTCCTCTGAAACTACTGAACCAATTCCAACCAAACTTAAGCTGAATGATGCTTAGGGTATCTAGAATAAAGTTTGTGTTTTATTTACAGTTTCGTCAAATAACATGGCCGCCATGGCTAAAAATAGAACATAGGGGTAAAATGCAGTTTTTGGCTTATATCTCAAAAACCAAAGCATTTAGAGCAAATCTGACATGGGGTTAAAGTGTTCATTAGATGAAGTTCTATCAACCCTGAAATTTTCAGTTGAATCTGATAACCCTTTGTTGGGTTGCTGGCACTAAATTGGTAATTTTAAGGAAATTTTGCCCGTTTACGGGACGTATTATGGTATACCATTGTACGTCCGCCTGTCCGTCTGTCCGTCCGTCCGTCGTCAACATGTCGGACATTAACCAATTTGCTTAAAACTTTGGTGAATTGTTTATATCTATTGACGTGAGCTCCCTTTCGTTTTTTATAAATTTTAGATTTTACGTTTCCGAGTTATGGGGTTTTATTCATTAAAAAAAAGGTGATTTTCCAGTTTTAGGACAATAACTCAAGAATGCTTTCACCAACTTGCAAGAAGTTTTGGTTAATTGTTTATATCTAATGACATGAGCTCCCTTTGGATTTTTATAAATTTTAGATTTTACATTTCCGAGTTATGGGGTTTTATTCATAAAAAAAGGGGGGATTTTCCAGTTTTCGGACAATAACTCAAAAATGCTTTCAGCAGTTCTCATGAAACTTTGATGAATTGTTGATATCTATTGATGTAAGCTCCCTTTAGAATTTTATAAATTTTAGATTTTACATTTCCGAATTATGGGGTTTATTCATTAAAAAAGGGGGGATTTTTCAGTTTTCAGACAAAAACTCAAAAATGCTTTCAGCAATTCGTATGAAACTTTGGTGAATTGTTTATATCTATTGATGTAAGCTCCCTTTAGAATTTTATAATTTTTATTTGTTTATAGTCTGACAACAGATTTACTAAGTATTGCGTAACAGCACAGTGTATTGCACAACAGCAAGAAATCTTTAATTGGATATAAATTCAATTCATATAACCAACTTCAAGTTCTTTGACTACATTTATTCAGAAACCTATAATAGATGTATGTCAAATATTTAATTACAATCCAAATTCAGACCTGTATCAAACTTGAATATTGTGTCCATTTTTGCCCCAACTGTTCAGGGTTAGACCTCTGCGGGCGTATCCAGCTGCGCTCAGCGAAGCAGTTTATTGGTTATTATCTTGAATATTATTAATGATAAAGATAAAATGTGAACAGCAAAAATGTTCAGCAAGGTAAGATCTACAAATAAGTTCATAAGATCAAAATTGCCAATTGACCCCTTAAGGAGTTATTGCCTTTTAAGGACAATTTTACACAATTTGTTTATCATGTTTTCTAACTTTAAAAAATCTTCTTCTCTGAAACTACTGAACCAATTCCAACCAAACTTAAGCTTATTGATTCTAAGGGTATATAGAATAAAGTTTGTGTTTTATTTTCTGTTTCTTAAAAAATCATGGCCGCCATGGCTAAAAATAGAACGTAGGGGTAAAATGCAATTTTCGGCTTATATCTCATAAACCAAAGCATTTAGAGCTAATCTGATGAGAGGTAAAAATGTTTATTATGCCAAGCTCTGTCAGCCCTGATATTTTCAGATGAATCTAACAATCCATTGTTGGATTGCTGCCACTTAATTGTTAATTTTAAGGAAATTTTGCAGATTTTGGTTATTATCTTGAATATGATTAATGATAAAGATAAACTGTTAACAGCAAAAATGTTCAGCAAAGTAAGATCTACTAGTAAGTTCATATGACCAAAATTGTCAATTGTCCCCTGAAGGAGTTATTGCCCTTTAAAAATCAATTTTTACAATTTGTTCATTTAGTTTGCTTACTTTAAAAAATCTTCTCCTTTGAAACTGCTGAATCAATTTCAGCCAAACTTGGGCTGAATGAGTTTCAGAGTATCTAGTATAAATTTCAGGGATGTCATTAGAAGCCGGCAACCGGGGAACTCCGCCGGTTACTTCTGCTTTGGCGCCGGCTACTTCAAAATTGTCAAAAATAATATTTTCACAAAGTTTTCATTTTTTACCAAGTCGATGAAACATTGATAATTAAAGAAATTCAGACATAAACGATTCATTTTCTGAAGAACAGAGATTTAAGCATTGACTTTACAGTGTGAAGCAGATTTATTAAAAAAAAAGACAACTTTTTTCACTTCATGCACTTCCGGTACTTGTTACACGAGATCGTACATCAATCTAACTTTCGGCGACAAAATAAGTTTGTTACTTCATTTGAACGTGATAAAAATTGCCTCCAGTAAATGTTTAATCCATTTATTGCATTAAAAACGTTATATTCCTTTCCAAATAGCTTGTCAATCATCGTTTATTTTTGTAAATTTTCTTCAACCGCCATTAACTGTTTACTAACTACGGATCGGAAACGGACCGGCTATGACCGAAATCCGTATTTTTACAATAATAACTACAAACGCATGAATGGAACAGCTGACAAGGAAATTGGTCCCAAATGGAAAAATTACGCATTCCACACACATTAACAGACTTTTTGTTAGATTTACTTGATTAATGTATACAATTCCATATATATGGATTGTTTCAAAATATTTAATTAAACTTGCTTAATTAACTCTGGGACTATATAAATACTAATATCAATATATATGGCCCAGCTTAACTTTGTATATCATTTGATGAGAAACACTGAATTTCATAAACATGATAAACAAGATAGTTTTTTATTTGAATTGTAATTTATATATTATAATTTCTTTATCTTTTTGTCATTAAAAAAAATCTTTTTAGTGCTAGATATTTAGTTGGTAGTTTCTCACAAGAACCTAAACTTAAACAACTTTGAATTTGAACTTTTACTTTAATTGTATACTCAGATATGAATTGAACAATATAAAAAGAACATTATTTACATATGACCCTTTGTACTATAGGTAGTAAAAACCAAACATTGTAGCACAGTGTGCAAAGGAGCACTTCTCTTTCAAATCTCACTACTTCTCCCTATCAGTTTCAAAAAGAGAAGTCACTTCTCCCTATGATTCTGAAGTAGTGTGAGCCCTGCATTATGCATTTAAGGATGTACTTAGGTCAGGTTTTGGAATTTCTGTCAGATGTTTGGACTCTGGTTTTTTCCTACTATACAGGGTAAAATATTTTGCCCAATGACCCCCATTTTTCTTTTCATATATAATACTTCAATTAATAACTCATAAAAGGTCATACACCAAAATTTAAGCAGATTGTAGATTTCTTCTCTTTCCATTAGTTTGCTTCTTATCTTAAATGCTCTTAAAGTCTTCCGATTTATAGTATCAATTTTAAATTCTACATTTTTCTAATTTCATCATTGTAATAAGTATGTGAAATTATTAATACTGAGAAATAAAAAAAATGTTGTCTATGGGTTTTAATTATTAGAATAATTGCATGTCTTACAGTTAAACTAAAAATATTTTCAACTAATAAGATCAAATTTGAATCTTTTCCTGAATGATCACATGTCTTACAGAGTCATGCCTTCATCATTTTCCTCAAACAACTTCAACTACTTGTTAGCTTAAAGTCTTGATATAGTGATCAACTTTATAGAAAATATGACCATCTTGCTGCTCATTTACCTTATCATCATTAAAAAATGGTGTTTGATTAGGACTAAATTAGAGTTCACGAGCCCCCCAGAATGCAGGATTTTTGCACCATTTTAGAAAAAAATTCTGGGGGCCTTAAGCGGTAAGCGGTCCCATACCCCTCGCCGTGATGGGCGACGAGCAAGCTCGGCGCACCAGACGTCTACTACGTCCGCAATCCTTGCCCGCTACTTTAATTATTTATCCTGCTACTTCAAAACCTAGTGACATCCCTGAATTTTGTATTTTATTTTCTTGTACGTCAAGAAACATAGCCACTATGGCTATAATGAAACATAGCTGGGTAAAATGCATTTCTTTGATTTTGAAGAATGTGACAGATACAAAGAACTTTTCAATGGAAGTTTTAAGCCATTCATTAATATATATTGAAAAGCAAAAATAATCATTGATGAAAGATTTAAGAAAAAAAATTACAGGTGAGCGATTCAGGCTCTTGAGAGCCTCTTGTTCAAATATCTTCTCCTGAAACTACTTGGCCAAATACTTGCAAACTTTAACTGAATGTTCCTTAGGGTATCTTGTTTATAAATTGTATCCAAAGTTTTGCTCCATCAACAAACATGGCCACCATTGCTAAAAACAGAACATAGGGGACAAATGCAGTTTTTGGCTTATATCTCACAAACTAAAGCAGTTAGAGCAAAAGTGACAGGAGCATTGAATAGACTAAGATCTATCTGCAACAAAATGTTCAGACGGCAGGAAAGTATTAAAAATCACCCTCAGAAATGAAATGGCAAAAATGATTATGCCTCAACAAACACATTTTCTCATCACTTGTCGTCCGTCGTCCGTCGTCGTCGTCCGTCGTCGTTAGCTTTTTACAAAAATCTTCTCCTCTGAAACCACTGGGCCAAATTTAATCAAACTTGGCCACAATCATCATTAGGATATGTATTTAAAAAATGTGTCCGATGACCCCTCCAACCAACCAAGATGGCCACCATGGCTAAAAATAGAACATAGGGGTAAAATGTAGATTTTGGCTATCTCTGAAACCAAAGCATTTAGAGTAAATCTGACATGTGTAAAACTGATTATCAGGTCAAGATCTATCTGTTCTGAAATTTTCAGACAAATCTGACAACCTGTTGTTGGGTTGCTGCCACTGAATTGGTAATTTTAAGGGAATTTTGCAGTTTTTGGTTATTATCTTGAATAGTATTATAGATAGAGATAAACTGTAAACAGCAATAATGTTCAGCAAAGTAAGATCTACAAATAAGTCGCCATGACCAAAATGGTCAGTCGACCCCTTTAGGAGTTATTGCCCTTTATAGTCAATTTTTAACAATTTTTCGTTAATTTTTGTAATCTTTCACAAAAATCTTCTTCTCTTAAACTACTGAGACAAATTTAACCATACTTAGCCATAATCATTATTAGGGTATCTAGTTTAAAAAATTTGTCCGATGACCCCGCCTTCCAACCATTCTGGCCGACTTGGTTTAAAAATAGAACATAGGGGTGAAATGCAGTTTTTATACGACCGCAAAAAAAATTTGTGGTCGTATATTGGTATGACATTGGCGTCGTAGTCGTCGTCATCGTCGTTGTCCGGCGTCGTCGTCGTCGTCGTCCGAAGACACATTGGTTTTCGCACTCTAACTTTAGTTTAAGTGAATGGATCTTTTTGAAATTTGACCATAAGGTTCAATACCACAAAAGGAAGGTTGGGATTGATTTTGGGGGTTATTGAACCAACAGTTAAGGAATTAGGGGCCAAAAAGGGGCCAAAAATAAGCATTTTCTAGTTTCCAGACAATAACTGTGGAACGGTGTATGGATCTCTCTGAAATTATACAACAAGTTTCCATACCACAAAGGGATGGTTAGGATTTGCTTTGGGGGGTTATGGCTCAAACCGTTTAGGAATTAGGGGCAAAAAAGGGGGAAAAACAAGGTTGTCCTGGTTAATGGACAAATACTTTAGTACAAAACATAATTTAAAGCAGTGTAAGGGAGATAAATCAAATACATCATTGAAATTATCTCCCTTACACTGCTTTTAAATTATGTATAAAGTAATGGTTAATGAACAATAAAGATAATTTAAAACAGTGTAAGGGAGGTAATCCAAATACAACGTTTTGGTTACTTCCCTTACACTGCTTTTAAATTATGTTTAAAGAAATGCATATTTATAAAGGAAGACCAGTAAAAATATCTGCAAATGTTGCATCTTTTTTTTTTACAAAAAAATCCATATGAAAGATTTGACACTATATTTTTAATTCTATTATATATATAAAATAGATTAAGTTAGCACTATGGTAAATTTAAATGGGTAATTATGGTTGCCAACTCCATTGGAAATTTGAATTGAGATTATAACCATATGAGGGAAAGAATTTTTTTGGGGAAAAAAGGGGGGGGGGGATAAAAAGAAATTGTGGGGGGTCAATTTTTTCTCATTTCAGATTTCAGAAATTAAAAAGAATTATTCTTCAAATATTATTTTTTTTTCAAATTTCAAATATTGAAAAATTTCAAGAAGTAATCTTTAATTGCACAGTATGGCGCATTAGATTTGTAAAATCTTTGATCACATTTATTTATTTGTTATGCCGAATCTAACAGTGTATTTAGATTTTTAATTTTGGGTCCAGTTTTCAAATTGGTCTACATTAAGGTTCAAAGGGTCCAAAATTAAACTTTGTTTGATTTTAGCAAAAATTGAATATATGAGGTTCTTTGATATGCTGAATCTAAACATGTATTAAGATTTTTGATTTTTGGCCCAGTTTTCAAGTTGGTCCAAATTGGGGTCCAAAATTAAACTTTGTTTGATTTCAACAAAAATTGAATATATGGGGTTCTTTGATATGCTGAATCTAACCATGTATTTAGATTTTTTATTTGTGGACCCCGTTATCAAATTGGTTCATATTGAGGTCAAAAGGGTCCAAAATTAAACTTTGTTTGATTTCATCTAAAATTGAATTATTGGGGTTCTTTGATATTCCAAATCTAACCGTGTATTTAGATTTTTAATTTTGGGTCCTGTTTTTTAAATTGGTCTACATTAAGGTCCAAAGGGTCCAAAATTAAACTTAGTTTGATTTTAACAAAAATTGAATTCTTAGGGTTCTTTGATATGCTGAATCTAAACATGTGTTTAGATTTTTGATTATGGGCCCAGTTTTCAAGTTGGTCCAAGATAAGGTCCAGTATTTAAACTTTGTTTGATTTCAACAAAAATTGAATATATGGGGTTCTTTGATATGCTGAATCTAAACATGTATTTAGATTTTTGATTATGGGCCCAGTTTTCAAGTTGGTCCAAATTGGGGTCCAAAATTAAACTTTGTTTGATTTCAACAAAAATTGAATATATGAGGTTCTTTGATATGCTGAATCTAACCATGTATTTAGATTTTTTATTTGTAGGCCCCGCTATCAAATTGGTTCATATTGAGGTCAAAAGGGTCCAAAATTAAACTTTGTTTGATTTCATCAAAAATTGAATTATTGGGGTTCTTTGATATGCCAAATCTAACCGTGTTTTTAGATTTTTAATTTGGGTCCCGTTTTTTAAATTGGTCTTCATTGAGGTCCAAAGGGTCCAAAATTAAACTTAGTTTGATTTTAACAAAAATTGAATTCTTGGGGTTCTTTGATATGCTGAATCTAAACATGTGTTAAGATTTTTGATTATGGGTCCAGTTTTCAAGTTGGTCCAAGTTGGGGTCCAAAATTAAACTTTTTTTGATTTCAACAAAAATTGAATATATGGGGTTCTTTGATATGCTGAATCTAACCATGGATTTAGATTTTTTATTTGTGGGCCGCGCTCTCAAATTGGTTCATATTGAGGTCAAAAGGGTCCAAAATTAAACTTTGTTTGATTTCATCAAAAATTGAATTATTGGGGTTCTTTGATATTCCAAATCTAACCGTGTATTTAGATTTTTAATTTTAAGTCCCGTTTTTTTAAATTGGTCTACATTAAGGTCGAAAGGGTCCAAAATTAAACTTAGTTTGATTTTAGCAAAAATTGAATTCTTGGGGTTCTTTGATATGCTGAATCTAAACATGTGTTTAGATTTTTGATTATGGGCCCAGTTTTCAATTTTGTCCAAGTTGGGGTCCAAAATTAAACTTTGTTTGATTTTAACAAAAATTGAATATATGGGGTTCTTTGATATGCTGAATCTAACCATGTATTTTGATTTTGGACATTGGACCAAGGATCCGGAAACGGTCATATTTGCCAGTCATGTCCTAAGATGAAACTATTTGTCCGAAACGAGTAATTGGGATTTAGGACAAATTTTATTTTTTTACAGAAGTAATTTCGGTCATTTCATTGACTCAATGTTTGAAATCGGATTTCTTAATCGCCATTTTGCACTTGTGATCACTTGTTTTTGTTTATAATCCCTTTCCTGTAATAAAACTGCCACTACAGTAGTTTGATAATCCTGAGGGCCCTCCTAATATCTATATCAATGCCTCCGGGAAACATTGGCTAATGATCGCTTATCACTTTTTACCTGTGGTTTAAATTCACACCTGACAGTGATCACAAGCTCAGAATAATATCTTTAAAACATTAGTTCCCTGACAAGTGTAATCATTATTTATTTACTTTTCATCAAAGACAGTCATCAATTCTGATTTAAAAATTAAATCTAAATTTACGTAGAAAAAAGTATTTTTTCATGAGTAACACATGTGCTTTATTTACTATGTAATACGCATGCGTGAAATTGTCTTCAACAAATTTAATATTTATATCATAAAATGCAAATTGATTTCATGCTAAATTAAACGAGTGCAACTATTATCTGTTATATTCAAACACTTTTAAAGGTAATAAAATAAAAAAGCCATAAAAAGCTGGTGATTTCCTGTCAATTTGATAAACAAAACAAATCCGGAAATGAATCCGGAATTATTCGTACTTTAAAATATCGCAAACTTTCGGTTTTAACTTTTGTCAAATCGAAAGAAACGTAAGCAATGTCTGAGAAATTAACCATTTTGAGTCATTAAAATCATTTCAATTTTAGACTGTTGCCTTCCCTAAACTGTCCTTCATGCGATGAAACAGCAATACAAGTTCGTCATGTTCGTTGATGCTATGAATATAGTCAAGTTGATATCGACAATTTGAAAAGGGGCACCAACTTTTCAAACATCTCAAAATGACCGAAATTGTCTGGAAAAATTTCCAGATCCTTGCATTGGACCATAATAGGTAAATTAAAAAAATTCAAGTGCTTAGACCAAATTCTTTCTGTGTCAGAAACCTATGCTGTGTCAAATATTTAATAACAATCCAAATTCAGAGCTGTATCAAGCTTGAATGTTGTGTCCATACTTGCCCCAACTGTTCAGGGTTCGACCTCTGCGGTCGTATCAAGCTGCGCCCCAGCGAAGCATTTTATTGGTTTATATCTCTGAAACTAAAGCATTTAGAGCAAATCTGACAAGGTGACAAAAATGTTCATCAGATTTAGATTTATCTGCTCTGAAATTTTCAGACGAATCCGACAACCTGTTGTTGGGTTGCTGCCCCTGAGTTAGTAATTTTACAGAAATTTTGCAGTTTTTTGTTATTATCTTAGATATCATTATAATATCTTATATCCAATACTATTAATTATGATTTTAACCTTATTTTACATGATTTCCAAAGCATCAGTAAATACAGGTGAGCGACACAGGCTCTCTAGTGTGAAATTATACTTGGAATTTCTATTCAGTATTTAGCTTAGAAATTGTATCTAAAATATAATGCATTGTAAAACATGTCTGTTATTGCCAAGAAAGAACATAGTAGTAAAATGCAGTTTTTATATTTCATCTCTTTAAGCACCAAGGACAAAACTTACAGAATAAATATGATCAACAATTGAAAATCTATCTACAGTAAGATTGCAGACGAAATCATTTTTTTAAATTTTGAAGCAAATATGACCAAAACAAAGAATTTTTAAGTGGCATTTTTAAGCAAACACCGATAAACATTAAAAAGCAAAAATATAAATCATGATTGATGAATGAATTGAGCCAAAAAATTCAGGTGAGCGATTCAGGTTCTTGAGATTCTCTTGTTAAAGATGCAATTAAACTACAGTCATTAAATTTAATGCATAAGATATTTGAAAAATCAAATTTTTTCTCAAATGAAAAAGTGTAACAAAGCCATAGGTCTATTTTTAGCTCACCTGGCCCGAAGGGCCAAGTGAGCTTTTCTCATCACTTGGCGTCCGTCGTCCGTCGTCGTCGTCGTCGTCGTTGTCCGTCGTCGTTAGCTTTTTACAAAAATCTTCTCCTCTGAAACAACTGGGCCAAATTTAACCAAACTTGGCCACAATCATCATTAGGGTATCTAGTTTAAAAAATGTGTCCGATGACCCGGCCAACCAACCAAGATGGCCGCCATGGCTAAAAATAGAACATAGGGGTAAAATGTAGATTTTGGCTTATATCTCTGAAACCAAAGCATTTAGAGTAAATCTGACATAGGGTAAAACTGATTATCAGGTCAAGATCTATCTGCCCTGAAATTTTCAGACAAATCTGACAACCTGTTGTTGGGTTGCTGCCTCTGAATTGGTAATTTTAAGGAAATTTTGCAGTTTTTGGTTATTATCTTGAATATTATTATAGATAGAGATAAACTGTAAACAGCAATAATGTTCAGCAAAGTAAGATCTACAAATAAGTTGTCACGACCAAAATTGTCAGTCGACCCCTTTAGGAGTTATTGCCCTTAATAGTCAATTTTTAACAATTTTTTGTAAATTTTTGTAATCTTTTACAAAAATCTTCTTTTCTGAAACTACTGAGACAAATTTAACCATACTTGGCCATAATCATTATAAGGGTTTCTAGTTTAAAAAATTTGTCCGATGACCCCGCCTTCTAACCATCATGGCTGACTTGGTTAAAAATAGAACATAGGGGTAAAATGCAGTTTTTGGTTTATATCTCTGAAACTAAAGCATTTAGAGCAAATCTGACAAGGTGGCAAAAATGTTCATCAGATTTAGATTTATCTGCCCTGAAATTTTCAGACGAATCCGACAACCCGTTGTTGGGTTGCTGCCCATGAGTTAGTAATTTTACAGAAATTTTGCAGTTTTTTGTTATTATCTTAGATATCATTATAATATCTAATATCTAATACTATTAATTATGATTTTAACCTTATTTTACATGATTTCCAAAGCATCAGTAAATACAGGTGAGCGACACAGGCTCTTGAGAGCCTCTAGTTTATATTATTGAAAACATATGAAAAGGGCAGGGTGGTGTACTGTTAAATTATAACGGTGTTATTTTTAAAACTCTGAAACAATAAGCAGAGCAAGATAGGAAAGGGGCTTTTGCCTTGAAATCTGAAGTATCGTCCTTATATTTTAATGTTTTCACATTCTTGAAGTGGTTTGATTTATATATTAGTAGTATTTTATGCTATGACAGTGAGACATGGGGCTTTCATAAAGGTCTTGAAAAAAAAAGTTCAGCAAAATTTTGCAAAAATCTTTTGGGTGTCTAAAATTGCACCAAGAATGCAATGATGTATTATGAGATTGGTAGATATCCTTTGATGTCTTTTTATTCTGTGTTGACATGAATCATCGGCTGATATGGTAATTTCAATAAATTAATTGTTTACAAAACATTGAATTAATTGTTCAAAATAGTAGGGATTTTCTATCCCAGGAATAGATTACCTCAGCTGTTTTTGGCAAAACCTTTTAAAAATTTTAGTCGCCAATGCATTTCAACTCTGTACTTTATTTGGCCTTTTAACTTTTTTTATTCGAGCGTCTGGCGTATAAAATTATAAGCCTGGTATCTTTGATGATTTTTTTTTACTTTATTAAAATTTCTATGCAAATATTATTATTGTTTATATAAATATTATGTAAAGAATTGTCTTTTTTCTTGGTCAGTGTGAGTTTAATTCCATACTCCTTGCTTTCAAAACACACAATTCCTTTGGGGTCAGTCAGCTGCTTTGCACACAAGTTTTGGACCCTTATGAAATTGACCACTGGTCTAATTTCTCATGTCCCCAAGTAATTAAATTTATAAATTTCTTTCTCCACCATCTATTCAAACCCCTCTTATCGTAACCTCCTGCTGTGAGATGAATATTATTCCGGCTATTGACGGAATGAACTGTTCATTCCCATTTGGTTTTACCTGGCGCTAAATTTCCCATAGCTGAGAATCTGACCCCCAAATGCCAAAATTATTGTGATTTGGGTTAGATTAATAAAAATGTAAACTTCATACTATTGTTGTCTCTGTGGTCTCTAGGATAATTGAAGAATATAATTAAATTTGGAAGCCCACGTTTGTTCAAAGGGAAGGGTTTGTTGGTTTGAATATAGATGAAATATTTTATGGTTTTTATACGACCGTGAAAAAATTTTTGTGGTTGTATATTGGTATGACGTTGGCGTTGTCGTCGTCGTCGTCGTTGTCGTCTTCGTCCGGCGTCGTCCGAAGACACATTGGTTTTCGCACTTTAACTTTAGTTTAAGTGAATGGATCTCTATAAAATTTTACCACAAGGTTCAATACCACAAAAGGAAGGTTGGGATTGATTTTAGGGGTTATGGTACCAACAGTAAAGGAATTAGGGGCCAAAAGGGGCCAAAAATAAGCATTTTTGTAACTTCCAGACATAACTTGTGTGTTAGTGTATGGATCTCTCTGACATTGTACCACAAGGTTCCATATCACAAAAGGAATGCTGGGATTCATTTTGGGGGTAATTGCCTCAAAATTTTAGGAATTAGGGGCCAAAAAAACAAGCATTTTTCTAGTTTATTGGACAATAACTTGTGTGTAAGTGTATGGATCTTTCTGAAATTGTACTACAAGGTTCCATATCACAAAGGGAAAGCTGGAATTGAGTTTGGGGGTAATTGCCGAGACCTTTAGGAATTGGGGGCCAAAAAGGGGCAAAAAATAAGCATTTTTCTAGTTTCCAGACAATAACTTGTGTTCAAGTGTATGGATCTCTCTGAAATTGTACTGCAAGGTACCATACCACAAAGGGAAGGCTGGGATTGATGATGGGGGTAATTGCCTCAATATTTTAGGAATTAGGGGCCAAAAAGGGGCAAAAAACAAGCATTTTTCTAGTTTCAGGACAATAACTTGTACTACAACGTTCCATATCACAAAGGGAAAGCTTGGTTTGAGTTTGGGGGTAATTGCCCTAAACGTTTAGGAATTTGGGACCAAAAAGGGGCCAAAAAACACATTTTTCTAGTTTCCAGACAATAACTTGTGTTCAAGTGTATGGATCTCTCTGAAATTGTACTGCAAGGTACCATACCACAAAGGGAAGGCTGGGATTGAGTTTGGGCGTGATGAATCATAAGGGGGTTCAAAAAATTTGGGGGGGGGGGGGGGGGGGGGTTTTCCTTTTAATACGCCCGTCAAATTTTTGACGGGACGTATTATGTTATACAAATGTCCGGCGTCCGTCTGTCTGTCCGTCTGTCCGTCCGTCTGTCCGTCTGTCTGTCCGGCGTAAACATGTCGCACCGTAACTTGAGAATGACTTATCCAAATTTCATGAAACTTAACATAGTTGTTTCTTATGATGGTCAAACCATCTGTATACTTTTTGGTGAAAATAAGATTAAAACTTTTTGAGTTACGGGACTTAGTAACTAAAACAGGTGTGTTTTTTTTTTCACATGTCGCGCCGTATCTCAAAAACAATTTATGATTATTGCTTAAAACTTTACACACTTCTTAGTTATATTAATCTTAAGATCTGTATACTTTTTGGTGGTGATTCAAAATTTTATTTTTGAGTTATTGAGTATTTTGTTAAAAAAGGGGGAGGGGTTTTTCACATGTCGCGCCGTATCTCAAAAACAGTTTATGATTATTGCTTAAAACTTTACACACTTCTTAGTTATATTAACCTTAAGATCTGTATACTTTTTGGTGATGATTCAAAATTTTATTTTTGAGTTATTGAGTATTTTGTAAAAAAAGGGGGAGGGGTTTTTCACATGTCGCGCCATATCTCAAAAATGATTTATGATTATTGCTTTAAATTTTACACACTTCTTAGTTATATTAATCTTAAGATCTGTATACTTTTTGGTTTTGATTCAAAATTTTTTTTTTGAGATATTGATTTTTTTTTTTTAAAAGGGGTGTTTTCACATGTCGCGCCGTATCTGAAAAACGATTTATGATTATTGCTTAAAATTTTACATACTTCTTAGTTATATTAATCTAAAGATCTGTATACTTTTTGGTTTTGATTCAAAATTTTATTTTAGAGATATTGATTTTTTTGTAAAAAAAAAAAGGAGGTTTTCGCATGTCACGCCGTATGTCAGAAACTATTTATGCTTATTGCATAAAAATTCACACACAAGACGACGAGCGTATCATGCGCTCATGGCGCAGCTGTTTATTTTTCTTTTTTTCCTTTTTTTTTTCTTTTAAAATTTTCCATTTTAAGTTGGTTATTTCTGATTTATATATAAAGGCAAATAATAATGATATGGTAGGAGATACACACCAAACAGGATGTGTAAATTTTTATATAATAAGTATTGTGCAATAGCAAGAAATTTTCAATTGCACAGTATTGCACAATAGCAAGAAATCTTCAATTGCACAGTATTGCGCAATAGCAAGAAATCTTCAATTGCACAGTATTGCCCAATAGCAAGAAATATCCAATAGCACAATATTGCGCAATAGCAAGAAATTGTCAATTGTACAGTATTGTGCAATAGCAAGAAATATTCAATTGCACAGTATTGTGCAAAAGAAGATACTTCGTATAAATTGCTTATTTCTTGACCAATTTCAATGGGGTTTAATTCTTGAATTCTTGGGGTTCTTTAATATGCTGAATCTAACCGTGTATTAAGTTTTTGGATTTTGGGCCCTGTTTTTAAATTGGTCCACATTGAGGTCCAAAGGGTCCAAAATTAAACTTTGTTTGATTTCATCAAAAATTGAATTATTGGGGTTCTTTGATATGCCGAATCTAAACGTGTATTTAGATTCTTAATTTTTGGTTCCGTTTTCAAATTGGTCTACATTAAGGTCCAAAGGGTCCAAAATTAAACTAAGTTTGATTTTAACAAAAATTGAATTCTTAGGGTTCTTTGATATGCTGAATCTAAACATGTATTTAGATTTTTGATTATGGGCCCAGTTTTAAAGTTGGTCCAAATCGGGGTCCAAAATTAAACTTTGTTTGATTTCAACAAAAAATGAATATATGGGGTTCTTTGATATGCTGAATCTAACCATGTATTTAGATTTTTGATTTTTGGGCCCCGTTATCAACTTTGTCCACATTGAGGTCAAAAGGGTCCAAAATTAAACTTTCATCAAAAATTGAATTATTGGGGTTCTTTGATATGCTGAATCTAACCATGTATTTAGATTTTGGATATTGGACCATAATAGGTGAATGTCCAATTTTAAATTTTTAAGTTCTTAGACCACATTCATTCTGTGTCAGAAACCTATGCTGTGTCAAATATTTAATCACAATCCAAACGCAAAGCTGTATCAAGCTTGAATGTTGTGTCCATACTTGCCCCAACTGTTCAGGGTTCGACCTCTGCGGTCGTATCAAGCTGCGGAGCATTTTATTATTGTCTCGCTTGACGGAGTCAAAAAGCGAGACATAGGTATGCTGTTTCCGGCGTCGGCGGCGGCGTCAACAATGTATTAGTTTGTGATTAGGTCTAGTTTGTGGTGAACCACAAGTTGTAGGTCAATCTTATTTGGTATACAGTTGTATTAGCATTGGCACATCTCATTTTATTTGGCCCTGTCCCCTCAGTCATGGTCTATTGACTTTGAAACTATTGCTTATTTTACATGTATTAGTTTGTGATTAGGTCAGTTTATGGGGAACCATTAGTGGTAGGTCAATGATATTTGGTATGCAGTTGTATAAGCATTAGCATATCTCATTTCCATGGAGATTATTTGGCTCAGCCCCCTTAGTCATGGTCTATTGACTTTGAAAATTTTGCTTAGTTAACATGTATTAGTTTGCGATTAGGTCAGTTCAAGGGGAACCATTAGTGGTAGGCCAATTTTAATTGGTATTCAGTTGTATAAGCATAAGCACATCTCATTTCAATGGAGAATATTTGGCCCCATCCCCTCAGTCATGGCCTATTGACTTTGAAACTTTTGCTTAGTTTACATTTATTAGTTTGTGATAAGATCAGTTTAAGATGAACTGCTAATGTTAAGTCAATGATATTTGGTATGCAAATTTATTGGCATTTGTAATTATCGTTTCCATGGAGATTATATAGCTCCACCCCCTCTTCATGGTTCATTGACTTTGAAACTTTTACATAGTTTACAAATTATGTTTGTGTTTAGGTTTCTTTAAAGGGAACAACTTATAATAAGTCAATGATATTTGGTATGCAGTTGTATTAGCATTGGCGCATCTCATTTACATGGGGATGGTTTAGCCTTGTACCTCAGTCATGGTTCATTGACATTGAATATTAGCCTAACTTGTTAAGTATTGCCATTTTAATTTCAACATTTGCATAATCAAAATTACAAAAAAGCGAGACATATCTCTGTGATAACAGTTTATTGTTGTTCTCTCCAGGTTAATATTAGATATCCTAATGTTATCTTATGATAAACTAAAGATTCACCTTTTTATGGATGAATGGAGTACATTAACAACGAGAATGAGTCTTCACTTCTATTACTTGGATCACAAGGACATTAACATACAAAAAATGACACAGTTCAAAGCAGACATTTTTAAACAACAAAGAACTGAGTTACAAATTAAATTATTATAAGTTTAAATTTATACAGACTAGATTAGGCCGATAGTTTTCTTAATTGAATTGTTTCATATTTTTCATGTCGGGGCCTTTTATAGCCGTCTATACAGTATGGGTTTTTCTTATTGTTGAAGGCCGTACGGTTGCCTATAATTGCTTACATCCACTTCATTTGAACTTTGGTGGATAGTTTTCTCGTTGGCAATCGATCATGCCACATAGATCTCCTTACTTTTTTAAGTAAATAGTGTTATTTTGCAGTCAGGGGTCAAAAGTTATTCACAGCATGATAACTCTTTTTAATTGTCAAAAACTTGTTTCAGGTCAGATTGAAATAACCTTTTTTCTGTTTTACTACGAGCAGATTTTGGTCTACCTGCGACGAAAGTCACAGAATACAAGACCGAGATTACAACCCAGCGGCGGATACTAATTGTATTTATTTTTGAGAGAGTAGAAGACCTGGATACTTCATACCTTGTATACAGGGGCCTCATATTATGGAGTTTCTGTCCATCAATTGTTCATTGTCTTCTACCTCATTTTCATGGTTCAGCGACTGCTTAAAAAACTGTATAGTTTTTGGTCACATGAATTTCTTATGTGTAATTAGTAAAGAGTAACTATATTTGGTATATGGATTCCTTGCAAGGTCTACATGTCTGTCAGACAGGGTTTACCTGAAATCAAACTCATTTCATTGATCAGCAGTCTAGATTAAGTTTTCATGGTCATTCTGTATCTCAGATACTTTTAGTAGATGGTCAACCATATTTGGTGTACAGAATAGTTTTAAGGTGAACATGTCAGTCTGGAAGGTTTCATCTGATCTTGGCCTCATTTCATTGATCAGTGATCAAGGTTAAGCTTTTGTTGTCAAATCTGTATCTCAGATACTTTAAGCAATTATTAAGGTCAACTATATTTGGTGTATGGAATTATTGTAAGGTGTACAAGTCAGAGTGGCAGGTTTCCTCCGACCTTATCCTCGTTTTCATGGTTCATTAATGTTGTTAATCTTTTTTTAGTTTGGTCCGTTTTCTCAGAAATTATAAGCAATAGATCAGCTGTATTTGGTTTATGGAATGATTGTAAGGTGTATATGTCTGTATGGAAGGTTTCGTCTGACTATGAATAAAAAAAGGCAACAGTAGTATACCGTTGTTCAATAGTCATAAATCGATTAAGCGAAAACAAATCCGGGTCACAAACCAAAACTGAGGGAAACACATCAACTTTAAGAGGAAAACAACGGAACAACAGAAACACTGAACTACAACAAAAACAAACGCCAACATACATAGAAACGGAATTTTTGATAACAACTGCCATATTCCTGACTTGGTACAGGACATTTTAAGAAAAAATGGTGGGTTGAACCTGGTTTTATGGCTAGCCAAACCTCCTGCTTATATGGCAATGTTAAAAATACAGCTAAAATGACAACATTACGTGACAGGAATACAGTACAAATAAACGCAAGAACACTCAGGACAGAGAAACACATAAATAAATAATATAATAGTACATTACAACATGTAAACCACAGAATAACAACGGACACCTCCCATGAATCCACAACAGCACACCAAGACACCACAAACGAATTTATAATAAACTGTGCATCACATGAATGTATCAACGCCACAAAAAGTGACGTATTTTTTGTGAAGTTAATATTATCAAGGTAAATTTCTAAAATAGAATAGATTTGTTTTATTGTAGACACGTACAAGAATATAAGATTGAGTTTGTAATGGTGTTATTTTATGTATTTTCTAACCATGACAAGAATATTAAAATGGAATTGTATTTGTAATGGTGTTATTATTTGTATTTTCTGACCATGTCGGTTTTTCTTCTAAGTCAAAACTGTGTATAAACAAAAAAATCCTGTGCATATAGTTGCTTTAAACTAAAATTCATATAAATGAAATAGCTGATTAATTATCTTAACCTTTACATAAATATAGAAAATAAAAATAAAATTAAAAACCAATTGTTCAGAGAACAATTGAAGGTCTTTCCACCCATAAAGATCAATTTTGATATAGAACTATGAAAATTCAGTTTGAAATATCATATCCAGCGTCAAATGATAGCTTATTGTACACTGATTCCAAAAATGTATGGTTTCTATACATTTTTTCTAAATAAGGGAGATAAATTGTAACTTCCGGTTTGAAAAATGTCACTTCCGGTTTTAATTGATAGTTTACTTGATACTGATTCCAAAAATATATGGTTCAATATACTTTTACATTAAATAAGTACAAAAAATAGCTACTTCCGGTTTACACCAGGTCACTTCCGGTTGACTTTTCCATAGTCAAGTGGCTTGCCACGTAATTCAAAAAGTCCCATGGCTTTATCATGTATACATATGAGGTAAAAGCAAAGGTCAAAATCTAGAACGTCAATTTTACCAATGACCTTCAGCTCAGTTTCAAGGTCATAAACCAAGGGCTTCAAATCAAAAGGCTATAGGTCTCAATTATATATGGTTAATGAGTTATATCACTATATGCTTAACTTTTAATAAACGAGGGGAGAAAACTCCAATTTAATGATAGCGTACCCTTTTAACCAAAATTTATGTGTTACGACATGTCGCAACTTACAATTTAGTAAAAATATGTTGTCGATATCTTGTAAGGTTTTTGAAAAGAATTGAAAATAAGCCAAAATCAAAATTTAAAATATGACCTTGACCTCTGACCTTGACCTAATTTTCTTATTTTTGGATCAAGAACCTCAAATCAAAAGATCCTAGGTCTCTATCACTAATGGTTTACAAGATAGAAATGCATATCACTTATATCAAATGCATAAGGGGAAATAACTCTCATATGGAATATTCATATTGCTTCGGTCAAAATAGGACAAATCATGCAAAGGATATAACGAGCAATTTTATAAAATAAATTTGTTGCTTTCTTTTACGGTTACGGAGGAGATGCAGTCACAAGGAAAACAGTGTTCGGGGAGATAACTCCTACAAAGAAAATTGTTCGGCTAAGAATGGGTGAAAATAAAAAGCGCATAAACTGTATGATACTATATAAGAAATATCTAAGCGACATCTTGCGAAACAAAAATTTTACGCGAGAACAAAATTTGGCGGAAGAAAATAATAATAATCAGAACAAATACAATAGGTCTTTCCACAGAAAAGTGGAAAGACCTAATAACTGTAATATAAGGCAAGATCATGTAAAAACAAACAGTAAACACACTTGAAAACAAACAACATAAAACAAAAACACTGTAGACGAACCATAAGTAACTCACCTATACTGACAAATTAGACATATGTGAAATGTACTGAAAATACAGAATTCAAACCACAAACAATAAGACATAACACAATATCCAACAAGACTTACAAAAGAAACATCAAATCTAAATACATGAATGTTGGATGTATAAATACTGAGACACGTCTTTTAGCAATGCGAATTCACACTCGGCAAAACAGTCGTATATGAACTTTTTATTCATGGTTAGTTGGACAATGTAAAGCTTTTTGGGTTTGGTCTATTTTTAGATACTCTAAGCAATGGGGCCACTATGGTTGTTGTACGAAATGATTGTAAGGTGTACATGTTTGTCTGGTAGGTTGACCTTGAACTCATTTTCATGGTTCGTTGGTCAATGTTGAGTTTTCATGATTTTGTCTGTTGATTGGATACTATAATCAATAGCTGAACTATATTTGGTGTATGGAATGAATGTAAGGTGTACATGTCAGCTGCCTGGCAGAGTTCATCTGGCCTTCACCTTATTTACTTGGATCATTGATAATGTAAGTTTCTGTGATACTTGTATTAAAACTTTCATCTTACAGACTTGCACTCTTGTGTAATTTATATAAGACTAAAATATTTTAGATATGGATTGTGCAATATAGGCTTCTTAGAACTTATATCTAGTTTATAACCCTCAATCAAGGCAAATATGTTGAAAGTTCCATTGGACTTTCAAATTAAGAATGATCCACAAGCAACATTGAAAGTTCTGTCAGGTCTGCACATATTTGTAAAACTTTAAAGATATAAGTATCATATACATTGTGTATATATTGTATGAAAAAACTATATATATGAATAATTGGAGGTTACTTTTTTAACAGACAGGGATGTATTTGTTATACACAGTGTCATCATCTGCTGCAGAACAACTAAAGCCTCATCTTGTGTCTCTTCTGCAGTTACTGTCAGAAGTTATATCTGATAATGAAAACCAGTTTGTACCATATTATGTGGTCAGGTAAGTTAGATTTTGAACCATGCTAATCTGCCTCAATGACAATTTAATTACAGTACATTAAGAATCTATATTTTTAGGCAGTTAAGCTGCCTTATGCGAGCACCCTAGATTTGTGTTCTACCCAATAAATGCTGAAATACGTGCCATTGTTATTATCTAGCTGGCTATTATGTTATTTATAACTAATTGGACATTTTTTAAATACTTCTATTTCTGGAATACAAAAAATATGACCAGAAAAACCTTAAATGATCGTCGAACTACCCAAAACTTTTGAAGTTGCACATAGGAAGTAGTGCTCAATAGAAATCCGTACGTAGTTTATTATCCCCTGTGCTTTTGGCTACGATGTCAAAGAACAATTGTATGAAATATTTCATCGCCGAAAATCGGTAATTACAAGTCGTTTATATTTCCCAAATGGCAATATGCGCAGGAATATTGTTCATGTACAACAAATCTCTATGATAGAGGAAATAAAGTTATATAATTGGGCGGTCATTTTTATACGACCGCAAAAAAATTTTTGTGGTCGTATATTGGTATGACGTTGGCGTCGTCGTCGTCGTCGTCGTCGTCGTCGTCCGGCGTCGTCGTCGTCGTCCGGCGTCGTCTGGCGTCGTCCGAAGACACATTGGTTTTCGCACTCTAACTTTAGTTTAAGTGAATGGATCTCTATGAAATTTTACCATAAGGTTCAATACCACAAAAGGAAGGTTGGGATTGATTTTGGGGGTTATGGTACCAACAGTAAAGGAATTAGGGGCCAAAAGGGGCCAAAAATAAGCATTTTTGTAACTTCCAGACATAACTTGTGTGTTAGTGTATGGATCTCTCTGACATTGTACCACAAGGTTCCATATCACAAAAGGAATGCTGGGATTGATTTTGGGGGTAATTGCCTCAAAATTTTAGGAATTAGGGGCCAAAAAAGGGGCAAAAAACAAGCATTTTTCTAGTTTCATGATAATAACTTGTGTGTAAGTGTATGGATCTTTCTGAAATTGTACTACAAGGTTCCATATCACAAAGGGAAAGCTGGAATTGAGTATGGGGGTAATTGCCCAAAACGTTTAGGAATAAGGGGCCAAAAAGGGGCCAAAAATAAGCATTTTTCTAGTTTCCAGACAATAACTTGTGTTAAAGTGTATGGATCTCTCTGAAATTGTACCACAAGGTTCCATATCACACAGGGAATGCTGGGATTGATTTTGGGGGTAATTGCCTCAAAATATTAGGAATTAGGGGCCAAAAAAGGGGCAAAAACAAGCATTTTTCTAGTTTCATGATAATAACTTGTGTGTAAGTGTATGGATCTTTCTGAAATTGTACTACAAGGTTCCATATCACAAAGGGAAAGCTGGAATTGAGTTTTGGGGTAATTGCATTAAACGTTTAGGAATTTGGGGCCAAAAAGGGGCCAAAAAACACATTTTTTTTAGTTTCCAGACAATAACTTGTGTTCAAGTGTATGGATCTCTATGAAATTGTACTGCAAGGTACCGTACCACAAAGGGAAGGCTGGGATTGAGTTTGGGGTGATGAATCATAAGGGGGTTCAAAAAATTTGGGGGGGGGATTTTTTTTTTTTCCTTTTTTTTCTTTTTTCCTTTTTTTTTCTTTTAAAATTTTCCATTTTAAGTTGGTTATTTCTGATTTATATTTAAAAGCAAATAATAATGATATGGTAGGAGATACACACCAAACAGGATGTGTAAATTTTTATATAATAAGTATTGTGCAATAGCAAGAAATTTTCAATTGCACAGTATTGCACAATAGCAAGAAATCTTCAATTGCACAGTATTGCGCAATAGCAAGAAATCTTCAATTGCACAGTATTGCGCAATAGCAAGAAATATCCAATAGCACAATATTGCGCAATAGCAAGAAATTGTCAATTGTACAGTATTGCGCAATAGCAGGAAATATTCAATTGCACAGTATTGTGCAAAAGAAGATACTTCGTATAAATTGCTTATTTCTTGACCAATTTCAATGGGGTTTTATTCTTGAATTCTTGGGGTTCTTTAATATGCTGAATCTAACCGTGTATTAAGTTTTTGGATTTTGGGCGCCGTTTTTAAATTGGTCCACATTGAGGTCCAAAGGGTCCAAAATTAAACTTTGTTTGATTTCATCAAAAATTAAATTATTGGGGTTCTTTGATATGCCGAATCTAACCGTGTATTTAGATTCTTAATTTTTGGTTCCGTTTTCAAATTGGTCTACATTAAGGTCCAAAGGGTCCAAAATTGAACTTAGTTTGATTTTAACAAAAATTGAATTCTTGGGGTTCTTTGATATGCTGAATCTAAACATGTATTTAGATTTTTGATAATGGGCCCAGTTTTCAAGTTGGTCCAAATCGGGGTCCAAAATTAAACTTTGTTTGATTTCAACAAAAATTGAATATATGGGGTTCTTTGATATGCTGAATCTAACCATGTATTTAGATTTTTGATTTTTGGGCCCAGTTATCAACTTTGTCCACATTGAGGTCAAAAGGGTCCAATATTAAACTTTGTTTGATTTCATCAAAAATTGAATTCTTGGGGTTCTTTGATATGCTGAATCTAACCATGTATTTAGATTTTGGATATTGGACCATAATAGGGGAATGTCCAATTTAAAATTTTTAAGTTCTTAGACCACATTCATTCTGTGTCAGAAACCTATGCTGTGTCAAATATTTAATCACAATCCAAATGCAAAGCTGTATCAAGCTTGAATGTTGTGTCCATACTTGCCCCAACTGTTCAGGGTTCGACCTCTGTGGTCGTATCAAGCTGCGCCCTGCGGAGCATTTTATTAACTTATCTTGCCAAATAAGGTTGTTGATATTTTATGAATGAAATGAAACGATGCCATGAAACAGATGCGGAAATCAACATTGATGGGATGTTTTAAGTAATATGGACAACTCGTCCCCTAGACAAGTTGGACCGAATCCACTCAAACCGTCTAAGAAGACAACTTTGACCGTTTGTCAGATTTACTTAGGGTTTCATAAAATACTAGACTAACATGTCTAGCGGAGCCATTAATCTTTTGTTTGTGCATTTGGGGTCTATTTAGGGGTTATTTGGAGGGGCCTGAAGAAGGGAGGGGTTAACATGTACTATAAAACCCTATGGATTTTATTTTTTTAAATTTTCAAATGACTATATCTGGAAACAGTAAGTGATAGACACATGCAGTCTTCAGTAATGAGAACAGGACAATAAAAAAAAAATCAACCTAAATATATTGTGAGTCCCTGGGGGTCATCCCAACCACCTTCAATTTGAAAATGTACTTTTATCTTGTACACCGTCGCGATCCCCACCCTAAACAAATATATATACTTGTATGGGACAATAAAAGAAATCAATGAAAATAATTTGGGGGAGTCCCAGGTGTCGTCCCACCCCCTCCTGTTTGAGAACTTGGAAATGGTCGAGATCCCCACCCCTAAACCATATATATTCATGTATGGGACAATAAAACAAATCAATTGAAATATAGGGGGAGTCCCTGGGGGTCACCACCCCCTCCTGTTTGGGAACTTGTAAACGTTGAGATCCCCACCCCTAAACCATATAAATTCATGTATGGGACAATATAACAAATCAAATGAAATATATGGGGAGTCCCTGGGGTCACCCCAACCCCTCCTGTTTGAGAACTTGGAAATGGTTGAGATCCCAACCCCTAAACCATATACCTTCATGTATATGACTTTAACTTGAAAATTGTAAGTGATAGACACACGCAGTCTTAAGAAATGATCACAGAACAATAAAACAAATCAGATGAATATAGGGTGAGTGCCTGAGGTCGCCCCCACCCCCTCTAATTTGAGAATGTGCTATTATCTTGTAAACGGTCGAGATCCCCACCCCTAAATCATATATATTCTTGTATGGGACAATAAAACAAATCAAATGAAATATAGGGGAAGTCCATGGGGGTAACCCCACCACCTTCTTTTTGAAAACTTGTAAACGTCGAGATCCCCACCCCCTAAATCATATATATTCTTGTATGGGACAATAAATCAAATCAAATAAAATAAAAGGCGAGCCCCCTGGGGTCACCCCCACCCCTCATGCTTGAGAACTTGTAAACGGTTGAGATCCCCACCCCTAAACCATATATATTCTTGTATGGGACAATAAAACAAATCAAATGAAATATAGGGGAAGTCCAGGGGGGTCACCCCCACCCCCCTCTTTTTGAGAACTTGTAAACAGTCTAGATCCCCACCCCGAAACCATATATATTCTTGTATGGGACAATAAAACAAATCAAATCAAATAAAAGGCGAGCCCCCTGGGGTCACCCACACCCCCTCCTGTTTGAGAACTTGTAAACGGTTGAGATCCCCACCCCCTAAACCATATATATTCTTGTATAGGACAATAAAACAAATCAAATGAAATTTAGGGAAACCCCAGGGGTAATCCCCAACCCCTTCTTTTTGAAAACTTGTAAACGGTCAAGATCCCCACCCCTAAACCATATATATTCTTGTATGGGACAATAAAACAAATCAAATGAAATAAAGGCGAGTCCCATTGGGTCACCCCCACCCCCCTCCTGTGTAAGAACTTGTAAACGGTCGAGATCCCCGTCAATAAACCATATATATTCTTGTATGGACAAAAAAACAAATCATATGAAATAAAAGGGCGAGTCCCCTGGTGATTACCCCCCCCCCCCCCCCCCCCCCCCCCCCCTTTCAATTTGAGAATGTGCTTTTATCTTGTAAGCGGTCGAGATCACCACCCCTAAACCATATATATTCCTGTTCGTCATTTCAAGAAGATTTGAAAGACATACAGGGTTAATCCATAGGCGTCACTTATGCATATCACAAACCAATTTGGACGAATTATTGGAGCTTTGTTTGGGAGACTTCGTAACAGCATCCTGTTACAATTATTTCTTGTAATGTATGAGACAATAAAACAAATCAAATGAAATATAGGGGGAGTCCATAGGGACACCCGAACCCCTCTTGTTTGAGAACTTGTAAACAGTCAAGATCCCCACCCCTAAACCATATATATTCATGTATGGGACAATATAACAAATCAAATGAATTATTTGGGAGTCCCTGCGGTCACCCCATCCCCCCCTGTTTGAGAACTTGGAAATGGTCGAGATCCCTACCCCCTAAACCATATGTATTCATGTATGGGACAATATAACAAATCAAATGAAATATAGGGGGGAGTCCCTGGGGTCACCCCACCCCTCCTGTTTGAGAACTTGTAAACGGTCGAGATACCCACACCTAAACCATATTTATTCCTGTTCATCATTTCAAAAAGATTTGAATGACATACAAGGTCAATCTCCTAGGTGTCACATATGCATATCACTTTACTAGACCAAACCAATATGAACTGGACTTTGCCCAATGTCAGGAGACCATGGGAATGACGAATTATGGGGGCTTTGTTTGGGAGACTTCGTAACGGCATCCTGTTACAATTATTTCTTGTTTATTATAAAATTTTATTGATGCAAAAAATGAGTCTAGGTTAATTGAATTTACTTTAATTATTTATTAAATTATTTCTGGGTCATAATAATTTTCATTTATGGCTCATTTTAAAGAAAACATATAAATCTTTCAAGCAGTGTAAAGCCAGAGAATGTTTGACCAACTTTTTTATAATCACCTGTCATTTTATTCCAAACTTGGTATGGAGTAACATCATGCATATGGGGGTGAAGATGGGGGTCATTTACATTGATATATGAGCTTGCTTTTGAAAACCTTGATGAAATATTAATTAATTTGCCTTAATAATCAATTCATTTAATGAACATAAATGTACAATATATGAATGTTTAATGTTTGTTCTTTCAAATCTTAAAAAAAAAATTGAAGCAACACTGCCCACAGTTTTCATAATTACGTGGTCTTTGGTTAACTGCCTACAGCGCTTACAGTGCTTTGATTGCTGACACAGACAAAATTAATCCCCTTAAATAGGATAAAGGAGATATCCCAACTCATTCCCCAGGTAACAACCAAAAAAGTTGTTCTGTTTTTTTTGGGTTTTTTTCATCTCACCTGGCCCCAAAGGACCATGTTAGCTATTGCCATCACTTGGCGTCTGTCATTGGCATCCGTTGTTGTCCATATTGATAAATATTATATATTGGATATAAATATACTATATATTTTTTTTCCTTTTTTGGAAAATATAAAATTTATTTGTATGAGCTTTAGAAAACAGGACGAAAAGCAAGGCTTGCCAAACTTTTCTTCTGTTTCGAAGGGAGTACACAATTTTTTTATATTTCAGACAATGTTAATATGTTTTTATCCTGTAATTTACACCTGACACTTTAAGGTTTAGTTGTTAAAATCCAAATAGTTGTCTCTGATTTTTCAAAGAAATCGACATAGTTTAAACTCGGACTGCGAAGAGAACCCCCAAAATGAAATGTTATCCTAAAAGAAATATTCATATACCTGTTTTCTCAACATGGAAGCGGAGTAACAGGAGACTTAAAATGTACAAGTACAAATAAAACAAAAATTTATTTGTGTACATGTTATTTGTACAAAATTGATTGCAGGATAAACAATATTATTTGGTTATCAGCTACACATGACAGGTGTAGATAATAACAAAGCAGATTTTTTATCAAGATCGGGATTATTACTCAGAGAATGAATGGATGGTGAATAAATTTTTTTACAAACACAAACTGTAACAGTTTATGGTCAATATGACATAGATTTATTTGCGTCAAGACATAACAATCAGTTGGAACAATATGTTGCTTTTATGTCATGTAAGCATGTGTATGCAATTGATGCATTTACTATATATTCGTCTAATATGACAGTTATATATTTTGACCATACCTGTATCATGACTCTCTAGTGTTAATAAAAATTGAGAAAAGACCGGTTTCAATATTCTCTGGCAAAGTCAAACTTAGAATAATTTGGCTCTTATTTTAGGTCTATTTTGGTCTCATAGCTCTTCAAGTGTTTCATGTCTTATATATCTCATTGGCTTTCAAATTTTGGCTGTTGAGTGTCTTTCTGATGAACATGATGAAGGGTGAATCCAGAAATGGCGCTTGGTACCTATACCACAAAGGGAAGGCTGGGATTGATTTTGGGTGTAATTGCTTCAAAATTTTAGGAATTAGGGGCCCAAAAAGGGGCAAAAAACAAATTTTTCTAGTTTCAGGACAATAACATGTGTGTAAGTGTATGGATCTTTATGAAATTGTACTACAAAGGGGCATAACTCTAGAATGGTAAAAGTAACGCCACAAAAATTCGAACTTGATCTGTGTTTTGTGGTAATTAGCATTGTGCATAAGTTTCATAACATTTGGTTGAGGCAAACTAAAGTTAGAGAACAGAAACGAATATTTCAGCAATTTTTCAAATTTGATTTGTGTTTTGTGGTAATAAGTATTGTGTATAAGTTTCATAACATTTTGTTCAGGCAAACTAAAGTTAGAGAACTGAACAAATAAACCGCTGCGCCATGAGCGCATGATACACCCATCAATAACTTCTCAATGTCATATCAGAAATTTGTAAAAATAGAAAGGGAGCATAACGTCAATAGATATAAACAATTCACACCAAAATTTCATGAGAACTGGTGAAAGCATTTTTGAGTTATTGTCCGAAAACTGGAAAATCCCCCCTTTTTTTATTTTTTGCGGTCGTATATTGGTATGACGTTGTCTTCGTCGTCCGAAGACACATTGGTTTTTGCACTCTAACTTTAGTTTAAGTGAATGGATCTCTATGAAATTTTACCAAAAGGTTCAATACCCACAAAAGGAAGGTTGGGATTGATTTTGGGGGTTATGGTACCAACAGTTAAGGAATTAGGGGCCAAAAAGGGCCAAAAATAAGCATTTTTGTAACTTCCAGACATAACTTGTGTGTTAGTGTATGGATCTCTCTGATATTGTACCACAAGGTTCCATATCACACAGGGAATGCTATACATGTGATGGACTGTGAAACTAAGATCAGGAGTTTTGGAAATTTCAGGAGATTAGGACTCAGATCAGGAGGTTTTGCATCGACATAAATTCTGTCGTAAATGTAACCGTTAGCTGTAGAAATTGTCTGTTAAAAGTGTGTTTTCTTCAACTTTCCATCCGAATGTATTATGTTTATAGTACCCTTGTACTTATAAATTTTCTCTATCTTTTTAAACTTTCAACTTGTTCAATCTAACATTCTTCTTTTTTAGTATGTTCTTTAAATTTTTTAGGTCATATTTTTTTACCATTATTCATTGCAATCAGAACATTTGCTTATCTATCTGCAAGTAGATCTTTTATTTTTATCTTTATGCAAGTAGATTTTTTTTTTTTTTTTTTTTATCTTTATCAAGTAGATTTTTAATGCATGATAAGTAACACATTCAAACTGTAATCATCGGTCATAGTTATTATATAAATTTCAATTTAAGCCTTGAAAGGAAGTATAGAACCCTCAAATAATTTTCAAATTATTATTCTTTTATTTGTCCTAAGACATTTTAAATCATTTAATTACCATCCTTTTATGATTATTTGTTCAATTTATATTTTATTTGTATCTTTTAAAAATTTACATTATTTAAAAGAAAGCAACTTAAAACAGGATAAATCAAGGGAAGTAACCCAACATTCATCTGTAAATACACAAAGTTTTATTACACAACGGCAGTTAGCCTGAGGTAAAAATCGTTGATTACCAGTATGTTTGACACCCAAGTTGACAAGTGAAGCCATATAATTATGCATGTTAATTGAATTACAGGTAAAATATAACTTCAGGTATGTCAGTTACACCAGATATGTTGGGCCTGAAATTTTTCATTCATGAAATATTTCATACACGGGATTTTTTTGTCTTCAACGGGTAGGTCGCGAGGAGAACCCTGAAAACGGGATTATTGAACTCCCCGTCGGGAGGTTCACATGTATGGAATGCTGGGATTGATTTTGGGGGTAATTGCCTCAAAATTTTAGGAATTAGGGGCCAAAAAAGGGGCAAAAAACAAGCATTTTTCTAGATTCATGACAATAACTTGTGTGTAAAAGTGTACGGATCTTTCTGAAATTGTACTTCAAGATTATATATCACAAAGGGAAAGCTGGAATTGAGTTTGGGGGGTAATTGCCTCAAAATTTTAGGAATTAGGGGCCAAAAAAGGGGCAAAAAACAAGCATTTTTCTATTTTCATGACAATAACTTGTGTGTAAAAGTGTACGGATCTTTCTGAAATTGTACTTCAAGATTATATATCACAAAGGGAAAGCTGGAATTGAGTCTTGGGGGTAATTGCCCAAAAAAGTTTAGGAATAAGGGGCCAAAAAGGGGCCAAAAATAAGCATTTTTCTAGTTTCCAGACAATAACTTGTGTTCAAGTGTATGGATCTCTCTGAAATTGTACTGCTAGGTACCATACCACAAAGGGAAGGCTGGGATTGATTTTGGGGGTAATTGCTTCAAAATTTTAGGAATTAGGGGCCAAAAAAGGGGCAAAAAACAATTTTTTCTAGTTTCAGGACAATAACTTGTGTGTAAGTGTATGGATCTTTATGAAATTGTACTACAAGGTTCCATATCACAAAGGGAAAGCTGGGTTTGAGTTTGGGGGTAATTGCCCTACAGCGTTTAGGGAATTTGTGGCCAAAAAGGGGCAAAAAAACAAGCATGTGTTCAAGTGTATGGATCTCTCTGAAATTGTACTGCAGGTACCATACCACAAAGGGAAGGCTGGGATTGAGTTTGGGGATGATGAATCATAAGGGGGATCAAAAAATTGGGGGGGGGGGGGGGTGATTTTTTTTCTTTAAAATTTTCCATTTTAAATCGGTTATTTCTGATTTATATATAAAAGCAAATAATAATGATATGGTTTGAAAAGGTAAATTAAAAATTAAAAAAAAGTTCTTAGACCACATTCATTCTGTGTCAGAAACCTGTGCTGTGTCAAATATTTAATCACAATCCAAATTCAGTGCTGTATCAAGCTTGAATGTTGTGTCCATACTTGCCCCAACTGTTCAGGGTTTGACCTCTGCGGTCGTATCAAGCTGCGCCCAGCGTAGCATTTTATTAATGAATAAAACCCCATAACTCAGAAATGTAAAATCTAAAATTTACAAAAATCGAAAGGGAGCTCATGTCAATAGATATAAACAATTCACCAAAATTTCATGCAAATTGGTGAAAGCATTTTTGAGTTATTGTCCGAAAACTGGAAAATCCCCCTTTTTTTTAATGAAAATAATTCAGAAACTTTAAATCTGAAATTCATAAAAAACAAAAAAGGGAGCTCACGTCAATAGATATAAACAATTCCCCAAAGTTTTATGCAAATTGGTTAAAGCGTTTTTGAGTTAATGTCCGACATGTTGGTGACGGAAGGACGGATGGACAGACAGACGGACGGACAGACAGACTATGTTATACCATAATACGTTCCGTAAACAAGTATAAAAATTCAGCAATTTTTCCATTTGTAAAGGGGCATAACTCTAGAATGGTAAAAGTGAGGCCACCAAAATTCACACTTGTTCTGTGTTTTGTGGTAATAAGCATTGTACTGTACCTACTCGCCTATTAGTCGGAAATTTTTGAGTAAAATTCATAATCCAGAGAGGGGTACCGACTAATAGGCGAGATCCAGCGACCAGAGGAAAAGTCCAAGCTTGAGAAAAGTGGTCAGGAGTGAATTACCTGGTCAAAACTATGTTGGTGATCGCCAAACCTACATAAATTTATAAATAAAAAGTTTTTGTTGAAAATAAATGACTACAATACTGTCTTTGTGTTTTATTTGTTCTTTGTTAACCATTTTCTGTCAATTCGTGTTGAAATTCCCACTGTTTTCGGTTTGTGTATTGATTTTCATGGTCACATGGTATGTGTATAAACCCAAAAGAAGAGCCAAGAACCAAAAATGTAAAGGAGATAACAATGTACCAAATATGTGAAAGGATGTATTCAGCGGAGTTATTGTGTCATTATTGTGATATCATGATATCAATTCAATACTTGTCAATCATATAATAATCAAAAATAATTTTAAGATTCATTCCCTAGATCAAAATATTCTTCATTAAAATGTCTCAGGTAAACAAAAAATACAGATATGATTGACAAGCCAATATAATCCATTGATAACCCCTAATTAAGAGACAAAGAGTTGTATTCAATAGGTGTGAAAAATATCAGTGATAGGTAAACAGGTGACACTAATGAGTTGGAGTTATTTTAATATAAAGTTGATTAGCTTCACTTAATTATTCCCCCGCCGTAGCGGAGGGGGTATTAAGTTTTACCCTTGTCCGTCTGTACGTACGTACATCAGTACGTACGTCCCAAAGTTGGTTTCCGTTCTCTAACTTTAGTTTGCCTCAACCAAATGTTATGAAACTTATACACAATGCTTATTACCACTAAATACAGATCAAGTTTGAATTTTGGTGGCGTCACTTTTACCGTTCTAGAGTTCTGCTCCTTTTTAATATTAATCAAGATATTTTTTAAATTGGAGTTATCTTCCTTTGTCCATGATTATAGTTGAATCAACTACAATCAATGCTTCATACAATGCAATGTTTAATTTTGCCTTCCACTGATAAATTAAAGCAATTTTTACTCTTCATTTATAAAGTCTTCTTTGAAAATTGGAGTTATCTTTCTTTGTCCAGAATGGTAGTTGAATCAATTACAACCAATGCTTTATACAATGCAATATTCAATTTTACTTCCTACTGATAAATTAAAGCAATCTTTACCATTCAGTGCTTACAAGCACTTTGATTACTGTTCTAGGGTTATGCCCCTTTACAAATGAAAATCCATTCTCTAACTTGAGTTTGTCTCAACTAAATGTAATGAAATGTATATACAACGGTACATGAATGTTAGATGTACAAAATGTCAAGACACGTCGTATAGCAATGTAAATTCACTCTTGGTATAACAGTCATATTCGGGAATAGGTCACGTTCGGTACTTAGCAGACAGACGACATAGATGTGAAACCACAATCTAATGCCTAAAATAAAATTTCAATTGTTTGGCATTGCGGCACGACCCACTGAAAAACTTGCCGCCCAAATAATTTTATTTGCGTTTCAGAAATTTATTTTTTTTAATTTAAAAATAACCGAAATTGTGCCGGAATTTTATCGTATCCGCTGAGTTTGTTCCTGGCTTTACTTATTTCAAATCACAATCTTATAAGCGCTTGCCTTACACTTTATTGGGAGCAAACATTTAAATGACATGGAATAGAAAAAGTCTGCCAAAAGTAATGTCAAAGAGGCCGACAGAGGGAAGCATCTCCCTATGCTGCAATGCATTGATTAAGGGAGATGAATTAGATCAAAAATTAAATTTTCAGCTATTTTTTGAAAGAAACGTTCTGAGAGACCTTGTAGAGGACTCAAATTTTATATTTTGTAAAGCAGAAACAGTTGATGTCTGCTTGACTTTGTCGCTTCATGAGATAGAAGCTTTTCACAGGGACATCACAGAACAAATATGCGTGGCTCTGACATTTGTTGAATTTATTAAATATTTGAAATTTATCATTGACAAATTTTCCCTTGAACCATAGAACAAAGTATCTACTATAGTCAGAACCACAATGATGCATTCAAGATAATTATGGCTGAAAGCACCAAAGCTTAAAGACCAAAATGGTCCCAGATTTACAGGTTTATAGTAGTTTTGTACCAGTAGATGCTAGCCTGGTACAAAACATACATATTTTAAAGACTAGCATCTTGTGTCAATTGAAGTACTTCCCCCTTTTTTTGCCTTTCTTTTTAACATGAATAAGATAATTCTTAAAACATAAAAGATACTAACAGAAACATATTTATAAATGTATCTAGTGTACTAGTGATGAATAAAATCCCCTCCTTTCCCACAATTCTAAGGGCTCATTAATTTATTTGTATTCATGTAATGCATGTCCAGATTTCTGTTAATCAAACAAGCATTACAACCCATAATTTATTTATCTGCAAAAATTGTCTGTCCTGCTGCATATTTCCATTTTGAATTTATCATACGTTTTAAACCTAGCCCTGAAAAACCTTGCACTTGGATAATGTTAAAAATATTAATATGAAACCCTGCAGGTGAAACATGTAGACCATAGCAAATAAAATTGCAGACCATTTGAAGTGTTGTTGTCAATTTTGAGTATTATTTAAATGTTGCATTCATTTGCATAATTTGACAACCCCGCATACTGTAAATTCAGAAATTATTGCGAGGTTTTTATTATTGCGAAAAATGCGACAGAGTTGTAAACGCAATAATTTAAACTCGCATTTTGAAATATTTCAAATGAATTAAACATGATTTTTCTCAAAATCGTAAAATTTAAAATCGCAATTAAGTCTCAAATGACAAAATCGCAATAATAAATGCACGCAATAATTTCTGAATTTACAGTACCAAGGTATCCACTTCAGGGACTCTATCGAAATGATTCACACAGGCGTTGGTTCACCAAACGGAGTTTAATTTTGGATAATATTAGTATAAACACCATGTCTATTTGTGCCAACCTTCCAAATTTTTAATATTTTGCTATCCTAATTTGGTACAGATCCTTTATCCTCAAAACTTATCAGGGGCAGTAGGCGTGTTTGTATGTTAGTTTGTCACATCTTACATGTATGATTACTAGCCTCTAGGTGTTGGATTTGAGCCCTAGTTGGGCAGTTGCAAAATTAAGGTTTGATTTTCATGTCATATGTGATAAGGTTAGTCTGTTTCCTCCCGCAGGTTGGCACTTTCCTTCAAGTACTACGGTTTATTATGCCAACAAAACTGACTGCCATGAAATTACCCATATGGTGTAGAAAGTGATGTTTATAAAACAAAAAGCAAACAATCAAAGTTTTAAATCATTGTCTATTTGTACAAGGAGCCGTAGTGGTTGAGCCATTTAAAATATGGTAACTTTACCAAACTGTGACCACAACTTCAAGATGTGACATCAGGTCTCTGTTCAATGGGCAGTCCCACAATTAAAGTTCAATTTTCATGTCATACATTTTATATGGTTAATTTGTCAGTTTCCTGCCTCAGTTCTGTGTTTTTTTCTGGGTACTTTGGTTAACTCTGCCAATAAAACTGACTGTCTTACATGAAATTATCCATATGATGTAGAATGTGACATTGACAGTTGACCCCTTTCAAAGAAACCATCAGCATGTACACACAACAATGCTGCAATGCTTTAGACACCATTGATCTAGAGACTTCATGATTTACATGTATAAAACTTTTAAATATAAAAAAAAATAATTTCCCTACCTACCTACCCACCTGCTGATAGTGTGGGTCGGCAATGCCAAACAAACAATTTTTTAAGGGTGGCCTAAGACGTGGTAAAAATGTGATACGTGATAAACCAATAAACGATTCACTGGAATAGTGATATTGTGTCTGTTTCGCAAATTATAATTGCTAATATCAGATACAAATTCCGGAACCAAGTCATGTAGATAATCTGAAGCCTGATTGTTTATAATTTTATAAAACATAGCCAATTTTTTTACCTCCCACCTTACGCTTAATTTTTCCCATCCTGTCTCCCTGTAAATAGTGTTGCGGCTAGCATTACTTGGTAATCCAGTAACTATACAAGCAGCCTCGATTTGAATATTTTCTAACCAATCAGAATTTATTTTCCCACAACTATCTTAAACTTCTGATGAATATTCGAGTATCGGACGAAAATCAAATAGATTTTTTCCAAATATTCCGATTTTAGTCTAAATATTTAGTTTGTGTAAAACGTTTAGTTGCTTCGTAGTTTTCTCGATCAATTTATCAACATGCTTATTCCATTTACAATCATTACTAAATATGACACTTAGATGTTTGTGCGCATTAACTGGTGCTAAAGCAGCACCACCCATAAACAAAAGTAATATCACTGTATATTTCTCAAACTAAATATCATATCTGTTTTATTAGGATTAAACTTCACTAGCCATTTTCTGACCACTTACTTAAATAATCAAGATCTGTACTAATTAAATTTTTATACGCCCGTTTACGGGACGTATTATGGTATACCGTTGTCCGTCTGGCTGTCTGTCTGTCCGTCGTCAACATGTCGCACATTAACTCAAAAACGCTTTACCCAATTTGCATAAAACTTTGGTGAATTGTTTATATCTATAGTCGTGAGCTCCCTTTCGTTTTTCATAAATTTTAGATTTTACGTTTCCGAGAAATGGGGTTTTATTCATTAAAAAAGGGGGTTTTCCAGTTTTCGGACAATAACTCAAAAATGCTTTCTCCAATTTGCAAGAAACTTTGGTCAATTGTTTATATCTATTGACATGAGCTCCCTTTGGATTTTTATATGTTTTAGATTTTATGTTTCTGAGTTACAGAGTTTTATTTATAAAAAAATGGGATTTTCCAGTTTTCTGACAAAAAATCAAAAATGCTTTTAGCAGTTCTTATGAAACTTTGGTGAATTGTTAATATCTATTGACGTAAGCTCCCTTTTGATTTTTAGAAGTTTTAGATTTTACGTTTCCGAGTTATGAGGTTTTATTCATTAAAAAAAGGGGGATTTTCCAGTTTTCAGACAATACCTGTAAAGTGCTTTGAGCAGTTTTCTTTAAACTTTGGTGCCTGGTTTATATCTATTAAGATAACCTCCCTTTAGTTTTTCATAAATTTCTGATATGACATTGAGAAGTTATTTAATTGTTTTGACAACAGATTTACTAAGTATTGCGCAACAGCACAGTGTATTGCACAACAGCAAGAAATCTTTAATTGAATATAAGTTCAATTCATGTAACCAATTTCAAGTTCTATGACTACATTTATTCAGAAACCTATAATATGTCAAATATTTAATTACAATCCAAATTCAGACCTGTATCAAACTTGAATATTGTGTCCATTTTTGCCCCAACTGTTCAGGGTTGGACCTCTGCGGGCGTATCCAGCTGCGCTCAGCGAAGCAGTTTATTTTAAAGTGAATTCATCAGGTGCAGTATGACCTATTGAAGTATCATCTGCAAAAAGTTTCGATTCCAGACATACCATCAGCTATATCATTTATGTATATTAAAAACAACAAAGGCCCTAATACCGACCCCTGAGGCACACCAGCATTTAGTTTTCCAAGATTTGATAATGAATCTTTTATGACAACTCTCTGAGATGTCTAGACAAGTAACTTTTCAACCAACTTAGCAAGTCTCCTTTTATATCATATTTTTCAAGTTAATGTAATAAAGCCTTAATCCAAACAGTGTCAAATGCTTTGCTTATATCAGCAAATGTAATGCTTGTTATAAACTTTTCATTTAGTGCAATCAAAATTTTGTTATATGATTCTATCAACTGATGCGAAGTTGAATATCCTGGAATAAATCCAGATTGATACTTGTACAACAGTTTATTTTTCGTGTAAATGATTAAACATATTTTTGAAAACAAGTTTTTCTAACACTTTACTCACACATGACAATAAGGAGACAGGCCTGTAGTTAGAAGGTAATGACTAGTCACCACTTTTAAATAACAGAATAACATGTGCATTTTTCCATTGGTCTGGAAATATTCTATCATGCTAGATCTGTTAAAAAGTAGACATAATGGTTTGGAAATTTCATTTCTGACAGCAAGTTAAACATTCTGTTGCTAACAATATCTGATCCAACAGCTTTATTAACATCGAGTGTTGAAACAATATCAAGTACATCTTGTTCACTAACTGCAATTTGTGAAAGAAACTCATGAAATTGGTCTTCAAATTCCGGGAAATCTTTACTAGTGCCATCTAAATTAGAAATTGAACAAAAATATTTATTTAAAATGTTGGACTTTCTGTACCCTCGTACGCAAGTTTAAAGTTATGATCCGGGTTCCGTCATATGAGAAATATCATGAGACGGTGTATCGCTTTTAATTAACATGTTAACAGTTTTCCAGTACTGTTAACAGTTTGTCACTTTTAGTTCATCTAAATTTTCATTAATACTGGTATAAAATTGCTTTTTAGCTTGCTCTTTCAAGTTATTTACTCTGCTCCTTTGTTGTTTATATTTCTTTTCTGCGGATGTACTAATCGAGAATAAAAAAAAAAATTACGAATCCTGTTGCGTTTTCTTGTTTCTTTCTGCAAATTTGAATCATACCAAACTTTGTCGTCACATCTTATAGTTACTTCCCTTGTAGGTATACATTCGGATGCTATATTAAGAAATGAGTTAGTGAAATTAGTAGCACACCTTTGGTATATGGAAGAGGCCACAAAGATTCTAGCCATTATAAATATCTGGTGCACACAACGACCAATTAGGATTAGCCTTTCTGAATACCATGTTCTACCTTAAAAATTGTTTATGAAATTCATTTCTGCTTGCAGGACACTTACAGAGCTGATATTTTTTGTTGGTGATGATGAAGTGGTAGGTAGAAATTAAAAACAGAATTGAGGGCAGTTGATTACATCATTTAATGTTGTGATTTTCATTGTTCAAAAAGTCCACCAGTTTTTATCTGAAATTATACACATGTATTTAGGTTTGATACATATTGATGGTTAATATCAACTGCATGTTGAAAAAACATACATACCTGTGGCTGTCAACTAAAGTGTATTTTGTGGGTGTGATCCGTGAATTTACCAGCTCAGCTGAGATTTGTTAATGACCTGTACTGGTCATCAAATAAGCTGGAATTTCAGTATCAGACCTGTTTCTACCCGTATTTTAGCTCCATGAGACTTTTGAGTTCTTATTTGAAAATATTTCCTCCGAAATACTTTAAAATTTGACGTTCAATTTAAAGTTATTACCTTAACTGTTCAAGATCGTTCAACAACTGCCTAACAATATTTTTAACATTTACTGTTTAGTCCATTTTTAGTAATATCGTTTTGGCATGGCTCTATTTATACATCCCACCATTGTGCTTAGTGCTATGGTCATTTTTGTATCTTATCTTTCATTTTTGCTTATGTGCTTTGTCTATAGAGTGTCTATATGCCAATTTGTTTTTCTTTGTTGACGTAGTTGTTTGTTTGTTTTTATATTGATTAAGAATATAACACAATGTTGACTGCTGACATTTTTAGATATTATGTCTGTTTGTATTGCTCAGGATGCTATAAACAGTTTTGTTTAAAATACTAGGGGTTATTCCCCAACTTGAAATGGCTATGGAGGGAAATCCCATTTTAGTTACCTAATTGGTGAAAAAGTATCATGTTTTTTGTATTTGATAGTAAAAATTAGTTAGTTAGCTTTCAGTTAAAACAGGTTGAATGATCAAAATGATTTTTCAAATTAGATTAGATTAATTGTTTTAATGGGAGACAACACTGTAAACTTCCTGTTTTTTTGGTGTGTTAGTGTATGGATCTCTCTGACATTGTATCACAAGGTTCCATATCACAAAGGGAATGCTGGGATTGATTTTGGGGGTAATTGCCTCAAAATTTTAGGAATTTGGGGCCAAAAAAGGGGCAAAAAACAAGCATTTTTCTAGTTTCATGACAATAACTTGTGTTCAAGTGTATGGATCTCTCTGAAATTGTACTGCAAGGTAACATACCACAAAGGGAAGGCTGGGATTTAGTTTAGGGGTGATAAATCATAAGGGGGTTCAAAAAATTTGGGGGGGGATTTTTTTTCCTTTTTTTCCTTTTTTTTTTACTTTAAAATTTTCCATTTTAAGTTGGTTATTTCTGATTTATATATAAAAGCAAATTAAAATTATATGGTTTGATTAGGTAAATTAAAAAATTTTGAGTTCTTAGACCACATACATTCTGTGGCAGAAAACTATGCTGTGTCAAATATTTAATCACAATCCAAATTCAGAGCTGTATCAAGCTTGAATGTTGTGTCCATACTTGCCCCAACTGTTTAGGGTTCGACCTCAGCTGTCTTATCAAGCTGCCCCCAGCAGAGCATTTTATTGGGGTTATGGCCCTTAATGTTTAGGAAAAAGGGGCCAAAAACAATACTTTTTATACGACCGCAAAAAAATTTTTGCGTCGTATAATGCTATGATGTCTTCGTTGTTGTCTGCGTCATCCTCGTCTGAAGACACATTTGGTTTCCGGACAATAACTTTAGTTTAAGTGAATGGATCTCTATGAATTTTTACCAGAAGGTTCAATACCACAAAAGGAAGGTTGGGATTGATTTTGGGGGGTGATGGTACCAACAGTTTAGGAATTAGGGGCCAAAAAGGGGCCAAAAACAAGCATTTTTGTAGTTTCCGGACAATAATTTGTGTGTAAGTGTATGGATCTCTGAAATTGTACCATAAGGTTCAATATCACAAAGGGAAGGCTGGGATTGACTTTGGGGTTAATTGCCCCAAAAAAATTAGGAATTAGGGGCAAAAAAGGGCCAAAAACAAGCATTTTTCCAGTTTCCAGAAAATAACTTGTGTTTAAGTGTATGGATCTCTCTTAAATTGTACTACAAGGTTCCATACATTAAGGGAAGGCTGGGATTGAGTTTGGGGGTAATTACTCCAAATGGGGGGGGGGGGGGGTCTAAAAACTTGGGGGGATTTTTTTCCAATTTTTTTTAGTGGGGGGGGGGGGTCATTTTTTCTTCAAAATTTTTGAAATTTCAAATTTTTGAAATCTTCAATTGCACAGTATTGCGCAATAGCACAGTATTGAGCAAAAGCAAGAAATCTTCAATTGCACAGTATTGCACAATAGCAAAGTATTGCACAATAGCAAGAAATCTTCAATTACACAGTATTGCGCAATAGCACAGTATTGTGCATTATCACAGTTTTGCGCAATAGCAAGAAATCTTCAATTGCACAGTATTGCACAATAGCAAGAAATCTTCAATTGCACAATATTGCGCAATAGCACAGTATTGAGCAAAAACAAGAAATCTTCAATTGCACAGTATTGCACAATAGCACAGTATTCCACAATAGCACAGTAATCCACAATAGCACAGTATTGTGCAATAGCAAGAAATCTTTAATTGCATAGTATTGTGCAATAGCACAGTATTGTACAATAGCACAGTATTGAGCAAAAGCAAATAATCTTCAATTGCACAGTATTGCACAATAGCACAGTATTCCACAATAGCACAGTATTGCGCAATAGCAAGAAATCTTCAATTACACAGTATTGCGCAATAGCAAGAAATCTTCAATTACACAGTATTGCGCAATATCACAGTTTTGCGCAATAGGAAGAAATCTTCAACTGCACAGTATTGCGCAATAGCAAGAAATCTTCAATTGCACAGTATAACTCAATAGCAAAAAATCTTCAATTGCACAGTATTGCGCAACAACACAGTATTGCACAATAGCAAGAAATCTTCAATTGCACAGTATTGCGCAATAGCAAGAAATCTTCAATTGAAAACAAATACAAATGTTTTAACCAATTTCAATGGGATTAATTAAGTCTTTAATTTTTGGGGGTTCTAACCGTGTATAATTTTTTTGGAAAATGGGCCCCATTTTTATATGCCCGTTTATGGGACGTATTATGGTATACCGTTGTCCGTCTGTCTGTCTGTTCGTCCGTCCTTCTGTCCATTTGTATGTCTGTCCGTCCGTTGTCAACATGTCGGACATTAACTTAAAAACACTTTAACCAATTTGCATAAAACTTCGGTGAATAGTTTATATCTATTGACAAGAGCTCCCTTTCGTTTTTTATTAATTTTAGATTTTACGTTTCCGAGTTTTATTCATTAAAAAAAGGGTGATTTTCCAGTTTCGGACAATGACTCAAGAATGCTTCACCAACTTGCAAGAAATTGTGGTAAATTGTTTATATCTATTGACATGAGCTCCCTTTGGATTTTTATATATTTTAGATTTTACGTTTCTGAGTTACAGAGTTTTATTTATAAAAAAATGGGGATTTTCCAGTTTTCTGACAAAAAATCAAAAATGCTTTTAGCAGTTCTTATGAAACTTTGGTGAATTGTTTATATCTATTGATGTAAGCTCCGTTTAGAATTTTATAAATTTTTATACGACCTTTGGGATCGTATAATGGTATGATGTCATCGTTGTCGTCGTCTGCGTCGTCCGAAGACACATTGCTTTCCGGACAATAACTTTAGTTTAAGTGAATGGATCTCTATGAAATTTTTTAAGAAGGTTCAATACCACAAAAGGAAGGTTGGGATTGATTTTGGGGTTGATGGTCCCAATCCAAATTCAGACAGTATCAAGCTTGAATATTGTGTCCAAATTTGCCCAAACTGTTCAGGGTTGGACCTCTGTGGTCGTATCAGGCTGCGCTCAGCGAAGCATTTTATTCATTTATCATTTCTGAGTTATGGGGTTTTATTCATTAAAAAAGGGGGGATTTTGCAGTTTTCGGACAATAACTCAAAAACGCTGTCAGCAATTCTCATGAAACTTTTGGTCAATTTTTTATATCTATTGATGTAAGCTCCCTTTACATTTTCATAAATTTCTAATATGACATTGAGAATTAATTGAACTTTATTTGTTTATAGTCTGACAACAGATTTACAAAGTATTGCGCAACAGCACAGTGTATTGCACAACAGCAAGAAATCGTTAATTGAATATACATTCTATTCATATAACCAATTTCAAGTTCTTTGACTACATTTATTCAGAAACCTATAATATGTCAAATATTTAATTACAATCCAAATTCAGACCTGTATCAAGCTTGAATATTGTGTCCATTTTTGCCCCAAACTGTCAGGGTTGGACCTCTGCGGGTGTATCCAGCTGCACTCAGCGAAGCAGTTTATTAAATTGGTCTACACATTGAGGTCAAAAGGGTCCAAAATTAAACTTTGTTTGATTTCATCAAAAACTGAATTATTGCGGCTGTATGATTTACTGAATCTTATTGTGCATTTAGATTTTTATTTTGGGCCCTGTTTTCAAGTTAGTTCATATTAAGGTTTGAAGGGTCCAAAATTAAACTTTGTTTGATTTCAACTAAAATTAAATTATTGGTGTTTATTATATGCTGAATCTAACCATGTTGTTAGATTTTGGATATCAGACCATACTAGGTAAATTAAATGTCCCATTTCAAATTTTTAAGATCTTTGACCACATTTATTTTGTGTCAGAAACCTATATTATGTCAAAAATTTGATCACAATCCAAATTCAGACAGTATCAAGCTTGAATATTGTGTCCAAACTTGCCCCAACTGTTCAGGGTTCGACCTCTTTGGTCATATCAGGCTGTGCTCAGCTAGGCATTTTATCTTATACTTTGTACAAATTGCTTATTAGTCCCCTGTGGATGAAGTCAAAGGGGACTTTAGGTTTGCACTCCTTCTGTCTGTCTGTCTGTCCGTCAGTCCGGCACATCAGTTTTCCACACTTTTTTTCTTCGTGCTTGAAGATATTGATTTGATATTTGGTGTATTGTTTTATCATGACAAGTTTGAATTTAGTTCCGGTCTGACGATTTTGTGCAGAGTTACGGTCCTTGAACATGGAAAATTCACTCAAATAATCAGTTTTCCGCACTTTATTTTGTCATGCTTGAAAATAATGATTTGATGATTGGTATATAGATTTATCATGACAAGTTACAGATCATGTTCGAATTTTGGTCCAGTCTAATGATTTTGTGCAGTGTTATGGTCCTTGGACTTAGATAATTCACTCAAATAATCAATTTTCCACATTTTCTTTCGTCAAGCTTGTTTCTTGACCAATTTCAATGGGGTTTAATTCAAAGTCTGGAATTTTTGGGGTTCTTTAATATGCTGAATCTAGCCGTGTATTTAAATTTTTGATTTTGGGCCGCATTATTAAATTGGTCCACTTTTAGGTCCAAAGGGTCTATAATTAAACTTTTTGTTTGACTTCAACAAAAAATGAATTCTTGGGGTTCTTTGATATGCTTGATCTAACCATGTATTTAAATTTTTGATTTTGGGCCCGGTTATCAAATTGGTTCACATTAAGGACCAAAGTGTCCAAAATTCAACTTATTTTGATTTTAACAAAAATTAAATTCTTGGGTTTCTTTGATTTACTGAGTCTAACCATGTATTTAGATTTTTTTATTTTGGGCCCAGTTTTCAAGTTGTTCCAAACGGGGTCCAAAATTAAACTTTGTTTGATTTCAACAAAAATTGAATATGTGGGGCTCTTTGATATGCTGAATCTAACCATGTATTCAGATTTTGGATTTTGGGCCTCATTGTCAAATTGGTCCACATTGAGGTCCGAAGGGTCCAAAATTAAACTTTGTTTGATTTCATCAAAATTTGAATATTTGGGGTTCTTTGATATGCTGAGTCTAACCATGTATTTAGATTTTGGATATTTGACCATATAAGGTATGTCCAATTTCAAATTTCTATGTTCTTAGACTTATTATTCTGTGTCAGAAACCTTTGCTGTGTCAAATATTTAATCACAATCCAAATCCAGAGATGAATTGCACAATTAATAGAAATTGAAAGAAGATTCATTGTTATAAATAGATACAGCGTCATATTCTAATTTTAGAAATTATGTATAAATATAGTTTGAAATTTCATAATTAGATATTTTAAAAAATAAAGGTAAGTTTTATAGATTTTTTAAAGACATTGTATGAATGATGAATGATATTTTGGAATTTTTTTTTTCATTTTTTTGGTAAATTTTTGGAAGAACTTATTGGTAGGTAGGTTTGTTTGTTATTCTGTATAAATTAATTTGCAAAATGCTATATAAAAATTTTTTTTATGAAGCAAACCCCTTTAAAAACTTTTTTTGTCCATCAATAAATAAATAAAATTGTTAATGTACTTGGATATGCTGAATCTAACAGTGTATTTAGATTTTGGATATTGGACCATAAGGCCAACTAGAATTAATGAGATTTTCATCCAGATTTTTGAAATAAATGGGGCGGGTTGGTGGATTTTATTTTTTTTATTTTTATTTCCCATTATTTTTTTTTAGGGGGGAGGGTCATTTTTTTCCTTTCAAGATTTAAGAAATTATCAATTTTCCCAAAAAAAAAATTGGGGTCACAATTTATTTTGCTTATTCTTTGTATATAGTCTGAAAACAGATTTACTAAGTATTGCGCAACAGCACAATGTATTGCACAACAGCTAGAAATCTTCAATTGAATATAAATTCAAATCATAGAACCAATTTCAAGTTCTTTGACTACATTTATTCTGTGTCAGAAATCTATAATGTGTCAAATATTTAATTACAGACCTGTATCAAGCTTGTATATTGTGTCCATTTTTGCCCCAACTATTCAGGGTTGGACCTCTACGGTCGTATCCAGCAGCGCTCGGTGAAGCACAATTATTTACTGATATAAGCCATACAACATAACTGTTGTGTAGTATAAATATTCATTTCAACACCAGTAATAGAAAAACTAGAGAAAAGGTGGCTAAACATCAGCTTGTTTCAAGAACAATGGGGTTGAAACGAACTGTTCTCAAAATCGTCATTGTCAGTAATGCATTACTATTTAACTTAAATTACTACTATTACTAATTTGGATTAATGACGGCTAACCTTTAGGGTATTGCACCAGATTATCATATAATATAAAATTGATATATTTAATTTTCATGTTTTCAAACTTTAAAGATATATTGAGGGACCATTTTTAACACGCTCTATTCATAAGAAAACAAATACGTGAGTAAAGGTTCATTTGATGAGGAAAATTATTCCCTACTGACCACGAATTAACTTGTAAAAAAAATCCTCAAACGGAATAAATAATTAAATTTTATAATGTAAGAATAAAATGTTAAAAAGAATATTAAAAAGTCATGCACGTTGTACTGTTGTATTTTTTTCCATCCATTGAAAACTTAACACTTTAGATAGTTTACAATTGTTTCCACCTGTTGGCATTTTACATCACCAGATTTAAATAAGTTAAAGAAGTCCGGTAGTGTAAATTAAACACATGTGCAATGGTTTCTCTCTATTAAATCGGGAAAATATAACATTAAAAGCATTATTCTTTTATTGTTCATATTTGAATCTTTATGCTAATTGCGTAGTACGTAATCCAAAATTGTTCCTTTTTTAATTTTATACACTGCCGGAATTAAAAATTTTAATTTTATTTTTAATGAATTTACACAATTAAATTATTCTATTCTTATTGTCATCGGGTATTTAATCTTGGTATATTAAACTCTCCATACTCTTTCTGTTAATCCATGCAAAATGACAACATTCACACCTGTAACAGTGTACGCTTGAGGCTAAATTGCTCTCAGGTAAAGTTCAAACGAATTGTTTTACATAACGCTCATCTATTCCAGATTTAATCAATGCATTTACAAAATAATAGACACATTCTATTCACACAGACTTTGTGTAGAAAAGGTTGTCCAAAATTATTATGGTAAATAAAAGCCAAAAATATTTCAGTTCAATATCAGTAAATAATTTGTGTTCAATAAATATTTCCCGAAAAAATCTCAACAATAATTTATGAAATTAAATCGTAAATATATACCATATAGGAATTTTTATTAAATCAATGCAAAACAGCACGCCTGTGTTCATTTTGTTTCATTCTTATATTGCCATTATTAGCTACAAGAAATGGTCATCTGTGTGCTTTTAATTACGTAAAAATTCCATAAGCGATAAAGACTTTAACCGATTTTAATTTTTCCCAGCATTCACCAAATCAGGTTTAAACGTCACAACCCGATGACGTATGTCAACCAAAAAAGTTACAAATATTTGATTTTCTCCGTTATTAGAGGGAATATAAATTTAAAACTTTGTGAATGTGTTTTTTTATGTTATGATGAACATATTTAGATTTAAGCTAAGGTATTTGGTGCTAATTAACAGTGTGTTTGACACCAAAGATGTCAAGTGAAGCCATGCACTTAATGGGTCACTTAATTTGACAGTTAACACAGCTAGTTGAACTTCCTGTCCAGGAAGAATTACAAATTTGCCGGTATTTCAAAGGAAAATCATTTATGAAATCAGTCTAAAGGCTGAAGAATCTGGGTGAAAATGGTTCATTTAGCTGACAGTATGGGTTTTCTGATTGTTGCATACTGTAAAGTGCTGCTAATTGCTTACATTAACATCATTTGAACTGTGGTTGATAGTTTGTCTCATTATCAACCATTCCACAACTCCTTATTCATAAGGTTTTAATCAAATTGTCAGAGAGTCTGGATTAAAAATTGTCCGTGCCTCTATCTTTCAGAGAAATATTCAGATTTTCTATTATATTTAAAGTTTGCAGTTTTTATGCCCCCACCGTAGCGGAGGGGGCATTAAGTTTTACCCTTTATCCGTCGTACCGTCCGTCCATCCATCCGTCTGTACGTCCCAAAGTTGGTTTGCCTCAACCAAATGTTATGAAACTTATACACAATGCTTATTACCACGAAATACAGATCTAGTTTGAATTTTGGTGGCGTCACTTTTACCGTTCTAGAGTTATGCTCCTTTACAAATGGAAAAATTGCTAAATTTTTAGTTTCCGTTCTCTAACTTAAGTTTGCCTCAACCAAATGTTATGAAACTTATACACAACCGTTCTAGAGTTATGCGAAACTTATACACAATGCTTATTAGCACAATATACAGATCAAGTTTGAATTTTGGTGCCGTCACTTTTACTGTTATGCCTTTACAAATGGAAAAATTTTCTAAATATCAAGTCATTTTTAAAATTGGAGTTATCTTCCTTTGTCCATAATTATAGTTGAATGCAATGTTTAATTTTGCCTTCCACTGATAAATTAAAGCAATTTTTACCCTTCATTTCTAAAAATATTTTAAAGTCTTCTTTGAAAATTGGAGTTATCTTTCTTTGTGAATCAACTACAACCAAAGCTTTGTACAATGCAATATTCATTTTTACTTCCTACTGATAAATTAATTTGTTTCCGTTTTCTAACTTTAGTTTGCCTCAACCAAATGTTATGAAACTTATACACAATGCTTATTACTACATAATACAGATTAAGTACGAAATTTGGTGGCGACCCTTTTACCATTCTTGAGTTATGTCCCTTTATAAACATAAAAATTGCTGAATTTTTCGTTTCCATTCTCTAACTTTAGTTTGTCTCAACCAAATGTTATAAAACTTATACACAACCGTTCTAGAGTTATGCGTGTTTACACATAGAAAAATTGCTGAATTTTTAGTTTCTGTTCTCTACTTAAGTTAGCCTCAACCAAATGTTATAAGACTTACACACAATGCTAATTACCACAAAACTCAGATCAAGTTCAAATTTGGGTAGTGTCACTTTTACCGTTCTTCAGTTATGTCCCTTTATAACTATATGATGTGCAAGCGGGGGCATCATCTGTGTCCACATGTGGACACTATCCACATTTATTTTTATAACTTTTTCATTTTTACTTGTGTGCTTTGTCCGTGTGACTTTTTATGTTTCTTTGATACATATGACGTGTCTCTGTACTTCAAACATCCCGCCATTGTGTTAAAGTTCTATTATAATTTTTGCATACTTTAAACGACAAAATTATTTTATATCTCTACCTGTGTAACGTTTACATTCTGACGTCAAACACACGATTCTACACCAGAGTTAATGTTAAAATTACCATTCGGTCCCAGTGCTTAAAATCCCTTGATCCTTTATGGGTTGATTTGGCATTCATAAATAAAATACAAAAATAAGTAAGCAATGAACGAGGTTGTTAAATGTGATATATGCTTTTTTGTGCTTCTTTGTTAAATATTTGTTTGTTTTTGTTGTGATTAAGATTGTGACACGGTGTTGACTGCTGTACCCCTATTTTGACATTTTTACCTAGCTATTATGTCTGTTTGTTTTATTCACGCATCATTGTCAATATAATGGAATTTGATGCGACTGTCATACAAGTGAGGTTTAGCGCTATAAAACCAGGTTCAATCCACCATTTTCTACACAAGAAAATGCCTGTACCAAGTCAGGAATATGACAGTTGTTGTCCATTCGTTTGATGTATTTGTGCTTTTGATTTTGCCATTTGATTAGGGACTTTCCTTTTTGAATTTTCCTTGGAGTTCAGTATTTTTGTGATTTAGCTTTTTATGATTGATATGTAATTTCTAATGTTTAAAAAAAAATACTTTCAGAAATATGTTCAGGAGATGTTACCAAGGATTATAGATGTAGCTAAAGTACTTATCCCTATTGATGAGGTATGTATGTAGTAGTAATTTAAGTGCACATGCAGTAAATAAAAGATTCTTAGATATTTATTTTGATAGATGTAAGGATGAACTTCAGCACTATGCTAGATGGCAATTGTAGTTTTTAATTATGCCCCCACCACTGGGCGAAGGGGGCATTAAGTGTTACCCTCATGGTTGCCAACTCACATGATATTCGCGTGTAATACACGCTTTTTCAACGGTTTACACGGGAGGATTTTGTCACATGGCGTGTACACGCTTTTCGCCACTTTACACGCTTTTACACGCTTTTTTTCGTTGTTTTGATTTTTTGGTCGTTAGTGAGATCGCGATTCACAGGTGTTTTCATTAATAGACGATAAATACCGAGATTTTCGAAGAAATTGTTACGTCGCCATTGTTTATTTACGATATGGACGAACAACAAAAGCCCTTCACTTCAGGTAAGTTTGTAAGTAGGTTTTAAGATTTTGTTACTTCTTTCTCTCAAATTCACTTTGGGGAAATGTCCAGCAGAAGGCGGTCACTTTCGGGACCTGTACTGTCGTCTAAAGAGCCGAGTGCTAAGCAAAAACGATACCAGTGTACGTACCAAAAAAGTTGGGAGTCTGTGTTAAATCAATTGAATGTGATCGAGGGCCGAACAATGCATTGTGCACCCTATGTTACTCTCATATTTATATTGGATCATCTGCAAACATTATCAATCATTTGCAATCATAACAACATGTGTGAAAGGATGTACTATTTGATAAAGCATTCAATAGTATTCAAATTATAAATTATTTTTCTTTTTCAGTTTCAAATCTAGCCAACAGATTTCCACAGGCCATATTGGAAGGGAATATCACAAAACTGTTAGATCAGTTCTCTGAGTACCAGCTGTCTTCTGATGAACTACCCAGTTTTGACCAGACAATAGCAACATATATAATTTGTGAGGAGCAATGGCAGACATAGATGACACTTTTAATGGCAAAAAAAACCCATTATATATGACATTCTTTCAAAGCTTGCTATTCAAACGTTAAAGCTATTTTAGTTTTGCCAAATAACAATTCTGACTGTGAGAGAGCATTTTCAATTATAAAGAAATTTACACTGAATTCAGATCAGAACTCAATGATATATTGTGTGCCTTGTTATCATGTAAATGTAACCAAAGTGGCAGTTATTTTGAATATTTGCCTAGTAGTGTTGTTTTGAAAGCAGCAAAAACAGGCCACTGTTGAATGCAATAAAAGTTTACAGTAGAATATTGTTGCTTTATATTAACAAATTTGTATAATGTTCATTTTAAAAAGTCCGCAACTACATCACGCGTTTTCACACGCTTTTTGACATGACATGATTTTTCATTGTCAGAGGTTGGCAAGTATGGTTACCCTTGACCATCCGTCTTTGCGTTAGTCCCTCCTTTTCTGCACTCTAACTTAAGTTTTCCTCATCCAAATTTTATGATACTCGTACACAACAATAGACAGAGTAATAAAAGTACAGACAATTAATGAAAACACTCCACTTTGTAAACCCTTAATTTTAAAATTGGAAAAATCAACCAATTGTCTAGAGTCTCTCATAAGGAATGACTTGAAACCTTTTAGCTCACCTGGCGGAAAGGCCAAGTGAGCTTTTTTTTGGACTTGGCATCCGTCGTCGTCCGTTGTCCTTCGTTAACTTTTTCAAAAATTCTCTCCTCTGTAACTACTGGGCCAAATTAAACCAAACTTGACCACAATCTTAATTAGGATATATATTTTGAAAAATATGTCCGATGAGCCTGTCTGCAAACAAACATGGACGACGTGCCAAAAATTAGAACATGGTGATAAAATGCAAGTTTTGTCTATTATCTTGAAAACCACTATGAATAGAGAAAATTTGACAGGGACAGAAATGTTCAGAATGTTAAGATCTACCTGCTGTCTATTTAAGTCAAAACTGTCAGATGACTTCTTATAAGAGTTATTGCCAAATAAATGTAAAGTTTTACCAATTTAAAAAAGAAATTTGCTGATTATTTTGAAAACTTTAATAGATAAATAGAATATTTAATACAGAAAAGTGATCAGCAAGACAGGATCTACAAATAAGCCAACGATTTTTACAATTTTTGCGTTTTTGCCTAATAATTTAAAAACTGTAATAGATAGATAGAAAGGGCCAAAATTATCAACAACACAAGATCTACAAATAAGTCTACATGACCAAAATCGTCATGAATTATTGCTCTATAATGACGATTTTTCCTTTCTTTTAGCATTTTTATACGACCGCCAAAAAATTTTGTGGTAGTATATTGGTATGACGTTGGCGTCGTTGTTGTCGTCGTCGTCGTCGTCGTCATCCGGCGTGGTCGACCGAATACATATTGGTTTTCGCACTCTAACTTTAGTTTAAGTGAATGGATCTTTTTGAAATTTGACCATAAGGTTAAATACCACAAAAGGAAGGTTGGGATTGATTTTGGGGGTTATGGTACCAACAGTTAAGGAATTAGGGGCCAAAAAGGGGCCAAAAATGAGCATTTTCTAGTTTCCAGACAATAACTGTGGAACGGTGTATGGATCTCTCTGAAATTATACTACAAGTTTCCATACCACAAAGGGATGGTTAGGATTTGCTTTGGGGGGTATGGCTCAAACCGTTTAGGAATTAGGGGCAAAAAAGGGGGAAAAACAAGGTTGTCCTGGTTAATGGACAAATACTTTAGTACAAAACATAATTTAAAGCAGTGTAAGGGAGATAAATCAAATACATCATTGAAATTATCTCCCTTACACTGCTTTTAAATTATGTATAAAGTAATGGTTAATGAACAATAAAGATAATCTAAAACAGTGTAAGGGAGGTAATCCAAATACAACGTTTTGGTTACTTCCCTTACACTGCTTTTAAATTATGTTTAAAGAAATGCATATTTATAAAGGAAGACCAGTAAAAATATCTGCAAATGTTTTCATCTTTTTTTTTTACAAAAAAATCCATATGAAAGATTTGACACTATATTTTTATTAATTCTATTATAAAATAGATTAAGTTAGCACTATGGTAAATTTAAATGGGTAATTATGGTTGCCAACTCCATTGGAAATTTGAATTAAGATTATGACCATATCTTGAGGGAAAGATTTTTTTTGGGGGAAAAAGGGGGGGGGGGACAAAAAGAAATTGTTGGGGGCCAATTTTTTCTCATTTCAGATTTCAGAAATTAAAAAGAATTATTCTTCAAATATTACTTTTTTTTCAAATTTCAAATATTGAAAAATTTCAAGAAGTAATCTTTAATTGCACAGTATGGCGCATTAGATTTGTAAAATCTTTGATCACATTTATTTATTTGTTATGCCGAATCTAACAGTGTATTTAAATTTTTAATTTTGGGTCCAGTTTTCAAATTGGTCTACATTAATGTCCAAAGGGTACAAAATTAAACTTTGTTTGATTTTAGCAAAAATTGAATATATGAGGTTCTTTGATATGCTGAATCTAAACATGTATTTAGATTTTTGATTTTTGGCCCAGTTTTCAAGTTGGTCCAAATTGGGGTCCAAAATTAAACTTTGTTTGATTTCAACAAAAATTGAATATATGGGGTTCTTTGATATGCTGAATCTAACCATGTATTTAGATTTTTTATTTGTGGACCCCGTTATCTAATTGGTTCATATTGAGGTCAAAAGGGTCCAAAATTAAACTTTGTTTGATTTCATCTAAAATTGAATTATTGGGGTTCTTTGATATTCCAAATCTAACCGTGTATTTAGGTTTTTAATTTTGGGTCCTGTTTTTTAAATTGGTTTACATTGAGGTCCAAAGGGTCCAAAATTAAACTTAGTTTGATTTTGACAAAAATTGAATTCTTGGGGTTCTTTGATTTGCTGAATCTAAACATGTGTTTAGATTTTTGATTATGGGCCCAGTTTTCAAGTTGGTCCAAGATAGGGTCCAGTATTTAAACTTTGTTTGATTTCAACAAAAATTGAATATATGGGGTTCTTTGATATGCTGAATCTAAACATGTATTTAGATTTTTGATTATGGGCCCAGTTTTCAAGTTGGTCCAAATTGGGGTCCAAAATTAAACTTTGTTTGATTTCAACAAAAATTGAATATATGAGGTTTTTTGATATGCTGAATCTAACCATGTATTTAGATTTTTTATTTGTAGGCCCCGCTATCAAATTGGTTCATATTGAGGTCAAAAGGGTCCAAAATTAAACTTTGTTTGATTTCATCGAAAATTGAATTATTGGGGTTCTTTGATATGCCAAATCTAACCGTGTTTTTATACGACCGCAAAAAAATTTTTGTGGTCGTATATTGGTATGACGTTGGCGTCGTCGTCGTCCGGCGTCGTCGTCGTCCTGCGTCGTCGTCCGAATACACATTGGTTTTCGCACTCTAACTTTAGTTTAAGTGAATGGATCTTTTTGAAATTTTACCATAAGGTTAAATACCACAAAAGGAAGGTTGGGATTGATTTTGGGGGTTATGGTACCAACAGTTAAGGAATTAGGGGCCAAAAAGGGGCCAAAAATAAGCATTTTCTAGTTTCCAGACAATAACTGTGGAATAGTGTATGGATCTCTCTGAAATTATACTACAAGTTTCCATACCACAAAGGGATGGTTAGGATTTGCTTTGGGGGGTTATGGCTCAAACCGTTTAGGAATTAGGGGCAAAAAAGGGGGGAAAACAAGGTTGTCCTGGTTAATGGACAAATACTTTAGTACAAAACATAATTTAAAGCAGTGTAAGGGAGATAAATCAAATACATCATTGAAATTATCTCCCTTACACTGCTTTTAAATTATGTATTAAGTAATGGTTAATGAACAATAAAGATAATTTAACACAGTGCAAGGGAGGTAATCCAAATACATTGTTTGGTTACTTCCCTTACACTGCTTTTAAATTATGTTTAAAGAAATGCATATTTATAAAGGAAGACCAGTAAAAATATCTGCAAATGTTGCATCATTTTATTTTACAAAAAAATCTATATGAAAGATTTGACACTATATTTTTAATTCTTTTATAAAATAGATTAAGTTAGCACTATGGTAAAATTAAATGGGTAATTATGGTTGCCAACTCCATTGGAAATTTGAATTGAGATTATGACCATATCTTGAGGGAAAGAATTTTTTGGGGGAAAAAAGGGGGGGGATAAAAAGAAATTGTGGGGGGTCAATTTTTTCTCATTTCAGATTTCAGAAATTAAAAAGAATTATTCTTCAAATATTATTTTTTTTTCAAATTTCAAATATTGAAAAATTTCAAGAAGTTATCTTTAATTGCACAGTATGGCACATTAGATTTGTAAAATCTTTGATCACATTTATTTATTTGTTATGCCGAATCTAACAGTGTATTTAGATTTTTAATTTTGGGTCCAGTTTTCAAAATAGTCTACATTAAGGTCCAAAGGGTCCAAAATTAAACTTTGTTTGATTTTAGCAAAAATTGAATATATGAGGTTCTTTGATATGCTGAATCTAAACATGTATTTAGATTTTTGATTTTTGGCCCAGTTTTCAAGTTGGTCCAAATTGGGGTCCAAAATTAAACTTTGTTTGATTTCAACAAAAATTGAATATATGGGGTTCTTTGATATGCTGAATCTAACCATGTATTTAGATTTTTTATTTGTGGACCCCGTTATCAAATTGGTTCATATTGAGGTCAAAAGGGTCCAAAATTAAACTTTGTTTGATTTCATCTAAAATTGAATTATTGGGGCTCTTTGATATTCCAAATCTAACCGTGTATTTAGATTTTTAATTTTGGGTCCTGTTTTTTAAATTGGTCTACATTAAGGTCCAAAGGGTCCAAAATTAAACTTAGTTTGATTTTAACAAAAATTGAATTCTTGGGGTTCTTTGATATGCTGAATCTAAACATGTGTTTAGATTTTTGATTATGGGCCCAGTTTTCAAGTTGGTCCAAGTTGGGGTCCAAAATTAAACTTTTTTTGATTTCAACAAAAATTGAATATATGGGGTTCTTTGATATGCTGAATCTAACCATGAATTTAGATTTTTTATTTGTGGGCCCCGCTATCAAATTGGTTCATATTGAGGTCAAAAGGGTCCAAAATTAAACTTTGTTTGATTTCATCAAAAATTGAATTATTGGGGTTCTTTGATATTCCAAATCTAACCGTGTATTTAGATTTTTAATTTTAAGTCCCGTTTTTTAAATTGGTCTACATTAAGGTCCAAAGGGTCCAAAATTAAACTTAGTTTGATTTTAGAAAAAATTGAATTCTTGGGGTTCTTTGATATGCTGAATCTAAACATGTGTTTAGATTTTTGATTATGGGCCCAGTTTTCAAGTTTGTCCAAGTTGGGGTCCAAAATTAAACTTTGTTTGATTTTAACAAAAATTGAATATATGGGGTTCTTTGATATGCTGAATCTATCCATGTATTTTGATTTTGGACATTGGACCATAATAGGTAAATTAAAAAAATTCAAGTTCTTAGACCACATTCTTTCTGTGTCAGAAAACTATGCTGTGTCAAATATTTAATAACAATCCAAATTCAGAGCTGTATCAAGCTTGAATGTTGTGTCCATACTTGCCCCAACTGTTCAGGGTTCGACCTCTGCGTTCGTATCAAGCTGCGCCCCAGCGAAGCATTTTATTGCCTATTGTCTTGAAAATTATAATAGAAAGATTGAAACTTTAAAAAGCTGAAATGATCAGCAAGACAAGATCTACAAAAAAGTCATCATGGCTGAAATCTTCAGTCGACTAGTGATTGAAGTTATTGTCCTTTAAAGATAATTTTTACCATTTCTTTAGTTTGTGCTTCTTATCTTGAAAAGTGTTACCCTTTTGGATAAAGGTAAGGATGAACTGCTAAACTATGATAAAGTGTTACTCTTGACCATCCGTCTTTGCGTCCGCATTTTGGTACTGTAGCTGAATCAATTATTCCTAACCCTAAATCAAATTTCCAATCCCCAAAGTTAAAAGAGTTTATTGAAGAAAAAGTTGGTGACAACTATTTTAAATTTTATTGTTTATCTCCAATAGAAGTCTTTGATGAACTATTTAAAAAAGTTAAAATAAATAAATCTACGGGTCTGGATGATGTTGGTCCTAAAATTCTAAAGATAAGTGCCCCAATAATTTATGAATCTGTTGTGCATATTTTTAATTTAAGCCTTTGCACAGGTATTTTTCCATAGACCTTTAAATGTGCAAGAGTATCACCAATACATTAAAGTGGCAACATAAAAGATATGAACAACTATAGACCAATATCTGTACTTCCAATTTTATCAAAGATTTTTGAAAAGATTATTTATTCCCAAATTTACAAATATTTGATAGAATTTGATTTGTTTTATAAGTACCAATCTGGGATTAGACATGGCCATTCCTATCACTCAGCTCTAACGAAAATTGTTGAAGAACTGTTAAAGGGGCATTAGCTGTCAAATTAATGTTCACTGATTTGACTCAAATTCTCATATTTGATTTATAACATACTAAAACCTATATCCAAATTACAAAAAGTCTAAAATAAACAATTAACAATGCATGGACTCGATTACAGTCGAACCTCATTGTGTCGAACTTGGTTGTGTCGAAAACTTGGGTGAGTCAAGGTAATTTCTTGGTCCCGGTAAAATTCCCGTTTGATTAATGCATTTTAACCTCTGATGAGTCGAACTCGGTTGATTCGAATTCTTGGTTAAGTTGAACAAATTTCATAGTCCCGTCAATGTAAAATTAATGTAAATTGATACCGATGTCTCAAAGTTTAAAAGTAAGAAATTTCTAAAAATTAAGACTTAAAAACAAAACTTCAAATCGGATGTTTCTCTTGTGAAACCTAATTATTTTGATTAGTGATTGAAGCTGTGTAAAATATTTGTTCATATAACATTTAAAATGACATGTTTATAATGACCGGTAATTTACAGCTTTGTTGATCGTCCAAGCAGGACTTTAACATATTTCACCTGATGTAAAAACGAAACAAATTTAAATGACCTAAGCTTATGTGAAATCAATAGTTAGAATAAAATTCATTAATGGCAGTAATTAAAAGGATTAAGACTATTACAAATTTGCAATAATTGAATGCAACGAAGACGACCCTCATCACTGATCTTTCAGGAACTGTTTCGTTTCGTTAGTGGTTTCATATTTTATAGTGATTGAGCTTTGTAAACATTTGTGTACTGATTTTTTTGATTAATTTATGTACTTGTGTGTATGGTGAAACTAACAAAATGGAGCTTGAATACCCAACCTCAAATAGTCAAAACGAAAAAGGCACACTGTTTAAAATATCTAGTTTACACATATCTGATACTGTATTTCATGCATTCTAAATTGATGATGACACACTCGACCTCGGATGAGTTGAACCTTGGATAAGTCAAATACTTTCGTCTGGGTCCTTTGACTTCAACTTAACGAGGTTCGACTGTATATGTATCAACATTAGGTGTGTATTTTTGTCTAGATGTCATCAAATTAACCATCGAGATGACTTCCGATCACTGCCGAAGGTCACATAACCTGATTAAACATAGATATAAATATAAACAGATAGGGACCATGCTCAATTGGATTTTTATACGACCGCAAAAATTGAAAATTTTTTGGTCGTATATTGGTATGACGTTGGCGTCGTCGTCGTCGTCGTCGTCTGGCGTCGTCCGGCGTCGTCCGAAGACACATTGGTTTTCGCACTCTAACTTTAGTTTAAGTGAATGGATCTCCATGAAATTTTACCATAAGGTTCAATACCACGAAAGGAAGGTTGGGATTGATTTTGGGGGTTATGGTATCAACAGTTAAGGAATTAGGGGCCAAAAAGGGGCCAAAAATAAGCATTTTTGTAACTTCCAGACAATAACTTGTGTGTAAGTGTATGGATCTCTCTGAAATTGTACCACAAGGTTCCATATCACAAAGGGAAGGCTGTAATTGATTTTGGGGGTAATTGCCTCAAAATTTTAGGAATTAGGGGCCAAAAAAGGGGCAAAAAACAAGCATTTTTCTAGTTTCATGACAATAACTTGTGTGTAAGTGTTTGGATATTTCTGAAATTGTACTACAAGTTTCCATATCACAAAGGGAAAGCTGGAATTGAGTTTGGGGGTAATTGCCCGAAACGTTTAGGAATTGGGGGCCAAAAAGGGGCCAAAAATAAGCATTTTTCTAGTTTCCAGACAATAACTTGTGTTCAAGTGTATGGATCTCTCTGAAATTGTACTGCAAGGTACCATACCACAAAGGGAAGGCTGGGATTGAGTTTAGGGGTGATGAATCATAAGGGGGTTCAAAAAATTTGGGGGGGGATTTTTTTTTTTCTTTTTTTTTTCTTTTTTTCCTTTTTTTTTTCTTTTAAAATTTTCCATTTTAAGTTGGTTATTTCTGATTAATATTTAAAAGCAAATAATAATGATATAGATACACACCAAACAGGATGTGTAAATTATTATATAATAAGTATTGTGCAATAGCAAGAAATTTTTAATTGCACAGTATTGCACAATTGCAAGAAATCTTCAATTACACAGTATTGCTCAATAGCAAGAAATCTTCAATTGCACAGTATTGCGCAATAGCAAGAAATATCCAATAGCACAATATTGCGCAATAGCAAGAAATTGTCAATTGTACAGTATTGCACAATAGCAAGAAATATTCAATTGCACAGTATTGTGCAAAAGAAGATACTTCGTATAAATTGCTTATTTCTTGATCAATTTCAATGGGGTTTTATTCTTGAATTCTTGGGGTTCTTTAATATGCTGAATCTAACCTTGGAATTAAGTTTTTGGATTTTGGGCCCCGTTTTTAAATTGGTCCACATTGAGGTCCAAAGGGTCCAAAATTTAACTTTGTTTGATTTCATCAAAAATTGAATTATTGGGGTTCTTTGATATGCCGAATCTAACCGTGTATTTAGATTCTTAATTTTTGGTTCCGTTTTCAAATTGGTCTACATTAAGGTCAAAAGGGTCCAAAATTAAACTTAGTTTGATTTTAACAAAAATTGAATTTTTAGGGTCCTTTGATATGCTGAATCTAAACATGTATTTAGATTTTTGATTATGGGCCCAGTTTTCAAGTTGGTCCAAATCGGGGTCCAAAATTAAACTTTGTTTGATTTCAACAAAAATTGAATATATGGGGTTGTTTGATATGCTGAATCTAACCATGTATTTAGATTTTTGATTTTTGGGCCCCGTTATCAACTTTGTCCACATTGAGGTCAAAAGGGTCCAAAATTAAACTTTGTTTGATTTCATCAAAAATTGAATTCTTGGGGTTCTTTGATATGCTGAATCTAACCATGTATTTAGATTTTTTATTTGTGGACCCGCTATCAAATTGGTTCATATTGAGGTCAAAAGGGTCCAAAATTAAAATTTGTTTGATTTCATCAAAAATTGAATTATTGGGGTTCTTTGATATGCCAAATCTAACCGTGTATTTAGATTTTTAATTTTGGGTCCCGTTTTTAAATTGGTCTACATTAAGGTCCAAAAGGTCCAAAATTAAACTTAGTTTGATTTTAACAAAAATTGAATTCTTGGGGTTCTTTGATATGCTGAATCTAAACATGTGTTTAGATTTTTGATTATGGGCCCAGTTTTCAAGTTGGTCCAAGTTGGGGTCCAAAATTAAACTTTGTTTGATTTCAACAAAAATTGAATATATGGGGTTCTTTGATATGCTGAATCTAAACATGTATTTAGATTTTAGATTTTTGGCCCAGTTTTCAAGTTGGTCCAAATTGGGGTCCAAAATTAAACTTTGTTTGATTTCAACAAAAATTGAATATATGGGGTTCTTTGATATGCTGAATCTTACCATGTATTTAGATTTTTTATTTGTGGGCCTGCTATCAAATTGGTTCATATTGAGGTCAAAAGGGTCCAAAATTAAACTTTGTTTGATTTCATCAAAAATTTAATTATTGGGGTTCTTTGATATGCCAAATCTAACCGTGTATTTAGATTTTTAATTTTGGGTCCCGTTTTTTAAATTGGTCTACATTAAGGTCCAAAGGGTCCAAAATTAAACTTAGTTTGATTTTAACAAAAATTGAATTTTTGGGGTTCTTTGATATGCTGAATCTAAACATGTGTTTAGATTTTTGATTATGGGACCAGTTTTCAAGTTGGTCCAAGTTGGGGTCCAAAATTAAACTTTGTTTGATTTCAACAAAAATTGAATATATGGGGTTCTTTGATATGCTGAATCTTACCATGTATTTGGATTTTTTATTTTGTGGGCCCGCTATCAAATTGGTTCATATTGAGGTCAAAAGGGTCCAAAATTAAACTTTGTTTGATTTCATCAAAAATTTAATTATTGGGGTTCTTTGATATGCCAAATCTAACCGTGTTTTTAGATTTTTAATTTTTTGGTCCCGTTTTTTAAATTGGTCTACATTAAGGTCCAAAGGGTCCAAAATTAAACTTAGTTTGATTTTAACAAAAATTGATTTCTTGGGGTACTTTGATATGCTGAATCTAAACATGTGTTTAGATTTTTGATTATGGGACCAGTTTTCAAGTTTGTCCAAGTTGGGGTCCAAAATTAAACTTTGTTTGATTTCAACAAAAATTGAATATATGGGGTTCTTTGATATGCTGAATCTAACCATGTATTTTGATTTTGGACATTGGACCATAATAGGTAAATTAAAAAAATTGAAGTTCTTAGACCACATTCTTTCTGTGTCAGAAACCTATGCTGTGTCAAATATTTAATCACAATCCAAATTCAGAGCTGTATCAAGCTTGAATGTTGTGTCCATACTTGCCCCAACTGTTCAGGGTTCGACCTCTGCGGTCGTATCAAGCTGCGCCCAGTGAAGCATTTTATTCTAGGTGTGTTTGATATCATATTGTAGGTTAAAAAGTATGAGTATCATCGTTTTACCTGTATAAGAAAGATTTCTTTTTGGATCGAATCAGTCAACCAAATGGCTCACCTTTGTTTCACTTTCAATGTTGACATTCTTTTCCTGTTAATAGCTGAATACATGCGTAACCCATCTTTAGCTAAGGGGTAAAATTGAAGGTCACTTGAACACGGATTCAATGAGGTCGAATTATTCACTTGCAAATGAATAATTTATCAGTATGACGTCCATTTTCACTGAACTAGTACACATTTTTATTTAGGGGCCAGCTGAAGCCTGCCTGCGGGACTTTCTCACTGTGTTGAAGACCCATTGATGGCCTTCGGCTGTTTTCTACTCTTTGGTCGGGTTGTTGTCTCTTTGACAAATTCCCCATTTCCATTCTCAATTTTTTATTCCTTAGCTTATTTTGACAAAATTGAACCAAATTGACTGTTAAAAGCGAATTATTATTTCACTATATCACTTTCATTAATGATTGAATAAAAATAAATCATATCTTATTTATTTTTATATCTCTTAGCTAATGCCCCTTTAATTAACAGGGATCAAGGAAATTACACAGGAGTTGTATTCTTAGATTTAAAAAAAACTTTTGATATTGTAAATCACTCAATTTTATTATCAAAATTAGAAATGTATAAGTTTGATACTTTTTCTTTTAAATGGTTCAAATCATATTCATCAAATAGGTCTCAAAAAGTAAAAATAAACAACAACATATTTTCAGGTAAAGAAGTAAACTTTGGTGTACCGCAGGGCAGTATTCTAGGCCCTTTATTTTTTCTTTTATATATTAATGATCTCTTCAACTGAATCATACAAAGCCTGATTTGTATGCGATGACACAACACTTTGGAACAGTATTCCTGTAGAAATAAAAAAATAGAAAAGATAGAACAGTTCAAACAAAGGTATCATAATTTCATGTTTTTAGAACAAAAAAGCTAATTATCAGATTCATATACATGTAAAACCACCAAAATTATGATTGTAACAGAAGTTTATCTATAGTCTAAAAATCCATATATTCGTCTTGTATATCATTAAGGAAATATGTTCCCTGAAATGTAACACCTATAATCTGTATGTTTTTCACCATTTGTTTTACATAGTAAGTTGTATTTATGTATATGTATATATAATAGTATTATATTTTGAGTTGTTCAGAGGGCATCAGGGGAGATTTGTATTGTACTAACTGATTTTACCCTCTTTAAATAAAGTATTTATCATAATTATATATTATTATGATAGATACAAATGTAGATAGAAACTTTGAAAAAGCAAAAATGATCAGGAGGACAAGATCTGCAAAACGTCAACATGACTGAAATTGTCAGTTAATTATTTATAGAGTTATTGCCTTTTCATGATGATTTTTACCAAAAAGTGGCCGTTGTTGAAGATGCAGGTGAGAGACACAGGCTCTTTAGAGCCTCTAGTTTATGTCAAAATAAAATTTTGCTGTGGTCCCAAACTTTGTTTCTTATATAAATATATGTATTTTTGACTCTTGATGAGGAAATTGGAAGTTGTTGGTTTTGTCAAATTTATAGTCCCAAGGTTAACAAAAACATTTAAATTGTGTTGTTGTGTTGAGCTAATGGGAATTTAATGTATTAAATTGGAGTTTATACATTTTGCACATGTCCTTTTTGTTTCTCTGAGATTTAATTTGAATTCTGTTCGATTTGCGATTTGGAGTTATATATCCAGGATTTGTATGTTTATTTTAAGCTGACATTCCTATACATGTGTAGTCGTTTCCAGTAGTTTGGATTACATTTTTAAACAATTCAGTCACAAAGGAACTTTTTAAGTTTGTTCTTCAAAGTGCATCATTTTCTCCAGAGTTTGAAACATTTCAATTTATCATCAAGACAATTTTAAATCGGATTTTATTTGTATTTTTTTCTCTTTAAATCCTAAACCTCTGTGTTTCTTAATCATGGGACCAATTCGTAGATTGGGGACAAGGACAACCATGCATAACGATCCAGAAATGCCAGAAAATTGGACATTAATACGATTAAGGCAAGAACTTAATGCAAGAAGTATTAGAATTCCTCAAAATTTGAGGAGGATGGCAATGGTGAGGCTTTTAAGAGAGTCTGGAGGAAATATTATTTCCAACGCGCAGAGAAACATTGAGGGCCACGCCTACACCATATTGGGTAGTGCACGATCCCAGAATTCCACTGACTCCACCATCAACGATCACGTGAACGATGCCATATTAGGAAGTGCAGCATCCCAAGATGCATCAGCAGATACAGACAACAGTTCTTTAATAAACATTGTTTCAAGGCTATCTACGACAGTGCAGTCTTTGCAACAAAATGTAACAACATTAACTGGCCAAGTCAATACTTTAATTACTCAGAGGACAGTTGAAGCTCGTGAAGAAACAACAATAACGACCACCGGAAACACATGGATTCCTACTTCGCTTTGAACAGAAATCCATGAAGTGAAGAAGTAAACAATGGTCTTAACTTCAACCTGGAGACAGCTTACTCCGCTCTGAGAACAATAACATTGCCAATGGCAGCAGAGGTCAGCGAAGAACAAGCCCATAGGAACAATCGCTATGTTCAGACACCAAGACGCTATTCAGCCGAGTCATTGTCGTTCGTGGAAACGGTGACACCACAAGTAAGGAGGAGCATTATCACAGGTATGGACATCAACCTATCCTCTCTATGTGTGATTGGGAACAACAAACAGGGAAGAAAAGAATGAAACTTCAAGTTACCACACTAAACCTGAACCACGATTAAACAGTCTTTGTCAATTGGGGAGTTTATCCAGGCGTTTGGTATTTACAAAAACATAATGTGTTCCGCCTTCCCTCACCGTAGGAGCGAGCTCGACACGTACGAGAGAGACATTGTAGATATGGCAACTCGATACCCTGGCAAAGGGTTTGATGAATACCACAAGTGAATTTCCCTTGATTCTGCTGCACATTTACGCTACAATAACATGGCAGTTGATTGGTCCATAAGAAACAATACATTATTTTGCAATATTTTCACAAAGATTATGCCTAACACTTGTAGTGTATGTGGTAGCAACTTTCATACAGCAGGTTTTTGTTCGCTCAATCAAAGGTCCTCAAGAAATAGAAATGATGATTCCCAGTATACGTATGGAAGGGAAAGAGTTTTTCATTCGGGAAGAGAAATTTGTAACAATTTCAATGGCTACAGGGGATGTATAGTTCCAAGTGGCAGAAATGCTCATGAGTGTTTGGTATGTAAAGGAGATCATTCAAAAATCAACTGTCAGCAGACAAAAAATGAGTTCAAGGGGTCTCATAAGAACGTGCTCCACACATAGAGGAGAAATTAGATGCACCTCAATATACGACATGTCTGTCTCTACACCTGCAAATATAGATGTTTTGGAAAAAGAGTTGTCTAGTCATCCTGACTCAGCTTTTAAAAGTTATTTGATAAATGGGTTAAGATATGGTTTTCACGCAGGTTTAAAGACTCTCCCATAGAAGTCGATTATATGTTAAAATTTGAAGTCGGCATCAACAAATCCGAATCTGGGTCTGTTCGCCCCAAAACACATTCGCTCCCATTCACGTTTGCCCCCTTTCACATTTGCATACTTTTTATTGGTTTTGTGTTAAATAATTTTTCAATCATTTTTTGGTTAGTGTATGGCTATAAATATTTTTTTTGTTCATTGTATGAAAAGAAGTGACTTTCTAAAAAATGATTTTTGTGTTGAATATTTTTTTAATCGTGTTTTGGTTATTGTATTGCTATAAATTAGTTTTTTTTCATTGTTTCAAAATAAAGTGACGTTTTTTATGTTGAATATTATTTTAATCGTGTTTTGGTTAGTGTATTACTATAATTTTTTTTTTTCATGGTTTCAAAATATAGAGACTTTCTTAAAGGTTTTTGTGTTGAATATTTTTTTAATGTTAAGATACCAAACCGCTACAAAACTCAACAACAATAACATTTTGAATCTTCATTGTTTTTACTCATACCAAGCTAAATACATGCTAACTACATGCAGAATTTACATCAAAGCTAGTAAAAACAGCAATCACGATTTTCAAACACATAACAATAACACCAAGTTTATCTGTGTAAACACCATATTAACAGTAATCATACATAATTAACATATAATTAATCATCAAATTAATTTAAAACAATATTTCTTTTATGTATGAAAATAAAAATATATTGATATAAACATCTAAAACACATCTAATAATTCATCAGGTTTTTTAATAAAAAAAAAGGGTGTGAACGTGTGGGGTGCGAACGTGTAGGATGTGAACATGTATTGGGTGCGAACGCACCCGATACCAACAAATCCTATTTGCGTTTCAGAATTACTTGAAACTGAAGTGTCGAATGGATACCTTATTGGACCTTTTAACCATATTCCATTTAGCAACTTTCGCATAAACCCCATTGGTTTGGCAGAACATAAATATAGTAAGAAAAAATGCTTAATTGTTGATCTATCAGCACCACATGAAGATGAGGACAATCCAAGTCTAAATGAACTGATAGAAAAGGAAGAGTTTTCTTTGCAGTATGAGTCTATTGATGATGCTACTCATATTATAAGGAATCAGTTAGGTAGAAAAAGTTGGCTCTGAGGGTCAAGTGAGCTTATCTCATCACTTGGCGTCTGTTGTCCGTTGTTGGTTGTCGTTAACTTTTACAAAAATCTTCTCTGAAACCACTGTGCCAAATTGAACAAAACTTGGCGTAAATCATCCTTAGGGTATCTATATATCTGAAACTAAAGCATTTAGAGCAAATCTGACATGGGGGTAAAAATGATTATCAGGTCAAGATCTATCTGCCCTGAAATTTTCAGACGAATCAGACAACCTGTTGTTGGGTTGCTGCCCCTAAATTGGTAATTTTAAGGAAAATTTGTAGTTTTTATACGACTGCAAAAAAATTTTTGTGGTCGTATATTGGTATGGCGTCGTCGTCGTCGTCGTCCGAAGACACATTGGTTTTCGCACTCTAACTTTAGTTTAAAGGGAAACTTCGCAAAAAAATAAAAAATTGATATTATGTCCATTCTGTATAAAAAAGCACAAATTCATAAATATTAAAGTTTTATTCTGCTAGATAAGAGATCACCATCGATTTTAAATTTAGAGTATCAATTCTCTGCGTGCGGCCATTTTGACATCTTCTCGGTTTAGAAACCCCGATATATCTATAAACCACAAAGGACCAAAACCAGCAGTAACCTAACGTAGTCGCATTTATCCGACTAACTAACTTGATACGGAAAATGTAATTATTTTTTTTAAATAACTATGGTCTGTCGTTTTAAAACTGTTTTTTTCTTTACGAAGTTTTTGAAACAAGAAATTTATATGGGAATTAGTTAAAAAGTCATAAATAAGTGTTCCGTGTAAAATCGTTTTCGAAAATCTAATTTGTTCATAATTCTTTTATGTAATAAACTTATTTAAATAAATTCGGACCTTCTCTTATCTGATCACCAGCATGGCTAAAGGAATTATTCCCTGAGGTATTGTGAGGTGACACGTCCAGGTATTCAAGTGATTTCCTGTCGGGTTTAAAAACTCTTATTACACAATTACATAAAGCATGTTCATGCATCGCTTCACTTCTGAGGGTATTGATTAGTGTACACGGCCGATAACTTGTAACTTTCGATTTTAAAACCATCAGGTGTAATATACATCTGTGTCTTGCGTGTCCGATAGTGATATACTCATGTACTAGTCATTACTAAACTCATACGCTTGTTTATAAATAACATTTCTAGTGTAAAGAATGATATTTATGAAAATCTAAATAATTCCAAAAAAAGATTTGATAAAATAAAAATCTATTTACATATTTTTCCAAGGGTAAATTGGGGAAAATGTAAGTATATACTCGTTGTCAATAATGATGGACATTTTGAAACATGAAAAACTATTGAATTAAAAAATACGCACTTGTCGATCATTGGTTTATACGCCTAGATAGAAAGTTACGGAACTATAGATAGTCGCAATTTAAAATTGTATATTGAATATAAGAAAGAACATCTAGAACCAATTTGATTTAAATACAGGTCGATATCTAACTTGCTTTGGTTCATCGAAGTTATGGACATAGTAAAATCACAGATTTATATTTCAATTAGATTGTTCTTGAACAGTTGAAGAAATTTGTCATCATCACAATTGTTGGGTGTAATGTATATTAATGTGAACATGGTTCTAATAGAACCTTATGCCAATTTTCCTGTTCCGACATGCATGTAATATATATGCCACTGGACGTACACTAATGATCCCCAAAAGTTTATTTGAAGAAATAAAGAAACTTCACTCCGGATAGACTGATAGTAGTTGTATTAACGTCTGATCAGCTTGAGGGTTGATTAATTTATTACGTTAGCTTGTGGGGGAATAAACCATTCCCACTATTGCACTTATGCATAAAATATTAAATAAGAGTAATATAAGAGAAAATATAAATACGAAAAGTCGCATATCTGGTAAAAAAAAGTCTCACCAACTATAGGATTTCACGTACAATTGTCACTATGATCGAAATAACGGACAGTCATTAAAATACATGCATGTACGCTTTGATAAAAAGGGGTGCCGCAGTTGCATATTATTCATCATAAATCTATTTCAAGTTTATACTTTCCTGTTATTCTTATCAGTTAACGCAGAGACATGTAACTATACATCTCAAGTTAACGACAATCAACTATATAAATATCTGAATCTGATGTGACTTACCGTTCATCTCTAGTGGTTCATCTCTTTCTTTTTTTTTCTCTTTTTTTTTTTTTATTTGGGCAGGAACATAAACATTGTTAGATATAATGTCCCCAGGTTTGAGGGGGGGGGGGGGGGGGGGTGGAGGTCAAGTCTATCGAAAGTTACAAAATAAGAACGTTGTATTTATGAATTTACAAGAAGAATTCTGTTCTTGGACGTAGTTTTCTCCTTTCTTTTTTTTTTAGTTCAGTGATTTAAATTGAGAAAAAATCTAGTCAGAATTTAAATCGTTCCGACATCCCCCACTTAATACTCCTCTAAAATCATGAATGGTCATGCTTCAAAATCATCAGAATTTACTTTGCATTGGTACATTCTGTATCGGTAGTGATTAACCTTGACATTTCCGGGTATAACAGAGCTTCTTGTATATTACCTGTATGTGGTTAGGTACGTCGTCCCATGAGGTCTTACGTATACAGGTTCACATTTATAATGGTTTCTGATATAACAAGGTTTTATGACATTCACACTTCTGCATGTTCTGTATACCAGTTTCTTATCTTATTTTCAGACCGAATGAGGATGTGAATATTTTCCAGGAAAAATATTGAGTCTCAAAGTATCAAATTAATTTCGGGATTTTTTTCTCTCTTGGTATTAAATCACAGAAATTTAAAGATAATACTGCTTATAGATATAAGAAGATGTGGTATGAGTGCATATGAGACAACTCTCCATCCAAGTCACAATTTATAAAAGTAAACCATTATAGGTCAAAGTACGGTCTTCAACACGGAGCCCTGGCTCACACCGAACAGCAATTAAGCTATAAAGGGCCCCAACAAATTACTAGTGTAAAACCAGGAGTATTCTTGTCAGTTAAGACAGACATATAATTATATGTATATATATATGTCTGCGGTATAGACATGGTTTATGAATGAATGATAAGTCTTACAAAGGTACAAGATATAAAGCACATTCAAATTGAACATTGATTCCGCCGGTCTGTTTCCATTCAATAAAGGCAAGTTGACGTTAAATTGATTCTGTAAAATTTTTTAAAACATCGTTGGTCAAATAGCTAAAGTATTTGTTGTGAGATGTAGAATATTTTAATAAGGACATTCCCGATTAGGTAAATGTAGATCGCTTTGGACGGACTAAACTATATTAATGTAACTGATAATTTTCTCTGCACATTTAAATATTCAAGGTTACCGATGATAATTCAAAATAGCACAGTTTTTGGTTTATACGCTCGTTTTCGTGGGCCATTTTTATTTATAAAATTATTTCATTGAAAGTTATTCAGAATTCCGATGTTACAACAAAATACTCACACATCTATTTAAAAACTGAGCTAACGCAAAATATCAAAAATATATATAACGGAGATTCAGGTATTTTGCCACCATATTCCTCCCCAAATAATTTTTTTTTCCTGTCTCAAACCCACATTTCTCTTTTATCATTTTTTTTTTATGTTTTTCAAACCGGAAAATATTTTTTGTTCTTAATTATTCGATCTCATTCCAATAAGACAAAGTTGACCTTAAATTTCCTGTCAACTTTTTAATTATCTTTCTTCAAATGGCTGAAGTATTTATACGTTGTGAGATTTAAAATATTTTGATAAGGACATTAATTCCTGAATATGTAAATAAAGATCGCTTTGGACGGACCAAATTATATAATTGCAATTGGTAATTATCTATTTCAAATATTCAAGGTTACCGATTCTAATTTAAAATAGTACAATTTTTAGTTCATACACTCGTGTTTAGAATGCCATTATTATTTATTCAATTAAATTAATTCAGTATTTCATTGTTACAAAAATATTCAGCAGTCATAATTCATTTTAAACGGAGCTTACGGAAAATATAAAAATATACCACGGCTATCCAGTAATTGTGCCACCATATTACTCCCTCAAAATAATTATATTTCTTTTTTTATTTTCTGTCTCAAACTATCACTCCCGTTTATCATTCATACGAAATGATGTTCACACCTGGAACGGTGAACCGTGACGGCTAAAATTCGCTGAGTGAAGATCAAAAGATTAGAATTACAGAATGCAAATCTTTAAATACCTTGAATTTAACCACGCATTCAACAGGTAGTCACTAAGTGTCACAGTACAATACACCTTGTATTTACACGGTACTACAGAAAATGTTTGCTAGACTGAAGTAAAAGGTGAGAATACAAACATGCATTTTTAATACACTATCAGTTAAATATGTTTGTTGAAAATATTCTATTGTATGATTTACTTTTATTACTATAATGACTATAATCATATCAGAAATCCTTAAAATATAAATCGTACATTTTATTTTTAAAAGTTGCACGGCTGATCACTTTACTTTCTTAATTATTAGTTGGTTAATAGCTACGCCAAAAGTCGTCGATGCGCTTTAAATCGCGTTATTAGATGATTAACGAACAAGACTTAAATGAGATTAATTCCACTCCCGGCATGCAAAAAGACTTAAACTACGTCACAGAAGTCAGGAAGTTCGAATAAATAAAATTAATAATTCCCAATTTTCTTCTTTATTAGTTTTCATATCCAGATAAAACTTGGTGAATATGTTTTTTATGGTATTATGAACATAATAAGATGATAAGTAAAAAATCGCGAATTTTCCCTTTAAGTGAATGGATCTCTATGAAATTTTACCACAAGGTTCAATACCACAAAAGGAAGGTTGGGATTGATTTTGGGAGTTATGGTACCAACAGTTAAGGAATAAGGGGCCAAAAAGGGGCCAAAAATAAGCATTTTTGTAACTTCCAGACATAACTTGTGTGTTAGTGTATGGATCTCTCTGACATTGTACCACAAGGTTCCATATCACAAAGGGAATGCTGGGATTGATTGTAGGGTAATTGCCTCAAAATTTTAGGAATTAAGGGCCAAAAAAGGGGCAAAAAACAAGCATTTTTCTAGTTTCATGATAAAATGCAGTTTTTGGCTTATATCTCTGAAATAAAAGCATTATAAGAGCGAATCTGACATGGGGTAAAAATGTTCATCAGGTTAAGATATATCTGCCCTGAAATTTTCAGACAAATCAGACAACCTGTTGTTGGGTTGCTGCCCCTGAATTGATAATTTTATTGAAATTTTGCAGTTTTTATACGACTGCAAAAAAATTTTTGTGGTCGTATATTGGTATGGCGTTGTCGTCGTCTGGCGTCGTCGTCATTGTCCGAAGACATTAGTTTTCGCACTCTAACTTTAGTTTAAGTGAATGGATCTCTATGAAATTTTACCATAAGGTTCAATACCACAAAAGGAAGGTTGAGATTGATTTTGGGAGTTATTGTACCAACAGTTAAGGAATAAGGGGCCAAAAAGGGGCCAAAAATAAGCATTTTTGTAACTTCCAGACATGACTTGTGTGTAAGTGTATGGATCTTTCTGAACTTGTACTACAAGGTTCCATATCACAAAGGGAAAGCTGAAATTGAGTTTGGGGGTGATTGCCCAAAACGTTTAGGAATAAGGGGCCAAAAAGGGGTAAAAAATAAGCATTTTTCTAGTTTCCAGACAATAACTTGTGTTCAAGTGTATGGATCTCTCTGAAATTGTACTGCAAGGTACCATACCACATAGGGAAGGCTGGGATAGATTTTGGGGGTAATTGCCTCAAAATTTCAGGAATTAGGGGCCAAAAAGGGGCAAAAAACAAGCATTTTTCTAGTTTCATGACAATAACTTGTGTGTAAGTGTATGGATCTTTATGAAATTGTACTACAAGGTTCCATATCACAAAGGGAAAGCTGGGTTTGAGTTTGGGGGTAATTGCCCTAAACCTTTAGGAATTTGGGGCCAAAAACGGCCTAAAAAGAAGCATTTTTTTAGAATCCAGACAATAACTTGTGTTCAAGTGTATGGATCTCTCTGAAATTGTACTGCAAGGTACCATACCACAAAGGGAAGGCTGGGATTGAGTTTGGGGGTGATGAATCATAAGGGGGTTCAAAAAATTTGGGGAGGGGATTTTTTTTTTTTTCCTTTTTTTCTTTTTTTCCTTTTTTTTTTTTCTTTTAAAATGTTTCATTTTAAGTTGGTTATTTCTGATTTATATTTAAAAGCAAATAATAATGATAAGGTAGGAGATACACACCAAACAGGATGTGTAAATTATTATATAATAAGTATTGTGCAATAGCAAGAAATTTTCAATTGCACAGTATTGCACAATAGCAAGAAATCTTCAATTGCACAGTATTGCGCAATAGCAAGAAATCTTCAATTGCACAGTATTGCGCAATAGCAAGAAATATCCAATAGCACAATATTGCGCAATAGCAAGAAATTGTCAATTGTACAGTATTGCGCAATAGCAAGAAATATTTAATTGCACAGTATTGTGCAAAAGAAGATACTTCGTATAAATTGCTTATTTCTTGACCAATTTCAATGGGGTTTTATTCTTGAATTCTTGGGGTTTTTTAATATGCTGAATCTAACCGTGTATTTAGTTTTTGGATTTTGGACCCCGTTTTTAAATTGGTCCACATTGAGGTCCAAAGGGTCCAAAATTAAACTTTGTTTGATTTCATCAAAAATTGAATTATTGGGGTTCTTTGATATGCTGAATCTAACCATGTATTTAGATTCTTAATTTTTGGTTTCGTTTTCAAATTGGTCTACATTAAGGTCCAAAGGGTCCAAAATTAAACTTAGTTTGATTTTAGCAAAAATTGAATTCTTAGGGTTCTTTGATATGCTGAATCTAAACATGTATTTAGATTTTTGATTATGGGCCCAGTTTTCAAGTTGGTCCAAATCGGGGTCCAAAATTAAACTTTGTTTGATTTCAACAAAAATTGAATATATGGGGTTCTTTGATATGCTGAATCTTGCCATGTATTTAGATTTTTGATTTTTGGGCCCCGTTATCAACTTTGTCCACATTGAGGTCAAAAGGGTCCAAAATTAAACTTTGTTTGATTTCATCAAAAATTGAATTCTTGGGGTTCTTTGATATGCTGAATCTAACCATGTATTTAGATTTTGGATATTGGACCATAATAGGTGAATGTCCAATTTAAAATTTTTAAGTTCTTAGACCACATTCATTCTGTGTCAGAAACCTATGCTGTGTCAAATATTTAATCACAATCCAAATTCAAAGCTGTATCAAGCTTGAATGTTGTGTCCATACTTGCCCCAACTGTTCAGGGTTCGACCTCTGCAGTCGTATCAAGCTGCGCCCTGCGGAGCATTTTATTGGTTATTATCTTGAATATTATAATAGATGAGATAAACTGTAAACAGCAAAAATGTTCAGCAAAGTAGGATCTACAAATAAGTCAACATGACCAAAATTGTCAATTAACCCCAGTTATTGCCCTATAAAGTCAAATTTCACAATTTTTTGTAAATTTTTGTAATCTTTTAGGTGTAATACCACCAAATCATAGTACGTCACATCCGGTTGCATACGAAAATAGGTCGAAAAAAAATATTCCCTTGAATTTGACAGTTGTAGGTAATTAATCCTACATTTCATCGCAGTAAAACATTTTTGGATCATACACATATATCTTGGGTATTTAAAAGCACCATTATTTTTTTATTTGGGGTTTCTAAAGAATATTTTGGAAACTTGAGGTTACATGGTTACTAAAGCTTGTACACAGGTTAATAAAAGGGGAAAATTTGATTGGTTAACTTCCAGTGATGGTTATTTTCTTATATGCAATGAAATGTTATGTGAAATTTTTTCTATAGTACTGGACAGGATAAAACTTTACTCATGCCAAGTATTTCTTTATTTGAAACAAAGATAAATTCTGCACAATTTTTTGAAAAGTGCAAATTTAACAAAGACTAATAGGGGTAAATCAATGGTGGTATTACACCTAATATGGGAAGCTGTTCCTGCACCTTTGACCTTGTGAGTACTCTCATGTGTTAAAATTTCTTGCTATTTAAGTGAAATATTACAAAAAATGAAATATTCTGAGTGGATTGAGTCTCCAAAACACATTTTATGAGAAAATTTCCTTGAAATAGGACTCTACCATGAATATTAGTTGACAGAACAAGCCATACTTAGTGTTTTGGGGAGCCTTTTCTCCTTATTTCTTATATTCTGCTTTAATAGAAAATTTTTCCTAAAAAATACTCTAATATATATATAGTTATAAGTAAATGAAATTATTTTTAAAGCAGTAACAACAAATTATTCAATAGAAGAGAAGCTTTTTATTCCCTCTCTGGAATGTAGCGTAAATTTAAGTTTTACGTAAGGACTTATTGAAACCTCCTTGGAGACAACTTTTATATTGATAGTTCATTCAGCTTGAATACTTCAATTACTCATTTATTATAACATTTCTATCATAAATGAGTGAAAGTTACCCCAAAATTTTTATTTATTGGCCTAAAAAGTTGATATTTTGAGGAAATGAGAGGTATAAATGTACCAAAACAGACCTTATAAGGAAGACTAAGAGGTTCATTAGTGATATTTATCATCCTAAAGTCATCTTTTGTAGCATATTTAACTGTTTGTAGGCAGATGAGATAAATATTTGATCATTTATTGGTCCATACTATATTCTATCATGATGCTGCTTGGTTTGGATCTTTCAAAGAAATTTTGCTTGAATCGCTGTAGATGTCATCTTACATTATACTAGATTTTTCTCAAACTATTGAACTGATTATGACAAAACTTGACAGGAATGCTTGAAATAACCAGTATTACAAAGGAAAAAAGTCACATTCAGTTTATTCAACAAAAAAGTCTTCTTTAGGTGTAATACCACCAAATCATAGAAAGTCACATCCAGTTGCATACGAAAATAGGTCGAAAAAAATATTCCCTTGAATTTGACAGTTGTAGGTAATTAATCCTACATTTCATTGCAGTAAAACATTTCTGGATCATAAACATAAATCTTGGGTATTTAAAAGCCCCATTATTTTTTTATTTGGGGTTTCTAAAGAATATTTTGGAAACTTGAGGTTACATGGTTACTAAAGCTTGTACACAGGTTAATAAAAGGGGAAAATTTGATTGGTTAACTTCCAGTGATGGTTATTTTCTTATATGCAATGAAATGTTATGTGAAATTTTTTCTATAGTACTGGACAGGATAAAACTTTACTCATGCCAAGTATTTCTTTATTTGAAACAAAGATAAATTCTGCACAATTTTTTGAAAAGTGCAAATTTAACAAAGACTAATAGGGGAAAATCAATGGTGGTATTACACCTAATACAAAAATCTTCTCCTCTGAAATTCCTGTGCCAAGTTAAACCAAACTTGGCCTAAATCATCCTTAGTGTATCTAGTTTAAAAAATGTATCCGATGACCCTGCCCACCAACCAAGATGCCGCCATGACTAAAAATAGAACATGGGGGTAAAATGCAGTTTTTGGCTTATATCTCTGAAATAAAAGCATTATAAGAGCGAATCTGACATGGGGTAAAAATGTTCATCAGGTTAAGATATATCTGCCCTGAAATTTTCAGACAAATCAGACAACCTGTTGTTGGGTTGCTGCCCCTGAATTGATAATTTTATTGAAATTTTGCAGTTTTTATACGACCGCAAAAAAATTTTGTGGTCTTATATAGGTATGACGTTGGCGTCGTTGTCGTCTTCTGGCGTCGTCGTCATCGTCCGAAGACATTAGTTTTCGCACTCTAACTTTAGTTTAAGTGAATGGATCTCTATGAAATTTTACCATAAGGTTCAATACTACAAAAGGAAGGTTGGGATTGATTTTGGGAGTTATGGTACCAACAGTTAAGGAATAAGGGGCCAAAAAGGGGCCAAAAATAAGCATTTTTGTAACTTCCAGACATAACTTGTGTGTTAGTGTATGGATCTCTCTGACATTGTACCACAAGGTTCCATATCACAAAGGGAATGCTGGGATTGATTTTAGGGGTAATTGCCTCAAAATTTTAGGAATTAGGGGCCAAAAAAGGGGCAAAAAACAAGCATTTTTCTAGTTTCATGATAATAACTTGTGTGTAAGTGTATGGATCTTTATGAAATTGTACTACAAGGTTCCATATCACAAAGGGAAAGCTGAAATTGAGTTTGGGGGTAATTGCCCAAAACGTTTAGGAATAAGGGGCCAAAAAGGGGCCAAAAATAAGCAGTTTTCTCGTTTCCAGACAATAACTTGTGTTCCAGTGTATAGATCTCTCTGAAATTGTACTGCAAGGTACCATACCACATAGGGAAGGCTGGGATTGATTTTGGGGGTAATTGCCTCAAAATTTCAGGAATTAGGGGCCAAAAAGGGGCAAAAAACAAGCATTTTTCTAGTTTCAGGACAATAACTTCTGTGTAAGTGTATGGATCTTTATGAAATTGTACTACAAGGTTCCATATCACAAAGGGAAAGCTGGGTTTGAGTTTGGGGGTAATTGCCCTAAACCTTTAGGAATTTGGGGCCAAAAAGGGGCCTAAAAACAAGCATTTTTCTAGAATCCAGACAATAACTTGTGTTCAAGTGTATGGATCTCTCTGAAATTGTACTGCAAGGTACCATACCACAAAGGGAAGGCTGGGATTGAGTTTGGGGGTGATGAATCATAAGGGGGTTCAAAAAATTTGGGGGAGGGATTTTTTTTTCTTTAAAATTTTCCATTTTAAATTGGTTATTTCTGATTTATATATAAAAGCAAATAATAATGATATGGTTTGAATAGGTAAATTAAAAATTTTAAGTTCTTAGACCACATTCATTCTGTGTCAGAAACCTATGCTGTGTCAAATATTTAATCACAATCCAAATTCAGTGCTGTATCAAGCTTGAATGTTGTGTCCATACTTGCCCCAACTGTTGAGGGTTCGACCTCTGCAGTCGTATCAAGCTGCACCCAGCGGAGCATTTTATTGGTTATTATCTTGAATATTAAAATAGAAAGAGATAAACTGTAAACAGCAAAAATGTTCAGCAAAGTAAGATCTACAAATAAATCAACATGACCAAAATTGTCAATTGACCCCTTAAGGAGTTACTGCCCTTTAAAGTCAAATTTTCACAATTTTTTGTAAAATTTTGTGATCTTTTACAAAAATTGTCTCCTGAAATTCCTGTGCCAAGTTAAACCATACTTGGCCTAAATCATCCTTAGGGTATCTAGTTTAAAAAATGTATCCGATGACCCTGCCCACCAACCAAGATGGCCACCATGGCTATAAATTGAACATATGAGTAAAATGCAGTTTTTGGCTTATATCTCTGAAACTAAAACATTTAGAGCAAATCTAACGGGGTGTGCTAATAATTTCTCCTTGATATGTTCCATTTTCAGAATTATTCAGTGTTACTTTTTCTATAAACCATTATTATATCTTTTCTTTCAGCATACTTATATTGGGTGAATGCCCCCCAGACTGTGCGGGTTAGTTGGGGTCAGGGGAACCCCTGCCCAAATTTTTTTTGAAGGGTGTTCCATAAAAACATCAAGCAAAGAAAGATCTACAAATAAGTTAACATGACCAATTGCCAATTGACATCTTATTGGAGTTATTGTCCTTGAAAGATATTTTCTGCAATTTATTGGTAATTTTTGTAAATCTTTTAAAAAATCTTCTGCTTTTAATTTAACTACTGAGCCAAATTAAACCAAACTTGGCCTCAATCATTATTAGTGTATCTATATGATTTTAACCTTATTTTACATGATTTCCAAAACCACAGTAGATACATGTGAGTGACACAGGCTCTTCAGAGCCTCTAGTTGTACATTGTTTTGGATTGTTTTTCACAAAATTAAATGAATATCAGAGGAAAGAATAAAATGTTGTTCTCATTGTTTAAAATTACCAATATTTCTTCTTTTTATCCAAAATAATGCAATGAATCCAATCATAACTCTTAAATCCCCCCTTTTTTACCCCATGGTAAGTTTTGCTGTGCTGCTACCACCTTTCAGACAACATCCTACATGTATATTTAATGGATACCTCTGCTTGCATTTCCTTAGTGTAAAAGTGTGAGTTTGCAACTTCTATGTGAGGAGTCTCAACCAGGTCCTGAACCAATTCAAATAACTAGTTCAGAGTCTAGTGAAGAGACCATTAATTACTTGAGGCTGAATAAAAACTAAATACAGGTTTGGGCCAAGTAAATCCACAGTTTAATTATAATTCCATTTAGATGCAAACATAATTGGCAAATATAGCCAAAGACAAAATAACATAGTTCTGCAAAACTGTGGTACTCCAAAAATTTGCCCAAACCTGTATAGTAGTGAGTAGAAATTATTTTAAGGAAGATGATGTGAAGGCTGTAGCAAAAGCATGCATCACCTGATGACGGTAAGACAAAGATGGGTCAAAATAGGATTTGTAGGCATCGCTACGCCAGTCTCCTTGAGCTTGGATGACCTCACCTGGTAGACCACACTCCCAATGCAAAGGAGGCCCCACCTCTGCGAAAACTATGACCCGAATATTGGTTGCTGTCAATACCTAAAAGGTGTAGAGCGTGTTTCAATCAAGCCAAAAAGGCTGGATATGTAAGTGGGGTAACTAAATGTTTGTGTGAATAAATGAATGCAGGACATGGTGTTGTATTATTTGGAACCATATTATGTAACAATAACAACACCCCCGCTGGACAAAATGGGGAATCATGAATTCTGGGTAGAGGGATCTCAAGTACTCTTTGTGCATATTGAATGGTCTTGGTTTTGTGGATTCTCAAAACAACCCCTTTGGGTTGAAAAATAATATCCTGCCTGCTTAAGTGCACCTTTGGGTCAAACTGGGATGGAGAAGGGATCAAAAGGTTTGTATTCCTAAGAAATGAGAAAAATGCAACTAAACAGGCTGCCCAGATAGCCAAGTCCCCAGTACATGAAAGATTGATGGTGGTAAAATTAGTCTCAGAATAGATGGGGTGATGGGTAACTTCCTATTGCTTACAGTTCCAAGGACTCTTTTTGCCCCCTGCAAAACAGAATGTACAAAATGACCAGCTAAAGGATCTGGTAATCCTGCTTCAACATGAATTATTTAATAATAATCAAATAATTTGAAATAGAGTTATATTGCAGCTTGGGAGATAAATATGCAATGTAACGGGCTGCATTCTCATTTGATAAAGGAAATAAAGGTATTGCAAACATTTTACCAAACTGTACATAAGATTTTAAATAAGTCATGTATGTCTTTTTTGTTGATTCCGCAAATGTATTACCCCGAAAATGGAGGACCAGATCATCCAGTTCCTTCAGATCCCTGGTGCCCTGTATGCCTAAACAAAAGAAAAGAAAGGGCAGCATTAATTTAGACATATGTTCGTACAATTGGGAAATAAACAGTGGCTGGGGTAAACAATATCTCATAAAAAATTCAAATGAACTCGATTCATGGAGCCTTGAAATGTGGTCTGCTAACACATTGCTAGAGCCTGGGACATGAACAGCCTTAATGTGAAAATTGAATGAGGCTGACAACCAAAAAAGTTCACTTAAAAATCCCATTAAAATCTTGTTACGAGATGTACATTTGTTAATGCAGGCAACTGTGGCCATATTATCACACAGAACAATAACTCTTTTATTTTCCCAGCTACTTGACCAGCGTTTTGCAGGTAAAATAACTGAAAAAGCCTCAAGTTCATTGATATGAAAACTAGAACAACGAGGGAAATCTTTTTCCCAATGGACATAGAACCAGTCTAAATCATGGAAGCCGCTCCCTCCGCTTCTACAAGCATCTCTTATAACAGACGTAACTGGTATCTTATCTAAAATAAGTGATTTCCCTTTGAAGGAAGCAATAAATTCTTGCCACCAAGTGATATCTGCTAGAAGTTCACCCTGGACGCGTATTTTGTGCCAGTCTTGCTTAAGACGCGTGAAGCTATTAATGATCCTGCGAAGAAATACTCTTCCGCCATGAACCACTGCGGATGCCCAATTTAATTTGCCTGCTAAAGATTGGAGCTGTGTTTTTGATGCGCGCTGGCACTGCGTTTTTGATGCGCGCTGGCGCTGCTTACACTCTGCTAAATCTTTCTCCAAGTCAGAGAGTTTTACATTAGGGAGGCGCAATTCCATAAGCGTGGAATCTATTTCAATCCCCAAAAAGGTTATTTTTTGACAAGGGCCTACAACTTTTGACCAGCTGATCAAAAAACCTAGAGAACACAAAAGGCGAACTAGTGTGTTTAGCGCTTCTAAACATCTTGCTTGTGTGGGTTCGCATATCAAGAAATCGTCTAAATATGCGACAATAGTAAAGCCTCTACGTGACATCATACGTTTGACAGCCTGAGACAACCTATGAAAAATATTAGGTGCTAATTTAGCACCAAAAGGTAATTTGCAATCATATAAAGTATGCTCAATGCCATTAGGAAAAACCCATTTAAATCCAGTAACTTGTTGACTTCGCTTACTAATTCGAACACATCTATAGGCAGATTTTAAATCAACCTTTTGCCAAAAAATAATTTGGATCCACCAATTTTTGCAGCATCATCAATAGTTTGAAACTTTTGTTTAGGAAACTCGCCCACAAGATCGTTAACGGAACTACTACTGGCCTACTACAATCATCAATAATGCGTAAACCCCCATCAGGCTTGATATGATGCCTAATTAAAGGCTAATAATTTTTGGAGTAGACTGCACAAATAAATAATTTCCATTTTCTATTTCAATTAAAATCTGGGCATGTGAAATAATGTCAAAACCATTTTCAATACCATTTAGTAAAAAGGATTTATCGAAGTCATTTTCCAGTTCAAGCTGCCAAACTTTTAGATTGAGATCACGTAAAGACTTTACCTTGAGTTTTTTGGAGGGGCACCAGATGAGTGTGATTGTGCTGAGTGATCCCGATTAAAACCTGGTACTGAACAGATGTGTTCAAATTTACAGAAGGTTGACTGACAACCCCTTCTCCCATTAAATCATCTGCATATCTCCTTCCCTGCATGAGAATAGGATGCATATCCTGCAGGTTTTGAAGTGCCTTTCCCCCAAGATCTTGAATTATTTGACATATTTACATTGTTAGGTTGCTGGAATCATGGGCGTAAGAACACTGTTTGAAGATGGGGAACATTATGACAGTGCACCAGCGAAATTTATGTTGGTGTTGTAAACACCTGTATTCTCTGTCATAAAAGAAGACAGGGACCATGTCATAACAAGAAATTAATTGGTATATGCGCTTTGTATATGACATATACTCCAGATAATTTTGTGCGGTAAGAGCCCCAGTTTCCAGCAACTTGTACATAATAGAAATATTGGCCATTGACCACTGACAAAGTGTGATTGACTCCAATTTGGGCTTTACAGGGCCCGACTTGAACACCAATTGCCACCGTTAGCATGAGAAATTAAACTTTCATTGTTATCAGATTGAAAAACATTCAAACAAACAAAGTTAATAACATCTAAATGTTTAGAGTCAACTATTGGCACCGACTTTAGGCATAATTGAGGGTCCTGCCACGAAAAAATGTCACTGACTCCAGGAACTGTACCTTTCTGTAAAGTTTCTGTTAATCCTGTCACACTCAGTTGATTGGTCTTCAGTTGATCCATCAATGCCTGGATGTATGGGTCCTTTCCGTCTCGTTGATGGGGATGTAGATCAAGTCTGCTTCCGGTTATTGAACTTCCGGCTCTGATGTCGGATTGAGGTTCCGTGTCATTTGCCGCCATATTTGTCACTCCATTTACTTGAGTTTCCTTTACAAATGTCTTCTCCACCGCACGCATTAACATCTCTTCTTGTCCTAGCGGAATATTGATTGTTTTTATGTCGTCTAATGTCAACAAAGACAACGATTCAATGCTGTTGCATCCATTCTTTAACAATTCGTCTGCGGTATTTTCATCTAGTTTTTTAGCGGTTGCCTCGCTTGCACCCTCTCGATATTCTCCATTGCTAATGACAAAAATGTGTGTTTGTCGATTTCGTTCGAAATTTGATAAATTGAATAGTCTGAATAGCGGATGTCAGCACAAGTTCACAATGATGAGCAGTTCTAATCTGAACGTGTACTTTTGCATGGTACACATACGGGCACAACGGCAGAAAAGTCACAGAAAATACAACCACTGCAACATGCGGCACAATCCAATTTTAATGACCACAAAGCCCGATTGACATCATTCTTGGTTTCAGTCAAGTAAGAGTTTAAAGTGGAAATTTCTTCGTCCAAAAGTTGGAACCACTCAGGAAATCCCAGTATAGCTTTAAATTGTTCGAAAAAAGCAAGAAAGTGACTTACATATGTGTGTTGATAAAGCACTCAATAAATAATCCAAGCGTTTATATAATAAAAAATTGGCTTCTGCATGAAACTTTGCTGCTTTCAACCACGCTAAATTTCTAACTGAAGTGAGCGCACTTTAATCACAAACCAATCAGCTAATTAGTCATGTGACTGGTTATCACTGGAAGCCCCCTTCCCATTGGTAATGCCAGTCTCTTGACCAAATAAGGACTGTCGTCCAAAGGCAGACGAGCACAGTGGCAATCCAACACCAGTCTGGCATGTAAAAATAATTATTGATCAATACCCCCCTTGATGCAAACGGCAGAGTTAATTTTATTTTGATTAATAATTTTAATAATTTAATAATAGATAAGTAATTTTGTATAAGATGTGAATAATATCAGGATAAAGATACTTTTGTTTGTGTTGAAAAAGAATTCTTATTTCTTTATTTTAATAAAAATCATGAACCACCATTGGAATTTAGTACTTTTTGTACATCAGGATTGGTTGTTTTTTTACAAATAGTGATATTTATCAGGGAAAAAATAGTAAAATTGTGTTTGCATTGTTTAAATATGCCAATATTTCTTCTTTTTTCCAAAAATAATGCACTGTTGTTTGCAATCAGTTATTTTAAATGCCTCTGAATAAATTCTTTTTATAAAATGTGAATAATTTAAGGATAAATATGCATAAGGTTGTTTTTGTTAAATAAGAATGCAATATTTTTTTAATTTTAATTGAACTTATTGACCGCCATTGGATTTTTGTACTTTTTGTACATTCTTGTGGATTGTTTTTCACAAAATTAAATAAATATCAGAGGAAACACAAAAAAATGTTATTCGCATTGTTTGATATTACCAATATTTCTTCTTTTTATCAAAAATAATGCAATGTTATGTGTAATTAGTTATTTCAAAGGCCTCAAGATAAGGTTTTTTTTATAAAATTTTAATAATATAAGGATAAAAATACTTAAACTTTTGTTTGTGTTGAATAAGAATGAAAGAATTTCTTTGTTTTAATAGAAATTATGAACCACCATTTGATTTTAGTCCTTTTTGTACATCAGGATTGGTTGTTATTTTTATACGACCGCAAAAAAATTTTTGTGGTCGTATATTGGTATGACGTTGGCGTCGTCGTCGTCGTCCGGCGTCGTCCGAAGACACATTGGTTTTCGCACTCTAACTTTAGTTTAAGTGAATGGATCTCTATGAAATTTTACCACAAGGTTCAATACCACAAAAGGAAGGTTGGGATTGATTTTGGGGGTTATAGTACCAACAGTAAAGGAATTAGGGGCCAAAAATAAGCATTTTTGTAACTTCCAGACATAACTTGTGTGTTAGTGTATGGACCTCTCTGACATTGTACCACAAGGTTCCATATCACAAAAGGAATGCTGGGATTGATTTTTGGGGTAATTGCCTGAAAATTTTAGGAATTAGGGGCCAAAAAAGGGGCAAAAAACAAGCATTTTTCTAGTTTCATGACAATAACTTGTGTGTAAGTGTATGGATCTTTCTAAAATTGTACTACAAGGTTCCATATCACAAAGGGAAAGCTGGAACTGAGTTTGGGGGTAATTGCCTCCATATTTTAGGAATTAGGGGCCAAAAAGGGGCAAAAAACAAGCATTTTTCTAGTTTCAGGACAATAACTTGTGTGTAAGTGTATGGATCTTTCTGATATTGTACTACAAGGTTCCATATCACAAAGGGAAAGCTGGGTTTGAGTTTGGGGGTAATTGCCCTAAATGTTTAGGAATTTGGGGCCAAAAAGGGGCCAAAAAACACATTTTTCTAGTTTCCAGACAATAACTTGTGTTCAAGTGTATGGATCTCTCTGAAATTGTACTGCAAGGTACCATACCACAAAGGGAAGGCTGGGATTGAGTTTGGGGGTGATGAATCATAAGGGGGTTCAAAAAATTTTGGTGGGGATTTTTTTTTTTCCTTTTTTTTCTTTTTTTCCTTTTTTTTTCTTTTAAAATTTTCCATTTTAAGTTGGTTATTTCTGATTTATATTTAAAAGCAAATAATAATGATATGGTAGGAGATACACACCAAACAGGATGTGTAAATTATTATATTATAAGTATTGTGCAATAGCAAGAAATTTTAAATTGCACAGTATTGCACAATAGCAAGAAATCTTCAATTGCACAGTATTGCGCAATAGCAAGAAATATCCAATAGCACAATATTGCGCAATAGCAAGAAATTGTCAATTGTACAGTATTGCGCAATAGCAAGAAATATTTAATTGCACAGTATTGTACAAAAGAAGATACTTCGTATAAATTGCTTATTTCTTGACCAATTTCAATGGGGTTTTTTTTCTTGAATTCTTGGGGTTCTTTAATATGCTGAATCTAACCGTGTATTTAGTTTTTGGATTTTGGGCCCCGTTTTTAAATTGGTCCACATTGAGGTCCAAAGGGTCCAAAATTAAACTTTGTTTGATTTCATCAAAAATTGAATAATTGGGGTTCTTTGATATGCCGAATCTAACCGTGTATTTAGATTCTTAATTTTTGGTTTCGTTTTCAAATTGGTCTACATTAAGGTCCAAAGGGTCCAAAATTAAACTTAGTTTGATTTTAACAAAAATTGAATTCTTAGGGTTCTTTGATATGCTGAATCTAAACATGTATTTATATTTTTGATTATGGGCCCAGTTTTCAAGTTGGTCCAAATCGGGGTCCAAAATTAAGCTTTGTTTGATTTCAACAAAAATTGAATATATGGGGTTCTTTGATATGCTGAATCTAAACATGTATTTATATTTTTGATTATGGGCCCAGTTTTCAAGTTGGTCCAAATCGGGGTCCAAAATTAAGCTTTGTTTGATTTCAACAAAAATTGAATATATGGGGTTCTTTGATATGCTGAATCTAACCATGTATTTAGATTTTTGATTTTTGGGCCCCGTTATCAACTTTGTCCACATTGAGGTCAAAAGGGTCCAAAATTAAACTTTGTTTGATTTCATCAAAAATTGAATTCTTGGGGTTCTTTGATATGCTGAATCTAACAGATTTTGGATATTGGACCATAATAAGTGAATGTCCAATTTAAAATTTTTAAGTTCTTAGACCACATTCATTCTGTGTCAGAAACCTATGTTGTGTCAAATATTTAATCACAATCCAAATGCAAAGCTCTATCAAGCTTGAATGTTGTGTCCATACTTGCCCCAACTGTTCAGGGTTCGACCTCTGCGGTCGTATCAAGCTGCGCCCTGCGGAGCATTTTATTATAACATATGCTGGATTTCAGGGAAAATATACTAAAATGTTGTTCGCATTTCTTAAAAATGCAAATTTTTCTTCTTTTATATCAGAAATAATGCAGTGTCATTTGCACTCAGCCATTAAATTAATGCGTTAAGAAAAGTATTTTGTATAAGATATAAATAATATTAGGATAAAGATACTTAAAATTTTATTTGTGTTGAATAAAAATGCAATTATTTCTTTATTTCAATGGTTTCATTGTTTGAAAATACCAATATTTCTTTTTTTTTATCAAAAATAATGCACTGTAGTTTGGAATCAGTTATTTGAATTATCTTTGGATAAGTTACTTTTTATAAAATTTGAATGATATAGGGATTAAAGGGGTACTAGCTGTCAAATTCATGTTCACCGATTTGACTCATATTCTCATGTTTGATTTATAACCATGTAAAATATTTATCCAAATTATAAAAAGTCCAAAATAAACAAACATGGGCCCGATAATATGTAGCTTCGTTTCGTGTGTATTTTAGTCTTGGCGCCATCTAATTAACTATCTAGTTGACCTCCGGAAACCTCCGATGGTCATATAAGCGATATAAACATAATTATAGATATAAATAGAAAGCGAAACTCATGCAATTGGATTTTTCTAGGTCTGTTTAATTTCATATTAAAGATTAAAGATATATGTTAATCATCGTTTTTACCTGTATAAGAATGATTTTTGTGGATCCAATCAGTCAATCAAATGATTTACCTTTGTTTTACTTTCAATGTTGACATTCGTTTCCTTTAAATAACTGAACACGCACAATGCATGCGTTATCCATCTCTAGCTAAGGGGTTAAATTGAAGTTCACATGAATACGGATTCAATGAGGTCGAATTATTCACTTGCAAGTGAATAATTCATCATCAATGTTTCTTAGCTTAATTTGACAAAATTGAACCATACTGGCTGCTAAAAGCGAATTATTATTTCATTATTTCACTTTCATTAATGATTGAACAAAAAAATCATACTTTAGATTTTTATACGCTAGTCAAATTTTTGACGGGACGTATTATGTTATACAAATGTCCGGCGTCTGTCTGTCCGTCTGTCCGTCTGTCTGTCCGTCTGTCTGTCCGGTGTAAACATGTCGCACCGTAACTTGAGAATGACTTATCCAAATTTCATGAAACTTAACATAGTTGTTTCTTATGATGGTCAAACCATCTGTATACTTTTTGGTGAAAATAAGATTAAAACTTTTTGAGTTACGGGACTTAGTAACTAAAACAGGTGTGTGTTTTTTTTCACATGTCGCGCCGTATCTCAAAAACAATTTATGATTATTGCTTAAAACTTTACACACTTCTTAGTTATATTAATCTTAAGATCTGTATACTTTTTAGTGATGATTCAAAATTTTATTTTTGAGTTATTGAGTATTTTGTTAAAAAGGGGGAGGGGTTTTTCACATGTCGTGCCGTATCTCAAAAACAGTTTATGATTATTGCTTAAAACTTTACACACTTCTTAGTTATATTAACCTTAAGATCTGTATACTTTTTGGTTTTGATTCAAAATTTTATTTTTGAGTTATTGAGTATTTTGTAAAAAAAGGGGAGGGGTTTTTCACATGTCGCGCCATATCTCAAAAATGATTTATGATTATTGCTTAAAATTTTACACACTTCTTAGTTATATTAATCTAAAGATCTGTATACTTTTTGGTTTTGATTCAAAATTTTATTTTTGAGATATTGATTTTTTTTTTTAAAAGGGGTGTTTTCACATGTCACGCCGTATCTCAAAAACGATTTATGATTATTGCTTAAAATTTTACACACTTCTTAGTTATATTAATCTAAAGATCTGTATACTTTTTGGTTTTGATTCAAAATTTTATTTTATAGATATTGAGTTTTTTGTAAAAAAAAAAGGGGGTTTTCGCATGTCACGCCGTATGTCAGAAACTATTTATGCTTATTGCATAAAAATTCACACACAAGACAACGGGCGTATCATGCGCTCATGGCGCAGCTGTTTATTTATAAATCTCATAGCTAGTGCCCCTTTAAGATATCTAATCTCTTCTTTGTGTTGAATAAGAGTGCAATTTTTTTTTCATTTCATTAAGATTTAATTACATAAAAGCCATCATTGGATATATTATTTTTGTTAGGTTGTTTCACCAAAAAATAAGCAGAATTTTGAGGGAAAATATACTTTATATTTTGTTTGCATTGTTTTCGAGTCTCCAACTTTCATATTTCTTTATTTTATTGAAAATAATACACCGAAGTTGCAATAAATGATTATTTCATTTCATTTTTCAAAGCATTTTCAGAAATTCTTTTTAACAGTCGCGATAAACACTGTTTTAGCACTCTTTGGGTTTGAAAAAATGACTTAAATATAATCGACAATCACAATTCTTTAATAATATTTAAATTTAGTTGTATCTGCATATTTCTCTTCTCTTTTATTTCTTAAAACTTTGCTGAATGATTAATAATAAAATGTCGAGCTTCTGTTCTTGAACCACTCGTATTTTTCCATGGCACCATTTTAATTAAATGAAACGAAACTAAGATTCCGTAATTTGTATGAGTTCAACATGTGACGTAGTAGAGTTCAATCCGTCAGAAAGGTCAATCCGTCCGATCTGTCCGATCAGTAAAATATTTTTTCTTATTAGTCTGACGTATTGGTGACGTGAGTTTGACACGAACTTGACTGATCGGTGACTGATCGATGACCCCTGATTGATTGCTAAAATAGTAACGCCTAAGGTTGCAAGTACTGTATTTACAGTCAACAATACATATTTATACTGACAGCAGCAATCGCAGATGAGACACAGTGTTGCACGGAATCCTTTAAGAATTTTTTAGAATCATACTTGTGAAAGTCTTATTGTTTGTAGTCCAAATAATTATAAAATTGCCTTTCCATACCATCATTGGTATGTAAATTGTTTGGACGAATATTGTGAAAATAATTGTATAATGTTCGAGATTGCATGTTAGGGAGCTACCATTTGATTTTTATGGGGGGGGGGGGCTAGGATGAAAAATGTTGTCCTGCATTTTTTTTTAGTTGTAATCTCTGTCCTGCCTTTTTATTTTTCACTCTATTTAGTCCTGCCTTTTTTTTATTAGTTTATCATGACTTTTTAACCGGATTTTCGAAGGAAATATCAGTTATTAAAATGGTGATGTACGGCGGGAGGCTGGGCGGATCTACGGGCGGCTGCCAAACAGTGTCAGCACAATAACATGAAAACGCTTTAACAAATTTTTTTCAAAGGAGTAGGTCCGGTAAGGGCCGATTTTGGCCCCAAATTTCAGGTTCATCCGATGAAAGATTTTGGACACTTTTTAAACACTTACGTGTCTACTTTAGTAGAATCAATTTATTTATGTGAAAGATTTGAACTGATTTAGTCATTAAAGACTCTCATATTCAAGCTTAAATGTTACAAATCTATCAAATATGCCATAATATGTCACTTTTCAGATGGTTTTTGTCAAAAATGAAAGTGGCCGCATTGGTGTTCATCCTCAACCTTTATATATGTTATGTATTATCATCAAATACAACTTATATTTAAATATTAAGAATGAACACAAATGCGGCCACGTCCGTTTAAGACGGAAACCGTCTAAAAATTCACTCAAATGCTAAAATTATGAAGATTTCAGTAATTTAGCATGACTTAATGATGCTAGTACCCGATAAATATACATTGTATTATCAAAAACAGCCCATATGTATGTAACAGAAGTATTCTACTTTCCAAAGAATAGCTAAAAGTTTACATTTTAACAATTTTGCAAAACTGCTATATTTTGGGGCCAAAAAGGGGTCTTACTGAACCTACTCCTTTAAATATGTTGTTTCCTGGGACTTAATGAAGGTCTAGTTCAATTTTCAAGATTTTTGTATATCTCCTTTGTGAGTTATTGCCATTTTTATTATCCAAAAGTGGAATTTTTAAATATTTTACTCTTGTTATCTTTTTTATGACTAAGCATAATGTCTTATCTCACAATAAAAATTGGGAATGACAGATTTATTTGAAAATTATCTATTTCCTAAGTGGTAATGATAATAAGCTATATTATTAGACATTTTGAAGTTAATTACATTATTAATTATTAATTAGATCTGGGTTATATCTTAGCATATAATATCATTGGAGTGACAGATTTATTTGAAAATTTTCTTTTTCCTGATAAGATCTGTAGGACTGTATATATAAAGTTTGAAATTTACTATAAGGACTGTATAAATGAAATTTGAAATTTTAGACATTTTGTAGATAGTTAAGTCTCCCCAAACCATATATATTCTTACCCCCACCCCCCTTCAATTTGAGAATGTGCTTTTATCTTGTAAATGATTGAGATCCCCACCCCTAAACCATATATATTCTTGTATTGGACAAAAAAACAAATCAAATGAAATATTTTGGGAGTCCCCGGGTTCTCCCCCACCCCCCTTCTTTTTGAAAACTTGTAAACGGTCAAGATCCCCACCCAAAACCATATATCTTCTTGTATGGGACAATAAAACAAATCAAATGAAATATAAGGTGAGTCCCCGGTGGTCACCCCCACCCTCCTCCTGTTTAAGAACTTGTAAACGGTCCAGATCCCCACCCCTAAACCATATATATTCTTGTAAGGGACAATAACACAAATCAAATGAAATATAGGGGAAGTCCACGGGTGTCACCCCCACCCCCCTTTTTTTTTGAAAACTTGTAAACGGTCAAAATCCCCACCCCGAAACCATATAAATTGTTGTATGGGACAATAAAACAAATCAAATGAAATAAAAGGCCCCCTGGGGTCACCCCACCCCATCCTGTTTAAGAACTTGTAAACGTTTGAGATCCCCACGCCTAAACCATATATATTCACAAAAAACCTAGCTTTATTTGAGAAAATGTCATGTAAATTTGACATTTCTCCCCAAAAAGTGGCAATGTCAGTTTCAGGAGAAGAGCATTTTGGTAATTCTTCCAATGGTGTTAGCTGGTAGTCAGTAAATTCCTCTTGAAGCTGTAATGTTTCCTCACTATTCAGTAGGTTTGGAAATGTATCCACCAATTTCATCACTGAAAAAAAAAACCAATAAACTTTTATGGTCTAGGTATATGAAATATATTTATGAGATGTTTTTGTTCTGTTGTTGGCTAATTTATACATATTGTAAATGAAGTCTTACCACAATCAGTTGAAACTTTGTCTTTCATTGCTGGGTTCAGAAATCCAACATGTACAAGTGTCTCATCTTTGAAAGGAAATTTCTTTATCATCTTTGCAACCACACTACAATAAAACTGTTTAACCTGCCTGAAAAAGTAAATTTGATTTAAAAATATAGATGTAGTAGAAATTTGGCCTTCAATAATAAGTTGTTAATAACAGAATATTGATTTTATTTTCAGAACTAGTTTTAACCATGTTGACTTAAATGTAGGACTATTCACAAGCATATGTTATGATACCTTCATGGTATTGAAGAACTCATATCTGTTTATATTGGTATGACGTTGGCGTCGTTGTCGTTGTCCGAAGACACATTGGTTTTCGCACTGTAACTTTAGTTTAAGTGAATGGATCTCTATGAAATTTTACCATAAGGTTAAATACCACAAAAGGAAGGTTGGGATTGATTTTGGGGGTTATGGTACCAACAGTAAAGGAATTAGGGGCCAAAAATAAGCATTTTCTAGTTTCCAGACAATAACTTTCGGAACGGTGTATGGATCTCTCTGAAATTATACCACAAGTTTCCATACCACAAAGGGATGGTTAGGATTTGCTTTGGGGGGTTATGGCTCAAACCGTTTAGGAATTAGGGGCAAAAAAGGGGGAAAAACAAAGTTGTCCTGGTTAATGGACAAATACTTTAGTACAAAACATAATTGAAAGCAGTGTAAGGGAGATAAATCAAATACATCATTTGAATTACCTCCCTTACACTGCTTTTAAATTATGTATAAATTAATGGTTAATGAACAATAAAGACAATTTAAAACAGTGTAAGGGAGGTAACCCAAATACAATGTTTTGATTACTTCCCTTACACTGCTTTTAAATTATGTTTAAAGAAATGCCTATTTATAAAGGAAGACCAGTAAAAATATCTGCAAATGTTGCATCTTTTTTTTTTACAAATAAATCCATATGAAAGATTTGACACCATATTTTAAATTCTATTATAAAATAGATTAAGTTAGCACTATGGTAAATTATGGTTGCAAATTCCATTGGAAATTTGAATTGAGATTATGACCATATCTTGAGGGAAAGAATTTTTTGGGGGAAAAGGGGGGGGGGGGGGGGGGGGGGGGGAGGGAGGGGGTAAATTTTTTCTCATTTCAGATTTCAGAAATTAAAAAGAATTATTCTTCAAATATTATTTTTTTTTCAAATTTCAAATATTGAAAAATTTCAAGAAGTAATCTTTAATTGCACAGTATGGCGCATTGTAAAATCTTTGACCACATTTATTTATTTGTTATGCCGAATCTGACCTTGTATTTAGATTTTTAATTTTGGTCCAGTTTTCAAATTGGTCTACATTAAGGTCCAAAGGGTCCAAAATTAAACTTTGTTTGATTTCAACAAAAAATGAATATATGGGGTTCTTTGATATGCCGAATCTAACCATGTATTTAGATTTTTTATTTGTGGGCCCCGCTATCAAATTGGTTCATATTGAGGTCAAAAGGGTCCAAAATTAAACTTTGTTTGATTTCATCAAAAATTGAATTATTGGGGTTCTTTGATATGCCAAATCTAACCGTGTATTTAAATTTTTAATTTTGGGTCCCGTTTTTTAAATTGGTCTCATTAAGGTCCAAAGGGTCCAAAATTAAACTTAGTTTGATTTTAACAAAAATTGAATTCTTGGGGTTCTTTGATATGCTGAATCGAAACATGTGTTAAGATTTTTGATTATGGGCCCAGTTTTCAAGTTGGTCCAAGTTGGGGTCCAAAATTAAACTTTGTTTGATTTCAACAAAAATTGAATATATGGGGTTCTTTGATATGCTGAATCTAACCATGTATTTTGATTTTTGGGCCCCGTTATCAAATTGGTCCATATTAAGGTCAAAAGGGTCCAAAATTAAACTTTGTTTGATTTCATCAAAAATTGAATTCTTTGGATTCTTTGATATGCCGAATCTAACCATGTATTTAGATTTTGGATATTGGACCATAATAGGTAAATTAAAAAAATTTAAGTTCTTAGACCACATTCAATCTGTGTCAGAAACCTATGCTGTGTCAAATATTTAATCACAATCCAAATTCAGAGCTGTATCAAGCTTGAATGTTGTGTCCATACTTGCCCAACTGTTCAGGGTTTGACCTCTGCGGTCGTATCAAGCTGCGCCTAGCGGAGCATTTTATTTGTTTTATTGTTGTGTTGCTGTCACCTTGACATATTCTTTATTTGTTCAAATCTATAGATGTTAAAATACTTTTACATTCAATTACATCATTTAGTATATATAAAAAAATTTAGAGTCAAGATTTCTTTACGTGAAAAATTTGGCCTCAGTTTCCTTTTTTAAATCATCACAGTCTACAATGTAGCTTCTATTTCTTGTGCCAACAGCAATGAGATCATTGGACAGTTGATATTCACAGTCATGGTAATTTACATTACAAATGTTCTTACAAGAAGAAATGCATTTCACCTTAACAAACTTCCCTAAAAATTTCCTCAACAGTCTGGTTATTTGTTCATGAAGAACTATGCAGCATTCACCTGAAAAAGATACAAAAAATGTAAATACAAATGGATCTACAATGTATACAATGTATACGAAACCGGGGTACTGTCTATGCGACCTCAACTTAATATCTACTAGACAGCAACCCAACTGTTTCCTTTAGTCTAATCTGGGGTAGGGTTCGGCCTATGCTTTCGCTCTAGGACTTCTATTATAGTTATGCCCGACTGGAATATTTTAAAGTTTTATTAGGTATTCTTTTTACCGGTCCATACCACCAGTTTATAAATGATTTTAGATGTGTGTTCTGGAACTAGATGTGTCTGAAGTTCAGTACTTTTTCGAGATACAGTCAGGAGTATCTTTCTCCAATGGTGGATAAAGAGGGTCTGGACTGCTCTTATGGCCAAACAGGCCGTAACCTTTGACCTTGACCACAGTCATGCTATCATAGTATCGGACTATAGTGACCAACAGGAATAACAATCTGGATCATTACAAAATATACAAGGATCTGGCGGTCTTAGTTTACAAGAGAAATCACAATCCCAAACTCAGTAGTTTTGGTAGTAGTCCAGAAATATACTACACCTGTATATAAATCTCTCAGTATTTTTCCACTCAAATATGATGTACAATCCCACACTAACAATATAGTATAGACTTTTGTATGTGCTAGAATAAAAACTAAAACACTTTAAACAAGCCTGGGGTTAAACAAGGAATAAAGAGGCGGCAGACCGACGGACCAAAAGTAACTAGCCCGACCTAACAATTTTGGTCGTTTCAAGCACAGCACCCCAAATGTAAAGATAAGTCATAAGACTTTTCGAAAACTAGTTCTCTATTTCCACCAGTATACCAAATATACAATTAACAAGAACCAAAAAAAATAAACTACTGAAGGGAAGTTAAAACAAAATAAGACTCGTTCTGTCCTGAATATGCTTTCTCACAAACGGTCTGTAATCAAGAAACACTGATACCCAGGCTCATCAAAATAGGTCGAGATCTAGGTTGATACCAATACAAAGGGAAGTAACCGGGATTAATTTTTAATCAAAAGACCAATTCGGGCAAGGGATAAGGCGTTTCTCTGTAATAAAATAATTCAGTAAAGTACAACTTTTATTAAACAACACATATATGAATCAGCTGCACATTTAATTTGTTACAGTTTTGGTGAGTCAATGGTCCAATTCTGCAGTCTCTATAGTAGTTTCTTAGACCAAGAAATAAATTGTTTTAGTATCTATAATTTTCTCTAACGACTCACTCTGCCATTCTGCTCAGGGTTTGCATTTAGAACTCGCTAGTTAGCACTTCAATACTTAAATTTACCGTCTTTAAGTTCAAGTCATAGATTTGAGACACGCACGTTAATGTCAACAAATAATGACCCCGAACTTTTACTTTCTTAACCAGCGATCTATAAATAACTTTAACCTTAACAACTGACTAGCTGAACAGTTAATCGAATCTCGTTATTCGCAAACTGACAACTTTTATTCAGTTCAAAGAACTATACAAACACTCAACTCATAAGTTAACTCCTTTAACCAGCGAACCGCTTTCTAAATAAATTACGCCTCAGTGGGTAAATATTCTAAGTTTCCGCTAAATATACAATGCAAACCCTGATCAAAAACTAGCCAGTTTTAGTCAATCAAAATATATACATAAATAGGAGGGGGAACTTCTTACCTAAAAATACTGTAATACACATTTTCTTCAATACACTAGTATTAGCATATAAAATAGCGCAAGATTCCTCACCGAGACCACTTCCAAAAAATCGCGCACATGGTTGAAAATTCCCTCTTTAACTTACGTCTACACACCTGAGAATCTGAGCTGGGAATGATTACCAGAAGACAATCACTGCACGAGCTAATTTTCCCTGGGAACTCAATTGAGCTCTCTGATTGGTTGAGAAAGGAAAAATATTTTGAAGGCTAATGCAAGGTTCGTTATGTCACTAAAATTTAATGAATGAAAAAAAAATCAGAAAGTAATAAAATAATAATAAATCTTTCTGGGAAAATAATTAAAAATACTAATAATGAAATAAATAAATGAACCAAATAAAGTGACCCACAAACGTTACATCACATACATTTGCTTATATATAAACATGATCAGTGACAATTAAACATGTATTGAGATTAATTATACCTGTTGTTAGTTGTATTGTTACCTGTATAAGCTTGTTTATATAGGGGTGGTGTCAGTTTATTACACACAGGCCTGAAAGAAATGTATGGTTTCAATCAATTAAGAAAGTCAATTTATACATGTACCTGAAATGCAGTATTGAATTCATTTAAAGGTGCCAACATGAATTCTAGAAACTGGAAATAAAGTATCATTTCTGGATTCATAAGATGTTTACCTACACGTTTCACTCTGCCTTCCTTTTCCACATCTTGGTGACTATTGAAATAACTTTTCAAAGCTGGCCAGTGGTGCAATATACTTGTAATACATGTTTGAAGTGATAACCATCTGGTACTGACATGTTTTAATATTTTCAACGGTTCAACATCACAAAATGCTAGGTATTCCTTGTACAATTTTCCATTCGTTTGGAGGATTTTTGGAAGTGATAATAAATATCAAAGATAAAGTCATCGATTGGTAAGGGAAGTTCCTTAACCCCTGCTCCACAACAGCGATTTGCTAAATGGCAAATACATCCCATATTTACAACATTTGGTTGCTTTTGTCTTATCCTAGAAAGAAGTGAATTTTTCTGCCTTTCATGACAGAGCAATTGTCTGACATAAAACCAAACACATTTTTCCAAGGAATTTGTTTTTTCTCAAGTGTATTGTCCAAGGCATCAAATAAGTTTTGAGCATTTCCTATGTTTACAATAGGCATATATCAAGAAATCTAGTGACAGTGTCACCCAAAATACTGTCAAAAGTATCTGACAGGAATAACAAATAATTTGTCATTCCCTCTATCATTGCTCTGATCGCACATAATTGTGAAGGGTTGAGTTTTACAATTTTCTTCTACCACTTTACTATTTTCTACTGAAATGGCCCTTTTCACTATCTGGGTGGTTTTTGTTTTCCCACAAGAATAACCTGCAGCTATTGCACTATCAGTGAACATAATGTTGCATAATTTTGGGAAATGGCCAGAAACAGCAAAAGCAAGATTATGCTCTGCCACAAAATTTGAAAAAGTTTCTGCAATCTTATCAGTACACTTTTGGTTTTTGAGAGGAAAGATACCATGCCTATTGATTCTGCTTGAGATTTTTCCATTTTTGAATGAATCAGTGTTTTTGTTTGTCTTACAAGATCATTTCTTGCCCCTGCACTAATATTGATGTGGGAAGTGCAAAGAATACAGTACGCATCATTCTGACTTCTTTCACTCGATTTCACCCATTTAAATTCAGATTCCAAGCATTTTTTGTATGAGGATGAATACTTTTTCCTTTTACTTGGAGTAGAACAAGCTGGCCCAGATAGGGACCACTTTCATTCGGACATTATGTTGAACTGACAAACTAAAGTTTACTCAATTAACTGATTAATGCTCACTAATCAATTAAACTTACCTTGAAAATATTGTAGCTCCTGGTAAACAGGTAAACAAATCCTAAAATTTGACTTTTCTATTGTTTTCCTCTTCCAAGGTTAAAAGCTGATAAAACCGAACGTATATTTCAACTCTAAATACCGGAATCAATACCGGTAAAAAATCTGGGTGAAAGCGGGTCATTTTCCGATTACCGGGTAACAGGTTATTTGGCCACCCAGCGGGTATTTTAAAAACCCAGATAAGGGGTCAAATTCTCCGGTGTGACCCGCAGGATACGGGTCAGTTGACAGCTATGATCTATGAAATTTATAAGGAAAATCGGTCAACCTATTTAGGAGTTATTGCTCATGAAATGTAAATGTTTAGAAATTTCACAGTTTTTGGCCTATATCTAAAAACCTAAAACATTTATAGCAAAAGTGACCTAGGGTATTAATGACCAATAGGTCAAGGTCTATTCTCTTTAAGACACAACCATTTCACAGCTCTGAGACTGTTAGATAGTCAGCTCTCATACTTGGTAGTATTGTTTGTCATCATGTGTAGTTTAACCATACTATTCTGCCATTATATTTGACGATGGGAGTAATGGGACTTTGACCCTGTATGCCAGCTTCAACAAAGACGGAAGCAGGTCTAGAAATTCTCGACTGCGTCCGTCCGTCTGAAAGAAAAATTTGTCAAAAGTTTTCTTGGCTTCTATGAAAGGGAATGGTTTAATATTTGGTCTGTAGCTTGATAATGTTGAATTGCAGAGAGTAAGCCATCTTCCTGTTTGCCGATAGTTTGAAATTTTACAACACTCATTGTACAAGGAAAATTTTAGTTCATAGCCCCATTGGTTTCTATGTAAATTTCTATAATTTCAAGCATTAATGGCTACTTTTTCTTAAGCTCAAATAAAGTGACAGTCATTTTATGTCAAAACTATAACTTATCCTGAAAAATTCAACATACCTTTAATTGCATATTAGAGCGCACTGGTTCCCAGAAGTTTGGTAGTACAAGCACAGGTACTTCTGATCTGAAAAATAGGGCAAATGTTAGTATTAGTATTTCAAACATTTTTTTTAATATTCAAAACAAGGGCTCTACAGTGATCACAAGTCTGTAAGCTTTCATTTGATACCAACATTACCCAAATATTGTACTTATTGACAAAGTTACAGCTATGGGTAGGAATTGTTTTGTTTAAAATATGTACTACTTTCTTGTATGTTCTTTCTGACGGGGCCCAAATTAGTGGTTCTATACCTTAAAGGGAATGATTTAATATTTGGTCTGCAGCTTGATAATGTTGAGTAGAGAGTAATTTTGTTTGCCGATACTTTTAAATTTTACAACACTCATTGTACAAGGAAAATTTTAGTCAAAGTTTTTTTTGGCTCCTATTGAAGTGAATTATTTTAATATTTAGTCTGGGAAAGGTCAATTATGCTCAGGTATATGTGTTACCTCAATCAATTGCATGCAGTAACGCAGGTCCAGACCAGGTTTTGGTCTTGTTGATCATTGTAACACCGTATCAATGCAACCTCTGAGTTTGTTTGACAGAAAGCTATCATATATCATTTCACTTTATGCTGGAGTAATTGGACTTAAGCATACTCCCACCTTGTGATTGTAGTCCACATTACTTAGGGGAGATTTACTTTTCTTTGAGTTTGAAATACAAATGTAAGCAAAATGTGAAAATATTCTGAAAAATATATATGTATTTTTTAGGATCAAGCATGTGAAGTTCTGGAAGTTTTTGATGAGATGTTAGAATGTGAAGTAGCCATACTTGTTCCCCATATGAAAACAGTCGTAGATTTTTGTATTGAGGTAATTGTATGTTAAAAAACAGCTTATATTTCCATTTTACCTTCAGGAAGTCAAGAAAAGAACTGTCTATTTTGACCAAAATTGTCAGATGACTTTTCATAGTTGTTGCCCTTTAATAATTTTTGCTGAATGCTGTCAAAAAATACCTGAATGTTTCTTAGTGCATCTGGTTTGTAAATTATATCTAGGGATATAATCCATCAACAAACATTGAGGCTTAGGCTAAAAACAGAACAGAGGTGTCAATATATGTTTTTATGTTATTACAAATAGACTTACCAGTGGGTGGATGCAGAGACTGGAAAACTTGCTTCTTCCTATTATCGTTTCTTTCTATTGCCGGTCCCTTAAAATTTTGGTTTAAGATTGTTAACCATGAAGTTGGGGTCACATTAACTTTAAATTAGTTATAATGTTAATTAGGATGATTTTGTTTTTAAAATATATGTCAAATTATTGTTTTGGCCCGAATTTTGCAGTTTACTGAATAATGAAATGTGATACTGCAAGTGGGGCATGATTTCTTGACCATCCTAGTCAATTAAGATTGGAGTTGAATTCGCCTGCCACGTGCTGGTTTTAAACTCACAACCTCAGTGTTGACAGGCTATTGACATGATAGTTTAACTACGAAGACCACTTGGCCACATAGGCCCCATTCCACAATTGGAGGTATTGCCCCTAAATTACTATTTACAGGGAATCGTTTTTGGAACAGCAAATTGAACTACAGTGCAGGGACAAAAGTATTTGTCACCTACTTTTTTTCCCTTTATTTTTGATATAAAAACACATTTGTCAAAAAATTAATTTAAGGCATTTGTGTTAGGGTGTTTACAAACTAGGTGTTGCAAGATGCTGAATTGCCTAAATTTTATTTGCTTATTTGGTGATAGATTTGTCTTCAGTTTACGTTTTCTTCTAATGTAAACACACTTATAATTATCTATTATTTTCTTTTAATAGTTTATACACAACACATTTTTAAGAAAACTTTTATTATATAACATACTAAATCTAAACATCATTATCCAAATTAGATACCATTACATAACAATATACATTACAATGAATGAGGTTGTTAAATGTGATATATGCTTTTTTTGTGCTTCTTTGTTAAATATTTGTTTGTTTTTGTTGTGATTAAGATTCTGACACGGTGTTTTGAACCATAATGGGTAAAAGTCCAATTTCAAATTGTTAAGATTTTTGACAACATTCATTCTGTGTCAGAAACCTATGCTATGTCAAATATTTAATCACAATCCAAATTCAGAGCTGTATTGCACAATTAAAAGAAATTGTTAGTAGATTCATAGTAAATAATAGATATAGCATCATATTCTAATTTTGGAAATAATGTATAAATATAGTTTGAAATTTACTGTTCATTATTAGATATATAATTAGAGGTTAGTTTTATAGATTTTTTAAAGACATTGTATTAATGATGAAGGATATTTTGGAAATAGTTTTTTTCATTTTTATACGACCGCAAAAAATTTTTTGTGGTCGTATATTGGTATGACGTTGGCGTCATCGTCGTCGTCGTCGTCGTCTGGCGTCGTCCGAAGACACATTGGTTTTCACACTCTAACTTTAGTTTAAGTGAATGGATCTCTATGAAATTTTACCACAAGGTTCAATACCACAAAAGGAAGGTTGGGATTGATTTTGGGGGTTATGGTACCAACAGTAAAGGAATTAGGGGCCAAAAAGGGGCCAAAAATAAGCATTTTTGTAACTTCCAGACATAACTTGTGTGTTAGTGTATGGATCTCTCTCTGACATTGTACCACAAGGTTCCATATTACAAAAGGAATGCTGGGATTGATTTTGGGGGTAATTGCCTCAAAATTTTAGGAATTAGGGGCCAAAAAAGGGGCAAAAAACAAGCATTTTTCTAGTTTCATGACAATAACTTGTGTGTAAGTGTATGGATCTTTTTGAAGTTTTACTACAAGGTTCCATGCCACAAAGGGAAAGCTGTTATTGAGTTTGGGGGTAATTGCCCTAAACGTTTAGGAATTTGGGGCCAAAAAGGGGCCAAAAAACACATTTTTCTAGTTTCCAGACAATAACTTGTGTTCAAGTGTATGGATCTCTCTGAAATTGTACTGCAAGGTACCATACCACAAAGGGAAGGCTGGGATTGATGATGGGGGTAATTGCCTCAAAACTTTAGGAATTAGGGGCCAAAAAGGGGCAAAAAACAAGCATTTTTCTAGTTTCAGGACAATAACTTGTGTGTAAGTGTATGGATCTTTCTAAAATTGTACTACAAGGTTCCATATCACAAAGGGAAAGCTGGGTTTGAGTTTGGGGGTAATTGCCCTAAACGTTTAGGAATTTGGGGCCAAAAAGGGGCCAAAAAACACATTTTTCTAGTTTCCAGACAATAACTTGTGTTCAAGTGTATGGATCTCTCTGAAATTGTACTGCAAGGTACCATACCACAAAGGGAAGGCTGGGATTGAGTTTGGGGGTGATGAATCATAAGGGGGTTCAAAAAATTGGGGGGGGGGGGGTTTCCTTTTTTTTTTCTTTTAAAATTTTCCATTTTAAGTTGGTTATTTCTGATTTATATTTAAAAGCAAATAATAATGATATGGTAGGAGATACACACCAAACAGGATGTGTAAATTATTATATAATAAGTATTGTGCAATAGCAAGAAATTTTCAATTGCACAGTATTGCACAATAGCAAGAAATCTTCAATTGCACAGTATTGCGCAATAGCAAGAAATCTTCAATTGCACAGTATTGCGCAATAGCACAATATTGAGCAATAGCAAGAAATTGTCAATTGTACAGTATTGCGCAATAGTAAGAAATATTTAATTGCACAGTATTGTGCAAGAGAAGATACTTCGTATAAATTGCTTATTTCTTGACCAATTTCAATGGGGTTTTATTCTTGAATTCTTGGGGTTTTTTAATATGCTGAATCTAACCGTGTATTCAGTTTTTGGATTTTGGGCCCCGTTTTTAAATTGGTCCACATTGAGGTCCAAAGGGTCCAAAATTAAACTTTGTTTGATTTCATCAAAGATTGAATTATTGGGGTTCTTTGATATGCTGAATCTAACCGTGTATTTCGATTCTTAATTTTTGGTTCTGTTTTCAAATTGGTCTACATTAAGGTCCAAAGGGTCCAAAATTAACGTTAGTTTGATTTTAACAAAAAATGAATTCTTAGGGTTCTTTGATATGCTGAATCTAAACATGTATTTAGATTTTTTTATTATTAGCCCAGTTTTAAAGTTGGTCCAAAATTAAACTTTGTTTGATTTCAACAAAAATTGAATATATGGGGTTCTTTGATATGCTGAATCTAACCATGTATTTAGATTTTTGATTTTTGGGCCCCGTTATCAACTTTATCCACATTGAGATCAAAAGGGTCCAAAATTAAACTTTGTTTAAATTCATCAAAAATTGAATTCTTGGGGTTCTTTGATATGCTGAATCTAACCATGTATTTAGATTTTGGATATTGGACCATAATAGGTGAATGTCCAATTTAAAATTTTTAAGTTCTTAGACCACATTCATTCTGTGTCAGAAACCTATGCTGTGTCAAATATTTAATCACAATCCAAATGCAAAGCTGTATCAAGCTTGAATGTTGTGTCCATACTTGCCCAAACTGTTCAGGGTTCAACCTCTGCGGTCGTATCAAGCTGCGCCCTGCGGAGCATTTTATTTGTAAATGTTTTGAAGAACTTCGTGGTAGGTTTGTTTGTTATTATGTAATAATTGATTTTCAGAATGCAGGACAATGCACCCTTGTATTTCCTACTTTCCAATTGCAATCTTACTATTTAAACTTATTGATATGAACATTTCTTACTTTCAGACTGCAGCTAACACTATCTTAGAAGACAAAGTGAGAGTTAAGGGAATGTCATTTATAGCCACATTAATTAAACTGAAGAAGAAAGTAAGGTTGATATGTTTAGTAGGTTTGTTAAGTGAAATAACAAATATAAGGAGGTCTGGTATCTTATCAATTTCCCAAAGTGGACAATGGAACATCCAGGTTGATTTGTTCCAGACACTTCATCTGATGGGGGAGGGGGGGATACATTTTTCCATGAAAGGGGGTAGAAATACCATGGATAATTAAAAGTGTTATAAAATCTTCTCCAGCCTATGTTTTTATTTTATTTCAGATACTTAATAAAAACATTATAATTTGATCAGGTAGCTTAAATGCTTAATTAACTATTTCCGATTCTGATATTTAAAGGGGGATTTAATTTTTCATGGAAGTGGATTTAAAATATCATGATTAAGAAAATTGATGTAAAATCTTTTTCTACTTAAAATTTTCATTCAAGATCCAAATTGCAACCATTTTAGCTAGTTCAAGAGGTTTAAAGGCTATTATTAATCCAAATGTTGACCTTTTAGGAGATGGGGTTAATTCTTTCATTGTTATGGGGTAAAATTACCATAGCTAAGAAAAATGGTAATAAAATCTTTTCCAACATATGTTTTTGATTCAGGATACTTATAACAGCATTATAACCAGTTAATATAGTGTAAATTAAATTTTGACCTATTAGTGGAGGTTGCTCAATTGTCCATGATAGGGAGTTAAATACCATGGTTAAGAAAGATTTATAAAATCTTTTCAAACATAGTTTTCTAGACGTGTTATAGTATTCTTTTATTTGTCTTTATTAATATTACTTTTACTGTTAAGTCTGTTTTTTGTGATATCCATTTGACGTGACTCTGTACTTATGTATCCCGTCATACTTTGAACGACAAAATTATTTTTAGCTCACCTGGCCCATAATTTACAATGTAAAACTGATTATCAGGTCAAGATCTATCTGCCCTGAAATTTTCAGACAAATCTGACAACCCGTTGTTGGGTTGCTGCCCATGAATTGGTAATTTTAAGGAAATTTTGCAGTTTTTGGTTATTATCTTGAATATTATTATAGATAGAGATAAACTGTAAACAGCAATAATGTTCAGGAAAGTAAGATCTACAAATAAGTCCCCCATGACCAAAATTGTCAGTGGACCCCTTTAGGAGTTATTGCCCTTTATAGTCAATTTTTAACAATTTTTCGTAAATTTCTGTACAAAAATCTTCTTCTCTGAAATTACTGAGACAAATTTAACCATACCTGGCCATAATCATTATTAGGTTATCTAGGTTAAAAAATTTGTCCGATGACCCCGCCTTCTAACCATCATGGCCGACATGGTTAAAAATAGAACATAGGGGTAAAATGCAGTTTTTGTCGAGCCTGCGACTTTTGTCGCAGAAAGCTCGACATAGGGATAGCGATCCGGCGGCGGCGGCGGCGGCGGCTACGGCGGCGGCGGCGGCGTTAGCTAACTTCTTAAAAGCTTTATATTTTAGAAGATGGAAGACCTGGATGCTTCATACTTTGTATATGGATGCCTCATGTTACGAAGTTTCCGTCAGTCACATGTCCAATGTCCTTGACCTCATTTTCATGGTTCAGTGACTACTTGAAAAAAAAGTTCAGATTTTTTGTAATGTTAAATTCTCTCTTATTATAAGTAATAGGATAACTATATTTGGTATGTGCGTACCTTGCAAGGTCCTCATGCCCGTCAGACAGTTTTCACTTGACCTCGACCTCATTTCATGGATCAGTGAACAAGGTTAAGTTTTCGTGGTCAAGTCCATATCTCAGATACTATAAGCAATAGGTCTAGTATATTCGGTGTATGGAAGGACTGTAAGGTGTACATGTCCAACTGGCAGGTGTCATCTGACCTTGACCTCATTTTCATGGTTCAGTGGTTATAGTTAAGTTTTTGTGTTTTGGTCTCTTTTTCTTATACTGTATGCAATAGGTCTACTATATTTGGTGTATGGAATGATTGTAAGGTGTACATGTCTAGCTGGCAGGTGTCATCTGACCTTGACCTCATTTTCATGGTTCAGTGGTCAAAGTTAAGTTTTTGAGTTTTGGTCTTTCTTTCTAATACTGCATGCAATAGGTCAGCTATATTTGGTGTATGGAATGATTGTAAGGTGTACATGTCTAGCTGGCAGGTGTCATCTTACCTTGACCTCATTTTCATGGTTCAGTGGTCAAAGTTAAGTTTTTGAGTTTTGGTCTTTTTTTCTAATACTATATGCAATAGTTCAACTATATTTGGTGTATGGAAATATTTTATGATCTATATGTCAGTCACGCAGGTTTTATTTGACCTTGACCTCATTTTCAAGGTTCATTGCTCAGTGTTAAGTTTTTGTGTTTTCGTCTGTTTTTCTTAAACTATAAGCAATAGGTCAACTATATTTGTTGTATGGAAGAATTGTTAGCTGTACATGCCTGCCTAGCATGGTTCATCTGACCTTGACCTCATTTTCATGGTTCATTGGTCAATGTTTAGTTTACTTGGTTAATGTTAAGTTTATGTGACAGTTGTAATAAAGCTTTATATTTAGGACTATCAACATAATATCAATGATTAGTAAAGAAGGCGAGACATTTCAGCGTGTGCACTCTTGTTGGTTTATATCTCTGAAACTAAAGCATTTAGAGCAAATCTGTTCATCAGATTTAGATTTATCCGCCCTGAAATTTTCAGACAAATCCGACAACCCGTTGTTGGGTTGCTACCCCTGAGTTAGTGATTTTACAGAAATTTTGCAGTTTTTTGGTTATTATCTTAGATATCATTATAATATCTAATATCTAATACTATTATTTATTTTTGAGAAAATATTCTTTATTTTTGAAAACATTATTTTTCAAAACTATGACAGAAATTTATTTATTCAGAAAGACAAGAACGGATTTGTATATAATTTCATTTATGAAGGGAATAAAGTTGTGATAACCCTATACAGTTCGTCTGCAACTCTTCATATACAAGGAAAAGGATGTGGGAATTGGTTCAAGGAAGAATTTAGTATTTTAGGAAAACAATTACACAATGAGGTAACATATTTCCAAACTTCTTTAATAGGAAATAACACTGACCAGATGTCTACTGGAAACCTGTTATTAGAATCAATGATAAACTTTGACAGTTCAGTAACAGACCCAAAGTTATTTGTACAAGAAATGTCAAACACCTTGATAACATCAACCCCAATTAGACACTTGTCTGTGAACAGTACTTTACATAATCTACAAAATCTTGATCATAGTAACCTAGATTTGCAACAAGAAGTAATCGATTTAAAACAGATGGTTGAATCAATTATCAAAACAATCCATTCAAACAAGCAGAATCAAAGTCTTCCTCTTTCAAAAACTGTCAATTCATCAACACAAACTGTAAGTGTTTCTACTCAGACAGAAGAACAAGAAAAGACCCTGAAGACCCGGCATACTTCAATGCAAATTGAATATAGAACTGTTTCAAGACAGATCTACAAAGCCATTGGATCTGATGATAAACATTTTCACCCTCCTCCACATAATGTGAATGACTACCAACCAAAACCAAAACCTCCAAAACCTGAATTAACTAAAACAGAATTTGGACCAAAAGATTATTCAAATGACAATGCAGTACCCATTCCCAATCCTATCACTGGTGAAAACAACAAAACCACATTAATAATTGGGAGTTCCATTTTAAAGGGTATTCAGCCCCGTGGACTACAAAACACCGAGGTATGTACCAACAGAGGAGCCAACATAGATAGACTGATAGATGTGATAAAAAAGAAGGATATGTCAACATACAGAACAATTATCATCCATATTGGTGGAAATGACTTTGATAATGGTGACAATCTCCAAAGCATAAGAGATAATTATGAAGCTCTATTATATTTACTGAATATCAAATGTCACCCACATTGTAAATTTGTAGTTTCTGGAATTCTACCCAGAAAAGGATTTAATATGCATAACCCGAATGAAATGCTGAAAGACCTATGTGAACAGTTTAACATACAATTTATTGATCATACAAACATGTTTTATGATAAGAATTACCATCTTTCTTATTCTGTTTTTCATCATGATGGGATTCATTTGTCAAAAAAAGGGACATCAGCGTTCCTTAGATCAGCCAACATGCATGTTAGCATATTAGGGCATACAGATCAATCTGAAAGGTATTGTGTTCATTGTGGTGAACCAAATCATAATTCAAAATCATGTAGACATGGTAGAAAGGTTCTATGTCACTCTTGTAACAATTTTGGTCACAAAGAAAAATTCTGTGAATTTTATCATTAGGGTGATGGCAAAGAGGACAAAGCCCTACAAAATCAAATTTAAAAAAAATTCTTTTGAAATTTAAACCACATATGTCAAGAATGTAATAATATTTCCTGCACATGTCTGTATTGTATTAAGAATTTAGCTAATCAGAAATTTGAATCCAGCAGTTCAAAATCTTGTTACCAATTATCTAAACATAAGGATGTAATTAATAACTCTGATAAAATGACACCAGCATTAAATCAAGTTGATACAACCTCTCAGCAGGTACCAGATCTTACCCTATCTTTGCCATCTCAAGTTTCTCAAGACATAATGTACAAAACAAATACTCTTGTAATACAAATCCCTGAGGCCACTTCTAGTATTGAGGATTTTTTTATATTTTTATTTACATATTATATAATATGTGTGTCATGTTTATGTGTTATTGACAATACTTATCTTATTGATAAGGATACAGAAAATGATAATCTTGTAACATATTGATTTGAGAAATGCAAAGGTCTTAAAATATGTTCCCACAATGTGAATAGATTGGAATGCAAGTTTGATGAGATTAAATACAATCTAATGTCCACTCCAAATCCCCCAGATATAATTGGTTACTGTGAAACTTTTTTGGGTAAAAATACTTCTGATAGAGAAATAGATATTCCTGGATATATTTTACAAAGGAAAGATAGACTAACTGATGGTGGGGGTGGCTGGGCTGTCTATTTAACAGAAACCACCTCCTTTTCTAGACAAATTGATTTTGAAATAAGTAACATTGAAACTATTAGGTTTGAAATTAAACCTAGCTATAAGAAATCCTTTTTTTGTGCTTTGTTTATAGGCCACCCAAGTCACTAATTGGTTGGATAGATAAATTTGAGGATGAGATTAAGGTGGCAATGAAATATAATTTAGACGTAATCCTTATGGGAGATTTTAACATAAATTGTTTACAACCCAATAAAATACCACAAAGATGGTTAAATGCTCTAGAAACTTATAACTTTCAACAGTTAATTAAGGAACCAACCAGAGTAACAAATGAATCAAAAATTTTAATTGACCATATATATGTCACCCATTTAAGCATTGTTAAAGAGGCTCATGTTTCTAAATATTCTATCAGTGATCACTATCCAATATGCATGACAAGACAAGAGAAAATGTATGATAAAAAACATACTCATTCAACAACCACTTATAGAAATTTTAAGACTTTTAATGAGCAAAATTATTTAAAAGATTTAAAAAGTGCACCTTTTCAACATATTGAATTTGAAAATGACCCATCTGTTTGTATTGAAATTTGGTACAACATTTTTAATAACATTTTAAATAAACATGCCCCTATTGTGAAAAAGAGGGTTAAAAAAAGACCGACAGCCAGAATGGTACAATAAAGAAATCTCATATGCAAGAAAAATGAGAGATAAATATAATTTACTGGGAATGTGGGCTGAATATAGATTCTGGAGAAACAGAACAAAACATATTATTGATACATCTAAACAGAAATATTACAATGATATGATAAAAGACTCAAAAGATTCTAAAACACTCTGGAAATGTATTCACAGTCTAAATCCATCTAATCCATCAAAACCACATGAACTTATTGCAACCGGAAACCATATAACTACAGATCATAAAGAAATTGCTAATGAATTCAATAATTATTTCACCTCATGTGTTGAAAAATTAAGGCATAGCAGGACACCAAGTAACTCAAATTTTAATACTCTGACAAACTATGTACAAATGAAATTCTTAACACAACAAGTTCATCATTCCTCCAGTAAATGTTTCAGAACTATTTGATGAAATAATTAAACTAGACGTTAAGACATCTTCTGGTTCTGACAATATAGGTCCAAAAATTTTAAAACTGAGTGCTCCTTTCGTAGCATCTTCCTTAACATACATTTTTAATCGAATGATTGATACTGGTATTTATCCATCTGTTTTAAAAAATGCCAAGGTAGCTCCAATTTTCAAATCTGGTGAAAAAAACGTAGCTAGCAATTACAGACCAATATCTGTTTTGCCAACATTATCAAAATTAATAGAGAGACATGTATCTAAACATCTGTATAATTATTTGACAAAGTTTCAAATTTTACATCCTTCCCAGTCTGGTTTTAGACCTAACCATTCATGTCAAACTGCCCTAATTAATATCATTGATAAATGGCTACATGAAATGAATAATGGAAATATCAATTTGGCAGTCCTGGATTTTAAGAAAGCTTTTGATGTTGTTGATCATGAAATTTTATGTAAAAAACTTCAAATTTATGGCTTCCATGAAGATACTGTTGATTTTTTAAAATCATATTTGAGTGAAAGAACACAGCAAGTCCAAATAAATAATTAGTTTTCTGATTAAAAGTTTATAAATTTTGGTGTTCCACAGGGCTCAATACTTGGTCCCATTTTGTTTGTTTTGTACATAAATGACCTTCCATTACACATCAAAAACTGCCATACAGACTTGTATGCTGATGACACAACTATGCATACATCAGGAAAGAGTATTGTTGATATGCAATTAAAAGTACAAGATGATCTCCAATGTGTTGAAAAATGGTGTCATAAAAATAACATGTTCATAAATTCAGATAAGACTAGATGTATGGTTATAGGTACAAGACAAAGGCTGCGTTTAAATCAAGCAGAACCAGTTCTAACTATTGAGAATAATATTCTTCAAAAATCATCAATTGATAAACTTTTAGGTGTTAGAATTGACTCTAATCTGTCCTGGACAGACCATGTTAATTACTTATGTTCATCAATATCATCCAGACTTCATTTACTCTCTAAAATCAAGAAATTTCTAAATATTGATTCAAGAAAATTGTTTTATAATGGCTATATTCTCCCACTGATAGATTATTGTTGTATTATTTGGAGTGGTTGTGCTAAAAATGAGCTAGTCAGAATAATAAAATTGCAGAAAAGGGCTGCAAGACTTATTTTAGATGCTGATCCACTTTCATCATCATCTCCACTGTTTAAACAGCTTGGGTGGATGACAGTAGAGAACAGAATCTCATACCACAAATCTGTTTTGATGCAGAAATGCCTTAAGAACAAAGCCCCTATATATCTCATTGAAAAATTCAAAGAAATGCCAGAAATTAACCAATATTGTTTGAGGAATGCGTCTTGCAAAAATTTACAAGTTCCAAAAGCCAAAACAGAGCTGTATAAGAAATCGTTTATATATTCAGGATCTATTTTATGGAATAACTTACCAACATCCCTAAAAAAAAATCAACCTCAAGTACAAGCTCATTCAAAAAAGATTTAAAAAATTACTTGTTGGAACATTAAGAAGCTGTGTAACTTTATATGTATAATAATTTTCACACACTTACTCAAACTTAAGATATTATTGAGGTAATTTGAATGATGCCAATACTATATGAATTTGTAATTTTTACCTGTTTTGAAAATTGTATATTTCATAACAATTTTTTATTTCATTGTCGAGCCTGCGACTTTTGTCGCAGAAAGCTCGACATAGGGATAGTGATCCGGCGGCGGCGGCGGCGGCGGCGGCGTTAGCTCACTTCTTAAAAGCTTTATATTTTAGAAGGTGGAAGACCTGGAGGCTTCATACTTTGTATATGGATGCCTCATGTTACGAAGTTTCCGTCAGTCACATGTCCAATGTCCTTGACCTCATTTTCATGGTTCAGTGACTACTTGAAAAAAAAGTTAACAATTTATGTAATGTTAAATTCTCTCTTATTATAAGTAGTAGGATAACTATATTTGGTATGTGCGTACCTTGCAAGGTCCTTATGCCTGTCAGACAGTTTTCACTTGACCTCGACCTCATTTCATGGATCAGTGAACAAGGTTAAGTTTTGGTGGTCAAGTCCATATCTCAGATACTATAAGCAATAGGTCTAGTATATTCGGTGTATGGAAGGACTGTAAGGTGTACATGTCCAACTGGCAGGTGTCATCTGACCTTGACCTCATTTTCATGGTTCAGTGGTTATAGTTAAGTTTTTGTGTTTTGGTCTGTTTTTCTTATACTGTATGCAATAGGTCTACTATATTTGGTGTATGGAATGATTATAAGGTGTATATGTCTAGCTGGCAGGTGTCATCTGACCTTGACCTCGTTTTCATGGTTCAGTGGTTATAGTTAAGTTTTTGTGTTTTGGTCTGTTTTTCTTATACTGTATGCAATAGGTCTACTATATTTGGTGTATGGAATGATTGTAAGGTGTACATGTCTAGCTGGCAGGTGTCATCTGACCTTGACCTCATTTTCATGGTTCAGTGGTTATAGTTAAGTTTTTGTGTTTTGGTCTGTTTTTCTTATACTGTATGCAATAGGTCTACTATATTTGGTGTATGGAATGATTGTAAGGTGTACATGTCTAGCTGGCAGGTGTCATCTGACCTTGACCTCATTTTCATGGTTCAGTGGTTATAGTTAAGTTTTTGTGTTTTGGTCTGTTTTTCTTATACTGTATGCAATAGGTCTACTATATTTGGTGTATGGAATGATTGTAAGGTGTACATGTCTAGCTGGCAGGTGTCATCTGACCTTGACCTCGTTTTCATGGTTCAGTGGTTATAGTTAAGTTTTTGTGTTTTGGTCTGTTTTTCTTATACTGTATGCAATAGGTCTACTATATTTGGTGTATGGAATGATTGTAAGGTGTACATGTCTAGCTGGCAGGTGTCATCTGACCTTGACCTCATTTTCATGGTTCAGTGGTTATAGTTAAGTTTTTGTGTTTTGGTCTGTTTTTCTTATACTGTATGCAATAGGTCTACTATATTTGGTGTATGGAATGATTGTAAGGTGTACATGTCTAGCTGGCAGGTGTCATCTGACCTTGACCTCGTTTTCATGGTTCAGTGGTTATAGTTAAGTTTTTGTGTTTTGGTCTGTTTTTCTTATACTGTATGCAATAGGTCTACTATATTTGGTGTATGGAATGATTGTAAGGTGTACATGTCTAGCTGGCAGGTGTCATCTGACCTTGGCCTCGTTTTCATGGTTCAGTGGTTATAGTTAAGTTTTTGTGTTTTGGTCTGTTTTTCTTATACTGTATGCAATAGGTCTACTATATTTGGTGTATGGAATGATTGTAAGGTGTACATGTCTAGCTTGCAGGTGTCATCTGACCTTGACCTCGTTTTCATGGTTCAGTTGTCAAAGGTAAGTTTTTGAGTTTTGGTCTTTTTTTCTAATACTATATCCAATAGGTCAACTATATTTGGTGTAAGGAAATATTTTATGATCTTTATGTCAGTCGCGCAGGTTTTATATGACCTTGACCTCATTTTCACAGTTCATTGCTCAGTGTTAAGTTTTTGTGTTTTGGTCTTAAACTATAAGCAATAGGTCAACTATATTTGTTATATGGAAGAATTGTTAACTGTACATGTCTGCTTGGCATGGTTCATCTGACCTTGACCTCATTTTCATGGTTCATTGGTCAATGTTTAGTTTTCTTGGTTAATGTTAAGTTTATGTGACAGTTGTAATAAAGCTTTATATTTAGGACTATCAACATAATATCAATGATTAGTAAAGAAGGCGAGACATTTCAGTGTGTGCACTCTTGTTTTTTCATATATGTGTGCTTGTTTGATATTTTGTAATTGTTTGTTTTATTTCATTGTAATTCATGAGGGCCTCAGGGAAGATTAGTTTTATAGCTAACTGTGTAACCCTCTTTAAATAAAGAATTATTATTATTATTATTATTATTAATCATGATTTTAACCTGATTTTACATGATTTCCAAAGCATCAGTAAATACAGGTGAGCGACACAGGCTCTTGAGAGCCTCTAGTATTTTATTAATATTACTTTTACTGTTAAGTCTGTTTTTTGTGATATCCATTTGACATGACTCTACTTATGTATCCCGTCATACTTTGAACGACAAAATTATTTCATATCTACCTGTGTGACGTCAAACACCCGATTCTACGCCAGTACTTAAAACCTTCCATCCTTTATGGGTGGATTTTACATAGATAAATAAAATCGTATGATAAAAAAGCAAAATGAGGATGTTAAATTTGATGTATGCCTTTTGGTGCTTCTTTGTTACATTTGTTTGTTTTAATAGTGATTAAGATGATAACACAATGTTGACTGCTGTACCCCTATTTTTGACATTTTTACCTATTGTGTCTGTTTGTTTTGTTCACACATCGTTGTCAATATAATGGAATTTGATGCAACTGTCATACAAGTGAGAGGTTTAGCTAGCTATAAAACCAGGTTCAATCCACCATTTTTTACATAAGAAAATGCCTGTACCAAGTCAGGAATATGACAGTTGTTATCCATTCGTTTGATGTGTTTGAGCTTTTGATTTTGCATTTGATTAGGGACTTTCCTTTTAGAATTTTCCTCAGAGTTCAGTATTTTTATGATTTTACTTTTCATTCAAGAAACGTTAAGAAGTTATAATTGGATTATGAAGCTTAAATGTTTTGATGATTTGAAATTCTTATATCTAAAGGGGGTTCAATTTTTCCATGAAAGGAGGTTCAAAATACCATGGTTAAAAGAAAACTGATCTTTAATCTTTTCCATTATATATTTTAAGTTTAAGATACTAATAAGATTATATCTTGAAAACTGACATATCAGCAAGGGCACAGCCTGCAAATTTTTGTATGAGGCACAGAGAAAGATGCATATTTTCATATTTCATGGAGTTGTCAATTTTCATAAACTTTGCTACCAGCAATTAATTCATGCTGTTTTCTCCAAAAATATAAGTTTTCTTAAAATTCATGTACTGGTGGGCATTTTCAAAAAATGGTTGGCATAGAATAATTTTTATACGACCGCAAAATGTTTTGCGTACGTATTATGTTATGGCGATGTCGGCGTCCGAAGACATTTTGGTTCGCAAACAATAACTTGAGTATAAGTAATGGATCTCTATGAAATTTTAGCACAAGGTTCCATACTACAATAGGGAGGTTGGGATTGATTTTGGGGGATATTGTCGTAGCCGTTTTGTAATGAGTCCAAAAAGGATCCAAAAACAAGCATTTTACTGGTTCATAGACAATAAATTGAGTATAAGTGTATGGATCTCTATTAAATTTTAGCACAAGGTTCCATTCCACAATAGGAAGGTTGGAATGTATTTTTGGGGCCAAGGCCCAAACTGTTTAATAATTAAGGGCTGAAAAGGGGCCAAAAAACTAGGATTTTCTGGTTTCTGGACAATAACTTGAGTATAAGTCTTTGGATCGCTATGAAATTGTACCACATGGTTCCATACCATAAAAGGAAGGTTGGGATTGATTTTGGGGGTTATGACCCTAACTGTTTAGGAAAGAGGGGTCAAAAACAATACTTTTGTAATACTTTGTATAAATTGCTTATTTCTTGACCAATTTCAATGGGGTTTACTTGAAAGTCTTCAATTCTTGGGGGTTCTTTAATATGCTGAATCTAACCGTGTATTTAGTATTTGGAGTTAAGGCCCTGTTTTTGAATTGTTCTATATGATGGTCTAAAGGGTCCAACATTAAACTTTGTTTGATTTAAACAAAAATTGAATTCAAGGGCTTTATTGATATGCTGAATCGAAACATGTATTTAGATTTTTGATTTTGGGCCCAGTTTTCAAGTTGGTCCAAATCGTTTTTTTTTTTTTTTTTGGGGATATGCTGAATCTTAACCATGTATTCATATTTTTGATTTTTGGACCGGAGCCATATGGAAAATTGAACCCACTGAAAATTGAACCTGGGGTCAAAATCCCATATGGAAAATTGATCCCGGGTCCATAGCGGGAAATTGAACCCCCCATGGTAAATTGAACCTACTGTTTTTCCTTTAAATAAATGTCAAATGAAAATTAGGTTAAGCATTATATGAAAATTTGAAAATCTGAGGTCTATAGAGGGGGGTTCAATTTTCCATGGCTGAGTAAAATTTAAAAAAATATTTTTTTACATGTTTTATTCCTACCAAGTACTTATTAATGCATTATTACTATATAACATAGCTGGAATATCTATGACAATTTAAAAATCTGACATCTATAGTATAGGGGGTCAGTTTTCCATGGTAGGGAGTTCAATTTTCCATGGCTGAGTAAAACATGATAAACATATTTTTTAACTCGTTTTATTCCTACCAAGTACTTATTAATTAATGAAATATTCTAATTAATTAAATAAAAACTGAACCACCCTTAAATACCCCAGTTTTCGAATTGTCATAGCTATTCCAGCTAAGTTATATAGTAATAATGCATTAATAAGTACTTGAAAGGAATAAAACACGATAAAAAAAAATTTTAAACATTTTTACTCAGCCATGGAAAATTGAACCCCCTAACATGGAAAACTGAACCCCCTATAGACCTGAACTTTTCAAATTGTCATAGTTATCCCAGCTATATTATATAGTTATAATGCATTAATAAGTACTTGGTAGGAATAAAACATGTTAGGAAATGTTTTAATATTTTTTTACTCATCCATGGAAAATTGAACCCCCTACCTGGGAAAACTGAACCCCCTCCTATAGACCTCAGATTTTCAAATTGTCATAGCTTTTCAAGCTATGTTATATAGTTATACTGCTTAAATAAGTACTTGGTAGGAATAAAACATGTTAGGAAATATTTATAAAAGTTTTTACTTAGCCATGAAAAAATGAATCCCCTACCATGGTAAACTGAACCCCTATACTGATTCTAACCATGTTTTTAGATTTTGGATATTGGACCATAATAGGTAAAAGTCCAATTTCCAATTTTTATGTTCTTAGACCACATTCATTCTGTGTTAGAAACTATGCTATGTCAAATATATAATCACAATTCAAATTCAGAGCTGTATTGCACAATATATAGAAATTATAAGTAGAGTCATAGTTATAAAAAGATATAACATCAAATCATGTATAAATATAGTTTGAAATTTACTGTTCATTATTATATATTTTGAATATAATTAAAGGTAACTTTTATAGATTTTAAAGATTAAATCTAAACCCTTCAGAATGAAAGTTTCATATCTTCTCTCAATTATAAAATGGTTAAGTAGAGCTGTAAATATGTCATCTCATGCTGATAAAGGGACTGATAATATTACTAGACAAACAGATGTTTAAAACAAAAAACTGAGTTTGTAGAGATGATTGTGTCCAGTTTCTGGTATTACCATTCCAGGACAGGAACAATGAAGTTAATTTAAATTTTGTTTATTTTAACATTTTGATAACTAATCCAGGGCTCACACTACTTCAGAATTATAGGGAGAAGTGACTACTCTTTTTGAAACTGAGAGGGAGAAGTGGTGAGATTTGAAAGAGAAGTGCTCGTTCGCTCGCTGCGCTACAATGTTTGGTTTTTACTATAATACAAAGGGCCATATGGTTTTTTTTTATATTGTTCAATTTGTTCCTGGGCTTACAATAAAAATAACAGTTCAAATTCAAGTTGTTTAATTGTATCTTATCTAGTTGCACAATCATATTAGTCCTCTTGTCAGAAAAAAACAATTAAATATCTAGCAATAATAAAAAAGATTTTTTTTTTTATATCAAAAATGAAAAGAAAGTTATTATATCAATTAAAAAAAAAAATGTACTCTGTTATCATGTTTATGAAATTCAGTGTTTCTCATTAAAAAGATGTATAAGTTAAGCTAATGAACATAGTATAATAGTCCCAGAGTTGAGCAATTTTAATTAATAAATTGAAACAATGCATATACATTGAAATATATACATTTATCAAGTAGATCTAACCAAAAGTATATTAATGCGCGTGGAATGCGTAATTTTTCCTTTTGGGATCAATATTCTTCTGTCAGCTGTGCCATTCATGTGTCCGTAGTCATTAACATGAGAATCCAGATTTCGGTCATAGCTGGTCCGGTTCCGACTTCGATCAGTAGTTCGTACAATATTTCAATGGCGGACGAAGAAAATTTACAAAAATAAACGATGTTTGACACGCTATTTGGAAAGGAATATGATGTTTTTAATGCAATACATGGATAACAAATTTACTTCAGTCAAATTTCATCACGTTCTAATGAAGAAACAAACTTATTTTGCCGAAAGTTAGAATGATTTGATGTACACTTTGAGCAACAAGTACCGGAAGTGATAAAAAATTGTCTTTATGAAATAACATGCAACCAACTTTAAAATCAATGCTTTAATCTCTTTTCTGAAGAAAATTAATTGCTTATGTCCTTGAATTTCTTTACTTTTAAATGAAAAATTGCTGTTTCATCGACTTGGTAAAAATTGAATATTGCCGATGACGAAAGCGACTGAAAGCGAGTATCGTGAACAACAGGGCGACTAGATTTCGCTTTTGACAGTTGGTCAAAGCGAAGTGAATGACGGGAAAGCGACTTTGTCGCCCCAGTCGCATGGTAGCATGAGCCCTGCTAATCATGAAAATTAGATATTAAAATTAATGAGGGAAAGTTTGTGATGTATTAATTCCCTACACACTAGCTAATGTGTGTATTTGTTTGATTAATTTGTAATTCTTTGTTTGTTATATTTCAATGTATTTCATGAGGGCTTCAGGGAAGATTAGTTTTTACAGCTAACTGTGTTACCCTCTTTAAATAAAAAAATTATTATTACATGTATTATTATTATTATTATTATTGTTTTAAAAAAAATTGAAATTTTATTTTTTTTCTTCCTTTAAAAACTACACACAATGTGTATTACATATTTACATTTGTAATTTTAAAACTAAATATTCACATTTATGAATATGGATAAGTGTTGTTTATTTACTATTAATTCATGCATGCAGGAATTTCCACCTATTATCATGAAAACAAAACATGTGGTATTCATCAACTAACACACTTATAATTGGAGTGACAAATTTATTTGAAAATTTTGTGTTTTCTAAGTGGTGTGGCTGATAAGCTGATTTTCAATCAATCATCATTTTGATGTAATTTCTTGTGGATAAATGTAGGACTGTATTAATGAGGAATGATATTTTGGAATTTGTTTTTTCATTTTATTTTGTAAATTTTCTGAAGAACTTTGTGGTAGGTTTATTTGTTATTCTGTATTAATTAATTTTCAGAATGCTATATATATATATATATATATATATATATATATACAAGTCTAAATTGAAAACAACGTTCAAACCTATGATTGCGTTGGATAAAAACCGCAATTTTTATACGTGTGCATGCAAAACAAATTTCTTGTTAGAGGGGTCTAAATACAGCACAAACAACATTTTCCAAAAAACCAAAAAAGTAATAAGTATATTTTAACAAAACACATTTGACTAACAGGTCGAACAACAAATGTTCTTAAACCCTGCTGACTGCCATTGGCGATTGCCAAATAAACGGATCACCAGATGTAAACAAAATAGATATTAACTATTAATCTAATACCAAACAGAAAACAATAAACTTGCGGAAAAGATGGTATACCGCAAACAAAAGGTGCAAAAATTAGTACACCATATCCAGATTTCGACAATTGATGTCTCTTCAGTGATGTAAGGAATCGAAACAGTATTTGGAAGGCCATATAATTTACCTCAATTTAGGATAGACTCTTGAATTTTGAAGAGTCGAAATAGGATGAACAAATCATATAAACCCGAAGGCAAATATAATACAAGCCCAAACGAAAAAATATAAACAAGTCTAAATTGAAAACAACGTTCAAACCTATGATTGCGTTGGATAAAAACCACAATTTTGATACGTGTGCATGCAAAACAAATTTCTTGTTAGAGGGGTCTAAATACAGCACAAACAACATTTTCCAAAAGACCAAAAAAGTGAAAAAGTATATTTTAACAATAAATATATATATATATATATATATATATATATATATTTTTTTTTAATGATGAAGTGAACCCATTTAAAAACTTAGCTCATATTGTCCATTAATAAATAAATTATTTAAATTCTAGGTGTACTTGGATATGCTGAATCTGTCCAAATCAGGGTCCAGAATTGAACTTTGTTTGATTTGAACAAAAAATAAATTAAATACACACATTGAGGTCCAAAGGGTCCAAAATTATACTTTGTTTGATTTCATCAAAAAATTAAAATTCTTGGGGTTCTATGATATGCTGAATCTAACTGTATATTTAGATTTTGGATATTGGACCATAATAGGTAAAAGTCCAATTTCAAAATTTTATTTTCTTTGACCACATTTATTCTGTGTCAGAAACCTATGAAGTGTCAAATATTTAATTACAATCCATATTCAGAGCTGTATCAAGTTTGAATGTAGTGTCCATACTTGCCACAACTGTTCAAGGTTCTGCAGTTGTATCAAGCTGTGCCTTGCGGAGCATTTTATTTACATTGAGAATCATTTTGGAATAACAAGTTAAACCTTCTTATCAATTTTCATTGAAATTCTGAATAAACAGCTGGTTCTCAAAATCTATAATTTTTTTTAAGATTTAAAAAAAAGTAAGTTTTAACCACAATTTAGACAGCAAGAAACAATTTGGAATGCATATTAGACCTATATAGATATAGGAAGATGTGGTATGAGAGCCAATGAGACAACTCTCCATCCAAGTTACAATTTATAAAAGTAAACCATTATAGGTCAAGGTACGGCCTTCAACACGGAGCATTGGCTCACACTGAACAGCAAGCTATAAAGGGCCCCAAAAAATTACTAGTGTAAAACCATTCAAACGGAAAAACCAACGATCTAATCTATATAAAAACGAGAAACGAGAAACATGTATGAACTACATAAACAGACTTCAACTACTGTAATCAGATTCCTGACTTAGGACAGGTGCAAACATTTGCAGCAGGATTAAACGTTTTAATGGTACCAAACCTTCTCCCTTTTCTGAAACAATAGTATAACATCACAACATAGAAAAACACACTATAAAATATCAATTGGAAGGCTTAACTCAATCAAAAAACGTAAATTAACACACAATGAACGACTAAATTTGACCTGTGACACCTGAATGCAAATACATAGTTAATAAAAAATTACAAGGGATAAATAATTAAAGTCAAAAGTAAATAAACAGGTTTAAACATAGTTAAAGTATGATATCACTGTGAAATTTCAAACAATTTATAGAAAATCATCACTTTTGAATATCGATTTTTTGGGAAATCTTAAAACTAAAAGATGTTTCTCAAAATTTGGGATTTTGTTCAACAAAAAGTACTTTCACCCTGTATTTGACATGAAGAAACAATTTAGGAATAGCATATTATATAAAAATAAGAAGATGTGGTATGATTGCCAATAAACAAGTCTAGATCAAAGACCTGCATAGTATACTCTAAAAGGCCCCGAAATGACAAATTTATAACAAATCAAACAGAAAACTAATGGCCTGATTTATGTACAAAACAATAAGCAAAAAACAAATATGATATACAGTAACAAACGACAACCACTGAATAACAGGCTCCTGACTTGAGACGGGCACATACAGAATGTGGCAGGGTTAAACATGTTTGCTGGCTCTAAACCCTCCCACTATCCTGGGACAGTGGTGTAACAGTAGTTACAGTACAACATAAGAAAAAACTATAAAAATCAGTTGAGAAAGGTTTAATTCATGAGATCGATGCAGTTAAGTTCATATGAGATCATCTTTGTAAAAGTCAACAGACAACTATGACAGACAAAGACGGCGTACGACCACAATGACAGACTATGGACGTCAAGTGATGGCAAAAGCTCGCACTGGCCCTTCGGGCCCTGGTGAGCTAATAATGCATTGATGCTTATTTGGTAGGAAAAAACATGTGAGAAAAGAGACTTAATATAAAAATAAGAAGATGTGGTATAATTGCCAACGAGACAACTCTCCACCAGAGACCAAATGACATAGAAGTTAACAACTATAGGTCACCGTACGGCCTTCAACAATGAGCAAAACCCATACTGCATAGTCAGCTATAAAAGGCCCCAATATGACAAATGTAAAACAATTCAAACGAGAAAACTAACGGCCTGAATTATGTAAAAAAACAATGAGCGAAATACAAATATGATATACAGCAACAAACGACATTTTTACTAATTCATCTACTGTTGGGTGCAGACCAAGCATTCAATTTAGACAGGCCGAAAAAATTAACGCTGCGTTTACTCGCGTACACTTCATGTTAACGCCGCGTTAACTCCGAAATTTCAGTAGACATAAAAAGTAAACGGGCGTTTACTTTCGCGCTTACCTCCACGTTAACGCAAAAACGGCGCGTCTTCTAATTTTATAAAGAGTAAACGGGCGTTTACTTTCGCATTAACTTCCACGTTAACGTGAAAAAATGCACGTCTTCTATTTTTGTCAAAAGTAAACGTGCGTTTACTGTTTGTAGTAAACGCGCGTTAACGCAGTTTGTCATCGTATCACTGACCTAAAATATCAAATGATAAGATACATCAAATTAAATGACCAACTGGTCATTTTCGATTGACATATTGACGATTACAGTTAATTAATAATGTTATCAAAGACTACAAAATGTTGTTGGCATCAATTTAGAGTGCCAGCATGTCCTCTTTTTATTCAAAATATTGAATCATAAACAAATTTCAGTAGTTTTCATACATCAGACTGACTCTTATAACACAATTATTTGTCCACATCAACCAAAACTGACCATATTAGCACTTTATTATGTAAATCTTATAGTAGCATATAGTAAATCAGTAATATTTTCAGTAATGATGGATTGTATAAAACAAATTATAGCCATATTGGAACATAATAACTACTAAAAAAAAATTCTGCATCAATTTAGAGTACCAGCATGTCTTCTTTTTATTCAAAATATTGAATCGTAAACTAATTTTAGTAGTTTTCATACCTCAGGCTGACTCTTTTAACACAATTATTTGTCCACATCAACCAAAACTGATCATATTAGCACTTTATTATGTAAATCTTATAGTGGCATATAGTAAATCAGTAATATTTTCAGTAATGATGGATTGTATAAAACAAATTATAGGCATATTGGAACATAATAACTACTAAAAAAAATTCTGCATCAATTTAGAGTGCAAGCATGTCCTTTTTTTATTCAAAATATTGAATCTTAAACAAATTTCAGTAGTTTTCATACCTCAAACTGACTCGTATCATAAAGTTATTTGTCCGCATCAACCAAAACTGACCATATTAGCACTTTAATTTGTAAATATATATAGCTGCATAGAAAATAAGTTATATTTTCATGTAAGGATGGATTGTATAATACAAATGATAGCAATATTGGAATATATTGACTAAAAAAAATTGTTCGCATCAATTAAGAGTGCCAGCCTATCCTTTTTTTATTCAAAATATTGAATCGTAAACAAATTTCAGTAGTTTTCATACCTCAGACTTGACTCGTATAACAAAATTATTTGTCTGCATCAACCAAAACTGCCCATATGTGCACTTTATTATGTAAATATTATAGTCGCATATAGTAAATCAGTAATAATTTCATGTAAAGATGGATTGTATAAAACAAATTATAGTTATATTGGAACATAATTACTACAAATAAATTTTTCTGCATCAATTTAGAGTACCAGCATGTCCTCTTTTTATTCCAAATATTGAATCATAAACAAATTTCAGTAGTTTTCATACCTCAGACTTGACTTGTATAACAAAATTATTTGTCTGCATCAACAAAAACTAACTATATTTGCACTTTATAATGTAAATCTTATAGTTGCATATAGTAAATCAGTAATATTTTCAGTAATGATAGATTGTATAAAACAAACTATAGCAATATTGAAACATAATGACTACAAAAAATTTTCTACATCAATTTAAAGTACCAGCATGTTCTCTTTTTATTCAAAATATTGAATCGTCAACAAATTTCAGTAGTTTTCATACCTCAAACTGACTAATATAATCAAGTTATTTGTCTGCATCAACCAAAACTGACCATATTACATGTATTAGCACTTTATTATGTTAATCTATATAGCCACATAGTAAAGGAGTTATATTTTCATATAAGAATGGATTGTATGATACAAATGATAGCAATATTGGAACATAATGACTAAAAAATTTTGTTCGCATCAATTTAGAGTGCCAACATGTCCTCTTTTTATTCAAAATATTGAATCGTAAACAAATTTCAGTAGTTTTCATACCTCAAACTGACTCGTATCATAAAGTTATTTGTCCGCATCAACCAAAATTGACCATAATAGCACTTTATTATGTAAATCTATATAGCCGCATAGTAAATGAGTTATATTTCCATATAAGAATGGATTATATAATACAAATGATAGCAATATTGGAACATATGACTAAAAAATTTTGTTCGCATCAATTTAGAGTGCCAGCATGTCCTCTTTTTATTAAAAATATTGAATCGTAAACAAATTTCAGTAGTTTTCATACCTCAAACTGACTCTTATCATTAAGTTATTTGTCCGCATCAACCAAAACTGACGATATTAGCACTTTATTATGTAAATCTATATAGCCTCATAGTAAATGAGTTTTATTTTCATATGAGAATGGATTATATAATACAAATGATAGCAATATTGGAACATAATGACTAAAAAATTTTGTTCGCATCAATTTAGAGTGCCAGCATGTCCTCTTTTTATTCAAAATATTGAATCGTAAACAAATTTCAGTAGTTTTCATACCTCAAACTGACTTGTATCATTAAGTTATTTGTCCGCATCAACCAAAACTGACCATATTAGCACTTTAATATGTAAATCTATATAGCCGCATAGTAAATGAGTTATATTTGCATATAAGAATGGATTATATAATACAAATGATAGCAATATTGGAACAAAATTTTGTTCGCATCAATTTAGAGTGCCAGCATGTCCTCTTTTTATTCAAAATATTGAATCGTAAACAAATTTCAGTAGTTTTCATACCTCAAACTGACTTGTATCATTAAGTTATTTGTCTGCATCAACCAAAACTGACCATATTAGCACTTTATTATGTAAATCTATATAGCTGCGTAGTAAATGAGTTATATTTTCATATAAGAATGGATTGTATTATACAAATGATAGCAATATTGGAACATAATGACTAAAAAATTTTGTTCGCATCAATTTAGAGTGCCAGCATGTCCTCTTTTTATTCAAAATATTGAATCGTAAACAAATTTCAGTAGTTTTCATACCACAGACTTGACTCGTATAACAAAATTATTTGTTTGCATCAACTAAAACTGACCATATGTGCACTTTATTATGTAAATATTATAGTCGCATAGTAAATCGGTAATATTTTCCAGTAAGGATGGATTGTATAATACAAATGATAGCAATATTGGAACATAATGACTAAAAAATTTTGTTCGCATCAATTAAGAGTGCCAGCATGTCCTCTTTTTATTCAAAATATTGAATCGTTAACAAATTTCAGTAGTTTTCTTGCCTCAGACTGACTCTTTTAATAAAATTAATTGTCCACATCAACCAAAACTGACCATATTAGCACTTTAATTTGTAAATATATATAGCTACATAGTAAATGAGTTATATTTTCATGTAAGGATGGATTGTATAATACAAATGATAGCAATATTGGAATATATTTACTAAAAAAAAATTGTTCGCATCAATTAAGAGTGCCAGCATGTCCTTATTTTATTAAAAATATTGAATCGTAAACAAATTTCAGTAGTTTTCATACCTCAGACTTGACTCGTATAACAAAATTATTTGTCTGCATCAACCAAAACTGACCATATGTGCACTTTATTATGTAAAAATTATAGTCGCATAGTGAATCAGTAATATTTTCATATAAGGATGGATTGTAAATAACAAATTATAGCAATATTGGAACATAATGACTACAAAATATTTTCTGCATCAATTTCGAGTACCAGCATGTCCTCTTTTTATTCAAAATATTGAATCGCAAACAAATTTCAGTAGTTTTCATACCTCAAACTGACTTGTATCATAAAGTTATTTGTCCGCATCAACCAAAACTGACCATTATAGCACTTTATTATGTAAATCTATATAGCCGCATAGTAAATGAGTTATATTTTCATATAAGATTGGATTGTATAATACAAATGATAGCAATATTGGAATATAATGACTAAAAAATTTTGTTCTCATCAATTTAGAGTGCCAGCATGTCCACTTTTTATTCAAAATATTGAATTGTAAACAAATTTCAGTAGTTTTCATACTTTAGACTGACTCGTTTAACAAAATTATTTGTCCTCATCAACCAAAACTGACTATATTTGCACTTTATTATGTAAATATCATAGTCGCATAGTAAATCAGTAATATTTTCATGTAAAGATGGATTGTATAAAACAAATTATAGTTATATTGGAACATAATGACTACAAAAAATTTTCTGCATCAATTTAGAGAAACAGCATGTCCTCTTTTTATTCAAAATATTGAATCGTTAACAAATTTTAGTAGTTTTCATACCTCAAACTGACTCGTATCATTAAGTTATTTGTCCACATTAACCAAAACTGACCATATTAGCACTTTAATTTGTAAATATATATAGCTGCATAGTAAATGAGTTATATTTTCATGTAAGGATGGATTGTATAATACAAATGATAGCAATATTGGAATATATTGACTAAAAAAAAATTGTTTGCATCAATTTAGAGTGCCAGCATGTACTTTTTTTTTATTCAAAATATTGAATCGTAAACAAATTTCAGTAGTTATTATACCTCAGACTGACTCGTATAACAAAATTATTTGTCTGCATCAACCAAAACTGACCATATTTGCACTTTATTATGTAAATCTTATAGTCGCATAGTAAATCAGTAATATTTTCATGTAAGGATGGATTGTATAAAACAAATTATAGCAATATTGGAACATAATGACTAAAAAATTTTGTTCGCATCAATTTTGAGTGCCAGCATGTCATTTTTTTATTCAAAATATTGAATCACAAACAAATTTCGGTAGTTTTCACACCTCAGACTTGACTTGCATAACAAAATTATTTGTCCGCATCAACCAAAACTGACCATATTTGCATTTTATGGTGTAAATCTTATAGTCACATAGTAAAGCAGTTATATTTTTATGTCAGCAGTTCGTGATTGTTTTTATTTTAAACAAAACTATTTAACGGCATCATTCAACACTCACATGACTGATTCATGTACTTTATAATGAAAACTATGAGAAGTTCTCTTCTAGGAATAGTACATGTATACTGTTAATATATTTATATGTAGGTTGATTGATTTTGTTTGTAGCATAACGTCCAGTGGCAATATTTCATTCATGTTCAGATCGAGTATATTTTTCGGACGTCCCAAATATCCTTTATAATCTTTATGGATAAGTCTGTTTAAATTGACGAGATGGTACAAATGTACATACTTATACAACACTTTATCAATATTCCTTTCAATACACTGTACAATTTTCGTTTGAACATTTGGCAATACAGAAGCTTAAATCATGTAAATCCAATCAAACAAGGTGAATTACGATTAAAAATAATGTATTAAATATTAATGCATCGAGTTATACCTCATAGTATATAGGAATTCAAAGAGACAGTTTAAAATGGGGAACGAAGCAACGTAAACCATGATGTTTATATCCCATTATATACAAATATTTTTCCGATGTGTAGGATAACCTTTCTATCCGCCTCGATATTTGTACATGTAACTTTTGAAAAGATAATGTAGAAAATCTGCTAATCAGTAAAGTTATTGGAACTGATTTTTTGTAATTTAATAAAATTAATATTTCGAATTAAAAGTGTTTTTGAATTGTTCTGGTTTGAAATTCATATACGTAAAATATTAAGATAAAAGTCGTTTTAATAAAATGAACACGAAGTTTAGTTCTTAATTTACACAATAAGTTAACGCGAAAAGTAAACGCGCGTTTACTTTCAAGTGCACATAAAAATACACTTGTGAAATCTGTAGTAAACGCCCGTTTACTTTTAAGTGCACATAAAAATAAATTTGTGAAATCTGAAGTAAACGCCCGTTTACTACTGACTAAACGGACACAGAGTAAACGCCCGTTTACTCGGGTAGACATTAGAAATTTAACGCGCGTTTACTAGTAAATGCGAAAATTGAAGTTAACTAATGAAATATGTGCAAGCAGCGTTAACTTGCGTTTACTTTATGTAATGCTTGGTCTGCACCCAACTGTATGGTATTTTAACCCCTTACCATTCAAAATTGAACCCCCCCTATTTAATTAGATTTTCAAATAATCATAGCAATTTAAACTACTTTATATGGTAGTAATGCTTTGGCCTATTTGGGGTGTAAATATCAATGCTTTAAAAGGAATAAAACCACTTATGTATAGCCCCATTGCTATCTATGTTAAATTCTACAATTTCTAGAATTGATAGCTATTTTTTTTTACTTGTCCTTAAAACTTCAACATACCTTTAATTGCATATTAGTGCGCACTGTTTCCAAGAAGTTTAGTAGTGTAAAAACAGGTACTTCTAATCGGAGCAGCAGGACAAATATGACCTATTTAAATTTCCTTATTTTTTTTTAGTATTCATAAGAAACTTTCAACAATGGTTCTACAGTTATTAAGCTTTCAGATACCAAAATTACCCAACTATTTTACTTGTTGACAAAGTCACAGCTATGTGTAGGAATGTTTTATTAACCGGATTTTCGAAGGAAATATCGGTTATTAAATTGGGGATGTACTGCGGGCGGCTGGGCGGGCGGGCGGGCGGCTGCCAAACAGTGTCTCCACAATAACATGAAAACGCTTAACAAATTTTTTTCAAATTTAAATATGTTGTTTCCTGGGACTTAATGAAGGTCTAGTTCAATTTTCAAGATTTTAGTATTTCTCCTTTTTGAGTTATCGCCATTTTTAATATCCAAAATTGGTATTTTTAAATATTTTTCTCTCTTGTCATCATATTATGACTAAGGTAAAGCATATGGTAAAAGTCTTATCTCACAATTATAATTGGAGTGACAGATTTATTTGAAAATTTTCTGTTTCCTGATAAGATCTGTAGGACTGTATATATATAAAGTTTGAAATTTACTAGTAGGACTGTATAAATGAAGGTTGAAATTTACGGTTCATTATTAGACAGTTTGAAGATAATTACAGATAAGTTTTATAGGTTTTTTAGAGATAGACATTTTGAAGTTAATTACATTACTAATAATTATATACCTAATGTTAGAGTACTTTGTTAAAAGGTTAAACCATAGTTCTGTTCAAGGGGAAATGACCTTTCAATTCGCGAGCATTATTCATTAGATAATAATCTATTATGTATAAGTTAAAAAGTTAAAATTAAGATAAGATAAGTTGCAGATCTATATTAGTATGTTACAGATGAAAGAAAAAATATTGGGAACTACCAACTATATATATAAAGTTTGATTTTGATTTATACACTAAGTGATAAGATAACAGTCACATCTGGAAATTTTCAATGCAATCACCCAATTATAATTGGAGTGACAGATTTATTCGAAAACTATTATTTATATTTGATTATAATTCAAAAATAAATATAACATCATACCTCTTTACATCATATCTAATTTTAGAGTCTATGGTTTAATCATATTTAATTTTAGATTAACATGATTAGTTCATGGAAATAAAGATTAAGTTATTTCCATTTAAACAGAAATGGTTTAACTAAGAAGTATTTCATCAAAAATTGAATTCTTGGGGTTCTTTGATATGGTGATTCTAGCAATGTACTTAGCATTTGGATATTTGACCATAATAGGTAAATGTTCAATTTCAAATTTTTCAGTTCTTTTACCACATTTATTTTGTGTCACAAACCCATGCTGTATTAAATATTCAATCACAATCCAAATTCAGAGCTTAAATGTTGTGTCCATACTTGCTCAACTGTTCAGGGTTTGACCTCTGCAGGAAAATCTGGTTTGCTGTCACTCTGACAGCCTCTTGTATTTTAAATTTGTTTTACTTTCTTGAATGTTCTTACACTAGACTTTAAAACAAGCAACAATCAATCAATCAATCTGTTTTAGAAATGATAATGTATTTGATCATGGACTTTATAATGTTGAGTTGTATCATGGGAGCAATTTACAGATATGCTGAACAGTCAATTCCTGTTTATTTACCCACTTAGCATGGCTTTTTGTTGATGCCTAATAATGTGTGGGTGTATACTAAGCACAACATTGCATCTAAGTTCTTGTTGTGTTTCAGGCATTTTTGAAAATGAAGCTAGTTGATCCTGTACTAAATGTTTTATTCGCTTTGATGTGTGGTAGTGGTGAAGAAGATAATGCAGAAGAAGATGAAGAAGATTTGGAGTCTTATAAACCAGCACAATATGCTCCTCAGGTAATAATTACTGGTATTCCTTGTTTGCTCACTCTGCATGCCAAAACTTAGTATGAGCTATTTCCAGTACATGTCCCTTCATCTGATAAATTTTAGCATTTTCATCATCTCTTGTAAATATTTTTGGGCTTAATTGAATTAATTTGGCAAGAAAAATGAATGGAAGGTCTTGTTTAAATTGTTTCCTCACTTAATTTAATTCAGACAAAAACATGTTCACCTAATGCAATTTTATACTCCTGTTCATAACTTAAAAATTCCTTGTCCTGTTATGAAACTTGACATGATTATTCACCACTACTAGAAGGCTTATTGCAAAGAAGGATGATGATGATGATGGTTAGTTGCTTAATGTCCAGCAGCAAATTAAATTCATATTCAGGACGAAAACTTGCTAATGTAATATGAATATTAAACCTGCATTGTACTAGACTGACACGTTTGAGTCAGATTTTTAACGTGCTAGTTCACAGGGTAACAGTCCGCAGGAAGACACGTCACCCTACCAGGACACATTATTCTGACTCCAAGCTGTTGCTCCTTAATGCAACATGCTTAGTAGAGAAACAGCAAGACCAATTTTAAAGTCTTTGGTTTGACCTTGCCATGGATCGAACCAATGACCTTCCACAAACCAGGCAAACAAGAGACTACTGTGGCCATTCTGCATACAAGGAAGAAAAATGTACACTGATTATAAGTTATGGTAAAAAACTTAGGGCAACTTAGCCAGTTGCCCACCCCTTTGCAAATATACAAAAGTCGTTGCTGCTCTCTTACTTTAAAATCCCTAAGAGTTGAGGGATGAAACTTAGCATGATTATTAACCACTACTAGAAGGTGTGCCACGTACATGAAACAAATGTACATTAATGACCTTGGTCACAAAGGTAGTTGACCTAACATGCCTCTATGCATATACATGTTCTTGGAATACAATTTACTTGTTTACATGCTGCAGGGCCCTCTCTGATGGCTGCCATTAAAAGCATCTTGTTGATAATGTTAAGTTTATGTGTTATCGGTTGAATTTCATTACAAGATTGACTAAAAATCAGTAAAACATTTAAGAGATTTCCCAGGTTACAGGTTTTTAATTTCTTGAAGAATAGTCAGTGTGTACAAAACCACAGGGAAAACTAAATGAACAACAATTATATAATATACATATTCCATGCATCCTCTTTCAATCTATAAATTTTGCCTCTGGGCATTTAGCAACAAATTGTCCATCAATTAATCAATGAATTTAGATATTTTACAGGTAATTGACACTATGGCCTTACATTTACCACCAGAAAAACTTATTCCTAACCTGGTAAGTAAATATCTAACAACAATATTTAGCCACCTCGAAGATATTGCCATGCACGCTTTCTCTTGATGGTATCACATATTTACTGCATTGTTCCTGATAGACTAATATTACATCTCCCATATAGTTTAGTTATTCACATCATTGAAGTTGAGACAACAAGTTATTTTTGAAAGGGAGCTCCTTTTGACACCAAAAAATACTATGTCAATTAAGAATTGTTTTCTAAAGAATTGTAAAACATTGGCATTTAGTAGGATATTCTATGTGCTAAAACAGCTGATCATCAAATAGTATTGTCTTAGCCTTATTAAGAATGTGGAAACGAAGAACAAAAAGAAAAAGGTTGGCTGTGTACTGATTGATATTTTAATCTTAGATACATGATTTTTTTATCAGTTGTTATTGGCTTTGAACTAGCTGTCAGTAACTGTGAGTACTCTCAGATCTGTACTTTGTGTCTTCATTGTTGTGAGAGATGTATAAATTTCCTGCCACTTTCAGTCAGTGTTTTTGTTGGTTGTTTTTCTGCTTTGTATCTATCTGATGAGTTGAGCCCTTTTCAACTGATTCTAAAAATGCAAGTTTTGCCTATTATTTTGAAAACCGCTGTAAATGGAGGGAATCTGTCTGACAAGGGTAAAAATGTTCAGAATGTTGAGCTCTACCTATTGTTCATTTAAGGCAAAACTGTCAGTCGACTTCTTATAGGAGTTATTGCCCTTTAAAGATGAATATTACCATTTTTAAAAATGTTTGCCTATTATCTTGAAGATTATAATAGATAGACAGAAACTTTAAATACCAAAAAATGATCAGCAAGACAAGATCTACAAATAAGTCAATGTAGCTGAAATCTTCAGTCAACTCCTTATTAGAGTTATTGCCTTATAATGACGATTTTTACCATTTTTTTTTGGTGTTTTTGCCTAATATCTTAAAAACTATATTAGATAGACAGAAACTTTAAAAATCAAAATAAACCTTTTATAGAAGGAAGATATTGAAAAATTGAATCAGCATTTTGATTTTGTGGTAAAAAGGTCAGAATTCAAGGTCATTGTTTCAAAAAATGGAATACTGTAAATTCAGAAATTATTGCAAATATTGCAACTAGTTGAGTATTGCAATAATAAGAACTCGCATTATGATATCTGATCCATATATCTGTAAATATCTTTTCTTAAAATCCCAATAATTAAACTTGCATTTTCATTAATTTTTCCGAAATCCCAAGAATTTCTGAATTTACAGTAAAAAATTGTAAACAGATTTCCAGTTGGTAACTTCAGTTTCCCTTGATTGACTGGAATGAAATTTAAATAGATGGAAGATATAGGTAAAGGGCAGAATCCTTTATCTTCATGAGTTAAATACAGTACAACAGGAACCTATCACCAAAAGGAGCTTTACATTGTTCTTATGTTGTACTATAATATCACTGTTACATACATTGTTCTTATGTTGTACTGTTACATCACTGTCCTAGGTTATGTGGAGGGTATGGCGGTAGCAAACTTGTTTAACCCCGCCACATTCTATATGTGCCTGTCCTATGTCAGGAACCTGTAATTGAGTGCTGGTCAATTAAATCAGGCCATTAGTTTTCTTGTTTGAATTGTTTCACATTTGTCATTTCAGGTCCTTTTATAGCTGACCATGTTGTATTGGTTTTGCTCATTGTTGAAGGCCTTACAGTGACCTATAGTCGTTAACTTTAAAATGTCATTTGGTCTCTGGTGGAGAGTTGTCTCATTGGCAATCATACCACATCTTCTTATTTTTATATTGTAACAAAATCCAGCATTTTGCATCTCCAAATTTCTATTTGTACAATATGTTAACCACAGACAAAAAAATTGAGTTGCGGAGAAGTGTACATGTACAACAGTGTACTTATTTTTCAGACATCTCAACCTTATTCTAGTGATTGGATTTATTGAAAATTAAATGGATTCTGAAATAACAGAATCTCGCTGCAAAATTATAATCACAAAAGGAAAAATATATGGTAAAATACAAACAGAAAAAAATACCACATCTGAACAATACCACATCTCCTTATTTTTATATTGATTGCAGGGTTTCTTGCTCGTGCTGTGTTGATGCTGTAGATTGTGTCCCCATGCTTGTAGTATATGCCCTTATGTTTTACAGTAATGTTTTTTTTTTATTGTAGTTGTCAATTGTTCATGTCTGTCATATTTGTTTTTCGTAAATTGTTTTGTTATGAATTAGGCCGTTAGTTTTTTCTCAATTGAATTGTTTCATACTTTTCAAGTCGGGGCCTTATCCGACTATACGGGTATGGGTTTTTGTCATTATTGAAGGCTGTACGGTTGCCTATAATTGCTTATATCCAATTCATTTGAACTTTGGTGGATATTTGTCTCATTGGCAATCATACAACATCTTATTTTTACATATCAAAGAATTCATTGTAGTTGTCAATGGTGTCAATAAGAACATTCTTATTGGTGAGAAATGGTTATGCAAATTACAAAAACTTGAAGATCGACTCAATCTCTTCATAAATAAATTTCGACCTTTTTATGAAGAAAAGTCATCCTAGCCTTGAAAGTGCTGTTGTATTATGCTGGTCTTGTCTTAATTTTTTATACGACCGCAAATTTATTTGCATTCGTATTATGTTATGGTGTTGTCTGCATCTGCGTCTGAAGACATTTTGGTTCGAAGACAATAACTTGAGTATAAATTCATGGATCTCTATGAAGTTTTAGCACAAGGTTTCATATCACTAAAGGATGGTTGGGATTTTTTTTGGGGTTTATTGTCCAAGCGGTTTTGTAATAAGGGGCCAAAAAAGGTCAGTTTTACTGGTTCATAGAAAATAAATTGGTTCGCAGACAATAACTTTAGAATAAGTGTATGGATGTGTAAGAAATTTTAGCACAAGGTTCCATACCACAGTAGGAGGGTTTGGATTGATTTTGTGGGTTATTGTCTTGGCTGTTTTGTAATTAGGGGCCAGAAAGTGTCCAAAAACAATTATTTGTCTGGTTTTAAGACAATAACTTGAGTATAGGTGTATATATCTTTGGTCAAAATTTTAGCAAAAGGTTCCACACCACTATAGGAAGGTTGGTTTTAATTTTGGGGGTTATTGTCATAGCTGTTTAGGAATTAGGGGCCAAAAAGTACCTTACAAAAACAATTTTTTGTCTGGTTCACAGACAATAACTTGAGTATAAGTGTATGGATCTCTATTAAATTTTAGCACAAGGTTCCATATCACAATAGGAAGATTGGGAATTATTTTGGGGGTTATTGTCCTAGCAGTTTAGTAATTAGGGGCCAAAAAGGGGCCAAAAACAAGCATTTTTCATGTTTGAGGACAATAATTTGTGTATTAGAGTATTGATTTCTATGAAATTTTACCACAAGGTTCCATACTTCTAAAGGAAAGTTTTGATTGATTTTTGGATGGTCATGGCCCAAACCGTTTAATAATTAGGGCCTAAAAGGGGCTGAAAACAACTATTTTTCTGGTTTGCAGGCAATAACTTGAGTATAGTGTATGGATCTCTATTAAATTTTAGCACAAGGTTCCATACCACAATAGGAAGGTTGGGGGTTATTATAGTAGCTGTTTAGGACTTAGGGGCCAAAAGGGCCTAACAAAAACAATTATTTGTCTGGTTCACAGACAATAACTTGAGTTTAACTTAAAAGATCTCTATTAAATTTAAGCACAAGGTTCCATACCACAATAGGAAGGTTTGGATTTATTTTGGGGGTTATTGTTGTAGCTGTTTAGTAATTAAGGGTCAAAAACAAGCATTTTTCTTGTTTCAGGACAATAATTTGTGAATAAAAGTATGGATCTCTATGAAATTTTACCAATTTAGGGTCTGTTTTTGAAATGATCCATATTAAGGTCCAAAGGGTCCAAAATTAAACTTTGTTTGATTTCTATAAAAATTAAATTATTGGTGTTCCTTGATATGCTGAATCTAATTGTGTATTTAGATTTTTTAATTTCGGGGCCTGTCTTCAAATTGGTTCACATTAAGGTCCAAAGGGTCCAAAATAAAACTTTTTCATTTAAAAAAAAAATTGAATTCTTAGGGTTCTTTGATATGCTGCATTTAAGTGTGTATTTAGATTTTTGATTCTGGGCATGATCTGTATTAAGGTCCAAAGGGTCCAAAATTAAACTTTGTTTGATTTAAAAAAAAAAAAAAAAAAAAGAATGTTTGGGGTTCTTTGATATGCTGAATCTAAGCATGTATTTAGATTTTTGATTTTGGGCACAGTATTCAAGTTGGTCCAAATTGGTGTCCAAAATTGAACTTTGTTTGATTTCATCAAAAAAATAAATTGTTTGTGTTATTTGATATGGTCAATCCAACAGTGTTTTAGATTTTTGATTTTGTGCTTGGTTTTCAAAGTTGGTCCAAATTTGGGTCCAAAATTAAACTTTGTTTGATTCCTTCAAAAATTAAATCATTGGTGTTCTTTAATGTGTGCAATCTAACAGTGTTTTATATAAATTTTTGATTTTGGGCCCGTTTTTCAAACTGGACCCCATAAAGGTCCGAAGTATCCAAGAATAAAACTTAGTTTGATTTTAACAAAAAAATTAAATATTGTGGTTATTTATATGCTGATTCCAACCATGTATTTAGAATTTGAATATTGGACCATAATTGGTAAATGTCCAATTTTAATATTATTTAAGAACATTCATTCTGTGTCAGAAACTATGCTATTATTACATATTTGGTCAGAATCTAAATTCAGAGATGTATTGCACAATTAACAGAAATTTTAAGTTGGGTCAAAGTTGAAAATAGATACTGCATCATATCTGATTTTAGAGAACTATTTTTGTGGTTTACATTACTGGTTCATGGAAAATAAATTGGTTCACAGAAAATAACTTTAGTATAAGTGTATGGATGTGTAAGAAATTTTTATTTTGTGTGATTTTAACAAAAAAAATAATATGGGGTTCTTTGATATACTGAATTTAAGTTTTAGATTTTGGATTTGGGGTCCTGTTATCAAATTGGTTCACATTAAGGTTCAAAAGGTCCAAAATTAAACTTTGTTTGATTTCTTCAAAAATTGAATTCTTGGGGTTCTTTGATATGCTGATTCCAACCATGTATTTAGGTTTTAGAATTTGGATATTGGACCATAATTGGTAAATGTCCAATTTTAAATTATTTAAGAATTATACCACATTCATTCTGTGTCAGAAACTATGCTATTATTAAATATTTAAACAGAATCTAAATTCAGAGATGTATTGCGCAATAAACAGAAATTTTATGTTGAGTCATAGTTGAAAATAGATACAGCATCATATCTAATTTTAGAGAAGAAATTATGAATTGATACAGTTTGAAATCTACTGTTCATTATAAGATATTTGAAAAATAATTAAGGTAAGTTTTATAGATTTTTTAAAGACTTTGTATTAATGAGGAATAATATTTTGGAATTGTATTTTTCTTCATTTCTTTACAATACTTTTCTAATTACTTTGTATAAATTGCTTATTTCTTGACCAATTTCAATGTGGTTTAATTCAAAGTCCTGAATTCATGTGGTTCTTTGATGAAAAACCGTGTATATAGATTTAAGATTTTGGGCTCCATATTTGAATTGGTACAAGGGTCCCAAATTAAACTTTGTTTGATTTCATCAAATATTGAATTATTGGTGTTCTTTGATATGCCGAATTTAACCATGTATTTAGATTTTAATTTTGGGGTCTTCTTTCATATTGGTCCACATTAAGGCCCAAAGGGTCCAAAATTATACTTTGTTTGATTTAAAAAAAAAATTGAATTCTTTGGGTTCTTTGACATGCTGAATCTAACTGTGTATTTTAAATTTTTGATTTTGGGACTGGTTTTCAAATTTGGTCTACATAGTCCAAAATTGAACTTATTTTGATTTTATGAAAAAATGAATTCAAGGGTTTTTTTGATAAACTGAATCTAAGCATGTATTTAGATTTTTGATTTTGGGCCAATTTTTCAGTTGGCATAAATCGGGGTCCAAAATTAAAACTTTGTTTGATTTCAACAAAAATTGAATATATGGGGTTCTTTGATATGCTGAATTTAACCATGTATTTAGATTTTTGATTTTTTGGGCCCCGTTATCAACTTTGTCCACATTGATGTCCAAAGGGTCCAAAATTAAACTTTGTTTGAATTTGAAAAAAAATGAATTCTTGGGATTCTTTGATATGCTAAATCTAACCGTGTCTTAGGTTTTGGAAATTGGGCCATGAGAGGTAAAAGTCCAATTTAAAATTTTTCAGTTCTTTGACCACATTTATTCTGTGTCAGAAACCTATGCTATGTCAAATATTTAATCACAATCCAAATCCAGAGCTGTATCAAGCTTGAATGAAGTGTCCATACTTGCCCCAACTGTTCAGGTTTGGACCTTTTCCGTGGAAAGACCTTTTGCTTTTGTTCTGATTATTTTTTTTAATTTTTTTTCTTCTGGAAATGACATGTTAAAACGAATTTTATTATTTTCATATCAAAATTGATCTTTACGAGTGGAAAGACCTTCAATTGTTCTCTGAACAATTGGTTTTTAATTTTTTTTTTTTTTTTTTCTTCCGCCTAATTTTTTTCCTCCGCTGTATTGTTGTTTTCAAATATGTCGCTTAGATTTTTGGTATATGATATCGTAAAGATTATACGCTTTTGAAACTGACACTGTGAAACAAAAAACTTCACTTTGTAAGAGTTATCTCCCCAAACACTGTTTTTCTTGTGTATACTACTCCTTCGCAACCGTAAAAAATTACGACAAATTTATTTAACCAAATTGCTCGTTTTATCCTCAGAATGTTTTGATTAATTTTGACCGAAGCCGTAATGAGATTCCATATGGGAGTTATTTCCCCTTATGCATTTGATATAAGTGATATGCATGTGAAACTGGTAAACCATAAGTGATAGAGACCTAGGGTCTTTTGATTTGAGGTCCTTGGTCCCAAAAAAATAAAATTAGGTCAAGGTCAAAGGTCAAGGTCATATTATAAATTTTGATTTTGGCTTATTTTGGCTTCTTTTCAAAAACTGTATAAGATATTGACAACATATTTTATTAAATTGTTAGTTGCGACATGTCGTAACACATACATTTTGGTTTAAAGGGTACGCTAACATTAAATTAGAGTTTTCTCCCCTCTTGTATTTGAAAATACTCTTATAGTGATATAACTCATTAACCATATATAATTAAGACCTAGGGTCTTTTGATTTGAGGTCCTTGGTTTATGACCTTGAAATTGAGCTCAAGGTCATCTGTTAATTTGATGTTCTAGATTATGACCTTTGCTGTTACCTCATATGTATATATGATAAAGCCATGGGACTTTTTGTATTAGGTTGCAAGCCATTTGACCTTAGAAAGCCAACCGGAAGTGACCTTATGTAAACCGGAAGTAGCTATTTTTTGTATTTATTTAATATAAAAGTATATAGAACCATATATTTTTGGAATCAGTGTCAAGTAAACATTCAAATAATACCGAAAGTGAATTTTTTCAAACCGGAAGTAACAAATTATCTCCCTTATTTAATTTTTTTTGTATATAAACCTCATATTTTTGGAATCAGCGTACAAAAGCTATAATTTGACGCTGGAAATGACATGTTAAAACAAATTTTATTATTTTCATATCAAAATTGATCTTTACGAGTGGAAAGACCTTCAGTTGTTCTCTGAACAATTGGTTTTTAATTTATTTATTTTTTTTTTCTTCCGCCTAATTTTTTTCCTCCGCTGTATTGTTGTTTTCAAATATGTCACTTAGATTTTTGGTATATGATATCGTAAAGATTATATGCTTGTGAAACTGACACCGCGAAACAAAAAACTTCACTTTGTGGAGTTATCTCCTCGAACACTTTTTCTAGTGTATACTACTTCGCAACCGTAAAAAATTACGACAAAATTGGGAATGACATGTTAAAACTAATTTTATTATTTTCATATCAAAATAGATTTTTACGAGTGGAAAGACCTTCAATTGTTCTTTGAACAATTGGTTTTTAATTATTATTATTATTATTCATTTTTTTTTCTTCTGCCAAATTTTGTTCTTGTGATAAAATTTTTGTTTAGCAATATTTTGCTTAGATATTTTTCATATTGTATCGTATAGTTTATGCGCTTTTAAATTTCACCCTGCTAAGCCAAACAATTTTCTCTTTGTAAGAGTTATCTCCCTATTCACTGTTTGTCTTGTGTGTGCATCTCCTTCGTAACAAAAAAAGATATTGACAAAATTCTTTTTCTAAATTGTTCGTTACATCCTCAGGAATTTTTGGCTAATTTGGATCGAAGCGATTCGAGGAAATTTTATAGGAGTTATCTGCCTTTACCAAATAAATTTGTCGGTATGTATTTTTAACTCATAAACCGTTAACGGTATAACCCTGGAATCTTTTTATTTGAGGCCCCTAGGTCCTAACTTAGAAAATAAGGTCAAGGTCAAGTTCTCAATTTTGACTTTTCCTTGTTTTTGCATTTTCTCCGACACTTTTAAAGATATATATAAAAGAACAAGTGCAAAATGTTTGCTTTATTGTAATGAAGATATGTTACATTTGGTCTGAAACAATCTAATGGCATCTAATAGGAGTTAGTGCTCCTGAAATGTCTTAATATAAGGTTAATTGATTATTACTTCAACTTGGTTCATTATAAAGCCATATGACCTTGAAAAATGTTAACCGGAAGTGACCTTGAGAAAACCGGAAGTAGCCATTTTTGCACTTATTTCATGAAAAAGTACTCTGAATCCATTTATTTTGTAATATAAATACATAAACTTATCACTAAAGACCAGAAGTGACTTTTGATAAACCGGAAGTAGCCAATTATCTCCTGTTTTATAGGCAAAAGTATATAGAAACTATATATTTTTGGAATCAGTGTGAAAGAAGCTATCATATGAGACCGGAAGTGACATTTACTTTACCAGAAGTAACACATTATCTCCCTTATTTCACTCAAAAGTATACAGAAACCATTTATTTATCGCATCAGTATGAAGAAACTTATGATTGGATGCCAATTTTAATTTTGAGTAAACCGGAACTAGCTTCTTTTCAATAACTTTGAAAAATGATGTGGAAAGAACTTCAATTGTTCTCTGAACAATTGGTTTTTAATTATTATTATTTTTTTCTTCTTCCACCAAATTTTTTTTCTCGCGGTGTATAGTGGTTTCGTAAGATATCACTTAGATCTTTTGCATATGATATCCAACAGTTATTGCGCTTTTGAAACTGACCCTGTTTAATAGAACACTTTTTATTGTAAGAGTTATCTCCCCAAACACTGTTTTTCTTGTGTGCGCATCTCCTTCGCAACCGTAAAAGATTAAAGATTACTACAAAATTATTTCACCAATTTGCTCATTGTGTCTTCAGGATCTTAAGAATAATTTTGACCGAAGCGTTCCTTAGACTCCATATGAGAGTTATTTCCCCTTCTGTATTTAAAATAATTGAAATGTAGTTGTTACTGGTAAACCATAAGTTATAGAGACCTAGGGTCTTTTGAATTGAGGTCCTTGGTCCACCAAGAAGAAAATTAGGTCAAGGTCAAAGGTCAAGGTCAGGTTCTAAATTTTGATTTTGGCTTGTTGCTTCTTTTCAGAAACTATAAGATATCGACAAAATATTTTTACTGAACTGTTAGTTGCGACATGTCGTAACATATATATTTTGGTTAAAAGGGTGCATTGACATTTGATGGGAGTTTTCCCCCTCTAATACTTAAAATTACTGCATTGGGATAGAACTCCCTTCATATACAGGAGTGTGCTCCTTACGCAGAAACTGCTCCAACAAAGTTATGAGGAGGACAGATTAAAAATGACACTCCGTAAATTTTACGGACACCATCACGAATTGGTTGATCCATACGATGTGTTTTTGTCTAAACTAACTAAGGACATTTTTACCACGTGTTAGATTGTGGTTTGTCATTACGTCGTCTGATCTTTTAATTACCGAACGTGACTTATTCCCGATTGTGACTGTTTTGCTGAGTGTGAAACCGCATTGCTATAAGACGTGTCATGGTACTTTTCTATCCCAAATTCATGTATTTAATTTTGATGTTATATTTGTTATTCTCGTTGGATTTTGTCAAATGTCTTAACGTCTTTTCTGTTATATTCGTGTGTTATGGTAAAGATAATTAATCACCCCATTCATTTATTAGATATTTTTCATATTGTATCGTATAGTTTATGCGCTTTTAAATTTCACCCTGCTAAGCCAAACAATTTTCTCTTTGTAAGAGTTATCTCCCTATTCACTGTTTGGGTTGTGTGTGCATCTCCTTCGTAACAAAAAGAGATATTGACAAATTTAAAATAATTGAAATTTAGTTGTTACTGGTAAACCATAAGTTATAGAGACCTAGGGTCTTTTGAATTGAGGTCCTTGGTCCACCAAGAAGAAAATTAGGTCAAGGTCAAAGGTCAAGGTCAGGTTCTAAATTTTGATTTTGGCTTATTGCTTCTTTTCAGAAACTATAAGATATTGACAAAATATTTTTACTGAACTGTTAGTTGCGACATGTCGTAACATATATATTTTGGTTAAAAGGGTGCATTGACATTTGATAGGAGTTTTCCCCCTCTAATACTTAAAATTACTGCATTGGGATAGAACTCCCTTCATATACAGGGGTGTGCTCCTTACGCAGAAACTGCTCCAACAAAGTTATGAGGAGGACAGATTAAAAATGACACTCCGTAAATTTTATGGACACCATCACGAATTGGTTGATCCATACGATGTGTTTTTGTCCAAACTAACTAAGGACATTTTTACCACGTGTTAGATTGTGGTTTGTCATTACGTCGTCTGATCTTTTAATTACCGAACGTGACTTATTCCCGATTGTGACTGTTTTGCTGAGTGTGAAACCGCATTGCTATAAGACGTGTCATGGTACTTTTCTATCCCAAATTCATGTATTTAATTTTGATGTTATATTTGTTATTCTCGTCGGATTTTGTCAAATGTCTTAACGTCTTTTCTGTTATATTCGTGTGTTATGGTAAAGATAATTAATCACCCCCTTCATTTATTAGATTTTAGTTTGGTTCAACGAAATTTATACGATATATTTGGTTTACAGTTTGATTCAGAAGAAACACCAACATAGCTAGATAATACAATTAATTATCTAACTACTACCACAATTTGATATTAATAGTATTGTAATTTTCATTGTTATTAATAAATGTAATGTCAGTATTACAGATCTAATCTTGAATCAATCCTAATTCTATCTTATTTTTGGGAAATATTTTTACAAATTCAAATGTGACATCACTTTGTGTGTTTTTTTAGAATTTCAAATGTGACGTCATTTTGTGCGTTGAGGCTTTGGCTAACTCGGCTGTGTATTTTTATGTGTTGGATTAAGTTGTTTTATGTAATGTATCCGTTTTTATTCTGTAGTTAGTCTCCACTTCGGTTTTATCATGTATATCTATTATATAGTCATTTTATAAAATTTACTGTTTGCAAAAGTATATATTATTCTAAATAATAAGGATGTTCTTGTCCCAGGCAGAAAACCCTGGCTGTGTTAAGCGCAACTTTTTGGAAGTTTTGATCCTCGGTGCTCTTCAGCTTTGTACTTGTTTTGGCTTTCAAACTTTTTTCATCTGAGCGTCACTGGTTAGTCTTGTGTGGACGAGACGCACGTCTGGCGTATTAAATTCTAAACCTAATACCTTTTGTTAGCTATTATTCGTGTGTTTCTTTGTCCTATATGTTCTCCCATTAATTTGTATTGTAGTCATGTCATGTAATGTTGTCACTTTAATGTTAAATTAAACATTGCCATAAAAGCAGGTTTGCCACAAAACTAGGTTCAACCCACCATTTTTTTCTTAAAATGTCCTGTACCAAGTCAGGAAAATGGCCATTGTTATATTATAGTTCGTTTCTGTGTGTGTTACATTTTAATGCTGTGTTTTTGTTGTGTCGTTGTTCTCCTCTTATATTTGATGCGTTTCCCTCAGTTTTAGTTTGTAACCTGGATTTGTTTTTATCTCTATCGATTTATGAGTTTCGAACAGCGGTATACTACTGTTGCCTTTATTTATTTCCCATATATAGGGGAGTCTTAGGGTCATTTGATTTGAGGTCCTTGCTCTATGACCTTGAAATTTAGTTCAAGGTCAAAGGTAAATTTGTCGTTCTAGATTTTGACCTTTGCTATAGATTCATATTTATACATAATAAAGCAATGGGGTCTTTTGCATTAGGTTGGTAGACATATGACCTTGAAAATGTAAACCAGAAGTGACCTTTTGTAAACCGGAAGTAGCAACTTGTCTCCTTTGTTTAAAGCAAAAGTATATAGAAACTATATATTTTTGGAATCAAAGTAAAGTAAGCTATTATTTGACAAAAGAAGTGACTTAGATCTAACCGGAAGTGGCTTATTATCTCCCTTAAATTATGAAAAAATTGCCTATAACATTGTATTTTCAAAATCAATGTGTGATAAGCTATCATTTTAGACCGGACATACTGTAATTAATCCAAATTTTCTTATTTTAAGTGAATTTGGGTGGAAAGACCTTCAATTGTTCTCTGAACAATTGGTTTTTATACGATCGCAAAAAATTTGTGTTCGTATATTGCTATCACGTTGTCGTCGTCCGAAGACATTTGATTTCGGGACAATAACTTTAGTTTAAGTGTATGGATCTCTATGAAATTTAATTGAAAGGTTCAATACCACAAAAGGAAGGTTGGGATTGTTTTTGGGGGTGATGGTCCCAACCGTTTAGGAATTAGGGGCCAAAAAGGGCCCAAAACAAGCATTTTTCTAGTTTCAGGACAATAACTTGTGTATAAGTATTTTGATTGCTCTGAAATTGTACCACAAGGTTGAATACCACAAGTAGAAGGTTGGGATTCATTTCGGGGGTAATTGCCCAAACTGTTCAGGAATTAGGGGCCAAAAAGGGGCCAAAATAAGCATTTTTTTTAGTTTTCAGACAATAACTTGTGTTTAAGTGTATGGATGTCTCTTAAATTGTACCACATTTTACAAAAAGAAAATTTCTTCAAATATTATTTTTTTTGGAAGGGTGGGGGTAAAAAAACGATCATTTACACTTTATTCTGCAATCAGGATTATGCAATATTTATTAGTCCCTTATGAACTATTTTAAACCATTTAATTTTGTTATCACTTAAATGTAAAAGCTTTGAGTCAAATCCATATGCTCTAGATATTGCACTGGAAGTAAACACACTTACTTCTTCTTTCTCTTATCTTCCTCCTGTGTAAAGGAGCATATCAGCCATAACTGATTTCTACTTATAACTGAGGTTTATGAAATTCATTTATAATAAGTAGTGTGAATAAAACAATTAAAGGGCATTGCTTTAGAAAGATATTTAATTAATGATAAATATTTATATAATTAACAAATACAATAGTGAATATTTGTAGGAAACTGGTATATGTTATAGTACATAAACCTTTTATATACAAAAATTCAACTGAAAAAAATTGTACGTGTTATGACATGACATTTTCTTCTTCAATGCAATGCAGGGAATGACCTGCATTTTCCTTTTCAGAGGTTGACAGGTATGAAATAAGATGGTCATTTTAGAACAAGACAAAGCTACATTACATTTTTTATACTTTTTATTACATATAAAAATATATTACACAATAACATATATGATAAAATACATTTCCTTCTGAGCTTATACTTACCATTTACTGCCAGAAGATTCATTTTGGACCCATGACCTATCTAGCTCTTTAACCAATCTTGAGTTTTTTCCTAAGTAAATAAAAAAAAAAAAACCGCTCTTCAGCTATACCTTTCCCACAGACTAACAGTGCAGAAATTAAGTAATTTATCTTTGTTCAAGATTAACACATACATGTATTTAGGAATGTACATTTATAGGGATGTTTGTATTAAACATTTCTAATTAAAGTATGTTGGTAATAAATCAACTCTTGGTTTTAAGAAATTCTTAATCAAGCAGCAATATAACGTCACAGTACCCAAATTGATCCCATTTAGGAAAAATAGCAGTGGAAATCTTACAAGTTTTCTTAGAGACAAAACAATTTGCATATTTATGATTTGACATTATACACGTCTTTCAACATAGCTACCGTAAATATATTTAAATATACACAAAACGTTCTCAGTATATATCAACAGATGAAATATTCACTGAAAAGAGTCAAATCTACAGAAACGTCGCCATGCAACTGTCAACAAAAAGTCAACTTTTAGAATTGAGCAATTAAAATATGTTACAGACATTCATTTCTTGACAAATGAATAGTAAGCATGGACTATTATCAAATTGTTCTAAATATTTGGAGAAATAAAACAAAACATCAGTTAATCTATTTTTACAGATGTGAATTTAAGCATGGATGCAATTTTGGTACTCCTCATTACAGAATCATGGATTGTTTGGAGGTCAGTTCAGACCAATTTTTCTATGATTCAACATGGATTCAAAATTAGATTGGTGGAACTAAATAGTAAATAAGGATACATCGACAAAATAAACACAGAATGGAAATTTTTGTCTAGGTCATAAATAAACGTAGTTGAATGAACTGTCATAATAGGTGCAATTTGGGTACTCTCACGTTACATTTGTAGGGACATTGGTAGTATACATTGATAAGGACAAATTCAAAGAGGGCTTGTTTTTATACGACCTCAAAAAATTTGCATTCGTATATTGATATCACGTCGACGACGTCGTCGTCCGCGTACATTTGGTTTCCGGACAATAACTTTAGTTTAAGTGTATGGATCTCTATGAAATTTAAGCAAAAGGTTCAATATCACAAAAGGAAGGTTGGGATTGTTTTTGGGGGTGCTGGTCCAAACCGTTAAGGAACTAGGGGCCAAAAAGGGGCCCAAAACAAGCATTTTTCTAGTTTCAGGACAATAACTTGTGTATAAGTATTTTGATTGCTCTGAAATTGTACCACAAGATTGAATACCACAAGTAAAAGGTTGGGATTCATTTCGGGGGTAATTGGCCAAACCGTTCAGGAATTAGGGGCCAAAAAGGGGCCAAAACAAGCATTTTTTTAGTTTTCAGACAATAACTTGTGTTTAAGTGTATGGATGTCTCTTAAATTGTACCACATTGTACAAAAAGAAAATTTCTTCGAATATTTTTTTTTTGGAGGGGGGTAAAAAAAACATTTTTTTTGGGGGGGGGGGGTCAATTTTTTTTCCTCAAGATTTAAGAAATTATCAATTTTCCAAAACAAAACAAAAATGGGGGTCACAATTTATTTTGCTGATTCTTTGTATATAGTCTGAAAAAAGATTTACTAAGTATTGCGCAACAGCACAGTGTATTGCACAACAGCAAGAAATCTTCAATTGAATATAAATTCAAATCATATAACCAATTTCAATTTCTTTGACTACATTTATTCTGTGTCAAATATTTAATTACAATCCAAATTCAGACCTGTATCAAGCTTGAATATTGTGTCCATTTTTGCCCCATTTGTTCAGGGTTGGACCTCTGCGGTCGTATCCAGCTGTGCTCTGCGAAGCACATTTTTAATAAGATCCCTTGTTGACATTATGTTATAAACTTTTTTTTTCTAAATTCATTATAGTAAAATCTAGAATCGAGGAGTAAAAAAAAGGTGTAAGTTACCAAGGGGACATTCATAACATTTTAACTGAGGTAAAACTGGCAAGGCCATGAGAAAAAAAAGAAAGACATCTAAACACTGCATTGAAAACTAAAGATTGAGCAACACAAACCTAACCAAAACTTGGGGTGATCTCAGGTGTTCGGAGTCCAATGATGTTTTAAAGTATAAATTGTATTAATGGGAACCTTTAATTTAGGTTTTGGAATGCTAAAATATTTACATGTTTATAATCATTAATATTTTTAAGTAGCTATGGTTTACATACCATTAAGACACACTGACCTCCATGCAATAGAGTTATGTAAACATATATAATGTTTTTATGACTGCAAAGCTGTCTTGAATGCCAAATTAGAAATCCATTGAAACAACTTTTGCCTTTATTTTTTCCCAATGACATAGTGAATTTACACAATGGTTTGAAAGAGGTGGAATTATGAGAGGATAGCATAACTTTGGAAGCCATCACATAACAGGATATAGGTCACCATATAGCCTTCAACAATGAGCAACAGTTATACCCCACGGCCCGAAATGACAAATGTAAAACAATTTAAACAAGAAAACTAACAGCCTGATTTATATATAATAAACAAAAAACAAATACCATATACCAACAAAGGACAGCCACTGAGTTACAGGCTCCTGACTTGGGATAGGCACATACAAAATGTGGCGGAGTTCAAGATGTTAGCGAGCGCCTGACCTTCTCCCAACCTGGGGCAGAAATACTACAGCACAACACCAGAACAAATTACAAAACAATAAACGAAAAACAAATATGATAAACAGCAACAAGCAACAACCACTTTAAAAGTCTAATAAATGTCATGCTGTCTCAAAATCCAACATGCATATAATTAGTGCATTCAAAGTGCTTTTCTGCATTAATCTTCATTATAAATAGTCATAGCTAAAGATTGTAAATCAAACAACACAACAATACTCTCTATGAAAAAAAAAGGAATAAATTTTTATTATGTTTCAGATGCAGTTGGTTGAACCTTTGATATCCAGTGACAATCCATTGGTCAGGAGAGCGTGTTTTTTATCCGTAGCAGTAGTAGCAGAAGGCTGTGCTGATTATATTATAAAAAAGTATGTTTTGTTTAAAACCATTTATATATTAGATGGCATGTTTAAATCAATATTTTTAAATTAAAAAAAACACTTGATAGATAATTTAAATAAGGTGGCATGACACATCTTATTGTCTCGCCTGATTGCTATCCATCGCCAGAGGCATAAACTATTTGTATAAAGCTTTATATTTCAGAAGGTAGAAGACCTGAATGCTTCATACCTCATATGTAGATACCTTATGTTACAAATTTCTGTCTGTCATATGTCTATTGTCCTTGACTTCATTTTCATGGTTAAGCAACTGCTTAAAAAAATTAAAGTTTTTTTGTCATATGAGCTAAGGTCTGTTTCTCAGATACTATAAGCAGTAGGTCAACTATATGTGGTGTATGGAATGATTGTCAGAGGTACATGTCAGTCTGGCAGGTTTCATCTTACCTTGACCTCATTTTCATGGTTCATTGGACAATGTTAAGTTTTTGTGTTTTGGTCTGTTTTTCAAATACTTTAAGCAATAGGTCAACTATATTTAGTGTATGGAATGATTGTAAGGTCAAGTCAACATGGTTGAAATTGTCAACTGACCCCTTATTGGAGTTATTGCCCCTGAATGACCTCTATTCCCATGTTTTGAATATTTAGCAGAGCAACAATATATAGCAAAAATGTTCAGCCAAATAAGATCTACAAATAACTCAACATGGTTGAGTTCGTCCATTTGACCTGTTAGAGGAGTTATAGCCCTTGAAAAATGATTTTTACCAATTTTTTTCAGAACCCATAATAGTGAGAAACTGTATCTAGTAAAAATGTTCTGCTGATTAAGATATACAAATAAGTCAACATGGCTGAAATCTTTAATTGACCCTGAATAGGATCTGTTGACCCCTAATAGTAATTTTACCCATTTTTTTGCATTTTTGTAAAAAAAACTATTGTGGATAGAGATAAACTTTAGAAAACAAAATAAGATCTACAAGTGTTTATTGTCCTTAAAAGGGCGTTAGCTACGAATTAGACAAAATATAAAAATATCATTTGTTTTTGTTTCCAACATTTATAAAAGTGAAATATAGAAATAATATTTCACTATTAGCAGTCAGTTTGGTTTAATTTAGTCAAAATAAGCTATAAAAAAACATTGCATAATATACTATTGGCTTGCAAGTCAATAATTTAACTCATTTGAATCAGTATGCATGCAACTTAAATTTGACCTTTATTGGAGAAGTTTGCAGATGTGTTCAGCATGTGGTTCATTCATTTAAAAGAAAAAAATGCCAACATTAAAAAGTGAAACAAGGGATACACCAGAAATAACCATTTCATTGAATGATCCCGCCCACAAAAAAATCACTCTTATAGAGGTAAAACCATGATATACATAATTATATTTTTACTTACTCCTATGATTTTGCCAATTATTTTGAAAACTTAAATAAATAGGTATAAACTGTAAATAGTAAAATGATCATCAATTCAAGATCTACTAAAATGCCACTAAATAAGGTGCACTAATTAGCAAACAAAACTGATTGTAATAAAAATAAACTAAATATAAAAATTGAATCTTTTTTCTAGTGATTCAGACTCGTGGGATCCCCTTGTTAAATTCAACTTTAGATTTTAGCTTTCTAAAATAAAAAACAACATATTGAAATTTGCAATTAACTCATTTTTTAAACTTGTTGCATTGTTGGTAATTTTGAATGAAGTATTATTCAGAATTTAATGGGATAAGGTGTAATGGGAAATTGTGTATGTTTGAAGTTAACCCCAGTCAAGGACTGTAAAAGATAACATCTCCTTCCATAATAAGTATTTGATCATTACACACCCATTCAAATTATGACATGAACAATAAACCTTTTGCATTTTTGTCGAGGCTGCAACATTTATGTCGCGAAAGCGAGACATAGCGACCCTGGATTCCATCGTCTGAATGGGCGGCGTCAACATTTAGGTTCAGTTTGTGGTTAAAGTTTTTTTTAGACATAAATAACTTTATCAAACCTTCATGGAATTTTAGGAAATTTGGACAGAAGCTTGTTTATGATCGAAATACAGTATCCAGAGCAAAATTTTGAAAATGTTTATTTTCATTTTTCCGTATTTTTGTCGAGCCTGCGACTTCTGTCGCAGAGAGCTCGACATAGGGATAGTGATCTGCGGCGGCAGCAGCGTCAACTAACTTCTTAAAAACTTAATATTTCAGAAGGTAGAAGAGCTGGATGCTTTATACTTTATATATAGATGCCTCATTTTATGAAGTTTCTGTCAGTCATATGTCCTTTGTCCTTAACCTCATTTTCATGGTTCAGTGACTACTTAGAAAAAAAAGTTATGATTTTTTGTAATGTTAATTTCTCTCTTATTATGAGTAATAGGATAACTTTATTTGGTATGTGTGTACCTTGCACAGTCCTCATGCCTGTCAGACAGTTTTCACTTGACCTTGACTTCATTTCATGGATCAGTGAACAAGGTTAAGTTTTCGTGGTCAAGTCCATATCTCAGATACTATAAGCAATCGGTCTACTATATTCGATGAATGGAATGATTGTAAGGTGTACATGTCCAACTGGCAGGTGTCATCTCACCTTGACCTCATTTTCATGGTTCAGTGGTTAAAATTAAGTTTTTGTGTTTTGGTCTGTTTTTCTAATACTATATTCAATAGGTCAGATATATCTGGTGTATGGAAATATTTCACAATGTACATGTCAGTCTGGCAGGTTTTATTAACCGGATTTTCGAAGGAAAAATCGGATGATTTGGGGATGTATGGCGGGCGGCTGCCAAACAGTGTCTGTTCATTAACATGAAAACGCTTTGACGAATTTTTTTCAAATTTAGATATGTTGTTTTCAATTTTCATGATTTTAGCTTTTCTCGTTGTTGAGCTATAGCCCTTTTTCAGTAGCCAAAAGTGGTACTTTTTATGTGATTGAGTTATTTCCCTTTGAACAGAAATGGTTAATTATATATATAAAGTTAGATTACACTAAGTGTTTTTAAATAATTTTCACCTGTTATCAGATTACAAAGCATATGGTAAATATCAATTGGAGTGACAGATTTATTTGAAAATATTCTGTTTCCTAAGTGTTGATGATTATAAGCTCTGTAGGACAGTATAAATATAGTTAGAAATTTACTGTTCATTATTAGACATTTTGAAGATAATTACAGATAAGTTTTATAGATTTTTAAAAGACATTGTATTAATGATAAATGACATTTTGGATTTTTTTTTCTTTCTTTGGTAAATTGTTTGAAGAATTTTGTGGTAGGTTTGTTTGTTATTCCGTATAAACTAATTTTCTGAATGCTATTTATATATTTTTTTTATGAAGTGAACTCCTTTAAAAACTTTAGCTAACTTCTTAAAAGCTTTATATTTTAGAAGTATTTTCCGTATTTTACTGATAAATTAACTTAGTTTTTTGTCGAGCCTGCGACTTTTGTTGCAGAAAGCTCGACATAGGGATAGTGATCCGGCGGCTGCGGCATTAGCTAACTTCTTAAAAGCTTTATATTTTAAAAGGTAGAAGACCTGGATGCTTCATACTTTGAATATAGATGCGTCATGTTACGAAGTTTCCGTCAGTCACATGTCCAATGTCCTTGACGTCATTTTCATGGTTCAGTGACTACTTGAAAAAAAAGTTCAGATTTTTTGGAATGTTAAATTCTCTCTTATTATAAGTAATAAGATAACTATAATTGGTTGTGCGTACCTTGCAAGGTCCTTGTGCCCGTCAGACAGTTTTCACTTGACCGCGACCTCATTTCATGGATCAGTGAACAAGGTTAAGTTTTCGTGGTCAAGTCCATATCCGAGATACTATAAGCAATAGGTCTACTATATTTGGTGTATGTAATGATAGTAAGGTGTACATGTCCAACTGACAGGTGTCATCTGACCTTGCCCTCATTTTCATGGTTCAGTGGTCATAGTTTTTTTTTTATACGACCGCAAAAAAATTTTTGTGGTCGTATATTGGTATGACGTTGGCGTCGTCGTTGTCGTCATCGTCGTCGTCGTCCGAAGACACATTGGTTTTCGCACTCTAACTTTAGTTTAAGTGAATGGATCTTTATGAAATTTTACCACAAGGTTCAATACCACAAAAGGAAGGTTGGGATTGATTTTGGGGGTTATGGTAATAACAGTAAAGGAATTAGGGGCCAAAAAGGGGCCAAAAATAAGCATTTTTGTAACTTCCATACATAACTTTTGTGTTAGTGTATGGATCTCTCTGACATTGTACCACAAGGTTCCATATCACTAAAGGAATGCTGGGATTGATTTTGGGGGTAATTGCCTCCAAATTTTAGGAATTAGGGGCCAAAAAAGGGGCAAAAAACAAGCATTTTTCTAGTTTCATGACAATAACTTGTGTGTAAGTGTATGGATCTTTCTGAAATTGTACTACAAGGTTCCATATCACAAAGGGAAAGCTGGGTTTGAGTTTGGGGGTAATTGCCCTAAACGTTTAGGAATTTGGGGCCAAAAAGGGGCCAAAAAACACATTTTTTTCTAGTTTCCAGACAATAACTTGTGTTCAAGTGTATGGATCTCTCTGAAATTGTACTGCAAGGTACCATACCACAAAGGGAAGGCTGGGATTGAGTTTGGGGGTGATGAATCATAATGGGGGTTCAAAAAATTTTGGGGGGGGGATTTTTTTTTTTTCCTTTTTTTTCTTTTTTTCCTTTTTTGTTTCTTTTAAAATTTTCCATTTTAAGTTGGTTATTTCTGATTTATATTTAAAATCAAATAATAATGATATGGTAGGAGATACACACCAAACAGGATGTGTAAATTATTATATAATAAGTATTGTGCAATAGCAAGAAATTTTCAATTGCACAATAGCAAGAAATCTTCAATTGCACAGTATTGCGCAATAGCAAGAAATCTTCAATTGCACAGTATTGCGCAATAGCAAGAAATATCCAATAGCACAATATTGCGCAATAGCAAGAAATTGTCAATTGTACAGTATTGCGCAATAGCAAGAAATATTTAATAGCACAGGATTGTGCAAAAGAAGATACTTCCTATAAATTGCTTATTTCTTGACCAATTTCAATGGGGTTTTATTCTTGATTTCATGGGGTTCTTTAATATGCTGAATCTAACCGTGTATTTAGTTTTTGGATTTTGGACCCCGTTTTTAAATTGGTCCACATTGAGGTCCAAAGGGTCCAAAATTAAACTTTGTTTGATTTCATCAAAAATTGAATTATTGGGGTTCTTTGATATGCCGAATCTAACTGTGTATTTAGATTCTTAAATTTTGGTTCCGTTTTCAAATTGGTCTACATTAAGGTCCAAAGGGTCCAAAATTAAACTTAGTTTGATTTTAACAAAAATTGAATTCTTAGGGTTCTTTGATATGCTGAATCTAAACATGTATTTAGATTTTTGATTATGGGCCCAGTTTTCAAGTTGGTCCAAATCGGGGTCCAAAATTAAACTTTGTTTGATTTCAACAAAAATTGAATATATGGGGTTCTTTGATATGCTGAATCTAACCATGTATTTAGATTTTTGATTTTTGGGCCCCGTTATCAACTTTGTCCACATTGAGGTCAAAAGGGTCCAAAATTAAACTTTGTTTGATTTCATCAAAAATTGAATTATTGGGGTTCTTTGATATGCTGAATCTAACCGTGTATTTAGATTCTTAATTTTTGGTTCCGTTTTCAAATTGGTCTACATTAAGGTCCAAAGGGTCCAAAATTAAACTTAGTTTGATTTCAACAAAAATTGAATATATGGGGTTCTTTGATATGCTGAATCTAACCATGTATTTAGATTTTTGATTTTTGGGCCCCGTTATCAACTTTGTCCACATTGAGGTCAAAAGGGTCCAAAATTAAACTTTGTTTGATTTCATCAAAAATTGAATTCTTGGGGTTCTTTGATATGCTGAATCTAACCATGTATTTAGATTTTGGATATTGGACCATAATAGGTGAATGTCCAATTTAAAATTTTTAAGTTCTTAGACCACATTCAATCTGTGTTAGAAACCTATACTGTGTCAAATATTTAACCACAATCCAAATCCAAAGCTGTATCAAGCTTGAATGTTGTGTCCATACTTCCCCCAACTGTTCAGGGTTCGACCTCTGCGGTCGTATCAAGCTGCGCCCTGCGGAGCATTTTATTGTGTTTTGGTCTGTTTTTCTAATACTGTATGCAATAATAGGTCAACTGTATTTGGTGTATGGAAATATTTTACGATGTTCATGTCAGTCTGGCAAGTTTTATTTTACCTTGACCTCATTTTCACGGTTCATTGCTCAATATTAAGTTTTTGTCGAGCCTGCGACTTTTGTCGCAGAAAGCTCGACATAGGGATAGTGATCCGGGGGCGGTGGCGGCGGTGTTAGCTAACTTCTTAAAAGCTTTATATTTTAGAAGGTGGAAGACCTGGATGCTTCATACTTTGTATATGGATGCCTCATGTTACGAAGTTTCCGTCAGTCACATGTCCAATGTCCTTGACCTCATTTTCATGGTTCAGTGACTACTTGAAAAAAAAGTTAACATTTTTTGTAATGTTAAATTCTCACTTATTATAAGTAGTAGGATAACTATATTTGGTATGTGCGTACCTTGCAAGGTCCTCATGCCCGTCAGACAGTTTTCACTTGACCTCGACCTCATTTCATGGATCAGTGAACAAGGTTAAGTTTTGGTGGTCAAGTCCATATCTCAGATACTATAAGCAATAGGTCTAGTATATTCGGTGTATGGAAGGACTGTAAGGTGTACATGTCCAGCTGGCAGGTGTCATCTGACCTTGACCTCATTTTCATGGTTCAGTGGTTATAGTTAAGTTTTTGTGTTTTGGTCTGTTTTTCTTATACTGTATGCAATAGGTCTACTATATTTGGTGTATGGAATGATTGTAAGGTGTACATGTCTAGCTGGCAGGTGTCATAATACCTTGACCTCGTTTTCATGGTTCAGTGGTCAAAGTTAAGTTTTTGAGTTTTGGTCTTTTTTTCTAATACTACAGTACTTGCAACCTTAGGCGTTACTGTTTGACGTGAACTTGACTGATCGGTGACGGATGTTTGACTGATCGATGACTGATCGGTGATCGATGACCCATAGAATCCGTCAGATACGTCAAATAGGCTATGTGAGAGTTACCGTGACAACGGTCAGCGATCGATCAGTAAATTAATTGTATGCACGGATCGGACGGATACGTATATAATTAAAATTCTTATGTAAAACGAACTCCACAGTATTTACAGTCGATAAACGCGGACCTCTACGAAGACACCTTTACTCGTTAATTATGTACCACTAAAAAGCGATAAAATGTTATCATTTAAAATAAATACTCTATTTGTTGTCGTTAGATGATGAAAATAAAAATAGTATAACAGTAAAGATACATATATACAGCTTTGTTTGGATTAATTAATTTAGAGTGTTGTTTTAATTTTTGTTCTAGATTACCAATATTTCTTCTTCTTATAACATATAATGCAATGTTATTTCTGATTAGTTATTTAAAAGGCCTCAAGAAAAGTTTCTTTGATAGAATTTTAAAAAAATAAGTATTAAAATACTTAAACTTTAATTTGTGTTGATTAAAGATGCAATCATTTCATTATTTTGTACTTTTTGTACATCAGGATTGGTCGTTTTTCATAAAATATGCTGAATTTCAGGAAAAAGATACTAAATTTTTGTTCGCGTTGCTTAAATATGCAAATATTTCTTCTTTCATATCAGAAATAATCCAACTTCAATTGCAATCAGTCATAGTTAATGCATTCAGATAGTTACTTAAATTGTATAAGATATGAATAATTTAAGGATAGATATACAGACACTATTGTTTTTATTAAATAAGAATTCAATAATTTCTTTTTTTTAATGGAAATTATTGGAACGCCTATGGCTTTTTGTACTTTTTATGGTTCAGGATTGGTACTTTTTTTCTAAAATCAAAATAATATCTGAGAAAATATACTAAAATGTTGTTCTCATTGATTAAAATTACCAATTTTTCTTCTTTTGATAAAAAATAATGCAATGTTATTTGTAACTAGTTAATTCAAAGTTCTCCAATAAGATTTTTTTGTAAGAATTTTGATATGTAGGGAGAATTTTACTCAAACTTTTGTTTTGTGTTGTATACAAATTAAGTAATTTCTTTATATTGATAGAAATTATGAACCGTCATTTGATTTCGGTACATTTTGTACATCAGGATTGATTGTTTTTCATAAAATATTCTGAATTCCAGGGAAAAGATACTAAATTTTTGTTCGCGTTTCTTAAATATGCAAATATTTCTTCTTTTATATCAGAAATAATGCAACTTCAATTGCAATCAGTCATTATAAATGCCTTTAGATAAGTAATTTTGTATAAATAAAAATGTGAATCATTGAACGATAAATATGCATAAACTTTAGTTTTTGTTAGATAAGCTAGAATGCAATAATTTCTTTATTTTGATAGAAATTATGAACCATCATTTGATTTTGGTTGTTTTTGTACATCAGGATTGGTTTTTTTTCATAAAATATGCTGAATTTCAAGGAAAAGATACTAAATTTGTGTTCGCATTGCTTAAAAATGCAGATATTTCTTCTTTAATATCAGAAATAATTCAACGTCAATTGCAATCAGTCATAAGTAATGCATTCAAATAAGTACTTTTATATAAGATATGAATAATTTAAGGATAAATATACATAAACTTTTGTTTTTGTTAAATAAGAATTTCATAATTTCTCTATTTTAATGGAAATTATTGACCTCCTATGGCTTTTTCTACTTTTTATGGTTCAGGATTGGTTGTTTTTTATAAAATCAAAATAATATCTGAGAAAATATACTAAAATGTTGTTCTCATTGATTAAAATTACCAATTTTTCTTCTTTTGATAAAAAATAATGCAATGTTATTTGTAACATGTTATTTTAAAGTCCTCCAATAAGATTTTTTTTGTACAAATTTTGATAATGTAAGGAGAATAATACTTAAACTTTTGTTTTGTGTTGAATACGAATGCAATAATTTCTTTATATTGATAGAAATAATGAACCGTCATTTGATTTTGGTACATTTTGTACATCAGGATTGGTTGTTTTTCATAAAATATGCTGAATATCAGCGAAAAGATACTAAATTTTTGTTCGCATTGCTTAAATATGCAAATATTTCTTCTTTTATATCAGAAATAATGCAACTTCAATTGCAATCAGTCATTATAAATGCCTTTAGATAAGTAATTTTGTATAAATAAAAATGTGAATCATTGAACGATAAATATGCATAAACTTTAGTTTTTGTTAGATAAGCTAGAATGCAATAATTTCTTTATTTTGATAGAAATTATGAACCATCATTTGATTTTGGTTGTTTTTGTACATCAGGATTGGTTTTTTTTCATAAAATATGCTGAATTTCAAGGAAAAGATACTAAATTTGTGTTCGCATTGCTTAAAAATGCAGATATTTCTTCTTTAATATCAGAAATAATTCAACGTCAATTGCAATCAGTCATAAGTAATGCATTCAAATAAGTACTTTTATATAAGATATGAATAATTTAAGGATAAATATACATAAACTTTTGTTTTTGTTAAATAAGAATTTCATAATTTCACTATTTTAATGGAAATTATTGACCTCCTATGGCTTTTTGTACTTTTTATGGTTCAGGATTGGTTGTTTTTTATAAAATCAAAATAATATCTGAGAAAATATACTAAAATGATGTTCTCATTGATTAAATTACCAATTTTTCGACTTTTGATAAAAAATAATGCAATGTTATTTGTAACATGTTATTTTAAAGTCCTCCAATAAGATTTTTTTTGTACAAATTTTGATAATGTAAGGAGAATAATACTTAAACTTTTGTTTTGTGTTGAATACGAATGCAATAATTTCTTTATATTGATAGAAATAATGAACCGTCATTTGATTTTGGTTCTTTTTGTACATCAGGATTGGTTGTTTTTCATAAAATATGCTGAATATCAGCGAAAAGATACTAAATTTTTGTTCGCATTGCTTAAATATGCAAATATTTCTTCTTTTATATCAGAAATAATGCAACTTCAATGTAATCAGTCATTATAAATGCCTTTAGATAAGTAATTTTGTATAAATAAAAATGTGAATCATTGAAGGATAAATATGCATAAACTTTAGTTTTTGTTAGATAAGCTAGAATGCAATAATTTCTTTATTTTGATAGAAATTATGAACCGTCATTTGATTTTGGTTGTTTTTGTACATCAGGATTGGTTTTTTTTCATAAAATATGCTGAATTTCAGGGAAAAGATACTAAATTTTTGTTCGTGTTGCTTGAAAATGTAAATATGTCTTCTTTTGTATCAGAAATAATTCAACATCAATTGCAATCAGTCATAATTAATGCATTCAGATAAGTACTTTTGTATAAGATATAAATAATTAACTGATAAATATACATAAACTTTTGTTTTTGTTTGATAAATATTCAAAATTCCTCTATTTCATTTCAGATTATTGACTGCCTATGGCTTTTTGTACTTTTTATGGTTTAGGATTTGTTGTTTTGTATAAAATCAAAATAATATCTGAGAAAATATACTAAAATGTTGTTCGCATTGATTAAAATTACCAATTTTTCTTCTTTTGATAAAAAATAATGCAATGTTATTTGTAACTTGTTATTTCAAAGTCCTCCAATAAGATTTTTTGTAAGAATTTTGATAATGTAAGGAGAATAATACTTAAACTTTTGTTTTGTGTTGAATACGAATGCAATAATTTCTTTATATAAATAGAAATTATGAACTGTCATTTGATTTCAGTACATTTTGTACATCAGGAGTGGTTGTTTTTCATAAAATATGCTGATTTTCAGAGAAAAGATACTAAATTTTTGTTCGCATTGCTTAAATATGCAAATATTTCTTCTTTTATATCAGAAATAATGCAACTTCAATTGCAATCAGTCATTATAAATGCATTTAAATAAGTAATTTTGTATAAAATGTGAATCATTGAAGGATAAGTATGCATAAACTTTTGTTTTTGTTAGATAAGAATGCAATAATTTCTTTATTTTGATAGAAATTATGAACCGTCATTTGATTTTGGTTCTTTTTGTACATCAGGATTGGTTTATTTTCATAAAATATGCTGAATTTCAAGGAAAAGATACTAAATTTGTGTTCGCATTGCTTAAAAATGCAGATATTTCTTCTTTAATATCAGAAATAATTCAACGTCAATTGCAATCAGTCATAAGTAATGCATTCAAATAAGTACTTTTATATAAGATATGAATAATTTAAGGATAAATATACATAAACTTTAGTTTTTTTAAAAAAGAATTCAATAATTTCTCTTTTTTAATGGAAATTATTGAACGCCTATGGCTTCTTGTACTTTTTATGGTTCAGGATTGGTTGTTTTATTATAAAATCAAAATAATATCTGAGAAAATATACTAAAATGATGTTCTTATTGATTAAATTACCAATTTTTCGACTTTTGATAAAAAATAATGCAATGTTATTTGTAACATGTTATTTCAAAGACCTCCAATAAGTTTTTTTTTGTATGAATTTTGATAATGTAAGGAGAATAATACTTAAACTTTTGTTTTGTGTTAAATACGAATGCAATAATTTCTTTATAGTGATAGAAATTATGAACTGTCATTTGATTTTGGTACATTTTGTACATCAGGATTGGTTGTTTTTCATAATATATGCTGAATATCAGCGAAAAGATACTAAATTTTTGTTCGCATTGCTTAAATATGCAAATATTTCTTCTTTTTTATCAGAAATAATGCAACTTCAATTGCAATCAGTCATTATAAATGCCTTTAGATAAGTAATTTTGTATAAATAAAAATGTGAATCATTGAAGGATAAATATGCATAAACTTTAGTTTTTGTTAGATAAGCTAGAATGCAATAATTTCTTTATTTTGATAGAAATGATGAACCGTCATTTGATTTTGGTTCTTTTTGTACATCAGGATTGGTTTTTTTCATAAAATATGCTGAATTTCAGGGAAAAGATACTAAATTTTTGTTCATGTTGCTTGAAAATGTAAATATGTCTTCTTTTGTATCAGAAATAATTCAACATCAATTGCAATCAGTCATAATTAATGCATTCAGATAAGTACTTTTGTATAAGATATAAATAATTAACTGATAAATATACATAAACTTTTGTTTTTGTTTGATAAATATTCAAAATTCCTTTATTTCATTTTAAATTATTGACAGCCTATGGCTTTTTGTACTTTTTATGGTTTAGGATTGGTTGTTTTGTATAAAATCAAAATAATATCTGAGAAAATATACTAAAATGATGTTCTCATTGATTAAATTACCAATTTTTCTTCTTTTGATAAAAAATAATGCAATGTTATTTGTAACTTGTTATTTCAAAGTCCTCCAATAAGATTTTTTTTGTAAGAATTTTGATAATGTAAGGAGAATAATACTTAAACTTTTGTTTTGTGTTAAATACGAATGCAATAATTTCTTTATATTGATAGAAATTATGAACTGTCATTTGATTTTGGTACATTTTGTACATCAGGATTGGTTGTTTTTCATAAAATATGCTGAATATCAGCGAAAAGATACTAAATTTTTGTTCGCATTGCTTAAATATGCAAATATTTCTTCTTTTATATCAGAAATAATGCAACTTCAATTGCAATCAGTCATTATAAATGCATTTAAATAAGTAATTTTGTATAAAATGTGAATCATTGAAGGATAAATATGCATAAATTTTTGTTTTTGTTAGATAAGAATGCAATAATTTCTTTATTTTGATAGAAATTATGAACTGTCATTTGATTTTGGTTGTTTTTGTACATCAGGATTGGTTTATTTTCATAAAATATGCTGAATTTCAAGGAAAAGATACTAAATTTGTGTTAGCATTGCTTAAAAATGCAAATATTTCTTCTTTAATATCAGAAATAATTCAACTTCAATTGCAATCAGTCATAAGTAATGCATTCAAATAAGTACTTTTATATAAGATATGAATAATTTAAGGATAAATATACATAAACTTTTGTTTTTCAAAAAAGAATTCAATAATTTCTCTTTTTTCATGGAAATTATTGAACGCCTATGGCTTTTTGTACTTTTTATGGTTCAGGATTTGTTGTATTTCATAAAATATGTTTAATTTAAGGGAAAAGATTCTAAATGTAATGTTCGCATTGCTTAAAAATACAAATATTTCTTCTTTTATATCAGAAATAATGCAACGTCAATTGCTTTCAGTCATTATAAATGTTGTTCGCATTATTTAAAATTACAAATTTCACTTGTTTTCTTAAAAAATAATGCAATGTTATTTGTAACCAGTTATTTCAAAGGCTTCATGATTATTTTTTTTATAAGAATTTTAATATTGTAAGTAGAACAAGGCTTAAACTTTTGTTGGTGTTGAAAATGAATGCAATAATATCTTCATTTTGATAGAAATAATGAATCACCATTTGATTTCAGTACTTTTTGTACATCAGAATTGGTTGCATCTTATAAAATATGTTGAATTTAAGAGATCAGATACTAAATTCAATATTCGCATTGCATAAAAATACAAATATTTCTTCTTTTATATCAGAAATAGTGCAATGCAATTCCTATCAGTCATTATAAATGCCTTTAGATAAGTAATTTTTAATAAAATGTGAATAAAGAAGGATAAATATGCAGAAACTTTTGTTTTTGTTGAAATAGAATGCAATAATTCCTTTATTTGAATGGAAATTATTGACCGTCATTGGATTTTTGTACTTTTTATAGCTTAGGATTGATTATTTTTTATTAATTTTAAAGACTATCAGAAAAAATATACTATAATGTTGTTCTCGTTGTTTAAAATTACCAATATTTTTTTTATTTTTAAGAGAATTTGCAGCATTTTTATTTCCTATTTGTGATTTGTTATTTTAATGGCCTCGAGATAAGTTTGTTTAAAGAATTTTAAGATTATAAGGATAAAATACTTAAAAATATTTAAAAATAATACATCGAAATTTGCAGTAAATGATCATTTCATTTTATTTTCAAGAGCATTTTCGGAAAATAATAAAATCACTGAAAATCGCGATGAACACCGTTTTAGAAATGTCCGGGTTTGAAAAAATATTACCTAAATTAAAACGAAAATGGCCATTCTTTAATAGTAATATTTAAATTTAGTTTTATATGCATATTTTTTTTCTTTTTAAATTCTTAAAACTGTGCTAAATAATTAATAAAAAAAGATGTTGATCATTTGTACTTGAAAGTTTTGTATTTTCCATGTCGCCATTTTAATTAAATGAAACGAAACTAAGATTTCGTAATTTGTATTAGTTTATCATGTGACGTAGTAGAGTTCAATTCGTCAGAAAGGTCGATCGGTCCTATCCGTCCAATCCGTCCGATCAGTCAAATACTTTTACTATAAGTCTGACGGATTGGTGACGTGAGTTTGACGCGAACTTGACTGATCGGTGACTGATCGATGACCGCTGATTGATCGCTAAAACAGTAACGCCTAAGGTTGCAAGTACTGTATATGCAATAGGTCAACTATATTTGGTGTATGGAAATATTTTATGATCTATATGTCAGTCGCTCAGGTTTTATATGACCTTGACCTCATTTTCATGGTTCATTGCTCAATGTTAAGTTTTTGTGTTTTGGTCTGTTTTTCTTAAACTATAAGCAATAGGTCAACTATATTTGTTATATGGAAGAATTGTTAACTGTACATGTCTGCCTGGCATGGTTCATCTGACCTTGACCTCATTTTCATGGTTCATTGGTCAATGTTTAGTTTTCTTGGTTAATGTTAAGTTTATGTGACAGTTGTAATAAAGCTTTATATTTAGGACTATCAACAAAATATCAATGATTAGTAAAGAAGGCGAGACATTTCAACGTGTGCACTCTTGTTGTGTTTTGGTCTGTTTTTCTTATACTGTATTTTCCTATCGAAGTCGGTGGTTTTCTCTGGGCACTCCGGCTTCCTCCACCAATAAAAACTGGCCGCCACGAAATAGCCCAAAAGCGGTGCTTAAAAGTGGCGTTAAAACACCAAAATCAAATCAAATCTAATACTGTATGCAGTAGGTCAACTATATTTGGTGTATAGAAATCTTTTACGATGTACATGTCAGTCTGGCATGTTTTATTTGACCTTGACCTCATTTTCAAGGTTCATTGCTAAATGTTAAGTTTTTGTGTTTTGGTCTGTTTTCCTACTACTGTATGCAGTAGGTCAACTATATTTTGTGTATGGGAATATTTAATGATGTACATGTCAGTCAGACGGGTTTTATTTGACCTTGACCTCATTTTCATGGTTCATTGCTTATGTTAAGTTTTTGTGTTTTGGTCTGTTTTTCTTACACTTTAAGCAATAGGTCAACTATATTTGGTGTATGGAATGATTGTAAGGTGTATATGTCTGTCTGGTAGGTATCATCTGACCTTCACCTCATTTTCATGCTTGATTGGTCAATGTTCAGTTTTCCTGGTTAACTTTTTTTCTTAGATACCTTAAGCAATAGGTCAACTATATTTGGAATGATTTTAATGTGTACATGTCTGTCTGGCAGGGTTCAAATGACCTTGACTTCATTTTCATGGTTCATTGGTCAATATAGAATGTCCATGGTTTGGTCTGTTTCTTTTATACTATAAGCAATAGGTCATCTATATTCTGTGTATGGAGGGATTGTATTAAAGGTGTACATGTATTTCCAGCTTGGTTTATCTGACCTTGGCCTCATTTTCTTGGATCATAAATGTTAATGTGATACTTGTAGTAAAACTTTATATGTAGGACTATCAACATAAAATCAATGGTCAGTATAGTAGGCGAGACATTTCAGCGTGTGCACTCTTGTTTTACATTTAACAAGTAAATACAGTCTGGGTTTAAATTTTTTTCGCATCAATTACTTTGTCAAACCTTAATCGAATTTTATGAAACATTGACAGAACCTTTTTTTATGATTAAGAGATAATGTCTGAAGCAAACTTTTGAAATTTATTTTTTTCATTAAATTCAGTATTTTTCTGATAGATGGACTTAGCTTTTTACAGTAAACATTTACAGACAGTTCTGGGATTCAACTTTTTTGACATGATAAATTTGTAAAGCTTCATGGATTGTTATGAACTTGGACAGGAGCTAATCTTCAAGACCATGAAATAGAATCTAAAAAAAAAGTTTGATTTTTTTTTTAAATTCTGTATCTTACTGATAAATGGACTCACCTTTTAAGTCAACATTACACTTTTACACTGACAGCAGTAATCGAAGGGGAGACACAGGGTTCTGCGGAACCCCTTACAAATTTTTATGCCCCCGCCATAGCGGAGGGGGCATTAAGTTTTACCCTTGTCCGTCTGTACGTACGTATATATGTACGTCCCAAAATTGGTTTTCGTTCTCTAACTTTAGTTTGCCTCAACCAAATGTTATGAAACTTATGCACAATGCTTATTACCACAAAACACAGATCAAGTTTGAATTTTGGTGGCGTCACTTTTCTGTTCTAGAGTAATGCCCCTTTACAAATGGAAAAATTGATGAATTTTTTTCGTTTCCATTCTCCAACTTTAGTTTGCCTCAACCAAATGTTATGAAACTTATACACAATGCTTATTACCACAAAACACAGATCAAGTTCGAATTTTGGTGGCGTCACTTTTCTGTTCTAGAGTAATGCCCCTTTACAAATGGAAAAAATGCTGAATTTTTTCGTTTCTGTTCTCTAACTTAAAATTGTCTCAACCAAATGTTATGAAACTTATACACAATGCTTATTACCACAAAACACAGATCAAGTTTGAATTTTGGTGGCGTCACTTCTACCGTTCTAGAGTTATGCCCCTTTACAAATGGAAAAATTGCTGAAATATTCGTTTCTGTTCTCCTACCTTAGTTTGCCTCAACCAAATGTTATGAAATTTATGCACAATGCTAATTACAACAAATCAAGTTCGAATTTTGGTGGCGTCACTTTTACTGTTCTAGAGTTATGCCCCTTTACAATGGAAAAATTGCTGAATTTTTCGTTTCCGTTCTCTAACTTAAGTTTGCCTCAAATAAATGTTATGAAACTTATAAACAATGCTTATTACCACAAAACTCAGATCAAGTACAAATTTGGGTAGAGTCACTTTTACAGTTCTTGAGTTATGTTCCTGTTTAACGTTATATGTAAGCGGGGGCATCATCTGTGTCCCATGGACACATTCCCCATTTATTTATTATTATTTGTAAGAAATGGAATGCAATGCGTATTTAGACACAGTACATTTTTATGCCTAGCTGATGATAGTAGGAGATATTATGTATTCTGATCTACATCCATCTGTTCCACCATTCCTTTGTCTGATCTGTATCAGGTTAAAGTTTTTTTGAAAGATTTAAAGTTCCTAAGGCACCGGCCTCCCAAAACAGGATGTAGCTAGGTAAGATACTAAATCTATACACACTGAAATATAGTTCCCAATATTTCTCATGTCTATGTAAATATGCACAATAAACTGCAAAAGATTTGGGTTATATCTTGAGAGCAGTTTTTTTCAAGTAGTATGTCATTAGGCCATGTAACATATTTTCTGGTTCTCAGACAATGACTTCTTAAAAATTGATGAGGGAGGGTGGGTATTTAACTTTTGTATTTATTATTTTGTTGATATTGACTAGTAATTTTTAAACACTGTATATATTCATGTTAAAAACTAAGATACCAAGGTCATACCTGTCAACTGACCCGATTTTTGCTGGTCACATCGTGAAGATAAGAAATCACCTGAGATTTTGCAATACATGTACCCAATTAGGTCATCAAATAACTCAAGATTTCAGCATATGACCTGTTTTCATCCATATTCTAATTGTATGAGACTTCCAATGTCTAAAATGCTAGATTTTCCTGTGAAAAATGGCAAATTTGAAATTCCTTCTGAACAGGAATTTTGATAATTAGCTCTCAATTGATCATGAATGATTTACAGCTATCAACACAGAATTTTGACACTCCTTTGATTGGAAGGTAACAATTTACTAATCATCTCGTTAATATGTGCTCCAGAAAGCTTGACATAGAATGTTATCTCCTGATTTATAAAATTTGCGGTTTGCAAAAATATCAATTATCCTATTAAATTTGTCTTAAAATCAATCTGAACCTGTAAATACATATCTGTTTAAGAGATACAAACAAGTCCCTAAACAAATTTGAACCATACAATTTTGTTATCACCTAAAATCCATGTGCTCTCCAAATTCCACAGAATGTAAACAGTAAATTCTTTTTTATCTTCATCTTCCTCCTGTGTATAGGAGGACATAAGCTAATCTGATTTCTTATTATACCCCCGCAAAGTTTGGGGTTTTTTTTGGAATCACCATGTCCATCTGTCTGTACGTCCTGCACCATGGGCTGGATGTGTGTCATATACCAAAATCTGGTCTCTCTGACCTTGACTTTGACCTCTGACCACTATGATAGTAAAACCTTGTCCAATTTGTGTCCAGTGCATACCATTTGTACCGTAAACCTTAGGATAACCAAACTTGGTATGCAGTTGCATCATGGGCTGGGGATGTGTCACATACTCAAGTCAGGTCACTCTGTCCTTGACTTTGATCTTTGACCCTTATGATAGTAAAACCTTGTCCAATTCGTTTCTAATGCATAACTTTTGTACTTTAAAACATAGGTTAGCCAAACTTGGGCTTGGGGTGTGTTATATACCAAACATATCACTTTAACCTTTGACCCCTATGCTAGTATAACCTTATCCAATTCATGTCCAACTTATATCTTTTATACCGTAAAACTTATTTTAACCAAACCTGGTATGCAGCTTCATCATGAGCTTGGGGTGTGTAATATTATTTCAAAGTCAGGTCTCTCTGACCTTTGACCCCTATGATAGTAAAACCTTGTCTGATTTGTGTCCTGATTATAACTTATGTATCACAGAACTTAGGTTGACCAAACTTGGAATGCTGATACATCATGGAATGAGGGGGTGTCATATATCAAAGTCAGGTCACTCTGAACTTGAATTTGACCTTTGACCCCTATGATAGTAAAACATTGACTGATTCCTGTTTGGTGCATACATTTTTTACTCTAGCACTTAGATTGACAAAACTTTGTATGCAGAAGCATCATACTGAGATTGACCTTTAATTTCTGAATTCACAGTATACTAATCTCAGACTTTGTTCCTGGATCAATATGATTCTTTCAGATTGACCGATCAGGGGAGTATTAGTGGACAGCTCTAGTTGTAGTTGGGGTTTATAAAATTCATCAACAAAATAAAGTGTGAATGAAACAATTAGAGGGTATTACTTTATATCGATATTTGATTAATAATAGATATTTATCAAATAAATGAAGTTGAAATGAAAACATAAATTAAAATTTGAAATAATGGGTAGCAAAGACTTCACAATTGTGAATATGTGTAGGAAACTGGTATATGTTATAAAATATGAAAAAATAACTCTAAATGCTTAAATTCAACCTAAAAAAGTGTGTATGACCTGACATTTTCTTCTTCGATAATAAAATTGAGAATGGAAATGGGGAATATGTCAAAGAGACAACAACCCGACCAAAGAGCAGACAACAGTTATGCTCTGACATGTTATGACATGCAGTTTCATTTTCAGAGGTTGACAGGTATGCAAAATGTGATAAAAAGAAATCTGACAGAGCAGAAATGTTCAGAATGTTGAGATCTACCTACTTTCCATTTACACCAAAACTGTCAAACGACTCCTAATATGAGTTATCTGAGTTAATGCCCTTAAAGGGGCATTATCTGTCAAATTCCTGATCACCAATTTGACTCTAGTATCATATTTGATTCATAACATACTGAAGCATAAATCCAAATTACGAAAAGTCCAGAAGAAATGGACTCGATATGATGTATCAGCATTTCGTTTTTATACTAGACTAGACATCATCTAATTAACCATCCAGATTACCTCCGAAGACTGTCGATAGTCATTACACCTGTATAAACATAAATATAATTATAAATAGACTGGGAAGCAGGTGGAGTTATGTAATTACGATTTATCCAGGTCTGTTTGATTTCATGTCATAGATTTAAGACATGTAATTCATGGTTTTGCCTGGATATGAATGATTTCTTGTGGAGTGAATCAGTCGAAGAAATGTTTTTTTTATGGTGGCTTCCTTGTTTCTTTTTTCAATGTTGACATTCTTTTCTTTTTAATAACTTAACACGCTTAGGGCATGCACAACCCATCTTCAGTTTAAGGTCAAGTTAGGGTTACATGAATTAGGGTTCAACTAAGGTTGAATTAATACATTTGCGATGTTTTCAATCTTATTTTGACCAAATTGAACCAAACTGACTGCTAATAGCAAAACATTATTTCATTATTCCTCTTTTATAACTGTTTGAAACAAAACAAAATTTTATTTAAATTTTTTGTCTAAATTGCCCCTTTAAATGACGATGTTTACCAATTTGTTTTTGTTTTTATACGACCGTAAAAAATTTTGCGGTCGTATATTGGTATGAGGTCGGCGTCGTCGTACGAAGACACACATTGGTTTTCGCACTCTAACTTTAGTTTAAGTGAATGGATCTCTATGAAATTTTACCATAAAGTTCAATACCACAAAAGGAAGGTTGGGATTGATTTTGGGGGTTATGGTACCAACAGCTAAGGAATTAGGGGCCAAAAATAAGCATTTTTGTAACTTCCAGACATAACTTGTGTGTTAGTGCATGGATCTCTCTGACATTGTACCACAAGGTTCCATATCACAAAGGGAATACTGGGATTGATTTTGGGGGTAATTGCTTAAAAATTTTAGGAATAAGGGGCCAAAAAAGGGGCAAAAGACAAGCATTTTTCTAGTTCATGACAATAACTTCTGTGTAAGTGTATGGATCTTCATGAAATTGTACTACAAGGTTCCATATCACAAAGGGAAAGCTGGAATTGAGTTTGGGGGTAATTGCCCAAAACTTTTAGGAATAAGGGGCCAAAAAGTGGCCAAAAATAAGCATTTTTTTAGTTTCCAGAGAATAACTTGTGTTCAAGTGTATGGATCTCTCTGAAAATTGTACTACTGTAAGGTACATACCACAAAGGGAAGGCTGGGATTGATTTTGGGGGTAATTGCCTCAAAATTTTAGGAATTAGGGGCAAAAAAGGGGCAAAAAAACAGGCATTTTTCTAGTTTCAGGACAATAACTTGTGTGTAAGTGTATGGATCTTTCTGAAATTGTACTACAAGGTTCCATATCACAAAGGGAAAGCTGGAATTGAGTTTGGGGGTAATTGCCCAAAATGTTTAGGAATGAGGGGCCAAAAAGGGGCCAAAAATAAACATTTTTCTAGTTTTGGTCAAAAATATATCAGAAAAAAGGAAAACTGTAAACAGCAAAAAAGATCAACAGGACACCAACTGACAAATTTTTCTGATGTTCAAACTTGTCAGTTGACTTTTTATAAGGAGTAATTGCCCTTTAATGATGATTATTACCCATTTTTTCATAATATGCAAAAACTATAATAGACAAAGAAAAACTTTATATAGCAAAAATGATGAGCAAGACGAGATTTATAAATCATTCAGTCAAGTAATGTAATATGTATTATTTTGGTCATTCTATTAATTTTTAGCTCACCTGGACCGAAGGGCCAAGTGAGCTTTTCTCATCACTTGGTGTCCGTCGTCGTTAGCTTTTTACAAAAATCTTCTCCTCTGAAACCACTGGGCCAAATTTAACCAAACTTGACCACAATCATCATTAGGGTATCTAGTTTTAAAAATGTGTCCGATGATCCCGCCAATCAACCAAGATGGCTGCCATGGCTAAAAATAGAACATAGGGGTAAAATGTAGATTTTGACTTATATCTCTGAAACCAAAGCATTTAGAGTAAATCTGAAATAGGGTAAAACTGATTAACATGTCAAGATCTATCTTCCCTGAAATTTTCAGACAAATCTGACCTGTTGTTGGGTTGCTGCCCCTGAATTGGTAATTTTAAGGAAATTTTGCAGTTTTTATACGATCGCAAAAAATTTTTGCTGTCATATATTGGTATGACGTTGGCGGCGTCGTCGTTGTCCGGCGTCGTCGTCCGAAGACACATTGGTTTTCGCACTCTAACTTTAGTTTAAGTGAATGGATCTCTTTGAAATTTTACCATAAGGTTACATACCACAAAAGGAAGGTTGGGATTGATTTTGGGGGTTATGGTACAAACAGTTAAGGAATTAGGGGCCAAAAAGGGGCCAAAAATAAGCATTTTCTAGTTTCCAGACAATAACTGAAGAACAGTGTATGGATCTCTCTGAAATTATACTACAATTTTCCATACCACAAAGGGATGGTTAGGATTTGCTTTGGGGGTTATGGCTCAAACCATTTAGGAATTAGGGGCAAAAAAGGGGGAAAAACAAGGTTGTCCTGGTTAATGGACAAATACTTTAGTACAAAACATAATTTAAAGCAGTGTAAGGGAGATAAATCAAATTTATCATTGAAATTACCTCCCTTACACTGCTTTTAAATTATGTATAAAGTAATGGTTAATGAACAATTAAGATAATTTAAAACAGTGTAAGGGAGGTAATCCAAATACAACGTTTTGGTTACTTCCCTTACACTGCTTTAAATAATGTTTGAAGAAATGCATATTTATAAAGGAAGACCAGTAAAAATATCTGCAAATGTTGCATCTTTTTTTTTACAAAAAAATCCATATGAAAGATTTGATACTATATTTTAAATTCTATTATAAAATAGATTAAGTAAGCACTATGGTAAATTTAAATGGGTAATTATGATTGCAAACTCCATTGGTAATTTGAATTGAGATTATGACCATATCTTGAGGGAAAGAATTTTTTGGGGAAAAAAAAGGAGGGGGGGGGGGGGGGGGTAAAAAGAAATTGTGGGGGGTCAATTTTTTCTCATTTCAGATTTCAGAAATTAAAAAGAATTATTCTTCAAATATTATTTTTTTTTTCAAATTTCAAATATTGAAAAATTTCAAGAAGTAATCTTTAAATGCACAGTATGGCGCATTAGATTTGTAAAATCTTTGACCACATTTATTTATTTGTTATGCCAAATCTAACCGTGTATTTAGATTTTTAATTTTGGGTCCAGTTTTCAAATTAGTCTACATTAAGGTCCAAAGCGTCCAAAATGAAAGTTTGTTTGATTTTAACAAAAATTGAATATTTTGGGTTCTTTGATATGCTGAATCTAAACATGTATTTAGATTTTTGATTTTTGGCCCAGTTTTCAAGTTTGTCCAAATTGGGGTCCAAAATTAAACTTTGTTTGATTTCAACAAAAATTGAATATATGGGGTTCTTTGATATGCTGAATCTAACCGTGTATTTAGATTTTTAATATTGGGTCCCGTTTTTTAAATTGGTCTACATTAAGGTCCAAAAGGTCCAAAATTAAACTTAGTTTGATTTTAACAAAAATTGAATTCTTGGGGTTCTTTGATATGCTGAATCTAAACATGTGTTTAGATTTTTGATAATGGGCCCAGTTTTCAAGTTGGTCCAAGTTGGGGTCCAAAATTAAACTTTGTTTGATTTCAACAAAAATTGAATATATGTGGTTCTTTGATATGCTGAATCTAAACAAGTATTTAGATTTTAGATTTTTGGCCCAGTTTTCAAGTTGGTCCAAATTGGGGTCCATAATTAAACTTTGTTTGATTTCAACAAAAATTGAATATATGGGGTTCTTTGATATGCTGAATCTAACCATGTATTTTGATTTTTTCTTTGTGGGCCCCGCTATCAAATTGGTTCATATTGAGATCAAAAGGGTCCAAAATTAAACTTTGTTTGATTTCATCAAAAATTGAATTATTGGGGTTCTTTGATATGCCAAATCTAACCGTGTTTTTAGATTTTTAATTTTGGGTCCCTTTTTTAAATTGGTCTACATTAAGGTCCAAAGGGTCCAAAATTAAACTTAGTTTGATTTTAACAAAAATTGAATTCTTGGGGTTCTTTGATATGCTGAATCTAAACATGTGTTAAGATTTTTGATTATGGACCCAGTTTTCAAGTTTGTCCAAGTTGGGGTCCAAAATTAAACTTTGTTTGATTTCAACAAAAATTGAATATATGGGGTTCTTTGATATGCTGAATCTAACCATGTATTTTGATTTTGGACATTGGACCATAATAGGTAAATTAAAAAAATTCAAGTTCTTAGACCACATTCTTTCTGTGTCAGAAACCTATGCTGTGTCAAATATTTAATCACAATCCAAATTCAGAGCTGTATCAAGCTTGAATGTTGTGTCCATACTTGCCCCAACTGTTCAGGGTTTGACCTCTGCGGTCGTATCAAGCTGCGCCCAGCGAAGCATTTTATTGGTTATTATCTTGAATATTATTATAGAGATAAACTGTAAACAGCAATAATGTTCAGCAAAGTAAGATCTACAAATAAGTTATGACCAAAATTGTCAGTCGACCCCTTTAGGAGTTATTGCCCTTTATAGTCAATTTTTAACAATTTTTTGTAAATTTTTGTAATCTGTTACAAAAATCTTCTACCCTGAAACTACTGAGACAAATTTAACCATACTTGGCCATAATCATTATTAGGGTATCTTGTTTAAAAAATTTGTCCGATGACCCCGCCTTCCAACCATCATGGCTGACTTGGTTAAAAATAGAACATAGGGCTAAAATGCAGTTTTTGGTTTATATCTTTGAAACTAAAGCATTTAGAGCAAATTTGACAGGTGGCAAAAATGTGATCAGATTTAGATTTATCTGCCCTGAAATTTTCAGACGAATCCGACAACCCGTTGTTGGGTTGCTGCCCCTGAGTTAGTAATTTTACAAAAATTTTGCAGTTTTTATTTGTTATTATCTTAGATATCATTATAATATCTTATATCTAATACTATTAATTATGATTTTAACCTTATTTTACATGATTTCCAAAGCATCAGTAAATACAGGTGAGCAACACAGGCTCTTGAGAGCCTCTAGTTTTTAGAGTTTTATTTTGTAACAGAGATATTTGGCTTATAAGTATATTTATTTTTATTTCAATTTATATTAGAAACTTTGAAATTGAACTTTATTTTGTGGAACACAGTAATAAATAGATCATATGTTCACAGCTAAGACCACCATTCCAAATGAGTTGCTCACATCTTTTCATCAGAATGAATTCTGAGATTAAATGTCAGACCACAGACTAAACATGTATAAATTGCAAATTGTATTGTAGATTGTTTCTTTGCACTCTGTTTTCATTGTTGGCATCTTAATGTCTTGTCATCTTGTTGAAGGGGTATAAGCTACGAATTAGACAAAAAATTAAAATATGTTTCATGAGTAGGTTGTTTTCTCAGATACTGTATGTAGTTATAAGGTCAACTATATGTGTTGTATGGAGTGATTGTAAGGTGTACATGTCAATGTCAGTCTGGCAGGTTTCATCTGACCTTGGCATCATTTTCATTGTTCATTGGTCAATACTCAGTTTTCATGGGTTGGTCTATTTCTTGGATACTATAAACAATATTTCAGCTATATTTGGTTTATGGACTGACTGTGAGGTGAACTTATCTGTTTGGCATGGTTTATTTGACCTTGACCTCATTTTCATGGATCATTGATAATGATAAGTTTATGTGATACTTGTAGTAAAACCTTTATCTTAAGACTTTCAACATGTGCACTCTTGTTATACTTAATCTAAGTAATTTCTGTATTTTTCCAGAATTTGTTTTTAATTGACATATATTCATAAGAAGTATGATATGAAAATTATATTATACATCAAATACTTGTTACACTATATCTTTCCTATAACAATTTTAATTGCTAAATAAACACCGAGCCCATCTTTTGTTTCACAATTGTTAAATAAACGAGAATTAGATAGTTTAAATATTGAAGAATTGTCAATAAACCAAGTAAACATGTTTATTAAGTTGAATTATGTTAAATTAGGGTTTAATATATATCTTCTCAAACAGTCATATTTCCCAAACATGTCCTGCAAAATTCATTCATTGTAAGGCATTTACATGGCTGGAGTCAACAACTGATGTAGTTTGCCATTTTAGCATAAGGCCAAATAAAAATATATGTGTTGTTCTGGTTCCCAACCAAGCATATTTTAACCCCCTACCCTAGCACTTTTTCCCCTATCTGATTAAAAATAAAAAGTTAAAGATAGCAGCCAACTCTACTTTCAATTTGTTGTTTAAAAGATGAGATTTATTAATATTTAGTGATGATGCTTTGAGTGCTGAAGAAAACGCTGATTTAATTTTATCTGTTCAAAAGTATGTAAAAAATGCCAACCCTGCAGACCTGCCAACTTTCTCGCTTTATGGGGGATATCCCCCATGATATGTGTTGACCTGACCCTTATAAAACTGAATTATTTAGACTAAATACTTTTAAAAAAGGCATTCAGAGGAGTACAAAATACAAATAAACCAATGTATTCTCATTCAAAGATATATATTCAAAATCATAGATGTTCTAATTAAGTACATTAATGACATGTATAGGTATGCATAAACAACAGATATGATTGAAAATATTTCTATATAATTGCAACAATCATATGATCTTGATGCATAACTACTGTTATGTTATGTTATCAATAATGATTCACTGGATTTTAATGACAGAATATGAATTATAAATCAATACTTGCCATTACTGTGTAGTTTATATCCTGTTTATAAACTTATGTAGCCCTCGGAGAATTAAGTGAAATTCACAAACTTATTAACCTTAGAGTAATATCTACACAAGACTAGATTTGTGCATTTAATGATATCAATGAATTTTAATGAAAGAATTAACTCGAATAATTCAGGGCCCTCTTACGGTCAGTGTCCTCCAGAGCAAGGGTCTAGAAGCAGTCATATTTGCCAGTCATGACCTAAATTGAAAGGTCTGTGACGGATATGGTAAATTGGGATTTAGGTCAGATTAGTTCAGCGCCCTCTTACCGTCGGTGTTCTCCAGAGCAAGGGTCCAGAAACAGTCATATTTTTCAGTCATGACCTAAACTGAAAGGTCATTGACCAAATGGTAGATTGGGATTTAGGTCAACTTTTATTTTTTTACAGAAAAAAATTTGGTCATTTCATTAAGATACGGTTTCTTATCGCCATTTTTCATAATTTTGTTTTGAAATGCTTTTCTGGTAATAAAACTGCCACTCCAGTATAGTATGATAATCATGATACCCTGATAGGCTCCGGGAGTTATTGGCTTATGATGATCGCTAATCACTTTTTACCTGTGTTCTTCACACCTGACAGAAGTGATCAAGCTCAGAACTAATATTTTGAAGAAATTCTTTTCCATTATAACTTACTTCATTTTTTAAGAACTTTTCAATAAAGACAATCGCCAATTCTGATTTCAAAAATTAAAACTTTTATTAAATGTATGTTGAAAAAAGTAATTTTTCACAAGTCAATTATTTGCTTTTTTTACTATGTAAATTGTAATACACATGCGTAAAATTGTCTTCACCAGATTAGACACTTAATTGTCAAATTCAAAAAAGATTTCATGCTAAATTAAACAAGTCAAACTAATTGTCAGTTATATTCAAACACTTTGGCTACACTTTAGATCTTTTGGTTTGCTTCGCTCTTCAACATTTGTATTAGATTTTGGATATTCAAATATTTTGGCCATGAGCATTACTGAAGAGACATTTATTGTTGAAATGCGCATCTGGTGCATTAAAATTGGTACTGTTTATGTTTTTACAACTAATAAAATAAAAAATATGATGATTTCCTGTCATTTGGTAAACAGAACGAATCTGGTAATTGAATTAGGAATCACTCATAATTAAGTAATAACTTGAAATTTCCAGTTTTATTTTCGTCTTCATAATCTGAAGAAGGGTTGGCGATTCCTAAGAAATTTACCGTTTTGAGCCTTTTAAATAATTTCAATTTTAAAGTTTTGCATTCCATAATTCATTTTGAAAATTTTTATAAAACCGGTAAGAAATTTCATGAAGTAAATGCAATGAAAGCATACGAGTTAGTTGATGCCATGAATCTAGTGTGAATAATTTCGATAGTTTGAAAAAAAGACCAAAACTTTCAAAGCATCTAAAAATGACCGAAATTGTGTGAAAAAATTTCCTGATCCTTGATACAGAGGTGGATTGATTGTAGTGAGCGGAATATAAAGGCTGGAATATTCGGGTTATGAAATAATACAAATTATAAATCAATACTTACCATTGGTGATTGCAAATATTTTGTGAGAAAATCACTACTGAAATAATGAATGTTAGTTTTTATTATTGTGAACCTGATACTTTTGCATTTTTCGCATTAAAATCATATGAAACAAGTTTTATGTAATTAACATGTTATTGAAATTATTGAACCAATGCATACATATATACTAAACTAAGTCCTGTATGCACATTTTTTTTTACATTTATTACAAACTATAACGTATTATTAACAAATAATATTTCATTCATTGCTTGTTGATTGCAAGCTAATTAACTATCGAGTTTGTTGCTGAATTTTACCAGACATTGATAAACAATCAACACAGAGCATGTTGAGCATGTGAAAAATAAGTGAATTGATAGGGCCGTGATGTTTTTATACGACCGCAAAAAAATTTTGTGGTCGTATATTGGTATGACGTTGGCGTCGTCGTCGTCCGAAGACACATTGGTTTTCGCACTCTAACTTTAGTTTAAGTGAATGGATCTCTATGAAATTTTACCATAAGGTTCGATACCACAAAAGGAAGGTGGGGATTGATTTTGGGGGTTATGGTACCTACAGTTAAGGAATTAGGGGCCAAAAAGGACCAAAAATAAGCATTTTTGTAACTTCCAGACATAACTTGTGTGTTAGTGTATGGATCTCTCTGACATTGTACCACAAGGTTCCATATCACAAAGGGAATGCTGGGATTGATTTTAGGGGTAATTGCCTCCAAATTTTAGGAATTAGGGACCAAAAAGGGGCAAAAAACACATTTTTCTAGTTTCATGTCAAAAACTTGTGTGTAAGTGTATGGATCTCTCTGACATTGTACCACAAGATTCCATATCACAAAGGGAATGCTGGGATTGATTTTGGGGTTAATTCCCTCCAAGTTTTAGGAATTAGGGGCCAAAAAGGGGCAAAAAACAAGTATTTTTCTAGTTTCATGACAATTACTTGTGTGTAAGTGTATGGATCTTTATGAAATTGTACTACAAGGTTCCATATTACAAAGGGAAAGCTGGAATTGAGTTTGGGGGTAATTGCCAAAAACGTTTAGGAATAAGGGGCCAAAAAGGGGCCAAAAATAAGCATTTTTCTAGTTTCCAGACAATAACTTGTGTTTAAGTGTATGGATCTCTCTGAAATTGTACTGCAAGGTACCATACCACAAAGGGAGAGCTGGGATTGATTTTGGGGGTAATTCCCTCAAAATTTTAGGAATTCGGGGCCATAAAGGGGCAAAAAAACAAGCATTTTTCTAGTTTCAGGACAATAACTTGTGTGTAAGTGTATGAATCTTTATGAAATTGTACTGCAAGGTTCCATATCACAAAGGGAAAGCTGGGTTTGAGTTTGAGGGTAATTGCCTTAAAGGTTTAGGAATTTGGGGCCAAAAAGGGGCAAAAAAACAAGCATTTTTCTAGTTTCCAGACAATAACTTGTGTTCAAGTGTACGGATCTCTCTGAAATTGTACTGTAAGATACCATATCACAAAGGGAAGGCTGGGATTGAGTTTGGGGGTGATGAATCATAAGGGGGTTCAAAAAATTTGGGGGGGGGGATTTTTTTTTCTTTAAAATTTTCCATTTTAAATTGGTTATATCTGATTTATATATAAAAGCAAATAATAATGATATGGTTTGAATAGGTAAATTAAAATTTTTTAAGTTCTTGGACCACATTCATTCTGTGTCAGAAACCTATGCTGTGTCAAATATTTAATTACAATCCAAATTCAGTGCTGTATCAAGCTTGACTGTTGTGTCCATACGTGCCCCAACTGTTCAGGGTTCGACCTCTGCGGTCGTATCAAGCTGCGCCCCAGCGGAGCATTTTATTTTTATATTATACATGCATTCCCATTTGTTAATTAAACCTTTCCTTAACAATGATTTGATGAATTTAATTTGTTTTTGAAGAATCATTTACCTTCTAGTGCACGTTTGCTTACATTCTTTTATCACGGTTTTCCCCTCACACATGCGCTGTGCGGTGGCCTAAGTTCTAATGAGAGGTCTCGTAGTTAAGGTCACTGCATACGGGAAAATATTGGCGAATTAGTGTAGGGGAAGACAATAATTCAATAGCAGTATATTTATGAAGATTTTGATAATATAAAGGATTTTCTTTTACAATTATGTTCGTGTACACTTGTTTTATAGTACAACTTATCCATTCAAGTATATAAAACATATTCAACTTTTGTTTTGAATTTGAAGTTTCACATGACTTTAATAAAAACATCACAAAATTTCTGAATTTACAGTAGACTAGTAGTGTGAAATCTGTACATTGTTAGGTTGAATTTTAGGTTAAGATAATTTACCATCAATTCATTGTCACTTCAATCTTGGAACATATTATTATGTGTTAACATGGTTCACTCAACTAGGAAATGTGAAATGTTGTCTTTGTTAAATTATGTTAATATTATAGTATTGTTAAAAATTTTCAGACATCTTCAGGCTTTGTTACACTGCGTAGTGACAGGACTGAACGATCCAGACCAAGGTGTGAGAAATGGAGCCTTGTTTGCAATGGGTCAGTTTTCAGAACATTTGCAGGTAGGTTGAGAACACTACATTTTTATACAAAAACGTAATTTTTATATGATGATGCTGTTTTTTTCATCATTGTCATACAGGCCAAAACAATTATCCCATTTGATCTCAATTGACCAAAAGGTGGAATATAAGCTATTGACACATCTTTTTGTCCATGCCAGAAAATTGTTTTATAGCAGTTTTGCCTATATGCTGTCACATAAACCATTTTGGGTTCTGACAAGGGTCAACAGGTCCTCATACAAAACTATCATTCTTCTGTTATATTGCATATGTTTTTGCCACCCCTGCACAGTTATGTGAAGGATATAGAAATACTTGATGTCCATCTCAGTGTTCCAGCTTGAATCTCAGGGTAGAAGGGTGCTAGTTGTCTGAAGGCACTTTAGCGTTATAACCCAGATTTTAAGGGCACTGTTGGACAGTGTATAAATTACCTTGAATATTGCTAGGCTCAGCTGGAGAACATTAGTTGTATTTAAACCATATTCAGAAATTAATATGTTCTTCATGTTGGCTCCAGTAAGAATTTTTTTTATCAAATTATCATACCATGAAGCAAAGCATATCATTTTGATGTTAATCTAAACAAACTTGTACATTTGGTAAGGAAAATAATCATCAGAAATTTCAATGTTTTATAACTTATACCAATCTATAAAAAAATAAACAAGTCGTTTTGAAAGATGGAGTTATACATGCAAAATTGAATGTTTAATGTAATTAAATTATCTACATTTAAATTACTTGTTCAAACATATAGTATATATGTTATTGAGAGTTATTTATTATCTTTTGAATTGTTACAAAAAGGTATTTTTAAGTGCACACCAAAGTGCTCCTCAGTAAGGAGTTTTATAAATATAACAGGTGAGACAGGAGATGATCATATTATATTGATGCAATAATATATTGCAGAAGGTATAAACAGTTACTTTTGTCTCCATCATTGTTAAAAATTAATTTGTTGAGTGCTCCTATGTCAGGAGGATTATAAAATACAAGAGGTAAAACAGGAAGTGAATCTTGTTATGTTCAAAGTACAAATTTCTTTGATTCTTCTTTAAATTTCATACTCATGGTTATGAAACAAAACTTTTTTTACCAATTAAGTCAAAACTATGTATGCCTTTAAAATTGTTTAAGATTTTATTTTTTATGTTATGCCTACTGAAATTAATTTTTTCAGGTGTACATGCTGTACATAAACATTACAAATGGATAACATGTGGACATTTCATTCTGTATTAAATATCTAGTATTTGTTCAATTATCTTAAATCCACTAAATAGCAGTAAACAATCATTAACAAAGGTGATAAAACTGCCAAAGCATTTGGTATATTAAATTAATCCCATTGTCAGTTAATTAGTGTTACACAATCAGGTAACAATTTTACCGGAAATGCCGGTAGGCATGAAATTTGGAAATTTTATTTTTTTGAAAAGGCAGAGGGGTGCATTCTTTTACTTTGGAGGGCAGAATGGTGGGGGTAAGGGCAACAAGGGCGGGCCGCCCTTCTATTTAGGGCAGCCGGGAACACTGCATCTGTCAAGTCTTGTAAGCACTCTCTCATTTACAATTCTTGCCAGATTTTTATGAACTGTATATCAAAGGTTTATTTCTGCAATATCTTGTGTGTTTTGAAAATGAGTGCCGTTCAACAATTTGTATACGCCTGTCAAAGACGGGACGTTTTATGATGTACCAATGTCTCCGTCCATCCTTCCTTCCATCCATCCACACACACACACTTCTTATGATAACTCAAATTTGCTTTAACCAATTCTCATGTTACTTTCACCCAACATTAGAATTGACGGTCGATTTTTTTAATTTTTGGATATGTCATTCCAGTGTTATGGAACTTTGACCCTTAGATTTAAGGGAATTTTTCATAAATTGTGCACTTACCCCAGTATTCTCGAATTGATTTCCTCCAAACTTTACATTAGTGTGGGGATTGATGAAAGGAAGCTCCCTTGGGATTTTGTTTAATTTTCCAGCTTGTTGTTCAAGAGTTACGGAACTTTAACTGTTACATTTAATGCAATTTTTCACAAACAGCGCACTAAATCTAATTTATGACTTCACTTTTTGTAGACCATTTATATAGGGTGAAAAAACTGAAGCAAGAACATGACACATACTGTCATTCCCTAAACCAAATTTGCAGGGTATTGACCCTTCTAGAATTTCAACAGTGAACCAATAAGCTATAAAACCTACATACTAGCTAGTATAAGTTATATCAATATCAAGTTAATGTCTCTTTCATTTACCCCATATCTACTCTTTAAACACATAATTGATAATTCTTGCTTTGAGTTGCTGTCTCAAATGCATTAAACCAACCCTCAATTCCTAATTAATACATGTCTGTAGTTTGTAATAACTTAGTACGACGGAAGTGTACATATATATACAATTACTACCTAAGTACTAAACTATTATTTATTCAAGAATATAAAAACATGTAAATTTAGTTACACCATGGCAACTGGGGACTTATACAACTGCACAGTAAATACCAATAATGTATAATGTTCTATAAAATTTTAAAACTGGCTGCAATCTAGTGACAATGGGGGAAGGGTGACATCCGCTATTGCTTGCAATGGCAAATCTAGTTATGGCACCCTCAACGGAGTTGGGGTGACATACTGTTATTCTACGTTTCTTTTTATGGCACCCTCAATGGAGTTGGGGTGACATACTGTTATTCTACGACATGTGCAATGAGATGTCTGCTTTTAGAATTTTGGAATTATCCACTGTAACCATGGAAACTGCAAAAATGTCCAAAATTTAAAAAAAAATCAAAATGCTGCAAACTGGATGAAACTTTACAGAAATGGTAACTGGCATGGGCAGAGTTGCATTTTGCAGTTGGAATTTTCCAAATGGCTGCCGTAACCATGGAAACAGCAAAAAAGTTCAAAATTTCAAAATGCTCCAAACTTAATGAAACTTTACAAAAATGATAATTTGCATGTGTAGATGCACTCTTTGACTTTGGAATTTGCTAAATGGCTGCTGCTCACCTGGCAATGGGGAAGGGTGCCATCAGCTATTGCTTGCAATGGCAAATCTAGTTATGTCACCCGATCGACAATGTCGGGTGACATATTGCTTTTCCTCTGTTTCTTTTTCCCTATTATTAAGTTGCCAAAACGGAGTTTTGGGGATTTTATGTTTTTGTCCCGTTTCTTATTATTATTATGTCACCCGATCGACAATGTCGGGTGACATATTGCTTTTCCTCTGTTTCTTTTTCCCTATTATTAAGTCGCCAAAACGGAGTTTTGGGGACTTTATGTTTTTGTCCCGTTTCTTATTATTATTATTAGGTCTTTCCACTTTTCTGTGGAAAGACCTATTGTATTTGTTCTGATTATTAGGTCTTTCCACTTTTCTGTGGAAAGACCTATTGTTTTTGTTCTGATTATTAGGTCTTTCCACTTTTCTGTGGAAAGACCTATTGTATTTGTTCTGATTATTAGGTCTTTCCACTTTTCTGTGGAAAGACCTATTGTATTTGTTCTGATTATTATTATTATTATTATTATTATTATTATTATTTTTTTCTTCCGCCTAATTTTGTTCTCGCGTAAAATTTTTGTTTCGCAAGATGTCGCTTAGATATTTCTTATATAGTATCATACAGTTTATGCGCTTTTTATTTTCACTCATTCTAAGTCGAACAATTTTCTTTGTAGGAGTTATCTCCCTGAACACTGTTTTCCTTGTGACTGCATCTCCTCCATAACCGTAAAAGAAAGCGACAAATTTATTTTACCAAATGGCTCGCTATATCCTCAGGATTTTTTGTCCAATTTTGACGGAAGCGATACGAAGACTCCATATGAGAGTTATTTCCCCTAATGCATTTGAAATAAATGATATGCATTTGTAACTGGTAAACCATAAGTGATAGAGACCTAGGGTCTGTTGATTTGAGGTCCTTGGTCCTAAAGAATAGAAAACTAGGTCAAGGTCAAAGGTCAAGGTCATGTTGTGATTTTTTACATTCAGTTCATATCGCTTCTTCCTAGAAAGAGTTATAGATATCGACAAATCAATTTAACCAAAAAGTTTGTCGCGACACGTGTTTACTAGAAATTTTTTGTGGAAATGGTACGCGTCGTTTTATTACAGGGTCAATGTCCCTGTTATGGTCGAATCAACAAGTTACTTATCAAAACTTCAAACTTTGCAGCTATCATGTTGTAAATGTTTCTTATCTCAATTATCAACCACAGTCTACCACTACACTCCCCCCCTTTTTTTTTCAACTGATTTTTTTTTAAGTTATCCCATTTCTATGAAAAGAAAATCGCTTTTAGTCCCGTATATTATACTGTAAAATGCCAATCCTTCTTATGTACAAATTTCTTTTTGAAATAGAAATCCATCCCTGCAAAAATCTGCTCCAATTCATGTATTTTCTGAAATTAATCTATGAGACACGTGCGGTCCGCTTGATTGCGAAATTAAAATCAATATCGTAGAAATCGCTCCTTTAAGTTCGTAAATATTACTGAAATCCTACAATTAAATTTCTAAACATGCATTAAAATACAAATCTGTGCTCCCGTAAACATGTGTACGTAATATGTATGCGTGATCCGACATCAATGACCTGTACAAAATAAAAACAATAGTTATCGTGTTTCTCTGATCAATACACATGTGCTCTGTTCAACGGTCTCCCCTGAAAAGAAATTAATATTCTAACTCCAGACATATATATTCGAGCGTCACGTGACTTCAAAACATCATCACGCGCGCGGACCTAAAATTAGAATAAAACATTCGAGATCCATATCCAAATATGGAAAGTGAAACTTCCAAGACAAAATGTTACTCATTTTTTTTCTTCCTACAAGTTGAAACAAAATGTACACACAACACATAAAAGAAACCATGAAGTATCAGTTCTCGTAGCAAATAGAGAAAATTAGAAAAAAAAGAGGATGTTAGGATTTTTATTTATTAGGAAATCCTGAAACGGTTCGTTTGGGAGTGCGGGATATACAAATACGCAGCCTCGTCAGAATATGAACGTCAAGTCCGATGCCTCGCATAGAGAGTGTCATGCAAACTTTCAATCAATCAATCAATCAATCGATCAATCGACCAACCAACCAACCAACGAACCAACCAATCATGTTTCGGAGGGGAAAGACCGTTTAACAATTGTTTTTAAAACAATTGATTTATATTTATTATTATTATTTTTTTCTTCCGCCTAATTTTGTTCTCGCGTAAAATTTTTGTTTCGCAAGATGTCGCTTAGATATTTCTTATATAGTATCATACAGTTTATGCGCTTTTTATTTTCACCCGTTCTAAGCCGAACAATTTTCTTTGTAGGAGTTATCTCCCCCAACACTGTTTTCCTTGTGACTGCATCTCCTCCGTAACCGTAAAAGAAAGCGACAAATTTATTTCATAAAATTGCTCATTATATCCTTTGCATGATTTGTCCTATTTTGACCGAAGCGATATGAATATTCCATATGAGAGTTATTTCCTCTTATGCATTTGAAATAAGTGATATGCATTTGTAGCTGGTAAACCATAAGTGATAGAGACCTAGGGTCTGTTGATTTGAGGTCCTTGGTCCTTAAGAATAGAAAACTAGGTCAAGGTCATGTTGTGATTTTTTACATTAAGTTCATATCGCTTCTTCCTAGAAAGAGTTATAGATATCGACAAAACAATTTAACCAAAAAGTTTGTCGCGACAGGTGTTTACTAGAAAATTTTTGTCGAAATGGTACGCGTCATTTTATTGCAGGGTCAATGTCCCTGTTATGGTCGAATCAACAAATTACTTATCAAAACTTCAAACTTTGCAGCTATCATGTTGTAAATGTTTCTTATCTCAATTATCAACCACAGTCTACCACTACACTCCCCCCCCTTTTTTTCAACTGATTTTTTTTTAAGTTATCCCATTTCTATGAAAAGAAAATCGCTTTTAGTCCCGTACATTATACTGTAAAATGCCAATCCTTCTTATGTACAAATTTCTTTCTGAAATAGAAATCCATCCCTGCAAAAATCTGCTCCAATTCATGTATTTTCTGAAATTAATCTATGAGACACGTGCGGTCCGCTTGATTGCGAAATTAAAATCAATGTCGTAGAAATCGATCCTTTAAGTTCGTAAATATTACTGAAATCCTACAATCAAATTTCTAAACATGCATTAAAATACAAATCTGTGCTCCCGTAAACATGTGTACGTAATATGTATGCGTGATCCGACATCAATGACCTGTACAAAATAAAAACAATAGTTATCGTGTTTCTCTGATCAATACACATGTGCTCTGTTCAACGGTCTCCCCTGAAAAGAAATTAATATTCTAACTCCAGACATATATATTCGAGTGTCACGTGACTTCACAACACCATCTCGCGCGCGGACCTAAATTTAAAATAAAACATTGCATATCCAAATAAGGAAAATAAAACTTCCAAGATAAAATTTACTCCGTTTTCCTACAAATTCAATCAAAATGCATACACAACAAATAGATGACAAATAGAAGTCCGAGGTAACATAGAAACTAGAGAAAATTTATAAACGAATGATGCTAGGATCAATTTTTATGAGGACATCTCAGGCTTTAGTTTGGCTGTGCGGGGTGTCTAAGTACGCAGTCACGTTCGGTCAGATTATAGGCGTTATTTAAGTTAGCTGCGTCGCACAGAGAAAGTGCCATGCAATCAATCAATCAATCAATCGATCAATCGACCGACCGACCAACCAACCAACCAACCAACCAAAAAACCAATTAATCATGTTTCGGAGGGGAAAGACCGTTTAACAATTGTTTTTAAAACAATTGATTTATATTTATTATTATTATTATTCTTCTTTACCCTAATTTGTCCGATCATTTTCTTCCAAGCCTTAAATGATGGAAACTTTATATTTAGTATTTGGTATGATGATGGGGTAGTATCCCTAGGGGTGCATTCACTATTTTTTATTTCAAATGGGGGTCAACTTGGCACTATTTGGGGGGCCGGAACATGGGTGGGGTCATTTTTCGACTATTGATTCGCTACTGGTAGAACCTTTAAGTTTTGTGTAATACAAGAGACCGATGTCCAGGTGTCCATTCCATATTTTTTTATTTCAGCCCGGGGTCATCTTGGCATTATTTTAGGGGGTCAATTTTCATGGAACATTCTAGAACAATAGTCATGTGATTAGTCATGTGATAGTGTTGAATTATTCCTATGTACTTTTTATGTTATATAATGATAGATTATTACAGGTAGCACCATATGTAGCTGTAATTCGACTTTGGAATTTTTAAAATGGCTGCCGTTACCATGGAAACTGCAAAAATGTGAATTTTTTTAAAAATGCTTCAAATTTAATGAAATTTTACAGAGATGTTAACAAGTGTATGTAGATTTGGAATTTCCAAAATTGCCGCCATTGCCATGGAAACAACAAAAAGGCGAAAAATCTAGATTTGGTCCAATCTTTATGAACTTGACAGTAATGTGACCTGTCATGTGTAGATGTGCCATCCGACTGGAATTTTCTAAATGGCTGCCGTTACCATGGAAACTGCAAAAATGTCAAAAAATTCAAAATGCTTCAAACTTAATGAAACTTTACACAAATGTTGACTGTCGTATGTTGATGTGGCATTTGACTTTGGAATTTCCAAAATTGCCATCGTAACCATGGAAACACGAATGCCTAAATTTGAAAATTGGTCCAATTTTTATGAAACTTGTAAGTAATGTGACATGTCATGTGTAGATGTGCTATCCGACTTTGAAATTTCAAAATGGCTGCCATTACCATGGAAACAGCAGAACAATGGTTGGGGGTCGTTTTGGCGACTTTTGTGTTAGCATCCTAACACAGGATTACTTGTTATGTCACCCGATCGACAATGTCGGGTGACATATTGCTTTTCCTCTGTTTCTTTTTCCCTATTATTATGTCACCAGATCGACAATGTCTGGTGACATATTGCTTTTCCTCTGTTTCTTTTTCCCTATTATTAAGTCGCCAAAACGGAGTTTTGGAGACTTTATGTTTTTGTCCCGTTTCTTCTTATTATTATTAAGTCGCCAAAACGGAGTTTTGGGGACTTTATGTTTTTGTCCCGTTTCTTCTTATTATTATTAGAAAAGTGGAAAGTGGAAAGACCTATTGTATTTGTTCTGATTATTATTTTTTTTTTTTTTTTTTTCTTCCGCCACTTTTATTTCTTGCGTATAAATTTTGTTTCGCAAGATGTCGCTTAGATGTTTGGTATATGATATCGAACAGTTTATGCGCCTTTGAAATTCACCCTGTGTAACTGAATACTTTTCTTTGTAGGAGTTATCTCCCCGAACACTGTTTTCCTTGTGACTGCATCTCCTCTGTAACCATAAAAGAAAGCGACAAATTTATTTTATAAAATTGCTCGTTATATCCTTCGCATGATTTGTCCTATTTTGACCGAAGCGATATGAACACTCCATATGAGAGTTATTTCCCCTTATGCGTTTGTTATTAGTGATATGCATTTCTATCTTGTAAACCATAAGTGATAGAGACCTAGGATCTTTTGATTTGAGGTCCTTGATAAAAAAAAAAAAAAATAAGGTCAAGGTCAGAGGTCAAGGTCATATTTAAGTCCCCCAAACGAAGTTTGGGAAGACTTATTGGTTTTGCTCAGTTCTTATTATTATTATTCTTCTTCTTCTTCTTCTTCTTCTTCTTCTTCTTCCTCTTCCGCCGCTTTTAAATTTGAACTTGTCCGCACCCGTTCTCCAAAACCGCTTGTCAGATTAACTTAGGGTTTCACAATATGCTAGACTAACATGTCTAGTTGTGCAATCAGGGTTTTGTTTGTGCATTGGGGTTTATAAAGGGGTACTTTGAGGGGCAAAAAGAAAGGAGGGTTTTACTATAGAACCCTAAGGGATTTTATTTTTTTAAATTTTCAAATGCTTATAAATTGAAAACCGTTTGTGATAGACACAATATTTTTAATTGAAAATGTTCTAAATGATAAAGCACATTAAATGAAATACAGGGTTAGTCCCCAGGGGTCACCCCCACCCCCTGCTATTTAAGAAAGTTCTAATATCTTTTAAATGGTTGAGATCCCCACCCCTAAACCATATATATTCTAGTTTGTCATGCTAAGATGGTTTGAATGATATACAGGGTTAGTCCCCAGGGGTCATCCCGACCCCCTGCCATTTGAGAAAGTTCTAATATCTTGTAAATGGTCGAGATCCCCACCCCTAAACCATATATATTCTGGTTTGTCATGCTAAGATGGTTTGAATGATATACAGGGTTAGTCCCCAGGGGTCATCCCGACCCCCTGCCATTTGAGAAAGTTCTAATATCTTGTAAATGGTCGAGATCCCCACCCCTAAACCATATATATTCTGGTTTGTCATGATAAAGCACATCAAATGAAATACAGGGTAAGTCCCCAGGGGTCACCCCTACCCCCTGCCATTTAAGAAAGTTCTAATATCTTGTAAGTGGTCAAGATCCCCACCCCTAAACCATATATATTCTGGTTTGTCATGCTATGATGGTTTGAATGATATACAGTGTTAGTCCCCATGGGTCATGCCGACCCCCTGCTATTTAAGAAAGTTCTAATATCTTGTAAATGGTCGAGATCCCCACCCCTTAACCATATATATTCTGGTTTGTCATGCTAAGATGGTTTGAATGATATACAGGGTTAGTCCCCAGGGGTCATCCCAACCCCCTGCCATTTGAGAAAGTTCTAATATCTTGTAAATGGTCGAGATCCCCACCCCTAAACCATATATATTCTGGTTTGTCATGCTAAGATGGTTTGAATGATATACAGGGTTAGTCCCCAGGGGTCATCCCGACCCCCTGCCATTTGAGAAAGTTCTAATATCTTGTAAATGGTCGAGATCCCCACCCCTAAACCATATATAATCTGGTTTGTCATGATAAAGCACATCAAATGAAATACAGGGTTAGTCCCCAGGGGTCACCCCCTACTCCCTGCCATTTAAGAAAGTTCTAATATCTTGTAAGTTGTCAAGATCCCCACCCCTAAACCATATATATTCTGGTTTGTCATGCAAAGATGGTTTGAATGATATACATGGTTAGTCTTTAGGGGTCATTCCCCACCCCCTGCCATTTGAGAAAATTCTAATATCTTGTAAATGGTCGAGATCCCCACCCCTAAACCATATATATTCCTGTTCGTCATGTCTCGAACATTTGAATGACGTATAGGGTCAGTCCCCAGGGGTTCCCCCCCACCCCCACTGTTCTTATATCTTGTAAATGTTCGAGATCCCCACCCCTAAACCATATATATTCCTGTTCTTCATGTCTCGAACATTTGAATGACATATAGGGTCAGTCCCCAGGGGTTCCCCCCCCCACCCCCAATGTTCTAGTATCTTGTAAGTGGTCGAGATCCCCACCCCTAAACCATATATATTCTGGTTTGTCATGCCAAGATGATTTGAATGATATACAGGGTTAGTCCCCAGGCATCACTAATGCATATAACTTTACCAAACCAATTTTCACTGGACTTTGCCCAATGTCAGACGACCCTGGGAATTACGAATTATGGGAGCTTCGTTTGGGAGACTTCGTAACAGCATCCTGTTACAATCATTTCTTGTTTAAATTTTGATTTTGGCTTATTTTCACTTCTTTTCAAAAACCGTATGAGATTTCGACAAGATAATTTTACTAAATTGTAAGTTGCGACATGTCGTAACACATAAATTTTGGTTGAAATGGTACGCTAACATTAAATTGGAGTTTTCTCCCCTCTTATGTTAAAAATTAGGTGTAAAGTGATATAACTCATTAACCATATATAATTAATACCTATGGTCTTTTGATTTGAAGCCCTCGGTTTATGACCTTGAAATTGAGCTAAAGGTCATAGGTAAATTTGACGTTCTAGATTTTGACCTTTGCTTTTTCCTCGTTAGTATACGTGATAAAGCCATAGGACTTTTTGCATTACGTTGCAAGCCACTTGACCATGAATAAGCCAACCGGAAGTGACCTTGTGTAAACTGGAAGTAGCTATTTTTGTACTTATTTAATGTAAAAGTATATTAAACCATATATTTTTGGAATCAGTATCAAGTAAACTATCAAATAAAACCAGAAGTGACATCTTTCAAACCGGAAGTAACAATTTATCTCCCTTATTTTGAAAAAAATGTATAGAAATCATGTATTTTTGGAATCAGTGTACAATAAACTATCATTAAACGCTGAATATGATATTTTAAACTAAATTTTAATAGTTCTATTTAAAAAATTTTTGGTTGTATATTGGTATGCCGTTGGCTTCGTCGTCGTCGTCTGGCGTCGTCTGGCGTCGTCCGGCGTCGTCCGAAGACACATTGGTTTTCGCACTCTAACTTTAGTTTAAGTGAATGGATCTCCATGAAATTTTACCATAAGGTTTAATACCACGAAAGGAAGGTTGGGATTGATTTTGGGGGTTATGGTACCAACAGTTAAGGAATTAGGGGCCAAAAAGGGGCCAAAAATAAGCATTTTGTAACTTTCAGACAATAACTTGTGTGTAAGTGTATGGATCTCTCTGACATTGTACCACAAGGTTCCATATCACAAAGGGAAGGCTGTAATTGATTTTGGGGGTAATTGCCTCAAAATTTTAGGAATTAGGGGCCAAAAAAGGGGCAAAAAACAAGCATTTTTCTAGTTTCATGACAATAACTTGTGTGTAAGTGTTTGGATATTTCTGAAATTGTATTACAAGGTTTCATATCACAAAGGGAAAGCTGGAATTGAGTTCGGGGGTAATTGCCTGAAATGTTTAGGAATTGGGGGCCAAAAAGGGGCCAAAAATAAGCATTTTCTAGTTTCAAGACAATAACTTGTGTTCAAGTGTATGGATCTCTCTGAAATTGTACTGCAAGGTACCATACCACAAAGGGAAGGCTGGGATTGAGTTTGGGGGTGATGAATCATAAGGGGGTTCAAAAAATTTGGGGGGGGGGGGGATTTTTTTTTTTTCTTTTTTTTTCTTTTTTTCCTTTTTAAAATTTTTCTTTTAAAATTTTCCATTTTAAGTTGGTTATTTCTGATTTATATTTAAAAGCAAATAATAATGATATGGTAGGAGATACACACCAAACTGGATGTGTAAATTTTTATATAATAAGTATTGTGCAATAGCAAGAAATTTTCAATTGCACAGTATTGCACAATAGCAAGAAATCTTCAATTGCACAGTATTGCGCAATAGCAAGAAATCTTCAATTGCACAGTATTGCACAATAGCAAGAAATATCCAATAGCACAATATTGCGCAATAGCAAGAAATTGTCAATTGTACAGTATTGCGCAATAGCAAGAAATATTCAATTGCACAGTATTGTGCAAAAGAAGATACTTCTTATAAATTGCTTATTTCTTGATCAATTTCAATGGGGTTTTATTCTTGAATTCTTGGGGTTCTTTAATATGCTGAATCTAACCGTGTATTAAGTTTTTGGATTTTGGGCCCCGTTTTTAAATTGGTCCACATTGAGGTCCAAAGGGTCCAAAATTAAACTTAGTTTGATTTTAACAAAAATTGAATTTTTAGTGTTCTTTGATATGCTGAATCTAAACATGTATTTAGATTTTTGATTATGGGCCCAGTTTTCAAGTTGGTCCAAATCGGGGTCCAAAATTAAACTTTGTTTGATTTCAACAAAAATTGAATATATGGGGTTATTTGATATGCTGAATCTAACCATGTATTTAGATTTTTGGGCCCCGTTATCAACTTTGTCCACATTGAGGTCAAAAGGGTCCAAAATTAAACTTTGTTTGATTTCATCAAAAATTGAATTCTTGGGGTTCTTTGATATGCTGAAATAACCATGTATTTAGATTTTGGATATTGGACCATAATAGGTGAATGTCCAATTTAAAATTTTTAAGTTCTTAGACCACATTCATTCTGTGTCAGAAACCTATGCTGTGTCAAATATTTAATCACAATCCAAATTCAGAGCTGTATCAAGCTTGAATGTTGTGTCCATACTTGCCCCAACTGTTCAGGGTTCGACCTCTGCGGTCGTATCAAGCTGCGCCCTGCGGAGCATTTTATTAATTATTATTATTATTATTATTATTATTCTTAACCCTAATTTGTCCAACCATTTTCTTCAGAGCCTTAAATGATGGAAATTTTATATTTGGTATGATGATGGGGTAGTATCCCTAGGGGTGCATTCACTATTTTTTATTTCGAATGGGGGTCAACTTGGCACTATTTGGGGGCTGGAACATGAGTGGGGTCATTTTTCGACTATTGATTCCCTGCTGGTAGAACCTTTCAGTTTTGTGTAATACAAGAGACCGATGTCCAGGTGTCCATTCCACATTTTTAGCTCAGCTGACCCGAAGGGTCAAGTGAGCTTTTCTCATCACTTGGCGTCTGTCGTCCGTCGTCGTCGTCGTTACCTTTTTACAAAAATCTTCTCCTCTGAAACCACTGGGCCAAATTTAACCAAACTTGGCCACAATCATCATTATGGTATCTTGTTTAAAAAATGTGTCTGATGACCCAGCCAACCAACCAAGATGGCCGCCATGGCTAAAAATAGAACATAGGGGTAAAATGTAGATTTTGGCTTATATCTCTGAAACCAAAGCATTTAGAGGTAATCTGACATAGGGTAAAACTGATTATCAGGTCAAGATCTATCTGCCCTGAAATTTTCAGACAAATCTGACAACCTGTTGTTGGGTTGCTGCCCCTGAATTGGTAATTTTAAGGAAATTTTTCAGTTTTTATACGGCCGCAAAAATTAAAAAATTTTTGGTCATATATTGGTATGACGGCGTCGTCGTCGTCGTCGTCCGAAGACACATTGGTTTTCACACTCTAACTTTAGTTTAAGTGAATGGATCTCCATAAAATTTTACCATAAGGTTCAATACCACGAAAGGAAGGTTGGGATTGATTTTGGGGGTTATGGTACCAACAGTTAAGGAATTAGGGGCCAAAAATAAGCATTTGTGTAACTTCCAGACAATAACTTGTGTGTAAGTGTATGGATCTCTCTGACATTGTACCACAAGGTTCCATATCACAAAGGGAAGGCTGTAATTGATTTTGGGGGTAATTGCCTCAAAATTTTAGGAATTAGGGGCCAAAAAAGGGCCAAAAAACAAGCATTTTTCTAGTTTCATGACAATAACTTGTGTGTAAGTGTTTGGATATTTCTGAAATTGTACTACAAGGTTCCTTATCACAAAGGGAAAGCTGGAATTGAGTTTGGGGGTAATTGCCCGAAACGTTTAGGAATTGGGGGCCAAAAAGGGGCCAAAAATAAGCATTTTTCTAGTTTCCAGACAATAACTTGTGTTCAAGTGTATGGATCTCTCTGAAATTGTACTGCAAGGTACCATACCACAAAGGGAAGGCTGGGATTGAGCTTGGGGTTGATGAATCATAAGGGGGTTAAAAAAATTTGGGGGGGGGGGGGGATTTTTTTTCTTTCTTTTTTTTTCTTTTTTTCATTTTTTTTTTCTTTTATAATTTTCCATTTTAAGTTGGTTATTTCTGATTTATATTTAAAAGCAAATAATAATGATATGGTAGGAGATACACACCAAACAGGATGTGTAAATTATTATATAATAAGTATTGTGCAATAGCAAGAAATTTTCAATTGCATTGCACAATAGCAAGAAATCTTCAATTGCACAGTATTGCGCAATAGCAAGAAATCTTTAATTGCACAGTATAATAGCAAGAAATATCCAATAGCACAATATTGCGCAATAGCAAGAAATTGTCAATTGTACAGTATTGCGCAATAGCAAGAAATCTTTAATTGCACAGTATAATAGCAAGAAATATCCAATAGCACAATATTGCGCAATAGCAAGAAATTGTCAATTGTACAGTATTGCGCAATAGCAAGAAATATTCAATTGCACAGTATTGTGCAAAAGAAGATACTTCGTATAAATTGCTTATTTCTTTATCAATTTCAATGGGGTTTTATTCTTGAATTCTTGGGGTTCTTTAATATGCTGAATCTAACCGTGTATTAAGTTTTTGGATTTTGGGCCCTGTTTTTAAATTGGTCCACATTGAGGTCCAAAGGGTCCAAAATTTCACTTTGTTTGATTTCATCAAAAATTGAATTATTGGGGTTCTTTGATATGCCGATTCTAACCGTGTATTTAGATTCTTAATTTTTGGTTCCGTTTTCAAATTGGTCTACATTAAGGTCCAAAGGGTCCAAAATTAAACTTAGTTTGATTTTAACAAAAATTGAATTTTTAGGGTTTTTTGATATGCTGAATCTAAACATGTATTTAGATTTTTGATTATGGGCCCAGTTTTCAAGTTGGTCCAAATCCGGGTCCAAAATTAAACTTTGTTTGATTTCAACAAAAATTGAATATATGGGGTTCTTTGATATGCTGAATCTAACCATGTATTTAGATTTTTGATTTTTGGGCCCTGTTATCAACTTTGTCCGCATTGAGGTCAAAAGGGTCCAAAATTAAACTTTGTTTTGATTTCATCAAAAATTGAATTCTTGGGGTTCTTTGATATGCTGAATCTAACCATGTATTTAGATTTTGGATATTTGACCATAATAGGTGAATGTCCAATTTAAAATTTTTAAGTTCTTAGACCACATTCATTTTGTGTCAGAAACCTATGCTGTGTCAAATATTTAATCACAATCCAAATTCAGAGCTGTATCAAGCTTGAATGTTGTGTCCATACTTGCCCCAACTGTTCAGGGTTCGACCTCTGCGGTCGTATCAAGCTGCGCCCTGCGGAGCATTTTATTGGTTATTATCTTGAATATTATTATAGATAGAGATAAACTGTAAACAGCAATAATGTTCAGCAAAGTAAGATCTACAAATAAGTTGTCATGACCAAAATTGTCAGTCGACCCCTTTAGGAGTTATTGCCCTTAATAATCAATTTTTAACAATTTTTTGTAAATTTTTGTAATCTTTTACAAAAATCTTCTTCTCTGAAACTACTGATGCAAATTTAACCATACTTGGCCATAATCATTAGGGGTAAAATGCAGTTTTTGGTTTATATCTCTGAAACTAAAGCATTTAGAGCAAATCTGACAGGTGGCAAAAATGTTCATCAGATTTAGATTAATCTGCCCTGAAATTTTCAGACAAATCCGACGACCCGTTGTTGGGTTGCTGACCCTGAGTTAGTAATTTTACAAAAATTTGGCAGTTTTTTGTTATTATCTTAGATATCATTATAATATCTAATATCTAATACTATTAATTATGATTTTAACCTTATTTTACATGATTTCCAAAGCATCAGTAAATACAGGTGAGCGACACAGGCTCTTGAGAGCCTCTAGTTTATTTCAGCCCGGGGTCATCTTGGCATTATTTTAGGGGGTCAATTTTCATGGAACATTCTAGAACAATAGTCATGTGATTAGTCATGTGATAGTGTTGAATTATTCCTTTGTACTTTTTATGTTATATAATGATAGATTATTGCAGGTAGCACCATATGTAGCTGTAATTCGACTTTGGAATTTTTAAAATGGCCGCTGTTACCATGGAAACTGCAAAAATGTGAAAAAATTTTTAAATGCTTCAAATTTAATGAAATTTAACAGAGATGTTAATGAGTGTATGTAGATTTGGAATTTGACTTTGGAATTTCCAAAATGGCTGCCGTTGCCATGGAAACAACAAAAATGCGAAAAATCTAGATTTGGTCTAATCTTTATGAAACTTGACAGTAATGTGACCTGTCATGTGTAGATGTACCATCCGACTTTGGAATTTCAAAATGGCTGCCTTTACCATGGAAACATTAGAACAATGGTTGGGGGCCGTTTTGGCGACTTTTGTGTTAGCATCCTAACACAGGATTACTTGTTATTATGAAGTCGCCAAAACAGAGTTTTGGGGACTTTATGTTTTTGTCCCGTTTCTTATTATTATTATTATTATTATGTCACCCGATCGACAATGTCGGGTGACATATTGCTTTTCCTCTGTTTCTTTGTTATTATTATTATTCTTCCAATGATTTTTGTCCGGCAGTTTTTTTGGAGCCAATGGAACCAATCTTAATGATTGTCTACTATAATGAGGAACAAAAAATTTCGAGTTGCAGTAGGTCTTAAGAACATAAAAAATGGCTGCCGTTACCATGGAAACGGAACAAATGTGAAAAAATCCAGTTTTTGGTTTTGGTGACCCATTTGGATATGCTTAAACTTAGAATCATTATATTTTAATACAATGTAGGTGCCCACTATATACTGGTGTTGGATGATTTTGGCAATCATTGGAACTACTATGTTGCCATGGATACTACACCAAAAATTTCAAAAATATCAAATTGCTCCAAACTTAATGAAACTTCACAGTATGATGAGCAACATTGGAAGATGTTGCATTTGGAGTTAGAATTTCCAAAATGGCTGCTGTTACCATGGAAACAATGCAAAAAGGTCAAAATGCTCCAAAAACTTCAGGGTTTGGTGAATAATTTTGGTATGCTTTAACTTAAAATCATCAAATTTTAATACAATATAGTTGTCCATTATATACAGGTTTTGAATGATTTTGACAATCATTGGAACTACTATGTTACCATGGATACAGGAGCAAAAATTTCAGAATGCTTCAAACTTTATGAAATTCATAATAATGTTGATTGTCATGTGAAGAAGCGGCAATTGGCATTGCAATTTCCAAAATGGCTGCCATTACCATGGAAACAAGGCAAAAAAGGAAAAATTATGCGTAAAATTTGTAAATCCGCTAAATGTTCTAAAAAATTACAGAAAGATGTATAGCCATCAGTATATGTGCATTAACTGTTTAAAATTTTAAAACTGGCTGCAATCTAGTAGCAATGGGGAAAGGTTGACATCCGCCATTGCTTGCAATGGCAAATCTAGTTAAGTCGCCAAAACGAAGTTTTGGGGACTTTATGTTTTTGTCCCGTTTCTTATTATTATTATTATTATTATTATTCTTCTTAACCCTAATTTGTCTGACCATTTTCTTCCAAGCCTTAAATGATGGAAACTTTATATTTGGTATGATGATGGGGTAGTATCCCTAGGGGTGCATTCACTATTTTTTATTTCAAATGGGGGTCAACTTGGCACTATTTGGGGGCCGGAACATGGGTGGGGTCATTTTTCGACTATTGATTCGCTACTGGTAGAACCTTTAAGTTTTGTGTAATACAAGAGACCTATGTCCAGGTGTCCATTCCACATTTTTTATTTCAGCCCGGGGTCATCTTGGCATTATTTTAGGGGGTCAATTTTCATGGAACATTCTAGAACAATAGTCATGTGATTAGTCATGTGATAGTGTTGAATTATTCCTATGTACTTTTTATACGACCGCAAAAAAATTTTGTGGTCGTATATTGGTATGACGTTGGCGTCGTCGTCATCGTCGTCGTCGTCGTCCGAAGACACATTGGTTTTCGCACTCTAACTTTAGTTTAAGTGAATGGATCTTTTTGAAATTTTACCATAAGGTTAAATACCACAAAAGGAAAGTTGGGATTGATTTTGGGGGTTATGGTACCAACAGTTAAGGAATTAGGGGCCAAAAAGGGGCCAAAAATAAGCATTTTCTAGTTTCCAGACAATAACTGTGGAACGGTGTATGGATCTCTCTGAAATTATACTACAAGTTTCCATACCACAAAGGGATGGTTAGGATTTGCTTTGGGGGGTTATGGCTCAAACCGTTTAGGAATTAGGGGCAAAAAATGGGGAAAAACAAGGTTGTCCTGGTTAATGGACAAATACTTTAGTACAAAACATAATTTAAAGCAGTGTAAGGGAGATAAATCAAATACATCATTGAAATTATCTCCCTTACACTGCTTTTAATTTATGTATAAAGTAATGGTTAATGAACAATAAAAATAATTTAAAACAGTGTAAGGGAGGTAATCCAAATACAACGTTTTAGTTACTTCCCTTGCACTGCTTTTAAATTATGTTTAAAGAAATGCATATTTATAAAGGAAGACCAGTAAAAATATCTGCAAATGTTGCATCTTTTTTTTTTACAAAAAAATCCATATGAAAGATTTGACACTATATTTTTAATTCTATTATAAAATAGATTAAGTTAGCACTATGGTAAATTTAAATGGGTAATTATGATTGCAAACTTCATTGGAAATTTGAATTGAGATTATGACCATATCTTGAGGGAAAGAATTTTTTGGGGGAAAAAAGGGGGGGGGGGGGGGGTAAAAAGAAATTGTGGGGGGTCAATTTTTTCTCATTTCAGATTTCAGAAATTAAAAAGAATTATTCTTCAAATATTTTTTTTTTTTTTCAAATTTCAAATATTGAAAAATTTCAAGAAGTAATCTTTAATTGCACAGTATGGCGCATTAGATTTGTAAAATCTTTGATCACATTTATTTATTTGTTATGCCGAATTTAACAGTGTATTTAGATTTTTAATTTTGGGTCCAGTTTTCAAATTGGTCTACATTTAGGTCCAAAGGGTCCAAAATTAAACTTTGTTTGATTTTAACAAAAATTGAATATATGAGGTTCTTTGATATGCTGAATCTAAACATGTATTTAGATTTTTGATTTTTGGCCCAGTTTTCAAGTTGGTCCAAATTGGGGTCCAAAATTAAACTTTGTTTGATTTCAACAAAAATTGAATATATGGGGTTCTTTGATATGCTGAATCTAACCATGTATTTAGATTTTTTATTTGTGGACCCCACTATCAAATTGGTTCATATTGAGGTCAAAAGGGTCCAAAATTAAACTTTGTTTGATTTCATCAAAAATTGAATTATTGGGGTTCTTTGATATGCCAAATCTAACCGTGTATTTAGATTTTAAATTTTGGGTCCTGTTTTTTAAATTGGTCTACATTAAGGTCCAAAGGGTCCAAAATTAAACTTAGTTTGATTTTAACAAAAATTTAATTCTTGGGGTTCTTTGATATGCTGAATCTAAACATGTGTTTAGATTTTTGATTATGGGCCCAGTTTTCAAGTTGGGGTCCAAAATTAAACTTTGTTTGATTTCAACAAAACTTGAATATATTGGGTTCTTTGATATGCTGAATCTAAACATGTATTTAGATTTTAGATTTTTGGCCCAGTTTTCAAGTTGGTCCAAATTGGGGTCCAAAATTAAACTTTGTTTGATTTCAACAAAAAATTGAATATATGTGGTTCTTTGATATGCTGAATCTAAACATGTATTTAGATTTTAGATTTTTGGCCCAGTTTTCAAGTTGGTCCAAATTGGGGTCCAAAATTAAACTGTTTGATTTCAACAAAAATTGAATATATGGGGTTCTTTGATATGCTGAATCTAACCATGTATTTAGATTTTTTCTTTGTGGGCCCCGCTATCAAATTGGTTCATATTGAGGTCAAAAGGGTCCATAATTTAACTTTGTTTGATTTCATCAAAAATTGAATTATTGGGGTTCTTTGATATGCCAAATCTAACAGTGTATTTAGATTTTTAATTTGGGTCCTGGTTTTTTAAATTGGTCTACATTAAGGTCCAAAGAGTCCAAAATTAAACTTAGTTTGATTTTAACAAAAATTGAATTCTTGGGGCTCTTTGATATGCTGAATCTAAACATGTGTTTAGATTTTTGATTATGGGCCCAGTTTTCAAGTTGGTCCAAGTTGGGGTCCAAAATTAAACTTTTTTTTATTTCAACAAAAATTGAATATATGGGGTTCTTTGATATGCTGAATCTAACCATGTATTTAGATTTTTTATTTGTGGGCCCGCTATCAAATTGGTTCATATTGAGGTCAAAAGGGTCCAAAATTAAACTTTGTTTGATTTTAACAAAAATTGAATATATGGGGTTCTTTGATATGCTGAATCTAACCATGTATTTTGATTTTGGACATTGGACCATAATAGGTAAATTAAAAAAATTCAAGTTCTTAGACCACATTCTTTCTGTGTCAGAAACATATGCTGTGTCAAATATTTAATAACAATCCAAATTCAGAGCTGTATCAAGCTTGAATGTTGTGTCCATACTTGCCCCAACTGTTCAGGGTTCGACCTCTGCGGTCGTATCAAGCTGCCCCCATCGAAGCATTTTATTATGCTATATAATGATAGATTATTACAGGTAGCACCATATATAGCTGTAATTCGACTTTGGAATTTTTAAAATGGCCGCCGTTACCATGGAAACTGCAAAAATGTGAAATTTTTTTAAAATGCTTCAAATTTAATGAAATTTTACAGAGATGTTAACGAGTGTATGTAGATTTGGAATTTGACTTTGGAATTTCCAAAATGGCTGCCGTTGCCATGGAAACAACAAAAATGCGAAAAATCTAGATTTGGTCCAATCTTTATGAAACTTGACAGTAAAATGACCTGTCATGTGTAGATGTGCCATCCTACTTTGGAATTTTCAAAATGGCTGCGGTTACCATGGAAACTGCAAAAATGTCAAAAAATTCAAAATGCTTTAAACTTAATGAAACTTTACACAAATGTTGACTGTCTTATGTAGATGTGGCATTTGACTTTGGAATTTCTTAAATGGCCACCGTAACCATGGAAACACGAATGCCTAAATTTGAAAATTGGTCCAATTTTTATGAAACTTGTAAGTAATGTGACCTGTCATGTGTAGATGTGATATCCGACTTTGAAATTTCAAAATGGCTGCCGTTACCATGGAAACAGTAGAACAATGGTTGGGGGCCGTTTTGGCGACTTTTGTGTTAGCATCCTAACACAGGATTACTTGTTATTATGTCACCCGATCGACAATGTAGGGTGACATATTGCTTTTCCTCTGTTTCTTTTTCCCTATTATTATTATTATTATTATTTTTCTTCCACCTAATTTTGTCCGCCCGCTTTCTAAGAGCCAAAGCTACCAATCCGAATGATGGTTCACTATAACAAGGAACCCTGACTTTCCAGTTGCAGTGCAACTTTGGAACTAAAAGATGGCTGCCATCACCATGGAAACTGAAAAATGGTGAAAAAATATAGTTTTGGAGTTCGCTAAATTATTTGAGAATGCTTAAGCTTAAAATCTTTAGATTTTAATACAATGTATGTGCCCACTATATACTGGTTTGGGATGATTTTGGCAATCATTGGAACTGCTATGTTGCCATGGATACTACACCAAAAATTTCAAAAATATCGAAATGCTCCAAATTTAATAAAACTTCACAGTAACGATGAGCAACATTGGTAGATAAAGAATTTGGCGTTGGAATATCGAAAATGTCTGCCGTTACCATGGAAACAATGCAAAACAGGTCAAAATGCTCAAAAAACCTTAAAGTGGCATTTACTTTCTTAATATGGTAGGTCAAATCAATTGAAATTTTGATGGTATGTTCCCTCCTATGTACCAATGTGGTATCTGCCAATAAATTTTTGGAATGGTCTCTGTAAACATATATAGGAACCATCTAAAATGTCAAAAATGTCAAAAATTTCAAAATGCACCAAAATTGATGAAACTTAATATGATTGTTGACTGGCAAGTCTGGATGAGACTTTTGACTTTGGAATTTTCAAAATGGCCACTGTTGCCATGGAAACTACAAAAATGTCAAAAATTTTCAAAATGCTTTCAAATTAATGAACTTGATAGGATTGTTAACTTACAAGTAAAGATGACACTTTTGACTTTGAAATTTTCAAAATGGCTGCCGTTGCCATGGAAACTGCAAAAATGTGATTTTTTTTTAAATGCTCTGAATGTACTGAAAATTTACAGAAAGATGTACATGCATATATGTGCATTCACTAAATTTTTTGAAATGGCTGCCGCTTAGTGGCAATGGGGGAAGGGTGCCATCCGCTATTGCTTGCAATGGCAATTCTAGTTATTATTAAGGTCTTTCCACTCCGTTAGGAAAGACCTTATTGTTTTTCTAATGTTTTTTTTTAAGGTCTTTCCACTCCGTTAGGAAAGTCCTCATTGTTTTTCTAATTAAGGTCTTTCCACTCCGTTAGGAAAGACCTTATTGTTTTTCTAATGTTTTTTTTTCTTTTTCTTTTTCTTTTTCTTTTTTTTTTTTTCTTTTTTTTCTTCCAACATTTTTTTGGGAATGCCCTCCCCCCGTTTTTGTTGAAGTTATCAAGACCAAATATGGACCATCGACAGACCTCATCATGAAGTATTACCAGATGACCCTGTTAAGGATTTCATCATCCCCTGTAGAAGTTATCTCCCTTTTATTGGATTTTTTCGACATGGCCCCAACTCGTTGTTTTTTTTAGAATATCATGACCTTATTTGGACAATAGGTAGATCTCATCATGATGTACTACCATATGAGGCTGCATAGGATTTCATCATTCCCTATGCAAGTTATATCCCCTTAAAGCAATTTCTTTCCTTTGCATTTTTCTCAGAAAGTCTTAGGGATAGAATCGATTTGAAAACAGCAACATGTACAAGAACAGATGGCAATGTTAATGAACATACAAAATAATTTTGTTATTGACCCTTATAAGGAGTTATTTCTCTTGAAAAAATATACACAATTTTTGAAAAATTGTATTTCGAGAACCGTAAGTCGTAGAGACTTGGGACCTACACCAATAATCTTAAGTTCATGTGACTTTCAATTTGCACCCAAGGTCAAAGGTCACTGAGTGCAAAAAACAATTACGCTGCAATTTCAACCTTGCATATTAAGAAAACGATAAGAGTTTGCTGCATACATACTGTGTATAAAATGTTCCTCTCGACAAGCTCTACATTTTATTCTTTAAGCTCAATAATGTCCGACCGTCTGTTCAAAAGTTACATTAACATAATTCTTAAAACTATAGTAACATATGTATATCTTTTAAAAGGTAACAGATATCAACCTACTATAAACTGCAAAGATGATCAGTAATTCAAGACCTTCAATTTGAGGTCAATGTCAGGTCATGATGAAATTTTACCTTGACCTTCAAAGTCTACTATGACCTTGACCTTGTAATTTTTGAAAGGTCAATATGGTCCTGAGTTGAATGGTGGTAGTCTTATGTCTCTACGACTTCCGGTTCTTAAGTTTGGTATTGCATCATATATTTGACGATTCATTGTGACCTTGATTAACTTCAGAATTGTCCCAAATTTTTTTTTACAATATTGTTCTTTTACTGTAGATCATTTTACTTTTAACAGATTTGAGATATCTGTTGTTTTTTTGGAGATAATGCAGTTTGAAATTTTGCGAGCGGCGGCATGTATTTCTGAATCAACAACAGGAAACAAACATGGAAAAACTACATGCAAAATAGAAGAAAAAATAAAAAATTCAGGGAAAAAGAATTAATAGCTCAAAGATATTCAAGACAAGTAAAAGATTTAAAAAAAAAAGAACTTGTCGCTAAAAGGGAAAAAAGAAAGGATAAAACATATAGAAAAACTGAAACAGAAAGAAAAAAGTCTCAAAGGGATACTTTTGATTTAAGAAAAATCGAGAGACAAAGAGAACTTCTTTCTAAAAGAGAGGCTAGAAAGAATAAAGATTTTAAAGAGAAAGAACTTGTTGCTAAAAGAGAAGTTAGAAAGGATAAAACATATAGAAAAGCTGAAACAGAAAGAAAAAAGTCTCAAAGGGATAATTTTGATTTTAGAAAAATCGAGAGACAAAGAGAACTTCTTTCTAAAAGAGAGGCTAGAAAGAATAAAGATTTTAAAAAGAAAGGACTTGTTGCTAAAAGAGAAGTTAGAAAGGATAAAACATATAGAAAAGCTGAAACAGAAAGAAAAAAGTCTCAAAGGGATACTTTTGATTTAAGAAAAATCGAGAGACAAAGAGAACTTCTTTCTAAAAGAGAGGCTAGAAAGAATAAAGATTTTAAAAAGAAAGAACTAGTTGCTAAAAGAGAAGTTAGAAAGGATAAAACACATAGAAAAGCTGAAACAGAAAGAAAAAAGTCTCAAAGGGATAATTTTTATTTAAGAAAAATCGAAAGACAAAGAGAACTTCTTTCTAAAAGAGAGGCTAGAAAGAATAATAATGTCAAAAGAAATGAAGCAGAAAAGAAAAAAATAGCAAGACAAGATGAAATGTATCGAAAACATGAGTCAGAACGAGACTTCCAAAGAAAACAAGAACATAGGTCAAATCCAGAAAATTTAGAGACTGAGCGTTTGGCAAAACAGATTTCTAGACAGAAAAACCTCGACAAAGATAGAAGTTATAATCAGTCAGTCAAAAGTACTAAAAGAAAAAGCACTTATTTTACAGATCATGAAAAAGAATTAAAAAAAAAAGAATTCAAGGTATAACCCTTGATGCTTGCATAAGAAATTTTGAAAAAAAAAATTAATGAAGGTCCCACATATATATGTACTTCATGTCATCAAACTTGGTTTTGTGATTCTGTAGTTAATGCAAAAACTTTGAAAATGAATACTCCTGCTAACATGTCTCATTGCTTTACTAATTTTAAATCTGTACAGCACATAGAATGGATTTGCCACACTTGTCTTAATGCAATTAAAAATAAAAAAATTCCTAGATTTTCAATTGCCAATAAAATGGGATTTCCTCAAAAACCAAAAGAATTAAATTTGTATCCTTTAGAAGAGAGACTATGGTCATTAAGAATTCCTTTCATGCAGATTCGACAGTTGCCTAGAGGTGGACAGTTGTCAGTTAAAGGCAATGTTGTAAATGTTCCTGTTTGAAGTTCAACCTACAATCAATTCACTTCCACATACGATAGAGAAATCTGGTACAATATCAGTTAAACTGAAAAAGAGACTATTATTTAAAAAGTGTGATTTTAGTGAAAATGTTAGACCATTTGCTGTTATTTGTGCATTACATTATTTGATGAGAACAAGTGACTTATACAAGTCTTCTGGAATAGAAATAAATGATGGTTGGATTACAGAAATAGCAAAATTGAATGATGAAGAAACACAAAATCAAAACAATAATACAGAACAAGAGGATATTGACGATCAAAATGATACAGACGAGGACTCAGATCATTTCAGTGAAGTAGATGAGAATGAAACACAAGTTGGAAATACAGATACACTGTAAGATTACATTCCAGATGACAATCCACCATGTGATACAAGTTTAATTTTTGCTCCAGGTGAAGGCCAGCGACCAATAAGTCTCTACAGTGATCCTGATGCAGAGTACTTATCTTTTCCAACTATATTTTGTGGCCAAAGAAGGCCAGATAACAAAGAAAGGTCTGTTTCTGTTCACTATACTGATATTGTTAAATGGGAACTAAGGTCCATGGATAGGAGAGTAGCACAGTCTGTACCAAACATATTTTTCAAGTTGAAGAAAATTCAGTTAAAAAATATAAGTGATAAGGTAAATCTTGCTCTCAGAAGGTGTAAAACAGATGGAAAAACATGGACAGCAAAAGATGTACTGAATCCCAATACTGTAAATGATATTGTAAGATTGGATGAAGGTTATTATATCTTTAGAAGTTTAAGAAATTCTCCAGTATACCTTGAAAAAAGGAAGAAAGATTTGTTTGCAATGATCAGGCAATTGGGTCTTCCAACATGGTTTGGCTCGCTTTCATCAGCAGACACTAACTGGAAAGATTTGTTACGAATTCTAGGCAAGTTAAATGATGGCAAAGAGTATACTGACAGTGAATTGAAAGAAATGAATTGGAATCAGAAATCAAAACTTGTTCAGAAAGACCCTGTGACATGCTCTAGATATTTTGATTATCGTGTCCAACAGTTTATCAACTTGGTTTTGAAAAGTGATCATAATCCTATTGGGAAATTGACAGATTATTTTTATAGGGTTGAATTTCAACAGAGAGGTTCACCACATATTCATATCTTGATTTGGATTGAAAATGCACCAGTATATGGAAGCGATTCAAATGAAGATGTAGTAGAATTTATTGATAAATATGTCTCCTGTTCACTTTTAGAAAATAACACTAGTTTAGTCAATTTGCAAGTTCATAAACATTCAAAAACATGCAGAAAAAAAGGTCACCCAATCTGTCGTTTTGGTTTCCCCCTTCCACCTATGAAAGAAACAGTAATTTTAGAGCCTTTGAAAGAAAATGAAGACATAGAAAAGTTCAAGGCTATATTTAAAGAAGTACAAAATGAAATTAATTCACTTCACAATTCTGAAGATATAGACCTAATGACATATGACACGTTTTTGCATGATGTGTTGCAAATGAATAATGAAAATTACATAAAGGCCATTAGAAGCAACTTGAGTGGTCCGAAAGTTTTTCTCAAACGTAAACCATCTGAAGTCCGTGTTAATGCTAACATAAAAACTGTGTTGGTAGCTTGGCAAGCTAATCATGATTTACAGTTTGTTATAGATGCATTTGCATGTGCAGTGTATATTGTTTCATACATAAGCAAGTCACAAAAAGGTATGAGTGCATTATTAGACCAAGCAGCAAAAGAAGCACGACAGGGAAATTTAGACTTGAAGCATCAAGTAAGGCACATTGGTAATTACTTTTCAAATTCTGTTGAAACAAGTGCACAAGAAGCAACATACTTAACACTACAGATGCCTCTAACAAAAGCTACAAGACAAGTTGTATTCATTAATACATCTCCACGAGACAAAAGAACTTTCCTCCTAAAGCAATCATCAGCCTTAGAAAAACTAGGCCCAGACTCAACTGAAATAGAATCAGACAATGATATTAAAAGATACTCGCAAAGACCAAAACAACTGGAGAACTGGTGTCTAGCAGACTATGTATCTCAGCTTGAATTGCAGTATCCTAAAACTTCAGAGACCTCAGATCATGAAACAGAACAGCAGGAAAATGAATCTGAAAGTGAAAATGAAGAGGAAAATGCAGATGTTATAGAAGAAAACAATAACAAAATCAACATAACCCTGAAGAATGGTATTAGAATATACCAAAGAAAAACACCCAAGGTTATAAGATATGTTAAATACAATTACAAGACTGACTTCTATAGAGAACGCTTAATGTTATTTTACCCATGGAGAAATGAACTTTCAGATTTGCAATGTGGACATGAAACATATGAAAAAATGTACCTGAGTGTTTCAAGACTATTAGAAAAGAAAGCTAAGCAATATGAAGCAAATGTAATAGATCTAGAGAAAGCTATAGAAGAGGCAGAACATGATTGTAATGAGAATGATCAAATAGCACCTGCCACTCAACAAGTAGAAATGGAAGATGCAGAAATAGGCCCAACAGAATCTGAACAGTATGTTCATTTCAATCCAGATAGACCAACAGAACATAGACTGTATGATATGTCTCGTGAAGTTGGAATAGAAGCAAGAACAGTAGAATTCACAAATCATGCCAACAGAATAAGTGAGAGTGATTATTTTGCATTGATTAGATCCTTGAATAAGAAACAGTGGGAATTTTTCCAACATGTTGTTACTTGGTTTAAAACAAAACATGAACCATTTTATACATTTTTGACAGGTGGAGCAGGATGTGGAAAATCTGTTGTTGTCAAAGCAATTTTTCAAGCTTTACACAGACACTTATGTTCTACTGAAGGCGAGGACCCTGACGATATTAGAATTCTTCTTTGTGCTCCTACTGGAAAGGCAGCTTACAATATAAATGGTCTGACCATTCATAATGCGTTCCAGATCCAACCAAATAAAGGTCTTGACCAGTCACTGTCATGTGATGTCCTCAATACACTCCGAACTAAATACAGAAATTTGTCTCTGATTTTGATTGATGAAATTTTCATGGTTGGTAACAAAATGTTCTCTTTGCTTGAGACAAGGCTGAAAAAAATCAAGGGTAGCAACTGTTCATTTGGTGGCGTGAGTATCATAGCTATTGGTGACTTTTTCCAACTCCAACCTGTATTTGACGGTTGGATTTTCAATGATCTTAGCAAAGGTTTAACAGCATTAGCACCTAATTACTGGAAAATATTATTTTCTTTTCATGAACTCACTGAAATAATGAGACAAAAAGATGATTTAGAATTTGCTCAGTTACTAAATAGGTTGAGACAAAATCAGCTAACTGAAAATGACTTTGCAGTTTTAAGCACCAGAACTTTTTCAATTAGTGATCCAACATACAGAACTAATGCTACTCATTTGTTTGTTGAAAATGCTTTAGTGGATAATTTTAATTTGCAATACATATCTAAATTATGCTCACAAAAGGTTAAGTTAAAGCAGTTGACACAGTTTGTGGGGATTTACCAGCATCTGTAAAAACAAAATTACTTAGTTCTTTACCAGAAAAACAGTCTGATACAGCCAATCTTGCAAAAGAAGTAGTATTAGCAATTGGGATGAAATATGATCTTACAGCTAATATTGAAGTCATTGATGGTCTCACAAATGGTTCAACTTGTGAACTTAAATTGATTGAGTGCAAAACTACATCTTTAAGACCAAGTATCATATGGGTTAAGTTTGAGGATGCCAGAATTGGTGCTAACAATAGAAGAAAATATTCACACTTGTATGGAAAAGATGTTGAAAAAACATGGACTCCAATGTTCGACATTAAAAGGTCATTTTCTTTTAAATATAAGACTTTCGAAAGAATTCAGTTTCCTCTTCGTCCAGCAGCTGGAAAAACAATCCATAAATCGCAAGGAGATACATAACATGAAGTTGTTGTTAGTCTGAAATCAAAGCGCAAAGGGAAAATACCACATATTCACTATGTAGCACTAAGCAGAGTAACATCTTTATCTGGATTACAGATATTATATCTCAATCAAGAAGCAATAGCTGTAGCAGAATGTGTTAGACAAGAATTACACAGGCTAAGGACAAATGCAACTCTACAGTTGTGCTTTAAGCAATTGTATAACTTATCAAGTAACTATTTTAAAGTAGTCTTCAATAACTCAAGGTCATTGCATGCTCATTTTAATGATCTAAAATCAGACCCTAACATCTTGGATGCTGATGTTATTGGTATTGCTGAATCGAGACTTATTTCAACAGATGTAAATGAGGATTTTTATGTACCTGGTTTTGAACCACCAGTTCGCTTAGACCAAAAGCAAAAAAACTTAAATACAAGACCACCGCATGGATTGGTATTATATTATCGAACTGATTGTGTTCTTCACAATACATTGACTTACTCAACTCCAACTTTAGAGTTTATAATAGCAGACATAATATCCTCCAGCAAAGGTCTTTTTCAGGTTGTCTTTGTTTACAAAGCACCAAACTGCAAATTGCAACAACTGAAAGATACTTTCCTTGCAGACCTTCTTCCTGATGTGTATTTAAGACATCCAAAAATTATCATAATGGGAGACTTTAATATTGATTTAAACACTGGAAACACTTCTTTTTTAAAGTTCATGAGAGATACATTTTGTTGTTTACAAATTGTGTCTAAAGCTACTACATCCCATGGCACATTGTTGGACTTAATTTTCCTAAATTTTGATAGTAAGATAAACTTTAAATCAGATGTTCTTCATTGCTTTTGGTCAGATCATAAAGTAATATATGTGGCCATTGAAACACAATGATTCAGTGTACTGATTATTGTATGAACTAAAACCAGCTTTCTTTGAAACGTTGAAAATTAAACCTGCTGAAAAGGTTTGGCACATTTAAGGTTGCTTAAAATGCAACCTCAAATGTGCACGGAGTGGTTTTAAAGAAAAAATAGGTTTCCACTATAACAGATTTGTCTTTTCACAAGTAGGAATAGAAATGAGTTCTTTAAAATAGTGGCATTCAAGACTCCTGTTATCTAGTATTACCTGTATATACTAGGAGAGAGCTTCTTTACAAAGCTTTTTTCTTTATAGCTACACTGGATTAAGGGTAGATGAGGTAAAGAAATTTGAAAGTATGTTACTTTGACTTAAATAAGCAGAACTCTTGCTGATTGTTCAACCGTTTTGCTATCTAAGAGGAGTAGCAATCTATTAATTTCAAGTCGGTAATGATTGGAGACATTAAATTTTAGCATCTCTACTACCTGAATGTTCAATGTATCAGTTGAGAGTATCATACACTTTGTATGTGAACACTCCTGATATTTACTACAATCATTGTTTTTATATATTTTTTTTTCTGTTTGGACCTTTTTCTAGACTTATATATATCTAAGTCTATAAAAAGTTCCTACCAGCAAATTTATTATTTAATATGTACTGGATCGTCTAGAATATACGGTACTGTGCAGATAAGAAAACAATTATATAAGTCTTAAAGTATGCACAACTACTAGTACCATAGTGCAAATTTTTACACTTATATATGTTATATATGCTTAAAAGTTTCATTTTTGAACACTATAAAAAAAAACGTTTCTATAATATACATGTAGATGTAAAATAAAGGAGTTTTGATGGACACGTTTAATGTCACATTTCTCTTCCTACAAAATAAATAATTTTAACATTCTGTTTGATGAACTATGACTAAATCATCAACATGTTGTTTATGAATGTTAAAATCCTTAATGTCACTTCTATCAATTGTATAATAAACACTATAATTACGTGCATATATCCATTGTAATTTTTTTTATAGATTATTTGATACTTTCTTCAATTCTTTTGTTCACTATATATATATATATATATACAAGTCTAAATTGAAAACAACGTTCAAACCTATGATTGCATTGAATAAAAACCGCAATTTTTATACGTGTGCATGTAAAACAAATTTCTTGGTAGAGGGGTACTAAATACAGCACAAACAACATTTTCCAAAAGACCAAAAAAGTGAAAAGTATATTTTAACAAATCGCATTTGACCAACAGGTCGAACAACTGATGTTCTTAAACCCTGCTGACTGCCATTGACGATTGCCAAATAAATTGATCACGAGATGTAACATGGATCTTAATTATTAATTTAATACCAAACAGAAAATAATAAACTTGCGGAGAAGATGGTATACCGCAAACATGGGGTGCAAAAATTTGTACACCATATCCGATTTCGACAATTAATATATATATATATATATATATATATAAGTTTATTCACTATACATTTATCATGTTAATGTACAATTTACTTTTATAATACCAAATTTATCTGTATATTTGTTTTATCTAATATTCATTTACATTGATAATTCTCTTTAAAAAATGCATAAATCTGGCTTTTTTGGTTTCTTAGGATATCAGCTGTTGTTATACTTAGAACAAGTTTATCAAAATGTGTAAATCATTAATTCATGGAAATAGTTGAATGTTGTTTTTTTTTTTTTTTTTGCATTGAACTGTTGTTCTACTCAACTATCTGTTTGCTTACATTTGATTGATGTGTAATAATCATTCATAAAACAGTAATTATTGAACATTTCGTGTAAACATTTGCTTTTAAGAATAGAAATTTGTCAACATTAATGATACTGTAATATTATGATAAGCCAAATTGTAAACAAACTGCTGAAAATAATTTGAATTATACAGATTGTTTCAATAATTGTTATACTCCAATTTTCATGGTTTTTACATTACTCTTTTTTTAATGAGAAATTCATTAAATTTTGAAGCATATACTATTTAGGTTTTAAAGTGTATTTTCTATTTTCACTCCAATTTCAGTGTATTTATTGGACTTTGTTGTCATTTTTTGTGTGTGGTATTAAGATAAAACCTCTTGTTTTTTTCAACGTAATACCCCCCTGTCGGCAAAAAACCGCGAAAACTTTTGATATCATCGGGCTTTTTCCTTCTTTATACCTTGTAAAAGTAAAGGTAAAAACCCGATGGTATGCGGAAGTTCGCGGGGTTTTCAGAGAAACGCTCATTTACAACTGAAAATGGCTAAGCGTCCTAATCCATCTACATCTTCATCAGAGGAAATTGTTGGTTATTTGCATGACATTTCGCCGATAAAGACAAGTAAAAATAACACAAGATATTTCAACGCAACCCTGCAGAACAGAGATGAATTCCATAGACTTGTGTGTTTCTCGCCGGACAAGCTGAGTGCTTTCACAAATGCAGAGAAAATGAAATCTCCACTGAAACTTACCAACATAGCCATGGTTCCATCTGTAACTGAAACTGGGAAAATAGACATTAAAGTCTCTAGATTTTCGAACCTGAACATTGTGGACAAGCTTCCATTCAAAAGACGAAAATTAGATTTCGACGACAATGTTTCAAATCTGGATGAGTTAAAGATATCACATCAAACGGTATGTACTGCATATTAAAACAGGACCATTTGACTTCAAGGGTGGGTTATGGTTTTTTCCTAAAAACATTATGATCCCCAATTTGATGAAAAAAAATATTCCAAGTGCAGATCTTCCCCACACCTTGTAGAGGTAGTGATTGATTTTGAAGAAAAAAAATATATAGTATGATTGATAACGTTGAACTACCTAAATATTTTAAAGTTATACTATGAATAAAAACCATTACCCTCACCCTTATTGAAGTTTGATGGTTGCCAGTGGTCGATCCAGAGAGGGTTTCAACTTTATTTTGATGATTGATACATTTAAGGCTACATTTAACCCCTTCATAACTCGGGATTAAGGACCCCCCTTTTAATATTTGCTGTATCCACCCCTGGTTGCTCCCATAATTTTAAAACTATAAACATTTTAGAGTGACGCTGTCATTGATTGAATGAAATTGTGCGACTTTGGTGAATGAAGTGCATTCCCAATTTCAATAAAAAAAACATAATCCTTATAAAAATTCAACTATAAGTGCATAGTAAAACAAACCTCTTCGCTTAAATAGCGAAAACCTAATACAAACAAAAACTATTATATGGTTGGCACGAATGTAATCTGAATAACTCTATTATGAACAACATCACAAGCCGGAACAACCAATCAAACCCAATAATGGGATAAATTGAAAACCGGGGTCTGACCTAATGCAACAAGTCATCTCTTGAAACATAAAAATACATATATCATATTGTATTCTAGATATGAATGGAACTTGAATGTTGCCCTGTCTGCAAAGTGGGTCTCATTGGGGTCTAAGCGTGACGCTGGATTGGCGATTTTTTGTAAGCGTGACACGTGAAAGTTGTATTATTGTGCTGTGAAAACAGGAAATGAAGTCTAGCGGGACATTAGAAATTACAAAAAAAATGAGAATTGCTTACGTACATAATGGTAGCGGAATACGGGAATCTGACAAAACAGTAAGCAGGATCCGGGATCAGAACTTCCCATTGAGACCCCCTGCAACAAACTAGAAAGTGATAGTCTCTCGATAAAAAATATCCTGCTATAAAATTAATCGTTTGTCTTATATACCTAGTGTTAGACGTAAAATTATATAAGTATACACAAGTTAGTACTATACATGCAATAAATTCTCCGTATTCTAATGTAGCTTGAGAATTTATACTTGTATAGATTTTTGTAAAATCATGATAATAATGTTATCAGCCATTTAGATGATTTATATTTAGTGAGTCAACAATGATGATATACAGATTGAGTTTACACTTCATTCTGCTTGACTAAATTTTGTTGAAATTGTGGTCCATGTACTTGACATCTGTCATTCAAGTTGTTCCAACACCTGCTACATCATAATATGTAGATATTTCATCATAAATCTTTCGTCCTGAATATGCATGAAATATTTGCCACTGGATGTTAAGCAACCAACAATCATTCATTATAAATCTTCGTTAACAAATACTGAATATTGCATTTTGTGCTTATAAAATATATATTTATGATATCTCTTCTTTTTCTTCAGGTCTCTGTTTCTGCTAAGGTTACTGGTGTATTTGCTGAACAAGAAACAGTTGATGTATATGGTACATCAAAAGAAAAGAAGGAATTCATTATTGCAGATAGCACTTCAGCAATGCCATTGGTGCTATGGAACGAGCAAATTGATTCGGTTCAGAGGAATGAATGTTATAATTTCAAAAATGTTTCAACCAGAATATTTCAAGATAATATAAAATTATCAGCCACAACAAGGACAGTCATCAAACATATTCAACCAATGGAAAATATAACAACAAACCTGCTTCATATCAAACTTCCGACGACAGTAATTGGGAAAATCCACCAAGTTTCACTCAATAAAACTTACAAGTGTGGATCATACTCAAAAAATGTAATGGAAAATGACATAGGCAAAGTCACAACTAAATGTACTTCCTGTTCAATGAAACAAAGAAATGAATCTTTAAAAGTTGTTTCAATATGCAAAATAAATGTTGTAGATGATTTGGACAGCAGCCTATCAACAAAACTGACCCTTTTTGATACAGAGTTGAAAGCATTTCTTACTACTATAGATAAAGACGAGCTCATAAATCAAACAGATGATTTTGAAGATTTTATGCTGACCTTACCAAAACTGAGACTGACACATGCTTATAATATAGTTGCCAGCATCTGCATCCAGGAAGACTAATTTTACAATATGCTGGAGATATGATATAACTTTGTCCTTTAAATTTGTTAGTTTTGTTTTTTTGAGGGAAAAAAATGATAATTATTTTTATTTATTGAACATGAACTTGGGCAAGACGCTAACTTTGGATTTTATTGATTTTTTTTTACACTTGTTTAACAGGAAATAAACGTGCTTGATTAGAATCTTATTCTTAAATTATTTTAACTTCTACTAACTATATATCAAGAATTTATTAAATGTTCATAATACTATAAAGTATAGAAATGGGGAATGTGTAGAAAAAACCTGACCAAATGTACAAAACAACACTTAGGCCAACATTGAATGGGTCTTCAATGTGAAAATTTCCATCAAGAGGCTGACTTGAGCAGGCTCCAAAACATGCATCTACTATGCCAGGAAAATGGACACTGCTCGTACACATTGAAAATACAAGAGATGAACAAACATGAAAACCACACCAGTTTTGATACCAAAAAATATAAATTACTGACTTGAAACAGGCTCAAAATGCTGCAGGTTTAAACATGTTTTGTGAGATCTGAATTTCACCTCTTGCCCTCTAGCCAATGTAGAATAAATAAACACCTATTGAAAGATAATTTTAAAATCTAGTTCAAAAGAAGTCCTGGTCCTGAATTAGTTTAAAGAATTTCGACTTTGCAGTGATTTTTGTATAACTTAATCATGACCTGTTTAAATTCAATGTTCCATCTCATAATTTTTTTTGCCACATTTAATATCATTGAACATAAAAGATTCACATAAATCACTATTCCATTTTTGTTTGAGGCAATAATCAAAATCAAGGCGAAAAATATATCAAAATCAAGGAGAGAAATAAAAGACTCAAAAACCAAAATACATTTACAACAACCAGTAAAAAACGAGAGTGAAATCAGGCCTTGAGGTTATGCTTGAACATTTTGATTTGATGTTGGTACATAACTTGGTCATGAGCAGATACTTATGTTCGCATATGTTCATCCGATGTTGTTATTATCCTTTGGCAGTAATTCATGCACATGAAGTTTCACACAATTTATATGAAATGTGAACTTTTGTCATCACTTGGAGTCTGTCTGTAGTATGCATCTGTTGTCCACTCTTAACCACAAAAAGTCTTCTCTGAAACTACTGAACCAATTCAAAATTCAACCACACCAAATTCAGCTGAAAGATCCTTAGAGTATCACAAACCATGACTGCCATTTCTTTAAATAGGAGGAAGGAAAATAATTTTTGAGTTGGTATAATGATTTATCATCACCGTCCAAAAACACATTTGGTTTCCAGACAAAAACTTTTGTTCAGTGATTGAATCTTGATTAAATTTGACAAGAAAGTTCAATACCCCAATAGGTAGGTTGAGATTGATTTGGGGGATTATGGTTCCAATAGTAAAGGAATTAGGTCAATATAAAAAAGAAGATGTGATATGATTGCCAATGAGACGACTCTCCACAAGAGACCAAAATGACAGAAATTAACAACTATAGGTAACCGTACAGTCTTCAACAATGTGCAAATCCCATACCGCATAGTCAGCTATAACAGGCCCCGAAATGACAAAGTAAAACAATTCAAACGAGAAAACTTTTCTCTTCACTTGACATCTGTCATCGTTGTCAGTTAATTTTACAAATATTTTCTCTGAAAATTCAGGGCCAAATTTTATCAAACTTTGCCACAATCATTGAAATCTGTTGTTGGGTTGCTGCCACTTACGTATCCAATGGACCAATGTTGATGGAACTCTACTATAATGAGGACCCTCATGTAAAGTTGTGCTCCTTGCTATGGAATGGTAAAAAATGGCCGCAGTTTCCATGGAAACAGCAAAAATGCGAAAAAAATCAAAGTGTTCCAAATTGGAAGAAACTCCACAGGAATGTTATCTGGCATGTGCTGATTTGCAGTTTGACTTTGGAATTTTCAAAATGGCTGCCGTTACCATGGAAACAGCTAAAATAATCAAAAATTCTTACTCTTTCATTATAAGACCCAACTGGATGAAACTTTATGAAAATGTTACCAAGTATGCTAAGATGTCAAGACAATATTTGGATAGTCTAAAATGGCCGCCATTGTCATGGAAACATGGGGCAAGTTTTACCTTGACCCTATGGGAAAATGCATAAAATCAACATTTTCTTAAAGAGTATTTCACCAAAATCAGTGAAACTGTATTGATATATAACATGACATGTGGCAATGAGATGTCTGCTTTTAGAATTTTGGAATTATCCACTGTAACCATGGAAACAGCAAATATGTCCAAAATTTCAAAAAAAATCAAAATGCTGCAAACTGGATGAAACTTTACAAAAATGATAATTTGCATCTGCAGGTGCCCTCTTTGACTTTGGAATTTTCTAAATGGCTGCCGCTGGCCTGGCAATGGGGGAAGGGTTCTATCCGCTATTGCTTGCAATGGCAAATCTAGTTATGGCACCCTCAACGGAGTTGGGGTGACATACTGTTATTATGTCACCCGTACGACAATGTCGGGTGACATATTGCTTTTCCTCCGTTTCTTTATTATTATTATTATTATTATTCCACCTTTTTTGTCCTAGAGTTTTCTCATAGACTAATGGACCAATCATAATGAATGGGTACCATAATGAGGACCACCAACTCTAGTTATGCAGGACACCTTTGGAATTTTTTAAATGGCCACCGTTTCCATGGAAACCGCAATAATGTGAAAATTTTTCAAAAAAGCCAATTCTTTTATTATTAGACCAAACCAAATGAATCTTTATGGAAATGTTGCCTGGTATGTGTGGAAACACCGACTGTATTTAGAAATTCCAAAATGGCTGCCATTGCCATGGAAACTGGGCAAAAGTTTAACATTGACCCTATGGAAAAACATATTAAAGGAGCATTTTCTTAAAGAATATAAGATTAAACCAAATGAAACTTCAATCATATGTAACATGTCATCAGTCAGTGTGGCATATGTCTTTGGAATTTTGGAATTAATCACCGTTACCATGGAAACAGCAAAAATTTCAAAAATGCTCCAAAGTTAATGAAACTTAATATAAATGTTAGCTGGCAAGTATAGATAAGACTTTACACTTTGGAATTTCGAAAATGTCCGCTGTTTCCATAGAAACATAAAAAATGTGAAAAATTTCAAAAAGCTCTTAATGTTGTGAAAATTTGCAGAAAGGTGTATAGCAATGCATATATGTGCATCCACTGTTTAAAATTTTCGAAATGGCTGCCGCTTAGTGACAATTCTAACTCTTTCGATATATGACCCAACTGGATGAAACTTTATGAAAATGTAACCCAGTATGCTAAGATGTCAAGACAATATTTGGATAGTCCAAAATGGCCGCCGTTGTCATGGAAACATGGGGCAAGTTTTACATTGACCCTATGGGAAAATGCATAAAATCAGCATTTTCTTAAAGAGTATTTCATCAAAGTCAGTGAAACTGTATTGATATATAACATGACATGTGGCAATGAGATGTCTGCTTTTAGAATTTTGGAATTATCCACTGTAACCATGGAAACAGCAAAAATGTCCAAAATTTAAAAAAAAATCAAAATTCTGCAAACTGGATGAAATGGTAACTGGCATAGGCAGAGTTGCATTTTGCAGTTGGAATGTTCAAAATGGCCGCCATAACCATGAAAACAGCAAAAATGTCCAAAGTTTTCCGCTATTGCTTGCAATGGCAAATCTAGTTATGTCACCCGATCGACAATGTCAGGTGACATATTGCTTTTCCTCTGTTTCTTTTTCCCTATTATTGTTATTAATATTTTTCTTCCACCTAATTTTGTCCGCCCGCTTTCTCAGAGCCAAAGGAACCAATCTGAATGATGGTTCACTATAACAAGGAACCCTGACTTTCGAGTTGCAGTGCAACTTTGGAACTAAAAAATGGCTGCCATCACCATGGAAACTGAAAAATGGTGAAAAAATATAATTTTGGAGTTCGGTGAATTATTTGAGAATGCTTAAACTTAAAATCATTAGATTTTAATACAATGTAGATGCCCACTATAAACTGGTTTTGGATGATTTTGGCAATCATTGGCACTTCTATTTTGCCATGGAAACTACACCAAAAATTTCAAAAATATCAAAATGCTCCAAATTTAATGAAACTTCACAGTAACGATGAGCAACATTGGTAGATGTGGAATTTGGCGTTGGAATATCGAAAATGTCTGCCGTTACCATGGAAACAATGCAAAACAGGTCAAAATTCTCCAAAAGCCTAAAAGTAGCATTTACTTTCTTAAAATGGTAGGTCAAATCGATTGAAACTTTGATGGTATGTTCCCTCCCGTGTTCCAATGTGGCATCTGTCATTAAATTTTGGGAATGGTCTCTGTTACCAGAGGAACCATCAAAAATGTCCAAAATTTCAAAAATTTCAAAATGCTCCAAAATTCATGAAACTTCATATAATTGTTGAATGGCAAGTCTGGATGAGACTTTTGACTTTGGAATTTCCAAAATGGCCACCATTGCCATGGAAACTGCAAAAATGTCAAACATTTTCAAAATGGTTCAAACTTAATGAAACTTGATATTATTGTTAACTGACAAGCATAGATGAGACTTTTGACTTTGAAATTTTCAAAATGGCTGCCGTTGCCATGGAAACGGCAAAAATGTGATTTTTTTTTAATGCTCTGAATGTGCTGAAAATTTACAGAAAGATATATAGCTATGCATATATGTGCATTCACTGTTAAAATTTTTTGAAATGGCTGCCACTTAGTGGCAATGGGGGAAGGGTGACATCCGCTATTGCTTGCAATGGCAAATCTAGTTATTATTATTTTTCTTTCACCTAATTTTGTCCGCCCGTTTTCTCAGAGCCAAAGGAACCAATCTAAATGATGGGGCACTATAACAAGGAACCCTGACTTTCGAGTTGCAGTGCAACTTTGGAACTAAAAAATGGCTGCCGTTACCATGGAAACAGAAAAAATGTGAAAAAAAAATTAAAATTGCAAATCCATTAAATCTTTCATTACGGGACCCAAGTAGATGAAACTTTAGTGGAATGTAGCCTGGCATGCCAAGATGTGTTGACCATATTAAGAAATTCCAAAATGGCTGCCATTACCATGGAAACTGGAGAAACATTTACCATTAGCCCTATGGGAAATTCTTAAAAGTAGCATTTACTCACTTATAATGGTAGGTCAAATTCCATGATTCTTTCATGGTATATTCCTGGTCATCTGCCAAAGTGGCATCTGTCTTTAAAATTTTAGAATCGGTCACTGTTACCATGGAAACAGCATAAATACAAAAATGTCCAAAAATTTCAAAATCCTCCAAACTTTATGAAACTTTACAGAAATGTTAACTGGCATGTGCAGAGTTGCTATTTGACTTTGGAATTTTGGAAATGGCTGCCGTTACCATGGAAACACCAAAAATTTCAAAATGCTCCAAACTTTATGAAACTTAATATTAACGTTATCTGGAAAGTGTAGATGAGACTTTTGACTTTGGAATTTCCAAAATGGCAGCCCTTGCCATGGAAACAGCAGAAATGTGAAAAATTCCAAATTGCTCTAAATGTTCTGAAAATTTACAGACAGATGTATAGCAATGTATATATGTGCATTCACTGTTCAAAATTTTCGAAATGGCTGCCGCTTAGTGTCCATGGGGGAAGGGTGACATCCGCTATTGCTTGCAATGGCAAATCTAGTTTTTATTATTTTTCTTCCACACATTTTGTCCGTGCGAGTTCTTGGAATCCAATGGACCAATGTTGATGGAACTCTACTATATTGAGGACCCCCATGTAAAGTTGTGCACCTTGCTATGGAATGGTAAAAAATGGCCACCGTTTCCATGGAAACAGCAAAAATGCGAAAAAAATCAAAGTGTTCCAAACTGGAAGAAACTCCACAGAAATGGTAACTGGCATGGGCAGAGTTGCATTTTGAAGTTGGAATTTTCAAAATGGCCGCCGTAACCATGGAAACAGCAAAAATGTTCAAAATTTCAAAATGCTCCAAACTAAATGAAACTTAACAGAAATTATAATTTGCATGTGTAAATGCACTCTTTGACTTTTTAATTTTCTAAATGGCTGCCGCTCGCCTGGCAATGGGGGAAGGGTGCCATCCGCTATTGTTTGCAATGGCAAATCTAGTTATTATTATTTTTCTTCCACACGTACATTTTGTCCGTGCGATTTCTCGAAATCCAATGGACCAATGATGATGGAACTCTATTATATTGAGGACCCCCATGTGAAGTTGTGCATGAAGCATGGAATGGTTCAAGATGGCTGCCGTTACCATCGTAACGGAAAAAATGTGAAAAAATACAGTTTTTGGTTTTGGTGAACTGTTTGGATATGCTTAAACTCAGAATCATTATATTTTGATACAATGTAGGTGCAAAGTATATACTGGTGTTGGATGATTTTGGCAATCATTGGAACTACTATGTTGCCATGGAAACTACACCAAAAATTTCAAAAATATCAAAATGTTCCAAGCTTAATGAAACTTCACAGTTACGATGAGCAACATTGGAAAATGTGGCATTTGGAGTTGGAATTCCCAAAATGGCTGTTGTTACCATGGAAACAATGCAAAAAGGTCAAAATTTATTCTAGAGACATTAAATGGTATATGATGGTATATAATTAAGACAATACTTAGACAATACTTTATTATTAAACCTCAGACACATAGTTGTACAAGAGGACAATTTGCAGCAGCAGTTTGACTTTGGAATTTATAAAATGGCCTCCGTTGCCATGGAAACAGCAAAAATATGAAAAACTTCAAAATGCTTCAAATTTAATGAAACTTAAAACAAATGTTGCCTAGCTTATGTAGACTTGACTTTTGAGTTTGGAATTTTTAAAATGGCCGCCGTTACCATGGAAACGGTTAAAATATGAAAAAAATTCAAAATGTTTCAAATTTAATGAAACTTAAAACAAATGTTGCCTAGCATATAATGAAACCATTGATTTCGCAGAACAATGATTTTGGGTCCGTTTTGGCGACTTTTGTGTTAGCATCCTAACACAAGATTACTAGTTATTATTATTATTATTATTATTATTATTTTTCTTCCACCTAATTTTGTCCGCCAGTTTTCTCAGAGCCAAAGGAACCAATCTAAATGATGGTGCACTATAACAAGGAACCCTGACTTTCGAGTTGCAGTGCAACTTTGGAACTAAAAAATGGCTGCCGTAACCATGGAAACCGAAAAAAATGAAAAAATAAAATTATAGGGTTTGGTGAATTATTTGGATATGCTTTGACTTAAAATCATCAAATTTTAATACAATGTAGGTGTTTACTATATACTGGTTTTGGATGATTTTGGCAATCATCGGAACTACTATGTTGCCATGGAAACTACACCAAAAATTTTTAAAATATCAAAATGCTCAAAATTTATTTAAACTTCACAGTAATGATGAGCAACATTGGTAGATGTGGAATTTGGCGTTGGAATTTTAAAAATGTCTGCCGTTTCCATGGAAACAATGCAAAACAGGTCAAAATGATCCAAAAACCTAAAAGTGGCATTTACTATCTTAAAATGGTATGTCAAATTCATTGAAATTTTAATGGTATGTTCCCTCCCATGTACCAATGTAGCACCTGTCATTAAATTTTGGGAATGGTCTCTGTTACCATAGAAACCAGCAAAAATGTCAAAAATTTCCAAAAATTACAAAATGCTCCAAATTTAGTGAAACTTAATATGATTCTTAACTGGCAAGTCTAGATGAGACTTTTGACTTTGGAATTTCCAAAATGGCCACCGTTGCCATGGAAACTGCAAAAATGTCAAAAAATGTTAAATGATCAAAAATGCTCTAAATGTTCTAAAAATTTACAGAACCATGTATAGCCATGCATATATAAGCATCCTGGTTTAAAATTTTTGAAATGGCTGCCGCTTAGTGGCAATGGGGGGAAGGGTGACATCCGCTATTGCTTGCAATGGCAAATCTAGTTAAGTCGCCAAAACGGAGTTTTGGGGACTTTATGTTTTTGTCCCGTTTCTTCTTCTTATTATTATTATTATTCTTAACCCTAATTTGTCCGACCATTTTCTTCCAAACCTTAAATGATGGAATCTTTATATTTGGTATGATGTTGCTATAGTATCCCTAGGGGTGCATTCACTATTTTTTATTGGGTGGGGTCATTTTTCGACTATTGATTCGCTACTGGTAGAACCTTTAAGTTTTGTGTAATACAAGAGACCGATGTCCAGGTGTCCATTCCACATTTTTTATTTCAGCCCTGGGTCATCTTGGCATTATTTTAGGGGGTCAATTTTCATGGAACATTCTAGAACAATAGTCATGTGATTAGTCATGTGATAGTGTTGAATTATTCCTATGTACTTTTTATGTTATATAATGATAGATTATTACAGGTAGCACCATATGTAGCTGTAATTCGACTTTGGAATTTTTAAAATGGCCTCCGTTACCATGGAAACTGCAAAAATGTGAAATTTTTTTTAAATGCTTCAAATTTAATGAAATTTTACAGAGATGTTAACGAGTGTATGTAGATTTGGAATTTGACTTTGAAATTTCCAAAGTGGCCGCCGTTACCATGGAAACAGAAAAAATGTGAAAAAAAAAATTGCAAATCCATTAAATCTTTCATTATGAGACCCAACTGGATGAAACTTTAGTGGAATGTAGTCTGGCATGCCAAGATGTGTTGACCATATTTAGAAATTCCAAAATGGCTGCCATTACCATGGAAACTGGAGAAACATTTACCATTAGCCCCTATGGGAAATTCTTAAAAGTAGCATTTACTCACTTATAATGGTAGGTCAAATTCCATGATTCTTTCATGGTATATTCCTGGTCATCTGCCAAAGTGGCATCTGTCTTTAAAATTTTAGAATCGGTCACTGTTACCATGGAAACAGCACAAATTCAAAAATGTACAAAAATTTCAAAATCCTCCAAACTTGATAAAACTTTACAGAAATGTTAACTGGCAAGTGCAGAGTTGCTATTTGACTTTGGAATTTTGGAAATGGCTGCCGTTACCATGGAAACATAAAAAATGTCAAAAATTTCAAAATGCTCCAAACTTAATGAAACTTAATATTTATGTTATCTTGCAAGTGTAGATGAGACTTTTGACTTTGGAATTTCCAAAATGGGCGCCGTTGCCATGGAAACGGCAGAAAAATAAAAAAAATAAAAATGCTCTAATTGTACTGAAAATTTACAGATAGATGTAAAGCTATGCATATATGTGCATTCACTGTTTAAAATTTTCGTAATGGCTGCCGCTTAGTGGCAATGGGGGAAGGGTGACATCCGCTATTGCTTGCAATGGCAAATCTAGTTATTATTATTTTTCTTCCACCTAATTTTGTCCGCCCGTTTTCTCAGAGCCAAAGGAACCAATCTAAATGATGGGGCACTATAACAAGGAACCCTGACTTTCGAGTTGCAGTGCAACTTTGGAACTAAAAAAGTGGCTGCCGTTACCATGGAAACCGAAAAAATGTGAAAAAAAATAAAAATTGCAAATCCATTAAATCTTTCATTATGGGACCCAACTAGATGAAACTTTAGTGGAATGTAGCCTGGCATGCCAAGATGTGTTGACCATTTTTAGAAATTCCAAAATGGCTGCCATTTCCATGGAAACTGGAGAAACATTTACCATTAGCCCCTATGGGAAATTCTTAAAAGTAGCATTTACTCACTTATAATGGTAGGTCAAATTCCATGATTCTTTCATGGTATATTCCTGGTCATCTGCAAATGTGGCATCTGTCTTTTAAATTTTAGAATCGGTCACTGTTAGTTACCATGGAAACAGCATAAATACAAAAATGTCCAAAAATTTCAAAATCCTCCAAACTTTATGAAACTTTACAGAAATGTTAACTGGCATATGCAGAGTTGCTATTTGACTTTGGAATTTTGGAAATGGCTGCCGTTACCATGGAAACACCAAAAATGTCAAAAATTTCAAAATGCTCCAAACTTTATGAAACTTAATATTAACGTTATCTGGAAAGTGTAGATGAGACTTTTGACTTTGGAATTTCCAAAATGGCCGCCGTTGCCATGAAAACGGCAGAAATGTGAAAAATTCCAAATTGCTCTAAATGTACTGAAAATTTACAGACAGATGTATAGCAATGTATATATGTGCATTCACTGTTCAAAATTTTATAATGGCTGCCGCTTAGTGTCCATGGGGGAAGGGTGACATCCGCTATTGCTTGCAATGGCAAATCTAGTTAAGTCGCCAAAACGGAGTTTTGGGGACTTTATGTTTTTGTCCCGTTATTTATTATTATGTCACCCGATCGACAATGTCGGGTGACATATTGCTTTTCCTCTGTTTCTTTTTCCCTATTATTATTATTATTATTTTTCTTCCACCTAATTTTGTCCGCCCGTTTTCTCAGAGCCAAAGGAACCAATCTAAATGATAGGGCACTATCACAAGGAACCCTGACTTTCGAGTTGCTTTGGAAACTGAAAAATGGTGAAAAAATAAAATTTTGGAGTTCGGTGAATTATTTGAGAATGCTTAAACTTAAAATCATTAGATTTTAATACAATGTAGATGCCCACTATATACTGGTTTTGGATGATTTTGGCAATCATTGGAACTACTATGTTGCCATGGAAACTACACCAAAAATTTCAAAAATATCAAAATGCTCCAAACTTAATGAAACTTCACAGTAATGATGAGCAACATTAGTAGATGTGGAATTTGGCGTTTGAATTTCGAAAATGTCTGCCGTTACCATGGAAGCAATGCAAAACAGGTCAAAATGCTCCAAAAACCTTAAAGTAGCATTTACTTTCTAAAAATGGTAGGTCAAATCGATTGAAACTTTGATGGTATGTTCCCCCCATGTACCAATGTGGTATCTGCCATTAGATTTTGGGAATGGTCTCTGTTACCATAGGAACCATCACGAATGTCAAAAATTTCAAAAATTTCAAAATGCTCCAAAATTGATGACACTTAATATGATTGTTGACTGGCAAGTCTGGATGAAACTTATGACTTTGGAATTTCCAAAATGGCCACTGTTGTCATGGAAACTGCAAATATGTCAAAAATTTTCAAAATGGTTTGAACTTAATGAAACTTGATATTATTGTTAACTGGCAAGTAAAGATAAGACTTTTGACTTTGAAATTTTCAAAATGGCTGTCGTTGCCATGGAAACGGCAAAAATGCGAACATTTTTAAAATGCTCTCAATCTACTGAAAATTTACAGAAAGATGTATAGCCATGCATATATGTGCATTCACTGTTAAAATTTTTTGAAATGGCTGCCGCTTAGTGGCAATGGGGGAAGGGTGACATCGGCTATTGCTTGCAATGGCAAATCTAGTTATTATTATTATTATTATTATTATTATTATTCTTAACCCTAATTTGTCCGACCATTTTCTTCCAAGCCTTAAATGATGGAAACTTTATATTTGGTATGATGTTGGGGTAGTATCCCAAGGGGTGCATTCACTAATTTTTATTTCAAATGGGGGTCAACTTGGCACTATTTGGGGGCCGGAACATGGGTAGGGTCATTTTTCGACTATTGATTCACTACTGGTAGAACCTTTAAGTTTTGTGTAATACAAGAGACCGATGTCCAGGTGTCCATTCCACATTTTTTATTTCAGCCCGGGGTCATCTTGGCATTATTTTAGGGGGTCAATTTTCATGGAACATTCTAGAACAATAGTCATGTAATTAATCATGTGATAGTGTTGAATTATTCCTATGTACTTTTTATGTTATATAATGATAGATTATTACAGGTAGCACCATATGTAGCTGTAATTCGACTTTGGATTTTTAAAATGGCCGCCGTTACCATGGAAACTGCAAAAATGTGAAATTTTTTTAAAACGCATCAAATTTATTGAAATTTTACAGAGATGTTAACGAGTGTATGTAGATTTGGAATTCCCAAAATGGCCGCCGTTGCCATGGAAACAACAAAAATGCGAAAAATCTAGATTTGGTCCAATCTTTATGAAACTTGACAGTAATGTGACCTGTCATGTGTAGATGTGCCATCCGACTTTGGAATTTTCAAAATGGCTGCCGTTACCATGGAAACTGCAAAAATGTTAAAAAATTCAAAATGCTTCAAACTTAATGAAACTTTACACAAATGTTGACCGTCTTATGTAGATGTGGCATTTGACTTTGGAATTTCCAAAATGGCCACCGTTACCATGGAAACACGAATGCCTAAATTTGAAAATTGGTCCAATTTTTATGAAACTTTTAAGAAATGTGACCTGTCACGTGTAGATGTGATATCCGACTATGAAATTTCAAAATGGCTGCCGTTACCATGGAAACAGCAGCACAATGGTTGGGGGCCGTTTTGGCGACTTTTGTGTAAGCATCCTAACACAGGATTACTTGTTATTATTATTTTTCTTCCACCTAATTGTGTCCGCCAGTTTTCTCAGAGCTGACTTTCGAGTTGCAGTACAACTTTGGAACTAATAAATGGCTGCCGTAACCATGGAAACCGAAAAAAGATGAAAAAATAAAATTATAGGGTTTGGTGAATTATTTGGATATGCTTTGACTTAAAATCATCAAATTTTAATACAATGTAAGTGTTCACTATATACTGGTTTTGGATGATTTTGGCAATCATCGGAACTACTATGTTGCCATGGAAACTACACCAAAAATTTCAAAAATATCAAAATGCTCAAAATTTATTTAAACTTCACAGTAATGATGAGCAACATTGGTAGATGTGGAATTTGGCGTTGGAATTTCAAAAATGTCTGCCGTTACCATGGAAACAATGCAAAACAGGTCAAAATGATCCAAACACCTAAAAGTGACATTTACTTTCTTAAAATGGTATGTCAAATCCATTGAAATTTTAATGGTATGTTCCCTCCCATGTACCAATGTAGCACCTGTCATTAAATTTTGGGAATGGTCTCTGTTACCATTGAAACCAGCAAAAATGTCAAAAAATTTCCAAAAATTACAAAATGCTCCAAACTTAATATGATTCTTGACTGGCAAGTCTAGATGAGACTTTTGACTTTGGAATTTCCAAAATGGCCACCGTTGCCATGGAAACTGCAAAAATGTCAAAAAATTTTAAATGATCAAAAATGCTCTAAATGTTCTAAAAATTTACAGAACCATGTATAGCCATGCATATATAAGCATCCTGGTTTAACATTTTTGAAATGGCTGCCGCTTATTTTTCTTCCACACATTTTGTCCAGCTAATTTCTCGGAATCCAATTGACCAATGTTGATGGAACTCTACTATAATAAGGACCACCATGTGAAGAATTGCAGTAGACTTTGGAATGTGCATGATGGCCACCGTTTCCATGGAAACGATAAAAATGTAAAAAAAAATCAAACATCCAAATCTTTTATTCTAAGACCCAACTGGATGAAACTTTATGAAAATGTTACTAGGTATGCCTGCATGAACTTACAATATTTAGAAATTCCAGAATGACCGCCATTGTCATGGAAACAGGGCGAAAATTTAACATTGGCCCTATGGGAAAATACATTAAAGCTGCTTTTTCTTTAAGAATATCATATAAAACCCATAGACACTGTATGGGTATGTAACATATAATAAGTCAAAGTGGTATATGGCTTTGGAATTTGAAAATGGCTACCGTTACCATGGAAACTTTAAAAAATTCAAAATGCACCAAACTTGTTGAAACTTCACAGAAATGTTGACTGGCATGTGCAGAGTTGATATATGATTTTGGAATTTTCAAAATGGCTGCCGTTACCATGGAAACGGCCAAAATGCCAAAATTTTCAAAATACTCCAAATGGTCTAAACATTTACTGTAATGTTAGCTGGCATGTCTAGATGCGACTTTCGACTTTGGAATGTTCCAAATGGCTGCCTTTATCCTGGCAATGGGGGATTGAGGGTGCATCCACTATTGCTTGCAATTTCAATTCTAGTTATTATTCTTCTTAACCCTAATTTGTCCGACCATTTTCTTCCAAGCCTTAAATGATGGAAACTTTATATTTGGTATGATGTTGGGGTAGTATCCCTAGGGGTGCATTCGCTATTTTTTTATTTCAAATGGGGGTCAACTTTGCACTTATTGGGGGCCGGAACATGGGTGGGGTCATTTTTGAATATTGATTCGCTACTGGTAGAACCATTAAGTTTTGTGTAATACAAGAGACCGATGTCCAGGTGTCCATTCCACATTTTTTATTTCAGCCCGGGGTCATCTTGGCATTATTTTAGGGGGTCAATTTTCATGGAACATTCAAAAACAATAGTCATGTGATTAGTCATGTGATAGTGTTGAATTGTTCCTATGTACTTTATATGTTATAGAATGATAGATTATTACAGGTAGCACCATATGTAGCTGTAATTCGACTTTGGAATTTTTAAAATGGCCGCCGTAACCATGGAAACTGCAAAAATGTGAATTTTTTTTTAAAATACTTCAAATTTAATGAAATTTTACAGAGATGTTAACGAGTATATGTAGATTTGGAATTTGACTTTGGAATTTCCAAAATGGCCGCCGTTACCATGGAAACAACAAAAATTCGAAAAATCTAGATTTAGTCCAATCTTTATGAAACTTGACAGTAATGTGACCTGTCATGTGTAGATGTGCCATCCGACTTTGGAATTTTCAAAATGGCTGCCGTTACCATGGAAACTGCAAAAATGTCAAAAAATTCAAAATGCTTCAAACTTAATGAAAGTTTACACAAATGTTAACTGTCTTATGTAGATGTGGCATTTGACTTTGGAATTTCCAAAATGGCCGCCGTAACCATGGAAACACAAATGCCTCAATTTAAAAATTGGTCCAATTTTTATGAAACTTGTAAGTAATGTGACATGTCATGTGTAGATGTGCTATCCGACTTTGAAATTTCAAAATGGCTGCCGTTACCATGAAACAGCAGAACAATGGTTGGGGGCCGTTTTTGGCAACTTTTGTGTTAGCATCCTAACACAGGATTACTTGTTATTATTATGATTAAGTCGCCAAAACGGAGTTTTGGGGACTTTATGTTTTTGTCCCGTTTCTTATTATTATTAAGTCACCAAAACGGAGTTTTGGAGACTTTATGTTTTTGTCCCGTTTCTTATTATGTCACCCGATCGACAATGTCGGATGACATATTGCTTTTCCTCTGTTTCTTTTTCTCTATTATTATTATTATTATTTTTCTTCCACCTAATTTTGTCCGCCTGTTTTCTCAGAGCCAAAGGAACCAATCTAAATGATGGGGCACTATAACAAGGAACCCTGACTTTCGAGTTGCAGTGCAACTTTGGAACTAAAAAATGGCTGCCGTTACCATGGAAACAGAAAAAATGTGAAAAAAAAATTAAAATTGCAAATCCATTAAATCTTTCATTATGGGACCCAACTAGATGAAACTTTAGTGGAATGTAGCCTGGCATGCCAAGATGTGTTGACCATATTTAGAAATTCCAAAATGGCTGCCATTACCATGGAAACTGGAGAAACATTTACCATGAGCCCCTATGGGAAATTCTTAAAAGTAGCATTTACTCACTTATAATGGTAGGTCAAATTCCATGATTCTTTCATGGTATATTCCTGGTCATCTGCCAAAGTGGCATCTGTCTTTAAAATTTTAGAATCAGTCACTGTTACCATGGAAACAGCATAAAAACAAAAATGTCCAAAAATTTCAAAATCCTCCAAACTTTATGAAACTTTACAGAAATGTTAACTGGCATGTGCAGAGTTGCTATTTGACTTTGGAATTTTGGAAATGGCTGCCGTTAACATAGAAACACCAAAAATGTCAAAAATTTCAAAATGCTCCAAACTTTATGAAACTTAATCTGGAAAGTGTAGATGAGACTTTTGACTTTGGAATTTCCAAAATGGCCACCGTTGCCATGAAAACGGCAGAAATGTGAAAAATTCCAAATTGCTCTAAATGTACTGAAAATTTACAGACAGATGTATAGCAATGTATATATGTGCATTCACTGTTCAAAATTTTCGAAATGTCTGCCGCTTAGTGTCCATGGGGGAAGGGTGACATCCGCTATTGCTTGCAATGGCAAATCTAGTTATTATTATTATGTCACCTGATCGACAATGTCAGGTGACATATTGCTTTTCCTCTGTTTCTTTTTCCCTATTATTAAGACTTATTGTTTTTGCTCAGTTCTTATTATTATTATTCTTCTTCTTCTTCTTCTTCTTCTTCTTCTTCTTCCGCCGCTTTTAAATTTGAACTTGTCCGCATTCGTTCTCCAAAACCGCTTGTCAGATTAACTTAGGGTTTCAGAATATGTTAGACTAACATGTCTAGTGGTGCAATCAGGGTTTTGTTTGTGCAATGGGGTTTATAAAGGGGTACTTTGAGGGGCAAAAAGAAAAGAGGGTTTTACTATAGAACCCTATGGGATTTTATTTTTTTAAATTTTCAAATGATTATAAATTGAAAACCGTTTGTGATAGACACATTCTTTTTAATTGAAAATGTTCTAAATGATAAAGCCCATTAAATGAAATACAGGGTTAGTCCCCAGGGGTCACCCCCACCCCCTGCCATTTAAGAAAGTTCTAATACCTTGTAAGTGGTCAAGATCCCCACCCCTAAACCATATATATTATGGTTTGTCATGCTAAGATGGTTTGCATGATATACAGGGTTAGTCCCAAGGGGTCATCCCGACCCCCTGCCATTTGAGAAAGTTCTAATATCTTGTAAATGGTCGAGATCCCCACCCCTAAACCATATATATTCTGAATTGTGATGATAAAGCACATCAAATGTAATACAGGGTTAGTCCCCAGGGGTCACCCCCACCCCCTGCCATTTAAGAAAGTTCTAATATCTTGTATGTGGTCAAGATCCCCACCCCTAAACCATATATATTCTGGTTTGTCATGCTAAGATGGTTTGAATGATATACAGGGTTAGTCCCCAGGGGTCATCCCGACCCCCTGCCATTTTAGAAAGTTCTAATATCTTGTAAATGGACGAGATCCCCACCCCTAAACCATATATATTCTGGTTTGTCATGATAAAGCACATCAAATGAAATACAGGGTTAGTCCCCATGGGTCACCCCCCACCCCCTGCCATTTTGTAAGTGGTCAAGATCCCCACCCCTAAACCATATATATTCTGGTTTGTCATGCTAAGATGGTTTGAATGATATACAGGGTTAGTCCCCAGGGGTCATCCCGACCCCCTGCCATTTTAGAAAGTTCTAATATCTTGTAAATGGACGAGATCCCCACCCCTAAACCATATATATTCTGGTTTGTCATGATAAAGCACATCAAATGAAATACAGGGTTAGTCCCCATGGGTCACCCCCCACCCCCTGCCATTTTGTAAGTGGTCAAGATCCCCACCCCTAAACCATATATATTCTGGTTTGTCATGCTAAGATGGTTTGAATGATATACAGGGTTATTCCCCAGGGGTCACCCCCCCCCCCCCTCTGCCATTTAAGAAAGTTCTAATATCTTGTAAGTGGTCAAGATCCCCACCCTTAAACCATATATATTCTGGTTTGTCATGCTAAGATGGTTTGAATGATATACAGGGTTAGTACCCAGGGGTCATCCGGACCCCCTGCCATTTGAGAAAGTTCTAATATCTTGTAAATGGTCGAGATCCCCACCTCTAAACCATATATATTCCTATTTGTCATGTCTTGAACATTTGAATGACGTATATGGTCAGTCCCCAGGGGTTCCCCCACCCCCAATGTTCTAATATCTTGTAAATGGTTGAGATCCCCACCCCTAAACCATATATATTCCTGTTCGTCATGTAATGAACATTTGAATGACGTATAGGGCCAGTCCCCAGGGGTTCCTCCCCACCCCCAATGTTCTAGTATCTTGTAAATGGTCGAGATCCCCACCCCTAAACCATATATTCTGGTTTGTCATGCCAAGATGATTTGAATGATATACAAGGTTAGTCCCCAGGCATCACTAATGCATATAACTTGACTGGACAAAACCAATTTTCACTGGACGTTGCCCAATGTCAGGCGACCCTGGGAATTACGAATTATGGGAGCTTCGTTTGGGAGACTTCGTAACAGCATCCTGTTACAATCATTTCTTGTTATTATTATTTTTCTTCCACCTAATTTTGTCCGCCCGTTTTCTCAGAGCCAAAGGAACCAATCTAAATGATGGGGCACTATAACAAGGAACCCTGACTTTCGGGTTGCAGTGTAACTTTGGAACTAAAAAATGGCTGCCGTTACCATGGAAACAGAAAAAAATGTGAAAAAAAAATTAAAATTGCAAATCCATTAAATCTTTCATTATGGGACCCAACTAGATGAAACTTTAGTGGAATGTAGCCTGGCATGCCAAGATGTGTTGACCATATTTAGAAATTCTAAAATGGCTGCCATTACCATGGAAACTGGAGAAACATTTACCATTAGCCCCTATGGGAAATTCTTAAAAGTAGCATTTACTCACTTATAATGGTAGGTCAGATTCCATGATTCTTTCATGGTATATTCCTGGTCATCTGCCAAAGTGGCATCTGTCTTTAAAATTTTAGAATCGGTCACTGTTACCATATGCATGGAAACAGCATAAATACAAAAATGTCCAAAAATTTCAAAATCTTCCAAACTTTATGAAACTTTACAGAAATGTTAACTGGCATGTGCAGAGTTGCTATTAGACGTTGGAATTTTTGAAATGGCTGCCGTTACCATGGAAACACCAAAAATGTCAAAAATTTCAAAATGCTCCAAACTTTATGAAACTTAATATTAACGTTATCTGGAAAGTGTAGATGAGACTTTTGACTTTGGAATTTCCAAAATGGCCGCCGTTGCCATGGAAATGGCAGAAATGTGAAAAATTCCAAATTACTTTAAATGAACTGAAAATTTACAGACAGATGTATAGCAATGCATATATGTGCATTCACTCTTCAAAATTTTCGTAATGGCTTCTGCTTAGTGTCCATGGGGGAAGGGTGACATCAGTTATCGCTTGCAATGGCAAATCCAGTTATTATTATTATTATTATTATTATTCTTAACCCTAATTTGTCCGACCATTTTCTTCCAAGCCTTAAATGTCCAGATGTCCATTCCACATTTTTTATTTCACCCCGGGGTCATCTTGGCATTATTTTAGGGGGTCAATTTTCATGGAACATTCTAGAACAATAGTCATGTGATTAGTCATGTGATAGTGTTGAATTATTCCTATGTACTTTTTATGCTATATAATGATAGATTATTACAGGTAGCACCATATGTCGCTGTAATTCGACTTTGGAATTTTTAAAATGGCCGCCATTACCATGGAAACTGCAAAAATGTGAAATTTTTTCAAAATGCTTCAAATTTAATGAAATTTTACAGATATGTTAACGAGTGTATGTAGATTTGAAATTAGACTTTGGAATTTCCAAAATGGCCGCCGTTGCCATGGAAACAACAAAAATGCGAAAAATCTAGATTTGGTCCAATCTTTATGAAACTTGACAGTAATGTGACCTGTCATGTGTAGATGTGCCATCCGACTTTGGAATTTTCAAAATGGCTGCCGTTACCATGGAAACTGCAAAAATGTCAAAAAATTCAAAATGCTTTAAACTTAATGAAACTTTACACAAATGTTGACTGTCTTATGTAGATGTGGCATTTGACTTTGGAATTTCTAAAATGGCCACCGTAACCATGGAAACACGAATGCCTAAATTTGAAAATTGGTCCAATTTTTATGAAACTTGTAAGTAATGTGACCTGTTATGTGTAGATGTGATATCCGACTTTGAAATTTCAAAATGGTTGCCGTTACCATGGAAACAGTAGAACAATGGTTGGGGGCCGTTTTGGCGACTTTTGTGTTAACATCCTAACACAGGATTACTTGTTATTATTATTCTTAACCCTAATTTGTCCGACCATTTTTTTGCAAGCCTTAAATGATGGAAACTTTATATTTGTTATGATGTTGGGGTAGTATCCCTAGGGGTGCATTCACTATTTTTTATTAGCTCACCTGGCCCGAAGGGCCAAGTGACTTTTTCTCATCACTTGGCGTCCTTCGTCCGTCGTCGTTAGCTTTTTTACAAAAATCTTCTCCTCTGAAACCACTGGGCCTAATTTTGCCAAACTTGGCCACAATCATCATTGGGGTATCTAGTTTTAAAAATGTGTTTGATTACCCCGCCAACCAACCAAGATGGCCGTCATGGCTAAAAATAGAACATAGGGGTAAAATGTAGATTTTGGCTTATATCTCTGAAACCAAAGCATTTAGAGTAAATCTGACATAGGATAAAACTGATTATCAGGTCAAAATCTATCTGCCGTGAAATTTCAGACAAATCTGACAACCTGTTGTTGGGTTGCTGCCCCTGAATTGGTAATTTTAAGGAAATTTTGCAGTTTTTGATTATTATCTTAAATATTATTATAGATAGGAATAAACTGTAAACAGCAATAATGTTCAGCAAAGTAAGATCTACAAATAAGTCGTCATTACCAAAATTGTCAGTCGACCCCTTTAGGAGTTATTTCCCTTTATAGTCAATTTTTTGGTAAATTTTTATACGACCGCAAAAAATTTTTGCGGTCGTATATTGGTATGACGTTGGCGTCGTCGTCGTCGTCGTCTGGCGTCGTCCGGCGTCGTCCGAAGACACATTGGTTTTCGCACTCTAACTTTAGTTTAAGTGAATGGATCTCTATGAAATTTTACCATAAGGTTCAATACCACAAAAGGAAGGTTGGGATTGATTTTGGGGGTTATGGTACCAACAGTTAAGGAATTAGGGGCCAAAAAGGGACCAAAAATAAGCATTTTTGTAACTTCCAAACATAACTTGTGTTTTAGTGTATGGATCTCTCTGACAAGGTTCCATATCACACAGGAAATGCTGGGATTGATTTTGGTGGTAATTGCCTCAAAATATTAAGAATTAGGGGCCAAAAAAGGGGCAAAAAACAAGCATTTTTCTAGTTTCATGACAATAACTTGTGTGTAAGTGTATGGATCTTTCTGAAATTGTACTACAAGGTTCCATATCACAAAGGGAAAGCTGGAATTGAGTTTGGGGGTAATTGCCCAAAATGTTTAGGAATAAGGGGCCAAAAAGGGGCCAAAAGTAAGCATTTTTCTAGTTTCCAGACAATAACTTGTGTTCAAGTGTATGGATCTCTCTGAAATTGTACTGCAAGGTACCATACCACAAAGGGAAGGCTGGGATTGAGTTTGGGGGTGATGAATCATAAGGGGGTTCAAAAAATTTGGGGGGGGATTTTTTTTTTTTTTCCTTTTTTTTCTTTTTTCCTTTTTTTTTTTCTTTTAAAATTTTCCATTTTAAGTTGGTTATTTCTGTTTTATATTTAAAAGCCAATAATAATGATATGATAGGAGATACACACCAAACAGGATGTGTAAATTATTATATAATAAGTATTGTGCAATAGCAAGAAATTTTCAATTGCACAGTATTGCACAATAGCAAGAAATCTTCAATTGCACAGTATTGCGCAATAGCAAGAAATCTTCAATTGCACAGTATTGTGCAATAGCAAGAAATATCCAGTAGCACAATATTGCGCAATAGCAAGAAATTGTCAATTGTACAGTATTGCGCAATAGCAAGAAATATTCAATTGCACAGTATTGAGCAAAAGAAGATACTTCGTATAAATTGCTTATTTCTTGACCAATTTCAATGGGGTTTTATTCTTGAATTCTTGGGGTTCTTTAATATGCTGATTCTAACCATGTATTAAGTTTTTGGATTTTGGGCCCCGTATATAAATTGGTCCACATTGAGGTCCAATGGGTCCAAAACTAAACTTTGTTTGATTTCATCAAAAATTGAATTATTGGGGTTCTTTGATATGCCAAATCTAACCGTGTATTTAGATTCTTAATTTTTGGTTCCGTTTTCAAATTGGTCTACATTAAGGTCCAAAGGGTCCAAAATTAAACTTAGTTTGATTTTAACAAAAATTGAATTCTTAGGGTTCTTTGATATGCTGAATCTAAACATGTATTTAGATTTTTGATTATGGGCCCAGTTTTCAAGTTGGTCCAAATCGGGGTCCAAAATTAAACTTTGTTTGATTTCAACAAAAATTGAATATATGGGGTTCTTTGATATGCTGAATCTAACCATGTATTTAGATTTTTGATTTTTGGGCCCCATTATCAACTTTGTCCACATTGAGGTCAAAAGGGTCCAAAATTAAACTTTGTTTGATTTCATCTAAAATTGATGCTGAATCTAACCATGTATTTAGATTTTGGATATTGGACCATAATAGGTGAATGTCCAATTTAAAATTTTTAAGTTCTTAGACCACATTCATTTTGTGTCAGAAACCTATGCTGTGTCAAATATTTAATCACAATCCAAATTCAGAGCTGTTGTGTCCATACTTGCCTTAACTGTTCAGGGTTCGACCTCTGCAGTCGTATCAAGCTGCGCCCTGCGGAGCATTTTATTGTAATATTTTACAAAAATCTTCTTCTCTGAAACTACTGAGACAAATTTAACCATACTTAGCCATAATCATTATTAGAGTATCTAGTTTAAAAAATTTGTCAGATGACCCCGCCTTCCAACCATCATGGCTGACTTGGTTAAAAATAGAACATAGGGGTAAAATGCAGTTTTTGGTTTATATCTCTGAAACTAAAGCATTTAGAGCAAATCTGACAGGTGGCAAAAATGTTCATCAGATTTAGATTTATCTGCCCTGAAATTTTCAGACGAATCCGACAACCCGTTGTTGGGTTGCTGCCCCTGAGTTAGTAATTTTAGAAAAATTTTGCAGTTTTTTGTTATTATCTTAGATATCATTACAATATCTAATATCTAATACTATTAATTATGATTTTAAACTTATTTTACATGATTTCCAAAGCATCAGTAAATACAGGTGAGCGACATAGGCTCTTGAGAGCCTCTAGTTTTTTCTTAATGCATTTCCCTTTTTAGCTCACCTTGCCCAATTGGCCAAGTGAGCTTTTCTCATCACTTGGCATCCGTTGTCCATCCCCGTTGTCGTCATCCGTCGTCCTCGTCCGTTAACTTTTACAAAAATCTTCTCTAAAACTACTGGGCCAAATTTAGCCAAACTTGGCAACAATCATTATTGGGGTATCTAGTTTAAAAAATGTGTCCGATGACCCGCCTGCCAACCAACATGGCCGCCATGGCTAAAAATGCAAGTTTTGTCCATTATTTTGAAAACCGTTATGTTCAGAATGTTTAGCTCTACCAATTGTCCCTATACGTCAAAATTGCCAGACGACTTCTTAAAGGAGTTATTGCCCTTAAATGACAAATTTAACAATTTTTTTTTTATTTTTGCCTATTATATTGAAAACTATAATAGATACCGAGAAACATTAAATTGAAAAAATGATCAGCAAGATAAGTTCTACAAATAAGTTCACATTGACGAAATCGTCAACCAACTCCTTATTAGAGTTATTGCCCTTTGAAGATGATTTTACCATATTTTTTTGTGTTTTTGCCTTATATCTTAAAAATTATAATAGATAGATAGAAACTTCAATAAGCAAAAATAATCAGCTAGACAAGATCTACAATTAGGACAATATAGAAGAAATCGTCCGACGTCTCCTTGGAATTATTGCCCTTTAATGACGATTTTTATCATTTTTTGGGGGTTTTGCCTTACATGATAAAAATTATAATAGATAGACACTTTAAATCACAAAAATGACCAGCAAGGCAAGATCTACTAACAAGTCACATTTCGCTGATATAGGTAGTAGGCTGTCACTCTTTATAGGATTAAATAAGGATTTTTTTTTTCCCCTCTTTTGTGTTTTGAGCAAAATCTAAAGAAGATAGAGAGAAACTAAACAGACTAAATGATCAGCAATACAAGATCAACAAAACAGAGATTTTTGTCATGAATTTTATTGTCGTCTACAATGTTGGATAGTGTCCTTTGTTGAATATGCACATAGACCAAGGTGAGCGACACAGGCTCTCTAGAGCCTCTAGTTAAGAGGTTGACAGGTATGTCCCTGATAGTGCATGGTTAGGAACGGGAGTGTCTTTCCTGTCCTGATAGTTTTCTTTTTTGCAGTTGAAGCTCCTTAAGATCCAGAAAGAAAATACTTTCCGTATAGAAAATAATTCAATTCTTTCACACAACTCACCATTTTCATTTTAGTTCATGATAGTTTTATCTTTTCACCAACTAGTATTCAGTCTGATATTTATCTCATCAAACCTGATAATCAGAAACAATAACAGAGCTAAAAAGAATATGACAAACTGTGACTAACAAGGGTGTTGCGAGTTGATTTTGTTGTTCCCGTTTATGAAGAAATCGGCCACTGATCAGGGCTCGCTTCTGGAACCGGATCCAAAGAAAATTTGGATTTTAAAAAGTAACATTGCAGCAATTTAAGATTTTTCAGGAGCTAGCCTTTCAGAAGAGAATGGAGCCATCATGCAGCACCAAAAACTATAGATGCGTCATCCCTGCTTCAATTTTAAGGGAAGGGGATGATGATGATCATCATCCCATCAAAACAATAATCTTTGATTTTGTCAAAAAACTGTTGAGATAACCACCCTTGATTCTTCATGACACTATGGCTGCAATATGTCATTCTACACATGGTACCTTAAGTACAACAGTCTATGTACAGCAAACAATGTTTAAAAGAGCCTTCATATACAGCAGATTATAATTATATATTGTTTCATGCATTTATCTTACAGCCTGACATTAGTAAATATGCATCAGAGATATTGCCATTGGTATTCCAGTACTTGGGAAGAGCTACAAATGAAATAGATAAAAACCCAAAAGGCCTGGTCAAAAGTTATTATGCATTAGAAATGTTTTGCGAAAACTTAGGTAAGAATATTTTATTGTAAAACTTATCATATGAGCTAGTCATCACTTTATTTCTATTGTCATGGTTAATTGTCATTTACTCTCCTTATTAAATATTTTGTTTTCTTTTACTGAAATCAGTGCACACAGTAGGTTAAAGGTATCGTTTTTACGCATGAATAAATAAGTATTATAAATCTATTAAATGTTACATCCTTTTTATACAACCGCAGGTAGTATCATGTTATGGTGTTGTCTGCGTCTGAAGACATTTTGGTTCGCAGACAATAACTTGAGTATAAATTCATGGATCTCTATGAAATTTTAGCACAAGGTTCCATACCAGTAAAGGATGGTTGGGATTGTTTTGGGGGGCTATTGTCCTTGCGGTTTTGTAATTAGGGACCAAAAAAAGGTCAGTTTTAGTGGTTCATGGAAAATAAATTGGTTCGCAGACAATAACTTTGGAGTAAGTGTATGGATGTGTAAGAAATTTTAGTATAAGGTTCCATACCACAATAGGAGGGTTGGGATTGATTTTGGGGGTTATTGACTTAGCTGTTTAGGAATTAGGGTCCAGAAAGGTGCCAAAAACAATCATTTGTCTGGTTTTAAGACAATAAAAGAAGGACGAAAGATACCAGAGGGACAGTCATACTCATAGATCGAAAATAAACTGACAACGCCATGGCCAAAAATAAAAAGACAAACAGACAAATAATAGTACAGATGACACAACATAGAAAACTAAAGACTAAGCAACACGAACCCCACCAAAAACTGGGGGTGATCTCAGGTGTTCGGAAGGGTATGCAGATCCTGCTCCATATGTGGCACCCGTTGTGTTGCTTATGTTATTACAAATCCGGTAAGTAGTCAATAACTTCAGTATAAGAGATATTTCTTTGGTCCAAATTTTAACACAAGGTTTCACACCACAATAACAACAACCCTATTTTGGGGGTTATTGTCATAGTTGTTTAGGAATTAGGGGTCAAAAAGGGTCTAACAAAAACAATTTGTTGTCAGGTTCACAGACAATAACTTGAGTATAAGTGTATGGATCTCTATTAGATTTTAGCACAAGGTTCCATACCACAATAGGAAGGTTGGGATGTAATTTGGGGGTTATTGTCGTAGCTGTTTAGGAATAAGGGGCCAAAACAATAATTTTTCATGTTTCAGGACAATAATTGGTGTAAAAGAGTATAGATTTCTACGAAATTTTACCACAAGGTTCCATACTTCAAAAGGAAAGTTTCGAATGATTTTTGAAGGGTCATTGCCCATACAATTTAATAATTAGCGGCCGAAAAGGGGCCAAAAACAACTATTTTTCTTGTTTGCAGGCAATAACTTGAGTATAAGTGTATGGATTTCTATTCAATTTTAGCACAAGGTTCCATACCACAATAAGAAGGTTGGGATTTATTTTGGGGGTTATTATAGTAGCTGTTTAGGAATTAGGGGCCAAAAAGGGCCTAACAAAAACAATTATTTGTCTGGTTCACAGACAATAACTTGAGTATAACTGTATAGATCTGTATTAAATTGAAGCACAAGGTTCTATTCCACAATATTTAGGTTGGGATTTATTTGGGGGTTATTGTTGTAGCTGTTTAGTAATTAAGGACCAAAAAGGTGTCAAAACAAGCATTTTTGATGTTTCAGGACACTAATTTGTGTATTAGAATATGGATTCCTATGAAATTTAACTACAAGGATCCATACTTCAAAAGGAAAGTTTGGATTGATTTTAGGGGTCATGGTCCAAACTGTTTAATAATAAGGGGCTGAAAAGGGGCCAAAAACTAGGATTTTCTGATTTCTGGACAAAAACTTGAGTATAAGTCTATTTATTGCTATATAATTGTGCCACAAGGTGTTATACCATAAAATAAAGTTTGGGGTTGATTTTAGGGGTTATGACCCTATTGGTTTAGGTAAAAGGGGGCAGAAAAACCAATACTTTGTATAAATTGCTTATTTTTAGCTCACCTGACCTGAAAGGTCAAGTGAGCTTTTCTCATCACTTTGCGTCCGTCGTCCTGCGTCCGTCGTCCGTCGTCCGTAAACTTTTACAAAAATCTTCTCCTCTGAAACTACTGAGCCAAATTTGACCAAACTTGGCCACAATCATTATTGGGGTATCTAGTTTAAAAAATGTGTCCGGTGACCCGGCCAACCAACCAAGATGGCCGCCATGGCTAAAAATAGAACATAGGGGTAAAATGTAGATTTTGGCTTATATCTCTGAAACCAAAGCATTTAGAGCAAATCTGACATGGGATAAATTGTTTATCAGGCCAAGATCTATCTGCCCTGAAATTTTCAGATGAATCGGACAACCCGTTGTTGGGTTGCTGCCCCTGAATTGGTAATTTTAAGGAAATTTTGCAGTTTTTATACGACCGCAAAAAAATTTTTGTGGTCGTATATTGGTATGACGTTGGCGTCGTCGTCGTCCGGCGTCGTCGTCGTCGTCGTCGTCGTCCGGCGTCGTCCGGCGTCGTCCGAAGACACATTGGTTTTCGCACTCTAACTTTAGTTTAAGTGAATGGATCTTTATGAAATTTTACCACAAGGTTCAATACCACAAAAGGAAGGTTGGGATTGATTTTGGGGGTTATGGTAATAACAGTAAAGGAATTAGGGGCCAAAAAGGGGCCAAAAATAAGCATTTTTGTAACTTCCACACATAACTTGTGTGTTAGTGTATGGATCTCTCTGACATTGTACCACAAGGTTCCATATCACTAAAGGAATGCTGGGATTGATTTTGGGGGTAATTGCCTCCAAATTTTAGGAATTAGGGGCCAAAAAAGGGGCAAAAAACAAGCATTTTTCTAGTTTCATGACAATAACTTGTGTGTAAGTGTATGGATCTTTCTGAAATTGTACTACAAGGTTCCATATCACAAAGGGAAAGCTGGGTTTGAGTTTGGGGGTAATTGCCCTAAACGTTTAGGAATTTGGGGCCAAAAAGGGGCCAAAAAACACATTTTTTTCTAGTTTCCAGACAATAACTTGTGTTCAAGTGTATGGATCTCTCTGAAATTGTACTGCAAGGTACCATACCACAAAGGGAAGGCTGGGATTGAGTTTGGGGGTGATGAATCATAAGGGGGTTCAAAAAATTTGGGGGGGGGATTTTTTTTTTTTTCTTTTTTTTTCTTTTTTTCATTTTTTGTTTCTTTTAAAATTTTCCATTTTAAGTTGGTTATTTCTGATTTATATTTAAAATCAAATAATAATGATATGGTAGGAGATACACACCAAACAGGATGTGTAAATTATTATATAATTAGTATTGTGCAATAGCAAGAAATTTTCAATTGCACAGTATTGCACAATAGCAAGAAATCTTCAATTGCACAGTATTGCGCAATAGCAAGAAATCTTCAATTGCACAGTATTGCGCAATAGCAAGAAATATCCAATAGCACAATATTGCGCAATAGCAAGAAATTGTCAATTGTACAGTATTGCGCAATAGCAAGAAATATTTAATAGCACAGGATTGTGCAAAAGAAGATACTTCCTATAAATTGCTTATTTCTTGACCAATTTCAATGGGGTTTTATTCTTGATTTCATGGGGTTCTTTAATATTCTGAATCTAACCGTGTATTTAGTTTTTGGATTTTGGGCCCCGTTTTTAAATTGGTCCACATTGAGGTCCAAAGGGTCCAAAATTAAACTTTGTTTGATTTCATCAAAAATTGAATTATTGGGGTTCTTTGATATGCCGAATCTAACTGTGTATTTAGATTCTTAAATTTTGGTTCCGTTTTCAAATTGGTCTACATTAAGGTCCAAAGGGTCCAAAATTAAACTTAGTTTGATTTTAACAAAAATTGAATTCTTGGGGTTCTTTGATATGCTGAATCTAAACATGTATTTAGATTTTTGATTATGGGCCCAGTTTTCAAGTTGGTCCAAATCAGGGTCCAAAATTAAACTTTGTTTGATTTCAACAAAAATTGAATATATGTGGTTCTTTGATATGCTGAATCTAACCATGTATTTAGATTTTTGATTTTTGGGCCCCGTTATCAACTTTGTCCACATTGAGGTCAAAAGGGTCCAAAATTAAACTTTGTTTGATTTCATCAAAAATTGAATTATTGGGGTTCTTTGATATGCCGAATCTAACCGTGTATTTAGATTCTTAATTTTTGGTTCCGTTTTCAAATTGGTCTACATTAAGGTCCAAAGGGTCCAAAATTAAACTTAGTTTGATTTTAACAAAAATTGAATTCTTAGGGTTCTTTGATATGCTGAATCTAAACATGTATTTAGATTTTTGATTATGGGCCCAGTTTTCAAGTTGGTCCAAATCGGGGTCCAAAATTAAACTTTGTTTGATTTCAACAAAAATTGAATATATGGGGTTCTTTGATATGCTGAATCTAACCATGTATTTAGATTTTTGATTTTTGGGCCCCGTTATCAACTTTGTCCACATTGAGGTCAAAAGGGTCCAAAATTAAACTTTGTTTGATTTCATCAAAAATTGAATTATTGGGGTTCTTTGATATGCCGAATCTAACCGTGTATTTAGATTCTTAATTTTTGGTTCCGTTTTCAAATTGGTCTACATTAAGGTCCAAAGGGTCCAAAATTAAACTTAGTTTGATTTTAACAAAAATTGAATTCTTAGGGTTCTTTGATATGCTGAATCTAAACATGTATTTAGATTTTTGATTATGGGCCCAGTTTTCAAGTTGGTCCAAATCGGGGTCCAAAATTAAACTTTGTTTGATTTCAACAAAAATTGAATATATGGGGTTCTTTGATATGCTGAATCTAACCATGTATTTAGATTTTTGATTTTTGGGCCCTGTTATCAACTTTGTCCACATTGAGGTCAAAAAGGTCCAAAATTAAACTTTGTTTGATTTCATCAAAAATTGAATTCTTGGGGTTCTTTGATATGCTGAATCTAACCATGTATTTAGATTTTGGATATTGGACCATAATAGGTGAATGTCCAATTTAAAATTTTTAAGTTCTTAGACCAAATTCAATCTGTGTTAGAAACCTATGCTGTGTCAAATATTTAATCACAATCCAAATCCAAAGCTGTATCAAGCTTGAATGTTGTGTCCATACTTCCCCCAACTGTTCAGGGTTCGACCTCTGCGGTCGTATCAAGCTGCGCCCTGCGGAGCATTTTATTGGTTATTATCTTGAATATTATTATAGATAGAGGTAAACTGTAAACAGCAATAATGTTCAGCAAAGTAAGATCTACAAATAAGTCAACTTGACCAAAATGGTCAGTTGACCCCTTAAGGAGTTATTGCCCTTTATAGTCAATTTTTAACCATTTTTCGTAAATTTTTGTAATCTTTTACAAAAATCTTCTTCTCTGAAACTACTAAGACAAATTTAACCAAACTTGTCCACAATCATCATTAGGGTATCTAGTTTAAAAAATGTGTCCAATGACCCCGCCCGCGAACCAAGATGGCCGACATGGCTAAAAAATAGTACATAGGGTAAAATGCAGTTTTTGGCTCATATCTCTGAAACCAAAGCATTTAGAGCAAATCTGATGAGTATAAAATTGTTCATTAGGTCAAGATCTATCTGCCCTGAAATTTTCAGACCAATCAGGCAACCCGTTGTTGGGTTGCTGCCCCTGAATTGGTAATTTTAAGGAAATTTTGCCGTTTTTGGTTATTATCTTGAATATTATTATAGATAGAGATAAACTGTAAACAGCAATAATGTTCAGCAAAGTAAGATCTACAAATAAGGCAACATGACCAAAATTGTCAATTGACCCCTTAAGGAGTTATTGCCCTTTATAGTCAATTTTTTACAATTTTCATAAATTTTGTAAATTTTTGTAATTTTTTAAAAGTATTTTCCACTTTAACTACCGGGCCAAGTTAGAGATAATAGTAAGGAGCAAGAATATTCAGTAAAGTAAGATCTACAAACACATCACCATCACCAAAACACAATTTTGTCATGAATCCATCTGTGTCCTTTGTTTAATATGCACATAGACCAAGGTGAGCGACACAGGCTCTTTAGAGCCTCTAGTTTTTTATCAGTTTCAATAGGGTTTAATTCAAAAGTCTTGAATTCTTGGGTGTCTTATGCTGAATGTAATTGGGTATTTAATATTTGGATTTTAGGGTCTGTTTTTGAAATGATTCATATTGAGGTCCAGAGGGTCCAAAATTAAACTTTGTTTGATTTCTTTAAAAATTAAATTATTGGTGTTCCTTTATATGCTGAATCTAATTGTGTATTTAATTTTTTTTAATTTTGAGGCCTGTCTTCAAATTTGTCATTAAGATTTTCACATTAAGATCCAAAGGGTCCAAAATTAAACTTTGTTTGATTTAAAAAAAAAAAGAAGAATGGTTGTGGTTCTTTGATATGGTGAATCTAAGCGTGTATGTAGATATTTGATTTTGGGCACAGTATTCAAGATGGTCCAAATTGGGGTCCAAAATTGAACATTGTTTGATTTCATCAAACATTAAATTGTTTGTGTTATTTGATATGGTCAATCCAACAGTGTTTTAGATTTTTATATGACCGCAGATAGTATTATGTTATGGTGTTGTCTGTGTCTGAATACATTTTGGTTCGCAGACAATTTCTTGAGTATAAGTTCATGGATCTCTATGAAATTTTAGCACAAGGTTCCATACCAGTAAATGATGGTTGGGATTGTTTTTGGGGCTATTGTCCTTGCGGTTTTTATACGACCGCAAAAAAATTTTTGTGGTCATATATTGGTATGACGTTGGCGTCGTCGTCGTCGTCTGCGTCGTCCGAAGACACATTGGTTTTCGCACTCTAACTTTAGTTTAAGTGAATGGATCTCTATGAAATTTTACCACAAGGTTCAATACCACAAAAGGAAGGTTGGGATTGATTTTGGGGGTTATGGTACCAACAGTAAAGGAATTAGGGGCCAAAAATAAGCATTTTTGTAACTTCCAGACATAACTTGTGTGTTAGTGTATGGATCTCTCTGACATTGTACCACAAGGTACCATACCACAAAGGGAAGGCTGGGATTGATGATGGGGGTAATTGCCTCAAAATTTTAGGAATTAGGGGCCAAAAAAGGGGCAAAAAACAAGCATTTTTCTAGTTTCATGACAATAACTTGTGTGTAAGTGTATGGATCTTTCTGAAATTGTACTACAAGGTTCCATATCACAAAGGGAAAGCTGGAATTGAGTTTGGGGGTAATTGCCGAAACGTTAAGGAATTGGGGGCCAAAAAGGGGCCAAAAATAAGCATTTTTCTAGTTTCCAGACAATAACTTGTGTTCAAGTGTATGGATCTCTCTGAAATTGTACTGCAAGGTACCATACCACAAAGGGAAGGCTGGGATTGATGATGGGGGTAATTGCCTCAATATTTTAGGAATTAGGGGCCAAAAAGGGGCAAAAAACAAGCATTTTTCTAGTTTCAGGACAATAACTTGTGTGTAAGTGTATGGATCTTTCTGAAATTGTACTACAAAGTTCCATATCACAAAGGGAAAGCTGGGTTTGAGTTTGGGGTTAATTGCCCTAAACGTTTAGGAATTTGGGGCCAAAAAGGGGCCAAAAAACACATTTTTCTAGTTTCAGGACAATAACTTGTGTTCAAGTGTATGGATCTCTCTGAAATTGTACTGCAAGGTACCATACCACAAAGGGAAGGCTGGGATTGAGTTTGGGGGTGATGAATCATAAGGGGGTTCAAAAAATTTTGGGGGGGGGGGATTTTTTTTTTCTTTTTTTTTCTTTTTTTCCTTTTTTTTTCTTTTAAAATTTTCCATTTTAAGTTGGTTATTTCTGATTTATATTTAAAAGCAAATAATAATGATATGGAAGAAGATACACACCAAACAGGATGTGTAAATTATTATATGAAAAGTATTGTGCAATAGCAAGAAAGTTTCAATTGCACAGTATTGCACAATAGCAAGAAATCTTCAATTGCACAGTATTGCGCAATAGCAAGAAATCTTCAATTGCACAGTATTGTGCAATAGCAAGAAATATCCAATAGCACAGTATTGCGCAATAGCAAGAAATTGTCAATTGTACAGTTTTGCGCATTAGCTAGAAATATTTAATTGCATAGTATTGTGCAAAAGAAGATACTTCGTATAAATTGCTTATTTCTTGACCAATTTCAATGGGGTTTTATTCTTGAGGTTCTTTCATATGCTGAATCTAACCGTGTATTTAGTTTTTGGATTTTGGGCCCTGTTTTTAAATTGGTCCACATTGAGGTCCAAAGGGTCCAAAATTAAACTTTGTTTGATTTCATCAAAAATTGAATTATTGGGGTTCTTTGATATGCCGAATCTAACCGTGTATTTAGATTCTTAATTTTTGGTTCCGTTTTCAAATTGGTCTACATTAAGGTCCAAAGGGTCCAAAATTGAACTTAGTTTGATTTTAAAAAAAATTGAATTCTTAGGGTTCTTTGATATGCTGAATCTAAACATGTATTTAGATTTTTGATTATGGGCCCAGTTTTCAAGTTGGTCCAAATCGGGGTCCAAAATTAAACTTTGTTTGATTTCAACAAAATTTGAATATATGGGGTTCTTTGATATGCTGAATCTAACCATGTATTTAGATTTTTGGGCCCCGTTATCAACTTTGTCCACATTGAGGTCAAAAGGGTCCAAAATTAAACTTTGTTTGATTTCATCAAAAATTGAATTCTTGGGGTTCTTTGATATGCTGAATCTAACCATGTATTTAGATTTTGGATATTGGACCATGATAGGTGAATGTTCAATTTAAAATTTTTAAGTTCTTAGACCACATTCATTCTGTGTCAGAAACCTATGCTGTGTCAAATATTTAATCACAATCCAAATGAAAAGCTGTATCAAGCTTGAATGTTGTGTCCATACTTGCCCCAACTGTTCAGGGTTCGACCTCTGTGGTCGTATCAAGCTGCGCCCTGCGGAGCATTTTATATAATTAGGGGCCAAAAAAGGTCAGTTTAAGTGGTTCATGGAAAATAAATTGGTTCACAGACAATAACTTTAGTGTAAGTGTATGGATGTGTAAGAAATTTTTGTACAAGGTTCCATATCACAATAGGAGGGTTGGGATTGATTTTGGGGGTTATTGTCTTAGCTGTTTTGTAATAAGGGGCCAGAAAGGGGCAAAAACAATTATTTGTCTGGTTTTAAGGCAATAACTTGAATATAAGAGATATTTCTTTGGTCAAAATTTTAACACAAGGTTCCACACCACAATAGGAAGGTTGGGATTAATTTTGGGGGTTATTGACATAGCTGTTTAGGAATAAGGGGGCCAAAAAGGGTCTAACAAAAACAATTTTTTGTCAGGTTCACAGACAATAACTTGAGTATAAGTGTATGGATCTCTATTAAATTTTAGCACAAGGTTCCATACCACAATAGGAAGGTTTGGATTTGTTTTGGGGTTATTGTTGTAGCTGTTTAGGAATTAGGGGCCAAAAATAAGCATTTTTCATGATTCAGGACAATAATTGGTGTATAGGACTATAGATTTCTATGAAATTTTACCACAAGGTTCCATACTTCAAAAGGAAAGTTTAGAATGATTTTTGGAGGGTCATTGCCCATACAATTTAATAATTAGGGGTCGAAAAGGGGCCAAAAACAACTATTTTTCTTGTTTGCAGGCAATAACTTGAGTATAAGTGTATGGATTTCTATTCAATTTTAGCACAAGGTTCCATACCACAATAAGAAGGTTGGGATTTATTTTGGGGGTTATTATAGTAGCTGTTAAGGAATTAAGGGCCAAAAAGGGCCTTACAAAAACAATGATTTGTCTGGTTCACAGACAATAACTTGAGTATAACTGTATAGATCTGTATTAAATTGAAGCACAAGGTTCTATTCCACAATATTTAGGTTGGGATTTATTTGGGGGTTATTGTTGTAGCTGTTTAGTAATTAAGGACCAAAAAGGTGTCAAAACAAGCATTTTTGATGTTTCAGGACACTAATTTGTGTATTAGAGTATGGATTTCTATGAAATTTTACTACAAGGTTCCATACTTCAAAAGGAAAGTTGGGATTGATTTTAGGGGTCATGGTCCAAACTGTTTGATAATAAGGGGCTGAAAAGGGGCCAAAAAACTAGGATTTTCTGATTTCTGGACAATATCTTGAGTATAAGTCTATTAATTGCTATTTAATTGTGCCACAAGGTGTTATACCATAAAATAAAGTTTGGGATTGACTTAGGTAAAAGGGGCCAAAACCAATACTTTGTATGAATTGCTTATTTATTTAGCAATTTCAATGGGGTTTAATTCAAAAGTCTTGAATTCTTGGGAGTCTTTAATATGCTGAATCTAATTGGGTATTTAATATTTTGATTTTAGGGTCGGTTTTTGAAATGATTCATATTAAGGTTCAAAGGGTCAAAAATTAAACTTTGTTTGATTTCTTTAAATATTAAATTATTGGTGTTCCTTGATATGCTGAATCTAATTGTGTATTTAGATTTTTTTAATTTTGAGGCCTGTCTTCAAATTGGTCCACATTAAGGTCCAAAGGGTCCAAAATACAACATTTTTTTTTATTCAAAAAAAAATTGACTTCTTGGGGTTCTTTGATAGGCTGAATCTAAGCGTGTATTTAGATTTTTATACGCCCGTTTACGGGACGTATTATGGTATACCGTTGTACGTCCGTCTGTCCGTCCGTCTGTCCGTCCGTCCGTCGTCAACATGTCGGACATTAACTCAAAAACGCTTTAACCAATTTGCTTAAAACTTTGGTGAATTGTTTATATCTATTGACGTGAGCTCCCTTTCGTTTTTTATAAATTTTAGATTTTACGTTTCCGAGTTATAAGGTTTTATTCATTAAAAAAAGGGGGATTTTCCAGTTTTCGGACAATAACTCAAGAATGCTTGCACCAACTTGCAAGAAATTTTGGTTAATTGTTTATATCTATTGACATGAGCTCCCTTTGGATTTTTATAAATTTTAGATTTTACGTTTCCGAGTTATGGGGTTTTATTCATAAAAAAAAGGGGGATTTTCCAGTTTTCGGACAATAACTCAAAAATGCTTTCAGCAGTTCTCATGAAACTTTGATGAATTGTTGATATCTATTGATGTAAGGTCCCTTTAGAATTTTATAAATTTTAGATTTTACATTTCCGAATTATGGGGTTTATTCATTAAAAAAGGGGGGATTTTTCAGTTTTCAGACAAAAACTCAAAATGCTTTCAGCAATTCGTATGAAACTTTGGTAAACTGTTTATATCTATTGATGTAAGCTCCCTTTAGAATTTTATAAATTTTATTTGTTTATAGTCTGACAACAGATTTACTAAGCATTGCACAACAGCATAGTGTATTGCACAACAGCAAGAAATCTTTAATTGAATATAAATTCAATTCATATAACCAACTTCAAGTTCTTTGACTACATTTATTCAGGAACCTATAATAGATGTATGTCAAATATTTAATTACAATCCAAATTCAGACCTGTATCAAGCTTGAATATTGTGTCCATTTTTGCCCCAACTGTTCAGGGTTAGACCTCTGCGGGCGTATCCAGCTGCGCTCAGCGAAGCAGTTTATTTATTTGGGGCATGGTCGGCCCACATTAAGATCCAAAGGGTCCATAATTAAACTTTGTTTGATTAAAAAAATAAGAATGGTTGGGGTTCTTTGATATGCTGAATCTAAGTGGTATTTAGATATTTGATTTTGGGCACAGTATTCAAGATGTTCCAAATTGGTGTCCAAAATTGAACATTGTTTGATTTCATCAAAAATTAAATTGATTGTGTTATTTGATATGGTCAATCCAACAGTGTTTTTAGATTTTTTGATTATGTGCTTGGTTTTCAAAGTTGGTCCAAATTTGGGTCCAAAATTAAACTTTGTTTGATTTCTTCAAAAATTAAATCATTGGTGTTCTTTAATCTGTGCTATCTAACAGTGTTTTAAATTTTTGATTTTGGGTCAGTTTTTCAAACTGGACCAAAATCAAAGGTCCAAAGTATCCAAAATATAACTTTAGTTGATTTTAACAAAAAATGAAACAATGTGGTTATTTGATATGCTGAATCCAACTGTGAATTTAGTATTTGAATATTGGACCATAATTGGTAAATGTCTTAATTTTAAAATTATTTGAGAAGTTATACCACATTCATTCTGTGTCAGAAACTATGCTATTATTACATATTTGCTCAGAATCTAAATTAATTGATGTTATTGGACAATTTTAAGTTGGGTCATAGTTGAAAATAGATATAAATAACATCATATCTAATTTTAGAGAACTTTTTTTGTGGTTTACATCACTGGTTCATGGAAAATAAATTGGTTCACAGACAATAACTTTAGTATAAGTGTATGGATGTGTAAGAAATTTTAGCACAAGGTTCCATACCACAATAGGAGGGTTGGGATATTAAATAGTTAATCAAGCTCTACATTTATAGATTTATTATAGAAATTTAAAATTGAGTCATAGTTTAAAATAGATTTGCTGATTTGGATATATTAATTGTGGTGATAATTGTTTATGCATTGTGTTCTATTTAAAGATTGTTAACATGTTTGAATATAAACTTATGGTTGAAATTCCCTTGGAAATTAAAATAGACCTTCGTTCATCTGTTGAAGTGGAATTGTAGGTAGGTGAATTTTTAAATACAATTGTGCCATACATTATGTTATGTTACATCTTAATAAAAAAAAATGTTATTTTTAGATAATAATCTACTTTTATTAAAGGATATATTTCATTACAATACATTGTGTAGATAAAGTTGTTGACATTGATAGATAAGTTGCAGATATTAGTTTGTGACAAATGAAAGAAAAAATATTGGGAACTATTAATTATATATATAAAGTTTGATTACACTAAGTGTTTTTATACCATCTAAAATTTATTTGCCTTCTTTAATTTTTGTTGTTGTTTGTTTCCCAGTATGATAACTGTGAAATACCATGCCCAGACTGAAAAGAAAATCTACATTAATGATAAGAAATGATCGTAAAATCAATTACACAATTATAATTGGAGTGACAGATTTATTTGAAAATTTTGTGTTTCCTAAGTGTTGTTGATGATAAGCTCTGTAGGACGGTATAAACATAGTTTGAAATTTACTGTTCATTATTAGATATTTTGAAGATAATTACAGATAAGTTTTATAGAATTTTTAAAGACATTGTATTAATGATAAATGATATTTTGGGAATTATTGTTTTCTTTTCTTTGGTAAATTGTTTGAAGAAATTTGTGGTAGGTTTGTTGTTATTCTGTATAAACAAATTTTCTGATGCTATATATATTTTTATGCCCCCATCGTAGTGGAGGGGGCATTAAGTTTTACTCTTGTCCATCTGTTCGTCCGTCCGTACATCCCAAAAGTTGTTTCCGTTCTCTAACTTTAGTTTGCCTCAACCAAATACTATGAAACTTATACACAATGCTGATTACCACAAAACACAGATCAATTTTGAATTTGGGTGACGTCACTTTTACAGTTCTATAGTTATGACCCTTAACAAATGAAAAAATTCAGCGTTTTCGTTCTCTAACTTTAGTTTGCCTCAACCAAATATTATGAAACTTTTACACAATGCCTATTACCACAAAACACAGATCAAGTTTGAATGTTGGTGGTGTCACTTTTACCGTTCTAGAGTAATGCCCCTTAACAAATGAAAAAATTCAGCGTTTTCGTTCTCTAACTTTAGTTTGCCTCAACCAAATATTTTGAAACTTTTACACAATGCCTATTACCACAAAACACAGATCAAGTTTGAATGTTGGTGGCGACACTTTTACCGTTCTAGAGTAATGCCCCTTTACAAATGGAAAAATGCTGAATTTTCCGTTTACGTTTTCTAACTTTAGTTTGCCTCAACCAAATGTTATGAAACTTATACACAATGCTTATTACCACAAAACTCAGTCACTTTTACTGTTCTTGAGTTATGTCCCTTTATAACGTTATATGCAAGCGGGGGCATCATCTGTGTCCCATTGACACATTCACCATTTATTTTATTTTTTTGATGAAGCAAACTCCTTTAAAAGCTACGCTTATTTTGTCTGTTAATAAACATGTTTTTAGATTTTTGATTTTGGGCCCAGTTTTCAAGTTGATCCAAATCTGGGTCCAAAATTAAACTGTGTTTGATTTCAACATAAATTGAATATATATGAGGTTCTTTGAAATGCTGAATCTAAACCTATATTTAAATAAATTTTGGATTTTTGGGCCCAGTTTTCAAGTTGATCAAAATCAGGGTCTGAAATTAAACTTTGTTTGATTTCAACAAAAATTGAATTTATGGGGTTCTTTGAAATGCTGAATCTAACCATGTATTTAGATTTTGGATTTTTGGCTCGGTTATCAAATTGGTTCACATTGAGGTCCAAAGGGTCCTAAATTAAACTTTTGTTTGATTTCAGCAAAAATTAAATTCTTGGGGTTCTTTGATATGCTGGTTCTAACCATGTACTTAGATTTTGGATATTGGACCATAATAGGTAAATGTCCAATTTCAAATTTTTCAGTTCTTTGACCACATTCATTTTGTGTCACAAACCTATGCTGTGTCAAATATTCGATCACAATCCAAATTCAGAGCTGTTTTAAGCTTAAATGTTGTGTCCATACTTGCCCCAACTGTTCAGGGTTCGACCTCTGCGGTCGTATCAAGTTGTGCCCAGCGGAGCATTTTATTTGCATTGTGTCTTACATATTTGCTACACTGAGCTCTAAACCTCATGCATTTCATGGAAACTAGCAAAGTATGTCAGTATAGCCTTATTTTGAGATCTTTTCCTTAATCTAGTAAGGATATATATATTTTACTACAAAATGACTTATTTGGCAAATGACATTTTTTCAAAAAGACGCTTAGTTAACGACTTTAATGCACCTACCTATTATACGGCAAAATCATTTATCATTCTAAAGCCTATTATCTGTTCTTTCTGTTTTCTCCAGTTGTTAATAGTTCGTACAGTGCAATTTTCCTTAAATCAAGGTTCTTGTATGCTATTTTTATACGACCGCAAACAAATTTTGCGATCGTTTATTGGTATGACGTTGGTGTCGTCGTCGTCCGAAAACACATTGGTTTTCGCACTCTAACTTTAGTATAAGGGGATGGATCTCTATGAAATTTTACCATAAGGTTCAATATATACCACAAAAGGTACCAACAGTTAAGGAATAACAAGCATTTTTCTAGTTTCATGACAATAACTTGTGTGTAAGTGTATGGATCTTTCTGAAATTGTACTACAAGGTTCCATATCACAAAGGAAAAGCTGGAATTGAGTTTGGGGGTAATTTCCCAAAACGTTTAGGAATAAAGGGCCAAAAATAAGCATTTTTCTAGTTTCCAGACAATTGTACTGCAAGGTACCATACCACAAAGAGATTGATTTTGGGGGTAATTGCCTCAAAATTTAAGGAATTAGGGGCCAAAAAGGGCCAAAAAACACGTATTTTTCTAGTTTCAGGACAATAACTTGTGTGTAAGTGTATGGATCTTTCTGAAATTGTACTACAAGGTTCCATATCACAAAGGAAACGCTGGAATTGAGTTTGGGGGTAATTGACCCAAAATTTTAGGAATTAGGGGCCAAAAAGGGGCAAAAAACAAGCATTTTTCTAGTTTCAGGACAATAACTTGTGTGTAAGTGTATGGATCTTTATGAAATTGTACTACAAGGTTCCATATCACAAAGGGAAAGCTGGGTTTGAGTTTGGGGGTAATTGCCCTAAACGTTAGGGATTTGGGGCCAAAAAGGGGGAAAAAAACAAGCATTTTTCTAGTTTCCAGACAATAACTTGTGTTCAAGTCTATGGATCTCTCTGAAATTGTACTGCAAGGTACAATACCACAAAGGGAAGGCTGGGATTGAGTTTGGGGGTGATGAATCATAAGGGGGTTCAAAAAATTTGGGGGGGGGGGGATTTTTTTTCCCTTTTTTTCCTTTTTTTTTCTTTAAAATTTTCCATTTTAAACTGGTTATTTCTGATTTATATATAAAAGCAAATAATAATGATATGCTTTGAATAGGTAAATTAAAAAAATTTAAGTTCTTAGACCACATTCATTCTGTGTCAAAAACCTATGCTGTGTCAAATATTTAATCACAATCCAAATTCAGTGCTGTGTCAAGCTTGAATGTTGTGTCCATACTTGCCCCAACTGTTCAGGGTTCGACCTCTGCGGTCTTATCAAGCTGTGCCCAGCGGAGAATTTTATTTTATCTTCTAAAAATCATATGAACCTCAAAGAACAGAATACCATAAATCGAAATTAAATGAAAATATAAATGTTAATTATCATATGATCTATTTTCATCACTTTATTTCCTTTGTCATGGTCTATTGTCATCTACTCTCCTTCTGAAATTATTTTGAGTGCTCAAACTGCCCCATAGCCTGGGATACAAAAACAACTAACATAATACAGAAAGACACAAAAGTTTGTGTTTCTTTCAAATTATCTGATCTTTTTTTATGTTTAAAATGTACATGTACATTGTAGCATGTATACAAGAAGTTAGCTGATAATGAGTAAAAAAGCAACATATGTTAATATAAAGGATCTACAATGTAACATAGCATGAAAGACGAATCATAGTGCAACACAATCTGTTGCACTATGATTTGTGCAACAGGACTTTATTATGTCTGTCAATTTAATTGCAGGCATAATGAAACTAAACAATGAACAAAAAATACACTTACCACTACTAAATGATACGGAACTTCCATAAATTGAATCCAGCTTTTATCCAGGTTATTGTAAACAAATTTTCACCTCCAACCATTCTGTTCGGTGAACAGTTTTAACAATTGAAATGGTATGTAAAATTGAGAATGGAAACGGGGAATGTGTCAAAGAGACAACAACCCGACCAAGAGCAGAAAACAACCCAAGGCCACCAACGGATGTTCAACACAGCCAGAAAGTCCCACACCCGGAGGCGAGCTTCAGCTGGCCACTACACAAAAATGTGTACTAGTTCATAGAAAACGGACGTCACAGTAAACTCTGAAACATATAAATGAACCGAAATTAAAAAAACATACAAGACCAATAATGGCCAGAGGTTCCTGACTTGGGACAGGCGCAAAAATGCGGCGGGTTAAACATGTTTTGTGAGATCTCAACCCTCCCCCTATACCTCTAGCCAATTTAGAATAAACAAACACACAGCAATACGCTCAGTAAAACTCAGTTTAAAAGAAGTCTGAGTCCGTTGTTAGAAAAGGTAACAGAAGAAACTAAGCAGAATGACAATGATAACATAAATTAACAAAGGACTACTAGCAGTTACTGACATGCCAGCTCCAGACCTCGATTAAACTGATTGAAAAATTATGTCTTCATCATATGAAAATCAAGCAAAATACCTCCCGTTAGGGGTTTAGTATCATACCATCATAAAATTTACGAGAAGAATATAACCCGTATCATGCCAACAACTGGTTTTAGAATAAATGTGTTTATTTCCGATGCAAAGACCCTATGAGTGATTCAATATTAATTCAAAAAAAATGCCATCTTTAATGACCTGACAACAGTATAACTACAGACCTTCTAAAATTCAAACTGACCACACGCACGATACACGCACGCACGATACACGCACGGTGAATGCACGATACACGCACAGTGAATGCACGGTACACGATACACGCACGATGAGCGTTACACGGAGGATTAACGAAAAATGAATGATGAATGATGAATGCACGATACACGCACGATGAATGATGAACACACGATACACGCACGATACACGCACGGTGATTGATTCATTGACAAATGAACGATAAGCGCTTAATACACGGTTTTCAAAGCCATTTTATTTGGAATTGCATTTAAAATTGATGTATGATAATGAAAATCTATAAGGGTATACAAATTTTAGATATCTCGCTTTCTGTGTTGATTGGTCGACAGTTTTACTAAATACTCCATGTATTAAATAAATTAATTGTAGTATAGTATTTCCAATATCAATGAGTGTTGTCAAATTATAAAACTCATCGATTTTATAATTCTACTTAATATAAATAATTTATAAATTGCTACGTTTTAAAGAGTGGCGATTCCAGCCATTTTTAAAAAAAGGGTTCTCAACCCAGGATAAAAGGGGTGGTTTTAACCATATGTCCCCATTCAAATGCATTGACCCCCCCCCCCCCCCCTTTCTTTTTATCTGCCTAAATTTGTAACCTTAACTAATTAATTATCATATGTTTACGTTCCGAAATTTAGGAAATATTTGTACGTTTCGATGTTTAGTATGATGTCCATTATCACTGAACTAAAATTCATTTTTGTTTAGGGACCAGCTGAAAAACGCCTTCGGTGTGGGATTTTCTACCCATTGGTGGCCTTCGACTGTTTTCTGCCTGTACGTCTAAACACTGCTAAGGACTTATAATATGCCACTAAGGACTAGAAAGGATGTGTTACTTGTACTCTGTTTTCATACTATGGAAGAGATAGATAGATTTTTATTACATAAATTCCAATTTTTAAAGAAAAAGAATCACCATTAAATGAGTAGTTGAACAATATTTGGAACGTGCCGGTTTTTCCTTGATATTGCCGAAAATCAGTGATCCGACTGACACAAGCTAACTTACATAACAACTGATTAAACAATCATAATCTCTTTTTTTTTTTACTTAAGTTACAATGTTCCTTATATTATCAGAATCGTATGATTTAATTTAGAGCAAAATATATAATTTGTCTGAAAAATTAATTAGAAATAGCTAAGAAAATGAAATTTACCAAATAATGAGAAAATTTAAACATTTGTAATACCAAATACTTCATAATATACTTCTGAAACGACTTTTCGTCCTGAATATGCATGAAATTTTTGCCACTGGACGTTTAAACAACCAATGAATAATCAATCAATCAAATTTTGCTCTCAGTAAAAATGAATTAAACAATATAAGCCACAATTGTATCCATCACTTGGTGTCTGTTGTTTGTTTGTACAGTAAACATACTGAATCTTTTTATATTCCTTATACAATTCCAAGTACCCGGTATGTAATAAAATTCATACATATTTTCAAACATCCTGGCACTTCAAATTTCTAGGAGGTGAGATTCTCGGGGTTTTACCTGAAACTCTTTGGGAAATGCAATTTTTAATTCCAATTCCAATTCCAAACTGTAAAAGATATCCCAAGGTTTTTTAAAATGCATTTCTAATTTGATAAGGAGATTTGAAAAAAAACGATCTCAATGGTAGTTGAAATTATCCAGTGGAATCATTTTGTGTCCGCCGTTGTCTTTCATACATATCAATTGGTGTATCCACTGTTTGCTGTTCTTTATGGCAGTCAGGCCTCGCGATCGGTCTCCAAATTTAAGCCCCCACTTAGGTAAATTAATGATCATTTATAGGGGGGGGGGGGGGGGGGGCTTTTTTCTCGGGACAAACATTATTTTCCTTCCTTAAAAACAACTTAACAATTTTCTATATTTTTCATTTAATCATAAACAGATGAATATTAAATGATTTTTAAAAAATTTAAAAATTATTTTTATTCTAATATATCTAAATATCTGGGTTATTTTCTTATCCAAATAATTATTTTTTCATTTTCTTAAGGAAAAAGTGTTATCAGTTATGGCCCCCTCATTTTAGACATGACATTTTGCTTGATACTGTATGAAGATTATTCGTTGCAACTTTTATGAAGAAATTACCAACTTTTTTTTAACTAGATAAATATACAACAAAAATACCGTTTTTTATTCTTGTATCAATTTCTTTTCACAAAAATTAAATATTAACAAAGAATTGTTACACAAATGTAGAGCCCAATTTTGTAACGAAGATATTCCTAATCTCTTTACCGAAATCCGCATATCTTTATCTTTTAAAACAAAAAGTTAAGGATGTCTGTTCAAAGGACAAAAATGTCCAAGAAACCGAAATGTTATAAGTAAATGTCGAATAATTCAAACCCATTTGTCTTTTAAATTTAGCACATGAAGGTATAATTTTTATTACATATACAAATTGATTTTGTAAAAATTAGCTTGTATATATGTGAACTTTTGTAAAAAATCACTGTGGGTCTAAAACTGTATCACATGCCCATAATTGTCCTAAAGCTAAATGTCATCGTCAGATTATGAGGGTCTGAATAGGGATTCATTATTTCTGTATTCTATCATTTTAGGCAATTTTTTCTAATCGTTATACCTTTTGTCGATCATTCTTTATTCCATATATTCTAGTACCTCATCATTTTCATTTCTATATATTTGTCTGGTTATTTTTTGTATTCTTTATTTTTTGGTCAATAATTTTCTATTCTATAAACCCCCATCCACACCCTCATGTATAATGGAAGACGATAAACATTTTAGTATACATACCACCCGTTGTCACTTTCACCTGACATACAAACCACAAATTGTTATTTTTACCTGGACACAGGACTTATATAATTACGTAATAATAACGGGTATAGTAAATTCAGTAGAATATAACCTGTATCAACGCACTCAGGCTTGTTAAATGAATATTGATCTGACAACTGTTTATCATATTTTTAGTTATTTTAAAATTGAGAATGAAATGATGAATATGTCAAAGAGACAACAACCCGAAAAGAGCAGATGACAGCCGAGGGCCACCATATTTGATAAGGTTTTAGTTTCTAATGAGACAGTCACCATCGTATTTTCAGAAAATCTCTAAATGGATAATGAGAGTTTAGCGACCTTGACTGGCTATACAGCCCAAGCACGGTCGGTCTCTAAGAGATAGGCTTTACCTAGCGTTAGGTGTTTAAAAAATATCCATTTAAGAACCAAATGTGGCTTCTTTATATTTATACCAAAATTGAGTTCAAGGCAGTATTTTGTCAAAGAGAACAATTACACAAAGTGCAACATGCGAGAAGAGGTTTCATTTCCCTTATTTATTTTTTATTGAAGTGAGTAATCTTTTGAGATTACTTCAGGGAAATATATTTTAAATGAAAAGGTGCAACTGGATGCATCCCTAAAAAACAAATTTAAATATATATATATATATATATATATATAATTTAAATTTGTTTGTTATATATATATATATAAAATGACGGATATTCGTCAATCAGACAGCAATCCAACATAAACACGAGTAAGTTACCTGACATCTAGAATAAGAAGTTAAAGCATACCCCGTGCTGGTCAACTTTCTGAGTTGTGGGTAAAATTCAATATACATGTAGGACTGTGAAACGGGAAATATACGAAAGATTTGTTTTTACGTACGATGAAGTGTCATTCCCTCAATACATACGAGTCCACCGTGAAACTATTCTTATGATTATATAACGGTAACTGATGATCTCATTAGAGGAACAAATTAAGTAAAGATACATGTTGAAGCAAGAATAATTTCCACATGCAAAACATCAAATAGGACGATCTCTAAATTAGTACGCGGCAACTTTAACTATTACATTCATAGACAATAACACTAGTAAATGCTTTATATACTGACATTGAAACAAATATACTGCTCATAATAATTGAACATCTGTAGACTTTAATCTAGGTATCCCGCGTTATATAAACCATCGCAAACCATGGAACAGCTCATCGCACTTCGGCGCAGACCAGCGCACTTCACGCGTGGCCATCAAACTTTATGATCTCCATTGCACCTCAGAGTCATACACACATATATATTCCGATTTTCTAATAATGGTTTTTATACGACCGCAAAAATTAAAAATTTTTTGGTCGTATATTGGTATGACGTTGGCGTCGTCGTCGTCGTCGTCGTCGTCGTCCGAAGACACATTGGTTTTCGCACTCTAACTTTAGTTTAAGTGAATGGATCTCCATGAAATTTTACCATAAGGTTCAATACCACGAAAGGAAGGTTGGGATTGATTTTGGGGGTTATGGTACCAACAGTTAAGGAATTAGGGGCCAAAAAGGGGCCAAAAATAAGCATTTTTGTAACTTCCAGACAATAACTTGTGTGTAAGTGTATGGATCTCTCTGACATTGTACCACAAGGTTCCATATCACAAAGGGAAGGCTGTAATTGATTTTGGGGGTAATTGCCTCAAAATGTTAGGAATTAGGGGCCAAAAATGGGGCAAAAAACAAGCATTTTTCTAGTTTCATGACAATAACTTGTGTGTAAGTGTTTGGATATTTCTGAAATTGTACTACAAGGTTCCATATCACAAAGGGAAAGCTGGAATTGAGTTTGGGGGTAATTGCCGAAACGTTTAGGAATGGGGGGCCAAAAAGGGGCCAAAAATAAGCATTTTTCTAGTTTCCAGACAATAACTTGTGTTCAAGTGTATGGATCTCTCTGAAATTGTACTGCAAGGTACCATACCACAAAGGGAAGGCTGAGATTGAGTTTGGGGGTGATGAATCATAAGGGGGTTCAAAAAATTTTTGGGGGGGATTTTTTTTTTCTTTTTTTTTTCTTTTTTTCCTTTTTTTTTTCTTTTAAAATTTAAAATTTTAAGTTGGTTATTTCTGATTTATATTTAAAAGCAAATAATAATGATATGGTAGGAGATACACACCAAACAGGATGTGTAAATTATTATATAATAAGTATTGTGCAATAGCAAGAAATTTTCAATTGCACAGTATTGCACAATAGCAAGAAATCTTCAATTGCACAGTATTGCGCAATAGCAAGAAATCTTCAATTGCACAGTATTGCGCAATAGCAAGAAATATCCAATAGCACAATATTGCGCAATAGCAAGAAATTTTCAATTGTACAGTATTGCGCAATAGCAAGAAATAATCAATTGCACAGTATTGTGCAAAAGAAGATACTTCGTATAAATTGCTTATTTCTTGATCAATTTCAATGGGGTTTTATTCTTGAATTCTTGGGGTTCTTTAATATGCTGAATCTAACCGTGTATTAAGTTTTTGGATTTTGGGCCCCGTTTTTAAATTGGTCCACATTGAGGTCCAAAGGGTCCAAAATTTAACTTTGTTTGATTTCATCAAAAATTGAATTATTGGGGTTCTTTGATATGCCGAATCTAACCGTGTATTTAGATTCTTAATTTTTGGTTCTGTTTTCAAATTGGTCTACATAAAGGTCCAAAGGGTCCAAAATTAAACTTAGTTTGATTTCAACAAAAATTGAATATATGGGGTTCTTTGATATGCTGAATCTAACCATGTATTTAGATTTTTGATTATGGGCCCAGTTTTCAAGTTGGTCCAAATCGGGGTCCAAAATTAAACTTTGTTTGATTTCAACAAAAATTGAATATATGGGGTTCTTTGATATGCTGAATCTAACCATGTATTTAGATTTTTGATTATGGGCCCAGTTTTCAAGTTGGTCCAAATCGGGGTCCAAAATTAAACTTTGTTTGATTTCAACAAAAATTGAATATATGGGGTTCTTTGATATGCTGAATCTAACCATGTATTTAGATTTTTGATTGTTGGGCCCCGTTATCAACTTTGTCCACACTGAGATCAAAAGGGTCCAAAATTAAACTTTGTTTGATTTCATCAAAAATTGAATATATGGGGTTCTTTGATATGCTGAATCTAACCATGTATTTAGATTTTTGATTATGGGCCCAGTTTTCAAGTTGGTCCAAATCGGGGTCCAAAATTAAACTTTGTTTGATTTCAACAAAAATTGAATATATGGGGTTCTTTGATATGCTGAATCTAACCATGTATTTAGATTTTTGATTATGGGCCCAGTTTTCAAGTTGGTCCAAATCGGGGTCCAAAATTAAACTTTGTTTGATTTCAACAAAAATTGAATATATGGGGTTCTGTAATATGATGAATCTAACCGTGTATTAAGTTTTTGGATTTTGGGCCCCGTTTTTAAATTGGTCCACATTGAAGTCCAAAGGGTCCAAAATTTAACTTTGTTTGATTTCATCAAAAATTGAATTATTGGGGTTCTTTGATATGCCGAATCTAACCGTGTATTTAGATTCTTAATTTTTGGTTCCGTTTTCAAATTGGTCTACATAAAGGTCCAAAGGGTCCAAAATTAAACTTAGTTTGATTTTAACAAAAATTAAATTTTTAGGGTTCTTTGATATGCTGAATCTAAACAGTATTTAGATTTTTGATTATGGGCCCAGTTTTCAAGTTGGTCCAAATCGGGGTCCAAAATTAAACTTTGTTTGATTTCAACAAAAATTGAATATATGGGGTTCTTTGATATGCTGAATCTAACCATGTATTTAGATTTTTGATTTTTGGGCCCTGTTATCATTTTTGTCCACATTGAGATCAAAAGGGTCCAAAATTAAACTTTGTTTGATTTCATCAAAAATTGAATTCTTGGGGTTCTTTGATATGCTGAATCTAACCATGTATTTAGATTTTGGATATTGGACCATAATAGGTGAATGTCCAATTTAAAATTTTTAAGTTCTTAGACCACATTCATTCTGTGTCAGAAACCTATGCTGTGTCAAATATTTAATCACAATCCAAATTCAGAGCTGTATCAAGCTTGAATGTTGTGTCCATACTTGCCCCAACTGTTCAGGGTCGACCTCTGCGGTCGTATCAAGCTGCGCCCTGCGGAGCATTTTATTTATTATTTTAGTTCCCGTAGGTATTGCCCAAAGAAATAGGGTTTAGTTAAGGGTTTACACATCTTCATAGCTAAAATATTTTGATACTTATATCACGAACAGATATCTATGACAAACATTTCTTAAATTGTCGTTATATAAATTTAGATTTTTTTTTAAGAAACGTAGGTTTCAGCTACAGCAGACTAAATTGGCTTTTGATGGATTGAAGGCTTATGTAAATATAAGAAAATGTGGTATAATTGCTAGTGAGTCAACTATTCAAGAAAGTTCAAATCAAGAGGAATGCTAGCAGTTATATCTATACGACCTTCAATAATGAAAAAATACGGGAACTGTAAAGTCGGTTATTAAAGGCCTCGCCCCGAAATGAAAAAAATATGAAACAATTCAATTGAGCAAAATAACGGCCTTCTTTATTTCAAATCAACATGTATCTTGCCACAAAAAAAAAGCCCAAATACATGTATATAACAGAATTGATGTTACGAAAACCACTGAACTACGTGCTTTTGACTTTGGACAAACACATAAATACACAGAATGTTGTGAATGTGTATAGGCCCTTTATTGGTCATATAGCTCTACACTCCTATCTATTTTATACATTCTTTGGCTTTCAAATATTTAGCATTGAGCGTTCCTAGTGAAAGTAAATCCAGAAAAGCGTTATAGATGCATGAAATTTATAAAGTGTTCTTTTGTGAGGGGATCAAAACGTAGGGATCGATGTTAATGTCTGTTTTATATGTGCAATAATATCGGCCTTCTAACTTTAGTGAAACTCTGCAGTTGTTCCGTGACAGATCCAGGGGGAGGATTCAGGGGGTTGGAACCCCCTTTTTTTGGATGATCAATGCATTTAATGGGGACATATAATTGGAACCCCCCCCCCCCCCCCCCCTTTTTGCCCTGGGTTGGGAACCCCCTTTTTAAAATGGCAGGATCCGCCTCTGTTGTTTCATGTATTTGATATGCAAATTATCACAAAACTAAAAGGATAAGATGGATGAATTAATAGTTGATCGTTTAACGTCCAGTGGCATATATTATAGATTCATTATTAGGGGGAGTACAATAATTATGATACAATGATGAACATTGACAATCATACCACAACTTCTTTTTTATAAGAACGTAAATGTGTAGATTTTTGTCTTTTACTGTAAACGACAGTGTCCCCGGGAGTCAAAGCCGAAATTAAACTTGTGTAAATTTCTGAAACATACATTTCATTATTTAACCCAATGTAAAGCAAAACAAATAATACCGTTTTGAGCTATAAAACCAAGGCAACCCTTTATACTAGTCAAAAGTTGCTGGATCGTGATAGATGCATAGGAAACTTCAATTAATTGTTTGTATTTGTCAATCTTTTATATCCGATAAAGATGAACACAAAATCTATCGAATAAAAACTACCGATTTTTCTATAAGATAAAATTTATCCTTATTGGAGTCAAATTTGTCATTCATAAAGGACAAAAAAATGTCCTCAGTAGCGGAACAAAAAATACCCCCATGGTAAAATAATCCGTCATTCTTTAATACTATTGTGAATTATTTTTTTCGGATATTAATCTTTTAGACATACATTAAAAACGGTGTCCTTGATATGCAACCATGAACACAATGAAAAATGAATCTGTGAAAGTGTTCCATGTTTATTCCATTTAAATAAAGACTTGTTATGATAATACAATATATTTAACTATTTTATCAAACAATTTAAATAAAAAAGAATATCTTAAACTCGTAAACACAATTTCAAGTTTAAAAAGTTCCTCAATTTAAAATCCTTCTTAAGGAATACGGGATATATTTGCCTGATCTTGTACTTGTTTAATTAAAAAAATGCCTTCAAATACATATGTTTATTTGTATTCAATTTTCCACAAAACATATTTAGCTTATTTTAAATGAAAATAAAGAACAGAGAATAAAAACACTGTTGAAGAGAAAATACATATTCGTGTTAAATTCGCCTCAGTTTAATTTGTTAATTCAAGTTTGACATCTAAAATCTTAATCCGCAATCCACATTTACCCGACAATCTTGTATATTGTATTTTCTCAATGGAATAACCTTACGTACACGTGACCATCAGAAACGAAGACAAAAATTATATTTGTAATGGTATTTATCAAAACTTAAATGTTTGAATATTTAGTAGAATATGAATTTGCCAAATAAGCGAAGAATTATAATCTTGCATTGTTCAACATTGGAGAAATGACTCAAGTTGAACATTAATCATGTTAATACTGATTCAATATATTATTATAGTCTCACCACATACAAACATAAAATGAGAATCACAGAAATAAACATAAAACATTAAAACATTTGCATTGTATGTACCAATCTTAAAAAGAATAATGAGAGACTTTTAAGACACAATATATTTACTCATTTACATTTAAAATTTACAGTGTCCACCTGTACTATATGAAAATAAAACATTTTTTCTTTGAGAACTAGGAAATAAAATGCCGTTTCTTTTCAATGAAATATTGTTGATGTTTTTGGCAACTATAGCAGCAACATTGCCGTTATTAAATAAAAATATAAATTTTTCGCTATCTGATAATTAAAGGTTAAAATGTTCATTAAAATGTTTAGCTTAATGTATCATAATTTGTCTTAAATCTACATATAATAGGCATTTTAAAATGACATGAAGTTCATCTTCAATAGTAGAGCTACAACACATGTCATCTCGTGGACTTCTTTTCTTTCATACTTTCCAGTTTCTATTTTTAGTGGAGCTACCCCACATCTAAATTTTGCAAAAGCACTGTTTTTTTTATTGGCGGAATATTTTTTAACAAATAACAGTTGGCCAACAGTATATTTTTAAGCCCATTTCGCTCAGTTGAATAGAAATTCCAATTTTAACTGTTCTGTCGTAGAAATGTCATCATGTTATTGTTTGTACGTAGAACATGTATCATTATATTAAAATGTGTCAGTCCCAGCCAAGATTCACTGAATAACCACGAAATGTTTACAGATGATAAATAAATTTTACACAAAAATTCATGAATCTGTATGAACGTTATGTACGATGAAGTTAATTAAGTGTTCACAAGAAAGTAAGTATGAATGTAAATTTTATTTAAAGTCGGAACATATATATACACTTTAACCGTGAGATAAAATATAAGCTTTGATGAGCTCTATAACCGACTATCATATAAAAACCGCAATGAATGAACGTTACCCGATTAGAGATGAACGTTTGACAAATAAACGTTATCTGATGTACACAGTTATACACGATTGACGAACGCACGATACACGGTTAAGAATGAATGATTGATGAACGCACGATACACGCACCATACACGATTAAGAATACACGATGCACGCACGGTACACGGAAAATACACGGAACGATGAATGATGAGCGCACGATTGGTACACGCACAATACACGATGAACGCACGGAATATTATTTTATAAGTAAGGCTTAGAACAACATACACAAAATTATCACATATTCCATAATTTATAATTATTCCAGATTCAATTAAACCCTTGTTTTTAGAGTATTTAGGCATTATATTAGATACAAATAAAATGTAGGCAAGATTGATTGATTGGTTGGTGTTTAAGATCACTTTCAACACTATTGTGCTTTTAGTTGGTGGTCAGCTTTTATTGGTGGAGGAAGCCAGAGTGCACAGAGAGAACTTTGAACTTCGATAGGAAAACTGACAATCATAGTCAATTCAATGATGTCATTATTAAAGTAATATTCAAAATTGAAGTTATCTTCTTTTGTCCATAACTGAAGTTGAACCAACTACAATAATATCTCATATTATTGCACTGTTTGTTGATATTGATAGTGAAATTAACATTTGATTGGTTGAGACTATCCCAAGAGACACTGAACAAGACTTCATATTCCCCTCTGAACATCAGGACTACCACATGCGACATAACATACGGTTAATGTATAAAATATCTTGAACATTTTTTTGAATAGTGATTGTAGTCATTATCGTGTTAATAATGATTTCAGACGTAAAAACAAAATCGTAAAAAAAAATTGTCATAGAATAAATAATTAACTTTTGGGGGTGAATTTTTCGCAAATTCATATCTCCCTCGGGAAATGCCTTCAACAGAGTTTGAAGTATGATATAAAATAGATATAAGAAGATGTGGTATGAGTGCCAATGAGACAACTCTCCATCCAAGTCAAAATTTATAAAAGTCAACCATTATAGGTCACAGTACGGTCTTCAACACGGAGCCTTGGCTCACACCGAACAGTAAGCTATAAAGGGCCCCAAAAAATTACTAGTGTAAAACCATTCAAACGAGAAAACCAACGGTCTAATCTATATAAAAAACGAGAAACGAGAAACACTTATGAACCACATCAACAAACGACAACTACTGAACATCAGATTCCTGACTTAGGACAGGTGCAAACAAATGCAGCGGGTTTAAACGTTTTAATGGTACCAAACCTTCACCCTTTTTCCTGAAACAATAGTGTAACATCACAACATAGAAAGACACACTATAAAATATCAACTGAAATAGCTTAACTCAATCAAAGGACATATTAACACCATTGAACATACACTGAACAAATAAATTTGACCTATGACACAATGTAAATACAAAATAAATAAACTAAGGCAAGAATAACAAAAGTAACATGTTATATCGGTAAGAAATGTTACAATTAAAGAAAAACAATATGCTCGAACAAAAATACCATCCATTTGCAATAACTTTAAACACAGGTAAATGAAAATAATTTTGTTGTTAGGTATACCTGTACAGTACCAATAGAGAAAGGAAATATTTTTACAAAATAAATAATTTTGAATACAAAATAAATAAATTAAGAGAAGAATAATAAAAGTAACAAGTTATATCGGTAAGAAATGTTAAACAATTAAAGAAAAACAATATGCTCGAACAAAAATACCATCCATTTGCAATAACTTTAAACCCAGGTAAATGAAAATAATTTTGTTGTTAGGTATACGTGTACAGTACCAATAGAGAAAGGAAATATTATTACAAAATAAATAATTTTGAAGTTCATAGTACGAAGTGAAAATTTATAGTTATACCAAACACTTATCAAAGCTGGTATATAGACCAGATATAACCCTGAATAAACATTAAATAACAAAAAAGCAATACAATTAGTATCAACAGGTCAAATAAACAAGAAAGTACGATTTGATAGTACTCGCAGTTACTGACAGCTAGTTAAAAGCCAAAACAATTAATAATAAAAAATCATGCATCAGAGACTAAAATCAACTAAAACACTTCCCAGGGATTTAGTATTTTAACGTCATGGACAGTCAAAGAAGACATGACTAGTGCAATGCCAAAAATAAATGTATCGACAGACAGTAGGATAGTTAGGAGTTTAACCTCTTTATAGATCTAAACGAACGTGGGTGTGTCTTTATACATCCCACTTGAAAAAAAATACAAATTTAGTTATGTTTTAATTTGCTGATGACAAAATCGATATTAGTGCCAATGTAAACTATATTCAAAGATCAAATTAATTGGTAAGATAACCTTTACTAATAAGCCTGTTTAAAGGTTCGATGAGTTTACACGGATCACATAGTGATTTCCGCGCTTTAAGTACAATATTATCGTAAAATTTAGGATGCGAAATACCGTTTTTAATCAGTTTTCTACAAGTACAGCCAAATTTACTAATCAAATCTTTGTATCTATGAAAGAACTTAACAAAAGTTTAACGTAATTTATGGTAACGAAATCCTTGATTTAATAATTTACCAGTGATGCATTGATTACGTTCGTTAAAATCTATGACATCACTACACACACGGGCATAACGAACGAGTTGGGATATATATACACCGTATGAAAAAAGCATATTAATGTTTAAGGATGCTATAAACAGTTTCGTATAAAAAACTAGGGGTTATTCCCCGACTAAAAATAACCATGGAGGGAAATCCCTTTTTATTCATATAATTGGTGAAAAAGTATCATGTTTTTTGTATTTGATTGTAAAAATTAGTTAATTAGCTTTCAAATTAAACAGGTTGAATGATTAAAATAATTTTAAAAATAAGATTAAATATTCATGTTTTGAGGGGAGACAACACTGTAAACATCCTGTTTTTTTGGCAGTGAAAATTGAAAACTTATTTGCAGCCACTGTAGCTCTTTTCGAAGCAGGAAACCGTACCCTGAAACAAGATTTTTATTAAAGGCCAGGTAAAAACCTATGAATTTCATACAGTTTTGATTATGGAAAATGTGCCTGTATCATGTTTACATGGGTATGCACATGACCTGATTTCAGGTTTTTTATGTTCAGATTAGGCAACTTTTTCCCCATTTTCTCTGGATAGAACTTTTTTACTATATTAAAAGTACAGTATATTATTATTTCAATATAAACTAGAGAAAATTCTGATTCCAGTAATATCTAGTTTTATACAAGTATCTTTATTAACCATTCCACCACTAAGGGTCACTTAGGCATGGTCCCTTAAAATATGACGTCATAGAAAAAAACTGTTGATTGCACCCTTAAAGTTTGAAATAAAAAATCATTGTAGGAAATGGAATAGAGCCATATTTACAACCATTGATGGAACATTTGCTTGGAGTACTGAAGATTCCTACAACCTCTGTTAAGCAGAAACAGTTAGCTATCAGTGCTATAGGAGCTACAGGTAGGTTATTAAATAGACTTTTTATTTATTTGACTGGAGGACACATTATAACTCATCACTGTTGAGCAGCTGACCAAATAAGTAGAATGTTCAGTAGTTTTTGACAAAAGTGTGGCGAAAATATTTGTTGGACAAACAGACTAACAACGAACTCCAATCTGAATTGACTAGGATTGCCAGTTTTCCTGTCAATGGGACAATAAAACAAATCAAACGAAATATTGGGGGAGTCCCCAGGACCACCCCCACCCCCCTTCTTTTTGAAAACTTGTAAACGGTCAAGATCCCCACCCTGAAACCATATATATTCTTGTATGGGACAATAAAACTAATCAAATGAAATATAAGGCGAGTCCCCTGGGGTCATCCCCACCCCATCCTGTTTGAGAACTTGTAAACGCTCGAGGTCCCCACCCCTAATCCATATATATTCTTGTATGGGACAATAAAACAAATCAAATGAAATATAGGGAAAGTCCATGGGGATCACCCCCACCCCCCTTCTTTTTGATAACTTGTAAACGGTCGAGATCCCCACCCCTAAACCATATATATTCTTGAATGGGACAATAAAACAAATCAAATGAAATTGAGGTAAAGTCCCCTGGGGTAACCCCCACCCCCCTTCTTTTTGAAAACTTGTAAATGGTCAAGATCCCCAACCCGAAACCATATATATTCTTGTATGGGACAATAAAACAAATCAAATGAAATACCCCCTCCTGTTTAAGAACTTGTGAACGGTCGAGCTTTTCATTATTAATAAGATAATACCACATTGAGGTCCAAAGGGTCCTAAATTAAACTTTTGATTAATTTCATCAAAAATTGAATTCTTTTGTTTTTTGATATGCTGATTCTAACAATGTTTGAGTGTTAAATCATATTTAATTTTAGAGAACTTAGTCATCACTGGTTGTTGTTATTATTTATTATAATTTGAAAAATTGCATCATATCTTATTTTAGAGAACTATTTATCCAGTTTGAGTTATTTCCATTTGCACAGAAAATATTATGGATAAAATTAACCTGTGTTTCATTTCAACATAAATTAGATATATATATAGGGTTCTTTCAAATGCTGAATCTAAACTCTATTTAAATAATAGATTTTTAGGCCCAGTTTTCAAGTTGGTCTAAATCAGGGTCCAAAATCAAACTTCGTTTGATTCAACAAAAAGTGAATTTATGGGGTTCTTTGAAATGCTGAATCTAACCATGTATTGAGAGATTTTGGATTGTGGGCTCCTTTATCAAATTGGTCCACATTGAGGTCCAAAGGGCCAGGGTCCTAGCTATAGGTTAAACTTTTGTCTGATTTCATCAAAAATTGAATTCTTAGGGTTCTTTGATATGCTGATTCTAATATGTACTTAGATTTTGGATATTGGACCATAATAGGTATTTAAATGTCCAATTTCAAATATATCAGTTCTTTGACTACATTCATTTTGTGTCACAAACCTATGATTTGTCAAATATTCAATCACAATCCAAATTCAGAGCTGTTTTAAGTTTAAATGTAGTGTCCATACTTGCTCAACTGTTCAGGATTCGACCTCTGCAGGAAAATCCGGTTTGCTGTCTCTCTGACAGCCTCTTGTTTTCAAATATTCTCAAAATGCCAGGTATTTGGACTAGCTGCATAAAAAGATCATGCTTTGTTCGGCTATCTCCTCTTACAGTTTTTGAGCTGTAGCTTTAATATTTTGTAGGTTTTTTGTACACATGATGAAAGTGCATGTCCACAGGATTTTGATTTTTTTTCAAGTATTTTCAAAATGCCAGTTATTTGGACTTAGATTATCATACATAGTGTTAAATTTATAATTTCTTATGGTCAGACGGGGTCATCATTTGTGTCTTACAGACAGCGCAACAATTTCAAGGTTGTACTTCAACATCACTGTTTGTGAAATCTAAAGTATGTGGAACTACACACATGCATATGGCAGAGCAGAGGGGGGCATCGTCCATATCTAGTTTTACAGTGTGGTATTTGTTGCTGTTTTTGTCTCATCGGCATAAAGTTGTTTCCAATTGGTCTGCCAACTGGGATCATATATCCCCAACAGTAACTGGAAACCGTCTTCTGGGAAGGAGATTGCGGTATGGTGTTGATCTGGAAAATTTCGGCTGTCGCCTATAATGGAAAACAAATTCATTTAAAAGTATTTTCTTTTATTTTAAATTCAATTTTCAGGAAAATACGGTCGTTGAGTTTGTAAAACGGATAATTATAAAATGTTGTCCTTAGTGGAGAAAGGTTGATTTCGGGAGAGATGAGGGTACCTGGAAGTTTATTTTTAAAACAAATTTTGTATCATGATTTTTGTTTAAATAACTAATGTGTATCTGGTACTGAATACTAATAATTTAATCGTCTTGATTTGACGCAATTGCTCTAAAAATGATGTTTAAATCAAAAATAATTGTTATCACCTGAAAACAATTCTGATTGTGAAAAAGTAAAAAAGTAATGTCAAATTTTTGCCAGATGAACAATTCAGGCTCTTAGGAGTCTCTTATTTGATATGTCTACATTGGCATGATGATATGAATGATCTCTGACTTTTTTCTCAAATGGCAATGATGATAATGATGTTGTTTTTTGTAGCTAATGCAGCAAAAACATTATTGAAACCATACTTTCAAGAAATTATAGAACTATTTAAGGTATACTTAACTGCTGGGGATGAGGAAAGTGTAAGGAAATTGCAGATCCAAGTATTAGGTGAGTTCAATTTACATCTGTATTTCATTTGCCATAATTTATTCACTTGTCATTTTAAGGAGACTTTGTAATTTAAGTCCTATGTCTCCCACTAAATTCCCTGAAAATAAAGTTAAATGACCCAGTCACCTAAATTATATGTATGTGACCCCTATCAGCCAAAAACCATACTTTTGGCATTTGAAGTCATTATATTGAATCAATGCTTAGATATAACATACTTCAAACAAATAAAAATTCAAATTTAGCTGCAGATCATTTTTGTCTGGCCTGCTACAAAAGTTGCAAAGATTACATAGGAATCCTGCAACGGCGTAAACTATCCGCATAAAGCTTTAAATTTTCAAAAGGTAGAAGACCTGGATGCTTCATACCTTGTATACAGATGCCTTATGTTACGAAGTTTTAGCCTGTCATATGTCCATTGTCCTTGGCCTCATTTTCATGGCTAAGTAACTGCTTGAAAAAAAATTAGTTTTTTGGTCAAGTGGAATACTCACTTATTATGAGTAATAGTATAATTGTATTTGGTATATGGGTTCCTTGCAACGTCTACATGTCTGTCAGGTAGGGTTCACCTGACTTTGTCCTGATTTCATGGATCAGTGATCAAGGTTAAAGCTACGTGGTCAAGTCCGTATTGCAGCTACTGTAAGCATTAGGTCAACTATATTTGATGTATGGAATGATTGTAAGGTGTACATGCCCGACTGGCAGGTTTCATCTGATCAAGATCTCAATTTCATGATTCATTGGACTATGTTTAGTTTTTATACGGCCGCAAAAACATTTTGCGGTCGTATATTGGTATGACGTCGTCGTCGTCCGAAGACACATTGGTTTTCGCACTCTAACTTTAGTTTAAGTGAATGGATCTCTATGAAATTTTACCATAAGGTTCAATACCACATAAGGAAGGCTGGGATTGATTTTTGGGGTTAAGGTACCAACAGTTAAGGAATAAGGGGCCAAAAAGGGGCCATAAATAAGCATTTTTGTAACTTCCAGACATAACTTGTGTGTTAGTGTATGGATCTCTCTGACATTGTACCACAAGGTTTTATATCATAAAGGGAATGCTGGGGTTGATTTTGGGGGTAATTGCCTCCAAATTTTAGGAATCGGGGGCCAAAAAAGGGGCAAAAAACAAGCATTTTTCTAGTTTCATGACAATAACTTGTGTGTAAGTGTATGGATCTTTCTGAAATTGTACTACAAGGTTCCATATCACAAAGGAGCTGGAATTGAGTTTGGGGGTAATTGCCCAAAACGTTTAGGAATAAGGGGCCAAAAAGGGGCCAAAAATAAGCATTTTTCTAGTTTCCAGACAATAACTTGTGTTCAAGAGTATGGATCTCTCTGAAATTGTACTGCGAGGTACCATACCACGAAGGGAAGGCTGGGATTGATTTTGGGGGTAATTGCCTCATAATTTTAGGAATTAGGGGCCAAAAAGGGGCAAAAAACAAGCATTTTTCTAGTTTCAGGACAATAACTAGTGTGTAAGTGTATGGATCTTTATGAAATTGTACTACAAGGTTCCATATCTCAAAGGAAAAGCTGGAATTGAGTTTGGGGGTAATTGCCCAAAACGTTTAGGAATAAGGGGCCAAAAATAAGCATTTTTCTAGATTCCAGACAATTACTTGTGTTCAAGAGTATGGATCTCTCTGAAATTGTACTGCAAGGTACCGTACCACAAAGGGAAGGCTGGGATTGATTTTGGGGGTAATTGCCTCAAAAGTTTAGGAATTAGGGGCCAAAAAGGAGCAAAAAACAAGCATTTTTCTAGTTTCAGGACAATAACTTGTGTGTAAGTGTATGGATCTTTATGAAATTGTACTACAAGGTTCCATATCACAAAGGGAAAGTTGGGTTTGAGTTTGGGGGTAATTGCCCTAAACGTTTAGGAAAAAGGGGCCAAAAAACAAGCATTTTTCTAGTTTCCAGACAATAACTTGTGTTCAAGTGTATGGATCTCTCTGAAATTGTACTTCAAGGTACCATACCACAAAGGGAAGGCTGGGATTGAGTTTATGGGTGATGAATCATAAGGGGTTTCAAAAAATTTGGGGGAGTGATTTTTTTTTCCTTTTTTTTCTTTAAAATTTTCCATTTAAAACTGTTTATTTCTGTTTTATATATTAAAGCAAATAATAACGATATGGTTTGAATAGGTAAATTAAAAAAAATTAAGTTCTTAGACCACATTCATTCTGTGTCAGAAACCTATGCTGTGTCAAATATTTAATCACAATCCAAATTCAGTGCTGTATCAAGCTTGAATGTTGTGTCCATACTTGCCCCAACTGTTCAGTGTTCAACCTCTGCGGTCGTATCAAGCTGCGCCCATCGGAGCATTTTATTGTGGTTTGGTCTCTTTCTCAAATACTATAAGCAATAGGGCCACTATATTTGGTGTATGGAATGATTGTAAGGTGTACATGTTCGTCTGGCAGGATTCAGCTGACTTTGACCTCATTTTTAGGGTTCATTGGACAATGTTTAGTTTTTGTGGTTTGGTCTATTTTTCAGATAAAATAAGCAATAGGTCAATTATATTTAGTGTATGGAACGATTGTAAAGTGTACATGTCTGTCTGGCAGGGTTTATATGACCTCGACCTTATTTTCATGGTTCATTGGTTAATAAAAGTTTTTTGTAAATTTTATCAGTTTATCAAATACTATTAGGAATAGGTCAACTATATGTGGTGTATGGAATGATTGTAAGGTGTACATGTCTGTCTGGCAGGGTTCATATGACCTTAACCTCATTTTCATGATTCATTTGTCAATGTTAAGATTTTGTGGTTTGATCTGTTTCTCAGGCACTATTAGCGATGGGACCACTATATTTGGTGTATAGAATGACATTATTTTCATAGAACATTGATAATGTTAAATTTATGTGCTACTTTTACTAAAACCTTCACATTACAGACTTTCAACATGAATTCAATGATAATTAAAACAGCGTGTTCACTCTTGTCACAATATGCTTTAATGTTTGTCAAAAAACATATTCCTATTATGCGTTGCTTCAGGAAAAGTAATGTTTGTCCCATTGATAGAATGAATTTTTTAATTTCAGTTTGGCAATAAAATTCTATAAAACCTGTCATTTTCTAACCTTTAACATGAAATTTACTCATGCTTTCTGTATGTCTGTAAATCAAATGATTTTTAAATGAAATTCAACATATGACTCATTCAGAAGCACCAAAATAAGTAATGATTCTATTTTTTTTAATATATTAATCTTCCACTAAGACATCCTTATATCATGTATATATAGACATTGATGACATTGTGTTCAAAACTGAAAGATTTGCCAAATGTACACTAAAATTGATGTTTGGAAGCTATTTTCCCATCGGTATTGTAAATTCTAACATGAACTCAAGCATGGAAGTTATGCATGTTCTTGAGGGAACTAAATGTGTGTGCTTAAACCAAAACAAAAGTGTTTGCATAACAAAAATCCAATATAGCAGAGATGTCTTTTCTGAATTGTCTTGTTTTATTCTTCATGTTTTGAATTAGAAGAACCATTGTACTTCACAATAATAGAATTTGTGGTATATTATATTTGCATTTAAAACAAGCAATCAATCAATCTGTTTGTATTAAAACATTCTGCCAGAATTATAAAACCACAAGGGTTGCAATGCATAAAAAATCAATGTGTTTTTTTTTTATAATAATTGTGCTAATTTTCAATACAAACAAATGAATTTGCTCCATTCACTTCTGAATCCAATTACTGTTTTTTCAAGAAATTTAGAATAAAAAAAATAATTAAAAAACAAGCACCCCTTACAAAAGATGAATTGTCTGTTCTGTAGGCCTAAAGATATATAAAGGAAGTAGAAAACAACAAAGTAGAAAAAAATAATCAATACTCAGCTTTTGAATTTGAATTTGACACTATTTTTACTTAGTTGATAGTGCCTCAAGCTCATTGGTGATGAATAATTTTGGATGATGATGATGATGATGATGGATGGATGGCTGGTTAACGTCCAGGGGCAAATTAATCAGATTTTGGAGGAAAACATGTTAATGTAATATGAATATTAATCCTGCTTTGTACTAGACCGACACACTGTGTCAGATTTTATTAGTTCACCAGGTAACAATCTGCAGGAAGACATGTCACCCAACCTGGTCACATTATTCTGACTCAAAGCTGACAAGTCTTTGCTATTACTCCTAAATGCCATGTGCTTACCAATTTTAAAGTTTTTGGTTTGTCCCTGCTAGGGTTGGAAACCTAGGACGTTCCGCACTATAAGTGAACATGAACCCTCTGAGGCGGTTTAGTTTTGGATGAAAATGTATTACAGTAATTAACTGTTAACCACTGTTACACTATTTTCAAATCTATGAAGGATATTAATCAAAGTTCAATGAAACTTTTTATATTGTTATTGATTTTGAATAAATTTAGATTGGGGTATAATGTTTGACCTTACAACGACTAGAAAACAATTCTTGGTTGATTTATTGATGTCTACATTACTGCCCCTCGGAATTAGGTCACAACCAATAAACAACTAAAAATTTTAATCAATGGCACTGAATAGTAAAACAAATTATGTATATTTACTGTGTATTTGCCTTGAAGTTGGTTTTTACTTGACTCAGTCGACTCTTTATAGGAGTTATTGCCCTTCCAACTGTTCAAAGATGATTTTTGACCAATTTTAGTGGTTTTGCCTAGTATCTTGAAAAACTAAAATGGATTAGACTAAAACTTTGAAATGATCAGCAACACAAGATCTACAAATATCAATATGAATTAAATTGTTAATCAACTCCTAACAGGATAAATCACATTTTAAAACATTTTTTTTTTCATTTCTACTGTTACCATTTCAGAATGGTCAATGCACTGTTATCATACCAAAAGGTTATTGTACTGTTACCATTCCAGAATGGTTGATGTACTGTTACTATTCTGGAATGTCAATCTATTGATATCATTGAAAAATTATCGATGTACTGTAACTGTTTACATAGCAAAATATCTGTGGAAATTATACTTTAAAATCATCTTCATTCTACAATTTTGAAAAAAGTCATAAATTGATAATTCTCACTTTCATCACCTGAGTCGCGAAAGGCAAAAGCAGGTCTAGTATTACCCCTGGACTCTGTCCGTCTATCCATCTGTCCGTCCTAAAGACCTTGGGAACAAAACCTTTGTCACAGTTTTCTTGGTTTATATTAAAGAGAATGATTTAATATTAAGTATGCATATTCATAATGTTGGGTTGAAGCGAGTAAGCAATTTTAACGCCCACTGTGCAGCCCCTACCTTTTTGCCCATACTTTGAAATTTAACAACACTTGTACAAGGCAAACTTTTTTGAAAGTTTTTTTGGTTCCTCTTGAAGGAAATGATTACATATTTGGTCTGCAGCTTGATCATGTTCAGTTGTAGCAAGTAAGCAATTTTACATCCACTATGCAGCCACTTCCTGTTTGCAGATACTTTGAAATTTTACGACACTCATTGTACATGGCAAACTTTTGTCAAAGTTTTTTTGGCTCCAATTGAAGGGAATGATTAGATGTTTGGTTAGCCTTTTTGTAGTGTTGAGTTGTAGCGAGTGAGCAATTTTAACATCCACTGTGCTGCCCCTTCCTTTTTGCTGATACTCTAAAATCTTACAACTAATTGTACAAGGCAAACTTTCGTCAAAGTTTTCTGGACTCCTTTTGAAGGGAATAATTTAATATTTGTTCTGCAGCTTGATAATGTTTAGTTGTAGCGAGTAAGCAATTTTAACATCCACTGTGCAGCCCCTCCCTTTTTGCTGATACTCTGATATTTTTACAAAGCTAATTGTACAAGGCAAACTTTTGTCAAATTTTTCTTGACTCCTTTTGAAGGGAATGATTTAATATTTGGTCTGCAGCTCGATAATGTTCAGTTGTAGCAAGTAAGCAATTTTACATCCGCTGTGTAGCCACTTCCTGTTTGCGGATAATTTGAAATTTTACAACTCATTGTACATGGCAAACTTTCGTAAAGGTTTTCTTGTCTCCAATTGAAGAGAATGATTTAATTTAGGTCAGCATCTTTGTAGTGTTAATTTGTTAAGCGAGTAAGCAGTTTTTTGGCTTAGAGGAGCTCAAAGATGGCAGACCAGGCAACATCGTCAATTTAATGATACTGATGTAAAGAAAAGATTCACAAACTACAAAGAAGAAATATACTTCGGTCCAATATTCCTGTGTAACATATGTCATGGTATGTTTACAAAAAAAGGAGTACATGAACTCAAAGACCACTACATAAACATGATAAATAAGCTTAATTTACAGTATCCAGGACTATATGATAAAGCTGTTGAACATAATGGACCATCATGCAAACATCTGTGATGTGATGGATCAAGGTCATTATATGAGGAAGCCAAGGGCTTCCGAGGGTTAATAGTGAATTTTTATTGTGTGCCAGCCGCACGCCTTTATACAGTTGAGTTATTTTTGTATGTCCAGGTGGTATATAAGGACAGTTGACCTGAGAAGTATCCTCTTTTATTTTGAGGCAAACAGTAATAATTATCTCCAGTGTATATATTGCATATGTAGTAACACAACCAGTATTTGCATTTATATCAAACCTTATCGGGAATGGGTATCCACTATGGAGGGTACTATTAACGCAGGCTTGCCTCTGGTTAATAGTGAACTCTTTACAGCCAAGAATGCAAATACCAACAAAAAACCTCAATCACCATAGTGTCAAAAAACTGGTCTCTCATACTTTATGTATCTATGTATGAGCTCCAAATCATATTTTAATATCTAAATTCAGATAAAAAGAAAATTAATCTGTCTCCATACATGTATATCACTTATTTGAAAGAGAATACAACTTCACCAATATGTTTATCTACATATCCTTTTATTCCATCTTTTACATATGTTAGATGTTATAAACAATCTCTGTATTTATACCAAATATGTAACAACCTGTATTAGAAAATAATTCAAACTCTTTTGACCAGTTTTTAAAACCTAACTACCACTCTACATAATATGTAGCGGGTCGTAAAGTATCGCATTTTGTCTCAATAACATTACTCCAACAATACCTCAGAATTGCAATGACTACCATGAAATTATTTCTTTGTTTTGTGGAATAAAGACTTAAGCTTCATAATAACTTTTATTATATTCAAAAATGTTTACATCCCTCTGAAAAACATTTAATACTTTAAAGTTCATTTAAAATGTCTCTCACGTATAACAAATCAACACTGTGCGGTTTTCTTCATTCGTAACAAAGTCACCATAGCAAACACATTATCTTATCATCATAATCATCCACATGAAAACAAAATCCTTATGATTATCAATAAGAAAAACATTGTCTCTATACTTCTTCACAATCTCTGGAAAATTTTTGTTAAATTAAACTCCATATGGCAGCAAAATCCTGTTGCGAAATCCAAAAGTTATGTCCATATTAAAAAAAACATTCATCACTTGTATGTAGAAACGCTCTGAACAGACAACCATAGCAGATCCTCCTGGTCCACCATACAGGTAAAAAAGGGGCCAAAAAAGGCATTTTTCTAGTTTCCGGACAATAACTTGTGTATGGATCTCTATGAAATTTTACCACAAGGTTCCATACCACAAAGGGAAGGTTGGAATTGACTTTGGGGTTATAGCCCAAACCGCTCAGGAATTAGGGGCAAAAAAAAAGGGGGGGAAACAAGTTTTTCTGGTTAATGGACAATTAATTAAGTATTAGTCAATGGATCTCTATGAAATTGTACCACAAGGTTCCATACCACACACAGAAGGTTTGGGTCGATTTTGTGGGTTGTGGCTTTAATCGTTAAGAATCTAGAGGCCAAATAGGGGCCAAAAACAAGACTTTTCATAAACTGGCTAAGCTCGTTCTAACATAAATTATTTCTGATCTATATAAAGAAACAACAAATACTGATATGGCAGGAGATACACACCAAACAGGATGTGTAAATTATTATATTTAGTTTGTAAACAGATTTACTAAGAAAAAAGTAAAATAACAAAAATACCGAACTCCGAGGAAAATTCTAAACGGAAAGTCCCTAAGCAAATGGCAAAATCAAAAGCTCAAACACATCAAACGAATGGATAACAACTGTCATATTCCTGACTTGGTACAGGCATTTTCTTATGTAGAAAATGGTGGATTAAACCTGGTTTTATAGCTAGCTAAACCTCTCACTTGTATGACAGTCGCATAAAATTCCATTATATTGACAACGATGTGTGAACAAAACAAACAGACATAATGGGTAAAAATGTCAAAAATAGGAGTACAGCAGTCAACATTGTGTTATAATCTTAATTATTACAAAAACAAGCAAATATGTCAACAAAGACAAACAAAAAAGCATATAGACAAAACACATTAGCAAAGTATTGCACAACAGCAAGAAATCTTCAATTGAAAATAAATACAAATCTTTTAACCAATTTCAATGAGGATTAATTTAAAGTCTTGAATTGTTTGAGGTTTTTACCATGTATTACTATATTGGATATTTGGACATTTTTAAATAGGTATACATTGAGGTCCAAAGGGTCCAAAATTAGACTTTGTTTGATTTCATCAAAAACTGAATTCTTGTGGTTCTATGATATGCTGAATATAACTCTGCATTCAGCTTTTTAATTTTGGGCCCTGTTTTCAAATTAGTCCATATTAAGGTCCAAAGGGTCCAAAATTAAACTTTGTTTGAATTCATGTTTTTTTTTTTATATGCTGAATCTAACCATGGAAATAGATATTTAATCACAATCCAAATTCAGAGCTGTAGCAAGCTTGAATATTGTGTCCATACTTGCCCTGACTGTTCAGAGTTCGACCTCTGCGGTCGTATCCAGCTGCTCCAGGCGGAGCGCATTTTTAATATATCATTGAGTGAAATTCCAGATTTTTTCGCAGCTGAAGCTGAAGCACTACGATATGAGTGTACTTTAAATTTGTTTATATCAATTCATGCATTGCATGTATAAGACTTTTTTCAACCAACGAGCAATAGTTGAAGTTGTAACATGTTTTAAAAGAAATGAATAAATTTTTACTTTTTCGAACATCCTTTGTCCGTAAAATATAATGTTTAACACATCTAACAGGACAAATCTTCTGTTTTTGATATTTATGTATGACGACATCTACATTTGATTTGTTTGGTTTAGTTGTTTTTAATAAAACATATCTTAAAATCAAAGAAGTGTCTGTATAATACAGAAACAAATCTCAGATCTAAATTAACAAGTGTTTGTGATCTTTGTGCTGATGACAGTGCAAATAAAGCAATGCATTTCAAAGTTAACATTTTTAGAGATAAATTCTCGTTTGGATATAATTCTGATAAGTACTTCAAAACTGTACCAACATTCTATGCAAATGTATATCTAGGTAATGAAGGCCTTAAATTAAGTATGCCTTTCATAAATCTAGTTATGTGTTTATTATTTACCAATTCAGCCATACCCATTAACATCAGAGTCTGACAAATGGCTGATTTAATGAGAATTAATACAGCTGTAAGATTTTTTGTTTTCATACTAAAAAGATAGATAATTCAAAATAAAATGGAGAAGTGGAATTGATTTGTTCCTTACTACACCACAAAATCCACTTCCTCCAAGCATATTCATACTGTTTATTGGTTGAATCTCTCCATGACTCTGAGAGAATTCTGACAGATCTTTTTGAAAAGCCTTTACCAATGAGATATCGCCTGATACAATACAAGCGATAAGGAATAATCTTCGCTTGTTCATTGAATGTCTTTGACCATTGTGAGACAAAGTTTACAGATCTGACCAATTCAGTAATTTTAGTGGAATAGAAATTAATAATTCTAATAATTTTGTGTAGTCCAAACAGGAGCTATAATTTATGCCTTCCTTGCCTTGTCCTCTTCTATTTTCTGTAGGACTCTTGGTAACTGACTGAAAGGAGCAAAAATATATGGTTATAAAATACTCCAAGAGAGAGAAAATGCATCTGAAGCATAAGCTTCTGGATCAGGAAACCAACTAACATAGTTAGGCAGTTGTTTGTTTAAACGAGATGCAAACAAATCAATTTCTGGATTGAATAAACTTAAAGTCTCTTTTTTAAAAACTGAACTGTTAAGTTTCCACTCTGAAGAATCGTTAAACTGTCTAGATAAATTATCTGGTTTTCGATTTGTTTTCCTGGGATATGAACAGCTGATATAAATACTTTTATTTCAGTACTCCAAAACCAAATTTCTTTTGCTTGTTTTAATAGCGATAAGATTGATCCACCTTGATTATTGATGTATGCAACCGCTACTGCGCTGTCTGTTCTAACACAAATATGACAATCTTTAATAGACTTACAGAGAGCCTTCAATGCCAAATTTATTGCTTTTAATTCTAACACATTAATATGATTCTAACATTCATCTATTTTCCATCTACCTTGGATACAATTTTTCTAAAACACTGCACCCCAACCTATCAAAGATGCATCAGTTTGTAAATAAACTTTTGGAGGCTCTTGTCGAATTGGACAGCCATTTTCTTTTTTATTATTTTGAATCCACCATAAAATCTCATTTTTACTCTCCACAGACAAGGACATGTGAGCATTAAAATTTTTAAAAGATTTTTGTAAAGCTTTTGTTTTGTCAATGTCAAGATATCTATGCTGTAAATGTGCAAGAGCAATTGCATGATAGGATAAAGAATATAACCCAATTAATTGGGCAACCATACACATTTGTGTAATCTTCTGATCAAACACTTTGTATGAAATTTCTTTAATTTTTTGTATTTTATCTTCTGGTAAAATGCCTTGAACAAAACTGAATTAATAATTAATCCCAGAAACATTGTTCTCTGTGAAGGTATAAAATTTGATTTCATTATATTTATTCAAAAGCCTAGTGATTTTATTGAATCAATTACAAAATGTGTGTTTCTTTTTGCTTGTTCGAAACAATCTGCTTGTAAGAGGGAATCATCATTATAAAAGAAAGAACTAATTCCTAACTGTCTCACGTGTGAAAATACCACCTTCATCATTTTGGTAAATACTCTCGGAGCCGAAGCTATTCTAAATTGGCGACATTCAAAATTATATAATTTGTTATCCCACATAAATTTCAAATACTTTTTACTGTCTTCATGTATGGCTACAGACCAATACGCCTCAGACAAATCCAGGCTTGTAAAAAATGCATTTTGAGAGATGCTTTTCAAAATATTACTTCTAGAGTTTCTTGTTTAAAAGGGGCCTCGGTGGCCGAGTGGTCTAAGTAGTTACTACTGTAATCACTAGCCAGTCAACACTGAGGTTGTGAGTTCGAACCTCGCTCGGGCGGGTGCACTCAACTCCAATCTTAATTGACTAGGATTGTCAGTTTTCCTATCGAAGGTCGGTGGTTTTCTCCGGGCGCTCCGGCTTCCTCCACCAATAAAAACTGGCCGCCACGAAATAGCCCAAAAAGCGGTGCTTAAAAGTGGCGTTAAAACACCAAAAATCAAATCAAATCAAATCTTGTTTAAAATGATAATACTGAATATAACAGTTTAATTTTTTCAGGTTAACAACTGGTCTAAATTTTCCATTTTTCTTTTTCACAAGAACAAGATTTGAAATAAATTCAACTTTCTCATGGTGTGAAATTTTAATTGCTCCCTTTTTTAACATATCAGATATCTCCGCATCAACTAACATTTCATCATTTTTAGCTCACCTGGCCCAAAGCTTTTCTCATCACTTGGCGTCCGTCGTCGTCGTCCGTTAACTTTTACAAAAATCTTCTCCTCTGAAACTACTAGGCCAAATTTAACCAAACTTGGTAACAATCATCATTAGGGTATCTAGTTTAAAAAATGTGTCCGATGACCCCGCCTTCCAACCAAGATGGCCGCCATGGCTAAAAATAGAACATAGGGGTAAAATGCAGTTTATCAGGTCAAGATCTATCTGCCCTGAAATTTTCAGATGAATCGGACAACCCGTTGTTGGGTTGCTGCCCCTCAATTGGTAATTTTAAGGAAATTTTGCCGTTTTTGGTTATTATCTTGAATATTATTAGAGATAGAGATAAACTGTAAACAGCAATAATGTTCAGCAAAGTAAGATCTACAAATAAGTCAACTTGACCAAAATGGTCAGTCGACCCCTTAAGGAGTTGTTGCCCTTTATAGTCAATTTTTAACCATTTTTCGTAAATTTTTGTAATCTTTTACAAAAATCTTCTCCTCTGAAACTACTAAGACAAATTTAACCAACCTTGTCCACAATCATCATTAGGGTATCTAGTTTAACAATGTGTCCGATGACCCCGCCCGCGAACCAAGATGGCCGACATGGCTAAAAAATAGTACATAGGGTAAAATGCAGTTTTTGGCTCATATCTCTGAAACCAAAGCATTTAGAGCAAGTCTGATGAGAATAAGATTGTTCATTATGTCAAGATCTATCTGTCCTGAAATTTTCAGACCAATCAGGCAACCCGTTGTTGGGTTGCTGCCCCTGAATTGGTAATTTTAAGGAAATTTTGCCATTTTTATACGACCGCAAAAAAATTTTTGTGGTCGTATATTGGTATGACGTTGGCGTCGTCGTCGTCGTTGTCGTCGTCGTCCGAAGACACATTGGTTTTCGCACTCTAACTTTAGTTTAAGTGAATGGATCTCTATGAAATTTTACCACAAGGTTCAATACCACAAAAGGAAGGTTGGAATTGATTTTGGGGGTTATGGTACCAACAGTAAAGGAATTAGGGGCCAAAAATAAGCATTTTTGTAACTTCCAGATATAACTTGTGTGTTAGTGTATGGATCTCTCTGACATTGTACCACAAGGTTCCATATCACAAAAGGAATGCTGGGATTGATTTTGGGCCTAATTGCCTCAAAATTTTAGGAATTAGGGGCCAAAAAAGGGGCAAAAAACAAGCATTTTTATAGTTTCATGACAATAACTTGTGTGCAAGTGTATGGATGTTCCTGAAATTGTACTACAAGGTTCCATATCACAAAGGGAAAGCTGGAATATGTTTGGGGGTAATTGCCGAAACGTTTAGGAATTGGGGGCCAAAAAGGGGCCAAAAATAAGCATTTTTTTAGTTTCCAGACAATAACTTGTGTTCAAGTGTATAGATTTCTCTGAAATTGTACTGCAAGGTACCATACCACAAAGGGAAGGCTGGGATTGATGATGGGGGTAATTGCCTCAATATTTTAGGAATTAGGGGCAAAAAAGGGGCAAAAAACAAGCATTTTTCTATTTTCAGGACAATAACTTGTGTGTAAGTGTATGGATCTTTCTGAAATTGTACTACAAGGTTCCATATCACAAAAAGAAAGCTGGATTTGAGTTTGGGGGTAATTGCCCTAAACGTTTAGGAATTTGGGGCCAAAAAACACATTTTTCTAGTTTCCAGACAATAACTTGTATTCAAGTGTATGGATCTCTCTGAAATTGTACTGCAAGGTACCATACCACAAAGGGAAGGCTGGGATTGAGTTTGGGGGTGATGAATCATAAGGGGGTTCAAAAAATTTGGGGGGGGGATATTTTTTTTTCCTTTTTTTTCTTTTTTTCCTTTTTTTTTTCTTTTAAAATTTTCCATTTTAAGTTGGTTATTTCTGATTTATATTTAAAAGCAAATAATAATGATATGGTAGGAGATACACACCAAACAGGATGTGTAAATTATTATATAATAAGTATTGTGCAATAGCAAGAAATTTTCAATTGCACAGTATTGCACAATAGCAAGAAATATTCAATTGCACAGTATTGCGCAATAGCAAGAAATCTTCAATTGCACAGTATTGCGCAATAGCAAGAAATATCCAATAGCACAATATCGCGCAATAGCAAGAAATTGTCAATTGTACAGTATTGCGCAATAGCAAGAAATATTTAATTGCACAGTATTGTGCAAAAGAAGATACTTCGTATAAATTGCTTATTTCTTGACCAATTTCAATGGGGTTTTATTCTTGAATTCTTGGGGTTCTTTAATATGCTGAATCTTTAACCGTGTATTTAGTTTTTGGATTTTGGGCCCCGTTTTTAAATTGTTTAAGTTTGATTTCAACAAAAATTGAATATATGGGGTTCTTTGATATGCTGAATCTAACCATGTATTTTGATTTTTTCTTTGTGGGCCCCGCTATCAAATTGGTTCATATTGAGGTCCAAAGGGTCCAAAATTAAACTTTGTTTGATTTCATCAAAAATTGAATTATTGGGGTTCTTTGAAATGCCGAATCTAACCGTGTATTTAGATACTTAATTTTTGGTTCCGTTTTCAAATTGGTCTACATTAAGGTCTAAAGGGTCCAAAATTAAACTTAGTTTGATTTGAACAAAAATTGAATTCTTAGGGTTCTTTGATATGCTGAATCTAAACATGTATTTAGATTTTTAATTATGGGCCCAGTTTTCAAGTTGGTCCAAATCGGGGTCCAAAATTAAACTTTGTTTGATTTCAACAAAAATTGAATATATGGGGTTCTTTGATATGCTGAATCTAACCATGTATTTAGAATTTTGATTTTTGGGCCCCGTTATCAACTTTGTCCACATTGAGGTCAAAAGGGTCCAAAATTAAACTTTGTTTGATTTCATCAAAAATTGAATTATTGGGGTTTTTTTGATATGCTGAATCTAACCATGTATTTAGATTTTGGATATTGGACCATAATAGGTGAATGTCCAATTTAAAATTTTTAAGTTCTTAGACCACATTCATTCTGTGTCAGAAACCTATGCTGTGTCAAATATTTAATCACAATCCAAATGCAAAGCTGTATCAAGCTTGAATGTTGTGTCCATACTTGCCCCAACCAACTGTTCAGGGTTCGACCTCTGCGGTCGTATCAAGCTGCGCCCTGCGGAGCATTTTATTGGTTATTATCTTGAATATTATTATAGATAGAGATAAACTGTAAACAGCAATAATGTACAGCAAAGTAAGATCTACAAATAAGTCAACATGACCAAAATGGTCAGTTGACCCCTTAAGGAGTTATTGCCCTTTATAGTCAATTTTTAACCATTTTTCGTAAATTATTGTAATTTTTTACAAAAATCTTCTCCTCTGAAACTACTAAGACAAATTTAACCAAACTTGTCCACAATCATCATTAGGGTATCTAGTTTAAAAATGTGTCCGATGACTCCGCCCGCGAACCAAGATGGCCGACATGGCTAAAAAATAGTACATACGGTAAAATGCAGTTTTTGGCTCATATCTGAAACTAAAGCATTTAGAGCAAATCTGATGAAGATAAAATTGTTCATTATGTCAAGATCTATCTGCCCTGAAATTTTCAGACCAATCAGGCAACACGTTGTTGGGTTGCTGCCCCTGAATTGGTAATTTTAAGAAAATTTTGCAGCTTTTGGTTATTATCTTGACTATTATTATAGATAGAGATAAACTGTAAACAGCAATAATGTACAGCAAAGTTAGATCTACAAATAAGGCAACATGACCAAAATTGTCAATTGACCCCTTAAGGAATTATTGCCCTTTATAGTCAATTTTTTACAATTTTCATAAATTTTGTAAATTTTTGTAAATTTTTACAAAGTATTTTCCACTGTAACTACCGGGCCAAGTTCATTATAGATAGAGATAATAGTAAGGAGCAAAAATGTTCAGTAAAGTAAGATCTACAAACACATCACCATCACCAAAACACAATTTTGTCATGAATCCATCTGTGTCCTTTGTTTAATATGCACATAGACCAAGGTGAGCGACACAGGCTCTTTAGAGCCTCTAGTTATTAAATTTTATAGGTCTAGGAATTATATTTTGAACTGGTATCTCTTCAAATTCTATTTTGTAACCAGTAATTTTTTCTAATATCCAACTATCTGATGTTAATTTTTTCCAATTTCTAATATGATATTTTAATTTACCAATTTTTAAACTAACTTTTTCATCATGTTTACTACCAACCTGTCCGTCCGTCGTCAACATGTCGGACAATAACTCAAAAATGCTTTAACCAATTTGCATTAAAATTTGGTGAAGTGTTTATATTTATTGATATGAGCTCCCTTTCGATTTTTATAAATTTTAGATTTTACGTTTTCGAGTTATGGGGTTTTATTCATTAAAAAGGGGGATTTTCCAGTTTTCGGACAATAACTCAAAAGTGCTTTGAGCAGTTTTCATGAAACTTTGGTGAAATGTTTATATCTATTGACATAAGCTCCCTTTCGATTTTTATAAATTTTAGATTTTACGTTTGCTTTAAGCAGTTTTCCAGATAACTTTGGTGACTGGTTTATATCTATTAAAATAACCTCCCTTTAGTTTTTTTTTTTTTAATTTCTGATATGACATTGAGGAGTTATGGAACTGAATTCTTTGAAAAAGCGACAGGCGTATCATTCGCTCATGGCGCAGCTCTTTATTTCTTCTGTATTGAGAATTCATGTTCATGGGTTGTCTGAATGACCCTCTTGAGTACTGGCTTTGCCCTCTGAAATTGCCTCTTGTGTTTGACGTTCCAAACCGGTACCCTCTCCCAATAAAATCGGCCTCTGAAGTTTTTTGAACTAATGTTTTTGTTTATCTTTTGGACATCATTTATTTCCCTCAGCCTTTTACTGATGTCGTCTCCAAAAAAAAAATCACCCACAACTTCATTTCTATTACAAAGTTGGTGGAATGTACGTCCAATATGTGGCTTAAGATTCATTCTCCTCTTAATGGACATCTCATAGTGCAAATTGCATTGTATTGTCAGATATAGCTTTCGAAATCAAATCTCTCATTGTCTTAATACAGGGATTTTTCCTTCTTAGTAGTTCAGTCACCTTAATCAACTTTGATATATTTTGAGAAATTAAGTCTTCCGTCTTGGCTCTACGGGCTAAAAATTGCCAAATTTCTGGTTTAACTGGTGGTGGTACTAAAGCTTTACAGTTACTAGGTATCTTACTATCGTCAGTCAAAGATGTAACATCAGATTTCTTCTTACAAATTCGTTCATCATCCTCGAATATTTTAGGCATTTCATATTCAAATTCATCTTTCCCACTTTCAATAACAAGTTGTGTCGGATCAACCACATTCAGACAAATCAACAGATTCAAACAAGTTGAAAACTTTTGCGACCTCATTATCTTCAAGTTCTTGTACAAAATTCTGGGGATTCACAACTTGGACCTGCATTACCACTACTCTTAACATTAATTGCAGACACAATATTACTTGATAAATCAGCAAATAATTGCTTCAACAAATCATTCTGCTCAGCTTGTTTATTTTTTTTAAGTTTTTCTTGGAGCCTTTGGCTTACTACAACTAGCGGACAGTTCGTCCTCTTGCGTATTTTGAATATTTCGCATCAAAGGCGCTTTGCCCATCTTATTTCTGTCTAGATCTTTTCCAGGTCCTTTTTCTGGAGGCATAACTACTGTTTTCTTAGTATTGACCACGTTTGAACTCACATTTTGTGAAAGATTCGAATTAATTTCAGGTTTATCTAAAACCTGAACGCTCTCCAGTTTATCTGTAGTGTGATTCACACTTATATTTTCTGAAAAACAAGAGAAACTAGCGTCAAACTCATCCTCAGAAGCAAAAAGCTTCATTGCCTCCTCATAGGATCTATCGTCTTCAGATTCTGAAGAATATGGTCTACGAGACCTTGCCATTTGTAAAATCTAGACGTGCCGATCCAACAGAGTCTGCTTGATACGTTTAATTAAAGCGTGCGGCCTTGAAATAAAAGAGGATACTACTCAGGTCACCTGTCCTTATATACCACCTGGACATACAAAAAATCACTAAACTGTAAAAAAGGCGTGCGGCTGGCACACGATAAAAGGTTCACTATTAACCCGAGGCAAGCCTGGGTTATGATATATACTGTATTTCTTCTTCATAAACAATACATATGCCACACATGTAATGGATGGTTAATGCATAAGCACAAATTACCCCATTACATCCAAGAATGGTCTTGCAATGTCAAGTGAACTAGAATTATCAGAGCTCTCTTATGTCCTTATAGTTAAAAACTTTATATTCTTGAAACTCTTCAAGCTTCCTATAGCTAAAAGCAGATTGTCAGCATTGAATAACAAAATAGTAAATGTACCAATCGCAGATGGTGACATATTAAGGACTCTTTCACAGTAAAGTTCTTTGCCGCACTTATCTCACCAGGCTGGTCTTATTCCAGTATAATTAAAAAGAAAAAAATCATACAAATCTGCAGTAAAAGAAGCTTACATATTTCCACATAAACTTATGAAAGCTGTGGCAAAATAAAAAGAGCTTGAACATCAAGGTTATACATCAATTGATTTGACTGATGAATATTTACAGCAGTTTGTGAGTCTTCTTTCAAAAGAAGAAGATGACTGTGACAAAACAGAAAATTTTTCAAATGAAAATATTTCTGACAACAATAACAACCTTACTCTAAGTTATCATTAACGGTAGTAGTTGTTGAACAATTAACTGCTGTTAATGATGATAACTTATACGAGTATTAGACAGACAGATGCAAGAGTCTGTTAATACCTCTTATTGGTGTTCCCACTGTCTGTATCACTCTGGTCAGCTCTTCATAAAATTGCATATGACGGCTTTGTGACGTCATATACATTAACCCGGCCTAAATAACTTTGCCCCGGACATATCACCGACGTCAAAATGAATGAACCAACATTGATAAGTTTGACCCGAACTTATCAAGTCATCTTCTGGTTTGCTTGTGAAATATCAGCTGCTCGACACAATATGAAGTCTTTTTGAACTCGATCGCTGTGCTCACTCTACAAAAAGCTTCATATTGTGACTCGCAGCTGATATTTTACAATATCAATATGCAGACAACCTGATAATCGGTACAGATGAACACAATTTTGAATTGTTTTATATTTGTCATTTTGGGGCCTTGCATAGCTTGCTATGCGGTATGGGTTTTTATACGACGGCAAATTTTTGTGTATCCGTACTATGTTATGACGATGTCTGCGTCTGCGTCTGAAGACATTTTGGTTCGCAGACAATAATTTGTTCAATAGCTTGAATTAAGCCCATGCCTGTATATACATTGAGCTATCATTTGGCACCAGTCGTTCCATGGTTAATGAGAAAACACTTTAATGGACATGAAAAGGACCTCCAAAATTTTGATTAAAGGTCTTGATGTCATCACAAAGCACCAGTCGTACCCAGTCAGCCTCAAGTTATCACTTTGCATCTGTTGCTCAATGTTTGTTAAGCTGTCATGTTTCCCACAGGACCAAAGTATGAAATTCTTGTTAAAGGTTCATAATCACAAATTTTGAGAAACGTCTTTTTTTAAGGTAGGATTTCATCAACTCATCGAAATACACATAAAAATTGATTTCGCAATGTCAAATATGATGTCAAATGTTAGTTTTTTTGTAAAAGAATAACAAATTTTGAGGAAACATCTTTTTCTGCTAGGATTTCGACAAAAAGATGTACATGTATAATATGTATTCCACATAATTCTCTGATGTTAAAAGTATTGTCAAAACTCACCATGTAGGGAAACACCCAACATAATACATAGTTCTTGGATTTTAATAAAACATATATTCAAGAACAAATCCTGAATTAATTGATTGTGTCAAAATTTATAAAAATTGTCACCTCATGAACATGAATTACTTTGTATACATCAGTCTCTGTGCTTCACACAAAAAGGTGTCAGTTTTCTAGTATAAAGGTTATTAATTAATTTTACCTCATTTTTTACCTCAAACACTTGTATGATGCACATTGCACCAATTTGATATGTGGATGGTGCCTTGTATGAATAAAGTGTACGTTTTGGGTTCCCGGTTGTTTTTTGTATAGAAACAGCACAATCACAACCATTCATTACACTAAACTAAATTCCTTTAAACACTTGCTTTATAGACTTTGTTTATTGCTAGATTATTATGCAATTTTCTCTGCTCGCTTTTCTTCCTTTCTTGATAATTAACTAATTAAGAAATCATATGAAAGATCTAAGGCATTGATATAATAGTTTTTTGAAACCATCTTTGTGTGTAGTGCAAAATACTCTGGAACTGTTGTATGTTTAAAAACTGAATTCTGAATATATAAAAAGATACCAGGGTTATAATTTGATGTGCTTGATGCTCTTTTAATCTACGTAAGAACCATCAGTGGAGCTTAGACCAAAATTAATCAATACGATAGATGCTTTTTCAGATACATTAGCTGTGATTGCCAGATCCATAGGAAACGAAACTTTTATGCCATTGGCACAAGACTCAGCAGTTTTAGGTATAAGTTTGTTGGAAACAGTTGATGACCCTGATCTCAGAAGATGTGTGTAAGTAGTAAACTAACCAGAACGAAATATATAATTAAAAAGATATTCACCCTGTACACTGTTTTCCGTGTTATCTCTGCTTACTTGAAACAGTAAAAGATGGTTTATTCGTGTTTTCCAAATGAAGTATTTTATAGAAGTAATTTCTCTTCTTGCAACTCATAAACCGTAGTCATAGAGCCTTTTGATATGATGTCCTTGGTTCATTGAGAGGAAATTGAAATCACGGGCAAAGTTCAAGGTCATCTCCATTTTTACCATTTTTTTTTTTGCGGTTTAATACGATCACGGTCGTATAATGTTATGACATTGTCTGCGTCATCGTCAGAAGATTTGGTTTCCAGACAATAACTTGAGTATAAGTGTATGAAATTGTACCACAAGGTTCCATACCACAAAACGAAGGTTGGGATTGATTTTGGGGGTTATTGTCCTAACTGTTTAGGAAATAGGGCAAGAAAGGGACCAAGTGAGTTTTTCTCATCACTTGGCGTCCGACGTAACCCCAAAACATTGTTCATCTGAGCTCAGCTCTTTAAAGGAACAACTTGTTATGATTGAAACTTTATAGTGTCAGGAATGTTTGACCAAGAGGGCGGAGTCTATAATGATGGACATGTGATCCCCCATAACTCCAGTGCGAAGAGCGTGAAGTCTCGCACCTCGCGAGACGTTACTATGGACACTTCTCGTAGATCTCGAGATTTAAATAAAGATACTTCCGGTCAACCGGACCTGTATCAAATGATGATACAGATGCAAATTATGATGCAAGAAGCAATTCAAAATAGAGGACAAATAGATCTTAATACCGATCTTACAGATCACAGCAAATCAGAAATTGATTCGGAGCAAGAAGATGTTGGGATGGCATTGGGAAATTTATGTGAAATTACAGATAATGTACAGTTAGATACATGTGCAGCGGACATGACGTCAGATACTGACGACGACTTAATTCTTGTCGTCTGAGGTTTAACAAGGTCCTAAAATATCAGATTCTTTGGCCAATATAGTTAACACTGGAATGAAGGAGAAGGTATCAGAGGACAAAATCAAGTCTTTGCTTACGTCCGGAAAACTGTGAGGCACTGGTGCCTGTACATGTTAACTTGCCCATTTGGAAAACACTAAATAAACAAACGAAAAATATTGACATTATGATTCAGAAAAACCAGGGCATCTTATGGAAAGGCATTGTTCCACAATTAACTTTAATGGACAAGCTACTTAACTTAGTAAAAACTAAGAAGGGAATTGAAGCAAGTGAAGTGAGAGATGTGCTTAGCCTTGTTAAGGATTCAATTGTTTTTATGCAAATGGCATATTCTGATTTAAATGTCAAGAGATGACAACTCATCAAAACTAATCTAAGACCCTGTTATCGGTCACTTTGTCTAGATAATGCTCCTATAACAGACAAATTGTTTGGTGACAGTATAGTCGACAAAGTTTAAGAGGTAGATGTCGCAAACAGAATAGGAAGGAAACTAGGAAAGGTGAAGTCTGTTCCCGCAACAACTTCGACAGACAACAGGGACCATAGGGTGAACAACAACTACAACACTGGTTCAGCAAACAGATTCCATGCACCTTACAATATACCAGATAACCGGTTCAGATTCAAAATGCAGAATACAAGCTATAGACCAGCATTTTCTCATTATAATGATCATTTTTTAGGGAAAAGACCAGTCTGGAAGATGGACTTCAAGAAGAAAGACAGGCACTAAATGCTGTTGACATGGAGTGTGAATCTTTTGAACATGTAAGTTCACAGACTGATTTTAAGGTTACACGTATTTACATTCATGAACACGCCTGACAATTTTATTGCATGAAAAAATATGTAAATTTTTTGGTTGCTGGAAATTGCTTACACAAGATAATTGAATTCTTAGTTCGTTAAAGGTTACAAAATTGAATTTGACACTGTACCGCAGCAAACTAAAATACCTAGACCCATTAAGTTTAATGAATCAGAACAGTCTTTAATTAATGGAGAAATTGAAAAATTTGTACTCAAAAATATTGTTCAAAAGGTTGAAAAACCATGAGATAAACAAAAAAGAATTCTTTCGAACATTTTTATCAGACCAAAAAAAAGATGGGTCTCATAGGTTAATATCAAATTTGAGAAAACTTAACGAACAAGTGGAATACTACCATTTTAAAATGGAAACACTTAAAACTGCATTACAGTTAGTTAAACCGAATGTCTGGTTTGCATCTGCTGATTTAAAGGATGCATATTTTTCTGTTAATGTTGTACATTGTGACAGGCAGTTTTTAAGATTTTATTGGAATGGAACAAAAATTCAATTTACTTGTCTCCCCAACGGATTGAGTGCACCGAGAATATTTACTAAGCTTTTGAAACCTGTTTTCTCTACACTTCGAAAAAATGGATATTTAAATGTGGCATACATTGATAAAAGTCTTCTTATTAGTGATACATATCAACATTGTTGGGATAATATTATAGACACATGTAATCTACTCGACCAACGTGGGTTTACTATTCACCCTAAAAAATCAGTGCTACATCCATGTCAAGAAGTAACTTTTTTGGGTTTTGTTATCAATTCTATAACAATTACAGTAAAATTAACACCTGAAAAGGCAAAGACAGTTAAGACTATTGTAGTCATGTGCAATATGTTTGTTAAAAAATTGGAAACAAATATTCGAGAGTTTGCTAAATTAGTTGGAAAATTGGTAGCTTCTGGACCTGCGGTCCAGTTTGCAAACCTCTATGTTAAACCTCTTGAACCAAAGAAAGACAAATCATAAAAATTTAATAGGGGAAATTATGCTGCAATAATGTATTTGGATGGTGAAATATATAAACATTTAATTTGGTGGATAAATAATATTGAAAAGTCCAGCAAACCTATACCAAGAATAAAACCTAATATGACTCTTCAATCTGATAGCTCAAAATCAGGATGGGGAGGCCTGATTAAACATCCGAAATTAGCTATGGCCAAAACAGGGGGACATTGGTCTTACCATGAACAAACTAAACATATAAATGTGTTAGAGTTCTTAGCAGCCTTATAAGTCTAAAAAGTTTTTGTGCTACTAAAAATAGTATTCATATCAAGATATTTTTGGATACTAGTAATACAGTAGCTGTTCAGTATATAAACAATATGGGAGGAAGGAAGGATGAGTTAAATGAGTTAACAAGAGAAATTTGGAATTGGTGTGTAAATAGAAACATTTGGATTAAGTGCATGTCATTTGCATGGGAAAACTAATGTAGAGGCAGACAGACTTTCAAGACATTTAAGTGATGATATGGTATGGAAGTTAAATGAAAAAGTTTTTCTGACTATTCAAAAACTGTGTGGTCCGATTAATATAGACCTCTTTGCGTCACGACTTAATTGTCAATTGAACAAGTATGCTTTGTATATTACGGATCCAGAGGCGTGTGCAATTGATGCATTTTCTTTTTCTTGGAATATGTATAATGGCTATGCTTTTCCTCCTTTCAGCATAATTGGGAGAGTGTTCCAGAAAGTAGAAGAGGACAAAGCAACATTGATATTGATAGCACTAATGTTCACTACTCAACCATGGTTTGCAAAAATTCTTCATTTGATAGCTGGACAATCTTACATACTACCAAAGAAAAATCTGTTGAAACATTCGTCAGATCATTCAAGGCAGCATCCGTTAAAGAAAATGCAGTTAGCAGTATTTCCTTTAGCAGGACAACCCTCAACAGTTTTGGCTTACCAACAGCCACTATAAACATTCTATATGACTCATGGAGAAATTCCACAAAAAAGCAATATGGGAGTTATCTCAATAAATGGGTGGAATTTTGTGATAAAAGACAGATTAATTCATTTGAAGCATCTAATACTATAGTTTTATAATTTCTGACAGACCTTTTCAAAAAGGTCTTGGATGTAGTGCTCTAAATACAGCTCGCTCAGCTCTATCATCAGTGTTGGATTTAGGAAAAGTCAATTCTATTGGTAATGACCAATTAATTTGTCGTTTTATGAAAGGTGTATATAATAAAAGACCAACTTTACCAAGATATGAAGTGACATGGGATGTTGATGTGATGTTGAAGTTTTTATGTACTTTATCACCTGTAAATATGTTGACTTTGAAAAACCTTACTTTAAAATTAACTATGATATCAAGTTTAATGACAGCTAAAAGAACACAAACACTACATCTTATGGATATCAATGAGTGTGCTGTTAAAAATGATGAACTAATTATAAAAGTGACAAAATTGATCAAAACTTCAAAACCAAGGCCGTACTTTGACCTGTAATGGTTTACTTTTACAAATTGTGACTTGGATGGAGAGTTGTCTCATTGGCACTCATACCACATCTTCTTATATATATTTGTCAGACATTCATTTGCCAGCATATAACAAAGACAAATCTTTATGCGTTGTGAATACATTAAAAGGACTAAACCATTAAGAGGACAACATACAAAGTTGTTTATTTTTGACAATGAAATCTCATAAACCTGTGCCAAAAGACACTATCAGCAGATGGCTTAAATTAATAATGAAACTTGCAGGGTTAGATACCAATTTGTTCAAACCACATAGTTTTAGATCAGCCGCGACTTCATCTGCTAAAAAAGCAGGGATTTCTGTAGATGTTATAATGAAATCAGCCGGTTGGAAAAAAGAATCAACTTTCAGAAAGTTTTATGACAAACCTATAGTAGACAATATCAAGAAAAAGGAATTGAGTACAAAACTTCTTGATAACTATCTCAGTCATGATCAGTAAATTTATCTATATCTTAAACTGTGGTATTACATGTTGTAAATGCATTCTTTTTATTATGATGTAAATAGTTTAGCATATATGATTTCTGTTTAATTTAGAAATTTAGTTATTACATTGATACTTACATATATTCAGAACAAAACTTTTGTGGTTTGGTATATGGTCATTGAGATTTGTAACTGTTCAATTTGGACTTTCAGTTATATTCATGGACATTGAGGTCAAAATTGTCCAAAATTAAACTTTGTATGATTTCATCAAAAATTGAATTCTTGGGGTTCTTTGTTATGCCGAATCTAACCATGTATTTAGATTTTTTATTTTGGGCCCTGTTTTCAAATTGGTCCACAATAAGATCCAAAGATTCCAAAATTAAAGTTTGTTTGATTTCATCAAAAATTTTATTCTTGGGGTTCTTTGATATGCTGAATCAAACAATGTATTTAGATTTTGGATATTGGACCATTATAGGTAAATGTCCAATATCAAATTTTTAAGTTCTAAGACCTATGCTATGCCAAATATTTTAATCACAATCCAAATTCATAGCTGTATTGCACAGTTAATAGAAATTGTAAGTAGAGTCATAGTTAAAAATTATAATTTTAGAGAAGAAATTTTGTATAAATATAGTTTGAAATTTACAGTTCATTATTAGATATTTTGAAAAGTAATTAAAGGTAAGTTTTATAGATTTTTGAAAGACATTGTATTAATGATGAATGATATCTTGGAAATTGTTTTTTTTTCATCTTTTTTGTAATTTTTTTTTAAGAACTTCATGGTAGGTTTGTTTGTTATTCTATATAAATTAATTTTCAGAATGCTATATACAGTTGGATGCAGACCTAGCATTACATGCAAAGTGGCGGAAAAAGTTAACGCGGCGTTCACTCACATGCACTTTATGTAAACACCACGTTAACTCGGCGTTAACTCCAAAATTTCAGTAAACATAAAAGAAAACGGGCGTTTACTTTTACGTTTACCCCCCGCGTTAACATGAAAAAGGCTCGTCTTCTATTTTTGTTAGAAGTAAACACACGTGAACATTTGGTAGTAAACGCTTCTTAATGCAGTTTGTCAACGTATCCTGGATACACTGACTAATCATATCACATGACTAGCTATGTAAAAATGTCCAACTGCCCATGTTCAACAAATACATAGATTAACGATTACAATGCATGATTCTTTTCTTTTGGTACCTAAGGATGAATAGTTTTACACAAATTGAGAGCTTTATAAGTCTACGGTTACTAATATTTATGTCAATATTAATAAAAAGTGACAATATTTCTTCTTTTTATACGCCCGTCAATTTTTGACGGGACGTATTATGGTATACAAATGTCCGGTGTCCGTCCGTCTGTCTGTCCATCTGTCCGGTGTAAACATGTCGCACCGTAACTTGAGAATGACTTATCCAAATTTCATGAAACTTAACATAGTTGTTTCTTATGATGGTCAAACGATCTGTATACTTTTTGGTGAAAATAAGATTAAAACTTTTTGAGTTTCGGGACTTAGTAACTAAAACAGCTGTGTGTTTTTTTTCACATGTCGCGCCATATCTCAAAAACAGTTTATGATTATTGCTTAAAACTTTACACACTTCTTAGTTATATTAATCGTAAGATCTGTATACTTTTTGGTGATGATTCAAAATTTTATTTTAGAGATATTGAGTATTTTGTTAAAAAAGGGGGAGGGGTTTTTCACATGTCGCGCCGTATCTCAAAAACAGTTTATGATTATTGCTTAAAACTTTACACACTTCTTAGTTATATTAACCTTAAGATCTGTATACTTTTTGGTGATGATTCAAAATTTTATTATTGAGTTATTGAGTATTTTGTAAAAAAAGGGGGAGGGGTTTTTCACATGTCGCGCCGTATCTCAAAAACGATTTATGATTATTGCTTAAAATTTTACACATTTCTTAGTTATATTAATCTAAAGATCTGTATACTTTTTGGTTTTGATTCAAAATTTTATTTTAGAGATATTGAGTTTTTTGTAAAAAAAAAAGGGGGTTTTCGCATGTCACGCCGTATGTCAGAAACTATTTATGCTTATTGCATAAAAATTCACACACAAGACGACGGGCGTATCATGCGCTCATGGCGCAGCTGTTTATTATTAATATCCATGTACTGGCCTGATAGTTGAGTACCTTTAATACCTCAGGATGGATTGTTAGACATAAAAGTGAAGAATTATAAGTTTAAAATTGCAAAATTTGTTGTCAGCATCAAGATAAGATGCCAATATTTTCCCTTTTCCTTGATTATTATGTACCAGCATTAAAATTTGGTTGTTTTGGTACCTTAGGATGGATAGTTTTCACAAATTGAGAGCTCTTTAAGTCTACAGTTACTTAAACTTATGTCAATAACAATTAAAAGTGCCAATATTTCCTTCTTTTTTTTTTAATAATATTCTTGTACGAGCCTGGTAATTGAGTACTTTTTATCTCAGAATTGATAAAAGGGAGGGAGTTAAAGTTTAAAATTGCAAAATTTGTTGTCGTCATCAATATAAGGTGCCAATAATATTTTCCCGTTTGTTGAAATATTATGTAAAGGCATTAAAATTCTGTTCTTTTGGTACCTCAGGAGGGATAGTTTTACACAAATTGAGAGCACTACAAGTCTACGGTTACTAATATTTATGTCAATAGCATTAAAAATTGCCTGCCAATATTTTTATATAATAAAAGCTTCTACTGGCCTGATAAATTCTCTTTTTATACCTTATAATGGATTGTTTGACATAAAAGGAAAGGACTCGTTAAACGGATTTTTTTTTATAAAAAGCAATTTCTGTGGTCTGCAGGGATGAACAGGTTTAATAAAATTGACATTATACATCGTATATATAGGTAGCTCAACAAAATCATTATTTATGTCCTGCCGTCACCGGAGGGGATGTTAAGTGTTGCTCTTGTCCGTCTATACGTACGTCCCGAAATTGGTTTCCGTTCTCTAACTTTAGTTTGCCTCAACCAAATGTTATGAAACTTATACACAAAACACTGATCAAGTTCGAATTTGGGTGGCGTCATTTTTACCGTTCTCGAGTTATGCCCCTTTATAACGTTATATGCAAGCGGGGGCATCATCTGTGTCCCATGGACACATTCGCCATTTATTAAATGCAGTAAAACATGAAATACGGAAAATATTTTGAAATGAGTGTAATTGTCTGAAAACAAATTTCATAGATCATTTTATGTCGTCTGTTTTATTGTAAGTCTGTAAGCAATGCCGATTTGAATCTACCGTAATGAATATTGATGACAACATATAAAACTTTCTTTTTTTAAGGCCCGCCGTAGCGGCATTAAGTTTTACCCTTGTCCGTCTGTACGTCCCAAAGTTGGTTTCCGTTCTCTAACTTTAGTTTGCCTCAACCAAATGTTATGAAACTTATACACAATGCTTATTACCACTAAATACAGATCAAGTTTAATTTTGGTGGCGTCACTTAAACCGTTCTAGAGTTATGCTCCTTTACCAATGGAAAAAATGCTAAATTTTTTGTTTCCGTTCTCTAACTTAAGTTTGCCTCAACCAAATGCTATGAAGCTTATACACAATGCTTATTACCACAATATACAGATCAAGATTGAATTTTTGGTGCCGTCACTTTTACTGTTCTAGAGTTATGCCCTTTACAAATGGATAAATTGTTGAATTTTTCTTTTTTTTTTCTAAATATCAAGTCATTTTTGTCGAGCCTGCGACTTTTGTCGCAAAAGCGAGACATAGCGATCCTACATTCCGTCGGCGTCGTCGGCGGCGTCCACAAATATTCACTCTGTGGTTAAAGTTTTTGAAATTTTAATAACTTTCTTAAACTATCCTGCATTTCAACCAAACTTGGACAGAAGCTTGTTTTATATGATCAAAAGATAGTATCCAGAAGTTAATTTTGTAAAAAAAAAAAACCTGTTTATCCGTATTTTACTCATAAATGGACTTAGTTTTTCTGCCAGTTAACATTACATTCACTCTGTGGTTAAAGTTTTTCAAATTTTAAATAACTTTCTTAAACTATCCTCGATTTGTACCAAACTTGGACAGAAGCTTGTTTATAATCATAAGATAGTATCCAGAAGAAAATTTTGTAAAAAAAAAATTCTGTTTATCCGTATTTTACTCATATATGGACTTAGTTTTTCTGCCAGTTAACATAACATTCACTCTGTGGTTAAAGTTTTTTCAAATTTAATAACTTTCTTAAACTATCCTGGATTTGTACCACACTTGGACAGAAGCTTGTTTATGATCAAAAGCTAGTATCTAGAAGGAAATTTTGTAAAAATTTATTTCCTGTTTTTCCGTATATTACTTATAAATGGACTTAGTTTTATTCCAGTTAACAAATACGTACAGTCTTCTGTTAAAGTTTTTAAAACATTTATTAGATTCATAAACCTTCTTGGATTTTTACCAAACTTGAACAGAACTTCTTACAATCAAAAGATAGTATCTAGAGGAAAATTATTAATAATTTTTTCCCCATTTATGTTGAGCCTGCGACTAACAGCAAAAGTAGGCGAGACACTGGGTTCCGCGGAACCCTTACGAATTTTTAAAATTGGAGTTATCTTCCTTTGTCCATGATTATAGTTGAATCAATTACAACAATGCTTTATACAATGCAATGTTTAATTTTGCCTTCCACTGATAAATTAAAGCAATTTTTACCCTTCATTTCTAAAAATATTATAAAGTCTTCTTTGAAAATTTGAGTTATCTTTCTTTGTGCATAATGGTAGTTGAATCAACTACAACCAATGCTTTATACAATGCAATATTCAATTTTACTTCCTACTGATAAATTAATTTGTTTCCGTTTTCTAACTTTAGTTTGCCTCAACCAAATGTTATGAAACTTATACACAATGCTTATTACTACATAATACAGATTAAGTACGAAATTTGCCTTTTACCATTCTTGAGTTATGTCCCTTTATAAACATAAAAATTGCTGAATTTTTCGTTTCCGTTCTCTAATTTTAGTTTGTCTCAACCAAATGTTATAAAACTTATTCACAACCATTCAAGAGTTATGCGTGTTTACAAATAGAAAAATTGCTGAATTTTTAGTTTCTGTTCTCTACTTAAGTTAGCCTCAACCAAATGTTATGAGACTTACGCACAATGCTAATTACCACAAAACTCAGATCAAGTTCAAATTTGGGTTGCGTCACTTTTACCGTTCTTCAGTTATGTCCCTTTATAACTATATGATGTGCAAGCGGGGGCATCATCTGTGTCCACATGTGGACACTATCCACATTTTTTTTTAAAAGTTTTGCAGTATTAATTATCCGATAATTTCTGAAAATATTTGTTTAGCAATACTTTATTTATTTATCATTTGCAACATATGAATAAGCCATTGAAAATCCAAATTAACACATTTCATTAGAATCGGATAGAATGTATACTTTTAAAAAAGTTATGGTTTTATATTCAAACTTTAAAATTAAAAATCATTCTAACAAGAAGAAAAAAAGTTTCATTTATAATTTTCACAAATAGTTAATTGGAAGTGTAAACACGCGTTTTCTAAGTGTACGTACAGGTAAAGATGTAAAATTTGTAGTAAACACACATTAACTACTGACTAAACGGACACAGAGTAAACACGCATATACTCAGTAGACATTAGAAATTTCCATTTCAACAGCGTTAACGTAATTATAGTCAACGCGAAAATTGGAGTTAAAAAATGAAATATGTGCACACGGCGTTAACGTACGTTTACTTTATATTATGCTTGGTCTGCACCCAACTGTATATATATTTTTTTTTTTGGATGAAGCGAACCCCTTTTAACACTTAGCTAATATTGTCCATTAATAAATAAGTAAATTAAATTCTTGGTGTACTTGGATACGCAGAATCTAACCGTGTATTTAGATTTTGGATATTGGACCATTATAGGTAAAAGTCCAATTTCAAATTTTTCAGTTCTTTGACCACATCCATCCATGTCATAAACCTATTGTGTGTCAAATATGTAATCATAATCCAAATTCTGAGCTGTATCAAGCTTGAATGTAGTGTCCATAATTGTCCCAACTGTTCAGGGTTCGACCTCTGCGGTTGTATCAAGCTAATTTTTTGTCATTTTTGCCTTCATCTTGAAAGCAGTAAAAGATAAATAAAAACTTTAAATAACACAAATTGCTCAGCAAGACAAGATTCACAAATAAGCCATAATGGCCGAAATCTTCAGCCAACTCATTATTGGAGTTAGTGCCCTTAATGATAATTTTTAACATTTTTTTGCATTTTTTGCCTATTATCTTGAAAACTATAATAGATAAAGAGAAACTTTTAAAAGGAAAAATGATCAGGATAAGATCTACAAATACATAAATATGACTGAAATTGTCAGTTAATTCTTAATAGTGTTATTCCCCTTAAATTATGATTTTTACTAAAAAGTGGCCATTGTTGACGATGTAGGTGAGCGACACAGGCTCTTTACAGCCTTTAGTTTTGGATAATGGATGACATAACTGTAGTGTAGGGAAGGATTTGCATCCGTGGGTTTTTGCACAGAGTAGTTAAACTTTCTTTTCCATCTACTGTAAATTCAGAAATGATTGCGATGTTTTTATTAATGTGAATATTGCGACTTGGTGGTTATCGCAATAATAAGAACTTAAATTCTGATATCTGAAACATATATCTGTATGGAAATTGTCCTGAAACGGCAATAAAAATTTTGCATTCTCGTCCATTCTTCAAAAATCGCAATAATAAATGTGCACAATAATTTCTGAATTTACATTAAAAACAGTATCAATGTTTTGCTTATCTGAAAGGTGATTTAAACAAATGGTGATAATCATTAAGATCCAACATGAAGGCATTCAAAGTCTTGCTATTGTGGGGCCGAAGTATAAAGATATTGTCGATATATTTAAACCACACAAGTGGTTGGCGTGGTTGTGTTTTAAGGAAATTTTGTTCTAAATTGTCCATTAATATTAAAGTGTATTCTGGCGCCATTTTGGTGCCCATGCTGGTTCCGCGTGGTTGCAAAAAAAGTAATCATTCTCAAATCGAAAGCAGTTGCAAGTTAAAATAAAATGTATCCATCTAAGGATGATCCAGGTGGGTATTGTTTTTTTTATACGACCGCAAAAAAATTGCGTTCGTATATTGCTATCACGTTGTCGTCGTCCGAAGACATTTGGTTTCCGGACAATAACTTTAGTTTAAGTGTATGGATCTCTATGACATTTAACCAAAAGGTTCTTTACCACAAAAGGAAGGTTGGGATTGTTTTTGGGGGTGATGGTCCCAACCGTTTAGGACTTAGGGGCCAAAAAGAGCCCAAAACAAGCATTTTTCTAGTTTCAGGACAAGAACTTGTGTATAAGTATTTTGATTGCTCTGAAATTGTACCACAAGGTTCAATACCACAAGTAGAAGATTGGGATTCATTTTGGGGGTAATTGCCCAAACCGTTCAGGAATTGGGGGCCAAAACAAGCATTTTTTCTAGTTTTCAGACAATAACTTGTGTTTAAGTATATGGATGTCTCTTAAATTGTACCACATTTTACAAAAAGAAAATTTCTTCAAATATTTTTTATTTTGGAGGGAGGGGGGGGGAAGGGTTTTTTTTCCTCAAGATTTAAGAAATTATCAATTTACATTATTTTTTTTGGATGGTGGAAAAACAAAAAAGTTTTGGGGTGGAAGAGGGGGGGGGGGGGGGGGGGTGGGGGTAAATTTTTTTCCTCAAGATTTAAAAAATTATCAATTTTCCAAAAAAAAAATTAAGGGTCACAATTTAAATGTGTCAGAAACCTATAATGTGTCAAATATTTAATTACAATCCAAATTCAGACCTGTATCAAGCTTGAATAGTGTGTCCATTTTTGCCCCAACTGTTCAGGGTTACCCTCTGCGGTCGTATCCAGCTGCGCTCAACGAAGCACATTTTTTATTTTCATTTAGAATTTGTTTGTTTCTCTTATGAATGAATTTATGTTTTTGATTAGTGGTTTGAGTATATCATCTGCCATTGTTTCAATTGTCTTCCATTGTTTAGAAATGAGGTATTCCTCTAAATTCTTGTCCAGCTTGTTTCTTATATTCTGATGTTATTGCCCCTGTAATATAATTTATTTTCTAATTATTCCCATTTTTTCTGTTATTTTGAAAACTTAGAGGAGCAAGTTTATAAGTGTAAACTGCAGAAATGATCAGCATGACAAGATCTATCTACTCTGAAGATTTAAAAACCCTTTTTGGAGTTATTGCCCCAAGAAATGTTGATTTTTACTGTTAGTTGCAGTTTTGACTGATACCTAAAAACTGTAGGAGCTAGAATAGACATGTCAATTGCAAAAATGATCAGCAATACAAAGAATGACTATAGTATGTGCATATAAAAGTCCTAATTAGCAAGCCAGCGTTTTTTTTTCCAGGTGAGTGATACTGACACAGGTGTGCCTCTTGTTATAATTGTAAAGTAGGCGAGACATTTCAGCGTGTGCACTCTTGTTACAAAATTTCATGGTAAAAGTGGCACAGTTTAAGCCGTAAAAGAAGTTCTTATGGGAAATTGCATTGTCAATATTTACAGAAATGCAACCTTTAACTATTTTTTATTTTTCGTTCATCGTAAAATGACCATGTATGTCCTTTTGAGAAATGCACATACCCTCCTTTACTGAACTTAATTGGTGATGACATGCATTGATGTTTAAAACTGCTGAGAAAAATATTTGGCACTAAAATTTAAGGAATGATGACTAAAAGGAGAATGCAAATATTGAAAAAAAGATGGACACAGTAGTTCTATAGATACTGGTATTTATTTTATGTCTTGTAAAATATTTTTGTTATTATTATTTTTCTGACCAACCAAATAGAATCTTTCACATCAAAAATTTGTAAACCAACAAATTAAAAAAAAAGCCTGGTCTATTTAAAGAAAAAATGTTAATAGCAATATAATCAGCTTAAATTCTGCAAATAAGTCAACATGGGCCCAAAGTTGTCAGTCAACTCCTTATAATGAAAAGACAAAATGAATGATAGTGGCTGAATTTCTGAGGGTCAAACCTATATTTTCTCATGTCATCCATATCCAGCAAGATGAGTTGCTCTGTGTCTCCCTGGGTCAATATATTTCAGAGAGAGTCTAATACACGTTTTTCTATATATAATGGTGGTCAGGTCGAAATGAGTATTATAATAAGCTTTTTGTCTTTGATCTTTCTGCAATGATATTGTGCATATGCCTCATTACCTGTTTGGTAAAGCAGCTCCCAAATGGTATATAAATATATTAAATAATTAAATAACAGAATTATGGGGTCTATGGGGACTTCTTTTGGTAGACTTTTTTACAAACGTCACCATGGACACGGTGTAGTCTGAAATGGCAGGTGTCCCCTGCTCACCAGACATGACAAATATGACACATTCAGATCATCATACTAATGACAAAAATTAGAATGTAAACTTTGCGGATTGGTATATGTTGGTGAAACGAAAGGAAGGCGTAATGAACATATGTGCGGTCATAGATCAGACATCAACAACAATGCAAGCGACCCTGTTTACCAGCATTTTAATCAGCCTGATCATTCATTCCTTTCTATGCAAGTTCGCATCATCGAAAAAATATACCACAGTACTAACAATTCGACAATTGGGAACTGCGACACCATATGGTTGCAATGACAAAATTGATGGTATAGGTATTCTATTTAGTCCTTCCTGTAGCTCGGTGAATGATGTGAACATTTTCAACTCTACTCCTCGACGTAGACGCAGTCGTCGTCATTATACACCACCAACTCTCCATGATGTCTCTACTAATGACCTACTGCCATTTATACAAGCACAAAGCTTTATTTATTCTCTGTACAACTTATGTTTGGAAACCACTGTTACAAACCTCCATTTAAACCAATACAAACTTACAGCTATCATCTCGGATATTGCCGGTCACAGACTTTTCAAACCAGTTCACATTGGAAAAGATGAAAAGGAGAAAACATCCTTTCTAAAACTTTCCTTTGCCAACAAAGGTCTTGATGCCATCAACTTGGGCAATATCCTTGGTGACATCCCGTTAGTCCGACAACCATTATTCCGACATCCCATTATTCCGACATCCCAATATTCCGACAGCCCATTACTCCTACATCCCATTATTCCGTCATCTCATTATGCAGACAGCTCATTATTCCAACATTGCATCTGTCATGTATGGGTTAATTTTCTCCAAAAGACCAAATCCATTCTCGATAACATTTGTGGTTGTCCGTTTAGATTCCGGCGATTATTCTTCTCATGCGGGATATTTGTCTCAGTGCCTTGGAGTTGATACACATGCATATTGCAACTGCTGAGTCCTTATCCTCGTCCCCCCTTTTTATGGGTCCGGTTATTTTAATTGTCTTTAAATTTCGGCGTTTGTGTGTCCATTGTCATTCTGTGCTATTTTAGTCCTCGGTTTTGTTTTTGTCTCTTGATTTACCTTCTTTTTACTAGATCTTCGGTTTTACTCATTTCGTATCAAGGGAGTGAGGTTTCGCCACTATTAACTACATTTAAATAAATATATCAGAGTTGGATAACCCTACCCGGCCTCTTTGGTCGTAACACTTTCAACCCCTTCTATCACTGAACTAAGTTTTATTCAACTTTGTCGCGGAAATGTTATATTTTTCATGAATGAAAAGAAAATAGGAGAAACAGGATAATTTGTCGTACACTCAGCGTATATTCTTTTATTGAAAACATGTAAACGGAGCCTCCACAACCACTTAGGTCAGAAAAACTACGGGTCATTATTCTTAATGCATGGCTGTATGTATCACAATGGGTTTCTTTTTCATTTTTATACGCCCGTCAAAATTTTGGTATACAAATGTCGTCTGTCCGTCTATCCGTCTGTCTGTCCGGCGTAAACATGTCGCACCGTAACTTGAGAACGACTTATCCAAATTGCATGAAACTTAAGATAGTTGTTTCTTATGATGGTCAAACGATCTGTATACTTTTTGGTGAAAATAAGATTAAAACTTTTTGAGTTACGGGACATAGCAACTAAAACAGATGTGTGTTTTTTTCACATGTCGCGCCGTATCTCAAAAACAATTTATTATTATTGCTTAAAACTTTACACACTTTTTAGTTATATTAATCTTAAGATCTGTATACTTTTTGGTGATAATTCAAAATTTTATTTTTGAGTTATTGAGTATTTGGTTAAAAAGGGGAAGGGTTTTTCACATGTCGCACCATATCTCAAAAACGATTTATGATTATTGCTTAAAATTTTACACACTTCTTAGTAATATTAATCTAAAGATCTGTTTACTTTTTGGTTTTGTAATCATAACAAAACACAATCGGCATTCCCATGGGAACCAACTGTGCTCCTTTTTTGCCGACTTGTTCCTTTATTCATATGAGGCTGACTTCATACAGGAACTTCTTAGGAAGAAAGAAAAGAAGTTAGCAGTATCCTTTAACTTCTTTTTCCGCTATATAGATGATGTTCTGTTAATAAATAATTCAAAATTTGGTGACTATGTTAAACGCATCTATCCAGTCGAACTTGAGATAAAGGATACAACAGATAGAGTTAAGTCTGCCTCATCTCTTGACTTACATCTAGAAATTGAGGGTTGGTTGAAAACAAAAATTTCCGACGAAAGAGATGATTTCAGCTTCCCAAATGTGAACTTTCCCTTTCTATGTAGCAACATTCCAGCAACGCCTGAATACAGAGTATATATCTCCTAGTTGATACGATATTCCAGGGCTTGTATTTCCTATCATGACTTCCTTGATAGAGGGTTGCTGCTCACAAGGAAGCTATTAAACCAAGAGTTCCAAGTGGTGAAGTTGAAATCATCCTGTCGTAAATTTTATTGATGCCATCACGAGTTGGTTGACCGTTATGGAATATCTGTTTCACAGAAGACGACAGATATGTTCCAATTGTCATAATTACAATCCAGTCCCCTTTTCCCTGAATGTGACCTACGGAATTAGACTTATCACCGGGTTTGACGGATGCCACATGTGAAGCAGGATCTGCTTACCCTTCTGGATCACCTGAGATCCCCCCCCCATGGTGTTGTCAGTTTTTAGCTCACCTGGCCCACAGGGCCAAGTGAGCTTTTCTCATCACTTGTCGTCCGTCGTCGTTAACTTTTTACATTTTGAACTCCTTCTAGAGAACCACTGAATGGAATGAAACCAAACATGGCATGAATGTTCCTTATGAGGTGCTGACCAAGTGTTGTTACTTTGAAGCCGATCCATCATCCAAGATGGCCGCCAGTGGGGGACTTAGTTTAACATAGGACCCTATGGGAAATACATACAAATGTCTTCTTTTAGAGAACCACTGAATGGAATGAAACCAAACATGGCATGAATGTTCCTTATGAGGTGCTGACCAAGTGTTGTTACTTTGAAGCCGATCCATAATCCAAGATGGCCGCCTGCGGTGGACTTAGTTTAACATGTGGCCCTATGGGAAATATTAACAAATGTCTTCTTTTAGAGAACCACTAAATGGAATGAAACCAAACACGGCATGAATGTTCCTTTTGAGGTGTTGACCAAGTGTTGTTACTTTGAAGCCGATCCATCATCCAAGATGGCCGCCAGCGGGGGACTTAGTTTAACATAGGCCCTTATGGGAAATACATACGAACGTCTTCTTTTAGAGAACCACAGAATGGAATGAAACCAAACATGGCATGAATGTTCCTTATGAATCGCTGACCAAGTGTTGTTACTTTGAAGCCGATCCATCATCAAAGATGGCCACCAGCTGGAGACAATGTTTAACAAAGGACCCTATGGACAATACAAACAAATGTCTTCTTTTAGAGAACCACTGAATGGAATTAAACCAAACATGGCATGAATGTTCCTTATGAAGTGCTGACCAAGTGTTGTTACTTTGAAGCCGATCCATCATCCAAGATGGCCACCAGCTGGGGACAATGTTTAACAAAGGACCCTATGGACAATACATACAAATGTCTTCTTTTAGAGAACCATTGAATGAAACCAATCATGGCATGAATGTTCCTTATGAGGTGCTGACTAAGTGTTGTTACTTTGAAGCTGATCCTTCATCCACGATGGCCGCCAGCGAGGGATTTCCTTTAACATATGACCCTATTTGAAATACATACAAATGCTTCTTCTAGAGGTGCACTGAATGGAATGAAACCAAACATGGCATAAATGTTTCTTATGAGGTGCTGATGAAGTGTTGCTACTTTGTTGCTGATTCACTGTTCAAGATGGCCACCAGGATTTTTTATTAAATTACAGGGCCAATATTAAACCAAATTTGGCCTCACTCATTATTAGGGTATCTGTTATGATTTTAATCTATTTTAACATGATTTTCTAGTTGCAATTATTACGTTATTTCATATAATTTAAACCTGTAGTTTAGACCATGTACATGTGCTGAAAAGAATATAACGGTGTTTTATTTATTTTGTTAAAAAACCATTATGTGTTAATTGTAGATATTCTCTTTTTGCTGCCTTGTCATCATTACTACAACAAGAAATGGTACCATACATGGAGAAACTGGTTATGTTCATGATAAACTCGATAAAGTCAACAGAAGGAGTCAAGGTATTCATTTTGACATATTCTTAAGATTATTGCAAAAAAATGAAACCTTTTAAATTCCCCAGAGTGAGTTCCTCGTTGTTAGGCTATTTAAATGTTTGTGAGTTCCATTGTATAAATACAGTAGCTACTGTTCTCTTAAGAGTTTATTAAATGGGCCTTTAAATTTTTCCTTGATAAGCCAATCATTAATTTGTTAATTAAGCTTGACAAAATATTTAACTCGGTTATGTACCAAAACTAAATAATGACACATATTGTCAGAGCAAAACGTAATAATTAAAACACACTACTGAAGGACAAATTTTCTTTTATTTGGTCAGTACATGTATTTTGAATACATATAGTTATATGAATTTTTGGCGCATATTTTTTACTCATTAGCACCATATAGTTGGGTGCAGACTAAGCATAACATAAAGTAAACGCATGTTATTGCTGCATGCATATATTTCATTTTTTATCTCCAATTTTCTCGTTTTCTAATTGACACTTGTTTACTATAATTAAGTTAACGCGTTCAAAATGGAAATTTCTAATGTTTACTCTTACTAGTAAACGTCTGTTCAGTAAGGTGTACATGTTATTTAGGAATAAGGGGCCAAAAACCAGCATTTTTCTTGTTTCATGACACTAACTAGTGTATAAGTGTATGGATCTCTATGAAATTGTACCACAAGTTCCTCAAAAGGAAGGTTGAGATTGATTTTGGGGGTTATGGCTCAAACCGTTAGGTTAAGATTTTGGATATTGGACCATAATAATTTAAAGTCCAATTTCAATTTTTTAAGTTCTTAGACTACATTTATTCTGTGTCAGAAACCTATTCAATGTCAAATATTTAATCACAATTCAAATTCAGAGCTGTATTGCACAATTAATAGAAATTGTTAGTAGATTCATAGTTTAGAATAAGATATAGCATCATATTCTAATTTTAGAAATGATGTATAAATATAGTTTGAAATTTACTGTTCATTAAATATTTTGATAAATAAAGGTATGTTTTATAGATTTTATAGATTTTTAGGTCTTGTTAGCGCTCTCATGTGTTCAATTCTTGCCAGATTTTTATGGAACTTATATCATAGGTTTATATTAGCAATGTCTTGGACGAGTTCAAAAATCAGTGCCGATCAATTATTTTTAAAAGAGTTTTGCCCCTTGGACACATTAATTTTATGGAAAATTGCATCGTTAGCGCTCTCATGTGTTCAATTCTTGCCAGAGTTTTATGAAACATAAATCATAGGTTTATATTAGCAATGTCTTGGACGAGTTCGAAAATCAGTGCCGATCAATTATTTTTAAAAGAGTTATGCCCCTTGGAAAAATAAATTATACGGAGAATTGCATTGTTAGCGCTCTCATATGTACAATTCTTGCCAGAATTTTATGAAACTTAAATCATAGGCATATAAAAGCAATGTCTTGGACGAATTTGAAAATCAGTGCCGATCAATAATTTTTAAAAGAGTTATGCCCCTTGGAAATATTAATTATATGGAAAATTGCCTTATGAGCGCTCTAATGTGTACAATTCTTGCCAGATTTTTATGAAATTTATATTATAGGTTTATATCATCAATGTACTTGAAGAGTTCAAAAATCAGTGCCGATCAATTATTTTGAAAAGAGTTATGCCCCTTGAAAATATTGATTATATGGAAAATTACAATTTTATCGCTCTCATGTGTTCAATTCTTGCCAGAATTTTATGAAACTTATATCATAGGTTTATATCAGCAATGTCTTTGACACTTTCGAAAATAAGTTCTGATCAAATAATTCAACGAGTTATGCCCCTTAGAAATATAAATTATAATGGAAATCACATTGCATTTGCTCTGAAGCCTTCATTTCTCTTAAGATATTAATAAAAAAGTTTTATAAAGAACAAAAAAAAAATGTGTTTTTTTTAGTTATTGCCCTTGTACCTTGGATAGATAAAATATGTGCAACGCGGGGGACATTAGAACTCTGTTCTTTTTTTATAAAAAAAAATCTATCGAAATAATTCCTTCCCTTTGATATAAAAAAATCCATCCCAAGATATAAAAAGTACTCAACTATCAACTAGTACATGAATATTATTAAAAAAAAAAGAAATATTGGCACTTTTTATTGTTATTGACGTAAAAATGAGTAACACTTTATCCATCCTGAGGTGTACTTTTTGTACATCAAGATGGATTGTTTGACATAAAAGTATTTTTTATTGTTCTCAACATAAGTGTTTGTAACTGTAGACTTCTCAATTTGTGTAAATTATCCATCCTGAGGTAACAAAAGAACACAATTTTAAAGCCAGTACATAATAATCAAGAAAAAGGGAAAATATTGGCACCTTATATAGGTTTAATACCACCAAATCAGTACGTCACACCTGGTTTCATATGAAATGAAAAAATGTCTCTTGAATTTGACAGTTGTAGGAAGTTAAACCTGCATTACATTGCAGAAAAAAATTTCTCAGTCATAAACATATATCTTGGGTGTTTCAAAGCACCATTCTTTTTTATTTGGTGTTTCTATAAAATATTTTGGAAACTTGAGGTGACGTTGTTACTAAAGCTTGTAAAAAGGAAAAAAAGGGGTGAAAATTTGATTGGTTTAATTACAGTGATGATAATTAGTCCCCAACCAACGAAGTCGAAGGGGACTATAGGTTTGCACTCCGTCCGTCTGTCTGTCTATCCGTCAGTCCGGCAAATCAGTTTTCCACACTTTTTTCTTCGTGCTTATAGATATTGATTTGATATTTGATATATAGTTTCATCATGGCCAGTTACAGATCAGGTTTGAATTTTGTTCCGGCCTGATGATTTTGTGCAGAGTTGTAGTCCTTTGACTTGGAAAATTCCAGCAAGTTATCAGTTTTCTGTACTTTTTTTCGTCATGCCTGAAGATATTGATTTGATATTTGATATATAGTTTACACCATGACAAGTTATAAATCAAGTTAGCATTTTGTTCAAGTACAATGAATTTTTAAATGGTAGGTGACTATGTATTACCATGCAATACTCTCAAAATGCTTGTTATCTTATATCCAATGAATAGGCATGTGAAATTTTTACTTCAGTACTGGACAGGATGAAATTTTACTCATGCCAAGTATTTCTTTATGTAAGACAAAGATAAATTCTGCACAATTTTTTGAAAAATACCAATTTAACAAAGAATAATAGGAGGAAAACAATGGTGGTATTACTCCTTTTAAGGGAAGCTGCACATGCACCTCTGACCTTGTATGTACTCTTATTTTTAATTCAGCTGTTTCTATGTGATCACTCAGGATTTTGAGATGGTGCAGAATTCTAAGTTGAATACATATCATGAAACTAATTATGTGTTTTTAGCTCACCTGTCCCGAAGGGCCAAGTGAGCTTTTCTCATCACTTGGTAACCGTCGTCCGTTGTCGGTCGTCGTTAACTTTTACAAAAATCTTCTCCTCTGAAACTACTTGGCCAAATTTAACCAAACTTGTCCACAATCATCATTGGGGTATCTAGTTTAAAAAATGTGTCCGATGACCCCGCCTTCCAACCAAGATGGCCGACATGGCTAAAAACAGAACATTAGGATAAAATGCAAGTTTTGTCTATTATTTTGAAAACCGTTATAATTAAAGAAAATCTGACGGGAGCAGATATGTTCAGAATGTTGAGCTCTACCAATTGTTCATATACGTCAAAACTGTCAGACGACTTCTTATAGGAGTTATTGTCCTTAAATGACAAATTTTACCATTTTTTTTTTCATTTTTATACGACCGCAAAACATTTGCGTCCGTATAATGCTATCATGTTGTCGTCGGCGTTGTCGTCGTCGTCCGAAGACACATTTGGTTTCCGGACAATAACTTTTGTTGAAGTGAATGGATCTCTATGAAATTTTACAAAAAGGTTCAATACCACAAAAGGAAGGTTGGGATTGATTTTGGGGGTTATGGTACCAATAGTTTAGGAATTAGGGGGCCAAAAACAAGCATTTTTGTAGTTTCCGGACAATAACTTGCGTGTAAGTGTATGGATCTCTCTGAAATTGTACCACAAGGTTCCATTTCACAAAGCGAAGGCTGGGATTGAGTTTGGGGGTAATTGCCCCAAACGTTCAGGAATTAGGGGCAAAGAAGGGGCCAAAAACAAGCATTTTTCTAGTTTCCAGGCAATAACTTGTGTTTAAGTGTATGGGTCTCTCTGAAATTGTACTACAAGGTTCCATACAACAACAGGAAGGCTGGGATTGAGTTTGGGGGTAATTGCCCCAAACGTTTAGAAATTATGGGCAAAAAAGGGGCCAAAAACAAGCATTTTTCTAGTTTCCAGACAATAACTTGTGTTAAAGTTTATGGAACTCTCTGAAATGGAAATTTTTCCTGAATTTCAAAAAAATTGGGGGGGTTCAAAAAGTTTGGGGGGATTTATTTTTCTAATTCTTTTTTGGGGTTCATATTTTTTTTCTTGAAAATTTTTTTTTAGGGGGGGGATTTTTTTTTTTAAATTTTTTTTGGGGTTCCATACTTTTTTTTTCCAAAATTTTTCCAAAAATTTTTTTTTGGGGGGGGGGGGAAATTTTTTCAGGGCATATTTTTTTTTCATAATTTTTTTGTTTTTTCTTTCCTAAAAATTTTCAATTTTTACATTGATTATTTCTCATTTATATATAAAAGCATCACATTCTGACATGGCAGGAGATACACACCAAACAGGGTGTGTAAATTATTATATATAACAGATCAACTAAGTATTGTGCAACAGCACAGTATTGCGCAATAGCACAGTATTGCGCAATAGCAAGAAATCTTCAATTGAAAATAAATACAAATCTTTTAACCAATTTCATTGGGATTAAATTAAGTCATTAATTTTTTAGGGTTCTAACCTTGTATTACTATTTTGGATATTGGGCCCCATTTTTAAATTGGTCTACATTGTGGTCCAAAGGGTCCAAAATTGAACTTTGTTTGATTTCATCAAAAACTGAATTATTGCGGCTCTATGATATGCTGAATCTTATTGTGCATTTAGATTTTTTATTTTAGGCCCTGTTTTCAAATTAGTCCATATTAAGGTTTGAAGGGTTTAAAATTAAACTTTGTTTGATGTCAACTAAAATTAAATTTTTGGTGTTTTTTTATATGCTGAATCTAACCATGTTGTTAGATTTTGGATATCAGACCATACTAGGTAAATTAAATGTTCCATTTCAAATTTTTAAGATCTTTGACCACATTTATTTTGTGTCAGAAACCTATATTATGTTAAAAATTTGATCACAATCCAAATTCAGACAGTATCAAGCTTGAATATTGTGTCCAAACTTGCCCCAACTATTAAGGGTTCGACCTCTGAGGTCGTATCAGGCTGCGATCGGCGAAGCATTTTATTGCCTATTATCTTGAAAACTATAATAGATAGAGAGAAACTATGCAAAAATGATCAGCAAGACAAGTTCTACAAATAAATCTACATGGTCGAAGTCGTCAGTCGACTCCTTATTAGAGTTATTGCCCATTGATGATAATTTTTACCAATTTTTGCATTTTGCCTTATATCTTAATTTTTTTTATAGATAGATAGAAACTTAAATAAGCAAAAAATGATCAGCCAGACAAGATCTACAATTAAACAATATTGAGGAAATCGTCCGACGACTCCTTATTTGAGTTATTGCCCTTAAATGACGAATTTTACCATTTTTTTTTGCATTTGGCCTTATATGATAAAAATTACAATAGATAAATAGGCACTTTAAAACACAAAAATGATTAGCAAGGCAAGATCTACAAACAAGTCAAATTTTGCTGATATAGTTAGTAGACTGTCACTCTTTATAGGAGTGATTGCCCTTAAATGAGAATTTTGTTTACCCTCTTTTGAGTTTTGAGCAAAAACTAAAGAAGATAGAGAGAAACTAAACAGACTATTTGATCAGCAACACAAGATCAACAAAACAGATATTTTTGTCATGAACTCTATTCTTGTCTACAATGTTGGAAAGTGTTCTTTGTTGAATATTCACAAAGACCAAGGAGAGCGACACGGGCTCTTAAGAGCCTCTAGTTATGACTTGCGAAACTTTATACACCATTTAAATCATCTTCTGCCAACTTTTGACATGTTAATAGCCTTTAAATTAAAGAAATGTTGGTCAAACAGCTACTATATTTTAGATATATACTTTCACATAGTTCCTTTGTAAATTAAAATTTATGATAAAAAAAGGAATATATCAAATTTAATCAGTTGACAGGAATAATGAAAGAATTTTATCAGTATTTTATGCTTGTTATTGAATAAAACTTGGTACAAGATGTGTATACTGATATCAAAGTTGATTTCCACAATTTTTACCATTTTTTGGCGTTTTTGTCTTATATCTTAAAAATTATAATAGATAGATAGAAACTTAAATAAGCAAAATTGATCAGCAAGACAAGATCTACATTTAAGACCATATGGAGAAAATTTTTTGTCGACTCCTTATTGGAGTTATTTCCCTTTAATGACGATTATTACAATTTTTTTGCATTTTGCCTTGTATGATAACAATTATTACAGATAAATAGAAACTTTAAATAACAAAAATTCTCAGCAAGGCAAGATCCACAAACAAGTCAAATTTTGCCAATATAGTTAGTACACTGTCACTCTTCATAGGAGTGATTGCCCTTAAATGAGGATTTTTTATCCTGTTTTGTGTTTTGAACAAAAACTAAAGAAGATAGAGAGAAACTAAACAGACCAAATGATCAGCCATACAAGATCAACAAAAAAGAATTTTTTGTCATGAACTCTATTCTTGTCTACAATGTTGGAGCCTCTAGTTTGAAATGTTATTAATCCAATTCTTTCCTTAGGCAAGTAAGAGTACTGATACAATACTGTATAATAGACAACTGTCATTATTTACAAACAATTTTACTCAAAGGTTGGAGTATTAATTGGAATCACCTCCATTTTCAGCCAATTTTAATTGACCACAGTTAAATATCTGTTGTATTACATTATACGCTTGATTCCAATGGTTATCTTTCCATCAACGTGTTTTGTTTTAGGTGACGTTATTCGATGTCATTTGTGCGTTTGTTGGGCATAAAATCTACGTCAGTAATTGAGCTAAGGGATGAATATTCTAATGGGGATAACTTCCTTATGACTGCTTCGATAACTGTTTTTAAATGATAAAATTAACATATTTCATTATGCAGGGTTGGATTATGTACATAAGAATAAGGACCGGTGTTTGAAAAATGTCAAGCAGTCACAATTACTTTATCAGTTCAAAGATACAGGGATCAAGTTAGCCCATAAAACGTTTAAATGACGTGAAAAATCAGCGTATAGTAAAAGAGTTTTTCTAGTAATGGAAATGATATGGATCAAACGTATTGAATATACAGCTCAATTTGTAACTTTATACACAATTTATTGTCACTTATTGACCTCAATAGTATACCTATAATAAATTTTGATATACATTACATAAAATTATTCTGTAAATTATGTCTCAAAGATGAATGATTAAGGATTTGAAAAATGCATTTTTTGCAAAGAAAAGATAAAAAACAAAATAAGTATAAAAAATGCAAGCATGGTCTATTTTACTTGTAAAATCAGTGTTATAGTCATCTGATATTAGTCAATAATTTAGGTTAATTTAAGTTATAATTATAATTAATTTGCAGGAAACAATAAACAAATATGCATAACTCTAACCTGGGCATATTCTGCAATTAAATTTAGTTGTTTATTCCCCATTATATTGCTATTTAACAGTGTTATATATTTGAAAACAGGGAAAAAAAATTCATAATGAAGAACGAACACCAATTTGAATAAAAATTAATTATTTAATTTTTGTTGTTGAAAAAGTGCATTTTCAATGCCTCTTTCTGGAAATTATTATGTCAAACTTCAATAAAAAAAATTATATACTACACCTTTCTTTGAAGATTTCTATTTCCAATCATGTCAAAATTGTTTATTTGAAAAAAGGAGATATTTAAAGTCAGTACCCCTTTTAAAAATTGAAATGAAAGTATCTTCTAAGATCCCATGGCATGTTTGGGCAATTGAATATAAATTTGTTCAGTAATATTATGGAAATTAATAAAAGTGTTCATCGTCAGTGTCATATAAATTTTATCAAAATCAATATATGATCCTAAGATGAGTTAGAAAAATTGCATTCCAATGTTTGAACATAGAAATACTCCCTAAAGCAACTATTTACAAGTAAATTTAGGGAGACACGATTGTTATATCAACTGAATTTAATACAAGAGTGATATATCAATTTTTTTAGTTCACCACGATACCTGAAAATATGATTTGAAATTATGCACACAACTGTTCTAGTTTTTCCGTCAGTGATTTCGATAACTTTGATTGTCAGAAGTACTTTAGAAGAAGTACACTTTTTTCTGAGAATTTCATGAGCTGAAAGGGATGATTTTCAAATGAAATAATAACACTGGTAATTTTAATACGACCGCAAAAAAATTTTTGTGGTCGTATATTGGTATGACGTTGGCGTCGTCGTCGTCCGAAGACACATTGGTTTTCGCACTCTAACTTTAGTTTAAGTGAATGGATCTCTATGAAATTTTACCACAAGGTTCAATACCACAAAAGGAAGGTTGGGATTGATTTTGGGGGTTATGGTACCAACAGTAAAGGAATTAGGGGCCAAAAAGGGGCCAAAAATAAGCATTTTTGTAACTTCCAGACATAACTTGTGTGTTAGTGTATGGATCTCTCTGACATTGTACCTCAAGGTTCCATAGCACAAAGGGAATGCTGGGATTGATTTTTGGGGTTGTTGCCTCAAAATTTTTGGAATTAGGGGCCAAAAAAGGGAAAAAACAAGCATTTTTCTAGTTTCATGACAATAACTTGTGTGTAAGTGTATGGATCTTTCTGAAATTGTACTACAAGGTTATATATCACAAAGGGAAAGCTGGAATTGAGTTTGGGGGTAATTGCCGAAACGTTTAGGAATTGGGGACCAAAAAGGGGCCAAAAATAAGCATTTTTCTAGTTTCCAGACAATAACTTGTGTTCAAGTGTATGGATCTCTCTGAAATTGTACTGCAAGGTACCATACCACAAAGGGAAGGCTGGGATTAATGATGGGGGTAATTGCCTCAATATTTTAGGAAAAAGGGGCAAAAAACAAGCATTTTTCTAGTTTCAGGACAATAACCTGTGTGTAAGTGTATGGATCTTTCTGAAATTGTACTACAAGGTTCCATATCACAAAGGGAAAGCTGGGTTTCAGTTTGGGGGTAATTGCCCTAAACGTTTAAGAATTTGGGGCCAAAAAACACAGTTTTCTAGTTTCCAGACAATAACTTGTGTTCAAGTGTATGGATCTCTCTGAAATTGTACTGCAAGGTACCATACCACAAAGGGAAGGCTGGGATTGAGTTTGGGGGTGATGAATCATAAGGGGGTTCAAAAAATTGGGGGGGGGGATTTTTGTTTTTTTCCTTTTTTTTGTTTTTTTCCTTTTTTTTTTCTTTTAAAATTTTCCATTTTAAGTTGGTTATTTCTGATTTATATTTAAAAGCAAATAATAATGATATGGTAGGAGATACACACCAAACAGGATGTGTAAATTATTATATAATAAGTACTGTGCAATAGCAAGAAATTTTCAATTGCACAGTATTGCACAATAGCAAGAAATCTTCAATTGCACAGTATTGCGCAATAGCAAGAAATCTTCAATTGCACAGTATTGCGCAATAGCAAGAAATATCCAATAGCACAATATTGCGCAATAGCAAGAAATTGTCAATTGTACAGTATTGCGCAATAGCAAGAAATATTTAATTGCACAGTATTGTGCAAAAGAAGATACTTCGTATAAATTGCTTATTTCTTGACCAATTTCAATGGGGTTTTATTCTTGAATTCTTGGGTTTCTTTAATGTGCTGAATCTAACCGTGTATTTAGTTTTTGGATTTTGGGCCCCGTTTTTAAATTGGTCCACATTGAGGTCCAAAGGGTCCAAAATTAAACTTTTGTTTGATTTCATCAATAATTGAATTATTGGGGTTCTTTGATATGCCGAATCTAACCGTGTATTTAGATTCTTAATTTTTGGTTCCGTTTTCAAATTGGTCTACATTAAGGTCCAAAGGGTCCAAAATTAAACTTAGTTTGATTTTAACAAAAATTGAATTCTTAGGGTTCTTTGATATGCTGAATCTAAACATGTATTTAGATTTTTGATTATGGACCCAGTTTTCAAGTTGGTCCAAATCGGGGTCCAAAATTAAACTTTGTTTGATTTCAACAAAAATTGAATATATGGGGTTCTTTGATATGCTGAATCTAACCATGTATTTAGATTTTTGATTTGTGGGCCCCGTTATCAACTTTGTCCACATTGAGGTCAAAAGGGTCCAAAATTAAACTTTGTTTGATTTCATCAAAAATTGAATTCTTGGGGTTCTTTGATATGCTGAATCTAACCATGTATTTAGATTTTGGATATTGGACCATAATAGGTGAATGTCCAATTTAAAATTTTAAAGTTCTTAGACCACATTCATTCTGTGTCAGAAACCTATGCTGTGTCAAATATTTAATCACAATCCAAATGCAAAGCTGTATCAAGCTTGAATGTTGTGTTCATACTTGCCCCAACTGTTCAGGGTTCGACCTCTGCGGTCGTATCAAGCTGCGCCCTGCGGAGCATTTTATTAATAATGAAAATGATGACGTTCTAAATTTCAATCCTTGTGTTGTCAGTTTTTTATGCCCCAACTAGGGGCATTATGTTTTTAGGTCTGTCCGTCCGTCCGTTCGTCCGTCTGTCCCGCTTCAGGTTAAAGTTTTTGGTCAAGGTAGTTTTTGATGAAGTTGAAGTCCAATCAACTTGAAACTTAGTACACATGTTCCTTATGATATGATCTTTCTAATTTTAATGCCAAATTAGAGTTTTGACCCCAATTTCACGGTCCACTGAACATAGAAAATGATAGTGCGAGTGGGGCATCCGTGTACTATGGACACATTCTTGTTTTTATACGCCCGTCAATTTTTGACGGGACGTATTATGTTATACAAATGTCCGGTGTCTGTCCGTCTGTCTGTCCGTCTGTCTGTCCGTCCGTCTGTCTGTCCGGCGTAAACATGTCGCACCGTAACTTGAGAATGACTTATCCAAATTTCATGAAACTTAACATAGTTGTTTCTTATGATGGTCAAACGATCTGTATACTTTTTGGTGAAAATAAGATTAAAACTTTTTGAGTTACGGGACTTAGTAACTAAAACAGGTGTGTGTTTTTTTTCACATGTCGCGCCGTATCTCAAAAACAATTTATGATTATTGCTTAAAACTTTACACACTTCTTAGTTATATTAATCTTAAGATCTGTATACTTTTTGGTGATGATTCAAAATTTTATTTTAGAGATATTGAGTATTTTGTTAAAAAAGGGGGAGGGGTTTTTCACATGTCGCACCGTATCTCAAAAACAGTTTATGATTATTGCTTAAAACTTTACACACTTCTTAGTTATATTAACCTTAAGATCTGTATACTTTTTGGTGATGATTCAAAATTTTATTTTTGAGTTATTAAGTATTTTGTAAAAAAAGGGGGAGGGGTTTTTCACATGTCGCGCCGTATCTCAAAAACGATTTATGATTATTGCTTAAAATTTTACACACTTCTTAGTTATATTAATCTAAAGATCTGTATACTTTTTGGTTTTGATTCAAAGTTTTATTTTTGAGATATTGATTTTTTTGTTTTTTTTAAAGGGGGGTTTTCACATGTCGCGCCGTATCTCAAAAACGATTTATGATTATTGCTTAAAATTTTACACACTTCTTAGTTATATTAATCTAAAGATCTGTATATTTTTTGGTTTTGATTCAAAATTTTATTTTAGAGATATTGAGTTTTTTGAAGAAAAAAAGGGGGGTTTTCGCATGTCACGCTGTATGTCAGAAACTATTTATGCTTATTGCATAAAAATTCACACACAAGATGACGTGCGTATCATGCGCTCATGGCGCAGCTGTTTATTAAATTTATGATTTTAGATTGTCACTGTGTTTCTTCTCTGTTAAAAGGGTTTTAAAAAAGGTTACATTTTAGGCTAAAATCACTTATCCAAAGTTGTGATGGTTGTCTATATATGAATGTCTTAAAGACTTGACAAGCCTGTATAAAGATTTATTATTGAAAATGAGATAAAAAAAAATGTCCGACTACCTGAAGCCAAAAAATGGCTGGATCACAGCACCGACAATGCTTTGATTTAAAATTTCATGCTATTTCACCGAAATATTGCAAACCTGAATATATTTGAAATAGGGTTGTACCATGAATATTAGTAGGCAGAGCAAGTCATATTCAGTGTTTTGGGGAGCTTTTTCTGACTTCTTCTTATTTCCTATATTGGGCTATAAAAGAAAACTTTTTCCTAAGTAATTCTTTAAGAAATATACAGTAATAAGTAAATGAAATGTTTTTGATGCAGAAACATCGTATTATTCACTAAAAAACTATATATATATGTCCCTCTCTGGAACGTGGCGTAAACTTAAGTTTTACGTAAGGACTTTTTGAAACCTCCATGGAGTCAGTAAACTTTTATATGGATAGTTCATTCAGCTTGAACACTTCAATTACTCATTTATTATGACATTTCTTACTTAAATGTGTGAAAGTTACCCCAAAATTTTGATTTATAAGCCTATGAAGTTAAAATGTTTAGAGAATGAGAGGTATAAATGGACCAAAAGGGACCTTATAATGAAAACAAAGAGGTACATTAGTGGTGTTTATCATCTTAGATAATCTTTTGTATCATATTCAACTGTTTTTATGCAGATGAGATGAATATTTGATCATTTATTGGTGAATTTATTGGTCCACACTATATTCTATCATGATGCGCCGTGATTTGGATTTTTCAAAGAAATTTTGCTCAAATCTCTGTAGATATCGTTATACATTATACTAAATTACTCTCAAACTATTCAAATGATTATGACAAAACTTGACAGTATTGCTTGAAATAACCAGTATTTCACAGAAAAAATAATAACATTAGGTTTATTCAACAAAAATGTCTTCTTTATATATATATACATGAACACAACAAATATAGCAATTCGAGACTTAAATTCCTTCCCTTTTATGTCAAACAATCCATCTTGAAGTACAGAAAGTCCTCAATTTTCAGGCTAGTACATGAATACATGTATTAATAAAAAAAAGGAAAAATTGGCACTTTTTTTTCTTATCAACGTAAGTATTAGAAATATTGTAGACTTATAGAGCTCTCAATTTGTGTAAAACTATCCATCCTGAGGGTACAAAAAATACAGAATTTAAATACTGTTAAACAATAATCAAGAAAAGGGGAAAATATTGCCTCCTTATATAGATGATAACAAATATAGCAATTTGAAACTTAAATTCCTTTCTTTTTATGTCAAACAATCCATCCTGAGGTTATAAAAGTACTCAATTATCAGGCCAGTACAAGAATATTAATAAAATAGAAGAAATATTGGCACATTTAATTGTTCTTAACATAAATGTTAATAATTGAAGATTCAAATGGCTCTCAATTTATGTAAAACTATCCATCCTGAGGTACCAAAATAACAGAATTTTAATGCTGGTACATAATAATCAAGAAAAAGGTAAAATATTGGCACCTTATATGAAAATTTTACCCTTTATTGCTCACAAGCTCTTTGATTATTATTTTTTCCTGATTCATTTGCTACATGTATCTTGGGGATGCTAATTTTATATCAAGCTGATATAATGTGCACTCTCCTTCTTATATAGACTCACTATAAAGATGAAGAAGAGCAGGTGGTTATGTTTAATGGAGCTGATTTTTGTGATGAAGAAGATTTGACAGCTGGTGATAGTGAAGAAGAGGAAGATTCCAAAATTCATGGGTAATTTGAAATATTTATTATCAATATACAAAACTGAACAGATGGCAGTTTCAGGTAGATCAATTTTTTATTGCCATCAATTATGTGACAACATTTTGTCTTTGAAGTAGCTTGGGTTCCTGGCCAATCTTTGCTTTGCATTGTAAGTAAGCTAGGATAACAGTTTCATTCTTGTAGACTGATTGATTACCTTCGTTAAGATCCTTGTTTACATGAAAATACAAATGAACTAGTTTTTTGGGTTTTTTTCATTCTTATTTGAAGATAAAATTTAAATATGTTGCCTGTTTTTATTTGATATTGAAAATAGGTAAATTTGATTTAACAATCCTTGGTCAATATATTTAAGTGAATTGAATTAAAAATGCTACTGTCCTCCAAATGACTGACTAACAGACAGTGCTCGAAACTAAAGGTAGCCCAATCGCCACAGATGACCATTTACCGATTTGGACCACCAAATTTGATAAAATATGAACAGTTACTGACCCAAATAAATTCAAGTCGGGCGACTTTCTGCAGTTCGTGTTTTCTGTAATTTCCCTTTGGTAAAAATATCTTTCTACTGTTTCCTGCTTAAGAATCAGACTTCAAATAATATTGTTGTGCTAAAGAAATGAACCTGATACCAGTGTCATCCAGTGATAGTGACCAATAAGATACGTTTGTTTTCGTGATAATAATAGAAACCAATAAGAGGCCTTGCTGCTCATGACGTCGCATGCTGTATTCGTTACCTCTCTAGACCTAACTCTTACAACAATGACCGCCGCTTCTTGAAATTTTTTAAGAGCTTACATCAGAACATTTTTCGGCTAATGAATTTGTTACTCAATGAATATTGCCTTTAGTTAATGTTTCATCCATTTATTGTATTAAAAACTTAATATTTCTTTCCAAATCGTTGGTCAAACATTGTTTGTTTTGTACCTTTTTCTGCGTCCGCCATTGAAATATTTATACTAATCACGTATCGGAGGTGGATCAACTATGACCAAAATCATTATTTTGTGAATTTATATGGAATGGAAAACCAGACAGAATTAACACACTTATTGGTGATATTTCACAAGGTGAACTTAATATGGTACATCTTCATTCCTTTAATATCTATTTAAAAATTAGTTGGATAAAAAGACTGCTATCAAACCCGGGTGGTGGCTGGCAACAGTTGTTACTGGCAGACCTTATACAGTATGGGGGTGACAGGGTTTTACATATACAGAAAGAAAGGCTGATTGAAATTTCTAAAAGATGTAAAAATTCTTTCCGATGGATGTTCTCTACTCTGCTTTTCAATTGTAAAACCTAATACTGAGATTTCTGTCAGTGACATTTTATCCTTAGATATTTTGAGCTTTTCTTCTTTGAATGATTTCCCATATAATATTCAATGGAAACAGGGAGGTGTGCAGTCAGTAAGTGACCTTATTAATCATGAAAATATGTAATTTGAGCAATTTCAAGAAAGAGTGAAAATCAACAATTTTATCAAATATTATATAAAAATAATCCCTAACGCTTTGAAAAAATGCCTTAAAGAGAACTGTTTAAAGCAAGATTTGGATAAGCCTAACACTGGAGAAACATTCTTAAAGAGAATTATTTGTAATGTGAAAGCCAAATTTGTATATAAAAATTTAGTAAATGAAGTTAGTCAACTACCACCAGTCAAATTTTTGAAATGGGAAGAACTGTTGGTTATTGATACAACAGAATGGTCAGAATATTTCATGATAACCAAAAAGTCCTGTAGAGATGTTTTTTTAAGAACATTTCAATACAAATGTTTGCATAGAATCATAGCAACTGATACCTTTTTGTACAAACTCAAATTAAAATATACCAAGTTATGTACTTTTTATAAACTTGGCAAAGAAACCATTGAACACCTATTTTTAGAATGCCCAATAACTTTTCAATTGTGGCAGTTTTTTTCAAATATTGTAAAACTTTTTTTGGTAAAATTTGTTCTCAACAAAGAGAATGTGTTCTTGGTTGCAAACATGAAAGTTTATTGTTGAATCTGTTAGTCATAATTACAAAGAATTATATATATAAATGTAAATTAAATGAAAGAAAAGAATAAAGAAATACCAATTTCTTGAATATTATATTGCAAAGAAAAATAATAAAGTCCAAGTTTGTGAAAAAATTTGGTCTCCTTTACATGTAATATTTAACTAAATATTTTTTCATATTATCTATTTTTTAGTTATGTAAAAACAAAATAGTTATATACAATGAGGAAAGTTATGCTTGTCTTTAAAATAATTGTTTTAAAAAGTAAGTCAAGATACATATTGTAGCAAAACAGGTGAGTGAAAAGTAGTTGTATTGTATGAGAGAAAGTCAAAGAGAGAGATTAATCAAATAAAATTTATATGTAACCTTAAATACTATAATTGTAAAAATCAATTAGTCAGCAATACATATTGTATACTGCATTATTTTCTATATTTAACTCCTTGATACCCCTGTCAGGTGGTAGTGTAGGGGGTATGTAAAATCCTGTATTGAAAAACAAATAAAAGATAAAAAAAAAAAAAACTATGACCAAAATCCGTATTCTTACGATGATAACTATAGACACACAAATGGAACAGCTGACAGAAAAATAAACGATCCCAATAGTAAAAAATACTCTTTCCACACGCTTTAACAGACATTTGGCTAGATCTCCTTTAATTACATGTAAATGTATGTTTCCATTCAATTGATTGATTTAAGCTGCTTAAATTTGTTTAATTTATATATCTTTTTAATGAGAAACAATGAATTACATCAACAGAATTTTGATGAATAAGTTATTATTTCTTATCCTTTTTAATTTACAAACAAATGTCTTTAATATTGATGAGGGGGGGAGTCAATAGGGGCTCCGTTAACATGTTAACAACACCTCGATTTTGGCAAAAACAGTTAACAACAAATATAAAATGCTGCTAACAGTTAACACCAACTTTAACTGAATAACAGATAACAGTGGTGTAAAAACTTCAATAACACTTAACAACCATTTTGAGAAATCGAACAATGTTAAGGTATTTGATTGTTCTATCCGATTTTGAAGAATTTTCAAAAGAAAACGGCGGGTGTCTTGCAAAAAGCAGGAAATGCTCACCCTTTCAAAGCACCTGAGTTCACTCCATTTGTGTTCATGTGTTGTATGTACTTTTAGTGTATTGTGTACACCGTTTGTCCTATATATATGCTGTCTTCTTGTTGTCTCGGTTTTGCCCTTTGTCCATGGATTTCCCTGAAATGTTCCAAAGTTTTTGAATATTGATTGACTTAAGGGGCATTAGCTGTCAAATTCTTGTTCACCGATTTGACTCAAATTCTCATATTTGATTTATAACATACTAAAACGTATATCCAAATTACAATAAGTCTGACATAAACTTTTAACAATGCATAGACTCGATAACATATATCAGCATTCCGTGTGTATTTTAGTCTAGACGCCATCTAATTAACCATCGAGCTGACCTCCGAAGACTGCCGACGGTCACATATCCCGATATATAAACATAAATATAAATAGATAGCGACCTCGTGCATTTGGACTTTTCTAGGTCTGTTTGATTTCATGTTATAGGTTAAAAAATAAGTTAATCATCGTTTTTACCTGTATAAGAATGATTTTTGGTGAATCGAATCAGTCAACGTAATGGTTCACCTTTGTTTCACTTTCAATGTTGACATTCTTTTCCTTTTAATGACTGAACACGACTAATACATGCGTAACCAATCTCTAGCTAATAGCTTAAATTGAAGGTCAAATGAATACGGATTCAATGAGGTCGAATTATTCTCTTACAAGTTAATAATTCATCAGCGATGTTTCTTAGCTTATTTTGACAAAATTGAACTAAACTGGCTGCTAAAAGCGAATTATTATTTCACTTTCATTAGTGATTGAACAAAAAAAAATCATATTTTATTTTTTTTTTATATCTCGTAGCTAATAGAATTGAGAATGGAAATGGGGAATGTGTCAAAAAGTCAACAACCCGACCAAAGAGCATAAAACAGCCCAAGGCCACCAATGGGTCTTCAACACAGCGAGAAAATCCCGCACCCGGAGGCGGGCTTCAGCTAGCCCCGAAATTAAAATGTGTACTAGTTCAGTGAAAATGGACGTCACACTAAACTCCGAAACATATAAATGAACTAAAATTAAAAAAACATACAAGACTAACAAAGGCCAGAGGCTCCTGACTGAAGACAGGTGCAAAAATGCGGCGGGGTTAAACATGTTTTGGGAGATCTCAACCCCTTTAAAGATCTCCAAAGACAGTTACATATATGCTGTTTATGTTACTCCTTTGAGGGAGCACCGTAAAGAAAGAGATTAACAGCAAATTTAATGTGATTAGTGTCACTGTGAATCTTTAAAATTCTTTTAAATAACAGTTAACAGAGATAAATTATGTCAAAAACAGTGAACACTTTAAGTGTCAAGTAACAGATACAACATGTTAGAGGAATCCCATTTTCATATAAAACAGTTAACAACATTGCCAATTTTAACAGAACAAATAACAGACAGTGGATTGAAAACAGTTAACAGTTTATATGTATTTCAAATAACAGTTAACAACACCTTGAAAAAGCCCAAAACAGGTTAGCAGAAAAAGGTATTGCCCCCCTCATTGATAGATTGTTGGTAGTTTCTTACAATTGAAAAAAATATGCTTGTGTAACTTCATGTATGAATGACAATTTAAGACATAAACTGAGACAACTGTTACTTTAATTGTATTCTAATGTAGAATTGAAAAAAATAGAATGCAAATGGCCCTTTTTATTTTTATAAAAACTAAAAATTATAGCGCCACAAGCAAACAAGCATTTCTCTTTTAAGCTTCGCCACTTCTCCCTATTAGTTTCAAAAAGAGAAGTAACTTCTCCCTATGATTCTTGAGTAGTGTGAGCCCTGATTTAGGCTATGAGTTAATAAGTTATCATTTCAAGATGTTGGCCTTTCATTAAATACCAATAGCAGTGCTAAAAAAAGATCAACAAAACATGTAAACAAACGATTCTGAAATTAATCAATGTGCCTGCACATGTCAAGGTCATTCTTCTGTTCTGTACAGGTATTATCATCCTATTTGAATCAGGACCCTCTTACTCAGGATAATGCTTTCACTTAACTTATAAATGAAAATTAATAAAAGCTTCTTGTACATTGTTTGGGCCATTAAAATTCTATTTGGGCTACCAAAATTTGAGTCTCTGAAAGATGTGGTTGCCCAAATTTTTTCATTTGGACCACCATGATAAAAAAATGAGTTTTGAGCACTGACAGTTATTTAATATATATAACTTCAAATTATTATACGACCGCAAAAAAATTTTTGTGGTCGTATATTGGTATGACGTTGGCGTCGTCGTCGTCGTCGTCGTCCGGCGTCGTCGTCCGAAGACACATTAGTTTTCGCACTCTAACTTAAGTTTAAGTAAATGGATCTCAATGAAATTTTACCATAAGGTTCAATACCACAAAAGGAAGGTGGGGATTGATTTTGGGGGTTATGGTACAAACAGTTAAGGAATTAGGGGCCAAAAAGGGGCCAAAAATAAGCATTTTTGTAACTTCCAGACATAACTTGTGTGTAAGTGTATGGATCTCTCTGACATTGTACCACAAGGTTCCATATCACATAGGGAATGCTGGGTTTGATTTTGGGGGTAATTGCCTCCAAATTTTAGGAATTAGGGGCCAAAAAGGGGCAAAAACAAGCATTTTTCTAGTTTCATGACAATAACTTGTGTGTAAGTGTATGGATCTTTATGAAATTGTACCACAAGGTTTCATATCACAAAGGGGAAGCTGGAATTGAGTTTGGGGGTAATTGCCCAAAAAGTTTAGGAATAAGGGGCCAAAAATAAGCATTTTTCTAGTTTCCAGACAATAACTTGTGTTCAAGTGTATGAATCTCTCTGAAATTGTACTGCAAGGTACCATACCACAAAGGGAAGGCTGGGATTGATTTTGGGGGTAATTGCTCCCAAATTTTAGGAATTAGGGGCCATAAAAGGGCAAAAAAACAAGCATTTTTCTAGTTTCAGGACAATAACTTGTGTGTAAGTGTATGGATCTTTATGAAATTGTACTGCAAGGTTCCATATCACAAAGGGAAAGCTGGGTTTGAGTTTGGGGGTAATTGTCCAAAACGTTTAGGAATTAGGGGCCAAAAAGGGGCCAAAAAATAAGCATTTTTCTAGTTTCCAGACAATAACTTGTGTTCAAGTGTATGGATCTCTCTGAAATTGTGCTGCAAGGTACCATACCACAAAGGGAAGGCTGGGATTGAGTTTGGGGGTGATGAATCATAAGGGGGTTCAAAAAATTTGGGGGGGGGATTTTTTTTTCCTTTCTTTTCTTTAAAATTTTCCATTTTAAATTGGTTATTTCTGATTTATATATAAAAGCAAATAATAATGATATGGTTTGAATAGGTAAATTAAAATTTTTTAAGTTCTTAGACCACTTTAATTCTGTGTCAGAAACCTATGCTGTGTCAAATATTTAATTACAATCCAAATTCAGTGCTGTATCAAGCTTGAATGTTGTGTCCATACTTGCCCCAACTGTTCAGGGTTCGACCTCAGCGGTCGTATCAAGCTGCGCCCCAGCGGAGCATTTTATTTACCATTAATTTACCATTAATTAATTGAAAAAAAAACTGGTACATGTAACTGTATAAATGTTTGAAAGATAAAGCTGTAAAAGAGGACACAAAGATAATGCAATTATTTAGTAAATTGTTTATTTATTTCGGTTCTGGGTGAAGTGATAAACGGTATGCTGTTGATATCTGATGATATCAGATTATAACATGATAGTTTTCATATGAACCAGTTGAAAAAGGTTAATGATATTTGGTATGCAGATGTATTAGCATAGGCACATCTCATTTCCATGGCAATTATTTGGCCCCTCCCCCTCAGTCATGGTCTATTGACTTTGAAATTTTTGCTTAATTAACATGTATTAATTTGTGATTAGGTCAGTTTAAGGGGAACCACTAGTTGTAGGTCAATGATAAATTTGGTATGCAGATGTATTATCATTTGCCCATCTCATTTCCATGGATATATTTAAGGCCCTGACCCCTCAGTCATAATCTATTGACTTTGAATGTTTTGCATAGATCCTTGGGGACACTCTGCTGTTGCCATCTAATTTATGGACATTTATAAAATTTTACTACTGGTTGTTTCAAGAATTTCTGGGGATAAACTGTCAAATTTCATACAAATTCATTCCAACACAAATCAAACAACATCACTACTTGGTTTCCTCATAGCCACATACTAGGCTTCCTGATAGCCTCATTATAGGCTTCCTGATAGCCTCATGCATTTATTTGGAACCATCGTTCCAATTGGATTGTGTGATGTCAAGCCAGGGGTCTATACTTTGCTACTTTTCGGTACGCACATAGGCTTTTGGTTTCTGCATGGAGCAAACATTTTTATTTTAGCTGAGAAGATTCCCCAAGGGCCAAATCAAGTGATGAATATAAAATTAAAGTTTTATTTCAATTATGATTTATGTTTCATTCAAATCTGGATACCACTGGCACTGCTACACAATACATGTATATACACAGGGGTTTATTTATAATGGGATAGAGCAGGACTTCAAATTATGTTGATTATATTGTTGATATGAGTACTAAATGCTTAATTTTACATATAATGAGTTCAAATGAAGAGTTCTGAAGGAGATAAGGGATAATTAAAAGATTGCTTATATTACATGTACTCATTGTGTGTGACTTTGAGGATTTTGTTCATTGGGCTCAAATTTCAGCAAGTTCGAATTAAGGACAGAGACTTACTCAGGCAGGTTTTTAATATCAGGTTAACTGATATTTTTTAAAGGAGGTAACTGTTTTTCTTGATGTTTACTAAGGTGTTATATACTTTTCATTATTACAAAACACACATCCACTGACCAAAGGAGAAATACAGTACAAACAACAGACAATCAAATATAAGTACAACATTACAAGTAATGCAGTAAATTGATATAAGGTATCTCTCCAGATAAAACGTAGACATTTTCTTGACTCAAGAGTTACACTTACTGAGTAATATGTGTCACGGAGATCAAACACACCATAAAACAATTTTGAGTCATGAGTCTCATGGCAGATTCTAATCTTTCCATTTGGAAATGGTTATACTCAATATATGCATTTAAGTTACTTACATTTAAAATAAATCATTACCACTGTCTTTTTTTTAATGTTAATATTATCAAAATTTATTCTAACAACAATCAGAATAATAGTATTACCACTAACCTGAACTACTTTTTCCCGTGGGACTGTTGGAACTCAGAAAGCCCAAAAGGCTTCTTCTTAAAATATGTCTGCCTCCTCTCCTAGAAGATGTTTCACCACCATGGCTATAACCTCTAAAATTACCAAAACTGGAAGAAGGGTTAGAAAACTGTGGCCTTTGTGCTACCTTAGCAGCCATCTTCTTTCCTTCTGTGAGGCTTTTGATTTTATTCACCACATCATCACCAAACAACTGATCTGTTAATTTAAAGTCTTGGGTGTACATAGTGATTGATATTAATCTTTCATGTACCTTTATTTTGAAAGACTATAACTGCTTGATGCTAATAAAGCTATGGAATCTAGTATTGTTTGCGACAGTTCTTTCTTGTCTGGTACCTCTGTACCACTCAATTTTTATCGTTAAGCTATTCAATAACACTCTTGAATTGTGTCAAGTTTGACATTGTTTGACCTGCCAAAACTTCCGATGCATTGTTCATAAATTACATTGTTTACAGTTGGGAAATTTAACTGACAATTTTCTGGTCTCAAATATTTGTTGAAAAGTTCATTTCGTTTGGTCAGTGTTATTTTCGTCGTCAACAATAAGTTGACAAACGTCCCTAAATTATCAGAAACATTAGGCCCAACCTTTTCTTCCTGCTTAATTCATTCAATTTCTCATTTAAGAGTTGCGAGGTATCAAAGCTATTACCGTCGACAACAACCGAAATTTTCTGCTGGGTGCTGCCATCTTTGTTTACAATGGGTACATCGCACTGCATTGTTGGATCGCGCAACTATTACTAGACCCACATGAGATCTCAACTGCACTACCAAATGTAGACTCGGATCGAGAAACAGCTTAATCCGAAATTTGATGAATACACGACTTTGAAGCCAAAATCAGACTTACCTGACTGTCTGCATGAGTGCATCCGCCAATGTTACATTTAGTATCATAATCCACTACTTACTCGTAATCTCACTCTTCATAATAATTAAGACAATCGTTCAAACTTTGCACACTAGCATTTATAATACTCAGCTGATTTTGGTCAATGCTACTGATAGATTTTGGACCTATTCCCACTTTGCTTGAACCTTCATCCGCACGATCATAATCATGAATGCGAATGTTAACACATGGAATCTGTCCTATATCCAAAGCGTCTTCTCGCTAATGAGAGTTTGATGCCACTGTTTCAAGCGTAACAATTTCCTGCTAACAGGATTCATCATCAGAACTGTCATCACTGTCTTGTACTTCATGTACTTCATGTTCATCGAGTTATCCCACAAGCATGGCTGCATTTTCTGTGTTTCCTGATTGTGATGCCATCATTAAAAAGTAAAATAAAACAACAACGAAGTCATAAATTGGTAATGTACAAATAACGATTGTGTATCACAATAATTACAGTAATAATTAAAATAATCCGAAATTAATATATGATGAAAATAGATATTCCAATTAAAAAGGATTTAAAGGAACACAAAATTTGTTGTTGCTGAAGAATTTCAGGATCAGGTCATACTGATGATTTCAGAGGATTGGTTATAATCTCACATGGTCCCACTAAATAATGTCACCTTGCATTGTGAGAAAACTATTCATTTTAACTCTAAATGTGATGCAATATCATTGTAAGTGCAATCATTCATGATGTGGGATATTTGGAGGTGCGCTGAATTTTCATTGTGGTTTTATGTAATAATTGGACATGCAATAACTAACAATATTCATTTGATGACTTTAATATTAATGACATTTACAATTTAAAATCCAAAATTATCAGACCTGCTTACTTGAAGATACATGGGGTATAACCGCCATACAATTGATTTCGAACCTTGTGCGTTCTGAAACATTAAACCATTGCCGTGACGTCAGCCTATTCATTAACCGTAGTTTCATTTTCTAGAATCAACGCTTCCTAAATCTGTCGCTTAAATGGACTCACCAAATTATATTCAATTCTTTCCTTAATTACATTAAGTTTGAATTGGCTAATTTACTGATTTCTATTCACTAATGGAATTAATTTAAAAATTTACTTTTAACTTTTGTAATTTTATATGCCTTTACTGGGAATCGAACCCCTCCTTTACGTCTGTTGTGTATGACTGACAACAACACATCGACGAAACCTCTTGGCTACCAATGGGTTGCAATTTAGATGTCTATTTTATATATATCAATGAACATATGATACACATCGGTACAACGGACACACAGGGCTTGTACTTTTATATATACATAATAGACAATCGTATAGTATATAAAGTTGGTAGCTTCGAGGTTTAGATGAATGAGTTGTAGAGTCAAATTAGACGTATAGATTTTTCGGTTTAAGTTCGAATCCCTGTTTTCTTTTTGTTGTCCCTTTTCTTTAGTTTTTCTGTTTTTAGTCCCCTACCGACGAAGTCGAAGGGGACTTTAGATTTGCACTCCGTCCGTCTGTCTATCTGTCTGTCTGTCCATCTGTCCATCTGTCAGTCCGGCAAATCAGTTTTCCTAACTTTTTAGCTCACCGGGGCCCGAAGGGCCCCATGTGAGCTTATGCCATCACTTGGCGTCCGTCGTCTGTCGTCGTCGTCGTCTGTCGTCGTAAACTATTTCAAAAATCTTCTCCTCTGAAACTACTGGGCCAAATACCTTCAAACTTTAACTTAATGTTCCTTAGGGTATTTAGTTTATAAATTGTATCCGAAGTTATGATCCATCGACAAACATGGCCGCCATGGCTAAAAATAGAACATAGGGGTCAAATGCAGTTTTTGGCTTATATCTCAAAAACTAAAGCTTTTAGAGCAAATCTGACATGGGGTAAAATTGTTCAGTTGGTCAAGATCTATCAGCTCTGAAATTTTCAGACGAATCAAACAATCCATTGTTGGGTTGCTGCCACCGAATTGGTAGTTTTAACAAAATTTTGCAGTTTTTTGTTATTATTTTGAATATTATTATAGATATATATAAACTGTAAGCAGCAATAATGTTCAGCAAAGTAAGACCTACAAAAAAGTTAATACGACCATAATTATCAATTGACCCCCTCAAGGAGTTATTGCCCTTTATAGACAATTTTACACAATTTGTTCAAGTTTGCTAACATTTAAAAATCTTCTCCTCTGAAACTACTGGGCCAATTACCTTCAAACTTTAACTAAATGTTCCTTAGGGTATCTTGTTTATAAATTGTATCCGAAGTTTGTATCCATCGACAAGCATGGTCGCCATGGCTAAAAATAGAACATAAGGGTCAAATGCAGTTTTTGGCTTATATCTCAAAAACTAAATCTTTTAGAGCAAACGTGACATGGGGGTAAAATTGTTCAGTTGGTCAAGATCTATCAGCTCTGAAATTTTCAGACGAATCGAACAATCCATTGTTGGGTTGCTGCCACCGAATTGGTAGTTTTAACAAAATTTTGCAGTTTTTTGTTATTATTTTGAATATTATTATAGATATATATAAACTGTAAGCAGCAATAATGTTCAGCAAAGTAAGATCTACAAAAAAATTAATATGACCATAATTGTCAATTGACCCCCTCAAGGAGTTATTGCCCTTTAAAGACAATTTTACACAATTTGTTCATCAAGTTTGCTAACATTTAAAAATCTTCTCCTCTAAAATACAGGTGAGCGATTCAGGCTCTTGAGAGCCTCTTGTTTTCTTCGTATTTGAAGATAGTGATTTGATATTTGGTATATTGTTTAATCATGACAAGTTACAGATCAAGTTTGAATTTTGTTCCGGTCTGATAATTTTGTGGAGAGTTATGGTCCTTGGACTTAGAAAATTCACTCAAATATTCAGTTTTCCGCATTTTTTTTCGTCATGCTTGAAGATATTGATTTAATAATTAGTACATTGTTTTATCATGACAAGTTACAGATCAAGTTCGAATTTTGTTCCTGTCTGATGATGTTGTGCAGAGTTATGGTCCTTGGACTTACAAAATTCACTTAAATAATCAGTTTTCCACACTTTTTGTCATCATGCTTGAAGATATTGAATTGATATTTGTTATATAGTTTACACCATGACAAGTTATAGATCAGTTAGCATATTGTCCCAGTACAATTAACTTTTAACCGGTAGGGGACTATGTATTGCCATGCAATACTCTCAGAAGAATGCTTGTTATGATGATTTTTTTATACAACCGCAACATTTTTTGGGTTTGTATTATGTTATGGCGAAGAAGATATTTTGGTTCGCAGACAATAACTTGAGTATAAGTATGGATCTCTATGAAATTTTAGCACAAGGTTCCATACCTCTAAAGGATGGTTGAGATTGTTCTTGGGGGTATTGTCCTAGCGGTTGTGTAATTAGGGGCCAAAAAAGGTCAGTTTTACTGGTTCATAGAAAATAAATTGGTTCGCAGACAATAACTTTAGTATAAGTGTATGGATCTGTATGAAAATTTAGCACAAGGTTCCATACCACAATAGGAGGGTTGGGATTAATTTTGGCGGTTGTCTAGCTGTTTTGTAATTAGGGGCCAGAAAAGGGCCAAAAACAATTATTTGTCTGGTTTTAAGACAACAACTTGAGTATAAGTGTTTACATCTCTATTAGATTTTAGCACAAGGTTCCACACCACAAAAGGAAGGTTGGGATTTATTTTGGGGGTTTTTAGTGTCATAGCTGTTTAGGAATTAGGTGCCAAAAAGGGCCTAACAAAAACAATTAATTGTCTGGTTCACAGACAATAACTTGAGTATAAGTGTATGGATCTCTATAAAATTTCAGCACATGGTTCCATATAACAATAGGAAGGTTCGGATTTATTTTGGAGGTTATTTTTCTAGCTGTTTAGGAATTAAGGGCCAAAAAAACTTGTGTATAAGTGTATGGATCTTTATGAAATTTTACTACAAGGTTCTATACCTCAAAAGGAAAGCAGGGATTGATTTTGGGGGTCGTGGCCCAAACCGTTTAGGAATTAGGGGCCAAAAAATAGGATTTTCTGGTTTCTGGCCAATAACTTGAGTATAAGTCTATGGATCGCTATGAAATTGCACCACAAAATTTCATACCGTAAAAGGAAGGTTTGGATTGATTTTGGGAGTTATGACCCTAACGATTTAGGAAAAAGGGGGCAAACACAATACTTTTGTATACATTGTATAAATTGATTATTTCTTGACCAATTTCAATGTGTTTTAATTCAAAGTCTTGAATTCTTGGGGTTCTTAAATATGCTGAATCCAACCGTATATTTAGAATTTGGGTTTTGGGCCCTGTTTTTGAATTGGCCCATATTTAGATTCAAAATTAAACTTTGTTTGATTTCATCAAAATTGAATTATTGGTGTATTTTGATTTTTGATTTTGGGGCATGTTTTCAAATTGTCCACATTAAGGTCCAAAGGGTCCTAAATTAAACTGATGTTTGATTTTAACAAATATTGAATTCTTGGGGTTCTTTGATATACTGAATCTAATCGTGTATTTATATATTTTTGATTTTAGGACCGGTTTTTAAATTGGTCCACATTAAGGTCCAAAGGGTCCAAAATTAAACTTTCTTTGAATTTAACAAAAAATGAATTCGAAGGGTTCTTTGATTTGCTGAATCTAAACATGTATTAAGATTTTTGATTTTGGGCCCAGTTTTCAAGTTGGTCCAAATTGGGGTCCAAAATAAAACTTTATTTGATTTTAACAAAAATTGAATATATGAGGATCTTTGATATGCTGAGTCTAACCATGTATTCAGATTTTTGATTTTTGGCCCAGCTTTCTAGTTGGTTGAAATCGGGTTCTAAAATTAAACTTTGTTTGATTTCAACAAAAATTGAATATATGGGGTTCTTTTATATGCTGAATCTAACCGTGTATTTAGATTTTTGATTTTGGGGCCTGTCATCAAATTGGTCTTCATTGAGGTCCAAAGGGTCAAAATTTAAACTTTTGTTTGATTTCATCAAACATTTAAATTCTAGGGGTTCTATGATATGCTGAATCTAATCGTGTATTTAGATTTTGGATATTGCACCATAATAGGTAAAAGTCCAATTTCAATATTTAGTTCTTTGACCACATTTATTCTGTGTCAGAAACCTATGATGTGTCAAATATTTAATCACAATCCAATTTCAGAGCTGTATCAAGTTTGAATGTAGTGTCCATACTTTCCCCAACTGTTCAGGGTTCGATCTCTGCGGTCGTATCAAGCTGTGCCCCGCGGAGCATTTTATTTAATAGTCATCTTACTGTACTTTCGTTACACGTTTTTGTAAAAGTGCTGTACTTTTCTGTGTCTTTTGAAATACCCATCTGTTATTTTTTTTATTGTATTATATTTACTTAGCTATTTGACATTTCTACATTTCATATTGAAAATTAAAACCCCTCAATTTTGTATTTGTTTAAAGTGATACAGAACATTTGGGAGCAAGAGTCCCACCTATCCGGAGCACCCGGTTAACATTTCAGTTTCTGAGAGATTTCGCGAAAATACCCCTAAAAATCTAGTATTTTGATCATGAGGTCAAGGTTACAATAAGGTCGTGGTGATATGCAACACATCGTCTTAGGATGATACACGTTCATATCATGGATGTTTTAAGACGGTAAACCTGTTTACAATTAGTGGCATGTAATGAACACTGGTTTCACATTAAATTTTTTCTCATCTTTACAGCGGTACTATTTACCGGTACATGGAAATTGTTCACACCAGTAAACTAGATGTACACGTAATTTACATGTACATAACAAAGAATTGAATTTAAAATTTCTATGTAAACTTTTGTATCAGTTAGGCGCAGACCATTTCATAATTTTCACAAAAATATATTTTTTTATCAGCTAATGTTCCTTCACACAGATAACAACTACAGAGTCTGAGCTATGTTTGCTGATAATAAAACACAAGTTGAGTAAAATGTCATTTATTCAGAAATTAATTTAAAATGCAACTGACATCTTAACAATTATAATAGTAGTGAATACATGACAATGACTTTAATAAGCAAAGGTGGGGTTGAAAAAGTGCCAAAACCCGACATAATAAACAGTATAAAAAGTACATAAAATAAAAGTGAGTTGAAAAAATTAACAAGCTATTGATAATATCTTACTTTGCAGATTACTATGTTTGTAAAACTTCATAGTAATTGTCATATAGCTAACATGACCATATACTCTTTCAAACTTTATATCTTCCCTTTGAATTACTCTATAGAATTCAAACTCAGTTTTAACTGCAATTTCTCCAATACGTAAAAAACTAAAATAAGCCATACACATCATAGCCTTTAACAAAACTTGATTATAAATGCAAACTATAACTTTTGGTAAAGCCTGTACTCATTTTACAAGAATACCATTTTTGACAGCCGAGGTTCCTCAAGATGGTGTTCAACAAACCTATAGGGAGGCTGAGCTAAGTTTGCTGTTAATATACAACTCAAGGTTGCAATTCTGTAAATATAGACAATGCAATTTCCCATAGGAACTCCCTTTGCGGCTAAAACTGTGACACTTTTACTATGAAGTTTCGTGAAAAATAATATCCCAGAACGGAAAGTTTATATGCACTACTATTTTATTCAAAGGTCAAAATATAGGGCTGTGTGGCATATTTTCAACATTTATATGCCCTGAACTTCTAAGAGTTTAAACTTATACTAAAATTCTATACTACCCTTACCTTCATATTTGGAACTCCTAAGAATTAAAATTTAGGCGCTACCATGTTTTTCTATACTGGTTACATTCCCAAGTGATGTCTCTATGAGATGAAACACAGAGATCATAAATGGGAACCAGTACATTAACAAATTAACATATCTATGAATATTATATATCTCCCCAAAAGAGGCGTGGTTTGAGAAACAGCTGTATTTACAAAGTGCAACCTATACAAACATTTATTCAAATAGAAAACCTTCTAAAAACACTTGTTCTCACAACAATACTTATTTATCAGAATTATAGCCTTAAGGGCATACGATACAGTAGCAGGGGCAGATAATAACGTTTTCAAAACGTTTCGTGTTGTTTTCGCAACGTTGTTAATCAGAACGTTGTAATTTCGCGATGTTTCTAATAAGAACGATTAAATTTCGCGACGTCGCTTTAGATGTAGTCACATTTGCGGAAATCCACTGACGTCATAATCCCGATTGCGCGAATTTGAAAAAAAGTACCTGCAATGAAAATCGGCCTAATCACGAGAATTGTTATATTTATTCATTAATAAGGGGGTCAACAATATTAACTTCGAATGGGAAAAAAATCAAATCCACATTCTTGATTTTCTATGTCTGTTATTTCATATAGGAAATGAATTAGAGATATGAAAAACATAAGACGTCGATGAGAGAGAAATCTAACTACACATAAAAAAAAAACATAAGTAATTTATATAGTAACTTCACCATTTGGCTAACTCTAAGTCGTAATGAGAATTGTACGGATAAATTTAGCAGAGACTATCAACAAAATAACAAAAAAACGTAATAAATAATGACAGCGCATCTTACTGTTTCTGACTTTGAAAAGGTACATTAAAGAGTTTAACGGCATTTTTAGAATTTAACCCGTGGAATATATAAGTGTATGAAGAAGAATTGTCAGTTAAAATGACTCAGTTATAAGCCCCGTATTATAGACCAAAAACAAAAACGCACCCATTGATGTGCTAAGCATATCCTCTTTGTACATATTGAGAGAGAAAAATCGGCACACAGAAATTAGGTATTTGACAGACCAGAGTTGCAACTCATTGATGTTAAGTTACTGACCAAATACGAAGTCTTTTTGTAAAGTAGTTTCTCAGATAAGAAACAAAATATTTGTTGGACCGGACAAACAATGTGGTTGCACTCACTCCTAGATTGAAGGTATAATACAGACAAGTAATTCAATGATTATATGTACCGTAATAAAAAAAAATACCCTGAAGACAAGCTTAGGTAATTTATCTATTGATACAGAATCATTAAATTTCATGCTCTAATATCGACTGCTGTATGAAATGTTATACTACACTGTAATTGACAAAGCTGAATCGATTTAATGTGGGTATGATTTTGTGTTCATGTAATGCCTACAGAGTAGGTCGTTAGTTTTCTAGTTTGAATTATTTCACATTTTCATGTCGGGGCTTTTTAAAGCTGACTATACGGTGTGGCTTTTTCTTTTTCTTTTTTTTTTTTTTGTGTTGAAGGCCGTAGGGTGACCTTTAATAGCGTTTATCTTCGTCATTTGAACTATGGTTGATAGTTTGCAATCATACCAAATGTCCTTATTTTTATATCACCCCCCTTACTTTATAATTGTTGCACATTTTGTCATGTCGGGGCCTTTTGAATAATTAAAACTATGTTCAAGCTGTGTTGTCTACATGAATTGTATGACTAATGTCGGACAGAGATGCAAATTAATATTTTTATTATATATATCTGTTTTGTTTCCGAACATTTCTTTTCTAAAAGTAATTTACTAGAATACTTTTTCTATCCGAGTTTCGAAACAATTCATAAAGGTTTGGCAAATATGATGCTATTTTACGCGGAGCCAGCTTTATTAATTTTCATGGTTAATAATATCCCCCTTACTTTATATTTGTAATAACATAAGCAACACGACGGGTGCCACATGTAGAGCAGGATCTGCTTACCCTTCCGGAGCACCTGAGATCACCCCCAGTTTTTGGTGGGATATGGTTGCTTAGACTTAGTTTTCTATGTTGTGTCATCTGTACTATTATTTGTCTGTTTGTCTTTTTATTTTGGCCATGGCGTTGTCAGTTTGTTTTTTATCTATGAGTTTGAATGTCCCTCTGGTATCTTTCGTCCCTCTTTTATATTACTAGAATGCTTTTTCTATCCGAGTTTCGAAACAATTCATAAAGGTTTGGCAAATATGATGCTTTTTTACGAGGAGCCAGCTTTATTAATTTTCATGATAAATATCATTGGTTTAAAAAAAAACACCTTGGCTCTACCACTGAAATTGACAACGTAGTATAGTGAACGGCGGGAAAGATTTCACGACGTTGTTGCGAATAAAACTTATCCCAACGTAGTTTGGCGCCTTATTGGCAAACATCCCGTTTGCCAATAAAAATTAAGGTTTATTGCTTTAATTGAAAAAACAAGCACATGGACCCCCAGTTTTTATACGACCGCAAAAAAATTTTTGTGGTCGTATATTGGTATGACGTCGTCGTCGTCGTGTTGGTATGACGTCGTCGTCGTCGTCGTCGTCGTCGTCGTCGTCGTCCGAAGACACATTGGTTTTCGCACTCTAACTTTAGTTTAAGTGAATGGATCTCTATAAAATTTTACCACAAGGTTCAATACCACAAAAGGAAGGTTGGGATTGATTTTGGGGATTATGGTACCAACAGTAAAGGAATTGGGGGCCAAAAAGGGGCCAAAGATATGCATTTTTGTAACTTCCAGACATAACTTGTGTGTTAGTGTATGGATCTCTCTGACATTGTACCACAAGGTTCCATATCACAAAAGGAATGCTGGGATTGATTTTGGGGGTAATTGCCTCAAAATTTTAGGAATTAGGGGCCAAAAAAGGGGCAAAAAACAAGCATTTTTGTAGTTTCCAGACAATAACTTGTGTTCAAGTGTATGGATCTCTCTGAAAGTGTACTGCAAGGTACCATACCACAAAGGGAAGGCTGGGATTGATGATGGGGTTATTGCCTCAATATTTTAGGAATTAGGGGCCAAAAAGGGGCAAAAAACAAGCATTTTTCTAGTTTCAGGACAATAACTTGTGTGTAAGTGTATGGATCTTTCTGAAATTGTACTACAAGGTTCCATATCACAAAGGGAAAGCTGGGTTTGAGTTTGGGGGTAATTGCCCTGAAGGTTTAGGAATTTGGGGCCAAAAAGGGGCCAAAAACACATTTTTCTAGTTTCCAGACAATAACTTGTGTTCAAGTGTATGGATCTCTCTGAAATTGTACTGCAAGGTACCATACCACAAAGGGAAGGCTGGGATTGAGTTTGGGGGTGATGAATCATAAGGGGGTTCAAAACATTTGGGGGGGGGGGGGGTTTCCTTTTTTTTTTTCTTTTAAAATTTTCCATATTAAGTTGGTTATTTCTGATTTATATTTAAAAGCAAATAATAATGATATGGTAGGAGATACACACCAAACAGGATGTGTAAATTATTATATAATAAGTATTGTGCAATAGCAAGAAATTTTCAATTGCACAGTATTGCACAATAGCAAGAAATCTTCAATTGCACAGTATTGCGCAATAGCAAGAAATCTTCAATTGCACAGTATTGCACAATAGCAAGAAATATCCAATAGCACAATATTGCACAATAGCAAGAAATTGTCAATTGTACAGTATTGCGCAATAGCAAGAAATATTTAATTGCACAGTATTGTGCAAAAGAAGATACTTTGTATAAATTACTTTTTTCTTGACCAATTTCAATGGGGTTTTATTCTTGAATTCTTGGGGTTCTTTAATATGCTGAATCTAACCGTGTATTTAGTTTTTTGGATTTTGGGCCCCGTTTTTAAATTGGTCCACATTGAGGTCCAAAGGGTCCAAAATTAAACTTTGTTTGATTTCATCAAATATTGAATTATTGGGGTTCTTTGATATGCCGAATCTAACCGTGTATTTAAATTCTTAATTTTTGGTTCCGTTTTCAAATTGGTCTACATTAAGGTCCAAAGGGTCCAAAATTAAACTTAGTTTGATTTTAACAAAAATTGAATTCTTAGGGTTCTTTGATATGCTGAATCTAAACATGTATTTAGATTTTTGATTATGGGCCCAGTTTTCAAGTTGGTCCAAATCGGGGTCCAAAATTAAACTTTGTTTGATTTCAACAAAAATTGAATATATGGGGTTCTTTGATACGCTGAATCTAACCATGTATTTAGATTTTTGATTTTTGGGCCCCGTTATCAACTTTGTCCACATTGAGGTCAAAAGGGTCCAAAATTAAACTTTGTTTGATTTCATCAAAAATTGAATTCTTGGGGTTCTTTGATATGCTGAATCTAACCATGTAATTAGATTTTGGATATTGGACCATGATAGGTGAATGTCCAATTTAAAATTTTTAAGTTCTTAGACCACATTCATTCTGTGTCAGAAACCTATGCTGTGTCAAATATTTAATCACAATCCAAATGCAAAGCTGTATCAAGCTTGAATGTTGTGTTCATACTTGCCCCAACTGTTCAGGGTTCGACCTCTGCGGTCGTATCAAGCTGCGCCCTGCGGAGCATTTTATTTCTTTTGCAATCGATCAAGTTCTGTTTCAAGAACGCTCCGCCAAAATTTTAAGAAAAAATCAACGATAGAATTTTTTTCGGCACTTCTGTGTAGACGCAAAAATATTTTCAACTTCTTTATTTCACTTGTATTAAAAGAATTTAGGATATAATTATCTATTTCAACCGTTAACTTGTTACAGCATGCTGATGCCATGGATCAAGGGAACATTTTACAAAAAACCCGGTTAAATTATGACTGTTCGTTCAAAAGTATTGGTACTTTCCTTAAAAGTCCTTATTTATGAAATTTCAGGGTTTTTCCTTCAAATATGCAAATTTCGAACCAAATTATCTCAAAAAGTAAGTCATGAAGGTATATTTTTCTTTGCATATTTCAAAAGTACACATCGAAATTGACCTTCTACCAAAATTTCAAGAAAAAATCAACGAGGGATCTCTACTGTATCGTATGCCCTTAAGGAAATCACTGCATATACTCTTAGTTTCCTTTTACAGTACATTTTATACCCCTACCCCTATTTCAGTTTTTTAAAGAATTTGAAAACAAGACTTTAATCATTGCCAGCTTACCCTATGTGCATGTTTTCTGACATGAAATGTCTAAAACATGTTTGAAACTATTCTGATAACAAATTGAAAGCATTTTAGAATACTATAAATGTATTGTTTAGTAGTTAATCATTCCAACATTCAAGATTATACAAAGTATCCAATCCTGCCTGTGTCTCCAGTCCACATCTTACTGTATGCCTATTTGTCAATGAAAGTTCACAATTTATGTCTCAAATGGTCAGTTAAGAATTCTTGTCACAACAGTATCATCTCTAACCATATAACTAACATAAGTTAGTTAATGTATGAACTAGAAGTGTCTAAACGAAGCCATATTTGCAAAATTGTATTTAAGAAGATATCAGTCTGGTGCATAAATTCACTAAAAGTTTGATAGAAATGACTGCTTACATCTTATTTTTGCATAACTTTCCAGCACAGTTATTGTTTTGTTTACAAAAGACCTTGAAAATAATAAAATCATAGCATTTACAAGTTAAATTATCTGTTTAATGACCCAGGGTAGGCATTTTTTTCTGTTTTTTGCCCCCTGGGGCCTCACATTTCCTTAATATTTTCCCAGTTTCTAGCAATGTTGAGTATTTAGTATATATTTAGGATAGAACACACTATTGTAAGTTTTATTGAGGTCTTTTTGTAATTCTAGCTTGTACTTTTTAATGCCACGGTCACAAAAAAACACATTTAGGTGTTACGGCTTACTTTTGGGTTATCGACAGAACAAAAATAACCTAACAAAATTATTTAGGAAGGATCAACGAGTTGCAATGACTGCAAAGAGTAAATATAAGCACTTCTAAACAATTTAAATCACAAAAAGGCATATATTATGAATTTATTTTGAATTCAGGGCTTTAAGTAAACCATGCATACTGTAAACTGTGAATTTATGCTGAGTCATCATAGTTAAGGCTCAGGATTTTCTCAATCTTCATGAAATATTTATAAAACTTCATATTTGAGTTAAATTCTTTAAAATCTCTGAGATAAACCAGATTTTGTGAAATTCTGTATGTTCTATTGTTTAACCCTATATAGGTTGCAATTCTGTAAATATAGACAATGCAATTTCCCATAGGAACTCCCTTTGCGGCTAAAACTGTGACACTTTTACTATGAAGTTTCGTGAAAAATAATATCCCAGAACGGAAAGTTTATATGCATTACTATTTTATTCAAAGGTCAAAATATAGGGCTGTGCGGCATATTTTCAACATTTATATGCCCTGAACTTCTAAGAGTTTAAACTTATACTAAAATTCTATACTACCCTTACCTTCATATTTGGAACTCCTAAGAATTAAAATTTAGGCGCTACCATGTTTTTCTATACTGGTTACATTCCCAAGTGATGTCTCTATGAGATGAAACACAGAGATCATAAATGGGAACCAGTACATTAACAAATTAACATATCTATGAATATTATATATCTCCCCAAAAGAGGCGTGGTTTGAGAAACAGCTGTATTTACAAAGTGCAACTTCAAGTTGAGGAAAATGCCATTTATTAAAAATTCATCATTAATTGAGAATGACATATTAACAATAATAATAGTAGCAAATAAATGACAATGACATTAAAAAGCAAAGGTGGGGTTTAGAAAATGTCCCAACCAGTATATACATTACAGTAACAAATAGTTAAACACTACTACAAATACAATGAAAATAATCTTATGAACATCACATAACCAGTATTTCTAGATGAAATAATAATAACAGTAAAAAATTAAAATAATGATTAAAACTGATTATTTTAATTGGGAGGAAGATGAGTAGGTTTTTGTAAAAAAATACAAAATATTTTCTAAGCTTCAAATAAACGATGTTTCTTCTTTGAGAGAAATTAGCTGAATGACTGCATGTCCAAGCTCAGGCAATAATCTGATCTTAATCCCCCTTCCCAATAACTGGCTAATCCACTTCCTTATTTGACCATAGCATACACTGATCATGCAGACCTTGACCTCGGGCTGGAGATAAAGTTTCTACATTTATGATGTAAAATACTGCCCTAGACCCCATGTGACTAATCCCTAGATAAAATTCCTATACAGTAGATATAACTTAATCCTCAATGATTATCTGAACTAGCAGACAAAAATGTTTTTATTTCCAATAAATTTATTTTTGACAGCCAAGGTTCCTCAAGATGGTGTTCAACAAACCTATAGGGAGGCTGAGCTAAGTTTGCTGTTAATATGCAACTCAAGTTGAGGAAAATGCCATTTATTAAAAATTCATCATTAATTGAGAATGACATATTAACAATATTAATAGTAGCAAATAAATGACAATGACATTAAAAAACAAAGGTGGGGTTTAGAAAATGTCCCAACCAGTATATACATTACAGTAACAAATAGTTAAACACTACTACAAATACAATGAAAATAATCATGTGAACATCACATAACCAGTATTTCTAGATGAAATAATAATAACAGTAAAAAATTAAAATAATGATTAAAACTGATTATTTTAATTGGGAGGAAGATGGTTAGGTTTTTGCAAAAAGTTACAAAATATTTTCTAAGCTTCAAATAAACGATGTTTCTTCTTTGAGAGAAATTAGCTGAATGACTGCATGTCCATGATCAGGCAATACTCTGATCTTAATCCCCCTTCCCAATAACTGGCTAATCCACTTCCTTATTTGACCATAGCATACACTGATCATGCAGACCTTGACCTCAGGCTGGAGATAAAGTTTCTACACTTATGATGTAAAATACTGCCCTAGACCCCATGTGACTAATCCCTAGATAAAATTCCTATACAGTAGATATAACTTAATCCTCAATGATTATCTGAACTAGCAGACAAAAATGTTTTTATTTCCAATAAATTTATTTTTGACAGCCAAGGTTCCTCAAGATGGTGTTCAACAAACCTATATGGAGGCCGAGCTAAGTTTGCTGTTAATATACAACTCAAGTTGAGGAAAATGTCATTTATTAAAAATTTATCATTAATTGAGAATGACACTAACAATATTTATAGTAGCAAATAAATGACAATGACATTAAGAAGCAAAGGTAGGGTTTAGAAAATGCCTCATATCTCAAAGGGGATCCCCACCCGAGGACTCCCTGTCCAGAACTAGGGAAGACAAATATGGCTTGTTCATTAAATTGTACGCTATATAAAGCTCAGGAAAATAAGCCATTTCTGGCCACCAAAATGCAGAGCAAGCCATGTTGTCCTCTACCGTCTATATAGACGAAAATACATGTGAAAATAAAAACAAATAGTATTAATAATAGTCATGTGAAAATATTCACTTACATTTCTAAAATATAAAAAGAAAAACAAACAAATAAAATTATTTCACAAAACACTATGTATTGGACATGTTGAATGAAAAACAAATGTAGAGCAAGCCATTTTGACCTCTACCCAAATATACTTAATGTACGAAAAACTGTAGAGCAAACCATGTTAGTCCAGAATGTTCGACAAAATAAAAACAAATAATTACTACCAAGAGGACAACAGGTTATTTACTTTACATACAAAAACTATCAAGTCTTATATAATGCTGAAAGGCATTAGACTTCCATCTACCCATGTTTTGAATCATAGCTAAGGGCACTACTCTGGCAGCTGCTGAAGTTGCAGCCCCAATTCTAAAACTGTGACCCTTATAAACATTTGCATCCAAACCAGCAATAATAATAAACTTTTCAAAGAGGAATCAAAGTAAAATGATGTACAGGCTCCCCACACTGAAATCTAAATGGAGGACCTAGTTTATGATTTGACAACCGTAAATACTCCAATAGAGCAGTAACAGGACAATATATATTTCCTTTAACCATAGGAATTGATAAAGTCTTTTGTTGCATATGACTGTGTTTGTAATGTTTCAAAACAACTGTCATATCACTCGTATTATTGTCCACTTGTTCAAAACTCACATCTTATCTCTGAATGACTTTAAATAATACCTTCTCACATTTAATAGCTATTTTTCGAATCCGTAAGAAGCAGAAATATGCCAATGACATCATAGCTTTCAAAAGAAATTGATTATAATATCCTACTATCACTTTTGGTATAGATTGAATTAATTTCTTAAGAATATCGTAGGTTATAGGCAACCTTGTATCAACTGAACTACGTAAGTGTTTGGAACCTTTTAGCATTTTTTTGACAAAAAAGGTATCTGTCGGGTCTTGTAAAAATCTTATTTTGTGTACATAGCTTATAGCAGAAATGTATGAAGCTATCGTAGAGGGTCGATAATTTTTAATAAAAAGATACGAAATAAAATGAGCGATCATGACATGAGTAGATGGAAGTAATTGACTACCAGGAAAAAACTTTGTACAAAATTCTTGATACACATTTAACATTCTTTTGTATGATGAAACTGTATTTTAAGATAAGGCTGCAGTAATGAGTTGATCAGTTAAAGATTCAAAAATTGAGGTGGAATGTACACAGGAGAAGGATTTAGCCGTGGAGCTATCCGATGAACTTTCTGAAAAGAAAACGAGACAACAGGTCACAAATTACATTGGTCTTTCCAGGAATATGTTTAGCTCGAAAATGAATATTGTATTTTAAAGCAGCTAGTACCAATCTACGGACCAATTTCATAATATTCTTTTCTTTTGAAGATGTTTTATTTATAATGGTAGCAACCGCTGCATTATCGGTTAAAAACTAAATTTTATGGTTGGGTAAAAAAGCACCCCAAATATCAATTGCCAAAACAATTGGGAAAAGCTCTTTTATTGTAATGGGCAAATTTCTTATTTCCTGTGGCCATTCACCTGCAAACCATTTACTGCCAAAAACCCAGCAAACCCACCATGTGCCCAAGCAGCATCTGAATAAAGTTTAAAAACATCTGAGGAAACCCATTCGTTATATAAAAAACATGATTTACCATTAAAATCCTTAATTATACCCACGCAACGAGTTGCGGAGGGTATAATGTTTTTGACCCGTCCGTCCGTCCGTCTGTCCGTCCGTCAGTCCTGTTTCTTGTCATCGCAACTCCTCTCAAACCACACAACAGAATTTCACGAAACCTTTTTAGATAATAAGGACATACTATGTAGATGTGCATATCGACAGGAAATTACGGTTCAATTTTTTTTCTAGGAGTTACGCCCCTTTGAACTTATTTACTTATTTACTTTAATGTACTACTGCAACAGTATGTCATCGCAACTCCTCTGATACATCACAACAGAATTTCATGAAACCTTTTTAGATAATAAGGACATACTATGTAGATGTGCATATCGACAGGAAATTACGGTTCAATTTTTTTTCTAGGAGTTACGCCCCTTTGAACTTATTTGCTTCAATGTACTATGCAACAGTTTGTCATCACAACTCCTCTGATACCACACAACAGAATTTCATGAAACCTTTTTAGATAATAAGGACATACTATGTAGATGTGCATATCGACAGGAAATTACGGTTCAATTTTTTTTCTAGGAGTTACGCCCCTTTGAACTTATTTACTTTAATGTACTACTGCAACAGTTTGTCATCGTTACTCCTCTGATACCACACAACAGAATTTCATGAAACCTTTTTAGATAATAAGGACATACTATGTAGATGTGCATATCGACAGGAAATTACGGTTCAATTTTTTTTCTAGGAGTTACGCCCCTTTGAACTTATTTACTTCAATGTACTACTGCAACAGTTTGTCATCGCAACTCCTCTGAAACCACACAACAGAATTTCATGAAACTTTGTAGATAATAAGGTCATACTATGTAGATGTGCATATCGACAGGAAATTACGATTCAATTTTTTTTCTAGGAGTTACACCCCTTTGAACTTATTTGCTTCAATGTACTACTGCAACAGTTTGTCATCACAACTCCTCTGAAACACACAACATAATTTAATGAAACTTTGTAGATAATAAGGACATACTTTGTAGATGTGCATATTGACAGGAAATTATGATTCAATTTTTTTTTCTTACACATATTTCATTTCTCCAATGACAATGTGAGGACGTGGGGTATGTGAGCGCGCTCACTAAGGTTCTTTAATAAATAAATCCCATAATTAAAGATCTAATTTTGCTTCAGAATTTAACTTTATTCTATAATGTGGAGATGTATGACCTATAGTCTATAATCAAATAATCTGCGCTAGAAAACTCTACCTGGAACAATGACCCCGCAGGCAAAATTCAAAAGACCCAATAATGACTAACTATCTTAGAGTTACACTACGTTTACATTTGTATTTACTGAGTAATAGTGAACTCTTTTGAAGTTTATCCTCAGGTAAACGAGAAACCATCTGTACGGAATCAATTTCAATTCCATATATTACAAGACAGGTTATTGGGAGTTGTGTTTTTTCCATTTTTATAGGAACCCCCACTTTCTCTGCAAGGCACATAAAAGTGTGCAATGCTGTCAAACAATTATTAGTACCAGATTTTCCTACAAAGAAAAAATCATCAAGCAAGTGAGATACCCCATGAATGTGAAATTTCTCATTTAAAATCCATTGAAGTGCCGTGGAAAAAGCTTCAAAAAACTGACAGGACAAGGATGTCCCAATTGGTAGGGATGCATCATAATAAAATTTACTATCCCACTGAAACCCTAATAAATGATGATCTCTTTCTGAAATCGGAATTAAGCGAAATGCGTCCTTAATGTCACTTTTAGCCATTAGACACCGTGAACCATACAACTGGACTAATTCTATAACTGTCTCAATATTTTGGTATTGCACTGCTGAAAATTCTGGAGAAATACCTCAATTAACTGAATTTCCTTTAGGGTAGGACAAATCATGAATTAATCGAAACGAATTCGGCTCTTTCTTTGGAACTAACCCTAAAAGGGAACAAACAAAATTAGGGAAAGGTGCATTTTTGAAGGGACCTTTAATTCGCCCCATCTTTAATTCTTTTTCAATTTTTGCCTGCACAACAACTGGATTTTCTCTGGCGCTATTATGATTTCGAGGAAAATATAAATCAGATCTTGAAAAAGAAGAATTTATTGAAAACCCATGTGTAAAACCATTTATCAATTTCTCTTTCAACTGTTGATTGTAACCCGATAAATATTTATTCAATTCATGAACTTTTACCGGAGAAGGAAGGTTTGGCAGAAATTGTTCGTTTAACTTGACCCTCTGTACAAGTGAGAGTACAATGTTTATTGCTACAATGGACACACTGGTGTTTGAGTTTACAGTTTTTTATGTACATTCCCCTGACTTACAGAAGGCCCAACAATAGCCGTTGGGGAACTGAAATTGTTGTTGGACCCTTCTTGGAAATGTATTTTTAGAGGTTTTCATAAAGGAGCTCCTATCCTGAGATGTGGAATTGTTTGACCGTTCAGTCAGAGATACATACTTCCATAACTCGTCATTTATGGTATCCCATCTCAAATTTAGAATTTTTTCTAACCCTTTTAAATTTCTCATCATATGTTTTAGCTGCTTGAAACCCCAAAGATTTACATAAACCACGAATAGTATAACCATACTTTATCAAGGCCAAAGCAGAATTCAAAAACTTTCCTAAATAAATGGACATAGATATGTCAAAAGCATTCATCCACTGATGAATTGATTGGAGCTCCCTTTTGTTTTTAACCGGATTTTCGAAGGAAATATCGGTTATTAAAATGGTGATATACGGCCGCCGGCTGGGCGGTTCCGGCGGCTGCCAAACAGTGTCAGCACAATAACATGAAAATGCTTTAACAAATTTTTTTCAAATTTAAATATGTTGTTTCCTGGGACTTAATGAAGGTCTCTGTTAATTTTCAGTACATCTCCTTTGTGAGTTATCGCCAATTTTAATATCCAAAAGTAGAATTTTTTAATATTTTACTGTTGTTATCATGTTTTGATTTTTCTTATCTCAGAATAAAAATTGGAGTGACAGATTTATTTGAAAATTATCTATTTCTTAAGTGGTAATGAATATAAGCTATATCATTAGACATTTTGAAGATTATTACATTATTAATTATGTTAGAGTACTATGTTAAACAACCATAGTTCTGTTCAATTAGATATTATAAATATTTCAGCATATGATAATGATTTATTTTCATTATTAATTAGATCTTGGAAATATTTAAGCATATGATAATCATTGGAGTGACAGATTTATTTGAAAATTTTCTGTTTTCTGATAAGATCTGTAGGACTGTATATATACAGTTTGAAACTTACTAGTATTACTGTATAAATAAAGTTTGGAATTTACTGTTCATTATTAGACATTTTGTAGATAATTAAGTGTCCGTTAATCATATATATTCTTACCCCTACCCCCTTCAATTTGATAATGTGCTTTTATCGTGTAAACGGTTGAGATCCCTACTCCTAAACCATATATATTCTTGTATGGGACAATAAAACAAATCAAATGAAATATTGGGATAGTCCTCGGGTTCACAGCTACCCTCCTTTTTTTTGAAAACTTGTAAATGTGCAAGCTCCCCACCCTGAAACCATATATATTCTTGTATGTTACAAATCAAATGAAATAAAAGGTGAGTCACCTGGGGTCATCCCCAGCGTGTCTGTTTGAGAACTTGTAAACGGTCGAGATCCCCACCCCTAACCGTATATATTTTTGTATGGGACAATAAAAGAAATCAAATGAAATATAGGGGAAGTCCATTGTGGTAACCCCCACCCCCTTCTGTTTGAGAAATTGTAAACGGTTGAGATCCTTAACCATATTTATTCTTGTATTTGACAATAAAACTAATCAAGTTAAATTTATGGGAAGGCCACGAGGGTAAACCCCACCCCCTTCTTTTTGAAAACTTGTAAACGGTCAAGATCCCCACTCCTAAATCATATATATTCTTGTATGGGTCAATAAAACAAATCAAATGAAATATTGGGGAAGTCCATGGGGGTTACCCCCACCCCCTTCTATTTGATAACTTGTAAACGGTCGAGATCCCCACCCCTGAACCATATATATTCTTGAATGGGACATTTAAACAAATCAAATGAAATTGAGGGGAAGTCCCCTGGGGTAAACCCCATCCCCTTATTTTTGATAACTTGTAAATGGTCAAGATCCTAACCCTGAAACCATATATATTTTTGTATGGGACAATAAAACTAATCAAATGAAGTAAAAGGCGAGTCCCCTGGGGTCACCCCAACCCCCTCCTGTTTGAGTACTTGTAAACAGTCGAGATCCCCACCCCTAAACCATATATATTCTTGTATGGGACATTTAAACAAATCAAATGAAATTGAGGGGAAGTCCCCTGGGGTAAACCCCATCCCCTTATTTTTGACAACTTGTAAATGGTCAAGATCCTAACCCTGAAACCATATATATTTTTGTATGGGACAATAAAACTAATCAAATGAAGTAAAAGGCGAGTCCCCTGGGGTCACCCCAACCCCCTCCTGTTTGAGTACTTGTAAACAGTCGAGATCCCCACCCTAAACCATATATATTCTTGTATGGGACAATAACACAAATCAAATGAAAATATAGGGGAAGTCTATGGGGGTCACCCCCACCCCCTTCTTTTTGAGAACTTGTAAACGGTCAAGATCCCCACCCCGAATTCATATATATTCTTGTATGGGACAACAAATCAAATCAAATGAAATATAGAAGAAGTCCATGGGGGTAACCCCCACCCCCTTCTTTTTGATGACTTGTAAACGGTTGAGATCCCCACCCCTAAACCATATATATTCTTGTATCGGACAATAAAACTAATCAAATGAAATATAGGGGAAGTCCATTGGGGTAACCCCTACCCCCCTTTTTTTGATAACTTGTAAACGGTCAAGATTCCCACCCAGAAACCATATATATTCTTTTATGGAACAATATATCAAATCAAATGAAATATAGGGGAAGTCCACGAGGATAAACACTACCACCTTCTTTTTGAAAACTTGTAAGCGGTTGAGATCCCCACCCCTAAACCATATATTTTCTTGTATGGGACAATAAAATAAAGCAAATTAAATTTAGGGGAAGTCCCCTGGGGTAACCCCTACTCTCCTTTTTTTTTTGAAAACTTGTAAACGGTCAAGATCCCCACCGCGAAACCATATATATTCTTGTATGTTACAATAAAACAAATGAAATGAAATAAAAGGTGAGTTCCTTGGGGTCATTCCCACCTTCTTCCTGTTTAAGAACTTGTAAATGGTCGAGATCCCCGCTCCTAAACCATATATATCCTTGTATGGGACAAAAAAACAAATCATATGAAATAAAAGGCAGGTCCCCTGGGAAAATTAATCAGTTTGTGTGTTATATTTGAACATAAATTAAATATATATAGGGTTCTTTCAAGTGCTGAATCTGAACTTGTTTTTAATTAGATAATAATCTATTTTTATTATGAGATAAAGTTTTTGACATTGATATATAAGTTACAGATCTGTATTATTTTTTGACACATGAAAGAAACAATATTAGCAACTATTAATTAAATTTGATTATAATATGGAAATAGATATAACATCATATCTGATTTTAGAGAAGTATTTTGCTGGTTTTTTACTGGTTTATGGAAATAATTTTGAGTTATTTGTTTTGAAAAGTGATGTGTTTAATTGATAGATATAAAATCATATCTAATTTTAGAGATTTATGAGTGGTTAAGTCATATCTAATTTTAGAGAATTATTTTGGTGTTTTGTTACTGGTTCATGGAAATAAATTTGAGTTATTGGCGAAATATCATTGGTAAATTGTTTGAAACTTTTTTGGTAGGCTGTGTGTCTGTCTGTCTGTCTTTCTGTCTGTTTGTCCTTCAGTTTGGCAAATCAGTTTGCCACACTTTTATGCCTGTAGTTGAGGGGGCATTAAGTTTTACCCTTGTCTGTCTGTAAGTACGTATGCTGTATGTCCCAAAATTGGTTTTCGTTCTCTATGGGACAATAACACAAATCAAAGGAAATATAGGGGAAGTCCATTGGGGTAACTACCACCCCCCTTCTTTTTGATAACTTGTAAGCGGTCAAGATCCCCACCCTGAAACCATATACCTATGTTCTTGTATGTTACAATAAAACAAATCAAATCCATTTTTAATATCCAAAAGTGGAATTTTAAAATATTTATCTCTTGTTATTTTTTTATGACTTGTCTTATCTCACAATAAAAATTGGAGTGACAGATTTATTTGAAAATTATCTATTTCCTAAGTGGTGATGATAATAAAACTATATTATTAGACATTTTGAAGATTATTACATTATAAATTATTAATTAGATCTGGGTTATATCTAAGCATATGGTAATCATTGGAGTGACAGATTTATTTGAAAAATTTCTGTTTCTGTAGGACTGTATGAACAAAGTTTGAAATTTACTAGTAGGACCGTATAAATGAAGTTTGAAATTTACTGTTCATTATTAGACATTTTGTAGATAATTAAGTCTCCCTAAACCATATATATTCTTACCCCACCCCCCTTCAATTTGAGAATGTGCTTTTATCTTGTAAACGGTCGAGATCCCCACCCCTAAACCATATATATTCTTGTAAGGGACAATAAAACAAATCAAACGAAATATTGGGGGAGTCCCCAGGACCACCCCCACCCCCTTCTTTTTGAAAACTTGTAAACGGTCAAGATCCCCACCCTGAAACCATATATATTCTTGTATGGGACAATAAAACAAATCAAATGAAATATAAGGCGAGTCCCCTGGGGTCACCCCCACCCCATCCTGTTTGAGAACTTGTAAACGGTCCAGATCCCCACCCCCAAACCATATATATTCTTGTATGGGACAATAACACTAATCAAATGAAATATAGGGGCAGTCCATGGGGGTCACCCCAACCTCCCTTCTTTTTGAAAACTTGTAAACGGTCAAGATCCCCACTCCTAAACCATATATATTCTTGTATGGGTCAATAAAATAAATCAAATGAAATATTGGGGAAGTCCATGGGGGTTACCCACACCCCCTTCTTTTTGATAACTTGTAAACGGTCGAGATCCCCACCCTTGAACCATATATATTCTTGAATGGGACATTTAAACAAATCAAATGAAATTGAGGGGAAGTCCCATGGGGTAACCCCCACCCCCTTCTTTTTGAAAACTTGTAAATGGTCAAGATCCCCAACCTGAAACCATATATATTTTTGTATGGGACAATAAAACTAATCAAATGAAGTAAAAGGCGAGTCCCCTGGGGTCACCCCAACCCCCTTCTGTTTGAGTACTTGTAAACAGTCGAGATCCCCATCCCTAAACCATATATATTCTTGTATGGGACAATAACACAAATCAAATGAAAATATAAGGGAAGTCCATGGGGGTCACCCCCACCCCCTTCTTTTTGAGAACTTGTAAACGGTCAAGATCCCCACCCCGGATTCATATATATTCTTGTATGGGACAGTAAATCAAATCAAATGAAATATAGAAGTCCATGGGGGTAACCCCCCCCCCCCTTCTTTTTGATGACTTGTAAACGGTTGAGATCCCCACCCCTAAACCATATATATTCTTGAATGGGACAATAAAACAAATCAAATGAAATTGAGGGGAAGTCCATTGGGGAAACTCCCAACCCCCTTTTTTTTGAAAACTTGTTAACGGTCAAGATCCCCATCCCGAAACCATATATTTTCTTGTATGGCACAATAAAACAAATCAAATGAAATATAAGGCGAGTCCCCTTGGGTCAACCCCTCCCCCCTCCTGTTTGAGAACTTGTAAACGGTCGAGATTCTTACCCCTAAACCATATATATTCTTGTATGGGACAATAAAACAAATCAAATGAAATATAGGGGAAGTCCAGGGGGGTCACACCCACCCACCTTTTTTTTTGAAAACTTGTAAACAGTCAAAATCCCCACCCCGAAACCATATATATTCTTGTAAGAGACAATAAAACAAATCAAATGAAATAAAAGGCGAGTCCCCTGGGGTCACCCCACCCCCTCCTGTTTGAGAACTTTTAAACGGTCGAGATCCCCACCCCTAATCCATATATATTCTTGTATGGGACAATAAAACAAATCAAATGAAATATAGGGAAAGTCCATGGGGGTAACCCCCACCCACTTCTTTTTGAAAACTTGTAAATGGTCAAGATCCCCAACCCGAAACCATATATATTCTTGTATGGGACAATAAAACAAATCAAATGAAATATAAGGTGAGTCCCCTTGGGTCACCCCCACCCCCTTCCTGTTTAAGAACTTGCAAACGGTCGAGCTTTTCATTACCAATAAGATAATACCACATTGAGGTCCAAAGGGTCCTAAATTAAACTTTTGTTTAATTACATCAAAAATTGAATTCTTTGGTTCTTTGATATGCTGATTCTAACAATGTTTGAGTCTTAAATCATATCTAATTTTAAAGAACTTAGTCATCACTGGTTGTTGTTATTATATTATTGATTATCATTTGAAAAATTGCATCATATCTTATTTTAGAGAACTATTTATCCAGTTTGAGTTATTTCCATTTGCACAGAAAATATTATGGATAAAATTAACCTGTGTTTCATTTCAACATAAATTAAATATATATATAGGGTTCTTTCAAATGCTGAATCTAAACTCTATTTAAATATTAGATTTTTAGGCCCAGTTTTCAAGTTGGTCCAAATCAGGGTCCAAAATTAAACTTTGTTTGATTCAACAAAAATTGAATTTATGGGGTTCTTTGAAATGCTGAATCTAACCATGTATTGAGAGATTTTGGATTGTGGGCTCCTTTATCAAATTGGTCAACATAAAGGTCCAAATGGTCCTCGATTAAAGTTTTGTCTGATTTCATCAAAAATTGAATTCTTGGGGTTCTTCGATATGCTGATTCTAATATGTACTTAGATTTTGGATATTGGACCATAATAGGTATTTAAATGTCCAATTTCAAATATATCAGTTCTTTGACTACATTCATTTTGTGTCACAAACCTATGATTTGTCAAATATTCAATCACAATCCAAATTCAGAGCTGTTTTAAGTTTAAATGTAGTGTCCATACTTGCTCAACTGTTCAGGGTTCGACCTCTGCAGGAAAATCTGGTTTGCTGTCTCTCTGACAGCCTCTTGTTCCTACTAGTATTTGAAATAGTGATATTAAAATTTTCAAACAAAGTTGAAGAATCTTCCTCAACATTAGACGGCAGCAAAAAAGCAAAGTTCACATAATTATCTGCCCAAACATCAACTTTTAGCTTACAACTAACATGAAAATCTAATGGTATAGAATGTTCTAACATATGACATGCAAAGGGAGTGTCTACATTAGCAGAACTTGAGTGGAACTGCTCACCAGCTATTACATCCGGATCCGATGATAAGGGTCGCTGAAGTATTGCTAATGATGAGTCGTGGTCATCACTTTTATCATGTTGTACAGTTGGCAACGGTGATATACATGTATTAACCGGAATCTGCATAGACTGTGGTGTGCTTGCATGACCAGTTTGTGAAGAAGGATTCAGTATGGTTGAAATCTCGCTGGTTGGCATCACGTTATTGTCCTTTACTAGTTGAATGCCGGAACTGTGCAACTTTGCAAATAATGCTTCAGCAATGTCATTTGCGGATAGACTGGTTTGAAGATTATTGTTTGAAGAACTCATAGGAATATTGCCCGGCAAATCAGCTCATTGTGGTTGTGTCCTAGTACTCCTTCGTTTCTTTGCCATTGGTCTATTTAATGTCGGCAAAGCAGTAGTGTCCACCTCAAAAACATCCCCAATTGTCGCCTCAGTCAAATTTCTGGGAGCAGCTTTCCTTTTTATACGACCGCCAAAAAATATTTGGGATCGTATAATGGTATGAAGTCGTCGTCGTCCGAAGACACATTGGTTTCCGGACAATAACTTTAGTTTAAGTGAATGGATCTCTATGAAATTTTTTAAGAAGGTTCAATACCACAAAAGGAAGGTTGGGATTGATTTTGGGAATGATGGTCCCAACCGTTTAGGAATTAGGGGCCCAAAAGGGGCCCAAAACAAGCATTTTTCTAGTTTCAGGATAATATTTTGTGTATAAGTATTTCGATTGCTCTGAAATTGTACCACAATGTTTAATACCACAAGTAGAAGGTTGGAATCCATCTTAGGGGTTATAGGGCCAACAGTTTAGGAATTAAGGGCCAAAAACGGGCCAAAAACAAGCATTTTTTAGTTTCCAGACAATAACTTGTGTGTAAGTGTATGGATCTCTGACATTGTAACACAAGGTTCCATATCACAAAGGGATGTCTGGGATTGAGTTTGGGATCAATTGCCCAAAACATGTAGGAATTAGGGGCCAACAAGGGCCAAAAACAAGCATTTTTCTAGTTTCTAGACAATAACTTGTGTTTAAGTGTATGGATCTCTCTAAAATTGTACTACAAGGTTCCATTCTACAAAGGAAAGGCTGGGATTGAGTAATGGGGTTATTGCTCCATGGAGGGTTTCAAAAAGTTGGGGGGGGGGGGATTTTTTTCCAATTTTTTTAGGGGATTCATATTTTTTTTTCAAAATTTTTCATATTTAGAATTTTTTTAAATTTTCTAGAAGAAATCTTCCATTGCACAGTATTGCGCAATAGATTTGAAAGATCTTTGACCATATTTATTTTGTGTCAGAAACCTATATTATGTCAAAAATTTGATCACAATCCAAATTCAGGCAGTATGAAGCTTGAATATTGTGTCCAAATTTGCCCCAACTGTTCAGGGTTCGACCTCTGCGGACGTATCAGGCTGCGCTCAGCGAAGCATTTTATTGTTCTTTGCTTTGGCATTTTGACTGGAATAATTAAAAAAATATATACTATTTTAATTGTTAGTACAATATTTTCTTAATGTGACCAATTGAGGAAAATAATGATACAATAAATATTTGTAAGCCTATACATGTATAAATGAATACATAGATTCAACCAATATTGAATTAAACATATTAAAACAAAAATTAAATATACTGATATAGTAACTCCAAAACTACAACCATTTTATTGTCGAGCCTGCGACTTTTGTCGCAGAAAGCTCGACATAGGGATAGTGATCCGGCGTCGGTGGCGGCGGCGGCGTTAGCTAACTTCTTAAAAGCTTTATATTTTAGAAGGTGGAAGACCTGGATGCTTCATACTTTGTATATAGATGCCTCATGTTACGAAGTTTCCGTCAGTCACATGTACAATGTCATTGACCTCATTTTCATGGTTCAGTGACTACTTGAAAAAAAAGTTCAGATTTTTTGGAATGTTAAATTCTCTCTTATTATAAGTAACAGGATAACTATATTTGGTATGTGCGTACCTTGTAAGGTCTTCATGCCTGTCAGATAGTTTTCACTTAAACTCAACCTCATTTCATGGATCAGTGAACAAGGTTAAGTTTTCGTGGTCAAGTCCATATCTGAGATACTATAAGCAATAGGTCTACTATATTTGGTGTTTGTAACGATAGTAAGGGGTACATGTCAAACTGGCAGGTGTCATCTGACCTTGACCTCATTTTCATGGTTCAGTGGTCATAGTTTAGTTTTTGTGTTTTAGTCTGTTTTTCTAATACTGTTTGCAATAGGTCAACTGTATTTGGTGTATGGAAATATTGTACGATGTTCATGTCTGTCTGGCAAGTTTTATTTGACCTTGACCTCATTTTTACGGTTCATTGCTCAATGTTAAGTTTTTGTGTTTTGGTTCGTTTTTCTAATACTGTATGCAGTAGGTCAACTATATTTGGTGTATGGAAATATTTTACGATGTACATGTCAGTCTGGCATGTTTTATTTGACCTTGACCTCATTTTCAAGGTTCATTGCTAAATGTTAAGTTTTTGTGTTTTGGTCTGTTTTCCAAATACTGTATGCAGTAGGTCAACTATATTTGGTGTATGGAAATATTTAATGATGTACATGTCAGTCTGGCAGGTTTTATTTGACCTTGACCTCATTTTCATGGTTCATTACTTATGTTAAGTTTTTGTGTTTTGGTCTGTTTTTCTTACACTTTAAGCAACAGGTCAACTATATTTGATGTATGGAATGATTGTTAGGAGTACATGTCTAGCTGGCAGGTGTCATTTGACCTTGGCCTCATTTTCATGGTTCAGTGGTCAAAGTTAAGATTTTGAGTTTTGGTCTTTTTTCTAATACTATATGCAATAGGTCAACTATATTTGGTGTATGGAAATATTTTATGATCTTTATGTCAGTCACGCAGTTTTTATTTGACCTTGACCTCATTTTCACAGTTCATTGCTCAGTGTTAAGTTTTTGTGTTTTGGTCTGTTTTTCTTAAACTATAAGCAATAGGTCAACTATATTTTTTGTATGGAAGAATTGTTAGCTGTACATGCCTGCCTGGCATGGTTCATCTGACCTTGACCTCATTTTCATGGTTCATTGGTCAATGTTTAGTTTTCTTGGTTAATGTTAAGTTTATTTGACAGTTGTAAGAAAGCTTTATATTTAGGACTATCAACATAATATCAATGATTAGAAAAGAAGGCGAGACATTTCATCGTGTGCACTCTTGTGTATAGAAAACATGTAAAATTAAATTGTACAACCAATTTACCCTATTGTGACACAACCATATAGGGTAATAAAACCATTAAGTATGTTCCTCTGCTTGAACCAAAGTCAATACACATGTATGTACATGAAAAATGATTAAATAGTTAATCCACATGTAAAACATAACATGTAACTGAACCAGGTAATAATATAAGACATTAGTAATGTCAACCATTCTTGTGTCACGAGCTGGACTACCTACAGCTGCACGAACACTCTTTGCATATTTGTCCATGCCTGTAGCATTTATATGCACCTTGTCATTTGATAACAGTGCTCGAGTGTTTTTCCAAAACCCCCTGTGCTGCCAGTAGCTAATATCGCAACGTTGATATACATTTTTTCGTAGCTCTTTGTTTATCTCTATAACCTTGTTATTATAGTTGTCTTCCAATCCCCCGGAGTATCTGGGGAGCAACTGACCTATAATCACGTGCTGAACATGAAAGCATTTGATTATGTATTCGGCAAAAACTATTATATCTCTCGCTAATCTAGCGGGATTTGATTCATCGGATAAATCATTGCCGCCGATTTGAAGAAAAACACAATGAGGCTTATAATCATCAATAATGTTGATAAATTCTTGCCTTTGAACGCTTTTTGGACCCGGACGAAGCGTACTTCCACCCAAACCGAAATACTCGACTTGAATGTCTGTACCATCAAACCCCAAATTAAACCATCCCTGATAGCTATTTCTAAACACAAATGATTCCAATCTATGAATAAAAGAGTGACCAAAAATTAATGCACGTCGGACCATGGTTCAAAGGCAAAAATTAAAGTTATAAATAAAATGATTAAGGTTCGCTTTTATCTGAAATATAGCTGTACTTTCAACAAAGATGGACCTTCCTCAGATCTTTGGAATTTCACAAGTAGTTGGAAATCTGCTCTGGAAAAGTCTTTAAATGCAGTCGGGTCGCTGAATCTCACACACACAAATCTGCATACAATAAGTAAACCTCCTTTTTGCAAAAAATAACACCTTACAATTTCGGCTTCAGCTATACACAGCGATCTTCCTTTTTTGCAAAAAGTTACAAAATATTTTCTAAGCTTCAAATAAACGATGTTTCTTCTTTGAGAGAAATTAGCTGAATGACTGCATGTCCAAGCTCATGCAATAATCTGATCTTAATTGCCCCTCCCAATAACTGTCTAATCCACTTCCTTATTTGACCATAGCATACACTGATCATGCAGACCTTGACCTCAGGCTGGAGATAAAGTTTCTACACTTATGATGTAAAATACTGTCCTAGACCCCATGTGGCTAATCCCTAGATTTAAATTACTACACCGTAGATATTACTTAATCCGCAATGATTATCAGAACTAGCAGACAAACATGTTTTATTTCCAATCAATTTATATGTTATTGGCAACCTTGTATCAACAGAATGTCTCAACTGTTTTGTACCTTTCAACATCTTTTTACCAAAAATGTGACTGTTGGGTCCTGTAAAAACTTAATTTTATGTATAAAACCGATTGCTGATATGTATGATGCAATTGTAGATGGTTGATAATTTTGAATAAACAAATGTGAAATAAAATGAGCAACCATTACATGAGTAGATGGAAGTTATAGAACTCCTGGAAAAAATTTCTGACAAAAATTGGAATACACATTTCACATTCTATTATAAGATGACACAGTAGTATCAGATAATGATGCACTAACAAGTTTATCAGTCATAGATGCAAAAATTGAGGTGGAATGGCCACAGGAGTTGGATTAAACCAAGGAGCAATCTGCTGAAACGAAAAACGAGACAAGTCACAAATAACGTTTGTTTTCCCTGGAATATGTTTAGCTCTAAAATAGATGTTGTACTTTAATGCAGCTAGCACGAATCAATTTCATAATATTCTTTTCCGAGATGATGTTTTATTTATAATTTCAGCGACAGCTGAATTATCTGTTAAAAACAGTATTTTATGATTTGACAATAGAGGACCTGTAATGTGTAAATAAATTAACTCCGGTGGCCATTCACCTGAAAACCATCTGCTGCCAAAAACAGCAGCAAAACCTCCATATGTACCTGCAGCATCAGCAAAAAGTTTTAAAACATCAGATGAAACCCATTCTTTAAATAAAAAACAAGATTAACCATTGTAATTTTCAATAAAATTGTGCCATAATTTCAGATCTGATCTTGCTTCAGAATTAAGATTGATTCTATAATGAGGAGATGTATGGCCTATGGTCAAATCAAATAGCCTGCGTAAAAAAGGCTCTTCCAGGTATGATGACTCCGCATGCAAAATTTAAAAGACCAAATAGGGATTGTAATTCTCTTAGTGAGATACTACGTTTACATTTGTATTTACCTAATAATAGCAAAATTTTTTGAATTTTGTCAATAGGTAAACGAGCAATCATTTGTTTAGAATTTCTATACCATAGATAATAATGCAAGTAGTAGGAAGTTGTGTTTTGTCTGATTTGACTGGTATCCCCAATTTATCGACAAGACCAAGAAAGGTCTGTAATGCTCTATAGCATTCGTTCTACAAAGAAAAAATCATCTAACAAGTGTGATACCCCATGAATTTGAAATTTAGTGTTTAAAATTCAGTGGAGAGCTGTAGAAAAAGACTCAAATAGCTGACACGAGGAAGAAGCCCCCATTGGAAGGGAGGCATCGTTATAAAATTGTTTGTCCCAATGAAAACCTAAAAGATGATGGTCTTTTTTAGCAATTGGAATTAAGCGAAAAGCATGTTCAATATCGGTTTTGGACATCAGACATTTGGAACTATAAGATTGGACTAGATCTATGACCGTCTCAATGTTTTGGTATTGTACAGCTGAAAATTCTGGGTAAATACCCGAGTTTACAGAGTCACCCTTAGGATATGACAAATCATGTATTAATCGATAAGAATGGGGTTCCTCTTTTGGAACTAAACTCAAAGGGGAACATACAAAATTAGGGAAAGGGGGTTTTGTAAAAGGACCCTTAACCGTACCTGCTTCAATCTCTTTTTTCAGTTTTGATTGCACAACATGATATTTCTCCCTTGCACTTTTATGATTTGGAGGAAAACTATCCTTATTTAGGGATGTAGAAAAACAAGAATTGATTGAAAATCCAAAGGTAAAACCATGAATCAATTTATCTTTCAACTGGGTTTCATAACCTGCTAGAAAATTATTAAGATTTCTAACCTTTACTGGCGTTGGAAGTTTTGGCATAGATTGCTTGTTTACCTTCTGGACATGTAAGGGTACAATGTTTTTTGCTGCAGTGTACACATTGGTGTTTAAGTTTGCAAAACTTTGCTGTACATTCCCCTGAATTACAGAAGGCCCAGCAATAGCCATTGGGGAATTGATACTGATACTGGGCCTTCCTTTGAAAAGAATTTGAGCTGGACTTTGATGTTTTTGCATTTTTATTTTGACCTAAAAATTCAGTTTGTCTGTCATATAAAGCTTCTGATCTTCCAAAGTTCATCATTAATTTCATCCCATCTCAACCCTAAGATTTTCCTTATCCTTCTAAATTTTCAGCATACAATTTTGCTGCTTGGAAGCCGAATGACTTACATAAAGATCGCACATTAAAACCATATTTTATCAAAGCTTAAGCAGACCTTAAATTTTTTTCAAGATATATTGTCATAATATATCAAACGCATTTGTCCATTGGTGAATAGACAAAAGCTCTCTTTTAGTTTTCCTATTAGAAATTGTTATGCTTAAATTTTCAAACAAAGTTGAATCAGTATCTTCAATATTTGAGGGTAACAAGAGAGCAAAATTTACATAATTTTCAGACCAAACATCTGATTTCACCTTATTGATTACATGATAGTCTAAAGGTATAGAATGTTTTAAAGGGAAACTTCGCAAAAAAATGTTCATTATGTATAAAAAAGCACAAATTCATAAATATTAAAGTTTTATTCTGCTAGATAAGAGATCACCATCGATTTTAAATTTAGAGTATCAATTCTCCGCATGCGGCCATTTTGACATCCTCCCTGAATAGAAACCACGATATATCTATAAACCACAAAGGACCAAAACAAGCAGTAACCTAACGTAACCGTAATTGAGTGTCGATATCTTGTCAAGCGTACGGTTGTTTTATCCGACAAGGAAAGCATAAACAGTTTCCCGGGTCACAAAAAAGATTTTAATAGACATGGTTGTGCAACCTTTCCTAACTAACTTGATACGGAAAATATAATTATATATATTTTTTTAAAATAACTAGTACTATGGTCTGTCGTTTTCAAACTGTTTTTTTTTTTAACTAAGTTTTTGAAACAAGAAATTTTAACGGAAATTAGTTAATAGTCAAAGTTCAAAGTCATAAATAAGTGTTCCGTGTAAAATTGTTTTCGAAAATCTAGTTTGTTCATAATTCTTTTATGTAATAAACTTATTTAAATAAATTCGGACCTTCCCTTATCTGATCACTAGCATGGCTTAAGAAATCCCAGAGGTATTGTGAGGTGACACGTCCTGGTATTCAAGCGATTTCCTGTCGGGCTTTAAAACTCTTATTACACAATTAAATAAAGCAAGTTCGTGCATCACTTCACTTCTGAGGGTATTAATCAGTGTACACGGCCGATAACTTGTAACTTTACATTTTGAAACTATCAGATGTAATATACATCTTTGTCTTGCTTGTCCGATATGTGTGATATACTAGTCATTACTGAACTCATACGCTTGTTTATAAATAACCTTTCTGGGTAAAGAATGATATTTATGAAAATCTAAATAATTCCAAAAAAAAAGATTTGATAAAATAAAAAATCTATTTACATATTTTCCAAGGGTAAATTGGGGAAAATGTAAGTATATACTCGTTGTCAATAAGTATGGACATCTTGAAACATACAAATATTGATTTAACAAAATGTACGCACTTGTCGATCATTAGTTTATACGCATAGATAGAAGGTTACGGAACTATAGATAGTCGCAATTTAGAATATATACATGTAAATTGAATATACGAGAGAAACATCCAGAACCAATCTAATTTAAATACAGTTCGATATCTAACTTGGTTTGGTTCATCGAAGTTATGGACATAGTAAAATCACAGATTTTTTTTGCAATAAGATTATTTTGAACAGTTTAAGAAATTCGTCATCATCACAATTGTTGGGTATAATGTATAATAATGTGAACATGGTTCTAAAAGTACCTGATGTCAATTTTCCTGTTCCGACATGCATGTAATATATATGCCACTGGACGTACACTAATGATCCCCAAAAAGTCTATTTGAAGAAATAAAGAAACTTCACTGCGGATAGACTGATAGTAGTTGGATTAACGTCTGGTCAGCTAGAGGGTTGATTAATTTATTTAGTTAGCTTGTGGTGGTAATAAACCATTCCCAATATTGCACTTATGCATAAAATATCAAATGAGAAAAGTCGCAGATCTGGTACAAAAAGTCTCACCATGAACTATAGGATTTTACGTACGATTGTCATTCTTAATCGAAATAACGGACAGTCATTTAAATACATGCATGTACGCTGTGATAAAAAGGGGTGTCGCAGTTGCATAGTATTCATCATAAATCTATTTCAAGTTTATACTTTCCTGTTATTTTTATAAGTTAACGCAGAGACATGTATACATCTCTAGCTAACGACAATCAACTATATAAATATCTGAATCTGATGTGATTTACCGTTCATGTCTCTCTTTTTCTCCTTTTTTGTTATTTTGGCAGGAATATATACATTGTAAGATATACTGTTCCCAGGTTTGGGGAGGGTGGGGGTTTGAGTTCATGTCTATCGAAAGTTACAAAATAAGAACGGTGTATTTATGAATTTACAAGAAGAATTCTGTTCTTGGGCGTAGTTTTCTTCTTTTTTTAGTTCAGTGATTTAAATTGAGAAAAAAAAAAACTAGTCAGAATTTAAATTAAATCGTTCCGGCAATCCCCCACCTAAGACGCCTCTAAAATAATGAATGGTCATGCTTCACAATCATCAGAATTTTCGTTGCATTGGTATATTCTGTATCAGCAGTGATTAACCTTGACATTTCCGGGTATAACAGAGCTACTTGTATATTACCTGTATGTGGTTTGATGATCTTAGGTGACGTCCCATGAGGTCTTACGTATACAGGTTCACATTTATAATGGTTTCTGAAATAACAATAAGGTTTTATGACATTCCCACTTCTGCATGTTCTGTATACCAAATTCTTATCTTTTTTTCAGACCGAATGAGGATGTGAATATTTTCCAGGAAAAATATTGAGTATCAAATTAATTTCGGGATTTTTTTCTTTCTTGGTATTAAATCACAGAAATTTAAAGAATATACTGCTTGTCCGTTTTAGGAGTATTCTTGTCAGTTTAAACGGACGTATATATGTCTCTGGTTTAGAGTGGGTTTATGAATGAATGATAAGTCTTGCAAAGGTACAAGATATAAAGCACATTGAAAATTGATTCCGCCGATCTTTCTCCATTCAAAAAAGGAAAGTTGACATTACATTGATTCTGTTAATTTTTTAAAACATCGTTGGTTAAATAGCTAAAGAATTTATACGTTGTGAGATTTAGAATATTTTAATCAGGGCATTCCCGATTAGGTAAATGTAGATCGCTTTGGACGGACCAAACTATATTAATGTTACTGATAATTTTCTCTGCACATTTAAATAAATATTCAAGGTTACCGATGATAATTTGAAATAGTACAGTTTTGATTTATACGCTCGTTTTATGTGAGCCATTTTTATCTATAAAATTATTTAATTGAAAGTAATTCAGAATTTCGATGTTACAACAAAATGATCACCTATTTATTAAAAAATTGAGCTAACGCAAAATATTAAAAAATATATAACGGCTATTCAGTTATTTTGCCACCATATTCCTCCCCAAATAATAATAAAAAATATCCTGTCTCAAACCCGCACTTCTGTTTTATCCTTTTTTCCCCCACGTTTTTCATACTTACAACGGTGAACCCTTGAGGCCAAACAAAACTCTTGTGAAGATCAAAAGATTAAAATTACATAATGCTAATCTTTTAATAACCGTGAATTTAACCACGCCTTTACCAGGTGGTGTCAGTATAATACACATGCATTGTATTTACACAGTACTAGACTGAAGCAAGGATTTGTATAGTAAGACAAATCCTCGACTGAAGTAATAGGTGAGAATACAAACATGCATTTTTATTACACTATCAGTTATATATGTTTGTTCAACATATCCGTCGGAAAAAAAATCATAAAAACATTCTATTGTATGATTTACTTTTATTACTATAATTATATAAGAAATCCTTTAAATATAAAAGGTGCATTTTAATTTTAAAAGTTGCACGGCTGATCACTTTTCTTTCTGAATTATTAGTTGGTTAATAGCTACGCCAAAAGTCGTCGATGCGCTTTAAATCGCTTTATAAGATGATTAACGAACAAGACTATAGGTTGCACTTTGTAAATACAGCTGTTTCTCAAACCACGCCTCTTTTGGGGAGATATATAATATTCATAGATATGTTAATTTGTTAACGTACTGGTTCCAATTTATGATCTCTGTGTTTCATTTCATAGAGACATCACTTGGGAATGAAACCAGTATAGAAAAACATGGTAGCGCCTAAATTTTAATTCTTAGGAGGTCCAAAAATGGAGGTAAGGGTAGTATAGAATTTTAGTATAAGTTTAAACTCTTAGAAGTTCAGGGCATATAAATGTTGAAAATATGCCGCACAGCCCTATATTTTGACCTTTGAATAAAATAGTAGTGCATATAAACTTTTCGTTCTAGGATATTATTTTTCACGAAACTTCATAGTAAAAGTGTCAGAGTTTTAGCCGCAAAGGGAGTTCCTATGGGAAATTGCATTGTCTATATTTACAGAATTGCAACCTATAAATGAGATTAATCCACTCCCGGCATGCAAAAAGACTAAAACTACATCACAGAAGTCAGGAAGGTCGAATAAATAAAATTAATAATTCCCAATTTTCTTCTTTATTAGTGTTCATATCAAGATAAAACTTGGTGAATATGTTTTTATGGTATTATGAACATAATAAGATGATAAGTAAAAAATCGCGAATTTTCCATTTAACATTTGACTTGCATAAGGAGTCTCTTGAACTTTATTTGAGTAACCGGAACTAAGCTGCTCACCATCAGAAAAATTGTTCACATTCGGATCGGGCGTCTATCATCTAATGACATACTAATTAATACTCCAAAACCCAAAATTTGTAAAAACCAACCAATATATTTTTAAAGTACTAAAATTGTACCAAAATCAATCCCTATTGTGACACAACCATATAGGGAAAGACATATTAATCTCTGGTTAAATAAATTATGTACATAGTACATAAACCATGATTATTAATAAATAATTAATATGAAAATATAAATAACCAACCATAGTAAAATATAAATAAGACATTTTTCATGTCACCATGTGTCACAACCATTATATACTTGCATGTAAGCAAAACCAGTCAGAGATTTATATGAATTATGTTAAAATTGATATGGTCATGGAGTACTAATATACAGAGCAGTCATAGATAACATAATAATAAAATTTCATACAATAATTGCATAAATCATAAACGTTAGTTTGAAATATTACTATGCTCGAATCTACATGTACGTGTAGGGCTTCCTACAGCAGCACGCACACTTTTAACGTATATTTGCATACCTTCATCATTAAGATGAACATTATCTTTTAAAAATAGATCTGAGGTGTTTTTCCACAACCCCCTATGTTGCCCGAAAGTCACATTATCTCTTTGTTCTAATGAATGCCGGAGTTCTTTGTTTACAACAATAACCTTGTTGTTATAATCAGTTTCCGGTCTTTCGGAATACCTCGGGAGAAGTTGACCAATTATCACGTGGTTAACATGATAGCCATTAATGATGCAATCGGCAAAAACGCAGATATCTCTTGTTAATTTGACGGGCTCATTTTCAGACGATAAATCGTTGCCACCGGCTTGAAGAAAACCCGAATGTGGCTTATATTCTTTAATTATATGCATATATTGTTGCTTTTGAACACATTTATGTCCGGGACGAAGAGTGCCTCCCCTAAACATTGTTCATGAGTAAATGACTCTAAACGACGAATAAAAGAATTACCAAAATTTAAGCCGGACCATGGTTAAAAAGCAACTTTTAAAAAAAAATCAATAAATTAGAAATTAACTTTGAAAAATCTATAATAAGGTTCGCTTTTTTTTAACATTGTCATAAAACGGGAGGTTTTGGCTAGCCATTAAACCAGGTTCAACCCACCATTTTTTCTTAAAATGTCCTGTACCAAGTCAGGAATATGTCAGTTGTTATCAAATAGTTCGTTTCTATGTATATTGGCGTTTGTTTTTGTTGCACTTCAGTGTTCCTGTTGTACATTTGTTTTCAACTTATAGTTGATGTGTTTCCCTCGGTTTTAGATTGTAACACGGATTTGTTTTCTCTCAATCGATTTATGACTTTTGAACACCGGTATACTACTGTTGCATTTATTTACCTTATAATCTGTTGATTCTTCGATGATTGTCTGGTAAGCCCTTTCTACAGTATTTCAGTTAAAATTCAGAAAACAATCTTTTTCTCTCCAAGAACAAAGGCGAATGACCGCATGTCCGAGCACATGTAGAAATATGATATTAATTACTAATCTCAAGAACTGACCAATCAGCTAATAATACTTAGATGATCATGCATGGCACATGCAGTCCTTGACCTCACGTTGGTATACTTAAACAAAGAATATACTATCTTACACTCATGGTATTATGAAACTCAAAATTATCGGAAATTCGCGCCAAAAAATCTTTTATTTAAAATAAATGTTATTGTTTCTGGAGGGAAGTGAGAAAAATTGTTTGATTCCATTGAAAATGGAGGTCAGGGGAATTCAATATGGAGTTTAAAAAATGTTCATGTATGTTATTGAAAAAAATGTTGTTTTTTTATTAAAATAATAAAACAATTGTTTGTCCAAAGAAGATGAATGGTTGGTACCTTGAGAAAATATTGATTTCAAGAACTTTGAGATTCTAATGATGTCACAATTACTAAGGCTAAACAGCGTAACAATAGGGGAAAAAAGGATTTTGGAAATGATAGATTGATTGATTGTTTGCTGCTTAAAGTCCAGTGGCAAATATTTCATGCATGTTCAGGACGAGAACAAATTTGCTACAAATACAATAGGTAATTCCTGTAGTAGAGGCCGTCCGGGATGAAGATCGGGAAAAATTTGACAGCCATTGGGAAAAGAGAGTATATTGGACAGGGACAGAAATTTTGCCTTGCAACAGGCCACCTACGGACCCCTCAAAGAGTTGTTACAAGGGTTCTTAACATGCAGAGATAGTGAGTGGCACTCCCTCTACACGAGGCATCAGATTTAATGTCCCCATTTTAAACGGACATGGCTGAGTACTTGACCATCCCTCACAGCAAAACGGACGCCCACTTCGGCAAGGGTTTTACTGCCGATTGGAAGAAGACTTAAGTTACCATATTTCTATTCAGTGGCCACCATTGAGGGGATTTGGGAAATGAATATGTTAGACTGGTACTAACTGTAAAAAATAACCTTGTCCAAAACAGTATGAAAAAAAATATTTTGTCTTGCAAGAAATAGTTGTGTATTAACGTGAAAATAATTTTCGAGCTTAAATAAGCAGTACTATCAACAGGTTTTAAATGAATATTCCATCAGCAAAAAATCCCCCCTCTCACTGAAAATCAAATGGTCCAATAAAACTATTTAAATTTAATCATGCTTTTAACGCAGCATTTTTTTAGTTTTTGACATATAAATAGATAAACAACTTAATTCATAATATTATTAAAATCATTTTTATTCAATATGTGTAACTTCCTTAAATATTCATAATAAAGTCCACGTTCTTAATGTCTAGTTTTATGTACACGTAACCCACAAGACCTACATTGACTATCGACTGCATGTAGTCAAAACCTGATTTAAACTACATGTAAACATTGATTTTTATCATTGGGAACGTAATACAGTTTATTTTAAGTGTTTAGTACACTTACACCTCACCAAGTTTAGCTCAACATGAACACAGCCTAAAACATATCTTTTTGAAATTATATCATTCAATAGTAGAAATGTTTCATAACTATAAAAAAAAAGTATTTCAACTAAACGCCAAAATAGCAAACAAGCACTGTTGCTTTCCTTTTTTATACGACCGCAAAAGTTGAAAATTTTTTGGTCGTATATTGGTATGACGTTGGCGTCGTCGTCGTCGTCGTCGTCGTCGTCGTCTGGCGTCGTCCGGCGTCGTCCGAAGACACATTGGTTTTCGCACTCTAACTTTAGTTTAAGTGAATGGATCTCCATGAAATTTTACCATAAGGTTCAATACCACGAAAGGAAGGTGGGGATTGATTTTGGGGGTTATGGTACCAACAGTTAAGGAATTAGGGGCCAAAAAGGGGCCAAAAATAATCATTTTTGTAACTTCCAGACAATAACTTGTGTGTAAGTGTATGGATCTCTCTGACATTGTACCACAAGGTTCCATATCACAAAGGGAAGGCTGTAATTGATTTTGGGGGTAATTGCCTCAAAATTTTAGGAATTAGGGGCCAAAAAAGGGGCAAAAAACAAGCATTTTTCTAGTTTCATGACAATAACTTGTGTGTAAGTGTTTGGATATTTCTGAAATTGTACTACAAGGTTCCATATCACAAAGGGAAAGCTAGAATTGAGTTTGGGGGTAATTGCCCGAAACGTTTAGGAATTGGGGGCCAAAAAGGGGCCAAAAATAAGCATTTTTCTAGTTTCCAGACAATAACTTGTGTTCAAGTGTATGGATCTCTCTGAAATTGTACTGCAAGGTACCATACCACAAAGGGAAGGCTGGGATTGAGTTTGGGGGTGATGAATCATAAGGGGGTTCAAAAAATTTGGGGGGGGGGGGATTTTTTTTTTTCTTTTTTTCCTTTTTTTTTCTTTTAAAATTTTCCATTTTAAGTTGGTTATTTCTGATTAATATTTAAAAGCAAATAATAATGATATGGTAGGAGATACACACCAAACAGGATGTGTAAATTATTATATAATAAGTATTGTGCAATAGCAAGACATTTTCAATTGCACAGTATTGCACAATTGCAAGAAATCTTCAATTGCACAGTATTGCGCAATAGCAAGAAATCTTCAATTGCACAGTATTGCGCAATAGCAAGAAATATCCAATAGCACAATATTGCGGAATAGCAAGAAATTGTCAATTGTACAGTATTGCACAATAGCAAGAAATATTCAATTGCACAGTATTGTGCAAAAGAAGATACTTCGTATAAATTGCTTATTTCTTGATCAATTTCAATGGGGTTTTATTCTTGAATTCTTGGGGTTCTTTAATATCCTGAATCTAACCGTGTATTAAGTTTTTGGATTTTGGGCCCCGTTTTTAAATTGGTCCACATTGAGGTCCAAAGGGTCCAAAATTTAACTTTGTTTGATTTCATCAAAAATTGAATTATTGGGGTTCTTTGATATGCCGAATCTAACCGTGTATTTAGATTCTTAATTTTTGGTTCCGTTTTCAAATTGGTCTACATTAATGTCAAAAGGGTCCAAAATTAAACTTAGTTTGATTTTAACAAAAATTGAATTTTTAGGGTACTTTGATATGCTGAATCTAAACATGTATTTAGATTTTTGATTATGGGCCCAGTTTTCAAGTTGGTCCAAATCGGGGTCCAAAATTAAACTTTGTTTGATTTCAACAAAAATTGAATATATGGGGTTCTTTGATATGCTGAATCTAACCATGTATTTAGATTTTTGATTTTTGGGCCCCGTTATCAACTTTGTCCACATTGAGGTCAAAAGGGTCCAAAATTAAACTTTGTTTGATTTCATCAAAAATTGAATTCTTGGGGTTCTTTGATATGCTGAATCTAACCATGTATTTAGATTTTTTATTTGTGGACCCGCTATCAAATTGGTTCATATTGAGGTCAAAAGGGTCCAAAATTAAACTTTGTTTGATTTCATCAAAAATTGAATTATTGGGGTTCTTTGATATGCCAAATCTAACCGTGTATTTAGATTTTTAATTTTGGGTCCCGTTTTTAAATTGGTCTACATTAAGGTCCAAAGGGTCCAAAATTAAACTTAGTTTGATTTTAACAAAAATTGAATTCTTGGGGTTCTTTGATATGCTGAATCTAAACATGTGTTTAGATTTTTGATTATGGGCCCAGTTTTCAAGTTGGTCCAAGTTGGGGTCCAAAATTAAACTTTGTTTGATTTCAACAAAAATTGAATATATGGGGTTCTTTGATATGCTGAATCTAAACATGTATTTAGATTTTAGATTTTTGGCCCAGTTTTCAAGTTGGTCCAAATTGGGGTCCAAAATTTAACTTTGTTTGATTTCATCAAAAATTTAATTATTGGGGTTCTTTGATATGCCAAATCTAACCGTGTATTTAGATTTTTAATTTTGGGTCCCGTTTTTTAAATTGGTCTACATTAAGGTCTAAGGGGTCCAAAATTAAACTTTGTTTGATTTTAACAAAAATTGAATTTTTGGGGTTCTTTGATATGCTGAATCTAAACTTGTGTTTAGATTTTTGATTATGGGACCAGTTTTCAAGTTGGTCCAAGTTGGGGTCCAAAATTAAACTTTGTTTGAATTCAACAAAAATTGAATATATGGGGTTCTTTGATATGCTGAATCTAAACATGTATTTAGATTTTAGATTTTTGGCCCAGTTTTCAAGTTGGTCCAAATTGGGGTCCAAAATTAAACTTTGTTTGATTTCAACAAAAATTGAATATATGGGGTTCTTTGATATGCTGAATCTTACCATGTATTTAGATTTTTTATTTGTGGGCCCGCTATCAAATTGGTTCATATTGAGGTCAAAAGGGTCCAAAATTAAACTTTGTTTGATTTCATCAAAAATTTAATTATTGGGGTTCTTTGATATGCCAAATCTAACCGTGTATTTAGATTTTTAATTTTGGGTCCCGTTTTTTAAATTGGTCTACATTAAGGTCCAAAGGGTCCAAAATTAAACTTAGTTTGATTTTAACAAAAATTGAATTCTTGGGGTTCTTTGATATGCTGAATCTAAACATGTGTTTAGATTTTTGATTATGGGACCAGTTTTCAAGTTTGTCCAAGTTGGGGTCCAAAATTAAACTTTGTTTGATTTCAACAAAAATTGAATATATGGGGTTCTTTGATATGCTGAATCTAACCATGTATTTTGATTTTGGACATTGGACCATAATAGGTAAATTAAAAAAATTGAAGTTCTTAGACCACATTCTTTCTGTGTCAGAAACCTTTGCTGTGTCAAATATTTAATCACAATCCAAATTCAGAGCTGTATCAAGCTTGAATGTTGTGTCCATACTTGCCCCAACTGTTCAGGGTTCGACCTCTGCGGTCGTATCAAGCTGCGCCCAGCGAAGCATTTTATTTGTAAAGGCTTGTAAGGTTTTGTGTCTTGAAATAACCTGTATTTCAAGTGCGTAATATTTCAATGGCAACATCAGTGGTTTTAGATTCTGATTCTTTCAAAATTATTTTTAAGATTCCTCATGAAAATCTGAATTGAGATTTATGAAGAAAAAGGTAGGGCCAATTTTGCTGGTATTTGTTTTACTCTCAGAGTCAAAATGTAAAATCCTACTGGAATTCAAATATAAGAGTCTTTATCATATTCTTTAAAAAATTTCCAACAATTTTTCCAACATATTTCCATAACATTAAAAATGTAAGTCGGTGCTATATGTTGATGTTGCAGGTATTTTGATACATAACTGCATATTTTACATATTTTTTGTAAAATTTTGCATCGAAGGACTTCACTATTCAACATGAAAATAGACAATATATAGCTATGCTTCAAACTTAATTTTGGTTTTGGTTAAGAATGTGCTTCCTATACATATTTGGATAAATATACAAATTTGAATGTGCTTTATACATTTTTGGATAAAAACACAAATTTACAGTTTTGTGTATCTTCAGGCATTTATAATTTGGTTATCTATTTAGAATAAGCCATAATATTGTGAGTACCTCAAAGTACACACACAAAGCTCTGATAACTGTTTATTTAAATAAAGATAGAAAGAAAGACTTTTGATAATGCCAGCTATTGAAAAATAAATTCAGGGACAATTTTGGCCTTGCCTCTTTGATTTTAAAAATCAAATCAACCTTTTATGAATATGAATACACTCACACAATATATAGACATTCTGGTTTTTTTTAAAATCCTCTTAACTGCAAATCAAGCTCTAAATCTTCTCGAGTATGAAAATGTAAAGATTAATTTTCAACAGACGATAAAATGATTGTACATAGATGTATTAACATATGAATTTTTATTAACCCTTATTGATCAAAACAGACAAATCTTTTGACTGAAATTTAGCCAGTTGAATGGATTTCAATAAAGATGCATCCCAAATGACATGTTGTAAAATTTTTAAAAAATTATCACAAAAGGTCTAAGTCAGAAATGTTTTCTAACAGCTGAGAAAGTATTAATTTTATTCGTTGTCCAGCAAACAAATTCGTTTTTTTTTTCGAAATTTAAACATTGAACATTGAATTGCCAATATTGCATGTCCATGCTTTTTATACGCCCGTTTACGGGACGTAGTATGGCATACCATTGTCCGTCCATCTGTCCGTCCATCGTCAACACTTCAGACAATAATCATAAAACTTTGGTGAATTGTTTATATTTATTGACGTAAGCTCCCTTTCGTTTTTTATAAATTTTAGATTTTACGTTTCGGAGTTATGGGATTTTATTCATAAAAAGTAGGGGATTTTCCAGTTTTCTGACTATAACTCAAAAATGCTTTAAACAACTTTCATGACACTTTGGTGAATTGTTTATATATATTGTCATACTTTCCCTTTCGATAAAAAAAAAATCTGATATTACGTTTTTGAGTATTGAGACTTTATTCATAAAAAAGGGGTATTCCAGTTTTTTAAACAATAACTCAAAAACATTTTGAGCAGTTTTTATGAAACTTTGGTGACTTGTTTATATCTATTGAAATAAGCTCCCTTTTTTTATATATAAATTTCTGATATGACGTTGCGGAGTTATTGAACTTGATTTGTTGAAAAATCGTCCAAAACTGTCCATTTTTCACACGTTGGACGATCATAGAATTTTATAACTTCAATAATCAATGGCGTCAAACTTAGTTTTACTTGAGGTAGCCTTAATAGTGCCAAATTCTTCATGTTTCGTGTCAATGGGTACCACTGTGTGTGCATATCTTCTTTTTTTTTGGGGGGGGGGGGGGGGGGGGGTCTAATATATATTATAACAAAATCAATGACTATTTATACTGGCAACATAAATAAAACATAAAGTCTGTGTTAAAAGTAAGGAAAATAAACCTGTAAAAATGTTTTGGGGCCCGGAAGTCCCAACATTTTCAAACTGTTGCGAATTGAGTAAAAAATAGTATAGAATAGGTTTGGTCTCATATACACAACTACATTCGATCGGATTGTGAATAGTGTATTGAATTTATTATCCAGAAAGTGCCCTGCATCTTTCTCTTTTTTGATTAACCCTGTCGACCCTCTGATTGTGCCCACAAAACCTACCAAATTGTTTTACTATTAAAATGTTATCGTTCTCAATATGGTTGAAATATTTGACACTGGATGTAAGAAAACAACTGCAAGTTATTGGTTCTTATACATCCTTGTCTTTCAAATATTCGACTTTAAGCGTTCCTGATGAAGGTAAATCCAGAAAAGCGCTACGGACGCATGAACTTTTTAATGTGTTTATTTCATTTTTTACTCCAACAGTCTACAGGGATATGAAATTCTGTATGCCATTTATTCGCCAGCCATCATATATTTGGTGTATCCGAGTAAACAGTCCATCAGTACTTTGATTGATATCCTGCATCCTCTGTTCATGAAATATTGTTAATTTTTACCCATTTGTGTATCAATTTCACACCTGGAGTCTGTACGAGTAATAAAAACCTGTTTACATGTCTTTCCTGTATCATGAATTTATAAAGACAATACATTTGATATGTTATTTCTTATTTTATTCAAAAATCATAAATTTTCCATCTGTTTTTGTATCAATCTACATTGGAAATACATGACATACCGTAAAATTATATTTCAGGATTTGCACTTTGTATACAATGATATGATTGGTTTAGGATTTGCTTCATTTTCACAGACTGTTTCAATCATTTGCCATTTAGTTTAATGCAATGTTTATTTTGTAAATAAGACAGACCTTTGTGAAAAGTAAATCATGTTGAAATTCTTTATTAACAGAATAAGTGTAGAGAATTCCTACTTAGATGAAAAAGAAGATGCTTGTTGTGCATTGGGAGAATTGGCCGGAAATGCAGGGTAAAATCAAGTATTTTATATTGAATGTAGTACATTTTGTAGATCTAATTTTACATAATTATTGCTTTTCTGTTGGCTTTTGATAACATATAATTTGACATCATTAGTTGAATGAACAATAAAAGACTACAGTACATAGTTTCATACCTTGCTCAATGTAATTTCCAGGATAATCTTTGCAACCATAACTTTCAGAATCTTTAAACTTGATACACATTAACACTATTGCCATCATGTGGGATCTGTCGTCAACTTAAAAATACTCTCTTAAATCACATGGCCAATCTGGACCAAACTTTTCAAAATAGTTTCAATTATGCCCACAGCACAAAATATATGTCCAACCATGGCACAAAACAGAATATAGGGGTAAAATGCAAGTGTTAAAAGCATTGTAGATAGAGAAAATCTGGAGGGGACAAAAATGTTCAAATTGTCAAGATCTGCACAATGTGCATTATGTTAAAAAAAATGACAACTTGGGAGTAATTGCCTTAGAACAGAGATATAAAAATAAATATGATACCAAAGGGTTAATAAAAAACATATTCTGAAGAAAAACTGACAATACCATGATAAAAAAGAAAAAGCAACAAAAAGACAAAAAAAAGAGTACAAAGCGCTACTTGATAAACTAAATCCTGAACAATATGAACCCCTCCAAAACCAAGAGTGATCTCGAGGGGACCAGATGGGAAAATTGGAACATATCTATGTATACCCCACGGAACAAAGTTCCGTATGGTATAATGTTTTTGAGCGGTCAGTTCGTCCGTCAGTCAGTCCTGTTCTTGTCATCGCAACTTCTCTGAAGCCACACAACAGAATTTCATGAAACTTCATAGATAGTTAGGACATACTATGTAGATGTGCATATCGACGGGAAATTTTGATTCAATTTTTTTTCTAGGAGTTATGCCTCTTTGAACTTAGAATTTTTGCCTAAATATACCTCTGCAACAGTTCGTCGTCACAACTCCTCTGAAGCCACACAACAGAATTTCATGAAACTTCATAGATAGTTAGGGCATACTATTTAGATGTGCATATTAACATGAAAATTTTATTCAATTTACTTTCTAGGAGTTATGCCTCTTTGAACTTAGAATCTTGGCCTAAATATACTACTGCAGCAGTTTGTCATCCGAACTCCTCTGAAACCATGCTACAGAATTTCATGAAACTTTGAAGATAATAAGAAAATAATATGTAGATGTGCATATCTTCAAGAAATTTTTATCAGTTGACTTTTGTAGGAGTTATTAGTCTTTGAACTTAGGATCCAGGTGATATTTTGTTTGCCCAGTGACAATGTGGGGGCGTGGGGTATGTGAGCGTGCTCACAAAGTTTCTTTAATTTCAACTGTGAAACATAATGGTCAACCAAATCATGACTGTGTCTGTAAAAATTTTGAAAAGATGACTTCAGCTTTACAACTTGGAACCCTTGGTTCAATAATTTTTTTGTTGGCAGCAACCATCACTCAATGAGATGAAACAATCCTTTGAATATCGTATCAACTTGGAGATATATACTTGATATGCAGGGGCTGCTGGAATTTTGCTACATACAAATATAATTTCCCAATAGCTCAGCTGAAATCATTTTTATTAATGTAAAGTTCTCAACTGACCCTCATAGTCAATTTCTAGATGCAAGTCAAGATATATATGAGGCATGCTAAACTGTATCTCTGGTGTTCTCTAGTTCAAGTTGGATGGGATATAAACATAGTCACCAAACCTTGAATTATATAGTGATATGACATCATCTACATACCATATTTAGGTATATGGTTATTGTCTGTCTGTCTGAAACACATCAATAATCGCAGACCGATTGACATACTGCTTTCATACTTGATAGGTCTATTTGTCATGAGGATTTTTTTCGATTTTACATTTTTTGTACGGGAGTTATGGGGCTTTGGCCTTTTTTAATATTGTAACAATGGCACCTTGTATACGTAACTCTTCAATGTCTCATTTTACAGAAAGCTCTCTTCCTTGGTAGGATTTTTTTATATCATGTACAGTTCATTGTAATGTACAACCATTTTGTTTTGATCATTTTAACAGAAGTTATGAGACTTTTACCATTGTTTTAGTACAGTAGACCTCATCTAATCAGATATCGACTAAACGACTATATCGGTTATATTAATTTTATTTCATAACGCCAAACCCTTTCCTATATACTGTTTAATGGAAAATTGATCATGTATAAAATTGGATATAAGAATAAATTGGTAAATTCGATTGTAATATATTCATGAAAATTCTGTCAAAACCATGCATAATCAGATATTTACACATGTTCAATGATTTTCAGACAGGAGATGAAGCGATAAGTTATGAAATTGCAATTTTGCAGACAAGAACATTTTGTTTTTTCTTAATAGAAACGAACTATTTCTAAATAAATTGATGTCGTTATTGATTGTCTTCCTTTGTAATGGGAAGTGCTCATATGCCCGTACAGTTCTAATGGTTTAAATTTATTTATAGATGCAAGCTTTGTACTTTGGAAGAAATTGTGTTAAACTGTGTTCACAGAATCAGAAATATAATTTAAACTGAACTTCTGAATGTTTTATTGCAATATACATATAAATTCCATCTAAACAGAGAATTCTGACTATTGTCAGATATAATTATGTAACATGTGCATGTGGGACTTCATGTCATGTACCACATTTTCTCTTGTTTACATATAATATTTAACACTAAGAACCATGACCTAAACATTAGCAGAATCTTCAGAAAACTAAATCTTGATGCAATATTGTTTCGTCCACCATAATCATCTTCAATGATAAACTATATACACAAAACATAAAATGCTATATTGAATTTCAACAAGACTGGCAGATGATGCATAGACCCTTACCCTTTCAATGGTGTAAGAAAAATTAAATGAATGGAAGATTTTGGGGTTACCAAGGCCTACCATCTTAATTAGCATGATCGTTTGTAAAGCTACATTTTGAGTAATTTCAGTGTTTTTATTAATTTTCATTGATTCAGGTTGATAAAGATCAGGTTTGCATGCTTAGATTTTGGTAGCAGTAGTTTCGAAAAGTCATTAGTTTTTATTTAACATGTTATTGACCACTACTTGAGACAGCTTATGTTAAACTTTTGTCATTTACTTACTAATATTATTGACATATATAATATTGTATTTCATTTTATTTGCAATCTATCATGTTAAATCTTTCTTTGGTGACAGTCATGACAACAAAAGGTTTTACATGTATAAACCCCTTTCACGAGTTCAAGAGCATGATTTCTTACACAGACGGAAATCCTCGATAAAAATGTTGAATTGAACCTAATTTTAGTGTTAGAATATTTATATTTTAACAGAAGTTATTACTGTTAGAGACATATAATATAATGTATAGTATGTGTCTGTTACTGTAAAACCCTCTGTTCATTTACAAACCATATATAAAATCGTTCTGAGTTTTATTCTATTTGTGAATGAGTTGGCAGAGATAACACATTTCTTTTATAAGTGAAAGGTCGATTTTACTGGTCAGTTAACTCCTTAAACATATTCTTTACAAATACGTTTAATAACTATGATGAATTTGGATATGATGGGTTAGCCTAGTGGTAGTTGTTTTACCAATTCGGATAACTAAACGATTGACCAAACCGACTGTGATGCATTTCTTAATATAGAGATCCGTTTATGGACACAATAAATCAAGACAACTTAATGTCACCATATTCTCTTCAACAAAGATATGTTAAATATGTCAAAATTAAAAATTAGGATTATCTTGCCAAAATTACATAATTCCTGTGATAACTATTCTAACTGAATTCTAAACATACTTCTAAATCGTTGTTTTATTCATTACTGTTCTGGTAACCGAAGTGTAAATGAAATCAATATCACAATTAGCATTTAATACATTTGCAGCAACTCAAAGTGATAGATAGATCGATGAAGCACGTTTTTAGAATTCCAGTGAAGAACTTTTCTTCTTTTATTTTCTACTTTTCATCTTATTGTATATAACAATGTTTTTCAAATACTTCATATGATAACTATAGTAATGTGTAGTATGAATTGGTAAGGGCAAACGAACCACAGTTTAATTAATTTCTTTCATCATATAAGTAACAATGACAATGAACAATGAAAGAATCATATAGAGTTAATTTTATCGCAAATATCAATTCACTGATAAGTCTGTGGTACTCCACAACAGGAAGCTGAAAACAACACAACTGTGGTATCAAAATGTAAATTGAAACTAAACAACTACAATTATACATGAATTGAAATATAAACAATATAAAAACAATAAAATTACACAAATCAAGATAAAAATACAATCACAAATAAAATAACACAAAGTTATGAAAAAAGTAAAACATATCTGCCAGGGGTGCGGTGGGAGGTAATAAAAATTAAAATGCGACTTGAATAGAATAAACGCCTGCACACGCTTTGTGCAAATTCAAAAGTGATCAAGCGCGCTTGTGATAAAACAAAGACAGCAATTAACCATCTGATTGGATAGTTATAATTAATCAAGTACAAAGATTGGTTAGCATCCTAGATACCAATCATAACAATTAATTAAAGAACAGGGTTGCAGAATAAATGATATCCAACCTTGATTGGTTAAATGAAACTTCCTGGAGACGGTAATTAAGTATGTAAGCAAATTGCAAAAAGCAAGTTCCCCTGTATTAATACTTTATTTAATTTAAATAAACACTACATAACATCATCTAAACCTAGGGTTTTACTCAAATACAAAGTTCTATTAAATAGTTAACTCGTACTAATTGGTTAAGTTGTGTTTTATACATAATTCTTTTCATTACAACAAACATACGTAAAACCTGACATCAGTCATTGTGGTACGTATTTTAGGTATTTTCTCTTCTTAAAATTACAATTTCATTAAAAGATATGTTTCAATATGTTAATGTTGTTGCTAGGTAGTGGTTACTATAGAAATACCTATTACCATGGGTTTTAACTCTGTTGAACAGTTTCGGATCAAAATGTTTGCAATCGTTCCTGTTCAAAATGACAAATGCACACACTCACAAATTTTCAAACACATATATATAGAATGAAATTGTATTCTATATAGAACATCAACTAAAGTTTCTTTCTGTTTCCAGGCAATTGGATAATTTGTGTTTACATAATCATAAAATAAGGTCATCTTGAAATGTGCGTTTCAAATTATTAGTTATTTCAGAAATAACATTTAAGAATATATTTTTGATTCTTTTCACTGAAACAAAATTTCCAAACACTGCAAAATCGACAAAAACGTAAATGTTGGCATATATTAATATATTTTTGAAGCCAAAGTAACAGTTGCCATGGTAATTACAAATAATCAGAGACAACAAAATAGAAAGTATATTACTCTGACATTTATTCATAGAACATCCCCTTGTAATATTTTGTATATAAGAAGGTTTCTTTGTTTAAAGTTGTCAACTTAAATACGTGAAATAATAACAGCACTGGTTTAAAATTGATTAAAAATTTATGTTTGGTATTTATTAAGGAATACAATTTGACGACGTCATATTCAGTGATTTCAAGTAATATATACAAAATATATATATAAAATTTTGGAAAGCAGACACCTATAAGATATTTTGAGAGAAAATCATCTACTTTTGACATGGGGCCAATTTCGACCCTTAAAGCCACTACTGTATCAAGCTTTAATGTAATGCCCATACTTGCCCCAACCGTTCAGGGTTCGGCCTCTGCAGTCGTATCAAGCTGCGTCCGTGGAGCATTTTATTACATAATATCTTATAAACTATAATAGGTAGGAACTTTAAAAGGCAAAAATGATCAGCAAGACAAATCTACAAATACGTCAACAAGGCCGAAATTGTGAGTCGACTCCTTATTGAAGTTATTACCCTTTAATGACGATTTTTCACATTTTTTCACATTTTTGCCTATTTTCTTGAAAACTAATAGTTAGATAGACACTTTAAATAGCACAAATGATCACCAAGACAAGCTCTACAAAGTAGCCATAATAGGCGAAATCTTCATTCGAATCCTTAATGGAGTTATTGCCCTTTAATGATAATTTTTTTTTAATTTAGCATTTTTCCTAATATATATTTAAAACTATAAAAGATAAATAGAAACTTTAAAAATGAAAAAAATTTCAGCAGGATAAGATCTACAAATATGTCAACATGACTGAAATTGTTAGTTAACTCTTAATAGAGTTATTCCCCTTTAATGATGTTTTTTTTTTTTTTACTTAAAAAAAGTGGCAATTGTTGAAGATGCAGGTGAGCGACACAGGCTTTTTAGAGCCTTTTGTTTGTTGTTAACATTTACAGACAGTCTGGTATTAAATTTTTGATATGTTTGTAAACCTTCATGGATTGTTATTAATCTTGGACAGAAGCTAATCTTCTAGATCAAGAAATACCATCTAAAGAAAAGAAATTCTGTATTTTATTGAGAAAAGGACTTTCTTTTTACAGTCATCAATAAACTTCTGCGGAACCCTTGACAAATATTTTATCTTGAAAAATATGATAGATAGGTAGAAACTGTAAACAGCAAAAGCTATAAGCAATACAATATATTTTCCATGTTATTCAAAGTTTCATGACTATTTGTTTGATGCAACTAATTTCCATTAAACTTGAATTAAAGGATATAACAGATACAGTTAAGTCTGTCTCCTTTTTTGACTTACATGTAGAAATTGACAATGCGGAGCGGTTTATAACAAAACTTTACAAAAAAAAAAGATGATGTCACCTTCCCAATTTTGAACTTTTCGTTTCTATGGAGCAACTTTCCAGGAGCGGATGTGTGAGGAGGTTATCTATCAGAAGAACTCTCTTACCTTATCGTGCTGTACAATAACATTCGGGACATTTGTTTCAGTGAACCGGATTTGGCGCGGAATTGGAATTGTCACCCATAAAATACTTCCGTCATTTAAGAATCAAAATATGACCACACTACGAGCAAAATTGATCCTTTTGCAGTTAGACGTCGAAATTCATTAAAATGCCAACTGCTCAAAAAGAGAAATGGTAACGGAAACGAATCATGCCCACTGACCCGAAGGAAATTAAATATTTCATGAATTAGACTTGGAATTCCTCCTACAATTCACGTAGGAAATAGGTGATAAGCTACGAAGTGAGATACCTTCTCTCTATATAATATATCAGTTACGGCTGTGGATAGTAAACTTGGAATTGATAGTTCATAGCAAATACAAGTTATTTCTAGATAATTTACATATTTAATATAATAGCGAAAAACGCGAAAATAGTTGAAAATAATAGGAAAAAAAAACCGGATTTTGGAAAAGGGGAGGGCTAAAACAAAATTGTCCTGTCCCCAAGTACCTATGGTCACAGAGTTTGTACTTACATGAGCAACAATACGGATGTTACATGTGGACCAGGAGCACCTGAGATCACCCCTGGTTTTTGGTGGAGTCTTTAGTTTTCTATGTTGTGTTTTGTAAACTGTTGTTTGTCTTTTTGGTAATTTTTCGTTTTTTACTATGGCGTTGGCAGTTTGTCATCGACATATGCGTTTTAATATCCCTTAGGTATCATCCACCTCTCATTTACAGGGTTTTTAAACAGAATGGGTAGCTTTGGCATATGTGTATCTATTGTAACTATTTAACTAAGAAAGGTTATAAAACAAGACAAGGGTGCACTTTTGATGCCTTATTTGTTTTTGATAGGTGAGTGATTTTGACTTTTAGGAGTCTCTTGTTTACTGTTTATTAAAAACGTCCCCCTGTGATTTTGATCTCAGATTTTTCAACACATTATTCAGTAATAATCAATATGTAGTCAAGACTTAACTGTTCCGCTCTAGTAGTAAATCTTCTTTTGACTTGTGGTAGTCTGGTGGTCTGGAGGTTGTGGTTTCGAACCCAGGCCGGGCCAAACTGAAGCCTTGAAATTTGTAATTGCTGCTTATGCGCTAAGCAAGCGTCATTTAGGAGTAATAATCAAGACTGGTCAACGTGGATTTAGAATATTGTGTCCGGGGTAAGGTGACTTGTCTTCCTGCGGACTGATACTTTGTGAACTAGCATGTAAAAAATCCGACTCAGCCTGTCGATCTACAACAAATGTAGAACAAAGCAGTGGTTATATTCATATCACAATATTATGTTCTAGTCCTGAATATGCATTCAATTTGCCACTGGACATTAAACAACCATCTATCATCATCTTTAGACTTGTTAGGTAATAATAATTGAATTTGATTTACAGGTCTATATTCTTTCCATACCTAGAACAAAGTTTTGGTGTAGTGCTGGAAATGGCCAATTACCCTACACCTGGTGTGAAGAAGACAGCTTTAGTAGCAGTAGGCAATATGTGTATATGTGTTTACAAAGCAAGCACACAAAATGCATCTGAGGAAATAAACACAGGTATATAGGACTATGTAAACATATTTTTTTACTTCTATGAATGTGACAGAAAATAAAGCGTCTGCAAGGCCATATACACATTTCTCTAAAAGCCAGACTTTTCCATTTAGCATTAGCATCCTAAGGTGGACAAAGATGAACTTTTCTATGCATTTTCTCTCCTTGCAAAAAGGCAGTATTAATGTCAATGGAATTGATGGACTATTTCTTTTGCATTATTATTGATAGAAGGAGTTTTTCTGAAGTAGATGTGTCCATCTAGTGGATACAGTATGACTGAGAAAAGTCCTCAATTTGATAAACATTATGTCTCTTCGAATTTTCAAGTTCAGCTTTTTGAGCATCAATCTGATTAAAGAATGCTTCTGATTCCTCGTCATCCTCTATATATCCTGATCTTTGTCTGACTTTACGACTTCCAATTCATCAACTGTACTTAAGGCTATTCATTGACATTTTGTTACCTCTGATGTCTTCTAATTTACCAATTCTTAATATTTGTAGATGCTTTACCAACTCTAATCAGAATAACTCCCTGTGGATTATCAAAGTTCACCTTTTGGTTCGTTTTTAAAAGTATAACTTAAATAGTCTTTTAATCAACACTAAGTCTACTACTGTCTACTTGAGAACTTGCTTGCTCGTTGCTCTGTTCTGTCACTGTAGTATATTAATGATCCATATTAATTTCATGCCTTTTATTCAGAGGATTATCATTTTCCAGTTTAGAGTCACCTCCTGTCTGATTTTCTACTTCAGATTTTTGCCCTTGATTCACAGGATTATCCGTTTCTAGTTCAGAGTCACCTACCTGACTTTCCAATTTCTTCTGCTTCATTGTTACTTTCATTGTCTGATATCAAATAAACACAAATGGCATGCTGGGGCAATGTCAATGAAAGTATCCTAGGATATGTCCTAAGATATGTCTTGGAACATTATTTGTGATGGTCTTAGAACGTGTCTTAGACATGTCTTAGGATGTAGTACAAAGCTATCTTAGGACAGTCAAGTTTAACAATTTGATAAATGATCCAATAAGAATACAATATTGAAAATATAAAAATAACTTGACAAAAAGATATTTGCAAGAACTAGCAGAAAATGCCAAAATGATGACTTTCTTATCAGATAATCAATGTATAACATCTGGGGTCACTCATTATAAACAAACTGAAAGGACTTCAATTCAAACTGTGAAGCTAATCAGTTGTGTAATTTGAGATCCCCTCAAATCAGAGGGCATTCTTCGGGCTGTACTATGAAGTAGTGATCCATACACATTCACAAGACTATTATTGGCATTCACAGCCCAGCTTATGGTAGTTTCCTAAGATAGATTTTAAATTTCTCTGGTTTTGTTAACTGTTTCAGTTAAGAGTTGAATTATGACTTACTACAATTCCATTTGACCAGGAACTGTATCCTGCTGTTGTTTTAACTGACATGTTTAGAATTTCAGACATATCACGAAAATCTTGAGAATTGAATTCACCACCATTGTCTGTGAATACTCCAAATTCAGGAGCACCATATACACTAACCCATATTTGCATAAATATGTCAATAATTAACTTTGAATCTTTTTTCCTGATAATGGTTGTTGTACTTAAATGGCTAAATAAGTCAATTATGTGCAAGTAGTAAAAATTATGACCAATTTCAGGTAAATCCGTATCAATAAATTGATTAAAATCATTTGCATGGGAGAAGGCCACCACTGGCTTTGACTTGGGACGATGAAACTTGAAACAAGCAATGCATTTGGAGCAAATTCAATAGGGATAATAATTTTTCAGATGAACCATGACCATCTGACTGTTTATACAGTTTTTGGTATAATCTCACTAACTACTTTATCTTTCTGTCCAGATCACCTATCTTTAATGTTTATGCAGTACCGACCATTTGAAGTGAAATGCATAGTCACTTTATCAATACGGAGATCAAGAACTGTTTGCGCTCTTTTGAAAGAATATTTGCTCAATAATAGAGATATATCACAATCAACTGTTCTATGTACTAATTTAAAGAGCCAATTGTGGCAGGTAACTTTATACTTTGATATGAACACACTGTTTAACCATCACCAGATTTGAAAGATGTATGACTTTTCTTGCATGTTATTTCTTCATTTTCAGAGTTGAAAGTCACGTGTAAAAATTGGTGTAACCATTTAGATCCACACACTGTTTTGGTACATGCTGTATCAACAACAAAAGCATCAAATGCATCAGCTACATTCCATATTTTCCATTCGTTTGATGTGTTTGAGCTTTTGATTTTGCCATTTGATAAGAGACTTTCCGTTTTGAATTTTCCTTGGAGTTCGGTATTTTTGTTATTTTACTTTCTACAACAATTTCTTAATGTGTAGTGTTTTGTTTTTGTTTACAGTTTCAGATGTACTTCTTATTTTTGTTTGTCTTCTGTCAATTTTACATAATATGTTTTCTGTGGACAATCCCTTAACCAGTGATATTTTGAATCACCACATCTTCAACGAGATAGTTGAATTTCGTCTAGACTGTACATATTTATGCCCCACCTACGATAGTAGAGGGGCATTATGTTTTTCGGTCTGTGCGTTCGTTCGTCCGTTCGTTCGTCCGTTCGTTCGTCCGTCCGTTCGTCCGTCTGTCCCGCTTCAGGTTAAAGTTTTTGGTCAAGGTAGTTTTGATGAAGTTGAAGTCCAATCAACTTGAAACTTAGTACACGTGTTCCCTATGATATGATCTTTCTAATTGTAATGCCAAATTAGAGTTTTGACCCCAATTTCACGGTCCACTGAACATAGAAAATGATAGTGCGAGTGGGGCATCCGTGTACTATGGACACATTCTTGTTTTAAGTAAATGATCTGTCTAGGCGATTGCTTGCACCAAATATTCTTGAACTTAGCCCTCTCTCAAAACCATATTCTCCTACAAATGCAGATTCTTCTTTGACAGTAACTATATGGTCATTATCACTCTGTGATTTGGGTACACATATTCTATTCTATTAAGGGCTGCCTTTATAGTAACAAATTTTAAAGGCACTGGCTACGATTACGTTGAAAACGTAACAATAACTTTTGTTACGTTATACCTTAATTACCGGAATGCTAGGTTGGGTTAGGAACCGATTAAATACGAACGTAACAAACATATCTGTGTCTACGGTTACATTATTGTTACGTAAGATTTATTAAACTTTTCTTTGACTTTAGTTTTGTTGCTGAATTCTCCGATATGCTTGATAATTATCATTATTATTATTATTTTATTATTATTATTATCATTATCATTATTAGTATTATCATTATTATTATTATTATAATTTCAAATAATGTTTAAATAGTTTTTGAGTATTAATTGTTTTTATGTTCTTAAAGATAATAGTTTAGTAGTGTCAAAGGCGAAGAATGTAGATCAATTGTTCGATATTTATAAGAAAAATATTCACTTCTTTGTATTTAATTGCACACTTACCTTTATTGCTGTCATTGTATTTTGAACAATGGACGAAGTTATTCCTATTAGCAAATTTTCTTCAGGGGTGAAAAGTTAAAAACTTTTGATGCGTTTGAATAAAAAAAAGTGAAAAAACGATTTAAATTTTAGACAGTAATATAAACCAAGTTCGCAAAAAATTTATACATCAAAAGCAAAGTTTGACAACAGTGAACTAAAATATTATGAACTTGTGTATGCATGCATCCATAGAGGACGCAATTTCGTTTCATAATCAGATTGAATACGTCGAAACCAAAGGTAGGTTTTTTTCTTCCTATATGAATATCAATTGGTCATAAAATCAATACGAATGGTATAACTTCAAAAAGGTAAATTGCAGAGTGGAACTGTTAGTGGGTAAAACTGACGTGCACATTGCGGCATCACTCGTTTGTTATGGTTACTAAAAATGCGTCGGACTAAAACATGCACCCAAAACCACATATAAGATGCACAGAAGCTTCCATTGAAAATAAAATATATAATCTGTATGCAATATTGTATAATTGAATTGCTTACGAATAAAAGTTTTCAAGTTGTATTTTAATATATTACAGACATATGGGGCAAACTATATATACATGTATATATATTAAATCTAAACCTATCAAATTACAAATTGTAAATACAAAGATACATAAAAATAGAACTAAAGAATAAGGACTAAAAAAATAAACTAAAGAGTAAACAGGTTTGACCCTGATCCACTTGAAGAATATTCATAAAAAATGACGATGCCATTAAAGGACAAGATTCCCAAAAGGAATCCATTCATTCATACATGCCAACCTCTCCAACTGTGAATGGGGTATTGTGACAATAATAAAATGTCAAATTGTTTATTTACTGATGAAGAAAGTCATAAATTTTGTTAAATCATGCTAAATAAATACTTTTTTATACGCCCGTTTACGGGACGTATTATGGTATTCCGTTGTCTGTCCGTCTGTCTGACCATCTGTCCGTCCGTCGTCAACATGTCGGACAATAACTCAAAAACGCTTATACGCATTTGCATGAAACTTTGGTGAATTGTTTATATCTATTGACATGAGCTCCCTTTCGAGTTATATAAATTTTAGATTTTTCGTTTCCGAGTTATGGTGTTTTATTCATAAGAAAAGGGGGGTTTTCCAGTTTTTGGACAATAACTGAAAAGTGCATTGAGCAGTTTTCATGAAACTTTGGTGACTGGTTTATATCTATTAAAGTAACCTCCCTTTAGTTTTTTTATAAATTTCTGATATGACATTGAGGAGTTATGAAGCATTATTCATTGAAAAGGCGACGGGCGTATCATGCGCTAATGGCGCAGCTCTTTATTATAGGCTGTTGTTCACCTTTTGGCCGTTTTTGTTTTTTTGCCATGGCATTGTCAGTCCATTTTCGGTTTATGAGTTTGTCACTATGCCTTTGATATCTTCTACCTTTCTTCTCTATTTGAAGCATTAAACAATTTTTCGCTGGAACCTTTGTCTTTATACTGGTGAATAAAAAAATAGTTTTAACCCATTTGCCCCTAATCCTGTTCATAGTTGTGATTGCAGTTGCCATTCCTTTATAGCCAATATGGCCCTCCATACTTTTAAGCTCACCTGACCCAAAGGATACTTCATATATTTTATACCGATGCCTTATGTTTTTAAGTTTTCGCCTAGTATATATGCCTATTGTCCTTGACCTCATGTTTCAACGACTGCTTAAAAAAAGTATATTTTGCTCAAGTGAGCTTTTCTCATCACTTGGTGTCCGTCGTTGTCCGTTAACTTATACAAAAATCTTCCCCTTTGAAATTACTAGGCCAAAATAACTCAAATTTGGCCACAATCATCATTGGAGTATCTCGTTTAAAAAATTTGTCTGATGACCCTTCTGTTCAACCAACATGGCCGACATGAATAAAAATACAACATAGGGGTAAAATAAAAGTGTAATCTTATTTATGAATATCGCTATAAATAAAGAAAACCTGACGGCAAAAATTTCCAAAATGTTGAGATTTACCTATTTGACATTTATCAGCAAAATTGTCAGACGACTCGAGTTATTGCCTTAAAATGACAAGTTTTACAAATTTTTCATTTTTGCCTATCATCTTAATTATATAACAGATTCAGAGAAATTTTGAATTAGCAAAAAATTATTCTCAAGACAAGATCAACAAATAGGTCAAAGTGGTCGAAATCGTCAGATGACTCCTTATTGCCCTTTGATGATATTTTTTTATCAAATTTGCCTTTTTCCCTAATATCTTAATAACTGTAAAAGAGATATAGAAACTTAACAAGCAAATATGATAAGGAAGACAAGATCTAAAAATAAGTCAATATTATTGAAATTGTCTGATGACTCCTTATTGGAATTTTTGCTCTTTAAAGACAATTTTTACCCGTTTTTAGTGTTATTACCTATTACCTTGAAAACTATAATAAATAGATTGATAATTTAGATAGCAAAAATGATCAGCAAATTAAGATCTACTAATAAAGTCAAAGTATTAATTCTGAATTTTTTCTGAACACGTTGCTGAAATTTTTAGAACCTCTTAAAATACTTTTTTCATAAAAATGGCGGAATTTGGCACGTTCCAGCAAATTTTCAGCAAATTGTCAGTAAAAATTCAGCAAAGACATTTACAGTAAATATTCACCAATATTAAGAAATTATTCAGCATTAATTTTGAATTTTTTCTGAACATCTAGCTGAAATTTTAAGAACCTCTTAAAAAACTTTTTTACTTTAAAATGGATAATAATATTCATTATTAATATTCTGTCTGAAAGACACTATTTTTGCAAAACAAATAAACATTATTTAAGAAATACAATAACTCCATGGTGCCATAGGTCAAATAGAAAAAAACTGTTGTGTATTTTTCTTTTTATCATTGTTATTTATTTTGTGTCAAGTTCTGATCGGGACGGATGAGTCAAACCCTTTCAAACTGATGATTAGTTTGTTTGTGTTGTTACATCATTGTACATACAGTACATATTTTGCTCATTTTTAAGCCGTAACTGACCGGTAATGGTTTACATTTTTGTTTCTGTTTATCTATGAAAAGTTCGATCAGCAGCAATTATACCACATCTTATTTTTGTCCCCCGCGCATCGCGTAGCGGGGGACATAGAAACATAGTCCGTCTGTCCGTCCGTCCGGTCTTGTCAGCGCTCTCACGTGTACAATTCTTGCCAGATTTTTATAAAACTTATATCATAGGTTTATATCAGCAATGTCTTGGACATGTTCGAAAATCAGTGCCGATCAATTATTTCTAATTGATTTATGCCCCTTGGAAACATTAATTATATGGAAAATTTCATCGTTAGTGCTCTCATGTGTTCAATTCTTTCCAGATTTTTATTAAACTTATATCATAGGTTTATATCAGCAATGTCTTTGACGAGTTCGAAAATCAGTGCCGATCAATTATTTTTAAAAGAGTTATGTCCCTTGGAAACATTAAATCTATGGTAAATTGCATTGTTAGCTCTCTCATGTGTACAATTATTGCCAGAATTTTATGAAACTTTAATCATAGGTTTATATTAGCAATGTCTTTACACGTTCGAAAATCAGTGACGATCTATAATTTCTAAAAGAGTTATGCCCCTTGGAAATTATATTATATGGAAAATTGCCTTATGGGCGCTCTAATGTGTACAATTCTTGCCAGATTTTTATGAAATTTATATTATAGGTTCAAAAATCAGTGCCGATCAATTATTTTTAAAAGAGTTAGGCCCCGTGGAAATATTGATTATATAGAAAATTGCATTGTCAGCGTTCTCATGTGTACAATTATTGCTAGAATTTTTTGAAACTTAGATCATAGGTTTATATCAGCATTGTCTTTGACACTTTTGAAAATAGGTGCTGATCAAATATTTTAAATGAGTTATGCACCTTGGCAATATTATTTATAATGGAAATCACATTGCATTTGCTCTGAAGCCTTCATTTCTCTTAAGATATTACTAAAAAGTTTTAAAGAAAAAAAAAAGTGTTTTTTTAGTTATTGCCCTTGTACCTTGGATAGATAAAATATGTGCAACGCGGGGAACATTGGAACTCTGTTCTTTTATTTTGTATGAACTTATATATAAATGTCTCAAGTGAAAGCTTCCATGCTGCTTTTGATACTTGGGCCAAGTATTGTACACCGTTAGGTTACCACATGTAAGAAGCAATACAGTAAATCTACATGTATTCCCTCATCTTTCACTTGAAACATTTAGTATCTATAATAGTTACATTAACAATAGTGCTAAAGCACAATACTTCTTCCTATAGTATTTACGTGTCACGCATACCTGCCAACTTTCACGATTTAGGTGTGAACTACACGATTTTAGTATCGGGTCCGTTCGCACACTTGACATGTTCGCACCCTACACATTCGCGCCCCACACGTCTCGCCCCCATTGGTTTGTTCGCGCCCTATTTTTTTCAAATATAGGTTACATTAATAAATGCTTTTTATACGACCACAAAAAATTTTGAGGTCGTATATTGGTATCGCGTCGTCGTCGTCAACGTCGTCGTCCTCAGCGTCGTCCGAAGACATTTGGTTTCCGGACAATAACTTTAGTATAAGTATATAGAAATCTATGAAATTTAAACACAAGGTTTATAACCACAAAAGGAATGTTGGGATTGATTTTGGGGGTTATAGTCCTAACAGTTTAGGAAGTAGGGCCCAAAAAGTTGCCCAAATAAGCATTTTTCTAGTTTCCAGACAATAACTTGTGGAACGGTGTATGGATCTCTCTGAAATTATATCACAAGTTTCCATACCACAAAGGGATGGTTAGGATTGGCTTTGGGGGGGGGGTAATGGCTCAAACCGTTTAGGAATTAGGGGCAAAAAAGGGGAAAAACAAGGGTTTCCTTGTAAATGGACAATTACTTTTAAGTACAATGTTTTGTGTTTGGATTACCTCCCTAACACTGCTTTTAAATTATGTATAAAGAAATGTTTTATTGTCTTGAGGTGATTAGCTGTCAATTTATTTTAAGAAGTTACTATTAAAAATGCTGATTAAGGAATATTAATTTTAGACATGATTATGTATGTCATTTTCTATTTTAAGACTTTTATGATGTATTTAAATGGGTAATTATGGTTGCAAACTCCATTGGAAATTTGAATTGAGATAATGAAGGGTAATAATAGAGGGAAAGAATTTCATTTTTTGGAAAGAGTGGGGGAGGTGAAAAAAAATGGGGAGGGGGGGGGGGTAAAAAAGAAATTGTGGGGTGGGTAACATATTTTTTTTCTCATTTCAGATTTCAAAAATTAAAAAGAAAATTTCTTTTTTTTGGGGGGGGGGGGGGGGGGGGCAATTCGAAACATGCATAGTGTATTGCACAAAAGCAAAAAAAAAGGGGGGGTAAAATTTTTTTTTTTTTTTTTGTGAGGGTTATAATTCGCAACAGCAAAGTGTATTGCACAAAAGCAAAACATTGAATAAAAATTCAAATCATATAACCAATTCTAAGTTCTTTGACTTCAGTTATTCTGTGTCAGAAACCTATTATGTGTCAAATATTTAGTTACAATCCAAATTCAGACCTGTATCAAGTGCGAATATTGTGTCCATTTTTGCCCCACCTGTTCAGGGTTGGACCTCTGCGGTCGTATCCAGCTGCGCTCGGCGAAGCAATTTATTTAGATGTATATTTCAAAATATTTCTATTTTCACGAATAAAAACTCGTGAATTTCTTAATGATTTTTTTTTTTGTGATTAGATGATTAATTATTAATGTTAATTATTAAGATCACTGTTAATTGGTATTTAGAAAGTTTCAGATTTTTGTCTAAGAAGTTCAGCAATCACTGAATCTTTCAGCACAGTCTGAACTTTTCAGAAAAAGAAAGTACTTTTTCAGCAATATCTGAACTTCCCAGTAAGTTTTTAGTATTTGTTTAGAATATGGAAAAAGCGCGTCAGCAATTTTTTCAGATCAATAAATTTGGTTCAGCATGTATCCAGCTAGGGTCCACAACCTTTTCAGCAAATTTCAACTAAAGTTCAGAAATTTTATTTCTAGGGTCGACTCCTTATTGGAGTTCTTACGCTTTAATGACAACTTTTGTCGAGCCTTCTACTTTTGTCGAAAAAGCGAGACATAGCGATCCTACATTCCGTTGTCGTCGTCGTCGTCGTCGTCGGCGGCGGCGGCGGCGGCGTCCACAAATATTCACTCTGTGGTTAAATTTTTTGAAATTAAATAACTTTCTTAAACTATCCTGGATTTCTACCAAACTTGGACAGAAGCTTGTTTATGATCATAAGATAGTATCCAGAAGTAAATTTTGTAAAAAAAATATCCTGTTTTTCCGTATTTTACTTATAAATGGACTTAGTTTTTCTGCCAGGAAACATTACATTCACTCTGTGGTTAAAGTTTTTGAAATGTTAATAACTTTCTTAAACTATCCTGGATTTCTACCAAACTTGGACAGGAGCTTGTTTATGATCATAAGATAGTATCCAGAAGTAAATTTGTGAAAAAGAAAATTCCATTTTTTCCGTATTTAACTTATAAATGGACTTAGTTTTTCTGCCAGGAAACATTACATTCACTTTGTGGTTAAAGTTTTTAAAATTTTAATAACTTTCTTAAACTATCCTGGATTTGTACCAAACTTGGTCAGAAGCTTGTTTATGATCGAAAGCTAGTATCTAGAAGGAAATTTTGTTAAAATTTTGTACCTGTTTATCCGTATTTTACTTATAAATGGACTTAGTTTTTCTTCCAGTTAACATTACATACAGTCTGCAGTTAAAGATTTAAAACATTTTTTAGATTCATAAACTATCCTGGATTTTTACCAAACTTGGACAGAAGCTTCTTACAATCAAAAGATTGTATCGAAAGGAATATTGTTATTATTTTTTTCCCTCATTTTTGGTGAGCCTGCGATTAACAGCAAAAGTAGGCGAGACAATGGGTTCCGTGGAACCCTTACGAATTTCTACAATTTTTTGGCGATTTTTGCCTATTATATTGAAAACTCTAAAAGATAGATCGACTCTTTAAAAAGCTAAAATTATCAGCAAGACAAGATCTACAAATAGTTCAAATTTTGCCGAAATTGTTAGTAGACTTTTTTTATGAGTGATTGCCCTTAAATGATGATTTTTTTTTTTATCCTTTTTATACGACTGCAAAATTTTGCGGTCGTATAATGGTATGGCGGTGTCATCGTCGTCCGAAGACATTTGGTTTCCAGACAGTAACTTGGATATAAGTGTATGGATCTCGATGAAATGGTAACATAAGGTTCCATACCACAAAAGGAAGGTTGGGATTGATTTTTGGGGTTATGGCACTAACCGTTGAAGAATTTTGTGCCAAAAAGGGGCAAACAGTTTTTTAAAAATATGATTTCCACCTATATGAAGATTTTTACCCCTTTTAAGATCACCTGGCCCAAAGCTTTTCTCATCACTTGGCGTCCGTCGTCGTCGTCGTCCGTCGTCGTTAACTTTTACAAAAATCTTCTCCTCTGAAACTACTGGGCCAAATTTGACCAAACTTGGCCACAATTATCATTGGGATATTTAGTTTAAAAAATGTGTCCGGTGACCCGGCCAACCAATCAAGATGGCCGCCATGGCTAAAAATAGAACATAGGGGTAAAATGTAGATTTTGGCTTATATCTCTGAAACAAAGCATTTAGAGCAAATCTGACATGGGGTAAAATTGTTTATCAGGTCAAGATCTGTCTGCCCTGAAATTTTCAGATGAATCGGACAACCCGTTGTTGGGTTGCTGCCCCTGAATTGGTAATTGTAAGGAAATTTTGCCGTTTTTGGTTATTATCTTGAATATTATTATAGATAGAGATAAACTGTAGACAGCAATAATGTTTAGCAAAGTAAGATCTACAAATAAGTCACTTGACCAAAATGGTCAGTTGACCCCTTAAGGAGTTATTGCCCTTTATAGTCAATTTTTAACCATTTTTCGTAAATTTTTGTAATCTTTTACAAAAATCTTCTCCTCTGAAACTACTATGACAAATTTAACCAAACTTGTCCACAATCATCATTAGGGTATCTAGTTTTAAAAATGTGTCCGATGACCCCGCCCGCGAACCAAGATGGCCGACATGGCTAAAAAATAGTACATAGGGTAAAATGCAGTTTTTGGCTCATATCTCTGAAACCAAAGCATTAAGAGCAAATCTGATGAGGATAAAATTGTTCATTAGGTCAAGATCTATCTGCCCTGAAATTTTCAGACCAATCAGGCAACACGTTGTTGGGTTGCTGCCCCTGAATTGGTAATTTTAAGAAAATTTTGCAGCTTTTGGTTATTATCTTGAATATTATTATAGATAGAGATAAACTGTAAACAGCAATAATGTACAGCAAAGTTAGATATACAAATAAGTCAACATGACCAAAATTGTCAATTGACCCCTTAAGGAGTTATTGCCCTTTATAGTCAATTTTTAACCAATTTTTATAAATTTTGTAAATTTTTGTAAATTTTACAAAATATTTTCCACTGTAACTACTGGGCCAAGTTCATTATAGATAGAGATAATAATTAGGAGCAAGAATGTTCAGTAAAGTAAGATATACAAACACATCACCATCACCAAAACACAATTTTGTCATGAATCCATCTGTGTCCTTTGTTTAATATGCACATAGACCAAGGTGAGCGACACAGGCTCTTTAGAGCCTCTAGTTTTGTCTTGCCTGCGCAGAATGCAGGACATAGGGATTACAACCTGGCGACAGAAAACTCTTTGTATAAAGCTTTATTTTCCTGAAGGTAGAAGGCCTTGTATGCAGATGAGTTTATGTTACGAAGTTTCTGTCTTATTTTCGTGGGTCAGCGACTACTTAAAAGAAATGTATAGTTTTTGTCATGTGAAATACTTGCTTATTAGGAAAAAAATTTGCGGCCGTATAATAATTATGGCGATGTCGGCGTCGTCGTCCGAAGACATTTGGTTTCCAGATAATAACTTGAGTATAAGTGTATGGATCTCTATGAAATTGTACACAAGGTTCCATACCACAAAAGGAAGGTTGGGATTGATTTTTGGGGTTATTGTTCTAACTGTTTAGAAATTAAGGAACATAGCAAGCATTTTTGTAGAGCCTGTGAAAATTATTTCGTGAAAGCGAGACATAGCAATCCTCGATACCGTCGTCGGCGTAGTCAACATTTAGGTTCAGTCTGTGGTTAAAGTTTTTGTCAAACCTTCATGGAATTTAATGAAATTTGGACAGAAGCTTGTTTATTTCAAAATATAGTATCCAAAGTAAAATTTTGAAAACTATTTACTTTAATTTTTTCCGTATTTTTCTAATAAATGAACGTTTTTTATGACCAAAAAACAGTATCCAGAGCGAAATTTTGAAAATATTTTAATTTTCATTTTTCCGTATTTCACTGATAAATGGACTTAGTTTTTTTTTACAGTAATCAAGTAGATACAGTGTGGGGTTAAAGTGTGTTACACATCAATTACTTTGATAACATTCTTACATGTAGAATTTTCTGAAACTTTGGCAAAAACTTTTTTATGATTTACAGATAATGTCTGAAGCAAACTTTTGAAAATATATTTTTTTCATTTTCAGTATTTGTCTGATAAATGGACTTAAGTTTTTTTACAGTTAACATTTACACAAAGTCTGGGATTACATTTTTTTAACATGATAAATTTGTAAACCGTCTTGGATTGTTATAAAACTTGGACAGAAGCTAAATCTTCAACACAAAGAAATAGAAGCTAAAGGAAAAGTTTGATTTTTTTTTAAATTCTGTGCTGACATGAATTATCATTGATATGGTCATATTTATAAATTAACCGTTTACAAAACTTTTGAATTTTTGAAAAACTAAGGCTTTTCTACCCCAGGAATAGATTACCTTAGCTGTATTTGGCAAAACTTTTAGGAATTTTGGTCCTCAATGCTCTTCAACTTCATACTTTATTTGGCCTTTAACTTTTTTGGATTCGAGCGTCACTGATGAGTCTTTTGTAGACGAAACGCGCGTCTGGCGTAAATATAAAATTTAATCCTGGTATCTATGATGAGTTTATTTACTGATAAATAGACTCACATTTTAAATCAAAATTACACTGACAGCAGTAATCGCAGACGAGACACAGGGTTCCGTAGAACCCCTTACTAATTTTTCTTGTTTCAGGACAATAACTTGTGAATAAGTGAATGGAGCTCTATGAAACTGTACTTCAAGGTTCCATACCTCAAAAGGAAGGTTGGGATTAATTTTGGTCCAAATCGTTTAGGAATTAGGGGCCAAAAACAATACTTTTCTAATACTTTGTATACATTGCTTATTTCGTGACCAATTTCAATGGGGTTTATTTCAAAGTCTTGAATTATTGGGGTTCTTTAACATGCTGAATCTAACCGTGAAATAAGATTCTGGATTTTGGGCTCCGTTTTTAAATTGGTCCACATTGAGGTCCAAAATTAAACTTAATTTTATTTCAACAAAAATTGAATATTTGGGGTTCTTTGATATGTTGAATCTAAAGATGTATTTACATTTTTTATTTTGGTCCCAGTTTTCAAGTTTGTCCAAATCGGGGTCCAAAATTGAACTTCAGCAAATATTGAATATATGGGGTTCTTTGATATGCTGAATCTAACCGTGTATTTAGATTTTGGATTTTATTGTTTATGGAATCCTTGCAAAGTGAACATGTCTGTCAGACATGTTTATATGACCTCTATTCATTTCCTGGATCATTGATCAAGCTTGAAGTCATATGAAACTTCAAATTGAAAAAAAAAAGTTGAATATATTTTATATACTTGAATGGCTAAGTTTTACTATAAAACAAGTGTACGTGATCTTTCTTGTAAAAGATAATTCTTTATATTATCAATATCTTCATAAATGTACTGCAATTGAATTATTTTCCTCCCGTACAATAATTCGCCGATATTTTCCCATATGCAGTGACCTTAACTAAGAGACCTCTCGTTAGAACTTTGGCCACCGCACAGCTCAAGTAGCAGAGGGGCATTAAGTGTTACCCTTGTCCGTCCGTCCCGTCCGTCGCGTACGTCCCCAGAATTTGTTTCCGTTCTACTTTAGTTTGCCTAAACCAAATGTTATAAAACTTATACACATGCTTATTTCGCAAAACACAGATCAAATTCGAAATTGGACGGAGTCACTTTAACCGTTCATGAATTATGCCCCTTTATAAACATAAAAATTGCTGATTTTTTCGTTTCCGTTCTCTAACTTAAGTTTGCCTCAACCGAATGTTATAAAACTTATACACAATGCTTATTACCACAAAAAACAGACCAATTTCGAAATTGAATGGCGTCACTTTTATCGTTCATGAGTTATGTATGCTCCTTTATAAACATAAAAATTGTGAATTTTTCGTTTCCGTTCTCTAACTTTAGTTTGCCTCAACTAAATGTTATGAAACTGATACACAATGCTTATTACCACAAAACACAGATCTAGTTTGAAATTGGGTGGCGTCACTTAAATCGTTCTTGAGTTATGCCCCTTTATAAATGGAAAAATTGCTAAATCTGTCGTTTCCGTTTTCTAACTTTGCTTATTCTGATACACAATGCTTATAATCACAAAACGGTCTTAACTATGTGAATCCTGCATCTGTATGTAGAAGTTGACTCATGCATATTTACAAACGGAGCCATCTGTGGCCCATAGACACATTCTCCATTTATTTAACTCTGATTTGTATCAACGACCTCACAGCCTTAATCCACTTGGAAAGAGTATCTACGTCTTCTTTCTCGCGTTTAAGCCATTGCCTGGCATAATCCTCGACTGGATCCATCAGTATTTTGAAGTTGTGTTTCCAATTAATGGAGTTAGACTCACGACATTTCGAGCCTTTGGAAAACATATCTTGCAGAGAAGTGTTATTGACAATGTTTAGGTCACCAGTAATAAAGTGGCCAGCCGGATTATATATGAATGGGGAACAAGCACAGGTGCAATATCGTCAATATTGAGCTCCTGCAACCCGTGTTTGTAATTGAAAATTTTAGTTGCAATTAGTTTGGTATAGGTATAAGAAATAATAGGTACAGACTGATCTTTAAAATAGGGAGGTTTTTTCGAGTGAACTGAATTATGATGAAGGATATTGCCGAAGTTGATGGCATCGAGACCTTTATTGGCAAAGGAAAGTTTAAGAAAGGATCTTTTCTCCTTTTCATCTTTTACAATGCGACCTAGTTTGAAAAATCTTGACTTGCAATATCCGAGATGATAGCTGTAAGTTTGTATTATTTGGAATGGGGGTTTGTAACAGTGGTTTCAAAACATAATCTGCACAGAAAATGAAGTTTTGACAGGAGTAATTTATAAAGCTTTGTGCGAATGTGATGAATACCTAATGACTTTTGTATAAATGGTAGCAGGTCATTAGTAGAGACATCATGGAGAAATGAGATTTCCTATTATTACCTATAAATAAAAAATCGAAAATGCTGTATGTGTTAAAGGTACAATAAAATAGAATGAAACTTTACAGAATTTCTTCGTTAGGTGTTCAATTGTATTTGTTGTGATTTCTGGGGTTTTCAGTTCTCAAATCATTGATATTCCCAGAATATTTCACTTCAAAATCTCCCAATGGTATCATTAAATTGCATAGCAGCCAAGTTGATAAAAAACACTTTTTGTGGACACTTGTTGAATTCAAAGTTAGGTGTAATGCAAATAATCTTTGTAACTTGAGACAGGTAGGAAAGGAAAGATGAATATTTTTTGTGTTGAAAACAATTTATGGTTTCATTTCAGTATTAACAAATATGTTGCAGTCAGTTGTTAGAAGAATCTTAGAAATAGTACAAGAAGATACAGATAGAACAGTTGTTATGACCGCCATTGATACTTTATATGAAATGTTAGAAAAAATAGGAAGACCTGTTTTAGACGTTCAAGGTGCAACTGGTGCCATTCTTGCAAGGATGAAAGAAGCATTTACAAACAAGGTTAGAAGGTTTGATATGAAAAATTTTTAATGATCCAATTCTATGAGGTCAAAGGCACTCACTATATAATCAAGTGCGGTAGTTGCATCTCTGCGATTTTATTGCATTTGTCAGCCCTCCTTGAAGATATAATAATGTGATAATTGATATTAGATTGAATAATAGGAAGTTACATATTACATAAGAGTTTTGTTGTGTTTTACTATATTTTGTGTCACCTTTATTACCTATATTATGTAGGGATAGCAGACCTGGATACTTCATATATTGTAGATGCCATTTGTTATTGGCCTCATTTTCATGTTTCAGCAACTGCTTAAAAGCACATGATTTTCTCAGTTTCTACAGTATATTTGGTACACAGAATCCTTGCCAGGTGTACATGTCTTCCTGGCAGAGCTTATCTGTCCTTGGCCTTATTTTCACGGTTCATTACTTAACATTAAGTTTTCCTCATTAGCTGCTATTCGCATTAGGTTACCCATATCTGGTATATGGAATGATTATAAGGTTTATATATCCTTCTGACAAGGTTCATCAGACCTTTAACCTATTTTCATGGATTATTGCGTATTCGGATGAACCCAGTATCTGATGGCTGGCGAATAAATCATACAGATTTCCATCTCCATGTAGCAGTAGCTTTCTAAAGTTGATTGTCAAACATTTCAGCCACATTTAAGACGTTGACATACTAGTATTAAATATTTAATCGTGGCTAGGTTCTGTGGGAACATATGGTCGAAAAGGACAACAGAAAAAAAGTTAAATGTGTTTTGCACTGTCGGAAGACTGGATAATGCATTCAATGAATGTTCGCAATTCATTCAAACGTGATTGTGTATAAAACAGACACCCTTCCTCATTACGAAATTGGAGAAGTTTAAGTCTCTATAATTCTATACTCACCCGCGACTTTCTACCATGCAAATGAAGTTTACGGCAGACATACCGGCAACCTTTGTTAGCCTTGTAAAGTTGGAGGCAAACTTCTGACAAATATTTGTTGTGAACGTCCGGCAAATCAAATATGCAAATAATGTCTTGCGACAACCTTCCTTTGAACTAGATTTTAAAATAGTATTTGTTATGTACCTGCAGATGGGAAACCAAAGGTTGAATAGAAAAATTATATTATTTACCTGCTTTTTTTTAAAGAAAAAGTTGAAAGAGAGACTTTTGAATATTGACCATTTACATTTTAAAGAAACTTGGGAATATAAGCCGGGAATAATAATCAATAAATTCATATATGTTTCAAGGAAATTGAATTGACCCTACTTAATTATTGAACAGTTTTTGCAAATATAGGAAGATTATTGTTCCACAGTATTCATGAAAATGTTCAAAATGAAAAAAAGAGGGGGCCTGTGTGTGACCCTTGCTTGTGTAAACAGTATGCATTGGTTGCCCTTTTCTTTAAAACTACACAGCGTAGACCAGCTTTGTTCTCTGATTAGTTTTAAATAGTACTAATTTCAAAAGCAAGACCGTCTTCTATTTTTATGCCCCTTTATAAACATAAAAATTGCTGAATTTTTCGTTTCCGTTCTCTAACTTTAGGTTGCCTCAAACAAATGTTACAAAACTTATACTCAATGCGTATAACCACAAAACACAGGTCAAGTTCGAAATTGGGTAGCGTCATTTTTACCTTTCATGAGTATTGCCCCTTTATAAACAGAAAAATTCAGTTTTCGTTTCCGTTCTCTAACTTAAGTTTGCCTCAACCAAATGTTATAAAACTTATACACAATGCTTATTACCACAAAACACAGATCAACTTTGAAATGTGGAAGCGTTTCTTTTATCGTTCTTGAGTTATGCCCCTTTATAAATGGAAAAATTGCTAAATCTGTCGTTTCCCTTCTCTATCTTTAGTTTGCCTCAACCAAATGTTATGAAACTAATACACAATGCTTATAATCACAAAACGGTCTTAACTACATGAATCCTGCATCTGTATGTGGAAGTTGACTCATGCATATTTACAAGCGGGGGCATCTGTGGCCTATATACACATTCTCCATTTATCTTAATGCCATGATCCCACCAATGCATAACATATTAAATTCATGTATTTTATACCATTTTTATAACATCAATTGTTTTATTAGTCTTGATGAATTGTTCAAACGGAACAGGTAAATCACAGAAGCTTTTTTGGTTTGCTTAGCTTAATCAGTAGTGGATCAAGGAACTATTAAAAAGGGAGAGTGGATACATATTAGAATGGGGAGGATGAAGGAGCCTAATCTTACATTATATTTATTATATTTAAGATATGAATAAGGAGATAATCAGTTGAAGTCAGTGGGTCACACAAAACACAAGCATAGACATCTATTGACTTTTGCGATATTGAAAATTCAAAGTCTATAGGAAATATTGTTTGGTTTGCTTGAATTCAGAAATTGGAATAAACTGCTTGCTAAAATTCAGGGGCGTAAGAGCAAGGGGCAACACTGACTAACTTCTAGACTATTTGACTATAGAAAAGTTCTTTTTTTTTTTTGCCTTTCACTTTCAGAAGTTTGCCACCGCAACTGAAAGCATTAAGAAATTCATCTAGTTTGACCATCCAAATGTATCGTTGTCATTCTTTGATTGTCTGCAAGATAGTAACCAGTGCCGATTGTTAGCGTGCACATAGTGAGCTCATGTTCCGGAAAATGTTTTTACGTGCAACAATAGGCGAGAAATGACTAAAACAAAATAAGGAAAGGGATAGAATTTATTTATGTTCTTAGTGTACTTTTTGTCTAATATATATCATGAATCTGAAAAACTGTTTTTAATATTTTTAACTTCAACGTGTTTACACAAGTAATTTATTTCGGTTCTTAGTGTTGACTTGAAATTATTTTATTTATAATTTCAAACATTCCTTCTATAAAAAAAATAAAATAAGCATGCTGTGTATTAGGCTCGATGTATTGTGTATATCACACACTAATAGATAGAAACTTATTATGTACAACCATGAGATTAGAGTGTATATTGTCCCAGAGGTGTAATGTAGAGTAGATAAATAAATATCTTTATACCAGTCGTGATATAACATAACTCTTGAAAATGAATTTTAGATTAAAACATGTAGGCTTATAATGATTTAATAAAAAATACGGACGCACACATTAAAATATCTTTGGAACAATTATTCAATAAAAACTATTGTACACAATAAATCCATTCAAATTCATGTATTAATCCCATGTTAACTATAGTTTAACGTTACCAGTTATGTAAATATAACAAGCCCCTGCTAAAAAGTTAAACTTGATCGATGGATAATGTAACATAACTAGTGATGCGAATACCAAGATATTATTCAAGAGGTAGATTTCTCTGTAATATTATTATACAAGGAACATGCAAACATTCTGTATGTGCCTGTCCCAAGTCAGGAGCCTGTAATTCAGTGGTTGTCGTTTGTTGCTGTGTAAAATATTTGTTATTTAAATAGAACATAGGGGTAAAATGCAAGTTGTGTTTTTTTCTCCTCATGAAAACCACTATAGATAGAAAAAATCTGATAGGGCAAAAATGTTCAGAATGGTAAACTTTACTTCCTCAAAAAAGCGTCTAATAGAAGTTATTGCCCATTAAATGGTGATTTTTTTTTTTAATATTTTTTTGTTTTTGTTTATCATCTTGAAAACTTTAATAAATAGATAGAAACATTAAAGAACAAACATGATCAACAAGACAAGATCTACAAGTAAGTCAACATTAAAGGACAAAAATAATCAACAAGACAAGATCTACAAGTAATTGTAAGGCATCTCCTTATTGAAGTAACTGTTCTTTAATGACAATATTTACCATATTTTTGTGTTTTGCTTATTCCTTGAAAACTATAATAGATAGATAACAACTTTAAAAGACAAAATCTACCAATCAGTCAATATTGATGAAAAGGTTAGTTTACTTCATAAAGCAGATATTGGCCTTAAATGATGATTTTGTTTTACCTGAATTTTTTTGCGTTTTTTGCCTATTTTCTTGAAATATTTAATAAAAGTTAAAGTGGCAAATAAGTCAGCTTGGTTTAAACTATCAGTCGACTCCTTATAGTAGTTATTGCCCGTATATGACTATTTATTTTATACGCCTGTCGAAGACGTATGATGGTACGTCCGTCCGTCTGTCAACACTTCGTATGCTAACTCAAATTTGCTTTAACGAATTCTCATATGACTTACCACAATATTAGAATTGACGGAAGTAAGCCCCCTTTCGATTTTTTTCATTTTCGGATTTGTCATTCCAGAGTTACGGAACTTTGAGCCTGAGATTTAAGTATACCTAAATTGATCTCCTCCAAACTTAACCTTATTGTGGGAATTGATGAAAGGAAGCTTCCTCTAGATTTTTTTGATTTTTTAGTTTGTCTTTCCAGAGTTACGGAACTTTAACTGTTACATTTACGGTAATTTTTCACAAATCTCGCACTAACTCCAGTATTCCTGGATTAATTTCTTCCAAACTTTACATTATTGTTGGGATTGATGAAAGGTAGCTCCCTTTTTTTTATATATATTTTCCGGTTTGTTGCTCCAGAGTTGTGGGACTTTCATTGTAAGATTTTGGTAAATTTTCACATATTGTACCATGAATTTAGTTAGCTTGGATTGATATAGTGGAAACTTTAAATGACTGTTAGAACATAACAAAATGTTCGATTGAAAAAAACAGTATCCTCAGGCATGTTTTTCTACAGAGCCATTTTATTTGCTTATGATTAAATGCCTTCAAAATATTTAAGTCTCCCAAACGAAGTTTGGGAAGACTCATTGGTTTTGCTCAGTTATAATTATTATTATTCTTCTTCTTCTTCTTCTTCTTCTTCTTCCTCTTCCGCCGCTTTTAAATTTGAACTTGTCCGCACCCGTTCTCCAAAACCGCTTGTCAGATTAACTTAGGGTTTCACAATATGTTAGACTAACATGTCTAGTGGTGCAATCAGGGTTTTGTTTGTGCAATGGGGTTTATAAAGGGGTACTTCGAGGGGCAAAAAGAAAGGAGGGTTTTACTATAGAACCCTATGGGATTTTATTTTTTAAAATTTTCAAATGATTATAAATTGAAAACCGTTTGTGATAGACACTATCTTTTTAATTGAAAATGTTCTAAATGATAAAGCACATTAAATGAAATACAGGGTTAGTCCCCAGGGGTCACCCCCACCCCCTGCCATTTAAGAAAGTTATAATATCTTGTAAATGGTCGAGATCCCCACCCCTAAACCATATATATTCTGGTTTGTCATGCTAAGATGGTTTGAATGATATACAGGGTTAGTCCCCAGGGGTCATCCCCACCCCCTGCCATTTGAGAAATTTTTAATATCTTGTAAATGGTCAAGATCCCCACCCCTAAACCATATATATTCTGGTTTGTCATGATAAAGCACATCAAATAAAATACAGGGTTAGTCACCAGGGGTCACCCCCACCCCCTGCCATTTAAGAAAGTTCTAATATCTTGTAAGTGATCAAGATCCCCACCCCTTAACCATATACATTCTGGTTTGTCATGCTATGATGGTTTGAATGATATACAGGGTTAGTCCCCAGGGGTCATCCCGACCCCCTGCCATTTGAGAAAGTTCTAATATCTTGTAAATGGTCGAGATCCCCACCACTAAACCATATATATTCTGATAAAGCACATCAAATGAAATACAGGGTTAGTCCCCAGGGGTCACCCCCACCCCCTGCCATTTAAGAAAGTTCTAATATCTTGTAAGTGGTCAAGATTCCTACCCCTAAACCATATATATTCTGGTTTGTCATGCTATGATGGTTTGAATGATATACAGGGTTAGTCCCCAGGGGACACCCCCACCCCCTGCTATTTAAGAAAGTTCTAATATCTTGTAAGTGGTCAAGATCTCCACCCCTAAACCATATATATTCTGGTTTGTCATACCAAGATGATTTGAATGATATACAGGGTTAGTCCCCAGGGGTCATCCCGACCCCCTGCCATTTGAGAAAGTTTTAATATCTTGTAAATGGTTGAGATCCCCACCCCTAAACCATATATATTCCTGTTTATCTTGTCTCGAACATTTGAATGACGTATATGGTCAGTCCCCAGGGGTTCCCCCCCCCCCCACCCCCAATGTTCTAATATCTTGTAAATGGTCGGTATCCCCACCCCTAAACCATATATATTCCTGTTTGTCGTGTCTCGAACATTTGAATGATGTTTAGGGTCAGTCCCCAGGGGTTCCGCCCAACCCCAATGTTCTAGTATCTTGTAAATGGTCGAGATCCCCACCCCTAAACCATATATATTCCTGTTTGTCGTGTCTCGAACATTTGAATGATGTATAGGGTCAGTCCCCAGGGGTTCCCCCCACCCCCCAATGTTCTAGTATCTTGTAAATGGTCGAGATCCCCACCCCTAAACCATATATATTCTGGTTTGTCATGCCAAGATAATTTGAATGATATACAGGGTTAGTCCCCAGGCATCACTAATGCATATAACTTTACTGGACCAAACCAATTTTCACTGGACTTTGTCCAATGTCAGGCGACACTGGGAATTACGAATTATGGGTGCTTCGTTTGGGAGACTTCGTAACAGCATCCTGTTACAATCATTTCTTGTTCACATTAATCTTGCAACAATTTCAATATGCACAATAAGGGCGTTTCATGAGCTCTTGGAGCAGCTGTTTATTGCCTATTTTCTTGAAAACTATATTTGATAGAAAGAAACTTTAAAAAGCATATATAATCAGCAAGACAAGATCTGCAAATAGGTCAGCAAAAATGAAATTGTCAGTTGTCTAATAGGATTTATTGCTATCAAATGACAATTTTTTACCCTTTTTTTTATGTTTTTGGAAAAAAACTATAGAAAATAGAGAGAAATTTAAACAGATAAAATGATCAGCAATACAAAACAACAAAAAAGGAGATTTAAGTCGTGAATTATATTCTAGTCTACAAAGTTGGAGAGTTTCCTTTGTGTCCATTGCACAAAGACCTAGGTGAGTGACACAGGCTCTTTATAGCCTATAGTTATATTGATTCAGGTGGTTGGTACAGGCTCGTCACATTCTCTTATTTTTTGGTTATAAGGGCTTTAGTATTCTAGTTTGCCATTTTACAATATTTTTTGGACTTTTGGCATCCAGGTTTTTTATATGGTTGAGACTTGCGCTTAAAATCACGGCAACTTTGATTGAGCAATTTGATAAAGCTTATACTGTCGTGTCACTGTTAGTCATGCTAATTGGCATTCACACATAACGACTTGAAGAATTCAGCATTCGCCTTTGTTTATACAATGATGTTTTTTTTTAATTTAATAACAAGAACATTGTTAATTTATCACTCTTTTGTGAATGAAAAAAATTGAAAACCAGTGTACACAAGTTCTTTTTATGCCCTCTTATGATAATAGGGGGAATTGTGTTTTCTGGTTTGTGCATTTGTCCATCAATCAATCCCATATCAGGTTTAAGTTTGGGTTAAGGTAGTTTGTGGTGAAGCTTTGGTCACATCAGCTTGAAGCTTAGTAGATGTGTTCATTATGATGTGACCTTTTTAAGATTTATGCCTAATTAGAGTTTGGAAAGCTTGAAGCTTAGTAGATGTGTTCATTATGATGTGAACTTTTTAAGATGCATGCCTAATTAGAGTTTGGACGCAGATTTTGTGCTTCGACAGATAATGCGAGTTTGACATGGTTTGATATTGATACATGTTCATGTTTAATGAAATTTTTTTTCACTAGTTATCTTGCCAAGATGAGGATACCTTAGAAGATGATGATCAACAGGCAGAGTTCGATGGGATGTTGATTGAATCTGCTGGCGATGTCCTTCCTGCAATGGCAAAACTATTAGGGGGAGACATATTCTTGCCTTTTTTCAGAAGTTTTCTGGTAGATTTATTGAAAAGATTAGTAAGTATAAAAAAGCAGGTTATTTAACCAGTTTAATTATTTACAAATGTATGTTTTCATTATTCCCTGTGCACAACACATGTTCATCAAGTACTCCACAGACCAAAAGTTTTAAAAAGCTAATGTATAAAATGTTTTTTAAGAGCATCAAAAGCAAAAGAAATCTTTCTAAGGGTCAACCTTGCATATGGGAATTGCAACCTTAGTTTTATTGTCGAGCCTGCGACTTTTGTCGCAGAAAGCTCGACATAGGGATAGCGATCCGGCGGCGGCGGCGGCGGCGGCGGCGGCGGCGGCGTTAGCTTACTTCTTAAAAGCTTTATATTTTAGAAGATGGAAGACCTGGATGCTTCATACTTTGTATATGGATGCCTCATGTTACGAAGTTTCCGTCAGTCACATGTCCAATGTCCTTGACCTCATTTTCATGGTTCAGTGACTACTTGAAAAAAAAGTTCAGATTTTTTGTAATGTTAAATTCTCTCTTATTATAAGTAATAGGATAACTATATTTGGTATGTGCGTACCTTGCAAGGTCCTCATGCCCGTCAGACAGTTTTCACTTGACCTCGACCTCATTTCATGGATCAGTGAACAAGGTTAAGTTTTCGTGGTCAAGTCCATATCTCAGATACTATAAGCAATAGGTCTAGTATATTCGGTGTATGGAAGGACTGTAAGGTGTAGATGTCCAACTGGCAGGTGTCATCTGACCTTGACCTCATTTTCATGGTTCAGTGGTTATAGTTAAGTTTTTGTGTTTTGGTCTGTTTTTCTTATACTGTATGCAATAGGTCTACTATATTTGGTGTATGGAATGATTGTAAGGTGTACATGTCTAGCTGGCAGGTGTCATCTGACCTTGACCTCATTTTCATGGTTCAGTGGTCAAAGTTAAGTTTTTGAGTTTTGGTCTTTTTTTCTAATACTGCATGCAATAGGTCAGCTATATTTGGCGTATGGAATGATTGTAAGGTGTACATGTCTAGCTGGCAGGTGTCATCTTACCTTGACCTCATTTTCATGGTTCAGTGGTCAAAGTTAAGTTTTTGAGTTTTGGTCTTTTTTTCTAATACTATATGCAATAGTTCAACTATATTTGGTGTATGGAAATATTTTATGATCTATATGTCAGTCACGCAGGTTTTATTTGACCTTGACCTCATTTTCAAGGTTCATTGCTCAGTGTTAAGTTTTTGTGTTTTTGTCTGTTTTTCTTAAACTATAAGCAATAGGTCAACTATATTTGTTGTATGGAAGAATTGTTAGCTGTACATGCCTGCCTAGCATGGTTCATCTGACCTTGACCTCATTTTCATGGTTCATTGGTCAATGTTTAGTTTACTTGGTTAATGTTAAGTTTATGTGACAGTTGTAATAAAGCTTTATATTTAGGACTATCAACATAATATCAATGATTAGTAAAGAAGGCGAGACATTTCAGCGTGTGCACTCTTGTTATAATAATAACCTAATTAAAACAGAATGTATCTAGGATTTTTTTTCTGTTTGATACATTTAACAAAAAGAAGTAAAATGTTAATTCAGACTCATTGGGAGAAAAACTCATTAGGATGAATTGTATTTCAACAAAATAAGATTATCAAAAGGCATTGCACTGCACATACTTAAAAGATGCAAGTTAAGAGTCGTATAGAGCATATGCATATTTAGTTTGCTGGTACCAGTTTTAGCTTGATATCTGTAGTCGTCTGTGGTAGACTTTAATAAGAACATGGAGCTGCAGTTTTTGGCTAATATTAGATCAACAGTTAGATCAAAACTGTTATCTGTAAATGGAATATCATTAAAAGGTCCAATAATGTATCCTCGACCTTTCAGTTTTCAGTAATTCCCAAATACAAGTGGAACTAATTTGATGCTGTTTCAAAATCTGACATATATTATAGAAGGGTCTTTGAACTTGTGTGAAAACTAATTTTAAATTATTATCAAATAACTTTTAAAAGACATGTCCAGATGCTTAGATAACTGTTGTTCCAAAATATTTACATTTACAGGTGTTGAAACAGTCATGTCAAAATATTGAGGTGAATCTTAATTTTCTCTGTGTTTTTGTCCTTTTTTTTTAGTAACTTGTTTTTTACCTTCTTACAATTGATTTTAGAACGATCACCTTTACAAACTTAACACACATGAACATTTCTGCAATTGGAAACTGAATATCACTTTCAGTTATTGACCTTATAATAGATATTTCTCAAATGAAAGACTCTGTCTTTTCGGTATTTTTGTTATTTTACTTTTCTCTTCAAATATATCTTAAATATCATCATTTCTGTTTCTTAAGAATCACTGATTGGACGAACAAAAGCCAGCTGTGTTTAAGTTGATACCACATACATTTCAAGAATGAACCCTATCATTTGTGAAAATATTACAAAATATAGTATTGTTTCTTATAGACCAATAAAGTGCCATACTATTATAGCATAACTGAGCAGATGCATAAAGAGAAAAACTCTTTGGCAGGGTGTTTGGATGCCATATTGCTCATAAGAATCGAGCTCACTTCTAACGTAAGGGAAGACAGAACACATTATGTTCTTGTAAATCCCTTAAGGATGGACAAATTCCCCAATTGACAATGCTCTTTTCTCCATAAAATGGTACCATATGCTACAAATTTAGTGTTTTGGGATATAATTTGGCATATTTTGTTAAAAATGAGCCAGAAAATAAAACATGCTACATTGAAGAACAATTGATCAGTATGCTGGAGTTTAGTGTAAACAATAAATATTATGAAATTAAATACATCTTTTATAATATAAATTCACATTGTGGCATATAGGATTCAGAAGCAAGCAACAATTGCTTATATTAATTTGTCTCCTTGGAGTTTCTCATTGTTTCTTGATCCTGAGCTTTACTTAAACGGAAACCAGATTAAAATGGTTGATAAAACTAAATTTGTTGATAGAAAATTAACCTTACTCCCCCAAATCAAAATGTTAAAATCAAGATGTGTAAAAGTTGTGGCTAGCACTTACTGGGGCGCTGATCGCAACATTTTATTAAATTGATATGGATAACTAATTCGGTCTAAACTACATTATTGTTCCATAATGTATGGTTCCGCAAGAAAATCATACATTACAATTATCAATGCTGTGCATAACCAAGGTCCTTGTCTATGTCTTGGTGCCTTTAAAACCTCGCCAGTTGAGAGTCTGTATGTAGAGGCCGACGAGCCTCCCATAGACATTTAAAGCTTGGTCTTCGGTATGCCATCAAGCTTAAGGCATATCCAGACAATCCTGTCTACAACTGTGTTTTCATTCCCTTTTATGAAGATATTTTTGAAAAACAAGAAATTAAAATTCCTCCATTAGGAATTCATTTGAAACCACATATGAGCGAGCACCTTTGAATGTGATATCCGTTGCTCCAGTTCAAACTTGTAAATGCCTTCCATGGGAACTTTCCAAATCAAAAATAATATGATCTCCGTTCATAGATATAAGAAGATGTGGTAGGAGTGCCAATGAGACAACTCTCCATCCAAGTCAAAATTTATAAAAGTAAACCATTGTAGGTCAAAGTACGGTCTTCAACACGGAGCCTTGGCTCACACCGAACAGCAAGCTATAAAGCGCCCCAAAAATTACTAGTGTTAAAACCATTCAAACGGGAAATGTTCACCGATTTGACTCAATTTCTCATATTTGATTTATAACATACTTAAACGTATATCCAAATTACAAAAAGTATAAAATTAACAATTAACAATGTATGGACTCGATAATATGTATCAGCATTTCGTGTGTATTTTAAGTCTAGACGCCATCTAATTAACCTTCAAGGTGATCTCCGAAGACTGATGACGGTCATTTAACCCGATTTAAACATAGATTTAAATGTAAATAGATAGCGAGCAGGTGTAATTGGATTTTCTAGGTCTGTTTCATTTCATGTTATAGGTAAAAAAAAACCATTAATCATCGTTTGTACCTGTATAAGAATGATTTTTTTGTGGATCCAATCAGTCAACTAAATAGTTCGCCCTTGTTTCACTTTAAATGTTGACATTCTTTTCGTTTTAATAGGTGATCACGCCTAGTACATGCGTAATCCCTCTCCAGCTAAGGGGTTAAATTAAAGGTCACATGAATACGGAATCAAATGAGGTTGAATTATTGACTTGCAAGTAAATTATACATCAGCAATGTTTTTGAACTTGTTTTGACAAATTTGGGCCAAACTGACTGCCTATAACGAAATATTATTTCAAAATTCTGCTTTTATTAATATTTGAAACAAAAAGAATCGTATTTAATTTTTATCTAAAGTGTAGCTATTGCCCCTTTAACTGTTTATACTGATGCTGCAGTCTTTAATAATAATAATAATTCTTTATTTAAAGAGGGTTACACAGTTAGCTATGAAACTATCTTCCCTGAGGCCCTCATAAAATACATTGAAATATAACAAACAGAAAATTACAAAATAATCAAACAAACACACACAATAAGAAAAATCATATAAGAAATTGTCAAAACCGGTAAAAATGACGAATTCATATAGTATTGGCATCATTCAAATTACCTCAACAATATTTAAAGTTTAGGTAAGTGTGTGAAAAATTATTACCGGTATGCATATAAAATTACACAGCTTCTTAATGTTCCAACAAGTAACTTTTTAAATCTTTTTTGAATGAGCTTGTACTTGAGGTCGATTTTTCAGGGATATTGGTAAGTTTTTCCATAAAATAGATCCTGAATATATAAACGATTTCTTATACAGCTCTGTTTTGGCTTTTGGAACTTGCAATTGTTTGCAAAACGTATTCCTCAAACAATATTGGTTACTTTCTGGCATTTCATTAAATTTTTTAGTTAAATATACAGGGGCTTCATTCTTAATGCATTTATGCATCAAAACTGATTGATGGTATGATATTCTGTTTTCAACCGTCATCCACCCAAGCTGTTTAAACAGAGGTGCTGATGCTGAAAGTTAATCAGCATCTAAAATTAGTCTTGCAGCCCTTTTCTGTAATTTTATTATTCTTACTAGCTCATTTTTAGCACAACCACTCCAAATAATACAACAATAATCTCTCAGTGGGAGAATATAACCATTAAAAAATAATTTTCTTAAATCAATATTTAGAAATTTCTTGATCTTAGAGAGTAAATGAAGTCTAAATGATATTGATGAATATAAGTAATTAACATGGCCTGTCCATGACAGATTAGAGTCAATTCTAACACCTAAAAGTTTTTCAATTGATGATTTTTGAAGAATATTATTCTCAATAGTTAGAACTGGTTCTGTTTGATGGAAACGTAGCCTTTGTCTTGTACCTATAACCATACATTTAGTCTTATCTGAATTTATGAACATGTTATTTTCATGACACCTTTTTTCAACACATTGGAGATCATCTTGTACTTTTAATTGCATATCAGCAATACTCTTTCCTGATGTATGCATAGTTGTGTCATCAGCATACAAGTCTGTATGGCAGTTTTTATACGCCCGTTTACGGGACGTATTATGGTATACCGTTGTCCGTCTGTCCGTCCGTCCGTCTGTCCGTCGTCAACATGTCGGACATTTACTCAAAAATGCTTAAACCAATTTGCATAAAACTTTGGTGAATTGTTTATATCTATTGACGTGAGCTCCCTTTCGTTTTTTATAAAATTTAGATTTTACGTTTCCGAATGATGGGGTTTTATTCATTAAAAAAAGGGGGATTTTCCAGTTTTCGGACAATAAGTCAAGAATGCTTTCACCAACTTGCAAGAAATTGTGGTGAATTGTTTATATCTATTGACATGAGCTCCCTTTCGATTTTTATAAATTTTAGATTTTACGTTTCCGAGTTACAGGGCTTTATTTATTAAAAAAGGGGGGATTTTCCAGTTTTCGGACAAAAACTCAAAAATGCTTTCATCAATTCTTATGAAACTTTGGTGAATTGTTTGCATGTATTGATGTAAGCTCCCTTTTAGAATTTTATAGATTTTACATTTTATATTTCTGAGTTATGGGGTTTTATTCATTAAAAAAATGGGCAATTTTCCAGTTTTCGGACAATAACTCAAAAATACTGTCACAAATTCTCATAAAACTTTGGTGAATTGTTTATATCTATCGATGTAAGCTCCCTTTTTATTTTCATAAATTTCTAATATGACATTGAGAATTAATTGAACTTTATTTGTTTATAGTCTGACAACAGATTTACTAAATATTGCACAACAGCAAGAAATCTTTAATTGAATATAAATTCAATTCATATAACCAATTTCAAGGTCTTTGACTACATTTATTCAGAAACCTTTTATATGTCAAATATTTGATGACAATCCGAATTCAGACCTGAATCAAGCTTGAATATTGTGTCCATTTTTGCCCCAACTGTTCAGAGTTGGACCTCTGCGGGCGTATCTAGCTGCGCTCAGCGAAACAGTTTATTGATATATAATGGAAGGTCATTTATTTACAAAACAAACAAAATGGGACCAAGTATTGAGCCCTGTGGAACACCGAAATTTATATTTTTTTTATCAAAATATTGATTACTTATATGTACTTGCTGTGTTCTTTCTTTCAAATATGATTTTAAAAAAAAAATCAACAGTATTATCATGGAAGCCATAAATTTGAAGTTTTTTACATAAAATTTTATGATCAACATCATCAAAAGCTTTTTTAAAAATCCAGGAGAACTGCCAAATTGATATTTCCATTATTCATTTCATGTAGCCATTTATCAATGATATTAATGAGGGCAGTTTGACATGAATGGTTAGGTCTAAAACCAGACTTGGAAGGGTGTAAAATTTGAAACTTAGTCAAATAATCATACAGATGTTTAGATACATGTCTCTCTAATAATTTTGATAGTGTTGGCAGAACAGATATTGGTCTGTAATTGCTAGCTAAATTTTTTTCATCTGATTTGAACATAGGAGCTACCTTGGCATTTTTTTAAACACATGGATAAATACCAGTATCAATCATTCGATTAAAAATATGTGTTAAGGAAGATGCTATGCTACGAATACACATATATAGGAATGTCAGTTTAAAGTACACATACGAATCCTGGATATATAACTCCAAATTGCAAATCGAATAGAATTCAAAATAAATCTCAGAGAACAAAATATGGGTGCTGAAACTGCAACAAACTTTATAAACTGACCACCTGTCCCTTCAATATCTATAATGTGATTGGTCAAATCCTTATCTTATCTTTGTAGACAAAAATAACTTATCAAAGTAAATACGTGTGTGTCTTGCTAATTTTAAACACATGATGGGTCAGGGTAAAAGATGATGAGGACATGTGCAAAATGTATAAACTCCAATTTAATAAATTAAATTCCAAACAACAAGATTGTATTTATTCATAATTTTATAATTAAAATAATAAAACACTTAATTTGACCCTTGAGAGTCAATTACTCAGCAAAGGAAACTTTAGATTCATGCCCTGTCAACGACACTTGGTATAGATGGACGAATTCCCATGGACATTGACACTCTGTCAACCAACATAAACAAGACGAGGTCCTATAAGGGATGAAGGGATTCTCAATCTTGTAGCGGGTTGACAATGGAGAGAGAAAAATGAGTACTAGTAGATATTTAACATTAAATAACTTTGGGGAAATGATTGGTTTAAAGCTCTTCATCTTTTTAATAAGTTTTGGATTTTTCAAATATTTTGGCCTCGTGCCTCACTGAAGAGACATTTATTGTCAAAATACGCATCTTGTGCATAAAAATTGATACCTTTTATGTTATAAGACCAGTGGTCAATTTCAGAATGGTCCAAATGTCAGACGTGAAACAGTGGAGTGACCCCAAGGTAATAAGTTGGAAGAGCTGAGTAACAAGCAAACCTTCAATTAGACACTGGGAAATTCTAATAAACACATTATTAAATTTTACATAGATTAATATTATGACACAAATGTTTTGGGATAATGATAATAGAATATATAAGAGTTATTCTGAATAAATGTTACATGTATATTAAGGAATACTTAAAACTTTAAGATTGAATTACTAGTAGCTTTTAAAAAACTATTACTGTGTATACTTAGAAGCTTTATCAGTTCTCATGTAGTGACAATAACTATTAGATTTCCATTTATTCAAAGTTTAGATTCTGTTCAGTATTGTATCAAACATGAGATCTACATGATCTGATTTGCATCTAATTATGCTATGTACTCAGACTAGAATATTGTCTTTGCCTTGTGGTCAATCTTAGATAAAAATTTAGTTTTAAATGTATCCCCTGTCCTGTAAATGTCTAATCCTTATCTTATATATCTAGATAAAAATAACTTTAACTAAGTATATATCTTGCTGATATTAAACACCATGACGTCATTACCAGGTTTGTACATATCAATCAATCAATCATGATCACAAAAAATACCCCTAACCAAACCTTGTTAATTTCTTTTGCACTTCATAGCTATACATGTTCACGTTGGTATTGAGCCTTTATAAACTAAATATTATTATCGACATGCTATCAATGAGAATGTTTTGGTTTTATATTACAGAAAGAAACAAGTTCTGTGGCAGAAAAGTCATTTGCTGTAGGTACATTAGCTGAAACTTTGTTAGCCTGTGGGCAGGTCTCAGTAAATTTTGTAGATCAACTTTATCCTCTGTTTATGAAGATGATTAGAGATGAAGATGAGGAGGTCCGCAGTAATTCCATATTTGCCCTTGGTGTTCTTATGGCAAACAGTGGAGATAAGTTATATTTGTATCCTTTCAGATCAACTTTTTATCACCATACAGAGTTGAAGGTATAGTTTTCTTAATGTCCATTTGTCATCAAACATTTGATTTTCTGATATTTTCATCAGCACAACATGACTAATTCTTCATTCTTGTTCTTAAATGCTTTAAATTTAATGTAGATTTCTATAACTGTCTAAAATATTTTACTCACTAAGTACTGTGTAACAAGCCTTTTAGAAGTTAACATAATGTTTTGGAACAATACATGCTACGTGATTTAATATTTTCTATAAAAAGTAATGTCCCATTATTTAGAAACATATATATGGGTTTTTTTCTAGTTTTAAGTTACATCTTGCAAAAATACTCGACTAATCTAAATTGACAATTAGCCATGAATTCATATTGATTCTTCATAATAAACCAGTTTTATGGACAAAGGGTATTAACTTTATTCCCAATATTCCTTAATTAAATTGTGTATACCATTCTCTGTTTGAGGCTCAGCTTACAATGCAAATTGAAAGCAATCTTTATCTCTAAAAATTCACAAGCATTACAGTTTTTAGCCTTTTAGCAGAGCGTTTTCCCTAATACAACTATGCAAAAAAAAAAGAATTGTGGAATTCCTTATTTAGAAATACACTCTAAGAAAACAGAACAAGTTGGTTTTAAAATCTGCATGTAATTAAGGTTAAGGGGTTAATTCTTTTTTTTTGTGCAGTATTGTAGGCACTTGAAAATGTGGAAAATGTGTCTTTCTTCATAGTTCTTTCAAACCAATGCAAGGTAGAAGACCTGGTTGCTTCATACATTGTTAGCAGATACCTAATGTTACAAACTATCTGTCTGTCATATGTACATTTTCCTTTACCTCATTTTCAGTGACTGCTTAAAAAAATTACACACTTTTTTTGGTCATGTGAAATACTCTGACACATATCCTGGTATCTATGATGAGTTTATTTATTATGAATAATATGATAACTATATTTGGTATATGGATTCATTGCAATGTCTAGATGTCTATTAGACAGGGTTAATCTGACCTCAACCTCATTTCATCGATTAGTGATCAAGGTTAAGTTTTCGTGGTCAAGTGCGTATCTTAGATACTATAAGCAATATGTCAACTATTTTTAGTGCATGGAATGATTGCAAGGTGTACATATCAGACTGGCAGTTTCCATCTGACCTTGTGCATTGGACAATGTTTAGTTCTTGTGCTTCTTCTATTTCGCAGACAGATACTCTAAGCAATAGGGCCACTACATTTCATATATGGGATAATTGTTAGATGTACATGTCTGTCTGGCAGGGTTCATATGACCTTGACCTCATTTTCATGGTTCATTGGTCAAAGCTACTTTTTCGTGGTTTTGTCAGTTTATTAGATACAATAAGCAATAGGTCAACTATATTTTGTATTAGGAATGATTGTAAGGTGAACATGTCTGTCTGACAGGGTTCATATGAACTTGACCTCATTTTCATGGTTTATTGGTCAATGTTAAGATTTTGTGGTTTGATCTGTTTCTCATGTACTATAAGCCATAAGATCACTATATATGATGTATGGAATGATTGTAAGGTGTACGTTTCTTTCGGCATGGTTCATCTGACCATGACCTCATTTTCATGGATCATTGACAATGTTAAGGTTGTGATACTACACAGTTTGTACTACAGACTTTCTACATAAATAATCTTTCACCTCTCTTCTTCAATCATAAGTAAAGCAGGCGTGACATTTCAGTGTTTGCACTCTTGTGTATTTGTTTTTGTCACAAATGTACTACTTGAACTTAATATGACAATAAACATTTGATATATAATGAGTCCTTATAGTTGATACAATAAAACGATGTTGCTTTTAAAAGGGTAAATAAAAATGAGTACACTGTGTGCATCTGAAGAGCTTTTCTGGTAGCTTGTACAGTTTTGTGTACTGTTGTTTGTTTTATTTTCTTTTGGTGATGGTATTAATTGATTGTTATCATCTTATTGTTTTGATTGGCCCTTGGTAGTAAGTGTCCTTTAAGTTATATGTTAACTATTTAGTTTAGTTGTTTATTTAGTCATCCAAGGAAGCTAATTCCAACGATAAAGTCATGCTTTTAGAGAATTGTGTTTGGTCTTTCTGTCGCTTCATTGAATGGTATGAACAGATTAAGAAACCTTTAATGAATGTGGAGGTACTGAATCTAAAGTAGATCCAGCAGTATTTAATGGCATGACTCCAATGGCCTGGCTGGTGTATTAACATTGCATGTGGATGATTTTCTGTGGGTAGGAACCAATTTGTCATTTCAAAACTAAGAAAATAATTTAGTGCCGGTAAAGAAGCTTCAAAATCTTTCAGATATTTGTGACTGGGTCTAAGTCATACTGATGATACAATTATACTGAATCAGACAGACTATGTCGACGTGTTAAACACAGTATTAATAGATAGAAAGAGGGCAAAGGACTCTCCGCTTTCATCAGTCTAACAAACTGTTCCAAGATCAAAAGTAAGACAACTGTTGTAGCAGGCAAAACAAACTCGTCCCCTGACATTGCTTTTGAGATTGCTATAATTGCATCAAAATTAGAAGACAAGTACTATTGAAGACCTGAAAAGAGCGAACAAACTATTAAGGAAAGTTTGAATAGATCTAGTGTCCCTTTATTTCAAGGAACTTGGAGAACATGTAGAGCTGTAGTATACTGATGCTTCTTTTGAAAATCTCCAGATGGGGGAAGTCAAGGACGGTTTGTGATTATGGTTCTTGGAGACAAAGGGAAAATCAGCCTAGTAACGTGGCAGTCAAAGAAAGTTAGGAGAGTTGTTTGAAGCACACTAGCTCGCGAAACTCTTGCTTTAGTCGATGGAATTGATTGTGCTACATCTTCTTTGTATATTGAATTTATTTTCAATAAATGTGCTCCAGAAGGAGGTATTCCAGTCCGATGTGTAATTGACAATAAGGAACTTTTTGAGGCCGTACATTCAACGAAAAATGTATCTCAAAAGAGACTTAGACTGGAAACTAGTAGCACCAAGGAGATGATACAAAAAGGAGAGTTAACCGTTCATTGGATTGAAACAAATGAAGTAAAGTTAATGTGTTGACAAAGCACAGAACCTTTTACATTGTTTTGAGAAAAAAACTTGTTTATACAGTTTCACGAAGGAAATTTATATTGATTATTTGACACTTACAAAAGTGATGAATATACATATATTCTAGAACAGTAATTAATTTTTTTTTAAAAGAATAATTTGTGATGTGATTAGTGATATCTATAAAACTTTAATTTTCATTTATGAACTTTACATCTACTTTTTGAAATAAAAACTAGAAGTTTTTAGTCATAAATTATGAATGAAACCAGATTCATCTACATACATGTAGCTTGTTCTGTTTATGAAATGGTAGGAAATCACTATATTCTCAACTAGTTTTCCTTGATAAATTGGTTAATATGACTGATAAAATTATCACTCTTTTAATTTAGCATGAATTTACTTCGCATTTCACCATTAAATGTCTTATTTTGTAAAAACACTTGCACACATGCTTATTATATTAAGAAAGTTCATAATTAACTCATGACAATTAATTTTTTCTACCTAATTGAATGAAAGTTTTGATTCTTTTATCGGAATTGGTCTCCAAGGTTTATTAAAACGGTCATTTGGAGGGGCCTTTCAATTATCAAACAATACTGAGAAACAGTTACATAATGTAAAGACATGCAAATAAAAGTGGGTGCAAGGTGGGGATTAAAAAGTTGATCTCAATGAATTGACCAAAATCATTTCTGGACAAAAAAAATTTCATGACCTAAACTTAATACCTTTTCGTTCATTTGGCTTTTCAGATTATGTTTTTTCTGACAAATATGACCGTTTCCAGACCATTGGTTGCATTATTCCTTAACAAAGATCAGACATTATACACAAGTTTTAAAAACTTTGTTTGCAATATTGAATAAAGAAGGCAACCCAAGAGTGATAGATAATATATGTGCAGCGACATGTAGAATGATAACAACACATAAGTCGGCTTTACCACTTGAACAGGTATGTATGTTAGACTATTTCTTAAATTTTAAGATGTATGGAAAGTGTATCCTATTTACTTATTTTACCTTTAAAATTGTAGATATGCAGTAGATTTTCCTTTGTATACAGCATTCATTGTGTCAACACGAACGGATCTTTTCTGTCATGGTCCATGTCACACTTAGTTAATCCTCAACTTCCTTAAAACAGCTAAACAGAATTCAACCAAATTGTCATTGATTCATATTCAGGACATGAAAATTTGGACCTACTATAGCCTACTATTTTAATTTTTAATCTGATTGTATTTATGGTTTCCATTACCAAAAAAAATCAGCTAATATCAGCCTGTAAATTCAGAACTTATTGAAAACGCCTAAACAGAATTCCATCAAGTAGACCCAAATGTTGATAAACTCCTGTTCTACCTCCATGACAAATATAATGTTTTCCCTGCAGATAAAGCCCTAAACATCATCGTTTTGTGTGTAAATCACATTACATAAACTGCTTGATGAAGGAATTAGTTATTGACAATTCACTTGGAAACTCTACATATACTCCACGACACTTATCAAGGAGGAAATCCTGAAAAATCATAGGTCTGTTTTATGTTCCTTTGGAATTTCAACCAAAGATGAAGAACTTGGTCTTCATTCACTGTATTGGATTCCTAAATTGTGTAAGTGTCCTTACAAACAACATTTTATTGCTGGGTTTTCCAAGCAGGAAACCTATCAGCAATCAAAACCGGGATTCAAAGTTATTGTGAAATCACCTACTCGAAGTGTGGAGTAAATCAGATGTGGATACTAAAATAAACCAAAGATCTGATAAATAACACAAAATCTAAGTCTCTTTCTACTTGCAATAGTATTAAAAATTTTGACTGTTTACCCTTTTCACAAGTATTCCCCAACGTAGATTCAAGTTTCTTGTTTTATGGATTGATAAATCGTACTTTGTAAAAAATCTCTGATAAAACGAAAATTCCCTGAAACTGACATTGTCAAGATGCTTGATTTCTTGATTGACAACATAGTTGTTACGTTTCGAGGACATGTTTTTCAACAAACTATTGGCATTCCCATGGGAACTAGTAGATCCTCTTCTTGCCGACTTGTTCCTTTATTCATATGAGGCTGACTTCATACAGAAAAAATTAAAAGAATCAAGCATTTACTTTTAACTTCATTTTCCGCTATGTAGATGATGTCCTCTCATTAAACAATTCAAAGTTCGGTGACTATGTTGAACGCAACTATCCCATCGAACTTAAATACAACAGAATAGTTACGTCTGCCTCATATCTTGACTGACATCTAGAAATTGACCATGATGGTCGGTTGAGAACAAATCTTTACGACAAAAGAGATGATTGTAGCTTCCAAATTGTTAACTTTTCATTTCTATGAAGAAACAATCCATCAGCGCCTGCTTATGGAGTCTATATCTTCCAGTTTATACAATATTCCAGAACTTGCATTTCCTATTATGATTTTCTTGATAGAGTTGCTGCTTACAATGAAGCTATTAAACCAAAAGATGACAACGGATATGTTCCAATTGTCGTAATCACAATCCCGTCCTCTTTTCCCAGAATTAGAATTATCACAAGATTTGTACTTACATGAGCACCACGACGGGTGCCACATGTTGAGCAGGATCTGCGTTCCCTTCCGGAGCACCTGAGATTCCCACGGTTTTTGGTGGGGGTCGTGTTGCTCAGTCTTTAATATTTTCTTTGTTGTGTTTTGTATAATGTTTGTCTATTGATCGTTTTTCTTTTCTTGCTGTGGCAGTTTGTTTTCGACTTTAATATGAATTTGAATATCCCTTTGGTATATTTCACATTTCTTTTATTGTGGTTGGCAATTATCTTGACAACCGTAACAGGTAGAGAGAAATTTTAAACAGCACATACAATATCTACAAATTATTAATGGACTCAAACGTTATGGTCCTAAAATGGGGTTTTTTTGTCTCCCCTACGACGAAAATCGCAGTATGCAAGATATAGTATTACAATCTGTCGGCGGCGACGGCGTAAACTACTTGTTTAAAGCTTTATATTTCAGAAGGTAGAAGACCTGGAAGCTTGTGTGCAGATACCTTATGTTAAGAAGTTTCCGTCTGCCATATGTCCATTGTCCTTGACCTCATTTTCATGGTTCAGTGACTGCTTGGAAAAAAAATCCAGTTTTTTTGTTAAGTGAAATACTCACTCATTATGAGTAATAGGATGGTATCTGGGTTCCTAGCATCGTCTTGGTATATGGTTTCCTTGCATCGTCTACATGTCCGTCAGGTAGGATTCACCTGACCTAGTCCTTATTCCATGGATCAGTGATCAAGGTTAAAGTTACGTGGTCAAGTCCGTATCTCAGATACTATAAGCAATAGGTCAACTATATTTGGTGTATGGAATGATTGTAAGGTGTACATGTCCGACTGACAGGTTTCATCTGACCTTGACCTCAATTTCATGATTCATTGAACAATGTTTAGTGTGTGTGGTTTGGTCTTTTTCTCAGATACTATAAGCAATAAGGCTACTATATTTGGTGTATGGAATGACTGTCAGGTGTACATGTCATTCTGGAAGGTTTCATCTGACCTCGACCTCATTTTCATGGTCCATTGGACAATGTTTAGTTTTGTGGTTTGGTCTATTTCTCAGATATTATAAGCAATAGGTCAATTATATTTAGTGTATTGAAACAGTTGCAAGGTATACATGTCTGTAATACCATGTCTGGCAGGGTTCATATGACCTTGACCTCATTTTCATGGTTCATTGGTCAATGATAAGATTTCGTAATTTTGTCAGTTTATCAGATACTATTAGCAATAGGGCAACTATATTGGATGAATGGAATGATTGTAAGGTGAACATGTCTGTCTTGCAGGGTTCATATGACCTTGTCCTCATTTTCATTGTTCATTGTGTTAAGATTTTGTGGTTTGGTTTGTTTCTCGGGTACTATTAGCAATAGGACCACTATATTGGGTGTATAGAATGATTGAAAGGTGTACATGTCTGTCTGGCATGGTTCATCTGACCGTGACCTCATTTTCATAGAACATTGTTATTGTTAGATTTATGTGATACTTGTAGTAAAACCTTCATATTACAGACTTTCAACATAAATTCAATGATGAGTAAAACAGGCGAGACAATTCAGCGTGTGTACTCTTGCTGTTTTAACTTTGAAAACTAAAAGTTTTGTTGAGTCTGCATCATTTTGTTGCAAAAGCAAGACACAACGATCCTACATTTCCAGGGTGGTCAACATGTAAGGTCAGTCTGTTTTTTAAACATCAATGACTTTGTCAACCTTCATAAATTAAATAAAACTGTGACAGATCTTTTTTTGATAAAAGTATCAAGAGTCAAATTTTGAAAAAAAATGTTTCGCACTTTCATATTTTTCTGATAAATGGACTATTTTTTTTTACGTTAAACATAAAATGCCATATAAGATTAAAGTGTTTCAGACATCAATAACTTTTTGTCAAACTGTCATGGAATTTTACAAAACTTGGACCGAGCTTTTTAAACTGTCATGGAATTTTTAAAAGTTGGACAGAGGTTTTTATGATCAAAATACAGTACGGAAAACATTTTGAAAATATTTTTTACTGATAAAAGGACAACTCTACCGATCAAACTTTTATACCTCCATATTTTGATAACATAGAGCCACCTAGAAAAACAGTAGAAGTTTGATTTTTAATCATACGTCAGTTACATCAGACGTCAGTATAGAAAATAATGCTCCTTCAACATGAGACTGTGAAACATCGAAGTTTAGATATGGTCCTTATGGTCATGTAGGGGATCTCAACAGCATTCAAGAACGAGAGGTTAAACACTTTTTGAAAAATGGACGAATATTGTTGATATATGCATATCAGATTTTGAAAATAATTTAGAAATGAATAAAAGAGTACGTTATACACCCATTTCTGGGAATAAAAACAAACCAAGTACTCGCAAAGAGTTTTGTGTTAATACCAGCCGACAAAGCAGCCAACAATGTGGTGGTGGTATGACTTAAACTCTACACGGAAGCCTTAAGAATGAAATTATACATTCAACTACGTTCAAGGCTGTGTGCTCTACAGAGAGTCAAATAGTAAATAATCATGTAACTACCACAGCTCAGCTTAAGGCCCCCTCTTAACATTTGAAGGTCCCCACTATGTATTATTATCAAACCAAGATAGAGGTTTTTGTCTCTCCTTGACGGAGTCAAAAAACTAGACATCGGTATGCTGTTTCATGCGGCGGCTGTGGCGGTGTCAACAATGTATTAGTTTATGATTAGGTCAGTTTATGGTGAACCTCTAGTTGTAGGTCAATTATATTTGGTTTGAGTTGTATTAGCATTGGGACATCTTATTTCCATGGAGATTATTTGGCTCCATCCCCTCAGTCATGGTCTATTAACTTTGAAACTTTTGCGTAGTCTACGTGTATTAGTTTGTGATTAGGTCAGTTTATGGGGAACTACTAGTGGTAGGTCAATGATATTTGGTATGCAGTTGTATAAGCATTGGTACATCTCATTTCCATGGAAATTATTTGGCCCCACCCCATCAGTCATGGTCTATTAACTTTGAAACTTTTGCTTAGTTTACATGTATTAATTTGTGATTAGGTCAGTTTAAGGGGAACTATTAGTGGTAGATCAATGATATTTTGTATGCAAATGTATTAACATTTGTACATTTCATTTCCATGGAGATTATTTGGCCCCACCCCTTCAGTTTTAAACTATTGACTTTGAATGTGTTGCCTAGTTTACATGTTAAAGTTTGTGATTAGATCAGTTTAAATTGAACCACTAATGTAAAGTCAATGATATTTGGTATGCAAATGCCAATTGGCATTTACAAGTCTCATTTCCATGGAGATTATATTGCCCCACCCCCTCATCATGGTTCATTGACTTTGAAACTTTTACATATAGTTAACAAGTTAATGTTTGTTTAAAGGGTAACGACTTATGATAAGTCAAAGGTAGTTGGTATGCAGTTGTACATGTATTAGCATTGGCACATCTCATTTCCATGGAGATTGTTTGGCCATGTATCTTCAGTCATGGTTCATTGACTTTGAATATTTTGCATAGCTTGCATGTTAAAGTATTGTAATTTTAATTTAACATTTGCATTATCAAAATTACAAAAAGGTGAGACATATCTCTGTGTTAACAGTTTATTATGATCAAAATACAGTACGGAAAACATTTCGTATTTTACTGATAAAAAGACGACTCTACCGATCAAAACGTTACCTAAACTACACCAAAAAACCCGTAAAATATCGTTTCATCTTATCCTATAGTAAGTGTTCTACTACTAATCTTTCAGTGCTTTTTACGAGTTCCTTAACTACTATCAAAGAACTTATCATTAACTTTTGTAGTCAAACATATGAAAAAAGTGGAAGTAACTATTTTTGGAGTGTCAAAAATTCTTTGGATGTTTTAGATAAATTACTTGCTTTTGGTGGTCCCATGATTCGGTTGACAGTTTTGACTTTTCCACTCTTTATACTATACTTCCACACAATCTTATCATACATAAATTTTCCTATTTAATTAAATGGACGTTTCATAAATCTGATAGCAAATGTATTTGCTGCAACTCATATAAAGTATTTTTCTCTAATGAGAAATGTAAATATGCTAGATATACTTACTAGAGGTGTGATGACATGATTAAAGTTGTAAATTTTCTCCTCGTCAAAATTTATGTACGTTTCGGCAATAAAGTATATCGACAGGTTGTAGGTATTCCTATGGGCACCAATTGTGCCCCTTTAATCGCAGACTTGTTCCTGTACTGTTATTAATCACAGTTTATGGCTAAACCCGTCTAAATTGATTTCATTGATAAATTCAACAACACTTACCGTTATCATGATTATATTTTTTCGTTAAAAAATCAAGAATTCTCTAAATATACTGCCGAAATTTAGCCACTGGAACTTACTTTAAATAAATCAAATATTAACAGCAATAACTGTCTTTTTCTTGATTTAGATATTTCAGTTTTACGCCAGAAACTCTACGCAAAAATTTACGACAAAAGGGACGATTTTTCTTTCTCTATTTTTAATTTTTCATTTTTGGACGGTAATGTTCCTTTGGCACCGTCTTACGATAAAATTGAAAATGGAAATGGGGAATGTGTCAAAGAGACAACAATCCGACCAAAGAGCAGAAAACAGCCCAAGGCCACCAATGGGTCTTCAACACAGCGAAAAAAATACCGCACCCCGAGACGGGCTTCAGCTGGTCCCTAAACAAAAATGTGTACTAGTTCAGTGAAAATGGACGTCACACTAAACTCCGAAACATATAAATGAACTAAAATTAAAAAAAAACATACAAGACTAACAAAGGCCAGAGGCTCCTGACTTGGGACAGGCGCAAAAATGCGGCGGGGTTAAACATGTTTTATGAGATCTCAACCCTCCCCCTATACCTCTAGCTAATGTAGAATAAACAAACACACAGCAATACGCACAGTAAAACTCAGTTTAAAAGAAGTCTGAGTCCGATGTCAGAATAGGTAACAGAAGAAACTAAGCAAAATGACAATGATACATAAATTAACAAAGGACTACTAGCAGTTACTGACATGCCAGCTCCAGGTGTAATAATTTTTCAGTTATACAGAGATTTCTTTCATTAAAATCAAATACGTTGTTACGTACACGAGCGAATCGAACAAGTTGAGATATATAAACACCATAAGATGGTGACAAGGGAACGTCACCATCTAAAAATGGATAATTAACAATAGGAAATGAAAAATCATCTCTTTTATTGTAAATTTTGGTATAAAGCTTCCCGTTAAAGATATAGATATCAAGATCCAGGAAAGGGCAGTGTTCATTGTTAGTAATAGCTTTATTTTAAGTCAGTTCAGCAGGATACATCTCTTTAGTGTACATACTGAAGTCGTCATTATTGAGAGCCAATATATCATCCAAATATCTGAAAGTGTTATTAAATTTTTGTATCAGATGTTGTTTCGATGGGTCTTTGCTGATTTTAGTCATAAATTGTAACTCATAACAATACAGAAACAGGTCCGCAGTAAGTGGTGCAAAGTTAGTCCCCATTGGAATTTCGATAACTTGACGATATACGGAATCTCCATAGCGAACAAAAATGTTATCTAGTAAAAATTCAAGTTCAGTTATCGTATCAAGGCAGGTCCAATTGACATAGTTCATTTGTTTGCTGTTACTAAAAAATGACCTAAAAGAGTTTGAACATATATATTCGCATTCTGACTTTTTAAATGCCCATTTAATAAGGTGTGTGAATTCTTTCTAAATGAGATTATGGGGCAAAGTTGTAAATAGGATAGAAAAATCAAAACTTTGAACAGATTCGAAATCACCAATATAAGCATGCAATTTGTCAAGTACTTCCAACGAATTTTTGACACTCCAAAAGCAATTAATTCCATTATTTTCAAAGGCCTTATTTGAACAATTTATTACCAGGTTTTTTATTGTACCAAATGTACTAGTAAGTAGAATAGACAGTTTAGTAGTGGAACAGTGGCTTGAAGACGAAATAAATCTATATTTGTAAGGTGTTTTGTGCAGCTTCGGAAGCCAGTACATAGTTGGAACTTTCATTGTATTTGGTTCTGCTTGTAAAGAGGTACCTAAAAGTTTATGTTTGTTACAGATGTCATTTTCCGAAAATGGAGTCAGTTGGAATGTTGGTGAATTAGTGATTTCCTTTTGCAGTACCTCAATGTAAAATTTACGTCAAACAATAATGATATTATTGGCAGCCTTATCAGCCGGGACAAAAACAAATTCCTTGGCGAGTTCTTTTAGCTTATGTTTGATACGAGAAATATGGCTATTATGGTTGTTGTTAGGAGTAAAATGTTCTTTAAAATGTTTAATACGAATATCAACTATGTTCATTATTGAATTAAAAAAAGAATCTAAGGATTTTTTGTCAGCTTTTTCTCGTTTTATCCATTTCGTGCAGTAAGTACGGAGTGAGTCGTGGATGTTGTTATGACACTCATTCCAACTAATAATTGACGGGGGGCGATATTTAGGTCCTTTACTGAGGAATGATTTCAACTCTCGGTCATGGACGATGTTAAGGACTTCTGTTATATCATTGGAACTGGGGCCATCAATGTATTCGGAATTACTGCAATTTCATGACGTAGGTGTATTGTCACTGATATTAACATCTTTACACACTTCACTATAATTACACACATATTTCCGGGTAGATTTTTTGTAAAAATAACATATAAGAGGGAGCTCAGTATTATCAAAATAGCCAGGAATTTGTTCTTTAACAGAATGATCATTAAAAATACCGGCAATATTTACAAAATCAAAACCTTTATTGACATATTTGATTTTAATGAAATGTTTTTTATGATCTTCAGGGCGATCAATTTTGGGAAACAGTTTAGAATAGCAATATGCAATTATAATTTGGACGATTTCATACTTAGGACTGCAATATGGAATTGTGTTGCAATCCTCTAAAATTTGATGTAATTTATTAACAGGTAAAGAACAGAGCTTGGTTAACAGATAATGTCTGCCGTTGTTTTTTGAAATAGTAATTAGATCCGAAATATTTGTATTGTTAGTACGAAATTTTCTCTGATTGCGATTTACTCTACGCCCATGAGAACGTTTTTTACGAACAGTTTTAGAAACTACATCCAAAATGTTAACAGAATCGGTTCTTATATATTACCAATTCCCATGATTTGATCATTAAGACCGAGAGGATAGACTGTCTGTAATTTTTTAATCCAATTTAATTCAATTATTTTCATTTTTATTAGATTCCCCAAGCTGCTTATTTACTACTTCTAAAAGTTGAACTGGTAAATATTTAATAGGATGATTGTGCTTCTCAAGGTGTTGAGAAATGATATTTTTAAATTTATGGGGTCTTCTAAAACGATAAAGGTGTTCTTTCGTGCGTTTAGATAAATAGTGTCCGGTTTCATCTACGTACTGAATACCGCATCCCGGTTTGTTTCATGTGAGTAAATAGATAATACTGTTAGTTTTTCAATTTAAATCAGTTTCAAAATTTAAGGGAAATGTGCGACCATTAAACGTGGACCTTACCGTATTGTTGGTGGAAAGACGGGGACATGTAAGTCATTTTTTGGCATGACACTTATCGATAGAAGGGTAACCACGATTTTTGTTCTTAAAAATGTTAGCGATTGTAGTATTTTTAGATAAGCAATTTTGAAGATTGAGACGTGTAGATACCCTTTGAACGAGTTTGGTATTTAGTATTTTTCCATTTCTGAGTTTCATTTTGTTATCCGTATTTCCAATTGAAAGGAGCAAAGACGGCGTACAGAATATGAACCAGCACACAGGAATTGAATAAAGTAAAAAGATAAAACTATACCACAACTCGTTCGCTATGTCTGTGTCTGTAGTGTCGTTTTGGATTTCAATGAGCGTAATCTATGTATTACTGGTAAATTATTAAGTCAGGGATTTCGTTACCACAAATTACTTTAGAATAGCACATCCTAATTTTTACGGGAATGTTGTTTACCGAGCCAGGAAATTTAGATACGATCCGGATAAACTTATAAATCCTTTAAACAAACTTACCATTTCAACACTGTAATAGGTCTTTGAATATTGTTTTTATTGGTATAAATCTTGATTTTGTTTTCAGTAAATTAAAACCATACTAAATATTATTGTTATACAAATATGCACATTCACGGTACTACAATATGTCGATACCTATATTGTGGCATTGCACAAGGTCGTGTTTTTCTCTGACTGTTAATGACGTCTTTACGCTAAATCCATTGGATGTTGGATGTGTACTGATCGATAATTAAGTCTTAGATACATGATTTTTTTATTAGTTGTTATAGGCTTTGAACTATCTGTCGGAAGCTGCGAGTAATCTCAGATCTTTACTTAGTGTCTTTTTTGTTATTGAGTGTATAGATACAATGCCGTTCTGTGTTTTAGTGAGATGTTTATCTGCTTTGTATCGATCTGATGAGTTATTAGCCCATTTCAACTGATTTTTATACTAGTAGTTTGTTCTTATGTTGTACTGTTACACCACTGTCCCAGGTTAGGTGGAGGGTTTGGCGCCAGAAAACTAGTGTAGCCCGCCACATTATGTATGTACCTGTCCCAAGTCAGGATCTTCAATGGTTGTCGTTGGTTCATGTTTGTCATATTTTTTTTTCGTAAATTGTTTTGTTATACATTAGGCCGTTAGTTTCTCAATTGAATTGTTTCATATTTTTCATGTCGGGCCTTTTATAGCCGACTATACGGTATGGGTTTTTCTCATTGTTGAAAACCTTACAGTTGTCTATAATTGCTTCATTTGAACTTTGGTGGATAGTTGTCTCATTGGCATTCATACCACATCTCCTCATTTTTGTCGAAAAAGCGAGACAAAGCGATCCTACATTCTGTCGTCGGCGTCGTCGTCGTCGTCGTCGTTGTTGTCGTCGTCGGCGAATATTCACTCTGTGGTTAAAGTTTTTGAAATTTTAATAACTTTCTTAAACTATCCTGGATTTCTACCAAATTTGGACAGAAGCTTGTTTATGATCATAAGATAATATTCAAAAGTAAATTTTGTACAAAAAAAAATCCATTTGCTCCATATTTTACTTATAAATGGACTTTATTTTTTCTGCCAGGAAACATTACATTCACTCTGAGGTTAAAGTTTTTGAAATTAAATTTAATAACTTTCTTAAACTATGCTGGATTTCTACCAAACTTGGACAGAAGCTTGTTTATGATGATAAGATAATATTTTTAAGTAAATTTGTAAAAAAAAATATTCCATTTTTTCCGTATTTTACTTATAAATGGACTTAGTTTTTCTGCCAGGAAACATTACATTCACTCTGTGGTTAAAGTTTTTGAAATTTTAATAACTTTCTTAAACTATCCTGGATTTCTACCCAACTTGGAAAGAAGCTTGTTTATGATCATAAGATAGTATCCAGAAGGAAATTTTGTTAAAATTTTGTTCCATTTTTTCCGTATTTTACTTATAAATTGACTTAGTTTTTCTTCCAGTTAACATTACATACAGTCTGCAGTTTAAATTTTTGAAAACATTTATACTTATTTGTTTAGGGGCCAGCTGAAGGACGCCTCCGGGTGCGGGAGTTTCTCGCTGCATTGAAGACCCATTGGTGGCCTTCGGCTGTTGTCTGCTTTATGATCGGGTTGTTGTCTCTTTGACACATTCCCCATTTCCATTCTCAATTTTATTAGATTCATAAACTATCCTGGATTTTTACCAAACTTGGACAGAAGCTACTTACAATCAAAAGATAGTATAGAGAGGAATATTTTTATTAATTTTTTTCCTCATTTTTGTTGAGCCTGCGATTAACAGCAAAAGTAGGCGAGACACTGGGTTCTGCGGAACCCTTACGAATTTTTATATTAGTTTATTGCAGTTAACATTTAGATGCAGTCTGGTGTTAAATACATCAATACATTTGTTAAACCTGTAAAGAATTTAATTTATTTAAATAAGCTTTTTTATGAGTTAAAGATATATCAGAATCAAAATTTTGAAAAATATATTTTTCATTTTTGCGTATTTTAGGGATAAATGAACTTAGTTTTTTTTTGTTTTTTTTTTGCAGTAAACATTTACATCATACAGTCTGTTATTATACATTTTAGATATTACAAGCTTTGTTTAACCTTCATGGATTGTTTTGATACTTGGAAATAACTCCTTCAAGATCAAGAAAAAGATTCTAAAGAAAGAAATTAGAAAATTCTGGGTTTTTTTATCTTTCCATAGATTACCGTTACGAATTTTCCGTAATTGTTATGAATTTTGAACCAAAATAATGGTGTCAGGATTAACAGTTTACTTGTTACGGATTTTCGTTCATTACCCGTCCAGAACTGTTAAGATATAATTTTGATCATTGTAACGCTTCATTTTTTATATAATTTTGTAACAATAAGCGCTTGAGTGGTTCAGATTATGTAAATATTTCGGGTTTCTCTGGACGGTATCTGGATGATTCGTTCCAACTCCGATTCGTACCAACCAATTCGTCCCAAGTTGCTTGGTCAATTCGTTCCAACTTTTAATAGAACAGTTTTTAACCATATGAACTATCAAAATAACCTTTTTACGTTTATTTTTAGTGATGTACCTATATAATTTATATATAATGTATATAAATATTTATTCAAAATTTATTTCTATAGTTTATTCTGGAAATGATATATTGACAGTATACAATATTTCATGACAATTTAATATAAAAAAAACTTCTAACTAGTTTTATTTTCAAAGAAATCATTATTTCATTGTAAGTGCTTATTGTATTTTAATCCTTTCACATAAAAAGTCTTATGCATTCATCAAAACAATAAATCCGTACTCAGCTTGGGTCGAAGCTTGGGTCACAAATGCTTGTAAATAATAATTGAAACCATGCCAAGTGTATTATGTTTTTCTCAAGTGCATCATAATTTACTCATTAGCACTGGTTGTTCGTGTAGTTTCCTTGTACGAAACCAAAAAAGTTACTTCATTAAACCCCATGAAAATTAAATTTTGAAACTGAAATATCATAAAGGCTCCAAATTCCAAATATTTTTACATTCCATCATGGAATCTTCCTGTGTTGCTTGCACAAATTTGTAATCACTAAACTTAGTTTTTATACGACCGCAAAAATTAAAAATTTTTTGGTCGTATATTGGTATGACGTTGGCGTCGTCGTCGTCGTCGTCGTCGTCGTCTGGCGTCGTCTGGCGTCGTCCGGCGTCGTCCGAAGACACATTGGTTTTCGCACTCTAACTTTAGTTTAAGTGAATGGATCTCCATGAAATTTTACCATAAGGTTCAATACCACGAAAGGAAGGTTGGGATTGATTTTGGGGGTTATGGTACCAACAGTTAAGGAATTAGGGGCCAAAAAGGGGCCAAAAATAAGCATTTTTGTAACTTTCAGACAATAACTTGTGTGTAAGTGTATGGATCTCTCTGACATTGTACCACAAGGTTCCATATCACAAAGGGAAGGCTGTAATTGATTTTGGGGGTAATTGCCTCAAAATTTTAGGAATTGGGGGCCAAAAAATGGGCAAAAAACAAGCATTTTTCTAGTTTCATGACAATAACTTGTGTGTAAGTGTTTGGATATTTCTGAAATTGTACTACAAGGTTTCATATCACAAAGGGAAAGCTGGAATTGAGTTCGGGGGTAATTGCCTGAAACGTTTAGGAATTGGGGGCCAAAAAGGGGCCAAAAATAAGCATTTTTCTAGTTTCAAGACAATAACTTGTGTTCAAGTGTATGGATCTCTCTGAAATTGTACTGCAAGGTACCATACCACAAAGGGAAGGCTGGGGTTGAGTTTGGGGTGATGAATCATAAGGGGGTTCAAAAAATTTGGGGGGGGGATTTTTTTTTTTTTTTTTTTTTTCCTTTTTTCCTTTTTTTTTTTTAGTATTGCACAATAGCAAGAAATCTTCAATTGCACAGTATTGCGCAATAGCAAGAAATCTTCAATTGCACAGTATTGGGCAATAGCAAGAAATATCCAATAGCACAATATTGCGCAATAGCAAGAAATTGTCAATTGTACAGTATTGCGCAATAGCAAGAAATATTCAATTGCACAGTATTGTGCAAAAGAAGATACTTCTTATAAATTGCTTATTTTTTGATCAATTTCAATGGGGTTTTATTCTTGAATTCTTGGGGTTCTTTAATATGCTGAATATAACCATGTATTAAGTTTTTGGATTTTGGGCCCCGTTTTTAAATTGGTCCACATTGAGGTCCAAAGGGCCCAAAATTTAACTTTGTTTGATTTCATCAAAAATTGAATTATTGGGGTTCTTTGATATGCCGAATCTACCCGTGTATTTAGATTCTTAATTTTTGGTTCCGTTTTCAAATTGGTCTACATTAAGGTCCAAAATTAAACTTAGTTTGATTTTAACAAAAATTGAATTTTTAGTGTTCTTTGATATGCTGAATCTAAACATGTATTTAGATTTTTGATTATGGGCCCAGTTTTCAAGTTGGTCCAAATCGGGGTCCAAAATTAAACTTTGTTTGATTTCAACAAAAATTGAATATATGGGGTTCTTTGATATGCTGAATCTAACCATGTATTTAGATTTGTGGGCCCCGTTATCAACTTTGTCCACATAGAGGTCAAAAGGGTCCAAAATTAAACTTTGTTTGATTTCATCAAAAATTGAATTCTTGAGGTTCTTTGATATGCTGAATCTAACCATGTATTTAGATTTTGGATATTGGACCATAATAGGTGAATGTCCAATTTAAAATTTTTAAGTTCTTAGACCACATTCATTCTGTGTCAGAAACCTATGCTGTGTCAAATATTTAATCACAATCCAAATTCAGAGCTGTATCAAGCTTGAATGTTGTGTCCATACTTGCCCCAACTGTTCAGGGTTCGACCTCTGCGGTCGTATCAAGCTGCGCCCTGCGGAGCATTTTATTAATACATAAGACATATTATCTCAAATTATCTTACAGGTTCACATCTGGAAAAAACAAAGACATCTGAAGAAAAATGTATGAATAAATGAACAATCGACTTAACACAATTCTGTGTTTGTCAACACATTGTTGATTAAAATCCAACCATAAATGACTTCAAATAATTTATTGAAAAACGTAGTTTTATTTGAAATATGTAGCAAAACATTTTTAAGTAAAAATTTCTTTTGCCATGCACCGTACACTGATCTTTACAAAAACTATAATATACGGAGATATATACATTAAAGAAAGAAGGAACAAATTATAAAGTCCCAGTGATAATGAACAAAATCAGTTGCAACGAATTTACCATTGACTTGGGACGAATAGGCTTTGAACGAATCGGACTTGGAACGAATTAACTAGCACTTTATGTCTGATGGAGCAATTGAGTTTTTGCAGTTAGGACAGACAACTGAAACAACAAAATCGGAAACCAGAACAAAATGCTTTATGCAAATATTTTGTGAACCAGACTTCCATTCAGCGCGATGGTCGGTGTTCCTCACTTGCTCATCATATGATCTTTAAATCGTATAGTTGTCATAAATAAAGGAAGTTATTTTACCTAGTTCTTATTATTAATTATTAATATATGATTATTATAAAATTTTATGAAAAAAAAATGTATTACTGAAAAAAAAATCACAAATTACGGAAATCGTAATACTTTTTAACTGACTCCAACAAAGGTGTGATCTCCTGTACTTGGCGATCGCAATAGATATGTTTGGATTGACACAAATTGAGCAAGAGCTACTTCCCTTTTCCCGCCATGTTGGAGGGATAAGTGCCAAAATTCCTTCATAAGTCAATCAAATTCAACTTGTTATATGGACCGCTAGACTTTAAAAAAATGGCTTTTCTGAACAATTTTTATTTCTTAAAAGGGAATTATTTATCTACGAGATATAAAAAAATTTAAAAATGATTTTTTTTTTGTTCAATCAATAATAATTTTAGCAGCCAATTTGGTTCAATTTTGTTAAAGTAAGCAAAGAAACATCGCTGATGAATTATTCACTTACAAGTGAATACCTCGACCTCATGCAATCTGTATTCATGTGACCTTCAATTTAACCCCTTAGCTTGAGATGGGTTACGCATGTATTCAGTTATTAAAAGGAAAGGAATGTCAACATTGAAAGTGAAACAAGGATGAACCATAAGGTTGACTGATTCGATCCACAAAAAATCATTCTTTCATAATACAGATAAAAACGATGATATAAAATTGAGAATGGAAATGGGGAATGTGTCAAAGAGACAACAACCTGACCAAAGAGCAGAAAACAGCCCAAGGCCACCAATGGGTCTTCAACACAGCTTGCCCCTAAACAAAAATGTGCAAATTTTAGGATACTTTGATTATTTCCCAGCTTCAGAATAAAATAAATGCTGTTTAAACATTTTTTATTTATTTGCGTTCGTTTTATGTTATGCTGTTGTCTGCGACTGCGTCTGAAGACATTTTGGTTCGCAGACAATAACTTGAGTATAAATGCATGGATCTCTATGAAATTTTAACACAAGGTTCCATACCACTAAAGGATGGTTGGGATTGTTTTTGGGGGCTGTTGTCCTAGCAGTTTTGTAATTAGGGGCCAAAAAAGGTCAGTTTTACTGGTTCATAGAAAATAAATTGGTTCGCAGACAATAACTTAAGTATAAGTGTATGGATGTGTAAGAAATTTTAGCACAAAGTTCCATACTACAATAGGAGGGTTGGGATTGATTTTGGGGGTTATTGTCGTAGCTGTTTATAATAAGGGGCCCAAAACAATTATGTGTCTGGTTTTAAGACAATAACTTGAGTATAAGTATATATATCTCTGTTAAATTTTAGCACAAGGTTCCACACCACAATAGGAAGGTTGTGATTAATTTTGGGGGTTATTGTCATAGCTGTTTAGGAATTAGGGGCCAAAAAGGGCCTAACAAAAACAATTATTTGTCTAGTTCACAGACAATAACTTGAGTATAAGTGTATGGATCTCTATTAAATTTTAGCACAAGGTTTCATACCACAATAGGAAGGTTGGGATTTATTTTTGGGGTTATTGTCGTAGCCGTTTAGTAACTAGGGGCCAAAAACAATTATGTGTCTGGTTTTAAGACAATAACTTGAGTATAAGTATATATATCTCTGTTAAATTTTAGCACAAGGTTCCACACCACAATAGGAAGGTTGTGATTAATTTTGGGGGTTATTGTCATAGCTGTTTAGGAATTAGGGGCCAAAAAGGGCCTAACAAAAACAATTATTTGTCTGGTTCACAGACAATAAATTGAGTATAAGTGTATGGATCTCTATTAAATTTTAGCACAAGGTTCCATACCACAATAGGAAGGTTGGGGTTTATTTTGGGGGTTAGTATAGTAGCTGTTTAGAAATAAGGGACCAAAAAGGGCCTAACAAAAACAATTATTTGTCTGGTTCACAGACAATAACTTAAGTATAAGTTCCATACCACAATATAAAGATTGGGGTTTATTTTGGGGGCTATTGTCTTTGCTGTTTAGTAGTTAAGGGCCAAAAACAAGCATTTTTCATGTTTCAGGTCAATGACTAGTGTATAAGAGTATAGATTTCTATGACATTTTACTACAAGGTTCTATACTTTAAAAGTAAAGTTGGGATGTTTGTGTTTGTTTTTTTTTTATATCCCAAACCGTTTAATAATAAGGGGTCGAAAAGGGGAGAAAAACAACTACTTGTCTGGTTTTAAGACAATAACTTGAGTATAAGTGTATATATCTCTATTAAATTTTAGCACAAGGTTTCATACCACAATAGGAAGGTTGGGATTTATTTTTGGGGTTATTGTCGTAGCCGTTTAGTAACTAGGGGCCAAAAACAATTATGTGTCTGGTTTTAAGACAATTACTTGAGTATAAGTATATATATCTCTGTTAAATTTTAGCACAAGGTTCCACACCACAATAGGAAGGTTGTGATTAATTTTGGGGGTTATTGTCATAGCTGTTTAGGAATTAGGGGCCAAAAAGGGCCTAACAAGAATAATTATTTGTCTGGTTCACAGACAATAAATTGAGTATAAGTGTATGGATCTCTATTAAATTTTAGCACAAGGTTCCATACCACAATAGGAAGGTTGGGGTTTATTTTGGGGGTTAGTATAGTAGCTGTTTAGAAATAAGGGACCAAAAAGGGCCTAACAAAAACAATTATTTGTCTGGTTCACAGACAATAACTTAAGTATAAGTTCCATACCACAATATAAAGATTGGGGTTTATTTTGGGGGCTATTGTCTTTGCTGTTTTGTAGTTAAGGGCCAAAAACAAGCATTTTTCATGTTTCAGGTCAATGACTAGTGTATAAGAGTATAGATTTCTATGACATTTTACTACAAGGTTCTATACTTTAAAAGTAAAGTTGGGATGTTCGTGTTTGTTTTTTTTTTATATCCCAAAACGTTTAATAATAAGGGGTCGAAAAGGGGAGAAAAACAACTACTTGTCTGGTTTTAAGACAATAACTTGAGTATAAGTGTATATATCTCTATTAAATTTTAGCACAAGGTTCCACACCGCAATAGGAAGGTTGGGATAAATTTTGGGGGTTATTGTCATAGGTGTTTAGGAATTAGGGGCCACAAAGGGGCCAAAAACAATTATTTGTCTGGTTTTAAGACAATAACTTGAGTAAAAGTGTATATATCTCTATTAAATTTTAGCACAAGGTTCCACACCACAATAGGAGGGTTGGGATTGATTTTGGGGGTTATTGTCTTAGCTGTTTTGTAATTAGGGGCCAGAAAGAGGCCAAACACAATTATTTGTCTGGTTTTAAGACAATAACTTGAGTATAAGTGTATGTATTTCTATTGAATTTTAGCACAAGGTTTCATACCACAATAGGAAGGTTGGGATTAATTTTTGGGGTTATTGTCATAGCTGTTTAGTAATTAGGGGCCAAAAAAGGGCCAAAAACATAATTTTTTATGTTTCAGGACAATAATTTGTGTATAAAAGTATAGATTTCTATGAAATTTTACCACAAGGTTTCATACTTCTAAAGGAAAGTTTGGATTGATTTTGGGGGTCATGGTCCAAACCGTTTAATAATTGGGGGTCGAAAAGGGGCCAAAAACAACTATGTTTGTGGTTTGCAGGCAATTACTTGAGTATAAGTATATGGATCTCTATTAAATTTTAGCACAAGGTTCCATACCACAATAGGAAGGTTGGGGTTTATTTTGGGGGTAATTATAGTAGCTGTTTAGGAATAAGGGACCAAAAAGGGCCTAACGAAAACTATTATTTGTCTGGTTCACAGACAATAACTTGAGTATAAGTGTATGGATCTCTATTAAATTTTAGCACAAGGTTCCATACCACAATAGGAAGGTTGGGATTTATTTTGGGGGTTATTGTCGTAGCTATTTAGTAGTTAGGGACCAAAAACGGGCCAAAAACAAGCATTTTTCATGTTTCATGACAATAATTTGTGTATTATTGTATAGATTTCTATGACATTTTACCACAAGGTGCAATTCTTCAAAAGGAAAGTTGGGATTCTTTTTTTGGGGGGTCATGGACCAAACCGTTTAATAATAAGGGGTCGAAAAGTGGCAAAAAACAACTATTTTTGTGGTTTGCAGGCAATAAGTTGAGTATAAGTGTATGGATCTCTATTAAATTTTAGCACAAGGTTTCATACCACAATAGGAAGGTTGGGGTTTATTTTGGGGTTATTATAGTAGCTGTTCAGAAGTTAGGGACCAAAAAGGGGCCAAAAACAAGCATTTTTTATGTTTCATGACAATAATTTGTGTATTGTATAGATTTCTATAACATTTTACCACAAGGTGCAATTCTTCAAAGGAAAGTTGGGATTCTTTTTTTTTTGGTCATGGGCCAAACCGTTTAATAATAAGGGGTCGAAAAGTGGCAAAAAACAACTATTTTTGTGGTTTGCAGGCAATAAGTTGAGTATAAGTGTATGGATCTCTATTAAATTTTAGCACAAGGTTTCATACCACAATAGGAAGGTTGGGGTTTATTTTGGGGTTATTATAGTAGCTGTTCAGAAGTTAGGGACCAAAAAGGGGCCAAAAACAAGCATTTTTTATGTTTCATGACAATAATTTGTGTATTGTATAGATTTCTATAACATTTTACCACAAGGTGCAATTCTTCAAAGGAAAGTTGGGATTCTTTTTTTTTTGGTCATGGGCCAAACCGTTTAATAATAAGGGGTCGAAAAATGGCCAAAAACAACTATTTTTAGCTCACCTGGGCCGAAGGGCCAAGTTAGCTTTTCTCATCACTTGGCGTCCGTCGTCGTCGGCGTCGTCGTCCGTCGTCGTTAGCTTTTTACAAAAATCTTGTCCTCTTAAACCACTGGGCCAAATTTAACCAAACTTGGCCACAATCATCATTAGGGTATCTAGTTTAAAAAATGTGTCCGATGACCCCGCCAACCAACCAAGATGGCCGCCATGGCTAAAAATAGAACATAGGGGTAAAATGTAGATTTTGGCTTATATCTCTGAAACCAAAGCATTTAGAGTAAATCTGACACAGGGTAAAACTGATTATCAGGTCAAGATCTATCTGCCCTGAAATTTTCAGACGAATCCGACAACCCGTTGTTGGGTTGCTGCCCCTGAGTTAGTAATTTTACAAAAATTTGGCAGTTTTTTGTTATTATCTTAGATATCATTATAATATCTAATATCTAATACTATTAATTATGATTTGAACCTTATTTTACATGATTTCCAAAGCATCAGTAAATACAGGTGAGCGACACAGGCTCTTGAGAGCCTCTAGTTGTGGTTTGCAGGCAATAAATTGAGTATAAGTGTATGGATCTCTATTAAATTTTAGCACAAGGTTCCATACCACAATAGGAAGGTTGGGGTTTATTTTGGGGGTTAGTATAGTAGCTGTTTAGGAATAAGGGACCAAAAAGGGCCTAACAATAACAATTATTTGTCTGGTTCACAGACAATAACTTAAGTATAAGTGTATGGCTCTGTACTGAATTCTAGCACAAGGTTCCATACCACAATATAAAGAGTGGGGTTTATTTTGGGGGCTATTGTCTTTGCTGTTTAGTAGTTAGGGGCCAAAAACAAGCATTTTTCATGTTTCAGGTCAATAACTAGTGTATAAGAGTATAGATTTCTATGACATTTTACTACAAGGTTCTATACTTTAAAAGTAAAATTGGGATGTTTTTTTTTTTTGTTTATATCCCAAACCGTTTAATAATAAGGGGTCGAAAAGGGGACAAAAACAACTACTTGTCTGGTTTTAAGACAATAACTTGAGTATAAGTGTATATATCTCTATTAAATTTTAGCACAAGGTTCCACACCGCAATAGGAAGGTTGGGATAAATTTTGGAATTAGGGGCCGGAAGGGGCCAAAAACAATTATTTGTCTGTTTTTAAGACAATTACTTGAGTAAAAGTGTATATATCTCTATTAAATTTTAGCACAAGGTTCCACACCACAATAGGAGGGTTGGGATTGATTTTGGGGGTTATTGTCGTAGCTGTTTTGTAATTAGGGGCCAGAAAGAGGCCAAACACAATTATTTGTCTGGTTCACAGACAATAACTTGAGTATAAGTGTATGTATTTCTATTGAATTTTAGCACAAGGTTTCATACCACAATAGGAAGATTGGGATTAATTTTTGGGGTTATTGTCATAGCTGTTTAGTAATTAGGGGCCAAAAAAGGGCCAAAAACATAATTTTTCATGTTTCAGGACAATCATTTGTATATAAGAGTATAGATTTCTATGAAATTTTACCACAAGGTACCATACTTCCAAAATAAAGTTGGGATTGATTTTTTGGGGGGACATGGCCCAAACTGTTTAATAATTTAGGGTTAAAAAGGGGCCAAAAACAACTTTTTCTGGTTTGCAGGCAATTACTTGAGTTTAAGTGTATGGATCTCTATTAAATTTAGGCACAAGGTTCCAAACCACAATAGGAAGATTGTGGTTTATTTTGGAGGTTATTATAATGGCTTTTTAAGAATAAGGGGCAAAAAAGGGGCTAACAAAAACAATTATTTGTCTGGTTCACAGACAATAACTTGAGTATAAGTGCATGGATCTCTGTTAAATTTAAGCACAAGGTTCCTTACCACAATACGAAGGTTGGGATTTATTTTGGGGGTTATTGTCGTAGCTTTTTAGTAATTAGGGACCAAAAAGGGGTCAAAACAAGCATTTTTCTTGTTTCAGGACAATAATGTGTGTATAAGAGTATGGATCTCCATTAAATTTTACCACAAGGTTTCATAATTCAAAAGGAAAATTGGGATAGATTTTGGGGGTCATGGTCCAAACCGTTATATAATAAGGGGCCGAAAAGGGGCAACAAATCTAGGATTTGGTGGTTTCTGGACAATAACTTGAGTATAAGTCTATTTATTTCTATTTAATTGTGCCACAAGGTGTTATACCATGGAATAAAGTTTGGGATTGATTTTAGAGGTTATGACCGTAAAGGTTTAGTTAAAAGGGGTTAAAAATAATTCTTTTGTAATACTTTGTATAAATAGCTTTTTTCTTTAGCAATTTCAATGGGGTTTAATTGAAAGTCTTGGGGTTCTTTAATATGCTGAATCTAATTGGGTATTTGTTATTTGGATATTCGGTCTGTTTTTGAATTGATCCATATTAAGGTTCAAAGGGTCTAAAATTAGACTTTGTTTGGTTTCTTCAAAAATTGAATTATTGATGTTCTTTGATATGCTGAATCTGACCATGTATTTAGATTTATAATTTTGGGGCCTGTTTTCAAATTGTTCCACATTAAGGTCCAAAGGGTCCCAAATTGAACTTTGATTTAAAAAAAAAATATGAATGGTTGGGGTTCTTTGATTTGCTATATCTAAACGTGTATGTAGATTTTTGATTTTGGGCACAGTATTCAAGTTGGTCCAAATTGGTGGTCCAAAATTGAATTTTGTTTGATTTCACCAAAAATTGAATTATTGGTGTTATTTGATATGCCCAATACAACATTGTTTTATATTTTTGATTTTGGCCTTGGATTTAAAGTTGGTCCAAATAAATTATTAACATATGATTATTATAAAATTTTATGAAAAAATAATTTATTACTGAAAAAAAAATCACAAATTACGGAAATCGTAATACTTTTTAACTGACTCCAACAAAGGTGTGATCTCCCGTACTTGGCGATCGCAATAGATATGTTTGGATTGACACAAATTGAGCAAGAGCTACTTCCCTTTTCCCGCCATGTTGGAGGGCTTAGTGCCCAAATTCCTTCATAAGTCAACCAAATTCAACTAGTTATATGGACCGCTAGACTTTAAAAAATGACTTTTCTGAACAATTTTTATTTCTTAAAAGGGAATTAGCTACGAGATATAAAAAAAATTAAAAAATGATTTTTTTTTGTTCAATCAATAATAATTTTAGCAGCCAATTTGGTTCAATTTTGTAAAAGTAAGCAAAGAAACATCGCTGATGAATTATTCACTTACAAGTGAATAATTCGACCTCATGGAATCTGTACTCATGTGACCTTCAATTTAACCCCTTAGCTTGAGATGGGTTACGCATGTATTCAGTTATTAAAAGGAAAGGAATGTCAACATTGAAAGTGAAACAAGGATGAACCATAAGGTTGACTGATTCGATCCACAAAAAATCATTCTTTAATAATACAGTTAAAAACGATGATATAAAATTGAGAATGGAAATGGGGAATGTGTCAAAGAGACAACAACCTGACCAAAGAGCAGAAAACAGCCCAAGGCCACCAATGGGTCTTCAACACAGCTTGCCCCTAAACAAAAATTTACAAATTTTAGGATACTTTGATTATTTTACAGCTTCAGAATAAAATAAATGCTGTTTAAACATTTTTTATTTATTCGCCTTATTGATTGTTTAATTTTTGTAAATAATTCTATCCGGGTTCTTATATGACCGCAAATTTATTTGCGTTCGTATTTTGTTATGTTGTTGTCTGCGTCTGAAGACATTGTCCTAGCAGTTTTGTAATTAGGGGCCAAAAAAGGTCAGTTTTACTGGTTCATAGAAAATAAATTGGTTCGCAGACAATCCCTTTAGTTTAAGTGTATGGATGTGTAAGAAATTTCAGCACAAGGTTCCATACACCAATAGGAGGGTTGGGATTGATTTTGGGGGTTATTGTCGTAGCTGTTTTATAATTAGGGGCCCAAAACAATTATTTGTCTGGTTTTAAGACAATAACTTGAGTATAAGTGTATATATCTCTGTTAAATTTTAGCACAAGGTTCAACACCACAATAGGAAGGTTGGGATTAATTTTGGAGGTTATTGTCATAGCTGTTTAGGAATAAGGGGCCAAAAAGGGCCTAACAAAAACAACTATTTGTCTGGTTCACAGACAATAACTTGAGTATAAGTGTATGGATCTCTATTAAATTTAAGCACAAGGTTTCATACCACAATAGAAAGGTTGGGATTTATTTTTGGCGTTATTGTCGTAGCCGTTTAGTAACTGGGGGCCAAAAACAAGCATTTGTCATGTTTCAGGACAATAATTTGTGTATAAGAGTATGGATAACAATTTAACCACAAAGTTCCATACTTTAAAAGGAAAATTGGGATTGATTTTGGGGGTCATGGTCCAAACCGTTTAGTAATTAGGGTCCAAAAAAGGGCCAAAAACATCATATGTCGTGTTTCAGGACAATCATTTGTGTATAAGAGTATAGATTTCTATGAAATTTTTCCACAAGCTTCCATACTTCAAAAGAAAAGTTTGGATTGATTTTGGGGGGGTCATGGCCCAAACTGTTTAATAATTAGGGGTCGGAAAGGGGCCAAAAACATCTATGTTTGTGGTTTGCAGGCAATTACTTGAGTAAAAATTGTATGGATCTCTATTAAATTTTAGCACAAGGTTCCATACCACAATAGGAAGGTTGGGGTTTATTTTGGGGGTAATTATAGTAGGTGATTAGGAAAAATGGACCAAAATGGGCCTAACGAAAACAATTATTTGTCTGGTTCACAGACAATAACTTGAGTATAAGTGTATGGATCTCTATTAAATTTTAGCACTAGGTTCCATACCACAATAGGAAGGTTGGGATTTATTTTGGGGGTTATTGTCGTAGCTGTTTAGTAAAGAGGGACCAAAAACGGGCCAAAAACAAGCATTTTTCATGTTTCAGGACAATAATTTCTGTATTATTGTATAGATTTCTATGACATTTTACCACAAGGTGCAATTCTTCAAAAGGAAAGTTGTGAATTTTTTTTTAGGGGGTCATGGGCCAAACCGTTTAATAATAAGGGGTCGAAAAGTGGCCAAAACAACTGTTTTGTGGTTTACAGGCAATAAATTGAGTATAACTGATGGATCTATTAAATTTTAGCACAAGGTTCCATACCACAATAGGAAGATTGGGGGTTATTATAGTAGCTGCTGTTTAGGAATTATGGGCGAAAAAGGGCCTAACAAAAACAATGATTTGTCTAGTTCACAGACAATAACTTAAGTATAGGTGCATGGCTCTGTATTGAATTCTAGCACAAGGTTCAACACCACAATAGGAAGGTTGGGATTAATTTTGGAGGTTATTGTCATAGCTGTTTAGGAATAAGGGGCCAAAAGGGGCCTAACAAAAACAACTATTTGTCTGGTTCACAGACAATAACTTGAGTATAAGTGTATGGATCTCTATTAAATTTAAGCACAAGGTTTCATACCACAATAGAAAGGTTGGGATTTATTTTTGGGGTTATTGTCGTAGCCGTTTAGTAACTGGGGGCCAAAAACAAGCATTTGTCATGTTTCAGGACAATAATTTGTGTATAAGAGTATGGATAACAATTTAACCACAAAGTTCCATACTTTAAAAGGAAAATTGGGATTGATTTTGGGGGTCATGGTCCAAACCGTTTAGTAATTAGGGTCCAAAAAAGGGCCAAAAACATCATATGTCGTGTTTCAGGACAATCATTTGTGTATAAGAGTATAGATTTCTATGAAATTTTTCCACAAGCTTCCATAGTTCAAAAGAAAAGTTTGGATTGATTTTGGGGGGGTCATGGCCCAAACTGTTTAATAATTAGGGGTCGGAAAGGGGCCAAAAACATCTATGTTTGTGGTTTGCAGGCAATTACTTGAGTATAATTGTATGGATCTCTATTAAATTTTAGCACAAGGTTCCATACCACAATAGGAAGGTTGGGGTTTATTTTGGGGGTAATTATAGTAGGTGTTTAGGAAAAATGGACCAAAATGGGCCAGACGAAAACAATTATTTGTCTGGTTCACAGACAATAACTTGAGTATAAGTGTATGGATCTCTATTAAATTTTAGCACTAGGTTCCATATCACAATAGGAAGGTTGGGATTTATTTTGGGGGTTATTGTCGTAGCTGTTTAGTAAATAGGGACCAAAAACGGGCCAAAAACAAGCATTTTTCATGTTTCAGGACAATAATTTCTGTATTATTGTATAGATTTCTATGACATTTTACCACAAGGTGCAATTCTTCAAAAGGAAAGTTGTGAATTTTTTTTTGGGGGGTCATGGGCCAAACCGTTTAATAATAAGGGGTCGAAAAGTGGCCAAAACAACTATTTTGTGGTTTGCAGGCAATAAATTGAGTATAAGTGTATGGATCTCTATTAAATTTTAGCACAAGGTTCCATACCACAATAGGAAGGTTGGGGGTTATTATAGTAGCTGCTGTTTAGGAATTATGGGCGAAAAAGGGCCTAACAAAAACAATGATTTGTCTAGTTCACAGACAATAACTTAAGTATAGGTGCATGGCTCTGTATTGAATTCTAGCACAAGGTTCCATACCACAATATAAAGGTTGGATTTATTTTGGGGGTTATTGTCTTTGCTGTTTAGTTATGGGCCATAAACAAGCATTTTTCATGTTTCAGGACAATAGTTTGTGTATAAGATTATAGATTTCTATGACATTTTACTACAAGGTTCTATACTTTAAAAGTAAAGTTGGGATGTTTTTTTTTTGGTTATACCCCAAACCGTTTAATAATAAGGGTTCGAAAAGGGGACAAAAACAACTATTTGTCTGGTTTTGAAACAATAACTTGAGTATAAGTGTATATATCTCTATTAAATTTTAGCACAAGGTTCCACACCACAATAGGAGGGTTGGGATTGATTTTTGGGGTTATTGTCCAAGAAGTTTTGTAATTAGGGGCCACAAAGGGGCCAAATACAATTATTTGTCAGGTTTTAAGACAATAACTTGAGTATAAGTGTATGTATCTCTATTAAATTTTAGCACAAGGTTCAACACCACAATAGGAAGGTTGGAGAAATTTTTGGGGTTATTGTCATAGGTGTTTAGGAATTAGGGGGTCAGAAAGGGGCCAAAAACAATTATTTGTCTGGTTTTAAGACAATAACTTGAGTATAAGTGTATATATCTCTATTAAATTTTAGCACAAGGTTCCACACCACAATAGGAGGGTTGGGATTGATTTTGGGGGTTATTGTCCTAGCTGTTTTGTAATTAGGGGCCAGAAAGGGGCCAAACACAATTATTTGTCTGGTTTTAAGACAATAACTTGAGTATAAGTGTATGTATCTCTATTAAATTTTAGCACAAGGTTTCATACCACAATAGGAAGGTTGGGATTAATTTTGGAGGTTATTGTCAAAGCTGTTTAGTAATTAGGGTCCAAAAAAGGGCCAAAAACATCATTTGTCGTGTTTCAGGACAATCATTTGTGTATAAGAGTATAGATTTCTATGAAATTTTACCACAAGGTTCCATACTTCAAAATAAAGTTGGGATTGATTTTTGGGGGGACATGGCCCAAACCGTTTAATGATTAAGGGTTGAAAAGGGGCCAAAAACAACTTTTTCTGGTTTGCAGGCAATTACTTGAGTTTTAGTGTATAGATCTCTATTAAATTTTAGCACAAGGTTCCAAACCACAATAGGAAAGTTGTGGTTTATTTTGGGGGTTATTATAATGGCTATTTAAGTAAAGGCAACAGTAGTATACCGCTGTTCGAAATTCTTAAATCGATTGAGAAAAAAACAAATCCGGGTTACAAACTTAAACTGAGGGAAACACATAAGAATTAGGGACAAAAAAGGGACTAACAAAACAATTATTTGTCTGGTTCACAGACAATAACTTGAGTATAAATGCTTGGATCTCTGTTAAATTTAAGCACAAGGTTATTTTCCACAATAGGAAGGTTGGGATTTATTTTGGGGGTTATTGTCTTAGCTGTTTAGTAATTAGGGACCATAAAAGGGTCAAAAACAAGCATTTGTCAGGTTTCAGGACAATAATTTGTGTATAAGAGTATGGATATCTATTAAATTTAACCACAAGGTTCCATACTTCAAAAGGAAAATTGGGATTGATTTTGGGGGTCATGGTCCAAACCGTTTAATAATTAAGGGCCGAAAAGGGGCAAAATTAGGATTTGCTGGTTTCTGGACAATTACTTGAGTATAAGTCTAGTTATTGCTATTTAATTGTGCCACAAGGTTTTATACCACAGAATAAAGTTTGGGATTGATTTTAGGGGTTATGACCGTAACGGTTTAGTTAAAAGGGGCCAACAATAATTCTTTTGTAATACTTTGTATAAATTGTTATGAAACTTATACACAATGCTTATTACCACAAAACACAGATCAAGTTTGAATTTTGGTGGCGTCACTTTAACCTTTCTAGAGTTATGCCCCTTTATAAATGGAAAAATTGCAAAATTTTTAGTTTCCGTTCTCTAACTTAAGTTTGCCTCAACCAAATGTTATGAAACTTATACACAATGCTTAATACTACATAATACAGATAAAGTACGAAATTTGGTGGCGACACTTTTACCATTCTTGAGTTATGTCCCTTTATAAACATAAAAATTGCTGAATTTTTCGATTCCGTTCTCTAAAACTAGTTTGTCTCAACTAATTGTTATAAAACTTATACACAACCGTTCTAGAGTTATGTGTGTTTACAAATAGAAAAATTGCTGAATTTTTAGTTTCTGATCTCTACTTAAGTTAGCCTTAACCAAATGTTATGAGACTAACACACAGTGCTCATTACCACAAAACTCAGATCAAGTTCAAATTTGGGTAGCGTCACTTTTACCGTTCTTTGATATGCTGAATTAAACCATGTATTAAGTTTTTAAATTTTGAGGCCTGTTTTCAAATTGGTCCACATAAAGGTCAAAAGGGTCCAAAATAAAACTTTGATTTAAAAAAAAATGAATGGTTGGGGTTCTTTGATATGCTATATCTAAACGTGTATGTAGATTTTTGATTTTGGGAACAGTATTCAAATTGGTCCAAATTGGTGGTCCAAAATTGAATTTTGTTTGATTTTACCAAAAATTGAATTATTGGTGTTATTTGATATGCCCAATCCAACAGTGTTTTAGATTTTTGATTTTGGGCTTGGTTTTTAAAGTTGGTCCAAATTGGGGTCCAAAATTAAAGTTTGTTTGATTTCATCAAAAATTAAATTATTGGTGTTCTCTAATGTGTGCTATCTAACAGTGTTTTTATATGACCGCAAAATTTTTGGTGTTTGTATTATGTTATGGTGTTGTCTGCGTCTGCGTCTGAAGACATTTTTGTTCGCATACCATCACTTGAGTATAAGTGTATGGATCTCTATGAATTTTGGCACAAGGTTCCACACCACAATAGGAAGGTTAGTATAAATTTTAGGGGTTATTGTCATAGCTGTTTAGGAACAAGCATTCTGTGAGTATTGCCTGGCAATACATAGTCCCCTACCGGTTAAAAATTCATTGTACTGGAACAAAATGCTAACTTGATCTATAACTTGTCATGGTGTAACCTATATAACAAATATCAGGTCAATATCTTCAAGCATGACAAAAAAAATGTGGAAAATTGTTTATTTGAGTGAATTTTCTAAGTCCAAGGACCATAACTCTGCACAAAATTATCAGACCGAAACAAAATTTGAACTTGATGATAAAACTATATATTAATCATCAAATCAATATCTTCAAGCATGACAAAAAAAAGTGCGGAAAACTGCTTATTTGAGTGAATTTTCTAAGTCCAAGGACCATAACTCTGCACAAAATTATCAGACCGAAACAAAATTTGAACTTGATGATAAAACTATATATTAATCATCAAATCAATATCTTCAAGCATGACAAAAAAAAGTGCGGAAAACTGCTTATTTGAGTGAATTTTCTAAGTTCAAGGACCATAACTCTGCACAAAATCGTCAGACCGGAACAAAATTCGAACTTGAATTGTAACTTGTCATGATTAAACAATAAACCAAATATCAATCAATATCTTCAAGCACGAAGAAAAAAGTGTGGAAAACTGATTTTCTGGACTGACGGATGGACAGACAGACAGACAGATAGACGGACGGAGTGCAAACCTAAAGCCCCCTTCGACTTTGTCGGTAGGGGACTTATTAGGGGCCAAAAAGGGCCAAACAAAAACAATTATATGTCTTGTTCACAGACAATAACTTGAGTATAAGTGTATGGATCTCTATTGAATTTTAGCACAAGGTTCCAATCCGCAATAGGAAGGTTGGGATTAATTTTGGGGGTTATTGGCATAGCTGTTTAGTAATTAGGGGCAAAAAAGGGACAAAAAACATCATTTTTCATGTTTCAGGACAATCATTTGTGTATAAGAGTATAGATTTCTATGAAATATTCCACAAGGTTCCATACTTCAAAAGGAAAGATGTGATTGATTTTTGGGGGTCATGGCCCAAACCGTTTAATAATTAGGGGTCGAAAAGGGGCCAAAAACAACTTTCTGGTTTGCAGGCAATTACTTGAGTTTAAGTGCATGGATCTCTTTTAAATTTTAGCACAAGGTTCCAAACCAGAATAGGAAGGTTGGGGGTTATTATAGTAGCTGTCTAAGAATTAGGGGCAAAAAAGTGGCTAACAAAAACAATTATTTGTCTGGTTCACAGACAAAAACTTGAGTATAAGTGCATGGATCTCTATTAAATTTTAGCACAAGGTTCCTTACCACAATACGAAGGTTGGGATTTATTTTGGGGGTTATTGTCGTAGCTGTTTAGTAATTAGGGACTTAAGAGGGGTCAAAAACAAGCATTTTTCTTGTTTCAGGACAATAATTTGTGTATAAGAGTATGGATCTCCATTAAATTTTACCACAAGGTTTCATACTTCAAAAGGAAACTTGGGATAGATTTTGGGTGTCATGGTCAAAACCGTTTAATAATAAGGGGCCGAAAAGGGGGAAAAACTAGGATTTGCTAAGTCTATTTATTGCTATTTAATTGTGCCACAAGGTGTTATACCATGGAATAAAGTTTGGGATTGATTTTAGGGTTTATGACCGTACAGGTTTAGTTAAAAGGGGCCAAAAATAATTCTTTTGTAATACTTTGTATAAATAGCTTTTTTCATTTAGCAATTTCAATGGGGTTTAATTCAATTCTTGGGGTTCTTTAATATGCTGAATCTATTTGGGTATTTGTTTTTTGGATATTCGGTCTTTTTTTGAATTGATCCATATTAAGGTTCAAAGGGTCCAAAATTAAACTTTGTTTGGTTTCTTCAAAAATTGAATTATTGGTGTTCTTTGATATGCTGAATCTAACCATGTATTTAGATTTATAATTTTGGGGCCTGTTTTCAAATTGGTCCACATTAAGGTCCTAAGGGTCCCAAATTAAACTTTGATTTAAAAAAATTATGAATGGTTGGGGTTCTTTGATTTGCTATATCTAAACGTGTATGTAGATTTTTGATTTTGGGCACAGTATTCGATTTGGTCCAAATAGGGGTCCAAAATTGAATTTTGTGGTGTTATTTGATATGCCCAATCGAACAGTGTTTAAGAATTTTGATTTTTGGGCTTGGTTTTTAAAGTTGGTCCAAATTGGGGTCCAAAATTAAAGTTTGTTTGATTTCATCAAAAATTAAATTATTGGTGTTCTTTAATGTGTGCAATCTAACAGTGTTTTAAATATTAAATTTTAGGCCCGTTTTTCATACTAGTCCACATTAAGGTCCAAAGTATCCAAAATTAAACTTAGTTTGATTTTAACAAAAAATAATTCTTGGGATTCTGTAACATGCTGACTCAAGCATATAATTAAATTTTTGATTTTGGGCACAGTTTTCAAGTTGGTTGAAATTGGGGTCCAAAATTAAACTTCGTTTGATTTTAACAAAAAAGGATTAAATGGGGTTCTTTAATATACTGAGTTTTGATGTGCTTGTAGATTTTCGATTTTTTGTCTTGTTATCATATATTTTCACATTAAGGTCGAAAGGGTCCCAAATTAAACTTTGTTGGATTTCTTCAAAAATTTAATTCTTGAAGTTCTTTGATATGCTGATTCAAACCATGTACTTAGCATTTGGATATTGGGCAATAATTGGTAAATGTCTAATTTTAAGTTATTTAAGTACTTAAACCACATTCATTCTGTGTCAGAAACTTTGCTATATCAAGTATTTAATCAGAATCTAAATTTAGAGCTGTATTGCACAATTGTTAGAAATGTTAAGTTGAGTCATAGTTAAAAATAGATATAGCATCATATTCTAATTTTAGAAATTATGTATAGATATAGTTTGAAATTTACTGTTCATTATTAGATATTTTGAAAAGAGGTAAGTTTTATAGATATTTTAAAGACAATGTATTAATGATGAATGATATTTTCGAAATTGTTTTTTTTTCTCATCACTTGGCGTCTATCGTCCGTCGTCGTCCGTCGTCGTCGTCCGTCGTCGTTAACTTTTACAAAAATCTTCTCCTCTGAAACTACTGGGCCAAATTTGACCAAACTTGGCCACAATCATCATTGGGGTATCTAGTTAAAAAAATGTGTCCGGCGACCCGGCCAACCAACCAAGATGGCCGCCATGGCTAAAAATAGAACATAGAGGTAAAATGTAGATTTTGGCTTATATCTCTGAAACCAAAGCATTTAGAGCAAATCTGACACGGAGTAAAATTGTTTATCAGGTCAAGATCTATCTGCCCTGAAATTTTCAGATGAATCGGACAACCCGTTATTGGGTTGCTGCCCCTGAATTGGTAATTTTAAGGAAATTTTGCCGTTTTTGGTTATTATCTTGAATATTATTATAGATAGAGATAAACTGTAAACAGCAATAATGTTCAGCAAAGTAAGATCTACAAATAAGTCAACTTGACCAAAATGGTCAGTTGACCCCTTAAGGAGTTATTGCCCTTTATAGTCAATTTTTAACCATTTTTCGTAATTTTTTGTAATCTTTTAGAAAATCTTCTCCTCTGAAATTACTGAGACAAATTTAACCAAACTTGTCCACAATCATCATTAGGGTATCTAGTTTAAAAAATGTGTCCGATGACCCCGCCTGCGAACCAAGATGGCCGACATGGCTAAAAAATAGTACATAGGGTAAAATGCAGTTTTTGGCTCATATCTCTGAAACCAAAGCATTAGAGCAAATCTGATGAGGATAAAATTGTTCATTAGGTCAAGATCTATCTGCCCTGAAATTTTCAGACCAATCAGGCAACACGTTGTTGGGTTGCTGCCCCTGAATTGTGAATTTTAAGAAACTTTTGCAGCTTTTGGTTATTATCATGAATATTATTATAGATAGAGATAAACTGTAAACAGCAATTATGTACAGCAAAGTTAGATCTACAAATAAGTCAAATGACCAAAATTGTCAATTGACCCCTTAAGGAGTTATTGCCCTTTATAGTCAATTTTTTACAATTTTCATAAATTTTGTAAATTTTTGTAAATTTTTTCAAAATATTTTCCACTGTAACTACCGGGCCAAGTTCATTATAGATAGAGATAAAAGTAAGGAGCAAGAATGTTCAGTAAAGTAAGATCTACAAACACATCACCATCACCAAAACACAATTTTGTCATGAATCCATCTGTGTCCTTTGTTTCATATGCACATAGACCAAGGTGAGCGACACAGGTTCTTTAGAGCCTCTAGTCTTTTTTTGTACATTTTTTGAAGAACTTCGTGGTAGGTTTGTTTGTTATTCTGTGTAAATTAATTTTCAGAATGTTAAATATATAATTTTTTATGAAACAAACCCCTTTAAAAACTTAGCTTATATTGTTCATTAACAAATAAATAAATTAAATTCTTGGTGTACTAAGATATTATGGTCCATTAATAAATAAATGAATTAAATTCTTGGTGAACTTGGATATGCTGAAACTAACCGTGTATTTAGATTTTGGATATTGGACCATAATAGGTAAAATCCAATTTCAAATTGTTCAGTTCTATGACCACATTCGTTCTGTGACAGAAACCTATGATGTGTCAACTATTTAATCACAATCCAAATTCTGAGCTGTATCAAGCTTAAATGTAGTGTCCATACTTGCCCCAACTCCTCAGGGTTCGACCTCTGCGGTCGTATCCAGCTGCGCCTAGCGGAGCATTTTATTTTCATATAGAATAAAAGAACAGAGTTCCAATGTCCCCATCTTACTAAAGTTTTTTTTTTTTTTGTATTTATACGACCGCAAAACAATTTTGCGGTCGTATATTGGTATGACGTTGGCGTCGTCGTCGTCTTCGTCGTCGGCGTCTTCGTCGTCGGCGTCGTCGTCGTCCGAAGACACATTGGTTTTCGCACTCTAACTTTAATTTAAGTGAGTGGATCTCTATGAAATTTTACCATAAGGTTCAATACCACTAAAGGAAGGTTCGGAATGATTTTGGGGGTTATGGTACCAACAGTTAAGGAATTAGGGGCCAACAATAAGCATTTTTGTAACTTCCAGACATAACTTGTGTGTTAGTGTATGGATCTCTCTGACATTGTACAACAAGGTTCCATATCACAAAGAGAATGCTGGGATTTATTTTTGGGGTAATTGCCTCAAAATTTTAGGAATTAGGGGCCAAAAAAGGGGCAAAAAACAAGCATTTTTCTAGTTTCATGTCAATAACTTGTGTGTAAGTGTATGGATCTTTATGAAATTGTAGTACAAGGTTCCATATCACAAAGGAAAAGCTGGAATTGAGTTTGGGGGTAATTGCCTAAAACATTTAGGAATAAGGGGCCAAAAAGGGGCCAAAAATAAGCATTTTTCTAGTTTCCAGACAATAACTTGTGTTCAAGTGTATGGATCTCTCTAAAATTGTACTGCAAGGTACCATACCACAAAGGGAAGGCTGGGATAGATTTTGGGGGTAATTGCCTCAAAATTTTAGGAATAAGGGGCAAAAAACAAGCATTTTTCTAGTTTCCTGACAATAACTTGTGTGTAAGTGTATGGATCTTTATGAAATTGTACTACAAGGTTCCATGTCACAAAGGGAAAGCTGGGTTTGAGTTTGGGGGTAATTGCCCTAAACGTTTACGAATTTGGGGCCAAAAAGGGGCAAAAAAACAAGCATTTTTCTAGTTTCCAGACAATAACTTGTGTTCAAGTGAATGGATCTCTCTGAAATTGTACTACAAGGTACCATACCACGAATGGAAGGCTGGGATTTAGTTTGGGGTGATGAATCATAAGGGGGTTCAAAAAATTGGGGGGGGGGGGTTTCCTTTTTTTCCTTTTTTTTTTTTAAATTTTCCATTTTAAATTGGTTATTTCTGATTTATATATAAAAGCAAATAATAATGATATGGTTTGAATAGGTAAATTAAAAAATTTTAAGTTCTTATACCACATTCATTCTGTGTCAGAAACCTATGCTGTGTCAAATATTTAATTACAATCCAAATTCAGTGCTGTATCAACCTTGAATGTTGTGTCCATACTTGCCCCAACTGTTCAGGGTTCGACCTCTGCGGTCGTATCAAGCTGCGCCCAGCGGAGCATTTTATTTTGTTTTGTTCTTTGATAAAATTGAGAATGAAAACAGGTATGTGTCAAAGAGACAACAACCCGACCAAAGAGCAGAACACAGTCCAAGGCCACCTAAGGGTCTTCAACACAGTGAGAAAATCCCGCATCCTGAGGCGGGCTTCAGCTGGCCCCTTAACAATAATGTATACTAGTTCATCGAGAATGGACGTCACACTAAACCCCGAAACATATAAATGAACTAAAATTTAAAAAACATACAAGACTAACAAAGGCCAGAGGTTCCTGACATGGGATAGGCGCTAAAATGCGGCGGGGTTAAGCATGTTTTTTGAGATCTCAACCCTCCCCCTATACCTCTAGCCAATGTGGAATAAACAAACACAAAGCAATACGCACCGTAAAACTCAGTTTAAAGGAAGTCCGAACCCGATGTTAGAATAGGTTACAGAAGAAACTAAGCAAAACGACAATGATCAACATAAATTAACAAAGGACTACTAGCAGTTACTGACATGCCAGCTCCAGACCTCAGTTAAACTGATTGAAAGATTATGTCTTCATCATATGAAAATCAAGCACAATCCCTCCCGTTAGGGATTTATTATCATACCATCATAAAATATACGAGAACATAACCCGTATCATGCAAACTTTTTATAAATTGTCCTGTCATATTTCATTCGTTATGTTTTTCCAACTGATATAATTTTTTTAAAACCACAAAACTGGTACAATACAATACAAAATTTTATTCCAGTATACCAGTATTATGATCGCCAAGTACAGCAGCTCCTATCTTGAAAACTATAATAGATAGATAGAATTCTAAATAGTAAAAATGATCAACAAGACAGAATCTACAAATCAGTCAACATGGCCCAAATCGTCAGTCAACTCCTTATAAGAGTTATAAATGTATTTACACTTTTGGTATTGAACTGAATTTTGTCCCCGAAGGAGATCTGTCTCCAAATAATATTCTGACTTTTCATCTAAGCCGTCAAATTTTATAAATTGTAATGTCAAATTTTACGGGAATTTGTGTAATTTTAAGTAAGGGGGAAAATTTTGCATATAAGTGTAAACACGTTTATTGGCATGTTTTTGCCTATTATCTTGAAAACTATGATAGAAGGAACAACTTTATGATTTTAGATTGTTTTTGCTTTAGGTAATCCCAGTGATTGTACAATGTTTACCACTGAAGGAAGATTTTGAAGAAAATGAGACGGTTTACAACTGTTTATTACAGCTTTATTGTGATGATATACAATTAGTAAGTAATATGATGTATTGCCACCAATAATTAAAGGTTAAGCTCACATTCCCATTTTTGCAATCAATATGCAAATAAAACTGTCTTCTGGAAACTTTTCAGATTTTCTCTGAATGCTGAACCTATGTGAACATTAAAAAGTAGGTAGGAAATTGACTGACTCGCTTTTAAGAAAACGTAGGCAAAAAATGCAGGGAGTAAGTTTTCTTGGTAAATATAACAATGGAGTTCAAATAAAATAAAATAACATATTACAATTGTGAAAAACCTTGTTGAGTGCTAAGATCAAGTTAGAAGGAAAATAAAAGATATTGTGTATCAATTCATTACACAAAATCACTACGCACATATGAAAAAACCAATTCTCACTTCACTGCAGATTGCAGACACCCTGTAGTCGTCAGTCGAATGTTAACTTTTACAAAGATCTCCTCTGAAACTGCTAGGCCAAATTTAACAAACTTGGTCATAATAATTATTGGGGTATCTAGTTTTAAAGATGTGTCAGATGACCCCGCCTGATAACCAAGATGGCCGACATGGCTAAAAATAGAACATAGGGGGAAAAAGTTTTGTCTATTATCTTGAAAACCGCTATGATTGAGAAAATCGGACAGAGCACAAATGCTTAAAATGTTGAGATCTACCTGCTGTCCATTAATGTCAAAACTGTCAGACAACTTTTTATACGAGTTATTGTCCTTAAATGTAAAATTTTAGCAATTTTTTTCATTTTTGTTTTCTCATCACTTGGCATCCGTCGGTCGTCGTCGTCCGTTAACTTTTACAAAAATCTTCTCCTCTGAAACTACTGGGCCAAATTTAACCAAACTTGGCCACAATCATCATTAGGGTAACTAGTTTTAAAAATGTGTCCGATGACCCCGCCGGCCAACCAACATGGCCGATATGGCTAAAAATAGAACTTAAGTCTAAAATGCAGTGTTTGGCTTATATCTCTGAAACTAAAGCATTTAGAAGAAATCTGACAGGGTTAAAAATGTTCATCAGGTTAAATCTATCTGCCCTGAAATTTTCAGACGAATCAGACAACCCGTTGTTGGGTTGCTGCCCCTGAATTGGTAATTTTAAGGAAATTTTGCAGTTTTTGGTTATCTTCATTATTATCATAGATACAGATAAACTGTACACATATTAAATGTTCAGCAAAGTAAGATCTACAAATAAGTCAAAATGACCAAAATTGTCAATTGACCCCTTAAGGAGTTATTGCCCTTTAGAGTCAATTTTTTTACAATTTTTCGTAAATTTTTGTAATCCTTTTCAAAAATGTTTTCCTCTGAAACTACTGAGACAAATTTATCCAAACTTGGCCACAATCATCATTAGGGTATCTAGTTTAACAAGTGTGTCCGATGACCCCGCCTGCCAACCAACATGGCCGACATGGCTAAAAATAGAACAGGGGTAAAATGCAGTTTTTGGCTTATATCTCTGAAACTAAATTAGAGCAAATCTGACAGGGTAAAAATGTTCATCAGGTTAAGATCTATCTGCCCTGAAATTTTCAGACAAATCAGATAATCCGTTGTTGGGTTGCTGCCCCTGAATTGGTAATTTTAAGGAAATTTTGCAGTTTTTGGTTATTATCTTAAATATTTTTATAGATAGAGATAAACTGTAAACAGCAACAATGTTCAGCAAAGTACGATTGTCAATTGACCCCTTAAGGAGTTATTGCTCTTTAAAGTCAATTTTTAACAATTTTTCTTAAATTTTTGTAATCTTTTACAAAAATCTTCTCCACTTAATCTACTGGGCCAAATAGCATTAAACTTAGCCACAATTTTCAATAGGGTATCTTGATTGAATAATGTATCCGATGACCCTGCCATCCAACCAACATGGCCGCCATGGCTAAAAATAGAACATAGGGTTTACTATAGAAGTCTATGGGAAAATTGTAAAAAAACAATGTCAAATGGTCACAACTTGAAAACTAATTTAAATAACTATAAGGGGGTCTTCAGTAACTACCATGGGATGACATGCTTTTAATTTAACTACTGGGCCAAATTAAACCAAACTTGGTCTCAATCATTATTAGGGTATATAATACTATTTATTATGATTTTAACCTTATTTTACATGATTTCCAAAACAACAATAGATACAGGTGAGCGACACAGGCTCTTGAGAGCCTCTAATTGCTTATTATTTTGAAAACTTTAATAGATAGAGAGAAACTTTTTGTAGGAAAAATAAGTCAAACTGGCCGAAATCGTCAGACGACTTATTATTGGAGTAGCACTCCAGTTAGGAAATAACATTAAAATTGAACCACAAAATGTTTAATCATCTTCTATTCCGGGCTTTCTAATACATTAAACCCAATGTTTGTGTCATACATGTGCATATGTATGTAATCAGTATCTTCCATAGATTGGATTTTCAAAAGTTAAAATGGTGAAATATAATTCCTTTTTTGTATATCCATGGCAACATTCTGCATTTATTTACCATAAAATATTGTAAAAAGGGGCATGAAAATGTCACATATTCCCCAAAAATTTGATTCAAACTAGAATTTCAATCCCTTTGAGTGATACCTTTTCTGAAACCATTGACATTAATGTACCAAATGATCAAATAAAAATTGGATGTCTTTCGCCTCATTTTTTCGTAAAATTGAATCACAAAGTTCGTGCTACAAAAAGTTGGGGGAAAATCACAATAATTTCTTGACCAATGTCTGGTATGGATTTGAAAATACAGAAAACAGCCCATTATATATACATAACACAATTTTGATGTTCATATAAACCTACTATGAATGCTATATTAATTCTCAGCTATATAAATGAATTTTATTGCACACTAGCTTTAATTTTCATATTTGAAAAATCCAAAGGGGCCAAAATGCGAAACTACACATCTAACTGTGGAGTGCTACCTTTATATGAAATCCCCCCCCCCTGTTTAACCTTTAATAGAGTTATCTGTGTTCTGCTAGCTGTAACGATTAAAATGGTACTTTATTTTTTTAAATTGGTTCAGTAATAAAGATTTTATGAAGTTTAACAGTTCCTGTTGAAACGCGACAATGAGTGATTTAAAAAGTCTGTCTCATTTTTGGTTAAGTTTCTAAAACTTTTCCCCTTTTTCTGTTAAAAATCTTAAGATTACCTTTCAAGAGGAAAAAATTGTACTATATTTAGCTATTTTAAACCAAGTATAGGTCAGTTTTGATGTAAATAGCATACCAAGCCTTGGTTTAGAAACTCTTAAATAGGGTATAAATTTCTAACAGTAGTGGCAACTTTAGATTTAATTCATGCCAAATTATAACATAAAATCCTTCTAAAAATGTTTATTTGACTTATTCGCATGCAAAAATATAAAGCGATACATTCTGTTACAAGGGTGAAGCTAATGGAGTACAAATTTAAGACTGAACCATGTCTTAACCCTTACTATGCCGTAAAGCCTATATTAAGACTTTCTGTACTCCTTTCAAATGCCAACGGTCTTTTTTTAGGCTTTCTGTACTCCTTTCAAATGCCAACGGTCTTTTTTTAAGCTTGGCAACAGTTGCCTATATCGTCTGTTCTGTAACAATACACGTTACGTCAAGGTAGGATAAGGCAATACATTGTGGCTCGACATGGGGTTTAAATGCAGGAAGATTTCAGTTTATTGCAAGGGTACAACCTTGCCATTTTTGCCGTCATCTGACTTTGACGTAATGCTAAAATATGACGTCATAACTGCATACAGCATCTTAAAGTCATGGCCGTCTCTAGAAAAATGTTAAAGAAACAAACAGGCTTCAATACATATGACTATTCAAGAAAAAGTTTTCTCAACTATAATAATAAGTGGGGTCACGGAGATTTTTTTTCCAAGCTGCAGTATGTACAAATTTTTACAAACTATCGTAATAATACGATAAAACACAAAATTATCTTCATTTAGATGAAAAGTCTTACAAATGAATTGCATTTCACATTTTAAATGCATATTTCATTAGAAATCTAGACCGATTGTTTTCTAGTATTTTACAATCTAAGCTGGCAGAAGAAACCCGATCCACCTTAAATTTTGTATCTTCAAAATTAACACCCTCCAAACACATTGATACCCGGATTTATCGATCAAAGAATTTTAAAATGGCTCATTAAATATTTGGCGAGTTATTAATTGACAGAAGAGAGAAATCATGAAGGTCTGCAATCATGGTCCAAAAAACTGTTTTATCAGGATGGTTCATGTAAACTGTATTCTCTATCTTTTATAGAATTAGTCTCCCATGGTTTAAATAAAAGTGGTACGAATTTGTTTACTTCAATTTCTACCGGGTCAATCTAACTTGCAAAAAGTTCATACTGTGAATCCGATGTCTAACTGTTGAAATTCTACCAAACTTTAAAAGATCGCAGATTTACATAAATATTCGTTCTTTCTGAGTGTACACATGATATAAAGATAAGAAGATGCGATATGATTTCTAATGAGACAACTTTCAACCAGAGACAAAATGACATAGAATTAAGCAACTATAGGTCACCGTAAGATCTTCAACAATGAGCAAAACCCATACCACAAAGCAAGCTACAAAAGGGCCAGAAATAACAAATGTAAAACAGTTAAACGAGAAATCTAATGGCCTGATTTATGTAAAAAAAAAAAAACAATTAATAAACAAAAAACAAATATTATAAACCGCAACAAAAGACAACCACTCAATTACAGGCTCCTGAATTTGGACAGGCACATCTAAAATATGGCAGAGTTAAACATGTTTGTGGGCGCCCAACCCTCCCTCTAACCTGGGACAGTGGTGTAACACCACAAAATAAGATCAAATTATAAAAATCCGTTGAAAAGACTTTACCTCATCAGATCGATACAAAGCACAAAAACAACTAACAAAAACACAAAAGACAAAAAAACATAGCGTACAGATCTGAGAGTACTCGTATGCCGTTACTGAAAGCTAGTTCAAAGCCAGTAACAACTAAATAAAAAATGTTCATTTCATTTCCGGATTTCCCAATAATAATCAAAGATTATTTAATTTTTATGCTATATATATATCATATAAATGTTCAAATTCAATGCACTTCTACAAATATTCAGTATATACATGTAAACAAAACTTACTTATTTTAGAATAGGTTAAATTTCAATGAGACATACTCAATAAATGCTCGATTTTCAATATTCAAGTTTAACTTCTATACTTTTATTAAGTTAAGTTTAAAAACAATTAAAGTCATAAATGTACCGCTTCAAATTACTACGGAATTCCTCAAATACGTAGGACTTGCATTTCTTCTGCTGCGCTTCATGTCAAAACGTTAAAAACCGCAATATACATTTTGTTCTGTATACCTCCATTGTGCTCCGTGACGTTCTTTAATTGTGGCCGTCATAAGCATTACAGTTGTTCTTTAAATACCCCAAATATGCCCAGGCAAAATATTGAATCAGTGTGGCAGTGAAAGGGTTAATGTCAAAATGTCTATATTTGGTTGCTAAGGACAGTAAACAATAACATTAACATGTATTATCATCCTGGAAGATTTTTTTTCCTTCAGAACTAAAATTAGAATCTAAAAATCAACAGATTTGTGGTAAGATTTATCCTAAAAAGTGCAATTCTGTGCTTTCTGATGTGCCATAAGGTAGCTCTCCACAGTTAGGAAATAACATTAAAATTGAACCACAAAATGTTTAATCATCTTCTATTCCTGGCTTTCTAATACATTAAACACAATGTTTGTGTCATACATGTGCGTATGTATGTAATCAGTATCTTTCATAGATTTGATTTTCAAAATATAAAATGGTGAAATTTAATTCCTTTTTTGTGTATCCATGGCAACATTCTGCATTTATTTACCATAAAAGATTGCAAAAAGGGGCATAAAAATGTCACATATTTCCCAAAAATTTGGTTCAAACTAGAATTTCAATCCCTTTGAGTGATACCTTTTCTGAAACCATTGACATTAATCTACCAAATGATCAAATAAAAATTGGGTATCTTTCGTCTCATTTTTTCGCAAAATTGAATCACAAAGTTCGTGCGACAAAAAGTTGGAAAAAAATCACAATAATTTCTTGACCAATGTCTGGTAAGGATATGAAAATACGGACTGTCATACAGAAAACAGCCCATAATACATACATTACACAATCTTGATGTTCATATAAACCCACTAAGAAGGCTTTATTATTCCTCAGCTATCTAAAAATGAATTTTTATATTGCACACTAGCTTTCATATTTGAAAATTGCATAGAGGCTAAAATGCGAATCTACACATCTAATGATGGAGTGCTACTTTATTTCCCTATTATGACGAATGTTACCTTTTTTTTGGCGTTTTTGATAAAAAAAATCTTTCAAAAATCTTCCTCTCTGAAACTACTAGGTCAAATTTAGTGAAATATTTATAAATCTTTATAGTTGGATTAATATTTCGTTAAAATCTCTGAAAATAAACCAGATTTGGTAAAATTCTACATGTTCTCCTTTTTAGTCCCCTACCGACGAAGTCGAAGGGGACTTTAGGTTTGCACTCCGTCCGTCTGTATGTCCATCCGTCAGTCCAGAAAATCAGTTTTCCACACTTTTTTCTTCGTGCTGGAAGATATTGATTTAATATTTAGTGTATTGTTTAAGCATGACAAGTTACAGATCAAGTTCGAATTTTGTACCGGTCTGACGATTTTGTGCAGAGTTATGGTCCTTGAACTTAGAAAATTCACTCAAATAATCAGTTTTCCGCACTTTTTTTATGTCATGCTTGAAGATTTTGATTTGATGATTGGTATATAGTTTTATCATGACAAATTACAGATCAAGTTCGAATTTTGTTCCGGTCTAATGATTTTGTGCAGAGTTATGGTCCTTGGACTTAAAAAATTCACTCAAATGATCAGTTTTCCTCACTTTTTTTCGTCATGCTTGAATATATTGATTTGATAATTGGTATATAGTTTCATCATGACAAGTTACAGATCAAGTTCGAATTTTGTTCCGGTCTGATGATTTTGTGCAGAGTTGTGGGTTTTGGACTTAGAAAATTCACTCAAATAATCAATTTTCCACATTTTTTTTTGTCATGCTTGAAGATATTGACTTGATATTTGTTATCTAGTTTACACCATGCCAAGTTATACATCAAGTTAGCATTTTGTTCCAGTACAATGAATTTGTAATCGGTAGGGGACTATGTATTTCCAAGCAATACTCAAAGAATGCTTGTTCAAAGGTGGATTGAAACTTGTTAATTACTATTATAGCCATTTATGGACAAGACACCATATTTAAATGCTGTAATTGTGCGATATTAATGGTTAATCTGGTTGTCCAACCGACTCCTTTTACAAGTGTGTAATTCTACTCATGGGCTTGATCTACATTTACCATTTTCAAATTACGTTTGCAGCACTTGAACTGAAGAGTTAAATGGCATAATATCGTGCACGGGTACTAGAAGCTTTAACTTGGATGGAAAAATGCAAAGAACCAATGAATAATCAGTATAATCAAATCTTTATAAACCCAGAAGGAACATTATCTTAATGATCTCATATCAAAATGTCCAGATCTATCTTTAATGTTACAGGCCAGTTGTGGTTAAGTGGACTCTCAATTTCCCTCTTATTTCTCCATTCTTTGAATGTTACATCATAGTTCTCATCAGGGTCTTGCTCCTCGGGAAAAATTATGTCAGGATGTGTGCATAAGAATGAGATGCACCTACTGTAACCTCATGGAAGATGTCTTTTTCATGAGAGCCTCTAAAAAAGAAGCTGCTGTTTATGTAGTACTAAGTTTCCTTGATTGGACATTGTTCAACAACTGTTTTCTAACCAATCACATAAGGTTCTAAACGATGCCATTTCTATATGAAGAACTTAAAAAAAACACTCTTTGTTCTGCTAGAAATATTTTTACCAAGTTCCACTGTTCCGATTTTGCAATAGCAAAAAAAGATTTATCACAAGTGATAATGGATACATGTCTCGGAAAAATTTAACACATTGCTGGATTGTGTTCATGGAATGTCGAATCGTTGTGACAGATTTTATCATTCCTGAAACATTGGTCAATGCGGACTGATATATTAAGGCTAATGACCGATTGTTTTGGCTCTACATTCGTGGAATGCTGTCCAGACATACTTAATGTTTTCTTTATCATCTGCTTCAAGCCATCTGTGTTATTATTTTGTTGCCTTATTTTTACCATGTAAAGATAATTGACTAATTATACCAGGTTGGCATACATGTATTTCTGGTTAGGCAATTGACAAAGTGCAAGTCTATTAAACGGTTATTATTAGATGTAAGTACGAAACACATGGTTGTATTTGGTTAGTGTTAAGGATATATCTTCTTCTATAGTTATATATACACTAAGTTATAGCAATAATACGAACAGTTGAGCTGGTGCATAATATATTGGTAAAAGTACCAGAGAGTATAAGGGAAATGCATATATTTCAAAGCATACGGTTATGACGAATTTGCCAAGTTAGACTAAGAAATGTGAAATATTGAAATTGTCGTACTATGTAAAGATTCTTTAGCCGTAGTTGAACTCTTTTTGTTGTCAATATTGTCCACGGCTGCTGTTGTAAAACCACCAAGATTCGCGGAAGGAACCACATATTCAATGTTGAATGTTTAATAGATGGAATCGTTTAGTTCTGTAGATTAATGGATAATTGGATTATACATTTACTGTACATTTTGTCATTTAGTACCTCCTTTCCTGGTCCTAGCATCCAATAGAAGGGTTATATACATTAAGAGATGGTTTTAGTTCAGTTAAATGTAACATTAAAGAAGAATAAAACAGCAGTAATTTCAAAATGAATAGCGTCATGTTTGCCTCAATGGAATATCTCGACTGCATCTGAATATTTGGCCAAACGTTTATCAACTAATGTTTTTAATGACTGTGGAAAAGACTTTTGCCTACATCATGTCTTTTTGAACTACCTGCAGCTTTTTCACGTATCGTTGTCACACAAGCAGATTGTTGCGGTTGCCTGTTTAATGGCAACACTGAAATAAACAATAAACAGAAGAAGCAAGCACCTGCCTTGTTAATGGCATGGCAAGCCTGATATTACTGCATTTTAGCTCACCGGGGCCCGAAGGGCCCCATGTGAGCTTATGCCATCACTTGGCGTCCGTCGTCGTCTGTCGTCGTAAATTATTTCAAAAATTTTCTCCTCTGAAAATACTGGGCCAAATACCTTCAAACTTTAACTAAATGTTCCTTAGGGTATCTAGTCTATAAATTGTATCCCAAGTTTTGATCCATCGACAAACATGGCCGCCATGGCTAAAAATAGAACATAGAGGTCAAATGCAGTTATTGGCTTATATCTCAAAAACTAAAGCTAGTAGAGCAAATCTGACATAGGGTAAAATTGTTCAATTGGTCAAGATCTATCAGCTTTAAAATTTTCAGACGAATCGAACAACCCATTGTTGGGTTGCTGCCACTGAATTGGTAGTTTAAACAAAATTTTGCAGTTTTTTGTTACTATTTTGAATATTATTATAGATATATATAAACTGTAAGCAGCAATAATGTTCAGCAAAGTAAGATCTACAAAAAAGTTAATATGACCAAAATTGTCAATTGACCCCTTAAGGAGTTATTGCCCTTTAAAGACAATTTTACACAATTTGTTCATCAAGTTTGCTAACATTTAAAAATCTTCTCCTCTGAAACTACGGGGCAATTACCTTCAAACTTTAACTAAATGTTCCTTAGGGTATCTTGTTTATAAATTGTATCCTAAGTTTGTATCCATCGACAAACATGGCTGCCATGGCTAAAAATAGAACATAAGGGTCAAATGCAGTTTTTGGCTTATATCTCAAAAACTAAATCTTTTGGAGCAAATGTGACAGGGGTAAAATTGTTTAATTGGTCAAGATCTATCGGCCCTGAAATTTTCAGACAAATCCAACAACCCATTGTTGGGTTGCTGCCACCGAATTGGTAGTTTTAACAAAATTTTGCAGTTTTTTGTTATTATTTTGAATATTATTATAGATATATATAGATTTTAAGCAGCAATAATTTTCAGCAAAGTACGATCTACAAAAAAGTTAACATGACCAAAATTGTCAATTAACCCCTGAAGGAGTTATTGCCCTTTAAAGACAATTTTACACAATTTGTTCATCAAGTTTGCTAACATTTAAAAATCTTCTCCTCTGAAATACAGGTGAGCGATTCAGGCTCTTGAGAGCCTTTTGTTAGATTATTACTATGTCCTCTTCCAGTTGATCATTTAAAAAAACTGTTCGAGTCGAGAAGTTTTCATTCTAGTTAAGTCTAGCTTAAATATTGGAATAACGCCAGTGTATATACGTGATCCCTCGTTGTAGACTACTGTTCTGCAAGAATGGTACCTTAGTTACGACTTTCTATACTTTCTTCACATTTCTTTTGATGTTTGGCTTTAGTATATAAATATTTGCATCACTTGGTAGTATAGGGCACTTAGTTTTACTGAAGGTACGTTAGAAAAAAACACTTTGTTACCTTATATAAGAGATATTTGTTGATTTTGATATCTTATGGCGGCCATTTTTGAAAAGCCGCCATATTGAAATTTCAAGTTGGGTCCATAGCAAATATTGTTCTAAACACCCAGCAATACTACTATGCCGAATTTGACCTTACATTTGACCTCATGTAATTGATATATGTTGATTTTGATATGTTATGGCGGCCATCTTGGAAAAAACCGCCTTATTGAAATTTCAAGGTGGGTTCATAGCTAATTTTGTTTGAAACACCCAAAACTACTACCATGCCAAATTTGGTGCTTTTATCATCAAACCCACAATTTTGTCGCCGGTCTGCAGGACTACATGTACCGATTATCAGGTTTTCTGCTTATTGATATTGTAAATTTTCAGCTGCGAGTCACAATATGAAGCTTTTTGTCGAGTGAGCGCAGCGAACGAGTTCAAAAAAGCTTCCTTTTGTGTCGATCAGCTGATATTTTATAATATAAATATGCAGACAACCAGATAATAGATTTATTGGGTTGTATTTGCGTATTTTGCATGATAGAAACAAGTGTTTTCTTTGATTCAGCAGCAAACCAGAAGATGACTTGACAAGTTCGGATCAAACTTATAACGTCGGTTCATTCATTATAACGTCGTTGATATGTCCGTGTCAAAGTTATTAAGGTCGGGTCAACGTATTTGTTGTCACAAAGCCGTGATGAAATTTTATTAAGAGCTGAGCAGAGTGATACAGACAGTGGGACGACCGATAAACAGCGGTATCCTATAGGATCTCTATAGTGCTTTCCATTTTTATACGACCGCAAAAAAATTTTGCGGTCGTATATTGGTATGACGTTGGCGTCGTCGTCGTCGTCGTCGTCGTCGTCGTCGTCGTCGTTGTCGTCGTCGTCGTCGTCCGGCGTCGTCGTCGTCGTCCGAAGACACATTGGTTTTCGCACTTTTACTTTATTTTAAGTAAATGGATCTATGAAATTTTACCATAAGGTTCAATACCACAAAAGGAAGGTGGGGATTGATTTTTGGGGTGATGGTACCAACAGTTAAGGAATTAGGGGCCAAAAAGGGTCCAAAAATAAGCATTTTTGTAACTTCCAGACATAACTTGTGTGTTAGTGTATGGATCTCTCTGACATTGTACCACAAGGTTCCATATCACAAAGGGAATGCTGGGATTGATTTTGGGGGTAATTGCCTCTAAATTTTAGGAATTAGGGGCCAAAAAGGGGCAAAAAACAAGCATTTTTCTAGTTTCATGACAATAACTTGTGTGTAAGTGTATGGATCTCTCTGACATTGTACCACAAGGTTCCATATCTCAAAGGGAATGCTGGGATTGTTTTTGGGGGTAATTGCCTCCACATTTTAGGAATTAGGGGCAAAAAAGGGGCAAAAACAAGCATTTTTCTAGTTTCATGACAATAACTTGTGTGTAAGTGTATGGATCTTTATGAAATTGTACTACAAGGTTCCATATCACAAAGGGAAAGCTGGAATTGAGTTTTGGGGTAATTGCCCAAAACGTTTACGAATAAGGGGTCAAAAAGGGCCAAAAATAAGAATTTTTCTAGTTTCCAGACAATAACTTGTGTTTAAGTGTATGGATCTCTCTGAAATTGTACTGCAAGGTACCATATCACAAAGGGAAAGCTGGAATTGAATTTGGGGGTAATTCCCTCAAAATTTTAGGAATTAGGGGCCATAAAAGGGCAAAAAAAACAAGCAATTTCCAAGTTTCAAGACAATAACTTGTGTGTAAGTGTATGGATCTTTATGAAATTGTACTACAAGGTTCCATATTACAAAGGGAAAGCTGGGTTTGAGTTTGGGGGTAATTGCCCTAAACGTTTAGGAATTTGGGGCCAAAAAGGGGCCTAAAAACAAGCATTTTTCTAGTTTCCAGACAATAACTTGTGTTCAAGTGTGTATCTCTCTGAAATTGTACTGCAAGGTACCATACCACAAAGGGAAGGCTGGGATTGAGTTTGGGGGTGATGAATCATAAGGGGGTTCAAAAAATTTGGGGGAGGGATATTTTTCCTTTTTTTCCTTTTTTTGTCTTTAAAATTTTCCATTTTAAATTGGTTATTTCTGATTTATATGTAAAAGCAAATAATAATGATATGGTTTGAATAGGTAAATTAAAAAATTTTAAGTTCTTAGACCACATTCATTCTGTGTCAGAAACCTATGCTGTGTCAAATATTTAATCACAATCCAAATTCAGTGCTGTATCAAGCTTGAATGATGTGTCAATACTTGCCCCAACTGTTCAGGTTTCGACCTCTGCGGTCGTATCAAGCTGCGCCCAGCGGAGCATTTTATTCTATGATCTTATAGATTTAAACTGTTTCTAAAAGAGTTTTGTAATTTAAATGTTCATAAAATTAACATATTGTGACTAAAATTAATTTTGGATTGTCAGAAGATTTCAGAGAAACAAACCCCTGGCGGAATTTTGTAAGTGAAAGAATGCTTTAAAGAAATATTTGCCCATACTCCTGAAATATCTGTACGCTAACAATATCCCTAATCATTTTAACCGCCTCGGTGATCTCGTGATATTGTAGTCGCCTCGAGTTCAGAAGGTCATAGGGTCGATTCCCAGCCGGGTCAAACCATAGACTTAAAGAGAGTCGAAAGATATCAAAGGGACATTCAAACTCATAAGTCGAAAATAAACTGATAACGCCATGGTAAATAAAGGCCAAAAGACAAACAACAGTACACAAAACACAACACAGAATCTAAAGACTGAGCAACACGAACCCCACCAAAAACCGGGGGTGATCTCAACTGCTCCTGAAGAGTAGGCAGATCCTGCTCCACATGTGGCACCCGTCGTGTTGCTCATGTAAGTACAAACCCAGTCTAATTCGGTACATCACATTCGGGGGAGAGAGGATGGGATTGTGTTTACGACAATTTGAACATACCAATTGTCATCTTTGAATCAGATATTCAATAACGGTAAACCAACTCGTGATGGCGTCCGTAAAATTTAGGAAAGGATGATTTCAACTTCACCATTTGGAACTCTTGGTTAAATAGCTCCCTTATGAGCAGCAACCCTCTACCAAGGAAATCATGATAGGAAATACAGGCCCTGGAATATACTATCAACTGGAAGATATATAATTCGTATGCAGGCGCTGCAGGAAAAGTGCTACATAGAAATGGAAAGTTCATAATTGGGAAGCTAAAAATCATCTCTTTTGTCGTAGAGTTTTGTTTTTTACCAACTCTCATTGTCAATTTCTAGATGTAAGTCAAGATATGAGGCAGACTTAACTATATCTGTTGTATTCAAGTTCGATGGGATAGTTGCGTTCAACGTAGTCACCAAACTTTGAATTGTTTAGTGAGAGGACATCATCTACATAGCGGAAAGTGAAGTTAAAAGTTAATACTAACTTCTTTTCTTTCTTCCTAAGAAGCTCCTGTATGAAGTCAGCCTCATATGAATAAAGGAACAAGTCGGCAAGAAGAGGAGCACAGTTGGTTCCTTTGGGAATGCCGATTGTTTGTTGAAAAACACGTCCTCCAAACGTAGCAAATATGATGTCAATCAAGAAATCAAGTATCTTGATAATGTCAGTTTCAGAGAATTTTTTGTTTGAATCAGAGTGATTTTTTACAAAGTACGATTTATCCCTTTCTAAAACAAGATACCTGTATCGATGTTGGCCATTATTTTTTTATGAAACAAAGCAGGACCATCATTTTCAAATTGTTGTTTAGTTTGGAATGGGGAATACTTGTGTAAAGTGTAGAAAAGTCAAATGTTTTAATACTATTGCAAGATGAAAGAGTCTTAGATTGTATGTACTCTAAAAGATCTTTGGAATTTGTTAGTATCTACATCTGATTCACGCCACCTCTAGAATAGGTAGTTTCACAATAACTTTGAAGCCCGTCTCGGATTGCTGATAAAATTGATGTTAATAATTAAGAAAGTGGTTTCACGAAGCACTTGGAAGATCTAGCAATATAACGTTGTTTGTAAGGACACTTGTGTAATTCTTGTATCCAATACAGTGAAGGAAGATCCAGTTCTTCATCTTTGGTTGAAATTCCAAAGGAACATAGAACCGAGCTATGATTATCTAGGATTTCCTCCTTGGTAAGTTTCGTGGGGGTATATGTTGAGTTTCCAAGTGAATTTTCAATACCTAATTCATTTATCAAGCAGTTTATGTACTGTGATTTACACACAAGAACGAAATTGTTGGAGGTTTTTTTCTGCGGGGACAACAACATATTTGTCATGGAGGTAGGACAGGTGTTTTGCAACATCTGGGTCTTTAAAAATTAATGTAGCATGTGTATTCAGAAACCCATTCAGTTTTGTATTCTGATTCGTATCAACGACTTCACAGCCTTAATCCATTCGGAAAAAGTATCTACGTCTTCTTTCTCGTGTTTAACCCGTTGCTTGGCATAATCCTTTACTGAATCCATCAGAATTTTGAAGTTGTATTTCCAATTATGGATTGAGGCTCAAGATATTTCGGGCCTTTGGATAAAATATTTTGCAGAGAAGTGTTATTGACGATGTTTAGGTCACCAGTAATAATGTGGCCAGTCGGATTATATATGAATGGGGAACTAGCACAGGTGCAATCAGGAGGTTTAAGACCTGAAGTCGTCAATATTGAGATCCTGCAACACGTGTTTGTAATTTTAGTTGCAATTAGTTTGGTATAGGTATAAGAAATGATAGATACAGTCTGATCTTTAAAATAGGGAGGTATTTTTGAGTGAACTGATTTATGATGAACGATATTGCCTAAGTTGATGGTGTCGAGACCTTTGTTAGCAAAAGAAAGTTTTAGAAAGAATCATTTCTCCTTTTCATCTTTTCTAATGCGAACTGGTTTGAAAAGTCTGTGACAATTTCCGAGATCATAACTGTAAGTGTGTATTGGTTTGAATTGGGGGGAGGGGGTTATAACAGTGGTTTCCTAACACAAGTTGTACAGAGGATGAAGTTTTGAAAATGGTAATGAATAAAGCTTCGTGCGAATGTGATGAATACTCAACGGCTTTTGTATAAATGGCAGCAGGTCATTAATAGAGACATCATGGAGAGTAGGTGATGTATAATGACGATGACCATGACTGCGTTTACGTCAAGGAATAGAGTTAAAAATTTTCATCACATTCACCGAACTACAGGAAGGATTAGATAGAATACCTATACATTTGTACCATCAATTTTGTCATTGCAACCATATGGTGTCACAGTTCCCAATTCTCAAATCCAGTAATCTTCCTTTTGTCTACGGAGTGTTGTTGCAAGATGAGGATTGTTAGTCCTGTGGTATATTTTTTCGATGATGCGAACTTGCATAGAAAGTTTGAATGATCAGGTTTATTACAATGCTGGTAAACAATGTCGCTCGCATTGTCGTTGATGTCTGATCTTAGGTTGCACATATGTTTATTAAGCCTTCCTTTCGTTTCACCTACATATAGCAATCCGCAAAGGTAACACTAATCCGTAGACGATATTTGTTGATTTAAAATTCAGATCATCGTAGCTTTTGGTAAAGTAAGATTTTATAGTTAAATTGCTAGTAAATTGAGCATCTGGTATTAAACCTTTACAGGTTTTGCAGTTTTTTGTTTAGAAATGAGACAGTGTTGTTCAGATTCATTAAAGTCCAAAATGTGTTGTAGAAGACCTGAACACGGCTTCGTACGAAGATTGTTCCTATTGTCATGTCTCGTGATGAAGGGACACCTGCCATTTCAGACGACACTGTGTCCATGGTGACGTCTGTTTCGGACCTTTTTAGCTCACCTGGCCCGAAGGGCCAAGTGAGCTTTTCTCATCACTTGGCGTCCGTCGTCCGTCGTCGTCGTCGGCGTCGTCGTCGTCGTCCGTCGTCGTTAGCTTTTTACAAAAATCTTCTCCTCTGAAACCACTGGGCCAAATTTAACCAAACTTGGCCACAATCATCATTAGGGTATCTAGTTTAAAAAATGTGTCCGATGACCCCGCCAACCAACAAAGTTGGCCGCCATGGCTAAAAATAGAACATAGGGGTAAAATGTAGATTTTGGCTTTAATCTCTGAAACCAAAGCATTTAGAGTAAATCTGATATAATATAGGGTAGAACTGATTATCAGGTCAAGATCTATCTGCCCTGAAATTTTCAGACAAATCTGACAACCTGTTGTTGGGTTGCTGCCCCTGAATTGGTAATTTTAAGGAAATTTTGCAGTTTTTGGCGAGCCTGCGACTTTTGTCGCAGAAAGCTCGACATAGGGATAGTGATCCGGCGGCGGCGGCGGCGTTAGCTTACTTCTTAAAAGCTTTATATTTTAGAAGCTAGAAGACCTGGATGCTTCATACTTTGTATATAGATGCCTTATGTTAGGAAGTTTCCGTCTGTCATATGTTCATTGTCCTTGACCTCATTTTCATGGTTCAGTGACTACTTGAAAAAAAAAGTCAACATTTTTTGTAATGTTAATTCCTTTCTTATTATGAGTAATAGGATAACTATATTTAGTATGTGCGTACCTTGCAAGGTCCTCATGCCCGTCAGACAATTTTCATTTGACCTCGACCTCATTTCATGGATCAGTGAACAAGGTTAAGTTTTCGTGGTCAAGTCCATATATCAGATACTATAAGCAGTAGGTCTACTATATTTGGTATATGGAATGATTGTAAGGTGTGCATGTCCAACTGGTAGGTGTCATCTGACCTTGACCTCATTTTCATGGTTCAGTGGTCAAAGTTAAGTTATTGAGTTTTGGTCTTTTTTTCTAATACTATATTCAATAGGTCAACTATAAATGGTGTATGGAAATATTTTATGATGTACATGTCAGTCTCACAGGTTTTATTTGACTTTGACCTCATTTTCAAGGTTCATTTCTCAGTGTTAAGTTTTTGTGTTTTGGTCTGTTTTTCTTCAACTATAAGCAATAGATCAACTATATTTGATGTATGGAAGGATTGTAAGGTGTATATGTCTGTCTGGCAGGTATCATCTGACCTTGACCTCATTTTCATGGTTCATTGGTCAATGTTAAGTTTTCATGGTTAAGTTTGTTTCTTAGATACTATAAGCAATAGGTCAACTATATTTAATGCCTAAATTGATTGTAAGATGTACATGTCTGTCTGGTATGGTTCATCTGACCTTGACCTCATTTTCATGGTTCATTGGTCAATGTTAAGTTTTCTTGTTTAAGACTATTTCTTAGAAACAATAAGCAATAGGTCAACTATGTTTGGTTTATTGAATGATTGTAAGGTGTACATGTATTTCTCGTTTGGTTTATCTGACCTTGACCTCATTTTCTTGGATCATGTTAAGTTTATGTGTTACTTGTAGTAAAGCTTTGTATTTAGGACTATCAACATAAAATCAATGGTTAGTAAAGAAGGCGAGACATTTCAGCGTGTGCACTCTTGTTGGTTATTATCTTGAATATTGTTATAAATAGAGATAAACTGTAAACAGCAATAATGTTCAGCAAAGTAAGATCTACAAATAAGTTGTCATGACCAAAAATGTCAGTCGACCCATCTAGGAGTTATTGCCCTTAATAGTCAATTTTTAACAATTTTTCGTAAATTTTTGTAATCTTTTACAAAAATCTTCTTCTCTGAAACTACTGAGACAAATTTAATTATACTAGGCCATAATCATTATTAGGGTATCTAGTTTAAAAAAATTGTCCGATGACCCCGCCTTCCAACCATCATGGCAAACTTGGTTAAAAATAGAACATAGGGGTAAAATGCAGTTTTTGGTTTATATCTCTGAAACTAAAGCATTTATAGCAAATCTGACAGGTGGCAAAAATGTTCATCAGATTTAGATTTATGTGCCCTGAAATTTTCAGACGAATCCGACAACCCGTTGTTGGGTTGCTGCCCCTGAGTTAGTAATTTTACAAAAATTTTGCAGTTTTTTGTTATTATCTTAGATATCATTATAATATCTAATATCTAATACTATCAATTATGATTTTAACTTTATTTTACATGATTTCCAAAGCATCAGTAAATACAGGTGAGCGACACAGGCTCTTGAGAGCCTCTAGTTATACTTGGCGACGTCCGAGCCAGTATTCTGTTCGATCTTCTTAAAATTGGTATTTGCTGCTTTCTCCGCTAAGCATGCGGTATTTAGAGTAAAAGCAAAAAACTGGTCGGCCCGCAGTCAGAATAATGTCTCCTTGTCTTATTTCGTTAGTGTTTTACTGGTTAAGAAATTCTCCTCTGATTTTTCCATTACAACGGTACATAAGATTCTGTGCATTTTGGAGTTAGGAGATTTTCTGCTGTTTTTTGGAAACATATATTCCTAAGGCATCGGCCTCCCAAGTAGAAAGAACGTCAACATTGAAAAGTGAAACAATGGAAAACCTAGGAATAAGCATTTCTTTGATTGATACAGCCCACAAAAAATTATTCTTGTACTGTTAAAACCTAAAAAAAAAAAAAAATCAAACAGACCTAGAAAAATGTTCATTATACAATTGCTTGTGCTGGTTTGTCTCTTTATATTTATATTTATATCGGGTTATATGATCGTCAGCAGTCTTCGGAGGTCATCCCGATGATTAATTAGATCATGCAATGTTAATTGTTTCTTTGGGACTATTTGGAATTTGGATATACGTTTTAGTATGTTTTAAATCAAATATCAGAATTTGAATCAAATCGGTGAACTTATCGTCAGGTATGTGTATCTAGAATTTGGTTTTTGAATTATAATCTCTGATTGTTTGTTAAAGTTTTCTATCATATCACTAACTTTAGCATAAAATTCTGGTGAATCTTACTTGGACCATATATATGCTTATCAACGTTATTCTTTTTACTTCAATCTTCATATCAATTCCTAAAAAAATTATATCAGCAATGACTTGGACGAGTTCGAAAATTAGTGCCGATCAATTATTTTTAAAAGAATTATGCCCCTTGGAAACATTAATTATATGGAAAATTGCATCGTTAGTGCTCTCATGTGTACAATTCTTGCCTGATTTTTATGAAACTTATATTGTAGGTTTATATCACCGATGTCTTGGATGAGTTGGAAAATCTGTGCCGATCAATTATTTTTAAAAGAGTTATGCCCCTTGGAAATATTAATTATATGGGAAATTGCCTGGTGAGAGCTCTCATGTGTACCATTCTTGCCAGATTTTTATGAAATTTGTATTATTGGTTTATATCATCAATGTCTTTGATGAGTTCAAAAATCTTTGCTGATCAATTATTTTTAAAAGAGTTATGCCCCTTGGAGATATTAAATATATGGAAAATTGCATCGTTAGTGCTCTCATGTGTACAATTCTTGCCAGAATTTTATGAAATGTATATCATAGGTTTATTTCAGCAATGTCTTTGACACTTTCGAAAATAAGTGCTGATCAACTATTTTTAATGAGTTATGCCCTTGGAAATATTAATTATATAGGAAATCACATTGAATTTGCTCGGAAGCATTCATTTCTCTAAGATATTTATCAACAGTTTTAAAGAACCCAAAAATAGTGTTTTTGCCCTTGATCCTAGGATAGATAAAATATGTGCAACGCGGGGACATTAGAACTCTGTTCTTTTATTATCTTTTTTTTATGCATCTAGTAGTTAAAGTTTTTGATAAAAAATATTGCCTCCCCTCTTTGGTTTGTTGTATAAGAATCGAAAAGACAATTTCCTTCCATAGATTCTTTAGATGTATTTTTGTCCCCCGTGCAACGCGTTGCAGGTGACATAGAGATACCGAGCGTCTGTCCGTGCGTCTGTCCATCCGATCTTGTTAGCGCTTTCACATGTACAATTCTTGCCAGATTTTTATGAAACTTATATCATAGGTTTATATCAGCACTGTCTTGGATAATTTCGAAAATCAGTGCCGATCAATTATTTTTAAAAGAGTTATGCCTATTGGAAATATTAATTATATGGAAAATTGCATTGTTAGCGCTCTCATTTGTACAATTCTTGCCAGATTTTTATGAAACTTATATCATAGATTTATATCAACAATGTTTCAGACAAGTTCGAAAGTCAGTTCCGATCAATTATTTTTAAAAGAGTTATGCCCCTTGGAAATATTGATTTATATGGAAAATTGCATTGTCAATGCTCTCATGTGTACAATTCTTGCCAGAATTTTATAAAACTTATATCATAGGTTTTTATCAGCACTGTCTTTGACACTTTTGAAAATAAGTGCTGATCAAATATTTTTAACGAGTTATGCCCTTTGGAAATATTTATTATATCGGAAATTACATTGTATTTGCTCTGAAGCCTTCATTTTTCTAAGATATTTATAAAAAGTTTTAAAGAACAAAAAAATAGTTGTTTTTTTAAGTTATTGCCCTTGTACCTTGCATAGATAAAATATGTGCAACGCGGGGGACATTGGAACTCTGTTCTTTTATATCTTTTTCCGAAAGTGTGCATCTTGTTAACAATATCTGTGACAGTTTTTTTGTATTAAAGATAATCGAAAACATATCTCCTCTTCTCCTTTGAAAGTATTTATTGGCAGTTGTATGAGACAAATTTTATACCATTATTACTCATTTTTGTCCCCCACGTAACGCGTTGCGGGGGACATGGAAATACCGGGCGTCCGTCTGTGCGTCCGTCCGTCTGGTCTTGTTAGCGCTCTCACGTGTACAATTCTTGCCAGATTTTTATGAAACTTATATCATAGGTTTATATCAGCAATGTCTTGGACCAGTTCGAAAATCAGTGCCGATCAATTATTTTTAAAAGATTTATGCCCCTTGGACACATTAATGTTATGGAAAATTGCATCGTTAGCGCTCTCATGTGTACAATTCTTGCCAGAATTTTATATCATAGGTTTATATTAGCAATGTCTTGGACGAGTTCAAAAATCAGTGCCGATCAATTATTTTTAAAAGAGTTATGCCCTTGGAAACATTAATTATATGAAAAATTGCATCGTTAGCGCTCTCATTTGTACAATTCTTGCCAGATTTTTGAAACTTATATCATAGGTTTATATAAGCAATGTCTTGGACGAGTTCGAAAATCAGTGTCGATCAATTATTATACGACCGCAAAAAAAATTTTGTGGTCGTATATTGGTATGACGTTGGCGTCGTTGTCATCGTCGTCGTCGTCGTCGTCCGAAGACACATTGGTTTTCGCACTCTAACTTTAGTTTAAGTGAATGGATCTCTATGAAATTTTACCATAAGGTTCAATACCACAAAAGAAAGGTGGGGATTGATTTTGGGGGTTATGGTACCAACAGTTAAGGAATAAGGGGCCAAAAAGGGGTCAAAAATAAGCTTTTTTGTAACTTCCAGACTTAACTTACAGTGTATGTGTTAGTGTATGGATCTCTCTGACATTGTACCACAGGTTTCCATATCACAAAGGGAATGCTGGGATTGATTTTGGGGGTAATTGCCTCCAAATTTTAGAAATTAGGGGCCAAAAAGGGGCAAAAAACAAGCATTTTTCTAGTTTCATGACAATAAATTGTGTGTAAGTGTATGGATCTCTCTGACATTGTACCACAAGGTTCCATATCACAAAGGGAATGCTGGGATTGATTTTGGGGGTAATTGCCTCCAAATTTTAGTAATGAGGGGTCAAAAAGGGGCAAAAAACAAGCATTTTTCTAGTTTAATGACAATAACTTGTGTTCAAATGTATGGATCTTTATGAAATTGTACTACAAGGTTCCATATCACAAAGGGAAAGCTGGAATTGAGTTTGGGTATAATTGCCAAAAACGTTTAGGAATAAGGGGCCAAAAAGGGGCCAAAAATAAGCATTTTTCTAGTTTCCAGACAATAACTTGTGTTCAAGTGTAGGGATCTCTCTGAAATTGTACTGCAAGGTACCATACCACAAAGGGAAGGCTGGGATTGATTTGGGAGGTAATTCCCTCAAAAATTTTAGGAATTAGGGGCCATAAAAGGGCAAAAAAACAAGCATTTTTCTAGTTTCAGGACAATAACTTGTGTGTAAGTGTATGGATCTTTATGAAATTGTACTGCAAGGTTCCATATCACAAAGGGAAAGCTGGGTTTGAGTTTGGGGGTAATTTCCCTAAACGTTTAGGAATTTGGGGCCAAAAAGGAGCCAAAAAACAAGCATTTTTCTAGTTTCCAGACAATAACTTGTGTTCAAGTGTATGGATCTCTCTGAAATTGTACTGCAAGGTACCATACCACAAAGGGAAGGCTGGGATTGAGTTTGGGGGTAATGAATCATAAGGGGGTTCAAAAAATTTGGGGGGGGGGGGGTTTTCCTTTTTTTTTCTTTAAAATTTTCATTTTAAATTGGTTATTTCTGATTTATATATAAAAGCAAATACTAATGATATGGTTTGAATACGTAAATTAAAAAAATTTAAGTTCTAAGACCACATTCATTCTGTGTCAGAAACCTATGCTGTGTCAAATATTTAATTACAATCCAAATGCAGTGCTGTATCAAGCTTGAATGTTGTGTCCATACTTGCCCCAACTGTTCAGGGTTCGACCTCTGCGGTCGTATCAAGCTGCGCCCCAGCGGAGCATTTTATTTTTAGAAGAGTTATGCTTCTTGAAAAATAAATTGTATGGAGAATTGCATTGTTAGCGCTCTCATATGTACAATTCTTGCCAGAATTTTATGAAACTTAAATCATAAGTTTATAATAGCAATGTCTTGGACGAATTTGAATATCAGTGCCGATCAATAATTTTTAAAAGAGTTATGCCCCTTGGAAATATTAATTATATGGAAAAATTGCCTTATGAGCGCTCTAATGTGTACAATTCTTGCCAGATTTTTATGAAATTTATATCATAGGTTTATATCATCAATGTAGATGAGTTCAAAAATCAGTGCCGATCAATTATTTTTAAAAGAGTTATGCCCCTTGAAAATATTGATTATATGGAAAATTGCAATGTTATCGCTCTCATGTGTTCATTTCTTGCCCGAATTTTATGAAACTTATACCATAGGTTTATATCAGCAATGTATTTGACACTTTCGAAAATAAGTGCTGATCAAATATTTTTAACGAGTTATGCCCCTTTGAAATCACATTGCATTTGCTCTGAAGCCTTCATTTCTCCTAAGATATTAATAAAAATTTTAAAGAACAAAAAAAGTGTTTTTTTTAGTTATTGCCTTGTACCTTGGAAAGATAAAATATGTGCAACGCGGGGGACATTGGAACTCTGTTCTTTTATTTGAATGAAATTTACATTCATAGCAGAGTAATAACTTGAGATTTGGTACATGTATTAGACCTGATTCTCCCATAAAGTATTGTATTAGATAGTGTTTATGTTAAAATAACCCTGAAATATCTTACCTCCTCTACCTTTTTCTACATTTATTTCAAGCTGTTTCCTAAATGTACAATAAGAAATACTGTGCCAATATGGAAAAGAGACATACAATATAATAGAAAATTAAAGAAGAAAATTTGAGATTAAAATGTAAACAAGAAAAGACTAATGATAAACAAAAACATTATTATTTTGATGTAGAGTAACATATCCACTTATGTTCTATTTGTTAATACAGAAATACTGTGTACATGTACAATGGGAGATTACTCTATCTAATTGAAATTATAATAACAATTGTCTCCTCGTTATATGCAAATACTTTGATTTGTTTCAGCTCATTGAATTGTGTTTTTTTTTTTTACTTCAAAGGGTCAAACAAAAGAATAATGTACTGTTTCTGTTTGTGAAAATGAAAATTGTGTGTCTAGGTACATTGGAACTCTGTTCTTTTATTCAACTTGACAAGGTAACTTCGTGCAGAAGGAAAATAGAAAATACTCACTTCTTGACTATATTGTAATACACATGTAATTATTTTGTAGAACCTTATGTAACTATGCTTTGACATTATTATTTTTTTCATGAACATTTCTTGTCATTTTTTTTTAGATTAAAGCTCATATTCCAAAAATTCTAGAGTCTATTTCATGTGTAGTTGGAACAGAAAAGGTTAAACAAGGTATATATTTTTAGTACTTTGCTTCCGTGTGAGATATAGCTGTCACCTGGTATTGGTCTGGAATTTTTCTCTATCCCACACTTACATACTCTGTGCGAATTTAAATCAAACTGAGCGTGAAACAACGTTAGAATATTGAATGTATAATTGGTGTGAATGATTTTGACAACTATATTATTGTGAGAAACAATACTAAACTATGTTTCAAAATAATATTTTCGTCATGGCAGCAAAACAAATGTATGCTTATGCTTCAGTGCATACAACTTTATACAAAGCTTTATATTTCAGGAGACAGAATAGACGGATAATTCATGTCTTGAATGCTTTTAGGTCTGAAGTTTCATCTGCCATATAAACACCGTCCTTGACCACATTTTCACTGTTAAAATTACTGTTTATTTGGAAGATTATGTGAACTTTTCGTATACTATATGTGTTTATAAGCCTCAACTTTATTTATCCTCGATTACTTTTGTTAGGTGAACATTGTCAGTGACATGGACACACTTAACCTTGACCTCATTTAAATGATGTTCTTCAACAAAAAGATTTTGTTATCGATCAGTTCATCAATAGTTAATCAAATGGTCAACCATATTTGATAAGAAACCATAGGAAGTTTTTAAACAGCAGTCAACAACAAAGATATAAAAGTATGTTAATACTATAAAAGGCACTTCATGACGGGGTCCTTTACTGAATTGAAAGTGTGTTTAATTTCAGTCGGAATTTTTAGTATTCCTATTGTCATCTAATGAAAGCATTCAGTGAATTAGGTGTACAGTTTTCCTTGCTTGCAATAGCTTTCTGTTTGAACCAAATCTTGTTTTATAACATGGTTTCTTAAAAATCAAATTTTTATCATGAGCAGCTGGACATGTCGAGTGGTGCAGAATTCGCTTATACTTCTAGAGAACCTAATGTTATTGGGGTACATGTTTGCAACTTGTTATTCCTTAGTTTAATTAAGAAAGTGGGAGATAATAAAATGGGTACGTCTGTCCATAATCAATAATTCCTTGTTCATTTTATTGGTACTATTGGTTGCATGTATTGCATATTATACCTCTTTCTTTTCATATTAGTGGTTAGTTGCATGAGCCAAATAGATACAGTTACATTCGTGTTTGAACTTTCAGGTCCAGTGTTTAGTTTTACATCGTTTAATATAAGGATTAATATCATTTTAAGAAAGGTTAAATGGTTAATCATTTTACAATATATTATTCTTCTCTCATTCATATTTAGTATTCTAGTTCTAATGTTGTCATTGGAGATGGTTTACTCCTGGTTTGCCCACTTTTAATTATACCAATTATCTATTAGTAAAGAAAACAAAAAAGACAAAAGGTTTAATGAGCATACAATTGTATAGTCTGTTCCAACTTAGGTGTATAGGATCATATAGTTTATTAGCGTTTTCTATATATTCAGGTATTTTTTATTTTGTAATTCCATTTTCATTTGAATAGGAAAAAAATGAATAAATCAAAAAAAAATTTCCCTCAATAATTTAATATCAATTCATTCGATTCACATACATATTGAACAACTAATGACAAAACAATGACCTTCAGTTATAAAAGTGTCATAATAATTCATTAGTTTCTGAATGATTTTCATGATATAAATACACCAACACAAGTTGGCTTTTATTGCAAACATAATTTATATAATATATGAATCAAATTTATAAATGCATTGCATAATGAAATAAATAAAGCACTAATGTAAAATAAATAATATGGGGCACTAAATGTATAATGATGGCAAATACAATCTTTTTGTCGAGCCTGCGACTTTTGTTGCAAAAGCAAGACATAGCGATCCTACATGCCGTTGTTGGCGGCGGCGGCAGCGTCCACAAATATTCACTCTGTTGTTAAATTTTTGAAATTTTAATAACTTTCATAAACTATCCTGGATTTCTACCAAACCTAGACAGAATCTTGTTTATGATCATAAGATAGTATCCAGAAGGTAATTGTGTAAACAAAAATCCTGTGTGTTCGTATTTTACTTATAAATGGACTTAGTTTTTCTGCGAATTAACATTGCATTCACTCTTTGGTTAAAGTTTTTTAAATTTTAATAACTTTCTTGAACTATCCTGGATTTCTATCAAACATGGACAGAAGCTTGTTTATGATCAAAGATAGTATCCAGAAGGTACTTTTGTTTAAAAATCGTATTTTACTTATAAATGGACTTGGTTTTTCTGCCAATTAACATTAAATTCACTCTTTGGTTAAAGTTTTTAAAATTTTGATAACTTTCTTAAACGATCCTGGATTTGTGCCAACTTGGACAGAAGCTTGTAAATGACCAATAGCTAGTAGCTATCAAACGTAAAGCTTGGCTACTGAACAGTTGCATTTTAATATATTCTATTTGTTAGAATTAATTGGATATTTTTTATATTAAATTTCTAAGTTTGAAAATTTTGAAATACTTACGCTTTTCTACCTCAGGACTAGATAACCTTAGCTGTATTTGGCAAAACTTTTGAGGAATTTTTTGTCCTCAATGCTCTTCAACTTCAAACTTTATTTGGCCTTTCTAACTTTTATTGATTCGAGCGTCACTAATGAGTCTTTTGTAGACGAAACGCGCGTCTGGCGCAAATACAAAATTTCAATCCTGGTATCTATGATCATGATGATGAGTTTATTCAGAAAAATATATTTATTAAAATTTAAAAAAAAAAATATGTTGAATAAATAAAATAAATAAATAATCTATTATTATTATTTTTCTTAACTTTTTTTCAGAATGTACCAACAATTAAAACTATTTGTTGAGAAATTGTAAAAAAAATAAACATATTTGAACATATATTTGTTTATTTTTTATTTTTATATTTGTCAAATTCAATACATTTTCCTGCTAAAAAAACTAGATCAGATATAATATATTTTGGCACATTTTCCTTGATTTAATAGCAGAATATAGTATCTTTTATAAAATTTTACAGGTAAAATAAAAGGTAAGAAAATGACTATAATTCAGAAATAAACAATAATTGTTAAAACAACAATTCCCCCTATGTTTACATATGTATGTAATTAAAAGTGGGCAAACCAGGATGACACCATTGGAGATATATTGGTTTATATACTTGGGGTTGTTGTTGTTGTTTATACAAATTTATTGATTTTGTCATTAATTGTTGTGGGTTGGCTGTTTTGGCTGGACATGATTGTTATTCAAACACATTAAAGATAGAAATAATTTGAAGATTGACATCTTTTGGTCGCGTAAGAAGGTGGAGATAAGATAAATTCACCTACACACCTTGTTTAACCTCCACTTGACTGTTCAGCTGTTTCTATTTCATATTTGCCGCCATTTTGGTCTTTGTTTATTTAGGTGACCACACACTGATTAAGGACTTCAGTGTTGATAGGTTCTTAATTCTATATATGTTACAATGAATTTAAATTGATAATGGAACACGTACATTACTGAAAATATAAATTTGTCTAGATTCTCTCTAAGTAAAATATTGATTATATGGAAAATTGCAATGTTATCGCTCTTATGTGTTCATTTCTTGCCTGAATTTTATGAAACTTATATCATAGGTTTATATCAGCAATGTCTTGGACGAGTTCAAAAATCAGTGCTGATTAATTATTTTTAAAAGAGTTATGCCCTTGGAAACATTAACAATATGGAGAATTGCATTGTTAGCGCTCTCATGTTTACAATTCTTGCCAGAAATTTATGAAACTTAAATCATAGTCACAGGTTTATATCAGCAATGTCTTGGACGAGTTCGAAAATCAGTGCCAATCAATATATTTTAAAAGAGTTATGCCCCTTGGAAGTATTAATTATATGAAAAATTGCCTTATGAGCGCTTTAATGTGTACAATTCTTGCCAGATTTTTATGAAATTTATTTTATAGGTTTATATCATCAATGTCTTTGACGAGTTCAAAAATCAGTGCCGATTAATTATTTTAAAAAGAGTTATGCCCCTAGGAAATATTAATTATATGGAAAATTGCCTTATGAGCGCTCTAATGTGTACAATTCTTGCCAGATTTTTATGAAAGTTATTATAGGTTTATATCAGCAATGTCTTTGACACTTTCGAAAATAGGTTCTGATCAAATATTTTTTACGAGTTATGCCCCTTGGAAATATCAATTATAATGGAAATCACTATTTTTAGTTATTGCCTTTGTACCTTGGATAGATCAAATATGTGCAACGCGGGGGACAATGGAACTCTGTTCTTTTATTGTTACCTGCAAAACTTTACATAAAATTTGCAAAGTATGTCTTTTTTTTTTGTGTGTAGCATCGGGATAGTTTGTACTGTCTTCGTGTCATTGCCCCGTATATAGATATAAGAAGATGTGGTATGAGTGCTTATGAGACAACTCTCCATCCAAGTCACAATTTGTAAAGGTAAACCATTATAGGTCAAAGTACGGCCTTCAACACGGAGCCTTGGCTCACACCGAACAGCAAGCTATAAAGGGCCCCAAAAATGACTAGTGTAAAACCCTTCAAACATGAAAACCAACGGTCAAATTTATATAAAAAAACGAGAAACGAGAAACACTTATGAACCACATCAACAAACGACAACCACTGAACATCAGGTTCCTGCCTTAGGACAGGTGCAAACAAATGCAGCGGGTTTAAACGTTTTAATAGGCGCCAACCTTCACCCTACCTGAAACAATAGTGTAACATCACAACATAGAAGGTTGTTTTACATATTTGAACAAATTTATATGAAAAAATTCAGAAAATTATTGCAATGATAAAATGAAAGCACATTTTTACATATTTAGAATTCTTTAATCTTTTTATTTTGGTGGCACTACCTGCACATCCAGTATGTGACTGTAGGTGTCATTTTTAGGCCAACACATTTCAGGTGATACGTGACCACTCCAGACATCCGTCGCAAACTAAATATCTATATATATGCATGTCTATACCACACACTAAACACGGTTCCATTCTGCTATATCCTTCTTTGGCGATATCTTGGTTGTTACTAGTACAATAACTTCTTCAATATAACTGCACAAAATTTGCATCTAATCTTGAAAGGATATATACATTTCACCGACCACAAATTGGACATCTTGCTCATTCATATCAATACTTAGGAATATTGAGTTGTTTTAATCGACCTCCTATGGCAAAAGTAAACGTCATACATTTGTATTGGTCAATACATCTGGAAGCTTAATCATGTAATTGTTTAAATTTATTTCACAGATTATTCGCAAATCAAACCTTTTTTATATCAGTGGCTGCCTGAATAAATTTTGTGGGTAACAATAACTGCAGGTAACAATAAAATATTATATAATTGTTAACTGCAATTTCCGTATGAAATCGGTTCCCTGTCCGGAAATACCTTTCGGCGATTAGTCTCGGAAGTAACAATTATTATTTCTTATTGTTACTTTTTGCGGGTAATCGTAGCCAGTGCCTACAGAAATACCCATTTCCCCTTCCTACCTTTGCGGTTGTCTTGTGTTTTATAATTTCAAAAATAGATAGTTTGACTAAGTGTAATATATACACTTCCATATGCATACTGTCATCAGAAATAGAAATATTATTAAACTTATATGAAACTTCAAATTTAAAAAAGAAGTTGAATATGTTTTATATTCTTGAATGGCTAAGTTGTATTATAAACAAGTGTACATGGACTTTCATGTGAAAGAAAATCCATTATCTTATCAAAATCTTCAGAAATTTACTGCTGTCGAATTATTGTCTTCGTCGATATTTTTCCGTATGCAGTGACCTTAACTACGAGACCTCTCGTTAGAACTTCGGCCACCGCACAGTGCAAGTGCGAGGGAAACTTGTGATGACAGAATGTAAACAAACGTGCACTGGAAGGTAAAGAGTAATAATTTATTCTTAAGGAACAAATTAAATGCACAAAATCATGTAACAACAGTTATTGAAAAGTTATTAAACACATGGGAACGCATAGAAAAATAGAAAAAAGAAATCAACATCGCTCTTTCAATTCACTTATTTTATACATGTTCCACGTGCCTCTGTGTTGATTGTTTATCAATGTCACAATCCAGTAAACCTCGGCAGCAAACTCGAAAGTTAATGAGCTTTCGATCAACAATCTTCAAATGAAATATCATGTGTCGATTATACGTTATAGATTCGTCATAAACGTAAAAAACGTTCATATAGGACTTAGTTTAGTATATAAGCATGCATTGGTTCAATAATTTCCTGAACATCAAAAATTTTTGAAACTCGTTTCATATGACTTTAAGTTTAAACAAATGTACAGTTCGGCAACCTTGTGCTCTATGCAAAGTTATCATTTTATTTGTATGTTTGCTAATGCTCGAACCAATTTTTCCATTTTAAAATGAATTTTTGACACATGTTCATTAAAGTTTTTTAAATTTAAGAATTGTGTGCGCTTTTTAGGCCGAATAAAATGTTTACAATAATATTCATTATTTTCTATGGTTAGCACTTGCCTTATAATAACTGCAAAAATCTACTCAAAATTTGATAACATTTTTTGGGGTAACTGCTCCATTGCAAAAGAAGTCAGCAACACAAAGAGTAACTATAGTATGTGCATATAAAAATCCTAATTTAAAAACTGGCCTTTTTTTTTTTACCAAATGAGCGATATACTACTTGTTTCCAAAAGGCATGAACATCAGTTGTTAATATTTTGTTTTCTTATTCATTAGATTCAATTGGTGATGGTTTAAAACTTTGTTTGGAATTTCATCTAGTTCAATCTTATATCCCTTCACTGCATTTAATATAAAAGTATCAGTTTTTATACGCCTGTTTACGGGACGTATTATGGTTTACCGTTGTCCGTCTGTCCGTCTGTCTTCAACATGTCGGACAATAACTCAAAAAAGCTTTAACCAATTTTCATGAAACTTTGGTGAATTGTTTATATCTATTGACGTAAGCTCCCTTTCGATTTTTATCAATTTTTTAGGGTGCTAAGTTTCCGAGTTATGGGATTTTATTCATAAAAAGGGGGGATTTTCCAGTTTTCGTACAATAACTCAAAAATGCTTTGAGCAGTTTTCATGAAACTTTGGTGGCTGGTTTTTATCTGTTGAAATAAGCTCCCTTTAGTTTTTTCATAAATTTATGATATGACATTGAGGAGTAATGGAACTTTATTCGGTGAAAAAGCGACGGGCGTATCATGTGCTCATGGCGCAGCTCTTTATTTACAAGATATTATAATTCCCCTCCTGTGAAATGTTAAACTTTGTTTATATAGAAATAAGGAGATATGGTATGATTGCCAATGAGACATCTATCCACCAGAGTTCAAACGAAGTGGATGTAAGCAATTATTTGCAACCATACATCCTTTAACAATGAGAAAAACCCATATCGTATAGCCGGCTATAAAAGGCCCCAACATGACAACTAACGGCCTAGTTTATAACAAAAAAAATTACGAAAAAACAAATATGACAGACACGAACCAACGACAATCACTGAGCTACAGGCACAGACTTGGGACAGGCACATAATGAATTTGGCGGGGTTAAACAATTTTTTGAGCGCTCAACCCTCCTCCTAACCTGCAACAGTGGTCTAACAGTACAACATAAAAACAAACTATAAAAATCAGTAGCAATTATCACTGTTACATTATCACTTACGCTTAACGTTTGTCTTTGATGTTAAACCCACTCTTCTTTTTTTTTTGTTATTATTGCCCTGTATCTGTCCAGAAATCCTAGCATTTTTTGCTAGAGTGGTGTGATGGTTTTTGCCATGGAGGCCGTGGATGTGTCTCCACTTTGCGTCCATCTAGAAAAGGCTCACTGAAGCTAAGTTTACTAATCCTCCTCTCTTCTTTTTCAAGATCCTCCTATTTGTAGCTAAATTATCACCAAAGGCATATTCAGTGACATGATTGTGACTCTTTTATATTGATAAGGAACCTCTGGATGATCAGTTGCTTCCTCTTTCTGTTTGCAGTGTAAATGCCATGTGTTACTATTTTGAACTTATCTTTAGTCATGTTCTTCACCACATTTGGGTCCGGATGCGCAATTCATCTCAGGTAGGCGACAATGGTAGCCTTTTTTTCCATTCCTCTGTCCATATCGTAAACTTGGATATGTATGATGGCTTGCTTCTAATTTTAGACATTTTCGCAGATGTGGTTAAAATTTTGGGATACGAAGTGAGATGAAATATTTCACAAAATGCTAAACCCCAAAAAGGTGATGCGACTTCAGTAAGTAAAAAGTCTCTATTTTCACACAGTTCAATTTTCTTGAAATTCACTTCTTTACAAACATTTTATAACTCAAAACTTTTTGCATCTTTATTTTTACAGTCTTCTGCTCTTCAAAAAATGCACAAGTGGTAAAGCTCAGTCAATTACTAAAAACAGCACCATGTCCAATATAAATGCATACAGGTTTTTGTCTCGCCGGCTACGAAAGTCGCCGAAAGTTGCGGAAAGCGAGACCATACGGATTGCTTTACCGGTGACGGCTGCGGCGAAGGCGTCAACAATTGTTAAGTTTTCTGCTTAAGTTAGTTTGATAGGAACTAAGTTGCATTACTATCAGTACATCTCAGTTTGATGACTATTTCCAGGCCCTGCCCCCTAGGTCATGGTCCAGTGACTTTGAATTAATTAGCAATTTTCAATGTTAAGTTTTCTGCTTAAGTTAGTTTGACAGGTTCTACTTGTGATAGATCAATGATATTTTGTATGAAGTTGCATTACTATCTGTGCATATCAGTTTAACGATTATGTTGAGGCCCTGCCCCCTAGGTCATGGTCCAGTGAATTTGAATTAATTAGCAATTTTCAATGTTAAGTTTTCTGCTTAAGTTAGTGAGAGTCTATCTGACGTTTGTTTACATCGGCCATGTTTGATATGTTCACCCATAATATAAAAATAAAAACAATTCAAAAGAGAAAACTAACGGCCTGATTTATGTATAAAATAATGAACAAAAACAAATATGATATACAGCAACAAACGACAACCACTGAATTACAGGCTCCTGTTTGCATTGTAAGTTTAGGGTCGGTGTTTTCATCACCGAACTCCACCGCACACCGCCGAACACCATAAAAAGACCACTTACCCTTAAGGAAAACAATAGTATTTTACAATAAAACGATGAACTTTATTAAATTACGTAAAATGTAATCCTATTATCAACATTTTTCTATATTTTAATGTGCATTATAGCTGAAAACAAAAAAATTTAAAAAACGTTTTGGGATTCAGCAAAATATTTTTTTACTGAACTAAATTGTATAGTATCTTTTAAAATGTCATTACTTTTCAATTATAAGAAATAAATTGTTCAAGTAAGTGAAAATGATTTATTCAATGTGAGATTATCATAATAATTATATGAACAAAATGTTGTTTGACTGAAAGTGTACTGTTCTGACAACAGCCCTTGTAAGACCAAAACCCCAATGATGACTGGGGAATAAAAATATGGTCACTACAGGTCTTCTTCCGACCGGCAGTAAAACCCTTTCCAGAGTGGGGCGTGCGTTTGGCTGTGCGGGATGTACAAGTACGCTTCCACGTCCGGTCAGAATGGGGACGTTAAATCCGATGCCTCATGTAAGGAGAGTGCCACGCTCTATGCACGTTAAGATCCCTTGTAACAACTCTTTGTTGTGTCCGTATGTGGCCTGTAGCAAGGCAAAATTTTTGTCCCTATCCAAAATACCCTCATTTTCCAGTGGCAGTCTAAATTTTCCTGACCTTCATTCCAGACGGTCTCTATTACAGGACCTACCTATTGTATTCATTGTTAATTTGTTCTCGTCCTGAACATGCATGACAAAATTTGCCACTGGACGTTAAGCAACCAGCAATCAATCAATAAATGTAATACCAGAAAACTGTTCTTTTTGATTCTCTGGTTATCATTTCTTATTAATTTGTAGAAATATGTATACAAATATTCATCCTCGTTCAGAAGGTTAGTCAAATATATAAATAAAGATGAAATTGATATATTTAGACCTGGTAGATGGTATTTTAATGTGTTCGGTGGTGAAAAGACCTACCGTTTATTTATTTCCGGTTGATCTTTCGTCATTCTTTTGTTTACACTTGGCCCTGCTTCATCAATATCTCGTTGAACAGGCCTTTGTGATTATTCACTCGATATCTCAGGTGGTCTGGGAGGGTAAGCATTTCCTGCTCCACATGTGGCACCCGTTGTGTAGCTTATGTAAGTTTCACCTGTGAATTCACTAGCAATATTATTATGATAACTTTCTCCCTTAGATGAATTCATATTTATTTTTATGTTCAAGTTCAAGATATTCAAATTATTTTTGTCATTTAGATTTTAGTGAAATTTCCAAGAACTAGTAGAATTCTTTGTGACAGCCTGTATTCTTTTTTTGCAAACATGTCAAGATAAGGTTTTGTTTAATATCTGAGATTAAGGATTTATTTATACAAAGTCCTCAGAAATGGACCTGAGTTCGTTTAACTTCATTTGTTCCATATTTGACTAGTGTAAACATATATTATTGGTCCGTTTATAGTATGTTGTAATGTTGTATTCATATTTGATTGTCTGCTGTTTATACCATTTTTATGCCCCCGCCGTAGCGGAGGGGGCATTAAGTTTTACCCTTGTCCGTCTGTCCGTCCGTACGTCCCAAAATTGGTTTCCATTCTCTAACTTAAGTTTGCCTCAACCAAATGTTATGAAACTTATACACAATGCTTATTACCACATAACACAGATCAGGTTTGAATTTTGGGGGCGTCACTTTTACCGTTCTAGAGTTATGCCCTTTACAAATAGAAAAATTGCTGAATTTTTAGTTTCCGTTCTCTAACTTTAGTTTGCCTCAACCAAATGTTAAGAATCTTATATTCAATGCTTATTACCACAAAACACAGATCAAGTTTGAATTTTGGTGGCGTCACTTTCACAGTTCTAGAGTTATTCCCCTTTACAAATGGAAAAATTGCTGAATTTTCGTCTCCGTTCTTTAACTTTAGTTTGCCTCAACCAAATGTTATGAAACTTATGCACATGCTTATTAGCAGAAAACACAGATCGAGTTTGAATTCTGGAGGCGTCTCTTTTACCATTCTAGAGTTATGCCCCTTTACAAATGGAAAAATTGGTTTCCGTTCTCTAACTTAAGTTTGCCTCAACCAAATGTTATGAAACTTATGCACAATGCTTATTATCACAAAACTCAGATCAAGTACAAATTTGGGTAGCATCACTTTTACCGTTCTAGAGTTATGTCCCTTTATAACATTATATGCAAGCGGGGGCATCATCTGTGTCCCATGGACACATTCCCCATTTATTAAATTGTATGTTATGTAATATTTAAAAGTATATAACACCTGAGTAAACATCCAGCTAAACAGTTACCTCCTTAAAAAATATTTTGAATTGACATTAAAACCCTGCCTTGAGAAAGTCTCTGCCCTCATTTCCAACTTCTTGCTAAAATATTTATCAATGAACAAAATGAACAAAGACTTGATTGTCGAAAACAAATTGTATGAATGATGATTTCTACTCATTTTTGTGTTTTGTGCAAAAACGTTAGGAGATAGAGAGAGCCTGTAAACAGAAAACATGATCAGCATTACACGATCCACAAGAGATTTTAGTCCAGAATTATAGATTCTATCAACAGTCAGCAAACTTTAAAATGTTTAAAAGGAGTTATTAAGAACAAACAAATTTTATGCGCAAACCGCCTAAATGATTGTACTTTTTTTTATTTATTTTGCAGATGTACAGTCAACATTAGTTCATTTCGTGAAAGATGTGTCTTTGAAGTACCCTAGGGATTATCAAGCTGTCAGAAATTGTTTACCTGCTGAAAAAATTTCGAAATTAGACGCTTGTCTTCAAATGAGTTTTGGATGTAGTTAAATGCAAGCAACTGTTTTGAATTATACATGTAGATTTTGTCATGATCCTTTCTAAGGTTTTGTTCCTCAAAGTTACAGATTTGAAACTTGAATTAATTGGATTGATTATCACCATAGATAGACATTTGATTTTTCAGCATTTTCAGGTACAATCTTCTGCCATTAAACTTCTCCACTTGAAGTTATGTTCCTGCTGCAAATCTTTATATGAGTTGTTCATTGACTAACAACAAGTCACTTCTTCATTTTTCAACCAAAATTATGTTTAATTAAAAATTCTTAAACTTAGCTTTATAAATAATTCAGATAATTAAATTTTATAAAAGAATTTACATTAAATTTTTCTATTTTGTATATTATAGCAAGAAACAAACTAAAACTGAGGGAAACGCATCAAGAAAAAGAGAACATAGATAGAAACTTTAAATATCAAAAATAATTAGCAATACAAGGTCTTCGAATAAGTCAGCATGTTCCAAATCATCAGTTGATTCCTTATTGCAGTAATTGCCCTTTAATGACGATTTTTACCATTTTTGTTTTGCGTTTTTGTCTATTACAATGTATCTTTAAAAAGTAAAAAAGATATAAACTTTAATTAGCTATACAAGATCTACAGATAATTCTAATGGATGAAAAAGTCAGTTGACTTCTTTATCGCAGTGTTTGCCCTTTAATGATGATTTCTACCAATTCTGCCTTTTATCTTGAAAACTATAATGGATAGATATAAACTTTATAAATAGCAAAAATGGTCAGCAAGACAGGATCCACAAATAGGTCAACATTGCTGATTGTTAGTTGAATTCTGTTTCAAAAAATTAAAACAATTATGGATTTTGAGATTCCTTTTTAAGCTTTTCTCATCACTTGGTGTACGTCGTCCGTCGTTGTCCATTCACTTTTAAAAAAAATCATCTCTTCTGAAACTACTGGGCCAAATTTAACCAAACTTGAACACAATCATCATTTGGGTATCTAGTTTAAAAATGGTGTCAAATGACCCCGCTTGTCAACCAACATGACTAAAAATAGAACAGAGGATAAAATGCACATTTTTATACGGATTTTGCAGCCTTATAATGGTATGACGTTGTCGTCGTCGTCGTCCGAAGACATTTGGTTTCCAGACAATAACTTGAATATAAGTGTATGGATATCCATGAAATTGTACCACAAGGTTCTATCCAACTAAAGGAAGGTTGGGATTGATTTTGAGTGTTGTCCTAACTGTTTAGGAATAAGGGGCCAAAAACAAGCACTTTTAGCTCACCTGGCCCAAAAGGGCCAAGTGAGCTTTATCAACACTTGGCGTCCGACGTCCGTCTTCGTCGTCGTCTGTTAACTTTTACAAAAATCTTCTCTGAAACTACAGGGCCAATTCTAATCAAACTTAGACACAAGCATCATTGGAGTACCTAAAAAATGACCCACCTGTCAACCAACATGGCCGACATGGCAAAAAATAGAACATAGGGGTAAAATGAAAGTTTTGTCTATTATCTTAAAAACCGATATAAATGAAGAAAATATGTCGGGGGCAAGAATGATGAAATATATTTATTGTCTGTTTCCATAAAAACTGTCAGACTACTTCTTATAGGAGTTATTGACCTTAAATGATAAAGGATTAGGTCCGGTAAGGGCCGATTTTGGCCTCAAAATTCAGGTTCATTTGAAGAAAGATTTAAGACACTTTTTAAACACTTAAGTGTCTACTTCAGTCGATTCAATTAGTTTATGTGAAAGATTTGAACTGATTTAGTCATTAAGGACACACAAATTCAAGCTTAAATATGAAAAATCAATCAAATATGCCATAATATGTCACTTTTCAGATGGTTTTTGTCAAAAATGAAAGTGGCCGCATCCGTGTTCATTCTCAACCTTTATATATGTTATGTATTATCATCTAATACAACTTACATTTAAATATTAAGAATGAACACAAATGCGGCCACTTCCATTTCAGACGGAAACCGTCTGAAAATTAACCAAAATGCTAAAATTTCGAAGATTTCAGTAATTTAGCATGACTTAATAATGCTAGTACCCGATACATGCCCATTGTATTGTCAAAAACAGCCCATATTTATGTAACAGAAGTATTCGTCTTTCAAATAAATAGCTAAAAATTTACATTTTAACAATTTTGTAAAATTGCTATATTTTGGGGCCAAAAAGGGGTCTTACTGGGCCTACTCCTTTTACTAATGTTTTGCTTTTTTGTCTAATATCTTGAAAACAATAATAGATAGATGAAACTGAAATAAGCAAAAAGGATCTGCAAGACAAGATCTACAAATAAGATAACATGGCTGAAATCCTCTGATGATTCCTTATTAGAGTTATTGCCCTTAAATGACGATTTTTACCATTTTTAGCTCACCTGACCCGAAGGGTCAAGTGAGCTTTTCTCATCACTTGGCGTCCGTCGTCCGTCGTCCGTCGTCGTCGTCGTCGTCGTCGTCCGTCGTCGTTAGCTTTTTACAAAAATATTCTCCTCTGAAACCACTGGGCCAAATTTAACCAAACTTGGCCACAATCATCATTAGGGTATCTAGTTTGAAAAATGTGTCCGATGATCCTGCCAACCAACCAAGATGGCCGCCATGGCTAAAAATAGAACATAGGGGTAAAATGTAGATTTTGGCTTATATCTCTGAAACCAAAGCATTTAGAGGAAATCTGACATAGGGTAAAACTGATTATCAGGTCAAGATCTATCTGCCCTGAAATTTTCAGACAAATCTGACAACCTGTTGTTGGGTTGCTGCCCCTGAATTGGTAATTTTAAGGAAATTTTGCAGTTTTTGGTTATTATCTTGAATATTATTATAGATAGAGATAAACTGTAAACAGCAATAATGTTCAGCAAAGTAAGATCTACAAATAAGTTGTCATGACCAAAATTGTCAGTCGACCCCTTTAGGAGTTATTGCCCTTAATAATCAATTTTTTACAATTTTTCGTAAATTTTTGTAATCTTTTACAAAAATCTTCTTCTCTGAAACTACTGATACAAATTTGACCATACTTGGCCATAATCATTATTAGGGTATCTAGTTTAAAAAGTTTGTCCGATAACCCCGCCAACCAACCAAGATGGCCGCCATAGCTAAAAATAGAACATAGGGGTAAAATGCAGTTTTTGGTTTATATCTCTGAAACTAAAGCATTTAGAGCAAATCTGACAGGTGGCAAAAATGTTCATCAGATTTAGATTTATTTGCCCTGAAATTTTCAGACAAATCCGACGTCCCGTTGTTGGGTTGCTGCCCCTGAGTTAGTAATTTTACAAAAATTTTGCAGTTTTTTGTTATTATCTTAGATATCATTATAATATCTAATATCTAATACTATTAATTATGATTTTAACCTTATTTTACATGATTTCCAAAGCATCAGTAAATACAGGTGAGCGACACAGGCTCTTGAGAGCCTCTAGTTTTGTGTTTTTGTCTTATATCTGAAAAACAATAATAGATAGATGTAAACTTATATTAGCAAAAGTGATCAGCAAGACAAGATGTACAAATGAATCACATTGTCGAAATCTTTCGGCGACTCCTTATTGGCGTAATTGCTCTTTAAAGACCATTTTTACCCAGTTTTAATGGTTTTGCCTATTATCTTGAAAACTATAATAGATAAATGAACACTTCAAACAGTGAAATTGATCAGCAAGACAAGATCTACAAATGACTTAATAAGACGAAATCGTCTGACAACTCCTAATTGGAGTTATTGTCCTTTAATGGCGATTTTACCTCTTTTTTTCGTTTTTGCTGAATATCTTACAAACTGAAATAGGTAGATAAAAATTTAAATTGGCAAAAAAGATCATCAAGACAAGATCTACAAAGAAGCCTATGGCAGAAATCGTCAGTCGACACTGTAAAGAAGTTATTGCCCTTTAATGACGATTTCTACACATTTTTTTTTAGTTTTTGCCTCATATCTTGAAAACTAAAATAAGATATGTAGAAAATTAAAATAAGAAAAAATGATCAGCAAGACAAGATTTACAAATAGTTCAACATGACTGAAATTGTTAGTTGACTCCTTATTTGAGTTATAGCCCTTTAATGATAATTTTTACCATTTTTTTTTTTTGGGGGGGGGGGTCATTTTTGCCTTTTATATCTTAAGAGCCCCTAGTTCTTGTTTCAGGACAATAACTTGTGTATAAGTGTATGGATCTCTATGAAGTTGTACCACATGGTTCCATACCTCAAAAGGAAGATTGGGATTGATTTTGGGGGTGATGGCCTAAACCGTTTACGAATTAGGGGCTAAAAACAAGGATGTTCTGGTTTCCGGACAATAACATGAGCATAAGTCTATGGATCACTATAAAATTGTACCCAAGGTTCCATACCAAAAGAGGAAGGTTCGAATTGATTTTGGGGGTTATGGCCTTAACCGTTTAGGAAAAAGGGGCCAAAAACAATACTTTTCTAATACTTTGTATAATTGCTTATTTCTTGACCAATTCCAATGGGGTTTAATTTAAAGTATTGAATTCTTGGGGTTCTTTAATATGCTGAATCTAACGGTGTATATTTCCAATAAATAAGGAGGGGACGAGCCCTCAGGGCCCCTGAATCCGCCTATGGTAGCACTATCTTAACATTAGTATTAGGCATTGGATTATTGAAATTTGAGAAAATAACAATTATCTTAAGTTTATGGATTTTTAGCAGCAAATTAAAAAATATTGACCATAAATTATGATAACTCTTTACCGTGAAAGGGTAACTTTAAAAGAATTATATACATGTACATATAATTTGATTTTCACTGAACATGCTGAAGGCCCATTACAGAAAGATGTTTCTCAAAATTAGTATGTTGTCTTTCTTTTACTTTGAAACAGGACTCAATGTTTATAACATATAATATATGTGATTTTTTGTCTGTGACTTTCTGTCCTATATTCTGACCGTTATCATGACTAGGAAAAATGACTTTATACCTATTTATATGTAATAGGCTTTGCATCAAATTTATAGAAACACTTAGATTGAACCATAATTTTTATCAAATAAGAAAATATAAAATGCTTTTCAAACATATAAGCATACGATAAATGTATTGACTTTCGAGAACATTTGGCATACCTCAAGTTAAGTCGTTGAATATGTTTACTTATATTTTCTTAAAATATTTTAAACTACCAAGATATCGTGCATGCAGGGGCTCAGGCATACCTCAAGTAGTCCGTGAAATGTTTATTTTTTTATGAAAATATTTAAAACTACCAAGATATCCTACACAAGGCTCGGGCATGCCTTAAGTTGTACGTGGAAATAATTATTTACAGTTATGAAAATATAAAAAACAATTATATTGGATTTATCAACTTACATGTATTTTTTGCCTACTTCACACCTTGTGTGTGTTACTTTATATTTGTGATCAAACGTGTCAAATTATAACCGGTAATATACAACATAATTCACAACACAGTAAAATACAATATACTACTCAATACCATAAAAAGTTTAAATAACCTGGTGTCCGTCACAGTACCCTAAACTGTTTTTCCCAGTTTTTTTTTATTATTTGATAAAGACTTTACCATTCAATCTTAATAGTTTTTATACGACCGCAAAAAAATTTTGCGGTCGTATATTGGTATGACGTTGGCGTCTGTCTGGCGTCGTCCGGCGTCGTCCGAAGACACATTGGTTTTCGCACTCTAACTTTAGTTTAAGTGAATGGATCTCAATGAAATTTTACCATAAGGTTCAATACCACAAAAGGAAGGTTGGGATTGATTTTGGGGGTTATGGTACCAACAGTTAAGGAATTAGGGGCCAAAAAGGGGCCAAAAATAAGCATTTTTGTAACTTCCAGACATAACTTGTGTGTTAGTGTATGGATCTCTCTGACATTGTACCACAAGGTTCCATATCACACAGGGAATACTGGGATTAATTTTGGGGGTAATTGCCTCAAAATATTAGGAATTAGGGGCCAAAAAAGGGGCAAAAAACAAGCATTTTTTTAGTTTCATGACCTTAACTTGTGTGTAAGTGTATGGATCTTTCTGAAATTGTACTACAAGGTTCCATATCACAAAGGGAAAGCTGGAATTGAGTTTGGGGGTAATTGCCCAAAACGTTTAGGAATAAGGGGCCAAAAAGGGGCCAAAAATAAGCATTTTTCTAGTTTCCAGACAATAACTTGTGTTCAAGTGTATGGATCTCTCTGAAATTGTACTGCAAGGTACCATACAACAAAGGGAAGGCTGGGATTGAGTTTGGGGGTGATGAATCATAAGGGGGTTCAAAAAATTTGGGGGGGGATTTTTTTTTTTTCCTTTTTTTTTTCTTTTAAAATTTTCCATTTTAAGTTGGTTATTTCTGTTTTATATTTAAAAGCAAATAATAACGATATGGTAGGAGATACACACCAAACAGGATGTGTAAATTATTATAAAATAAGTATTGTGCAATAGCAAGAAATTTTCAATTGCACAGTATTGCACAATAGCAAGAAATCTTCAATTGCACAGTATTGCACAATAGCAAGAAATCTTCTATTGCACAGTATTGTGCAATAGCAAGAAATATCCAATAGCACAATATTGCGCAATAGCAAGAAATTGTCAATTGTACAGTATTGCGCAATAGCAAGAAATATTCCATTGCACAGTATTGTACAAAAGAAGATACTTCGTATAAATTGCTTATTTCTTGACCAATTTCAATGGGGTTTTATTCTTGAATTCTTGGGGTTCTTTAATATGCTGATTCTAACCGTGTATTAAGTTTTTGGATTTTGGGCCCCGTTTTTAAATTGGTCCACATTGAGGTCCAAAGGGTCCAAAATTAAACTTTGTTTGATTTCATCAAAAATTGAATTATTGGGGTTCTTTGATATGCCGAATCTAACCGTGTATTTAGATTCTTAATTTTTGGTTCTGTTTTCAAATTGGTCTACATTAAGGTCCAAAGGGTCCAAAATTAAACTTAGTTTGATTTTAACAAAAATTGAATTCTTAGGATTCTTTGATATGCTGAATCTAAACATGTATTTAGATTTTTGATTATGGGCCCAGTTTTCAAGTTGGTCCAAATCGGGGTCCAAAATTAAACTTTGTTTGATTTCAACAAAAATTGAATATATGGGGTTCTTTGATATGCTGAATCTAACCATGTATTTAGAGTTTTGATTTTTGGGCCCCATTATCAACTTTGTCCACATTGAGGTCAAAAGGGTCCAAAATTAAACTTTGTTTGATTTCATCAAAAATTGAATTCTTGGGGTTCTTTGATATGCTGAATCTAACCATGTATTTAGATTTTGGATATTGGACCATAATAGTTGAATGTCCAATTTAAAATTTTTAAGTTCTTAGACCACATTCATTCTGTGTCAGAAACCTATGCTGTGTCAAATATTTAATCACAATCCAAATTCAGAGCTGTAACAAGCTTGAATGTTGTGTCCATACTTGCCCCAACTGTTCAGGGTTCGACCTCTGCGGTCGTATCAAGCTGCGCCCTGCGGAGCATTTTATTTTTATATAAATTTTAATCAAATCCTATAAGATATAAATAGGTATTAGGTAGTACAACGATCAGGACACAGTCAACGTTTGTCAGGTCAAGTTTTTTTTTCCCCAAAACATATATTTCCCCCCTGTTTTTAATGATATAAAATAACACAGAAATTGTCATCGGTTAGGTCATTGCTGTTGTCGGTCAGGTCATTGTCAACGTTAGAAGGGTCACGTTTTCGGAATTTTTCGGAATTTTTTATTATTTTTTTCTATATTTTTTCATATAGTTACATGTATATATTAAATGATCAAATTTTATTATATTTCAAATTTAACATAAATCCTTTAAGAAATAAAAAAGTAATGGGCATTTTCATTTGGTCCTGTCATTGTCAGCGTTGTTCAGGTCACGTTTTATGAAGATTTAAAAGTTTTCTATATTTTTTCTTATATTTATGTATTAAATGGACTAAATTTATAGCAATTCAAATATGACAAAATTTTTAAGAAATAAAAAAGTTATTAGCATTTTCGTTTTGGTCCAGTCATTAGTGTAACCCGTCAAAGGGAGATAATTCGTATTGTGAGGAATATTGCACAATGACCTTTTTTTAGAAATTAATTTCAGATGTTTCTAAGTAGATTCCCCATAACTTTTTTTGATTTTTGATAAAAACAAGGCTGAAATTAATTGTTTTTGTGTTTCTTTTTAATAGATGTAGCCGCATAATTTCACAACACTACACCAAATATTGTATTTTTCTCAAAATTCCCAACTTTCTCCGCTGTTACCATGGTAACCAACCAATATATATATCGGTTGGCATTATTTTTCTGATTAGGCTAATAGGATATACATATCAGCCAATTTTCAGAAAGATCGGTGACTATGTGTGCCGAAAAAGTTTTTAAGTGGTTACAGAGAATGATTATTAAAGTCTATTTTTAACAATTTTTCGTAAATTTTTGTTATCTTTTACAATAATCTTCTCTGAAACTACTGAGACAAAGGCCACAATCATCATTAGGGTATCGAGTTTAAGAAATGTGTCCTATGACCCTGCCTGTCAACCAACATGGCTGACATGGCTAAAAATAGAACATAGGGGTTTTTTCCTTATATCTCTGAAACTAAAGCAGAAGTATAATGGTTGCATTATTTCATGCATCAATTCTAAACAAAAATATCAGGTGAGCGACACAGGCTCCTTGGAGCCTGTAGTTAAATTTGAGCCCCGTTTTCAAAATGGTCCAAATTAAGGTCCAAAATTAAACTAAAATTAGTTTTATTTTCACAAAAATTGAATTCTTGTGGTTCTTTGATCTGCTGAATCTAAACATGTATTTAGATTTTTGATTTTGGACCAAGTTTTCAAGTTGGTCCAAATCGGGATCCAAAATAAAACTTTGTTTGATTTTAACAAAAATTGAATATATGGTTTTTTTTTTATGCTTAATCTAACCGTGTATTTGGATTTCAGCCCCGTTATCAAATTGGTCCACATTGAGGTCCAAAGGGTCCAAAATTAAACTTCTTTTGATTTCATCAAAAATTGAATTTTAATGGTTCTTTGATATGCTGAATCTAACCATGTATTTAGATTTTTGATATTGGACCATAATAGGTAAATGTCCAATTTCAAATTTTAAGTTCTTAGACCACATTCATTCTGTGTCAGAAATCTATGCTGTGTCAAATATTTATGAAAACTATAAAAGATAGACACTGTAAACAGAAAAAAATATCAAAATTACAAGATCAACAAAAAAGAGATTTTTGTCATGAATTCTATTCTAGTCCACAATGTTGGAGAGGATCATTGGTGAAGATCCACATAGATTTGGGTGAGCCTCTAGTTTAACTCCGTGAATTTTTCTCATCACTTGGCGTCCGTCGTCGTCATTGTTAACTTTTACAAAAATCTTCTCTGAAACTATATATAGTTTTTAAAATGTGTCCGGTGACCCCGCCTGTAAACCAAGATAGCCGACATGGCTAAATATAAAACATAGGGGTAAAATGAAAGTTTTGTCTTTGATATTGAAAACGACTATAAATAGAAAAAATCTGACGGGGGACAGAAATGTTCAGAATGTTGAGCTCTACCTATTGTCTATCTACGTCAAAACTGTCAGACGGCTTCTTATAGGAGTTATTGCTCTTAAATGATGAATTTTACCATTCTTTTTCTTTATCTATTATCTTAATAACTATAATAGATAAATAGAAACTTCAAATCGCAATAATGACAGCAAGACAGGATTTACAAAGTCAACATGGTTGATATCGTAAATCGAAAACTTCCTCTACTGATATCATGACTGTTTTTGATAAAAGACAACGCAATCATCAGTCTCATGGCAATCTCAATAACCACAATCAACGAAACAAGCATCGTTGTAATTTTACCCTTGGTGATATTTTATCTATATTTAAAAACAATAGTAGACATCAAAGGAATAATCCACAATGCTTTCAATATAAAAATGGTAGCATACGTACGCTATAAATTTATTGCTTTGGGATACCATACGGCATATTTGTTAATAGTGAACAAAAAGGTAAAACATAATACACCGAGTGATCAGTATGCTGGAGTTTCTTATTGACAACATATTTTTTTAACTTGGAGGTAGACTTTTTCAACAAATTGTCGGCATTTCTATGGTAACGAACTGTGCTTCGGAAGATACCAAGACCTTGTTGATAAATATTCCGTATCAACTTCACTAAAAATACATGATGGTCTTGAAGTATAGATTCTAGGTACTGACGTTGTTTATCATCTTAAAATTACGTGTTATGATGTTCTTTTTATTTGTATTTGTATATTGTTAACCTTTACTGTTTAGTACATTTTTGGTAATATCCTTTTGGCGTGGCTCGGTATTTATACATCCCGCTATTGTGTTATTGTGCTATGGTCATTTATTCTATATTTTTGTAGAGTGTCTATATGCAATTTTGTTTTTCTTTGTTGACATAGTTGTTTGTTTTTATCTAATATTACTAAAATAACGAGGTCCAATTTGTTAGCCGGCATGACGTAAAAACGACGAGTCAAAGAATTCAACTTTATATATAACTAATATAGGACAATGGTGTTGTTTAAAAATTACACCATTCCAGGCCCTTTTGTTTTACACATAATTAATATTACAAATAATTAACAAGTTCCGGGTCGAATCCGATACTGATACCAATAGTTTATGTGAAATGTAGTGTCCGGTTGTAGTTACCTGTTACCTTCTGTAAATACATCCTCTATCACGAGAACCTGGAATTCTCCCAGGAGTTGTTTTATATCTAGTACACTATTTAACAAGTCTGTTTTCTTCCACCTCAATGCCACTATTAATTTTGGTTAATTAGTAAAAAAAAATAAATTTAGTTTATAGTAAGAAAACCAGGACGGGTTCAAACAGAAAGATTTTGAAAGCAGAAAAAACTGTGCACCTTAAAATCAGCATGACTTTATCAGATGACAATACGAATACTAAATATCCAGGCTAAAAATAAGGCATAGGTACTTTAATTCAGTCACTCGGGTGTGTTCCAGTAATGATTAAGATTATAAAACAGTATTGACTGCTTACCCCAATTTTTGACATTTTTATACGACCGCCAAATTTTTGTGGTCGTATAATGTTATGACGTCCGCGCCGAAGACATTTGGTTTCCAGACAATAACTTGAGGATAAGTATATCATGCGGGATCTCTATGAAATTGTACCACAAGGTTCCATACCACAAAAGGAAGGTTGGGATTGATTTTGGGGGTTATTGTCCTAACTGTTTACGAATAAGGGGCCAACAAGGGGCCAAAAACAAGCATTTTACCTGTTTCAGGACAATAACTTGTGCATAAGTGTATCGATCAATATGAAATTGTACCACAAGGTTCCATACCTAAAAAGGGATGTTGGGATTGATTTTGTTGGTTATGGCCCAAACCTTTTAGGAATTAGGGGCCACAAACTAGGATTTTCTGGTTTCCGGACAATAACTTGAGTATAAGTCAATGGATCTCTATGAAATTGTACCACAAGGTTTCACACCAAAAGTGGAAGGTTCGGATTTATTTTTAGGGTTATGACCCTAACCTTTTTGGAAAAAGAGGCCAAAAACAATACTTTTCTAATACTTTGTATAAATTGCTTATTTAATGACCAATTTCAATGGGGTTTAAGTCAAAGTCTTCAATTCTTGGGATTCTTTATTATGCTGAATCTAACCGTGTTTTTAGATTTTCAATTGTGGGCCCCGTTTTCAAATTGGTCCAAAATTAAACTTTGTTTGATTTTAACAAAATTTTAGTTCTTTGGGTTCAAGGATATGCTGAATCTAACCGTGTATTTAGATTTTTTGAATTTTTGGGCCCGGTTTTCAAATTCGTCCACATTAAAGTCCAAAGTATCCAAAATTAAACTTAGTTTAAATTCTTTTTTAAATTGAATTTTTGGGGTTCTTTGATATGCTGAATCTAAACATGTATTTAAATTTTTGATATTGGGCCCAGTTTTCAAGTCGGTCCAAATCGGGGTTCAAAATTAAATTTTGTTTGATTTCAACAAAAATTGAATATATGTTTTTTTTATATGCTGAATCTAACCGTGTTTTTGGATTTTGGGTTCTGTTATCAAATTGGTCCACATTGATTTCCAAAGGGTCCAAAATAAATCATGTTTGATTTGATCAAAAGGTTCTTTGATATGCTGAATCTAACCATGTATTCAGATTTTGGATATTGGACCATAATAGGTAAATGTCCAATTTCAAATTTTTCAGTTCTTTGGCCACATTCTTTCTGTCTCAGAAACCTTTGCTGTGTCAAATATTTAATCACAATCCAAATTCAGAGCTGTATCAAGCTTGAATATTGTGTCCATACTTGTTCCAACAGTTCAGGGTTCGACCTCTGCGGTCGTATTTTATTATAGTGTGTTCTTATGTTGTACTGTTACACCACTGTCCTCGGTTAGGGGAGGGTTGGTGCCTTCAAAAATGTTTTATCCCGCCACATTCTTTATGTGCCTGTCCCAAGTCAGGAGCCTGTATTTCAGTGGTCGTTGGGTTCATGCCTGTCATATTTGTTTTTATACGACCGCAGGTAGTATTATGTTATGGTGTTGTCTGCGTCTGAAGACATTATGGTTCGCAGACAATAACTTGAGTATAAGTTCATGGATCTCTATGAAATTTTAGCACAAGGTTCCATACCAGTAAAGGATGGTTGGGATTGTTTTGGGGGCTATTGTCCTTGCAGTTTTATAATTAGGGGCCAAAAAAGGTCAGTTTTACTGGGTCATGGAAAATAAATTGGTTCGCAGACAATAACTTTAGTATAAGTGTATGGATATGTAAGAAATTTTAGTACAAGGTTCCATACCACAATAGGAGTGTTGGATGGATTTTGGGGGTTATTGTCTTAGCTGTTTTGTAATTAGGGGCCAGAAAGGGGCCAAAAACAATTATTTGTCAGGTTTTAAGACAATAACTTGAGTATCAGAGATATTTCTTTGGTCAAAATTTTAACACATGGTTCCACACCACAATAGAAAGGTTTGGATTAATTTTGGGGGTTATTGTCATACATGTAGCTGTTTAGGAATTAGGGGCCAAAAATGGGTCTAACAAAATAATTTTTTTGTCAGGTTCACAGACAATAACTTGAGTATAAGTGTATGGATCTCTTTTAAATTTTAGCACAAAGTTCCATACCACAATAGGAAGGTTGGGATTTATTTTGGGGGTTATTGTCGTAGCTGTTTAGGAATTAGGGCCAAAAACAAGCATTTTTCATATTTCAGGACAATAATTGGTGTATAAGAGTATAGATTTCTATGAAATTTTACCACAAGGTTCCATACTTCAAACGGAAAGTTTAGAATGATGTTTGCAGGGTCATGGCCCATACCGTTTAATAATTAGGGTTCGAAAAGGGGCCGAAAATAACTGTTTTTCTGGTTTGCAGGCAATAACTTAAGTGTAGTATAAGTGTATGGATTTCTATTCAATTTTAGCACAAGGTTCCATACCACAATAGGAAGGTTTGGGTTTATTTTGGGGGTTATTATAGTAGCTATTTAGGAATTAGGGGCCAAAAAGGGCCTAACAAAAACAATTATTTGTCTGGTTCGCAGACAATAACTTGAGTATAACTGTATAGATCTGTATTAAATTTTAGCACAAGGTTCCATTCCACAATAGGAAGGTTGGGATTTATTTTGGGGGTTATTTTTGTAGCTGTTTAGTAATTAAGGACCAAAAAGGGGTCAAAAACAAGCATTTTTCATGTTTCAGGACACAAATTTGTGTATTAGAGTATGGATTTCTATGAAATTTTACTACAAGGTTCCATACTTAAAAAGGAAAGTTGGGATTGATTTTAGGGGTCATGGTCCAAACTGTTTAATAATAACGGGCTGAAAAGGGGCAAAAAACTAGGATTTTCTGATTTCTGGACAATAACTTGAGTATAAGTCTTTTTATTGCTATTTAATTGTGCCACAAGGTGTTATACCATTAAATAAAGTTTGGGGTTGATTTTAGGGGTTATGACCCTATTGGTTTAGTTAAAAGGGGCCAAAACCAATACTTTGTATAAATTGCTTATTTTTTTAGCAATTTCAATGGGGTTTAATTCAAAAGTCTTGAATTCTTGGGAGTCTTTAATATGCTGAATATAATTGGGTATTTAATATTTGGATTTTAGGGTCTGTTTTTTGAAATGATTCATATTAAGGTCCAAAGGGTCCAAAATTAAACTTTGTTTGAGTTTTTCTTAAATTAAATCATTGGTGTTCTTTAATGTGTGCAATCTAAAAGTGTTTTAAATTTTTAACCGGATATTCGAAGGAAATATCGGTTATTAAAATGGTGATGTACGGCGGGCAGCTGGGCGGATCTACGGGCGACTGCCAAACAGTGTCAGCACAATAACATGAAAACGCTTTAACAAATTTTTTTCAAATTTAAATATGTTGTTTCCTGGGACTTAATGAAGGTCTAGTTCAATTTTCACGATTTTAGTATATCTCCTTTGTGAGTTCTCGCCATTTTTAATATCCAAAAGTGGAATTTTTAAATATTTTACTCTTGTTATCTTTTTTATGACTAAGTATAATGTCTTATCTCACAATAAAAATCGGAGTGACAGATTTATTTGAAAATTATCTATTTCCTAAGTGGTAATGATTATAAGCTATATTATTAGACATTTTGAAGTTAATTACATTATTAATTATTAATTAGATCTGGGTTATATCTTAGCATATAATATTATTGGAGTGACAGATTTATTTGAAAATTTTCTGTTTCCTGATAAGATCTGTAGGACTGTATATATAAAGTTTGAAATTTACTAGAAGGACTGTATAAATGAAATTTGAAATTGACTGTTCATTATTAGACATTTTGTAGATAATTAAGTCTCCCTAAACCATATATATTCTTACCCCCACCCCCCTTCAATTTGAGAATGTGCTTTTATCTTGTAAATGGTTGAGATCTCCACCCCTAAACCATATACATTCTTGTATGGGACAAAAAAACAAATCAAATGAAATATTTGGGGAGTCCCCAGGTTCACCCCAACCCCCTTCTTTTTGAAAACTTGTAAACGGTCAAGATCCCTACCCCGAAACCATATATCATCTTGTATGGGACAATAAAACAAATCAAATATAAGGTGAGTCCCCTGGGGCCACCCCCACCCCCCCTCCTGTTTAAGAACTTGTAAACGGTCGAGATCCCCACCCCTAAACCATATATATTCTTGTATGGGACAATAACACAAATCAAATGAAATATAGGGGAAGTCCATGGGGGTCACCCCCACCCCCTTTTTGAAAACTTGTAAACGGTAAAGATCCGCACCATGAAACCATATATATTCTTGTATGGGACAACAAAACAAATCAAATGAAATAAAAGGCGAGTCCCCTGGGGTCACCCCCACCCCCTCCTGTTTAAGAACTTTTAAACGGTCCAGATCCCCACCCCTAAACCATATATATTCTTGAATGGGACAATAAAACAAATCAAATGAAATATAGGGGAAGTCCATGGTGGTCACCCCACTCGCCTTCTTTTTGATAACTTGTAAACAGTCGAGATCCCCACCCCTAAACCATATATATTCTTGAATAGGACAATAAAACAAATCAAATGCAATTGAGGGGGAGTCCCTTGGGGTCACCCTTACTCCCCTTTTTTTTTGAAAACTTGTAAACGGTCAAGAAACCCACCCCGAAACCATATATATTCTTGTATGGGACAATAAAACAAAGCAAATGCAATATAAGGCGAGTCCCCTGGGGTCACCTCCCACCCCCTCCTGTTTAAGAACTTGTAAACGGTCCAGATCCCCACCCATAAACCATATATATTCTTGCATTAGACAATAACACAAATCAAATGAAATATAGGGGAAGTCCATGGGGGTCACCCCCACCCCCCTTCTTTTTGAAAACTTGTAAACGGTCAAGATCCCCACCATGAAACTATATATATTCTTGTATGGGACAACAAAACAAATCAAATGAAATAAAAGGCGAGTCCACTGGGGTCACCCCCACCCCGTCCTGTTTAAGAACTTGTAAACGGTCGAGATCCCCACCCCTAAACCATATATATTCTTGTACGGGACAATAACACAAATCAAATGAAATATAGGGGAAGTCCATGGGGGTCACCACCACCCCCTTTCTTTTTGAAAACTTGTAAACGGTCAAGATCCACACCCTGAAACTATATATATTCTTGTATGGGACAATAAAACAAATCATATGAAATAAAAGGCGAGTCCCCTGGAGTCACCCCCACCCCCTCCTGTTTGAGAACTTGTAAACGGTCGAGATCCCCACCCCTAAACCATATATTCTTGTATGGGACAATAAAACAAATCAAATGAAATATTCGGGAAGTCCATGGGGGTCACCCCACCCCACTTCTTTTTAATAACTTGTAAACGGTCTAGATCCCCACCCCTAAACCATATATATTCTTGAATGGGACAATAAAACAAATCGAAAGGAAATTAAGGGGAAATCCCCTGGGGTAACCCCCACCCCCCCCCCCCCCCCCCTTCTTTTTGAAAACTTGAAAACGGTCAAGATCCCCACGCCGAAACCATATATAAATCTTGTATGGGACCATAAATCAAATCAAATTAAATATAAGGCGAGTCTCCTGGGGTAACCCCCACCCCCTCCTGTTTCAGAACTTGTAAACGGTTGAGATCCCCACCCCTAAACCATATATATTCTTCTACGGGACAAAAAAACAAATCATATGAAATAAAGGGAGAGTCCCCTGGTGATCACCCCCCGCCCCTTTTGAGAACTTGTAAACGGTCGAGATCTCCACCCCTAAACCATATAAATTCCTGTTCGTAATTTCAAGAAGATTTGAATGACATACAGGGTCAATCAATAGGCATCACTAATGCATATCATAAACCAATTTGTACTGGACATTGCCCAATATCAAGCGACAATAGGAATGACGAATTATTGGAGCTTTGTTTGGGAGACTTCGTAACAGCATTCTGTTACAATTATTTCTTGTTACTGATAAGTTTTATAGATTTTGAAATGACATTGTATTAATGATAAATAAAATTTTGGATTTTTTTCTTCTTTTAAGGAAATTAAGGGGAAATCCCCTGGGGTAACCCCCACCCCTCTTCTTTTTGAAAACTTGTAAACGGTCAAGATCCCCACGCCGAAACCATATATATTCTTGTATGGGACCATAAAACAAATCAAATGAAATATAAGGCGAGTCTCCTGGGGTCACCCCCACTTCTCCTGTGTAAGAACTTGTAAACGGTTGAGATCCCCACCCCTAAACCATATATATTCTTCTACGGGACAAAAAAAACAAATCATATGAAATAAAGGGAGAGTCCCCTGGTGATCACCCCAGCCTCTTTTGAGAACTTGTAAACGGTCGAGATCTCCACCCCTAAACCATATAAATTCCTGTTCGTAATTTCAAGAAGATTTGAATGACATACAGGGTCAATCAATAGGCATCACTAATGCATATCATAAACCAATTTGTACTGGACATTGCCCAATATCAAGCGACAATAGGAATGACGAATTATTGGAGCTTTGTTTGGGAGACTTCGTAACAGCATTCTGTTACAATTATTTCTTGTTACTGATAAGTTTTATAGATTTTGAAATGACATTGTATTAATGATAAATAAAATTTTGGATTTTTTTCTTCTTTTAAGGAAATTAAGGGGAAATCCCCTGGGGTAACCCCCACCCCTCTTCTTTTTGAAAACTTGTAAACGGTCAAGATCCCCACGCCGAAACCATATATATTCTTGTATGGGACCATAAAACAAATCAAATGAAATATAAGGCGAGTCTCCTGGGGTCACCCCCACTTCTCCTGTGTAAGAACTTGTAAACGGTTGAGATCCCCACCCCTAAACCATATATATTCTTCTACGGGACAAAAAAAACAAATCATATGAAATAAAGGGAGAGTCCCCTGGTGATCACCCCAGCCTCTTTTGAGAACTTGTAAACGGTCGAGATCTCCACCCCTAAACCATATAAATTCCTGTTCGTAATTTCAAGAAGATTTGAATGACATACAGGGTCAATCAATAGGCATCACTAATGCATATCATAAACCAATTTGTACTGGACATTGCCCAATATCAAGCGACAATAGGAATGACGAATTATTGGAGCTTTGTTTGGGAGACTTCGTAACAGCATTCTGTTACAATTATTTCTTGTTACTGATAAGTTTTATAGATTTTGAAATGACATTGTATTAATGATAAATAAAATTTTGGATTTTTTTCTTCTTTAAAGGAAATTAAGGGGAAATCCCCTGGGGTAACCCCCACCCCTCTTCTTTTTGAAAACTTGTAAACGGTCAAGATCCCCACCATGAAACTATATATATTCTTGTATGGGACAACAAAACAAATCAAATGAAATAAAAGGCGAGTCCACTGGGGTCACCCCCACCCCGTCCTGTTTAAGAACTTGTAAACGGTCGAGATCCCCACCCCTAAACCATATATATTCTTGTACGGGACAATAACACAAATCAAATGAAATATAGGGGAAGTCCATGGGGGTCACCACCACCCCCTTTCTTTTTGAAAACTTGTAAACGGTCAAGATCCACACCCTGAAACTATATATATTCTTGTATGGGACAATAAAACAAATCATATGAAATAAAAGGCGAGTCCCCTGGAGTCACCCCCACCCCCTCCTGTTTGAGAACTTGTAAACGGTCGAGATCCCCACCCCTAAACCATATATTCTTGTATGGGACAATAAAACAAATCAAATGAAATATTCGGGAAGTCCATGGGGGTCACCCCACCCCACTTCTTTTTAATAACTTGTAAACTGTGTAGATCCCCACCCCTAAACCATATATATTCTTGAATGGGACAATAAAACAAATCGAAAGGAAATTAAGGGGAAATCCCCTGGGGTAACCCCCACTCCCCCCTTCTTTTTGAAAACTTGAAAACGGTCAAGATCCCCACGCCGAAACCATATATAAATCTTGTATGGGACCATAAATCAAATCAAATTAAATATAAGGCGAGTCTCCTGGGGTAACCCCCACCCCCTCCTGTTTCAGAACTTGTAAACGGTTGAGATCCCCACCCCTAAACCATATATATTCTTCTACGGGACAAAAAAACAAATCATATGAAATAAAGGGAGAGTCCCCTGGTGATCACCCCCCGCCCCTTTTGAGAACTTGTAAACGGTCGAGATCTCCACCCCTAAACCATATAAATTCCTGTTCGTAATTTCAAGAAGATTTGAATGACATACAGGGTCAATCAATAGGCATCACTAATGCATATCATAAACCAATTTGTACTGGACATTGCCCAATATCAAGCGACAATAGGAATGACGAATTATTGGAGCTTTGTTTGGGAGACTTCGTAACAGCATTCTGTTACAATTATTTCTTGTTACTGATAAGTTTTATAGATTTTGAAATGACATTGTATTAATGATAAATAAAATTTTGGATTTTTTTCTTCTTTTAAGGAAATTAAGGGGAAATCCCCTGGGGTAACCCCCACCCCTCTTCTTTTTGAAAACTTGTAAACGGTCAAGATCCCCACGCCGAAACCATATATATTCTTGTATGGGACCATAAAACAAATCAAATGAAATATAAGGCGAGTCTCCTGGGGTCACCCCCACTTCTCCTGTGTAAGAACTTGTAAACGGTTGAGATCCCCACCCCTAAACCATATATATTCTTCTACGGGACAAAAAAAAACAAATCATATGAAATAAAGGGAGAGTCCCCTGGTGATCACCCCCGCCTCTTTTGAGAACTTGTAAACGGTCGAGATCTCCACCCCTAAACCATATAAATTCCTGTTCGTAATTTCAAGAAGATTTGAATGACATACAGGGTCAATCAATAGGCATCACTAATGCATATCATAAACCAATTTGTACTGGACATTGCCCAATATCAAGCGACAATAGGAATGACGAATTATTGGAGCTTTGTTTGGGAGACTTCGTAACAGCATTCTGTTACAATTATTTCTTGTTACTGATAAGTTTTATAGATTTTGAAATGACATTGTATTAATGATAAATAAAATTTTGGATTTTTTTCTTCTTTTAAGGAAATTAAGGGGAAATCCCCTGGGGTAACCCCCACCCCTCTTCTTTTTGAAAACTTGTAAACGGTCAAGATCCCCACGCCGAAACCATATATATTCTTGTATGGGACCATAAAACAAATCAAATGAAATAGAAGGCGAGTCTCCTGGGGTCATCCCCACTTCTCCTGTGTAAGAACTTGTAAACGGTTGAGATCCCCACCCCTAAACCATATATATTCTTCTACGGGACAAAAAAAACAAATCATATGAAATAAAGGGAGAGTCCCCTGGTGATCACCCCAGCCTCTTTTGAGAACTTGTAAACGGTCGAGATCTCCACCCCTAAACCATATAAATTCCTGTTCGTAATTTCAAGAAGATTTGAATGACATACAGGGTCAATCAATAGGCATCACTAATGCATATCATAAACCAATTTGTACTGGACATTGCCCAATATCAAGCGACAATAGGAATGACGAATTATTGGAGCTTTGTTTGGGAGACTTCGTAACAGCATTCTGTTACAATTATTTCTTGTTACTGATAAGTTTTATAGATTTTGAAATGACATTGTATTAATGATAAATAAAATTTTGGATTTTTTTCTTCTTTTAAGGAAATTAAGGGGAAATCCCCTGGGGTAACCCCCACCCCTCTTCTTTTTGAAAACTTGTAAACGGTCAAGATCCCCACCATGAAACCATATATATTCTTGTATGGGACAACAAAACAAATCAAATGAAATAAAAGGCGATTCCACTGGGGTCACCCCCACCCCGTCCTGTTTAAGAACTTGTAAACGGTCGAGATCCCCACCCCTAAACCATATATATTCTTGTACGGGACAATAACACAAATCAAATGAAATATAGGGGAAGTCCATGGGGGTCACCACCACCCCCTTTCTTTTTGAAAACTTGTAAACGGTCAAGATCCACACCCTGAAACTATATATATTCTTGTATGGGACAATAAAACAAATCATATGAAATAAAAGGCGAGTCCCCTGGAGTCACCCCCACCCCCTCCTGTTTGAGAACTTGTAAACGGTCGAGATCCCCACCCCTAAACCATATATTCTTGTATGGGACAATAAAACAAATCAAATGAAATATTCGGGAAGTCCATGGGGGTCACCCCACCCCACTTCTTTTTAATAACTTGTAAACGGTCTAGATCCCCACCCCTAAACCATATATATTCTTGAATGGGACAATAAAACAAATCGAAAGGAAATTAAGGGGAAATCCCCTGGGGTAACCCCCACCCCCCCTTCTTTTTGAAAACTTGAAAACGGTCAAGATCCCCACGCCGAAACCATATATAAATCTTGTATGGGACCATAAATCAAATCAAATTAAATATAAGGCGAGTCTCCTGAGGTAACCCCCACCCCCTCCTGTTTCAGAACTTGTAAACGGTTGAGATCCCCACCCCTAAACCATATATATTCTTCTACGGGACAAAAAAACAAATCATATGAAATAAAGGGAGAGTCCCCTGGTGATCACCCCCCGCCCCTTTTGAGAACTTGTAAACGGTCGAGATCTCCACCCCTAAACCATATAAATTCCTGTTCGTAATTTCAAGAAGATTTGAATGACATACAGGGTCAATCAATAGGCATCACTAATGCATATCATAAACCAATTTGTACTGGACATTGCCCAATATCAAGCGACAATAGGAATGACGAATTATTGGAGCTTTGTTTGGGAGACTTCGTAACAGCATTCTGTTACAATTATTTCTTGTTACTGATAAGTTTTATAGATTTTGAAATGACATTGTATTAATGATAAATAAAATTTTGGATTTTTTTCTTCTTTTAAGGAAATTAAGGGGAAATCCCCTGGGGTAACCCCCACCCCTCTTCTTTTTGAAAACTTGTAAACGGTCAAGATCCCCACGCCGAAACCATATATATTCTTGTATGGGACCATAAAACAAATCAAATGAAATATAAGGCGAGTCTCCTGGGGTCACCCCCACTTCTCCTGTGTAAGAACTTGTAAACGGTTTAGATCCCCACCCCTAAACCATATATATTCTTCTACGGGACAAAAATAAAACAAATCATATGAAATAAAGGGAGAGTCCCCTGGTGATCACCCCCGCCTCTTTTGAGAACTTGTAAACGGTCGAGATCTCCACCCCTAAACCATATAAATTCCTGTTCGTAATTTCAAGAAGATTTGAATGACATACAGGGTCAATCAATAGGCATCACTAATGCATATCATAAACCAATTTGTACTGGACATTGCCCAATATCAAGCGACAATAGGAATGACGAATTATTGGAGCTTTGTTTGGGAGACTTCGTAACAGCATTCTGTTACAATTATTTCTTGTTACTGATAAGTTTTATAGATTTTGAAATGACATTGTATTAATGATAAATAAAATTTTGGATTTTTTTCTTCTTTTAAGGAAATTAAGGGGAAATCCCCTGGGGTAACCCCCACCCCTCTTCTTTTTGAAAACTTGTAAACGGTCAAGATCCCCACGCCGAAACCATATATATTCTTGTATGGGACCATAAAACAAATCAAATGAAATATAAGGCGAGTCTCCTGGGGTCACCCCACTTCTCCTGTGTAAGAACTTGTAAACGGTTGAGATCCCCACCCCTAAACCATATATATTCTTCTACGGGACAAAAAAAACAAATCATATGAAATAAAGGGAGAGTCCCCTGGTGATCACCCCAGCCTCTTTTGAGAACTTGTAAACGGTCGAGATCTCCACCCCTAAACCATATAAATTCCTGTTCGTAATTTCAAGAAGATTTGAATGACATACAGGGTCAATCAATAGGCATCACTAATGCATATCATAAACCAATTTGTACTGGACATTGCCCAATATCAAGCGACAATAGGAATGACGAATTATTGGAGCTTTGTTTGGGAGACTTCGTAACAGCATTCTGTTACAATTATTTCTTGTTACTGATAAGTTTTATAGATTTTGAAATGACATTGTATTAATGATAAATAAAATTTTGGATTTTTTTCTTCTTTTAAGGAAATTAAGGGGAAATCCCCTGGGGTAACCCCCACCCCTCTTCTTTTTGAAAACTTGTAAACGGTCAAGATCCCCACGCCGAAACCATATATATTCTTGTATGGGACCATAAAACAAATCAAATGAAATATAAGGCGAGTCTCCTGGGGTCATCCCCACTTCTCCTGTGTAAGAACTTGTAAACGGTTGAGATCCCCACCCCTAAACCATATATATTCTTCTACGGGACAAAAAAAACAAATCATATGAAATAAAGGGAGAGTCCCCTGGTGATCACCCCAGCCTCTTTTGAGAACTTGTAAACGGTCGAGATCTCCACCCCTAAACCATATAAATTCCTGTTCGTAATTTCAAGAAGATTTGAATGACATACAGGGTCAATCAATAGGCATCACTAATGCATATCATAAACCAATTTGTACTGGACATTGCCCAATATCAAGCGACAATAGGAATGACGAATTATTGGAGCTTTGTTTGGGAGACTTCGTAACAGCATTCTGTTACAATTATTTCTTGTTACTGATAAGTTTTATAGATTTTGAAATGACATTGTATTAATGATAAATAAAATTTTGGATTTTTTTCTTCTTTTAAGGAAATTAAGGGGAAATCCCCTGGGGTAACCCCCACCCCTCTTCTTTTTGAAAACTTGTAAACGGTCAAGATCCCCACCATGAAACTATATATATTCTTGTATGGGACAACAAAACAAATCAAATGAAATAAAAGGCGATTCCACTGGGGTCACCCCCACCCCGTCCTGTTTAAGAACTTGTAAACGGTCGAGATCCCCACCCCTAAACCATATATATTCTTGTACGGGACAATAACACAAATCAAATGAAATATAGGGGAAGTCCATGGGGGTCACCACCACCCCCTTTCTTTTTGAAAACTTGTAAACGGTCAAGATCCACACCCTGAAACTATATATATTCTTGTATGGGACAATAAAACAAATCATATGAAATAAAAGGCGAGTCCCCTGGAGTCACCCCCACCCCCTCCTGTTTGAGAACTTGTAAACGGTCGAGATCCCCACCCCTAAACCATATATTCTTGTATGGGACAATAAAACAAATCAAATGAAATATTCGGGAAGTCCATGGGGGTCACCCCACCCCACTTCTTTTTAATAACTTGTAAACGGTCTAGATCCCCACCCCTAAACCATATATATTCTTGAATGGGACAATAAAACAAATCGAAAGGAAATTAAGGGGAAATCCCCTGGGGTAACCCCCACCCCCCCTTCTTTTTGAAAACTTGAAAACGGTCAAGATCCCCACGCCGAAACCATATATAAATCTTGTATGGGACCATAAATCAAATCAAATTAAATATAAGGCGAGTCTCCTGAGGTAACCCCCACCCCCTCCTGTTTCAGAACTTGTAAACGGTTGAGATCCCCACCCCTAAACCATATATATTCTTCTACGGGACAAAAAAACAAATCATATGAAATAAAGGGAGAGTCCCCTGGTGATCACCCCCCGCCCCTTTTGAGAACTTGTAAACGGTCGAGATCTCCACCCCTAAACCATATAAATTCCTGTTCGTAATTTCAAGAAGATTTGAATGACATACAGGGTCAATCAATAGGCATCACTAATGCATATCATAAACCAATTTGTACTGGACATTGCCCAATATCAAGCGACAATAGGAATGACGAATTATTGGAGCTTTGTTTGGGAGACTTCGTAACAGCATTCTGTTACAATTATTTCTTGTTACTGATAAGTTTTATAGATTTTGAAATGACATTGTATTAATGATAAATAAAATTTTGGATTTTTTTCTTCTTTTAAGGAAATTAAGGGGAAATCCCCTGGGGTAACCCCCACCCCTCTTCTTTTTGAAAACTTGTAAACGGTCAAGATCCCCACGCCGAAACCATATATATTCTTGTATGGGACCATAAAACAAATCAAATGAAATATAAGGCGAGTCTCCTGGGGTCACCCCCACTTCTCCTGTGTAAGAACTTGTAAACGGTTTAGATCCCCACCCCTAAACCATATATATTCTTCTACGGGACAAAAATAAAACAAATCATATGAAATAAAGGGAGAGTCCCCTGGTGATCACCCCCGCCTCTTTTGAGAACTTGTAAACGGTCGAGATCTCCACCCCTAAACCATATAAATTCCTGTTCGTAATTTCAAGAAGATTTGAATGACATACAGGGTCAATCAATAGGCATCACTAATGCATATCATAAACCAATTTGTACTGGACATTGCCCAATATCAAGCGACAATAGGAATGACGAATTATTGGAGCTTTGTTTGGGAGACTTCGTAACAGCATTCTGTTACAATTATTTCTTGTTACTGATAAGTTTTATAGATTTTGAAATGACATTGTATTAATGATAAATAAAATTTTGGATTTTTTTCTTCTTTTAAGGAAATTAAGGGGAAATCCCCTGGGGTAACCCCCACCCCTCTTCTTTTTGAAAACTTGTAAACGGTCAAGATCCCCACGCCGAAACCATATATATTCTTGTATGGGACCATAAAACAAATCAAATGAAATATAAGGCGAGTCTCCTGGGGTCACCCCCACTTCTCCTGTGTAAGAACTTGTAAACGGTTGAGATCCCCACCCCTAAACCATATATATTCTTCTACGGGACAAAAAAAACAAATCATATGAAATAAAGGGAGAGTCCCCTGGTGATCACCCCAGCCTCTTTTGAGAACTTGTAAACGGTCGAGATCTCCACCCCTAAACCATATAAATTCCTGTTCGTAATTTCAAGAAGATTTGAATGACATACAGGGTCAATCAATAGGCATCACTAATGCATATCATAAACCAATTTGTACTGGACATTGCCCAATATCAAGCGACAATAGGAATGACGAATTATTGGAGCTTTGTTTGGGAGACTTCGTAACAGCATTCTGTTATAATTATTTCTTGTTACTGATAAGTTTTATAGATTTTGAAATGACATTGTATTAATGATAAATAAAATTTTGGATTTTTTTCTTCTTTTAAGGAAATTAAGGGGAAATCCCCTGGGGTAACCCCCACCCCTCTTCTTTTTGAAAACTTGTAAACGGTCAAGATCCCCACCATGAAACTATATATATTCTTGTATGGGACAACAAAACAAATCAAATGAAATAAAAGGCGAGTCCACTGGGGTCACCCCCACCCCGTCCTGTTTAAGAACTTGTAAACGGTCGAGATCCCCACCCCTAAACCATATATATTCTTGTACGGGACAATAACACAAATCAAATGAAATATAGGGGAAGTCCATGGGGGTCACCACCACCCCCTTTCTTTTTGAAAACTTGTAAACGGTCAAGATCCACACCCTGAAACTATATATATTCTTGTATGGGACAATAAAACAAATCATATGAAATAAAAGGCGAGTCCCCTGGAGTCACCCCCACCCCCTCCTGTTTGAGAACTTGTAAACGGTCGAGATCCCCACCCCTAAACCATATATTCTTTTATGGGACAATAAAACAAATCAAATGAAATATTCGGGAAGTCCATGGGGGTCACCCCACCCCACTTCTTTTTAATAACTTGTAAACGGTCTAGATCCCCACCCCTAAACCATATATATTCTTGAATGGGACAATAAAACAAATCGAAAGGAAATTAAGGGGAAATCCCCTGGGGTAACCCCCCCCCCCCCCCCCTTCTTTTTGAAAACTTGAAAACGGTCAAGATCCCCACGCCGAAACCATATATAAATCTTGTATGGGACCATAAATCAAATCAAATTAAATATAAGGCGAGTCTCCTGGGGTAACCCCCACCCCCTCCTGTTTCAGAACTTGTAAACGGTTGAGATCCCCACCCCTAAACCATATATATTCTTCTACGGGACAAAAAAACAAATCATATGAAATAAAGGGAGAGTCCCCTGGTGATCACCCCCCGCCCCTTTTGAGAACTTGTAAACGGTCGAGATCTCCACCCCTAAACCATATAAATTCCTGTTCGTAATTTCAAGAAGATTTGAATGACATACAGGGTCAATCAATAGGCATCACTAATGCATATCATAAACCAATTTGTACTGGACATTGCCCAATATCAAGCGACAATAGGAATGACGAATTATTGGAGCTTTGTTTGGGAGACTTCGTAACAGCATTCTGTTACAATTATTTCTTGTTACTGATAAGTTTTATAGATTTTGAAATGACATTGTATTAATGATAAATAAAATTTTGGATTTTTTTCTTCTTTTAAGGAAATTAAGGGGAAATCCCCTGGGGTAACCCCCACCCCTCTTCTTTTTGAAAACTTGTAAACGGTCAAGATCCCCACGCCGAAACCATATATATTCTTGTATGGGACCATAAAACAAATCAAATGAAATATAAGGCGAGTCTCCTGGGGTCACCCCCACTTCTCCTGTGTAAGAACTTGTAAACGGTTGAGATCCCCACCCCTAAACCATATATATTCTTCTACGGGACAAAAAAAAAACAAATCATATGAAATAAAGGGAGAGTCCCCTGGTGATCACCCCAGCCTCTTTTGAGAACTTGTAAACGGTCGAGATCTCCACCCCTAAACCATATAAATTCCTGTTCGTAATTTCAAGAAGATTTGAATGACATACAGGGTCAATCAATAGGCATCACTAATGCATATCATAAACCAATTTGTACTGGACATTGCCCAATATCAAGCGACAATAGGAATGACGAATTATTGGAGCTTTGTTTGGGAGACTTCGTAACAGCATTCTGTTACAATTATTTCTTGTTACTGATAAGTTTTATAGATTTTGAAATGACATTGTATTAATGATAAATAAAATTTTGGATTTTTTTCTTCTTTTAAGGAAATTAAGGGGAAATCCCCTGGGGTAACCCCCACCCCTCTTCTTTTTGAAAACTTGTAAACGGTCAAGATCCCCACGCCGAAACCATATATATTCTTGTATGGGACCATAAAACAAATCAAATGAAATATAAGGCGAGTCTCCTGGGGTCACCCCCACTTCTCCTGTGTAAGAACTTGTAAACGGTTGAGATCCCCACCCCTAAACCATATATATTCTTCTACGGGACAAAAAAAACAAATCATATGAAATAAAGGGAGAGTCCCCTGGTGATCACCCCCGCCTCTTTTGAGAACTTGTAAACGGTCGAGATCTCCACCCCTAAACCATATAAATTCCTGTTCGTAATTTCAAGAAGATTTGAATGACATACAGGGTCAATCAATAGGCATCACTAATGCATATCATAAACCAATTTGTACTGGACATTGCCCAATATCAAGCGACAATAGGAATGACGAATTATTGGAGCTTTGTTTGGGAGGCTTCGTAACAGCATTCTGTTACAATTATTTCTTGTTACTGATAAGTTTTATAGATTTTGAAATGACATTGTATTAATGATAAATAAAATTTTGGATTTTTTTCTTCTTTTCTTTGGTAAATTGTTTGTAGAATTTTGTGGCAAGTTTGTTTGTTATTCTGTAAAAACTTATTTTCTGAATGCTATATATTTTTTTTTATGTATTAAAAACTTTAAAAACTAAGCTTATATTGTCTATTAATAAACATATATTTAGATTTCTGATTTTGGGCCCAGTTTTCAAGTTGGTCCAAATTGGGGTCCAAAATTAAACTGTGTTTGATTTCAACATAAATTGAATATATATAGGGTTCTTTGAAATGCTTAATCTAAACCTGTATTTCTTTTCATTATTAATAAGATAATACCACATTGAGGTCCAAAGGGTCCAAAATTACACTTTTGATTAATTTCATCAAAAATTGAATTCTTTGGTTCTTTGATATGCTGATTCTAACAATGTTTGAGTGTTAAATCATATCTAATTTTAGAGAACTTAGTCATCACTGGTTGTTGTTATTATATTATTGATTATAATTTGAAAAATTGCATCATATCTTATTTTTGAGAACTATTTATCCAGTTTGAGTTATTTCCCTTTTCACAGAAAATATTATGGATAAAATTAACCTGTGTTTCATTTCAACATAAATTAAATGTATATAGGATTCTTTCAAATGCTGAATCTAAACCTGTATTTAAATATTAGATTTTTGGGCCAAGTTTTCAAGTTGGTCCAAATCAGGGTCCAAAATTAAATTTTGTTTGATTCAACAAAAAAATAATTTATGGGGTTCTTTGAAATGCTGAATCTAACCATGTATTGAGAGATTTTGGATTATGGGCTCCTTTATCAAATTGGTCCACATTGGGGTCCAAAGGGTCTTAAATTAAACTTTTGTCTGATTTCATCAAAAATTGAATTCTTTGGGTTCTTTGATATGCTGATTCTAATATGTACTTAGATTTTTTATATTGGACCATAATAGGTATTTAAATGTCCAATTTCAAGTATTTCAGTTCTTAAACCACATTCATTTTGTGTCACAAACCTATGCTGTGTCAAATATTCAATCACAATCCAAATTCAGAGCTGTTTTAAGCTTAAATGTAGTGTCCATACTTGCTCAACTGTTCAGGGTTCGACCTCTGCAGGAAAATCCGGTTAATTGTCACTCTGACAGCCTCTTGTTGATTTTAGGCCCGTTTTTTTCAAACTGGACCCCATAAAGGTCCAAAGTATCCAAAATAAAACTTAGTTTGATTTTAACAAAAAATGAAACAATGTGGTTATTTGATATGCTGAAGCCAACCATGTATTTAGAATTTGAATATTGGACCATAATTGGTAAATGTCTAATTTTAAAATTATTTAAGAACTTATACCACATTCATTCTGTGTCAGAAACTATGCTGTAGAAAACTTATTAGAAACGGTATTTCACATCCTAAATTTTACGGTAATATTGTACTTAATGCGCGGAAATCACTATGTGATCCGTGTAAACTCATCGAACCTTTAAACAGATTTATTAGTAAAGGTTATCTTACCAATGTTGTAATTAGATTTTTGAATATAGTTAACATTGGCACAAATATCGATTTTGTCATCAGCAAATTAAAACATAACTAAATCTGTATTTTTTTCAAACCGTTTTTTGGGATGTTTAAATACACATCCACGTTCATTTTCTATATAGAGATTACTCTATCTATATATAACATTATACATATTTATTAAAAGCAGGGGCGGGTCCAGGTAAGGGCGTAATAGGCGTACGCCCTCCCCCCTTTTTTCAAAAAAAAAAAGAATAAAAAAAATCGTTATATTGTATTGAATATGACAATTTATCATATCCATTAATTAAACACACTCTCTGATTTCTTTTTATACTGATTCCCCCATCCGACGGGTGACTTGGACACCTTTTTTAATCAACCAAAGCGGTCAGTAAATCTATACATGAAATGGTTGTTTTGTGTGACACTTCCCCAATGGCCATTCTACATCTACCCAGGGAATACTCGCTGTATATATCACTACAAACCAGTAAAAGTCTGAAATGGTCTATATTTGTACTCGACTGTACTGATTTTTACTCGACCAGTCTGAATTGGTCTGAAATTTACTTGATAATACTCGACTGTAGTCTGAACCATACTTAACAGTCTGAACTTGTACTTGACCTTTACTCGACCAGTACTTAACCATTTTATTTTCGTCTGAACCATGCTCGACCTAGTCTGAACCATGCTCGACCTAGTCTGAACCATGCTCGACCTAGTCTGAACCATACTCTACCTAGTCTAAACCATACTCAACCTAGTCTGAACCATACTCGACTAAGTCTTAACCAACCTAGACCTAATTTTTGTATCTATCTATTGTATTTCATCAATTTGAGAACTGTTTTTAACAGCTATTTCCCCTGGCTAGAAATTTGAACAACAATTTGAAATTTAAAATGTATTCAATATGGCATTGAAACCAAAATTTCACAATAAACATAATATAAATTCAACACCATATTTATCAACACTTATATATATATATATATCACCATTAAAATAAAAATAAAACAAGCTGATCAAATAATCTCAAAACTGAATTGTGACTAATATTTTCAATGTTATTCAAATTTTTTTTAATGTTTCAGATATATTTTATGGTTACTGGACAATTTTCACCATTTACTTAAGCCTTGTATAGATTTATGGTGTCAGTTGAGTTTAGTTAATAATGCAGTGAACATTTATTTATTAAAATATATTTAAAATAGTATATAAAGCAACTTAATAAATTTTTTAAATCACACTTTGTTTTGTAAAACCAAGAATTTAATATAATCATGATAATAGAACTTCCATAGCAATCCTTGATAACCATTTAAAAAAGGAAATGTGTTCCAAAGTTGCAGAAAAAATTTATTTCAATTAAATTTAAATAATTTTTGTCAAAATTAAAGACATGGCATACAAGAAGCACTTTAATAAGGTTTATTTACCTCAGTACATGTGTGTTTTACAGGTAAAAAGAAAGTCCTTTTTTTCTTAAACTCGTGTATTACTTATCTAGTGAATTCAAAAGGCCTTGCGATTTAAGTTTTACAGGATGTTGCAATTTTTAATGAATGTTAATTAGAAATTAATACTCTCTGACCAGGTGTGATCTTTTTAATGAGTTTGCCCCAAGCAGGAGGTATTACTTTATACTTCACCACTAATCAGAAGAAAAATTTTATCTATTTCTTTAATTTTTTTATCCCTTTTTGATATATATTATATATAATATATCCCAAATTATAATAAGAATAGATATATTTCTAATATAAGGTTAAACAATTTCAGTGATTTTTTGGCTGTTGTTACCTCATTAAAAAGATAATTATATAACTATTGTATGTAACCATGAAACCTATATAGTTTTTCTTTAGGAATTTAGGAAAATTAAGTTTAAAAAAAAACACACATGCCAAAAAAGAAGCACCTTAATAAGGTTTTATTACCCTCAGTAAAGGTGTGGTTTTTAGTTAAAAGAAAATCTTTTTTTTAACAAAACTCTAAAACTTTAAAATTAATATAATTAAATTATTATATAAGATAATTTAATTTAACTATCTCTATTTGATAAATCTGAGAATCATGTAAAGATGTAAAAATATGTTTTTATATATATCTTTATTTTATTGTGGCTGTTGTCAGAGACATTATGTCTCTGCTGTTGTCATGTCAGAAAAAAAGAAATTAATTTTAACAGCTAAAATTTAAAAAAAGTATAGGTTTTTTGGTCAAGTATGGTTCAGACTGGTCGAGTATTGTTCAGACCTTTGGTCGAGTATGGTTTAGACTGAAAAAATTGGTTGAGTACAGGTCGAGAATGGGTTAAGACTGTTTCAGACTGGTCGAGTAATAGTTCAGACTATTTTCAATGGCAAAGATAAGGGTCAAGTACAAATCAGTACGGTCGAGTATGGTTAAGACTGGGTCGAGTAATGTCGAGTAAAATTCAGACCAATTTAGACTGGTCGAGTAAAAATCAGTACAGTCGAGTACAAATATAGGCCATTTCAGACTTTTACTGGTTTGTAGTGTATGATACCGGGTATGTTCCGACAAACGGGGTTGCATTTTCAGCTAAATTGTCTGAAATGGGGTTATGTTTTTTTCGCCTTGCATTGGAAGGGGTCAGATTTGACTATCTAGAACGGGGTATTATAAATACAATGTTACACTATTGTTTCCGATAAGAGTGAATGTTTGGTACCATTAAAACGTTTAAACCCGCTGCAACTGTTTGCACCTGTCCTAAGTCAGGAATCTGATGTTCAGTAGTTGTCGTTTGTTGATGTGGTTCATAAGTGTTTCTCGTTTCTTATATAGATTAGACCGTTGGTTTTCTCGTTTGAATGGTTTTACACTAGTAGTTTTTGGGGCCTGTTATAGCTTGCTGTTCGGTGTGAGCCAAGGCTCCGTGTTGAAGATCGTACTTTGACCTATAATGGTTTACTTTTATAAATTGTGACTTGGATGGAGAGTTGTTTCATTGGCACTCATACCACATCTTTTTATATCTACTAAATTGAAAACAACGTTCAAACCTATGATTGTGTTGAGTAAAAACCGCAATTTTTATACGTGTGCATGAAAAACAAATTTCTTGGTAAAGGGGTCTAAATACAGCACAAACAACATTTTCCAAAAGACCAAAACTGTGAAAAGGTACATTTTAGCAAAACGGGTATATATAAGATTAAAATTGAGAATGGAAATGGGGAATGTGTCAAAGAGACAACAACCCGACGATAGAGTTATATATATATATATCAAAAGTTCAGAAAAAGCTATCGTTAAAGATTTATTTTTTATTTTTCATGCCCATTTCATATATTACCTTTTATAAACTGAATTTACAACTTCTTCCAAAGATTTGATATCCACATGTTAATCAATACATAATTTGAATGATCCGAAGGCAGACTATTTTCACCAATTTGTCTATCATGGAGTCTGTTATAATACTTCATAATTTGATGCTAAATTGTTGAAATCCAGGAGCTTCTGACTTTCCCCATGGACCCTATACCAGGGCAACCGGAATTACGCCTCCCGTTAATAAAATCCTGGCCTAGGACTATTGAAATGTAAAGTAACGCCCTATACCATAGAATTTGGAATTTCTCGTTATTGGTCTACTGCTGTTAAGATCCATCCAATCATTTTAATATACCATAGACAATTAATGGAGAGAATTCGGCATAAAAAATATCAAACCCTGACACTTTAACTATAAAATATACATGCTCCAAGTCAGGAACCGTTATATTAGTGCATTTCACAATTATTTTATGTTTTTTAGAACAAAAAAAGGTCAAAAAAAATTTTCGCCTCGCTCCGCTCGGCAACCATTGCATTCTACGCCCCCTCTTTCAAATACCCTGGAAACGCCCCTGAAAAGGTTAACTCCTGACTATCCTACTGCCTGTCGATACTTTTATCTTGGCATTGCACAAGTCATGTATTCTTTGACTGTCCATGACGTTAAAACACTAAATCCCTGGGATGTGTTTTAGTTGATTTTAGTCTCTGATGCATGATTTTTTATTATTAATTGTTTTTGGCTTTTAACTAGCTTTCAGTACTGCGAGTACTCTCAAATCGTACTTTCGTGTTAATTTGACCTGTTGATACAATTTTTATTGCATTTTTATTATTCAATGTTTACTTATTAAGTGTTATATCTCGTCTCACTATTTTTAATATATACCACCTTTGATAAATGTTTGGTATGACTATAAATTTTCACTTCTGTTCTCGTACTATGAACAACAAAATTATTTATTTTGTATAACAAATATTTCCGTACTCCATGTATACCTTACAACAAAATTATTTTTATTTACCTGTGTACGTTATCTTAATTGGCGGCATTTTGTCCAAGGTTATGGTTGTCTTTCTGATATTGTTTTACATCTAACCTCCTTGTTTTATTAATTTTGTATTTACATTGTGTCATAGATCAAATTTATTCGTTCAGTGTATGTTCACTTGTTTTTGTTAATAAGTCTTTTGATTGAGTTAAGCCATTTCAATTGATATTTTAGAGTGTGTCTTTCTATGTTGTGATGTTACACTATTGTTTCAGGTAGGGTGAAGGTTGGCGCCTATTAAAACGTTTAAACCCGCTGCATTTGTTTGCACCTGTCCTAAGTCAGGAACATGATGTTCAGTGGTATTCGTTTGTTGATGTGGTTCATAAGTGTTTATCGTTTCTCGTTTTTTATAAAGATAAGACCGTTGGTTTACCTGTTTGAATGGTTTTACACTAGTCATTTTTGGGGCCCTTTATAGCTTGCTGTTCGGTGTGAGCCAAGGCTCCGTGTTGAAGGCCGTACTTTGACCTATAATGGTTTACTTTTACAAATTGTGACTTGGATGGAGAGTTGTCTCATTAGCACTCATACCACATCTTCTTATATCTATTATTACATATTTGCTCAGAATCTAAATTTAGAGATGTTATTGGACAATTAACAGAAATTTGAAGTTGGGTCATACTTGAAAATAGATATAACATCATATCTAATTTTAGAGAACTATTTTTGTGGTTTACATCACTGGTTCAAGGAAAATAAATTGGTTCACAGACAATAACTTTAGTATAAGTATATGGATGTGTAAGAAATTTTAGCACAAGGTTCCATACCACAATAGGAGGGTTGGGATATTAAATAGTTAATTAAGCTCTACATTTATAGATTTATTGCACAACTAATAGTTGGGTCATGGTTTAAAATAGATTTGCTTTTTCAGATATATTAATTGTGGTGATAATTGTGTATGCATTGTGTTCTATTTAAAGATTGTTAACATGTTCGAATATTTTCTTATGGTTGAAAATTCCCTTGGAAATTAAAAGAGACATTTGTCCATCTGTTGAAGTGGAAGTGTAGGTAAGTGAAGTTTTTAAATACAATTGTGCAATACGTTATGTTATGTTACATCTTAATAAAAAAAAATGTTATTTTAAGATGATAATGTATTTTCATTAAAGGATATATTTCATTACAATACATTGTGTAGATAAAGTTGTTGACATTGATAGATAAGTTGCAGATATTAGTTTGTGACAAATGAAAGAAAAATATTGGGAACTATTAATTATATATATAAAGTTTGATTAAACTAAGTGTTTTTATACGATCTGAAATTTATTTGCCTTCTTTAATTTTTTTTTATTGTTTGTTTTCCAGTATGATAACTGTGAAATACCATGCCCAGACTGAAAAGAAAGCTACATTAATGATAAGAAATGATCGTAAAATCAATTACACAATTATAATTGGAGTGACAAATTTATTTGAAAATTTTGTGTTTCCTAAGTGTTGTTGATGATAAGCTCTGTAGGACAGTATAAATATAGTTGGAAATTTACTGTGCATTATTAGATGTTTTGAAGATAATTACAGATAAGTCTTATAGATTTTTTAAGGACATTGTATTAATGATAAATGATATTTTGGAAATTATTTTTTTCTTTTCTTTGGTAAATTGTTTGAAGAATTTTGTGGTAGGTTTGTTTGTTATTCTGTATAAACTAATTTTCTGAATGCTATATATATTTTTGTGCCCCCACCGTAGCGGAGGGGGCATTAAGTTTTACCTTTGTCCATCTGTACGTCCGTCCGTACGTCCCAAAATTGGTTTCCGTTCTCTAACTTTAGTTTGCCTCAACCAAATACTATGAAACTTATACACAATGCTGCTTACCACACAACACAGATCAGTTTTGAATTTGGGTGGCGTCACTTTTACCGTTCTAGAGTTATACCCCTTTACAAATGGAAAAAATTGCTGAATTTTTTGTTTCCGTTTTCTAACTTTAGTTTGCCTCAACCAAATGTTATTAATCTTATACACAATGCTTATTACCACAAAACACAGATCCAGTTTGAATTTTGGTGGCGTCACTTTTACCGTTCTAGAGTTATGCCCTTTTCAAATGAAAAAATTCAGCGTTTCCGTTCTCTAACTTTAGTTTGACTCAACCAAATATGAAACTTTTACACAATGCTTATTACCACAAAATACAGATCAAGTTTGAATGTTGGTGGCGTCACTTTTACCGTTCTAGAGTAATGCTCCTTTACAAATGGAAAAATTGCTGAATTTTTCGTTTCCGTTCTCTAACTTTAGTTGCCTCAACCAAACGTTATGAAACTTATGCACAATTATAGAATAACTAATCGAAGAATTCAAATAGAGAAAAATATTCAACGAGTGACCGAACAACACATTAATTCACGAATGCGCGAGGCGCATGAGTTAATTATCAGTGTTGTTCGGTCACGAGTTGAATATTTTTCTCTATTTGAATTCTTTGATTAGTTATTCTTTTTATTACATTGGCAAATGGCTTTTTTATGGAATAAAGTAGAAAACGGAAGGAACTATATCTTTTTCTACGCATTTACAATTTGTTTTGATCCGACTTTATCGACGTCTTGACAACGCCTATTGTTGTATGACGTCAGAGGAGTGAAATAACCACGTTTATTTCACATGTGAAATTATCGGTTTTTATTTCACTGGAAAATCAATGTAATTCATTGCAACCAATGTAACAATGCTGATTACCACAAAACACAGATCAAGTGTAAATTTTGATGGCGTCATTTTTACCGTTCTAGAGTTGTGCCCCTTTACAAATGGAAAAATGCTGAATTTTTCGTTTCCGTTCTCTAACTTAAGTTTGCCTCAACCAAATGTTATGAAACTTATATACAATGCTTATTACCACAAAACTCAGATCAAGTACAAATTTGGGTAGTGTCACTTTTACTTTATTGAGTTATGTCCCTTTATAACGTTATATGCAAGCGGGGGCATCATCTGTGTCCCATGGACACATTCCCGATTTATTTATTTTTTTGATGAAGCGAACTCATTTAAAAACTAAGCTTATATTGTCTGTTAATAAACATGTATTTAAATTTTAGATTTTGGGCCCAGTTTTCAAGTTGATCCAAATCTGGGTCCAAAAATAAACTGTGTTTGATTTCATATATATGGGGTTCTTTGAAATGCTGAATCTAAACCTGTATTTAAATTTTGGATTTTTGGGCCCAGTTTTCAAGTTGATCCAAATCAGGGTCCAAAATTAAACTTTGTTTGATTTCAACAAAAATTGAATTGATGGGGTTCTTTGAAATGCTGAATCTAACCATGTATTTAGATTTTGGATTTTGGGCTTCCATATCAAATTGGTCCACATTGAGGTTCAAAGGGTCCTTAATAAAACTTTTGTTTGATTTCATCAAAAATTTAATTCTTGGTGTTTTTTGATTTGCTGATTCTAAACATGTACTTAAATTTTGGATATTGGACCATAATAGGTAAATGTCCAATTTCAAATTTGTCAGTTCTTTAACCACATTCATTTTGTGTCACAAACCTATGCTGTGTCAAATATTCAATCATAATCCAAATTCAGAGCTGTTTTAAGCTTAAATGTTGTGTCCATACTTGCATCAACTGTTCAGGGTTCGATCTCTGCGGTCGTATCAAGCTGCGCCCAGCGGAGCATTTTATACGTAAATTTTTTAGTTATAAATTAGGCTGTTAGTTTTTACGCCCGTTTTTGGGACGTATTAAGGTATACCGTTGTCCGTCCGTCCGTCTGTCCATCCGTCGTCAACATGTCGGACAATAACTCAAAAACGCTTCAACCAATTTGCATGAAACTTTGGTGAATTGTTTATATCCATTGACGTGAGCTCCCTTTCGATTTTTATAAATTTTAGATTTTACGTTTCTGAGTTATGGGGTTTTATTCATTAAAAAAGGGGATTTTCCTGTTTTCGGACAATAACTCAAAAATGCTTTGAGCAGTTTTCGTGAAACTTTGGTGAATTGTTTATGTCTATTGACGTAAGCTCCCTTTCGATTTTCATAAATTTTAGATTTTACGTTTCCGAGTTATGGGATTTTATTCATAAAAAAGGGGGGATTTTCCAGTTTTCGGACAATAACTCAAAAGTGCTTTGATCAGTTTTCATGAAACTTTGGCGACTGTTTTATATCCATTAAAATAACCTCCTTTTAGTATTTTTATAAATTTCTGATACGACTTTGAGGAGTTATGGAACTTTATTCTTTGAAAAAGCGACGGGCGTATCATGCGCTCATGGCGCAGCTCTTTAGTCTAATTGAATTGTTTCATATTTTTCATGTCGGGGCCTTTTTTTACCGACTATACGGTATGGGTTTTTCTCGTTGTTGAGGGCCGTATGGTTGCCTATAATTGCTAACATCCACTTCATTTGAACCCTGGTGGATAGTTGTCTCATTGGCAATCATACCACCTCTCCTTATTTTTATATAAATCGATAGTGGAATTTTTGCCCTTTAATGACGATTGTTCCCAACTTTTGTAATTTTGTCTATTATTAACCGGATTTTCGAAGTAAAAATCGGTTATTGATTTGGGGATGTACGGCGGGCGGGCGGTTGCCAAACAGTGTCCGTTCAATAACATGAAAACGCTATGACCAATTTTTTTCAAATTTAGATATGTTGTTTCCTGTGACTAAATGAAGGTCAAGTTCAATTTTCACGATTTTAGCTTTTCTCCTTGTTGAGTTATCGCCCCTTTTAATATCCAAAAGTGGTATTTATAATGTGATTGAGTTATTTCTCTTTCTACAGAAATTGTTAATTATATATATAAAGTTTGATTACACTAAGTGTTTTAAATGATTTTCACCTGTTATCAGGTAACAAAAGCATATGGTAAATGTCTTATGACACAATTATAATTGGAGTGACAGATTTATTTGAAAATGTTCTGTTTCCTGAGTGATGATGATTATAAGCTATATAGGACTATATAAATATAGTAAGAAATTTACTGTTCATTTTTAGACATTTTGAAGATAATTACGGATAAGTTTTATAGGTTTTGGACATTGTATTAATGATAAAATTTTTGATTTTTTTTTTCTTTTCTTTGGTTAATTGTTTGAAGAATTTTGTGGTAGGTTTGTTTGTTATTCTGTAAAAACTAATTTTCTGAATGCTATATGTATTTTTTTTTTTGATGAAGTGAACTCTTTTTAAAACTAAGCTTATATTGTCAATTAATAAAACATATATTTAGATTTCTGATTTTGGGCCCAGTTTTCTAGTTATTCCAAATCGGGGTCCAAAATTGAACTGTGTTTGATTTCAACATAAATTGAATATATATATAGGGTTCTTTGAAAAGCTGAATCTAAACCTGTATTTATTTTCATTATTAATTAGATAATACCACATTGAAGTCCAAAGGGTCCTAAATTAAACTTTTGTTTAATTTCATCAAAAATTGAATTCTTGGGGTTCTTTGATATGCTGACTCTAACAATGTTTTAGTGATTAAATCATATCTAATTTTAGAGAATTTAGTCATCACTTGTCTTGAAAACTATAATAGTAACTAGTAGATAAAAACTTTATATAGCAAAAATGATCAGCAAGAAAAGACTACAAATGAGTCAAATGGCCAAAATGTTCAGTCGACTCGTTATTGGAGCTATTGTCATTTAATGAAAATTTTTACCGGTTTTTTTCCTTCTTTTGCCTATTACATTGAAAACAACGATGGATAAATAGAAACTTTAAAAAGGAAAAATTACCAGCAGGATAAGATTTGAAAAAAACGTCAACATGACTGCAATTATAGTTTACTCTTAATAGAGTTATTCCCCATTACTGATGATTTTTATTATTAAAAAAATTGCCATTGTTGAAGATGTAGGTGAGCGACGCGAGCCTCTAGTTGTCTATTATCTTGACATCTATAAGAAGAGAGAAACTAGTAATAGCAAAAATGACCAACAAGACAAGATCTACAAATAAGTCAACATGGCGTAAATCGTCAGACGACTCCTTATTAGAGTTATTGCCCTTTAATGACGATTGTTTGACTTTTTTTGGCGTTTTTGCCTTATATTTTAAAAACTATAATAGATAGAAACTTTATCTGAAAAATAATCAGCAAGAAAATATCTACAAATAAGTCAACATGGCCTAAATCGTCAGACGACTCCTTATTAGAGTTATTGTCCTTTAATCACGATTTTTACCTTTTTTGGCGTTTTTTGCCTTATATCTTAAAAACTATAATAGATAGATAGAAACTTTAAATAAAAAATGATCAGCAAGACAAGATCTACAAATAAGTCAACATGGCCTAAGACTCCTTATTAGAGCTATTTTAATGACGATTTTTACCTTTTTTTTGGCGTTTTTGTCTTATATCTTAAAAACTTTCATAGATAGATAGAAAGCTCAAAAATGATCAGCAAGACAGGGTTTACAAATGATTTTAATGGCCAATATCTTCATTAGACTCGTTATTGTAGTTATTGCTCTCTAATTACGATTTTTATCATATTTTTTTTTTTGTGTTTTTGCCTATTACTAGTATCTTGAAAATTATAATAGATAGACTCTTTAAATAGCAAAAATGATCAGCAAGACAAGATCTTCAAATTAGTCAGCACGACTGCAATCGTCAGTCAACTCATTATTTGTGCTCTTGCACTTGAATGTCAATTTTAACCATTTGTTTGTCCCCCGCGCAACGCGTTGCGGGGGACATAGAAATACCGGGGGTCCGTCCGGTCTTGTTAGCGCTCTCACATGTACAATTCTTCCCTGATTTTTATAAAACTTATATCAGAGGTTTATATTAGCAATGTCTCGGACGAGTTCGAAAATCAGTGTCGATCAATATTTTTTTTAAAGAGTTATGCCCCTTGGAAACATTAATTATATGGAAAATTGCATCGTTAGCGCTCTCATGTGTACAATTCTTACCAGATTTTTATGAAACTTATATTGTAGGTTTATATCAGTAATGTTTCGGACGAGTTCGAAAATCAGTGCCGATCAATAATTTTTAAAAGAGTTATTGCCCTTAGAAATATTAATAATATGGAAAATTGCATTGCTAGCGCTCTCATGTGTACAATTCTTGCCAGATTTTTATGAAACTTATATTGTAGGTTTATATCAGCTATGTCTCGGACGAGTTCGAAAATCAGTGCTGATCAATAATTTTTTAAAGAGTTCTGCCCTTAGAAAAATTAATTATTTGGAATATTGCAATGTTAGTGCTCTCATGTTTACAATTCTTGCCAGATTTTTATGAAACTTATATCATAGGTTTATAACAGCAATGTCTCGGACAAGTTTGAAAATCAGTGCTGATTTTTTTTTTTTAAGAGTTATGCCCCTTAGAAATATTAATTATATGGAAATTTGCATTGTAAGCGCTCTCACATGTACAATTCTTGCCAGATTTTATCAAATTCATATCAAAGGTTAATTAATATCAGCAATGTCACGGAAAATTTCGAAAATAATTGACGATCTAATATCTTTAATGAGTTATGCCCTTGGAAATATTAAATATATCAGAAATTGCTCTTAAGTCTTAAAATCTCTAAAATAATTTTAAAAAGTTTTAGAAAACTAAATTTTTTTAGCCTTTGACCTTGAACAGATAAAACATGTGCAACGCGGGGGACATTGGATCTGTTCTTTTATTGTTGTTGCTTTTTTGCCCATTATCTTGAAAACCATAATAGATAGACATTTTTTAGAACAAGAAATGATTGTAACAGGATGCTGTAACAAAGTATCCAAAACAAAGTCCCCATAAGTATAAACCCATAAGGACTCTCCCTATTATTCATTCAATTTAATAGAATTTCAAATTTAAAAAAAAACTTGTATCAATTGAAAAAAATCTGTTTAAGGTCAAAGGTCATAAGTAGGCCATATGTTCCCATGGTCATTACTGAAGACCCCATGTGTCCATCACTAACTGTTCTCAAGTTATAATCATTTGAAAATAAACAAATATTTAATCCCATAGGGTTCTATAGTAAACCCCTCCCTTCTTTTAGCCCTCAAAGTACCCCTTTATAGACCCCAATGCACAAACAAAACCCTGATGGCCCCACTAGACATGTTAGTCTAACATATTGTGGAACCCTAAGTAAATCCTACAAGCGGTGCGAACAAGTTCAAATTTGAAAAAGCGGCGGAATAATAATAATAATAATAATAACTGAACAAAACCAATAAGTCTCCAAACTTTGTTTGGGAGATATATTAGAAAAAATTATCAGCAAGACAAGATCTACAAATAAGTCAAAATATTTGGGCTTGGGACTTTGAAAATTTTGTGAAAATAAGTTATACGGACTTTTTTCTAAACGCCTTCACATAATGAGCTGATTTTTAGTATGTGAGTCTACTATGATGAGTTACACATCGAATTTATGTTTGGTTTCGCTCCGCTGATTTTTGTCGAGCCTGCGACTTTTGTCGCAGAAAGCTCGACATAGGGATAGTGATCCGGCGGCGGCGGCGGCTACGGCGGCGGTGGCGTTAGCTAACTTTTAAAAAGGTTTATATTTTAGAAGCTAGAAGACCTGGATGCTTCATACTTTGTATATAGATGCCTTATGTTACGAAGTTTCCGTCTGTCATATGTCCATTGTCCTTGACCTCATTTTCATGGTTCAGTGACTACTTGAAAAAAAAAGTCAACATTTTTTGTAATGTTAATTTCTTTCTTATTATGAGTAATAGGATAACTATATTTAGTATGTGCGTACCTTGCAAGGTCCTCATGCCCGTCAGACAATTTTCATTTGACCTCGACCTCATTTCATGGATCAGTGAACAAGGTTAAGTTTTCGTGGTCAAGTCCATATATCAGATACTATCGCATGCTCGACTATATGAGATTCAAAGGGGCATATATTTCTCATATGGAGGTTAACCAGAGCTTCCCCGATACGTTTCAGTCACCGACTCCGTAAGATAAACTCCGTTGTGGAAAGCGAGAGCGGTAGTCTGAGATGTTCGCTAGTTTCCACAATAGTTACAAGTAGAACTACCCACACTTGTAAACGGGTACTTCGATGAAAGTGACTTGAACGTTATTGCTTACTAAAAAGGGGTTAAAAATATTTCAATTGAAAGTCCTCGAAAGTTTGAAGTTGTCTCCTGCACTGGTATGGTGTACTGACTCAGGGCAATACCATGTAGCTTACAATTGAGAGGGAGTGTCATGTGGTATGCCCCGCTATAGGCAGGAAGACCTCTCCAACCTAAGCCTTTGCAGCCTCGAAACCGAGGACAGATCCGCTTTGTAGTGATATAGAGCGTCGATGGTGGTGACTTCTTTGGCCAAAGCCTTAATCAAACATTCTTGAACATCAATCATTTGGTTATTCATGTTAATATCAAAACTGGGAACCCATACGGTCGGTAGATTAAGGAGCTATTTTTCCGACCTGGGGCGAGTACCAGTGGCGATTGACTCCTTTGATATGGATAATCACTGGTTGTTCTTTTCACGTAAATTATGTATTATATATGCTTCGACAATATTGATGTCTTTCTTGTTTTAGTTTCCTATAGAGCAAAACTTGTTTACGGAAACAGACTCGCTATGCTACAGCATCAACACTGATATATATATATCAAGATATATATATATGATGGAGGAAAAACACTTGATTGATACGTCAGAATATAACCCAAAGCATCCTTTTCATAGCACATTTGATAAGAAGGTGTTAGGAAAGAAGAAGGATGAAACACATGGTATTCCCATACAGGAATTTGTTGGTTTCTAGTTTAAGATGTACTGGTTGATATCTGGGGAGTATAGAAAACCCTGCGAAAAGAAGATAATAAAGGGTGTGAGGAAGAGTGTGATCAAATAATCACAAAACACACGAACATTATAATGAACAATGTTTATACAATAAAGAAATACTTACTAGATGATGGGATACGAAGTTTGGCCTATGGACATTGGAGAATATAAAAAGGAAGTCAATTTCTTTATCTCTCTTCGTATATCATTTGAAGGAAGAGGATGTATTTTAAGATCTTTCCAAGATGTATAATACTTGTCCAAAGTGTGATGTGGAATTTTCGAGAAAGGATGCTACGTTCAAACATCAAAGAAATAGATCCAAAATCAATCGACCATATCCACCGAGCAGTCATGCGTATCCGCCGCCACCACCACCACCGCCGACGCAACCACCACCACCACCACCGCCGCGAACAGGGGACTTTCATATAAATGAATAATTTAATTTTGGATGCAACACGTCTTCTGATTGGCTGACGTTGTTTTGTTTATCAGCTCATAGACATAATTTTGTCATGTGACCGTGACGTCATCAACGTTTTTTCATGATTTACTCCGGTTTAAAATGGATTTTAGAATTAAATTATAAGGAATGACTGTAATATTTTTTCTGTCTATTCGAAATAACATAAAAAATGTTGTGCACACTTTAAAATAACCCACTACGCGGTTTATTCAGTGTGCACCACATTTTTGATGTTATTTCTTCATAGACAGAAAAAATATTACAGTCATTTCTTAAATAAATGAGAATTTAAGGCGAAGTGTACGTAATTAACTACTCCACAGAATTTTTTAAAATTTTACATATGGATTCTGCTTGTAAAAATACATCAGAAAATAAAATAAAAAAAGGGGGTAACCGATTTCGTTTTTTATATACAAGCTGTTGAAATTAACAGCATGATACGCCAAAAATACAAAGGATTTATAGGGAAAATCATAAAAATCGGCAGATATTTTTACTTTATCAAGATTTTCTAATTCGTTGGTCCACAGAATTTTTTTAAAAATCGATATACGATTCAAAAATGAACGACGAATCCATTGGTGCAAAGAAAGTCCTTAGCAACCGTGCTAGTTTTCAAGCTATATCCTGTGGAAGTTTGATTTTTAGCGGAAAAAAATAAAATATTCGGCGACGTTATTGATGTCTACTGTAACGTCACCACAACTTCTACTCTATAACGCTATCTTACCATACAGTGTCGTAACAAAATCGTGAGTGTGTATAACCCATTTTCCTAATTATTGCAAATGTTCAAGCGTAATCAATTGATAAGGAAATAAACTGACTATTTTTTTTTGATATTTCTGCTGCCAAAAAAAATAAAATGCAAATTGGCAAATAAATATACTGCAAGTGAAAGAAAGTTACTGTATAGACTTTAACTCCATCTTTTCTAAATTAGACAGGGTTCCACATCTTTTTTGAAATGATTGTACTGTTCTAATTTTTATGAATCAAATATCGAGTTTGAAATTGTCCCTGTTAACACAGCATTAACAGAATGATTCTATACATATTTAAATAATCGGTTATAATATTGGGATCGCGTATACACGTCTTTTTATAATCATATTTCTGCATCGCCGCCATGTTTGTATTTTAAAAAAGTAAATATAATTTTCTGCATCTTTTCATCCTCACCATTTCCGGCGCTATTCGAGGAATGCGCACAAAATTTTATTTTATTTGTCAGGTTCACACATGTGCACGTGACACAACTCTGTAATTTTATTTTAAAAATTTCCTGTCTCGATCGCTTTCCCTTTTCTTCAACTATACGACAAAGCATGATATAATGTTTGCTGGAGTTTCAGTATAATAAGGTCAAAAGAAGAACCCGCATATGAATTTCAGCAAAATAAAACAGATCGGAGTTTTTGATATAACTTCCCGTAGCACAGATCATTCCCAGTGTTCCCTTAACAATGTGTATATTGCAATGCTATAGCATTGTGTAAAGTATAATGCTAAAGCTTTGTGTTTAGTGATATGCTATAAATGTACTGGTGTAATGCTATAAACGTACTGATGAAATGCTATAAGAATGTACCAAGGGCGATGTTATGAGAATGTACCAAGGGCGATGTTATGAGAATGTACCAAGGGCGATGTTATGAGAATATATCCATCCAGTATGATGCTAAAAAAATGTACCTAGTGTAATTTTATTAGAATTACCTAGTGTAATACAAGGAGACCTTACGTTCATATTGTAATGCTATACGAGTTTACCTAGTGTAGTGCCATACAAATTGTGCCTGTATAATGCAAATAACTCGCTTTTTTGTTAATATAATATGAAAATAAGGAGATGTGGTATGATTGAAAATGTGACAACTATCTGCCACAGTTTAAGGTAGTTCGGGTGTCTTTTTCTGAGCGTCCGTTCTGGTCATGTTGCAAAAATACTTTTTTGTTTTAAAAATATTTTACCAAGTATCATTCAATATACAACAAAATACCTAAAACTTGAAATTTAAAGATTGAACTATCAAAAAATTAAGTGTCGTAAAGTATATTAATATATTTGGGGATTTTTTCTAGAAAATAAGGCCCATGACCTTCTATTTTTATTTGATATTTCAGAAGTATTAATATAAAGCAATTGTCTCATTGAATGTTAGCCAATTCTATCGTTTAATGTTTCCTCGATAAGGAAAAATAATTTTTCCCCTATATAAACAATATAAAATAACCCAAATCTCGTTAATTTTAATGTATTATTACGAAAAAACAAGGTCCGTGATCCCCAGTTTTTATATTGAAATTTGAAATTACATTGACCAAGAAGTCTTTTACAGAAGTTTAAGAAAAAATCTATCGTCGAACATTTAGACACCCCAGCTACCTTAAATGAGGTGGATGTAAGCAATTATTATAGGCAACCATACGGCCTTCAACAATGAGAAAAATCCATACTTTATAGTCGGCTATAAGAGGCCCCGACATTGTATACATTATTTTCTTCACCCCCTCCCCCCTTTTCCCCTATCTTATACTCTTATACTCTATTCTATCATAATCTTCAATTGAGACTTGAGAAGAAAATTTTTACTTCAAAATTGTATTCACTTCTTCTGAATGATACACAAAAGCGCAACAAAAGAAAACAAATTTCGCTATCCCTTTTGGAATTTGATAAAGAAAAAAATAACATGTTATATTTTTATCATACATCGTGTAGTTTCAGTTTCGACCATGGTTCTAAATTTAGATTTTACTTTCCCCAAAAATTGCGGACGGAATAGAAGACATCTGTTTATTTTCTGCATCTTGAAAAAACTGAATGGATGAGATTGATTTTACTTATTCTGAGATAAATGTTATAGTGCTCAATTCTTAGTTTCTGTGTAATGTTTTGTGGAAGGAATCTGATGGGTTTTTTTTTTTTGCTGTTGGCTTTGTTCTTCGACTTATAAATGTTGCACTTGTGGTTGATTACGACGATTACCCCTTAGTATCTTTTATACTTTTTACATAAATATAAATCATGTCCTAAAATTTTCAATTGCATAAAAAACGGACATGCTAACGTCTTTCTAGTTCAACACACAAATTCACATGCAATATAATTACTCGTTACCTACAATTGTACGCTACACTGAGTTTCATTCAAAACTATGGTTTTTCAAAAAAATATTGTGGGGTCAATTCTAGTTTAATTTTAATGAATTTCATACGAAAAGAAGCAGAATTGTCACTGGTTTATTTGTTTATTTGGTTATAATTTTGTTGTTAGGCGTTTTTACTTTCTGTTGAAATAAACACGAGTCTTATTGTGTACCTGCTCCTGTGTGTCTAAAACAAAAACAATGGTATAAGGGTCGTACTTACTCACAATAGGATACTCAGATTTCTGATTGGAGTCATTCTGATAATTTCTTTGAAGTTTCGATATAGAACAGGAATACTCTTTTGGATTCGTTATAGACCGCACGAAGTCATTTCTCATTCATGTGCCCATTTTTCCTTTCTTGGAGTAGGGGAGATAACTCGCGTAACTAACGACGCACGTTTTTTATCCCAAATTCCGCTAGAGGCGTGCAATTACGTATACTTCGCCTTAAAGATAATACACAAAATAATTAAGCGTAATTAACACAACGTAATTAGTAACACTTTATAATGAGCTTATCCTCCAAAGAAATTAATTAATTTAATTAATTAGTGTCATAATATCTGTCTCTTAATACCTAATAATAACGTCATAGAAATAGCCTCACATCGGGAGGCTACCTCTCGGGAGGCTACCTTTTCCTCACAGGGTTAACATTAGCAAAAAGTCGCCAGAACCCCCAGTTCTTCCACTACTAGTATTTTAAAATATTCTGAATGTTTAGGGTCAATCGTTAGAGCAATTTCTACTTTAGAAAGCATATTTTGAATAGCATTATACAAATATTTCCCTATCCCAATATCAGCTAACTTGTAAAGCAAACCATATCTCCACACTGAGTCGAAAGCCTTTTGGAAATCGACAAGGCATACATATAATTTATTTTTATAAAGATATTTATTTATTAAGGTTTTTAATATAAATAAACTATCAGATGTTTTGTGGTTTTCACGGAAACCAAATTGTGCATAAGAGTACTTATTTCTCATCAACAATTTCAACCTGTTGTTTGGTAATACAATAATCGGGTTCTTATTGAGTTTTGCCGGGGAGTTTTCGGAATGAGAAGATCCATGCCAACTCGTACCCTATGTTTACCAACTCGTATCCATTTTTTTTTTGTTTTAGTTGTATCCATAGGCAATAAGTAGTTATTTTCTATCATAGAATTTTTTTTTTTAATATGAAAAATTCGAAAAATAGATATGTTGATTTGAAATTATAATTATAAAATATACCAGAAGTCCATTACTCTAGTAATTGACTTCTGAATATACTGATTAGTGATCATTATACCGACGGTGAACCTACGAACTGATTAAATAGGGGTTTATTAAAAAAAAATACATAAAGAGGTACAGCACTTTAAGTATTAAAGTCTTTAATTGAGGTTTAATTTTACTATCACTATTTACACCGAAAAGAAAAGAAAATGGCTTCGAAGTTTGTTCCAAAGCTTTAAGTTTAAAAGCTTTATTTATAGACGAATATTTGTATAAAGAAAACATAAGCTCAATTGAGCTTTTATATCGTCTTATTACAAACAAATACATTTAAAACAAGCACGTCAAAAACAAAGCAAGCATACACCACACACAAACGCTACATAATCAAAGCAAATCATTACACGAAGCATACATATACGATATAAATGACTTGAAGAAGTTAATTATGTTATACTATGCAGAAATATTAAAAGAACAGTAAGCAATCATTATTAAAAGCATATAAAGCAGTTTAAAACACATAAGCAGTTAAAACACATTAACATTGACATTTTAAATTCAGTAAGATGTATTTTTCGCTATTCTTTATATGTTTTGTCCATTATTTATATTTTAGCAACCGATTATTCTCTATCCTTTTATTTGTTTTGCCTATTTTTCTCTATTCATTTTTTGTTAACCGATTTTTATGGAGTATTAGCCCATTATTATCTATTCTATTAACTTCATCCAGACCCTCATTCATATTATACATGTCTCAAACAATATCAATTATTAAATACAAAATTACATAACAATGCTACAAAAAATGGGTACGAGTTGGCAGAAGTACGATTTGGTAAAAGAGAGGCGAAAGATATCAAAAGGACATTCAAACACATAAGTCGAAAATAAACTGACAACGCCATGATGTGGGTTCGTGGTCTTGTGGTTAAAACCGATGGCTCTTAATAAAACTTGTTAAAAAATCTCCTGTATCAGAATCTTGTTGGATCGAAAAGTATCCAGAATTAGAACTTACAAAGTGTTATATTTTTTTTCAAATTTACATATCCTGCCTGGTGAATGCAAAGAACTGAATTTTCAAGCACTTCATAGAACTTTGTTTACTAAAGTTAAACTTTTGAAATGTAACATGTCTGATAATGATACGTGTCCGGTGTGTAAACGCTCAAAAGAAGATTTAGAACGGGCGTATGACATTTGCGCCAATTTTGAAAATATCATTTTTTTCATTTGCACCAAATAAAAGTTTTCATTTGCGCCAATTTAATTTGAACAGGTAAGATCTGATACATTTCAGACTGTAAAAAAACAAACAACGGTCCCGAATCGTTTCACTCGCACTACAATCACAGTTTTACTCACACCAAGGATAGTCTACTGTCCCTGCTCACACCACCCGAATATTTACATTTTTTATGGATGTCATAAAGAAACCCAGGCAACAACTTATGTAATAAAATGCTCCGCTGGGGCGCAGCTTGATACGACCGCAGAGGTCGAACCCTGAACAGTTGGGGCAAGTATGGACACAACATTCAAGCTTGATACAGCACTTAATTTGGATTGTAATTAAATATTTGACACAGCATAGGTTTCTGACACAGAATGAATGTGGTCTAAGAACTTAAAAAATTTTAATTTACCTATTCAAACCATATCATTATTATTTGCTTTTATATATAAATCAGAAATAACCAATTTAAAATGGAAAAATTTTAAAGAAAAAAAAGGAAAAAAAAATCCCCCCCCCCAATTTTTTGAACCCCATTATGATTCATCACCCCAAACTCAATCCCAGCCTTCCCTTTGTGGTATGGTACCTTGCAGTACAATTTCAGAGAGATCCATACACTTGAACACAAGTTATTGTCTGGAAACTAGAAACATGCTTGTTTTTTGGCCCCTTTTTGGCCCCAAATTCCTAAACGTTTAGGGCAATTACCCCCAAACACAAACCCAGCTTTCCCTTTGTGATATGGAACCTTGCAGTACAATTTCATAAAGATCCATACACTTACACACAAGTTATTGTCCTGAAACTAGAAAAATGCTTGTTTTTTTGCCCTTTTATGGCCCCTAATTCCTAAAATTTTGAGGGAATTACCCCCAAAATCAAACCCAGCCATCCCTTTGTGGTAAACTATGGTACCTTGCAGTACAATTTCAGACAGATCCATACACTTGAACACAAGTTATTGTCTGGAAACTAGAAAAATGCTTATTTTTGGCCCCTTATTCCTAAACGTTTTGGGCAATTACCCCCAAACTCAATTCCAGCTTTTCCTTTGTGATATGGAACCTTGTAGTACAATTTCATAAAGATCCATACACTTGAACACAAGTTATTGTCATGAAACTAGAAAAAGGCCTGTTTTTTGCCCCTTTTTGGCCCCTCATTCCTAAAATTTGGAGGCAATTACCCCCAAAATCAATTCCAGCATTCCCTTTGTGATATGGAGCCTTGTGGTACAATGTCAGAGAGATCCATACACTTACACACAGGTTATTGTCATGAAACTAGAAAAATGCTTGTTTTTTGCCCCTTTTTGGCCTCAATTCCTAACATTTTGAGGCAATTACCCCCAAAATCAATCCCAGCAATCCCTTTGTGTTATTGAACCTTGTGGTACAATGTCAGAGAGATCCATACACTAACACACAAGTTATGTCTGGAAGTTACAAAAATGCTTATTTTTTGTCCCTTTTGTGGCCCCTAATTCCTTAACTGTTTGTACCATAACCCCCAAAATCAATCCCCACCTTCCTTTTGTGGTATTGAACCTTATGGTAAAATTTCATAGAGATCCATTCACTTAAACTAAAGTTAGAGTGCGAAAACCAATGTTTCTTCGGACGACGACGCCAACGTCATACCAATATACGACCTCAAAATTTTTTTGCGGTCGTATAAAAATCAGATCTCTCGACATTCCAGCAGCCGTAAGACAACATGAAAAGGAAAAATGGACTTAGTTATTGAAAAGTTTCAGATGTATTGTAGAGAAAATATCATAAGGTCGCAACTCATCAGAAGTGTACAAATACTCAGCTAGGACAGACTTGTAAATATGCAAATGTGCTATTTACGTCAAACTGTTACTATTTTATTATAAAAGGGCTATTTTACGTGTGATGTATAAAGTTTTAGAAACTTTTACAGTAAACTTATCCTGCTCGAAATCCCACTTCCACTCCCCGTGATGAGCAGGGGGGGCAGATGACAGGCGGAAGGGTGATTTTTGTTATTTTATCAATAAATTCTGTACAACTTACATGTCTCTTGACTTGTGTTTACCTGTATATTGGCGCAATCGAAAAAAAAATATTGGCGCAAATGAAAAAATTAATTGGCGCAAATGAAGTGCAGATTGGCGCAAATGCAAAACGCCGTTTGAACATATGTTTATAAATTGTGCCAATCTGTCACAATTAACTGATTTTCTGAAAGATTTTCTAATAAATATCATGTGCAATGTTGATGATACCTTTGTAAACACGCTTGATTTTGACCAAACGATACTGATGTTTATTTTGAAAAAAAGCTCTAGGTATCCAGCCACAACTGACTTATGAGACACTTTCGCTTAAAGACTTATTCTAACATTCATTAAAAATGAATAAATAAAACTTTTACAATAACAGAACATACTATACACAATATTTTCTGCGATTAAACATAAAATATAAAGATTTTGCTAAAAAGGGTTGTATACAGTCATGTCACATCAGAAAAATAAATTTGTCATCATGATTAAAATCGTTAAAATTTGGGTTAATTGCACTTGCTTTCAAAGATAGACTATATCGCAGATCTGAATAAAATTCACAATGCATTAAAAAATGTTTTTCGTCTCCTACACAATCAACTGTACAATATTTACATTTTCGGTCATTAAGAAGAGTTTTTGGCTTGGTGTAACGACCTGTTTCTATTGCTAAAGGTAGACACCCACTTCTAAAATTAGATAAAATACGTCTATGTTGTCTATCATTTACATTTTTTATATATGAACTTGTTTCTAATTCATTTTTATACAGTCTATAGGTACGTAACTTGTTACCATTTGGTTCATTTCTATCTTGATACAATTTTTCAACCCATTCTTGTTTTTCAATTTCACACAATTTTGTTTTTATATCATAAATTTTATGTCTGTTGGAATATTGACTATCAATAATATCATGTATACCAAGTTTATGTGCTATTTCATAACATTTCTTGTCCCACGATCGAGAAATATTCATACCCCACATATGGACCTTGTGTGTTATTCTATAGTCATACGTATATCGCACTCTCAAAAATAGAAGGTACGTTTCTAAAAGTTCGGCTGATTTTGTTGTTTTATAACCCATTATGAGTATAGCAAGATTAAGTATCTATAAAAGAAGAAATTTCGTATTGTTGGATCCTCAAGCTAAACTCAATTTAGTAGACTATTTTAAAACATTGTTAGAAAAATACATCTCTCACTTTTTTTATCTTTTAAATATGAGAAAAGAAAATTTATTATTAGAAAAATATTGTATATCAGATAAACGTACAGAAATATTGTTACTGTATTAATTCTGAGACTACTATAACACAGTGGTCTCAGATTAATTCTAAACTAGCATGACTAGTTGATAAGTAAAAGAATTAACATATTAAAACTTTTGTTGAATTGCTTTTGATATTGTTTTAATTAACTACATGTAACTGTTTGTTTGTGACACCAGGTACTCTCCGGTGAATTTTTATTGTACATATTTGAATAAAATTTTATCAAGAGAAAAGACCGATGGCTACAGTGCTATAGGTCCCGAGTTCGATTCTGACTCGGGGCGCTGAAAATTTCAGTACATAAGAAAGGTGAGTTTCACCCTCCCACACAACAGGCACTTGTCTCTGAAAAATATTTTTATGCCCCCGCCGTAGCGGTGGGGGCATTAAGTTTTACCCTTGTCCGTCTGTACGTACGTACGTCCCAAAATTGGTTTCCGTTCTCTAACTTGAGTTTGCCTCAACCAAATGTTATGAAACTTATACACGATGCTTATTACCACAAAACACAGATCAAGTTTGAATTTTGGTGGCGTCACTTTAAACTTTCTAGAGTTATGCCCCTTTATAAATAGAAAAATTGCAAAAAATTTAGTTTTCGTTCTCTAACTTAAGATTGCCTCAACCAAATGTTATGAAACTTATACACAATGCTTATTACCACAAAACACAGATCAAGTTTGAATTTTGGTGGCGTCACTTTAACCGTTCTAGAGTTATGCCCTCATATCCAGAAATCAACGCCACTTTGCTTATTAGAATATTATACTAAAGAAATCGGATACGGGTTACGGAAATTATATTAAAATGATAGGGAATTCAGAAAAAATGTCTGTTTTAACTTTGATTTAAGTGATAGACAGGTTGCCGGGGCAGAAAATAAATATACACAACAATAAACACCATTTAAACGAAATATAATGACTGGCGTTGCAAAAATCAAGGTTCCTGAGCTATTTTAAAAATCGAAGCGAGAGGCTTTTAACATTGCAGTATGAAATACAGGCTAAAATGGCTGAAACGTCAAATTTGCAAACTTCGTGTTGAAAATTGGCTAACAAGGTCATTAGAAATACAGGTTGCCGGGGTGAAACTTGAAACTTGAATGTCCAAAGAATAAGCAAGTCCAAACCTTGTATGTGTAGTCGGTGAACTCTAGGTTCCCACGTAAAGTTAAAATGCCTCTATTTCAAGAAGAATAAACTCACGAAAACACGAAAAATTCACTAAATTCGCGTTCATTGTTTTGATTTTGACCGCCCGACAACTTTACGGAAATATCAGAGTGATTATAAACAAGGACTCTGTGACGGGCAACTTATAATATCCGTGTTTTCAAGATTTTAATGATATCAAGCCAGTCCAGTTCAAACTATTATCACGTGGTACAATTCTCATTTACATATTATGAATATTAATTAGCAAAAGTACTACTAATTTCTGGCTATGTTTATAAATGGAAAAATTGCAAAATTTTTATTTTCTTCTAAATATCAAGTAATTTTTAAAATTGAAGTTATCTTCCTTTGTCCATGATTATAGTTGAATCAACTACAATCAATACTTTATACAATGCAATGTTTAATTTTGACTTCCACTGATAAAACACAGATCAAGTTGAATTTGGGTAGTGTCACTTGAACCATTATTGCCGAGTTAACTTTAACCATTATTGAGTTATGCCCCTTAATAAATCGAAAGATTGCAAAATTTTTAGTTTCCATTCTGTAGTTTGCCCCAACCAAACATTATGAAACCTATACACAATATTCATAACCACAAAACTAAGATCAAGTACAATTTTTTTGTTTCCGTTTTCTAACTTTAGTTTGCCTCAACCAAATGTTATGAAACTTATACACAATGCTTATTACTACATAATACAGATTAAGTAGGAAATTTGGTGGCGACACTTTTACCATTCTTGAGTTATGTCCCTTTATAAACATAAAAATTGCTGAATTTTTCGTTTCCGTTCTCTAACTTTAGTTTGTCTCAACCAAATGTTATAAAACTTATACACAACCGTTCTAGAGTTATGCGTGTTTACAAATAGAAAAATTGCTGAATTTTTAGTTTCTGTTCTCTACTTAAGTTAGCCTCAACCAAATGTTATGAGACTTACACACAATGCTTTTTACCACAAAACTCAGATCAAGTTCAAATTTGGGTAGCTTCACTTTTCCCGTTCTTCAGTTATGTCCATTTATAACTATATGATATGCAAGCGGGGATATCATCTGTGTCCACATGTGGACACTATCCACATTTTTTCTTATATACCTACATGTATATAAGGTATATAGGAAATTTGTTTTCTGAGACAAGTGCCTGTGCTTTGGGGGCCTCGTCAACTTGTCCTGGAGATTAATCTACTAGTATCTCTTCGGTTTGTCTGTTCCCGTTGAGCAGCCCGGTGGTTCTCTCCGAGTACTTCGACAAAGATTGAGCAACACGAACGATTAAGTACGAGTTAGCAAAGGTACGAGTTTTCGTGCAACAGAAGATAAAAGGTCACCCGGGTCTCACTAATTAGCGACAAGAAGCGTCAAGAAGCGACAAGAAGCGACAAGAAGACTATTTAGCGACAAGAAAACATTTTTTTTTATTAAGATTACTTATTCCAAATAAATATTAAAAAATATGCATTTACTTTTTTTTAATATATGGGCAGAAATAAATTGATAATTTTTTTTTATTATATTGACAGAGACATATATACACACATATGTGTAAATATGTCTCTGATATCATCAAGTTGATAGATGAAGAAATTAAACATTTGTAAGGAAGAAAGGGATCGTGTAGCTTTTATTAAATATAAAGAATATGTTTAAGATAATGTATGTACTGTTTTCATCAAAGTCAGAGTATGAATAATCTTCAATCAACATTAAACTATGGATAAACATTATAAATATCGTTAAATGAGGCAATATACAAAATAAAATGATGAAAAATATTCACATTTTGATTATGTTTTCCTCTTGTTTGATTTCAGTTCTTTGTATTTCACAATTTGTGTCTGTATTTTCTTGACAATGATGCACAAATAATGCATTTTGCAAGTTTATTGTATATTGTACAAAGCCTGGAGAGTTTTAAAAACAAATTATAAGATAAATATATTATTGTTCTAAAACACAAGTAAACTTAATATCATAATACGACAGGGTAAACGTAATACTTGCTGTAATACATAATAAATAATAAAATATCACAAATAAATGTAGCAATTAGATCTATGTTTAAAAAAATTTGTGACAGTGCTTTTATTACTATAAAAATGACTTTTCAGTCTATTTATGTATTGATAGAATATTAACTTTCTTGTCGCTAAAATTGTTTTCTTTTGCATATTCTTTTAATATTTATTTGGAATAAGTAATCTTAATAAAAAAAAATGTTTTCTTGTCGCTAAATATATTCTTCTTGTCATTCTTGTCGCTAAAATTCTTCTTGTCGCTAATTAGTGAGACCGGGTCACCCGGATGAGGGTACACCACGGATGACAAGGGAGAGAATTTTATGAAAATGAAAAATGGCTACCTTTGAACGGTGCGATTTGTGGTTTTACTTTCTTACTCTTTTTTTAAGTTGTCAGAGCATAATATTAAGAGAAAATGACACATTTAACGAAGAGCTCTTTGTCAAACCATTTAAAAGTGGCCACGAATTATTTTTTTTCCAGTTTACAACACTCTGGAACTCGAGAAAGCCATGTGAGTATATCAGTGTAAATAACTTAATTAGCCTGGGATCCTGGCTCGCTGCTTGACAAAAGAGCCTTGATCTTGATCTTAATATGGTACGGTGACACGTCAGATGGACATTACTACACCGCGCGTCCGTCACGTAGCGATTAGTTCAAATACCCCCTCCCCGGCGTGACTTTTTATGCAGGGGAAACCCGGGACCATGTGGAGCTGGTGCAATCAATTACACAGAGGACTCAAGACCAGCCATGCGACTACATAGACCTGTCGCTCAAAGAGGATCCATCTTGCTGGCAGAGCTGGTAGCAATTGTAATTGTACTGGAATTTTGTATACTTGAAGAATATTATAGTTATCTCGTACCATTGTAAACTCGTACCAATGTCAACTCGTACCACTAAAAAAAGGGTAACACGAATGACCGAATAACACTGTTATTATTCAAATAACACTTGAAATGACCCAATAACACTTGAAATTTTAATATTAGCACATGTTGGTGACTTTTGAACCACAGGCCCAGCAGTCCAGGCTTGTAAAATTCCTTCTGGGCCTGTAAAAATCATCTGCACAGGCCAACAGAGTCTAACTAAAATTTTCCAAAATTTGAGCTCCTGGCCTGTAGATTTAAAAGTTTATCGTGAAGACTGTGATTATTAAATAATATTATATTATAAGTGTATTTTTGACTTAAAAATGATTTACAGAAAGCAGGTAAGTTCATAAAGATCATTTTAAATTTAGTGTGTACATCCAACATGGCAACCATTGTGATTTCCGTGGTCGCCATGTTGGATGTACACACTATATTTAAAATGATCTTTTTGAACTTACCTGCTTTCTGTAAATCATTTTTAAGTTATAAAATACATTTATAATATACTATTATTTAATAATCAATGTTTAAAAGTCACCAATATGTGCAAATATTAAAATTTCAAGTGTTATTCGGTCATTACAAGTGTTATTTGGATAATAACGGTGTTATTCGGTCATTCGAAGTTCCGCTAAAAAAAACTCGTACCAAAGCAAACTCGTACCACTGCTAACTCGTACTACGGTAAATTCATACCATTGTAAACTCGTACCAACTTATTTAAATGCATTCAAATGGTGTTTAATGATGAATATATACGTTAATTTCACTCAATACCTCTTAAGTCTGTAAAATGTATATACATGTAATTTGAAATTACAATGACCAATTTGTAGCTACCTATATTTCCGCACTTTCTGTGTTGCCATTTAGAACATACATCACACTCTATTGCTTCTTGTCGGGGTCTAACCAGAGAGTGGCACCATATACAATTGTCGTCTTCCATTGTGGTTATGAGGAACCTAGCTCACAAACATGCCCCATTTTATGAGGAAAGTGGGCTTTGAGACATTACTCATGTCAGCTTATGTTTTGATAATCAGGAATTTCATTTAATAATAAACATTATACATTTAATTCCAAGCTGATAAATTATATAACAACAATCAAAATTTAATAATATGATTAAACAAGTTGATTTTTGTCTAAGTTTTCATTAAAATCTGGTATAAAATTCAAAGATATTTTAATTTTTTGTATAAAGCTTAAAAAAAATAATCATAAAACATTCGTATTTTTGTCTAAGTTTTCATTAGAATATAGAAGAAAATTCAAGTAATTCAATTTTTTTTATTAAGATTACCAAAAAAAAATCATAAAACATTCGTATTTTTGAATATATTTTTAATGGTACGAGTTTGCAGTGGTACGAGTTCTGATTGGTACGACTTCCCAGTGGTACGAGTTTACATTGGTACGAGTTAACTTGCTTCCTACTGGAAAGACTATATAACACTATCACCACACTTAAGATCTTTTCTGACAGTCAAAGTGCAGTAGGACTCCTAACACTAAATTGGGCACCAAAATCATATATTGATGTGATTCGAGACATCAGAGAACACATCGAAGACCTAAGAACTAAAGGGATGGAAATTTGCATCTATGGACACCAGGACACGCAAATATACAAGGAAACGATGAAGCAGACTTATTGGCAAAGCAAGCTGCAGAAGAAGCAACACAACTCCTGCCAAAAAAACAACATAATTACCCTTCAAGACATTAAACAACGTGCACACAAGAGTGTCATGCTGAGTGGCAAAGACGATGAGAATTAAGCAACACTGGAAGAGACCTTTTTGATATAACACCATACATGTACGTTAAAAACATCCCAATCTTTGACTACCCAACAAAAAAAATTCTTCAGCATCTTCATACAACTAAGAACTGGCTATACCACCCTTAATTACTATAAACAGCACACAGAGCAAAATACCACCGAATTATGCAGCTGTGGAACTAAAGAAACACCGCAACACTACCTCACAGAGTGCTCCAACTATGAATGTTACAGAGAAGAAATGTACCACCAAATTACAAAGGAAATAGGAATCCGTAAAATAAATACAGGCACCCTGCTAGGAAGATTAGAACAAGAAAACACAGAAGAATATAAACGGAAGTTGGAAATCATTTCGGTCTTTATTGCAAAAACAGGACGTTTTGACTTACCAGAACATCCGCAACCTCAATCGTAACAGCAAAAACAAAATTAAAGTACATGGAGGAAAATACATGGAGAAAGATTCACATAGGGCGTAATATGCACCAATGAGAACAGTTGTGCCATAAGGCCATAAGATTGAGGATTGAGGATACCCCAATATACCCCAACATACCCCAATATACCCCAAAAAACAGTTTCAACATAATTTGATTGAATAATAATGTTATTTTAGGCACTTTAATGTTAAATTAACAAAAATAATTCCTAATTTTATGAATATATGTAATTTTATATCACTTTTTTCCTAGTTACTTGTTCCGTTCATATTAGCCGCTTACGATCAAAATATGACTTTTGACCCCAATATACGCAAATATCAGTGGCGGATCCAGAGGCGGGCGTAGAGGGCGTACGCCCCCCCTTTGCTTGCACTTTTTTTCTTTTTTTTTTGTAAAATGATTAATCAGACTAGACTTCGTGAACTTTGCCATTTCCCGTGTATTTAATTTTTATGCGACAATTCTTTACTTATAAATATATTTTTCGCTTGTATTTACTGTAATATATTATTGATTATGTCAAAGTCATGTGATTCTCTACGGTGGAGTTGACCAGTTCGTCGAAAAAAACCGTCACTCAGTCATTTTGAAATTCAAATTACAGTAACACATTGCTTAGGCTGAGGATGACAAGCATGACGCCTTCAAAGCGACAAAGTATTGAGCAAGAACATATTGACTTCTATTTCACAATTCCACCCAACAGAAAGTAATACTCTATTACACTCTCATGAAAAAAAAAGTTTCACAGCAATATTATTTACCTTCGAAAACATGTTTAACCCTCATGCCCCAGCCCATTAATAACATTGCTGAATAGTGATCCCCAGTCAGTAAGCTCTAGATATACATTTAAAGTCTAAGGTACGGACCATTTGATCTGAAGGGGCAGTCTGAGATATTTTAAAGAAAAATTCTGACCCTGATTTTTGCCTTAAACAAAAATTCTGGCCGTATCTGGATTGAAAACAATAATCTTGTCCACTTTTTTGCTATTAGAAAAAAATATTTTCAACAGAATTATTTAGCATTAAATGAACATGATGAATAAAAAACGGGCGTAATTTTTATTTGCAATGTCTGTTTCGCCAAACTTATATACTGAATACTTTTTTCAAGGCCCGACTGCAACCTGCCTGCTGGGTGTGGTCTATATGTCGCCATGCGTCGACCATCATTCACAACTTCATTGTCATTTCTGACTCATTCGTAGCCTTTGGTTGATTTGGAACCCCTCACTTCCCTTGTTGGGTGAAACATTTCAACCAAACATTTGGATGAAAATTGCTTGTTTGTCTTTCTTCGTGTCGGTCGTATTGTAAATTTCATTGAATAGCCGTATATCTTGTTTACAACAAGAAATCTGTGAGGTTATGCTAACTAACCATACAACAAACGAGAATTTTCCATGTCCATTTTTTACTGACAAATCCCACATCAAATATATTAATTAGTACATAGCTTTGGATCCATCCAATCATTTCATAATAGACAATTGATTGAGAGAATACGGCACCCCTACACTTTAACTATAAAATACATTTTACACTTATTTTATGTTTTTTAGTGAAAAAAAGGTCAAAAAAAATTTTCGCCTCCCTCTGCTCAGCAAACTTTAATACTACGCCCCCCTTTCCAAAATCCTGGATCCACCCCTGAATATACTCCAATAAAAAGTTTCAATACAATATTTATGTTAAGAATGATATTGCAAACCATATATATTAAATTTTAATACAACTGTACACATTTGTGTGCTTTTAGAAGCATTTAAAACAGAACTTTATTCGTATCTTGATGAAGGTAACACTAAAGACCAAAACGGACCTAAAAATATACAGGTCAATTTTTGCAATTTCTTTTATACTTTTCAATGGATTATCTTCAAATTTGGAGATTGTTAATGAAATTTGTGTTTTTCTCAAATTAGATTTGAATTTGTTTTCTCAAATTCTGAAATATTTTTCTCAAATAATTTTATTTTCTTACAGAAAATACACACATGAAATAAGATTTTTCCTATCTCCTTTGAAAAAATAATAGACAGTTTCTCAAATAATTTTGTTTTCTTACAGAAAAAAGATTTTACCTATTTTCTTTGAAAAAATAATAATTAGTTTCTCAAATAGTTTTGTTTTCTTGCAGAAAATAAGATTTTTCCATTTTGTTGTTGTTGATATATTAATCCTCATATGCTCGACATTTAAAGTTATTTTTTTATATACATGTATACTTATATATATTTCAAATATTTACATCTTCCACTCAGTCAGGACATTGGTCAGCGTAGAGTCAATGTTGGTCAGGTTGGTGTGTTCACGTTTCTCATTCCAACATTTGATATTTTTGTATACAGGTAAATACTTTCTTGTTGGAGAAACATGATTTTTTGGTTTTAGGAATTAATGAAATTTACCATTAAATGGAGTTAGAGTGAATCCAGCTCAAATTAACTTTTGAATAATCTGACAAATTTATAGTTGAAAAAAAATAAAAATTTGAAAACAAATATATAAATTTCATCAATGCACTTATGGAGAAATAAATACACTGTAAAATCTTGAAATTATGCACAGGATTTTTTTTCAAATTGAGAGCATATTAAACGTATTATGCCAAAAAAATCTGCACAATAAAATCTTAAATTAAGCACAAAAAGTTAATTAATAAAGAAGTCTCCAGTTTAGTCACAAAAAGATTAAAAATTTACTTAAACTTAGTAAATCTTGCGGGGTACGTCTTAACACTGCTCAGGACCTCCTGGGTGCACTCAGAACATAAAAGTGCTTTCAGGACTCTTTACAGTCATCGTCTATGCACACAAGACGAATGTATTTATTTGTTGCACACTGTTTATTTTAGTATAGGTAAATTTTGTTAGATTTTGAAAACGAACTTAAAAACCTAATCTAATTAAAACTTCACTTTTAATTATTGTGTGGAAGAATCTTTAAAACTAGCACGAAACCTGAGAAATTGTATAATAAAGACCAATTTCGAAAGTCTCTCATGTATTTACTTTAAGCTCTGATTAGTCATCTTTTGTGGTGGAGGGTAGGAATGGAAAATTCACCCTTCAACAGAAACATGAAGCGGAAAGAGATTTATACTGACCAAATGTTTTCACTTAATGGTATAGAATCTTCAGTATTCATATTCATTTAGGATTTTTACACATAAATAACTTTGTCAACCATGTATTACATTGAAGTTAACAAAACTTCGGCAGAAACTTCTTTGTGAGCAAAAGACAGTATCCAGTGCAAATAATTATTTTGTTCATTCTTGTGCATTTTACTGATATATTGATTTAGTTTTTAGTGTGCAGAATTTAGATACAATCTAAGGTTTAATTTATATTTCGGTGCTCTATGATGGCTACATCACAAGTAGGAGAGATCGATTAGGGGAGGGACTGAATTATTCAGGTTAAAAGAATTTTGTATTTCTTACAAAAACATTTTTTTCGAATGATTTGGTATTTGAAAATTAAAAAAAAACTTCTCCATATTAAAATTCACCCTTTTTCAAATTCACTGAGGAAAAAAAATTGATAGATAAATCTTTTAATAAAGAAGATATATCAAAAAGAAAAAACATCCAATTTCCCCTGCTTTTGTTGCACTCCTGAATCCAAATCCAAAATAGTATAAGAAAGTTATTAAAATTCTAAAAACTTTAACCACAGAGTGAATGTGTTGTTTCCTGGCAGAAAATCTAAGTCCATTTGAAAGTAAAATACAGAAAAATGGATTTATTTTTTTACAAAATTTCCTTCTAGATACTAGCTTTTGATCATAATAAGCTTCTGTTTAAGTTTGGTACAAATCCAAAATAGTATAAGAAAGTTATTAAAATTTTAAAAACTTTAACCACAGAGTGAATGTGTTGTTTCCTGGCAGAAAATCTAAGTCCATTTAAAAGTAAAATAAGGAAAAAATGGATTTATTTTTTACAAAATTTACTTTTGGATACTATCTTATGATCATAAACAAGCTTCTGTCCATGTTTGGTACAAACCTAGGATAGTTTAAGAAAGTTATTAAAATTTTAAAAACTTTAACCACAGAGTGAATGTAATATTTCCCGGCAGAAAAACTAAGTCCATTTATAAGTAAAATACGAAAAAAATGGAATTTTATTTTTACAAAATTTACTTCTGGATACTATCTTATGATCATAAACAAGCTTCTGTCCAAGTTTGGTAGAAATCCAGGATAGTTTAAGAAAGTTATTAAAATTTCAAAAACTTTAACCACAGAGTGAATATTTGTGAACGCCGCCAATGACGACGACGGAATGTAGGATCGCTATGTCTCGCTTTTTCGACTAAAGTCGAAGGCTCAACAAAAATGAGGTTAAGTTACCAAACTATGAACTAAATTCTATTAAATATTCAGTAGAATTGTTGTTTAACAACTTAAAAAAGAGATCTGCATTTTTCAAAGTTTTTCTGAACTATTATTATTTTTTAAAATTATAACCTATATAAGGAACTTTATTCCTCCTATTTTGTTGCACTCCTGACATTCAATATATATCATATCAAAATAGTTATACATCATCAAAAAAGCCCATGATTTCTAGATTAAGTGTATATACCTTTTAGATTTAACATTTTAATTTCATTTAAACAATATTTTTGAACTATATTGTACATATCACTTATTGTATACATAAGTTCACATCTCATCACATTTCGCTACTATTTTTTTTTAAATGGCAGTCTTTGCAATGTTAGAATAGGCTGAATTTTGTGGCTTGATGTGTAGAATAATCCTGCAAAATATCTTTGGAAAATCTCAAGTATTAAAAAAATGACGATAAAAAAAGATGCAAAAATTGTCAGGAGTGCAACACTTTTTTGTGACATTTTGAAAAAATTCTTTTTTTATAAAGACACAGCAACTTGTAATATGATGATATGTGCCATAGATTCTTATTTATATTACAACTATTATGTCTTAGTGATGATTTTAGCTACAAATGAAGTTCGTCCATTAAACCGTTTTGATACAGATGTGTTTTGAAAAAAAGTATTGCCCTGTCAGGAGTGCAACACAATAATTAGTACAGCTGTGGAATAGAATGATTTTTGAATATATGAATCACACCTAAACATAAACAAAAGTCAACCCTGTAAAAAAGATATGTCCTTTCCAGAATAAATACTTTATTAACCTGATTATTGATATAAATGTGTGATAGTCAAGTAAATAAGGCCTCCCTATAAGTGTCAGGAGTGCAACTTTGAAGTTAAAAAACTCACACTTAATAAATACAAAAGCCAATATTTTGTTCTGTTTTATTTTTCAAAAGATACTATAATAGAGATACAAGATTGCACCCAAAAAGAAGCCTGATAGACAAGAAATTTTTAGAACCATTTCTTTGATGTCAGGAGTACAACAGTTTTAAAATGTTAATTTCTTGGACTTACATTTAAAGATAATCTCAGCTCCTTATGACTTATTTGCCTTCAAATATGTGTTCTTACTATTTAGGCTACATGTATGATATATACTTAGAGGTGAATTTCAAAGCAGGACTTCGATCCAAAAATTATTGTTTGTCACAAGCAATTATATCTGAATGATGATTTTTTATATAATTTTAGAATTTAGGAAGCTAACTGTCATAAACTGTGTTGTTTTTTTTAGGAAATAACCATATTTCAATTTAAAAGTTTTATAATGGTTTCATGTAATACTAATTAAATTATTATAACTGTAATAACAAACAATTAATTTTGTTGAACTCCTGACATGAATTTACCATAACAAGCAGTTTTGCACAGATTCAATATTTTAATTTCATTAAGGTCTCACACATTTGGAGTTCATCTTGCAGATCCAACCTTTGAATGAATGAAAGATGGGAAAGATAGTTGATCAAACTGAACTAACTTGAGAAGAAAATCAGACAGACTAAAGGATCAAAACACACCATCAAAGACAACATCGACTATAACTTTGATGAGCAGAAAATTGAGAAAAAATCTGAAAGAAGATCCAGCTAAAGGACACACTAGACAAATATAAGCAAAGAAAGAACAAAGAAAACAAAACAATGTGAAACTTAATTACAAAGACTTAACTTGAATACAAAAACACAGATGAAGAAAATAAAAAAAACAAAACAAATAGATTAGCAACAGAAAAGAAGAAGAAAATTGACACAAGCCAAAAAAGTTGCAAACCCACAGAAAAATGTTCAGTCGAGAAGCAAAAGTACAGGTGCAGATACACTATCTAGAGAAATCAGAAAGAGAAGACGCAGTATAGGGAAAATTCTTCCTGACCAACCTAAACCTTGCCCTAAAACAATTGAATACATCATATCCACAGCTACACCAAGGCAGTTGTAAGAACTAATCAGTACTGATGGAAGTGTGCTAGAAATTGATGGGTGCTAAAGTGGAAACAAAATTGAGAGACCCTTAATAGATCTGAAAACTGTTGAAAAGAAACTGGCATTTTCAAAAAGAATAGAGGCTACATGAAAAAGTTAGAACTAAGGGACTCTTTGAAAATGCCATTTTCTTTTCAACAGTTTTCAGATCTTTTAGGGGTTCCTCAACTTTGTTTATACTTCAACATGTTCAAGACTCGTCAATTTCTTGCACACAGCTGATATCAGTTCTCATTTACTCTGACAACCACCTTGGTGTAGCTGTGGATATGATGTGCTCAATTGTTTAAGCCCAAGATTTGGGATGGTCAGGAAGATAATGTCTTATTCTTTGACTTCTCTTTCTGATTTCTCTAGGTATTGTATATGCATCTGTACTTTTGCTACTTGACTGGACAATTTTCTGCTGGTTTGCAACTTTTTATAGCTTGTGTCAATTTTCTTCTTCTCTTCTGTTGCCACTTTCTCTGTTTTGTTTTCATTTTCTCATATGTGTTTTAATTCTGGTCTAAGTCTCTTGAATTTAGTTTTACATTGTTTTGTTTCTTTGTTCTTTCTTTGTTTATATTTGTCTAGTTTGTCCTTCAGATTTGGATCTTATTTCAGTGTTTTTCTCAATTTTCTACTCCTCAAAGTTGAAGTTGTTGTTGACTATGATGGTGTGTTTGTATGCACTTAGCCTGTCTAATTTTATTCTAAAGTTTAGTTTCACAACCATCTTCCCCATCTTTTATTTATTCAAAGGTTGGGTCTTAAAGTTGAACTCAAAATGTGCAAAACGGCTTGTTATGGATAATTCATGTCAGGATTGCAACAAAATTAATTGTTTGTTATAACAATTATAATAATTTAATTACTATTACATGAAACCATTATAAAACTTTTAAATTGAAATATGGTTATTTCCTAGTTTAAGACAATTAGCTTCCATAATTTGAAAATAATATGAAAATTTAACATTCAAATATTTTTGCTTGTGACAAACAATAATTCTTGGATCAAAGTCCTGCTTTGAAATTTACCTTTAAGAATTTATTATAACTCATACATGTAACCTAAATAGTTAGAAAACATGTTTAGATGCAAATAAGTCACTAGGAGCTGAGATTATCTTAAAATGTAAGTCCAAGAAAATGTCATTTTAAAACTGTTGCACTCCTGACATCAAAAAAATGGTTCTAAAAGAAAAATTCCTTGTCTATCAGGCTACTCTTTGGGTGCAATCTTGTATCTAGTATAGTATCTTTTGAAAAATAAAACAGAACCATATAATGGCTTTTGTATTTTTTCAGTGTGAGTCTTTAAACTTCAAAGTTGCACTGCTGACACTTACAGGGAGGCCTTATATACTTGACTCTCGCACATTATTTATATCAATAATCAGGTAAATGAACTATTTATTCTGGAAAGGACATATTTGTTTTACAGGATTGACTTTTGTTTATGTTTAGGTGTGAGTCATTTAAGCAAAAATCATTCTATTCCTCAGTAATACTAATTTTTGTGTTGCACTCCTGACAGGGCAATACTTTTTTTCAAAACACATCTGTATCAAAACGGTTCAATGGAAAAGCTTCATTCTGAGCTGAAATCATCACTAAGATATAATAGTTGTAATATAAATAAGAATTTAAGGCACATTCCTCCTTACAAAAATTTGCTGTGTCTTAATAAAAAAGTATTTTTTCAAAATGTCACAAAAAAGCTTAAGTGTTGCACTCCTGACAATTTTGGCATCTTTTTTTAACATCATTTTTTTAATACTTGAGATTTTCCAAAGATGTTTTGCAGGAATATTCTACACATCAAGCCACATCATTTGAAATTAATTTATTCAATCAAATGATCAGCATGATTGATAAATATTGCTTTATATGCAAGGAACCATTTATTTTGACTTTGCCCTTAATATAAAACAACTTTTATATTGTATCATAGGTCAAATTTATTTGTTCAGTGTTTGTTCAATGGTGTTAATATGTCGTTTGATTGGGTTAAGCTATTTCAGTTGATATTTTATAGTGTGTCTTTCTATGTTGTGATGTTACACTATTGTTTCAGAAAAAGGGTGAAGGTTTGGTACCATTAAAACGTTTAAACCCGCTGCATTTGTTTGCACCTGTCCTAAGTCACGAATCTGATGTTCAGTAGTTGTCGTTTGTTGATGTGGTTCATAAGTGTTTCTCGTTTCTCGTTTTTTATATAGATTAGACCGTTGGTTTTCCTGTTTGAATGGTTTTACACTAGTAATTTTTGGGGCCCTTTATAGCTTACTGTTCGGTGTGAGCCAAGGCTCCATGTTGAAGACCGTACTGTGACCTATAATGGTTTACTTTTATAAATTTTGACTTGGATGGAGAGTTGTCTCATTGGCACTCATACCACATCTTCTTATATCTAATTAATGATACAATTGTCCTCTGCGAGGAAAATGCTTTTGATGTTCCGTTAAAAAAAGGAGAAGATTTAAGATATCAAGGGAACTATTTCAAAAGTCTTGGAATACTTTGTTTAAACTTGAGCTACGTATTTAAAATATAACTCCGAAACATGAACATTGTACTGAAACATTTTATTGGAGTATATTGGGGTAAAAAGTCATGTTGTGATTGTAAGCGGCTGACATGAACAGGACAAGTTACGAGGAAAAAAGTGATTTAAAATTAAATATATTTGTAAAATTAAGTATTATTGTCCTTAAAATAACATTAAAATGCCTAAAATAACATGAATATTCAATCAAATTATGAGGAAACTGTTTTTTGGGGTATATTGGGGTAAAAAGTGGTCACCACACTTCAGAATTATAGGAGGAGTGACTTCTCCCTGGCAGCCAAACAGGGAGAAGTGAAGACCTAACAGGGAGACTTTAGGGAGAAGTGAAGCCCCAACAGGGAGACTGCAGGGAGAGTTGACGGATCGCATTAATACTTTTTAAGAATAAAATTTTCGAAGCATCTATACCTTTTAGTGATTTTTCAAAGACTTTTGCATGACAACTTCTCATGTTGTATTTCCTTGCCTTGCCATGCTTGTGATCTGAATTATCTGTGGACGTAAATTGTCAAAAAATATCATAAGGACCATAAGAGCTACGGTTCTGTAGCTAGGTCTGAATAAATTGATGATTTGACATTGGTCAAATTTTGCTGCATCTCAAAGATTTTTCAAACAAAAGTCTGTTTCGGATTGCTCACAATTGTGTTTAATAAGATTAAATAAAGCTGGGACATAATATATTGTTAGTATACTAGTCCCATAATAAAGCAAGAACCTAGATCAGGCTAGGACCAGGCTTTTAAAAAAATCAATTGATAATAGATATAAGAAGATGTGGTATGAGTGCCAATGAGACAACTCTCCATCCAAGTCACAAATTGTAAAAGTAAACCATTATAGGTCAAAGTACGGCCTTCAACACAGCAGCAAGTTTAAACGTTTTAATAGGTGCCAACCTTCACCCTACCTGAAACAATAGTGTAACATCACAACATAGAAAGACACACTCTAAAATATCAAATGAAATGGCTTAACTCAATCAAAATACATATTAACAAAAACAAGTGAACATATACTGAACGAATAAATTTGATCTATGACACAATGTAAATATAAAATTAATAAAACAAGGGGTTAGATGTAAAACAAAATCAAAAAGACAACCATAACCTTGGACAAAATGCTGCCAAATAAAATAACGTACACAGGTAAATAAAATAAATTTGTTGTGAGGTATACATGGAGTACGGAAATATTGTTTACAAAATAAATAATTTTGTTGTTCATAGTACGAGAACAGAAGTGAAAATTTATCGTCATACCAAACACTTATCAAAAGTGGTATATATTAAAAATAGTGAGACGAGATATAACACTTAATAAGTAAATATTGAATAACAAAAATGCAATAAAAATTGTATCAACAGGTCAAATTAACACGAAAGTACGATTTGAGAGTACTCGCAGTTACTGAAAGCTAGTTAAAAGCCAAAAACAATTAATAATAAAAAATCATGCATGAGAGACTAAAATCAACTAAAACACATCCCAGGGATTTAGTGTTTTAACGTCATGGACAGTCAAAGAAGACATGACTTGTGCAATGCCAAAATTAAAAGTATCGACAGGCAGTAGGATAGTTAGGAGTTAACCTTTTAATAAATATGTATAATGTTATATATAGATAGAGTAATCTCTATATAGAAAATGAACCTGGATGTATACATCCCAAAAAAACGTTTGAAAAGAATACAAATTTAGTTATGTCATGTACAATGTATGTTTTAATTTGCTGATGACAAAATCGATATTTGTGCCAATGTAAACTATATTCAAAGATCTAATTACAACATTGGTAAGATAACCTTTACTAATAAGTTTGTTTAAAGGTTCGATGAGTTTACACGGATCACATAGTGATTTCCGCGCTTTTAGTACAATATTACCGTAAAATTTCAGATGTGAAATACTGTTTTTATACACCCGTTTACGGGACGTATTATGGTATACCGTTGTACGTCCGTCTGTCCGTCCGTCTGTCCGTCCGTCCGTCGTCAACATGTCGGACATTAACTCAAAAACGCTTTAACCAATTTGCTTAAAACTTTGGTGAATTGTGTGTTATATCTATAGACGTGAGCTCCCTTTTGTTTTTTATAAATTTTAGATTTCACGTTTCCGAGTTATGGGGTTTTATTCATAAAAAAAGGGGGATTTTCCAGTTTTCGGACAATAACTCAAGAATGCTTTCACCAACTTGCAAGAAATTTTGGTGAATTGTTTATATCTATTGACATGAGCTCCCTTTGGATTTTTATAAATTTTAGATTTTACGTTTCCGAGTTATGGGGTTTTATTCATAAAAAAAAGGGGGATTTTCCAGTTTTCGGACCATAACTCAAAAATGCTTTCAGCAGTTCTCATGAAACTTTGATGAATTGTTGATATCTATTGATGTAAGCTCCCTTTAGAATTTAATAAATTTTAGATTTTACATTTCCGAATTATGGGGTTTATTCATTAAAAAAGGGGGGATTTTCCAGTTTTCAGACAAAAACTCAAAAATGCTTTCAACAATTCGTATGAAACTTTGGTGAACTGTTTATATCTATTGATGTAAGCTCCCTTTAGAATTTTATAAATTTACTTGTTTATAGTCTGACAACAGATTTACTAAGTATTGCGCAACAGCACAGTGTATTGCACAACAGCAAGAAATCTTTAATTGAATATAAATTCAATTCATATAACCAACTTCAAGTTCTTTGACTACATTAATTCAGAAACCTATAATAGATGTATGTCAAATATTTAATTACAATCAGAGTTCGCGAAAACTTATTTTGACCTGTCGGTCATGGGACCGACAAAGCATGATTATTTGTCAGTCCTACAAAATTTTAGCCAGTCCTACAAAATCTGTCAATTTTATCCTGAAATAAAATTAATAACATATTTTATCGAAAAATAACTTTATTAATATTAGTTTTATTCTTCGCACCCACAAGGCAAATTAACAATGAAGGACCAGTTCAGGTCTTCTGATTGTTCTTATTTAAAGTCATCTTCACTATCCATTTCATCATCTGAATCACTTTCTCGGCTGTTACAATATTTGTTTGCTCCATTTAGGGTTCAATAGCCGATTGTTTGCCAGGGATGGCTCTATGAACAAATTTAGTAGGCCACGTGTAGATCGCCGCTTTGGTTTGTTTATAATAAATCCGTAAACCAGTACCGGAAATTGGCAGCGGGTACATCTGATAACCGACCGATGTAAACACTTATTGGAAACAGTTGCGGTACATCTAATAACCGATGTAAAAAAGTGCTGAAATATGCACTACAACGGCCGTTTTTACATCGGTCATCAGGACCGGCACTAGCCTTCAAAATACTGGTCCGAGCCTCATTTTGACCGACAGGACCGACAGGACCGACCATTTTCGTGAACTCTGTACAATCCAAATTCAGACCTGTATCAAGCTTGAATATTGTGTCCATTTTTGCCCCAACTGTTCAGGGTTAAACCTCTGCGGGCGTATCCAGCTGCGCTCAGCGAAGCAGTTTTTTAATAAGTTTTCTACAGGTACAGCCAAATTTACTAATCAAATCTTTGTATCTATGAATGAATTTAGTAAAAGTTTAAGTAATTTATGGTAACGAAATCCCTGACTTAATAATTTACCAGTGATGCATTGATTACGTTCGTTAAAATCTATGACATCACTTCACACAGGGGCATAACGAACGAGTTGGGATATATAAACACCGTATGATGGAGCCAAAGGAACATCGCCGTCTAAAAAAGGAAAATTAACAATAGGGAATGAAAAATCGTCTCTTTTGTCGTAAATTTTAGTATGGAGTTTCCCTTTAGAAATTGAAATGTCTAAATCTAGAAAAGGACAACTACTGCTGTTTATGTTAGATTTATTTAAAGTAAGTTCCTTTGGCTTTGGGTAAATTTCGGTAGTATATAAGTAAGTTTAAATATCTTGAATACAGTTTCACTCTCTTTCATTGCCAAGATCAAAATGAATAAATATATTTGTTCTTTAAATTATTTTTAATAGGAATTCAGAGAGAAAAAAAACTTTTTGTCACTTGTTGAAAATGTCTAGTAAAACTCTGTCAATATCAAATCGTGTGCGATTGTTTGCGGTATTTTCATGGAAACGGCAGTTTTCCATCATCATGAATACATATGATAGAAAAGATGTTAAAACATTTTTACTTGGTCATGGTATTTTGAACCCCGGCTCCTACCATGGAAATTGAATGCTCTCTATAGACCTAAGATTTTCAAATTGTCATAGCTATATTCGAACTAGTTTATATAGTAATGATGCTTTAATACATATTTGGAAGGAATATAACATAATAGAAAAGACATTATTATAAGTTATCTACGTTCATATCCGTAGATATGGATATTTTAACACCCTGAAGTATCCAAGTACACCTTGAGGCGAAGCCGAAGGGTGTACAGGGTACTGAAGGGTGTTAAAATATCCATATCTACGGATATGCACGTAGATAACGAATTTATCCCCGGTCTTAGTCCAAATATGTCGATTTTTAGAGAAATTCGACCACAAAGTGTAACGTGAAAGCAACGTTTTTTTCATTTTCTAAAAATCTTTTATTGAAATTTGGGAATTTGACGTATCTTTTACGGGGTGTAGGGTACTACCTGTGGTAGAACCCTACAGGTATTCAAATATAAGACGTTTTTAATACGGAGACAGAGAAACTGGTGTGGGTCGAATTTGGCGCTCAATGTTGTGAGAGTTACATCATAGACGGTGTGACGTTAACGTGGGTCATTTGCATAACTAGGTCAGTAGTCCCATTCATAGACAATGTGGCAGCCAAGTGATGCATTTACTAAAATGAGTGCAAATGATCGACAAAATAAGATAACATAGTAAGTGGATTAAATATTTAATTACAAACATCATGAATAATCTACAGAATTCTATATTTCACAAAGAACAACCATGGAATTAAGGAAAACGCGCGTGACGTCCCCCGGGGTAATGGATAGCAACGTCCGGGTATATGGGTTAGCAACGCCCAGGGGCTATGGGTTTTGTAACGACGTGCGTTATCCAATCAAAATCCTAGAAATATACTAAGCCGGGGATAATTGTTTTTACACAAGGTATGGTATTTTGGACCCCTAGCATGGAAAATTGAACCCCCCCCCCCCCCCCCCCCCCCCCTATAGACTTCAGATTTCTAAATTGTCATAGTATTATAACTAAGTTATATGATAGTAATGCATTAATAAGTATTTGGTCCGAATAAAACATGTAAGAAAATATTTTTTTAACATTTTTACTTAGCCATTGTATTTTGAACCCCCTACCATGAAAAATTGAACCTAGGGATTAGCTATGACAATTTGAAAAATAGACCTCATATTTTCAAATTGTCATAGCTATCCAAACTACATTATATAGTAATAATGCTTAAATAAGTATTGGGTAGGGAAAAAAACATGGTATTTTGAACCCCCTATAGACCTCAGATTTTCAAATTGTCATAGCTATTCAAACTTCTTTATAAAGTAATAATGCTTAACCTAATGTACATTTGTCATTTTACTTCATTTAAAACGAATACAGGATATTCACTGTTCAATATTCCAGGAGGAGGGTCAATTTTGCATCTGGATACATTCTGCTTTTAATGTTATACATGTGCATGTACCTGAATTAGTTTTTGATCTTGAAAACTTAAAAGAATGACCACAATCAGTAAAGCATAGTCATTCCCAAGGTCATTGGACATTGGGCAATGGCCGGTAAAAATTGGTTTGGTCCAGTTACATGTACCTTGTAAGTGATATGCATTACTGAACCAAATGACCAGTAAAATTTTTTATTTTGTCCTGTAAAAAAGTGTCTGGTCCAGTTAAGAAGTATGGTTTACTGGACCAAATGTCCAGTTGATTTCTCAAAGACTTAAGAACCACTGAAAGCAGGTGTAAAAAAATAAGAAGATGTGGTATGATTTCCAATGAGACAACTCTCCACAAGAGACCAAATGACATAGAAATTAACAACTATAGGTCACCATACTGCCTTCAACAATGAGCATACCGCATAGTCAGCTATAAAAGGCACCCAAATGACAAATGTAAAACAATTCAAACAAGAAAACTAACGGCAACCTTTTCAACTCTCTAGTTTCATCTGTAATTCATTTTATGAAAATCAGATTGTATATGATTTAATGTGAGGAAATTTCCTTTAATTCTTTTTCAGATACTCATTACAGATTATTTCCAAGATCTTTGGGTGATGTACTGTCAACTTATAATGTACAAGAATTGCACTTAACACAAGCACAAGGATTTTGGAAACACAACAAGTGGGGGTATCCTCCAGAAGATGCACCACCTGGCGTTGAATTATGGGTGTGGTTCAAACCTGGAACATTGAAGTAAGTAATGACTAAATGTTAAGAATGAAAAATTATGTAATATTTTTATATGACTGCAAATTTTTGCAGTCGTGTAATGCTGTAACAATGTCGGTGCCGTCGTTGTTGTCAATGTCCGAAGACAATTGGTTTCCAGACAATTACTTGAGTATAAGTGTTTTGATCTCTATTACATTGTACCACAAGGTTCCATATGGGTCTGTCTATTTTAAGCCATAACATAAAATGGGACATCATAGTTATATTTTAGAATGTGACACAGGTTGAAAAAAAAAATTGATTCAGAAAGAGGATATACCAACATGACCAAAGCATCCAGAAAAATACAACAGAAGATGGTTTGACCATTATAAAATTGATTTTGGACGCTCTTTTACCAATAAACATTTGTAACATATATATGTGACATGTCAAATATCCATTTCAAAAAATATTAGTTATGAAGTCTTCTTCACTTTGAAAGCAGTGTCAACAATGCTAAGAAAGAAAAGTAGATGTCATTTAAATTGAAACAATTAACCAAATGAAGATGGGGCAATGATTTTTGTTTTGATTTTTTTATAGCATATGTGACCGATATTGACAATTGATTTATTAGTTGTAAAAAAATCCTCCAAAAAGTATTGCCATAAAGTGACAATTCATATTTTACAAATGTAATGGAAATTATATTTGTAACACAGGATTAATTATACCCCACGCAACGAGTTGCGGAGGGTATAATGTTTTTGACCCGTCCGTCTGTCCGTCTGTCTGTCCGTCTGTCTGTCCGTCCATCAGTCCGTCAGTCCTGTTTCTTGTCATCGCAACTCCTCTCAAACCACACAACAGAATTTCACAAAACCTTTTTAGATAATAAGGACATACTATGTAGTTGTGCATATCAACAGGAAATTAAGATTTAATTTTTTTTCTAGGAGTTACGCCCCTTTGAACTTATTTACTTTAATGTACTACTGCAACAGTTTGTCACCTCAACTCCTCTGAAACCACACAACAAAATTTCATGAAACTTTGTAGATAATAAGGACATACTACGTAGATGTGCATATTGACAGGAAATTACGATTCAATTTTTTTTCCAGGAGTTACGCCCCTTTGAACTTATTTGCCCAATATACTACTGCAACCTTTTGTCATCGCAACTCCTCTCAAACCACACAATAGAATTTCATGAAACCTTTTCAGATAATAAGGACATACTACGTAGATGTGCATATCGACAGGAAATTACGATTCAATTTATTTTCTAGGAGTTACGCCCCTTTGAACTTATTTGCTTCAATAAACCCCTGCAACCTTTTGTCATCGCAACTCCTCTCAAACCACACAATAGAATTTCATGAAACCTTTTCAGATAATAAGGACATACTACGTAGATGTGCATATCGACAGGAAATTACGATTCAATAATTTTTCTAGGAGTTACGCCCCTTTGAACTTATTTACTTTAATGTACTACTGCAACAGTTTGTCATCTCAACTCCTCTGAAACCACACAACAAAATTTCATGAAACTTTGTAGATAATAAGGACATACTACGTAGATGTGCATATCGACAGGAAATTATGATTCAATAATTTTTCTAGGAGTTACGCCCCTTTGAACTTATTTACTTTAATGTACTACTGCAACAGTTTGTCATCTCAACTCCTCTGAAACCACACAACAAAACTTCATGAAACTTTGTAGATAATAAGGACATACTACGTAGATGTGCATTTCGACAGGAAATTACGATTCAATTTTTTTTCCAGGAGTTATGCCCCATTGAACTTGTTTGCCCAATATACTACTGCAACCTTTTGTCATCTCAACTCCTCTCAAACCACACAATAGAATTTCATGAAACCTTTTCAGATAATAAGGACATACTACGTAGATGTGCATATCGACAGGAAATTACGATTCAATTTTTTTTTCTAGGAGTTACGCCCCTTTGAACTTATTTGCTTCAATATACCTCTGCAACAGTTTGTCATCGCAACTCCTCTGAAACCACACAACAGAATTTCATGAAACTTTGTAGATAATAAGGACATACTATGTAGATGTGCATATCAACAGGAAATTATGATTCAATTTTTTATTTCTTATACAATTTTTTTTTCTTACAGTTATTTTATTTCTCCAGTGACAATGTGGGGACGTGGGGTATGTGAGCGTGCTCACTAAGGTTCTTTAATGAAATTATGAAGGAAAAAGGAAAAAAAAGCAATTTTTTTCCAACATATGTGACTTGACATTTTGACATCTGGTATAACATATGTGACTTTTTACAACATTTATATTTATCTTATGATTTTTAATCGGATTTTCGAAGGAAAAATCGGTTATTGATTTGGGGATGTACAGCAGATGGGCGGGAGGGCGGCTGCCAAACAGTGTCCATTCATTAACATGCAAACACTTTGACAAATTTTTTTCAAATTTTGATATGTTGTTTCCTGTGACTAAATGAAGGTCAAGTTCAATTTTCACGATTTTAGCTTCTCTCGTTTTTGAGTTTTCGACTTTTTAGAAGTCCAAATATATACTTATTATATGATTGAGTTATTTCCCTTTGAACAAAAATTGTGATTTGCAAATATCATTTTCATTAGATAATAATCTATTTTTATTAAAGGATATATTTCATTACATTACATTGTGTAGATAAAATTGTTGACATTGATAGATAAGTTGCAGATCTATATTAGTTTGTGACAAATGAAAAGAGAAATATTGGGAACTATTAATTATATATATAAAGTTTGATTACACTAAAAATATAAGTGTTTTTAAATAATTTTCACGTGTTAATAGATAACAAAACATCTGGTAAATATCTTATTACACAATTATAATTGGAGTGACAGATTTATTTGAAAATTTTCTGTTTCCTAAGTGTTGAAGATAAGATCTGTAGGACAGTATAAATACAGTTTGAAATTTACTGTTCATTATTAGACATTTTGAAGATAATTACAGATACATTTTATAGATTTTTAATAGATATTGTATTAATGGTAAATGACATTTTGGATTTTTTTTCATCTTTTCTTTTGTAAATTGTTTGAAGAATTTTGTGGTTGGTTTGTTTGTTATTCTGTATAAACTTATTTTCTGAATGCTATATATATTTTTTTTTTGATGAAGCAAACTCCTTAAAAACTAAGCTTAGTTTGTCTATTAATAAATATATATTTAGATTTCTGATTTTGGGCCCAGTTTTCAAGTTGGTCCAAATCGGGGTCCAAAATTATACTGTGTTTGATTTCAACATAAATTGAATATATATAGGGTTCTTTGAAAAGCTGAATCTAAACCTGTATTTATTTTCATTATTAATTAGATAATACCCCATTGAGGTCCAAAGGGTCCTAAATTAAACTTTTGTTTGATTTCATCAACAATTCAAAAATTGAATTCTTGGGGTTCTTTGATATGCTAATGATAACAATGTTATTAGATTTTGGATATTGGACCATAATAGGTAAATTTCTGATTTCGAATTTTTAAGTTCTTTGACCACATTCATTTTGTGTCACAAACCTATACTGTGTCAAATATTCAATCAAAATCCAAATTCAGAGCTATTTTAAGCTTAAATGTTGTGTCCATACTTGCTCAACTGTTCAGGGTTCGACCTCTGCAGGAAAATCCAGTTTGCTGTCACTCTGACAGCCTCTTGTCTAGATTCAATTTAATCGTAAATGCTAATTAATTAAGTTTGGATATTTATCCTAGGATTTATAGTTTCTGCAATTCAATATTAAATGCATTTTTATTATAATCTAGTATTTAATATAACAGTGAGACAATATTTATGATGTTCCACTTCCATTCTGCAGTATAATAAGAGACCCCATTCTGAAATTTGATAAATTATACACAAACAGGACAAATCAATGCAAATGAAACACAATGTACATGATATAAGAATGTGGTAATCGGAGGAGTTTTTTCCTGCTATGAACTAATGTACTTTCAATATTGTCAACAGTGTAAGAACCTAATGGAGAAACACATTCTTGTAGCAAACGTTTTGATCAGTATATAAGAGAGGCGAAAGATACCAAAGGGAGAGTCAAACTCATAAACCGAAAACGAACTGACAGTGACATGGCAAAAAACGAAAGAAGTTCAAAAAACGAAAGAAGTTCAAAAAACGAAAGAAGTTCAAAAAACAAAACAGCAGTCTACAAAACACAACATAAAAGCTAAAGACTAAGCAATACGAAACCAACCAAAAACCGGGGGTGATCTCAGGGGCTTCAAAAGGGTAAGCAGATACTGCTCCACATGTGGTATCCGTTGTGTTGCTCATGTAAGTAGAAACCCGGTGATAAGTCTAATTCGGTAGGTGACATTCATGAAAAAAAGGGTCAGGATTGTGGTAACGACAATTGGAACATAACCATCATCATCTGTGAAACAGATATTCCATAACAGTCAACAAATCATGAGGGTGACTTTACAATTTTCCAAGGGATGATTTCAACTTCACCTTTTGGAACTCTTGCTTTAATAGCTTCCTTGTAAGCAGCAACCCTCTATCAAGGAAATCATGACAGGAAATTCAACGTCTGGAATATCCTATCAACTGGGAGATATGGTCTTCAAATGCAGACGCTACAGGAATGTTGCTACATAGAAATGGAAAGTTCACATTTTAGAAGCTGAAATCATCTTTTTTGTCGTAAAGTTTGTTGCTGTTTATCATATTTTTTTTGTTTATAGTTTTGTACGTAAATCAGGCCGTTGGTTTTTTCATTTGAATTTTTTTTAAACTTATCATTTTGGGGCCCTTTGCAGCTTGCTATGCGATGTGGGCTTTTGTTCTGTGTTGAAGCCATAGGGTGAACTATAATTGCTATTAACTTCAACATCATTTGGTCTCATGTGGAAAGTTTTCATTTTGGCAATCATACCACATCTTATTTTTATATGGCAACAAACGGTCTGTTTAAACAATTTTATTATGCCCCCGCCGTAGCGTACGGGGCATTAAGTTTTACCCTTGTCCGTCTGTACGTCCGTCCGTCCGAACGTCCCAAAGTTGGTTTCCGTTCTCTAACTTTAGTTTGCCTCAACCAAATGTTATGAAACTTGTACAAAATGCTTATTACCACTAAATACAGATCAAGTTTGAATTTTGGTGGCGTCACTTTTAAAGTTCTAGAGTTATGCTCCTACAAATGGAAAAATTGCTAATTTTTTTGTTTCCGTTCTCTAACTTAAGTTTGCCTCAACCAAATGTTATGAAACTTATACACAATGCTTATTACCACAAAACACAGATCAAGTTTGAATTTTGGTGCCGTCACTTTTACTGTTCTAGAGTTATGCCCTTTACAAATGGAAAAATTGTAAAATATTTTTTTTTTTTTTTTTTTTTAAATATCAAGTCATTTTTAAAATTGGAGTTATCTTCCTTTGTCCATGATTATAGTTGAATCAACTACAATCAATGCTTTATACAATGCAATGTTTAAATTTGCCTTCCACTGATAAATTAAAGCAAATTTTTACCCTTCATTTCTAAAAATATTTTAAAGTCTTCTTTGAAAATTGGAGTTATCTTTCTTTGTGCATAATGGTAGTTGAATCAACTACAACCAATGCTTTATACAATGCAATATTCAATTTTACTTCCTACTGATAAATTAAAGCAATCTTTACCATTCAGTGCTTACAAGCACTTTGATTACCGTTCTAGGGTTATGCCCCTTTACAAATGAAAAAATTGCTGAATTTTTCATTTCCGTTCTCTAATTTGAGTTTGTCTTAACTAAATGTAATTTCTAAAAATATCAATGTCATTATTCAAGTAATTTTTAAAATTGGAGTTATCTTCCTTTGTCCATGATTATAGTTGAATCAACTACAATCAATGCTTTATACAATGCAATGTTTAATTTTGCCTTCCACTGATAAAAAACAGATCAAGTTGAATTTTGGTAGTGTCACTTTAACCATTAATGAGTTATGCCCCTTTATAAATTGAAAGATTGCAAAATTTTAAGTTTCCATTCTGTAACTTAAGTTTGCCCCAACCAAACATTATGAAACCTATACACAATATTCATTACCTCAAAACTAAGATAATGTACAATTTTTTGTTTCCGTTCTCGAACTTTAGTTTGCCTCGACCAAATGTTATGAAACTTATACACAATGCTTATTACTACATAATACAGATTAAGTACGAAATTTGGTGGCTTCACTTTTACCATTCTTGAGTTATGTCCCTTTATAAACACAAAATTTGCTGAATTTTTTGTTTCCGTTCTCTAACTTTAGTTTGTCCCAACCAAATGTTATAAAACTGAAACACAACCGTTCTAGAGCTATGCGTGTTTACAAATAGAAAAATTGCTGAATTTTTAGTTTCTGTTCTCTACTTAAGTTAGCCTCAACCAAATGTTATGAGACTTACACACAATGCTTATTACCACAAAACTCAGATCAAGTTCAAATTTAGGTAGCGTCACTTTTACCGTTCTTCAGTTATGTCCCTTTATAACTATATGATATGCAAAAGGGGGCATCATCTGTGTCCACATGTGGACACAATCCACATTTATTTTATCAATAACATGTGTGATTATTGACATCACATATGTGCATTGCTTCTAGTTACATGAATAAAGTTGAAAACAAAGTCAAGATTCAATAAAGTTTTTTTATACACCCGTTTACTGGACGTATTATGGTATACCGTTGACCGTCTGTCCGTTCGTCCGTCGTCAACATGTCGGACATTAACTCAAAAACGCTTTAACCAATATGCATGAAACTTGGGTGAATTGTTTATATCTATTGACGTGAGGTCCCTTTCGTTTTTTATAAATTTCAGATTTACCGTTTCTGAGTTTTGGGGTTTTATTCATTAAAAAAGGGGCGATCTTCCTGGCAGTTTTCCGACAATAACTCAAGAATGCTTTCACCAACTTGCAAGAAATTTTGGTGAATTGTTAATATCTATTGACATGAGCTCCCTTTCGATTTTTATAAATTTTAGATTTTACGTTTCCGAGTTACAGGGTTTTATTCATAAAAAAAGGGTGATTTTCCAGTTTTCGGACAATAAATAAAAAATGCTTTCAGCAGTTCTCATGAAACTTTGGTGAATTGATTATATCTGTTGATGTAAGCTCCCTTTAGAATTTTATAAATTTTAGATTTTACATTTCTCAGTTATGGGGTTTTATTCATAAAAAAAGGGGGATTTTCTAGTTTTTAGACAATAACTCAAAAATGCTTTCAGCAGTTCTCATAAAACTTTGGTGAATTATTTATAGCTATTGATGTTATCTCCCTATTGATTTTCATAAATATCAAAATGACATTGAGAAGAAATTGAACTTTATTTGTTTATAGTCTGACAACAGATTTACTAAGTATTGCGCAACAGCACAGTGTATTGCACAACAGCAAGAAATCTTTAATTGAATATAAATTCAATTCATATAACCAATTTCAAGTTCTTTGACTACATTTATTCAGAAACCTATAATATGTCAAATATTTAATTACAATCCAAATTCAGACCTGTATCAAGCTTGAATATTGTGCAGAGTTTGCGAAAACTTATTTTGACCCGTCGGTCATGGGACGGACAAAGCATGATTATTTGTCAGTCCTACAAAATTTTAGCCAGTCCTACAAAATCTGTCAATTTTATCCTGAAATAAAATTAATAACATATTTTAATCGAAAAATAACTTTATTAATATTAGTTTTATTCTTCGCACCCACAAGGCAAATTAACAATGAAGGACCAGTTCAGGTCTTCTGATTGTTCTTATTTAAAGTCATCTTCACTATCCATTTCATCATCTGAATCACTTTCTCGGCTGTTACAATATTTGTTTGCTCCATTTAGGGTTCAATAGCCGATTGTTTGCCAGGGATGGCTCTATGAACAAATTTAGTAGGCCACGTGTAGATCGCCGCTTTGGTTTGTTTATAATAAATCCGTAAACCAGTACCGGAAATTGGCAGCGGGTACATCTGATAACCGACCGATGTAAACACTTATTGGAAACAGTTGTGGTACATCTAATAACCGATGTAAAAAAGTGCTGAAATATGCACTACAACTGCCATTTTTACATCGGTCATCAGGACCGGCACTAGCCTTCAAAATACTGGTCCGAGCCTCATTTTGACCGACAGGACCGACAGGACCGACCATTTTCGTGAACTCTGATTGTGTCCATTTTTGCCCCAACTGTTCAGGACGGGACCTCTGCGGGCGTATCCAGCTGCGCTCAGCGAAGCAGTTTATTATTTTAATTTATGAACCAAAGAAATAAATATTTCTATTTGTAAGTACCATCGGGATATGATAAACTTCATATGTTCATACATGATTGTTGACAGCACCAGACTGTAGCGTATCCCCAAAATAGTAATTAGAAAATACTTATAAAAAAAGTACCAATAAAAAAAGTACCAGCTTATGTACTAAAAGATAATTTATCTAGTCAGTCCCTTTTCCACCTCTTATTAATTATCATTTCTTTATTTCTCTTAAATATTTTTCCATATAAGAACAGCTGTACTGACAATATTTTTGAAAGTTATTGCTATAATTTACTTTTAGTTGAATGCAGTGATAAAAGTAGAATTTTTTTTTATTACTAACATATAAAGGCCATTTAATCACACTCATATGCCAATGTACATTGTATACATAGTTTAGGAATGTATGTCTGTGAATCAGGAGACATGAAGGGAATCCAAAAAAAAAAAAACCTTACAAGCAATACATTATTTTCCCTTGAGACACTATTCTGTTCTCTATTTATATTATTTTAAGTGTTTACTTGAAACCAGTATTTCTTTGTCAGGTATATATTTATATATGAATCAAAACAGACCAAAAGATCTCATTTTATTACAATTACAAGGTCCCTAGCACTGTAGATCACAGTTAAAGAACACAGTATTGGGATAATAATAAAAAATACAGACTATTACAGACAAAGAAATTTTACAAATACTCTCAATAACTGCTTGCAAATTTCATCACAAAATATAGAAGAGCTAGAAGATATTCACTAGACATATCAAGTTATTACATAACTTTGCAGGAAATAACTTATGATTGATCGATTGCTGCCTGGCAATTATTTTATGATATCCAGGACAGTTACAAAACATCAATACCATAAGTAGGTTCTGCAAATTAATTCGGCAAGGACAGTTGAAAGGCAGGAAATTTAGACTGCCACCGTGAAAAAGGGTGTGTTGGATATATATAGGGGCAGAAAGTTTGCCTCCAATCTCCTGCCACCTACAGACCACTCAAAGAGTTGTTGGAAGGTTTCTTTAACATGCAGAGATTATTGCAGTTGCCCTACATGAGGCATAAGATTTGATGTCTCTTTTCTGAAAAATTATAATATTTTCCCAAAATTATAATATGCAGAACATATTGTGACTTAATTCCTGGTGTCAAAATTTATGAAATTTGCTATCCTGTAAACATTTATCACTTTGTTTGCATTGGTATTAACAATCTTTATCTTTGCGTCACTGCTGAATTGTTAGTTTTCTAATTTCTTCTAGTATCCTTATTTTATCTAAGATTATGTAATAATAATTTTAATTAATTACATCTAATATTATCATAATGATGTATCAGAATAAAAAGTAACCCTTAATTGGCACAAAACCAACATTCATGTACATTCTTGATTGTGAATTAAAGACTTAGGTTCTAAAATAAGATTTACCATGTGAAACATTTATTTCTCCGTCTTTCAGCATAGACAAACAATGGTCAGATCTTGTAAATGCTCTTGGTGGTCTGTTTTGTTCATCTCTTAATTTTATGGATTGGAAATCTACTGTGAGTCCCCACTGGTCCTTTAGACCCCAAGGTGTGGCCACTAAAAGTTATCATATGAAGTCAATGTATCTGAGATATTCAGCTTTACCCAAAGAGATAGTATGTACAGAAAATCTAACACCATGGAGAAAATTATTGCCTTGTGATAAGGTAAGAGTTTAAAGCATGACATATAGACCTGTATTGTAGCCTTACACTTCAAATGGGCTGGTGGTTGTTTTTTTTTGGCCCCGCCACTTTTTCACATAGTTTTACCCTTATCTGCCATTCCGTCATTCCACAACGAACAATATTTAATATACAGACTTTTTTTCTAAACACCTTCACATATTGAGCTGATTTTTAGTATGTGAGTCTATTATGATGAGTTACAGATCTGGTTTATGTTTGGTTCTGCTCCGCTGATTTTTGCCGAAATTACGGGCTTTAGACTTTGAAAACGTCTTGAAAATAACAGTTATACAGACTTTCACTCTAAAATTTCCACTCCTAAAACTGGCTTCAAGCTTTTATTGCGAGCGGGGCCATTAGTGTTGTTCCAACACATCTAGTTTCATAACATATGTTGTCTTTTGTCTGTAAATTTTTTTAAAGTATCTTCTCCTTTGAAACCACTTGGCCAATTAAAACCAACTTGATATTTATCATCTTTAAAAGGGGATTGACTGCCAGATGCATTACCACAGCACCGAAATTGACTCAAACTCTTTCACCTTGAAGGGTAATTTTTACTATTTTTTTGTGTTAAATAGAGAGAAAATTTAAAAAAATTTAAAAGCAAAAATGATCAGCAAAATAAGATTTACAAATCAGTTAACATGACATAAATAGTGAGCTGACCCCTTATAGGAGTTAACTGCCTCGATGGTGCAGGGATTATGGCTTCGATCTCTGCCAAAATCTAATAAAGGTATTTGCTGCTTCTTGGCTTAGCATACCTCATATAGGAGTTCAAGAGCAAAGAATGGTTGGCCCAGAGTCAGAAAAATGTGTCCTGGTGGGGTGAAATGTTTTCCTGTTTAATGTTACTTTGTGAACAAGCACAATCGATCTAGTACAAAGTAGGGTTCATATTCATATCACATCAACATGTTCTCTTCCTGAATATGCATTTAACTTGCCACTGGATGTTAAACAGCAATCCATCTTAAAAGGAGTTATATGCCTTGAAAGACAAGTGATAACCATTTTATAATGTTTTTGCAGAAACTTCTCAAAAAGTCACAATTTTAGTAGCACATTTGATTTTCAATTTCTGCTTATAATCCTAAAATGATAATTGTATAGAAACTTGATCCTGCCAAAATGATCAGCAAGACAGAATTTTGTCCACATTGTTTAAATCTAGGTGTAGTTCAGGACCATTGGTGATCCTCTAGTTCATAATATTATAGAGCTGTTAACACACTTATCTGACAAAGGATTTGTTTAAACTGATTTGAATGAATCAGAACCATCAAACCTACTATATCAAAGATTATTGAGTCATACACAATAGAGATCATTGACATTATGAACAGTTACCAAACATATATATACATAGTTTTAAACTAATGTCTAATTTCAATCTCAGAATACCATTTTAATCTCTTTTTAGGTTGGGTTATCAAGTCTTTTCAATACAGCTAAGTTGTATGATTCATCATATCATTCAATAGGTATTCATGTCAGACCTATCTGTCTGGTAAGTAGTTAATACATGGGATTGGAACCAAGCTTGCACAGATATATATATAAATATAAAAATAAGGAGATGTGGTATGATTGCCAATTAGACAACTATCCAACAGAGTATATGGTAACATATGATGAGAGGAAGATCATTATTATACCCCCACTCTAAAAGTATGGGCTATATTGTAATCACCTTGTCCATTCATCCATCTATGTCTGTTCATTTGTCCAACGAATACTTTTGTCACACTTTTCTCAGAAACTGCTGAACAGAATGACTTAATTTTGATCAGCCTCTGACAGTTATATGTAAACACCTTCAATTCTATCAGATCATTGTCTTTAAAAGAGAGGCGAAGGATACCAAAGGGACATTCAAACTTGTAAGTCAAAAATAAACTGACAAAGCCAAGGCAAAAAAAGAAAAAGACAAACAACAGTACACAAAACACAACATAGAAAACAAAAGACTGAGCAACACGAACCCCACCGAAAACTTGGGGTGACGGGATTGTAGTTACGACAATTGGAACATATCCGTTGTCATCTGTGAAACAGATATTCCGTAACAGTCAACCAACTGGTGATGGTGTCCGTAAAATTTACGAAGGGACGATTTCAACTTCACCACTTGGAACTCTAGGTTTAATAGCTTCCTTGTGAGCAGCAACCCTCTATCAAGGAAATCATGATAGGAAATACAAGCCCTGGGATATCGTATCAACTGGGAGATATATACTCTGTATGCAGGCGCTGCTGGAATGTTGCTACATAGAAATGGAAAGTTCACAATTGGGAAGCTGAAATCATCTCTTTTGTCGTAAAGTTTTGTTTTCAACTGACCATCATTGTCAATTTGTAGATGCAAGTCAAGATATGGGACCAACTTAACTGTATCTGTTGTTAAACTGCTTTTAAAAACAAAGTAGAGCAGCAAAGAAGAGGGGAGGACTTGAAAATAGTTTTAAAAAAAATGCAAACACATACCTGAATGCCTGTTTTGTTTAAAAAGATCAGAAAATTAATATATAAGCGAGATGCATTTAACCTCATTCTTTATTAAGAGGTAGAAAACTAATATGGATTCTTAATGTTACTGCTGTTTGATGTGGTGCATATTAATTTTTCTTGTAAAAAAAATCATTTCCAAAAGTTTACACTAAAAGTGCAATTTTGGCAAACCCTTTTTTCCTGATATTAAAAACAAATAACTTTTCCTCCAAACCAACACATTAAAAATTATATATAGCGAAAACCAATATTCCACAGAGTACTCTTCTACTATAGTTTTACGATAAAAGAGCACACAAAGTCCGATTTTGATGATCCATTGTTACGTGTGCATTGTTAACGTTCTGAATTTGAAGTCGTATTCTAACAAGCACATCGCACTTAAGACCATTTCGCTATTTTCTATGCAGAAATCTAAATATGAGAAAACATAAGATATTAAGTATTGTATACCCTAATTCGTTTAAGATAGGTATAAAATCAAAATAATGGTGTTAAGCAGCAAACAAATGCATTCATTTCAGATTTATTGAAAAATCTACGGTTTTGTGGAACATTTCGCAGTTTAAACCAGTCCCATTCAATTCTACAGATAAAAATAATTAAAGTTCTGACTGTCATGTACAGAGATTGTTCTTATACAAAAAGCGCGTTCCATTTGAGATTGGTATCACTAAAAATTCAAGTAGTATTTTACGTCTATTTTTATCATGATTACGTCATGTATTTTTACCTTTAAAAAGCAAAAAAGAATCTAGAATTGATCATGTCAATTTCGAGCATTTCTGGAAAGCATGGTGCTAACATGGATAATAAGTACTATTTGATGTGAAATGACCAGCCTTGGCTTAATGTATTAACATGCTTTGAATGCATTTGTATTTAGTCTTTTTTTTACCAAAACATGTTACTCATATACATACGTTTGTGATCACCCCACTATGAAGAGAATAAAAACTGTTTGAGAAATAGTTATATTGACATTTACTTCTCATAAACTTTCATTTAAAAGCAAGACACTATAAAAACTATAAGACAAATAAAACGGTGTAATAGCTATAGTATACACGTATTGACTGGTTATGGTGTAATATTATACATGTATTGACTGGTTATGAGGGCAATAGCAAGTTTGTTGTCCCTGAGATATCAACTATTTCTCGAGGCCGGGGAATTTGGATTTCTTTGAAAATTCTGTTTTTCGGTATAGTAAACACTTTATGACTGGTTATGGGGATTATGACAGTAAATAATAAACTGTTTGCTTTGAAAGATCAGAGAATTAATAAATAAAGATGCATGACTTAATCTCGTTTTTATGTAAGATGTAGAAAACAGACGAAAATTCTTAACTTGGGGCATAATCTTGTACAGATTTAAAATATATTTCTTTATTATGAAGATCGTTCAATTTTTTGACAAGCTCATATATCTTAGAATTGCCTTAAATTTACCGAGCGACACCCGATAGTCAAAAGGGAGCTCTATACAATATACATGTAACAGACTTGTTAGTCTGAGATTGATTACTTGAATGATAAACTAGAACAAATGAGTACGTTTAAACGATATACCGACGAGACGGCAACCAAACGACACAAATAACTAGAAGACATCTAGAGTGCAACATTGCAATATATGAAGCTCTACATCACACCGAAACAAACAACGTGAAACCAATAACAGGAATTTTCAACTAATGCGGAAATAATTGTTTACACTTTTTTTCATACAATTTTACAACAATTGCAGGAAATACTTGAACTTTGACAGTTGTTTGATTCAAACAAAGAAAACCACATGACAGAAAAACAATAGAAATCACGATATAGTACCTATAGACGGAAATATTAAATGCATGACAAAAATAGATACCAATAATAATACATAAAGGTCAAGTATTGAGTACAGATGTATTAACTTAAACTTTTAACAATAAAGAAACTGAAGCTTTAATTTCCTATCTGAAATAATGAAGAGCGTATTATGGTTGAAACATTCTTTTGTATGCCCACCTACCATAGAACAGGGTAGGGGGGCTTATATTTTCTGTTCTGTTAGTCAGTCCCATATTTGGTTAAGGTTTTGGTTTAGATAGTTTATCATGAAGGGCTGGTCTCATCAACATTAAATTATATTAAGGACAATTGTTCATTATAATGTGAACTTTTCATATTATATAGCAGATTACGGTTTTGACAACGATTACACGGTTTACAAATTGCGGGGCTTTCAAATAAAGGAAATATAAACCAGTAATAATTTAATTTTGGCAGCTTGAGTTAACATACATGCATACATAAATTAGTATAATATACACATAAAGATATTCATATAATACGATACAAAAGACTACACATACAAATATCAAACTAAATGAAGCGGGTCCAAATGGAATAATTGTAAAGTTTTTCGGTTTCCATCGGGCCAGGGTTCGAACTCACTACCCCTCTCCATTCTCGCAGAAAATAACAATCTTTAATTCTGAATTGACTGTTGGCGAATACAAGCCATGAAAGTTATCTTTATGGTTCCTATACATGGATTCTGGGTTTTTATAAAGAAAACTATCGATATACTGTCCACGTTTTGTTTCGTCAATTTCTTGAAGTATATCAAACGATGATAATTATAAACGACAAAGATAAACAATTATAGTAATGTAAAAAAGAAAGATATTGCTTAATTCATGAAAAAAAAAGAAAAAAAAACAATTCAAAGTGCACATGTTTTCTTCATACAAAATAAACATTAAGATAATCTTTTTTTAGTTTTCATTTTTTGACTTTTTTGAAATTCCATGTAGTTAGTAACCACTTTTTTTAAGAATCTGGTCGATTTAGAATTTCACATATTGGATAGAATTCTGTCTACTGTTGAAGACCTTTTGTCGAACTCTGAATGTCTTTTGTGTCGATGGGCTGATGTCTCATTTACGCATACCACTATTCTTCTTTTATTCATATAAAAATATAAAAAATAAATAAAACACTTTCATAGTTTTCATTTAAGAAAACATCCACAAAGAGTATAATATCATGTCACAGTTAAAACCAAGTAGCCTCACTAGGAGTAGCTTTGTTGATTTCATAGATTGCAATACAGTGATTTGATAGCAATGTCAGTAGAATGTAGTTCTTTAACGGTGCTATCATTTCTGTATTACAGAATCTGGAGCTTTAGACCTCACAGTTGTTTTTATACCCTCATTAATCATTTTCTTTATAATAGCATGAAAAGTAAAAATTTGTTCTCAGTCAGTCCTCCTGAATTACACGCTGTTCATATTATTACTACAATATGGATAAATTTCTTGCACGTAAGTTGTATACGTATTAAAATTCAATTCTGGACCTAAAAAAAGTTAACACAATCTTGAAATGTCCGTAAAGGAATAATATACAGAATATTTTGACTGACATTGCTTAACTAAGGCTTGTTCAATGTAAAAACAAATTGGACCCAACTTTTATGCTTTTAAACAAGCAAGTCGAATTCAGAATTTTTCGCCAAACATCTTCCATCTTATTAAAGCTGTCAGTAATTATCAGAGGACATGATTTTCCATTTCTAACAGATGTACAATGTAGTAAACTTTTTTGTTAGTTAGAGACTTATAAGACTTAAAATCAGTGTTTAAAGGATATTTGCCATGTTAAATCTACTTGTTTTCATGACAATGCTGCAAGTAAGTCATGTTCAAACAATTGCAGATAAACATTGTATTCCAACAAGGCGATAACTCATCCATTCAAATCACATTTCTTCCAGCCAAAATATTTTTATTCCATTTTGCCTCAATTAATCTTCTAAAATGATGTATAGTTTAAGTATGATGCAATTACGTCAAAAAATCCTGCAGAGTCCCTACCACCTGCATATATTCATAACCACCCGAACTTTCTAGATGTAAAAAATCAATTGATACTAGTTCGAACGGAGATGTAGTCTTTATGGACTGCATTGGTGCAATTTCCTTTTTCCTTGGTATTCTATCTTTTAAGCAGGAACACTCATAGTTAATATATTGTTCTATGTCTTTGAACATATTAGGCCAGTGTAATCTTTCTCTGGTTAGTGCCCATACTCTTTCCTTTCCAAGATGTCCCATATAGTTATGTAGTTGCTTTAACACTAGTTTACGATAGTGCTTAGGTACGACTAACTGTTCTTTTATTTTTCCACCGATGGCTACAATTCTTTGTAAAATCCCCTTTTCATTTACCAGTAGCTTATTCCAATCCCTGACAAGAATTTTCTGTGCATGATTGAATTGACGTTTCTCGTTATCTGATGGAGATCTATTATGAATCTTCAAATTTATTATTGGCCCTAAATCGAGATCCTGATTCTGTTCTTCGATAATATGTCTTAATGGTATTGTCCCACTTGTCTGCAAATTAGTTTCTAATTTGTTTTCCGGATTTGTCAAACTCTGCGCGTTATCATTTGCTTGATCCACTTTCTCTGACGTACTTCCGAACGGACATGATAATTTCTCAACTTCATTGTCGGACATTTCAACGGTGCATTTTGATAGTGTTACAGTCCAATCAATTTCACCCTTGGCTTGTGCGTCAGCCGTTTGTAGTGTTGTCGTTATACTATTATTTTCAACTGTTTTAGAGCAACTATTCATGTAACCTTTAAAGCAGAATGGCATCCTTGACAATCCGTCAGCATCACCATTTTGAATGCCGGGCTTGTAATGAATCTTAAAGTTAAAGTCGGCGAGTTCTGCCACCCATCTATGTCTTGTCGCATCTAATTTTGCGGAAGCTAATATATATGTTAAGGGATTGTTGTCAGTATAAACGTCGAACTCATTTGTGTAGTAGAGGTAATCACGAAAACGGTCACAGATTGCCCATTTAAGTGCTAAAAATTCTAATTTCCCAGAATGCAGGTGATAATTTTGTTCCGCCGGTGTCAACGTTCTCGATCCATATGCGACTACCCCTAAACGTCCATCTGCCTGTGTCTGGTATAAAACTGCACCTAAACCTTCTTGGGATGGGTCTGTATGTACAATATAAGGTTTTTCATATTGTGCATGGATAAACCATGATGTTCGGCTTAACTAAACAATCTATCACTTCTGATAATATCATGGTATGTTCTTCTAACCATTTTATTTTTGTGCCTGACGAGGCCTGATTCGCCAATTTCCCTTTAATTTTGCTCTTCTTCTGTGACTTATCATTGACTTTAAGCAAGTTGTAAATTGGTTTCAGTCGTTTTGAGAAATTAAGAATGTATTTTCTATAATATCCTACAAATCCCAAAATTTTTCGAAGTTCTCCTATAGTCTTTGGTTTTCTTTCTTTTAGGGAAATCACTGCTTCCTTGTCTGCTGGGTCCATTTGGTTTCCGGTCTCCGATATCAAATGTCCTAAATATCGAACTTCTCTTTTAAACAGTTCACACTTTGAAGGGTTTTACTTTATACCCTTTTCTTTGAGCCTTAGCAATACAGTTCTAACATTCATAAGGTGTTCTTCAAAACTACTACTGAATACTAACACATAGTCTAGATATGGAATGCAAATGTTATCTCTGATATCAGATAACGTTCTTTCCATGAACGACTGAAATGCTGCGGGTGCTCCAGTCAATCCAAAAGGAATTCTTATCCATTCATACAAACCCCAAGGTGTACAAAACGCCGTTAATTTTTGACTAGCTTCATCCATAAATCCTTGATGATATGCTTTACCCTGATCTAGTACGGTAAACCATTGTTTCCCACCTAGAGAGTCTATTATACATCCTGGATTCTAGGGATCGGTTGTCTATCTGCTATAGTTTTCTTGTTGAGCTCTCTGTAGTCGATACAGAGACGTAGACTACCATCTTTCTTTCTCACACAGACCATACCACTTGAATAGGGCGAGTTGCTTCGTCGAACCTAATTCCTATGTATAAGATCGGCAAGATAATCCTTAACCTCTTGGTACAGTGGTTTTGGTATTGAAGTATATGACCTATTTACGGGAGTTTGGTCAGCTAATTCTATCTTCATTTTCAAGTCCGGTGCACAACCAACTTCCCCATCCTTTGAAAAAGCTCCACACTTCCCTAAGTAGTTGCTGTATTCTATTTTTCTCGCTTAGTGCCAAGTTAGAACCTAGATTGATTGGTGGATCCCAAAGTTGTTCATTGTTATCCTCTTTAGATATATCTTGTTTGAATGTGTCTTTAGTTTTATCGTCCTTATCTGGTATACTAAAAACGCCTTTAACGTTTTGAAGCATTCCCATATTTACTTTCTTTGGTAAAATGACGTCATGAGCTGATGTGTTCTCCACAACGACATTGATTTTCGAAGCGCTACCATTTCCACATCTTACAAGACTTTCTTGGATTCTTAATTCAGCTGGTACATTGAAATTTCCTTCTGGCATGAAAACAGCTGATGTACTATTACTGGTATCCCTCAAGTGCGCAATTCCCTTAATCACGGACTGTTAATGTCCTGGAATAATAATATCCCTTTTCCCGTTTCTAACGGAGCAAATGTCCCCATTACTAGATTTGATGATGTTCATTACTGTGTTTATTCGATTGACTTTGATTCCCATCGCAGATTTTAGAATGTCAGCGGCATCTCTATGTTTTTCCATGTAATGTTCGATTACGTTATATCCTATAATCGGTTCATTCATGTCCGGATGTGAGCTAAGTAAAAATGGCACTTCTAGACTATTTTCTAATTTTTCCTCTTTGCTTTTCAATTTGAAGTTAACTTGTACCTATCCCTCATATGGAATTTTGCTGCCATTTGCCAAACGGACTATTAGTTCGCCATCCATCAATTCACTCAATGGTCTGTTTTGAGTTTCGTTCATCTTTTCTTTCAGCCATTGAACAGGGATGATGGATACCTGTGCTCCCGTGTCCCATAGAATTCGAAATTCTTTCCCATGCATTCAAGGAGCAGTCAACCTCGCATTTCGATCCAACTAGTCTTACTAAATTTCTTTTTTGTTTTGATGAAAGCTGGAATACAGTTCCTTTCAATTCACTTACAGACACTTTGTGTATACTCGGATCCTGTCTGTCTTGTTTGTCCTTTGCTCTAAACCTATTTTTACATCCGGCTTTGAAATGTTAGGAACTTCCACATATCCAACAATGAGAACATTGTCCTCCATTTCCTGATTGTTGACATTGTGGACATCCTGGTTTCCTCTCTTGGGTTGTCTTATTTGCCGTATGTTGTTGTTGTTGTTGTGGTTTATAGGCATTCGTTACTAACTGTCTAATTTCTGCCAATTCCCTTTTAACTTCCTCCTTAAAATCTCCGAAAACATCGCTCTCTTCTGTCGCTTCTATCTTGTTAACTTTACCCCTGGACCCTTTACTTTTTGCTAATCGTTCATTCTCTCGTAGAACCATTTGATTAAATGACGATATCAATGTTTCGTCCCGCACATTTTTATCACTCAGAATCGGTCTCATTTCTTGCCTAATGTTGTCACTTTGTATGCCTGTCATTAGACTGTGTAAAAACATAGCTTGGACTACATCGGGGTGATACTGATGTTCATTTTCAGTTTCCTTTGATGCGAATATTACTCTTTGTCTTATGTCTAGAGCCCGAAGTAGGAACTCCTGAGGATTTTCTTTTTGTGATTGTGATAAATTACATAGCTCTGTATATAATTCTGTTGCTGTCTTCTCGCGATAATGAGCTCTTAGTATTCCCTTCAGTGTTGATAGAGTCAGGTTACCCCTTCCTTCTAGGTAATTACGTTGACTAGACCCTGCAGTTATGGACTGTATGACGATCTGGATTATTTTTCAGTGCCTACCTCTATTTGACGAATAAGGCTAGTGAATGATATGCACGATTTTGAGTCACCAATTTGTCCAGAAATTTTGAAATCTTTTCTCCATAATGAGCATTTATCCTTTAATAATGGTGTTATTTCGTCGTTAGTTTTCTTTTTAAATGATATTTTGGGATCATCCACCTCTTGTTCCTCGTCTTTAGCTGTTTCTTCTATTCCTTCAGTTATTTCAATTGGTGTTTTACTCCCGATTAAATCATTTATTTGTAATAGGGTCGTGGTGCCTTTATCTCCATCTTTCTGCTTATCTTTCAAAAACTGTGTGATCAACTTTATTGTCTTTACCTTGGTCAATTGTGAAACGTCCTCCACGGGTATTTCTAGTTCGGTAATTAGGGTCTTTAAAACAACCAATGGTTGATTGTAAATCTTTCCTGTAACCTCCAATCTAAATTCCTCCTCCTTCTCTGTTTCTTTAACCATGCTTGACTTTTGTTTGATCTTTCACTTTTTTTGTCATTTTTGAAGCCAACATATCCCGGACGAGCCCCCAGAAAATGTTACCCGGGTCTGGTTGGTACCTGGGAAAGAATAAAGAATTATAAATACATTTTCATAATATTTATTTTACATGTGGTATGTCGGCTTATCAGCAATATAATGATTAAGAATTAACATACAGTTCATAGGTTTTACAAATAACATAATATCTGACATAATTAATAACCATATGATTGTACTTGAGGAATAATTTACTTAATACATTACTTAAACTCTGTTATGTCTAGGAGCCAATTGAACTTAAGTATTCAATGGGTCTTGAAATACTTTTTACGCATTGAACGAACTTCATTAATTAATTTAAATAACTTGTCATTACATTTATTAAATTAACTAAACTTCCTATTCATAAAACAATATATGTATTTCCTTAAATCGAAGATGTTTTTGTGTCTCAGAACGTACATTAGAACATTTACGGTAATCTATTTTTGTCTGGGAAACTTTTCATAGATACCAATTCGTAATGAAATTGAGGGTCAATAAGGAAAAATGAGATAAGAAAATAATACAAAATAATAACTACTAAACGGCTACATAAAAATATATAAAAATTAATCTAATAACAAAGATATAAATGTAATAAAGCATTCGATGTATTTTCTACTAGAGCACAGCTCTACATCGAGGTATCACGTGAATTCCTTTGTTCTCTGAAGACACGTGTTATTCGTACATTCCTATACATTTCACTAGATAAACAATAATACACTAATCAACAAAACTAATACTTTCTACCAATAGTTTAAACTGGAGCATAGTAAATACTTTACGCTTTGAAAGATGTATATTTAAAAGTAGCAGTGAAAATCATAATTAAATTAATAAAAAGAGACATAGACGTGATCAGTTAAATTAATCAATTAATCAATAAAAATTAACTAAAGATTAAGAAATATCCAAAAAGTTTAGAAGAAATTATAACTTTCTTTAAAAAATGAAAATATAATAAAATTAAGCTTATTATCTGGGAAAGAATAAAGAATTATAAATACATTTTCATAATATTTATTTTACATGTGGTATGTCGGCTTATCAGCAATATAATGATAAAGCCCGATGCATCTCGCAGGACACACATGATACCGTAATTCACCTAAACAACTGTATTGAAATTGTAACTATAATAATACAATAAAAAATAGGGGTCCCTACTTTTTACAAAACTTCACTGTCTCACACCAACTGTTCAGGGTTCGACCTCTGCGGTCGTACCAACCTGTGTCCAGCGGAGCATTTTATATAGCTTGTGTTGATGTGGCCCAATGCTAATTAACAAGTGATAATAGCTTAATTAAACATTCAACAGGTGATCAAATATTAATTACTCGACATGGCTTCTGTTAATGGCACGTCAAAGATGATTAAAGTAAATAACGGCAGTGATAGAAAATGGAGTGGTGTTAATGTTGTCAAGGTTTTGATGCAGAAACAACAGTTAATAAACTTTCAACTCAGCAAAGAAATGCTCACTATTTCACACTCCAATGCGGACCTTGAAGCACCTTCAACATGCTCAAGAAATTCCGAACTGACAGCAGGTCAACAATGACTCAAAGACAGTTCACAGCCTCCTCAGTGTTTAGATTAGCAACTACACAAACTGTTACAAGGATCAAGATTACTTTTATACAGTGTCAAGTGTTGTAAAGGCAACCAAGTTGGCTTGTACTTCTTACATGACCCAGTGTTCCAAGACCAATGCTTTAGTTATTAAATAACATTGGTCAATATAATATAGACAGTTCTTTTATAGCTAATATATTTTAAAGTGTTCGAAACAATGGCAGTCTTAAGATTTTTTTAGCAAAATGACTTTATTAATGCTTAAATATAAGACTTTTCATAATCCAACCATACTTTCAATCACTATCTGAAGCAAGTTGACATCTTTCTAAAGTTACCAGACTTACATACATAACAAAAACATGGTAATTTTTTTCCTCGGGGTTGGACATTGACAATCACAAACAATAATTGGTGACCTGGCATGGTCAGTAATTTTTTTGCTCAGATTAATTTTTTGAAAAATAATGACTTTCTTGGAAAGAGTGGACACACTCGAGATTCATTATATAACTCAATGTTTTTGAGATAAATTTCGCACCAAGCCATCAAGATGAACTGGAATGGTTTTTTTTAAACTCTGAATAACCACAAATAGTGAAAACCAAAATTGACCCTAAATATTCAGATGCACTTTTTGGAGTATAAATAAAAATGATTTGGTTTCTCAAAAAAGTCAATTCTATGTTGCTCTGTAGCTGGTAAAATTTTAATTCAAAAGATATTAGTGCATTAATATATATGTTCTTTGGAAATGCAATGTAGCATTACCATTTCCATGCCATAATAATTGAAAAATGTCTAAATATTTTGATATTGTTAGCCTTTCCTGAAAAGTAATTCAGAAATTATTGGGTGCATTTATTATTGTCATTTTTATACGACCGCAAAATGTTTTTTGCGTTCATATAATGCTATCATGTCGTCGTTGTCGTCGTCGTTTGAAGACACATTTGGTTTCCGGACAATAACTTTAGTTAAAGTTAATGGATCTCTATGAAATTTTACCAGAAGGTTCAATACCACAAGAGGAATGTTGGGATTGATTTTGGGGGTTATTGTACCAACAGTTTACCCTACTGAAAATGTAAAGTGGGATTTCACTGAAAATACCAGTGGAGTTTCATCAGAGTTCCATTGGAATACCACTGTATTACCACTGGGAAATTTGGTCGGGATTTTCATTGGACATTCATTGTTTTCCATTGGGATATCAGTGGAATATCCAGTGGGATTCCGGTGAATACTCGAGTGGAATACAGTGGAAATTCCATTGGAATACCAGTGAAAACTTCGATGGAATACCATTGTTTTCCCACTGGACATTTATTGTTTTCTACTGGGATACCAGTGGTAATTCCATTGGAAATTGTAACAATCAACCAAAGAAAACCAGTGATATTTCAATGGAAATTGACAATTCCACTGAAATGTTAGATATCATTTTGCATGCACTGCTTATTTTTGAATGAATTAATAAGAAAACTTGAAATAAGACAATAACCATTTTAATGCAAGTCAACAATTAAAGAAATTACAACAGTTTATACATCATCCACATTTAAGACCTTTTAAACGAAAAGATCAACCTCTTTATAATATTAACGTTGATAAATTATCATTTTTTAGTCAAAGATGTATTTACTTAATTGTACATGTAAATCATTTTTCTGGTTAAATCATTCATAAGTCCATGGTAACTTTTGGTCCTCTTGAAATCTCTCACAAATGGTTTTAATTTTCAATTTTACAAATTTGTTTATTGTGCATTAAACAAACAAAAATGTCCAGTTTACATGCATACTAAATACTTTGTCAGTTTGGTCAGTTTTCTTCATCATCCATTGATATTATTCATGAATTAAGTCCAAAGTTTCTGCATTCCAATCCTGTTCCATTAAGTCTTCATTGATTAATCTGAAAGAAAAAAAATCATACATCATAACATGCATAGAATTTTGAATTAAAATAACATTACAATACCATGCTCCAGTCTGCAATTATTCAAAAATATATGTTACTGGCATATTTTATTTGTGTTTGTGTGTAATTTATTCACAACATTTATACACTAAGAGCAACTTAGACACATGTATGTCTATTGTTGAAGACTATGTGTTCTCTAGATATCTTTGGCTATAGTTGTTGGGTTGCTGTCTCTTAGACTTATAACACACATCTCTTTTTATCAAAATAGACTTTTATTGTTCATGGATCAGGTGTCTCTGAAAGCCAAATAAAATAGTATGTGTGGTTCCAGTTACATTTAAAAAAAATTAGGGTAGGTAGGTAAGAATTTTTTTATTTTATGGTTTTTTTTTACATTGAGTCTATCATGTCTATGGGAGCAACATTCTGACTTAAACAGTACTTACTGAAAAATGACAAAAAAATCTTTAGGGTAGGCTATTGTTAAGACTAAAAAAAAAGGTAGGTAAGGTAATTGGAACCACGCATATATTTTTATTTAGCCTCATATTATCTTTCCCTTTGTGTTGTGTTTGTTGTTGGTTTACTATCTGGTTGAAGCATACCAGACACCTCATTTTGTTCACATAATAGCCATGATTAACCATTGTGCATGGTGATCAGATCAATGTTTTTGAGATGTGTTTACAGCTTATAGATGTGAATGATTAACATGATTAATGTATTTTTATTTCAAGTGTGGGAAGGATGAAAAAATAATTCAATAAGTACCTTTCAATAATCTTATACTCAAATTTCTTTACTGCTGCTGGTTCGTTTGTTTTCATCGTGTTTTCATATTATTGAGTGGATATTGATTGATGCACAGTCATCATTTTTGCAGCTTTGTACCTTCACGGTGGACACCATGATCAATCCCTTTTAATATATGGACAACCTAAAAAAAAATGTAAAAACATTTTATTAATAATTTTTAATTCTGGTCATGACCTGTATGCATCATATATTACTGATATTTATCATACAATGTACATATATAATTAAGAAGCTTCTTTCAGTTAAGTATAAAGACTCTAAAACAACCTTTAGGGATTTTTTGTGTTGCATGTCCATCCAAATCAGAACATGACAAAATTAAGTTGAATGTGCCTGACATTGTGTAGTAAACTGTAAACATCTTTCCTTGATTGTGAAGGCACACAATGTATTCAATATTGAATAATAAAATTATTATTACATTCCCACCTCCCCCTTTTCAGAACACCAAATGGTCATCCTCAAAGTGTGAACTAACAGAGCCCATGAATGAAACTAAAGGGGGTGTATATCTTTTTTTTTTTAATTTTAATTAAAAATATTCATGATGTAAAAATCAAATGTAAAATCTCTTAAAAATTACCTGTATCTGCTGTACGTCTGCCCTACATCAGCACATCGTCTCATCGTAAATTCTTGGTTCAACAGCTAATGTCATACCTAAATAATCTGCCTTTAATGTCTATTTCTTTATTTATCGAAGGTTGTTGAGTATTAATTATTATTAACATGATTAATGTAACCACAGCTGGACAATGCTGGACAGGATACATACTCCATTATTATGCTCGTACAATATTTTTAGTTTCAAATTTGAACACATTCCGTGTATTAATGATAACGACTATCTGATTGGCCGATCGGAAATCCCGGAAATAGAGTTATCCAATCAAATCAGCGGTTTTCCATGAATGTAAACATGTGTGTTGAAAAACAACATTATAGACTACAGTTTCACGAATTTTCTGCTCAAATTACGCCAAAACACTGACATTTAGCGTACAATTGATTTGAGCGGATTATATGTGAAATGTTTCTATAGATTAACTTATATGACCCGAGTTCCAGTGCCGAGTTCAGGACATGAAAATGATGAAAAATTCATCACACCGACAAAGTTAAGATACCGAAACAGTTTATAGAACAATGTGGAAAATGAAAGCCGTTCACTTTACTTTTCTCAAAAGAACAGTAGACCAGTAACAGTTAATGAACATGATGAAGTCAAAGGAGAAATAATTATATTATTGTATACATGTAGACTGAAGGGCAGGGCAGTTGCCAGTACGGTCACTTGAAGAAAAAAAACGGAGTTATCCTAACAATTCGTACAGTCTGAAGATAATTTCTGCAACAGATCTGTTTAAAACGGCCCTTTTAAGAGCCATGCACATTTTTCAAAAAGAATATTAATTGTTTTTGTCGAGCCTTCGACTTTTGTCGAAAAAGCGAGACATAGCGATCCTACATTCCGTCGGCGTCGTCGTCGTCGTCGTCGTCGTCGGCGGCGGCGTCCACAAATATTCACTCTGTGGTTAAAGTTTTTGAAATTTTAATAACTTTCTTAAACTATCCTGGATTTCTACCAAACTTTGACAGAAGCTTGTTTATGATCATGAGATAATATTCAAAAGTAAATTTTGTAAAAAAAAAATTCCATTTTTTTCCATATTTTACTTATAAATGGACTTAGTTTTTCTGCCAAGAAACATTACATTCACTCTGTGGTTAAAGTTTTTGAAATTTTAATAACTTTCTTAAACTATCCTGGATTTCTACCAAACTTGGAAAGAAGCTTGTTTATGATCATAAGATAGTATCCAGAAGTAAATTGTGTAAAAAAAAAATCCATTTTTTCCGTATTTTACTTATAAATGGACTTAGTTTTTCTGCCAAGAAACATTACATTCACTCTGTGGTTGAAGTTTTTGAAATTTTAATAACTTTCTTAAACTATCCTGGATTTCTACCAAACATGGAAAGAAGCTTGTTTATGATCATAAGATAGTATCCAGAAGTAAATTTTGTAAAAAAAAAAATCCATTTTTTCCGTATTTTACTTATAAATGGACTTAGTTTTTCTGCCAGTTAACATTACATTCACTCAGTGGTTAAAGTTTTTAAAATTTTAACAACTTTCTTAAACTATCCTGGATTTGTACCAAACTTGGACAGAAGCTTGTTTATGATTAAAAGCTAGTATCTAGAAGGAAATTTTGTTAAAATTTTTTTGATTTTTTCCGTATTTTACTTATAAATGGACTTTGTTTTTCTTCCAGTTAACATTACATACAGTCTGCAGTTTAAGTTTTTAAAACATTTATTAGATTCATAAACTATCCTGGATTTTTACCAAACTTGGACAGAAGCTACTAACAATCAAAAGATAGTATAGAGAGGAATATTTTTATTTATTTTTTTCCTCATTTTTGTTGAGCCTGCGATTAACAGCAAAAGTAGGCGAGACACTGGGTTCCGCGGAACCCTTACGAATTTTTGTTCTTTAAATCAAACAGAATCTTATTCTCAACCCAATTTGATATAAAATATTCATTTCTTTATTTATATTATCTGATTATTGCACATTTAATTTTATTTCTTAATAGTTAAAATGTATCCTTTCATAGGCTATATGGTGATGCATTATATTCACCCTACATCTGAGGAGCTACCATTTTACTTATATTATATGGGGGTGGGGGGGGGGGGGGTCTTTCAGACCAAATGATTATTTTCATTTGTTACTAGGCAAGTGATTTCATATTACATTTAACCATGTAACATTTTTTGAACAAATGTTTCATATACATGTGTATATGTAGGTTTATGAAATATTCATTACATCCCATATATTATCATGATTATAATATTTAATTTCTTATCAGGCCAGCAAATTATATGTTACAAATTAAATCCTTTAATAATCATGCACTTAATTATTTGAAAAATTTAAATTAGAAGTATATATTCCTTTAAATTTCTAAGTCCAAAATTCCACTGGAATATTTGCATTAAATCAAAACTCCACTGAAATATAAAAAATAATATTCCACTGGAAATTAATTGGAAAATCTTTGGAAGTTTCATTGGAAATTTCACTGATTTTCCATTGGAATTACAGTGTGAAAAATATTCCAGATGTTTTGGATGAAATTCTAATGGGATTCCATCGGAATATTTTTTTCCACTGAATACCAGTGTAATTTCACTGGAAATCCAGTGGAATCCCGTACTCATTTTCAGTAGGGTAGGAAAAAGGGGCCAAAAACAAGCATTTTTCTAGTTTCCAGACAATAACTTTTGTTTAAGTGTATGGATCTCTCTAAAATTGTACTACAAGGTTCCATACCACAAAGGGAAGGCTGGGATTGAGTTTGGGGGGGATTTTTTTTCCAATTTTTTTGGGGTGTTTATATTTTTTTTCTTCAAAATTTTTGAAATTTCAAATTTTTTGAAAAGCTTCAAGAAGAAATCTTCAATTGCACAGTATTGCGCAATAGCAAGAAATCTTCAATTGCACAGTATTGCGCTGTGATATTGCGCAATAGCAAGAAATCTTCAATTGCACAGTATTGCGCAATAGCAAAGTATTGTGCAATAGCAAGAAATCTTCAATTGCACAGTACTGCGCAACAGGACAGTATTGCGCAATAGCAAGAAATCTTCAATTGAAAATAAATACAAATCTTTTAACCAATTTCAATGGGATTAATTTAAAGTCTTTAATTTTTTGGGGTTCTGACCTTGCATTACTATTTTGGATATTGGGCCCCATTTTTAAATTGGTCTACATTGAGGTCAAAAGGGTCCAAAATTAAATTTTGTTTGATTTCATCAAAAACTGAATGATTGCGGCTGTATGATATGCTGAATCTTATTGTGCATTTAGATTTTTTATTTTGGGCCCTGTTTTCAAATTAGTCCATATTAAGGTTTGAAGGGTCCAATATTTAAGTTTTTTTGTTTGATTTCAACTAAAATTAAATTTTTGGTGTTTTTTTTTTATGCTGAATCTAACCATGTTGTTAGATTTTGGATATCAGACCATTCTAGCTAAATTAAATGTCCCATTTCAAATTTTTAAGATCTTTGACCACATTTATTTTGTATCAGAAACTTATTATGTCAACAATTTTATCACAATCCAAATTAAGACAGTATCAAGCTTGAATATTGTGTACAAACTTGCCCCAACTGTTCAGAGTTCGACCTCTGTGGTCGTATCCAATTTATCAAATTTAACTGAAAAATTCAGTAACAGTACAAATATTGAAATTAAAAATTCAAATCCATATTTATAATTACTATTATAAATTATTACCTAAATGTATCTGGAATTATAAGATGTTCATGTTTAGAAATGGATGTATCTATAGATGCTTGTTTTCAAAAATAAATCTGTTAAAACTCTATTATAATTTTCTATTATGTTCTAATAACATAATGCAACTGTTTGTTCTGAGATTATACTTATGCCCTGCCTACTTCAGTAAAGAGTCATTATGTTTTCAGTCAGTCTGTCATTCTGTCTGTTTTTCCATTCATCCATCCCAAATCAGGTTAAAGTTTTTGGTAACAGTAGTTCAAGGTGAAGTTGTAGTCAAATGAACTAAAAACTTAGTACAAATGATCCGTATAATGTAGTCTTGTACATTGTAATTAGCATGTTAAGAATGAAAAAGAATTGCTTATGTCTTCCTTACAAAAGTACTGCCTTTGTGGTGTAATGGTTGGGTTGCTTCAGAACCCCTGCTCTGTCAACCCAAAGATTTGAAAATTGGTATTTGCTACTACTCTGCTAAACAGGGCATTAAGGAATAAAAGCAAAGACTGGTTGGCTTAGAGTCAATGTGTTGGGGTAGGGTAACATGTCTTCCTACAAACTGTTACAATGTGAGCTAGGATGTTAAAAATCTGGCACAATTGAGTGTTGTTTACTATTAGTACAAGCAGAGTCGGTATTCATATCTCATTATCACATCTCAACCTAAATATTCGTCTTACTTGCCACTGGACATTGAACAACCATTAATCCTTACAAAAAATTACATTTATCGGTGCACCCTTTCATTTGTTCTTTTTTATACCCCCACAAACAAAGTTTTGGGGGGTATTATAGGAATCACCCTGTCCTCCGTCTGTCCATATGTCTTGTAAGCACAACTCCTCCTTAACGAATGAACCGATACTGATGAAACTTTACACAGTTGCAGTACACAACCTGAGAATGTGCTTTAAGGAAAATAATCCTGGTCTGAAATATTTTAAGGGAGGTAATTGAACTTACCTAGTTTAATATTGCAATATGTGGCAATAGATCTCATAAGTAACTCCTTTTTAATGGCTTGATCAATATTGATGAAACTTTACACAGTTGCAGTACATAACCTGAGAATGTGCATAAAGGAAAAATTCCTGGTTCAAAATATTTCAAGGGAGATAATTGATATGTACTTAGTTTAATATTGCAATATGTGGCAACAGGTCTCGTAAGCATAACTCCTCCTTAACAGCTTGATAAATATTGATGAAACTTTACACAGTTGCAGTACACAACCTGAGAATGTGCATAAAGGAAAATAATCCTGGTCAGAAATATTTCCAGGGAGATAATTGAACTTACTTAATTTAACATTGCAATATGTTGCAACAGGTCTGGTAAGCTCACCTCTCCTTAATGGCTTGATCAATATTGATGAAACTTTTAACAGTTGCAGTACACAACCTGGGAATATGCATGAAGGAAAGTAATTCTGGTTGGAAATATTTTAAGGTCGATAATTGAACTAATTTAGTTTATTAAATAAGGGAAGTGGGGGTATCCTTTAGTGAGTTGACTCGCAGTTCTATGCAATACTTTCAGATTGCCAGATACTATCCACACTGGTCTATGTCCACTCTTATTTCATTCAGGTATACCATGGTATGATATTTAAAAATTTAGCTTTCATCGTTTTGACTTTTTCCATGGTTCTTTATAGTGTCAGCTATTTCAAAGGTGGGACATTAGTGTCATCCTGAAATGTTCCTGTTTGATAATTCTTTTTCCTCTTAGGCCAGATGGAAAATAGTTACGGTATATTGATAAATGCTATGATACAACTCTTGAATGTTAAGATGTGTAAGTTGCATCAATTTACAATACATCAGTTTTACTCAAGGTCTGAAATTACACTAAAAGGCAAACATTGTTGAAAATGGAACACTGTTGGAAATTTTACTTGAAAATCCTGTCCATTGAGCTATTTTGAACACCATTTTGGCAAATCCTGTGAGCCAGTTACAACTTCCACTTATGTTCTTATGTCAAGACTGCCAACCAAAATGGAAATCCCACAATTTATTTGGCTTCAAGTATGCAAATATTATATACAGGTGAGCGATTCAGGCTCTTGGGGGCTCTAGTTTTTCATTTTTGCCGATTATCTTGAAAACTATAATAGATAGGGAGAAACTTTAAAATGCAAAATTGATCAGCAAGACAAGTTCTACAAATAAGTCTGCATGGTCGAAATCGTCAGTCGACTCCTTATTAGAAGTATTGCCCTTTGATGAGGATTTTTACCAATTTTTGGCATTTTTGCCTTATATCTTAAAAATTATAATAGATAGATAGAAACTTAAATAAGCAAAAATGATCAGCAAGACAAGATCTACAATTAAGACAATTATGGAGGAAATTGTCTGACAACTCCTAATTGGAGTTATTGCCCTTTTATGATGATTGTTATCAATTTTTTGCGTTTTGCCTTATATGATAAAAATTATAATAGATAGATAAATACTCTAAATCACAAAAATGATCAGCAAGGCAAGATCTACTAACAAGTCATATTTTGCAGATATAGTTAGTAGACTGTCACTCTTTAAAGGAGTGGTTGCCCTAAAATGAGGATTTGTTTACCCTCTTTTGTGTTTTGAGCAAAAACTAAAGAAGATAGGGAGAAACTAAACAGACTAAATGATCAGCAATCCAAGATCAACAAAACAGAGATTTTTGTCATGAATTCTATTCTCGTCCACAAAGTTGGAGAGTGTCCTTTGTTGCATATGCACATAGACCAAGGTGAGCGACACAGGCTCATTAAAGCCTCTAGTTTTGTCTTATCTTTAACACTCAGGATGTGTTCTAGAATTAGTTTAAAGCGTTTTTTTAAAAGTTAGTTGAAGGAAATAGAATTTCCCCATGGAAATATTTTTGGGCATTACAGTTGGGCTTTGGGCTCCATCTTAATTTTATTGTCCAGCTCAATGCTTTTCATTATGGACTAGTTTGTTAGTTCTGGGCTCCACTGATAGGGCACCAAAGGAACCGGTGGAGCCAATATTATCACCACAAATTATAGCATTTTAAACAACAGCAGAAAACTTTAAATTTATTAGAGTTTCACCAAATTATCACTTTTCTCTGAATTCAGGTGGCGAAAAAGGGTGTACTGATTATATTTGAATTAGGATTGCAACACTTTTTTACGGTAATAATGATATTTGGAATGCAACATATTAAAATTGAAATGAATTTGGTGACACAAACCTGCAATTCTTCAGGATTTACCATGCTAGTCGAGTCCTGAGACAATAAGTAGATGCTGGAAATTTCAATATGATTATCAAGTTTCAGTATATCATTGTATTTTATATTTTATACAGGTAAAAGTGTTTTAACATAACTGATAATTGTTTACTGGTGATATTTGGTATGAAATTATTTCGTGACTTGTGATAACAGAAGTAATCATGTACTTGTTCTATAAGGGGGGAAAACTTCCATACATGCATATTTCTTAGTATACGGCAAATGCCTTTTCCAGAGCTTTCGCGCTTTGATTTATTTTTTTGCCATGGCATTGTCAGTTGTTTTTCAACTTTTGAGTATGACTATCCTTTTGGTATCTTCCGCCTCTCTTTTTGTTGTTTGATGTGATTGAGCTTTTTATTTTGCCATTTGATAAGGGTGACTTTCCGTTTTGAATTTTCCCTAATTGGAGTTAGGTATTTTTGTTATTTTACTTTTTATGAAAAGTCAATGATATGTGGTATCCAGTTGTACATGTATTAACATTCAGTTGTATTAACATTACCATATCTTTTATTGTCCCCGGCAAAACGCGTTGCGGGGGACAAGGAAATACTGGGCATCCGTTCATCCGGTCTTGTTAGCGCTCTCAGGTGTACAGTTCTTGCCAGATTTTTATGAAACTTATATCATAGGTTTATATCAGCAATGTCTTAGACGAGTTCAAAAATCAGTGCCGATCAATTATTTTTAAAAGAGTTATGCCCCTTGGAAACATTAGTTATATGGAAAATTGCATCGTTACCGCTCTCATGTGTACAATTTTTGTCAGATGTTTATGAAACTTATATCATAGGTTTATATTAGCAATGTCTTGGACGAGTTCGAAAATCATTTTTCCAATCAATTATTTTAAAAAGAGTTATGCCCCTTAGAAACATTAATTATGGAAAATTGCATCGTTAGCGCTTTCATGTGTACAATTCTTGCCAGATTTTTTTAAAACTTATATCATAGGTTTATATCAGCAATGTCTTAGAAGAGAACGAAAATCAGTGCCGATCTATTATTATACGACCGCAAAAATTAAAAATTTTTTGGTCGTATATTGGTATGACGTTGGCGTCGTCGTCGTCGTCGTCGTCGTCGTCGTCGTCGTCCGAAGACACATTGGTTTTCGCACTCTAACTTTAGTTTAAGTGAATGGATCTCCATGAAATTTCACCATAAGGTTCAATACCACGAAAGGAAGGTTGGGATTGATTTTAGGAATTAGGGGCCAAAAAGGGGCCAAAAATAAGCATTTTTGTAACTTTCAGACAATAACTTGTGTGTAAGTTTATGGATCTCTCTGACATTGTACCACAAGGTTCCATATCACAAAGGGAAGGCTGTAATTGATTTTGGGGGTAATTGCCTCAAAATTTTAGGAATTAGGGGCCAAAAAAGGGGCAAAAAACAAGCATTTTTCTAGTTTCATGACAATAACTTGTGTGTAAGTGTTTGGATATTTCTGAAATTGTACTACAAGGTTCCATATCACAAAGGGAAAGCTGGAATTGAGTTTGGGGGTAATTGACCGAAACGTTTAGGAAGTGGGGGCCAAAAAGGGGCCAAAAATGAGCATTTTTCTAGTTTCCAGACAATAACTTGTGTTCAAGTGTATTGATCTCTCTGAAATTGTACTGCAAGGTACCATACCACAAAGGGAAGGCTGGGATTGAGTTTGGGGGTGATGAATCATAAGGGGGTTCAAAAAATTTGGGGGGGGATTTTTTTTTTTTTTTTTTTTCTTTTTTTCCTTTTTTTTTTCTTTTAAAATTTTCCATTTTAAGTTGGTTATTTCTGATTTATATTTAAAAGCAAATAATAATGATATGGTAGGAGATACACACCAAACAGGATGTGTAAATTATTATATAATAAGTATTGTGCAATAGCAAGAAATTTTCAATTGCACAGTATTGCACAATAGCAAGAAATCTTCAATTGCACAGTATTGCGCAATAGCAAGAAATCTTCAATTGCACAGTATTGCGCAATAGCAAGAAATATCCAATAGCACAATATTGCGCAATAGCAAGAAATTGTCAATTGTACAGTATTGCGCAATAGCAAGAAATATTCAATTGCACAGTATTGTGCAAAAGAAGATACTTCGTATAAATTGCTTATTTCTTGATCAATTTCAATGGGGTTTTATTCTTGAATTCTTGGGGTTCTTTAATATGCTGAATCTAACCGTGTATTTAGATTTTTAATTTTGGGTCCTGTTTTTTAAATTGGTCTACATTAAGGTCCAAAGGGTCCAAAATTAAACTAAGTTTGATTTTAACAAAAATTGAATTCTTGGGGTTCTTTGATATGCTGAATCTAAACATGTGTTTAGATTTTTGATTATGGGCCCAGTTTTCAAGTTTGTCCAAGTTGGGTCCAAAATTAAACTTTGTTTGATTTCAACAAAAATTGAATATATGGGGTTCTTTGATATGCTGAATCTAAACATGTATTTAGATTTTAGATTTTTGGCCCAGTTTTCAAGTTGGTCCAAATTGGGGTCCAAAATTAAACTTTGTTTGATTTCAACAAAAATTGAATATATGGGGTTCTTTGATATGCTGAATCTTACCATGTATTTAGATTTTTTATTTGTGGGCCCGCTATCAAATTGGTTCATATTGAGGTCAAAAGGGTCCAAAATTAAACTTTGTTTGATTTCATCAAAAATTGAATTATTGGGGTTCTTTGATATGCCAAATCTAACCGTGTATTTAGATTTTTAATTTTGGGTCCTGTTTTTTAAATTGGTCTACATTAAGGTCCAAAGGGTCCAAAATTAAACTTAGTTTGATTTTAACAAAAATTGAATTTTTGGGGTTCTTTGATATGCTGAATCTAAACATGTGTTTAGATTTTTGATTATGGGACCAGTTTTCAAGTTGGTCCAAGTTGGGGCCCAAAATTTAACTTTGTTTGATTTCAACAAAAATTGAATATATGGGGTTCTTTGATATGCTGAATCTAAACATGTATTTAGATTTTTGGCCCCGTTTTCAAGTTGGTCCAAATTGGGGTCCAAAATTAAACTTTGTTTGATTTCAACAAAAATTGAATATATGGGGTTCTTTGATATGCTGAATCTTACCATGTATTTAGATTTTTTATTTGTGGGCCCGCTATCAAATTGGTTCATATTGAGGTCAAAAGGGTCCAAAATTAAACTTTGTTTGATTTCATGAAAAATTTAATTATTGGGGTTCTTTGATATGCCAAATCTAACCGTGTTTTTAGATTTTTAATTTTGGGTCCCGTTTTTTAAATTTGTCTACATTAAGGTCCAAAGGGTCCAAAATTAAACTTAGTTTGATTTTAACAAAATTTGAATTCTTCGGGTACTTTGATATGCTGAATCTAAACATGTGTTAAGATTTTTGATTATGGGACCAGTTTTCAAGTTTGTCCAAGTTGGGGTCCAAAATTAAACTTTGTTTGATTTCAACAAAAATTGAATATATGGGGTTCTTTGATATGCTGAATCTAACCATGTATTTTGGTTTTGGACATTGGACCATAATAGGTAAATTAAAAAAATTGAAGTTCTTAGACCACATTCTTTCTGTGTCAGAAACCTATGCTGTGTCAAATATTTAATCACAATCCAAATTCAGAGCTGTATCAAGCTTGAATGTTGTGTCCATACTTGCCCCAACTGTTCAGGGTTCGACCTCTGCGGTCGTATCAAGCTGCGCCAAGCGAAGCATTTTATTTTTAAAAGAGTTATGCCCTTAGAAATTTTGATTATATGGAAAATTGCATCGTTAGCTCTCTCGTGTGTACAATTCTTGCCAGAATTTTATAAAACTTATATCATAGGTTTATATCAGCAATGTCTTTGATGAGTTTGAAAATCAGTGCCGACCAATTATTTTAAAAAGAGTTATGCCCCTTGGAAATATTAATTATATGGAAAATTGCCTTATGAGCGCTCTTATGTGTACAATTCTTGCCAGATTTTTATAAAACTTATACTATAGGTAAATATTAGCAATATCTCGGACAAGTTATATAATGGTGGACGATCGACTTTTTTTAAAAGAGTTATGACCCTTGGAAATATTAAATTTATGGAAATGGCCTCGTTAGTGCTCTCACGGGTACAATTCTTGCCAGATTTTTATAAAACTTATACTATAGTTTAATATCAGCAATATCTCGGACAAGTTCTATAATGGTGGACGATCGACTTTTTTTAAAAGGGTTATGACCCTTGGAAATATTAAATTTATGGAAAAGATGCTTTTTATTTATAAATTGTTTTAAAGAACAACAAAAAAAGTGTTTTTTTTTTTAGTTATTGCCCCTGGATAGATAAAATATGTGCAACGAAGGGGGGGGGGGGGGGGGGGGGGGACATTGGAACTCTGTTCTTTTATCACTTTTGCCATTTAGGAGTCATAATCCTTGATAGATTTAAATACAAAAAACATTGTTTGCTATCAATTTGACAGCCTATTTCTTGTTACATATTATATTTCCACATTTTTTAATGTTCATTAAAGACTATTGTTAAAGGAACTTGCCTTTTGATCTATTTTGATTTTCACACACATAATGGCCATGCAATGATCTTCCCAGTAATTTGAAATAGCACTGATTTCCTTAAATTATAGCACCACATTTACAATACATACTGTAATTAAATCTATTTAGTTAACACCAGGGTAAATAATGTAGCACCAAGGTATCATGGTGCTTTAAGGCTTTGTGGAGAACACTGCCAAGTATGAAATTTTCATCACATTATTCTGAAGGAACTACGAATTGGAGCTTCCTGAAATAGATAGCATTTAATGAGTAAAAGGATAGGGACAATTATAATATAAGTGATAATATATGAACACATCAACCTTAAATTTGACAATCATAAGATCGTAAGAAATAAGTGTTTAAGCAATAACACAAGTATTCTTTAATTTTTTTATTAAATTATACCATAACTGTTATTTACAGAATTTTATCACACTTAAGCTTGTCTTCTGCAGGAACCAAAATGTTCTTCAGCATCAGTTGAACTTAAGCAGACATTGAGTGTTGTCTTTGACACATCCTCCTCAAAAGTTGGAAAACAAGGTTTGTTTTATGATATGTTTGACTTAATATTAGTTATTTTAGTATGAAGAATCTTCTTAACTTATATTACTAAAGAAAGTTGATCAGCAGCATATGTGATAAAATTAGGTTACTCAGACATTTTTTTCATAATTTTTAAGCTAGGTTTTTTTTTTTTTGTCAAAACTGGTTAAGATTATTAAAAACAGTACTTTAAAAAGTGTGTAAGTAAAAGGTTTTATAATCAAGAGAAATAATCCACTGATCTATAACTCCTATGATTCAAGAATTATTACAAGTGATTGACAAACCAATAAAAAGTATGCATTGGTATTACTTGACCTACTCGAAATGAACTCTAAGTCTGCTGTTGGATATATAAACACAATAGTCCTTAAATATGCTGAGGTTTGGCAAAGTATTATTTGGGGGCACCAGAGTCATATGATATTTTGACATGCCTCTCCCAATGTTGTTTCACTGGCCTGGGTGATAATACCATCAGGTAAATTGACAAATCCAACCCCTCCTCAGTATGTATTCAATGCATGGCTAAGAAATAATGAGATAGTTCAAAATTCTGACATGTAGGGTGCAAAGGGGGTGGATAAAATTTTGATGGTAATAATAATAAATATCTTATTTAAAAGAGGGTTACATCATTTAGTATGATACCTATCTCCCTTGGAGACACTCTTAATAAATTGAAATAAACTAGGTTTTTTGTTATAAATTAGGCCGTTAGTTTTCTCAATTGAATTGTTTCATATTTTTCATGTCAGGGCCTTTTATAGCCGACCATACAGTATGAGTTTTTATACGACCGCAAATTTATTTATAGTTTCACAATTGTATGATTTTTTTTGCTCTTCTCTACTTTGCCACTTTCCGTAAATCTAAATTTTCAAACATCTTGGCCTTTCAATTGAAATTTGCCTATATCATATCTATTTTTATACGACCTTTATTTGTGGTAGTATTATGTTATGGTGTCTGAAGACATTTTGGTTCGCAGACAATAACTTAAGTATAAGTTCATAGATCTCTATGAAATTTTAGCACAAGGTTCCATACCACTAAAGGATGGTTGGGATTGTTTTTGGGGCTATTGTCCTAGCGGTTTTGTAATAAGGGGCCAAAAAAGGTTAGTTTTACTGGTTCATAGAAAATAAATTGGTTCCCAGACAATAACTTTAGTATAAGTGTATGGATGTGTAAGAAATTTTATCACAAGGTTCCATACCACAATAGGAGGGTTGGAATTAATTTTGGGGGGTTATTGTTTTAGCTGTTTTGTAATTAGAGGCCAAAAACAATTATTTGTCTGGTTTTAAGACAATAACTTGAGTACAAGTGTATGGATCTCTATTAAATTTTAGCACAAGGTTCCATACCACAATAGGAAGGTTGGGATTTATTTTAGGGGTTATTGTCGTAGCTGTTTAGCAAAAGCTAAAGAAGATAGAGAGAAACTGTAAAAAGAAAACATGATCAGCAATTGATGATAGTGACTTCTAGGCGACTTCTTTAATTTGTTAGTAAAAATATTGATACAATGTTTATTTTATTGAATACATTTTAATTGTAGACTGGAGTTTTAAGAAGACATTAGGACAGCCTCTAGGTTCACAGTGTTCTATGGCCACACTTAGTAAAATATATGTTGATATAACATCTCAGCAGGTAATGTTGTTTTTTTATACAACCGCAAAAAATTTGTGTTCGTTTATTGCTTTCACGTCGTTGTCGTCCGAAGACATTTGGTTTCCGGAACAAAACTTTAATTTAAGTGTATGGATCTCTATGAAATTTAATCAAAAGGTTCAATACCACAAAAAGAAGGTTGGGATTGTTTTTGGGGGTGATGGTCCAAACCATTTAGGAATTAGGAGCCAAAAAGGGGCCCAAAACAAGCATTTTTCTAGTTTCAGGACATTAACTTGTGTATAAGTATTTTGATTGCTCTGAAATTGTACCACAAGGTTCAATACCACAAGTAGAAGGTTGGGATTCATTTTGGGGGTAAGGCCAAAATTAAAATTAAGTTTGTTTCCCCTTACCCGACCGACCCTCTAAAAATCCGCCGACTGAAATAATTTTATTCAAAAATCACGTTGTTGTTTTTTTTTTTTTTTCGTTTCGCTCAAAAGTTCCTTTTTTTAATTTTGTTTCCTTGAATGGTCCGTATTTTCAACATTCCGCGAAATCATTGTCGCCCGTGTGTTTGCAGCAAAGGGTAAACAACGCATGCAAGGATACTGAAATTGGAATGGAATAATGTTTTAATAAATGCATCCGAGCAATCTTAACTACTCTTCCATTCTAGCTACGCCTCCAATAACAAAATGCGTAGCGAGAATGGCCGAGTAGTTACGATTGCGCATCCGAGCTCACCCTTGAGCTTAAATGTTAGGCCTGGTGTTTCTGCCGTGTTTGTGGTTAATCCCTGAGTTCGCCTTTATCAGTGGTTGACTCAATAAGTTGTATATTTTGGCGTGCTATTTATGCTATTTTGTTTCATTTCGTATGTGATATTGGACCATACACTAATTGTCTTTGGATAAAATGGTAGTTGATTTTTTTCGAGCTCAGTATCATATTGTGTTGTGAAAAGTCGAGATGACTATACCAGCTAATGCTTTGATAAAAGTTCTTGTAAGTTCTTATGTCTTTTATAAGCTATAATGGGCTGATGATTAAATATGGTCACACATTCAGGGTTTTGTGAAATAAGATGCCAGTGTTTCATTATTATATTTTTAGTTTCTGTATAGATGGGTTGAATTTTGTTAACATTACTAGCGGTTGCTCCCATTTCGCTGGGCGATGTGTTAGCAAGTTTTCCCTTTCTGTATTTTGTGTTTGATAAAAAAAATCGTTGATTTCAGATATTTGATAGCCTCGTTTGAGCTTCTTACTGTTTTTTAAGATCAGTTTTGCTGCTTGTGTTTCTGAGATACCTCAATACTTCACCCTTGATAAATCCTTTCAATGAAAACACTTTTTGGGTGTGAGCAGTGTCTGTGCAGATATTGATATGTTTCAGTTGGTTTGATATTGGTTTTAATGTCTTGTATCATACTTTGCCTTCGTTAAAGAATCTTTCTCCTTTGTATAATTATGACAGTGTCTAAGAATATTGTTTCATTACAGGAAAATTCGTATGTGAACTTCAACTATCATTATCATTTTGTTTCTCTGTGTTGAAAGCGTTGTAAAATGTGTTCAAGAATTAACAAACATTGCAAGGTCTGCTAACTCAGCGAATACTGATCCGCACATAAACACGCCCAAGGTTTCATGGTAAAGTTTATTGTTAAAAATAAATTCATAGTTTTCTAGAATAAGCCTTAATAGGCGTAGTCATACTCGCTTGGATCACGGTTTGTGGCTTCTAGTATTTCCTTAAATGAAAAACTAGTGTACATATTTTTTGCATCGAATGTTACTAGGTAGCAGTCTCGTTAGGGTTTTATATTTTCAATTGAATTAATAAAACTATAAGAAAAATATAAAACCGTGTCTCAATTTATATGTGGTCTACTCTAAGTCACAAAGACATTGATATTTACAAACATTTTCTAGTCTGACAGGGCTCGACAATAACGCTTGTCCGATTGTCCGGTACCAGAGGGAAAAAGGGTCGGACAAGTAAAAACTATATCAAGCTTGTCCGAAGGGACAAGTAAAATTATTCTGCATAAAATAAATTTAATCCAACTTTGATGAAAACAAGACATGTTTACTTGCAATCGATAATTTAAAACTGGTTCTTTGTCAGGTACTTTTTAACAGGTAAAATGCATACTATTCTCGGAAACCAGTCTTACTGATCCGAATCAGCGATGCGCTTTGTAGATAAGGTAACTTTACAAGACAGTTCGTCACAAGCTCAGAAACGATTCGGCTCCAAGTTTAACATGTTTAATAGACAGTTTGGCACCATAGGAGACATATTTAATAGACATGATTAATAGACAGTTTGGCAACGCAGGAGACATTTCGGGACCAAGACAAATCAGTACCTCATTTTCCTACCTTATTCTGTTGCTTTATAATAAATAACATACCGGTAATTTTTTTAACAAAAATATTTTTTAGATAAAAATGAAAAATTATTTACCATTAAATTCACAAAATCATATTTGATCATATGTAGAAAAAAAAAACAATACTTGCAATACGGTGACCTATAGTTGTTAATTTCTGTGTCATTTGGTCTCTTGCAGAGAGTTGTCTCATTGGCAATCATACCTCATCTTTTTTTTATTTATTGCATTTGAATAAACTTTTTTCAACTTTAAAAAACCAGGATACAAATCCAATGAGTGTACATTGACAGCCCTATCAGATGGTGCCTTATGTGCAGAATCTGATGAGACTTTGGCATTGAGGAACTACAAGTAGAACCTAAGTTCTGTGACATGACTAGATTCAGTTAATTGTATTCGACTCATATTTTTGAATAGTATTTCAAAAGATATAAATCAAATTCTGTTCTATTGTTTTAATTCTTTTTGTTCCTTGAATCAACTTAAAATGCAAAAAAGGTTATTATTAAGATTTTTTTGGACAAGTTACAATTTCATTCGGACAAGTAAGTTTTGGTATGTACTTGTCCTACTGGACAAGTTGAAAAAAAAGTTATTGTAGAGGCCTGTCTGAAATTGTAAGGTCTTCTAGTCATGCATATTACGTTTTATCACATATTTGTTACGAATACGTTGGGTTTTGCATATGTAATAACCTCAAAATTGCCCGGGGCAAAAAAGAGGTTATTGGTTATTGTGCCCTGATTCCAAATGACGTGACGTCATTGCGTCCTTAACGACAATGGCGAACAATAACGTTACTCGTTTCATCGCAGTGGAGGAAAGCGATACGGCAGACTTTGTAGAGCAAATGTGCCCTGATTCCGAAATAAGTGGAAATGTGACAATAAATTTCTATAGTGTAAATGATAAAAACTAAATTTAAAAATGTGATAAAACTTTTGTGATAAAATTTTTAAGATTTTACCTGTTATATTTCATTAAATTGTTATAATTGAACTTTTTTCTCTTTTCTGCAGAACTTAAATATGTGATAAATAGATTATAACATGTCTTTTCCATATTGGCCCTGGTATCATCCCTCGACCCATATCGGCCCTCGGCTAAAGCCTCGAGGCCGATATGGGAGTCTCGGGATGATACCAGGGCCAATATGGAAAAGGGCATGTTATAATCTATACATACAGTATGTTGTTTTAGTATCAATAAAGTTCAATTTGTTGTTTTTCTGTGTTTTCCTGTGTGTTAGATATATTTCAGGGATTTTTTCTAAAAAAAAAAAAAAAAAAGCCTACCTACCTACCCACTTCCAAAATGGTGGGTAGGGTAAGGGGAAACAAAGATATTTTTAATTGCGGCCTAATTGCCCAAACCGTTCAGGTATTAGGGGCCAAAAAGGGGCCCAAACAAGCATTTTTCTAGTTTTCAGACAATAACTTGTGTTTAAGTGTATTGATGTCTCTTAAATTGTACCACATTTTACAAAAAGAAAATTTCTTCAAATATTATTATTGGGAGGGGGATAAATTTTTTTCCCTCAAGATTTAAGAAATTATCAATGTTCCAAAAAAAAATTGGGGGTCACAATTTATTTTGCTTATTCTTTGTATATAGTCAACAGATTTACTAAGTAGTGCGCAACAGCACAGTGGATTGCACAACAGCAAGAAATCTTCAATTGAATATAAATTCAAATCATATAACCAATTTCAAGTTCTTTGACTACATTTATTCTGTGTCAGAAACCTAAAATGTGTCAAATATTTAATTACAATCCAAATTCAGACCTGTATCAAGCTTGAATGTTTTGTCCATTTTTGCCCCAACTGTTCAGGGTTGGACCTCTGCGGTCGTATCCAGCTGCGCTCGGCGAAGCACATTTTTATGCCCCCGCCATAGCGGAGGGGGCATTAAGTTTTACCATTGTCCGTCTGTACATCCAAAAATTGGTTTCCGTTCTCTAGCTTGAGTTTGCCTCAACCAAATGTTATGAAACTTATACACAATGCTTATTACCACCAAATACAGATCAAGTTTGAATTTTGGTAGTGTCACTCTAAACAGTTCTAGAGTAATGCCCCTTTATAAATGGAAAAATTACAAAATTTTAGTTTCCGTTCTCTAACTTAAGTTTGCCTCAACCAAATGTTATGAAACTTATACACAATGCTAATTACCACAAAACACCAATCAAGTTTGAATTTTGATGTTGTCACTTTAACCGTTCCTTTATAAATGGAAAAATTGCAAAATTTTTAGTTTCCGTTCTGTAACTTAAGTTTGCCTCAACCAAATGTTATGGAACTTATACACAATGCATATTACCACAAAATACAGATCAAGATTGAATTTTGGTAGCGTCACTCTAACCGTTCTAGAGTTATGCCCCTTCAAAAATGGAAAAATTGCTGAATTTTTAGTTTCCGTTCTCTTAAGTTTGCCTCAACCAAATTTCATGAAACATATACACAATGCTTATTACCACAAAATAAAGATCAAGTTTGAATTTTGGTGGGGTCACTTCAACCATTCTCGTGTTGTGCCCCTTTATAAATGGAAAAAAATGCAAAATTTTTAGTTTCTGTTCTCTAACTTAAGTTGCCTCAACCAAATGTTATGAAACCTATACACAATACTTATAACCTTAAAACTCAGTTCAAGTACAAATTTGGGTAGCGTCACTTTAATCCTTCTTGAGTTATGTCCCTTTATAATGTTGTATGCAAGCGGGGGCATTATCTGTGTCCATGGGGACACATTCTCCATTTATTTTTACTGGAAATGGATTGTTTAAAATTAAACAGTAATATCAATATATCTTTTTATGTCCCTGCAGCTAGGCGAAGGGGGCATTAAGTGTTACTCTTGATACTCTTAATCTTTCAGCCTGTCCGTCCTTCCGTAAATCCTTTCGTCCATAAAATTTTCGTTTCTGCACTCTTAAGTTTGTCTCATGCAAATTTTATGAAACTCAAACACAATGCTAAGATCCAAAACTTGCATGATAGATCTTGTTTTCTCACTGCAACCACAACACACTACTTAATTTGGGACTTCTTAATTGGACCATCATATTATGAATATTTTGTTTTAATGAAATAACTTTTATGTATTAGGTAAATAACAACCTTTACGATATCATAATGCATAAAAATAACCAGAGGACAAACAGTGGGATCCTCACTTAACTACTATTAAGGTCATAAAATCTTAGTTTACGAAATAAACAAGTAAAACTAACAAAGAGATAAGAAGTAGAAGAACCAAAACATTATATAAGAACTGAGAAATTCACTGGACACAACAGAACTTATCAGAAAACTTATTACATAAGAAATAAAAACAAAACAGTGAAAATATGAAAATAACGCACAGCACAAAAAACCTAAGACTAGAACAATAGAACTCTTTAAAAACTAGCAATCACATCAAGTGCTCTCAAAAAGTATTTTCACATATTATAAGCAAGCTTGAGCAGAGGCATTTGTGTCCTCAGACACATTCTTCTTTTATTTTTCACTACTTGGATAAATATCATAAAAGAAGAAAAAAGACCCCAGAATTACCCATCATCAACAAAAACAACAGGTTTTATTTTGCCACAGCATTAAGGACATTGAAGCATGAAAATGGATTGAAGGAAGAAAGCTCTCTTTTGATTTAAACTAAGGCAATTTTTCAAATATCGCCCACTAATTCAAGTATGTCTGGATGGTTTCTTTAAAACTCTAATTATTGTTGAAATTGATAAAAGGAAGCTCCCTTTCTATTTTTAACTGGGTTTTTTGATGGAAAAAGCAGTTATTAAATTGGTGAGTGGGTGGCTGCCAACAGTTTCCATGCAAAAACTTATGAACCCTTCAACCAATATTTTTCAAATTTTAATATGTTGATACTAATGACTGATTGGAGGTCAAGTTCAATATTTATGATTTTCACTTTTTCCGTTCATGAGTAATGGTCCTTGATATATTTGAAACTGATACTTTATGTCGTTTCCGTTCAATAACTTATGAAAACTTCTACCAATGGTTTTCAGGTTATAATATGTTGTTACTGATGACAAAATGGAGGTGAAGTTCAATATCAACGATTTTCACTTTTATGGTTCTTGATAGATTAAAAAATGGCACTTTATGTCATTTCCATGCAATTACTTATGAACTGTTCAACCAAATTTTGATATGCTGTATACTGATAACAAAATGGCGGTCAAATTTGATATTAACGATTCTCTTTTTTGCTGTTCAGGAGTTTGGTCCTAGATAGATTGGAAATTAGCACTTTATGTCGTTTCCGTGCAATTACTTATGAACTGTTCAGCCAATGCTCTCAAAATTTTTATATGCTATTTCTTATGACAAAATGGTGGTCAATTTTGATATTTATGATTTTTGCGGTCAGGTCTTTTATAGATTCGAAAAGCGATAGAATGTTGCAGGTTAAAAAGCCTGAAAGCGCCTTTCAAAATACAGACAGTTTGCTCTCAATTTGACAGCTACTTCCTTGTTTTTATAGGACCTCAAAAATTTTTTGGGGATCGTATAATGGTATGATGTCGTCGTCATCATCCGAAGACACATTTGGTTTCCGCACAATAATTTTAGTTTAAGTGAATGGATCTCTATGAAATTTTTAAAGAAGGTTCAATACCATAATAGGGAGGTTGGAATTGATTTTGGGGATGATGGTCTCAACCGTTTAGGGATTAGGGGCTCAAAAGGGGCCCAAAACAAGCATTTTTAACCGGATTTTCGAAGGAAATATCGGTTATTAAAATGGTGATGTACGGCGGGCGGCTGGGCGGTTCTACAGGCGGCTGCCAAACAGTGTCAGCACAATAACATAAAAACACTTTAACAAATTTTTTCAAATTTAAATATGTTGTTTCCTGGGACTTAATGAAGGTCTAGTTCAATTTTCAAGATTTTAGTATATCTCCTTTGTGAGTTATCGCCATTTAATATCCAAAAGTAGAATTTTAAACTATCTTACTCTTGTTATCATGTTATGATTTGTCTTATCTCAGAATAAAAATTGGAGTGACAGTTTAAATTTGAAAATTATCTATTTCCTAAGTGGTAATGATTATAAGCTATATCATTAGACATTTTGAAGATTATTACATTATTAATTATGTTAGAGTACCATGTTAAACAACCATAGTTCTGTTCAATTAGATATTAGAAATATTTTAGCATATGATAATGATTTATTTTCATTATTAATTAGATCTTGGAAATATCTTAGTATATGATAATCATTGGAGTGACAGATTTATTTGAAAATTTTCTGTTTTCTGATAAGATCTGTAGGACTGTATATATAAAGTTTGAAACTTACTAGTAGGACTGTATAAATGAGGTTTGGAATTTACTGTTCATTATTAGACATTTTGTAGATAATTAAGTGTCCGTTAATCATATATATTCTTACCCCTACCCCCCTTCAATTTGATAATGTGCTTTTATCTTGTAAACTGTCGAGATCCCTACTCCTAAACCACAAATATTCTTGTATGGGACAATAAAACAAATCAAATGAAATATTGGGATAGTCCTTGGGTTCACACCAAGGGTCCGGAAACGGTCATATTTGCCAGTCATGTCCTAAGATGAAACTATTTGTCCTAAACGAGTAATTGGGATTTAGGACAAATTTTATTTTTTTACAGAAGTAATTTCGGTCATTTCTTTGACTCAATGTTTGAAATCGGATTTCTAAATCGCCATTTTGCACTTGTGATCACTTGTTTTTGTTTATAATCCCTTTCCTGTAATAAAACTGCCACTACAGAAGTTTGATAAACCTGAGGGCCCTCCTAATATCTATATCAATGCCTCCGGGAAACATTGGCTAATGATCGCTAATCACTTTTTACCTGTGGTTTTAATTCACACCTGACAGTGATCACAAGCTCAGAATAATATCTTTAAACATTAAAGTTCCCTGACAAGTATATTCATTATTTATTTACTTTTCATCAAAGACAGTCATCAATTCTGATTTAAAAATTAAATCTAAATTTACGTAGAAAAAAGTATTTTTCATGAGTAACACATGTGCTTTATTTACTATGTTATACGCATGCGTGAAATTGTCTTCAGCAAATTTAATATTTAATCATAAAATACAAATTGATTTCATGCTAAATTAAACATGTGCAACTATTATCTGTTATATTCAAACACTTTTAAAGGTAATAAAATAAAAAAGCCATAAAAAGCCTGGGGTCACCCTCACCTTTTTCCTATTTAAGAACTTGTAAACGGTTGAGATCCCCCACCCCTAAACCATATATATTCTTGTATGGGACAATAAAACAAATCAAATGTAATATAGGGGAAGTCCATTGGGGTAACCCCCACCCCCTTCTTTTTGATAGCTTGTAAACGGTCAAGATTCCCACATAGAAACCATATATATTCTTGTATGGGACAATATATCAAATCAAATGAAATATAGATGAAGTCCACGGGGGTAAATCCCAACCCCTTCTTTATGAAAACTTGTAAACGGTTGAGATCCCCACCCCTAAACCATATATATTCTTGTATGGGACAATAAAACAAATCAAATGATATTTAACGGAAGTCCACGGTGGTAAACCCCACCCCCTTCTTTTTGAAAACTTGTAAACGGTTGAGATCTTCACCCCTAAACCATATACAGTACTTGCAACCTTACGCGTTACTGTTTTAGCGATCAATCAGCGGTCACCGATCAGTCACCGATCAGTCAAGTTCGCGTCACCAATCCGTCAGACTTATAGTAAAAGTTTTTGACTGATCGGACGGATCAGACGGATAGGACCGATCGACCTTTCTGAGGGGTTGAACTCTACTACGTCACATGATAATCTAATACAAATTAAGAAATCTTAGTTTCGTTTCATTTAATTAAAATGGCGACATGGAAAATACGAAACATTCAAGTACAAATGATCAACATCTTTTTTTATTAATTATTTAGCACAGTTTTAAGAATTTAAAAAGAAAAGAAATATGCATATAAAACTAAATTTAAATATTACTATTAAAGAATGGCCATTTTCATTTTAATTTAGGTTATATTTTTTCAAACCCGGACATTTCTAAAACTATGTTGATAGCGATTTTCAGTGATTTTATTATTTTCTTGAAATGATCATTTATTGCAAATTTCGATGTATTATTTTTAATCATTTTTAAGTATTTTATTCTTATAATCTTAAAATTCTTTAAACAAACTTATCTCGAGGCCATTAAAATAACAAATCACAAATGAAAATAAAAATGCTGCAAATTCTCTTAAAAATAAAAAAAATATTGGTAATTCTAAACAACGAGAACAACATTATAGTATATTTTTTCTGATAGTCTTTTAACTAAATAAAAAATAATCAATCCTTAGCTATAAAAAGTACAAAAATCCAATGACGGTCAATAATTTCCATTCAAATAAAGGAATTATTGCATTCTATTTCAACAAAAACAAAAGTTTATGCATATCTATCCTTCTTTATTCACATTTTATTAAAAATTTCTTATCTAAAGGCATTTATAATGACTGATAGCAATTGCATTGCACTATTTCTGATATAAAAGAAGAAATATTTGTGTATTTTTATGCAATGCGAATATTAAATTTAGTATCTGATCCCTTCAATTCAACATATTTTATGAAATGCAACCAATCCTGATGTACAAAAAGTACTGAAATCAAATTGTGATTCATTATTTCTATCAAAATGAAGATATTATTGCATTCATTTTCAACACCAACAAAAGTTTAAGCCTTATTCTACTTACAATATTAAAATTCTTATAAAAGAAATAATCTTGAAGCCTTTGAAATAACTAGTTACAAATAACATTGCATTATTTTTTAACAAAACAAGAGAAATTGGTAATTTTAAACAATGTGAACAACATTTAAGGATATGTTCTATGATTTTCTTTTACTTTTATGAAAAACAACCAATACTAAACTATGAAAAGTACAAACATCTAATGACAGTCAATAATTTTCATTCAAATAAAGAAATTATTGCATTCTTGTTCAACAAAAACAAAAGTTTATGCTCATTTATTCACATTTAATTAAAAAATACTTATATAAAGGCATTTATAATGACTGATAGCAATTGACGTTGCATTATTTCTGATATAAAAGAAGAAATATTTGTATTTTTAAGCAATGCGAACATTACATTTAGAATCTTTTCCCTTAAATTCAACATATTTTATGAAAAGCAACAAATTCTGAACCATAAAAAGTACAAAAAGCCATAGGCGTTCAATAATTTCCATTAAAAAAGAGACATTATTGCATTCGTATTCAACACAAAACAAAAGTTAAAGTATTAATCTCCTTACATTATCAAAATTCTTACAAAAAAAATCTTATTGGAGGACTTTGAAATAACAAGTTACAAATAACATTGCAATATTTTTTATCAAAAGAAGAAAAATTGGTAATTCTAATCAATGTGAACAACATTTTAGTATAATTTTCTCAGATATTATTTTGATTTTATAAAAAACAACCAATCCTAAACCATAAAAAGTACATAAAGTCATAGGTAGTCAATAATTTAAATTGAAATAGAGGAATTTTGAATTTTTATCAAACAAAAACAAAAGTTTATGTATATTTATCAGTAAATTATTCACATCTTTTACAAAAGAACTTATCTGAATGCATTAGTTATGACTGATTGCAATTGACGTTGAATTATTTCTGATACAAAAGTAGACATATTTATATTTTCAAGCAACACAAACTAAAATTTAGTATCTTTTCCCTGATATTCAGAATATTTTATGAAAAACAACCAATCCTGATGTACAAAAAGAACCAAAATCAAATGATGGTTCATAATTTCTATCAAAATTAAGAAATTATTGCTTTCTTATTTAACAAAAACAAAAGTCTATGCATATTTATCCTTCAATTATTCATATCTTTTACAAAAGAACTTATCTGAATGCATTAGTTATGACTGATTGCAATTGACGTTGAATTATTTCTGATACAAAAGAAGACATATTTATATTTTCAAGCAACACGAACTAAAATTTAGAACCTTTCCCTGAAATTCAGCCTATTTTATGAAAAACAACCAATCCTGATGTACAAAAAGAACCAAAATCAAATGATGGTTCATAATTTCTATCAAAATTAAGAAATTATTGCTTTCTTATCTAACAAAAACAAAAGTTTATGCATATTTATCCTTCAATTATTCATATCTTATATAAAAGTACTTATCTGAATGCATTACTTATGACTGATTGCAATTGACGTTGAATTATTTTTGATATAAAAGAAGAAATATTTGCATATTGAAGCATACTAACAGAAATTTAGTATCTTTTCCCTTGAAATTCAGCCTATTTTATGAAAAACAACCAATCCTGATGTATTAAAAGAACCAAAATCAAATGACGGTTCATAATTTCTATCAAAATAAAGAAATTATTGCATTCTTATCTAACAAAAACAAAAGTTTATGTATATATTCTTCAATGATTCACATTTTATACAAAATTACTTATCTAAAGGCATTTATAATGACTGATTGCAATTGACGTTGCATTTTTTCTGATATAAAAGAAGAAATATTTGCATTTTTAAGCAACGCGAACAAAAATTTAGTATCTTTTCCTTGAAATTCAGCATATTTTATGAAAAACAACCAATCATGATGTACAAGAAGTACCTAAATCAAATGACGGTTTATAATTTCTGTCAAAATAAAGAAATTATTGCATTCGTATTCAACACAAAACAAAAGTTTAAGAATTATTCTCCTTACATTATCAAAATTCTCACAAAAAAAACAAAATCTTATTGGAGGACTTTGAAATAACTAGTTACAAATAACATTGCATATTTTTTATCAAAAGAAGAAAAGAAAAATTGGTAATTTTAATCAATGCAAACAACATTTAAGTCTATTTTCTCAGATATTATTTTGATTTTATAAAAAACAACCAATCCTGAACCATAAAAAGTACAAAAAGCCATAGGTCAATAATTTCCATTAAAAAAGAGAAATAATTGAATTCTTATTTAACAAAAACAAAAGTTTATGTATATTTATCCTTAAATTATTCATATCTTATACAAAAGTACTTAATATCTGAATGCATTAACTTTGACTGATTGCAAATGAAATTGCATTATTTCTGATATAAAAGAAGAAATATTTGCATATTTAAGCAACGCGAACAAAAATTTAGTATCTTTTCCCTGAAATTCAGCCTATTTTATGAAAAACAACCAATCCTGATGTACAAAATGTACCGAAATCAAATGACAGTTCATAATTTCTATCAAAATAAAGAAATTATTTAATTTGTGTTCAACACAAAACAAAAAGTTTATTTTAAGTAAAATTCTCCTTACATTATCAAAATTCGTACAAAAAAAATCTGATAGGAGAACTTTGAAATAACTAGTTACAAATAACATTGCATTATTTTTTATCGAGAGAAGAATAATTGGTAATTTTAAACAATGTGAACAACATTTAAGTATCTTTTCTCAGATATTATTTTGATTTTATAAAAAACAACCAATCCTGAACCATAAAAAGTACAAAAAACCATAGACGTTCCAATATTTTCCATTAAAAAAGAGAAATTATTGAATTCTTATTTAATAAAAACAAAAGTGTATGTATATTTATCCTTAAATTATTCATATCTTATACAAAAGTAATTATCTGAATGCATTAACTATGACTGATTGCAATTGAAGTTGCATTATTTCTGATATAAAAGAAGAAATATTTGCATATTTAAGCAACACGAACAAAAATTTAGTGTATTTTCCCTGAAATTCAGCATATTTATGAAAAACAACCAATCCTGATGTACAAAATGTACCAAAATCAAATGACGGTTCATAATTTCTATCAAAATAAAGAAATTATTTAATTTGTATTCAACACAAAACAAAAGTTTAAGTAAAATTCTCCTTACATTATCAAAATTCTTACAAAAAAAATTTTATGGGAGAACTTTGAAATAACTAGTTACAAATACCATTGCATTATTTTTTATCAAAAGAAGAAAAATTTGTAATTTTAAACAATGCAAACAAACATTTTAGTATATTTTCTCAGATATTATTTTGATTTTATAAAAAACAACCAATCCTGAACCATAAAAAGTACAAAAAACCATAGGCGTTCCAATATTTTCCATTAAAAAAGAGAAATTATTGAATTCCTATTTAATAAAAACAAAAGTGTATGTATATTTATCCTTAAATTATTTATATCTTATACAAAATTAATTATCTGAATGCATTAATTATGACTGATTGCTATTGACGTGCATTATTTCTGATATAAAAGAAGAAATATTTGCATTTTTAAGCAACTCGAACAAAAATTTAGTATCTTTTTCCTGAAATTCAACATATTTTATGAAAAACGACCAATCCTGATGTACAAAAAGTACAAAATAATGAAATGATTGCATCTTTAATCAACACAAATTAAAGTTTAAGTATTTTAATACTTATTTTTTTAAAATTCTATCAAAGAAACTTTTCTTGAGGCCTTTTAAGTTACTAATCAGAAATAACATTGCATTATATGTTATTAGAAGAAGAAATATTGGTAATCTAGAACAAAAATTAAAACAACACTCTAAATTAGGCCAAAATAAATAAATAGTGTGTTTCCGGTTTCCCGACCCTACCTCCGTTTCCGACGCCGACCCTAAACATTTTATTGGTGATATAGAAATAAAAATAAAAAACCCGGATTTTTCGGTCTTTCCGGATCCGATTATTCGTTTAGAATATTATTGATCCTCAAAGCGTTTGATAATATCGACTGATGTGCATAGGTAAAGCGTATCAAGAACCAAGATTTAAAGTAAACAACAGCATGGCTTTTCGACAGCCATGCAGTGTATTGGCCGTCAGATATGCTAAATGCGAACATATGGAGGCTAAAAATATTATGACATCAATACCCGACAATTTTAGTATGATAAACCTTTTTGGGGAACACCATGATGCAGGACCTTTGGACGAAAAGAAACACGAAGTTGACATATTTTGTTCAACTTCGTTAGACCAGAAATCAGAATTATTCCAGGTTGAGAAAAATTTATCTGTTGGTGAACTAACAAACAGTTTTCATGTTAAATGTGTTCATTTTACCTGTAAAATAAAAGAAGATTTTGTAGTGAAAAACGCTCTGGTAAATGTTATTCAGACTTGTGCACAGGATGCAACAAAAACGGCAGTCAATGCCTTTGAAGTAATGATGGCAGGGGGCAGAAAATGTGTATCGAGAAAGAGAAAAAGGTAGGTTCAAAAGAAAAAAAAGCTTTCCCCAGTAGGCAGACATGGTGTATGATTCATGTTCATTTATAAATGAATCTGCCCCAGCACCATGTCAACTTTTATTCTTTAATATTTCTCTGGCTGGTCCTATATTAAACAAATTGATAATATACAAGAAAAGGAAAAAAAATCATGTCATATTTATACCTACAATTTATTTGACAAGTATATTTTATATAAGTCATTACAAGACCACTGCTCCCACGCATACCCTGTGTGTCATTTCAATACATTGGTTTGATCTCGGAGGCTCTACACAACATGCCACATTTTTTTTAAAGATATTCTCATTCAATGGCAAGAAGATATTCAAATTTTGACCCATGAAAAGCATAGAATTTGCATTAAAGTTTATTTTCATATTTCAGTCCGACAGAAAAGTATTCTATATATTAAATAATTGGACACAGGGTGGCACATCAACCAATTGATTTGGAACCTTTTTCCCTGTTGGGTTTTATATTCATTACAACTAGAAAATCTTCTGGAGTACTTAAAATGGATAATAAGCCAAAACAAGATAAATAATTTGCAACTGCTTATATACTAGAGAAGCAGTTCGAGAAATATTTCGCACAATTTTCATACTGCATTTCAACTAAATTATATCAATATTTTTTACAGCTAACTATCACAGCATTTGGCATGTGTATATGAATAAAATCTCCAGAGCAAAGAATTAGTTTTTTGTTATAAAAATGGTGTGTTTTTAATCTTGACGTACCAGTGTATATATTTTCATTTCATTTTTGTAGTGCTGGAATGAAAGAAGGTCTGTCACGAAAAGACGAACTTTACAATAACCTTGTTGATGATTTTGAGTCTAAAGGTTTAAACTTTCCGAAGGCAGTTGCTGATATAGATGGTGCATACATTATTCAGGTATGATTTCGATGCCAGGATTATATTTACAATAGAGAATCTTTTTTGGCAAACTTAACATGAAATTTATATTATCAATCAGCAAATTGTCAGAACTTGTCTTTAATAATAACAAATGAATAAGATAGTTCAAGTACTTTTTCTTTTGCTATATTTGTTCTAAATTAAATGATTAAAAGTATAAACAACAAAAATCCAAACATTTAAATCAGAATGGAAAGTCTATAAAAATGAAATTCAAGTCACCCACAAAACAACTTGGGGACATTTGTCATATTGCTGACTGGGTACAGGAATTTTCAATTGAAAATGGTGGGTTCAACCAGGTTTTATCATGTTTATGGCATTAAACCTGTCTCTTTCTTGAAGTAAAATCGGGAAGCATCTCAACACATAAACATGTACATATTTTTTTTATTTAAATACAAATTAATCATTTATATAGCAGCATCAATAGGTGAGTACACAAATATCTCTGGTGTGCAAGGTGTATACTCTGACATCTGTAGTGTGACTTTTAACATCCTTAAACTATCATCTGAATGCCAAATCAAAAGTAAAACACTTTTTTAGAACCTCAATACTATGCATATACACGTATTATTCAAAAGAAAACATACTAACATGCATATTAAATAATATTATTCTTCTTCTCTGAAAACATACGGACATGCCTAATATTCTCCTCCTTCTCTGAAACTAACTTTTTAACATGGCAGGGGGGATCAGATTGATGATCTTGTTTGATGTAAAATACTTTTTGATTTGGCATTCTTTAAAGGCTTTCTATATATTCTAGCAAATAGTAAAGGCACATTTATAATCTGTATTTGCACCTAATACTTCCACCTTTATAGTATACCTGTATATGCTTGTTTAATACAACTTTTGGTTTATGTTTTAGCATTTTATAATTTTTAGAAAGAATTATCAAGCGTCTGCTACAATTTAAATGTCAAGCCAAAGCTGATCTGTTGGATTCATTTTTTTTTTGCCAAATTAAAATAGCAGTATTTATGATATTTAAAAAAAATGTCTGAGTTGTCTCATTTTTATTTTGAACCGTGCATGTTCTAGATTCAATCCAATATATGAACTTCATCAACTTTTCTACTCTTTTTTAATGCTTTAAATTTTCTTATGCTTTATTGTAGACCCTATGTAATGCACTCTGGTACCTGACAAACCATCATCAAGTAATTGACGATGCTGCACTTAGACGTAAAAATGTTAATCCGATTCCAAGAGTCTTTAGTCAGTACAGTGGTTATGATCAATTTAAGAGAAAAAAATGTAAACAGCTTCCACTTTCTGCTACCAGTCTTTACAGCCACAGCCAGGCACTGTATAGGTTTGCATGGCTATATTATACACTTTCAGTACTACAAATTCATATATTCTGACACAAAAGGGGAATTTTGTCCACTTTTTCAATGTTTAATTTTTTTTACACCTTTTAGAAGTTCTTCAAAACGTTGTGACAATTAAATTCTTAAACTGGTTGTCATTGGCATCATTTCAAAATAGCATATATGAATTTGAAGACATTTATACCTTAATAGTATGTTAATATTGGAAAGCTGTGTCTACTTCCATTTAAAAGCAGATACTGTTAGTCTGGAATCCTAATTTTAATACATAGGAACATCTAAACCAACCATACAAATAATGGTATATGTTTATATGTGGAATATGAGAAGAAAGACTGAAATCTTCAGTGTGGAAATTCTATGGTCATCTGACAACATGAATTTTTAAATCTTTATGGTAGTAGATTTTATGACATTGTAATTGATATTTGGTATGTCATCCAACTGTCCCAATGCTAGATGTAATAGTTAACATTTGTTTGGGACTAATGTTTTAGTGTAGACGGTAGATGCATGCATAGCAAGAAACTTTTACTCAGTCAACACACCAGATTTACTCCACTTATGGTTTTACTATATTCTATTTACTGCTGAAGATAAAATCATAGTTTTCAAGATTCAAAATAAATGAAATTTATTTTAAAATATTTTATTTTCAGTATCTTAATGAAGCCAGTAATAGGAAACAGTCCTCAATGGAAGAAAGAAGGTGAAAACATTAGACAGCTGGCAGACTGTATGAGTGCATACCGAGAATATTTACTGCTACAAAACCAGGTTACTCAAAAGAATCAATCATTGGATCACCCTGTCAGAACTATTGACAAGTTTGCTACTATTGAACATAGGAGAATGACACCTACTGATGTCAAATCATGCTACAAGCTTTTGGATGAAGATGTTAGATCAAAACCTAAGTCTGTTCCAATCTTATTTGATGAAGATAAGCATTTGGACAGACCTTTTGAAGATTCCTTGAAAAGACTTAGATACTTTGAACAATTGCAACTTTCGACACCAGTAGATATTATACGTTTTTGTCCGGGTGGTTCCATCTTGACTACTATTTGCATCGTAAAAGTGAATGCAAATCGTTCTGAATCAGAAATCCTGATAGATGGAGCTAGAATGCTACAAAAGTCAAAAGTACATTTACAGGAATTTCATACAAGAGCCCAAAGATCCTTATTTAAACAGAAACTTCAAAATGTCACCAAAGTGCTTCCTTCTGTGGCAGATCTTATCTACAAGGAACTCACACTGGATGCAGCAACTGTGAATCATCCAGCAACACAAGAAAGGCTTCGTCTCATCTTTCTTGGTGAACAGGGATTATTGGCTGACCTCAGAAATCTCAATGCTGGTAGACCAACTGGTACCTATGATATTTTTTTCGATAAACTGTCTGGAGTCGTTGAGGAAGTGACTGCTGCCGATGATCGTCGCCATAATGTTTCACACCTGTCACAATGGATTTCTCTAGATGAACTCATCAAGATTTCTTCAAAGAAATGCCCTGAAGGAACACAGATCCCTTCAAAGAGTTTAGTTAGGTTACAGTTTGCACCAAAAAATCCATATACTAGGGCAGCATTAAATTTTACTGGAAAGATTCAGGTTCAATACAAGATACAACGACGACAATTACGAAGTGCTCACCCAGATGATCACTATTGTGGTGCTCAACTTAAATATTTTAAGAAGATGGCATCAGAACTTAAAGAACTGGCAGCTGTCTTTTTTTGTGATGATAAAGCCAAGATCCCAGTCGGTTCACCGGGGTGCCCTATATCAACGGGAGTAAGAGGCAAGAAATCTATTGCACCAACATGTTCTACATTTGGAGCGAAAGATCATGACATGAGTATGTCATCAATCACGCCATCTGTGATTTTACAGTGTGAAGTTCCTGTTGATGCTTCCAAGTCTTTTGTGCGTGGAACAGTAACAAATATTGTGAATGATTCAGTCCTTGAAACATCAAACCCTTTTAGACATGCAGCAGCTTTGATAAAAGTGTTCAACAACAGTCCCCAAAACAATGCAAAGATCTTGATGAAATTTACAGATGGGGGTACAGATCAAAGACATACATTAGAAGCAGTCAGATGTGCTTCTATATGTATATTTTACGAACTGAATTTAGATATGATGATACTTGCACGCTGTGCCCCAGGTCAAAGCTGGACAAACCCAGCTGAGCGTATAATGTCTATTTTGAATCTAGCACTCCAGAACTGTGCATTAGAAAGACCATCAGGAGATGATGATACAGAAAGGGAGATTATCAGATGTGGAAGTATGGCATCCTTGAGAACTCTCTGTGAAAAAAAGCAAGATATAAAACAGAAATGGATCGAACTTATTGAACCTGTACAATCCACAGTAAGAAATAGATTCTTGAGATTGTCTCTAAAGGAAAAACCTATGCAAGCAATAGATCCAATCGTTATTGATGAGATAGATATTATACAAAGACATTTGCGAGAACATTTTCCAGACCTTAACTTGCAGAAATTACAGAAAGTGCACACAAAGAAGTGTCAGTCATACATTCAGTGGATTGAAAAACATAGTAGACAGAGACATTATACATTTCAATTACGTAAATGTGATGATGCCAATTGCTGTATTCCTCCAACTTTAAGCAGAGAAAACTTAATGTGGCTTCCTGACCCAGTTATAAACACAACTGATCAGGATCATTATCTGCAATATGAGGAAGTGAAACACCAGGAAACTGAAGAAGATAGACCATCTATGAAAATACAGAAGAAATCTAAGAAAACTGATCAAGTTGTTGAAGAGACCACAGATGAAATAGAAAGATCAACTGCTATTGAGAACAATGAACACAGTGAAATTGTTATTGAATACGAAGATGAAGAACCAGAGTTTGCTGAAAATAAGTTAACAACTGCACAACATGCAAGATCCACTATTGTTTGTGTCGAATGCAACAAGCCAAGAGTGTTGTACTCCAAGCATGTTTTAACAGATAGACAGAAAGTCTCTTTAGTACTTCTTATCAGTGATTTTGAGTATACATGTGGGGCACCTATAACACCGCCACGTCATGTTTTGAAGAAAGTGATAATGCCCAGAGACAATCTTTCATGTGGAAGCCCAGTTGAACTACCATATTTCAGCAGTGACCTGGGACGAAAGGACATTTGTTGTCAATGCGGTATAGCAGAAAGCAATGTTTGTTTGGAGCTGAAGAAAGCATACAAGACTGTTCTTCCTCTTTGCGATGAATGTAAAAACACTGGAAAAACTCCAATTGTTGCAAGACCCTACGGGAAAAAACAATAGAAAAAAATAAAATGTTTTTATAAAATAAAATGTTTTACCTACCTACCCTACCTATTTTTTTGGGGGGTGAAATAGGAAACACACTATTTATTTATTTTGGCCTTAATTAATCCAAACAAAGCTGTATGTATCTTTACTGTTCTACTATTTTAATTTTCATTATCTAACAACAATAAATAGAGTACTTATTTTAAATGATAACATTTTATCGCTTTTTAGTGGTACATAATTAACGAGTAAAGATGTCTTCGTAGAGGTCCGCCTTTATCGACTGTAAAAACTGTGGAGTTCGTTTTACATAAAAATTTTAATGATATACGTATCCGTCCGATCTGTGCATACAATTAAATTACTGATCAATCGCTGACCATTGTCACGGTAACTCTCACATAGCCTATTTGACGTATCTGACGGATTATATGGGTCATCGATCACCGATCAGTCACCGATCAGTCAAACATCCGTCACCGATCATTCATCGATCAGTCAAGTTCACGTCAAACAGTAACGCCTAAGCTTGCAAGTACTGTATATTCTTGTATGGGACAATAAAACAAATGAATTGAAATTTAGGGGAAGTCCCCTGGGGTAACCCCCACACCTTTTTTTTTGAAAACTTTATAAACAGTCAAGATCCCCACCCTGAAACCATATATATTCTTGTATGTTACAATAAAACAAATCAAATGAAATAAAAGTCAAGTCCCCTGGGGTCATCCCCACCTTCTTTCTGTTTAAGAACTTGTAAACGGTCGAGATCCCCACCCCCTAAACCATATATATTCTTGTATGGGACAATAAAACTAATCAAATGAAATATAGGGGAAGTCCATTGGGGTAACCCCTACCCCCCTTTTTTTTTTGATAACTTGTAAACGGTCAAGATTCCCATCCAGAAACCATATATATTCTTGTATGAGACAATATATCAAATCAAATGAAATACAGTCGAACCTCGTTGTGTCGGAGTCGAAGGGACCGGACCCAAGTATTCGACACATCCGAGGTTTCGACTCATCCGAGGTCGAGTGTGTCGTCATAAATTTGGAATGCATGAAATACGATATGATTTGTGTGCCTTTTTTTCGATATGACACTTTATGATTGTGTATTCAATCTCCATTTTTGGTTCTTCATGATAATTAAACACACAAGTACAGATACAAATCATGCACAAATAAAATCAATAGTCTGCACAAATATTTACAAAGGTCAGTCACTATAAATTATGAAATCACTCGCAGAACGAATTAAGTTATGAAGGTCTCTGATGAGCCAGAGGTCGTCTACTTTACATTAAATTATCGTGAATTGATCATAATTGTCCTAATCCTTTTATTTATTGTAATTAATGAGTTTTAAATCTAACGATTCATTTAATCTCGGCTTGTGTCATTTAAATTTGTTTTGTTTTTATCTGATGTGAAAAATGTTCAACACACTAACATTCCGCTTGAACGATCAACCAAAGGTGTTAATAAGCGGTCACCATAAACATGTCATTTTAACTGTTATACAAACAAGTATGTTTACTCAGCTTTAATCTCTTTGGAAAATGATTAAGTTACATAAGAAATACATCCGATTTGAATTTTTATCATTAGGTCTGCATCTTTTGAAAATTCTTACTTTCGAACTTCGAGTCATCGGGGTCAATTTACATGAATTTTACATCGATGGGACTATAAAATTTACTCGACTTAACCGAGTATTCGAATCAACCGAGTTCGACTCATCAGAGGTAATTATGCATTGATCAAACGGGAATTTTACGGGGACTGAGAAATTACTTCGACTCATCCGAGTTTTCGACACAACCGAGTTCGACACAACGAGGTTCGACTGTATAGGGGAAGTCCATGGGGGTAAACCCTACCCCCTTCTTTTTGAAAACTTGTAAACGGTTGAGATCCCCACCCCTAAACCATATATATTCTTGTATGGGAAAATAAAATAAAGCAAATTAAATTTAGGGGATGTCCCCTGGGGTAACCCTTACTTTCCTTTTTTTTGAAAACTTGTAAACTGTCAAGATCCCCACCGCGAAACCATATATATTCTTGTATGTTACAATAAAACAAATGAAATGAAATAAAAGGTGAGTTCCTTGGGGTCATTCCCACCTTCTTCCTGTTTAAGAACTTGTAAATGGTCGAGATCCCCGCCCCTAAACCATATATATCCTTGTATGGGACAAAAAAACAAATCATATGAAATAAAGGGCAGGTCCCCTGGGAAAATTAATCAGTTTGTGTGTGTTATATTTGAACATAAATTAAATATATATAGGGTTCTTTCAAGTGCTGAATCTGAACTTGTTTTTAATTAGATAATAATCTATTTTTGTTATGAGATAAAGTTTTTGACATTGATAGATAAGTTGCAGATCTGTATTATTTTTTGACACATGAAAGAAACAATATTAGCAACTATTAATTAAATTTGATTATAATATGGAATTAGATATAACATCATATCTGATTTTAGAGAAGTATTTTGCTGGTTTTTTACTGGTTTATGGAAATAAGTTTGAGTTATTTGTTTTGAAAAGTGATGTGTTTAATTGATAGATATAAAATCATATCTAATTTTAGAGATTTATGAGTGGTTAAGTCATATCTAATTTTAGAGAATTATTTTGGTGTTTTGTTACTGGTTCATGGAAATAAATTTGAGTTATTGGCGAAATATCATTGGTAAATTGTTTGAAACTTTTATGACTTGTCTTATCTCACATTAAAAATTGGAGTGACAGATTTATTTGAAAATTATCTATTTCCTAAGTGGTGATGATTATAAGCTATATTATTAGACATTTTGAAGATTATTACATTATTAATTATTAATTAGATCTGGGTTATATCTTAGCATATGATAATCATTGGAGTGACAGATTTATTTGAAAAATTTCTGTTTCCTGATAAGATCTGTAGGACTGTATATATAAAGTTTGACATTTACTAGTAGGACTGTATAAATGAAGTTTGAAATTTACTGTTCTTTATTAGACATTTTGTAGATAATTAAGTCTCCCTAAACCATATATATTCTTACCCCCACCCCCCTTCAATTTGAGAATGTGCTTTTATCTTGTAAACGGTCGAGATCCCCACCCCTAAACCATCTTGTATGGGACAATAAAACAAATCAAATGAAATATTGGGGGAGTCCCCGGGACCATCCCCACCCCCCTTCTTTTTGAAAACTTGTAAACGGTCAAGATCCCCACCCTGAAACCATATATATTCTTGTATGGGACAATAAAACAAATCTAATGAAATAAAAGGCGAGTCCCATGGGGTCAACCCCACCCCATTCTGTTTGAGAACTTGTAAATGGTCGAGATCCCCACCCCTAAACCATATATATTCTTGTATGGGACAATAACACTAATCAAATGAAATATAGGGGAAATCCAGGGGGGTCACCCCCACCACCCTTCTTTTTGAAAACTTATAAACGGTCAAGATCCCCACCCCTAAACCATATATATATTCTTGTATGGGTCAATAAAACAAATCAATTGAAATATAGGGGAAGTCCATGGGGGTAACCCCCACCCCTTTCTTTTTGATAACTTGTAAACGGTCAAGATCCCCACCCCTAAACCATATATATTCTTGAATGGGACAATAAAACAAATCAAATGAAATTGAGGGGAAGTCCCCTGGGGTAACCCCCAACTGCCTTCTTTTTGAAAACTTGTAAATGGTCAAGATCCCCACCCTGAAACCATATATATTCTTGTATGGGACAATAAAGCTAATCAAATGAAGTAAAAGGCGAGTCCCCTGGGGTCACCCCAACCCCTCCTCTTTGAGAACTTGTAAACGGTGGAGATCCCCACCCCTAAACCATATATATTCTTGAATGGGACAATAAAACAAATCAAATGAAATTGAGGTAAAGTCTCCTGGGGTAACCCCCACCCCCCTTCTTTTTGAAAACTTGTAAATGGTCAAGATCCCCAACCCGAAACCATATATATTCTTGTATGGGACAATAAAACAAATCAAATGAAATACCCCCTCCTGTTTAAGAACTTGTAAACGGTCGAGCTTTTCATTATTAATAAGATAAAACCACATTGAGGTCCAAAGGGTCCTAAATTAAACTTTTGTTTAATTTCCTCAAAAATTGAATTCTTTGGTTCTTTGATATGCTGATTCTAACAATGTTTGAGTGTTTAATCATATCTAATTTTAGAGAACTTATTCATCACTGGTTGTTGTTATTATATTATTGATTTGAAAAATTGCATCATATCTTATTTTAGAGAACTATTTATCCAGTTTGAGTTATTTCCATTTGCACAGAAAATATTATGGATAAAATTAACCTGTGTTTCATTTCAACATAAATTAAATATGTATATAGGGATCTTTGAAATGCTGAATCTAAACTCTATTTAAACATTAGATTTTTAGGCCCAGTTTTCAAGTTGGTCCAAATCAGGGTCCAAAATTAAACTTTGTTTGATTCAACAAAAAATGTATTTATGGGGTTCTTTGAAATGCTGAATCTAACCATGTATTATCCAAGATTTTGGATTGTGGGCTCCTTTATCAAATTGGTCCACATTGAGGTCCAAAGGGTCCTATATTAAACTTTTGTCTGATTTCATCAAATATTGAATTCTTGGGGTTCTTTGATATGCTGATTCTAATATGTACTTAGATTTTGGATATTGGACCATAATAGGTATTTAAATGTCCAATTTCAAATATATCAGTTCTTTGACTACATTCATTTTGTGTCACAAACCTATGATGTGTCAAATATTCAATCACAATCCAAATTCAAAGCTGTTTTAAGTTTAAATGTAGTGTCCATACTTTCTCAACTGTTCAGGGTTCGACCTTTGCAGGAAAATCCGGTTTGCTGTCTCTCTGACAGCCTCTTGTTCTAGTTTCAGGATAATAACTTGCGTATAAGTATTTTGATTGCTCTGAAATTGTACCACAATGTTTAATACCACAAGTAGAAGGTTGGGATATATTTTGGGGGTTATGGTGCCAACAGTTTAGGAATTAAGGGCCAAAAAGGGGCCAAAAACAAGCATTTTTGTAGTTTCAAGACAATAACTTAAGTGTTAGTGTATGGATCTCTCTGACATTGTACCACAAGGTTCCATATCACAAAGGAAGGTCTGGGATTGAGTTTGGGGGTACTGTAAATTCAGAAATTATTGCGGGCATTTATTATTGCGATTTTTCAAAAATGGGCAAGAATGCGAGTTTAATTAATGCAATTTCAAAACAATCTACGTTTAGATCAACGTTTTATTTATCAAAATGCGAGTTCTTATTATTGCGATACTCACCGAGTGGCATTATTCGCATTAATAAAAACCTCGCAATAATTTCTGAATTTACAGTAATTGTCCCATACATGCAGGAATTAGGGGCCAAAAAAGGGCCAAAAACAAGCATTTTTCTAGTTTCCAGACAATAACTTGTGTTTAAGTGAATGGATCTCTCTAAAAAGGTATTACAAGGTTCCATACTACAAAGGAAAGGCTGGGATTGAGTTTGGAGGTAATTGCTCCAAGGAGGGATTAAAAAATGGTGGGGGTTCCAATTTTTTTAAGGGCTTCATATTTTGTTTTCAAAATTTTTACAAATTTCAAATTTTTGAAAAGTTTCAAGAAGAAAGAAGAAACCTTAAATTGCACAGTATTGCGCAATAGATTTGTTAGATCTTTGACCACATTTATTTTGTGTCAGAAACCTATATTGTGTCAAAAATTTGATCACAATCCAAATTCAGACAGTATCAAGCTGGAATATTGTGTCAAAATTTGCCCCAACTGATCAGGGTATGACCTCTGCGGTCGTATCAGGCTGCGCTCAGCGAAGCATTTTATTATTTTTCTGGTTTGTCTTTCCAGATTTATCGGACATTAATTTAAGTAAATTTTTCGAGTTTTACCATTACTTGAATTTGCTTGGATTGATTTACGGCAACCACTGAATAACATGCTCCTGACTTGGGACAGGCACATACAGAATGTGGCGGGGTTAAACATGTTTGCTAGGGCCAAACCCTCCCCTTACCCTGGGACAGTGGTGTAACAGTACAACATAAGAACAAACTACAAATCAGTTGAAAAGGACTTAATTCATCAGATCGATACAAATCAAATAAAAACCTTAACAAAAACACTAAAGACACAAAGTACAGATCTTAGAGTACTCAGAGTTACTGAAAGCTAGTTCAAAGCCAATAACAACTAAAAAAAAGTCATGTGTCTAAGACTAAAATTTCAATCAGTACACATCCTACATCCAATGGATTTAATGTAAAGACGTCATTAACAGTCAGAGAAAAAAAAATCTCAAAATTTGTATACATTCTTTTATACTGTAAAAAAAGGGCTGAAGATACCAAGGGAATATTCAAATAAATGTGTTGGTAATCCTTTATTAAAGAATCTCTGATAAAAAGTAGGTCTATAACATTGTTAGCAAACTTAACTGAGCAGTGTCATTCATTTATATGTGAATATGATTCATATTAGAAAATCAAATAGTCTCTTCCGGGACTTGAACCCAAAACCTCTGTGTTACAAGTGAATGCTCTAACCGACTGGCTAAAGTACTTCCCTAGCTCAACTATTCATGGCTGGCTAAGAATCTACTATTCAAGGGAAGCAATCCTGTCTAAATTCCCCCACCCCAAGAGTCATCATACCATTATGACTCTCACAACACATACTCTGGGTAGATATCCTCTCTAACCACATAGTGTTTTTGTTGTTGGGCACCCAATGTAATCAGAGAGCATGATTCTTATTTGAAATTACATTACCTCCTCCCGGACTTGAACCTTGTCAGTGCAGTAACAGACTGAGCTCAAGAACTTAGAAGTAATTCCCTAGCTCAACCATTTACAGCTTGCTAAGTATTTACTATTCACGGGTAGCAATCCTATCAAAATATCATCACAAATACCGTAACCCTTTGAAAATCCTTGAAAAGTCCTAGAATAGTCATTGAAAAATAGAATAAAAAAGGAGTATGAACACTGGTTTTGAGATTGAATTTTATATACGATCCCAAAAAAATATGCGGCCATATAATGGTATGGCGATATCGTCATCCGCAGACATTTGGTTTCCGAACAATAACTTGATTTGTATGGATCTCTATGAAATTGTACCACAAGAATCTATACCACAAAAGGAAGCTTTGGATTGATTTTGGTGGTTATTGTCCTAACTGTTAGGAATAAGGGGCCTAAAACAAGCATTTTTCTTGTTTCAGGACAATTACCTGAGTATAAGTGTATGGATCTGTATAAAATTATACCACAAGGTTCCCTACCTCAAAAGGAATGTTGGGATTGACTTTTGGGGCTATGGCCCAAACCATTTAGTAATTAGGGGCCAAAAAACAAGGATTTTCTGGTTTCTGGATAATAACTTGAGTATAAGTCTATCGAACTCTATGGAATAGTACCACAAGGTTCCATACCTAAAAAGGAAGGTTGTGATTGGTTTTTGGATTTATGGCCTTAATTAGGAATTAAGGGCCAAAAACAATACGTTTCTAATACTTTATATAAATTGCTTATTTCTTGACCAATATCAATCGGGCTTACTTCAAAGTCTTGAATTCTAGGGGTTCTTTAATATGCTGAATCTAACTGTGTATTTAGATTTTTAATTTGGGGCCCCATTTTTAAATTGGTCCACATTAAAGTCCAAAGGGTCCAAAATTAAACTTTGTTTGATTTCAACAAAAAATGAATTCTTGGGATTCTTTGATATGCTGAATCTAACCATGTATTTAGATTTTTTATTTTGGGCCCCGTTTTCAAATTGGTCCACATTAAGGTTCAAAGGGTCCCAAATTAAACTTTGTTTGATTTTAACAAAAATTGAATTCTTGTGGTTCTTTGATATGCTGAATTTATCCATGTATTTATATTTTGAATATTGGACCATAACAGGGTTTGACACTAACTAAATGTATGTACTAGCCTGCAGGGCTAGTGAAATTATTATTCTACTAGTCCTCTTGTCAATTCACTTGGACGGTCGTGCCATCGGCACGACCCTATCTAGGAGGGTCTGGGGGCATGCCCCCCCAGAAAATTTTGATACAATGAAGCTGAATCCTGTGTTCTGGAGCATTTCCAGAGGGTTTTGAACACGTTTTGTTACATGAAATTTCACTGGTTTCCTAATAAAAAATACAAAAAAAAAAAAAAAAAATCATATGTTTATCATCTATATTAAGAATGTGTTCGAATTATTTTGAAGACCCCTTTCGATCATTACTTCATCATCATCCTCATTTTACTTATCATTATTACTAGTGTCTTTAATGAAGATGGATAAGTTAGGGGTATTTTTACCACAAAAGAGGAAAGGTTTGCCCGTGCTGTTTTTTTGTCATAATTCTTCATGGACTCCTTCTTTTCCCTTGTTGTTTCAGTTTATTTTTTTTTTGCAGGAAAAGATTTTATTCCTAAAAATCTGTATAGTTTTACCAGAGACCAAGGAATTGTATAGTATACAAATCCTTGCAGAGACCTATAATTTTGTTTTTATGACAATAATTCAATGATATTGTTTGCCTCAAATTACATTCGAAATACAGCTTTTTCACCTAGAGAAAATTCCCAATTACTAAAAAAATGGATGAATATTCCTCCCAATAAGTTGTACTTTTTCCCCGAACAGTGATGGTATCGGTAGTAATGTATGTAAATTTCATATTCATGTTATTATTTTGATATTATGAAAGCACTTTTGAGATCCAGGTTTCTGATTAGAATCATCACGGCGTTTGTAACACACATGGTTTTCAATGTATTAAGTACCATCATTGTTTCCGTTTCTTTCCCCTCCCCAAAAAGTACCTTTCATGTTAAAAAATGTCTGACAATCAAAATATACGTGAATAAACTGTACAATAAAGACAGCAAAGGTCAGCAAAAAATCTGGGATTTGTTGACAATTAAAATTTTGTGAAACTCCTAGTTTTAAACAAAATTTTGACTAGCCCGTCGGTCTACTGTGATGAAAACTTTTCTAGTCCTTCCTAATTTTTACTAGCCTCGGGCTAGCGGACTAGCATTAGTGTCGAACCCTGCATAATAGGTAAATGTCCAATTTCAAATCTTTAAGTTCTTGGACCACATTCATTCTTTTCAGAAACCTATGCTTTGTCAAATATTTAATCACAATCCAAATTGAGAGCTGTATCAAGCTTGAATGTTGTGTTCATACTTGTTCAGGGTTTAACCTCTGCGGTTGTATCAAGGTGCGCTCTGCCAAGCATTTTATTTAAGAATCTGTAATTGATAGGACAAAAATATTTGGTTTGTGTGATTTTGATGCTGCCTACTATGATAGTGTGGCATTATTTTTTCTGGTGTATGTTTCCATCCATCCCATATCAGGATAAATGTGCCCTTAATTAGTTTGAGAGCTTGACCAATGCTTGTTCTTAACTAGACAACAACATCACTTATTTCTGGTATACACATTCACATATGAATTTATGACGAAGAACATTTTTTGCAGTTAAAAATACAGTTCACACTTCATACCCTTTGGTGAGATAACAGATCCCATTCAACACTACTATCATTGAAACCCAGGCTCTTTAGGGTCCAAATTAAATGTGGCTGATTTATTAATTGTAAACTCCTTAAATTAAATGCGAAACTGAAAGAAAAGCGGCGGTAAATAAACATGAGTTTTATTGTTGTAAAAGAGACAGGGTAACATAAAAAAAACTCTTTTTTTAAGATGTTTAAGGGCCTGGGGAAGAACACTGACTTCTGCGTTTGATTTCATAACATAGTTTTTTAAGTGTCAGTTTAATGTTTTTTCTATCGGCATATATGTTAAACCAAACGAATATTGTATATTAAAGAAAATACATGATTCCAACTTAGAATTGATTCTCCTAATGACAAACAATGTAGGACAAGATATTGAAATTTTCAATGAACCATTCTTAAATTCTGTGGTTTTTGTCTTGCCTGCAGAAAGCGAGACATAGGGCGATGGCATCAACAATTGTTAAGTTTTCTGCTTAAGTTAGTTTGAAAGGAACTACTTGTGATAGATCATTGATATTTGATATAAAGTTGCATTACTATCAGTACATATCAGTTTGAAGACTATTTTGAGGCCCTGCTCCCTAGGACATGGTCCAGTGACTGAATGAATTAGCTATTTTCAATGTTAAGGTTTCTGCTTAAGTTAGTTTGATAGGATCTACTTGTGATAGATCAATGATATTTTGTATGAAGTTGCATTACTATCAGAACATATCAGTTTGACAACTATTTTGAGGCCCTGCCCCCTAGGACATGGTCCAGTGACTGAATTAAAGGGGCATTTAGCTACGAGATATAAAAAAATAAAATATGATTTTTTTTTTCGTTCAATCATTAATGAATGTGAAATAGTGAAATAATAATTCGCTTTTAGCAGCCAGTTTGGTTCAATTTTGTCAAAATAAGCTAAGAAACATCGCTGATGAATTATTCACTTGCAAGTGAATAATTCGACCTCATTGAATCCGTATTCATGTGACCTTCAATTTAACCCCTTAGCTAAAGTTGGGCTACGCATGAATTAGGCGTGTTCAGTAATTAAAAGGAAAAGAATGTCAACATTGAAAGTGAAACAAGGGTAAACCATTTGATTGACTGATTCGATCCACAAAAACTCATTCTTATACAGGTAAAAACGATGATTAACAAATATTTTTATACGACCGCAGGTAGTATTATGATATGATGTTGTCTGCATCTGCGTCCGAAGACATTTTGGTTCACAGACAATAACTTCAGTATAAGTTCATGGATCTCTTTGAAATTTTAGCACAAGGTTCCATACCAGTAAAGGATGGTTGGGATTGTTTTTGGGGCTATTGTCCTTGTGGTTTTGTAATTAGGGGCCAAAAAAGGGGCCAAAAAGAATTATTTGTCTGGTTTTAAAACAATAACTTGAGTATAAGAGATATTTCTTTGGTCAAAATTTTAACACAAGGTTCCACACCACAATAGGAAGGTTGGGATTAATTTTGGGGGTTATTGTCATAGCTGTTTAGGAATTAGGGGCCAAAAAGGGTCTAACAAAAACATTTTTTTGTCAGGTTCACAGACAATAACTTGAGTATAAGTGAAAGAATCTCTATTAAATTTTAGCACAAGGTTCCATACCACAATAGGAAGGTTGGGATTTATTTTGGGGGTTATTGTCATGGCTGTTTGGGAATTAGGGGCCAAAAACAAGCATTTTTTCATGTTTCAGGACAATAATTGGTGTATAAGAGTATAGATTTCTATGAAATTTTACCACAAGGTTCCATACTTCATAAGGAAATGTTAAAATGATTTTTGGAGGGTCATGGTCCATACCGTTTAATAATTAGGGGTCAATAAGTGGCCGAAAACAACTATTTTTCTGGTTTGCAGGCAATAACTTGAGTATCATTTATGGATCTCTATTCAATTTTAGCACAAGGTTCCATACCACAATAGGAAGGTTGGGGTTTATTTCAGGGGTTATTATAGTAGCTGTTTAGGAATTAGGGGCCAAAAAGGGCCTAACAAAAACAATTATTTGACTGGTTCACAGACAATAACTGTATAGATCTGTATTAAATTTAAGCACAAGGTTCCATACCACAATAGTGAGGTTCGGATTTATTTTGGGGGTTATTGTTGTAGCTGTTTAGTAATTAAGCCAAAAAGGGGTTAAAACAAGCATTTTTCATGTTTCAGGACACTAATTTGTGTATTAGAGTATGGATTTCTATGAAATTTTACAACAAGGTTCCATACTTGAACTTCAAAAGGAAAGTTAGGATTGATTTTAGGGGTCATGGTCCAAACTGTTTAATAATAAGGGGCTGAAAAGGGGCAATTTCAATGGGGTTTAATTCAAAAGTCTTGAATTCTTGGGAGTCTTTAATATGCTGAATCTTATTGAGTATTTAATATTTGGATTTTAGGGTCTGTTTTTGAAATGATTCATATTAAGGTCCAAAGGGTCCAAAATTAAACTTTGTTTGATTTCTTTAAAAATTAAATAATCGGTGTTCCTTTATATGCTGAATCTAATTGTGTATTTAGATTTTTTTAATTTTTGAGGCCTGTCTTCAAATTGGTCCACATTAAGGTCAATAGGGTCCAAAATACAACTTTTTATACGACCGCCAAAAAATTTTGCGGTCTTATATTGGTATGACGTTGGCGTCGTCGTCGTCCGGCATCGTCGTCCGAAGACACATTGGTTTTCGCACTCTAACTTTAGTTTAAGTGAATGGATCTCTTTGAAATTTTACCATAAGGTTCAATACCACAAAAGGAAGGTGGGGATTGATTTTGGGGGTTATGGTACCAACAGTTAAGGAATTAGGGGCCAAAAAGGGGCCAAAAATAAGCATTTTTGTAACTTCCAGACAATAACTGTGGAATGGTGTATGGATCTCTCTGAAATTATACTACAAGTTTCCATACCACAAAGGGATGGTTACGATTTCCTTTGGGGGGTTATGGCTCAAACTGTGTAGGAATTAGGGGCAAAAAAGTGGTAAAAACAAGGTTGCCCAGGTTAATGGACAAATACTTTAGTACAAAACATAATTTAAAGCAGTGTAAGGGAGATAAATCAAATACATCATTGAAATTATCTCCCTTACACTGCTTTTAAATTATGTTTAAAGAAATGCATATTTATAAAGGAAGACCAGTAAAAATATCTGCAAATGTTGCATCTTTTTTTTTTACAAAAAAATCCATATGAAAGATTTGACACTATATTTTAAATTCTATTATAAAATAGATTAAGTTAGCACTATGGTAAATTTAAATGGATAATTATGGTTGCAAACTCCATTGGAAATTTGAATTGAGATTATGACCATATCTTGAGGGAAAGCATTTTTTGTGGGAAAAAAAGGGGGGGGGGGGGGTAAAAAGAAATTATGGGGGGTCAATTTTTTCTCATTTCAGATTTCAGAAATTAAAAAGAATTATTCTTCAAATATATTTTTTTTTTTCAAATTTCAAATATTGAAAAATTTCAAGAAGTAATCTTTAATTGCACAGTATGGCGCATTAGATTTGTAAAATCTTTGACCACATTTATTTATTTGTTATGACGAATCTAACCATGTATTTAGATTTTTAATTTTGGGTCCAGTTTTCAAATTGGTCTACATTAAGGTCCAAAGGGTCCAAAATTAAACTTTGTTTGATTTTAACAAAAATTGAATATATGGGGTTCTTTGATATGCTGAATCTAAACATGTATTTAGATTTTAGATTTTTGGCCCAGTTTTCAAGTTGGTCCAAATTGGGGTCCAAAATTAAACTTTTTTTTGTTTGATTTCAACAAAAATTGAATGTATGGGATTCTTTGATATGCTGAATCTAACCATGTGTTTAGATTTTTGATTTGTGGGCCCGCTATCAAATTGGTTCATATTGAGGTCAAAAGGGTCCAAAATTAAACTTTGTTTGATTTCATTGAAAATTGAATTATTGGGGTTCTTTGATATGCCAAATCTAACCTTGTTTTTAGATTTTTAATTTTGGGTCCCCTTTTTTAAATTGGTCTACATTAAGGTCCAAAGGGTCCAAAATTAAACTTAGTTTGATTTTAACAAAAATTGAATTCTTGGGGTTCTTTGATATGCTGAATCTAAACATGTGTTTAGGTTTTTGATTATGGGTCCAGTTTTCAAGTTTGTCCAAGTTGGGGTCCAAAATGAAACTTTGTTTGATTTCAACAAAAATTGAATATATGGGGTTCTTTGATATGTTGAATCTAACCAGGTATTTTGATTTTGGACATTGGACCATAATAGGTAAATTAAAAAAAATCAAGTTCTTATACCACATTCTTTCTGTGTCAGAAACCTATGCTGTGTCAAATATTTAATCGCAATCCAAATTCAGAGCTGTATCAAGCTTGAATGTTGTGTCCATACTTGCCCCAACTGTTCAGGGTTTTGACCTCTGCGGTCGTATCAAGCTTCGCCCAGCGAAGCATTTTATTTTTATTTAAAAAAAAAAATTGAATTCTTGGGGTTCTTTGATATGCTGAATGTAAGCGTGTATTTAGATTTTTGATTTGGGGCATGGTCGGCCCACATTAAGGTCCAAAGGGTCCAAAATTAAACTTTGTTTGATTTAAAAAAAAAAAGAATGGTTGGGGTTCTTTGAAATGCTGAATCTAAGTTGTATTGAGATATTTGATTTTGGGCACAGTATTCAAGATGGTCCAAATTGGGGTCCAAAATTGAACATTGTTTGATTTCATCAATAATTAAATTGTTTGTGTTATTTGATATGGTCAATCCAACAGTGTTTTCGATTTTTTGATTTTGTGCTTGGTTTTCAAAGTTGGTCCAAATTTGGGTCCAAAATTAAACTTTGTTTGATTTCTTCAAAAATTAAATCATTGGTGTTCTTTAATGTGTGCAATCTAACAGTGTTTTAAATTTTTGATTTTGGGCCCCTTTTTCAAACTGGACCCCATAAAGGTCCAAAGTATCCAAAATGAAACTTAGTTTGATTTTAACAAAAAATGAAACAATGTGGTTATTTGATATGCTTAATCCAACCGTGTATTAAGAATTTGAATATTGGACCATAATTGGTAAATGGGTAATAATGCGCATGTGCAAGATCGATCGTGATTTTGTTATCAACTGATTAGATACGAGATTTGATGAACTGGGGGCATTACCAGTTTATTGATTTATCAGATCGGCATCGTTATTACTGTAATCAGATTATTTATAAAAAGTGATTGATTACACTGACAGATTAAAACAGACTATTTTGACTGTTATGTTAATTAATCTTAATTACAAAAGAAACGGTTTGATATGTCACCTGACTTTGCGTGTCACCTTCACGCAAAAATGGACAGATTCATGCTGTGATGTTCACTTAGCAGATATATTCAATAAGTTACGGGTGCCATTTCATTACCATATCTTAGATCATAAAAATAATAGTCAATCAACACCTAGGCCATATGGTATCATAAAGTTTTACCTTAAACTTTTAATCTCACCAGGCGACAGTTGGACAAAATTGATATACCCTTAATAATTATAATCATGTTCTGACAGTTACCGTTAAAACATATGTTCAAAATACTAGCCCTGATTGCATGCGTGTATTAAATTTACATAAAGGTATTGTTGTGCTCAATTCAAATGCATCAGATATTGACAATTTTGAAAGGAGGGGGATCTGGGGTTCAGCATTTTATCTTGTCTTATCGTGAAGCATACATAATATAGTATGCAGAATATCTAATTAATTTCAATGATCTTAAACAGAATAAAAGATACTTTATATATTTTTTTATATCTTCAGAAAGTAAATTTTCACACATATATATAGTTAGGCATTTGATTACATACTTTTAATGAACATTTCTGTTGTATATTTATTTTTGTGTCAGAAAATTCACGTTAATAGGTAGAAAAATGATAATAAATGTGAAAAAAATATTGTAATATTAAAACTAATTTAGAAAAAAGTACCCCCCCTTGACAAAAAAAAACAATGATTGTCGTCTTGTCGAAAGCAAGCAGATCTTCAAGATTTATGAGTGAAATAACTGCATACTTGGATCTTTTGACATCATTCTTTTTGTCAAGCTTGCAAAATTTATTTCTCGTAAGGGAGACTTGGCGATCCTAGATTCCTTCGTCAGCGTTAACGCTGGCTGTGACAGCATTTAGGGTCAGTCTGTGGTTAAAGTTTTGTTTTATATCAAAATCTTTGTCAAACATAATGGAATTTCGGGAAATTGGGACAGAAGCTTCTTTATGTCCAAAATACAGTATCCATGGCAAAATTTTACAAAGATTTTGTCATTGGCAAATTAAAACATAACTAAATTTGTATTTACTTTTCAAACGGGATGTATAGAGACACACACACGTTCATTTTTATCTATAAAGAAGTCACTCCTAACTATCCTACTGCCTGTCGATACAATTTTTTTTTTTGGCATTGCACAAGTCATGTCTTCTTTGACTGTTCATGACGTTAAAATACTAAATCCCTGGGATGTATTTAAGTTGATTTTAGTCTCTGATGCATGATTTTTTATTATTAATTGTTTTGGCTTTTAACTAGCTGCCAGTAACTGCGAGTACTCTCAAATCGTACTTTCTTTTTAATTTGACCTGTTGATACTATTTGTAATGCTTTTTTGTTATTTAATGTTAACATGGATCTTGTCTATATACCAGCTTTGATTATTTGGTATTTAATTACTACAAATTTTCACTTCTTCGTACTATGAACATCAAAATTATTTCATTTTTCCTTAGATGCTGTTCTTGGACCTTGGAAGTTTTATTTAGCACTAATTGTATATTTTTATTGTTGATATTCACCCCATATGTACCAAGTGTTAGATTAGTTTTATTGATAGTAAAGAAATTTCTTGGTATTCCTAAACGGAAGATTTTATACACACAGGAGAAGAAGTATACTTAACAACAAAATTATTTTCATTTACCTGTGTATAATATGACGCAGGTTTCTTCAAAAGTGATGATTTTCTGTAAATTGTTTGAAATTTCACAGTAATATCATACTTTAACTTTGTTTAAACCTGTTCATTTACTTTTGACTTTAATTATTAATCCCTTGTAATTTTTTATTAACTGTGTATTTGCATTCAGGTGTCACAGGTCAAATTTATTCGTTCATTGTGTGTTAATTTACGTTTTTTGATTGAGTTAAGCCTTCCAATTGATATTTTATAGTGTGTTTTTATATGACCGCAAAAAAATTTTTGTGGTCCTATATTGGTATGACGTTGGTGTCGTCGTTGTCATCGTCGTCGTCGTCCGGCATGGTTTCATGACAATAACTTGTGTTAAACATTTGTTTTCGCACTCTACCTTTAGTTTAAGTGAAGGGATCTCAATGAAATTTTACCATATGGTTCAATACCACAAAAGGAAGATGGGGATTGATTTTGGGGGTTATGGTACCCACAGTTATGGAATAAGGGGCCAAAAATAAGCATTTTTATACGACCGCAAAAAAATTTTGAGGTCGTATATTGGTATGACATTGGCGTCGTTGTCGTCGTCGTCGTCGTCGTTCGGCGTTGTCGTCCGAATACACAATGGTTTTCGCACTCTAACTTTAGTTTAAGTGAATGGATCTCTATGAAATTTTACCATAAGGTTCAATACCACAATAGGAAGGTGGGGATTGATTTTGGGGGTTATGGTACCAACAGTTAAGGAATTAGGGGCCAAAAAGGGGCCGAAAATAAGCATTTTTGTAACTTCCAGACATAACTTGTGTGTTAGCATATGGATCTCTTTGACATTGTACCACAAGATTCCATATCACAAAGGGTCAATGCTGGGATTGATTTTGGGGTTAATTGCCTCAAAATTTTAGGAATAAGGGGCCAAAAGGGGGCAAAAAACAAGCATTTTTCTAGTTTCATGACAATAACTTGTGTGTAAGTGTATGGATCTTTCTGAAATTTTACTACAAGGTTCCATTTCACAAAGGGAAAGCTGGAATTGAGTGTTGTGGTAATTGCCCAAAACGTTTAGTAATAAGGGGCCTAAAAAGGGGTTTAAAATAAGCATTTTTTAGTTTCTAGACAATAACTTGTGTTCAAGTGTATGGATCTCTCTAAAATTGTATTACAAGGTACCATACCACAAAGGCAAGGCTGTTATTGAGCTTGGTTTGGGGGGAAAGGGGGGTGGGGGTGATGAATCATAAGGGGGCGGGGGTCAAAAAAGGGGTAATTTTTTTTTTTCCTTTTTTTTTTGTTTAAAATTTACATTTTAAGTTAGTTATTTTTTATCACGAAGAGAAAGTAGGAATTGAGTTTTGGGGTTAATTGCTCAAACATTTATGAATAAGGGGCCAAATATTGGTCAAAAATAAGGATTTTTTTAGTTTGCAACAAAAACTTGTGTTCAAGTGTATGGATCTCTGTGAAATTGTATTGCAATGTACCATACCACAAATTGAGGTGGGGGATGATGAATCAAAAGGGGGTTGAAAAAATGTGTGGGAGGTAGGATTTTTTTTTTTCCTTTTTTTTTCTTTAAAATTTTCCATTTAAAGATGGTTGTTTCAGATTTATATATGAAAGAAAATAATAATGATACGGTTATATATCATGAGGAATTGAAATTTAAAATTATTTATATTGGAAATTTAAGTTACATTGGAAAGTAATAATTGGCTTGGTGGGGGGGGGGGGGGGGGGGGGGGGGGGGGTTTATGGCTCTAATGTTTAAGGAATAAGGGGAAAAAAGGTTAAAAAACAAGGGTTTCCATTTTAATAGACAAATAATTGAGTAAAGAACATTATTTAAAAGCAGTGTAAGGTTGGTAATTCAAACTCATTTAAATATCTCTACACTGCTTTTAAATTATGTAAATTGGAAATTTGCCAATAACTTTATTGTTAATAAATGCATTGGAAATTTGCCAACAATTTTAGTGTAATAAACTTCATTGGAAATTTGCCAATATAAAATTTTGCTGATGAAGGTTTTTTGTTTACCTTTAGCCTTGACTATGAAGTCATTTTCTATTTTTATAGCCTTATGATGTAGTTGAATTATTTAATACTTTTATGATGTGTTTAAATGGGGTTTTATCATGTTTATGGTTGCAAATTTATTGTTTTAGTATAATAAACTCCATTTAAAATTTGCCAATAAAAAAAATTTTTGTTTATTTTTAGCTATGATTATGATGTCATTTTCTATTTTACTTTTATGGTTGCAAAGAAATTTTTATTTTTAGATATTACTGTTAAATGATGCTGATTAAGGTTTTTGCTATGTTTAGCCATGACTATGATGTCATTTTCTATTTTAATATCTGTTATGATGTATTTAAATGGGCTTTTATGGTTACAAAGGAATTTTATTTTTAGATATTACTATAAAATGTTGCTGATGCTGATTAAGGATTTTGTTTATTTTTAGCCATGACTATGATGTCATTTTCTATTTTAATACCTTTATGATGTAATTTCCATTTTTAGATATTACTGTTAAATGATGCTGATTAAGGGTTTTTTGCTATGTTTAGCCATGACTCTGATGTCATTTTCTATTTTAATATCTGTTATGATGTATTTAAATGGGCTTTGGTTACAAAGGAATTTTATTTTTAGATATTACTTTAAATGTTGCTGATTAAGGATTTTTGTTTATTTTTAGCCATGACTATGTTGTCACTTTCTATTTTAATACCTTTATGATGTATTTAAATGGGCTCCCATGTATTTAGATTTTTGATTATTTATACATGTTACCAAATTGGTCCACATTGAACAAAAACGGTCCAAATTTCAACTTTATTACATTACATCAAACATTGAATTCTACATATTCTTTGATATATTGAAATTAACAAACAATTTAGTTTATGGATATTCCACCATAATAGGTAAATTAATTTTTTTCCAGTTCTTACACCACATTCATCCTGTGTCAGAAACCTATGCTGTGTCAAATATTTAATGACAATCCAAAGTCATAGCTGTATCAAGCTTGAATTTTGTGTCCATACTTGCCCCAACTGTTCAGGGTTCGACCTCTGCGGTCGTATCAAGCTGCGCCCCAGCGAAGCATTTTATTATATATTGGTATGACGTTGGCGTTGTCGTCGTCGTCCGGCGCCGTCCTAGGACACATTGGTTTTCGCACTCTAACTTTAGTTTAAGTGAATGGATCTCTATGAAATTTTACCATGAGGTTCAATACCACGAAAGGAAGGTTGGGATTGATTTTGGGGGTTATGGTACCAACAGTTAAGGAATTAGGGGCCAAAAAGCGGCCAAAAATAAGCATTTTTGTAACTTCCAGACATAACTTGTGTGTTAGTGTATGGATCTCTCTGACATTGCACCACAAGGTTCCATATCACAAAGGGAATGCTGGGATTGATTTATGGGGTAATTGCCTCAAAATATTAGGAATTAGGGGCCAAAAAAGGGGCAAAAAACAAGCATTTTTCTAGTTTCATGACAATAACTTGTGTGTAAGTGTATGGATCTTTCTGAAATTGTACTACAAGGTTTCATATCACAAAGGGAAGCTGGAATTGAGTTTGGGGGTAATTGCCTGAAACGTTTAGGAATAAGGGGCCAAAAAGGGGCCAAAAATAAGCGTTTTTCTAGTTTCCAGACAATAACTTGTGTTCAAGTGTATGGATCTTTATGAAATTGTACCACAAGGTTCCATATCACACAGGGAATGCTGGGATTGATTTTGGGGGTAATTGCCTCAAAATTTTAGGAATTAGGGGCCATAAAAGGGGCAAAAAACAAGCATTTTTCTAGTTTCATGACAATTACTTGTGTGTAAGTGTTTGGATATTTCTGAAATTGTACTACAAGGTTCCATATCACAAAGGGAAAGCTGGAATTGAGTTTGGGGGTAATTGCCCGAAACGTTTAGGAATTGGGGGCCAAAAAGGGGCCAAAAAACACATTTTTCTAGTTTCCAGACAATAACTTGTGTTCAAGTGTATGGATCTCTCTGAAATTGTACTGCAAGGTACCATACCACAAAGGGAAGGCTGGGATTGAGTTTTGGGGTGATGAATCATAAGGGGGTTCAAAAAATTGGGGGGGGGGGGGGGATTTTTTTTTTTTTTCCTTTGTTTTCTTTTTTTAATTTTTTTTTTCTTTTAAAATTTTCCATTTTAAGTTGGTTATTTCTGATTTATATTTAAAAGCAAATAATAATGATATGGTAGGAGATACACACCAAACAGGATGTGTAAATTATTATATAATAAGTATTGTGCAATAGCAAGAAATTTTCAATTGCATAGTATTGCACAATAGCAAGAAATCTTCAATTGCACAGTATTGGGCAATAGCAAGAAATCTTCAATTGCATAGTATTGCGCAATAGCAAGAAATATCCAATAGCACAATATTGCGCAATAGCAAGAAATTGTCGATTGTGCAGTGTTGCGCAATAGCAAGAAATATTCAATTGCACAGTATTGTGCAAAAGAAGATACTTCGTATAAATTGCTTATTTCTTGACCATTTTCAATGGGGTTTTATTCTTGAATTCTTGGGGTTCTTTAATATGCTGAATCTAACCGTGTATTAAGTTTTTGGATTTTGGGCCCTGTTTTTAAATTGGTCCACATTGAGGTCCAAAGGGTCCAAAATTAAACTTTGTTTGATTTCATCAAAAATTGAATTATTGGGGTTCTTTGATATGCCAAATCTAACCGAGTATTTAGATTCTTAATTTTTGGTTCTGTTTTCAAATTGGTCTACATTAAGGTCCAAAAGGTCCAAAATTAAACTAAGTTTGATTTTAACAAAAATTGAATTCTTAGGGTTCTTTGATATGCTGAATCTAAACATGTATTTAGAGATTTTTGATTATGGGCCCAGTTTTCAAGTTGGTCCAAATCGGGGTCCAAAATTAAACTTTGTTTGATTTCAACAAAAATTGAATATATGGGGTTCTTTGATATGCTGAATCTAATCATGTATTTAGATTTTTGATTTTTGGGCCCAGTTATCAACTTTGTCCACATTGAGGTCAAAAGGGTCCAAAATTAAACTTTGTTTGATTTCATCAAAAATTGAATTATTGGGGTTTTTTGATATGCTGAATCTAACCATGTATTTAGATTTTGGATATTGGACCATAATAGGTGAATGTCCAATTTAAAATTTTTAAGTTCTTAGACCACATTCATTCTGTGTCAGAAACCTATGCTGTGTCAAATATTTAATCACAATCCAAATTCAGAGCTGTATCAAGCTTGAATGTTGTGTCCATACTTGCCCCAACTGTTCAGGGTTCGACCTCTGCGGTCGTATCAAGCTGCGCCCTGCGGAGCATTTTATTGTAACTTCCAGACATAATTTGTGTGTAAGTGTATGGATCTCTCTGACATTGTACCACAATGTTCCATATCACAAAGGGAATGCTGGGATTGATTTTGGGGGTAATTGCCTCCAAATTTTAGGAATTGGGGGCCAGAAAGGGGCAAAAAACAAGCATTTTTCTAGTTTCATGACAATAACTTGTGTGTAAGTGTATGGATCTCTCTGACATTGTATCACAAGGTTCCATATCACAAAGGGAATGCTGGGATTGATTTTGGGGGTAATTGCCTCCAAATTTTAGGGATTAGGGGCCAAAAAGGGGCTAAAAACAAGCATTTTTCTAGTTTCATGACAATAACTTGTGTGTAAGTGTATGGATCTTTCTGAAATTGTACTACAAGGTTCCATATCACAAAGGGAAAGCTGGAATTGAGTTTGGGGGTAATTGCCCAAAAAGTTTAGGAATAAGGGGCCAAAAAGGGGCAAAAAATAAGCATTTTTCTAGGTTCCAGACAATAACTTGTGTTCAAATGTATGGATCTCTCTGAAATTGTACTGCAAGGTACCATACCACAAAGGGAAGGCTGGGATTGGTTTTGGGGGTAATTGCCTCAAAATTTTAGGAATTAGGGGCCAAAAACAAGCATTTTTCTAGTTTCAGGACAATAACTTGTGTGTAAGTGTATGGATCTTTATGAAAATGTACTACAAGGTTCCATATCACAAAGGGAAAGCTGGGTTTGAGTTTGGGGGTAATTGCTCTAAATGTTTAGGAATTTGGGGCCAAAAAGGGGCCAAAAAAAAAGCATTTTTTCTAGTTTCCAGACAATAACTTGTGTTCAAGTGTATGGATCTCTCTGAAATTGTAATGCAAGGTACCATACCACAAAGGGAAGGCTAGGATTGAGTTTTGGGGTGATGAATCATAAGGGGGTTCAAAAAATTTGGGGGAGAATTTTTTTTCCTTTTTTTTCATTAAAATTTTCCATTTTAAATTGGTTATTTCTGATTTATATATAAAAGCAAATAATAATGATATGGTTTGAATAGGTAATAGGATATTGGACCATAATAGGTGAATGTCCAATTTAAAAATTTTAAGTTCTTAGACCACATTCATTCTGTGTCAGAAACCTATGCTGTGTCAAATATTTAATTACAATCCAAATTCAGTGCTGTATCAAGCTTGAATGTTGTGTCCATACTTGCCCCAACTGTTCAGGGTTTGACCTCTGCGGTCTTATCAAGCTGCGCCCCAGCGGAGCATTTTATTCCTTTTGGGATCAATATTCTTCTGTCAGCTGTGCCATTCATGCGTCTGTAGTCATTATCGTGAGAATCCAGATTTCGGTCATAGCTGGTCTGGTTCCGACTTCGATCAGTAGTTCGTACAATATTTCAATGGCGGACGAAGAAAACTTACAAAAATAAACGATGTTTGACACGCTATTTGGAAAGGAATAGGACGTTTTTAATGCAAAACATGGATAACAAATTTACTTCAGTCAAATTTCATCACATTCTAATGAAGAAACAAACTTATTTTGCCGAAAGTTTGAATGATTTGAATTTACACTCTCGAGTAACAAGTACCGGAAGTGATAAAAAATTGTCTTTATGAAATAACATGCAACCAACTTTAAAATCCATACTTTAACCTCTTTTCTGAAGAAAATTAATTGCTTATGTCTTTGAATTTCTTTACTTTTAAATGAAAAATTGCTGTTTCATCGACTTGGTAAAAATTGAATATTGCCGATGACGAAAGTGACTGAAAGCGAGTATTGTGAACAACAGGGCGACTAGATTTTCGCTTTTGACGGTCGGGCGAAGCAAAGTGACTGACGGGAAAAGGACTTTGTCGCCCAAATCGCATGGTAGCGTGAGCCCTTCAGATATTAGTTTGTGACAAATGAAAGAAAAAATATTGGGAACTATTAATTATATATATAAAGTTTGATTACACTAAGTGTTTTTATAGGATCTTAAATTTATTTGCCTTTTTTAATTTTTGTTGTTGTTTGTTTTCCAGTATGATAACTGTGAAATTGGCGCATTGCATTTGCGCTAATTTTTACAAAATCCAGTCTTTCATTTGCGCCACAAGGTTATATTTCATTTGAGCCAAAAAATAAAAACTACTTTTGCGCCATTTTACAGGTAACATATAACGGAAAGGTTTAAAATATTCATTGCTACATCGTGAATAAGAATTTTTTAAGAGTATTCCCCCTGGGTAACTAAGTAAGTTCATACTCATTTCTAATATAAAACTGAGAGTCACTTAGGTTTAAAATTATATAGTGTTCACATGTTTGAGGTGTCAAGATGGACATTATCAATTATGAGACAAACAGGCCGTTAGTTTTCTCAGAATTGGATTGTTTCATATTTTTCATGTCTGGGCCGTTTATAGAAGACTATATGGTATGAGTTTTTATTCTCATTTTTGAAGGCCGTACGGTTGCCTATAATTGCTTTTATCCACTCCATTTGAACTTTGGTGGATAGTTGTCTCATTGGCAATCTTACCACATCTCCTTATTTTCATATAGAGGAAATAAGTCTGTAATTTTTTATGACCACACATATAGGTTATCCAGTGTATATGAGTACATCCCAGTCGTTGCTTACAAGTCTTGTGTCAGAACAAACTTTTGGTTCTACTCCAGTGTATAGTGCTTTCTTTTACGTTTTATGATCACGTTAATTTATAACAGAACTGTGTTTTAACATTATTATGAAAAGTCCCTTATTAAGAACGTATCAGTGTATAGTGCTGTCATTATGGTTACAATGACTGATTTTGGAGGAATATGTTTTATTATGCAATCAAAAACGGTGTTTTAAAGTTATTATTAAAAGTCTCTTTTGAATAAAACTATTTTTTATACTATTTACCTGTATTTACCTGTATTATTGGCGCAAATGAAATGTTTTATTTTGGCGCAAATGAAATAAATGAAATGCCAATTGGCGCAAAAGCAAAGCACCGTGTGAAATACCATGCCCAGACTGAAAAGAAAATCTACATTAATGATAAGAAATGATCGTAAAATCATTTACACAATTATAATAGAAGTGACAGATTTATTTGAAAATTTTGTGTTTCCTAAGTGTTGTTGATGATAAGCTCTGTAGGACGGTATAAATATAGTTTGAAATTTACTGTTCATTATTAGATATTTTGAAGATAATTACAGATAAGTTTTATAGATTTTTCAAAGACATTGTATTAATGATAAATGATATTTTGGAAATTATTTTTTTCTTTTCTTTGGTAAATTGTTTGAAGAATTTTGTGGTAGGTTTGTTTGTTATTCTGTATAAACTAATTTTCTGAATGCTATATATATTTTTATGCCCCCGCTGTAGCGGAGGGGGCATTAAGTTTTGCCCTTGTCCGTCTGTACGTATGTACGTCCCAAAATTGGTTTCCGTTCTCTAACTTTAGTTTGCCTCAACCAAATACTATGAAACTTATACACAATGCTGATTACCACAAAACACAGATCAAGTTTGAATTTGGGTGGCGTCACTTTTACCGTTCTAGAGTTATGCCCCTTTACAAATGAAAAAATTCAGCGTTTCTGTTCTCTAACTTGAGTTTGCCTCAACCAAATATTATGAAACTTTAACACAATGCTTATTACCACAAAACACAGATCAAGTTTGAATGTTGGTGGCGTCACTTTTACCATTCTAGAGTAATGCCCCTTTACAAATGGAAAAATTGCTGAATTTTTCGTTTCCGTTCTCTAACTTTAATTTGCCATAACCAAATGTTATGAAACTTATACACAATGGTTATTACCACAAAACTCAGATCACTTACAAATTTGGGTAGCGTCACTTTTACTGTTCTTGAGTTATGTCCCTTTATAACGTTATATGCAAGCAGGGGCATCATCTGTGTCCCATGGACACATTCCCCATTTATTTTTTTATGATGAAGCAAACTCCTTTAAAAACTAAGCTTATATTGTCTGTAAAATAACATGCATTTAGATTTTTGATTTTGGGCCCAGTTTTCAAATTGATCCAAATCTGGGTCCAAACCTAAACTGTGTTTGATTTCAACAAAATTGAATATATATGGGGTTCTTTGAAATGCTGAATCTAAACCTGTATTTAAATTTGGATTTTTGGGCCCAGTTTTCAAGTTGATCCAAATCAGGGTCCAAAATAAAACTTTGTTTGATTTCAACAAAAATTGAATTTATGGGGTTCTTTGAAATGCTGAATCTAAGCGTGTATTTAGATTTTGGATTTTGGGCTCCGTTATAAAATGGGTCCACATTGAGGTCCAAAGGTTGCTAACTTAAACTTTTGTTTGATTTCATCAAAAATTGAACTCTTGGGTTTTTTGATATGGTGATGCTAACCATGTACTTAGATTTTGGATATTGGACCATAATAGGTAAATGTCCAATTTCAAATTTTTCAGTTCTTTGACCACATTCATTTTGTGTCACAAACCTATGCTGTGTCAAATATTCAATCACAATCCAAATTCAGAGCTGTTTTAAGCTTAAATGTTGTGTCCATACTTGCCCCAACTGTTCAGAGTTCGACCTCTGCAGGTCGTATCAAGCTGCGCCCAGCGGAGCATTTTATTTAAATTTCATTCATATCTATTCTAGTGGATTTTCATTACTGTAAGATATAAGATAATAATCCATATGTTCTGGTTGTATGTAAATGACAACCAGACACAATCTGTATAATTCCAATTTTCTTCAGCATTTAATTTACTGAATTTACTTTACATTGGCTTATTATAATACAGTATCATCAATATACACCAACTTCTTCTCTATAAAGCAAATTTTTACATGTATTGTTCATTAATTAATAATTTATAAATGTCCACTACAGATATCCAATGTAAGCAAATAAATAGTTCTCAACTAAAACAACAGTATAATGCAGTATTTGATTTTTTTTTCAATATTCAGCCCTTTTTATGAATTAATGATATACACATTTTGATAAACCTATACTTAATATAACAAACAATTTAAATCCTAAGAAACCAAAAATGTCAGATTTATGCCTTTTTAGCTCACCTGGCCCGAAGGGCCAAGTGAGCTTTTCTCATCACTTGGCGTCCGTCGTCCGTCGTCGTCCGGCGTCGTCCGTCGTCGTCCGTCGTCGGCGTTAACTTTTTACATTTTGAACTTCTTCTAGAGAACCACTGAATGGAATGGAACCAAACATGGCATGAATGTTCCTTATGAGGTGCTGACCAAGTGTTGTTACTTTGTAGCCGATCCACCATCCAAGATGGCCGCCAGCGGGGGACTTAGTTTAACATAGGACCCTATGGGAAATGCATACAAATGACTTCTTTTAGAGAACCACTGAATGGAATGAAACCAAACATGGCATGAATGTTCCTTATGAGATGCTGACCATGTGTTGTTACTTTGTAGCCGATCCATCATCCAAGATGGCCGCCATCGGGGAACTTAGTTTAACATAGGACCCTATGGGAAATACATACAAATGTCTTCTTTTAGAGAACCACTGAATGGAATGAAACCAAACATGACATGAATGTTCCTAATGAGGTGCTGACCAAGTGTTGTTACTTTGTAGCCGATCCATCATCCAAGATGGCCGCCAGCGGGGGACTTAGTTTAACATAGGACTCTATGGGAAATACATAAAAATGTCTTCTTTTAGAGAACCACTGAATGGAATGGAACCAAACATGGCATGAATGTTCCTTGTGAGATGCTGACCAAGTGTTGTTACTTTGCAGTCGGTCCATCATCCAAGATGGCCGACAGCGGGGGACTTAGTTTAACATAGGACCTATGGGAACTACATACAAATGTCTTATTTTAGAGAACCACTGAATGGAATGAAACCAAACATGGCATGAATGTTCCTTATGAGATGCTGACCATGTGTTGTTACTTTGTAGCCGATCCATCATCCAAGATGGCCGCCAGCGGGGGACTTAGTTTAACATAGGACCCTATGGGAAATGCATACTAATGTCTTCTTTTAGAGAACCACTGAATGGAATGAAACCAAACATGGCATGAATGTTCCTTATGAGATGCTGACCAAGTGTTGTTATTTGTAGCCGATCCATCATCCAAGATGGCCGCCAGCGGGGGACTTAGTTTAACATAGGACCCTATGGGAAATACATAAAAATGTCTTCTTTTAGAGAACCAATAAATGGAATGGAACCAAACATGGCATGAATGTTCCTTATGAGATGTTGACCAAGTGTTGTTACTTTGCAGTCGGTCTATCATCCAAGATGGCCGCCAGCGGGGGACTTAGTTTAACATAGGACCCTATGGGAAATACATACAAATGTCTTCTTTTAGAGAACCACTGAATGGAATGAAACAAAACATGGCATGAATGTTCCTTATAAGGTGCTGACCAAGTGTTGTAACTTTGCAGTCGGTCCATTATCCAGGATGGCCGACAGCGGGGGACTTAGTTTAACATTAGACCCTATGGGAAATGCATACAAATGTCTTCTCTTAGAGAACCAGTGAATGGAATGAAACCAAACATGGCATGAATGTTCCTTATAAGGTGCTGACCAAGTGTTGTTACTTTGCAGCTGATCCATCATCCAAGATGGCTGCCAGTGGGTGACTTAGTTTAACATAGGACCCTACGGGAAATACATACAAAATGTCTTCTTTTAGAGAACCTATGAATGGAATGTAACCAAACATGGCATGAATGTTCCTTATGAGGTGTTGACCAAGTGTTGTTTCTTTGCAGCCAATCCATCATCCAAGATGGCCGCCAGCGGGGGACTTGTTTAACATAGGACCCTATGGGAAATACATACAAATGTCTTCTTTTAGAGAACCACTGAATGGAATGAAACCAAACATGGCATGAATGTTCCTAATGAGGTGCTGACCAAGTGTTGTTACTTTGCAGTCGGTCCATCATCCAAGATGGCCGCTTAGGGGGGGGGGGGGGGCTTAGTTTAACATAGGACCCTATGGGAAATACATACAAATGTCTTCTTTTAGAGTACCACTGAATGGAATGAAACCAAACATAGCATGAATGTTCCTTATGAAATGCTGACCAAGTGTTGCTACTTTGTTGCCGATTTACTGTTCAAGATGGCCACCAGGATATTTTATTTAATAACGGGACCAATATTAATCCAAATTTGGCCTCAATCATTATTTGGGTATCTGTTATGATTGTTATCTATCTTTACATGATTTCTAAAACCAAAGTAGAGTCAGGTGAGCGACACAGGCTCTTGAGAGCCTCTAGTTTCAAATTCAAGAACTTCAAGTTATATTAAAGTAAAACATGTGGTTATACATATAGAAACTGATTCATTTTGTCTGATGATACATAAACATGAGAACAACTCTTATAGTAAAAGGATCAATGAATATTGGATAAGACAAATATGCAGGCAGATAAATTAGGCATTATCAAAGTAATGTATATTGTACATAATTAAATGTTAAGTAAAATTTATATATATACATATATATATATAAAAGTCTAAATTGAAAACAACGTTCAAACCTATGATTGCGTTGGATAAAAACCGCAATTTTTATACGTGTGCATGTAAAACAAATTTCTTGGTAGAGGGGTCTAAATACAGCACACACAACAATTTCCAAAAGACCAAAAAAAGTGAAAAAGTCTATTCTAACAAAACGCATTTGACTAACAGGTCGAACAACTGATGTTCTTAAACCCTGCTGACTGCCATTGGCGATTGCCAAATAAATTGATCACCAGATCTACCAAAATGGATCTAGATAATAATTTAATACCAAACAGAAAACAATTAACTTGTGGAAAAGATGGTATACCACAAACATGAGGTGCAAAAATTTGTACACCATATCCGGATTTCGACAATTAATGTCTCTTCAGTGATGTTAGGGATCGAAACGGTATTTGGAAGGCCATATATATATTGAACAAATATTTTAAATTCATTTCTGAAATAAGTCTCACGTAATCTATTCAAAAAATGACAATAAATCAATGCATATAATTAGTGTCCATTATACAATAATGGAATCCAAAGCAACGATTTTAACATTTTGCATACAAATTTTGATGATATAATCATAGTTCATCAAACAGCACATCAAAGTCAAAATCATTAATGTTGTAGGAAGAGAAATGTGACATGGAACTTGTGGTCTTCAAAACTCCTTTATTTTACAACTATAATAAAGAGATGGTTTTTTTGGATGTGTTCAAAAACAAATATTTCATGCATACATAGAAAAAAAAACAACACTTGAAGTAAATATCAGGAGTGTTCACATGCAAAGCGCACAACACGCTCCACTGATACCTTATATCAATTGAGCGTTCAAGTAGTAGAGGTGCTAAAATTAAAAAGTCTCCAATCAGAACTGACTTGAAGTGAATGGATTATTACGATCCTATTCCAAAGCAAAATGGTTGACCAATCAGCAAAGGTCTTACTGCCTTATGGAAGTCAAGGTTACACACTTTTTAATTTCTTTACCTCTGCTATCCTAACCCAGTGCACCTATATAGAAAAAGTCCTGTTAAGAAGCTTTCTCCTATACGGGTAATACTTACTGCCTTATGGAAGTCAAGGTAACACACTTTTTAATTTCTTTACCTCTGCTACCCTAACCCAGTGCACCTATATAGAAAAAGTCCTGTTAAGAAGCTTTCTCCTATACGGGTAATACTTACTGCCTTATGGAAGTCAAGGTAACACATTTTTTAATTTCTTTTCCTCTGCTACCCTAACCCAGTGCACCTATATAGAAAAAGTCCTGTTAAGAAGCTTTCTCCTAAACGGGTAATACTGGATATCAGGAGTCTTGAAGCCTGTTATTTTGAAGAACTCATTTCTATTCCTACAAATGAAAAGGCAGATCTGTTGGAGTAGAACCCATTTTTTCTTTAAAACCACTCCATGCACATATAGTAGGGTGCCCAGTCAACGAATTTGATCGATTTGGGTTAACGGAATAACACACGGCTTTATTTTATATCATTGGAAAGAGGAGAACAAGCCTCATCGAAATATTGATGTCGTCGTTGTCTACAGTGGTCACGATTTTCTTAAGTTTGGGTCAAAGGTCAAAGCTAAAATTTCAAGTAAAACGCAGAGTCACGTTTAGACAGCTGGCCGCCCCTACATATATGCGTTTATATCAAAATAAATTTAAATAATTCAAAGGATTATAACTATAGTTTCTATATTTAGGACTAATTTGATATTTCTGTTGCCAAACATGGTTCGAGATTGACATTTGTACTTATAGGGTGCACATTTACAATTTTCATTCAGCTGTTAAATAACAGTGACCTTGACCTATTAAAATTTCCAAATTCGGAATTTTCACATACAAGTGATCTCTAGAGATGTTTTATAGATATTAACATTTATAAGTTGCCCTCCCAAAATGTTATTTTTCTGTCTTTTGATAGAAGGTGTTCGTTATGATTTTCTGGGTAAATATTCAATTTTCTTTTGGTGAGTGTGGAAGCACATCAAACTGTACTTCGTTCCAAAACTGGTGTAATATTAACGCAGAATGGATTGAATTAGCAGGTCTTAGTATATCTTTGCTTTAAAGAAATAAGAAAAACTGCAAACGGTGAAAAAGGGGGAGGGTTTCTGTTAAAGTTATGAAAACAAAATGACAATTAGAAACAGGTTAATCACTCCATCTTACACACTTATATGACTTATTGGGCATAAATTGGCCTACAATTGACATGAAATTAAAGATTATCTACAAAAATAGGGTTATGTACAGCATTGATGTATTTTACAAACACTTGTAAACAACATCAATCTAATTAAAATATAGATCTCTGATTTCGTTATCCTCATATGAGCTTATATATACGAGCACACGAATTAATATAGATCAGAGTTTTAATCAAATTGAAACAACTTAGAAAAATTGCCGAAACTAGTAGTAGCTATCACGTTTCATTGTCTACTGTTAAGTTGATAGCCCACCGACCAGGTTTAGGTTAGAGACCTAATTTCAGTTGTTCTTTTTTAAATTGCATTCGACACAAGTCACAGAATGCGAGGCATACAGAATACAATCTGATGGTGGCGGCGGCAACGCCGTAAAATATTTGTATAGCTTTATATTTCAGAGGGTAGAGGAATTGGATGATTCATATTTTGTATATAGATCCATTGTGTTACGAAGTTCCCGTCTGTCATATAATCATTGTCCTTGACCTCATTTTCATGGTTTAGTGACTGCTAAAAGCTGTATTGCTTTTTTTCGTCATGTGAATGTCTCATTTATCATGAGTTCTAGGGTAACTATATTTGGTTACTAATATATGGTATTCTTGCAAGGTCTACATGTCCGTCAGACATGTTTCACCTGACCTCGACCTCATTTCATGGATCAGTGAACAAGGTTAAGTTTCAGTGGTCAAGTCCGTATCTCAGATACTATAAGTTGTGGGTCAAATATATGTGGTGTATAGAATGGAAGCAAGGTGTACATGTCTTTGTAGCAGAATTCATCTGACCTTACCTCATTTACATGGGACATTGATAATGTTAATTTTATGTAATACTAGTTGTATAATATAAAAATAAGGAGATGTGGAAGTAAGCAATTATAGGCAACGGCACGGCCTTCAACAATGAGAAAACCCCATACCGTATGGTCGGCTATAAAAGGCCCCGATATGAAAAATTTGAAACAATTCAATTGAGAAAACTAACGGCCTAATTTATAACAAAACAATTTACCAAAATGAATATGTAAGAGGACGACCATTTGATTTCGAAAGGGGGAGGGGAGGAGGATTTTGAAAATGAATAACTTGGCCTGGTATGAACTGAAAATAAATTACTTTGCACAAGACAGGATTAAAATGAATACTCTGCAACATGAAATGCAGGATAGTTGAGGATATAAATGTGAACAAAAGTGAAAATAAATTTTCGGTACTTTGTGTCTTTTGTCTTCATGTTAATTGTTTTTGTGCTTCATGCCGTTTGGCACCGTTAAAGTCCACAATTCATCTTAAGTCCACAACACCGCTAAAGTCCACAACAAATTTCCGCTAAAGTCCATAACGCCGCTAAAGTCCACAAAATGACCTCTGCTAAAGTCCACACAATTTTTTTTTATTATTAAAAAATCAATTTGCTTTTAATATTATCCTGGTAGGCAAAACTGTTCAATTGACAACACTAAAATAAACATTTTACCCTGATTTCACATCATAGTTTAAGCTTTTTCTATTGAAGCGTATTCTAAACTTTGGACCTCTAGTGCTCGGTCCCAATGGACATGCATTTCTAGAAACTAAAATCTTCACGATTGCCCTACTGAAGCTTCGTGAAAAATTTTCATGACCATTCTATCAAAGGGTGGTCCAAATTGGCCTATTGGTTTCATCGTATATATTTTGAAAGAGGACCACCCGAGGACCATCCTCGAGGAGTTTGTATTTTTTCAGAAGAGAAGACTAAAATGCGAAAAATTACGACGAACCCATGTACGAACATAGACAATGGCGGTCGCTCAGTGGTAGCAAAAGGTCACATGTAAGCAAAAAGAAAACAAATTAGATTTAAGTCCATCGAAACAAAATACATTTGGTAGTTAACCAGACACAATTTTGAAAGGGCAGCATTCATGGAGCATTATACCAAAGTTTGGTCCAAATTGAACAAATGTTTTCAGAGGAGGAGATGTATTTATTTTGGACGAACGAACGACGGATGCAGTAATGGCTATAGCTTACATGACACTCTAAATAAAGAATGCAGTTATTATGTATTAACTACAGTAAATGTTGTCCGAATTGGCCTGTTTGATTCAATGATCTGATCATCACAATACAAAGATCAAATTAATGGAACAGAATCTTCTACAGATACTGTAATTTTTTTTTCATTTATCAAACATATAATTCAAACTGATAAGAAATAACCACCAAGAACAAAAGTCCATGCTTTTTATTGTACTACCGGGATAAAGTTGTACTACCGGGATAAAAATCAAGCAAATTGATTTTTTTATAATAAAAAAAATTGTTTGGACCTTAGCAGTGTTTTTTTGTGGATTTTAGCGGAACTTGCTATTGTGGACTTTAACGGTGTTTTTTGTGGACTTTGGCGGAGGTCATTTTGTGGACTTTAGCGGCGTTATGGACTTTAGCTAAAATTTGTTGTTGACTTTAGATGAATTGTGGACTTTAAAGGTGCCACAATGCCGATTTGATGAGTCAAACCATTTCCAACTGTTTTTTTGCAGATTGTTCTTATGTTGTGTTGTTATACCATTGTCCAGGTAAAGGGAAGGTCGAAGGATTACAAACATGTTTAACCCTGCCAAATTATGTATGTGTCTTCTTACTGAAATCTGGAGCCTGCAATTCAGTGAAAATAACAATCTACAAAGTTTGCTGGCTCTTCAAAACAAATAAATCAACCACACAACAAGCAAAAATGAGAAATGTATTTAGTGACCACTGTCCTTGTTAATGACCTAATAGTGTAAGCAACAAAATGATTAATGGCACGAGATAATCCGTGTTTAATCAAAACCAAAATGTTGACTTAATTTTTGTTTTTAATTGCTAATTTCTTCAAAACGACTTTTATTTCACACATGAAATTTGGCACACACATGCACTGTGTACATGAAGATACACATAATATAAATGTTGCTTTCGATGAAAATGTTGTAAATTTTGGGTAAAGTTTTAGTCCTTCTAAAATGCTGAAATACTTATACTTAAATCACTTAGATACTTTCCGCTTTCGTTATATGATATATTAATATATAAACTATATTATAAGTACTATTTTAACCACCAACGAGGACAATAATTTTATTTTTCATGTTTTTTAAGATTCCCCGTACAATACGGTATCTTGGGGTACTCTGTAAAAACACGAAATTTAGAAAATCATGATCACGGGAACTTACAAAGACAATCATGATTGTAAAATTTAATGATTTTCCTATAATTTGCCAAAAAAATTAGCCGTGTGTTATTCCATTTACTTAATCTCGTTAACTAGAGGACTTTTTGGACACTGGGCACCCAACTAATTTAAGGTTGCACCTTCAGCAACCTTAAATGTGCAGTATTTTTTCAGTGGGTTTAATTTTCATCCTTTCAACCAAATCTGGAATCGGAACATAAAATCATCATTACACTGAATCATTCTGTTTCAATAGCCACATAAATAACTTTATGATCTGACCAAAAGGCATCGAGAACATCTGTTTCAAAATTTACCTTGCTATCAAAATTTAGGAAAATTAGGTCTAACAATGTGCCATAAGTTTTAATAACTTTAGATACAATTTGTGAACAGCAAAATTTATCTCTCATGAACTTTAAAAAAGAAGTGTTTCCTGCATTTAAATCAAAATTAAAGTCTCCCATTATTATAATTTTTGGGTGTATTAAATACACATCAGGAAGAAGGTCTGCAAGGAAAGCATCCTTTAGTTGTTGCAATTTGCAGTGTGGTGCTTTGTAAACAAAAACAACCTGAAAAAGACCTTTGCTGGATGATATTATGTCTGCTATCAAACTCTTAAGTTGGAGTTGAGTAAGTAACTGTATTGTGAAGAATACAATCAGATCGATAATATAATACCAATCCATGAGGTGGTCTTGTATTAGAATTTGTTTGCCTTTGGTCTAAGCGAACTGGTGGTTCAAAACCAGGTACATAAATATCATCATTTTCATCTGTTGAAATAAGTCTTGATTCAGCAATACCAATAACATCAGCATCCAAGATGTTAGGGTCTGATTTTAAGTCATTAAAATGAGCATGCAATGACCTTGAGTTGTTGAAAACTACTTTAAAATAGTTACTTGATAAGTTATACAATGGCTTAAAGCACAATTGTAGACCTGCATCTGTCCTTAACCTGTTTAATTCTCAAACACACTCTGCTACAGCTATTGCTTCACGATTGAGTTCTAATATCTGTAATCCAGTTATAGATGTTACTCTGCTTAATGCAACATAGTGAATATGTGGTATTTTCCCATAACGTTTTGATTTCAGACTAACAACAACTTTATGTAACGTATTTCCTTACGATTTATGAATTGTTTTACCGGCTGCTGGACAAAGCGAAAATTGAATTCTTTCAAAGGTCTTGAATTTGAAAGTAAATGATCTTTTAATGTCAAAAACTGGAGTCCAATCTTTATCAACATCTTTTCCGTACAAGTGGGCATATTTCCTTCTGTTATTTACACCTATTTTGTCATCCTCAAACTTAACCAAAGCAATACTTGGCCTTAATGATTTAGTTTTGCTCTCAATCAATTTTAGTTCACATGTTGAACCATTGTAAGACCATCAGTGACTTCAATATTTGCTGTAAGATCATATTTCATCCGAATTGCTAATATTACTTCTTTTGCAAGATTGGCTGTATCAGACTGTTTTTCTGGTAAAGAATTAAGTAACTTTGATTTTACAGATGCTGGTAAATCCCCACAAACTGTGTCAACTGCTTTAACTTTAAATTTTTGTGAGCACAATTTAGATATGTATTGCAGATTGGAATTATCCACTAAGGCATTTTCAACAAACAAATGAGTAGCATTAGTTCTGTATGTAGAATCATTGATTAAAAAGGTTCTGGTACTTAGAACTGCAAAATCTCTTTCAGTAAGCTGATTTTGTCTCAGCCTATTTAGTAACTGAGCAAACTCTTAATTCATCTTTTTGTCTCATTATTTCAGTAAGTTCATGAAAAGAAAATAATGTTTTCCTGTAATTTGGTGCTTATGCTGTTATTCCTTTGCTAAGATCATTGAAAAACCAACTGTCAAATACAGGTTGGAGTTGGAAAAAGTCACCAATAGCTATGATTTTCACACCACCAAATGAACAGTTGCTACCCTTGATTTTTTTCAACCTTGTCTCCAGCAAAGAGAACATTTTATTACCAACCATTGAAATTTCATCAATCAGAATCAGAGACAAATTTCTGTGTTTCATTCGAAGAGTATAATATTGAGGACATCACAAGACAGTGACTGATAAAGTCCTTTATTTGGTTGTACCTGGAAAGCATTGTGAATGGTCAGTCCATTTATATTGTAAGCAGCTTTTCCAGTAGGAGCACAAAGAAGAATTCTGATATCGTCAGGATCCTCGCCTTCAGTAGAACATAACTGTCTGTGTAAAGCTTGAAAAATTGCTTTGACAACAACAGATTTTCCACAGCCTGCTCCACCTGTCAAAAATGTATATAATGGTTCATGTTTTGTTTTAACCCACATGACAACATGTTGGAAAATTTCCCACTGTTTCTTATTCAAGGATCTATAAATAAATGTACAATAATCACTCTCACTTATTCTGTTGGCATGATTTGTCAACTCTATTGTTCTTGCTTCTATTCCAACTTCACGGGACACATCATAATTGTCTATGTTCTATTGGCCTATCTGGATTGAAATGTACATACTGCTCAGATTCTGTTGGGCCTATTTCAGCATCTTCTATTTCTTCTTGCTGGGTGCCAGGTGCTATTTGATCATTCTCATTACAATCGTTTTCTGCCTCTTCTATAGCTTTCTCTAGATCTGTTACTTTTCCTTATTGCTTAGCTTTATTTTCTAAGAGTCTTGAAACAGTTAAGTACATTTTTTCATATGTTTCATGCCCACATTGCAAATCTGAGACTTTATTTCTCCATGGATAAAATATCATTAAGTGTTCTCTGTGGAAGTTTTCAGAGTAAGTCTTGTAATTGTATTTAACATATCTTATTACCTTGGGTGTTTTTCTTTGGTATATTCTTATACCATTTTTCAAGGTTATGTTGACTTTGTTACTGTTTTCTTCTATTGCTTCTTCATTTTCATTTTCAGATTCATTTTCCTGCTGTTCTGTTTCATTTTCATGGTCTGAGGACTCTGATGTTTTAGGATACTGTAATTCAAGCTGAGATACATAGTCTGCTAGACACCAGTTCTCAAGTATCGCTTAATTTCATTATCTGATTCAATTTCAGTAGATTATGGGCCTTATATTTCTAGGGCTGATGATTTACTTCAGGAGAAAAGTTCTTTTGTCTCGTGGAGATGTATTAATGAATACAACTTGTCTTGTAGCTTTTGTTAAAGGCATCTGTAATGTTAAGTATGTTGCTTCTTGTGCGCTTGTTTCAACAGAATTTGAAAAGTAATTCCCAATGTGTCTTACTTGATGCTTCAAGTCTAAATTTCCCTGTCATGCTTCTTTTGCTGCCTGGTCTAGTAATGCACTCATACCTTTTTGTGACTTACTTATGTATTAGACTATATACACTGCACAGGCAAATGCATCTATAACAAACTAAATCATGATTTGCTTGCCAAGCTGCTAACACAGTTTTTATGTAACCATTAACACGGACTTTAGATGGTTTTCGTTTGAGAAAAACTTTTGGACCATTCAAGTTGCTTTTAATGGCCTTTATGTACTCCTCATCATTCATTTGTAACACATCATCCAAAAACATCCTATATGTCATCTGGTCTATATCTTCAGAACTGTGAAGTGAATTAATTAGGTCTTTCCACTTTTCTGTGGAAAGACCTATTGTATTTGTTCTGATTATTATTATTAGGTCTTTCCACTTTTCGGTGGAAAAACCTATTGTATTTGTTCTGATTATTAGGTCTTTCCACTTTTCTGTGGAAAGACCTATTGTATTTGTTCTGATTATTAGGTCTTTCCACTTTTCTGTGGAAAGACCTTTTGTTTTTATTCTGATTATTATTAGGTCTTTCCACTTTTCGGTGGAAAGACCTATTGTATTTGTTCTGATTATTATTTTATTTTTTTTTCTTCTTCCGCCACTTTTATTTCTTGCGCATAAATTTTGTTACGCAAGATGTCGCTTAGATGTTTGATATATGATATCGAACAGTTTATGCGCCTTTGAAATTCACCCAGCATAACTGAAGACTTTTCTTTGTAGGAGTTATCTCCCCGAACACTGTTTTCCTTGTGACTGCATCTCCTCTGTAACCATAAAAGAAAGCGACAAATTTATTTTAAAAAATTGCTCGTTATATCCTTCGCATGATTTGTCCTATTTTGACCGAAGCGATACGAACACTCCATATGAGAGTTATTTCCCCTTATGCGTTTGTTATTAGTGATATGCATTTCTATCTTGTAAACCATAAGTGATAGAGACCTAGGATCTTTTGATTTGAGGTTCTTGATCCAAAAATAAGAAAATTAGGTCAAGGTCAGAGGTCAAGGTCATATTTTAAATTTTGATTTTGGCTTATGTTCAATTCTCTTCAAGAACAGTATAAGATATGGACAACATATTTTTACTAAATTGTAAGTTGCGACATGTCGTAACACATAAATTTTGGTTGAAAGGGTACGCTAACATTGAATTGGAGTTTTCTCCCCTCTTATATTAAAAATTAGACATATTGTGATATAACTCATTAACCATATATAATTAAGACCTATAGTCTTTTGATTTGAAGCCCTTGGTTTATGACCTTGAAATTGAGCTCAAGGTCATAGGTAAAATTGACGTTCTAGATTTTGACCTTTGCTTTTACCTCATATGTATACATGATAAAGCCATGGGACTTTTTGCATTACGTTGCAAGCCACTTAACCATGGAACAGCCAACCGGAAGTGACCTGGTGTAAACTGGAAGTAGCTATTTTTTGTACTTATTTAATGTTAAAGTATATTGAACCATATATTTTTGGAATCAGTATCAAGTAAACTATCAAATACAACCGGAAGTGACATATTTCAAACAGGAAGTAACAATTTATCTCCCTTATTTAGAAAAAAATGTATAGAAACCATATATTTTTGGAATCAGTGTACAATAAGCTATCATTTGACGCTGGATATGATATATCAAACTGAATTTTAATAGTTCTATATCAAAATTGAACTTTATGGGTGGAAAGACCTTCAATTGTTCTCTGTACTATTGGTTTTTATTTTTTTTATTTATTTTTTTTCCGCCAAATTTTGTTCTTGTGATAAATATTTGTTTCGCAATATGTCGCTTAGATATTTCTTACATTGTATCGTACAGTGTATGCGCTTTTAAATTTCACCCTGCTTAGCCGAACAATTTTCTTTGTAAGAGTTATCTCCCTATTCACTGTTTATCAAGTGTGTGCATCTCCTTTGTAACAAATAAAGTTATCGACAAAATTCTTTTTCTAAATTGTTCGTTACATCCTAAGGAATTTTTGGTTATTTGGATCGAAGCGATTCGATGAAATTTTTTTAGGAGTTATCTACCTTTACCAAATAAATTTGTCGGTATGTATTTTTAACTCATAAACCGTTAACTGTATAACCCTAGAATGTTTTTATTTGAGACCCCTAGGTCCGAACTTAGAAAATGAAGTCAAGGTCAAAGGTCAAGGTCAAGTTCTCAATTTTGATATTTCCTTGTTTTTGCATTTTCTCCAACACTTTTAAATATACCTATAAAAGAACAAGTGCAAAATGTTTGCTTAATTGTAATGAAGATATGTTAAATTTGGTCTGAAACAATCTAATGGCATCAAATAGGAGTTAGTGCCCCTGAAATGTCCAATTATAAGGTTAATTGATTATTACTTCAACATGGTTCATTATAAAGCCATATGACCTTTTACAAAAGGTTGGGTGACATATGACCTTGAAAAATGACAGCGGGAAGTGACCTTGAGAAAACCAGAAGTAGCCATTTTTGCACTTTTTTCATGGAAAAGTACTAGAAATCCATATATTTTTTGAATGGGCATATATTAACCTATCATTTGAGACCGGAAGTGACATTTTATAAACCGGAAGTAGCATACAGTCGAACCTCGTTGTGTCAAACTCGGTTGTGTCGAAAACTCGGATGAGTCGAAGTAATTTCTCGGTCCCGGCATAATTCCCGTTTGATCAATGCATTTTAACCTCTGATGAGTCGAACTCGGATGATTTGAATTCTCGGTTAAGTCGAGGTAATTCTTAAGCCCCGTCGATGTAAAATTGATGTAAATTGACCCCGATGTCTCGAAGTGCAAAAGTAAAAAAAAAATCGAAAGAAATAAAAACTTTAAAAATAAAATTCATAACGGATGTTTTTCTTGTTTAACCTAAACATTTCCATAAGTGATTAAAGCTGTGTAAACATACTTGTTTGTATAACAGTTAAAATGACATGTTTATGGTGACTGCTAATCAACACCTTTGTTGATCGTCCAAGCGGAACTTGAACGTGCTGAACATATTTCACTTGGTATAAAAACGAAACGAATTTAAATGACACAAGCTGAGATTAAATTAACCGTTAGAATAAGAACAATAATTAAAAGGATTAAAATAGTTTATTAATTATTATGAGTCGGTCTTTTTAATCTATGAACACTGTTCACATTCTTTAAAGATTAGTTATGAAAATATTTTTACTTTGCTATAAAAGGGGTTGCATGGCCACAATAGTTCATTCTTACAGTACGCGATGTTAGCTGAACAATCTAGTGAAGGCACCGGGTCATCCGGGGGATAGCTAGATCGGCTAAGAGAAAACTCAATGTCAAATCAATAGAAGATAAATACCAAGCCATACTAGAAGTCGAAAGGGCATCAAAACCCAAGTCAGAAATTGCACGCAGTTTTGGTGTTCCTGCAAATACACTATCCACTTGGATAAAAAATGCTAATAAAATTAAAGAAGCTTACCAACAAAGTAGTTTTGCCCCTGAAAGAAAACGTATGAGAACTGCAACTTAAGAAAATGTTGAACACGCCCTACTCAAATGGTTTACTAGTGTAAGAGATCAAAACTTACCTATCTCAGGTCCAATGCTAACAACAAAAGCAGAGGAATTTGCAAAAAGATTAGACCACCCAGAAATTAAATGCAGCAATGGTTGGCTTGATCGTTTTAAAGATCGCCACAACATCACATTTAAAAAAATTTGTGGAGAGGCAAAATCTGTTGATGTTAACAGTGAAGCTATGAACGATTGGGTAACAGAACTGAAAGGCATAATGACTGAGTTTACACCAGATAACATTTTTAATGCTGACGAGACTGGGCTATTTTATAAATTGTTGCCAGAAAAAACTTTAGAGTTCAAAGGTGTAGATTGCAGTGGTGGTAAACGAAGTAAAGAGAGATTAACTGTTATGGTGTGTACAAACATGTCTGGTTCCGAGAAAGTCGAAATACTAGTCATTGGTAAATCAGTTAACCCAAGGTGCTTTAAGAATGTCAAAACGCTACCAACACAGTATGAGGCAAATAAAAAAGCATGGATGACATCAGAAATCTTTACCAACTGGTTAATAAAGCTTGACAAGAAATTTTTACGGCAGCAACGTAAAGTAGCAATGATAGTTGACAACTGCCCTGCTCATCCTCACGTTAAAGGCTTGAAAAGTATTAAGCTGGTTTTCTTGCCACCTAATACAACCAGTAAGACACAACCCTGTGACCAAGGTATCATTCAGAATTTAAAAGTTCACTACCGCAAAAGGGTCCTAATGAAACAGATTGCATGTGCCGAGAGTAAAACAGAGTTCAGTCTAACTGTCCTAGATGCACTCCGATTTCTTCAACGAGCTTGGTTCTCAGTCACAGCCACCACAATAAGCAACTGCTTTAGACATGCAGGTTTCAGTGTTGACATTGAGTCCAGAGTAAGTGACCGACAAGAAGAAGAAGATGACGACGACGATGATATTCCACTAGCCCGTCTTGCAGGAATTAATTTCACAGAATACGCCAACATCGACAATGATATTCCAACCAACTGAGCCACTAACAGACGACGATATTATCAACGAGATAACTTCGAGTATGAAAGAAACAGAAGAAGACAGTGACGAAGAAGATACGATCACGATAGAAAAACCCGTTCCGAGCTTGTCTGCCATGGTTGAGATGACTGATACATATCAGTCATACTTTGAAGCTCAGGACGATACAGAAGAATTGCTTCCACTACTCGCCAAGATCAACAACTATTTCACCAGAAAACAGCTTAAAAGAAAGTTGAACACAAAGCAGACGACCCTAATCAGTGATCTTTCAGGACTTGTTTCGTTTCGCGAGTGATTCCAAAATTTATAGTGACTGACCTTTGTAAATATTTGTGTATTGATTTATTTGTGAATGTTGTGTGTTGAATCTGTACTTGTGTGTTTAATTAGTACGATGGAATTTATGAATAGCTAGTGCTTACCTTTCAAAGTTAGTAGTGCTTGTCTTTTGTCTTTTATGAAAATAAATGTAAGCTTTCTTACCTGATAATTTATTTGCTCAGTAAAGAATAAACTACGTTAACTGTGTTTACATTTTTATTCATAGAAAGAAAAAATAAGGAACATGAATACACAATCATATATTATCATATCGAAAAAAGCACAATGATCAATAAACACGTATCTAGTTTACAGAAATCACATATTGGTATTTCATACATTTCAAATATATGACGTCACATTCGACCTCGGATGAGTCGAATACTTTCGTCTGGTCCCTTCGACTTCGACACAACGAGGTTCGACTGTATTATCTCCCTTATTACAGGCATAAGTATATACAAACTATATATTTTTGGAATCAGTGTGAATGAAGCTATCATATGAGACCGGAAGTGACATTTACTTAACCGGAAGTAGCCAATTATCTCCCTTTTTACAGGCAAAAGTATATATAAACCATATATTTTTGGAATCAGTGTAAATAAAGCTGTCATATGAGACCAGAAGTGACATTTTCTAAACCGGATGTTGGCAATTATCTCCCTTATTTCAGGCAAAAGTATATAGAAACCATATATTTATTGAATCAGTATGAAGAAACCTATGATTGGACGCCAATAGTAACTTTGAGTAAACCAGAAGTAGCTTCTTATCAATTATTTAGAAAATTGATGTGGAAAGACCTTCAATTGTTCTTTGAACAATTGGTTTTTAATTAGGTCTTTCCACTTTTCGGTGGAAAGACCTATTGTATTTGTTCTGATTATTATTTTTTTTTCTTCTTCTTCCACCACTTTTATTTCTTGCGTATAAATTTTGTTACACAAGATGTCGCTTAGATGTTTGATATATGATATCGAACAGTTTATGCGCCTTTGAAATTCACCCTGCGTAACTGAAGACTTTTCTTTGTAGGAGTTATCTCCCCGAACACTGTTTTCCTTGTGACTGCATCTCCTCTGTGACCATAAAAGAAAGTGACAAATTTATTTTATAAAATTGCTCGTTATATCCTTCGCATGATTTGTCCTATTTTGACCGAAGCGATACGAACACTCCATATGAGAGTTATTTCCCCTTATGCATTTGTTATTAGTGATATGCATTTCTATCTTGTAAACCATAAGTGATAGAGACCTAGGATCTTTTGATTTTAGGTCCTTGGTCCAAAAATAAGAAAATGAGGTCAAGGTCATATTTTAAATTTTGATTTTGGCTTATTTTCACTTCTTTTCAAAAACCGTATAAGATATCGACAAGATATTTTTACTAAATTGCAAGTTGCGACATGTCGTAACACATAAATTTTGGTTGAAATGGTACGCTAACATTAAATTGAAGTTTTCTCCCCTCTTATGTTAAAAATTAGGCATAAAGTGATATAACTCATTAACCATATATAACTAAGACCTATGGTCTTTTGATTTGAAGCCCTTGGTTTATGACCTTGAAATTGAGCTAAAGGTCATAGGTAAATTTGACGTTCTAGATTTTGACCTTTGCTTTTACCTTGTATGTATACGTGATATTTTTGAAAAAAAATGTATAGAAACCATGTATTTTTGGAATCAATGTACAATAAACTATCATTAGACGCTGAATATGATATTTTAAACCAAATTTTAATAGTTCTATTTCAAAATGGATCTTTATGAGTGGAAAGACCTTCAATTGTTCTCTGAACAATTGGTTTTTAATTAGGTCTTTCCACTTTTCTGTGGAAAGACCTATTGGTTTTCTTCTGATTATTTTTTTTTTTTTTTTTTTTCTTCCGCCAAATTTTGTTCTTGCGATAGATTTTTGTTTCGCAAGATGTCGCTCAGATGTTTCGTATATGATATCGAACAGTTTATGCGCCTTTGAAATTGACCCTGCTTAACCGAATACTTTTCTTTGTAGGAGTTATCTCCCTGAACACTGTTTTCCTTGTGCATGCATCTCCCCCGTAACCGTAAAAGAAAGCGACAAATTTATTTTACCAAATTGCTCGTTATATCCTCAGGATGTTTTGTCCAATTTTGACCGAAGCGATACGTAAACTCCATATGAGAGTTATTTCCCCTTCTGTATTTGACATAAAGGATATATAAATGTATAGCATGAATGGTAAGTGATAGAGACCTAAGGTATATTGATTTGAGTTCCTTGGTTCATTTAAATAAAATTGAGGCCAAGGTCAAAGGTCAAGGTCATATTCTAAATTTTGTCTTTTCCTTGTTATTTGATCTCCTCTGTCACTTTTAATATCACAAATTAAAGAACTAGTGCAAAATGTTTGCTTAATTGTGATTAAGATATGATACATTTGGTCTGAAACAATCCAATGATATCTAATAGGAGTTATTGTCCCTGAAATGATTCAATTTAAGGTTAATTGATTATTAATCCAACTTGGTACATGATAAAGCCATAGGGTCTTTTGCAAGCTGTTGGTTGACAGATGACCTTGAAAAAAGTAAACCGGAAGTGAACTTGAGTAAACCAGAAGTATTATTTTTTGCACTTATTTCATGGAAAAGTACCTAGAAACCATATATTTTTTGAATGATCATAGGTTAACCTATCATTTGAGACCGGAATGGACATTTTATAAACCGGAAGTAGCATATTATCTTCCTTATTACAGGCATAAGTATATACAAACTATATATTTTTGGAATCAGTGTGAATAAAGCTATCATATGAGACCGGAAGTGACATTTTCTAAACCGGAAGTTGGCAATAATCTCCCTTATTTCAGGCAAAAGTATATAGAAACCATTTATTTATTGAATCAGTATGAAGAAATCTATACTTTGATGCTATTAATAACTGAGTAAACCAGAAGTAGCTTCCTATCAATTGTTTAGAAAATTGATGTGGAAAGACCTTCAATTGTTCTTTGAAAAATTGGTTTTTAATTATTATTTTTTTTTTTCCGCCAAACTTTGTTCTTGCAATAAATATTTGTTTTATCGCAGTATGTCGCTTAGATATTTCTTATATTGTATCGTACAGTGTATGCGCTTTTAAATTTCACCCTGCTAAGCTGAATAATTTTCTTTGTAAGAGTTATCTCCCTATTCACTGTTTATCAAGTGTGTGCATCCCCTTCGTAACAAAAAAAGATATAGGCAAAATTCTTTTTCTAAATTGTTCGTTACATCCTCAGGAATTTTTGGCTAATTTGGATCGAAGCGATTTGCTGAAATTTTATAGGAGTTATCTACCTTTACCAAAAAAATTTGTTCGTATGTTTTTTTAACTCATAAACCTTTAACTGTATAACCCTGGAATGTTTTTATTTGAGGCCCCTAGGTCCTAACGTAGAAAATGAAGTCAAGGTCAAAGGTCAAGGTCAAGTTCTCAATTTTGATATTTCCTTGTTTTTGCATTTTCTCCAACACTTTTAAATATATCTATAAAAGAACAAATGCAAAATGTTTGCTTAATTGTAATGAAGATATGTTAAATTTGGTCTGAAACAATCTAATGGCATCTAATAGGAGTTAGTGCCCCTGAAATGTCCAATTATAAGGTTAATTGATTATTACTTCAACATGGTTCATTATAAAGCCATATGACCTTTTACAAAAGGTTGGGTGACATATGACCTTGAAAAATGACAGCCGGAAGTGACCTTGAGAAAACCGGAAGTAGCCATTTTTGCACTTTTTTTCATGGAAAAGTACTAGAAATCCATATATTTCGTAATTTAAATACATTAACTTATCACTAAAGACAAGAAGTGACTTTTGATAAACCGGAAGTGGCCAATTATCTCCTTGTTTACAGGCAAAAGTATATATAAACTATATATTTTTGGAATCGGTGTGAAAGAAGCTATTATATGAGACCGGAAGTGACATTTACTTCACCAGAAGTAGCACATTATCTCCCTTATTTCACTCAAAAGTATATAGAAACCTCTTATTTGTCGCATCAGTATGAAGAAACTTATGATGGGATGCCAATTTTAACTTTGAGTAAACAGGAATTAGCTTCTTTTCAAGAACTTTGAAAATTGATGTGGAAAGACCTTCAGTTGTTCTCTGAACAATTGGTTTTTATACGGCCGCAAAAAAATTTGTCGTATATTGGTATGACGTTGGCGTCGTCGTCCGGCGTCGTTGTCCGAAGACACATTAGTTTTCGCACTCTAACTTTAGTTAAAGTGAATGGATCTCTATGAAATTTTACCATAAGGTTCAATACTACAAAAGGAAGGTGGGGATTGATTTTGGGGGTTATGGTACCAACAGTTAAGGAATTAGGGGCCAAAAAGGGGCCAAAAATAAGCATTTTTGTAACTTCCAGACATAACTTGTGTGTTAGTGTATGGATCTCTCTGACATTGTACCACAATGTTCCATATCACAAAGGGAATGCTGGGATTGATTTTGGGGGTAATTGCCTCCAAATTTTAGGAATTAGGGGGCAAAAAGGGGCAAAAAACAAGCATTTTTCTAGTTTCATGACAATAACTTGTGTGTAAGTGTATGGATCTTTATGAAATTGTACTACAAGGTTCCATATCACAAAGGGAAAGCTGGAATTGATTTTTGGGGTAATTGCCCACAACTTTTAGGAATAAGGGGCCAAAAATAAGCATTTTTCTAGTTTCCAGACAATAACTTGTGTTCAAGTGTATGGATCTCTCTGAAATTGTACTGCAAGGTACCATACCACAAAGGGAAGGCTGGGATTGATTTTGGGGGTAATTCCCTAGAAATTTGAGGAATTAGGGGTCATAAAGGGGCAAAAAAAACAAGCATTTTTCTAGTTTCAGGACAATAACTTGTGTGTAAGTGTATGGATCTTTATGAAATTGTACTGCAAGGTTCCATATCACAAAGGGAAAGCTGTGTTTGAGTTTCGGGGTAATTGTCCTAAATGTTTAGGTATTTGGGGCCAAAAAACAAGCATTTTTCTTGTTTCCAGACAATAACTTGTGTTCAAGTGTATGGATCTCTCTGAAATTGTACTCATACATGTGAACCTCCCGACGGGAGTACAATAATCCCGTTTTTAGGGGTCTCCTCCCGACCTCCGTTGAAGACAAAAAAATCCCGTGTATGAAATATTTCATGAATGAAAAATTTCAGCCCAACATATCTCATTATCTGGTGTAACTGACATTACTGAAGTTATATTTTACCTGTAAATCAATTAACATGCATAATTATATCGCCTCACTTGTCACTTTGGGTGTCAAACATACTGTTAATCAACGATTTTTACCTCAGGCTAACTGCCGTTGTGTAATAAAACTTTGTTTATTTAAAATGAATGTTGGGTTACTTCCCTTGATTTATCCTGTTTTAAGTTACTTTCCTTTAAATAATGTAAATTTTTAAAAGAATATAAATAAAATATAAATTGAACAAATAATCATAAAAGGATGGTAATTAAATGATTTTAAATGTCTTAGGACAAATAAAAAAATAATAATTTGAAAATTATTTGAGGGTTCTATACTTCCTTTCAAAGCTTAAATTGAAATTTATATAATAGCTATGACCCATGATTATAGCTGGAATGTGTTACTTATCATGCATTAAAAATCTACTTGCATAAAGATAAAAATAAAAGATCTACTTGCAAATAGATAAGCAAATGTTCTGATTGCAATGAATAATGGTAAAAAAGATATGACCTAAAAAATTGAAGGAACATACTGAAAAAGAAGAATGTTAGACTGAACAAGTTGAAAGTTTAAAAAGATAGAGAAAATTTATAAGTACAAAGGTACTATAAACATAATACATTCGGATGGAAAGTTGAAGAAAACACACTTTAATAGACAATTTCTACAGCACACGGTTACATTTACGACAAAATTTATGTCGATTAAAAACATCCTGATCTGAGTCCTAATCTCCCAAACTCCTGATCTTAGTTTCACAGTCCATCACATGTATGTGTACTGCAAGGTACCATACCACAAAGGGAAGGCTGGGATTGAGTTTGGGGGTGATGAATCATAAGGGGTTCAAAAAATTGGGGGGGGGGGGGGGGGGGATTTTTTTTCCCTTTTTTTCTTTAAAATTTTCCATTTTAAATTGGTTATTCCTGATTTATATATAAAAGCAAATAATAATGATATGGTTTGAATAGATAAATTAAAATTTTTTAAGTTCTTAGACCACATTTATTCTGTGTCAGAAACCTATGCTGTGTCAAATATTTAATTACAATCCAAATTCAGTGCTGTATCAAGCTTGAATGTTGTGTCCATACTTGCCCAAACTGTTTTTTTTTTTCCTTTTTTTTCTTTTTTTCCTTTTTTTTTTCTTTTAAAATTTTCCATTTTAAGTTGGTTATTTCTGATTTATATTTAAAAGCAAATAATAATGATATGGTAGGAGATACACACCAAACAGGATGTGTAAATTATTATATAATAAGTATTTTGCAATAGCAAGAAATTTTCAATTGCACAGTATTGCACAATAGCAAGAAATCTTCAATTGCACAGTATTGCGCAATAGCAAGAAATCTTCAATTGCACAGTATTGCGCAATAGCAAGAAATATCCAATAGCACAATATTGCGCAATAGCAAGAAATTGTCAATTGTACAGTATTGCGCAATAGCAAGAAATATTTAATTGCACATTGTGCAAAAGAAGATACTTCGTATAAATTGCTTATTTCTTGACCAATTTCAATGGGGTTTTATTCTTGAATTCTTGGGGTTCTTTAATATGCTGAATCTAACCGTGTATTAAGTTTTTGGATTTTGGGCCCCGTTTTTAAATTGGTCCACATTGAGGTCCAAAGGGTCCAAAATTAAACTTTGTTTGATTTCATCAAAAATTGAATTATTGGGGTTCTTTGATATGCCGAATCTAACCGTGTACTTAGATTCTTAATTTTTGGTTCCGTTTTCAAATTGGTCTACATTAAGGTCCAAAGGGTCCAAAATTAAACTTAGTTTGATTTTAACAAAAATTGAATTCTTAGGGTTCTTTGATATGCTGAATCTAAACATGTATTTAGATTTTTGATTATGGGCCCAGTTTTCAAGTTGGTCCAAATCGGGGTCCAAAATTAAACTTTGTTTGATTTCAACAAAAATTGAATATATGGGGTTCTTTGATATGCTGAATCTAACCATGTATTTAGATTTTTTATTTTTTATGCCCCTTTATCAACTTTGCCCACATTGAGGTCAAAAGGGTCCAAAATTAAACTTTGTTTGATTTCATCAAAAATTGAATTCTTGGGGTTCTTTGATATGCTGAATCTAACCATGTATTTAGATTTTGGATATTGGACTATAATAGGTGAATGTCCAATTTAAAATTTTTAAGTTCTTAGACCACATTCATTCTGTGTCAGAAACCTATGCTGTGTCAAATATTTAATCACAATCCAAATGCAAAGCTGTATCAAGCTTGAATGTTGTGTCCATACTTGCCCCAACTGTTCAGGGTTCGACCTCTGCGGTCGTATCAAGCAGGGCCCTGCGGAGCATTTTATTAATTTTTTTTTTTTTTTTTCTTTCGCCTCATTTTGTTCTTGTGATAAATATTTGTTTCGCAATATGTCGCTTAGATATTTCTCATATTGTATCGTATAGTTTATGGGCTTTTAAATTTCACCCTGCTAAGACGAATAATTTTCTTTGTAAGAGTTATCTCCCTATTCACTGTTTATCAAGTGTGTGCATCTCCTTCGTAACAAAAAAAGATATAGACAAAATTCTTTTTCTAAATTGTTCGTTACATCCTCAGGAATTTTTGGCTAATTTGGATCGAAGCGATTCGCTGAAATTTTATAGGAGTTATCTACCTTTACCAAAAAAATTTGTCCGTATGTTTTTTTAACTCATAAACCTTTAACTGTATAACCCTGGAATGTTTTTATTTGAGACCCCTAGGTCCGAACTTAGAAAATGCAGTCAAGGTCAAAGGTTAAGGTCAAGTTCTAAATTTTGACTTTTCCTTGTTTTTGCATTTTCTCAAACACTTTTAAAGATATATATAAAAGAACAAGTGCAAAATGTTTGCTTTATTGTAATGAAGATATGTTACATTTGGTTTGAAACAATCTAATGGCATCTTATAGGAGTTAGTGCCCCTGAAATGTCTAATTATAAGGTTAATTGATTATTACTTCATCTTGGTTCATTATAAAGCCATATGACCTTTTACAAAAGGTTGGGTGACATATGACCTTAAAAAATGTCAACTGGAGACCTTGAGAAAACCGGAAGTAGCCATTTTTGCACTTTTGGCATGAAAAAGTACTTGGAATCCATATATTTTGTAATTTAGATACATTAACTTATCACTAAAGACTAGAAGTGACTTTCGATAAACTGGAAGTGGCCAATTATCTCCTGGTTTACAGGCAAAAGTATATAGAAACTATATATTTTGGGAATCAGTGTGAAAGAAGCTATCATATGAGACCGGAAGTGACGTTTACTTCACCGGAAGTAGTTAATTATCTTCCTTATTTCACTCAAAAGTAAATAGAAATCACTTATTTATCGTATCAGTATGAAGAAACTTATGATTGGATGCCAATTTTAACTTTGAGTAAATTGGAACTAACTTCTTTTCAATAACTTTGAAAATTGACGTGGAAAGACCTTCAATTGTTCTCTGAACAATTGGTTTTTAATTTCATTTTGTATCTCTTTATATATAACCTTGTACTTTTCAATGTCATCATTTTCTTTCAATGGATTTAATATAACTGTTTCTTTCATAGGTGGAAGGGGGAAACCAAAACGACAAATTCAGAGCTGTATCAAGCTTGAATGTTGTGTCCATACAAAAATTGAATTCTTAGGGTTCTTTGATATGCTGAATCTAAACATGTATTTAGATTTTTGATTATGGGCCCAGTTATCAACTTTGTCCACATTGAGGTCAAAAGGGTCCAAAATTAAACTTTGTTTGATTTCATCAAAAATTGAATTCTTGGGGTTCTTTGATATGCTGAATCTAACCATGTATTTAGATTTTGGATATTGGACCATAATAGGTGAATGTCCAATTTAAAATTTTTAATTCATTCTGTGTCAGAAACCTATGCTGTGTCAAATATTTAATCACAATCCAAATTCAGAGCTGTATCAAGCTTGAATGTTGTGTCCATACTTGCCCCAACTGTTCAGGGTTCGACCTCTGCGGTCGTATCAAGCTGCGCCCTGCGGAGCATTTTATTCTGCATGTTTTTGAATGTTTATGGACTTGCAATTTGACTAAACTAGTGTCATTTTCCAAGAATGAACAGGAGACATATTTATCAATAAATTTTACTACATCTTCATTTGAATCGCTTCCATATACTTGCGCATTTTCAATCCAGATCAAGATATGAATGTGTGGTGAACCTCTTTGTTGAAATTCAACCCTATAAAAATAATCTGTTAATTTCCCAATTGGATTGTGATCACTTTTCAACACCAGGTTGATAAACTGTTGGACATGATAATCAAAATATCTAGAGCATGTCACAGGGTCTTTCTGAACAAGTTTAGATTTCTGATTCCAATTCATTTCTTCCAATTCACTGTTAGTATACTCATTGCCATCATTTAAATACCTAGAATTCGTAATAAATCTTTCCAGTTAGTGTCTGCATATGAAAGAGAGCCAAACCATGTTGGACGACACAACTGCCTGATCATTGCAAACAAATCTTTCTTCCTCTTTTCAAGGTATACTGGAGAGTTTCTTAAACTTCTAAAGATTCAGTACATCTTTTGCTGTCCATTTTTTTCCATCTGATTGACATCTTCTTAGAGCAAAATTGACCTTATCACTTATGTTTTTTAATTGAATTTTCTTTAACTTGAAAAATATGTTTGGTACAGACTGTGCTACTCACCTATCCATGGACCTTAGTTCCCATTTGACAATATCAGTATAGTGAACAGAAACAGATCTCTCTTTGTTGCTTGCCTTATTTGACCACAAAATATAGTTGGAAAAGATAAGTACTCTGCATCAGGATCACTGTAGAGGCTAATTGTTCGTTGACCTTCACCAGGAGCAAAAGTTAAACCTGTATCACATGGTGGATTTTTGTCTGGAATGTAATCTAACAGTGTATCTGTATTTCCAACATGTGTTTCATTTTCATCTACTTCACTGAAATGATTGGAGTCATCATCTGTATGATTTAGATCTCGATTTTCCTCTTGTGTACTACTTTTTATACGACAGCAAAAAATTTTTGCGGTCATATATTGGTATGACGTTGGCGTCGTCTTCGTTGTCGTCGGTGTCGTCGTCGTTGTCGTCGTCATCCGAAGACACATTGGTTTTCGCACTATAACTTTAGTTTAAGTGAATGGATCTCTATGAAATTTTACCATAAGGTTAAATACCACAAAAGGAAGGTTGGGATTGATTTTGGGGGGTTATGGTACCAACAGTTAAGGAATTAGGGGCCAAAGGGGGCCAAAAATAAGCATTTTCTAGTTTCCAGACAATAACTTGTGGAACGGTGTATGGATCTCTCTGAAATTATACCACAAGTTTCCATACCACAAAGGGATGGTTAGGATTTGCTTTGGGAGGTTATGGCTCAAACCATTTAGGAATTAGGGACAAAAAAGGGGGAAAAACAAGGTTGTCCTGGTTAATGGACAAATACTTTAGTACAAAACATAATTTAAAGCAGTGTAAGGGAGATAAATCAAATACATCATTTGAATTATCTCCCTTACACTGCTTTTAAATTATGTTTAAAGAAATGCATATTTATAAAGGAAGACCAGTAAGAATATCTGCAAATGTTGCATTTTTTTTTTTACAAAAAAATCCATATGAAAGATTTGACACCATATTTTAAATTCTATTATAAAATAGATTAAGTTAGCACTATGGTAAATTTAAATGGGTAATTATGGTTGCAAACTCCATTGGAAATTTGAATTGAGATTATGACCATATCTTGAGTGAAAGAATTTTTTTTGGGAAAAAGGGGGGGGATAAAAAGAAATTGTGGGGGGTCTATTTTTTCTCATTTCAGATTTCAGAAATTAAAAAGAATTATTCTTCAAATATTTTTTTTTTTTCAAATTTCAAATATTGAAAAATTTCAAGAAGTAATCTTTAAGTGCACAGTATGGCACATTAGATTTGTAAAATCTTTGACCACATTTATTTATTTGTTATGCCGAATCTAACCGTGTGTTGAGATTTTTAATTTTGGGTCCAGTTTTCAAATTGTCCTACATTAAGGTCCAAAGGGTCCAAAATTAAACTTAGTTTGATTTTAACAAAAATTGAATATGTGGGGTTCTTTGATATGCTGAATCTAAAATGTATTTAGATTTTTGATTTTGGGCCCCGCTTTCAAATTGGTTCATATTGAGGTCAAAAGGGTCCAAAATTAAACTTTGTTTGATTTCATCAAAAATTGTATTATTGGGGTTCTTTGATATGCCAAATCTAACCGTGTATTTAGATTTTTAATTTTGGGTCCTGTTTTAAATTGGTCTACATTAAGGTCCCAAATTAAACTTAGTTTGATTTTAACAAAAATTGAATTCTTGGGGTTCTTTGATATGCTGAATCTAAACATGTATTTAGATTTTTGATTATGGGCCCAGTTTTCAAGTTGGTCCAAGTTGGGGTCCAAAATTAAACTTTGTTTGATTTCAACAAAAATTGAATATATGGGGTTCTTTGATATGCTGAATCTAACCATGTATTTTGATTTTTGGGCCCCGTTATCAAATTGGTCCACATTGAGGTCAAAAGGGTCCAAAATTAAACTTTGTTTGATTTCATCAAAAATTGAATTCTTTGGATTTTTTGATATGCTGAATCTAACCATGTATTTAGATTTTGGATATTGGACCATAATAGGTAAATTAAAAAAATTTAAGTTCTTAGACCACATTCATTCTGTGTCAGAAACCTATGCTGTGTCAAATATTTAATCACAATCCAAATTCAGAGCTGTATCAAGCTTGAATGTTGTGTCATAACTTGCCCCAACTGTTCAGGGTTTGACCTCTGCGGTCGTATCAAGCTGCGCCCAGCGGAGCATTTTATTTCATTTTGTGTTTCTTCTTTATTTATTTTTGCTATTTCTGTAATCCAATCCTTATTTATTTCTATTCCAGAAGACTTGTACAAGTCACTTGTTCTCATCAAATAATGTAATGCACAAATAACAGCAAATGGTCTGACATTTTCACTAAAATCACACTTTTTGAATGCCAGTTTCTTCTTCAGTTTAACTGATATTGTACCCGATTTGTCTGATGTATGTGGAAGTGAATTTATTGTAGGTTGAACTTCAACAGGCACATTTACAACATTGCCTTTAACTGATAACTGTCCACCTCTAGGCATGCAACTGTCGAATCTGCATAAAAGGAATTCTTAATGATAGCAGTCTCTCTTCAAAAGGATACAAATTTATTTCTTTTGGTCTTTGAGGAAATCCTATTTTATTGGCTATTGAAAATCGAGGAATTTTTTTGTTTTTTAATTGCATTGAGACAAGTGTGGCATATCCATTCTATGTGTTGTACAGATTTAAAATTGGTAAAGCAATGAGACATGTTAGCAGGAGTATTCATTTTAACTGTTTTAGCATTAACTACAGAATCACAGAACCAAGTTTGATGACATGAAGGACATATATATGTAGGACCTTCATTAATTTTTGTTTCAAAATATCGTATGCCTTGAATTCTTTTCTTTTTTAGTTCTTTTCATGATCTGTAAAATCGGTGTCTTTATTTTTAGTATTTTTGACTGACTGATTACAACTTCTGTCTTTGTCTAGGTTTTTCTGTTTAGAACTCTGTTTTGTCAAACGCTTGTACTCTAAATTTTCTGGATTTGACCTAGATTCTTGTTTTCTGTGGAAGTCTCGTTCGGACTCATGTTTTCTGTACTCTTCATCTTGTCTTGCTATTTTTTTCTTTTCTGCTTCATTTCTTTTGAAAACATCATTCTTTCTAGCTTCTCTTTTAGTAGCAAGTTCTCTTTTTGTGAAATCTTCATTCTTTCTAGCCTCTCTTTTAGAAGAAAGTTCTCTTTGTCTCTCTATCTGTCTTAAATCAGAATTATCTCTGAGACTTCTGACTTTCTTCTTCAGCTTTTCTATATAATTGTTATCCTTTCTTACTTCTCTTTTAGCAGCAAGTTCTCTTTTTGTGAAATCTTCATCCTTTCTAGCCTCTCTTTTAGAAGAATGTTCTCTTTGTCTCTCTATCTGTCTAAAATCAGAATGATCTCTTTGAGACTTCTGACTTTCTGCTTCAGCTTTTCTATAATTGTTATCCTGTCTTACTTCTCTTTTAGCAGCAAGTTCTCTTTTTGTGAAATCTTCATCCTTTCTAGCCTCTCTTTTAGTAGAATGTTCTCTTTGTTTCTCTATCTGTCTAAAATCAGAATAATCTCTTCGAGACTTCTTACTTTCTGCTTCAGCTTTTCTATAATTCATATCCTTTCTAACTTCTCTTTTAGCAGCAAATTCTCTTTTATTTAAATCCTCATGCTTTCTAGCCTCTCTTTTAGAAGAAAGATCTTGTTGTCAATCTATCTGTCTAAAATCAGAATTATCTCTTTGAGACTTCTTACTTTCTGCTTCAACTTTTCTATAATTTTTATCCTTTCTAGCCTCTCTTTTAGAAGAAAGATCTCTTTGTCTCTCTATCTGTCTAAAATCAGAATTATCTCTTTGAGACTTCTTACTTTCTGCTTCAACTTTTCTATAATTTTTATCCTTTCTAGCCTCTCTTAAAATTAGAAGAAAGATCTCGTTGTCTCTCTATCTGTCTAAAATCAGAATTATCTCTTTGAGACTTCTTAATTTCTGCTTCAGCTTTTCTATAATTGTTATCCTTTCTTACTTCTCTTTTAGCAGCAAGTTCTCTTTTTGTGAAGTCTTCATACTTTCTTGCCTCTCTTTTAGAAGAATGTTCTCTTAGTCTCTCTATCTGTCTAAAATCAGAATTATCTCTTCGAGACTTCTTACTTTCTGCTTCAGCTTTTCTATAATTCATATCCTTTCTAACTTCTCTTTTAGCAGCAAGTTCTCTTTTATTTAAATCCTCATCCTTTCTAGCCTCTCTTTTAGAAGAAAGATCTCATTGTCTCTCTATCTGTCTAAAATCAGAATTATCTCTTTGAGACTTCTTATTTTCTGCTTCAACTTTTCTATAATATTTATCCTTTCTTGCCTCTCTTTTAGAAGAATGTTTTCTTTGTCTCTCTATCTGTCTGAAATCAGAATTATCTCTTCGAGACTTCTTACTTTCTGCTTCAACTTTTCTATAATTTTTATCCTTTCTATCCTCTCTTTTAGAAGAAAGATCTCATTGTCTCTCTATCTGTCTAAAATCAGAATTATCTCTTTGAGACTTCTTACTTTCTGCTTCAACTTTTCTATAATTTTTATCCTTTCTAGCCTCTCTTTTAGAAGAAAGATCTCTTTGTCTCTCTATCTGACTAAATTCAGAATTATCTCTTTGAGACTTCTTACTTTCTGCTTCAACTTTTCTATAGTTTTTATCCTTTCTAGCTTCCCTTTTAGAAGAAAGTTCTCTTTGTCTCTCTATCTGTCTAAAATCAGAATTATCTCTTTGAGACTTCTTACTTTCTGCTTCAGTTTTCTATAATTTTTATCTTTTCTTGAATATCTTTTAGCATTTAATTCTTTTTCCCTGAATGTTTTATTTTTTCTTCTATTTTGCATGTAGTTTTTCATATATACAAATTTGAATACCTTTGTTATAACTTGACTCTTCAACAGAACAGCTTGATCATCTTTTTCATTGCTAACAGAATGTTCCTTGCAACAAGATTTGATATACTGGTAAGCAACCTTTTTTTGTTTTGTGTTCTTTAGTTTCTGATCTTCAAAATAATTCTTGATCTGCTTGTTTAGGACTGTCTCTGTATCTTTACTACTGATGCATACAGGTAGAATTTCACATTGTGAGTCTAAATCAATTTGTAAACTTGTGTAAAAAGCATACAAGTAACTGACAAGGTCATGTAAGTCAGCAAATCCTATCAAGATACTTTTACTCGAGGAATCTAATGGGTTATTTAGTGTACATTTGGAGTGAGAATGAGTGTAGAAAAAATAGTATACATGATTATAATAACAAACTGCTGAACATATGGCTCCAATCATAATAAGAAATGTTTGACTGCTTTGTACAATTTTGAACTGCTTCTTGAATGTGAGAAATCCAGACAACTCTTGGTACTGTAAAGCTATACCAAACAGAATATTTTGTTTGTTAATTGTAAAAATTCCCTCAGATATTTCTATCTTGACAGGAATTTCATCAAAATTTAAAAGCATACTTTGAAACAATCCCTGTGCTGTTAATTCTTGAACATGCTTCCTGTAAGTTTTATCTCCCTTATTTAAAATGTAATCCAGATTCAGTGTGTTTTGATCAAATTTTAAAGTAGTTAGTGATAAGAAAACTAAGCAATTACAAGTACATTGGTTGCCCCTGATTTGATAGGCAAATTTTGTGGCATACTGGTCAAATGTTCCAAATTTAACAAAGTGTGCATTAAAAGAATTGATATTTTTTTATACTTCTTGTTCTGAATTATTTTTAGATTGTTCATTCTGGTTTTGCAACAGATTGGTTTGGGTGTTACTATAAGAATCCTTCTTTGCATAATTATTGATTGATTGATTTGACAGAAAATCTGTTTGTATATGAGAGGTATGAGAATTTCTTTTGCATAATTATTGTTATCGTTTTGATTCAATTCAGATAGTTCAAGTTGGTTCAATGCAGATAGTTCCAGTTGATTCAATTTAGATAGTTCAAGTTGGTTTAATTCAGATTGTTCATTTTGATTCAATTCAGATGGTTTAGTAACTGTTTCAGTATAAATATGAGAAGTTTTTTTTGGCAATTCTTTTGTTACTGTTGTTTGCACTTAAGTGGAGGTCAGTATCCACCAAGTTATTTGAGCAACTGTTGTTGAGGGTGTCAGTATCACCCGTGTCAAGGTCAAATTTTGTACTGTTAATGGGGCCAGTATCCCCAGTCAAGTTCGTCAGTCTCTGTTTCTTTGGGTTCTTCACACCATGTTAAGCCTCTGCTGCTCTCCAATTTTTTCTTCTTGGTATCTTTAAAAATCTATAATTACATATGTAAATAATGTACAATGCTGAGGACAATATATTGCAAATATACAAATTAAAACATTAAAAGCTAGATGAACAATTTCCTAATAAGAGGTAATATGATTGGGCTAGACATAGTACATATATATATAAAAAATATAATAGACACAGTAATTACTATGTAAGCCTCTTGTATTGGAATAAAATATGTTAAGTGCAATTATGGTTTGTAAACATGTGGTTGGCATTTGGTTAAATAAAAAAAAATAAATTTGTAGGCGATTTATTTGTACACTCTAGGCTTTTTGTTCAATTTCTTTTTTATCATAAACAATGTTAGTGTATGTTAACCAACAGTCCATACTATCAACAATTATAAAAGATAATGAGCAAAGAAAACAGTTTTTCATATTTTTTGTACAAAAAAACACTTATCAAATGAATTATATTAGATACATTCAATAGTCTTGTCAATCTAAGTGCTACAGTACAAAATGTATGCACCAAACACAAATCAGACAATGTTTTACTATCATAGGGGTCAAGCATCAAATTTAAGGTCAGAGTGACCTAATTTAGATATAAGACGCCACCCCCCCCCCCCCCCCCCCGCCCCACCCCCACCCCACCCCACAATCCCATGATGTATCATAATACCAAGTTTGGTGAACCTCAGTTCTATAGTACAATAGTTATGTGCAGCGCACAAATCAGACAAGGTTTTACCATCATAGGGGTCAAAGGTTAGAGTGAACAGACACACCAAGCCCATGATGCAACTGCACACCTAGTTTGGTTAACATAAGTTTCACAGAACAAAAAATATGAACAGGACACGAATTGGATAATGTTTTGCTATCTTAGGGTTCAAAGTCAAGGTCGGAGTGACCTGCCTTTGGTATACCACACACCCCAAGCACATGATACAACTGCATACCAATAAGTTGTACGGTACAAAAATATGAGCCAGACACAATATTGGATAAGGTTTTATGGTCATAGGGGTCAAAGTCAAGGTCAGAGTGACCTGACTTTGGTATATGACACACCCCAAGCCCATCATGTAACTGCATACAAAAATGGTTTAACTAAGTTTTATACCCAAGAGAAAATAAATCTGGGATCCCAATGGAATTCCGTCTGGAATTCCAACGGGATTCCAACTGGAATCCCACCTCATTCCACCGGGATAAAATTTCGGGATTCCCGCAAAAGAAGCGGGATCCAGATGTAAATCCCATTGGAAATATACTGGGATCCCACTGGGATATTGTGGGATTTTGATTGGAATATACTGGGATTCCCGGAAAAAATCGGGATCCTGAAATAAATCCCAGTGTAAATATACTGGGATATTGTGGGATTTTGATTGTATATAAATTACAAAAGTTATGAGCAAGACACAAATTGGATAAAGTTTTACTATCATCGTGGTCAAAGGTCAAATTCAAGGTCAGAGTGACCTGACTTTAGAATAACACATCCTAAGCCCATGATACAACTGCATACTATGTTTGGTTATCCCAAGTTTTACAGTACAAAAGTTATGAGCCAAACATGAATTGGACAAGGTTTTACTATCATAGGGGTCAAAGGTTTAAGTCACAGTGACCTAACTTTGGTATATGACACCCCCAGCCAATGATGCAACTGCATACTAAGTTTGGTTTAATTAAATTTTATGGTACAAAACTTATGCACCAGACACAAAGCAGGACAGACAGACATGGTGATTCCTATATACCCATATACCCCCACCCCCCAAAAAATTAACTTTGTTTGCGGGTGGTATAAAAACTAGAAGATACATGTATATCCTTTTTTTACCCTTATGGAGCAAAATCAAGTCACACTTTTGAAAAATAATTCATAAAGGATTCCTCTGAAACCTGTGTCTTTCCTTAATTTATTGTTAAATACATGAAAAAATAAAAGATGAATGTGTGCGGGGACAAAAATGCCCCGCTCAAGCTTTGCAATTTTCCAATTTAAAAGTGGCATAACTCTAGAACAGTCAATGAAATACTGCCAAAATTCGAACTCTGTCTGCAAGTTTTGGTTCTTAGCATTGTGTATGAGTTTCATAAAATTTGGGTGAGAAAAGCTTAGTGCAGAAACGAAAAAAATTTCAATTTTCCAAGTTGTTAATGGGCATAACTCTAGAACAGTAAGCTACTCACAGCCCAAATTCAAACTCTGTCTTCAAGTTTTGGTTCCCAGCATTGTGTATGAGTTTCGTAAAATTTGGATGATGAAAACTTAAGAGTGCGGTAACAAAAATGAGACGGACAGAAAGACGGAAGGACAGACGGTCAAGGGTAACACTTGTTGCCTATGGCGGGGGAATAAAAACTAGAAAAAGTTTTAAAGGCTAAGATAGTGTCTGTTTTTCCATCCCAACAATAGTGTAAACATCTATGGCAATTAAAGTAATACATAAATTCTAGATGTGTCTGCTTTTATGGAACATCAAAAATTCAATAAAGGTTCCATTGAAGCCACTAAACATATCTGAGAAACAGATCAAATCACATAACTAACCTTGATGACTGACCCACCAAATGAAGCAGAGGTCAGACTTGTAGACCTTGCAAGGATATTCTATTTACCAAATATTCACATAATAAGTGAGCAATTCACATGCATGACATGGCAAAAAGACTATAGGTTTTTTAATCAGTAGCTAAACCATGAAAATTAGGCATCTCTATATAAGATATTAAGCATCCAGGTTTGTTATATTACTTTCAGAAATATAAAGCTTTTAAAACAAATAATTTACACAGATGTCACATATCTGACTGACAAAAGCAGCATTTGACAGTAAACACACATAATTCTTCTTCTATTTTTTTAGGGGGGGGGGGGGAGAGAGAGGGGGAGAGGGAGGGAGCATCTAATTAAAGTCAGGATAAACTAAAGTATGCTTGAGCAGTTCTCCTTAACAAAGCTGTATGGCGTTTCATTAATCAATTAAAGGTTATGGAAAAAGGAAAAATATAAAGAGTCAGTACACAACAAACAGAACAATATTTGTTAAATATTTTTATTGAATTAAAACGCAATAATATTCATCAGACATATATATATATATTGTACTCTTTATTAGTCCCAAACCGATGAAGTCGAAGGGGACTTTAGGTTTGCACTCCGTCCATCTGTCTGTCTGTCTGTCTGTCTGTCTGTCTGTCCATCTGTCAGTCTGGCAAATCAGTTTTCCACACTTTTTTTCTTCGTGCTTGAAGATATTGATTTGATATTTGGTGTATTGTTTTATCATGACAAGTTACAGATCAAGTTCGAATTTTGTTCCGGTCTGATGATTTTGTGCAGAGTTATGGTCCTTGGACTTAGAAAATTCACTCAAACAATCAGTTTTCCTCACTTTTTTTTCGCCATGCTTGAAGATATTGATTTGATAAATGGTATATAGTTTTATCATGACAAGTTACAGATCAAGTTCGAATTTTGTTCCAGTCTGATGATTTTGTGCAGAGTTATAGTCCTTGGACTTAGAAAATTCACTTAAATAATCAGTTTTCCACACTTTTTTTTCGTCATGCTTGAAGATATTGACTTGATATTTGTTATATAGTTTACACCGTGACAAGTTATCTATCAAGTTAGCATTTTGTTCCAGTACAATGAATTTTTAACCGGTAGGGGACTATGTATTGCCATGCAATACTCTCAGAATGCTTGTTGTTTTTATTTTCATCCTTATATCTGTTACCAGATTGTTTCTATTCAACATCCTTGTTGAGAACATGCAAAACATTGGGAGTACTGTTAAAGCTATTTCCATCATTTTAATTTTATTTGCTCTCTTTATATTCGGGTAGAATCTGCTTTGGCCGACCCCAGATGTTGGGAAATGCAAAAATTAACAAATATACAATGTATTTATTTTGCATAATTCTTTCATCATCAATATTTTACATTCTAAATTTAATATTCTAGCTTTATAAGTATTAAACAGATTTTTCATTTAGACTGATCGGATCCTATTCATCTATATTATATCATTTGCCAATGTCTATTTGATTATAGTGAGCCACTTTTGTTTTAAACTTTAACACTTTTCCAGCACTCCGTGTGTTACCTTCAAAAAGTTCACCAAAAAGAAAGTTTTTAACTTTTCATTAAAGAATTTCTATCTGCTATATCTTAATACCACAAAGAAACTATATCACAACAAAGTCCAATAAATATAACTGAAATTCATTACACTAAAAATATGGTCTTCATTCATGTAAAGTAAATGGTATGTTTCAAATATTTCTTAAATATTCTTTCATACTGATATTTTATATTTAATTTATCACTGGATATGAAAACAAGGGACACAATTCAATTTAAAAATATTTTTCTTAAACTTTTATTAAAGTGTAAAATAAATTTTACAACATCTGTTATTTTCAAAATGAATTGTAAACTAAAACTTCATGCATGAACTGTAACTCAGATTCTCCCTAGACAATGAAAGGTCCAAAATTGAATTTGATATCTGCAAAGGCATCACAGTACAACAGAATACTGCATTTTTCTCAAAATTTTGGGGAAAAAACCTCTATAATAGTCTATTGACACTTTGAGAAATATGAATTAATTTGGAGATCTTGTATTGTTGTCAAATTTAGACTTTCAAAGTTTCTGTTTTACTATAAAGTTTTAATGATATTATAGGTTAAAACACTTTAATTGGTAAAAATTCATCATTTATTCATACTTGCCAACCTCTGACAATGAGAAATCATGTCATGACATGACATGAAATGTCAAAAAGCGTGTGAAAATGCGTGACGTAGATGCAGACTTTTTAATATGAACAATGTTCATAATTTCACATTATATGCAAATTTGTTAATATAAAAAACAATATTCAACTGTAAACTTTTATTGTTTTCAACAGTGGTCTGTTTTGCTGCTTTTAAAGCAACACCACTAGGCACATAGTCAAAACACCTGCTGGTTTCGATACATTTACTTGATAACAAGGCACACAATATATCATTGTCGAGTTCTGATCAGAAATCAGTGTAAATTTCTTTATAATTGAAAAATGATCTCTCACAGTCAGAATTGATATTTGGCTGAACTAAAATTGCTTCATGAAGCTTTGAAAGAGTGTCATAATGTTTTTTTGCCATCTAAAATGTCATCTATGATCTCTACCATTGCTCCCAACAAACTATACAATATATGTTGCTATTGCCTGGTCAAAACTGGGTAGTTCATCAGAAGACAGCTAATACTATGAGAACTGATCCAACAGTTCCGTGATATTTCCATCCCCTATGGCCTGTGGAAATCTGTTGGCTACATTTGAAACTGAAAAAGAAAAATATTTTATAATTGTTAAATGCTTAATCAAATAGCTATGTATTTTAGTTCTCCTCTCATATGTATTGTTATGATTGCAACATAGAGTGCACAATGCGTTACTCATCCCTCGATGATATAAACTCGAACTCCCAAATATAATTTATAAATCTTGAAATTATCTTGGTACGTACACATCGTTTTCGCTTAGAAATCGGCTCTTTAGACGACGGTTCAGGTCCTGAAAGTGACCTCTTTCTGAGGACATTTCCCCTAAGTGAATTTGAAAGAAAGAAAGTCCCAAAATCGTAAATACTAATCACAAACTACTTACCTTAAGAGCTTTTGCTGTTCGTCCATATAGAAAAATAAACAATATGGCCACCTAACAATTACTTCGAAATTTCGGTATTTATCGTGTTATAATGAAAAAACCCGAGAATCGCGATATCACTAACAACAAAAAAATCAAAACAACGAAAAAGCGTGTAATTGCGTGTAAAGTGGTGAAAAGCGTGTACACGCCATGTGATAAAATCCTTGCGTGTAAACCGTTGAAAAAGCGTGTATTACACGCGAATATCATGTCAGTTGGCAACTATGCATTTATTGGCAAATAATCTTGTGAGTTGCTGGACAACTTCTGTCATATATTGAATTATTACCAAAGCTTCTTTTCAATTACTCCTATAAGGAATCAACTGATAACTAAATAAACTTGGGCCCTGATTCCTATATGACTTTCAAGGTAATAGGCAAATACGCACAACATGGTAATTGTAGTCATTTAGGGGCAATAACTGATAAAAGGAGTCAACAAATGATTTATGCCATGCTATATTATTATTAGATCTTGTCTTCCTGATCATTATTGCGGTTTACAGTTTCTATTTATTCATTATAGTTTTCAAGATAAAAGGCAAAAATGAAAAAAAAATGATAACCTAAGAAAATTTGTCATTTAAGGGCAATAACTCTAATAAGGAGTCGTCTGACAATTTCTGACATTTGACTTAATTGTAGGTCTTGTTTGGCTGATAATTTTTATACGACCGCAAAAAAAATTGCGGTCGTATATTGGTATCACGTCGTCATTGTCCGCGTCGTCTGAAGACATTTGGTTTTCATACAATAACTTTAGTATAAGTAAATAGAAATCTATGAAATTTAAACACAAGGTTTATGACCATAAAAGGAAGGTTGGGATTGATTTTGGGGTAATGGTCCCAACAGTTTAGGAATAAGGGGCCAAAAAGGGGCCCAAATAAGCATTTTTCTAGTTTCCAGACAATAACTTGTGGAATGGTGTATGGATCTCTCTGAAATTATACCACAAGTTTCCATACCACAAAGGGATGGTAAGAATTGGTTTTGAGGGGTTATGGCTCAAACCGTTTCGGAATTAGGGGCAAAAAAGGGGGGAAAACTAGGGTGTCCTGGTTAATGGACAATAACTTAAGTACAAAACATAATTTAAAGCAGTGTAAGGGAGGTAATTCAAACACAACATTTGAATTACCTCCCTTACACTGCTTTTAAGTTATGTATAAAGAAATGTTGTATTGTCTTGAGGTGATTAGCTGTCAATTTATTTTTAGAAGTTACCATTTAAAAATGCTGATGAAGGTAATTTAATTTTAGCCATGATTATGTATGTCATTTTTAAGACTTTTATGATGTATTTAAATGGGTTATTATGGTTGCAAACTCCATTGGAAATTTGAATTGAGATTATGACCATATCTTGAGGGAAAGAATTTTTCTTTGGAAAAGGGGGGGAAGGTTAAAAAAATATTGGGGTGGTGGGGACAATTTGCTCTCAAGATTTCAGAAATTAAAAAGAAAATTTCTTCAAATATTTTTTTGGGGGGAGGGGTATCAATTCGCAACAGCATAGTGTATTGCACAAAGGCAAAAAATTAATATAAATTCAAATCACATAACAATTCAAGTTCTTTGACTACAGTTATTCTGTGTCAGAAACCTATTATGTGTCAAATATTTAATTACAATCCAAATTCAGACCTGTATCAAGTGCGAATATTGTGTCCATTTTTGCCCCAACTGTTCAGGGTTGGACCTCTGTGGTTGTATCCAACTGTGCTTGGCGAGGCAATTTATTGCTGTTTAAAGTTACTATCTATCTATAATGGTTTTCAAGTAAATAGGCAAAAACGGAAAAAAAAATTGATAAAATTTGTCTTTAAGGGCAATAACTCCTATAAAAAGTCGTCTGATAGTTATGATGTAAATGAACAATAGGTATATCTCATCATTCTGAACATTTCTGATCCTGTCAGATTTTCTCTTTTCATAGCGGGTTTCAAGATTATAGACAAAGTTTGCATTTTACTCCTATGTTCTATTTTTAGCCACATCGGCCATGTTGGTTGGCAGGCAGGGTCATCGGACACATGTTTTAAACTAGATTATAAGATACCCCAATGATGATTGTGGCCAAGTTTGGTTATATTTGACCCAGTAGTTTCAGAGGAGAAGATTTTTGTAAAAGTTAACGACGACGACGGACGCCAAGTGATGAGAAAAGCTCACTTGGCCCTCTGGGCCAGGTGAGCTAAAAAAGCATGCTCTCGTTTGTCTGTACCTTGTCAAGTTAAACATTTATAAGACAGGAATTCACTTATACGTATTTACTATGTTTTTATTAGACCTATATTAGAGTATGGTGATGTTGTTTGGGCCAACTGCTCTCAGCACGAGTCCGAGCTTCTTGAAAATATTCAAATAGAATCTGCTAGAATTATTACTGGACTACGGCGTAATTCCTCAAGACATAAACTTTATATTGAATAAGGATAAGAAACTCTGGAGAATAGACAAAATAAACATAAGCTTATACTGTTTTATAAAATATTAAATGGGATGACACCTGCATACTTATATGAGTAAGTCCAGCCATATTTTCCCAGACAAACCCCTTATACTTTGAGGAATGAAAATTATACTTTTCACCCCCCACTTGCTAGAACTAGCTCCTACTTTAATAGTTTCATTCCTTCCTCTGTAAGACTTTGGAATGGTCTTCCTCTAAGTATACAAAAATCCCCGAGTTTGTGTATATTTAGAGGTAGACTAGACAAATTTTATAGGACTGATGAAATATTTAAACCTTTTAATTATGGGATAAGGAAACATAATATTAGTCATTGTCAACTTAGAAATAGTGCTAGCAACATAGAATCTCATTTGTTTAATCAATTTTTATCAGAGAACACTATTTGTTTAAACTGTAATCACCCTGTTGAGGATAAACAGCATTTCTTTTTTATTTGCCCTAAGTACAATGATGTAAAACAGATCTTACTTGATTCCATTTACTGAATTGTTGATGATAATGTTGACATAAATATTGACTTATTACTTTTTGGAAACAGATTATTTTCTTATGATATAAATATTTCTATTTTTAAATCTGTTCAGAAATATATCAGTGACACTCACCTTTTTGTTTGATTTTTTTTTTTTTTTTTTTTTTATTTATAGTGTTTATTTTTTTTCATTTCTTTCCTTCTTTTTTTTTCAACATCATTTCATTTATTCCACTAAGTAAGCTAAGTGTCTCTTCCAAACCTTATGTATATATTTATGATGACTTATAAAGGATATTTACATGTCTCAAGGTACTTGAATAAATAATGATAAATTGCCTACATACTTAAATATACTGGTGTCCCTGCTATTCCTACATTTTATAAATTCATATTCCTTCTATTCCTACAAACAAAGAACAATAGATGTTGGTATAAGGTGTTTTGTTCTATTAGCAATTTGAATTTGATTTAGATACAGGCAAGTACAGGTAATGTGGAAAGGATTATTACAATGATAAAAATTAATAATAAATAAAAGAAGATGCATTGTAGAGAATATAGAATAGAACATTCCCCCAAAAAATGTATTTCTGTTAAAAATTTAAAAAAAATGTTTTAAAAACAATAAACTACGGAAGCGTATTAGTGCCACACAATTTTTATACGCCCGTTTACGGGACGTATTATGGTATACCGTTGTAAGTCCGTCTGTCCGTCCGTCCGTCGTCAACATGTCGGACATTAACTCAAAAATGCTTTAACCAATTTGCTTAAAACTTTGGTGAATTGTTTATATCTATTGACGTGAGCTCCCTTTCATTTTTAGCTCACCTGACCTGAAAGGTCAAGTGAGCTTTTCTCATCACTTTGCGTCCGTCGTCCGTCGTCCTGCGTCCGTCGTCCTGCGTCCGTCGTCCGTCGTCCGTAAACTTTTACAAAAATCTTCTCCTCTGAAACTACTGGGCCAAATTTAACCAAACTTGGCCACAATCATCATTGGGGTATCTAGTTTTAAAAATGTGTGGCGTGACCCTGTCAACCAACCAAGATGGCCGCCACGGCTAAAAATAGAACATAGGGGTAAAATGCAGTTTTTAGCTTATAACTCAAAAACCAAAGCATTAAGAGCAAATCTGACATGGGGTAAAATTGTTCATCAGGTCAAGATCTATCTGCCCTGAAATTTTCAGATGAATCGGACAACCCGTTATTGGGTTGCTGCCCCTGAATTGGTAATTTTAAGGAAATTTTGCTGTTTTTGGTTATTATCTTGAATATTATTATAGATAGAGATAAACTGTAAACAGCAATAATGTTCAGCAAAGTAAGATTTACAAATAAGTCAATTTAACCGAAATGGTCAGTTGACCCCTTTAGGAGAAATTGCCCTTTATAGTCAATTTTTAACCATTTTTCGTAAATCTTAGTAATCTTTTACAAAAATCTTCTCCTCTGAAACAACTGGGCCAAATTAAACCAAACTTGGCCACAATCATCATTGGGGTATCTAGTTTAAAAAATGTGTGGCGTGACCCGGCCAACCAACCAAGATGGCCGCCACAGCTAAAAATAAAACATAGGGGTAAAATGCAGTTTTTGGCTTATAACTCAAAAACCAAAGCATTTAGAGCAAATCTGACATGAAGTAAAATTGTTTATCAGGTCAAGATCTATCTGCCCTGAAATTTTCAGATGAATCGAACAACCTGTTGTTGGGTTGCTGCCCCTGAATTGGTAATTTTAAGGAAATTTTGCTGTTTTTGGTTATTATCTTGAATATTATTATAGATAGAGATAAACTGTAAACAGCAATAATGTTCAGCAAAGTAAGATTAATAAATAAGTCAACATGACTGAAATGGTCAGTTGACCCCTTTAGGAGTTATTGCCCTTTATAGTCAATTTTTAACAATTTTTCGTAAATCTTAGTAATCTTTTACAAAAATCTTCTCCTCTGAAACTACGTGGCCAAATTAAACCAAACTTGGCAACAATCATCATTTGGTTATCTAGTTTTAAAAATGTGTGGCGTGACCTGGTCAACCAACCAAGATGGCCGCCACGGCTAAAAATAGAACATAGGGGTAAAATTCAGTTTTTGGCTTTTAACTCAAAAACCAAAGCATTTAAAGCAAATCTGACATGGGATAAAATTGTTCATCAGGTCAAGATCTATCTGCCCTGAAATTTTCAGATGAATCGGACAACCCGTTATTGGGTTGCTGCCCCTGAATTGGTAATTTTAAGGAAATTTTGCTGTTTTTGGTTATTATCTTGAATATTATTATAGATAGAGATAAACTGTAAACAGCAATAATGTTCAGCAAAGTAAGATTTACAAATAAGTCAATTTAACCGAAATGGTCAGTTGACCCCTTTAGGAGAAATTGCCCTTTATAGTCAATTTTTAACCATTTTTCGTAAATCTTAGTAATCTTTTACAAAAATCTTCTCCTCTGAAACAACTGGGCCAAATTAAACCAAACTTGGCCACAATCATCATTGGGGTATCTAGTTTAAAAAATGTGTGGCGTGACCCGGCCAACCAACCAAGATGGCCGCCACAGCTAAAAATAAAACATAGGGGTAAAATGCAGTTTTTGGCTTATAACTCAAAAACCAAAGCATTTAGAGCAAATCTGACATGAAGTAAAATTGTTTATCAGGTCAAGATCTATCTGCCCTGAAATTTTCAGATGAATCGGACAACCCGTTGTTGGGTTGCTGCCCCTGAATTGGTAATTTTAAGGTAATTTTGCTGTTTTTGGTTATTATCTTGAATATTATTATAGATAGAGATAAACTGTAAAAAACGATAAATGTCGGCAAAGTAAGATCTACAAATAAGTCAACATGACCGAAATTGTCAGTTGACCCCTTTAGGAGTTATTGCCCTTTATAGTCAATTTTAACCATTTTTTCGTAAATCTTAGTAATCTTTTACAAAAATCTTCTCCTCTGAAACTACTGGGCCAAGTTAATTATAGATAGAGATAATTGTAAGCAGGAAAAATGTTCAGTAAAACACATCACCATCACCAAAACACAATTTTGTCATGAATCCATCTGCGTCCTTTGTTTAATATTCACATAGACCAAGGTGAGCGACACAGGCTCTTTAGAGCCTCTAGTTTATAAATTTTAGATATTACGTTTCCGAGTTATGGGGTTTTATTCATTAAAAAAAGGGGGATTTTCCAGTTTTCGGACAATAACTCAAGAATGCTTTCTCCAACTTGCAAGAAATTTTGGTTAATTGTTTATATCTATTGACATGAGCTCCCTTAGGATTTTTATAAATTTTAGATTTTACGTTTCCGAGTTATGGGGTTTTATTCATGGAAAAAAGGGGGATTTTCCAGTTTTCGGACAATAACTCAAAAATGCTTTCAGCAGTTCTCATGAAACTTTGATGAATTGTTGATATCTATTGATGTAAGCTCCCTTTAGAAATTTATAAATTTTAGATTTTACATTTCCGAATTATGGGGTTTATTCATTAAAAAAGGGGGGATTTTCCAGTTTTCAGACAAAAACTCAAAAATGCTTTCAGCAATTCGTATGAAACTTTGGTGAACTGTTTATATCTATTGATGTAAGCTCCCTTTAGAATTTTAGAAATTTTTTTGTTTTTAGTCTGACAACAGATTTACTAAGTATTGGGCAACAGCACAGTGTATTGCACAACAGCAAGAAATCTTTAATTAAATATAAATTCAATTCATATAACCAACTTCAAGTTCTTTGACTACATTTATTCAGAAACCTATAATAGATGTATGTCAAATATTTAATTACAATCCAAATTCAGACCTGTATCAAGCTTGAATATTGTGTCCATTTTTGCCCCAACTGTTCAGGGTTAGACCTCTGCGGGCGTATCCAGCTGCGCTCAGCGAAGCAGTTTATTTTTTTATAATTTTCTTCCTATCTTTGCGATATAAGTAACGCAAACCTTTGCGAAATAACGCAAACATCTTGATTACAATTATTCATTAAGTTTTGTATATTTGTCCGTCTGTCATTAAATTTCTGTTGTGATTTAGTTAGGAAAAGAACCATAAATACAAGGCAAAGTCATTATAATAAATATGCATAGGAATCAGAAAAGTATATAACTTAACAAGAAAATAGATATGTTATAGGCATATTTTATTTGAAATGCCAACATTTTTAAAATTTTGATTAAGTAGATAAGAGCAAAAATAATGTCATACAATTGTAAAACTGTCAAGTCAGATAGACAAAATGATCTTTCTGCTGTAAAATGAATTATTAAGAAAGAATTTTTTTTAAAGTTTTGATGTAAGAAATCGTTTTTATACGACCGCAAAAAAATTTTGCGGTCGTATATTGGTATGACGTTGGCGTCGTCGTCGTCGTCTCCGGCGTCGTCGTCGTCGTCCGGCGTCGTCGTCCGAATACATATTGGTTTTCGCACTCTAACTTTAGTTTAAGTGAATGGATCTTTTTGAAATTTGACCATAAGGTTAAATACCACAAAAGGAAGGTTGGGATTGATTTTGGGGGTTATGGTACCAACAGTTAAGGAATTAGGGGCCAAAAAGGGGCCAAAAATGAGCATTTTCTAGTTTCCAGACAATAACTGTGGAACGGTGTATGGATCTCTCTGAAATTATACTACAAGTTTCCATACCACAAAGGGATGGTTAGGATTTGCTTTGGGGGGTTATGGCTCAAACCGTTTAGGAATTAGGGGCAAAAAAGGGGGAAAAACAAGGTTGTCCTGGTTAATGGACAAATACTTTAGTACAAAACATAATTTAAAGCAGTGTAAGGGAGATAAATCAAATACATCATTGAAATTATCTCCCTTACACTGCTTTTAAATTATGTATAAAGTAATGGTTAATGAACAATAAAGATAATCTAAAACAGTGTAAGGGAGGTAATCCAAATACAACGTTTTGGTTACTTCCCTTACACTGCTTTTAAATTATGTTTAAAGAAATGCATATTTATAAAGGAAGACCAGTAAAAATATCTGCAAATGTTTTCATCTTTTTTTTTTACAAAAAAATCCATATGAAAGATTTGACACTATATTTTTATTAATTCTATTATAAAATAGATTAAGTTAGCACTATGGTAAATTTAAATGGGTAATTATGGTTACCAACTCCATTGGAAATTTGAATTGAGATTATGACCATATCTTGAGGGAAAGAATTTTTTTTGGGGAAAAAGGGGGGGGGGGGATAAAAGGAAATTGTGGGGGGCCAATTTTTTCTCATTTCAGATTTCAGAAATTAAAAAGAATTATTCTTCAAATATTATTTTTTTTTCAAATTTCAAATATTGAAAAATTTCAAGAAGTAATCTTTAATTGCACAGTATGGCGCATTAGATTTGTAAAATCTTTGATCACATTTATTTATTTGTTATGCCGAATCTAACAGTGTATTTAGATTTTTAATTTTGGGTCCAGTTTTCAAATTGGTCTACATTAATGTCCAAAGGGTCCAAAATTAAACTTTGTTTGATTTTAGCAAAAATTGAATATATGAGGTTCTTTGATATGCTGAATCTAAACATGTATTTAGATTTTTGATTTTTGGCCCAGTTTTCAAGTTGGTCCAAATTGGGGTCCAAAATTTAATGCAAACTTTGTTTGATTTCAACAAAAATTGAATATATGGGGTTCTTTGATATGCTGAATCTAACCATGTATTTAGATTTTTTATTTGTGGACCCCGTTATCTAATTGGTTCATATTGAGGTCAAAAGGGTCCAAAATTAAACTTTGTTTGATTTCATCCAAAATTGAATTATTGGGGTTCTTTGATATTCCAAATCTAACCGTGTATTTAGGTTTTTAATTTTGGGTCCTGTTTTTTAAATTGGTCTACATTGAGGTCCAAAGGGTCCAAAATTAAACTTAGTTTGATTTTGACAAAAATTGAATTCTTGGGGTTCTTTGATTTGCTGAATCTAAACATGTGTTTAGATTTTTGATTATGGGCCCAGTTTTCAAGTTGGTCCAAGATAGGGTCCAGTATTTAAACTTTGTTTGATTTCAACAAAAATTGAATATATGGGGTTCTTTGATATGCTGAATCTAAACATCTATTTAGATTTTTTATTATGGGCCCAGTTTTCAAGTTGGTCCAAATTGGGGTCCAAAATTAAACTTTGTTTGATTTCAACAAAAATTGAATATATGAGGTTCTTTGATATGCTGAATCTAACCATGTATTTAGATTTTTTATTTGTAGGCCCCGCTATCAAATTGGTTCATATTGAGGTCAAAAGGGTCCAAAATTAAACTTTGTTTGATTTCATCAAAAATTGAATTATTGGGGTTCTTTGATATTCCAAATCTAACCGTGTATTTAGATTTTTAATTTTAAGTCCCGTTTTTTAAATTGGTCTACATTAAGGTCCAAAGGGTCCAAAATTAAACTTAGTTTGATTTTAGCAAAAATTGAATTCTTGGGGTTCTTTGATATGCTGAATCTAAACATATGTTTATATTTTTGATTATGGGCCCAGTTTTCAAGTTTGTCCAAGTTGGGGTCCAAAATTAAACTTTGTTTGATTTTAACAAAAATTGAATATATGGGGTTCTTTGATATGCTGAATCTAACCATGTATTTTGATTTTGGACATTGGACCATAATAGGTAAATTAAAAAAAATTCAAGTTCTTAGACCACATTCTTTCTGTGTCAGAAACCTATGCTGTGTCAAATATTTAATAACAATCCAAATTCAGAGCTGTATCAAGCTTGAATGTTGTGTCCATACTTGCCCCAACTGTTCAGGGTTCGACCTCTGCGGTCGTATCAAGCTGCGCCCCAGCGAAGCATTTTATTTAAAATCTCAGAATATGATAAAGATTCTTTGATAAAAAGTCATGAAATTTTCAATCTAGTGTGGTAACTTAGTAGCAATTTAAATGGAGAGAACATAATTTTATTGATAAAACATCTTCATTTTATTCATTTATTGCAAAAGGGTAGTTAACCAACCTTACACAATCCTCAAACGAGAGCTTACTTTGGAAGAATATTTATATTCGGCTATAGCTATATTAGCAGGGTTTTTATACGCCCGTCAAATTTTTGACGGGACGTATTATGGTATACAAATGTCCGGTGTCCGTCCGTCTGTCTGTCCGTCCGTCTGTCCGGCGTAAACATGTCGCACTGTAACTTGAGAATGACTTATCCAAATTTCATGAAACTTAACATAGTTGTTTCTTATGATGGTCAAACGATCTGTATACTTTTTTGTGAAAATAAGATTAAAACTTTTTGAGTTACGGGACTTAGTAACTAAAACAGGTGTGTGTTTTTTTTTCACATGTCGCGCCGTATCTCAAAAACAATTTATGATTATTGCTTAAAACTTTACACACTTCTTAGTTATATTAATCTTAAGATCTGTATACTTTTTGGTGATGATTCAAAATTTTATTTTAGAGATATTGAGTATTTTGTTAAAAAAGGGGGAGGGGTTTTTCACATGACGCGCCGTATCTCAAAAACAGTTTATGATTATTGCTTAAAACTTTACACATTTCTTAGTTATATTAACCTAAAGATCTGTATACTTTTTGGTGATGATTCAAATTTTATTTTTGAGTTATTGAGTATTTTGTTAAAAAAGGGGAGGGGTTTTTCACATGTCGCGCTGTATCTCAAAAACAATTTATGAATATTGCTTAAAATTTTACACACTTCTTAGTTATATTAATCTGAAGATCTGTATACTTTTTGGTTTTGATTCAAAATTTTATTTTTGAGATATTGATTTTTTCTTTTTTAAAGGGGGGTTTTCACATGTCGCGCCATATCTCAAAAACGATTTATGATTATTGCTTAAAATTTTACACACTTCTTAGTTATATTAATCTTAAGATCTGTATACTTTTTGGTTTTGATTCAAATTTTATTTTAGAGATATTGAGTTTTTTGTAAAAAAGAAAGGGGGTTTTCGCATGACACGCCGTTTGTCAGAAACTATTTATGCTTATTGCATAAAAATTCACACACAAGACGAGGGGTGTATCATGCGCTCATGGCGCAGCTGTTTATTTTTTTTCTTCGGTATAACTTGAATTTACTCAATTTTCATTGTAATATATGTACATGTATATCATGTATATCATTTTGGGGGCACTGTATAGCTTGATGTTCGGTGTGAGCCAATGCTCCGTGTTGAAGACCGTACTTTGACCAATAATGGTTTACTTTTACCAATTATGACTTAGATGGAGAGATTTCAGGTCCTGAAAGTGACCTCTTTCTGAGGACATTTCCCCTAAGTGAATTTGAAAGAAAGAAAGTCCCAAAATCGTAAATACTAATCACAAACTACTTACCTTAAGAGCTTTTGCTGTTCGTCCATATAGAAAAATAAACAATATGGCCACCTAACAATTACTTCGAAATTTCGGTATTTATCGTGTTATAATGAAAAAACCCGAGAATCGCGATATCACTAACAACAAAAAAATCAAAACAACGAAAAAGCGTGTAATTGCGTGTAAAGTGGTGAAAAGCGTGTACACGCCATGTGATAAAATCCTCGCGTGTAAACTGTTGAAAAAGCGTGTATTACACGCGAATATCATGTCAGTTGGCAACTATGCATTTATTGGCAAATAATCTTGTGAGTTGCTGGACAACTTCTGTCATATATTGAATTATTACCAAAGCTTCTTTTCAATTACTCCTATAAGGAATCAACTGATAACTAAATAAACTTGGGCCCTGATTCCTATATGGCTTTCAAGGTAATAGGCAAATACGCACAACATGGTAATTGTAGTCATTTAGGGGCAATAACTGATAAAAGGAGTCAACAAATGATTTATGCCATGCTATATTATTATTAGATCTTGTCTTCCTGATCATTATTGCGGTTTACAGTTTCTATTTATTCATTATAGTTTTCAAGATAAAAGGCAAAAATGAAAAAAAAATGATAACCTAAGAAAATTTGTCATTTAAGGGCAATAACTCTAATAAGGAGTCGTCTGACAATTTCTGACATTTGACTTAATTGTAGGTCTTGTTTGGCTGATAATTTTTATACGACCGCAAAAAAAATTGCCGTCGTATATTGGTATCACGTCGTCATTGTCCGCGTCGTCTGAAGACATTTGGTTTTCATACAATAACTTTAGTATAAGTAAATAGAAATCTATGAAATTTAAACACAAGGTTTATGACCATAAAAGGAAGGTTGGGATTGATTTTGGGGTAATGGTCCCAACAGTTTAGGAATAAGGGGCCAAAAAGGGGCCCAAATAAGCATTTTTCTAGTTTCCAGACAATAACTTGTGGAATGGTGTATGGATCTCTCTGAAATTATACCACAAGTTTCCATACCACAAAGGGATGGTAAGAATTGGTTTTGAGGGGTTATGGCTCAAACCGTTTAGGAATTAGGGGCAAAAAAGGGGGGAAAACTAGGGTGTCCTGGTTAATGGACAATTACTTAAGTACAAAACATAATTTAAAGCAGTGTAAGGGAGGTAATTCAAACACAACATTTGAATTACCTCCCTTACACTGCTTTTAAGTTATGTATAAAGAAATGTTGTATTGTCTTGAGGTGATTAGCTGTCAATTTATTTTTAGAAGTTACCATTTAAAAATGCTGATGAAGGTAATTTAATTTTAGCCATGATTATGTATGTCATTTTTAAGACTTTTATGATGTATTTAAATGGGTTATTATGGTTGCAAACTCCATTGGAAATTTGAATTGAGATTATGACCATATCTTGAGGGAAAGAATTTTTCTTTGGAAAAGGGGGGGAAGGTTAAAAAAATATTGGGGTGGTGGGGACAATTTGCTCTCAAGATTTCAGAAATTAAAAAGAAAATTTCTTCAAATATTTTTTTTGGGGGAGGGGGATCAATTCGCAACAGCATAGTGTATTGCACAAAGGCAAACAATTAATATTAATTCAAATCACATAACAATTCAAGTTCTTTGACTACAGTTATTCTGTGTCAGAAACCTATTATGTGTCAAATATTTAATTACAATCCAAATTCAGACCTGTATCAAGTGCGAATATTGTGTCCATTTTTGCCCCAACTGTTCAGGGTTGGACCTCTGTGGTCGTATCCAACTGTGCTTGGCGAGGCAATTTATTGCTGTTTAAAGTTACTATCTATCTATAATGGTTTTCAAGTAAATAGGCAAAAACGGAAAAAAAAATTGATAAAATTTGTCTTTAAGGGCAATAACTCCTTTAAAAAGTCGTCTGATAGTTATGATGTAAATGAACAATAGGTATATCTCATCATTCTGAACATTTCTGATCCTGTCAGATTTTCTCTTTTCATAGCGGGTTTCAAGATTATAGACAAAGTTTGCATTTTACTCCTATGTTCTATTTTTAGCCACATCGGCCATGTTGGTTGGCAGGCAGGGTCATCGGACACATGTTTTAAACTAGATTATAAGATACCCCAATGATGATTGTGGCCAAGTTTGGTTATATTTGACCCAGTAGTTTCAGAGGAGAAGATTTTTGTAAAAGTTAACGACGACGACGACGGACGCCAAGTGATGAGAAAAGCTCACTTGGCCCTCTGGGCCAGGTGAGCTAAAAAAGCATGCTCTCGTTTGTCTGTACCTTGTCAAGTTAAACATTTATAAGACAGGAATTCACTTATATGTATTTACTATGTTTTTATTAGACCTATATAAGAGTATGGTGATGTTGTTTGGGCCAACTGCTCTCAGCACGAGTCCGAGCTTCTTGAAAATATTCAAATAGAATCTGCTAGAATTATTACTGGACTACGGCGTAATTCCTCAAGACATAAACTTTATATTGAATAAGGATAAGAAACTCTGGAGAATAGACAAAATAAACATAAGCTTATACTGTTTTATAAAATATTAAATGGGATGACACCTGCATACTTATATGAGTAAGTCCAGCCATATTTTCCCAGACAAACCCCTTATACTTTGAGGAATGAAAATTATACTTTTCACCCCCCACTTGCTAGAACTAGCTCCTACTTTAATAGTTTCATTCCTTCCTCTGTAAGACTTTGGAATGGTCTTCCTCTAAGTATACAAAAATCCCCGAGTTTGTGTATATTTAGAGGTAGACTAGACAAATTTTATAGGACTGATGAAATATTTAAACCTTTTAATTATGGGATAAGGAAACATAATATTAGTCATTGTCAACTTAGAAATAGTGCTAGCAACATAGAATCTCATTTGTTTAATCAATTTTTATCAGAGAACACTATTTGTTTAAACTGTAACCACCCTGTTGAGGATAAACAGCATTTCTTTTTTATTTGCCCTAAGTACAATGATGTAAAACAGATCTTACTTGATTCCATTTACTGAATTGTTGATGATAATGTTGACATAAATATTGACTTATTACTTTTTGGAAACAGATTATTTTCTTATGATATAAATATTTCTATTTTTAAATCTGTTCAGAAATATATCAGTGACACTCACCTTTTTGTTTGATTTTTTTTTTTTTTTTTTTTTTTATTTATAGTGTTTATTTTTTTTCATTTCTTTCCTTCTTTTTTTTTCAACATCATTTCATTTATTCCACTAAGTAAGCTAAGTGTCTCTTCCAAACCTTATGTATATATTTATGATGACTTATAAAGGATATTTACATGTCTCAAGGTACTTGAATAAATAATGATAAATTGCCTACATACTTAAATATACTGGTGTCCCTGCTATTCCTACATTTTATAAATTCATATTCCTTCTATTCCTACAAACAAAGAACAATAGATGTTGGTATAAGGTGTTTTGTTCTATTAGCAATTTGAATTTGATTTAAATACAGGCAAGTACAGGTAATGTGGAAAGGATTATTACAATGATAAAAATTAATAATAAATAAAAGAAGATGCATTGTAGAGAATATAGAATAGAACATTCCCCAAAAAAATGTATTTCTGTTAAAAATTTTAAAAAAATGTTTTAAAAACAATAAACTACGGAAGCGTATTAGTGCCACACAATTTTTTTTTTATAATTTTCTTCCTATCTTTGCGATATAACGCAAACCTTTGCGAAATAACGCAAACATCTTGATTACAATTATTCATTAAGTTTTGTATATATGTCCGTCTGTCATTAAATTTCTGTTGTGATTTAGTTAGGAAAAGAACCATAAATACAAGGCAAAGTCATTATAATTAATATGCATAGGAATCAGAAAAGTATATAACTTAACAAGAAAATAGATATGTTATAGGCATATTTTATTTGAAATGCCAACATTTTTAAAATTTTGATTAAGTAGATAAGAGCAAAAATAATGTCATACAATTGTAAAACTGTCAAGTCAAATAGACAAAATGATCTTTCTGCTGTAAAATGAATTATTAAGAAAGAATTTTTTTTAAAGTTTTGATGTAAGAAATCGTTTTTTAAAATCTCAGAATATGATAAAGATTCTTTGATAAAAAGTCATGAAATTTTCAATCTAGTGTGGTAACTTAGTAGCAATTTAAATGGAGAGAACATAATTTTATTGATAAAACATCTTCATTTTATTCATTTATTGCAAAAGGGTAGTTAACCAACCTTACACAATCCTCAAACGAGAGCTTACTTTGGAAGAATATTTATATTCGGCTATAGCTATATTAGCAGGGTTTTTATACGCCCGTCAAATTTTTGACGGGACGTATTATGGTATACAAATGTCCGGTGTCCGTCTGTCTGTCCGTCCGTCTGTCCGGCGTAAACATGTCGCACCGTAACTTGAGAATGACTTGTCCAAATTTCATGAAACTTAACATAGTTGTTTCTTATGATGGTCAAACGATCTGTATACTTTTTGGTGAAAATAAGATTAAAACTTTTTGAGTTACGGGACTTAGTAACTAAAACAGGTGTGTGTTTTTTTTTCACATGTCGCGCCGTATCTCAAAAACAATTTATGATTATTGCTTAAAACTTTACACACTTCTTAGTTATATTAATCTTAAGATCTGTATACTTTTTGGTGATGATTAAAAATTTTATTTTAGAGATATTGAGTATTTTGTTAAAAAAGGGGGAGGGGTTTTTCACATGTCGCGCCGTATCTCAAAAACAGTTTATGATTATTGCTTAAAACTTTACACATTTCTTAGTTATATTAACCTAAAGATCTGTATACTTTTTGGTGATGATTCAAATTTTATTTTTGAGTTATTGAGTATTTTGTTAAAAAAGGGAAGGGGTTTTTCACATGTCGCGCTGTATCTCAAAAACAATTTATGAATATTGCTTAAAATTTTACACACTTCTTAGTTATATTAATCTAAAGATCTGTATACTTTTTGGTTTTGATTCAAAATTTTATTTTTGAGATATTGATTTTTTTTTTTTTAAAGGGGGGTTTTCACATGTCGCGCCATATCTCAAAAACGATTTATGATTATTGCTTAAAATTTTACACACTTCTTAGTTATATTAATCTTAAGATCTGTATACTTTTTGGTTTTGATTCAAATTTTATTTTAGAGATATTGAGTTTTTTGTAAAAAAAGAAAGGGGGTTTTCGCATGACACGCCGTATGTCAGAAACTATTTATGCTTATTGCATAAAAATTCACACACAAGACGAGGGGTGTATCATGCGCTCATGGCGCAGCTGTTTATTTTTTTTCTTCGGTATAACTTGAATTTACTCAATTTTCATTGTAATATATGTACATGTATATCATGTATATCATTTTGGGGGCACTGTATAGCTTGATGTTCGGTGTGAGCCAATGCTCCGTGTTGAAGACCGTACTTTGACCAATAATGGTTTACTTTTACCAATTATGACTTAGATGGAGAGATTTCTCATCGGCACTCATACCACATCTTCTAATATCTATTACCCTGCTAATCATTAGTTAAATAGTAAAGCATTTTACTTTGCAATGAGTACAAAGAAGATAAATTTTAATATATGCAGCCTTCTCCATTAATAACTGCTGCTTCCTTTGAATCTTAAATAAGAAATAAGATAAAATAAATGTTTGCGTTATATCGCAAACGTTTGCGTTATTTCGCAAAGGTTTGCATTATAACGCAAAAGGTTTGCGTTATATCGCAACGGTTTGCGTTATTTCGCAAAGGTTTGCGTTATAACCTGTATTTCAATCAATAATGCAAAGGTTTTGCGTTATATCGCAAAGGTTTGCGTTATTTCGCAAAGGTTTGCATTATAAAGCAAAAGGTTTGCATTATTTCGCAAAGGTTTGCGTTATATAGCAAATGTTTGCGTTATAACGCAAAAGGTTTGCGTTATAATGCAAAGGTTTGCGGTATATCGCAAAGGTTTGCGTTATATCACAAAGGTTTGCGTTATAATGCAAAGGTTTTCGTTATATCCCAAAAGTTTGCGTTATAGCGCAAAGGTTTGCGTTATTCGCAAATGTTTGCGTTATAACGCAAAAGGTTTGCGTTATTTGGCAAAGGTTTGTGTTATTTCGCAAAGGTTTGCGTTATAACGCAAACGTATGGAAGAAATATAAAAAAAAAGTTGTGTGGCGCTAATACGCTTCCGTAATAAACCGTAAATACAACTTTTATTTAAAAGTTTAATAGATATCTTTATGGGGATATTATATTGTACGGTGAACTTTATTTATTTTGACTATGTTCTAATTAAATGGCGTTGATGCTAGAATAAATGCTACAAAAGTATAAAGTTGATCAAAGTGAAAAAGACCAAGCCCTAGCTTTTTTTTAACCAATCCATACAACTCCCAGAAGGCATGCCAACGCAGATACTTCTATTCTTCATTCAAACCCAGAAGTAAGAGTTGTAGGATAGATTTTACAGAGGGGTTTGACATCGATGGCCCCGACATCGATGGTACACCATCACATATATCTTCGCTAACATTGCCATTCAAACTACCTTTGCCTTACAAGAACGGCCAGACACTCTGTACCAAACAGTAACAAGTTTTATGAATTACTATATGCTTAAAACAATATAAGGTAGTAATGACAACTACTATGAAGAAGAAACTAAATTTTGTGTTTGAATTTGCAATAAAATTACTTAACTTTAAAACAGTCAAAATTTTGCAAATTTTATAGATTAGATGATGATAAAATACAGAATAAAACATTTTAACATATGATAATAGCTATAGAGAAAAATTTTACTCATTAAATGTACGCAAATATCATGTGATTGAAGTTTTCATTTTTTACTTTTGTAAAAAGAGGGTTGCAAACTTTCCAATATACTCTAGTCATTTAAATACGACTTTTTCGAAAAATATGACCATGCAAAATTCTTACGACAGTGTGGAAAATATAGTGGACATATTTGTCTTGATATTAAGACCATTTTTAGCCGCGTGTTATTTGGGGAGATTAAACTCAAAAAATGTAGACGACTTTTTACACTTCTGTCACCGCACTATATGTTGACTAATGTCCTATAACTTTGATTTCGTTTTGCTGATGTATTTGTAACAATGCCTATTATAGTGCTTAAAGGTTTTTGGGACCATAAATAGTGTTTACATTATTGTGCTATTTACTATTTTTCATGAACATGATGAAATAAATAAATGCAACTATGCCGATTTTTAAAGTTTATTGTTTCTCGGTGATATAAGAGGAAACAAACATAACTTAACAGTACAAAAAAAGACAAGAATATATATTTCTTTTGATGATTTGCAACATTTTATACTGTTAGTACACTAAAATTGCACATGAATCGAAAACTAAAAGGATATTTCATACCTGAAGTTAATTACGGTAGCTTCATGTTTTTACAACCTAATCCGCCTTAATCCCATGTTTGTACAACAAAAAAAGTCAAGCATTCCTCCTATTCCTACATGGATTTCTTACATTTTACATACCGGATTATCAAATGTAGGAATAGCAGGAATAAACCAAATATACTATACATTTAGTAATTAACACTGTAAATATGTATTTCTTTGTATGTGCTCATAAGTAGCATGCATTTTCCACTATATTATATTATTTTAAATACAGTTGTTAATATTTTATTTATACCTTGTACATGTAGTATGGAGAGAGATTTGATAGGCTGTGCCTGTTGCTCAATCCTTTTCATATCTTAATGAATAAAATATGTTTAAAATCAATTATTTACCATTGAAATTTTGTGCAGTAATAACTTCACACTTACATCCAGCTACTAACTATTTATCCGGTCTTTCTTGAAAGACTGGAATGAAATTGAATTAAATCATGGTTGGTTGATATAAATCAAAACAGCTTGTAATTTTATTTAACATTAAAAAGGGTGGTAAATCTGTCAGTTTGTAAAATTTTGAAAACAAGTTAACCCTTCCGGAGCACTGGAGATCACACGGTTTTTTGGTGGGGTTTATGTTGTTCATTCTTCAGTTTTCTGAGTTGTGTGTTTTGTAGACTGTTGTTTGTCTTTTGGTCGGTTTTTTTGGGTTTTTTTCAAGGCATTGTCATTTCGTATAATCTTTAATTTCAGGAAATCAAGCTCACATTGAAGCCTGATGCTGATAAAATAGTTAAAATGGTCCTTGCTGGAGACAAGAGGATATATGCTGTATATGATGTTACTACACAGCTTCCTAGAAACTACCATTCCTTTAATCTTCAAGGCATCCACACTGAAGTTACCAAACATAATGTTACAACAGAATCATCAGTACATGCTACTAGATATGTGACTGGTAAGTGAAAATACCTGGGTTAAATTCATCAGTACATGCTACTAGATACGTAACTGGTAAGTGAAAATACCTGGGTTAAATTCATCAATATATGCTACTAGATATGTAACTGTTAAGTGAAAATATTAAGTTTAATTCATCAGTACAGGCTACTAGATATGTACAAAATGTAACTGGTTATTAAAAAAAACAGGTTAAACTCATGAGTACATATATGCTACTAGATATGTAACTGGTAAGTCAAAATACCAGGTTAAAGGAGTAGGTTCAATAAGGCCCTAAAATGGCCCCTATTTCTAGCTACAATTTCAAATTAGGATTTATTGACCGATATCACAACAAATCGTAGCTAATACAATGACAAGATAGGTATTTTGTCTTTATGATGAAAATTTATGTACTTGTATTCTTTGCATGACATCACAAAAAGCACTCATTTTGATTTTCAACGAAAGTTCAATGAAAATGGGTAAAGTTACATTAATTTTTTGGACAGGAAACATAGAGTGCATGTGTAGACAAAAAAGATCTTTTAACATAATGTTTGTTATAACATTTTACATATCTGACTTGAATATTTATTTTGTCAATTTCACAAAAATCTCTTTTTTTGGCATACAGTTAACTCTCGTTGTCTCGAACTCCGTTAACTCGAAAATTCGGATAATTCGAAATTTTCCCATGGTCACGAACTTTGTTCCATACAAATATATATATTTAACTCCTGATGAGACGAAATTTCAGTAGTTTTGAATTAAATATACAGTCCCAAGGTTAATAAAAGCATTTAGATTACCTTCACCGTGTCAAACCAATACACATATATCAAAACATGACATCATGGATTTGAATGGATTGAGGAGTTGAACTGTAATTAAATTTCTGGTAATTGACCACTGTATTGATTTATGACAATCTTTTCCCACAGAGTGTTTACTTAAGATTTTCCTTGATCACCATTCTAAATCATAATATTGATACATTGTATTAATTATGTAAAATTATCTAAAATGTTTTGTCAATTAACCGTGATGTGCATAAAGTAAGGATTAAGTGAGCAGCTCAAAGCTACTCGTTTTGGACTAGTATTGGATGCAAATGCCTGATAAACCTATAAGATTGAACTACATTGCCACAATGCATTGATTCAGGATTCAGCTGAAACAATTTAGATTAGAATTATATTGATCAGAAAATTGTGACTCAACCATCTTGTTTTTATTCGACCGCAAAAAATTTGGGTTCGTATATTGCTATCATGTCGCCTTCGTCCGAAGACATTTGGTTTCCGGACAATAAATTTAGTTTAAGTGCATGGATCTCTATGAAATTTAACCAAAAGGTTCAATACCACAAAAAGAAGGTTCGGATTATTTTTGGGGGTGATGGTCCCAACTGTTTAGGAATTAGGAGCCAAAAAGGGGCCAAAAACAAGCATTTTTCTAGTTTCAGGACAATAACTTGTGTATAAGTATTTTGATTGCTCTGAAATTGTACCACAAGGTTCAATACCACAAGTAGAAGGTTGGGATTCATTTTGGGGGTAATTGCCCAAACCGTTCAGGAATTAGGAGCCAAAAAGGAGCCAAAACAAGTATTTTTCTAGTTTTCAGACAATAACTTGTGTTTAAGTGTATGGATATCTCTTAAATTGTACCACATTTTACAAAAAGAAAATTTCTTCAAACATTATTTTTTTAGCTCACCTGACCTGAAAGGTCAAGTGAGCTTTTCTCATCACTTTGCGTCCGTCGTCCGTCGTCCGTCGTCCGTAAACTTTTACAAAAATCTTCTCCTCTGAAACTACTGGGCCAAATGCACCCAAACTTAAACACAATCATCATTCAAGTATCTAGTTTAAAAAATGTGTCCGATGACCCCGCCAACCTACCAAGATGGTCGCCATTGCTAAAAATAGAACATAGGGGTAAAATGTAGATTTTGGCTTATATCTCTGAAACCAAAGCATTTAGAGCAAATCTGAGATGAGGTAAAATTGTTTATCAGGTCAAGATCTATCTGCCCTGAAATTTTCAGATGAATCGGACAACCCGTTGTTGGGTTGCTGCCCCTGAATTGGTAATTTTAAGGAAATTTTGCCGTTTTTGGTTATTATCTTGAATATTATTATAGATAGAGATAAACTGTAAACAGCAATAATGTTCAGCAAAGTAAGATCTACAAAAAAGTCACTTGACCAAAATGGTCAGTTGACCCCTTAAGGAGTTATTGCCCTTTATAGTCAATTTTTAACCATTTTTCATAAATTTTTGTAATCTTTTACAAAAATCTTCTTCTCTGAAACTACTAAGACAAATTTAACCAAACTTGTCCACAATCATCATTAGGGTATCTAGTGTAAAAAATGTGTCCGATGACCCTGCCCGCGAACCAAGATGGCCGACATGGCTGAAAAATAGTACATAGGGTAAAATGCAGTTTTTGGCTCATATCTCTGAAATCAAAGCATTTAGAGCAAATCTGATGAGGATTAAATTGTTCATTAGGTCAAGATCTATCTGCCCTGAAATTTTCAGACCAATCAGGCAACATGTTGTTGGGTTGCTGCCCCTGAATTGGTAATTTTAAGAAAATTTTGCAGCTTTTGGTTATTATCTTGAATATTATTATAGATAGAGATAAACTGTAAACAGCAATAATGTTCAGCAAAGTAAGATCTACAAAAAAGTCACTTGACCAAAATGGTCAGTTGACCCCTTAAGGAGTTATTGCCCTTTATAGTCAATTTTTAACCATTTTTCATAAATTTTTGTAATCTTTTACAAAAATCTTCTCCTCTGAAACTACTAAGACAAATTTAACCAAACTTGTCCACAATCATCATTAGGGTATCTAGTTTAAAAAATGTGTCCGATGACCCGGCCAACCAACCAAGATGGCCGCCATGGCTAAAAATAGAACATAGGGGTAAAATGTAGATTTTGGCTTATATCTCTGAAACCAAAGCATTTAGAGCAAATCTGACATGGGGTAAAATTGTTTATCAGGTCAAGATCTATCTGCCCTGAAATTTTCAGATCAATCGGACAACCCGTTGTTGGGTTGCTGCCCCTGAATTGGTAATTTTAAGGAAATTTTGCAGTTTTTATACGACCGCAAAAAAATTTTTACGGTCGTATATTGGTATGACGTTGGCGTCGTCGTCGTCGTCGTCGTCCGTCATCGTCCGAAGACACATTGGTTTTCGCACTCTAACTTTAGTTTAAGTGAATGGATCTTTATGAAATTTTACCACAAGGTTCAATACCACAAAAGGAAGGTTGGGATTGATTTTGGGGGTTATGGTAATAACAGTAAAGGAATTAGGGGCCAAAAAGGGGCCAAAAATAAGCATTTTTGTAACTTCCAGACATAACTTGTGTGTTAGTGTATGGATCTCTCTGACATTGTACCACAAGGTTCCATATCACTAAAGGAATGCTGGGATTGATTTTGGGGGTAATTGCCTCCAAATTTTAGGAATTAGGGGCCAAAAAAGGGGCAAAAAACAAGTATTTTTCTAGTTTCATGACAATAACTTGTGTGTAAGTGTATGGATCTTTCTGAAATTGTACTACAAGGTTCCATATCACAAAGGGAAAGCTGGGTTTGAGTTTGGGGGTAATTGCCCTAAACGTTTAGGAATTTGGGGCCAAAAAGGGGCCAAAAAACACATTTTTTTTCTAGTTTCCAGACAATAACTTGTGTTCAAGTGTATGGATCTCTCTGAAATTGTACTGCAAGGTACCATACCACAAAGGGAAGGCTGGGATTGAGTTTGGGGGTGATGAATCATAATGGGGGTTCAAAAAATTTTGGGGAAGGATTTATTTTTTTTTTCCTTTTTTTTCTTTTTTTCCTTTTTTGTTTCTTTTAAAATTTTCCATTTTAAGTTGGTTATTTCTGATTTATATTTAAAATCAAATAATAATGATATGGTAGGAGATACACACCAAACAGGATGTGTAAATTATTATGTAATAAGTATTGTGCAATAGCAAGAAATTTTCAATTGCACAGTATTGCACAATAGCAAGAAATCTTCAATTGCACAGTATTGCGCAATAGCAAGAAATCTTCAATTGCACAGTATTGCGCAATAGCAAGAAATATCCAATAGCACAATATTGCGCAATAGCAAGAAATTGTCAATTGTACAGTATTGCGCAATAGCAAGAAATATTTAATAGCACAGGATTGTGCAAAAGAAGATACTTCCTATAAATTGCTTATTTCTTGACCAATTTCAATGGGGTTTTATTCTTGATTTCATGGGGTTCTTTAATATGCTGAATCTAACCGTCTATTTAGTTTTTGGATTTTGGGCCCCGTTTTTAAATTGGTCCACATTGAGGTCCAAAGGGTCCAAAATTAAACTTTGTTTGATTTCATCAAAAATTGAATTATTGGGGTTCTTTGATATGCCGAATCTAACTGTGTATTTAGATTCTTAAATTTTGGTTCTGTTTTCAAATTGGTCTACATTAAGGTCCAAAGGGTCCAAAATTAAACTTAGTATGATTTTAACAAAAATTGAATTCTTAGGGTTCTTTGATATGCTGAATCTAAACATGTATTTAGATTTTTGATTATGGGCCCAGTTTTCAAGTTGGTCCAAATCTGGGTCCAAAATTAAACTTTGTTTGATTTCAACAAAAATTGAATATATGGGGTTCTTTGATATGCTGAATCTAACCATGTATTTAGATTTTTGTCGAGCCTTCGACTTTAGTCGAAAAAGCGAGACATAGCGATCCTACATTCCGTCGGCGTCGTCGTTGTCGTCGGCGGCGTCCACAAATATTCACTCTGTGGTTAAAGTTTTTGAAATTTTAATAACTTTCTTAAACTATCCTGGATTTCTACCAAACTTGGACAGAAGCTTGTTTATGATCATAAGATAGTATCCAGAAGTAAATTTTGTAAAAATAAAATTCCATTTTTTCCGTATTTTACTTATAAATGGACTTAGTTTTTCTGCCGGTAAATATTACATTCACTCTGTGGTTAAAGTTTTTTAAATTTTAATAACTTTCTTAAACTATCCTGGGTTTGTACCAAACTTGGACAGAAGCTTGTTTATGATCATAAGATAGTATCTAGAAGTAAATTTTGTAAAAAAAATAAATCCATTTTTTCTGTATTTTACTTTTAAATGGACTTAGATTTTCTGCCAGGAAACAACACATTCACTCTGTGGTTAAAGGTTTTAAAATTTTAATAACTTTCTTATACTATTTTGGATTTGTACCAAACTTGGACAGAAGCTTGTTTATGATCAAAAGCTAGTATCTAGAAGGAAATTTTGTAAAAAAATAAATCCATTTTTTCCGTATTTTACTTTTAAATGGACTTAGATTTTCTGCCAGGAAACAACATATTCACTCAGTGGTTAAAGTTTTTAAAATTTTAATAACTTTCTTATACTATTTTGGATTTGTACCAAACTTGGACAGAAGCTTGTTTATGATCAAATGCTAGAATCTAGAAGGAAATTTTGTTTTCTTCCAGTTAACATTACATTCAGTCTGCAGTTCAAGTTTTTAAACAGTTATTTTAAATCATAAACTATCCTGGAATTTTACCAAACTTGGACAGAAGCTTCTTACAATCAAAAGATAGTATCAAGAGGAATATTTTTATTGATTTACTTCCTCATTTTTGTTGAGTCTGCGATTAACAGAAAAAGTAGGCGAGACACTGGGTTCCGCGGAAACCCTTACGAATTTTTTATTTTTGGGCCCCGTTATCAACTTTGTCCACATTGAGGTCAAAAGGGTCCAAAATTAAACTTTGTTTGATTTCATCAAAAATTGAATTATTAGGGTTCTTTGATATGCCGAATCTAACTGTGTATTTAGATTCTTAAATTTTGGTTCCGTTTTCAAATTGGTCTACATTAAGGTCCAAAGGGTCCAAAATTAAACTTAGTATGATTTTAACAAAAATTGAATTCTTAGGGTTCTTTGATATGCTGAATCTAAACATGTATTTAGATTTTTGATTATGGGCCCAGTTTTCAAGTTGGTCCAAATCGGGGTCCAAAATTAAACTTTGTTTGATTTCAACAAAAATTGAATATATGGGGTTCTTTGATATGCTGAATCTAACCATGTATTTAGATTTTTGTCGAGCCTTCGACTTTAGTCGAAAAAGCGAGACATAGCGATCCTACATTCCGTCGGCGTCGTCGTTGTCGTCGGCGGCGTCCACAAATATTCACTCTGTGGTTAAAGTTTTTGAAATTTTAATAACTTTCTTAAACTATCCTGGATTTCTACCAAACTTGGACAGAAGCTTGTTTATGATCATAAAATAGTATCCAGAAGTAAATTTTGTAAAAATAAAATTCCATTTTTTCCGTATTTTACTTATAAATGGACTTAGTTTTTCTGCCGGTAAATATTACATTCACTCTGTGGTTAAAGTTTTTTAAATTTTAATAACTTTCTTAAACTATCCTGGGTTTGTACCAAACTTGGACAGAAGCTTGTTTATGATCATAAGATAGTATCTAGAAGTAAATTTTGTAAAAAAATAAATCCATTTTTGTCGAGCCTGCGACTTTTGTCGCAGAAAGCTCGACATAGGGATAGCGATCCGGCGGCGGCGGCGGCGGCGGCGGCGTTAGCTAACTTCTTAAAAGCTTTATATTTTAGAAGGTGGAAGACCTGGATGCTTCATACTTTGTATATGGATGCCTCATGTTACGAAGTTTCCGTCAGTCACATGTCCAATATCCTTGACCTCATTTTCATGGTTCAGTGACTACTTGAAAAAAAAGTTCAGATTATTTGTAATGTTAAATTCTCTCTTATTATAAGTAATAGGATAACTATATTTAGTATGTGCGTACCTTGCAAGGTCCTCATGCCTGTCAGACAGTTTTCACTTGACCTCGACCTCATTTCATGGATCAGTGAACAAGGTTAAGTTTTGGTGGTCAAGTCCATATCTCAGATACTATAAGCAATAGGTCTAGTATATTTGGTGTATGGAAGGACTGTAAGGTGTACATGTCCAACTGGCAGGTGTCATCTGACCTTGACCTCATTTTCATGGTTCAGTGGTTATAGTTAAGTTTTTGTGTTTTGGTCCGTTTTTCTTATACTTTATCCAATAGGTCTACTATATTTGGTGTATGGAATGATTGTAAGGTGTACATGTCCAACTGGCAGGTGTCATCTGACTTTGACCTCATTTTCATGGTTCAGTGGTCAAAGTTAAGTTTTTGAGTTTTGGTCTTTTTTCTTATACTATTATGCAATAAGTCAACTATATTTGGTGTATGGAAATATTCCATGATGTACATGTCAGTCTCGCAGGTTTTATTTGACCTTGACCTCATTTTCACAGTTCATTGCTCAGTGTTAAGTTTATGTGTTTCAGTCTGTTTTTCTTAAACTATAAGCAATAGGTCAGCTATATTTGTTGTATGGAAGGATTGTAAGCTGTTCATGTCTGCCTGGCATGGTTCATCTGACTTTGACCTCATTTTCACGATTCATTGGTCAATGTTTAGTTTTCTTGGTTAAGTCTGTTTCTTAGAAACTATAAGCAATAGGTCAACTATATTTAGTGTATTGAATGATTGTAAGGTGTACATGTATTTCTTGTTTGGTTTATATGACCTTGACTTCATTTTCTTGGATCATGTTAAGTTTATGTAATAGTTGTAGCTTTCATTTAGGACTATCAACATAATATCAATGGTTAGTAAAGAAGGCGAGACATTTCAGCGTGTCCACTCTTGTTTCTGTATTTTACTTTTAAATGGACTTAGATTTTCTGCCAGGAAACAACACATTCACTCTGTGGTTAAAGGTTTTAAAATTTTAATAACTTTCTTATACTATTTTGGATTTGTACCAAACTTGGACAGAAGCTTGTTTATGATCAAATGCTAGAATCTAGAAGGAAATTTTGTTTTCTTCCAGTTAACATTACATTCAGTCTGCAGTTCAAGTTTTTAAACAGTTATTTTAAATCATAAACTATCCTGGAATTTTACCAAACTTGGACAGAAGCTTCTTACAATCAAAAGATAGTATCAAGAGGAATATTTTTATTGATTTACTTCCTCATTTTTGTTGAGTCTGCGATTAACAGAAAAAGTAGGCGAGACACTGGGTTCCGCGGAACCCTTACGAATTTTTTATTTTTGGGCCCCGTTATCAACTTTGTCCACATTGAGGTCAAAAGGGTCCAAAATTAAACTTTGTTTGATTTCATCAAAAATTGAATTATTGGGGTTCTTTGATATGCCGAATCTAACTGTGTATTTAGATTCTTAAATTTTGGTTCCGTTTTCAAATTGGTCTACATTAAGGTCCAAAGGGTCCAAAATTAAACTTAGTATGATTTTAACAAAAATTGAATTCTTAGGGTTCTTTGATATGCTGCATCTAAACATGTATTTAGATTTTTGATTATGGGCCCAGTTTTCAAGTTGGTCCAAATCGGGGTCCAAAATTAAACTTTGTTTGATTTCAACAAAAATTGAATATATGGGGTTCTTTGATATGCTGAATCTAACCATGTATTTAGATTTTTTATTTTTGGGCCCCGTTATCAACTTTGTCCACATTGAGGTCAAAAGGGTCCAAAATTAAACTTTGTTTGATTTCATCAAAAATTGAATTATTGGGGTTCTTTGATATGCCGAATCTAACCGTGTATTTAGATTCTTAATTTTTGGTTCCGTTTTCAAATTGGTCTACATTAAGGTCCAAAGGGTCCAAAATTAAACTTAGTTTGATTTTAACAAAAATTGAATTCTTAGGGTTCTTTGATATGCTGAATCTAAACATGTATTTAGATTTTTGATTATGGGCCAAGTTTTCAAGTTGGTCCAAATCGGGGTCCAAAATTAAACTTTGTTTGATTTCAACAAAAATTGAATATATGGGGTTCTTTGATATGCTGAATCTAACCATGTATTTAGATTTTTTATTTTTGGGCCCCGTTATCAACTTTGTCCACATTGAGGTCAAAAGGGTCCAAAATTAAACTTTGTTTGATTTCATCAAAAATTGAATTATTGGGGTTCTTTGATATGCCGAATCTAACTGTGTATTTAGATTCTTAAATTTTGGTTCCGTTTTCAAATTGGTCTACATTAAGGTCCAAAGGGTCCAAAATTAAACTTAGTATGATTTTAACAAAAATTGAATTCTTAGGGTTCTTTGATATGCTGAATCTAAACATGTATTTAGATTTTTGATTATGGGCCCAGTTTTCAAGTTGGTCCAAATCGGGGTCCAAAATTAAACTTTGTTTGATTTCAACAAAAATTGAATATATGGGGTTCTTTGATATGCTGAATCTAACCATGTATTTAGATTTTTTATTTTTGGGCCCCGTTATCAACTTTGTCCACATTGAGGTCAAAAGGGTCCAAAATTAAACTTTGTTTGATTTCATCAAAAATTGAATTATTGGGGTTCTTTGATATGCCGAATCTAACCGTGTATTTAGATTCTTAATTTTTGGTTCCGTTTTCAAATTGGTCTACATTAAGGTCCAAAGGGTCCAAAATTAAACTTAGTTTGATTTTAACAAAAATTGAATTCTTAGGGTTCTTTGATATGCTGAATCTAAACATGTATTTAGATTTTTGATTATGGGCCCAGTTTTCAAGTTGGTCCAAATCGGGGTCCAAAATTAAACTTTGTTTGATTTCAACAAAAATTGAATATATGGGGTTCTTTGATATGCTGAATCTAACCATGTATTTAGATTTTTTATTTTTGGGCCCCGTTATCAACTTTGTCCACATTGAGGTCAAAAGGGTCCAAAATTAAACTTTGTTTGATTTCATCAAAAATTGAATTATTGGGGTTCTTTGATATGCCGAATCTAACCGTGTATTTAGATTCTTAATTTTTGGTTCCGTTTTCAAATTGGTCTACATTAAGGTCCAAAGGGTCCAAAATTAAACTTAGTTTGATTTTAACAAAAATTGAATTCTTAGGGTTCTTTGATATGCTGAATCTAAACATGTATTTAGATTTTTGATTATGGGCCAAGTTTTCAAGTTGGTCCAAATCGGGGTCCAAAATTAAACTTTGTTTGATTTCAACAAAAATTGAATATATGGGGTTCTTTGATATGCTGAATCTAACCATGTATTTAGATTTTTTTTTTTTTGGGCCCCGTTATCAACTTTGTCCACATTGAGGTCAAAAGGGTCCAAAATTAAACTTTGTTTGATTTCATCAAAAATTGAATTCTTGCGGTTCTTTGATATGCTGAATCTAACCATGTATTTAGATTTTGGATATTGGACCATAATAGGTGAATGTCCAATTTAAAATTTTTAAGTTCTTAGACCACATTCAATCTGTGTTAGAAACCTATGCTGTGTCAAATGTTTAATCACAATCCAAATCCAAAGCTGTATCAAGCTTGAATGTTGTGTCCATACTTCCCCCAACTGTTCAGGGTTCAACCTCTGCGGTCGTATCAAGCTGCGCCCTGCGGAGCATTTTATTGGTTATTATCTTGAATATTATTATAGATAGAGATAAACTGTAAACAGCAATAATGTTCAGCAAAGTAAGATCTACAAATAAGTCAACTTGACCAAAATGGTCAGTTGACCCCTTAAGGAGTTATTGCCCTTTATAGTCAATTTTTAACCATTTTTCGTAAATTTTTGTAATTTTTTACAAAAATCTTCTCCTCTGAAACTACTAAGACAAATTTAACCAAACTTGTCCACAATCATCATTAGGGTATCTAGTGTAAAAAATGTGTCCGATGACCCCGCCCGCGAACCAAGATGGCCGACATGGCTGAAAAATAGTACATAGGGTAAAATGCAGTTTTTGGCTCATATCTCTGAAATCAAAGCATTTAGAGCAAATCTGATGAGGATAAAATTGTTCATTAGGTCAAGATCTATCTGCCCTGAAATTTTCAGACCAATCAGGCAACACGTTGTTGGGTTGCTGCCCCTGAATTGGTAATTTTAAGAAAATTTTGCAGCTTTTGGTTATTATCTTGAATATTATTATAGATAGAGATAAACTGTAAACAGCAATAATGTACAGCAAAGTTAGATCTACAAATAAGGCAACATGACCAAAATTGTCAATTGACCCCTAAAGGAGTTATTGCCCTTTATAGTCAATTTTTTACAATTTTTTCATAAATTTTGTAAATTTTTGTAAATTTTTACAAAGTATTTTCCACTGTAACTACCGTGCCAAGTTCATTATGGATAGAGATAATAGTAAGGAGCAAGAATGTTCAGTAAAGTAAGATCTACAAACACATCACCATCACCAAAACACAATTTTGTCATGAATCCATCTGTGTCCTTTGTTTAATATGCACATAGACCAAGGTGAGCGACACAGGCTCTTTAGAGCCTCTAGTTTTGGGGGGGGCCAATTTTTTTTTCCTCAAGATTTAAGAAATTATCAATTTTCCAAAAAAAAAATTGGTGGTCACAATTTATTTTGCTAATTCTTTGTATATAGTCTGAAAACAGATTTACTAAGTATTGAACAACAGCACAGTGTATTGCACAACAGCAAGAAATCTTCAATTGAATATAAATTCAAATATAACCAATTTCAAGTTCTTTGACTACATTTATTCTGTGTCAGAAACCTATAATGTGTCAAATATTTAATTACAATCCAAATTCAGACCTGTATCAAGCTTGAATAGTGTGTCCATTTTTGCCCCAACTGTTCAGGGTTGGACCTCTGCTGTCATATCCAGCTGGGTTCGGCAAAGCACATTTTTCTCTTTTAAGAGAGAGGGGCTTAAATGATTTTTGTCTCACATACAAAAAAGTCGCAGTCAGTTGCTAATCTGGTGATATCAGCGTTAACTATTAGTATAAAGCTCTATATATCAGAACCATTGATGATTCATACCTTATATACGGTTACCTTAAGTTACAAAGATCTAACCTTATTTTCATGGTTCATTGGATAATGCTAATTTTTTATGGTCAAGGGTTCCTCAAAAACTATAAGCAATCGGTCAATGATATTGGATGTAGTTAATGATTGCAAGGTGAACATGTCTGTCCAGCAGAGTTCATCTGACCTTGACCTCTTTTTCAAGGGTCATATTTCAATGTTAAGCTTTCATAGTTTGGTCTGTTTCTCAAATACAATAAGCAATAGAACTACTATATTAGGTGTATGGAATGAATGTAAGAATGTTTGGCAGGTTTCATTTGTCCATGATCACAGTTTCCAGTGGCGGATCCAGAACTTTTTATAAGGGGGGGGGGGGGGGGGGGCACTGACTGCCATAAGAGGGGCCTGCTACATTCATGCTTCAGTGATTCCCTATATAATCAACCAAATTTTTGCAAAAAAGGGGGGGCCAGGACCCCCCTGGATCCGCCTATGTTTTCACAGATCAGTGATCAAGGTTGAATGTTTGTGGTTTAGTCTGTTTCTTAGATACTATAAACTATATGTCATTTATATTTGGTGTATGGAAGGATTGTAAAGTGTGTATGTCTGTCTGACAGGTTTCATCTCATGTGTTATAACCTTATTTTCATGGTAAGGTCTGTTTTACGGGCACTATAAGCAGTAGGTCAACTATATTTGGTGTATGAAATGATTGTAGGGTGCACATGTCCATCTGACAGAGTCATACAGCTCTCCCTCATTTTCATGGTTTATTTTTTTTTGTGCTGAATAGAAAAGAAAGGATATGGGGAATCCATGCATGACACAAAATCAGTACATGCACAGCAAAAAACACAAAAAGCAAAGGAACAGCACTTTTATTGCTGTTCTACATCTCAAAGTCACAGTTAGGTTTCATAGTTTCATCTGTTTCTCAGATACTAAAAGGTCAACTATAGTAAGTGTATTGAATGATTGTAAGGTGTATCTGTCTTTTTTGTAGTGCTTGTGTGACCTTGACCTATTTAACATGAATCTTTGATAATATTAAGTTAATGTGATACTTATAGTCAAACCTATATCCTAAAGACTTTCAACATAAATTCAATCATGATCAGTAAAGCAGACGACCCATTTCAGCATGTGCACTTTAGTTTATAAAAGATATCTATAACATAAAAAAATCCCCAGGGCGAGCTCTATAGTTTTTTATAATCCATAATATATAAGGAATAAAAGAAAATATTTATTTTTATGATGGAATACTTCTTCAACTTTGTTAATAATTTTTGTCTCACCTAGACAGAGACTTAGGTATGCTTTTTCCGACAATGGCAGTTGTATAAGCATTGACACATCTCATTTCCATGAAGATTATTGAGAATTTCTTATTTCCACAGAGATAATTTGGCCCTGTACCTTCATTCATGGTTTTATTGACTTTAAATATTTGCAAACTTTATATGTTAAAGTATAGCTATTTTTATGCCCCCGCCATAGTGGCGGGGCCATTGAGTTTTACCCTTGTCCGTCTGTACGTCCGTCCGTCCGTACGTTCCAAATTGGTTTCCGTTCTCTAACTTTAGTTTGCCTCAACCAAATGTTATGAAACTTATACACAATGCTTATTACCACTAAACACAGATCAAGCTTGAATTTTGGTGGCGTCACTTTTACCTTTCTAGAGTTATGCCCCTTCATAAAGTTATATGCAAGGGGGGGCATCATCTATGTCCCATGGACACTTTCCAGCTTTATTATTTCAACATTTGCATTTACTACCAAAGTTACCATATTGCAATCAATCAACTTGTATGTCAGTTATTCCATTAGTTTGTGCAACAAATATTTTTGTCACTTTTTCTCAGGTACTAGCTACTGAACATAATGACTTCACAACTGGTCTGCAGCTTGAAAGAGATGAAATGTAATGAATAAATGCTTATCTGTTGATTCTGATAGACATGATCACATCTACTCCCTATTTCCTGATACTTTGAATTAGGAGTTGGGGTATGCTTTTCATGACAATATGTGCTTAGGGATAACACGGAATGGTTGTAAGATTACTGTACAGTTACTATTACTATTCATTTCAGGTTTTGGACTACAGAGAGGAGGAATAACCTGTCAGATTTATAATAACTTGCCAGTAAATATGACAGTAATCTATATGGAAACAATACCTTGGTTTATTAAGATCTTCTTCAATTCATTACAAATACAGAACAATAAAACTATGGTGAAGCCATGTAAGTGTATATCAGAAAAATTTAAGATATGATGTAGACATTCATGAGACCAACAAGATTAACATGATGAAAACTACCGAGAAGGTCATACTGAAATGCTGCTGATAGAAAATTCAGCTGTTAACAAAAACTGGTACAAACTGCAAGCTTAAGTCAGCTCCTAATTGAATAACATTATCTAATATAGAAAAAATGATTTTCAACATGCTTTAGATAACTTTATTCTGTCCTTCAAAGGCCTTCTCTATAGATATTGAAATATTTTAAATAAAACTTGTCATGATTAACCCTGGGGGTTCTAGAATAAAGTTTGCATGGAATAATTGTAAGGTGTACATGTCTGTCTTGCAGGGTTATCAGACCTTGACCTCATTTTCATGGTCCATTGGTCAATATTACGATTTCATGGTTTGGTCTATGTATACTATAATCAATAAGTCAACTGTATTTGGTGTATGGAATGATTGTAAGGTGTACATGTCTGTCTTGCTTGGTTTATCTGACCTTGACCTCATTTTCATGGATCAATGATAATGTTAAGTTTATGTGATACTTGTAGTAAAATTGTATCTTTAGGACTGTCAACATAAAATCAATCATGATTAGTAAATTTAAATCAGGCATTTCAGCCTGTACACTCTTGTTTAAGAGTAGTGCTCCATTGAATTTAGAACATTTTGACCCTGCCAGGCTTCTTTATACCGAAATTCTTCAAAGATGGTTCGTATATCTATATTAAACATGATATTTTGTTGGATCCTGATATGCAAATATTTGTGTAAGTAGGATGTGCATGCATCTGCAACAACATCAAATAAAACAATTGAAACAAGTTCAAATTTATGTGAGTCCATAGATATACCCCCAAAATATCAAAAAAACATTCAAGAACATATGAAAAAATCACGTCAATTTTAATTCTTTGGTACATTTGTTTTTGTCTTTTTTTTGTACGAGCATTTCACAATCCTGGTCATTGTTTAAAGGTATCAATAATAGTAACTCTGTAATTGTGTTTATGTATATATTTAAGCCAAGTGTTTACCCTGTTGAAATTTGTTATTATGTTTTTGAAAATACATATTTCAGCATCGTTAATACACAATTTGATAAGAAAATAAATAAAGTTGATATAAATATAATGTTATAAATGGTTAAGTGGCAAATTTGTCTTATTTTATTTAACCATCAGTCAAGAACCATATATTATGGGTAATTATTTATTTTTCAGTAAACCTAGGACCTAATATACATTGTTATATTATTTCCCAGGGAAAACAAATATTACTATTTAACATTATTAAATATTTATTTATAATTGTATATATGATATTGAAATGGATGCCAAAAGCCTAATTATTGGTGTGCAACAAATATTTCAAATTTCTTGACATTATTCTTCTGTAGAGCTAGTTTTCTGTAGTATTTCAAGTTAAATTTAAGAAAATAAATCATTTTTAACCGGATTTTCGAAGGAAATATCTGTTATTAGAATGGTGATATACGGCGGGCGGCTGGGCGGTTCTACAGGCGGCTGCCAAACAGTGTCAGCACAATAACATGAAAACTCTTTAACAATTTTTTTTCAAATTTAAATGTTGTTTCCTGGGACTTAATGAAGGTCTCTATTAATTTTCAAGATTTTAGTATATCTCCTTTGTGAGTTATCGCCATTTTTAATATCCAAAAGTAGAATTTTTAAATATTTTACTGTTGTTATGATTTGTCTTATCTCAGAATAAAAATTGGAGTGACAGATTTATTTGAAAATTATCTATTTCCTAAGTGGTAATGATTATAAGCTATATCATTAGACATTTTGAAGATTATTACATTATTAATTATATTAGAGTACTATGTTAAACAATCATAGTTCTGTTCAATTAGATATTATAAATATTTTACATTTCAAATAAATTATAGAGAATTTAAAAAAAAAAAAAAGAAAAAGAAAAAAAGAAAAAAAAAAATGTTTTGGAAAACTTGTAAAAGGTTAAGATCCCCACCTCTAAACCATATATATTCTTGTATGGGACAATAAAACAAATCAATTGAAATTTAGGGGAAGTCCCCTGGGATAACCCCCACCCCTTTTTTTAGCTCACCTGACCTGAAAGGTCAAGTGAGCTTTTCTCATCACTTGGCGTCCGTCGTCAGTCGTCCGTAAACTTTTACAAAAATCTTCTCCTCTGAAACTACTGGGCCAAATGCACCCAAACTTTGCCACAATCATCATTCAAGTATCTAGTTTAAAAAATGTGTCCGATGACCTGGCGAACCAACCAAGATGGCCGCCATGGCTAAAAATAGAACATAGGGGTAAAATGTAGATTTTGGCTTATATCTCTGAAACCAAAGCATTTAGAGCAAATCTGACATAGGGCAAAATTGTTTATCAGGTCAAGATCTATCTGCCCTGAAATTTTCAGATGAATCTGACAACCCGTTGTTGGGTTGCTGCCCCTGAATTGGTAATTTTAAGGAAATTTTGCTGTTTTTGGTTATTATCTTGAATATTATTATAGATAGAGATAAACTGTATACAGCAATAATGTTCAGCAAAGTAAGATCTACAATTAAGTCAACTTGACCAAAATGGTCAGTTGACCCCTTAAGGAGTTATTGCCCTTTATAGTCAATTTTTAACCATTTTTCGTAAATTTTTGTAATCTTTTACAAAAATCTTCTCCTCTGAAACTACTAAGACAAATTTAACCAAACTTGTCCACAATCATCATTAGGGTATCTCGTTTAAAAAATGTGTCCGATGACCCCGCCCGCGAACCAAGATGGCTGACATGGCTAAAAAATAGTACATAGGGTAAAATGCAGTTTTTGGCTTATATCTCTGAAACCAAAGCATTTAGAGCAAATCTGACATAGGGCAAAATTGTTTATCAGGTCAAGATCTATCTGCCCTGAAATTTTCAGATGAATCTGACAACCCGTTGTTGGGTTGCTGCCCCTGAATTGGTAATTTTAAGGAAATTTTGCTGTTTTTGGTTATTATCTTGAATATTATTATAGATAGAGATAAACTGTATACAGCAATAATGTTCAGCAAAGTAAGATCTACAATTAAGTCAACTTGACCAAAATGGTCAGTTGACCCCTTAAGGAGTTATTGCCCTTTATAGTCAATTTTTAACCATTTTTCGTAAATTTTTGTAATCTTTTACAAAAATCTTCTCCTCTGAAACTACTAAGACAAATTTAACCAAACTTGTCCACAATCATCATTAGGGTATCTAGTTTTAAAAATGTGTCCGATGACCCCGCCCGCGAACCAAGATGGCTGACATGGCTAAAAAATAGTACATAGGGTAAAATGCAGTTTTTGGCTTATATCTCTGAAACCAAAGCATTTAGAGCAAATCTGACATACTGTATAATTGTTTATCAGGTCAAGATCTATCTGCCCTGAAATTTTCAGATGAATTGGTCAACCAGTTGTTGGGTTGCTGCCCCTGAATTGGTAATTTTAAGGAAATTTTGCCGTTTTTGGTTATTATCTTGAATATTATTATAGATAGAGATAAACTGTATACAGCAATAATGTTCAGCAAAGTAAGATCTACAATTAAGTCAACTTGACCAAAATGGTCAGTTGACCCCTTAAGGAGTTATTGCCCTTTATAGTCAATTTTTAACCATTTTTCGTAAATTTTTGTAATCTTTTACAAAAATCTTCTCCTCTGAAACTACTAAGACAAATTTAACCAAACTTGTCCACAATCATCATTAGGGTATCTCGTTTAAAAAATGTGTCCGATGACCCCGCCCGCGAACCAAGATGGCCGACATGGCTAAAAAATAGTACATAGGGTAAAATGCAGTTTTTGGCTCATATCTCTGAAACCAAAGCATTTAGAGCAAATCTGACATAGGGTAAAATTGTTTATCAGGTCAAGATCTATCTGCCCTGAAATTTTCAGATGAATTGGACAACCCGTTGTTGGGTTGCTGCCCCTGAATTGGTAATTTTAAGGAAATTTTGCCGTTTTTGCCGAGCCTTCGACTTTAGTCGAAAAAGCGAGACATAGCGATCCTACATTCCGTCGGCGTCGTCGTCGTCGTTGTCGTCGGCGGCGTCCACAAATATTCACTCTGTGGTTAAAGTTTTTAAAATTTTAATAACTTTCTTAAACTATCCAGGATTTCTACCAAACTTGGACAGAAGCTTGTTTATGATCATAAGATAGTATCCAGAAGTAAATTTTGTAAAAATAAAATTCCATTTTTTCTGTATTTTACTTATAAATGGACTTAGTTTTTCTGCCGGGAAATTTTACATTCACTCTGTGGTTAAAGTTTTTAAAATTTGAATAACTTTCTTAAACTATCCTGGGTTTGTACCAAACTTGGACAGAAGCTTGTTTATGATCATAAGATAGTATCCAGGAGTAAATTTTGTAAAAAAAATAAATCCATTTTTTCCTTATTTTATTTTTAAATGGACTTAGATTTTCTGCCAGGAAACAACACATTCACTCTGTGGTTAAAGTTTTTAAAATTTTAATAACTTTCTTAAACTATTTTGGATTTGTACCAAACTTGGACAGAAGCTTGTTTATTATCAAAAGCTAGAATCTAGAAGAAAATTTTGTAAAAAAATAAATCCATTTTTTCTGTATTTTACTTTTAAATGGACTTGGATTTTCTGCAAGGAAAAAACACATTCACTCTGTGGTTAAAGTTTTTAAAATTTTAATAACTTTCTTATACTATTTTGGATTTGTACCAAACTTGGACAGAAGCTTGTTTATGATCAAATACTAGTATCTAGAAGGAAATTTTGTTTTCTTCCAGTTAACATTACATTCAGTCTGCAGTTAAAGTTTTTAAACATTTATTAGATTCATAAACTATCCTGGATTTTTACCAAACTTGGACAGAAGCTTCTTACAATCAAAAGATAGTATCAAGTGAAATATTTTTATTGATTTACTTCCTCATTTTTGTTGAGCCTGCGATTAACAGAAAAAGTAGGTGAGACACTCGGTTCCGCGGAACCCTTACGAATTTTTGGTTATTATCTTGAATATTATTATAGATAGAGATAAACTGTATACAGCAATAATGTTCAGCAAAGTAAGATCTACAATTAAGTCAACTTGACCAAAATGGTCAGTTGACCCCTTAAGGAGTTATTGCCCTTTATAGTCAATTTTTAACCATTTTTCGTAAATTTTTGTAATCTTTTACAAAAATCTTCTCCTCTGAAACTACTAAGACAAATTTAACCAAACTTGTCCACAATCATCATTAGGGTATCTTGTTTAAAAAATGTGTCCCATGACCCCGCCCGCGAACCAAGATGGCCGACATGGCTAAAAATAGAACATAGGGGTAAAATGTAGATTTTGGCTTATATCTCTGAAACCAAAGCATTAAGAGTAATCTGACATAGGGTAAAACTGATTATCAGGTCAAGATCTATCTGCCCTGAAATTTTCAGACCAATCAGGCAACACGTTGTTGGGTTGCTGCCCCTGAATTGGTAATTTTAAGAAAATTTTGCAGCTTTTGGTTATTATCTTGAATTTTATTATAGATTATAGAACTGTTAACAGCAATAATGTACAGCAAAGTAAGAACTACAAATAAGTCAACATGACCAAAATTGTCAATTGACCCCTTAAGGAGTTATTGCCCTTTATAGTCAATTTTTTACAATTTTTTCATAAATTTTGTAAATTTTTGTAAATTTTTTACAAAATATTTTCCACTGTAACTACTGGGCCAAGTTCATTATAGATAGAGATAATTGTAAGCAGCAAGAAAGTTCAGTAAAGTAAGATCTACAAACACATCACCATCACCAAAACACAATTTTGTCATGAATCCATCTTTGTCCTTTGTTTAATATGCACATATACCAAGGTGAGCGACACAGGCTCTTTAGAGCCTCTAGTTTTGAAAACTTGTAAACAGTCAAGATCCCCACCCTGAAACCATATATATTCTTGTATGTTACAATAAAACAAATCAAAGGAAACAAAAGTCAAGTCCCCTGGGGTCATCCCCACCTTCTTTCTGTTTAAGAACTTGTAAACGGTCGAGATCCCCACCCCTAAACCATATATATTCTTGTATGGGACAATAAAACTAATCAAATGAAATATAGGGGAAGTCCATTGGGGTAACCCCTACCCCCTTTTTTTTGATAACTTGTAAACAGTCAAGATTCCAACCCAGAAACCATATATATTCTTGTATGGGACAATATATCAAATCAAATGAAATATAAGGGAAGTCCACGGGGGTAAACCCTACCCCTTTCTTTTTGAAAACTTGTAAACGGTTCAGATCCCCACCCCTAAACCATATATATTTTACAGGGACAATAAAATAAAGCAAATTAAATTTAGGGGAAGTCCCCTGGGGTAACCCCTACTCTCCTTTTTAGCTCACCTGGCCCGACCTGACCTGCCTCTAGTTTAGCTCACCGGGGCCCTTCGGGCCCCATGTGATCTTATGCCATCACTTGGCGTCTGTCGTCTGTCGTTGTAAACTATTTCAAAAATCTTCTCATCTGAAACTACTGGGCCAAATACCTTCAAACTTTAACTAAATGTTCCTTAGGGTATCTAGTTTATAAATTGTATCCGAAGTTTTGATCCACCGACAAACATGGCCGCCATGGCTAAAAATAGAACATAGGGGTCAAATGCAGTTTTTGGCTTATATCTCAAAAACTTAGGCTTTTAGAGCAAATCTGACATGGGGGTAAAATTGTTCAATTGGTCAAGATCTATCAGCTCTGAAATTTTCAGACAAATCGAACAACCCATTTTTGTGTTGCTGCCACCGAATTGGTAGTTTTAAAAAAATTTTGCAGTTTTTATACGACCGCAAAAAAAATTTTGTGGACGTATATTGGTATGACGTCGTCATCGTCGTTGTCCGAAGACACATTAGTTTTCACACTACAAAAAAGTTAATATGACCATAATTGTCAATTGAGCCCTTAAGGAGTTATTGCCCTTTAAAGACAATTTTACACAATTTGTTCATCAAGTTTGCTAACATTTAAAAATCTTCTCCTCTGAAACTACTGGGCCAATTACCTTCAAACTTTAACTAAATGTTCCTTAGGGTATCTTAATTATAAATTGTATCCGAAGTTTGTATCCATCGACAAACATGGCCGCCATGGCTAAAAATAGAACATAAGGGTCAAATGCAGTTTTTGGCTTATATCTCAAAAACCAAATCTTTTAGAGCAAATGTGACATGGGGGTAAAATTGTTTAATTGGTCAAGATCTATCGGCCCTGAAATTTTCAGACGAATTGAACAACCCATTGTTGGGTTGCTGCCACCGAATTGGTAGTTTTAAAAAAATTTTGCAGTTTTTATACGACCGCAAAAAAAATTTTGTGGACGTATATTGGTATGACGTCGTCATCGTCGTCGTCCGAAGACACATTAGTTTTCACACTCTAACTTTAGTTTAAGTGAATGGATCTCTATGAAATTTTACCATAAGGTTCAATACCACAAAAGGAAGGTGGGGATTGATTTTGGGGGTTATGGTACCCACAGTTAAGGAATTAGGGGCCAAAAATAAGCATTTTTATACGACCGCAAAAAAATTTTTGTGGTCGTATAATGGTATGACGTTGGCGTCTTCGTCGTCGTCGTTGTTGTCGTCCCGGCGTCGTCCGAAGACACATTGGTTTTCGCACTCTAACTTTAGTTTAAGTGAATGGATCTCTATGAAATTTTACCACAAGGTTCAATACCACAAAAGGAAGGTTGGGATTGATTTTGGGGGTTATGGTACCAACAGTAAAGGAATTAAGGGCCAAAAATAAGCATTTTTGTAACTTCCAGACATAACTTGTGTGTTAGTGTATGGATATCTCTGACATTGTACCACAAGGTTCCATATCACAAAAGGAATGCTGGGATTGATTTTGGGGGTAATTGCCTCAAAATTTTAGGAATTACGGGCCAAAAAAGGGGCAAAAAACAAGCATTTTTCTAGTTTCATGACAATAACTTGTGTGTAAGTGTATGGATCTTTCTGAAATTGTACTACAAGGTTCCATATCACAAAGGGAAAGCTGGAATTGAGTTTGGAGGTAATTGCCGAAACGTTTAGGAATTGGGGGCCAAATAAGGGGCCAAAAATAAGCATTTTTCTAGTTTCCAGACAATAACTTGTGTTCAAGTGTATGGATCTCTCTGAAATTGTACTGCAAGGTACCATACCACAAAGGGAAGGCTGGGATTGATTTTGCGGGTAATTCCTTCAAAATTTTAGTAAATAGGGGCCATAAAAGGGCAAAAAAACAAGCATTTTTATACGACCGCAAAAAAATTTTTGTGGTCGTATATTGGTATGACGTTGGCGTCGTCGTCGTCCGGCGTCGTCGTCGTCGTCTGCCGTCGTCCGAAGACACATTGGTTTTCGCACTCTAACTTTAGTTTAAGTGAATGGATCTTTATGAAATTTTACCACAAGGTTCAATACCACAAAAGGAAGGTTGGGATTGATTTTGGGGGTTATGGTAATAACAGTAAAGGAATTAGGGGCCAAAAAGGGGCCAAAAATAAGCATTTTTGTAACTTCCAGACATAACTTGTGTGTAAGTGTATGGATCTCTCTGACATTGTACCACAAGATTCCATATCACTAAAGGAATGCTGGGATTGATTTTGGGGGTAATTGCCTCCAAATTTTAGGAATTAGGGGCCAAAAAAGGGGCAAAAAACAAGCATTTTTCTAGTTTCATGACAATAACTTGTGTGTAAGTGTATGGATCTTTCTGAAATTGTACTACAAGGTTCCATATCACAAAGGGAAAGCTGGGTTTGAGTTTGGGGGTAATTGCCCTAAACGTTTAGGAATTTGGGGCCAAAAAACACATTTTTTTCTAGTTTCCAGACAATAACTTGCGTTCAAGTGTATGGATCTCTCTGAAATTGTACTGCAAGGTACCATACCACAAAGGGAAGGCTGGGATTGAGTTTGGGGGTGATGAATCATAATGGGGGTTCAAAAAATTTTGGGGGGGGATTTATTTTTTTTTCCTTTTTTTTCTTTTTTTTCCTTTTTTGTTTCTTTTAAAATTTTCCATTTTAAGTTGGTTATTTCTGATTTATATTTAAAATCAAATAATAATGATATGGTAGGAGATACACACCAAACAGGATGTGTAAATTATTATATAATAAGTATTGTGCAATAGCAAGAAATTTTCAATTGCACAGTATTGCACAATAGCAAGAAATCTTCAATTGCACAGTATTGCGCAATAGCAAGAAATCTTCAATTGCACAGTATTGCGCAATAGCAAGAAATATCCAATAGCACAATATTGCGCAATAGCAAGAAATTGTCAATTGTACAGTATTGCGCAATAGCAAGAAATATTTAATAGCACAGGATTGTGCAAAAGAAGATACTTCCTATAAATTGCTTATTTCTTGACCAATTTCAATGGGGTTTTATTCTTGATTTCATGGGGTTCTTTAATATGCTGAATCTAACCGTGTATTTAGTTTTTGGATTTTGGGCCCTGTTTTTAAATTGGTCCACATTGAGGTCCAAAGGGTCCAAAATTAAACTTTGTTTGATTTCATCAAAAATTGAATTATTGGGGTTCTTTGATATGCCGAATCTAACTGTATATTTAGATTCTTAAATTTTGGTTCCGTTTTCAATTTGGTCTACATTAAGGTCCAAAGGGTCCAAAATTAAACTTAGTTTGATTTTAACAAAAATTGAATTCTTAGGGTTCTTTGATATGCTGAATCTAAACATGTATTTAGATTTTTGATTATGGGCCCAGTTTTCAAGTTGGTCCAAATCGGGGTCCAAAATTAAACTTTGTTTGATTTCAACAAAAATTGAATATATGGGGTTCCTTGATATGCTGAATCTAACCATGTATTTAGATTTTTGATTTTTGGGCCCCGTTATCAACTTTGTCCACATTGAGGTCAAAAGGGTCCAAAATTAAACTTTGTTTGATTTCATCAAAAATTGAATTATTGGGGTTCTTTGATATGCCGAATCTAACCATGTATTTAGATTCTTAATTTTTGGTTCCGTTTTCAAATTGGTCTACATTAAGGTCCAAAGGGTCCAAAATTAAACTTAGTTTGATTTTAACAAAAATTGAATTCTTAGGGTTCTTTGATATGCTGAATCTAAACATGTATTTAGATTTTTGATTATGGGCCCAGTTTTCAAGTTGGTCCAAATCGGGGTCCAAAATTAAACTTTGTTTGATTTCAACAAAAATTGAATATATGGGGTTCTTTGATATGCTGAATCTAACCATGTATTTAGATTTTTGATTTTTGGGCCCCGTTATCAACTTTGTCCACATTGAGGTCAAAAGGGTCCAAAATTAAACTTTGTTTGATTTCATCAAAAATTGAATTCTTGGGGTTCTTTGATATGCTGAATCTAACCATGTATTTAGATTTTGGATATTGGACCATAATAGGTGAATGTCCAATTTAAAATTTTTAAGTTCTTAGACCACATTCAATCTGTGTTAGAAACCTATGCTGTGTCAAATATTTAATCACAATCCAAATCCAAAGCTGTATCAAGCTTGAATGTTGTGTCCATACTTCCCCCAACTGTTCAGGGTTCGACCTCTGCGGTCGTATCAAGCTGCGCCCTGCGGAGCATTTTATTCTAGTTTCAGGACAATAACTTGTGTTTAAGTGTATGGATCTTTCTGAAATTGTACTACAAGGTTCCATATCACAAAGGGAAAGCTGGGTTTGAGTTTGGGGGTAATTGCCGAAACGTTTAGGAATTTTGGGCCAAAAAAGGGGCCAAAAATAAGCATTTTTCTAGTTTCCAGACAATAACTTGTGTTCAAGTGTATGGATCTCTCTGAAATTGTACTGCAAGGTACCATACCACAAAGGGAAGGCTGGGATTGAGTTAAGGGGTGATGAATCATAAGGGGGTTCAAAAAATTTGGGTGGGGGGGATTTTTATTTTTTTCCTTTTTTTTTTCTTTTAAAATTTTCCATTTTAAGTTGGTTATTTCTGATTTATATTTTAAAGCAAATAATAATGATATGGTAGGAGATACACACCAAACAGGATGTGTAAATTATTATATAATAAGTATTGTGCAATAGCAAGAAATTTTCAATTGCACAGTATTGCACAATAGCAAGAAATCTTCAATTGCACAGTATTGCGCAATAGCAAGAAATCTTCAATTGCACAGTATTGCGCAATAGCAAGAAATATCCAATAGCACAATATTGCGCAATAGCAAGAAATTGTCAATTGTACAGTATTTCGCAATAGCAAGAAATATTCAATTGCACAGTATTGTGCAAAAGAAGATACTTCGTATAAATTGCTTATTTCTTGACCAATTTCAATGGGGTTTTATTCTTGAGTTCTTGGGGTTCTTTAATATGCTGAATCTAACCGTGTATTTAGTTTTAGGATTTTGGGCCCTGTTTTTAAATTGGTCCACATTGAGGTCCAAAGGGTCCAAAATTAAACTTTGTTTGATTTCATCAAAAATTGAATTATTGGGGTTCTTTGATATGCCGAATCTAACCGTGTATTTAGATTCTTAATTTTTGGTTCCGTTTTCAAATTGGTCTACATTAAGGTCCAAAGGGTCCAAAATTAAACTTAGTTTGATTTTAACAAAAATTGAATTCTTAGGGTTCTTTGATATGCTGAATCTAAACATGTATTTAGATTTTTGATTTTTGGGCCCCGTTATCAACTTTGTCCACATTGAGGTCAAAAGGGTCCAAAATTAAACTTTGTTTGATTTCATCAAAAATTGAATTCTTGGGGTTCATTGATATGCTGAATCTAACCATGTATTTAGATTTTTGGTATTGGACCATAATAGGTGAATGTCCAATTTAATATTTTTTAGGTTCTTAGACCACATTCATTCTGTGTCAGAAACCTATGCTGTGTCAAATATTTAATCACAATCCAAATGCAAAGCTGTATCAAGCTTGAATGTTGTGTCCATACTTGCCCCAACTGGTCAGGGTTCGACCTCTGCGGTCGTATCAAGCTGCGCCCTGCAGAGCATTTTATTGTAACTCCAGACATAACTTGTGGGTAAGTGTATGGATCTCTCTGACATTGTACCACAAGGTTCCATATCACAAAGGGAATGCTGGGATTGATTTTGCGGGTAATTGCCTCCAAATTTTAGGAATTAGGGGCCAAAAAGGGGCAAAAAACAAGCATTTTTCTAGTTTCATGACAATAACTTGTGTTCAAGTGTATGGATCTCTGTGACATTGATTCACAAGGTTCCATATCACAAAGGGAATGCTGGGATTGATTTTGGGGGTAATTGCTTCCAAATTTTAGGAATGAGGGGCCAAAAAGGGGCAAAAAACAAGCATTTTTCTAGTTTCATGACAATAACTTGTGTGTTAGTGTATGGATCTTTATGAAATTGTACTACAAGGTTCCATATTACAAAGGGAAAGCTGGAATTAAGTTTTGGGGTAATTGCCCAAAAAAGTTTAGGAAAAAGGGGCCAAAAATAAGCATTTTTCTAGTTCCCAGACAATAACTTGTGTTCAAATGTATGATTCTCTCTGAAATTGTACTGCAAGATACCATACCACAAAGGGAAGGCTGGGATTGATTTTGGGGGTAATTCCTTCAAAATTTTAGTAAATAGGGGCCATAAAAGGGCAAAAAAACAAGCATTTTTCTAGTTTCAGGACAATAACTTGTGTGTAAGTGTAGGGATCTTTATTAAATTGTACTGCAAAGTTCCATATCACAAAGGGAAAGCTGGGTTTGAGTTTGGGGGTAATTGCCCTAAACGTTTAGGAATTTGGGGCCAAAAAGGGGCCAAAAAACAAGCATTTTTCTAGTTTCCAGACAATAACTTGTGTTCAAGTGTATGGATCTCTCTGAAATTGTACTGCAAGGTACCATACCACAAAGGGAAAGCTGGGATTGAGTTTGGGGATGATGAATCATAAGGGGGTTCAAAAAATTGGGGGGATTTATTTTTCCTTTTTTTCTTTAAAATTTTCCATTTTAAATTGGTTATTTCTGATTTATATATAAAAGCAAATAATAATGATATGGTTTGAATAGGTAAATTAAAAATTTTTAAGTTCTTAGACCACTTTCATTCTGTGTGAGAAACCTATGCTGTGTCAAATATTTAATTACAATCCAAATTCAGTGCTGTATCAAGCTTGAATGTTGTGTCCATACTTGCCCCAACTGTTCAGGGTTCGACCTCTGCGATCGTATCAAGCTGCGCCCCAGCGGAGCATTTTATTTGTTATTATTTTGAATATTATTATAGATATATATAAACTTTAAGCAGCAATAATGTTCAGCAAAGTAAGATCTACAAAAAAGTTAATATGACCATAATTGTCAATTGAGCCCTTTAGGAGTTATTGCTCTTTAAAGACAATTTTACACAATTTGTTCATCAAGTTTGCTAACATTTAAAAATCTTCTGCTCTGAAACTACTAGGCCAATTACCTTTAAACTTTTACTAAATGTTCCTTAGGGTAACTTGTTTATAAATTGTATCCGAAGTTTGTATCCATCGACAAACATGGCCGCCATGGCTAAAAATAGAACATAAGGGTCAAATGCAGTTTTTGGCTTATATCTCAAAAACTAAATCTTTTAGAGCAAATGTGACATGGAGTAAAATTGTTTAATTGTGCAAGATCTGTTGGCCCTGAAATTTTCAGATAAATCGAACAACCCATTGTTGGGTTGCTGCCACCGAATTGGTAGTTTTAAAAAAATTTTGCAGTTTTTATACGACCGCTAAAAAATTTTGCGGTCGTATATTGGTATGACGTTGGCGTAGTCGTCAGTGTCGTCCGAATACACATTGATTCCGCACTCTAACTTTAGTTTAAGTGAATGGATCTCTATGAAATTTTACCATAAGGTTCAATACCACAAAAGGAAGGTTGGGATTGATTTTGAGGGTTATGGTACCAACAGTTAAGGAATTAGGGGCCAAAAATAAGCATTTTTGTAACTTCCAGACATTACTTGTGTGTTAGTGTATGGATCTCTCTGACATTGTACCACAAGGTTCCATATCAAGAAGGGAATGCTGGGATTGATTTTGGGGGTAATTGTCTCAAAATTTTAGGAATTAGGGGCCAAAAACAAGCATTTTTCTAGTTTCATGACAATAACTTGTGTGTAAGTATATGGATCTCTCTGAAATTGTACTACAAGGTTCCATATCACAAAGGGAAAGCTGGAATTGAGTTTGGGGGAAATTGCCCAAAACGTTTAGGAATAAGGGGCCAAAAATAAGCATTTTTCTAGTTTCCAGACAATAACTTGTGTTCAAGTGTATGGATCTCTCTGAAATTTTACTGCAAGGTACCATACCACAAAGGGAAGGCTGGGATTGAGATTGGGGTTGATGAATCATAAGGGGGTTCAAAAAATTTGGGGGGAGGGATTTCTTTTTCCTTTTTTTTTCTTTAAAATTTTTCATTTTAAATTGGTTATTTCTGATTTATATATAAAAGCAAATAATAATGATATGGTTTGAATAGGTAAATTAAAAATTTATAAGTTCTTAGACCACATTCATTCTGTGTCAAAAACCTATGCTGTGTCAAATATTTAATCACAATCCAAATTCAGTGTGTATCAAGCTTGAATGTTGTGTCCATACTTGCCCCAACTGTTCAGAGTTCGACCTCTGCGGTCGTATCAAGCTGCGCCCAACGGAGCATTTTATTTGTTATTATTTTGGATATGACTATAGATATATGTAAACTGTAAGCAGCAATAATGTTCATCAAAGTAAGATCTACAAAGAAGTTAATATGACCAAAATTGTCAATTGACCCCTTAAGGAGTTATTGCCCTTTAAAGACAATTTTACACAATTTGTTCATTAAGTTTGCTAACATTTAAAAATCTTCTCCTCTGAAATACAGGTGAGTGATTCAGGCTCTTGAGAGCCTCTTGTTTTGAAAACTTGTAAACGGTCAAGATCCACACCGCGAAACCATATATATCTTGTATGTTACAATAAAACAAATGAAATGAAATAAAAGGGGTCATTCCCACCTTCTTCCTGTTTAAGAACTTGTAAATGGTCGAGATCCTCGCCCCTAAACCATATATATCCTTGTATGGGACAAAAAAACAAATCATATGAAATAAAGGGCAGGTCCCCTGGGAAAATTAATCAGTTTGTGTGTGTTATATTTGAACATAAATTAAATATATATAGGGTTCTTTCAAGTGCTGAATCTGAACTTGTTATTAATTAGATAATAATCTATTTTTATTATGAGATAAAGTTTTTGACATTGATAGATAAGTTGCAGATCTGTATTATTTTTTGACACATGAAAGAAACAATATTAGCAACTATTAATTGAATTTGATTATGATATGGAAATATATATAACATCATATCTGATTTTAGAGAAGTATTTTGCTGGTTTTTTACTGGTTTATGGAAATAAGTTTGAGTTATTTGTTTTGAAAAGTGATGTGTTTAATTGATAGATATAAAATCATATCTAATTTTAGAGATTTATGAGTGGTTAAGTCATATCTAATTTTAGAGAATTATTTTGGTGTTTTGTTACTGGTTCATGGAAATAAATTTGAGTTATTGGCAAAATATCATTGGTAAATTGTTTGAAACTTTTGATGACTTGTCTTATCTCACAATAAAAATTGGAGTGACAGATTTATTTGAAAATTATCAATTTCCTAAGTGGTGATGATTATAAGCTATATTATTAGACATTTTGAAGATTATTACATTATTAATTATTAATTATAATAATAATAATAATAAATTCTTTATTTAAAGAGGGTAAACTCAGTTAGTTACAATAAACTAATCTTCCCTGAGGCCCTCACATACAAATTACAATACAATCAAAAACAGATATTTACACATAGTTAATTTACAGTCAATTAGTTCAATGTAATATTACTAACATAATAAGATAAAAGGCTGTTCAAGATGTACATGTAGTCAAAAAATCAAATACAAATAAAAATAAAAGAATATACAAACACATTGTAGAAAATATAATCTTATCAGGACTGTGTTAAGTACTTCTTGATACTTTGTTTAAAAGTATAAGTGTTTTGAGCTTTACGCATTTTGTGTGGTAGTCCATTCCATAACACTGATCCAGAATAAACAAAAGATTTCTTAAATAGCTCAGCTTTTGGCTTAGGAACTATCAGATTACCTTGAGTGACGCCTCTCAGGGAGTAAGGATTATTATCTGATTTCAGTTTAAACTTTTGAACTAGGTACATTGGTGCTTCCATACGGATACATTTATATAGAAGTAAATATTTGTGGTATTTTATTCTATTGTCAACTGTCATCCACCCAAGTTTTTTAATTAAGGGGGCTGAGGGGGATAAAGGATCTGCATCTAGAATTAAACTTGCTGCCCTTTTTTTGAGTTTTAAAATTCTTGCTATCCCTTCATTTTTACATTCACCAATTAGATCTGGGTTATATCTTAGCATATGATAATCATTGGAGTGACAGATTTATTTGAAAAATTTCTGTTTCCTGATAAGATCTGTAGGACTGTATATATAAAGTTTGACATTTACTAGTAGGACTGTATAAATGAAGTTTGAACTTTACTGTTCATTATTAGACATTTTGTAGATAATTAAGTCTCCCTAAACCATATATATTCTTACCCCCACCCCCCTTCCATTTGAGAATGTGCTTTTATCTTGTAAACGGTCGAGATCCTCACCCCTAAACCATATATAATCTTGAATGGCACAATAACACAAATCAAATGAAATTGAGGGGAAGACCCCTGGGGTAACCCCCACCCCCCTTTTTTTAAAAAACTTGTAAACGGTCAAGATCCCCACCCCGAAACCATATATATTCTTGTATGGGACAATAAATCAAATCAAATGAAATATAAGGCAAGTCCCTTGGGGTCACCCCCACCCCCCTCCTGTTTGAGAACTTGTAAACGGTCGAGATCCTTTCCCCTAAACCATATATATTCTTGTATGGAACAATAAAACAAATCAAATGAAATATAGGGGAAGTCCAGGGGTCACCCCCACCCCCCTTTTTTTTTGAAAACTTGTAAACAGTCAAGATCCCCACCCTGCAACCATATATATTCTTGTATTGGACAATAAAACAAATCAAATGAAATAAAAGGCGAGTCCCCTGGGGTCACACCACCCCCTCCTGTTTGAGAACTTGTAAATGGTCGAAATCCCCACCCCTAATCCATATATATTCTTGTATGGGACAATAAAACAAATCAAATCAAATATAGGGAAAGTCCATGGGGGTAACCCCCACCCCCTTTCTTTTTGATAACTTGTAAATGGTCGAGATCCCCACCCCTAAACCATATATATTCTTGAATGGGACAATAAAACAAATCAAATGAAATTGAGGGAAAGTCCCCTGGGGTAACCCCCACCCCCCTTCTTTTTGAAAACTTGTAAATGGTCAAGATCCCCACCCCGAAACCATATATATTCTTGAATGGGACAATAAAACAAACCAAATGAAATATAAGGCGAGTCCCCTTGGGTCACCCCCACCCCCACCCCCCTCCTGTTTAAGAACTTGTAAAAGGTCGAGCTTTTCATTATTAATAAGATAATACCATATTGAGGTCCAAAGGGTCCTAAATTAAACTTTTGTTTAATTTCATCAAAAATTGAATTCTTTGATTCTTTGATATGCTGATTCTAACAATGTTGGAGTGTTAAATCATATCTAATTTTAGAGAACTTAGTCATCACTGGTTGTTGTTATTATATTATTGATTATAATTTGAAAAATTGCATCATATCTTATTTTAGAGAACTATTTATCCAGTTTGAGTTATTTCCATTTGCACAGAAAATATTATGGATAAAATTAACCTGTGTTTCATTTCAACATAAATTAAATATATATATAGGGTTCTTTCAAATGCTGAATCTAAACTCTATTTAAATATTAGATTTTTAGGCCCAGTTTTCAAGTTGGTCCAAATCAGGGTCCAAAATTAAACTTTGTTTGATTCAACAAAAATTGTATTTATGGGGTTCTTTGAAATGCTGAATCTAACCATGTATTGAGAGATTTTGGATTGTGTGCTCCTTTATCAAATTGGTCCACATTGAGGTCCAAAGGGTCCAAGATTAAACTTTTTTCTGATTTCATCAAAAATTGAATTCTTGGGGTTCTTTGATATGCTGATTCTAATATGTACTTAGATTTTGGATATTGGACCATAATAGGTATTTAAATGTCCAATTTCAAATATATCAGTTCTTTGACTACATTCATTTTGTGTCACAAACCTATGATGTGTCAAATAGTCAATCACAATCCAAATTCAGAGCTGTTTTAAGTTTAAATGTAGTGTCCATACTTGCTCAACTGTTCAGGGTTCGACCTCTGCAGGATAATTCGGTTTGCTGTCTCTCTGACAGCCTCTTGTTTTCACTATAGAAAGGGTATATAAATGGTTATTCTTAAGTGAGTTTAATATTTTTTGGTGTTTTTGGGGTATTCTTGGGTGTTTTAGGGTAAATCAATAGACTGAATTTATATCATCAACTTCATTTATATCCTGTATTTGGGTCAGTAGATTTGTACAGTTCTACTAAGTTAAGCCATTTGCAACTGACTTACAGTTTGTTCTTATGTTGTGCTGTTACACCACAGTCCCAGGTTAGAGGATGGTTGGAACACTTGCAAACATTTTTAACCCCGCCCCATTCTGCATGTGCCTGTCCCAAGTCAGGAGCCTGTATTGCAGTGGTTGTTGTTTGTTGCTGTATATCATATTTGTTTTTCATATATTGTTTAGTACCTAAATCAGGCCATTAGTTTTCTCATTTGAATTGTTTTACATTTGTCATCTGGGGCCTTTAAAAGCTTGCCATGCAGTATGGGTTTTGCTCATTGTTGAAGGCCTTACAGTGACCTATAGTAGGTAACCTTTTGCGTCATTCGGTCTCTGGTGGGGAGTTGTCTCATTGGCAAACAAACCACATCTTCTTATTCTTATAATGAGAGTTAGCTGAGAACAAAACTTGACAACAAAAGATATAATTTCATCTTTCCAATTGTGAAATTTGTATTATTATGTAGCAATATTCCAGCAGCACTTCCATATGAGTAAATATCTCCCAGTTGATAAGATATTCTAGAGCTTGTGTGTCTTATCATAATTTATGATAGAGGATTGCTGCTTATAATTATAAGGAAGATATTGAACCATGAGGTTCCTAGTGGTAAAGTTGGAAGTCATTCCATCAAAAGTTTTACAAACAACATCTGATTTGTTTTACCTTTATCGAATATCTGTGTCACAGATAACCACAAATATGTTCCGATTGTTATAGACACTCTCCTGTCCTCTTTTTATACGACCGCAAAAAAAATTTTGTGGTCGTATATTGGTATGACGTCGGCGTCGTCGTCGTCCGAAGACACATTAGTTTTCGCACTCTAACTTTAGTTTAAGTGAATGGATCTCTCTGACATTTTACCATAAGGTTCAATACCACAAAAGGAAGGTGGGGATAGATTTTGGGGGTTATGGTACCCACAGTTAAGGAATTAGGGGCCAAAAAGGGGTAAAAAATAAACATTTTTGTAACTTCCAGACATAACTTGTGTGTAAGTGTATGGATCTCTCCGACATTGTACCACAAGGTTCCATATCAAAAAGGGAATGCTGGGATTGATTTTGGGGGTAATTGCCTCCAAATTTTAGGAATTAGGGGCCAAAAAGGGGCAAAAAACAAGCATTTTTTTTGTTTCATGACAATAACTTGTGTGTAAGTGTATGGTTCTTTATGATATTATACTACAAGGTTCCATATCACAAAGAGAAAGCTGGAATTGAGTTTGGGGGTAATTGCCCAAAAAGTTAAGGAATAAGGGGCCAAAAATAAGCATTTTTCTAGTTTCCAGACAATAACTTGTGTGCAAATGTATGGATCTCTCTGAAATTGTACTGCAAGGTACCATACCACAAAGGGAAGGCTGGGATTGATTTTGGGGGTAATTCCTTTAAAATTTTAGTAATTAGGGGCCATAAAAGGGCAAAAAAACAAGCATTTTTCTAGTTTCAGGACAATAACTTGTGTGTAAGTGTATGGATTTTTATGAAATTGTACTGCAAGGTTCCATATCACAAAGGGAAAGCTGGGTTTGAGTTTGGGGGTAATTACCCTAACTTGGGGCCAAAAAGGGGCCAAAAATAAGCATTTTTCTAGTTTCCAGACAATAACTTGTGTTCAAGTGTATGGATCTCTCTGAAATTGTACTGCAAGGTACCATACCACAAAGGGAAGGCTGGGATTGAGTTTGGGGGTGATGAATCATAAGGGGTTCAAAAAATTGGGGAGATTTTTTTTTCCTTTTTTTTCCTTAAAAATTTTCCATTTTAAATTGGTCATTTCTGATTTATATATAAAAGCAAATAATAATGATATGGTTTGAATAGGTAAATCAAAAAAATTTAAGTTCTTAGACCACTTTCATTCTGTGTGAGAAACCTATGCTGTGTCAAATATTTAATTACAATCCAAATTCAGTGCTGTTTCAAGCTTGAATGTTGTGTCCATACTTGCCCCAACTGTTCAGGGTGCGACCTCTGCGGTCGTATCAAGCTGCGCCCCAGCGGAGCATTTTATTCTTGATTGTGATATCATCAAATTTGTACTTATCATCAGCAACACAGTGGGGAAGGATTTGCTTACCCTTAAGGAGCATCTGAGAACAGTATTTGATGGGGTTTGTGTTTCTCAGTTGTTAGTTTTCTTTGTTTGATTTTGAAAACTGTTATTTGTCTTTTCACTCTTTTTTGCCATAGTTTAGACGGTTTCTCTTTGACATGAATTTTATTGTCCTTTTGGTATCTTCTGCCTCTTTTTATCAACATTGATTTATAGCATGTATATTGTGGACATGTTAATTTGTTTAGTTTTACATCATCCCTCCCTTGTTCCCTGAGTTGTGAGGAATTTGATTCATACATGTTCATTTTGAAAGCTACATATTTCCCTTTTTCCCTTTTTCTATATAACAGTATAACTATTAATGTATTCTCTCCACAAGATAAATGTAGATCTCAATTTTGCTTGTCATGTTAAAAATTGCTTTGAACTCCTTTTGTCATACTGAAGGAAAAAAAATATTTTTCCAGCATCTTTTTATAAATCAGTTATACAGATTTAATAAAAAAAACAACAATTTAATTTATGTGCACTTGTTAGATTTCACTCTTTTGTTACCATGTGAAATATTTATTAATATTTGGCTATTCTATTTGTATTTCATCTTTATGACCCCGCCGTAGCGGAGGGGGCATTAAGTTTTATCCTTGTCCGTCTGTACGTCCATACGGCAGTACGTTGTACATCCGTACGTCCCAAAATTGGTTTCCGTTCTCTAACTTTAGTTTGCCTTAACCAAATGTTAGGATACTTATACACAATGCTTATTACCACAAAACACAGATCAAGTTTGAATTTTGGTGGCGTCACTTTTACATTTCTAAAGTTATGCCCCTTTACATTTTTTGTTTCCGTTCTCTAACTTAAGTTTGCCTCAACCAAATATTATGAATCTTATACACAATGCTTATTACCACAAAACTCAGATCAAGTACGAATTCTGGTAGCATCACTTTTACCGTTCTTGAGTTATGTCCCTTTATAATGTTATATGCAAGCAGTGGCATCATCTGTGTCCCATGGACACATTCCCCATTTATTATGGCACCCTCAGCGGAGTTGGGGTGACATATTGTTATTCTACATTTCTTTTTTTCTTATTATGTCCCCCGATCGACAATGTCGGGTGACATATTGCTTTTCCTCCGTTTCCTTTTTTTATTATTATTATTATGTCACCTATACGACAATGTCGGGTGAAATATTGCTTTTCCTCTGTTTCTTTATTATGGCACCCTCAACAGAGTTGGGGTGACGTATTGTTATTCTACGTTTCTTTTTATGGCACCCTCAACGGAGTTGGGGTGACGTATTGTTATTCTACGTTTCTTTTTTTTTTTTTTTTTTCTTATTATGGCACCCTCAACGGAGTTGGGGTGACATATTATTATTCTACGTTTCTTTTTAGCTCACCGGGGCCCAAAGGGCCCCATGTGAGCTTATGCCATCACTTGGCGTCCGTCGTCGTCGTAAACTATTTCAAAAATCTTCTCCTCTGAAACTACTGGGCCAATTACCTTCAAAATTTAAATAAATGTTCCTTAGGGTATCTTGTTTATTAATTGTATCCGAAGTTTGTATCCATCGACAAACATGGCCACCATGGCTAAAAATAGAACATAAGGGTAAAATGCAGTTTTTGGCTTATATCTCAAAAACTAAATCTTTTAGAGCAAATCTGACATGGGGTAAAATTGTTAATTTGGTCAAGATCTATGGGCCCTGAAATTATCAGACGAATTGAACAACCCATTGTTGGGTTGCTGCCACCGAATTGGTAGTTTTTAACAAAATTTTGCAGTTTTTATTTGTTATTATTTTGAATATTATTATAGATATATATAAACTGTAAGCAGCAATAATGTTCAGCAAAGTAAGATCTACAAAAAAGTTAATATGACCATAATTGTCAATTGACCACTTAAGGAGTTATTGCCCTTTAAAGACAATTTTACACAATTTGTTCATCAAGTTTGCTAACATTTAAAAATCTTCTCTGAAACTACTGGGCCAATCACCTTCAAACTTTAACTAAATGTTCCTTAGGGTATCTTGTTTATAAATTGTATCCGAAGTTTGTATCCATTGACAAACATGGCCGCCATGGCTAAAAATAGAACATAAGGGTCAAATGTAGTTTTTATACGCCCGTTTACGGGACGTATTATGGTATACCTCTGTCCGTCCGTTCTTCTGTCCGTCTGTCCGTCCGTCGTCAACATGTCGGACATTAACTCAAAAACACTTTAACCAATTTGCATAAAACTTTGGTGAATTGTTTATATTTATTGACGTGAGCTCCCTTTTGTTTTTTATAAATTTTAGATTTTACGTTTCCGAGTTATGGGGTTTTATTCATTAAAAAAAGGGGGATTTTCCAGTTTTCGGACAATAACTCAAGAATGCTTTCACTAACTTGCAAGAAATTGTGGTGAATTGTTTATATCTATTGACATGAGCTCCCTTTCAATTTTTATAAATTTTAGATTTACGTTTCCGAGTTAAGGGTTTTATTCAGAAAAAAAGGGGGATTTTCTAGTTTTTGGACAATAACTCAAAAATGCTGTCAGCAATTCTCATGAAACTTTGGTAAATTGTTTATATCTATTGATGTAAGCTCCCTTTTGATTTTCATAAATTTCTAATATGACTTTGAGAATTAATTGAACTTTATTTGTTTATAGTCTGAAAACAGATTTACTAAGTATTGCGCAACAGCACAGTGTATTACACAACAGCAAGAAATCTTTAATTGAATATAAATTCAATTCATATAACCAATTTCAAGTTCTTTGACTAGATTTATTCAGAAACCTATAATATGTCAAATATTTAATTACAATCCAAATTCAGACCTGTATCAAGCTTGAAAATTGTGTCCATTTTTGCCCCAACTGTTCAGGGTTGGACCTCTGCGGGCGTATCAAGCTGCGCTCAGCGAAGCAGTTTATTGGCTTATATCTCAAAAACTAAATCTTTTAGAGCAAATGTGACATGGGGTAAAATTGTTTAATTGGTCAAGATCTATCGACCCTGAAATTTTCAGACGAATCGAACAACCCATTGTTGGGTTGCTGCCACCGAATTGGTAGTTTTTAACAAAATTTTGCAGTTTTTTGTTATTATTTTAAATATTGTTATAGATATATATAAACTGTAAGAAGCAATAATGTTCAGCAAAGTAAGATCTACAAAAAAGTTAATATGACCATAATTGTCAATTGACCCCTTAAGGAGTTATTGCCCTTTAAAGACAATTTTACACAATTTGTTCATCAAGTTTGCTAACATTTAAAAATCTTCTCCTCTGAAACTACTGGGCCAATTACCTTCAAACTTTAACTAAATGTTCCTTAGGGTATCTTGTTTATTAATTGTATCCGAAGTTTGTATCCGTCGACAAACATGGCCGCCATGGCTAAAAATAGAACATAGGGGTCAAATGCAGTTTTTGGCTTATATCTCAAAAACTAAATCTTTTAGAGCAAATCTGACATGGGGCAAAATTGTTTAATTGGTCAAGATCTATGGGCCCTGAAATTATCAGACGAATCAAAACCCGTTGTTGGGTTGCTGCCACCGAATTGGTAGTTTTAACAAAATTTTGCAGTTTTTTATTTGTTATTATTTTGAATATTATTATAGATATATATAAACTGTATGCAGCAATAATGTTCAGCAAAGTAAGATCTACAAAAAAGTTTATGACCAAAATGTCAATTGACCCCTTAAGGAGTTATTGCCCTTGAAAGACAATTTTACACAATTTGTTCATCAAGTTTGCTAACATTTAAAAATCTTCTCCTCTGAAATACAGGTGAGCGATTCTGGCTCTTGAGAGCCTCTTGTTTTATGGCACCCTCAACAGAGTTGGGGTGACGTATTGTTACGGGTGACAATGTTGGGTGACATATTGCTTTTCCTCTATTTCTTTTTCCCTATTATTATTATTATTATTATGGCACCCTCAACGGAGTTGGGGTGACATACTGTTATTCTACGTTTCTTTTTTTACTTTTTAGCTCACCTGGCCCAAAGGGCCAAGTAAGCTTTTCTCATCACTTGGCGTCCGTCGTCCGTCGTCGGCGTAACTTTTTACATTTTGAACTTCTTCTAGAGAACCACTGAATGGAATGAAAACCAAACATGGCATGAATGTTCCTTATGAGGTGCTGACCAAGTGTTGTTACTTTGTAGCCGATCCATCATCCAAGATGGCCGCCAGCGGGGGACTTAGTTTAACATAGGACCCTATGGGAAATGCATACAAATGACTTCTTTTAGAGAACCACTGAATGGAATGTAACAAAACATAGCATGAATGTTCCTTACAAGGTGCTGACCAAGTGTTGTTACTTTGTAGCTGTTCCATCATCCAAAATGGCCGCCAGTGAGGGACTTAGTTTAACATAGGACCCTATGGGAAATGCATACAAATGACTTCTTTTAGAGAACCACTGAATGGAATGAAACAAAACATATCATGTTTGTTCCTTATGAGGTGTTGACCAAGTGTTGTTACTTTGTTGCCGATCCATCATCCAAGATGGCCGCCAGCAGGGGACTTAGTTTAACATAGGACCCTATGGGAAATGCATACAAATGACTTCTTTTAGAGAACCACTGAATGGAATGTAACAAAACATAGCATGAATGTTCCTTACAAGGTGCTGACCAAGTGTTGTTACTTTGTAGCTGTTCCATCATCCAAAATGGCCGCCAGTGAGGGACTTAGTTTAACATAGGCCCCTATGGGAAATGCATACAAATGACTTCTTTTAGAGAACCACTGAATGGAATGAAACAAAACATAGCGTGTTTGTTCCTTATGAGGTGCTGACCAAGTGTTGTTACTTTGTTGCCGATCCATCATCCAAGATGGCCGCCAGCGGGGGACTTAGTTTAACATAGGACCCTATGGGAAATGCATACAAATGACTTCTTTTAGAGAACCACTGAATGGAATGAAACAAAACATAGCATGAATGTTCATTAGGAGGTGCTGACCAAGTGTTGTTACTTTGTAGCCGATCCATCATCCAAGATGGCCGCCAGCAGGGGACTTAGTTTAACATAGGACTCTATGGGAAATGCATAAAAATGACTTCTTTTAGAGAACCACTGAATGGAATGAAACAAAACATAGCATGAATGTTCATTAGGAGGTGCTGACCAAGTGTTGTTACTTTGTAGCCAATCCATCATCCAAGATGGCCGCCAGCAGGGGACTTAGTTTAACATAGGACCCTATGGGAAATGCATACAAATGACTTCTTTTAGAGAACCACTGAATGGAATGAAACAAAACATAGCATGAATGTTCATTAGGAGGTGCTGACCAAGTGTTGTTAATTTGTAGCCGATCCATCATCCAAGATGGCCGCTAGCGGGGGACTTAGTTTAACATAGGACCCTATGGGAAATGCATACAAATGACTTCTTTTAGAGAACCACTGAATGGAATGTAACAAAAGATAGCATGAATGTTCCTTACAAGGTGCTGACCAAGTGTTGTTACTTTGTAGCTGTTCCATCATCCAAAATGGCCGCCAGTGAGGGACTTAGTTTAACATAGGACCCTATGGGAAGTGCATACAAATGACTTCTTTTAGAGAACCACTGAATGGAATGAAACAAAACATAGCATGAATGTTCATTAGGAGGTGCTGACCAAGTGTTGTTACTTTGTAGCCGATCCATCATCCAAAATGGCCACCAGCGAGGGACTTAGTTTAACATAGGACCCTAAGGGAAATACATACAAATGTCTTCTTTTAGAGAACCACTGAATGGAATGAAATCAAATATGGCATGAATGTTCTTTATGAGATGCTTACCAAGTGTTGTTACTTTGGTGCCGATCCACCATCCAAGATGGGCGCCAGCAGGGGACTTAGTATAACATAGGACCCTATGGGAAATACATACAAATGTCTTCTTTTAGAGAACCACAGTATGGAATCAACCCAAATATGGCATGAATGTTCTTGATGAGGTGCTGACCAAATGTTGTTACTTTGTAGCCGATCCATCATCCAAGATGGCCGCCAGCAGGGGACTTAGTTTAACATAGGACCCTATGAGAAATACATACAAATGTCTTCTTTTAGAGAACCACTGAATGGAATGATACCAAATATGGCATGAATGTTCCTTATGAGGTGCTGACCAAGTGTTGTTACTTTGTAGCTGATCCATCATCCAAGATGGCCGCTAACAGGGGACTTAGTTTAACATAGGACACTATGGGAAAAACACTCAAATGTCTTCTTTTAGAGAACCACAGAATGGAATGAAACCAAATATGGCATGAATATTACTTATGAGGTGCTGACCAAGAGTTGTTACTTTGTAGCCCATCCATCATCAGAGAAGGCCACCGGCAGGGGACTTAGTTTAACATAAGACACTATGGGAAATACATTCAAATGTCTTGTTTTAGAGAACCACTAAATAGAATGAAATAAAACAGGGTATGAATGTTCCTTTTGATTCCTTAACCAAGTGTTGTAACTTTTGTAGCTGATCCATTATTCAATTATTGTGATCTATTGTAGACCTACCTTATTAAGTAACTTTAACGGTACCAATTTTTTTTGCAACAAAGGAGTACTTATTTTCATATCAATTGTACCATTCAGGTTTTATCCAAACTGTTTTACATAAGCAAATGCCAAGTCAGGAATATGACTTTTTATCCGTTGAGATTTTTATTTTCCCATTGGATTACACTCTGACTTTCCATTTTGAATTTTCTTCAGAGTTTGGTAGCTATGTAATTTAATTTTTTCATAACCTCAAGATAATTCTATTTAAATGAGTAATTCATTAAATTTTGAAGCACATACTATTTAGTTTATAGTATATTTTCATGTCTGATTTCAGTGTATATATTGTACTTTGTTGTTTATTTTAGTTTTGCGGTATTAAGATACATTGTGGTATTAAGATAAACCGGAACTCTTCATTGAAAAAGATTACTTTGTGTGATTTGTCTTTTTTTTTTTTGAACTGGAGGGTAAGAAAATGTGATTTCAACATGTTAACTGTTATTCTATATATATGGGAACATAAGCAAAGTGTTTATCTAAAAAACATGGGTGTTCCTGATAAAAATGTACAAAAGATGAATGATATCCTGTATTTATACAGTGACAGATAAAATAACATATTACTTGTCGTTCAAAAACTCTCCACTGCCTCTTGCACGACATTAAAGTCTAGAATAGAAATGAAAGGTTACCAAAATGAAAGGTTACCAATCAAGTAGATAATTGATAAGTGGTGTAAAAAAAAACTTGTGTCGTGTTGAAAAAGAACTGGAATGTTCAATGAGATCTGTAAATCAGTTTGTCCAACATGTCCAATGGATTTTTTTTAGCTGCATATTACTTAGACTACTGTCGTAGAAACTTTGATTACATATACATATATATATATATATATATATATATATATATATTGATTGTTGCTATTTTTAGACATTATATATGTATTGTTTGTGTTGAATTTAGGCCCCTCTACAACATAACTTGTTTTACATGCACACATATAAAAATTGCATTTTTATCCAACACAATCAGAGGCATGATAGTTTGAACGTTGTTTTCAATTTAGACTTGTTTATATGTTTCAATTAAATGGAAAATGATTTAAGAATTAGACTCTGCCCATACTTTTCAAAACCAATTGAGATATAAACACTAGTGATGTTCAGTGGTTGTCGTCTGTTTATTTGGTTTTTAAGCAGTCAGGGGAACTACTTAAACAAGTGATTTCAGAATCACTCGCTCGAGTGATTTTGGCTGTGAAATATTAAAAATTTTCACACACTTTTTAAAATCACTGAAACAAGTAATTTTAGAAGTTAAAATGTAATCACTTTAATAAGTGTTTATAACATTTTCTTGATATTTATTCCCACAAGCTTGATTTTTTTATTGGTAAAAAGACAACAATTCCATTGAAAAAACAACTATGTATATGCAGAAATTGTCTTTTGCTTGATAAGCCTGACACTTTTACAGTTTTTTTTAAATATGCAAAAACTGGAATAGTTTGTAGATCAGGTCATAACCTTGAAGTAGACCATTCTAACTCTAAAGAAAACCAATCAGGTTACCTAATATTGTTGATATTTGTCTGATAGTAAGAGTAGTTAATGAATTTTTGATTACAGAAAAATTCCCAAGGGTACATGTACTTTTAAAAGCTTTAGCGCACTAACTTACTGCCCAAGCGCACTGGTGAAATTAATATACAAAGAAAAAGGGATAATTGATTTTTGTATGAAAATTATAGAAAAGATTGTGAAAATATGGAAAATCAATGAAATTAGAATTTGAAGATCAGAGAAAACACTAAAATCACTTAAATAGGTGATAACTGAATTTATCAAATCACTGAAATAAGTGATGATGAAATCACTTGTTTAAGTAGCACCCCTGACTGTTAAGTGTTTCTCGTTTTTATATAGATTAGACCGTTGTTTTTTCTGTTTGAATGGTTTTACACTAGTAATTGTTAGGGCCTTTTATACATGTAGCCTGCTGTTCGGTGTGAGCCTAGGCTCCTTGTTGAAGATCATACCTTGACCTATAATGATTTACTTTTTATAATTGTGACATGGATGAGGAGTTGTCTCATTGGCACTCATACCACATCTTCCTATATCTATTAAAACACTCAAGTGATTATAACAATTTAGCTTCTATAAAAGTAAATGTTTTTTTTATTTGGTTCAACCTTGATCATGTTGAGTTGTAAAGAGTTTAATGATTATTGTTGATTGCCAATGTCAATGTGTCAGAGAAAGTCATAAGTGGAAATAATGAGCAGACATAGTTTCCATGATTTTGGAAACTATAATCATGGAATACATTATTTTGTTTTTAATAACACATTGATTGAAAAACATGAAAAAGGTTAAATCTTGCACAAAGGTCTTTGTTTTAATAGTACATGAGTATATGTGCATTTATTAGATGAATAATTTACAGAATGGTATTTTTAACCAGCAACTTGTCTTATAACTTTAAGTTTACAAGGTTATGTCAATATCGAAGACACTATAAACACTAGGTCTTCTATTTTTCGTGTATTGTAAGTTGTACATCATGTACATGTACATGTCTAACTGCTTGGTGTCATCTGACGTTGACCTCATTTTCATAGTTCAGTCATGTGTCAGTGGTCAAAGTTATTTTTTTTGTGTTTTAATCAATATTTCAGATCATGCAATGCTAAAAGCATCCAATCAATTATATTTGCCCATGGTGTATGAAAATTTTGTAAGGTGTACATGCATGTCTGTCTGGCAAAAATCATCTGACCTTTACTTCATGATCACTTTCGAATTCATGGTTCATTGGTCAAGAGTTTATTTTTTTGTGTTTTGGTCTATTTCTTAAATCTATAAGCATTTAGTCGACTCTACTGGTTTATTGAATGTTTGTTAGGTTTATATGTCTGTCTGGCAGGTTTCATCTGACCTTGACATTATTTCATAGTGCATTGGTCAAGGTTAATTTGGAGATATTTTTAGCAATAGGTTAACTAGATATGGTGTATAGAATGATTGTATGGCCTGTATGTCTGTCTGAAAAGGTTTATCTCGCATTGACCTCATTTACATTGATCATTTAAATGTGTATTTAATACAATATTTGTGGTATAAGCTTCTTCGTTATACTTTCAATATAAATTCTGTTATAAACATTAGAACAGGCAAAAAAAGAAAAGTTTTCAACATATATTTCAGTTTGAAAAGCTATGCCACTTAGGAAGTTTTGGCGAAGAGGGCTTTCAAAGAAGGGGAAGAGTAACCATGATAACAAAAGCTCAACGACTGACAATGACATGGGTACGCCCCCTATAAAAAAAGGCACCACATGACGATATGGGTACGCCCCCTATAAAAAAGGCACCAGATGATGACATGGGTACGCCCCCTTTAAAAAAGGCACCACTTGACGACACGGGTACGCCCCCTGTAATAAAGGCACAAAATGACAACATGGGTACGCCCCCTTTAAAAAAGGCACCATTTGATGACACGGGTACGCCCCCTATAATAAAGGCACAAAATGACAACATGGGTACGCCCCCTACAAAAAAGGCACTACTCAACTGTTCAAAATTTGCAAATGCTCATACAAACTCAATAGCAAATTCAACTACAATGTACATGTACAATGTACATGTACATTTGTAGCAAACCTTTAGCCAACTCATTAGCAAAACTATCTAGCAATTCATTGGCAAAATCATCTAGCAACCCACTTTCAGAGCTCTCTAGCAAGCCATTACAAACAACATCTGGCAAAATTAAAAACACTGACCTACAGAACAACTTATTAGCACATTCTAATCAGTGTACAAGGATAGATAATATTCATTTTCAAACTAATTTGCCAAAAAAACAAGTTGAAAAAAATCATAATAATCATGCAAAGATAGATTCTCATAGTAATACCCAGACTAATGTGCGGCAGAACAAAAATAAACAAGCAGAAATGAAGTTAGAAAAAGAAGTGTCAACAAATTTAAGTTGTTTCAATGCACAATTTCTTAAATTTGGAACATTTGACCAGTATGACAAACAATTTTCTGACTTAAGCAGGGGTAACCAATGTACTTGTAACTGCTTAGTCTTCTTATCACTGACTTCTTTAAATTTTGATCCAAACACACTTAATCTGGATTACATTTTACATACTGGAGACAAAATTTACAGAAAGCATGTTCAAGAATTAAAATGTCAGGGATTATTTCAAAATATGCTTTTTAATTTTGATGAAATTCCAGTCATGATAGAAATTCCTGAAGGGCATTTTACAATTAGTAAACACAAGATTCTTATAGGTATAGCTTTACAGTGCAAGCAGTTAACTGGATTTCTTACCTTACAAGAAGCAATTCAAAGTTGTTTAAAAAAATCAGACACATTTCTCATTATGATTGGAGCTATATGTTCGGCAGTTTATTATTATGATGAAGTATACTATTTCTTTGACAGTCATCCCCACTCTAAATCTACACTAAATAATGCATATGAAATCTTTGGCCAAAGTATCCTAATTGGATTTGAAGACTTGCATGACCTTCTTAGTTACTTATATGCATATTACACAAGTTTACACATTGATTTAGACTCACAATTTGAAATTCTCCCAGTACGCATCAGTAATAAAAATACAGAGACAGTTCTTAACCAGCAGATCAAGAGCTATTTTAAAGATCAGAAGCTAAGGAACACAAATCAAAGTAAAATTGCTAACCAGTATGTAGAATATTGTGGCAGGGAATATTCTGTTAGCAATGAAAAAGACGATCAACCAGTTGTGTCAAAGAGTCAAGTTATTGCAAAGGTACCTAGATTTGTATATATGAAAAACTACATGCAAAATAGAAAAAAAAATAAAAAATTCAGGGAAAAAGAAGTAATAGCTCAAAGATATTCAAGACAAGTAAAAGATTTAAAAAAAAGAAGAACTTGTCGCTAAAAGGGAAAAAAGAAAGGATAAAACATATAGAAAAACTGAAACAGAAAGAAAAAAGTCTCAAAGGGATAATTTTGATTTAAGAAAAATCGAGAGACAAAGAGAACGTTTTTCTAAAAGAGAGGCTAGAAAGAATAAAGATTTTAAAAAGAAAGAACTTGTTGCTAAAAGAGAAGTTAGAAAGGATAAAACATATAGAAAAGCTGAAACAGAAAGAAAAAAGTCTCAAAGGGATAATTTTGATTTAAGAAAAATCATGAGACAAAGAGAACTTCTTTCTAAAAGAGAGGCTAGAAAGAATAAAGATTTTAAAAAGAAAGAACTTGTTGCTAAAAGAGAAGTTAGAAAGGATAAAACATATAGAAAAGCTGAAACAGAAAGAAAAAAGTCTCAAAGGGATAATTTTGATTTTAGAAAAATCGAGAGACAAAGAGAACTTCTTTCTAAAAGAGAGGCTAGAAAGAATAAAGATTTTAAAAAGAAAGAACTTGTTGCTAAAAGAGAAGTTAGAAAGGATAAAACATATAGAAAAGCTGAAACAGAAAGAAAAAAGTCTCAAAGGGATACTTTTGATTTAAGAAAAATCGAGAGACAAAGAGAACTTCTTTCTAAAAGAGAGGCTAGAAAGAATAAAGATTTTAAAAAGAAAGAACTTGTTGCTAAAAGAGAAGTTAGAAAGGATAAAACATATAGAAAAGCTGAAACAGAAAGAAAAAAGTCTCAAAGGGATACTTTTGATTTAAGAAAAATCGAGAGACAAAGAGAACTTCTTTCTAAAAGAGAGGCTAGAAAGAATAAAGATTTTAAAAAGAAAGAACTAGTTGCTAAAAGAGAAGTTAGAAAGGATAAAACACATAGAAAAGCTGAAACAGAAAGAAAAAAGTCTCAAAGGGATAATTTTTATTTAAGAAAAATCGAAAGACAAAGAGAACTTCTTTCTAAAAGAGAGGCTAGAAAGAATAATAATGTCAAAAGAAATGAAGCAGAAAAGAAAAAAATAGCAAGACAAGATGAAATGTATCGAAAACATGAGTCAGAACGAGACTTCCAAAGAAAACAAGAACATAGGTCAAATCCAGAAAATTTAGAGACTGAGCGTTTGGCAAAAGTTATTTCTAGACAGAAAAACCTCGACAAAGATAGAAGTTATAATCAGTCAGTCAAAAGTACTAAAAGAAAAAACACTTATTTAACAGATCATGAAAAAGAATTAAAAAAAAACAGAATTCAAGGTATAACCCTTGATGCTTGCATAAGAAATTTTGAACAAAAAATTAATGAAGGTCCCACATATATATGTACTTCATGTCATCAAACTTGGTTTTGTGATTCTGTAGTTAATGCAAAAACTTTGAAAATGAATACTCCTGCTAACATGTCTCATTGCTTTACTAATTTTAAATCTGTACAGCACATAGAATGGATTTGCCACACTTGTCTTAATGCAATTAAAAATAAAAAAATTCCTAGATTTTCAATTGCCAATAAAATGGGATTTCCTCAAAAACCAAAAGAATTAAATTTGTATCCTTTAGAAGAGAGACTATTGTCATTAAGAATTCCTTTCATGCAGATTCGACAGTTGCCTAGAGGTGGACAGTTTTCAGTAAAAGGCAATGTTGTAAATGTGCCTGTTGAAGTTCAACCTACAATCAATTCACTTCCACATACGATAGAGAAATCAGGCACAATATCAGTTAAACTGAAAAAGAGACTAGTATTTAAAAAGTGTGATTTTAGTGAAAATGTCAGACCATTTGCTGTTATTTGTGCATTACATTATTTGATGAGAACAAGTGACTTATACAAGTCTTCTGGAATAGAAATAAATGATGGTTGGATTACAGAAATAGCAAAATTGAATGTTGAAGAAACACAAAATCAAAACAATAATACAGAACAAGAGGATATTGACGATCAAAATGATACAGACGAGGACTCAGATCATTTCAGTGAAGTAGATGAGAATGAAACACAAGTTGGAAATACAGATACACTGTTAGATTACATTCCAGATGACAATCCACCATGTGATACAAGTTTAATTTTTGCTCCAGGTGAAGGCCAGCGACCAATAAGTCTCTACAGTGATCCTGATGCAGAGTACTTATCTTTTCCAACTATATTTTGTGGCCAAAGAAGGCCAGATAACAAAGAGAGGTCTGTTTCTGTTCACTATACTGATATTGTTAAATGGGAACTAAGGTCCATGGATAGGAGAGTAGCACAGTCTGTACCAAACATATTTTTCAAGTTGAAGAAAATTCAGTTAAAAAATATAAGTGATAAGGTAAATCTTGCTCTCAGAAGGTGTAAAACAGATGGAAAAACATGGACAGCAAAAGATGTACTGAATCCCAATACTGTAAACGATATTGTAAGATTGGATGAAGGTTATTATATCTTTAGAAGTTTAAGAAATTCACCAGTATACCTTGAAAAAAGGAAGAAAGATTTGTTTGCAATGATCAGGCAATTGGGTCTTCCAACATGGTTTGGCTTGCTTTCATCAGCAGACACTAACTGGAAAGATTTGTTACGAATTCTAGGCAAGTTAAATGATGGCAAAGAGTATACTGACAGTGAATTGAAAGAAATGAATTGGAATCAGAAATCAAAACTTGTTCAGAAAGACCCTGTGACATGCTCTAGATATTTTGATTATCATGTCCAACAGTTTATCAACTTGGTTTTGAAAAGTGATCATAATCCTATTGGGAAATTGACAGATTATTTTTATAGTGTTGAATTTCAACAGAGAGTTTCACCACATATTCATATCTTGATTTGGATTGAAAATGCACCAGTATATGGAAGCGATTCAAATGAAGATGTAGTAGAATTTATTGATAAATATGTCTCCTGTTCACTTTTAGAAAATAACACTAGTTTAGTCAATTTGCAAGTTCATAAACATTCAAAAACATGCAGAAAAAAAGGTCACCCAATCTGTCGTTTTGGTTTCCCCCTTCCACCTATGAAAGAAACAGTAATTTTAGAGCCTTTGAAAGAAAATGAAGTCATAGAAAAGTTCAAGGCTATATTTAAAGAAGTACAAAATGAAATTAATTCACTTCACAATTCTGAAGATATAGACCTAATGACATATGACACGTTTTTGCATGATGTGTTGCAAATGAATAATGAAAATTACATAAAGGCCATTAGAAGCAACTTGAGTGGTCCGAAAGTTTTTCTCAAACGTAAACCATCTGAAGTCCGTGTTAATGGTTACATAAAAACTGTGTTGGTAGCTTGGCAAGCAAATCATGATTTACAGTTTGTTATAGATGCATTTGCATGTGCAGTGTATATTGTTTCATACATAAGCAAGTCACAAAAAGGTATGAGTGCATTATTAGACCAAGCAGCAAAAGAAGCACGACAGGGAAATTTAGACTTGAAGCATCAAGTAAGGCACATTGGTAATTACTTTTCAAATTCTGTTGAAACAAGTGCACAAGAAGCAACATACTTTAACACTACAGATGCCTCTAACAAAAGCTACAAGACAAGTTGTATTCATTAATACATCTCCACGAGACAAAAGAACTTTCCTCCTAAAGCAATCATCAGCCTTAGAAAAACTAGGCCCAGACTCAACTGAAATAGAATCGGACAATGATATTAAAAGATACTCGTGAAGACCAAAACAACTGGAGAACTGGTGTCTAGCAGACTATGTATCTCAGCTTGAATTGCAGTATCCTAAAACTTCAGAGACCTCAGATCATGAAACAGAACAGCAGGAAAATGAATCTGAAAGTGAAAATGAAGAGGAAAATGCAGATGTTATAGAAGAAAACAATAACAAAATCAACATAACCCTGAAGAATGGTATTAGAATATACCAAAGAAAAACACCCAAGGTTATAAGATATGTTAAATACAATTACAAGACTGACTCTGAAAACTTATATAGAGAACGCTTAATGTTATTTTACCCATGGAGAAATGAACTTTCAGATTTGCAATGTGGACATGAAACATATGAAAAAATGTACCTGAGTGTTTCAAGACTATTAGAAAAGAAAGCTAAGCAATATGAAGCAAATGTAATAGATCTAGAGAAAGCTATAGAAGAGGCAGAACATGATTGTAATGAGAATGATCAAATAGCACCTGCTACTCAACAAGTAGAAATGGAAGATGCAGAAATAGGCCCAACAGAATCTGAACAGTATGTTCATTTCAATCCAGATAGACCAACAGAACATAGACTGTATGATATGTCTCGTGAATTTGGAATAGAAGCAAGAACAGTAGAATTCACAAATCATGCCAACAGAATAAGTGAGAGTGATTATTTTGCATTGATTAGATCCTTGAATAAGAAACAGTGGGAATTTTTCCAACATCTTGTTACTTGGTTTAAAACAAAACATGAACCATTTTATACATTTTTGACAGGTGGAGCAGGATGTGGAAAATCTGTTGTTGTCAAAGCAATTTTTCAAGCTTTACACAGACACTTATGTTCTACTGAAGGCGAGGACCCTGACGATATTAGAATTCTTCTTTGTTTCTTACTGGAAAGGCAGCTTACAATATAAATGGTCTGACCATTCATAATGCGTTCCAGATCCAACCAAATAAAGGTCTTGACCAGTCACTGTCATGTGATGTCCTCAATACACTCCGAACTAAATACAGAAATTTGTCTCTGATTTTGATTGATGAAATTTCCATGGTTGGTAACAAAATGTTCTCTTTGCTTGAGACAAGGCTGAAAAAAATCAAGGGTAGCAACTGTTCATTTGGTGGCGTGAGTATCATAGCTATTGGTGACTTTTTCCAACTCCAACCTGTATTTGACAGTTGGATTTTCAATGATCTTAGCAAAGGTTTAACAGCATTAGCACCTACTTACTGGAAAATATTATTTTCTTTTCATGAACTCACTGAAATAATGAGACAAAAAGATGATTTAGAATTTGCTCAGTTACTAAATAGGTTGAGACAAAATCAGCTAACTGAAAATGACTTTGCAGTTTTAAGCACCAGAACTTTTTCAATTAGTGATCCAACATACAGAACTAATGCTACTCATTTGTTTGTTGAAAATGCTTTCGTGGATAATTTTAATTTGCAATACATATCTAAATTATGCTCACAAAAGGTTAGAGTTAAAGCAGTCGACACAGTTTGCGGGGATTTACCAGCATCTGTAAAAACAAAATTACTTAGTTCTTTACCAGAAAAACAGTCTGATACAGCCAATCTTGCAAAAGAAGTAGTATTAGCAATTGGGATGAAATATGATCTTACAGCTAATATTGAAGTCATTGATGGTCTCACAAATGGTTCAACTTGTGAACTTAAATTGATTGAGTGCAAAACTACATCTTTAAGACCAAGTATCATATGGGTTAAGTTTGAGGATGCCAGAATTGGTGTTAACAATAGAAGAAAATATTCACACTTGTATGGAAAAGATGTTGAAAAAACATGGACTCCAATGTTCGACATTAAAAGGTCATTTTCTTTTAAATATAAGACTTTCGAAAGAATTCAGTTTCCTCTTCGTCCAGCAGCTGGAAAAACAATCCATAAATCGCAAGGAGATACATTACATGAAGTTGTTGTTAGTCTGAAATCAAAGCGCGAAGGGAAAATACCACATATTCACTATGTAGCACTTAGCAGAGTAACATCTTTATCTGGATTACAGATATTAGATCTCAATCAAGAAGCAATAGCTGTAGCAGAATGTGTTAGACAAGAATTACACAGGCTAAGGACAAATGCAACTCTACAGTTGTGCTTTAAGCCATTGTATAACTTATCAAGTAACTATTTTAAAGTAGTCTTCAATAACTCAAGGTCATTGCATGCTCATTTTAATGATCTAAAATCAGACCCTAACATCTTGGATGCTGATGTTATTGGTATTGCTGAATCGAGACTTATTTCAACAGATGTAAATGAGGATTTTTATGTACCTGGTTTTGAACCACCAGTTCGCTTAGACCAAAAGCAAACAAACTTAAATACAAGACCACCGCATGGATTGGTATTATATTATCGAACTGATTGTGTTCTTCACAATACATTGACTTACTCAACTCCAACTTTAGAGTTTATAATAGCAGACATAATATCCTCCAGCAAAGGTCTTTTTCAGGTTGTCTTTGTTAACCAAAGCACCAAACTGCAAATTGCAACAACTGAAAGATACTTTCCTTGCAGACCTTCTTCCTGATGTGTATTTAAGACATCCAAAAATTATCATAATGGGAGACTTTAATATTGATTTAAACACTGGAAACACTTCTTTTTTAAAGTTCATGAGAGATACATTTTGTTGTTCACAAATTGTGTCTAAAGCTACTACATTCTATGGCACATTGTTGGACTTAATTTTCCTAAATTTTGATAGTAAGATAAACTTTAAATTAGATGTTCTTCATTGCTTTTGGTCAGATCATAAAGTAATATATGTGGCCATTGAAACACAATGATTCAGTGTACTGATTATTGTATGTACCAAAACCAGCTTTCTTTGAAACGTTGAAAATTAAACCTGCTGAAAAGGTTTGGCACATTTAAGGTTGCTTAAAATGCAACCTCAAATGTGCACGGAGTGGTTTTAAAGAAAAAATAGGTTTCCACTCCAACAGATTTGTCTTTTCACAAGTAGGAATAGAAATGAGTTCTTTAAAATAGTGGCATTCAAGACTCCTGTTATCTAGTATTACCTGTATATACTAGGAGAGAGCTTCTTTACAAAGCTTTTTTCTTTATAGCTACACTGGATTTAGGGTAGATGAGGTAAAGAAATTTGAAAGTATGTTACTTTGACTTAAATAAGCAGAACTCTTGCTGATTGTTCAACCGTTTTGCTATCTAAGAGGAGTAACAATCTATTAATTTCAAGTCGATAATGATTGGAGACATTAAATTTTAGCATCTCTACTACCTGAATGTTCAATGTATCAGTTGAGAGTATCATACACTTTGTATGTGAACACTCCTGATATTTACTACAATCATTGTTTTTATATATTTTTTTTTCTGTGTGGACCTTTTTCTAGACTTATATATATCTAAGTCTATAAAAAGTTCCTACCAGCAAATTTATTATTTAATATGTACTGGATCGTCTAGAATATACGGTACTGTGCAGATAAGAAAACAATTATATAAGTCTTAAAGTATGCACAACTACTAGTACCATAGTGCAAATTTTTACACTTATATATGTTATATATGCTTAAAATTTTCATTTTTGAACACTATAAAAAAAAAACATTTCTTTAATATACATGTAGATGTAAAATAAAGGAGTTTTGATGGCCACGTTTAATGTCACATTTCTCTTCCTACAAAATAAATAATTTTAACATTCTGTTTGATGAACTATGACTAAATCATCAACATGTTGTTTATGACTGTTAAAATCCTTAATGTCACTTCTATCAATTGTATAATAAACACTATAATTACGTGCATATATCCATTGTAATTTTTTTTATAGATTATTTGATACTTTCTTCAATTCTTTTGTTCAATATATATATATATATATACAAGTCTAAATTGAAAACAACGTTCAAACCTATGATTGCGTTGGATAAAAACCGCAATTTTTATACGTGTGCATGTAAAACAAATTTCTTGGTAGAGGGGTCTAAATACAGCACAAACAACATTTTCCAAAAGACCAAAAAAGTGAAAAGTATATTTTAACAAATCGCATTTGACCAACAGGTCGAACAACTGATGTTCTTAAACCCTGCTGACTGCCATTGACAATTGCCAAATAAATTGATCACGAGATGTAACATGGATCTTAATTATTAATTTAATACCAAATAGAAAACAATAAACTTGCGGAGAAGATGGTATACCGCAAACATGGGGTGCAAAAATTTGTACACCATATCCGGATTTCGACAATTAATATATATATATATATATATATATATATATATATATATATAAGTGCCTATAAATAGCAGCACATGACATACAAATCTATGGGAGTGTGGATTAATCAGTACAGAGATTAATTCAATTACACAAATAAAATTATAGATTGCCTAACAATGTAATTTTAACACACTATTTAGTATGTAAATATAAGAATGTTTAAAATATTTACAAAATGATGAAAATAAACGCAATATTTCGCTAGACTAACTAGCTTTATCAAGCGTGCATCTATCCAGGTGAAATCGGATGTAGATGATAAGAAACTTTTGCAGCTCAATGTATATGTTGCACTTGAATTTAGCTGCCTTGAAAATAATACATAATTTGGATGAAGTTCAAGATTTTTACAAAATTGGTAGTTGAAGTTAGCAACGTCCATTGGCCAATATTACAGGATAAAAAGGACGACGCTGTGTACTAAATTATTCTTTATCTTTCCTGTATCTTTTCTCATCTTTTTCGTTAAGACCATCAGGTTCTAAAGTGTGGAGTTGGTGGATCCAAAAATTTTCTCTTCTCCTTCTCGCCGTGGTGTCCCACTCGGTGTTGACTTCTATGATTTGGAAGGTAACATTATCAAAAGAATGTTTCGTTGAACGAAGATGTCTTGTGAGAGGACAGTTTTTGTTGGTTGTGTACCATGAACGATGGTTATTGAGCCGAATATTAAATTTGTCCATTGTTTCTCCCACATACTGAATGCCACATGTGTCACATGTTAATATATAAATTGAGTTCTCCGTTTTACAGTTGGAATTTGAGTAGATGGTATAATTTTGTTTAGTAACGGAGCTGATGAAAGAACTGCTTGTATTGGCAGCTTTACAACACAAGCAGTTCCTTCGACCACATTGTTTGTAGCAACCGGGAGATGGAGTAGGCTGCTTTGCTAATACAGATGTCACTAATTTGTCACGGATGTTTTATATATAAGTTTATTCACTATACATTTATCATGTTAATGTACAATTTACTTTTATAATACCAAATTTATCTGTATATTTGTTTTATCTAATATTCATTTACATTGATAATTCTCTTTAAAAAATGCATAAATCTGGCTTTTTTTGTTTCTTAGGATATCAGCTGTTGTTATACTTAGAACAAGTTTATCAAAATGTGTAAATCATTATTTCATTGAAATAGTTGAATGTTGATTTTTTTTTTTTTTCATTGAACTGTTGTTCTACTCAACTATCTGTTTGCTTACATTTGATTGATGTGTAATAATCATTCATAAAACAGTAATTATTGAACATTTCGTGTAAACATTTGCTTTTAAGAATAGAAATTTGTCAACATTAATGATACTGTAATATTATGATAAGCCAAATTGTAAACAAACTGCTGAAAATAATTTGAATTATACAGATTGTTTCAATAATTGTTATACTCCAATTTTCATGGTTTTTACATTACTCTTTTTTCAATGAGAAATTCATTAAATTTTGAAGCATATACTATTTAGGTTTTAAAGTGTATTTTCTATTTTCACTCCAATTTCAGTGTATTTATTGGACTTTGTTGTCATTTTTTGTGTGTGGTATTAAGATAAAACCTCTTGTTTTTTTCAACGTAATACCCCCCTGCCAGCAAAAAACCGCGAAAACTTTTGATATCATCGGGCTTTTACCTTCTTTATATCTTGTAAAAGTAAAGGTAAAAACCCGATGGTATGCGGAAGTTCTGGGGGTTTTCAGAGAAACGCTCATTTACAACTGAAAATGGCTAAGCGTCCTAATCCATCTACATCTTCATCAGAGGAAATTGTTGGTTATTTGCATGACATTTCGCCGATAAAGACAAGTAAAAATAACACAAGATATTTCAACGCAACCCTGCAGAACAGAGATGAATTCCATAGACTTGTGTGTTTCTCGCCGGACAAGCTGAGTGCTTTCACAAATGCAGAGAAAATGAAATCTCCACTGAAACTTACCAACATAGCCATGGTTCCATCTGTAACTGAAACTGGGAAAATAGACATTAAAGTCTCTAGATTTTCGAACCTGAACATTGTGGACAAGCTTCCATTCAAAAGACAAAAATTAGATTTCGACGACAATGTTTCAAATCTGGATGAGTTAAAGATATCACATCAAACGGTATGTACTGCATATTAAAACAGGACCATTTGACTTCAAGGGTGGGTTATGGTTTTTTCCTAAAAACATTATGATCCCCAATTTGATGAAAAAAAATATTCCAAGTGCAGATCTTCCCCACACCTTGTAGAGGTAGTGTTTGATTTTGAAGGAAAAAAAATATATAGTATGATTGTTAACGTTGAACTACCTAAATATTTTAAAGTTATACTATGAATAAAAACCATTGCCAGTGGTCGATCCAGAGAGGGTTTCAACTTTATTTTGATGATTGATACATTTAAAGCAACATTTAACCCCTTCATAACTCGGGATTAAGGACCCCCCTTTTAATATTTGCTGTATCCACCCCTGGTTGCTCCCATAATTTTAAAACTATAAACATTTTAGAGTGACGCTGTCATTGATTGAATGAAATTGTGCGACTTTGGTGAATGAAGTGCATTCCCAATTTCAATAAAAAAAACATAATCCTTATAAAAATTCAACTATAAGTGCATATTAAAACAAACCTCTTCGCTTAAATAGCGAAAACCTAATACAAACAAAAACTATTATATGGTTGGCACGAATGTAATCTGAATAACTCTATTATGAACAACATCACAAGCCGGAACAACCAATCAAACCCAATAATGGGATAAATTGAAAACCGGGGTCTGACCTAATGCAACAAGTCATCTCTTGAAACATAAAAATACATATATCATATTGTATTCTAGATATGAATGGAACTTGAATGTTGCCCTGTCTGCAAAGTGGGTCTCATTGGGGTCTAAGCGTTACGCTGGATTGGCGATTTTTTGTAAGCGTGACACATGAAAGTTGTATTATTGTGCTGTGAAAACAGGAAATGAAGTCTAGCGGGACATGAGAAATTACAAAAAAATCAGAATTGCTTACGTACATAGTGGTAGTGGAATACGGGAATCTGACAAAACAGTAAGCAGGATCCGGGATCAGAACTTCCCATTGAGACCCCCTGCAACAAACTAGAAAGTGATAGTCTCTCGATAGAAAATATCCTGCTATAAATATAATAGTTTTTCTTATATACCTAGTGTTAGACGTAAAATTATAAAAGTATACACAAGTTAGTACTATACATGCAATAAATTCTCCGTATTCTTATGTAGCTTGAGAATTTATACTTGTATAGATTTTTGTAAAATCATGATAATAATGTTATCAGCCATTTAGATGATTTATATTTAGTGAGTCCACAATGATGATATACAGATTGAGTTTACACTTCATTCTGCTTGACTAAATTTTGTTGAAATTGTGGTCCATGTACTTGACATCTGTCATTCAAGTTGTTCCAACACCTGCTACATCATAATATGTAGATATTTCATTATAAATCTTTCGTCCTGAATATGCATGAAATATTTGCCACTGGATGTTAAGCAACCAACAATCAATCATTATAAATCTTCGTTAACAAATACTGAATATTGCATTTTGTGCTTATAAAATATATATTTATGATATCTCTTCTTTTTCTTCAGGTCTCTGTTTCTGCTAAGGTTACTGGTGTATTTGCTGAACAAGAAACAGTTGATGTATATGGTACATCAAAAGAAAAGAAGGAATTCATTATTGCAGATAGCACTTCAGCAATGCCATTGGTGCTATGGAACGAGCAAATTGATTCGGTTCAGAGGAATGAATGTTATAATTTCAAAAATGTTTCAACCAGAATATTTCAAGATAATATAAAATTACCAGCCACAACAAGGACAACCATCACACATATTCCACCAATGGAAAATATAACAACAAACCTGCTTCATATCAAACTTCCGACGACAGTAATTTTGAAAATCCACCAAGTTTCACTCAACAAAACTTACAAGTGTGGATCATGCTCAAAAAATGTAATGGAAAATGACATAGGCAAAGTCACAACTAAATGTACTTCCTGTTCAATGAAACAAAGAAATGAATCTTTAAAACTTGTTTCAATTTGCAAAAAAATGTTGTAGATGATTTGGACAGCAGCCTATCAACAAAACTGACCCTTTTTGATACAGAGTTGAAAGCATTTCTTACTACTATAGATAAAGACGAGCTCATAAATCAAACAGATGATTTTGAAGATTTTATGCTGACCTTACCAAAACTGAGACTGACACATGCTTATAATATAGTTGCTAGCATCTGCATCCAGGAAGACTAATTTTACAATATGCTGGAGATATGATATAACTTTGTCCTTTAAATTTGTTAGTTTGGTTTTTTTGAGGAAAAAAAATGATAATTATTTTTATTTATTGAACATGAACTTGGGCAAGACGCTAACTTTGGATTTTATTGATTTTTTTTACACTTGTTTAACAGGAAATAAACGTGCTTGATTAGAATCTTATTCTTAAATTATTTTAACTTCTAACTATATATCAAGAATTTATTCAATGTTCATAATACTATAAAGTATAGAAATGGGGAATGTGTAGAAAAAACCTGATCAAAATGTACAAAACAACACTTAGGCCAACATTGAATGGGTCTTCAATGTGAAAATTTCCATCAAGAGGCTGACTTGAGCAAGCTCCAAAACATGCATCTACTATGCCAGGAAAATGGACACTGCTCGTACACATTGAAAATACAAGAGATGAACAAACATGAAAACCACACCAGTTTTGATACCAAAAAATATAAATTACTGACTTGAAACAGGCTCAAAATGCTGCAGGTTTAAACATGTTTTGTGAGATCTGAATTTCACCTCTTGCCCTCTAGCCACTGTAGAATAAATAAACACCTATTGAAAGATAATTTTAAAATCTAGTTCAAAAGAAGTCCTGGTCCTGAATTAGTTTAAAGAATTTCGACTTTGCAGTGATTTTTGTATAACTTAATCATGACCTGTTTAAATTCAATGTTCCATCTGATAATTTTTTTGCCACATTTAATATCATTGAACATAAAAGATTCACATAAATCACTATTCCATTTTTGTTTGAGGCAATAATCAAAATCAAGGAGAAAAATATATCAAAATCAAGGAGAGAAATAAAAGACTCAAAAACCAAAATACATTTACAACAACCAGTAAAAAACAAGAGTGAAATCAGGCCTTGAGGTTATGCTTGAACATTTTGATTTGATGTTGGTACATAACTTGGTCATGAGCAGATACTTATGTTCGCATATGTTCATCCGATGTTGTTATTATCCTTTTGCAGTAATTCATGCACATGAAGTTTCACACAATTTATATGAAATGTGAACTTTTGTCATCACTTGGGAGTCTGTCTGTAGTATGCATCTGTTGTCCACTCTTAACCACAAAAAATCTTCTCTGAAACTACTGAACCAATTCAAAATTCAACCACGCCAAATTCAGCTGAAAGATCCTTAGAGTATCACAAACCATGACTGCCATTTCTTTAAATAGAAGGAAGGAAAATAATTTTTGAGTTGGTATAATGATTTATCATCACTGTCCAAAAACACATTTGGTTTCCAGACAAAAACTTTTGTTCAGTGATTGAATCTTGATTAAATTTGACAAGAAAGTTCAATACCCCAATAGGTAGGTTGAGATTGATTTGGGGGATTATGGTTCCAATAGTAAAGGAATTATGTCAATATAAAAAAGAAGATGTGATATGATTGCCAATGAGACGACTCTCCACAAGAGACCAAAATGACAGAAATTAACAACTATAGGTAACCGTACAGTCTTCAACAATGTGCAAATCCCATACCGCATAGTCGGCTATAACAGGCCCCAAAATGACAAAGTAAAACAATTCAAACGAGAAAACTTTTCTCTTCACTTGACATCTGTCATCGTTGTCAGTTAATTTTACAAACATTTTCTCTGAAAATCCAGGGCCAAATTTTATCAAACTTTGCCACAATCATTGAAATCTGTTGTTGGGTTGCTGCCACTTACGTGGTAGTTCTTTGTTAATTTTGCAGGATTTTGGTTATCTAGAATATTATTAGAGCTATATACAATCTGTAAACAGCAATAACATTCAACAAAGTAAGATCTACAAATAAGCCAACATGGCCAAAATAGACAATTGATCCTTAAAGCAATTATTGCCGTTCATAGTAAATTTTTTTAATCTCTTCCAAAAATCTTCTCTGAAACTACTGAGACAAATTAAACCATTCTTGACCACAGTCATTAGAGTATCAAGTTTAAAAAATGAGTGATGGCTGACATGGCTAAGAATAGAACATGGGGACGAAATGCAGTTTTTTGCTTAGATCTCTAAAACTAAAGACAGGTTAAGATCGAACTGCCCTGAAATTTCCAGACAAATCGGACAACCTGTTGTTAGGTAGTTGTAAGACCATTTTGCAGCTTTTAATTATTATAAATAGAAATAAACTTTAAAGTGCAATAATTTCCAGCAAAGTAAGATCTACAAATATGTCAACATGGCCAAACTGGTCAATTGACCCCTTTATGGCCATTATATGCAATTTTTATACAACCGCAAAAATTTTTTTGGGATCGTATAATGGTATGATGTCGTCATCGTCCGAAGACACATTGGTTTCCGGACAATAACTTTAGTTTAAGTGAATGGATCTCTATGAAATTTTTTAAGAAGGTTCAAAACCACAAAAGGAAGGTTGGGATTTATTTTGGGGATGATGGTCCCAACCTTTTAGGAATTAGGGGCCCAAAATGAGCCCAAAACAAGCATTTTTCTAGTTTCAGGATAATAATTTGTGTATAAGTATTTCGATTGCTCTGAAATTGTACCACAATGTTTAATACCACAAGTAGAAGGTTGGGATTCATCGTAGGGGTTATGGGGCGAACAGGTAAGGAATTAAGGGCCAAAAAGGGCCAAAAACAAGCATTTTTCTAGTTTCCAGATAATAACTTGTGTGTAAGTGTATGGATCTCTCTGACATTGTAACACAAGGTTCCATATCACAAAGGGAAGTCTGGGATTGAGTTTGCGGTTAATTGCCCAAAACATGTAGGAATTAGGGGCAAAAAAGGGCAAAAACAAGCATTTTTCTAGTTTCCGGACTATAACTTGTGTGTAAGTGTATGGATCTCTCTGACATTGTAACACAAGGTTCCATATCACCAAGGAAAGTCTGGAATTGAGTTTGGGGTTAATTGCCCAAAACATGTAGGAATAAGGGGGCAAAATGTTTCCAGACAATAACTTGAGTGTAAGTGTATGGATCTCTCTAAAATTGTACTACAAGGTTCCATACTACAAAGGAAAGGCTGGGATTGATTAATGGGGTTATTGCTCCAAGGAGGGTTTCAAAAAGTTGGGGGGGGGGGGATTTTTTTTCCAATTTTTTCAGGGGATTCATATTTTTTTTCAAAATTTTTCATACTTCGAATTTTTGAAAATTTTCAAGAAGAAATCTTCCATTGCACAGTATTGCGCAATAGATTTGAAAGACATTTGACCACATTTATTTTGTGTCAGAAACCTATATTAGGTCAAAAATTTGATCACAATCCAAATTCAGACAGTATCAAGCTTGAATATTGTGTCCAAATTTGCCCCAACTGTTCAGGGTTTGACCTCTGCGGTCGTATCAGGCTGTGCTCAGCGAAGCATTTTATTTACAAAATTCTCCACTTGATCTACTGGGCCGAATAGAAATAAACTTGGCCACAATTTTCAGTAGGTTATCATGACTTGTTTGAAAAAATGTATCAGATGACCCTGCCATCAAACCGACTTTGCTAAAATAGAATATAGAAGTTAACTGTTTAGAAGTCTATGAGAAAATTGTAAAAATAAATTCTGAATGGTCACAACTTGATCACTTATTCAAATAATAGTGATAAGATGTCTTCAGTAGCTATTGTAAGACTACACTAAGATGACCTGCTTTTAATTTTAAATACTGTGCCAAATTAAACCAAACTTGGTCTCAATCGTTATATAATTTTACATGATTTCCAAAACCACATTAGATACAGGTGAGCGACACAGGCTCTTGAGACCCTCTAGTTATTAATTCCACACATTTTTGTCCGCGCTAGTTCTCGGAATTTAATGGACCAATGTTGATGTAACTCTACTATAATGAGGACCCCCATGTGAAGTTGTGCACCTTGCTATGGAGTGGTTCAAGATGGCCACCGTTTCCATGGAAACAATTAAAATGTAAAAAAAAAAAAATTCCAAATCTTTTATTATAAGACTAGTCTGGATGAAACTTTATGGAAATGTTCCTTCATATGCCTAGATGATTTTTGAGTATTTAGAAATTCCAAAATGGCTGCCATTGTCATGGAAACAGAGTGAAAGTTTAACATTAGCCGTATGGGAAAACACATTAAAACAGCATGTTCTTAAAGAATATGAAATTAAACCCATATAAACTTTATGGGTAAGTAACATGTAATGGGTCAAAGGGGTATCTGTCTTTGGAATTTTGAAAATGGCTACCGTTACCATGGAAACTTCAAAAATTTCAAATTGCACCAAACTTGAAGAAACTTCACAGAAATGTTAACTGTCATGTGCAGAACTGATGTATGATTTTGGAATTTTCAAAATGGCCGCCGTTACCATGGAAAAAGGGCGAACGTTAAACATTGACCCTATGGGAAAACACATTAAAGCTGCATTTTCTTAAAGAATATAATGTTAAACCCAATCAAACTTTATCGTTAAGTTACATGTAATGGGTCAAAGGGGTATCTGTCTTTGGAATTTTAAAAATGGCTGCAGTTTAGTGGCAATATGGACTGGGTGCCATCCGCTATTGCTTGCAATTGCAAATCTAGTTATGTCACCCGATCGACAATGTCGGGTGACATATTGCTTTTCCTCTGTTTCTTTTTCCCTATTATTATTATGGCACCCTCAACAGAGTTGGGGTGACATATTGTTATTCTACGTTTCTTTTTTATATGGCACCCTCAACGGAGTTGGGGTGACATATTGTTATTCTACGTTTCTTTTTTTTTTTCTTATTCTTCTTCCACACATTTTGTCGGTCGTGTTTCTCTGAATTTATTGGACCAATGTTGATGGATCTTTACTATAATGAGGACCCATGTAAAGTTGTGCACCTTGGTATGGAATGGTTCAATATGGCCGCCGTTTCCATGGAAACAGCAAAAATGCGAAAAAAATCAAAGTGTCCCAAATGGAAAGAAACTTCACAGAAATGGTAACTGGCATGTGCTGATTTGCAGTTTGACTTAGGAATTTTCAAAATGGCCGCCGTTACCATGGAAACTGCAAAAATGTCAAAAATTTCAAAATGCTCAAAACTTATTGAAACTTTACAAAAATGTTAATCAGCATGTGTAGATGCACTCTTTGACTTTGGAATTTTCAAAATGGCTGCCGTTACCCTGGCAATGGGGGAAGGGTGCCATCCATTATTGCTAGCAATTACAAATCCAGTTATGTCACCCAATCGACAATGTCGGGTGACATATTGCTTTTCCTCTGTTTCTTTTTCCCTATTATTATGTCACCCGATCGACAATGTCGGGTGACATATTGCTTTTCCTCTGTTTCTTTTTCCCTATTATTATTATTATTTTTCTTAATTAAAAATTAAAATGCTGCAAACTGAATGAAACTTTACAGAAATGGTAACTGGCATAGGCTGAGTTGCATTTTGAAGTTGGAATTTTCAAAATGGCCCCTGTAACCATGGAAACAGCAAAAATGTCCCAAATTTCAAAATGCTCCAAACTTAATGAAACTTTACAAAAAGGATAATTTGCATGTGTAGATGCACTCTTTGACTTTGGAATTTTCTAAATGGCTGCCACTCACCTGGCAAGGGGGGAAGGGTGCCATCCGCTATTGCTTGCAATTGCAAATCTAGTTATGGCACCCTCAACGGAGTTGGGGTGACATACTGTTATTCTACGTTTCTTTTTTTTCTTATTTTTCTTCCACACATTTTGTCCGCGCGAGTTCTTGGAATCCAATGGACCAATGTTGATGGAACTCTACTATAATGAGGACCCCCATGTAAAGTTGTGCACCTTGCTATGGAATGGTAAAAAATGGCCGCCGTTTCCATGGAAACAGCAAAAATGCGAAAAAAATCAATGTGTTCCAAACTGGAAGAAACTCCACAGAAATGTTAACTGGCATGTGCTGATTTGCAGTTTGACTTTGGAATTTTCAAAATGGCTGCCGTTACCATGGAAACAGCTAAAATATCAAAAATTCTAACTCTTTCGTTATAAGACCCAACTGGATGAAACTTTATGAAAATATTACCCAGTATGCTAAGATGTCAAGACAATATTTGGATAGTCCAAAATGGCCGCCGTTGTCATGGAAACATGGGGCAAGTTTTACATTGACCCTATGGGAAAATGCATAAAATCAGCATTTTCTTAAAGAGTATTTCACCAAAGTCAATGAAACTGTATTGATATATAACATGACATGTGGCAATGTCATGTCTGCTTTTCGAATTTTGGAATTATCCACTGTAACCATGGAAACAGCAAAAATGTCCAAAATTTCAAAAAAAATCAAAATGCTGCAAACTGGATGAAACTTTACAGAAATGGTAACTGGCATAGGCAGAGTTGCATTTTGCAGCTGGAATTTTTAAAATGGCCGTCGTAACCATGGAAACAGCCAAAATGTCAAAAATTTCAAAATGCTCCAAACTTAATGAAACTTTATAAAAATGATAATTTGCATGTGTAGATGCACTCTTTGACTTTGGAATTTGCTAAATGGCTGCCACTCACCTGGCAATGGGTGAAGGGTGCCATCCGCTATTGCTTGCAATGGCAAATCTAGTTGTTGTCGAGCCTGCGACTTTTGTCGCAGAAATCTCGACATAGGGATAGTGATCCGGCGGCGGCGACGGCGTTAACTAACTTCTTAAAAGCTTTATATTTTAGAAGGTGGAAGACCTGGATGCTTCATACTTTGTTTATGGATGCCTCATGTTACGAAGTTTCCGTCAGTCACATGTCCAATGTCCTTGACCTCATTTTCATGGTTCAGTGACTACTTGAAAAAAAAAGTTAACATTTTTTGTAATGTTAAATTCTCTCTTATTATAAATAGTAGGATAACTATATTTGGTATGTGCGTACCTGACAAGGTACCCATGCCCGTCAGACAGTTTTCACTTGACCTCCACCTCATTTCATGGATCAGTGAACAAGGTTAAGTTTTGGTGGTCAAGTCCATATCTCAGATACTATAAGCAATAGGTCAAGTATATTCGGTTTATGGAAGGACTGTAAGGTGTACATGTCTAACTGGCAGGTGTCATCTGACCTTGACCTCATTTTCATGGTTCAGTGGTTATAGTTAAGTTTTTGTGTTTTGGTCTGTTTTTCTTATACTGTATGCAATAGGTCTACTATATTTGGTGTATGGAATGATTGTAAGGTGTACATGTCTAGCTGGCAGGTGTCATTTGACCTTGACCTCATTTTCATGGTTCAGTGGTTATAGTTAAGATTTTGAGTTTTTGACTTTTTTTTCTAATACTATATGCAATAGATCAACTATATTTGGTTTATGGAAATATTTTATGATCTATAGTTCAGTCGCGCAGGTTTTATTTGACCTTGACCTCATTTTCACAGTTCATTGCTCAGTGTTAAGTTTTTGTGTTTTGGTCTGTTTTTCTTAAACTATAAGCAATAGGTCAACTATATTTGTTGTATGGAAGAATTGTTAGCTGTACATGCCTGCCTGGCATGGTTCATCTGACCTTGACCTCATTTTCATGGTTCATTGGTCAATGTTTAGTTTTCTTGGTTAATGTTAAGTTTATGTGACAGTTGTAATAAAGCTTTATATTTAGGACTATCAACATAATATCAATGATTAGTAAAGAAGGCGAGACATTTCAGCGTGTGCACTCTTGTTATTATTTTTCTTCCACACATTTTTGTCCGCGCGAGTTCTTGGAATCCAATGGACCAATGTTCATGGAACTCTACTACAATGAGGTCCCCATATAAAGTCGTGCACCTTGCTATGGAATGGTAAAAAATGGCAGCCGTTTCCATGGAAACTACTCAAACAAGAAAAAATCTAGTTTTTGGTTTTGGTGAATTATTACGATATGCTTAATTTTAGAATCATTATATTTTAATACAATGTAGGTGCTCACTATATACTGGTTTTGGTATGATTTTGGCAATCAATGGAACAACTATGTTGCCATGGAAACTACACCAAAAATTTCAAAAATATCAAAATGCTTCAAATTTAATGAAATTTCATAGTAACGATGAGCAACATTGGTAGATGTGAAATTTGGCGTTGGAATTTCGAAAATGTCTGCCGTTACCATGGAAACAATGCAAAAAGGTCAAAATGCTCCAAAAACTTAAGGGTTTGGTGAATAATATGGGTATGCTATAACTTGAAATCATCAAATTTTTATACAATGTAGTTGTCCACTATATACAAGATTTGGATAATTTTCACAATCATTAGAACTACTATGTTACCATGGATACAGCAGCATAATTTTCAAAATTTTCAGAATGCTTCAAACTTAATGAAACTTCACAATAATGTTGACTGGCAGGTGTAGAAGTGGTAATTGGTGTTGGAATTTCTAAAATGGCTGCCGTTGTCATGGAAACTGGGGGCAAGTTTAACATTGACCCTATGGGAAAATGCATAAAATCAGCAATTTCTTAAAGAGTATTTCACCAAAGTGAATGAAACTGTATTGATATATAACATGACACGTGGCAATGAGATGTCTGCTTTTAGGATTTTGGAATTGTCCACTGTAACCATGGATACAGCAAAAATGTCCAAAGTTTCAAAAAATTCAAAGTGTTCCACAGGAATGGTAACTGGCATGTGCTGATTTGCAGTTTGACTTCGAAATTTTCAAAATGGCTGCCGTTACCATGGAAACAGCTAAAATATCAAAAAAACTCTTTCGTTATAAGACCCAACTGGATGAAACTTTATGAAAATGTTACCCAGTATGCTAAGATGTCAAGACAATATTTGGATAGTCCAAAATGGCTGCCCTTGTCATGGAAACTGGGGTGCAGGTTTTACATTGACCCTATGGGAAAATGCATAAAATCAGCATTTTCTTAAAGAGTTTTTCACCAAAGTCAATGAAACTGTATTGATATATAACATGACATGTGGCAATGAGATGTCTGCTTCTAGAATTTTGGAATTATCCACTGTAACCATGGAAACAGCAAAAATATCCAAAATTTCCAAAAAAATCAAAATGCTGCAAACTGGATGAAACTTTACAGGAATGGTAACTGGCATGGGCAAAGTTGCGTTTTGAAGTTGGAATTTTTAAAATGGCCACCGTAACCATGGAAACAGCAAAAATGTCCAAAATTTCAAAATGCTCCAAACTTAATGAAACTTTACAAAAATGATAATTTGCATGTGTAGATGCACTCTTTGACTGGAATTTTCTAAATGGATGCCCCTCGCCTGGCAATGGGGGAGGGGGCCATCCGCTATTGCTTGCAATGGCAAATCTAGTTCTTATTATTTTTCTTGCACAAATTTTGTCCGCGCGAGTTCTTGGAATCCAATGGACCAATGTTGATGGAACTCTAATATAATGAGGACCCCCATGTAAAGTTGTGCACCTTGCTATGGAATGGTAAAAAATGGCCGCCGTTTCCATGGAAACAGCAAAAATGCGTAAAAAATCAAAGTGTTCCAAACTGGAAGAAACTCCACAGGAATGGTAACTGGCATGTGCTGATTTGCAGTTTGACTTCGGAATTTTCAATATGGCTGCCGTTACCATGAAAACAGCTAAAATATAAAAAATTCTTACTCTTCCTTTATAAGACTCAACTGGATGAAACTTAATGAAAATGTTACCCAGTATGCCAAGATGCCAAGACAATATTTGGATACTCCAAAATGGCCGCCGTTGTCATGGAAACATGGGGCAAGTTTAACATTGACCCTATGGGAAAATGCATAGAATCAGCATTTTCTTAAAGAGTATTTCACCAAAGTCAATGAAACTGTATTGATATATAACATGACATGTGGCAATGAGATGTCTGCTTTTAGAATTTTGGAATTATCCATTGTAACCATGGCTGCAGCATAAATGTCCAAAATTTAAAAAAAAATCAAAATGCTGCAAACTGGATGAAACTTTACAGAAATGGTAACTGGCATAGGCAGAGTTGCATTTTGAAGTTGGAATTTTCAAAATGGCCGCCGTAACCATGGAAACATCAAAAATGTCCAAAATTTCAAAATGCTCCACACTTAATGAAACTTTACAAAAAGGATAATTTGCATGTGTAGATGCACTCTTTGACTTTGGAATTTTCTAAATGGCTGTCACTCACCTGGCAAATATTGCTTGCAATTGCAAATCTAGTTATTATTATTATTATTCCACCTTTTTTTGTTCGCCCATTTTCTCACAGATTAATGGACCAATTCTATTGAATGGGTACCACAATGAGGACCACCAACTCTAGTTATGCACGACACCTTTGGAATTTTTTAAATTGCCGCCGTTACCATAGAAACAGAAAAAAGGTGAAAAAATAAAAATTTAGGGTTTAGTGATTTATTTGGGTATGCTTAAACTTAAAATCATTAAATTTTAATACAATGTAGTTGTCCACTATATACAGATTTTGGATGATTTTGACAATGATCGGAACTACTATGTTGCCATGGAAACTGCAGCAAAAAAATCAAAAATTTCAGAATGCTTCAAACTTGATGAAACTTCACAGTAATGATGAGCAACATTTGTAAATGTGGTATTTGGCGTTGGAATTTCAAAAATGGCTGCCGTTACCAAGGAAACAATATAAAAAAGGTCAAAATGCTCTAAAAACCCTTCTAAAAACCTTTAAGTAGCATTTCCTCTCTTAATATGGTTAAACTCAGTGAAACTTTAATGGTATGTTCCCTCTCATGTACCAATGGGGTGCCTGTCATTAAAATTTTGGAATTGGTCACCATTACCATGGAAACAGCAAAAATGTCCAAAATTTCAAAATGCTCCAAAGTTACTGAAACTTATTATGTATATTGACTGGCAACTGTAGATGAGACTTTTGACTTTGGAATTTCCAAAATGGCCGCCGTTGCCATGGAAACATCAAAAATGTCCAAAATTTCAAAATGCTCCACACTTAATGAAACTTTACAAAAAGGATAATTTGCATGTGTAGATGCACTCTTTGACTTTGGAATTTTCTAAATGGCTGTCACTCACCTGGCAAATATTGCTTGCAATTGCAAATCTAGTTATTTTTATTATTATTCCACCTTTTTTTGTTCGCCCATTTTCTCACAGATTAATGGACCAATTCTATTGAATGGGTACCACAATGAGGACCACCAACTCTAGTTATGCACGACACCTTTGGAATTTTTTAAATTGCCGCCGTTACCATAGAAACAGAAAAAAGGTGAAAAAATAAAAATTTAGGGTTTAGTGATTTATTTGGGTATGCTTAAACTTAAAATCATTAAATTTTAATACAATGTAGTTGTCCACTATATACAGATTTTGGATGATTTTGACAATGATCGGAACTACTATGTTGCCATGGAAACTGCAGCAAAAAAATCAAAAATTTCAGAATGCTTCAAACTTGATGAAACTTCACAGTAATGATGAGCAACATTTGTTAATATGGTATTTGGCGTTGGAATTTCAAAAATGGCTGCCGTTACCAAGGAAACAATATAAAAAAGGTCAAAATGCTCTAAAAACCCTTCTAAAAACCTTTTAAGTAGCATTTCCTCTCTTAATATGGTTAAACTCAGTGAAACTTTAATGGTATGTTCCCTCTCATGTACCAATGGGGTGCCTGTCATTAAAATTTTGGAATTGGTCACCGTTACCATGGAAACAGCAAAAATGTCCAAAATTTCAAAATGCTCCAAAGTTACTGAAACTTATTATGTATATTGACTGGCAACTGTAGATGAGACTTTTGACTTTGGAATTTCCAAAATGGCCGCCGTTGCCATGGAAACAGCAAATATGTGTAAAATTTCAAAAAGCTCCAAATGTTCTGAAAATTTACAGAAAAATGTATAGCCAAGCAAATATGTGCATTCACTGTTTGAAATTTTTGAAATGGCTGCCGCTTAGTGGCAATGGGGGAAGGGTGACATCCGCTATTGCTTGCAATAGCAATTCTAGTTATTATTATTATTCCACCTTTTTTGTCCTAGAGATTTCTCATAGATTAGTGGACCAATCATTATGAATGGGTACCATAATGAGGACCACCGTCTCTAGTTATGCAGGACACCTTTGGAATTTTTTAAATGGCCACCGTTTCCATGGAAACCGCAACAAGGTGAAAAATTTTCAAAGAGCCAATTCTTTTATTATTAGACCAAACCAAATGAAACTTTATGGAAATGTTGCCTGGTATGTGTGGAAGCACCGACTATATTTAGAAATTCTAAAATGGCTGCCATTGCCATGGAAACTGGGCAAAAGTTTAACATTGACCCTATGGGAAAACATATTAGAAGGAGCATTTTCTTAAAGAATATATGATTAAACCAAATGAAACTGCAATCATTTGTAACATGTCATCAGTCAGTGTGGCATATGTCTTTGGAATTTTGGAATTAATCACCGTTACCATGGAAACAGCAAAAATTTCAAAAATTTCAAAAATGCTCCAAATTTAATGAAACTTAATATCAATGTTAACTGGCAAGTATAGATGAGACTTTCCACTTTGGAATTTCCAAAATGGCCGCCGTTGCCATGGAAACATCAAAAATTTCAAAAATTTCAAAAAGCTCTTTATGTTCTGAAAATTTGCAGAAAGGTGTATAGCAATGCATATATGTGCATCCACTGTTTAAAATTTTCGAAATGGCTGCCGCTCAGTGGCAATGGGGGAAGGGTGACATCCGCTATTGCTTGCAATAGCAATTCTAGTTATTAAGTCTCCCAAACGAAGTTTGGGAAGACTTATTGTTTTTGCTCAGTTATTATTATTATTCTTCTTCTTCTTCTTCTTCTTCTTCTTCTTCTTCTTCTTCCGCCGCTTTTAAATTTGAACTTGTCCGCACCCGTTCTCCAAAACCGCTTGTCAGATTAACTTAGGGTTTCACAATATGTTAGACTAACATGTCTAGTGGTGCAATCAGGGTTTTGTTTGTGCAATGGGGTTTATAAAGGGGTACTTTGAGGGGCAAAAAGAAAAGAGGGTTTTACTATAGAACCCTATGGGATTTTATTTTTTTAAATTTTCAAATGATTATAAATTGAAAACCGTTTGTGATAGACACAATCTTTTTAATTGAAAATGTTCCAAATGATAAAGCCCATTAAATGAAATACAGGGTTAGCCCCCAGGGGTCACCCCCACCCCCTGCCATTTAAGAAAGTTCTAATACCTTGTAAGTGGTAAAGATCCCCACCCTTAAACCATATATATTCCGGTTTGTCATGCTAAGATGGTTTGAATGATATACAGGGTTAGTCCCCAGGGGTCATCCCGACCCCCTGCCATTTGAGAAAGTTCTTATATCTTGTAAATGGTCGAGATCCCCACCCCTAAACCATATATATTCTGGTTTGTCATGATAAAGCACATCAAATGTAATACAGGGTTAGTCCCCAGGGGTCACCCCCACCCCCTGCCATTTAAGAAAGTTCTAATATCTTCTAAGTGGTCAAGATCCCCACCCCTAAACCATATATATTCTGGTTTGTCATGCTAAGATGGTTTGAATGATATACAGGGTTAGTCCCCAGGGGTCATCCCGACCCCCTGCCATTTGAGAAAGTTCTAATATCTTGTAAATGGTCGAGATCCCCACCCCTAAACCATATATATTCTGGTTTGTCATGATAAAGCACATCAAATGAAATACAGGGTTAGTCCCCAGGGGTCACCCCCACCCCCTGCCATTTAAGAAAGTTCTAATATCTTGTAAGTGGTCAAGATCCCCACCCCTAAACCATATATATTCTGGTTTGTCATGCTAAGATGGTTTGAATGATATACAGGGTTAGTCCCCAGGGGTCATCCCGACCCCCTGCCATTTGAGAAAGTTCTAATATCTTGTAAATGGTTGAGATCCCCACCCCTAAACCATATATATTCTGGTTTGTCATGATAAAGCACATCAAATGTTATACAGGGTTAGTCCCCAGGGGTCACCCCCACCCCCTGCCATTTAAGAAAGTTCTAATATCTTGTAAGTGGTCAAGATCCCCACCCCTAAACCATATATATTCTGGTTTGTCATGATAAAGCACATCAAATGAAATACAGGGTTAGTCCCCAGGGGTCACCCCCAGCCCCTGCCATTTAAGAAAGTTTTAATATCTTGTAAGTGGTCAAGATCCCCACCCCTAAACCATATATATTCTGGTTTGTCATGCTAAGATGGTTTGAATGATATACAGGGTTAGTCCCCAGGGGTCATCCCGACCCCCTGCCATTTGAGAAAGTTCTAATATCTTGTAAATGGTCGAGATCCCCACCCCTAAACCATATATATATTCTGGTTTGTCATGAAGCACATCAAATGAAATACAGGGTTAGTCCCCAGGGGTCACCCCCACCCCCTGCCATTTAAGAAAGTTCTAATATCTTCTAAGTGGTCAAGATCCCCACCCCTAAACCATATATATTCTGGTTTGTCATGCGGAGATGGTTTGAATGATATACAGGGTTAGTCCCCAGGGGTTCCCCCCACCCCCAATGTTCTAATATCTTGTAAATGGTTGAGATCCCCACCCCTAAACCATATATATTCCTGTTTGTCATGTAATGAACATTTGAATGACGTATAGTGCCAGTCCCCAGGGGCTCTTCCCCACCCCCAATGTTCTAGTATCTTGTAAATGGTCAAGATCCCCACCCCTAAACCATATATATTCTGGTTTGTCATGCCAAGATGATTTGAATGATATACAAGGTTAGTCCCCAGGCATCACTAATGCATATAACTTTACTGGACCAAACCAATTTTCACTGGACGTTGCCCAATGTCAGGCGACCCTGGGAATTAGGAATTATGGGAGTTTCGTTTGGGAGACTTCGTAACAGCATCCTGTTACAATCATTTCTTGTTATTATTTTTCTTCCACCTAATTTTGTCCGCCAGTTTTCTCAGAGCCAAAGGAACCAATCTAAATGATGGTGCACTATAACAAGGAACCCTGACTTTCGAGTTGCAGTGCAACTTTGGAACTAAAAAATGGCTGCCGTTACCATGGGAACCGAAAAAAGATGAAAAAATAAAATTATAGGGTTTGGTGAATTATTTGGGTATGCTTTGACTTAAAATCATCAAATTTAAATACAATGTAGGTGACTACTATATTCTGGTTTTGGATGATTTTGGCAATCGTCGGAACTACTATGTTGCCATGGAAACCACCAAAAATTTCAAAGATATCAAAATGATCCAAAAATGATTGTTACAAAGGAGTACGTGTCAGTCTGGCAGGTTTCATCTGACCTTGACCTCATTTTCATGGTTCATGGTTTTTGTGTTTTGGTCTGTTTTTCAAATACTATAAGAAGTAGGTCAACCATATTTGGTGTATGGAATGATTGTAAAGTGTACATGTCTGTCTGGCAGGTAAAATCCAACCTTGACCTCATTTTCATGGTTCATTGGTCAATGTTAAGTTTTAGTGTTTTGGTCTGTTTTTTTCAAATACTATAAACAGTAGGTCAACTATATTTGGTGTAGGGAATGATTGTAAGGTGGACATGTCTGTCTGGCAGGTATAATTTGACCATGGCCTCAATTTCATGGTTCATTGGTCAATGTTAAGTTTTTGTGTTTTGGTCTGTTTTTCAATTACCATAAGCAGTAGGTCAACTATATTTGGTATATTGAATGATAATAGTAAGGTATACGTGTCTGTCTGAGAGGATTATCTGACCTTGATCTCATTGCCATGGATATTTAGAAATGTTAAGTATATGTGATACTTGTAGTAAAACCTTTATCTTTAAGACTTTCTACGTAAAATCAATGGTCAGTAAAGCAAGCAAGACATTTCAGCGTGTGCACTCTTGTTTCAACCATATGTTCAACTTTTATCAAACTTGGTTTGTTAATACCCCTTGAAATGAGAAACACCTGTATTGATTTTATGGTCAATAGGTCAAGGTCACACAAGCTACTGATAGACAGAAATTTGGGTTTCTGTATGTTATCTCTAAAATTAAACAGACACCAAAACAAAAGAAATAGTACACTGTAGTCTTTTTCTTCTACTACAAACCCATAAAGATCGCAACTCTGCTTATATGTTGCTCCTGGAATTCTTACTTGAATCCATGATCTCTTTTATGTTAAATTCACTGATAATCATATTTAGGAACGTGACATGGCAAATAACTGTAATGACACATATCTTAAACGAATGAAGAAGGAAAACAACAGATTTAAAATAAATGTATTTTGATGAATATAAAATGGCAAATTGAATTGTGAACAGATTATTTTAGTTCACTTGAAAGGGCTTAATGATTTTTATTTCAGACACTTGCAGGCAGATTTCTAAAGTCATAATGTTAAGGAAATTATTAAACCAATGCATGTATTTAAACTAAACTAAGTTCTCTGTGCACAATTTTTAACCCTGTGCGGCTTCCAACAGTTTCCCCCTTACAAAAACTTCAGAAATTTTCAACCAATGCTTTTCAAATTTTAATTTGTTGATATGGACTACAAAATGAAGGACAGGGTCAATATTGACGATTTTCAGTTTTACGGTTAAGGAGTTATGCTTTTTGATATACCGGTATTGGAAAATGGCACATTATGTTGTTTCCATTCAATAACTTATGAATCCTTCAACCAATGCTTTTCAAATTGTAATATGTTGTTAGTATTAACAAAATGGTGATCAAGTTCGATATTGATGATTTTCACCATTTAGGAGTTATGGTCCTTGATCTAATGAAAATTTACACCTTATGTGGTTTCCATGCAATAACTTAAGAACCACTAAACCATGTAAACCAATGCTTTTAAAATTTTAATATGTTGTTACTGATGACAAAATGGAGGTGAAGGAAGATATTGATACTTTTCACTTTGCCGTCCAGGAGTTATGGTTCTTGATAGATTTAGAAATGGCACCTCATGTTGTTTCTGTGCAATTACTTTTGAAAAGTAGAACCTATGCTCTTAAAATTTTAATATTTTTATACTGATGATATTATTGAGGTAAAATTCGATATTGACTATAAATATTTTTACCTTTACCTTTCAGGAGTAATGGTCCTTGATCTATTGAGAAATGGCACTTTATGTCTTTTCCATGCAATTACTTATGAACCACTTGACCACTGCTTTTAAAATTTTATTATGGTGTTACTGATGACGAAATGGTTGTCAAGTTTAATATTGAAGATTTTCATTTTTTGCCATCCAAGAGCTATGGTTCTTAATAGATTAGAAAATGGCACTTTATATCATTTCCATGCAACTACTTATGAACTGTTCAACCAATGCTCTAAAAATTTTATATACAGTTACTGATGTCAAAATGGAGGTCAAGTTCCATATTGACCATATTCTTTTTTGCTGTTCAGGAGTTATGGTCCTTGATAGATTGGAAAATAGGCATAGAATGTTGCAAGTCAAAAATGCCTGAAAGAGCCTTTCAAAATACAGAAAACCTGGTTTGCTGTCAATTTGACAGCTCATTCCTTGTTTACATAGATTTATTACGAATGCATAACATATAATCGACAAAAAATATTTCATTCAGTTAAAACGTCTCCTGCTAATTAAGTTTCATGTTTTATTGCTGAAGTTTACCTTATGTGACCGTAATAAACAATATACACAGGATCATGGAACACATGAAAAATAAGTGAGATCATAAACATGCAAAAAAAAAATTTTAATTTTCCATGCGTCTCTATTTGTTAATTAAACTTTGTCATAACACAGTGGCGGATCCAGGGGGGTTTGGGGTTGGAACAATCAATGCTTTTGAAGGGGGACATATGGTTGGAACCCCCCATTTAAAAATGGCTGGATCCGCCCCTGTAACAGTTATTAAATGATTTGGTGTATTAAAAATTTTCTTTCAAGATCATTTAACACTATCTAACGTTTCTTTACCTTTTCTTTCATCATGGTTTTTTCCCTCGCACTTGTACTGTGTGGTTGCCAAAGTACTCACTAGAGGTCTCGTGGTTAAGGTCACTGCATACAGAAAAGCTATAGGCAGGTTAGGGTATGGGAAGACAACAATTCAATAGCAGTACATTTCTGAAGATTTTGATAAGATGAAGAGTTTTCTTTTTATAGAAATATTTATTGTAAAACTTAGCAATTCAAGTAAAATGTATATATAAAACACTTTAAACTTTTTTTTTAATATGAAATATCATTTGACTCTGGAACATAATATATCATCAGTATACTGTAAATTCAGAAATTATTGCGGGCATTTATTATTGCGATTTTTTGCAGAATAGACAAAAATGCGAGATTAATTATTGCGATTTGTGGAAAAGCTGCATTCAGATATATCTGTCAGATATATCTGTCAGATATAAGAATGCGAGTTCTTATTATTGCGATTCTCACATTATTAGCAATAATATAAACCTTGCAATAATTTCTGAATTTACAGTACTCTTCCCAGTAGGACTCGAACAATTGACTAAAAATAGTAAAAATTTGTATTTCCTCAGATTAGGTTAGATGTTTTGCTTATTTTTTTACAGACAAAATACATTATATGCCTGGTAAAGACAGAAGTAGATCATATCATCTGGAAGTAGTATTTAGACTACGTGCAAATTCTGTAACTAAAATTAATGTGTTGTTTGAGAGGACATTTTTAAAATGGACAGAATATCCACCAGATGCCAATCATGGATTCCCTATAAACTCTGCTGTTATAACAACTGTATTACCAAAGGCAGATAATTATATTTCTGTACAGCCAAATGTTTCTATATTCCAAAGGTTTGTTGATTTATATTTATTGTACATTGGTTATAACAACACCATGCATTCCCACTGGCACATTTGTTAAATAAAGTTGTTGTTTACTGATACAAAGTTGAACAAGCTTGTTGGAATATCCTCTGCATCCAGGTTTGTAATCACAGTCATGTATGATATGAGAACCCTACTTATAAGAAATTCTGAATAGGCCACCTTTTCCTACAATTCATCAGTGACTTTTATTAGTCCCCTACTGACGAAGTCGAAGGGGACTTTAGGTTTGCACTCCATCCATCTGTCTGTCTGTCCGTCTGTCTGTCCTTCTGTCAGTCCGGCAAATCAGCTTTCCACACTTTTTTTCTTCATGCTTGAAGATATTGATTTGATATTTGGTATATTGTTTTATAATGACAAGTTACAGATTAAGTTCGAATTTTGTTCCGGTCTGATAATTTATCTTATGTTAGAGTACTATGTTAAACCATATTTCTGTACAAAGGGAGATATCTCATTTTTTAAAAGACATTCATTGTTAAATTATTTGAAGAATATTTTAGCAGGTTTGTTTGTTATTTAGTATAAACTAATTTTCTGAATGCTATATATATATTAAGAAAAAATTTATGAAGAGAAATCCCTTAATTAGATAATAATCTATTTTTATTAATGTATATATTTCAATACATTACGTTGTGTAGATAAATGTTGTTGACATTTTATAGATAAGTTACAAATCTATATTAGTTTGTGACAAATGAAAGAAAAAATATTTGGAACTATTAATTATATTTGAAAATAGATATACATTGTAATACATCATATCTAATTTTAGAGAACTATTAAACATATCTAATGTTTTTTTTCACTCATATAATCAGTTTTCCACACTGTTTTTTGTCATGCTTGAAGATATTGACATGATATTTCCTTTTTGTTTACACCATGACAAGTTATAGAACAAGTTAGCATTTTGTTCCAGTAAAACGAATTTTTACCCGGTAGGGGACTATGTATTGCCATGCAATACTCTCAGAATGCTTGTTAAATTTCAAATCTGTGCTATTTGCTCTCAGTAGTGCCTGACAAAAGGCTGACATTCATATAAATTGGTTTTTAAATTCATAGCTTGTGGTTTATGTCAGACCAAAATAAAATGCATACTTGTTCCCTGCCTTGGTGCAGAAAAAAATGGATATAAGGTATGGACACATTTCTTATTGATTCTAATTTTTGCTTTTTCAAACTGACCAAAATGCTCAAAATACCTTGAAAATGACAAATTATATGTTATATTCTTAAATAAGATAGTCTAGGAATTTTCATAGAATATAATTTATTATGCCAACAATGCCTATCCTGTTTGTACATCCATCCATATATTTTGTTCACCCCTGAATAGATTTCCGTTCAATTAAAATCTTGAATTGAATTTGGAAATGTTGCTACACAACACAAGTGGAGTTTGTATTTAACAGTTTAAAATATCAAAGATGATTATTGATGGCTGTTTATTGTATTCTTGACAAAATATTTTCTTTTACCACAATAAATTCTATTTTCTATGAGAATGGGCTGTTATTTTCTTGTTATAAATACAGAAATGTAGTGATATAGATATAATTACATTTTGATTGTATATTGAAAAAAGCACTCATTTAAGATGGACATGAATAATAAACATACTTATCCTTTTCAGTTTTGAAGACAAATCCTCCGAGTTTTTCATAAGAATACACACAGAAACATTACTGGTATCTCTGCCAACACCAGACTTCAGTATGCCCTATAATGTCATTTGTTTGGCATGCACCGTTGTAGCAATAGCATTTGGATCATTGCATAATTTAACAACAAGACAGTTTAAAGTTGTGGAATCTACAGAAATGAAAGGCTTAGTACAGAAAGTCAAAGACTTTTTTAAGATTAAAGAACAATTAAAGGATGTAGCAAATAAAATTAAAACAGAGGATCAAGATTCTGAACAAACAGACAATGAATGCTGTATATTAAAGGAGTAATGTACTTAGACAAAGAATGTCAAATTGCATGTATTGCCTAAACTATGTAACTTACACATCTCTTTAGGGATCAATGTGGAAGCTGTACAATTTCACTCTGTCCTTCAAGAACTTCGTGAACACAAAAACTAAAAAAGTTTGGTTAGTACAGGGATGAAATTGTTTACAGTTGTTGTGCACAAAACAAAATATGAACCAAAGAAATAAGAACATTTGTGCCTAAATTCCCCTTTTTTTCATAGGAGCATGACAAATAAATCAGAACATAAAAGAATAACAAATTTATTAGTAGAATACGGCTAATTCGAGGTTTATTTTGTTAATATATTTGAATAATCAATTTAATAAAAATTCTACTCTTCTTGGCCAAATATCTATATACCTGATCAATACCGTAGTTAAAAGCTGCCAATTAAAATCTCTTGACTACAAATCTATGTAATTATCTGAAGGCAGCATGGAAAATGAGATGTCATATTATTAATTAACATTATATCATGTTTGTTGTCCTCTGCTGTTTATCTTTATGTGAAATTTGTAATAATTTTTTGCCATAGCATGTATATGCTTTTTATACGCCCGTTTTACGGTACTTATTATGGTATACTGTTGTCTGTCCGTCGTCAACATGTCGTACAATAACTCAAAAACTCTTGAACCAATTTGCATGAAACTTTGGTGAATTGTTTATATATATTGACATGAGCTCCCTTTCGATTTTAATAAGTTTTAGATTTTACGTTTCAGAGTTATGGGGTGTTATTCATTAAAAAAAGGGGGGTTTTCCAGTTTTCGGACAAGAACTCAAAAATGCTTTAAGCAGTTTTCATGAAACTTTGGTGAATTGTTTATATCTATTGACGTGAGCTCCCTTTCGATTTTTATAAATTTTAGATTTTACGTTTCGGAGTTATGGGGTTTTACTCATTAAAAAAAAGGGGGGATTTTTCAGTTTTCTGACAATAACTCAAAAGTGCTTTTGCAGTTTTCATGAAACTTTGATGAATTATTTATATCTATTGACGTGAGTTCCCTTTTGATATATCTAAATTTTGGATTTTACGTTTCCGAGTTATGGGGTTTTATTCATTAAAAAAGGGGGATTTTCCAGTTTTCGGACAATAACTCAAAAGTGCTTTGAGCAGTTTTCATGAAACTTTGGTGACTGGTTTATATCTATTAAAATAACCTCCCTTTAGTTTTTTATAAATTTCTGATATGACATTGAGGAGTTATGGAACATTATTCTTTGAAAAAGTGACGGGCGTATCATGCGCTCATGGTGCAGCTGTTTATTTGTCCCCCGCACGACGTGTTGCGGCAGACATAGAAATACTGGGCGTCCGTCCGTGCATCTATCCGTCCAGTCTTGTTAGCGCTCTCACGTGTACAATTCTTGCCAGATTTTTATAAAACTAACATCATAGGTTAATATCAGCAACGTGTCGGACAAGTTTGAAAATCAGTGCTCATCAACTATTGTTCAAAGAGTTATGCCCTTGGAAATATTCATTATATGGAAATTTCATTGTTAGCGCTCTCATGTGTACAATTCTTGCCAGATTTTTATGAAACTTATATCATAGGTTTATATCAGCAATGTCTCATACAATTTCGAAAATTGGTGCCAATCAATTATTTTTGCAAGAGTCAGACCCATTTGAAATATTAATTATATGAAAAATTACATTGTAAGGGCTCTCATGTGTACAATTCTTGCCTGATTTTTATGAGACTTAATATCATAGGTTTATACATGTATCAGCAATGTCTCGGACAAGTTCGAAAGTTGGTGACGATCAATTATTTTTAAAGAGTTGTGCCCCTTTGCAAAATTAATTGTATTGAAAATTGCATTGTTAGCACTCTCATGTGTACAATTCTTGCTAGATTTTTATGAAATTTATATCATAGGTTTATATCACTAATATCTTGGACAAGTTCGAAAATTGGTGCTGATCATTTATTTTTAAAAGAGTTATGCCCTTGGAAATATTAAGTATATTGGAAATTGCATTGTATTTGCTCTCAAGCCTTCATTTCTCTAAGATATTTATTAAGTTTAAAAGAACAAAAAAAGATTTTATTTTGTAAATGCCATGGAAAGATAAAATATGTGCAACCCGGGGGACATTGGTTCTTTTATGAAAATAAATTCATTCATTCATTAATTCATTCAAAGTAACTTGTACATATCACACAGTTTCCTCATTTTGAATATTCCCGCTGATATCCATATCAAGCAGACAGAGTTGTGTCCCTTTTCTATGTTAGCATTTGGCACACCTCGCCATATTATATATCTAACATTGATTTTGTAATTGCCTTGGAAAGATAAAATATGTGCAACCCGGGGGACATTGGTTCTTTTATGAAAATAAATTCATTCATTCATTAATTCATTCAAAGTAAACTTGTACATATCACACAGTTTCCTCATTTTGAATATTCCTGCTGATATCCATATCAAGCAGACAGAGTTGTGTCCCTTTTCTATGTTAGCATTTGGCACACCTCGCCATATTATATATCTAAAATTGATGTAGGGCACCAGAATCTGCTGAGGTTTGCCGAAAGGGTCTCTCAGGTAAATGTTACTTTAATGTTTGAAGGAAATTGAGAGTTATGTTTGTTGTGACATAATAAAAATGAGAAAAAAAATAGGTTACAAATGCTAATGGTTAATTAAATATGTTAGGAACAAAAGAACATATTTGGGACACAAAAATTGTTACCTGTAATATATACTGATAGTTAATGGGTGACATGCAGGCTAATGGTCCGAGTACACAGTTATCGTCCTTTGATTTTCGTTGTCCACGAATAAAGTCCCTAGTGTGGACAGTGTGTTGCTTGCCAATTTTTTTAGTACCCCTTCCAAATATATTCCTTCATGTTTTATGCCTCAAATAGCAAGTAGGGGGATGAAATTACACTGTAAAAAAATTTGGGTCATGAATTGTAAAGTTAAGTAGTGATTTGGTCCAGCTGAAAAAGGTTAAAAATTAGCACTTCGGAAGCTGTCAAAAGATTTCAAGACCCCCTTAACATAGAATTGTCCATATTTTGAGTTAGAGCCGATGAAGTTTTCTATAATTTTGATATGATTTGTCCCAAAAGTAGTACAACACACTGTAAAAATATTATTGAGAAAGCGCAGGTGGGATTTTTTTTATTTTCATTTATTGTCTAAAAGAAATGCACTACGAAATAACTGTGTACTCGGACCTAAGAGGCGAAATCAGTAAATATAGAATCTGTACTTTGGCAACTTCCCTGAATGATTTAATGGTATCAATTTGTCAGATAGCATGAAACTAAAGGATTTAAACTTTTATTTGATAGAAATTCTGCAAAAATTATCCATTTTGGCATTATATGGTCAAAATAAGCATTTCAAAGCTTTTTCAATTTTGATGCATAAGTGGCATTCTGACTTTCTATGTGACAGGTTTTCCTGTTTCAATATTTGTGTTTCTATGCTTTAACCCAGTTGTATTACTCATTTGTGAACTCTGAATCTACAGAAAATAAGATTATCTCAGACAATATGTGCAAAATGTGTTGTATAAATGACCCTCGTGTAACGGCCTGTTTGGATCAAGTTAAATGTGAGGACCTAGGTACATAAAAGTTGAAGTCCATAATAAAGATTTCACTAAATTTGTATTAAAAGCACTTCACAATGTCTTTTGTACCTGTTTCATTTCACATAGTATCTTTCTTTTCTTATGTTAAATAGCAAGTGGTTCAAATATAAGCCTGCTGAGGCTAAAATTGCATGCAAGTTTTTCACTAAAAAGTGAAAAATCTTTGTATCAGACTATACTGTCTGCAAAAAAAGTTGAATGCAAAAGTCCTTTTATGCTCAGATTTATTGTATCATGTAACCTGAGTATAGAAATTATAAAAAAGACACAAATTTTTATTTCCTATAGCTTCAGTATGCATTTTTAAATGTAAATATGTGCTACGGCCTAAATTGACCCTAAATTATTTTCAGTCTTACTTGGCTTAAGACCCTTTTATACTAATATGGTATGCTATTTGTAATTTTTCTTTCCATTTAAAGTACATTTAATACATATGTAAGGATTATTTATAACCAAAAAACTCCACAAATTTAAAATTGCTGGAAAATAATACATCTTCATGTAAGGCCCCCCTTCATTGGAAAACCTCCATTTTTTGGCACAGGCTCATATAAATTTGACTTTTAAATAATTGTGATAAGTCTGATAAATCAAATGAGTATTCTATTGCTTTAAATAGATAATATGTCATATATTAAGGCCTTTAAAATGTAATTTTTTGCAATTTTTTGATTTTTAAAGCCCCAAATGTTGATAGTTGAAATTTTTCAATTTAAACGTCAAAATTTAACACGCAAAGTTGAATATAGAATTTATCATATTGTCTATAATATATATCCTATTGCCATGAAACTTTGTCAGCAGTCTCATAATTTATTAAGCTTTAGTCATACCAAGTTTTATTAAGATTGGTCAAATTTTTCTATCCTGTTAGGTCCGAGTACACAGTTATCGTCCTTTGATTTTCGTTGTCCACGAATAAAGTCCCTAGTGTGGACAGTGTGTTGCTTGCCAATTTTTTTAGTACCCCTTCCAAATGTATTCCTTCATGTTTTATGCCTCAAATAGCAAGTAGGGGGATGAAATTACTCTGTAAAAAAATTTGGGTCATGAATTGTAAAGTTAAGTAGTGATTTGGTCCAGCTGAAAAAGGTTAAAAATTAGCACTTCGGAAGCTGTCAAAAGATTTCAAGACCCCCTTAACATAGAATTGTCCATATTTTGAGTTAGAGCCGATGAAGTTTTCTATAATTTTGATATGATTTGTCCCAAAAGTAGTACAACACACTGTAAAAATATTATTGAGAAAGCGCAGGTGGGATTTTTTTTATTTTCATTTATTGTCTAAAAGAAATGCACTACGAAATAACTGTGTACTCGGACCTAATGGCTGTAAAATTAACATGTACAAACAGTTACGGTATTTTATCTGGCACTTTTCACATGTTCACTGTATCATGTGACTGGTGTCGTGTCACATGTGGAGCAGGATCTGTTAACCCGTCTGGAAGACCTGAGATCTTTTTGTTGGGTTTCTGTTGCTCAGTCTCTAGTTTTCTGTGTTGTGTTTTATATACTGTTGTTTGACTTTTGGTTGTTTTTCGGTTTTTGTCATGGCATTGTCTGTTCGTTTTCGACTTATGAGTTTGAATATTCCTTTGGTATCTTTCACCTCTGTTTTGTGCTTGTTGAAAACCTTGTTACACACATTTAGATTTTGCAGATACTAGAGTATGTTTACATTTCTGATAAGAAAATAGGCTACTAAAAGTAAAAAGTACACATTTATTTTACTAATATATGATGTGTTCCTTTAACGTCTTCGTCTTTAACGATTTTCGTCACACTTATCTCCAGTAACGCTGAACAGAATAACTTCATTATAACCTGATTCTAGGATTGGTGGTTATATTTCAATCCATTGTTTGTCCATCTGTCAGGACTTGTCATTTGGTCAGCAGCTTGACAGTTATAAAGTGTAAGCATTTTTTTGTATCTGTGAGACACCTTCTTCCTGTATGCCGATACTATGAATTCTTTTATATTTTGTATGAATTTAATTTTTTTTTTTCTCATGTTTCCCCTGCTCCCCTGAACAGAAACACTTCATATTTGGTCAGCAGCTTTACAGTTGTAATTTGTGAGCACTTTTCAGTCCTTTGTCCTGTTTGCTGATACTATCGACCACATAAAATTTATAAAGTGTTATTTGCATTTTTTTAATTTTTATACGACCGCAAAAAAATTTTGGGATCGTATGATGTCGTCGTCTGCGTCTGCGTCGTCGTCCAAAGACACATTTGTTTCCGGACAATAACTTTAGTTTAAGTGAATGGATCTCTATGAAATTTTTTAAGAAGGTTCAATACCACAAAAGAAAGGTTGGGATTGATTTTGGGTATGACGGTCCCAACCGTTTAGGAATTAGGGGCCCAAAAAGGGGCCCAAAACAAGCATTTTTCTAGTTTCAGGATAATAACTTGTGTATAAGTATTTCGATTGCTCTGAAATTATACCACAAGTAGAAGGTTGGGATTCATTTTAGGGGTTATGGGGCCAACAGTTTAGGAATTAAGGACCAAAAAGGGGTCAAAAACAAGCATTTTTTTAGTTTCCAGACAATAACTTGTGTGTAAGTGTATGGATCTCTCTGACATTGTACCACAAGGTTCCATATAACAAAGGGAAGGCTGGGATTGCATTAGTGGCAAGGTTCCGGTGCAAAAAATAGTTGACATGCGTTTTGTAGCCGGACACACGGACACAACCGGATAAATTATAAATATTGAATATACTAATTCAGTTTAAAGGCTTAATTTAATACAAATGACGGTGTTCTAATGTAAAATGCCACAAATGTAAATTTTAATTAAATACAATTTTCTGGAACACAAATTATACTGTAAATTCGTATTGGCATGCGTAGGCACCGGACACATCCATCTAGAACACCAATACCAATATTTAATATTCAAATAGTTCCAGTGTAATGCTGTGTGTTATTCAAGAAATAGAGTTAATTAATTTTCTATACAGTTTTATACCCTTAAAGGACACTTGCTGTGACAAAAAACTCCTGCAACTTTTATTGTATTGTACTTTCAATATTCGCATTGCGCAGGCGCATGCAAAATCGATTGTTATATATAGTAATCCAGCGTACATCCAGACGTGTAGAGCCGATTTTAACTTGGGGCCTACTATAAATAATAAAATCGAATGGCAATACAACTATATCAAAGTAGGAAGATATATATTCCTTGATAATTATCAGATGTTAGGATTAGGACATATCTAAATAAGTAACCTTTTTTTAATGCCATCATGACAGCCATGATACTACTTGACTTTGAGATGAAGAACAGCAATACAAGCGCTGTTCCTTTGCTTTTTGTGTGTGTGTTTTTTTTTGTGAAGTACATGTATTGATTTTGCGTCATGGATGGATACCCAATATCCTGTGTTTTTCTATTAATACATGTACTTGATAGAGAGAGAGAGAGAGAGAAATATGAAAATTGAATTTTATGGGGAAATTACCTGACCAAGCTGACCAAACGGACGACTTTTCCATGATCAATGCGTTGACCAATGGAAAGCGCACAGAACTGTCTAATTCCCCTAAGAATTTGTAACATATCAAGATTTAATCACATTTTGAATAAATATCATTTTCAAGTGTCGATAATTAATTCAATCTAATTAAAATATAGAACTCGGATTTCGTTATACTACAAAATCATGGAAAAAATAGTTTGCTCATTGGGATTTCGTATGGATTTATTAATAATTTTTTTTTGGTTCATACATCACATCACAAGGCAGTCGGTTTAGATGTCATCCCAAATGAAGTATTGAAGAGTGGTGCTAGTATTTTGGCTCCATTACTTCAAAAACTTTTCAATCAAGTATTTTCTACAGGAATATATAAAAAAAAATGGTCATCAGCATATATGTTTCCAATTTTTAAAGCACGAGGGTCCATCTAAACCGGAAAACTACAGAGGTATTGCAATTGATATGTGTATAGGAAAACTGTTCAATTCAATACTAACCAAAAGGCTAGATAAGTAATTAAAAACAAATAATATAATAAATCCATGTCAGATTGGTTTTTCAAGTAAAAGTAGGACATCGGATCACATGTTTGTATTAAAAAAAATAAATGGATAAGTACACAAGTATGAAAGGTGTGACACTGTATGCTTTCTTTGTTGATTTCAAAAAAAGCGTTAGCCAAAGTAATTCATTCTGGTTTAAAGTATTAGTTATCTATTAAACATAATATAGGTGGTAATTTCCATGCAATCCTGAGAGATATGTACAATAAAAGTGAATTATGTGTTAAAATAGACAATGTGATTATTCCTAATTTTTGTTCCCAAATTGGAGTAAAGCAAGGGGATATTTTGAATCCCAACCTTTTCAAGATTTTTATAAATGATTTACCGGATGCATTTAATGAAACCCATGAAACCCCAGATGCTGGTGATATAAATGGCCGCTGAATTGACTGCCTCATGTATGCAGATGATCTTGTTATTTTTTGTCTAGTTCAAAGGCAGATCTTCAAAAACGACTTGATGGTTTATCCAAATTTTGTACTGTAAAATGGTGTTTAGAGGTCAATCTATCTAAAACCAAAGTTATTATTTTTTACAAACCTGGAAAACTTTTAAAAGAATATTTTTATTTCGAAAAAGATATAATAGAATGTCTTAAACCACAGTCCCACTAGACCACGATCGCAGTATGAGCGGCATGAAAATGAAAATTTTCGTTTCAATCACGTTGCTACTACGTCCTCATTACGCTTCTTCAACGATCCCGCTACGCCTGATTATACCACGTTCTCATCACGCTTATTCTGCGACCTCACTACGATTATCACGATCTTTCTACGCTCATCACGTCCTCACTACGACAATACCACGATTTATCCGATTGCAACACGATCTAACCACGCTTCTACTGCGATTATAGCACGCTCTTACCACGACCATACTACGATCATACCACGTTCATATCGCGATCTTACTACGCTCCCAGCAATAACGTCAACATCGTGTTCCATATAAATACTGTATCATTCCTTTTATTTCTCGTTGATACGTAGAGTTTCTCGGAAACAACACAGTCATGCAACCAAAATCTACGTAAGGGTAAGGGTTGAGGTAGAGGCAGAAGGAGATCTGATAGTGACGAACCCTGATCCAGTAGAGATGTCGCACCGACCAATCCAACCTGAATCACAACTTATTGCTGGTCCATCAAGATCAAATGACGATGCTTTAGTGAACGATAGTAGGGATGACAGAGATGTGTCACGAATGGTTATAATAATAATAATAATAATCATAATAATAATAAATTCTTTATTCAATTAGAAGTAGTCTAATTTTCATTGAGGCCCTCAAACAAAATACATGTATACAGTTAACATTCATACATTCGATTCATACATTAAAATACAATATATATTACTAGTATATACACAATTCAATCATTCAAACATACAAATGGCAATAAATGGCAATAATTGGTAAAGTTTTGATTAAATTTTCTTATTCTTACAATAAAAGAAAGAAAACAAATTATTCGACTTGCATAGAATTTTCAAGAAAATGATTATAACAATGTTTCTTAAATAATTCCACATTTCGACAATTTTTTATTTTGAATGATAAATTATTCCATACCTTTGTTGCAGAATAATGAAAAGATTTTTTATAAAAATGTGTGTTTGGTCTTGGAACAAATAGATCATTATTAGAGACTGATGGTAAGTTGTGGTGTTAACGTTGCACATCATTAATATTTAGCATTGTTAAGTAATCAGGTGTTAGTACATTTACAATTTTATACATTAGAATTGATTGTTGGTGTTTTATTCTTTTTGTAAAAGATAGCCATTTTAAAGATGAAAACATAAGATTAGATGGAACAGAAATATCGCATTCAAGTATAATTCTTGCTACTCTTTTTTGAAGTTTTATGATTCTATCTGAATCTTTTTGTAATAAATTTCCCCAAACTGAACTACAATAGTCTATATAAGGTAGAATATATGCATTATAAAATAGTTGCCTTGTGTGTATAGGCAAATATACTTTAATTTTAAACAAAAGTGATATTTTAGATGAGATAATCTTGCATATAAGATCAACATGATCCTCCCAGCTTAAATTTTCATCAATGTCAATTCCAAGTAATTCAATACATGTTTCATTGACGGTAATACATAATTCTGACAGTTGTGTAAGTTTTTGTTTTGAACCCAATTTCATACACTTTGTTTTTTTGTGCATTAATTTTCATACTGTTATTGTTACACCAAGATTGTATAGCATTTAAATCATTTTGCAATATGCTGTTTATTTTTTCAATGTTTTTATTATGAAAATGCAATGTTGAATCATCAGCATATAAATCCATGTCGGATTGTTTAACATGAAGTGGTAAATCATTTATATAAATTAAAATTAACAGAGGACCTAAAATAGAACCTTGAGGCAATCCATATTTTACAAACGATTTATCAGATTTAATGTTAGCGTATTGAACTTCTTGTTGTCTCTCAGACAAATATGATTTTATCCAATCTATCGAATGTTCTCCGATATGATAAAATTTTAACTTTTCTAAAAGTATGGCATGGTTAATAAGGTCTAAAGCCTTACTGAAATCTAAAAACACAGTACCAACTATTTCTCCATTGTCTAAATATTTTAACCATTCATTAATTAGTTTAGTCAGCGCTGTTTGACATGAATGACCTTGCCTGAAACCTGACTGAGCGATATGCAACATTTTTTTATTATTTAAGAATGCATATAACTGTGTACATACATGTCTCTCAAAAACTTTAGATATGGTATTTAAAATAGAAATTGGACGATAATTGGAGGGAATATCTGTTGGTCCTCCTTTATGTATAGCAGTTACTCTTGCAAGTTTAAATTTTTGCGGAAAACGATTCGACGTTATACTTTTGTTTATTAGAAAAGTTAGTGATGGCGATATTATCTCTGCACTTAGCTTTAAAAGTTTTGGACCAATTCCATCTAAACCTGCGGATTTATTAATATTAAGGTGTTTTAGTTGTGAACACACCTCTCCAACAGAAATGAGTTTTAATTTAAAAATTTCAGTTTCCTTTAATTTTGTACTAGTAAAAGTTTGTAGCTTAGAAAAATCCATATCTGAAGTATTATTTCCAATAAGTTTTTCAGCTACGGAAGAAAAATGAACATTTAGTGTATTAACAATATCTTTGGGGTTATAAACAGTTTGATTTTCATACTGCATTTTAGGTGGAAAAATATTATCCATTTTTGGATTTAACTCTTTAATGGGATTCCAAAGTTCTTTACTATTTTTGAAACTAGATATAGCGTTTTGATAATATTCCTTTTTTGCATTAAATATTAACGACGTTGTTTTATTACGCCACTTTTTAAAGTTTACCCAATCTTTTTTTGAATGATACATATTTCTGTATTGAATGGAGTTTTTAATTTCTTCACTGAACCAATCGGCTTGTTTAAATGTTTTTACTCTTTTAGTTTTCATTGGTGCGTGCTTGTTAATAACTTGAATAAAAAGTTCATACCATTTGTCGACAGAATATAAATATCAATATCTTCTTCCATTTCAACAATATGAAAAGGGGTTTGATGTAAGTTTGCACAAAAGGCATCCTCATTAAAGTTTTTGAAACACCTATACTTTATTTCGATATGATTTTCATTCTTTACCTTTATATTGATTTTTCTATTTAAGCATACAGGGTAGTGGTCACTTAAAGCATATGAAGGAACATGACAATGAGCAATATTTTCAGGATTAGTAGTGTAAATATGATCAATAAGAGTTTCTGATTTGTCACAAATACGTGTTGCAGTGCAAATTTGTTGTTGAAGATTAAAATGGTTATGAAATTCATCCATTTTTTATACGACCGCAAAAAAATTTTTGTGGTCGTATATTGGTATGACGATAGCGTCGTCGTCGTCGTCGTCGTCGTCTGGCGTCGTCCGGCGTCGTCCGAAGACACATTGGTTTTCGCACTCTAACTTTAGTTTAAGTGAATGGATCTCTATGAAATTTTACCACAAGGTTCAATACCACAAAAGGAAGGTTGGGATTGATTTTGGGGGTTATGGTACCAACAGTAAAGGAATTAGGGGCCAAAAATAAGCATTTTTGTAACTTCTAGTAAGTGTATGGATCTTTCTGAAATTGTACTACAAGGTTCCATATCACAAAGGGAAAGCTGGAATTGAGTTTGGGGGTAATTGCCCGAAACGTTTAGGAATTGGGGGCCAAAAAGGGGCCAAAAACAAGCATTTTTCTAGTTTCCAGACAATAACTTGTGTTCAAGTGTATGGATCTCTCTGAAATTGTACTGCAAGGTACCATACCACAAAGGGAAGGCTGGGATTGAGTTTCGGGGTGATGAATCATAAGGGGGTTCAAAACATTTGGGGGGGGGGGATTTTTTTTTTTATTTCTTTTTTTCCTTTTTTTTTTCTTTTAAATTTTCCATTTTAAGTTGGTTATTTCTGATTTATATTTAAAAGCAAATAATAATGATATGGTAGGAGATACACACCAAACAGGATGTGTAAATTATTATATAATAAGTATTGTGCAATAGCAAGAAATTTTCAATTGCACAGTATTGCACAATAGCAAGAAATCTTCAATTGCACAGTATTGCGCAATAGCAAGAAATCTTCAATTGCACAGTATTGCGCAATAGCAAGAAATATCCAATAGCACAATATTGCGCAATAGGAAGAAATTGTCAATTGTACAGTATTGCGCAATAGCAAGAAATATTCAATTGCACAGTATTGTGCAAAAGAAGATTCTTCGTATAAATTGCTTATTTCTTGATCAATTTCAATGGGGTTTTATTCTTGAATTCTTGGGGTTCTTTAATATGCTGAATCTAACCGTGTATTAAGTTTTTGGATTTTGGGCCCCGTTTTTAAATTGGTCCACATTGAGGTCCAAAGGGTCCAAAATGTAATTTTGTTTGATTTCATCAAAAATTGAATTATTGGGGTTCTTTGATATGCCGAATCTAACCGTGTATTTAGATTCTTAATTTTTGGTTCCGTTTTCAAATTGGTCTACATTAAGGTCCAAAGGGTCCAAAATTAAACTTAGTTTGATTTTAACAAAAATTGAATTTTTAGGGTTCTTTGATATGCTGAATCTAAACATGTATTTAGATTTTTGATTATGGGCCCAGTTTTCAAGTTGGTCCAAATCGGGGTCCAAAATTAAACTTGGTTTGATTTCAACAAAATTTGAATATATGGGGTTCTTTGATATGCTGAATCTAACCATGTATTTAGATTTTTGATTTTTGGGCCCCGTTATCAACTTTGTCCACATTGAGGTCAAAAGGGTCCAAAATTAAACTTTGTTTGATTTCATCAAAAATTGAATTCTTGGGGTTCTTTGATATGCTGAATCTAACCATGTATTTAGATTTTGGATATTGGACCATAATAGGTGAATGTCCAATTTAAAATTTTTAATTTCTTAGACCACATTCATTCTGTGTCAGAAACCTATGCTGTGTCAAATATTTAATCACAATCCAAATTCAGAGCTGTATCAAGCTTGAATGTAGTGTCCATTCTTGCCCCAACTGTTCAGGGTTCGACCTCTGCGGTCGTATCAAGCTGCGCCCTGCGGAGCATTTTATTCATGTTACTATTATTTTCGGTTGAAATCTCAGAATTATCTTCATGGATATTATTATTTTCAGTATTTGTACATGTATTAGATGTAATAGAAGTAATAGATTTAGCATGCGAAAGTTCAATTTTTTCACATGATTTTTCATTTGTCGTGGTCGAATTTGAATGATTTTTCTGTTCCGGAAAGTTTACAGAAATCACGTCATAAATGCATTTATTTAGCATATTCAGATCAACTGGTTTTCCATTAATTTGATAGTTTTTCATACAGTTTAGTACTTCTGGAAGATGATCATTGATGAACACAAGTAACTTTTTTCCATTTACTAGTAAGGACGAAGTTGTATGGTACATATTAATAGAAAAACAACTAAGTTTTATATTTCAGCCTCGTGTATCAAATCCTTCACATTTTATTTTATATTGATCTTCAACATTGACTGTTTCGGATTTGTCAAATACCTTTTTGTATATGATGTTTCCTTCATTTTCCTTCCTTTTGTTATCATAAAAAGTATTTAGTGCCCATCTGAATGATTCATAGCAGAAAGCGCTTAACCAAATTCTAAGTCCACCGCCCAGTGGCGGATCCAGAGGGGGGCGTAGAGGGCGTACGGCCCCCCCCCCCCCCCTTTTGCTTGGACTTTTTTTTGTTTTTTTTTGTAAAATGATTAATCAGACTAGACTTCGTGAACTTTGCCATTTCCCGTGTATTTAATTTTTATGCGACAATTCTTTACTTATAAAGATATTTTTCGCTGGTATTTACTGATTATGTCAAAGTCATGTGATTCGCTATGGTGGAGTTGACCAGTGCGTCAAAAAAACGTCACTCAGTCATTTTGAAATTCAAATTACAGTAACACATTGCTTAGGCTGAGGATGACAACCATGATACCTTCAAAGCGACACAGGATTGAGCAAGAACGTAGTGACTTAATTCTATTTCACAATTCAACCAAACAAAGTAATACATTATTACACTCTCATGAAAAAAAATCCACAGCAATATTATTTACCTACGAAAACATGTTTAACCCCAAACGCCCCAGCCTATTTAAAAATAACATGATAACTGAATAATGATCCCCAGTCAGTATATAAGCTCTAGATAGATTTAAAGTCTAAGGTACGAACCATTTGATTTGACTTTAAATCTAAGGTACGAACCATTTGATTTGAGGAGGCAGTCTAAGGTATTTGAGAGAAAAAAATCTGACTCTGATTTTTGCATTAAATAAAATTTCTGGCCGTATCTGGATTGAAAACAATAATCTTGTCCACTTTTTTGCTATTAGAAACGAAAATTTCCAACAGAATTATTTAGCATTAAATGAACATGATGAATAAAAAACAGGCGTATTTTTTTGAGGCCGGGGTTTGTATGTCTGACCGGAATGTCTGTTTCGCCGAACTGATATATTGAATACTTTTTTCAAGACCAGACTGCAACCTGACTGCTGAGTGTGGCCTTTATGTCTCCATTTGTCGACCGTCATTCATAAATTCGTTGTCATTTCAGACTCATTCGTAGCCTTTTGTTGATTTGGAACCCCTCACCTCCCTTAATTTTGTTGTTTGAAACATATCAACCAAACATTTGGATAAAAATTGCTTGTTTGACTTTTTCAACTCGTGTCGGTCGTATTGTAAATTTCATCGAATAGCCCGGCGTATTTCTTGTTTACAACAAGAAATTTGTGAGGTTATGCTAACTTAACATACAACAAACGAGAATTTTCCATGTCTATTTTTTAATGACAAGTCCCACATCAAATATATCAGTACATAGCTTTGGATCCATACTATCATTTTATATGATAGACAATCAATAGGGAGAATACAGCATAAAAAATGTCCAACCCTTACACTTTACAGCAACTATAGAATATACATGCCCCACGCCAGGAACCGTTAAAAAAGTGCATTTTACACTCATTTTATATTTTTTTGCACAAAAAAGGTCCCAAAAATTTTTTAAAAACTTCGCCCCCCCTTTCCAAATTCCTGGATCCGCCCCTACCATGTTAGATTGTATAGAAAATGCTCATTTTGGGTTGCATCAAGTTTTTTTTAAAGAGATCTTTGTTTATTTAATGAATAATCTTTTGCAATAGTTTCATTTGCAATTAATGTTTGTTCATTTTGAAGAGATATGGACGTCGCCATTTTTAGAAACAATAGTTGCTAACGACGCAACAATTAAAAGTTAAATTGTGACATTCTGTTTCCTAGATACTGCAGTCCATATGAGCCGTTGGAGATAAAGGACAAGAGGTCCAAATAACATACAGACAAACAAGCTGGAGAGCTTTTATAAATTTTATATTACAATGAGCATGATGATCGTAGTATGAATGTAGTCGGGTCGTAAGAACAGCGTGATAAGGACGGCATGGGCGTGCTAAAATCGTACTATGGTCTCGAACAGCGGAGTATAAACGTGGTATAGTCGTAGTGGAAGCGTGTTTGGGTCGCAGTAAGAAAGTGATGGTCGCAGTGAAGTCGTAGTAAAGTCGCTGTGAGATCGTAGCGCAGTCTTCCCGACTAGAATCGCGCTTTCGCTTCGCTGTCGCTACGATGGCACAGAGACCTTTGCGATCACCACGACCTAACTGCGCTCTCACTACGCTTCTACTACGACCTACGATCGTCAAAATTTTCATTTTTTTCACAGATCGTAGTGCGATCGTGGCCTAGTGGGACTGCGGTATTAACAATTATAAGTACCTTGGTTTAAAATTTATATCTAGTGGACTTTTTAAGCAAGGAAAGGAAAAAATCACTAAATGCTGTATTCAAATTGCGAACTTCATCATCTTTCAATCCAAGTATTTCACTCTATTACATATATATGACCATACAATAAAACCCATTTTAATGTATGGCAGTGAAGTTTCAGGAATGCTCAAAACTAGCTCTGCAGCATGCCAGAAAGAAAGTAAATATTTAGTACAGCACCTTTTTATGAACGATTTTTTAGATGAATCCAATTTAAAATATATGAAGTATATTTTTGGTTAAACAAAAAGTCTTCTAACTTTATAGCTGTGCTAGGAGAGCTTGGTAGATTCCCTTTATATTTTTAAGTTGTATAATCAATTATGAAATATCGGTTTAGAATAAAAAAAATATGAAAGATGGTTTACTATATGATACCTATATGTGTAACAAAATCATGTTCACTAATAATATTGAATGCTTGTATTCATCCATACATTAAATTTATGAAAAGCTGAATATTCATAATTTGGAAGTAAAGCTTTACTTTTTTATCAAGTCAGTTAGTTTACTAATGAAAATTTGTCTGTACTTAAATATTTAGGGAACTATATTATTACATGTCTAGATGTTAGACGAAATGTAAATGAATATATGTAATAACAATGATAATTGTAATGATTTTATAGTTTAGGTCCTGTCTTGTCTGAATTAAATGTATTATACTTATTTAGAATAATATTTCGTTTCAACGTATCAAATAAATGTTTTTCTGTTACAAAACATGATGTATTGTTTTATGTGTACATGTAATGCTTCCCATCAAGAGCCCTTGATTGGAATAATAAATATTCTTATTCTATATATATATATAAGTCTAAATTGAAAACAACGTTCAAACCTATGATTGCGTTGGATAAAAACCGCAATTTTTATACGTGTGCATGCAAAACAAATTTCTTGTTAGAGGGGTCTAAATACAGCACAAACATTTTCCAAAAGACCAAAAAAGTGAAAAAGTATATTTTAACAAAACGCATTTGACTAACAGGTTGAACAAAAAATATAAACAGAAAACAATAAACTTGCGGAAAAGATGATATACCGCAACCAAAAGGTGCAAAAGTTTATGTACACCATAACCGGATTTCGACAATTTATGTCTCTTCAGTGATGTTAGGAATCGAAACGGTATTTGGAAAGCCATACAATTTACCTCAATTTAGGATAGACTCTTGAATTTTGAGGAGTCAAAATAGGATGAACGGATCATATAAACCTGAAGGCAAATATAATACAAGCCCAAACGAAAAAATATAAACAAGTCTAAATTGAAAACAACGTTCAAACCTATGATTGCGTTGGATAAAAACCGCAATTTTTATTTGAGATATCTTGAAATTCGAATGAATAGCCAAAAGCTTGAATAACACGGTGTTATTACCATAGTATCATCCTTTTTCCCGAATATGGAACAATAAAAGATGCATTATCAATTTTTAAATCATGAGCAACACGATTCTTTCCACATGGTGAACCAAATATACTTATCCTTCCAAAGCAATTAAATCAGACATTGAATGATGGGTTTGTGATGTTGCATATGTGAACGGTGGTTTGTCTTGTATTTTTTCGTGGTTTAATTTGGACATGGGTTTGTAAATTTGTCTTTGATCAGACAGTTTTTAATCCTCTTTTAGGTATGTTCCGCCTTTCTTTTATGGTAAAATACATAACTCCGGATTAAGGGTTGCTGTCTACATGAAAGGTTTTGAACTATAAAGGGTTTCCAGTGGCATAATTTAAGATAAAACGTAGGAAAAACTGTCTCCAAATACTAAATTGCCTTAAACCTCAGTGTCCAAATGTGATACCATCGGATAACTCATCACGGAATACATTCCTTCATAAGCCAAACGGTAGGTGTCCCGTGTGGAGTACTTTATGTTTTGCCTTTCGGGGGCACCTTGATTTTACCTCGATTTTTGGTTTGTAAAATGTTGATAAGTCTAGTCTCACCTGCGTCTTCTGTCGCAGAAAATTTAGGGTTAGTGATCCGGTGGCGGCGGCGACGTTAGCTCTTGACTTTATATAAAAGCTTAGTATTTCGGAAGGTAGAAGACCTGGGTGCTTCATACTTTGTATAAAGAGGCCTTAAGTATCTTACGAACTTTCCGTCAGTCATATGTCCAATGGCCTTGGCCTCTTTTCATGGTTAAATGACTACTTGAAAAAAAAGTTAAGATTTTTTGTTATGTTAATGTGCCAGAGTCATATTTGATTGATTGGTAATCAAATATGATTAGTATTAGTTAATATAGTTTTAGTCATATATTTAGTTCTTTGCTTATTATATTTGATACAGCTATGATTTTCACTCTTTAGTATTTAGTATATGGTAAGGAATGTGTTACAAGTTTTAGTTTGTGATTGTCTTATCTATTTTTTAACTGTATAGTGTTATAGTGTTTATATGTAATTTGTCAGAACATTAAGATTGAGATTGCTAGTGCTTATGCTTATTTATAATACTTTAGAGCACATGATTATGAGACGTTATTTGTGCATTTCATTTTAATATAAGAGAAGTAATAGCATTGGAATATATTTGACTTATTCCCCTTTGTCTATAAGTCTGTTTTATGTTGTTATGTGTTGTCTATGTAATGTGTATTAATTATTGTTATATATGTTATAGGGTTTAATAATATGCAGTCAGTGTTAATAAAATCACTATAAAGAACCCATAGATAGTCCATTTGTAATTATTGAGCCTTTTGGACCTGCTATATTAATTTCTCCCTTATAAGTAAAATGATAACTATATTTGGTATGTGCGTATCCTGCAACGTCCCCATGCCTGTCACACGGTTTTTAATTGACGTTGACCATTTCATGGATCAGTGAAGAAAGTTATGTTTTTGTGGTCAAGTCCATATCGCAGATACTATAAGTAATAGGTCTTCTATGTTTGATATATGGAATGATTGTAAGGTGTGCACCTCCCAACTGGCAGTTGTCATCTGACCTTGACCTCATTTTCATGGTTCAGTGATCAGTGTTTACTTTTCAAGTGTATTTCGCAGATACTATAAGTATTCAGTCAATTTGCGCCAAAATAAAAAAAAAATCATTTACGCCAATAATACAGGTACAAAATATAAGTACAGGTAAATAGTATAAAAATAGTTTTATTCAAAAGATAATTTTAATAATAACTTTAAAGCATAGTTTTTATTGCATAATAAAGCATATTTCCAGAATAGGTCATCGTAACCACTAATAATGTTAAAGCTCAGTTCTGTTATAAATTAACGACATCATAAAAACTAAAAGAAAGCACTATACACAATAGTTAAACCAAAAGTTTGTTCTAACACGAGACTTGAAAGCAACAGGTCAGACGTACTAATTTACACTGGATAACTGCCTATATATGTGTGGTCCTAGAACGCTACAGAATCATTTCTACTATATAAAAATAAGGAGATGTGTATGATTGGCAATGAGGCACTATCAAGGTCAAATGAAGTGGATTAAAGCCACCATAGACAACCGTATGGCCTTCAAAATCCATGCTTTGTAGTCTGCTATAAACGGCCCAAACATGAAAAATGTGAAACAATCCAAATTAAATTCTTGGAAACTTAACGGAAACCGTTTTACTAACTCCTAATTGACAATCTCAAACATGTGAACACTATATAATTTTAAACCTAAGTGACTCAGTTTTATAAGTTACCCAATACCCAGGAGGAATACTTAAAAAAATTCTTATTCACGATGGAGCAATAAACATTTTAAACTTTCCAATTAAATCTTACCTATAAAATGGTGCAAATGTAGTTTTTACAATAGTATCTTTGACAGCTAGATGTATAGACTAAAGAATAAAAACGGGGAATTAGTCAAAGAGACAGCAACCCAACCAAAATATACAATTCAACCAAAGGTCATTGAGTCTTCAACACAGCGAGAAATCACACACCTAGAGGGAACCCCGAGCAGTCCCCGAAACACAATGTTCATTAGATCAAGAATATGGACACCATTCTATGCTCCTAAATATAAAGATGAACCAAAATTGAAAAATATAACAGAGTAACAAAGGCTAAAGGTTCCTGACCTAGGTCAGACACAAACATGCGGCGGGTTTAAACTGGTTTTATGCACGCCCATCATTTCCCCTTCATCTCTAGCCAATGTAGGTCTCGACATATATAATTTTAACGTCCACAATTTTGAGTGTCATAAATTTTGCGGTCCCTAACGAATATTGCCCGGCTCTGCAGCTGCCCCAAAAAGCCCACTCTAAACGAAATCTGCAGAAGGGGCCTTTTACATATATGTACTATTATAGTTTGTTGCTATCTCCCTTTACGATTAATATGACAGTGCTAGCTATGAAATTTAATAATGATTAACGCTGTATTTCAAAAGGATATCTGCCTCTTCATAAAATACCATACGTAGTGATTTTAAAAGCAATCCATTTTATTTTTACAAGAGACTCAGATGAAGTCCAAACAACAAAAATAATCAACAATACTGTATACAATTTTATAAGCAATCATCATTCTAAAATGTTAAACAGTTACACCAAATAGTTAAAATAGTTTCTTTTCCACATTCAAGTTTACCCAATTCGACTTTTGTAACTCGCAACTTGACTTTCTTAACTCGCAACTCGAATTTCTTAACTCGCAACTCGACTTTCTTAACTCGAAACTCGACTTTCTTAACTCGCAACTTGACTTTCGTAACTCGCAACTCGACTTTCGTAGCTCGATCGCAACTCGATTCTCACAACTCGCAACTTGATACTCGACAACAAGTGAATCTCCGTCAAAACGGTCAAATGATTTCTTATAGGAGATATCGCCTTAATATGACAAATTTTACTACTTTCAATGTTTGCCTATTATATTGAATTATTAAGTAGATAGGTAACTTTTAATAGCAAAAATTACCAGCAAGACAAGATCTACAAGGAGGTCAAAATGTCCGGCGAAATCGTTAGTTTGTAATTGGAGTTATCTAAACATAAAATTAAATCTTTTGTGACAAACGTGAAGGGAATTTTGAAATTAATTAACACCGTAATTTTAACAGCTTTTTTAACTGCAAAACGCGCACTCTCTCGCTCAGCTGTAGTGGAATATTTTCCGGAATTGTTTCACACGTTTTGAACCGGAAGTTGTGGAATTTATTTGCCATTTAAGGTAGATCAAAGGTATATGGAACGGGGACCCAGTTATTTCCCCCATTGAAACGCATTGAAAATCATAGTAAATAAATGGGGTGCTGTCCAATAAATAATTTTGATAGCCACCTTGGGACTTCTGTTTCACGTTAGGCATTTGTTTCGAAGTTTCTAAGTGCAATCTCAGTGCCTCATGACCGGCATTCCGTTGCACAATTTTGTTTTGATTGACAACAGGGTAGGTCGGTCTACTTCCGGGGTAGAAAAAAGGCTAGAATTTAGGCAATTTACTCTATGTACCGACGCCAGATTACATTTAAATCAATCAAAATTTTTACAGAAATTCAAGCTAGAAAGCCTACCCATTCAAATAAATCTACATTCAGTTACAGAACTTGTGTAATAATAAAACTACACCATTTTAAATAAAAGTTATATATTTTTTTAAGAACTACATTCGTGGGTACCGGAGTGGTTGCCGTAACTGGGATCCTATTCCTGTCAGACTTTAATTTTTTTTCCAGACTTTAAACTGCACTTTAAAAATATAGATATACATCTCAGTAGTTATTGTGCAAAGTTTCAATAGATTTGATCCAACAGTTACAGTGTTATTGATCCTTATCTATGACATCTAAAATACCAGAAAATTGATCGGATAAAATCATAAATTCATGAAGAAAATATGCTTAAAATCAGCAAAACTTTTTTATTTTAAAAGATATTTACATTCTGTAAATTGCACATGGTAGATAAATTCATTTTTGATATGGAAATCTAGGTAAAAAAGAAATTCTGCTGAAAAAAATTTATTATAATTATTTTTTTAATTAAAAAAAAAATCTTATAAGAATTACATATGCAAAGAAGCATACCCCATAACAAGGGTATAAATCATGAGACTAGTCTTCAAACAGTCAGCTAAGTTCATTTAATATACAATGGAAAAGGCTAGATGCAGAGAAGTTCTCACTTGTAGCTAAAACCAATCAAGACGGCACCTCCTACAGTTTAACAAATGTCGAGGGAAATCCTGGATCTGCCTGAGTGCTTAATGCTACTGTGCGTTGTTATACTTGTGACTGCTCTAAATGTCCCACTAGTTCATACGTGTGTGGTGGTGGACACTCAAACTGTTGGTGGCTCATAGGAGATCCATGTACTTGGGTCCAAACAAGTTAACCAACCTGAATATGGATAATAAAGACAAGTTAATAATGCAGGAACTTTTAAAAAATGAAACTTAGCGAAGAAGCATTAATGAAAATGAAATTTAATCATAACACTCAAAAAGGTGAATCTGTTAACAGAGCACTAAGTGTTTCATTACCAAAGAATATGAACTTTTCTAGAAATTTGAAGGGAGGGAGGGCATCATCAATAATTCACACTTTGAATAATGGTACAGCTTATTCCTTGTGACAAAAAGCAGAATGTATTGGTTTTAAAATCTCAAAAGGTTCATTAAAACACTTCGACCAGATGTAAAGGGAGTGTGAACGGAACAAAGTAAACCAAAATACTCCAGAAAGGAAAAAGAAAAATTTACAACGCACCGGACAGAAGACTAAGGTTCATGTGGAAGAAAAGGATCGAAGTAAACGTACAGATAGATATAAAAAAGGGCAACCTGATCCAAAACTTGATGCTGCATTTGTAAAAGCATAATGGACGATCATTCATATGGTAGAGTAATACCTGCTAAGAAGAATATACATACCAGAAGCTGTTCTTCAAAAGTTCCAAAATCAAGGAAGATATAGCTGCATTCATCTACTGCTGAAAAAGATACAGACAAAATTAACGGTCCTTTTAAGGACCACCAAAATCTTTAAAAAGGAGTCTAAAATTGTTGTACATTCAGTTAAAATTGTTTATATAAGCTATAGCCCTACCCCTTATATATCTTCAAAAAAAATCCAGGCCCAAATCTTTAAAATTGGAGAGCCCCTGGCAAAATTTTCTGAGTTTACAAAATTATCTGTCGTTATTTATGTGATGCGGCTCTTCAGTAATGTGAGCCGCATTCCCACACAAACTTTTATGACACATAAAATGGCATAAAGTGTTTTATTTAATTTTTAAAACTTATCAAAAACTAATTAAAAACCATAAAACTGAATCTATGGGCTTTTTTCTTTTTCCAGGTCCCAGAAATAGGATACTGGAAAGAAATAAGCCCATATTTTCCATCTTTTGTTGTCCCCTGATCCCATATAAGAATTTGTTATTTCTTGCCAGGTGGCTCTTTTCTAATATTCTTTGCTGATATTTTTCGAAAAATCCCTCCATTTTAACTTACAAGTGTATGAATACATAATACCATCAAAATGACCTTACTGTAACCCCTTTTGAAACTTTAAATTGAAAAACAAACTTTTTAAAAATTTCATAAATTTAAATTTCAATTTAATTTAAAAAGTTTAATTCAAATTTTAAAAATAATTACACCATTGTTTTCCTTATTAAAGTTTGAAGTTGCTGGCCAAATTTCATCTATGTAACTCCACAAATAAGCTTACAATTACAGATTGAAGTGTTCAAAATATGCCCTCTGACAGGAACGGGGACCCAGTTATTTCCCCCATTGAAACGCATTGAAAATCATAGTAAATAAACGGGGTGCTGTCCAATAAATAATTTTGATAGCCACCTTGGGACTTCTGTTTCACGTTAGGCATTTGTTTCGAAGTTTCTAAGTGCAATCTCAGTGCCTCATGACCGGCATTCCGTTGCACAATTTTGTTTTGATTGACAACAGGGTAGGTCGGTCTACTTCCGGGGTAGAAAAAAGGCTAGAATTTAGGCAATTTACTCTATGTACCGACGCCAGATTACATTTAAATCAATCAAAATTTTTACAGAAATTCAAGCTAGAAAGCCTACCCATTCAAATAAATCTACATTCAGTTACAGAACTTGTGTAATAATAAAACTACACCATTTTAAATAAAAATTATATATTTTTTTTAAGAACTACATTTGTGGGTACCGGACTGGTTGCCGTAACTGGGATCCTATTCCATATATT